>NC_063175.1:21950998-26849097 GCF_023159225.1 Perognathus longimembris pacificus | reverse complement strand
GGGTGTGTGTGTGTGTGTGTGTGTGTGTGTGTGTGTGTGTGTGTGTGTGTGTGTTAGGGCTTGAACTTGAGGCCTCAAGCTTTTTGCCTGGGTTTTTTCATTCAAGGCCAGCTCTACCACTTGAGCCATACTATTTCCATTTCCAGCTTTTTGGTGGCCAACTAACTGGAGGTAAGAGTCTCACAGTCTTGCTGTGCTGGCTTTAAACCATGATCCTCAGATTTCAGCCTCCTAAGTAACTAGGAATACAGGCATGCACCACCAGCATCTGGTTATGCTATTTGCTCTTTAAAAGCAAACAGGCGGGGCTGGGGATATAGCCTAGTGGCAAGAGTGCCTGCCTCGGATAGACGAGGCCCTAGGTTCGATTCCCCAGCACCACATATACAGAAAATGGCCAGAAGCGGCGCTGTGGCTCAAGTGGCAGAGTGCTAGCCTTGAGTGGGTAGAAGCCAGGGACAGTGCTCAGGCCCTGAGTCCAAGGCCCAGGACTGGCAAAAAAAAAAAAAAGCAAACAGGCATCAGGACTATTTCATAAAACGGATATATCTCCTTTATATAATCACTCTTTGAACCCTGTGGGTTCTTGGTTTACCCCCAAATCAGCTGTGATCTAGAAGTGATCTAGAAGTGGCTCTTAAGAACAGAACCTGTGATAATTCTTCACAGCTCTCTAGCCACAAAGGATTGTCAGGATCTTGACAGTCATAAAACTTTACACATCCAAACAGCTTAAATGACCCAATACAATGTGGGTGGATCCCTGATAATCAGGATTACTTTAAGTCTGATGTGGACCAGATTTAGGTTAAAATTTTATCCACAGTACTCTCGCATTTTAAGCTTTCTTTCTTTCATTTTTTTTGAAAGATGGACAAAAGTCTGTATTTTCAATTTTTTGTTGCTTAGCTTTATTGAGCTAGAGTCTCAGGCTGGCCTCAAACTCATGATCCTCCTGCTTTTCCCTCTATTTTTATTTCCAAATGCTTTCATTCAAAATCTGAATGATTACTTGCTTAATGAAACATGGGATTAGTTTGTGATTGTAAGTAATATGAATAAAATATATAATGTATTTAAATTAACTTTAGGTCTACCCCATACAATGCTCAGGCTGAACAGAGTTGCTATCCCCAGGGGCTGGGAATGTGGCTTAGTGGTAGCCACCTAGCATGCATGATGCCCTGGGTCCGAATCCTCAGAACCACATAAACAGAAAAAGCTGTAAGTGGCACTGTGGCTCAAGTAGGAGAGTGCTATCCTTGAGCAGAAGCAGCTCAGGGACAGTGCCCAGGCCCTAAGTTCAAGCCACAGGACTGGCAACAACAACAACAACAACAACAAAAAGAATCAGACTTGCTCTCCCCAAGCCGATGTGTGGGAATTTTGTATATTTCCTTTTGCTCCTCAGTTTCAATTGGAACCATAAGAAGCCAACTAGATTCCTTTTCAGTATGGACAGGGCCAGTATGCTGGGATTTGGTAGGCTGGGTTGTGATGGTATTGTGAATTCATATTTCTAGTAAAGTTCTGAGTAATCATGGTCCGTATTTGTATTTTCTCTTTGGTATAGACCAATTCACTGAAGTCCCTCAGAGTTGGCATTATTGTACTCAGAGTGAAAATAACCTGAGCCCCTATAGCACTTTAAAAAAAAGAGAGTTGCTGTCAAACAGTTAAAAGGAGTCTTTTAATATATAATCCTTTCCTGTTCCCATTGATCACCTCATGCCAACAGTGGTTATCATACTTGAGTACTACTGGAAACACCTGTTGTAACAGACGGCTGGGTGGCTCCTGGAGTGTGTGCACAGTCGGTCCAGGGTGCGGCCCAGAAGTATGTATTTCCAACAAGTTTCCTGATAACTCTAATGGGGTTGGTCCTGAAGGACACTGTTTGAAAGCTGTTGTGTAAAATCACAGGAAACAAAGAAAAATCTTGAAAATTCATGCTGGATAATAAACCCTTCATGACAGGCTGATGAGTAAAAAAATGTGTATACGTGTGTGTGTGTGTGTGTGTGTGTGTGTGTGTGTGTGTGTGTGTGGTACTGGGGAATGAACTCAGGGCCTCTAGGTCTCTCTTTTTTTTACTTTACTTTAACCACAATTCTATTTCCTGCTTTTGGCTGGTTAACTAGAGATAAGAGTCTCAGGGAATTTCCTGTTCAGGCTGGCTTTGAACTTGATCTTCAAATCCCAGCTTCCTGAATAACTAGAATATATAGGTATGAGACATTGGCACCTGGCTGAAATGATTTTTAAATCAGGAAATGAAGGCACTGGGAGTTATTTCCACTTAGCAAGTACAAATCAAAGGCCTTAGGAGTACTCTAAAAGGCCATACCTCTTTTTCTAATTTAAGTTTGCTTTGAAGCATTTTCTATTTTTTGAAATATTATTATTATGTTACTGGCATGCAGTTTCAAAATGCTTTTGAAATCAGACAAAACATGACTAAATCTGCATAATAAAATTCATATAATCTGATAGATAAAAATCATGGGATGTTTCCACCTGCTTTGTTGTAATGTATTCCTAAGCTAAATTAATAAAGAAAATGAAAAGCAGATTTTTCTTTTCACTAACTTTAAGAAAACCATGGCCTTTGGACTGCTGCTTTTCTCCATTAGATGGTGCTAGTCTGTTAGGAAGGCAAAGTTGGAGAACCACCAGAAATCAATTGACAATTTATTTCAGAAGAGTAGATTGGCATCCTCTCAAAGAGTGAAAATCAAAAGCTTCAGAAAACTCTATCAGTACTTTCCCAGGATTCTGTATGAAGTTAGGTAAGCCTTGACTTGCATTCCTTTTGGGTAGAGGCCTCATGGTCCAGAAACTTTTCCAAACCCCTTCAACTGGCAACCAAGCCTTCAACACATGTGGTTCTTCAGAGGAGCTAGAAAAGCCTATTACAGGATACAAGGTAGAAGTATGTAGTAGTCTTAGGCCTTCAGGATGATAGAAGATGATTGTGATGATGATGATGATGATGATCATCATCATCATCATCATAAGACTACTTAAGAAAGGAGTGTTTTTAGGAAGGTATATGGTTTAAGTCTGAAATGGCTCCTCAAGTCTCATATGTTAGGGCATTTTTCATCATGCAATTACACTACAATAGAAATTCTAGTGACCACTTCCCTTCACTCTAATCACCAAGTTTCGTATCTTGAAACAAAACTTCAACAGGTTTTGCTCATTACTTGAAATAAATATGTCAAATGTCATAGGAGAGATACTTCTCACACTATAAACTAAAAAGCCAATCTATCATCATATACAGATCATATGCTTATACTTTCAAAACTGTTAAAATTTGTCATACAAGCCATGATGAAACAATGCTCAAATAATCAATAGCCTATGTGTGCTTTCAATGAAGTTTTAGTATTTAATACAATGAAATCATTTTCAAAAATATTAATCTCTAGCCAATATGCCATCTCTTCTTTTCCATGTTGCTGTGTTTCTCAGGCTTGGCCTACAAGTCTTTTTCTAAGCTGGCTTTGAACTTGAGATGCTCCTGTCTTAGCTTCTCCAGTTCTGGTATTACAGGAGTGTACTACCATGCTCAATTGCAAATGTGTAATTTTTTTCCATATAAAGCATATCAATATGCTTTATTTGAGAACAAACAATTTTAAAAACATAGACCATCAATTTTTCACTGTTACATCTTGTCTGATAATAAATAGACTTGGGGAATTTCTATTGATAAGTATTTCTGGATGTCAGCCTTTCAGGTCCTTCAAATTTGTATTTATTTTTTTCTCAGAATCTAGCATTTTTAATTATCAGGAAGAATTTAACAAATGCTTATGGTGTTTTTTAAAGAATGTTGCCTCAAATTTACAGTTAAAGAAGACATTAAGAATTGGCATTTTAGCTGGACATGGTGGCACATGTTTGTAATACCAGCTACTTTGGATAGGGAGGATAGTGGTGTGTGGCCAATCTGAGCAAAAAGCTAGTGAGATTTCATGTCAATCAATAAGCCAGAGGTGGTGGTACATGCTTGTTATCCCAGCTATGTGGCAGGCTATAGACAGGAAGATCAGTGTACAGATTGTTTCCCTGCTCCCCCCAAAAGAAAAAAAAAGTGATATCTTCCTGAGAATAACTAAACCAAAACGAAAGAGTGGTGGCTCAAGTAGTAGAATAATTTTGTAGCAAGTGTGAATCTTTGAGTACTGTCAACAAACAAGAAGAAAAACAAAACTCCCCAAACAACAAGAACAACCACAACCACAACAAAAAGCACAGTTGACTTTTTTCCATTACCTACTAATTTTTATAAACAAAAAAAATGAGACGTTGTATTTCTATGCAGGCTAGATAATTGGTTATTATTATTATTATTATTTGGCTGGTCCTGGGGCTTGAATTCAGGGCCTGGGCACTGTCTCTGGCTTCGTTTTGCTCAAGGGTAGCACTCTACCATATGAGCCACAGCAGCACTTGAGGCTTTTTCTGTTTATGTGGTACTGAGGAATTGAACCCAGGGCTTTATGCATGCTAGGCAAGCACTCTACTATAGTACTAAGCCACATTCCAAGCCTGATAAATATAAATGGTTATTCTTATGGCTCAATCTTTACCATGTAGTCAACCCTTGATTATTCTTACATCTGCTTGACTAGGTCACATATGAGGACAATGAACAAAGCCTTGATGTTATTGGTAGCTTATTGATAACAGAAGCTCCTTGCTATGGGGTAAGTTCTATGCTGTAGGCATACTGAAGTCCTAACCACAAGACTATAGAGAGTGACCATGTCTGGAAGGAGGGTATGGGTAGATTTAATCAAGTGGAGCTCACAGTAAGTGTAACTGGTATCCTCACAGAAGTGAAAAGATAAAGGTGCTAGGTGCTGATGGCTCACACCTGTAATCCTAGCTATTCAGGAGGCTGAGATTTGAGTATCACAGTTCAAAGGCAGCTTGGGCAGGAAAGTCTACTCTTCTCTCCAATTAACTCCCCCAAAAGCCAGAAATGGAACTGTGTTTCGAAATTGGAGAGCACTAGCCTTGAGCACAAAAGCTCAGGGGCAGCGGTCAGGACCTGAGTTCAGTCTTCAGGAGTGGCACACACACAAAAAGAGGGAAGAGATGGGAAGGGACAAAGAGAGACTGTCCTGTGATCAGAATGATGGACACCAACATTTTCAAGAGAAGGACCACAGATTCTGGAAAGTCTGTGATGGGAAGAGGCCTGGTGGAAGCCCTAAGTTTCAGCAGGATCACAACCTGCCCATGAAATCCATGAGTTGGTAAATCTTTGTAATTGTTAAGTGACCAACCCTTTACTACAGCAACTCAAGCAAACTAACACACTGTCAGATATATGAGTTCATGGCACCAATTTCTGTCTTCTGTTTATTTGTTTTGTTTTTGTTGCCAGTCCTGGGGTGTGGACTCAGAGCATGAGCACTGTCCCTGGCTTCTTTTTGTTCAAGGCTAGCACTCTACTTCTTGACCCACAGCGCCACTTCCGGCTTTTTTCTATATATGTGGTGCTGAGGAATCGAACCCAGGGCTTCATGTATACGAGGCAAGCACTTTACAACTAGGCCATGTTCCCAGCCCCCAATTGCTGTCTTTGAATCCTTAAAATGGAGTTTTATTTTTCAAAGACAAGTAAGTAATCAGAAGAAAAACTGAGGTAACTGTCAGAAAAAAACAACCAAAAAAAACAAACACACAAACAAAAGTCTTCCATCCAGTACCCTACTTTGAAGGCTGGTGGGATAGACCATGTTAAAAACATTATGTTTATAAAATGCAACAATGAATAAACTCAATTAGATTAATTTGCTGCAGAATTTGAAAAAGAAAATTTATGATAGTGTAATACTATGCTTTGCTATTGATTTTGTTTTTGAGTCAGGGCCTTGCTTTGTAACCCAAGGTGGATTGAAACTCTTACTCCTCCTGGCTTCTGCCTCCTGAACGCTGAGATTACAGGTTAGTGCCATCATATCTGGTTGCTTTTTGCTATTAATACACAAATTGTACAAGTCCTAGTAAAATCAATTGGCGATATTCAAAATAAATACTATTTAGAAATAACCATAATATATGAAAATATTTGTGAATTCTATTGTGACAGTCACAAATCCTAACATCACTGCGTTTGAAGAAATGTTAAATTTCAGACGTTAATAAAAAGACATGTATATATAAAACGAGTCAATATGTTTATGTAATTTACATAGATATTAAATTTGTATAGAGCTCACATGCATATGTAGTATATACTTATTGCATACATTACACAGATAAAATAAAATTATACATATATATATATATATAATATGTACATATGCAATGTGGTCCCCCATCTTTAGGAAGCCCTAAATTCTATATGGATAATTTGATAATGGAGAAACCTTAGATTTTCTTTGGAATACTTTTTTTTTTCCAGTTTGATAGGCATGGTCTAAGTGACCATGAGAGTGATATTCAGTGGTCTTTCTTCATGTGCCTTCCTGCATCGCAGGAAAATCCATATCCATCTTTACAGGCTCCATACTCAACATGCTTTACATTCAGGCCCTCTCTATCCATCATTTTAAATGTTTAAGACACAAAATATTTCAGATTTCTGTGTGTGATTCTGGAAAATTTACATAGATTCTACTGGTTGCCTACTGCCAGGCTGAAAATGAAAAATCTGATATGTTATGAAGTCTGCAACATGTCCAGCACCAACATGCTTGAAAAGATTTGGCTTTTGGAGCATCATCACGCATGCTCTATTTGCAATTAAACAAAATTCAAAAGAGGTAAGAAAATAGAACCTATGTGTCTGCTGTTACCTGGCCATGCTTAGTTATTGATAGAGTTATTTTATTTTTGTAGCAATCTTAATTTGGTTCTAGTCTCTCTAGTGTCTTGGGTGTCAAAGGGCAAGGTGTAGGCTTCCACTCTGTTAGATATCCTAGCAGGTGTGTCATAGGCTTGCAGCTGGCAACAAAAGTAGCCTCCTCTCACTGTGGTTTCCAGAACCTGAAGCAGTCTGCTGATCCTAGGGGAGGCATCGGCTCCTGCAAGGTACCATTCTGCTCAAGCACCCATTATTCCTGACAACTCAAACTGGAATTGGTTTGTTCAGTCCTTGCTTGGTGTCTGTAGACAGATAAATATTCTGAATCTCTTTTTGCTGTAATTAGCTAGAGTAAGTCTGTTACCAGCAACTGAACCTTGCCCGACAGACTACAATTTATGCTCTTTCCATAAGGGACAATTCTATAACAAGAGAGTGTTTTCCATTTGTCACCCAAATGCTCTACCTCCAACTTCCAACACATTGAGAGTGAAATGCTGACATACTACTCTTAGTATGACCGAACCTCTCTATATTCATACCTATATCATAGAAAGTATTATAGAAAATATGCTCTGTTCTAGATAGCTGTTGTCAGTTATACACACACACACACACACACACACACACACACACACACACACGGTACCAGGGCTCCAGTTTGTCAGGCAAGTTCTCTACGATTTGAGCCACATCTACCTCCCCCCCACCCCTTCCTTTTGGCTTTAGTTAAAAAACATTTTTTTTTTTTAATGTGGTCTCACACTTGTCTGGGCTGGCCTCAAGCAATATCCTCTTACCTATATCTCCCATAATCATATGGCTAGGATTTCATGCATGACTACTACGCCTGGCGACTTTATTGCTAACTTTGTGCTTGGTCTGGCCTTGAACAGTGATCTTCCAGATTTTCTACCTGCTATGTAGCTGAGATTATAGTTGTAAGTCATCACATCCAATTTTAGCTACAGTCATTTTTCAAAGGTGCAGTCTATTATTGCCCAACCAGGTATAAGTACAAAATTGCTAAAATGGAAAATAGGCCTAAATTATTTACCTACTTCTCTGTAAGCGTATGAACTGGAATATGTACTATAACAGTTGAGGATTACTTTCTTTTCTTACAGGGAGAGAACTGAATATTTAACTTCAAGGTGAGCAGGGAGCTAGGTCAGTCTGGTATCGTTTTTAACTAGGAAGCATGCAGAATGAAGGAGTTATGCTACTCTGGATGTCAAAAACAAAGCCCCAAATTATGCCTTAGAGAAAGTAGATTAACAAAATAAATTTGTATGGACACTTATCTCAACAATATGGGCCACACTAAATGAATTAGAACATAGAAATTAGAACATAGAAAGCCTCAGGCTGCCATTCCTGCTCATGATTGCTGCCTGTTGTGAGTGAGAGTTCAGTGAAATCTCTGGAGGGAAATGTACTCACACTTTAATGTTTTTCCTGTTTTGCCTAAAAATAAATCTGCCTCTGTGTGTGTGTGTGTGTGTGTGGGTGCGCGTGTGTGTTTGTTCTCCTCCCCCACCACAATTTGAAAGTTATAACTTTTAGAAGTAAATGTGCTTGGATTTCAATCATTACAAGAAGGATGAAGTCTCTGTGAAGTTTCTGAAAGGTGAGCCCATCATTTAGCGAACTCCTATAAGCCAGTACATTCCTCAATTATGTGCAATGCCCTCAAGAAACAGGCAACCCACAGTTAAAAACAAATCCCACCCGAAGCGCATAGAAAGGAAAGACAGTGTAGATTTCCGGTTCTGAATATTCTCTCCCCTGGAAGAAAAGCTATCCATTTAAGAAAAGGGAATTTTCCCCCTGAAATACCCTGCTCGATAGCAGCAGCCCTGTAACCCTTTAAATAAAAAGAGCCCTAAAATTAGTACATATGTTTGTTTTCAAACCCCGGCGTTCATGATCTTCCGGCGGCCCGTGTGTTTCTTTAACAGCAACGCAGTTTTTAAATCCTCTCCTTTCCAGAAAATCTGAGAAATGTATTTCTTCATGAAACTATTTTTAGCTCTTGTTTTGCATTCTAAGAACTCAGATCTTTTCCTGGTGTGCCCAGGTCACTGACTCGCATGGGCGACTAAGAAAAATCTAGGAAGCGGTAGAGAAAACTTCGAAGACCTGCGAGAGGGCTCGGCGGTGGTGGCTCCCCATTGCCTCCATTCCCCCCCACCCCGCCCCCCAAAGCCTGCACGCAATAAGGCCCCCAGCGTTGGCCAAAGGCGCTCCCCGTCCCACGGCTCCCTGCACCCACAGATCACAGTTGGATCTGGAAATGAGAACCTGGTTAGCTTCCCTGCCCTGTGCGCCGCCCCAGATCCGACCCCGCCGCCTGCCCCATTCCCATCCCAGGTCGTTGGCGGCCTTGGGGCCCCGCGCCTCACTTACCAGAAGCAACAGCGCGCCCGGGCTCCGCGCCATCGCGCCTGGCTCCGCCGCGCCCTAGGCGCCCTCACTCTCGCCCTCGCCTTGGGCTCCGGCGCTGGCCGGCTGGCTTCCCCGCAGCCCCGCAGGCGCGCACCCGGCTCCGCCTCGTACCCCTTCCTCCACGCCACCGCCCCGCACCGAGGCGCGGTTCCAGGTGTGGCCCCGAGAAAATGGAGACGGGGGGGGGGGCGGGGGAGGGCGCCCGGACGGCCCACGGCGTGGGGTGGGGAGCCGCTCCCCGAGGGGAGGCGCCGCGCACGCTCCCGCCTCAGTCGTAGGCGCACCTGTGACGTTCCAGGTTGGGGACTTTGGCTGGTAAACCCCGCCCCGACGTCAGTCCCTCCCCAGACCCACCTCCGAGAATGACCGGGAGCCCTGGGCCTCCGGGCCACCCGCAGCGCCCGGGCGGACCTCGGGGTCCAGAGCGGCGACCTGCAGGGACCCCGCGACGCCAAGGCCCCGCGCTCGCCCCGCAGAGGAGTGTCAGCCCCAGCGCGGGGGGCGTTGAGACGCGGGTTGACATGAGAGACACTCGTCCTGGTGGTAGCTGCAGCCCAGGTGCGTGGGACCGGCCCGAGAGCCACAGAATTTCAGGCGGTGACTTAGCAAAGTTTCAAATCTGCCGTGAACGTTTCATTACTTCCTGCAGGTTCTCAGCTTGTCTGCCTCCAGGAGAAACAATTATTACAGAAGTAACGGGAGGATGGTCCTAGCCTCCACCCTTAACCCCAGCTACTCTGGAGTCAAACCAGAGGCTTGAATCCCAGGCCAGTGGGGAGCAAAAATTCCCCAGACTCTACCTGAACAAGGAAGGAAGGGAGGGAGAGAGAGATAGAGAGGGGAGGAAAAAAGGAAGGAAGGAAAGAGAACAGGAGGACAGGCAGGCAGGCAGGCAGGCAGATAGGGAATGAGGCTTAAATAGTATACAGCCTGTCTGGCCAGGGTGAAGCCCAGAATTCAAACCGCAATAGCAAACTAACAAAGAGTCAAGAATAGTTCTTCAACTCCTTGATAGGGAGAGAAAACTAGCAGAAGGTCCGTGAAGAAGAAAACTAAGGAAAAACAGTTAGAGAAGGGAAAGATGTACCTGTATAGATCACACCTTTAGCAAGAAGAAGAAATAACTGGCTCTGGCCTGGACAGCCTTTCAGGAGCTCAGGTTCCAGGTTACTTAAGCAGGATTAATTTCCCCAATTCATAAGGCCATTGTGCAAATTAAATCAGAGTGGATGTGAAACACTGCCTGTCTAGCACTCCTGAGTTTAATCAATTGGAGGAGTGGAAGACCCTCTGTAAACTTGGAGGGTTTGCTAGATTTTCATTGGCTGGACTTCCATTTGCAGTCAGAGTGCCTATCTTTGTTTTGGGGATTTCCTACTTCTCTCCCTTTTCCAATCTGGCCAGTTGCAACTTCTCTTCACTAGTTCCTTTCTTTCCAAGTGAGCTAGCTAGCTCTCTATGAGTTTAGAAACCCACTTTCCTATGTTTAAAGATTAGCTGCCCCGCCCCCCTACCATTCTGTGCATTATGCACAGTTTGAGAGTAAGCTGAGATGAAGCATCTAAGGGTTTCTACATGGTAACAGATAAGGAAAGAATGAAAGGGTATTTCAAAAGACAGCAGTATACAAGTAGGCAGAGGATAAGAGATAGATGGAGAAAAAAAACAGCTAGAGAGATGGGAACAAACAGTGGTGACAGTTTCTGCTTCCCCAAGTCACTAACAATTGTGTTCTTACCATGCCACCAGTGCCTGCATCAAGGGAGACACGCTCAGAACACTGGGGCGCCTGGCTGAATACAGAGGGAAGAAAGTCCTTTACTTTCTACTCCTTTGTCTTAAGTGGGCAGGGCATACACTGGTGATAATTTCCCTTTCCTACCATGCCAGGAAAACTCCTAATTAAAGTGGCAGATTGATACCCTATCATGTTCTTGGACCATCCCAGGAAACTTTTTTTTTTTTTTAAATCAGTGAGTCCTGCCTAAAAACAGTGCTTTTGCAATTGAGGCTGGTGGACAAATATTTATGTCTCATTATTAAGACTGCGGTTTCTGTTTAGTAATGAAGATAATGATAGCTTCCAGAGTTGCAAATAGCTAATGTAAACGTTTTCTTTTGTTGGATTATTCACTGTTCCCCAGAGGGCAGTAGCATTCCTTCTAGAAGACATTTATTGCAAGGCATTGAGAGAAGGTGTCAATATATACAGCATCCAATGCTATGTAATACGCCATTCCAGAACTAGTTCTACTTTAAAATTCCAGAGCATATGACCTAAGAAGTTGAAAGGAGTTGGTGAAAATCAGATGACTCATCTAGTGCTTGAGCTCCAGAGATGGGGTCTCCCTGGGAAGCCCCGGCTGGCCTGGGACTCACTATGCAGCCTAGGCTGACCTTGAAAACCAAGTGCTAGGATTACAAATATGAGCCACCTTGCCCAGTACTTTTAATTTCTTAATGCTGAGAGGTGAGTAAAATTATTCCATAACTCTTTTTACACAAAACTAAAATGGACTACTAGCAATAAAGCACCAAAATTGCTTTAAAATGAAGTACACACAGGATGTAGAAATTTTAATTTATACATTCATTTCCCCGAATTAGTTGAATGTTATGGTAAAATTTTCTTAAGATGCTCAGGAAACACCTAAGATATATTCATCATAACTACCTGAATAAATGCTTTCCATAATGCTTTACTTCCTGCCTACAGATGAGAATAGGCCTTTGAAGAGATGAGCTCATCTAAAACAAAAATAGTTAAAAATCCATAAATACTAATAAAATTAGTATGCACCCTGTCATTGCTTCCTAACTCCCCAAATCCTAATATCAAAGAGCTTTTTATCAATTGATATTTATTGGGTAAAGTTAGCAGGAAACAGTGAAAATTCTAACAAGTATATAATTTGATTTAGTTCTGAAGAGGTTGAAAGCTAGATGTGATTACTATCCTACTAAAATTCTTTATAAGCAAGTCATAGAAATGTATGGCTGTTAAAAGATACAAGAATATTCTAGTCTGGAGGCTGTCATAGATCAATAAAGGGTACAGGGCTGGGAATAGCACAGCAGTAGAAAGTTTGCCCAGTATGCCTAAGGCCCTGGGTTTGACTCTTAGCAGCCTGAATATAAATGAATGAATGAATAATTAATTGAATGACTGCACCAACTATAACATTAGAAGCACAATACAAGGAAGTATCTATTTTTAGTTTTAGTTCCACTCACTCATTTGATATTTTGTTTGTCTCTGTTCAAGAAATATGGATACTGATTAATTAATACAACTTATAAAATAATAGAAATGCAATGGTAGAACTATGTGCAGGATACAGTATATCCTGTGAAAAGTATCACAAGCTCCAACTTGAGGCTTTGGGCTTAGAAAAGGCTCCCTGGTAGTTGTAGTGACTGAGTTTTAAAGGATGAATGATTGATCATGAGGAACAGCCAGCCTGCCAGGGCGGTGTAATTCAGAGCATATTGGGCAGGGCTGGGGCCTCAGCTTTATCTCTGAAGACAGCTCTCTTCTCCACATTGATACAAGGTAAAGGGTGGTGAAAACATTCAGTGAAAACACATTGAATTTGAGATTTTAGAATAATACTTAGAAAAGTCCAGCAAGTAGCTTGTAATGAAGATAACATAATTGCAAGTAAATTTTGTGGAGCATAAACAGTGACAGAATTTTATTTCACTCTCTCTGGCTATTATTTCTTCATTTATCTCTTGCCATCTGCCTACAAGAGAACCTCAGATAGCATAATAATTTTATAGGGAGACCAACCTTCCTCCTCCCCCCCAAAAAAGAGGGAAACGTCTCTTCAGATCAAGCTTGCCCTTTCCTTTTATGCTGAGCTCAGTGAAAGGCAGCTGTGACTCTGGGTGTCATTCTCAATTCTCCTTTCCCCTGCTCTCCATACCCAGTTATTTATCACACCTTCAGTTCCCTGTGGCCCTCTTCAAAGTGATTCACACTCCTGCATGTAGCTGCAGCCTTTATGGTTTGTGGTAATTCCAGCCAGGTCAACTCCTCCACCCATTGTTCTTTCTCAGGGTTGCTGTTTCTGTGGGACCTGAGGCCATATGATATATAGGATAGGCTCAGATCCTAGTATTTAGCACATACTAGAAGATCAAAAAGGTTTTGCATCCAAGACCATATACCAAAGGAATTAATTGTAAGTGAAAAAGTAGTCTTGTGAAGAAAGGATTGGACTATCCATCTGGATGAGTTAATCAACTAGTCTGAAAATATTAATCTGTGTGTTTGATATGTTGTGTGTACATACTTGCTCACACAGGCATAGGTGTTGGTGTGGGTAGGTATTTTTGGTTTTACTCAACAACTCTGCAGCCCAGTAGCAAGATAAGGATAGCAGATGTCAGCTGTAGTCAGGTTGTTGAGAGTCTGATGACAGAAATAGAGAAGGTCTAGGAGGGAGAGGAAGAAGATGAACCTGACTGAGTTCAGGGGTCAGTTGCGAATGGAGTTAATTACACTGAGTACTAGAGAAAGAACTGGAAAGTCCTATGATGTGTAAGTGAAGGCATTGGTGCCAGATATCAGGAATCAGGATCTTAACATTCTCACAGATTCTCCAGTTGGAAAGATGACGCTGCCTCTACCTCAGTGCGTGGGGGAGGGGATCAGGGATGAACTCAAATTTTGTGGGAGAAGTGCTGTTGTCTTTGGGAGTTAGAACTCACAGACTAGTGAAGCACAGAAGAGTCCAGGCCCTCTATGGAGCCTAGCATAGAGGAGCCAGCTCATCCTGAAGGAATGGTCAAAGCACTCTGGGGCAGAAACAGCCCTGAGAATACAACTCACCCTCAGACGCCAACACTTTAAGAGGTGAGGGAGCCACAGTGGGGTGAGTCACAGTCTCTCCTGTGATTCCTCACATGCTCTTCCTGGTGAGTCAGTGTCCCAGGACTCAACTGCTTTGAATGCAGTTCCCTGAGCCTAAGTCGTCTTCCTATTTGGTCATGAGGTAGAGGAGAATTGGGGGAAGGTACAAGCATTTCAAAATAGGAGAAAACAGAGTAGTGTATTTTTGAATCTGAGTAGAATTTTAAAATGTGAGCAAAAATGTAATTATGCTGGACTGAGGTGATTATAAAACAGCTACCCACTTCAGGAGAAAACCCAGCCTGGCCTTGATGTCCCACTGGGTGGGTGCTCCCTTCCCAAAGCAATGCCTGAAATCCTAGAGCTGAAGGGCCCCTTGTCTGTTCCATGTCTGTGAACCCATTATCTGTCATCTACATCTCAGTCTGACATCATGAATATGGTCATGAGTTTTGCCTGGGAGCCTTTGAACCTGCTGTGCCTTTCCCCTAGAGGATTCTGATCTAGAGTAGAACTAGAGTTGTGCTTCTATTTTTTCCCTGTCAAATGTTTCTACCCCCACCCCCACCCCTGGCTGTAATGTTGTCATTACCCCTTTCCTCTCCCATGCTCAGAGGTCCTGGTCTGTTCTCCTTCCCCTTTCTTTCTCTCCCCTGCCCACTTTCCTTCTTTATTCATCATCTTGTTGTCCTTCCCTAGCTTGCAATCTTCCTGAGTGTTGAGACTTTCCCCTATGAACTTCTATGCATCCAGTGTCTTAAAAGTGATTGACTGATTCAGTAACTATCAGTTAACTGTGTGAATGAGTGAATACATTTTCAAGGTTCTTTTAGAATTGTGTGTGTGTGTGTGTGTGTGTGTGTGTGTGTGTTTCTGTAAGAGAAGAAAGGGAGGAAAAGCAAAATAACATTAGGATTCTAGAAAAATATGAGCTTAACTATTGCCAAACTGAGAAAGGAGATTGTAGAATTAACTCCTGGGAAAAAATTTCCCTAATTCATAATTTTGTCAAATGTGGCTATTGCTAATACTACTGGAGCAGGGTGAAGATGGAGAGTTCAGAAGGCAATGGAGAACATTTTTGTTCTTCCTTGCAAAGGAAGAAAGCAAGAATGAATAAAAAGCATGGAAAACCCCCCTTCCCTCTGGGAGGGAACAAAGTAAGGCACTCATTGTAAGACTGCAGAACTTAGGAAGGCTAATTTTATCCACCCACCACAATCTATGGCTGGCTTTTGCCCTAGGATTTGTTTATGGAAGTTTTTGGAAAGATAAGGGCCTTGCAATGATAAAGAGAAAGGAGGGGAATTCTTGGGCTGGAATCCTTCAGCAATAGTTGTGACAGGGTGTGTGTGGTTTTTATGGCAGGCATGGCACTGTTTACCGAGCTGTCCAATAGAAACTGGTGTGATGAATGAGCTTAGGGAGACACAGACCTCTCAGAAATAGAAAGGAAATCCTAGTTTCTTGGATATCTCATTTGTTTGCACACAGATGAATGACATTTTTAAGTGTAGCAAGAAAAAGTAAACTACAAGTGGTATAACTTTGTAGAGTAAATCTGGAGGTAAAATAATGGATTGGAAGAATCTTGTGGGAATGATCTAGGATGATGATTACAAATAATTAGGAGAGATGCAGAATCTCAAAAATAGATAATTTTCATTCCAAAGGATAATTGTCTTTGTTACTAGTTAACATTAGACTTTTATGACATTTATTTAACATTAGTCTTTTTGGTGACATTTAAAAAATGCCAATGCAATACTAAGTGATGTAGTACTTTATTAACAACAAGATTCTGTCATTGGTGTGGTTTATTTTGCTAAAAGTCACAGAACAAATTCAAGGTTATTCAATGATGTTGTTATTGGCTGAGGATCAAACTCAGCAATACTTGGCTAGTATGCAAAAGGTCATGGGTTTGAGCTCCAGCAAAATGATAGAGAGAAGAGCTTGTCCTTGGTAAAGCATGTGCTTAAGAATGTAACGTCATTATTAGAAAGAATGACATTGCTCCATTTGCAAGGAAATAGAAGGACTTGGAAAAAATTATACTAAGTGAAGTGAGCCAGACCCAAAGAAACATGGACTCTATGGTTTCCCTCATAGGGAATAATTAGTACATGTTTATGCTAGTCAGAGCAGAAGAATCACAATAGCCCAATAACCCTTAGAACACATACGATGATCCTAAGTGAAATGAACTCCATATTATGGAAACAAGTGTTATATCATTGTTGTAATTATTTTCAACATGTCATGTGAAACCATACCTTTTCTCTTGTTTCTCTCATATTCCCTTCCTTTGGTTTTACCTCCGCTATCACTGTAACTTATCTGAGTACCCTGGGTACTGTATGTATGGGTATTAGACCTCAGAAAGGGAAAGGGAGTATCAAAATTGAGAGACAAAGGATAAAAAGCAAACAATTCGAAAAGCAATACTTATAAAACCATTTGGTGTAAACCAACTGTACAACTCATGCGGGGAGAGGGACATGAGGAGGGGAAGGTGGGGGAAAATGAGGGAGGAGGTAACAAGTTGAACAAGAAATGTACTCACTGCCTTACATATGAAACTGTAATCCCTCTGTACTTTACTTTGACAATAAAGGGAAAAAAAAGAATGTAATGTCCTTATGTGATGAGGAAAACTACCAGGAACCACTACTGTAGAGATGACACTTTTAGGAGCTGCTGACTAAAACCTTAATACTATTCTTGATTTTGAATTTGATATTATGAGTAGCCAATTCTTTCTATTCAGCAGTAATTTCAATTTCATAAGCAAGAGTAATCAGAAAACCTCATAACAGGACACATAATAATCAATACAGTCAACTCCATATACACCTGAGGAATAGGCAAGTTGAAGTAGGCTTTCAGATATAGTAAGATAAGGGAAACAGAACATTGTGTCTGGTGTTCAAGAAAATGTTTAAACATATTTTGCTTGAATTCTACAGATTTTGCAGACTAGCTTTCCTTATCCTCTACGTCCTCCTCAATGTAGAGGCAGAAATAAGTTCAAACATTAAGCAAATCAGTGAAATATAAGTCCTGTTCAAAGAAGGCAAAGGGAAAAAACTTGCTCTGGATAATGTAATGATCACAGTGACCTCTAACAGCGTGTGTAAAGAGGTATTTGTGGTTAACATTAAAAAAACATCAAATAATAAGTTCATTATGAACATTACTATTTACCTTTAGAGCTGATCTGTCATTTAGACGAGGTCGGGCGCGTTCAGGGTGGTATGGCTGTGGACATAGTCTGTCATTTAGCTAAGCAATTGTGTATTGATTTACTGAATAATTTCTAAACCCTCTACCTTCAAACTCAGGGCCTCATAACTACTGAAACAATGTTGAGGTGACATCAGACCTTCAGATTGAGCTAGACCCTTTTCCTGCAAAATCAGCTATAATAAAGGTAAAACAGACAACAAAGTCTTCTTGTGACTGAAGGTACATACGAGGAAGAAAGTGTACCCTTGCATTTCCTTCTCAACTCTTGGATTAGAACATTTATTTGAACTAATGAGTAAATATAGTGCCAATTCAGCATGCCAGAAGAGCAGAGTACTAGAGCAGAAAAAGGTTAAATTCATGCTGAAGTTCAAATCAGAAGTTTCTCCAAGTTCCATTAAAGTGCAAAGGTGAATTTTACTGGAGGGATTGAAGATGTAGTCTATGGTAGAGTGTTTACCTACTACTTGCTTGTGCAAGGCCCTGGGTTTAATTTTTGGCAGAGAAAAATTATTTTTTTTAAAGTTTAATGGAAAAGATTTTATAAGTTCCATATAACTTGCTTCAGTGTTCATGACATCCTTTGGAATTGAAATGATAATTTAAGGTGAGCTTAGATACTTGGTCTGGCAGGTAGTTTAAACTCTTGTCTTGGGTATTTCTTAAATGTAGATGAAAACTATTCATTGTTCACTATTAATGAATAGTTCATTGTTCATATCTATCTTCCTACCTATCTGCATGTTTATCTATCTATCTTTCTATCTACCTACTTATCTGCCTATCATCTGTCTATATGTCTATCCATCTATCATCTCTACATGTGCTTTCATCACTCTTCTTCTTTACCCTTTAGAATATACATCCATATTTTAATCCTTCTTATAAGTTTTATTATTTTCATTATATTCTTTCTAAACTTCCATGTGATATTCAAGACAATCAAAGTAAAGACACCAACCGGAGAATGGCTGACATCCTGGCACTGGAAGGAAGCCCACTCTGGACCCAGCAGAGCAGCAGGGGTATCAGTCTTCACCATGGAAAACACATGGATTCTGGTACCTGAAACTTAAATGATTTTTTTCTTTAAAATCAATTGTTCCCTTTACATAAAATTATCTCAGTCTACAGTTTTGAATGTCTTAAACCATACAGTCTCTTAACTCAGAATTTCTCTTCCTAGATCCTAGTAAAGGATATGAGAAAATGGTGAATTGCTACAAATAAGAACTCTTAACTTGAACTTGTTTCTGAAGTGGTTGCATTAGTGAAGTTGATTGAATGTATTCCTCTTACAGTTTTACCAGATCTTTCACTTCCTCAAATCTAGATTAAACCACATTTACCATTTTTATTTCTTGAACTTTCAATGAATCTAAGAAGTTGGCAGCATTTTTGTAATTTACTTACATGACTTTGACTTTTTTGGAATTGGCTTAGTATATCCAAAGTATGCTGTGTACCAGCCTTTGCTATGCTTCATCCAGCATTCACTTGAGTCCTGTTATTTCTCCTCATATCCTGGGCCCCAAGCCTTGTCATCCAGGCTCAAGAGGAAGGAAAATCAGTCAGAAACCAGTCAGTTCTGAAATTCTGAAAGCATTTATTTAGTCACATCTCTTAGAAGGACATAAAGGCCTAGCATTTTTTAAAGCCATCCTTAGGGTAGGTGGCTTTCATAAGTACCGTGGTAGAGTTCTGCCTTTTTTTTTTCTTTTAAAATCATGGCAAACTAGAACTATTACATTCTCTCACTCCAACCTTCTTTCTATTTCATCTTGCAATGCCATAGCATACGCGGGAGACTATGTCAATGGAGCAAAACAAAAAACAAAACAAAACCCCAAACAGCAAACAACAACAATAACAACAACAAATAAACAAAAAAAACCCAGTGATCTAAATCATCTAGTTAAAAAAGTTGCTCTGGTCTGATTTCATCCAGCTTGCATTTCATCTTCCCCAACCCAAAGCAATCCTGAACCCTAAACCTCACATACATCCTCCCTGCCTGGGAAGGTGCAAAAATGGTATTAGCTTTTAAAAAAGAAAAGAAAGAAAAAATGGTAAAAATACTGTTAAAAATTCATATGGAAGTCATTTTGAATACATATACATTATGAGGAGTTCAACTTTTATAAAATAGTTAAAGAAATACTCATTTGTTTATTGCCAAGCTTTTTATTATAGCAATGTCACACTATGTTTATATATACATATTGTTTAAAATGTATAATAAACCAAGTCAAAGGACAGTTTAAGAAACTATTTTCTGGATTAAAAATATTTTATTGTTGGTTAAAAAATGTAGATAACAGTTTTACAAAACAAATGAAAATTTAGGTCATCCTATAAGTAAAGTTAAAAAAAAAAACCCATGTAAATTTTCTCTGGTATACACTTTAATACAGTGACCGTTTATCTTCATTTCAGGATTGCAGCCAAATTTCCATTTCTTTGTCTTAAATTATTATTTTCTTTTAAATAGTTATACATAGGAGTTTCCATTCAACAAGTCAGATTATGCGTACAATGCATCTTGACCCTTGTCATCCCTTGCACTGCTCTCATTTCATAAATTGGGTTTTGAGACTCGTAGTCAAAATGATTTGAGCATCTTAAATATACCTTTGCACTTTGAATATGGATTATTATGAATATTAATTAAATACTCCTGCAACAACAAGGTCACAAGTCAAATTGTACACATAGACCCAGAGCAAGCTTCGGCTGAGAAGCAGAATATGTCACCATTAACAAGAGCAACTTCTTGGTGCTCCAGGCTGCAGCACAGGTCAGCTTCTTTCCCCTACATCTGGGTTGCAGTGGAAGCTAAGGTGTAGCAACCACCAATCTTGGAATCTTAGTCCATCTCTTCTTCTCCAGTGCTTGGGATGGGTACATTTATGGGTTTTGTTCCTCTGGGTGTTTCTTAAATCTACTCATCTCAATTAAAATATAACACTGGGTTAGTTTGCAGTCTTATCTGAGTAAAGTATACTTAGGTTTTTTTGTAATCATAGCAAAAACAAAGCAGTAAAGAAAAAGATAAAGTCTGTGCATTACAGACAATTAGAAATAATACAGTTGGGTAATAACCTTGTAAAGACTAACACTACAAAATTGAGAAGCAAGTGAAGTATGGGGTTTTCTGTGGGCTAACGGTGAGTATCTTAAGGATGACTTGAAGAACCGTGTTACTGTGAGGGTAGCATGAATAAAATACATTCTGATTTTAACTAACCTAACAATGCCACACTCACCAATTATATCACTGTTTTATTTAGAAGGGAGGGTTAAAAATAGTTTATCCATTATCTTACTTCCATATCTTTTGTAACTTGAAAACAATTTCAGAAATATTTTCCTGAAATGACACTTATAATACATATTCACAAATTTCACCATGTGTTAGTCTAGATTTTCACTTATAAGAAAAGCTTGATTTAGTATTCCCACAGTGTGTAAACATTATTCACATGATAAACTTCCCTATACAGCTCATGTAAGTCATTTCTACCCATGACGTTAAAAAGAAAATAAAGACCTGCTTCAAACAACTAACACAGGAATTGTTATATCAAGAAAGTATAGGAGGGAGTTGTTGCATATAAAGTATTTTCTTTAGATAGAGTTTTCCAAGATGATTAAAATACATAAAATGTTATTTACATCATATTATACTTTAAGTGTTTTAAGAGCATGTGCAGATTATAGAAAAAGCAAGTTTTTAATGCAGCGCGAGCCCATAGTCTTACTCAGAGAAAAAGATGTGTTTCTGATGTCCCCATGCCAAGAAGATGGAAAAACTTTAACTGCTACCAATTTCCTTGTTCTAAGTGGCTCCAAACGATTAGCAAATATCTTGTGGTTCTTAAGTCATTGTTAATGATGTTCTTTTATGTAAAAAAAAAATCAGTGATATTTTTATATCATTATTAGTGATACAAGAAAAACTGATAGAAACAAGAACCAGGAGTCTTGATACCAAGAGCTTAATCCACCAAACCACATTTCATTTTCAAGTGATAAATGCCTTGTGTTTGCACTGAAAGTACAGAAATTTCAAAAACGTTTGGGAACTTTCTGCATCCAATGGGATTCTTATTTTTTTTAAACAGTATAAAAATATTAAGAGAATTGAGCTGGGTGCTGATGGCTCATGCCTGTAAACCTAGCTACCCAGAAGGCTGAGATCTGAGGATCGTGGTTCTAAGCCAACCTGGGCAGGAAAGTCTGTGAAACTTTTATCTCCAATTAACTACTGCAAAGCCAGAAGTAGAGCTGTGGCTCAAGTGGTAGAATATCAGCCTTGGGAGAAGAGTTGAGGGATAAGTGCCTAGGCCTTGAGTTCAGGACCAGTATATATCTCTCTCTCTCTCTCTCTCTCTCTCTCTCTCTCTCTCTCTCTCTCTCTCTCTCTCTCTCTCTCTCAGGAAATTAGGAGTAAGAACATACTCAGCTTGGGAATAAGAGCTAGAACATCTATATTATAATCATGATCACTTTTTCTAACAGGATCAAATGTCAAATTAGCCTAATACAGGGAGTTTTACTATGTCATTTTAAAGAATTTGGTCCAAACACTACTCAGATTTGGCCAGTACATTATTTTAACTCCCCTGGTCATAGGTGAGAACAAGGCTCTTCTGAATAGAGCATGTTGCATGACCCTCGTAGCTCAGATGGAACACTGGAAATGGGGCAAATCACCCTTTCTGTCACTCTTCTATTTTGTGTGCTAAGGGGATCTAAGACTGCAGTGGCAGGTTGCACAAAGGACCCAGAAGCTGTGTAAGTCTCTGATACCACATAGTTACCATGCAGCAAAGGGTCAGGGATAGCAATGACAGGTTGAACAGACCCAGAAGCAGACAAAGCAGAAGGTCTTTGACTGCCAGGCAAAGTCTGGCACCAATCTGCTCTTGACTGCTGGACATCTATGGGTCTCCCGTAGGAATCAACTCCAGACAAAGCAGAAGCTCTTTGACTGCCAGGCAGAGTCTGGCACCTATCCGCTCTTGACTGCTGGGTATCTATGGGTCGCCCACCATGATCAACCCCAGAGCCACTGTCTTTAGAAGGTAGCTGAGCTTGTTTGGCTTCGTCATCAATACCAAGACTTATCTCTGCCAGTTTTTTAAATTTGGGGCCAAGTGAATCCAAGAAGCTGTCATCCAGGTCATCGGCAATAAAGCTGCAACAACCCAGGGAGCCTACAGGAGAACCTGGGGTGTCGTCCATGCCTTCGTTATCGTAGATCAACAAGCAGTCATTTGCTTCCTGCACATCCTCTTCCTCTGCACAGGCAAAGGCCTTCTAAAGATGGAAAGAAGGTGGACAAAGGAAAATGGTAAGAAAAATGATCAAAGGATCTGATACTGCTCATAGAATTCTATGAGTCCCCAATTTAGACATCTGAAGTAAAAACATACTTTTCATATTAAAAAAGTTTGTTCTTAAAATTCTCTGGGAACTCAGAACAGAATGGTTGATATTCCATCAAAATTGGGTCTACTCAGAATTCAGGTTTTAGTTCTTGATTTTTGTATAGTTTGGGCTCCACAGCAAATGTGCATGATGGCTAGCTGGAGCTTGTCTCTGAGCTAAGTGTGAAGCAGGTCTCTGTGTATTGGACATTGGTGTTGAGTATAGGGGCAGGCAAGTTCTCTTCCTGGGCAGTGAGACAACCCTCACTCTGACTAGAGGCTTTCCATAGACTATAACCATTGAAAAAACTTGATCAATGATTAGAGCCAAAACCATACCTCGGTATAAATACTCCTTGTCAGTCTCTTCTCAAATATAGTGTAAGCTTTCATCTACGCAGACCCCCAAGTCAGATCCAGCACTTGCCAGTACTGATGCCAAAACTTTACATAGATTCTTTCTAAACATACCTTCTATTCCACTAATCTTTGCCCACCAAACAAGTGTTAGGCAATCTGCCTGCACCAAGCTTCTCTTCTTGCACCCTTGTCCCTTTTCTGTCCCCTCTCATCACTAATCATCAATCTCAACCTTCCTTCCTTGTGTTTTGGGGCCACTACTTCAGGGTAGTTCTTTCACATTTCTCACCATGGACTTCATGGAGAATGCAAAGAATATGATAGCACTCTCATGAAAACACATACACATTTGCTTTAACATGCTTCACGGTAAAGGAAATAGAAAATAAACTACATTGTATTCTAAACACAGAAGAGTTTGCCACCATTTTTTCCCAATTGATAGGATGAGGGCTGTTTGCTATATTTTCTCACTTTTTTGTTATCTTCCCAGTTTTCTTTTGTGCCAGTGACTTAGTTATGATAGCTACCTTAAGTGTTGTGTATTGTTTTGGCAAGAAGAAACTTATTTTTTTTCCTAAGTTTTTTTGGTTGGTCATGGTGTTTCAACTCATGCCCTGGGTGTTGACCCTGAGTTTTTTTGCTCAAGGCTAGTGCTCTACCACTTTGAGTCACAGCTCCACTTCTTGTTTTGCAGTAGTTAATTGGAGACAAGAGTCTCCTGAGCTTTCTTGCTTGGGCTGGCTTTGAACCATGACCCTCAGATCTCAGATTCCTCAGTAGCTAGGATTACAAGTGTGAGCCACCAGTACATGGCTTCCTTGTGTTTGTAAGCTGTAGAAAAACAAACCATAAGACTAAAGTATATAACCCACCCAAAACATCTCTAATGTGAATAGGAAAACAAAGCCATCAAGTTTGCCACACAATTACCCGAGAAAAGTAGGAATCTAGGAAATTCATATTTATGGACCCATCAGCATAGTCCTTCATGGTTCCTCCAGTGGAACGCCTTGTTCTCATGGTTCCTGATACCCCCGGGGGGCAGGGGCCAAGCCCAGAAGCCGCTCCAAATGCTCCAGCAGCTCCAGATCCAGTGGCTGCTCCCAGCTTGGTGGTTAATTCCATTCCAGAAGCTCCTTCCATCACTGTTCCACCAGCGTATGTGTTGGTGCAAACATCTAAAAATAGGGAAGAAAATTCTCTAAAATCACATGCTGTATTTTAAAACAAAACGAAATTCTTTGGGCTGGGCACTGGTGACTCATTCCTGTAATTAACAAGTAAAAGCCAGAAGTGGAGCTGTGACTCAAATTCGAGTGCCAACCTTGAGCAAAAAAGCTAAATGACAGTGCCCAGGCTCTGAATTCAACAGCAAAGAGACAAAACCTAATCTTTGATGTCTATGAGCACCTACTATGTAAAGCAATTTTACTGGAGAGAATAGAATTATGTATGTATCTAGTGTGTATCTTTCAGAAGAGCTCTGGAAATATACTAATAAACATGTATAGAAAGGAAACAATAAACAACTAAAAACAGAATCTGTATTACACAGCCATGGAAAACATGTAGGCTAAGGTCTGTGTGCTCATATTAGAAATAAAATTATAATTGGGCAGTAATATTGACTCAGGATGGAAACTAAGGAGGAAACCCACATAATACTTCCATGTACGTTAGTAGATACCAATTTTGAGTCAGAACATAAAGAACGTTTAATGAATTATGACTGTCCTTCTTATTAACTTTATATTACACTTCCATGGAATATATTTTCTAGACTATTCTGAGTGTAGTTTGTGCTATGTCATTATACTGGAAGAAGCAAGTAATGATTACAATAATAATAATAAAGGTGGTTATGTACTTGGACAAAACTTTTATAGATTTCATAGCTTGGACATTAAAGACAATCTATTGCTAATCATAGAATTAAGTAAAGATTTGTTATTCCTTATTGTTTCTCTAGATTACAGTGTGGTTGTAGCATTGAGATTATATGAATAAAATGGTAACATGGTAAAACTGAAGAAATAACTAAAATTATTAATTTGACATCAGTGACCATGCCTCATTGTGGCTGAATATAAGAATGAGTCATTGAAGTCAGACCAGAATCCTGTTAGTCTTGTTAAAGGAGAAGAGAACGGGCTGAGCATTGAATCCATGAAACTAACTGCAAGCAGGTCCAATGTTAACAATAGACAAACTACATTGGTGGATATATAGACATACATATATCTCTATATCTATCTATCTGTCTGTCTGTCTGTCTAGCTATCTGTATCTAGAGAGATATTTGTTGCATTTCCCTTACAGTTTTCAACATGTCAACTATCCTTCAGTTTAATAAAGTTTGGGAAAAACTATATATAAATCTTCAGCTATTAAAAATTGTGGCATCAGTGATAAGTTGACTTACTGACTGATGGCATAGAATCAACTATTGTACAAATCTTAGGCTAGCTGCCCTCCATTTTAGTAGCAGTAGCTCCCATTGTGAGCACATAATTTAAAAATTATTACAAGTATCCTTTTGAGCATTTCTTCATTTGGACTATTTATCTTTAACCCACCATTGCATTCAAAAGTAAATTCGATATTTACTCACCAGAACTTTCTATAAAATCTGCTCCATTGGTTGTGATAGGTGGCACACAGATATTTGTCATTTCCTGCAAATCATGTTCAACGTAAGAAGTAAATTTCAAAGAGAGTTCAGTTTCAGTGCATTATAGGTGACATGCAGTTCTTTGCAAATCATACCATTACCAGAAGGCCAGATTCTTGCAGAAATAACAGTTTTTAGGATTTCAAACTGACAAGCTAAATTCCTAAGAGGCCACATGCATTATAGCATTGACTGTTCACTGAGGATCATGGGATATCTTATTTTTGCACTCAATTTCTCCTTTTCCTATTTCAATACAAATCTTGTCTTTCTCTACATAATTGCACTAAATAGTTTACAAACTAGATCCTCACCTTGTCTTCAGGTTGGGCTCCTTCAATTCCCCACTGGTGAATTGTGCCTTCGGAACCATCAGGAACTGGGACAAAACCACCTGTTGCACCCCCAATGGGACCTGTCCCACAATCACAGGTCAGCAGCAGAAGAGGGGCCACTAGAGAAAAGGAAGGCAGAATATCAGAATATTTGAGTCAGCTGGAAATTGCTTGGCCTAACAATCAGCAGCAGCACTACAAAGACAATATTTTAAATCCTTAAGAATGTTTCCTCATGAAAAGCAAAAATAATTGCTACAAAATTCAGCAGAAAAATTTAGTGAACAAAGTACACTAAAATTTCTTATGATTATGAAGCAGGAGACAGATGAGATAGTTCTGATGTAGGTGTGTTGTGTCTTACAATAGGTACTGCTTGACAAATGATAAGAGATTTCTCAGTTCCTCATTTCTGTGTCTTAATAAGATAGTATTTATTTATACATTTGTGATGACAAAAATTTTATGTGGGTAATATTTCACCGATCTGGTCTCTAATAATTCCTAGTACTCCTGTAAATAGAATTAAACAGAAAACTAGGGAAATGACCTTATCAGTGTCTATCAATGCATTTCTTTAAAAAAATTATATGCTTCTCTATGTTAGATTTTCTAAGTCCTTTACCGAAATACTTTTGACAATTCACTGCCTAATTACAAAAAGCCTACCAAATTAGTTCCCATGGCTTCTTTAATTTTATTCTCTTTAGCTTCGTAAGGCCATGTTTTTTGTAACATGCAGTGAGAGTTTTCTGGTGTTGGTTTATGCTGTTATGTTTTAGAAACAACTTCCCTCTTTTTTTTTTTTTAATATTTACTACATTCTACTCAACCAGGGTCCAGACAGATGGTACCCCTGGTCCTTGAGCCTTCTGTAATACTCCTTTTACTATAGTGTTATTATGACATATTTCCTCCATGTTAAACATTTAAATCTGTAAACTGGATGAAAACCAGAATCAACTTCCCTCCTAGGGTAGAAACTTACTTATAAGAACCAGAACTATTAGGATTTTTATGAAACCTGAAGCTGAAGCTTTAATCATAACTTCAAAACTGTCATTTTGACTAAGAAAATTATGGGCAATATGTAGTGTCTTCCTCATTTCCTTCTCTACCTCTAGGTTCTCTTGTGGTGCTATTTTGAAAGGTCTGTACATTTGCTTTGCTCTGATTGTATCTATGCACAGTGAGTGGCAAGTCAATCATTTCAGATTTTTCTGTAGGATGCCATTTCCCTCCAGCTTTGCCTGAGAAGTGATTGTGGGTCTTTGCACATCGCAGATAAGCAGGGCAGCACAATGTCCTGCAGATGATGCCCCTCTCCATTGTCATGGAGTGGCATACTGGCATACTCACACAGCAACATCAAAAGCCCCAGAAGGATTAGGCCAATGGCAGCAGGCCCCAGTCTCCAGGATGATGGCATTGTAGGATCTCTGCTTGGATCTGAATGTCCACAGGCACCCCTTTCATCACACTGACATACTGTCAGAGTCAAGGTTTCTGGTGTCTCACACTGCCTGTTCTGATTATCAGTAATCACAAGAGGAACTGTGTACACTCCGGGGGAGATCTGCTGCTGGGCTCTGATCAGTGCTGAGGTATCTGTAGGAAAACAGTCATACAGATCAACAATAGGATAAGATGGTTTTTGGTTTTGGTGGTGTGCGTGTGTGTGTGTGTGTGTGTGTGTGTAGAGTATATATGCAGTGTGTGTGTGCGTGCGTGCATGTGCCAGTGAGCACATGCTACAGGATCAAACCCTGTATGTTAGACAAGCACTCAAACCACTGTGCTACACCTCTGAGTTTTCTTTTGCGTTTAGAAATCAGTGTCACAAATAGCAGAGGTGATGTGGTCTAAGCAGTGCTGTGGGCTGTAAGAGGTTGGGTTGGGTCTTATGTGTGTATATTCTGCTTCTCCTTCTCTTTAACCTATTCATACCAATTATTCTTCTCCAGGAAGATTAGTCCTGCACTGCTTTTCTCACCAAAGAGGATGGGATGTGCACATCATATAAACACAAGCTCCCCTGTCCTGTCTTCCTGGTCTTTCCCATCTCCTGTTTATCTGTACCAGTTCTCAGTCTCCTGTTGTCCTCTGGTGCATGCTTTCCTTGAGTTCCATGTTCTTACATGTGAATGATCAACATTGAGTTTCAGCTTCAGCTGCTGTTATCTTACCTGCTCCCTTAATTTCTCTTCCAGAAGCTGTGGGTCTGTTGGTGGGGTTCACAGTGGTAAGGCCTATTGTGTATCTAACTCCTGAGCATCAATTATTCTCCACTCACCATTGGTACATGGCTTTTTTCCAAGGGAGATTCCCACAGCAGGGCTGTGTCATGTAAATCATTCTTGACACTATGTCCTTTAACATTGTGCCCTGCCTGCCCAGGCCTAGCTCAGCTCATGTAAGCTAGAACCATACCATGGCCTCATCTTCTGATCCTTAGCAGCCTTCTCCTTGACAATCTAGCTGGTGAACTCATTTGGAGCCTAATGTTACATGTGTGGTTTAGGTACAGATCCTTAACCGGGATTAGAAAGGCCCAAGTGTAGAAGGCTATTCAGAGCACATTTTTCTTGGTGACTCTGGCAGTGGCTGATACCTACAACTGCAGGAAACCAAGGGACACAACCATGAGGAAGCAAAATTGCTGTAGAAAAGATTTGGGGGAAAGTGAGTGAGTTTAAAGGGAGGAGATTTTTTATTAAGTCTATAAGACTTCTGAGAAAGTATAGAAAATGGAACATGAGCATGATAACAGGAGAAAAGGATTAGCTCTTCCCCCTTGGCACATGGGTTTATGAATTTTAGGCTGCCATGTTCTCAAGGTTCCTGGTGGCAGATGAGGTGACACTTCCTAGGATCCTTTGCAGCCCTACTTCTCCAGGGCTTCAAGTCTGCTCACAGCCCACCTTGTTAAGAAAAGAACATGTAGTTGGGCAACAGTGAGTCAGCTACTCAAGTGGTTGAGATCTGAAGATTATAGTTCAAAACCAGCTTGGGTAGGAAAGTCTGTAACTCTTCTATCCAATAAGCTGCTAAAACTAGCCAGAAGTGCAGCTGTGGCTTCAGTGGCAAAGATTTAGCCTTGAGCATAAAAGCTCAGAGACAGTGTGCTCAGGCCCTGAGTTCAAGCCCCAGGACCCTCACAAAAAGAAGAATAAAAAGGAGGAAAAGGAAGAGGAAGAAAAAGAAGTATGCATATGTATATTTAGACAACTCTTTGATTAAATAGATCTCTGACTCTAACCCTTTCATTTTCTTAACCCAGATGAAGACATAAACATAATTGAAACATAAAAATCATTAAATGAACCAGACTTTATATCCTAACTTTCCTTTTCTCTCTCTTTTGAGTGAAAAGGAATTGATATAGCCTGGATATCTTTATTGCAACGATTTTCTTTTCAATTATTCTTAGGGATGACCTGTTCTCAAATGAGTTCTCACATGCTTTTGGAGAGACAAAGAAGAGGCACATGTCATTTCTGGATGAAAACTGACCCTTACTCACCATTGAGTGTTGTGATGCTCCACATAGCTGGCAGCTTCACAGGCTGCTCCTCCAGAGAGAATGTATAGGGGCCGCTGTATTTACTCCTGTCCAGGGTTCCAGCTGAGATAGTCATGGAAGGTGATGAGCTGCAGATCACTTGCTTTTCCAGAATGACTGATGGGCAGTTTTCATTATAACTGGGTACTTCCACATATACTGTGCCTGTAGAAGTTTTACCTGTATTTTCTGTAAGAAAAAAAAGAAATAATCTCCCTTCTTACCGAAAAGTAAGGCTTAAAAAACAAAAACACCGAATTTCATTTTTCCTTTTTTTTTTTTTTAAAGACAGGGTTCAAATTCCTGGGCTCAAATGATTCTCCTGCCTTAGAATCTGCAGTAGCTGATATTGCTACAGTCTCTTCTAAGTTTCTCTTTCTTATGGCCAAGTAAGTGCATCTTTCATGAGAAATAGTTTTTCTCAGAAGTAAAGGATTTCACCCTATTTCTGTAATTTGTACAAAGCAAATTGAAATGATCAGATTGTCTAGTTAACTTTAATTAGTAGCCTTACCTATTAACATAATATCCTTGAGATCATGACCTGTAAGGGTGGCCTGATTCAGTGATTATAAATGAAACCAGCACAAAGATAATAGTTTTTAAAGTTATGTTCATTTCATCCATAATCATTGTGTGAAAATTTTTTACTCCTAAACCTTAAGCCATGGGACTTGGAATAAAGTTATTTATATTTATTACTCAAGACATAAGTGTTTATTGGAGGAAAAAAATTTAATGTTGGCAGTCAGACAATAAAATAACAGTGATCTCTCAGAACTGGAATTTTGACTCATTTCTATTGTTTATGCTTTAGTGTTTGTTTTTAAAATTTTCCCAAATGGTAATTTTTCTGGTTCTTTTCATGTTTTATTTCTTTTTGGTGTTTAGGACAGAGCATAAATTAATCTTAAATTGGGGAAGCTTAGGTACCCAGTGAATATTATTTTAAAACATTCTAGAAGAGGAAATCTTATTGTTCAATAGTACAAGTATTATTTTATTGTATACTTATTACAAGTATTATTGTATACTTATATACATGATCTCTATTAGCAACTCATAAAAGGACCTTACATTTAATATTACTTTTCCTGACTGGGTTTCTGTAGGTATTTTTATTGATACCACAGGATTCAAATAGGAATTCTTTTGTAAAATATCCCACTCTCATATAGCTACAGTAATCCACAGGGACTATGCAGAGTCCCCTGTTGCTTAAACACTAATGAGAAGTGGGAATTTCAAGTCTTTTGCTCAAGATTAACTTGCCTCAGACTTGAGGCTCCCAAGCCCTTAAGATAATGATCTTTATTGAGGTATATTATGAAATAATCACCTAGTCATAAATAAATACTAATTGGGGTAACATTTCTCAAAAAAAGTCATTGAACAGTTTCTTACCATCTATGGCTAGAACCTCAGCCGTGATTGTCTTGTTAACTATGAAAGTAGAATCTCGGTCAATGTTTTTGACAAATTTGATTTCAGCAGTTTTGGGATCAATAATTAGTAAACCACCATCATTCCGACCCATGACATATCTGTTACATAACAGAAAAGACATTTTCTTTCAAATGTAGAATGTTATATATTTGAGGAGGATGATTTCTTTTATATTTAACTATTTATACTCAGTATTATACCTTGAAATAGGGACTTACAAAAGCACCCCAAAATTGATATGACATGGACAGAGCCTAGTTCATAATCCTTATGTTCATAATCCTTTTTCTTTCTTTTTAAAAAATTTGTATTATCAAACTGATATACAGAGAGGTTACAGTTTCATACGTTAGGCATTGGATACATTTCTTGTACTGTTTGTTACCTCATCCCCCTCCCCCTTTCCCTTTCCCCCCCATGAGTTGTTCAGTTCATTTACACCAAACAATTTTGCAAGTATTGCTTTTGTAGTTGTTTGTCTGGTGTTATCTGTTCTCTGTAATAAAATAGAACACCTAGGGTCTCCAGGCTATAGCCATTACCTCGAATCGTGCTCTTATATTTTTTATATTTCATATATATTTATATTTTTAATATTTCATGTATTTTGTATATATGTATATTCATTGGATTTGTTTGTTTTATCTGGTTAAAGATAGTCTTTTGTTGAACTTCTAGCCTTTTGTAAGACTCAGTTGGAAGATTGTGTAAAAGATCTCCCTTAATAGGCTAAGGTACTTTAAGTTTTGTATATGTTATTTTGTCTTCTTGAGTTATCTACATCCTTATCTTCATTACTTTTGTGTCTCTATTATTGGCACTTAACTGTCTATGCCATTGTAACGAATAGGTCAAAATTGCACACCAGAATAATTAGCTTCCATCAAAATAATCTTACCTGACAGATGTGGCAGCTTTACTGGTTTCTTCATCAATGGCTTGATATGTTCCCAGGATATAACCAATCAATTTTTTACCACTTATGCCTTTTTGCACAGTGAATGTCTTAGAAGTAGGACGGAATGAGATTCCTTCTTTTACATTTATGACTTGAACTGTGACTGGAGTGGACTGCACTCGATACTTGGAGATTATTGACTGGTGAAATTCAGCTTTGTTTCGGACAGCAATACTAAATTGCATGCTTTGGACTTGTTCATAATCGAGGGCCTAAAGGAAAAATAAAAGTAGCAAGAAGGAACTGTCACAAATAGGTAATCTGGCAAAACCAATACAGGATAGGGAAGATGTTATGAATTATTCCTACAGAACAAAATGACAACATCAGTATTACCATGATTTGAAAGCATTTTAAGGTTGAGACAGATGAAACATAAAAGATTCTTAACTCAAGAGACTTCACTTGTATAACTGATGTTTACAAAGTGAGAACCGCCTTTTTAGACTAACAAAATATTATCACAACATCTTTAGTCAGAAGTACAGTACAAAAATTTCAAATTTTAAATCTTAGTTCTGGTAGCCAAAAACTATGTGACTCAGGATACAACAGTTAATTTCTCTGAGCCTCAACTTTCCACTTCTGAAACTAAATTTTACATCAATGGCTTCTTGTGAGGACTGAACAAATTAAGACTCATGATGCACTTCTAAGTAGCAAATATGTTTATTCACAAAATACCCATTAACTTCATGTGTAACAATGCCTTTTCTGCCATAAATAAAATTTCTAAGTGTAGAGGCAAGCTCTCTTAACATTGCTTTGCAAAACATCTCTGTATAGCAATGATTGGGTGGCCCAACTCTTCATAGACCACATTTAGATAGTTTTGTATGACAATGTTTGATCTATTACAGTGGCCCAAATAGATAGGCCTGAGGAATTCCAGATTAACTTTTTTCAGGGTAATATAAAAAACAAAAGCTACTTTTTGCTTTTTATACTCATTGCTAAAAATATAACTGAAGCAAGAGATCTGGATTTGAGTTTTTACTTGGCAGTTACTGGCTTCAAGTATTCTGCATTTTCCAGTGGAAGAGAATGATGTGTGAACAAACTAGAAGATGAAAGGTTAAGGGGCAAAGAGATGATAGGGTTTACTTGTAAAAGTGAGAGATTACTTCTACTTGGGATAGTCACAGAGGAGTTCTGAGTGGTTCCAACCTGAGCCAAGTGTTGAAGGATGCTGCTGAAAAGTTATCCTGGCAGAAATAAAAGCACTTGATAGGGAAAGGGTAGGCGTACTGTTAGGAGGGGGAGCTTTGTTATGAAGGATAGCAGGGGCCAGCTACCCTGACATCACATTAGTGTGATCTAGGAGAATTTTAGAGCCGCTGCTGTCAAGGCCTTTTCACACACCGATGCATTGAACCAATAATACCTAAATTCCCACCATGTATGAAAAGTGAATTTGATTAAGCCACATTTTGTTTCCTTGTGCTGAAACATCATGTAGATTCATTTGTGTGTGTGTGTGTGTGTGTGTGTGTGTTGACTATGGGAAGTGTGATAGTTTGAAACGTTAAGAGAAGTTGTTGTCTAGCTAATGAACTAGTTTAATTAAAAATTCCTTCTACTTTCATGTGTTTTTAATGCATCAATATTATTAATAACATCTCTCTGTAGCCATGATAGTTTGAGTTAACATAGAAGATATGTATGTATGTAAGTATGTATGTATGTATGTATGTATGTATGTATGTATGTATGTATTACCAGTGAAGGAAACTCACTTACCTTCACTACCTTCAAGATGCCTTCATTAGTTCTTGGATCTGTTTCTATTTCAAACCAGTTTCCTTCATTTCCAGAGGTAAAGAAATACACAGCCAGCCAATTATCGGTGTATTCTTCATCCCAGTCTGTTACTTTAAATCGAAGTAACTCACCATTTAATGTATTTTCCTCAATATGTGCTGAATACTGAAAAAGAGATGAACAGAACTTAGACTCAATGCTAGTTTTTACCCTAAAGGGATTCGATTGATTTTCATTAGTATTAGCTATTACTTTTCAAATTATGTATTGCTTTCCTATTGGCTTCTAAAATCTTCTACTTTCCTTTTTTCAAGTAATTCTTTATATATTTATCATTCACATTTCTCATGACATCAACTATTAAGCACTGAATATGTACTAAACATTTCTTTTCTAATTATTTAATTTTTATTGTCAAGGTGATGTACAGAGGGGTTACAGTTTCATACATAAGGCAGTGAGTACATTTCTTGTCAAATGTGTTACCTCCTCCCTCATTTTTCTCTCACTTTTCCTCCTCCCCAATTCCCTCCCCCCCCGCCCAGTGTGCAGTTGGTTTATAGCATATTGTCTTGTAAGTATTGCATTGCTTCATCTTTTGCCCTTTGTCTTACCATTCTGATATTCCCTTTCCCTTCCCGATAAACATATATGCAATACCCAAGCTACCGAAGTCAGATAAAGTGATAACAAGGGTAAAACCATAGGGAGGAAAAACAAAAGAAAAAGGCATAATTTCACATAGTATGTTGAAAATAACAATAGCAATGATAAACCACTTATTTCCATAACTTGGAGTTCATAAAATCTTCTATTTTCCAAAAGGTAGTTATTTTTATTTGTTAAAAACACTGTAACTATCTTAGAAGCCAACAAGTAGGCAAATAAGAAACCAGGATTGACAATGGATGTACCTGAGAGTCTGTAAGCATTGGGAAGTTATCGTTGACATCTTTCACTTTAATACTACATTCACATTGGGTTGATAGTCCTTCTCCATCTTGATCTGCTCCACTCACAACCAGATGGTAACTGCTCACTTGCTAAATTGTGAGAGGAAAAAAAGGAAAAATTATTATCCATTACTGTTGTTATGAGCAAGGTAACATGTGATGTTAGTTGTTTATGAAAAAGGAGATGTATAGGGTTCTGGATGATGGGGTGGAAGTCTTGAAAGGCTAGAACAAGTTTTCTTTTTTGTAAACTTTGAAAGCTAAGGATGCATTGTTAGATTAAGAAAAAAAAAAGAGCAATGAGCCAAATATGGGTGGCTCATGCCTGTAATCCTAGATACTTAGGAGGTGGGGATCTGAGGATGGAGCTTTAAAGCCAGCCTGGACAGTTAAGTCCCTGAAACTATTATCTCCAATTAGGCACCAAAAAGCTGAAAGTGCAGGGTAAAAGAAGAAAAACAACTACAAAAGCAATACTTGCAAAACTGTTTGTTGTAAGTGAACTGAACACCGCATGGGGGAAAAGGAAAAGGGGGAGGAAGGCGAGGGGGTATGAGGGACGAGGTAACAAACAGTACAAGTAATGTATCTAATGCCTAACATATGAAACTGTAACCTCTCTGTACATCAGTTTGATAATAAAAATTTGGAGAAAAAAAAACTGAAAGTGGCACTGTGGCTCAAGTGGTAGAGTGCCAGCCTTGAGCAAAAATGAAAGTTCAAAGACAGTGCCAAGGTCCTGAGTTCAAGCCGGAGGATGCTCGCAACACACACACACACACACACACACACACACACACACACACACACAGAGAGAGAGAGAGAGAGAACAATGTTTATTAGGAGATGATTGATGTAAAGAGCTATCCTGCTAGTCTACTAGGAAAAAATAATATGGCATGTGATGTGGTTGCTTGTGGTGATGAAGATAGGTGGTAGTAAAGGAACATGGAAGGGAGAAGTGAAAGGGGATTGCTTGGTATTTTGGAAACGAGAGATAACATTAAAGTAGAAATCTAGAGAAAAAGTGTGACATTAAAAAGACTTTATATTATAGAGAAACTTCTTTTTGTGGCACTGATCAAGATTCATTGTGCTCATAAACTGAAATCTTGAATTGAAACCTTATAAATTGTCATGTTGAACTGAAACCTCTTCACACAACTACTTAAAGATAATAAAAATAAAATAAAAAAGAAGCACCTTTGCACAAAAGTGTATAAAGACACTAAAAATGTAAAAGATAATAAAAACATGAAAAGGAATTTCTAGAGCCAGGCACTGATGGTTCACACCTGTAATCCTAACTACTCAAGAGGCTGAGATCTGAGGTTCATGATTCAGAGCTAGCCTGGATAAGAAAGTCTGTGATGAGACCCTTATTTCCAATTAATCACCAACAAAACAAAACAAAACTGAAAGTGGAACTGTGGCTCAAGTGATGCAATGTTAGCCTTGAGCTAAATAAAACACAGGGACATGGCCCAGGCCCTGAGATCAAACCTCATACCACTACCACCACTGCCACCAACAACAATAATGTTTTTCCCCCTCTTTGTAAGAAACATCCTTTCCTCTATTACCCAAGGAATTCATCACAGCACAGTATATTAATATCTCCTTTTATTCTTCCACCTTACTTTCCACTACTATCTGTGGGGTACAGTGGTTGGGCAGGTCGCAGGCCCAAAGGCTCCCTCATCACAATCATGCACAGGAAGGCAGTTTCCCTAGACAGGTCCAGGTGAGACCTGGCAGCCTCTGCTCCTTCCTGCTTTTGTTCTCAGGTAAAATGGAGACTCCTCTTGGGAGTTTCTTACTATCAAACCCTTTAGTTTCAAATGCTTCAACAAGATTTGCTTTACCTCTCTATCAAGCGAGCTGGTGAGGGTGCGGACTTCTCCCATGTTTCTGCTGATGAGGAACATGGGCATGCCTCCAGGCTCCTGGGAGACGATTTTGAAGGCAATTTTCGAGTTCATATGGTTTGGTTCATCGGCATCGGTGGCATTTAATATCATCACCAGTGAGTCTAGGAGTACAGGAAAATGTTAAAGAATATGTAAAGATTGATGTAGTGTTTCCATTAGACATTCAACAAGGTTTCAGGTTGAATCTTATTGTTTTTTAATGTCTTCTAGCTAGCTACCTATATCACTGTGTTGTCTTCCAGTCTCTCTCAACCAGATAGAACTTAATGACGTCCACATCAAAATCCTCCAGCTCTCTTTAAGCCTTGGTATAGGGAGATTTGATTTATTCCTTGGATGTTCTTCTAATGGCCCTGCTTTTCATAAGGATATGAGTTTATGTATGTATGTATGTATATGTCTCTCTCCATTTTCTTAAAAATACTTGAGTCACTTATTCAGGTCATTTAAGGGCATCTCTTCAAGAGCTTTGCAATGGCTTCATGCAGCTTGTATGAAAACAGAACAAGGTACTATCAATGTAGTAGTTAAACTATAATCTAGAAACATCATGTGGACAGTTTACAAATTTAAGAAAGGAAAATATATTATCTTCATATTTTCTTTTTTGAAGAAACTAATGGAATATGCTTATAAAATGATAGGCTCTACTGAATATTTGTAATTCAAAACTAAATGAATCAGAAGTGGTAGGTACCTAAAAAGACTTACTTGAAGCACTGTTTTCTTCTATTTCTCCCATAAATATAGTTTGGGAAAACACAGGAGGATTATCATTGACATCTAAAATTCTAACTGTTAGTATAAGTGGTTTCTCTACATCTTGTCCCAAGGCGTTCAGTGCTCGACACGTGATCTAGAATCAGAGGTTAAAATGTTCATTACTACTGCATAAATTAAGTTTGCGTATTAGTAAAACTCATAGGATTAAGACCTCTGCTGATGTATACAGCATAGAGCTTTGGTGCAAAGAAGGAAACTACTCCTCACAAAGGCCAAGTAAAATGGAAAGTGGCTCCCACTCTTGTCACTGGGAAAGTTTCCCCTTCTTCCAGGCTGGTGCAGATGAAGCTCTGGGCAAGCTGTGTGCTGGTTCTAGGCTGTCTTTTGTGCACTTGCCTGGTGTATTACTTCAGAAGTGCTGAGCATCATTGAAAGCTTTTTGTAGAAGGATTACTGTTGATGGCTTGACTTGTGTGCCCCTTTCTCTTTTGAATTCACCAGTTGTGTAGTGCCCCTCCCTCCTGCCCCCAGACCAACCATGGAGTCCAGAGAAGAAGGGATATTGAAGACATAGACTTACCAGGAAGCTTGGGGTGACTTCTCGATCAACTATGGCTGTGATGTTAATATCACCAGTGTTTGGATCAACAACAAAGATTCCAAAAGGGGGCTGATCAATTCCTACTCCAGAAATGCGGTAGGTGATTCTCTGGTTTTTTTGGAAATCTGAAGTGATCTGCAACCAAAATTATCCACTGTGATCCTTACCCATGTGCCTCGGCCTCCAGTCTAAAGTTACCTGTTTACTTGATGGAGTTTTTCCTACATTGTGTCATTCCTTTTCCTTCCTGTCTCAGTCCCCCAAGTTGCTAGGATTACAGGCATGCAGTGCTTGGCAAAATTGGCTAATATGTTTCTTACTTCCACTTTCATAACTCTTGAGGTTATGATTCTTCTGTCTATTTCTAACTGTTATAGTGCTATTATGGTATTTTTTGTTGGAATTGTTTATTTGTTCTAGGGATGTTGCTATCTGTATTTTGCTAATTGGAATTGCTGTCTTCTTTTTTTAATTGACAAGCAATTCATTTATTCTAAATGCCCACACTGTTCCTGCCAGTAGATATGATTTACCTTGGCAATTGGGTTTCTTCTAGAGTTGTCTTCTCTTTCTCTGCAGGGTTTTGCAAATTTCACCCATTCACGTTTGTATCTTCTTTTGGCTTGCTGTGTGGCTGTCTCCTCTTTTCCATGTTGTCCTTTTGTCTTATGTGAAAAGAGATTCTATCTCATTATGCACACTGACATTTTGTAAAGAAAGGAATATTAATATGCTCTGACACTTTGTCAAGAAAGGAATATTAATATCGGAAATCATTACAAAGCTGTATGCTTTTTTTATCTTGCCACTACTGGGGTTTGAATTCAGGGTCTTGTACCTGTTTAATTTACTTGCTCAATTGGTGCTTTTCCATGAGAGACAGGTTGGAGGCCTGGCTTTTTGCTTGGATGAAATAGTTTTAGACTCTTTTTCCTTGGGGTAACTTTGTACCTCAATCTTCAACATCTAAACCACTTTAGTAGCTAGGATTATAGGAATAGAACACTAACATCCAGTTAAAGCTATATGATTTATAATATTAGCATTTAATCATATTTTATATTTATTTCATATATTCTACAATATTTAGCTACTCTGGGTATGTGGTATTAGATCTGTTAATTTGTTTAAAGTAAGAAAGAAGGTATGAGATAAATTATGATGAATTTCTAATGATAATTTTTTTCTAAATACAATTGGATTAGCTGAATTTCAATTTCACACTCAAATTATGAACTAATTTTAAACATTACTTATTTTCTCTAAATATAATTTTGATATTGAAAAGTAAGGTTCCTTAATTACAAAAATATATTTCATACTTTACCTCTACTTGAAATTCTCCATGAACCAACATGAATACCTGTGGATATTTAAATGGAATCAAATTACAAGTGAGTTCTTCAAAGAAGTAGTAACATACAGTTTATTAAATGAAACTAAATGAAATTAAAAAAGGCTAAGACTTTCATTTTTCCAAGGTCATCCAGACCTTTCCTTGTTATCACTTTTTCATCTTGTTCCTAACTAAATGGATTCCCCTTTCCTCTTAAATCTGATTCCTTTAAGACTCTTTTACAATCCAGTAAACTCCATGAAACTGTCTTGACTGAAACAGCTCACATTCTATACCATGCAATTTAGCCTGTGATGGTTTTTCATAATGTATTTTCCTTATCATTTTATATGCAGTAAAGTGTTTCTCTACCCCGCCTAGTGAACTGTAAACTCTCCAAATCAGCGTTTTTATATATTTTGTTATTTTTCCCCTCAGGAGGGAACAATCATGCTCTGATCCATTAATGATGTGATCTGGAGAGAATATGGCAGCAAAATGATTGTTGATGATAAAAGAGTAATAATAGTAGCTGATTATCATGCAATTTCTATAGTTTTCATTTGTAAGGTTTTTTTTTTGCATTTGTAAGGTTTTGTATTTACCTTGTTTAATATTTCTGAAGAATATTCTATTGTTATAACCCCTGTTTTATGGCTGAGAGAATGGAAACACAAGAGAACAAATATGTTACCAAGCTAAGAACCCTGGGAAAGCCAGGATTTCAATCTCAGCAGTCTGACTCAGAGGCACTGATTCTCATCAGACTGGCAAAAATAATTAGGAAAAAGAAAACCCAACAACCCTGGTAGTAGGAAGAGAGTTATAGGACAGTCATTTTAGATTTATATCTGTCTACAGGCTGGGTTGTTCTGGAAACAGTGTAGACTTATTACATTGTTTATTTTCAAGGGGCATAATGAATAAGCAAATACAAGTCTGTACCAAATGAGAAATTATCTCAGACACAAGGGGTTAGGGCCCTTCTGTTCAAAACATTTCAGTTGCTGAGTTCTGATTTTGAAGTGTTCCGATTTTTAAGTGTGTGCTCAACTGTCATCATTCTAACATGTTTCAAAATGGCTTTATAACACCTCTACTTTTTATTAGGCAACCTCATGGGAGACTTATGGGAGACTTATGGGAGAAAAGACTGGAGCAAGGCACTAATTGAACAATTCCTTTCTCAGATCATAGGAACAACTCAGCCACACCTGAGGGGAGGGATGGGTCAGGTATGCTCACTCTACAGGAACAATGGAGTCATCCAGAAAATATGAATCATGTTTGTACTAGCTCTCCAGGTCATGAGTTTTCCAACAGACACTGAAACACCATTTCTATTTTCCTTGGATGCAAATAGAAATGATGCAGAATTAACGTAGACAATGTTTCTGTTTTTTCTCTCAGTCATAGTGTAGAATCAGACTCTTTGAGAAGTTATTCATTCTACATCTTTCCTCATTCCTATTTTTTTCTAAAAGAAGTTAGACTATGTCTGGGAATGTGGCTTAGTGGTAGAGTGCTTGCCTAGCATGCATGAAGCCTTGGGTCTGATTCCTCAGCACCACATAAACAGAAAAAGCTGAAAGTGGCACTGTGGCTCAAGAGGTAGAGTGCTAGCCTTAAGCTATGTACACACTGTGAAATCGAGCCAAGAAATATTTAAATAATTTCCTGACAACTTAAATCAACTAAATTTTTTGTTTTGTTGGTCTGGGTTAGAAATGCCATTGTGAAAACAAAAACAAACAAACAAAACCAAAAGCACAATGGAATTCTATGCCACTATCAGAAAGAATGACATTGCCCCATTCGTAAGGAAATGGAAAGACTTGAAAAAAATTATACTAAGTGAAGTGAGCCAGACCCAAAGAAACATGGACTCCCTGGTTTCCCTCATAGGGAATAATTAGTACATGTTTAGGCTAGTCATAGCAGAAAATCACAATTGCCCAATAGCTGTGCCCTTATGAATACATGATGCTAAGTGAAATGAACTCCATGTTATGGAAACAAGTGTTATATCATTGTTGTAATTATTTTCAACATGCCATATGAAACAGTAACCCCCCTCCCTTTTTTTCCTCTTGTATTCCCTTCCTGTGGATTTACCCCCTGCTATCACTGTATCTTATCTTAGTATCCTGGTTACTGTACATACATGTATTAGAACTAGGGAAGGAAAAGGGAATATCAAAATCGAAAGAAAAAGGATAAAAAGACAAATGGTTACAAAAGCAATACTGATAAAGGTATTTGGTGTAAACAACTGTACAACTCCTGGGGTGGGAAGAGGGAGAGGGAGAGGGGGAGGCAGGGGAAAATAAGGGAGGAGGTAACAAGTTGAACAAGAAATGTACTCACTGCCTTACATATGAAACTGTAACCCCTCTGTTCTTAACTTTGACAATAAAGAAAAAAAACAAGGAAAAAAACCACACAAAAAAACAGCCTATGTCTTGAGAATTTCTGCTTTATTTTCTTCCTCTACTTTCCTTGTTATTGGTACATTTCTTTTGAGGGAGAGCAGGACAAGGTCTCATTAAATAATCTAGACTGGCCTCAGGCTCTTGATCTTTCTGTTTCAGTATCCCCAGTGATGGAAATGAAGGTGTGTATCATGCCCAGTGTAGCTTATACGTTTTGATTGTCCATTTTGAAAGTGTTGACCTAGTCAAAATACTTTGGAATGGATAGGAATTAGACATTAAATTAAACATTAGGTAAGCTTAGATTAAAAGCAAATATGACTTAATTATAAGGAAACACATGGAATAAAGCAATTTGACAGTCATATGCCCAATTTGCTAATAAAACTGAAGTTGGCTGATTTTCCTATTGCATATGTTGAATATTCAACAAATGTAATTTAACAATATAGGTAGCTAGATTACAAAAATTGTAATAACGTGCAATTTTATTCGGTTCAGCTGGGATTTTGATTAGTGTTTCCTCAAACTTTAGGGTGGAAAGGGAAGTATTAGACAATCTTGGGATTAGGGTGGAGTTGCCCATCCCAGGACCACTCTTCCCTTTTCTAGAATGGATATGGGGTAGATCTCACTCACTCTCTCCCAGAAAATTAATAGGCTGTGTCAGGAAATTTTAGAATATTATATCATGAAAGTATGTGTTAGTAGTTTTGCTCCTGTAGTTCATTAGATCTAATGATGCAATATACAGGTCAGAGCACAGAGGTTCTTCAACATATGTTGGATGAATAAATTTCATAATGTACACTCCTAGAGATGAATGATTTATCTTTTCTGATTTCTTGCTATGGAGATGCTCTTTTGCTTACAAAAGAATCATGTCCTGATAATCCCATTAAAAACTGAAAACACTGTTTAATTGCATATGCACTTAATACTTCAAACCTGAAATCATAGCTTAGCTTACAGCACTTAGAACATTTCCATTAGCCTACATTTGGGGAAATCATCTCACACAAGTCTGTTTCATAATAAAGAATGACCATCTCATGTAATTTACCGAATTCTTCATTGAAAGTGAAAAGCAGAATGGTAGTGTGGATATGCTTTCTCACCAGTGGAAGATAAAAAATGCATAAGGCAAAGCTTCATAAATCAGGACCATCTGTACTGAGTTTTTAAGATCCACCAAACATTATGGTAAATTTTGAATTCATCAAGGCAACGTCTTTAAATGACCCAAATTTTTATGTATTTAACTTGCTCAGAAATTATTATTTACCTTGGGACAATCTAATTTTCCATAACTAATTTGTAGCATATACTCAATTAATATGCTGGTTAGATAGAGATTCTAAGGATATGCCCTTGCTTATGCATGAGTGTTTCCTTTAAATGCTGTGTTGTATTTAGTCAATACCACACAGGGCACTTGACCACACATAAATGGAGAACAATACTAAATTCTTCCATTTCTTAAATATGTCCCTTAGAGTTTTGTTGTATGGACTGAACTAATTAGCAGGCTTAAAACATTACAGATGGGCTGGGGATATGGCCTAGTGGCAAGAGTGCCTGCCTCATATACATGAGGCCCTGGGTTCAATTCCCCAGCACCACATATACAGAAAATGGCCAGAAGTGGCGCTGTGGCTCAAGTGGCAGAGTGCTAGCCTTGAGCGAAAAGAAGCCAGGGACAGTGCTCAGGCCCACAGTCCAAGCCCCAGGACTGGCCAAAAACAAAACAAAACAAAACCAAAACATTACAGATGATTTCTGGCCCTAGTAACTGCTTAATAAATACAATTCATTATTTTAGAGTCCTACAGATATAAAATTGTATTTCCTGCAAGTAGGGATAATTTGTTCTCAGTTTGGGTCCTTTTTATATGTTTATCTGCTTTCTCTTGCCTTATTGCTCTGTGTAGGCTTTCTGGTACTATATTGAATAGGAGTAGGGAAAATGGACATCCTTGTCTTGTTTCTGATTTTAGAGGAAATGGCTTCAGTTTTTGTTTCTTACTATTTAGTATGATATTGGCTGTAGCTTTATCATATATAGCTTTTATTATGTGATATCACTTTTGTGTTCCTAATTTCTGAAGAGATTTTAACATAGAAGGGTATTGGACTTTATCAAATGCTTTTCTTGTATCTATTGAGATGATCATAGAATTCATGCTCCTGATTCTGTTAATGTGTAAATTTACACATTTTGATTTATGTTTATTAAACCAGCCTTGCACTCTTGGCATGAAACCACTTCAGACAATTCACAGACAGTTTAATGAAATGAATCTTAAGAAGCTGAAATAAGATTGTTTGTGGGATAATGGCAGGGGATAGATGAATAAAAATGGGAACAAGGACAAATATGGCAAGTATATGCAAGGTACATATGTGATAAAGGAAGTGGAAAATGTGAAATGCATCTAGAGGAAGGACCAGAGAGGGGGACATGATGGAAGAGATGACTGAACAGGAAGCCCTGGACACTTAAATAGACACCTTAGATTGTGACTCCCTTAGAGTAAACAACTGTTTTCATTTCAGAAAAAATAAAAAAAAATTCAAAGTCATTTCTATCATGAAGCAAAAATGACAGAATGTGGTATGAAGAAGGCACTTTGGTGAACATGAAATGACTTCTTATTGCTCATCACTGTCACCGTAGATCAGAGCACTTTCTGTCTTGAGAAAAGAAACAGGGGCTGGGGATATAGCCTAGTGGCAAGAGTGCCTGCCTCGGATACACGAGGCCCTAGGTTCGATTCCCCAGCACCACATATACAGAAAACGGCCAGAAGCGGCGCTGTGGCTCAAGTGGCAGAGTGCTAGCCTTGAGCGGGAAGAAGCCAGGGACAGTGTTCAGGCCCTGAGTCCAAGGCCCAGGACAGGCCAAAAAAAAAAAAAAAAAAAAGAGAAAAGAAACAATACTTCCTCCCTCCACTGTGCAGATGCATAGGCTCTTCCTTGCACAACTGCAGGGGGCACTGCTCACATTGCATTTTGTGTGAATGTATCTATTAGAGTTGTGCAATGCATAGCCTGACCAGCTGCACAGTAGTCTTGTAAGAAAAAAATGTGTCTATTAGATTCAATTCTTCATCATATTGCAAGTAATTGGCTATGTAATTTCTGTGTGATCAGCTTCTCAAGGCAAGCCCTCACTTTAAGCTATCACATCAACTATTCACTGGAAAGGAAGGACCAGGGACTAAGAGGTTTATGAGGAAACTCTGACTGAGTTTTCCAGCTCAGGAACACTGACTGAGTGTTCCAGCTACAGATGAGAACTGGTTTCAGGTATCAAGCAAGTAGGAGTGCTAATTGGTAGAAGTAATTACATCTTCCCTCTCTGCTGCCCAAGTCAGGCAAGGCTGGGCAATGCCTTTTGGCAGGTTATTCTGACTTTAGTATCTTAGTTTTTACAGACGTTCCATATGAACCTCATATATTTATTGGCACTGGAAACAAGTGTCTCACTGACAAGAGAAGATCCATCAAAAATGTTCCTTTTCTTAAAATGGACCACTTAGCCTATAACCTTTTCCTGAAAATTTTACTTTTGGATGTTTTATAAAAAGTCATGAAAACAGATCTGCTATATTTAGAACATAATCTATTCACAACTGGATATTTAAACTTCCTTCCCCCCACCCATTGCCACCAACTTAAAAATTATATTAAAATATGAGTTTCAAACATCCCTATATATTTTATATATTTTATAATGAGTAAGGTTTTATATAAGATTGTAGTATGAAACTACATGGCTTGGGCTGGGAATGTGGCTTAGTGATAGAGTGCTTGCCTAGCATGCATGGAGCCTTGGGTTCGATTCCTCAGCACCACATAAACAGAAAAAGCCAGAGGTGGAGCTGTGGCTCAAGTGGTAGAGTGCTAGCCCTGAACAAAAAAGAAGCCAGGTACAGTGCTCAGGCCCTGAGTTCAAGCCCCAGGACTGGCAATAAAATAAAATAAAGAGTACATTTCTTAAAAAAAAGAAAAAAGAAAATCAAGAAAGAAACTCCATGACTCACTGTTCAAATGCTTTTAGGGAGTGTTATACGTTTTGGGTTTCATTAACTGTAAAACATTGAAGAATTATTTTCTTTGAAGACAATTTGTTTTCAAAAGGTTAAATGTTTTAAGTTTTTCTTTCAGCCATAAATCTTCTCCTAAAAATACAACATCTTATTTTTACTGAGAAACCCTTATGTGGTCACTGGATGATGGAATTATTTCAAAATCTCCAGACACATATGAATAGCTTTCAAACAAAATAAGATGTGCATTCCCATTAACACTCACTAGAACACTGCTTTTTGTCCACCATAGCCATGCCATTTCAAAACCACGCAGGCCTACGAGGCTTTTCATTTCTGAAAGAATTCCTCTGGCTTTCACAGAACACAGAACAGACTTTTCAGTCTCACTCCCTCATCACCTTTCCTTTCATGTCTGAATTCTCCAATGCAAACTTTCATTCCAGTTAAACCAGTGGGTTCATTGTTCCTAAGCCAATGCCATAATTATATCTCTCTTTGCTTGTGTTGGTCTGACAACCAAAGAATACTTCTTCTGCCCATCTCTACTTATCCTACTTCTCAGATCTCAAATCTCACTGAATCCACAGAGCCTTATTTACCTAACTCACTCCTGACTAACACAGCCTTTCATTAATAACATTAATTGCTGTGACCTGCACTGTCTAACAGAAATGTAATGAGAAATAAAGTGGCGATTCAGAATGGTCTCAAAGTCAAAGTCCCCTTAAATCATGGTGGTCAAATTCTATGTCTTTATAACAACTTGATTCTGATGCTCCTGGCTGCATGACCTTAGCTTCCTGAGTTTTCTCACTGGTATAGGCATGGGGCGGCCTGTAGTTCAATTCAGAACTTCCTCTCCTGGAAAGTTAAGAACAACAATGCAGCTGTCACATTTCTCTTTATAATATTCTTGGGTGAAGTAAGTTCACTTGATAAGCAAAACAGTTACACCACCCTGAAAGATGCAAGTCTTGGGAAGAGATAGTCATGTTCTATTTAAGGACTGTCTGTTGAAGGAAGGTTGAGAATTTCTATGACCTAAAGAAGCCTAACGTAACTTTAGTTTTCAGAAAGTTCTTGAGATCTGTTACCCTGGAACATCTGGAACTTATTTATCTCAGTGTTTGAGATAAGGTATTGTGGTAAAAAATTGATGTTTGGCTAACTAAGCTTATTATTGACAAGATGAGAATTAAAAAAATATTCATTTATGATGTTTAATGGGTTGAATATCTTCATATAAAATGAGTAACATTGTGACACATATTTCCCTAATAATATGGTAATATGAAGGTTTGTGACATCTACGACAGTGCATTGCTCTTCAGATTCTACTTTTAAATCTATTTCTGTAAAACTTTCCTCATTGACAGAAGAATTAAGTCTTGAAAAATAGTGTATAACATTTTGTGCTTTCTTTTTCTCTACTCCTCTACCTCAAAGCTTGGCTATAATTTGCACGTGATACACATAAAAAATATTTTCTTAATGCACCTCTTGGACTTTTCTAGAGTCACAATTGCTTTGATCTTACTTCAACAGGCTTAGTGTCTGAAGACATGTCAGGTATCAAGACCAGGCATGCAGTGTTAGCTAGAGGCTTAAAAAGAGACATGTAATCTGGGAAAACACAGTAGCTCTTTCTTAAATGTTTTAGCTTGTGTGTTAAAAAAGGAATAACAACGTTACTTTTAGGAAAATGAAGGAATTCTGAGAAATAGAATCAGAGATTAATATTACTTAATTTATTAACTAAAGAAATATGAAACAGTTACTTTAGGATCTATTTCTTTCTGGCTTGCTTTCTTTGAGAAATATGACATTAAGATGAAATAGGGGAGAATGACAGAGGAGTTACACTGATAAAGATGTCTTGTACTCATAAGCTGACATATTGAATTGAAACCACTTCGCACAACTACGTAGATATATATATATTTTAAAGCAACAACAAGAAGAGAAATAACAGAAAGTAAAACCTGGAAATCTTTACAACCTGGTTCATAGCTACTTCTGCTGTACTCTTTTTGGAATTTCTAACAGGGATCTGGCAACCAAACCTCATCTTTTCTAACAAGAAAGGAAACAGGGCAAGTTTGTGCTTAGTAGAAAAAGACAGGACTTACGGTTAAGAAGAGCAGAGCCCCTGTGGTTCTGGGGAAGAGCCAAGTCATTTTCTTTGGTTTCCCCAGGTGAACAAATCCAGGCAACCTGCAGCGGTCCTCCCAGGCGTCTGCATAGGATGTCTAAAATGTCCTTCCTGAAGAACGGCTCCTGCGGTCTACTAGGGGAATCTATGGGTGGCTTGCTGGGCGGTTCCTCCCCACCCTAAATCAAGGATTGGTCTTACCAGAAACACTTGCATCACTCCATCTGTCAGGTAAAAACTTAGACACACCTTGGTTCCTGCAGCAATGAAATCCTTTGTTGGAAGCTGAAAGGAAAGCTCACAGGCTAAAGACAAAGTTGAATTGGAAGGGACCAGATGAATAACAAATGAATCATGACATGGGAGCACAGTAGCCGGCCCTGTCCATACTGAAGAAGAATCTAGTTGGCTTCTTATGGTTCCAGTTGAAACTGAGGAGCAAAAGGAAACATCCAAAATTCCTGCACATGGAAAGCAACTCTGCTCAGCCTGAGCATGTATGGGGGAAGATCTAACGTTAATTTCAATACTTTATATATTTTATTCAAATTACTTACAATCACAAAGGAAATAATCTCGCATTTCATTAAGCAGGTAATAATTGAGATTTCGAATGAAAGCATCGGGAAATAAAAATTAAAGTGTATAACCCTTCTGTACACCACCATTATAATGAAAAACACAATTATGGCATATATTTAAAAACTATAGTTTTATGAGTGTTGCGGTTATTTGAAGCAGGTGTGTAATACAATGAAAAATCAAATCTGTTGATACTCGAATGATATCTTTATCACTGTATAAAAATGTATATCAACTAGTAAGATTGGTAGGTTTTTTTTGTGCTTACTTCAGGCATCCCCTACTTCAGGCATCCCCTACTTCAGGCTGGCAAACTTTTAAGCATCTGGGGAGACAAGAACTAGCTACATTGTTTTAGTTAGTTTGTTTTTAACTTTAGAGCCAAACTTCAAGCTGCATTATAAAGCTATAGTAATAAAAAACAGGTTGGTATTGGAACAGGAACAGGCCTGAAGACCAATGGAACAGAACTGAAGACTCAGAAATGAACCCACAGAACTATGCCTACTTAATCTTTGATAAAGGAGCTAAAAAATAGGATGGAAGAAAGATAGCCTCTTTAACAAATGGTGCTGGCCAAACTGGTTCAACACCTGCAACAAACTAAAACTAGATCCTTATATATCGCCCTGCACCAAAATCAATTCCAAATGGATCAAAGACCTCAAAATAAAAACAGATAACCTGAAAACACTACAAGAAGGAGTAGGAGAAACACTTGGGCTCCTTGGCACAGAACGAAACTTCCTTAATAAAGGCCCAGAAATGCTACAAATCAAAGAAAGGTTGGACAAATGGGACTGCATTAAACTGCAGAGCTTCTGCATGGCAAAGGACATAGCTTGCAAGATAAATAGAAAGCCCACAGATTGGGAAAAGATCTTTACCAGCCGTATAACAGACAAAGGCCTCATATCTAAAATATATGCAGAACAAAAAAATTACATTCCTCCAAAACAAAACCGCAAAGAACCAATAGCCTACTCAACAAGTGGGCTAAAGACTTACAAAGAAACTTCTCTTATTAGGAAATGAGAATGGCCAAGAGACATAGGAAAAAGTGCTCTATGACATTGGCCATAAAAGAAATGCAAATCAAAACAACATTGAGATTCCACCTCACCCCAGTAAGAATGTCCTTTATCAAGAAAACTAACAATAACAAATGTTGGAGGGGATGTGGCCAAAAGGGAACCCACCTCATTGTTGGTGGGAATGTAAACTGGTTCAGCCATCCTGGAAAGCGGTATGGACATTCCTCAGAAGGCTAAACATAGAACTCCCCTAGGACCCAGCAGCCCCACTTTTGGGCATCTACCCAACAGACCACAAACAAGAACACACTAAAGCTACCAGCACAACAATGTTCATCACAGCACAATTTGTCATAGCTAAAATATGGAACCAACCCAGATGCCCCTCAGGAGATGAATGGATCAGGAAAATGTACATCAATTTGACAATAAAATAAAAAAATTCCATAATATTCCATTAAGGATTTGGTGGAAGAGCAGTTTGTTTTTGAAAGTGTCTGTGCTTCAGGCTTTAGAAGTTTTTAAGTTTCAGGGAATTCATTTAATTCCAGAATATTGAAGCAGAACAAACTAAATAAGCAGAAGAAAGGGTTAAGTTGAAGCAGAGTCCGAGAGTTTGAACATTAAAAGAAAAAGGGAAAACAACAAATAAAAAAATCTTTTAGGAAAAATATGAAGCATAAACCTCACAATTTCAACTATGTCAAGGGCACAGCTTAATGTCACTGTGTTCTTCACACTGGTTTGCAGCAAAGCCATTATTCTCTATTTCCACATTTATTCTCAAAATAGTGTGGAGACATAGCCATGCTCAATTATCTGATTGTGGACACTGTGTTGGTGCCATAGAAATGAGCAGAGCTGAGTGGTTCAAAAGAGATCATAGCTGCAAAGCCAAAAATTACACTTTTCACTTGTTTTTGAGATGAGGATCTTGTGCTATACATTTGAGCAACTTGCCTTAGCCTATGATTCTCAGACTTCTGCAACCTGAGTAACTGGTATTAAGGGTATGTACGATCACACCTGGCACTATCTTGTTCTTTTCAGATTTTTTCTGATACTAGGATGGGCCTCTACACATTAAATGATACTTTGGACAAATGTAATGGAGACTGAGGCTATAAGGAGAAATGATCAGTAGGTCTTTAAAATTTGTTTCCACTTGGAAAAAAAAACTTCAAGTAATTAGGTTTGACATTCTTACAGGTCCCTCCAGATTCCATAATTCATACTTCATGATATTTTTTACAACAGAAGACAAAGGCCTACTAAATCTTTTCTGAGAGGAGACACTGAGACATAGGACAAGTCTTTGGGAAGTAAGAAGTGGTTTTTCTGGGTCCAGAGTGAGCAACCATGAGTGGGTAGAAAGTGGGATGAGCATTACTCAATTTATTAATAATTCATGTAATGAGGAATTCAGTCACCAAAATGTCACCTTTATGAATTTAGTTAATAGTGGAAAGAGTTTGGGGGGGAGGCGGGTGGATAGGGGCATAGTGGTTCTTTTATTTCCTTAAAAGACAATGAGGAGAAATACAGAAAAATGGATAAGCATCAGAAAGAATCACCATAGTACACTAGAGCATATTTTTGAATAGGGAGATTATGAATATATTTTATTTATTTTTTGCATTGTATCATTTTTAATGAGAATATATCAGTTTTGTGTTTGTTTATTTTGAAACAGGATCCTGCTATGTAGTTCAGATTGACCTCTAACTTCTAAGTGCTGGGATTACAGATGTATACCATCAAACTGGTTGTAAATATATTAGCTTTCAAATGAGATAAGGAAATTATTTTAAAAATAATACGAAAGAAGAAAACCCTTTATGAAGAACATTCTAAACTTTGAGGTGAACAATAAACTGTCACTTCTTTCTCATAATTTAACATATTGCCCTCCTTGAGAAAATTACCATGCTAAGGACCAAAGAGATTAAGAAGGTAGTAAATTATGATACGAGTAGGCATAGTTATTGAGTTGCATTCTAGCTATGTCTCTCACTCCATTCTGATTTACTTTTCCTGAAATCCCAATTTGTTGACAGATTTAGTGAATTTGTTCTTAAAAAGGATAATTATCACCCCACTTCCTTAGCTGAAGACAGGATAAAGACTTCATTCAACTTCATGCTTATCTTTTGAAGCAGTTTAAGAGCTTCTAATGGGTGGGATTGGCTCCTGAGAGGAGACTGTGACAAAGTTCTTGTTATGATGTGGCTCACTGCATCTACTAGGCATATGAAGAAATGACAAATCCCATTCTGCCCTCTCCATGCAAACAGATCTCTGACTTTTTTTCCCCATGTGGTATGATTGACAATGCTTTGAGCCAACATTTCCTTGTGTTTGAAAAATAACACGGGCTGGGGATATAGCCTAGTGGCAAGAGTGCCTGCCTCGGATACACGAGGCCCTAGGGTCGATTCCCCAGCACCACATATACAGAAAATGGCCAGAGGTGGCGCTGTGGCTCAAGTGGCAGAGTGCTAGCCTTGAGCGGGAAGAAGCCAGGGACAGTGCTCAGGCCCTGAGTCCAAGGCCCAGGACTGGCCAAAAAAAAAAAAAAGAAAAATAACAAAGCTCCCTGGGTGTTGGGGCTCTGTTTCCATGCTGGTAGGGAGAAAGTCTGGAGGTTCATTGTCTGAAGGGAGGATGCACAAGTGTCTTCTTGGACTATGCAGTGCTTTCTCATGTTGTTTCACTTGTGTCTGGGAACAAGAAAGAAGGGGAGGTTGCCAGTAGTTTCTGGCTATGTGGTTATGTTATCTCTCTGTGGGTAATAGCTTGGGAACCAAAGCCCAACTTGAAACTAGTTCTTGCTCAAGAGGGGAACATAAAAATGAGAATCATAATAGCTGTTAAAAAGGAGCTTCCTTGCATGTTTGTATTGTACTTTAGTTAATTGTGCCATATTGAAAACAGAAGAATCAGAAAGAAGCTTCTACTTACTACAGGTTTTTTTTTTTTTTAAATGAAGGAAATGGCTGGGTGCTGGTGGCTCATGTCTCTAATTCTAGCTACTCAGGAGGCTGAGATCTGAAGGTCGCAATTCCAAGCCCACCCAAGCAGGAATGTCCATAAGACTCCCATCTCCAGTTAACTACCAAAAAAGTCAGAAGTGGAGCTGTGGTTCAAGTGGTAAATCACTAGTGTTGAGTTAGTTCAAGGACAGCACTAAGGCTCTGGGCTCAAGGCCCAGGACTGACACACACACACACACACACACACACACACACACACACACACACACACACACACACACACCCTTCTTTCTTTTTTGGACATAGAACCATGTCCTACTATAGCAGAGGGATGCAGTAGTAAGAGTGACTATTCAAATGAGCAGTCCTCATATATATACATGTTTATGAAATGGCAGGCAAAGTTGGTAATCTATTGCTTACCAATCAGTTGCTTTATGTTATTCAAGGCAAAGGAAATCACAGGCCTCTCCCATTAGGATCGTCACCTGAAGGCATCAAGACATATCTGCAGAGAGCAATGCATGCTTGAATAATTAGTGAAAATAATGTTGTTGATCACTTCCTTTTGGATGGTGTACAACATGGCTTGCTATATAATTCTTGCCATTATCTTTTTAAAAAAGTATGTCCATAATTTTTTATCATATAAGGACCCTATAGGATCATATAAGGATTCACAGAGGGTAAATATATCTCTCTAAGCATTTTACTTATGCTGCAATGAGGGCCAACCTCTTTTGTTCTGACTCATGGTTGATTCAGAAATTACTTATTTGTGGAGGGTATTTGTGTAAGGTACTAAAAAGTATGACTAAGGAATTTTCTCACAGACTTCATGCTCACTTCAGCAAAGTTTTTGTGATTTTTTGGGGGGAAAATGGACAAGCTTGCATCTACTTACTAAATATGTGTCCAAAACCATAAGCATCTCCTTTTTCTGAGCTTCCCCACTAGCCAAATTTCTATCATATCTCAGCTATCTAAGGAAATGGGCCTCTAACATTGCTCTTTCCTTGCCTTTTGCCCAGGTCACAACTCATCAGGTGTCCAGAATGCTAGTGTATGTGTGTGTGTGTGTGCACACACGCACGCACACACATGCTTGCTTGTAATAGGGCTTAAATTCAGGGGACTGGACCCTGTCTCTTAGCATGGTTTTTGACTTTTCCTTTTCTCTCAAGGCTAATACTCTACCATTTAAGTCATAGTTCCACTTATGGCTTTTCGTGATGAATTGGAAATTAGAAACTTACAGACTATCCTGCCTGGGCTGCTTTTGAACTGAGATCCTTAGGTCTCAGTCTCCTGAGTAGCTAGGTTTAAGCCATGGGGGATCCGGCTTGAATGCTATTGTTAAGAACAATACTTGGAACAGAATCAACAATGTCTACCAAGTCTCACAGGGAATGGTTTGACCCACCCTACTTTCTGGTCCATAGCACACAATTTCTCCCCTTCACATGTACTTTGACTTGTTCTTCCTAGATCTCAAGATCTTTCTGCCTCAGGTTTTTATTCAGTTTCTCTTTCCACTGGGTAGCTTCTTGTTTATCTGATGGAGCTAGTGCCAATTGTTTATGTAGGTCATCCCTTCTTATTCTTGTCCCAAGGACACCCTCATGACCTTTGCCATCATTTACTTCAACTCGTTTCCTCTGTAGTGCTTAGGACATATGGTGTAATTTATTATTTTTTTTATTTTACTATCACTCAATTGTGAGCTCTTACCAGAGAGAAATCATGTCTATCCAGTTTAGTAGATGAATGAATAAATTTAGTAAATGAATATGAGAAATTTAGATTCCTAATTAAGCAAATTCTGGATGCTGTTTTGATCTGGGACCTGGGTATACCTCCTTAATCCAACATTGTCTAAGTATTTCTGCTATCAACTGCTATGATTGCTTGATGTAAAAAGAAAGAATTACACAGGTAATGTTCTATAATTATGCTATGTTTCTTCATTTGCAAGCTGTAGATCTTCCTCTTGATGACAAAGAGCAGTTTACAGCAGTCTTCAAGGATTTTTAAACATCAGGGAACCCTTGATTTCTGTTTTTCAGATGATGCCAGTAGTTATTGGCAATTTCTGGAGAAAGGAATAGTTTAAAAATAAGTCTTCTGGAATTAAATTTCAACCTTCCATTCCACCCATGGGAAGAAATCACAAGTAGACTATCCCATTAGCTTCTTAAGAGCTGCACCAGGGGACATGGCCACCATGCAGTCTGGTTGCAAGTAGCATGGAGGTTTGCAGCAGGAACTCAGTTACAGATCCACAGGAGGATGGAGTCTGGAACGGGAAGAGAAAGCGATGGATCTCCAGGCACTCAGCAGTCACTGTAGTTGATCACCAGCTCCAGCCTGGGGATGAAACAGCACTTGTGGCCCTACCACTGAGCAGCCTGTCATTTTTATTCTTCAGAGTCAGTGCCTTTTTCTATTAAAGACGTACATATGACTGTCTTTTTTTTTTAACCTAATGAGGTATTGCTTACTGATAACTTGTGATTAGTAAGTTCTGGTAAGTTTGTTGAACTTGTAAAACCTGCATAACTTATTGTATTCTATTATTGTAACTAGCTAGAATCTACAAACCTCTCTGAAAAGATTAGAGAGAAATTCCAAATGTCTTTTAGTGTGCCATTTTTCAGGGTTAGAAAAATACTTCCATTTCATATGGATTTGTATTTTATCTGTCTCTTGTATGGACAAACATTGAGGTTTTAGCTTAAACTCCTCCCCTCTCCCTGGCCCCTGCAGTTTTAGGTATGTCTGATTTCTTTGCCTTAACATCATTATTTTATTCATTAACATCATGAAGATTAGAATTCATTGCCCATCCTTGGCGCAGGACGGAACTTCCTTAACAAAGACCCAGAAAGGCTACAAATCAAAGAAAGGTTGGACAAATGGGACTGCATCAAACTGCAGAGCTTCTGCACGGCAAAGGACATAGCTCACAAGATAAACAGAAAGCCCACAGACTGGGAGAAGATCTTTACCAGCCATTCAACGGACAAAGGCCTCATCTCTAAAATATATGCAGAACTAAAAAAATTACCTTCCTCCAAAACAAAACCGCAAAGAACCAATAGCCCCCTCATCAAGTGGGCTAAAGACTTACAAAGAGACTTCTCTGATGAGGAAATGAGAATGGCCAAGAGACATAGGAAAAAGTGCTCTACCTCACTGGCCATAAAAGAAAGGCAAATCAAAACAACATTGAGATTCCATCTCACCCCAGTAAGAAAGTCATATATCAAGAAAACTAACAATAACAATTGTTAGAGGGGATGTGGCCAAAAGGGAACCCTACTTCATTGTTGGTGGGAATGTAAACTGGTTCAGCCACTCTGGCAAGCAGTTTGGAGATTCCTCAGAAGGCTAAATATAGAACTTCCCTATGACCCAGCAGCCCCACTTTTGGGTATCTATCCAAAAAACCACAAACAAAATCACAGTAAAGCCACCAGCACAACAATGTTCATCGCAGCACAATTTGTCATAGCTAGAATCTGGAACCAACCCAAATGCCCCTCAGTAGACGACTGGATCAGGAAAATGTGGTACATATACACAATGGAATTTTATGCCTCTATCAGAAAGAATGACATTGCCCCATTTGTAAGGAAATGGAAGGACTTGGAAACAATTATACTAAGTGAAGTGAGCCAGACCCAAAGAAACATGGACTCTATGGTCTCCCTTATTGGGAATAATTAGCACAGGTTTAGGTAAGTCACAGCAGAGGATCACAAGAGCCCAATAGCTATACCTTTATGATCACATAAGATGATGCTAAGTGAAATGAACTCCATGTTATGGAAACGATTCTTATATCACAGTTGTAACTACTTTCAACGTCCCATGTGTATCTGTAGCTTCTACTATTGATGATGTTCTTGTATCACCTTCTTGTGGTTGTATCTACACTATCTCTGTAATCTTATCTGAGTATATTGGAAACCATCTATACTGGTATTAGAACTAGGAAATTGAAAGGGAATAACAAAATTGAGAGACACAGGGTAAAAAAAGACAACTACAAAAGCAATACTTGCAAAACTGTTTGGTGTAAGTGAACTGAACACCTCATGGGGGGAAAGGGAAAGGGGGAGGGGGGAGGGGGGAATGAGGGACGAGGTAACAAACAGTACAAGTAATGTATCCAATGCCTAACGTATGAAACTGTAACCTCTCTGTACATCAGTTTGATAATAAAAATTTGAAAAAAAAAAAAGAATTCATTGCCCACGTGAACTGTTAAAATCTGTCTTACTGCAATAATGTTGTTTAGCCTATAGAATTTTTTCTATATTATATCACATTAAGGTGTGTGTGTGTGTGTGTGTGTGTGTGTGTGAGAGAGAGAGAGAGAGAGAGAGAGAGGGTGTTCTGATAAAATTCAAGCTTGGGCATTGTCCTTTACCACTTGAGCTACAGCTCCACTTCTGTCTTTTTGGTGGTTAATCAGACATAAGAGTATCACAGACTTTCCTACCCAGATGCTGACTTTGAAGTGTGATCCCCAGATCTTAGCCTCCTGAATAGTGAGGATTACATACATGAGCCACCACATCTGGTTCCACTTAACTGTTTTTGAATATCATTTAAGTTTATTTTTTGCTATGGAAAGTTACCAACATTCTCATAGGCTTATTTTTTTTAAATTTAGTTTTCTTGTCAAGGTGATAGTACAGAGGGGTTACATTTACATATGTAAGGTAGTGAGTACATTTCTTGTCAAACCTGTTACCCCTTCCCTCATTTTTCTCCCACCTTCTTTCCTCCTCTTCCTATTACCCATTCCCAAAGTTGTACAGTTAATTTCCAACATACTGTCTTGTCAGTTTCACAGCTGCCTTGGTTCACCCTTTGTCCTTTGTCTCACCATTTTGTTGTTTCTCTTCCCTTTTCCAATTCAGATAAATGTATATACCACACCCAGGGTACTAAAATCAAATATAGTGACAACAGGGTAAAACTATAGGAAACAAAAATGAAAGAAAAAAGAATGAATTTCACATAGTACATTAAAAATAACAACAATGAAAATCCTCTTGTTTCCATAAGTTGGAGTTCATTTCACCTAGCATCATCTTTAAGGGTCATGTGTACATAGCTATTGAACTACTGATATCTTCTGCTAAGACTATCCTAGACATATGCTAACTATTACCAATGAGGGAAACCATAGAATCTATATTTCTTTGGGTCTGGATCACTTCACTTAACATGATTTTTCATAGGCTTATTTTGATGGAACAATAAATATGTTTCTCAAAGTACAATTCTTGCTGAATGAATTTATATTCTTTGATCTCAGCCTGGCACAACTGCAACACACATGGCCTTTTCCTGAAACTTTTGCCTAAAGAGAGATGAGCGCAGAGAAACTCCACCTCTGTTCTCTCTTCCTCATGAGTCATCTTAGGCTTTGATTTTGATGCATGAGACAAAAGGCCAATTTCATGGAAACCTGCCCCTGGTTCTCCCCTTGAGCAACATGGTGGCTTAAGGTTAATCATCCAATCTCCATCTTGAAGTCAGGGCTGACAGACTAAGGACACCTCTATTTCTTTAGACTTTGAAGTGATGCAATTTACTTTAAATTGGGTAGGCCAACCTTCACTTGAACGAAATGCTTTGCTTATGATATTTTATTTCCAGCTAGGAGTTTCACTATATCAGAGCCTTTTGGTGTATTCAGTTAGTTTACCAAAGATTTCCTTTTGGGGGATGAGGGGCTACCTTTTAAAATGAATAAATTTCTAGGAAGTTATTTACATCTTTCATTGTCTTCTAATTTATGATCACTAGTTTTCATGGAGCACTTTTTCTAAAAATTTTAAGGAGGGTTTTATAGAATAAGTGTAAAAATCAGTAAATTTTCCTTAGCAACTGAGAATCTAGAAAGAAAAACTAGAAAAATAATCTATTCCAAATAGCAGTTAAAATAGTCAAATATTTGGAAGTAATTTTCTCATGAATTCACAGACTAATATTAACAAATGGTATAGCTAAAGAAGATAGAAAGATGGGGCTGGGGATATAGCCTAGTGGCAAGAGTGCCTGCCTCGGATACGCGAGGCCCTAGGTTCGATTCCCCAGCACCACATATACAGAAAATGGCCAGAAGCGGCGCTGTGGCTCAAGTGGCAGAGTGCTAGCCTTGAGCGGGAAGAAGCCAGGGACAGTGCTCAGGCCCTGAGTCCAAGGCCCAGGACTGGCCAAAAAAAAAAAAAAAAAAAAAAAAAGAAGATAGAAAGGTATCATGTTTTGAGTGAAAATAATTGCTGTTATTAAATATCAGTCCCTTGATAAAAGGCTATTTGCATTTTTCAGATCTGACTTGTCATCTAAATAGGTGATAGGAAAGAAGAGGGTTAAATATGGAAGGCTATGTGGACTTTCTATATATGTTTCTATTATGTTATATGTTACATTGGTTTTAATTCTTATAAGCATCTATGTCAAGCTAAAATCTATGAATTAATATCTCCCCCCAAATCTGTACATATTAAAAATGAAAACATACTCATTAGTCATGTGCTTACTAGTTTTCCCTGGGAAGGATAAGCTATGAAGAAAAATAAGGATGAGCTGCGCACTAGCGTCTTGTGCCTATAATCCTATCTACTCATGAGGCTGAGCTCCGAGGATTGTGGTTGAAAGGAAGGCCTGACACTCCAATTAACCACCAGGAAAAGTCAGAAGTAGAAGTGTGGCTCAAGTGACAGAGTGCTAGCCTTGAGCAAAAAAGCTCAGGGACAGTGTCTGAGTCCTGCATTCAAGCCCCAGGATTGGTGCATGTGCATGTGTATGTGCCCATACACACACACACACACACACACACACACACACACACACACACATACATACACACAAAGAAATGAATAAAGATGATACTACTGGATGCTTGAAAGCATTTAGTAAAAAATAAAATGAACTTGCCTCAAACATGGAAAGGTAGGTCATTATTATTTTGGGGCTTTGTCTATTAATAAAACCTTATATATACAGTGAGCTGTTGAATTGCTTTGAAGCACATACTTTGTTCTAAGAAAGAATGATGTGGTCTGAAGACATCTGAACTAGTTGTCATGTGCTGCTGAAGGTGCTGGCAGACGGCCGGCAATGGTATGCACTTTTTTTCTGGTGTGATTGTTAGAAATGTGCACTTGAATTGAGAGAGACAGGAACAAAACTAAGAATGAACATTATTTTAGCTAGTGGCTTGAAATAAAAGACCTGGTGGCATTTTTATTGTGGAAGTTAGTAAAAAGAGAATTGCTCTTCTGGCAGTGGGTATTAATAAGAAAGAAACTGACATTACAGTTGCAAGGGGATTCAGTAGTGATTTCTAGGGGCCTGCATGAAAGCTTTCAAAATATGATCCCAGGACTTGCATCAGTGGTAGAGCACGTTGCTCGCATTCCCAGAGCACTAGCTACAAATCTTAGTGTTACCAAAACTCTTCTTTTTCCAAACTAAAAAATTCAGCCAAAAAATTGATCACAGCTGTACTGATGGAGAACCTTGCCCAGGCCTAGGATGTTGATCCCAGCATGTGACAGGCTCAGATTGAAAGGGATTGGAACTCTGGAGTTTAAAAAATATATAGCTATAACCATTGCACATTGGTATATAAATTGTCAGTCATGTGGTTTAACATAGATTCCATATGTGTGTATATGTGCCTGTGTGTGCAGTACTGTGGTTGGAATTCATGGCCTGGGTGCAATCTCTTAGCTTTCTTAAACAAGGCTGGTGTTCCTACCACTTGAGCCACACCTCTACTTCTGTTTTGTTTTGGTTTTGCTAGTTAAATGGAGGCAAGATTTTCTCAGACTTTTTTGTACCGCATTTGAACTATGATCCTCAAGTCTCAGCCTTGTGAGTAGCTAGAATTACAGGCCTGAGCCAGTAGATCCAGTCTAGATTCTTAAATATGTGCCTAATTAGACCAGAAATGTCAGCTCCAGTAGAATCAATGTAAAGCTCTATGTCTAAAGATTTTAATGGGATCATTGTTTACAATATAAAAAGCTTGGGAAAAATCTCATTTTCCATTCATGGAATGAAATATCTTTTTTTTTTTTTTGCCAGTCCTGGGCCTTGGACTTAGGGCCTGAGCACTATCCCTGGCTTCTTTTTGCTCAAGGATAGCACTCTATCACTTGAGCCACAGTGCCACTTCTGGCTGATTCTGAGGAATCGGACCCAGGGCTTCATGTATACAAGGCAAGCACTCTTGCCACTAGGCCATATTCTCAGCCTGAAATATCTTTTAAAATGCTTTTTATAAATTTTGAAAAGTGTGTGTTCATTTTCATTTAGTTCAAAATATTTTAAAATTGCTGGTAAATCTTTCTTTAACTCATGAGTCATTTAGAGGTACCTCTTAATGAAAAAGCAAGCCACTAGTTCTTATGGGAAATATAAACAAAAAAGAAAGTCACCAAATTCTGATCATCTAGAGATTATTTCTATTAATACTTTCAAGTATATTTCCTGTCTTCAAAATAATTATTCCTTCTTTGCTAAGAGGTGTTTAGGAGAATAAAATAATTTAAAACAATTCATAAAGATACTATGATATTTTTGCATGTATGACATACTCTATATGTATAAGTTCTCGTACTGCCTCAAAATTCCTCTCATTATTTTCTATTCACATATTTGTTTTTAAAATCAAAGTAAGATTCTACTGTACATACTATTTTGCTATATGCTTGTTTCTATGGATGACTCCTACCTTTCCAGGTTAATAAACATTCATTTTCTCTACTGCACATTACTTATTCAAACTTCAAATAAGCCAATGAAAGGATAAATAACTGATTTGTGTAAATCAAGGTCTGATTCATAACCACAGTTCTACCTTAAATTTCTATTGCTTTTCTAGGATTTTTGTATTGTTGCTGTTGTGATGATGATGATGATGATGATGATGATGATGATGATGATGATGATAATGGTGGTACTTGGATTGAACCCAGAGTCTCACATGTGCGAGTATGTGTGTGAGCTAATCTTCCAACCCTTTAGTGTTTTGTTTTGTTTTGTTTTAAAGACATCAGTTTGTTGCAATGATTGAATTAGTTGTTCTGCAAATGTCTCTCTTTTCAGGTGGTCTTGTGGTCTTGTTTAAACCTGACCCTTTATCTTGGTAGTATTTCTTTTGTTTTTAAATATTTTTATTTTTTTATTTTTTTTTTTCTCAAATTTTTATTTTCAAACTGACGTACAGAGAGGTTACAGTATCATACGTTGGGCGTTGGATACATTTCTTGTACTGTTTGTTGCCTTTTATTGTTAATAGAAAGGTGATGTACAGAGGGGTAACAGTTACATAAGCCAGGTAGAGAGTGCATTTCCTTTTGAACATTGTCCTCTCTTCCTTTGCTCTTTCCTAGTTTTTCAGTCCCTGCCCCACCCCCCAAGTTGTATAGTTCAGTTACAACCCTTGGTTCCATTTCAAATCTCTGTAGTTTTTTTCTTATCTATAAATACTTATCTGAGTCAAACAAAACATTTTGTGGAGAATATACTTCCATCAAAACATAAATAGTAGAAATAACAAATAGTAGTCTGTTTATATCTTTGGTGTTCTGTGGATCATGAATAGTTTGCCTCAATTCAAAGTGTTCAAAATATTACTTATCTTAATTAGTAAGGAATTTTTGGTGACATTATGGTATCAACTAAGTCTTATTTTGGTTGAGTCTAGTCTGGACCCTGAGAACCATTTTCTACTTCCTATTACATTATTATGAATAAATATATTAATATTATTCCTCTCTAATACTAAGGAGGAAAATGTTCATGAATTTTAAAAAATCATTTAATAAAACCATCCTGTTTTACTATTGCAAAAAGAGGAAACCAGAGTAATAGCTGACCAATTTGTGTTTGTTTTTGGTTTTGCACACTGTAACGTCGTTAAAGTTAAAACAGGAATGCTGACTTCAAACATGATTCTAGTCATCTGAAGTGAGGGTCTATTTAACCTTGGACTTGCATCCCCAAATACTTTACCTATTGCTGTCTCAAGTTTTTAAAATATTTAAGATATTAAAGTAGCTTAGTGACTCTTCAAACTCAAGAGCCCAAGCATCTTATCTGTGTAGCTGTGTCTGAGGGGTCTCAACAAGTTATGTCAAAGTCCCAGATTCACTGAGAGACACGGGATTGAAAGCTGTGCCAGCCTCATTTCTTCCCTTCCTCTTATTTTCTTCTCCACACCGTATAGACAAGTGCATGATAAATTACCAACTCATTAGAGTGAACACAGTATTTTCCATGCTTCAGTTTAATGAACATTTCCAGTCTCCTTTCCAGCCATTTTTGGCATGTGCTCTGTGCTATTTATGGTCTGTGTCACACCAGACTGCACAGGGCTGGTGGCTGCTCCTCTCCCATGCCCCTAACACAACTTCTCTGCTCTTTGCTAGCAGCTCCTCTCGTTCTATGCTCAGGATTCAACTCCAGAGCCTCATCTCATCTCCCTGATGCGCTCCTGTGCCTGCATGCCCAGAGCACTGTGTGAAGCTTTTTTGAAGATTATGTTGCAATGTTTGCGTAAGAGTGTATCTCTCCAATTAGTCTGTAATGTGCTTAAGGGTGGGCTCCTTTCTTGTTCCTCCTTGTACCTATAGTGCCTCTTCTGCTTGTGGCAGATACCCAATAAATACTTGTTTAGTTGAAGGGAACTTAGTGGATTGAAAGTCTAAGAAACATGTGGGCTATGACTCATGCCTGTGAGGATGATATCAAGGACAGGTGTACCAGCCCTGAGAGGCAATGTAAGACCAGGGTAGAAGATCCCAGGTCACAGTGCAGATTGGGACATGTTTCATCGGCTGAGAAATTTTCTGCTAAGTTAGCATTTGGAATCCCAAGTTAAGTACAAGGGGGAGATACAGTCAGATAAAAAGTCAAGTGTTAAAACAGGCACCAGTGGGTCATAATTGTCATCTTAACTACTCAAGAGGCTGAGATCTGAGGACCACAGTATGAAACCAGTGTGGGCGGGAAACTCTGTGATAACTCTTATCTCAAAATAACTACCAGAAAATGAAAAGTAGTGCCCTGCCTCAAAGTGGTAGAGCACTCAAAGTGGTAGCCTTGAGCAAAAGAGCTCAGGGACAATGCCTAGGCCCTGAGTTCAAGCCCAACAACTGAGAAACAAAAAGTTAAGTATTTGTGATTGCTTGTGATATTAATTGAAATGACAATTTTTGAGCTTCATCCTGGATTTTGAAGCAGAATATCAAGATCAGTGAGAAGTATATATTTGTAGAAAACACTGATCTGTATTCTGCCATACACTCATGAAACCTAGACATACATAGTAGAAATCCCCAGGAATTTCTATAGAAATTTGCCCCCAGTGAATTATTATTCAGGTCTGAGTATTGTGGAGTTAGAAGGAAGTTGGAAACTCCTATTTTTAAGAATATTCTGGGACAATAATAAAGCAAAATTTAAACTGCATGAGCACATTTCCATACACTAGGTCCCACAAATATGTAACTAAACATTGAATTCAGAGAAAAAAAAATGCAAGTGGTTGAGGGCTTAAGACTATCTTGAAAAAAGCCAACACAAAAATACCAAAAAAGGAAAACAGTCAATCAGGAATCTGGATAGGCAACTGTTTAATCCACCCAACTTTCCTAGAACAGGGACTTTACCTGAGCTCCACCCAGGGCACTTCCTGTGAGGTTGGAGAAGACTAGGCAGGTGTGGTTGTGTTGGGAACAGACAGGTGAGCACAGGCTCCTAAGCCTCAGGGCCCATTCCCATTTTTCTTCCTGTCTGGGCAGGTTGCCTTCTCTCTCCCTCTCTACTCCTTCCTGCTGCTTTAGTTTCCTTCGATCTACTCATCCATTCCTCTCTGCTTTTCCTCCCCATTACTTTCCCACTTCGTGTCTTTTCTAGTTTATATTCATTTATCAATAAGAGGAAATTTTGTTTTGTATTTTCAGTGGAAAAAGTAGTTGCCCCATGTAACTGTTTTCACCCTTGAAGGAGCAGCGGATTAAAATGCTGAATAGTCATTTAGAAAGCATTGAAACACACCATGTGAGAACCTAGAGCAAAGCAGGTCACTGTGGAGAGGGTGGGGCAGGGGAATACTGCGAGCTGGACTCCAATAACAGGGGAGCTGTTGGAATTCAGATCCTCTCTGTCAGTGAATTATGAAGGACAGTACAGGGAAAATGGTGGGGGGAATAAAAATCCCACCGAATTCCTGAGGGGTTTTCAGAATAGTTATCTTTCAGGGGGCAGCTTTTTCTTTACTTCTCAGAGTAGGTATTCCCAAGCTTCTCCATGGAGCACAAACATCCTGAGGGCTTTGCACCTATTTACCAGACTTTCACCTGTAAAGAGATCCTTCAGAATGGATTTCTGCTAGAACAACGATCCTGTAATGTCTGGTCACTGTCCTTTTTGTAAATATTTAGTAGCTGATAGAGATCATATTGTTAAATAGATCTGGGAAATTTCATACCTACAAACCACAATACCCAAGCAACTGACTTTCTGACTGTCAAGGTCAGAGATGGAAGGGATTCCCTTGCTATTGTATCCCTTGTTAGAAATAAAGCGTGGACCAGAATTCCCATCCCTACTTTCAGGATACTATGGCTACAAAATGAGGTCGCTACAAAATGCAGTAGATTTCATCTTCTAAACATTGAGGATCAAAGTAAACAGTGTCAAATCGATCTTGTAGGTTTCATATAAATAACAGTGAAGAAATATGCTGCACCACAATCCACTGCCTTTTTTTTTTACAGTCTCCTTAAAATTAATTTATTTAATGTGATGTACAGAGGGCTTACAGTTTCATACATAAGGCAGTGAGTACATTTCTTTTTTTTTTTTCTCAAATTTTTATTATCAAACTGACGTACAGAGAGGTTACAGTAGAAATGTATCCAATGCCCACTGCCTTTTTTTTTAAAGCGGATAAAACTGTCTACATGATTATTGATTACAGTAGACTCTGGTAGATGAGAATCAGGAAATAATCATTTTCACAACTTCATTCGGACTTCAGGGGTGTGATGACTTAAGTCTCTAGTTCCAGGAAGAGGTATTTGGATAAAGGATCCACCCACTGCTCATCTTCATGTACTTGAGTAATACCGAGTGCATTGAACCATCTCTCATATGCATATACATAGCATTTGCTCAGCATCAAAAGGTACTGCCCTAGGTCACTTGGGGAAGCTAGGCTTCCCCACCCATTCCCAGTGTTAAAAGATTCCTTATTGGTTTTTTACTTATTCATACAAAATTCAAACATTTCAGAGCCTGACAAAACTTAGGAAGTACTCATATAGTGGTTCTTAGATTTATTTTAACTGTGACCTGTAGTCAAAACATACATACAGAAATGAGACAAAAGTTTTATATAAAACAAACATTTTATAAGATAATCTTCACTCCTGCTTTGTAATGTACATGGTGTTTTCTCTTTTCTGTCTTATTTAATCCCATTGAAATGTTAATTTACTTGGGCATATCAAATTGACTATATAACATTATGATAAAGATTAATTTAAGTCAAAGCTCTAATTTTTTATGACTTCCAAAGTAAATTTGAAATGCTCGAGTTTGGATCCCCCGAAAGACCTCCAGAGACCAAGACCAATGTAAGCAGCACAAAGGGCGTTTATTTCTAGCTAGCTCAGTCCTCCTCGCACTCAGCACGCGTCACCAGAAGCTAAAAGGCCCTGAGCCTAGGTCTTCCAGCTGTTTTATACATTCTTTGGGGAAGGAAGGGACTTAGCATACATCATAGCATCTTTCAACAAATCAACACACACCGTGGAAAAATTATAAAATAATTCTAAAGCATGTTTGGCGCATTTGGTGGCGGGAAGGAATCTGGAAAGGGTCATTGGTCAGATCAAGGGACCGATGTATTTAAAACTGATTGGTTAAGCCATAGGGATGTAGCAAAGGGGGATATGTGCACAGCTGCAGGGTTTTGATTAGATATTGGAAATTGCACTCACAGTTGAATACTGGAAACCCCTCTCACAAATACTGGAAATCACACTCACGATTAGATACTGAAAATTCCACTCATAATTCCTGGAAATCATACTCACAGTTGGATATGGTCTTTACTGGGAAATGAGGGGTGGGGGGTTAGGACTTATGTAAGGTCAGTCAGGCACAGAATGGGGTCTTAGTACAATATGGAGTTACTCTGGGTCCTTCACTCTGGCTCTACAAATTGAACAGATCTCTGTGACTTATCTAAGAATTGGACCCAGATATGAATAAAATTCTCAATCTGGTCATGTAGAGTTATAAGCCTTGTAGGTAGAAATTGAAACACCTAATTTTCCATAAAGACTATTTTCTATGACCTCTCTTAGAAATACAGGTGTTCGCATACCTACAGCTAATACAAGAGACTTTAGTGAGAATGTTAGTAATTGGTTAAAATGTAACTCAATCCACAAAAACACTCATTCCACGCACATTGATCAAGTATCCAATACATATTAGGCATAGCCTAGAACTTGAGATATAAAGATAAATGAGATAGTGATACAATCTTGGATCAGGATATGCCTTCAAGATAAGGAAAGAAAAGAACTAATTATGCACACAGCTTTAAGAATCACCAATCACTCCAAATTTCACAACTCAATATAAAGCCTTTCCTTGTGTTGATTAGATTTTCTAGCTGACAAAGTGAAGGGTGTTTTATCTTTCAACATTTCACTGCAAATCAGTATGTCTGTTGTGGAGCTTAGTAGTTTCATCTTCAGATTTAATTTCTCATCCTTTTTCCTGTTAAGCTACATGCTTTTCTGTCTTAGCCAAGGGTTCTTGCCAAAACATGCAGAGAACAGAACACACCCTCAGCATGAGAGAAAGGATTTTTCTTTTATTCTACAGAAACCACAGTTCCTAAGCCAGTAGACTTTTCTAGAGTCTTGTTTTCTTTTTTCCTGTTTAGCCCTGCAGGGGAGAGAGGAGTATGGAGGAAGGAATGTGGAAAATCTGGTTTTCTTCTCTCTTGACCACTGGACATGTTTCTCTAAGTAGTTTGTGGTGCAAAGAGGAGACTGCAAGAGGTCTGCTCAGTGGAGGGTAAGTTTCCTTCTTGTCCTGCTAGCGAATTTCTCCCTCTTCTACATTCTCAGCCTGTTCTTCTGGTCAGAATACAGGCTTCTGTGCCTTGCTGTCACAAATTATGAAGATTGAGGGGGAAGGTTCTAATTTTTGCAACTATCTAGGTCCCGTTGCCAGAGTAGGATAAAATATTTTCCTTTATTGCTCATTTCTTTCCACAATTGGTTGTTTTTCTAAATGACACATTTTATGAGGTTGGGATATGTTTGGTGTTAAAATTTCCTTTTCTCTTAGAAACTATATATGACTTGATCCACAAGGACTATTAGATTCAAGTGAACAGTGGAGACATCTTAGTCATTGCTAAAGAAGGATTCACTCAGCTCTGTGAAGATGAGGCTGCTGTTGAACAAACAGATAATGCCTACCAGAAACAGTTTATGAGTCTCATGAGCCTGACATCCTTGTTGGCACCCAACTTGTAATTGTTGTGAGAGGGGTAACCACATAAGCCAAATATTATCTAACATTAAAGCCTTCTGTATTTTTTCTTTTTGTTTAAGTGATGAAACTCAACATACTGTACTTTAGTTTTCAGTGTCATTTGCTAGAATAATTTCTCTCCTGCCAACATCTCAGGACAGGTAAGATGGAGAATGATAATTCTCTAGGTTAAGGGAGCAGGAAAAAAGGCAGAAATGGAAATTCTAGAACTAGAAAACAACAGTAAGCATGCTATTATACAAAATCCACCAACTGTGAAAGATAGAAGTTATAATGTGCTGTATTTGGATCCATAGACAGCTCCAGCTTTTTGAAATAAAGACTGAGGATAAGGCATAATTGTGTATCACTTCAGGAGGAGATCTTCCCTTATTACATCAAATCACTTTTCTGTCAGTTAAGAATATATTTTTCCCTCCAAAGATAATAATTTTGTCTAAGGATTTTTCTTGACGCATGTACAAACTAGTTCTGTCAGTCAACCTGCAGATGGTACCTGGGAGATGTCATGTAGTAGTGTGGTTTAGGTTTTTTCAAGCCATCCTGGAGTGAGAGACCTTCTAAAAGTGGTTTATTATTGTTTCTTTTCCTTTTGTCATGTTTATTTATTTATTTGTCTTTGGGAGCCTAAGTGGGGACATAGTCTCCTATAGTGTTAAGGATATTTCCTCCATTGAGAGAAGACGGCGGAGGAGTGGCTGAGCCCTTGCAGCGCTCCCTCCGATATCATAGCTTTCTCACCTCATAGAAACTCTTTCTCCGAGAAAGACAGCCAAAGTAATTTCTAACAGTACAGGGATTCTGAACAGGAAGGAAAAATCGACTTTGCTGGTCTGAAAACACATAATTCAGCTCCGAGCGGCGTCCCGCCGCCGCGCCGCGCCAGCGCCGGCTCCGGCACAGTGCCGGGCACAGCCCCCCCCCCCGCCCCCGCACTCCGCACAGCTAAAGTGTTAAATACTCCAGACGGCAGCCGAGCACGGAGGACCTCACATCGCAGAGACAGCGTGAGTACCCTCAAAATTTATCATCACTTGTGCCCACAGTCCAGCTTCTGGAAGGCATCCCTGTCCCCACCGCCAGAGCAAAGCGCCATCTTTGACACTGGCATAGGGTCAGACCAGACTGGAACTGAAGCGGGCCTGGGGAAAGTGAGGTCAAAAAAGCCATCTTTGAAAAGGGCAGGAGGGGCGGAATCAGTGAGAACCAGCCCAGCCCAGAAGAACGCCCCCTGCCCCCCTGCCCTGGCGGGAGGCGAGTCCGGGGCTTAGCCAGAGATGCCCCGCCCTGCCCGCCGGAACTTCTAGACTTAAAGCAAAAGCTGCGAGCAGCTACCAGGGGCACGGAAACAACAGACGGAGGAACAAACAGTTCCAGGGACAGCTAAACGGTCCCATCACAGAGGAAGCTAATTCCCAGCCCAAAACGGAGCTGTATTCCATAGCTACCTATGCCACAGAGGCCGCCTCCCTCAGGCAAGCAACGCTCAGTGGAGCAAAACAGCCCAGAGGCGCCCCACCCTGCTGTGGTCACAGCGTAGTCAAGACCAGGCATCAAAGGCAGCGGCCCCACAGCAGACAGAGGAGCCACAGTTCCTGAGACTGCTCACGTCCCCATCGACAGAGGACGCCCAAGGCCTGCCTGCAAGCTGTGGGAATCTCAGAGACCCAGGATTGCACCAACAGGGGAGAAGGTCAGAACAGAACCACCCCTTGCCAACTGAAATCAAGTCAAACCAGCCAATCAGGAAAATAGACTGCAGTCCATTGCAGGGAAATCAGAGACTGGTTTCTTTTTCTTTTCAAACATTTTTTTTTATATAAACTTTTCTTTTAAATTTTCTTTTTAATTTTTTCACACCTGAAACATCATTGGCTGGTTATTTTTTTATTTTTTTATTTTTTGGTTTGTTTGTTTTTTGTTTGTTTTCCATTTTTATTGGTTTGTTTTATCAAGTGTTTTTTGTGTTTGTTTATTTGTTTGGGTTGTTCTTTTTCTGTTATTTTCCTTTTTATCTACTTATGCTTCCTTTTTAAATAATTTTTCTCTGTTTTGTGTTTCTGTCTTCCAGTATTTTTACTTCATTTCTCTCGATGCGTCCTCTTCCTTTAAAAATTACTTTCCTATAAATAACACCTACACCCTTTTCTGCTAACTCTCCAGTGTCTGTCATTTTATCAATGTTCTTTCTACTGATTCTACTCTTCTCCACATTTCCACGTCACTGAAACTAAACCAAAATCACCCCCCCAATACACTTTACTCTATTCTCTTTACTACCTCCAACTTACCCGCCTGACTTACTGCCTGGACCTCCAGGTTCCATTGACTCCTGGTTATTGGATAGAGGGTATCCCAGCTTAATACGAGTGAATCAAAGGGGTTTATAGAGAAAACCAGTCCTAAAAGAACTTAATATAAAAACAAGAATTGCATATAGGGTTGTAACAGTAAATAAGTAACTACTGAATACAGGGCCCAGGATCGGATGTTATATTGAAATTGTATTCTTTAGGAACACCAAATCTAACTTTATAGACAGGTATACAAGGTATCTGTATATAATTGTGAAATTGTAAGATTTACACAACAGTGCTTGGTAAGGGCTGCTTTGGGTCTTAAACAGTGCTCACAGGTGCTGGTAGACTGGCATTCCCAATTCAAATGGGCAGAAGAAACACAAGAAAGATGGCAAATAATGAAGTCTTATCCCCCACTCAAAACAAGCAGGAAGCAGAGCAGTCAATCAAAAACATAGAAGAAAACCCCCAAAATGCTCTACAAAGTTTACTGATAAACATGATAAATGAAAAGTTTGAATCTCTTCAGTCAATTATGTTAGAGCGTGAGGAGGCAAAGCAAAAATTAATGGAGAATTTCATGGCATCCACAAATAGAAAGATAAGTGAGCTTCAAGAGTCAAATGAAAAGATAGCTACCCAACTTAAAGATTTGAGAGACAACACTCAAAACCAAAGTAATGAAGTTAATGAAGTAAAGAAGTCCATACAGGACCTAAGAAATGACATGGAAATCATCAGGAAAGACCAGTCAGAAGGGAAAGAGATTCGAAATCAAGTTGCTAGCCTACAGTCCCGACTAACTGAAGCAGAGGATCGAATCTCAGGAGCTGAAGATTCCTTAGACTCTATGGAGAAAGATCAAAAATCAATACAAATCCAGTCCAAGCAACAAAACAGATCGCTACAGGAGATTCAAGACACAATCAGGAAGCCCAATTTAAGGATAATAGGTATTGAGGAAAACTTGGAGAAAGAGGTTAATGGGATAGGCAACCTATTTAACAGAATACTAGCTGAGAACTTCCCAAACATCCAGAAGGAAAGGCCTATACAGGTACAAGAAGCATTTAGAACCCCAAATCGACCTGACCAGAATAGGACTTCCCACCGACACATTGTGATCAAAACAGCTTCAGCAGAGTGCAAGGAAAAAATACTCAAAGCTGTTAGGGCAAAGAAAACAATCACATATAAAGGAAAAGCAATCAGAATTACCCCAGACTTCTCAGCAGAGACCATGAAAGCAAGGAGAGCTTGGAATGAAGTATACCAAACTCTAAATAAAAATAACTACCAACCAAGAATTCTGTACCCCGCCAAACTCTCCTTCATAGCCGAAGGTCAAATAAAAGTCTTCCACAATAAGGAAAAACTGAATCAATATATCTCCACCAAACCAGCTTTACACAAAATCCTTAAAGATGTACTCTACAGGGAAAATAATCAAGATCCCAACACAGACAGAGAAATGAACCCTAATTAGTAAACACTAGATCAAGAAATGGGAAGACACACCTTTAAACAAGATAGTGATAATGAAAAGAACAAACGATCACCTCTCAATCCTAACTGTCAACATTAATGGACTTAATTCCCCAATCAAACGACATAGGCTCATAACTTGGATCAAAAATCAAGATCCATCTTTCTGCTGCCTCCAAGAGACACATCTATCCAGCAAAAGTAAACATCTTCTAAAAGTGAAAGGCTGGAAACAAATCTATCAAGCAAATGGCCCCCATAAGCAGGCTGGAGTTGCAATCCTAGTATCAGACAAAATTGACTTCAAATTAAAAAAGGTAAGAAGAGACAAAGAAGGTTACTACATACTAGTAAAAGGATCTCTCCAACAGGAAGAAATAACCATCCTAAATATCTACACACCAAATGCAGGAGCACCCAACTTCATCAAACAAACACTATTGGCTCTAAAAACATTCATAGACCCAAACACAATGATAGTGGGGGACTTTAACACTCCACTATCACCACTGGACAGATCAACACGCCAAAAACTGAACAAAGAAACCACAGAACTAAACAATTGCATAGACCAACTAGACTTAATCGACATCTACAGAATATTCCACCCAGCAAGGATAGAATACACATTCTTTTCGGCAGCACACGGAACATTCTCCAAAATAGATCACATCTTAGGGCACAAAGAAAATCTGTACAAATTCAGAAGTATCAAAATCATTCCCTGCATTCTTTCAGACCACAATGGAATAAAATTAGAGCTCAACTCACTCAGCCACCACAGAAAATCCCACAATTCATGGAGACTAAAGAACACACTGCTGAACCATCAGTGGATCATTGAAGAAATTAAAACAGAAATTCAAATGTTTATGGACTTCAACCAAGTTGAGGACACAAAGTACCAGCTCCTTTGGGACACAGCAAAGGCAGTACTCAGAGGAAAATTTATATCTCTGAGTACATACATCAACAAACTGGAGAAACAGCAACTCAGTAATTTAAGAAAGCACCTTAATTTTCTGGAGAGAGAACAGCAAGCCAAACCCCAAGTCAATAGACGGAAGCAAATAATTAGAATCAAATCAGAATTAAATCAATTAGAGACTAAAAAAACCATCGAAAGAATCAACAAAACAAAGAGTTGGTTCTTTGAAAAAATCAACAAGATAGACAGACCCCTGGCAAACCTGACCAAAGAACGAAGGCAGCACACTCAAATAAACAAGATAAGAGATGAAACAGGTAGCATCACCACAGAAATAACCGAAATTCAGAAAATAATAAGGGACTATTTTGAAAACCTTTATGCCAACAAATTCGAGAACTTGGAAGAAATGGATTATTTCCTAGAAAAAATTGATACCCCCAAACTCAACTATGAAGACTTAAACCTTCTAAACAGACCCATATCCAGTATTGAAATAGAAACAGCAATAAATGATCTCCCATCCAAGAAAAGCCCAGGTCCAGACGGATTCACCGCAGAATTCTACAAGGCCTTCAAAACAGAACTCACTCCAATATTTCTCAAACTCTTCAATGAAATTGAAAGAGAACGTTCACTACCAGACTCATTTTATGAAGCCAGTATAACCCTCATCCCAAAACCAGGCAGAGACTCATCACGGAAAGAGGACTACAGACCAATCTCCCTAATGAACATAGATGCAAAAATTCTCAACAAAATTCTGGCCAATCGACTTCAACAGGTCATCAAAAAAATCATACACCACGATCAAACTGGATTCATCCCAGGGATGCAAAGCTGGTTTAATATACGCAAGTCAATTAATATAATCCACCACATCAACCGGAGCAAGGTAAAGAACCACATGGTTTTATCGCTGGATGCGGAAAAAGCGTTCGATAAAATCCAGCACCCATTTATGCTAAAAGCCCTGGAAAAACTGGGATTCCAGGGAACATTCCTGAACATAATCAAGGCAGTTTATGACAAACCAACAGCAAGCATAACTCTAAATGGTGAAAAACTAAAGCCATTCCCTTTAAAATCAGGAACAAGGCAGGGATGTCCACTCTCTCCCCTGCTCTTCAACATAGTACTAGAATTCCTAGCCAGAGCAATTAGGCAAGAAGAGAATATAAAGGGGATCCAAATAGGAAAAGATGAAGTTAAACTTTCTCTCTTCGCAGATGACATGATCCTATACCTAAAGAATCCCATAGACTCTACCCCCAAGCTACTAGAGCTGATCCAAAACTTTGGCAAAGTTGCAGGTTATAAAATAAACCTTCAAAAATCAACAGCCTTTCTCTATGCTAACAACCCGAAGACCGAGGCTGAAATCAGGAAAGCAACTCCTTTTGCAATAGCCCCCAAAAACATAAAATACCTAGGAATAAACTTAACCAAAGAAGTGAAAGACCTCTTTGAGGAGAACTTTAAAACCTTGAAAAACGAAATTAAGTCAGAACTAAGGAAATGGAAAAACCTCCCATGCTCCTGGATTGGGAGGATTAATATAATCAAAATGGCAATATTGCCAAAGGCTATCTACAAATTCAATGCAATACCCATTAATATCCCAACACCATTCTTTAATGAAATAGAGGAAGCAATCCAGAAATTCATATGGAACAATAAAAGACCTAGAATAGCAAAAACACTCCTAAGCAGAAAGAACAGTGCTGGAGGAATTACAATACCCAACTTCAAGCTGTATTATAAAGCTATAGTAATAAAAACAGCTTGGTATTGGCACCGGAACAGGCCTGAAGACCAATGGAACAGAATTGAAGACCCAGAATTAAACCCACAGAACTACGCCTACTTAATCTTTGATAAAGGAGCTAAAACAATAGTATGGAAGAAAGATAGCCTCTTTAACAAGTGGTGCTGGCAAAACTGGCTCAACACATGCAACAAACTAAAACTAGATCCTTATATATCACCCTGCACCAAAATAAACTCCAAATGGATTAAAGACCTTGAAATCAAAACAGGCACCCTGAAAACACTAAAGGAAGGAGTAGGAGAAACACTCGGGCTCCTTGGCACAGGACAGAACTTCCTTAACAAAGACCCTGAAAGGCTACAAATCAAAGAAAAGTTGGACAAATGGGACTGCATTAAACTGCAGAGCTTCTGCATGGCAAAGGACATAGCTCTCAAGATAAACAGAAAGCCCACAGACTGGGAGAAGATCTTTACCGGACATTCAACAGACAAAGGCCTCATCTCTAAAATATATGCAGAACTAAAAAAATTACCTTCTTCCAAAACAAAACCGCAAAGAACCAATAGCCCCCTCAACAAGTGGGCTAAAGACTTACAAAGAAACTTCTCTGATGAGGAAATGAGAATGGCCAATAGACATATGAAAAAATGCTCTACATCACTGGCCATAAAGGAAATGCAAATCAAAACAACATTGAGATTCCATCTCACCCCAGCAAGAATGTCATATATCAAGAAAACTAATAATAACAATTGTTGGAGGGGATGTGGCCAAAAGGGAACCCTACTTCATTGTTGGTGGGAATGTAAACTGGTTCAGCCACTCTGGCAAGCAGTATGGAGATTCCTCAGAAGGCTAAATATAGAACTCCCCTATGACCCAGCAGCCCCACTGTTGGGTATCTATCCAAAAGCCCACAAACAAAATCACAGTAAGGCCACCAGCACAACAATGTTCATCGCAGCACAATTTGTCATAGCGAGAATCTGGAACCAACCCAGATGCCCCTCCATAGATGAATGGATCAGGAAAATGTGGTACATATACACAATGGAATTTTATGCCTCTATCAGAAAGAATGACATTGTTCCATTTGTAAGGAAATGGAAGGACTTGGAAAAAGTTATACTAAGTGAAGTGAGCCAGACCCAAAGAAACATGGACTCTATGGCCTCCCTTATTGGGAATAATTAGTACAGGTTTAGGCAAGCCATAGCAGAGGTTCACAAGGCCCAATAGCTATACCCTTAGGAACACATAAGATGATGCTAAGTGAAATGAACTCCATGTTATGGAAACAATTGATATATCACAGTTGTAACTACTTTCAACGTCCTAGGTGTATGTGTAGTTTCTATTATTGATGATGCTCTTGTATCACCTTCCTATGGTTGTACCTACACTATCTCTGTAATCTTATCTGAGTATATTGGAAACCGTGTTTACTGGCATTGGAAGTAGGAAATTGAAAGGGAATACCAAATTTGAGAGACACAGGGTAAAAAAAGAGAAATAACGACAAAAGCAATACTTGCAAAACTGTCCGGTGTAAGTGAACTGAACACTGGGGGGGGGGGGGGAGGGAAAGGGGGGAGGGAGGGGGGCATGAGGGACAAGGTAACAAACAGTATAAGAAATGTATCCAATGCCCAACGTATGATACTGTAACCTCTCTGTACATCAGTTTGACAATAAAAATTTGAGAAAAAAAAAAAAAAAAAAAAAAAAGGATATTTCCTGGGCTCTGTGCTTTTAGGTTACAGTGACATCTTTGGGACATGGCTGGCCTAACTGGATGCTATCAATTACTAATGATGTCAAATGCACACTTGTAATAGGATTTTGGACATAGGTAGTCAGTTATTCCAAATATTGATGAATGGATGAAACTCAATCTTATCACAATTTATTTTTACTCGGATCATTATTAATAGCCTTATCTGCCTCCTATTCACGACAGAGCAAACATATTCCAGATTCACTGTTCTCTTTTAAATATTTACTTTCCTTTTCATGCATTTTATTATTATAAAGGTGATATACAGAGGGGTACAGTTACATAGGTCAGATAAAGAGTATACTTCTTTTTGAACAATGCCACCCTTCCATTGATCACTCTCAGTTTTCCTCTCTTGCCCCACCCACAAGTTATACAATTCATTTTCAATACAGTGTCTAGTGAATACCCCTTTATTTGTTTACCCTTTTCCCCTTCATTTCTATGTCCCCACTTATGCTCCCAAAGACAAATAAATAAATAAACATGACAAAAGGAAAAAAACAATAAACCTCTTGTTTTCATTTCTTGGAGTGTATTTTGATATATATTATTGTATATGGTCAGATGCACATAAATCTAGTACGCCATTGTGTTTCTCTTCTGAGAATATGATCTCCTCTGGTCTTCCTGTGTGTGAGTTCCTAGAGCTAATTCCCTTTAACTTTCAGATTAAAATAGAAATGCCAAAGCACTTCCCAATAAATCCATATTTCTGACTCCTTCTTGTTTATATGACCATATGTCATCATTCTCTAATATTCTAGTGCAGAAAGCAGATTGTGTTGTGTCTTTCTTATTTCTTTCCTTCTCTTGAGAATAAGAATGCTATTTTTATTTCTTCACCTGACTGTTTCCTGAGGTTATTCCCTGTTATGATTTGAATCTAAAACTCTCCTCCATTGCTCCTGTATGCAAGGTTTGGTTGTCAGCTGTTGGGGTTTGAGAGTTGATTGGATCCCAAAGCCTGTAATTCTAGCAATGGATTAATCCATTGATGAATGCACACATGAATGGACTATTAGGAGCCACATTGGAGGCAGTAGTTGACTGAGGTATATCTTTGAAGGGTAGATCTTGACTTCAGATCCTTCCTCTCAATCTCTACTTTCCGCTGCCATGAGACAAATAAGCTCTGTTTCACTACATCATCTCTGCCACAACACTATTCCTTACCACAGGCCCAGAAATAGGTAGACAAATGACCATAGACTGAAATTTCTGAAACTTCAAGCCAACATAAATCCTTCTTCCTTTTGGGTTGCGTATGTCAGGTATTTTGTCAAAGTAATAATACTAATAATTAATAATAATAATAATAACAACCTTAACGTACTTTCAGATGGTACTCAAAGGTCATGTCTTCTGAGGTCTTTCCTAATTCCAGGAGTCGGGCATTCCTCTCTCCTCCGTTGACAGTGCCATTCATACCACAGTGCAGCCTTCACCAGAATAGATTTCAATTCTTCTTCCTGAATCTGACTTAAGGGCCTTGATGTTTATTCTAGATTTCTGAAGGAAGAAATTAGCATTAGAATTTCTGTGGGTCATGGTAGCTCATATAAAATTTTATTTTTTAAAAAAGTTTTCTTTGACTCATACAAGGAAAATCCCCAAGTAGATTAAATGGGAAAAATTGAAAAGCAATTCTTGTAGTGTAACATACTTAATAAGAACTATGCACACATACACATACACAGACACAGACTCTCTCTCTCTCTCTCTTTCTCTCTCTCTCTCTGTCTCTCTTCCCTTTCTACAACCTGTGTCTAGTTTCATGGTCTCTAAACCTGGTGGCTCATGTATTCTTGATACCAAAGTCCTCAGTGCTTCCTTGTTAAATTCATAATGGAGATGTTTCCATCAATCCATATTATGCTGATCACATGTGTGTGCTGTGACTTTTGTACCAACAGCTCATCATCACTCACCACACAGTCACCAACTCCCTAGTCAGCATCTCTCTCACCTTTCAATTAGTAATCTATTAATCAAAGGGAGGTTCCAGTCTATGAAATTCTAGCTAAAGTGAGAACCTCTTTTTAGGCATACCTCTTTTTTTATGACTAAGGATCAATTGTTATGCAAACACCATTAAGAACAGTGTTCAATTTTCATTTACTCTACATTTACATCATACATTGATATGTCTACCCTGACCTTCTAATACAATTCAGTCTGCTTAAGAGCCAATGAACAAACACCATGCTTGTATAGGATGTCTGCCAACACACCAGTAACCAGACAGCTGCCAGCAGTATCTGTAAAACAGTTCACTTATAAAATAGATTGAGTGATTTCATTGCTTCTTATTTTAATTTTAAGACAAGCAGGCGTTTCACATCTTTTGCTTATTTATCTAAAAAGGGCTGGCAAAGTTGATGCCAATTCTTTCCTTATAGAAATTGTGATTTCAAGTTAGTTAAAACAGAGTTTAAAGAAATTGTCTTAGCAAATGAATGTTTATTATTATCATCAAATAATGAGATGGCACAAACATTGTAACCATGACTTTTATATATTGTAAGCATCATAAAAAGCATAAAACTGCATTATGTGTTTGGGACAATAACTTGACACTATAGGAATGAAATTTTTCAGGTAACGTTTAAGGGTTACATGTCAAGGTTCACTTATTTGGCTTTCATGGTTATTGTGAGAAATATGATTAAAAGCAAGTAATTATTATCCTAACATTAGTAACTCCATTTGTTCAATGCCACATGATTTTTTTGTTATTAAATTTATATACAAGAAATACTTTTGGGAGAAAATATGAACTCTTAGTCAACCAATGACTATAATCATTACCAAAGGGCTTTCTTGTGGTGCTTCCAATCTCCAGAATGTGTAGCACTCTTCTAAAGTATCCTGTGCAAAATATCACACACAAAAAACGAAAGATGTGGCCACATGCTGTGGCTATGCCTGTAAACCTAGCTATACAAGAGGCTGAGATCTGAGGATTGTGGTTCAAAACCAACCTCTGGTAGGAAGTCTACGAGACTCTTATCTTCAATTAACCACCTCCAAACCAGAAATAAGGCTGTGGCTCAAAGTCGTAAAGCTCTTGCCTTGGACACAACAGTTCAGGGACAGTGCCCAGGCACTGAGTTCAAGCCTCACAACTGACCCCTCCCCCCAAAAAACTGTAGATAATTGTTATTAATCTGTAAATTAAATGTTATGTTAATTTTTTTTAAGGCAGAGTCACTATGTCCAGGGTGGTCCAACATTTGCTAAGTAGCCTAAGATGACCTTGAGATAGCTAGGATTCTCCTGTCTCTTCTTGAGTGTTGGAATTACGTATGTCACAATATCTAGCTTAATTTTAGGTAATTCATGTGTGTGAGCCTTTGTGCTTAAGACAAGTGCTGTATCACTTAAGCCAGAGCTCTGCTTCCTGATTTTTGGTGGATAATTGGAGATAATAGTCTCACTGATTATGCTCTGCTGGCTTCAAATTACCTTGGTCATATCTTAGTCTTGGAGTAGCTAGGATTACAGGCATGAACCACAAGTACTCCACTAGTTTTAGTTGATTCTTAGTGAAATGTTTCCTGTTTTATTTGGAAGAGGAGTGCAATTGAAATGCTAAAATAATTTAAAGGAAGTAAGAAATGGAGATTGTACCTAATAAATATCAAAATGTATGAGAAAACAAGGTACAGGCTCCTATAATAATAGAAATTACAGCATATCTAATAATATGCAAGAGAAGAAAGACCTGAAATATATTTAAAGTATAAATGATAATTTATCAAACTTATTTAATCATTCATCACTTCATTTTAACGATTTAAATTTACTAGGTGTCAGATTCTGTATAATGGCTGGAAAGCCAAGTAATTATATCTTACCATGTAATTAAACAGGAAAAATTGATAACATTAATTAATAAATTTATAGTTAAGCCAGTCTTACAAATAACAATCGGTGTAAGTTTAGAATGACACTCTTATTTAGAGAGAACTTTAGGAAAACACTATAAATTACTTACACATACCCTTTGATATGGCATCTTCTTTTAAGAACCTCTCCTATAGAAATACTTCAACTTCTCTGAGTATGTGAAATGTCTATCTATGTATCTATGTGTCTATCTATCTATAGATTTGTCTCTTTCTCTCTCTCTATCTCATGCACGTATGTTCATGTAGCATTTTTTTATAATATTAAAAATCTGGGCTTGACTAGGACTTTTGGAACAGTGTGGTATAATTGTATGAATTTGTGAAGATTTTTAAAACAATTATATATTTTACAAAATCATGTTCATGGTAATGTGAGAAAATCATAACAGAAAAATTCAAAATCTTAGTGCTAAATTTATATCACCATATCACTGTTTTGGCTAACTCTAGGGAGAGAAATCTAGCATCAGTGCTCTATAACTGTCTGTTTTGGAAAACTGGTTTTGGATTGTAATTGCCAATTTTTCTTCATTATATTCTCTTAAGATCTTCAAGTAGGAACTTTTATTCCCAAATTCATTCTTGGTGATATTTTTAAAAATTCATTTATTACACTACACATTGTTTTAAAAAAGCATAAGACGTATTTCCCACAGCTTAATTGTAGCTCTTTTTTTTTTTTTTTGTGAAAGATCTACTTCTCCTGAAGTGTATTTTCATTGTCAGCTAGATCCAAACATCTTGCCACATGTAGCAAGCTTTTGGACCATCTAATGGCTGATATCTAGAGGCAACACTACTGAACTGCAGACACTGTTATTGGTGTTTAAGAGAACTAGATTATATTCTCCTAAAACCAATGAGTGCTGCCTATGGTGAACTAAGACATTCTATCAGCGTTGGAAGAAATGAAAGGAAGAAAGCATTACCCTTGCTCTCAGGGAGCTCACAAGCTAGTGGACATAGGAAAAATGAGTTCACTATTGATGAGACAGCTAGCTAAGCAAAAAGATTGGGGCCATGGGAGACATATCAATAAAAGCTCCTGAGAAGTGGCAATGCTTGAGGCGAATGCTGAAGGTAAGAGAAAGCTAAGCAGGTGAGGGGAGTGGATAGAGGTTCAGGTTAAAGAATGAGGGTGATGTAGACTGACAGAGGTCTGAAAAACCCATGCCTGCTTCTACAGATGACTACAAGCCGTTTATCTCACTTAAAGTAATAATGAAGGTCAAGGCCTGCCTTGAATTTTTAACAAAAAAATGATTAACTTTCCTCATTGTAGACAACATGGCCCTCCTCACTTGGGTGGTGATCAAGAAGCTCTCCTATGCTTGCAATGCTGGCTTCTCAGATCTTTTCCACCACCCTATGAAATGCCAGGGCCTCTGCCTCAGTGATGGTCACCAGGGTGTTTCTGTGTTGTGGCTGGGCTGCTACAAGGTCATCTTTAAAAGTAGGACCTGACCTGTGAATATAGTGCAGAGATTGCTACTTGCTGTCCATCTTCTACTAAGTTAAATCATAATTCCTATTGACATGTAACTCCTTAGCCCCATGCAGCTCAAATATCCTTCTGGAATTAAATCCATAGAATTTGGTGGGTACGAATATGGTTGTGTGGCTGAGGGAGTGTGGGTTTGATGTTAGTTCTGCTCCTCACTTAAGCTCTAACATGAAACATCAATTTCTCTTACTTTGAATGTGCTTATCCCTGACATGGGTACAAATCAGACTTTTAGTGTTTTCTTTGACTATCATTTGTATTTAATTCCTTGTGATTTTATTCTTTTTCTTTTCATGATGTTGTTTTGAGAGTTCAAGAGGGTTGTGGATTTTGAGTAATTCGTACAGAAAGTATAATTTAAAAGTAGCTCATCATACAATTTTATAATTCTTGTTTTGATTCAAAGTTGCACTTGTTTTATTTGAATATACAATCATGTTTGGCTTTTATAAAAAGAAAAAAAAGAGCAATTTTCATAGACAACATTTTGCTTGGCCATTTCCAGAGTTCATTTTATTTTCAAAGATCCTTCCTCAACTCTCGTAAGTAAAAATGTTATTACCTTATTGCCATCGAATGTGGCAGTTCTACTGCAGAAATTATAGTAATATTTGTGTTGCATTTAAGAGAGATGGTAAGAGATAGTATTTAGTTCTCTATAATTCTAGAACACTTTCTGATACTCAAACTGATTTGTATTTCATGATGAAGATTATGAAATAATAGGAAATAATACCATGAAGTAACAACCAGATGTAAAACAAATACATAACATCAACCAAAACAATAATTCTACAGAAAAACCATACACTTTTTTCCCCTGAGTTTGAATTAATAATGAATCAGTGCTAAAGACAGTCACCACCCAGGACCAAAGTTGGAACAGACTTTCCAGATATATGTCCATGCTTACATATGGAATACTATGTGTATTAAGAAAAAAGATGAAACATTGTTTTCTTTTAACATGATTTAATTGAAGAAGTATATAAAACATTATTACATTTAGTAGTATATAGCAATTAGAAACAGCAAAGAAGGTTTCTGTTAAAAATAACTTTTCTTAATACAATTTAAAATATCCTCATATTCTAAATATGTTCTTTCCCTTCACCTAAGACTTCACCAAGAGAGCATATATATTTGTTTGTTGAATAATGATTTAATTTTCAAGTAATGCCCAACATCAGGCAATATTGACTCAAACAATACTGAATAATATTTATTGATTACATTTTATCTCCTGGTCTTTCAGACTAATTTCCAAACCAGAACATAAGTGCTTTGTCAAGTTTACTTCCTAAACAAATCAATATATTAATTCTTATGCACTAAAGGGAGAGTTTTAGTTTATCCTTTTTCATTTTGTTTGGGATGACGTTCATAAAGATACCAATTTCAAAAGTTTGAGTTGCATTTGAACAATCCTGACCATCCTTGCATGAGGGGAGAGTTCTCCCATGCTACTAATGCTTGGAGAGCAAATGAGGTGGTCTTGATCTGTATCTGCTGACATGGTGGGGAAAGCCATCCTCTAGAAATGAGTCTGCTCTTTTGGAAGCACGTTGAAGTCTTTGTATATTGAGAAACAGATAGAAAAAAGTGTGCACAGGAAAGGTTTCTTACCTTTCTCACAAGTGATTGTATATCTCCATTACAGATTTTAATCTTCAGTCAAATGCTTAGTTCTAGCTTATTCTTCATTTCTCAGCTCTCATAATTTTCAGGTTTTTAGCTCACCTGTACTTTGCATATAATTGTTCACTAATTGTTTTATAATTCTTAGACTTATCAGTGTGGTGAATACATATTTAAAGAGAGAAATGTCCATGTCAGGATCTGCCACAGAATTGAGCATTGTGTGGCAGGCAGTTGCAGAGTGAGTGTCAAAAGGATCCTGGAACCAAGGGTGCTTGGTAAGCCCATGGATCTTATCAAATTATAGACTAGTGGAATATAGACTTTTTTCTTCATGTGAATAATGACACTGATAGTTTGTGGTACATGCAATTTGAAAAGCATTGCAAAATATTTTAACCATTCTGTACCCAAACTTCATAGAACCTGGTTTTCAAAAGATGTTTTGTTTCACCTGGAAAATATCAAAGTCAATTAAATAGCCAAAATTAGGGCAACTCTATTCAGAGAAAGTTATAGTACTGGAACACTAGCCAGGATGTCAAGCAATAGATTCACGTTTTTGTACTTGAACTAGTTGGCTGTAGACACACAGAAATGAAGAATGGGATAAGAATTTTCCTAGATATCCCACAAATTCTGCCAGTTTCTTCTTAAAGGAACAAAAAATAAGCAAGAAGCATTATAATTTTTCCTCCAAAAGGAATAAACCCTGAAAATAAGTTTATTTCATTTATGCTATATTTCCAGTCATATTATAGTTACTACCACATAGTTCACATATATTACAGAATTATATAACACTCTCTTGCCAGAATATTTTCTAATGCCTACAAAAACAGTCTTTCTCTGTGTTTCCATTTCATTCATTCAATATAGATAGTAGTGTTAGGAAGAGAAATGCAACTTGATAATGGAGCTCAGTAATTAGCTAATTATATGTTCTTCATAGGAATTTGAAGGCCCATTGTAGTTTTATTTAAGTTTATCATTGAATTAGGAACTTAGCGAAGGTAAGAGTTGGGTCTACATTCAGAGAGCCAAGACCAACAGTCAAAACCTAGTAGCTTCTAAGTAATAGTGATGAAAATAAAATTACAGATGTGCTTTTGGATAACATCTGGTTGTCATAACAAAGCTTGATGGGACTGAGAATATGGCCTAGTTGTAGAGTGCTTGTCTCGTAGCCCTGGGTTTGATTCCTCAGCACCACATATACAGAAAATGGCCAGAAGTGGCACTGTGGCTCAAGTGGCAGAGTGCTAGCCTTGAGCAGAAAGAAGCCAGGGACAGTGATCAGGCCCTGAGTCCAAGGCCTAGGACTGACCAAAAAAACAAAAAGCAAAAAACAAAAAAACCTCGATGATTTGTGTTAATGAAATTGATTAAACAACATCTGGTTTTTATTGACGTGATTAGCTGAACTAGAGAAAAATTCCTTCTACCAAGTTCTGTTTCTTCTATAGACATCATACATTTGTAATTCCAAATTATGTAATTATTAGTGTTACAAATCAATTTTCTTGTATTAAGCATGCTTTTGCTTAATATTGCTAGCCTTGTGAAATGGTATGATGAGAAAAATGACTTCTTATATTAATTGATGTGTGCTTCATATTTCTCTTCAACTTACTTCCAAAAATGTACATAACATTCATCTTTTTAATAGAAATTTTTAATAGAAATATGACTCTAAAGAAAATCATAGCTGAAGAATGTTGATAAAACATTTGCAATTTCCAAGAAAAAGAGTGTCTTGATTTACATGACTGATATTTTTTGGCACTTCAAAAATGAATTATGGGCTATAAGCTGTATTAAAGGATGCAAAACATTATCTTCAAGTTTTCTGACACATTATTTAAAACCAGAAAGGGCTTACCTAAAGTGCATAAGCATATTTATCCCACAGAAGCTAGACTCAAAGGATGACGTTGAATTTAGAATATTTGTTGACAGTTGAATATAGTACATCATATATCTTTGATGGTTATATTGGTAATTATTATGAACATAGGTCTCCATCTAGAATACTGAGCATGAGGTGTTACTGTGGGGAGTAATGTATATTACTATATCGTGTTACTCTATGTCGAGATGTTATTGGAGATGAAGAGCCAATAGTTTGGCTTATGTGAATATCTGGACACATTTGTGTCACTTGAATTTCTGGCCCTACTAATATACCACCACTCATCACAGGTCCCATACAACCATCAGCCATGCTAGCATTGCTCATGTCAGGAAGACCAGGGCTGGACATCACTCTTTCAGCATAGTATACATTGTGAGTATTGGCTATCTCAGCAGGCACACAAATATTACCTTGTACATCATAGACAGGTGCCATTACTGTTTCAGTTACAACAACATTGGTGGGAAGCTGAGGATCAAATACAATTGTAGTAGGTTGTACACACGGTTCGGTGGTAGTGTAAGTCTCAGTCACTATGATATCCCCATGAATCATGGGTTCACATGTTGCCATTTCTGCTTGGAATTCAGCCTCAGAGAGAGTCATTCCGGAAGACTCATTGACAAAGTAATTAGGTCCCAGCAAAGGCAGGTCAGTACTAATAGGTATACAGGCCTGCTGTGAGGGAAATGGCTCAATTTCTGTGTCTAAGCAGATCTCAGCAAGAGTCCTAAATTTTGGATCTAAAGTTTCCATGTAGCTTTCATCTAAGTCATCCACAATCCAACTGCAGCAGCCAATGGAGCCCACAGGAGATCCTACTCCCTCATGGTCATAAATGAGCAGGCAGTCGTTGGCTGGTCGGCCTTCATCTTCATCTGCATATGCATATGCTTTCTAAAATTAGAAGAATAATGGGAAATTAGAGGCTACTTTCCCTTAAAGCAACTGATGATGAATGAGAGCAAAGCTTCAAAAAATGCTGATTTAAGAGTATTTTATGGAAAAATGGAAGAAAATGGATGTTTTGGTGTCTTTCTAAAATAATAGATATTGTTAGGAGATTTGTGTGTATTCATGAAGCCTCAAATTCGAAGAATGAATGTGAGATTCTCTTAGTTGAAAGTTAACAAGTAATTTTTTTCATTAAGTGTCCAAATCAATGCTAGTATTTAAATATTTGGGATTTATGTTTCTTTAATTTTTGAGGTGGTTTAGAAAAAATGAAATGTGTTCAGTTATGTTTAAAATACTTACTTAGGAGTTATGTGACCAATTTGGAATCAAAGCACTCTAAACTTCAGAGAGCATTTCAGAAGGTTCATGAAGTTCATGAAGGTTTTTTTTTTTTTTTTTTTTGTGGTAAGTTAGAAGAGCTGGATGCTCTCTGGAGTGAGGGTTAGCCAAAGAAAGGCACTAAGATTATTTTCTATGATGCCCAAATTTTCAAATCAAAGCTTTAAAAGTACAATCTTAGGAGCTCCATATGCAGAAGAGAACAGATGAAAAGTAGAATCTCCACTTGAAAAGGAAGGGATGAGAGCAGAGACCTGTGAAAGGCTGGCTTGTAGAATATGCAGAACTCTGAAGTCACTTCCTCTTTATATTATAAATAAGGAACGATCAGGAGAGAATGAAAAATGAACTTCTTGTCCAGACTCAAAACAGTTGTGGAATGAAATCTTAAAACCAATCTTCCCTTTCCAATGCTGCCTGCTATTTTCTGCCTGGTTTTGTACCAGACTCTCAGTTCTATTATTAGAACCAAATGAGTTGGCATCTTGAAATTAAGACAAAACTATCTCTGCTATTTAATATTTTGGTAATGACTTCTGTAACTGTAACACCTCTCTACATCACCTTTATAATAACAATAAAAAATTAACAGGATCATCTTCTAGATTGGATCACGCGTTAGTGGTGGTGCTGATTTTTAAAGGTGAAGGAAACGTTGGCACAATTTCACAGGCACTGAAAATGAGTTTTGTGGAGGTTTTGTGTAGGGTACTCACCTCTGAGAAGTAGCTGTCCAGGAAGGCCATGTTGAGGCCGGTGGTGTCTTGGTATTCCCGCAGTGTGCCTATGGTGGAACTCCTCTTCCTCAAGGTTCCAGAGGCAGCAGCTCCTGTCACCAGGCCTGCGGCTGCTCCAACTCCGGTGTTGAGTTCCACTCCGGACACACCCCCTTCCACCGTGCCTCCTCCCGCATAGGTGTTGGTGTAGATTTCTGAAAAGACAGGCGCTCTCTTTACAGTTGCTGTTGCATCCCCAAACATTGCAGCCTCTATAAGCCTGCAACCCACCACCCTAGGCCACAGAGAAGCTTCTGGAAAGAAGAAAGCAGCCTCAGTAATTATATTTAGAATCTCCAAGTGGGCAGATAAAAAGAAAAGTAACAGCTAGCCATGGGACATGTCCTTCTCTTGTGTGGACAATCTTTGTCTCTAAACTTGAAGTTGTGGAATTTACAGAGACCAGCAGGGGCTCTGGGCTTTACACAGTCTCCCAGGCCAGGAGCGCGCATGCTCCCAACAGAGGAAACGCCTGGTCTGCGTTCACTCTGGCCCTGGGTGCAGAGCTGGCTCTCTTAGGAATATTCAGCCAGTGTAAACTTTGCATGGAAGGGCTCAGGTTTCAAATTCTAAGGAAGCATCAGTGGGAAATCTCATGTCTCTCCAGAACTGTAGTCTTTCTGCTTGAATCAATCATAGTCTAATGGCTGGATATTTTTCAGTATTCTTTGGTATGCTTCAGACTGTTGTGTTAGGAAAGTTACAAGATACCGATGGTCCAACAGTATGTGTAAACTTAAGAAAAATTCTTCAGTGTATTAGTAGAGAAACACATAGCTTGTGTTTACTTTCCTTTTAACACCTGGTAATATAAATAGTCACTACAATAGCCTGTAGTCTATGCTTTGTACTATTCTAATGCATTTATAGTCACACACACATTATAACTAGCATGTATCTATAGCATCTATATCTACATCTATATTAGGTGTATATATTTATTCATCACAGCAACGTTGTGAGCAGGTTCTTTGCTACAGCCTCTTTTGCAAAGAGAGTTAGGTTTTGCCAAAGGACTTCTTACTAGTAAGTGCCAGAGTTAGTGATCAACCCCACAAGGTGACTAACAGGCAGGCTGTTTTTCAAATGAAAAGTGTCTACTTTTACATAAGGTTGGTCTGGCTGAATAATTTTTCAAAATGTCAAAGGAAAAACAGGCTTGAGTGTCCACTGACCAGAGGAATCAATACGATCCTGGGTATTAGAAGCTGTCATGGGTGGACATACGTTCAGCACGTCCTGAAAAGAAAAAGAGGAAATATTAAAACACATATTTTTATTTTTTAGATAATTATACAAAGCAAGTGTCATTTAAAGAAACAGTTTATGAATACTATATATAAATATATAAATATATAATATATGTGTGCGTGTGTGCGTGTGTGTGTCTTGGAGCTTGGGGTTTGAATTCAGGGCCTGGGTGCTGTCCCTGAGCTATTTTGCTTAAGTCTAGCGCTCTACCACTTTGAGCCATAACACCACTTCCAGTTTTCTGGTGATTGGTTGGTTATCAGTGTCTCAGAGACTTTCCTGCCCTGGTTGCCTTGGATCTTCGATACTCAGATCTCAGCCTCCTGAGCATTACAGAATTACAGAATTACACCAGCACCTAGCCAATAGATCTTGATTAATGTCATCCCTTTCAACATTCTCACCCATCCCTCCCCAACCTATCCCTTCTCTTAGCTTTCTTAATTCTGGAGGATATACATCCAGTTCCTATCTGCATTCTCTCTTTCTTCTCTTCTTCATTCACCTACCCTTTTCCCCTCAAAGGCACCCTACCCTTTTCAAGTACCTGTTACCTGGTGTTTTATTTTGGTGAACTTTGATTTTGTCTTTATAAGGAATTGCAATATTTGGGATCTCCCTTGAATCTACCACATTTCAGTTAATACATTTGTATATACTTGCATAACCCCCCCCAACATATTTACTTATGAGCTTGTAGGCTAAATCTAGCTTTCACATATAAGAAAAAACATGAATCTTTTGTCTTTCTGGATCTGACTTACTTTACTTAACACGATATTTTGCAAGTCTTTCCATGGCTTTACAAATGGTACAAAATAATTCCTTCTAAGGAAAAAGTAAAATTCCATTGTGTATATATACCACACATTCTGGGTGCATTTATTCATTGAGGGGCATCTGGGCTGATTCCATACTTTAGATATAGGGAATAGTGCTGCAGTAAGCCATCAGCACAACCAGGTTTGTTGCAGCACTATTCACTAAATTACATGTTTGATGTTAAACATTTTAAAGTTGAGATCTATTCATTTCTATTTGGCATAATTTTCAAGCCATGCTAAATTTCTGTTTTCACATGGAGGCTGTAAATTGAGCAGCATAAACTTATCATGCTTCACTTTTATCAGGATGTATTAATTGTACATAGTAAGAATTTTCATTCTGACCTTTCTATACAGTCATACTCAGTTTCCCCAGCAAGGAACAGTGCACTCACTCTGTCTTCTGGATGGGCCCCTTCTATTCTCCAGGGTTGCATTACCCCTTCTCCACCCTCGGGCACAGGGGCAAACCTTGTCCCCAGGCCTTCTGGCTGTCTTCGTTTGCAGCAACACATGAGGAGCAAGAGAGGTGACACTGTCCAAGAAAGTGATGAGTTAACACCTATTACTTAACATAGGAGTCAATGAATGAATCACTTACTGTGATGTTTTAGTTGAAACTAAAAGATAAAGATAAAAATATCATTTCCCCCTGGAGAATCAAATGCACGTATTTATGTTGCAATAAAAATGCACTAGATAACCAAGGACTTGGGAGATGGAGAGAGTAGAGAGTGTGAGGTCATGTAATCCAGGTTCTTCACTGACAGATTTGGAAAATAGAGTCCAATCTTCCTCGTAGCCTAAGTGTCCTGAGCCCATTGGCGGCATATTCAAGATTGCAATTCACTTTGATTCCTGATTTCTCAAGACATGTATGTAAATTTGTATATGTGTAGACACACAGATGCATATATAGACACACACACACACACACACACACACACACACACATATATATAAATTAACTTTGTGTGTATCTTCCTGAACATACAATGATTCAACTTATGTTGCTGAACCTTATAATGGACCAAGAGCAGAGCATGTTCAGTAGAAATCATACCTTGAAATTTGATCTTCTTCCTGGCTAGGGCAGGGAGTTGCCATTCTCAGTCATCTTTGCCATCACATGGTAAACATCTGATATTCTATAGGTGCTATTAGACAGTCTAGGTATGTTAAATGTATTTTCCCTTTATGATCTTCATGATTACTAGGCAAATCCTCTACCATTTCAGGAACACTTGAGGAACACTTCTAGCTCTTTTTGTGTGAGTTATTTCTGGGATAGGATTTAGTGGTTTTGCTAGGGACCAGCTTCCAATCATGACATCCTACCTATGCCTTCTATAACTGGCATTGTAGGCATGCACTATTATGCTTGGTCTTGATACTAGCTTTTTTAAAACCTTAATTACAAAATGCTTAGACATGCTAATGCTTAAGTCTCATTTTGAGTCAGGGCTTACATGTTATTTTAAAGGTCTACACGTGATTCTTAGGTATGACTAGGGATTAAAAACCACTGGCCTATAAAAGCTGTCAATTCTACTCATTTTCCTGGGTTCATGTTCTTGGAAAATATCTCTCATATTATTTTCAGAATCACTCATAACTTTCATTCTGAGAATCACTCATAGTATTATTTCACTAAGGTAATTTATAATTGGTTCAATAAAGTTGTTACTTCCTCATAGATTAGAGTAATATTTTAGTTTTTGCTCAGACATTAGAAATATGGCTTGATAAATTTAATTCTTTAAAATTTAAGAATGTAATATTTGATCCCCATGAAATTTAAGCTTACTAGAGGCAACCTAAAATTAAGAACATCTCTGCTTCATCCTCCTCTTCCTCCTCCTCCACCCCAACATTCCAAAAAGGAGAACTTTCTATTCCTGTGACAGTGGCTGCTACTTCAGAGTCCAGAGGTTATTTATCATCCTTTTCTAAACTCCTTGTGTCCTACTATGTCAGAGTGAGTTGGTTTCCTGATCTCCAAAGTCTTCATTTCCTGAGGACCAAACCCCAGGAGTGCACCTCCACACTGGCCCCCAATCTATCTTCCTACCCCTCTACCTCCTGAGTGGGTTTTGCTTCTCCATGCTTGCTTGTTGTTTAGTTTTTGGTGCTAGAGAGTTGACTGAGGACCTCATGGATGCTGAATATGTGCTCTACCACTAGTCAACATGCTCAGCTCTTGGCTCATTTTCTGTTCCAGTTTCAATTCTAGGTTTTGTTGTGTACATCATACTTCCGAGAAAATCCTCTGATTTCAGAGTGCAGCTCAGTCTATTTCATCCATAAAGATTTTCCAAATATCTCTTCTTTGAAATAACTGCTTCTTGCTTTCGACTCTTAAAGTATTTCGATGCAGCTTCCATTATTGGATTTATTATTTTATGCTTTAGTATATTATACTTAGTGATTTTCACGTTTCCCCTCTTTAGTACTGTCATTAATCATATATCATATAGGAATCTCCATCAAATAGTTCCATACCCTTACCAGTGTCATTGTTTATTTTTAGAGCACACAAAAATTGTGCCAAATGAACCCAACCCTCCTGGCAGGACTGGTGAGAGTTTTGTTTGGGAGAATGGGACTTAGTATAGTACTTACAGAGTAGTAGTAAGAGGCCCAGCACAATCATGCCTATCCCCGAGGGTCCAAGTCTTACATTGGATTCTCCAGCTCCATCATCAGTGGTAGACCCATAGCTGTTGTCAGTGACCACACTCACATCCCCAGTGTAGATGCCTGTGGTACTGGAGTGTAAGCACACACTGTTGTCACACTCACAGGCAATCAACTGCACAATTTGTGGCAGTTCGCATGCTCTGTTATAGCTATCCTTGACTATGATTGGAATTTGGTAAACTCCTGGAGATAAAGGTTGCTGAGCCATAAGGATGGCAGATGTTCCTGAAAAGGAAGAGAACAAAAAAAAAAAAATAGAGTAAGTTGCGTGTCCTCTAGATTATCTTTCTTGATAATCAAGACAATTTTACAACCTGAGGTGTTTAGGCTCTTGGTCATGGAGCTTCTTGTCCTTTTACTCATAGTTGTCATTTAAAATTAGGTGTTTACTATTGTTTCCTGCTACACTGCCATTTTTTACTTTAATTAATTGATTAATTGTCGAAGTGATATACAGAGGGGTTACAGTTTCATCTGTAAGCCAGTGAGTACATTTCTTATCAAACTTGTTACCTCCTTCCTTATTTTTCTCCCACCTTACCCCTCTCCAACTCCCTCCCACCCTGAGTTGTACAGTTGGTTTATGGCATATTGTCTTCTAAGTATTGCTGTTGCACTGGTTTTCCTTTTACACTTTGTCTCTCAGTTTTGATGTTCCCCTTCCCTTCCCTAGTACCTATAAATGTATATACAATACCCAGGGTACCAAAATCAGTTACAGTGACATCAGGGGCAGAACCACGGGGAAGAAAAACAAAAGAACAGGCACGATTTTGTATGGCACATTGAAAATAACAACAACAATGATAAACCACCTATTTCCATAACTTGGAGTTCATTTTGCTTAGCACCATTTTGTTTGTTCATATGTACGTAGCTATTGACCTATTGATTTGCTAGGACTATCCTAGACATGTACTAATTATTCCCAGTGAGGGAAACCATAGAGTCTATGTATGTTTCTTTGGGTCTGGCTTACTCACTTAGTATGATTTTTTTCCCTACTTGTCCCAGGTGAATACAAAATTAAAGATATACCTTTTCCCAAAGAAGCTTCTCTTGTGACATTTAATTTTTGAATATACACTTAGCATTTCAGAAAGAACCCATGGTAGGTAAAGTATCCTCAGTTTCACACAGCCATCCCTCAGCTATGGGGCATTTGGACTGAAATTTCTACTCTTACCAATAAATCTGAACTATAGCCCTTGACAGAATCAATCTCATTGGTTTCTTGCACTCCTAAGTGACAAGGAAATGTCTAAATATATCTTAAAAGTATTTCAGATACATTTATGTGACTTGATCAGAAACCTTTCAAAATAAGAAAGTTTATGTCTGGACTTAGTTAAGGGTTCTGTTTACTTCAAATGAGCAAAGATTTGTTTTCTACCCACCTATATAGCATGATATATAAACTGGTATTTATACATGACTATTTTTGATAGAAGTATGGATGAAGTATGTATGTATGTATATATATATATATTTGTTTTATATTAATTTATTTTTTTCAGTCATAGGGCTTGAACTCAGGGCCTTTGCACTGTTCCTGAGCTTTTTGACTCAAGGCTAGTACTCTAACACTTTGAACCACAGCTCCACTTTTGGTTTCTGAGTGTGGTTAATTAGAGATAAGAATCTTATGGGTACTCTTCTGCCTGGGCTTGCTTTGAACTGCAATCCCCAGATCTCAGCCTTCTGCGTAGCTAAGACTAAAAGCATGAGTCACTGGCTCCTGGTGGGATAAAATATTTTGACTTTTATTTCAGCTTAGTACTTTCCAAAACAAACTTTGTGCATATGAAAGTTATATAACAAGAAATATGTGAAAGGATATATAGTTAAATAACTTTACTACTTACTATTATGTTTTGTTCTTGGACTTAAATCGTGAGCATGTTTTCACTCCACTTACCATTTATTGACTGGATATCCCACATGTTAGCTACCTCTGGTGGTTGGTCAACAACGCAGAAGGTGAAAGGGGCTCCAAAAGAATGGTCACTAACATAGATAAGGACTGCTGGAGAATCAGTGCAGATGGTTCTTTCAGAATAAATGACTGGACAGTAATCACTGGCATCTGGAACCTCAATACAGATGGTTCCTGTAGCTGTTTTCCCAGAGCCATCTGAAAAGTAAAGCACCATGGGTGTTGGGGGTAAAGCGAGTCAGGGGAAAAAAATTGAATGCACTTGTGCAACATGACAGGTTTCTGCCTACGGTAGTTACTCTTGCTTTTGTGTGCTTCTTTTCAGTTATAGTGGCTGCCTTTGAACCATTTTTTTCCCATTCAAGACTCTTGCATACTGGGCTGGGGATATGGCCTAGTGGCAAGAGTGCTTGCCTCGTATACATGAGGCCCTGGGTTCGATTCCCCAGCACCACATATACAGAAAATGGCCAGAAGTGGCGCTGTGGCTCAAGTGGCAGAGTGCTAGCCTTGAGCAAGAAGAAGCCAGGGACAGTGCTCAGGCCCTGAGACCAAGCCCCAGGACGGGCCAAAAAAAAAAAAAAAAAAAAAAAAGACTCTTGCATATTGTATTCACTCTTCTTTAAATGTAATCTTTATTTTATTTCATGAATTCCTAAGCATCCTAAAATGGGAAATTAGATGTTCCCCTTTCAAGAAGGTCTACTCCTTTCTATTTTCACCTTGTTCCAATAAATTAGATGTCAGTACAACAGCTAGCCTTCCGTTCAGCATGCTAACTGGCTCTGTTTGTGAAGTGGTTTTAGTGGAAATTAAACAATTGCTTTTATAACTTTGTTTTTTGTTGTTGATTCAAAGATATTTCATTTCTCTCTGAAATGGTTCTCTTGAAAACATATAAATCTATTTGATCTTTCTTTTTTTAAACCATTGACCTATTGAAAACAAATTTTTGGCTAGCATCATTTATTTAAAATGTAGAAAATAAGAATTAAAAGTACAAATTTAGTCCACTTTCCTACTCTATGTTCTGTTATAGTGATTGAACATTTTTTTCTGAAAATATTTTCATTCTTATTATAAAAGTGATATAGAGGGGCTATAGTTGCGTAAGTCAGGTAAAGAGCACATGTCTTTTGGGACAATTTCATTCCTTCCCTTGCTCTCCCAGTTTTCCCCTTTCATTTCCATCCACATTTTTTGCTTTTTATCCAGTAAAGAAGCATTGACTTTCTCATTTGTAAATTATAATATACTATCCTGTCTAGGGCACTTAGTTCTTGTGCTGGATGCCTGTGGCTCACAGCTGTAATCCTATCATCTCAGGAGGCTGAGATCTGAGGATCTTAAGATCATGGTTCAAAGCTAGCTTGAGTAGGAAAGTCCAGGAGCCTCACATCACCATCTCATTAGAAAAAAACCTGGAAGTGGAGGACTGGCTCAGGAGGTAGAATATCAAGTGAGTGAAGAAACTAAGGGGGAGTGCCTAGGCCCTGAGTTCAATCTCCAGTACCAGCACCAAAAAATTCTTTATGTATGACTAAGTGGAAGAGTCAATGAATTAATCAAATAACAATAAACCAAGAGCTTATTCATATTCTACACAATTTTGTGCAGTCTGTTCTCATACCTGATTCAGCATTGGACCCTCTAAGGTATCTAATCACTCAGTCTCTCACTAGAGAGACATCAGATTATTTTATAGAATGCATTAATTATTATTCTCTGTCTTTTATAGCTTTCAGATGGCCTTGGGGGATGGGCAACCGATGCTCAAGTTTTTGGTTATAGGGTTTATCTCTGCCTCTTCATGTGGATCAAATAGAACCATCTGGGTAGCTCTGAGCATAAAATATGAATCTTGCTATTTGTTTTCTTCTAGTATGTTTTGTGTGTGTGTGTGTGTGTGTATGCACGTGTGTGTGTGCCAGTCCCAGGGCTTGAACTCTGGACCTGGGCACCATCCCTGAGCTTTTGTGCTCAAGGCTAGCATTCCTACCACTTGAGCCACAGATCTACTTTCAGCTTTTTGGAAGTTCATTGGAGATAACAGTCTCACAGGGTTTTCTGCCCATGCTGGATTCTAACCTTAATCCTCAGATCTCTGCCTTGTGAGTGGAAAGGATTACAGTTCTGACCCACAAGCACCTGGCTCCTGGTACATTTTGGTTATACTCTCTTCTTTCACATGAAGTGGTTACATTTTTTATTCTAGTTTTTATTGAAGATTTGACATATGATCAATTGTCAAACATAATATGTGACCAATGATTAGAATCCATTTTGGAAACAGTCCTTTTAGAATGTGAATCATAAATATCTTATATAACTTGCCCAAATATTAAAGGTGAACCTCAAGGTAAAGACCAGCTAGTACAGACATTCCTATCTTAAACTTTGTCATGATTTCTTTTTTGAGGCTTATTCTGCTCATTTATCTTTTTCTCTGTTTGTCTACTATAAAAGTCAGACATAACCTTAATGTCAACCTGCCATATTTATTTTATAGTAGGCATTTCCTTCGCACGTTTAGCTTTCCTCTTCTTTCCTGGTTACTGACCTTTCTCCATTGTTTTGCTCTGTAGCAGATGGTTGCCTAGGCACGGTCTGAAGAATCACTACTGATAAACTCCTGTTGCCACTCACCAAGAAGAATGTGTCATAGGTTATTTTTTGAAGGAGAAGTGATAAAGTTACAAATTAATTCAGTGTATCTATGCTTATAAACTTTCAATTTGAATTGAATCTTATATTTGAAATGACCCTTTTTGTTCCTTAGTTCAGATCATTTTACATGTCTAATTAAGCAGTGATTGTACATGTTTCTAATTGTAGCTCAGTTTTTGTGGTTGTAAAATAACTATATTCTTGGGGATATTTTGTATACAACTTGGAGCCCTAAGGTTAGGTAAATATTTCTAATATGCTCTACTAAATTTTTAGATGCACTTAACAGATTAGATCTTAGACAGAAACAGAACTTCATTTATACACATTATAACTTTTATGCCTAAGTAAATTATGGCTGGTGTATAAATTATGGTTATCAATGTAATTATATTCAGTTCTTTATGTTCTTAAAACTTACCACCAGGGGGGCTGGGGATATGGCCTAGTGGCAAGAGTGCCTGCCTCATATACATGAGGCCCTGGGTTCGATTCCCCAGCACACCACATATACAGAAAATGGCCAGAAGTGGCGCTGTGGCTCAAGAGGCAGAGTGCTAGCCTTGAGCAAAAAGAAGCCAGGGACAGTGCTCAGGCCCTGAGTCCAAGCCCCAGGACTGGCCCAAAACAAAACAAAACAAAACAAAAACAACTTACCACCAGTCTTGTCAACAGCACTACATGATACATGTGAGTCACTCAAATATTGACATTAATATAGTAAAATTTACAAAATTTAATACAGTATTTGATCTGTAATATTGAAAAGAATTTTCTTACCATCTATAGCCAGGATCTCTGCTGTATACATTCCATTGGTGATATATTTTGACTTCTTATCAAATTCCCTAGAAAACTGTATCTCACCAGTTCTTGAATCGACTTTTAACCAGCTGCCTGCATCATGCCCTATAATATACCTGTTTTTAAATAAATAAGTTTATCATTATGATTCTATGAAAATTATTTCTTTTAAATCACAGAAGAGCTGTGATACAGTAAGCTTATATATTGTGTCTATGTGATTTATGGTGCCAGTTGTCTTGATTTAGAGAACGTATATATTTGTGTGTAGATATGAATCCAATGTTAAAAATATTAACACACACAACAAAATTTCATCATCTTCTTAATATAATTAATAAAATGCCTGAATTTATTTCAAGCCTACTTATTAAATCATATTATTAAATTGTATCAAATACTTTTGATTTTCCAAATTAAATACTGTTTATTCATTTTTACATGTAACATATTTAGTATATTTGATGTTTGATTTAGTATTTGATTAGGACATAATGGTTTCAGAATACTTTACTGCTTGGCCTATTAAAGGACTTATGGTATTTATCCTCTCTTTGGTTTTTTTTGTTTGAGTATTTTTGTAATGAATTTCAAGTACTTGACTTAGTTGGAAAAAGTTTTGATTTTCTGTATCACACATGATTTCAAATCTTCAGTTCATTTATTGGATCCTCTTTTTTCCCATCTCTATACTAACAGACTTCATAATTTTCCTTGAGTCTGTCAACTTACAGCTCAATTATTCAAACTGTATACATGGAAGTAATTAGTGAGCCAGTAGACCTTGCTTACTACAAAAATACTAGACCCAAGAAAATTGTTGTGAGGATATAGATAAGGCATACCTATTTCACTATAGTTATTTCCAGAATATTTTACTTATTTGCTAATTTCTATATAGTCTATGTACCTCATACTTTTCATACCCATCTCTCTATCCTGTTGCAGCTCTCCTCACACTTGTCACATTTCTGAAAAAACCTGTTACTTAGCTTTCTCCATTGCTTTATCCTCTTAGTTTAAACATAGGATGGAAACTAGTTTTAAAGTCAAAGACTGCCACAAGCAATAAAAAAACAGACAGTAACTCATCTTTGTTTATTGTGTGCTCTTGCTCACAATTTGGTATAACCAGGCCTAGTCTACATAGCACAGGGCATGTGAAAGATCAAGGAGATTTTTATAATAACTTAAGTAGCTCTTGGACCTTGTATTGTTTCCAGAGAATTACTCTTATAATCATTTGGATTCCTTGTAGATGCTAAGCTACGATTAAAACTCGAAAAAATTTGATTAGTTTGCTTAAACAATCAAACAAAATTTAAGAGTATTACAACATATTCTAGCACATACTATGAATTAATAGTAGGCAGAACCATGCCATGCTATGTTTTCAGTACCTGACGTTTGTTGCAGGATTCCCTGTGTCCAGATCTATGGCTGTGTATGTGCCAAGCACATAATTCAATAAGGAATCTCCTCTTACTCCTTCTCGTACACTAAAAGTCATGGAATTTGGACGAAATGTTGGCCCTTCTCTCACATTAACAATCTGAATTCTCACAGGGGTGGAGTGCATTCGGAATTGAGAAGCAACTGAGTGATGAAACTCAGCTTGATTTTTAACTCCAATACTGAGATGAATATTAGGCATCTCTTCATAATCCAGCATCTGAAATGATAGCAAAGCAAACAATAATATAATCTTTTTTTTTTATAAAATAAGAAGCATGGTAAACACACGCACACACTAAAATTAAAACTGGTAGCTACGCAACTCAGAGTTCAAATTGAAATAACTTTAGTTTCTACTGTATTATGTATACTACACATGTGACTTGCTTTATCTTTTGCCATGATTGTGTTTACAGGTCATTTAAGTCTGTGACTTTATTTGTTACTTTTTTGTTTTCTGTTTGCTGCAATTCTGGAAACAGGACCAAAGGCTTCACATGTGTTAGGGAAGTGAGCCCCGTTCTACATCTCTAGTCCTGTGACTTCAAATTGGAATCCCATTTTGAAGTTTTGAATTTCTTATATAAAAACCCTGAAATGTAGAATAATGCTACCTCCTAAATTAATTTTTATGAAAAAGTAAACTAATAGCTGAACATGGTAGCACACATATAATTTCAGCCAGTCCTGAGATAGAGACAGGAGAATTCTAAGATTGGGGCCAGCCCAGACAAAAGTAACAGATAGATTTTTTTTCTCAAAAATAAAATTAAAAAAAAGGCTGAGAAAGTTGCTCAAGTGGAGCATGCCTAGCATGCACAAGGCCTTGGGATCAACCTCTCTCTCTGTCTCTCTCTCTTTCTCTGTCTCTCTCTCACACACACACACACCACAAACCAACAACAAATTCATGAATAGTGGAATAAAAATGTTCAGAACCATTTGATGAATACATAGGGTTCATATTCGTTGTAGAATTCATATCAGAAAATATTTAAAAAATTTTAACAGTAGAATAAAGGAACCAATATATAAATATATGATATAACTAAACATGTAATTATATTTTTATGGAAATGATGCAAACGATTCTATAGAATTGGAAATTATTATAGTCTGTCCAACACTATAATTATATTGCACTAGGTCTTGTAGAGGAGAAAACTTCTTTACAAGGTACATTCAAAAAAGTAAATACCACACCCTGAGAAAAAGTAACCTTTGAACTGGGTTTCCTGAATAAAAGATGAATAGCATCTTTTGATCCAGAGTGCTTGATGTGGGACATGAAAGGTCACCAGTGAAAAGTTGTTGTCATAAAGGGCAGGCCAGGCTGTCTGTGTAGAAGTGGTCTAGCAGTTAAGGAAAGCATCACTTGCACACATCTGCCAGTGATTGAAGTCCAAGATGTCTGTCCTCCAGGAATTTTACATCTCAGATATATTTTCTCAGAGTAAAATATTTGAGCAGTGCCAAGAGAAATAGTTGCCAAACATCACTTGGTGCTTTGTATAAAGATGTCTCAGTATGTTTCACTTACATTTTAGCATAATTTAGGATTCTCATAGCCCAGATACATCTGTTCACAGATGGTACCATAATATCCAGTTTACTATCCTATAATATCTATACTATTTCTAATAAAGCAGTACACATAATTAGCCAGTCCCCATGATGCACAAGGCTAAATAGGAATTATGTCCTCAAAAAAACAACAACAACACACCTTTCTATTGGGAGAGGTTTCTCTTCTACTACTCACTTTTCAATGTCTAGACTCCCATATTAATCTTATAAAAATGAAAAAAATTGAGAACCTATATTTCAATTGAGAAATCTCTTACATTTTCCTTATGTGTACACACAGATGCATTTCTGTTTTTCAGAATAATTCTCTACCAAGTAGAGTGGGATGAAAATTTCTAATACATGTTTAAAGTTATGTCAATCATAGAAATTCACAGACTACAGGAAATTGACTCAGGGCCAATCCACCCTCCAACATGGAAGATGACAGAAACCAGGAAAGGCAGAAGAGGATTGGATTCATTCTTTGCAAGCACAAACCTCTTATCAAGAGTGCAGTTTATTTGTGATTGGGTTTTGCAAAGAACAGGATAAATCAACTGTGTATCCTAGTCTCCTGAATGGAGAGGTAGAAATGTTGGTTTCTGTGGGTTGAGGAATGACAGAATAAAAACCACTTAACAAGGGTAAATGGGTGGATCTTGGAGATGTGATCTGGAACCAGACTCAGGAAGAAGAACACTCTGGAAATAAATTAGGCTTTGGTAGGTTTTTTTGTTGCCATAAATTGTGGTTTGGAAGCTAAATTGTTAGATTTCTATGCCAAGGGTATTTTTCTTTTTGTCTAATTTGATATGACAGTGCTAATTCAGAAGGAGACAAATTCATTTCAGAACTAAGTCTGAAAGGAGGTGAAATATTCATCCAAGAGGAGTACGTGGTATCAGTTACTTTTATGGCAAGATGCTGATAAAATATCCATCAATGTGAGTACTTTCTCCTTTCGAGAAAGTATACTTTTCTGGTACAGATGTATACTGAAGAAGCCAGCAGGCCACACACAGCTGGGAAGAGGTTTACAGACATGAACAGACTGAGAAGAAAATCTCAGGTACTAGTTCTTTTCTGAACTCCATTGTTCTGGGCCCTGATTGCTTGAAAGTGGAAGTTAAATACAATTTAAGGATGAGCAAGATCTTGGCCTTCTATCATTTACCACCTTGGTGACTGATGTTAGCTCAAGTTTCCACTTTGATTCTGCTAACAGGAAATTGAGATATTTATTCCACAGAGTTGTGAGAATTAAGTAAAGTAATATGCATAAAGCCTTAATGCATATAATATACTACAATAGTTGGTGCTTACTACCATGGTTACTTAATAAAGGTTAATATTTTACCCTTTCATTATCAATGTTAGAAATATCAGCTAACAGGTCTCACTTTATCATCGTACCCTGAATGATACATTTTCAGATGAATCTAGCCCAGAAGAGTCCTTCCTTCTCTCTTGTCATTTATACATTTGAGTTTTACTCACGTGACAATTATGTTTTATATAATAACAACTGTTCTTTTATTTATTTATGTTGCTAAGTCATGTGTGTCATCTAGTTTTGGGGAGTTTTCCTTATCTTCCCAAGCAGGTATTAGGCTCTGTAAGAACAAAGTAATCTTATTTTTCTTGTTAAAAAATATTGTGTTGCTAGACTAGCTGGTTTTGACTCACACAATGGTTTCCTTAGGACACTTGTCAGTATAAGCAGTATTTACAGTCAGAGAAGGCAGGATTTGTTTGTACGAGTAATTTAAAACTTCTTTGGAAGAAAATATTGCAGATCTCATATTGTACCTTCACAACTTTCAGAATGCCTTCGTTGGTTCGTGGGTCTGTTTGGATATCAAACCAATTCCCATCATTTCCAGAAAGAATTAAGTATTTTGCCAGCCAATTATCAGTGCCTTCTTCATCAAGATCAATCGCTTGTAATCTTATCAGTTCTGAGCTCAGACAATTCTCTTCGATGCTTGCTGAGTACTGAAATGACATACATCAATTTTATAATCTCCACATGAGACATTGATTAGATATTTATGAATACATAATTGTCCTCTGAAAAATGATCAATAAATGGCATTGGTTTCTGCATCATTAATTATTTTTAGCATTTGCCCATTCAAAAATAAGAATTAACTGTTCATAAGAAGATAAAACTGATTTCAATGTGTTCCATGTGAAAGCAATATGCAGCTACACTTTGTTTCATTATTTTCCTTGCTTATTTTTAATTTTTTTTCTCTTTCCTTTTTTTCTTTTGGTGAAAGATCAGGTGCTTTTCTACAAAGGGTCAGGTAATGATTTTCTGGACCGAGAAATCTCCATTTTCGTTGCTTATCTCTCTGCCACTGCAGTAGGAGTGGTCATAGATAATTGTTAAAAGGACAATCAGTAAGACATTTTTATCAAAGCAGGTAGCAAAGCACATTTGCTTTGCTATTTTGGAATTTATATTTCTTTACATTTGAAGATTAAAATGGAAATTGACAATACTTGAAAGTCTGCTAGAAATGGTACAACAATAACAAATATACCACTACCTTGGGTTATTCCCAGATGATATCAACAAATTTCCAATGTCTATGAGTATAGGATACACAGAGTAGATCTTATTTATACAGAGAAGCTTTGCTTGACATAGCAAGTCAAAGATAAATATATAACACTAACTGCATTATTATACAAAAGAAATTCTATGGCTTATATAACCACACTGAGTCCATCTATGTGTCTGACAGGCTTACAAACTATCAGGAGAGAAAATTGGTTATTGGCACTTATAGAAAAAGCGTCATAAGAGTAATGACTTACTGAAGTTTTTTCTAGGATAGGGAAATTATCATTGACATCGAGAACCCTGATTCTGCAGTCACATTCAGCAGATAGCCCATCTGTGGCCCCATCCCGATCGGAGCCCCTCACGAGAAGGTTGTACATGCTGTGTTGCTTAATGAAGATGAAAAACAATGATGAGAGTTAGGCCTGGCCCTGAGTACAACCCAGCACATCCCAATGCCATTATTTACCTTTTCTTTTATAGTTACATCAAATAAAATCTTTATCACCCCTTCTAATTTTCATTGAAAATGATCACAATATTTTTCTTTTAATTGACATTAGTGTAAGTACACACATGGGTCATTTTGTCCTTATTTTCTCAAATTTGAATTCTTTCAGTTGTTTGTCATTAACTCCTAAAGGCTTTACCTCTCTGTCAAGAAAACTGGACATCGTGCGAACTTCTCCAGTGTACCTGTTCACCATGAACATAGGTGAACCTGTAGGCTCCTGAGCAATGATCTTGTAGGCAATTTTAGAATTCAGGTGATTGTCTTCATCTGCATCTGTAGCGCTCAGCTTTACTACCAGTGCATCTAGGAATGGAGGTGGGGAATGGTTAGGAATATGTGAGAATTACTTCACTAAATTAGACACGTTAGGCAAATTAAACATTCCATTGGACATGAAAGAGTGATATTCTCTTGAATTCTTTGTTTTGGTTGCTTTTGGAAGCCATACCAATGATAAAAACAACAATAGTTGGCTTTTAATAAGCTCTCTACTTTTTATAAAGTACTTGTATTTCTTAAGTTAGAGGTCTTTAGTTTACAGAAAGGTTCAGTAGACTATTATAAAGCTGGAGAAAGTGATTTTATAAGATTTGTTTTTGTCATGGTCTTGAAAAATTATTTTAACATGCCTAATTAAGAAAGACAGTCGTTTAGTTAATTCAACCTTGTACCTGTTTATTGGGCATCTATGTTTTTAATTATCCCTCACTCAGAAAGCAGAGAACTACTACTTCTCGCGTAGGTGGAAATAGCACTTTATCAAACAGCGAAAGCATTGAATTGAGAAAAAGATTTGAGCTTAGATGTGTTGATACATAGATACTCAGAAGACAGAGATTGTGGGATTAGGGTTTTAAGTCAGTCTATTGAAAAGTTAGGAAGAGTCTATCTAAAAAAAAAAAACCTAGGTGTTGTGACACAAACCTCCAGCCCCAGCTACTTGAGAGGCTGAAGTAGGAGGATTGAGGTTGAAGGCTAGCCTGGACATAGTGAGATGTTTTATATGAAAAACAAACCCTATGAAAGGGAGAGAGAGAGAGAGAGAGAGAGAGAGAGAGAGAGAGAGAGAGAGAGAGAGAGAGAGAAGAGAGAGAGAGAAGAAGAAAGAAAGAAAGAAAGAAAGAAAGAAAGAAAGAAAGAAAGAAAGAAAGAAAAAGAAAGAAAGAAAAGAAAAGAAAAGGAAAGAAGGGGAGGGAGAGGGGAGGAAGGAAGAAAGGAAGGAAGGAAGGAAAGAAAGAAAGAAAGAAAGAAACAAAGAAAGAAACAAAGAAAGAAACAAAGAAAGAAAGAAAAAAAGAAAGGAGATTTGAGGCTTGGATCAAGTGGTAGATAATCTGCTACACAAACATGAATCTCTGCATCCTGTCCTCAATACACATACACAACAAATTATGAACATAAGAGTTTCTTAATTATTCAGACACAAAGATGCAACCTGGTCAGTCCTCAAGAACGTCAGTTCACAGGATAGTTTATTCCAGAGTTGGTGCACCGTATGTGTTCTTTACTTCTCCAGTAGGCCCTTATTTGAGATTACTTCAGCAGAAAGAACCAGAGTTAAGAACTTCATAGCTTATGACAGCATGTTCTGACAGGCGATTTCTTCTAAAATTGTACTTAGTGGATGAAGGAAGCTTTAACAAAGTGTAAATCCCACAGACATCCAGCCTGACTCTGCCTAGTTGGGCTGAGCCATGAATGTTGATAAACAGGCCAAAAGAGAGCCTGCTTGTAACAATCATAGTTTCTTCCTCAGTTTACTCATTGGAATCAAGTTAGTCTTTAGCTTACAAATCTCTGACAAAGACGCTGAACACGATCTCAATTGCACACATAGTAATCCTTCAAAGAGAAGAGGATATGTATCATTTTAGGATATGAGTTTTCTATCTGAACGATAGAAATTGGAATGAGTTCAAAGGAAATTTGTTCAAAATGCAAGCACAAATTTTTATGATAGATATATGATCTGCATTTCAATCTCCTAGATCGTTTGAGCAAAGGAAGTAAGGGCAGTATAATGCCTAGGAAGTGCCTTTGTACTTACTGGCCTCGCTGTTTTCTTCAATGTTCGCTGTGTACACGTTTTGTGTAAACACTGGGGGGTTATCATTTACATCCATAACTTTGACTCTGAGCTCAAGAGGGCTCTCTAAATCTTCACCCCGTGCATTCAGAGCCTGACAATAGATCTGTGGAAAGTCAGAAGGAAACCATTAAAGGAAATTAAGACCTATGTTTAAACATATGTGAGGAAATATGCAAGGAAGTTTTCATTAAATCCAGACTGCTATTTTTCCTAGCCCTTCAACCCATTTGCTTCAATCCATTTGCTTCAATCCATTATGTCTTTTATAAAAGGTAAGCTAGAGCCGGGCGTCAATGGCTTGAGCCTGTAACCCTAGCTAGCTATTCAGGAGGCTGAGAACTGAGGATAACAGTTTAAAAAGCCAGTCTGGGTAGGAATGTCTGTGAGACTCTTATCTCCAATAACCCACAAGAAAACTGGAAGTGGAGCTGTGGTTGCAACATAGTAGATCACTAGCTTTGAAGAGCTCAGGGACAGTGCCCAGGCCCTGAGTTCAAGCCCCATAACCAACAACAACAACAACAAAAGGATAAGCCATATTCCTTATACTGTCTTTTGTACATTTGAGTGGGTTTCCTCATGACATTTTGATACATGTATATAATATACTGTGAGATGACTTTTTATAATGAAAAGGCATAGGAATAAATCAAAACACACTGATGTGACTTACCAAGAAAAGTGGAGTTATCTCTCTGTCCACCACTGAAGTGATATTAATTTCGCCAGTCCGAGGATTAATGGTGAATACACCATAAGGTGGTCGATCAATTCCTGCTCCAGAGATTCGGTATGTGATCTTTTGATTCACTTCACAGTCTGAGCGAATCTATAAGCAAAATAGTTAGGATTGTAATCTAGTGATCCTAAGAGTTCAACAGAATGGAAAGGACCTGGGAACCACAGCAGATAAGCTGTGGTTTAAAATCCATCATGGCGTAGTCCGGGTGACCTTGGAAGCATTGACCTCCAAGCACTAGCTTATGGTGAGAAAGATTTTAGTTGAGAGGTTTGATGTGAGATCGTGTGAGGTTAGGGTATATACAACTCTAATCAATATGTATCTGCCAGTGCACATGCATAATTGTTGCTAGGTATATTATTATTAACTAACATATGACTTGATTCTCTGATTTTGTTTGCATATAGAGTCTGACAGAAGAAATAAGTGTCCTTAGTGTCTTTAAAAAATTGTGTTCCAAGCTGGGTGCTGGTGGCTCAAGCTTATAATCCTTGCTACTCAGGAGGCTGAGATCTGAGGATCGTAGTTCAAAGCCAGTCCGGGCAGGAAAGTCAATGAGACACTCATCTCCAATTAACTAGTAGAAAACCAGAAGTGGTGCTGTGGCAAAAAATGATAGGGCACTATCCCTGAGTGAAAAATCTCTGCAGGGACTGCACTCAGGTCCTGAGTTCAAGTGACTACCATCACCACCAAAAAAATACAAAATAAAAAAAATTGTGTTCTATTTAGACTTAAGTTTGAGAATTTGTCAAATGATAACTAAATTTAAAAAATGCAGAATAAAAGATGGTGTGTACAGAGGTGAGAAAGATACAGATTTTCTGTTACATAGATTTTTACAGCTAATATTCTGTAATATGGATTTTGCTTTGGAAGTTTTTTAGTCATTACTTAAAAACTTAAATTGTCATAGTTTGAAATATTACCTGTACACTGAAGATGAGAAAATGTGACAAAATATTAAGATTTGTTACACAAACACTGAAGTCAAAGTCAGCTGGAAGTGCAGATTTGGTAAGCTCAACTGTGATTCAAAGAATATTCTTAGAAGAAAACCTAGGAGTCCCCAAAATGGGAATAAAAATGAATACGTGATATAAATGGGGTAAGAGAAAAGAAAAAAGAAAATCTTCCCCCAAATCTTTAGATCATTTGCCTATGTACTTCAATGGTGACCCATGGCAAAGATGCTCAGGAAGAGCAAGGGGAGCTGTTCATGGAGACCTCAGCCTCCAGGAATCGGTCACACCTCCCTTTAACACTTCTTTGTGCTAGCTATCACTTTTTAAGAATCTCCTAGTTTCTGCATGTAAAGATATGGGTGGGAGCTGTGCATATAATCTTTACCTTTTTTGAATTCATTAAAAGCAACAAACCCTCAGTCCTTTTCAGGACTAGTATCCAGGGTGTCAAATACCCTCTCATATATATAGGCCACAATGGGCAGAAGACAAATAGATAAAGACCACTTGGTTTGGAGGTCTAAATCTTTCTTTTAGGATCCCTTGCGAAGAACCCTCTTCTATCAGTCTCTAGCATGTGATACTAAAAACGTGTCTCCATAGTTCAAGCAAACAATTGCATGCCATTCTCTAAAACACTACAAGCTGCATAGGCTGCAAGTCCCAAAACAGGATCTTCCTGTTTTTCTCTCACTTACTCGGGCAATTGGATTCCTCTTGGAGTTGTCCTCTCCTTCTCGACAGGCCGCAGCAAACTTGATCCATTCTCGCTTTTGCCTCCTGACTGTTTGCCACTTCATGGTGCCATTTTCAATGTCTAATTCTTTCACCTTAAACAAAAGGGATTCATATTTCTCATCGTGCTAAAACACTTTTACATAGCATGGGCATTTATTTAACATTAAAAGGTAAATATAGAGGAAATAATGGAGTTAAATTGGATGAACAGAGGAAATTTTAACTAATTTATAACTGCATTCACATAACTTAGGTAATGGACTGCTATTTCTTTAGAACCATCCCATTTCTAACTGGGAGATTCTAATGAGACCAATTTTATTAGTTATGTGCCACAATTGCACAATATATTGCAGTTTTCTTTATTTCTTTTCTCTTCCCTAAATAGAGGCCTTGACTCTTCAACCTTCCCTGTGCTTTGACCCATTATTACTGTGGCCAGAGGCAAAAATTACCACTATTCTGTGTGTTATTCACATACAAACTGGAAGTTGTGCTCAGCTACCAAAAGGAAGAATTTTTTCCCCTGACAATTATAAATATATCACTATGACTAAGTATCTATGTACATTATTTCAAAATTAGGAGAATATAATTAACTGACTTGATAGCACTACTTATGATTATTCTATGACATTTCAGTATTGCATATTTCTATCTCTACTTCTTATATTTATTCTTCTGTGGTTTTATGTGGCTATTATTGGTAAGGTGCTTATAAATTATCTTACTGATAATTGAGTAATGCCATTGTAGTCACAGATTGTATACAAGTAAAGACACATTTGTATATTTATTTTTAGAAGTCTTAATGCTTTTTGAAACAGAGTGATTGTATGCTTGTTTAAAGCCAAGGTTTTATTTAATTGCCATATATGGGAATCAGAAATTTTATGTGAATGTTGCTTATTTTTCCAAGAACCAATGCATTTCTATTCCCCAAAGTTTAATACATCTGTTTGAAATGTACCACATATTTGCAATTTTGTGAGAACTATTTTCTTCAGTGAATTAAGGTGATTATAATTAAAATTTATCTGCCATAATAAGATCAAGCACCACCAGAGATCTAGAAAAGTAGCTTTACTTTCTAAGTCTCACTGTAAAAGAAGCCAGATTCTTTGTTGGCTTATTAAATTGCAATTACATTTCTCTTGTGTGTGTCAGTCCTGAGGCTTGAAGTCAGGGCCTGAGAACATAACAGTCCCTGAGATTTTGTGTTCAATGCTAGTTCTCTACCACTTGAACCACAGCTTCACTTCCTATATTTTTGGTGCTTAATTGGAGATAAGAGTCTCACAGAATTTCCTTCTCTGGGCTGGCTTCAAACCTTTATCCTCAAATCTCACTCTTACGAGAAGCTAGTATTATAGGTGTAAGCCACCAGGACCTGGCTACATTGGTGTTTTTTTTTTTGTTGTTGTTGTTGTTGTTCAGTTTCTCAAATTTATAGACTATGCTTTTGTGGTTAATGTCAGAAAATCCTCTTCCATTCTAAAGTGTTTATTTGCTTCCTTCACTTTGCTATAGTTTGGGAGACATGTAAATAAGCTACAAGTATAGTTTCATTACTGTACTTAATATGATCCTAAAAGTATAGAAACCTGGGAGTATAGGTTTTGATCATTTTTTAATTCATTTTGACTAAGGTTCTTTCTATTGAATTTTATCTGGATAATTATTAATCTGGATAATTTTAAATATTGTAATTGTTGAAATATCATGTACTTTAAAACTAATTTTAAGGAGAGAAAATAGTTTCTTTATACATTACCTCAACAATAAATTCACTGTTTACTTCCATCACCACCTGTTATGGAAGACACAATATTAGCATACATTTCTAAAATGTAAGGATACAGTGTTACAAAAACATTGATGACTTGGAAAAAAATCATACTAAATGGTGAGCCAGACCCAAAGAAACATAGACTATATTTTTGCTCACTGGGAATAATTAGTACACGTCTAGGATAATCCTAGCAGAAGATCACAATAGCTCAATAGCTATGTACATACGAACACATAAGATGATGCTGAGTGAAATGAACTCCAAGTTATGGAAACAAGTGGATTATCAGTGTTGTTATTTTCAATGTACCATGTGAAATTATGCCTTTTTCTTTTGTCTTTCTTCTCCATGGTTTTGCCCCTGGTGTCACTGTAACTGACTTTGCTACCCTGGGTATTGTATATATGTGTATTGGAACTAGGGAAGGGAAGGGGAATATCAACATGGAGAGACAAAGGACAAAAGACAAACCAATGTAACAGCAATACTTACAAAGAGATTTGGTGATAGATATAATTTTACTAATTCATTTCTTAAGTGCACATATAGTTAATATTGTAAAATAATCATGAATAATAGAAAACAAGAGATACAGACTTTTTGCCTTTAGAGATTTTGAATTCCTATACAACACACACACACACACACACACACACACAAGTGGTGGTAGAAGAAATAGACTTGAGAGTGGGAAAGACTATTTCTTCCACTGGAATATAAATTCATATAAATTAATATATATGTTATGTGTATGATATACATAAACTATAAACACACATATATCATATGTAAAATATATTATAAAATTTAAATACATTTATTACTATATTATATTGTATTATTATAAATAATGTATATATTAGAATTTAAAATATGAGCAAGAGAATAAGAATAGGAAATTATGAGGGAAAATTTGCACATTTGTCTTCCAAAGCCTTGTGGAGTAATGTTGACAAGGAAGGGCTAGAGGAGACTCTCAAAAGTTTCTAAGACTCTGAACCAGGGAAGGTAATAGAAATAAGAATGGTGGGCCTTCTCAGCAGTCCTCAGGACTGATGTGGGAAGTCTTTGAGCTCAGAACATAAGAAGCAAAACATAAACTGTTACTCCATAGTTGGCAAAGGCTTTATAAACCAAGTGAGATGAGGGAAAGACAATAGGTTGCTTACTTCCTTTGAGATGTATATATATATATATATATATGTATATATGTATATATATATATTCCCCCCTCCCCAGTGGAACTTGCAATATAGAAGTGGAAGGAGGGAGTGGGGGAGGCTGTCCAGGCCTGGGGATGATCATCAGAAGACTGGAGACCTAGGAGAAGGATGCAGCACTTCTGTGAACTCTAGATCTTCAGGGAACAGAGTGAAATGGGGAGCTCCTGTGAACCAAGAGTTTAAAGACAGAATGGCTACAGAGAAGACTGTGTAGGTGAGAGATGAGGTGTCAGAGGGAGCAGGAGTTACACTGGGGCTTCTCCTGGCAGGTGAGCTCAGAGGGCAACAAGAGAGATTAGGACTTTGGTAGGGGAATGCTGAATCTCCTTTTCTTCTCATGTGTAATTTCATTGGACATAAAAATCAAATATCTAAGTTAACCTATGATATTTTTTCAATTATATATAAAATCTTGTTTTATAATCAATATGACTTTGGATTTTCTTTTTGTTTGTTTGCTAGTCTTGGGGCTTGAACTCAGGGCTTGAGCACTGTCCCTGGCTTCTTTTTGCTCAAGGCTAATGTTCTACCACTTGAGCCACAGGACCACTTCCAGCTTTTTCTGTTTCTGTGGTACTGAGGAATGGAAATCAGGGATTCATGTATATGAGGCAAGCACTCTACCACTAGGCCATATTCCCAGCCCCCTTGAGGTTAGGTTTTCATTGTTAGCAATTCAGTTTACTATTCTGAAAGGCATGAGGAAAAATTCAGGCAGAATCTCAACTAAAACATTGATATTGGAGATTTGATCATTTTTTAGACATTTCCTTTACAAATATGTCCTTGTATAATTTGTATTTTTTGACCAAAAGAAACTAAACATTGAAGACATTAAAATGTTCTTTAATTCTGTAAAAATAAGAAAAGAAACTCAACATAATTCAGTAAATTGTCTCTTAGTCATTGATTACTGTGGTAAACTTCTATGTCCATGAGTTCATTTAGACATATTTTTTTTTAGTAATTTTGTATATTACTATCTGGTATTTGTGTGTGTGTGTGTGTGTGTGTGAGAGAGAGAGAGAGAGAGAGAGAGAGAGAGAGAGAGAGAGGGAGGGAGAGAGAGAGAGGGAGAGAGTGAGGGAGAGAGAGGGAGAGAGAGAGAGAGACATTGCTGGGGCTTGAACTCAGGGCTTGGGCACTATTGCTGAGCTTTTTTTTAATTTTTTATTACCAGCTCTCTACCACTTGAGCCCTACAACTCCACTTTTGGTGATTAATTGGAGATAAGAGTCTCACAGACTTTCCTGCCCAGTTTTGGCTTCAAACTCAGATCCTCAGACCTCATCCTCCCAAAGGGCTAGTATTAGCTAGGTGTGAGCCACTGGTGCCAGGCTAGTAGCTGGCATTTATTTTATTTATAGATTTCTGGTCCTAAGGCATTGAGATTTCAGAAGTGATACATTCTACAGTTAGTGCTGCAAACTAAACACCAACACGCAATCCAGGGGTAGGGTAGCATGTGAGATGATTACTAATTAGAACCTCCCTGCTCTCACCTGCAGCTTCACAGGAGTCTTTTTTCCTCCCCTTCTCCATTTCCCTTCTCTCTCCTCTCTGTGATATTCTGTCTCACTTGTTCCTTCTTTCCTGACACTTGTATCAGGACCTCAGTAGCTGTCATTCCTTGCTTCCTCCACCCACTTTGATGAGGATATGCAGAGCTGCAGAGCCTAGAAGCTATAATCACCCTAATAGCCTCCTTTTAACTTGAAAGTAGTGAGAGTGAGTCTTAGCTGGGTTCTGCTCATAATTTGTGTGGATAGCGACAGGTGGATTTCCCTCTGTAGTGGAAGGGTCATTGGCAGTATTAAAACAGCAGCTGAGAATGGCCTAAAGCCATTGTCCTACTAATTCTTTTTACTTATTCACCATCCAAAGTTTTTTTTTTTAATTGCCTGTTTCTATTTTGCCAAATTATTATGGGTTTGTTTGAATTTTGTTGTCACAAAATTATGCCCCTGACACTGAGTAAATATTGATGCTTGTGTTGCCTACTTCTAATATGATAGTGTAGAGGCTTTCAAAAAAGCTCATGAAAACTTATGTGTATATGTATAGATAGTGTATGTTATACAAAGAATACATATATATATATATATATGGTGTGTGTGTGTGTGTGTGTGTGTGTGTGTGTGTGTGTGTGTGTGTATTGGAAGTACTATGGTCTGAACTCAGGACCTTCCATTTGCCAGGCAGGCTCTCTACTCCTTGAGACAGGCTCCCAGCCCTTCTTGCCTTAGGAGGTTTTTGAATAGGATCTACATTTATGCCTAGATCTTAGTCCTCCTATTTACACCTTCCGAGTAGCTGAGATAACAGGTATTCATTATTTAGTCCAGTTGCAAAACCTTAAAAAGTTTTGAGAACTAAAAAGTATGATTTCTCAAACCTTTCTAAAGTGACTTACAGCTAGTGCTTTTGATAATAAAAATCAAAAGTTTGCAAAGGATGTTTTTGAAAAAATTATACATATTGTGGTTTTAAAGTAAAAGCATTACATCACTTTTGAATGTAGATAGTGGCTTATAAATGACATTGTCATTCACATGACAATTTAAATGACATTGATGCCTATTGTCATCATTAGAAGAAAAGATGACTAAGTTTTCCAGTAGTTGAGATTTATTTTATTTCTATTTCTTTTTGCACTCTAACATCCTGTTTCTACTGATGAATGAATGAATTTAATTAGCTCTACAACTGTAATGAAGTAAGAACATGCAAATATGGAAATTTGACATAAAATAATTAAGCATAGAGAGTAAAGTTTGATAAGAAATGCATTGTATAGTGATGGACGGAATTTAAAAATTCATTTCTGAATAAATATCACTTACTAGTAGCATTAAACAAGTCTTAACATCAACTATACTTTTGTTTCATCTTTCAATTTAAGTGTAATACAGAGAGAACTTATTATTATTGATAGGCATTGGAGGGACTTTTTAAACTTATTCTAAATTGTATGACCTAAGTAGACAAAGTAATCTATATTTAAAAATAAATTTTAAATGATTGATTAGTTGATAATTCTTTTGTGTCCTATTTTGGTTTTGTTGAAAACAAAGAATCGAAAACCCTAAGATTTGCCAGAGGAGAGCTTTGGAGTCCATATTTTTCTCAATACTGACTTCATATTTAGAATTATGTTCTAGTTCAATGCCTTCTCTCTTTTACAGTGAAACTTAGAAATGATTTCTATGAATAAGACATATAAGGTTTTTTTTTAGTTGTTGTTTAAATGGGAATTTTGGAGAGGAGAATCAACTTGATAAATAAGGTTCAGAGGCATGCGGACACATTGATTGAAAGAAAACTGTATTCATAGTGTATAAATATATATTCTTTAGTAATGTATAAAAACATGTTTATTATATACATATGTAAATAATCATATCAATATTTTTATATATATACACATACATGTGTAAATAATTACTTTAAAACAATGTGCACAGCGTTACTTTTTTTGTGTCTTGGGGCTTGAACTCAGGAGGGTCTGGGTGCTGTCCCTGAGCTCTTTTGCTCAAGGCAAGCACTCTACCACTTGAGCCATAGCTCTACTTCTGGTAGTTAATTGGATGAGTCTTACAAACTTTCTCGCTCAGGCTGGCTTCAAATAGGGATTCCTAGATCTCAGCCTCTTGGATATGTAGGATTATAATACCTTTAGTCTTTAAAATGTTCATGCATTTCAAGAAAACTTCTTCCCCAATTAAAGGCTGTTAGTGTGGTAGCAAGTTGGTATCATGTTCCTACACTTAAAATTGAATGAGTTATATTTCACAATGAATAGTTAGCCTTATTTTATGGTGAGCTTCATCAAACGTAATGTACTTTAGAAACAAATTCCTTAGACTTGGAAACAGAAGTGAATATGAGAGTTGGTTTTGTCCTATACCAGCAGAATGACTTTTTGATTGACCTCCCCCACCCCATTCCCCATTTCAGGCTCTCCTCTGAATCACAGTATGACAATGTGAACAGCATGGAGCCAGCAAGTGTTTGGTACATCTGTAAAGAGGAAGGAAGAAGGGACAAAATTTACTTCTTCCTCAGAGGATATGCTCTTAGCACCCCCCAACATATGAAAGTCTCATCCTAGTCCTAAGAATCATTGAATGCAACCTTCCTCACACATTTTCACTGTCTCCATTTTTTCCCCTTAGACCAGGGCAGTTGCAATACTAGGTCCTAGGGTAGGGTTTTCACTCAGCAGGATTTATGGTGTGCCTGATGCAGGCCATTGTGATGTACTTCCTCTAGCCCTGTTCCCCAGAACTGGCTTTATTGAGGGTTAACAGTATCAAGTCCTCCAAGCCTAGTCACACTACATGATGGTCCCTGAAGGAACTCAGCTGATTGCTCTTGGCCCTTCTGGAATCAGGGGGCTACTCACTTTCCAGGGAACTCCTGTATTTGGGTGTCTTGGAGGAAACATGTAATGATAGCATCTTCCTAAACTTTACCAAATGGCATTAGCTGCATGAATCACACTGTGAAGAGTAGTTACTGGCTCTTGGCTAACTGGAACAATTCTTTGCCTGTGAAAGTCACCTTTTCAGAGTGCATGTGGGCCAGACCTTATCCTCTGATGTGGGTTGGTATAAAACCATGGCTAACAGACTCCCACACCAAGGGAGGTGGCAGAACGCACTGCAACAATGGCAGAATACTAGACAAAGGAGTCAAAGGTACATTCTGTTGGAAGAGCAAAATAGCCTGGAAAAAATGTGTGGTTCACTAAATGTATTCTAGTTTCTGTGGGCCTTGCTGGTGAGATAGTTTTTGTCTTCTCTTTTCATAAAGTGCCCTTATAATAAGTTGCATTAATAGATGGAACCTGAACAGGAGTTTTTCAAACAATGTGAAAGTGCCTAAATAAATAAATGCATGTGTCCATTTATGAGAACATCCTGAAGAATAAGACACAGCTTCTGACTAGGTTAGGCTGTATATTGCAAAAAGAGAACAATCAGGTACATGGAAAAAAGAAAGTAGAATGCATTAGACATTGTGGAAAAAAATGTCATGGGTTGAGTGCAGACCTAAGTGGTGAAGGGAATATATTCTGATACAGTTGGATGAGTTTTTGGTTTGAATCTGAGTCTCTCTAGTTATGAGTCGTCTGATTCCTTTCACCTCTGAGCATGTTTTTAAATGGGAATATTATATTTACGTTTCAGGATTTTTATAATATGCTGAAATAACTTTGCTACATGTAGAGTGTTTTGTAGCTATCAGCTGGAGGATGGCAATATCAAGACAGATCTTTCCCACAGAATCAACTAGTACTTGTCTCAGTTTAAACACTTCAGCTTAATTTGAAACCTCTAAACCTCATGAAAGTGGAATTTCTCACAATGGTGGGAAATGCAATGAAGTGACTTGGTAAGACACAGAAGTTGGAAACTGAACCCATTCATTCATGGATGAGGTTTCATTCACAAAATAGGTGACAGGCAATGTGCTCTACATGCAAAGCAAGTTCTGAATCATTATAACCCGTACAAGTCCAAGGAAAATAATAGAATGTATCTGTATCAATCACCATTAACTTTCAGCAAATTGCAAAATCTTTTCTGGGACTCCTTTCCTCTTTTCACACTTGATTCTAGAGAATCTGATGATTTTATATGAGATACATGGAATCCAAGTCATTACTGGGGCTTGTTGCAATGTTAGAGTATATATTATTCTCTTACATACTGAGAGTATTAAGTATTACTGCTGAGTAAGTTTATTTTTCATCTGTGTGACTTACCTTTTTTTGAAGTCAGTTTTGAAGCTATTTGCACACACCCCAGGACCACCTTATTAATAAGCAGGTCTCTCCTGAATAAAGCTTATAAAAATTATTGAGTAAAGTAGTTTCCATCTTCCTGGGGTTATAGTAAAGATGCCAAGTTCAAGCCTAATTATACTACTTTTGTTTATAATTGAAGGTATATCAAGTAATGGCATTTTGGTTTGTAAGCCATGTAATTTTCTGCATGGAAAGGAAAGGCAAACATTTCTCATGCCAACATTATCTGAAGGTTGTGCTTTAGTCACTCCTGTCACATACCCTGTCATCAGCCCTGGCCACCAAGAGTGAGGATGTCCAATATGGATCTCACTTGGGCAATGGATGGTAGCATCATTGTAGTTCAATCAATGATCTCATTGCTCTATTCTGAAGCCTCCCTCTCCTCCATACTTAAGTAATGGGAAGGAGTTAGAAGACAAGGCATTGGGAGTCCAGAATGTTTCTAAAAGAGTAGAAGTATTTCTAAACAAGGAAAAGTATCCAGCACTTTAAGAGCTATGAAATATTTCTAGGGTAGGATTTTTATACTGTAACTCTTTAGACTGATAGTATTGAAAAAAGTCAAATATTAGGTTATATTTTGGAAATATTAGATAGCAGTGTGATATTTAACTTCTTTATATGTAGACTTAATATCATGGACTCTGAAGGAATTCAAAATAAAATATACAAATTTGTTCACTTGGTTCAAGATATATTTAATGTACATACTCCTTAGCCACTTATACTGACAAAAACAAAATAATAGAAGTGATATGTGTCTGCATAGAACCTTTAGTGTGGCAAGAGCAGCAGTAGTTTCCATAATAAGCAGTAATGAAACCAGTAATTTAGTGCTATCTAGGAGATGTGATTTAATCCAAATCAACAAAAACCAATTCAGATAATATATTTTTTTGTTCCCATTTTATTTCTAGAAAATTTCCTGTCAAAAATAAATAAAAACCAATTTCCGTTTCACAGGCAGAATAACATTGTTTGGTGTGAGAGTTAAATCGATGAGGCTAACTTTGTTTTAAATATGTTTGGAAATTTTGATGCCTATCTTCAGCTGATAATGAGATGGCATCTATGTACTTTCCACCTATGCTTTCTACTTTCCAAGAATCAGGACATTCAGTGTTTACTTCTTATATGCAGTGTGAATGGTTACCATATGTGGATCAAAATTCCCAGCTGCTCAATGACTGCTTTTTATGGTCTTATTAACTTGATAAATACAGGCCTTCTTCAACTAATAACTGATAAGCCTCCAGTAATTCCTTCCTAATAAAATTTATACAACTTCTAGCTTTACCAAAATTTTTAGATTTTTTTTCTCCCCAGGCAAATTCTTCAAAATAATATTCTGGAGCCAGACATTAGCTGCTTCTGCATAAGTATACGGTTGTAATAATTAGAGAATTACAGAGCTTCCACAGTGGAAGAAACTTGGTGACATCATGTCTAACTCACATTCTCCATGGGGTACAGTGAAGCATTGAGGAGTCGAAGACTATTGCCAAAGTCACACAGCCACTTTGAAGAGGAGCTGTGAGTCAAACCTGTGACATCTGAGTCTCAGTTCAGTGTTGATAGTTACCACACCTCCCCATCCAGTTTATAGTACAAGAACATGATGAATATCCTTAGGAAGAAAATGCCAAAGGACTCTTGTGATCAAATGAGACATCCCATTGAAAGCTAGAGCTTTGGATGCCTTTTATTGGTGAAGTCAGTCAAAACCTTGTTTAAAGTACTCCTTGTGGTTGAGAAGTAGCTGACACACAATACCCATAAGTCTCTGAGAAGTAGTCACACCCTTATTAGTGGAACAGGCAATGAGGCCCCAGAGAGTCTTTGATTTAGTTTAAGAAGAAAAGGGGCAGAGTTCAAGTATAGAACTAAAGACAAGTGGAAATACTTATTTTCTTTTTACATCTACAATAGCAAATTCACTCTCCTTAAACATTTTTTTGCATTTGTCTCAATTTTGAAATGAAGTCTTTGCTTCCTAGATCTAGGTATTATTAATTGCTATCCAAAGGGATCTACTAGAAATGCATAGGAACTTAACTTTTTTCAGAATTGCTGTGAAATGTCACATGCAAATACTTCAATATCAGTAAGAAGGGAGGGATACTTCAGCATCAAAACCCACTAAGATTACTAAAGAAAATAAATTAATACTACCAGAAGGGACCATGGGAACCCAGAATATACTCTTTCAAGATCAAGGAGAAGAAGAAATTAACTCTGCAATTAAATAATTTTACCGTAAAACATGCCTGAGCAGAAAGAATTAGAAGGCAAAACTTAGCACGGAGAAGTTGCTTCTAAAATTTTGACACATGATGTTTTCCACACAGAAAACTAGCCCTCTCTCAGCCAGTGCACAAAGAAGTATATCAAAGCATACAGCTTCACTTTACTCTTTCTATTAAATAAGACTCAGTCTGATTCTTGCTTCCTTACTAACTTTTTCACTTGATAAATTAGTAGTGATAATTGTAACTGGGCATTGTACTTCTATTTGGTGTTTCCTCATTTAAAAATGATTTTCATCAATGGTCTTGTTTAAAAATCTTTCTCCTAAACTCAGAGAATGGAATGTTCCACCACTATTCTTACATTCCCTTCTAAATTTGAGCCATTTGTTCTTTGGCGTGACTGGGCATCTGTACCCTTTTGAAGTTCCTAGAAATGTAAGTGCCACAAGAATGAACTCACTGTGTCACTAACCAACCATGCATTCCCAGCCCTGTCTATCTTGTCATTTAGAATTGATGCCCTGATGAGTTAAGAAGGTGCTACTTGCCTGAGAACAATCCAGGGATCATTTCCCAAATTTAAGCCACTGTCCTTCTCTGGATGTTCCTGGGAAACTGAATTACAACTCAATTTAGGGTACATGGTGCCACTTAGCAAGCACTTTACTTCCTGACCACTCCCAGATTGGAGGAAAGTAATGTAATATCCAGGGTACTATGTTTACTTTAGAGAAATAAATCATTTAAAAGCTTCCCTCTGTCCTGTGGGGATGTTCTCATGACTTAAAAGTTTCATAAATAGTTGCAACATAATTTTGACAGCTGACAGTCCTCTACTTTGAAAGAAACTCCTTGGGAAGTAACTGTTTAGAAGAAATAGGCTTGGTCAATTTCCTTTAAAAATTCTTACCATTTTTTCCAGAGAAATTTTTATAGCAATCTTTCTGGTTTAAATGTAAGTAAAAATAATAGGAAAACCTTATTTCCAATTAACATTTTAGAATTTTCCTACCATTTAATCTGAGTTAAATTGTGTCTCTGGTACCACTGAAATCTAATTCTTTACCCTACCTTCCCTGGAGAAATCGAGTTTGCTTTGAAATCAGCGGAGACTGAATTCCCAGATCTCCCTTTGCAAAAAGGGGTTTAAAGCGAGAACACATCCCATGTAGAAAACTAGGCAGTAAGCAGAAGAGACAAGACTTCAAGGCTGCTTTCCTTCTCAGGCTTTAAATTCAACTTACCATTAGGATGATCAAAAGACAAATGTTCCTGAAAAGGAGCCAATCCATTCCTCTGGGCTTCTCTTGTACACAAATCCCGATTAGATTCTATTTTAGTCCAGGTCTTCTGAGTCCTGAAGTAGGCTCTGCGGGAGGATGTGTTTCAAGATGCCCTTTTAGGAAGGCATGGGTGATAACTCTGAGGCTCTCTGAGAAGTGGGATGAAGATATTCTATAATGACTCTGTTTCCCCACCCTAAACTGATGGTCTGGTCTGGAAGGCTAACATTGTTTGGTCTCTGGGTAAGTACTTGGACACACCTTGATTCTTATTGCAATGAAACCCTTTGTTGGACACCAAAGAAAAATCTTACAGAGTGAGGACCAGATTTACGGGGAAGATAGCCAATGAATAGTAAATTACTCACAACATGAAAAATAATTAAAATGCTAGGGCCTATCATCATGCTGAATAAAATTAGAAGGCTCCTCTTGACTTCCAACATTGTAAAAGCAAAATTACATACACAGACAACACATACACACACATGTCCACTACAGAGCCAGCATTAAGGAATGAAGCTGTGAAAAGACACTGGGCCTAAAGCACAGCACAGGAGGAAAGACAGGGCCTCTCTTAAGTCAAGGATTCTGGCTTTTCTCTTTAAGATATATCTCTCTCTCTCCCTCACTCTCGCTCTTGCTCTCTCTTGCTCTGTCTTTTGTGCTTGAACTCAGGGCCTGAGCTCTGTCCCTGAGCTTCTCTGTGCTCAAGGCTAGCGCTCTACCATTTGGGTTAAAGCACCACTTCTAGTTTTTGAGTGGTTAATTGGAAATGAGTCTCACAGGGACTTTGCTGCCTAGGCTGGCTTCAAACCATCATGCTCAGACCTCAGTACCCTGAGTAGCTAGGATTACAGATGTGAGCCACCAGCACCGGCCCACCTCAACTTTTTTTATTTTATTTATTTTTTTATTTTTTCAAATTTTTATTATCAAACTGATGTACAGAGAGGTTACAGTTTCATACGTTAGGCATTGGATACATTTCTTGTACTGTTTGTTACCTTGTTCCTCATACCCCCCTCCCTCCTCCCCCTTTCCCTCCCCCCCCCCCATCCGGAGGTGTTCAGTTCACTTACACCAAACAGTTTTGCAAGTATTGCTTTTGTAGTTGTTTGTCTTTTTTTTTTTTACCCTGTGCCTCTCAATTTAGAAAGAACACAGTCAACATGAAGCAACTCTGATGACCTTTCTGATAATCTGGAAATTTTTCTTAATGAAAAGCTGCAGTGGGACAGCTGTGAGTTTGAGAAAAATGCAGAAAAAAGGATCAGAACATCATCTAAATGGTTCTGATGTTCTCTCTCTCTCTCTCTCTCTCGTCTCCCTCCCCATTGTTCTTGTGGGCTTTGAATAGGGTAAAGAGTGTCCTTGTGCAAAAATTGCAGGTTAGAAGCCACAGCAACGAACATAAAAAGAAATGCAGTTAAATGTTCTCTAATTGCTAATGGGTGCTGGCTGGAGGATTTCAAAGGCAAGCAGCATCCTCACTGCCCTGCCTTTGTCACTCAGAAACAAGGTGGATTCTAGTGATGGAATGTAGGCTGTACAGCTCTTGGTTTCTTGAGAAACTCCATTTAGCGTATTTGGAAGCTAGGGAAGTGACGAGGCAATTAGAGGGCTGCCACAATATCCTCAAGTGAAGAGTAATGAATTATATGTTGGAGATACTTATAAGAGAAAGAGGAGGAGATTGCATTGAAACAATGGGAAAATGCATTGTTACAAAGAGGTGGTATTTGAAGGTAGCTACCTACCTAAGCCACACTTAGGAGAATATACATACCTCATTAGAAGCATATAAGGTGAGCAGATAAAGTATATTCTTGCTATAGGCTTTTGAAGTATGTCATCAAGTATGTCCAAAATTATTTCAAGATGGGTGTTATCAATAAAGAATGTTAAAGAAAAGACTAATAGTTAGGATCCCAAATAGTATACCAACAAACATCTGCAAAGCGGGAGGGAAGGAACTGCCTTGATATTAGAATTTGTAATTCATTTCAGTGTGTTTTAATAGTAGAACAAATGCTTTTATTGGCATGGTATTTGATGGCAGATTGTCTAGAATATTGGCAAATAAATATTTTCCTAGTGATTTATTTTATTTTTTTAAAATTTAATTTATATATTAATTGAACACAATTTTTTTGACAAGGTGTTGTGCAAAAAGGGTACAGTTACATAGTAGGGAAGTGTGTACATTTCTTGTGATATCTTACGCCCTGTTTTTCTATCCCTTCTCTAGGTCAGGTAGACATATATACAATATACAATGTATCAAGAACATATACAGTAGCCACGTGGCCACGCCCAAGAAAGTTCGCCTAGGGCTTTAAATGTTGTCGATATTAGACCATAGGTGGACAGTAGTCTTATATGAACGTACATACCTAGCTTTTGAGCTATTGTATTCCCCTGAGAGGTCAAATTTTTTTTTTTTTTTTGGCCAGTCCTAGGCCGTGAACTCAGGGCCTGAGCACTGTCCCTGGCTTCTTTTTTGCTCAAGGCTAGCACTCTGCCACTTGAGCCACAGCACCACTTCTGGCCATTTTTCTGTATATGTGGTGCTGAGGAATCGAACCCAGGGCCTCATGTATACGAGGCAAGCACTCTTGCCACTAGGCCATATCCCCAGCCCAGAGAGGCCAATTTTTGACCTTTATATGTTGAGTAATTGTTTGATTTTAGTTACATACTGTTGGGTCGCTGCCCCAATCCTGTGGGGAATACTATTTGACAAGCAGTTTTTGGTTTCACAGACTTGGTCTCTACTGTCTCTCCGTCTCCCTTTCTTAACAGTCATATATCAGGGAGATCATGCCCCTTTGTTTTCTGTGTTCTAGGCTTGTCTCGCTCAACATTATTTGTTCGAGTTCTGGCCATTTCCCTGCGAATAACAATATTTCACCATTCCTAATCGCTATGTAGTATTCCATTGTGTGTAAGTACCATATTTTTTGGATCCATTCGTCTGTGGAGGGGCATCTGGGTTGTTTCCATATTTTAGTTGTGTGCGATAAACATGGAAGTACAAATGCCTTTTTGATATATTGGGGCTTGCTGTTTAGGATAGATGCCTAGGAGTGATATGGCTGGGTCATAGGGTAGGTCTAGATTGAGCTTTTTGAGAAACCTCCATACTGTTCTCCAAAGTGGTTGTACTAATTTGCACTCCCACCAACAATGGATCCTGGTGATTTATTAAATTGCAAGTGCTTGTATGTTACACAGGGTTTAAAAAAATGTTTTTATTATGTTTAAGTAGCTGTATAGAAGATGTGCCATTTAAAAAGCAGTCAATGAATACAATGAATCTTGATCAGTGTCACCCCCTTCAATGTTGTCAACCTCCTTCAACCCACTCCTTCCCATAGGTTTTTTTTCTTCACTGTCAAAGTAAAGTACAGAGGGGTTACAGTTTCATATGTAAGACAGTGAGTACATTTACTCACTTCCCATAGGTTTTTAAACCAAAAAGTCATGAAAATATATGCCAATTGCTTTGTGACTCTTCTAGCTGCCACAGAGTTTTTTCATTTATCTTTGTCATGCTTATTTTTCAGTTTGGAGGTATGAAGTATGTCAGTCATGTCTGTCACAAAAAGTTGTTTTTGCATCTAGGTCTGAGCACCATTAACCTGTCTGCATCCACAAGACAGCTGCTCTCTCAGTAATGCTGCTCAAGGACAGGCTGTGGGTATGCGGAAGACATTTCCATTTCTTCTCACTGGGTGGAGGGTACAAAATCATGTCTCTAACTTGAGACCATTTTTTGAATATGTTTAGTTTCTTAAAGCAGTTGTACAAAGGAGTTGCTATTCAACAAAGCAGTTTATCAATACAGTGCCTCTTGATCAACATTACCCCTTTCAATATTCTCACCCACCTTCCCTACCCCATGCCTTCCCTCACTTTCCTTAGTTTTTAGGCTATGTATTGAATTTTCTTTGCCATTTAACAAGGCAGTTTACATGTACAATGCATCTTGATCTGTGTCATACCTACACCATCTTCCTCCCCCTTTGACCCACCATTTCCTTTATTTTTCTCAATGTGGTGGTATATACAACATATTCTTGCCTGCATTCTACTCCTCCCCACATTCATGCTTCTACCCCTCTTCCCTTGGCCCCCTATCTTCCCCATTTCCTTGTGCATTTAATGGTACTCATGTTGCTGGGTTTTTCACTTGGCTTTTTTTATTTGCACTCTCCATAGAATCTTTTATATTTCAGTTAACTACTTTGTATACCTGTATACTACCCAGTGGGTTTACTTGTAGATTTATAGGCGCATTCTAGCTCCCACACTTGAGGGAAACCATTCAACCTGTGTTTCTCTGGGTCTGGCTTACTTCTCTTAATATAATTTTTTTTCAACTCTAGAGACAGGATGAAGTAGGTCTCCCTAGTCCAACAAGGCTTTTCATTGTTTGTAACACTGATGCCTTAGTTTTGTAAAAAGCAGTGTAAAAACATTTAGTTTATTTTTGAATAGACAAAGACAATGAGAATTTGGGTATTAGTTCATGACTATTTGTGATAATTTTTGTCAGTTGTGGGTCTTGAACTCTGGGTGTCGGTGCTGTCCCTGAGCTTTTAGCTCAAGGCTAGTAGTGCTCTACCATCTAAACCACAGTGCCACTTCTGGTTTTCTGGTGGTTATTGGAGATAAGAGTCTCATGGACTTTCTTGACTGGGTTGGCTTTGAACCTAGATCCTCAGATCTCAGCCTTCTGAGTTGCTAGGGTTACAGGCATGAGCCACCTATTTGTGATAATTTGTCTATTAGTGAATGATGTTCCTTCACTTGTAACTTAGTGTATATCTATCTTTATAGACATATCACACACATGTATATGGCTTGTTTCCTTTGGAAATTTAAGGTGTACTGCTGCTTAAGATTTGAATAATAGAAACACAGGAGAAGATAAATGATCTCGAATTAATGGAGTCAGAAGCTTAATAAAATATGGCTGGCACCTCTTCATGGACAAGCAGCTAGACTAGTCCATATATATAAAATCTTTCTTGTGTCTGTACCAAAAAGGAAATTTGGAAGCATTATGTATCTATCTAGAGAAGGCCCCATGTTTTCCAGTACTGTGTACTGGGGCCATCAACCAAAACTTAATACAGAAAATTGTGATCACAATGAGAATCACTGTGAAACAACAGAGAGTGAGAGACACCTGCATGGACAGGAATGCTGTAGTAGGTTTTTAGTTACTCACGTTGGTCAGTAAGAACATACAAACAAAGGGAATACAAAGAAGCCAATGTTTGTCATGCTGGTTTTCTTCCTGTAACTGCTATTGAGCAGGCTTAGAGTAAATCTATAATAGTATATCCCATTAACACATAGTGTTCTGAAAACTTAGACGTGGCATAGCCAAAAATGTGTTTTTGTCTTTTCCCCCTATGTAGTGATGAATTAAAAAATTTGTCTAAAAGAATAAGTGAAAATGTCCATATCTTTACATCACATTGTTTCTTGTGAGAAAAAAGTATTCCTTTCTATTTCTGTGCCTGATGGAGATATTTTACAAAGGTTTCCACTTAATTTATAGCACACATAGCTAATTTCTTCTGAAATATTATCAATCCCCACAAATGCTATTCATAGGATGAGTTACAAAAGAAAAAGTTAGCAGGTAATGGGAAGAAGCACCAGCTTTTCTACATATATTCTGTCATTTGTAACCCCTCAATGGTACTCAGAACATGAATCTGAAGATGACAAGAGCAGGTACATAAGAAAAGATGAAATACTCATCTTATTTTCTTGACAGTGCAAGGTCAGGAGATGGTGTTGGTTAAACCTCTGGTGAGAGCTTTGTGTCTGCTCATGACACAATAACATCTGGAAGGAACACTGAGTTTCAGAAGGGAGCAGTCACATTGGAAAGCATGGAACATGAAGAAGATCCACAAGCCAGGATTGCTCTTTCTATAACTCACTTGGGAACTACATGAATACCTGTAAGCCCCCAACACTTAAAGCTTCCAACACCTCAGTACCATCACATGGGGATTTGATTTTTAGTCCACCAAATTTGGATGATGCATACAAGGTATATCCAACCCAGAGAAAGCAGCTTTAGAAGGTCTTGTGATAACTAAGAATTCATTGGTTGAGGCCCTGTTTTCTTATTTGGATTTACTTCCTGAGTGAGTTGTGAGCATGACCTTAAGATACAATCACCCAAAACAAAGCTTGCTCATGGTTTGGAGGTTGAGCAGATAAAAAAATAGCTATTTATGTTTTTCTTAAGGATTTTCAGTCACTGTGGAAACAAAGTGTGAAATATTAATAGTGAAAATACCACAGGGATGAAATAATCCAATCTCTCTTTTCTTCCTTCTTACAGATATAATGAGGAGAGGCCAAAGATAGGGCATGGATTCCACAATTAATTTATAGTATAAATATCAAGCTATTTTTTGGTATTGCATATATGAAGGCAAAATACTTGATAGCTGGATATAATTAGGTTTTTTTTAAACTTGTCCATATTTAAAAGTTTACCAAACTGCTGAATTTAATAGTTGTTTCCAGAGACAGAAAGGTTTTAGTAAGCTCTATGAAGTTTTTAGTACTTACCTTCTATGTCAAAGCAGAAACTTCAGTCTTCAGGTATGCTCTGGGTATTTTATTGTTCATGTGATATGCTACAGTGATATTGTTAATACCAGAACATTTTCTTTTTGCATATCACTCCCTTGTGAACACAGTGAGAACTTTGGCACTTGTATGTTTTCAAAGTAAAGCCATATAAGGTAACTAGTTTAATAAATGACAACATATTCTCTGAAAAAAATAAATATGATCTGTTTAGCCACTTCTATTGCACATGTGATGCTAGGGCAGCAAAGTTTTCCATCAAATTAATACAGCCTAGACTTAGTAGTTGTTATTGTTTACATAGTTAAGAGTAGCTCTGTTTCTTGAAAGAAGGTGTTCAAGGAAAGGACATTTTAAAGTATGTTATAGTTCTAAGCTATGTTTGTAGAATGTAGCACAGGAGATTCTAAAGGTGGCACAAAGCAAAGGTTTTCATTAGCTTAGGCCTGGGGGGCTGTACAGAAGGAAAACAGATTTGTCTTCATTTTGACCTGGAGTGGTTACTGTGATGGTTCACCTGCATCACTGAAGATAAACATCCTGTCCCCTCATTAAAGTCAATTTAGCTATGGCAACAGAGGTCCAGCTACCAGGTTATTTAGTGGGTGTTGGAAATCCTGGAGATTAAATGTTAGTTTCCTAAGGTTATCTTAATGCCACAAGGATGATGTTAGTTTACACCCTGAAATCATAGTTAACAGAATCAACAAGGGTTGATTTTGTCTGAGATTTCATATTGTTGGGGTGGGATTTATTCCAAATACATGAAGACAGAATAGCTTGGCTTCCAGCTCTGTACTAATTAAAGTGTGCTACTAACATACTTATTACATACTTGCTCATACTTTGGAAAATGCCAGACTCTTGACTTCTGAGTATGACAGTGGCACCTGTACCACAGTGTGCTAATTAGGTGTCAGATTGGCTAGTTTGGTGACACAGGCAGTGCCCTCTTGAGCAAATCCATATAGTTCACTTTGATGCTGTTAGTTATGCATCTGGGCTACTCAGGCATGGAATCTGGGCAACTCAGGTTGCTCCACGAAGAAATCTATGAATAAGAAGGTAAAAAAGAAGGGAGCTTCCCCTGCCCCCATGTACTTTTTGAGCCACATGTAGAACATGAAAACTTCTTGTTCCTAGATTGAGTGAAATCAGAATATTTTGGAATACACTAATTTATTCATTTTTAACATCTCCAGGTAAATTCTGAGGTTTCTGGTTCAAGTTAATACCTATAGAGTCAGGGCAATTAAGTGTTTCCATTGTGGGCCAGGGAATGACTGTACCAGGTAAATGAAAATATTCTTTTTTTCTCTTTTCTTTTTCTTTTTTTTTGTAATTTGAAATCAGGGCCTTGTATTTGTTAGGCTTGTGCTCTACCATTTGAGCCAAGCCTACACCCTTGCTTTCTGATGTTATTTTGGAGATGGAGTGAATTTTTTTCTGCATGGGCTGGCTTTGAAGCATCAGCCTCCTAGGGTTGCAGGCACTGTTAGGATATTTTTCTAATGTAAGTTAGTCTCTATTCAAGGAAGGGATAAGCTACTGGTCATTTTAATTTCATTTTATATGAAATATTTACTTCATTTTTCCTTTTCCCCCACTGTACTGCTGATGTCTTAAAAAAAACCAAACCTTATAAATATAAGGTTTATATTTGTGATTCACGGTAGAAAGTGAAGGTAACATCTTTAGGAGATTGATCAGCATTTTCTCTCCCCTGTGAATCAAGGGTATGGTGCTGGGTTGCCCTATAACTATTCTCTGGTACTTTTATATTTTTGTTACATCCAGAGATTCTTAAGGATTATACCACTGTTAGCAAGTTTCTACCCTTGTCTTAGTCCTTTTAGGCCTAAGGAAGTTTCATTGCCCTTCATTATAAATACATGACAAGCTCACCAAATTTTGGGTGCTCATTTCTATTGTTATCACGGTATTTGTTACATGAGGAAAGTTATATTCTCTTACCCAATTTCAGAGAATTTTTCCTTGAATCTAGTTTTACAATTTTGACTCATATTTGAAACTAAACTATTTTTCCTCTCCTTTACTCTCTAGTTCTATTGTGGTACAAATCTGGTCTAAAGGGCTGGGGATATAGCCTAGTGGCAAGAGTGCCTGCCTCGGATACATGAGGCCCTAGGTTCGGTTCCCCAGCACCACATATACAGAAAACGGCCAGAAGCGGCGCTGTGGCTCAAGTGGCAGAGTGCTAGCCTTGAGCGGGAAGAAGCCAGGGACAGTGCTCAGGCCCTGAGTCCAAGGCCCAGGACTGGCCAAAAAAAAAAAAAAAAAAAAAAAAATCTGGTCTAAAGGTTTACAAATCTCATCGCAAAACATACTTAAAACAGTTGTCCAAGACACATTTACAATCTAATAAAATCAAATCATTTTTGCAGGTGTAAGTATGAGATCCAGCAGCAATTCAGAATGAGAAGCTCTATTTAAAAAGTAAGAATTGGATAAGTAGCGCAGAGTGATCCAAGGATTACATTCTCAAGAGATTGTTGATGCAAGAATGAATTTTAGGGCAAGTTGAGTAGCAAACAGACTGCATGTGTTCATGTATCCAACAAACAACTATTGTGCTTCTGCTTACTTCTGGTATGACCCTTGTACATCACACACTGACTCAAAAGTTGTTATTTAATTGCTTGCGTATACAACTGATGGCCAGATATGGGTTGCTTTTGAAAATAAGCTGGGAGCAAGAACCTGTGTGACACAGTGAATTAGCATAATGTTATCAACAATGGGCTCTTATCATGTAGAGGGTTATGTTTACCAAGAGCAATGACATAATGAACAGATAGTCTTTATTTCTGGCCACCAATAGATATCAAAACATTTATCTATTCGGGTCATTCTGGAGTTTGTAACAGTAAAGTCAAGTCCTGTAGTAAGGAGAATAATTATATCTATAAACACTTTATAGAGGGAAAACATCTAATTAAAGTGTTGATAATTAAGGTACATAGCAATGACAAGGGGGACCTGAAAACTTTCCTGATTTACACAATTTGGCTTTATTATCCAATTTACCAACATATTGGCTGATGAATCTTTTTTTTTTATTTTTATTGTTTTTGTGGTTTGGGGTTGAACTTGTGGTCTTAGGTTTAATAAGGGTCTTTAGTACTTGAGTCATGATCCTAGTTTCAGTTTGGGTCTATAATTTATGAAACAGAAACTAAAATACATCTGAAAAAGATATTTCATAAGTTGAATGGAAGAAAGTGTGTGTGTGTGTGTGTGTGTGTGTGTGTGTGTGTATGTATGTCTGTATGTGTGTGTGTGTTGATGTGACAAGTTACATTCAAAAGGATGTAAACTTTGGTAAAAATCAGAACCTGATACTTTGTGAGTTCTAGGAAGATTTTGTGCAATAGGTTTCAAAAGAAGCAGTATGATTAGGAGACAGATACATTGGGATATACAGCACTTAAGCATTGCTAAAGTCCCACTGGGAAAGGTAAATCTGTTAGTCAGCATGAGTTTGGCTTATTGCAACTCAGTCACCCAGTCCATAACTGGAAATTAGCAACACTTTCAAATTACTCAATTAGTCTTGCATTCTCCATTTGTATTTACCCCATTTATCTTTGAATTTGGGGGACAATTTGTAATAAATTTGAAATTTAATTTTCTGCTTGATAACTTTATATCCAACTTCTTTTTCTATGCTTTATTTTGTTTTGTTTTATTTTGTTGTTGTTGTTACCTTTTGTACTTTATTACACTTTTTTCCTTAAGAACATTTTCACAGACTACAAATGTATGGTGTAGCAGTCATTTTCATTCAGTTTCATGCAGTACATTGAACGTAACATTTCACTGCTTCCGGACTCCCACTAGTATTCTTGCGTTGTTAAAATCTAACTGCTGAAGGAAATATGTCTTTTGTTCTCTTGAACTTCTGTTTTTGAAATTTTATTATACTGTTCTTTAGTATGGTTTAAATTCTTTCTTCTTTTTTCAAATTTTTATTATCAAACTGATGTACAGAGAGGTTACAGTTTCATACATTAGGCATTGGATACATTTCTTGTACTGTTTGTTTTTCTATGCTACTTTAATGACATGTTTCTAAGTTTTTTGTTTTTTTTTCTTGCTTGCTTTCTTATTAAGCTGTGGTCCAATCAATCGCTTGGAAGATTGCAGTACCTTTCTAGTTAGTCTCCTTGGTTCTATGCTTGCTTTTATGAGCACTGACCCTGAAGGTAGAATGATATTTTTAAAAATATAAATCTGAGCTGAGCACTGTTTATCCAAAACTTTCCAGTGGATTTTTATCACTGTCAGTGTTAGTCAGGATCTTGCAATGGGCTGCAAAGCCATCGGTCTCATCCCGTCGTTCCTCTCATGCCTCATCTACTTCCTTTACTTTCTAGAACCATCTGTGTCTTTATTCTTCCTGAATACCACAGTCAGAACTGCTCTAAAGCCACATAACTATCTTAATGGAGAATGGATATGATTTTATAAGCAAATAAGAAAAGTCATTTTAAAAGAAAGAAAATAATAATATAGATAAATTTTTAAAAATAAGTATGAAGAGAAAGGTAAAAGTATAAAATTAGCATAAATACACAAATTGTTAAAAATATCAAATAAATATTTAAAATTCAAGCTTAAAAATTTCTCATTAAATGAGGCTAACCTCCTGGTTATAGATGTGGGCTAGTGTCATTGGGAAATGCTTTGCCTCTAGGGGAACAAAAGGAAGCAAGGAAAGGACTAGAAATAGATTTAGGCATTTTGTAAATAAAATAATTACCGCCCCAAGTATATGGGATGAATATAATGACCAGATTTGACAAGTTCTAAGTATTTCTTACACTGTAAAACCTTCCCAAACCTTCCTTGTAATTCAGCAAAGATAACAGAGGCATATAGATCATTTTATTGCTGTAAACACAATGCTTTAGAAATTACAAACTGTCTTGAAGAAGGAAACACATGATAAAGTAAGCAACTAGCTACCCAAATAATCCAAAAACTTTTATATGGAAACTTGAAGGAAAACAACTCGCTTTTAAACACCATCAAAGATGAATAGAAGATTAATGAAGCTTTGGAAACAGCAAAAGAAAAATAAGTTAATCTAAGTACTACGTATCTAACAGGAAGTGAATGTAGACAATTAGACAATAAGTTATTCATTATTTCAAAAACATTTCTTAGAAAATTAATTGGCTCATCTAGACATTGTCCTAAGTGAACTGAGTCATCTTTAACTGGGTGACAGATTACATTTCATTCATGCTAAGGATCTACCATGGAGTGCTATATTCTACATGGAATGTTATGTTTTCAAAATATCAGGAAATCTTACCTTCCTTCCATAATTAAGTTATAGCTTCTTAAACAAGATTGAGCTAATGGGCTAAGTGATTTTTTTAAAGTTTGCTTGAGTTCTAAATAGCCTTGGCCAATTTTTCCATGGATTAACATGTTATAGCATCTTAAATCGTCTACTAAAGTCACAGGGTGTCACATATATTATCTTGGCTGACAAAGAAATCTTTATGTGAATTTCAGAGATAAATTGCGTAGCTAGAAACATTCACTAAATAGAGCAATACAACTTTTTGAAGAGATGCAATTAGGATTCTGTCAGAACATCACAAGGAATCAAAATTATGATGCTAAGATCCTGACACATAAATGTAGGAAATGTCTCCAGATGATGGTATATAAATAAACCTAAAAAATAAACTTTATGTAAAATCTTCAGTGCTAACAAAGATGAATCAGGCAACATGTGTAGAGTGCATACTACCTAGCAGATGTTTTTGGAATTCGATGTCAAGATTAGCTCAAGATGGCATTTTTAGCAGTACTAAATGACAATAATTTATGATAAATGATATATTTTTGCCCCAAAAGACAACCTTTTTAAAAGTCAGTGTTGCACAAATGTGGTTGGTTTGTCCCAACCATAGGTGTAAAATGCTAAATTACTATGTACTTCTCTCCCTTAAGAGCAAGTTGGTGTGGGATGAAGCTTGTAGATCTAAATAATTGCTATTGATTTATGAAAAGATTTCCATATTTCTTCAAATTTAACGAAGTAAGAGATTTGTACATGTGAATTGGAATAAAGTACATGAAGAAAATGAAACTTTTCCTAAGGACTGTTAATTGAAAACAGTAAAAATGCACATTAGTAATGTCTTAAAAGAGTTATTGTCGAGGTTAGTAATAAACATTTAGGATATCATTATGCAATCCTGGAAAAAATATTTGATTTGAAGATATTTTCCTAGAAAGATAGATAATGAAAACTATCACTTAGAAGTTACATTTTCTGTGGTTTTGTATAACTAATTTATATCAACAAGTTATTAAAGTGTCAGATGTCTTAAGAAGATATTTACTAAGATAAGTGACCTTCTTTGGGGCATATACAATTCTTTTAAATTAATTGATCATTTAATATAAATAAGTAACAATTATTTCTATTCCTTCAACTTTTGGAACCATCATACTCAAGTACATTTCAATAAATATCTCATGGATTTTATTTCTGGAAAAGTATCTATCTTTAGATAGTCAAAAGAAGTAAAAGAAACACTCCCTTAGAATGGGTTTATTATACTTTATGTGTTTGGTATGCTATAGGTTATCAAGACTACATATTCTACAGATTTAAAATACATATGATAACATTTAAAATATTAACTTTATCTGCTATTATGTAGAGCAAAATAGCTCTTGGTAAAAAAATTTCTCTAGTGTCTCTTTAACATGTCTGGAATTTAGTAGTATTCTTTGATCTTGTTACCTTTAGGAAACTTCAGGTAGTCAGGAGAAAAGCTTTAAAAGCAGTGCATAATTTACAACCCCAGGGCAAATACTTTTTTTCTACTTGTATTTTGTCATATCTACTTTTACTCTACTGAGCTTATTAACACTGACCTTAAAAATAAGAGTAAAAGTTCTTTCCATGCAATACTGACATTACCCATCCTCTTGACTCTATCTACAGAATTTTATTTAGGTAGCAGTACAGAGCAAACACAGAAATAAAAAAATATTGCACATTACTAAAATTTGAAACTAGAAAAATATACTATATTTCCAAACTGTTTACACATCAGACAATTTATAAGCCAGAAGCTTACTGACAGATCAATAAGGAATTTATACTTTTCACTGTTGAAATTTTAGAAAATGTGATAGACTAAAAAGAAAAATGGGTTTTCTTAGTACCATTTCATTCTTGGTACTACAACAGCATCATCTTTGTTATAGGTTCCTGGGTGATCACTTTAAAATGTCAGCAGAGGATTGATAAAGAAAAATACTGAACTCAGTTACAAGTAATAACTAGTACAGCATTATTTTATTGAAAAGCTCTTCTCCAATTTTCCCCTTTGAAAAGAATTTATATGTCCTAAAAAATCATTCTTGTAGAGCCCCTTGAAAAGTTCCCTAAAGCTTAACCACACTGCAAGCTCAGCTTACACAAATCATTCTAACTTCAGAGCTATGTAATAAAGAGCAGGATATGAGTGAATAGCACTATCTGAAAATACAAAATGCATTGCCCATCCAGGTACTTGGAAATTCGTTTACTACTGGGCAACACCCAGGTCAGACGCCACTTGCTTCAATCTAGGAAGCAAACTTGGCAAATGGTATTGAAAACTCACAAGCACAGAGGTAAAGAGGAAGGTGAGTGTGATGTCTCAGAACCTCACCAGTAGGCAATATTTATTCAAGATAACACCTACCATGAAACACAGACTGGCATCTGACAAGTCCTTGATTGACTCCACAGGAGATTGAACAGAGCCCCAACTGGATCAGACACTACCAGTTTGCTCAGAACAAATTGTGCCCTATTGCCATTCTCTAATATGATTTTGCTCCTAGGATGACTTTTGTCATTGAAATCTTATTTCATTTGGTAATCAAGGTAGGAGTGATTGGTGGCTTATGGATTTGACTACGGAGTCAGAATTGTGTAGTGGCTAACTTGGGTCTGATTCTGTGCTTGGGTTTTTATTTACATTATTTGAGAAACTGACAGGGATAAAATTCAAAGTTTTGAATATTGCCTGAGATGTATGGCAATTCAGTACAGAGCAAGGAGAATTATGGCAATTGCCATCCTAAAGCCAGTGCTTTATGACCACATTTTATTTGTTCCACATGCTGGAATATTCTATAGGCCACATAGTAGAAAAGGAGACCCAACAGGCCATATGAGCACACAGATGACTGTGCCTCCAGTTTTAATTCACTGGCATGATTTCTTTCATTAGTACTAACATAATAAAACCAACTTTATAAATGCTAAGGAGAATGCACCTCCCACGGCCATGTTTCCATGAATGGTTCTCATTGTGGTTTCTCACCTTGCTCCACAATTTTCTTGGTACCTCAATGTGCACTAGAAATTGCAGTTAGGTTTGGGAGGTGGAGGTTGAATCCAAATTCAGCTATGAACAAGCATGCTGGGTTCCTCACTACTTAGTGTATTGTACTGTGCTGTACTTGGTGATTCGACTTCGAGCCATGCTAGGGGAGGCAGATCCCATGGTCTGGCTAAAGTGATGGTCAGAGGAACTCCTCACATGGCCAATGGTGGCTGTGCCTCCCATATTGCTGCTCAGGCCCCCACCTCCACCCAGGCTGCTTAGCGCAATGCCACCACCACCTACCCCAGCTCCACTCAACCCCCCACCACTGGCACCCAGGCTAGTGCTCACCAGGCCACTGGTACATACGTTTCCACCTCCACTCATCCCAGCTGTGCCACTAATTCCACTAATGCCAGCCCCAGACACAACTCTCTCTGTCACTATCACGTTGTGGGCATTTGACAACTCAGGGTGCATACTTAGACTGCCCATCATGCCAGAAGTTGGTTGGATGACTCTTTCTGTTACTACCACATTTGAAGACTCTCTGGGATTAGGGATGGTCAAGGAAGTGGGTAGACTTGAACCTGGTGCTATTACCCGTTCTGTCACTATGACATTGGATCCATCTCTCAAGTCAGGCATATCTAAAATCCCATGGAAATCAGTACCTGAGATAGGGCCTACCACTCTCTCTGTTACCACCACATTTGATGCATGCCGGTTATCGTGAAGGTGGACAGAGGGCTTCAGAGTGCCTGAGGTGGTGTAAGACTCAGTCACAGTGACATTGCCATAGCCCAGAGGATCAGCAATAGGTGTAGGATGCTGTACTCCAGGGCCCCCTGGATAAGTGCTCTCGGAAATTACAGTGGTTGTACCGTATTGTGGGGACATGGGTGGGTGTCCAGTAGCAATGGGCTCTGTTTGCTGAGGGAAAATAGGCTCAGTGTTCTGAGGTGGCCAAGAAGGGTCAGGGTCTGGATAGGATTCGATTTCTTTCCCCAAGCTGATATCTGCCAGCTTCTTAAATTTAGGTCCCAGACTATCCAGGAAGTTTTCATCCAAGTCTTCTCCAATGAAGCTGCAGCAACCCACAGAGCCAGCTGGAGACCCTACACCCTCAATATCATAGATCAGCAAGCAGTCATTGGATGGGCGGGCTTCATCTTCATCGGCATAAGCATATGCTTTCTGAATTTGTAGAGGAAAGAGAAAAGGAAACGATGAATATGTATTAAGGAACAATAGAACACTCTTTGATAATTTTCTTTTACTAATAGAGTATTGTCAATGAGAAATATAGAAAACAAAATTCTAATGTCTACTGGAGGTGCTTAAAGAATCATTGTATAATTGCTTGAGGGAATTTGGTTACAGGTTATCTTCACTATAAGTCCAAAAACACATTTTACGGTTTGAAATTTACTTAGATGAGATTGTTTAAAACACTATTCATTGGACAAAAGTCACATATGAAACGATATGGACTATTTTATAAGTATGTTAAAGGGAAGTACATAAAAATGTTGTACACACAAACAGAAAAAGGAATATAAATTTAAAATTATTTTTTCTCTTAAAGTATTTATAATCAGTAGTTTTATTAAGGATTATATTTTCCTTTCTCCAATTAGAAGATTGAATTATTAGTTTATTTTAATGTGGCTTTTTTTAAGCACTAAAATTTGACCCTGTACCACTTTTGGATTCGACATTGAAGGAGATAATCGATTAGTTTTTAAAGTAGAACCTCTTTTAGAGAAATGTAGCTTTATTTAAAATGAGATATAGAAACTTGCTGAAGATTTAGTATCATGCAATAAATGACCACAGGCAATTGTATCTCCCTGGGAATAGCAAAGTTAATTCTGCTGCTTCACCAGAATTCACAGTCAGTGCATTACCTGAACTTAATTTTCAGACTATTCTAGGAGTGCATTTTGGCCCTCTTCCTGGAGAATACTTACTGTGTGCCTAGAACTAAGGGTGGTTCTGGAAATAATGTAGAGAATAAATGAGCTAAATGTGATAGTAAATCTACAGACTAGCAGATTTTCTACAATTATTAGTTGTATAAAAATAAGGGGCTGGGGATATGGCCTAGTGGCAAGAGTGCCTACCTCATATACATGAGGCCCTGGGTTCGATTCCCCAGCACCACATATACAGAAAATGGCCAGAAGTGGCGCTGTGGCTCAAGTGGCAGAGTGCTAGCCTTGAGCAAAAAAGAAGCCAGGGACAGTGCTCAGGCCCAGAGTCCAAGCCCCAGGACTGGCCAAAAAAAAAAAAAAAAAAAAGTATAAATAAGAAACTACAAATCTACAGAGAAAGAAAGTGAATCCTATTTTTAATAAAAACTAACTATAAAAACTTTCAGAGAGGCAGTGATGTTTTAACTGAGACTTGAAAGAAAGATAGAAGTTAGTGTGAGCCAGGACGGAATCAAAGCACTTGAGGAGTTGAGTGTCTGTTGGTTCACACCTATAATCCTAAGAACTCAGAAAGTTGATCTCTGAGGATACTGGTTTCAAGTTAGCCTCAGCAGGAAACTCTATGAGACTATTCTCTCTACTTAACTACCAAAAAGCCGTAAGTGGAGCTATGGCTCAAAGTGGTAGAGTGTTAACCTTGAACAACAAAGGTCAGGGACATCATCTAGGCCCAGAGTTCAAGCCCAAGGACTGGGTCTGGGGGATAGAGAGGGGGAACAAAGCACTCCAGGAAGGACTCACCAGAAGCAAAAGCCTGAAGGTGACTGCTGCACTGAGAGCTTGGAGCTATTGAGCATTTGTAATTGAGAGGGTAAAGTACTTAAACCAGAGCTTTAGAAATATTATTCCACAGTAGGAATAATTGGAAATAAAGCCCAAAGGTCAGGAATTTGAGACCCCCTAATGGAAATTAGTAAACATTTAGAATGTGGTGAGTAGAGAGAAAGACACATGAGTACATGTCTTACCTGACAGAAGTAACTTTCCATGAAATTCATGTTCAGCCCACCATCTCGACATTCTCTCATAGAATTTCTTCTTAATGTTCCAGAATATTCTTGACATATCTCAGGTGCAGCTGATGTTTTAACTCCATCCATTAGTTCAAATCCTGTTGTTCTTTCTTCTCCTCCCATATCTTGCATTTCTCTGCCACAGTACTCATTGGTATAAACTCCTAAGAGTGTTGATCATAAGAAATTCAAACTTTCTAATACATTGTAAACTAAAACTAACTTGTTATAATGTAAGGTTTCTTTAGTCAAGTGTGCATTTATGAAGCAAAGAAATAAGTTGAAAATGTCACTTAATGAAAGCAGAGATAAGTATGATGTTGCTGAGTACACAATAACATTAACCAAGTAGCTAATATGGTAATTATCTATTGAGATGGTGGGTGCAGAGAAATTATAAAACCTATACCCTAAAGAACTTGATTCAAACTGAGAAAAGTTAGGGGTAAAAGTAAGTCAAATTCTAAAAGAAAAACCATGATAAGCATACTTTCAATGTATTTTTGGAGGCATGGGCACTCAGAAGAAGGCAAAAGAATGACTGGATATCAGAAAAGAGGCCATGGCTATAGATAAAAGAAGGTTTGAGTGGAGAATCTTGGATTTATATGTGGATGTGATATCTGAGTTGAGATTGTTACAATATTTGAGATGTATGATAAGGTGATGGCCTGGACAATAGAAGGACTATGGGAGGAGGATACTCTTAGCATGGTAGGTGTCCCATGGGCCTTCATATGCCAAGGATCTTGGGTTTAAGGATAGTATATTCATACTTCAATTACTCTGATACCTTCCACAGTTCATTGTTTCAGATTTATGCAAATATTTATTGCCTTAAGGAGAGAATAGATGTAAAAATAAATAGTGGTGGATTTGGTAGTTTGACAAGTCTTGAGAACTGATTGAGAACCAATGAAAAGGAAGATCTAAGCAATGAGTTCCTGCTTTGGTGGTGTAGTGTTGGTGCCATTAACTACACACACACACACACACACACACACACACACACACACACACACACACATTTCTCCTCCTAATATATAAGTAAGTGTGTGTGTGTGTGTGTGTGTGTGTGTGTAGGACAAATAATTTAAAGATTAATGCATCTTCTATTACAAGCTACCAACATTTTGATGTCTATTCCATTCTGGAGTGTTTAACATAGAAAAGTAATACTTATTTTGAAAAGGTTTAACAGGAAAATGTAAAAACCATTGCCATTTACCTTGAAAGAGATAGCTTGGTACACATATTTTCACAGATTTAAAAAGTCATTTTTATTACTACTGTGGTTATGTACTTATAATGAAATTTGAATTATTCCCTGGTGTGTGCCTATGAATTGGTCTCATTCCCATTTTAAGGCAAGTGATATTGACACTTTGAACCCTGGGCAAAGAGAAACTTCACCTCATGCCCACCACTTTCTCTGAGAGTTTTGAAATATTTTTATATTGTTTAACTTACATATTTTCAATTTAAGAAACTGGACAGCCTTTTTTAGTTCAATATTTGTATTGATGTCAAGAATGGATATAGTTTTTTTTCTATTGTCATAACAAGCAGGTGAAGGCAGAATAATTTTGAATCATTAAATTGTGGAACAAGTTTCTAGCCTCCATAAATCACAGATCTATTTTAATTGGGTTGTACTTTAATTTTCATTAATGTATCTGTTTCCTGGATAAGTAAAATTTCCTGTATTAGATTAAAAAGCTCTTGCCAAGGTTGACTAGAGTTATAATCCAGCTCTTCTATTTATGGATAATTTATGCAGATTCTAATTTAGTGCTCATCATACTTTCTGATAATTGGAGAAGTCTTGAAAATACAGCACATAAGAAAAATAACTCCTACTTACCTTACAAATTAGTTATTTAAGAAGAAATGCTGTAAATACTTTTAAAGACAAATAAGATCATCCCAAGTAGTAGGTATACAAAGATAGAAAGCAGAGTTCCTTCTTAGTCAGTTGCAATGTTAAATGTTTTTTCTTACCTGAGTTGTCAATGCATTCTACTATGTTCCCATTGCCAGGTAGTATTTGTGGCACACAGATAGTGGCGATATCCTAAAAGACAATAAATGATGTTTATGAGTCTTTTCTTTGTGTAACCATTCATTTTCTTTATTCCTAAGTCATTGCAGATTCCCTACAAGAATGTTATTTAGGAAACATTTGAGCACCTCTTATTACATGGAAATTTTGGAAGGATTCCCTGGTTCATTCCATTTGATTTTGGTGTATTTGTTATAATTGTTATTCCTTTCCCTATTCCCTAACCCAGTATTAAGAATAGTATGGGCTGAATGATTGCTACCATCTTGGAGACTGACTTTAGCTGACTACCAATGTTAAGGTCTTACAAATTAATACTTACATGGGGCTCAGGCTGTGGGCCCTCTACTGCCCATGAATGAATTGCTCCATCAGAACATTCAGGAACAGGTTCAAAGCCGACTCCACCCCCAGAGGCACCTCCACAGTCACAGCAGATCAACAAGAATGGGACCACTGATGGCAGAAAGATAGGAATATTGGAATTATCAGTAGTCCATATTGAAAGAAAATAATTTTTGTATTTTTGGTTAAATTTGTTTTCCTAATAGAAATTGATTTGGTTTAAAAATCATTATAAAAATTCCAGAGAAACTAATTGAATAATAGTCACATTCCAAAATAAATCTGAATTTCAGGATACTAGACTAGAAGAATAAATTTTAGTTTGCTTCATATTATTAAAATATAAAGTTACAGGATTAAAACTTGACTCATTATCTTATTGTTCAAGGTTATAGTATTGAAGGGAGAAAACTGGAGGAGTTTGATTCTTCTGTTTTTCCTTTATGCTTTTAATACTCTCCTGTTTTCACACATCCCTGCTTATATTTACTTTAATAGTAAAATCTTACTCAAGTAGTCAATTGTTTTTATTAAGGCTATTATTTTCCACTACAGAGATAAATTTTCTTTAAATTACACTTAAAGATGCTCTTGAACCATCATAACTTCTCATAGTGTCTTTCTGGTTAATCAGTTAGAAATTTCCTTTTTCATCGACTTTTTATTCATTCTTTTATATAATGTAATGTTTTGTTTTCATGGTTGGAGACCATCTAAGTTTGGTTTGGAACCTGCCCTACATACAGACCATGCTAGCCTCAAACTCAAGATTCTCCTGCCTCTGCCTCTTGCATGCTGGGATGTAAGAGTCACTGCCCTCATATAATATGAACTTGATGAATGATTTTGAATGGTTGAAGAAATGGATGGAAATAAAGGACATATAAATAAACATTTAATGGGACTGGGAATGTGGCTTAGTGGTAGGTGTTCTGGCCTAGCGTGCATGAATCCCTGGATTTGATTCCTCAGTACCACATGAACAGAAAAGGCTGGAAGTGATGCTGTGGCTCAAGTGGTAGAGCGCTAGCCTTGAGCACAGAGAGGCTCAGGGACAAATACCGGCCCCTGAGTTCAAGCCCCAGGACCGAAAAAAAAAAAAAAAAAAGAAAGAAAGAAAGAAAGAAAAGGAAAACAAAATAGAGAAGAAAGTAAAGAAATAATGAAAAAAGGAGACAAAAGGGAAAAAAGGAGGAAAAGAGTTCCATGTGTTTTAAACTACCATGTGTTTTGGAAACTACTAAGCTAAGAGAAAATATTAATTAATTAAGCCTACTAGCCCAAGTTGACCACCAATATGAGAAACAAACTTAAAATGAAAGTTTGATATTATTTACAGTTGTTATCATCAGCTCCGTGATATTTAAGTTACTTTTATAGAGCAATAAAATTTAAAGTTTGTAATAGTAGTTGGCCAACAATATTATGTAAAAGCTTAGAGGTTTACCTTCTAATATATATTTTAATATTACATTCTGCAACTTTGCTATATTAATCATCACACTCATCATTTTGATGAAAATGTTTTTTAAAAGTCACTCCCCTTTTCATAACACTTTTCCTAGTCATGATTTCATTTTGCTATAATCTCAAAAGAAGAAATTATTACGATTTAATACATAAATTTTATCTTTTGAGCCATCTATTATGTCATGGGAAAAGTTTCAACTTTCAGCTATATAATCAGTATTCTAAATTCTGTATTTTACATGGTTGAATGATGATTAAAATGTTAAAAAGGATGAGCTAATATCTAAGCATAGAGTTTACTGCTACTTCTTTTAAATAATTATGGCAGCATGTGAGACTATGAGGTAACTATCAAAAATAGCAAAAGCAAGACAGACACACAGACACACACACACACATGCACACACACACACCACATAGAGTATAGAACCTGAAGACTAACACACACACACACACACACATACCACACACACAGTTTAGAACCTGGAGACTAACACTATGTCTATTTGACGCTCTTTTTCATTTTTATTGAAATTTAACTCTAAAGTCTTAGTGTAACATTAAATCTCTTCAAGATCTAGCCTTTGCCTATCTTCTTCAAATTTCATCCCACTCACTCATCTTTATTCTTTATTCTCCATGGGAGTCCTTTATTTCATTGCCTTTGCTCTCTCATTCTTTTATTACACATAATTTGTGTTGTTGTTAGTTGAAGGGCTTGAACTCAGGGCCTGGGTGCTGTCCCTGAGCTCTTTTGCCCAAGGTTAGTGCTCTACCACTTTGAGCCACAGTACCACTTCTGGTTTTCTGGTGATTAATTGGAGATAAGTGTCTCAAGGGGACTTTTCTGCCCCAGGCTGGTTTTGAAACAAGACCCTCAGATCTCCACCTCCTGAGTAGCTCGGATTACAAGTGTGAACACCAGTGCCTGGCTAAAATTTTTTGAAAAAGTTTTTGTATTACATTCTTTCTCTCTTGTTTAGTGCCTACCCATGAACTAAAACTCAACTCAGAGTTTTCTTTACCCCTTTTGCTTTTCTAATTGCTTCTCTAATTATTTAATAAGTTATTTCTGATTAATCCACTCAGAAAGTAACTTGGACTTGCTTGTTATGACACTTTCCTACCAGATTAAGATGGAATGAGAACAAGTCTGTGCCCTCCAGTGTTTAAACCTAGCATACAAATGTCTGGATAACTGCACTAACGAGTTGTAAAATAGATTTCATCAAGGAATCATAAAAGTTGTTTCTCCTCTCCTCATTTTTTTTTCCAGGGTGGTGGTGCTGGGGGTGGGGGGGGGAGGGTGCACATGCAAATAAAATAAAGTACTTACATCCCAGGACTAAGAAGCCCATGATGAGTAGCCCAATGCCAGCAGGACCAAAATGTACATTATCTGAGGAACCTTCATAAACATCAGTATCAGTGTTGTAAGAATTTCCATCATTATTATTATCATATGTCCCAGAGTCACTAGTGGAAGTAAGGTTTTCCTCATTTGTGGTGACTTCTTCCCTTCCTCCTGTTCCTCCACCTGTTCCTCCTCCTCCTGTGCCTCCTCCTGTTCCTCCTTCTCCATCATGGGTATTGACATTGGTGGTACTTTCATTGTTATTATCAGTTTGACCACTTGTTGTTGTCTCCCAGCCAGAACCATTAAGGTTAATGACAACTGTGCCAGTGCAAGTTCTTTGAAGAGAATCTGTAACCGATTCAAAAAGGCAGAACTGTTTCACACTCTGGGCATAATAACCATCAGAGAACACCAAGCGATTGTCTGAATTATTGTTTCATTCAATGTCTTTTTCATAAACTTAGTAACTTCCCCATCATCCCTTGCTGATAATTCTCTTAAATCAATGATGATAGCATTATAATTAAGCTAATAAGTATTTTCTACTATGAACACTATTTCCTAGATATTTATTATATTATTTTTGCATATTTATTATAAATATTTGGATATTTAGTTTAATTTGAAAAGTATGGAAAGAAGCAAATGAAACAAAACTTAATCCACAGTCACAGTGTTTGAGGACAACTTTGTTGAATTTTTGATGATCTCAATTGTTATCATCTAAAAGCTGCTCGTTATTTTTGTTCCACTGAAATAATTATGAGTCACTCCACTTTTTAATGTCTCTGAAAGCATAATAATAAAGTAATTTGTACCTTACTGTATGCATGCATAGTTTTCTCCAGAAGAAAAAGCAGTTAGGATGATGTCTTACCGTCTATGGACAGAATTGTTCCTTCATATCTTCCCTGCAGCCTTTCAAACTGTTGCATAGTTACTTTGTTTCTCAAAGTGATCACACCTGTTCTTGAGTCAACAGCTAGCAGGTCAGCTGGATTGTTTCCCATTACATACCTAAGTTTGAATAAAATACATATTAATGTTAACTTTATTAAAATAAGAAGATTTTGTAAATTATAAAATGTACTACTGTGTTAGTAGTTGGAATTCCTGGATAGAGTTTTCTATTACTAGGGAAAAAAATTCAAGTAATACCAGCTATATAAGGCCATTTAGAAGTAGATCAATGCCTAGAAGTAGATCATTGCTGGCATTACAGGCATGTACTATCATTCCTGGCAGGAAAAAAAAGAATTATTAAGTACTTCTGGTAGAATTTCTTAATGCCAGGAATGGCAGAATAATTCTTTTATGTTAGCAGTCATATTTCCATATGGTATCAAGAAGACTTTGATCCTGGGATTTCCTGAGCTGTAACTAATTCTAAACTACCTGTCAAAGCAACAACAACAAAATGTCAAACAATAAACAATAATAATGGAAACAAAGGCAAACAGCTTCACTGTATTGGCTTGTCCTGTGCTTTCCATTTCCACTACTTCCTCACTCCATACATCAAGACTCTCAGGACTGCTTATAGATTCCAAGCCATGTTCTTGCCTTGCACATTCAACCTATGGTCCTCACTCTTCATCACTGACTTTAATGTATTTTCATCACCAATTATACACTTGTGAAACAAACACTGGTCCACTAACTCTCTCAGGCATCGTGTGAAACTTAGAAACAGAAGTGGGAGAGAAACCCAGGTGCAGAGGACCTCAGGAAACCTACTAGGTATAGTGTAAGGAGTCTGATCAGCAACTGTGGCCCACCATGAATGAATAAGACCAAAAGGAGTGTGAGAAGAATGTGGAGAAATAACTTGACCACACCAGTGTGACCCCAGTTGTTCTTGGTAACAGTGACATGTCTCTCCCCACACACAGGTATTTCCTGCTTATGTGGAAGATTAGACACAGAGTTTTTTTTTCTAATGCATCTTGTACTTTCTCTTAACATAATAATTATTTTTCATATCAAAGTTACCATCTAAAATTTAATGCTCATTTAAATCAAGAAATTAACCCAAAATAGATACTCAAATCTAACTGATTTCAAAGGGAGTGATGTTGCAATAGGAAAATCAGTGCCTTAAGATCGTCCCCAGGTAGAAGGTAGGGGTGTGTGTGGGATCACGACACATACTAGCCAGCTGATCTGTCTGGGAGTTGTGCATATATACCACATTTTCTTGTTCCATTCATCCTTTATATTAAGCAAAGTAAGCCAGACCCAAGGAAACATAGCTGCATGGTTCCCTTATTTGTTGTAAGTTAACACAGTGGATGATAAAAACAAAAAATACACTAGGATATGATAAATTATACAGGTCTCCAGATAGTCACACAGTGAGACCAAAGGAGGATATTCTTAGAAGATGATCACAAAGGCTCAATAATAGCTTCACACATATGAGCATATAAAATTATGTTTATAGAAATGAACTCTAAGAAATAGAAACACAAAGTTTATTTTTCCTGTATTGCTATTTTGGGTTTTGTTTGTTAACCTTTTATCTTGCTTGAAAGTTTATATGTTTTGGAGAAGGTGAGGGGAAGGCAGGACAGAGGGTAGGACAAAAGGTGAACAAATGCAGCAGTGGTACTCCCTAGACACTATGTGGAAAATGAACTCTACAACTTGTAAGTGGGGACAGGAGGGAAAAACTGGGAGAGAGCAGGGGAAGGTGTAACAATTGTCCTAAAAGAAATGTACTCATTACCTGACTTATGTAACTGTATCCCTCTGTATATTACCTTTGCAATAATAATAGAAATATTAAAAAATAAGATATATGAACACAGAGTGTCAAAACTTTTCCAATATACCATTTCCTCAGTTTTATTATGTTTTGTTTTTTTCCAGTCCTGGGGACTGGGACTCAGGACCTGAGCACAGTTCCTGACTTCTTTTTGCTCAAGGCTAGCACTCTGCCACTTGAGCCACAGCACCACTTCTGACTTTTTCTGTTTAGGGGGTACTGAGGAATCGAACACAGGACTTCAAGCATGCTAAGCATGCACTCTACCACTAAGCCACATTCCCAGTCCCATTTCCACAGTTTTGCATCTTACATCTTTCACAAATTTTTATGTTTTCTCACATTAACTATTGATAGTAATTCAGTAGCTGGCATTTTTTGCAATTAAATAATGGTTTCAAAATAATGAAATGTATTAATTAAATGAATTGCATAGTTTTAAATTTCTAAAAGAGAAGGTGTGGCTTTTAAGTTCAATGTGAATTTTAACTTTTCATTGAAAGTATCTTACCTAACAGTTGTTGAAGGCCGACCTGTGTCCAGGTCAGTAGCTACAAAGTCTCCAACCCTGGAGTTCGCTCCCATATTGCTGGTCACTACATATGTCTTTGAACCTGGGCGGAACACTGAGCCTTCAATTACGTTTGTCACTGTCACAGAGATTGCGGTTGCTGTGAGTTTATACTGAGACATAATTGAATGATGAAAGTCAGCTTTATTTCTAACACCGATGCTGAGTTGCAGACTCTGCATTGCTTCATAATCTAGGGGCTAGAAAATACAGAGAAAAATAGTTTTACTATCAGAAGTCATTGCAAAAGAAAAAGACATTCTTTGAGAATAAAAAATTTAAGTGGCTTCTTATGTATATTTTCTCTATAGCTAAGTATAAATCCATACAAATACCTAATTTGTCTTTACTATCTTTATCTGTAGTTTAATGAGTACACAAGAAAATACAGTACAGAAATCTAGCTGTCCTGTACCCATTGCTGAAAAGGTTAAAACCATGTGATATAAGCCCTAATTTCCCATGAATCAATTAAATACTTAAAATAATAAATGGTCACATTGTTGTATTATGTAGTGCAAAGACATGCTAGAAATATTTTATGTTTCACAGGAAGTAGCTCTTTTTATAACAAAATGTCCATCAAATACATTGGGGTTTCCCATTTGGCTAGCTTTACCTATAAGGAACTATTTAGAAGAAATTTCACTTCTCTAAATGTGACTAATTTAAACACTCAAGCAATGTATATGTATATATATTCATATATATGAATGAATTAGTTTCCTCAATATATTCTAAAAATATTTTGCATTATAAAATAATCAAGTACAATTTTCATTATGAAGGGTAATGTCAAATCCATAACTGATAAAAATCTGTAAAACTGTCAATTTTGACTATGTATAAAAGCTTTGTGTCATATGTAATTTTAAAACAAAGCACTTCAAAAATTATGTCATGGAATGACTTTTTAATGTTAACATCATTTGATTGTTAAACAATACTTTTATAAAAACATTTTACAAATTAAATATATTTAGTATAATTATATCATACCTTAACGACTTTTAGAATTCCTACATTTGTTCTTTCATTCATTTCTATATCAAACCAACCTCCTTCATTTCCAGAGATAAAGAAAATTACTGCTATCCAGTTTGCTGTGTACTCTTCATCCAAATCAATTACTCTAATCTGGAGCAGATCTGAATGTAGAGCATTTTCTTCAATACTAATGGCATACTGAAACAAGAAGTGAAAAAACCAAAATCAACACCAAAGATGAGAGGAGAGAACTTCACCAAGGTTATAGTGTCAACAATTATTCATTATTCAGAAATAGCATCTATTTATAGTCATATGTTTTCATTGTGTAAATACATATTTCTGTATTTTATAAACAAACACAAGAAAAAATGTGTTTTCCTTTTTGGACAGTATGACAAACACAAATAAAATTTTTGAAAGTGAGTTTTCCATGATTTAACTTTCAGGAATGAACTCTTACAGAAGGCTGTTCCATGTAGGGGATGTTATCATTGACATCAAGGATTTTAATGTTGCATTCACACTCTGCTGACATGCCGTCTGCCCCGCCGTCTCGATCTGAGCCTCGTACAGCAAGAGAATACTGAGAATATTGCTAAAGATACAAAGCACAAGCATACACAGTCTTTATTTTACACAAAGATCTTTAAAATATTTGCTTAATAATGTCCTAAGTCTAGGAGAAAGCAAAGAGGTGTTACAAAATATTAACCCACAATTCTCACTTTTAACACTGTGGAAGTTACCAGTTCTAGTTCCAATAATTAATATTTTGCATTAATTAAAAGAATCAATCTTTTTATGAAAAGCCTGTTTGTTACTAAGTATAATAGATCCATATGTTGGATATTTTTTGGCAGTGCTGGGGCTTGAACTCAGGGCCTGAGCACTGTACCTGAGCCTCTCTGTGTTCAAGGCTAGTGCTCTATCACTTGAGCCACAGAATCACTTGCTGGAAATTTTTATAAAAGGTGAGATTAAACAGAACAATCCAGAGGTGAGAGATCAAGGGTCACAGAGGATATATGGCATGCACATCCCATATGAATTCCATACCTAATCACTTCTTGACTGAAATAGTGGGCACAAATGACTTTTTATTGAAGTTATGCTAATGTGGTTATTGATCATGTGGGTATTATTGATTTTCTTTAAATGTACTTAAAATTTTAGAAGTTATGGAACTTTGCCAGACTTATGTAGCACATATAGCCTTTCACAGCTGTGGGTATAACTTCAGGGCTTCCATGGTTACATACATCTGATGGCAGTTCTTTTACTCCAGATGCTCTTTTTTTAGAGTTCACACCCACTAAAGCTATTTTGAATTAAAGGAATCTCACTGGGATATTTAAGTGAGTTTCGAAGAGAAAAAAAAATGGCTAGATAATTTCTTATAAAGGTAATTTTCAAGCAAGAAAATAATGAGAATTAGGTAATTCAAGCACTGTAATACTTAAAATGCAAAAATAATAACATGATTCTGATTTATCTTAGAAGATATTACTATGGAGAATGACATTTTAAAATCTGTAGTAATAATGAGAAGTGAATTTAATTGTATATTACAAAATAAAATATGTATATATGTATAATATTTACATATGTATGTAAAATATGTATATATGTATATATGTATACACACATGTATATGTATGTATATATGTATGTATGCATATATACATGCATACATATATACATATGTGATCATGTATACGTATACATTCAAACACATATGTGTATGAAATGCATATATAACATACCTTATGTAACGTACTTTATAAGATATATGCATCTTGTATACATATATATCCATATATCATATCCATACATATATCTTAAGTATAAAATGATAAGTTTCTTAGTCTGTACATAGTTTTGAAGACTCTACTATGTTGTTCACATATATTGTAAGATACCAATGGAGACACAATGACAAGTATTTCCTCCTAGAACACACCTTTCTTATTCAAATGGAGCCTTTGTCTCTACCTTACGCAAATTTTACGTACCTTCAGAATCTAGCCTTCTTAAATTGAAGTAGACCCTAGCTAATTGATAAATGAAATATGTCATAATAAAATGTAATTAAGTAATCCTCATTGTTCATTTAAAAACAGTTTTCATATCATCCTTATGTAAAATGATTATAAAACTTAAAGACATCTTATTTTTCCTAAGTATTCATATTTTTAAAGTCAGTTCCTCCAAGTGAATTCCACATAAAGAAAAAAAATTACTTCTCTGTCTATGAAATTATTCATTGTCCGAATTTCTCCAGTGTATCTGTTGATGATGAACATTGGTGCATCTGAAGGCTCCTGTCTTATGATCTTGAAGGCTATTTTTGAATTCAAATTGTTTGGTTCATCTGCATCAGTAGCATTGAGTCTCATCACCAATGTATCTAGAAATTAAGAAAAATTGATTGCAAGTATAAAATGGACATTTGTGTTACAATACTGCATATTACCTCTCCAATAATGCACCGGAGTCATTTGGTCCATATAATATGCATTTAATTCTCTTCCTATTATAGAAGTTTACAATATCAGAATCTTATCTCCTTTTGTTACCTTGGTCTTGATAACCATGTTTTATTAGGAGCCTGCAGATTACTGATAATTGAAGAACAAACGAAATGTATTTTTGGTGTTCTGTTTTTTATTCAAATATAATTTGTTTCTTCTTAGGATGCTTACAGTAAAATCAAAGGAGAGTAAAACTAAACTTTTGCCTTGCTTAAACACTTCCTCGGTATATGATCTTGTCCTCATTTTCCACATTTATAAATGAGAATGATAGTAAAACCATCCCCACTAAGTTCCTGTGAAAAGTACACAGCTCATGAGAGAAAATTATATAAAGTTCCTACTGAATAATTCACTTTTAATGAATATTACTGTCTTTAGACACGTAGATTGTGATGTTTTCAGAAAATTTATCAGTAGTTCTAATGAAGGGCACTGGAGAGCAGGAAAAGCTGTCAATATTCATTCCCAAACTACAATTTTTTTCTCCTCAATTTTTTCAAACATATGTTTCTACCAATGCAAAAGGCATCCATCCCCCTCGCCTCCACAGCCATCCATCCCTCTCCTCTCTCCTCTCTTCTCTTTTTATTTTTCTCTCTCTCCAACTCTGTTCCTTTTAGTATAATTTAAGAAAATCTTAATGTCAATTGATTATGGCCCATTCATATAATGCATTGTAACTTTCTTAAATTGGGGGAGTATACATGTTCAGATAGGTAAATATATTGAAAATATAATGAACTAAAATTATTGCATTAGTATACAAGCAATTCTGGTTGTCCTAAAAGGTTTGCTTATCCTTATGTAGCTATAAGCTTATATGTCTAGTAATTGGCAAAAAAGTTTATATCTGATGAAGGGAACAAGGAAGAACAAAGATGGTTTTCATTCCCTTCTTCCTGTCTATATTGTGTGAGTTTTTACAATGAGAATTTTTATAACCATTTAAAAAATATCAAGAATTAGATTAATGAACAAGAATACACTGTGAGAGTTTTGTGGGTAATAAGAAATTATATTACTTAATAGTTTAGACCTTCTGTGGTAAATTGAAGGTTTGGCTTCAAAAGAGTAATCATATATTTTGTTTAAATGCCTTTTGAACTCAAGACAGAACATGTAAAATGGGTTTTGATGCTTGACTTTGAAATAGTCTTTTTTTTTTATCTGTTACCCTTCCCCTTTGCTCTTTCCAGACTCCACTGACCACTTTTCCCTTTAATTATTCTACAAGGTTGATTTATAAGTTTCCATGAGTGAGTCAGAATATGTGGTATTTGTGGTTGAGTATCTGGCTATTTAGCTAAACATAATGACCTTCAAGAAGGTCAATGAGAACATCTAAAACACATAGTGGAGGAATTACTTCTGGTTCTTCATTAACACAGTAGGGTAACTATTAGTTCAAACAATTTGTGATGCAGTTCAAAATGAATAGAAAAAAATGAGTAAAAAATTCATAACCCATAGAAGTGATTAATGGTTGAAGAGAGGGAAATGGTTACCAATTTGAATATTATGCATTATTCATAGGTATTGGATTGTACAATAGAACCCATAAAAAGGTAAAAATATCATATCATCTCTTGGAATTTTGGTGATAAGCTGTCATCCAAGCTGTGCAGGAAACTGAGGTAGGGAGGATCACAATTTGAAGCAAATAAAACGTGTTCAAAAGACACTAAAAGCTAGATGTGGTGGTGTGCACTTGTCAGCCCAGCTAACACTGGAAGTATAAATAGGTGGATTATAGTTCAAGTCAGCCCAACCAAAAAGTGAGACTCTATCTTACAAATAATCAGAGCAAAAAAAAAAAAAAAAAAAAAAAAGCTGGCTGGAGTGAATCTAGTATCAAAGGGCCCATCTAGTATGCCTAGACAAAAAAAGAGTATAAGTATTAAATTTCAATAAAAAGTACCTTGGAAAAACATCATACATCAGGAGTGGTTTGTTTTGCCCGACAGGGCCTGACATGAAGAATAAATACTCATCTCCATGCCACCTCTACCACTGAGCAGAATGTTCTTGGTGTATCTTCATTCAGGTTCTCATTAAAAGGTCGCCTGAGTAAGTTCTTCTCACTTTGGAGGATACCCTGGAACTTCCCTATTTGAGGGAAAGTCTCTGTTGTGGATGCTTTTCTGGAGCTTATTTCTAATATTTGCAATATTTACCTTGACACAGATTAGCTTGCAATTTCTGGCTGTTAAGATTGACCTGGAAACCAACAGATTTTTGTTTACTTAAAAATTACTTACTTGCATTAGAGTTTTCTTCAATTTGTCCTACAAATGTATCCATGGAGAAAACTGGAGGGTTGTCATTTATGTCCATTACTTTCACTCTCAGCTCCAGAGGTCTTTCTAAGTCTTGGCCCTGTGCATTCAGAGCACGGCAGTAGATCTAGGAAAGAAGATGAATTATATAGTGAAACACATAATTATCAAGTTCTTAATTTTAGGGGAGTATTATGTTAGGCCTTGTGAGAAATCAAGAGAAATAAGAAACAGGATTATTATTTTTATGAGACTATAAATACAAGCTGTAAGCACATTTATGTGCATATATATGTATATGTTCGGTAAGATAAGGCAGACATGAGCACAAAATACCATTTAAAGAAGGCAGCTTACTAAAATATGAGAGGAAAGAAATAATGAATTTGTAGGAAAATGTAATGGTAGAGATAATATTAAAAGTGAATTTCAAGAGACAAAGCCAGGAATTGGCAATGTTGCAAGAAAAGCGATTTGATGAGGTAAGAAACAGTGATATAGATGCTGTGTTTGAAATTAGGAAGTGAGGTTATGAGAAAAATGAAGTAAAAAAAAATCAGATAGAAACTTCAAGGCATGTAGCATTCTTAATTTAGGCAGTGGATCTGTGGGTGTTTATTTATCATCATCATCATCATCATCATCATCATTTGAAGTGTATATAGATGTACTGTGAACTCTTTCACATAAGTTGGATACTCTATACATAATGTACACTATTTCACACATGTGTATTGTATATAAAAATATATTGAGCCCATTGCTAGTGGCTTGCACTTGCAATCATTGCTACTCAGTAGGCTGAGATCTGAGGATCACCATTAAAGCCAGCCCAGGCAAACAAATCAAGAGTCTTCTCTCCAGTGAACCAGTGAAAAATGTCCAAAGTAGAGGATAGGACTGGCTCAGAGTGGTTGATGAGTGTCTTGAGTAAAAAAAAAAAGCCATATGACAAACAGCACAGGGCCCTGAGCTCAAGTTCCAATACTGGTGCATGCACACACATGCACATACATATACACACACACACACAAACACACACGCACACACACACCATGGGGGAGGGGGAGACAGAGAGAAAGAGAGCTTCAAGAAAAGTCAATAATACATAGACTTGCTGTGCAAGAGTGTGGATTTGGAATTGAAGGTTAAAGAATTGATGCAATCTTTGAACTACAAATGGACAAGAATGACAGCACCATGTGTAGGTTACTATTTAGGTGTTTGGGGGGGGAATGATCATCAAAATTTTACTAAAAATGGATTAAAATTAATATTGCCCACAGTGATAGATAAAAATGAAAGTAGCCAACGGAGCAAAGAGAAATGAAAAATACAGCTGCTACTGGAAATTCTTGAAGTAATAGGTAAATACAAGACAATAAAAGCATCTTTAGATAAGCTGTGGGAAAAGGTACAAAATGGATCCAATGTTGGACTTAATAGAGAAATATTTCTGAGTTGGAAGAGAAAGAGTTCAGTTGGGATAAATTTCCCCTGTCTTTTGGATAGAGTTGTTCTTCAGTCAGGCAGCTGGAAGTGAAGTGAGGTTCAGGGTTTGAAGAGAGAGGATGCTTAAGCCTTGTGGGAGCTCCAGCAGGAGCAGTGGAAATCTATACTGAAGCATGTCCATTTAGAAAAGAATCTTTTGTTAGCTCCAGGATCTTTATGTTCTTGGAGTTAAAAAGAGTCCACATTCGCAGTGGATTTTTTTCTAATGAAGTAAAATTAAGTAATTTTTTCCCCTCTATCCCCTAACTTAGCCTAGTGTACAATGGCGGAGACAACTAGAAGCTGGATGATTTGCCCAGAGCGAAGTGAAACATATCTTGTTCTCATAATTTTCTCTGTATTGGGATATTTGTGCATTACAAAAAAATCTACCAAATGCCTAATGCTGAGGCTCTTGAATTCAAATTGAACATGATCCTAGTTTAAGATTTTCTAAGAATAATTTAGTCCTGGACATATATGCACATGGCACCCACTTACAATGAAGAAAGGAGTGACTTCCCGGTCAACTATGGATGTTATATTGATTTCACCAGTTTTTTGATTAATGATGAAGATTCCATAAGGTGGCTGATCGATTCCCACTCCAGAGATGCGGTAGGTGACTGGCTGGTTTGCAGCACAATCGGAGTGAATCTGCAGGAAGAACATAGTGGAATATTACTGAGAGGGTATAAAGAGCTCGGTTTGATATGTGATAAGTATTTTCCTTGAGAAGTGTTGGATGTCCTATCCTTGCCATTATTTGTGAAAAGTTGAAAACAGAATTATTTTCCTAGATAACTATAACAGTTTTTGTTTCCATAGTCATGGAAGCACTAATTTAATGGTAAACGACAATTCAATAGCACAGATCCCATTTGTATTTCTACTAAATAATAAAAAGTAAAATATCACCCCAATAAATGTGTTATTACCTTTCTTACTTAACCCTGCATCACTCACAACATGTGTAATTCGATCTTGTATTATGTTTTGTCTCCATGCTAGCACTGGGTTTAAAGTAGGGCACTCCCTGTCTTTTTAAGAGTTTAGTAATATGGTTGTTATAGAACTTTGATCTTTAGATTTAAAAACTTAAAAAATGTAAACTATTAGAAGCAGCTTTATATGAACTTGTATAGGTAACAAAAGTTATTTGAAATAAAATGCTATTCTGAAAATAGAAAGTTTCACAAGAAAGTAAGGCCACTTAAATGCTGATAGAAATTAAAACGGTTTCTTTGATATAAGACTGACAATAAAGCAAAACTTACTAGGAAGTCTCTATGTGTACCTGTATGAATGGGTATGTGTTTGTCAGTGTGTGTCTGTATTTGTATTTATGCATAAGTGTGAATCTTTGTGGGATGTGTGTGTGTGTCTGTGTGTCTGTGTGTGTATGTCTGTGTGTTTTGTAGAGAGGAAAGATAAGGGAAATTAAATAAATAAATAAAAAGGGCACATTGTGAAAGTCATAAACAAAAATAGAAGTTGGTTTCTAATAGATTATAAAGCATGCATAATGAAGTAGTTTCTTGAAGTGTATAGAAAGCTAAATCCATTCTCTGAATCTTATTTAGACTGTAGTGATATATGTTTATGTATATTTACTCTGTCAGTGATATGAATCAACATTTAACTGTTTATCTGAGTATCTAACTTTCTTAATTTACCCTGTTATGAACTTCAGTTTTCATAATCTGAATAATTACAGTTTTGCTCTGTCTCACAACTTCTCAATAAGATAGGTTTACAGCATATGGGGAAGACATGCCCTTTCAGACTTAATCCTCCTCATTTGATTTTCAGTTGTGTGCTTTGGGTTCTTACTTTGGCGATTGGGTTTCTCTTAGAGTTGTCTTCGCCTTCACGACAGGCTGCAGCAAACTTGATCCACTCACGTTTTTGCCTTCGGATGGAGTGCCACTTGATGGTGCCATTTTTAGTGTTATAATCTCTTACCTTGAATGAATAAGTTAAAGAAATAGTATGTGTTAACATAAAAAAAAATCATACTACACTGAAAATTTTGAAGGAGAGGGGTGATTATAAAGTTACAAATATTTTACTTGAACATTTTATTGTTCTAAAAATATAAAAAAGAGGCAAGCACTCTTGCCACTAGATGCTAAGTGAAATGAACTCCATGTTATGGAAACGATTGTTATATCACAGTTGTAACCACTTTCAACGTCCCATGGGTATCTGTAGCTTCTATTATTGATGATGTTCTTGTATCACCTTCCCGGGTTGTACCTACACTATCTCTGTAATTTTATCTGAGTATATTGGAAACCGTGTATACTGGTATTAGAACTAGGAAATTGAAAGTGAATACCAAAATCGAGAGACACAGGGTAAAAAAAGACAAACAACTACAAAAGCAATACTTGCAAAACTGTTTGGTGTAAGTGAACTGAACACCTCATGGGGGAAAAGCGAAAGGGGGAGGAGGGAGGGGGATATGAGGAACAATGTAACAAACAGTACAAGAAATGTATCCAATGCCTAATGTATGAAACTGTAACCTCTCTGTACATCAGTTTGATAATAAAATTTGAAAAAAAATAAAATTTTTCACTCAACAATCAAAAAATATATATATATATAAAAGATATCACTAACATTAAAGGAAAACAAGAACACTCACTAGAATTAAATGGCAATGGAAAACAGTGGGTTACTACGTTTGCTTTCTAAGTAGTCATGGGAATATTTGTTGTGCTATTAGAATGCTAAGAAAATTTCATGCATTTGGTAGCTAAAATTTAGAGTAGAACCAGGGTTTGGGGTGGAAATATATTCCTTGCTAATTTATTCTTTAATTATTAATGTACTGAATAATGATCCATATAGGTAGAAAGTTACAAATGTGAGATTTTTTGATTCCATATTTACTAAATCTAAACCCAGGTATTCCATCCAGTTTGTGCTAGTGTTGCTGTGGCATTTTACTAGTTATCTCTATGAATTATGTACTTCAATAATGTTGAACCATTCAAAATGATATATTTATTTGTTTTGTGCATTTATTATACCAACATATTCTTTATTTTTTGTTTATTTGTTTTTTGTTTGAGGACAGGATCTTGCTATGGAGGCTAGGCTGAACTCCCCATCTTCCTGCCTCTGTCTTGTGAGAGCTGGGATTACAGGTATGAACTAACGTGCCCTATCATTTTTCTTTGAAATGTGGAAAAACTGCATCTGTTGGATCTTACCTGGATTCGAAATTCACTGTTAACTTCTGCCACCACCTACAAAAATAGACAATCACAATAGTTATCTTGGAACTGAATGCATTAAAATTCACATTACCTAGTCATTAAGAGAAGTAGTCCTGTGAATCAATAGAATGATTTTTATCATTTTGCATAGCAGGTGGCTCTGGGGTACCCCATGGGCTGATGAGGATACTAAGAACCCTTCTTGTTTTTACTTTTTTGTTTCGCTCCTCTATGATTGTTACTAACAATCATTTAAAATTTCATTCTTAGCTTGTGCAGATAATTGCCATAAAGATATTTGAAGATAAGTCCCAGAGGGATGTGTGCTGGAAACTCAGGTGTGTGTTTTTTTTTTTTTTAAGTAAATCTTATGGCTAAAGAGGGAGAAATAGTGATGTGATACAGTAAGAATCAACAATCATTTAATATAGTAAAACATTAGACTATGGTTTTAGGACCTGAAAAGCTACCAATGGAAATGAGAAAAGTGCTTTGAGGCAAGAAGGGATATAAAGCAGACAAAAGCTTCAAAATATTTACTCTTTCACAGGTAATTCTGCAAGTAAGATTTTTAATATTTTTAAAAATGCTAAGATGATGATATTTCTGTCTGTTTTGAAATATGAAAAGAAGGTTGTAAAATAAAAGCTGTATGTAGGGCTGGAGATATGGCCTAGTGGCGAGAGAGCTTGCCTCGTATACATGAGGCCCTGGGTTCGATTCCCCAGCACCACATATACAGAAAACGGTCAGAAGGGGCGCTGTGGCTCAAGTGGCAGAGTGCTAGCCTTGAGCAAAAAGGAAGCCAGGGACAGTGCTCAGGCCCTGAGTCCAAGGCCCAGGACTGGCCAAAAAAAAAAAAAAAAAAAAAAAGCTGTATGTAAAGTGAGTTCATATTTGATGTTTTATTGTTAGCACTTAAACCAAGATAGTTGATACAATCACCTGCTTCCAAAGCAAGGGGAGGAAATGCAGGTGTGTAGGGGACAAATCATGAGTATGAGATTTCCTTAGCTATTTTTCCTGCTTTATATAATTTCTCTGGCCACCTAAGTGTACTTGCCACACAGTTGTGCTTGCTTAAACGCTGGATCTTATCATTGTTCATACCTTATAGTTTCCCCTAGAAACCACAGACCCTTCTTAATATCCGTCTCCATATACTTAATTAAGGTGTAATGTCTCCATATACTTAATTAAGTTATTGTAAAAATGTAAATTTAAAACTGAAGTGTGGATTTGAGGACTAGTTTGCACTGATTGTTTTAAATTGCAGGCAGCATCCATCAACGATGGTTTTAATGTCTCCCCAAACAAGAGATGTTTAACTTTTAATCAGCTTTTTTTGTAATAACAGAGCATAAAAATGATGTTCACAATCCCACTTCATATAATTAATATACAATATTCATACATTTCATTTAAAATACTGATAGTAGTAAAATTTAAATTTAGTAAATTATGTTCATAGCTGGTTTCACTTTCATCCTTAAAGAAAATATGGAATTTCACTTTTCAAGGACATATTAAAAATCCATCATTACTGATTATAAAAGCATATTTATTAATAAGTGTGAAAAGAAATTATTAAATTGTGATACAGTGTTAATCATAATTATCACTGCTACCATTCAATTGAATGATAACCACATGTTAGGCAACACATTTAGAGAAATCTTTGCATATGATCTTTACAACAAAAACATATGGTCTCTACAGGTGAGGAAACTGAGGTGCGAATTTTGATTTATGACACCAGGCTATCCAAAACATTTCAGTCTAAATTTGTGTATGTTGTGTCTCAAGTAAATTATCAAGTAAAACTTGCTACAAAGAACTGACATGACATCTTTGTAAACTCAGAAAATCCTGATTTTAATCCAATAACTTCATCCTTGTGATCACCAATATCTATATATAACAACAACAACAGTAAAAGAAAAAGAAATAAAAAACTTCTAAGTGGTTAGAATGATCAGAGAGTATATCTAATATGGTTGTTAAAGCCATCTGGAGTATGGACCTGAAGAGATGTTAATGAAACATATTCTCCTTGCTATTTGTGAAGTTTCCAGCTTTTCCCTCTCTCTTGATTGTGGGTGTGGGGTAGGGATTTGGACATATCTTATTTGTCTGTTTCAAAGACATTTCTTCACAGCTTTCCCACTGTGTGTGCCTCTGTTATCTGACTGTACTTCCCTTCTGTAATGAAGTGTCAGTTCTTGCTGTTTGTTTTGGATAACTATGCCAGATGACTAAGAAGTCTTTTCAACTTTGTGAAGATGGGTCATTCTCTTTCCCATGGGAGGCAGTTTGGGCAGAAGACCAAATAGGTTTCAGTACAGTGTCAGATTCAATTGGATGGGTAATTAAAAAACTGCCAAGTCTGCTTAAAATATAGTGGGTTGACTGATCTAAGCTTATTTTCTTTTGTTCAAAGTATAGAGCAAACTCAGAAACAAAGTCCACGTTAGACTTTCAAAGGCAAAATAATAATATAAAAAGATCACTGGGTAGAGTTAGATAACCTTTGATCTACTTTCTAAAATTCTTAGTGCTTTAATTTACTCATCTGCAAAGTGGGTAGAATAACTTGTACCTTTACAGTTCTAACCTCAAATCTCTGTGTGCAGTGGGAGAATATAGAAGTATTTTTTATCATGGGAAAGATATAATAAAATTATGGGGTTAAAAATTACTTGGGCAACACCTGGCAGGTGTGATAAGAGGAAGAAATTACAGGCTGACAGCATTTGACAGCTAGTATATCAAGTCAGGATAGAGGTGAGGAGGAGCTAAGCAGAAGCAGAGGCGATGGGAATCAGAAGGAAAGATCAAGGGGGAGATATTGTACAGACAGAATCCTTAGGGCTTGAGAACAGATGGAATAAGGGAGCTAAGAGGAGGAGGAGTCTTGAGTGACAATGATTTTAAAAACTGGGACTGGAAGGAAACACACAAATAGTAGAGTTTAGCAGACCTGAAGACTTTGAGTTGAAGATGAAATAGAAAGACCAGATAAAGATGCTTAGAAATCTGAAATATCAATCTACACTTGGCTAAGAGATGTAGATGTGAAATATGTATGTTCAAGTAGGAGGGTTAAAATTATGGAAAATTTTAAAGTAGAGGTACAACAAAGAAATAGCCTGTGTTTGTGGTAGACAGTGGAGAAATTCTAACAATTGTACAAATGGAAACAAGTGTAAGAAATGAGAAAGAAGCAAAGAATTGGCTCTAGAAATGGCAGGAAAATGTACTGCATTTTAGCAGAACTTAAAGGAAGGGGAAATTGAAAGACAGATAGTGTGTAAATGAAATGAAAAAAATGATGTGCAGAGTGAATCCTAAGGAAATCGTGAGGATTTCAGTGATATTTGTAGCTAGCTGGAGTATGTTTTTGCCTGAATAAAAGAGAGCATGGAATAAGCAGCAGAGGAAGAAGGCACAAATCTGATTATTTTATGAATACATTTAAATAATAAACATATGAAAGGATAAAATGATAGATGTTGGAATTCAGGAAATTGGTGGGGGAGGATTTGTGATTTTTTTCAGAAGTTGAGAAGAGGAGAAGAGGGATTTTTTATTTGAAAACAGAGACAGTGAACAAGAAGATACTTAATAGATATTTGGTGATTGGGGGGTGGGGTGGGGGGAAGACTGGCAGTAACAAAGAAAGGACCTTGGAGGCAGAGAAGGAGCAAGAAACGAAGGATGGAGATTAGCAAAATTGAATAACATTGTAATGAGTGACCTAGACATTGTCCCTAGAGTAAAGGTGAGGTTTTTAATCTGAAAACGATGGAGTACTTTGGATTCAGCCATATGCTTGGAGTCTTGGTACAGAAGATGTAATGGAGCTTCCCTGAGAGACAAATGGGGATTATCAAGCTGCCTGAGCATAGCTCAGTGGTGCTCTGCTTTCTTACTCACTGGGTATGAGCTGTGGGGTAGTCACTTACTCAATCTGTACTTCAGTTTCCCCATCTGTGTTGAAGACTAATGCCCCTTGTGTTAGAGTCTATGAAAGCAGTGACTAATTGACCTCAATGGCTGTTTTCACCAAGGCCAATTTCTGTTCTCAGAGGAAATCTATTTGTTTATTTATTTTAAAGGATGCCAAATTACATTCTAATTTTAATGATTTCCTTATTGTAGTTTGTTCCATCAAATTTTTGTGACATTATGCCACATGTTTTGTTTATAATAAAAACTTGTTTGAAAAAGTAAGTTTTATTAGGAAAATCTCTTGCCTTCTTAATAATTGTGAGTTAATCACAATTTGTGAATCACAAAAGTCTGACACACTTGTTAACTGTTACATATGTCCTAAGGATGAACATGCAATAAAGGTAACATATAATTTGTTTCCTTTGGAAAACTTCAGTTTTTTTATAGTGCTCTGATAAGAAGTATCAGTTGAGGATGCCTATAACTCAGTGGGTTGAATTCTCATGTTTATTCATGAGTTTCTTTATAAAATTCATATGTAAATATGTATTATGAAGATTCAAGGCTGCCTTGAGTCATTTTAAAGGGCCTTAACTCTAAAAATATTACAGTAAGTTTTAGGTATGATGTCAAGTAAATGTAATATAACACTACAAAATGATAGGAAAAACCAAATATGATGATTTCCATGTTTAATATCTTCTATATCAATCGGGAATGCATGTGAGAACAGAAGTATAAACTACCTGAAAATTCCCTCTGGTGCTTCTACTCTGTATATGAGCAATCTTTTGCTGGTTCTGGCTATTGTAAGGGCTATAAAGGTATTCACAGAACCTGTCTTTAAACAGCTTCCAATCACATAGTTTCATAAGCAGTAGGCATCTGGTAATTTGTAGAGATATGGTTTCTCATTTGACTATAAATGTAAAAGACTGTACTCTAGTCTTATAGACCCATGAAGAGCAAGGATCAACTGCCAGTGACAATTTAGAAACAGTTTGACTCAAGCCCATGAAAGGCATTTGTTTTCTTTTTTTCTTTTTTGGCCAGTCCTGGGCCTTGGACTCAGGGCCTGAGCACTGTCCCTGGCTTCCTTTTTGCTCAAGGCTAGCACTCTGCCACTTGAGCCACAGCGCCACTTCTGGCCGTTTTCTGTATATGTGGTGCTGGGGAATCGAACCCAGGGCCTCATGTATACGAGGCAAGCTCTCTCCCCATTAGGCCATATCCCCAGCCCTTTGAAAGGCATTTATTTGTATTCCAGTTATAACCAACAGAGATGGCATGACCCAGCACTCTGGGAGGTTATGTCCTCAGTTGAGGGAACTTCATAAATTTAACTGCCATGCTAAGCAAAACAGGCTTCCTGCTTATCTACATGGGAATGCTTGTTAGGACTGAAGAATACTCAACAGTTAAATGTGGTGTGAAGTTATCAGAAATTAGATGCTCTATGTGGGGCCAGAGGTTATCTTTTCTGGATTCCTTAGATTCTTCAGATAGATAAATCTATCCTAAAGAATTTCAACTAAGAACATGTCAGGAGGGCTTCTTTTAGAATGAAATATTATCTTCACAGAAAAAGGACAGGAAGTACAATGAACTGAAAATACTCAGGTCACCTGTGGCAACGTAAAACAACTGTTTTCTCTGCTCATTGAGCTGGACATGCAGAAGCTTGTTATTATTTTAAAAATAATCAGATTCACATAGATGTTAATGGGCTAAGTGAATCTGGAAAAGTTGTTTGTAATTTTCAGAAAGTATTAAAAGTCTAGAAATTATACTAGTTCTATGCACTTTCCTTTGTCACAACTATCCACCTAGATTTCTTTTATTTGGTGCATGTTAGTTCTTGGTCCAGGAATAAAAAAAGTACATACCAACTTTTTTCACTACTCTGCATACTGATTTCATGGAAGGGAAAAGAAAAACAAGAAAGAAGAAAAGAAGGAAGTGAGAAAGGAATGAAGGAAAGAAAAAAGGAAAAGAAAGAATAAAAGGAAAAGACAGAAGGAAAGAAAGAAAAGAAGGAAGGAAGAAGGAAAGGAAGAGAGAAATGATGGAAAGAAGGAAGAGAAAGAATCTATCCTTAAGTTGGGCTTGCACTAGAAAAATCAAGTATGAATATTTTCTACCCAGGAGACCTGTTTGAATAATAGAAGAGTCATACATCAATTGGTCACTTCAAGAATCGCTCTTCTGCCTTATTCTCTTTGATCCAACCTAGTAATTTCAACAAGGTCAAACATTTCACTTTCACATCTATCACACATTCTACACAGTGTACTGTCACCAGCTAGAGGTTGTCAACAGTAGTTGCCCTAGCTCTTATATGGATTTTCCTTAAGCATGTCCCAAGTTTAAAAGTCTTAAAATTTTTCATAGTTGTCCAAATATATTTCTAACATGGGTTTTTATTTATTCACATTGAGCAGAGGAATATATTTTTATGTATTTGCTTTTCTTTAGGGGGAAGGCAGGGTAAAAGCAAACATTCCAAGTGAGGCTAGAAGAAGTGAAATTCAAAATTTACTATATGGTGATTGTCTTCAGGGAAAAAATATATTACAGCAAAAAACAGATGAGATAACTCCAAAGGAAAGTTACCCAAACCTTTAAGTAAATTTGGCAGCAGAAATAAACTATGATCATTCAAGCCTTAGGAAGTGAAATGTTTTACAAAATAAGTTATGCTGCCAGTATGAAAATACAACATTTCAGTTCATCTTAGGAGAAATATTTAAAGGGGTAATTAACACAGGCATATGAGAAACTCATCATTTATTCCAATGTAAAATACAGCCAAATTCTCCCCCACTTCCCAAAGCAAATAAATCTACAAATTGAAAAGCTCTCTAATCCCCAAAATAAAGAAAAAATGCCAAGAAATTGCTCCAAAGATAATATTTGATCAGGATACATAATTTTGATAAAAATGACACAATTTATTGAGTTATGAGTAATTAAGAAGTGGCTGTTTAAGGAAACTTTATAGAATGTACCTAAGAAGAGATAGTGATATAATAAATTAAAATGAGGCATATTCTTTAGATTCAGAGAAAGTTAATGCATAAGCACTAAAAACTTCAGTCAATTGAAACTGTCTGATAAGCCATAATGAATCAAATTTATAAAATATTGATATTTTAAGTATTTAATTATTTGGCAATATACAACTATTACTGTGGTTAAATGACATATCACATAAACATTTTGATCCTTGTCATATCCCAAGTAATGACACTAAGGTGAACTAAAGGTCCCTTAAAAACTCAGTGAGTTATGGGTAATTTTGGAAGAGCATCTCAGTACTAGAGCTATCGGTGTATCAATAATCAATTAGAACTAAATGATACTGGTTAAGAACCAAATAAATCTTTCCTTTCGATGCTGGGGGTTGAATGCAGAGTTTCGTGCATGCTAAGTAAGTGCCTTATCATGGAGCTACATTTCCATCCCTCCAACTCCTCTTAATAAACTGAATTCAATTGAGCCAGCATAGCATTAGGCAAAGATCTAACTTGTTATTATACAAACCCAGCATTCCAGTTCAAAACTTAAGCAAGTAGAAACAAATAGAAAATACATCTTGCCAAGACTGGAGGGTGATTTACCTGGCACTGCCTTCTTGGATTACATTAACCTTGCTGTAAAAAAAAAATAAGTATGACTAAAAGTATTGCTCAAAGTAGCTTGATTTAAAATATATTGGCATTGCACTTCTTACTTACTGTCTCTAAAAAGAAACCAGTTAATAACATGTAAGAAGGCAAGGACAAATCATTTTATTACAGTGTAAGACCATCAAATATACATATATGTGTATATATATTTGCCATAGTCACTTGTGATTGCAGTGGTGAGTACAAGTATAGTAAATAACACTTATTTCTTGGTAAAGATTAAGTCCATGTCCCTTCACCTTCATCACTCCACCTGCAATGTGATTTATAAATTCTCTCCTACCGCCATTTTTTTGAGATTAAAAATGTTGTTGTGCTTTACAATTAGATAGTGTGGGATTCTGCTATTAGTAGTAAGGAGAACAGAGGAGATTTCAGGGTTTGTGAGGCCAGTCAAGCACAGCTATGATTTTAATTTATGTAGACCCTGCTCTTACATGGCACTAATTCTGCCACCAATGGTATCCAACAGAGAAGAAAACATTTAGACTAAAAACTGGGACATAACCATGATACTTGCTACCAAAGCACCCATCAATGACAGCTCAGACAGCTCCACTAAGGAGGGACATGAATTTCCTGAGTTGAACATTTATTTATTCAGGATGACTTAGCAATGACTTGGAGGTTAGAGATGTGATAGGCTGAGTAGACCCAGCTCCATTACTATGATCTGGAGTCTTCAATTACAGAGAGAAACACTATTTAAAAATCAAGTTCATAAAAATCACCTTGTCATTAACATAAACTTTTAACGGGTTCAGGGTAGAAGTACCATTACAGAGTTCCCACCCGCTCATGGTGAGGACCAGTGGGAAGGAATTTCCAGCAGAGCCTACTTACCAGGAAAACGAACAGCATTGCTGCTGCCCTGAGAGATTGCCAGTCCATTGCAGCTGCTGAATTCCCTTACATCCAACACCCAGGGAGTTTTGTTTGTTCTTCTCTGCTCTTCTTTTTTTTTTTTTCTTTCTCCCACTCAGCTGGTGTCTGATTAAAACAATTTCTCAGTAGATGTTCTTACATGCAGGCTTTGAGGTGTTTCTGCCTTCCTCTGGGTAAGGGCTGAAGGTACGTATAACCAGTCTAGATCCCCACCCTAAAAACTTGGGCTGGTCTCACTGAAATGCTTGACAAGATCATCATTGCTCCCAGGTAAAAGCTTAGGGACACACCCTCTTCCAGCTGAAAAGCAACTCGATGGAGTAAGGACGATTCACTCCTTCACTAAAGGTTGCTGGTGGCAGGCACTGCAAGTGACCCAAGCATGGAAGGTTGTGCAATGAATGGGGGTTTCTCATTCTAGGCTTTATTTACCAGCTTCTCCCCTTGGTCAAAAGGCACATATCATTTAGAGGTTCCTATTATTCGGAGAATTGGTTGACCCATGTTCAGAGCCAAATCCTGAGGTCACAGCAGAAAATTACAAGCTTTCCATTTTAGTGAGATGTTAGGAAAGATTCAGATACTTTCTAAGAGAAAAAAATTGCTAATATTGAGAGTGAGTATTATGTTCTGAAAACATTGATTCAAGCAAGCGAAGCTATGATACTTAAAAGCAATCTTGGGTTCTCTGTATAAGTCACGATTCCCTTTAAGTGACAAGCTTAAATCCGGGGAAAGATCTATTTTCTTTCTAAATAAATGTTTTCTTTCCCTGATCATTTTTCTCCTTTTAAGAGACTGTCCTTTCCAAAAGCAGGGAAACAAACTTTAAAGACTCCCTAAGATAGATTCAAAGTAAACAAAAAACCACCAACTGAAATCTTGTTGGTGAATTTTGGAACAGAATGTTAATGGGAACAATGGCAGAAAGCTGCTCTCCCGTGAGGTAGGTGAAAAGTCAGTGAAGATTCTCAAGCAGTCAGCCAAGTCAGGAGCCAGCCAATTAGAACTCAGGGAAATGGCTGCCCACACATGCAGAGAGAAAGAGTTGTTGCAGGCCTGTGCTCCTGAATAAATGGTGCCCCACAAGAGGCCATGTTTGAACAAGCATCCTCTGAAGAGAGCTTCTGTTCCCTGGAAATGTGTAATATAAATCCTGTGAGCAACAGGAAATCTCTATAGGTGTTGAATGCTTCCAAAGTTTGAAAAGAAAATTGGGTGGGTGTGTGGGGATGCGGGGGGGTGGGGCGGGAAGTCCTGTTGGTGATGCTCACAAGGATGCTAACAACATCCCAGAAAGGAAGACTATCTCTGAGGATCAGTCTTCAGAATGCTGTCATTTTCACTTACAGATCTATGGCAAACATTATTTGACAGTTTTGAAATATTATTCAATTCATCATAGGGTATTGAAGGATGGAGAAAGCTGACTTATGTTTATTTATAATGAATAAAAGTATTTAGGATAGGAACTAGTTGATGTGAATAAATAAAAGTAAAAAAAGACCAGCAGGCCAGATTTCTCAGTCAAATAAAACATTGTGTAAGCCTTGTTCTATGACTGCACTAGTAGGAAGATTGTCTAACTGTGAATTATAGAAGTCTCATTGGGTACCAAAGATGAAAGAACCCACTTTTGTAGCCTTCCAAAGACAAATGAATGCTTTATCTACCTTGGAGTCCTGACACAAGGCCAGGGTGTGCACGGGCTCTCTTTATTCATGGACGTACCCCTCCCTGGGCCCAGCCCTGAATCTACCTCTCATTCAATGCCCTGTTCCAACAATCGCAGCCTGCTAGACAATTTTGTAAGGCAGAAACTTTTCCAACAGATTTCTGGAGAGGCAGTATGGCAGAGCCTCAAAGCCGTAGAGCACTGACCATCTTGACAAGCACCTGAGAGCTAAAAACATTAAGCACAGTAGGAGATGGCATTTATGAGTCACAGTTCCTTTTTCCTTTGTCTCTTTTCATATCTTACTCATTTTAACATCCTTAGACTAGAGCAGCCCAATTGAACCCACAAGTTAGAAATGTTCTCTACCTGTACTGTCAAAAATGGGAGTCACTTGCTAGATGTGCCTATTGAGCTCTTGAAATGTGGCTATTATGACCAAGAAACTGAATTATTAACTTAATTTTTTTTAAAAAAGAAGTAAAACCATGCAGCTACTGGCTATTGGATAGCTCAGAAGAGCTAGAATGCCATTTTATTTTAATTATTGTAAAGCTGATGTGCAGAGGGGTTACAGTTACATAAATCAGGTATTGAGTACATTTCTTTTTGAACAGTGTCACCTATTATCTTGTTTTGTATTGCAAATCTTAATTCTTTCTGATATTTAAAAACTGGACTCGAATTAAATTTATCCTTTCTCTTTTCTTCACTCAGGGACTGTACCTTTATTCTAGTTCAATGCAACTGAATGAAAATACTCTGAAGCAGGGACTACACAAGCCTTCCTCACTTCCACATGCACGCGACTTGCAGTTGTCTCACCTGTATCCTCACACCACACTGTGGCATAGCTGTGCTATACAAGTTGCTTCTTCTATTTTGGCTCAAGGCACCCACACCCTGGGACTATCCCTGCATTGACTGGCTAGTTTGCCTTTCAACGTGCATACCAACATTTCTCATCTCATGAAAGTTGTTCTAAAATTTGGGTACTTTTTCTGCTGGAATTGCCCTAGTGAGCTGACAAAGTTTCTCCCTAGCATCTAAATTCTTGTAAGAGGTTCCTTTTCTTTCTTCTTTCATTCCTCTTCCTTCTCCCCTTCTGTTTCTGTTTAATGAAGAGAATAACCTTCAGCCTAATGCATCTTGTTTTCTTTTAAGTCAAGTCTAAGAAAAACCCTTAACTTTATTTTTCTCTTATAAATTTTAAAATTAGAACTCAGTAGCTTCTACTCTTTTTGTATTTTTTACAGAAGGAATGTTTATGAGCAAAGGAAAACCTCAAGTGATATTTGAGAACTTTGGACTCAGTCATAAGACATAAATAGTTCATATTATAACAGTATTGGTAAAAGAATTAATGTTTGTGCTTTACAAATTTTAAAAAGATCCAACTAAGTATCTATTCACTGTACTTACACTGCTGTGCTAGTCACCCTAAAATGATCAAAATAATTTGGAATTCTGTCCTGAAGGACTTTCCATTGTGGCTGCAAATTACTGAAACAGAAGTATTATTGATCTCTTTTGAAATCTTGTCTGATGTTATGTACCTGCATGAATTAACAATTTCTGCAGTATTGTATTTAAATTTCATGTGCAGTGTAGTATTTGAATTTCATGTCCATCTCTTGTAATAGATTATCAGCAGTTCAGTCCTGCTTGGTCTTTGTTGGCTTTCTGTGTGCTTTTACTACACCAGGTTTGGGCGTTACAGAGATGGATACACTGTGGTCCTTCCTCTGAATAGCTTTGGGCTAATTGGGAAGAGAAGTTTTCTTCCTAAAATTTGGTAAATGGAAACATGCAAAAGGTGGAAGCCTTGGTTCAGTTTTGTTGAAGGTAACATCTGAGTAATCTCATGCTGTTGAAGACTACATGGTTCTGACAGAATAAAACTGATTACTAATATGCTTGATTTCTTCCTCTCCGTAGCTTATTGAAGTTTATCACTTATCATTTTGTATTTTTAAATTATATCTTCTCTTGTCTTAGTGTTTCCTTTCTGGCTTTACTTCTGAATTGTCTTCAAGTCCTCTTTAGCTTGCATAGCCATCCCATAGTTTTAATTCCATATTTTATTATCTTTGGAATCCAGACTCCTCATTGACCCCACTGTGTATTCAATTTGCAGAACAGCACCTCTGCAATATTGCTTTCCTTATATCTCATCTCTTCTTTAAAAAATGCAATAACTTGCTATCCTTTTCAAAATTTCTAGATCAAAATGTCTTTGTGCTGCCCCCCCCGCCCCCCATTGACAGCAGCTTGTCTCAAAGTTATTGAGTGGATTGGGCAGAAAGTCTACCTATCACCTTCACAATCTTAAATTTTCCCACTATTGCCTATCAATTCTGAAGTACATAGCCTCAATAGTAATTATAACAATATGTTTAAAGGTAACAGTTCTATCTGTGCCCTTTGACCTGAATTATCCTTTGCTGCAGTCCCTTGGAATTGATGTTGTATTCCAAGAAAAACAAAATACACTGAAAAGCATCTTAGGTAGAAGGCAAACTGTCCCTCCAACAGACAGGTGTGTTATCATCTTGAAAGAAACAGCCACAAAATGAGGAGATCACTGGCCAGGCAACTTATTCCTCTTCCTATTTCAGTGAGACAATGATAACACTTCCTTCAAGGCCTTAATGAATCAGGCTATGTATTTGTGTTATGAGACTATTTTAACTGTCAAAAACCTCCAGACTTCTGCTCCCAAATCTTCCTATGTAACATTAATCCATTATCTGTATCTTGGAGTCTGAAGATGTAGTGAAAGGCTGTCTTCCCATGGATGACATATAATCCCTTTACTCTACCCTTTATGCCTTTCCAGCCTATGTGGGTGATTGGAAAGACCTAACTTAGGACATCTTGACTTTGGGAACTGTAGTCTAACTAACCCAGTTCCATAAACTACTAAAAGTCATGTTGTGGCCTCTCCCAGTCAACACCACTCCCTGGGGCAAAATAAAAGGAAAATGGAAGTGCCTGGTAAAAATAAGAGCACAAGAACTCCATCTTGGGTAGCAAACTGTCAGCCAGGAAAGTACGTGAGTGAGGAGTTGCCCACTCTTGCCTACTCCCTCTAGTTATGAGTCTTGAGACACTTGTGTGAACCTTCAAAACAAACAAACAAAAAACTGGAACATTATTTTGCACAACCAGGAGGCTAAATGTTGCATATTTGACCTTCATTTTGCACTGTTTTACCAAAGTATTGAGTTTTAGATGTCTTCTTTTTGCAAAAAAGAGGCACCTTCAAGAGCAAAATAGTCAGCTTATTGAGGGGAGGGCTGGGGCTGGGAAGAATGGAGAAGAATGATGAAAGGAATGACATTGATCAAGATGCATTGTACTCATAAGCTGATCATGAACTGAAATGTTCACCCTTTGTCTAATTACTTAAAGATAATAAGAAAAAGAAAAATGGCAAAAAAAAGGTAACAGTGTTGAATGAATAGTATCTAGAGTACTTTCCATTTATGAGTATGTTCATAGTCCTTGAGCAAGTAACCAGTCAAGTTCATTAATTTCAGAAATAATGGTTTACTCTGAATGTTAAAATCGAATTCCAGCAACATTTTTTGAGCCCTACTGCAAGGTTTCTCTGATAATCATAAAAGATAAAAATAGATAATAGAGTTTCCCATTTTTCAAAAGGTGATAGTCATGACCTTAAAATGCACCATGGCTTATTTGTGTTATAAGACACATGTGGTATGAAAAGTGTTTTATGCATAAAAGAGAAACAATTTCTGTATTGGGGAAATTAGACAGTTCTTCATGGAAGGCAGATTTACATTTTTTAGGATGACCATATTCACAACAAATGGAACTACAGATAGGAAAGAAATCTGTATTTTCCGCACTAAGAAAGAGTCATGTTCGACTGGAGTACAATATTTTCAAAAGGTAAGGGAAATAGAACGGGGTTTGAACAGGAGGATTTGCTCTGCAGAGGAACAGGGTTGATGTTCTGTGGCAATCAGAGCTTTAGGGCAGTCAGCATTTGAGCTTTTGACAGGATTTATCTTCTCAAAGCTGTGCTATGGAGTTTGTAATAATAACAGTGGTAGTTAGTAATGAACCTAAGCCAGTGTCATTCCTGTGGGAAGAGAAGGACAACCAAACATAATGGAGGTGAATAGAGTACAAGATGGCATTCAAGGGAGGTGAAAGATAGGGCAATGAGAACTGGTGAAAGGCACATCTTTTCTTTTAAAATTGAGTGCAGATAAAAGATGCTTGCCCTTGTAAAGCAAATGGCATCTGCTGAGGTTTCCATACATGCTTTCAGTATTTCATGTGTATTTTTTCTCTTTTTTCTTCTGAAAAATTCAAGCCTTTGTTCAGATTTACATGTTAACATTTCCCCTCCCCCTCCCTTCCTCCTCCTTTTTTGTTTGGTTTTTCTAGGTAATTTGAAAAGAACTTGAGGAGATAATGCCATTTTATTTCCAAACTACAGTATATATCATCTAGTAATAAAAAGTTCTATTATACAGTTGCAGCATAAATATCTTTGATGCAAAAAGCATTAAAAATGATGCTAATGAGCTTCAAGGCATTGACTGAAAGATGGTACACGACTTTACCACTATTACCTAGAAGTGCTTGTGAAAAGTAAACTCTTCTTTGCAGATCACCTGCAAAGAAATATAGGAAAAATGTAGAATTTGAGAATTTATATATTGCACTTAGTAATGCAACTGATTCACACCTATATCACCAATGGATTTTAATTCTACTGAATGAAGGTTTTGTTGGGGAGTCAGAAATTCTTGTAGACTCAGTGGAACACACTGTTTTATCAGCTGATAAGACTTGTCATTTGTCCATAGCAGGACAAGCTGACAGTATGCATCTCCTTTCACGACACATGAGAAACTATGCAATGTTACACAGCAATGTTCTTGCTCAAAATATTTAATCTGGTTGTTCAAATATGAAGGCAATCTGGAAATCCACAGTTTGGAAATATTTTATTGAAGAAATAATGTGGGTTCCTTAATGTTACGACATACAAAATAGTAGGGAATTGTACTGGGTTAAAGAGAAGAAAAGGCACCAAACTATTCAGAATGGGATAATCTTATGGCTCACAGAGAATTCATGGTTAAAACAAAAGATATTTTATGGGACAATTACTAATTTTGATTTTAAGCATTTTACATTTAGGAAATATGTTCTTAATATTCATTTGCCTTACTATACTTTTTTGTTTTTGTTTTTGTTTTTTTGTCACTGTATTTCTCCCCAACTACCCATTCAACGTGTTTATCTTGTAATGTTGTTTTAATGTCTCTCTTCCTATCTCACTCCTGGGTAAGCTCAGGCATAAAAACTTAATAGGTAGATTTGCCCATTCCAAGCTTTTGTCCCACATTCTACACCTGTACATACAAATGACTATCCAACAGTTCTTTTGGAAATTTAAGGTATAATTTGTGTTGAAAACTTGTGTTCCAATCTTCCCCAGCATCCACTTCCCAATGAATATGCCTTCCATCTAATCCATCATGCAAAATAGAAGTTCAGGAGCTACTAGCATCATCTGTTCCTTCTTATTCTTTCATTTCCAAGCCATCACCAAGTTCTGTTTATTTTACATCTAAAATGTTTCTCAAGTTCATTGTCTCTTCTTCATCTTGAAGTCCACTATTGTAGCTAAGTTTCTCACCAAGATTGTGATTGTAACTTCCTTCATCTATTCTGGCCAGCCTCTTACATGTTTACTACTCGAATGATGAAGAATTATGTTAATGAGCAAATCTTAAATTTACTAATGCCTTCAAAATTTTTTTCAGTGACATTTACAATAAAGGTGAGCTACATGGCGGTTGACTAGTGCTAGCCTTCTCAAGGCTCTGCACTGTATTCTAGTGGAAAGATGCTCTTGTGCAGTGGTTCATCTCCTTTGCATTTATCCGAGTTACAAGTTTATACTTATTCAGGTGATTATTCATTCACTCTTGACACCACTGGACCATTAGTTTGTTTTGATTGAAAGAACATACCCTTTTCTGCACACCTAGCATATGATGATGGTTAGTAATTTTGAATTCATGGGTAAAATACATCAAAGCAAAGTGGAGTTTCAAGAACAAAGGATGTATGTTTTAAACTTTGCCATCCTAATAGGATGGCCATAAAATAATGAGAAACAGTTGGACAAATTTGAAAATAGATTTTTGGTGAAATAAAAAACACCTTGAATAATATGAGGGTAGACACTGGAAAGAGCATCCAAACATTTGAACTAAAAATTAGGCTCTGGAAAGGGAAGGAAGTAAAAAATAGCTTATCTGAAATGATTACTTCTAAATAACTGCAGGGCAGAAGGATATGAGGTTCCCATGAGGTCAAAAGACATATATGTTAGAAACAAAGAAATGGAATTTCCAGAAAGATCATAGATTGTAGTCTTAAAACCTTTCTATTAGAGATTGCATGAGCAACAGTGGAAAGTTTTCCTAAGGCTTAGGGCATGTCCATGGGAACTGGTATTTAAGATGGTATGAATTGTGCTGGAGAGCCTATGTATATGCTCCCTAAGTAGTTAAAAGGCCCATAAAGTAGAGAGGATTTTCTCTTTCTTTCTGCTTCCTTCCCATGGAATCTAGTATATGTATAATTAACATTTCATATACAATTTACTATTTGTGTCAGAAATTCTGCCTCCTTGGTTTATCTTAGGTTTTATTTATTTATTTATTTATTTTTGGTACTGCACCTGGGCTTGAAATTTGTGCCTAGACACCATCCCTGAACTTCTTTTACTCAAGATTAACACTCTCCCACTTGAGCCACTGCTCTACTTCTTGCTTTTTGATGGTTAATTAAAGATGAGAGTCTGATAGACCTTCTTGAACACACTGGCTTCAAAACATGATCTTCAGATCTCAGCTTCCTGAGTATCTAGGATTACAGGCATCGCCCATCAGTACCTAGCCACTATAGTTCTTAAAGCATTTCTCCAGACTCAGACTTTGTCTCATGATTATTTCCATATAAACCAACTCCACCAAAATTACTTGAACAACTAATTAGTATTTATTTAACCATCCATTTCCACATCATTGGATCTCAAGCAGTGGGATGTGTGTGCACCTAGATATTTACTTACATAGATACATACATGTATGCATGCATACATGTATACGTACATGTATATATAACTTTTTTTCTACTATTGTTGACTGCAAGAATTAACTTGTAGTTGCAGTCAGTGAAAAGCCAAAATATTCTAGAAATTATGACAGGCGTTACAACAAGAAACTTGGCAACAGGTTTTTAAAACATGTTTCTGGTTCTTGGGGAGGTTTTTCAACTCAAGCAACTGCAAACATCATCAGAAATCCATGATATAATCAGTGATGTGCTATGAAACGCTGATGATTAACTTTTGGAAATGCACATTCAAGCAGTCAGACTTGTCTGTAATGAGTCATGGAGTTGTAGGCTTGAAGTCAGTGAGAACACCCAGGAATTACTGCATATGGTTTGGGGATCTTGAGAACTAAGTTTGATAGCAAATAACATCCCATCTGTCAAAACTCTTGGGCCAGATATTACCACAAACACTAACAAAGCAGAGGGCTGAAATTCAAATTAACCTAACTTAAACCAATACTAAGGAGTAGCTTCAGAATCCTACACAATTATTTTACTATAAAACCTTGTACTTCCAGATAGGCACTGGTGGTACACACTGGTGAAGCTGAGATCTGAGGAGCATGGTTCAAAAGCCAGCCAGGATAAGAAAGTCTGTGAGACTCTTACCTCTAATAAACTATAACAATAACAAACAATCAGAAAGCCCAGGCTCTGAGTTCAAGCCCCAGAAAGGAGTGGGCACACACGCACACACAGACACAGACACACACACACAGACACACACACACACACACACACACACAAATAATTTCATCCAGAGCATAATGGAATTATATTAGATAGTGGTAAATATTTTGGGCAGTAGCTATGTAGGAACTATTTCTGAAAGTGACTTAACATGAGGGTTCTTAGGTTTAATTTTGCACCATTAAGTTCACATTTCTAAACAATGAGGACTGAGAAAGTGTATTTCTAGTAACTGTCCAAATAAGTTGGATGCTTTAAATCTGAGAACCACTGGCAAGCATATTTAATAAGATGGAATCCTTAAAACTATCCTGATGCATATATCATGATCACTATACAAATGAGTAGGGACTTGATGATTCCAGGCATTTTGCATTATTTCACCTGCTATTGCTGGTTTAAAGACTTCTCAAGAATCTGACTGCTGCTGCCAACTAGAGGAAGTTGTCTGGCAAAAAAGACAAAATTTGGAATTAGGCAAAGCTGAACTAAAATCCCGGGCCTTTCATCATGAGCCCATAACCAAAATAAATTAATATCTATTTATAATATCTTCTTATTTAGAATAAGAAATAACATAATTAATAGCTAAGCTAGAGCTTATGAGAATTGAATGAAGGGTATAAGAAAACACCATTTTATACAACTTCATGTACTTCAACTGAGATGAAACAAAGTATGTAAAATGAAGTGGTAAGAAATATGAACATATAAGCCAATGTGAATCATTTAAATCTGATAACATTAGTGTTTCAAATTCCATAATACTGTCTCATGGTCTTGGTCTTATTAAATATTTTCAAGGTGGTCTGCTCTTTCCCTGAGCAATCTCGGCTCCATTTAACCCACTCATTCCTCATTACCTAAGAATCCAGAGGCAAATAGGAAGATTTCCTTGGAAACAAAGATGGAGAAAAGGGTAGTGCCCATCTCCTAGCCAGCAAGAAAGGTTGACAATGATAAGTTGAGCTTTGTCAGTAGAAGCTGTCAAGAGGTCAGAGAAAGTTATATATCTACTGTTATGCTGGACATTGATCCCAGGGCCTTGCTGCATGCTAGGAATGCCTGCTACCACAACTAGTCTCAAAACTATTGAACACACAGTGCCCTGATCTGAGCATATGAACAAATATAAGAGAGTGAATGTTCTCTTCACAGAGGAATTGACATTTGTGATACATCTTAATGGGGTGTGGAGAATGTCTTTAGATTAAAATAAAAAGATGTGGGAAGAGATGGGCAGCATCCCAGAAGGGAACAGATGTCCCAGAACCACAGAGAGCCAAAGCCTAAAGAGCTAGAGAAGACCCGGCGTGGCAAGTGATTATTCTTTGGATTGGCTTTGGTGTAACTGGTCCTGCCTTCTTTACTCCAGTAGGAATCCCAGGTTCACGTCTCCAGCTAGAAAGTGGGTTGCAATGAGCATCAAAGGGATGGCATGCCATGTGGGCTCTTCCCATTTCTTCACTAAGACACACCCTTGCAGGTGGCTCTGCAATCACCACTCCATTGCTAACATCAGCCCACATCAGAACTGTTTTTCTGAAAATCAAGCACTGCCTTCTTAGTTCTTGCTCAACAAAGTGTATTACTTATTGTCAATACATTGTAGGCTTATTAAGTCTTTTCAAGGAGTCTTATCAAGTGCTTTTCCTCCTCAGCATGAGTTGAGAATGAAAGTTCTCATGAGAAAGATTCATATCCATGTTATTTATACAACTGCAGTCCAAAATGACACTCTTAAACTAGGTATTTCTTTACAAATGTTTGTTTACCAAATTATTACTGTTGCTTTTCTCTTATGTAGATTCTTTCCAGAGAATGTGCTCAGCATATGTGTGTATACCTACACACATATATGTACATACATATGTTTACACACATATGTATATATATGACATGTGTATTAGTACATATGTGTGTGTTGGTGTATTATGTGATGTTACAAACCCCTCACAAAGTACTAAAGATGCTCTTTTTATTACTGTCTTTCATCAAGACTTTTGATGCTAGAAGCATTCCTACAGCTTTCTTCTAAATCTAGACAGAGGGGTATTTGTCATAGGATAAAGCCATAACCTTTGGGTCAGCATTTGCCTAAGTCAATATCCTTGGAAAAAAAAAGTTTAATCTGGAGAAGAGGGGGTTAGGGGCTTTCCTTTCAAGAACAACCATTTGATTTGGTGTGAGTTAATTGGGAGCAACGGGGCCATACCTATGGCACGATGTGGTGTGAGTACAAAGATTCCACTTGCTTCTTTGAATACCCACTCCTCCACTCACACTGAACCTTACTCACTTAGTATAAGGATCTTTATTCATTAAAGCAGAAAAATAGATTCTGATTACCAAATAAATTAAGGAAGTGGTAGATAATAAACTTATAGAAGTCTGCCAGCTAACAAAATACGATTTATTCAGACAACAAACACAGATTGAGTTCTTATTGAGTGGCCCATGCTATGCTAGTTGTAAGGGATGCAAAGGCAGTCACAGTCTAGATAGCAAATGGATTAAATGAAAAAAATTCTTTCAAAATTTATATAAGTGCCGTTTGTTTTCCATACATCAGAGGAATATAGCCTCTTAAGTTGAAAACTCAGTAGGCTAAAATTATTGTAAGGGGATTGTGATTATTTTTCATTTATTCATTATTATTTATTAATTTGTATATCATCTATTCATTATTTGGAATAACAGTTTAGTAATACTTCCAAGTATTTAGAGTAACATATTTGTAAAATACAATAAAATTCATTGAATGCAAATTGAACTGATTAGTTACAACTTCAGTCATTGTGTTAGAGGATACTCTAATAAAAGCTTTAATATAAATTAAATATTTAAAAAGGAAAATTTCATACTTTAAAATTAGCTGCTTGAGAATCACAGAACTTTTCAACTTATGCTGTGAGGGAGCCTGACACAATTGTTTAAAACAAAATATGAGCCTAGCTGGAGGTCTGTGGCTCACATGTAATCCTAGCTGAGGAAGTGGCCGAATTCAGGGATTGCAGGTCAAAAGCAGTTTGGGAAGAAAAATATGTGATACTTTATATCCAAAATAAGAAGCAAAAGCAAGAGTAAGGGTGTTGCAGACGTTATAGAGCACAGACCAAGCAAGCAAGCCAAGAGGGCATAAGGACTTGAATTCAAATCCTTGTACCAATAACTTTTTAAAAAAAGAACAACTGATGCATTAATGTTGTCTTCTGTATTCAACTAATGTTTAGTGTGCCTGCAGTTAAAATGTTTAATGTATCTGCATAAGATCTAGAGAAGTATTTGTAAGATTAGCTATTTAATAACATACATAGACATGTTCATAGTCTCTTCAATAAATTTATTTTCCTCATTGATTTTTACTTGAGCTGCTGATGTTCAAAGTGCAATATTATTAGCCCTGGCATATAGGCTTGAGGAAGAATGCAAGAAAAAATAAATATAGCATGAGTGTCCTTTCAGCTACAAAAACTGGAAGCTTCTCTTGTCCTTAGTCTGATATTTAAATTACCATGTTCTATTATGTATTTGATGCCAAATTATAAAAGCTATTAAACTTTTATGATTCAAAAATAAGTGTATTGAAATAATCCTTTAATAGCATTGCTTAATATTCAAAATAAGAGATTAAGTTCTGAAAGTAAGAACGTAATATGAAATGGGAAATTCTAGCATTGAGTGCATATATCATATACATTTTTCTTCAAAAGAGGTAGCAGATGAAAATATTTTCTCATTTATTGAAAATAGTTAGCAACCTCTTTAATTTCTAAACTTAAAATACCATGTATTTATATGAATGTTTCCTCCTTTTGTACTCTTTATGCTTAGTCAATCCACTATCTTTTGAAGATTTTTCCAAAGAACATTATAATTGTTTACTTAACTCTCTTAAGTAGTTTATTTAATCAAGAAGCTGTGGCCCTTAAAGTGAAATATTATGAAAACTTGTCAAAACAGTGAATGCCTTTAGTGTTCAGGCTCATGTCTCAAGGCAACCTTGTTAGCATGAAGAAAGTAGTAGATTCTGACAGCTTACAATGAAGAATTTAGTACAAGGTGGCAATTTTATGCATATTCTCCACCTAACTTAAGAGTCTCTTTCTTTCTAGGGGCTGTTAACACATAAAGATGGTATTTGCAGAATGTGGTTAGGTAATAATCTCCCATAACACTGGAAAGTTATTGAATTATAAGGGTAACACATGACAGAGTTTTCCAAAATTGACCTGAAAGAAGTATTGACATGAAGATATAGATAGATAGTTGCCCAACTCTGTCCTGGGGTGAAAATTTGATGAAAGCACTAAGATTTTCATTTTGAAATAAAGTCCAAGTTGAGTGGACTCCCTTCTGTATTTTAAGTACACATTTGCTCCCTTAGAGATATCACTCAGCTAAGCCCACAAGAATATCACCTTACTCTGTACACATCAGTTGGAATAAAACTTGTGTAATTCAAGAAGGATTCACCTACTGTTCTATGATCATTGTTATCTTACTATGCTACTAGCTACTACAATTTCTTTATGTCAATATTACTATCATTTTACTAAATTAATAGGTATGCTTAATAGATGTACTCAGCAAGAACTTGTTCAGCTTGTTTGGTTTCTCTGAGTAGTTGTGTCCTGTTAACATTATATTGCACTTGTTATTTCTTTGTACCAACATATGCTACTGACATAGAATTTAGTTTGGTAGACAATGCACTTCAAATATTTTAAACACATAAAAAGCATTAAGAAAATAAATAATATTTAAACTATTTTTGTAGCATGCATCAAAGAAGTTATGGCTAATTTTAATAAAAAAATTACTACCAGAGTTTTAAAATAAATTACAGTTCAAAGAGAATTTCCATGTGCCAGGTAACTGAATTCTTTTCTACAAAATAGAAACGTTACGTTATAGAGGAATAGAGCTGCTTCTTCTTTTAACAGTTTATAATTCTGGAAAATAAATATGTTTGTAGTTAGTAAGAAGATTTCAGAGAAGGAAACTTTAGAATGGTGTTGAAAAAAATTGCACTGTCTGTTCCTAATGTAATGCATAATTCCCACCAGGAAGTTTTGCCTGTTGAGGTCTTGTATCACACTATATCAAACTGTAGACCCCAGTGATTACCATGAAACATATAGCCCATAAATATTTTAGAGGGATCAAATATTAGGTTTTGGAACAACCATTGTTTATCTTTATTGGTACCATTTTTAAACATATCTACAGGGAGCTGGGATGGCAGAGAGGACTGGTCCAAAGTCAGTCTAAGCCTTCTGAATTTTTCTGTACCTTCTACATTGTCTGGTCGCTCAACCTGAGAATTCATGGATCTCAATTCATAAATCTCTAATCTCAACTGAGATCTCACAAGTTTCAATTTCACATCTCAATTCAAATATAAGACTAAACGTTCCATAACCCGACAACTGGACTAATAAAGACATTGCCCAGGTATTTCTAAAATGAGTAAAAAAGCCTGTATTTTCACAATAATAAAAAATGGAAAATGCAGTATATAATTAAAATATTGGATTAACAATTGAAATACAAGGTGAAAGATTTATTGATTTCCTATTATGAGAAAGAAAAGTCTACTAACTTTTGCCTGTAATACTGATTGTTAAAAAACAGTTGTTACATTGAAGGGACTGTTATTGCTATTCAGTTTCTAGTGGCAGCATTAATATACATGCTATTTCTTTTTGTTTAAAAATAATAATAGAAATCTATTTGAAAATTAAAGTCTTTATATTATATTTATAATATAGATCTGTCCTAAAATCTATATAATTTACTAAAAGAGTTTTATATCTAAGAGGAAATAATATATTAGTTATTAGTTTTATTTCAAAATTTGAAATAAAAGTACCTATTAATTTTAAGTTTTTTCCTGTGAACTCATACTTGAGGGAAAAGCATAACTTCATAAAGTAAGTGGATAGAACCAGAAATACTTTAATTATAAAAATATACAAAATCCTTTGTTACCACTACATAGCAATATACCTGATTTTATGCATATGATATTATGTCATTTTATGAAGCTCTATGGCATCAGATAGAGAAGACAATACCAGAGTTGTGGGACATCTCAGTTTGGGTTCAAATCTGGATTCAACCAGTCCCTACCTATGCGACCTTGGGAAAATGTGACCCATCTATGCCTCAGCTCATTCTTGGTAGGTTGGTCTAATAACAACATTTGCCTCATATGTAGGAGAATTACATGACTTAATATATACTAGATACAGAGCTAATGCCAAGTAAATGTTAGCTATTATTCTATTATTATTATTATTACGCAGGCAATGTACCTAATAAAGGGTACACATATGTAATTTTAATTTCCATTGCTTTTAAAATGTTGACTGGATTAATGTGGATTAATTTGTATGTGACATAGTAGCTATATTTGTTTGTTTGTTTTCCCCTGCGCATATCTTTAGTGTGTCTATGAATGCACTGGGTCAGAGAGTGAAAGCTATTTCTTGTGAGGGGTATGCTTAAGAAAAAGTTGAAGATTTTCCCAGAACTTTGTGGGAGTTACTAAGTACTACTCCCCCTCACACCCAGAGAACAATAAATTGTAAAACTGGCTGGAGGGAGGGATGAGGAATGAAGATAATGGTATAACTAGCTTGGGAGGACAGGTGATCACCTCAGGGAGAGACTGGGCGAGGAGCAGAGGCGGTGGGTGGAGAGGGGTGATAGGGTGGAGCTGGAGGAGGCCCAGAGCAAGCAGTAACCTGTGCTCAGACTCTGGGTTGGGCCCCATCTTCACTGAGGCCTTGAAGGCTTTGCTGAGATTAGACATGCTTGGTTCTCAAAGGGATGGGATGCAGGCAGAGAGAAGTGAGACGAACACGTTAAAGTATGCTGAAACTTGCATAGCACGGGATGTGCTCCTGAGTTGAAAACTTGGTAGGAAAAAGATAAGAGCAATAGGACATAAGGAAATGTGAAAAAGATTGGGCGGGGAGAGGTAAAAAAAAAAAAAAAAAGAGGTTGGCAACGATTTAACACTAGACTCACAGAGACTCAAAATGGTATATTAGTGTGACTAAATCTAATTACGAGCTAAATGGAGCAATGGTAATCAAAATGATGCTGCCATTCATGCTTTGCACTCTTTTAAGTGTTTAAGGACATAAAGCTGTTGCTGCATTGATAAAATCCAAGATTTGCTTTCTGTAGGAGGTCTGTTTAATTGAGGTGCTCAAAAGAACGGAACTAGCACAAAGGGTAATGGTTCATATTTTCAATGTGACTTCTTGAAGGAGATATAAATTCACTCCAAACAACTAGCCAAAAGTTATAGTTACATACTTATTGGGAATAGTAACCGTGGAGCAGCAATGGAGGACATTCTGTGGGGAAGAGGGATAAGTACTTTTGGTCCATTTAATTATAATTTTACCTAATAGGGTCAATATCTGCGAACGCTCCCCCAGTTGTTACAACTCCATATTCTCTAATCTCCTCAATCACATCTGAGATTTAGCAGATTTCATCTCACTGTGCATGTTCAGATCAAGCATTGAGCTTCTCCAGACAATGTTTCTCCACCTGCTGGGGGAAAAATAGATCCTAGATGCAGCCATCTGAAAAAATGCTTTTCTTACTACAGAAGTATCAGATTAATGCAATTCTTCATCATCATATCTTTTTTTTTTTTTTTTAGTTTTCTGCCAACGTTAAGATGTGAACTCAAGGCAATGCCATTCAGCTGATTTGCTCATGGCTACTGTTCTACCTACCATATAAGCCAGGCATTCACTTCTGGCTTTTTTATGGTTAATTTGAAATAAGAATCTAAATTCTTAATATGGGTCTGCCTAGGTTAGCTCTGAACTAATATTCTCAAATCTCAGCCTCCTTTGTAGCTGGGGTTATAGGCATGAGCTATTGCGACCTAGAACATATTACTTTTGAAAGTGAAGATTTGGGGATGACTGTTATCTAAATCTCATAGGTAGACCTACATAGGTAGGTCTACATAGGTAGGCCAGGAAGAGCTCTGTTGACACCCAGAGCTCTCAAGTATGCTTTGTTTTCTAGGAACCTGGGCCCAGTTCTACCTGCCAGTTGCCAATCTTAGGATAAAGTCTTACGTGGCTTCACAAACCACATATGGGTTGTTTAAGTTGTTGTAAATGACTTTACTTGATTGTTTTTGAAAGTTTCAAAACTTACCAAAAGGAAATAAATAAACCTGTTAATTCACTTAAGAACTAAAGAATTTCTTTCATAGAGAGCTATTCGGTTTAGTAATCATAGTGACAAAAATTGCATAAAATATTTTCTCTTTTGTGTGTCCTCCTAAAATGCAAAGGGAATTAAAGTGGAGAAAGTAAAAGTTTCTTCTGTCAATTCAGTTGTGGACCTTTAGGCACAATATGTATGGAATTTGCCCACGAGAAATTGAAGCGTGCATGGTAAATTGATGGTCTATTGAGGAGAGAATATTACGTGAGGAAAATGACAGGAAAAAATGGTCCAGTAAACCAAAATTGGTTGTGACAGATGAAAAAACCAATCATAAATATAATTGACCATCACAAAGCTCTGTCTCTTGGCCTGAATGCATGTCTACTTCTAATAGAAAAGAAGGCATTGATTGTAAAACAGCAATGATATTTTCATTCAATAAACATATAACAATGTTATATGATTCTGAATTGGAAAAAAAAAGTCTAAGAACTCTTTTCTAAGAGAGGATTCTTTGCAGAACCCATCATTGCTTCTACATTTTGAGGACTCCAGACACCTTACAGTCTAGGAGCTATCAATAGTCTATGGTTGAAACTAATGAAATCCTGCAAGAATAGCTCATCCTGAGAGCTATCCTTTCTTTTCTCTCTCTGGTTACTATAAGGGGAGCAACTTTCTTCCCCTATTCCCTTCCAATATGATGTTTCTCTCTACATTGCTATAGGCCTAAAAGCAATGAAGTCAGCTGAAACAAAGACAAAAATGAATCTTTTTTTCCCCTTGCTTTTATCAAGTATTTTGCCACAATAATAATAAAAAGAAGTGTGAGACACAGCAAGGTAAAAGGAAAAAAAGATACAGAAATATTTTTCTCTTTTCTGTGTGAGAGATGAGGGTAAGGAGCAGACTGGCACAGTAAAGTGGATCAAACCTTGGGTCTTGGGCATATTAGGAAAGAACTCTACCCCTAATTGAATTGATATCCCCAGACCAGAAGTTCTGAAATCTTGCATTTGCTCATATCTCATATTTGTACATCCAAATCACCACTGAAGATATATAGTGCCCTGTTTGGAATCCAGTGAGAACTTTTTAAGTGCTTTTGTATATCAGGTTTAGTGGTCTCCACAAATCTCAGTTCACCCAAAATGTTTCTCTGAGACAGACTCCTTAAACACACGTTAAGATCTAAAAACACAGATGCCTCCAAAACCAGTACCCAGTTGTGTGAGCCAATCCCTTTCTAAGCAGCAATTTTACAGGAAGGAAATTATCTCCTCTCCTCCTCTGCTTTGCATTTGTCACCAGAGATGAATAGTAGGCTTTTGGTCTCTCTGAAGAAAGAATTCAGGGAGCAGAGCACAGAGGAATTTGAACAGAACTAGACTGAAGTAAAAGTGTAAGTACATCCCCAGGGCAGACTGAAAATGGGTAGCTTGACTAAGTCAGTCCTGACATATGTTTTGTGGTTAACACACACACACACACACACACACACACACACATCTCATGAGGGAAAGACAACTTCCTTTATGCAAACAACCATATGACCTCTATGGAACCCAGAACAAGGGGAGGAAGTCTAACATATAAAGGTACTTTGTGAGATTTTTCTCTTCATCCTGAGCAAAAGAAAGTGAGAGTGACCACTGTAGATCTTAATCTCTAGTATTATGCCCAAAGAGCTGCCCATAGAGGTGTGATACATGTGTTTATAGGAGGTTTCATTTCTATAAGATAGTTAGGAGTGGAAAATAATGAACTAGAAAAATATTGTTTCCAGGTATGAGGGAGGAAGGACTATAACTCCAGCTACTTGGGAGGCTGTCAGCCTTATGATAAAATGAAATAAAACAATAAAGTGAAAAGATGAGCAAGTAGCACAGTGATAGAATGCTGTGGCGTGCACAAGGCCCTACATTCAATCTGTAGGATTAAATAGTTAAATGAGTGTAAGGTCTGTCCCTGGAAGGCTCCCGGTAGATGCCCCCACCTCATTAAGTCTCCACCCAGTTACCTGGGTAACCAGCAGACCTGGAGGCAGTTACCTCCCCTTTCCCTGAGGTCACATCCTAATCCACCTGGCCACACCCCCTGCCCCTGCCCTAGATAAGGCAGGGTTGGGGGGGGGGTCGCCCTTCTCTCCCTTCTCTCCGGCCATGGATCATCTTGGCCACAGGCCAGCAGTTTGGTACTAAACTTTCTCTCCTGACTGAATACCACCTGGCGTTCACCTTTACTGGCTACCTACTTTAAAAACCTAACAATGAGTAAATAAATAAAATTGCTCATCACATGGTATCTAAACACTTCTTTAAAATTTGGTCAAGGGGCTGGGGATATGGCCTAGTGGCAAGAGTGCTTTCCTCGTATACATGAGGTCCTGGGTTCGATTCCCCAGCACCACATATACAGAAAGCGGCCAGAAAGGGCGCTGTGGCTCCAGTGGCAGAGTGCTAGCCTTGAGCAAGAAGAAGCCAGGGACAGTGCTCAGGCCCTGAGTCCAAGGCCCAGGACTGGCCAAAAAAAAAATAAATAAATAAAATAAAATAAAATTTGGTCAAACCTTCCTTCCTGTCCTCAATTCCAGATTCTACAATGTACTTAGCTCTAAAGGTTAAGCCTTTTGACTCACTTGTGACTCTGCTTATGTGGTTTCCATGTCTTAGAATATTTTTTTCTATGTTCCCATTTCTTTCTTCAGCCTTAAGAGTTCCTTGTTATGCTTTATGATGTTTCTCATCTGGCCTCTTTGCAGGTTTTCCTGACTCCCTGGAAAAAACTAGTGGTCCACTGCCCATTTTATTATGATACGTAACATATTCTGGTACGTAATTATATGCTACTAATCTGTCTTCTTCTGTACTGGTCAGCACTGGTTTGGTTTTGATTGCTGCTTCCAGTTCTAGGGTTTGAACTGTGGACCTTAAATCTCCTAGTAAGTTTACCACAGAAGGACATCACAGCTGTATTTTGCTAAGCAAAATGCAGTCAACTAGCAAAGGCACAGGTGAGACCTCATGATAAGAGGTCCTGAATGTTCAATGTCTGATTGACAGAGGAAATATACAAAAGTAAAATAAAAATCTATATGCTCTAATTCTTGCCTAAATGACTTATCTATCACCTATCTATGATGTTTCATCATATTTATCTCTCTGTATAGCTAATGTTCTTTGACCAAATTCATCCTCCCATTTTCTTTTTATCATTTGCTTTACTACCTTTTAAATAATTATAGTACATCTCTTTATCTTATTTTTACTTGTATATAAAGTACTTCAATCATATTCTTTCTTTCTCCATTATCTTTTTTGGCCCACCCACTCCCACTAGTAACCCACCCTTAAACAGTCCCCATTTCTCTATTAATTTTGCCTAAGTTATTTATTCCTATTCTTGTTCAGTAATATTTTGGTTTTGGTCTGAGACAATTTGACAGGGATATCTGATTACACAGTAAAAAAGAATGGCATTTCTTCTCTGCCTCATAATTTCCAAGCCCTTGAAAAACACCTTATTGAAAAACAGATTTGTGGCCAAATGCCCAACTCAAGATTATGATTTTTTTTTCTCAAGTAATATACTTATCACTTTGGAAGGTAGAGTGGGACTGTGTTAACATTTTATCTTGACTCCTATCAAATGCCTCTAAAACAGAATTGTGATTGACTGTTGTAGGACTTAAAAAAATAAATATAAGTAAATATGGACAACTAACTATTGCCAGGCTGCTTTGGAAAACTAAACAGTAAGGTAGTTGGGAGGAGAGGAGGAAACATCTTTTTTGATGTATTAATAAAGTAGTTTAGATGAGAGAGTCAGAAGTCCATTTGTATGCCTATGGTAATGATCCAGTAGAGAAAGAAATTTAAGAGAGGTGGCTTTCATATCCATGAAGAGTTGAATCAGCGAGAATGTATCTCAATCATTTTAAGGGAGATGCATAATAAACATATAAACAGCTGGCTTCCTTACCAAATATGGCACTAGAACATATTACTACAGAATCTTACTAAAATTTATCTTTTGACATTCAAAAATATCAATATAAAATAAGAATTTTGGATATAGACATGAAGTACTTCCAGGACAAGAGGTAGGAGGGATAGAATGATAAGTTAAATCCTGTTTTCAGTATTTAGAGGTTCACTATAGGAGATTGGCAGTATGAACCCCAGAACCAGGCTGATTTGAATCCTGGTTTATTAGAGTATTTATTAGTTGTATAGTCTTAAGCAGTTTACCTAAATTCTATTTCAGTTTGTAAACATACAGAATATACAAATTTAAAATACAAATTATAATAACGTACAGCTTATATAACAATTAAAATAAACAAGCTGATACAAGTTTAAAATGTCCTATCCATGGAAATAATATATAAAGTCTTTTATTAGTTATCACAAGTCATTATATGTCATGTTTAATGAGGATAAGATGGAATACTAAGGCTGAATAGAAGAGACCATTATTCTTAGAAGCTATAAGGAGACTCGGGAAACTTTTCATACTCAGAAGCTGTATTTAAACAGATCTTGCAGAATAAATCAGACCTGGCCAGGCAGAGTAAAGCCAAGCATACTCTTGCAAAAACAAAGGCTCAGAATTGGACGGTACCAGGTGGACATGAGCACGCGGAGACCAGGCATTGGGCAGGTTACAGTAAGAAGAGGTCATTGGACACAGAGTTGCCAGGCCTTTAGGGCTTGTTCTGGAGTTTGAAGTTGGTCCTGCACTCAGGGAGCCATCATGGTGGCCACACACTGTGAATTCAGGAAGTTGTAAATCCAGAGTCAACAGGAAATGGCCCTAGGCCTCATGAATTCCATATCATAACTGTATTGGTCACCCTTTCCATATTTCATTCCAGCATCATTGTTGGTTATATCTTTTTGCAATGCTTGGATTCTTCCCCTATCCCCACCCCTGCCCTGGAATGTTCTCTTGACTATATGCTTCCCTCTGAATCCTCTGCTTGATCCTTATCTCCATTGTCAGCCAGGGCCAGGCTTTGAAATTCATCCTAACCCCTCTAGACAGGCTGTACAAAGTCTTCCACAGATCCCCAGAGTACTGCGAGCCACCCCTGATTTACGTATCTTCAGCTTCATTCTTTTAGACTAACCCTATTATAAGTGCTGAATGAACCAATTTGTCATTTGCAATTTTGAGAAATCAATTTGCATTTTGTTGTTGCTGAATATTGTGAACCATAAGTTTCTTTTCCTTTTCTTTCCCTCCCTCCTTTCTTCCCTTCCCCCTCCCTTCCTCCTTCTCTTTCTTTCTCTCTCTCTTTCCTTCCTTCCTTCTTTTCTTCCTTTCTTCTTTCCTTCCTTCCTACCTTCTCTCTTTCTCTCTCTCTCCCCCCTCTCTCCCTTCCTCCCTCCCTCCTTCTTTCTTTCTCTTTCTTTCTTTCTTTCTTTCTTTCTTTCTTTCTTTCTTTCTTTCTTTCTTTCTTTCCTTCTTTCTTTCTTTCTTTCCTTCCTTCTTTCTTTCTTTCTTTCTTTCTTTCTTTTTTTCTTTCTTTCTTTGTTTCTTTCTTTCCTTCTTTCTTTCTTTCTTTCTTTCTTTCTTTCTTTCTTTCTTTCTTTCTTCTTTCCCCTTTCTTTTTTTCTTTCTTTCTTCTTCCTTCTTTCTTCCGTTTACATTGTAAATAAGGACTCAAAAGCAATGACATTAAAATGTCCAACCAGGGGCTGGGGATATGGCCTAGTGGCAAAAGTGCTTGCCTCATACATGAAGCCCTGGGTTCAATTCTCCAGCACCACATATACAGAAAATGGCCAGAAGTGGTGCTGTGGCTCAAGTGGCAGAGTCCTAGACTTGAGCAAAAAGAAGCCAGGGACAGTGTTCAGGCCCCGAGTCCAAACCCCATGACTGGCCAATAAATAAACAAACAAACAAACAAACAAATAAATAGAAATACATTAAAAAAATGCCCAACCAGTACCCAGACACCACCTCTTGGACCTCTAACCTAAGAGCGATTTTCAACTGCAAGAGAAAAAAGGTATTTAAGTAAGAGGCTTCTTTTCTGGTAAAGATGAAATCTCAGCCGTTCAGGAAGATGTCTGGATTATGAGGTATTAGTTTAGTCATTAAAGTCATCCCTTGGAGCCATTTAATTCCTTAGAGACAAACACCACTGCATGAATTCACCTACTGAAGCCATTCAGCTCTCTCCCACAGGGGTCCTGTCATTCCCTACCTGGACTCATGCTACTGCCTTAGCAGAGACCTCCTCTGCTCTGCCTACCACAGGCAACCAGCTCTCACCTACCCTATAGATATTGCTCCTTCCATAGACATTTTAGATAGGTTTTTACACTCAGAAGAAATACAGGTGATAGTTTACATGTATGCCAACTCCTCCCCTCTTTTGCACATACACATACACACAGGTACACACACACACACTCAAATATAAGCTCCCCTGAAAGGGGTGGGCTTACTCATTTTGTTGGAAGTGATCCTTGAGTCTCAATTTATACACAGGGTGTGGTGTATGAGACCTAGCAAGATGTAACTTGCTGGATTCTGGGAGAAATTAAACAGAAACTTATCTGTTTTGATTGAGATCTTGGCATAGCCTAGTAAAGTTGAAAGGGACCTAGTTTTCTTAACTGGCTACAGCTACAAGACGAATGACATTTTCAGGGGTCAGATAAGTTTGTTACTCCTCCCCCCACCCCCCCAAAAAAACCCCTCTGGTTGTAGTAGGGCTGGGTACCTGATCTAAACTCTGAAAAAATGCAAATCACATAGTTATTTGATGTCTATATGTTTTTATCTGAGATAGAACTCAATAATACAACCAGAAGTCATTCATTTTCAAGATTGAAAATTTATGGCATGGTAGAAGACAGAAGTATTCTCAAATTACTGTTTATATTTTTATACCTATATCCAACATTGATTTCATTTAACTCTCAGGGGCTAGGAATGTGGCTCAGTGGTAGAGTGCTTGCCTAGCATGCATGAAAACCTGGCTTCAATTCCTTATCACCACATAAACAGAAAACACCGGAAGTGGTGTTGGTGTCTCAAGTGGTAGAATGCTAGCCTTGAGCCACAAGAAGCTCAGGACCAGTGCTCAGGCCCTAAGTAAAGGCCCCACGACTGGCACATACACAAAAACAATTCCATTTAACTCTCAGTATTATTCATTTCAAGTCTTGAAACTAAAAATCCCTATCTTAAAAAAAAAGACATTTTCTTTAAGTAGCTGTACAGAAGAGTTGCCATTTAACAAAGCAGTTCATGAATACCATGCATTTGAATTGATGTCACCCTTTTCAACAACACCACCCATAACCTACATGGCAAAAGCCCACCCAGACGGTCACTATTTTGCCAACCTGTTTATGAATCCACAAATGGAGTGCCTGGCCATTTATCACTGCAGAAAATACTCCTGAGATGAGTGTGCTGTTGATTCATCACTCTACAAAGTGCCAGGGAACTTCAGGTCTAGAGTGAAAGAAGAGCGTGAGGCTTTAAAACCTCCCAAGTATCTTCATTTTTCTTACAAGTTCATCATCTAGAATAATAGTTCAGCTCCTGAGCGTTTTTCGCTTTTCCTTTCTGTATTGGTCTATTGTATGGGAAACTTGATGCAGGTCCCTGGCAGGCTCAGATGATCTTCACAGGCTCAAAATAACAGTCAGAAATGTCAGTATTCAGAAAAGCAACAAATTATGCAAGAAATTCTGTGCAATCTTGTGGGAGGATTTTGTTTTTCTTTTACCAGAGCACTAATATTTACCTTTTGAAATGAGAAAGCAGACTCAAAACCCTGTATTTCAGAATGGTACAAAAGACAGTCAGTCAATATCAAAAGATGAGTGTGCTACTTGGGGAAGGTTAGAGATGAAAGATGCAAATGGACTGAAAAGGAATTACAATTTACCTTTGCAAAAAACTTTCATATAAGAATTAATGTTGAAAAAAAAAGGTTATAACCCTTTTATTTCTAGAATTATAGGATTTGAACCCAACCTAAGAACTCAAAATTCTTCATGCTACCTATTGAAGGTTGATTGAAGGTTTACAAATTTGGTGATGATGGTTATAGACTTTAATGAAGATGTTATTTCCTAAAAAATAAAAAGCATAGTTGGATTTCATATTCTTCTATGTGAAAATTGCTTTGTTGACTCATTCAACAAATAGTTCTTCATTTTAAAAACACACACACCAAACTAAAACTGCTTATTCATTGATGCTATTCACCAAAGGAATTATTTTTTGACACTGGCTTTAGCTGGGTGTGGAAAGCTAATTTTCTCTGCTGACTGGAAGTCTGGTAAGGAGCCAATGTACACACCTAGGTACACACAAAACAATTAGGTTAACTCATTCTGAATAAGTTGGTTCCCATGAATAGGTTGTGCTTTCTTGATCTGTCCTGCTTGAAGTTGCTTAAAATATAGAATGGATAAAATGTGGTTTGGGGAAAAGCCATTTAATTAGGGTGAACTAAGTATCTAGGTACTCAGAAAACATAGGACAGCCATAGGAAATATTATTGGTTAGTACCTTTAGATTTTTAAATTCGTCATTATTATAAATGAAAGAAATATTAGTGCTCTAATTTCTGTCACACAAACTTGACTCTGGGAGCAAGATAGATATAATTCTAGAAATTCAGTATTGAGACTTAATGTCTTTTTCCCTCCCAGGTAAGGATTCTTAACTCAGTTTTCAATAAAGTTTGCATAATCAAGTAAATGTCCAGATGGCATCGTGTTCTTTTAAAAAATTTAAAATAACATTGATTTTAAGATGTCTTTCTTGTCCAGCTTTTATAGACTGAAAAAATTTCTGTGGAAGTATAGTAGCATGTAATAACTTTCTTTGACATGATACTTGCTTCAAAGCTATATATTGTTTTAGGTAATTGTGTAACATGAGTATGGGCCATTCATTTTAAAAATAGTGAGAAGAGGTCAGATCCTATCCATCATCCTTTTTAGTACAGCTACAAATAGCTTTGGGGGAAAAACACAACTCAAGAATTGTTATTTATTTCACAAGTACAAATAGTTACAAGAGCTTCCACATACCATTACTCCTAAAAGTTTGGAGTATTGTTACAATTCATAACCAGAGGTGTCAATATTAAAGGGTTGATTTATTCATAGTGTAATTTTGAGAATTATTTTTGACTTGCCTTGATCTTAAAAATATTTTGTGCACAGATACTACAAAGAAAAGTTCATGGAATTTCATCTCCTCGAGGAAAGATGTATACTGGAATAAACTTGTTTTCAGAAATTTGAAGGAGTGACATTGTTCATAAAGAAATGCATTTCTATACCTGGATTATATAACTATAAGCTCTTTGTACATCACCATTATAGTAACAATATAATGTTAACAAAAATTTGTTTTCTTACAACAAAAAGAAATGTCTTAGGGTTTTAAATGACTTTATTAGGCTAGAAAATAATTTATTACAGAAAAAAGTAATTTCATTTTCCATATCTTTTTGTGCTGGTCCTGGGGCTTAAAATCAGGGCCTGGGTGCTGTACCTGAGCTTTTATGCTGAAGGCCAGCACTCTACCACTTGAACCACAATTCTACTTCTGGCTTTTTGATGTTTCATAGACGCTCCTGCCTGAGTTAGCTTTGGTGCATAATCCTAAAATCTCAGCCTCCTGAGTAACTAGGATTACAAACGTTAGCCACCAGCATCTGGCTCATATTCCAATTTTGGTAGATTTTTTTTCAAAGTTACTTTTAGGACCAGTGCAGTTGCTTATGCCTGTAAGCCTAGATATTTGAAAGGCATAAGTAGAAGGATCATAGTCAAAGCTAGCCTGAACTAAAATTGTAAAACTTAAAATAAGCTAGTGCAAAATGTGCTAGTTTCAACTGGTGGAGTAACTACCCTGAATTCATACCCCAGTATTGACAAAAATAAGTAAGTAAATAGAAAAATCAATTCATGTTACAGAAAGTAAGAGAAATAAAGGGTTCCACTAAAAGGATTTGACTAGAGACTGTGGAACCAATCAGAAATCATTGTTGACTTAAGACAGCAAGACCTTTGCTCTTGTACCAAGCAAATGATTCATGTAAATAATCTCAGTTTCATTTTCCTCACCTGGAAAACATGAGCACCACCAACCAATCCTCACTTATCTCACAGGGATATTGTTTATAATGACTTAGAAGAACCTTGAATTTTTTAGAGCATGCAGTGCAAATGTACTATTATCTTAACATTCTGTAATTGAACATAGCAGAGCTGTTTTTTGTATGGTTTGTTTGTATAGTTTTTAAAATTCTATAATATGAATTCTTTTGTCCTGACTGTACTTAGCATATCCATCTTTGGCTGTCTGTACCTTCATTCACTCATTCTCTCAAGAGAGGCCCTCCATTCCTCCATTTAGAACATCAGCTCACTCACAGACGGGTTTTGAGTCTCAGGTTATATGAATAGAAAACCACACTCCCTTCCCCAACAAACTTAAGAGTAGTATTATTCCTTCTATTTCAAATTCCACTTATTCTAATTTTTTCCTTACAAGTACTAACTTAATAAATCTGATTTGCTTTATGCTATTTCCTGAAATTCTCAATGCCTGAAGACTGAATTTATCTTTCTCACTTGTTTTCTGGAGAAGATTCTTGGTGTGTCCTTATTTCAAAGCACACATTTGAGCTGCTGTGCTCTGAAATCAGACTTTTGGGTTTGAGTGGCAGTTTTAAAATCTCTGCTAGTTTGAGTAAGTTTCTTTGTATCTTTGAGTATCAATTTTCCCATCTATGATAGGGAACAATAACAAAAACCCATGAATATTTTGTTGGAAAGTTTACACTATGTTACACTATAGTTACAGTAGATATAATAAACACTCAAAATGGCAGCTGTTTCTTCTTTTTGAGTTGTTTAAAAAAGATTCCAAAATCATGGATAAAAGTCATACATCAAAGTGCCACATGAGAACCAAGTATATCTCTTACAACTGAAATGATAAAGATTTACCCGAAAATCCTCAACTATTGCCAAAGTACAGCTCTAAACTCCTGGGCTCACCCATTAGATAGGCAACTGAAAGGAGAAGACTATCAAGGGTTCTAAGAAAGGCAGAGCCTTTGAAACATTGCTATATTACAGTTGGAGTATACATAGCTAGAAACCCTTAAGGAAATTATTTGGTACTGTCTTTGGTGCTTTTATTACATACTGATTCAGTCTGGACAATTTAATAAAGAACAGAGATTTCTTTCTTACAGTTCTAGAATCTGAAAAGTATGGGGTCTCTGGTTCCATGTGGCATAAGCCTTTGTGATGTACTCTCCTGTGGTGAAAGGTAGAGGGGCAAGAGTGGCCTAGGGAAGAGAGGGTGTTTCATAATGGATTTTTATAACTAATCCATTCCTAGGATAACAACCTGTCCTGTGATACTGACTTTAAACCATTCCTTCATGGCTTATACTTCCCAAAGGTCCCAGCTCTCCATATTATGTTATTGAGGATACATTTTCTAACATACATGATGCATAGCAGGCATCATGCACTAAGACACAAGAACAGGTATGCACCCTGTGGTTTAGCATATCTACTTTCTTGAGGCATACTTATGAGAACTGAGTGGTTTTATGCACTGAAAGATATGTTTGAGAATGTCACCACATTACACTCAAAAAAGCAGCACAATTTTAGCAATCTAGTTCAAAATATGCCTTAAACTAAAAAGCTATCCAAAAGTTCATCCATATTATAAAGGGTAATAAATATGTTATAACACATTCAGGTAGTGCAATACTACATGACTGAGAAAAGTCAATTCAAAACAACTCCCAACTATTTGGGCAAACCATGTATAGCACTATATTGATGGGAAGGAAGTAGGCAAAAAGAGCAGGTGGCATCCACTTAAGTAAATTAAAAAAAAAAAGAAAAGTGTGCTATTAGAATTCTAGTTAGCAGTTTCCAATGAACTATTAATGATGGAGTCACTGGCAGTCTTTTAGATTGTGGTCAAAAAGCAGATTATGAATATATAGATACTTGATAAAAATTCCATAGGGCACAGGCTTGTGCAAGGTGTACTTTTCCACATTTATACTATGCATCAATTTAAAAGCAATTGAATTTTCCCTAAGTATCTGGACAGGTATTAATTTTGCTTTTCTAAATAATGTTTTGGATCCCTTAGGACTGCTTAACAGAAGCAAGCTAGCAAAGCACAGTGCAGTGCTCTTAAGCCCAGAATTCTGCACTCTTAGATCCAGAGAAATGTAGAGTAATCCATATTAGAACAGCAATTTTAAGGTGGCCATCCAAGATTTTGAAGGACAGAAGGCCTTTCCTTGTCTTCAGTCACAAGAGAACCATATGTTTCCTATCTCCCACTTCCTTGTGGCACAATTAAGTGGATGGAATTCCTTTAATTCAACAAGTGTATTCAAAGAGGTCAAGCATACTAGACGGTATAAGGATCACATGGGTGTCACCCACCAGCTGTGAAAAGGAAGTTGTCATTACATCCTTGAGTTCTCATTGTCTGGTTCTGGAAGTGCAGAGCAGAGTTGGAGTCCAGGGGAAAGTCAGAAACTGGGTGCTGTACCTTTGGGGTGTCTCACTTGATTAACCCATAGGCAAAGGAGAACACAGACAGACATGAGGTAGCTGTGCCAGGTTGCTCCTTTCTCTGCTTGCTTTGGCCTAGAAGTACATGCATGGATTTGACTAGAAGGAAGAGCCAGGAAACAAGTCAATGCATCTGAGGCGTAAACCTGAATAACATGCCCAAATGTCTGCCTGATAACTTCAACTTAGTTGAACACCAGAAATGAGCTTGATGTGGTACAAGATTCACTTCATAGCCCACCCTATGAGATTATGGGGAGTTTGTCTGCTTTTGTGCTAGCTGCTTTGGCATGTGCATTGTGAAAATCAGCTGTTGGCCACAGCTGGTGTTTGCCCTTGACTTGATTAGTGGCAGAGCCCAGATGGCTCACAAAGCAGCTCTCTAATATTTCTTCGGTTGTTCTCCAGTTGGCAGATGATTTCTGACAAGAGTTATCCCCTCCATTCATAGCAAAATCCAGAGCTACTTTCACTGAGAAACTTTCCAAATTCATCTCCTCTTTATGACTTCAATGATAAGAGTCATTTATTCTGGCCTTTAGATAATCTGTCTCTGGCTTTTACTTTCAATCTGTCATTCTCACCTTTATAATCCTAATTACCTCCCTTTCTTTCCTTCCCAAATCTTTACTTTTCCTCTGAGGCAATTACTAATTACTTACGTGAATCTTACCATTGTTTCTTATATTCTTCCTTTTCTTTCTCTCAATTTTCCTGTACTACAATCACGTGTGATTTTTCCCTTGGATATCTGTCTTCACTCATTCTGACACAATTCAATGCCCAGTTTTAAATAGCTCTCTTGTTCTTTGTCTTATATTTTCTTTCCTTGAATTTCAATATTTTCTCTTCTTCATTTCACAGAATAGAAAATAGAGCAGTCTAGTTTCTCCCCCTTCCTCCCCCCCCCCCGCCCCCTGTCCTCATCCAAACCTGGAAAATGATTGCATGGTTAAGTACTTTGTCTGTAGTATTAGGAAATAATTTAGGATAATTTTTTAAAAAAGATTTTTGAAGTTTCTAGTCCCAAATGTAGGAAAAAAAGAGAAAGACTGAATGAGTCAGTTGGAAATCTTGGGGTTTTTAAGTCATTGCTAAACTGTGCACAATTTGAACTGCCACCTTGTCACAATTCCCAGACACAATCTTAGGCTACTGTTCCTCCCATGACTTCAGGTCCAGTGTTGGTGTTTTTCCTAAGCTTTGAAAAACCACCCCAGGAAAATCTCAAATATTTACTAGAAAAAGACTGAAGTGACTAGAGAAAAGAAAAGACAGTTAGGTAACTGCAAGGAAGAACAATAACTTACAGAAGAGTGAAGGAAACTAGAAAGGGAAGATAGAACACATGAAAATCTGGCTGGGAAAAAAATGTAAAGAAAGCAAGTCAGGATCACATCTTTTATCTTTCTTTCTTTTCTTTTTTTTTTGCAGGTCCTGGAGCTTGAACTTGGGGCTTGAGCACTGTCCCTGGCTTCCTGTTGCTCAAGGCTAGCACTCTACGACTTGAGCCACAGCACCATTTCCAACTTTTTTCTCTTTATGTGATGCTGAGGAATCGGACCCAGGCTACAGGCATGCTAGGCAGGGCATTCTACTGGTAGGCCACTTTCTCAGCCCTAGGATCACATCTTTTGTCTGCCAGGAACATTTTCTATGCTGACCTGAAGGTCCTCTGTGGATTCGCTAGCTTGCAAGTTACTATTTATAAAGAAGTACCATGTCCCTAAAGCTGTGATAAAAATACTATTTTTGCTTACATTTGCTTACATTACAATCTGACTCAGAATGCATATGTTAATGATTATGTACTAATTTAGATGGATTACTGACACTCAAGAATTTAGATATAGGTATCTACATTTTAGATTGGGAATAACATATGGGTGATGGGAATCCACCAATAAATTACTATAGACAAGGAATCTTGTCTTACAGGAATGTTTGGAGGATGTCATCAGTGGAGAAATGACCCAGTGAAGGACCAATGCTTCTTCTTCAGATGTATGAGCATGGGAGAATTTATGTGCCACGTGACTGTAGATGAATGAAAAGATTTGTATGTAATATGATATTTTACTATGCGATGTGTGTTTTAATTGTTCCTAAATGCTCGATTTTCCTTAAGGGGATTTGATCTCTTAAAGGATTATTTCATCACACCTGGGAGTGATCATTGTGGCCACAATATTTCTTCCTTTTCTCCCAATCACAAGCTATCACAAAGTACAGCTTCAGGAATTTGTCATTTAAAAACAATAAGAGCTGTATCATCTGTACAGTACAGTATAGTTTCAAAAGAACATTAGCACATGATATTTATTGACAAGAAAACTATGCTTTACTTAAAACTATGACATGGACTAATTTTAAGTGCAGTTGATTAGAGGAGGATAGAAGGATCTGCTTTGAAAACACTAATGTTTAAATTAAGATTTTGTCTCTGGTTTATGGGGTCATTCTTGATTTTTAAGAATTGTAACATAATGTTTCTCACCATATTACCCTTACATTTTATGAAAAACATAGAAAGTAATGACATCTGGGGAGGAGAAGGCAGCCAAGAGTTCATTACATATCTGTCATAAAATTAAGAAAAAGGAGGGATCGGTCAAATTGGAGTGACAGTGTTGAAGGGATGACACAGATCAAGATGCGTTGTATATATAAACTACTTTGTTAAGTGGCATAAAAAATTCAACACTTATCCTAAAAAATCCTAATCCTAAAAAATAAGAAAAGTGAGGCAAGGGTGAGTTGGGAGGGATGGGTGAGAATGTAGAAAGAGGTGACATTGATTAAGCTGCACTGCATTCTTAAAATGCTTTGTTGAATGGCAACTTCTTTGCACAACTACATAAAGATAATTTTAAAATATTCACAATGGGAAAAGAAAACTAACATTATAAACCAAGGAATCCACAGAAATCCCCACAGATCTCAAAGGCCTTGACAAGGACAGTTTTGTGTTGATTTTAATTTCTACATTCATAAGTATATGCTATGTTTTAGGAATCTGATAAATCATGACATATGTTCAGTACTGTGATAGCAGTTTCATATTTAATAATGGCATCTATTGTTGATATCTCCTTCCAACAGCCAATGTAATTCTACTGCAGAAATAAGAATAGCTTGCTGCAAAGACTGAGGACAGATTTGCTTAAGATGCTGCCACCTTCAGGAAATTACACCTTATTAGAATAGTTAAGAGAGAGTTGAACAGTTCTGTTTATATTTAAAGAGTATTTTAGAAAACATGAATGGGCTGTGTTATCTCATATAGAATTTTATGTACTTTCACATATAATGCATGGCCTAGAAAATATACCACTGCATGTGGTTTGAAAAAAGATTAAGCACTTTTCATGATCAAATAAATTATGCTTTTATTCTGAAAATCATATTCCATTCAGTATTGTACTGTAAAATTACCGATTGTTTCAAAGTGTGTTCAAGATTCATTACAAAAGCAAATCTAAAGCTGAGTGCTGATGGCTCATATTACTCGGGAAGCTGAGATCTGAAGAGTGAAGTTCAAAGCCAGCTAGGACAGGAAAATCTGTGAGACTTACCAACTATGCAGAAAGCCAGAAGTGGAGGTGTAGCTTAAGTGGTAGAATGCTAGCCATGAGCTGATAAAGCTCAGGGACAGCACCAGAGCCTGAGTTCAAGCACCAGGACTGCCATCAAAATAAAAAGCAAATCTACCTAAAGTTGAAAAATTAAGGGGTTTTACAATTAACAATAAATTCAAATGTCTTCAGTTCTCATCACATTATGCAGAACAATTTCATAGACAGTTGATAATTAAAAAGTAATTTCTTTGCATATTTTTCCCTAGTAATGGCTATGTTTAGGCTTCCATGAATGTATTAGTCTAAATCACACCCATATAAAATATTTTATCATATTAGATTTTCTCATGTAAGGAACACATGTTTATTTTAACCACTGAAATTACACAAATAATTATCTAAGGGTCATTGTTTATTTCTGCTACACCTCTGAACTCTCTACCTCCTCAAAAAATCTTTTGTGTGCAATGTAATAAGGAAGTACATCTTATTCTTTGTCCTTTTCATCACTGGAAAAGCTTGAATTCCTGATCATGATCCATTTCATGAATAAAATATTTGTGTTATTGTGGTGTAAAGGCAGATTTCTGGGTAAATATGTTTAACTAGCCAATTGGAATTTTCTTTCTGTGAATTATGATTACCCACTATTTTTTTTTTTTTTGCCAGACCTGGGGCTTGAACTCAGTGCCTGAGCACTGTCCCTGGCTTCTTTTTTGCTCAAGGCTAGCACTCTGCCAACTTGAGCCACAGCGCCATGCCACTTCTGGCCTTTTTTTTTTTTTTCTTTCTATATATGTGGTGCTGAGGAATCAAACCTAGGGCTTCATGTATAAGAGGCAAGCACTCTTGCCACTAGGCCACATTCCCAGCCCTACTCTCTATTTTTAAGAGTCCCTAATTCCCCAGTTATGGGCAGCAGTTGTGATTATGGGTCAGAATCATTTCACTCTCTGAGCCTGTGTGTGTTCATTTGTGCACCCAAGCAAGTACTTGCCCATGAAGTTGTCATGCTGTTCACAAAAACAAACAAAGACCCCAAACCACACACACAGATGCCTGGTGCAGGACGTCAGACAAGATTAGAAGGTAAATACTTGCTAAACACGTGTAAACAAAATGGTTTTGTTGGACTATTTCCTTTCAGTCAAGACAAGTAAGAACTTTTACTCATCTACAATAATTTACCTCTGGGGTAACTGTCTATAGATGCTCTTTAAACTGTATTTAAGTTACTTAAGATTTGTTTTTGTTTTATTTTCAAATTACTTTCCGTGTTAATGTTATTAACACAGAGAATGTGTTTTGTACACACACGTGAACACACACACACATACACACTCCCAATGTGTAGGGATATTTTAATCTTTTTTTAAGAAAATGTAACAGTTTCCATTTAATTCTCTAATTAAAGAGAATCTTTTTTTAATGAATTTGTCAAATAAGTAAAGCAAGAATGACTTTAGTTAAACATTAAATTGAGTGTGAGGGAGCTATCTGATAAGAAAGGAATGTGGATCTGTTTTTCAGAATGAGAAATGTTAAGGAGGTGCAATTTGCTTTGTAAATAATAACCACAACCATGATTGGATAGAAAAGCAGACGAGCTAAAATGCAAAACCAGACCCCACTTGTTTCTATTGTTTATTTCCAAATTTCCAAAAGAACAAGCTTTAATATTAAATGGGCAGATGTTTAGGTGGGCAGATGTACTTAGAGTCTCAAAGCATTTAAAATATTCTCATGTATGTGGATTTAGAAGTAAATTAGGAATAACTCAGGCTCCTTTTTCTATCTAACAGACACACCACATCATAAACTCCTAATACCCCTGGATCTGGACAGAGGTCCTTGCTATTGGTCATTCAGAATTGCCTCCAGGACATTTCAGAATTTCTAGATGCTAAGGAAGTTCACAGATACTTTAGAAATTCCCAGTCTTGTCTAAGAAAATATACTCAAGACAAACCTGGCTATTGAAGCATACACTGTAGAGAATGTTTGAAGAATAAAGACACACACAGAGACAGACAGACACACACACACACACACACACAATTTTAATTTTTATCCATAAGTCAGGGGGCTGAACTCAGGGCCCCGTGGGCTGTTCCTGAGTTTTTTTGCCCAAGGCTATCCCTCTCCCACTTTGAACCACTGTACCACTTCTGGTTTTCTGGTGGTTAATTAGAGGTGAATCTCAAGGACTTTCCTGCCCTGGATGTCTTGGAACCTCTATCCTCAGATCTCAGCCTCGTGATTAGCTAGGATTACGGATGTGAGCCAGATTGCCTGGGTATTTTTTTTAGGATTAGCTTAAATTAGAGCAACTATAAGCAGAGACTGTAGGTCAAGTATTTGAAGAATTTTCTGAATCTCTTGATAGGGTTTTCAAGGAAACTGAACTAGTATTTTTTTAATTCAATTTCATTGTCAAGGTGATATACAGAGAGGTTACAGTTACATACATATGGTAGTGAGTACACTTATTGTTAAACGTGTTACTCTTTCCCTCATGTTTCTCCCATTTTCCCTTCCCCCTGCTCCCCGACCCCCCCATGCCAAGTTGTACAATTCATTTCCAACATACTGTCTTGTGAATATTGCTGTGGCATTGGTCTGTCATGGGGCTTGTACTCATGGCCTGGGCACTGTCCTTTTCCTTTCTTGCTTCAAGTTAGTGCTTTATCACTTTGAGCCACAGTGCCAATTCTGGTGTTGTGATTGTTAATTAGAGATAAGAGTCTTATGGCTTTTCCTGCTCAGGCTGGCTTCTAACTATGATCCTCAGATCTCAGCTTTCTGAGTAGCTAGGGTTATAGGCGTGAGCCACCAGCACCCAGATTTGGAGACTATTTCATTCTAGAAACAGTCCTGAGATTTGGGGGCAGGAGAGGGAATGCAGTACAGGGGACTCAGTAAAAACTATTTGGTGAGGATGAAACCAGGGCAGGTTTAAATCTATATTCCTCATATCCTATGTTTAACCCTTCAGCAATTCTTAGAAATGCTATCTGCTTCTTCATCTCCAACACTGTCACCTCAGTCCTAAGGTCCCATTGCTAAACCCCAGACTATTCTACAGTAGCTTCTACTTGGCTTATAATATTAAATCTCTGTGATGCAATCGAATAACCTTTCAAAGAAACTACAGATCATAGCCACATACTACTTTAACCCTTCTAATAATAGCATATGGTAGATTATGTGCAGTTGTATGTCCTTATGTGATTCTGTCCCAGCCTACCAATCTGATTTCATATCATAGTCTGTCTTCCGCTGTTCTGCCGTTAAAACAATTACTCTTGCTGCTTTCCTGTTGTCTTTGAGATCTCAGTTTAGATGCTGTCTCTTCAAAGAGCCTTTTTCTGACCACTCAATCAGGAGCCTATCAAGTCATACTTAATTAATCATAACATCTCATTTTGATCCTTGGTGACGAACTCATTTTGACCGGAATGTATTCTTATATATCTGCTCAGCAATATGGCAGATACCATTATCTCTGTCTTCTGATATCCATATATAATCCCCTCCCCTTAGGTATGGGTAGGACTGGTAACCTGTTTCTAATCAACAAGCAATGTGGTACCATTCACAAATTGGGTTATTTTATGTGGCAAAAATGATGGGACATCACTCCCATGCTTTTGTTATAAAAGACTCCATTTTTCTAGCCAGCTTGCTCTAGAGACATTTTCTTTTCTGACTGTGAAAAGGTAATCTGTTAAATTATATGAGGTTTTTGTGCAAAAACTTGTATGAGAAATAACTGAGGCTAAACTCTATCGGTGAACAAAAACCTGATGCACTACCCCTGCAAGAAACTAAGTTTTGCTAGCAACCACATGAGCTTGGGAGAAGTTTCAAGTCTCAGATGTGAACTCAGACCTAAAACAAACTTTGACTACAGCATTTGGTGACCCAGTTGAGGAGATGCAGCTAAACCATGTTCAGACCTATGGCCCTCAGAAACTGTAGGATATTAAATGTGTTTTAGGGGTTAATATGTTAGTTGTGATTTGTTACACAATAGAAAAATATACAAGTTTATTGCCTTTCTCATCTGCTGGTTTACCAACTCCTGTGCTAGAAAAATACTTGCCACAAAGCATTCAATAAAAAATTGTGGAAGGGATGAGTAAAAACAATTTGGTTAGGAAACAGTTTAAATGCCAACTAAAATGCAACAATGGGCTGGTAGATTGGGTAGACAATACATACGCTAATGGACAAAGGATGGGCCTTCAAATTGAGTAAACCTAGGTTTCAACAACAGGTCTGTGTAGGTTGTGACTATGAGCAAATCATTTTTACCTCTTGTCTTTTGCCTTCTCATTTCCTAAATGACAATTACAATACTTACTTCATACATGATGTAGGTCACAAGAAGGAATGAAAGAAGGACAGAATTTAGCATCTCAAGCATGGGCTTCCTCATAGGAACTTCAGAAACTTGAGCAGCAGGTCAAAGTTCTATCTTTCTATTTGTTTGCTATTGGCTTCCTAGAATCCAAGAAGAATTTTTAAATACTACGTGGCCTGTGAATTTTCAACAGTAGTTTCATGAAGATTTTAGAAATAAAGAGGAGAAAGTAAAATTTGATATAAAGAGAAGAAACATAGACTAATGTTCCTTGTTTATTCTTTTGTCTTTGCATATTTTTTCTCCTTCATTGTGAGCATAATGGCCTTTTAGGGCTGGATTCAGTAGGATTTAACGAGAACATGGCAGAGTATGAATTCAGGAAATAAGTCAATGAAAAATTGATAATAAGAGCTATTGCAATTTGAATTTTATTTATTTATTTTTTATTTTTTTTTTTATTTTTTTTTTTATTTTATTTTTTTTTTTGGCCAGTCCTGGGGCTTGGACTCCGGGCCTGAGCACTGTCCCTGGCTTCTTCCCGCTCAAGGCTAGCACTCCGCCACTTGAGCCACAGCGCCGCTTCTGGCCGTTTTCTGTATATGTGGTGCTGGGGAATCGAACCTAGGGCCTCGTGTGTCCGAGGCAGGCACTCTTGCCACTAGGCTATATCCCCAGCCCTGCAATTTGAATTTTAAATAACTATGACATTGCCGATCTAAAATTCTAGTGAAAAAAGTGCTTTGTCTTTTTGTTGTTGTTAATGTAGGAGGGGTTTATTTGGTATCTGGGGATTGGGATTGATAATTGATAGAAACTGAGGGTTTTCTTTATTCCTACAGCAATTTTCTGATTTTTCTAAAACAGTCTTTCACAAATCTTTCAAGATAAGAGTAAATTCAAGCAGTTATCAGGGACTTCAGTGACTTCATTTCTGCTTTACTAATATGCCTCCCTCATTCCTAAGACTGAGGATCCTTGTGCTCTCTTCTGCCAGTTCCTACATGAAGTGATTAAAGCACAAAAATATAAAAAGTCTATGAGCCATACCAAAATGATTTTTCCGAATTCTTATAGAAATTTATGACAGACTTTTGAAATTTCTTCCTGAGTTCTTAAAGGAATTTAATGATAGACTTCTCAAATTTCTTTCTAGTTGGGGACAGCAAAAATAATTTTTATTTGAGATTTGTCAATGGCAAAGTAATTAATTCATAAGAAATTCATTGATTGACCCTTAAACTTCTGAAAAAAAATTTACACACTGCCATGGTTGCATAATTTTCATATTTCCTGAATTTATATCCAGAACCTTGTCTATAAATATTTTGGTTTAAATCATAACTTATTATAATTTTAGCTGAGAAAGATTGAAAAAAATGTTTTAAAATTATTTTTGGTGTTCATTTGGTGTCTATCTTGTGCTTAGGTAGAATACTGGATTTGTATTTCATTCCTATGATCAGGCAGATTTATTTACTTATTTATTACTTTCTTTTTTTATTTTTATTTTTTATTTTTTGCCAGTCCTGGGCCTTGGACTCAGGGCCTGAGCACTGTCCCTGGCTTCTTTTTTTTTTTTTTGCTCAAGGCTAGCACTCTGCCACTTGAGTCACAGCGCCACTTCTGGCCATTTTCTGTATATGTGGTGCTGGGGAACCGAACCCAGGGCTTCAAGTATACGAGGCAAGCGCTCTTGCCACTAGGCCATATCCCCAGCCCTTATTTATTACTTTCTTTCTTCTAAGAATTGCCATCCCAATTTCACTGCACTTATATTTTTACCATTAACATGACACATATCATTTAAAGAATAAGCATAACTGAAAATTCTGAGCATCATTGGAATTCTTTGTTGGTCTGCATGTCAGGTTTAACTCTCAAAACTCCATCTTTATTACAACAAATGATCATAGAAAATATTTTATTTCATCAGTATTATGATTATCCAAGTGTATTTATATTATAACATTCCTGAGCTTTTGAAAGTCAACTTCATCATGTTGATACTAGAGTAGATAGTAAAATTTACATATAAACTTGAATGGGCTTTTGAATGCCCAGACTTTTGATAAAACATTATCCTAGGTGTGTCCATGAGCATGTTCTTTGAATGGCATTACCATTTAAAATGCTACTGTAAAGCAGATCACGCTTCCTAATGAGCCTCTTGCAATCTGAAGCCACGTAAGGCTGACTGTCCCTGAAAAAGAGGACTCTTCTCCTGCCTGACCGTCTTTGTATTAGGACATCAGCTGTGCCTTGTCTTTGTCTTACACTTAACCTTTAGCTTTTCCCCATGTGTCAGGCCTTCTAGCAGACAAACTGGAATGAAACCATCAGCTCTTTGGATCTCTAGCTTGCTGACTCACTCTGCAGATCCTGTCCATCCCTAAAATTGCATGAGCCAATTCCTCATAATAATAACTCTGTTTCATTTCTCTTTCTTTGGAGACAGTTTGACTAATATGTTAGCCTAGTTTCAGATATGCATTTTTGAGGGCAAATCTAACTTTTATCTCTAACACTGCAGCAAGTCCTTGTATGTGTATCAAGTTCGTATATGTCCTCTAAATTGATCAAATTTATAAAAATTTGAATTTATTTGCTTATAAACTTTAAATTTTTAAGTTAATTTTATGCCCAGAGTCCAGGTATTTGTCTTTAAAATGTCTTTCTTTATTTATGAGTTATGACTTTATTCTAACATCTGAGAATAAAGCTGAAATGGAACAATATGCAAAAGATGTGTCATTATTATCATTATAATAATTATCAGCATTAGCTATAGTGCTTCTATCTAAATAGTCATATGGGAAAGATGAAATCATTAGAATAATTTACAGGAATTTTCATGTTTTGGAGGTTTTTTGTTTTTTTTTTTGGCCAGTCCTGGGGCTTGGACTCAGGGCCTGAGCACTGTCCCTGACTTCTTTTTGCTCAAGGCTAGCACTCTGCCACTTGAGCCACAGTGCCCTCTCTGGCCATTTTCTGTATATGTGGTGCTGGGGAATTGAACCCAGGGCCTCATGTATAGGAGGCAAGCACTCTTGCCACTAGGCCATATCCCCAGCCCGTTTTGGAGGTTTTGGACAATAGTTTTAAGGAGTTGTAATAAAGTGTCATATATACTAGATACATATAGTTGGTTAAAATGTTGATCAGATTTTTTGACATTTTGATTATATAAGTTTTCTTCAGCAGAAATGAATGTCAAATATCTGATTTTAAAAACTTAGAAAACAATAAACAGTCTTGACATATACTCACTTCTCCTTGCCCCATGACATTAGTAAAATAAGTGAGCACATAACTGAAGTAAAATAGAAGTGGAAGTAAGCTTTGAGACTTGCATTCCCATTCTTACACAGAAACTACAAATGTTTACAAAATTGATGCAATTATTGCGGGAGCTCCAAGAGCCTGCTCTTTATGGCAGGAAACAATGAGGAAGGAGTTTCAAATGTTTGGCTGCTTACAGACATTTTTGAAGAGACCATCTCTGGTATTGGGATTATTTCTTAGCAAAGGGGTTAGGTTGTCTCTACCAGAAAGAAATCTCATTTTCCCTAATGACACTGCCACTGTAAATTTATGTCATGAGTGAAGCAGACAGTTGTCTGTGAAGTGCTGGGCAAAGCTATTACCACTTGGTGAGAGAAGTGATCTAATTCCAAAGTGGTAGCTAGCAGTTCAGAGTCATGACCTTAGTGTGTGTGTGTGTGTGTGTGTGTGTGTGTGTGTGTGTGTGTGTGTGTGTGTGTGTGTGTGTGCTGGTCCTGACCTCAGGGCTTGAGTGCTGTCTCTGAGCTTTTGTGCTAAAGGCTAGTGCTCTACTGCTTGAAGCAGGGGCTTTTGGTAGTTAACTGAAGATAAAAATGTCATGGACCTTTACTGCCCAGGCTACCTTTGAACAATAATCCTCAGATGTCAGCTTTCTGAGTAAGTAAAATTATAGGCATGGGCCACACTGCACCCAACTTATGGCCCTAGTTTTACAACTGCCTGGGTCATTTAGAATTTGCCTAATATTTGGTATACAGATTCATTTCATAGTCTTTTTTTCTACAGCAAAAAAGGAAAAGAAAATTAAGACCTCTTTCTGAGTTGCCTTGCCTTAAATGTGGCAGAATTACTAATTTTAAACAGAATTAAGTCTCTTTCTAGGCATGATGACTGTAAGTGTTGTTATGCTGCCTCTTTTCCCAGGGAGTTCCATGTAATATTCCCAAATGGCTTAATTCTCACTATTTACTCTTTAAGTCATTAAGGGTTAAACAATATTTCTATTAAAATGTCTAAAATCTTAATGAACCACATGTTTTATATACTGTTAATAACTATAAAGATGTATAGTTTATGTGGAATTTACTCTTTAAAAAATCTATTTCCAGGCACCAAAGGCTAATGCCTGTAATCCTAAGTACTCTGAAGGCTGAGATCCAAGGGTCCTGATCTGAAGCTAGCTGAGTCAGGATGTTGTGAGACTCTCATCTTCAATTAATCACCAAAAATCCAGAAGTGGAACTGTGGTTCAAGTGGTAGAACTCTAGCCCTGAGCCAAAAAAAAAGCTCAGGAGCCATGCCTAGATCCTAAGTTCAAGCCCCCTTACAGGCACCAAAAAAAGAAAAAAAAATATCTATTTAGTTTACCCAACACTTGGCTATTATCACCTCTCCCTATGACCCCCAGAACAATGAAGTCATTCACTTAAGCTGCCTACACTTGTGAGCCTTGGAAAAAGGTGTTTTCAGCTAAACTGTTTAGGCTCATACACAATGTACCTCTCTGACTCTTTCTAGTTTTGCCTCTGGCAAGTGTGGTCAGAATTTCCTTACTTCCTGGTTTTTATGAAGGATAGAGCAAATTGTAGCAGCAAATAACCATACCCCTGATGGCCTATCTGGGCCAAGGTTTCCCTGTGGGTGGTTATCTTCTTCCTGATCTCTGGTGTCCTCACCAGAAAACCAGACTAATTTTTAAAATAAAGCTTCTGGTTTCCGTTCTTTCCTCACCTGATCCTCTAACCTCTATTTCTCTGAACACTGAACCTGGTACACAGGTACCTGAACTCAACTTTAATTTAGGGCAAGTATGGCAAATAAATCAACAGCATCTTCCTATTTTTAGATAACCAATTAGTGAACAGGCAGTAAATTAGTTTCTAAGATATTCCATAATTCAGAGAGAAGGTACCAAGCTTGGTTGTGTTAGCAACCCTATCACGATTTATTATGGAAGGAAAAATGTGAATTCCAAGAATAGGAAACAGAATACTTTAATGTTTAGGGTGTTCATCAAATGCAAGGTAAAAAATACAAAGAAGTTGGAAGCAACAAGATTGCACATGGATAAACAGCTTGAAAAATGAAATTAAGTCAGAACTAAGAAAATGGAAAAACCTCCCATGCTCCTGGATTGGGAGGATTAATATAATCAAAATGGCAATATTGCCAAAGGCTATCTACAAATTCAATGCAATACCCATTAATATCCCAACACCATTCTTTAATGAAATAGAGGAAGCAATCCAGAAATTCATATGGAACAATAAAAGACCTAGAATAGCAAAAACACTCCTAAGTAGAAAGAACAGTGCTGGAGGAATTACAATACCCAACTTCAAGCTGTATTATAAAGCTATAGTAATAAAAACAGCTTGGTATTGGCTCCCGAACAGGCCTGAAGACCAATGGAACAGAATTGAAGACTCAGAATTGAACCCACAGAACTACGCCTACTTAATCTTTGATAAAGGAGCTAAAACAATAGTATGGAAGAAAGATAGCCTCTTTAACAAGTGGTGCTGGCAAAACTGGCTCAACACATGCAACAAACTAAAACTAGATCCTTATATATCACCCTGCACCAAAATCAATTCCAAATGGATTAAAGACCTTGAAATCAAAACAGGCACCCTGAAAACACTAAAGGAAGGAGTAGGAGAAACACTTGGGCTCCTTGGCACAGGACAGAACTTCCTTAACAAAGACCCTGAAAGGCTACAAATCAAAGAAAGGTTGGACAAATGGGACTGCATCAAACTGCAGAGCTTCTGCACAGCAAGGACATAGCTCGCAAGATAAACAGAAAGCCCACAGACTGGGAGAAGATCTTTACTCAACAGACAAAGGCCTCATCTCTAAAATATATGCAGAACTAAAAAAATTACCTTCTTCCAAAACAAAACCGCAAAGAACCAATAGCCCCCTCATCAAGTGGGCTAAAGACTTACAAAGAAACTTCTCTGATGAGCTAATGAGAATGGCCAAGAGACATATGAAAAAATGCTCTACATCACTGGCCATAAAGGAAATGCAAATCAAAACAACATTGAGATTCCATCTCACCCCAGCAAGAATGTCATATATCAAGAAAACTAATAATAACAACTGTTGGAGGGGATGTGGCCAAAAGGGAACCCTACTTCATTGTTGGTGGGAATGTAAACTGGTTCAGCCACTCTGGCAAGCAGTATGGAGATTCCTCAGAAGGCTCAATATACAACTCCCCTATGACCCAGCAGCCCCACTTTTGGGTATCTATCCAAAAGCCCACAAACAAAATCACAGTAATGCCACCAGCACAACAATGTTCATCGCAGCACAATTTGTCATAGCGAGAATCTGGAACCAACCCAGATGCCCCTCCATAGACGAATGGATCAGGAAAATGTGGTACATATACACAATGGAATTTTATGCCTCTATCAGAAAGAATGACATTGTTCTATTTGTAAGGAAATGGAAGGACTTGGAAAATGTTATACTAAGTGAAGTGAGCCAGACCCAAAGAAACATGGACTCTATGGCCTCCCTTATTGGGAATAATTAGTACAGGTTTAGGCAGGCCATAGCAGAGCATCACAAGGCCCAATAGCTATACCCTTATGAACACATATGATGATGCTAAGTGAAATGAACTCCATGTTATGGAAACAATTGTTATATCACAGTTGTAACTACTTTCAACGTCCTATGTGTATGTGTAGTTTCTATTATTGATGATGTTCTTGTATCACCTTCCTGTGGTTGTACCTACACTATCTCTATAATCTTATCTGAGTATATTGGAAACCGTGTTTACTTGTATTGGAAGTAGGAAATTCAAAGGGAATACCAAATTTGAGAGACACAGGGTAAAAAAAGAGAAACAACTACAAAAGCAATACTTGCAAAACTGTTTGGTGTAAGTGAACTGAACACCTGAGGGGGGGAGGGAAAGGGGGGGAGGGAGGGGGGCATGAGGGACAAGGTAACAAACAGTACAAGAAATGTATCCAATGCCTAACGTATGAAACTGTAACCTCTCTGTACATCAGTTTGATAATAAAAATTTGAAAAAAAAAAAAAGAAGTTCACAACCAATTCAATAAAACCACAAAGTATATGTATGGGAAAAAAAAAGACGAGAGGAATGCTGACATTTGTTTTTAAATTGAAAAATGGAAATAAAAACAATTTAAAATTAAAGGGCTTAAACACCTAGACATAATTTAGGTAGACATATAAGCAAAGTAAGAATAAATTAATGTGCCCTAGTAACAAGCAGGCTTCCCATGTTTTTAAGTGAAAACATCCATTTTGTGGAATATTTAGATATGATTTTTCTGAGAATGCTGCTGGCTCATATTCTGGCACCAGTGAAGGCTCCAAACCTTGCTCACATTGTTTTTTCCTATCCTACTATTTTAATACATTTCCCAAAATAACACATTGTAATTTCAGTCATGTAAGTCCCATACTAAACCAGAGTTGTTAGTTTAATGAATGTTTATGCATTTGATTTAAAATTTTTAAGTCACAGTTCTAATAAACTAGTTGAATTATGGTTTTCTTTTAATAATTAAAAGATAAGCCTTTTATCCCATACAAAGATCCATTTGCCAGACTGCTAGGGAGAAGAAAACTTACATTAGACATAGCAATTTTTTTCTATTTCATGAGCATGGAATTTGGATATGGGATAATTAGTGTTACTTATTTCCTTCCTTTTGCCACCTGTCTTTTAAATTTTTTCAGTTATGGTATGTACATCTCTATCAGGGGTAGAATGAAACAATGTTTGTTTTTCAAATGCTCCCTGGTAACATTTTAGGAACTTAAACTAGTAAAGATAAAAGTGGAATGCCAATTTGGGGCGCTGTTAACATAGGTTTCTTTCATAAAGGTGAGCTCTTATTTTGATATTCACTCAGGTACTTCCCATTAGCCTATAGTTCATTTCACCTCAAGTATTCCTTCTTTGTGTTTGAAGCTGAAATATTCTTTGTCCAACTCATAAGACTTCAGAAAATACTATGCTTGAACAGACAAAAAGGATTAAGGAAGGAGTGTACTCTGTTTGCAGTACAGACTGGCATTGTTTGACAAACTACAGAGCACCTTGAGATTCAGCTGTTTTCTGTCCAGTTAAAACAACCCTATGTTAAAGGAAGAGTTCAATCATAAGACATGAGAGATTTGTTGGACAAATTAAGTGTATATTAGATAAACTGGCCAAGACTCTTTTTCTCTGTTAAGAACTTTTCTGTGAAATAGAGTATTATTATTATTATTATTATTATCATCATCATCATCATCATCATCGTCATTACTAGAATGGACTTTTGGGAGAGGTTAATCTGTTTTTCTATTTTCAGTGCTTTTCTTAACTAAATATCTCAGATGCCATGGTGCTGAATTCAAATTAAGCTATTATTAGGCCAATTGTGCTTAGAATAAGATAAATGTCCCTATTAGAACATGCCAAAAACAAAACAAAACGAAAAAACAAAAAACAAAAAAAGAAAACCAGGAGAGGCAAAGCTTTCCAAATGTGCAGGTCTTTGAATCCTATGAACTTTTGTTGTTGTTGCCAGTCCTGGGGCATGAACTCAGGGCCTGAGCACTGTCCCTGGCTTCTTTTTGCTCAAGGTTAGCAATCTGCCAACTTGAGTCACAGCACCACTTCAGGCTTCTTCTATATACGTGGTGCTGAGGAATCGAACCCAGGGCTTCATGTATCCTATGCGGGCATTTTACCACTAGGCCATATTCCCAGCCCCTCCTACAAACATTTTTATATCATAATAATTTATTGTTATTATTTTGGATCCTCACAAGACTACGAAGCTGTGATCTCTGTGTTCCGGAAACTTATCTAGGTTAAGAAGTTGCCAAGGGCAGGGTGAAAGCTCGTTTATTTTCCAATTGTATTTTAAGGTGCTCAGAAAACAGTCTTGTTTTGCTTTGGATTGTTTATTTCTGTTTCCAGAAGACCTTAAGTGTGTCTTATTTCTCAAAGGGAAGAAAAAGACGAAGGAAATAGAGAGAAAAAGCTTTTGTGATAAAGGGCCAATTTAAAATACTGATTGTATGAAGATGCATTTCAATTGAATATGTTTGTTATTCCCTGTAGGAGGACTATGCTTGGTACTCTTTTTAGATGCATTCTCACAGAGCTTTCCTGGATTTGGAAACCACTTGCCTTGCATGACTAGGTTTCTATGCTGTGGGAAGAAAGCATGCCCAAGGCATTTGTGCAGGACACTGCTTGCCGATCCAGTGAGGGGGCAGTGTTCTTCCAGCTGCCTCTGTCTGTGGCTGGGTGACCACAGCTCCATTCCTAGGGTGAAAGCTCGCTCTGTTCTGTGGGATTTCCCTTACCCCACTCCGCCTGGGCTTGTGTGCAGTGTGAAAGATAACAAATGACTCCACCTGCTATTCATGATGGTGTTTGATGTGTCAAGTTATATTAGAAGTCTTACCTTGGGTCTTGTCTGGACTTACACAGTGACCTGTCTGTAAATGTCCACATGTCTGTGAGCTCACAGATCAAGATGAGTTCTAATGGTTAACTTTCAGTGGCAGGGGAATGACCAGAATCAATTGCTACTAAGACCTCCTTGCTGAGTGGATTCAAGTTAGTGTAATAAGGCATAATTTGCCAAACCCCTAATCTTCACCATGATTAAAAAGAGATGAGTGGGGAACTGAATCCAATCAAAACTTCAGTTTTTATTTCTAAGTCTCTAAGAAAGGCCTGGATTTATCTAAGAACATGAGGAGTATACTTCCTAATAAAGGCAAACAAAGACTCCACACTGTCAGCAAAACAGTGATGATATCAAAATAAATATGACTCACATAATTTCAGCGTCAGTGTTTGAAGGTGGGGTTTGAGAAACTAGACAAGGAACTGTCCTCAGCAGGGGCAGTGATTAGAGCAGCCTAGGGAGTCCCAGCGTCCCTGAGCCTCCCCAGAACTTCATTGCCTAGAGTTACCACCCAAGTCCACTGCATTCTTGCAAAGGGAGGATATCCTTTCCAGGTCAATATTCCAATGCAGCATAAAATAAGCCTGTGTGTGTGGGGTGTGTGTGTGTGTGTGTGTGTGTGTGTGTGTGTGTGTGTGTGTGTGAATCTTCCAGTCTCAAACAGATCAAAGATTTCAAGGTGAGGAGTTGCTGAATAGTTTCATTGCTTCAGGCTAATTATTCACTTGAGAATCCACCCAGAGAAGTTGCTAAGCTGGTTTGCTGGCTGCTTGGTAGAGAGTTTTAAAGAGACATTGCCACATTTGTATAGAGAATTTTATTTTACATGAAGATGACACACAAAGAAGATGTTGAAGAGAGTAGTTATCCTACTACAAGCAAATGGAATTTCCTTTAATCTTCCTTCAGAACTACTTTTAAAAATGTGCTGGTAGCATGTCATAGCTGTTTCCCCAACATTCCATCTGGCAAGTAGATTTAAACGTTCTTTATAAATAGTATTTTTGAGTTGTGAATGAATGGAGATAAGTTGGAAGTGTGCCCTCTAGTACAGTGGGAAAATCATGATAAAATAGTATTTAACAAAGCTTAGAGAACGTTCACACACATCTGTACCCATACACACTGTACATGGCATTTCTTAATTATAAAAACTGAAGGAGAATGCATACTTGGTTACCTCACTTATTTTTTTCTTAGGTAAAATTTGCTTAGACAAAAGGAGATAAGAAATAAATCCTTGTACAGCCATGCTTTTCATTTAATTTCCTGGAAACTTTGATTTGGCAGGTATTCTATGTCCCCTAGTATCTTTATCCCAAACATTCAAGGAAACCTGTAGTTTTAAAGAACATGAATGAATTATAGCCTTATTCAGTGGTTCACATGGATAGTCTCAGGTACTCTGGAGATTTAAATCACAGGATCTGTTGCATTCAGGAGTTCAAGATCAACCTGGGCAATACAGCAAAATCCATAACAAACAGCTAAATTAATAATTAGACACAAATTAAAGATGCTTAGCCCTTCTCCAGCAGATTGGGGCTAGATGTTTTCTCTTCATGTCTCCATTATTTATACCAAGAGCTCAGCATGACACCAGAACCATGAGGTGACCAGTGAAGAATTCTTGAATACATGGCTACTGCTGTTAAGACTAAAAAATAAATTCATGTCTTGTGTTGAATTTATGTTTTGGATACTCTGTGTATTTCTATTGATAACATATATTTTGTGATCATTTATTCTGCCAAATGTAGCTAAAAGAGCAGATGGTAGAATAACTAGAATGACTTGAAGGACATAATAAGGACTTCAGTTCCCTCTAAAACAGCACCAATTTGGGAAATAAGTATATAAATAAACTTTTTTAGTGTGTTTAAGTACTATCACAGACTCAAGTAAGATGATAAAGAATACATATTTTTTCATCTACTATATCCAGGCACTATACTTTACATAAGCATCTTTATAGTTAATTCTTTAAAAAAATCTTAGGAGGTATTATTTTGCACACTTTACAGAGATAAAATAATGTGACTTAGAGCCCTATGATGATGGATCATGCTAATAATCCTGTGTACTCAAAAGGCCAACTTCTGAAGATTGAGGTTCAAAGCCAGCCAAGGAAGGAAAGTCCATGAGACTTTCATATATAATTAACTTCCAGAAAATTGGAAGCACTGCTGTGGCTCAAAGTGGTAGAGTACTGGGCTTGAGTGAAAAAGCTCAAACACAGCACTCAGGCCCTGAATTCAAGCCCCACAACTGACCAAAGGAAAAGAAAAAGAAAGAATTTGACACAGACCATTTTCTTCCAAGTCTTTCTATTTCTTTATGAATGGAATGTCTTTCTTTCTGATGGAAGCATAGAATTCATTTGTGCATATATACAACATTTTCTTGATCCATTCATCTACTGAAGGGCATCTAGGTTGGTTCCATAATAGCTATGGTAAGTAATGCTTCAATGAACATGGTTGTGCTGGTACTTTTAGTATGGCTTTGTTTGCAATCTTTTGGGCAAATGCTCAGAAGTGGGGTTGGTGGGTCATAGGGGAGCTTTATGTTTAGTCTTTTGAGGAACCGCCATACTGCTTTCCAGAGTGGTTGAACAAGTTTACACTCCCAACAGTGTAGTAGTAGTAGCATTCCCTTTTGGCCACATCCTCACCAAAATCTGTTGTTATTAGACTTTTTTTTTTCTAGTCCTGGAGCTTGGGACTCAGGGCCTGAGCACTGTCCCTGAGCACTGGTTCAAGGCTAGCACTTTACCTCTTGAGCCATACCACCACTTCTGGCTTTTTCTGTGTATGTAGTGCTAAGGAATTGAACCCAGGGCTTCATGCACGCTGAGAAAACACTCTACCACTAAGCCACATTCCCAGCTGTTACTAGATTTCTTGATAGTGGCCATTCTAACTGGGGTGAGGTAGAATATCAATGTTGTCAGACCTAAAGAAACATAGATTCCATGGTTTCCTCATTGATAATAGTTAGTATATGTCTAAGATAGTCCTAGCAGAGGATCACAATAGCTCAATAACTATGTACATATGATCAGATGACACTAAGCAAAATGAACTCCAAAAAAGGAAACAAGATGTTTTACATTGTTGTTGTTATTTTTAGCATATTGTGTGGAATTATTTCTTTTTCCTTTCATTTTTCTTTACTATGGTTTATCCCCTGTTGTCACTGTATTTGATTTTGGTACCCTGGGTACTATATATTTGAATTAGGGTAGGGAAGGGGGACATCAAAATGGTGAGACAAAAGACAAAGGGCAAACCAGTGCAACACTGATACTAACAAGACAATATGTTGGTAAGGAGAAGGTAAGGGTGGTCAGTTTTAAAGAAGGTAAGAGTGGAAATCTGGGTTACCATGGTGATGCTTTACAAGCAGCGCATAAGGTCTCAAAGTGCTAGATGCATTTGTGTTTGTGTTGGGGTTAAGAAGGGACATCAGAGAGAAAGAAAGAAAAGCTTGAAGGAAGAAAGGATAGTAAAGGCATTTTCTGAAAGTTTGGATAAACTTTATTTTAATGATGTGAAATGGAGCAGCACAGTTTTAAACAGCAAAGTGATATTGGATGCATCTTTATTTGGGACCTCACTGTGTCCTTAACATTCATCCCACTTATCTCTCCACATTAAGAAGAATGTCATTGAAAATTTGTTGCATTTGGGACAGAAACCTGGAATTTTAACTATATTGGGGCCAACGTAAAGTCCTGCCCCATGTCTTTTGCACCTGTAACTTGGGTTTTGGAAATAAGGCAATAGGATTGATTCAGTAGACCATGGGGTGTAATATGGAACCATGCTGGTGCTCAGCTACAGATTTTGCAATTCCTATCAAATCTACAGTTTCAGCCAGTACTAAATAGGTTTGATGCTCCACCCACCTGCCTCATGGAAGTGCGTTGTTTATAGTTTCTGAGCAATTGTTCATTTTATTTTCATAGAATAATTTTATCCTATGATGCCAAGTATGTTGTCATAAGTGTCATTGCTCATTTGGAATTTAATGGTGTTTTATTTATTTTTGTGATCTCCTCTTAATTGTCATGTATGTTTCATGGCTCAGGCACTCAGGCAGCAATGATCTTTCTGCTGTATACTATTTATACTAAACAAGCTGAATAAGAAGATTGTAAGCCCAAAGATCATTACTAGATAATTGAATGACAACCTTATGGTAGATTTTACTTCCTTGGTGAGGCTGATTTATACTTATGTTAAATAAGCCTGTATCCAGTCAAAACACATTGACAAAATAATGGCAGAAGTCAGCCTGAGAATTTCAAAGTATTGGAAGGAAAGGAGAGGAAAAGAGTGGAGAGGAAAGGAGAAAAGAAGAGAGAAGGAAAAAGAGAATATATGTTTGAGTCTTAACTACCAAGAAAAATCCCCAAACAAATGTTTTTATCAAAAATAGTATCACTAAAGATATTTATGCTTATTAAAAATTATTATGGCTGGCTTGGTAGCTTGTGTCTGTAATTTTAGCACTTGGGCCGTGGGGCAACAGAATCAAAAGTCTGAGCCAGCCTTAGACTACATAGGAAATTTAAGGCTAGTCTGGGCTACAAAGTGAAACCCTACAAACAAAATAATAACAACACAAAAAATACAAATGAGACTACAGTAAGCATTTAATTATCAAATATTACCACTTCTGTTTCTATTCAAAATCATTTTTCTTATTCATTCATTTTGGAATACTATTCCAAGAATAGCATTTGCATGGTTTATTTGTATCTAAGGATGCATGATCAAATGAAAGGAATGATCATTGGGAATGATTCATTCATGCAGTGAGCAGAAAACAAATCATGGGGTCCACTGACACAGGAACGGACATGACTACCATGGCTTGGAACAAGCGCCTTAGTCATCAAACTGACTTCTAGGAAGGCTATTGTAATTGTCTTATTTTGCAACCAATGAGCTGCAGTACTAGGTTTTTAATAGTTTCCACAGTTTATTAGGCAGAAGTGCTTAACTCCAATTCTTGACCAAACTCAATACAAATAGCCTATGGTACTGAAATAAGTGCAACACAGAAGTGCTTCATTTAAATTGTAGAGTATTTTAATTAATATACACTACGCTATTTATTTTTTTGTCAGTTGTGGGGCTTGAACTTAGGATCTGGGCTCTGTCCCTGAGCTCTTTTGCTCAAGGCTAGTGCTCTACCACTTTGAGCCACAGTACCACTTTCAGTTTTCTGGTGGTTAACTGGAGATAAGAGTCTCATGGATTTTCCCTGGGCTGGCTTTGAACCATGACCCTCAGATGTCAGCCTCCTGAGTAGCTTGGTCTATAGACTTGAGGCACCAGCGTCTTGCTACATTACGCTTTGTACAAAGGGAAAATACTTCTATTTTTTTTTTGCCAGTCCTGGGCCTTGGACTCAGGGCCTGAGCACTGTCCCTGGCTTCCTTTTGCTCAAGGCTAGCACTCTGCCACTTGAGCCACAGCGCCACTTCTGGCCGTTTTCTGTATATGTGGTGCTGGGGAATCGAACCCAGGGCCTCATGTATACGAGGCAGGCTCTCTTGCCACTAGGCCATATCCCCAGCCCCTCTATTTTTAAATAATCAATTTAAACATTTCCATAATTTGATCAATCTAGACTTCAAATTAATTGTCTGAATTTAACAAATCTGCTCAAATCCCCCCCCTTCTACTTCTGCACACAGTGTAGGCTCCACAGAGCAATGACTACAAAGCTCCTAGAACATATTAGGCCTCAGCAATGTGTGTTGAAGGCACACGTAAATGAATGAGTTACCAACTATACATGTAAAGGCTGAACTAAGGTTCTGGAAACAGAAAAATAAATAGCAACCTAGAATTACCAAGGCTGCCTATTTCACGTGCATTGTAATCTTTACCATGATTTAGTTAAACTAGAAAAGGTTTCAGTCAAGCAGAAATTTCAGTACACATCCACTGTTTTCTAATATGATGTATTGTTTTTGAAGGCACCTCTTTTCTCCTTAATAATCATTCTTATATTTCTTTTTGTTAGTGACATCATTCAGTTTTACTTGGCAGAATCCTAGCATCACTGGTTAATCACTATTATTTTTGAAATACATCCTTTGAAGTGTGTTTGGGAAGAAAATTTCATGTGGACATCTTAAAACAACATGTTTCATGAAGACAGAGAATAGGATTAAAAACTTGCAAACATTTCTATGAATAAAATGCTAGTCATTACTTAAGGTATACTTGGCCATCCTCATTGGCAAGTTCTATAACTAGATCTTCAAACCAGAAGTACAGATTATCTGTACTTACCATTGTCTAATTCAAATAAGTAACTGAGTTACTTTCAAAATACAAGGTCAAATACTTCACCTACCTGAAAATGATACGATTATACAAGCTTTTTACATAGGCTGTGGGTTTTCAGAAACTAGAGACTCTTGTGATTTATAAAAGATCTTTTTTCTTTTGTACTTGGTTATAGCCCAAGTGGTAGAGTACTTGCTAAGCAAGAATGAAGCTGAGTTCAATCCCCAGCACTGACTCATGAGTGAAATTCTAATTATTTGGAAAGTGTTGGTATAAAGATTGCAGTTCGAAGCCAGACAAGACAAAAAGTTACTGAGACCTTATTTCAAGCAACAATTTTGGTGAAGGGATGGACATGTTAATAGGATTGGAATACTTCATACACACATATATGAAAGTAGGATAATGAAACCTGTTAAAGTTTTTTTTTCAAAAAAAGAGGATGGAGGATAATGAAGAGTAAAGGAGGAATAAATTTGGTCAAAGTACTTTATATATGAGTATGGGAATATCACAATGAAACATTTTTGTACAGTTAATGCATATTAGGATTTTGATAGTTTAATTGTGAAATAGTACTAAGGTTCACAAGATTATCTTCTAGATTTCAGCTTTTAAAACTTATGGCATGAATATAATAGGAAATAAATTTTATTTTGTTTTCACTTCTATATTTTTGACAATTTTATTATTTGTAACATATAATGATTTCACATTCAAAAATATAGTATATACAAGAAGCAGGCTTCACACAGTTCAATTTTCAGATAAATACAAATTAAATTAAAATTCAAAATATACCAAGACGTTGAAAATGGTAAATTGTACTCTATGTAGTAGACTTAATTCTTTCACAATTTTAATTGATTCTTTGTAGTATGCTCCATTCTTTACAGAGAATTAAGAATTTTACTTTCTTTGACTTTTAAAACAACTTTATTTATAATCTAATGTTTCATGAGAACTATAAATCTGTAAATCCATCCAGATAAACATTTTATTAATTGGACTCACCAGAATAAGCCCATATAAGTAATTTGAGAATAAACTATCAAATACACTTTGAAGAAATAGTATTTGCTTTACAAACAAATGTGTCTTTAGCTGAAACCTGCCTTAACTAACCAGCATAGGTTGCCCTGTCCATTCTCCAAGAAACAAGGAGAAAGCCTGTGCTGTTTTTAAGCGTTCACTGTGTTGTTGTGGCATGTCCTTAGTTAGAGATGATTCATTGAAAAGAAAAAGGCCATCTTTCACACCGAAAAGGAGACTTGTTAAAACAGAGCATCGTTAATACCTTTTGGATGAAACAGCAGGCTCCCTGGATAATAATTCTGCTTTGGTTTTTTATGATATATTTTTATACCTATGAGTCATACTTAGAAGTCCCAGCATTGGGGCATTGTACAACCAAAATATAAAACAAAAATCTTTTTTTGTTGTTGTTGTTCACTATTTTTTTATTTTTTTAAATTAAATTTTATTGACAAGGTGATGTACAGAGGAGGTAGTTACATAATAAGATAGTGAGTACATTTCTTGTCTTATTTGTTACACCCTCCCTCATTTTTCTTTCCCTTCCCTAGTTCAGATAAGCATACATACAATAAATACCCAGTGTACCAAAATCATATACAGTGACCACAGGAGGTATGCCAAAGGAAATTCACCTGTAGTTTAAGCCCCACAACCAACCCTGGTTTCAATTCACCTGAGTTCAAGCCCTACAACCAACCCACCAAAAAATGTGCTATGGCTCAAGTGGTAGAGTGCTAGCTTTGAGCAAAAAGAAGCTCAGGAACAGTGCCCAGGCTCAGAGTTCAAGCCTCACAGCCGGAAAAAAAAAAAAAGCAGAAAGAAAAGAAAAAACAGTTTCATTCTGTTGCAAGATGGACATGCACATCCATGCAGGAACTGCCTGGCTATGCTCATTTCTCATCAGCAGAGTAGGAGTAGAAGGAAGAATTTACATGTGAGGATTTGCATGTAATTTCCTCACTGAAATGATCTACATAGGTGAAGTTGGCTGGAAATTTCCAGACTAAAGGATGGATAAAGGGAAGTCAGAGAACAATATTGTCAAGGATAGTATTAAAAATAAATACATTGGTATTTTCTGTTGCTATTGTTTTATTTTGTTTTTTAAACTAGAACATGGCATCAATTAATAAGCAAATCCACTTGTGATGACTATTTTAAGGGATCATGTTAACAAGTTAGAGATCAACAAACTGCAAAAGCAAAATGGAGAGATATGAAGCAGTCCTTAAGAAGTACATAGTCTCTAGTATTTGATTAAGACTTGCATTAAATTAATGAAAGGAAACAAACCAAACAAGCAAACAACAAACTTCCAGAAGATGAGAGCAGAAGCCATCAAGGTCCTTGGACAAAGGAGATTTTCTCAGAGAGCACAAGCAAGGACAACACTGAGGCCAGATTTTACTGCCAGATCAGATTGATGGAATTTCACCTGGTCACGTGGTGGCTGCTCTAATTATCCCCTCTAGTGTGCTCCTTGTCCTGCTCTACTCTGAATCCTGGTTCCTGTTGCAGTTATTCTGTTCCTGCTTTGCTGCTGTTCATTTTCAGGGCAGCATAGGAGGGAGGTAGCATATTCATTTGATGAAATGGCCTGTAGTTTATCCTGTGATCCCAAACATGAACTGGGTAAAATAATAGACTCAGATTTTGGATTATCTCCCTTGGAAAGTGAACAAGTATGTTCTATTTATAGCCAGAAGTTTACTCTGAAATAGCTGTGTGGCTAGGGCCAAGTACTGTATCAGAGATTGCTTGTGCACTGTTGACTGAATTCCACTCTCTCCTTCTGTAGTGATGAAGATTAAGTTAAGCATATGGTTGGTTACTTTGGCAGAAATTATATTCATGATAGTGTAATGAGTTTCAATTCAAGCAAATGCTTTATGAGAAAAATTACATTGCTGGACACAATTTCTGCTTCATTTGTTTAACTATATGCAAAGCAAAGTTTTTGAGGTTAAAAAGATGTGCAATGTGAGAGAAAGAGGAGGGCAGGGTTCATGGGATGCCAGAGAGGTAGACTAGCTATATGCCAGAAAGGTAGAACAGTTAGTTCATGGTATAAACCAATACATCTGAGTAATAATATGGTTTAATTTGTATTTATAGAAAGAAACATGACCATGTGGGAACAGGAAGAACATTCTAGATACTATGGAAATAGCTCATTGGCAGTGAGGGAGGAGCATCAGTTCTGGATATATTTTAAATCATCAATCCTATAGAACTTGGTATAGTATATAAGGAAACAGAGTTAATCCAAGTGATTATATGGTTTGGGGTGAAAACAAAAACTAAACAGATGGGGAGAATAGAAAAGGAACAGATTTGACATTAGTCTGAAACCAATACACACACACACACAGACACACACACACACACACACACACAACTTTGACTGTCTCTTAAATGTCTCTATTGAGATGTAAAGTAGGTGGCTGAATTTAAATGTCATTAGCTTCTAAAGATGGTGTATAAATCTGAGATATCAAATGAGACCACTAAATATGTCTCTGTGTAAATAATGAGTAGAGTAATCGAGATGATACATAAAGCTCAGAGCCCAAGTAGAGAGAAAATCTACTAGTGGTGCACAGAAGAAGAAGGAGTGTGGAAGGAAAGTGTGTTGGAGAAGTAAGTGAGGCGACAGGAAGGATTAGAATCAATTCCACAGAACATCTGAATTGTTGCTTGTCTTACTGCTTTTCAATTATTATATGGAGAGAAAAAGATAAAGGATCACTCACCAAGATAAGATCATACCAGCAATACTTTTAGTAGTAGTGGTTTTAGAAAAGAAAAAAAAATACTATTTTGAATCTCAAACTGGCTTTAATGAAAGTTAGATCTTGTTCAAGAAAGAGCCCTTCATGCTGCTGAGAGTCCTGAAGAGTTGATTAGATAGCTATTTATATCGGTGGGCTGCAGATTAAGAGAATAGAACAGGAAATGAAAAAGAAGAAAAAAGATGCAAGTTTAGTTGCAGTAGACAGAAGAGGCTGACAAGCTCTCGTCCTTTCAAAAATTAAAAAAAAAGAGAAATATTCTAAAAATAGTAAATGCTGAAATCTATTGAAGGCAACAAAATGAGGGAAATATTAAGGAAAAGTGGTTGACATTTCGGCATTCTCACCGGAAGCTATCTTCTTTTTCAATTTGAGCTTAGGTTAAACAGTATTTCCATAGGTCTCGCTAATAAGATAGGTGTGGCAGTTCATGCCTGTGATACCATCTATTTTGGTAGCAGAGATGGACAGTGTTGCAGTCAGAGCCAGACTAGGGCAGAAGTCCATGAGACCCTCATTTCAGTAAAAGCTGGATGTACTGATACAATCCTGTCAGCCCAGTTTATGAGAAGGGTAAATAGGAGGATTGAGGTTCAACCTGGGCGGGAGACAATCTTTAAAAATTAAAACAAAAAGGCCTAGAATTGTGGCTCAAGTGATAATGGTGCCTCTCTAGCAAGCACCGAGCCCTAAGCTCAAATTCCAGCATTACAACAAATTCAAAACAAGCAAACAAAACCAACCCACAAACAACACTAATAATATAGTAGAAGGAAGATAGAGTTAAGGAACTCTAAACATCTCCCATGTCTGGCTCTTTGGGAGCTGAGTGCATGGGTGATGGAAGTCAGAGGTCGTCCAAAGAGAAAGAAAAGTCAGGCAAAACTTGACAATTGTCTAAAGTGAATCAATCCTTAAAACAAACCTAGGACTACCACACAAGGACTACAACACAATATGTTTCAGCATTACTCTTATTAAATTTATTGCTTGATCACTAAAATACAAAAACTTGTAGAAAAAATCAGGTTAAAATATTAAAGTACTAATACTAAAGTTAAATGGAGACTTTCAGCCACAGGGGTACAATACACACAAGGGTTATAATTTCCTCAGATCAAATCAATGATAAACAAACAGCAAGAAAAATAAACAGCAGAAAATAAAAGGGAATTCATAATCAAGAGATGCTATTATATATTCTCTACTTTTTTAATTTTCTACAAATAAATTATGAAAATTGAAAAAGAGGAAAGTATGAATGATGTTGAGGGTGAAAAGTAGCTTCAATGGAACTTGTCTCTGGCTTGGTTATATTTAGTATATAAACTTGTCTCTGGCTCTGTTATATTTAGTAGATAGACATTTTAAGTCAGGCTGGTGCCCATAATCCTAGCTACTCAGGAGGCTGAGATACGAGGATTGTGGTTCAAAGCTATCTCAAGCAGAAAAGTCCCTGTGAGGTCTAACCTCTAATTAACCACTCAAAAACTGGAAGAGGTGCTGTGGCTCAAAGTGGTGAAACACTAGATTTGAGCAAAGGACTTAGGGACAGTGCCCAAGCCAGTACAATCCCTATGACTGACAAAAAAAAAAAAAAAAAAAAAAAAAAAGGAAAAAGAAATGAAGTCAAATATTACAAATAAATCTGTAAAAGTATAGGAATCAGAATACATATGTTTAAGTAAGAAAAACAGTTGTGACAATTATTCAAAAATGGGAAGTATTGCTAAACAGTCTATCAGAAAGAAGTAAAATTTTTAAGGTTGAAATAGGCAAAATGGTATGGCAACATGTGTGTGTGTGTGTGTGTGTGTGTGTGTGTGTCCTGGAGCTTGAATATTCAGGGCCTGGGAACTGTCCCTGAGCTTTTGTGCTCAAGGATAAGTCTCTACCACTTAGCCATAATTACACCTCTGGCTTTTTGGTACTTAATTAGAAATGAGGTTCTTTCCTGCCTAGGCTGGCTTTGAACTGTGATATTCAGATCTCAGCTGCTTGTGTAGCTAGGATTATAGGCATGAGCCACCAGTGCCTCACAAGGCCACTTTTATTTGTAACAGGCAGAAAAGAAAAGCTTGCTATTAAACAACCAAATTAAGCAAAATATGGATTGAATATTATTTGATTGAATATTATTCACCATGAAAAGGAATAAACTTCTAAATACATGACAACAGGATGGATCTCAAAAATGCTTTGTCAAGCAATAGAAGCTAGAAATAAATATACTCTATAATCTCATTAATTTGAAACATCCAGGAAAGGAATATCTAATAGAAATGGAAAGGTCAGTGATTATCAGGGACAATTCCAGGATTGGAGTGGTAAAAGATCTGAAATGACCATAACAGAAATTTAAGAGTTGATGTTTTGGAACTAGATTGAGGTAATGGTTGCAAGCCAGATAAATTTATAAGAGAACACTGAATTCTAAATTTATAATAGGCAATATTTTTGTATATTGTTTATGCATTGATAAGTCTGTTTAAAAACAGATGAATGTGACCAGATGCTAGTGGCTCACACCTGTAGTCCTAGCTTCTCAGCAGGCTGAAATCTGAGGATCATGGTTCAAAGCCAGCCTGGGTAGGAAAGTCTATGAGACTCATCTCCAGTTAACCACAGAAAGCCAAAAGTGAAGCTGTAGCTCGAATGCTGCAGTACAAATGCTCAGGGATTGTGCCCAGGCCAAGAGTTCAAAGCAGTGCTAGGGCTTCCACCAATTAAAAAAGATGAATGTACATATGTACATGATAGGAAAGGATTGTGAGATGAGAGGCAGAGGAAAGCATGGCAAAGGGGGTATGCAACCCCACATTCCATGAGATTTTCTTCCGCACAGGCTAATGAAGGTAATTTAAGTGTGTGACATTTCTGGGTAGAGTAAGAATTTGGCCACTTTATCGGGAGGTCAGGGAGTTAAAAATAACTTGGCCAGAGGTTTGAAAGTGTCACTCAGTGGTAGAACATTAGTCTATATATGAATTTGTGAGGCCCTGGGTCCTATCCCCAGCATGGTTAAAAAACAACAACAACTAAACTTAACTAAATGAACTAACTAAAAAGAGACAAAACCTTGGCCAGAATCAGGAGTTTGAAAATGTGGGAATTTAAATTTAAATTAAATTGTTGGGCTGGAAAGCTGAGTGATGGGTTCACATACCAAACGGATGGCAATACATGAAGCATGCAGGCAAGTTCGTTGCTTCTATCAGGAAGCAAGAAGGGCTTGAGTGTCTATGATTTCTTGAGCTCCTTAGAGGGGAAGGGAGGAACTGGCTTTAGTAAATCAGGGTGCTGATTCTACCCAGACTAGGACATTAACCACAATATCTTGGCCACCAAAAGAAAAGACATAGGGTATGGTTGCCGCATGTGTAGACCAAGAATGACATGGAAACTGAAGACAGTGTTGTTAGTCTTGGAATGTTAGGTTAAAAGAAGGCTGATGATGCCTCAGATACACGAGGCCCTAGGTTCGATCCCCCAGCACCACATATACAGAAAACGGCCAGAAGCGGCGCTGTGGCTCAAGTGGCAGAGTGCTAGCCTTGAGCGGAAGAAGCCAGGGACAGTGCTCAGGCTCTGAGTCCAAGGCCCAGGACTGGCCAAAAAAAAAAAAGAAGGCTGATGAAAGGCAGGATTAGGAGTTAGGAGACTTATGCATCTTTTACCAACCAGCTGCCTGGGTTCATTTGTTCTAACTGGATGGAAATCTGAGGTAGGCAAAGAGTGGCTTCCATAGTTTTGGTGGTTTTAGGTGTTTGAGTTCTAAGAACTGGTAGGCTAGACTAACAAGACCAGGAGTTTAATGGCTGTGTTAATAACTATAGACTTAGGCCTTAAAGCTCTAGGAGGTCAGAGATTTATAGTACTGTGTACTCAGCGCAGAGGCTTAATGCTCTGGGCCTTGATTGCCATGGATCTTAGAAGCAGCTAGTATTGGTGGCAGCAGGAATGAGCAGTGTAGCCCCCTAATCCTGGGGTGTTGGATTGCCTGTTTCCTAATGATGGTTAGCATTGGACCTCATGGACTTCAGGTATTGGAACTCATAGATCTTAGGCCATGGAAACTTTCTGAAACTCTTCCAGAGGCCCTGGTCCAGAATCTCTCTTCTTTGGTGCTTCAGCTTCTCCCCATTTCTCTTTATTTCCCTGGTCCTTTGTCATCTCTGCTGCTTCTGCTTCCCATTGTTTCTGGCCCTAGTCACTCTTTGGAACTCTTCAGCCATTTTATTGTTGTTCCTGCTGCTCTCACCACTGTCATTGATTTTCCTTGCTTCCACTGAAAGGTTACAGCTGTTAACACCTCTGGGGCCACCCTTTTCTTTTTTGCTGCTCTTGTTGCCAGTGCACTTATGCAATTCAAGGTAGAGATCATAAGTGAACAAGAAAAGACAACTTCAGGGAAGTCTTTTATTAAGCTTAATGTTACAACTTTGGGGGGGAAACACAGGAGAGCATCTCCTGGCTGCCTAAGAAAGTAAGCTCAACATCCTGGCTATACAGCCAAAAAGAGGCTGTGGCATGGAAATGCAGCCTTGTAATTGGCACCAATTGTATTATAGCTTCTACTTCCACCAATCACAAAGTATACAAAGACTTTAGGCAGTTTCAACCCCTGACCTGGCTGGCTTTCCGCTGTGCTATAGATTTGTAACTTTGGGAGAACTCCAGGGTAAGAATTAGGCATGATCTGATACAATTGAATTCTTAACATGTAATAAACTGTCTCAAAAATTACTATAATAGAAAAGATTATAAAAGCCATCTACCTTAATTTACCACTTGAAGAGAAGAAAGCAGAGACAAAAAATGTTCAAATAAAGGTTAAAGTCATACTTTTAGTAAAAAACTTGTTTTCTAACTGAGCTACTGTTTTTGGGGTGTTATTTTAATTTTTACTTATTACATATTTTTGGAGGTACTAGGGTTTGAACTAAGGGCCTTGTGCTTGCTAGGCACGCATTCTACTACTTGAGTTGTGTCCAGAGTCCTTCTGTGCCTTAGTTATTTTTTATTTTTCCCAGGGCTGGCATTGGACCATGATCCTTCTCTCATTATCTCCTAAGTAGTCTGGTGTTATAGGTAAGTGTGCATCACGACTTTTGGTTTATTTTGAGATAGAGTCTCACTAGTGAGAGTTCAGGCTGACCTCAATTTTCTGTGTTGCCACTTTAACAAAATATTTACCAAGGTAATCAGGCTCCACAGGTATAAACTGGATAAAATCAGTGAGGAACTTCTGATCACAGGAATGAAGTTTGGTTTACATCTTTAAAATGAAATGGTACTTAAGGATAATGTGTTTTTTAAGGTTGATGTGCTGAAAGTCAAGTCTTATAATCTGAAATAGTTTAAAAATGTCTAAAAACTTTGTTTTTTCTCCTGGGAGCCTGACAGGTAGAAAGAACATGATTCTCACCCTTCCAACATTAATGCATGTAGACACAAGTACAGATTTTTCACTCTTCTTGAATGTATCAGTTACTTAAGGTCAGGCAACAAGTGACCTGAAATGTTAAGAAGAGAAAAATGCTTGCTTTTGGGAGTGGGGAGAGATTTGATCATATTTTCATCCGGCACAGATGCAGAATGAGAGTAGTGAGGAAGTCAGCTAAGGAAATGGAAGAAGCCAAGAAGAAGCTTATGGGGGAATATATCCTCTGTGGGCCTCTGTGGGGAACTAATAGCTGTGTGTAGTGAACTGGAGAGTATCCTAGCCTTGGGGAAATATGTGTAGGGTCCATGATGGCAGTTGGTGGGTGAGGAAGCAGCAGGGAGGACACAGCTTCGAGATCCAGGGACACAGATACTGCATAGGGGGCCGGCTTAACCAAAAATGAGAGACTTTTTGTCCTGCCTATCTCTCACCAGCCTAGCAAGCAATAAGTGACTTCCAACAGTAGAATAATGTTGAGAGATTTCTAAATGTGGACAGAGAAGAGGAGAAGGGAATGGAGAGGGAGAGTATAAGGGGAGAGAGAGTAGGAAAGGAGAGAGAAAGAGACAGAAAGAAAGAGAACACCTATCTGAGGCACAGTAGATTAGGAAGAACTTAGGCTGAAAGTAAAGTAGATATTGAGAAAAGTCCTTTGGTAAGTCAGAAGCAAGGTATTTTGCATAGCTTGAATAACAAGCATGTGCCTCATTTATTTGCCTTTTAGATGAGATGGGGTTATGCTAACATTTTGCCTATGCTAGCCACGAATGCTAATCGTTGTGATCACCTCCTGAGTAACTCTATAGGTGTGTGCCAACATGGGCAACCTTGCAAAAGGTTATGGTTGTTGTTATGACTACCATAAAGAAGTAAGTGCCATCCTAATTATTAATCAGTAATTGGCAATTGTGTGCTTTAGAATTGACATTATAGAGAATTTGCCTTGGGTGTTGTCTTTTGCCCTAGAGAGTTGGCATGACTAATTGAGACTCTAGCAATCCATTTGTGGGCAATTACCACCAGGGGTGACCTCTCTTTTAGAACAGTCTTGAGAAGATTGCTGGTGATTTGAAGTAATTTGGAAAGGGTTTACAATGTAAAAAGGGAACTTCAAAGAAAACAGAGTGAGGAATCCCCTGGAAACTGTCAGTAGCAAAGTCAGGAAGACCTATTAATGAGAGGCTCCTATAAAAACACTAGGAAGAGGACAGAGCACCGGGGCAGAGAGAGCAAGTGCAGTAGACAGGGTGTGGCCTGTGAGCTGTGCTGGAGTGTAATCACCATAAAAGGAGGGAGGATCCTGGGAAGGGCAGGCTGTGGAGGGTGGAGATTTGGGAAGGGCTGGATTTGCAAGGGACAGATGGGAAATTGCTGGGTCTGGATTGGTGGGGCTCGTCCAATAAATCATTTACAACTGCTGGAACAGGGTTGAATGTCTTCCTTTATGTTGTTGCTCATTCTAAGGGCCGCTTCCTTTCCATGGTGCTCCATTACTCACCAGCTGGACAGCTTCTTGTGGCTGGCTGGAGGAGTGCATGGAACTCAGCCACTGACGTTCACTTGAGCAAGCACAAGCAGGATTGCGCATCTCTGAAGCACAGAAGGATGGTATCGGGAACAGGCCGATGGTATCGGCCAGACAGAATATTAGGGTGGGACAGAAATATGACTTGAATTGCAAAAAATAGGGTGTTCATGAAATCATGAGCCTGGAGCATACCTAAGAATGGATTTAAGTTTTCAGATAAAAGTCTACTTGTGCTCAATAAATTGAGTTAACCAATAGGTCATTGTGTGATCAGTAAGAAAAAGAGAGGAAGAGTAGCATTGAAGTAAATAGCGTGGCTGACCTTGGTGTAAGCAAGAATGGGGTTCAAATTCCAACTCAGCTCCGTCTCCTAGCCTTGGGCTTTAGGAAGTTACTTCATGTCTGCAGGTCTTAGCTGTCTAATGGGGATTAGACAAAATAAGTAACATAATCAGGACACAGTATAGAATAAAGCACTTGGGCTTTTTTTCTCATATAGTCACCTCTTCCCCTAACTCTATTGAGCTACCTCATCCTACACGAGGCTCTTCTTTACAGAGTTGGAGAAGGAGGCTACAGTGGTTTCATTTCTGTGGAAGTCACAGATAGCTAATATTGTATTTGAAGTCTTTTGACTTAGATACCTGCTTTCCTTTCCATACACAACACAGAAACTCACAAAGTAAATTCAGGACTGCCATTTAACATGTGTTCAGTGTACTGCTTCATTTCACAATGCCATGGGAAAATCACCATGTACACTACCTCTATGAAATGATGTGATCTTGAAAATATTGCTGATAATGGACACATACTGTTGGTACTCATTAATGGGGCACAACAGGATAACACAATGAATGGATATAATATGTAAAGTTTACCCAGGGGAAATTGGCATGAAGTATAAATTAGGTTGGGTTGGGGATGGTCATTTTTTCTTTAGAAATATGTTCTAGATGCTCTCAGTGAAATCCTGTAGTACTGAGCTTCCAGATTATTCCCCATTTCCCTTGTAACTCTTGCCTCAGAAAATAGGTGCATGGTGGCTAGAGCCAAAGATGAGCTACAGTGGGAGGAATCAGGGATGGTTGGGCTGATGAAGGTGATGAATCCTCTTCTACTCTAGTCCACAACTGTTTTGAAAGCAGATAATTAATTTCTACATATGAACTGACTGTGGTGACCATAATGTAGGTAAATTACAGAGATCCAGCATACACAGGGAAACCTCTATTCATGAAAAGTATTAGATAGTCTCAGTTCTTCATATTAGTATGAAAATCAACAGTTTCTAATATCTTCTTTCCCAATTATATTGCCAAACTGGCTAGAATTCATTGCTCTTAGAAGAAAGCTCCATTTTGAAGCATTTTTAGCAAAACTTCCCAAAAGAAGATTCTTCCTTAGCTTTTCTTTAAAAAGAATTACATACATTAGGCCACGGGTACATTTCTTGTACTATTTGTTACCTCCTCCCTCATTCCCTCCTCTCTCCTCTTCCTTTCCCTCTCCTCCCAAGAGTTGTTCAGTTGGTTTTCACCAAATGTGTTTTTTTTTTCACTTAACTTTTTAATTTTATTTATTTATTTTTCCCTTTCCTTTTTTTTTCTTATTTATTGTCAAAGTGATGTACAGAGAGGTTACAGTTTCATACGTTAGGCATTGGATACATTTCTTGTACTGTTTGTTACCTCCTCCCTCATTCCCCCCTCTCCCCTTCCCATTTTCCTCTCTCCCCATGAGTTGTTCAGTTAGTTTACACCAAACGTTTTTGCAAGTATTGCTTTTGGAGTCATTTGTCTTTTTATCCATTGTCTCTCAATTTTGGTATTCCCTTTCACTTTCCTAGTTCTAATACCAGTATATACAGTATCCAGGGTACTCAGATGAGACACAGTGATAACACGGGGAAAACCACAGGAAGGGATACAAGAGGATCATCATGAAAAGAAGCTATAGTTTTGCATGGCATGTTGAAAGTAACTACAACAGTGATATAACACTTGTTTCCATAGCTTTTTATCTTCACCTTTTAGTCTCTACTTCAAGCAACTTCTCTCAGTTTCCCATATGTGCTATTGTGGACCTTCCTAAATACTGTTTCCTCTTTTGGAAACACATCCTTTGACCACTTGAAAGTCCTCTTTATTTTTTTAAATTACTTATTTATTGTCAAAGAGATGTACAGAGAGGTTACAGTTACATACATAAGACCATGGTTACATTTCTTGTACTGTTTGTTACCTCCTCCCTCATTCCCCCCTCTCCCCTCTCCCTTTCCCTCTCCTCCCAAGAGTTGTTCAGTTGGTTTACACCAAATGTTTTTATTCTCAATTTATTTTTAAATTTTATTTTTTTTCCTTTCCTTTTTTTTCTTATTTTTTGTCAAAGTGATGTGCAGAGAGGTTACAGTTTCATACGTTAGGCATTGGATACATTTCTTGTACTGTTTGTTACCTCCTCCCTCATTCCCGCCTCTCCCCTTCCCATTTTCCTCTCCCCCCATGAGTTGTTCAGTTGGTTTACACCAAACAGTTTTGCAGTCGTTTGTCTTTTTATCCTGTGTCTCTTGATTTTGTTATTCCCTTCCCTTTCACTTTCCTAGTTCTAATACCAGTATATACAGTATCCAGGGTACTCAGATGAGATACAGTGATAGCGCGGGTACCACAGGAAGGGGATACAATAGGATCATCAACAAAGAAGCTACGGTTTCACATGGCATATTGAAAGTAATTATAACAGTGATATAACATTTGTTTCCATAACATGGAGTTCATTTCACTTAGCATCATCTTATGCATTCATAAGGGCATAGCTTTTGGGCTCTTGTGATGCTCTGCTGTGACTAGCTTAAACCTGTGCTAATTATTCCCTATTAGGGAAACCATAGAATCCATGTTTCTTTGGGTCTGGCTCATTTAACTTAGTATAATTTTTTCCAAGTTCTTCTGTTGCTTTACAAATGGGGCAATGTCATTCTTTCTGATAGAGGCATAAAATTATATTGTGTATACGTACCAAATTTTAAAATTAGGATCAAAACAGGGATGTCCGCTCTCTCCTCTTCAACATAGTACTAGATTTCCTGGCCAGAGCAATTAGGCAAGAAGAAAACATAAAGGTGGTCCAAATAGGAAAAGATGAAGTTAAACTTTCTCTCTTCGCAGATGACATGATCCTATACCTATCACCCTGCACCAAAATCAATTCCAAATGGATCAAAGACCTTGGAAGAAAGAGAAAAAGAAAGAAGGAAAGGAGAAAAGAAAGAAAGAAAGGAAAGGAAAGGAAGAAAGAACAAGAATTTGATTTAGAGTTCTTCTGTGTTGCTGGTTTACCCAGGAGAAGCCCTGATAGAGCTTCCTGATTTCTCCCCTCTGAAGGCTATAAATCTTCCCTGCTTAAGTTAAAATATCTCATGCTAGCTACTGAAAGAAGACTACTCAGGTAAACATTTTAATAAGCAGAATGTTCATAAACCTGAGGAATGCCACAAGGATAAAATGAGAAAAACAACAAAATCACTCACTGAAACACAAACAATACAAAGGCCTCATTTTAAAAAATTACATTTTTTATAAAAAGCTTACTAGTGTGTACATCTTTAATTGGGGATATATTTCTAAAACACACAGCACACATAGCATGAAGACCCAAATGTTTCATCAAGAAATGAGTCATAAATATAAATAGCTTCCACACTAGCTTCTCTTACAGTGTATCTTGCATTTTCATTGTGTCAACTCTTCTCAAGTGAGGTTTGTGACCTGCAGGTATCAATAAAGAATCAGTTCTCAGCTTAAGTATGGATATATGTAATGTCAATAGAGATGTCAGGTCTCAATTTCCTGAAGCTGGAAGGAAGTTGATGAAGCTGCTGACACTGTCCAGATGAGCATGAAGGTCTTTGGTATGGATTCCAACCTCTTCCACAGTGGTTAAGATTAAACCACCATTCAGTTAAGTTGCAAATGGCAATCCAGTTTTTCTTGATTATCTTAGCCAGCAATCAAGACTTTCACCTGGGTTTGGCCTGACCTTAGGAGGTGAATGGGGCAAGTCTGAACAAACAAATGCTGTGGGCTTGGGAGCCAGGGTGGAGAATTTGACAGTGATGGGTGAGCAGAAACCACTGGCAGCAGGGCGTCTAGTAGAGACCTGCGATGACCATCACAGTCTGAGTGTTGCTTCTTGCTTCAGAAAATGGGCATTCGTCTCTGCCCAGAAACACAAGGTTTATTTCTGCCAGTTAATATTTGTCTCATACCTACATCTGCATTTGATACACGAGTCAACAGTTTAGCTTCTATGAGGGCTATGAGTTTTGATTTTGAAAGATGTGTTTTCCAATTTGAGCTACATTTAGTAAATGTACATTTTTATTTTGACCAAACTATTATCTACATATATGAAGCTAGATTTGCATCTCCTGAAAGAGTATTTTTTTTTTTTTGCTAGGTAAGAAAAGTGTGGATGGCCTATTTCTCTGACATGGGAGTTGTCACTTCTTTGCAAGCTTCATAATGAGTGAATTGTTTAAAAGGAGCATCAGAAGACAGTTGGAGTCTTGCTGGAAAATCAAGTTTTATCTGCTTCGATAGTCAGTAAAGTCAGTGCCAGATTTCTGAGCTCTTTAGAACAGGAAGATACGTGAATCGGATGAATAAAGGCTAGAAAGAGAGGAGACAGTGATATTAGAGTTGCTCTGATGGCATGAGAAGAAATCTTACATCTGTTGGGTAGGATCAATGGGTGGGAAAGGACATATTCAATGCAATTGTCTTACTAAAAGCAATTTGATATCAAGGTTCAAAGTCATATTTGCAATAAATAGTCTGATCTTGGATAAGTGACTCACAAGCACATAACTTTGATTCTTGCTGAAGTGATAAGCAATACTTGTAAAATTTACTAAAATAAAGCTATTTATCCTAGGGTTTAAGGTTCTTTTTGTGTTTTCCATTGTGGACCCAATATCTCTATTGTGACACTCAGAGGTAGTGTTATGGGATTTTCAGAGTGCGAGAGAGATACTACAGACAAAGAAAATGTCAAAACATTAAGAAACAATTTGTAATTTTGCCACCAGAAATTTGTAGCAATTGGGAATGAATAGTCTATAACCATTGTCTGACTGGGTACAAAATGAATATGCATAAAATACAGTTAAAGAATAATGAAAAATAGAAAGCATTATGAAAATTCTGAGCTGCTTTGTAATCACACATAGGATTTTTCAAGTAGAAGACAACTTGAGCAGTGTAGGGGTCTAAGTTAGAGTGTGCTTCCCACATGAGGTGTCACTAAGAAGTCCTATCTTATTCTATAGTTTGTGAACTTTATCTTTTCCCATGATGATAAGGGAGGGAGGGAACTAATGGGAGCAATGCCAAGATGTGTTTCAGTTGAGAGGATGCCAAACACAGGCTGACTCAGAGCGTCCTAATCAGACAGGCGTGACATCTCACTGAAAAATAAAGACTCGCCCCACCTGCGCTGGAAACTGTTCTTTGCTCAAGCTCAGCACACTGAAAACTACTTTCTAGACATGTCACTCTGCTCCCTGTGGTTTAGCAAGGAAACTTCCTGAAAATGCTGACTGGCCAGGGCAAATCATTATATGACTAAGGTTGGCTTTTCAGATCTCTTCTCCCCTGCTCTCTCTCCTTCTCTCTCTTTGCCTAACTTAAGAACTAAGTTCTTTCATTTATTATCTTTTGATTCACTCTATATTTGTCCAGAACTTTGTACACATGCCTAATTATATGACCCATATGCCTTGGATGAACATTATAATGAACATTTCTGCTTATATTTCCTCTTTATATCTAACAGCTACTATTCTGTAGCTAATTAAATACAGTTAACTTTTAACACCACTTTTAAAACCACACCTTTATTTTGTTGTCAAAGAAGTATAGTGTTTATCTATCCTTACATATATCAAGGCTTTGGCCAAAAATCCATTCTCTCCTACTTCTGACTCTTTAAGAACAGAGTTATTTTATGAGATAATCAAGAAGATTATGCTTTATAAATTATTGTTGATAAAAATCTGTGAAAAAATTAGGCACTAGGCTTAAAATTCATGGTTTCCTGTGTACATGTATAAATCATTCAAAACTTAAAGAAGGTACTAACATAATACAAAAATTAATAATTCAACATAGACCTACTGACTCAGAAATTGGTAAGATTGGACCAAAATTCTGGGATATTGAAAACTTTTTCTAGAGGTTTCTGATGGAAGGCATATGGACCATTGAAAAATATTTTGTGTTGAGCTGGTAGGTGTTTGTTTTCCAAAAATGATGAGGTAGAAAGTAGACTTAGAATATGGATCAAGTATCAAAGGTATCCAGCTACTTTTAGAATGCAATCATAATATTATAGCTCAGGGAAACTCTGGTATTTTTAATTTCAAGTTGTTTCTTTCCCTATTTCCTATTGTCTGTTACTAATGACACAATGACATGTAAGAGGACTGAAATTCTGATTGTATTAAAAAGCATGTTCATTGACTTTTCTTTTTTAAAAAAGGTTCTTGTTATGTAGCCCAAGTTGCCTTTGAACTTGGAATCTTCCTGTTTCAGTATCTGTAGAGATGGAATCACAGTTCTGTACCAGCTTGTCCATTGATCTTTTATGTAGGAACTTATAATAGACACTTTGTCCAAAATAGTGCTAGAATATTTGAAAATGAGAATTCATACTGCTTTATTATTATATTTAAGTAGCTACACAAGGGGTTTCAGTGCAACATAGTAAGATTATGGATTATGGACAATGAATTTTGATCTCAGTGCCACTCCTTCTGTTGTTCTTTCTCATCTTTCCCAATCCCATTCTTACCCTCAGGTTATGTGATTAATTTTTCACAAAGGTACATGGAATATAAAGATTGTATTGGTCCACGCTTCCTGTCTCCATTTGTCTGACACCATCTTCCCTTTATGCCCCCCCCAACAAAAGTTACAACGTTTTGATCATGAATAAATACTCAAGAGATACTTGTGAAGACTTTCTATAGTAATATAAGGATCTCTGAACTATTTGGCATTCAAAATTAACAAACAAACAAAAAAGGCAGGGTCCATAACATTTGATCTTTATCTATGACCATGCCACAGGTCAAATGTCAACTATAGCATGACGAATGTCAGGCAAAATCTCAGTGTCAGGTACAACCATGCTTGATGTATAGAGGGTAAAATAGGGTTTTTAAATGACTATACCAATACCACCTCTGTCCTTCTCCTAATTGTAACGATGCAAATCAGTTCAATAAACTCCATAAAGACCAAGAAAAATGTTTCTGATTCTATCACTTTTTGATATCACAGACTAGAGCTGAGAGGGCAATAAAGAGAGCCAGCCTCAACAGTTATTATATTTTGAATGCATGGGTTTGTATAAATATAGCTACGTACACACTTCAATTTTAATAGAATAAATTTAATATGCTATTTTGAAGGCAATATGTATTTTGGAGTTTCCTAAATAAGCTAAACTTATTCTTCATATATTTTAAGGTTTGCTAACACTGTAAATACATTTTTCTTTAATTTAAAAAGATTCATTTTCTAACAACTTCCAATTTATTCCAATTTATTTGACATGATCAATATTCTTCCACTTATATGTTTCTTAAAATTTTAGTTTGTGTTAACATATCCTTTTTAAGCTTTTATTTTTTAATACAGTACCAGACTTGGATTTAGGTGTTTCAAACTCTTGCTGGGATGTTTTTCCTCAAGGCTGGTACTTTACCACTTGAGCCACACTTCCACTTCTAGCCTTTGCTCTTAAATTGGAGATGAGATTTTCACAAACTTTTCTGCCTGGGATGGCTTCCTGTCTTGGCCCACAGTTCTGTCTCCTGATTAGCTAAGATTATAGATATGAGCCACTAAGGCATGGATCATATTAAACATTTTTTTATTGTTTCGGTGATAATGTCTGAATATATCTCATGCTCTAAACAGCAGTTATGACTATTATATATTTTGATTATTTTTAGTAGCTGAGCTATTCACTATAATGTTTAGGAAAATTGTATTCATATGAGCCTGGTGGGCAGAGCCTTTTATTAGTTTCTTTCTGTACACACAAATATTTTAATCATAATCATACAGCCAACACCTTTTTAGAGCTTGCTGATTGTCTTATCTCTTACATCATAGGAAGATATGAATAATATGCTATATGACCAGCCATAGGTATGCTGACTATAGGGGCAATTTGCATCTGTGACCAGCATGGGAAAGTCTACAGGAATGTGTTTGCATTTCAAGTCACTAAATACTACTAAACTAGCATTTGAGAAAGAAATGGTAGAGCAGTCTAAATGAGTGTAGGGCTTGATCCTGTTGGAAAATCAATGTTTAATTAATCTTTTTATTAGAAATTTTCATTAGAAAATTACAGACTAGATCTGTTTTCCTGGGAAAAATGAGAAGTATGAAGTACATCTGAAATGGAAACTTGCTGTATAATAATATCCTGACCAAGTAATTAATTTGCTTATTTCTGACTTTACCAATGGCAGGTAAGTCAGTCCCTTCTAAGATACCTCATCCCATCTTAGACAGTTTCATCAGATTGTTGCCTTGTTTAACTGAGATGAATCTGAACAGAAAGTGTCAGCTTAGTTGGGGAGTTGAGTTCTATTTTCTGCTGGTCTTGTTAGAATGCCTTGTTATTATTATTGTTGTTATTATTATTATTTCCTCTAAAATAGGAGTGTTAGAGGCTTCCTGAATCTGTGTGAAAACTTGTGTCAGTGTGGACTCAAAGAGTGACGGTCCTTCAGTTCATCTGCCTTTTTGTGGAACAATACACACTCGAAGCTTCCTTTGGTGTAATGATAGAACAAATAAATGGATAAGGATTATAACTTCCTGAAGGCTTCCTGGGTTCAGGTGTATTGTGAGACCAAAGACTTTACAGACTTCACTCATTTAATATTTATACAAACATCATTACTGTAGATACATGGTCTGCATTCTGTTATTTTAGTTTTTCATGTGTTAATTTTTGAGGGGTACTGGAGTTTGAACTCAGGGCCAGATTCTGCTATGTATGAAAGTGTTCTTACACTTGGGCCACTCTTCTAGCTCTTTTTGCTTAGTTACTTTTTTAAGATAGGATCTCATGCTCTCCCAACGCCCCCAGCCCAGGCTACTAGCTCCTATTTGTATATCCAACAAAGTTGAGATGTAAACCATGAGCTACTACAGCCCTCTTACTTGTTGATATAGGGGATATTGCTGTTTTCATTGTGTTAGCCTCCAACTATTATCTTCTTGATTTTAACCTCAAATGGAAAAAATAAAATTGTCTCCTGCTTCCCATGGAGGTAATGGCTGTAAGGACTAAAAATGGTGGTTCTTATTGGTAGCCTACTTTTGTGAGCTGGAAGAATGTGTTTGGCAAGTATTCATCCTTCGAAAACAGTTTGGGTAGGTAAGATGAGTGAGTCCTCCCCAAAATATAAGTAACCTTCAGGACTCCTTTTTGCTAGGCACCTTTTATTGTCTTCGACTTTTTGCTCCTTTAAGGAGATGTTCTGCTTCTTCATACCTCAATGGAGCAGTCACACACAGATAAATTTTTATATCTTCCTAGTCTTTTAATGTAATGTTTAAAAGGAGGTAGTAAAATAGAACCAAATGATCTTTTTTGTTTACTCTCTAGTTCTAAACTCTGAATTTGGCAGTTTTAAAATACTTATTTAAAGATACTCTAACTTTCCTGTATTCTCATCTAGCTATCTTGACCTACAGGACTTGAACACAGTATCACATCTTACATGATAAATAAGAAAGTATCATCTTACATTAACTTCCACTGGAATAGTTTACTTATATTTTTGTTTTTAATGAGGAATGCACATCACTTAAATTCATGGGGTTCCTTACAAATTCCAAATGAAAGAGAGTCTTAAATCTCCCAGGACAGTCGTTGAGTTGAAGTTCCACCCTTCATGATTCTGTGCTTTCTCTTCCTGGGACAGTCTCCCTTTTGGCCTCCCATTGATTCAGTTTCTCAAGGGTTGAACAGGTTAGGACTGTTCCCCAACCTTTACCAGATCCTCTGGAATTGCTATGACTACATACCTCAGGAAAAGATGAAATTAGTGCTTGTAGAATCCCTTTGAGATCCCTGATGAAAGATGATTTGATAGCATAAAGTATTATTATTGTAAACAGGCCTGGGATTGTGTTTGTGGGGTTACAAACCATATTTCCAACACTAACATCCTACAAACAGAACTTAAAACCCTCATGTATCTGTCTCTTCCATACATCACATTGGATGAAAATATGTTTTATCAATGCAATGACAAAATAAAGTTTGTATGAAGATTACTTAACAAGAAACTAAAACTTGTTTTACAGCAAAGACAGAATGAATCACATTCTTAGTTGGGATGAGTATTAATGATACAGGCAGAAACTTGTTCAATTATATGCCTTGGAAGAGCCAACAAGCAAAGAGAAGATTGTAAATTTGTCAGCATTTCCAAAACAATTGCAGAGTTTTGATGATGTTATACTAATAGAAGGACCCCCAGTTTCCTAGTATTACCTTAACTCTTGCAAATTTTAAGTGGAATTATATCTTCTATGCTTAAAATGAAGAACATAGTAAATAAAGTTGACTTTATTCTACAAAATTAATTTTAGGCCATTAAAAGGTATTTAATTATAAACATTTATTGGAGAAAAATGAAAGTCACTATTTTATTTGCTGGTATTCTATAATACTTATTCATTCTGCCCATTGTATTTTGGGTATTCTGAAAGGTCTTATGGATCTGGTATGTAGGAAAATTATATCATGATATTTAATTTCATAGCATGGATTTGTGTTATAGACATTCACTTTTATACACTGGTATTGAAATCATATTTCAAACTGCAATGCTTCCTTTTTTTGTACTAGAGGAGCTTGAATTTTGGGCCTACCACTTGAGACAATCCTCCAGCCCATTTTGTTTTTAGTTGTTCATCTCAGATAGGGACTCAGGCTTTTGCCTGGGACTGCTCTTGGACCATTATTCTCCCACTTTCACCCATCTTGAACTAGGACCATGGATATATGCTACCATGCCGTGTTTTTTTTGTTGTTGTTGTTGTTGTTGTTTTTTTGATATAGGAGTTTGAGCTCAGATCCTTGCACCAGCTACATAGGCATTCTCTCTTTTGAACAACAGCATCAATTTCTTTACTTCTTTTTTTCTTGCTCTTATGTCTGGATCAGCTTGAACCTGTCAAGCTATTTATGCTTTTTTTGTGCAGCTGGCATGATAGGTGTGAGCTAGAGCACCCAGCTATTTTTTTAAAAATTGATTGAAAGGCAGTCCTCAAACCTTTGCTTGTTTGGGTTCATCTTCAACTATCATCTTTCCAATTTTAGCTTCGTGAGTAACTGGAATTATGGGAATAAACCACCAAACCTGGCCGACATCCTATCTTCTTCACTTTTTTATTTGCTCCAGCTGGCCTTAAACCACAATCCTATCTCTTCCTCCAGTGTAGCTTGAAAATAAAGTAAACCTTAGTTTTTAAATTATTTCCTTGCTTGCTAGGAAGGGTGCTTTCACAAATATTTCTTATATAAATGAAGAAAAAGATACTTTAGAGTGCCCAGGGATGTTAGCATAGTATAAGCCCAGACTAAATAGTAGTCAATTTTGTTACGTTCTCTCTATATAAATTTGTTAGAATGACATTAAGTGTATCAATCTTTTCCAGGTATAACTTTGTTTCTCATGCATCAGGTAAGAGATATGAGTTTTCTGTCATATCAAAGGAAAAACTGATTTGTAAGATAAACAAGCACTTTATGATTATGTCTAGTAAACAGGTCTGAAAGATCTGGGTGAAGCGAATCACTTTCAGTTATTTCCCTATTTAAAAGCCACCACAGAAAATTCAGTGACAGAATAGTTGCAAAGTCAGGGTTTGCAAACTTAAATACTACTTATGGGCTTACTAGACAATTAGTTTCCTCAGTCCATTCCCTTCCTCCATCCCAGGACAGATGTGTTCTGGAACAAAAGGAGGAATTTCTGATTTATTAAGCATCTGGGTGTTTCCCAATGCCTTTAATCTCAATGCGACCCAGAGAGGTACTCCAAATTATCAGGGATTAGACCAAGGCTTGGACATTCAAGACAAGTATAGTAAAGAAGGACATATAAGCTGTTTCCTTAGCTCTGTCTAGGGAGGTAGAAAAATATGAGTAGAATCAAAACTGTAAAAATTTGGTAGTTTTGTTATTTCACTTCCTTTCTTGTCAACTTTTCCCCCAAAACCTTTTTCTACAGGCTTTCATCTTAGATTCTAGTTTATCCTCATCTTCCTAGGATGATAGTTGGAGTATGTTCACAATAAGTCCCTGTCTGGGAGGGGAGGAGGAGAGATCAGCTTACTGGGGTAGATTAACAATATATTCCCTAGTAAACGGTCGTGTATTTGTGAGGAAGTTTTATCCAATGGCCTGAACTCACACATGGTTTCTATCAACTAGCTATGAGTACCCAGGTGCCACTCTAGGGCTTGGGCTTGTTATCCTTAAGAAATGGGATAATAATAGCATGTTTATGTCTGTTAATTTATTCACTTTTCACAGTATTTAACTTGTAAGCAATGAACAGATGAATAGAGGTAAAACTGTTGGGACAGTGTGAAGAATATGTTAAAGCTATGTAAATGCTCCTTGTTGCTTGTATTTGATTCAATGGGCCAGTTAACTGGGTCTAAAAACTCCATCTGATGAAAGGGGTGTCACTGATCAAGATGCATTGTACATATACATTGACATGTTGAACTGATAACCCTTTGTACAATCATTTAAAAATAATTAAGATTTTATTTTAAAGCTCTGTGAAATTTGAAGAAGTTTTGAGTCTTGGATTTAGAGAAATTAATTTTTTCTTTAGTATTTTTAGAAACTATTGAATTTTCTATGTAGATAGGAAAAAAAACAGACCTTCCTGGCACAGAAATTAAAGGGGGCATGGGAAAACTGTGACCATGAACAGGTGGATATTTGTGAATGAATCTGAGTTTCTGATCTATATATAAGACAACAATAAAATATATCCCAAGATACCCATTTGGCAGATATTTCTCAAGTCATTCTGATTTATTTTTAAACAGCTTCACCAGACTTCTCTGATTGTCTGATAAGGTACTCCAGGGTGGATGACAGTTGTCTTTTTTTCTTTTTTCATTTTGCACAACGTTTTGATATGAGTGAATGTTCTTGTGTGTAGAAATTCCTGATAAGCTTGTTGTTGACATAAAGGAAGGAAAAAGGAAGGACTAGCATGACACACAAAAAAGGAGAAAAAATAGACTCATATGCTGGGTGCTAGTGAGTCATACCTGTGATTCCTCATGGAGTTGAGATCATGTTGAGGATCATGGTTCAAAGCCTGCCTGAATGGGAAATTCTGTGAGACTCTGACCTCCATTTAACCATACATACACATGCACGCGCGCGCGCACACACACACACACACACAAACAGAGAGAGAGAGAGAGAGAGAGAGAGAGAGAGAGAGAGAGAGAGAGAGCTGTGGCTCAATTAGGAGAGCATTAGACTTGAGCATAAAAGCTCAAGGACATTGCCCAGGCACCGAATTCAAGCCCCAGGACTTGCACCAAAAAACCAAGTAAAATAAAAAACAAATCAACCTGAAAAAAACCCCTAAACATCCTACATTAGAAATAACCACACATTTAGTAAATGATAGATAAGAGTATGAGATCAAATTTGAAAGCCAAAAACCAAAACATAGAAAGAAAAAAAATCCAAGTACTATGGCATTGACAGAGGTAGAGCCAGAGCTCTAAATAAATCCTTATGATGTGACTGCACAAGTGGTAGGATTTTTAAGAAGTATTGCCATTATTTTGTTTTGCTTGTTCTGCCTTCTAGTTCCTGTCATCTACTCTCATATCTATAAACTTCCAGTGAGTGAGGCCTGATACGTCTATGTATTACTGCAGATTAGTCTCGAGGTCAATAAAACCTTCGCTCTGAAGGATTGCACACTGTGATCATATGGCGGCTGCATACGCTGACCCACTATGATAGATAATATATTAATAATACATTATGGTGTCCTGAGGATTGAGGTAGATGACTACTTCATCAAGAAGTGGTGACTAGAAGGTAATCTCTATGATGGGTCTTCATCCCACATTCAAATGTAAATGAGCTTACAGATACATATTCTCTTGAAGAAAGACTCTGTAATACAACTGGGCCATTCCATCATGATCTAGATATTATAAGCCCACTGGACATGAGACCAAATAAGATCATGGAAAGAAATTATTCCTTTGGGACTGGCCCCATCAAGACACAGACATAAGGGAATTATATGACTCCGGGCCAACTGTTTCTCTTGTATTTGTGTCTCATCCTCAATAAAAAAAAAAAAAAACAAAAAAACAAAAAAACCAACTTCATGGGGACTGACTATAATCAACTCATTAAGTAGGGGGAAGAAACCTGCCACAGGTTTACCCAAGAGCCAAGGCATTATGTGGAAGCTAGAGACATAGACCACTACTATATTACAACCCTACTCAGGGGAGGTCCCAGACATACTGGTGAAGAGAATGCTCCCAGTGGATAGAGTCAGCTGGCTAAGAATCACAAGTGAAAATTTTCTGGAAACCATATGACAGGTTATGATGGGACTGAAGAGCCAAAAAAATAAATAAAGTTGCCATCGTGTGGTTTTGACTCCAGAATAGGCACACCCCCTTCTCTTTTCCAGCTTAATCAATAATAGATGATGAGTAAGTACTGTGTTTCACACTCTCCTTATTATCACTTGCATCTCACAAGGACCATCATATGCTTTTAGATGGACAAGAAAACAGAGGTATAGTCCCGTGAATCTACTAGTTCAAGATCAAACAGCTGATCAGAAGAAGTTGGAAGAATTGGAATGTGGCACAAAGCTGCCAGGTATCCCAACCCAGTGTGACACTCTTGACATGTAGTGGCTTGGGTTGTTTTTGGAGATGGGAGAATGATGCTCAGATTATGTGTAAGAGCAGCAATACTGTATGTTCAGCAGGATGATCTGAAATTAGGAACAGAAATATGTGTATAAATGGAGTCATGGGATGGGTATTTTGAGCAGTATTAAAAGTCAATGTGTACTGGAGGCCCAGAAAGACTTTTTGCTCATTTTCTACATGTTCTCACTCACTGTGTCATGTTGTCTTTGAAAATGAGATTCATTTGAAGGATGTAAAAGTAGAACAAAGAATACTTAAATATGAAACATAGACATACCAATTAAAATGTAAACAATGGAGTTGCTTCATCTCTCAACCTCTGAACACTCCTTTGACAATGAAGTAATGTCTGAGATAAAAATATGATTGGTAGCAGAAAAAAATTATTGAAAGAGAGAAATATCATTACTGTTTGCACTTTAATCATCACATTACTGAGCATGAAATTAATGAACAATAGGTGTTTGTTAGGGGTTCAGTGGCTATTGGGAACACACAGCTTTATAATTATACTTATGGTATATAGCCAAATGACTAAAGTTCAGATTATTGTATGCAAATATAGCCATTCTTATAAGGTTTTTGAATATACCCTGAATAAATTGTTAACTAGAAGCACATGGTCTTGATGAATCAATGTATTAATTGATGCTGAGAAACTAAGCAGCACTAGGTAGTATCTTCTCTGCCTCCCAGTGAACCTTTGTCCTAAAACAAGTATACTAGATTTTACTGGAGAAAGAGTAATTTGAATAATTTAATGGAGTTCATGAATGTGTAGTTCAGGCCAGGTCTTCCTCCTCATAAAGCTAACAAATCAAGTGTGCTGCTGCTGACTCTATCCACTGGGAGCATTCTCTTCACCAGTGTGTCTGGGACCTCCCCTGAGTAGGGTTGTAATATAGTAGTGGTCTATGCCTCTAGCTTTCACATAATGCCTTGGCTCATGGGTAAGCCTGTGGCAGGTTTCTTCCCGCTACTTAATGAGTTGATTATAGTCAGTCCCCATGAAGTTTTTTTTTTTTTTTAATTGAGGATGAGACACAAATACAAGAGAAACAGTTGGCCCGGAGTCATATAACTTCCTTATGTCTGTGCCTTGATGGGGCCAGTCCCAAAGGAATAATTTGAATTTCTTTCCATGATCTTATTTGGTCTCATGTCCAGTTGGCTTATAATATCTAGATCAAGATGGAATGGCCCAGTTGTATTACAGTCTTTCTTCAAGAGAATATGTATCTGTAAGCTCATTTACATTTGAATGTGGGATGAAGACCCATCATAGAGATTATCTTCTAGTCGCCACTTCTTGATGAAGTAGTCATCTACCTCAATCCTCAGGACACCATAATGTATTATTAATATATTATCTATCATAGATACTGACAGAGTCAGACATCTTAATTACTATTTTTACCTTGCTACTCATAATAACTATGTCAGACTCAAATCTGCCATTCTAGAATCTCTTTCTCCCCAGTGTCAGTGAAGAGATGTGGCAGCTCTCTAAGTGATGCTCCATCGACTCCAGACTTCAGACACAAGCACTCTTAGAGGTAGGACATCCTTGCCCTAGTGTGGTCTTCATTCCTTTCCGGTAAGAAGTGGTCTCTTGGTTCTCTCAAGGTCCTCTCATCTCTCATAATGAGCTCAACTCAAATATCCACCTTCCAAAAGTTGGCAATCCCCCTCTTATAATTCCTCCACACAGTTTACATTTCTGTATCCAAATCCCCAGTATATCAGAACAAATTCCAAGTACTCTTCCTTGGATATTAATGAAATCCTAAATTATAGAAGAGTGCTCTCATATAAGGACATTCTCCTTCATTTGTTTTTATATTTTATGGACTTTACCACAACATCTTCTTCCCCGTGGATCCCCTAGCCCCTGCAAGTAGAAGTGGTTAGCATTTATAATTTCTTCTGTGGACATGCTAATTATCTCCAGAGCAAATATTTTATTTCCTATAAGCTTATGTTGGGCCCAATAACAGTAACTCTGAAGTGTTAACTTATCTAGGCTATGGAGTCAATGAATCAAGCTCCATTCTCAATGTTTCCATTAAGGCATTTTTAAAAGATAGGTGAATAGACTTTAAGTAATGCCATGTATTGGGACTTCAATTGAGTGCTCTAAGAACAAGAATGAATTTCTCTAAAATAGAATTCTTCTCAAGACCACAACATAGAAAAACTTGTGTGAGTTTAGAGCCTGTTTGTCTGTAGAATCTAGAATCAAAAACACTACGGGGGCTGGGGATATAGCCTAGTGGCAAGAGTGCCTGCCTCGGATACACGAGGCCCTAGGTTCGATTCCCCAGCACCACATATACAGAAAACGGCCAGAAGCGGCGCTGTGGCTCAAGTGGCAGAGTGCTAGCCTTGAGCGGGAAGAAGCCAGGGACAGTGCTCAGGCCCTGAGTCCAAGGCCCAGGACTGGCCAAAAAAAAAAAAAAAAAAAAAACACTACGGCACAAATTATTACTTGAATTTCTAGGCTTATTAGTCCTCCTGATTGAATGAGTAATTTTCTCTCCCTCCTCCCGTCCTCTCAGAAAGGAACATTCTATGCTGAGAAGGAAACTTCTATCCTAAGGTGTAGTTTTCCAGTTGGTTTAGCCTTCATTCTCCCACAACCAGTCTAAAACAAGAGAGAAACATAAATGCAAGTTGATGATTTTGGAAGAAGTTTTATATATTAGGAGTGAGAGAGTAAAAGGCAGAGGAGATAAACATGGGAGAAGGCAAAGCTAGTGCACTGGAACACTATTGAGTTGATTGCTATTATGAATAATGGATGCTCGATTTTATGTGAACTCCCAAGAACCTGATGAAATATCTCCCAGAACTCCCACATCCTCTCTGCTTCTCTTTATTTTACATTATTATTATTATTATTATTAGTAGTAGTAGTAGTAGTAGTAGTAGTAGTAGTAATAGTAGTATATACTGCATATGACTGATAACATGCAATATCTGGTTCAATCAACGTATTGTTCTCCAGTTTCAACCATTTTCCTGCAAATTATATAATTTCATTTTTCTTTATGGCTGAATAATACTTGACAGTCCCACAGTCTCTTTTGTTCGTGTCTGGACTCTGTATTGTACATGTCTGGGTATCAAGCGAATACTGCTTCTGTATTCCTGTCACCCAGAACTCAACAAATAAACTCAGCCATAAGCAACCTCCTGTCATCCAATTCTCTCACTCCCTTAATTTTAGTTTATCTGCTTTCCAACTCTCAATATGTGGTCTAGATATTTTATACTATTTGCACTGTCCTGCCTGATATCAAGAAGGTTCAAATGCTGTCCCATCCTTAGGGATGTTACTTAAATCTGGATCTCGGTTTACTTGTCTATAAACTAGGATAATCACAGTGCCAACTTTACAGATTTGTTATGAGCATGAATTGAGATAATGCATATAAAAATTTAACAGTATGTCTGAGGCGTACAAACTAGTCAATAAATGACAGCTATTGTAATGGTGCTTATGGTAATGATGGTGGTATTTGTACATCTCAGTTAGTGTATAAGTTCATCTACTCCCTTACCTTTTTGACCCCCAGTTTTATTAGAAATGACTAAGAAAGCTCAAATGTGAATTTACCTTCTCTTTGTTTCTATTAGAAATGGAAAATTTTCTAATGAAAGAGGTAGATTAGACCATTCCTGATCCTGAAATAGAAGAAATATATTGCTTTAAACACAGTGGTTACTGTAGATACTTAGCTATTTAGTGTTGGCTTCTATTCTTACTTTATTTTGAAGTGAAGATCTTGCTTATTTTGAGCAAACATTGAAATTGAGACCTAACCTACCTCAACACCACTCTTCCATTCTTGCTTGTATATATATATTTTGGTATTTCTCCACCTTCACCCTTTACTCATATTTCCAAAGGTTCTTTGCACTATTATCCAAGGAGGTATGAATTCAACATTTATTCCACAGGCCACATGATCTAGTCTCTTCTTCTTGTCTCATCAGATCAATAAAACTACTGTTAACTAGTTGGGTTAGAGGTGATGACCTGCCTTTAAACAGCTCTGGAGCTTAATTGCCAAGGTTTCAATCTCTGCTCTGCTACTTTACAGCAGTGCAATATTTGACAATTCATTCAGCATCATAGTTTCTGATCTAACCTATATTTAAATGGGAAATAATGCTTTTCATATAGAGTGGCTTACTGTTATTATAAAAAATCATGCTGAGATGTTATAGCTGTATACATCAAATAATGAGTACATTTCTTTTTGGAAAATGCCACCCCTTCCCTCACTCAGAGCGGTTTTTTTTTTTTTCCTCAAATTTTTATTATCAAACTGACGTACAGAGAGGTTACAGTATAATACGTTGGGCATTGGATACATTTCTTGTACTGTTTGTTGCCTTGTCCCTCATGCCCCCCTCCCTCCCCCCCTTACTCAGAGCGGTTTTGATGATTAAATTCAAATGAATTCTTGTAAAGCACTTGAATCAGGACTTAGAATATATTCTAGTGGGAACAGAGTAGATGAAGTGATAGACTGTATTAACTGAACTAGACAAATATAACCATCATTACCATAATCACCATTACAATCATAATAGACTGGTTTCAGTGCATGTATCAACTCAGTAAAGGTTTCTTCTTAGATATATGTATGCATATGTAAAAGTGTATTTTAGAAAAACACTGTTTCCAATTTGGTTCCCACAGCTCCAGCCTTCTTAGAATATGATGTACACAAGATGTACACAGGTACACATCTGAAAGAAGCTGGGAAGAGATCACAGGATGAGTGGAAAATGGGGGAAAATACAGTAGAAAGGTTCCAACGGCTACAATGGGCACTGATGAGAACAAATCAACCAGCTCAAGGGCAGCAGGGAGGGGGTAAAATTAAGAAAAAGAAGGAGCAGATTACAATAAGCAAAAGAAAAGAGATATATATGTATATATCACCTGATCTGGAAGGAATCATTTTTACAATTAATAACCATTATAAGCATTGTAGACTAGAGTGACAATGTAGATTATTAAGGATAAGACTTTTTTTGTTTTTGACAAAATAATGAAGAAAGCAAGGGGTGGGGTGGGATGAGGGGTGGCGGGGAGGGAAGGAGGGAGAAAAATGAAGAAGGTGATAACAGATATGACAAAAAATGTATGTGTATTCATTACCTTAGGCATGTAACTGTATCCCCTATGTGCATCATCTTGACAATAAAAAAAAGAATATGAAGTGACAACATTCACAAACCAAAGTTCCATATTCCCAAGCTTCCTGTCTTGCTATACCTTGGTAACGTGAGCCAGGGCAGGATGCTCTCCTAGCAGGAACAGAAGGAGTGGCAAAGGAAGCACATTTGTTGGGAAACCTCTGAAGTTTTGATACTTGCTTACAGTCACAAGTTTCCTTTCTCTCACTGTTTTCTACAGCAAGGAAACCAAAGGAATAAATCTATAGCTTCCAAAGTAGATGCACTCTTTGAGCTATTATTTAAACTTGGGCACCATAATATATATTAATATCATCTCAAAATGCTTACAATATTTCATAAACTAATAAGAAACCTTTTATGCATGCAGCCAAGCAACTAGTCTTACGACTCAATGAGTTGAATCACCACTATATGCTACTTTTAACATTTTCAAATAATCAAAACTCTTTACTGGGGTGATTATGTCAAACAAATAAGCACCCTAAGAGTATTGTTTAATTTTGTTTGTTGAGGATTACTAATCTAGTAAGTTAAATCTACTTAAATTCAGCAAAATGGAAAGAAGTATAATTAGTTTGTTTTTGTTACTGATTTTGCAGATGAGATCTCATTATGTAGCCCAGGCTAGCCTTGAACTCTCAATCTTTCTGTTTCATCCCCCTAAACTACTTATATTACAAATGTATATCACCATGCTTGGCATGAAAAGTGGAAAAGTGATTCTTCTATTTTTCTCTCAATTATTACTTGAAAGTGAGCTGAGTTTGTAACAAAGTTATTTTTTCTGTTATTAATTTCTAGTTACTTATAATAGCATGGGTCTGTAGTATGAATTTTGTTCTTTGCGTTACAGTCTAATAATTTGTACTTTTTCTTCTCCCACAACTACAACCAGTCTTTTCAGATAGTATTTATATGTTTTTATTGGCACATGGTAAATAGAAACAAAGAACTGAGTGCTTGGATTGTTTGTTGCTATGGGTGCATTGCAGAACCCAAAGAAAGACACAGAGAAGACATGAGTGACTAAGGAGGCCCATGATGACGCTGAAGAGGAGTCTTGGAATGCTAAGCACTGTAGAAAAGATGCCTGCAAGATATAAATGAAACTGAGTCATTGCTTCATATTTTTGGCCTCGTTATAGTCACAATAATGTAGAAAGTAAATATTGATTTAAGTAAAACTTGTGAAAGAAGTTGTGTGGGAGACAGATCTATGATTTAGAGAAGGAATGTTGTAAGAGAACTAAATGCCAGTTTTTCTGGTATTGAGGAGGCAATTACATTTGGAAAATAGTAATTTAGGTTTAATAATACGATGAAAAGTAGCAGAAGATTTATGGTGAAATTCTGTGATAAACCCATTGTAAAATAAAAATATTGTTAAATTTAAAATAGGTTAGGTTAATAAGCCTAATCTAAACATCCTCATTTACTAACATGGTACCCAGTAGACTACCTGATGTTTATGCTGTGACAACCCAGCTGCCTGGGGGCTGAGGGTCACTGCTACAGACCAGCATTCCAAGAGAATGTCTTCACATACGTGCTACTAAGGAAAAAACTCAAAACTCAAAATTCAAGAGGTACTTCCTACTGAATATGTATTGCTTTTATATTATTGGAAAATGTGAAGTTTGAAAGTTGAATCACTATAAGGTGGGGACCATCTCTAGTATGGGGACAATGAAGTTGATTTTAAGGAGTGAGGATTGGTATTCAAGAGAAGTGATTGTTACCGTGTGTGTGTGTGTGTGTGTGTGTGTGTGTGTGTGTGTTGCTCCTAGGGCTTGATCTCAGGGCTTGGGTGCTGGTTTTGAGTTGTTTTTATTTTATTTTATTTTCTCAAGGCTGGCACTCTACCACTTGAGCCACAGCTCCACTTTCAGCTCTTTTGGTAGTTAATTGGAGATCCAAGAATCACAGACTTTCTTGCCTGGGCTGGCTTTGAACCATGATCCTCAGAACTCAGCCTCCTGAGAAGCTAAGATTATAGGTATGAGCTGTGGGTGCCCTACATATCCTTTATAAGTAGTATATTTGATATTTGCATTTTTTCTTTTTTTTTTTGCCAGACCTGGGACCTGAACTCAGGGCCTGAGCACTGTCCCTGGCTTCTTTTTGCTCAAGACTAGCACTCTGCCACTTGGACCACAGCACCACATCTGGCCGTTTTTTATATATGTGGTGCTGGAGAATCGAACCCAGGGCTTCATGTATACGAAGCAAGCACTCTTGCCACTAGGCCATATTCCCAGCCCTTGCATATTATTTTGATAGAAATAAAAATAAAATGTAAAGAGTCATAAAGAATAAAACTATAAAATTTATAATACATTAAGACTGATAAAGCTAGGCCTACAGATATATTGAGAAAAATATTGCATTCCAAGAACAAAATAAAGAACAAAATGAAAATGTTTAAGTATTTCAAATTTAGCAAATACAAACTGTGATATCTCTATCTATTCAAACAAGTAAATTAAAAATTACAGGTAAATGTACTAGTTTTGCTAATTCTGCCTGTAAATTATATTATTTATGTATTTTCTTGAATAAATTATAATACTAGTCACAAACGATGTTAACTGGAAATAAATACTTTTACAGCTAAGATTTTTCTCAATATTAATTACAAACTTTTTAAAAATGTTTTTCCTTGTTTATTTGAATTTATTTCAATTGAAGGAGTGAATTTTACAACATGACAAGCTAAGGAAAATAACAAAAAAATTATTTTTACCTTCTCATTGTTTTGTGTGCATGCTAGTACAAGGGATTGAACTCCTTTTCAGTTGGCCCTCTACAATTTGAGCCAGGCCTCTGGCCCAACTTTCTGCTGGTTAATTAGAAATTATCTCTTGCGGTGTTCTACTAAGACTTTTTTGTTTTTTGGTCAGTCATGAGGATTGAACTCTGAGTTTGGGGGCTGTCCCTAAGCTCTTCAGCTCAAGGTTAGCACTCTGTCACTTGAGCCACAGATCCACTTCCAGTTTTCTGGTGGTTAATTGGAGATAGTAGTCTCATGGACTTTCCTGCCTGGGGTGGCTTTGAACCACAATCCTTAGATCTCAGCCTTCTGAGTAGCGAGGATTACAGGAGTGAGCCATCAGTGCCCAGCTCCAGACTGTTTTAGAGCCAAGATCTGGGTCTCAGCTTCCTGAGTAGCCTGGATTACAATAGTGACTCAACAGTGCCAAGCCAGAAATTCTTAACAAGCATGTATTTATATACTTAGGTTTAAACTTAAAAATGTTAGTGGTATCCGTGTGATGTCCTTAGATATTTTAGAAATTCCAACAGGCATGGGATGTCTACTTTATTGCATTCCTTTCTTTTCTATTCAAAAATGACTTTGTGAAATGATGAGCAAAAAGAACATATTTACCCATCTGTAGTCATAAAAGCAATAAAAAATGCCACATGTGCCAATATCTCTTCTAAAATTCTACAAATATTTTGACAATATGAATGTATTCACTTCAATTTCATTGGTTTTTGTTTTTGAATAGTATTCTGTTTGGATGACTAATGCCAAGCTTAGTAGCATATTAAAATCATCTGGAAGAACTTAAAAAAAATACAAGGAAGTCAGGTCCAGATAGATAAAAGATGTATGTTCTCTCTCACAAGTGGAAGCTAGATCTTACTTACAAATTTACAAGTAAACATGTGGGATTGCATGCAAGTGCACACAAGTATATTGATCAAAGTGTGGTAATTGAAGGGGAGAATTAAAATGATGTAATTCCTTAGAGAAACTACTTCATAGCCCCACAAAATGAATACCAGGACACTGGCACTTGAAAAGTGTAGAGGCAGGATGAGGAAAAGGGTGTAGACAAATATAGAGAAATTGTGGAGAATGCAGTAATGATAGTCCATACATAGCCTATGAAACTAGGAAAATCGAGGGGAAAGATGGGGAAGTTTGTGATATCCATCAAGATGTATTGTACTTGTAAATGGATGTGTACACCTTTGTACAAGTACTTGAAGATAATAAAAATATAGTTAAAAATACATGTCCCCAAGTGCCACTCTAAGAACTTCAGATATAAATAGTCTCCAGTAGAGTTTTTTGGAATCAATTCTGGTAAAAATTATTATTATTATTATTATTATTATTATTAATAATACAACTGGTTGAAGTTTTCAGATCAGATCAAGGCTACTCCTGGAAATAAATACATCTGCACATACTTAATAAGTCTAAATTGGATATGTTAGAGGGAGGAGTGACTTTTTTCTTTATAATCAGACATCAATTCCTCACCAACTCTGAATCACCATCTTTCATTCAAATGAATCTTACATTCTTAATTGCATTCTTAATATCTGACAACAGTGGACATAGAAAGCCATGCAAGTAATCATCTTTTCCTTCATTTCCTTAGCGTGTGACCTGCTGGTACACCTCATCCTCATTTGGGAGTTAATTGAGTTGGGCAGGGAGCTCCATTCAGCTGACTGGCCTTTTCAAGCAGTTCCGCCCAATGAGACTTCACACACAAAGCCTTTAGACAGGTGTCTTTCCACTAGCCATCAAACTGAAGCTACCATGTTCAAAAGGGTGGGGCATGAAGAGGGAGCTCCTTCTATGTTATCATAGCTTAAGCATTACATCTAACATTCTAATTCGCTTCATCTATTATGAACATTTGGGATGTCAAAAATCAACATTGGATTCTCAAGATACACGTTCACCCTTGCAATGTATTTTAAGGAGCTAAATATCTAGTGTCTTCTCCAGATATATTTCCACATTTAGCAGACAAGTGAAAATAAATGAAACAACATCACCATCCAGAACAATAAAATAACTCTTGGTGGGATGATATCCCGTTGAATTCTCAATATTTTTCTTCTATACTCTTCTCTTTTCATTTATAGATAGTTACGGAAATTTTCTGTACTATCTTTGCAATTTTTCTGTAAATCTGAGACTGTTCTAAAACACACACAAAAAAAGAGTAAGAAAAGGAGTGTAAATTTCCCCATCAACAAGCATATAACAACTAACACACCAGATTTATTTTCCCATAGGATAAAATTTCTGTTTTTCAAGCCGTTCCTTCCATGATCTAGCTTCAGGTTCTTCGTCCATTCTAGATGTTTCTGAGATTTCCTGAGCAAACATGATTTTTTTCACATTTATAAATGTTGATTATATATTTCTCTGAAGATCAGCCCCTTTAACTTCTCTAACTTCTCTTCTTCTCTTAAGACCCACTAAAATGTCACCTCGTTTTTAGTAACACCACAATGGCATATTCCTTGTCCATGGTGCTCAGTGACTTTCTCCTTTCTCCGAATGCTCATGGTATTTGTGCTTAGGTGAGATTTTTCTCATCAGTTTATTTTATTACATGGTGAGGAGAAGACATATCTGCATTCTAAAAATCTAGAGAAAAGACAAGACGCTTCTAGTAAATACTACATATTGCTTGAAGAAAGTTTGTTCCACATGAATTGATTTTTTCCCCTCCATGATCATTCTCATGTTCACCTATCTTCTTGAACCTCTTCTACTTCAAAGTTTCCATTTTTCCTTCTGTTACCTAATTCTTGTACATGTCAACTATTCAGCAGCAGTTACTCATCTTTTTCAGCCTCAGCTTTACTTACAGTAGAGGAGGCACTATTGATTATATTTCCTCACATTAAGACACATTTAGTTTGTCAGAGTTCATGGTCCATGTCTTATGCCAGTATTCCCCATAGGTCACTATGCCTTCAGTTCCTTATCTTGTGAGACGTGTGAACATCTGATTTCCTGAGTTCTATACTATGCTGAAAACCCCTATTCTGTGCCAGAAGCACTTCAATTCTATACCAGTGTTCGGCCTGCGTTCATATCTTTCTCTGTTCTACCTTTGATACATATACATTTTCTGCATTTCAATGTTCTTGCTTTTACAATGAAAGGTGTGATATTGAGCAAGATTTTACACATTAAACTGACTTGTTGAATTGTAACTCTTTTGTGCAGCTCCTTAAAGATAATAAAGATACAATTTAAAATTTTCATTTCCATAGTATAACTGTTTTCCCCTATTTGTTTTTTCAAATTTCCTAGACACAAATATTAACTAATGCCTCTCTTCTCAGAATTTTCTAATTTGATAAATGAAAGATTAACTTATATCTGTGTGTGTACACAGATACTTTATAATACAGGGAAAAGCCATGCAAAATATAAGAATCCCTCTCAAGTTCTAGCATAATAAATAAAATATGGATACTTATTAATAATTTTTTTTTGCCAGTGCTGGGGCTTGGACTCAGGGCCTGAGCAGTGTCCCTGGCTTCTTTCTGCTCAAGGAGAGCACCGTGCCACTTGAGCCACAGTGCCACTTCTGGCCTTTTCTACATATGTGGTGCTGAGGAATCGAACCCAGGGCTTCATGTATATGAGGCGAACACTTTACCACTAGGCCATATTCCCAGCCCAACTTATTAATAATTGATACACTTGTTCTGGTTCAGCATTATCTGAGAACCTGGCAAATTTTTGGGTCTGCTCCTATTTGAGTCTAAACTCTGAGAGTGGAAATTGGGAGTTCCCCAACTCAGCATTTTCTAGAGTCATGTTCCTTCAACTCTCCCAAAGCATGAGGGCTGTCTATTAACCATTGATTGTGGAAGCATCATAACATAATGGTAATTTGAACCCACTGGTAATTGAGGCTATTTCACAAGGGAGTGTGCTTTAATGGGTGTAGTTTCTTTTGTTTAATATTAATCACTCTTAATCCAGTTATACAAAGGAAGCCGCAGTTAACACAAATGTAAAATGGAGAAGTGTATTATTAGTGTGGTTTGTTACTCTAATCCTTATCCTTTCTCTCCTTCTGTACTATTTCTACATATTATATACTGTATCTTCAAGTTAAAAGTTCTTTTCTTTCAAATTTTTATTATCAAACTGATGTACAGAGGTTACAGTTTCATATGTTAGGCATTGGATACATTTCTTGTACTGTTTGTTACCTTGTCCCTTATTGCCCCCTCTCTCCTCCCCCTTTCCCTTTCCTCCCATGAGGTGTTCAGTTCACTTATACCAAACAGTTTTGCAAGTATTGCTTTTAAGTTAAAAGTTCTTATACATTTTTCTTACCAATGTGTAAGGAAATATTTCCTTCCAGTGTATGTTTTGTTTATTTGTTTTATGTTCCAGCATAATTGCAATCGACATGACAAATATCACAAGCTTTTTTTACCTCGTGTTTCAGTCCAATGCCATATCTGCAATTGTTTGTGGCATGTGAGTATGTGCCCATCCTTCTCATTAGGAAAGTGATCTCCTGCTCAAAAGGGCAGAAGACATCAATGTCCACCTTCTCTTTTTTACTAGTGAAAAGTGCAAAGAAGACAGGCACAACAACATAGTCTCCAGATTTCTAATAATTCTACTTAACATTAAACCAGCTGGGCTTTGGCATTCCAGAAAGCTGACAACATAGCAAGAGAGTCCTGAAAGTCTGTGTGAAGCTCATCTTGTTCCTGAAACCTTCTTTTTTGTCCCTGAAGAAAGACTAGCAGGCAGGAACTTACACATTTCTCAAAAGTAGAGACCAAGCCAAAATTTCCAGAAACATTCTAGTTCAGACTGAGAGAGATAGGGATAGGGATAGCAAAATGCAGCAAAACCTTCTAGTTTACCTGTCACTACCTGTCACACAGTTGAGGGTGTTTATCTGATGGTGCAGAATGGTGCCCATTTCTCATTTTTCACCTGATTATTTTCCAGTACATGAGAAATAGTGATACTTCATGAGGACATTTGGAAATATACGCAGTGTAGCCCTTTGCCTTTGACCTTAGACCTACAAACAGTAGAAACATTGAGATTACATATAATCAATTAGATTTGATAAGATTAAATAAGATTGAATTGATAGGCCTATTATATGAAACAGTGTTCAGAAACTGACCAATAGATTCATCAGTAGCTTCGTTTGACGGTACTGGGAGTTGAATCCAAGGCCTCATTCACACCAGGCAATTGTTCTCCTACCTCAGCCATGACATGGCCCTTTGGTTTGCATTTTGTTTATTAGCTAGGATCTTAATTACTTTACTAAGGATGCCCTGAAACTTACTCCTGTGGCTTCACCTCCTGACAACCTCCAGATTGCAGGCAGGTACCGCCACAACTAGTAACATTTACTTGTTTATTTTTGTTATCTTTAGTTATACAAAGGAGTTCCCACTTAACAAGACAGCTTATGAATATAATACACCTTAATCATTGTCATCTTTTTCAACATTCTCACCTAACCATCCCTTCCCTCACTCTCCTTCAGTTTTTTAGGATAGACATTGAATTCTTGACTGCATTTTCTCCTTTTTCTCCCCCCACTCCTCTATCTCTTTCCCCTTTCCCCTTGATCCCAACCCACCCCTTTCAAGTACCAACTTTTTGCTTATTTTGTTGAAATTTGATTTTGTCTCTCAAGTACTCATTTGAATCTACCATCGTTCTGCCAACACATTTGTATACAGGTGCACACTACCCAAGGTATTTAGTTTTAACTTTATATGTTAAATCTATCCCTATATATAAAAGAAAATATGCATCAGTTATCTCTCTAGGCCTGCCTTCACATAACATATTTTTCAAGTCTTTCTATTTATTTACAAATGGTACAATATCATTTTTTCTAATTGTGTATATATATCACATTGTCTTGATCCATTCATCCATTGAAGGGCATTTGGGCTGATTCTGTACCTTGGTTTGCTGCATGATGTTTATTTTTGTGACAACCAAAATTAGGTGTAGAAAATTTATCTTTAAATTATGAGTAAGGTTTCCTAACTTTCTATATTGAAGTTTAAGTGGTGAATATATACATACATATTCTATATTTAAAAATAAATGTTTATTAATTTGGTTCTTAACATGCAATGTAAGATTGTATCTATATTTATTTTTAAAACACTTTAAAAATATTTATTTCTGGGGCTGGGAATATGGCCTAGTGGCAAGAGAGCTCGCCCGTATACGTGAAGCCCTGGGTTCGATTCTCCATCACCACATATCTAGAAAACGGCCAGAAGTGGCACTGTGGCTCAAGTGGCGGAGTGCTAGCCTTGAGCAAAAAGAAGCCAGGGACAGTGCTCAGGCCCTGAGTCCAAGCCCCAGGACTGGCCAAAAAAAAAAAAAAAACCACACATATATATATTTATTTTTATATGTATATTATTTTTATTTTATATATATATATATATATTGCTGAAGATCCCAAAGAGAGCAATAACTGAAGAAGCAGCAAGAAAGGGATAGAAGATTAGAATGCTCATTATAGGCATAGATGGTGCCTTCAGCTTTGCATCATGGGCCACATGAATAATCCTCTGAATCTATAATAAATAATGAATATTTGAATGGTATGATTGAAAGTATGGTTAAGAAAAGTATTAGTTTAGTGGAAATTTTTTGAATTGCCTGGCCAGCCATTACTCTTTCTTTGTTTATGGCACTGACTTCTCTACTTTTGCCCATATGGTCTGGCACTACCCCTGTCTTTAGGTTGATGTTTAAGATTCAGACCTGAGGGATTGTGTTTTACTCTAACTCTTGGGAGGGAGGTTTTCCAATTCAGTGCTGAGTCATTAAACCAATAGAATATAAACTTGGAGCTTCTGGTGGCCATCCTTGCCTTCACACTGGAAAATGGTGATAATGAAACCAACACAAAGAACCAGAGATGAAAAGAGATGAAAACCTATTCCCAAATCTAGGATAGCCTTGGACTTCCAGGTTCATGACCTAACAAATTCCCACTAAGTCAGTTTGAAGTATGTGTGCCCAATAGAGTTTTCAATTATCTGGGGATGCCAGGTACTGCTGACATTTCTTTTTATTGGTCTGCCAATGGTTGTGATCATAGTGGAGAGTAGCCCTTTCATGTAAAATTAATCAGTGTTCTATGCAAATAGCCTTAAGAACACATGGCTAGTAATTTTAGGGGACATACTTTACTTCTGATTGTTAATAACCTTTTTAACCCAGCTAATGCATGAGTGCAATGGGATTGAAGGGGCTTTCCTCTGTGATATACTGAATCATAGGAATAAAGATGTTGCTTTTTACAGCTAAGACTACCTTTTTCTTCCATTATGCACTTTTCTTATGTTAAGATCACATGCCCATTTTTATTCCTGTAGATCGATCTTCAGTCATGTTTATTTAACACAAAATTCTTTGCTATCTTTATCAATGCATGCAGCATGCTTTCCAATGTAGTCTTTTAGAATACATTGGGTCACCTGACAGATAATATAGTTCTGATTTTATATGACTGTTTGATGCCTTAAATTTATTCATAATCAATGGTTTCGGTAAGTTGTCCAGGCCTCACCGATGCTTATGAAATTTATCATTATTTTTCCATAAAAATATTTCCTTTCCTTTCCTTCCCTTCCCTGCATTTTCTTTCTGTTATTCTTCCTTTCACTTTTTTTTTCTTTACTTTCTTGTACCACTCCATTAGCCCTTATGCTTCAGTTAGTTGTGGAGTTTTTGTTTGGATTGGCCTAAACAATGATCTTCCTGATTTCTGCCTTGTGAGTAGTGTAAGCCGCAATCCCCAGACTATTCTTTACAATTTTTAAAAGTATGTTTTCTTGGTGCTCCTTCAAGCTAACGATTAAAGAAATAGAAGAGGGTGAAGTGAGTCTCAAATCTTTCTTTTTTAATTAATTAATTAATTTAGTGTCAAGGTGTTGTACAGAGGGGTTACAGTTTTACACGTAAGGCAGTGCATACATTTCTTATCCAACTTGTTACTTCATCCCTCATTTATCACCCCCCTGCCTGCCCCTTCCCCATTTCCCTCTCCCGTGAGTTGTAAAATTGGTTTACAGAATATAGTTTTGTAAGTATTGCTATTGCATAGGTTTTCTTTTATCCTTTGAATCTCCATTTTAATATTAACCTTCCCTGCTCTAGTTCCAACACACACACTATCCCGAGTACCAAAGTTAGTTACAGTGACATCAGGGGTAAAACCATGGGGAAGAAACACAAAAGAAAAAGGCATGTTTTCACATGGTATGTTGAATATAACAACAATGATAAACAACTTTTTTCCATAACTTGGAGTTCATTTTGCTTAGCATCACCTTATGTGTTCATATGTACATAGTTATTGAGCTATTGTGATCTTCTATGAGGACTATCCTAAATGTCTACTAATTATTCCCAATGAGGGAGACCATAGAGTCTAAGTTTCTTTGGATCTGGCTCACTTCACTTAATATGATTTTTTTCCATGTCCTTCCATTTCCTTTTTTTTTTTTCCTTTTGGCCAGTTGTGGGCCTTGGGACACAGGGCCTGAGCACTGTCCCTGGCTTCTTTTTGCCCAGATATAGCACTCTACCACTTGAGCCACAGCACCACCTCTGGCCATTTTCTATATATCTGGTGCTGGGGAATTGAACCCAGGGTTTCATGTATTTGAGGCAAGCACTCTTGCCACTAGGTCATATTCCCACTCCCAAGCCCTTCCATTTCCTTACGAATGGGGCCATGTCATTCTTTCTGATAGAGGCATAGAATTCCATTGTGTATATATACCACATTTTCTTGATCCATTCATCTACTGAGGGACATCTGGGTTGGTTCCATATTTTAGTGATGACAAATTGTACTGTGATGGGCTGGGGATATGGCCTAGTGGCAACAGTGCTTGCCTCATATACATGAGGCCCTGGGTTCAATTCCCCAGAACCACATATACAGAAAATGGCCAGAAGTGGCGCTGTGGCTCAAGTGGCAGAGTGCTAGCCTTGAGCAAAAATAAGTCAGGAACAGTACTCAGGCCCTGAGTCCAAGCCCCAGGACTGGCCAAAAAAAAAAAAAAATTGTACTGTGATGAACATAGTTGTGCTGGTGGCTTTAGGTTGGTCTTGCTTGTAATCTTTTGGATAGATACCCAAAAGTGGGGCTGCTGGGTTACAGGGGAGCTCTATGTTTAGCCTTTTGAGGAATCTCCATACTGCTTTCCAGAGTGGTTGAACAAGTTTGCACTCCCACCAACTGTGTAGTAGGGTTCACTTTTGGCCACATCCCTGACAGCATCTGATACTATTAGTTTTCTTGATAATGGACATTCTTACTGGTCTGAGGTGGAATCTGTGTTTTGATTTGCATTTCTTTTATGTTGAGCACTTTTTCATGTGTCGCTTGGCCATTCTCATTTCCTCTTTGGAGAAGTCTCTTTGTAGGTCTTTAGCCCATTTGATGAGGGGGCAGTTGGTTCTCTGAGGATTTGTGTTGGAGGAATTCAATATTTTGAGTTCTATGTATATTTTAGATATGAGGCTTTTGATTATTGTATGGCCGGTGAAGATCTTGTCCCAATCTGTGGGCTTTCTATTTATCTTGCAAGCTATGTCCTTTGCCATGCAGAAGCTCTGCAGTTTGATGCATCTCATTTGTCCAACCTTTCTTTGCTTTATCATGTTTCTGAGCCTTTATTTAGGAAGTTTTGTCCTGTGCCAAAGAGGCCCAAGTGTTTCTCCTATTCTTTCTTAAAATGTTTTCAGGGTATCTGTTTTTACCTTGAGGTCTTTATCCATTTGGAATTGATTCTGGTGCAGGGTGATATATAAGGATCTAGCTTTAGTTTGTTACAGGTGTTGAACCAATTTTTCTAGCACCATTTGTTGAAGAGGCTATCTTTCTTCCATCCTATTTTTTAGCTCCTTTACCAAAGATTAAGTAGTGATAGTTCTTCGGGTTCATTTCTGGGTTTTCAGTTCTGTTCCATTGGTCCTCAGGCCTATTCTTGTGGCATTACTAAGCTGTTTTTATGACTATATCTTTGTAATACAGCTTGAAGTTTGGCATTGTAATTCCTCCAGCACTGTTCTTTCTACTTAGAATTTTTTTTTTTTTTTTTTTTTTTTTTGCTATTCGGGGTCTTTTTTGTTCCGTATGAGTTTCTGGATTGCTTCCGCTATTTCATTAAAGGATGGTGTTCGGATATTGATGGGTACTGCATGGAATTTGTAGATAGCCTTTGGCAATATTGTCATTTACATGATCTTAATTCCTCCAATCCAGAACATGGGATGTTTTTCCATTTCCTTAGTTCTGATTTAGTTGCCATTTTCAGAGTTTTAAAGTTCTCATCATAAAGGTCTTCCACTTCTTTGGTTAAGCTTATTCCTAATTTTATGCTTTTGAGGCTATTGTGAAAGGAGTTGCTTTCCTGATTTCGGCCTCAGTCTTTGAGTCATTGGCACATAGAAAGGCCATTGATTTTTGAGGGTTTATTTTATGTCCTGCTACTTTGCCAAAGTTTTGGATCAGCTCAAGTAACCTAAGAGTAGACACTATGGGGTTCTTTAGATACAGGATCATGTTGTCTACAAAGAGAGAGAGACAGAGTTTAACTTCATCTTTCTCTTTGGATCCCCTTTATATTTTCCTCTTGCCTTATTCTCTGGCTAGGATTTCTAGTACTATGTTGAAGAGGAGAGGAGAGAGTGGACATCCTTGTCTTGCTCCTAATTTTAGAGGAAATGGCTTTAACTTTTCTCCATTAAGTATAATGCTAGCTGTAGGTTTGTCATACACAGCCTTTATTATATTCAGGAATGTTTCTTGCAATCCTAGTTTCTCCAAAGATTTAATCATAAATGGATTCTGGGTTGTGTCAAATTTTTTTTGTGTCAAAAGAAACAATCATGCTATTCTTAACCTTGCTCTTATTGATGTTGTGAATTATATTAATTGACTTGCATATATTGAACCAGCTTAGCATCTCTGGAGTGAAACCAGTTGTATATGATATAAGTATAGTGTATGATTTTTTTTATGACATGTTGAAATTGATTGGCCAGAATTTTGTTGAGAACTTTTGCATCGATGTTCATCAAAGAAATGGCTCTACAGTTCTCTTTGTTTGATGAGTCCCAGTCTGGCTTTAAGATAAGAGTTATACTGGCATCATAGAATAAGGTTGGTAGCAAACTTTCACTTTCAATTTTGTTCAAGGGTTTGAATAGTATTGGTGTGAGTTCTGTTTTGAAGCCCTTATGCACTGTTCCACTGTTAATCCATCTGGACCTGGGCTTTTCTTGGATGGGAGATCTTGTATTGCTTGATATGCATTTGTGTAATAGGTTTAAACCTTCTGGGTTAAGTTTGGGCATATCAATTTTTTGCAGGAATTTATCCATTTCTTCCAGATTCTCAAATTTATTAGCATATTGGTTTGCAAAATATTCCCTTGTTATATTCTGAATATTGGTTGTTTCCATGGTGATGTTTCTAGTCTTGTCTCTGATTTTGTTTATTTGGGTGTGCTCTCTTCATTCTCTTCGTAAGATTTGCTAAGAGTTTGTAGATTTTGTTAATTTTTTTAAGAACCACCTCTTTATTTGGTCGATTCTTTCTATGGTGTTTTTGGACTCTAATTTACTTAATTCTGATTTAATTTTAATCATTTGCTTCTGTCTATTGGCTTGGGGTTTGGCTTATTGATCTTTATCAAGGAGCTTAAGGTACTTCATTAAATTATTGGATTGAGATTTCTCCAGTTTGTTGATGTAGGTGCTCAGGGCTATAAAATTTCCTCTGAGTACTGCCTTTACTGTGTCCCAGAGGAGCTGGTATATTGTGTGCTCATCTTGGCTAAATGCCATAAATGTTTGAATTTCTATTCTGATTTCCTCAATGACCCACTGGTCGTTGAACAATGTGTTGTTGAGTCTCGATGAATTGTAGGATTTTCTATAGTGGCTTTTTGTGTTGAGCTCTAATTTTATTCCACTGTGGTCTAAGAGAATGCAAGGAATGATTTCATTATTTCGGAATTTGTACAGATTTTCTTTGTGCCCTAAATGTGATCGATTTTGGAGACTGTCTCATGTGCTGCTGAAAAGAATGTATATTCTGGTGTTGCTGGATGGAATATTCTGTAGATGTCAGTTAAGTGTAGTTGATCGATGCAATTGTTTAGGTCTGAGGTTTCTTTGCTTAGTTTTTGGCATGTTGATCTATTCGGAGGTCATAGTCATGTGTTAAAGTCTTCAACTATCCATGTGTTGGGCTCTATATGTGTTTTTAGAGTCACTAGTGTTTGTTTGATGAAGTTGGGTGCTCTAGCACTTGGGGGTACAGATGTTTATGATGGTTATTTCCTCCTGTAGGAAAGTTCCATTTGTTAGTATGTAGTATCCTTCTTTATCTCTTCTTACTGCTTTTAATTAGAAGTCAATTTTATCTGATACTAGGATTTCAATTCCAGACTGCTTATGGGGGCTACTGCTTGAAAGACTTTATTCTAGCCTTTCACTTTCAGAATGTGTTTGCTTTTGTTGGCAAGATGTGTCTCAGAAGGGAGCAGAAAGGTTTTTGATCCAACTTGTCAGTCTATGTTGTTTAATTAGAGAGTTAAGTTCATTAATATTGAGAGGTCGTATTGAGAGGTGTTTGTTCTTTTCATTATATTTATCTTTTTAAGGGATGTACCTTCCCAATTCTTGGTCTAATAACCTGGTTTTCTATTTTAGGTTCATTTCTCTGCCAGATCATGATCTTATTGATTTTCAATCTGTAGGAAATCTTTGAGGATTTTCTGTAATGCTGGAGATATATTGTTTCAGTTTTTCCTTGTGGAAGGCTTTTATTTGACCCTCAGCTATGAATGAGAGTTTAGCTGGGTACAGTATTGTTGGTTGGTATTATTTTTTCTTTAGGGTATGACCTACCTCATTCCAGGCTTTCCTTGCTTTCAGGGTCTCTGTTGAAAAGTCTGGAGTAATTTTGATTGCCTTTCCTTTATATGTGATTGTTCTCTTCTCCCTGGCAGCTTTTAGGATTCTTTCCTTGGTCTCTATTGATCCTATTCGGATTACAATGTGTCTATGAGATGTCCTATTCTGGTCTGGTCTGTTTGGGGTTCTAAAAGTTTCTTGTATCTGGTCAAATATTTCTTTTTATAAACACGATTTTTTGGTATAAAACAAATTACATTCTTTACATGAGGTCTTCTAAAGTTGGTTGTGAAATTAAAATTTAATGCTTGCCAACAATTTCTCTCTTGCTAAGATAGTTAATTTTGCTATAGTTCCTCCATTTATCTTCTGCAACTGTTTTTGTGTGTTCTCCAATTGCCTTTTAATATCATAAGATTTCAAATCTTTTTTTCCCCCTGAATGATGCTAGTGTACTAGCAGATGACAGTGTAATGTATAAACCCTTAAACATTTATTCAATGAATCAACTTGTTAGGTAGCTTCCACAAACTGGGCAACAAACATACAGACAAAGGCAAAAATAACAATATTGTTTTTCTGACAGACAGAGCTAGGTTCAAACATCCACATCTCTTGTTTTTTCACCCATAGGCCAGGGATGAATTGTGATCATCTTATTGTCCCTTCAGCTTCTATTTGGACTGTTGGGAGTATTCACTGAAATGTGTGACCATCGAAGCAACCCAGAAAGTAAGAATTTTAGTTTTCTCTATCTACAATTAAGCAGTTAACATTTGAAAATATTTGTTCTCTTCCCCCAGCTTCAGTCATTTGTACGGATTGAGACAGGAAAAATGGCACTGAAGACCTCATTGAAAGACTCATTAATGTTTACAAACCTAAACCGGATGGTGCTATTGCACTGTAAGTCTATGCTGTCCAGGATATTACTTGTAATGTAAAGTAATTAGGGTGAATGCAATGATTCTAATGAGATTTAGTTTTATAGATTGTAGTTGTCCTAGGGAAAAAGATAACAATAAAAAGTATTGCCCCATGTGTAACAAAAAGAAAGCAATAAGAAAATTATATCCCAGCTCCTTCTTTATTATTTTACTTTTATGAGGCTGATACACTCTGGGAAGTGCTTTGTGATGTCTGGAGTATTGAACCCCAGTAGACAGAAAATAATAGGGAGTAGACACAATACACCTGTGAAGTTGCTGCTATAAACTGGAATAGCAATTCTCTGGCAAAACTACAATGCTCTTGGGACTGACAACACCTAAATGCTTAGATGGGGAGATAAGTCCTGATAGATGTGATTACACATGCTATGCCTTCTGATTTGCCAATGGCACCCAAGAAGGCATCACTTCTTTGCATGGAGTGCATGCACAATTTATGTTGATACCTGCGGGCAAGGCAGGTTAATAGGGCCAAGAAGGAGGGGAGGCCGTGGGAGTGCATAATAACTGGGGAGGACTTGACAGCATCAACCTGGGGGGAAAGGGAGGAGGACTCAGGAGGGAGGGTGTTCCCTCTTGCTTCTGACTATGTGTTAAGTGGCAGGAGAAATTTTGAAAGCTGCTGTGAGGTGGAGCTAGTGCTTGGATTTGGGGTGTTGTGGACCTCACTCTCTCCACTTGTAGAAAATCATCTTTCCATTCAGAGGTAATTGGACTGCAAGAAGAAAGACTGGCCAGGGCATAGGAGGAAAGCAATCCTGTTGCTCCTCCTCCTGTCGTTTATCACTGGCCTCCTGACTCTTTTCCAAAGCCAGCTCAGCTGTGCCAAGGTGGCCACAGAACATCCTGACAAGTGCCAGCATCTGCTTAGCTGCCCTGTGCATCCCAGGGCCACCCCATTTTCTGGTCACCATCCCTGGCCATTGGGTCCCTTCTGATGGCTGTGGCCTACGCTGCCCCAGGGAGCATCTTCTGTAAGCAGCTCCTTTTCTATCTACTGGTGAGTAACATCTAAAGGATTAGGGACTCAAGCAGGTCTCTACCCACCAGTTTGGGCTTGAAATAGAGAAGAGGTGGGGAGGGGAAAACTGAGCAGGTAGACTGGGAAGACAAAAGCAGATTTGAGGAAATTCAGGCAAGAGTTGATAGGCTTGTGAACCAGGATGAGGAGGGTTCAGTTTATCCTCTCAGCACCCAGGCCAGTATGTTACAGCTTTGTGAGGGAATGCCATGTTCAGTCTTGCTGTGTTGTTTTTCTCAGGAATAGTGGAATAAATTCATTTGTTTGGCATTTGGCCCAGAAAGTTCTGAGATTTGCTTTTGTACTAGGCATTAAATAAACTCATGCATTCAACATGCATCATTCTGCTGAGCTGAAAGAAGAGAAAAAGGATTCTTAGTGATATGGATCATGCAAGAATTTTTAAAACTTTTGTGAGCTATGATAAAAGGATAACTTAGATTAAGTAAATGGTGTAACTCAAGGAAAAAATAATACAAAAATGTGACAGTCTTTGAAACTCCCATTCAATTGCTTTCTACTTGGATTCTTCTTACTTTGTTGAGGCGATTAGCGTGTCAGTTTATGTTTGATGTGAAGTGAAGAGCTGTGAATTTCTATCTTCTTCCTTTACATTTTATCAAACTCTGTCAGTTTTAAACTACATTTCAACGATTTGAAGGTTTTACTATGTGAGAGGACACACATTCTCCAGATACATGCAACCCAGGTTCGGGGGTCAACTTCTGATTCATAGAACTCAAGAGTTTACTTTGAATTAGTATTGGGTAAAATGGGGTCCAATTTTCCTAAGACATTCCACCCAGCTTTCTTTTGCTTTTGGTCTCTTTCTTTTCTAGTATCTTTTGACATTTATTCTGAGTGCATTCTTCCTTAACCCCATATTGACTCAAAGAGTTTGTGACCATGACTTCTTGCAAATTACTTGACCAATTTAACCTGAGGACTGGAAGACCACTGAACACTGGGAGCCTCCATTGGCTTTTCTTATAAGGGAAATCACTGAGGTGATGTTTTAGATCATAGGACAGGAAGTAAAGAAAATAAAGATGGCAGCGAGAATCCAAATATGTCCTCTGATATATTCAGATGCATATATGTATATATATGCATACATACCTAAATGTGTGTATAAGCATATGCACATGCAATATGTACAGATGTATACACATATGTATATATATATATATATATATATAAATGTATATTCTAGCTTTAGAATACTACTAAGAGATGGGTTTTTCCTCAAAAAGTTCTTGAGATATAATTCAATGCGTTTTCCTGGCATTAGGAATGTAGATATTTAAGAAGTCAAATAGAGAAGAAAGTCTTTTGTTTTTGTTTTGCCAGTTCTGGGGCTTGAATTCAGGGCCTGAGCACATTCCCTGACTTCTTTTTTCTCAAGGAGAGCACTCTATCACTTGGGCCACAGCACCACTTATGGCTTTTTTCCATATATGTGGTGCTGAAGAATTGAACCCAGGGCTTCATGTATGCAAAGCAAACACTTTACAACTAGGCCCTTTTCCAGCCCCCTCATGTTTTAATAAGTGGCTATTTAAATTAAAATTAAGTGCAAAATGTGACTTAAAACTCTAGTTTTTCATATTAACTGCCTAACAGATTTTTTAAATCATGAGCTCATTAAAAAGGCAAATCTAAACTATCCAAGTGACTTGTTGCATTGGAGAGAGTTCATATCACTCATGTGAATGTTGATTGCTTCTTTTTCCTCTGCACAAATAATGCTGTCCAGTAATTCTAGAAATATTCCTCTGGAGAAACATTGATTATAAAATACACCTATATGATTCTGAAAAACCTGACTATGATATGTTTTCTATTTAAATGTTCAAAATGCAGTCATTTTTGCTGAGAAGACAAAGCAAATAAATAGTATCAAAAAAAGAAAACTGAATTTTGAACTCATAGAAGTCTTTGAATTGGTGATTTTTATTTTTCAGACAGAATGTTTTCTTTGCATTGTCTGACTTCGTAGAATAGTAGTTGTGACTTAAAGTTATTAAAAATTTTATGTACTTGAATATATGCATATGTATGCATATATGTACATATGCATATATGTATATGTATTTATATATGTATATGCATATATGTGTATATGTATATATGTATGTACATATATATGTACCAGTCCTGGGGCTTGGACTCAGGGCCTGAGCACTGTCCCTGGCTTCTCTTTGATCAAAGCTAGCCCTCAATACCAAATTCGAGAGACACAGGGTAAAAAAAGAGAAATAACTACAAAAGCAATACTTGCAAAACTGTTTGGTGTAAGTGAACTGAACACCAGGGGGGAGGAGGGAAAGGGGGGGAAGGAGGGGGGCATGAGGGACAAGGCAACAAACAGTACAAGAAATGTATCCAATGCCCAACGTATGATACTGTAACCTCTCTGTACGTCAGTTTGATAATAAAAATTTGAGAAAAAAAAAAAAAAAAAAGCTAGCCCTCTACCTCTTGAGGTGTTTTTTTTTTTTTTTTTTTTGCCAGTCCTGGGCTTGGACTTAGGGCCTGAGCACTGTCTCTGGCTTCTTTTTGCTCAGGGCTAGCACTCTACCACTTGAGACACAGCTCCATTTCTGGCCATTTTCAATATATGTGGTGCTGGGGAATTGAACCCAGGGCTTCATGTATGTGAGGCAAGCACTCTTGCCACTAGGCCATATTCCCAGCCCCCCCTCTACCTCTTCAGCCACAGCACCACTTCCTCCTTTTTCTGTTCATGTGATGTTGAGGAATCAAACTCAGGGCTTTGTGTATGCTGGGTTAAGCCACATTCCCAGTCCAATTTTTTATATTTTGAGCATTATTTCTGTTTTAGCTATCTATACAATTAGAGATCATTTCGACTTTAAAGTCCTTGCAAAAATTGTTTAAAAAGTTATTAGAGAACAATGACTGTTGTAAGCATTATTTTTATAAGGTTATAAAACCCTCAAATATATTTTACATCATGAATTATGCCTTTAAATGTTAAAAATGATTATTTCAGAATTGGTCCAACTATGTGATTACTGAATTGCACATAAACACTGTCTTCAGGCTAATCAAAACATCATTTATAAATAGTTTTAGAGACAATAAGCAACTTTTGTGAAGTCTGTGTGTTTCTTGCAATTAGTTAATACGATAGATTTTTAAGACCTTTTTCTTTAAGTTTTTCTTTGTTACTAAATGACTCTGTTTCACTTCTCTGCTGGTTAATTTAAACATTTTTTTAAAACATAGAGAAATTAAAAGCTAAAATTGTTTTAAAAATTAATGATACTTTGATAGAACTGTAATATGAAAATATATGATCATATGTAAATCCTCATTTTTTTTTCTTCCTTTTGAGGTTCTGATATTACTTTGCAATGCTTGTCCAAAAATTTCTCTCCAAGTTCCTTCACATCTTCAGGCTGAAACACTTATAGGCAAAGGTGAGAAACTGTATTGAGAATTTAGTAGTCATAATTTGCCATGTTTAGTTTAAGGCTGGTTTTATAAAATTTGGGATAATAGCCTTAAGGAAACTATTTGACATTAAAATTAGCCACATAGTGAAAGACAGGCTATTTGGTTTTTGGTGATAGTTAAAAATAAATAAAATAGCAAACTAAGCTGTATGCTTTTCTTGCCAGAAAAATAGCAAATTATCTGAATTTAACTAGAACCAAACATGAAAACTAAATGCATATTTCAATTCGTATCAACAAATCTTCTGTCTGAATTCTGTTGCCAACTTTTTTTATTTGATTAGGCATGAACTAAATGTCAAAATTTAAATGTTCCAGATAAAATTTACACTTGAGGTTGATAAAAGAGAACAATTATACAGCAAGAATTTATATGAGAATAGCTTGTGAATATCTTATAAAATTTGAGTAGCACTTACTATCATCAGTGCATATTAAACATTGAGTTTATTAAATCTCCAGAGGTTATGGAAAGATTATTTGCCATACCATGATATATTGGCTAAGAACAGATCAATTTTCTTACTTGCTACAATAGTTACAACTATCAAAGACTTTGCAAATGAGTCCCAAATCTCTTTACCTCACATAGTCATAATATTTGTTATATAAAACAAGAGTTCATTGATAAATCAACAATCTAACATAAAAACAACAGATTTCTTGTATATGTATGCATTTCTATCTATCTGTCTTTAATGTGTCCAAATGCTTTTTGACTCATAATTGAATCATCTGAAACTGAAAGTATTTTAAGTGGAAAAGAATGGAATACTCCTAATGTACCAAACACCATAGCTTAACTTCATTGAAGAGTTTCAGTGGCTTTCCCTTCTGCTCTTGAAGTCTAGTGGAAACTGCAGTTGGCTGTCCCAGGCCCACACTCAGAGTTGATCGTGCAATATATCCTAATTACATTTCAAAATACAGTCTCTACCGAATCTGTGTCATTTTTACACTACCCTAAATTGTAAGGACTAGCTTGTGTATGTGTATATGTCACACACACAAACACACACACACACACACACACACATACACGTGGGAATACTAGGTAAAGTTGGTACAGATTAGAGCTAACAGCAATGAGAAAACAATGCAGTTTAAAAATCAACTCAGTGGAAGTCATGAGAATTAGGACTCCACTAATTTATCTTGACCCTCAACTTTTGGAACACCAATTGCTAAAGTGTCCCCACCCCTGCTCTGACTCCCATGCTCACTCAAAGTCGTCATTCCTGTAAGGCGTGCTTTATTCCTGTTTTGCCTGACCAATGGTTGTGACATTTCTTTTCCACAGTGAATCTGGAGGAGTGTCTTAAGTCAGCCAGCCTAATCCTGTCTAGTGACCCTGCCTTCAGAATTCTTGAAGATGGCTCCATTTATACCACGCGTGACCTGCTTTTGTCTTCTGAAAGCAAGAGTTTTTCCATTTTACTCTCAGACAGTCAGTACCAGCAACAAAAAGAAATGGAAATTGTGTTGTCATCAAGGGAAAGAAAGGTACAACAAGCAAAGATACCAGTAGCAGTGCATGCAAAATTCTAAATTTTTCACATTGAAAGTGCTATTAAACAATAATTTGTTTTTGTCTTTTCTACTTACAATGTACACAGATGAAGACTAGACTCTGGAGGAGGAGTAGAGCTATTTACACAGCTTTATAATGATGAATGACTCTCTAGCCAGGGAGCAAAGTCAGAACATCAAAGGACTCAGATAGTGTTTTTGAGGTGTGGCAGGAAGAACAGCCAACCTGCAGAACAAGATCAGGCAGGGGTGGGTCTCAACTCAGAAAGTAAAACAGGCTAGAGAGTGGAATACTCCACCCTTCACTACTAATTGGCTCTAGGTTTGAGTTTCTCATTGTAAAGCAAAAGATTTTCTAGAAGCTGGTCCCATCTTTAATAGAACGTTTCTTCTGATCTCTGTCTTTAGAGAGTGGGGATTTGGCCTCTAACTATTCCATGGGTTTTGATGTCTTGACTGCAGGCTTGGGCTCATGGGCATTGTTTTGGTTTTAAAGAAAGATGGTAATTGGTCCTGAAAATGACTAGGGTTCATATCTCAATTAAAATAACCCCAGTATGAAAATTTTGGTCATGTAAATAAAATAGTATACTAACAAGCAACTCAATTTCTCAGAAGATTTCCAAGCTAAGTCCCTTCTGATTTCAAGAAAATCAATTCACAGAATATGAATATTTTTAAATTAAATCCAAATTGTGAAGGATTTCCACATTACATAAAATAAAATGAATAAATGCTGCTCCATGTCTTTATGTAGCTACATAAATGCTTCCACTGTAGAGGAGTTTCTTTAAAAAAACAAAAACAACAACAACGAGATTTGATAATACTGCTATTCTTCATGTAACAAAATTACTTAACTATTTGTAAATGGATAACTATCTTAGGAAGATCTATACCAACCAACTCAAGATGACATGTATACATTTCTAATAAGTGATTAAATCAGGAACTATGTGGTACTAGAAGATAAAATGCAGCCTCAGATCTTATGTTTTGTATGCTTATTGTGTATTACTCTTAAACAATAGAATTTTTTTTTTTTTTTTGGCCAGTCCTGGGGCTTGGACTCTGGGCCTGAGCACTCTCCCTGGCTTCTTTTTGCTCAAGGCTAGCACTCTGCCACTTGAGCCACAGCACCACTTCTGGCCATTTTCTGTATATGTGGTGCTGGGGAATCGAACTCAGGGCCTCATGTATATGAGGCAGGCACTCTTGCCACTAGGCCATATCCCAGCCCCAATAGAAATGTTTTGAAGAGTTCTATGGCAATATTCATAAGTCATCCTTACGTATATTCTCCACATTCATCCATTTTTGGCAGGAGGGCAGAAATCTAGCTCGGATCATAATAACCAACACTGTATTTCATTTTTTCTTATCAAATGTAGTCTCCAAAGAAAAGACATGCCAAAGAGTCAGCTCTCAAGCGCAGTAAGAGAAGATGGGCTCCTATTCCATGTTCACTGATGGAGAACTCACTAGGTCCATTTCCACAACACGTTCAGCAGGTATATTTCATCTTATTTGTTGCCATATGTGGTAAAAGTGTTTTGGGTGCTCAGAATTTCTACTTGAAAAATGAATACAATATTCTTTCTGAGTTTTAAAATATTAGTAGTATTAAGATGCTCCGATCACCTGAATTACGAATATGTGCCTGTCATCCCAGCCCTCTGAACACTGAGCCAGGAGATTCATAAGTTGAAGGCTAACCTGAGCTTCATAACTGATAAATTGTCTCAAAATAGTTCTACCTACTTGAAGTGAAGATGATGGCAATACCATGATTGTTCTGTTCCTAAACTCTCACTTGTAGATCCAATCTGATGCTGCACAGAATTACACCATTTTTTACTCCATAAGTGGACCAGGGGTGGACAAAGAACCTTTGAATTTGTTCTACATAGAGAAAGACACAGGTGATATCTATTGTACACGAAGCATTGACCGTGAGCAGTATGATCAGTTTATGGTAAGATTACTGAACTATTTGTTTGGAATTGTGTTTTTATGAAGGGTTCACTAATATCTTCAACATTGCTTTTTTAAATGTTATAAATAAAGTATTTTAATATTTGAGGCGTTATGAATACCCAGTATAAACTTCAAAATTGGTTTTGTTACCATTGGTAAAATAACGAAAAGTAAATCAGAAGTGAACCAAAGGTAAGAGAAGCCACAGCAGAATTTCAAAGGTCAGATTTTGATCTATAGAATTCTGGAGACATGACCAAGAATTTTACTGAGTTCAAAGTTCTCCATTGCCAAGTATGGTGGTACATGAGTATAATCTCAGCACATTGGAGGTCTAGGCAGGAGGATCATGAATTCAATGCCTGCTTGGGCTAGACTTAGACTCTATCTAAAAAAATTCTCTATAATAAAATACCTTAATTAGTCACAATGGTGGCTTTTTGTTTTTACTCTGGTTATGTCTCTCAGTGTCCCATAATACGTTGACTCTTTTCATCTCCTGAAGCTACCTCCCACAGTTTCTCTCAGCTTTTTCTCTACTGCTGTTTCTCCACAATGCAATCTTGTTGGTTTTGTCAATTTAGTAATTCAGAATACATTTACCAGTTCATTTTATTCTATCTTATTTTACTCAAAGCCTAATTCTATGTCTTCTGAAAATTAAGCCATTTTGTTTGTTTGAATTTCACACCTCTCTTCAGTGTTCTCATCTCTGATCTGAAGGATGAAACTCACAATGGTACTTTGAGATGACATTGAAGGGTATTGATTCCACTTTATTGTCTTGAATTGTAAGTAAGGGAACATAGTAAAGAAAACATTCTTTGCTAAAAGTTTAAAGAAAAATGTAATTGGTAAGTGGAAAACTTAGTCACTACTGTCTTTTTTTGGGGCGGGGGGGGGGGGGCGGGGAGGGGCAGTCCTGGGCCTTGGACTCAGGTCCTGAGCTTCTTCCCGCTCAAGGCTCGCACTCTGCCACCTGAGCCACAGCGCCCCTTCTGGCCGTTTTCCATATATGTGGTACTGGGGAATCAAACCGAGAGCTTCATGTGTAAGAGGCAAGCACTCTTGCCACTAGGCCATACTCCCAGCCCCAGTCACTACTGTCTTAATTGGTACCTAACAGTTGATCAGGAGTTGGTGACCACATAAGTCAACATTAAGAATTGACAGTGACGAGGAGGAACTTAGTAGAGGAAGGTCTTCAAGTAAGATAATCTCCACAATCGGAAGAACTGCTTGTTTAAAAAGTAGATTTCTTTTAAAAATAAATTGACAGCAATCACAAACCCTGTTTGGGGTCTTTGACTCCAGTAAGAATCTGAAACAGAAAGCCAGAGAGAAGAGAATCTTAAGAGATCTTCTAACTCATACGAAGACTGAGTCCGCTTCTAGAATGTCCACCAAAGCACTGAATAAAGTAGTGTAAGTTTTAAAATAATATACAATTTAGACTTTATATATTTCACTATTGAGTACAATAGTAGAATCATCATGACAGTGTATAATTTTATATCTCCTCTCAAATTCTCTATATTAAAAAATATTTTTCCCCGAAAAATAGGAAACTGTTACTTAAGAGAAATAGTTTATCCCAGATCTGCAAAGCTCCATTGTAATCATTTTATTTTTTGTATTTTTATTTCTTCTTCTTCTTCCTCTTCTTCTTCTACCTCCTCCTCCTGCTCCTCCCCCTTCTTCTTTCCTCCTCCTCCTTTCCTTCCTTCTCTCCTCCCTCTCCCTCACCCTTTTCCTCCCACTTCCCTCATCTTCCCCCTCTTCCCTCCCTCACCCCTTCTTCCACCCTCGGCCCTCCCCCTAGCCCTGTTCCTTCTTTGGTTGGGATGGCACAGGAGGCATCACACATGTCACATGCATGTTGCATCAAGAGTTACACCTCCATCCCTGTTGCAACTATTTTCATATTTCTATTCATGAGCAAATTAGATATTTGATAGAGTATAAAAGGTTCTTCCTGCTTCGACAGCTTCTTTACAAGAAATAAAGGGGTAATACTAAAAGTCACTCTGTTACAATATGCATTTCATTATCTAGTCGTGGAGACTTCATCTGACAGGGTTTCCTTTTTCCACCTTTGGTTTCTCTTTGCTTCTAATTGTGGTCATTGCCAGAAGGAAGGGTAGATAAGCTATTTCACTACTTTAAACATTTTTTAAGGTACAAGTGAATAAAATAATTTGGGATTTCTGCTCAAAATTAGCTTTTGGACAAAATTTACTTTTAAGAAATACTCATATTTCCTTAATGCTCATTAACATGGGTAAGACAGAAAAGGCATCACGAAACTCCACTTACCAATTAGTAAAATGTATGAAGTGAAGCATGGCAATGAGATGCAAATGTCAAAAGAGTTACAAAATTACTTGCAGCAGGTAGAAGAATTTTCTTTCAGAGAGAAAATTAAAATGGAAATAATATATTTTAATAATGTTCATTGTATTAAAATTCACATTTTCAAACATCCTGGGTGCTTTACTTCTCTAGAAATCAAGACATCTTCAGGTATTCCTTGACATCTGAGACAGGTTGCAACATCCAGCAGTTAGTTTGATTTGCACACAGAGCAATAACGTTGTCGTTACTGCATAAATTGCATATTGTGTTAAAGATACAGTAATGGTAGAGCAGAGCATGTTCATGCTCCAGACATTTTGTTCTGGTGGGATTTCTCAATTCTTTACTTCTACTTGATGCATGTAATAATTGTGAAATTTTGCTAATAGGTTATTGTATTTAAAATCATTTGATTTGACTGCTGGGAATAGGGGCCATGGATGAGCATAGGGACTCTGTGCCTGCTCTCTCTTGACCCATGTTGTGTTCTTTCATCTCAGCTAGTGAATGTCTTGCTGGTCAAATCATGCCAATGTTGCAATTTTGGGTGCTTGTCTTGAACAATTAAATCAATCTAATCTCCCAGGAAATTCACAGATGGAAGTTTGACTTTTTTAAATAATAGTAGTCATAGAAGGAGAGAATATTCTCCAATAAAACAAATTCTTCTATAAAAGGAAGAATCTGCCAACAGATGGATGTGGGGGGAATCTGTACTTTTGGAAAGATATGTCTAAGTCTGGTCACTTTTTACGTATTCAAACAGAACCTTATTATGGATCATGGTTTATTTTCCTTTCTGGACACAAATCTCTCTGTCTATGTATATGTGTTGTTAGTTCACATTCTCAACCTGTTCAATTTTGGTGTAACTGTTCTCCTTTTCTCTGCCTAATCTATTCTGGCTTTCTCTTTCTCGAAGGCAGAACTGTGGTCTCACATTCCATCACACAGCTCTGTGTTTCCCCAAAGAAAACAATTTCAGTAAGTTGCTGCATAAAAGGATGAGTTTTCTCGGGCTCCAGAAGAATTCATAGAAAGAAATGATATCGTATTATGACACCTGTGAAATTTTTCACTCTTCTAGCCTGGCGAGCAGTATGACTAATCCTATTCTCTATCTGTCTTTTTATACTGATATTTATTTAAACCTATTATTATTGCTTTTAATATAAAATAACAGGGTTGTGAGAGTCAAATTGTTACTTTTCTTCATTTTTTGAAAGTTGTTGTAATGATATGAAAGTATTATGTTTATTATATGAACATGAATAGATTCTTTTAAAGCATCAACTATGCTCTAATGTTCACCAACCTTTCCAGTTTTGTTCAGCCTACAACTAATAACGATTTCAATTATGATATACTTGGCTCCTTAGTAGTGAAAAATAAAACCAGAATATTATTTGAAACAAATCTACTGCATCTGAGTCAGTAGCACATGAAATCATGCTTACACTTATATTCAAATATTAAGGTAGATTATTTCAGGCCTCATGTGATCTTTTCATGAAAAGAAAATGATCTTCATTTCTTCTGAACAAAATGGGCAAACAATACTATAAAAGATATAAAATACTATCAAGTGTAAAGAGAAGATTAATGATGGAGGTACAAAATACCACAATCTCTAGAACCTGAAAACTGACTAGTGAGGCTAGTGAGAGAGGAAAAGAGTGTGGTATCTAAGCTTTTAATTTTAGTCCACTGTAGAAATGGTTGCAGGAAGATTTCATAAAGATCTAAGTTAATCCAGAGCTCACTGTGAGAAGTTTTAGCTGGCCTTACCAGTGACGAATTTAACTCAGCATCTATTTATGGAACACTTACTTGGCAAAACCACATAAAGAAAAGAGCAAATTCAGCAGAATTTCAATGAAGAGGAGATCATGGTGGTTGGGGCCAACATAAATTTTGAGATAGAGTTTGGTTATGTGTGTATACACTTGTTCACACTTACTAGCATTTGCATTGGAAAGAAATGCACATTTATTTCAGAAATGAGAAAATATGTGAATATACATCACCCAGAGATGGTTGTGATGTGTATTTAGTGTATCCATAAAAGAACAGTGCTTTTATAAATCGCAAAGAATTGTTACGGGTGTCATTGGAAATGGTATCTATGAATTGTAACTAATAGAACAGAAAGCAGTTAGGTCAGAGAATACTCTGGATTTATGGTATTTGGAGTTCATGAGACTTAGTGGGAGGATAATGAGAACTAACACCTGGAGGGATTTGAAGCCATATGGCAGACATGTACAATGACGGATGATATCTCTCTACTGTGTCATTTCTCACAAACAACATGCTGGATCATTTTCAATGGTGCATTTTGTGCTGCTGCTGCTGCTGGGCTTATTTTTGTGCATAGCTTGGCATTTGAAAGCAAGCTCTTGTTGCTTTTCTTCTTTCCAGGTCTATGGCTATGCAACCACTGTTGATGGCTATGCTCCGGATTACCCTCTTCTCTTGTTGTTCAAAGTTGAAGATGACAATGATAATGCCCCTTATTTTGAAACTAAAGTGACGGTGTTTAGTGTTCCTGAAAACTGCCGAACTGGTAGGTTCACATTTTATAGTAGTATAAGATTATTCAGTACTACATATGTGTCATACTTAAAATGTTTAATTATACCATTACAGTTTTATGCTTTATGGTATTTTGGATTATACCTATTTTTTCCTATTAGAAATTGAAGTTATATGATAGGCTTATTGAGGGTGAAAGGGCTCTGAATATATTGTCTTCACTAAAATAAAGTAAAATTCTATGTGTTTCTCCTTTGATTTCAAAACTTCATAATTCTGACAACATTTATTTAACTCCATTCTCTCTAAGGATTGTTGCTGTTGAAGTTGTTTGTTGTTTGGTTTACATGTGCATGCTTAGAAATTGTGTAATGGAGGGAAAGTTGCTTATTTTTTTATTACAGTAATGTCAGTGCTCAGTACAGCAGAGAGTAGACAAGATTTCATAGAGAATATGATGACGGAGTTATATGGGCCAGTACCCAGAAAAATGAGAAATTACTCATTCATCCATTCATTGTTTTTAAGTTATCATCATTCTAAGGGTATCTTTTTTTTTTATGATGAGCTAAATTTTAGTATAATGCAGACGGATAACAGTTTTAGGCAGAACTGGGGTACACAGGCAACGTCATTCACCATAGACACATAAATTAAGGCAATGTACAATCTGCACTACTTCATTTGTTTATACCCCCGGCAGGCCGGAAATGTAAGCTTTTGCCTTTTTCATACTATTTCCATTGTGGCTCTTTCTTGGAAAGGTATTCATCCATCCATCCACTCATTCACTCACAGAAGTGGCATTTAAATAATTCTATTCTCTAAAGACCATTTTATTCACAAAGAAAGCTATTTGAACACAGGAATATCTTTCCATTTGACTCTTGAGACAAGAGCCCATTTGTTCAACTTTGCTATGCTTCACATTTCACAATGTAAATTCCATGTTTTAGTGATATGTGTGTGTATATATATATATATATATATATTTCCTTATCAGTCTTGTTTTAGCTCTGGTTTATAATTACAGAAATTGATGATTTTTCTCACTGGTGACTGGCAACTGAGATAGCAAGGTGTATTAACACTAGTGTAAGTTTCACATACCAAAAAAAAATGCTGATCATCCAAAATATCTCATAAAGAAAATGAAAAACTGAGGTACTCTGCCATGTATCATTCACGGAGGAAGAGGATACTCAAGGGGAAAAAAAAAGACCAATATTTAAATAATTCCTTGGCAAGGAAGAACTATTTTTTAAGTATATTTTAACACTCGTAGAAAAACCACAGTAAACCAACCCTGCAGTATAAATTAAAAAGAACAAAACCCTACAAAAATTTGCAATCTAATTTGTTATTTAGAACCTGAATATTCTCTAAGGGTATCTTAGGCTACATGGCGGTAAAATTTAACTCTCCCTTCTAATCTAGTAAGAGTGACAAGAAAGAAAATTATATCTCAGCAGACAGAAAAAGTCATTGAATATATTTTATTAGTATTTGAAATTCAGAGTTCAGCTTTTGTAGGCTATCAATGCACAACGGCAGTGTTACTATCTTATAATATCTCTATTGCTTTTCTATATTCTTCATTAAATAACTGTTGGATATTAGTTATCATTTTTATCCTAGCTTATAACCAGTGCCTATTATGATGAAAATTTTAGAAAAGCACTAAATTTACACTCCAATTAGATTTTGCATTAATATTTTATATAAAGAGAACATTTTAAAATACTTGAGTTTTCAAGAATATACTAATCACAGTATTCTAGTTTTATATGATCATACACTTTTTAAAAATGAAACTTTTGTGCTGATTTTACTATATATATTCAGAAATGCAGAATATTACTATATACATTCAAGGGCTGCTAAATAATACATAAAGTTTCTAAGGACTTACATCAATCCATAATGGATCTGAATGTAACCCAGAAGTGTTCATATTGTTTGTTTTCACCTGTGTAGCTCTGTGAATGGATGTATTTATAAATCCACATACAATTGGAATCCTTATAAAGATTCAATGTATTTTCAAGGATGTCAATCAGATTTATAACAACATATACATTGCTTTTCTTGGCATAGTTCCAAAACAAGTTGAAAACAGAATGCTTCATCTTTGACACTATATCAAACCCAATATTTTATGAAGCAAAAACTCTTCTTACTAGCCTTTACAATGATCATAATAAAGCTTTTTAGTTTGTGTTTTAAATTAGCAGCTAATATACATAGCTATTGAGCTATTGTGAGTCTCTTCTAGGCCTATCCTAGACATACAGTAATTATTACATATGAGGGAAACCATGGAGCCTGTTTCTTTGGGTCCTCTTTTTTTTAATTGTCAAGCTGATATACAGAGTGGATACAGTTTCGTACTTTAGGCATTGGATACATTTCTTGTACTGTTTGTTATCTCCCCCTCCCCTCCCCCCTCCCTCTTTCCTTTTCCCTCCATGAGTTGTTCAGTGGATTTACACTAAACAGTTTTGCAAGTATTGCTCTTGTAATCGTTTGTCTTTTTTACCCTGTGTCTCTCAATTTTGGTATTTCCTTTCAGTTTCCTAGTTCTAATACCTGTATACATGGTTTCCACTGTACTCAGATAAGATACAGAGATAGTGCAGGTACAACCACAGAAAGGGGATACAAGAGGATCATTAACAATAGAAGCTATGGTTTCACATCACATGTTGAAAGTAATTACAACAGTGATATAACAGTCGTTTCCATAACATGGAGTTCATTTCACTTAGCATCATCTTTTGTGTTCATGAGGGTATAGCTATATCTTTGGGTCTTCTTACTTCACTTAATATGATTTTTTTTTTTTGCTAAGCCTTTCCATTTCCTTACAAATAAGGGTGATGATATCCTTTCTGATGGAAGCATAGAATTCCATTGTGTGTATATTTACAGCATTTTCTTAATCCATTCATCTTCTAAGGGGCAGGTTCATTTTTTTTATTCTCCATTGTGCTTCCATGTAAGGATGTATTCCTGAGAGCATTTTCAATCACTGGATCACTAAAATGGAATTCCTCATGCTCTCACACTTGGCCTCATTTAAATGATCCTCAGACAGGTACATGATGTTTACTTCTCATGTATGTTATCAATTACTTGCCTAGCTTGACGATCCAGCACATTTATTGAAGTATGAAAACATGAAATCTTTGTTATCCCATGCAAAGATGTGGATTCATTCATTAATTACATCATTATGCTGGGTTGTCAGAGACAAATTTCCACTCTGAAACAGTCCCTGAATTGGAATAGTCTGAGTGAAAGAATTTGTGAATTACTATTATCAAAGATAGGAAGGAGACTGTTCATCTATTACTCTATGTAGAATATAAATAGAAGGACAACTAATTAACGTTCCAAGGAACATTCCCAAGGCACTTGGAAGCATTTTGCAGACTATTAACATACTCGTTGTATTATCAGGAAAACTCATCTTTTCTTTGTAAGATTTAGGGTCTTATTCTATAAGCCTCGTGGGCCTCAAACTCACCATCCTCCTGATCTTGACTCCCAAATGTGCACCATCATGTTTGACTTAAAACTAATTTTTCTGTTCCTTTTGGGACAATCGTTACAGCAATACTTTGATTTTAGTTTTGTTTAGAATTCAATTATATCATGATTTTATTGTTTTTTTTTTTTTTTGACAATTGGGACTTATCTGAATAGGAACCTCCGTGGCACAAGTGACAGCCATTGACAATGATGAACCCGGAACTCTACATACGCGTCTGAAATTTAAAATCCTACAGCAAATCCCGGATCAGCCAAAGCATTTCTCCATACATCCAGATACAGGCGTGATCACTACCACCACTCCTCTACTGGACAGAGAGGTAATGCACTAATTACTTTCTCAGTTATTAAGCTCGATTCGCCAAGGAAAGTTACGATTTGTTCATCCTCACCTCCTCTATAAGTATTTTTATCTGCAGGCTTTGGTTAGGCCCTTTCTGGAGATTTCTTTTTTTTGGGGGGGGGGGGCAGTTCTGGGGCGTGGACTCAGGGCCTGAGCACTGTCCCTGGCTTCTTTTTGCTCAAGGCTAGCACTCTGCCTCTTGAGCCACAGCGCCACTTCTGGCCATTTTCTGTATATGTGGTGCTGGGGAATCGAACCCAGGGCCTCATGTATATGAGGCAGGCACTCTTGCCACTAGGCCATATCCCCAGCCCCCTGGAGATTTCTTTTGCATCTGCAGAAATAATAGGGAAAATTCATGCTAGCAGGCAAGGTCTTTATGGCTATATTTGACCTAACCTGATATTTTGATGCTATACTCCCCTAGATTTATTTTATAATTGCTTTATAAAATAGTAATTTTATTCAAGTCCAATATATGTAATTTTATGTGTCTGATCCAGTCTTGGGGCTTGAACTCAGGGCTTAAACATTGCCCCCAGGCCTTTTTAACTAAAGGCTAGTGTTTTACCACTTGAACTACAGCTCAACTTCTGACATTTTTTGGTGGTTAAGTGGAGCTACAAGTCTCACAGACTTCACTCCTGGGCCTGGGTTCATACTGTGGTTCTCAGATCTCAGCCTTCTGAGCAGCTAGGATTGCAATTGTGAGCCACTGGAACCTGACATTTTTTAAATTAATAAGCTTAATTTTCCTGATGCATGGGCAAATTAAATAGAGACTACACAGAGTTCCCATATACCTCTTTTGTTGTCAATATCCTACACACAAAAGTTTATTTGCTACAACCAATAAGCCTCTTTGGACACATTATTTTCACAGTCTATAGTAGGTTTTAGCTTTAGTCTTGGTGCTATACAGTAGATGGATTTGGACAAATGTATAATGGCATATGTTCATTATTATAGTATCATATACATAAGTTTCACAGTCCTAAACATCCTTTGTGATTCTGTTATTCATCTGTTCCTTCCCCTTAGCTCCTGGAAATTACTAATCTTTTATAATCTCCATGGTTCTACCTTCTCAGAATGTCATAACTGAAATCCCATAATATTTGCTTTTTAAAAATGACTTCTTTCTCCTAATAATTTGCATTTCAATTTCCTCTATGTATTTTCATGGCTTGATAGCTGATTTCTTTTTCTTTTTCTTTTTTTTTAAACTTCCTAGGTATGATTTTTTTTCAAATTTTTATTATCAAACTGATGTACAGAGAGGTTACAGTTTCATACGTTAGGCTTTGGATACATTTCTTGTACTCTTTGTTACCTTGTCCCTCATACCCCCCTCTCTCCTCCCCCTGCTCATTTCTCTTTATTACACTATAATGTCATATGCCATTGCCTGAATGCACAAATTTGTTTATCCATTTATCAAATAAGCTTACCAATTTACTTATTCATTAATCAAATAAAGAGCATATGCTTTCACTTAAATGTTGGCAATTATTAGCAAGGTAACTTTACATTTTGAAGCATTATATTAAACATTAGATTTCCATATACTGGCTAGCCATTGTCTTTGTTTTGTATCAATATTTACAGTGCTTTTATTTAAAAAATTAAATTTAGGTTTGGATGTGTAATTCAGTGGTAAAGCACATGCTTAGTATACACAAGTCTCTGGGTTCAATCTTTAGCACCCATATATATCTTTAAAAGCTTATTTATAAATATTTATACAATATTTACACAAACAGTAGTTATGATAAATTAAAGAAAATAGAGATGTTCATCAGTATTCCCTTTTCTTTGTTTCAGATGTGTGATACTTACAAGTTAGTGATGGAAGTGCGGGACATGGGGGGGCAGCCTTTTGGTTTATTCACTACAGGAACAATCACGATTTCACTTGAGGATGAAAATGACAACTCACCATATTTCACAGAAACTTCTGTGAGTATTCCACTCTGGTCACTTACCTTGGTAACTTTACCTTTCTAAAAGAAATAAATCCATCTCTATGAGATTGTACATCTTTATTTGAATAGTTGTCCTTTGCAGATAGCATAGAGAGAATAATATGACTATTGTGAACATGCTAGCTATTCCTGGATGTAGGCAAACAGTCGTGCTTTTCACCACCCAGCAACATTGCCCTTGACACAGTTTGCTTGCTCAACGTTTTCTTGGTTCTCACTTGGCAGTAGCAGATGCCTTGAACTAGTTTTATAAGGTGGGAAAGAATAAGCTGTCAATTTCATTCTGAAGATAGAAAGGAGAGTGGTTTATAATCCTCTGAGGGAGTCAGAGTTGAGGCTGCTCAACCCCCACCTAGGCCACCTCTGACCTTTCCTGACTTTGCTTTAGGGAGTGAACTACACTTCTGAGGGAGTGGTTCTCTTCTGCTCAGTTTTATTTTCTTTTTTATGAATTTACACCTGAGTACAAATTAAAGAATGACAAACCTGCACATGCAAGGATAGACACATTCATATAGATTTTTACATTAATATTGAATACATGTTTTATCCATGTTTCATATGAGGAAATGGACAGTCCATTAAGAAACTAATTAAACCAAGTTATCATTTACAAGATAACTAAGTTTCTAACCTAGATCTAGTCACTTCCTATGAATCTATCTTACAACTCTAGTGGATTTTGATTTACTTTATATTTTAACCTTTTTAATATCTTGCAATCTTTAATCATGTTTTCTGGAGGACCAGGGTCTATTATTTAAGTTCTCAAAAAAAGAGAAAACTTTTCCCTTAAAATGTTTGCCAATGAATCAAAGTAAATAAAAACACTATCGTGAAAACCAGTGTCAAATAATAGAAGAAAATCAATGTATATTCCCATTCTCTGTAAATACGAAGTGCTTACTACATTAATATAAAGCACTTACTTAGCGCTTACATTATCTACAAAGGAGAGATAAACTGAAAATACTTTAGAGATTCAAAAAAGAGACAAATCTAAGGCTAGGAAAATCAACTTTGAGAAACTCCAAAGTGACGATATAATTTGTCTTTGAAGAACAGAAAAAAATTGAAAAAAAAAAAAGCAGTTCACCAAGAAAGGAGTAAGCTATGAATTTGACTTTGAAATTCAAATTCTTATTCAAGACAAGTGTGTATTTCCACATGAATTTATTTTAAAGCCAATATTTAGAGTAGAAAACAACACTTAAAATTAGAGGCTTATAATAAAAAGACTCTTTTTTCCCCCAGTATTCTACAGAAGTAGAAGAAAACAGAATTGATGTTGAGATTTTACGAATGAATGTGCACGACAAAGATTTGCCAAACACTCCTCACTCGAAGGCTGTCTACAAAATTCTACAGGGAAATGAAAATGAGAACTTCAAAATTACCACAGATCCAAATACAAATGAAGGAGTTTTATGTGTTGTCAAGGTAAATTAGTAAAATAATCTAGGTATACTTCAAAGGATGCTAACTTATGTACCTACAGTGACATTAAAAATGAATACTTCCTTGCCCATACATAGAGTGCCTTAAAATAAGGGATTTTAGACACTCACCAGTGCTCTGTGAGTCATTCTATACAGACCATAAAGGACAGTGAAGACAACAATTTGAATCACAGGGAATGTATACAAATGATATTTTTTATATAAGATCAATTCCTAGAAAATGCTTAAACTTATTTCAAAGCTAATAGTTCATTAATTTCTAAGTAAGAGAACAGATATTTTATAGTAGCTTGATGTAGAAAATTTTAAAATAAAAATTTCATATAATTTTCTTTAATTTTATGCCATACATTTTTTCTTTTTCCTATTTATTTACTTATTTTTTCATTTATTTGTCTTTTAAATGGTTTTCTTAGGCCTTTTCCTTCACCATTTAAATGCTATTTTAGGAGTCATTCTAATTATTCAATATAAAACTAAGCACTGGATGAAAAGCTAAGCACCATTGAATGTAATGTGTTTTAAAAGATGTTACTAAGTAATATTGTTATAACTTTTGACTTGGATATTCAGGCTCAGTGCTCTACAGAATTGCTCTATTATAGCTAAGTATTAGCTAATAATTTTATGTATTTGCTGGGAAGGAATTCACTTATCATTTTTATATAGCTAATAAAGTAATCTGAATTTTTAACAGCACTTGTTTTGCATATTTATTGATATATAAATTAGCAGTGAATAAATAAAGACAGTATCTTCTAAAGGAGAAGTGAAGAGAAAAGTTAGTTAAACCTTAACATCAATATTTTTGCATGGAATAGTGTTTATTTTGTAAGAAGCTAATTATTCATCTTTATACTAGCACCAACTTTTGGTAAGATTTTGAATGTAAAAATGATAGTTGTGGCTGGAGATGTAATACAATAGTAGATCATTTGCTCTGGCATGTGCAAGGTCTCAGGTTGGATCCCCAGTACTGATTTTATTTATAAATATATAGTTTATATATATGTATATATATATATCTTATGAATATATAACATAATATATAATATATAGCATATATTATATAGGTATTTATTTCATATATTGTTCATATATACTACATACTATGTAAAATATATTATATAATTTTTTTGACTATAGGCTTTACTTGTTCTCTTTTTCATTTAAAAAATAATTACTTATTTTTGTCAAAGTGATGTACAGAGGGGTTACAGTTTCATACATAAGGCAGTGGGTACATTTCTTGTACAATTTGTTATCTCCTCCCTCCTTTCCCCTCTCCCTCTTCCCCTCCCCCCGATGAGTTGCTCAGTTGATTTACACCAAAGGGTTTTATAAGTATTGCTTTTGGACATGTTTGTCTTTTTATCATTTGTCTCTCGAATTTGATATTCCCTTTTCCTTCCCTAGTTCTAATGCCAGTATATACAGTATCCAGGGCACTCAGATGAGATACAGTGATAGCAGGAGGGCAAACACAGGAAGGGGATACAAGAGGATCATCAACAGAAAAAGCTAGCGTTTCACCCTAATAATTTCAACAGTGATATAACACTCATTTCTATAACATGGAGTTCATTTCATTTAACATCATCTTATGTGATCATAAGGGAAGAGCTATTGCGCTCTTGTGATCCTCTGCTGTGACTAGACTAAGCCTGTACTAATTATTCCCTATGAGGGAGACCATAGATTCCATGTTTCTTTGGGTCTGGATCACTTCACTTAGTATAATTTTTTTCCAAGTCCTTCCATTTCCTTATGAATGGGGCAATGTCATTACTTCTGATAAAGGCATAAAATTCCATTGTGTGTGTGTGTGTGTGTGTGTGTGTGTGTGTGTATATATATATATATATATATATATATATATATATATATATATCACAATTTCCTGATCCATTAGTCTACTGAGGGGCTTCTGAGTTGGTTCCATATTTCAGCAATGACAAATTGTGCTGCGATGAACATTGTTGTGCTGGTGGCTTTAGTGTGTTCTTGCTTGCAGTCTTTTGAGTAGATGCCCAAAAGTGGGGCTGCTGGGTCATCGGGGAGCTCTATATTTAGCCTTCTGAGGAATCTCCATACCGCTTTCCAGAGTGGCTGAGCAAGTTTATATTCCCACCACAATGTAGTAGGGTTCCCTTCTGGCCACATTCCCATCAGCATCTGTTATTGTTAGTGTTGTTTTGATTTGCATTGCTTTTATGGCCAGTAATGTAGAACACTTATTTATGTGTCTCTTGGCCATTCTTATTTCCTCTTCAGAGAAGTCTCTTTTTAAGTCTTTAGCCCACTTGTTGATGGGGCTGTTGGTTCTTTGAGGTTTTGTTTTGGAGGAATTAATTTTTTTAGTTCTGCATATATTTTAGATATGAGGCCTTTGTCCACTGTAGGGCCAGTAAAGATCTTCTCCTATTCTGTGGACTTTCTGTTTATTTTGGAAGCTATGTCCTTTGACCTGCAGAAGCTCTGCAGTTTGATGCAGTTCCATTTGTCCAATCTTTCTTTGATTTGTTGCATTTCTGGGCCTTTGTTAAGGAAGCTTCATCCTGTGCCAAGGAGCCCAAGTGTTTCTCCTACTCCTTGTAGTGTTTTCAGGGTATCTGTTTTTATTTCAAGGTCTTTGATCCATTTGGAATTGATTTTGGTGCAGGGTGATATATAAGGGTCTAGTTTTAATTTGTTGCAGATGTTTAGCCAGTTTTGCCAGCACCATTTGTTAATGACACTATCTTTCATCCATCCTATTTTTTTAGCTTCTTTATCAAAGATTAAATAGGGATAGTTGTGCAGGTTCATTTCTGGGTCTTCAGTTCTGTTCCATTGATCCTCAGGCCTGTTCTTGTGCCAATACCACACTGTTTTTATTACTATAGCTTTATAATACAGCTTGAAGTTGGGTATTGTAATTCCTCCAGCACTGTTCTTTCTGCTTATGATTGTTTTTGCTATTCTGGGTCTTTTGTTGTTCTATATGAATTTCTGGATTGCTTCCTCTATTTCATTAAAAAATGGTGTTGGGATATTAATGGGTATTGCATTGAATTTGTAGATAGCCTTTGACAATATTGTCATTTTGACAATATTAATCCTCCCAATCCAGGAGCATGGGAGTTGTTTTTTTTTATAATTCTTTTATATTAAAAACTAGCATCATGAATTGCTTGATTATACGATATATGTAAACTCACTGAAGTATTTTTATTAAACAGCCATTGAACTATGAAGTCAGTCGCCAAATTGTTTTGCAAATTGGTGTACTTAATGAAGCACAGTTCTCTAAAGCAGCAAACTCGCAGACTCCCACAATGTGTACCACAACTGTAACAGTTAATGTGAAAGACAGTGATGAAGGCCCTGAATGTGAGCCCCCAGTAAAAATTATCCAAAGCAAAGATGGCCTTCCAGCTGGCCAAGAACTCCTTGGATACAAAGCACTGGACCCAGACACCCGCAATGGTGACGGTTTAAGGTAAAATACTTTTCAAATAGCTTCTCAATTTAAGTTGGGATGTAAACTCATTTCAGACTTAAGAAAGCTCTCTGTATTTTTTTTGGAATGACAAATTTTAAGGCTATCTCTTCATTAGTTTAGTTTCTTATGTTTGCTTTATAAAACTTAGGTATCAGAAGTTAGGAGATGAGGATAACTGGTTTGAAATCAATGAGCAAACTGGAAACTTGAAAACTGTGAAAATAGTAGATCGAGAATCAAAATTTGTGAAAAACAACCAGTACAACGTTTCAGTAGTGGCTACAGATAGAGGTGAGTATGATTTTCTAGAAATAACACACACACACACACACACACACACACACACACACAATTTCTATGAAAATCTGGGATGAAATCTGCTTATTTCTAGATCAAAATTGAATGTAACTAATGTTTGCATTAATGTAATAGTAATTTATAATATAAAAATGTATGCATTACAACTGTTAATTTTATTGATAACTACTAATTCAGGACCCGGTACACCAGTAATGCATTAGGGATTAATGGACAAAGAAGTTTAAGGGTCATATTATTTTATTTCTGCTGAGGAAAAAATTGCTAGCATATTCCAGAATTTCCTTTTGCTTAGGAGTTCAGGCTTTGATTGTTATAATATATATATGAACACAATAAAAGGATTTGACCTACTAAAAACAGTTGAGCTCAATGTAAATTTGTTCTAAGCATCCAATAATAGAAAACATCATTTAACCGAAGTCCTAAAGGAAGGGTAAAATAGTGATTTGCTGTGATAGCAATCTCCAAGGTTAATTTTAAAGCCTACTTTGTAAAGAATGTCCTGCCATTGTTGTAGCGACTTGAAACTCTTGAATATACACTTCTGTCATTCAGACATTTAAAAATATTTTAAAATATTTCATATGTACATTCAAAATATTTGATAAGTCTCTTTTATTTGCATCTATTGTCATGATAATGCATAAACTATGCAAATACATAAGATCAACATAAAAAATAAGATATGCATAAAAGTTCTACCCTTTCACTTTGTTGTATTGGTGATAGTTACCCATTTGAGACAAATTATCTTAAATATTAAAGATAACAATGAACTTGGGCTTTTCCAGATGAACTGATTCATCTGACTTTCTGCCTAACTGAAAAAGGTTTCCACTTTTTTATCTAGATAAGACTAGCTGGTACAATAATGCTGGAGCCAATTTCTAAATTATCATTAAATTCTTTAGGAAAAGTGGGTAACTGTAAAACACCTTTGTGAAAGAATGATAGGACCTACTTTGTTTATGTAGTTTAAAAATTACTTTTAGTAATTTACTTTTTTCATTGTCCAACAGAAAAAGCAATCCCTACACATGATTTAAGAGTTATTTCAAGTTAAGGAAAAAAATGAATTTTATTTGACCTTATGATAAATTCAACATATTTTCCAGTATTTAGCCCAACCATTGATTGATGTTAAAAATGAGAAATTTAATTTTGAAAGTACTATCTATGGAAGCTTATTATCATCTCACAAATGATAAAATCTGAATATTTCAGAACATTTTTCTTTTTTAATTTAATTTTATCGTCAGGGTGATGCACAGAGGGTTTACAGTTACATATATAAGGTAGTAAGTACACTTGATTAAAAACATGTTTTGAGAATATGTGTGAAGCATTGGGCTAATATTAGTGATAGATAACAAATGAGTAAGGGACAGTAGCATTAAGTGTAGTAGCATTAAGTTACAGCTAGTCAAAAGATACTGGAAAACTCAGTAGGCTCTTCAGATGAATATGACTTATTGTACTACATGTTTTATGCTCAGGTAAGCCATGCATGGAGCTGAGAAAAATCATGAACAATAGGATTACCGTTATCAGTAGAAGTCACAAGTGTAATGAGTGGTAGCATTTAAGTATAATAGAGTTTGACTGGCAGTGTGGTTCATTGGTGAAGCACATGCTTAATAAACACAAGGCCCTGGGTTCCATCTCAAGCACCAGAAAAATAATAAGCATTATTAAACAAAGAAGAGGAGTAAATGTTCCTGGTAGATGCACAGAATATTCCCAGTGTACCAAGTCAAGCAAGAAGAAAATATTAAGTGGGAGGAGGAGGAGGAGGCTGAGGAGGAGGAGGCGGAGGAGGAGGAGGAGGATGAGAAGGAGGAGGAGGGGGAGGGGGAGGGGGAGGGGGAGGGGAGGGGGAGGGGGAGGGGGAGGGGGAGGGGAGGGGGAGGGGGAGGAGGAGGGGGGGAGGGGGAGGGGGAGGGGGAGGGGGAGGGGGAGGGGAGGAGGGGAAGGGGGAGGGGAGGGGAGGGGAGGGGGAGGGGAGGGGGAGGGGGAGGAGGAGGAGGAGGAGGGAGGAGGGGGAAGAGGAGAAGGAAGAGGAGGAGAAAGGAGGATGAGGAGAAAGGAGGAGGAGAAGGAGGAGGAGGAGGTGACGTGATCAAATGTAAAATATATTTTATTCTTAGGCTATGTACATGCACTCCATAAAGAAAGGGGGAAGAAAGAGTTTGTCATTCACATTGTGATTCTGTAGTGACCTGCTTCACAGATTATACCTTTCAGAAAGCACATGGAAAGATCCCCTCATCCAACCAACCAGTGTAACAGGCAGATTGACATGTCATTATTTCTGTGTCTGAAAGCTCATTGAAAGCAGATGTCACTCATGTATTGTGTAAGTTGCAGAAACAAAACACATTGCACTATGAAGAAATAGCTTAATTTTTCAAAAATTTATTTTAGTTGGCAGATCTTGCACTGGAACGTTAGTGGTTCGTATAGAAGACACTAATGATCACCCACCGCAAATTGAAAAAGAAGTGACCATTTGTCAGCATGACAAGGACTATGTTGTTCTGGAACCTGTAGACCCAGATGGGCCTGACAATGGTCCACCTTTTCAATTCCTTCTGGATAATTCTGCCTCCAAACTGTGGACTTTAGAACCACAGGATGGTAAGTATTTTCACTAACCCATAATCAATGAGTTCACAGTTGGTTGACAGTCCCAACTTTCACTTTAGAATATGTTTAGAATATTTATATATATATGTATATGCATATATATACACTTAAAATTTATCCTATAACATAATAATACCTTGTTTTAAAATATATTTTAACACTTAGATTTTTATTCTAATTATCTTTGACAGTTTAACAAAAAAATCAGGAATCTGGAACTTTTTTCCTCAGGGGTGAGGTTTAAGGGAATAATGACAAATGATTACAGAGAGGAACAATCCTAACAGTTAATGTACATGTTTGAAAATGGAACAGGTAACATGAGAAGAATTGAGATGGGGGCAGATGATGGAAAGAGTGACATTAATCAAGATGCACTGTATTCATAAATTGACATGTTGAGTTAAAAGCTTTTTGTACACCTACTTAAAGATAATTTTAAAACAACATAGAGACTTATATGAATCTATTTAAAATGATCATTTGAATAACATGCCAAATGTAGGTTAGTGTGATGTAAGTAAATGTAACATCAATTGTTTTTCCTGGTCTTCTGTAAGTCAAATTCATTTTTAAGGAAGGAAATGGCTCACCATTAGTTTTTATTTTAAATTAATACTATTCCCCCAAATGAGAAGCAGAAACAACATTGCTATTGAAAGGTTATATCAACATGTATTCTCTCTGTCATTTTCCCCTTTAGGTAAACGTGCCATTCTGCGTCAAAAACAATACATGAATTATAACTATTATTCTGTGCCTATCCAAATACAAGATAGACATGGTGCTTCTGCAAAACATATGTTGTCAGTGCGAGTATGTGACTGCACAGCACCAACTGAGTGTAGAATGAGTGTGAGGGATGCAAAACCAACCAATGTGATACTTGGCAGGTGGGCTATTGCTGCCATGGTGCTGGGTTCTGCATTGTTATTATGTAAGTATCATGATCTAGACAGTGTCAACTGAAGTTTTATGCAATGTTTTTGTGATGTTCTGGTTTCCTTTGCTATAATGAAATATGTGAGATAACAATCTGTGAGAGGAAAAGGCGTGTTTGGGTTCAGTTTCAGTGGTTTTAGTCCACCTTTGATTGGTTCTGTTGCTTTTAGACTTGAGGCAGGGCACCTGTGGTGTAGTCAAATGGCTCATCTCATGGCAGACAGAAGATAAAAGAGGGAGACAGGAAGAAGCCAGGGTCCTTTTAAAGGTGTGACCACAATGACTAGACTTCTAGGTCCTGCCTCTTTCAGTTTTTACCCTCTCCCAATAGTACTGCGATGTATGAAAAAAGATGTCAACATGTAGGTCTTTGGCTGAAACTTATTCAAATTGTGGCACTTTAGGCAAAAAATCATAAAGTTCTTCATATATGTCTATATGTACATACCTACCTACACACATATGTGTATATATATATATACATACACACACAAATTATATGTATTCATGGTACCCATGACCTTTTGAATAAACATGTGCTACTTCATGACTTGAGATTCTGAGTCATAGAAGAAACATATTAATAACAGCCAAATAAAAATTTTAATCTAGCATATTTCAGTTAATGCATTTATTTGTGTACATTCCATAGCACCCAACATATTTAATTATAAGTTCATAAGCTAAATCTTGCTTCCATATATGAGGAAATTCTGGGCCTGTCTTACTTAGCATACTTTTCAAGAGAGAATTCAAATAGTATAATTCCTTAGAAAGGCAAACTCATAGTCCAACAATATAAACACCAGGAAGTAGGTACTTAAAAGGGTTGGGAATATTGAAAGGTTGACATTAATCATGATGCATTGTGTTCACAAACTGCTTTGTTAAATGGCAACTCATTTACACAATTACTTAAAGATAATAGAAATAAGTTTTTAAAAATTAAGCTCGGTTCAGGACCTATAATTCTAGCTACCTACGAAGTAGAGACCTGAATGACTGCTGTTTGAGGCTAACCTGTGTAAAACGTGGTTGATACCTTATCTCAACCGATAAAAGTTGAGAGTACTGACATGGCCTGTAGTCCCAGCTATGCAAGAAGTGAAAGTAGGATTGTAGTCTATCTAGTAGAGGTCAAGAAAAGCATAAAAATGTTGAATAAAATTATTAGTATTCTCTCCTATATTAAGGATTACAGTCTTCCAAGTTGTCAAGTTTATATAAAGAATACATAAATACAAAAAGAGTTAGTGAAAATGAGAGTTTTGAAATTTTCTTAGGTATTTATATTCTGTAGTAGTAATGAAGAGATTTAGTATACCTTATAAGGAGCCTATATTGAGTAAAAATGGTCATGCATGAACCACTGAAGAAAAGTCATGCATTTAAAGGAAGCAAAGATCTAACTTTCTAAATATTTCTTTTTGGAGATGCAAAGGTAATAAAAAAATCCTCACATTCAAATATTTCTCAACTACAAAGAACTATCTCACTTATGAAACTTTCTCATAGTCTTTTTTGTGTCTGAGTTCAACTTCATTTCAGTTTCATATTAAACTGGATGTTCTCTTAGTATGATAGTAGTTGTGATGTGCACTTTCAGTAGCAGACACTGATTTTATAAAACTTCCTTGTTTATGTTTGTGTCTAATGATCTTTATTTTACTGTTCTGATTGCTGAGTGCTCTGTGTGACTTTAAATACTAATAAACTACCTTAAATTTCAGTCAAATGAAGCTATCTTTTCAATGGAGAAGATATAAGAGATATACAGAGGTTAAGTTTGGGCTTATGAAAATGGATTTTATTCATCTAAGGCAGAAATGTTCTATATACTAATACATTTTAAATGTAGTCTGTCTTAGTCAGAAATAATCACATTTGATAGAATTTATTTTAAGGTTGTACTTAAGTAAACAATAGCTCATAATCAAAGTATATAATGTATACCAAGATGAAAAGAATATTGCGGTTTCTTTTGTATTCTTTTAGGCATTCTGTTTACATGTTTTTGCATAACTGTTAAGAAAACAGTAAAGAAGAAATGTTTCCCAGAGGATGTAGCCCAGCAAAATTTAATTGTATCAAATACGGAAGGACCTGGAGAAGAAGTGATGGTAAATCAGATTTCATTTCCCTTTAAATTGTATGAGGATCCAAAGGTAGTTATTACTGAAAAGTGGGAACAATAAATAACTGTAGTGTTTACTGAGCACTTACAATGCCTAGAAGAGCTCCATGAACCTTGCATATTTTAAGTCATTTAAACTTCACAGTCTTATTGTTTTGGCTTCAAAGGAAAATCATAACAAAGCTGTGCAAATTAAGTGATTAAAACAATAGAAGTGTATCCTCATGGTTTTAGAAGCTGGAAATCAGAGATCACAGTGTTAGAAGGACTCTATTCCATGTGAAGGGCCTTAGGGAAAGATCTAAGCCTTTCTTCTGGTTTCTAGTATTTTTGTAGGTGATGCCCAAACAAATTAAATCTTTATTATCTTTTCACAGTGTGCATATTTATGTTCAAATCCGCCCCCCCCAGTTCCCTATAAGAATACACGTATCAAATAGGGATAGAACAACTTTATCTTAAGCAATTACTTCTACAATCACTTCAGCCCCATATGTTAGTTACTTCTGTATCACCATGACCAACATACGTAGCATAAACATCTTATCAAGCAACAATTACTTGGGCTGGTGATTTCAGGGTCCATGATGACTTGGCCCCATGCACATGGCAAGACATCCTGTTGGCAGGAATGCCTATCAGAGGCTGTTTTTTACTTCCAAATGGACAGCAAACAGAGAGAGAAGGGCCAAGGACAAGACACTCCCAAGAACCTGCCCCAGTAACCTATTTCTTCCAGCTAGGCATCATATACTAAATTTTCGACAGCCTCCCCAAATAGTACCACCAGCTGGGAATCAAACATACAGAAATGAGTCTGTCAGAGACATTTTATCGAGATCACAGTCATACTAGGGAGCAGGGATGCAACACGTGAGTTTTTAAGGGGACATAGTTTAACCTATAGCATCTAAGATAAGGCTACTATCACTATCTTATATATATGTATAAGGAACTGAGGCATAGCAGGTAAGTGTTTTTTTAATAGTGGGGGAAATGGAAGTGAATATTGATTCATTTGTTTTATAACCCCCAACTTTACTTTTTAGGAAGCAAATATTAGGATCCCCACACAGACATCCAACATTTGTGACACAAGTATGTCTGTTGGCACGCTGGGTGGCCAGGGAGTCAAAACACAGCAAAGTTTTGAGATGGTCAAAGGAGGCGGCCATCACACCTTAGAGTCCAGCAAAGGAGCAGGACAAGGGGTTGTAGAAACTGGCAGATATGCATACACGGACTGGCAGAGTTTCACCCAACCTCGACTTGGCGAAGTAAGTACCAATATCTGCAAGTTCACATTGCATGAACGTTAAATATTATTTATATGTCAGGATTTCCTCAAAGTTTTGCTTCTTGTATGCCTGGAATCCATCAGACTTCTAATGTATCATCATAGATGCGGATATACGCACTAAACCCAAATTGCAAAATAAGCTTTTGAGGTTCAGGTTTTAAATGATAGCTTGCAAAACTTCATTTTTGAGTGCCTATTGTGAAAGTGGTTAGGAAAATTAAAAGGCAAATAGGTTCTTTCCTAAAAGTTACCAGAAAAAAATAATCTGGAATAAAGTATTTGTAATAGAGGATGGACAGGTCTTAATTTGTAGACTCTTGTCCATGGATATGAGCTTTCAATGTAATTATGAAGTCCTGACTATCAAAATCAACTAGATAGAATGTTAAGTGCTTGTTTTTGGTTTTCTTTCAGGTACTCTTTTTGTAATCCTTTTTGTTGTTGTTCAGATTTGTTAGCATAGTTTGATCTTAGCTCTACTAAGGCTATAAAACACAGTGTACAAAGAAAAAATCAGACTAATTAGTCCTTCCCCACATATGTGAAGAAGTTACAAATGTAATTTTCAACCATCCACACCTAGTGTTCAAATGGAAAATTGTTGCTTGATGTATGTGTAGCTTTGATCGTAACTGCCTTTGCTGGAAACACTTATTGATTTGCTATATTTTAAGAATGACTAGAATATAGACCAATCATGTGCATTTTTTACATGTAGGAATCCATTAGAGGACACACTCTGATTAAAAATTAAACAGTAAAAGGTAAATCAAAGATATCATTTTTATGCTACTATGGTTAGGTGTTTTTAAAAAATATAATAAAATGTGCTCTTTTTTGATACAGAAGGTGTACCGGTGTGCACAAGATGAGGAACACAAACACTCTGAAGACTATGTCCGTTCATATAACTATGAGGGAAAGGGCTCCATGGCCAGCTCTGTAGGCTGCTGCAGTGATCGGCAAGAAGAAGAAGGGCTAGAGTTTCTAGATCATCTGGAACCCAAATTTAGGACACTAGCAAAGACCTGTGTAAAGAAATAAACAAGGCTTTGCAGAGAGTAACATCTACACTTGCATATGTAGGAATTCATTGAATGTAAAAGGAGCACTAGCAACTTCTGCTAGTGGTTTTGTTTCTTGGATGTAAAGTCATGTATAGACAAGGGGACGGTCAGTAGAAGGCTCCCTACATTCTCCTTGTCTGATGGTATTTTTGTTTTCTGCAGGTCTAATGTTCATCTTCTTTTCTCTGTGTGTATACTTAGCCCTTTCAAGACTGTACTATGTGTACTCTGGGTATGCTCTAGAAGACTGGGGGAGAGTTGGCTATCGTGGAGGGTCATTGAAATGAAATTTTCACTTTGGATGTGTAGATTAAATATTTTCTTCTAAATCTGCAGGTGGGGGGAGGGAGAATTATGCTTCCAGAATTATTTTCTTTAGTGCCAAAGAAGTGCTTTCTGCCTCCCTGAATGGTTTAAGAAGGAGTTTTAAATAGTCATAGGTAGAGCTTTCCATTGATACATGATCTCAATTTTCTCCTCACTTTTCACTCCGCTGAGAAGTGCTGACCCCAGCAGTGCCTTTTCTCAGGGAGCTCTTAGAGCTTACTCCTTGGTTCTCTGCTCATGTGGCTATTATCTGGTTCCTAGGGTTCTGTTGGGATGACAGGGACCAGAAGATGCTAAGAATTCCATGAAAGGATGGTATTCCCCATCCCTATGAGCTGCCATGGGCTCACAGATACACTTCCTATGTCCAACATAATACACTGGTAACTTTGATGAGAATATTCATCCTCTAGTTTGTTACAGACCCACCATCTTGGTGGCTATTACCTTTCATCTTCCAGTATTTTACAACCAGCCCTGAAGATATTAGGCTACCACCCTGATTTCCAGGGTTTAGTTCTTACCGTGCCAGAAATTGAATTAACATCCATATTGGAACTCAGTACTCACTCTACATTGGGAATTACTTTTAAAATAATGGGAAATTCAAAATAGTGTCTGAGAATTTTATGTTAAAGATTTAAACCAATAACAGTTACAAACATTCATTGAATACTGAATACATGAACAAAAGAATGAATAAATTATTTTGGAGGCATATATTTTAATAGGATATTATATTTTATTAATCTAATAAGAAACTATGTATTTAAATAATATTTATTTGTGGAAAACTGTAAAACTCAGACAATAACAATTTCATCATATTTAAACCTCATCTAAACAAAAATATTTTAAAAATCATTAACTACTTATTAAAAAATAAACAATTCTGTTGACTTTATATTTGGTAACTAGTTTTCTCATTCTCAGCAAAGATGCTTCTTGATATGAAATTACATATTGGGACAAAAGAAAAGTGTAGTTTTAACAAATCTAATCTGACTTTACATGTCTATAATGTATGATTTGATAGCTATTTTTAGATACTTTTAGGGAGGTACTGTAATTTTTTATTGTGAGATGTATATGTTATTCTGAAACATGAATTTTGAAATTTCAAAATATGTTACAAATTATAAACTACCATAGTAAATACATTACATAAATACATAAAACACTTACATAAATACTTACAGAGAAACTATGATTTGTTTGACTTAGGTAATTCAGTTGTTTTCTGTTTTTACTCAAAATTAACAATAATTGTAAGGTTTAAGAAATTCCTTCACACTGTTAACAAATGAAGTTTGTTTATAAAATACTGTATTTCATCTAAGTTATGTGTCAGTATTAACAAGTTAGCATTTATTAATTGTTTTTCTATACTTAAATCTATAGTGAGGGAAGCACACAGTCCAATTTTCCTAATCTTGCATTCAAATATTTCATGCAAAAGAAACTCCATGGAAACACCAAAAGAGATCAAATCATGTAATTTTGTATGTTTTATTAAATACTTCCAAGCTTTATTGGAAATTTTAATTCTTTCTAAGCTTAATCAAAAGTATTTCATAAAACTTGGTACCTATGCATATATCTACTTGTAGAAAATGTCACCTGCTGTTATTAAAGCTATGCCACATGCTCAAAATAAATGTTTTAGAATTGAGGGTTTGGTTTCGTTTGTTAGTGCTGGTACCTGGCTTGAGTTAGGGACTCCTGCATGTTTTTCTTACTTGGTGAACCACATCTCCAGTCTAGCTTTTTGGTAATTAATTGGAAATGGAGTTTCTTGGACCTTTTGGCTTAGGTTGTTTTGAACTGCCATTCTCCAGGTGTCCTCCTCCTAAATAGCTGGGATTATAGACAGGAGCCATTCACATCTGTCTAGTGAATGATTTTTTGTTATCTTTTTGCAGTATGTCAGTTATATAAATCCCTGTTCTATGTGAAAATCCTAAATGAACTGAGAGTGATGCAACTGTGTACAACCTTTTTCCAGCCTGTCTCATTTGCTTCTCTAATAAATCTGAAGTAACATTGTTCCCAGCCTTTGTCTTTCTACTTAGAAAATGAAACAAACAAAATAAATCCTGGTAAGAGAAATCATCACTAAGAATGCTTAAACCTTTCAGAGTTTGTAGGGCCCAATAAAATAAGTGAGCATATTAAGAAAAAACCTCTTGGAATTGGTGTCATGCTCATGTAAGATAAAAAAAGCATATTTACATCTCCTTGAATCCTTTCTACAAACAAGAGAACTGTTTTTAAATGCATATACAGACTAATGTAAGTATAATGAAAATGAATGTAAATAGTGCATTTGTAGTGTATGTTTGTAAAGATAAATTAGAACCTGTACGTCCTAAAGAAAATTAGTTGATGGGAATAAAATATTTTATTTACTAATAAAGTATTAGAACCAGGTGCCAGTGGCTTAAACCTGTAATCCTACCTACTCAGGAGGCTGAGAGCTAGGATCATGGTTCAAAGCCAGCTCAGGAAGGAAAGCCTATGAAACTCTTATCTCCAATTAATCACCAAAGAAAAATCAAAAGAGTATCTATGGCTGAAGTTGTAGAGCACTAGCCTTAACCTCAGGGACAATGCCCAAGTCCTTTGTTAAAGCCACAGGACCAACACCAGAAATAAAAATAAATAATAGTAAAATAAATTTAATTAAATCATAGAAATATTAGGGTTTTAAACTCAAAGATACACACTTATTGGCAAATTCTTTGCCATGGGCCATAACTTGACCTATCTTTGCTTGAGTTATTTCTGAGGTTTTGTGGGTTTTTTTGAGATTGAGTTATTTGAGATTAGACTTTTAAGATTATTTTTTAGTTATTTTGACTCACTCTCATTGAGTCTTCCTGGACTATAACCTTCCAAATTGTACTGTCCATAGTAGCTAGGATAACAGACATGCTAAAATACCTAGACTTTTCTGTAGATATGTGTTCTCACGGATTGTTTTGTCTGGGGTGCCCCTGAACTACTATCTTCCCAATCTTACCATGCTCATTAGCTAGGATTACATGCAGGAACCATAATACTAGGCTCTCAATATTTATAATAAGGCAACATGCAGTATTAAAAATTATGTACTCCTAAACGTTGGAGGAAAAAACTAATTTACTTACATAGTTGCATAGCTAGTTTAATACTTTCTTTTTTAAGTCTTTACCACTACACTCCAAAGAGAGGTTATGAGAATAATGTCCAGAGATTGTCACACCTTTTACCCAATCCATTCACTTTCTTATTTTCTTTGGCAATACTTTTATACCTGTTCAAGCTTCTTACGTTATGGTCCATTGTTGATTTGCTTTCTATTTCACAGAGCATGTGGAAACTTTCAAGGTGAGCTCTAGAAGCTTCACTACACTACCTGCTTGACTGCATTTGTGCCATCACTCTGGCCTTCTCTCCTACCCCATAGGAGAACTACCACTGCTCAAAGTCAACCTCTCCTTTTGCGCATTCATGCCCACCTTTTCCCAATTTTTCAAGGACATTGCTTTTTAGAAATACATTTATATGGGTGTAAACACATACATGTAATTGTACATATTTAGATGTATGTATATACGTATGCAGACCATATATGAATGCTTTAATTCTAAGCTGATACATGGAGAGAACAAAGATTGGATGGAAACAATGAATTTAACCAAATTTATGAGTCAATAAATTTAATGTGTATTAAGAACTCATTTTCTTTTGGGGTTGAGTATTGAAGGTACCTCAGTGTTCTCCTCATCTGTGTCAAAGCAAAATAAAATATAGGATCCGTCAATGGGTACATAGAAATCATGCATAGCATAATAATGGATTTCTTGAACGTTGTCCCTTCCAGTTGTTTTAAAGCCAAGCTTTGATTTGTAAGACTCAATCAGTGTGGGATTGAGGAGGAAATTTCTTCCCTTAACTTCTGTGGTGAAACAGCCCAGGTCAATGAACGTCATTTACTTTGATCTTTCAACTCTAGACAGGATTTTGTTGTGATTTTTTTCAGCCAAATGATTCTATTCTTTATTGCATCACCATTTATGTGTTCATAAATGTATCTCCTTCAGACTTGAACTTGACATGATTTTGTTTGTTTTTGTTGTGACATTGAAGCTGGACTCCAGACCAATTGCCTTCTGAGAATAGTCCCACACCCCAGGCCTACAGATTTTGTTGTTAATAATCATTAATGTGTGCAACATTTAAGGTTGACAATATTCTCTTTAAATGTATATGCATTAAAATAAGGACACTATTGCTGCCATAGTTCTCTTTCTGTTCTAATGGGTGATGAGGGGTATAATGTAACCAATACATTTCCTTCAGTCTGAGAGGCTTAGTCCTTGGCTGTGTTCCAACAATCCCAGCACATTCTCATCTTTCAGTTAATCCAGGAAAATTAAATATTTTCCTATTAATTTCTGTCACAACTCAAAGCTGTTTATTTAAATCACTTTCTTGAATAGACTTTGGAATGAACAAAGATGATTTTTTAACAAAGAGTAATTGTAGAATTTCTGCCTGTTACCAAGAAAAAAATACTACGGCTTTGCTTTATAACAAATGATGAATATTAATTGTGATTGACTGAGGTAGAATTCTGTTACACATTATACACTATATAAAATGTTTTTCTGTGTTTTTGTTACTGCTGGTACTAGATGTTTGAACTGAGGTTCTTGTGCTTGCTACGTTAGCATGATACTGATGCGCCATGAGGAAAGCCTCCATTGGCTGAGTCCCCATTCACCTGCTGTAGCCTTCCTCTTATCACTGCACCATAGCCAGCTTCTCTCTGTAGAGACACTTTTGTTGACTTTGTTTCCCAGACTTGCCTGGCACCAAGTATCTCCCAATATCAGCCTGCCATGTAGCTTCAGATAACAGGCACACGACACCATATGAAGCTATGGGTTGATAGTGGTCTCAAGAACTTTTCTGCCTAGGCTGGCCTCGAACTTTGATCCTCCCACTCTTAGCCTCCTAATGAGTTGGCTAGCATTTTCATTACTCTGCAAGCAACAGTGGCTTAAAGAACATAGATGAACTCATATGGAGGCAGTGTGTGTGTGTGTGTGTGTGTGCACGCACGAACATGCACACTCACACACTCTTGGGCTCTAACTCATGGTCTGGGAACTGTCCCAGAATTTCTTTTGCTCAAAGTACAGCTCTGCCAGTTGAGCCACAGCTCCATTTCTGGCTTTTTGGTAGTTTAGTGGAGATAAGACTCTCATGGACTTTTCTGTTTGGGTTGGCTTCAAACTTCAATCCTCATATCTCAGCTGCCTAAGTAACTAGGATTACAGTCCTGAGCCACCAGTGCCCAGAAAAAATCCTCATCAAACAAGCCTAAGAGAATTGTAATTATTTATGCATTATTTTCCTTCCTTCCTTCCTTCCTTCCTTCCTTCCTTCCTTCCTTCCTTCCTTCCTTCCTTCCTTCCTTCCTTCCTTCCTTCCTTCCTTCCTTCCTTCCTTCCTTCCTTCCTTCCTTCCTTCCTTGCTTCCTTGCTTCCTTCCTTCCCTCTCCTCTCCCTCTTTCTCTCCTTCTTTCCCTCCCTGCCCCCTCTTTCTTTTTCAGAGCTGAAGACCGAACTTAGGGCCTTGCATTTGTTAGGCAAGTTCTCATCCACTTAGCTAAATCCCAAATCCCTCAATGTTACTTATTATGCTGAGTCTTCTTAGTTTCCAATGACACTATCTTTTCTTTAACCTTGTGTGAAAAAACTAAAGAAGAGTGCCCATCTCTGTCAAACATCAGCACACCACCCCTCACCCCACACCAAGTTGAATGAGCTTCCCTTCTGTTTTTAACTAAGTTGGTACTCATTTTGATTACTTTGCCTCTTCCCAGACAATGGTTCTAGTTGATGACTCCTTGCAGTATATATATTTTCAATGTAAAATAGAGGCAGGCTCAATGGTAACTGAGGCTGATGGAACCACACAGCTGCATTATACAAGGATATCATATGACAGTGGAAGCCATAATAAGCAAGACCACCCAAAATTGACTGTGATCCAAATGAACATCAGAAACAAATACTTCCCTTTACCTCATTATAATGACATGTTCATATCATCAGCCTTATAAAATTAGCTGTTCCCATAATGTGTAAGGCATAGAAGGGGAGTAATTAAAATGCTATTCTACAAATCCTGACCCATTCCTAAAGTTTCCCAATTTTTCCCTCATCAATAATGTTCCCTTCCATTAAATTTTGTCTTTAAGATGTTATAAAAAAAAATTCCAGGCCTCGTAACATTTTTTTTGAGAAGACACATTTCACTCTTTTTGTGTGTAAGAAGACTTTCTTTGAGATATTAATTTTGTCTCTATTCTGAAGATGGCAAGAACCTGGTAAAACTTAGTGAATCTCAATTTCCATTTCTCAGATACCTTTTTATCCCACTGTTGCTGACAACTTTAGGCTGGCCTTCAGTGAGTGACTTTCCTGGTACAGCTCTAAGTATTGCTATTGTAGGTGAGTTCTATCATGTCTGGCCTTAAACTTCCTTATTAATAGAGACAATATAGCCACCAAATTTTAAAAAAAAGACCAAATGAGAAGTATTGGAAGCAGAAATACCAATCAGGGCGCTTTTGGAAGAGCACAAGTAACTGATGACAGTAATTTGGATCATTCTGGTATTGATGGAGATGATGAAATCAAGATGAATCCCTATTGTATTCTAAAGGCACATTTCATAGGCTATATTGAAATGATGGATGTTAAGTATAAGAGAAAAAGAGGAACAAAAACTCTCTAAGGTTTTGACCTAAACTACTAGAAGAATGGATTTAATATTAATTAAAAGGAAAATAATTATCTTGGATGAGCATTCGTAATGAGGAGATTAGGAGCTCCAGATAAGAAAGATTAAATTTTAACACCTACTAGACATCTAAATTGAGATTGTTCTAGGCCAATGGAACCCAGAATTCAAGAGAGAGGTCTAGGATACAGCATTAGACTTGTTGCATTGTGCTAGTACTGGATGATATGAGCAAAGGATTAAGTACAAGTAAAACTAGAATAAAGGAACAATATCAACTAAAGGGATAGACAAGGAAAAACAAAAGTAAAACAAGGATGAGTGTATTAACTTCAGCAATGAAGACACTATGATCATGCTGAAAAAAATGGCCATTAGATTTATAAACACATCTTTCAGCTTTGTAAGACTATTTCAAGTGAGAAGGCAGAAGAGAGAGTTAATTAGGAAGGGTCAAGAGATACTGATGGAAAAAACCCAAAAGTCAATAAATACAGAGGAACTTTCTCTGAGTTTTATTTCTGTAAAGGAGAGCAGAGAAATGAGGCACAGTAGTTAGAAGGAGAAATTGAAGAGGCAGAGATTTTTATTGTTGTTCTTATAGAAAGAGAGAAGTGGATTCAATTGATGCTGTAAGGAACAATGGGCTGAAATGGTAGAACTATAGACTTGAATATGGTGCAGGGGGGATGAAGGCACAAAATTTCCCTAAGCCTTGAACAGGAGTGGGTTTTCCTTTGGGTAGAGAAGACCACAGAGATGGCAGTAACACAGGGAGGTGGGTAGTGTGGAGAAGCTTATAGACACTCCTCTGATAGTTTTTATGTACTCTATGAAAAGGAAGGCAAGTCAGCAAGAACGTATTGCTAAGGAAAATGAGGACTATCTTTGGAGATCTTTCTCATAACCTCCAAATGGATAATGGTGGAAACTTATAGAAGGATGAATTAAGGTAGCTATGCAGGTAAATAAGTACATTTTTCTCTCCCACTTTTCCTCATAATTACAGTGATAATGATTCTCCTCAGAGCATAGTAGTGGTTACTGTTCCATATTCTTTCTTGTATCTCTCACCTACCTCATCAAATATTACTAAAACCCTATGCTGTTCTCTTTAGCGTCACAACTATATGTACTTCAAGATTAAAATGATTATATCATACTCACCAAACTTAGAAGAAAAAAAGACTTTCTTGAGCATTTGAAGATTCATTATAAAATTGGCTAAGATAATTTATATAATTGCTATTGATCTGAACACCTTCAGTATTTTAAACACGAAAGAGAAACATTGTTAAAAGGATTTCAAAACAATTGTTTTCCATTAATTTTTTAAAATCTATTTCATGTTCTCTTGTTTTACCTTTTTAGGATTCCTGACATATGTATTTATCATCTGCTTAGACTTTAGTAAGCCACTCGGAATTTTCTTGAGTTATGGTAGTCTTAGGAAGCTCCAAAGAATACAGTAGGGAGGCAGTCTGGCTCATGGATCAGTTGCATTTTGGTTAGGACATGGAATTTAGTTCGCTTCCTATTAGTGATTAGTGCTTGCGCAGTAGTCATATTTCTTCTATAATTAAAATACTACTGCCGAATGAATAAAATGTTTCAGTCACTCTTTTCACATGGACACCTATTATTTGCAACTGGATATCTTTATATAGATATGCAACAGAACACATGAGACCACCATTATAATTTATTGACTTGGTGGGTTCACTTGATTTGAAGTTGTGCTCTCATTTACTACTACTACCACTACTACTACTACTACGCCACACAGAATTTCATCTCATATGGATGGATTATGAAAAACTAAATTTATGTAGTCAACACTCCTCTGGAGGACACTGAAATTATGTATCTTATTGAAATAGATTATCAACCTTCTTTTCATATGATGATTGTGTGCAACAAACTGCATATCAACTCTACATTCATTTCCTACTGGAAACACCTGGTTTTTATGCTATCATTAAGTTTTACGGTCTGTCTTTCCTACTCCTGGCTCAAATTTAATTCTTCCTCTATTAATTTGGCATATGGATCATTCTTTGTATGATCATTTCCTGATTACAAAAATATAAACAAATTTACACCTGTATTTTATACACACAAATATATATGTAAATATGTATTTGTATGTATATATTAGGAAAGCAATGAATTGTTAATATTTTCTTTCTCCAGTTACTAAAGCAAATAAGATTCCAATATAAACATGAATTTTTCTTTCTCTTGTTAACCCCTTCCCTCCTCTGTTCCTTAGTCTCATTCTTTATGTCCATAAGGAATTTCATTTGTTTATAAAAGCAGATTTGGTGTCCACACAGAATACAATTTTAATAAAAAAAATAGTTATAGCCATGAGCAAGTTTGTTCTTACGTTTGGTTCTCTTTGGACTGGTGGGATTGCTGTATGAACCCCTTTGACTCACTCAGGTTGAACAAGGATACCCTCTATTTAGCTTGCCAATAACCAGGAGTCAGTGGAGTCTGGAGGTCCTGGAAGTAAATATAGAAGGGTACTTTGGGAGTAGTGAAGAGAATGGAGTAAAAGGAATGGGAGATGATGATTTTGACTTAGTTTCAGTGAAATGGAAAGGTGGAAAAGAGTAGAATAGGAAGAAAGAACAAGATCAAAATGATTAGAACTAGGGAAGGGGAAGGGAATATCAAATTCTAGAGACAAAGGATAAAAAGACAAACCATTCTAGAAGCAATACTTACAAAACTATTTGTTGTAAACCAACTGTACAACTCATGGGGGAAGAGGAAAGAAGAGGGGGGAGGGGAGGGGAAAATGAGGGAGGAGTTAAAAGAGTTGAACAAGAAATGTACTCATTGCCTTACAGATGAATCTGTAACCCCTCTGTACTACACTTTGACAATAAAGAAAAAAAAATGATATACGACTGAGGGTCAACCAACAAGAGTAAAGGTATTAGTGAAACAAAAGTAATTTCAAAGAAAAAATGTGAAAAGAGAAACAAAGAAAAAAGTACACAAAAACAAAATAAAACAGAGAATTAAAAACAACAGGAACAAACAAACAAATGAAGAGGAAAGGAGTCTTCTTGTTTGGGTGGGTTCTTTCCAGCCTCTGGTTCCCTCATGATGGTCTATGGTTTGTTTGCCTGCCCCTGGTTTGATTTGCTTTCAGTTTTCAGGGGGTGGATCTGCTCTGACCCGTCTCCCTGGTTAGTTAACTCTTAGGGCTATATGGTTCACACAGCTTGCAGGTAGGAGTTGGGTGCCTTCTGTAACTGGGGGATACTGAACAGTCTCTGGAAGCGTGGGTCCTGAATTTCTTTAAGATATTTCTGAATAAGTTTTAGAAAACCTAACTGCTTTTTTGTGAAACAATTTTTGCCTAGTTGACATTAAACGTAGTAACATTCTGTTTTGATTATTTTGCTGGATGTTATGTTTTTAAGATCCAACGAAGCTGCTATAGATAGGCCAATGGTTCTAGTTTGGCACAGTGACACATGGGGGTAGATCTGCCAATATTTAAGGTGATAATGTATATTGTTCCTGAATCCTTGTACAACACTTTTATACACTTCAAGAAGAATTTCTCAAGACTATAAAACCAAGTAAGGCATTGCTGAGTTGTATTTTAGGGTATACAACAACCTCTCCTGGCTGTGATGAACATTTTGTCAACTACATAATTATTTTAACAATGATCCAGGCTTCTCAAATATCTATATTCTATTCATATTTGCTATGATTTGGCTTCTTATTTTTTCCAGTCATGTGTAAAATGATAATTTATTATTTTACTTGGCCTTTTCTCTGGTTTATTAAAATTGATGTTGTATGCTTTGAGATTCCTCTGCTATAAAATGCCTGGTCATGCTCTTTTTTCAATTTGTTTTATGTTTTGTGGTTTTTGTCATGTTCTTCTTGTCATGCCGGAGTTTATTTTATTCTCTTGATATTTTTCCTGTTATTTGTTTTGGTCATAACAAATGGCTTCTCCTAATCTACCTTTTACCTATTTACTCATAGTGTCTATTTTTGTTGGATAGAAAGCCTGAATGAAAATATAGTCAAATGTATCTTTAAAAAATTCTTGATTGTATGTTTGTAGACTTTAATTCAAATATCTTTCCTACTCTTGGGCCATATGGTTGTTTTCCTATGTTGTTTTCCACTACAGGGGCACCGTCCTTGAGCTCTTTTGCTCAAGGCTAGTGGTCTACCACTTCAAATCACAGCTCCATTTCTAGTATTCTGGTGGTTAATTGGAGATCAGAGTATGCTGGTCTCTCCTGCCCCAGGTGGCTTTGAGTCACAATTCTCAGATCTCAGCTTCCTGAGTTGCTAGGATGACAGGTGTGAGCCACAAGAGCCTGGCTAGAAGACCAGTTTTATTTTTCTCTAATAATGAGACTTCCCACCACCCCCAAGGCCATTACTCAATGATTTCTTCTTTTCATGGTATATGCTGCCACTTTTATCAGGCATTAGGTTCCCAATATGTAAATTAGTCTCTCTTGAGTTCTAAGTTAAACTTCCTCCATGTTATTGTACTTTTCGATTCTTATTCTAAAAATTGTTGATAACTCCATCTTATATACTATCAAATATATTCTAACATATTAAATCAATTTGACCTAAGATATTAATCAGTATGCTAAGGAACAGTGAGAACAGAACAAGAAAAGGAATGACTTGCCCAAAAATTAAAAGGCCAAATGCACCATTCTTTTGTAATTTATTTTCTTGCACATTTGCTCACTCATTCACCTAGGTGTCTGGTCTATAGTGGGAATTGTGATAGTGCTGGAGAATACAACAGTGAACCAAAGGAAGACCAATTATTACATCCATTTAATTAAAATACACAAAGAAATTTAAAGTAGTGCCATAAACTTTATAAATTATATTAAATCGTTTAATGAGGAAGGTTTGGTCTGGAGGGAGGGGATTCAAACTGACATTTATAGAGTGGAGTTAACTAGAGGTTAATTCTAGAGGATGAAGCCTGTACAAAGCACATGTACAAGAAGGAACCAGATAAATGCAATGATCTGAAAATATGCAGATGTCTTTGTGTGTAGAGATATTTAGAAGTACAGTAACATTTAGAAACCAATCAGAGCCCAAGCAGCTGGCTGTGACACTTCTAGAAAGGATAGAAGAAAGCTGGGAGGCACCGTAGCCAAGAACGTAATAAGATGAGGTCATCTTTCCCAATGGCAAGTTCCTTGTCCAGTGAAGAAGAGAGTATATTTCATAACCCATGAAGACATTAAGAAATATTTTTTCACATCAGTAATCTGTCTTTATGAAATGCTACTTTTAATCTATTTGTACCTTACTCATGATGAGTCTTTTTTTTTCCCCCAAAGATGTTGACATTGTGTAAATCTCAAGTGGAGAATGCTTCTTCCTAGTAGTCATTTTACAATTCTTCAGGGTTTCCCTTAAGCAAGTGTTATTTCTGATCAGTGGGCCACTTTATTACCAGTCCTTGAACATTACCCAAGGCACAGTGGGTCCTTGACAAATATTTTTAATTACATAATACCAGAAGAATGAAAATCTTGTACTTTCAACAGTCTGTTCTTCCATAGTACATTTACTGGTGGAAAGATATGTCAGTATACTGATCCTGTTCATTAAAGGCAAAGAGTCATTATTATGAGTTGTTCTCTTCAGTTTCAGGATAATTGCTGCAGAATTCATTCATTGGCTTGCTTTTATTCAGGGTCTACTAAATGAAAATGGCTGTAATAAGAACTGGTTTATAGTTCATTTCATAATTATGTTTTATTTCAAACATGTATTTTGCTATGTGAGCTAGGTTGAATTTGATTAGTAAACATATGTATGAATACCCACATATGTGTGTGAAATGAGCAAACTCACCATTTTTAGTAGTCTCAGTTATCTTGTGTGTGAGATGACAATAAATACTTAGGATGATTGCTGTCAAGTTGCTCTTCCACCCTTTTCAGGAATGAGGAAACATGATCCATTCTTAAGGCATCAGGGGTGGAAAGGTAGGCCAGAGTTTGGAAAGGTTCTATTGTTAGATGCTGTGATGACAGTCTGAGTGGATTTCTGGAAGCTGAGATTAACTCACTTCTCAGAGCTTGAGATCATGAAGTCATCATTAATGGGGTGACAGTTGTTTATGAAATCATTTCCAGAAAAACATGATAGTTAAAAAACATGGAAAGAATAGCCTGACAACTGTTCTCATCCTCATGAGCCAGGTTTCTTTTACTAGGTGACAAAGCTTTGGCGATAATTTTATGAATAGGGAGACAATAGAACAGCTAATTATGTGGCATTCGCATGGAAGCAATACATCCAGTGTAAGGCTTGTAAAGTTGGACATTAGTTTTGGGTTTGAATATATGCTCTGTATAACGCCTGAGTTTGTGCATAGTGGTGTGAGTGATGATAAACATTTTCAAGGACTGAAATGGTGCCATTGTGATCCTTGGCTCCTCAAGCAGGCCTTCTAGAATTACTTCTAAGGAGACAAACCAAACAGAATGGAAGAGGCAAGTTTCTCCTTTGTGGACAGACTTACTGGGTTTAAGTCGGTAATTGAAAAGAGGGACAGAAGGATGAGTCAGATGCCATGTCATGGCTTTCAGAAGGGCTGAAAGCACAGTTTTTTTTTTAAATTTTAATCTTCCTGCTTAAGTGCTGCAACAATTCATCAAGTTTAAGTGCTCTTCAAATCAAAACGTCAATTACCCCCATCCTTTCCCAAAACTCTGGTTTTGACGGTGTTGAAGAGAGACTTCTGCACTAGGAGATATTCGGGCACACAAATGAGGTTTGTGCAAGGAAGTTCGAAAAGAAAAAACCAGTAGCTCAGATTTAGACAGTTGCCTGGGACCTCCACTAAGACACTTTGCAGAATACCTCAACTTTGGTTTTATTATTTTTTTTTCCCTTAGCACTGATCCAACATCCTTATGTATAAGTTCCTAGAGGATGGTACTATTCTGACGTCATTGTTAGACCAACTATAAAACTTTACCCGGGAGAAACGTGTGCTGAAATATATTTGGATATCTGAAAGAATTTTATTCAGTAAACGACTGGTCAACTGTGCAACTAAGGCTCACCATTGGATAGATAAGCCTAAGGCGGCAGTGACAAATGGTGCAGCCTTTTCGGCCCTGGGCAGTTTTTGTGGGTCTGTAACTGCCCCAGGGCAGGGACCTGGCGGGCCTGGGGGACAGGAGGCGGGGCCGGGCCGGGCCAGCGGCGCGCTCGGGAGTGAGTCTCCCTACAGTCAGGGCTTCTACTGGGCAGGGCCAGCTGCTGATTCTTCCAGGCGGACGCGGGGCGTCGGAGGTGGGAGGGGGGGGGTCGGGGCATATAGGTGGCGGCCACTGGTGAGAAACACCTAGCGCTGGTAGCAGGGTGGCGACGACAGGGAGTTCCCACCTGCTGAGTTCTGAAAGAAATGAAGACTTAAGAAAAGAGCAAGGAGGGGCCGATCAGTGTCTCCGGGCGCGCCAGGAGCCCCACCCTCGGCCGGAGGAAAAGCCCCTTGGGTGAGACGTACTCGCTTCAAAGAAACCGAGAAGAAAAGCGCCTCTGGTCGAGCTCGCACCCCTGCGCTGGAAACCCAGCCTGCGCCCGGCTCCCGCGGCCAGCGACCTGTCTCTGAGGCCTCTCCATGGCGGCAGCCGGACCCACACGCTCCCGGAGCGGATTCCTTTGCGGGCAGCTCCTGCTGAGCCTCACGGTGAGAGCTCCCGGGACCACCGATCGCTGGGGACACGGGGAAAAGTTGGGGGAGGGGTAGCTGGAAAAATTAGGTCTCAGGGGCTTCGTGATGGCTGGAAGCGGAGTTGGTGGCGGTGGGGGAGGGCCGACAGGAAGAGGTGCGCGACCTGGGCGCCGGGTCCCCAGGGGGCGGGCAGGGTGTCCGCAGCTGTAATCAGCGCGCGCGGAGAGCGACGGAGGCGGGAGCGCGAACGCCCATCCGAAACCCTGGCCTCCGGGTACGCGCTGGGGTGCGCTGGGTTCGCCGGGGTGCGCCGGGGTGAGCTCGGGTGCACAGTCTCTTCCCCACTCCTCCAGCACTGTCCCGGAGCGCACCGCCACCCAGTCCAGGGGCCGGGTTCAAGCCAACACTAGGGCAGCCTCAGGGCCAACGGGGCCCCAAGCCACTGTAATTGGGGTTAAAGGGGCGATTCCTCCCTTTGCCTTTAGGAACCTGGATCTGTGTGTGTACCGGGGGAACTAGGAGAGTGTGGGCGCGAGTGGACGCCTTGCTCGACCCACCGCTCCGAAAGACCAAAGGTGGAAGGTGGGCGGGCTCACGGCGACCAAAGGTGTGGGCTCCATTGTTAGCTGGGGAGCTTCCGTGCCTGAAATGTTGGGAGGAATGGGTACCCTGGTTCAGATCTGGGGTCTTGGGAGGTGTGTAGATCCCGCCTCTGCTCCCCGCTCCAGTTTCTTTCCCGCTCTTAGGAGCCCCGCAGAAATGATCTTTTTGCTCTGATTTGAGAATCAAAGAAATGGCCTTATTGGCGTGGGGGGGGGGGGCAGCCCCAAATCCCAGGCAGAAAAGCCCAGAGCCCTAAGACATGCGGGGGGCGGGAGGGGGCGGTGCTGGGGGGGGGGGTGAGCAGCTTCCGGGAGGATCAAAGGTTTGATTGTACTTTTCAGGATCTTCTGGAAAAGTAGGAAGGCTCATTTCAGGAGATTCAGAAGGGTAGCTGGTAGCTGAACTGAAATATCATCTTCCTCTTGAGCTTCCTGCTTTGGGCTCACATTAATCTTAAGGATAAACGCAATGGAGGGGCGGGTCCTTCTATGCCCAGTTTGCAAAGAGTTCTTAATAAATAAAAGTGTAAACCAGGAGCTAGTGGCTCACACCTTTATTCCTAGCTATCCAGGAGGCTGAGATCTGAGGATCAATCATGGTTTGAAGCCAGCCCAGGCAGGCAAGTCCATGACACCCCTATCTCCAATTACCCACCCCCAAAGCCGGAAGTGGAACTGTGGCTCGGGTGGTAGATGCTAGCCTTGAGCAAAAAAGAAAAGCAGAAAAAGGCAGGAATGAGTGAATAAGCTGAAATGGAGTCCCATTCTTTGGTCTTCTTCTTCTGAGTTTAGTAGATGAGAATGAGTGAGGTCGAGAGGGCTGGCCTTGTAAGTACTTCCTTATTCTAATTTCATGATGGAAGGATAACTTGCTCTGCACTCTTGTATACATCTGTGTCAAGCCATGGCAGCTTTGAGTGGTTGTGAGAAATGTGCAGATGAGTGTGAGATTTAGTGAAACTGAATGATCTAAAGGGTGGGGCATCCTTTCTGCTGCCTGCTCTGAGTGTTCTCTCAGGTAATCCTCTAGCAGCTAGAGATTAGTTCCTTAGCCCTTCCTAATATTACACCACCTCCTGCATGTCTTAACCACCCCAACCTTCTGCCTGAATGCTTAACATAGCTTCTTTCGTGTCACCTGCGATCAACCTTGACAAATCTAAAGGGCATTTAAATTTATTTATTTATTTATTTATTGCCAGTCCTGGGGCTTGGTTTTTTTTTTTTTTTTTTTTTTTTTTTTTCCCCCCTCTAATGGCTAGCACTCTACCAGTTGAGCTACAGTGCCACTTGCGGCTTTTTCTATGTATGTGGTGCTGAGGAATTGGACCCAGGGCTTCTTGCATGCTAGACAAGCACTCTACCACTAGGTCACATTCCCAGCCCCTAATTTTTTGTTGTTGCTGTTCTTCAGAAAATCTAATATTTTATGTGTGTCTCTCCACTCTTCCCATCTTTCTAATTAACTCAGAAACGACTCTCTACCAAGCTCCTTTTTTCCATCTTCTCTCTAGCTAACAAGGTACAAGATCTACCCTCTTCATAATTTTTTAGGTGTACAAAACACTCTTAGCCATAGCAGAATATTGTACACTAGAAGTTTTTTTTAAATCATAACAGGAACTTCATATCTACTAAACACCAATTCTCCATTTCCCTCACACCTCAGCCCCTGACAAGTGTGTCTTTCTTTTCTGCTTCTGAGTTGGCCTATACTGTTCCATCTTTTCTTAAATGCTGATGTTCCTGGAGCTCTGTTATATGTTCTGCCCTTTGGGAATGTACATCCTTTTCCTATGACATCTCATAAACTTTATGGCTTAAAAATTACACTCAGATGCCAACAGATCCTAATTTAAGAATGCTGTTTCAGATATCACCCATTGAACAATAGGTCTTTTGTAATATAGGCTGTGACCCAGCATTTATTATCTTTCCAAACATTGTTGTTTTCTTTTGTCATCATCATGCTAGTACCTCCTTGTTCTTCAACTGGGAGTCTTCTTTACTGTTTCTCTCCATGAATCTATCATTAAGTCTCAATAAATCTAAGTTCAAAAATACTTTATGGATGTGTTTATTTGTATCTATCACTTTGTCTACTTAGTGCTAATTTTTGTTTACTTGGCTATTCTTAATTTCATATGTAGGCAGGTATCAAATCAGAATAGATACTTGAGATGGACCAAAGAAATATTAAATTTTTATATGATTTTAGCAGATGCTACTTTTATCTCCATAAACTTGTATACAACTTGACAGAGAACTGTTTTATGATAGAAGACATTTAAGGCATTAAGATTAATATTACTATAGGAATTGCTAAATAAGAATGGCTTTGATACTATTTCCACAAAGCAGACGTTTGCCAGAAAGTAAAACCATACTTCATGTGGAATGCCAAACAAAACTTCTAGCATAGAACACTAAAATATAAACTATGATACTATGTGGGATATAGAAGAAAATAATAATCATTTATATTAATTTGGAGTCAAACTAATGACTTTATGACCCTGATTTCTTAAAATTGAGAAAATGCATGATATAAAACCACACACATTTCTGTATGGCAAAAACATACAAATAAAGACCGCAACCAAACCTCATAAGCAATGTTAGTTAAACAATAAACAATAAACTGAAAAAAATTGCAAACCATATTTTAGAAGGCTAGTCCAATATAAATATAAGGAATCCTTACATATTAATAAGAAAAGTCTAGTATGAAAGACATGAAAGGTTTCTATAAAACTTAAATTATCGCTTAAAATACAAAAAAAATGTCAGCTTCATTTATAATGGAAACTACAATGAATTCCATTTTACACTTGGAAAACAACCAAAAGTTTGACAGCATGATATGTAAACAAGAATTCAAATAAATAGAATTTCTCATAAATTGTTGATGCACAGTAACAGAAAGGGTTCAGGTCTTTTTTGGCTGCCTACAGTCATGTCAAATGTAAGTAGAACTTGTTTGCCTCTTAATTTCCTAACACATGCATCTATTGCCCATGTATTTTTATACTGATACTGCCTTGTGTTAGTTAATTGAGATTTTCTAGAATCTTTTAACATTTGCCAATGCTAATATTCTTTGACTGTTCTTTTTCATAATGCTCCTGTCTTAAGACAAGTTTTCCTCTGAATGTTCGGATCAACTTTTTTTGTTCCAGAAATATTCTACTGAGATTTTATTGACATCATACAACTGTAACTTATTTTAATGATGATTGATATATATATATGTTATTGATGTTTTCTTCCTATCTCAGATAATGGTATGTCTTCCATCCTATACAAAACTACTTTTCTGCCCTGCAGAAATGTTCTCAGGTTTTCCTCAAATAGGTTTTATATGTTTCTTGTTAAATTGACATCTTTGGTGTCAAACAGTTTATTACATTTGAAAATGACTTCTTACCACTTTTTATGTGTGGGTATGAAAATTTAAATATCTGTATTTTAGAAATTATTTCTGCTCCTATAACTTTTCTCTTACAATTATATGGTACCTCTTTGGTAGGCTTTCTTGGGTTTTTAGGTAAGATCCTAACAAATGCAAACAGATCTATTTTGCAATTCATATGTTCTTGCTTAATGAGTCGTCAATGTAATATGGACAACATCTACTGACCTTGGGGAGCTTATGCTGTTCCCTTGCTATTTTTTTATTGTTTATTTATTTGCCATTATTTATCGCTTATTGCCACTATTTCTTGTGCTTTCCCATTGCTGTTGTGATTGTAGTATATAAAAATCATATTGCAGATACATTTGTGAATTTTTACTTTTTGAGAAAATAAGTATAGTTATTAAACTTGGCAAAGTACCTTTCAGCAGAGATGATAAGCCACACGTAAGTTGAGGCTTAAAGTTTTGAGAACAAATAAGTGATGCACTGTAGATCCAAAGTTCATATAAAGGATAGATTACTTTGAGTCAACATTACGAGGTAGACTCATATAGGTTTAACACTTGAGAGTCCTAGGTTAGGAAGCAGAAGAGCTTCTCTTCGATCATAGGTGGAGCCTGTGTGTTTTCTTTCCTTTCTTTCTGGAGGCAACGCATCAGAAGTTTATTTGTGGGTTCCTCTTTCTACTCTTTCAGTATTATCTACATTATTGTCTAACAACACATTATTATTATTTTTGAAAGCTCTTTGGTGCTGTAGGAGTTTAAAAATATGGTATCTCATTAGTTTTGGCATGAGAATTTCTGAATTACTTACCTGCTTTCATCAGAAATGAAAGTGACATTGTCTTGTTCTAGTGGCCACACTGCTCCAACTTATCACATTCAAATACAAAGCTGATTATGTAATTTATTTGCTTGAAACAAGCCTTTGGTTTCTGTTAGTGTAGCTTTCCATTGCTGTGACAAATATTTAAGAGAAACAGGGCAAAAGAAGGAAGACTTATTTTAGCTCAGGGTTTCCAAATTAGCTCAGGGTTTCCAAGGTTTTGGTTCATGGCCAGTTGGATCCATTGCTTTTAGATCTGTGGGAAGACAGAAACATCATGGAGAAAAAAATGATTGCTGAGGATAACTGCTTATCTCAAAGCAGCCAGGAAACCAGCAGCCAGCAAATTATCAGAAAGGGGCCAGGACAAGACATAGCCTTCAAAGACATTATTCTCATGAACAAAGCCCTGCCTCCTACCTTTAACCATCTAATAATGCAATCATGCATGGACTCTAAGACATTTGGACCTGTTGATTAGGCCAAGGACTCTGGATCTAATCGCCTCTTAGTTACTGGAGCCACCAGCTGAAGACTAAGCCTGAAACACATGAGTCTTCTGTTTTCATACAAAAGCCATCCTGGTTTTTTCTTATCGCTAGGAGAAAGGATCCATATAGTTTGTTAATATTATTCAAAAACTGGCCATACCAACACTTCTAAATTGACATTAAACTTCTTCCTCCTTGTAGAATACAAATTCTATAGCCATTCTAGGTTTCTTTTTCATGGCCAGCATCAATTCTAGGCCTTAGCATGAGCTGGCCCTATTTGGAATTTAAGCCCTGTCTCATCTTAGCTAACTTATCATCTCATAATTTATCACTACTCTTGAGGTGACATGTTTGTTAGACAAAGTGAGCTCACATTGTATGCTGTATTTCCCTGTCATGGATTCTTCCCACTTTACTGAATTGGTAAATAGGTCTTACTTTGGGATCACATATTTTATGCAAACCATGTTTACTGATCTGCATCTTGCACATAGCAGATATTCAGTAAATATTGTATTAATCTGGCCATTTTGTGCCTTCTCTATTATCATCGTAGTTACAGTCACCATCATCCCTCTCTTGGATTCCTGGTTTTTTTTTTTTTGTTTTTTTTTTTGCCATCTATTAGTCTGCTGGCTTTCACTAATGCCTCTTCATAGTCTATTCTACTTCACTCACCACATATCCAACAGAATGACTCCGTATAGATACCCGATGATGCTACTCTGCAGCCTCTAAATCAACCACTGCTTCTCCATATGAACAGAACAGAATTTCCATTTCTTACCATGACTTGTCAATACACTACTTGACATGTCCCAGACTGACCTTTTGTTTTATCTCCTATCATTCTTCCCTAGCTGTCCTTTATTATTACTCTTTTGCTGTTCCTCTAAAGGAGCTGGGTCATCTGTTTCCACAGCCTTCATTCTGGTTTTTGCCTTATCTGGCAAATGTTTCTTCAGTTAGGAAATTGGTCTGTTTCCTCATTTCAGTTAGACTCTGGGCTGCCCTTTGTCAACTCTTTTTCTGCTTTCTTTTTTCCATTATTTTTATTGCTTCTGCTCTGGCATTATGTGACATTGTGTATGTACTTTTCATGATATTATTATGTGAAGTTTATAAAAGCAAGATCTTTTTAATATATGACATTGATAAGTTTTTTTAGATATCACCACTTAACTGTGACAACATTGATATACTTTTTTTTAGATCTTAATATTTGCCTGTGATGCCTGCAAGCAAGTTGTACTACGTGTTCCTTCTCAACTATCCGCTGAGAAATTTATTGGTAGAGGTAAAATAAAAGCCTGTTAAAATATTAATAATTCATAAATGGGAATGCTCTGTTAAAAGTTAGTGTATACTTTTAGAACCATAACTGAATTGAATGAATAATTAAACTAATACACCACATTATAATTTGTAATACATAACAGTTTCATTCCAATGAAATCTTCATTGAAAACCATGCTTACATGAAGTAGATAAACAAGTTTAGTTGGAGTAATAGAATAATTTTTAATGTTTACATTAAATGAAAGATATAGCCATATGCTAAGCTAGCCTCCAAGAAAAGGAGAAATAGTACTGAAACTATTTCTTGAGTTTAGAGGCATTGTTTTTGAATTTTCATTATAGGATATTTGGACATTGTATTTTACTTCCACATAGTGTGTTTTATTAATATGTTTTTACATAACTCAGGTGTATAAGGAGAGATCAATCCATGACAACACAGAATATGATGAGGATTTCATAAAGAGCTCCATAATATTTTAATAACTATCGACAGCTACATTCTGTTTTGTGTATTTCTCATGTTCTTTTGTGTTACTCTGTAGCTGGTTTCAGTCAATAAGGAAAAACACTTTTCATGTTGGTTTAAATACACAAACACTGGAATTCACATGCCTTAATTTGAAGACATGTCTTTTCTATGAAAGGATGTAAAGCAAGCCTGAGAAGTGGTGTATATATCTGAGCAATTAATCACATCAGTTCATATACCTTTTAAAATGCTAAGTGTACAAGTAAGAGTATAATTTGAGTGTGTGGCTCCCCTGGTATGCATAGATTACTATTAAAATACATATTGTTTTACCTTATGCATGATTATTGTGTATATATATATATATATACTTTTTTTTTTACAGTTAATCTGAAGGACTGTTTTAGGTCTGCAAATCTAATACATTCCAGTGATCCTGATTTCCAAATTTTAGAGGATGGTTCAGTTTATACAACAAACTCAATCATTTTGTCCTCGGAAAAGAGAACTTTTACCATCTTACTTTTCAACACAGAGAGTCAGGAAGAGAAGAAACTTTCGGTCCTTTTAGAGAGTCAAGCAGAGGTATGTAAGACTATATAAATGAAGTATAGTGATGTCATTTCTCTTGGTTTAGCTAAGTTATTAGTATGACGTGGAGTCATAACATTGATAGTTTAGTTTGAAGGAAAATGAATTGCATGAAACCACTCTACAGTGGAAAGGATTGCCCAACACAGGTTATTATAGTTTACCATTCTTTCTCATTTGAGACATAAAAGAAAATCATCTACAGCGTGAAAACTGAGATCAGACATATGGAAACATCTGTTGATCCACACTATGCCTGGGTTTCCAAAAACAAGTTTTGAATTTTTTTTTATCTCTAATAAATTCTAACTCTTCCAACTTAACATAACTTGTAGTGTTAGGAAATAGATGACTAATTTAGTAGGAGGTTTGGGACTGTACCATTGTGATACTCAGTATTCATCCACTGGACTTTTCTTGTTGTAGTAGTCTGAGAGTTGTCACATCTTGATTTCTCTGTTGATCCCCTAGCTCTGCCTAGTGGCTGGTCACTGGGAGGCACTTATGTGGAATGTGGAGGGTGCACGCTCACTGCTTTTCTTGCATCTTTTCCTCTCATATTTTTGCATGGCAACGTTTATTTTCTTAACTGTTTTACTTCTATGCTTCCAAATCCATCCCTTTTACTTCCATATAACTACCAAATTATTTCCTCAAGAGGACTGTCAAGATGACACTTTGTGTGAATCTTTCTCTAATACCTTTTTTCAATGCTGATACCCTATGTGGTTTGCAACCATTACCATAGTTTTACCTCTCCTCAGCTAATCCTCTTGAGAAAAAGAATGTTTTAGAGTTTTGTAGGGAATGAAATAGTCATTGACTTCATTTTTTTCTCTCTCATTTAAATCAAGGTGGTAAAGGAAAGATATTCTACAGAAAAAGTACTAAATCGTGCCAAGAGAAGATGGGCTCCGATTCCTTGTTCAATGCTGGAGAATTCCTTGGGTCCTTTCCCACTTTTCCTTCAACAGGTAAAGTCACCTTTCTTTCTGTCAAGCAAGCCCATCATTTCCATTGTTTCAAGTATTTTTGATGTTGAATATGCAGTTAAAATATCTCTGTAATCTTATCTGAGTATATTGGAAACCGTGTATACTGGTATTGGAACTAGGAAATTGAAAGGGAATACCAAAATTGAGAGACACAGGGTAAAAAAAGACAACTACAAAAGCAATACTTGCAAAACTGTTTGGTGTAAGTGAACTGAACACCTCAGGGGGGGAAAGGGAAAGGGGGAGGGGGGAGGGGGGTATGAGAGACAAGGTAGCAAACAGTACAAGAAATGTATCCAATGCCTAACATATGAAACTGTAACCTCTCTGTACATAAGTTTGATAATAAAAATTTGAAAAAAAAATAAAAAAAAATAGCCATGTAATGACTAGGCATAGCTTATAAGAGATACACGAGGCTCCTGGGATCAATTACTAGTATCACAAAAAAGCATGCAAAAATAGTTGTACATGAATATATGAGTGGATACATATATCAGATATTTCAGTATGAGTATAAATATATTTTCTTACAGTTGTGTCTACTTTTTGCAGCTTTTGTTATGAAAAGGACATATATTAAGTGGTAAAGCCCATTTAGTACTCTGAAACACATTTTCTGTCTGTTTTATTTTATTTTATTTTTTTGCCAATCCTGGGTTTCAACTCCCCCTGAGCACGGTCCCTGGCTTCCATTTGCTAAAGGCTAGTACTCTACCACTTGAGCCACAGGTGCTACTTCCGGCTTTTTCTGCTTATGTGGTGCTGAGGAATCAACCCGGAGCTTCATGCACCCTAGGAAAGCACTCTACCACTAAGCCACATTCCTAGCCCCTCTGTCTCTGTCTTTGTCTCTTTCTCTCTCCTTTTGTACCACCAGTACTGAGGCTTGAACTCAGGGATTGGGTACTGTCCCTTAGATTTTTCATCTCAAAGCTGATACTCTGCCACTTGAGCCATAGCTCCACTGTTGAGTTTTTTTTTTTTTTTTTTTTTTAATGCTGGTTCTGAGGCTTGAACTTGGGCTTAGGCACCTTTCCTGAGAATTTTTAGCTCAAGGCTAACACTCTAACACTTGAGCCATGCTTCCACTTTCATCCTTTTTGGTGTGTAATTGGAGATAAACATCTCATAGACTTTCCTTCCCAGGGCTGGCTTCAAACCATGATCCTCAGATCTCAGCTTCCAGGGTAGCTAGGATTATAAGTATGAGCCACCAGTGTCTGGCTCACTTCTGTTTGTTTTTTTTTTTTTTAGTGGTTAACTGGGGATAAAAATCTAATGACTTTACTGCTTGGGTTGACTGAGGACTGCAATCCTGCATCCAGCTTACATGTTTCTTTAATGAATTAAAAAAATGAATAAACAAATAAGGATACCACAGAGCCTGAGCATTTCTTAGGATATTCTAAAATATCTTCCATTGCTGTGGAAAAGGACATACATGATTTTCTATTGCTAATGACCAGTTCTAGTCCTCAACCCAAATTAGTTCCACATCTCTTTCTCTTTTTAATTTATTGGGGGACTTCCTGAAAATCTTGCCTTCTTCAACTACTAGAAACCAGTATCCATCAGCCTCAGAACTGTGAAATGATGGGAGGGAACATTCCTTTATACTCCACTAACACATTTAATGAGGCTTAGAGGAAAACTATTTAATATTGAGAAAGAAACTGCTAGGAAATAATTATGTTAGTTATCCTGCTATAATGATAGTTAAGCTCTTACTGAGAGGAGGAAAACAGTTTGGAAATAAGTAGTTGTCTGAATGAAGGACCAGAATGTCACCCTTGCCAAGATATTATTTCATTATTTGTTCCATTCCCCCCACCCCAACTCTATAATAAGGAAGATGGAGACAAATGGAGATGGAGAAAAATTTATTGACAAATTTATTTTCCAATTTTCTTTTCTTGTTGCTGGTGCTAAGGTTTGAATTCAGGGCCTCCTGTTTGCTTGCTTTGCTGACTTGTTTTGGTGGTGCTCTTCCACTTAAGCCATGCCTATAGCCTGGCTTTTTGTTGGTTATTTTGAAGCCAGAATCGCTCATTTTTTTCTGTGTACTGGTTCTTGAATTTCAGTCCTCTAGAATCCAGTCTCTTGAATAGCTAAGGTTATAGATGTAAGCTTCCTACATTTTTAAATTTTATTTTATTTTTTACTTTTGGGAAGTGAAAGAGGATCTCACTGTATTGCTCAAACTGGCCTTGAGTTTGAGATCCCCCTGCTTGTGCCTCTTAAGTTACTGGGATCATAGGTGGTGAGCCACCACCTCTGGTTAAACTCAGTTTCTTCATGTTTTGTCACACATTATAAATCCTCTGTGTTTTTTTCTAATGACAATAAGATCGTTACTACTCTGTGATTATTTTGCTTTCTAATACTGGACAAAAGATTCTTTGAATTTTGGATCACATAGATATCAGTTTTTAAAATATTTCTTACTCTGAAAGTCTAAGCTGTAAGTATATTCTTTAGTTCATGCTTTGCTCTTGAAATTTGTCTGTTGCTAGGTCTCCTCAATTTATTAATGTTTTTATTTATATTCCACAATAAAGAGGGAACTTATTTATTGTAGTAAAAATGGACATGTGATTGTATGAGTACATGAAACAAATTTTGTCTTATGTTTATAAAACCTATTCTCTAGGTTCAATCTGACACAGCACAAAACTACACTATATACTATTCCATAAGAGGGCCCGGAGTTGACAAAGAACCTCTAAATTTATTTTATGTGGAAAGAGATACTGGCAATCTCTATTGTACTGGTCCAGTTGATCGTGAGCAATATGAATCTTTTGAGGTAAAGTCTAAAGTGTGTGCATTAAATGTGGCCATTTGATCTCTCCTTGTCAGTTCATTTGCATTTTCTATTTTCTGATATTGTTGCTAGTTCTCTGGCTATATCTGATAGCACAGTATTAAGCTGAAACAAAAATAACTTAAGTAGAATAAGTAAAACTGGATTCTGGTTGGTGTTTTCTGGTGTTATTGTTTTACTATTTGTTTGAGTTTTCTTTTTAAAAGAAAAAAATCAGCACCCTTTTGAAGAGTTGTTATCTAGTTGGTAGAGAAGATTTTTGAACCTTTGTGGAAGCTTAGATATCAAAGAGCATAAAGAGGCTCAAAGTTATATGAATCTCAACATCTTTACACTATAGAAAAGCAGCTTGTGCAGTGAACAGTTAAGCTTTCAGCCTTTTAAGTATCTGGTTAACATTCCAAGGTGAGATGAGAGTTCATAGGTAAGAACCTGTCTTCATACTGGTTTCATTTCTCAATAGGACCTGGTCATGTTGCTTAACTCCGTTTTACTTATTTTCTATCCAATTTGGATGCATTAATCATGGCTCAGGATACTAAATTAACTGAACTAATAGGCACACAAGCATTAAATTACATATTTAGGTTTAGAATTTGTATATAGATTGTAAGATTCTTAAGTCTACTCTGTCTAAGATAGTGCTTATGAGAAATGTATAAATAAAAATTCATGTTGTAACATTAAAAGTCATAAGTTATACAACTTATTGTCATGTTTATTAAATAACTTACAACAATTACTAAGTTCTATATCTACTTTGTAAGTTAAAATATGAAAAGGAGGAGACTCATCTCAGGATAACCACTGAAATAACCTAAAATCCTATCTATTAGAAAATAAGATAATATCCTTTTTAACTACATAGAGATAATTGGTAGCCCAAAGGAAAGATCCAGATAGTTGTGATTTTAAGTCCCTGCAATCTGAATCTCTCAAACAAAACAAAATCTGCAAGACTACTTTTTGGAAAATAACAACAAAAAACTTTTTTCCTCATGAACAATGCAGTGCAATGATGAGGAAATGAAAATTATCTGTGCTGTTACATGAGATACCTTACAACATGACATTATACTGCTCCATGAGATACTAGTTAACTCTTTAGGCATCAAAAATACTTCCCAAATAGGACAAATGGAAAGACAAGCACAGCAATTCTGAGAATCTTTGAACCAGAATTTGTTTTAGGAGATTGTTCTTTTGCAGGAGAGGGATAGGGAGTCAGCACAGAGGCAGAGCACGTACTTAACATGTAGGAATCATTCTCTTCTGTCTCCAGCACTACAAACCAGATTATTGTACCTTATTTTTTTTCTCTTCACAGATAACTGCCTTTGCTACAACCCCAGATGGCTACACACCAGAGTACCCACTGCCCCTCCTGATCAAAGTAGAGGATGAAAATGATAACTACCCAATCTTTACAGAATCAACATATGTTTTTACAGTTTTTGAAAACTGCCCAGTTGGTGAGCATCTATTCTAGTGATACAATTTAAATGTGTTTCCATGGTGGCCACTGGCAAGTAGTATTAATAATGTGGGGGCAAGAACAAAGAACATAGACAGAAATTTTCCTATGTTGTTCTCTATGTATCCATCCTTGGGGAAGTTTCCTAGTTGAGACAAACTTTAGTTTCCTCATCTATATAATGGATTCTCTGTATGCCAGATTATTTTGAAGACTACTAATAGCATAAGATACAAGAGAGTACTAGCATAGTACTTCAAAAATAAGAGTTCAAAAAAGTTGCTTTGTAGTTGGTGGGTCATACCTGTAATCCTACCTACTCAAGAGGGTAAGATCTGAGGATCCTAGTTTGAAGCCAGCCTATCCAGTAAAATTCATGGATCTTTGATCTGTAACTAACGAGTAAAAAAATGGAAGTCGAAGTTGGGGCTCAAGTGGTAGAGCACTAGTTTTGAAGAAAAATGCTTTCCCTGTGAGATGAAATGAATGCTTTTAGGAGAACATATTGCAAAAAAAAATAGTCTTTCAGAAATTGGATAGTTAGTCCTGAAAATAAGTGCTGATGTGTGCAATGATTGAATGTGTGTCAATATTCTCATCATAATTGTAACAGTCATTGTGAACAATACAAATATTTTCCTAATCTAGTGGAAATGGCTCATTTTAGCTGGACGTAAAAATGCAGGCTTTGAGATTTCTTTTCCCTAATTGAACCAATAATTATTAGAGAAAACTTATTCATATGATTAATCTAAATGAACACTTGCAAACAGAAAAAAGCCAAAAAAATTCAAATGTGTGTGTATGTGTGTGTGTGTATGCCCATGTACACATGTGCATGTAGTTGAACTCAGGAACTCATGCTCTTTCTTAGATTTTTTGCTCAAGAATGGTGCTCTACCATTTGAGCCTTACTTCCATTTCTTGCTTTTTTCTGAGTAGTTGGACTTGAGTTTCTTAAATTTGACCGTATGGGCTGGCTTTGAACCAGAATCCTCTGACCTCTGCCTCCTGAGAAGCTGAGATTACATATAGGTGTGACACCAACTCCTAGTTCTGAATTTCTTAGTTTAGAAGTGCAAGGTTCATAGTATTTAGTATTAATGTTTATAGGCTTATGGAGCAAAATTGGATATGATCACCAAATTCTAAAGATATAAACATATTTAAAAGGACATGATACTTTGTACAGATGTCTCAAATGTACACAATCTGTAATCCTGGGAAATAATAAAGTAGTCCAGAACTTTCTGAGGTGGGCAAAGAGGAGAAAAGTCTGAGAACTTGAAAATGTGAATGTTTTGGAAATTAACTAGGAATTTTTTACATCTAGGTTCTTCTGTGGGTCAGGTGTGTGCAACAGATAAAGATGAGCCTGACACTATGCACACACGCCTGAAGTACACCATCCTTGAGCAGATGCCACCTTCCCCCACTCTGTTCACTATGAATCCAACTACAGGAGTGATCACTACAACATCATCTCAGCTGGACAGAGAGGTAACATAAATGCCAATGCATCAACCTTGATTATGACAGGGCTATGTAACAGTCCAACTTAGTCCTAATCTGAATATCTGAAATTCTCAAACATTCTGTACATAGGTATAATACAACAAGTGGAATATTTCGTATCTGATCTGGACAAAACACAGGGATAGTCAAAACACAGGGATAATGAAAATGTTGCATAAAATAATGTGGAAAAGTGTATATGGCATAAATGGATGTGTGTTTGGAATAAGGCTCATCACCAAAAAAATCTCATTGTGTATAGGTAAACATTTTATTATCAGAAAAGTCCCCAAATCAAAACACTTCTAGCCACAAGCATTACAGATAAGGGATAATTTTGTGTACCTGGATAATATTGTGTATTATTTGCAGAAGGGCTTTTAAAAAGCAGGATGCAAACCAAAATTTTGGAAAAATTTCAATCTCAAGTACATAAAGGGAAATAATTTTTTAAGAAAATAACATGCTAAGTTTGAACTTCTAATTTGTTTCTGAGTTTTATAGTTCATGAAATCAAATGTTTTCATAGGAACATATTTTGAATAGTAAGCATAGGAAGTGTTAAATATAAAACTTGAACCTTTGTGGAAAGGCGCAGACATTTGCTATCTACAGGGAGAGGAATTTTGTCTGTGAGCTCTTCAACAGCATCACCTATGCTCTTTCCCTTACACAGCTGTGAAATGAAACAACCTGTCTCTCTATTCCGTGGTTTCTCGTTTTTAATGCCGTTAGGTGTTTTGTAGGCAGATAATAAAAAGAACAAAACTTCCTTCTCTTGTTTTATTAGCCAATTGATTCTTTCAATAAATGTCAACTCATTAGAAAGAAAATATGCGTTCCTTCCTGAAAATAAACAGCAGGAGATGTAAATCTTCTCTTGAGACACATGCCATTATTTTTCAAGTCTATACAAGTGATAGATTATGAGGGAGCAGTAAACCAGGAAAATCATGTGTATAAAAAACATAGAGAGGAAGTTTAGTGTTTGACTACATGTAGATAAGAAAGTTTTAAGAGTATGGAATTTACAGGAAGTAGATGGCTTTGTAAAAGAAGATGAATGTTCTAGGGAGAAGGCAAGGGCTGATTTTCCTGTGTGATTTGTCTTAGAAAGAAAGATGACTTAAGTGAAAAGGGAATCATTATAATTGTTTTGTAGAAGAGGAATCTTAGGCAGAGGTATTTTCCACTGCCTAAGACTATATTATTTCTGTGCCTGAGAAAAGAAACAAAGTCTCCCCTGTCTCTATCTGGAAGGTAAATATGTTGTTAATTTTTCCCATATCTCATACAGTTAGAAGAAATAGAACCATTATGAAAAGAAATGCATTAAAAATTGTGATCAACCCTCTACAACAACTCATGGATGGGGAATTCTGAAAGTCATGTTTTATTTCCTATCCAATTAAAAATTTACCTAGCCCCAAACCTTTATTTTCATATTTATTTAATGATCTTTCTATAAATCTTTAGTATCTATCTTGTCTCAGGAGGATATTTCACTTTATTGTCTTTTACAAGATTGTTGTAGAAATCACAGCTACATATCTTTGGAATATAGGAATGCAGTTTTGTAATGAAGATAAAGATTTTGGGGCCTGGGAATGTGGCCTAGTGGTAGAATGCTAACCTTGCATACATGAAACCTTGGGTTTGATTCCTCAGTACCACATAAACAGAAAAAGCTGGAAGTGGGGATGTAGCTCAAGAGGTAGAGTGCTAGCTTTGAGCAAAAGAAGCCAGGGACAGTGCTCAGGCCCTGAGTCTAAGCCCCAGGATTGGCACAAAAAAAAAAAAAAAAAGATTTTGATTAATTACCAAGCAATTTTAAGGATACTTATGGCTGTGGAAAATATAGTCTCTGTGTTGGTAGCACTTTACATTGACTGGAAGTTATTAGTGTGAGGAATTTTTTTGTTCAGTACGTGAATGCTATGGAATTTGCTAATTGTTAACCCAAGTAGATAAGCACGTAATATCAGACTTTCTTTGTCCTATTGCTGCTTTACCCTGATCATTATCTTTCTTCTCTGTTTTCAGTTAGTTGAAAAATATCAGTTGAAAATAAAAGTGCAGGACATGGATGGTCAGTATTTTGGTTTGAAGACAACTGCAGCTTGTGTCATTAATATTGGAGATGTGAATGACAATTTGCCTACATTTACCCGTACTTCCGTAAGTGTATGATGTTTTTAAAAGGAAAGTGTATAAACTACTAATTGATAAATACCTACATCTCTAGCCATGCCTCCTGATTTCAGATACAGCACTCACTCAGGGATGTAATCATAACTTAGTGTGAAGGCGTTAAAGTCATGTGAACACAGTACTTTAGAAATTGGAAGACGGAGCTTGCTTCACATGGTGGTCTATTTTTATGAAGCCTAACTAATGAACTTGTTTTTCTTTTCTGTTATTGTAGTATATGACATCAGTGGAAGAAAATACAATTGATATAGAAATCTTACGCGTTTCTGTTGAGGATAAAGATTTAGTTGGTACTCCAAATTGGAGAGCTAATTATACAATCTTGAAAGGCAATGAAAATGGAAATTTTAAAATTGTAACAGATCCCAAAACCAATGAAGGAATTTTATGTGTCATTAAGGTAAGAATTTAAGAATTTGTAATTTATAATATCATAGAAAAACATACTAGGGTATAATGGAGATGAAGAATTCTGTTAAGTATAGGAATTAAATAGTAATAAAGAGCAATGTCAGTAAACTTTTGTGTTTTCTTGTCCCTCCCTTTTTAAAAGACAGTCATAAAATTAAAAAAAAAAATTTCCCCTGGGCTGGGAATGTGGCTTAGTGGTAGAATGCTTGCCTTGCATACATGAGGCCCTGGGTTCGATTCCTCAACACCACATATATAGAAAAAACCAGAAGTGGTGCTGTGGTTCAGTGGTCGAGTGCTAGCCTTGAGCAAAAAGAAGCCAGGGACAGTGTTCAGGCCCTGATTTCAAGCCCCAGGACTGGCAAAAAAAGTTTTGTTTTGTTTTGTCCCTACACAAATACTGAGTTAATTGAGGGGTTCTGTTTTCTCCACCACTGTCATATATTCAGGCACATGTTAAATGTTCCTATGACTACTCTTGATAAAGTTCATACATATTTCCAAATTTAGTAAGTCATATTGCACTAAGGTAATATTGGCAGCTATTAAATGCTTGATCTGACTTTCATCACCCTTGCTTTTGCAGCCATTGAATTATGAAGAAAGACAACAGGTAACACTGCAAATAGGGGTGGTGAATGAGGCTCCATATACTAGAGATTCTGGTTCTCGCCTGGCCATGAGCACAGCCACGGTTACTGTGACAGTGGTAAACCAGGATGAGGGGCCTGAGTGCAGTCCCCCAACACAAATTGTCCGAATTAAAGAAAATTCATCCCCAGGAACAAGAAGCAATGGCTACAGAGCTAATGACCCAGAGGGAAGTAGTAACAATGGCATAAGGTATTCATAGTTCTGTGGTTCTTTCCCCCAAATTTTCTGCTTTACAAATCTGTAGCTTATTTTGATATCTGCATTGTATTTGGCCTGCACATTTTAATATGTTATTTCCTCATTCTTAAAAGGTATAAGAAATTAAGTGATCCAAAAGGGTGGGTCACTGTGGATGAAAACTCAGGATCAATCCAAGTTTTCCGAAGCTTGGATAGAGAAGCTGAGATGATCAGAAACGGCATATATAACATTACAGTTCTTGCATCTGATAAAGGTAAGAAATTTGTTTTTAACACAGCTGTATACATCTTCCCCTATGTACTTCCTAGTTTTAAATACACACAGACACACAGACACACACAGACACACACACACACACACACACACACACACACACACACACTTATAGTGCTGGGAGTTAAGATCAAACCCAGAGCTTTACATATGCTAAACAAATGCTCGAGCACCAAGGTGTAGTTCCCAGCTCAGGCACATATAATTGTAAAGCTGAACCTATACATTTATGGTTTTTATTTCTCTCCAGAATGACATGTACAGTATTCGAAAGATTTAATGTCATTTATTAACTCATGTCTACCTTCATAATAGCATCTTCAGTGTTAGAGGCAATGATAAAACTAGTCTTAAGAACACTGGATACCATAGTGTCGATGTTAACTAACCAATAAAAATAGAAAAAAAAGAGCACTGTACTAAGACTGGCTTCCTTTATTTACTTACATCATGTTCACTTTGACTCAAGAGATTTCATTAGAGGACAAGCACAGTGATATTAAAAACATCTCTAGAAAATAGTTGTACAGTCTCACAAGAAACTATAAGTATTCTCTTCTGCCATTCTATCCATTTTCCTCTTCTGGAATCCTTATTAAGATACTGCTATTTTATTTGTGCTATTTATCTTTATTGACTTCCTTTTTTTTTAAATGGCTTACACCGAGTGAGTTAATCTTTTTTGTTTGCTTCTTTTAATATTACTCATTTAGGAATTATAGTTGATAGGTTTTTATTAAATAACAGGTATTACTTGCTTTTTTCATTTTTTTCCCTCTCTCATTCTCATTTTATCACATCTTATCTAGCTATCCTTTACTTACCTGTATATGCTTCTTCTGTGTGGCCTATAGTTCAGAACCAATTCCTAACTTGGTGCCTGGTGCTCTTGGCTGTGATGGCCTGGGAACTTTCAAGGTCCAGTCTTTGTGCCACTGGGGTCCTGGCATAGATTCTAAATGAATAGATAAGATTGGTCTCTCACCTCTCAAGGTTGATAGCTTCTTATAAGTCATAGCCCCATTCTAATTATTACAATTAGGGAAAACATGCAGCCTATATATTTTTAGTTCTGACTTACTTAACTTAGTATGATTTTTTTTCAAGTCTTTACATTTTCTTATGAATGGAGCAATACCATTCTTTCTGACCGAAGCATAGAATTCCATTGTGTATATGTACCACATTTTGTTGATGCATTCATGCACTGAGGGGCATCTGGATTGATTCCATATCTTAGCTATGGTAAACAATGCTATAATAAACATGGTTGTGCTTGTGGCTTTAGTGCAGCTTAGATTGTGGCCATTTGGGTAAATGCTGAGGAGTGGGATTGCTGAGACATAGGGAAGCTCTATGTTTAGTCATAAATCCAATGGATAATAAAAGACAAATAATTACACTTGGACATGATTGATTAGATAGCACTCGAAATAGTCACACAATGAGAACAAAAGAGGATATTCTTAGGGGATGATCACAAGGGCTCAATAGCTATGTGGATATGATCATATAAGATGATGCTTATCAAAATGAACTTCAAGAAATGGAAACAGATGTTTTTATTGTACTGTTTGCAGTTATTTTATTTTATTTTTTTCCTTTGGTTTATTTCTTTTCATTGCTGTTTTTGATTTCTGTACCCTTTGTCTTGGGTATAAGTTTATCTGATTTGGGGAGAGGTAAGAGAATCACAGAAACAGTGGAACAAATGGTGAACCCATTCAGCAGTGATAGTCACTAGACACTATGTTGGAAATGAACTATATGACTTGGGAGAATAGGGGCTTAGGAGGGAAAATAGCTGGGAGAAAATGAGGGACAGGGCTGGGAATATGGCCTAGTGGCAAGAGAGTTCGCCTCGTATACACGAAGCCCTGGGTTCGATTCCCCAGCACCACATATATACAAAACGGCCAGAAGTGGCGCTGTGGCTCAAGTGGCAGAGTGCTAGCCTTGAGCAAAAAGGAAGCCAGGGACAGTGCTCAGGCCGTGAGCACTCAAGCCCCTGAGTGCTCAAGCCCCAGGACTGAGCCAAAAAAAAAAAAGAGAGAGAGAGAAAATGAGGGACAGGGTGACACTATTCAAAAAGAAATGTACTCATTACCTGTCTTATGTAACTATAACCCCTGTGTATATCACCTTTACAATAAAATGTAAATTTTCAGGAAAAAATATAGCCCAAGCAGTGGGGCACACAAGTTTTTGTGTGTGTTTAGTTTCAGACTTCATAGCTACGTTGTTAATTTTTGCCCTGGACCTAGGAATTCTTCATCTTTGAATGACCCAGACTTTCCAAGACAATGTCCTGTGCAGAATAGTTATGCTAGCAGTTTTTGCTGACTATGTAAATAGAAAACTTACTTAGGCTATACCCATAATAACAATGTTAATTCCCCATCTCTAGAGTCCTCCACCCTCTAAACATTTTTAAGTGCTCTTTTTATTTCAATCTTTCAAACACATCTTATTCTTATTCCTTTTCTCTTGTCCAGGAACCTTAATTTCTTTCTATATGTACATTATTAAACTGTCAGTTCTCTAGCCTAGCTTTCTTAGCTCCTACCCATTCTCTATAGTGTCAGTGTTCATCTTCCTTCTCCTTCATTTTCTCCAGATCATTGAGATGTATAAAAATGCCTTTCCACTTCTATGCATAGTTTTGTTTTTTTAAAAAAATAATTGAAGCACCCTTTCCCCCTTAAAACTCAGTTAAAAATTCCCTTATTAGAACTCTCATGTGATTTAATAAATGGAAAAATATATTTAAATAGTAGTTACTGTTTTTACATAAAAATGAAAGCAATAAGGTTTTTCTCTTGGTATTCCTGAGGCCAGAGCTTACAGCTATATTTGTCACTGTAATTTATGCATTCTAAGAACAAATAAGCATATTTTAATTTTCTTATGTTTAATTTTCTGGGGAAAACTGAATTGATTAAAATACACACTTTGATTCCCATTTGTCTAGTTGGAAGAAGTTGTACTGGGACCCTGGGGATTGTACTTGAAGACGTGAATGATAACGGCCCATTCATTCCTCAGCGGACAGTGGTGATCTGCAAGGCCACCATGACCTCTGCAGAGATTGTTGCTGTTGATCCTGATGAGCCTGAAAATGGCCCTCCCTTTGACTTTAGTTTGGAGAGTTCTGACTCTGGAGTACAACGAATGTGGAGATTGGCAAGAATTAATGGTATATGTTTGTAGTCATTGCTTTTTTTTTTTTTTCAACATCCAGATGAGTAAACCATTCTTTTTTCCTTTGACTAAATAGAGAAATAATTTTCTCTGTGGGATCCACTAGTGAAGAAAACACAGGTTTCTCAGATTTTGTGATGGGCAGTAGGCCCCTCTAGAGTTAGCCTCTCGCTCCCAGAATTCTCTTAGAGGATTCTTGAGTTTTTATTCCTGCTCTAAATGCTTACCCACATGCATTCTCAACATAATAATAGCATCCTGGATCATGAGGGAGTCCCCACTTGTGTCAGGTTGGTTCCCCAAAAGTGAACTGAGTCAACTATCTCAGGTTGAATGTTTATTAAAGAATTTGTTTGGGATCAATAGCTGCAATAAGAAGAGAAACAAGAGTGGATAAAAGAAGAAGCCAAGCGTCAGTACATTCCAAAGATTCAGCGTCAGATGACCCCAAGGGGCATCTTTAATTATATAGCCATTTAGAGTAGCCCTCTGTCTAGTTGGACTAGGCATGAACCCTGCCACTGAGTTATAGCCTCAGCCCCTAACTTTGTCAGTTCTAAACAGTTGTTTTTTCATTTCTTTATTATCAAAGTGCTGTACAGAGGGGTTATAGCTTCATACGTAAGGCAGTGTGTACACTTCTTATCCAACTTGTTACCTCCTCTCTCATTTTCCTCTGCTTTCCCCCTCCTTATTTCCCTCCCTCCCATCAGTTGTACAGTTAGTTTACACCATATAGTTTTGTAAGTATTGCTGTTGCATTGGTTTGTCTTTTTATACTTTGGCTCTTAATTTTGATATTCCCTTTCCCTTCCCTAGTTCCAATATATATATATATATATCACAATACAATACAATATGTACATATACTATATATATACTATATATACAATATAATATATATATATATATATATATATATATATATATACACAATATCCAAGGTATGAAAATCAGTTACAGTGACATCAGGAGTAAAACCACAGGGAAAAAAAGACAAAAGAAAAAGGCCATAATTTCACATGGTATGTTGAAAAATAAGACCAACAATGTTAAAACACTTGTTACCATAACTTGCAGTGGTACATATGCACAATGGATTCTATGCCTCTATCAGAAAGAATGGCATTGCTCCATACATAAGGAAATGGAAGGACTTGGAAAATATACTAAATGAAGTGAGCCAGACCCAAAGAAACATAGACTCTATGTTTTCCCTCATTGGGAATAATTAGTACACGTCTAGGATAATCCTAGCAGAAGATCACAATAGCTCAATAGCTATCTCCATATGAACACATAAGATGATGCTAAGTGAAATGAAATCTCAACAGTTTTTGTTGGGTGAAGTTTTCCACAACCTGGGAAACACCAAGTTAAGAACCAGTCCAACAGAGGCTTTGAAGTTGGATAGGCTTAGTGTTGAATGCTGGTCCCACCAGTTATTAGTTGTGTAACTCTTGGCATGTGATTTATCCTCTTTCAGCATCAGTTAACCCAAGTGTAAAATGGGATTATTACAGAAAGTAAATTAAATGACTAATGAACTAGACTGTGGTCCTCTATGAGCCATAACTTTGATTTGTTCATCTCATGATATCTGATAATTTTTTACAAAATAGATCTCACAGGTTAACAGTATTTTCTCTTAAAAATCTTAACTCACTGGTTTCTTTGCTTAAGAATTCAAATTCATATTTGGAGCTTCAAAGACTACACAGAATACTAGAATGCCTCATTGGATAGTTAAGTGAGAGCTGGATTGTTATCTGAAATGGTTATCTACACTTTAACTTATATGATGTTCTCTGCCTGAACCGAGGGCTATATTCTTCTCTGTACTTCCTACTGTTGATCTCAAAACATGCATCAAAACAAAACATGCGTAATTGAGCCCAGTACTCTATGGGAAGAAGAGATGCAATTGCAGCAAAATGACTTATAACTTTCTAGTATGTTCTCAGTGAGATGTGCTTGAAGTTCTCAGAATGAGTCTCTGACAATAAATTACAAGTGTTCGTGTTTATTTGTCATAATGTATGCAAACAAATTAAAGAGAATACCCAGAACCTCAGTCTTCTAACGCTCTAATGGATCATGTTTAAAAGAATATATAGATCAGCTTAACTGAATATTTTAAACATATGATTAAAAAAAATCAAATCCTTTAACAAGCCTTATGACAGAGAAGATTTGTTTATGAGCAGATAACATGTATTATACAAGAACCAGAAGACCTTATAAGAGATATCATAGCCAAGTAACAGTACCTGTAATTATACCTATAATTCAGAAGTGTTCAGATTAGAAAAGCTGTGGTTCTAGGCCTGCCTGGATAAAAATCTTAGTGAAACCCCTATCTTAACAGGAAAAAACACAAGACAGAACTGGGTATGGTGATGTGTACCTGTCACCCCAGCTTTAGCTGGAAACATAAAATAGGATGAATGAAGTTGGTGCTGATCGTGGGAAAAAGTTGAGACATGAGCCAAGCAGTACAACATCTGCTTAGCAAGCTCAAAACCCTAAGTTCTAATCTTGGCACTAGCAAAAAAAAAAAGCTGTAGCATCAGAAAAAATAAACAAAACCAGTAACAACAACAACAAAGAATGAGGCAGTGTGATTGAACTTTTATGTGAACTATGATGCAATGTGTTTATGATAGTCACATGGATTGTATTTTGGCATTTGTACCAATCCATTATCAAGAGTGTCCCTAGGGGATAAGAGGTGTGGTTTAAATGGTGGTATGCCATCCCTGAGCAGTGAAAGTTCAGTCTGAACACAAAGCCCTGAGTTCAACACTAGGTGCTAGTGAGTGCACATGCGAGTATGTGCACACATACACCACCCATCCATCTGTAGGGAAATACAGTAACTATTCCATAAGTCATTTTCTGTGCTCACATAAAATCAGTTATCTGTAATGCTTGATGTCATTCTTCTTTATTTCAGATACAGCAGCACGTCTTTCTTATCAGAATGATCCTCCGTTTGGGTCCTATGAAGTTCCAATCCGAGTTTCAGATAGACTAGGCCTGTCTACAGTCACATCATTGAATGTCATTATATGTGATTGTATTACCCCAAGTGACTGCGCTACTCGCTCAAGGGAAAGATCAGGAAGTGGAGATGTGAGACTTGGACCATGGGCCATTCTTGCAATCCTGTTGGGCATAGCAATGCTATTTTGTAAGTTCTTCCTTGAGTTTAAACTAAAGCCTTCAGAAACCTCTTAGAATCAACATTATTACCTGTAGCCAATCATTTGTGGATTTGTAGTTCTATTAAATACACAATCATGTTTAACATACAATTTTAGTACATTTAGGTATATATGCTTTAGTGCCTCCTCACCATAGACGTAAAATTCAGTGTAGAAAAATAGCATGTGGCACATATACATTATGCATTTATTTGGCACAAGCAATCATATTTGTATATCTACAAGGCTTTTGTTTATGATTTGCTGTTTTATGATTTATCTGTATTAATCATTTAAATTCATAACTTCACAGTACTTAATGATAGTTTGTGCTTTGTTCTTCCTACAGGTATTCTATTTACATTAGTTTGTGGGACTTCTGGGACAACAAAACAAGTAAAAACGCTTCCTGATGATCTCCCCCAGCAGAACCTGCTTGTATCAAACACTGAAGCTCCAGGAGATGATAAAGTGGTAAGTCTGTCTTTTAAAAATAAATGGAGGGGCTGGGAATGTGGCTTAGTGGTAGAATGCATGCTCACTATGCAGGAGGCCCTGGGCTTCATTCTTCAGTTCTGCATAAACAAAAACAAAATAAATGCAGATATGTATTGGCCTGTAATATGTATTCTTTCCAAAATAATTTTATCTGGTATCAGGAAACTTTTCATAAAATATCACCCTTCCTATGGGACAGATTAAATGATTTATATTCCTTTTTAAAATTTTATTGTCAAATTGATGTACAGAGAGGTTACAGTTTCATGTTAGGCATTGGGTACATTTCTTGTACTGATTGTTACCTCCTCCCTCATTCCCCCCTCTCCCCTCCCTTTTTCCCCCTCCCACCATGAGTTGTTCAGTTGGTTTACACCAAATGGTTTTGCATGTATTGCTTTTGGAGTCGTTTGTCTTTTTATCCTTTGTCTCTCGATTTTGATATTCCCTTTCACTTCCCTAGTTCTAATACCAGTACATACAGTATCCAGTATATTCAGATGAGATACAGTGATAGTGCCAGTACAACCGCAGGAAGGGATACAACAGGATCATCAACAAAAGAAGCTACAGTTTCACATGGTGTGTTGAAAGTATCTATGGTTTCCCGCATAGGGAATAATTAGCACAGGTTCAGAGTAGTCACAGCAGAGGATCACAAGAGCCTAATAGCTATGCTCCTATGAAAACATAAGATGATGCTAAGTGAAATGAACTCCATGTTACGGAAATGAGTGTTATATCACTGTTGTAATTACTTTCAACATGCCATATGATTTATATTCCTATGGTGATATTTGACCAATTTCAACAGGGCTATATAGTGCTATTTAATAGCCCAAACCCTTTAACATGCCATTATTATTGTTATTACTTCAAATGTTTCATGGCTTCTGTGTGGCTTGATTTTTGTGGGGTTTTCTTGTTGTTTTGCATCATTTAAAATTCTGCTCATGCTGTACCATATTGAATTTAATTAGTCAGAGATCACCAGGATAATTGTTTTAAATTTTTTCCAGCAACAGCAGTAACATCATTTCAGACTTTGATCGTCCTGGGAAGAAGTTTAATGGGTTCTCTCTGGCTGTGATGTGGGTTAGAAAAGAGCCTGAGGGTGTATATCTGAAGCAGCAATGCTATCGAGTCTCTCTATTGCTCTGAGTTTTTCTAGCCTAATAGATGGAAGAGGAATGAGTAGATTCCCTAAGAGAAGCATAGTTGATGATCAGAGAAGAGAGATTTATAAAACAAAAGCATGATGGTTATCTAGAAAGGGATTATATAAATCACTACAATTACATTAGAGTACCCAAACATACAACCTAGTAGCTGAAGTTTTGACATTCTGCTACTTTTCTTTGGCCTAGTGTAGTGTTTATATTTATGTAGAGTGAGAGGATTTGTGATTATAGCTAAGTTTTATAGCAATCTTATTTTTTTTAAGGCTTGTGAGGATTACGTTCAAGTTAACGTAAAAGCAAAAACTGACCATTACTTTGGTTGTTGCTCTAGTCAGGCCCAGGGGAATGTATTAAAATAAGAAAGTACATATATTTGAGAAAATGGTGCTGATATCCAGGGGTGGGATGCTGGATGAATATGAATAAAGTTGTTAGGAATCCAAAGAAAGAAGGAATACACATTGAACTGTCTATTTGTCTTCAGTTGCCAACCATTGGCATTCTCAATTTGCCTACTGTGTTAAGACCCTGCATTCAATAATAATAGTGTAGTAACCAGGTACTCAAGACACAGTTAGCTTCCACCTGCCCTCAGAGCACTTATCGTCAGGCGCACAAACAAATCAAGGCATTATCTTCTTCATGATTTTCTTTTTTCATATTTTTGTTGTTGTTGTTCATTTCCTCTACACGAGTTGTTCTTCATTTCAGTATTCCACAAATGGCTTCACTACCCACACAGTGGGCATGTCTGGTCAGGGAATTTGTGGCACGTTGGGATCAGGAATCAAAAACGGAGGGCAAGAGACTATTGAGATGATGAAGGGAGGACATCAGACCTTGGACACCTGCCGGGTGGTGGCTGGTCATCACCACTCCCTGGATTCCTGCAGAGGAGGGCACGTGGAGACAGACAACTGCAGATACAATTACTCGGAGTGGTACAGTTTCACTCAGCCCCGCCTCGGTGAAGTGAGTTTCATTAAGTCTCCTTAATAGTCTCTGTAATGGTCCCGCATAATATTTATTTAGACCTTTATTTTCTGTTAATGGTAACTATTTTTTAGAAGCTTATTTTTTTCTTTGATGTAGTTATGTTCAGATTTAACTGATTATTTACATGTTTTAAGCTCTTAGTGAAATGCAGGTGTAATGAGTAAGATATTCTCTTAGGGCTTTGTACATCTGATGTATGTTTCTTTGAAACCACAAAAAAATTGTATAATACCACACTTGTGTGCATCATCTCTAGGCCAGTCTGGGACAGTCTGAGCCTACATCCCATTTGAATATAACTCCATATATGCATTCTCACTTTCAGTCATCGTTTTGAAAGGGGGAAAGCAATAGTTTTTAAGGTGAATCCTTGTGTACTTTCAGTCATGTGGGATTTTTAGAAACATGCTTAGATGCTTAATTTGTAGTTTGATTTAATGATACAGACCAATCATGTGCATTTTTTACATGTAGGAATCCATTAGAGGACACACTCTGATTAAAAATTAAGCAAGGAAAGGTAAATCAAAGCAATTACTTTTATGTTAGTAAAGTTTTGGTGCTTAAAATAATAATAATAAAATATGTTGTGCTTTTCCCTTTGGCAGAAGGTGCACCTCTGCAACCAGGATGACGGTGATAAGCACGCTCAAGACTACGTCCTCACGTACAACTATGAAGGAAGAGGATCTGTGGCTGGTTCTGTAGGTTGTTGCAGTGACCAACAAGAAGAAGATGGGCTTGAATTTTTGAATAATTTGGAGCCCAAATTTAGGACATTAGCAGAAGCATGCACAAAGAAATGAACATGTTCTATAAAGCAACAAAAGCCAGATGTGTTACCATCTCTTCTCCTCTCAATTATAAAGTAGGATTAAAAAAAATAGAAGATGTACCCAGGCAATGGTGGCTTATGCTTTGAATTTTAGCTACTCAGGAGATCTTCAATCTGAGGATTCTCATTTTGAAGCCAGCCCGGGCAGGAAAGTCTGTGAGACTCTTATTTCCAACTAGTTACCCAAAAATTGGAAATAGAGCTTTGGCTCATGTTGTAGGGCACTAGCTTTGAGCCAAGAAGCTGAGGAACAGTGCCCAGGCCCTGAGTTCAAGCCTCAGAACCACCCCATAAAAGAAAAAAACAAAGTAGAAAATGTATTTGATAGCTGTTTCCTTAATTTTGTAAAAGCCTCTTTGGCCAAAGGTATATTTATAGAGAAGCTCTGTAAAGTAAGAACAAATTTCTATTTTTGCATCATTTTTCAATTACTTGTCTTTCACCCAATCTGCAGATCTACAGATCTACAGATGGAAGATTCAAGGAAATTTACATTATTGTTTACATTTGGGCAACATGACTACAGCCAACCTATAGTGCAATAAAATTTAGTTAAGTGTTCAACCTAAATTTATAGACTACTTGAAATATAACCTAATTGGAGATGGTAGAGAATATTATCTGCAGGAAACAAAAGAGACAATTACTTGAATGGTGCTCAGAAACTTGTTTTCCTAAACAACCTAAACTGTGTGTAGTGCATTCTTGCTCTTCTTCAACTCTTGTAACATGTAGTTTCTTTATGGTGCAAAGGGAGATTTCTAACCAGGTGATGACTGTTAATACAATTCCAATTTGCTGGAGATGCCTTTTAGGTTTTATTTTATGGAGAATCTTGCACTGAATCTACATTTTCTCTATTCCCTACTTTGTTAGTGAAATTTAACTTTCAAAAAATGCCTTCAGGGGGCTGGGGATATGGCCTAGTGGCAAGAGAGCTTGCCTCATATACATGAGGCCCTGGGTTCGATTCCCCAGAGCCACATATACAGAAAACGGCCAGAAGGGGCGCTGTGGCTCAAGTGGCAGAGTGCTAGCCTTGAGCAAAAGGAAGCCAGGGACAGTGCTCAGGCCCTGAATCCAAGCCCCAGGACTGGCCAAAAAAAAAAAAAAAAAAAAAAAAAAAAATGCCTTCAGAATGTAGTTTTATTCCAATAATATTTTTGGCTTATAAATAACAAATGTCTCCTACCTCTTCCTTTCTTTCTTTTTCTATCTTCTTTGTCTTTATATTTTTTACTTGGGTTTGAGAACTCAAATATTTTTAAAAGTTGATCCCTTTTTTCTTATAGAGTGAATTATTCCTATTGTTTTATATAAGCATATGTATTCTTGTTTTATTCTTAAAACAAATACAATACTAATTTTATTGTTATAAAAATCTTGGTGATTCCTCATTACTTTCTAGCAAAAAATCTTTTAATTTTTGTCATTGAAACTATAGAACTACATTGCCATTTTATGAAAATCACCATTCTATGTTAGCAAAGCAAAGGCATAATTCGAGTTGGGAAGTGGATTATTCAGTATGCAATATCTCATTTATAGCTTCTGTCTTTAATGAAAAGTATAGTTTGTAAATTCAAAAGAGGGATTTTTTTTGAAATCAGCTTTATAATATTGGGATCTTGAAAGATCTGTGCAAAAGCAATTTTTGTGACTCTAGATAATATTGCTAAATCGTATCTGTGTGTTTATAAAATTAAGTTTTAGTTTTTTTAATATAGTTTTTAGCAAATACATGGCTGGGATAAACTATTTAAATTTTAAAACATTAAAAAAATTAAATTTATTGACCAGCCAAATTCCAGGCCAGACTTCATGGCTGGCTTTAGTTGATGAATTCTTTATGTGTGCTAACTATACAGACATTCTGAATGCAATTCTCACATTTATAATGTGTCTATGTAGACTCCACAGGGTTGGCTAATGGCACTCATTTTTCAGAAGTAATATTGGTTCAATAACCAACTACTTCTCAATAGCTTCATTATTCCTTAGTCAAAAATGCAATATCACAGTTATTTTTAATAAATTATTTGCAAAATTCTTGTATATTATTGTGATGTTGGAATAAATTGGGCAGATTTAAATAGTGTGTTTGCCAATTGTTGTGTCTGATACAACTTTTAGGAGTATGCTTTTCTGATACGGAGAGTGGAGTCTCTTTTTTAAAGACCATTTTCTAGAATTTGCTGATTGATTTGGGGGTATCTTTGGTGTACCGTTACCACCACATTTGTATAATATTACTGTTTTAAAGTTTGATGTTGTGATATTGGTTAATGCACTTTTTTTTCTCTGTATCTGTTTCCATCATCTGAAAATGGAAGACACTACTAGAAGCCTGGTGGTTGTATGACACTTGAATAAAACCTGTTTTTAAGTGTGCATGTCATACAGTGTTCTGCCTTAAAGGCACTTATCATAATAAATGATTCTCAATAAGCCACATCCACAACCCACTTCATGTTAACAAAATGTTAACTAAGAAAATACAATATGGGGCTGGGGATATAGCCTAGTGGCAAGAGTGCCTGCCTCGGTATACCCGAGGCCCTAGGTTCGATTCCCCAGCACCACATATACAGAAAACGGCCAGAAGCGGCGCTGTGGCTCAAGTGGCAGAGTGCTAGCCTTGAGCGGGAAGAAGCCAGGGACAGTGCTTAGGCCCTGAGTCCAAGGCCCAGGACTGGCCAAAAAAAAAAAAAAAAGAAAATACAATAATGGACTCTATATATTTTATAACTTGTCAATCAAGACTGTTTCTTCATAGAGATCACCTGATGATGGGATAATGTATATCTACAGTGCTTATGCATCTGCATAGAATTACTCAGTTTGTAATACTATGAAATTCTAGCCTTCGAGTGGAACCGGGATGGAACCAGGACATCTGTATTTTAAAAAGGACACTAATTCTGAAACCTTACAGGATGGCATGTTGAAGGTCCCTGCCAGCAAGCCTTTCCTTACTGCTCAGCTAGCTGTCTGAAGGACACCAGCAATCATTTCTGGGAGTTTGGGACTCTTTGATAATCACTATAGTACCTTAAGTGCAAAGGCTTTTTCCAAGTAAGATTCCCAGAAGAAAGTCCCCACTCCACCCTTAATAACTGTGGGTTTTGAAGACGACTTGGCAGGACTATTTTCAAAATGAATAGGAGTTAATTCACTGTGAGCAGGTACAGAGTTGCACTTCGTGTACCTTAGCTACTGCAACTGTCAACATGAAATGATTAGTTGGAAATAATGGTAGCTTCTGTTTCCACCTAGCTTTATAGCTGCTGTCTTGCTATGATGCCGGAATAGTCATCGAGATGGCCTTGGACAACGTTCAGGGCTCAGAACAGTGTTTCCCATTCCTGCTATTTAGTAAGTTCACCCACAGCCCAGGACTCAGTAGGCTAAATCCTGATACAATTGAAAGGGAGGGTAAAATTTCTAAACCATTGTTTGCCTCAATGAGGCAAAAACTTGGGGATTTCTCTGAAGAATGGATGGTGCCTTTTTTCTACCAGGAGAAAAGCAAAAGAAGACTGTTAGTTCGATGCTGTCTTGCTTTCTTTCTCTTCTTTCCTTCTCTTGTTTGCTTAATTATTATTGGTTTATTTTTAAACAAGTTTCCACTTTGTAGCCTAAGCTAGCCTCAAATTCACCTACACTCTTCCAAATGAGAGGTTCAGTGCAGTTATATTTGGGATTTCTTTCTAATCATTTTCTACTTTTTTTAAAATCTTCATATTAAAGCAAATATATTGAATCCTAATTCTCCCATGCCAAATTTGATATTGACTCTGCCTCCATCCTGTTTCCTAAGCTCCTGCTCGAGTCTCGATATCTGAATTCATCCTGATCAACACATTTCAAAACATTCTGATAAGGTTAGGCGTTTTCTTCTATATATTTAGAATCTTCTCGGACAAATGGAACCCTAAAAGGCCCATCATACAAATGGAGACCCACAGCTCTTTTCAGCTCTTCTTGGAGACTCCCATTAACCCTCTGTCTCTTTAAGTTCATATGTAGAAAGTCAGACATGTTATGCTACTACTTCAAATCAGATCCTCCCAAATTTTTACCTAAATTATATCTTAAACTAAGAATCCTTGATTTCTTTTTTCTTTGCACATCCTATTTATTGCCTCAACGGTTAAACTTTGTGAGTACTTTAGACATCACCTCATTCATGTTCAGCGTCATTTAGTGCCTTTCTACTGTCATCATTCATGGTCTTTTCTAATGTACATTAACCAGACAGCTCTGGTATGAGAAAAGAACAAGATGAATCAGCTCTGTTCCCCACCCACATACTCAGTGCAGGCCAAGACATGGTAGATGTGATTAAGAAGTGGGTTAATGCCTGCGAAACACATGTGATGCCTGACATATACATAGCAACTCCATACCTGAGAAGAAAAAGGTCCAGATGATATAAATGAACTGGTACTGTAGCAAGTGACTTGTGTTCCCCTGAACTCAAGTGTTCATGAGGGTGAACATAGTCATCTCTTCTATTTCCTGCTCCTTTCTTCACTGTATTCTCCCCTGTACCATTCAAACTCAGCATCTGATTTCAGCTTCACTGTTATATGTGCTATATGTGTTATATGTGCTATATGTGTTATATGTGCTATATGTATTATATGTGCTATATATGTTATATATATGTTATATGTGTTATATGTTATATGTCTTCCCTTCTCTCTTTCTATGGCTTCACTGGTTACATTTGAAACATAAAATCACACTCAGATGTGGCTGGTGGCTCATGCCAGTAATTCTAGCCACATGTCAGCCTGGGCAAGAAAGTCTGTGAGACTCTTATCTCCCATTAACAGCCAATCTTAATTAATTGAAAGCCAAAAATGAAACTGTGTGTGGCTCAAGCAGTATAGCAGTAACTCTCAGCAAAAAGTTTCAGGGACAGTGCCCAGGCCCCGAGTTCAAGCCCCAGGACCAGCACACATACAAACCAACAAAGAAAAGTCACATTCAGGTACCAACCTCCTTTTACTCTCTTCTTTGTCAGTGGTACAGGTGATTATACAGGATTGTCTATTATTGGAGGTGGGAAGTGTTAAGATTACCTAAACCATAACTTTAACACACATTCTTGTCTTCCTGATTCACTCATTGTTCATTTCTTTCTTTGTAAATATAAAACTTTTTTTGAAGACAGTCCAAATATCATCTATTTAAAATATATGTACCTCTAGAGCTGTAGTTTTCATTTATAGTTTTATGTGTGTTTGTATACGTCTGTCTCTGTATCTTCACGTAGGAAGCTCATGGAGGACAAAGCTGATCACATTTGCATGTTCTACATGCTAGTGCTCAATATACTCATGAGACCAAAATGTATTGCCCAAGTCACTAAGAGAAAAGATACTAAAGATTATATAATGAGGGTTTTGACTCCTACATTACTTTTTCCTGGCATACATTTTCTATTACAGACCTAAAGTAGATATAACTCTACATGGAATCTTTTCTGACTGGGGAGACATCAAGTGAATAGAACATTGAATATTTATAGTTAGAACTTAGTGCAAGAGCTGGAAGCATGAAGCTTTGGCATCTCATTCTTATGTTTCTGCTTGAGTAGTGTGGGTGGCAAGTGGCAAAGGTATAATCTGAGTATTGTGGCTTTAGGTCAGCTCAACTCCTCCACTAATAATTTCATAAACCTTCTTGTAGACAGCTGCACCACAGGAGACACAACCCACAAAGATTCTTGTCTCTCTTTGTTACCAGGGCAGTGGGCACTCCAATTTGTTGAATGAATGAGTAAATGAGTGCACATGTGTATTCCATAATCAATGAAGATTAGACTGGAGCATTGCTGAAAGATTATTTTTTTCAATGCCATACTCACTGCTCAATGAGAAAACCTCATATGTGACTACTTACTCCCTCAATGTGGTAACACGGGAGGGAGTTATTTTTTAATTAAAGAACCACTTTCTGAAGAATAGCAAATACGAACCATTGTGGTTTTCAGAATTTAAGAAGCAATTCTTAAGCATTTATGAGAGCTATATTAATTACTTTAAAATTGTAAGTCAGATAGCAATCCAAGGAGTAGAAGGACTAGAAGGACTAGAAGTCAAGGAAGAGGGCACAGATGGGAGAGCTTTATCCTCTCTACATAGGAAGTCCATTCTGTAACAGACACCACAGGACTGTGCACTGGGAGAAAGAAACCTTCAGATGGAAACTAGAGATAAACAACAGCCTTCCAGGTAGTGAGTGCATTTTCTGTGACATGACAAGGGTGCTGTGTGTGGTCATTGTATGTGATGACACAATGTGGCAAGGAACCCTCCTGGTAATGATGGGAAGTTCTGACACACAGCTAGACGGCTGTGTTTCCTTGGGGTGGGGCATGTGTTTTCCTTTATTATTTCTTCACCCGATTTGAGTTTCAAGATCTGAAGACTGACATCCTAAAAAGTAGGAAGGAATCATTCCTGGAAAGATTTTTCTCTCCCCATCTGACCTTGTATCCCTTATTCTAACACTGGCTGATTAGATAAATCATTTTTTCCTTAAATCCCATGTCAAATTAAGCAAAGAAATGCACAAGTCATCTGTAAATTAAAAAAAAATTAAGGCATTCAATTTAGAGTCTCCAAGTAAAATGAAACATTATTCTAAATATAAAATAAAGCCAGAGGATACCAAGGAAGTAGTTCTTTGATAGAGCTATTTGAGGTAAATAAAGCACTTTGTTCTTATATTAAAAGAAACAAATGTCATTTTCCAAAGGACTCCTGTTGTGTACTGACACTTTGTGACATCTTGCTTATTTTTCAAGCCATTGAGAATATACTGAATTCTAGATGTGAAGTCATGTGAAGTCAAAGATGTCCTTCATTATGGTATGGTAATTGATGCATGGGAAACATAAATGGTAATTCTGTCAGGCTTTATTCCTTCATTACTCTACTTGTGCTCCTATAGACAACCTAGCCACACTTACACGTTGAATATGTATTTCTAATAGGCACATATCTTTTTCTTTAGTTATTTTGTTATGATTAAGAAGTGAACATTGGGGGCTGGGGATATAGCCTAGTGACAAGAGTGCCTGCCTTGGATACAGGAGGCCCTAGGTTCGATTCCCCAGCACCACATATACAGAAAACGGCCAGAAGCGGCGCTGTGGCTCAAGTGGCAGAGTGCTAGCCTTGAGCGGGAAGAAGCCAGGGACAGTGCTCAGGCCCTGAGTCCAAGGCCCAGGACTGGCCCCCCCCCCCAAAAAGAAGTGAACATTGAACAGAATATTTGTTTAGCTGTTTATAAATATTAGAGTGGACTTGCTGAATATTTGCTTGGTTTTTTTTTTGAGTATGGTTCACAGAACATCTGAATTACAATTACCTGTGGTATTTGTTAAGATAAACATCCAATTTTGAATCAATACATTGAGATGACAAGCTACAGAGTAGAAAATACCTTTTGCTTTTTCCAGTTATGCTTTTATCTCCTCTACTCTTGTGAATATCACTGTCCTATTGCCACTGGTGACCTGTTCATGTAGAACCTAATGTCCAGTTCTAACCCTATTCTCCCTTGACTTCTCCAATGCCCTTCTGGTTGACAGAGTCTCTTCTGGCTTGTGAGTCGCCACATTCACAGGGTGCCTACTTGAACACTGGTCTCACCTTCCTAGCCTAGGAGGCAATGTCTTCTTTTCTTCCCCTATTCTAGGAGTTTGAATACTTAAGGGCTGTGTGTTTTCTAAATTTTCTCTTTTTCATCCCTAAGTTTTAAGTAAATCATCTGAATTTGTATATATAGGAGACATGTCAAATTCCGCATCTAATAAGCCCCTTGATATTTTAATCCAAACTTCTCTTTGTCTCTGTTTCTGTCTCTGTCTCTCCTGGCATTTCCCATTCTTTTGTTTATGTTGTTTAGTCCAAAGTCATTGTAGGCAACTTTGCATCATCTCTCTCTTTCATAACCCAGCTCTAACCTGAAGACTAATCCCATGAGAGCTATCTTCAAGTTCTATCACAAATGCAAGTTTTCATACCTCTGTTTTTTATTTCCCTCTACCAATCATTTTCTTACAGTCATCGTGATTTTTAAAAATATGTATAAAACTGATCATGGCCTTTTGCATTCAAAGTCCGTCTATAACTCTATTTTTTTTTTTTTGCCAGTCCTGGGCCTTGGACTCAGGGCCTGAGCACTGTCCCTGACTTCTTTTTGCTCAAGGCTAGCACTCTGCCACTTGAGTCACAGTGCCACTTCTGGCCATTTTCTGTATATGTGGTGCTGGGAATCGAACCCAGGGCTTCAAGCGCTCTTGCCACTAGGCCATATCCCCAGCCCCCTCTTTTTTTTTTTTTTTTGAGCTTTCAATATACTTTGTATTTTTTTCCCTCAACCTGTGGTCTTTTTTTCCCCCTTCTTTATTGTCAAAGTGAAATACAGAGGGGTTACAATTTCATATGTAAGGCAAGTACATTTCTTATCCAGCTTGTTACCTGCTCCCTCATTTTTCCTCTGTCTCACCCCCCCACCACCCCATGAGTTGTATGGGTGTTTTACACCAATCGGTTTTGTAAGTATTGCTATTGCAATGGTTTGTCTTTTATCCTTTGTCTCTCAATTTTGGTATTCCCTTTCCCTTCCCTAGTTCCAATACACATATATACAGTATCTGGGGTACTAAGATCAGTTACAGTAAAAGCAGGAATAAAACCACAGGAAGGGAATACGAGAGAAAAAAAAAGGTTCTTTGCATGTTGCAAATAACTACAACAATGGTATACCGCTTGTTTCCATAACTTGAAGTGCATTTCGCTTAGCATCATCTTATGTGTGTAATTAATACAAAGCCTACATTTCTTTATGAGTTCTTAAAAAAAAACTTCATGGCATCTTTTTATATTTTCATGTCCTTTTGCCCCTCTTGACTCACTCCAGCCTCTCTTGACTTCTCTTTCTTTTCTGAATACATCAAACCTGTCTTGACCCAGGACTTGTACACTTGAAGCTTTCTCAAGCCAGGGCATGTTTCCTTCAGATCACTGGTCCCATTATTTCAATTACTCCTGGACAGCCTCTATAAATTATCCATACCTTGGGCTATTTAGGCTGTCTCAGATGTCAAAGGTGTTTTTAGAAAACCTTTAGTTTCAGGAATCACTTGGTCCTATGCTATTGGTGACTTGGAAACTTGGCTATTGTCTTGGTTCACAGTATGGGCTAGAAAGATGAAAGTTAGGTGAAGTATGTGCTAGAGGAAGAGATTAAAACCAAACAAAAACAAAACCATAATCTCTGGGTGGAGCCCTCTCAAAGGGAAATGGGATTTAAGACTGTCCAAAGCCTCTGATTAGGATAGTATTTTACCTTAGCCTTTAGGGTGAAGGCAATGGAAACACTTAACTTTGTTTAATATTTACTATCTCACATTGATCAAAGTGTTGCTTAATAATTTTGGTTTACTAAGCAGGAAAAGAATATCAAAATAATATGGAGGGTGCTTTTTTTTGCCAATGGCTTTAGACATCAAACCTGAAAGTAAGAGCAATGGAGTACAGATGAACAACAATGAAGACAGCAAAGGGGAATTTTTTTCTCATGTCCACCATGAAAGGACCGTATGTATTTAATAAACAAATATACACCTATGGCTTTCCAGTTGAGCACAGAGTAGACAAGTTTATGCAAGTCTTTCAAAGATGGCTAAAGCACGAAATGCAGATGTTACTTCTAAATGAAAAGAACACTAGGGTCAAAGAAGAGTCAAGGGAAACTCTGCATCATGAAAAATTCCAGAGAAAGAGTTCTCTCACACTCAAATTGTTTTATGGGTTTTTATATCTCTGCCAATATATTTCAAGATGAGCAGAGACTCTTCTGTTCTGTAGTGGTATATCTACTCTTGGTCAAGGACATGTTTTAGAATGAATTATGTAGAGCAAGAATTTTACCTTTGATCTCACATTAGTAATACATTGGAAAGCTTTTAAATAGTTATATAATGCCAGATAAAGTCTCTCCTCCAATGACTTTAATGTAAATGGTCTGAGGTTAGGGTGAGAGCTGAGGCAGACAAACATGTTGATGTTCATTAATATCACCCCATGACACAATGGCATACAGCCAAAGATAAGAACTACTGTTCCTAATGGTAATGTTCCTAACTTTGCAGCTTCTCTTGTGGAAGTCAGGACCTTAGTCGGACTTGGCCCAGCTTCAGCTACAATTTCCCACACCTTCCCTGTCATTTTCAGTGCCAGGCCTTTCTCTTTGAAGACTGTAAATTAAATATAGAAATTAAAATATTTGCATTTATTTTATGCTTAATTTATTCTTATACTGTAAGTTTTTGTTTCCTCAGTTTCTTCCAGAATACATTTTTCTTTGGGGCAACCTCTAATTCTGGTTCTTCCTCCCCCTGTTTTTCCAGTAAGATCATCGCAATGTGGTAGAGGGAGCTCAGATATAGATTTACAGCAACCTGGACTTCTGTAAAGTGTTGTGGTGCATCCTGGGTTCTTTGTTCACTATAGAGTGTACCTTTAAATTATTAAGTACACCATTAGTTACTCTCTGAATTTTTAAGCTTGTGCAACAAGAACTCAGAGATGTGTGTGTGTGTGTGTGTGTGTGTGTGTGTGTGTGTGTGTGCCAGGCATGGATGATGTCATTCAGCTTATTTGCTCATGGTTGATGGTCTACCATTTGAATGCCACTTGTGGCTTTTGAGTGGTTAATTGGATATAAGAGTCTCACTTTTCTGCCCATACTGACTGTGATTCTCAGAGCTTAGCCTCCCCAGTAGCTAGGATTACAGGCAAATGCCACCAGCACCCAGACTCAGTACTTTCCTTTTTCTTTCTTTCTTTCTTTCTTTCTTTCTTTCTTTCTTTCTTTCTTTCTTTCTTTCTTTCTTTTCTTTTGAGGTATGGGGATTACTTGTCCTGTGTACCCCCCTACCATTTGGTTTGGACACACCTATTGCCCTCACCATTCCAACACCAGAATGGAACATGTTGCTTTCTTACAGTGACATCTTTCAGATACTTGGTGATATACTTTTCAGATAGGCAAATTCTTCATGACCTAGGCGGTTTCATGGGTGTTCCTAAAGTAAGCTTGAAGATTTGAATCTCTTGACTTGTATGATTTTGTCATATTTTCTGGGTCAAGAAAAAAAATTAGCTATTTTCATAGGTTACCACAGATTGCTTTGGGATGAGGAAGAAAGCCAAGAAGAAAAAAAGAAAAATTTAAGAGGCCTTTGACCCATCAGTTCAGACAATAATGCCCTGGAGAAGATACATTTTCTTCTACCTACCCACCTGCAATGCAAGAGCTATGGAACAAAGACATCAAGCGATCCCATAGGAAAGAGTTAGGGAGTACTTGGCTTCAACATTCAAGCAAATAAAATATCATCCTATGAAAAGAGTACCAATTTGAATTGTTTTAATAAAAAATTTACATTTTATTACATATTACCCAGAAATAAACGTTTGTGAAGTGTCAATAAACATTGCCATTGTAAATCATCAGTACAAAAAAGAGCAACTCAATTGTATTTACTAGCGGAAATGTGTTCACAAAAACAATAACTCAAAATTATTAGTCCTTAGGGAAAAGCTATTACAGAAAGACAATGATATATATTTCATCGGGGGAATATGAAACTACAGTGGGAGGCTCATGGCTGAAACTGTAAGACTGGCTCAAGTGTGTTCACAACAGAGAGAAAACAGCAATTTTATTGAACTAGTCAACAACATTGGTATCTTACTAGGGAAGGGAAATGAAATGACCCTTCTTGGAACATGATAAGCTCCATGGTTTTTGTAATGTTTAGCTAGTACCTCAGAATTAAGGTTTTTTTAGGAGCTAGGGGCCCAGTGTAATCCTACATAGATATCTGCAAAACTAGGGCTTCCCTGTTAAGGTGGGGTATAGCTTATTCCAACAACTAGAGGTCAGTGCACCCATGCTCAAAAGCAATGCAAGAGAACCACTGGTGATTGTGGCATTGTGCTTGCTCCATGAACACTAATTAACTAGTTGATGGAAAGCTGTCTCTTTTCTGGAAAAACAAACCTTTAGGAAGATGTGACAGATTAAGAGAAAGATCCAGATAAACAGATTTTGAGGTAAATAAAATTTATGAATGCAATATTGTCAATGAAGAAAACGTTAAGTCATATACTGTTCATAGGGAGTGGGCAGAAAAGCTCCTTCTCTTCTCCTGAGTCTGGAGGCATTGTGCCCCTTCCTAAGGCTGCTGTTGAGGGATGGTCCTCCCAACTTCTGGGAAAAGAGAAGGCTGATGGGGTAGTGAATCAGGGGATGATGCCTGGAAAATGACACAAGAGATCTGAAAGTCGGCCAACTCACACCTGTAACCTCGCCATTTATGCAATCCCCTTTGAACAGACAGATGCTCACAATGAGATCCTAAGGACATTAGAACATCCAGGAAAAGCTAGAGCCTCATCCACCAGGAAGAGTTTTACTCTGAAGGAGTCCCAATGGAGGATTCCAAAGGAGAGAAACAGAAAATTCCTTCTGCAAGAGAGCTTTGTCACACTGTGTTTATTTAGTTACTGTAAGGAGTTCTCTCTCTCTCTCCATTACACACACACACACACACACACACACACACACACGCACACTACAACTTTGTTTTCTGTATGGAAAAGAATATCCTTTCCAGATGAGAGGATATTTGTGAGGGAGACTGAAGACTATAGTGGAGGAAGAGGAAAAGCATTGTAACAGTTCTTGACTCATCAGTTAATAAAGAGAAACTGGCACACCCAGTCTGGATTGAATTTACTGCCTTGGTGTGTCTTAGAATAATTGTGAATTTCAGAAATGTAAAAAAATCACCTTCTGTGTGACTATTGTTAAGATGTTAGTGAAAGGCCTTTCCTCTGTGGATACAAAAGCACTTTGAGGATGGGAATGGGTGGTCCTATTGCCAATCATTTTGAAGACAAATTACTTCTAACAAGGAGAAGTGGTGATGTGAGGAGAGTCAACCCCAAATCTAGAGGAGAAGCTGCTCTTCGTTTCAAGGCAGGCACCATTCTATTGTAGATCTGAGCTGCTCTTTGCTGTCTGGAACATTTCTAAGGGATTGGAATTAGATCTGGGAAGAGGGTCTTTGCTGCAGGAAATTAGAAGAGGAGGGAGGCAGGCAGAGATTCTGGAAGAGCTCCTATACCAGGTAAAAATTAGATACATGCTGGTTGTTTGTTGCTTAAGTTCTCTATTATCCCAGATCTGAATGATCATAAAGCCAAGGCAGTTGTGTTCAGTAGTGTTCTGGGAAATCCATGGAAGGCCTTCTTGTCATACTATGTGACTCTACCTGAAGCAATATTCCAAATGTGATTGTGAGTTAAAGTTCTGTGGTAGAATTCACTTTGTGTCTCACAGAGGACAATCGTTGACTTGGCTTTAATTTATACTTTTTCATTCATATATATCACTTTTTTTCTATTTTTGATTGTTTCAGACATTATGTGATTTTTCTGGCTGTATTTTATAAAAGTGTTCGGGGGTGGTCCACACTTGCCACATCACTGACCATGACTGAAACAAGTCGGTAGTTTACTCCTCCTCACTGGACTGAACACGCAAAGCCAGATATCTGGCCAGGGATCAGTCCCATTTCCTAAGACCAGCCATCCTTTCTATTGCCAGATATTCCTTTTTGCATACAAAGAGCATTACTTCTTAATTTTTGGAAGGTTGCTTTCTGTTGAAAATGTTACAGTCCATCTGGAATCCTCAAGTTATCTGCTGTCATCTAAAAATCTTCCTATTTAAAAAAAAATATTATCAAGGTGAAGTACAGAGGGGACTATAGTTACATACATTAGGTAGTGAGTACATTTCTTGTCCTACTTCTTATCCCCTCTTTCATTTTTCTCCCACCTTCCCTCCTCCCCAATTTCTCCTCCTCTCCCCCCCAGGTGTACAGTTAGTTTACAACATATTGTCCTGTAAGTATTGTTAGTGCTTTGCGTCGCATTTTACCCTTTGTCTCACCATTTTAATGTTCCTTTTTCCTTCCCTAGTTCAGACAGACATATATAAAATACCCAGGGTACCAGAATCAAGCACAGTGACAATAGGGGCTAAATCATAGGGAAATTGAACAGAAGGAAAAAGAAATATTTTCACATAGTACATTGAAAATAACATTATCAATGATAAACGACTTGTTTTCATATTTTGGAGATCATTTCTCTTAGTGTCATCTTATGTGATCATATGTACATAGCTATTGAGCAATTGTGATCATCTACTAGGACTATTCTAGACATATCCTAGACATATACTAATTATTACCAATAAGGGAGACCATAGAGTTTATGTTTCTTTGGTTCTGGCTCACTTTACTTAGTATGTAAAATATTTCTATTTTTGATCCTTTTTGCTGCTCTGATCTTCCAAACTAAGTACATAACAAGGTAAAACAATAAATTACTTTCTCATTTTGGTCCATTATGCTTTTAGCAGTGACTTCCAAGTGACTTTGCAGTGTGATGGCTTGGTTATTAAAATAAAGAACATGTTGTAAGGGGAAATGGTTGGACAAAGGGTGAACTAATGCAGCAGTGATATTCACTAACACTGTGTTGGAAATGAACTATACAACTTCTGAGGGGACAAGAGGAAAAAAATGGGAGAAAATGAGGAAAGAGATGACACTGTTCAAAAAGAAATGTACTCATTACCTGACCTATATAACTGTAGTGCCGTTGTATATCAGCTTTATGATAAAAAACTAGCATGTCAGTTAAGAAAAACTTATATAGAGGGGTGAATCTCATCAATTTATATAAATACCACAATGAGACCTCTTAGTACAATTAACTTATACTATTATTTTTCAAAAATAAAAATAAGAGACATACTAGAAAAGCTTTTTATGCTTTAGGATGGCTCATGATCACTTAAAGTTAATTTCATTAAGGAAGACATCTATTTCTAACTATTTAAGTAAAACTCACATTTAAAATAAAATTTTAATGAATTTGCTTTAAATTATGATTTACATAAGAAATATATGAGCAATTCAGTTATTTCAGAAGTCATTTTATAGTGCTATTGTGATTTCTTTAAATTATAAACATTCATTGGTCTATATTATGACTTACACTAATGTAGTCATACTGGACATGTATGTGCTACAACAAAATAGGAAAATCAAAATAGACAGTAATACTACATTCAGTAATAATTTAATATTTATATTGTATCTTGACCTTTGCAATCAAAATTTAAAACTTCTCACTGTTCTCTCTTACAGAAAGAACTTTTTTTTTTTTTTTTTTGGCCAGTCCTGGGCCTTGGACTCATGGCCTGAGCACTGTCCCTGGCTTCTTCCCGCTCAAGGCTAGCACTCTGCCACTTGAACCACAGCGCCACATCTGGCCGTTTTCTGTATATGTGGTGCTGGGGAATTGAACCCAGGGCCTCATGTATACGAGGCATGTATATCTCTTGCCACTAGGCCATATCCCCAGCCCCCAGAAAGAACTTTTGGCATATGTTATGACAACTTTTATTTTGTTGGAGCAGAAAGTGGACATTTAAACCAATTGCCATTGTCAGTAGGCTTAACAATATCCCCATTGTGTATCACAGACTAAACAACCAGAGGACAGCAATTTTATAGTTTTAGTCATTTGGAAAACAGTCATAATTAGGTCAGATTCTAGCTAATGAGGAGGTAAAATTGAAATCATAGAAAAACTACTGACATTTGGAATTAAGATACATTAAAAAATATTCATCACATACATACATGCACATGCGCACATGTGCATGTGGGCACACACATATACACACATTTATATACACATTCATGCACATACACACATTCCATAAATACTCTGGGAAATGCTGTGTAAGCTGCTTCATTAATAATGTAAAAATTCACCAAAAAGAAATTCACAAGAAATGTACTCACTGCCTTATTATCTAAGTGTATCACGTTTGCACAACACCTTGTCAATAAAATTAAATAAAGAAATTCACCAAAAAGGGACAAGTCTTCAACACTTTAGAAACTTTTTTGTACACACTTTTTTTTTTTATTTTGTCTGAGGTAGGGCTTGAACTCAGGGCCTAGGCATTGTCCCTAAGTTCTTTTGGCCCAAGGCTGATGCTCTACCACTTTGAATCACAGCTCCACTTCTGGTTTTCTTGTAACTAATTGAAGATAAGAGTCTCCAGGTCTTTTCTGCCAGGGCTGGCTTTGAACTTTAATCCTCAGATCTCAGCCTCTTGAGTAGCTAAGATCACAGGTGTGAGCCTCCAGCGTCTGGCTCCATTTCTCTACAACTCTTCAGCAGATTTTCCCATGAATTCATCATTCTAGCCATTTTCAGCCACTGATGTTCAACTATTTAGCTGTACTGAGATCATAACTCCTTTCTTCTTAAAGTGAAGAATTATCATTAAGTCCATGTAGAATGTTCTCCAACTCATGGCCTTTTCTCTGTTCTTATCACAGGCGTTCTTTGCTTCTTCAAAGCCTTTTATCAGAGACGTAGAGACCTGGCCCTATTATTTCATAAAACCTTCCGTTTCACTTTGTTTCTTCAACACTTCCCAAGTCAGGGAGGGCGTCTCACATTGGTGCTTCTTTTTTTTTTACCTGTGTTTCAGAAAAGCTAGATGCATGGGGATGGTGGGAAACTTTGACAAGCTTTCCTTAAGGTCATGGACAAAGGTGAGGGGTTGAGAGGATGGGAGAGGAAGAAAACAGTTTGATGAGTTTTCTCTGAGGTTGGAAGGGCCTTCCATATAGACTTGCACTGATGGGTCCCCCTGAGCCTCACAAATCAGACTCAAAAGTGGAACACAAGAATGCCTAAGTCCTTTGATCAATGAGTCAGCCTTTGGAGGGAAGTCTTTATGGGCAACACATGGCCTGGACAAGGACTCATACCAGTGATGACCATAACTGGTGAGTGAGGACTGTCCTAAGGACCGGGTCCCTGAACTTTGGAATGGACTTTGAGGAGAAGCCACACACATCTAGGAGAAATTTCTTCCAGAATTCAATCTGTTGAGTTGGATTTGAAATCAAATGGAGTCTAGACAGAACTGAAGGAATATCCCCAGTGCTGTTATAATCAGCACAGGGACTGTAATGACAATGCTTCCTGCCTCTTGAGCTTTCAGTGGTAGGGAGAGGAAACTGAGTCTTGTTCATTTCCTTTCCGGCAGACCTTGGAGGTAGTACTGACTGGCTTTGAACCCTGGTAAGTATTTCTGGAACGATATCATATTCCTAAGTTTCGTTTTAGAGTAGAAGGCAGTAGAAGGTGCGGTTCATTTTTCTTTTAACAGCAAACTGAAAAAAAGATTCATCTTAGTATAATTATCAAAAAAGTATTACACCAATAATTTGGATCAAAGAGCAATTTTATTTCTTAAAAGTCTCTTAGAAGGCCACCAAGACGGAGAGTAAGAGCAGTTCTTCCAGTCAACATTCGCATGTACAGAAAAGGCATATGTTTTTTTTCAACCTAGAGACCTTGCCCAGAATTTGTTCCGGAGCTGAAGGGAGGATCTTGTGATCAGATCACAAGGGAGTTCCTGGCACCCTGTGAGCACCAAGTTGGGGCAGGTGGACTTGGGCTCTGTAGTGGGAATGCAGGGGCGCCAGCGTCAGCGATGAGGACGCTCCAGGAAGGTCTGGGTCTGGGCGGGCAGTGCCTCTGGGCAGATGATGGGCGTGGGAGAGCAGGCAAAGGGTGGGCCCGGACCGCTTTCCCGTGAGCGAGCACCCTGGCGGCCTGGGCGAGCAGAGAGACAGGCTCGGGCAGCTCCCCAGCGGCCCTGGCGGTGATAAAACTTGAGAAATAACTAGGAGGGGCCGCTCGGCGTCGCCTGAGTCCAATCCGGTTTCAGGAGAGAACACGCTTGCTCGCGGGCAGAGAAGCTCCGAAGCCAAAGCAACTGCAAGAAGCCTGTGCCTTGCCAGCCATCGAGCTTCTCTGCCCGCTGCCCCGCGCCCCGATGGCCGCCGCCGCCGGGTCCCGGAGCCCGCTGTGTGGAGCCCTGTGCTGGCTGCTGCCAGTCCTGGTGAGCCTGGGTGGGGAAGGGGTGGTTGCTGCCGGCGCGGCAGTGGGGACCTGGAAGACCCCAAGATGACATCCGAGGTTCAGCTCCCTCCCTCCAGGGCAGGGACAAGCTTCCTAAGCTCGTTTCTGGAGGGGTGAAGAGAAAAAAGGACTTTTTTGAGGGGTGACTAGAGAGTCAACCTTCTGTTTTGTTTTGGGGGACACCGATTCTGTTATTTGTATTTTGATTGGCGCCTGGGCTTCGGTGCTCGCAGGTGGGTGCCTTCTGGCGGCTGCGTGCGCGTGGGTGGGATTCACGCTCAGCTCCTGGCTCTTGGGCTGGCGAGAATGATCAGGCACGTTAGGGGGGAGAAAGAGTGAGAGAAAGGGTGCTGGCTGTTCAGTTATTTAGGATTCTGGATTGAGCAAGCCTCGGACATGACATGGAACTTAAGGATCTGTCCCTCTTTGCCCAGAGCACACAGGGTCTCAGCCCACCTTGAACGGGGATTTTAGTGAATTGAGCACTGGACCCTGGGCCTCTGGGTGGGGTTGCATCTGAGAAATGGGATTTCCTGTTGGGCCTCCAGGAAAGGCTATTTGGAAGATCTCTGGAACTATCTATCCACGTGCTTCCCAGTGGAAGTGGTGTGTACCAGGGGGGAGCCAGGGAGTGAGAAGGCTGGGTCGGTGGGCTGGTTGGTCCTGGGGAATGTGGCTGGGTTTGGCGGGAGTAAATGAGAGTAAGTTGGTCATACTTAAATTAGTGTGGTTTAGGGGTTATTACATGGGCACAGAGCCCAGCCTGGCGTTCCTTGGGCCCCCAGATCCTGCTTGCCTGTATGGAGATCTACTTGGAAAGAGAGAGACAACTTCTCCTAAGAGCACAAGAGACTGGAAGCAAGAAATTCGGAGTTTGGATGGCACAGCAACTGGCCAGACTTTCAGATCTAACCTAGGTGACACTGCAGCTGAGGATCTGAGGCCAGAGAGAGTCCTGGGGTGTGTATGGTGGGGAGAAGATTCCGCCTGCCCAGCGGGGAAGGGGTGGATTCCTTCAGTCCAGGTGGATTCTTGCTGCCCTTACCTAGGGCCCACCGCTTTGTCCACTTTTTAATTAGAGATCTGAACATTGTCTGGTAGTTCTGATGTAAAATATGGTCAAGAAATTGTACAAGGATGTATATAGGTCAGCTTTGCCAAGGCAACAACGAAGTATTTGACTGGATAAAGTAGCTCTTTGAAAACACAGTCTGTTCAGTTGCGGTTATGTTTGAAAGCATTCACAGCATGTCCACTTAAAAGCTTGAGTTCGGTGGTTTGCATTTTCCTTGAGTAAAGGATGAGGGAATGAGAAGAAAACTGTCTGCCTTCCCAAGAGTTCTGGTGTTTGCTCCCGCGTAGGCGAGGAAGAGGAGGCATAGTTAAGACAGTTTGTGTGTGGATGCAGATGCTCAGGAATGGCTAGGCAAGAAGACATGTAAATCTAATCAGAGAAAGCTTCATCTCTGAAGCAATAGATTTGTTTAGGATTCGTTTTTTTAAATGGACTTCATAGAGGAAATGATATACACCGAATGAAAATTCCTCTGCAAACTGTGCCTCCCCACCTTCGTTTAACATACAACTTCAATTTTGGTTTGGTTGGGTAGATTAGGGTGTCTTTTGATCCTTTCAACCCTGTAGTCTTTTTGACTCATGAAATTTGAGAAGTGTGTATATGTCTCTCTGTGTGTATTTCTCTGTGTGTGTCACTAGAGCTTGAAGTCAAGGCCTGGGCACTGTCGCTGAGCTCTCTCCCACTTGAGCCACAGCATTTCACTTCTAGCTTTTTGGTGGTTACTTGAAGATAAAATTCTCATGGACCGCCCCCCCCCCCCATTGTGCTCTTAGATCTCAGCTCCTGAATAGCTAGAATTACAGGTGTGAGCTACCAGTGCCCTACTGAAACTCTCAATTGTTGAGTGCAATACAAATCATTAGTTATATAGTACTTTAGAAATGCATCATTTTGCTGAGATTGATGGATCTCTTTCCTATGGCTCTTTCCTCAGGCATATACCACACTCTGAACTGTCATCAAATACAATTTGTATTAAACATACACAGAGTCTAGAACAAAAAATTACAGACTGTCTTACTTTTGTTGGAAGTTTGTCTATACCTTTCAAAGTAGTTTTTTCTCTTTTAATGTAAAAATATTAAGAATAATTAAGTAGTAATTTGCAATATACTCCTTCTGCATATTACAAATAAGGGGATTTTTTTAGAATGTGCTGAATGGTGCTCTTCATATCAAACCTACTTTGGGGTTTACATAATCTATTAGACACTTGAAATGGTTTGTACTTGAACTATGCCTCTTCACACAAAAGTCCATTCTTGCCAAGAACGAAAATAGTAATGCTTGGCAGCCCCCAGTTTCCCAATTCTGTACTTTCCCATCATTTCGAGTTTTTAAAATTTTATTATTTTATTTTTTTCTTTATTGTCAAAGTGAAGTACAGAGGGGTTACCATTTCATATGTAAGGCAGTGAGTACATTTCTTATCCGACTTGATACCTCTGTTATGTTTGTTGTTGTTATTTGAGACAAGGTTTCCCTATGTACCCAGGGTACCCTTGAACTCAAGATCCTGCTTTCTCAGTCTTTTGATTATGAAGATTACAGGTGTGCATCACCACACCCAACCTCATACTTCATATTATTAACTAATAAAACATCAATGACTCTTTTACCAGAAAGACTTTTGTTGTTGTTTGTGATAACACATGCCACACTAATCTTTAAAAAAAAAATGAAAACCAGTTTATATTGACTTTTTTTTTTGTGTTTTTTTTTTTTTTTTTGGCCAGTTCTGGGGCTTGGACTCAGGGCCTGAGCACTCTCCCTGGCTTCTTCTTGCTCAAGGCTAGTACTCTGCCACTTGAGCCACAGCGCCACTTCTGGCCATTTTATGTATATGTGGTGCTGGGGAATCGAACCCAGGGCCTCATGTATATGAGGCAAGCACTCTTGCCACTAGGCCATATCCCCAGCCCTATATTGACTTTTACATTAGTAAAAAACATTAAGCAAATAAAGTAAATAAGAGGTAGATTATTTTAAAGTCACACAGTTGTAGTATATATTTAGTATATGTGTAATATGTATTTAAATTAGTGCATGTTCAATTACCTTTTTCAAAAGAAGCTTCTTGATGTTGTTGGTTCATCAGTGTCTTCTGAGTAACTGACTAAATGGAAGCCAGTATATATTTCCTGGTCCTATTGGAATCCTCATGCCAGTTGGCATGAGGATATATAGGGCATCTGTGTTGATGTACTGTTAGTCATACTTTCCATTTAACCAGAATTCCCATCTTACGATGGGAATAAGCTTGTTTTGGATGAGTTCGGTTAGCATCTCCAAAGGATTGGCAATAGAGAGACAACGCTTACCATCTACCTTGGAGTAGTATTTCCACTTTGTAGAAGTGTCCAGAGGAGAACTGAAAAGCTAAAAATGCCATACTCATATGTTCAGTCAAGACATCCCCTCTCTATTTCAGATTATCACATCCCTTTCCATTCCTTATTTTTGTTGAGTTTTTTGGAGTGAACTTAGGACTTGCCCAAGCAAGGCAAATGCTGTGCCACACCTCCAGCTCCATTCTTTGGCTTCATTTCCTTTACTGATGAAAGGTTTCTTGTAGAAAGCCTTCTTTGTATATTCAACTCATACAATTGAATAACATAAAAGTGAAGTAATCACAGGTCTTTGATTTCCACTTTCCTTTGTGAACTAGATCTTCCTATCAGGATTTATTTTCTGATAGTATAATCACATAGTAATGAAATTTATAAGTCACATAATAACACAAAGTGATTTATTTCTCCTAGATTTTAGTAGACAATATTGTGTATTATCTTGCCCGTGTGTGTGCGCGTGCACACACACACACACACATTTTGGCTGGAATCCAGGATCTTCTGCATGCTAATGCAAATGCTCAACCACTGAGCTATACTCCAATCCTTACATTTTCATTTTTAAAAACTAAATTTGTTGCCTTTTAATTTGAGATTGCTCATGATTATAGGTTTTTAAAAATCATATATTTTAAGTTATTCAAGAGTTTTGCTTTAGAAGGGATTCGTGTAAAACTAAAATTACCAGTCTGTAATTTATCAGTGTTTAAAATATAAAACTTTTGTGTTTTTTCTCTCCGATGCCAGGACTTGAATTCAGGGTCTCACCATCTGGCTTGACTTTCTTGCTTCACAGGTAGTCTACCACTTGAGCTGTATCTCCAGGCTAACTTTTTGCTCTTTAATTTGGAGGTAGAGCCTCATGGAATTTTCTGCCTTGGTTGATTTTGACCTTTACTTCGATGGGGCTCAGACTCCTGAGTAATGCCAGTGACCAGCTTTTAAGTTACATGTTATAGTAGTGATTTTAAAATAGCTTTAAAAGTAGATAATTTTGTTAATATAATGCTGCATTTACATATTTTACTTTTTTATATTTTTATGTATTTATTTATTTAGTTCCAGTCCTGGGGCTTGAACTCATGGTCTGGGTACTGTCCCTGAGTTTTTCTTGGTCAAAGATATTGATGGCTTTACCACTTGAGCCACAGCTCCATGTCCTACTTTTGGGTAGTTAATTGGAGATAAGTGTCTCACAGATTTTCCTACCTGGGCTGGCTTCAAACTGCATTACTCAGATCTTAGCCTTTTGTCAAGATCTCAATCTTTTGAGCTGTTGGGATTATAGGTGTGAGCCACTAATACCTGGCTAATAGTTTGAATAATGTGGTCAACCCCTATAAATTACTCTCAAATTATTATATTTATGCTATTTACTTTCAAGAAGCTTAACATACTTCTCTCTCTATATATTTAATTCAAGAATTACACTAATTCAATATACATTCTTTTCAGTGGTAATATACTTACTATTCAGCAAAGAAAAAGAATGAGCATTGCTATATATCCAACATGGATAAATTTCAGAAAATAACTTTGAGCAAAGAAAGCAAGTTGCATTCCATTTTCCTATGACTGCATAGATTTGAAAAAAAAAAACAAGATGGCAAAATAAAACTATCTTCTCAAGCATATAGCCATATGGGATAAAATGAAGTAGAGAGAGGAAATAAATGATTAACACACAAAATATCCACTAGTGATGGGTCTTTTCTTTTTTTTTTTTTGAGGGAAGGAAACAAATGTACTTTGAGAGAGGGACACGGTATATAGAGAATATTCTGTTTCTTAACCTTGGGGATAGGTACTGTAATGTTAATGTTATTAATTAAAACATATTAGATGTAATCTATTACATTTATGGTTTTGTTTTGCAAAAGATATTAGATAAAATGAAACACATAATAGAGAAATGTAAAGCTCTTTCTCAAAAGTATAGATCATCTTGCTATGACTAAGCAAGTCAAAAGCAGAGGCTGGGTCCCATACTTGTAATATTAGCTAGTCCAGAGGCTGAGACTGTGGATTATGGTTTGAAACAAACTGGGGCAGAAAAGTCAAGATTTTGTCTCCAAAATAACCTCAAGAGCTGTGATTGGAGATGTGGCTCAAGTGGTAGAATATCCAAGAGGCAAGTCTGACCAATCAGCACAATAATAGTAGGATAAAAACAGGCATATTTTATGGAAAAGATGGATGTCAGGAAAGTAGGATGATATTAATGTATTATTTCAATTCACTTGAAAAAACATTAGCAGTTAATTTCTACAAAATACAACTTTTCAACGATTACTTAAAGTATATAGGCTAAAATATTTATAGCCATTTAAGAGATTGAATTGAAAGCAAAATATATACACACATTCGCAGACATAGACACAGACAGACAGACACATCCAGACAGACACACACACACACAGACACACAGACACACACAGACACTCAGACACACACACACACACACACACACACACACACACACACACACACACACCCCAACGTTTTATATCTACTAGTCCCGGACTTCTAATAACTGAATACTTTCAGAGCCACGTGGAATACTTTCAGAGCCATAACTCATGTAAATAATTTTAAAAAACAGAAAAATATTGAAATCTTATCTTATGAGTACTGTAGGAAGTTGAAAAATAGTATCCTAATCTTAATCATAGAACTGATATGTGTGAAATGTTGAAACAAATAAAAACAAATGAATCCAATAGTAATAGAAAATCATGTCCATGGAAGAATTATCCTAGGAAAGGGAAGGTGGTTTCATATTACTAATTCTATTATTGTATATTAGCATAGTAATATATTATCAGAGGAAAACTAGTAATTTCAAAGTAAATGGAAAGCTTTTATTTATTATTTGAAGAAATTATTAGCAAATCAGGATATTGGGAATAAACTCCTGCTATGTAATAAAATACACCTAACAAAAATGAATGCATATAATGATGAAAATTAAAAATGCCTCAGAATCAATGATAAAAGTAATTCTCTTTAATATTATGAATAAAGCCATTTATGGTCAAAGTTGTTGCAATTTAATAGTCAACTTCAAGTTCTGGTAAGCACAAATGCACTGGCAATAACACACGAGATAAGAGAATAAAAGGAAAGGAATCAAATTGTGATTTGGCCAGCCCTAGAGTTAGTTCCATTGAAGATTCAACCCTGTCTAGTAATAAACTACTGAGACTGATAAAACCAAGTTTCCTCCACATAGGTCAATATTTTAAAATTATTCTCATAGGCAATTAACAGTGAGAAAATATAGGTTAATAGCAATAGCACTATATTTTGAAATAATCTAAGAAAAAGGTGAAACATCTTGGAAACAAAAGTCTGACCTTTATTGGAAGGCTAAAAAAAAGAAACAATAGACAATGCATAATTTTCAGGAATGGGAAGGCTCCATAGCATGAATCTGCTAAGTTCTTATGAACATTTGAGTGAAATGACTTTTCAAGAAAAGGTTCCTTTTTGGCCACATCCCCGACAGCATTAGTTATTATTAGTTTTCTTGATATGGCCATTGTTGTTTAGGTTTACATTTTTTTTGGCCAGAAATGTTGAACATTTCTTCATGTGTCTATTGACTATTTTTATTTCCTCTTCAGAGAAGCCTCTCTTCAAGTCTTTAGCCCATTTATTAATTGGATTGCTATTTCTTTGACTGTTTTTCTTTTTTGATGAGAATTGAATTGAATCTGCAGATGAATTTGATGAATATGTCTTCTGTCCTTGAAGGTGGTATCTTTCTCCATTTGTTTTTCTTTTTTATTGTCAAAGTGAGGTACAGAGGGGTTACAGTTTCATATGTAAGGCAGTGAGTACTTTTCTTATCCAATTTGTTACTTCCTCCCTCTTTCCCCCCTCCTTTCCCCATTTCTCTCTCCCCTCCCCAGAAGTTTTACAGTTGGTTTACACCATATGGTTTTGTAATTATTGCTACATTGATTTGTCTTTTTATCCTTGGTCTCTCAATTTTGGTATTCTCTTTCCCTTCCCTAGTTCCAATGCATGTATATACAATATCTAGGGTACTAAAATCAGTTACAGTGATAACAGGGGTAAAACCATGGGAAGGGAATATGAGGAAAAAAAAGGTACAATTTCACATCACATGTTTAAAATAACTACAACAATGATATATCACTTGTTTCAATAACTTGAAGTTCTAGAGTCCTCTAAAGCCTCTTTCATTGATAATTTGTTTTTTTTCCAGTAATTTTGTGCTTCTGACTAAATTTATTCCAAAGTTTTATTCTTCTTGATGCAATGGCATACCGAACTGTTTGCTTAATTTTATTTTCAGGTATTTTACCAGTTGATTTTTGTAGGTTTATCTTATTTCCTGTAGCCTTATTGGTAATCTTTACTGGATCATTTATCATTTTCTGTATACAAGGTAATATTTTCTGAGAGTGGAGAAAGTTTTACTTCTTTCTTCTCAAGCCATTTGTAGATCTGGACTTAATTTATTTTCTTGTAATGGCTAGAAGCTCTCATACAATATTGAGTAGAGGTAGTAAGTGTGGGTACTATCATCTTGTTCCTAATGTCAGAAGAAAGTATACAATCTGTCTCACTTAAGTATGAAGTTAGTTGCAAATGTTCATAGATACCTCTATGATACTGAACAAGTTCCCTTCTATTCCTAGTGTGTTGAGGTTTTTTTCTTTTTAATCATAAATGGTTGGTAGAATGGATCAATTGCTGTTCTGCATCTACTGGTATGACCAAGTGGAATTTTTTTCCTATTACATAAATGTGACTGTTTTCTTTTTAATTCTAGATCTTCAGTTTTGCAGTTGAAGCCTGTGAAAAGGTGATCTTAAATGTACCTTCTAAACTAGAAGCAGACAAAATGGTTGGGAGAGGTGAGAAATTTGAAAAGTTTGTGTTGCTTGTTCTTTGTTTTGTTGATTGAGGCACTTGGATTCAGGGTCTGGGTGCTGTCCCAGAGCTCTTTTGCTCAAGGCTAGCACTATCACTTTGAGCCACATCTCCACTTCTGGCTTTTGAATGGTTAGTTGGAGATAAATGTCTCACAGGGATTTTTCTGCCAAGCTGGCTTCCTGAGTAGCTAGGGTATGTGAGCCACTGAACTCAGCCAAAAGCAGTATGTTTTCAAATAAAAAGTTAATTCCTAGGCAGGAAAGAGCACGATTTATAGTTTTTGCTTTCTGGGATTGATCTGAATCTTTCTGTAAATGGATAAAATTCAGAAATATTTTTTAAAAATATGCTTTTGAGTTTTTGTAACTGCCAAAATTTACAGTTGATTTGGATACAATTTTTTTTGGGGGGGTAGTTCTGCAAGTGTAACTCTGGATCTCATACTTGAAAGCAAAAGCTCTACTATTCGATCTACATCTCCAGATACATTTTTTCTTGGCTATTTTTGAGGTAGGGTCTCAACTTATGCTCAAGTTCAGAGGGCTGCATTTCTCCAACTCATACTTCCCTGTTTTGTTGATGATGACAGATACCCAGCTTTGTGTCCAGCCATTGTGCTTCCCCTGTAGGTGGAATACCGTGACCCTGCATCCAGCCACTGAATGACATAAGGTTTTGTGACTTCTTATGCTAAGGCTGCCCTCAGACCACTCCACTTCTTAAGCAGCTAGAATTTTAGAATTGAACCATTGTATAGGGTGGGTCCATGTTTTTGTGGTCACTTGTGTTGTAGGTTAAAAATGACACCATAAATTATATAGAAAGCATAATCACTTTCATTACTTTAGGCTCCTAAATATAAAAGAAATTTAGAAAAGAATCTGAGAGAATCCAAGCAGTGTTTTATCAATACTGTAGCTTTATTGAGGAAAATGAGAAGGTGAGCCATTCTACTCAAAATGGAGTATAACCTGGTTACTTGTACAGCAAGCCCTGAACAGCTGTGGGAGCCTGAGGGTCTCTTAATGGCTGAGAGGCTCTGACTAAGGGGCTATCCACTAAGGTGCAGGGAACAAGAGAGGAAAGCAACACGGCAATCGTTTCTTGAAGAAGGATACATGACTTGTCTCAAAGATAGCTTTTCAGCAAAATATATCAGCTAATTTTACAAGACAAAGAACATTTTTTTCTTCCTGTGTGGGGGTTGTGGGGCTGAATGGGTGCAAACAGAAATAGGAGAGTTCCTCTAGTGGAATGGACCAGAAGTTATCACCTGGTCAAAAATATGAAGATGAGAGAAATATGTCATCCTCTCTTAGAAAGTGCTCTCTTCTCTTTTGGCTAAATATGTTTAGCTATGAGTGATTTGAGTTAAAACACTATACAAGTCTAAGATATTAATTTACTTGGAGGCAGTTACTTGAATATAATCAATTTGGCTTCCATTGAAGTAGACAAGCGATGAAAGGAATAGGAAATGGGTCTATTTGGATACTTATTTTTGCAATGTTTTATTGGCAAAAACTTCCCAGGAAGGGTGGATATCATAAAAAAAAGTTTCATTGGGAGCTCTGGAGATCAAAAGACACATATAGAACCATGAGGTTTGTGAGGAAAAGTAGGAAAATACTGATGTCAATGAGAACATGCAGAGATGGGTGTTTTCTTACATGACTAACCAGTACATACCATTGTTCTTTGTGCTCTCGTAAATAACTTCTGGCCTAGAAGACTCAGAGTGTATTGTGAGAAAAATATCTATGTGCTTATTCAGGTGTATGTGGGAGTGTGTGGCTCAACTTTTGTCATGAGTATAATGCATGTACTTTTTTAATTGGAGGATGACTTTCATCTGCCTATTAGAAATGTATTAAGGTTTAGAATATCTTATTTAAATGAAATGTATGAGAATTGTGGTTTTCTTAACAAGTTAGAAGTCCCAAGTTCAAACATCAATACTGCCAAAAAATATTTATTCATTTATTTTTGGATGAACACTGAGGCTTGAATTCAGGACCTGGGTAGTGTTGCTTGGCTTCTACACTTGAGCCACCTCTACTACTGGATGTTTGCATGTTTTGAACTGCAATTCTTATATCTCATCCTCTTGAGTAGGTAGGGTTACAGGTGCAAATTTCTGGTGAAAGTTTTTATTATTTTAATGGAAAGAAAATGGTTATTTTGTTAAACAGAAAGAAAGAGGGGAAATTAGGAGACTGTATGAGTGACTTTTTTTAAACCAATTTTCCCCTTTTCTATCCATTTCTCCCTTGAAGTTAATTTGAAAGAATGTATCAGGTCTGCAGATCTCATCCAATCAAGTGATCCTGACTTCAGAGTTCTAGCTGATGGGTCTGTGTTCACAGCCAGAGCATTGGTGCTATCTGATGAGAAAAGATCATTCACCATACGGCTTTCTGATAGGAAGACACAAATAAAGAAAGAGATGATTGTGCTCCTAGAACACCAGAAGAAGGTATTCAAAGTACATTAAATATTTTCAGGCATGTTGTTCTTTTACTAAAATACTCTCATTAATAATTGCAAAGAGAGGAGCTGGGAATATAGCCCAGTGGCAAGAGTGCTTGCCTCATATACATGAAGCTCTGGGATCCATTCCTCAGCACCACATACATAGAAAAGACCACAAGTGGCGCTGTGGTTCAAGTGGCAGAGTGCTAGCCTTGAGCAAAAAGAAGCCAAGGACAGTGTTCAGGTCCTGAGTTCAAGCTCCAGGACTGGAAAAAAAAAATTGCAAAGAGGACCAAAGGACAAATAGAATTTTTCCTCCCTCTGATATCCTCTATCATTCCTCTCCTACTCTTTCACTAATTCTTCTTCCTTTTTTGCCTCTCTTCCTCTCTCCTCTCTCTTTCTCTCTCGCCCTTCCTTCCTTCCTTCCTTTCTTTCTTCCTTCCTTCCTTCCTTCCTTCCTTCCTTCCTTCCTTCCTTCCTTCCTTCCTTCCTTCCTTCTTTCCTTCCTTCCTTCCTTCCTTCTTTCCTTCCTTCCTTCCTTCCTTCCTTCCTTCCTTCCTTCCTTCCTTCCTTCCTTCCTTCCTTCCTTTCTTTCTTTCCATTCGTAAAGCACTGTCATTCATTTTACTTTGGTAAATCTAAATGATACCTTCTCTATGAAGGATTCTTCTGTTTCTTAATTCTAGCTCATGGCATACATAGCAAGACCAGTGAGAAACTATTGTAGCCTTCTAAATTTCTTATTGGCGCAAATAACAGATTGTGAAGAATGTCATTAGGAAAGTGGTCACAAAATGATGAAAGGTTTGGCTAAATTACACCTATTTTATATTATTTATACTAATGATAAAACTAATTACATGGCTGCTCAGCATTTTACTAAGTATTTATTACAATTATTCATTAATTAATGACTATGAAATCAAATGTCTCCTTTTGCTACATCATGAAATAAAATGAGCATTGGTGAGAAGTCTGGTAGAAGTTTTTCCAATGGTAGAGATTCTATAATCTTCATCTCTGGTGTGGAGGCCCAATATAGGAAGGTGTTTTATAATTGAACCATGTCTCCAACACTTTCCTGTGCTGCTTATTTTTGAGACAAGGTACTGCTTTGTGCTCAGGTGCACCTCGCCTGTGATCCATCTATTTTAGGCTTTTTTTTTTTTTTTTGTAGCTTAAGTTAGAAGCACCTGCTACCATGCCTAGCTTCTTCCCTTTGAGATGGAGTGTTGCCCATTTTTGTTCCTTTAGGTAGCCTAGAACTGTAATCCTTCTAAGCTCAACCTCACATAAAGCTTAAAAGATGGAGTTATACTACTTTTTTGCCTAGACTAGCCTCAAACCTCCCATTCTTATCTAGGATGAAAGTAGCTAGGATGAAATTCTGAGCCACTGGTGCCTGGCTCCATTTTTCTCAATTATAATTTATATAAAGGTCACGTGGCTAGTGGTCACCACTGGTTTTCATATTGGACAGTGCAAGTGGATGAAGGTGATTAAAGTCCTGAATTTTCTTTCTTTGATTCACCTGAGAGGAGGAGGTTTCAACAGATAAAATAGATGAGAGCTATTTCATGAAACTGTTTCAGAAAGGATGTGTTCTTTATCTCTATGTAGAGTGGAGCAAGAAGAAATGAGTGATTTTTATCAGCCTGAAAGTATGATGTTAGAAGGGAATACTAAGGAAATTCTCTTGTTAATGAAATTTTAAAAAATGGATATATTATTTTTGACTATCCTAATGCAAAAAAAGGTCTTATTAGGTTTATGACTTGATCACTATTTTTCAGCGTATTTGACTATGATGCTTTTGTTTATCTGTTTTTTTTTCTTCCTCTGAATTCAGTTACTAAAGAAAAGACACACTAGAGAGACTATTCTCAGGAGAGCCAAGAGGAGATGGGCACCTATTCCTTGTTCAATGCAAGAGAATTCTTTGGGTCCCTTCCCTTTGTTTCTTCAACAAGTAAGTTTGCATTTCTTCTGAATGGATGCTTTACTTCTAATAGTCTGTTTTATTATCCCCACCCCCTCCATCCCACTTCCCTGTGAGTCTTTGGGCATTTAAAAATAAACATCCTGCCTGAAAGTATACAGCAGGTTTAATTATGAGTGAAGTGAGAAAATGAAAAGTGTTAAGCTATTAATGATATGATACAGACTACAGGCACAGGATGATGTTTATGTATTTATTCACTCATTTAGCTGACAGCTGTGGAACATTTGTGATAGGCACCTGTTTAGCTCCTAAAGATGGCATGGAATTTAGGCCTGGTCCTTGTTCTCATATAGGTTATTGGTTGACTGGAGAAGACAAAACTAGGTAAATAGTTTCAGAGATATGTATCAAGTAGATTGCCAGAGAAGTCACTGGGTGATCTGTTAACATGAACTTTTGTGATCAGGTGGGCTTTGAAGAAGACATGTCTGAGCTGAGTTCTCAAAGTCTTAAGCAGATGAATAATTGTAAAAGAAGAGGGATATATGGAGGTGAGAGCAAGCAAGCCTTCTGAAAGTGCTCTGAAGCTTAGTCTTCCTGGGTATGATGAAGGGGGATGGAGGATGAGGTGGAAGAGACTGGTGGGGCTCAAACTATTATGGGCTGTATGTATTCTGCTATCAAGTTTTTCTTTATCCTAAAGATAGAAGTTTTGGGTCCTGATAACAATGTAACCAGGTTTCCTTTCTTTAAAAATCTGGATGGAACAAACACAACGAAAACCATCATTGAAGTTAAGGCCATGGACTTGTGCTTACCTTAACCTCATTGAATTTCTATGGCAGGAATTACTGGGCAGTACTGAGTTCCTGACCTGTGCACTCCTAATTAATTTTTAATTGTCCTTCCAGAGTTTTTCACATATGATTTTTTATTTGTCCATTGTTACACTCTTGTTTATTCATATTAAATACTCTGGGGGAGTGAGTCCTGATTATCAAAGTTATGCTAATCATGAGTAATTTTAACTGTTGTGTTGCTAAACCAGTTACTGCCTCTCAGTTTTCATTTCCCTGAAAAATGTACAATGACAAAGATGATCTTTAATTTCTCCTTAATATATTTGTTCACTAGAATTCTAAATTACCATTCACTCAATTTTGCACCTCTCTCATTGACTAATTTGTTTCTGGTTCTTCCTCCCCCCCCCCCATATTTCTACACATATTGAAATGATTGCATTGTGTTTTCTTTTGTCCTTAAATCTGTTTGTATGTTGTATTGTGCTAAACGATTTGCATATGTTGAGATATCTTTGCATCCTTGGAATGAAACCGACTTGATTATGGTGTATGACTCTTTTGTGTGTGTGTGTGTGTGTACTAGTCCTGGAGCTTGAATGAGGGCCTAGGTACTTTCTTACACATTTTAGCTCAAGGCTTGCTCTCTACCACTTGAAACAGAGTTATACTTCTAGCTTTTGGGGTGATTAAATGGAGATAAGAATCTCACAGACTTTCCTGCTCAGACTGACTTCAAATGGCAATCCTCAGATTTCGGCCTCCTGAATAGCTAGGATTAAAGGCATGAGCCACTAGTGTTCAACTGGTATATGGCCTTTCTGTTGTTGGATTTGTTTTGCTAGTATTTCACTGAGAATCTTGACATCTATATCTATCAATAAATTAGTCTTTCTCTTTCTGTTGAATTTTTACCTGTTTTTGATGATACAAGTTTGTCAAACAAATTTGGTAGTACTCCTTCCATTTGTATTTTTTGGAATAGTTTGAGGAGTGTTACTAGTTATTAGCATTAGTTACCAGTGTTTTTAGTTAAAGTTCTGCAAGAATTCAGCTGTGAATTTATCTGTTCCTTGGCTTTTCTTTATTGGTAATTTTTTAAATTACTGATTCAATCTTTTTACTTCTTATGGATCCATTTATGGGTCAATTTTGGTGTGTCATACGTGTTGGAGTATCCATCCACTTCTTCTTGAGTCTCTAGATTGTTAGAGTATAAGTTTAAAATATTTCCTAATTATCTTTATTGGAGATCTTCATTACCTAATGGCTTTTATTGCTACCTGTTGTAATATCTTCTTTTTAGTTTCTGGTTCATTAGTATCTTCTCCCTTCCTTTTGTGTTAATTAGTCTTGTTTTCAAAGAACCAGCTTTTTTTTTTTTTTTTTTTTTTTGTTATATTGTTTGCCAGTCCTGGGGCTTGGACTCAGGGCTTGAGCACTGTCCCTGGCTTCTTTTTGCTCAAGGCTAGCACTCTGCTACTTGAGCCACAGCGCCACTTCTGGCCGTTTTCTGTAGTGTGGTGTTGGGGAATTGAATCTAGGGCTTCATGTATCTATGAGGCAAGCACTCTTGCCACTAGGCCATATCCCCAGCCCCAAAGAACCAGATTTTTGTTTCACTGAGTCATTGTGTTGTTCTTTCAGTTTCAATTTTCTCAATTTCTGCTCTAATGTTTATACTTTTTTCCATTTACTTGTTTTAGGGGTTATTTTGTTTTTGTTTTTCTAAGATCTTGGAGGTGCCTCATTGGATTGTTTACTCGAGATCAATCTGATTTTCTGAAGTAGGCACTCATATCTCTTCACCAAATCTTCTATTATTTATTAGTTCTGCTCCATAAGGTTAGTTTAAGGAGTAAACCCTCACCATTATAGTAGCTTTTGTTTGATTGCCAGCCATAAGTGTTACTTTATTTAACTGACTTTCCTTCCCCCACCCCCCACCTTTTCTCTCTGGAAAAATTTCTGTGGATATCACATTTCTTTCTGGGACACTGCCTGTGTCATTTAAAATAAAAAATAGATGAAGAAATATTAACTTGGGCTGGGATTGTGGCTTCATGGTACAGTGCTTGCCTAGCATGAGCAAAACCCTGGGTTTGATTCCTCAGCACCACATGAACAGAAAAAGCCAGAAGTGGTGCTGTGGCTCAAGAAGTGGGGTGCTAGCCTTGAGCAAAAAGAAGCCAGGAACAGTGTGAAGGCCCTGAGTTCAATCTACAGGACTGGAAAAAAAAAGAAATATTAACTTGTGGCAGGGGAACATTAAAATGAAAACTTTCAGGGCTGATCTAGGATTGTCTAATAATGCAAAATGAGTTGGAAAAGTTGTGACCATCCAACCTATAGGAAGAACAATGTTAGAATTTCCCTTTTTCTCTTTCATTTCACAATCTTCAAATAGAAATGATGCCTAGTTATCTCCTTTTCAGTTCCTACAAGTACCAAAAAAAAAAAATCTCAGATGCTTATAAGTCATATACCAATGAGCCAATGGAGATACTAACAGCTAAACTTTGTAGAGATGTTGAAATCATTTGAGCAAAGACAAAGTGCAAATACAATTTATTATAATTTCAATTTTTATTCTATTACTTGAAGGAGGTAGATCTAAGATATGAAAACTTAGCTTTTAAAGTTTGGTCATAAACCTTTGGGCACTCTAGTCCTTGTGTACCAATAAGAGATTAATGCAGAAAAAAAAATCTAGAAATGCGTAGTTATTTTATCATTAGTAAGCACTCTCCTTCACATAAAATTCCATGTTGGTGTCTATTGTCCACTTTTTATATGTACCTGGGCCTTTCATCCAAAAGGTCTTTCATTCTGACTCTTCTACTGAAATATTTTCCTTAAAATAAAAATACAAAAAGATGGCTATATGAAATCTCTTGAGTTTTGTTGAATTTAATTAAATTTTTTACACGTGTATATACTTTTCCTTTCAGGTTCTATCTGATGCAGCACAGAACTACACCGTCTTTTATTCAATAAGTGGACGTGGAGTTGACCAAGAACCTTTGAATCTATTTTACATAGAGAGAGACACTGGAAATCTGTATTGTACTCAGCCTGTGGATCGTGAGGAATATGATGTTTTTGATGTAGGAATTTTACTTATAAACATGGCTTATTCAATACCTGCTCTGCTCTGTCCTGTCTTCTTGCACTCTGTTCTTAATGGTATCTTCAAGTCAATACAGTGTTTTGGAATGCTTGGTCAACAATTTATCATTGTGTTCGATAGGTAAGCCTAAATGAAACAAAAAGTTTTAATTGTATTGGAATATAAACTTCAGCGCGTTTTAACGAAATTGGTTTTGATTCTGAGATAGTCTTCCTCTCCAGTCACTTGAATATTCTTGTCTTGCCAGGATATGTTCACAGGTTATGGAAAAGATTCTCTAATACTGTACCTGCCTATTTTACTTTCCATTTACATCCATGATCCTCTGATCATTTATGAGAACTAGATAAGGAAATAAAAGTGGGAGGCCAAGCCTAAAGGCAGGTCAATAAACCGGCATTCTTGAATGGATGAACTTAAAGTCAATGGAGGAATAACGCAGACTGTTTTTCTTATAAAATATTAAGTTTCACAAGGTTGAGTGCCATCACTGTGATTCAGGGGGTAGATTTCCTGTTAGAGAGAAAGATTCTACTTTAGAAGAGAAAATAGATACTAAATAGCCAATTTGACTTCTTTGTAACATGCTTTGCTTTTGCCTCACAATTTTTCAACTCCATGTTGTAGTTAAATACTAAACAGAAATAGTTTTGCTAGTTAGGTACTCTAGTTCTGAGCCACACATTTCAGTCCATGACAGGAATCATTTTGATTGATGTGTGATGTGGAGAGTATCACAGGCAGTTTTCCAGAGAACTTGAAAAAAATGTTTGATCTCTGGAAGTGACATGATTGGGAATGTATCAGGAATGTTTTCTCATTGCTGTGAATTGGTCTCAAAATATATTTGAATCTTTATGGTCATATTTAATTCTTCAGGATACTGTACACAGTCATCCTAGCTTGGCTGTACTCTGATCTAAGTTTTAATTTGAAATATACTCATTTCTACCAAATGCTTAGTGATCTTTGTATAGAGTATGGTGCATTGATAATTAGAAAATAATATGTAGGGGTTAATGTTTTAAAGATTTGCAGAGATGGTAGAACCACTTCTCTTTTCTTGCTACAATATAGTGTCAATTGAAAACTGAAATTGCTTGTTCCTTTGACAGTTGATTGCATATGCGTCCACTGCCGATGGCTATTCAGCAGATTTACCTCTTCCACTGCCCATCAAAGTGGAGGATGAAAATGACAATCATCCTGTTTTTACAGAAACCATTTATAATTTTCAAGTTCCAGAAAGTAGTAGACTTGGTAAGGCTGTTTTTTTTTTATGTTTAAATGTGTTTGTGTGAATTTTTCTTTGAGTACCGTGATTTTTATATTAACTGTTACTTCATTCTGAGATAACACTGAATATTTATCATAACACATACATTCCCACTAGGTTTACTGAACTTTACCATGTATTTGAGATATTTTTGGCCTTTTGAACTTACCTGTTGTGGCAGGCAATGGTTATTCAAGCATTGTACCCTACTGGTTTATGAGTTTTATTTTATTTTCTCCTTGTGTTGGTTTATCGAACTGAATGATAGCATGAACAATAAAAATTTTAAAAGTATAAATATTTAATAGGATTTTATTTAGAAGGTTGTTGAATGATATCCAATGACGATACAATTTTTTAAATGCATTTATTGTCAAAGTGAAGTACAGAGGGGTTACAGTTTCATATGTAAGGCAGTGAGCACATTTCTTATCAAACTTGTTGCCTCCTCCCTCATTTTTCTCCCTCCTTCCTCCCTCCTCAACTCCCCTCTCCTACCATAAATTGTATAGTTGGATTATGGCATGTAGTTTGGTAAGTATTGCTGTTGCATTGGTTGCCTTTTATCCATGGACTCTCCGTTTTGACATTCCCCTTTCCTTCCCTAGTTCCAATAAACATATATACAATGCCCAAGGTACCGAAATTAGTAACAATGACACCAGGGGTAAAATCCTGGGGAAGAAAGACAAAAGAAAATGGCAACTTTATAGCTCATTTTATATTTGCTCTTCTCTTAAAACTTCAACTTTTTCCATTGATTTCAGAGCAAATATTAGAATAGTTCTAGAGAAGCTGATGCCACAAGTCCTCTATCTTCAAAATTTGGCCTCTCATGTGGAAAATGAAATTATTTCAATTTGGCTATTAATGATAGTGTCTATTATCTTCTGAGACTTGAAATAAGAATAGCCAATGTCAAAAAGTTGAAAGATGTCAGTCATAATAGATAACCACCTTGATAACTGTCCTGAAATTATTTGGATCTTCACTGCATTTTAATATTTGTTTGTTTTTATATTTCACTGTTATACCAATGTTAACCTCTTTATTACTCCTATGTACAATTAATACAATTAAAATACATTGGTTAGGAGTATAGGAAATCTATTTATTCATGTGGATTCTTTGTATGAATTCATGAAAGTCACCTTCAATTTTCGTAGCTGTTGGGAGTTGATTACATTAGAAGAACTATACTCTGTGTAGCATCATAATTCCAGGAATTGATTACATTTTCCCTTTTTTGAAGAGAAAAGTTTTGTTTCTGATATTTTTTTCTTGAGGATTCTGTTTTCTCCCGTAATAATAGTGAAGAATCAGGGGCAAACACTTTGGTGTTAACCCTTGGACTAACCCTGAATACTTAAGCTATACCAACCATCAGTTCAGACCAGATAAAGCTGATCTCAAGCTCTTGAAGGAGAATGAGTCAATTTGAATGCATCAAAAAGTAACATTGCAAGGGTAGACTGGTAACAGTTAACTTAAAAATGAGTTCAATTGTAATCCAAACTAGCCTCCATTTAAAGATCAGATTTAGGAGACCTGACAATTGCCTTGAGTGAGGTGGTATTTTAATATGAGAACATACATTGAAATTATTCTTGAGTGTCATTTAATGAATTTTTTTCACTACTTTACTATCATACATTTTCTAAATGTGAGCAAAACACAAACTACAGTATGAAAACGTTTCATATTTTACATTTGCAGTCATCTTCATCAGTTCTAGCTTAAAATGTAGCATTCCTGGCATAAAGATACATTTCTAGATAGGTTTCCATGCTTGTTAAAATTTGAGAGGAGTCCATACTACTGAGTAAACAGAGGTATTTTACAGTTCTGGAAATCCTAAGTTCTTTTTTTCCCTTTCTTTAAATGTATAGGGACTACAGTGGGAGTGGTCTGTGCCACAGACAGAGATGAACCAGATACGATGCACACGCGCCTGAAGTACAGCATTCTGGAGCAGAGGCCTAGATCCCCTGGGCTCTTTTCTGTGCATCCCAGCACAGGTGTTATCACCACAGTCTCTCATCACATGGACAGAGAGGTAGCTTCTATGCGCTGTGAAATACCATTTTTCTGAGGGTTGAGTCTCCTGCGCCCTATTTTCTATAATTTGCTATCCTATGGGTAGATTTCTAAAGTCATAGGAATATAAGAATTCCTGTCATTTTCTCCTTTGAAAAAGCAACATTATTTCTATTTTGTATGTAAAGGAAGCCACAGGAATAGAAATATAGAAAAAGATATCTCATAAATTATTATTAATTATTGTCTTATTCTGTGTGATTAGTTCCAGCTCAGTAAAGGCTACATTTCTTATATAAGATAACGAGCTTTATTTCTGGAGTGTCAATCATATTGTAAGCCCTATTCAGTTATAATAGATGTTCGTACATTTTGTGACTAAAGGATTAGGTAAGATAAAATTGGTGAATTACTAAAACATCTACCATACTATTTTCCTGGTAACAATGGCATATTGTCATGCATATAATAATTTATGTCTAATTGTATGTGCTTATTTTAATTTGGTCTTTATAATTTGCTTGTTTGATTAGATAGGGGCTATATTGAATCTATAGAGAAAAAATGTGATGACTTGTCTAAATAATTCCACAGAAACTTCTTTGGTTGTTATTATTTCTCTTTTCATTTGTCACCAATTTTATCTCTTAACTGTGAATGATTAACTGAAGCAGATGAACTAGATTTATAGGTATAAAATAACTTTATTGGGATACATTAATGGTTCCACTATAGCTAGAATAAATAGACTAAGGATATAATTGAGAGTAGTAAACAAAGAAATTAATACTAGGAGTTGATACTAAAAGAGAAAGAAGAGGAGGATGGGAATCTGTTAAAAGAAGAAGTAGTAAAAAAAAGGTTTGGGTTTACACCATTTTAATTTTTGTATCAGAGCATCTGTATGATAAAGCACATGATGATTAGAGTGAGTGAGAAAAATTTAGGGGGATATTATGAATACTTTGTATCTTTGCATTATATAGACAATATGGTAATGAAGTTAAAAAAATCTATCCTGAATTATTATAGAATAAAACATAGGGTCTAGAAATACTAAGTTAAGATTATGCTTTTGGAGCCAAACCCAAATCTGTTTGCTTGTTGAAAAAAGGTATAATGGCATTTTGTTTAGAATGATGACAAAAGCAATAAAACAAATATGAAATCTAGACAATGAATTTAGTTAAAGAAGAATACAAGGTATTTGATCCTTGAAGTCTATAAGAGGAGCATTTCAGGATGAGAATGTTTATATGCAATGTTGAAGGCAGAGCAAGTAAAAGGAAGACTGAGGGATAGAAAAGGGAACCAGAAAATGGGAAATGAAAAAGGGGTGGCTATAGGCTAGGAAAGAAAAGACAAGGCAACAATAATGATTATGTGTCACAAATAAATGATTATATTTCACCTTTACCACACAATGTGAAGTCAACAATGTGATTTCTTCACTGTTGAAAACAATCCAAGTCTTTTGTTGACACTTAAAAACTTTTCCCCATTGGAGTCCTAGTTATTCTCTTGCTTCTCTGATATTTCCCTTTTCATGTCTTTTGCTTAGTTTTCTTGTCCTTCCATACCATGCTTGAAATGCTATCATTCTGTTTGCCCATAGTTCTTCTCCTCCTAGAATTTGCCGTGGATATTTTATTTCTGTTGTCATTTCGACCACCATCAACATCCTGATGACTCACTTCCAAGGTGGTATTTCTGGTCATGGTTTCTATTTAAAGCATGGGGCCATATAGGTGTCTCCAATCTTATTTGCTTACATTTCCATCAGGCATATGAAATTCATCACATGCATAGCAAAATTCATGCCTTTACACATCCCTGTTTATTCTGGAGTGTTTAGATCCTCTATGAACTGTATATTGTTACTTTTTATTGGTTACTCATATTCTTTCTCAAGAAGAACCCCTGAGCATCAATTTCCATCTTTTTCCTTATAACTTGTGTCCAGAACCTACTATTAATTTCTTCTCCATTTTAATTCCCAAGCAACTTTCTTCTCTCACTTTTCCTTTGTTCCCTTGGATACTGCCTCAAATTTGGACAATGCGTCTTAGGTTATTAAAGGGGACTTTGTGATTGGTTGCTTTCACTCTCAACTTAATTCACCTCAAATTATGCTCAATATTTAAAAATATTTAAAAATACTCTTTGCAATACCTAAGTGGTCTTATTTTGTGCTTTCATTCTAACTCCCATAAAACATCCCTCAATTATCTCCTAAAGCTTAGGTCTAAATTCTTAACATTTCTCTGTATAATTACACCTCTGCCCATATTTTCGGCTTTGCCTGTTTCTAAAAAAAGTCTTAGTGTATGTGCAAACATAAAAGTCAAATAAAGGTGCTTAGCAGTACAGTGCTTGCCTTGCAGGCAGGAAGCCACTAGTTCTATTCCTCAGCACCACATAAACAGGAAAAGTCAGAAGTAGCACTGTGGCTCAAGAGGTGGAGGGCTAGCCTTGAGCAAAAAGAAGCCAGGGACAATTGTCAGAACCTGAGTCCAAGCCCCAAAGCTGCCCCTCCTCCACAAAAGGTCAAATAAAGCATATATCCACACACAAGTAGAAGTGTTATAATTAGGGTATTATTAGTTCATGATTTGAGACAAAAACGTCCCACATTAATTAAACATTTGATTTGTTTTCAGGCTGTAGACAAGTATACATTGATAATGAAAGTCCAAGACATGGATGGTCAATTTTTTGGATTGATCAGTACGTCAACCTGCATTGTAACAGTCACAGATTCAAATGACAATGTGCCCACTTTCAGGCAAAATGCTGTAAGTATATCATATCAAAATCAATCTTTTAATTGACTTCTTATTTAATCTGAGTTAATTATATATCTGTCATATTTTGAAGCATGTGTTCATTATATAAATAACATTAAAGTTTAAATAGTATATATCTTCTTCATTTATATTAGTATATATATATTTCCCTCATAAAGGATATTTATAGTAAAGTTCTTCCATTTAAAAGATAAACACTTAACAAAACAATGCTATTTGTTCTGCAACTGTTTTAAGATGATATATGCTAAAAATATAAGAACAAATATTTTGGGGGTAAAAGACACCTTTTACTTCTTTTGCAATATATTTCTTTATAACACAAATTTGAATGAATTCTTTCAGTATGAAACATCAGTAGATGAAAATGCATACAATGTGGAAATCTTACGAATACCTATAGACGATAAGGATTTAATGAATACTGAAAATTGGAGGGCCAATTTCACCATTTTGAAAGGAAATGAAAATGGACACTTCAAAATCACTACAGACAAGGGGACAAATGAAGGCATTCTCTGTGTTGTAAAGGTATAGTAATGATGGATAACTAACAATTTGGCAAATTAGGTCTCTTATCAACAAATGGTGGAATCAACTAAGTAGTTTCAGATCATGGACACTGTAAGTAGAGGGAGAATGTAAAACCTTTTTAGTCTAACTATTCTGATTCGACGTCATGTATGTCTTCCATAATTTTATTGCCAATTGCTGTCTCCAAGATCATGCCTGAGCATTTCTAATGATAACGATCTCCATGCCTCCATTGGCAGCTTAGGGGATGTTTGTGGAGTTCGACTCTCAGAAGTTACTACTTCTAATGCTCACAAGGCATTATCCTTACAATCCATGTGTTTTGCCCATGCTTGATAGGGTGATCTTCTACCCTTTGAGCTACAGTACCAGTCCTACTTTTTGTTGGATATTTTTTCCTGGCCTGGCTTCAAACGCAAAACCTCCAGAAATCAGCCTTCTGAGTAACTAAGATTACAAATGTGGGCCACTAGCATCCTACACATTTTTTCATTTCTTTATTATTAAAGTGATGTACAAAGGGGTTATAGTTTCATATGTAAGGCAGTGAGTACATTTCTTATACCACTTGTTACCTGCTTCCTCGTTTTTCCCCCACCCCCCTCCCATGAACTCCAAATTATGGAAACAAGTGGTTTATCATTGTTGTTATTTTCAGCGTACCATGTGAAATTATGCCCTTTTTCTTTTGTCTTTCTTTCCTGTGGTTTTACAAACCCTGATATCACTGTAACTGATTAGGGTACCCTGGATATTGTATATATGTGTATTGGAACTAGGGAAGGGAAAGGGGATACCAAAATAGAGAGACAAAGGATAAAAAGACAAACCAAATGCAACAGCAATACTTAGAAAACTACATGGTGTAAACCAACTGCACATTTTTTTAATGTTGCTATGTCCAGTGCAGATTTACCTTCTTTAGGACATATTCTCATTTCTTTTACTTCTTATATAATTTAGAACCTCACATTCTCTTTTTTTTCATTCTGTTGAGAATATATTCATGGCTATATCCAATTCTTTAAAGGTAATACTGAGGATGAAATACAGTATTACATCAAGAGCACTGAATGAACTTACTCTTCATTCTATATGTTAGCTATGTGGTTGCACTGCTGTTTTCTAGGGTTCAAGATAGAAGTATAGGGTGGGAGGATCCTTGGTTTTCTATTCCTGGGCTAGAATGAAGGATAATGCTCTGTGGGAAGATTTGGATATTATTCACAGATTAGAGGAGGCTTCTTCATAGATTATAGAGACTTATTCATAGATTAAAGGAGACTTAAAACTTCAGTACCCAGTTTTGTATACATAGTTGTTTTCCCTGTGAGAGTTGTTAGAGTCTACATAAAGATGGGACACATTCTGTCCAGATGTAAATAGAAAGATACACACTAAACTTTTCCTCATTTCAATTTTATATAATACAAGATGTAATAAAAATTAAGCTTTACTACTGGGCTTGGGAGAATAATAAAGCAACATTGACAATAATGAACATCTAATATTTAGTGAATTCCAAATATCATGTGAAGTGCTTATCAATGGTTTTTAATTGTTTAACAAATCTGTGAACTAATTACATGTTAGTTAACAACTAAGAGATGTATTATTTATTTTAATTCAGTTTGACCAAGCAGTCCATTTAGGGAGGTCAAAGTTTGGAACTGAAAGTACCCTATATCCATTCAGATTTTCTTGGAAGAAAATGAGTAAACATGACCTGTTTCTTGTTTATTATTACACATGTTGCATATACAAATGTGTTTAGGTATTCATGTCATGACTTTTTAAAACAAGTATACCTTTTTTCTAATAGTATATCAATGACATTTTTATTATATTTACAGATATAATACTTCATGGTATGGACAAATCATATTTGTAGCCTGTTCCACATTTATGGCAATGTTTACTTATTTATATCTCTAAGTATTTCAAGGAGTTTTCAATTCAACATGTCAGTTCGTGAATACAATACATTTTTTTTCACTTTTAAACCAGTCTTTAATTTTCAATTAGTTGAAGGAGGTACATATACACTCAAAAACAGTAATTCAAAGAATCAAGAATTTGGAGTATCAATATGTGTACACTACTTCATGTATTTTTTAGAACGTAATTAAAATGTTGTCTAGTTTACATGTAAAAGAAGAAAGAATTAGTATCACATTGATTACTGTCACTTCTTTGATCATTTGTGTCCATTTCTTTGTCCTTACTACCTCCATTGCTAACCTTGCCTCCTATTTGTAATTTGAACCACAAATTACTTTCTAGCAGTTTTTTCAGTAAAATTTCATTTCTCATGCCACATCTTGTCCATATTTTAGGCAAAATCTTAGAAAAGTAAATTCTTCACAGCCACTCCCTCAACTAACTAGTTCCATCTTCATATAAGAACATTGAATAGTATGACTATATTTTCTCACCCTTTCTCTCTCCATTTTTTTCTGCTTCCATCTCTTTTTTGAAATTGCCCCTCCCCCTAACAAACATGTTCCATATTCCTGGTATTCATTTTGGTAAGCAGTAAGTTAGACGTTCAAACAAGTTACACTATTGGAATCCTCCCTCAAATCAAAGCATGAAAACAGAAGAAAAATAAATGATTTTATGAAGATGAGCATAGAATTGATTATAAAATTTAATAGCAATTATACAAAAGAAAATAACTACAGATAATCTCATTTGTGATGTGAACAGAAATTTTAGACACAAATTAAAGAAAGATCTCATTAGGAAAGATTATTAAACAATGTCTCTGTCACATAAAAACATATATCCTGGTTAATATGTTTGTACATATATGCATATGATCCAGAATATGTTTACACATATACAAGTACAGGATAATATCCATGGTATGAATATAAAAATATTTAACTATTTCCATATATGTGGAAATTTAGGTTGTATCAATGAATTTATTTTTATCATTTCCTGATTTCAGGGTATGTAGCAGTACATCACCATGCATACGAGTCATTTCATGAGGCACAATTTAAATGTGGAATAAATTTCTAGAAACAGAATTGTTTAGTCAGGGACATGCCTGTTTTTATGTGACAGAGACATAGTTTAATGTTCTTTCCTGATGAGATCTTTCTTTAATATGTGTCTAAAATTTCTGTTCACACCACAAATGAGATTATCTATAGTTATTTTCTTTTGTACAATTGCTATTAAATTTTATAATCAATCTATGCTCATCTTCAAGTTAGATTATCTATAGTTATTTTCTTTTGTACAGTTGCTGTTAACTTTTATAATCAATTCTATACTCATCTTCACAAAATCATTTATTTTTCTTCTGTCTTCATGCTTTGATTTGATGAGAAAAATCCAATATCATTAAGTTACTGTTATATTTTATTATCAATTTCATACTTGTTTCATAGAATAATATATTTACTTCTTTATTTCCTTGCTCACCACTGAATTAAAAGAGTTACTTGATTTTGGCAATGAGCCAGGTAGTTTCCACAATCATTCTTCCCAATTCCAAATAATGAGGCTTAGAAAAATAATATGCTAGTAGTGGTATATTGATAGATCTAGGATAGGTAATTTGTTTTCATACACATACATGTGTTTGGATATCTGGCCTATCCGTGAGAGAGATTTCTATTCATATAACAAAAATGAAAATCCAAAAATGTCTGGTATTGCGAGCCCTTACTCACAACACTTATATTGTTCTTCCCCCTTTTTTGCATACTTTGATTACTGGCTTGATGAAGCCATAACTGTATTGGCACAAGTGAATTTTCTTTTTCTTTATTATGATCTTTAAGGATTTGCCCTTTAACAAAGCAGTGTATGAATGCAATGAATCTTGATCTTTCTACTTTTCTGAGTTTACTTTTTCTGTCATTATCTTCATTGCTAATCTTGCCTCCTATTTTTAACATGAGCTACAAATTATTTTCCAATAGTTTTATCAGTAAAATTTTCATTTGTTGTGCCTTATCTTCTTTTCTATATTTTCTATATTATGTTTCTTTTCCTAGGAATATTTGTGGCTAGATAGTTATGTTGTACATTTAAGTCAACTTAGTCTCAGTGAAACATTTTTTAAAACAAAGCAGCATAATCTGAACATTAGAGTTTTACATCTGACATGCATAATTTCTGAGGCAGTATTCATCAACATTAAATAAATTCTAATATTCTTCACTCCTAAATCTTCAGTTAGAATACGTTTTGTGGATTCTAACATTCCAACATTTTTATTTCTTTCTGATTTGTGCCAATACATGGGCTTGAACTCATGACCTCATGCTCTCATTTGGCTTTTTCCACTCTAGGCTCATACTCTACGTACATGCATCAAACCTCTATTTTTTGCTCATTAATTAAAGATAAGAGTCTAGTGGAGTTTTCTGAATTGAGATCCTCAGATCTCATCCTCATGATGAGCTACAATTACATATGTGAGTCGCAAGTGTCTAGCCAGAATGTTCATGACTTTTTTTAAAGGACTTATGATTATTAATATTTTAATCTGTTAAATAATACTCATTCATTTTGATTTTGTTCACTAGTTAGCCAGTGATTATTTTAACCAGCTGAAAGACAATAAAAATGTCCAGAAAATACTATTTTATGAATTTTGCTGGATTTTCTGTATAGAAAATCAATTATAATCTAATTTTTATTTAAAACTGTAGCTTGAGCGAATATAGTTTCAGTTTTAGGGAAATCAGTTTATCTCCTCCATTCTCCTGGTTTGAAAACAGGAATGATAGTAGTAATTCTCCCCGCAATAAGACAGGACGATTTAGTGAATTTATCCTTACTCCTTAGAGCATTCTTCAGATTTTAAGATGAGTGCTATGCATTAGATTTCCTTCTCTTTTTTGTTCTTCTACTAGGAGATAAACTATATACAATGTTCAATTATTATTCTCAAATTGTCAAAGATGTAATTTTCATTAACAAAAGATAGTGAGTGTGGTTAAGACTTAAAGAGATAGTTAAGAAAAAGGGTAGACGTTAAAGAAGAAAATGAGGCTCTCCATGTGCTCATTCTGCAGTTTCTTCTCCTCTGCGGGCTTCTTGCAGTTGGTTATGGGGCTCTCCTGCTTCTTACCCTCCCGATTCACGTTTTCCTCCAGGAGATGCAGCTGCTGCTATGGGGAATACAGGCAGGCAATGGCTGGAAGGTAGCCATGAGGCCAGGCCTCAAGGGAGAGGGAGGAGGGGGGAAGGGACTGGGTGGGATGCGACCACCCCCCTCAATGGGTAGGTGGGCACCTTGGCGATGTCGCATGTATTGAGGGCCTCCTGGTTCACCACGTGCAACTCCTCCACCTCGTGTTTGGTTTTGATCACTTCTGCCTCCATGAAGTCTAGCCAGTTCTCAGAGTTGAGGCTCTTCTCCTGGGGGATGGGGTGGTGATCTGGGTCCTCTGGGATCCCTGGCTCAGGCCTGCCTTCCCCTCCTTCCCGGGCCTCTCCCGTCCTTATCCAGAGATAGGCCTTGAGCTGCAGGTACACGGTGGTGATGTGCTGGGCCTCTTCTGCCTTCATCCGAGCCTTCTCCAGGCGGTTCTCCAAGCTCCACGTGGTCTAATGGGGGAAGGGAGGCAGAGGTGGGCTGAGTCCCCTTCCCGTTTGGTCCCTCACTCCAAGCCCCTGTGCCCCCCACCCCGCTCACCCCCAGGCCTCATCCCACCAACCTTGGCCACCTCCGTGCTGCTGTCCTGAGCATAGGCCATCTCCAGCTGGGGCTGGCTGTGGCGCAGCTGGAGCTCCTCCAGCCGCCTCTGCTGCAGCATCAGCTGGTGCCGGGCCTTGTTCAGCTGATTCACCTCGTTCAGCTGGTGTTCCAGGTGCTCCAGGGCTTTCCCCAGGGAGGGTGTGTGGGAGCCGATTTCCAAATGCAACCCCATCCCCCCATGTCCTTTGGTCTCCTTTTGTCTCTGAGCATCCAATCTTGCTGTCTATCACCCACACATTCTCTTTTCTTTTTGGTGCCTGTCCTGGGGCTTGAACGCAGAGTCTGCACAATTTTGTACAAGGTTAATGCTCTAACCTTTGAGCCATAGCTCACTTCTGACTTTGTTGGTTACTTGGACTTATCTCCAAGTCTCTTGGACTTTCCTGTCTATGCTGGCTTGCAAGCCCTATCGTTAGATCTCAGCCTCCTGAGTGGCTGGGATTACAGGCATGAGCCACCGGCACCAGCACCAGCACCTGGCTTGTGGACAAGGTCTTAAGAGCCATCCATACACTGAAAACACCATATTCTAGCCTTCTGGGAACTAAGGGCTTATATATGTACATGCTGCCTTCCAGGCATCTCCATGGATTTAAAAAAAAGTAATAAAAATATAAAAGAAATGAGACCCTAGATGGATTTATTTTTATCATAGAGGGCAGACAGCTGATTCTTCATAGAGTAATGAAAGAAAATATTTCCAACATCTCTTCTGTGAGACAAAAAAGCTTTGTACCTTTCCAGTGTGTTGAAGTCAATGCTTTACTTTACAAGATTTGTGAAATGCCTCAGCTCTAGTATTAAGTCAATGTTGTTTATCTAGAGAGTCAGATGACTCATATGCCACCCTGTTAGGCATTGTCATTATTTTGCAATAATTCCACTTTCAGGGTAATATCCCTAGTGTGCATGAATTCTAAAAGTATTTCAGGAAGTTATTCTCCACAATTCTATTTTAAAAAGTTGGATGGGGCAGGTTGTAATGACTGACATTTATAATCTTAGCTACTTGGGAAGTAAAGATCAGAAAGATCACAGTTTCAGGCCAGCCCATGAACAACATTATAGAGACCCACCAAACAAGTCAGGTGCCTACTTGGAATAAAGTTTTAATTGACTTTTCATAAAGTTTATCAGTACAGAATAACCTATATGTATAAGAAGGATAAAGTCAATATTTAAATTTAAGCACAGTGTTCGTCTTGACAAAAGTTCATTTTCCATTTGAAATATCAAATATGTTTTGCCCTGATCTAATACATACATCCTTTGTTTGAAAGCCACTGAATTATGAAGAAAACCGTCAAGTGATCCTTGAGATTGGAGTAAACAATGAAGCTCCATTGACTAGAGATGTAATCAGAGTGACATCCATGAACAGGGCCTTGGTTACAGTTCTCGTGAGGGACCAGGATGAGGGCCCTGAGTGCATCCCTGCATCCCAGTATGTACGGATTAAAGAAAACTCAGCAGTAGGCTCAAAGATGAATGGCTATAAGGCATACGACCCTGAAAATAAAAACAGCAATGGCTTAAGGTACAACATAATTCATAACTATATGTAATAATACAGGTCTCATAATTGAGATAGCTACTTATGTTGAAATAGAATTCCAAAAATTGTTTTTATTGTTTACTTACAGATACAAAAAGTTGCAGGATCCTAAAGATTGGATCAGCATTGATGAAATTTCAGGGTCAATCATAGTTTCTAAAACTTTGGACCGAGAGGCTGCAACTCCCAGAAATGACTTATATAACATCACAGTCCTGGCAATAGACAAAGGTAAAAAAAAAAGTAAATAAAACCAACAACATTTAAGTATTTTGTAAGGAAAATTACAATTGTTCTTGTGCAGAATTATCTTGTGGTAAATCTCTGAAATTCTTAGTAGCTACCTTAAAGATTCGTCTTTTATCCCTCGGTCATGTTGAGAAACACGAATCCATCCTGTATTTATTTTTATATTTCTACATAACAGGGTCTTAAATGCTGCATATTTTACAGTTATTTGCATTCTGTTCCGTGTGTGTGTGTGTGTGTGTGTGTGTGTGTGTGTGTGTGTGTGCTAATCCTAGGTCCTGGACTTGAACTCAGGGCATGGGTTCTGTCCCTGAGCTCCCACTGCCCCCAGACACCGCTCAAGCCTAAGGCTTTATCACTGGAGCTCCACTTCCAGTTCCAGGTACTTGTTATGAAGATGGGAGTCTCAGGGACCTCACTGCCTGGGATGGCTTCAATTTACCATCCTCACATCTCAGCCTCTTGAATAGTTAAGATCATAGGCATGAGCTACTCGTTCCCATATGAATTTTGTTCTTTCAACCCAAAATTATGAAACCTTGGCTTCATATTAAAATAACAAATAACAATATATAGGCATAACTTAGACTAACTAAATCAGAGTATCTGGATGTGGAGCCAGATACCTTTAAAATGTCTTAAAAATCTCCCTAGCTTGTTTGAATGTGTATCATAATTAGAATTACTTTGTTGATCCATGTGCAATCTTAACTACTCTGGAAGCTGACATCTAGGAGATCGAGATTCAAGTATGGCTGAGGCAGAAAAGTTTTGCAGTTTGGGGGGATCAAGTCGTAGAACATCAGCCCAGAAAGGAAGCTAAGCAAGTTTTGAGTTAAAATTCTGGAACTAGAGAAAAGAATTTTCTGTTACCACTTCAAAGCTTACTCCCAGCTGCATGAGATTCCCAAGGGATAAGATTTTGCAATTCAGACACTCGTTTTTATTACTTAGTAATAATAATGCCCAAGGCTTCCTTGAAACATGTGTTGAGAAATTATCAAAATGCTAGTTTATGCTTCTACTTAAGAAATTATACAATAAGATTTCATGAAGAACATTTAAAGGTACACAAATATGTTTCTCTTCTTAGAGGGTAGATCATGCACAGGAACACTTGCAGTCAATATTGAAGATGTGAATGATAATGCGCCAGAAATACTTCAGGATTACCTTGTAATTTGCAAGCCAAAGATGGGGTATATGGATATTTCTGCTGTTGATCCTGATGAACCGATACATGGAGCTCCATTCCAGTTCAACTTGGGAAACACTTCCCGAGAAGTCCATAGACTATGGACCCTCAACAAAGTTAATGGTATTCAATAGAAATAATTATTTACATGCTTTGAAAGAATTCCAAAACTAGAGGATGGATTTATTTGTTCACCTTTGTAAAGCATATTGCATAATTTACTTTTATGTAGTCAAATAAAATTTTGTTTTATATAGTTAAGCTAATCTTTTGCAAATGTACATATATTAGGTAAAATAAGGAAATTATAATTGATGCAGGTAAAGTTTACACTAGGGAAGATGGCTTTATTAAAATATTAGCAGATTAAGGTTAAGCTAAATTTTTATGTGTGTGTATTTTTTTTTTTTTGCTAGTCCTGGGGATTAAACTCTGGGTTTGGGCATTGTTCCTGGGCTACTTTTACTCAAGCCTAGTACTCTACCACTTAGAGCCACTGTGCCACTTCTGGCTTTTTCCTCTCATATATTGGAGATAAGAGTCTCAATGACTTTCCCACTTGGGTTGGCTTTGAACCATGATTCTCAGATTTCAGGATTGCAGGCGTGAGCCACCAGGATCTTGGCTATGTGTGTATATTTTTAAAGTAATACTAGTACAATGCAGAGAGACCGAGTGTGATGCTGTTTAAACTGTATTTTATGGGTGGAAGTGAGAAATTCAGGCCTGAGATATGAGCATGGTCTGGTTTCCTGGAAAGGGAGATGGTGGGAAGTGGAAAGACATTTGGCACTGAAGACTTCAGGAGGTGCTTGCTATGACATCAGCTTTTCCTGTGACAATAGCTTGTATTTCATCTCTACTTCACTCTGTTGTTTTGCTACATTCTTTTGCACAACTACACTTTTGCACATGTTGTCCTTTCTGCCAACACTACTTCCTTTCCTCATACTATCCCATTAAATGTTTGAAATGCTTGTTATTCATTAGGTAGTATTCTAGGTCCCATGGATACATAGAGATGATGAATGAAATAGACATAGTCCCAGTTCAGATGCCACAGCTCTGCAAAGTCTATCTTAAAGTAGATGTTCCCCAATCTTTTTCACCCAGTCTTACAGCACATTTCATCATGTATTATCACTGTTTATCTCTCTTCTCCACTCCCTGAAGTAATCAGAACTATTGTCCATCTTTGTACTTCCAGTATTTAGTCCTGTGGTAGATACTGTTTAAGCACTCTTGACACTAGGCCATATTCCCAGCCAGGTAGATACTGTTTAAAAAGTGTCTGCATAATCAATATTTAGTTAAGAAATAGACACAGAAGAAGAAACATGCTAGGTGATGAAGTGAATTGGTATAAGAGAGTTTAGGACTTTGCTTTTTTAGCTATGCAGAGGGTTTGAGTGGGAAGAAGGATGAAAAGTGATAAAGAGCCTTGTGTGCCAGGCAGAGACTCACATTTGTATTGTAGATGACAGCAGATATGCATTGGGAATGTTTCAAGAAAGGTAGAGCTGAATCCAGATTTATGTCTCATGATGTTGATATTGATTATGTGGGGAATTTGAGAAAGGCTGAGTTGAGAAAGGAAACCAATAGTAGTGCTTTTGTATTGCTGTGAATAAATAAGATACAACATGGCTATGTTGCATCAGCTGGAGGGCTCAGAAAGAAGGGAGTTAAAAGGCTTACGTTAGACATTGATGGTTTTTGAAGGGTCCTAAAATAGCCAATAGAATAATTCTGGGAAGCTTTCTGATATTAAGTGCATCCAAAGTCTTTCATAACTGGAACAGTGAATTTGTCAAGGCTTAGGCATTCCAAATAACTTTCAATGTGTGTACAGTATGTGTTTACCATTGAACATAGTTTATTATGAAAACACAAGAATGCTCTGAATGGCATTAAAAGTCTGTAGAGCTCTTAGTCAATTATAAATAACATTAATAATACAACATGGAGATGATTAGGGGAAATAAACTAACATAGTTGATAAAGAAATAGTTGGTGTTGGGTGCTAATGGCTTATGCCTATATCAGGAGACAGAAATCTGAGAATCATAGTTCAAAGACAGCCAGAATAGATTCTGTGAGACTTTTATCTCTAGTTTGCTAGCAAAATGCCAGAAGTGAAGACGCGAATCAAGTGTTAGAACACCAGCCATGATTAAATTGCCAATCAAGAGCTCGCTCAAGATCTGAGTTCAATTCCTAGTACTTGGGCACACATGCATTCACATGCATATTCATGCATGTGAGCACACGTCCACACGCGCACACAAACACACACACATATATATACACCCCTTCACACCCCTTACAAATAAACCTCAAGTGCTGTGATTCCCTGTAAATCTTACTGACATAATTTGTTTTCTTCTGTGGAGTTTACTTCTAGATGCAAGGCATTGATCATCAAAAAGCTATTGCATGCTCTGAAAAAAAATGTTTTGAATATTAGAGATAAATGAATAAAAGAAAGTGAACTGAAGATATCTTTGCATATTCCTGTAGGAAAAGGGAAAGTTTTATAAGTATACAAGCTGGCTTTAAGGAAAAATACTTAAATTGTTGTTAAGAGCCAATCTAGCACTATTAGTTTGTGTCTAATATGTCCTTATTTAACGGAATGTTAGATATTGCTGGAATAATATTAGACCACTCCAATGTATAATTATAATTATATTTAAAATTTATTTTTCTTTTTGATGCAAGATCTCACTATGTAACCTAGAGTAGTCTTGAATTTGATACCCATGTGCCCAAACCCCCAAGTGCCAGAATTCCAGGCAAGCTTCCACATCTGGCTCCAAATTATTTCTTTAGGGATCTCTTTTTCAGAGACCCAAGAGGCAACCTTAGTAATATTAGTACTTGAAAATGCTGAAGAGAGTTCTCTATTTGTATTTCTTTGCAGGTGGCAGGAAATTCCTTGAGAATATTACCTTTTAAAAACAAGTGTGTTGAAATACATGCTAAGGAAAGAACACATGATCCTTTTGTTTTTCCTTTCTTTTTTTAAATATTATTTTACTTTATTATTATAGAGGTGATGTGCAGAGTGATTACAATGACATGAGTCAGGAAATGAGTACATATCCTTTTGTACAGTATTTTCTGTTCTCTCCCTCTCTCCTCTCCTGCTCCCCCCTCCTGTCTCTATCCCTGAGTTGTGTAGTTCACTTTCATCGGTGTCCAGTGAGTTCCACTGATGCACTTTTTCACCCCTTTTCCCTCCAGTTCTGCACCCTTCCCCCAGCCCTCCTGAATACACCATACATAAGGTAAAAAAGACAGACACTTTCAAAACTGAAAAAATATAAAAAAAGAGAGCTCTGTTGTTTCTCTATCTTGGAGTTCGCTTCAATAACATAAGATCTTATAAAAAAATTTAAATCTTTCTGTTTCCTTACAGATACAGCTGCCCGTCTGTCATATCAAAAAAACGCTGCATTTCAGGAGTATGCAATTCCTGTGACTGTGAAAGATCGAGCAGGCAAGTCTGCAACCAAGATCTTGAGAGTTAACCTGTGTGACTGCACACACCCAAGCCATTGTGTCTCCACCGCAAGAAGTTCAGGCATCGCCCTGGGGAAGTGGGCCATCCTTGCCATACTGCTGGGCATAGCTCTACTCTTCTGTAAGTGCTTCCTCTTTATCCGAGGTTAAAATTCAGAGTAAAAGATTTGAGGGCAGAAAAGCTTTTTAAAAGTAAATGGGTCTGTGCAGTTGTTAAAAGGTTAGCTATTTACTCCAGTTTAAAGTTCCTAGTAATATCTAGTCCTGACGACCCCTTGGTAGGCTAAGGATCTATAGGTTCCTGGCTAGGTAAGGTCAACAACAACAAAAAAGTAAATGGGTTAATTGGGCACCAGTGGCTCATGCCTGTAATCCTAGCTATTCAGGAGTCTGAGATCTGAAGATCATCTTTCCAAGACAGCCTGGGCCGGAAAGTCTGTGAGACTCTGATCTTCAGTTTACCACCAGAAAACCAGAAGTGGAGATGTAGCTGTAAGTGGTAGAGCGCTAGCCTTGAGCACTAAAGCTCAGGGACAGATCAGGTGTGACTTCTTTTAGACTTAATATCTGAATTCTGATTGAATATTTTCTGTAGAAGGGAAGATGGCTCTTCTTCAGACAGAAGATTTCCTACTTGGACAGAATTTTGAAAGTTCTTTATATTGCACCAAATATTTCAACATTCCATTTTTATTTCTTAGTCTGAATGCTAGTCTTTGTAGGGCTGATTACAACAATCTTAAACTTCTGCTATGTAAAAGTGCACTAAAAGTCATTTTAATTTCATATCTATCTCCTTCTAGCTATAGACTTAGGGAAGATGTTTAGCACACAGTGATCCCCTTTTTAAATCTAAACTAAGTTGTGGTCAATTGATTTGTAAAGACCAAAATACCTCAAGGGAAAACAGTGGTTGCATTTTCTTTCTACTACCGTTAAGTCATAGAAAATAAAAAGTGATTTTTCTTTTTCCATGAGCATTAAGTTCAGTACTTTTTTTTTTCTCTCAGCTGTACTGCTAACTTTAGTATGTGGAGTTGTTAGTGCCAGCAAAGGGAAAAAATTTCCTGAAGACTTAGCACAGCAAAACTTAATTATATCAAACACAGAAGCACCTGGAGATGATAGAGTGGTAAGTAACTTTTAATGGCTATTTCTCTTTGCTTCACAAAGTTATCATGATATTCCGGAGTTAATTTTATAGTTTTTTTTTTTTTTTTTTTTTTTTGCCAGTCCTGGGGCTTGGACTCAGGGCCTGAGCACTGTCCTGGCTTCTTCTTGCTCAAGGCTAGCACTCTGCCACTTGAGCCACAGCGCCACTTCTGGCCATTTTCTGTATATGTGGTGCTGGGGAATCGAACCTAGGGCCTCATGTATATGAGGCAAGCACTCTTGCCACTAGGCCATATCCCCAGCCCAATTTTATAGTTTTGCTTGAGTCAAATTATGCAAACTATAAGTCATTTGTTTGCCTATATTTAAGTATTTGTATAGTGACATTTATTAACTTCCTAAACCAGATTTATTGTTGTTTTTGCATTCCCCTCTTTTTCAGCATTATAAATTAGAACATTGATTTTATTTATTTATTTTAATAATAATCTTTCTGGCTGTTCTCTGCAAAGGGTATTTCCAGATAGGATTCATTCCTGTAACTCTTTGATCATCTGTAAGAGGAAAAAAAACTTGCGGACAATAATATTTTTTTTAAAAATAGATGTTTTTGAAAGGGATATGTATGAAAGATTACTGCAGTTATCTTTTATTAAATATTATCAGGTCTTCTTAGGGACTTGGCTTTAGGGTGCCATTTTAAGTTTATCTGTTCCCAAACATTCTATTTTTATGGAAATATTAAATACTTTCATGGAAAAAAGAAATAGGTATCTGAGAGTAAGCCAGTATGATGAAGCTCCATTCGAGTTCAACAATAATATAATGTGTCTACTCATCTCATATAGTTTGAATAAACCAGGAAGGCTTAAAGAAAGAGATACAGATGACTGTGCAGCTGAAAGACAAAGATCAGGCTGGCATAGCTAGAGAAAAACAGTCCAAAGAATAAGAAAAATCATGCCAAGTTTCAGGGCTCTTTAATAAATACAAAAAATGGCTTTGGAATAAAACTTGGGCATGGGAATAGAGGCTTGATATTTAGGCCCTAGATAAGAGGGTCTGAGAATGAATTGGGAGATGAGACTTCTTCATGCTACAGAAGGATTTGGGGCTTTTTGCGGCACCCTAAGTCAGAAGGGGGCGACCAGTGAGAATAAGAAGACATTAGAGGAGGGGAAGGTGCTTAGGATCTTTTGCTATAAGCTAAACATGGGATAGCACTACTAGGATAATAGTAATTGGCATAATGAATAGAGATGAATAAAGGCATAAATGAATGGGTTATTGAATGAGTTTCAAGTACAATGTAGGACATAGAATCAAAGAATTAAAGGCTATAGCTGAGGCCTATGATATATTTGTCCCTTTCTATGTCTCAGGGTAATAATACCTTTCTTCCTTGCCCATTTTGTCTTTCAACCCCTTTCCATTATCACCTAAGAAGGTAACCAGTCTATGTTCTATGCTTGACACACCTGCCTGTGTAATACTATGATCTTTTCTGTAACATGAAAAAAAGGTAAAACATGAGTTTAGTGTTTTAGCAGTCCTTGACGCTCCTCATGGGAAGTTCTTATTTTATATCTGAAAATAGAGTGGATGCATTTTACTTATTTGTTCCTTGCCAGCTTTGTCAGCATTGATGGCATTGATGGACATTTCCTCATCTTTATACTTCCCCTCTTAGAGACATTTTTCAAAAGAGCTTAGTATTATTAATTCATATCAAAGCAAACTTACTTACTGTCTGAAATAGAATGAATGCAATGAAATCAAATACAATGAGGGAAGGTAGCTTTAGTTTTGGATCCAAGCTACAGTCAAAGGCTTTCCAACAGGATTAGGAATTAGTTAAAAATCCCTGCACTGGAAAAGCTTGCCTGGTATTTACAGACAGGAGGAAGGAGCAGACGATACTCTGAGGGAGCTGAGCAGCAAATAACAGAGGTAAACGCAGACATAAATCCTGTGAGCCAGCATTGGCTTTCAATTTGTTTAATTTCAATTCTTTATTCACTAGGTTAGAAGTATGTCTCTGAACCCATGTTTATAATGACAAAATTACATCATCAAGGAGATTCAACAATCAGAAATTTATTATTATTAATTACTATTATTATTTTTTGTGGTAGAATTTTGTCTTAAGCAACCTAAGTAAATATGGGATAGCACTGCCACCAAAAGGCCACTTTTTAATTCTCTTCCATGGAATACTTTTCTAAGTCAATGAAATATCATGCATGAATATTATAGATATATTTCAGGTTCAGCAAATCATCTGAACTTGAAAGTCTTCCACTTTAGAGTTTTTGCCCATTAAATGGGAGGAAAATTCAATTGATACCAAAACAACATAATGGAAAGCCTGATTAGAATGGAGGCGCTTATCAGGAAGGTTGTCTATGACACTTTATAATTAGTGCTTACACATTAAGGAGCACACTTACAAAACTTCTGACCTGCATCTTCTAATAACTTTTTCTCAGCTAGCCTTGAATGTCCTCCTAACTGTGCCTCCTGAGTAGCTGAAACAACTGTACCTAGTTTGTTTTTGAGATGGTCTTGCTCATTTGTTGGATTGACCTGTTAATCTCCCCTCTCCCCATCCTGTGGTCTTCCTATTTCTCCTCCCCAGTAAGTGGAATTGAAGGCAAGCATGTACTACCATGCCTAGCCTCCCTATTTGCCTTTGAGTTCATACTATCTTATAGGTATGCATCTCTCCCACTCAGCATAGACTTACTGGCCCTTTGTTGCTCTACTCAAGAGTTTTCTGGGGTATTCCATTTACCTTTTCTAGATTGGAATCTTAACACTGTACTTATATGTCCTTGAATGCACTTCTGTACTCCTATGGTATTCTCCGTTTACTTAGACAAGTAATCACATTCTTAATGGTCTGTTTTTCTCTCCTTTCAGAATAAGAGTTTCTAAGAGTTTCATTATTTTATCCCTATGCCTTTGAATATTTGCACACACAATTAACTGCAAGCTGATGGATGCCTGTTGGATGTGTGAATGAAGTCCGAGTAGATGTTCTGTATCTCTTTCTTCTGACTTTCCCTGAAATCCAGTTCTTTCCACCATGACTGTTGCTGTGTTGCCTTTCAGTGTTCTGCCAATGGCTTCACAACCCACACTGCTAACAACTCTAGCCAAGGCCTTTGTGGCACAATGGGGTCGGGGATAAGAAATGGCGGACAGGAAACCATTGAAATGATGAAAGGACACCAGACCCTGGACTCCTGCCGCGGGGTCGGCCATCACCACACCCTGGATTCCTACAGGGCAGGGCACCTGGACTCGGACAACTGCAGATACACCTACTCGGAGTGGCACAACTTCACTCAGCCTAGACTCGGTGAAGTGAGTTCTCTAGGTGTTTTAACTTCTAATGGGGCGGGGAGTGGGGAGGGCAGGGAATGTGGCCTAGTGGTAAAGTACTCGCCTCGTATACATGAAGCCGTGGGTTCGATTCCTCAGCACCACATATAGAGAAAAAAGCCGGAAGTGGCGCTGTGGCTCAAGAGGTAGAGTGCTTAGCCTTGAGCAAAAAGAAGCCAGGGACAGTGCTGAGGCCCTGAGTCTGCGCCCCAGGACACAAAACAAAAAACTTCTATGGGGAACAACTGGTAGTTGGGATGTGTGTAGTTGTTCAGAAACGACGTTCCCGAATTTCCATGTCCCTTCTCTTGCTCACTCTGTTCACTTCCAAAAACTCATTGGCTTCCTTATTTTTAAGATACCCTCATTCTCTGTCATGTATACTTAGTTTGTAAAATATATTCCACAAGTCAGAGGTTTCTAACATCCTCCACCAGAGTTTCATTTTCAGAAATGCATTTAACCTCATGCACACTAGATGCAGAAGAAAGTGAAACAAAATTCTCCTTTACAATTACAAATTTTCCAAATCAAGCCTGTATTTCTCTGTGACATTGCAGACATCAATATGTCATTTTTGGATAATGAGTGTCCTGATTTACAAAAATGTTTGTTGTTTTCACTTTTTTTCCATCTAAGTCAACTTATTATAATCATATAATCATACGTATTTATAGGGCATTGTAAGCAATAGTGTGGAAAATGTTTACAGTGTAGGATGATTAAATCACCTCAAATATCTTTTTTGGTGAGTACATTTGAATTTTATTCTTAGCAGTCTTGAAATATACAACACTCAGTTATAATCTGCAGCCACCGTTAAGATGTTTTAGTACTATAAATCACTAGGCAAACATGAAAGTTTCTAATAAGAAGAAAGCAAGAACACAAAGAAAGGAGGGATCAGATAAAGGATCCTCAATCTCTGTCAAAATTACCTGAAAAGCATCTAAAAAAAATTAATTCCTGTGCTTCATTATAGACAGTTCTAATTCCATGAATTTTTCTGTTTAAATTTTTTTCAGGTGGTTTCTGTGAGCAGCTAGGGTAGGAGACCCTGGATTAAATATTCTTTATGGAATTAAGTTCCCATCTCTTAAAAAATATCAGGACTACTGGCGCCTTTGTAGTCAACACCGGATCAGAACCCCTCATTCCTTGGTTGAACAGCAAATGGGCCATGTTTTATGATATGACTGTATTTTATTACATGTCCCTAGCTATGCTGTTTTTAAATTCAGGTGTTATTTATTTTCCTGTATGAAGAAGAATTAATGTTCTTTTATGACCACCCTAAGAAAAACAAAGATTAAGACATACAGGAGTATTTCTAGGTCCTGAAGAAGATACTTGATAACAAAAGTCAACCAAGTGACTCTGATTTAGAGAGGGACTGAAAACAGAGCTTTTAGTTATCATTTACTTACATTTAATGTGTGATGTGTATATGTGTATTTTTCATGCATTATTATTCATCATTAATTTCAAACATGTTAGTGTGAAATGGCTACTGTCTGGATTCCCATATTAGACATGAAGAAAATAAACTTACAATGTTTAGTAGCTTATCAAATGTAATAGTGTCAAAAGTAATACTGTAGTTGCTAAGCTAGTTTTTACTCAAAATACTAGGACTACTTCACTTCCCCAAGGTCAAATCCCAACCATTACGCATATTGTAAATGAGCCTGACCTCTACACATAAAGTGAAGGGATAAATATTCCTTGATACTAAAAAAAGTTTTTTAAATTTGTGTATATAACTTTCATTTTATGGGTTAGTAGTAATGTAAGCTATGCTGACTTTACAATATGGTTGTGATATAGACCAATCATGTGCATTTTTTGTATGTAGGAATCGATTAGAGGACACACTGGTTAAAATTAAACATAAAAGGTAAATAAAAATACATTTTATGTTCCTTTGTTTATTTTGTTTAAAGCAGTAATACAATCATTTCTTTTCATTTCACAGAAGTTGCACGTATGTAATCAGAATGAAGGCCACGTGTCATCGCAGGACTATGTCCTCAGCTATAACTACGAAGGCAGAGGGTCACCAGCTGGTTCTGTGGGATGCTGTAGTGAAAAACAGGAAGAAGATGGACTTGATTTTTTAAATAATTTGGAACCCAAATTTCTCACCCTAGCAGAAGCTTGCACAAAGAGATAATATCACAGTACTGCAATTAGGCCTAACTTACTAGACATTCTGGAAGATTTTTTGAATTAAGTACCTAACTAATTTGGACTTGTAAAGCAATATGTGTTTATGTTTTCCAAGATGTGCAAACTATTTAAAAAATAAGGCAAAGAGCAAGTCTCATGTTATTGTTGAAATTAGAGTATCTATAAGATTGTTCTTCTTAATAAATACATTGGAAAAACATTAGTTAGAAAAATAGCCACGCTATGACAACACTTCATTATTATACTGTTTCTTCAGGTGATTGTTTAAAAAGCAAACACAATTATTGGGTACTACAATTTAAAGATAGTTTTAGGTGAAAATAGTTTAGACTGAATTAAGTTAGGAATTTTTCTACTCTACCCCACCATATTCTCAAATTCTTTATTTGACTTTGGAATTAGAATTTGTTGAGTGATAATTTTCTCTAGAAGCATAGCGTGAAATGGATGTGTAAAATATTGATCAATGTAACACGTAAACAGAAACAAAAACAAGGAAGAAAGTATCAATAATTGAAAATAAGTCAGAATTATGCTTTGTCCTCCTGTATGACACTAGGATTTAAAAAAATAGAGAGCTTCTTTTGTCAATATTCATGTGTTTCATCATACCCGAACCCATCGGTTAGTAGTTCATATAAACTTGAGTGGCTTATTTAAATTTGGAAATTAGAATTAGAATTAGACTTTTCTGGTTTCAGTGGGGTATAAAAAGAGGGCATGATTGAAAGTTGATTTGCATTGCCTCATGGACAGAGTTCTATATCCACAAACAAAAGCAAGCTGAAGAATACCCACACAACAAGGACTTGGCTTTCTGTTGGGAACTAATACTAAGTCTCCTTTTCTTCCTCCTATACACATTTTTTGCAGTCAATTAACTATGCCTCATCAGTTAGAATCAGTTAGGCTAGGAGGAACTGGAATGCAGCTTTTCATAAAAGCTGGCAGTAGGATCACACTGTCCTTAGACTCAGGCCCACAAACCTGTTGCTGCTCACACTGGGTAATCTGATTTTCCTTTCCTAATTTGATATCTGTCTCAGAGTAGCATCTGAATGACTCATGAAAATCCAGCCCTTCATGGCTCTCTCCTTTCATCCACCTGCAACAGGGTCCAAAAGAGCTCCAGCAGACTTCCACTTAGGGACAAAATACTCTAGGTTTTCACTCATCCTTCAGTGTGAATTGTTTTCTATCAATTTTCTTTGTTACAAGGAATTTATAGTCATAGAAGATACAGGCATTGTTATGGAGGGAAAAAAAAGATTAAGTTGTCACTTAAGAACATAAGGAATGGGCAAGACCAAGAGATCAAGTGTCATTGATGAGAGGACAAGCAGCAGTGTGGGGTACTTGACAGTCAGAGAGCAGCAGGAAGACCCAAGCCTCCAAGGTGAAAGAGAAAGACCAACAAAACCTGTAAGTGGTATGGAAGGCAACATTGCCTGCTTCACTTTCTCCTAGGCCTAAGTCTGGCTTTTTCTCTCTCTCTTTTTTTTTTTGCCAGTCCTAGGGCTTGGACTCAGGGCCTGAGCACTGTCCCTGGCTTCTTTTTGCTCAAGGCTAGCACTCTGTCACTTGAGCCACAGCGCCACTTCTGGCCATTTTCTGTATATGTGGTGCTGGGGAATCGAACCCAGGGCCTCATGTATATGAGGCAGGCACTCTTGCCACTAGGCCATATCCCCATCCCTTTTCTCTCATTTTTAAGCAAGAACAGCTGGCATTTGACTTTTGGGGAAGTGTCAGCCATGCTCTTCTATGTTATTTTGAGGTTGGAGTCAAGAAGAGGCTGATTGCAGGACCAGTCTAAGGCATTATGGACAGGACTGAACAGGTAGTGTAGAACAAGCAAGGTGTCAAGGAGTTAAGCTGTATCCCTGCTACTGACTCAGGGCCCTAACAAGGTCTTCAATTATATACATATTCAAATACACACACACACACACACACACACACACACACACACACACACTACATTTTTTAAGGAACAAGAGAAAAAATACATGTAGAATCGAGCCTGTGTGTGTGTGTGTGTGTGTGTGTGTGTGTGTGTGTGTGTGTGTGTGTGTTTTCCAATACTAGGGCTTGAATTCAGGGTCTGGGTGCTATCCCTTATCCTTTTCAATTCGAGGCTGGTGCTCTTTGATGTGAGCCAAAGCTTGCTTCTGGGTTTTTGGTGATTAATTGAAGACAAAAATCGCACAGATTTTCCTACTCACTGTGGCTTTAAAGTATAATCTTTAAATCTCAGGCTCTTTGGGTAGCTAGGATTACAGATGTGAGCCCCCACTGCTCAGTTTACAGACAGGGGTTGAAAAGAGTCATTTGTCTATCAAAGTCTTTCTAGTTTTAATGCAGCCATTTTAACATGTAGTAGTATTCTTTCTTCATGTGTAATGTGAAATTGTATTATTTTATTATGCAAGAAAATATCTTTATAATGCTTTCACTTTTCCACCGAATAGTCTTGGGCTTTTAAATGTAAATACACAGGTTATTTTTTTTCTTACATTTATAAAGAAGCCTTGATGGTCTTAAAATGCAATGAAATTTGTTTTGCTATGTTTTCACCTGAGCTTTAATTTTACCATGAAAAAATGTTACCTTGCTTTGGAAACGTAGTGGGTTAAAAATTAGATGTGCAAAATGAATGTAATAAAATGATGTTTTTTTTTGTCTTTGATGTACTTGAAAATAAATGATCCAATATGGTCAAGTGGCAAAGTTGTGTTTCAGGCAAGCATGAGGATAGAAATCCTCAATGGTATTGTATTAGTGTGAATATTTTTGCAAATGGGCCATTTGCAAGTGATTAGCATCATTAATATGTATTATATTATAAGGAGGTATTTCCATCTTGAGTCACATCCTCATTTGTATCACCTATGTGCACATCAGTATTGGATTTTTATTTGATATGAGAAGTATTACAAGGTGGTTATGATTGTAGAATGTGGCAGGGATGCTGCCTGTTTTATTTTGAGGATCAATGTGGTCAAGGAGAAACAGTATGAATTTAAAAAACAAAACCAGGCAAGATAACAAATATCCAAAGTTAAAAGCACAAGCTTGAGGTAGTATGGGCTCTTAGACAGCTTCCCCACCCCCTCCTCCCATGGCAGTGTTCCCTTCAGAGAGACTGTCCATTCTAACAGAAAACCATTACCTGGGTCAAAAAATTTAAAATTTAATGGAATTTGGAACAATTTTAATTTCATGGACTTTGATTGTACTCAGGATTTCATTGTAAGTATTTGCTTTTGAGAATGGACTCTGAATGTTGTTTGCAGTTTTAAAACATTGAATAGAGTCCCAGTGTCCAGCAGTATTGATTTGGTTAAATATTGGGTCTTAATAGTTGAGAACACTTACATTAGAGCCATATAAATTCTAGTTCTGCTACTTGCTAGCTGTGTGGCCTTAGAAATGTTGCATAGCCTCTTTCCTAGTGTTCTTATTTTAAAAATGAGGACAATTTTATGGGGTTGTTGAGATTATTAAACTGATTAATGCATTTAACATGCATAAAGCATTGCCTAACCTTCGAAAGAAAAAAATATTGAATCAGGTATGAGTCAGTAAAATTACAAAGTTGGACATAGTACAAAACATCTCTCACTTTTTAGGGTACAAATATTTTCCTTATACAAAAATTTAATAAAGAAAGACCCAAATAGATTCTCTTCACACAGTTAAGTTATAGCTGACCTTAGAGTTATGTGTTTACTATGAATGAAGAAAAATCAGTATTATAAATTCTTATTTTAAATAATGAAGCCAATCCAGACAACTTCTCTCAAATCTTGATTATCTAGACTAGATAGATGTAGACTAGGTAGACTAGACTAGGTAGATATATATGAAGAAAACAATCAAATAGTACCCAGAATATGTTTGCAGGCCCTTTGATTCTCTGATAACTTCTTGTGATTTCACACTTAAAACTCAACTTTTTCACTTTGTCATTTTGGAAGAGTAGTAGTGAAAATTATTAAACATAAACGTCACCACTGTAGCCATTTTCATGTGTATAGTTAAGTGGTAGTTAGCACGTGTCACCACGCTATACACTACCACCACTATCTGTTAGAGAACGTTGTCATTCTCAGTAGAAAACCTGCCCATCCTCACCTCCATCTTTTCCTCTTTCTCCAGCCCCTGGAAATAGTAATCTGAATTCATTTTCTAAGGATTTGCCTGGTCTGGATTTTTTTTTTTTTTTTGGCCAGTCCTGGGGCTTAGACTCAGGGCCTGAGCACTGTCCCTGGCTTCTTTTTGCTCAAGTCTAGCACTCTGCCACTTGAGCCACAGGGCCACTTCTGGCCGTTTTCTGTATATGTGGTGCTGGGGAATTGAACCCAGGGCCTCATGTATAGGAGGCAAGCACTCTTGCCACTAGGCCATATCCCCAGCCCCTGGTCTGGATTTTTTTAAATGGCAAATGGTTTATTGGCAAGCACTTGGTTTCAGCTGGTGTATAAATTCACCAGAACAGGAGACAATAATTAAGTTAAGTGAATAAACGTTTGGTAATCATCGGAAAATTTGTGGCCATTTTGCTGTCCAGTAGAAATCCAAAATTGCTCAGGGGCCAAATCATCCTCTAATTAGTCCATATGGAATGGGTCCTTAGTACCTAGAATCGGGAGAATTGCCCCTTTTTTAGCCAAACTTGTCCTTTTAGCATATAACTTTGGTTTTTTAAAGAAATCTAATGGGTAGTGGTAAGGATTTTGTCTCCTTACAGACCAAATGCTTATTTACAAATGTTTGACTTTGGGTTAGTCAGAATCTTTGCAATCACAATGTCACCTCTTTGGAAAGCATAAAAATGTTGATGAAAATTTTCTGCAAAGACAATATCTGAAGTTTGAATAGTAGGTTCCATTGACAGTCCAGAAACCACTACAATACCACCAACATGTTCAAAAGCACAATGGACAATATAGCTATACCCAATAGGATAGCCTAAAGTAGAGAGGTTTTTCCCAGAGTTCCACGAAGCATCCTTTTATGTTGACTCTGCAACCATGGCCATAGATCTATTCTAAAATACATTCAACTTTTTAGAATGTTTGCACATTTTCCAGAAAAACAATTTAAATCTTGTGTCAGAGCCAATGTATATAATCCATAGCTTTCAGATATCCGAGCCTCTCAGCAGTTCTGGACAGGATGTTTTATCTCAAGGGACACTACACAACCTTGTGTGTCTGGATTCTTTTTTCACAGAAATTAAAAATGTCTGTCAGTCCTTTCCCTGTTGGAAAGTCATTCTAGAACAAGAATATCTGGCTTGGAATTTTTTGAAGAAACAAATATGGGTTTTATTTCTGTAAGTAAATTCATTATCAAGACATCTTGTGAAATAAAATGAAATAAGGCAAAAGGAGATGTGGTAATAATAGAGCAATGTACTTATGGTTATTTGTAAGCATATTTTATATTTTTGCTAAGAATTTGAAGGCCATCTAAATGGCTTATTAGGAGTGGTTTAAAGATTGTGGCTCAATATTGGAGAGCAGGTCTGAAGGAAGTAAGGAGGCAAGCCATGGAGACAGAGCAGTGAAGAACAAAGGCCCTTGGTAGGATTTTTCTTGGTATGTTCCTGGTCAATAAGCTAAGACAACTGAACTTGAGAGGAGGGAATGAGAAGGAAAGGAAGGTCACAGTGGGAAGGTAGCAAGGTTCTGTGACCATAGCAATAGCTTGGGCTCTTAATTGAATGAGGTAAAAGACCACTGGAAGGCTGAAAAGAGGGGAGACATAAGCTGTAATGATAAGGACATTGTAGGTTAAATAAATAACTATAATTTCTTTATTTTTCTTTTTCTTTATTTTTCCTTTTTCTTTCTTGATGTTTTCTCTTTTTAATTCCCTTTTTCTACTCAGTGTCTTCCTTCTCTCTCTATTTCTTCCCCCATCTTCTTTTGTCGAATTCTCACCACTTTCCCCAAATAGAGCTGAGTTTGTGTTTAGTTCTGCTACTGTCCTAGGTTCCCATTTGCCTGTCAAGGTGGAGGCTCCAGCTCAACCACTTGGGAAGACTGCATACAGCGGGCACAGAGAGTATGCCTCAGCAAGTGGCTTCAACCACTCCAGCTGCCAACAACATTTGGCATCTTGTTCCTCTTCCAGCAGTGAGCTCTAACTTACCTTTTAACATGTCTTTGTAGCCCTAAGCCTGACCTGATTTCAGAGCTCATTGTTTTCCCTCCAGTAGCTTTCATCACCTTCAACTACTCTGGTCCACCCTCAGTCTATCCACTGCAGTTATAATGTTTGGAAAACATCCCCTCTAAGCAAAGCCTATGTGTTTGCTCTAATTTTATATTCCAGGGTAAACATTTTTTTATTCATCTGTGAACCAATGACACTGTAATTTCATGTGTTGATAGGAAAGGAATAGACATAAATATTTATACTTCAAAGAGTCTGCCAAATGCCCAAAACAATCTCTGTGAGGATTGAGCAGATTAAAACAAAGATTTCAAAGGGAGTGATTAAAGTTAGCAATTTATGTAACTTCATTATAAGTGGAAAGTCCTTATAGTTGGGCTTTCTGATATTGACTATAAAGAGAAATGAGCACACCTGTTTTACACAGAGCTTATTTTTTTCCCTCTGAGTTTATTTATGTGTCTAAATAACACATTTATCTAATTATGGAAGCATAGACTGTGACTAGTATATAATATGATAATTAATTCATTTTTGTCTATTGTTAATTACTTCAGCTGCACCTTAATTCATATTTAACATGCTAGATTTCCTTTCTTTGTCACTGTTTAAATCAGTGTTTTATTCACATCTTATAAAAGCCTGGTATGACTTCTGTGTGGCAGGTCCTGCTTTCTTTCTGCCAATGCTTATATCAAACAGGAGTAAAATAAACATGCCTGAGATGGATTTTTTTTTTTTTTTGGCCAGCCTTCAGTCATGAACTCAGGGCTTGGGTACTGTCCCTGAGCTACTTTTGCTCAAGGCTAGCACTCTAGCACTGGAGCCACAGCACCGTTTGCGGCTCTTTCTGTTTATGTAGTACTGAGGAATCAAACCCTGGGCTTCATGAATGTTAGGCAAACATTCTACTACTAGGCCACACTCCAAGTCCTCAATTTGTTTGCTATATATTGTAGACAGTAGGTGGAATTCTCAGCATTGCACTGGGGCTACTTCTTTAAAATTCCATATTAATATGGGTCAGATGATGATCTCAGCACATAGACATTGCTAAATGCTCTTTTGTTTATTAGTGGCCTTAGTTTTCTGTCTAATATAGAATTTGTCAAACATGAACATATTGTTAATGCTTTCCTTATAGAACTGTTGGCGAGATGACTTTTTGTTCTTTTTCTCCTTTCACAATCTGTCAGGTGCAGAATCTTTATTTCATCATTGGGGGCCAGTGGGAAGTTCTTTCAAGTAGAATTGAGTGTTTTTCTAATTTCACTATAAAACTTGAGACAGAAATAATGGCCCACTATTAATGAGGTCAAATTCCAAACTGTGTGTAGTTTTAACTGGCCAATGATATAATTTAGGAATTGAAATTTTCTCAAAGGAATTTTGCAGGTTTTTAAATGACTTGTACCTCTTAAATTCCCTATCAGAGATTTAACTTGAAATACAGAAAGAGCCTATTGGTACCTTTTTGTAAGAAGAGCTATATGCAGAGCAAAGACAATTCCATATCTCCTAGGGTTGATCTGAACTTAATTGAGCTTACTGTATATGCAAACAACTGAGAACATTCTCTGGCCAAAGAGTGAGAAATCTGTGCAAGGGAGCAGTTGCTGCTCACTTAATATTTCTAAGTCTGACATCACACTTAAGTTTGAATTCTCAGTTTTACCACTAATCAGATTACCTTAACCGCAGAGGATATTGAGGAAGGAGGACCTTATGAAAAATGCATTGGAAACATTACCATCTTTTATTTACATTCCTGAATTGTGTAAATTTTTGGCATCTCCCATTTCCAGAGGGCCAGGAAGCTAAGCAAACAAATTTATTTCTCTCTGGCACCAGTGGCCATATCTGAAGTAGTAGTTACTAAGGAAGTTAAAATCCTGAGGATCACGGTTTGAGGCAAGCCAGAGTAGAAAGTGCATAAGACTGTAAAGCAGCCAACACAAAGCAAGGTTGGTGTCATGTCTCAAGAAAAAGAAAACCTCAACAAAAACCAATAACTTATTCATGAGTAGTCTGACATACAAACTAAGAAGGTCTATTTTAAGTGATAATTTGTTGATGTTGAGTGTGTATTTGTTTTCCTAGTTCCTGGGCTTGAGCTCCATACCTTGCTTGACTTGCTTTTCTAAACTCTGATTTTATCATACACTCACTGATTGTTTCTTTAGCTCACAACAGTCTATACTTCAAATAATATATACATTTTCTTCAAGTATTAAACTTATTTGCTTTCAATTTAACAGAATGTAGAATGCCTGTATTTTTTAAAAAAGACTCAGCCCAACATTTCAATTGCTTTTATGTTTTAAATACTTTAAATATATTTATAGTAATTTCCTGTAATTATGAAAGTGTGTGTGTGTGTGTGTGTGTGTGTGTGTGTGTGTGTGTGTGTGTGTTGGTCCTGGATCTTGAATTCAGGGCCTGGTTGCTATCTCTCAGCACTTTGCTCAAGGCTAGTGCTCTTTTTCTTGAGCTACAACTTCACTTCTGGTTTATTTTGGAGGGGGGAGTAGGGGTAAATGGAGATAAGAGTACTACGGAGTTTCCTGCCCAGACTGGATTTGAACCTTGACCATTAGAGCTCAGCCTCTTGGGTAGCTAGGATTACAGATGTCCAGTGTCCAGCTGACAGGATACTTTTTTATTCTGACAAATTATATTATGTAGACAGAGGAACTGCCGCCGTGAAAGTAATTTAAAAATCATGTTGATTTAATCAACCCAATTAATACTGTAATTATAAAATATACTCAGAAGTAGGCTTTAAAGTTGGGTTTTGCTTCCAGTTACCTTTTCAATTAACTAAGCAGTGCTTCATGGGTAAAATTTGGTCCAAATAAGACCTTTGAGAATAAAAAGGTAATTTTGTGAGAATGTTAAGCAAGCACTTTTAAGGGATTATTTTAATAATGAAATGATGGTACCCATTAGAGAGAGGTGCTAATCTATGGTACTGGCTGCTTATTAGAGCCAGCCAGAATATCAATGCCCAAATCAGTCAATAAGTGCTTAATATGATGCCTCTGTGCACACAGATTTTGTGGCTATCTTTAGTGATCTCATTATGTAATTTTCATTTTTATAAATGGATAAGACCAGAATAAAAGGAGGCATGCTTTTCTTTAAAGAATGTAAACATTACAAGAAAAAATTTAAATACAAAGACTCATGTCATTCTTTTGTTTTACCCATGTGAACTCTCCCAAATATGGTTCTTTTTATTTATTTATTTATTTATTTATTTATTTATTTATTTATTTATTTATTTATATTTTTACCACAGTGGAGTTTCATCCTCCATTCAGCATAGTGCCCTGGAGGATCGAAAGCCGTGTGTGATCTTCCTTCTCAAGCTGAGGTGTCAGAGGAACCCCTAGAACTTCTACTCCCAGAGGTTTTCTGCACTCAGTGATTTTTTTCCTTTTATAATTTTCTTTGTGGAATCTGTCAGCTAATTTCAGAACTGAAACCCACTGGAAGGAGTACTCAGAAGTTCAAAGGTAATTTATATTCTTTCCTTAGAACTCATTTTTTTAATTGCTGTGAGGGTCATATTCTATACTACCTATAAGATGAATTGACTTTTCTTTCTTTCCTTTGGTATTTGCTCTATTTAAATGATTAAGTTTCATCTATTGTTTGACTGCAATTGGTAAATTTATTTCATGCTATAGTATGATGAAATTTTTTTGAGGAGATTTACATCGACACATTGTACTGGCACACTGTATCAGTATTTTTCCAACTTCAAAAATCTGGGTGATAGAATCAAATACTAACCACACACACACACACACACACACACACACACACACACACATTTTATTAGTATAATGGAGATTCTAATGTTTCCAATTGTAAGTGTTAGGAATGGATATGTCCTTAGTCCACAAAAAGAATGGTGGTGTTTGAAAAAAAATTCACGATTAAAAAACATAACAAAGATGAATTTATGCCCACAAAGCTTATCTGAATAAATTAACACTTCATTATTTGTTTAGCTGTTTTCATTCATGTTTACGATCTGTCTAATTTATATACCAATGTTTTAGATGAGGAAAATAGCAACAACATATTTAATTTTAAAAACATATCATTATGATAAGTACTTTCTTATGGGAATTTAAAATGAAAACAAATGTAAATTTGTTTCCATCAGAGAAGGCTCTAGAGGGCAGATTTACGACAAATAATTGCAAATATTTCAAGATGTTATTTTAAAGGCTCTTTATGTAATGTGACAATTTTATTTTCCTGGATATTATGTGTCTGTGATGTTCCTATGGGAATTATGAGGAAGGAAAATTGTCCAAATTGTGAGAAATAGAAAACTGGGAGATTTTTCTGATGTTTGATATTAGATGGGATACTTGAGATCAGAGACTTGTAGGATATTGGATGAAAAAGAGAAACATACACAAATACACAAAAACACACAAATAATACAGTGATTTAAAAAGGCCATTTTGAGAATGCAGGCAAAATTTTCAGAGGAAAACTAGGCTGAAGAGACAAGGCATGGCAGACAGAAAACACTAGAGTTGGTTTGAAAGCATGGCAAATTTCAGAAGGCACTGAAATAAGTTTGGATAGATGGAAAGCAAAACAAAATAGCCAGTATTTATGCTTTATACTAGAGTTTAGAAAAGCAAACAAAACCCAGGAGTCTGGAAGAAATGATAAGGCACACCATTCAAACTGAGGGTTTAAGTACAATCATTGGAAATGAGGAGGGCATTACGGAGGCCTCCTGGGAAAGAGACACCAAAAGCAAGAAAAAAAAAATGGGGGAATGGGAGATAAATACTCAGCTGTAGTTACCTAGAGTAGACCAGGAAGATGACTTGGAGCAATGAGTTTGGGTTCATGGGCTGTGATTGAATGCTTGCAAAGGTAATATTGCACAATCAGAGCGAACAAGTGAGAAGAAACAAGTGTCATGACATAGCATTAAGGTATGGAGAAACCCAGAAGTCGGTGGTTAGACCTTAGGTAGTGCTGGACAAGGAAAGGAAATAAAATTAATCCAGTGAACAAATCAACACATGGTGCTGCATCCTATTTTGTGATACTAAAAGCCTTTTGTAAATTTGTATCTTGGCTGCTGAAAGATAAGTTCTGTATCTGTATGTTTGACTAATTAGCTCTTTTCTGAGTAATTTACATTTTCTTTTCTTTTTATAAGTTTGGTGAAATCAAAAGTAACAATTGTGATCGCCTATAATTTAAATAATTAAATTATATGTAATTTAGTTAATATGTAAATTAACATACAAATTAAATTGCCTATAATTTGCATAATACTGCCTCTGCTTCTTTAATGGAAGTAGGAGGAAATTATGGTGTTCACATCTGAAAGAGTACCACCGCGGGAACAAAGCCATAACCCAGAAGATTGAATGATGAGAAAACCATTGCAAGGAAGCAAGGTTCCCCCCTACACCACCCCCAGCCCCCGCCCAAAATAGTTGTGCGCATGCCTCCTACTGGACAGAATCTGAATTCTCACCAAACTTCTACCTGCAAAGAGACTGTAGTAAAGATGGTGAGCTGTCACTTCTGCCATTTGTACACAAAATATTGCATCTTGTTTGAAGACTCATACTTTAGGTGAAGTGAAGGAAGCCTCTAGGATGAAGATGCTCATGCAGCAAAGATCGGAGGTTGTCTCTATCCTAATACCCAGAAAGGAATTGCGGCCTCCACCCCAACAGACCATCGGGTGTCTTAAGTCTTCAGCATTGTCTTCCAACACTGGGGACTCCAGAGAGATTCCCGGACACTGGAGGAAGTGAGTGTGGGCTGGGAATGCATGCTCATCTGTTCTCCACTGGGATAAGGAAGCAGCTATGGCTGGCGTATAACCCTGTGAATGCCACCACCATAACGACGTAGAGAGTAGGTAAAGGGGACTCTAGAAGAAACGCATATCCCCAAATATTACAGTTGAAGTAGCCATAACTACCAGCTGTGGAATGCTGAGGTTCATCATTATTAAAGATCCTTAGAAGGTTTCACCCTTTCTTCCCCAAGACATTGCTTACAGTATATCTCTTACTTGGAATTCTTCCCGTCCTCTGATCAGTATGATCTATTCCATTCAATCTAATTTCAATTAACTATTCATTGTCATGCTCTTCCAAACTCTACACACTAAACAAGACCTCCCAAACAGCATGCATTCACACTGTAATTGCAGGCCATGAAACTGACATCCCTTCAGTAGCTCTGCCAGGCATTGCCTGTTATCTTCAGGTATTGCTTGGCTCCAAGAGTGGATAGAATAAAGTATCTTTAGTTCTACTCCTTTTTTTTTTATAAGAAAAGAAAAGACCAAAGTGTGTCTTGCTCATAAACCTGACCTGTCACACCAAGGGTAAGAGCTCCTAGCAATTTTGTTTCAAGCTATCTCTGTGCCTTTGTGTACGAAAGAGGTATTCACTGGAGTGCATGTTATGGTTCTGTAGGTATTCATCTTAGTATTGTTGCGTACATAATAGGAAATTTTGGGGACATAGAGTCACACAAAGGAAAAAGAACAAAAGAGAACAGCTATGAGTTTTGGAGACATATAAAATGTGCTTACTCCAGGCAACTGAACAACTATTGTAGGAGTTTTTTACATTTTTATTACATATCTTATATATAATATTTTATTATATAATAATAACAGATAAAAACAAACATACCAATTAATAATAAAATATGTAATATTTTACTATACAAACATATTTTTTACTTGTTTTTACTATTAATTTAAACCCTGTGGGGTAATTAATACATGTATATACATATGTATGTGTACATTATTTGCACTTGGGCTTAATGTTACCAGGTAATGGATAACCAGCATCTGTGTCAGTTGCTGGTGGCTCATGCCTGTAATCCTAGCTACTCAGGGGGCTGAGATCTGATGATTGTGGTTCAAACCAACCTGGGCAGGAAAGTCCATGAGATTCTTATCTCCAATAAACTACTCATAAAAAGTCACAAGGAGTGTTATGGATCAAGTGGTAGAGCTCTAGCCTTGAACACAAAGAAGCTCAGGGAGAGCTCCCAGGCCCAGAGTTCAAGCCCCAGGACCAGCAAAGAAACAAAGAGAGAAAGAAGCCTGGGTTAAATCCCCAGTACCAAAAAAGAAAAGACAAAGAAAGAAAGAAGAAGAAAGAAAGAAAGAAAGAAAGAAAGAAAGAAAGAAAGAAAGAAAGAAACCAAGCATTTCTCAGTGTCTCACTAGCAGATACTTCTCTATGTAAACTTTTTTTTTTCTTTTTTGGCCAGTCCTGGTCCTTGGACTCAGGGCCTGAGCACTGTCCCTGGTTTCTTCCCGCTCAAGGCTAGCACTACTGCCACTTGAGCCACAGCGCTGCTACTGGCCGTTTTCTGTATATGTGGTGCTGGGGAATCGAACCTAGGGCCTCGTGTATCCGAGGCAGGCACTCTTGCCACTAGGCTATATCCCCAGCCCTCTATGTAAACTTTTGAACAAAGAGGTTTTGAAGAGGAATTTGGGCCTAAGTACTGAAGGACACTGCTAGGGGTGAGTATGTCCAGTAGTGTCTGATGTGAAGAATGTGTCTTAACACTGTTGGTTAATATTTTTTGATATCTTAGAATATTGTTTATTAAATAATTAATATTCCACTTATCACTATGAGGAAAGGAATGAGTTTAACCAACAGATATGGCAAAACTCAAGTTTTCTCCCCCAACACCTCCACTTTCATAGGTTCTAACTATAGTGATGATTGTGTATGCCTTTAGTCTCTTCTTCTTTGAGACGAAGTAGAAGCCAGTAATCAATGTGATCCTCAGGCTGAGTTGTAGCTCAATGGCAAAGAGCTTTCAAGTGCAATATCCTGGGTTTTATTCTCAGTACCAAAAAGAAAAAAACTGAGCCTATGTGGGGAGAACAGGAAATGTCATACGGGTGCTGGGAGGCTCATGCATGGAGCAGCAGCCAATAGACATGGACAGGCAGCTGCTGGGGCCCAAAGAGGCAGCTATCTGTAGACTAAAAATCTGCTTAATCAGAATGTTGCAGGTCAGTGGGAAAGGTTGAGTCAATTCTCATGTTCAATTCTAGTGACGTGTTATTTTGTGTACAATTGGTTATCTTTTTTTTTTTACTCCATTAGATCCCATATGATGCACAGGTTGGATGTTTCTTTTTTTTTTTTTTTTGGCCAGTCCTGGGGCTTGGACTCAGGGCCTGAGCACTGTCCCTGGCTTCTTCCCGCTCAAGGCTAGCACTCTGCCACTTGAGCCACAGCGCCGCTTCTGGCCGTTTTCTGTATATGTGGTGCTGGGGAATCAAACCTAGGGCCTCGTGTATCCGAAGCAGGCACTCTTGCCACTAGGCTATATCCCCAGCCCTGGATGTTTCTTGTTTATTATTTATTTTTGCTTACTAGCAAACCAAAAGGCACTAAAGAAATATTTCAAATACATTTGTTGAATAAATGAGATGAAGCTACATTTGAGGTGAAAATTAGGCACTTGAGAAAGTGCTTACCAGTGCAAGCTTAATTTTAGTTCGTTGCAAAGAATTGGTATAAGTATTATTTTTTATGAAAGGCAGTATGACAATCACACCTAATACGATTGGGAAATTTATAAATCAATTTTCCTGTCATTAGCTTAGTGGAGTTATATTAGTAGGAGGTTCAAAGCAGGTCACCCTCTAGAAATAGTAGCAGACAATAGTAACACTTATGTACTCAATAAGTTTAGAGAAAATGAATCGATAACATAAAACCCCAGTAGATTTCCTGAAGAAAATGGTCAAACTGTTACTATAGTGGAATTGCAATAAATTAGTTTTAATGTGATGATGATCTACTACAGAATTGTTTCTGATGTAATATTTTGAGTCCAATATGTGATATAAAAAATGGCCACTAGATGGCAATGTGTATCGAGGAATTCAATAGTTACTATTGCTGGATCCAAGTTATGAGGTTCAGAATTTCCAGATTTTTAAAAAGATAAAGTCATTTACATCAGCTAAGACACATAACAAATGTCTGAAAAAGTTTCATCTGGAATTTGTCCAAAAATATGTTGGAATTTATACTATTAACCAATATTTTGGCTTGACATTCAGAGTGAGGATGTATTCATTGTGATGTTGAAATGCCTGAGATGATATGATGGCTTTTCAAAGATACCTGTAATGTTTTGGGTGTTGTGTTTTGAGGGGAGTTTAACAGCAGTACTCGTAAAAGGTGAAATGGGACATTTCTTAAAGGCTTTGTGGTGATTTAATATCCCTCCCTCCCTCCCTCCTTTCTTTCTTTCTTTCTTTCTTTCTTTCTTTCTTTCTTTCTTTCTTTCTTTCTTTCTTTCTTTCTTTCTTTCTTTCTTCCTTCCTTCCTTCCTTCTTTCTTTCTTTCTTTCTTTCTTTCTTTCTTCTTTCTTTCTTTCTTTCTTTCTTTCTTTCTGCACATTACAATTTCTTTTTTTTTTTTTTGTGAAAACAAATGGGAACAGAGTCAAGAAACTGGGCATTGATTTTTCTTCCTGCAAAAGCAAACTCTAAAAGCTGTCATGCATGGACCTTTTACATCTCCAAAGCTGCTATGTTTCTCACAACAGACTCATGTTCAGATTGATAAAAACTGTGAAGCTACAAGATGCTACAAGCTAGCATGAAAGACAGATTCTGTCATGGCCTCTTTACTGAGTAAATTGAGAAAATACTTGGTGAATTCTTTCAACCACAAACAGGTAGAAATAAATATCCCACACCTGTTCCTGTTCCTTGTGAGTGAATTTGATACCAGTGCCATGTGTTAGGCAGGAAATGATTCAACACTAATTAATAATGCCTAGAGGATGATTTTGAATTAAACAATGAATTTTGATTTATCGTCCTCTGCTGCCATCCTGTGGTTACTTGAGAAATGACTATAATGGAGAAATTCAGTGGTGTTTCTTTGTCTCTCTCTCATTCTCTTTTCTTTCTCCTTCCTTTTCTCCTTCCTTCCCTCCCTCCCTCCCTCCCTCCCCTCTCTCTCCCTCCCTTCCTCTCTCCTTTCCTCTCTCCCTCCCTTCCTCTCTCCCTTCCTCTCTTCTTCCTTCCTTCCTTCCTTCCTTCCTTCCTTCCTTCCTTCCTTCCTTCCTTCCTTCCTTCCTTCCTTCCTTCCTTCCTCCCTCTCTCTCTCTTTCTTCCTTAGAATGTTTTGAGTTTTTCTAGTTCTGTATAGCAAAAGAAGAAAAAGAGTGAAGCAGACCTGTGTCTTCTGTCTCCAGAAAGGGTGATAATTAGGAGCATTCCTTCATTTATGTTTCTTTAGCTCCAAACCTGTAGAGATAAGCTGGGTTTAAAGTAATTGCTGCATAATGTATGTATGAGAAAAATTCGGAAATATTTTGTTTCTTATTCTTAGATATTTCCATGAGGATGGGGGGGGGGACATTTATTTTCACCTTAATTTTTATTTGATCAGAGGAACTCACTTCTTCCTGAACAGTCTGCCTAAACCAGGCTTTGAAAAATATCCATCATATCTGAATAGTAATGAAAAAGCTAAAGCTGATGAGAACACACCAGGCTGATTTGTTTTGGAATGCTACTACTTCAATTTTTATCTTTTATTTTTAATTTTAATGAACAGGCTGGTATTATGCAAGTGTTCTTGCTCTTATTGCAGAATAATCTACCATGTAATGGAATGAAAGTCTCTTCTAGGCAATTCAATATAAAAATACTTTTTCTTACAGGTAGCAGATAATGAATTATCTTCTAAAAGGAGTATGCTTTCTGATTGCCTGTTAATAATTTCAAACAATCCCTTTGCTCTTTTGCAGTTGAATTTAATGAAATGAATGTTTAAAAATTGAAGCATGAATTTAAATAACACTAGTATTTACCATTGTATTAATTATCAAACCAATTAAAGTCATTACTTTGTACATCATTATGAGGAATTGTTCTGTTCCCTTTTCAGTTTTACAGAAATGTATGTGTCAGGTTTAGTATGTGGCTCAAAGTCATGAGGGAAAGCAGATTTGAAAGACAAATAGAAGTTTACACAGATGATTCTGCTTTGTGTTTAATTACTCATTCGTACAGCCCTTGATATTGAATACCAGAAAGCATTAAATCTAATTTTCTTATTAAACATTTATTTTGGTACTTCAGTGTTGAAATATTCACAAACCATGGCTTTAACTAGACAAAGGAGCACCATAATACTAATTTACTAAGGTTTATTTTATCTCATGTACACCTTTTACTTATTTAGCAAATAAGTTAGTGGTTTGTCAGATATTGCTGTGATGAAAATCTAGTTGGAATTTGGGCTCCTTGGCCCAGGACAGAACTTCCTTAACAAAGACCCAGAAAGGCTACAAATCAAAGAAAGGATGGACAAATGGGACTGGATCAAATTGCAGAGCTTCTGCAGGGCAAAGGACATAGCTCACAAGATAAACAGAAAGCCTACAGAAAAGATCTTTACTGACCATACAACAGACAAAGGCCTCATATCTAAAATATATGCAGAACTAAAAAAATTACGTTCCTCCAAAACAAAACCTCAAAGAACCAATAGCCCTCTCAACAAGTGGGCTCAAGACTTAAAAAGAGACTTCTCTGATGAGGAAATGAGAATGGCCAAGAGACATATAAAAAAGTGCTCTACATCCTTGGCCATAAAAGAAATGCAAATCAAAACAACATTGAGATTCCATCTCACCCCAGTAAGAATGTTCTATATCAAGAAAACTAACAATAACAAATGTTGGAGGGGATGTGGCCAAAAGGGAACCCTACTTCATTGTTGGTAGGAATGTAATCTGGTTCAGCCACTCTGGCAAGTGGTATGGAGATTCCTCAGAAGGCTAAATATAGAACTCCCCTATGACCCAGCAGCCCCACTTTTGGGCATCTACCCAAAAGACCACAAACAAGAACACACTAAAGCCACTAGCACAACAATGTTCATCACAGTACAATTTGTCATAGCTAGAATATGGAACCAACCCAAATGCCCCTCAGTAGACCAATTGGTCAGGAAAATGTGGTACATATACACAATGGAATTTTATGCCTCTATCAGAAAGAATGATATTGCCCCATTCATAAGGAAATGGAAGGACTTGGAAAAAAAGTATACTAAGTGAAGTGAGCCAGACCCAAAGAAACATGGACTATGGTCTCCTTCATAGGGAATAATTAGCACAGGTTTAGGCAAGTCACAGCAGAGGATCCCAAGAGCCCAATAGCTATACCCTTATGAACATATAAGATGATGCTAAGTGAAATGATCTCCATGTTATGGAAACAACTGTTATATCACTGTTGTAATTACTTTCAACATGCAATGTGAAACCGTAGCTTCTATTATTGATGATGCTCTTGTATCCCCTTCCTGTGGTTGTACCTGCACTGTCTCTGTATCTTATCTGAGTATGTTGGAAACCGTGTATACTGGTATTAGAACTAGGAAACTGAGAGGGAATACCAAAACCGAGAGACACAGGATAGCAAGACAAATGACTACAAAAGCAATACTTGCAAAACTGTTTGGTGTAAATCAACTGAACAACACATGGTGGGGGGGAAAGGGAAGGGATGGGGAGGGGGGAGGGGGGAATGAAGGAGGAGGTAACAAACAGTACAAGAAATGTATCCAATGCCTAATGTATGAAAGTGTAACCTCCCTGTACCTCAGTTTGGCAAAATGATTTTTGAAAAAAGAAAGTCTAGTTGGAAGGATTTATTGCTACTATAGATAGGTGCTATAACTCATGCCTGTAATCCCAGCTACTGAGAAGGATGAGATTTATGGATTGCAGTTTTAAGCTATCTTGGGAAGAATAGTCCATGAGACTCTCATCTCCCATCAGCTGACGGAAAGTCAAGTGGAGCTGTGGCTCAAGTGGTAGAGCCTTGAACAAAAAGCAATGTGAGAGTACCAAGTCCATAAATTGTGGCCTAGGAGAGAGAGAGAGAGAGAGAGAGAGAGAGAGACTGATAGACAGAGACAGAAACAGAGACAGAGAGATAGAGAGGCAGAGACAGAAAGACAGAGAGACAGAGGCAGGAAAAGAGAGACAGAGAGAGAAAGGGGAAGAGAGAGAAAGAAAACAGGAAAGAAGGAAGGAAGAGACAGAAAGAAAACAGGAAGGAAGGAAAGAAGGAAAGAAGGAAGGTGGGAGAACAGAAGGCAGGCAGGCAGACAAGCAAAAATGAAACAAATCAAAAGAAAATTGTCCAGGAATATCCCTACTAAACAAGGCTTTATAGTGCAGGTCAGAATTAGTAAAAATCACACTAACTGCACTCACCTTATCGATGACAGTATATACTTATAACCATCAGTTCAAATTATACTTAATTTCCTTCTGTGGGAGGGAAAGCTGTATGCATAAGAACTCAACACAAAATAAAAGAGGTAAACAACAGCTTGCCAAATAAATAATATAAAGCAGTTTTCTATCAGAGCCTCAGTAATTACTTTGTGGAGCAGGCTGCCCTTAATAAAACAATTAATTTTTCTAGATGAATTATACACACCGATATTTCTTCTTCATAAATGTTTTGTTGAAATCATTAAGTTTTATTAATGAGTAACAAAGACGGACTTGGGTCTTTATTTTAACTGAGATGTATTTGTGCACTCAACTTGAACTCTACATGCTTCTAAGATGTGATTGAATTTGAATCAATCAGCATCCTTTGCTTGTCAATCATCCTCTTGGAGTTCAGGCTGCTTCCTATAGACGACTGTCCTCAAAGAATGAGCTGAGAACAAAAATCACATTAAATGAAGTAAACTAGGCACTGAGAGATACAGAATGCATTGTTTTCTTTAATAAATGGAGGTTAGAGTTCCCTTATAAATAAACATGTAAACACATGCATGGCCACATGCATATATAGGCAAATGGATTGACTATAGTATGGTATAAGCAGAGGAGGGTTGCAACGGTGTAATGCCTTTGAACAACTAACTTACAGTTAACAAAATGAACACCAAAGAGCTGGGAGGTGGTGAGGTCAAGGCGAGGGGGCAGATGAAGGGAGAGGGGAAGGGTCGCCAATGAAATCATAATGTTCAGCATGCATATGTTGAAAAAGAGCAAGGAATATGAAGGGGATAGATGGGGCTGGGAGAGATGTACTCGTGCACTGTCCTGTTGAACTGAAACCTCTTTGAACAACTGCTTAAATGATGATGATGATGACAACGATGACAATGATGATGTAAATTGACAAGCTGAGACTGACTCACAAAGTAGCACATCAACTCTTTTTGACAATCTCACCATTTCCTACAAGAAGCCCCCAATACCTCCTGCTAAACGCTATCATTTAATCCTAATGGGGATAAATTGGGATGCAAGCCTAGCATTATTAATGCCTAATGATTAATTGTTAGCAGAGGGGCAATTCTGACTCCATGGAAGTAAGAGGGCAGTTAAGGTCAAGCTCATGGCAGTCCTGTGTGAGTACAAACACAGGCAGCAATGACAGTGCCCTCTGCACGAGCTACATGGCGTGAATATTGCATATCTGAACAGTGGTAGCAAACTCATCCCTTTCACATACTATTGTGAGCCAGAAAACAAAGGCAATACTGCATATTGATTATCTGACATCATGATATTTTACATTGCTTTAAGTAATAGGAATCTATAGCGTCTATCTATTTATCTGTCTGTCTGTCTGTCTATTTATTTATATCTGAGACTTAAAAATTTGTCAGGCTACTGATTTATAAATGTTCTTAGCTACTTGCTTTATTCCATGTCATGGCTACTGTGCTTAGTGCTACAATAAATAAGGATATGCAGATGCAATTATGATATAACTAGTTCATTTCGTGTGTGTGTGTGTGTGTGTGTGTGTAGCAGTGGAGCTACTGGATCACAGGTTATTTCTGTTTTGAGACCTTGGAGTAACTTGTATACTTTTCTCCATAGTGGCTGACTTAGTTTACCCTTTGCTACATCCTCAAAAATGTTTTATTTATTTATTTTGCTGGACTTGGGTTTGAATTTAGGGCCTGGGTGCTGTTCCTGAGCCTCTTCGTATTCAAGCCTAGCACCCTACCTCTTGAAACATAGTGCCAGTTCTGGGGTTTTCTGAGTAGCTTATTGTACATAAGAGTCTTACAGACTTTTCTGCCATGGCTGGCTTAAAACTGTAGTCCTCAGAGCTCAGCCTCTCGAGGAGCTGGGATTACAGGTATGAATCACTGGAGCCCAACTCAAAACATTTCTTTTTAGTCCTGGGGCTTGAACTCAGTGCCTGATCACTGTCTCTGGCTTCTTTTTTCTCAAGGCTAACATTCTAACACTTGAGCCACAGCACCACTTTCTGCTTTTTCTATATATGTAGTGCTAAGGAACTGAACCCAGGGCTTCATGTTTGCGAGACAAGCTCTCTACCCCTAAGCCATATTCCCAGCTCCAAAACATTTTTTAGACTTTGTTTATAGCAGCATTCTAACTGGGGGGACGGGGTGGAGAAAGGCATGATATATCATTGTGGTTTTGAGTAACATTTCATTTAATGATGTTGAACATTTTTAATACATTTCTGTTATCTTCTTTTGAGAAATATCTACTCAAATCATTTGCCCATTTCTTATCAGACTATTTTATTTTCATTGCCATGTTTAAGTCTTATGTTTCAGCCACTTCTGTATATTAACCACTTAATGCACAGCTTGCAATTTCCTTCCATTTTCTACAGTATATCTTGAACCTATCAATGGTTTCCTAAGCTCTGATGACACATTTTAGCTTGATACAATTCCATGTGTCTAGTTTTGCTTTTGTATCCTGTACTGTTGAGGTTGTGCCCCAAAATTTTTTGCCTGTTCCAATGTCTTAAAATATTTCTAGGCAATAAGCTTTTCAACACTCAGGTGATATTTATCTGCACCCCCCCCCAACACCCTTGGTGGTATTTTTCAACCATCTAGGTTCTTCAGGAAGAGACATCAACAATTCTTAACTGCATAACTTTGATTTTCCAGTGTTGTAGCTCTGTAATGAAACCTCATAAGTTTCTAATTATGAGGCACCACACAAAAGAAAATAGCATATCAAAATCAACATTATAATTCTGAAAGAACAATGGGTGTTTTGAGGTTCATTTAGAAAAGCCCGAGCAAGTTCAAGTCTGGTTGTGTTACTGTTATGACATTTATAATGACAAGCCATCTGGATGCAATGAAAAAGTTTTGTGAACTAACCAGATGTCTTCAAATATCTAAATTTGCAGCATCAAAAGACTTTTTTTTTTAAAGAGTATACTTGTTTTTTGCCTGACTGCAAGTGTAGAGGGCTATTATACCATCAATGGTATACATCACTCAGGTGAAATAAAGCCAGCATTCCCTTGATTATAAAGAATTAGCAGAGGATGGTGGCTAAGGGTATGTCTTTGGGATGGAGATAATATGTGACCCATCTGAGCCTCTGAAAAATTATGAAACTTCACTGCTCCAAGTATGAAATATTCAAAGGACAGATTCTAATCCTATTTCCTTTCTACAACTAATTTGAGATTGAAATGAGTTTGTACAGGAATTGTCAGACATAAACTAAGTATGAAATAGGCATTTTGTTCTATTATTGCTCACATGCTTTATTATTTCCCACATGAATGTCCTTAATGACAGGGACTGGCCTACAGTATGAGCCAGTCCCTAACATAGGAAGTACTCAGGAATATTTGATAAATTGGTGTAATAAAATGTTCTCAAGTTATACCACTTCCTCTTTTTAATATAGGTTAGAATTTGTCATTATTATTGAAATATACTTAAATGGCAGATCAGAGGCACTGACACCCAACTCTAATTCTGACAAACTAATAAAGCAAATTTTACTTGCACAGGTTATAAAATAGATCAGGCTTTAAAGGTCTACCTCTCAGAGCTTCCAGCAAGTGACCAGCCATATTCTCTTTGGAAGGAGAAGCCACAGCAGAAACACTTTTAGGAAAGAGAAAACTAGAAATTTCTTATCACCAAAATTAAAGTTATTCATTATTAATAGTATTTAATTCAGTATTACTAAAATATTTCCCTTTTTACTTATTATCATACCTTTTCTTATTATTATTATAGTTTTTGAAAAAATTGATCAATATTTCTAGTATAGATGATCTCAGAGAGATTTAGAAATTTGCTGAAAATTGCCCAAGTAACAATAGAAGACATGGGACTTAGAAGTATCATCTAACTCCCAGCTTCTCCTACTGCTTTTACCTCTACTAATGTCTCCCCATCAAGAAGAGATGGCTAAATGCCATCTGAGTGATACACAGTTAGTGATTATATAATCCTTCAATGTTATAGTCAGACAGGAAACAAATAATCTTGAGATTAAAAATTCAGTCATTCTAAGATCCAACACCCTTTTATGATAAAAGTTCTGGAGAAGCTAGGAATCCATGAGGGCATTTCTCAATATAATAAAGGTTGTATGTGGCATAACTACAGTCAGCATTATACTTAATGGTGAAAAGTTAAAACCTTTTTCTCGAAAATCAGGAACAAGTAAAGGATGTCTGCTCTCTCCTTTCCTCTTCAATATGGTACTGGAACTCCTAGCTAAAGCAATAAGGCAAGAGACAAACATAAAGGGAATCCAAATAAGGAAATTAGAAGTAAAACTATCGCTCTTTGCAGATGACATGATTCTGTATTTCAAGAACCCCATAGATTCTTCTTCCAAGTCACTTAAGGTGATCCAACACCTTGGAAATGTGGCAGGGTACAAAGTTAACCCACAAAAAACAGTAGATTTTCTGTATGCCAACAATTAGGAGAGTGAGGCTGAAATCAGGAAAGCAAGTCCATTTGTAATAGCCTCAAAAATAAAATAAAATACCTAGGAATTAACCAAAGATGTTAAGGACCTCTATGATGAAAACATTAGAAACATGAAAAAGGAAATTAAAGCAGATTTAAGGAAATGGAAAAGCCTCCCATGCTTCTGGATTTAGTTTCCAGTTCACCCCTGTTAGAATGGCCATAATATAGGAAACTAACAATAACAGATGCTGGCCGGGATGAGGTCAAAAGTGAATGCTACTACCCTGTTGGTGGAAATGTAAATTTGTTTAACTATTCTGGAAAGCAGAATGAAGGTTTCTCAAGAGACTAAACATAGAGCTCCCTTATGACCCACCAATCCCAATCCTGGGCATTTATCCAAATGACCATAAACCAAAATGCACTAAAGCCACCAGCACAACTATATTCATTGCAGTATTACTTACCATAGCTAAGTTATGGAATCAACCCAGATGCCCCTCAGTGAATGAATGGATGAAGCAAATGTGGTATATATACACAAAGGAATTCTATGGTTTCATCAGAAAGAATGACATTGTTCCATTTGTGAAATGAAAAGACTTGGAAAAAATATACTAAGTGGAGTAAGTCAAACCCATAAAAACATAGGCTTCATGATTTCTCTCATTTGTAATAATTAGATTGTGTCTATAAAACTACAAATAAAGCCAATGGATAGTAAAAGACAAATAATTATATCTGGACATGATTAATTAAACATCACTCCAAACTTTCACACAGTGAGAACGAAGGAAGATATTCTTAGTAGAGGATCACAAGGGCTCAATAACTATGTACATATGAATGTATAAAATGATACTTGAGAATTCCAAGAAATGGAAACAAGAGGTTTTTTTGGGTAATATTTGTGGTTCCCCCCCACCTTTGATTTTTTGCTGTACTTGATTTCTGTAACCTTTGTCTTGTATCTAAGTCAATCTCATTTGGGGAGGGGAAGGGGAAGACAGAAATGGTGGGACAAAGTTTGAAACAATTCAGCAGTGATACTCATTAGACACTATGTTGGAAACAAACTATACAACTTGGGGGAATGGAGGAAAGAGGGAGGGGAAAACCTGGGAGCAAATGAGGGAGAGGGTGATACTGTTCAAAAGGAAATATAGTCATTACCTGGGTGCAACCCTGTGTTACATCACTTTTACAATAAAATTAAAATAACAAAAACAAACACCAACTAGAAGAAAAACTGCAAAATAAAAATTCAGTCAGTATTTGGTGCTAACAATTTGAATGTTTCAATATTTAGATATTTTCATATTCTTGTAACACAGGCATATATTCTATCTGCATCATGAGTTATATCCTATACCCTTTTAATATATATATATATATATATATTTATGTACATGTTGAGTTTCTTCTCTACCAGAAGTTCTAGAGTTGAAGAAGTGAATCAGATATATTTCTTGGTGCAATTTGCAGACTTAGCTACAGACATTGATATGTAAGCAAACCATTTAGGAACTTGGCTTGGTGAGTCATGCCTGTAATCCTAGCACTTAGGAAGGATGATGAACTGGAGGCCAGCCTAAGCTCCATGGTGACATTCAATCCCAAACAAACACATAGGCAACAAATAAAACTCCCAAACCAAACCAAAACAGAGAAGTAAAACAAACACTTGGAATGCAACTAAACTGCATTATTTTAGAAATGCATTATGTACAGACGGTACGGTCATCTCCATTGTAGAGAGGGGGAAGCAAGACAGATATACTAGACTTGATATTCAAATGGAGTGAACTTCAGAGGGAAGATCTTTCGCATCCTGCCAGCAAGGTCATCACAGATAGATGAGTAAAAAGCAATGACAGAAGTAGGAAACAAGGAGGACAATTGAGGCGATGGGTTGGCTTGGGAGGAATAGGAGAGAATGATGAAAGGAATGATGTTGCTCAAGATGTATTGCAGTTAAGAACTGATTTGTTGAACATGAACAATGACTTAAAGATGATATAGACATTTTAAAAAGTGGAAAACATGATGTTCCATTTCAGGAACACAAAAGTATTCACTTTGATTGTGAAACATAAGTTCTGCTAGGAAATGGTATTGTGTCAATTAGCAAGGAGCAGATGCTGGTCGGCCATGTGGCCTGTGTTTCAGAGTGTAGGTTGTGCTGGAGTCAGCATCAGTCAAGGGAAGACTCAGGAAGAATCCCTCCATGGAGCATAAGGCACACTGAAAACCAGAGACTGAGAGGCCAGATAGCACACTATTGTACTAATGTAGTTGAAGGGTATGTTCCAGGGGAGTGGTTCTCAGTGAAGCTGTGATGTAAAGAAGTAAAATTCTTCTATGGAGCTTTGCAACAATCACTAGTTGCCAGGATTCACTCTACATTAACTAGATCAGAATTTCCAAAAGTAGCACTTGGAATCGGTACTAAAAAGAAACCAAACAAGAAAACACAAAGCTAAAAATGAAACTCAAATCGACTGTAATATGCAGCAACTTTTGAGTGCTCAGATCCCAAAATTATGAGAGTAGCAGCAGGCAGAGAGAGGCAGACAGACAGAGACACAGAGAGAGAGACAGAGACACACACAGAGACACAAAGAGAAGAGAGAGAAAAAGAGAGCAGGAAAAGAGGCAGTTCATGGAGTGGCTTGTAGAGCAAGCACTCACCATGGCTTAAGCTTTACCTTATATACTAATAACTAGAGGATCACAAAAGTGTAGATTCCAAGTTGTGAATCTCATCAAGCCCAAAGGTAACAGCAAAGCTTGTGTTCCTCTGACCAGATCCTATGAAGTAATATTGTAGATTTTATAAAGGAGAGAGAAAGGAAGAAAAACAAAGAATGTTTTCTAAATCTTGACTAGAATAAGTAAGGGAATTGGAGAAAGCTAAGGAATGATTCTGAACATGTTGAGTCAGTGGGCGACTGTGGGGACATGCAAGTCCTGGAGCATGGACAATGTACCTGGGGGAGAAAAAGATGCATTCATCTTTAACCCATTGAATTTAGTGGAACAAGAGGAGTGGATAAAAATGGTACAGTGTGTGATGTAAGATGGGGAAAAGGACTTGGGGGCTGTAAGAAGAGAACATTAAAGGGCAAGCTGACGGCTAAGGAGAAAACTAGCATCAAGGAACCTAGTCACTAAAATAATAGGATCACAAAAGCACAGGGAAAAGAGGAGTTCAAGAAGAGAGTGACTGATTCTATCAAAATCCACTTGAGAGTCACTATAACAGTACTGAAAGAATTCTATGGGATTTCCCAATAAAGAAGTCACAGGCAATCTCCTCGGAGTGGATTCAGAACCCTGGAAATAGAAACTTGACCACAGCGAATGAACTAGTAAATTGAAGGTAATGAAGGAGATGGTATTTCTGAGATACTGGCTAGGTTCTGGAAAGAAAAGGAAGAAATAAATGGCTTATGTAGCCAACAATTCAAGTAAGGCTTGTTTTAGTTTTTCTTGCTTTGCTGTTGTTTATTTTTCCTGAATCCCAAATGCTAAGCAAGTCTTGTTAATTTGTTCACTGACTTCTTTTCTCTTTTCTTTCTTTCTTTGTTAGAGGAGGGGCTTGAATTTGTGGCCTTGTCTTTGAGCCACAGCACCACTTCTGTTTTTCCATTGATTAATAAGCAATATGAGTCTCACAGACTTTCCTGTCCCACTATTCATTACTTTGAATGATCTTTCTAAGAGTACATGTATCTCTTTTTAATATTTAAAATAAATACTAATGGATTTTGACTCAGTACATTTTTTTACTGTATGTTAATTGTGAAAATAATTTACTATGATATTTTACACCGAGATCCCATTTCACTCAATCAAATTAGCAATCATCAAGTCAACAACAAATCTTGGCAAGGAACTCTCATCCCTGGTTGGTGGGAATGTAAACTAGTGTAACCACTGGTTTCCTAGAGACATTTCTCAAAAACTAAAAATCAACCTACCTTTATGACCCTGCCAGTCTACTCCTGGGCAGAGAGCTGAGAGTCTGAATCAATCTATAAGAGAGAAACCTGCATATGCATGTTCATTTGAATCACCCAACATACCCAACAACTGATAAATAAAAAAAATATGAACCATATGTACTGTATTATACTCAGACATAAAAATGAAATTATGGCATTTGTAGGAAAATAGAGCTGAGGATCATCAGGTTGAACAATCTAAGCCAATTTCAGAAAGCCAAGCATCATGTTTTACTCATTTGATGAATCTAGAACTAAAGGATGAAGTTACTTGTGAACTACAATCAGGAATAGCCTTGTTTTCATGAAGAACCTGACACATAACCTATTTAGGCTGGAACTGAACCATTGGTAAAGAAGAAGCAAGGTTGGGCCCACTTGTAGAGCCTGATTCTTTCCCAGTAATTTGCAGTACTGTGGCTCATTTGTATCTTGAATACCTACTAAACAGTAGAACAGTAGAACAGTAGAACTTCCAGAATTCCCTCAATAGCCTTGTTCATAGACTATGAATAGACTTATTCATAGCCTTTGAGATACTTAAGTAGAAACAACTATTTCTCACTTTAAGGTAAAATGATTTATATTGATCACGTGTTTTTTTATACAGGTTTAAATGTTTTTATATAGAAAGATTGGGATAGGTTACATGATGACTGAAGTTGAGGCGTCCCATAACATGCAGTTTGAAAGGTGGAGATAGGGGAAATCTGGAGTGGTATGGGAAATCGGGAGTGGTATAGTTTGAGTCCAAGATTCAAACACTTGGAAATGAGGACAGCCAATGGCATAAACACTCAGGTCAGAAAACCTGAGAACTAGAGGCCCCTATGTTAGGAGAAGATGGATGGCTGAGTACAGTAGAGACTGAATTCCCCCATTCCTGCCTGTTTTGTTCTATTCAGGCCCTCCAGAGTTTGGGTGTTACATACCCACAGGAGTGAGGAAAATTGTGGTTATATTTAAATCTTTATTTCTCACTGTACCTGTGGCCATTTGTAATTAGTTTGAAGAGTTTATTTTAGGATCACCCATCAGTGAGTTGCTAAATGATCACAGAAATTTGGACATGGGCATTCAGGATTTTATTAAGTCAACCCAAATGACGATTTAATACCATCATATTTAAATGACCTTTTAAAATAAAAAAATTGCTGAGTTCTCAGTGATACAAAAAAAGAGAGCATTATTAACTAGTAATCAACTAGATAAATGTTACTTTAGGGTAGCGCTAATTGGATGAAATTTAGCTCACATTACAACCACATTCCGTATTTTTCACTCTTTAAAATTATTAAAATTAAAAATTAAAAATGAGAAAGTGTTTTACTCAATCTCAAGTTCCCTTAATGGCAGTGTTGCAATGTGTTATGGATAGATGTCATTAACTCTTACAACTACTATATATTTGTCACAGTAATTATGAACTTTCTATTGTGTTTATTGTTGCATTTATTTGATTATCAATGCCCCAAATGGTTTTGATGATAAATTTCTTTGTTGGTCAATTTAGCATCAGCATTGTGTATTGAAACTTCATAATTTGCTCTGACATCCATGTGTAATCATTGTGAAGTAAAAAAGTTAAATTAAAAAGTTAACAATAATTAAATATAAGATATTAGGGTTTTTTAAAAGCTGGGTAATTATAATTTATTTTGGCCTAGAGTAATTTGACTTAGAAATTACAGCTTATTCATTTGGAGGAAATCTTTAACTTCTTAGGATTACTTTATTCTTCGACTCTAGAAAATTACTTTGTGAAGGAAGCAGTACATTGCAGTACATTTGTATTTCTCTTCATCCGATACTCTCATTGATTTGAAAATAACTTATTTTTCAGAACTACCTTGGCTGTGCTGTGCTTGGTGTCTCCCCTCTGTAATTTCAGCTATTTAGAAGGTGGAGATAGGAAGACTGGAGTCCAAAGCTCAGCTGGGTAAAAATGTCAGATCTTGTCTGACAAACAAACTAAAATTGCAAAATCAAAAAAGAATATGACTTGATAAGCACTTGCTTATCAAACACAAAGCCTTGAATTAAATACTTACCACTGTCAAAACAACAAAATAACCAATACTCCCAAACCTCAAACTTCCTTTGCTAATGTAAGTACGACGATCAGCTTTTGATTCTGTAACATGTTAGTGTATATATTTGTCTTGTTTCCATTACCATAAAAACATGCCAGAGACTATGTAGGTAGCTGGAGGCTGAAAGTCTAAGGAACATTTCAGGGGCTATGGTGAGGGAGCGTCAGGTCTACCACCTCACTTTGGCTGATCAGTATGTCAGAGAGAAACCAGCCCATTACAGACAGGAAACAACAGGGAAGTGCAGGACCAAACTTGCTAAGCACCCTCTTATCAGCATTGGCTCAGGACCCCATGAGAAATGATGAATCTCTTCTGAACAGGTTGGTGTCATCAGTGACCTAAATACCTTCTCCCAGGCTCTGCCTCTTAAAGGTCCCACCATCTGTTCTCATCCCCATCTCATCTCTCTGGAGACTAAGCTTCTGATATATTCCAGCCAAGGAAAGGATTTTAGATGCTGTAATAATCGAACCAAGCAGATATTGCCTGGCTTTAAGAAGGCAGTAGTAACATGATTGGATTTTAAAGACATTGTTTTGCTTCTGTGGTTAGAATGGAAGGGAAGACAGGCAAGTAAGATCATTGTAGGAAAATGGAGAGAGCTGGAGGTGGGGTGGTCAGAACTTGTGACTTCTTTTTGAAGGTAGAATTAACTAAATTGATGAGAAGAGCAATGTAACAGTTACTTTTAGGTGTCAGTGTGATCCAACCATGTGGTTCCCAGATCTATCTGGGACAGGGTTTTTGGATGAGACTAGCATGAAAATTGTTAGATGAATGTCAATTGCTCTCTTTTATGGTAAGTGACCCTTGGCCACTCAGGTGAAAGCTCAAGCAGAGCACATAAAATATCTAACCCTTTCTAAACAAGAAATATTTTTTTTTTCTTTCTGATGATCACCAGCTTGGGACAAGAGGTCATTCCTGCCTTCAGTTAGTTAGATTTAACAATCAAACTCAAACTGGACATAAACTCTCACTGGAGTTTAGGCTCCCTAATCTTTTTTTTTCTTATTTATTGTCAAAGTGATGTAACAGAGAGGTTAGAGTTTCATATCTTAGGCCTTGGGTACATTTCTTGAACTGTTTGTTACCTCCTCCCTCATTTCCCCCCCTCCCTAATCTTTTGAGTGAGACTGACTCCTGGATTCTCAGCTCTTCAACTCATCCTTCAGATCTGGTTCCATGCTTTTACAAGAAACACACACACACACACACACACACACACGGACTCTCTCTCTCTCTTAAAATTTTCTAGAGAAGTAGAGGCAAATGGGACTCATATTGAGTCAGCATTCCATCTGCGAGAGCTACCCACTGCAACCTGATTGTACTAGGACTCAAGAAAATTAAAGAAAAAATTTGTGTAAGTACTGAATATGTACAGACTTTTTATTTGTCATTATTCCCTAAACAATGTAACTAGTATTTATGTTTTATTTGATACTGTAAGTTATTTGCATATTGTCAAACTACATACAAGGATATGTCTACAAGTGTGTGTGTGTGTGTGTGTGTGTGTGTGTGTGTACTATAAACAATATGCAGTTTTGTAAAATGGACTTCAGCCTAGATTTTGACATCGCTGTGTGTGGAGGTCTTAGTATGAATCCCCTAAAACTACAGATAAGGCTGTGTGTGTGTATATATATATATATATTTCTTCTGTTTCTCTAGAGGGCTTTAAAACAAGCAATGTTCTAGAATGTGCTTATTTGGCATGCACTAACCAAGTTTGCTCTCTCTGTTGGCCTTATTATGAATCTCTAAAAGTTCAGTTTCTTTGGTCACATGACTTCGAACAACCTAGAAACTCAGTGAAGTTAGATTTTATGATCACAACAGTAAGAGTCCCACAGAAAAGCCTGTATTTTACGTCTTCTGAAAGCATGGCAGGAACTCTTTGGTCTGACTTATTTGCCATCCCAGAGAAAACTAAATTTTACAGAAGCAAAGGTGATTTTCAGTGCTCAGCTATAAATCTTTATGAGTTCAATGAGCACCAAAATTCAGCAGGAGAGTAAAACTAATTATCCAAAATATGGAGAAAGGATCTTGTGTCATCTGTAACTTTTATGTATTCTATCTACTTAGAGTCTAACTCTAGGCCACCTCCCCCTCAGAGGCATACTTAGAAAAATGAACACAACACTGACACTTTTACTCTGAGTACTCCAGACTCTATTTAACATTCCATCTTCATATACTGTCTACATTGTTAAATAGCTTGAAACTGCCGAGCAGTCAAGCAGTACACAAATTAAGCCACAAAGTAATCGGATTTCAATCACTAAATATTCACAGCTCAATTAAGTTATTTACTGAGATGTTTGTCTTAGCTGTTGAAATCTCTGCATATTTATAGCCACTTCCCACTAACCTTTTAAGAAAGGTATCCCTATGTGAAAATAAAAAGCCACATTTGTTTTATAAGGTGCATTGAAGTTATGGCTTCAAATATTTAAATTGAATAAAAAGACAATTACTTTCCAGTTTTCCAAAAATATGATGCAGTATCTAAAATAGAAAGCTGATTACAAATTGCTTGAATGTGTATTTTTTTAAATGTTTCAAGTTACAATCTAATCTTCTGCTATTCCTTCCATTCTGTGGTATGATACATGGACTAGATTTTCCAGATTCAGCACTTCTATATCTGCTCATGTTCAAGCATAAAATCCTCAGAGTGACTGTGCATAACTTTGTTCAACTTCAGAAGTTGCATTTTCTTCAGAGCAATGAAGAAATGGGTAATAAGAGCTTCCTAAGGCAGCATGGCTCCAGTGCTCATCTGATAAGTGCAAAATGTGTCTGTAGTTTTGAAAAAAAACACACCCCTATGTGTTGATAGTTTTATAATAGGTGACAATGATATTTAATATTTGTAGCTAGGCCTTGCTAAAAACTAAAAATCACTTAAAGTATTTTACATGTATCTCCTTTGAGCTTAAAACAACAACCACACTTCGAATATTTTACAAAGAAGAAACATTAAAGCTTGAAGATTCCCTTGCCTAACTGAGCATAAGAAGCACAGAAGCATATTTTAAATGGGGCTATACAAATCCAGAGCCTACATTCCTAATACTGAACTTGACTGAGTCTCTTACTCCAAATGATGTGACTCCGAAGTATTCTTTATTGCTGCAGTAACAGAGTACTAAAAACCTAGTACAGCACATACCTGTTTGCAAGTCAGAAATCTGACATGAGACCTATGCGGTTAAAATCAAAAGCTGAATTCCTTTGCTTCAGGAAAGTATTCTTTCTTTGCCTACAACAGTTTGTAGTTCTCTTTCTCAGGCATGACCCTCTTATTCCTCTCCTGAAGACTCCTGTGATTACCATGGTCCACCTGGATACCCCAATGAAACCTCCTAAATCTGGAGACTTAGTTGAATGATTTCTGTAATGTCCCCTTTGTTCTGTAAACTCACATATTTACAAGTTCAAGAAAAGACTGGGCATCTTTTCAGGGTAAGAAGGAGCACTATGTTGCCTACCATACTCAGATTGGAATTAAAAATAAACCTTTTAGAACCTGCCCTCAAAAATTGCTGATAATACTAGGAAAGATAGCAAAGTATCCTATCTATAAGAGATACAAAGCAATTAGTAGTTTTTATGATGGAAGCTTGAGTAATTCGGGTATTCATGCATGCTTTGAGGGTGTGTGGGTTGTATACTTTAGCCACTGGAAAGGTCAAATTTTACCATCTAAGGGTTTTGCTAGGACACAGATTCTTTTAATCTACGAACTATCTGTGTAGGGTAACTTATTACAAACACATTGTATATTTTCCCTGTCTATTAAACCTTACCACACAAAATTTCTTGTGTAAAAAACATGTCCTTTATTACACATGATGGTTACTCAGAAAAAAAAAAGTTTTGATATGACAGGGCAAGAGATCATGGAAATGGTCGTTTTATACATGAACATCTTAGAATATTTGTAGAATCTTACAAAGACATTTAGATTATTAGAAGACATTTCTGGGATTGAAAAATCATGAATGCAAGGGTATTTTGTTTATATTACCTAAAAATAAAACAAGTACATCTAACCTAAAATATCCCTAAAAGGTAAATATTAATTTTCTAGATGTAGAAAGGCTGAAAGTGAAAAGATGATCAGTGATATAGTTAACACCCCATCTTAATTTTGTAGAGTACATTCCTGTTCCTTATCCTATTAACCCAAATATCAATGTTAAGTTAAAACCTTTTTGCAAACTCTTAGTGGATAATTTTTATTTTATTTGTGTTTTCCCTTCTTCTCTCTCTTTCCCCTCTTCCCTTCCTTTTCCTACTTTTCTTCTTCCCTCCTTCTCCTCCCTTCTTCCATTTCTCCTCCTCCTCTTCTTTTACTTCTTGCCCCCACCCTTACACATTTAAGGTCAGATTACAATGTAATAGCACATGGTTAGAAGCTCTTAACATTCTTTGCCTAACCATCCAATCTTAATTAAATCATGGGAAGATTCTCTCTCTCTCTCTCTCTCTCTCTCTCTCTCTCTCTCTCTCTCTCTCTCTCTCTCTCTCTCTCTCTCTCTCTCTCTCAATTTTCCTCATAGTTTGAGAGTACTATATGCTCAATTTCTGACACAAGGTACTTTCCAGGTTAGATGAATTAAAAGAAATGCTTTTTTCTCACTAAGTATAAAACAGAAGAGAGAAACCTGTATTTTAACACAATGTATACAACAAATCCCTGCGGTGTATGCCCGCCAAACAGACGCTAGCATCAAAGAAAAGAAAACTGCTAGGGAGAAATCACTGGGCGGGCCTTGAGGCTTTGGGGAAGAGGAGAGAAGGATCTGAGGGTGAACTGGAATGAAAGAAAGGGCAGAAGAACTTCAGAGTCAAGAAGAGGGTTTGGAGAAAGTCTAGTACAGCCTCAGGATGCTGTTAAGCCTACCAGGCCATACCAAGCAAGTGGCTAGTAGGTGAGCTGCCAAGACTCTGTGTCTCAGAAGAACTCTGAAGATGCACAGCCCACATCTTGTATCTGAGGTCTTGAGCCTTTCTGAACACCTTTTGAGACTTGCCTCATGTGTGCTGAGAGTTATAGTTGAGATTTTGCTAGTGTTTTCTTTATTGTTCTTTTTTACTTTATAGGAAGAAATGTACCACCATTATTCTTTTTCAAAGTAGAGATATCTTGATGGTGAAAGATTTGGAATATGATTTGATCTGTCAGTGAAACAGAGAGGCTGTTGCGATTTTTCTTCTTTTTTGATAATCTGATTATGTCCTGTAACACAAGATATGTGGAAGGTGATAGATAGTGACTGATTTCTTGCATCCCAAACTGCTAAGTTGTGAAATCATTTTGTTAAATTTTGTTTTCCCTGAGATATTAATTTAAAATTTTTCTTTGCAGAAGAAATGAACATTCTTAATTCAAGCTGAAAGTGTTTTAGAGTTTAGAGGAACTGTGTTTACTTGTTTGAACTTTCAATAAAATGGTAATAATATTCATTATAATTTCTTTCATCTCTCAGATTTTCTGCTTCAGTAGAACAAGGCATACACCTTTATTGAAACTGTGATCTTATTGTGTTTATTTCCTTGTATGTTTGCTTTATCATCAGAATTAAAACTCGTGGAGATAAGAACTCACACTGTATCAAACACACAAGAAACTCAAACCAATCCCTTGACTAATTAAAAACAAGTTATTTTTTCGTATATCAAATGGGTAAGTTCCTAAATAGACTCTTATAAATTGAATTACATCATTCAAAATATGGTGAAGATCTACCTCTAACCCACAGTATATACTTGCATTTGGTAATGAGGTTGCTGAAGCTATACTTAGTTGAGATGAAGTTGTATTTGAGAATGATAGGTCTGTAATCTAACAAGGCACACGTATTTACTGAAAGATGGGCATATAAAGACACGTACACATGGGAGAATGGCTGGTGGTAATGAAGGTAGAAATCTGTGTGCTGCATCTACCAAGACAAAGAATTCCATAAAGGATCAGAAGGCAAGAAAAGTAAAAGGAGTCCTAACCTCTAGGTCATGTCTTGGAGCTTCCAGAGGTTGGGACCAATATATTTCTGTTGTCTCAAGCTATTTAGTTTCTGCTATTTCATTATGGAAGCCATAGGAGATTCTTATAGCACCACCTCAAAATATTTCTCAATTTTAAATCTGATAAAGCCTTAAGAAAAAAGTTAATTTTTATTATGACAAACTAGTATGTTTTATAGATGAAGTTGTGAATATACTTAAATCAGTTTTTGTTTATTTCCTTCTGTAGATATTAGCATCCTTTGATAAATAGCTGGAGATAATAGCTTCAAGCTTCCACACAACCTCATCACCTAGCTGTATATTTGAAAAAAGTGAATTGGAGACCAATTTTTTGCATATGTAAAAGCATGTATGAGAGATGATGCAGACTAAGGCAATCATTCACGTTCTGCCTGTGAACTCTGTGAGGTTGCTAGTCATATGAATAGGCAGAAATATCTACCATTTGAGGTTTGCTTGAGGTAAATGTGACAATAATATTTTAGAATAGCTTATCTCAGCCTTTTATATGTTCTGACACACTCAGCAATTGATTATCATGTCTTAGAGTCGGGGCAACTGAGGTGAAGGGATGAGATTTCCCAAGGCCAGAGGCACCAAGTTTGCCTTTCAGCACCTTAGGTTAGATCCAGGAGCTTTTGTATGTAACCAAGCAGAAAGTTGAACAGAGCTCTGGGTAATAAACATTACTTCCAAGAAGATGGGCTTCTGGGCTTGCTCAATTCTGTGACCATGCTTTTGTTATAAATAAGGTGATTTTCTAGTAAATTTACATATCTCAGACATACTCATTTTGCCAGTGGAATATCACTGCTAAATCCCTAGGTCAATTAATATCTTTTAGTACTATGACAAATAAAGATAAAGTTTTTTTTGTAGAAAAGTTGCCTCTGGGATGAAGATTCGTGGTAATAGTGGTTAAAATGCTAACAAAATACTGTACAGTACCTTTTGTCCATGCAATTCTGATTAAAGATGTGCACATTTTAGCAAATTTCCCATACATAAGCTATTCTACTTGCTATTTCACTATTTATGCCTCAGTATTTTAAAATACTTTTCCAAAAATATTTTAGAGTAATGATTTCACTTGTTTAATCAACAACAATTAAATATTTACTATGTGCTAGGCATCATGCTGGAGACTAGAAATACCAAGTAATGTAAAATATGGTTCCTGTCTCCAGGCCTTTTGAAATCTAGTGTGAAGACATCTGAGTGTGTTCTTGTGTGCCTTTGGTATCTGGTGGGAATATGAACCAGGACAGGGGAAATTTAGTAGTCGGATATGGAGTCATCATAATGTCCTTGTGGGAATAGATTCCCAGCATCAGACATTGGGAGTCTTCTTCCAATACTCCAATTCCCTTTGCAAAAGGTAATTTGACTCAATTTATTGACAGTTTGACTGTTACAGCTTTTCACAACCATGCCCCCCTTTTCCTTTCTATACTGGAGCAACTTGACTTTTTTAAGCCCCACACTTTCCTCCTTTGCTGCACTGGAATGTTAAAAGCACACAAGACTCCATCTGACTGTGGGATACCTCTCCTTTAACCTACTTCCTAGCCACAATGAAACCCCACTATTCTACTTCTTTTCTCTCAAGTTATTTCAGACTAGGATCTAGGTCTATCTGAAAAACTCACCATGTGAGCAGTAAGCAGTAAGGATTTTGCACACCCATTGAGTTGGTGATTTTTTTCTTGGTGATTTTTATTCTGTATTTTGTTCTAAAATTTATCATGAGAAATTCGTATTCTAGTATTCACAATGGCTATTCTTCTTGGATTGATTTTTAATAGATGTAACAAGATCATATGCACAACTTTTTTTTATCAACCCCTCTGGGTCAAAATCATTTTCTAAAGTAAAAAGCTAATCACTATAATTCTCAGGACAGAACAGATTCACTTCAGAGTTTATGAATTTAAAATACTCGTAGATTTATATGTTTGGGCTCATCACATGACACTAAATGACACAGGTAGCCTTTTTCATCTTAGGATTTTGGCTGAAGAAACATTTAAACGCATGTACATAGGGTATTATGATTCATTGTAATTTTAAGGAAAACTCAAATGGTGACTCTATACTATGCATGGTTGGTGTGAGGTATGCTTTGCTTCAGATAAATTCAGGACTGAGAGTTAGAATATTAGTGGGGGTGTTGAATGCATCCTAGAAAAATACTTTAAGAAGGACAGCTAATAAAAAAAGATCACTTGAGAAGTGCAATATGGAGGATGGAAGTTTTAAGCAACATACTGCAATAAGCCAAATTGTAAGATGATCAAGTGACCCTCATTCTTGCATGATCCAATGTCCTTCATTTATAATAAGAACCTGGAACTTACCTCTCACCAACACAATTAATTGGTCAAGTGGGGGGATTCCATTCCTATAGTATGTTCCATAATAACGTGAAAAAAAGTAAGAAAAACTGAAGTCCCTTGAAAAGCAACTTTATCCTAATCAAAAGGGAGATTATCCTGGGTGGAACAAAGCTATTTAATTGAGTGCTAAACAGGTAGGTCTTCAAGTCACACAAAAGAGAAGAAAGGTCAGTTGCTTTCCTGCTGGCTTTGAGGAGATGTCCTGTCACATGTGAAATTGTATCACAGGAATCTGCCAAGGTCTCTTAAGGTCTCAAAGCATCTACCCATAATTAGAAGGAGTATAAGTCTGCCAATAAGCAGGTAATGGGAAAAGACGGTGATCTTCAGTTGGTAGAACAAATGCAGCTGACAAATCAAGTAAAGAAGTCAGCTGAACTGGGCTGCAATGACAGCTGGGAGATTATACCAATGACAATTTCTGCAAAGCAGTTTTGTGGAAATTTGTTAAATAGTATAACAATTAATAAACATGATTGCATGGAAATATCAGTGTTTGAGAAAGATCCTTTGCTATTGAGGTGAAAAATATCCCTGGGGATGAATGTTCATTTTCTATGGTACCCTAACACATAACCACAAATGTATCAGTCTAAAAACATAGCGTTATTGCCTAATACTCCCTAGGTCAATGGATGGATACTGTACTTACCAGGACAAAATCTGGACACTGTATCTTTTCCTCTTTCCTGGCAGCTCTAGAGAGGAACCCTTTCCTTATCATTTCCATCTTCCAGAGGCCAACCTAATTCCGTGGTCCTGGTTAAAGACAGTAATATATATATATATCTGATCTTATATATTGTCTATATTTCTCTTTGATTACATTCAGGAAATAATCTTGCTTTTAAGGACTCATGAATTAAGACTAGACTGTGCCCCTCCCCTAACTCCCCTAATGCTGCCTTAACCTTGTCTATAAGTTCTCTTTGGCCATGTAAAGTGGCCTACCCATAGCTTGTAGGGACTAAGTCATAAACATCTTTGGAAAGTTATTATTCTACACATAAATCAGAAGGAGAAGATCTAGTTAGGAAGGTATCATAGAAATCTTGAAATGAAGAGAAAACTCAAACTAGGGTAGTTACAGTGGGAATAAATAATCTTGATGAATTACTAATAAGGTATTAAGCAAAATGCTAGCGTTGTTTTATATATGGGGAGTGTATGGACAGAAAGGATACACAAAGTCCCAACACTTTACAAACACATGAGAAATAGCATAATTTACTGATTCAAGTCACTGGTAATAGATGCCATAGGGAAGATATACAAAATGGGATCCTTGTTCAATATGCTGAGTTTAAGTTTCTGTAGGATGTAGAGTTACTAAAGTGTAGCACATATCCCTTTCAGATAACAACCTTCAAAGTCTTCTGGGCAGGAAGTGGAAGGAGGAGCAGGGGAAATAATTAGATCTTGGAAGGTACAAGAGTAGAAGTGACCAGCAAAAATGAACCCAAAAATCACAGACTGAGATGATTCAGGAACGATTGGAGAGAGCTGTCAGCTGGGAATAGAGTTCTAGAAACGACTTGATCTTTGATGAGCAAAAGTAGCCAGCTAGCAGCATTGACCTGCAATAGATAGGAATGTAAGAGAAGAAATAGGAGCCAGTGTGGATAATTCAGCTCGCTATATTTTGAATCTTGAGTGCTCCACCAAGGTACTGGTAATAGAGGGTTGACCCTCCTCAGTGTGCTGTAGTAGAACTTCTTAGTGGTCAACAATAATTTATTGCAGGGTTGGCTTTAAAGGATGTTGTAGAATTCTGTCTTCCTCTTCCTCCCTCTTTTATTTATTTATTTATTTTTATTTTTATTTTTATTTTTTTTATTTTTTTTTTTTGGCCAGTCCTGGGCCTTGGACTCAGGGCCTGAGCACTGTCCCTGGCTTCTTCCCGCTCAAGGCTAGCACTCTGCCACTTGAGCCACAGCGCCGCTTCTGGCCGTTTTCTGCATATGTGGTGCTGGGGAATCGAACCTAGGGCCTCGTGTATCCGAGGCAGGCACTCTTGCCACTAGGCTATATCCCCAGCCCTATTTATTTATTTTTTGATTCCAGTCCTGGGTTTTAGAGGCTGGTCTAGGAGCTGTCTTTGGGCTTTTTTGCTAAAGGATAGCACCCTACCACTTGAAGCACAGATCCATTTCTGGTTTGCCTTTTTAAATGCATTTTTTATATTTTTAGTTTTTGGTGCTTAACTGAAGAGAAGATCCCTGCCGAAGCCGGCTTTGAACACCAATCCTCAAATCTCAGTCTCCTGAGTAGCTAGGATTGCAGACATGAGCCATAGGTGCTCAACTCCTCCCTCTCTTCTGCTTCCTCACCTTGAAGTGAATGATTTTCCTTACTATTACACACAGTCCTGTTATGGTGTGCTTCTTCAGCACAGAATCAAAGCAGTGGGAGTGATCAGTGATGAACGGGAGACTCCCAGACTGTGACAAAGACAACCTTTTCACCCCTTGTAAGTGGATTATCTCAGGTATTCTATTATAGTGGCAGAAACTGACTAACAAGTAACTGAAAGAGGACACACTTTCTTAGGAGTGGTCAATGTGTTGTTGTTCCAATGGGATTAGGTTGGATCAAAGCTGACAAATTACAACCAGTCTTTACATTAAGAAAAATCACCTGTTTCTGTGAAAGTATCAGTCGTAGCTTCTGGCACAAAAAGCTGTATTAGAAGAAGTTTTGCTTTGTCTATTCAAGTTTAGGTCACTTTAAAATCTTTGAATAACAGGTAATCATACTGCAAGTTACATTTACAGGCACTGCTGGCTTTACATGGGGTAGAGGCTTTGACTTTTCAAATTAGAATTCACAGTAAATGATGGTACAGTTAAGGAAAGGATACTAAGTGGTACTCCAAAGGGGGGAAAATATGGAGTCAGTCTACAGCTTCCTTATTAGGATGATCAGGATGAGTGTTTGAAGTGCAAAAATGTAATTCATGTTGTATAGAAATGGGAGCTGAAATGATTCCCTTACACAAAATGATCCCTACATAGAGGAAATAGCTTGTAATTAGGTTCAGTTTAATTTGAATGTAAATGTGGTCCTGGCACTAGGACACTACTGAATCTCATACCTGCTGACTTAAAAAGGTGAACCATTTAAAGTGACTTTGGCTTGAAACAGAGCTCTTTTTTTTCAGAGCTCTTATTTAAGAGATGGTCATGGTAGAAGTTCTCATATTTGAAAGTCAAGTTTTTGTGCGAATATAGATAAAATATAAGTGAAAACTTCTATCAGTAGGGTGAAACACCTCATTAAAAGATTTTATGTTGTAAGTAGGGATATTCCTTGGTCTTTTCTCCTAGAAGCGAAATAGGATGTCAGTTCTTTTTTTTTTTTTGGCCAGTCCTGGGCCTTGGACTCCGGGCCTGAGCACTGTCCCTGGCTTCTTCCCGCTCAAGGCTAGCACTCCGCCATTTGAGCCACAGCGCCGCTTCTGGCCGTTTTCTGTATATGTGGTGCTGGGGAATTGAACCTAGGGCCTCGTGTATCCGAGGTAGGCACTCTTGCCACTAGGCTATATCCCCAGCCCGGGGTGTCAGTTCTTGTCTGAAGGTTTGAGTACAATTTTCTCCCTAGTTACTAAGAGAAACGTTGCATTGGAAACTTTTGTCATGAGAGAATCCTATGTTACCTGTTGCCACTAAGTAGACGTTATAGGTTGTGAAATAGCAACACTAAGTTGTTGGATTAAAAGCTATTAACCCAAACAACAATGAGTTATTATCTCACCCCTGTCAGAATAGCTATTATGAAAATGACAAAAGTGATTGCTGGTGATGATGAGAAAGGTTGATGGGAAAATCAGTGCAGCTACCACACTCTGATCACCACACACACACCAACCTTGACACAGAGTATGAAAGAACTACTAAACAAAATGAATTAATAATAGGAATTTTTGATGGTTTGTTCCTTCGTTGAGGCTGGGTCTTTCTTTGCATTTCAGACTGACCTTGAAATCACAGTCCTCTCTTCACCACCTTCCAAATGATGGGCTATATTATAGGCCTGCGCCATCATGCCTGGGTTCAGATGTTGCTTTTGAAGGGCCATCTTGGAATCTGGCTAGTTTATCACTCCTGGACACAAGAGATATGTGTTATTACATGATAAATTAATGAATGTAGTTTTGGATAGAACATAACTATTTCATACCAGTTCTTAATTTTATGATTTTTGCATGTTTTATCAAGGACTAGGTTATTAGATGTGTATTTTGTAATGAACAGGACTTTGTTTTAGTTTATATGATATATAATAATTTATTATAAATTGAATTTATTTATTCCAGGTTAATTCATGAAAATTAAAAACTAAATTTGTGTGTATTTAAGGTGTTTTTGTATTTTGGTATATGTATGTATGGTAAAATGATAACCAGAATCAAGCTAAATAGATATTTTTATCATCTCATATACTCTGTGTGTGTGTGCATGTATGTATGTGTGTGCTTAAGATCAAGTGCAGGTAGGAACAATAGGAATATGGCTCCTAGTAAAACACCTATATGTACTCATATGTTTACAAAATCATGTATTCTGGCTGTTCCTGTCATAGTTTCTCAGTCACCTAGTGACAACAATTAACTCTTCTGTAAGCAGTTATGGCTTACAGAAAATCATTTTAGCTATTGCTGATGAAGTGGGGAAGGATATATGATTAGAACACATAGGTCTTTTTTGGTGTGTGTGTGTGTGTGTGTGTGTGTGTGTGTGTGTGTGTGTGTGTACTGGGGATCGAATCCAGGATGTTGCACTTTCGAGGCAAGCACTTGGTCACTGAGCTACCTCCCAGTCCACACATAGGTCTTAATTAGGTTTGGACACTCTGTAATAGGTTGTCTTTATAACTATAATTTTTAAAAAAGGCCTGTTTTCTACTTCCTATATAATGCTGCCAGGATTAGTGAGAAAATAAATTCAACAATATAAGAAATACAGCTAAAGATAATAGATGAAATTAAGGCAATAGTAGATGAATCAGTGTTGTAAGTTTATTAGTTAATAACAGAATACTACTTATTAATGAAATAAACATAATACAGTATACATTATTATACATTGTTTAATAATAGGGAATTTTCCCATTGTTAGTAAAGATCACCAATTGATATTGAGCAACCATTTCTCCTTGCGTTGACCTGTCTAGCTGGATTTGAATGATCCTAAATTGTTCTTACCTTTGTGAAGTGATACATCTAGCCTTGTGGAAAATAACCCTTTGCTGATTATCCTGTTTCTGAAGATATTTACCAAGAACTTTATCATTTTAATTTTCTTCAATTAAAATAGAGCATAACTGCTCCAACAATCTCTATAATATAAACCACTATTCTTCTCTTTAATTCTGTAATATCTTGACCTCTAAATACAAGTAGGAATGAAAATCATTCTTAGAAGTCTAATTTAGAGTCCATTATCAGATTTTTTCTACTCTTTTCTTGTAGGATATAAAAAAGACAAGATGGTTTGAATGAGGAAGAGCAGAGGCAATTTGCTGAATCATTATATATAGAGAACAAGAGTAAGCTGTGTCACTGGCTATTGCCAAAGGCTTACAGACAATTGGAGAAGTGGGAAGGCCTTATCCTGGAAAAAGGGAAGGCTTCAGGCAAGTTCTGGTTGGCAAGAAATGGGAGAGATTAGTTGGCAAAGGATGATAAGACCTGACTACCCTTGACTTGCTGTAGCAGAATTACAGCTGAAGGACCTATTATCATGTAGAATCTGGTCACTGCCCCTTTGTCATCCATTCACAGCCTTTTTCTTACTCATCACGTGCCAAGGCACCAGTATGGGATCCAAAGCATGTCAGGAGCTATGAAAATATATTGGATTGAGAAGAAATGCTGCAGATAAAACAGAAAGAATCAGAAGACACAAGATAAATGATATTAATTGAGTAACTACAAAAATAAAATGTCGTATTTCACCATTTTTAGACAATGTGTGGTTTAGTTTTTCTCAATTGCCCATAATGGTAGAGAAATAATCATTGGTTGTAATTAAATGGAAGAATCCTAGGCAAACCATTAAAAAAAAAAAAACTCTGCCCAACCTTTAAAGCAAATTTAATGGATTTCGTGGGGGCATTTGATTGGTTTTATAGAAGGTCGGACAAGGCATGCCATGGCTCCTGCACAGTAGGTTTTGTGGGAATCTGTCACCACTGTCCTTTAGACTTAGTGAGTTCTTGCAATGGGAATTTCTTTCATAATACATATAATGGCTAAGGTCCACCTTCATGCTGCCCAGATTGACTCACTGAATTCTAGATAAACTAAAAATGCTGTTACCACCAGGCTGTTTTATAAATTAGATGGTGGAGGTGGAGTCTTCTGGGATGCATTAGTTGCATCAGAGTGGCAAAGACATATTGTGCTGTTAATTAACCTCACAGAAAGATGAAAGAAAATGACTCTGATGCACAAACTTGACTTATGTTTATTTTTGTATTTGTGCTTTTGTCCTCATTTAGATTTCTTCTCCCCAGCCCACTGCCATATGCTGCTGAGACTTGGCTGTAATTACCCTACCCACAGACGAAACACAGTGAAAGAAAGCAAACAGAACCTCCAACACCAAAATTCAGGGCTCTGATTTAAGGAAAGAGTCTGAATCAATTTGAGAATGCGACAAAACAAGTTCTTCCATGTAGATAAAGGATATTGAGGCTTTTCCATGCAGACTGATAGGGATGATCACGCCAATCTTTACCTCAGACATCTCAACCCTGTATTGAAATAGGAAAAATACTATATTGCACACAGTTGCGCATTAGCAATACCTAAGTATTTAAAAAATATTTGATCCCTTGCTCCACTAGAAAAAAATGATCAGAAATTGAGGGAAGGATTGAGGCATCTGAGTTTTCTTTATCTCTGATTCTCACTCTGTACCCCTGCAGATAACCTGATATTAGTTGAGACAAAAAAAGCATGGAATAATATTCTGTCCATGTGTGCCATAATAGTACAGTACTGTGTATTTTTTCAGGAATGTCCTCACTTCGGTTGGTTTTGTTGTCAAGTAAGTAGAAGCCATTATCTTATGGAAAACAAATGATGGATCTTCAGACTTAAACTTTGGGTATGGTATGTAAGCACATCTAAAGAACTCTAAAATGGGTCATGGGAATTGACTTTAATTATCAAAATATCAGTTCGACCAAACAGAGGTAACCTTTTCAGGTTTTCTGTACATATTTATTTAAAATAAGCAGGTAAGAGATTAGCTAGAAAATAAACTGGAAAATAATAACTTATAGCTATGAAGTTAGCATTGTAGAAACCAATAGAAACTAATGGCTAAGAATTCTATATTTCCTACAGGAGGATTTTACTGTTGTCAATGTTTAATATACTAGGTGAATTTCCTTTGACGTACCCCCTGTGGTCACTGTATATGATTCTGCTACACTGGATATTGTATATATGCTTATCTGAACTGAGGAAGGGAAAGAAAAATGAAGGCGGGTGTAACAAATATGACAAGAAATGTACTCACTACCTTATTATGTAACTATACCCTCTCTGCACATCATCTTATCAATAAAATTTAATTATTAAAAAAAAGAATTCTATATTTCTTTAAGTCTTTTTCTTTTCTTTTGGTAGTGCTCAGGATTGAACCCAGGGCCTCACATACATATCATGCCAAGCAAGTGTTTTACCACTGAGCTACATCCTTAAGATTTAATAACTATCATAAGGTTTAATGCCCAAATTTTTATTTATTTCAGATTTGGGACCTGTACCAAAATCCACTGTGTGAAAATTATGAATAATTAGACCAAACTTTACTTAAATACAATCAGTATCTGTTATATAAAAAAAAGGAACATACTGCAAAGAAAATTACAAATCAAAACCTCAAGCCAGTGTGGATCAGATAAAGCAACTACCACCTGGAATTGCTTCAAGTGTTTTGTTGGATTTTGTTTGATATTTTAATCTAGAAAAGATAAGTCTAATTTTTAATCTATTTAAAATGTCCCCTAATATAAGCAATTTCACTAGTTTTAAAAAGTGGCTTCCTTTCCTGTTTGTCAGTGGGTGACACTGTTAGTGGCAGATAAATAGAAGATTATACCTTCTTAAAGAGGTGGATATTAAAAACTATTCCTGTGGAATTACATTTTTTTAAACTATTAAACTGAGGCTAGTTCTTGTGGAAATCTATCTCTTATATCTGAGATTATACTTGAAGATTACAATGCAGGAAACTATCCAATTTATAAAACTTGAGTTAAGTTGTACTTGCTGTGCTCAGAGAACTCTAAAAGTGAATTTTCTCTAATGAACTTTTTGATCAAATTGATGTGCTGAATAATGCCAAAATGGGCTCGTGGATTTTTAGATAAATTTACAGGTCAGAAAGCTTGTTCCAGTGAAGATTACATACTTTTTTCCCTTGATAAATTCAAGACATATATTTGATCAAAATTTCTACTCTGAGAATCTTTGTTCTTAAGCTAGAACACATTTTAAAAAGAAATGTCCAAAATGTCTGTCTCTCAAAGTCAGGAATAAAGTGGCTCAATTATTTCAGGTTGAATATCTACTTGGGCTATAAACTAAAAATACAATGATGGCTATCAGGACTTCTCTAAAAGAATAAGGAGGGAGAGTAAGACAGAGGAAGAACATGGTGCACAGGAATGTCCCAAAACAATAAATCCACTAATCTTAAATATAGAAGCAAATGGTGTTTTATCTAATCCAAAGAAGCTGATACGCAAGGAGTACATGATGAGTTTGGTGGATATAAACACTAGAAACCAATACCTATAGACAGGACTGACTTCATAATTTCAGTGCTTTTTGTATCTGCATGATGAAACACCTGATAGAACTTAAAAGAGGAAAGGCCTCCTTTGGTTCATAGTTTTACAGATGTTTAGTTCATGGTCCAGGTCCATGACTCCACTCAAGCCAGTAGTGAGGCAGAGCATCATGGCAGCAGGAATGGGTGTGGGAAGAATATCTTCACCTTGTGGTGGACAGGAAGCAGAAAGTCAGGGACTGATAGGGGCATGGGACAAGATATAGCTGAGTACTTCTTGCTCAGCTCTTCCTTGCAGTTTTTATAACCTCCCCAAAATATTAGCATCAACTGGAGATTAAGCCTATGTGGAACATTTCATATTGAAACCATAAAAGGGGCTTGACAACAAAATCAAAGTGAAAGGACACTTGTTAAATCATTACTAAGACTTTGAAGAAATATGGGAGTGACTTCAAGAAGATGATGGAATAAGGCTTTCCAATCTGGCTCACTAACAGGAACAATTAACCATGTACAGAAATTACTTCTCTAAAAATGACAGCCCAGGGTGAGATTGTAACACCTGGATGAGACACAGAAATAAGATGACATTCAATTTAAAAAGAGTAGAAAGGAGAGTTTCTTGTTATCTGTATTGCTATTTCTGCAAACCTGAGCAGCATATAATAGATATGCTCAGCATGGAGAAAAAGGAGGTGAACACTCAGCCTTACAGTATTTTCCAGCACCAACCAGAACCAGTGAACTTCAATTCCAGGTCATCGGGAGAAGATGTAGGCTCCAGAAAGGTCCTCTCTGTATCAGGCTCTCCAAGGTTGTCTTAGTGCTAATGTGGTTCTTGCAACCTCAGACCAGAAGACCCAAGATCCAGGCCTGCTCTACTCTTTCCAAAGCAAGTCCTATACCAAGAGACCTTAGTTCTGTACTCGAATTAGATGTGTCTGCTACTCACAAGACACTATTGAAAATGAACTATACAACTCATGAGGGAGGCTGTCAGAGGGGGAAAAAAAAGGAGAAAATGAAGGAAGAGGTGACATTGTCCAAAAAGAAATGTACACATTACCTGACTTATGTAACTTCAACCCTTTTGTATATCACGATCACCAGAAAAGTTTTGAAAAGAAGACACCAATAAAATGAACCTTTATTTTATTTAAAAACAACATTGAACATCACTAATCTGTAGGGCAATCAAAATCATAATAATGTATCCCATAAATCTGTCATCAAACAAATAATGGACCTTGTTACTTCTTAAGCAGGTACTCTAACACTGGAGCCACACTCACAATCCTTTCTGATTTAGATTATTTTTCAAATAGTGTGTTATATTTGGTCTGAGGTTTGCTCAGTCCAAAGTCCTATTTATGCATTCTATATGGCTGTGGTGACAGGGATATACAACTATTCCCAAGCTAGTACTGGTTGATACAGGGTCTCATTAGCTTTTTTGCCTGGCCTAGCCAGTAAGCAATACATTTATTATACTTCAATTAACTTTATTAATAAGGGCCTTCAGAGGCAATGCCTATATTAAAATTACAAAGAGACAGTTGAAAATTGGAATGTAAACTATTTTTAGCTATTTATAAACATCTCTATGTGAATATTGAGAGATTTGGGATGATGCAAAGTTGCGATCAATATTCATGGGACTTTTATTCTAATATAAAGTGAATTGATGATATTATTATCTGAATTAAAAGGGAAAAGGAATAAAAAAAACTTGAGGAGGTTGTTTCAGGTAACCAGTAGAAATCTGACACAGGTAGCTGTGTGATGAGAGGAAAAGGCCAATATTAATAGACAAATGAGTGAATCCTTTAAAAAATTACATTATTACCGGGAAGAAACATAGATTTCCTGTTCATTGCAGAATCTACTCTCTATTGTAAGAATGGGAAAATTGTGGCCCATTGGTCAATTCTACCACTTCTGATGAAACAAGAACAACAGGCAAAATATAACTGAAAAGATGAGTAATAAAACTACTCATCATTATACATGAAACTTTTAGTCTCTGTGACTGTCCATAATCAACAAAGTTGTGTCCCCACTGTAGTGTGGCTTTGGCAGTGTCACATTGGCTTCAGTATTTTCTCCTTGTCATCAGTATAAACTAATGTGGTAACCATTTTCATCAAAATCATGAGAAGGCTAAGAGGATGCCAGATATATAATATTTGTATATATTTATATATATTATATTTTAACATTTTATTATAAAGGTGGTGTGCAGAGGGATTACAGTTACATTAAGTCAGGTAATGAGTATATTTCTTTTTGAACAGTGTCACCCATCTCTTATTCTCTTCTAGTTTTTCCCCTTCTCAACTCCCCTGCACTCCAATTATATAGTTCATTTCCAACATAGTGTGTGGTTTCACTGTTGCACTGGTTCACACTTTGTCCCACCATTTCTGTGCTTTCCCTTCCCTTCCCCAAATCATACAAACTTATATATGACAAGGTGTCCAGAAATAAAAAACAGTGACAAAGGGAATAAACCAAATTAGAAATGAAAGGAAGAGAGAGAGAGAAAGAAAGAAAACCAACCACAAATAGTGCAGTAAAAAATCCCTTGTTTCCATTTCTTGGAGTTCATTTTGATAAGAGGATGCCTAATTTTAAGGAGTAGAGAGAGAAAAGAAGAGGTAGAAACCAGTGCTAGATAAGAGTAGAGTTCTGGAAAAGGCAGTATTCAGTAGCCCAGAGAAGAGAGGTCATTTTGTAGGTGTCAGCTTAACCCAATGTCACTGTTACAATTACTGAAGTCATAAGTGTCTTGGAAGACAGAATTGTTTCACAGAGGGGGAGGAAGCTATACTGTTAGAAATAAATCGATTTTACTAAACATTTGTATTTTCTAAAGCATTGGGAATTAAAAACCTTTTTCCAATAGTTATTGCATAAGACCATCTGGAAAAGAAACCATGCCATGTTCAATCTGTATAAATGAGGTGGGTTATTTAAGCACCGAGACATCAGGTTAGTGATTGCCTCATTAGAAATAAATTATCGGGCTGGGAATATGGCCTAGTGGCAAGAGTGCTTGTCTCATATACATGAAGCCTCGAGTTAAATTCCCCAGCGCCACATAAAAGAAAACGGCCAGAAGTGGCGCTGTGGCTCAAGTGGCAAAAGTGTTAGCCTTGAGCAAAAAAAGAAGCCAGGGATAGTGCTCAGCCCCTGAGTCCAATTGGGCCCCAGGACTGGCAATAAGTAAATAAATAAATTAATAAATTACCAAATTATTATTTTTTAATAGTTGAAGCCCAAGATTCATTACAGTTGGCCATGTGTTTTATTTTTATTTTATTTTACTTTGGAGCTCAGAATGGTAGAATGAAGGTGTACACCTTACAATTTGGACAGATGCTTTAATTCTAACAACAGGCAATTTTTTCTGCCTCTTCTTTGCTATTATTTGATCATTTACAATAAGTGGTTCAATAAAAATGAAATATGATTTTTGTCATCATGCTGCGGTTTTCTTCTGATGTTTAGTAACATTGTGTTGCATACAAGTTATTTAACTTTCCCCCTAGGGTTGATCGCATTAGGTAGAGATCTTGATTGATAACTAGTTTTGTGCCACACTGAGCCTTCTGATGATTTTCTTATTTCTAGTAAATGAAAGCAAGTCTCTGTAGACCTTGGGGCAAAATTTAAATCTGTCTTTTGCCTCATTCTGCACTATCTTGCCTCCAATTGACCTCATATCACCACAACAAACAGTCTTTCTATTACAGGCAAAATGATCACACACATTTAATTGATTCAAAGTACTGCAATCAAATTTATACTCTTATTGGCTAAGTTCCAGTTCTGGCAGACTGTAGCTAAACCTGAGAGTTAAGATTTATACATAAATCATTTTTGGCCAAATGCTTATATGGGATCATTTTATCTTTGTTCTTTAAACTGCATGAATACCAACTTGTTCTGTTATGATGCCATCAAATAAAAAGAAATGTAGGAAGCTAGGAACAGGTGGCTCACCCCTGTAATTTTTGACACTCAGGAGGATGAAATTTGAAGATTGTGGTTTACAGCCAGTCTTGGCAGTTCATGAGACACTTATCTCCAATTATTCATGAAAAGAAGAAAAGAAAAGAAAAAAGAAAAGCTAGACGTGAAACTGTGGCTTCAGTTGTGTACTAGCTTTGAGCAAAAAGCTCAAGGAGAGAGTCTAAGCCCTAGAACTGGCACATACAAGAAAAGTGTGACTGAGTACCTTTTAAAGATTCTTTCATTTATCTTTGACTGTATCCCACCCTTTCTTCTCCACTGCAGTTCCTAACAAGTAGTATCGAAATCTCATTGCATTACTGAATTACTTTCTATTGTTTAGCATAGAAAATGACCCATTTAGAGCACAATTCAAAAGCATGGTCAGTTATCAATACATGATAACTTTATTATAAGACTACATAGTTCAAAAATGATTCATCTCAAAGATGAATGTTTCAAAAATAAGTTTCAATAGAAATCAGTGTGTCAAGTATAATAAATGCAGGAAAGGAAATAGCATTTATCAACAGGAATGCATATAATATGGAGACAAAAATTTACAATATCTTACTACTAATAGAATGGTTTAATATGAATAGTACTGACTCTTATTTTCACTTTATATAAAGCTTTATGCTTTACATATTTTCTCCTGTTACTTTTATATAATTTTATTTACTTGATATAAGAGTTTGAATTGACAATTCCAAATGGATCAAAGACCTCGAAATTAAAACAGATACCCTGAAAACACTAAAGGAAGGAGTAGGAGAAACACTTGGGCTCCTTGGCATAGGACGGAACTTCTTTAACAAAGACTCAGAAATGCTACAAATCAAAGAAAGGATGGACAAATGGGACTGGATCAAACTGCAGACCTTCTGCAGGGCAAAGGACATAGCTCGCAAGAAAAACAGAAAGCCCATAGATTGGGAATAAGTCTTTACTGGCCATACAACTGACAAAAGCCTCATATCTAAAATATATGCAGAACTAAAAAAAAATTACATTCCTCCAAAACAAAACTGCAAAGAACCAATAGCGCCCTCAAAAAGTGGGCTCAAGACTTAAAAAGACTTCTCTGATGAGGAAACGAGAATGGTCAAGAGACATATGAAAAAGTGCTCTACATCACTGGCCATATAAGAAATGCAAATCAAAACAACATTGAGATTCTATCTCACCCCAGTAAGAATGTCCTATATCAAGAAAACTATCAATAACAACTGTTGGAGGTGATGTGGCCAAAAGGGAACCCTACTTCATTGATGGTGGGAATGTAAACTGGTTCAGCCACTCTGGCAATCGGTATGGAGAGTCCTCAGAAGGCTAAACATAGAGCTACCCTAAGACCCAGCAGCCCCACTTTTGGGCATCTACCCAAAAGACCACAAACAAGAGCACACTAAAGCCACCAGCACAGTGCACATTCCTGCTGGTGATAGGACTCCCCAAGAAGACTATCAGATTTGGTGATATGCTGTCATAGAATTCAGAACTTTTGTTATTCTCAAGGTTATAGTTTATTTCAAAGAAAGAATATAGATGAAAATAGCAAAATATCAAGAGTTGTAGGGTAAAGTGTTGAAGAGTTTAGATCCTTTAGTATTGACATAAAATCAGGTATTTAAGAGATGGAGATGGTTGGGAATCCTATTTGAGACCAACCAGATAAGAAAAAAAATGTTTATAAAATACCTTTCCTACAAAAAGCAGGAGACAATGGTGCCACTTGCTAAAATAAATATTGAGAAGCTAAAGGTAAATTACATTGTACTGGGATGTGTGCCAGGTAGGAAGTGAGACTCTATCTCAAAAAGAATCATCAGACATCAGCAGTAAAGGCATGGCTCAGCAATAAAGTATCTGCTTATCAAGTATTCATTTTTTATCAAGTATTCACTTTTTCTTTGATAATGAGATAGACTATTGTCTTAAGAAACTGTAAATATAATTCAGAAATAAAATGATGAGTAACTAGACTAGAATGATTATTATCTGAATGTGATTGGATGACTATAAAAGTTATTGTAGCCGGGAGCTGGTGGCTCATGCCTGTAATTCTTGCTACTCAGGAGGCTCAGATCTGAGAATTGCTGTTCAAAGACAGTCTGGGCAGGAAAGTCTATGAGACTTGTTTCTAATAAACTACTCAGACAAAGCCAGAAATAGCATTTGGCTCAAGTGGTACAGCGCTAGCTGTGATCACAAATAGGCTCAGGGACAGCACTCAGGCCCAGAGTTCAAGGCCCCAGGACTGAAAAAATCAAATCAAATCAAATCAATTATTCTCTTCTTTATCTTACTAACTCAGGTAGTAGAAATCAGGAGGCTGGCAATTTGAGGCCATCTTAGGAAAAAAGGCGAAGAGCTCGGTATCAAACAACCAACCAACTGAACAAGCAAATAAACCAACAAAATGGTGATGTTCACTGATCATTCCAGGATTGTGGTGCAGGCCACTGCACACATGAATAAGAAACATTCTTTGAAAAGATAACTAAAGTACGAAGGGCTGTGGGAACAAAGGCTCAAGAGGTAGGGAAACTGTCGAGCAAACACAAAGGCCCTAAATTTCAAACCCCAGTACCTGACCCTCAAATAGCATATCTCTCCCTTTGAACCTATAGACACACTTAAGATTTAAATTAGAATGCTCCAAAATGATTTTCAGAGAATTTCCAGGAATGGAGCATATACAAGTGTTAACAACTCTATTATCATATTTCCTACTAGTCTTACATTTGGTTGCTATTAAGTTTCTTAAGTTGAAAATACAAAAAGAACAAAGTGGGATGTCAAGAACATTTTCACTGTTCGAGCTGATGGCTCATGCTTGCAATCCAAGCTACTCAGAAGTTTTAAATCTTGAGGATCATAGTTTGAGGTTAGCCTAGGCAGAAAAGTTTGAAAGATTCCATTTTCAAAATAATGAGCAAATAGACAAGCTAGAGGTGTAGTTCAATTGGCAAAGCACCTGTGAAAAAAGCAACTCAAACAAAAAAAAATACATTTTTTTCTATCTATTGGAACCTGTAGTAGCCCTGTCACCTAAGAAAAATCATCTGAGCCTTCAGTTCATTATAATTAGTAAAACTAAAATGACATTACAAAAAGTAGACAAATTAATTTACATCATATGTCATTAGAAAGATACAAACCTTCTTATTCCACAAAACAACCTACAAATAAAAGGCACTGTCATATTTGTGTAGGAAAAATATTATTATTATTCTAAGTTGGAGAGGTCAATTGAATCAAATTGATTTGTTTAGTGAGAAATGGGACATAAAATCTGGTTTCACAAAATCAAACACTAGCTTGAAGAATCTGGAAGTGACAGACTAAAATTATATGGCAACATTTATGTGATTTATACTTCAGTAGGGTTTTCAGTCTTTAGATTTAATTGGAAGTGCTTGCTCTCCTTGAATCGGTATGCTACCTACAGTCTCTATCACTTGAAGAGTATTGAGCAATTCTGAATTGGTTTAATACACTTTCTGAAACAAATGATTATTAATGTAGTACATGAGGTATTTTATCATGAACCAGGTCCTCAGTGTAATGAGTAAGGATTTCCTGGCAAGACGAACATTCAACATCAGCGCTCTCTGTCAGAAAGTCTTGACTCCTCATGCCAAAGCTATATATATATATATATATATGTCAAACAATCCTTTAATTAGATTACAAAACACAGCTATTTTATGTTAAATATCTATTGATCCCAGGAAGAAAATGGCTTGAGGTTTCTTAAGTATGCAACACCAAAATTCATTTGCCATGCAATCAACTCCAAATTGCTTCCTTGGGAAATTAATATGAGAGATAATATTTAGGCATGTAAAAGCATAAATTGACATTTAGCAAAAAAACCACTTGGTGATGAATACTGTTTTTTATATCTACTGCCAGTACATATACATTTTAACATTTTGCTCAGAAGTATTGTTTTTAGTGAAAACATATTTAAGAATTGGTGGGGTTGGGTTGCTAGTGTAAAATTACTGGAGGCATGGAAAGAAAGGATGTTTTATTTCAGCAGTATAAACTAGTACAGGAAGATTTGAATACCAATTTGAAGAGTGATGAAAACACTCATAATTCTGGGGGCACAATGTACTCATTTCAGACATAAATGATATAAGATTATCGGAGGAGTACCAAACACCTTGACTTGGGCCAAATTAAGTGAATGGGATGAGAACCAAAGAAAGGGGAATTCTGTACAGACAGCACATCAGCTTCCCATTCTCTGTGCTCATGTGTGTGAGAACTAACAGTCGTTGCAGTAGGTAGATGCACACATTCCCACATATAAATGCTCTTGTTAAGGAGAAATAGTAACAGCAATACTTTCCATAGAATGACCAGGATCAGCCCTAAGAGATGCTAAGGAAATGGGGATGCAAACTGACTAAACTTGCAGAGGAGACATGGGAGCAGGAATTCAGAAATGACCAAAGCATCTACCTACTGATCCAGAACAGGAGATAAGATTACACTGACAGCAGGACACCGATGTATTGCTTGTTTCACAGTGTTGGCTGGGCTGAGAATAGACATTTGGCATTTGGGTTTCAGGGCATATTGAACAGATTTTGAGTAAGTGAGGCAAGAACAAAGTATCTTGGTATTTCTCATCTCCTACTCTATGATCAATAGAGATTTCTGACACCAGATATGTGGCTGTTTCTATGCATCAAATAAGCAATTGTGCTGCAGATACCACCAAATGTTGTGTAATCTCATTCCTTTCTAACATTATCTACCTGGAGATCCTTGTTTTGGGCCCTGAAGATTGCCCTGACCTGATGTAGGATCCAAGCCAAATACAATGATGACTTAATATGCAAAATGTTATATGGAGTGCATATGAAGCAATGCGTAGTAAGGTATGATGATAGAGTCCTCATGTTCTTGCTGAAAGCTCTATTTTCAAAGAATAACAAAGAATAAATGAACAAACTGAAAGAAACTGTTATCAAAATGCTCTCTGAAATTGGTCCATTGGAGAATTTTAGGAATTTCATTGCATAAGCATGTTTGCCAATAGACTGGATGTAGAAATCTAACAGGGTCTCTCTTCTCAATTGTTTTTCTTATTTTCTATGCAGCAGGACATGGCTGGAATGAGAAGGGTATTGTGGCTTATTATTAGAAAAGACAAGCCAGAGTTATAAATTGGAACTCTGGATGAAGACTAATATATATTGTAATATCATAGATAACTGCTGTATTGACATCATGTAAATGATATACTTTGAATTTTTTTTATTATTTTTTGGCCAGTGTGAGTGACAAGGATCTAGTTTCAGCTTTGTACATGTGAATATACCATTTTTCTAAACACCATTTGCTGAAGAGGCTGTTTTTTTTTTCAACTTATGTTTTGACACCTTTGTTGAGAATCGAATGGCTGTAGCTGTGTGATCTCATTTCAGGTGACTGTTCTATTTCATTGGTTTATGTGTCTGCTTTAGTGCCAGCACCATGCTGTTTTGTTCTCTGATTCTGTGATATAATTTGAAGGCAGATATTGTGAAATCTCCAGCATTGCTCTTTTTGCTCAGAATTCTTTTGGCTATTTTTGCTTGATATTTCTATTTTTTTGTAAAGAACGTCATTGGAATTTTGATGATGATTGTATGGATTCTGTATTTCACAATATTAATTCTGCTGATACATAGACATGGAGACTTTTCCATTTTCCAGTGTCTTCTCTCAATTTATTTCTTCAATATTTTATAACTTTCACTGTAGAGGTATTTTACCTCCTTGATTAAGTTTATTCCTATGCATGTTTTTTTTTCAAATTTTTATTATCAAACTGATGTACAGAGAGGTTACAGTTTCATACGTTAGGCATTGGATACATTTCTTGTACTGTTTGTTACCTTGTCCCTCATACCCCCCTCCCCCCCTTTCCCTTCCCCCCCTCCGGAGGTGTTCAGTTCACTTACACCAAACAGCTTTGCAAGTATTGCTTTTGTAGTTGTTTCTCTTTTTTTTACCCTGTGCATGTTTTTGAGAATGTTGTGAATGGGATATTTTTCCTGATAGTCTCAGGCATTCATCAGTGATACAAAGAAATCATGATAATTAGAAACTATTAAGGAAATATAGAAAGAAACATCTCAAGATATAGGCACATTCAATGACCTTTTAAATAAGACAACAATATTTTTGGGAATGCCTACAATAATTGGTAAATAGGATTACATCAAGTTAAAACCTTTTACACACAAAAGAAACAATGCCTCAAATGGAGCAGCAGCACATAGTATGAGGGCTAGGAGACTATTTCATTTATCTGACAAGAGATTTATATGTAGCACATACAAAGAACTAAGACTGAAATGGCAAGAACAAATAATACAATTATTAAAGGAGAAAATGAATTTAGTGGAAGTTCTTTAAAAAGTACAAATGATAAATAGATGTGGGAAAATATATTTAACGTTGTCCATCATAAAAAAAAAAACACAACTCAAAACAGCATCGAAATTCCATCTCATTTCAGTCAGAATAACTGACATCATTTGGGAAGGATGTGAGAAGAAAAGGACCTTTATACACTGATGGAGAGAATGTAAATTACTGTAACTACTATGAAACCAATATGGAAGATTCTCAAAAAACTAAAATCCAGCTGTTCCAACTGTGCATATACACAGAAAAGAATCAAAGACATGTCTACATATCCATGTTATTGCCACATTATTTTTAAGATCCAAATTAAAACTGCTCCTATGTCATTTATCAACAGATGGGTGGATTAAAAATATATAAAGGCTTATTATTTAGCCAGGAGTAAGAATTAAATGCTGTGATTTGCTTGACAGTGGACAGAGATATCATCTTAAGAATGACAATATTGCATATTTTCCTTCATGTGTGGAATCTAGTTTTGAAAATCAAGTATAAAAGTGGAAAATCCAATACAAAAGATGGACTATTTGTGGGATCAGTTGGAGAAGAAAGGGGAATATGAGAAAACAAAGGAGAATAGGTGATTGAAGTACATAATATTCAATGTATGAAAATATCATGAAACTCATTCTGTGTACTTAAAGGGAAATGGTTTTATGGTACTTTTGGCTGTTTCCACTGATTATTCTTTCTTTCTTTTTTTTTTTTTTTTTTTTTTTTCCTTTCCTGGGGCTTGGACTCAAGGCCTGAGTACTGTCCCTGGCTTCCTTTTGCTCAAGGCTAGCACTCTGCCACTTGAGCCACAGCGCCACTTCTGGCCATTTTCTATATATGTGGTGCTGGGGAATTGAACCCAGGGCTTCATGTATACGAGGCAAGTGCTCTTGCCACTAGGCCATATTCCCAGCCCCTCCACTGATTATTCTTAATTTGACATTAGTGCTAGCTTAGGAACATTTTTCTTACACACATCATGCATTTAACAGAATCATATTATTGTACTGCCCATCATGCTTACTATTTGCTTTTGAATTATTCTGATGAGTTTTTGAAGCATAATTACTCACAAATTTAGTTCTTCTCACTGCTTTTTTGACTGGTGATGAACTAATGATGCACGCTGATGAAGTTAGGTATTAAAAATGTGAAGCACTGTACAAAATACATATGGTTGCATTAAAGTATAAGATACTATACAACTTATACTACACACACACACACACACACACACACACACACACGAAGAAGCAAATTTCTTTGGGAAACCCTTGAAGCAGGAATCTTAGAAAATATGAGCTTTCAAAATTTTAAATTTAACCACAAGCAAATAAAAGACGGAATAATGAACAAAAAAGGGAGTGAAATCTGCCCATAAAAGAAATGCAAATGAAAACAACATTGAGATTCCACATTACCCTTACAGTAAGGATGTCCATTATCAAGAAAATTAGCAACAACAGATGCTGAGTTATGTGTGTGTACGTGGCCAAAAGGGAACCCTATTACACTGTTTGTGGGAGTGTAAACTTGTTCAACCACTCTGGAAAGCAGTATGGAGGTTCCTTAAAAGGCTGAATATTAAACTCCCCTATGACCCAGAAGTCCCACTTTGGGGCATCTACCCAAAAGATTACAAGCAAGAACACACTAAAACCGCCAGCACAACTATGTTCATCGCAGTATAATTTTCCATTGCTAAAATATGGAACCAACCCAGATGTCCCCTAGTATATGAATGGATCAAGAAAATGTGGTACAGCAGAGGATCACAAGAGCCCAATAGCAATACCCTTATGATCACATAAGATGATGCTAAGTGAAATGAACTCCATTTTATGGAAATGATTGTTATATCACAGTTGTAACTACTTTCAACATCCCATGTGTATCTGTAGTTTATACTGTTGATGATGTTCTTGTATCACCTTCTTGGATTGTATCTACACTATCTCTGTAATCTTATCTGAGTATATTGGAAACCGTGTATACTGGTATTAGAATTAGGAAATTGAGAGGGAATACCAAAATTGAGAGACAAAGGGTAAATTAACAGAAACAACAACAAAAGCAATACTTGCAAAACTGTATGGTGTAAGCGAACTGAACACCTCAGGGGGGGAAAGGGGGAGGGGGGGGTATGAGGGACAAGGTAACAAACAGTACAAGAAATGTATCCAATGCCTAACGTATGAAACTGTAACCTCTCTGTACATCAGTTTTATAATAAAAACTTAAAAAAAAAGAAAACGTGGTACATATACACAGTGGAATTTTAGGCACCTATCAGGAAGAATGACATTGTCCCATTCATAAGGAAATGGAAGGACTTGGAAAAAAAAAATCATACTAAGTGACGAGAACCAGACCCCAAGAAACATAGACTCTATGGTTTCCCACATCAGGAATAATTAGTACAAATCTAAGATGTCCTAGCAGAAGCTCACAATAATTTAATAACTATATACATATAAACATATAAGATGATGATACGTGAAATGAACTTCAAGTTATGGAAATACATGTTTTATCGTTGTTTTTTGTTTTCAACGTACCATGTAAAATTATGCCATTTTCTTTTGTCTTTCTTCTCCAAGGTTTTACCCATAATGTCACTGTTACTGATCTTGATACCCTGGGTATTGCATATAAGCTTATTGAACTAGGGAAGGGAAGTGGAACATCAAAATAGAGAGACAAAGGCTAAAAAGACAAACCAATGCAACAGTAATACAAAATTATATGCTGTAAACCAACTGTCCAACTCATGGGGAAGGGGAAAGGGAAATAAGGAGGGAGAAAGGTGGAAGAAAAATGAGGGCGGAGGTAACAAGTTGGATAAGGAATGAACTCACTGCCTTACATGTAAAACTATAACCCCTGTATACATCACTTTGAAAATATATTAACTAATAAAAATTAAAAACATGCAGAAAAAGAGGGAGTGAAATGATGAAACCTGGGAGAAACACAAGGAAGATGGGAAAATGGAGAAATTCCTTACTAGTGGGCTGGGGATATAGCCTAGTGGCAAGAGTGCCTGCCTCGGATACACGAGGTCCTAGGTTCGATTCCCCAGCACCACATATACAGAAAACGGCCAGAAGTGGTGCTGTGGCTCAAGTGGCAGAGTGCTAGCCTTGAGCGGGAAGAAGCCAGGGACAGTGCTCAGGCCCTGAGTTCAAGGCCCAGGACTGGCCAAAAAAAAAAAAAAATTAAAAAAAAAATTCCTTACTAGTAGTACACATACATTATCACATATATTTCTCAGAAGTATGATCAATTTTCTACATTCAGGGCAGAAAACCATGTTAAAAGAGGAAAAATGGAGCAAACAAAAAACTCAAGCATGGATTCAGTTCTTAACTTCTCTGGCATATGTTTGTGATACACACATAATAAAAGAATAGGACACATATTTTCTTTGGAAGGAAATGAAGCCAGGAAAGTTAGTATGGATATATGAAGAGTGGAAGAGGAAAGAGGAAAAAGAAATCATGTAAAATAGTATTACACGCTAACACTGAAGACTCCATATAAAGTTAGTTCAATTGCTGTTGACTGTTAATCACTACCCATACCTGGAGATCAGCAATGCTGAAAATTAAAAGCTTCAGAACTGCTGTGAGGAAAGTGATTCATGATAATATTTTGCTTCCTCTCCAGGCAAATCTCCACTTATCTCCTACGGAGTCAGATATTTTGAGGTTGACTGCTAAGACAGCCTGTCTTTCCCAATAGATACCCAATTTTTCTGAGAACCCAGTACACAACATTTTAAAAAGACAGTGTTTATATTTAGGGGTGGAATTTAAATTAGGCCTTTGATACTTTCAGAAGGATTTTTTAATGCAGAAAAATTCTTTTTATGTTGTAGCCTGTGATCATATCAGTGTAGTTCCTCACAAAGGTCTGTAAATTTTAATTAAAAATCTGTGAGGAAAAGAAATAAGATTAAATCAGAGGGTTTTAAAAAAGCTTTTTATTAGAATTGTTATCGGGTCTTCAAGACAGCTATATCTTAAATGAGAGAATTTTTGAAATTTAAAGTTGTATGTTAATGCAACAGTGATACAAGACAATATGTTGGAAATGAATTTTACATCTTGTCGGGGAGTTGGGGAAGGAAACAATATTTGACAAGAAATGTACTCAGTACCTTATGTATGTAACTGTAACCCCTCTGTACATCAACTTGACAATAAAATTAAATTAAAAAGAAGAATCTCATATACTTGATTCTTACTAAACATATTTGAAACCCAGTGACTGGTGTCATTGATTTTGTGGTTTATTATTGACATCTGTTAAGAAGCACATCCTAACAGAGCATGAATCAATTAAGTCCTGGCCCCATCTTTTTAGTCACATATAAAAAAAAACCTCACCATTTACTCATGTGCAAAATGGAATAAGAATAGTACCAATTCTAAAATTGTTTTCAGATTGAGTGTAAAACTTTCTGTACAAGACTTGGTCATTGAGTAAATATCCACAATTACCTAGATCTTACTACCAAGTCTTTATCTTTCTATCTAAATATCTTCAGGCCACAGGGTACTACTTAGAGGAACTTTACTTTTTCAACATTATTTTACCTTGTTTAGTTCTGGAACTAGTTTTTAATTGGCAAAGGAAAATATTTATATATTTGTGATTCACAATATGATTTTGTGTCATATATATTGTGGAATGATTAAAGTCCATTAACATCTGTCATTGCATAGTTATTTTTTGTGTGATGAGAACATTTAGAATGAACTCTTTTCAAGCTTATGATACATTATTATTAAATATCACCATTCTGTACATATACATATATATATCCAGAAACTATTTTTAACTGTCTAGCCAGACTTTGTCCAAATTTTCTCCATCCCCAGACTTCTCCTATACCTCTCAGTAACTGCCACTTCATTCTGTCTGAGTTCAATGTTTTCAGATTCTACATATACAGAGTCTAGTTAGCATTTTCCCTTCTGTGCCTGGCATATCATGATGATTTCAGCTTCATCTATAGGATGCACATAGTCTTTCCTCACCTGCCCAACTGTCATGATCCTATATTGAATTTCTCCATCAGTTACTGTGTGATTGTGAAATTAGCACTCCCAGCATGATAAGAAAGAAACAGGCTTTTCAATTTGGAGTAAATTTTTTAATGGATTATTCTGGAGATCTATCTGCTCAGCTGAGAAACACTTATTTTTGTTTCTTTGCAAATAATGAATGTTAAAATATTCAATTAAAAAGCATTCATATTCATTTGAGGTTAGTACACACTACTACTTTGGAATACAAAGTATTTTAAATATTTTTACCATGTAGTTATGCTACTGATGCAGCTTGAGAAGATAAATTAAGTCATTTACCCAAAGGAAAGATGGTAAACCTTAACATCAGGATTTAATCCACTATGATCAGATTGTATCACTTGTGATTCTCCTATCTGAACATCTCATTTCCCTTATACAGTGTTGAGAGTGACTCTTTGCACACAGCATGATGAGGGTTGATATTAGAAGGAGACCCAGGCAAGACTCACACATTATTTCTACTAGTTAGCTATTCCTGCAGAGTACCAAATAGGATGAAAACCCCTATTTCTTTCTTTCTATGGAGATACAGATGATAATACTGCTATCACTAAAATGACAAATTGATAATGTAAAAGAATGTTTCTTATGAATATTTCCATTTTGCCCTTTTAATATAATGCATAGAAGTATAATTTAACAAAATGAGGCAAAATAATTCTATGTAAATGTACACATTACCCCTTAAAAGTATTTGGACTCAGTTTAAATATAAAAACATTCATATGGTTTGGGATTAAGGGGCTCAGAAAGTAATATCCTTTGGGATATCAAGGGAGATGTTTTTAATGCCATTCCAATGACAGTAATTCTTCATTTGGATCAAACATGAAGCCAAGATTGACATGGTGAATTTTTAAAGAGGATTTAAATGTTAATTCAGAAGAACTGAATTTTTTTGTTCTTATAAAATCTTTCAATTCATTGTATTTTTTTTGTATGTGGTATTTGGCTGAATTTCTATGTATGGCAACTAACAGATGTTATTATAGTCACTCACAGGAAAACCTTGAAATGTGCTGAATTTTGAATCGATGAAAGCTTAAGGTTTGGACATGTTACACTTTTTTAGAAGTACAGTATGTGGTGGAATTAAGATCTGTAGCCCAGGGGCACTGCAGAAGTTGCTAAGGAAACACCGTGGGATAGAGTACAATATTCCTAAGAGCAGCCTTCTAAAGTAAAGGTAGTATAGGAACAATGTAATGAAAAATGGGTAGGATCACAATTTTGTTTAGGTCAATTCATAAGTTTATTTTCAGGTCTGAAAATTAACTGAAACTTTGCCATAAGAAAAAGAGATTATTCTGACTGTGACTACTGAGAGTCCAAAGAGAGGTTATTGTCAAGTAGGAGACTTCAACTGAAGCCTGAGGAAGAGCTGAGACAATAAAAAGGCAACAATGAGCAGTGGAATTGTGGAATTTAGGCTTTATTTCAGTGAGCTACTTTACTGTTTGTCTCAGTATCTAAACAGGATACTTTCACATTGACATTTTTTATTATATTTTCTTCTCTTATTCTCTTTTTGTAAATGAAAATAATTTCTACAGCTTTGCTTTGGCTGTTGTATTCAGAATTCTAGGATTAATATCAAAGCATTTTTTACTGTCTATGTCCATTGTAAAATTCTATTTTGTTTTGTTATCTTCAAATGGTTTAAGAAGTCTACTTTTGGGTGTGGATGTGATAGGTGGAATGCCAAAGCCACTGAGTGGATTTCTATAGAATTACAGAATAGATTTAGGTTTTAATTAAATCAGCTTGGAATGATAAACCGAGGAACTACTTATTTTATGTGTATATGGCACCATCCCCTTAGGGTTATGAATCATTGTTTTAGATTTTACCTAATGCAGAACCATAGAGAGGAGCAAAGCACTTAGTAAAACATTTAATTGAAACATTGTAATAACTTTTGTTATCATGGGGAAATTGAATCCAGAACCTGAAATTCTACTACTTGAATCATAGTCCCAGCCCTTGTGATGCTCATTTTGCTTTTGAGCTATGTTCTCTGCTAACCCTGTTTAAGGCTGAACTCCAGCTGGAGAATTTCTAAGTAGCTTGAATTACAGTTATATACCACTATTCACTTTGATAACACCATTAGTATTCGGATACACAGGTTAAGTCTAGTATTTCAAGCATTGATTTCTAACTTTAAGTACTTAACAGTAATATAAACACAGTTACATTTCACAGCATGTATAAAATCTATAGATAAATTTCGTCATCTCATTCTCTTTCTTTACAAATCCAAATAATTTTTACAGCTTTGCTGATAAGAACCAATATTATAAATATTATGTAAATAATATTTTATATTAATAAATTATTATATATTATCATTAATAATATATAATAAAAAATATTATAAAATCTTTCTTTTCTTTCTGAGAAAAGTAAGTTACAAATTATGAGTAAATGATGAAAGAAAAATCTTTACCTAGATTCAAAAGTTACTACAGTATAAAATTCACACAACTATTTCTCTTTTTCTTAAAGTCAAATGAGAAACAGAAGTTTTAAAGTGCCCTCTGCTTAGGTTTTGTTGCTTACAGAACATCTGATATTTAAATGTAGATTGCTTTCACCGAAATGCTAATTTTTTATATTTTAATCTGTAAAGATAACTTCAATATTTGCATATCAGTTTTGTAAGCAGATGTGCAGCATTTATTTAGACTTTGCATCATTGGTTTCAGAGCTCCACATTTAAAAAAATTATCCTGTTTTCATCCTTGAGAGCTTAATACTGTTGCATTTTTCCTTTTCCTGACACATCCCTGAGCAGTTTTAAAGTGAAATTTTAAAATATTTTGTTCATCTCATTGTTTTACAGTTGAAAAAAACTTTGCATAGGATGAAACATCAATTCATGAAGCTATTCTTTTGATGTCTAAATTAATCTTTATAAGTTCATTTTAGATTTGTAAGCAATTTAAGAAATAATACAGAATGATCTCTTGTAACCTTTATAAATTCTCCCCCAATGGTAATGTCTTGTAAAAGAATAGTGTGAGATCACAGACATTACTGTCAATCCAGTCAAGGCACACAGAGATGACATCATCATGGTGATCCATCTCATTGTCCTTTTAGTTACACCTCCATTCCTGCTGCCTTCACACTCTATGAAACTATGGAAACCACTAATCTCTTCAGACACAATGCTATTCATTTCAGTAGACTACTCAGGCAGAATCATATAACACATGACCTTATAAAATTGTATAATTATATTAATAAAGGTTTGTATTATAATAATTATGAAAATGTTGCAATTATATAATTATATCATGAACTTATAATTATTGTAGCATCTCTCATCAAAGACATAGTGTATATCAATGACTTTCTTCCTTTTTCATACTGAGAAGTTCAATACAGTATGATACACTAGAGTTCAATCATTCACCTGTCAAATTACATATGAATTTATGTGATGGGCCTATTTGGAATAAATATGAATAACTCCTTTGCATTTTCATGCAAACAGTGGTTTGCCTATCTCAGATTTAAATGTCCAAGATTATAATTCCTGGGTGTATAATGATCATTTGTTAAGTTTTGTAAGAAACTGTCTAACAATTTTATAAGGGGGCTATGACATTTATACCAGTTAATTAACATTTGGGATTACTCCAGTTTAGGGAATCACAAAGTAAGGATTCTATGAATATTTGTGTGTATTATATAGGTCAAACACTTAAATTTCTCTTGGATAAATTTCTAGCCAATCAGTGGGATAAACTTGTAAGAAACTTGAGAACCAGCACTATAAAATGAAATTTTGAACTTTTTTTTTTTTACATATTTACCAATATTTGATATATGGTCATTCTTCTTAGGGTTAACTGTGGATGTGTATCATCATTTCACTTTTGGATTTTTCCTTGAGAAAGTACCCCAGCTATAGTTCACACTGACTCCATAGGAAGCCTCTGGGTTACAGACTTGAACTTTTCTGGAATAGAGCCTTTGATCCCATGGTGGACTCACTGTTATTTTAATGTGCATTTCTCTAGTGACTAACAACCTTTTCTTTTCAGGTGTTCATTTCTTTGAAGTGCATACAAAATATTTTACTCATTTAAATTCTTTATTCACTCTTATTTCTGAGTTTTAAGTACTTTTGAGTACTATTTTTATATTTAGGACATAACATTTTATAGATATACATCTTACAAATGATTCCTTCATTTTTGGGCTAGTCTTTAAATTTTTTCCACAAGTACATTAATGATTGGAAAATGTCAAATACTGTAATCTATTTTGTGAGATATTTTTCTATTAATGCTGTCTTGTCTTCATAACTTCTGAGCAGAGGTGTTAACAGGTTTTACCATTTCAAATATGTTTATGAAACAGCTTTAGAGGATAGAAATAAGAGAAAAGCTTCCATACCAGAGTAAGACTAGAGGTCCCAGAGCACATGGTAAAAGCGCTATAATGCATTAAGTGTTTGATTGTGCTGTAAGGAATGCTCTGTCTTGCTCCCATGAAAAGTTCCAGTCGAATGGAAGTTATTTAGCAATTTGTGACTTGAGTAGCGAAAATCTTTTGTTGATTTCTATTCAGTATTCGTGTATCGGCTATTTTGTTTGAAGAATTTATAAAACCATGGCCAGAAAACTTGCTAACTTGTAAGCAAAGTAAACATTTTAACTCATTATTAAAAAAAATTAAGCAATATTTTTATGAAGTACATCCAATAGTTGGAATCATGTGTACAGGCTATTTATTTCCTAATAAACCATCAAAATTAAATTGGGATGAATTTTTCCTTCACTAGGTTTTAATAAGGATATTTTGTTTAGAATCATTCATGAAGATACTTTCAAGCAAAATGCCCATAAATGATCAATAGCTAAATGTAATAGCTTACAATCTCAACAGTTTTCACTATTTTAATCTTCACTTATTTAGATGATACAGTTTGATGCTGTAAGAATTGGATCAGATGTATTTGGATATTAATTTTTTTTTAATTAAAAAAAATTTTTTTTGGCCAGTCCTGGGGCTTGGACTCAGGGCCTGAGCACTGTCCCCGCTCAAGGCTAGCACTCTGCCACTTGAGCCACAGCGCCACTTCTGGCCGTTTTCTGTATATGTGGTGCTGGGGAATTGAACCCAGGGCCTCATGTATAGGAGGCAAGCACTCTTGCCACTAGGCCATATCCCCAGCCCTGGATATTAATTTTGACATTACACTCTGGAGACATCCTTCGCCCATCAACCACATTGGCATTTTAAACTTTACTTTTAAGTTATATTCTTTAAAGACAGCATGATTAAATGCATATAAGTATAAATTGACAAATTACCCAGCAGGTCTAAGATGGTTCTAGTTATATAAGTTAATTTGGCCCAAATTGCCTTAGAAGCACCTTTATAATATTTGCTTATAACTTCCAACAAGTACAAAAAGAATGAGAGAAGTGGGGGGATAACAGCAGATGGGAGAAGGGCCTCATTTGTCTCTTAGAGATTCAATCTCCACTTCTCATGGTCTTGTTTCCACACTGCTTCTTCCTGGGGCTTTTCATCTGTGTGCTAGACAAGATTTTGCCTTTCAAATGTAGAACAAGGATTATTTTGAAGTATCTTCCAGAGCAGTGAATATGGCTCAACTTAATGTGACTGTGACACAATCTCATTGTAGTGTCAATGGGATGAGCTCCTATACAAAACACACGGAACACCTTAAGACACAGCTATCACATGGACTACTTGGAAATTTTTGTTTCCTATTTCTGAGATGTACATATTGACAAATGCTTAAGATATTTCTACTGCATCATGTAACCCCTTTTATATTTTCTCGGTTTTCCATTCTCGCAGTGTTTAGGTAGATGTTAACAATTAAGTTGCTTTTATTGCTGTCTATGCTTCTAATTGGATTTTCTTCACTTTCAATTTTTAGTAACTCTCGATTCACTCATAATCAATTTCAGCCTCCTTCTCTAATTGCATTTTGGTCCTTGTCCTGATTGATATATTTCCATAAACTCAATAATTCACTTATTACTGCACTAATGAAGTGTTAACATTTGCCACTATAACAAGATAATAAAATTAGCACTATTAAAAATGTTAAAATATTTGTTCAATGGAAATACTTTCTATAACTATATAAAGACAACAAACTATAATTTAAAAAACTAATTGAAAGAAGTCAATATTAAAATTTAAATTTGAAATCTAAAAAATTGCTAAAATAGTTTGCTTGCTTAACATTCCCACATATGGTTCACTGCCTTAACAATATATTAGGTTTTGAGAATCAAAATATATATTTTTCTTGAGAATATATTTTCTTGAGCACAAAAATTTCTTATCATTTTGACAATAATTTTGTAGACTACAAAACAAAATTACCTTATGAGAAACTTTGATTTCTGATTTTTCCTATACCTTCAAAATTTAGTATCTTTGCTTCTTATTTATCCCTTTTATATCTCTATTCATTGGCCATAATATAGAACAGATTATTATTTTAAACAACTTATTGCATTTTGCATAAATTTACACATCAACCAAAATCACTTAATTTGTAAGGTTTGTCTTTTCTTTGTAAGAAACATATTAAATTTCAAATACTTCTAAGGTCCACATGTAATTGCAGTTTTTTAAAATGTGGTCCACAAGAAAGTTTTTTTTTTCTCTTTCTGTAGTGTATCAGGCTATCTATTCTTTGTCCCAACAATGCAGAAGCTCTTTGCTTTGGATTTATTTTTGATGATGGTAAACCTCTGCTGTTTATTTGATGCCAAATGATGGTTAGTGATGCCAACAAATGACAAAAGTGGTTAGGAAGTAAGCACTTGAAACACTGAGAGTTGTTAAATAGAACGCTATCTGATGCTGTGGCTGAATTACTGTAAATGGGTTGTTATAGAATCTGACATCTGCACAACACAAATGTACATTATGGGGCTTAAGCAACAATACTACTTTGTATTCCCAACTAATTTTAGAGAGACATTTGTCATGTGACTTCATAAGTGATTTTCTCTGAAAAGAATGCAGTTTATTTGGACAGGCTACTCTAAGTGAATTAACACAATTAATATGATTTTATTAATGCAGCCAAATGTTTACCTCTCCAAAAATTTGATAAACCCTACATCCTACAAAACTTGGCCACTAGTGAAGCATTAATGCTTTCCTCTCTGCTTCCTGCCACATCTCTAGCATTATTTGTCCAGTGAGTTTTCCTAAGCATAACCATTCAGGAAGGTGTCAGATGTGTAGAATTATGAGAAATCCCATTTAATTGATTGTGACAGTTAATAGCATCTATTTATTGTCCATTTTTTCCATTGCACTAGGCACCATGGGTGATCCTAGGAAAAAAATGAAATAAAACTTTTTAATCTCTTAGAGGTTTGCAGATATACCAGTGGTCTGAGAAAGAGGAATTAGATAAAGCACTACTCCAATTATATAATGAATATAACATATTTCTAGGAACCAGAATGGAGTTGCCACTGGAAGAATAAAGAGAGTCAGTTTTTTAAATTTCTTAAAAGCATCATGAGTCTACTTCTGTGGCAGAATAATCTTTGTGACGTCAAAGCCCTGTCCATACTAAATATAATTAATGTGTATTATATATGTTTCTAGATATCAAAAATTCTTTCCATTCTCATTTCAGATACAGTGATAACCTTTTTGTGCTTAATTTTTTAAAATAGTATTTTCTCTCTGTGTGTATAATGTATATATATGTATATACATATGCATATGTGCATATACACATTTATGTGTCATTTGATGGCAGGGATATTTTCTGAGAATGTATCATTAGGAGATTTATTATTGTGTGAGCATCATAACTAATGTTACTCAATCATTCAGAGTGGCTTTTTGATGAAATAGAGAGGTCTGGTAAACACAAGATAGGTGAGGCTGCTTTCAGCACAGAATGGTGTAAACTTTTCTATGAATAGAGTAAGTATACTCTAACATACTTATGAAAATTATAGTAAATATATTAGCAACATTATCGTTTTTATTATTCTCAACTACTATGTACACATAATTGCATATGCTATTTACTTTTATAGGACTGGAGGTGCAGTAGATTTTTTTCACCACAGGACCACCACAAACACAGTAGTAATTCCTTGAACTATGACATGATCAGATGTAATATTGGTAGATAGTAAGAATTTTAGCCTTATAGGACATATACCATATTTGTAGTTTGCTGTTGACTGTGTGTGTGTGTGTGTGTGTGTGTGTGTATGTGATCTACACATGTAAGTACATGAAAAATATAATGTAGCTGTTAGGAAAACAACTTTATATTTGCCCAGAGGAGATTATAATAACATAGATAAAGAAGCGACTACTTTGTAATTAGATATTTAAGTTTATATGATTATTTATGTGATTGTTTTGAAAATTTCATGTAAATGTTAATTACAGTGGACAGCCAAAAGCAAAAATGAATCCTAAGAAATAATCACCAGAAATGACCAAAAACTTCCACTGTAAGCAGAACAACACTGGAACATTTTAAATTGTCAAGTGAGAATAGATGATGTGAATATGGACAATAGGTAAATAAAAGAAGGTAAGCAACAGTATAAATGTAGGAGCTGCTTTGTGGCAGCCAGTTACAATGAAGGGTTAGCTCTAGGCATTATTTCCTTAAACATACTTTCCCCAACATCTCTGTGACTGTGTGCAAGCGATTTGCTTGACTAGGAACACCTACGAGGTTAAGAGGTCTTAAAAAGCCTTGAGGAGTAAAAAACCAGAGTGAACTTGCAAAATGAGCAGGGCAACAATTTATTTATTTATTTTCAGAGGAAAAAAGAGAAAAGAAGATAACTCTTTGCTATTATTATTGAGCATAGGATAACCCATGCACAGAGTATGATTTGAGTGCTGCAGTTTACGTGGGCTTTCTACAGCCACATGTACTGGGAACTTTGTCTTCAGTACGGTAGTGTTGAGTGGTGGGGCATCTGAGATGTGATTGGATCCTGAGGGCTCTGAGATCGTCATTAGATTAATTTATGGGTAGATTGATAGATTGCTGTGGGAGTGACTTTGTTATAAAACTGATATCACTATAGTTATATCAAATTCACATTATCCTTGTGATCCCCTCTGCCCTTTCTGATGCTGAGGCTCACCAGAGGCCAACATCAAGCTCTTGAACTTTCAGAACCATAAGCTGAATAAACCTCTACTATTTAAACTTCCCTGAGTTGACTCTGGTATCCAGTTATAGCAACAGCAAACTGAGAGAACTAATTAAACAGACACAGACCTAGCTTAGCTAAAAGAGTTAGCAATGGACTAAAACCCACGTAAGAAATGTGTATCTATTAGCTTGTTATTCTTGGTGTTTACTCTCCCTGTGTAGTTTACATGCTGCTTCTCTTTAGAATGGTAAGATACTATTTCTAGTGTATAAATGATTGAAGTAATAATATGGTGGATGGTCAGATTATTCTTGGAACAATTGACAATGAAGTGTCAGTGCTACACTGTTAACACTGAGGGTAAATAAAAACATCTTTCTTTTTTCCTTTAAGCTAGGGAACTGACAGCCGAATGACCACAGGAGTGAAAAACAGGGCTGTTTTGTACTTGGATATTCCTGTTATCTCATCTTGGTGCAGAAATTACTTCATATGGTATTTTTATTTTTGTGTATTACAGACTATCCTTTTCCTACTTTTATTATTGCTATTATTCAGTAGTTGTACAAAGGGATTACATTTCCATAAGTCAAATGTTTCTTTTTTTCCCATTCTGAGTTTATTCCTTCTCAATTATTTACTTCCTTTCACATAGAAGTTCATATATATATATATATACATAAACTTCTCTCTCTCTCTATATATATATTATCAAACTGAATTACAGAGAGGTTACAGTTTCATACATTAGGCACTGGATACATTTCTTGTACTGTTTGTTACCTTGTCCCTCGTTCCCCCCTCCTCCCTCCCCCTTTCCCTCCTCCCCATCAGTTGTTCAGTTCATTTACACCAAACAGTTTTGCAAGTATTGCTTTTGTAGTTATTTGTCTTTTTTTTTACCCTGTGTCTCTCGATTTTGGTATTCCCTTCCAATTTCCTAGTTCTAATATACCAGTATACCCGATTTCCAATGTACTCAGATAAGATACAGAGAAAGTGTAGGCACAACCACAGGATGGTGATACAAAAAGATCATCAATGATAGAGGCTACAGTTACATATGGCACGTTGAAAGTAGTTAAAACTGATATAACAATCGTTTCCATAACATGGAGTTCATTTCACTTAGCATTATCTTATGTGTTCATAAGGGTATAGCTATTGGGCTCCTGTGATCCTCTGCTGTGACTTGCCTAAACCTGTGCTAATTATTCCCTATAAGGGAGACCATTGAGTCCATGTTTCTTTGGGTCTGGCTCACTTCACTTAGTATAACTTTTTTCAAGTTTCCTTACAAATGGGGCAATGTCATTATTTCTGATAGAGGCATAAAATTCCATTGTGTATATGTACCACATTTTCCTGATCCATTCTTCTACTGAGGGGCATCTGGGTTGGTTCCAGATTCTAGCTATGACAAATTGTGCTGTGATGAACATTGTTGTGCAGGTGGCTTTAGTGTGATTATGTTTGTGGTCTTTTGGATAGATACCCAAAATTGGGGCTGCTGGGTCATAGGGGAGTTCTATGTTTAGCCTTCTGAGGAATCTCCATACTGCTTGCCAGAGTGGCTGAACCAGTTTACATTCCCACCAACAATGAAGTAGGGTTCCCTTTTGGCCACATCACCTCCAACAGTTGTTATTGTTAGTTTTCTTGATATAGGACATTCTTACTGGGGTGAGATGGAATCTCAATGTTGTTTTGATTTGCATTTCTTTTATGGCCACTGATGGAGAGCACTTTTTCATATGTCTCTTGGCCCTTCTCATTTCCTCATCACGGAAGTCTCTTTTTAAGTGTCTAGCCCACTTGATGATGGGGGCTATTGGTTCTTTGCGGTTTTGTTTTGGAGAAAGGTATTTTTTTTTAGTTCTGCATATATTTTAGATATGAAGCCTTTGTCCTTTGAATGGCCAGTAAAGTTCTTCTCCCAATCTGTGGGCTTTCTGTTTATCTTGCAAGCTATGTCCTTTGCCCTGCAGAAGCTCTGCAGTTTGATGCATTCCTAAATATAATCAAGGTGGTTTATGACAAACCAACAGCAAGCATAACTCTAAATGGTGAAAAACTAAAGCCATTCCCTTTAAATTCAGGAACAAGACAGGGATGTCCACTCTCTCCCCTTCTCTTCAACATAGTACTAGAATTCCTAGCTAAAGCAATTAGGCAAAAAGAAAATATTAAGGGGATCCCAATAGGAAAAGATGAGACTAAACTTTTTCTCTTTGCAGATGACATGATCCTATACCTAAAGTACCCCATAGACTCTACCCCCAAGCTACTAGAGCTAATCCAAAACTTTGACAAAGTTGCAGGATATAAAATAAACACTCAAAAATCAACGGCCTTTCTCTATGCTAATGACCCAAAAACCGAGTCTGAAATCAGGAAAACAACTCCTTTTGCAATAGCCTCAAAAAACATAAAATACCTAGGAATAACCTTAACCAAAGAAGTGAAAGACCTCTACGATGAGAACTTTAAAAACATGAAAAATGAAATTAAGGCAAAACTAAGGAAATGGAAAAACCTCCCATGCTCCTAGATTGGGTGGATTAATATAATCAAAATGGCAATATTGCCAAAGGTTATCTACAAATTCAATTCAATACCTATTAATATCCCAACACCATTCTTTAATGAAATAGAGGAAGCAATCCAGAAATTCATATGGAACAATAAAAGACCTAGAATAGCAAAAACAATCCTAAGCAGAAAGAACGGTGCTGGAAGAATTACAATACCCAACTTTAAGCTGTATTATAAAACTATAGTAATAAAAACAGCTTGGTATTGGCACTGGAACAGGCCTGAAGACCAGTGGAACAGAATTGAAGACCCGGAAATGAACCCACCGAACTGCACCTACTTAATCTTTGATAAAGGAGCTAAAACAATAGTCTGGAAGAAAGATAGCCTCTTTAACAAATGGTGCTGGCAAAGCTGGTTCAACACATGCAACAAACTAAAACTAGATCCTTATATATCACCCTGCACCAAAATCAATTCCAAATGGATCAAATACCTAGAAATCAAAACAGACACCAAGAAAACATTAATCGAAGGAGTACAAGAAACACTTGGGCTCCTTGGCACAGGAGGGAACTTCCTTAACAAAGACCCAGAAATGCTACAAATCAAAGAAAGGTTAGACAAATGGGACTGCATCAAACTGCAGATATAATGTTTCTTGATCAGTGTTACCTCTTCTTTCATTCTCTACCACTTGCCCACCTCAAGTTATATAGTTCAATTTTTACACAATATACATTGGATACAGTGACTACATTTGCTCACCTTTCCTACCTCCATTTCTGTGCCCCCGCCCCTGTTGTCCACCCCCAAAACATGTTTTCACTTCCTGGTATTCATATGGTATCTTAAAATCAACTTTCAGTTACCAGTTACTATTATAAATAATATGTATTATTATTACTATATTTTAACATTTAACATTGACTTTAGGAGTAAGGAATTTGAACGGAGAAACATCAGGTAGATTATTTATTTATTTTAATGCCTTTTAATTTTTATTGTAAAGGTAAAATACACAGTGGTTACAATAACATAAGTCATGTAGAGTACATTACTTTTTGGAAATGTCACGCTTTTCCTTTCTCTCTTACAATATTTCTCTCTTGTCCTCATCCACAGTTTTATAGAACCTTTTCAATATAATGTCTAGTGAGTACCACTGCTGCATTTGTGCATTTCTGGGCCCCCTCCTTATCCTCCCAAAGACAGATAAATGAGTAAACAATATAAAAGGAAAAGAAAACAAAAACAGCATTAAAGGAAACCTAAACCATTCTTTGGTTTCCTGGAGTTTATTTCTATAAATATTATTTTTTATGACCTAATCTGATGCACATAAGCATTGCATGTTTGTGGTAGATTATTTATCTTCTACTGTGTAGAAGGTCTCAGCTGGGAAGACTTTGATGGATGAGTGATTTGGAGGATAGGGTCCTGGACTCATGTAAAATCTGCTTCACTTGCTAATCTTGCACCAACACTGATATCTCCTTGAGTGGTGCAATGTGTGTTGTGTGCCTGTGTAGTTAGACATTCTTAAAAGGTGGAAGCTTGAAGGCAAGCTATATTTAACTCTTTTATTTTACTAATGTGAACCAAAAGAATGTTAAACTAGATTTGTAGCCAGAATTACAATAATTCTCTTAATTTTTGTCAAGATTTTATGGTCTTTCAATTTATCTTTCACTAAAGCTCTCTTCACACTGGTGTAAGTTCAAATGATATTTTTAAAAGTCTTTCTAATTAGAGATTTAATATTTTTGCTTATTTGATTATTATTTCTTTGGAATGCTTTTGGAGTTTATGGATACCAAACATAATATGTCCACAGATTCTTAAGTGGATATTCTTAAGTGCCTCATCTTTATTGTAAGCTATTTAGAGAAAAGATTCCCATAAACCTTCATGGTTTTCCTCTATGCCTAATTTAGTGTTGTATATAAAGGATGAACTAAGTATACATTGATCATTTAGGAGTATAAGAGGAGAAGAAAGGCTCTGAGTGTTTTACCTCCATTAGCTAATTCAAGCTTGACAACAAACATAGCAGATATGTTGAAGAATTGTGACCCTAATTTTGACCATCTGAATGTGTGGCAACATGCGTCATAAAATAGAAGTACTTATTTTCCAGTATTTGGACCTGAAGTCTCAAATAATTATTGTGATCTTAGAAATATCATCCTCTTGAATCCTGTGGCTAAAATAAACCACACACTGGGATAATTTGTATCTATATATCTCTATGTAAGTTTTTAAACAGTGCTGGAATATTTTTAATTACATGATGAGTGTTTACTTGGAGAATATTCATATATAGAGAGCATAGAGAGGGTTTTGGCTTAAAAATGGCATACATGCCCAAGTGACAACTGGCCATTGAAAATGGCTTTTCATTTCTTTTTGTTCTTTGCATGGTATATAGATGTGATTTACCATGGTAAAAGTAATAGGCTGCCTCGTTCAAAAATCTGTTGTTCACTACCTGTCCTGTTAGTTTCTAAGCAACATAAGAACACATGAAGCAGTGCTGTACATCACTGGCCATAAAAGAAATGCAAATCAAAACAACATTGTGATTCTACCTCACCCCAATAAGAATGTCCATTATCAAGAAAACTAACAATAACAAATGTTGGAGAGGATGTGGCCAAAAGGGGACCCTACTACATTGTTGGTGGGAATGCAAACTGGTTCAGCCACTCTAGAAAGCAGTATGGAGATTCCTCAGAAGGCTAAACATAGAGCTCCCCTATGACCCAGCAGCCCCACTCTTGGGCATCTACCCAAAAGATTACAAACAAGACCACACTAAAGACACCAGCACAACAATGTTCATAGCAGCACAATTTGCTAAAATATGGAACCAACCCAGATGTCCCTCAGTAGACGAGTGGATCAGGAAAATGTGGTACATATACGCAAAAGAATTTTATGCCTCTACCAGAAAGAATGACATCGCCCCATTTGAAAGGAAATAGAAGAACTTGGAAAATTTATACTAAGTGAAGTGAGCCAGATGCAAAGATTCCCTCATAGGGAATAATTAGCACAGGTTTAGGCTAGTCACAGCAGAAGATCACAAGAGCCCAATAGCTATGCCCTTATGAACACATAAGATAATGCTAAGTGAAATGAACTCCATGTTATGGAAACGAATTTTATATCATCACTGCTGTAATTATTTTCAACATGCCATGAGAGGCTGTAGCTTTTTTTGTTGTTTTTCCTCTTGTATCTCCTTCCTGTCGTTGTCCCTGCACTATCACTGTATCTCATCTGAGTACCCTGGATACTGTATATACTTATATTAGAACTAGAGAAGGGAAAGAGAACATCAAAATCGAGAGACAAAGGATCGAAAGACAAACTACTCCAAAAGCAATACTTACAAAACCATTTGGTGTAAACCAACTGAACAACTCATGGGGAGAGAGGGAAAGGCGGAGGGGGCAGGTAGAGAAATGAGGGAGGAGGTAACAAATTGTATAAGAAATGTACCCATTTCCTTACATATGAAACTGTAACCCCTCTGTACATCACTTTGACAATAAATAAATATTCAGAGAAAAGAACAATTTAAACCAACTTAGTAAGTACTTTACATATTTAACAAAATATATGTTTTAACTTTCTTTTCACCCCACATATACTTTACTAGTTGTCAAATATATACACTAAATTCAGATACTTAGTCCTTCATATAGAGAAATAAATATATTTTTTGGTAAGAGATTAAAGTCCATACTTCTTATCTGATTTGTGCTGTGAAAATTCTTGTTTATCATTTTATTGTTTTTCCTGTGGCCCTAGGATGTCAGTAGTAGTGTTTAGAATCTCTTGTCATTTGTCATTTTGCAAATGGTCATTTATGCTACTATTCTAATAAGTGGAATAAGTTTAACATTGACCTAGGAGTGGATTTGAGTAAGCTTCTGGGAAACCTCAGCAAATTCACAAAGTTAATGGCTTGACCTCTCAAATCTCCAATGTAAAATATTCTGTAATGATTTTTTCAGACTCTTAGCTTCTCTGCATTTAAAAAAAAAGTAGCTTCCGTTTACTTCACATGACTTCTCCTTATAATTTAATTATAAATGACTAACCCTTTATCTTCTAAAATGATTCATGTCTGTGCTTGTTGAAGCCCCTTCATGACAGAGAAGAAAAAAATCATTAGCTGGTATTATAAACAAAAATGGTGATTATTTTGGAATTTATAAATCTGGGAAGATATTTCAAAATGGCTCATACATTAAACAAAGAGCCAATGAAGGTATATGATCCATACCCAATATATTTTGTAACTCAAGCAGAATTGGTGAAAGAGGAGAGACTATAGACAATCTTTTAAAATTTGGCATGCACCCTTTTAAGAACTTAGAAGCATTGAATTTTAATTTCACAAAAATCATGAGATTTGTAAGTTGAAAATCTATCTGCAGTGGGACAGATTTAACTAATTCTTTTTGTAGTTGAAATTCATATAAATAGTGGAAAAGTTTGAAGGTCAATTTTCAAGTTATTATTATGTATTTTTTCTAAAAGAAATATAGATTATTGGTAATGTATGGTAAAAATGAAGATACTTGAAAAACTATGAGTTGGTATGAGTTGATGTTAACATTGATATTCTTTTCTGTTCTTAAACAGAAATATAATTCATTTGAATTCTGTTGGTTTACAAGTCATATACAAGGTTTTAGTATCTGTCATACTTATATTATTCTGTTTGTTTTTAAACATGATAGTAGCAAAACTTCTAGTTTATAGCTTTTGGTCCCAAAAGACATTGTATTTCTAGAATAATCACAAAATAGGATCTCTTTTGATAGGCTTCTACTCATAATTTTTATTTCCATTGATTTATGAATTTACTGAGCAACACAGATTGTTTTAAAAGTAGATTCAATAAATACCAGTTTATCTTCATATAAGAGGAAAAGGGAAGATTGATTTTTATTTTTATTTTGAATCATGGTCATGAGCTTTATGCTTTTCTCTCACCTGTTGACTTAATGTGAAATGTCCTTTCTCATAACATCCTGGTTCTTGGAAGAACGCATGCACATATTTAATTTCTTCCTAATTCTGTGGTAATAAAACAAAGGTTTTATTATTTAGTTATTATTACTTAGTTATTATTTTAGAAAGTAAGCATTTTTCCTTTCCTGAGTAATTTGTTCTATTTCACACCCAGGATAGAAGTAAAAAGGAGAAGAGGCAACTATGAATGGTAAACTGAACCACAACATAAAAGTATCGTATTTCCCTGGAAGGATTTTCACAGAGAATACAGGTGAAAGACTAGAAATGCACATCTAGTGCCTAATTAACAAAGCATAGACTCAGAGAACAGAGATCCATACCCAAACATAGTGTTGCTCTGTTTCAGAGATGCCATTTATGTTGCTGGAGAAGTTAGTGTAGTCTACCACATAGGGAACTGTGTTGAAAAGCACTTGCCGACAGATATCTGTGGTTAAATAAATAAATAGATAAAATTCTTCAAGTCAGATTTTATGCTGCTAATTGGTAAATTGAAAATTGTCTGCCTTTTGGGAAACAGAAGACATAGCATTTTTTTTTTTTGGTGGGGGGCAGGCCTGGGCCTTGAACTCAGGGCCTGAACACTGGCTTCTTTTTTCTCAAAGCTAGCACTCTAACACTTGAGCCACAGTGCCACTTCTGGCATTTTCTGTTTATATGGTGTTGAGGAATTGAACACAGGACTTCATGCATGCTAGGCAAGCACTCTACTGCTAAGCCACATTCCCAATCTAAAGGCATAGTATTTTAAAAGAATATCCATATGTCATTGGAAAGTACATATCCTAATGTGATATTGATAATGATAATAATTTGACAGGGATATGTGATTAATAGAAGAAGGAAGCAATAGAATTATAAGCTTTTGTACTGATAACATTTCAATGAAGTTGAGATTATTATTGAGAGTACAAAGAGTTACGAACTGAGAAAAATACACATTCTTACTTGGTACTTTGTGTTCTTTCTATAGCAACTTATTTTCCACTGCCTTTGTTGCATTGACCACTTGGTTCCTATATCTGATAATTTATAAATGATTTTTGGATTGCAATGATTAAAGGATTTCTGAGTTTTTCTCTTCTGGAGGAAAAGTCACTTGTTGGTTTGAAATTACTGCCAGAATGTGTATTCTCTATTGGGCACAAGTTTGGTTTCTATAGCACATTGGCTCTGTAACATAGTCTTTTTGAACCAATGACTTTGAAAGCTAAGCGACATTTGTCATTCATTTACCTGGAAACTTAGTCACACTCACTGGAACTTGATCATTTAAAACAATTTGATCAATGTAACATGTAGTTTGAAAGATAAAACTTCAAGATCATAATTCTTCCATTTATAAATAACACTTTAGTAACAATATTAATTTTACTTATCTAGACAAACCTAATGGCTAATTGTGTGAATTTGTTTAGTTTTGAATCGAAGATGGGAAATTCCATATTTGTGAGGAATCCATCTTAAATCTACTCCTAACTTTTTTTGGTACTTAAATTATGAAGATGTGATTACAAGAGTTTAGTTAAAGGATTTGTGGTTCTCGACATGATGTTAAATGATTTTGAGGTTGTTTGAGAACGTTTTATATATATATATATATCACATGAATTTATATATACAATATATATATAGTCTCATAAATACCATGACCATTTTTCCTTTCTTCAATTTTTTTCTTTATATCCAGCACCTGTGTTTACACCCAGACTTTATAATTTCCCCAGTAAAAATGAATGGGCTTATGATAAGAATGAAAACTACCATTGTAATTCTCTCTCTCTCCCTGAAAATCTTCCCTGTGTACAAATCTTCCTATTCCATTTTGTGCACTCCCTATTTCAGCAGTCTTAATAGGATGCTTTTCAAATAGATTCACCAAAAATACCTTCTTCAATGTCCTCTTCCAGACATTAGCAATGCTTGTCTGAAAAAGCAATCAGCAGATGATTAGAGTTCATTCCAAGTCAGTTTACACAGCCGTGTTTGTGTAAAAAGCTTGGAGAGAATTGTTCCTTCTCCATGTTTCTCATGAAAAGCTGTAGTCTGTCTGTATTTTCACATGCTACAAAGTTTAATACCATCTCTGGTTTATTACATGGTCTCCTTGCTTTCTAGAAGAATCATTGCTAAGGCAGATATGGGAAATGAACGTACCTGTAGAATTGACCTACAATCTATGGTTGAGAAGGAAATGAAAAAGCACCCATATTCCTTTCATCCCAGAGTTAAATCTTCTACACCCTCCTCAAACACACTGTAGAGAAAGCACAATCTTAGTCTACAGACTTTTCCAGGTTATGTGTAAAACATTTAGGTTTACCTGTGATCCTCTCATCATCCCACCTGAACTGCAATCCATTGCAAAACTTCATAGATTTTTATAAACTCAGTACCAAATCAACTTTGATAAATTATTTAATCACTAGAGAATTTGGTTATTTTACTAGTTGAAACAGAAAGGCTGAAAAAATGACTAATTGTGATTCACATCAATTTTTGCTTACAAGCTTTTGTTTGAAAGGTATACATATTTAATGTTGCTTAGATAATTTTATTTGTTCCTCTAGATCAATATATTTTCCTTCTTTCTACAACAGAGATGATGGAACATTTTGTGATATGGTTTTCTAATTTATTCATAGTGTAGCAAACTAGGAATTTACATTCTTTTATTTTTTTCTGTAAATCTGCAAAATGTGCAGCCTCTATTGGATAATATCCTTGTGGGAAGAGTAAATAAAAGGATACCTAGGGAACAAAGATGTTCTTGTAGAATTGAAATCGGACTATGATCTTTCCTTCCCTGTGCAATCCTTGCTGGATTTTTGCTGTAGTTTACTTGTCCCAAAATTCACTTTTCACAATTTTTAAATAAATGTATTTTTTTCTGAGAAAGATAAGTAGAGCAGGGGATACATAACATTTGCACACATCCCAATATAGGGTATCAAGTGGCAAAAGAGCTGTTTATCCTCTTACAGGGTGTAACATTTCTGCAGACAGAAGGTGGTGCTGTTGATTAGGAACAATACACAACTCCACATTTTTCTATCAGATTCACAATCAGGATCTAATCATTCTTCACTAAACAGAAAAAAAATTCAGTAACTGGAATGTATGCTGACATTTGACTTGTTACCCTGCTGCTTAAAAACAACCTGACATCATTTTAAACCTGATATTCTTCCTAGTAGATACATCTTGAAAATTGTAGTAGAAAACTAGTTCTCAGATATTATATGCCTTGCCTTTCATTGTCCAGTAAGGTTTAATATTTACAATGGTGTAATATGGTGTAAAATGGTGTAATGGTGTAATACAAAAGGTGTAATATTTACAATGACTGCTAAACAGTCAGGTGACAGTGTAAATCACTGGTTATAAAAAAAAAAGCAAGCCATTTAAAACCAGTAAAATATTGTTGCACATGAATGTTAACGTTTTGTGAATTTAGAGCATTGAAAAACCAATGTCTGACTATAAGTTCATCACTCAGTAAATACTCCAGTGACATAATATTCAAACAAACACTGCAGTGAAGAGAGTCTATGTTCTTTTCACATGCCAAATGATATTGTGTCTTATCTAGAGGCCCCTGCTCCTGGTTCTGGGGAGGATGAATAATCCCCAAGAAAATCACAGGGATGGACAAGAACATTCTCAGGTCTCTGGGAAAGCAGGCATGCCTCGTGAAGCACCTCAGAATGATCATGAAATTAAGGCAGTATGGATAAAAAAATAATGGTACAGGGCTCTTAGTCAAATCTGGAATGTCAGGGGCATTCTAGGCAGCAACAGCCAAGGCCTTCAGGGCATACATTACGTATATAGAAAGGCCCAAATATCTCCTAATAGCATACTAGTTGATACCAATCTGAGAGAACTCTATTTACACAGAAAGATCAGTGTATGTTTTGTGGTAGATATAGGGGACCTGTAAAAAGAAGCTCAGATGGGAAGAGAATCTTAATTTAGCCAGACTTGTAAACTTGGATGTTTCCCACGGGACTTAAGGATATGTATGTTCTCCTTTAACAAAAATCCCCATACTTCGTTTTAGGTTGCCTTTCTCTGGGTTTTAGCAAATCTGTATTCATTCTGGTGGGAATAACCAGTGCTGAGATTTGTTGGAAAGAAGATTTGTTGAAAGTAGACTGAGAAAGGAAATGATCTCTAGTTTAAATCAGATTCCACGAGTTGCTGATTTTTGCTTGGTGCCATCATTTCTCTTTTATGAATAAAGAGAGGATGGGTGTCATGGGATTGTCATGGAGTCAATGAGTTTATGTCGGTACAGCGTAGTGAAAATGAGAGGGTTGTCAGCGACGATGCCCAATGGGTTCATTGCCATTCTGCCTGTTAACTTAGGAAAAGCTGTGAAAAGATTCCGAGGCAGCAGCAAGCTCGATGAGCATGCTCTGTGAGACTCGGGTAATTCTCAATCTTTACGCCAGGTCAGGATTCCGATTTGGAATGTGACTTGGGCCTCATGGCGTTCACTAGTGCTTTATGCTTCACGGGGTAAATGCAGAGACACATGGGGAATTCTACCTAGCACAACAACGGTTAGCCACTGCATGATAAGAGACATGAGATTAGATACTGGACAAGAAGTAGGTGCCAAATTGACTATTTTTTCAAACAGAAACATTTTTTAAGGAAAAAAAAACACAAGAAAAATGGTGTTTCATATACTGAGATCTTTTTAGCATGTTAGTAGGTATGCATATATGCTCTTTAACACAAAGACAAAATCGAAGCATGAATTTGGTGACATCAGATACTAAAGACTCTTATCAGTGAACTGGTGAAGCAGATGCAAAATGGATGTCCTCTGACCAAAGGACCCTGGGATTCTCCAGAATAAAACTTTGATTCATTCATTTTGCTTTTGTCCATTTTATCATTTTGATAATACCCTTGCTTTGTGCATTAATTGAATGTAGGCTTGTTTTCCTTTCATAATTTCAAAGGCACGATATTTGCAATAATTTCAAATACTTCCTAATCTTCAAAAAATTTTTGTCTATAGAATGGGGAAAATGAATGTATTAGAATGCATGATTAGGTGAATGCCACACTTCATAGAGAATAATGTTTGTGTATGTGGTCTACTGATAATCTCAGATTATTTTTTAAATTTCTGTAACTCCTCCTTAGTTCCCCAAGATTGGAGTGCTTGCCTTACAGATCTGTTTCTACATCAAACTCAATTTTTCCTTATCTTTAGAGGACAGCACTGCAATTATTGCTACCCTATCTGCTCTTTTCAATGTGCTAGAGCAAAGTATGAACTTGATTTGTTGCTGTGCCCATAAAATTTACAAAGAGCCCATAGTAGACTATTCGTAAATATTTCTTGAACAAATGACTAAGAAATAATAGGTGATCCATCTATGTATGAATAAGAAAGAAATATATAGAGAAGACTAAGCACAAGGTGATTGCTATTTGAACATTAAAGGAAGGATAGACATGAAAGGATCTTACTAATTGATTTCTGGAATTTTTTTAAAGTTATATGAAAATAATTTTCACAGATTCAATGAGTTTGAATTCATTTAGAGGTTTTGTGTGGGAAGTTTTATTGTTTTTCAAGGAAACTCCAGGATTGACTTGAGTTCAGTTATTGAACACAGGGAGAACTCCAAATGCAAGTTTGTCCACTAACTTAACATTTCATACTACATTGTCTTCAATTACATTCAATTACACGTTTAGGAAATTCCTTATTTGTTGTGGGGAGTTTGTTGAAATATGAAGCCAGTATGAATGCTGGAGTAGTTGTGCAGTACCCAACAGAAATACTTATTTAAATAATGATATAACACTATTTTTTTCTTTCAATTACATCTATTATCTGTTCAAACATTTGCGAAGTTGCTGGAAAATAAATACTTCTTAAGCTGTTTGCATCTCACCACTGAGTAAATGGAACTTCTAGAACAGAAAAATAATGGGGACTTGGCTCAAGGGTAAATATAGATAACTAGGAAGGAAGTCTATGAAATGAAAAGATTCTGGATTTTTGAACCTGAAATATTGCTAATACTATGTTTTTCTACAATTAAAGGTCAGAGCATATAGTTAAGCAAAGATCTTCAAGTCAAGGCCAGATGAGGAATTTAATTATATGATTATTTGATAGGTTTATTGCTACAGGAGTCTTGGCTTTATTTTCTCTCAGATCACAAAGTTTTTTCAATTGAATATCATTTCATTACTCATGGATCAAACATGATAGACTAATAATATGACAGTTAAAAGATAATTGCTAACCATTTCTTAGAAATATAAGATGCATTTTAGCATTTTAAAACTTGCTGCAAAATTCTAAAGCAATAATGAGCCACATGTTCTATTGCTATAACCTTTCTCAGCCTACAATGCCTTCTTGGTCAAAATAAAGCAATGTAAAAATATCATAAATTAATTTGACGTTGGGCAACCATCAAAATTGAGCTTATTTTTTCTTACTTTTGATAGCTAGTTACCAATCGTGACACCAATGTTTCCTCTTTTTATTTCTTTTTGATTCATTTATTTAAAATTTTCATAAATTTTAAATACTTGTGCAAACTGGAATTTTTATTCACTATAACAATTTGTGAGTATAGTGCATCTTGATTGATGTCACTCTTTTCTTTGATTTTTCTCAACCCCTTCCATCCGCTCAAGTAGATTTTTCCTTAGTTTTAGAAAAGATTATAATTCAAATGACATTGGAAAACAATGTGACTGTGAATTTTAGACACATATTTTGGTGGAAATGCTCTTTAGTAATCTCATTTAAAAATAAAAGCTGTTGGTTGTCTCTCTAAAAGCACCTACAATGTAGAGCAAATGTCTTCAATATTTACTCCTTGTGACTGAGGGAATGTTTCCAGGGTTTGCATATTAATCTTATGATTTTTCTCTACTTGAAAAGAAAAAGAATATGCATGACCTGGCAGTCAATCTGAAGGCAGTGTGTTCCCTTGATGAATATCTCATCTTTTTTCTTTAGCACTGCAAAGTACATTTGTCCTTTATTTGCCACTAATGCTTATGATAAAAAATTAAATTACTGTTCATCCTTTCAATATGTTTTCCTCAGAGGATCAGTGCTGAAGAACAAACATTTAAAAGAGGACATGGAAGGTTTAGTTTTATACACAGTCCTACTATATTATTCATGGCAATGCATTTTTAATGTGAGGGAAAGAAAAAATAAAATGTATGCTAATATCTAGGGTGAAATGGGCAGTGATCAAAGGGATGTGATAAAATTCAGAGCTGGAGATGTGTGCTAAGTAGTGAAATAAGATGGCTTCTCTCTGCTACACTCTGGGTTCCCCTGCCCCCCACCCACATTTGTGAAGGAAAATTGCAAGATATTTTTTGGATGAAAATTCTCAAGACATCTTCTCAACTAACTAATCTATCTCAGTCTTTTCACATTTGCAATTGGGAACGAGGTCACCAGAGAATATTATTTTGAAAAAATCAGTACAACAAAACAAAAACAGGAAACTGTCAACAAACAACCTTGCTGGAAATTTTCTAACTTTTGTATCATAGCCCCAGATTTCACCTATTTTGTTTTCCATTCCTTAATGAAATTGGTACTGATGTGCAAAAATAATCCAATTATTTTCCTAAATAGGTGAAAAGATGTACCTAGCATTCTCTTTTCTTCATGCCTGTTACTGTTTTCACACAAACAGTATGTGGATAATGTGGTTTAATGAGTTGTCAAGCCTAATGGGTTTCTTCCTATTGTGTTCACGTGGAATTCGACAGTTTGCCTTCAATCCAAAAGAATTACAGCATCTGGTAAGAAATAGATTTGCAAACTTCTTACAGTATAAGAAAGTATATGAAATGTAGTGGACTCTGGTCTTTCCCCTGTAAGTTTCTGGTTTATTGCATTTCAGTGGTAGTAAGGGACACAAATTCTAAGGTACTGTCTCAAATTATCCAAAGCCCCACTCAGCCGGTTGTCATTGGGAAAACACTTGTTTTGGATATGGGAAGGATGGATTTATAAAACAAAACTAACAAAACAAAAAGCAAAAACCTAGGACTTTTAGGTGATGAATTGTCTGTTGTTGGTTGTCTGCCACATACCAAGTAGTAACTGGCTTAATACAGGTAAAACGAAAGTATTTCCTAATTATTCTTGTGAAGCATAGAAGAACAACAACAACAAAAAATGAGAAATCTCTTTTTAGGTCTTTGGCCTTTTTGTTGAATGGGCCATTGGTTTGTTGAGGATTTGTTTTGGAGGAATTTAATTTTTTGAGTTCTGCATATATTTTAGATATGAGGCCTTTGTCCTTTGTATGGCTGGTAAAGATCTTCTCCCAATCTGTGGGCTGTTTATCTTGCAAGCTATGTTCTTTGCTGTGCCAAAGCTCTGCAGTTTGATGCAGTCCCATTTGTCCAACTGTTCTGGGCCTTTGTTAAGGAAGTTTCGCCCTGTGCCAAGGAGCCCAAGCACTTCTCCTATTTCTTCTTGTAATGTTTTCAGGGTATCTGATTTTACTTTCAGGTCTTTGATCCATTTGGAATTGATTTTGGTGCAGGGTGATCAAAAATGTGGTACATGTACACAATGGAATTCTTTGCCTCTATCAGAAAGAATGATACTGTCCCATTCCTAAGGAAATGGAAGAACTTCGAAAAAATCATACTAAGTGAAGTGAGGCAGACCCAAAAAATCATGAACTCAATGTTTTCCCTCATAGGGAATAATTAGTACATCTCTAGCATAGATATAGTAGAAGATCACAATACCTAATTTGCTATGTACGTATGAACACATAAGAAAATGAACTCTATGTTATGGAAATAAGTCGTATATCATTGTTGTAGTTAATGCCATGTGAGACTGTACCTTTTTATCTCTTGTATTCCCTTCCTGTGGTTTTACTCCTGCTGTTACTGTAACCAATCTTAGCACCCCAGATACTGTATATACATGTATTGGAACTAGGGAAGGGAAAGGGAATACCAAAATTAAAAGACAAAGGATAAAATGAGAAACCATTGCAATAAGCGATACTTACAAAACCAATTGGTGTAAATGAACCATACAACTCATGTGGGGGGAGGGGTAGGAAAGGAACTGGGGAGGGGGCAGATGGGGGAAAATGAGGGAGGAGGTAACAAGTTGGACAAGTTACATATGAAACTGTAAGTTACATATGCAACTGTACATAAGTTACATAAGACACTGTAACCCCTCTGTACATTACTTGGACAGTAAAGAAGAAAAAAGGGAGAAAAGCATATCTATACATAAAGGAGAAAAGCTAACATTTAGGAGAAATAAACTGCCTTTTCAAAGTATTCAATCTCATAATCCATAAACCACCATATACTTTATAACATGCTTTAACCTGAATATGGAACACCTACTGTGTTATGTTATGACTTCTCTTTGCCTTTTGAGATATATTAATGTAAAAGTGAAAATGCCTATCAGGCAGAAAAATAAAATTAGATTTATAATAAATTTATTAGAATAAATCTAATTTTATTTCAGTACTTTAATTACATGCAAAATTACAAGTGCCCATTTTTCACCTATTACCTCATCGATTTTGCTGTGGACATGCCGTGGTCTTGGTTTTATTTTACTCATTTTGTAATGGATATCACCATAGCAACTAGATAGATTATACCAAAATGTAAGAAGCATTCATTACAAGTAGGTACTCTAATGGTGATTCCTGACAAATGGCATGCATACCACTGCTGAATAAATGATAATGAAATTCAAATTATTAGTCACAATCAGACTAAAAGCCATTTCAGAACAAACTATGTTTCTTTGTCTTATTTGCTTCTGCTTCTTTATTCTGCTTTGTTTCAAAGGCATTTAGAGACATACTTCATTAGTTCAACTTATACAAAGCTAGGATTTTTAGATCAAAGTTCCTATTTAAAAACCATGCTGTTATTATATAAATCTCTTATAGAACAGAAATATCTTATATAGAGAGGTCTGCTTTCTACACAGGAGAAGGAGTAGATAAAAGTCAAATCAGAGTTTTTAACTATTTTCAGGTGGGCAAGGTCTTTGTTCTGGAAAACAAGACTTGTTTTCTTCAAATCCTAGGAATCTGCTATTCAAACTAAACCTTTCGCTCAGAATTAATAGGTTGGAACCTGAACCCTAATATAATTATATTAGAAATCATGGCATTTTGAGAGTGATTATTAGGTTCAATGGTGGATTCCTCATGACTGGAATGGGGATCCTTATAGGGGCTGCAGAGACCAAAGTTCTACCTTCGTATTACTGAAGGACAGCTACAAGTGCCCTCTGAGAATCATAAATTACATCTTGATCAGACAAGAGATTTGCTCTTGGAACTGCCAGCCTCCATAATTGTGAGAAAAAATACTTTTGTTGCTTGTAAGTTATTTAGTTCATGATGCATTGTTATAGTAGTTGGGATGAACTAAGTTAATAACTCCCTTAATCATAAATTAAAATTCCCACAGCTCACCTTTTTTTGATCATTGACATGGGGTTTATGCAAAAAATTAATTGAAATAATTATGCACATCCTTAAGCACAACATCTGATCTATAAAAATTGGTCACTAATAACAATCATAATGATAACATTATTAGCAGTAGAATAATTACACTTTTCTTTTAAGTGTATCTATCATTTTTTATCTTAAACATTTATTAATATTATATGGCAGATTAAAGATTAATTTCTATAATATTTGCCTTGGACACTGATGTACAAAGGGGTTATAATTACATAAGTGAGATAATGAGTATATTTAGTTGTGAACAATGTCACTCTTTCCCTCACTCTCTCACACTTTTTTCCTCCCATTTCCACCCACACATTGTGTAGTTCATTTTCAACCTAGTATCTAGTGAGTACCACTGCTGTGTTTGTTTATCCTTTGTCCCACCATTTCTGTGCTCCTTCTTACCCTCTCAAACATGGATACATGAACAAGGAAGACAAGGGAAAAAGCAAACAAAAACAGTAACAAATAAAAAAATTCTTATTTCCATTTCCTGGAGTTCTTTTTATAAATATTACTTTATATGATCAGATGCACATAGGTATTATGCATTTGTGCTCCTCTCTGAAGAATGTCCCCCTTTAGTCTCATTGTGTGTGAATGCCTAGATACCTGTAAATCTATAAGTAGACAGTTTTTTCTCTTATCTGCAAAATTCATATACTGTTTAAGCAAACAAAATGTTTTTTTTAGAAATTCTCAACAGTATTTCTTGACACATGGTTTTTTATGGTATTGGTGAATTCTGGAACCACATCTTCCCCCTGTGTTTAGCTAGTTGGGGTCTGGAAATCTCACTAGAGCTCTGTGGCTTAGTTTAGAAAGATGTATGGATTCTGATTTCTATGTATGTATTGATGATAAACCCTTTATGGTTACTGTGTCTAGGATATGCCACAAATCAGCATCTAGTCACTTTGAAAATGACCTCTATCTAGAAATTATATTCAGAAGAAGGTAAAGGGTAGATCTTTGGATTAAATCCCAGGTATATCAGATAACAGAAACAAAAGCCTAGCTGGCAATGTAGTAGTTTATGAACATGAGTGTCTCTAAGAATATAGCAAATTTTTACAAAGGATATGCAAAAAAATTGAAATAAAATACAAGTGATTCACAAAGGAAGTGCTGGCTTCTTTTAAAGTGCAGCACTCAAGTATGGATGGACTGCTCAGGTCAAGGTCAGGATCACACTGAGAGTCCTGTTACAGGACTTTGCTCTCTGAATGGTGGTAAAGATCAGAGGCTTATTAATCAAACTGAATGAGAATACAACAGTGCTCAAGGTATGATTGGGTATAGCCAGTAGCTGTGCCATATCCATCCATTGTTGTTGAACTATCTTAGCCTATAGTTGAGTCCTGAGAGGTGGTGGTACTCCTTAGGAGTGGATCACTGGGAACATTATTTGTCCTTTGAGGTTATATTTTATCCCTAGCGCCAAGCACTGCCTTTCTTGCTTATCTGTCTTCACTGTGAGCCCCTGGGCTGTGTTTTTTTTTTTTTCTCTTTCTCTCTCTGCTCTCCAACTGTCAAGGCATCAGCAGCTTTGCTTCTTAACACCAAGACCCTTGCTCACCATGATATTCTGACTCACCAGAAACAGTGAAGCCCAAAGACAATGGATTGAAACCTCTGAGAACATGAGTTCAGAATAAATTTTTCTTCTCTGAAGTTGATTTCTTTTCCAGGTATTTTGCTACAGTGGTAGAAAGTTCATGAACACACCACACTCCTTTCTTGTATGGAAAGCAGATTCCATATTTTCTGTCATTATCATTGTTTCCTATAACTACACATTTCACAACATAGTTAACTATTTGGGTTATCTGTATGGTTAATGTTACTTGTGTCTTTCAGGTAACCAATATTTGAATGTTAAGATGCTGTTTGAGAGCATAACTAGGTACTGGTCTGAAGATTGAGGCTCAAAGCCAGCTGAGGCAAGAAAGTCTGTGAGATGCTCATACCCAGTTAACCACCAAAAAGCTGAAAGTGGAGCTGTGACTCAAGTGGCAGAGTGCTACTAGCTTCTAGTGAAACAAAGCTCAGGGATAGCACTCAGAGCCTGAGATCAAGATCCATGACACACACACACACACGCACACACACAAATGTGAGTCAAGTCCACATTAAGTATCATATGAGCGTAGCATTAGTGTACACCTGAAGTTTAGCACATTTCTTATGCTTACATATTGCTGCTGGCTGGATCAATTCTCATGTTTTTCCTTGATATTTGCTGCTATTTGGTAATATTTTGCCTTCTCCTCATTTTGTTTACTTATTTTTCTTTTCCCAAGCTAATACTTAACTCAGTTTTCAATCTTGCCTGTATCTCTTCATCTTAGCAGAGTTCCCTCGTTAATACTTTAAAATTTCTCCATTTTACTCCTAGAGACAATATAATAGCATCATCTTTCCAGTGATCAAGTTTCTAATCATCTGTTTTGTTATTTGATTGTACTTACTTCCAAGGAAATTTAAATCCTTTTTCTTTCTAAGATGAACTAAACTTTCTTTCTGTACTTCTGATGTCTTTCAACTTACTTTCACAGGACCATGACATTATTTTCGGATGTTCATAATCTCCTACTTACATGAACATCCTATACCTCCATATCAGAGCTTGCTTTATGATAATAAACATTTCAGATCTGCTTCTCCAAGGAAAACTAAAGCAGAACACAGAAAAACATGAGCATAGCACCTGTTTCAGCCCAAGAAATTAATCATTGCCCCTGGTGTCATCACATGATTCAATCATGATTTCTTCTTCCTGAATATATTTACTGAAATAATCCCTATGCTTATCTATTGTCAGCTCACTTTCTTTCATATAGTTTCTACTGTCTGATCTTTAACTGTGGTATTCTACTCAGCTACATTTTCATGGTACAATAGGGACCTCTTAGCAGATGGTACATAACCAATCTATAACTTCCTAAGAAAATCAACACATTGCTTTGCCTTGACTGTGGTAGGGAGCAAGGAGATTGTGGATGCATAAGGAGAAGAGGCAATATATTATAAAGGAGCTTCCTATTTCCGTTAATATTTTGAACTTTTTCCTGAGAAAAATAGCTGCCTAGAGAGATTTGAAGTGTGCTAATAGATAAGCTAAGTTTTGTTGTGGTACAGACAGCACAGCTCTATGGAGAACCCACCAAGCTAGATGACACTAGAAAATGATCAGTTCAGGGGTTTCTGCAATGTAGTCTGCCTTACAGTTTCCTGGAGATAGTAGAACCATATTCCTGGTAGAATAAAGGGAAAAATTAGTGATTGAATTCACAAAGTGGGGGATATGTCAAAGACAAACTACTTAAGTGTTAGCTGAAAAAAGAATGACACCGTTCATCCAAATAAATCGGATGAATGGAGGAAGGAGTTTTGGGGGTGGGTGTATGATAACAAGTTTTTGTGTATATATGTATTTCAATATTGAGGCTTGAACTTAGGACCTTGCTTTCTGACTTGGCTTTTTCACTTAAGGCTGGCACTCTATTTGAGGATAAGCGTTTCTTGGATTTTTCTGCCTGGGCTGACTTCGAACCTCCATCCTTAGCCTTTTGAGTAGCTAGGATTACAGGAGTGAGCCACAGATATCTGGTGTGATAAGTTTTAACTTTTACTTATTTTGCATTTCAATACTTCAATCATATTGTTTACCTAGCAGCAATACAACTAGCTCTCCTATGTCTGTCTACATTGATCTATTCTCTTATGTTGAAAAAGATGTCTTTATTTTTGATAAAGAGTAAACTTTAGAGGTAGTTAGAACTTTTGCCAATTAAATGATATCTTCCCCTAAAATTATACCTTAGCTACATGATTGACTTGCCAGTAAATTGTTCCACAAAACAGGCAAAGATTAAAAACATAAGAGAACCTCCTAATACCAAAATCTTGTCTGACTTTATCTTCTCCAACCCTCACTACATCATCTTGCTTGTCATTTTGGCAACGTTTGTCATTTCTCTCAACTCTTGCTCATCCTTCCTTCCCTTCCTTCCTTCCTTCCTTCCTTCCTTCCTTCCTTCCTTCCTTCCCTTCCCTCCCTCCCTCCCTCCCTCCCTCCCTCCCTTCCTCCCTCCCTCCCTCCCTCCCTTCCTCCCTCCCTTCCTTCCTTCCTCTTTCTGACCATTGGTTTTCTTTCTTAAAAAAAAAAATCTGTAAAGTACTTTTACAGGAGGTTTCAATTCAGCATGTTCATTTATGAGTACAGTGCATTTTAATCAATATCACCCCTTCCATCATTCTCCTCCCTTCCATCATTCTCCCACTTCCCTCCCAAACTGACCAATTACCTACTTTTTTCTAGTTTTATAGGATATGCATTAACTAATATAACGGAATTCTCCTCCCTTATTATTTTCATTCATCTAGAAACATTTTTATCATTGAGGTATACATAATATTCAATACATTTTAAAAAATGAAATCGAGTATATCTTCTAGGAAGATACAACTATTATTTTTTATGCAAATTCTATCATGTGAAGCCAGCTTGTGATTTCCAGCTTAGAAACACAATATACATTTTACGAGCAACATATTTTGTTTGTGAGATTGGGAAGGATGCTATGGTTTTGCTGGTTTTTTTGTTCTTTGGTTTGTTGTAGGGCTTGAACTCAGGGCCTCAGCACTGTGCCGTAACTCTTTTGCTGAGCTCCCCTTCTGTTTTTCTGGTAGTTAATTAGAAGAAAGAGTGAAGTGGCTTTTTTGCCTAGGCTGGCTTTGAACTGTAGTACTCAGATCTCAGCCTCTTGATTAGCTAGGATTACAGATATGAGCCACCAGAGCACCTGACTTTTTTTTTTCTTTTCTTTTTAGGTTATGTAGCTTCCAATTGCATGGCTACCAGATTTGTTTACATGAACTTGAAAAAAAATAGATAAGAATTAGAGTAAGTGAATTTTGGCAGATTTGAGAGCCACTCACAAACAGTAACAAGCCCACCACCACTAGTAACCTCAAGTAAAGAAAAACACATTGTGTTTAAAGCACAATTTTAAATTTTTGCTAAGGAAAGAAACTGCAAGTAGAAGAAAGTATTCACCCACATAAAGTTTAGTAAAAAAGGAGAGAGAGAGATACAGAGTGAGAGAGAAAAATTCATGTGAATTGGTTGGGTGGGGGTGTCGTTTATCTTGCTTGTAGTTATAACTATATGGAAAGTAGATATCAAGAGGCCTGAAATTAGAGGTAAGCCTAGACAAAGTAGAAACATTGTCCCATTAACTCATAGGGCATTTGTCTGTGATCTCAAATCTTCAGGAGACACTAAATAGGGCCATCACCGTCTGAGTTGAGCCTTGGGCAAATGTGAGACTCTACTTGAGAAGTAACTACAGCCAAAAATTGCTAGGAACATGGCTCAAATTGTGTAGCACCTTTCTAGAGCACATGAGGCCCTAGCTCAAACCCCAGTATCACCACCTACTAAGAAAAAGAGGAATATGTAGCAATCAAAATGAAGAAAAAGGGCTGGGGATATAGCCTAGTGGCAAGAGTGCCTGCCTCGGATACACGAGGTCCTAGGTTCGATTCCCCAGCACCACATATACAGAAAACGGCCAGAAGCGGCGCTGTGGCTCAAGTGGCAGAGTGCTAGCCTTGAGCGGGAAGAAGCCAGGGACAGTGCTCAGGCCCTGAGTCCAAGGCCCAGGACTGGCCCCCCAAAAAAAAAAAAAAAAAATGAAGAAAAAGCATGGTACAGGGGTTGCATCCAGGTAGTACCTAAACATTAGGGTCCAGAATACTAATTCAATACTCAGAAGCTTTTATATTTTGGATGTATATTTGAATCATAGATAAGCCCTCAAGTAAATTTTGCTCTGTTTTATGCATAATTGAATGTCTGATTGGAAAATTATCCTTAAAATCTGAATTGAATGTTTGTAGAAAGCCCATGATAAAAACAAGCAATGTAGAAGGCTATACTGTTGTACCTATATGGTTAGATGATGTCCATTAAAAACAAAACAAGTCTATTATTGTTTTCTATCCATGCCATATATTGCTCCCAGATTTCCTCCTGTTCTGTGAAGGAATGGAAAAAAATAGGATGGTGGATCATCTTCCATGAAAAGCTAAATTTCCTTAAAAAGCAATGTAAGACAATATGCACTGACAATTGCTTTAATACAATAAAAATTTAATAAAGTTGGAGATGTTCACTTATCTTCTGATGTTTTATAAATATTAAATGATGGTTTATTTCTTTCTTTGAGAGAGATCATTATAGACATTATCGTTCTTTGGGAAGAGCCATTGTCAGGCTTTCTGCCTTCCTTTGGTCCTTTCAACTAGTTATGAGTGAGGTTGGATTTTCTTTTCCTTTTCTGAAGTCTTAGAAATCTATTTTATTAATGATACACTTTCTTACTTTTAAACTTTTCCAAGTTTCTGTAGTGATCTAAGCCTATTGATATTTCCTCCTCAGTTCATACTTTAAAGCAGACTTACACAAAACATTATGATTTTCCAGTAGAAGTGATATTTGATGCTGCGGTCCATATAATTGAAAAAAAATCCTCATTTGAGATCCTGTTTTAATTAACATCATTTGACATATGTGTGGAGAGAGATTATAGCTCAACATGTTCTAGTGTGGTCACACTAAATATAATTCAATATTTTGTCCATTTTTTTTCTACTTGTGTCCTATTAGGGCTGGTATTTTACTCGAAATGGGATTACTCTCATGAGCATGCTCGTAATGAATATCCCAGAATGCTCTACACAAAATTCTAATTTAGGAGGACTGAGATGGTACAAAGGAACTGCATTTAAAACATGTGCCTCCAAGTGTTGTTATGGATACTGGCAATAAAGATGAGATCCATTGATAGTGAAGTTCTCCCATGATACAATGTGTATTCATAGACAGGGTGGAGAGGAAAATGGGGATGATAATTTGTTTTCAGGGAAAAATTTCAAATGCTGGCATACCTTTCTGGAGTCTTATAATTCTTACTTTATGCCAAAATTGCAAAGCCTCATTTTTTCTGTGGCTATAACAATTGATTTAAAGACTCACATATACAATCTGTTAAATGGCTATCTGTATTTTAAAAGATTTAAAATATGCACACAGGAGGTGCAGTTCATCAATAAACCAGCTATACTAAGCCCTGAGATTTTTTTCCCTGTGAGTGAGGGTGTGTGTATGTGTGTATGTGTGTGTGTATGTGCGTGTTTTCAGCAAACCCATCCATGAACACCAAATTCACATGAACCATGAAAAACCATGAAAATTCATTGTTGGTTAAGTGAGCAATTTAACCAGTGAACATGACTTATGCTCTATACTATTATCTTTCTTATTGCTTTATGTTTGAAGAATTTTTTTAAATAGTTACCTATTACATATTGTAATATGTTTTCCTGAAGTGTTACATCTTTGGCTGTATACATACATACATACACACACACACATATATATACAGACATGTATATTTATATTCAAGTAACTGTGGATGGTTGCATTCATTTCTGAGTTTTCTAATCTATTCTCTTGGTTTTGGGTAGCTTTGTGTTCCAGTACCATGCTGCTTGGTTACTATTACTCTGTAGTAATTCTTATTATGTAATATGTAATTATATAATTACATAGTATGTAATTATGTAATATGTAACCATATACCATATAATTATGTTAAAACATTTATAATTTTATTACATAATCATCATTTTTCATTCATACTTCTCTGTTACAATCCTAACTTATAATAATTTTCGTCCTATAATTGTGTATATAATTTAATAGCTTCTGTAAATATTCTTACTGCTCTTATTTTACTTGTTTTTATACACTTTGTGCTGTATCTTTGTCTTTCACAATTTCTATGAAATGTTATTCAGCTTTTTTTATTAATAAATATGGATATAATCATATGCCAAACACCATTACTTCTTTAGTCAATTTTTGGTACATTTCAAGATTTTATATTATTCTTTAAAAAGCCCTGTACATACCTTGTGTGTTTTGTATTTCTTTTAGTCTAACTCAATACAAATTTTAAAATGTTATGTAATCTGCATGATTAAATTTTATACAAATGAATGTCATCACTTTTATATCTGACTTCTAATAAGCTATAGAATGCTGGTATTAAATGAAAGGTGATTTCTAGTTTAATGCTTAAGCATTTTAAGAAAGTAGCCAATACTAGTGCTTCACATTCTTTTTTTTTTTTTTTTTTTTTTTGCCAGTCCTGGGCCTTGGACTCAGGGCCTGAGCACTGTCCCTGGCTTCTTTTTTTTGCTCAAGGCTAGCACTCTGCCACTTGAGCTACAGCGCCACTTCTGGCCGTTTTCTGTATATGTGGTGTTGGGGAATTGAACCCAGAGCCTCATGTATACGAGGCAGGCACTCTTGCCACTAGGCCATATCCCCAGCTCCCACATTCTTAATCTTAGGTTCCTGCAGGGTAAAAATGGAGAGGATCATGGTTTGAGGACAACTCAGCTACAATGAAAACATAAACAGAGGATTAGGGTCCGTGTTTGACTGGACAAAATCAAAACACTATCCTTAAACCCACAACAAATCAAATAAACAAAACCCAAAACAGAACATAATCAGATGAAGACTTGGCTAAAGTAATAGAGTGATTGCCTAGCAAGTGTAAGCTTTGAATTCAAAATCCCAGAATTGCCACAAAAAAAGAAAGGATGGATGGAAGAAAGGGAGAGAAATAAAGAAAGGAAGGAAGAAAAGAGAGAAAGAAGAAAACAATTTCAAAAAATTCTTTGAAAGTATACAATCTAATAAAATTCATGTGCCCTTCCTTCCTTCCTTCCTTCCTTCCTTCCTTCCTTCCTTCCTTCCTTCCTTCCTTCCTTCCTTCCTTCCTTCCTTCCTTCCTTCCTTCCTTCCTTCCCTTTTGGTGCCCATCCTGGGCTTGACCTAGGACCTGGGTGCTGTTCCCAAGCTATTTTTACTTAAAGCTAGTTCTCTACAACTTGACTCACAGCTCCAGTGACTAATTGGAGAGAAGAGTCTCATGGACTTTCCTCCTACCCAGGCTGGCTTTGAACTGACATCCTCACTCAGATCTCTTCCTCCTGAGTAGCTAGGATTTTAGACATGAGCCATTGGCAACTGACTTGTTTTTATAGTTTTTATTTTAGGCAATTGTAAATACCATAATCAGTTAAATAGATAAAGCAAATAATTTATCTCTATTTTAATAAGAATGTTTCAAATTAATTAGTTGTCCAGAAACCTATCACTTATTTTGGTAAAATGACATCATTTTATAGTGTGCTTTTTATGAACAGAATTTAGAAGGAAGAGCTGCGAGTGCAATGTAATCTAAGGCAAGAAGTTTGCGAATTGAGGTTAGCCTGGCGTACATAATGCAATTCTGGAGGTGTGTGTGTGTGTGTGTGTGTGTGTGTGAGAGAGAGAGAGAGAGAGAGAGAGTGAGAGAGTGAGAGAGACAGAGACAGAGACAGAGACAGACTGAAAGAGAGAAGCAAACAGACATTGACCGAGAAAGAATAATAATATTTGCTGTAATACCACTTACTCCAAAAGTGGAAGTAGGAATTTGTCAAGTTCTTGGTCATCTGGGGCCAAAATAGTGAGACTCTGCCTCAAACTCAAAGTCAATGAAAGGAATGGGTGTATTGATCATGTAAAAGAACTGTGAGGTCAAATAATATGACCTGGGTTCAATCCCAACTACCAGAAAATCCAAAGAATGGCGTTGCTTTACCTTTTAGTAAGTCTCTTTAATGCCTGACCTAAAAGAAGATAGGTGAGTTTTCACATCTTTTTCTTTTTTGTTAGTAATTCACATTGTGTGTCTTTAAATCTTGTGAAATAAACCACTCTCACAAAAAATATATAACTGTGTGGGACACACCTGGATCAGAAAGAGGAAGTCAAGTAGCTGGCCCCGCCTGTTTCTCAGTCCTGGGACTATGTATGGCTAAGATGGGTCCTGACACTGAACCCAGAGGCGCTTCTGTGGGCTGTGACGAAAAATCTGGCCACCTCTAGGATTGGTCCTCGGCACTTCTGCCCTTATAGACAGCTCATGCCTCCCCTTACAGTCCCTAGATAGGTGCATGTACACGCCTCCCCTTCCTGTCGATCTGATTGGCTCTTGTGCCTGATAAGTTACAAGTGCTCCCTTCAATAAAGGAGATCTTGTGCTGACTTGTATCCCAGACATGTCTGATTGTCCTCCGGTGAGGGAGGGCTGGTGCGGGCAGTCTGTCAACCCTTTCCTTTCTTGGCAGCTTGTTTTTAAATACTGCATTGTTTCCTGAAAAGATAAAATTGTTTTGCTATCATGACTCACCTTTGTTTCCTTTGACATGGATAAAGATTTTTAAATTTCTTTTTCCAATTTGGGAAACCATAGAGTCCATGTTTCTTTGCATCTGGCTCACTTCACTTAGTATGATTTTATCCAAGTCCTTCCATTTCCTTATGAATGGGGCAATGCCATTTTTTTCTGATAGATTCATAGAAGTTTATTGTGTATATGTACCACATTTTCTTGGTCCACTCATCTACTGAGAGGCATCTGAGTTGGTTCTATATTTTAGTGATGACAAATTGTGCTATAATGAACATAGTTGTACTGGTGTTTTGGTGTGTTCTTGCGTGTAATCTTTTGGGTAGATGCCCAAAAGTGGAACTGCTGGACCATAGGGGAACTCTATGTTTAGCCTTTTGAGGAACCTCCATACTGCTTTCCAGAGTGGTTGAACAAGTTTACACTCCCACCAACAGTGTAGTAGGGTTCCCTTTTGTCCATATTCCCTCCAGCATCCTTTATTATTAGTACAGGTCTAGGATAGTCTTAGCAGAAGATCACAATAGCTCAAAAGCTATGTCCATATGAGCACATAAGATAATGCTAAGTGAAATGAACTCCAAGTTGTGGAAACAAGTGGTATATCATTGTTGTTGGTATTTTCAAGATACAATGTGAAATTATGCCCTTTTTCTTTTGTATTTCTTTTTTCTCAGTTTACCCCTGATATCACTGTAACTGACTTTAGTTCCCTGGATATTGTATATATTTGTATTGGAACTAGGGATGGGAAAGCAAATACCAAAATCGAGAGACAAAGGATAAAAAGACAAACCAATACAACAGCAATACTTACAAAACTATATGGTGTATACCTCATTGGGGGGAGTGGAGAAACTGAGGGAGGAGGTAACAAGTTGGATTAAAAAAATGTACTCGCTGCCTTATGTATGAAACTGTAACCCCTCTGTAAATCACGTTGACAATAAAGAAATGGAAAAAAATTCCAAATACACAATCTTGATAAATATACTGTTACAAGTAAAAATATTATTCTAAAAAAACTATCACACAACTGTTTTTCTTTACAATAATGCCATTTCAGTTCTTATGCTCAGGTTAGTAATTGGTAAAATTAGTCATTGTTACTGTGTCAGTTTCTCCTTGCAGTTAAGTAAGGATAAGAGAGACAACAACCACTTCTTGCTACTACCATCTTCTCCATGTTAAAGACCTAGCAGTCTATTAGTGATTTTTGCACCTAAGTGCAAATGCCAATATAGTAAAAGAAAACCAAGTAATAATCATTTCTAAAATAAAAATGTTTAAACCTTGTGCACCCTTGAAGTATTCTGAGGACTCTAGAGAAATGTTGCTTGTACTTTGAGAAGTGCCATCTTACCAAATTGTTACCGAGTCATTGTAACCTCGTGGGTAATATCCTCCAATTGTTTTTTCTATAATTATATTGTTAAAATCCTCATCATATTTCACAATGGAAAATATAAAGTTACTATTTCAACACATGGAAAATGAAAATTAATCCTCAAGTGGTTATAAATCATTTGAAGGTCTTTTTCCTATTTTATTTTTTGGAGATCATATTGAAAATGAAGGATTCACAGGATTTTCAATTCTTTCCCCCCCTCTCTCTCTCTCTCTAACATTTCTTAGTGCTTATATTGATTTTATATATTTTCCATTAAGTTTTCTGGGATCTGAGTTCCAAAAGGGCAGCAAATCTTTGTACTTGATTCACCACCATCATTCTGGACCTGTGTCAGAAACTGATCTGAGCCAAAATAAGTATTAAATTAATATTAGGTTATTTCAGACTATGTTATAGCTCTAGATTTTTCTGGGCCCATGAGTGCTGTAGTCCTCTTCTCCAATAGTGTTGTGATGGCAACATGTTTTAGATAAATCTCAGGCAGTTACTACAAACTTTTGGCAACAAGACAAAATCTTCAAAGTAAAAAACAGACTAGATCTTCCTGTGCCTTGCTCATGTAAGTTTGAGGGAGTATCCAGTGACTGTTCTTAGGAATTTGAAGTGTGGAATCCCCCACCCTGACTCCTAGGAATACTGATGATAGGTGTTGAGAAATAAGAATCAAAACAACAGGTAAACTTCTGGGTTGGCATAACCTAAAGAAGAGTCAGATTTGGAGTGCAGTCCTTTTGTCTGATAATTATTAGGAAAGTAATGGAGGGTCTATTAACTGATCTTCTGATGTATACTTAGAAAAAATATCATGAAGTGTAAGTGGTACGGCTGTGATTGGGAAGAGGAAACATCATCCATAATCACACTTGGCTTGCACACCTGGCATACACTAAGGAATTAATCATTCTCAGTAGGTCAAAGGAGGATCTACTCAGAATGGAGGGAAAACAAAATAATTAAGAAACATAATATACAATGTACAACAATCTTCATTATTGGACGGAACTCCAGAGAAAGGCAATGAAATAGAGTTCACTGAAATTAAGAATCTTGGTGTATAATATGAACCAATGCCTAGAATATGTTTTGATGTCTTCTAACTTTAGCAGGAAAGGATGTGCACACCTATCATTTCAGTAGAGAGAGAGTTTATGTCAGTCCGACTGTGTCTATAGTTAAAATTCTGCGTCTTTAGTTTAGATTCTTCTCTGTTTGCATAGCAGGACACATCAACTACAGTCTCTTATTCCAGTGCAAGTACCACTGACCTCAGCTCAGTATCTTCGCTTTCATCTGAGACTTTCTGAAGAAACAAGAATCAAGAATCCTTCAGAATAAATTGGATAGCATAGCTTCTCTTCTAAGAAGGAAAATGACTACTGGCTAAAGTCTAATTAGAATTCTAAATTATGGGCTTCCAAATTCTTAATCACTGGGATTCGCTCTGCTTAGTTGATCTCATTTTCTGTAACATTTAAAGTCAAACACTGTGCTTCCTCAAAGCAAATATATTCACTCTCACCCACACACAATCCATCAGCCTCAAGCCTGCCTCCTACTCTCCAGTCATGTCACAGCCTCATGCTAACACACCACACTGCAAGTCACAACACTCTCGCCTCAATTGAAGCTTTATTTATACCTCATCCTCACTTTGACGACTTCTCTAACTAAAGACATGATGATCATGAGATTTTTTCCTATTCCTTGAAAAACAAGATAAATGTTACCCTGTTACCCTAATTATAACCTCCATGGTTTTGTAAACTGCTATGCAACATGAACACAATGAAATAAGTACACATGCAAGTATATGAGTGTGTATGTGTATGTATATATGTAGATATATACACATACACATGTCTACATGTTCTCTTTCTTCATCTATTTTTCATCTATTATTTTCATCTATTATTTACTATGCCTTTGATTTTACTGAAGATCTAAGGCATGCATTATTTCAATATTTAATGCAATGCGTTTTTTCCTAGTTTGCCAAGTATCATTTGGAGTGTTTTTTTTTATTACTACTTCATATATACTTTGTACAGTATTTTATAGTCAAAGCTGAAAAGATTTGGGGAAATGAAGAAATTTTAGAAACTTCTGGATGAAGGTTGAAAGGTATTTTTTATACACTAGAGGCCAGGAACAATAAGATCAAGGAGACCAACAAAAGTAAGATTTGCCTCTTTTTAGCCTTCTTTCCCCTTCCTTGGCCTTTTCTCATTAGACTTTTCTTAACCAAACTGGCCCACTAGTCTGATTGGCTAAGAAAAGACCATCCAATACTATCAATCTAAGCAAGAATATTAACGACATAAAAGTCAGCTAAGAGAAGGCAGAATGCTGTAGGCTGTTCTTTGTGGTTGTATAAGAATGCAGGTTCTGAAGACAAAATGTAAGCCCAAATATCCTAAGTGGTTTGTGCAAAGCTCCTGCTTACTCACCTGTTTACACCTGATGATTTGTACATGTCCCTTTTCAACCACAGCCTCGTTAAACCAGTAATACTGTGGCTTGGAATGCACACTATAATAAACTAGTTCTGCAATGAGTGTATTGTATAGCACTGAAAGAGTCCATAGACCTTAATAAGTTGGCCAGAGATTCTGAATTTACAATGAATTTACAACATGTAGCCATATGCCATCTAAATGTCTTTCAAACTTTCACTTGAATATTTGGAGCTCTGGACGAATAAATTACTCCTCTTACATCAAGAATGACCTTTTGTAGTTGTTCAACAATGAAAATGGACACAGATTTTTAAAGTTGTTTTTAAAAGTCATTACATATTTTCTTTGCCTAATAATAGATGTGAGAAGGAGAAAGGAAGAGATTGAGCTCACTGCTTTTTTTGTTAGTCAAGATGTCAACAAAGCAGCAGGTTTCCTTTAAATTCCTTGTTCTCTCCTTTTATCATACACCTTATTTATCTCAGGTGGATACATGTGGAGTAAAAATAGAGGGTTGACAGCATAATTTAAATATCTCAGTTCATTTATTACCTTTTGTGTTAAAGTCAGTTCTTATTATTCTTTTGTTAAGTTTTATCCTGCTCACAGCTCATATGAGATAGGAAATTCTAGTCCATATATTAGACTACAGAATGCTTTATCTCTCATGTTACATGTGGAACAGGGACACAAATGTGTATATTTGTATGCCTATCTGTACCTACTAATATATAGAGAGACACATATATACTTATGATTGTTTCTTTTTCTTGCATTTATCTAGGTTTATAGGCTGTGGGTTTCCAGAAGTCGGAAACATCATTTCTTTTTCCACTTGAGGCTCCAAAATGTCTCCAGTGACCATAGTCATGTCTCTGTGTTTCAATACGTGTTCATGACATAGTTGTGTTTTGGAAGCAATACCTTGCTTGTAAAAAATACATCAAGACAGACTTTGACTACTACAAGAAAATAGGTACTATAATTGGTTTTTGGCTATTATTTTTAATCCACTTAAATATATCAAACTAGGAAATCAGAATCATTGCCACATAAAGGACTAGTACACATACCCTTAAATAGTACATAGTTAGGTATCAACATCAAAGAATATATTGTAGAAACCTGAAGTGGTTTAGGAGTAAATATTCCAAAGCAACACCTGACTTATTCTTTTCCCTATACAATAGAAATCTTTCTGGTACAAACTGTCTCACTGTCAAAACAATGCACGGATGAAAGGAGAATACTCCTGGTTGCTCGGCAGGCATCAGAAATGTGACTGTTTTCTAACTGGTCCTCTGCTCCTGAACATGATGGAATGGAGCTGGTCACCAGTAGTGACACACACACATGTCATGTCCACACCCACATCCAATTTGTAGGTGATTGGTATGAGAAAGAGTGTGATTCTGAATTTATTTTTCATTTTTTCAAGTTGAAACCTAGATACTAATAAGGACAAGGTTATTTATGATATTTTATATTTTCCGAATATAAATGAGGATCACTTGGATCTGTCCATAAGTAAATTTTTTTTTATTTTTACCAGTCCTAGGGCTTGAAATCAGGGCCTGAGCTCCATCCCTGATCTTCTTTTTGCTCAAGGCTACCACTCTACCACTTGAGTCACAGCACCACTTCCAGCTTTTTCTGTTTATGTGGTGCTGAGGAATCGAACCTAGAGCTTCATGCATGCTAGGGAAAGCACTCCACCACTAGACCACATTCCCAGCCCCCATAAGTAAATTTCTTTTTTTTTTTTTTGACAAGAAGTGTACTCACTTTTTTTTCTTCAAATTTTTATTATCAAACTTATATTTTTTAAAAGTTTTCTCCCAATCTTCTCCTGTATTACTAAGGGCAGCTTTGCCTAGAGATTTGGAAATATTTTGAAGAAGGAGTCTAATTTCTTCTAACCACAGAAAAACCTCCCTAACACTAAAAAAATCCTCGTGTTTTATAAATTCAAGTACAAAAACATTTTAAAGATGAATAAAAATATTTGTTATGCATTCTTTCCTAAATGTCCTGTTCTTTAGATGAATAACATGCCATTGAGATGAAGACGAACTTGACCGATTGCAAGATCAGGTTAAATTTTATCATGCAAAGATACATAAAATATGCACAAAAAATAAGGACTGAAATTAGTGTATGATTTTTTAATTGTAAATGAATATATCTGTGCTTTTAATATGACTGGAGGATGATAAACACAGCTGTCCATAATGAGAAAGCAGATTACATCATGTTTCCCTAAATAAGACTTCTAATGAGAAATCAGGATTAAGTTCAAACTAAAGGAGAAATGTGTTTTTGCCTTGAGAATTCCAAGTTGATCTCCCCTAGGGAGACTGATGGAGCATTAAGAGATTTTAATTTGAAATGAGGTTATGGGATTGTAAATTGCTGACAGATATTTAGTAAATGATTTAGTGTTTGTGTTTACATCCTAGCTTAGAAAAGATTTTAGCTTTTTCAGCAAATGGAAGAAATGTCTTCAAAACACATTTAGCCTAATCAAAATCAAGTGTCCAAAGAATGAGGCAAGGGGGTGTGAGACACAATTAATGTGACATATTTTAATTATGTATTCAAGTTCAACAATAAACCTCGGCTCTCTGGGGGACAAAAATAACATCCTTAGTCTTCAGTATTTCAGTTACCAGACAATTAATTTGCTAGCATCAATTAAAAAATTAGGGGCAGTATCTTTGAAGAAGTATTACAGTTCATAATATGCATATTAAAAATGCCTCTGTTAGTTCTCATTTCTTCCAGAGGTCATATCTAGACAAAATCCAAGAAGATTATTTTTGAGTACACACATACACACACCACACACACACACATATTTTGAAAACATTCAGGAATTGAAGACCATATGTATGGAGCATAACATGCTTATTGAATGCTCACAAGGACTGAAAGGTCCACTGAAAGGTAGCTCATGTCCAAGTAGCTATACAAACAGGCAGCCCTCTGGAAAAGATAGATAAGACTATGATAGATAACACAACTTGCTCTCTTTTTCCTTTGGAAACTTTTATTTTCAATGTGACACCGACAATCATACACAGTTCCTTTCTCTTCTTTGTGAGAAACTCACACAGCTTACAAGAAAAAAAAAGTGATTCAGGCTTCATTAGAGAAATGCCACCCAAAGGGTCTCTTTCAAAAGCTTTGTGTTTTCCAGCTGGAGACAAGACTGAATGCATCATGATTTCTATGGCCCCACAATATGTAGCCCAAGGTAGATGCCACTGTCATTACAGATATTGCAGGAAAATGTGCTATTTCTTGCTGAGCTGCCTTGTGGGCCAGTGTCACCAGGGAAATATCACAGCCTGGTTTATGGGGAGCTGTTCTATTTTATATGCAGGTACATCACACAGAGCTATATGCTTGGGAGGCTAACTAGAAATACAGGGCTTTCCATCCAGCCAAGATTCTCCTTTTTATTTCTTCTGTAGAAAAAAAAAACATGCAGTTCACCCATTTACCTTTTTATGTCTAATTGGGAAAAAATCCTTTTACTCTCAGATTTCTAAATCTGACATCCTTAGAGGGTTTGTGTCCTTCCCCTTTTGCTTCTTCACATATATTTTCCTCTGCCCTAAAACCTATGCAATTAACTCCTGTCACCTTAAAAGCCTTTCTTACAGCACATTGCTCCAGCTGTTGAAGCAAATGTAATTACATCCTACCCTACCTGTCCTGCGGCATGCTAGTTTCATACAATTTTCATATCACCCTTTTTCATTATTCAAGCAGAGTGAAATTTTAAGGACAGTGTGATTAGGCTGAAATTGGAACTATTCAAGGTTTGGCATTGTGTAAAAAAGCAGACTCCTTCCTTCCTTCCTTACATGAAACCTAAAAGCTACTGCAGAAAAAACAGTTCAATCAGATTGGCATACACACCAGCTACATATATAAAGAACTCAGGGTTAGGATTTTTTCATGGACCTATTAAGGCTCATTAGTATTTTCATGCAGTTTAATCTGCAGGAAGTGGTGTTAATGATTGAGCAATCTGATAGATTTATATAGATCCGGTTCCAATTTTTGGCAATGAGGACCAAGGAAGACACATTGAAGCAATGCGAACAATATCGGCATTTATGCAAATTGTTCCATTGAGGTGCTGAAAGAACACTGCACATCACTTAAAAAATCATTGCACGTTGAGAGCAAAAGCGATAAAAGGCTTTAATAGTGATTCTCTTTCTGAACATTGCATCTCAACAAAAGCTGAGCAGGCACAAATATGGAGAATAAGCTCAATCCATATTAAAGTAATAGCTGTTTCCCAGCATCCTATCTCCAAGATTCATAATGGTTCACTCTACTCAGTGAACTTTGAATATTTTATCTCCTCAGGATTAAACTGAGTTTCTCCACATGTGGACTTGTAAAGTCTGTGATTTTGATAATTTTATTTGCTGTATTCAGTAGAAAGTAGAACTGTGTCTAAGCGAATGACAGATTGTCTCTCAAACACACATCAATAGCATTTTATTAATCTGTCACACAATCTTACTGTTTGTCATATTGTTCAATCTATTGTGAGCATATCAAAAACTCAGAGGGACATGTCACAAGAGACAGAATGAGGGTGTGTGAAAAAATGTATTTAATATGATATAGGATGATAATGTATTAGTGTGTGCATATATAAGCAAGTTTTAAATGATTCTGTGTTCTGCCCTTCTTTCCTCCCTAGGAAATATTTCCTCCCTAGGAAATAGAGATTTGGCTACTTATAAAATGAATTGTTAATGACAATTCAGTGTGTGTGTGTGTGTATATATATATATAATTAATGTCATATTTATACATGAGATAGAGTAATAAATAACAATAAGAGTTCCCATTTCCTGGGTCTAAAACTTTAATTTATGTAAATGTAACTTAGTTATGCTTAGTAGATATAACTATATTTATGAATTTATATTCATTTGGCAAAAATGAAGAGGCCCTGAAAACATCAAATGCTGAATGTCCCTGAAATGGGGAGGGGTCAATGAGATCTACTGTCTATTACTTGTAGGAGAGAGTAAATAAAAATAACTTGTGTGGCATCTAACAAGACTGAAGGAGATGAAGGTATATGAATTATATTTATACGTATATGAGTTTTATACTTTGATGGGGAAAAATCCTATCTAGTTATACCATGTAGAAATATTGTTACATGTGGACCAATAGACATTTAGAATAGTTATAATAATGTTATTTTTAACAATCACTAAAAAAGGGCTTCCTAAATCTATTTCCTGAAGAATGTATAAGTAAATCAATTGAGGTACATTTATATAATGGCATACTTCATGTCACTGGAAAGAATTGGTTATAGTAGAATGAAACAGTGTGATTAATTCTCAAGCTCTAATACTGAGCACAAGAAAATAGTCTTAGAAAAAGTATTGGTCATATAATTTTAGTTAACAAAGGTGATAAGCTAGAACAAAATAGTCCACATATGTTTGATAAAAATTTGAAATACAATCATTTAGGTATAGAAAACCAAACCCAAAGAAACATAGGTTACATGGTTTCCCTCATTTATTGTAAATAGAATGTGCCTATAAATCTACAAGTAATTACACTGTATGGAAAAAGACAAAAAAATACATTTGGACATAATAAATTACACAGGACTTTAGATATTCACACAATGAGACAAAAAGATGATACTTTTGCGGGGGAGAATTTGGGGGTTTGAACTCAGGGCCTGGGCATGGTCCCTAAGCCTCTTTGGCTCAAGGGTAGTGTTGTACCACTTGAGCCGTAGTACCACTTCCAGTTTTTGAGTGGTTAATTGGGAGAACAGAGTTTCACCAGGACTTTTCTTCCCTGGATCACTTCAACCCATGATCCCAAAAGAGGATATTCTTAGGAGAGGATCACAAATTATGCTCATATGACCATAAAAAAGATGTTTATTGAGATGAAGAAATAGAAACAAGAGGATATTTTGCTCTTTTTTGTTTTTTGTACCTTTTGTCTTATATGTAAGTTTATCTGTTTGGAGGAGGGAGAACAGAAATGATGGGACAAAAGGTGAACAAATGCAGCAGTGGTACTCATTAGACACAAGGTTGAAAATGAACTTTACAAGATGTGTGTATGTGTGTGTGGGGGGTGGTAATCAGGAGGAAAACCTGCAGAAAACAAGGGAAGAGGTTACATTATTTTAAAAATGCATACTTTACCTAACTTACATAGTTGTAACCCTCTATACATCACCTTTCCCTTAACAATAAAAAAATGTTGATATGTGAAAAGAAAGAAGAAAAACAGAAGGGAATGATAGAGCTTTAAATTCATGGGGTGTGGTTTCTTCTGAGGAATCATGGCCGAGGAAAGGAATGCAGAAACACTGGAGGTTAGAGGCTAATGCTAGTGTTTAATTTCTTGAGAGATGGTAGTTTTATGAATGTTAATTCTTAGTCTTTGAACTATATTTGAGTGGCGCTGTGGCTCAATTGGTAGAGTGCCAGCCTTGAGCAAAAAATTTCAGGAACAGTACCCAGGCCCTGTGTTCAAACTCTAGGACCAGTACATACAAAAAAATTCCTAATAAACTATATTTGTGTACTATATACATATAATGAAATCAATGAAACTCTAGCTTGCTTCTTAGAGTACAATGTGTTGTTGGCAATGTTTTATACTAGCATGAAAAATTATGTTTGAAGCCATTTGGAACCAGAAAAGAATTATGTACAATATAAGTGATCAAACTTCAAGGATTTTTATTCCTATCCTATATGCTTTATGTGCTGTGAATAGGTTATTGCTTTTTGCAAAATAAAAACAATAACGTAGAGCAGCATATTCTAAATTCATGGTTGGGATAATTTGGAGATCTGGAAAGAATTTCTCTATAGAATCCTGGAAGTGAGTGCTGATATTTCAATTAGTGCCAATTCACAGCCCACGAGAGCTGTGGAGAGCTACCATATGGTGGCCTCCTACACACAGAGAGATGAATGTCTCAGGGATATAACTAACTTCCTGACAGACAATCCTCTGTAAATAAATCCATAGAGCAATTCAAATACGTATTTATTTCAGCTTTTTATAAGAATCAATGAGACAGGTGAACAAATATCCTTTAAGTGGTAACAGCCATTCATGGAATTTATGGTAAAAAGAAGGCAATATAAAATTCTCAATCATTCATGAAAGAGTTGAGTAGCATAGCTTTCAGAGGGCCAGTAGTGCATTTGGATAGGATACATGTCTGTTGTTAGATTAATATTCCAAAAATTGAATGCAAAGCTCCAAGTTAGTGGATTTATTTTCAAGTTCAGATATAATTCTTCTGAAAGTTAAAACCCAGGCAACCAGAAAGGGTTTGAGCTGGAAATTTTGTTGCTCATGTTACTTAAGGAAGAATAGGGAAATTTGGTATTAGCTTGTGAAAAAAAATGTGTTGCCCACACATTTGCCCATCATTACTATTTGGCCCATCCAGTTTAAATCTCTCAACCCTTAGCTTCTTAGCATTATTTTTACTTGTTTCATGTCATGAAGCTAAAGCAAGCATCCATATCCTCCTAACATCTCAGATTTTTTTCTAAATTGAGATATAAGGAAGGAAAATAACAGAATGAATGGTTTAAAGGGATTTTTTCTTTTAAGACTAAATCCCTAATACTATTAAGGCTCACTATTTAAGTTATCATCACTGGGATTAATTTTTTCTAATTATATTTCTATGTTAAATTGCAAAAGGTTTGTGGGCATAATGTTATTTAATATTTCTTAAATGACAGATGTTCTGCCCAGTGTTTATGCCAATTTCTTTTTTCATGTAAAAAATGTACTCCAAGGCCATTACCATCCCTTTTTTTTGGCAAGGAGATGTCAAGTCATCAATCAGAAAATAGCTGACCGAAGCTCAGGTCTTTCTCTGATACCTTTGCTTACAGATATTTTGGTATTTATCTCAAAGGCTTATATTTTAAATCCATATATTACAAAGTCTCCAAACAATATACCACCTTCCATTTTCCCTATAAACATTCTATTTACTATGGTAGACAAAGCAGTCATTATTCAATCAATAATCCTGAAAGTTTTATACATATACATATATACTCAAAGAGTAGTAGAACTGAACTTAGAAGTATACTCTGATATTATAATTTTTGCTTTATGAATTTTACTGTTGTATACCTAGAGATTTTTCAATTTTAGATGAGTAAATATTATGTTTCTATAAGGTTATGTTAACAGTATAAAATCAATTCATTTTTGTTCTCAAATGCTTGCTGATATCAGATAATTTTTTTTTTATGGGTGCTGGGTGCCCGTGGTTCATGCCTCTAATCCTAGCTACTCAGTAGGTTGAGATCTGAAAATCATGATTCAAAGTCAGCCTGTTCAAGCAGGTCTGTGAGATGCTTATCTCCAATTAACCACCAGAAAACAAGAAGTGGTGCCGTGGCTCAAAGCAGTAGAACATTAGTCTTGAGTACAAAAGCTCAGGAACAGCACCCAGGCCTTGAGTTTAAGTCCCTTGACCTACTAAAACGATTTTTGGATTTAATATAAAAATGTTTTCTTTGAGCAGGGTGCATTGTACCTAAAGCCTTATTCTTATAACATGTGAACAGTTATTAGGATGACTACATATTTGCCAGATTTATTTAAAATGGTATTTATTTATGTGTTTATTTTTGTGTGTTCTGTTCCTGGAATTTGGACTTAGGGCCTGGGTGCTGTCCCTGACAATTTTTGCTTAAAGTTCTTAATCTACCATAGGAACAATAATTTTACTTTCACCTTTTAATTGTTAATTGTAGTTAAGAGGCTCATGAATTTTCCTGCCTGGGCTGCCTATACCACTATCCTCAGATACAGCCTCCTGAATAACTAGGAATACAAGTGTGAGTCACCACTGCCAGCTTAATGTCCTTTACATTATAAATTAATGCTGATTTCTAAAATAATCTACAGGTTTGATTCCTAGGAACATAGTTACTTCTATATATATTCAGACCTTCTAGTTTAGTTTTTACGCTAATGCGGTATTGGTGATTTTTTTTCATGCATGGGAAACTTGTCACTTTAATAGAGATATTGTATAGAAAGTGTGAGAGCTCCCTTGGAATTTTCATCTCTCAAATTTGTTCACTTCTAGCAGTTTGTCAATGTCAGCTCAAGTGTTTGTCTTTTGACATAGATTTCTACTTTGGTTCATTGTGATGTTGGTGTTTACCTGCTAATGTCAACAATTTGGGTTGGGGGCTCTTACCTCCCTGTGATGTCACTTCTTTTATAGATCTAAGAAAAATTGATTTTTCAGTTTGTTCATGTTTTTCATTATTGGGACTGAGTGGTAACTTGAAGGCATCTTACACCGGGGACTTGAAACTATTTCTTTAGAGCCTGTACACAACATTAGAGGCAGATTAGTGACTATATATTTTGAAGATTGGTGTTTTGCTTTGTAATAGAAAAGAGATTCAGAGTTCATGTTAGAAAATCATTCTCTGGGTGGTTTTCCATCATAACCCGAAGGGAAGAAAAGCAATTGGTGTTGATGACCAAGATTGTTCACACAGCTACGCCATATACTCAACAGCTGTATTTGTTTTGTAATCTTTTAAAGATCATCAGTTCAAGATAAATCTCAATGACTGCATTTTGTCTCATATTACCTGTTTCTTACTTTCAATGATTTAATTGGTAGAGCTTGCTTTGTGTGTAGGATTTTATTTTAACCTGTTTTGGGTTCATGATGTAGTATCATTTTGGTTCAGGCTTGCTTGCTTTACCTTTTTATCATGTACCACAGAGTATAAGCCCACAAACATCACTCTGATAAAGGAGGGGGTAAACAGTCATAAAATTCAATACATATCCTATAAAATTAAGGAAATTGAGGGAAGGAGTGGAGTTGAGATGGGAAAGAATGTTGAAAGGAGTAACAGTGATCAAGGTGCATTGTATTCATAAAGTGCTTTGCTGAATGACAAGTCGTTTGCACAACTATTTAAAGATAATAAGAAATGAACACTGCTGTTAACTATTGTATATAGGGAGTTACTTTACTTTCCTCAGAACACCATGAAGGTTAAAGATTTTCATATGGTTCCCCTAATATTCAAAATCAATGTTCATTTTTTTTTCTAATTTCAAGCCTCTGTTTATGTGTATGTCCCCTAAAAATATTTTGTGTAATTGTAAATATTGATTTGAGTTTACACATTGCATTAGCTTCTCCAATTTCAATAATTCCTTAACAATATCTCTTCTGAAGTTTTATTAAGGACTCTGTAGAGTTTTCTAAATGTAGCTAACTGCTTAGCTCTTTATTGTAGACATCCAGTGGAAAATCAAGCCTGTGTAAAGCAAAAAATTTGCAAGAAACCTCACAGAGTGCCGAGTAAAAATACAGTTACTTGGAATCTGTGATCTAGGTCACTGAAAAGTTGTGCAGAATATTTTAGTTTTCTTTGTTTTATAACTTATTAACAACATTATTTTCAAACAAAAGGAAGTAGCACTCATGTCTTCAAGTTAAAGAAAATATGACAACATAAAAAAGCTAATGGTCTGCATACATATGCTTAGGTTAAAAATATATGAGATAATAAATTAAATATATGTTTACTTTAATGTAGCACCCAGATAAAAAGTGAAAATATATATGTAAAACTATAACAGAACTTAATTAAATAGTGACTTAGTGTCTAGAGAAAGAGAAACTTTCATAATACTGTTTTTTTCCTTCTTGATGAAAAGGCTACTTAAATCATTAATAGTTTATAAGTGAGCCTAGCTAAGAGACAGCTATTAGATATCTTGCCTTAAATTAAATAGCAGGACCAAATTTCCTGCTACTTTCACTGAAATGAACTCCAAACCCAATTGACATTTATAAAATATAACTTCTAAATATTAAGGTTATTATTTGCCTCCCCTGGAACTTTCTTTTATGCTACTATTAATTTTAGCACTAAAGAGAAAAATCAGTTGCAAGATCACTTTTTCTTTATTTTTCTATTGAGTTTTTTAGTTCTCCTAATCCCAATGTCACTGTCTTCCCTTTCTTTGCCCCTAACCCATTTGTATTAGAAGAGAGAAGATAAGACACAATAAAACCACAGAAACATCAGCCTTTTGGTCAATCCCAGAACTTTTCACTCTATTCTTACTAGTGGTTATTGAGAACCTTTACACTGAAGGCTTGACATGATGTATTTTCCCTCATTTCTTATAGAATTTCTTTTCAATGGATATCCCCTCATGGACTTTGTGCTGCAACAGAGAAACCAAGTGAACAAAAGTAGGTGAGTCATACAACCAGCTTCCAGAAATCAATATATTCTGAAATGTATGGCATCTTCATTGTCTCATGCTATATTTATAATGAGACTATTTTCCCACTCTATTCAGAATTCTGCTACATATCTCCTTTCCCTCTGCCAAAGGAATGAAAATGAACAAAAGTTTACTGAGGAAAAAATTAAAGTATTGCAAAAGCAACTCCTTTGCAAAAATACATCTCCAAACCAAATACAAATTGCCCTTAACATACCTGTAGATAATCCAATGTACTCCTTCCTTTCTTTACAAGTAGTAACTCAATTGCCTGTAAGTAAATTATTTGAATGAAGTATACATAGAAAACAAAGGACATCGATTGTCAGAATGTATAAGTAATGCCAGATATATTCTGAAATTCACAATGGTTAGTGCAGTGGATAGGACAGTAATAAGTAAAATGAGAAATGATGAGGATATTCAGGAAGAAATAAAGTCACACCTTTAAGTGATTTATTCCTCTAAATTTTGTGGTGATTATAAAGGTTTCTCTTGAAACAAGAGGATGACATGTCATTCTAAGATGGCATAAAACTTCAGCAAAGAATATCTGTGTTAGAATGACAGGTGTTGATGAGGCAGATCCAGGAAACAAGGCAAAGTAGAGTCATAAGGCTCATGCATATATGCACAGAAATTGGCAGCTTATGCATTGCCCAGTCCACTTCTTTTTTTTCTTCTTTATTGTCAAAGTGAAGTACAGAGGGGTTAAAGATTCATATGTAAGGCAAGTATATTGAAAATAACTACCACATGATAAACCCCTTGTTTCCATTACTTGGAATTCATTTCGCTTAGCATCATCGTTTGTGTTCATATGGCCACAGCTATTTAGCTATTGTGATCTTCCGCTAGGTCTATCCTACATGTGTACTAATTTTTCTCTATGAGGGTCTGGCTTATTTCACTAAGTATAATTTTTTCCAAGTCCTTCCATTTCCTTAGAGATGGAGCAGTGCCATTCTTTCTGAGACAGGCAAAGAATTCCATTGTGTATATGTACCACATTTTCTTGATCCACTCATTTACTGAATGGCATCTGGGTTGGTTCCATATTTTAGCAATGACAAATTATGCTGTGATGACAATTGTTGTGCTGGTGGATTTAGTGTGGTCTTGCTTGTAATCTTTTGGATAGATGCCCAAAAGTGGGGTTGCTCGTTTATAGGGGAGCTCTATGTTTAGCTTTCTGAGGAATCTCCACATTGCTTTCCAGAGTGGGGGAACAAGTTTACACTCCCACCAACAGTGTGGTAGGGTTCCCTTTTGGCCACAACCCCTCCAGCGTTTGTTATTGTTTGTTTTCCTGATAATGATCATTCTTACTGGGGTGAGGTAGAATCTCAGTGTTGTTTTGATTTGCATTTCTTTTATGGCCAGTGATCTAGAGCACTTCTTCATGTGTCTTTTGTCCATTCTCATTTTCTCTTCAGAAAAGTCTGTTTTTAGGTCTTTAGCTTGTTTGATGAGGGGGAAGTTGGTTCTTTGAGGATATGATTTGGAGGAATTTAATTTTTTGAGTTCTATGTATATTTTATATATGAGATCTTTGTCTGTTGTATGGCCAGTAAAGATCTTCTCCCAGTTTGTGGGCTCTCTTTTTATCTTGCAATCTATGTCCTTTGCTGTATACAGCTCTGTAGTTTGATGCAATCCCTTTGTCCAACCCCCCCCCCCCTTTTTTTTTATTTGTTGCACTTCCGGGCTTTTACTAAGGAAGTTTTGTCCTGTGGGAAGGAGCCCAAGTGTTTCTCTTCTTCCTTCTTGTAGTGTTTTCAATGTATCTGATTTTACTTTGAGTTCTTTGATCCATTTGGAATTTATTTTGGTGCAGGGATCTAGTTTAACTTTGTTACAAGTGTTGAACAGTTTTCCAGCACCATTTGTTAAAGAGCTGTCTTTCTTCCATCCTAACTTTTTAGCTCCTTTATCAAAGAATAGCCATAGGTCTGCAGGTTAATTTCTGGTTCTTCAGTTCCGTTCCATTGGACCTCAGGCCTGTTCCTTTGCCAATACCAAGCTTTTGGTTTTTTTTATAGCTTTGTAATATAGCTTGATGTTTGGTTTTGAAATTTCTCTAGTACTGTTCTTTCTACTTAGAATTGTTTTGGCTATTTGGAGAATTTCTGTTCCATATGAATTTCTGGATTGCTTCCTCTATTTCATTAAATAATGGTGCTGGGATATATATGGATATTGCATTGATTTTGTAGATAGCCTTTGGCAATATTGCCATTTTCACAAGGTTAATCCTCCCAATCCAGGAACATGGGAGGTTTTTCCATTTCCTTAGTTCTGCCTTAATTTCCGTTTTCAGGTTTTAAAGTTCTCATCATAGAGGTCTTTCACTTCTTTGGCTAAGATTATTCCTAAGTATTTTATGATTTTTTTTGAGGCTATTGCAAAAGGAGTTGCTTTGCTCATTTCAGCTTCGCTCTTCACACTGTTGGCATATAAAAAAGCCACTGATTTTTGAGGATTTATTTCATATCCTGTTACTTTGCCATAGTTTTGGATCAGCTCAAGTAACTTGGGCGTAGAGTCTATGGGTTCTTTAGATACAGGATCATGTTGCCTACAAAGAAAGAGTTTAACTACATCTTTTCCTATTTGGATCCCCTTCATGTCTACCTGTTGCCTTATTGCTCTGTCTAGGAATTCTATTACTATGTTAAAGAGGAGAGGAGAGAGTGAACAACCTTGTCTTACTCCTGATTTTAAAGGAAACGGCTTTAACTTTTCACCATTAAGTATAATGCTCACTGTGGCTTTGCCACAGACAGACTTTATTTGATTCAGGAATATTCTCTGGAATCCTAGTTTCTCCAAAGCTTTTTATCATAAATGGGTGCTCGATTTTATCAAACGCTTTTCCTTCATCAAAAGAAACAATCATGTGATTCTTACCGTGCTCCTATTAATGTGGTGAATTACATTAATTGACTTGCTTATATTGCACCATGGAATGAATCCAGTTGGATCACAGTGTATGGTTTTTCTGATGACTTGTTGAAGTTGATTGGCCAAAATTTTGTTGAGAAGTTTTGCATTGAGGTTCATCAAGGAAATGTGTCTAAGTTCTCTTTCTTTGATGTGTCCTTCTCTGTCTGTTTTTGGGATAAGTGTTATGCTGGCATCATAGAATGTGTTTGGTTGCTAACTATAACTTTCTTTTTTTCATCCTTTTTTATTGTCAAACTGATGTACAAAGAGGTTACAGTTTCATACGTTAGGAACTGGATACATTTCTTGTACTGTTTGTTACCTCATCCCTCATTCCCCCCCCCCCCGCTCCCCCTTGCCCCTCCATGAGTTGTTCAGTTCATTTACACCAGTTTTGCAAGTATTGTTTTTGTAGTCTTTTCTCTTTTTTACCCTGTGTCTCTCTATTTTGGTATTCCCTTTCAGTTTCCTAGTTCTAATACCGGTATACACAGTTTCCAATGTATTCAGATAAGATACAGAGATAGTGCAGGTACAACCACAGGAAAGGAATACAGAAAGTTCATCAATAATAGAAGCTACAGTTTCACATCTCATGTTGAAAGTAGTTGCAACAGTGATATAACAGTCGTTTCCATAACATGGAGTTCATTTCACTTAGCATCATCTTATGTGTTCATAAGGGTATAGCTATTGGGCTCTTGTGATCCTCTGCTGTGACTTGCCTAAACCTATGCTAATTATTCTCCATGAGGGAGACCATAGAGGCCATGTTTCTTTGGGTCTGGCTCACTTCACTTAGTATACTTTTTTCCAAGTCCTTCCATTCCCTTACTAATGGGGCAATGTCATTATTTCTGAAAGAGGCATAAGATTTCATTGTGTATATGTACTACATTTTCCTGATCCATTCATCTACTGAGGGGCATCTCGGTTGGTTCCATATTCTAGCTATGACAAATTATAACTTTCACTTTCAATTTCATTGCAGAGTTTGAGAAATATTGGTATAAGTTCTGTTTTCAACATCTTATAGAATTCCGCTGTAAATCCATCTGGACCTGAGCTTTTCTTGGATGGGAGACCTCTTATTGCAGTTTCTATTTCATTGCTAGGTATGGGTCACAGTCCACCTGTTATCAGGTACGGGGACATTTTATCATTCACATAGATGGCATTTCTCTAATGTTATATATAAAGGAGCTCAGAAAATATTAGGTACCACAACCAAAGTAGCCTTTTTAAAATGTATAGAACTGTGTAAAAAGCTGAACAACAGAGTTGGGCTGTAGGTTAGAGAGTTTAGTTTATTGAGGGCAATTATCCTTGGAAATTGTAGAGGGACTGTTTAAAGTAGTAAAGCATCACAGCTTTATTTCCCAGGGAGTCCCTGTTTTATTTTGTCAAGAAAAGTGGGCATTTCAGGAAGTTACTACATTACTCAGACAATAAAAAATAGAATCACTGATCTTATGAAGTATATAAAATTGTTTTCAGAGATGATTGTAGCTGTTCTTGCTATGTTCTACAGATCAAGAGGAGAATCACCCATCAAGTCATCATCCCTTGACACATATTTACCTTGTGACCAAGCCACCACATTTTTATTAGAATTTTAGTTTAGACCCTGCTACTGGAAAAAGCATGGTTTTTAAATTATTTTTTTCCTCCTAAGACGCTGGAAGCAAGCAGAATTTATTCTTTATCTTGCATGATTCTCCTTTGGTTCCAAATTATCCTCTACAAGATAATTAACCCTAAGTGTCCATGCAAACAGCAATCAGTATATAAACAGTATATAAACTACATTTGCAACTAAAGTCACTAGTTAGTTCCTCTGTATTTATTTCTCTTCATCTCCTTACTATCATACCTCTGATTCTGTTGGGAATACAAGTGACCACCTTAAATGTAAATTTCCTCTTATTCTTTTTCTATTTCTGACCACTGACAGGCAAGGAAAGAATAATATGTGCCTACGTCCTTAAGGAATATCAGCTGGACCAGAATGGTTCTTTGACTTCTTGTCCTTCCATAAATAATATCTACTTGTTATGCAGTGTCATTTTTAAGAATATAGTAAAAGCATGTGAAGGACAGCTAAGTAGTAGCCTCAGATAGATAGGTCCCTGATGTTATTCTGCTGTTCTTAGCCCCATGTTTAATTGCTGACTATGCTACATTCAGTACTTGAAGAATAGGAAGTATTCTTCTTACTTAAACCTGCATCTCCCCATGGTTCTTGTGTTTCAAATGGCTGAACACACTAAATGATCCTCACATAAAGCAGATCATCCCATTTCCTGATGAATGAATAGAGGTACCAAGAGTTTAAATGATGCCAAGATCATATGATTAAGTAGACTTCAAAGTAAAAGGAGAAACTCAGTTTTCTGAGATATTTTCCCCAAATCTTTTTCTCTACTATAACATAGCAATTGTGCTAATAGAATAGTGAAATCTGTGAAGAAAGGACATTTTTTTAAGGCTATGAATTTTAATTTATCTTTTTCTTTATGGATGCAGTCATGTGCAATGGCTACTGTTTGTTTTGATACAGAAGATAGTAAAACAAGCTTCTTTTTTAAATAGAGCTTACATTGTAATGAGTGCATTAATGAGTAAATGAATAATCCAAGTACTGGTTTCTTATTCTTTCTGAATAATTTTTGTTTCCATGATTGTAATGATGTAGTTCATTTCACACACTGATAACAGGACTTTAATATCTACTCCCTATCACTCCTTATGTTATCAGTGAGTAATTTGAGAACCATGGATATGAAATCATATACTTAGATCTGCAATCCTTGAAGAAATATGACATCACATGACAAACGAATAATAAGAAGATCATGGAATAAATTGTTCCATTGGAGTCTATGTAATGAGCAACTGTGTGTATCTCCTACATTAGCTATAGGAAGGAACTGAAGACAGGCTGGGGTCCCACCCCTTCACTACAATGTTTTGGTGAAATGAGTTTTGTTCATTCTAAGTGGTTAGTACAAAACCAGAATTAACAAAAACAATGGTTCTAGAATGGCTATAAGCCAACAAGTCTACACCAAGTTGTACAGAAAAACACTCTTAAGAAATACAGAAATAGGGCTGGGGATATAGCCTAGTGGCAAGAGTGCCTGCCTCGGATACACGAGGCCCTAGGTTCGATTCCCCAGCACCACATATACAGAAAACGGCCAGAAGCAGCGCTGTGGCTCAAGAGGCAGAGTGCTAGCCTTGCGCGGGAAGAAGCCAGGGACAGTGGCAGTGCTCAGGCCCTGAGTCCAAGGCCCAGGACTGGCCAAAAAAAAAAAAAAAAAAAGAAATACAGCAATAGGTAACTTTTCTTGACTAAAAGACACAGAAAGGAATCTAAAACAGTGGGTAGTAACCCCCAAAATGCATCAGCAGTTGCCACAGTAGCGGCAGACAGAACATCAAAAACCTCTCTGAGATAGTGATTCAGGACTCAGAGAACTTTAATGTTTTGTTTCTAAGATTTCCCAAATCATACAGAGAATATAAAATACAGCATTATAGAAGGTTGTATGGGGAAGTTTCCTAACCTCATGAGAAGAAACTTTCAGAAATTTTACTAATTTTATAATAAAGAAGTTACTGATCTTGTGATAAAGGCTAGTCTTTACATTTAATGCATTGTAATTACAACACTGTAACATAAATGTTTGCTGGGGTCACCTGTAACTTGATATGGAGATAGAGAACATAAGCGGGATGAACGAAGGGGATGAGGAGGATGGAGGGGAAAGAGAATCTGTGTTTATATAGAGGCCTGTATCTAATTATGTGTAGATAAATGATATATGCATACATATATGTGTGTTTGAGATATAATTGTGATATAAATGATATGCATGATAGTTTTAGTACTCCCTGCTGTCTACATATTTGTTCTTCACAGCAGCAACTTGAGATTCAGAGAGGGTATGGTGCACCCCTGATACAGGTGTCATTAGACAATTTAAACATCATATTATAGCCAGTTCAAAACTGGCATTTTTGTTATTACCACCATATCAGAAATTCCGAATAAAGAATAATGAATTTCTTTTTTCCTACACTAACCTTTGGCTGATGCAAGTGACCAATAAAAAATATTTTAGTTTCTTTAAGTAAATGTATATTTATAATGTATTTGTATATGTGTATTATTAAAGTTGGTGCAATTTCTTATTGATTTATTATAGATTTCTCATTTTCTTTGATCTCTGTATACTCAGATATGAAGGATGAATATTTCTTTCACGATATACTCCACTGAAAAATCAAATGAGTGAAAATTTTCATCAAAAATATTTGCGGGGCTGGGAATATGGCCTAGTGGCAAGAGTGCTTGCCCTGTATACATGAAGCCCTGGGTTCGATTCCCCAGCACCACATATATAGAAAACAGCCAGAAGTAACACTATGGCTCAAGTGGCAGAGTGCTAGCTTTGAGCAAAAAGAAGCCAGGGACAGTGCTCAGGCCCTGAGTCCAAGGCCCAGGACTGGACCAAAAATATATATATATATATTTATATATATATTTATATATATTTATATATTATATATATATATATATATTTGCATCTGTAGCCTTCTGAGGAATCTCCATACTGCTTTCCAGAGTGGCTGAACCAGTTTATATGACCACCAACAATGAAGTAGGGTTCCCTCTTGGCCACGTCCCCTTCAACATTTGTTATTGTTAGTTTTCTTGATATAGGACATGCTTACTGGGTTGAGATGGAATCTCAATGTTGTTTTGATTTGCATTTCATTTATGGCCAGTAATATAGAGCACTTTTTCATACGTCTCTTGACCATTCTCAATTCCTCATCAGAGAAGTCTCTTTGTAAGTCTTTAGCCCACTTGTTGAGAGGGCTATTGGTTCTTTGCAGTTTTGTTTTGGAGGAATGTAATTTCTTTTAGTTCTGCATATATTTTAGATATGAGGCCTTTGTTCGTTGTATGGCCGGTAAAAATCTTTTCCCAATATGTGGGCTTTCTGTTTATCTTGTGAGCTATGTCCTTTGCCCTGCAGAAGCTCTGCAGTTTGATGCAGTCCAATTTGTCCATCCTTTCTTTGATTTGTAGCATTTCTGGGTCTTTCTTAAGGAAGTTCTGTCCTATGCCAAGGAGCCCAAGTGTTTTTCCTACTCCTTCCTTTAGTGTTTTCAGGGTATCTCTTTTTATTTCCAGGTCTTTGATCCATTTGGAATTGATTTTGGTGCAGGGTGATATACAAGGATCTAGTTTTAGTTTGTTGCAGGTGTTGAACCAATTTTGCCAGCACCATTTGTTAAAGAGGCTATCTTTCTTCCAGACTATTTTTGTAGCTCCTTTATCAAGATTAAGTAGGCATAGTTCTGTTGGTTCATTTCTTGGTTGTCAATTCTGTTCCATTGGTCTTCAGGCCTGTTCGGATACCAATAACAAGCTGTTTTTTATTACTATAGCTTTATACTACAACTTGAAGTTCAGTATTTTAATTCCCCCAGCACTGTTCTTTCTGCTTAGGATTGCTATTCTGTTTCTTTTATTTTTCCATGTGAATTTCTGAATTGCTCCCTCTATTTCATTAAAAAATGGTGTTGGGATATTAACGGGTATTGCATTGAACTTGTAGATTACCTTTGGCAATATTGCCATTTTGATTATATTAATCCTCCCAATGCAGGAGCATGGGAGGTTTTTCCATTTCCTTATTTCTGCCTCATTTTCATTTTTCATGTTTTTAAAGTTCTCATCATAGAGGTCTTTCACTTCTTTGGTTAAGGTTATCCTGGGTATTTTATGTTTTTTGAGGCTATTGCAAAAGGAGTTGTTTTCCTGATTTCAGCCTCTGCATTTGGGTCATTAGCATATAGAAAGGCCATTGATTTTTGAGGGTTTATTTTATATCCTGCAACTATGCCAACTTTTGGATCAGCTCTAGTAGCTTGGGAGTAGAGTCTATTGGGTTCTTTAGGTATAAGATCAGGTCATCTGCAAAGAGAGAAAGTTTAGTTTTATCTTTTCATATTTGGATCACCTTTATGTATTCTTCTTGTCTAATTGCTCTGGCTAGGAATTCTAGTACTATGTTGAAGAGAAGGGGAGAGAGCGGACATCCCAGTCTTGCTCCTGATTTTTAAGGGAATGGCTTAAGTTTTCCACCATTTAGAATTATGCTTGCTGTTCGTTTGTCATAAACTGCCTTGATTATATTCAGGAATGTTCCCTGGAATCCCATCTTTTCCAGAGCCTTTAGCATAAATGGGTGCTGGATTTTATCAAATGCTTTTTTTGCATGCATAGATCTAACCATGTGGTTCTTTACTTTGCTCTGGTTGATGTGGTGGGTTACATTAATTGACTTGTGTACATTGAACCAACTTTCCATCCCTGTGATGAATCCAGTTTGATCATTGTGTATGATTTTTTTATGACCTGTTGAAGTTGACTGGCCAGAAGTTTGTTGAGAATATTTGCATCTATGTTCATCAGGAAATCGGTCTGTAGTTCTCTTTCAGTGATGAGTCCTTGCCTGATTTTGGCATGTGGGTTATACTGGCTTCTTAGAATGTATCTGGTAGTGAAGTTTCTCTTTCAATTTCATTGAAGAATTTGAGAAATATTGGTGTGACTTCTGTTTTGAAGGCCTTGTAGAATTCTGCTGTGAATCCGTCTGGACTTGAGCTTTTCTTGGATGGGAGATCATTTATTGCTGTTTCTATTTCAATGCTGCATATGGGTCTGTTTAGAAGGTTTAAATATTCATGGTTTAGTTTAGGGATATCACTTTTTTCTAGGAAATCATCCATTTCTTCCAGGTTCTTGAATTTGTTTGCATAAAGTTTTGCAAAATACTCCCTTATTGTGTGAATGTTGGTTGTTTCTGTGGTGATGTTACCTGTTTCATCTCTGATCTTGTTTATTTGGGTGTGCTGCCTTCGTTTTTGGTTAGGTTTGCTAGGGGTCTGTCTATCTTGTTGATTTTTTTCAAAGAACCAACTCTTTGTTTTGTTGATTCTTTCGATTTTTTTTGTCTCTAATTCATTTAATTCTGATTTGATTTCAATTCTTGATTCCGTCTATTGACTTGGGGTTTGGCTTGTTGTTCTCTTTCAAGGAGATTAAGGTGCTTCCTTAAGGTGTTGAGTTGCTGTTTCTCCAGTTTGTTGGTGAAGGCACTCAGAGATATAAATTTCTCTCTGAGTACTGCCTTTGCTGTGTCCCAAAGGATCTGGTACTTTGGATATTCATCTTGGTTGAATTCCATAAACATTTGAATTTCTGTTCTAATTTCTGCAATGACCCACTGATGGTTCAGCAGTGTGTTGTTTAGTCTCTAGGAATTGTAGGACTTTCTGTGGTGGCTGTTTGAGTTGAGCTCTAATTTTCTTCCATTGTGATCTGAGAGAATGCAGGGAATGATTTTGATACTTCTGAATTTCTACAGATTTTCTTTGTGCCCTAAGATGTTATCTATTTTGGAGAATGTTCCATGTGCTGCTGAAGAGAGTGTGTATTCTGTTCTTGCTTGATGGAATGTTCTGTAGATGTCAGTTAAGACTACTTGGTCTATGCAGTTGGTTTATTTCTGTGGTTTCTTTGTTCAGTTTTTGGCTGTGTTGACCTGTCCAGAGGTGACAGTGGAGTGTTAAAGTCTTCAACTGTTAATGTGTTTGGGTCTATGAGTGCTTTTAGAGTCAGTAGTGTTTGTTCGATGAAGTTGGGTACTCCTGTATTTGGTGTGTAGATACTTAGGATGGTTATATCCTCCTGTAGGAGAGATCCCTTTATTAGTATGTAGTAACCTTCTTTGTCTCTTCTTACCATTTTTAATTTGAAGTCAATTTTATCTGATACTAGGATTGCAACTCCAGCCTGATTATGGGGACCATTTGCTTGGTAGATTTGATTCCAGCCTTTCACTTTTAGAAGATATTTACTTTTGCTGAATAGATGTGTCTCTTGGAGGCAGCAGAAAGATGGATGTTGATTTTTGATCCAACTTATGAGCCTATGTCATTTGATTGGAGAATTCAGTCCATTAATGTTGAGAGTTAGGATTGAGAGGTGATCATTTGTTCCTTTCATTATAGCTATCTTGTTAAAAGCTGTGTCTTCCCAATTCTTGATCTAATATTCTGATTTTCTATTTAGGGTTCATTTCTCTGTCTGTATTGTGATCTTGATTATTTTCCCTGTATAGTACATCTTTAGGATTTTCTTAAAGCTGGTTTGGTGGAGATATATTGTTTCAGTTTTTCCTTACTGTGGAAGACTTTTATTTGACCTTTGGCTAGCATGATTTTGGCTAGGTACAGTATTCTTGGTTGGTAGTTATTTTTACTTAGGGTTTGGTATACCTCATTCCAGACTCTTCTTGTTTTCATGCTCTCTGCTGAGATGTCTGGGGAAGTTCTGATTGGTTTTCCTTTATATGTGATTATTTTCTTCTCCCTAACAGCTTTAACGATTCCTTCCTTGGACTTTGTTGATACTGTTTTGATCGCAGTGTGTCGGTGGGATGTCCTATTCTGGTCAGGTCGGTTTGAGGTTCTAAATGCTTCTTGTATCTGTATAAGCCTATCCTTCTGGATATTTGGGAAGTCCTTGGCTAATATTCTGTTTAATATGTTGCCCATTCCATTAACTTCTTTCTCTAGGTTTTCCTCAATAACTATTAGCCTTAAATTGGGCTTCCTGATTGTGTTGTGAAGCTCCTGGAGTGATCTGTATTGTCGATTGGACTGTGTTTGTATTGATTTTTGATCTTTCTCCATAGATTCTAGGGTATCTTCAGATCCTGAGATTCGATCCTTTTTTTAAGCTAGTCGGGACTGTAGACTAGCTACTTGATTTCGAATCTCTTTTCCTTCTGACTGGTCTTTCCTGATGATTTCCATGTCTTTGCTATATTTATCTCTTAGGTACTTAATTCCCAATTAATTTTTGCTTTGCCTCCTCACGCTGTAGAATAGTTGACTGAAGAGATTCAACCTTTTCATTTATTATTTTTATCAGTAAACTTTATAGAGCATTTTGTGGGTTCTCTTTTATCTCTGTGATTGACTGCTCTGCTTCCTGCTTGTTTTGAGTGGGAGATGAGACTCCATTGTTTGCCATCTTTCTTGTGTTTCTTGTGCCCATTTGAATTGGGAGTACCAATCTACAAGCACCTGTGAGCCCTGTTTAAGACCCAAAGCAGACCTTGAAGTTCACAATTATATACAGATCCCTTGTATACCTGTATATAAAATTAGTTTTGGTGTTCCTAAAGAATATAATTTTGATATAACAATCAATCCTGAGCACTGTATTCAGTAGTTACTTATTTACTGTTCCAACCCTATGAGCAATTTTTGTTCTTATATTAAGTTCTTTTTGGACTGGTTGGCTTTCTCATAGAACCCCTTGATTCACTTGGATTGAGCAGGGATACCCTCTATCCAATAACCAGGGGTCAATGTAATCTGGAGGTCCTGGAAGTAAATCAGAGAGTAAGTTAGAGGTAGTAAAGAGAATAGAGTAAAATGTATTGGGGGGGTATGATGACTGTGGTTTAGTTTCAGTGATGTGGAAATGTGGAGTAGAGTAGAATCAGCAGGAAGAGAAAGGTTAAAATGATAGACAGTGGATAGTTAGAAGAAAGGAGTGGAGGTGTTATTCATAGGAAAGTAACTTTTAAAGAAAGAATGTGAAGAGAGAAATAAAGAAAAAATACTGGAAGACAAATGCACAAAACAGAGAATAATTATAAGGAAAGAAAACCAGAAAACCAAAAAAACAAAAAAAAAAAACTTGATAAAGCAAACAAATAAAAATGGAAAACAAAAACCAATGACGTCTCAGAAATGAAAAAAAAGCTTAAAAAATGTTTGAAAAAACGGAGTCTTCCTTCCTCATTCTCCCAAGACCCGCTTTAGTTCCAATCTGGTCTGACCCTATTCCAGTGTCAAAGATGGCGCTTTGCTCTGGCAATGGGGGAAGGGCTACCTTCCAGATGATGCTCTGTGGATGCAAGTGAGAATGTCTTTTGTGGCGTACTCACGCTTTCTCTGTGGCCCATCCGTGTTCAGCCTGCGATCCATGTCTGTCTGCTGCCGTCTGGAGGATTTCTCCCTGGTCGCTGTTGTGTGCTTTAGGTGCGTAGAGTGTGGGGTGCTATGCTGGCACCCACACTGCAGTGGTGGCAGGATGGTACCCGGAGCTCAAATCTGTGTTTTCAGGCCTGCAAAGTCAATTTTTCCTTCCTGGCCAGCATCCCTGTAGTGCTATAACTTACTTGGGCTGTCTTTCTAGGAGCAAAAGTTTCTCTGGAGTGGTAAAACTGCGATGTCAGAGGGAGCTTAGCTGGTGCTCTGCTGCTCCTCCACTGTCTTGCTGGATGTCTTTAAAATAAAATTTTAAAAAGGAGTAAAACCATTTCCTTCAGATTGTAGAAGTGAATACTGCCCATCACAGTTCCTAATAATATTTTTTCATTGCAGAAATTTAAAATAGATTTTATGTTCATAAGGGCAGATATAGTAACCCTGATCTGGATATCATGTTGGCCTTGAGAAAAATCATTTCTCCCTTTTATTCTCATTACCTGCAAAATGAAGTTTCTTTTAAGTATAATTCTACTGTTGAGCAATTTTGTGTGGGACTTTACATAATTATCATTGTTAGCTGTTCAGTTCATGTTTTAAGTTTCATAATCCATCTGTATAAGCCACTTAATAGTGATAGGCATAAGAAAACTGACACTGTGCCCATAAATGGACATGTGAATTAATTAAAGTCAAAAGTGAAAAAAACTGACATTGCTTGAACATTTTTCATGCTTCATGCTGTGTTAAGCACATGCCTTTTAACTGACCTTGACCTTTTCAAATTTTGTCATTGATTTGTACTACCTTTTGTCTACATGATTAAGCCTTAATATCAGTATAATAGCAAAAATGGGGAATAATTTTATTATTCCATATGTGTCACCCCTATATGCCATCTGAATGCATCCTATCAACACTACATTATATCCCTTGTCATTGAAACTAAAGCAGTAGCCCTGTAATGGATTTTCTGCCCTCCTCCAATTCTTTTTCTGTGTGTCAAAGTGAATTTTTTTAAAAATGCCAATTTAATCATGTCACTGACCTAATTTCACCTAAGAGTTGCAGAGTTGCACTAACCACCATTTTCCTGACCTTTGTGGAAGGAATCAAACAACCACTGCCTGCCTGCCTTTCTCACCATGTCTGTCATGTTTCAGTTCTTACTGTAGCCAACAACCAGGACTTCCATTTTTCATGAAATTCAAATTCATTCTCAACTTAGGGGATTGTCATTTACTGTTTGTTCTTTCCAAGAAAACTGTTGCCCAAGAGCCTCACAGTGCCCGCTTGTTTTTGTAAAATGTTACGTCTGAAATTCAACTTACTCACAAATACTTCCTGTATTATCACAAGGGCACACTTGTTACTTTTATTATATTATACCTCTTTAGGGCCAGATCACCTGTCAGGCAACATTAGGTCTCCTTATGTTTGTGTCCTAGAGCAATTTGTCATTTGTGTTCTGAGCCATGTTGAGTTATCATGCATAGTTGAGGTTGAAACAAACAAGAATACAGTCTACCTCAGTATTTTTCTCTCAAGCCTCACTCTATTGTGTAGGAGAAAATCTGTCACATGCATATTTTATGTAGGAAATACTATTAGGTAGAACACTAGAAATTCAGGATAATTCTCATGGAGGAACACACAAAGAAGATATTTGCATATGCATATTTATACATATGTAAGAAGACAAAATCATGAGTGTGCAGTGTGCTCAGTTTTTGTCACATAAACACACATGAAATCAGAGACTTATTTATGTATGGAACATTGTTGGCAACCGAACATTCACCCATATTTCCACGTTCTTCTACTCTTTTCCTTAATCATTCAAGAGAAGGTTACCTTGCTTTGGACTGGATCTAAATGAACAGATTATTATTATTATTACTAACGTTTTATGAAATCTGTCAAGCTCTATGTACTATATAATATTGTACTATACATTGATTTCTACTTTATGTTTTTCACAGTAGCGTGTATTTTAAGATTAGTTCATATTGGATGTATATTTGTGAGGTTTTTGATTTGGTCTATAGTGTTCCAGTAATTGAGTTTAAGGAATATCCTTTGGCCATTTCCGAGGGCATCTTTTGCTATTGCAATAATACTATTAAGGCTATTTTTATAAATATTGGTTGGTGTATATGTGTTTTTTGATTCTGTGAATGGGATTAGAATTGTTTGGTCACTGGATGTGCATCTGTACATGTGAAGTTAAACATTTTCAAAACTTCATTCATAACAAAAGAGCAGTCCCCTTGCAATATGGTTGTTTATGTTTTATGCAAATAGCACAAGTATGATACGGGTATAGAGGAAAACAGTGCTTTAAGTAAAGTCATTTTCTCTAAATGATGTTTGTCTAAATCACCTAAATCAGAACTTTTAAAAAAGTAAAGCACCCCTGTTCCTTTTATGGTCATTTCCAGAGGGATGCTATCTTCAAAGAAATGGGATAAATTGTTTTAAACTGGCCATAGGAAGGCAGCGTGATAGACAGGAAGAAACCACAAACCTAGAGCACAAATGCCTCTGTGCAGACTTTGCCTCTGATGCCATTTAGATCTGGATAGTTTGAAATATTCAGTCATTCTAATTTCTTAAATTCTTGATATCGAAAATCTGATTTAGAAATATATATGTAGCTTTTGTGTGATGCTTCCATGTATGGAATTCTCTCCCCTTCTTATGTAGTTTATCAATCACTAGCACAGCCAAGAATTAATAAAAAGACTAAAATAATTGCAATATTTTAATGGACATTCATATATGAATCCCTTGTATGCTACATTATTTTTCCCTATGATTTCTTAAGCAAACAAGTAAGCAAACATCTTCATGAGTTCCAGTCAGAGATTCTTGAGGATTTTATGGCAAAAGTAATTTCACTTATACTCTTACAAGTAGAACTGAATCAAGTCTGTGATTGCATGCTGTGGCTACAGGGGTCATGTTATCAGCGAGTGCTCCAATCACTGGAATTCTCAGATCTCTTCTAAAATTGCTCACAGATTTTTTTTCCCCTATAAATCTTTATAACACCTTTTCTAATAAAGATCATTTCTAATAAAGATCATCTGTATGTATGAATATATATATATATGCATATGGTGTGTGTGTGTGTGTGTGTGTGTGTGTGTGTGTGTGTGTGTGTGTGCATGCGCTTGTCCTGGAACTTGAACTAAAGGCCTGGGCACTGTCCTGGAGCTTTTGTGCTAAAGACCAATGCTCTCCCACTTTAGCTGCAGATCTACTTTTTTTTTTTTTCGTGGTCAGTTGGAGATAAGTCTCATGCAGTTTCCTGCCCAGGCTGGCTTCAAACTGCGATCCTTAGATCTAAAACTCCTGAGTAACTAGAATTACAGTTGTGAGCTTGCAATATCTGTTGGCTCTTTACCCCTCAGTATCCACTACATCATTTTGTCTCTTTCCTGCATATATTCTCCTCAATTAATCTTTTCATACAGTTGTGTCCTATTACCATTGCTGTTTTATTTTATCACTATCATTTCCATTTATGTTACATAAATAAGGTAGGACACCTTTAAATTGTTGTTGTTATTTTTAATGTACTATGTGAAATTATTTCTTTTTTTCTTGCATTTGTCTTCCCTATGGTTTAGCCCCTGTTGTCGCTGTATTTGATTTTGGTATTCTGGGTATTGTATATATGTTTATCTGAATCAGGGAAGGGAAAGGGAACATCAAAATGATGAGACAAAGGACAAACACTAAACCAATGCTAAACCAATGCAACAGGCACAATTACAAGACAATATGTTGTAAACTAACTGTACAACATGGGGGGGGGTTGAGGAGGAGGGATGGTAGGAGAAAAATGAGGAAGCAGGTAACAAGTTTGACAAGAAATGTATTCTCTAGCTTTTGTATGTATCTTTAACCTCTCTGCACATCATGTTGACAATAAAATAAATAAATAAATAAATAAAACTATCCCAACATGTGTAGCTTGTGGGTCTAATCCTAACTACTAACGGAGCTGATCAGAGTTCAAAGCCAGCCCCAATAGACAAATCTATAAGATTCTTGCCTCCAATTAATAAGTCAAAAGCCAGAACTGGAGTCATGGCTCAAGTGCAGCCCTGAGCAAGAAAATCTGAATTCAAATCCAAACTTCTTGTACAGATAAACACACGATAATCACCTACTTAGTTTGTACAATCTATTGATTTTAGATAAATATTCAGAGTCATAAACCATCATCACCCATTAATTTCAGGTTACTTTCATCATACCTTCAGAACAACCTCTACATATTAGTGGTCATTGCCCTTTCTCACTCCCTTGCTGACTGAGATAATCATTAGATTTGACTGCTTTGATATTTTCTGAAAATGCAATCATATAAATGTGACCTTTGTGACTGGCCACTTGTCACTTAGCATAGATGTTTCTAGGTATTTTTGTAGCTAAATTAGTGGCTTGAAGGGTCCACATGCATTTGGGGGCTACAGTTGCTGATTGTACAAAGCTGTTGGGGATGGCTGAGGCTGAAACAACATAGTAGTCCTCTTGTGTTGAATTGTGCTGCATTGGTATAAGACACTATCTTGTCTTTAGCACCTCAGACAAAGAGGCTTGTCCTGTGTGTTCAGAAATGTATTTCTTGAGCTACTAGTGTCCCAACACTATGTTCAACTGCTTTCTTCATTCCATTTCTTACATACATTGCAGATCTCTGTTAGTCTAAGTTTCTGTAGCATTTACCTTTATGTTGTCATTTTTAACATGAATCTGGTCACAAAGCACAGTGCTATGTATGATGCTCTCTCCTCTTGCATTGGGCTAGACATAACTTTAATACACAACATTACTTCTTAAAAGCAATTCTCATCCCCATTTAAAAAAAAAACCAAAACTTTTAAACTGGTCCAAATCAGGTTTCTTAATAAGCTTTATTTCAAAGGTTATTGTTAGGATATGTTACAAAGTAGGTCAAAGTTGATTGATCCTGGGCTTGATAGTTCTGACATTAGCTCTTTGAGATCATTTATTCCATACAATTTTGCTAGTTCTAAATGATTCTGTAATGCTATTTTTCTTCTCCTTTTTCCTGACCAACTAGATCAGAAGGAGTCTTTCACTTATGAATTGATAAGGCAAACCATGAAATACATAAATTTGAAATGACAGACAAGACTGGCACTAGTGCTGCCTCTTCTTAAACTGTAATAAACTAGTAGAATTACCCTTTATTTACAAATGCACCTCAGTGCTTTACTGTTTTCACGTAGGTGTTCTGATTAGAAAATGTTCATTTTGTGGTCTCCCAGGCCTTTTCACTTTATCATTTTAAAGACTCCCTGGACTATATGACAAATTTTGCACTTTTTGGGCTTAGGAAAGAGAAACAAAACCATGGCAAAATGTCTTTCGTTCATTGCTCAAATGTATGTTATAATTTGGTGTCTCTCTCCACGGGGAGATCCACATAGCCCACACATATTGCCATGGAGTTTCCTTCTGGCTTTGTTAGTTGGGGATTGGTACTTCATCTGTTTCATAATTATGATGTGATCTTTATACTATTCTTTTTTTAGTTAAACTTTTTTTCTTTATTGTCAAAGTGTGGTACAGAGGGGTTACAGATTCATATGTAAGGCAATGAGTACATTTCTTGTTCCACTTGTTATCTCCCCCCTCATTTCCCCCCTCCCCCTTACCTGCTCCCCCAAAGTTTTGCAGTTGATTTACACCAAATGGTTTTGTAAGTATCGCTTTTGGAATGGTTTGTCTTTTTGTCCTTTGTCTCTCACTTTCGGTATTCCCTTTCCCTTCCCCAGTTCTAATACCCATATAAACAGTATACAGGTAGGTATTCGGATGAGATATAGTGGTAGCAGGAGTACAACCAGAGGAAGGGAATACAAGAGAAACAAAACTAAACTACAAAATCAAACAAACAAGCAGACAAGAAAAAAATAATAAAAAATACAAAAGGTACGGTTTCACATGAGATGATGATAATAGTTACAACAGTGGTATAACTCTTGTCTCCATAACGTAGAGTTCATTTCGCTTGGCATCATCTTATGTAATGATATGGGTGCAGATATTGGGGTATTTTGATCTTCCACCATTACTGGCCTAATCCTGTACTAGTTATTTCCTACGAGGGACACCATAGGGTTTATGCTTCTTTGGGTCTGGGTCACTTCACTTAATATGATTTTTTTCCAAGTCTATTGATTTCCTTACTAATGGGGAAGTGTCATTCCTTGTGATGGAGGCATAGAATTCCATTGTGTATATGTACCATATTTTCCTGATCCAATCATCTACTGAGGGGCATCTAGGTTGGTTCCATGTTTGAGTGATGACAAATTGTGCTGCGATGAACATAGCTGTGCTGGTGGCTTTAGTGTGGTCTTGCTGGTAGTCTTTTGGGTAGACGCCCCAAAGTGGGGCTGCTGGGTCATAGGGAAGCTCTATGTTTAGCCTTCTTAGGAACTTCCACACTGCTTTCCAGAGGGGTTGAAGAGCTTTCATTCCCACCAACTGTGTAATAGGGTTCCCTTTTGGCCACATCCTCTCCAGCATTTGTTATTGCTGGATTTCCTGATAATGGTCATTCTTACTGGAGTGAGGTGGAATCTCAGTGTTGTTTTGATTTGCATTTTTTTCTGGCCAGTGATGTAGAATACTTTTTCATGTGATTCTTGGCCATTAGATTCAACCATGCTAGAAGTTTCTCTTTTGTCATATCAACCACACTTACACATCAGAATAAACAAGAGTGGAGTTCATTTCGATAAGCATCATTTTATATGTTCATATGCACACAGCTATGGAGCTATTGTGATCCTCTGCTAAGAATATTCTAGACATATTCTAGTTATTATGCATGAGGGAAATCATGTAGCCCACATTTCCTTGGGACTGGCTTGCTTCTGTTAATATATTTTTTCCCAAGTCTTTCCATTTTCTTATGAGTGGGGCACTGTCATTCTTTCTGATGGAAGCATAGAATTCCATTGGGTATATATACCACATTTTCTCCATCAGTTCATCTGCTGAGGGGCAACTGGATTGATTTCACATTTTAGCTATGGTATATAATGCTTTAATGAGCATAGTTGTGCTGTTATCTTTAGTGTGGCCTGATTTGTGATTATGTGGGTAAATGCACCGGAGTGGGGTTGCTGGGTCATAGGGGAGCTCTATGTTTAGTCTTTAGAGGTACTTCCATACTGCTTTCAAATATGATCTTTTTTAGCATATTGTTTGCATTTATTTCTTCTTCTTTCTTACTTTTTCCTTTGGTTTATTCCGTTTCACTGTTTTTTTTTTCTTTCTTATTTATTGTCAAAGTGATGTGCAGAGAGGTTACAGTTTCATACATTAGGACTTGGGTACATTTCTTGTACTGTTTCTGTATCCTTTGTCTTATGTATAAGTATATCTGATCTTGGGAAGAGGAATCATAGAAATGGTGGAAAAAAGGGTGAACCAACGCAGCAATGGAACTCACCAGACTCCATGTTGGAAATGAACTTTACAACTTGTGGGGAGGGGAAATGTGGGGGAGGAGAAACAGGAAAAAATGAGGGAGAGGGTAACACTGTTTAAAAAGAAATGTACTCATTACCTTACTTATGAATAACTGGAACACCTCTGTATAACATTTTAAAATAAAATTTCAAAACAAAGACAAAACAAAATGAATAGTGGGTAGATGGCTGGAAATAACACTGCTAAACAAAAGGAAGAGGAAAAGAAACAATTACCTTTAAAATCAAATCCATGTAGGCAATTACTTCAGACAAATGAAGCATAAACAAATTTTGTTCACCTACAAGACCTATATTCTTTTTTTTCAAATTTTTATTATCAAACTGATGTACAGAGAGGTTACAGTTTCATACGTTAGGCATTGGATACATTTCTTGTACTGTTTGTTACCTTGTCCCTCATACCCAACTACCTCCTCCCCCTTTCCCTTCCCCCCCCCCTCCCGGAGGTGTTCAGTTCACTTACACCAAACAGTTTTGCAAGTATTGCTTTTGTAGTTGTTTGTCTTTTTTTACCCTGTGTCTCTCAAATTTGGTATTCCCTTTCAATTTCCTACTTCCAATACCAGTATACACGGTTTCCAATATACTCAGACAAGATTACAGAGATAGTGTAGGTACAACCACAGGAAGGTGATACAAGAACATCATCAATAATAGAAACTATAGATACACATAGGACATTGAAAGTAGTTACAACTGTGATATAACAATTGTTTCCATACATGGAGTTCATTTCACTTAGCATCATCTTATGTGTTCATAAGGGTATAGCTATTGGGCCTTGTGATGCTCTGCTATGACTTGCCTAAACCTGTACTAATTATTCCCAGTAAGGGAGACCATAGAGTCTATGTTTCTTTGGGTCTGGCTCACTTCACTTAGTATAATTTTTCCCAAGACAAGACCTATATTCTAGCTATGTGTTTAGATAAGACACTCAAGGACCTCACTTTGAACATAGGCTATAATCACAAGAGTGGCAGTAGAAGCTGAGCAATAGATAGTGTTTTCAAGGGTGTTACACTGAGAAGTTGAGTATTTGGCCTCTCATCTTAATTCCTATGCAAGCTCCAATGACATCAGGAAAAGCTTAACTAAACAACTACAGAAATCCCTGATACAGTTCACTGATTAGAATTCATGCTTAATATTAAAAAAAAACTTATTTAAGCAATAGGTTTACTCAGCAGAAAAGATATGTCTAGCATGTATAGGCTCTGGGACCCATTCTATACAACACACACACACACACACACACACACACACACACACACACACACACACACAATTTCCCAGTATTAGAGTTTAAGGGATTTTTATAAATCTACTTTTATTTTTTTTTCAAATTTTTATTATCAAACTGATGTACAGAGAGTTTACAGTTTCATACGTTAGACATTGGATACATTTCTTGTACTGTTTGTTACCTTGTCCCTCATACCCCCCTCCCTCCTCCCCCTTTCCATTTCCCCCCATGAGGCGTTCAGTTCACTTACACCAAACAGTTTTGCAAGTATTGCTTTTGTAGTTGTTTGTATTTTTTTTACCCTGTGTCTCTCAATTTTGGTGTTCACTTTCAATTTCCTAGTTCTAATACCAGTATACACAGTTTCCAATATACTCAGATAAAATTACAGAGATAGTGTAGGTACAACCACGGGAAGGTGATACAAGAACATCATCAATAATAGAAGCAACAGATACACATGGGACGTTGAAAGTGGTTACAACTGTGATATAATAATCATTTCCATAACATGGAGTTCATTTCACTTAGCATCATCTTATGTGTTCATAGGGGTATAGCTATTGGGCTCTTGTGATCCTCTGCTGTGACATGCCTAAACCTGTACTAATTATTCCCAATAAGGGAGACCATAGAGTCCATGTTTCTTTGAGTCTGGCTCACTACTTTTATTTTTGTTATTTATTTAAAGACAGAAATGACTGTTAGGACTGTTATGGTTTGAATATGAAAATGTTCTTCACAGGTTCATGTTTTAAAATTTGGGTCTTTAGTTGGAATTATTTTGAGTGGTTTATGGAATTTTAGGAGATAAGGCCTAAAAAAAAGAGGAAGTAATTTACTAATGGTGTGCCAATGCAGGGAGAGGAGAACTCCTGTTTGTTCTTCTTATCTTGCTGTCAAGAATGAGGTGAGAATGAGTTTTTTTTAATTTTTAATTTTTTTTACAGTTTCATAAGTTAGGCCATGGGTACATTTCTTATACTATTTGTTATCTCTTTCCTCATTCCTCCCTCTCTGTCCCCCTTTCCCTCTCCCCCAATTAGTTGTCCAGTTGGTTTACACCAAATGGTTTTGCAAGTATTGCTTTTGGAGTCCTTTGTCATTTTATCCTTTGTCTCTCAATTTTGATATTTCCTTTCACTTCGCTAGTTCAAATACCAGTATATACAGTATCCAGGATACTTAGATGAGATACAGTGATAGCACAGGAAAAACCACAGGAAGGGGATATAAAAGGATCTTCAACAAATGGAGCTACTGTTTCACATGGCATGTTGAAAGTAATTATAACAGTGACATAACACTCGTTTCCATAACATGGAGTTCATTTTACTCAATATCATCTTATGTGTTCAGAGGGCATAGCTATTGGGCTCTTGTGATCCTCTGCTGTGACTAGCCTAAACCTGTGCTAATTATTCCCTTTGAGGAAAACATAGAGTCCATGTTTCTTTGGGTCTGGCTCACTTCACTTAGTATAATTTTTTCCAAGTTCTTCCATTTCCTTTCGAATGGGGCAATGTCATTCTTTCTGATAGAGGCATAAAATTCCACTGTGTACATGTACCACATTTTCCTGATCCATTTGTCTACTGAGTGGCATCTGGGTTGGTTCCATGTTTTATCTATGACAAATTGTGCTGAGATGAACATTGTTGTGCTGGTGACTTTAGTGTGTCCTTGTTTGTAGTCTTTTAGGTAGATGCCCAAATGTGGGGCTGCTGGGTCATAGGGGAGCTCTATGTTTAGCATTCTGAGGAATCTCCATACTGCTTTCCAGAGTGGCTGAACTAGTTTGCATTCCCACTAACAATGAAGTAGGGTTCCCTTTTGGCCACATCCCCTCCATCATTTTTTATGTTAGTTTTCTTGATATAGGACATTCTTACTCGGGTGAGGTGGAATCTCAATGTTGTTTTGATTTGCATTTTTTTATGGCCAGTGATATAGAGCACTTTTTCATATGTCTCTTGGCCATTCTCATTTCCTCATCAGAGAAGTTTCTTTTTAGGTCTAGCCCACTTGTTGAGGGGGCTGTTTGTTCTTTGAGGTTTTGTTTTGGAGGACTTTAATTTTTTCTAGTTCTGCATATATTTTATATATGTAGTCTTTGTCCATTGTATGGCTGGTAAAGATCTCTTCCCAATGTGCGGGCTTTCTGTTTATCTTGCAAGCTATATCCTTTGCCCTACAGAAGTTCTACAGTTTGTTGCAGTCCCATTTGTCCAACCTTTCTTTGATTTGTAGCATTTCTAGGCCTTTATTAAGGAAGTTTCATCCTATGCCAAGGAGCCCAAGTGTTTGTCCTACTGTGAGAATCAGTTTTGTTATCGTGATGTTCCATCCAAGTGCACAGGACCAGGGAACTATTAAAGGAAACCTCTGAAATCATGAGCATAAATGCATCTTTCCTCTCTTAACTTGTGTCTTTCAGGTTTTTAGTCATAGCTCTGGGAAAGTAATAACAATCTGGATATTTGAGCTTTCTGCTGAAGATGAAGTTTGACTACAGAGACAGACATCTTTATTAATAGCATATCATGAACAATATGGGTAATGAATTAGTAGGGTTTGTTATGGAAAAGCCTGCTATCCAACCACTGCATCTCATAAGTTAAATGGAAAGAAGTGAAAAGATGCAGGAAAATCTTTCTTTGTGAAAGTGATTCTTCACTTCATCCAGCTCTCCTTTGCTTTCCTAGACTCATGGACTTAACAGATCTAACTCATAACCGACCATTTATAAAGCATCTTTTGAGATTTTCTATGAAATACAAAGGATTTTTAGTTATATCATGTCAAAGCTACTAATGCAAACCTGAAATTTTGTTGCTCTTTTCCCCTCTGGTTTGAAAAAGAAAAGACATATGAGCAATGAGAAGTTAAAGAGTAAAGTATTTTAAGTAGCATCTGTACTATATGGACAAACAGAGATATTCCATGATTCCAAGTCAATATGTGATTTTATTTCTCTGTCAGTTCCACTGGGAAGTTGTCATCAACACAGGTGAGGCTTTGACAGATGGATGGAAGAAGATAAAAGATAAAAGAAAATTTCTTTCTCATGCCTTGGTGATCTCATGGTGCTGTAGGGGTTTCTCTGGAGCTGATGGTAGATATGCGGTCCTCCATAGAAAGGAAATGTCATGAGATGCCTGTGCATGGTTAGCAATTACTACTGGACTAGAAAATAAGATTGATTTCTCAACTCTTCTGAAGGTTTCTAAATAGAGTAAGCTTTAGCTCTGCTTTAGGCCCCTTCCAGCTATCAATTATTTGCTGGGTTCAACTAATAGCATAGTGCTTAGCAACTTCAAGGCATTAAAAAAAGTCTGATCCTCAAAGCAACTTCTGAATTCTATTTATATCAACCCTCTTATATATTAGGAAACCAGACTAAAGGATGGGTAATTTGGCTACATAGGGTCATATGTTTAGTTAGCTATAGGACCATAATTTCAGTGTAGCTTGTTAATCATCATCCCATGACCACTTCATACTGCTTCTTCCAAGCAAGACATATTTCCAACTGACCATTCTTCTTTTTGTGCCATTTCTACTTAAGCCTCAAAAAAAAGATGTTTCTACTTAGGCTCCTTTGATGTGAGTTTCTTTCCTACATTTTCTTTCCACAGAAATAACTATTGTGACTAATTAGGTAAAGACAACTTGTTTTGCTTTTATTATATAAAATTGTTGGCCACTTAAGGAGGCATATTTTTGTCTTAAGTAAGGAAATTTTATTTTATTTACCTCCCTCTACTAAGAAAATTTAGAACTGTCTTAGACTGTATGACACTGGAAACTAAATAATTTATTCATATCTATTTTTGTCAGGGAATTGTAGAACAATAGAATGATATGGGTGCTCAGAAATGGCTTCCCCCCCCCATTTTTTCTTTTTCTTTAAGTTTGGGGAAAGCTGAAAGCTCAGTCCTTAAAGCTTGTTTAATATGATGAAAGCAGTCTAAAGCAGAGCTAGGTATCAACACTTTTGATAATGATTATAGTGATTTTTTTTTGGCCAGTCCTGGTGCCTGGGACTCAGGGCCTGAGCACTATCCCTCGCTTTTTTTGCTCACGGCTAGCTAGCACTTTGCCACTTGAGCCACAGTGCTACCTCTGGCTTTTTCTGTTTATGTGGTGCTGAGGAATTGAACCCAGGGCTTAATGCATGCTAGGTAAGCATTCTACCACTAAGCCACATTCCCAGCCCATATAGTGATTTTTAAAATGTATCATACCTTGTCACTTAAAATATCTCCTCTTCTTTCTACTTATGTCCTTCTGAGTTTTCCTACCTAGGGAACAAATGTACAAAAGTGTTAACAATGAAATAAATACTGGAAATATAAAACATTCCATTCAACATTTTCATTTAAATCCTTTAACATACTGTGTCATACAAGAGAGTTGCTGCATAAAGTCAAGGTGAAAATAATAAGGTAAATATAAATATTTAATAAAGACTTTTGCATAATTACAAATAATACATAGGACTTGAATGTCTCCACATAATTTGTATGTTTGGATGTAACCAAACAGCCAATCTTACCCATCTCCTAAATTCTTAACAGAAGGAAGAATGATTTTTCTTTGTTTCTGCTATTTTAGAAAAATGCTTTAGTCATTGCTTTGCTTAACTGCCCTCGTTCTAAAAGAAGAATTTACATTTCTCACTCGGAAACAAAAAAGTTGTGTAAAATGACAGCTCTTAAGAAACTAACTTCAGTTCTGAGTTTTAAAAATCAATGATTGTTAAGCAAGTCTATTTATAGAAATGCTTAATCAACAGAATCTTTTGATACTTGAAAACATCATATCTTCTGGAGATACACAGTTAGGGCAAAAGAAAAATTCTCCGTGCCCTTATGGCTGGAACTATCAGTACCTTCAAAGATTTTGCTGCTTTGAAACACAAGATTGGCTTCCTGACAATGATTTATGTACTAATATCCCCAGCATATTGCCTCTTTTTCATAATCATAAACCTGTTCAGGTTAGGTATCAGCGGTAAAAATGCCAATATAAAACATCCTGACCCTAAAAGAAGGATTTTGATTACATGCAAGCATGCTGTAGATAATAGCAAAGGCTAGAAATATAAAATGGAATGAAAAAGAAAATGGTGAGTCCGTCAAGCTCCCTTTGTTTAAACAATAAGAGAATTTAAAATTCATATTTGGGGATTAATTCGATTAAACACATGACATTTTGAGAGTATTAATGGCTAAGTGTTTTCAATTGGAAGAAAGTTGGCTTCTTTCTGAATGAATTGATGATTTAGGCAAGGTTTGGAGAGCAGCAAAGAATAAAGCAGGGAAAGTGGGTATAGAGGCAAAGTCAGTGCTTTTTACATTATAGCTAACAAATACTAGTTCTGACTCAAACACTGAATGCCCCTTTCTAGGTCCTGACTATAACAGGGCCCACCTTGCTGGGAAAACCATTAAGCTGCCATATGTTGTTCAAGAACATCCAATGGGATTCTAATTAACTTCTACCCTAACTCTACATGATATATCAACATCTTCCTCCCAACTATATTCAATATTCTGCACAAGATGAATTTTGTTTAAGTGCAGCATTGTTCATCTTAGTGTACTCCAGAGGTGGTGTCAGCTTCCTGTTGCCATGCTATAATTTAGCTGACGGTGGTAATACTTTTTGTTTGACATGGAGTTTTCTCAGTCTTCCCTCTGGTCCACTCAAAGACAGTGTGAATGGAGTCATTAAGTCAGCTAAGCTGAAGAACTTTTGAGAGGCAAATTCTCAGATTATAGGTCCACGTGGAAGATGACTTGGCATGACAGAATCTGCCTTAAAACATAGAAAGCCTCTACTTAGACATTTTTAAAAAACTGTTCAGTTCTAATGGATACTGGTGATATAAATATTCACAAAGATATACCATTCTTTTCGATTCACTTCTAGCAACTTTATGAAAAACTCTTACTCCTGTGAATCAGAAAGACATAGGAAGGGTTGGCAAATGCAGTCAGACGTATGTGGAAATGAAACTGGTAACTTGAGTGGATGGGTAGAGTTGGGAGAGATGGAAAATGCTAGAAGGAAAGACATTGGTGAAGACGAATTGTACTCGACAAACTGACATACTGAGTTGAAAGCTCTGATAAGAAAAATAAATAAATTTATTCCACAGCAGAAGTTCCACAAGGGTTTTAATAGCAATTTTCAGTACATCGGGTTTCAAAGGGAACTTTGTTTCCCTTATATATGAACTAAAGGCATATTGAATAAAATTGTGTCTCAGCCTAAACCAGAAGCACAAAGATTTCATCCAAGATTTCTCTTCTTGGTTAGCTTCCGATGGTCATTATTAACTCAACATGTTCTATTGTCGCATGTTCTATTGTTCTTTGTACTCTCTCTGTCCTCATTGTTGTTTCCTGGATTCTTTTCCTTCAAGCTTTTCACTTGGATTCTTGAGCTGTGGTTTTGGTGTTTTGGGGTTCTGGAGCTTGAATTCAGGGCCTGGTCACTGTCTCTGAACTTTTTTGTTTGTTTGTTTGTTTTTGCTCAGAGCTAGAGCACTGCCACTTGAGCCACAGCTCCACTTGTGGAGTTTTTGGTAGTCTTTTGGAGATAAGAGTCTTACAGATTTTCCTGGCAAATTCTCAGATCTCAGCTTCCTGAGTAGCTAGAATTACAGGTGTGAGCTATCGGTGCCTGATTGGTGTACTGCTCTTAGTTGTCTCTATTGCTCCGTGCTAGCATTTCTCCAATCTATCTGTAAATTCATCTCCAGGTTAATCTCTACAATATAATATAATTTTGTAAGTGAGTCAGAAAAAAATATAAAGTCTACTGTATAATCTACTAGAATCTTCATGAAGCTTATATAAATGTCCTTCACCTGATGCTGTATCTCAGTTCCCTTTTCTGATTTCCTCAGTAAGGCCAGACCTTGTCATCCTTCCTCATGCTTTCATAGCTTGTATTTCTTTCAGCTGTCATGGTTACTACTGATTGTCACCGAAATGTCTAATCATTTTGTCTGAGCGTCAGGCTTCACCGCTGTTTGCATATATCTTGGATTTTTTCAGGTAACGTCTATAAACTTGATTTAAGTTCTTCTTGCCTCTAGTATAAAGCTTTATCAGAGATAAAATAATGTATAATAAATGTAAATAAATAATGTATTGTGGTGAAATTTTAGTTTGCATGCAAATCTACATTCTATAAAGTTTTGAAGGAAAACGCCATCCTTTCATCTGTGTCCTGATGAGTCAATACCAAACATGAATGGAATAGACACTGTACATATCTGAAGAATAAAAAGATTTGTAAAATAATTTTCTCTCTTAAGAAAAGGATAGATGGATGTATTATTAGTTTCCCCAAATATGACTAGAGTTAAGCAATTCCTCATACACAAATCATGAACCACAAGCCCTAAACTTATTTAATCTTTGTGAGAAACAAACTATAAAAAATTCTTTCATTATTATACAATTTGCTGATCATGATAAGCAGACTAAAAACAGACTCACCCCTCACTGGTCGTCCAGCAAATACCAGCTGCAAAAATATTATCTATTAGAATGTAAAAATCCTAATTTAAATGTGTATACTTGTTCCATGACTCTCCAGTTGTAGAATATATGTATTAACTTCCTGAGGTGTTAGGTATATGATAAGTTGCTCACCTCCATTTTTCCCTACAAGAAATAAGACAGATTTTCATTGTAGCAGGTGGACAGTGAATTCACTGATTAAATAGCACTCTTAGATAGTTCCTATGGATTCAGAAACTAGCATCATATTATATCAAAGTTGAGAAATGGCAATTTAACAAACATTTTAATGTGAAATGAAAAATGTCAAGTTATTTGACTCAAGAATTTCACTTGACTAATTTTTTGTCAATTGCTACTTTCATCCTCTTGAAAGGCTGTATATGAATATGAAAGAGAAATACCATTAAAATAATATATTTGAGGGTCTTTTGTTGTGCCCAGAACATATTTTTTTTTTACGTCTCACTTTCAGTAGTCAATTCTCCTTACAATTCCTTCTTACAACTAGTTTGTTGTAAGAAATAACTGAGATAATCATCCTATAAAGGGAAGAACTTTGTTTTGATTTTGGAGGTTTCAGTCCATGTTGGCTGGATCCATTTTCTTTTGGTCCATGGTAAAGCATCATTGCATCGTGGCCATGAATATGTGGTACAGCAAAGTATGTTCACCTCACAGCAGGGAGGCAGAGAGAGTAATTTTCACCTTTCCACAATGGTGACAAGATTCCTGAGATAAATCAACTTATAAGGAGAAAAATTATGTTTTCCCTCATGGTTTCTGTCTATACACTTTTGGCTTTACTACTCTAGGCCTATGCTCTTTTCTTTAAATTTTTATTGTCAAACTGATATACAGAGCGATTACAGTTTCATACTTTAGGCATTGGATACATTTCTTGTATCCAACGTTACCTCCTCCCTCAATCCCCTCTCCCCCCTCCCCCTTTCCCTTTCCTCCCATGAGTTGTTAGTAGATTTACACTAAACAGTTTTGCAAGTATTGCTTTTGTAGTCTTTTGTCTTTTTTATCCTCTCTCTAGATTTTAGTATTCCCTTTCAGTTTCCTAGTTCTAATACCTGTATACACAGTTTCCAATGGACTCAGATAAGATACAGAGATAGTGCAGGTACAACCACAGGAGGGGGATGCAAGAGGATTATCAATACTAGAAGCTACGGTTCCACATTGCATGTTGAAGGTAATTTCAACAGTGATATAACAGTCGTTTCCATAACATGGAGTTCATTTCACTTAGAATGATCTTTTGTGTTCATATTGGGCTCTTGTGATCCACTGCTGTGACTAGCCTAAACCTGTGCTAACTATTCCCTATGATGGAGACCATAGAGTCCATGTTTCTTTGGGTCTGGCTCACTTCACTTAGTATACTTTTTTCCAAGTCCTTTCATTTTCTTACAAATGGGGCAATGCCATTCTTTCTGATAGAGGCATAAAATCACATTGTGTATATGTACCACATTTTCCTGATCCATTCTTCTACTGAGGGGCATCTGGGTTGGTTCCAAATTCTAGCTATGACAAATTGTGCTGCAATGAACATTGTTGTGCTGGTGGTTTTAGTGTGTTCTTGTTTGTGGTCTTTTGGATAGATGCCCAAAAGTGGGGCTGCTGGGTCATAGGGGAGCTCTATGTTTAGCCTTCTGAGGAATCTCCATACCACTTTCCAGAGTGGCTGAACCAGTTTATATGTCCACCAACAATGAAGTAGGGTTTCCTTTTGGCCACATCCCCTCCAACATTTGTCATTGTTAGTTTTTTTGATATAGGACATTCTTACTGGGGTGAGATGGAATCTCAATGTTGTTTGATTTGCATTTCTTTTATGGCCAGTAATGTAGAGCACTTTTTCATATGTCTCTTGACCATTCTCATTTCCGCATCAGAGAAGTCTCTTTTTAAGTCTTGAGCCCACTTTTTGAGGGGGCTATTGGTTCTTTGCAGTTTTGTTTTGGAGGAATGTAATTTCTTTTAGTTCTGCATATATTGTAGATATGAGGCCTCTGTCCATCGTATGGCCAGTAAAATCTTTTCCCAATCTGTGGGCTTTCTGTTTATCTTGTGAGCTATGTCCTTTGCCCTGCAGAAGCTCTGCAGTTTGATGCAGTCCAATTTGTCCATCCTTTCTTTGATTTGTAGCATTTCTGGGTCTTTCTTAAGGAAGTTCTGTCCTATGCCAAGGAGCCCCAGTGTTTCTCCTACCTCTTCCTTTAGTGTTTTTAGGGTATCTGTTTTGATTTCGAGGTCTTTGATCCATGTGGAATTGATTTTGGTGCAGGGTGATATATAAGGATCTAGTTTTAGTTTGTTGCAGGTGTTGAACCAGTTTTGCCTGCACAATTTGTTAAAGAGGCTATCTTTCTTCCAGACTATTTTTGTATCTCCTTTATCAAAGATTAAGTAGGCATAGTTCTGTGGGTTCATTTCTGGGTCTTCAATTCTGTTCCATTGGTCTTCAGGCCTGTTTTGGCGCCAGTACCCAGCTGTTTTTATTACTATAGCTTTATAATACAGCTTGAAGTTGGGTATTGTAATTCCTCCAGCGCTGTTCTTTCTGCTTAGGATTGTTTTTGCTATTCTGAGTCTCTTACTGTTCCATTTAAATTTCTGGATTGCTTCCTCTATTTCATTAAAAACTGGTGTTGGGATATTAATGGGTATTGCATTGAATTTGTAGATAACCTTTGGCAATATTGCCATTTTGATTATATTAATCCTCCCAATCCAGGAGCATGGGAGGTTTTTCCATTTCCTTAGTTCTGCCTCATTTTCGTTTTTCATGTTTTTAAAGTTCTCATAGATGTCTTTCACTTCTTGGTTAAGGTTATTTCTAGGTATTTTATGTTTTTTGAGGCTATTGCAAAAGGAGTTGCTTTCCTGATTTCAGCCTCTACGTTAGGGTCATTAGCCTATAGAAAGGCCATTGATTTTTGAGAGTTTATTTTATATCCTGCAACTTTGCCAAAGTTTTGGATCAGCTCTAGTAGCTTAGGAGTAGAGTCTATGGGGTTCTTTATGTATAGTATCATGTCACGTGCGAATACAGAAAGTTTAACTTCATCTTTTCCTATTTGGATCACCTTTATATTTTCTTCTTGCCTAATTGCTTTCGCTAGGAATTCTAGTACTATGTTGAAGAGAAGGGGAGATAGTGGACATCCCTGTCTTGCTCCTGATTTTAAAGGGAATGGCTTTAGTTTTTCACCATTTAGAATGATACTTGCTGTTGGTTTGTCATAGACTGCCTTTATTATATTTAAGAGTGTTCCCTGGAATCCCAGTTTTTTCAGGGCTTTTAGCATAAATGGGTGCTGGAGTAGGCCTGTGCTCTTTAGTGGGATCTGCGCAAAGTAAGTGGCAGAGCAAAACTGCTTCCCTTATGGAGGTCTGAGAGGGAGAGTGGACGACAGAGAAGATCTGTGTTTTAGGATCCTAATATCCTCTTGATAAGCATTCTACCAATAATTTAAGATCCTTCTTTTACGTCACCTAAATTTAGTGCCACAAAGTGAGAACTGAGCCTTTTAACATTCGAACCCTTAGAATACATAACTTAAAATCCAAACAGTATAAAAGAAGGGGAAGGGAATATGGTAGAGTGCTTGCCTCATATGATTGAAGCCTTGGGTTCAATGCCTCAGCATTACATAAACAGAAGAAGCCAGACATGGAGCTGTGGCTGAAGTGGTAGAGTGCTAGCCTTGAGCAAAAAGAAAGCAGGGACAGTGCTCAGGCCCTGAGTTCAAGCCCCTAAACTAGCAAAAAGGAAGAAAGAAAGAATGAAAGGAATAGAGAGAAAGAAACAAAAGAGAGAGAAAGAAAGAGAGAAAGTAAGGGAAAAAGAAAGAAAGAGAAAGAAAGAAAGAAAGAAAGAAAGAAAGAAAGAAAGAAGGAAGGAAAGAAAGAAAGAAGGAAAGAAATGGGAAAGAAACAAAGAGAGAGAAAGAATGAAAGGGAAAGAAAGCAAGGAAGGAAGAAAGAAGAAAGAAAGAAAGAAAATAAAGGGTTTGGGTTCCAGTGTCTCCTTCAAGGAAATATCCCTGGGACATAACTTTCTTCTAGGCCTCAGCTCTGCAAAATTGCACTGCATTTTAATATTGCAATAACCTTGAATGTATGAGCTTTTATATAGTACAGTAATATCCTCTGTGCAAACATCACCTCTACATTTATTTGAAGAATCTTAATGATGTCAAATATTATATGATGTCTTATATTACACATATGCATAAGGTATTCCTAAATGAAGACTTATAATATGTATAAATATATAGATATATGGCTGTTATAGCATAAATTAAATCAGTATCGTGAATGCCTACAAAGTTGTATGAAGAAAATGAAAATGGATATTAAATTGAAGGAAAAATTCAGTTTTGAAGAGAGGTACTTGCCTAGGTATAGTAGTGGCTTATGCAAATGATTTTCACCAAACTGTACTTGTCTTAGCATTTGAGGAGTCCTTTCTTTGTCCATACACTTGCTAACTTTGCCCATACTCAGATTCTGCTTTCTCACCCAGTGCTTGGAGTTGAAAATGGATGTTTTCAGTAAATAGATGTTTTCTTTTCAGTGGTCATGTGAATTACATGTGATGTGCTGCAGGCACAAGAAGCCTGGTAGGGAGGTTTGTTTCATAGGAAGTGAGAGTGGGCTGGTAGTTAGCTTATTATCTTCCCAGATGTAATTCAGAAGTGAGTCTCCCTTCACCATCTCCTTCTTCCCTTTTATCCCCCAAAAAGATGGGGAGCGAGGCTGGAAGAATACATAGTGGCAACTGGCAGCCGGCCAGCCATTTTCTCTTGACATGTTTCTGCCTTGAGTAAGATCAGAGCTTTAAATTTTAATAAAATTTGGTGTTTTTATTATTTTTCCTGCCTATTACAGTTACTGGAATGTGTCTCTGGGATCCAGTGGAGGGGCTAATGTGATTGGAGGCCTTCACAAAATCAGATGATTTTATAGCAAGTTATGGGTTTGGATTGAGATTTCATCCAGAAAAAGAAATGCATAAAGTATCACTGCAAACCTTCCAGTGGTTGTACAAGAGGAAAGTGCTTTTGCTTTGTGATCACTTCCTTTCAGTTCTGTGTATTTCACATGCCCGGCTTACAGCGGTTTTTGCCAGCTCCCGAATCAGGGCAACAGGATTTGTTTTATCTTATTTTATACAAAATTCACATCACAAAAAACTTGGTAATGTACATGAGCTGTGTTTGTAGAGTATGTTTTATTTTTCTCTACCTCCAGGGAGGTAAAGTTTAAAACAAGTAGCATTTTAAAACCTGTTGAGATATAGGTCTATAGTTACAATGCCTTTTTTAAGTGTACCATTTTGTCTGTGTCTATGATATCTATATTTCTGGAATATGGCAAACTGGGGGTAATTTCCATTAAAATTTTAACAGGTTCATCCATAATTCACAGCACTGTTATGAGGCTGAAATGAGATAATGATGCACATTGGATCTTTGGCAACTTCAAAGAACAGTGGGTTTTATAAACACTATTATTACTTAAACACTAACAATTACTCTATACTTATGTCATAAAATATTTTTAAATTAAGCTTAATGCCTTTTTAGCATGAGGAACATCAAATGTGAAATAATGAGCACATTAGTTTACTGGATTCTATCATATCTGTTTTGAATTTTAAAAGCCACTTGATTATAGCTTTCTTATCTGGATAGTTATAGAAATAGAAATTTGATCAAAGCAACAAAGCTTCTCATTTCATTATATGACTTGGCATTTTAAGTGTGAATATTTCATACTAATTTCTAATGTTCTATTATATAGTAATATCTCAATTATGCTACATTAATGATAGAATGATTCAGAGGACTCTCTGTATCAAGAAAAAGCCAAAGATTTAGTCTTTCTTATCATCTCTTCCCTTGCTCAGTGAATTGGTTTTGCATTCCCAAACCTCATAAATAGCTCATTTTATACAATAGAGTCATTCTTCATATGCAATCTTGGATTTAGCCTTTGTTTTATTTAATTAATCATTTATATCAACCAGCTGTGTAGATGTGCCAATGGATGTCGATCCTGACATCACTCTATTATATTAATTTATTAGCATAATCTCCTGCTTCTTGATATTACCAAGATTTTTATACTTAAATGGACTTTCAGATAGTTATATCTTTGAAAGTATCACTTTTACACCTGTATGATATTTTCCAGAAGTGGACTTGCTGGTATGTTGATTGCAATAAAAATTTTGGTATCTATACTACTTTCAATTTTTAAAAATATTATATGATTATCTGTAGGTAGTTGTGGAAAGAAATTGCCACTCAACAGTGTATGAATACACTTGGTTAATACCTTGATTAATGTCACCCCTTTCAACATTCTCACCATCATTCTCCTACTTCTCTCCCTTCTCTCACTCTTCTTAATTTTGTAGGATATAAACTGGATTCTGGTCTGTATTTTCTCTCTCTTCTTCCCTTCATTTGTTTATCCTTTCCTCCCTCACCCCTTTCAAGTACTGGCTTCTTGATGTTTTAGTTCACTGAATTTTTTTTTTTTCTTGGCCAGTCCTGGGCCTTGGACTCAGGGCCTGACTACCTTCCCTGGCTTCTTCCCGCTCAAGGCTAGCACTCTGCCACCTGAGCCACAGTGCCCCTTCTGGCCGTTTTCCATATATGTGGTGCTGTGGAATCGAACCCAGGGCCTCATGTGTAGGAGGCAAGCACTCTTGTCACTAGGACATATTCCCAGTCCCAGTTCACTGAATTTTGATCTGGGCTTTCTAAGGAATACACTATATGAGATCTCCCTTCAATCTGCCATAATTCAGTTATTCAAAAATATTTATTAGTAAATATTTATTAGTAAATATTTATTAATAAATAAAGTGATTTTGATATATGAAATTATTTTAAAAATTAATATAAAGAAATACATATTAAATATTAGGAAAAAGGTAATTGAAACAGAAATGTACAGTATGAAAGTTGACAGATGAACAGATTAGAATGCCTGATTCAAGAATGTGCTGTTTATTTCATAATTCATAATAAATGTGACATTATAAATCCACAGAGAGATCATGGATAATTAGTAACCAATACTGAAAGCTAGATTCAGAGTGTGTCATTATTCATATCATAATTAATTCTGTGTGATCATACCTGTATGAAATAAGCAAATTATATGCTAGAAGAAAAATGATTTTCTGTTAGTTTTAGTGATATAACTTGAAGAAGACTATAAATTTCAACCTCCCAAAGGAGCAATATGAAAGCAAAATTGACAGTCATTTAATCAAACCCATGAGAGACCTAAAAAGACAATAGATTCAAAATGTTTGTAACCCATGAACAATTTCAAACATATATCAATTTTTCTTTTATCATTTTTCAGAGACATGATTGTAAACATTTTATTGTCAAGGTGATATACATAGGGGTTACATACATAAAGTAGTGAGTACATTTCTTCTTAAACTTGTTACCCCTCCATCATTTTTCTCCCACTTTTCCTCCCCCATCTCCCCATGTTGTACAATTAATTTCCAACATATTGTCTTATGAGTGTTGCTTGTTGCATTGGTTCACACTTTGTCCTTTGTCTTACCATTTTTTTTGTTCTCGTTCCCTTCCCTAACTCAGATAAACAAATATACTATACCCAGGTTACCAATTTCAAATACAGTGACAGAGAAAAACCATAAGAAAGAAAAAAAATGAAAGAAGAAAGAAATAATTTCACATATTGCATTAAAATAACAACAACAATGAAAAATTTTCTTTCCATATCTTGGAATTCATTTCTCTTAGCATCATCTTCCAACCCAGACACCCCTCAGTAGATGAATAAATCAAGAAAATATGATATATATACACAATGGAATTCTATGCTGCCATCAGAAAGACTAGCATTGCCCTATTCGTAAGGAAATGGAAAGACTTGGAAAAAGATCGTACTAAATGAAGTGAGCCACCCTCAAAGAAAAACAGGCTGCATGGTTTCCCTCATTGGTAACAGTTAGTATATGCCTAGGACAGTCCTAGTGACAATAGCTCAATAGCTATGTAAATAGGGCAATGCTATTTTGATAAGATCACTATTAAGTTTTTTTCAGAAATAAGTTTATTATTTAACTTTTTCCAGGATTCATTACCTTACTTTTCTCCAAATATTAATATCTTTCATAAATGTTCCCTATGGTATGAAAATTAACACCAGTAAGCAAATGAACACGAGGTTTAAAGAAGAAAGTTATAAATAGCATAATCTAAGAATAGCATATGTTTCTAATATTTAATGAACATCTTTTTGTTTTCTGTTCTTTCTTTTTCTCTCCCTATCCATCTGTCATTCTCTACTTTGATGCATTCTTTCTCATTTTCCTCTGTACATGGGTTCTTAATGCGCTAAAGTCTGGGCTCTGGTTACTTAGAAAATACTAAAGACTATTTTTAAATTTTGGGTACAAAAGATAAACCTTGTTTATTCCACTCTTTTCTATAGAGAGAGTCACCTCAGACAGAGTAAAGTACTTCTCATTCTTTGACTCTTATCTTTCTACTTCCAGATTGTTCATGTACATTTGAGCCTACCCGTGTGTTCTACATGGTGAGCTTTGTATCATATTCAGTATTGTAATTCAAATGATCTTTTGTCTGATCACAGAAAGAGATGAAGTAACAGTCTCATATAAAATTTTTCCCTCTACTTAGAATAAAAAACAACCATGAAACTAAATGAAATTATGTCACTTGCAGGAAAATGTATGTACATAGGTATGTATGTACACACATCTATGTAAATGCACATACACACCCCTGTATATCATACAGATATAATATGATTCTAACTATGAGAATATTTAGGGATGGAAGAAGAGTAGAAAGTTGGAGGGAAATAAATTTTGAAATATATCACAACTAACTACAAAGATAGCATGAGGAATTTTAATCAAAGCTGTGCTTTGAGTAGGATTGGGAGATTAGTAAAGAGAAAGCAATAGAGAGGACTATTCTGTTTAACATATAATATGTGCAAGTTTAATATACACATCATGGTGAAACTCCTTGGTACAACTAATATACACTAAAGCAAAATGAATGACAAGAAAAGAAAATAGGCTGTATTGAACAACAGGTACCAAACAGAAAAAGAAAGTACCAAAAAGGGGGAATGAGGATAAATAAGATCAAAGTAATTTATTTGTACTTATGAAAACAATGAAACCAATTAAAAGTCTTTAAGAAGGAAAAGGTGGATGACATAGAATGATACAAGGGTGAGATTAATTAGCACATACTGGATGGATGGAGATGTCATAATGAAATCCCTCTTGTACAGCAAATGTATACTAACAAAAAATAAACAATAAAAGATATCACATATGTGGAGTTTAAAAACTGCAATAAATTTGTACTTCTTTTGTATTTCTCTCTGAAAAACCTTGGGGAGATTATGTTCTATGAAATGCACATATGTATATATATATTTTGCATATATCTATACACACACACACATATATACATACATACATGCATACACATATGGCAGTACTGGGACTTGAACTCAGGGCAAGGCTTGCTAATAGCATTCTACCATTGAGTCACACTTCAAGCCTAGATAGTTTATGTTTTGCCTCCTATTTTTCACTCTCATTCTGCAAAGCATCTCCTAAAGAGCTTGCTTTCTGAGTTACTGAAGGAAAAAGAAAGGTTAGCCAAAGTATGAGGCATAATATTCTAGCTCTGAGACATGAAAGAATATACGAGAGAAGATCCAAAAACTTCTTAGAAATGCTCTTATTTCTTTCCTATGCCTATCATTCTCCCTTTACATTCAAGTTCCCTGGGTTAGGCACCAGCAAATTAAATACTTTTATTTGGTTTAGCAACCTGTTATGTGAAGATGCCCTTAGCAATAATACTGCTTCTTTTTCTTGTATTTACCAAAGTACTTATATAAGGATGGATGCAAAGTAAATTTGCTAAAAGTGACTTTACCAACTTCTACAGTAATCTACACTTACTGTCTTCACTTACTGACTAGTTTTCTACAGTAATTTAATGGTTCAAAGTAAACTGCTGAAGAAATTAGCACAAAATCACATTTGAATTCAAATATTTGAATTACTTTTGAGTTATATCAGCACTATCATTGATTTTCACCTAATCCTGCTTGGTTTGCCAGCTTCAACTTCTCCATTTACTCCAGAACCTTGTAATGTCAATGCTTTGCTAAAAGTCTTGAACATATAGTGAGAACACCATTGTAATTGAAACTGTGCAAACTTGAGACTAAGGCGGCCCTTTATTGCAGTTTATAGTGGTCCAAGCTTGGTGGTGGAGTAATTTCATTGTGATTTTACAATTGAAAGTGATTAATGTTGCTCATGCCTGTAATAAAAACTACAAACTTTTTTTTTACATATTTGTAGCTATACTGGAGTGGCTTGGGGAAAGGATAATTGACTGATATGCACATCAGAACCAGAATATTTTCCTTTCACATGGCAGAGATTCTGCCAGAAAACTTAGGAACGGTTGTTGGGTATAGCAACAATTTTAGAACAGCTCAGCACAGGATTGGTAATTTAGACATGACTGCTAGCAGAATTATCACTGAGAAGTTCTATAAATAAAATAGTAGAGAATAGCTTTAAATATCTAATTTCTGAAGATATAATTAGTCCTAGAAGAAGGTGCAAAGAAGTTCTGTATATATATTGCACATTTTGCCTGGATATGGTAGTGATCCAACATAATTAAAGATGTGTTTTCTTACTTGCCTATTTGAACTTACTTCAGTAGCCTCTTTTTATTTAACTTAGTCAACTCAAAAATGCAGAGGCAAAAACCTCATTACCCAGTATCATGTTCACTAAAACATAGCTTTTAAAGACTGTAATTCTGAGATTTCCAAAGGGGAAAAAAAACCCTTCATGTTATTTTTCTGTTTATTTATTAAATAGTTCATTTTAATGTTTGCATAGCTGCTTATTTGATCCACTGGTTCTTGGTAAGAAGATATTTATACCATTTTAATACTGATATAACAATTTGACAAAGGAGTAATCAATGAACTATTCAAGCAAGTGAAATTTCACTTTTATTATTTTCTCAACTTCGTTTAATTTCCCTGACTTCCTCTGGAGCAATGAAAAGAGAAAATTTTGTTTTTCAGAATTTTAGAAATCAGTATTGTTTTATATTTATAGAACAATGAACCTTGTCATAAAAGAACATTTATGACTTTACTCAAAACCACCTATTTTTATTGCTAAACACTCCAGAAAGGTAGGTTTACTGAGAATGAAGGCATTCAGGGAAGGAATTCTGATCACATGTGCCGGTCATATTCCACTTGATTGTAGGAAATTCTATACTTTAAAGTGTCTATTACAGGCAGATATTTTGAATTAAGAGTAAAAGTTATATTACATTAACTAAAAATATGTCTGTAATTGGTAGTGAAGTCTACGTAACTAAAATGAGAAAACAAGTCAGAAGAAACTCCTTAGAAGAGGTGAATCTCATCTTTGTCATTTATCAGCCCACAGGTTTTCTATGAGGTAAGAAACAAAGGTTGGGGACACGTTGTTTGTGAATTGGTATACTATCAAAAATGTGTGGCCCCTTGTGCATGGTTCAAGAGACTTCATGGCTGATTCTAGAAACCAGTTGTCTTGCCCTAGTCACAATCATGTTATTTAACTTCTTTTTAAAATTATCTTTAAATAGTTGTACAAAGGAGTTGCCATTTAACAAAGCATTTTATGAGTATAATGGATCTTGATCAGTGTCACCCCTTCAGCATTCTCACCTAACCTATTAATTTTGCAGAATATTCACTGAAATTTTTAGCCGCATTTTCCTCTTCTCCTCTTCATTAGTCTACAGCTTTCTCTTTGACCCCACCCCACTCCTTTCAAGTACCTGCTTCCTAGTATATATTTTGTTGAACTTTGATTTTGCCTTTTTAAAGAATTACACTATTTGAGATCCTCCATATATAATATATATATTTGTATACTGTATATGTAAATATATATTTTGCATAACACTCAACGTATTTGCTAATGAGTTTATAAGCTAAATCTTTCATTATTTTAAATGAAAACCTTCTACTTTATAGAGAAAGTAGGCAGTGGGAAAGCAAGTATGCTTTATTCTAGTTTCAAAACCAATTAATTTCAAGTGAAAACAAATGATTGCAGGAGTGTGATAAGTTTGCTAAAAGGAAAGGCTATGGAGACAAGCAGCCATGATGGTGACTTCTGTGAAACAGTGCTGAGATGAGGGGATGTTCCTGCTTTCTTTTTGCTGAGATGTAGAATAAAATGGAATTTATTAATAAGAGATATATTAAGGACAAATTTTAGGATCAACTTCATTTTTACTAGGATATCTTTCTACAAAGACATGTCACATTAGATTAGAAGCCTTCTTCACTCTAGCATGATATTATTTTAACTAAATATATCTTCAAAAAACTCCAAGTAAATTTACCTCCTAAGATCTAAAGCATAAGAATTTCTATAATTTTTGAGAGACATATAGTTTAATTTGTATCAACTGTATGTATAAAATTACCATCGGTGGTTAAAATTGCTTTACGCTGTTACCATATCTATAAGAAAATACGGAGAAAGATTTGCTAAAAGATACATTCCACATGTAGAAACCTCTGAAAGTACTTTATCTACTGGAAATGGATCAATTTGGAGAAAATAACCAATTATTATTAATGGTCTGCAATGTTTCACTTTTGTATCTACACTGTGTATGAAATTCTAACATGTTGGGCACTTTTCTATGGGCAGTACCAATGATTACTTATGATTTCCAGTCAGCTTGTATATATTTATTTCTTTTTCTCACTTATATACATTCTCCTAAACTGCAAAGTCAAAGCTGATGGGAAAAGATTTATTCTGATTATGTATTTATTACCCATATTGTAAGTGAGCTAGACTAAAGAAGTACTTTTAAATGGATTTTTCTTTTAGTGTTTTTTAACTTAGATGACTCTTTTCCAATATAATTCAGTTGTAAGAATATCATAGATGTAAATGACAAACCATTATAGCATTTAATTTTCACCTAGAAACTTGGCAGCCAAAGTTTTATGCTTATTAAAATTGTTTTAAGGGAAGCAACTCTAGAATCAGGTACCACAATCCATCATCCATATTTAGATATAAGTACACAGAGTAGAAACTTTGTGATTGGCCCATATATTTGTAACATAAAAATAAAGGCCCTCAGTTACCAAATGCAACAATCTAGTTCTGCATTATTAACTTTTCTGCACATTTTATTACCACTTTCCCCTTTCAGAATGTTTTCCCTTTGTTATCTGCCACACCACTTCCAATGTTTACCTTTATACACAAATACTCCTTCTTAGTGTCCCCTCTGGGTTTCCTACTATTATCTACTCCTGTGCATCTGTGTGTATTCTAAATCATTCCCTCTTTTGCTCTTTCCATAGTATTCAGCACTGCACAATGGTTACACATCTGTGAGCTAGTGTGAGCAGAATTGCTTTCCTAGCTCTGATGTGACCAAGACTTTGACATCAATTGCTTTACCTTTGATGTTTATAGGCATTTTAACACATAAAATACACCAAATTTATTTTCTATTCTACAAATGTTTTCATAGTAAAGCAAATAAATCTTACTTCTTCCTCAACTGACATCTCATTTTTCCCCATATAAATTTGCCATTTTTCCAACAAAATATAGAGTGTAGTTCTCTGGACCTGGATAATGGGTTAGGATAATAAGATTACTTTCTTCTATTAATGGGATATTAAAAATAGCAGCTTCTTCAGAAAAGCAATCCTAGTTCTTTCAAGGCTGAGACTTTAGGATGGAAAATTTTCTGGACCTACATAGTCTCTTTCAGGCCAGCCTACACTATGTAACAAGACCCTGGCTTTAAAAATTTAACAATACAATAAAATAAAAAGTGGTTTCAGTGCACAGGGACCAAACTCTGCTCATATGGTTGGTCACAGGGTGCATGTCCTATTCAGTTTTGGTTGTGACAGAAAAATATCATGCTTTGTTTAGCTGGCCTAAGGATGCTATGAGATTCATTCAGCAGAATTGCTTGTAAAATCCACAGATTTATGTTTGAAGTAGAGCTGTCTATGTGAGCCTAACTAAAGCCAATATACCCATGCATCCATGACTGAGCCCTAATGAAAAATTAGAGGTAGTCAATCAATCATGGAGTAAAATAGTTGAGAAAGTAATTCTTGCTTTGAGATGCTGTTGGATTTTGTGGCTGTTATACTGAAAGGTTCTTTTTCTTTTTCTTTTCTTTTAAAATATTTTTATTATCTTTAATTGTACTAAAGTAACTAAACTAACTACTTTGTTAGTTTCGAACAAAGTAGTTTATAAATACAATGTGGATTGATCGTATATTCATTTTCTAAATGAAAAGTAATAGAAGATCAATGAAGTTTGTGCATTTACTTCTCATTAGAAAATGCAATATTTTTTAACTTGGGGAATGATACACTTTTAAATTATAATGGTTATGTACAGAAAGGTTATACATAAGTCAAGTAAATAGTACATTTTGTACCCACAAGTTCTGCAGTTCATTTTGATCATTGTGCCCCATGAGTACCGCTGGTGCAGTTGTTCGCCCTTTGTCCCTCTGTTTCTGTTCCCCTCTCTTGCTCTCACAAAGATAAATAAACCAGACAAAAAGGAAAGGAAACAATAACAACCAGGAAGAAAAACTCATATTTCTGTTCCCTATAATGCATTTTGATAAATATTATTTTATATGATTAGAGGTACAGTGTTGTGCCTTTGTTTTCTTCCACTTATAGTAACGTCCTTTGGTTTCACTGTGTGTGAATGCAAAAACTTTACCTGAAGTAAAGTTTTAATAAAACCCAAAATATGTGTCACTAATTTTAGACTTTGATGCAGTCTGTATAGAAGTCTTAGAAAATATTAGCTAGTATGGTATAGTCACATACTATTTGTAAAAACTGACATACAATCATGATGAATGTGGACAGAAATTTTAATTGACACAGAATAAGATGGATTCCAGAAAGAGTGAGGATGCAATAATCGAACTCCATTTAGTTAGATTGACTCTAGTGATAAAAGAGAGATGAGACCAGAAAAGGCTATCCAGTTAAGTAAAAAGAAAAAGCTTTCAAATACACTAGGTTGTAAGACTCATAAAGTCTCTCTCCCTTTCCAGTAAGTAAAATACCACCAAATTAGGTTACAGAGTTGGAACAAAGGTAAAATTATGTCTTTAAGATGTGGTTTAGGATCAGAGACCAAATCAAGGAGCAGCTGTCTTGTGCTTTGTTAAGATGCAAGAAAAAAACCCAGAGGTCATCTACTATATTCTCTCAGTGGATTAAAGGATGTCCAGGTACATAACCCCATCAAAACCCTGATAAGCCACAAGTACTTAAAACTTCCCTAAAATCTGTTATTTCTACAGTGTAGTGGATGAGACTAAGCTACAAAATAAACCATAATAAAAATGTGTCACTTTTGCAAATCTGCTTGGTCAACTCAAGACCCTTAGAGAATTGTGAGAAACAAGGCTAGAGTAACATTATCTAGGACTAAAAAGGAATTGAGGTTGACTCATATAGAAAATAACTTCTGAACACTTGTAATCTCAGCTATGACCAAGGTGGAGATGAGAGGCTGGCAGTTTGCAGCCATCCAAGTCAAAAGTTGAAGAGATCCTATCTCAAAAACAAACTGCTATAGGGTAGACAGAGAGAGAGAGGAGTTTTGTCCAAGGCTGTGATCAACATATCATGAGACTATCTGAAAAAAAAAAAACTAAGTAAAAAAGGGTTTGAGGCATGGCTTACACGATAAAGCAATGGTCTGTGCAACATGCAACACTGAATTCAAATACTAATACTGCCCTAGTAAGAAAAGTTATTATTATATATTATACATTATTGTTATTATAAATTATTGTTATTATTTTGCACGCGTGTATGTGTGTGTATGTTCATTCAGTTCTCTGTTGGAGAGGTCAAGAAGCTGAAATTTTAACCTCCTCAACCACACACTGGTAGCACTGTGACATTATTTATTAGGAATCCCTGAGAAGACTGTGTGTTATGCTATCCTGCAGGATGAATGTATACACTGTAAATGAACATGACAGACTGCTTGGATCCAGGCACCGAAAGATAGGATAGTAAACCAGTAATCTTTAAAGAACCCCTACTGAAAATCAATGGCAAAATTGTCTAACAACAACAACAAAATACTCTTTAAAAGGGAAATGGCTTGATTTCTAAAGCTCAGTGAAACTGAAGTTTTGTTTTTCTGCAGTGTTTTCAGTGAATCTAAAATGGCTCCTGGGGATCCCTGGCACTGGTACTCTTGCTTTTGTTATTTATTCACCTGTCCTTTTGTAAGGGATGTTTATAAATAGGGCATGGTGGAAATTATAGGACAGTAGTAACACCTATCTTGGCTCTTCTGTATAACTACTCTATGACATTCTGTATTCCTCCTTTTCTTACTGTGAAGGAAGCCAGACACAATGTTGTGAATTGTATTATAGAGAGGCCTAGATGGGACCTCTACAATCCTTCCATCAAAACGTCATGAAAAACTTCATATAGCTAGATACTGCCTTTGTGGATTTACCCCAACTCAAGCCCTGAAATGAGACTACAACTCTTACTGCTCCCTTCATTGTGGCATTCATAGCCTGGTGCCATAAAGTTCAGATCATTTCTGCTCAGACCCCTCATAGAAACTGTGAGACAAAAAAGATGTATAAGAGACTACATGTGATGATAATTCATAGTAAATATCTTTCTATGCATGTAGATTATGATTTGATATTTTATGTCATTTTTAAGGTTAACAATTAAAATATTACAAAGCTTAGTCAATCTTCACAGGTTCCATACATAGATTGATTCTAATACTTTTTTTTTTATTTGTTTTTTAGACTTTGTTAATCTTGGCTCTCCAATATCAATGATGGGAATGGATTTTATTTGTTATTTATGTCCTTTGGTTTATCATCACTTTACTTTTGTTCTGATGTTAGTAAAAAGTGCTCTGATTACTTTTATGTGAATAAGTAGCATCAAAATATATCCTCATGAGTAGTATAAAAGAAATTATGGTATCATCAGTCTTCTAAATTTTAATCTTTTGTATTATTTTCAGATAGTAGATATGTATACTCAAAATATTTTACTTATTTTATTCCCCCTTGGATTCTTTAATGCTTCAGATGGTGAGACTGGAAAATATAAGCTTGTGTTACTTTTTCATAATATTGTGGCTGGATAATTCATCCTTTTTATTACATCACTGTAACTAGGGCATCTATTTGATAATTTTCATATGTTCAAGATACATAATACCCTCTACTTAATACTATGCCCATTCAAGTTCTCATAGTTTTTTGCCTCTTTCAAATTTGCATGACATGCATAAAAAAGAAATCTTGGTAAGCAGTATAGTTTCTGTGATGCCTGGCTTTTGGATTTTCCTCTACTTTTCACAGATTTCCTTCTCAAGACTTCTTCCAGAGCTTCTTCACTTCCACTCATTCATTACATAATGTTTACTGTGTGCTTTCATTATTGTTTATTTTCTCTGAACACATGCCCAGGGTGATCATTATATACCATCTAGGAGTATATACCATCTAGAAGTGGGAGATTGATAAGTTCAAACTCTAGTACTGTCCTTATTATGTTGAAATTTTAATTTTTGGCATATTAACTGAATTTGATAAAACCCAAGTGATAAAAATTCAAGAATGGGAAACCTGTAGAGATTATTGAAACTGGAAGTCCCATCTTCTGCTCTTTATATATCAAACTGAAAATATGTTCCTTCATTTTTCCTGTGTACTGGAACACAGATGGGAAAGAAAAATTTCTCAAACCTTTTTAGTAGTACGGTGCTCTATGATAGCATCTAGTCCTTGAGCCTTTTAGTTTTGTAACAGCTCTGATATTTCTCTGAAATTCTCACAGATATGTCACAGAGCAACTGAAGGAATGCCAAGTTGTGTCTCTCATTCTGCACATTTGTCTGCAAGGTCCTGTACTAACCTCTATGGAAATCTATGTATCTTAAAGGCTATACCTCTGTGCTATCACTTAATGGAAAAAATACATCTTTGCTCTTTGGCCCTATGACAATTATGCCTCTATGGATTTATTACTTCTTGCTTTCTAAATTGGTCTAGGACCCAAGCTATAATCATAAAATTCCATTTCAAGCTAGATGGAAATTTCTGGCATGTAATCACAAGAACTATAATAGCAAATATTAAAAATTGAGCAAAGTGGAATCTTATAAGATGAGATACATATGAGGTTTATATGTGAGGACTATTTCTATGCTAATAAAGCTCTACAAATATTTGTTAAATGAATTAGTTTTTTCCCCTTTATTTCTTTCTCTCAGTTGGCAAGTTTAGGTTTTATAGTTCATTATCTGAGGCTCTGAATTTTTCAGTAACTGATTTGAGAGGTTTGAAAGTAAAGAAAATATGGCGAGGTGGGTGAGTCCAAAATCTCACATTTGGAATACTGGATTCTCTCAGGGTAGTAGTCTATCAAGAACAACCTTTAGGGGACACACAGCCCATTTTCTTGTGCCAAGACAAGGCACTTGAGCAGCTGCATGAGCTGGTACAATGGTGTGTGGTGCTGGGCAGATTGGTGAGATTCTGAAGGCTTTTGTTTTCATGCAGAAATTAAGATGCAGAAATTTCTTCTACTTTATTCAGTCCCAGGGATACAGATTTTTCGACTTTCCCTTTTCCCCTCTCCTTCCTCTTTCCTCTTTCCCTTCCCCCTTCCCCCCTCCGCCTGCCCTCCTTTCCACTTTCCCTTCCCTGTTTCCCAGTGTTGAGGATTGAATTCAGGGTCATAACCATGTGAAGCAAGCACACTTTAACTTGAAACACAACCTGGACCTTTTTTTCATTTAGTGACCCTTAAATTTGATGTCAGAGCTTTATGCTTCCTAGGGAGCCACTCTACCACTTGAGTCACTGCGGATTGTTTTGTTGTTTTTGTTGTTGGATAAGGTCTTCTGTTTTTTTACAAAGGCTAGCTTGAAACTAAGAGCCTCCCAATCTTCATGCCCCGTTAGTTTGGATCACAGGTTTGAGGCACTGTGTCAAGTCTGAATTTTGTTTTAGAAATAAGATCTGGCTAATTTTTGTCCAGGCTGATTTTGAACTTACATTCTTCTTGCCACTTCCTCCATAGTAGTTATGTTACAGACATATACCACTATGCTCAATTTAAACTTTTTACTTGTAGGTCTATATTCAATAAGTGTAGTTTTTAACCCAAAGTATTTATTCTGATATAACTGCTTTCTGGACACTGGGGTAAAGAATAAAAGTGCTACAGATCCAGGAATTTCCATTAAAGCTGTGAAGCCATGATGATGATGGCTCCAATTGAATTCTTAAGCAAAGATAAAGATATATACTTCAAACATCCATGCTCCAAGCCTGTGACTAAAACCCACCATGGAGTCTAGCCATCAACATGATTTCAATTCCAGAAAAGCTAGTATTGAGTCTAGCCCTCTGAGCCAATTGCATTATGATATGATATGTTCACAATTAGTATTGTGCCACTCCGTGACAGAATATCTAGGAGTAGCTATTTATGCAGTCTAGCCTTTCCTTTCTTGAAGTGGTGGTAGTCATACTGTACCTAACTTTATTCATTATATTTCCTGAAATCCTCTCAAATAGATTTTGTTTCTACTGAATGCTTTTTGTTTTCCAATTTGGAATCTAGATTTTGTAAAATTGTATCTTACATAATTTTTTAAACTTAGATTTTGGACAATTGCTTTTTCTTTTATTTTGTTAGGACAATGGAAAATGAAAATGAATCTATGAATAAATGTATTTTTCCCTTATTTTTCCTGCTAATACTGAAAAGAACCCCCAAACCCTAAGTTTAAGTAATGTCACAGTGACATGGGACTAAAAGGCCACTTCTGCCTTTACAAGCAGAAAAGCATGTACTAATGTGAAATATTTAATAAGAATAGATTAGAAGAGAATTTGTGAAAGGGCTCTTGAAAATGGTGATTGCAGCATTAACAGGAAAATACAGAGACAACTGTGTTCAAAATTCTGGTGCTGATAATCCACATTCTGAAGCATTTAAGATACATGAAACTGTAAATTCTTGGAGAAGTATTTGCTGTAACTACAAATAACCACTAACTTCTATACATGTGTATATCAGAGAAAGTCTATGCCCACATATTTAAATCAACAATGAATTATCTTTTTAAAAAATTCTGTTCCTTGATCTCATCGCCTGGGATACTATCCTCAACCTTTTTCAGCTCAAGGCTAGTGCTCTATCATTTGAGCCACAGGTCCGTTTCTGGCTTTTTTTTTTTTTTCCTGTGTGGTTAATTGGAGATAAGTGTCTCACAGACTTTTTATCCAGGCTGGCTTTGAATGATGATCCTCATTTTTTAGTCTCCTGAGTAGTTAGGATTACAAGTGTGAGTCAATGAACCCTACTCCCTCTTCCCCTGAGCCTTACCCAGAACAACACATTATCTCAAGCAGAATCCTCGGCAGAAAATTTGCTAACATAGTAACTAAATGTAATGGGTAAAAAATACAAAGAATATAAGCAACAAAACCTGGGTACAGTTTTTCTTTTAGTCAGCAATATTTTATAAGAAAAACTACACACATAGATGTTCAATTGTTTCATGCCTCTCATACATGAAGGGACACAGGGTTGTATTTCTCTCTGGTTTATAGTTACTTAGCTGGCAATTGACTATTTGTTGGTCTCTCTCTCCTCTCTCTCTCTCTTCCAGGAATGGAAATTTTACTCAGATATTCATACATGAAAAACTGGAGCTCTATCACTTAAGCCACATCTATAAACCATTTTCCACTAGTTGCTTTTGAAGGATGGTCTTGCTTTCTTTAGGGTTGATTTGGTCTTTATCCTAATATTTGAGTTTTCCAGTGTTGCTGGGATTCGAAGAATGTGCCTCTGCAGCAAGCCATTGGGAGAGATGGAGACTCATAAACTTGTATGCCTCAGCTGGCCTCAAACTTCAATTTCTCCATCCCTACTTCTCAAGCAGCGAGGATTACAGTTCTACCACCCAAGCCTTCCTTAAATTTTTTTTTCATATTTACATTTCAATGACATAATTTCAATCACAACTCCCATTTCTGGATTGCAAGCTATGTACCATCCTTATGTGGGTTGGGCCTATATTCCTGTTACCACTGTGAAAATAACAGATACAAATCCAATGTATACAATAGGTTAGATACTGTTGAGCTAAGGAAAAAATCTTGGAGTTGTCTATGATAGGAAATAATGGTTAAGTAATAATGAAATAGAGATCTTATAACAAAGTAAAAATTATTGTCAAGATATTCACCTCTATCCCCACCCATCTATATATAAACAAAGAAGATGGGATGAAAGGACAAGACATATAGTATATTTGGAGCAAGTTTTTATTTCCTAATTGCCTTAGATTCTTTTTTTTTTCATCAAATTATATTTTAGTTATTCTTCCCGGATTTCAGGTGATACTTCAATTACTAACCTTCCCCTTTACTCTCAATCTGAGTTACCTTTATTTCTATGTTTGAATTAGTACATTTACTATAAACAATGGGGTCTAATTTGTTAATTATTGTTGGTAATTGAGGTTTGGTCAGTGTGAGGCAGGTGAGAATAATTTCTTGCCTGTATTCTTCAAAGGAAGGAATGTAGAAGCTGAAACAGAAGGTGGAAATTCTGTTCTGTTTATCCATGCACCTGATTGCTAGGAATTATAATATATGCTTCCATGGGTTACTACCAGGATACAAATGAAACTATATGATATGCATACCGTTAACCATTAAGCAAAAGTAAGTCTGAAACTGAATCCTGGAGCCTCACACCTGTAATCCTAGCTACTCAGGAGGCTGACACCTGAAAATGAAGATTGAAAGCCACTCAGGGTAGACAAATGTAACTCTTTTTGAAAATTTATTTGTTTTATTGTGAAAGTGATGTGTAGAGGTGCTGCAGTTTAATATATAAGGCAGCATGCACAATTCTTTTTTTCCCATTTCTTTATTGTTAAAGTGATGTACAGAGGGGTTACAATTTCATATGTAAGACAGTGCTCACATTTCTTATCCACCTTTTTAGCTCCTCCCTCATTCCACCCCCCACTGCCTTTTCCCTTCCCCATTTCCCTTCCTCCCCATGAGTTGTACAGTTAGTTTACATCATATAGTTTTGTAAGTATTGCTGTTGCATTGGTTTGTCTTTTGTCATGTGTCTCTCCATTTTGATATTCCCCTTCCCTTCCCTAGTTCCAATACATGTATATTCGATATCCAAACTCTTATCTCTGACAAACTAGAAAAAAAGAAAGAAATAGATGTGTGGTTCATGTGGTAGAAAAGTATCTTTCAGCAAAAAAGTCAAGCAAAAGCTCAAGGCCCTAGCATTTCATGTTCTGCTTATATAGAATGTAGGATAATATTGCAGATTTACTGCCTCTCATTTTCATAGTTCTCTTCACTTGTGCTATTTAAGTATTTACACTTCAGTTTCATTTGTTAGCTTTAAACTTATTTTATATCATGTGCTTGCTAGCCTTGGTGAGTAGAGCTAGATTAATTGGAATTCATGGATGTCTCTGAGATTTATTTGAAATTGGAAATGGGCCTAGCTGACACCTGGTATGAGAAAAAGGTGAGAGCATGTTATCTCCGTGGTGATGAAAATATATTTGGTTTAGAACTATTGGAAGCTATCATTCTTGAGAGCTTTTCATTTAATTGGAGTAATAATCTTGAAACTTGATTTTTTTTAACCTAGCAAGGCAATTTATTCTGAGTTGTGTTTGGTAATGCAGAATTCAGTCTTATAACCCTTGTTCTATAAAACTGGAAAACATTATGTAGAATAGCAATGTCCTTTGTAAATACATGTTGGAGGATGATAACAATACTACTATCTTCATTGGAACAAGGAGAACTTTTTACTTTCTACAGAGAATCCTCTGGAGAATTGGGTTTAGGTATGCTAAGCAAGTAAGAACACTTGCTTTGTGGTTAGTTATCTAAGAGAGAGGTCAGAAAAGCATATTTTTATGATACTGTTAGATAATAAAACGATTCTTTTTACCTATAAATTTAACTTTAGCTGTTTTTTCTAGTGATACTTGTAGCAGGTATAAAACCTAGGACAGCAGGCACTTTTCATGCAATATTTATATACACAATATTCTGATCAGAAGTCTGTCTCATAAGATATTTAAAAGCTATTTTTTAGCTGTAAATACATCAAATTCTCTCATAATAACCTCACAAACAAACCACGGATGTCTTAAAAGAGTGTTTCAGTAATTTTTTTTTCAGTGTCTGGCAAGTTTATTTCTATTTTACTATGTCTATGTTGCTATTCAGCACCTAAGTGAGATCTAATAGTGACGTACTTTGTATCTTGGTTGCATTCAAGAGAATAAGTGAAAGTTTTCAAAAAATGAAATTGAAACAATAAAATTGAGTAAGAAGACAAGTATATTTAATAGAAATAAAATTGTGAAATGGAGTCAATTAATTAAAGAAAGATGGATAGAAGGTGACTGGTGCTTTCTACTAATGTATGGTTGCTGTGAATTCCAGGGGTTTAATTTCATGTTGAGCGCCCCATTTTAAGATCATATAACAACTAGATGTGAAATGAAGGGGAATGGAAGCCTGGGCTGCTGCCTGTGTACTAGCTATGTTGAGGAAAGATGTGTTACTGCTCCACCTGCACTTTAGCACATGCTGCTCTAAATGGAATAGCTCAAATAAATATCTAAATAAATAAATCTGCCTTACTTAACTGGAAGAAACTACAGTGCCCAGAAGGGGGCAGCATGGTGCTAGATCTAGCATATACAAGCATCAGGAATCACAGAAGTACTGAAGAAGAAAATTTGCATGGAGTTGATGACCTTTTGTCTGAGATACTGAGTCAAAGATGAACAAAAAATGGAATTAGTTTTCTTTTTAGGACTTCATTTGTTTACTCTTGCAAGGCCTCAGGACACTAACGGAGAGCTATACAGTAAATATTTGGATAATTCCTGTCTTCTTAGAGGTAACAGTTTGGAGAATTTCTGATGATCATCCCTTATTGTGAATACTCCAGAAATTGAGCAGTAGAGAGAGCTGATGGTGGAATGGGTTTAGTGAAGGTTTAGGGACACATTGAGTTGGGTCTAACCATTTGGGTTTAAACAAAAGCAAACTATCAACAATGAAAACTTGAGAATACACACACCATATTTTGTTACCATATGAGACAGACACCTTTCAGGGAAATCTACATTTCTAGAGGCTGTCCTTTTTATTTTTTTATTTTATTTATTTATTTATTTATTATTATTATTATTATTTTTTTTTTTTTGGCCAGTCCTGGGCCTTGGACTCAGGGCCCGAGCACTGTCCCTGGCTTCTTCCCACTCAAGGTTAGCACTCTGCCTGCCACCTGAGCCACAGCGCCCCTTCTGGCCGTTTTCCATATATGTGGTGCTGGGGAATTGAACTGAGAGCTTCATGTGTAGGAGGCAAGCACTCTTGCCACTAGGCCATATTCCCAGCCCCAAGGCTGTCCTTTTTATAATGAAAAAAACAACAACACCAAATACCCTTTCTTTTTGTTTCAGTTAAAACTGGAGAATTTAGGAAGAACCACTCAACTCATTCCTTTAGACATCTTGTGGTTGGGGATAAGACGGAAAAACTGGGAGACAGCAAGGGAAAGGGGGACATGGTTCAAAAAGAAGTGTACTCAATACCTGATTCATGTAACTGTAACTAACCTTTCTGTTCATCACCTCTACCATAGCAATTAAAAAAAATAAATCTAGAGTAGCTTTCCTTATTGTAATCCTTCATGGAATATATCTAGAAGCATTCATATTAGTCATCTTTTCTTGTGACCATGTGTTCAAGGTCATATTGCCAAGGATGGTATCTAAGATCTTTGCATTTTTAAACTGTGACCCCAAACTATGCATGTTCAGAAATGTGCACTTCAAACTGAACTTGCTCAGAAACATATTAACTCATAATGTATAGATTCTCAGACTAAAATTCCAATGCTTCCTTTCTCCAGAGAGAGAATAGCTTTGGAAATAACCCCAGTACTTTTCTTACCTGGCTGTGATTGTTTTACTTTATCTGCACCCAAATATAGTGTTCTCTTACAGTATCGCAGGAATAGAGCTGCCTAAATGAGGGTTATCTTACTCATTCCAGAAGGCCTCACTCTTTGGAATTTCATTGCAGTGACTTGTGAATGAGGAATGTTACAGCTAGAAGCCTACAGAAACTCTGCTCATGAAGGGACTTCGGAAAAAATTGAATTTATGGATGGACAATGTTAGGAAAGAAAATCTACAACAGACTGCTTATAAAAGAGACGTTTAGAGTCTCAGCCTCTCAGTTCTATTATGATCCTAGTTAAATATTAATAAAATCAACTTACTAAAACTCACTAAGCTTGAATATATCCATAACAATCAACTAAAAACTTTATTCCATCTAAGCTAATAAATGCGGATACTACTGTGATTAGAATGTTTTCCTTTGTTTCTTTTGACGATTTTTAAAATTTTTATTTTATTGTAAAATTGATGTACAGAGAAGTTACAGTTTCATACGTTAGGCCTTGGGTACATTTCTTGTACTTCTTTTTTTTTTTTTTCAAACTTTTATTATCAAACTGATGTACAGAGAGGTTACAGTTTCATATGTTAGACATGGATACATTTCTTGTACTGTTTGTTACCTCCTCCCTCATCCCCCCTCCCTCCTCCCCCTTTCCCTTCCCTCCCCCCCGGAGGTGTTCAGTTCACTTACAACAAACAGTTTTGCAAGTATTGCTTTTGTAGTTGTTTGTCTTTTTTTACCCTGTGTCTCTCAAATTTGGTATTCCCTTTCAATTTCCTGCATCCAATACCAGTATACATGGTTTCCAATATACTCAGATAAGATTACAGAGATAGTATAGGTACAACCACAGGAAGGTGATACAAGAACATCATCAATAATAGAAGCTACATATACACATGGGACGTTGAAAGTAGTTACAACTGTGATATAACAATTGTTTCCATAACATTGAGTTCATTTCACTTAGCATCATCTTATGTGTTCATAAGGGTATAGCTATTGGGCCTTGTGATGCTCTGCTATGACTTGCCTAAACCTGTACTAATTATTCCCAATAAGGGAGACCATAGAGTCCATGTTTCTTTGTGTCTGGCTCACTTGACTTAGTATAACTTTTTCCAAGTCCTTCCATTTCCTTACAAATGGGACAATGTCATTCTTCTGATAGAGGCATAAAATTCCATTGTGTATATGTACCACATTTTCCTGATCCATTCTTCTACTGAGGGGCATCTGGGTTGGTTCCAGATTCTCGCTATGACAAATTGTGCTGTGATGAACATTCTTGTGCTGGTGGCATTACTGTGATTTTGTTTGTGGTCTTTTGGATAGATACCCAAAAGCGGGCCTGCTGGGTCATAGGGGAACTCTCTATTTAGCCTTCTGAGGAATCTCCATACTGCTTGCCAGAGTGGATGAACCGGTTTACATTCCCACCAACAATGAAGTAGGGTTCCCTTTTGTCCACATCCCCTCCAACAATTGTTATTGTTAGTTTTCTTGATATATGAAATTCTTACTGGGGTGAGATAGAATCTCAATGTTGTTTTGATTTGCATTTCTTTTATGGCCAGTGATGTAGAGCATTTTTTCATATGTCTCTTGGCCATTCTCATTTCCTCATCAGAGAAGTCTCTTTGTAAGTCTTTAGCCCACTTGATGAGGGGGCTATTGGTTCTTTGCGGTTTTGTTTTGGAAGAAGGTAATTTTTTTAGTTCTACATATATTTTAGATATGAGGCCTTTGTCTGTTGAATGTCCGGTAAAGATCTTCTCCCAGTCTGTGGGCTTTCTGTTTATCTTGCGAGCTATGTCCTTTGCCCTGCAGAAGCTCTGCAGTTTGATGCAGTCCCATTTGTTCAACCTTTCTTTGATTTGTAGCATTTCTGGGTCTTTGTTAAGGAAGTTCCGTCCTGCGCCAAGGAGCCCAAGTGTTTCTCCTTCTCTTTCCTTTAGTGTTTTCAGGGTGTCTGTTTTGATTTTGAGGTCTTTAATCTATTTGGAATTGATTTTGGTGCAGGGTGATATATAAGGATCAAGTTTTAGTTTGTTGCATGTGTTGAACATTTCTTGTACTTCTTATTACTTCTTCCCTCATTCTCCCCTCCCCCCTCCCCCTTTCCTCTCTCCCCTTGAATTGTTCAATTGGTTTACACCAAATGGTTTTGCAAGTATTGCTTTTGGCATCATTTGTCTTTTTATCCTATGTCTCTTGATTTTCTTATTCCCTTTCACTTCCCTAGTTCTAATACCAGTATAGATATAGTATCCAGTGTATTCAGATGAGATGCAGTGATATCACTAGTACAACGGCAGGAAGGGATACAAGAGGATCATCAACAGTAGAAGCTACGGTTTCACATGGCATGTTGAAAGTGATTACAACAATGATATAACACTCATTTCCATAACATGGACTTCATTTCACTTAGCATTATCTTACGTGTTCATAGGGGCATAGATTAGGCTCTTGTGATCCTCTGCTATGACTAGCGTAAACCTGTGCTAATTATTCCCTATGAAGAAAACATAGAGTCCATGTTTCTTTGGGTCTGGCTCACTTCCAAGTTCTTCCAGTTCCTTACGAATGGGGCAATGTCATTCTTTCTGATAAAGGCATAAAATTCCATTGTCTATATGTGCCACATTTTCCTGATCCATTTGTCTACTGAGGGGCATCTGGGTTGGTTCCGTTTTTTATCTATGACAAATTGTGCTGCGATGAACATTGTTGTGCTGGTGGCTTTAGTGTGTTCTTCTTTGTGATCTTTTTGGTAGATGCCCAGATGTGGGGCTGTTGGGTCATAGTGGAGCTCTATGTTTAGCCTTCTGAGGAATCTCCATACCACTTCCAGAGTGGCGGAACCAGTTTACATTCCGACCAACAATGAATGAGGGCTCCCTTTTGGCCACATCCCCTCCAACATTTGTGATTGTTAGTTTTCTTGATAAAGGACATTCTTCCTGAGGCGAGGTGGAATCTCGATTTTGTTTTGATTTGCATTTCTTTTATGGCCAGTGATGTAGAGCACAGTCTCATATGTCTCTTGGCCACTCTCATTTTCTCATCAGAGAAGTCTCTTTTTAAGTCTTTAGCCCAATTGTTGAGGGGGCTGTTGGTTCTTTCCGGTTCTGTCTTGGTGTAATTTAATTTTTTTTAGTTCTGCATATATTTTAGATATGAGGCCTTTGTCCATTGTATGGCCAGTAAAGATCTTTCCCCATTCTGTGGGCTTTCTGTTTACCTCGCGAGCTATGTCCTTTGCCCTGCAGAAGCTCTGCAGTTTGATGCAGTCCAATTTGTCCAACCTTTGTTTGATTTGTAGCATTTTGGGGCCTTTAGTAAGGAAGTTTCGTCCTGTGCCAAGGACCCAAATTATTTCTCCTACTCCTTCCTTTAGTGTTTTTAGGGTATCTGTTTTGATTTTGAGGTCTTTGATCCATTTGGAATTGATTGTGGTGCAGGATGATATATAAAGACCTAGCTTTAGTTTGTTGCATGTATTGAACCAGTTTTGCCAGCACCATTTGTTAAAGAGGCTATCTTTCTTCCATCCTATTTTTTTTAGCTCCTTTATCAAAGATTAGGTAGGCATAGTTCCGTTGGTTCATTTCTGGGTCTTCAATTCTGTTCCATTGGTCTTCAGGCCTGTTCCGTTGCCAATACCAAGCTGTTTTTATTACTATAGCTCTATAATACAGCTTGAAGTTTGGTATAGTAATTCCTCCAGCACTGTTCTTTCTGCTTAGGATTATTTTTGCTATTCGGGGTCTTTTATTATTCCATATAAATTTCTGTATTGTTTCCTCTATTTCATTAAAAAATGAGGTTGGGATATTAATGGGTATTGCATTGAATTTGTAGATAACCTTTGGAAATATTTCCATTTTGACTATATTTATCCTCCCAATTCAGGACCTTGGGAAGATTTTCCATTTCCTTTGTTCTGCCTCAATTTTGTTTTTCATGTTTTGAAAGTTCTCATCATAGAGGTCTTTCACTTCTTTAGTTAACGTTATTCCTAGTTTTTTTTTTTTTTTATGTTTTTTGAGGCTATTGCAAAAGGAGTTGCTTTCCTGATTTCAGCCTCAGTCTTCGGGTCATTGGCATATAGAAAGGCCCTTGATTTTTGAGGGTTTATTTTATATCCTGATACTTTGCCAAAGTTTGGATCAGCTCTAGTAGCTTGGGAGTAGAATCCATGGGTTTCTTTAGGTATAGGATCAGGTCATCTGCAGAGAGAGAAAGTTTAGTTTCATGTTTTCCTATTTGCATCCCCTTTATGTTTTCTTCTTGCCTAATTGCTCTGGCTAGGAATTCTAGTACTATGCTGAAAAGGAAAGGAGAGAGCAGACATCTCTGTCTTGCTGCTGATTTTAAAGGCAATGGCTTTAGCTTTTCAACATTTAGAAGTATGCTTGCTGTTTGTTTGTCATGGACTGCCTTTATTATATTCAGGAATGTTCCCTGGAATCCCAGTTTTTCCTGGGGTTTTATCATAAATGGGTGCTGGATTTTATCAAACACTTTTTTTGCATCTAGGGATATAACTACATGATTCTTTACCTTGCTCTGGTTGATATGGTGGATTACATTAATTGACTTGCGTATATTGAACCAACTTTGCATCCTTGGGATGAATCCAGTTTGATCATGGTGTATGATTTTTTTGACAACCTGTTGAAGTCGATTGGACAGAATTTTGTTCATCAAAGATATCGGTCTATAGTTCTCTTTCCGTGATGTGTCACTGCCTGGTTTTGAGATGAGGGTTATACTGGCTTCATAGAATGTGTTTGGTAATGAACTTACTCTTTCAATTTCATTGAAGAGTTTGAGTGTTAAAGACTCCAACTATCAATGTGTTTGGGTCTATGAGTATTTTTAGAGTCAGTAGTGTTTGATGAAGTTGGGTGCTCCTGTATTTGGTGTGTAGATACTTAGGATGGTTATATCCTCCTGTAGGAGAGATCCCTTTATTGGTATGTATTAACCTTCTTTGTGTCTTCTTACCATTTTAATTTGAAGTCAATTTTATCTGATACTAGTATTGCAACTCCAGCCTGCTTATGGGGGCCATTTGCTTTGTAGATTTTATTGCATCCTTTCACTTTTAGAAGATGTTTGCTTTCGGTGCATAAATGTGTCTCTTGTAGGCAGTAGAAAGATGGATCTTGATTTCTAATCCAACTTATGCGCCATGTCATTTAATTGGAGAATTAAGTCCATTAATATTGGGAGTTAGGATTGAGAGATGATCGTTTGCTCCTTTCATTATAGCTACCTTGTTAAAAGCCGTGTCTTCCCAACTAGATCTAATGTTCCGTCCGGTTTTCTATTTAGGGTTCATTTCTCTGTCTGTATTGGGATATTGATTATTTTCTCTGTATAGTACATCTTTGCATTTTCTGTAAAGCTGGTTTGGTGGAGATATATTGTTTCAGTTTTTTCTTACTGTGGAATACTTATATTCGGCCTTCAGCTTGAATGAGTATTTAGCTGGGTACAGTATTCTTGGTTGACAGTTATTTTTCTTTAGGGTGTGGCATACCTCATTCCATGCTCTCCTTGCTTTCATGGTCTCTGCTGAGAAGTCTGGGGTAATTCTGATTGGTTTTCCTTTATATGTGATTATTTTCTTCTCCTTAACAGCTTTAAGGATTCTTTCCTTGGACTCTATTGATTCTGTTTTGATCACAATATGTTGGTGGGATGTCCTATTCTTATCTGGTCGATTTGGGGTTCTAAATGCTTCTTGGATCTGTATAGGCCCATCCTTCTGGATATTTGGGAAGGTCTCAGCTAATCTTCTGTTATATAGGTAGCCTATTTCATTGACTTCTTTCTCTAGGTTTTCCTGGATACCTATTAGCCTTAAATTGGGCTTCCTGATTGTATCTTGGAGCTCCTGGAGTGATCTGTTTTGCTAACTGGATTGGTTTTAGGTTGCTTTTTTGTTCTTTCTCCATAGATTCTAGGGAATCTTCAGTCCCTGAGATCCCACCCTTTGCTTCATTTAGTCTGGACTGTAGGCTAGCTACTTGATTTCAAATCTCTCTTCCTTCTGACTTGTCTTTCTTGATGGTTTCCATATCTTTGCTATAATTTTGTCTTATGTCCTGTATGGACTTCTTTCCTTCATTACTTTGGTTTTGAGTGCAGTCTGTCAATTCTTTTAGCTGGGTAGCTATCTTTTCACTGGATTTTTGAAGTTCATTTATCTTTGTATTTGTGAAGACCATGAAATTCCCTATTATTTTAGGAGTATTGATGTGTTGATTCAAACTTTTCATTTAACATTTTTATCAGTAGAGTTTGTAGAATATTTTGAGGGTTCTCTTCTATGTCTTTGATTGACTGCTCTGCTTCCTGCTTGTTTTGCATGGGAGATGAGATTCCCTGGCTTTCCATCTTTCTTGTGCATCTTCTGGACATTTAGATTGGAAGTGGCAATCTACAAGCACCTATGAGCACCATTTAAGACCCAAAACAGATCATACCAAGCACTGTTGTACAAATCTTAGAAGTTCACAATTATATACACATATATATATCTTTTTTATGTATCTTTTTTGTATATAAAATCAGTTGATGTCCCCAAAGAATACAATTTTAATATAACAGCCAACCCTGAGCCCTGTATTCAGTAGTTACTTATTTACCATTATAACCCTATGAGCAATTTTTGTCCTTATGTACAGTTCTTTTTGGACTGGTGGGATTTTTCTATGAACCCCTTTGATCCACTCAGATTGAACAGAGATAACCAGGGGCCAATGGAGTCTGGAGGTCCTGGAAGTAAATTCAGGAGGGTAAGTTAGTGGTCGTGAAGAGAATAGAGTAAAATGAATGGGGGAGGCGTGATGATTTTCATTTAGTTTCAGTGAAGTGGAAAGGTGGAGAAGAGTAGAATCGGTAGAAAAGTGAGGTTAAAATGATAGACAATGGAGAGTTTGCAGAAAAGAGTAAAGGTGTTAGTCAAAGAAAAGTAATTTTAAAGAAAGAAAATGTGAAAAGAGAAACAAAGAAAAAAATACAGGGAAACAAACACAGAAAACACACAAAAAATTACCAAAAAGAAAAAATGCAATAAAACAAACAAAAAAAAAAACAGAAAACAAAACAAATAAACAAAAAACACCCAAAATTCAAATAGAAAAATAAAAAATAAAACAGTTTAAAAAATGTAAAAAAAAATAGAAGTCTTCTTCCTTGTTTGGGTGGGCTCTCTCCAGTCTCTGGTTTCCTTGCGATAGTCTACAGTCTATTTTCCTGCTGCTTGGCTGGTTTGATTTGCTGCCTGTTTACAGGGGGTGGATCTCCTCTGACCCTTCTCCCCTGTTAGTTAAATTCTAGGCCTCTGTGGTTCTCACAGCTTGCAGGTAGGACTTGGGTGTCCTCTGTAGTTTGGGGATGCTGAATAGTCTCAGAAACCATGGCTCCTCCCATCTTTAATGCCTGGCTCTGAATAAGCTGAGGACTCAGCAGGGCGTGGCTCCTCCAGCCTGGTTTACCTTACTGAGAGCCACTCACCTTGGGGGAGGTGCTTCCCTCCTGGGTGAGGCGACCTTCTCCTGGGTGGAGCTGAGTGTGGAAATCAGCTCCATTTGCAGGGGGTAATTGGCTTTTCTCTGTATTGGGGCTGTTATCTTTCTCGGGAACTGTTTACTCTTCCATCTGATTGGTCTGTACCACCAGTAGCTGCTTGCTGCTGGTTTCAGTTTGATTTTAGAAATTCCTGCTGCTGGGAAGTCTGCAGCTACAGTGTCAGTGGGGAGCGGTGGGGCGGGGCACCTCTGGCTGAGTTTACCTGAGTCTGTGAGCCTCCTCCCAGGAATGATTCTCCATCCTGGGTGGAGCTGGCTCTCACAGTTCAGTTGCTCTTGCCCTCTTCAAAGATGGCCCCTTTGTCCTCACTTTCCCCCTGGCCTGCTTTATTTCCAGTCTGGTCTGACCGGGTCTATGCCAGTGTCAAAGATGGCACTTTGCTCTGGCGGTGGAAGAAGGGCTAGCTTCCAGATGCTGCTCTGTGGGCACGAGTGAGAATGTCTTTCCTCATATACTCATGCTTTCTCTGCGATTCCGGCCCATCCGGGCTTGGCCTGCGATCTGTGCTGTCTGCCGCCATCTGGAGGATTTCTTCCTCATCACCGCTGTGTGCTTTAGGCATCTAGAATGCCGGGTGTAGTGCTGGTGCAGGCACCGGTGTGGGGGTGGGATGCTGCCCAGAGCTCAAACCTGTGTTTCCAGGCCAACAATGTTGATTTTTTTCCTTTCTGGATAGAATCCCAGTACTGTTATAACTTACTTGGGCTGTCTTTCTAGGGGTAAAATTTTCTCTGGAGTGGTAAAACTGGGGTGTCGGAGGGAGCTTAGCTAGGGCTCTGCTGCTCCTCTGCCATCTTCCTGGAAGTCCTCTAGAATGTGTTCTCAAGTAAGGCAAATGTTAAGCAGTCAGGGTGGTGCATACCTATAATCCTGGCACTTGAGAGGCTGAGTCGGAACTGATGTTTAAGCCCAGTTTGGATTACATAGCAAGATGCCTTCTCAAAACAAACAAACAAATTAAACATTCCTCAAGCCTTTAAATTCATGTGCTGTCACAGTAACAGTCACTACAATAAGGTTAGCCAAGGTCCTGGGTCTGTGAATCTATCAAAGGGAAGTATCTCTGGTTACTTTGGTGTAGAATGTGCCAGGTTTATTACTAGAGCAATGGAAGGGACAGTATGCATGGAACAAGCCATAGGTAAAAAGAGAATTGCCTGATGTTCACTCTGACAGGGCAGTGAGGTTTAGTTTCTGATTTCCTTAGTTATTCACCGCTTTGCTTCTGATACAACCTGCCTTCACAGTGCCTCCACATTATCAGCTAGATCCTGAGGCATTAAGTGTGGGATACTTTATTTCAGATCCTTGTGACATACATGTCTGGTCTTTGAGAGTTTTAATAATCACCTTTCAAATAAAGGGAGTGGAATGGACCAGGCAAGTGTACGTTGTTGTTGTTTTTTTTCCTTGTTATTGCATGGCAGCTTGATCCCTAGATTAGCATAATTACTTGAAGCAAGAGTAAAGTTTGGGGGGCAAGTGATCATTTTATTATTCAGTGAAGGAACAGGAAGCTTAAGCCTGTACTATTTGTGTACCTCTAAGGTTTCTGTATTCTTTATTTCTGAATTCTTGGTTTCGACTTCACATGTCCCATGTTCTCACTCTATCTTGCTTCAACAGTATCAAGAAGCAGGACCTTAAGAGATGAATAGGCCCCCAGGGCACTGCTTTGTTACTGAAGTGATTTCCTTGTAAAAGAACAAGTTCAGCCAACACTTTCTCTCCATCTCACCCCCTGTTGAACTTCTGCCTTCTATGTGACAATGCCCCAGGAAGGCTTTTGCCAGGAGAGCCCCCTGAGCTTAGATTTCCCAGGCTCCAAGGTCATGAATTAATGCGTTTTTCTTCATTATAGAATACCCAGAAATGTATCTACCTCCTACAGAATTAGAGTTTTTAATAGAATGAATAATTCCTAAAAATGATAACCTCCAGGCAAGATATGTAATATAGGTTATGTTACAGCACGAATTTCCAATTAAAAAAATACTTGGTGGCAGTCATTTTCTCTTCTTAGGGTTGTTCCTTTTATGTTTGCTTCTGATGCTTTCAGAGTGAATTACTCGTTATTAAAGAAAATAAATATACTGTGAAAATTGGTTATGTAGAACTTGATTTTATTCTGATATTGCCTAGAAAAGGAGACTAACAAATCTCATGTCTGAATTTGCATCTAAGCTGAAATAGAAGAAAATGAGGCATTTTGTTTAAGCATTTCTTTGTGTTAATCTTGGGCTTGAACTAAGGACCTGTGCACTGTCTCTGACCTTTTACACCTCTAGGCTAGAAGTGCCTTATCACTAGAGCCACAGCTTCCCTTCTGGCTATTCTTTGCTGTTGTTGTTATTTTAATTTAATTTTAATATTCATTTATTTATTTACTTTATGATTAATTGGAAATAAGAATCTCAAGGACTTTCCTTCTAGGGTTGGCTTCGAATCATAATCCAAAGGTCTCAGTCTTCTGATTAGCTGACAGGTATGAGCTATCAGAATGTGGCTGAGAATTAGTTTTTAAGTACTGTCAGGAGTTGATGCAATATTACAGGAGTTGATCAGTGGAATTTGAGGAGCACATCGAAAATTGTGTGTGTGTGTGTGTGTGTGTGTGTGTGTGTGTGCATCTGTGTGTGGCAGATTTGAATGGGATTTGAATGCAGGGTCTCTAGCTTGCTAGGAAGGGTGCCTACTGCTTTAGCAATTTCCCATGCATTTTTGCTCAGATTCAGCCTAGTCCTCATTCTTCTACCTTTTGTTTCCTTCTGCTACTGGGATGATAAGTGTATGCATGACACTCAGCTTGGGGCTCTTCAACATTTTCCCCAGATTGGCTTTGAGCTCCAGTCTTGGGGATACTAACCTCCCCAGTAGTGTGATCAATGTGTTTTTAATGTGAAGATGAATTTTTCTTTGATTAAGTAAGTTTTGACTAATGGAAATCTTGACTGATAAGTCTACTCACCCACTGAGAGTAAAGTTTACCTTTCTACTGATATTTACATTTTTAAGAATTGCTACCAAGTTCTTAAGAAAGAGGCTTGTGAAAGTGAATACAGGAAGGGAGATGGACATACATTTCAAAGGGCCAGAGTGTATTTGGAGGTTTGTTTTCTCAAGAAATACTCTAGATAAGGGAAAGTAAGGGAGCTACTAGGGGAGGAACCACCCTTGCACAGTGTATTCAAGCTGAGGAGAACATGTGGCTTTCTCCAACCTCTCACTTTGATGTTTCTGATACACCTGTAGCTCCCTCACGAGCATTCTTTCCAGTCTTAGTGACCCCAGTATTGGGTCAGGTGAGGCACAATAGACAAGGAAGCTATATAAATTTAACAAATATTAATACCCCTGAAGTAAATTGAAAAAAAGTAGCTTGGTTCTATTACTTTGGTATATGCTTTATTGTTCAATAAGGTAATATAGTCAGGTGTCAGTGGCTCAGGCCTGTGATAGCAGCTACTCAGGAGACTAACATCATGATTTAGGAGCCAGTGCATGGAAAAAAGTCTATGAGATTCCATTTCTATAATAACCAAGAAAATCCTGGCTGGACAGAAAGCATGGGTCAAGTAATAGAGCACCAGCCATGAGCAAGAAAGCTAACCAAGAGTGCAAGGCTAAGAGATCAAACCTAAGAGTTGAAGAGGTCAAGCACATGTTCTAGAACACATACATGCATGGATGGATACACACACACAAATAGGAAGAAATAACAGGGCTATTTGCACCTTTCCTCTTGTTTGGAATAATAAAACGCCAAAGCGCTCTTTAAAAGAGTAAAAAAAAATTTAAAAAATGCATGGTATGACTGGCAAAAGGAAGTCATGAAGGTTATGTGCATTTCAGTATGCATAACCCATCTTATCCAAGCAGAAACATTGTTGCTCAGTAGGACCCTGGAGTATAAGTATAAAGGCCAAGATAGGAACCACTATTTCTCTTTAAATCCCATTCTTTTCCCCTTTTCCACACTTTTTCCTACTTTTTCCTATTATACGAAAATAAACCATTTCTCAAGGCTTCTGCCTGGTGAGAAACTCCTATTGATGAGATACCTTGAAATGCTTCTCTTGAGTGGATCTCGAGTACCTATGATCCTGAGTGGAAACTGAGAAGATGAAATGTAGCTCTCAGCTCTTGTCTGGTGACATTATGAGCCATGGTTATTAAGAGAAGATCCTCATTTCCTTACTTAGTCTAAGAGAGTTTTCCAGCTCACAGCGTCTCTTCAAATCTAGACAGTTTGAGACCAAGATTTATCTTTACTGCTCTTTATCAATCTCAGTATTTTGTGCTACATTTAACCCAGCCATGGTTGGCTGGTCAGGAAGCAGCCTCTATTTTTTACCCTGTGCCAACACTGAAATAATGTTTTTATCACAAGAAAAAAAAAGCCAATTTTGCATGGTTCTAATGAATAATGTAGATTTTTACTAAAGATTTCTGAGGGGAACAAAGCAGAATTTAGGTCACATGAAAAATACAATACTAATTTCCTTGAAAGCCTTCTCTGTTCTTCATAGCTTTTGAAGTTCCTGTGAACATTTGTCCTCGAACAAAGGAAAAGTTTCCTTTGAGTTTCTCTGAGAAAAAATCTCACTCCAGGAAGCAGAAACTATCTTTATGTAATTTTTTCCTTCCATTCTCCTTCTTTCCCAGCCTTCCTACTTCTCTCCCTAGCTCCTTATCTTCCTCCCTCCCTCTGTTCCTCTTTTCCTCCCTCCCTCCCTCCCTCCCTCCCTCCCTCCCTCCCTCCTTCCCCCCTTCCTTCCTTCCTTCCTTCCTTCCCTCATTCCTCCCTCTCTTTCTCTTTTTTCTTGCTTCCTTCTCCCCTCCCTCCGCTCCCTCCCTCCCTCCCTTCTCCCTCCCTCCCTTCTCCCTCCCTCCTTGCTTTCCCTTCCCTTTCTTCCTCCCTTCCTTCCTCTCTCCCTCTCTCCCTCCCTCTTTCCCTCTCTCTTCTTTTCTTCCTTCCTTCTTTGCCTGCCTGTCTGTCTGTCTGTCACCTCATGATTGAACCCAGGGACATCAAGCATGCTAGGCAAGTTCTCTCCAATGAATTGAAATTGAACTATGCTCCAACTCCTTTATAATATCAAAATGACCAGCCACTATGCCCCCAATCATCTTTTATAACTATCTTTCATATCTTAGATGTGTGTTTCTGTGGTGTGTGTGTGTGTGTGTGTGTGTGTGTGTGTGTGTGTGTGTGTGCTGGTCCTGGGGATTTAACTCAATGTCTGGAAGCTATCCTTGAGTTTTTTGCTCAAGGCTAGCACTCTACCACTTTATCCACAGCTCTATTTTCAACTTTTTTGGTGCTTATTTTGAGATAAGAGTCTCAGAGGCTCTCCTGCTTAGGCTGGCTTAAAACCATGATCCTCATCACAGCCTCCTATGTAGCTGGGATTATAAGTGTGTGTCACCAGCACTCTGCCATATCTTGCATTTTTGATATATTTCATATTGAGCATTCCTATATTACTCAAAACATACACTTGATGAGTTGAAGCTCTTATTTTCATTATATGCCTTAAATATTGTATTTTTCTATAATCTAAAATAATTCCTTAATTTCATCTCCACTAGGAGAAATAATGGTAACTGAAATAAATTTCTAGTCCCTAGTAGGCTCTAAATTGTTTAAAACAAAAAACAAAATAGCATGATATGAAAAGACGTTTTTTGAAAAATCAATACATTCTCTGTATAATCCAATTTGTGGATTTAATGAAAAAAGGAAAAAATTATAGAGGGGATTGATTTCTTTTTACATTGCTAATGAAAACTCATGTAGCATATATAATCAATTCTGGAGGTTTTGACAACAGAAAGACCCAAGTTCACTTTTTGAATGTTGGTGAAGTTTGATTTTGGCTTTCAGCTTTCATGATAACACAGCTGAGGTGGATATACATATCTTTCTGACTCATTTACTGATGAATGCAGTTTCTTTCCAATGAAACAAGGGGTAGTTAGAACATTTCACAGCAACCAGACTCTGCAAGTGCTTCCTAATTTAACATAGCATTCAATGTCAGAGAATAGGACTGTCTCTGCAAACAAGAAACAATATTTAGAAAAATACATTTTAATTAAAGCTAACTTTACCTCTTGAATATCTAACTAGTATGTGAGCACACTCAAAAATTTTGCTCATAAAAAATTAAATCCCCTGCCAGGTGCTGGTGGCTCATGCCTGTAATACTAGTTAATCACAAGGCAGTGATCTGAGGATCATGATTCAAAGATCGCCCAGGGTAGGAAAATCAATGAAAGTCCTATATTCAGCTAGTTACCAAAAAGTTGGAAGTGGAGCTATGGCTTAAGCAAAAAAGAGCTCAGGGGCAGCTCCCAGGCCTTGATTTTAAGCCCAGGCCTGGAACACTAGTGAATGAATGAATGAAGAAAAAAAAAGAATAAATAACTAAATTCCCTACCAACCTCGTCATGATATGGTATTTTGAAAAAATAAAGTAGCATAACAAACTAGACATTTTTAATTTTTAAAAAAAGTTTACTGAGTCAAGATCAGCAAAACTGTAAGTAAATCATGTTTGGGTTTTATCCTGACCTGTATAGAAACAAAACTTTGCCAGAACACTAAAACAGATGATGATTGGATGAAGTAAGTGGCAAATCGAGTTAGAAGGTACTTTTCTAACTGGAGCTTTTAGATTCAGGCTCAAACTCTAGGAATTCTATCATGTCTGGTCACTTATAACTATGCATCAACAGAGACTTGGTCAGGACAAAGAAAGGACATATAGTATGAGGTATGCATGTTATGGAAAGACAGTATTCAGCCATCTTTGGGACATAGATGTAAGCTGTATGTCTATATGGATGAAATATATGGGGAATATAATATAGAAATATATGATATGGAAAATATAATATGGAATATTATAATATATGATATGGAAAAATATAATATGGAAATAGATTAAATAGTCTGACTCACGGTAGGTCTTCTAGTGGTCATTACATCTAGTGGTCAGTCTTTGTATTAGAGGAGATTTTTTGAGAAGTTATAACTGCTTAACCTTAATGGGAGAAGCCTGGTTAGGTAAGCAAGTCACTGACAAGTGATTGACAAGCACTGACAAGCACTGACAAGTGCTCTAATTCAAGTTGGATTCCAGAATAGTTGTGAAGTGGCTTCAAGAGAAAATGGCTAAGGATGAAGGACACAGATGGGAAATGGTAGTTGAGACTACTTCTATCTTGTTTTCGGTTAATCTGTGGACCCACAAAAATACTCATTGCTTTTCACCAAAAACAGCTTTGAAAGACCTGTTACATTTTATTCTGAAATTCCTTTGCCAATATTGTCTTTTCATAATAGGAGTCCTGTATCTTATATTAGACCTCTAACAAGTGGAAGAGTATGAGCATATTATATGTCTTTGTTAAAATTTCTGATGATAGGTATATTCAGTTAAAATGTTTTATTGCCACGAGGCCCCCGCAATGAATAATTGTTTATTCCAGTACAATTTGATGATTTCCATCTTACATTTGAATAATTTGATTAGCTTTTAAGGTTGTAAAATATTATCTTCCCTGATGACAATAAATATGTAATTGTGATCTTGCAGCAGATTGTATTCTATTAGGTTTTCTGTCATGTTTAATTTATATTTTTATAATTTTTCCATAATAACGATGGAATATCCACTTATAAATAATTCAAACATTTATATATGAATGACTATGAAAATAAAGGAGAGATCCTATTGTATCATAAATTAGGCTGCTATATTCATCACAGTAATAGAAAAATGTTCTTTTTATTATTAGTTGATTAATCTTTTTTTTTTTTTTTTGGCCAGTCCTGGGCCTTGGACTCAGGGCCTGAGAATCATCCCTGGATTCTTCTCAAGGCTAGTACTCTGCCACCTGAGCCACAGTGCTCCTTCTGGCTATTTTCCATATTTGTGGTGCTGGGGAATCGAACCCAGAGCTTCATGTGTAGGAGGCAAGCGCTCTTGCCACTAGGCCATATTCTCAGCCCCAGTTGATTAATCTTGTATGAATTAAAACATAGACTATAATCAGGATAAATTTAAGAAATGCATCATAATCAATTTTAAACAAGTATAAATGAAATTAGGGATTTACAGTTACTTACCACCTCAACTATGCTATCTTCTCAGAGTGCAATTGTGTTTCAAATGTCATGAATTACAGTTACATTAGGATAAGTATACTTGATATTTAATTATTTCTTACATTAAAATTTCAGTGCTAAGAAAATTTGCTTTGGTTTGCTTTTGCTTTTGTAAATGTAGTAGTTTGAATTAATTGAACCCACTTTTTATATTGTGTGGTTCAAATAACAGTACCATAGGATTACTTTGATATGTGCATCTGAATTTGTAAAAATTTACACCAGTAGTGCAGTAGATTTTTAGTACCATGGCATCAGAACACACTAGAAGGGTGGAATCTATGAAGTGAGTTTTGTAGGTTATATTTTGAAAGAAAACAAAAACATTTAAATTGGGAAAAATTGTGGGGTAATATCCCTCACCCCAAAGGGAATGTTGTGGCCCATATACAAGTCCTCAAGGTCATTGCTTCCATTGGGGGAAAAGCTGACCATTGGCCATGCTCTTCAGAAAGAAGAAGACGTGTTTATGTTTTGTCTCCATGTTTTCAGAGTTCCCAGAAAGAAGCAAGTGTCATCCTTACCAGGCAACTTATTTTCCTTCTCTGCCTTGTATTTCCCCCTTTGCATCTCCCTAAAAAGCAAAGAATGGCCCCAATTGGATTATCTAGAAAATGGCATTAATTTTGAAAGTGATGACACACATTAGTTAATAGTGATATGTCCATGTTAGTTTCTATTTGAATATTCATATATGTAGAAACATTAGCAGAATCTAGGTGAGGTCACTGTACTGCTTCTTTTCAGATTTTCTTGACATCTAAAATTGTGTCAAATTTTCATAAAGAAAAAACATTGGAATCTCTCATAATCCTTTACAGAATCAAAGCCAAACTGTTTGTCAATTGATTTAATCATTGGTTTCCTGTTTCCACCACATTCTGACTGACCTTGAGACAGTCAAGACCCATCTCCACATCTGTCCATATTACATCTCAAAATCTGGCCCCTCTATATTTTAACATCTGCTTGTACCATATCAATTGCAATTTTTCTGAAGCTCAGTGATATCACTTTACCTGCAGGGTTTTAAACAGGCCTTTGGTTTAGTAGCTCATGTCTTTCAAATTGTTCTTTGGTTAATTTGAAGAAATTAAGAGTCAATGCAATGATTATTTTCTTCTTCTCAGGGAAACTTAAGAAATTTCTGTCTTACACTGTTTGTGGTTTTGTCTTATGTAAAGTGCACCAATGTAGAGAATAAATGGTATTTTATTCTCTCATTTAAGAAAAAAACAACATGGTGGCTACTACTACAATATTTTTAAAGGTGTAACTGAAGTTTACTGCTTACAAAGAAAATACTGCTTGAACCAAATTCACACTTGATGTTAGGATATTAAAAAATAAAATAAAATCCAGGCAGAATTGAATCAAGTTCATCCTAATGCTGCACTAGCTCTAACATATTTAATTACAACAATATGTGATTGCATTGCCCATGGTTTTTGTTTCTCCTTTGTTTGGATTATCACTGATAATTTAATTAGTTCTGAGTTCCTGCTGTTATCCTCTTGTTTTTAGTGTATTTCTCACATATGACATAGTGACTGAACCACACCCTAGTGAGCCACTTGGGTTAAAATTCCACCTTGGTCACACTCACTGTGTGACCATGAATTCAATTAACCTATGTGTATTCCAGATTACTAGTCTATTAAGTTATAGATTAAGGAATTACTGTTTTCCTTGGAGATCTTGAGAGTTGATTTGCATGTAAATCAAATCAAAATCATACCTTACCCTCAACCATTCCAAATAAGTAGCATGATAGAAAAAAAAGAGCTGCTCAGATCTAAATTATTTTACTAAGCATTTGTGGTGCTGCCTGGAAATGATTTTCAGCTAGGATATATATATATATATATATATATATATATATATATATGTATGTATGTATATATGGTTATATATAATATATAAAAACATAAAATATATAAAAATATATAAAATATATAATTAATTATATTTACATATAAATATATATATATCTGAAAAAGGCCATTAAAATACTTTCCTGAAATAAAAATTGCCTTGAAGTGTGACCTCAGTAAGTTACCTTAACCATAAATTGGTCATGTTCAGAATGGTCTATAATTCACTATTTGAAATCTGAGGATCTAGTTTTGTTTAAGGTCAAATTTAGGCAAATTGCATATATATATTATGTAACATTAATATGAAATAGAATCTTGGATAGCACATCACAATGAAATACATTCATACAAACATATACATGTGTATATATATGCAGTGATTCATAAATGCTCACAAAATAAGTAGGAAAAGATAGATCTATAAAGAACTTCACAAAACTTTACAATAATATTTCCTTTAAATGAGTTTCAATAGTAAACTTTAAGATAAACCAGAAAACTATGGTCTTTAGATATTGTTGTCTTTATGAAATGAAATATAACCATAAACCTTTAACATTGATTTGTGTAATGTAAATCAAATCCAGTGATCTAATGAGATCATTTAAAAATATTTTATAATCTATCAAGCATTATATAAATGTAAGGAATTATTATGTATGTCCTTAATTTTATGATTACATTATGGTTTTCACTGGGTTTGGGATCCTGGAAATTAATGTTTCTTTATGCCTAACTTAAAAGAAGGACTGAACATTTTTCTTCTAGAAATAGCTGATATTCATACTACTTAGAAGTCATTGAAGTCAGTATAAAAATATGGGTGTCTATAGTCAGTAAAAGTATATATCTTACTAAAACAATGTTGGCAAGTTTCTGCATTTCACTTTATATCTCAGAGGTCTAAAAAGCTTAGGTCTCATTCATTTGTTTATTCAAACATTTCTAACTTTCAGTTATCTAAGAAGTTAAATGTTTAGTGGAATGCAGTAGCTGCTAAATGAGCTGATAGGAGGATGGCTTGAAAGAGAAGGATTGGAGATGAAATTTTATTTTTAAGTGGTAATTAGAAACAAAAGTAAATGAATGTGAAATTTTCCTTGTACATCTTGATTTTTCAGGTGTAGATAAAAGCAAGCATTTGGGAACAACCTCGTTGAATTGTATAGGGAAAAACTTGTACAGGTGGTCAAGAGGCCATCACTAGTAATTGTAGTTATTTATGTTTTGAATTCTAGTAATTACTAGTGTTTTGGCAACAACTATGGCCAAGATTTTTTTCCAAAGTGGGCTTGACAGAAACTGTTTATTAGAGTCTGAAATGCTGGCAACTTTCCAAAGCCCTGTTTAATAAGCCAGTGTGGAAAGAATCAGTAATCTGTGTGTACAGGAATCATTATACTTTCCTATGCCACCATTTGATTAATGAGTTGCTTAATTTCTCATAATCTTAAACTGTTGCCATCAATAAATGGGAATTTATTAACAAATGTTTGGTAATTTAACTCAACAGTATCCAGGAAAATGTTTATAACTCACTCATTCTCACAAAAATGAATGAAACTTTTCTTCCCCTAAATGAGAATGTGTGAACCTAAAGGGTAAATTCAATGGAGGGCCTAATGGTAAAACCAGTAACTGTGTTAATACACGCTCTAATTTAAATCATAAACAAGTATATATATATATGCCTTCATAATTTTATTTAAAAAAGTTTATTAAACATGATAGCCTGTTTTTGCTATCTGTTAAAAATGTCCATGAAAGTCAGTATCATTTGATAAACATTTAATTTACACTTCAGTCATGTATTATGCATCAATAACACACATAAAATTTTATATCAGGTTGATGTAAGCCTTCTTCTCCTGTCTTTTTTCTTGAATATAAAATTAGCTTATTTATAAATCTTCTCCATCCCCCTGACTTTCCTCAAGATCTCTAGTTTTCTTAAGGTAATGAAAAATGGGCATTTATGTCTGTGAACTTAATTGATGAATATACTTTCACATGAGTGGATATTTCACTCTAAATATGTCTTCTTTAAATACTAGCTTGTTTTCGATTCTAATTGTGTGGAGTTTTCTCTAAATTCCTTATGTGATGCAAACTATGTATGAATCTTCTAGAAGTGACAACACTAAGTTTCAGAAAAAAGATAAATTATTAAATGGGGCATGACTAATGCAAGTAAATAAAAAGGCATTATACATAGATAATTAATAAAATTTTATCTTGCATGTCGACTCTGAAAATTCATAACTTGACTCTGAACTAGAGTCAAAACACCATGTATCTAAAATATACAGTTTGATCAAGCATTCTACTTCATCTCATTTTTGGTCAAAGCCATCAGTCCTTTTTCTTTCTTTTTTTTTCTTATTTATTGTCAAAGTGATGTACACAATGGATACAGTTTCATATGTTACTTAGGCTTCGGTACATTTCTTGTACTGTTTATTATCTCCTCCCTCATTCCCCTCTTCCCCCTTCCCCTTTTCCTCTTCCCCCATCAGTTGTTCAGTTGGTTTACAGCAAATGGTTTTGCAAGTATTGCTTTTGGAGTCGTTTGTCTTTTTATCCTTTGTCTCTCAATTTTGATATTCCCTTTACCTTCCTTAGTTCTAATACCAGTATATACAGTATCCAGTGTACTAAGATGAGATACAGTGATAGTGTGGGAACAATCATAGGAAAGGGATGCAAGAGGATCATCAATAGAAGCTACAGTTTCACATGGCATGTTGATAGTGATTACAACAATGATGTAACAGTCATTTCTATAACATGGACTTCATTTCACTTAGCAGCATCTTATTCTTCATAGGGGCATAGATACTAGGCTCTTGTGATCCTCTGCTGTGACTAGCCTAAACCTGTGCTAATTATTCCCTATGAGGGAGACCATAGAGTCCATGTTTCTTTGGGTCTGGCTCAATTCACTTAGTACAATTTTTTCCAAGTTCTTCCATTTCCTTACAAATGGGGCAATGTCATTCTTTCTGATGGAGACATAAAATTCCATTGTGTATATGTACCACATTTTCCTGATCCATTCCTCTACTGAGGGGCATCTGGGTTGGTTCCATATTTTAGCTATTACAAATTGTGCTGGGATGAACATTGTTGTACTGGTGGCTTTAGTGTGTTCCTCTTTGTGGTATTTTGAGTAGATGCCCAAAAGGTCATAGGGGAGTTCTATGTTTAGCCTTCTGAGGAATCTCCATACCACTTTCCAGAGTGGCCAAACCAGTTTACATTCCCACCAACAATGAAGTTGGGTTTCCTTTTGGCCACATCCCCTCCAACATTTATTATTGTTAGTTTTCTCGATAAAGGAGATTCTTTCTGGGGTGAGATGGAATCTCAAAGTTTTTTTGATTTGCATTTCTTTTATGGTCAGTGATGTAGAGCACTTTGTCATATATCTCTTGGCCATTCTCATTTCCTCATCAGAGAAGTCTCTTTTTAAGTCTTTAGCACAGTTTTTTGGGGGGCTGTTGGTTCTTTGTGGTTCACAGATGGCATGATCCTATACCTAAAGAACCCCATAGACACTACTCCCAAGCTACTAGAGCTGATCCAAAACTTTGGCAAAGTAGCAGGATATAAATAATCCCTCAAAAACCAATGGCCTTTCTATATGCCAATGACCTGAAGACCGAGGCCGAAATCAGAAAAGCAGCTAGCTCCTTTTGCAATAGCGTCAAAAAACATAAAATACCTAGGAATAACCTTAACCAAAGAAGTGAAAGACCTCTAAGATGAGAACTTTAAAAACACGAAAAACAAAATTGAGGCAGAACTAAGGAAATGGAAAAACCTCCCATGTTCCTGGATTGGGAGGATTAATACAGTCAAAATCGAAATATTGCCAAAGGCTATCTACAAATTCAATGCAATACCCATTAATATCCCAACACCATTTTTTAATGAAATAGAGGAAGCAATCCAGAAATTCATATGGAACAATAAAAGACCCTGAATAGCAAAAACAATTGTAAGCAGAAAGAGCAGTGCTGGAGGAATTACAGTACCAAACTTCGAGCTGTATTATAAAGCTATAGTAATAAAAACAGCTTGTTATGGCACTGGAACAGGCCTGAAGACCAATGGAACAGAATTGAAGACCCAGAAATGAACCCCCAGAACTATGCCTACTTAATCTTTGATAAAGGAGCTAAAAAATAGTCTGGAAGAAAGATAGCCTCTTTAACAAATGGTGCTGGCAAAACTGGTTCAACACATGCAACAAACTAAAACTAGGTCCTTATATATCACCCTGCACCAAAATCAATTCCAAGTGGATCAAAGACCTTGAAATAAAAACAAATACCCTGAAAACACTACAAGGAGTAGGAGAAACACTTGGACTCCTTGGCACAGGATAGAACTTCATTAACAAAGACCCAGAAATTCTACAAATCAAGGAAACGATGGAAAAATAGGACTGCATCAAACTCTAGAGCTTCTGCAGGGCAAAGGACATAGCTTGCAAGATAAACAGAAAGCCCACAGATTGGGAAAAGATCTTTACCGGCCATACAATGGTCAAAGGCCTCATATCAGTCCTTTTTCTTTGGGGAAAAAAAAAACCTTACACCTATGTCTCACTTGACTAAATTTATAAACTGAAAAGTGGCAGTTTGACCTGAAGGAGATTGTAGGGTTAAGAATATGATATATTGTAACTTGCACATTCTATTCCTTATCTTTCAGAACTCAGCACCATCATAGGTTTCTGAATGATGTTGTAAAGTACACACTTCAATAGCGGTACTATGAATTAAAATACAATGTATAGTCAATTTTCATAAATTGCTTTGTTATTACAGACCCATAGAGTGAATGATAAAGGTATAATTTTGAGTAGCTATTGACTAGCAAAGGAGGCTAGGTTAGACTATCAGTGGAGAAATAAATTAATAGCTTCCTAATAGTTAAGAGTTTCTGGGCAAGCAGAGTCCATAACTAATTGATCCCCTGCTAAATTCTACCAGATCAGTGCTCTTCAAACAATCCCATAATGTAGAAAAGGAAGCAACAAACCAAACTCATTCTATCAAAACAGAATTGCCTGAATCCCTAAATTATGAGGAAACAAGTAAAACAAAAATTCCAGAACAACTTACTTGATAAACACAGATGCAAAAATGTTTAACATACTTGCAACCTCAATTTAACAGCACATTAAAAAGTGTATAAATCACAGTCACATTTGTTTGATTCAGGGCATGCATTAACAGTTCAACAGTTCAATGTATAAAAATCTGCAAATATAATACAAATTATGAAACAGGCTTAGGAACCAGACTTTGTTCAGGTTTCCTAGACATATCGGGACAGAAGAAAAAAATCCTCAGATTTGGCTTCTTTGACTCAATATAATAACTTTTTTTAAATTACATTGAGACATAGGTTACCATAGAAGTGTGTGAACTAAAAGGGGGAAGGAGTCCTTGAACAAATGAAGTGATTGATTTTATACCAAAATGTGGTATAGAAAAATCTTGTAAAGTAGAAGACATTCCTTTCATCCTTGGTTACTAAAGCATTTTTCATTAAAAGAGGAAGCTTAACAAAATGACTTAGAGCAGAGAAAATAGAATGCCAAAAAAAGTGGCAAAATAATATCCGAAGAGATCTACATCTAAGCCTGGGGTATGAAATAAAGGAAAAGTAAATGTAACTGAAAGTTATGTGGTAGTTCAGTGGAACATTGTTTTTAAGACACAATAAAGTGTTAACACCTCCTGTGTATAATCTGTCCAAATGTTTTTAAAACAGTTACGTGCCCAAATCAGCTGTGTTCTGGCAGAATATGAGTTGTGAAGAGTGAGTTGGAGTAGGAAAAGAATAGACATAAGACATATTAGAGTTACCAGAAATGTTGGCAGAAGACAAATGGATCTTAGTTTGCACAGCATTGTAATGAGTGAGGAACAGAGGAAAAATACAAGAGAAGATTTAGTGGTTGAATCAGTTCAGTGTGATAAATACCATGCAGAATGAGGAGCAGTTTCGGATTGCTCCACAGTTATTTGATTTGGTGCTTTGGGTAGAAGAGAAAATACAAACAGGTTTGGGACAAAGAAGAATTGGAGACTGAAAGAAAGATGAGTATAGTTATGAAAATATTTCTGCAACTTGCAACAGTCAGTTTGAGATGTCCAGAGGTATAGATAAGCCAATACAACTATTTTTATATAAAAAACAATAAAATGGATAATTTGGACCTAAAAATGAAAGGAGGAATTCTTAGAGAAATTGCTGAGCAACAGATTAAGTGCTCTGTGGTCAATTCCTCTGCCTTGAGTTATGTCTATAACTTTGAGTTTCAGTTTGAAGGCAGGGACATTTTCTTTTGTGACAGTCTTGCTTGAGTGACTAGATGAAACATGAGAGAATGTGGAGGAAAAGTAATTGAATGTACTTTGTCCAAACACTAATTTAGATTAACACTTAAAAATAGCAATGAATAATAAAGATAACCAAAAAGAAAAAAAATAGAGACTAGTGCAAATTGCTTAAAAATATCTTGAGTTTATAAGTGATTTGTTTGTTACTGAATACATTTACAATTTGGATTGTATTTACATTTGAAATTCATTTAAATAAACAAAACTCAATTTTCAAATATTATTTCAGACTGAGCTTATCTGACACATCGAGATGTTGAGCTATGTGTACAGAAGTCATCCAAATCACAATCCTTAAGTTATTTTTCGCGACAAGAAATGGAATTAGGTACTTAATTAGGTACTTAAGTACACCTCTGTTAGTCAATTAATTTCTTAAGTATTTAAGTTGTTATTTCAGTGTTTGGGCAATTTATTAGACAGAAACCAAATAAGTATCATCTGAGTTCAAGACAAATGAAATACTTGCCAAAATTTCAATATGAAGCCAATAGTTTGTAATTTATTTCACTTGGTTCGTATTTTTATTTGAAAAGATGGATGCATCATCAGCCCTTAAGAATTTAAAATTGGATATTATTATTCATATTTTATCTAATTTTATACTTTAGCCTAATTTGAGAAGGTGCAAACTCATTCTTAAAAATAAAGAACAATGTAGAAAGATTACATTAGAATATATGTCAGCGCAATAAGTCTTTCAATTTCATGAAATCTAGAGTAAAAGCCTTGATCTCTATCCTACAATAAATTTGCATTACTACAAAACTTAACTACTGTGAAAAAAAAGGTTTGTAAATGCACTGTCAATAGGACCTCTTTTCTGCCAGTTGATGTAATGATATTTATTGAAAGGTAATCTATACAGGAATAAACCAATGTTTATTTCTTTGAAATGTTTTGTTTTCTAATTTTTTTTTGTACTAGGTTTTGAACTCAGAACCTCTCATACCCACAGCCCTTTCTTGTAATGTTTGCCTGGGTTGGTCCTGACAATAACATTCTCTCTCTCTCTCTGTGTGTCTCTCTGTTTCTCTGTCTCTCTGTCTCGCACTCTGTCTCTGTCTCTGTCTCTCTCTCTGTCTCTCTCTCTCTTTCTCTCTCTCTCTCTCTGTGTCTCTCTTTCTCTCCCTCTCTCTGGATTCTGAAAAACTACATAAACCTAAATCTACTTTTCTATTAAAGAATTTCATTTTGCCATTGATGGAATGATGGAATGCAAGGAAAAGAGGAAAGGTAAGAAAAAGAAAACAATATGTAATTTTGTGTCCTTTCTTTGCCTCTTCTGACATTCTTTCCCCTCTGTGTCTCCCTCCCTCACTGGACTTTTTCCACTCTTCAGATGAAGAGTGTTGAAATAATGGGAAACTTCACCTGTGGCCCTAGAAAGATGCTATTCAAAGTGAAGAGACATAAAATATTTAGTGCTTTGACACAGTCTGTGACCTGCTTTTTTATTGCTATAGTCCAGAGAATGTTAAAAGGATTTTATTAATGTGGCTAGGGCTAAACACAGACTTGCTGTATAATGTTTTATATCTCTGCAATCTTTGTAAAATTATTCCTTTTAATTAACTATTGATTGATTTACATGCTTATCATTTTTGAGCCAAAATTTTACTTATTTTGTAATACATACAGCTGATCATCATCTTAACAGTAAAGAAATCAATATCAAAGCCTTGCAGATGAATTCTTGGACGTTGACACCAATGCCCTTGTCTGCTATTTTCCAATTCTAGATTGATTTTCTAAAGGGAAGACTGTCAAATTCCTAAGGAGAGTGTACAAGTAATCTGATGGACATCTCTTTAAAAGATGGCTTATTTACACATTTTATTTAATTATGATAATTTTAATATATAATATATCATATATAATTATCTATGCAGCAATTTAATAATTATTGTTGGATTTGATTCACAAAATTTATACAATGAAGTAAGTTATTTGGTGATTATTATATTACATAAAATATTCTCATGTTATAAACTGGAGTTTAATTTCAATTTTGAAAATTGTTACTGTTGTGAACAGGACAATAATGAATTACTTTTAAAGTTACAAGTAGGCCAGACACTGGTCGCTCATGCCTGTAATCCTAGCTATTCAGGAGACAGAGATCTGAGGATTGCAGGTCGATACCAGCACACACGGAAAAGTCTGTAAGACTCTTCTCTCCACTAACACCACCAAAAAGGTCTGAAGTGGAGCTGCGGCTAAAGTGGGAAAGCCCTAGTCTTGAGGAAAAAGAAGCGTCCAGGTCCTGAGTTCAAACCCCAAACCTGGTACAAAAAAGAAACAAACAACACACAAAAAAGTTATTATAAATAAATGCTCACATATAGTATTTTATATTTGTTTATATGTATTACTACTAAGGAGGCTGAGTTCTGAGGATCATAGTTCAAAGTCAGCCCTGGATGGAAAGTCTGTAGGATTCTTTTTTTTTTTTTTTTTCCAAATTTTTATTATCAAACTGATGTACAGAGAGGTTACAGTTTCATACGTTAGGCATTGAATACATTTCTTGTACTGTTTGTTACCTTGTCCCTCATACCCCCCTCCCTCCCCCCCTTTCCCTTCCCCCCCCCGTGTTCAGTTCACTTACACCAAACAGTTTTGCATGTATTGCTTTTTTAGTTGTTTCTCTTTTTTTACCCTGTGTCTCTCAAATTTGGTATTCCCTTTGAATTTCCTACTTCCAATACAGTAAACACGGTTTCCAATATACTCAGATAAGATTACAGAGATAGTGTAGGTACAACCACAGGAAGGTGATTCTTAACCTCAATAAACTACCAGAAAACCAGAGTGGAGCTGTGGCTCAAAATGCAAGAGAGAGCAAAAGAGTTCAAGGATAGCACCCAGGCACTGAGTTCAAGCCCCACTACCACCACCAACAACAAAAGAAGTCAACAAATTTTTTCCAGGTCCTTTCATTTCCTTATGACTGGGGCATGTCATTCTTTCTGGTTTCCCTCATTGGGAATAATTAGTACATGTCTAGGATAATCCTAGCAGAAGCTCCCAATAGCTCAATAGCTATGTCCATATGAACTCATAAGATGATGCTAAGTGAAATGAACTCCAAGTTATGGAAACAAGTGATTTATTATTGTTGTTTTAAATTTCAATATACCATGTGAAATTATGCCCATTTTCTTTCCCATGGTTTTATCCCTGATATCACTGTAACTGATATTGTTACCCTGGATATATGTGTATATATATATATATATGTATATATATATTACATTATATATAATATATATAAAGTATATATATATTACATTATATATAACATATATAATGTATATATATACACATTAGAAATAGGGAAGGGAAAGAGAATACCAAAATTGAGAGACAAAGGGTAAAAAGACAAACCAATGCAACAGCAATACTTACAAAACAATGTGGTATAAACCAACTGAACAACTCATGGGGGGGAATGGGAAGGGGAAAGGTGAGGGAGGATGAGGGAGGAGGTAACATGTTGGATAAGAAATGTATGCACTACCTTGTGTTTGAAACTGTAACCCTTCTGTACATCACTTTGACAATAAAGTAATGAATAAAAAGTAAATAAATAAAGAAAATACAAAAAGAAGTCAACAACCAAGTTAGAAACAACTCTGACATTGAAGTAATTTAGCTGGATTTTTTTGTGTTTTCCTTTAAATTTCTTAACTTGAAATTTGTAGATAAATTAGTTGTTTCAGTGATACTGTTAGAAGAAGTGAGAGTCATACAGGTGCAAGGATGTATTCATACTGCAGGTAGGGTGATCATAGACATAACAATTCAGCTACTCATTCTAAGAACAAGTTATTGTTTCCCCTTGATTCATCTGGTGTGAGATTTAAATAGATAACTTTGTAAGTTTTTGTGGGATATAGTATTCTGTGAGACTTGAATTTAATGTAATTATGTATCATTTCGTGTGTTTTTGTATGTGTAAATTTATACTCAGAACATTTGAGAATCATACTATATTTTGTTTATTACTACCATTGAAACTGATATCCACTTCACTGTATTGTGTAATTATTTTCAATGATTTCATGTGTATTCCATTATAATATTCTCAACAAATGTTTTAACCAATATATGTATATATGCATACATATATATTCTGCCTTGCTTTCTAAGATAATGTCTAATCAAGATTAGATTGATCTAACCATAATATGATGAAATGCATGTGTCACGTTGAATACAGTGTAAATAATGTAAGATTATAAAAAATTCAGAATTTATTGACAATTTTTAACTTTGTTCTAGTCATCTTAACTTTCATTGGTGGTGGTGGTGGTCATGGAGCTTGAGCTCTGGCCCTGAGTGCTATCCCTGAGCTCTTTAGCTCAAAGCTCACCTCAGAGATACTTCCCATTTTCTGGTGGTTAATTGAAGATGAGAGTCTCATGGACCTTCCTTCCTCTAGGCTGGCTTTGAACCATGATCCTCAGATCTCAGCCACCGGCATCCATCTCAACATTTAATTGCATTAAATCAGATTGATTCTGATTGATATTATAAGCTACATTTATATTTCAAATTTAGTTATAATTCGGCAGCTTTAAGTTTACTTTTAGATGAAAATAAGCAATAGTGCGGGCTGGGGATATGGCCTAGTGGCAAGAGTGCCTGCCTCGGATACACGAGGCCCTAGGTTCGATTCCCCAGCACCACATATACAGAAAAACGTCCAGAAGCGGCGGCGCTGTGGCTCAAGTGGCAGAGTGCTAGCCTTGAGCGGGAAGAAGCCAGGGACAGTGCTCAGGCCCTGAGTCCAAGGCCCAGGACTGGCCAAAAAAAAAAAAAGAAAGAAAGAAAATAAGCAATAGTGGGCTGAAAATAAGCAATAATAATTGTCAATTACTAGAAGTTTCCTTTTTAGAGCATCTGAATTAGCGATATAATGTGGTGTTTGCAGATTGATTTAACAAATCTTTTCTCATATCTTTTATTTCTGAAAGTATAATCTCTTGAGAAATGAATGTTCCTCTCTAGATTTTTCTATGAGTTTATTTTGGTATTTGAAACACCTCAAATTATAATCTCATGTCATGTAGTCATGTAGTAACTCCCTAACACTCCATAAGCTTTGAATAGAAATCTTATTGATCTGGGCCCACGCAAACCTTTATTTGATTTCTCTTAGGTCTACAAGATTTCACCACTTACTTATGCTCATGTAAAAACAAAACAGAATAATCCACAAAGTTACACCTGCCAGTCTGGGAATGTGGCTCAAGATGTAAAGTGCTAGCCTTGAAAAAAGGTTCAGGGACAGTACCCAGGACCTGAGTTTAAGCCCCGGGACTGGCAAAAACCAAAAAAGTTACACCTGCATAGCAAGAGTTGGATTTGTGTGGCTGTAAATTAATCAGTGTGTGTAAAATTTGGTGTTATTATCGATTTAGATAATAAAGATCAAGTTTAATACAACCTTCCAAGATAAACTGGAAAGTATTAAAGTGAGGTCCTAAATGATGTGGCAGATAGACTAAGTCTCTGAAACCAGAGATCATTTCTGCACAGATTATGCTAGTGGCAATGGCACCTTTAGGAAAAATATTCCCTTTTTGTTTTACTTTTAGTCATTCTGTTCATTCCAGGAGACACTGTAACATTTGAGTTGAATGTGGTAGTGAAATCATCTAGGGTAAGAGAGTTTGTTTAGCTTTTAAATTTTGGAATCATTTGTACTTAAATAGCATCAGTAACACAACTGGTATTTGTAGTCTAAGGTGATGATTAACTTCAGTGGGCCATGGGATGCCCAGGTATGCAGTGAAACATTATTTCTTTTTGCATTTTTGACACTGTTTCTAGGAGATACTAGAAACTGAGTTGTTGGACGGAGTGGAAGAGATGGCCATTTCCACAGGAGAATCATCCAGTCTCTTAAACTTGAATTTGAAAAAAAAAAAAAAGGTGAGAGAGGTTGGGGTTGTTTGTTCTCTGCCTAGCTGAATAAGTAGGGACATCAATCATGTCTTTTCTTGGTTATTATGGTTATCAGACAAATTTAAAGTTATATCACTCGTCCTCCAGGTCTCAAAACTTTGAACTGGTTTTACTGAAGTTCCAAGCTAGACAGTAAATTTTAAGGTTTTCCAGTTTAGATAGTCACTTAAGTTTATATCTTAAAAGAAAATATATATGTGTGTTTGTATACATATATATTAATATATGAGCATTTGTATATTTATTATATAGTCATCAGAGGAATAGAGCCATTAAGATACACATTTTCCAATATGTATTTTATATTTATAATGAAGTTAATTTTATAGATGTAGACCAGTGAATAGGATAGAAAGATATGATAGATAATAGAAAGAAAAAGAAAGGAAGAACAAAGAAAGAAGAAAGAAAGAAAGAAAGAAAGAAAGAAAGAAAGAAAGAAAGAAAGAAAGAAAGAAAGAAAGAAAGGAAGGAAGGAAGGAAGGAAGGAAGGAAGGAAGGAAGGAAGGAAGGAAAGAAGGAAGGAAGAAAGGAAGAAAGAAAGAAAGAAAGAAAGGAAGGAAGAAAGGAAGGAAGAAAGAAAGGAAGGAAGAAAGAAAGGAAGAAAGGATATTCATTGTCTTTTCCTGGAGAAACTCGAACAATGGATATACACTCTGGAATGATGTATCACTGAATAGCTTTCTGGATACAAAGGATATTAAGCCATTCTAGCTTATTCACTTAGGAAGAAGACTTAGAACACAAATTGATTATGATTAATGGTTAATGAGAATGAAAGCATAGGAAGGTCAACCAAAGAAATAAGATAGTTTCTTGGGAAAATATTAGAGTAAATTATATAGATTTGTAAGGCAAAGTTGTATTTAGGTCACATGTCACTGATGGAACCTATATTATTATTTGAAAATATTCTTAGGAACTAGGTGGATAAAATGGTAGATAGATTTGTAATTTTAGTGCAATAGGTATTAGTAAGAGCAGTATAATCATATTATAAATATTAATTTCAAAAACTACTTAGCTATAAAAAAAGACAAATGAGTACAGTGAAGTAATGTCACATATATGTGTGTATATATATACATATATGCAAATTTATTGTTATGAATATATTCCTCAGCTAGAACATGGGCAGGTCTTTACCTTTCTAGTAATTTTCTCATAATAAGTATAAATGTATAATAAATCTCTCATGAAATGTTTCTCAATATTAATAAGGCATTATAATTAATGTTAGCATATGGTAATATTAGGCTTGCTGTCCAAATTATCTTTACAGTGGGAGTGACTTTATCGACCTACTCTATTCTATCTTTTATTCTCTTGGGTTTTGTTCACTTTTTTTAGGTTTGATGGGAATGGGGTTTGAAGTCTGTCTCATGTTTCTTAGACTGTGTTTCATACCCTTGCCTTTTTGTTTGGTTGTTTGTGGTGAGATTGGCCTTTGAACAGAGTGTCTCATGGTAATAGGCAGGTGATCTACTATGTGAGCTATTAAAAAAATTTACATTAGAATCTCAGGCCTTCTCTCTCAGTCAGTCTCAAACTGCTGTCCTACCTATTATTCACATATAGTTGCTATTACAGATGTATACTAACAAACTCAGCATTTTTTTAGATAATCTTGATAATTTTTCCCTACTTAACCTTGAACCATAATCTTTTTTTTTCTCTGCTTGCCAAATAGCTGGAGTTACAGATGTGAATCATCATGTCTAGCTACCTTCTAACATGCCCCAAGATCTATTTTAGAAATCATCCCTCTTGAGAAAGTTTCTTGACTTCACTCGGCTCCCATAGCACCTTATGTTTGGTTATAGTAGTAGACCACGTGTTCCAACTGTGTACTCTGTTCTTTCTCCTGCTGACTGGAAGCATAGACAGCAGGTACTTGTTGATTGTCATTTGGTAACTATGGATGCTGTGCTCTCCTGGTTCAGACTATTTTTTGCCTTCATTTTCCAGATATCTTCTAATAAAGATATTAACACTATTCATGGCTGAATTCCAAGAACTGCCTAATTTACAGGTGGTGTTATTTTCTCCTTGTCTACAGAGAAATAGAACATATTGAAAGAGTCCTCAGTAAGTGATTAATTATTAATATTAATATACATCTCATGTTTGTCATTGGCTAAAAAATAGCATGGGAAGTTTTGCTAAACTAAATGCCAGTAGCTGGGAATATGGCCTAGTGGCAAGAGTGCTTGCCTCCTATACATGAAGCCCTGGGTTTGATTCCCCAGCACCACATATATGGAAAACGGCCAGAAGGGGCGCTGTGGCTCAGGTGGCAGAGTGCTAGCCTTGAGCGGGAAGAAGCCAGGGATGGTGCTCAGGCCCTAAGTCCAAGGCCCAGGACTGGCAAAAAAAAAAAAAAAAAAAAAAAAAAATAATAATAATAATAAATAAAAAAAATAAACTAAATGCCAAGGGGAATTTAACAACAAAAAAGACCCTTTGATGTATGAATTTTACATGGAAATACCATTTTAGAAAAATGGTACTACTAAATAACTAATTCTCTACCTTTACATGGCTTTAAAGCAAATCTAAAGACAAAATTTCAGCCAGGAAGCTCTTAGAAGAAAACCTGCAAGTATAACTCCATAATTTTATCTTATTTCCTTCTCTTTTAAGTCACAAATGGAATTTAAAAATCCTTTGAGTGACAGCTGTAACACTTATCTAATCTCAGCTCTTGCCAGCTAAGTGTCAGGATAACAGCTAGTTTCTTACTATTTATCATCTCTGGCCTACAGACATCTTCTGTAGCAACAAAGCCTTCTAATATCAAGCCATGTCATAATGACTTCAGGAAGGACTTTACTAATTACTGGGAGAAGACCATGTGCTGTGAAAAACCTTTCCTTACAATGAGATAGAAGGGGTTTTAAAAGAAATCCATTCACTTTGCCCTTTCATACAACATTGAAAACCACAGTACTACTTTCCACACAAACCAGAGCAACAGGAAGCTAAGCAGTACCTGGCTGAGCTGTGATCCACGTGCCTCAAATGATGCCAGCTTGATGTCTCATATTGGGAAGACCAAGTGGGTTTATAAATATGGCAAGAAGCTGGCTATCTAATTCATACTGATGTCCTCATTGTGTGGCTCATAATCAAAATTAGTTACTTCAAATATTTACAAGCGAACAAGTTCAAACAATTGTGTTGTTTCACCCATTGTCAATTTGATGAAAATTAACTTTATCAATATTGCAAGATTGTAGACTCACATCTAGCTCTACTAAAATATATGTTCTTTATCAGAAAAATATTATTTACATGATTAAGTGTATATTAGACACAATCATCACTCCGTGACATGTACAGAGATTAACATTTAAAGTTTTGGAAAACTTATTGAACTATTTCATTCATAAACTTAGAGTTTCTTTACGAATGATCTTGTAAATATGTAGTAATGTTGGAAGGTTTCCTAATTGCAAAGTATTGAAAATTTAATAATTCAGGAGTTTTCATGTATATTATAAAGTTTTTAAAATGTTAATCAATGGTTATTTAGTCCAATTCAAATGAGAATGCTTATAAACTGATAATCATGCATGATTATATGTTTCTGTTATTATTTGGCAAGGTCCTCACTACTAGACAGTACCTATTTAAATGAGTCGTACTAAGTTATGACACATTCAAAGACCAATATAATTTTAGGCCATATATGTACCAAGTCAGAAGGAAATAATATATTATTTCATATAATTTTATTTATTCATTCATTTATTGTGAGGTACATATTTTGTTACTGTGTTTTTCAGTGGAAAGAGGCAACATTATCTCTTAGGTTGCTAGATATCCTCCTTTACTATTGAACATTATTAAATATAGAATACCTAACATGATTAAGTTTTTGTTTACCTCCTAGATTTCCTTTAGTCTTTTCCCTGAAAATCCATTATACCTACCAACTAAATGAGTAACTAAATTAAAATTAAATGCTAATTGATAACTATTAGTAGTCTAAAAGCTTAAGTTGCACCATGATCTGTTTGGCTTAGTTCACGGTGCTTCTGTGAACACATTGTGTATTTTTGAATTCATCCCAATATGTAGCTCAAGGGAAATGTGCTTGTCTCCTCTGTAGATTAAATAAATTGTTTTCCTTCATGTATTATGTAATGTTTTAGTGGCTTTAACTTTTTAAATTGGTTTCTATTCTAGAATGTCTCTCTTGTGTGCAAGTACAAATTTTGGTTTCTTTGTATCCAGGACACCACGGGAAATGTTAGCCCATAACCCACAGTGCATTAAATACAAAGATGTTAAAATTTGTAATTTAATTGCATTGAATATTAAGTGCTAAGTATGGGGAAATACATTCAACAAGGCTAGTAACAGAAAAGAGAGGGGCTCAATTTTAAAATTAAGAAGATAACAGGTGACTTACTATTTTTGCCAATAGTATTAAATTAGGAAGAAGATCAGTCATTAGGTTTTAAGCAAAATGTAATGAATTAAAAATAAAAGCTAAATAAAAACAACTATTAAGAACTTATTTTTACAATATTTGCTTTTATCATGTGATTTGAAGTTTGATTCTTGGAGTTTATTTTTAAACTTACTGCTCCTTGTTTTTTTAGGTCCTTTTCACTCCTTTTTCTTGGTAACATATTCCTTAATTGAAACTAAAGGCTTTTCATATAAAGCTAGTAACATTTTATGGCCATGGACTGGATTTAAGACCCCAGTCTCCTATTTTATATAGTCCTACTTTGCCATATGACCCTTTCACTGACAGAAAATATTCTTCTAGTCTTCTACAGGTTTTATTAATTCAAATGAGTCTACTTCATGAGTTATTGACCATTTATTGACAAAACAGAAAATGTCTTGCAATTTCCTTTTCATTCAGAAGGAAATGTGTGTGTGTGTGTGTGTGTGTGTGTGTGCATGCTCGCACACATGTATTTTGAATATTAACTTCTGGTACTTACTCATATGTTAAACCTATTTATTAATTATAATGGCTGAAGATTTTAGTTTCACAGAAGAATAAGTTATTTTCTACCAGCCTGACTCCTGAAGTATGGTGGCTTCTTTGTTGAATGACCCATGCCTTACATGCTGGTGTGATATTAATTACTATGAGAGGTAAAACCCACAGAATCATAACTTGAAGAGAAACCTGTCTGGAAGCAATTTACTAGAGAGACTTTATGTGTACCCCGGGTATAATTTTCATTTGATTTAATGACAACAACACATTTATAATAAGGGAGAAGAATGAGCTAAGATTTAGTATTTGGGACAGACGTTCACAACTTCCCAAAGATTATCACAAATAGTAGAGACAAAGCTACAGGTTGAAATTAGGTCCATCCACATTCCTGTGTCTCTTTTACATTCAAGAGCTACTCTCTTTGTGTGATTGATAGGAAACAAATCCCAAATAACAGCAGATTCATTGAAAGAACAAATTTGTTAAAGTATCTTAAAAACAAATTAATTTCTGAGTTAATATAGCTTGGATGTATCTTTTAAAATATTAATGATTTGGGAAGATGACATCAACAAGGTGACAGAACAGGAAGCCCAAGACTCTTCTTTGCATAGACACACTGATTCCACAGCAGTGTGTGAGCGAATTGTCTTTATAAAATACCCAGGAAACAGTGAAGAAGCCAAACTGGTTAGAAAGAAACAAAGTGACTTGAAATTGGTAAGAATTTTTGTGATGTCCCATCAGTATAGGCCCTACACCAATATAGTGTCATTCTGTCAGGAGGAAATCTCCAGCTCTGGCTTCTGTATGGGGTACTTGGTTGGAAAGATGGGGTGCTATGTATAGTGTTCTGACATTTCCAAGTGCTGGTCCAAAGGAATGCATTCTGGTTCATCAGTGTCAAGAACTGATAGCACCTGCCATATTGTTGGTGTTTGGAGGCCACTGAGAACAGAAGAGCTGAGTGGTACAGAACCAATCCATCAAATGGTTGGGAAAGCAGAGACCAGTACAGCTGGGTAATCTCTCCATTAGAGGAGGAAAGAAAAATGTAACCTATGACAAGTGCTTTGGCTTTTCATGGGGGCTGCCCAAAAGATTGGATTTTTGTCTTGTCTTTCTGATAGGATGGGTGTAATCTGGTACACTCTAGCAACCTAGGGGATTCTGGTAACTAACTAACTAAAATGGAAGAAAGAAAAGAAAAAGCTTTGCATGGTAAGGTTCTTGCTCAGTGGACCTACTCTATAAGAACTAGACAGCAAAGAGAGAAATGCGACATGATTTGATGAATTAAAAAAAACAGTTCTTTTTAGGTTAGAATTTATATTCACAAATCAAGGGAAACATAAACACAAACAAACTTCAGTACTTCTGGGATCTCCAGCTACAGTGATTGCTGAGGTCTTCCTATTTCCTACAGGAAGCCAGACCATAATAACTGGAAGAGGTAACAGTCTTTTTTCTTTTTTTTTTATTTTTCAAATAACATCACAAAGTTACAAGGATTAAAATATAAAACTAAACCAAACCAAATTAATACTGGTACCACTACAATAACAACAAAAACAATAACAAATTTCAGAGAGAATGATCTGTCTGAGGGACTCAATTTAATCTCACAAGTAAACTCTAATGAAATGAAGTACCTGTAACAGGAGTAAAATATATTTGTATCAGTGCATGAGTGCTTTTATGAGCTCAAGAAAATAGTAAGTGAAAAGGAAAATTTCAATGAAGAGAAATTACAAAACATAACAAAATGTTCCTAAACATCAAAATTATAATCCTGAATTAGCCAGTTGAAATAAGCAAGAACTTGTATACCGATTTTCAAGTAAATTTGAGAAATAGAATTACAATTTATTTCCACATAGTTGATTATCAGCTTTTTCTATACTATCTCTATTTCTCTTATGAACTTATATAATAAAATAAGAAAGATGGCTTAGCTTCTTAATTTTTCTATATGTAGAATTATCTGTGTATTGGTCCTTCATGAAGCAAAAAAATTCAGTGAAAAAACTGTCATAGATAACTGTTAGGATTATTACACCTAAACATTGATTAAAAATTGGTGCTGCTAGCTCATATCTATAATCCTATGTATTCAGGAGGCTAAGTTCTGGGAATCAAGGTTTGAAACCAGCCCAAGCAGGAAGGTCTATGAGACTTTTATCTATAATTAAGCACATACAAATTATTCTAGAAGTAGAGACATGGTTCAAGTGGTAGAGTGCTAGCCTTGAGCAAAATGGCTCAAGGAGAGTGCCCAAGCTCTGAATTCAAGCCTCAAGACTGGCATCAAAACAACCCTCCAAAACAGCCAGTACATAAAATTTAGTTAATATATTGATGACCAATCAGTTCAAACAGGACTTTGAATTACTGCGATTTAAGAAAGCATGCAGCCATGAAAGATATACTATCTTTAACTTTGAAGATATATTATCTTAACTTGAAGGGAAATGTTAACACCAATGGTTTATATCTCTCTCATTCACTGGAAATAAAGGTGAGATTTAAACTAATAAAATAGCTTGTCCAAAACATTTTGAAAGGATTTGGTGGTTTGCTAAAGGAGTAGAAAGAAGGTTCAGGTTGAAAGAGGGTGAGGGAGAGGAAGGGAAAGAGGGAGATAGACAGACAGACAGAGACAGACAAACAGGAACAAAAATCTCTCCAGATGGGAACTTTTAGGCCATGGTAGAAGCCATGGTAGAGGCAATGGTGGAAGTATTTTTGGCTTTATTGTATTATCTTGTTTAATTTGTTTTAGTACTAAAGTTCAAACTTAGGGTCTAGAACTCTCACTGAGTTTTCTTTTTTTTTTTTCTTTTTCTTAAGGCTGACATCTGCCACTTGAACCACACCTTCAATTTCAGCTTTTTATTCATTAGTTTGACATAATATTCTGAGAGATTTGTCTGCACTGGCTGGCTCAGGACCTCTAGTCTCATATTTCAGCCCCTTTTGTATCTAGACATGTAGGTGCGTGTTATTGAAGAACAGTGGAACTATTTTATTATACGTAAGACAAAAATTCCTGTGGAAGAGTTTAAGGAGAAAAGGGGCATAATTTTGGTGTGTGTGTGTGTGTATTGTAAAACCCCAGGTCCGAGTGTTTTGAAAATCAATTATAGAGACACAAGAGATGAACTAGTGAAATAAGTGTGGAAATTTGGGAACATATCTAGATAAAAACAATAGCAGTTTCATGTTCATCTAGCTCAGAAAAATGTTTGGTCTAACTGAATAGTTTCAACATTGAAATCAATGTATTCAAATGTATCAGCAATGTCTATTTCTAGGACTCTGTATTACTATGGGTGAATAAACACAATTTTCTGCTTCCTCTATTAAAGTTCAGTGACAATGTCTCTTACTAGCCACAAAAGAAATGCAAATCAAAACAACATTGAGATTCCATCTCACCCCAGTAAGAATGTCCTACAGCAAGCAAACTAACAATAACAAATGTTGGAGGGGATGTGGCCAAAGGGAACCCTACTTCATTGTTGGTGGGAATGTAAACTGGTTCAGCCACTCTGGAAAGCAGTATGGAGATTCCTCAGAAGGCTAAGCATAGAGCTCTCCTATGACCCAGCAGCCCCACTTTTGGGCATCTACCCAAAAGACCACAAGTGAGAACACACTAAAGCTACCAGCACAACAATGTTCATCGCATCACAATTTGTCATACCTAGAATTTGGAACCAATCCAGATGCCCCTCAGTAGACGAATGGATCAGGAAAATGTGGTACATATACACAATAGAATTTTATGCCTCTATCAGAAAGAATGGCATTGCCCCATTTGTAAGGAAATGAAAGCACTTGGAAAAAATTATACTAAGTGAAGGGAGCCAGACCCAAAGAAACATGGACTCTATGGTCTTCCTCATAGGGAATAATTAGCACAGGTTTAGGCAAGTCACAGCAGAGGATCACAAGAGCCCAATAGCTATACCCTTATGAACACAAAAGATGATGCTAAGTGAAATAAACTGCATGTTATGGAAACGAGTGTTATATCACTGTTGTAATTACTTTCAACATGTGATGTGAAACCGTAGCTTCTATTGTTGATGATCCTCTTGTATCCTCTTTCTGTGGTTGTACCTACACTATCTCTGTATCTTATCTGAGTACATTGGAAACCGTGTATACAGGTATTAGAACTAGGAAACTGAAAGGGAAGACCAAAATTGAGAGACACAGAGTAAAAAAAACAACAACAAACGATTACAAAAGCAGTACTTGCAAAACCGTTTAGTGTAAATCTACTGAACAACTCATGGGGGGAAAGGGAAAGGGGGAGGGGGGAGGGAGAAATGAGAGAGGAGGTAACAAAGAGTACAAGAAATGTATCCAATACCTAACGTATGAAACTGTAACCGCTCTGTATATCAGTTTGACAATAAAAATTTTGAAAAAATCTTACTAATGTGGAAAAAATAGTGTCTTGGAATACTATTACTGTGATAAGGATAAAGTTTCATTTCAAATAAAGATGAATACTTTGAGTTAAAAAAAAGTGAACTGTAGCTATTTTCTGCTCTCATCTGTGGATTTGTTCTGGCACTGATACGTTTATGTGATGCTAAAAATTGCTATTTTCAAATATATTATCAACTCAGTGATCTCTTAAAAGATGTCAAACATCTGGGTATTTAATGATATCTAAGAGTTTGACAACATAAATATATTTTTTTAAGAAATCATGATATCATGGAGAGAGAACAAAATGGTGTTCAAAATATGTCAAATTGCCAAGATCTTTACTTTGGTGGGCTTTGTTTTTGTAAGCTTTTACATCTTTTATTCATGGACCATAAAAAGAAAAGCCAGCAAAACTTTGTGGCACTTTTTACATTCTTCTTTGACCTTGACTCATTGCTCCTAAGAATTAATGGAACTCAGCTAGCTGAACTTTTTTCAATCTACATTTCACATTTCTCTACTTTGGGTTTCTTGACAACCAGAGAGGTTTCATGATTTATTTGAAAGGGAGAAAATGATCTCACACATGGCATGCATAAATACATGTAGAAAAAAAACAAAAGATCCTGGAAAGCAATAAAATATAAAATCAATGACACTGATCGTTGCAATGACAGTGAAGAATTGCTGTAGGGAATTTGACCCATGTAGAACCAGGTATGACTGATACAGGAAAAAAGAGGCCACTTGCTTCTGCCTAAAGCTGCCGGAACCTCTCCCAACCCACTTTTATCAGTTAACTTGGAACTGGATATGGCAGAGTTATAGAGCACTGGTATAGCTTCCTTCATTATCCAATTAGAAACCTGACTCCCAATGTGCTGAGCAGTGTAGGATGATACTATAACCCAGGTATTGCCTGAATTATTCTGGAACACAGATAGCAAAGTGGAAGCTTGCAAGCAGGAAATTTCCATATTGAGGTGCTCTTTGAATTAACACATAAGGAGAAGTGATGGAAACAGCTAGAGAGTGGGGAAAGTGAGCAGCTCTACAACAGATTCAATCTCACAACTCAGTCTAGGGTGGCCTTGCAGACAAAAGCAAGGGTAAGTAGATGCACTGGTACCCACCAGTGATTGAACATCTTTTTTTGGCCAGTCCTGGGCCTTGGACTCAGGGCCTGAGCACTGTCCCTGGCTTCTTCCCGCTCAAGGCTAGCACTCTGCCACTTGAGCCACAGCGCCGCTTCTGGCCGTTTTCTGTATATGTGGTGCTGGGGAATCGAACCTAGGGCCACGTGTATCCGAGGCAGGCACTCTTGCCACTAGGCTATATCCCCAGCCCTATGAGGAACATCTTTGCCAAAGGTGATCTAAAAGATAATTTCTATTTTAATGGGGCTTCATGTAACATCTGAATTCTGCTTCATAAATGCATTATACCATGTATCCTGATATCTTCTTTGTTCTGTATATTCAGGAGATCCATGACATTGTCATATTCCTGACAGGTAATTATACATTCAAGAATTTGACCTCTTTCTATTTTTAACTATGATCTTGGGTGAGGACATATCCTCAAAGATTAAATGTGATTTTGATTTAGTCTTGGCTTAAAAGACTCAGACGTTAACAGTAAGCAGGTGACTAGGGCCTTGGAAAGTTCAATATGGTGGGAAGCTGCTGAGGAAACTGAAAGAGACATAGCCAGCCACTAATGAAAGTGTATCACATTGAGCTCTGCTGAAATTCTGAAGACCATCCAAAATTTTTTTTTTTTTTTTTTTTTTTGGCCAGTCCTGGGCCTTGGACTCAGGGCCTGAGCACTGTCCCTGGCTTCTTCCCGCTCAAGGCTAGCACTCTGCCACTTGAGCCACAGCGCCGCTTCTGGCCGTTTTCTGTATATGTGGTGCTGGGGAATCGAACCTAGGGCCTCGTGTATCCGAGGCAGGCACTTTTGCCACTAGGCTATATCCCCAGCCCCAAAATTTTTTTTAAAAACAACAAAAACAAGTTCAGGCATATATCAGAGATGCTTCAGGGCAATGTGAAGATTCTGAAGTAGTTAGACCAGGCTTTGAACTTACATGTTTAAGTCCAGTCAATACCTTGTACAAGTTAAGAAGATTAGTACTCAATATTCTTATGATGAGGCTTCATCAAGTGGAAGCAGAGAGGGAAGAATCTAGTTTTAATCCAGGACCACCCTAACAATTTCATCCTCAAAAGGAAATCTATAAGGAAAATAAAACAAAAAATCAGGAGTGATGCTGTACATCACATTTACAATCAAACATTAAAAATAAAATGAAATAATAATTTAGTTAGTCTTTCCAAGGATCTTCAGGGCATGGAGACAGCACCAAATAATCTGTTTATACACAAAGGTAGGGCAGAAGAGGTTGCCACCAACATTTTCAATTATAGTCAATTCTTCCATGATGTGGAATAGCAACTACCCTTACACACCAGAACTAGATAGCAATACTAAGTGAATGGCTGTCAGAGATCTAAAACCAAATTTAAGTTGTCCCTTGGTACTTTGCTTGGAGCATTGTTTGTAATATTTTTCTTTGATTTTTCTTTTAATTGTACACACTATGGGCAATGATTTTTATCTGTATATTGTATGCACTAATTCAAATTATGTATTTCCCTAATTGAACATTGTTTTGGAATCTATTATATTATTCAGTACTTCCACTGATTTATCAGTCATGTTCTAACACGTCTCTACCCAAAATAGAGAATATTTAAGTGTCTTTATAACTCTTAATAATATAAAGCTGAATATATTAATTTGATTAATTCCCATGTGTTCCTTCCTCTTTGAGGTACCTTAATCATTTCTCTCCTCATTCCATGTTCTTCAGCCTATACAATGTTAGCTGAAAGCTGAGTTTATCTAAACATTTAGGATATTTCCTGTCTTGCTTTACTACGACAGGTATATATTAAGAGAGGGGTAAATGCTTAAATAACATTTCAAGAATAGCAAACAGAAATGGAGGAAGATGGCCCATGACCTAGTATTCCCACTCTTGGGCATTTATCCAACTGACTACACATCAGGCCACCACTAACACCAACAGCACAACCATGATCATTGCAGAATTGTTTAACATTGCTAAGATATGGAATTAACCCAGATGGCACTGAGTGGACAAATGGATCAAGAAATACAATAGAATTCTTTGGTTCCATCAGAAAGAATGATATTGTCACATTTGTAAGCAAATGGAAAGACTTCAATAATTATATTAAGTGAAGTAAGCCAGACACAAAGAAACATTATACTTGGATATGATATATTATACAGGACTGCAAACATCCACACAGTGAAACCAAAGGAGGATATTCTTAGGAGAGCATCACAAGGGCTCAATATCTATGTGCAGATGATCATACAAATTGATGCTTATCAAAATGAACTCCAAGAAATGGAAACAGGAGTTTTAAATTTTACTTTTTGTGGTTTTTTCTTTCTGTTTTTCCCTTTTGTCATTTTTTTCTGTACCTTTTGTCTTGTATCTAAGTTTACCTATTTGGAGAGTGAAAGGGAAAGCACAGATATGGTGGGACAAAGGGTGAACTAATCCAGCACTGATACCCATTAGACAATATATTGAAAATAAACTATACAACTGAGTGTAGGAGGGGGGTCAGGAGGGAAAATACTGGGAGAAAATGAGGGGCATAAAGAAATATACTCAATACCTCACTCATATAACTGTAACTTCTCTTTACAATACAAACATTCAAAGAATAGCCAACATAAGAGAGTAAGACATGAAAGGTTGAATGACAACAATGAATCAGAGATATGGCTCTGTGCATCACTAGGGATCCAGACCTCCGTGAGAGAGAGAGAGAGAGAGAGAGAGAGAGAGAGAGAGAGAGAGAGAGAGAGAGAGAGAGAGAGAGAGAGAGAGAGAGAGATCTTCCTACTTTCCCAAATCAGGTATTCAGAACAGTTGCTGAGTGATGTATAGCTTTTTCTCTCTCATGCCACAAGTACATGGCCTAGGGTATTGTTGAGAAGGAAATAAAGATGCCATGAAATGAACTTATAATATTCTCTTAGAGATGTACTAATATCAGAGCAAAAAACAGAAAAAAAATAATCTATAAATATCTACTTCATGATTGGATAATGAATATAGTTTAATTTTTATTTTATATGAATTATAAAAACACATATGTATAAATCTGTATGTGTATAATATATAACTCTCTTTATGGCTCTGTTAGACTAGTATCTTTTTTTTTGTCAGTAGGTAAGGAAACTGAAGACATGGAGAGAAAATAACTTTGCAAGCTTTGTGAGGATTCATAGCATGATGATTGCTAAGATGACCTAGGCTGTTTGAGAGAAGTATATAACATGCTACCTATGAGGCAGAAGAAAATATCATGGCTGTTCAGTAAATATGAGGGTAAACCCAAGAGCAGCTATTAAAGAGGAATAGGAGCCAACATGTCCAAGTTTGGATATGAGAATGAATATTTTATTAGCGGGTCTTTTAAATTATCATTATGCAAATTATCATTCTGACCAAGTTTGTTGCAAGAAACAAACACCAGCAAAACATGAAATACACACTTTCACTCTTTAAACTGCCAAGGAAATTCTGGGAAACTAATTTCTAAGAGAAACTGAAGAAGATATAATATGTTAGTGAAATTTGCTATCCAGAATGGAATTCTGGAATTAAAACCAAAAAAGAAACATTAAGGGAGAATAAAGAATCTCTAACTCAAGCACTTGATTAAGTAAAGGATAATGTAACACATAGTTTCCATCCATTATGACAAATGAAACATGATGCGATATGTTCCTAAATACTTTGTGTGGGTACATGGGAGCTCTATACATTATATTTACAACTTTTCTGAACATATTTTGAATGGTAAATTGATACATGAAAACATCAGTGATGTCATCATTACATAAATATTGCATAACAATTACACATCCAAAATGTAAAAACAAAACATGTACATATCAGACAAAAATAAACAAAAACACAAACAAACAAAATAAACTCATAGGGATACAACCAAGTTCTGGTAATAGCTGAGTTTAGGTACTTTGACTATGGTACTTTTCCCCCTACATTTATCTGCTCACCAATTTTCTTTAATGATGTACTGATTTTATAATAAAAAGGAAAGAAAAACAAGAAGATGCTTTGTGGATCAAAGAACTAAGAGGTGCATTTGTTCCAGAAGCAATGATGTAGTAGTGAGCAGACACCTGGCAGTGTATCTTTGATAAAATACATTTGAAGGAACACACAACACTGGCCAAGTCATCAAAATAAAATGAAAGCAAGAATAAAATCAAAGCACCATGTTAAATTCACAGCTAATGCCTATATTTAACAGTTATCTCACAGCATAAATTTCAGTTTCTCTCATAGACTTTCATGCTAACATAAGAAACCTCATAACATAAATTCTACCTATATGGCAACATAATTTATAGCTGTATGGCAAGCATGGATGAATTCACCTTGTGAACTGTATTTGGTGATAGTTCTGTAAGTTTCAAAGGTAAAAATACTTTTGACCTTTCCTTACTTAACATTGTATTTCTATAAGATTTGGCTATACTATGATGTATTGCTAAATGACTATTCATATTCTTTTTATTGCTTATATGTCTGCATAGCTTCCATAGTAGTTATAAGTGAAACCTATTTTCAAAATAAATACTGACTGCTGAAAAATAATTAATAACAGTAAAAGATGACTAGCCATGGTATATTTGAACCATTTTTAGATGCATTGTTAAGTGAAAGCTATCAAATCCTTCATTAATTTTTACATCTTGTCATAAATTGGCTAGCCACATCCTCTTAGCTCAAGTTTACCTCAAACTTTTGAAGCTCATGTGTGTTTTAAATTAATGTGTGATTATCTCCATTAAAACCCTGTCAACATAATTATTTTAAATGTGATATTTTTTGTACCATCTTCATTTTATCACCCAGTGTATTGCTTTAGTAATGGAATAATGAGTATCATTCTTGGTGCAATCAACAAGATGGTGTGGGGTGCACTTTTTAATCAAAGGTGTCACAAATGAGAAAATTAGCTATCAAGTAAGAAAATGGATTGTTTCATTTTACAGTGAGCATCAACACTAATTAGACTGTGTGTACACAGCTACATAACAGAGCATAGAAACACACATCATCAAATTCAACAGGAACTGGTTGACCTTTCAGAATGCTTTTCAGCAGTCCAACTATGACCTTTCCAGATTATGCTCTTGATCTTGCAGCAGGCCACTGATTGCCAAATAAGCGCATGTAATGAGAGCATCTGCTGGGATGCCTTTAACAGTTTCCCTGGCCAGGGAAGACAGACTCTTAAAGGCATTGCAAGCTTTAATGCAAACAACCCTGTTTACTTGTAGGAAACAAGGCTTTTTGCTTGAAGGGACTAATCAATCCTTTCATTTGATAGAGTTTTTAATTGAAGACAACATCCAGAGTTAAAAATATTGTTTGACTTGATGCTTCTCTTGCCGTTCTGTCATATTAATTGGGATTGTCCTAATATTTTCATTGTTGAATTCACTTCACACAATCACACTAAATTATATTAAAGTTGCCTAAGCATGAATTTTGTGAGAGGCAATCTTTTTAAATTTGAGCAGTATGTATGGAGCATGAAACTGATATATTAGAAGGATAATTTCACAATTCTCTAGCAATGCAATAGAATGCATGCTCCTATGCCCCAATGAGGTGTGAAATTTACCTCATGCTCATGTCAGTAATATGGGCAATTTGTTATGAAGCAAATATTTACTAGGGAAGATGTCTCATAATGTGTATTAATCATTTCTGACTGTTTTTCTTGTCTTTTAGGGGAAAGGATGTGATATTTTACAACTCCTGTTCATGCTCGTTTGGGTAATTAATAGTATAGATCAGTCATTTGACTATTAATAAGGGTTTAAGAATGTAAAAAAACTAAGAGCAATGGTGAGCTACATCAAAGAGTTCTATGCACTAGGCAGTTTACTTTTGGAAATTTGAATTGTCTCTAGGACAGATAGCAAGAGATTCTTCTCCTTTTGATGATCCAACATCTAGGATTACTGTGTTCTATTGTTATCTTCTGCCCCCACACTCAAGAGACACACTTGGGAGTCAAGGAGTCATAGTCTCCTATGCTTTTATTACCAAGTGCTGAAGCATGAATCTCTGAAATATTTTTCAAACATGACTTGTCTATTTTTCTATTTTATTTACAGCCACCTTATTTCATATTTATTCCATACCAACAGTCTTTTGATCACTGTGTCTACCTCCTTCCTACTGCTGTGAAGTGATGTACATAAAAATGATGCCTGCAATTTAGCAGCAATTTTGGAATTCTTTCTCAAATTATGTCTCAGTGGATGTGATAAATTCCCTAACAACCTCCTTCAACTGAAGGCATCTTGTATTGTCCTCTATCATTGTCATTATTCTAAGAGAGTGTTTCCCTTAATTGTGATATTCTTAAAATGAAGAATACATCTTATTCACCTTTGTACTTAGCATAGAACCTGACACATGCTAGGTTCTCACTAAATACTTGTAGATAATGGGATACATTTTAATTGCAATCTGAGTTTTTTGGGAGGTGTGTGAAAATATAATTACAGAACAATCATATATACTTCTCATTATTAATTGTGTTTTGCCAATAGTTCAGCATTCTTAACTATAATTTTTAAATATCACTCCTATACATGAGTGAATATATACATATATACATTTATATCTATATATCCAATGCTATAGCTAGAGAATCAGTGCTTCTCTTGCCTAGAGGCCTGATCAAATGCTTCTGCCACTGTGGCCTACAAAAGATCGAGTCTCTATGTCTACTGTCGCTCATGGGTTCACCTAAATGGTAGATACAGAATTATGTGTACAAATGTCAATTTGAAGCAATTCTGGGAGATACCTTTTCCCCTTCCAGTCTTCACAATATGCAAGTGCAAGACAGAAGATAGAATGAATTGAAGCCAATTCACAATATGTGTTTTCCCTCATTTTTGTTTTCTGCTAATGAAATCAAGTTACTAATTGCCTTCAGTTGTTTCCTCTGAGACGGTGGGTACTAGGAAGAGTAATATAAAATTAACAGAATTGTGAAGCGAAGTTATCAAAATGTTTTTTGCCTGTCCATCTCCTTGTCTTCTAAAGTTAAACAAACACACATAAAACACTTCATCCACTCTCCAGTTTATCACCTACTATTTCCTACAAAAGATTAAGAAGGGTTTACATAGAGAAGTCAACTTCAAGACTGCACCAGGCAGGCACTGCATCTCTGTTTCCAGAGCTTCAGGAATTCTTTGCTGAGTGAATGTGAATAACACTCAGTACCTTCTCTTTCCCATGAAATTGATTTCAGCTCTTCTGTGAAATCTATAAAAAATCTGAGTCTTAAGACTCAAGCTCTTCGGAGATTCTTTTCTAAAAGTTATTTTTTAATTATCTTTAAGTAGATGTATAAAGGAATTGTTACTTAAGAAAGCAATTTATGAATGCAATGCATCTTGATCAATGTGACCCTTTAAACATTCTCATCCTTCCCTCACTACACAGCCCTTCCCTCACTCTTAACAATTCTGGAGGGTACACTGAATTCTTGACTGCATTTCCCCCTCTTCTCATCTTTATTAATCTACCCATTCCCCTTTTAAATACCTGTATCTTGGTGCTTATTTTGTTGATCTTTGACTTTGCCTTTCTAAGGAATTACACTATTTGAGTTGTCCCTTGAATCTACCATATTTAAGTTAATACGTTTGCATATACTTCCATATAACCAAACTTATTTACTTATAAGTTTATCAGCTTCTGCCTATAAGGAGAAACATGAACCCTTTGTTTCTCTGGGCCTGACTTACTTTACTTACCACAATTTTTTCCAGGTGTTTAGATTTCTTTACAAATTCATGAACAAAATTTCTAATGGATGAATAAAATTGACTTTACACACACACACACATACACACACACACGCACAGTTCATTGATCCATTTGTCCATTGAGGGATATCTAGGCTGATTCCAAACCTTGGCTATGGTGATCAGTGCTGTAATGAAAATGGTTGTGTGCGTGGCTTTACGAAATGTCTTCTCCAGAATTTGTTGAAACTTGCCTGGAAGTATGACTTATGCAGTTGGGCTTGGAACATTTCATAGGTGAGAACTGGAGGAACACTTTCAGAAACACTGTCTTCTACCAGGGTTTTGGGGATGCTTCCTCATCATTTTGGTACCCCCACCCTACCTCCTGTGCCTCTCCTATCTGTATAGAATGCTGGTTAGGCACAGTGGTCTTTCTGAATGGAAGGACACATAGACTTACTGTTTGCTTAGGAAAAGAGTTCCATGCCACTGGAATGATGTGTGGGAAAAACCACGAAGAGTAAAGATTCCTCTACAAAGATGGGCATGTGCCTCTGCATAGAGATTTTTCTTATTAAAAATGGCCAAAAACACTGTAGATAGACAAGTATGGTTGTGAAAGTCAGTGCTAGGGATTTGTTTTGTTCAATGGTTGTCTCTTATTACCGATTAACTATATAAATACATTCATGTGTAGCATACTCATGTCATAGTGTTAGTAGGTAATATAAATATTATAGATATTGCAGGGATGGTTTCTTGGTCAGGATGCCTTTAAGAGATATACAAACGGAAAAAACTATGAGAAACTAGCTAGATCAGGATACCTTCCATTTGTTACTGCATCATGCCTGTCATTCACACACAGGGTTCTTTAAGAAATTTAAGGGCTATAATAGATTTGCTATCTTAATGTGCTTTGCCATAAATCACATTCAAGTACTTATGGCAACTATTGTCCATAGACGTTGCATGAGAAATAATCATATGCAATATGGCTTATCGCTAATTAATCGTGGTTGTGAATTATTATTTAAACATCTTAGTGTGGCTCAATTATTAATGTCTTTATTTCACTTTTAGAACTAGATCATGAGTCTCCCAGAATGGATACCAAATCTTTGGGGTTTGTTCTTTGTGTATCACCATAGTTCTTTGTTCACCCTGTTTTTTTGGCATTAGATAAGAAATCAATAAATATTTACCAAAGATTTTTTCTTTATGACTTGTATTACTTCACTGATTTTAGACTGAATCATGGTACTCAGAAAATACTATGTCTTTCAGGTTGCCTTTAAGCATCCAGTCTTGGTTTCATGTTTTATTTTTCTTTTGAATTGTTCTATAATATAACAGCTGCCTTGTGGTTTTTGTGATGAAATGAAATTAGGAATATGTTACATAAGCATTTAACTCTACTTTGGGGTAGAATAATTATTGATAGTCTTAATTATTCTGTACTTTTGTATATTTTTCTGAACTTTCACAGTTATTACAAAATTGTTCTTTTAAAGGATAAAATATATTTTGTATCATTATTTTTCAAAAGTAAATGATGGTCATGAGTGTGCCAGTTGTTCTAGTCTTTGATCTTCATGGGTGTTAGTTTCACTTAACTTTCTACTTGTGTTTTATTTAGTCTCTCATTATGAATATTCAAGAGTATATTCTGAATTTAGCATTGTTGCATAATAGAATATTTGGCCTCTTAATACTAACAATCTCATTAGACTGGGCTCATTTACTACCTCACCATAAACATTTACAAAATCACACTATTTAAATACAAAGTTGTATAAAATCTGATGATTTGTTCTGGTGCAATAGTTATGCACACATACACATACACAAATGTAGATGTTCACACACACACACACACACTGATGTGGCTGACTAAATGACCCACAAAAAGTAGCTCTTACAATTGACATAATTTTATGTCTTATAATTTTGCTTCCTTAAATGTTTATACTAGTTGTACAAGGAGATGATTTTGACTGTTTAGAACTCAGAGGAGTTAAAGAAAGATATCTAACTTTGAGAGTTTATACTGTTTCTTTATTTTTGAAATTATCTTTAAGTATTTTTACAAAGAAGTTTCAATTTCACAAATCAGTTTATAAGTGCAATGCATCTTGATCAATGTCACCTCTTTCATGATTGCTCTCTTTATACACATGATTTATACAGGAAATAGGTGAACGTTTCTTGTATGTGTAGAATGAGATTTCATGTAATTAATACTTACTATACAATTTAGGAGAATATAAAAAAGAAAAGAGAGACAAAATAAGGATAAAGCTTTCTTCAGGGAAGAGACAGGTTCATCACTGATGGCTATTTGGACTGGAGTGGGTTAGGAAGAAGACCAGCTAGACAGCACTACAGACCAATCAATACATTCATTATTTCACCAAATCCTGTTGCTTCTATGTTTGTTTGATTTATATTTTTGCCTTAAAATAACTTTATTTGGCTTAAGCTAACTTTGTGGCAACTTACATTTACATTCAAACAGTATGATCTGAAATTAACTTCAAACTCCAAATGTTTCCAACCCATAAATAGCAGTAGTCACCCCAATTGAGAGGGAAGGGAGGGCTGGGAATATGGCCTAGTGGCAAGAGTGCTTGCCTCGCATATGAAGCCCTGGGTTTGATTCCTTAGCACCACATACATAGAAAATGTCCAGAAGTGGCACTGTGGCTCAAGTGGTAGAGTGCTAGCCTTGAGCAAAAAGAAGCCAGTGACAGGGCTCAGGGTCTTGAGTTCAAGCCACAACACTGGCAAATAAATAAATAAATAAAAACCAATCACAAATCCTCCTCCTATTGCTTCTTTTCTATTATTTTTCTTTTCTACTCTTCTACTGCTTTTCTACGACCATTCTTTTCACACTTTTCTGTTCACTCTTTCTTTACTTCAATGATGACTCATCTTTGACTTACTGAAAAAGATTCTAAACTTCTCGTTAATTGACAAACATTACAAATATTTTTCTCTACATCTACGTGCATTTTTAAATTTTTATTTTCCATTTCTGTAGCCTTACTGATCTCAAAACAAGAGATATTTGCCTTGTGGGATTTTGATGAATAGCTGCTTTTCTACCTCTATTTCCTTTTTCCTTTCCTTCTGTGCTCTGAAAATGCAACCTTGTCTGTATTAGTGTCTCTTAAATTATCTGTCTTTTCACTTGCCTTCTCTCTTAGTAATTTTCTACAAGAATAATCAAGACATTTCCCCATGTATTTGAGTATTGGTTAACAAGAAGAAATCAAAATGGAGTAGCACTGGATGGAGGACTTCAAACAGTAGAGAGGTCATGGTCAATCAGATCTTAGAGAAATCTGCAGCTGAAACTTTGAATTGGGTTACAAACATATCCAACTCCTATGTAAGCTGACGTTAGCTCTTAGCCAAATCAGTTTCTAGAACATTGTTCCTGGATCGCAGCTGAACAACAAATTACCAAACTACCCACCTACTGAGACTGTTCTGAACTCCTTTCTTGCAAGACAGTTTAATGTTAGCTAGCACTAATCATTACTCTGACTAAGAAGTGATGTAATTTCCTGTCCCGTTTTGAAGTTTAAAGTTATAAACACAGCTGCCATTTTTTAAAACCTCAGAGCACTTCCAATACTGCTTACATCTGTGGTGGTGTTTTTTTTTTATTACAATCTTAACTAGCCCCAAATAAATGTACCTCTTTTGTTCTCACCTAAATTAATTTTATTCTCAGTGGACACCTAACTGCCCCTAGAAGACTATTTGCTTCTTTAAGACAAGAACTATTTTTATTTCATTCATTTAACTGCTATAGTCTTGCATGAAATATCTACTGATTAAATATTTAAAGGCATGGAAGAGTGAATATTTATTCTTTTGGTCTTGCTATGTTGATTGATTGATTTTCTGGAAATTTACATAATTCTTCATGTGCAACTTTTTCTATTATAAATGGGAAAACTGAGACTCATGAGAGTTATATAATTTGTTTAGGATGAAACAGGAGTAATAGAACACAAAAGAATTAGTAACCACTTTTTTTCCTAAATGTGAATTCCAATGCATGTTCCTTCCTATCTCTTTGATATTTATCTCAGTGATTCTATCTGTTGAGCAACAAATTGCTAATTTGAATTTCTCAACATTATTTAGACATAGCTTTCAAGGATAGACAATATAGAGGCATGCTTCCATATTAGGAGTCAGTTATTCAGCTCTTCCTAACATTATTAACTCCCCGGCCTATCACAAGTACACATTTCTCTTGTTGTCTTTTTCGTTTTCTTCTCCTTTTGCTTCAGATTTTATTACTTTAGTTTCCATAACTTGGAGGGGCTTAAAGGATTTGTGGAGAATAATTAACTTGACATTTATGTTACTCCTGGTTGTGCTTGGTGTATTTGAGGCTTCTTTGTGCAGGATATAGGAGAACAAAGAGTAACTATGGAATAACAAAACCTAGGATATATGTCAAGAAGATATAAGCTCTTATTGTGGTTTTGATACAAAGATGTTCCAAGAAATGCTCATGTCATGAATGTTTACTTCCCAATGATATGGTCACTGAGAGATGAATGGATCACAAGAAATTTATCTTCATTAATGGATTAAACCTTTGATGGATTTATAATATTATGGCATCACTAGAAGTGGCAAAACTAAGAAGTAAGGCTTAGTTGGAAGACAAATCAGAGTTTGTTCAGTAAAACATATCTGTCCCTGGCCCTGTACCACTCCCTTCCCTTTTGCTTCCTGGCTGTCAGAATATAATTAGACTCTATTACTGCCATGGTATCCTGCCTAACTATGACCCAAAATAAATGGTACAAACCTGAAATGATGAGCCAAAATGAATCATTCTCTTAACCTATTCACTCAGCTATTTGATGAAAGTAATGAAAAATTGAGTAATACTCCTATTAGTAAAGTATAGCAGGAGCTGAGTGATTGAGAGTATCCATCTACTCTTTTTGTAGGATGGGCACATAAGGAGTAAGAGGAAGAAAAGCATGGCAAGAATAGGCCTGCCTCTCCTGTAACTCTATGAAGTGGGATCTCATGATTCCCAATTTGGGACAAAGAAAAAACAAATAGAGACCTATACTTAAGAGAAGTTAAAAATAATTAAACAAGAATTTCCCTTCATAGGTCCCAGATAAAATTAAAGAAAGTGAAATTCATAATTTTGTCTTCTTGTCCTTTTTTTTTTTTTGGTATACCACATTCCCCAGATGATCTTGGTCACAAACAACCTCACCAAAGTCCCTATCTAGGGTGAAGCCATGCAGCTCAATTGTGTAGCCTAACAAGAGGCTCTGAGTTAGATCCTTGGCATGGCTAAAGTCAAACAAACAAAACAAAATGACAAAAGCACCAAACCCTTCATCTCCAGAACTCCTCTTCTCTGTCCCTAGTTCTCTGTCCATTACCAATTGATTTTGATCCAATTGATTTTGCTATCCTTGGCTTAGACTTTCTTCACCCTCATTATTATTCTCTTCTACTCACTGATTATGCCTGAAAAAAAATCATAATATGTAGACAAAAACCAAATAGGTCTCTTGAGGTGGTGATAGGCGAGAAGGGACAGATGATTAGTCTAGACATTTCTGGTTTCTATTCTATCAGTTGTAGAGGAAATAGCTTGTGATCATGTTGGTGTTAATATCATTGCTCTAGGGAAGAAACAACAGTGCCTACATGGAAAATGAGGCCATGGCTTTAAAGAGTCATTGTGTTTGTTGCTCATCACAAACTTTGAATATGCTAATGTGTGGTGGTATTTCAGAGAAGAAGCATAAAATATATTTCAAATGACTCAGATCGGATACAAGTCCTGCATATCTATGTGTAACTCTCTACATCACTGTTGAAATGAAAAGTGATCCTTTTCTTCTTGTAGTAGATAATGCCTCAAGTAGAACTTTGAAAAGCAAATAAAATATTTCTGGCTGGCCAGACTTTACAATATAGCTTTTGAAGGGATACTTAAAAGAGCATCAGTTTGAAGGAGCTCTAAATTACCTGCCTCAGGTACTCAGATCACTCTGTAGTTCTTTTTGGAACTCTATTTTAGTTCCAGAAATAAATGGAGTAATTTTAGCTCAGGTAGCCTGGGAACAAAGACTGAAGTCCTTGTAAGTGAGTCATGCTTCTCTCTCCAGTGGGGTTTAGTTGATACAGAACACACTAATAAGAGGAAAAGTTAGCAAGTTCATTTCAAAAGTAAAATTGAAAACACATAACCTTAGATAGTACCTCTTTTGCAAACTGTGTTAAAATTCTGAGTCTTGGAATTTCTAGAAAAATTAATAATGGGAAATAATTTACCTCCTTTTTATTTTTATAAAGAAAACTAAGATAAGGAATTTCAAAGTGACTACAGCTGTTGAAATTTCGTTGATTGTTGTTTGTAAACAAATATATTAGTTTTCATGTTGTTTCTTTTATGTATTTTTTAAGCAAAGAAATACATACCTGTAGGTCATGTCATAATTATATCTATTCATTACCCAAAGATTTGAGAATTTAACTATGTGCTTGCATTAGTTCTTGATTTCTTTAAGTCCTAACATATTATGAACTTAGTTTTTTATTATTAGCACTGGTGGTTTCTTTCCTTAGGCTACTTCCTCCACACAGATCCTTCATTACTTCCATTCTCCTAATGTGTGCATACAGATTATTTTAGATCAAAGTTCAGTTATACCATTCAGACTTTGTAAATCTTGTTCACAATTGAAATCACATGAATATAGTAATTACATATTTCCTGCAGTGTTTAATTTTATCCTTAAAATTAATAATCATTTCTATAGCATGCTTGATATTTTCTGTGCATATACCTAATGCATACCTTGCCTTTCAGATAGAACTGAAAAACTTTTCTCAAAGGATCAGAAAATTAAAAATGTATGAATTCAGCCAAGTGCTGATGTTTCATGCCTGTAATCTTAGCTACTCAGGAGGCTGAGATCTGAGGATCATAGTTTGACACCACCCTGAGAAGGAAAGTCCATGGGACTCTAATCCCCAATAAACTACTCAAAAAACAGCTAGAAGTAGTGCTGTGGCTCAAGTAGTAGAACTCTAGACTTGAGCCAAAAATAAAACTGAAAAAGAAGAAGCTTAGAGACAGTGCACTGACCGGAAAAAAAAAATGAAGTGAGCCAGACCCAAAGAAATATGAACTCTATGGTTTCCCTCATAGAAAATAATTAGCACAGGTTTAGGCTAGCCACAGCAGAGGATCACAAGAGCTATGCTCCTATGAACGCATAAGATGATGCTAAGTGAAATGAACTCCATGTTATGGAAACGACTGTTATATCACTGTTGTAATCACTTTCAACACGTTTCAACACACCATGTGAAACCATAGCTTCTTTTGTTGATGATCCTCTTGTATGCTTTACTATGGTTGTACTTGCGCTATCACTGTATCTCATCTGAATACACTGGATACTGTATATACTGATATTAGAACTAGGGAAGTAAAAGGGAATATCAAAATTGAGAGACAAAGGATAAAAAGACAAACGACTCCAAAAGCAATACTTGCAAAGTCATTTGGTGTAAACCAACTGAACAATTCATGGAGGGAGAGGGAAAAGGGGAGGGGGGAATGGGAGAATGAGGGAGAAGGTAACAAACAGTACAAGAAATGTACCCAAGGCCTAACGTATGAAAATGTAACCTCTCTGTACATCAATTTGCCAATAAAATAAAAATATTAAAAAAGAAGTATGAATTCCATGTGGGTTTTTTTTTTGCAGTTATCCATAAAAATTGCATTATTGACCGAATTTCTCACAGCCTCATGTATCTAAGTTGTTTGAAGGTACTTTCTCATAGTCTCAGCTTGGTGACCTCTGCTGCTCACTAGGAAAGCAGCAAATTCCATACAAGAAACAGTTTGAATAAGTTATTTTGAGTTTCTGTTTCCACTCATGAGAAAATACTTGAGTGAGTTGAAATAAGAGAACTGTAACAGGAAATCTGTACTGTGTATGAATGATCATTATAACAGAATCATCCCATGGACCACATATGTGTAGCTGAGGGCATGGGCAGACATGACTAACCAACCTGCGGAGCCAGCCAACAGCGAAAAGGGAATCCTGAATGAGGGGGGGCGAGGATTAAAGAAAAGGAAAAATACAAGACGAGAAAAAAGACAAGAGGCAAAGATGGGGTATGGGAGGTCTGCCTCTCGAGATTGTAACTCAAGACTGCAGCCATGTTTATTCTTAAATTCCAGCTTATATACAGTTTAACAACCAGGAAATAGCATAGGATTAACTAAGGTTTAAGAAAACAGAAAGGCCCTGAAATTGGTAAATAACAACAGACAGTAAAACAAGATATAGTTGAATGGTTTACATAACAGAATCTTGTTGACATAATAAGACATCTCGGGATTAGTACTGTCCTTCAAGTAAACCATGTCCTTGCATGTCCTTGAGATAACAGCATAGCCAGAGGTTAGGATAAACTTTGTTGTTGGCTTCCTAAGCCATGACCTTGCACGCCCTTGAGAGTAAGCCAGAAGTCAGGGTGAATTTCGCTGTTGGCTCCCAACAAACCAAGATTACCTAAGCCTAGTCTAGATATGAAGAATGATTCTGCTTGTCTGTAATTCGCTGAAAAGTAACATCATCTTTAAAGAAAGCAAATGCTGGAGTGGCTTTTACTTCACGATATTAAATCTATTAAGAGATTTTCCTCCTGGAGCATTCAGTTTTTGATTTTGTGCCCCGCCCCCTCCAAGTGAATTCAATTCAAGGCCATGTGCTTACAACTTGAGTCATATCCTCAGTTCTGCTTTTAGATTGTTTTTCAGAGAGGGTCTTGAGTTTTTATCTGGACTGATCTTGAATCTTTATCTTTCTACTTCTGCCTGCCAAGTAGCTGACATTAAACATGTGCACCTCCATGCAATTATCACTAGGTTTGTTCCTTTTTGAACTGGTGACCTTTCAGCTTGCTGCACGAGCTGGACACTGGTGGCTCACATCCAAATTCCTAACTATTCACGAGGCTGAAATCACAGGCTCATTGTTCAAGTCAAGGCAGAAAGGTCGCAGAAATGCTCCTTCTGCAAATAACCAGCAAAATGTCTCACTCAGATGTGACTCAGGTGGTGAAGTGCCAACCATCAGTAAGCAAGTCAAGATGAAAAGCTTGAATTTAAGCCATAGTACACACAGAGGCAAATGTGCACATATGCACACACACACACACACACACCACCACCACCACCACCACCACCACCACCATCACCACCACCAAATAGATATGGACCTAGAACATTTTTTCCTCCAACTTGGGAGTATCTTTTGCCTACACTGAGTTTTACATTTTGTAGTTTTATGTTTTCTTTCATTGTGGTAGACAATATCTCCAGAAATAACATTTTTACCTAGACATCAAGATGAATTTCATCAGATCTGCCCAATAAAAAGGATTTTTCTCCTTTATATTTAATTAATAGCTCAATCATTTTAGGGGAAAACTCAACTGATAAACGTGTAAAGAAGACTTGATACATATGTATGTTTAAAATGTTACATGGCCATAAAGATGAATTGTCATCTGCAGGAGATAGAGCTGGAGGTCATTATGCTGAAGGAGGTTAGCCAAGCTCAAAGAGACAAATGTCATATATTTTCTATAATTTGTGAGAACTGAAATAATGAGAAGAAGGAGGAGGAGGAGGAGGAGGAGGAGGAGGAGGAGGAGGAGGAGGAGGAGGAGGAGGTGGAAGAAGAGGAGAAGAAAGTGGTGATGATGATGAAGGTAATGGGACATGAATGTAAAAGGCAGGGAGGCTATCTTGGAAGACATCAGTCATCAGTGGAAGGGATGAGGGAATCCTGCTGAGGGATGAAGAGGAACAAAGTACATCACACACATATGCTTGCATACATTCATACACACATATAATGAAAACTACCAGATGTTATTTGAAAAATTATGGAGGAGAAAAGGGAAGAATGTAAATGTGAAGGAGTTAAAATTATTCAGAGTGTACTGGGTACATGTGTGGAAATATCACAATGAATGAAACTCTAGCATATTTCAAATATATTCTATTTGAAATAACTTTTTATATCTTTCAGTGTCATTATGAAGAAGTGTGACACTATTTTTGCTTTCAGTAATTATAGTTTTTACATTTCTGAAAGATTTTTAGCTCTGATTTTTATTTCAGGATTCAGAAATCTAATATTATAAGCTTCTCTTACTGTTTTAAAACTCTGATTTTATGGAAGACTTTTCAATATAGTATTCAATCAGTCCACTGACTTTTGAGTAATTCTACTACACTGTATTTAATTTCTATCAGTAGCTTGTTGAAATTTTTTATGAAGTTTGATCTTATTGTTCATGATTACTTTAGCCCTTCGACAATATTGAAAATAATTTTTCTGTCTCTTACTGTACTTTTTTTCCACTTCTATTTTGTTTTTATTTGATTTCATTTTGTTTTAGTATTGAAGATGGACCCCACGACTTCATTCAAGACAGATTCTTATCCAGAGATACTTCCCCAAGTCCTTGTTATTTTCTTAAGCTTCTGTGCTTTATATTGTAGGATTTCCTAAATTGTTAGACAATCCTTGAACATTTTAGGACACCCCCCATTGAAAACAAGCTAAGAAGAAAATATAATATGAAAGAGATTTTTCTGATTCACCAATCATGGCACAGTTGGTAGTATCTAGTTGCTTTTTTCTCTTAGGCTGATTTCACCTAAAAAGTCCTTTAATTTTGTGATTGGAAATTATAAATCTGGCAGGGAGAGCTTTGTGACAAGAAAGATAGTGGACTATCCTCCTACAGTCTCGCTGAGTATAAATGCCTAGAGACTTGTGTAAATTATCGTGTCTTAGCGTATTTTTTTCTCTACCATTAGATGTGTTTACTTGTAGATTTATAGGCACATTCTAGCTATCACAAATGAGGGAAACCATGCAACCTATGTTTCTCTAGGTCTGGCTTACTTTGCTTAATATAATTTTTTTTCTGAATCAATTTTCTTACGAATGGTACAATATCTTTCTGATGGATGAAAACTCCATTGTGTATATATACCACACTTTCTTGATCCATGTATCCATTGAAGCTGTCTGGCTTGATTCCATATTCAAGGTGGAATACTTACATGCACCTGATCACATAAAATATATTTATTGAAATGTACTCCAGAAAATAGAAACAATTTTTTTCTCTGTTGCTGTTTATGAGCAGATGTAGCAGTGATACTCACTAGACACCATGTTAAAAATAAATTTTACAACTTGTGAATGGGAGCAAGAGGGAAAAACTGAGAGAGTTTGAGGGAAGGGATGACATTGTTCAAAAATAAATGTACTCTTTATCTGACTTATATAACTGTAACCCCTCTGTACATCACCTTTTAATAACAATAAAATTACAAAAGAAAATATTGGTTTAATTACTTCAGGATTTTAAATCACTTCATCCCTTTGTGTTTACTAGATTCCCATCATCTGTTTGCATCTATACCACTGCAACTCCACCTGTGTCTGGGCCTTTGCATTTTGCTTTGTTTCGTTTCAGTTTCCATAGAGGAACACTTTTACCATATGGGAAAGAGAATTCATAGTTTAAAGGTATCAAGAAGAGAACCTTGGGGCTGGGAATATGGCCTAGTGGCAAGAGTGCTTGCCTCCTACACATGAAGCTCTCGGTTCGATTCCCCAGCACCACATATATAGAAAACGGCCAGGAAGGGTGCTGTGGCTCAGGTGGCGGAGTGCTAGCCTTGAGTGGGAAGAAGCCAGGGAAGGTGCTCAGGCCCTGAGTCCAAGGCCCAGGACTGGCCAAAAAAAGGAAAAAAAAAAAAGAGAGAGAACCTTGAGTGTAGCTGGTCAGAGCACATTTCTTGGAATTTTTTGTTTCATACACACAGGATTTCTGTCCCAACCTTCAAAGGGTCCATGGAGATGTCCAGGAAGAACAGTCACCTTGGATCCTCTTCCCATGTGGCTCAGCATTCTCACCTTTGGAAACAGTGGAGTTATTAAATTTCCTGTTACCTTTATTTCCCTCTTTCTTTGTCCTTCTGAGTCTATATCATGACTTTCATTTCTTATTATTGTTTTTGTAGAATTGGTAGATGAAGGCTCATATTTTCATGCGCTTCAATTTACTCTAATGTTCCTGAGTTAATGATATTCAACTAAAATGTACAGAAAAAATATTGCAATAATGTCATAATATCAATCACAAAGGCTAAGCAAACTCACTAATGTTATTTTAAGCATTTCCTAAAAATATCTTGGACTTTATAAATATAAACAATTAATCAGTTGAAACTAAAGAAAAATGCCATACCCACATTAAATGGTGTACTATTGTTAGTCATAGGGGAAATAAATTTGGTAATTAATTAATTTGTCCTTAAAATGAACACAAACACTCACACACATATACACATACACACACACACACTACACAATGAATTAAAATAGTTTAATTCTAAGGAAACAATTGTACATAAAGCTTACTTGCTAAGCAAGGTCAAACTTGCCCCTGTAAAGAAAAGATATTAGCTTGGTTTGCAAGTAATATTTCTAGCATATGTGAAAATAGAGACTATTTTAACCTAGTATTATATCTGTAAATAATGCTTTCTCAGAACCTAAGTTAATGAGGTAAGGCTTGGTGATCTGCTGATTAAAATACTAAAAATAGAGGTAGTGATAAATGTGGTGTCATAATTTGCAGGCAAAAGGAGAGCGTATAAGATCAATGCCCATTTGTAACTTCCTGACACTGCGTATTCATTTACTGAAAGAATTATCTGCTAATTACTTTGTTTGGATTAAGATTATTTGACTTTCAGTTTAAAATAAGATGACAATATTGACATTTATTGTGATTATTTGTCATTTGCTTAATTTCTTGAGTGACCAAAGACTCCAATGTTTAAAACTGCAGTTTTTGTAAGTTTTTTTTTAATATAAGAACAATTTTCTAAATGAGAGTTTACTATGAAGGAATATTTATGAAACACGCTTATTCGTTAAGAATTCACCAGGTTAATCAACATGATACCAATGAATTTGCTTCACAATGTTGACTTTTATAAGTACTGTAAAGTCATTATACTCTCCAAATCTATCTCTTGTAAATTCTACATATGCTGAATAGCAAGACATTGTGAAGTGTTAGTCTTCCTAGAAATCAGAACCAGGCTTGAATACCAAACTTGCTATGCATTATATATAAGAACATGCATTATAAGTAAGAACCACTCTGAAAGGCCAAATATTCATCCATTTGTAGGAACCCATGCTGTCTCATTCTTCAAGAATGAATTCTGCATTTAATACTGTGATAGCTGCACATGGGAGGAATGGCAGCCAATGTTGTGTAGGATGCAGACAATTAATCAGTGCTGGGATTTCTTGTTCTATTCAAACAACCAGAGCAGATTTCCTAATGATATCAGTTTTAAAAGTAAGACAGTATTATTGACCTGAATCATAAGTTCACACAATTCAATGTGTAATTAATTCAGTTATAGATAGCAGTGTTCACCATCAAATAATTATTTATTTATGGATTTATTATTATTTAGAGCAATTATTTTTACCAGTTTCTAGAAGGAAGGAGAATGTGTCATAATCAACTGAATAATAGTTATAAGCTCTTATTCTCCACATTCACAAGCAGCAATACCTCCAGTTAAAATCCTGACTATTTCTAGCCTAGAAAACAAAATTCTGAACCCCCATCCTTCAAGTTTTTCTGAAATCAAATGTCAAGAATGCAATGTACTTCATAAGCATATTTGTTGTCAGTTGTGTATGGATAAACAACAGGTTTTTTTCCCCAAGAAGTTCATGATTTATGCCATTCCATAGCTACATAAATTACTATTTGGGTTTTAATGTATCTATATAACAGGACCACAAAATCTGTAAATTTGGGGCAAAGATATCAGTGTACAACCAAGCTTTTCCCCCCAATCTTGACATGAGAGTAAATTTTTTAAAAATTCTATCTGTTCTGAATATTCATATAATACCACAATGTTTAAGAAAAATCTTGTCATTATTTAATATATAAATCATAGAACTTGTGGGAAAGCTTATGTTTTGTTGTTGTTGCTACTACTGTTATTATTAGTGTTGGTGGTGGTTGTGCTGGTGAGAAAATATTTATTTAGTCATTTTTACATCTAAAATAATGTGTTAAGTAAATACTTAAATACTTAGAAGTAAATACTTCTAACCAGGTGAGAAAGTAGTTCTCAAGAATAATCCAGTGATTTCACCCCTGATATCACTGTAATGGTTTTTAGTATCTTAGATATAGTATATACATGTTTTGAACTAGGGAAGGGAAAGGGAATCCCAAAATCAAAGAAACAAAGGATAAAAAGACAAACCAATATAACAGCAATAATTATAAAACTATACTGTGTAAACCAACTCTACAGCTCATAGAGGGAGAGGGAAATGGGGAGGGGGAAGGGGGAAATGAGGGAGGAGTTAACAACTTGGATAAGAAATGCACTCACTGCCTTATGTATGATATTATAACTCCTCTGTACTTCACTTTGATAATAAAGGAAAAAAAAGATGGTTAAAAAAGAGAATAATTTATTATAACCCATGCACTGGTGTTTCAAACCCACAATTCTAGCTACTCAGGATGCTGAGATCTTGAGGATTGTAGTTCAAAGCCAGCCTAGGGAAAGAAAGTCCAGGAGACAGCCCCACTTAACCATTCATTCAAAAACTGAGATGCAAATCAAAACAACATCGAGATTACACCTCACCCCACTAAGAATGTCCTTTATCAAGAAAACTAAAAATAATAAATGTTGGAGGGGATGTGGTCAAAAGGGAACCCTACTTCACTGTTGGTGGGAATGTAAACTGGTTCAGCCACTCTGGAAAATGGTATGGAGATTCCTCTGAAGGCTAAATATAGAGCTCCCTTATGACCCAGCAGCCCCACTTTTGGGCATCTAACCAAAAGACCACAAACAAGAACACACTAATGTAGGGGATGGCTATACCTTTAAGACCTGGGACATCAATTTCTCTGGACTGAGCTGAATGGGTTGCCCCTTCATTTACCCCTTCCTTTTGCGGAAGAGGCCGCATATATATCTTATGTCAACATTTGCCTCATGCCTACATATGCCATTTATTTACAGCATCCTGCTAATTTAAAAAACATAAAAGGAGATGTAGGGGATGGCTATACCTTTAAGATCTGGGACTGCTTGGCTGCTAGCCACTCGCACCTTCTCCCCGGGTCTGGAGCTTCCCCCGCCCTCCGTCTTCGAGCACATGTGCCACCAGGACCCCGGCTGAGCCTTGGGGGACTGTGGTCTCCGCCTCTGTGAGAAGTTCCATGACATCACTGTGATGGACAGTTCATTAGCCAATTGTTAATACACAGTTAGTCCCCCCCTCTTCCTGCCACCATTACTGTTATATAACCTCCCCCCTCCCCCAAATAAAACTTTGGGAAGCTCCTGAATTGACTCCTAGGTGTCCATGCATAACCGGCCTCCTTGGCCAGTATAAAGGGGGGGGGGAGGGCATTCACGCAGCCACACACCACTGAGGCTATCCGTGGCCCTCACTCCCGCATTACTTCCTACTGGTCAGAGGATATGTGTTGAGAGCGATAGGGGAACACATAAGGGGATAAAGGCTTGGCATCTCCACAGAGGAGACCTGGAAAAATAGCCCGGCAAGTGACGTCCAAACGTGGGGTGGGAAGCCCACGAGAAGCAAAGTCCCGAGCTATTGGTAGCCCTCGGGAATTTGGAGTGGGTTCTCCAGTCCGTGTTGGTTCCCCCATTGGGCAGTAAAGAGATGGGGCCACTCGATTCGTGCTCCAAAAGACCGGGTTGGACTTTTGGGATATTCAGGCCAAGGGCCGAGGGATTTCTACTGCCCGGGGTGATGGCTGTGCTCCCAGCACCGGGCAGGGCGGGGTGGAGCAGACCGCGTGTCCCGCGGGAGACCCACCATGGCGGCTTTGCGAAAGGGGAGCACAGGGGGCTGTGGCGCCCGGAGCGGGGGCTGCTGTCTGGGCCGGGACCCCCCTCCCCGCCCCCCCCCCCCCCGGATTTCCAGGTCCCAATTTGCGAGCGGCTTGGGGCACAGCAGGCACAGAGGCGGCGAGGCGCGCAGAGTGCCTGAAGTGGCTTGCCCTTGAGCCGGCCCCCCCCTTTCCTTTTCCGCTTCGGGGGTCAGCCGCCGGTGGCCGGTGGCAGCAGTGGCGGTGGTGGCGATCCCAGAGTGCAGCGGATTTGCGCACTTGGTTTTAGGGCTAGCCCGTCGCCCTCCCTACCTCTAAAGCCAAATTTGCTGGACTGCATTATAATACCTGTTGAAAAAAGAGACAGGGGCTTAGATTTTTATCAATGCTTGATATGTTGGGATGGGGATGGCCTCCCGCCGCCCCCACCCGTGCTGGTGGGCATGTTGGATTCCTCGAGGCTGGGCGGGGACTTGGAGGCTGGGAGACTCCTGGTGATGCTTCACAACAAAGGCGTCCTGCTGTGAGCTAGCTGTCTGTGTCCTGTTAGTTCTGTGTTAAACTTTCCCATGCAGCTGGTAGGCAGAGTTACAGCAAGAAAAAGCCCCAGTTCTCCAAACCAAACGGACAGTTTGGGGGGAAAGCAAAGGGTTCTTTTTTTAAAATTTAATTTATTTATTAATTGAACACAAATTTTTTTGACAAAGTGTTGTGCAAAAAGGGTACAATTACATAGTAGGGCAGTGTGTACATTTCTCGTGATATCTTATGCCCTGATTTTCTTTCCCTTCTCTAGGTCAGGTAGACATATATACAACATACAATGTATCAAAAACATATACAGTAGCCACTTGGCCAAGCCCAAGAAAATTCGCCTAGGGCTTTAAATGTAATGTCAATATTAGACAATATGTCGACAGTAGTCTTACATGAATGTACATGCATAGCTTTTGAGCTATTGTATTCCACTGAGAGGTCAATTTTTGACCTTTATATGTTGAGTAGTTGTTTGGTTTTAGTTACATACTGTTGGGTCGCTGCCCCAATACTGTGGGAAATACTATTTGACAAGCAGTTTTTGGTTTCACAGACCTGGTCTCTACTGTCTCTCCGTCTCCCTTTCTTAACAGTCAGATATCAGGGAGATCATGCCCCTTTGTTTTCTGTGTTCTAGGCTTGTCTCGCTCAACATTATTTGTTCAAGTTCTGATCATTTGCCTGTGAATAACAATATTTCACCATTCCTAATTGCTATGTAATATTCCATTGTGTATAGGTACCATATTTTTTTGATCCATTCATCTGTGGAGGGGTATCTGGATTGTTTCCATATTTTGGCTATTGTGAGTTGTGCCACGATAAACATGGAAGTACAAATGTCTTTTTGATATCTTGGGACTTGCTGTTTAGGATAGATGCCTAGGAGTGGTATGGCTGGGTCATAGGGTAGGTCTATATTGAACTTTTTGAGAAACCTCCATACTGTTCTCCATAGTGGTTGTACTAATTTGCACTCCCACCAACAATGGAGAAGGGTTCCTCTTTCCCCGCACCCCCTCCAGCATTTGTTGTTGCCTGAGTTCAGAGTATAGGCCATTCTAACTGGGGTGAGGTGATATCTCAGGGTTGTTTTTATTTGCATTTCCTTTACTACCAGGGATGTTGAACATTTCCTCAAATGTTTCTTTGCCATTTTTATTTCTTCTCTCGTGAAGTCTCTCTTTAGCTCCTTTGCCCATTTCCTAATTAGTTTATTGGACTTGGAGGGGCTTAGTTTTTTGAGTTCTCTGTAGATGACTGATATTAGGCCTTTGTCTGTGGCTGTGCTGGTAAAGATCCTTTCCCATATGGTTGGCTGTCTTTCTGTTTTGGTGGCTATGTCCTTAGCTGTGCAGAAACTTTTTATTTTGTAGTAGTCCCATTTGTCGATTCTCTCCCCTATTTGGTGTGCCCCTGGGACTACATTCAGGAAGTTCCTTCCTGTGCTTATAAGTTCTAGCGTCTTTCCTACTCTGTCCTTCAGTAGTTTCAAGGATTCAGGTCTGATATTGAGGACCTTGATCCATTTTGAGTTGATCTTGGTGCATAGTGATAGGATTGGGTCTACTTTGAGATTTCTGCATATGACTGCCCAGTTCTCCCAGCACCAGTAGTTGAAGGGGCTAGGTTATTCCATTGTATGTCTTTAGGTCCTTTGTCGAATATCAGCTGACTGTAAGAGTGAGGTTTTATTTCTGGATCTTTAATTCTGATCCATTGGTCTTCCGGTCTGTTTTTATACCAATACCAGGCTGTTTTTGTTATGATGGCCTTGTAGTAGAGCTTGAAGTCTGGTATTGTGATACCTCCTGCACTGCTTTTTGTTGCCTAGAATTGCTTTGGCTATTCTAGGTCTTTTGCTGTTCCATATGAATTTATGGATTGCTTTCTCTATTTCAGTGAAGAATGTGACTGGGATTTTGATGGGGATTGCATTGAATTTGTATAACAATTTGGGCAATATGGCCATTTTCACTATATTGATTCTGCCTACCCATGAGCATGGGAGGTCTTTCCATCTCCTTGTGTCTTCTTTGATTTCCCTTATTAGATTTTTATAGTTCTCATTAAATACATTCAACACGTCCTTGGTTAAGTTGATCCCTAGGTACTTTATTCTTTTTTTGGCTACTGTAAATGGAATTGTCTCCATAATTTCCTTTTCTGTTTGTATATTGCTGGTGTACAGAAAAGCTGCTGAATTTTGTGGATTGATTTTGTATCCTGCTACTTTGCCAAAATGGTTTATTAGATGTAGGAGTTTGGGGACTGAGTCTTTGGGGTCCTTCAGATATAAGATCATGTCGTCTGCGAATAGGGATAATTTGATTTCTTCCTTGCCGATGTGGATCCCTTTGATGTCCTCCTCTTGCCTTATTGCTATGGCTAGGGATTCCTGCACTATGTTGAAAAGAAGAGGGGGGAGTGGGCAATCTTGTCTTGTTCCTGAGTTTAGGGGGAATGATTTAAGTTTCTTTCCATTTAATATGATATTAGCAGTTGGTCTGTTGTATATGGCTTTTATTGTTTTGAGGAATGTTCCCTCTATTTCTGTTCTCTCCAGAGCTTTTAATAAGTATGGATGTTGTAATTTGTCAAAGGCTTTTTGGGCATCGACTGAGATAACAATGTGATTATTGATTTTAGTTCTGTTTATGTGGTGAATTACGTTGATTGACTTACGGATGTTGAACCATCCTTGTGACTGTGGGATAAAGCCTACTTGGTCATGATGTATGATTTTCTTGATCAGTTTCTGGATCCTGTTAGCTAATATTTTACTGAGGAGCTTTGCGTCTGTGTTCATTAGTGATATTGGGCTGTAGTTCTCTTTTTTGTTGGGTCCTTGCCTGGTTTGGGAATGAGTATGATATTAGCTTCATAGAATGAGTTTGGGATTTCTCCCTCTGTTTCTATTTCACGGAAGAGTTTGAGGAGTATTGGTATTAGCTCCTCACTAAAGGTTTTATAGAATTCATTGGTGAATCCACCCGGGCCTGGGCTTTTCTTTGTTGGGAGGTTCTTGATTACCCCATGTATCTCACTGTAACTTATTGATTTATTTATTTGATTTATTTCTTCTTGATTCAGTTTGGGCAGTTTATACTTCTCTAGAAATTGATCCATTTCTGTAAAATTATTGTTTTTTACTTAGTAGAGTTTCTGGAAATAGTTCCTTATGATTGTTTGAATATCGTGTGTACTTGTAATTTTTCTGGTGGAGTCCCTGATTTTATGTATATGAGTCTCTTCTCTTCTTTTTTTTTTGTAAGTCTTGCGAGGGGTCTGTCAATTTTATTTATTTTCTCAAAGAACCTGCTTTTAGTCCTATTTATTTGTTGAATGGTCTTTATATTTTCAATCAGATTTATGCCTTCTTTAATCTTCGTGATCTCTCTCCTCCTAGTGATTTTAGATTCGATCATTTCTTGTTTCTCCAGTTGTTTTAGTTTCATCGTGAGGTTATTTATTTGCTCTTCTTCCATTCTTTTAATGTGAGTGCTGAGGGCAATGATCTTGCCCCTCAGTACTGCTTTAGCTGTACCCCATAGGTTCCTTTGTGATGTATTTTCTTTGTCATTGTGGCCTATGAATTCATAGATTTCATGTTTAATTTAGTCTGTGGCCCAAGTGTTGGATAACAGTGTGGGGTTTAGCCTCTAAGAATGTGTATAGCCTCTGTGGTAACCGTTGTTATTGAGGGTTACCTTTATTCCACTGTGGTCAGATATAGTACATGGTATGACGTCAATACTTTTGTATTTGCTGAGGTTCTTTGTGTGGGCTATGACATGGTCTATTTTGGAGTATGATCCATGGGCTGCTGAGAAGAAGGTGTATTGGGTCTCTGTAGGGTGGAAGATTCTGTATAGATCTGTCAGATCCATTTGGGATATGGTGTTACTTAGGTCCTCAGCTCCCTTGCTGATCCTCTGGGTGTTGGATCTGTCTCTTGGAGAGAGTGGGGTATTAAAGTCACCCACTATGATTGTGTTTGGCTCTATCTTGTTCTGTAGTTCTGTGAGAATTTGCTTGACATATGTAGGGCCTCTTTTGTTCCCTGAGTATACATTTATCACTGTGATGTCTTGGTTCTGGATTTTTCCTTGTATTAAAATGTAGTGTTCTTCTTTGTCTTATTGAGTTGATTTTAATGAGAAGTCCAGCTTGTCTGAGATCATTATGGCTACTCCTACCGTTTTGGTAGGTGTGTTTGCTTGGAAGATCTTGTTCCATCCTTTCATACGGAGCCTGTTTTTATCCCTTGCTGTAAGATGGGTCTCTTGTAGACAACAGATGGCTACTTTTTGTTTGCAGCTCCCCTCTGCCAGCCTGCTCCTCTTTATCATAGAGTTTATACTGTTTATATTCAAGGAGATCAAGGATAAGAGTGTTTTTTCTCCTTCCGTTTTCTTGTTTGGCTGTTTATCTCACCCTCCCTTTATTTTCTTGTCTTTAGTGAGCTGTTCTTTCTGTTGGGTTCTGGCTATTGTAGTTTCTTTCTGTTTCTGTCTGTGTGTTCTGTATGGTTTCTGTTGGGTGGGGTTCCCCTCTTAGAATTAGCTGCAGGGCTGGTTTTTTTATTCACATACTCCTTTAGATCCTCTTTGCTATGGAAAGATCTGGTTTTCCCTATGAATGTGAACTCAAGCTTCGCTGGATATTTTATTCTGGGTTGGCAGTTGTTGGCCTGTAGGACTTGGATGGTGTTCTTCCATTCTCTTCACGCATGGTAGGTTTGTGTGGAGAGGTCTGCTGTTATTCGAATCCTTTTCCCATTGTAGTAAGTTTCTTTCTTCACTTTGACTGCATTCAGAATTTGCTCTTTATTCTTGAGATCTGAAGTCTTGAATATTATGTGCCTTGGGGTGGCTTTTCTGGGGTCTGGCCTGCCAGGTGTCCTATAGGCTTCAGTTACCTGGATGGATGGTATCTGTGGAGTCCCACTGTCTGGACTCTGGGCTCCCGGTGTGAGTTTTCGGCAGTCGGTCTGCCGATCGCCGGGTCCCCTTTCCCAGCCTGGCCCTGTTTGGGCCAGGGTCTGCTGGTGGGGGGAGGGTGCCCTGGAGATTCTCCGGCTCCATGTAGGATTTCGGCTCTTCTTTTTTGCTCCTTTTAGTTTTCCTGCATTTCTCCACTGCTTCTGGCTGCTAGTTTTGCTGGGTTCTTGATGGGGTGTTGGGTGCTAGAGTTCCCAGCTCACTATTCAGTTGGAGAGACTCAGGGTGCCTCCCTACTGTGGCGGCACCATATTCCTCTCTCAGCAAAGGGTTCTAATACAGCAATGAATAATTTGACTGGATTTTCTAAAACTACCCTTTCAGAGATACTAGAAATTGGATGGGTGGAAGGTTTGTTTGTCTGATGTGATTTGATTCCTGTGCTACTCTTGCAATTTGGAGATATTGAAAAGGTAAGATGCTGAGACCAAATCTCTTGTGTTTATGATTCTGGTAAACATGGTTAAAAGTACTTTTGTCACAATTGTCTTGGATATCAGTCTAAGGATTCAGGTACTAAAGTCTATGTATACTGTGATGCAATAAGTAAGACTCCTAACTATCTTAAGTTACATATAATCAGGCAAGTATTTTGAAGTATGTATAATAAACTAGTAGGGATAAAAGTAAATTCTCATTAACCCTGTATGTAGAAAAGAAAAAAAATGGCAAAACAAGCTAATGTTTCTCACTAATTTATTGGAAAGCTAAATGGCTAAGTGTTTCTAAATTTGTAATTGTAATTTTTGCATTAAGAAAAAATTTTCATTTGAGTTCAGAGTCTTTCGGATGCAAATAAGGCTGAGGCAAAGGCTTAAATTACATTCCTGGATAAAAATTTAAACAACGAGAGTGCTAACATTTTGCCAGGTCAAAGACATCATAGCTGTATTGGAGGCCACAGAGTTACCTTGGGATGTTGTGATTAGGGAAATCTCTTAAAGTCATCACCCTGCTTGAACCAAAAGGGCATCAGCCTACAAAAGCCAGAGAATACTCAGAGCAACCAACCAGGAAATGCTGGGGGATTTTAAATGTCTTTAACCAGTCTGTGTAGAATTTTGCAGGCCATCTTGCAGGAGGTGTCTCTGAGATCCTACCACAGACTTACCCGGATGCAACCCATCTATCCTGCTGGCCTGCTAATTTGGGATGGAAGACACAGCTGCTGCAAATTCACTGAAGTTGAGACCTTTACATTGTCCTGACCTTTTGCCCTCTTAATTATTATTCATTTGTGCTCTTTTCCACCTGCAGGTAAGATCAAATCATATGATTTAAATTGATGGCACATAGATCTCATGTTCTCTAAGTGTTACATCAAAACTTTGGATAGTATTTGTTGGTCAATTCTCGACAAGTTATAGGTTAAACTCTATTCCTAATGCCTTCCTCGTTGCTTAATTGGATATAAAAAGGGCTCATATGACTAAAACTCCTCGGATTGCAGTTAAAAGCCAGCCCGGGCAAAAGAAAATCGCTCTAAAACTCCATCACCCAATTATCCAACAAAGAGCCAGACTGGAAGTTTGGCTCAAGAGAAGCAGCGAAATGCTGAAAGCGGCTCCGTGGCTCAAGTGGTAGAGCACTAGCCTCGAGCAGAAGTACTCAGGGACAGTGCTCAGGCCCTGAGTTCTAACCCCGTGAATGTCGATGAGAGCATGCCATTCCAGCAACAAGCGCCTGAACTCCTGGGACTCAGCCAGTCCAGGAAACAGGGATATGGAGAGGAATAAGAGGAGAATGATGTCATATCCTAAACGGAGTCACCTTGTCTCACCCTTTCAAAACTAATCAGAGCCAGGAGAAAAGGAGGAATAGTTACCTGTCCATTTTCCTTTTTTCTGCCAGTTGTATATATGTATGTATATTTATTTTAGCCTCTGACTGGCTACTCCAAACCGGACCACTAGCACTAAACATTTCCTTCATTATTCCTCCTTCTTTGTAATTGACCACAATTGGGTTTATGCTCCAAGTGGAACTTTTCTGGCTTATGCCCAGGGTGTGTTCTATGTCATTCATGTTAACTAGCTCTGAGAACTTGTCAGCCTTTTGTTTGACCTTTTCAAAAGTCTCTTTTAACAGAGTAACATCTTTCACTGGGATCACCACCTGGGAACTTGCAGTTCAAGGCCATCATCTTTCTACACTGCTGTGCCCAAGCTACAGGGGCTGACCAGAGGAGACCATGACACCCATTGGCCCTGATGACCATTCTGGTGGTAACAATGAGGACTTTTACCAACCACACTGGATGATACCAAGCCATATGGCAAATCAGGGGCCCCTCACTACTTTGCCCCCTTTCAGCAGGAAGTAGTTCCAGAAGAAATGACCTTCGCCCATACTCCCAGCCTGGTGACCTCTGGTGTCATTTAAAAAAAAAAAAGGAGGAGGACAGACCCCATAACTAGTTAAGGACAGTTATGCTTACATTAAATATCTTAAGTTTACACAAAAAAGAACTTTTAAATCTTCCCAAAATAGTGCGGGCAGGAGCATTGTATGTATGTGCCTTTCCAGATTGGGAAATTAAGCCCAGAGCACTCGCTCTGGAGAAATGTCTTCTTCTTGTTCTTTCTAGGAAAACAAGGACCGTGCTGTATTTCTTCTGCTCTTCTATGGGACTATGGGAAGCCTGCCTGTTGTACAACAGCGGTAGAGGACACCGGTGCCAGCTAGTTTCCCTTCCCTGCTTGCTTTCTAGGCTCTTCCTTGAGTGCCTTCCTTGGTGCAATGTTTTGCTGTGGCAGCATCGCCTGCAGCTTTGCACAAGAACTAAAGAGAAGTTTTGCACCATTGTTTCTCCTTTTGCTCTTCCCCTGCTGGTTTATTTAGGGGGTCCCGTTGGAGGGAAATAGGAACTGAGGGTTCTGACACCTTGCTTCAATGTTTTTGATAAAATGTTTAAAAGGTAGGTGCAAGGGTTTAGTGCCTTGCCTTCAATGTTGATGGAAAAAAAAAAATTTTACTAATTACATGTGTTAAGTTATCAGCTGCTGTGGACTACCAGAGTCGCCAGAGTTTAAACCTGCTTTTACCTCACCGCCAGAAGAGGGGAACAATGCCTGCATTATCTTGAGTGGCGCAGAAATGGGCTAAGGACTCCAATTTCTCCAGACTGACCAAATGTGTGGCCCCTTCACTTACCCCTTCCTTTTGTGGAAGAGGCCCCATATATATCTTATGTCAACATTTGCCTCATGCCTACATATGCCATATGTTTACAGCATCTCCTGCTAATTTAAAAAACAAAAAAGGAGGAGATGTAGGGGATGCCTATAACTTTAAGACCTAGGACTGCTTGGCTGCTAGCCACTCGCACCTTCTTCCTGGGTCTGGAGCTTCCCCCACCCTCTGTCTGTGAGCACGTGTGCCGCCATGGCGCTGGCTGAGCCAAGAGGCCAGGCCTTGGGGGACTGTGGTCTCTGCCTCTGTGGGAAGTTCTATGACATCACTGTGATGGACAGTTCATTAGCCAATCGTTAATACCCAGTTAGTCTCCCTTCTTCCTGTCGCCATTACTGTTATATAAACCCCCTCGCTCCGAATAAAACTTTGGGAAGCTCCTGAAGCTGACTCCGAGGTGTCCATGCATACCTGGCCTCCTTGGCAAGTATGGGGGGGAGGGCATTCTTGCAGCCACACGCAAACAAGGCTATCCACGGCCCTTACTCCCACATTACTTCCTACTGGCCAGAGGATATGCATTGAGAGCAATAGGGGAACACATAAGGGGATAAAAGGCTTGGCGTCTCCACAAAGGAGACGTGGAAAAATAGCCCGGCACACTAAAGCCACCAGCACAAGAATGTTCATCCCAGCACAATTTGTCATAGCTAAAATATGGAACCAAACCAGATGCCCCTCAGTAGACGAATGGATCAGGAAAATGTGATAAATATACACAATGGAATTTTATGCCTCTATCAGAAAGAATGACATTACCCCATTTGTAAGGAAATGGAAGGACTTGAAAAAAATTATACTAAGTGAAGTGAGCCAGACTCAAAGAAACAGGGACTCTATGGTCTCCCTCATAGGGAATAATTAGCACAGGTTTAGGCTAGTTACAGCAGAGGATCACAAGAGCCTAATAGCTATGCCCTAATGAATGCATAAGATGATGCTAAGTGAAATGAACTCCATGTTATGGAAGTGACTGTTATATCACTGTAGTAATTACTTTCAAAATGCCTGTGAAACCATAGCTTCTACTGTTGATCATTCTCTTGTATTCCCTTCCTATGGTTGTACCTGCACTATCACTGTATCTTATCTGAGTACACTGGAAACTTTATATACTGGTATTAGAAATAGCAAAGTGAAAGGGCATATCAAAATTGAGAGGCCAATGATAAAAACATAAACAACCCCAAAAGCAATACTTGCAATACCATTTGGTGTAAATCAACTGAACAACTCAGAGAAGGAGAGAAGGAGGGTGGGGGGGGGGGATGAGGGAAGAAGTACCAAACAGTACAACAAATGTACCCAAGACCTAATGTATGAAATTGCAACCTCTCTGTACATCCTTTTGACAATAGGTTATAAAAATAAAAATAAAAAAGGGGAAAAAAGAAAAACAAACAAAAAACTGAGAAGTGGTGCTGTGGTTAGAGCGGTGCTGTGGGTAGAGTGTTAACCTTAAGCAAAGGAACTCATGGACAGAGGCAGGCCTTGAGATCAAGTTCCATGACCACTGCTCCCAAACCCCAAAACCCATTATAGAATTTTTGGTTAATCAAATTATCCATCTTTATTCTTCCTGGAATGATGAGAGTGTGACTCCTTTTTCAATCTAGCCAGTCTCTTCTATTATATTCCTTCCCCCCCCTCTATTTTCCTATTGATAATGTAACCCAGAACTGAAGAGAACACTTTTCTAGAGAGGAGACTAGGATTTCCACTTCTCATATTGGATTTATTTAAACTTTTCCATCTACTGACACATTAGCTTTAGCTTTTTTTATTCTTTTTTTTTTTTTTTTGGCCAGTCCTGGGGCTTGGACTCAGGGCCTGAGCACTGTCCCTGGCTTCTTTTTGCTCAAGGCTAGCACTCTGCCACTTGAGCCACAGCGCCACTTCTGGCCATTTTCTGTATATGTGGTGCTGGGGAATCGAACCCAGAGCCTCATGTATATGAGGCAGGCACTCTTGCCACTAGGCCATATCCCCAGCCCCTTTTCTTATTCTTGTACCAAGCTCCTGCTACAGATGATCCACATACCCTTGACTTTATGCTCCCTTGAAAAGTCTGAGTGAAAAATAAGTATAGCTGCTTTCAGAATATTAATATTTCCAATTTACACAAAATTAATGACTATTATACAAATTTGCGGAACTAATGATGGCTATAGACTTTTTGAAATTAAAAACTTGATTAGTATTTGCCATGAAGAATGTAGGCAAAGACAGATAGAAAACACTTATTCAGGCCATCATTAATGTCTTTTGAGGTCACTCAAATGTTAACAATTAGATATGATTGAAGAGAAACTGAAAGTATACAAAAATAAATGATATACAATGCTAAAGAAAATTGAAAATCAACTCTGACTAAAATGAAGTATTCTAATCAAATTCTTAGGACAATTCATTTAAAATCCACTGTATCCATGTGTGCATTATTATGTACACATAAATGAATACTTAAAGAATCATAAGGAAGATTTTTGTAGCAAGTCTATACTTGCAGTTAATAAGTTAGGTTGTCAAATGGCCATTTGTGTGGCCATATGGAAAGTGATGCAGAAACTTATTTAAAAATCATGTTTTGACTGTGCTGGTAGCTTTTATTAGTTTTATATCTTAACAATTTTCAAAGTAATTATAAAAGAAGCAACCAAATGCATGTTTATTTGGAAAATCAATTGATTTACTGCATAAAAATTATATATATGTATACACACATACATACAGCTTTATTTTGACATATACAACTATATATTTTAGAATGAACTTAATAAAACATAGAAAGAACAATGTGTTTAGATTTGTTCTATGACCCAGCATCTCTATTGCTGAAACAAGGAGAATTATTTTAAAGAAAGATTAAAGTTAGATTTTTTTCTATCCAAACAATATTTATTGATTGAATGTACCTCTATTCTTTTTTTTTTTTTTGGCCAGTCCTGGGCCTTGGACTCAGGGCCTGAGCACTGTCTGTGGCTTCCTTTTGCTCAAGGCTAGCACTCTGCCACTTGAGCCAGTAGTTTCTCCATGACTTGAATTTCAAATACTTATTTGTAAATTTACTACAAAATAGAGGGAAAATATTCCAGACCTATCCAATGCTCATTGCTTATCCTTTGTGTGCTTTATGCCTTTGTAGTTTTTTGGCTCTGTCATTTTGTATTAAGGTATAGACTTTTCTTCTTGTTTTAATTACTAGTTCAGTAATTGTAGTTCAATAATTACGTTTTTGCAAAAAGTATTCTAAGTGAAGTGAGCCAGACCCAAAGAAACATCAACTCTATGGTTTAACTCATAGGGAATAATTAGCACAAGTTTAGGCTAGGCACAGCAGAGGAACGCAAAAGCCTAATAGCTATGCCCTTATGAACACATAAGATGATGCTAAGTAAGATGAACACCATGTTATGGAAACAAGTGTTATATCACTGTTGTAATCACTTTCAACATGCCATGTGAAACTGTAGCTTCTATTGTTGATGATCCTCTTGTATCCCCTTCCTGTACATGCACTATCACTGTACCTCATCTGAATACACTGGATACTGTATATACTGGTATTAGAACTAGGGAAGTGAAAGGAAATAACAATATCGAGAGACAAAGGATAAAAAGACAAATGACTACAAAAGCAATCCTTGCAAATCCATTTGGTGTAAACCAACTGAACAACTCATGGGGAGAAAGGGAAAGGGGGAGTGGGGAGGGAGGAATGAAGGAGGAGGTAACAAATAGTACAAGAAATGGACCCAGAGCCTAACGTATGAAACTGTAACCTCTCTGTACATCACTTTGACAATAAATAAGAAAGAAAAAAAGAGGAAAAAAAAAGAAAAATAGGAATGTCTTTGATATATTTTGTCATTTACCTCAGTGGTGTTTTCTTTTGTTATTGTGCAGAAAATTATTGAGATGTTACTAAGTCTGACAAAGTGTTAAGACATAGTTCAGATGGGTGATGCTTAGAATTAGCATACAATATTTTCCTTTCCTTTGTCTTATCACCGTTCTTTTGGCCTTCTCATGTTTATGAATACATGTTAACTAATTTTCCCTGTTGACCAATGTAAGAAGTAAACATAGAAATGTAAGAAGAGATGTTTTTATTTCAATGTTCATTCTCATCTTGTTGAATGGTCATTTGCAATTGGTGGGGGAGCTGAACATTTTAGTAGATTTTAGAACAATACTTTCTTCATTCTGCTTAGTAATTTACCTCTCTATGTCAAGAATTATAACAAAGAAGATATATTATAAAATAATGGAGAATTTATATCTTAAGGATAGTATTCTAAGGAAATGTTTGTTAATGAAGAGACACATAGAAAATATCTTTAAAATATTGTAGTACAGACAGTGATATTTTATGTCAACTATTTATGTGTACAATATGAATAAGTACTTAAAACTTATCATTTTAACTAAAATACTTATTTGAAAACTCAGAACAATCTTTTGGAATACATGATATTAATTAGTGATCAGAAAAGGCCAATAGCTCCTTGCATAAAAAGCAACCCAAGCAGAATGCGTTTTCAGCAACTTATGGGACTGCATCAAGCTCTTGAAAATAACACCCCTATTCTTTCACCCAGAGAATGATGGATGATAGGCTAAAGAAGTAACCAAATCACTATAAAATGGAGGAACTTTAAATTTTACACTTTATCTACAGAGTAATAAACCAACTGAAATTTTATGTAAGGCAAATAATTTGTTAATTTATTACTCATGATAGCCAATTTTATGTATCAAGTAGAAGGTGAGGATTAAAGAGACATCAAGAATATGAAAATATTTTTGAAAGTATAATAGAAAGAATAAATATGGCCACTGCACATGATATGCAGGTATGGAAATATCACAGTGAAACATCTTTATACTGTTAATACATGCTAATAAAATAATTTTTTGAAAGGGTATATTGGGCTAGAGATATAGCTCAATTCGTAGAGGATATGTGTAGCCCTAAACTGAAATCCCAATACCACCATCATGCATAAAAGGAAGATATAGTAATCTTAATCCACAGAGGATAAACTTCATTTGGAGATAAGTATCATATAGATGTAATCAAGTTAAAGATCTTTTTACTTTTGGGCTGGTCCTGGGGTTTGCACTCAGGTCCTGGGTGCTAAGCCTGAGCATTTTTACTCATGGCTAGTGCTCTACCACATGGCACAGTACCACTTCCAGCTTTATGATGGCTAATACGAGATAAGAGTCTCATGCACTTTCTTGACCAGGTGGCTTTGAACCACTATCCTCAGATTTCAGCCTTCTAAATAGCTAGAATTACAGACGTGAGACACTGATGTGAGCAAACTGTATGGAGCAAAGAAAAAGGTGTTTAAAGGTATACCTTCTTCCTGTATGACTGGTGTCCTTATCCAAAGTGGACATTTGGTTTGAGAAGCAGAAAAGCCTGAAGAAAGCCTTGTTCAGACAAGGTAAAGGCTTTTAGTGAATGGGAGTGGTCCACCTATAGACAAGGAATGCTGATGATTTCTCGAGATAACAGCAGCAGCGAGAAAAAACAAGGGAGGATGTTTCCACCAGTTCTGTAAGGGAACACAGCCCTGCAGACAGCCTTATTTTGAACTTGTTAGCTTCTGTAACTCTTGAACTGTCATTTTAAGAATCTAGCTTTTGCTGCTTGTGCTATGGCAGCTCTAGAAAACTACTAGACATTTGTTTTGTTTCTTTTGTAAATGAGATTTCTCTTTTTGAGAATGATAGTAATCAAAAGAAACTCCAAGATATGGAAATGGTGGGTTTGGTTTGTTTGTTTGCTTTTTGTTTTTGTTCTAATACATTGTGTGAAGTTATTTCTTTTTTCTTTCATTTTTCTCCTTTGGTTTATCCCCTGTTGTCAGTTTTTATTTTAAATTTTTTTTTTGTGGGAACCAAGGGAAAGTGTGGCCTCTCCCCCAAGCTCCTAGAAAAAATAGGACTTGTAATTTCACTGTCTTAGAGTTTACTCTTCTCTTCTAAAACTCTATTTTGGTGACTCCATGCTAGAGGACCCCACCCGTGAAACTAGTTCCTAATAATTTGACATTTAAAAATATATGTAGTCCTTGTTCCTCTCTCTATCTAGGTAGCAACCATAGTAACAGATTGTGAAAATTATCATAGTGATATATGATAGAAATAATCACAGTACTAGTTACAGAAATGTCATGGCAACTGTCAGGTTGCTCCACTTATGATTGAGTACTGGATTGTTTTAGCCCACTCATGCTTGCTTAGTTGATATTAGGGAAACATGGTAATACTTATTAAAATAAAGTTGATATTAGGTCAGCCTGACCACGAGAAATTCTGCTTCTGTAAACAGCTTGCTTAACCGTTTGTGACTTGCTCTACCCCCAGCATTGATCCTATGTCTGTGCTACGTGAAAACCTGCTGTAGAATACATAGCTTCTTCCTTGAAAATCCTAGCCCTGCAGCGGCCCACTGCTGTTCTTTACCATCGTGATGGTGTAGAGCAGACTCTGTGTACAGCTAAATAAAGACTCCTAGCCCTATTGACTGAGTGCTGGTGACTTTGTCATGGCTGCAAGTCCTGGGTGGCCAGGTATTTCATTTTTATTTTGCTAGCATGTGTCTTGTATATAAATATTTACCTGATTTGGGGAAGGGAAAGGGAAGACCAAAATGGAGAGACAAAGGGTTAACAAATACACCAGTGATACTCATAAGACACTATGTTGGAAATGAACCTTACAACTTGGGGGAGGGGAAAGTGGAAGAAAATAAGAGAGTAGGTAACACTGTTTGACAAGAACTTACTCATTACCTTACTTATATAATTATAACCCTTCTGTACATCACCTTTACAATAAATAAAATATTATTTAAAAAGGAAATCTCAGAGGAAGTACTTGTGACAATAAAGGAAGGGAAAATGGGAAGACTAAGAATGTGAAGATATCTTTCTTTTATTCAAGAAATTGAGTATTAAATACTAAATATATTAGAAGAAGGAGGCTAAGCATGGGAAAGAACATATGGTTTCTACCCAGAATTCTTTCTCAAGAAAATGCTTGCATGTGGATATTTTACTCCAGAAATGATTCCAGGAATCAGAATTGAGTAACTATGGAAAGGGAATCAAGACGGAGAAGAGTCCAATACAAACACACACTTTCCTGTTATGGAGGATTAGTATGTGATACTACCAGGATGTTCTGAAAAGCATCACAAAGTTTGACGTGTAAGTACTCCAAAAAGTAGCAACAGAGAAAGCCTGGATGTGACAAATTCTGGCCAAGGCCAGTTTCAGTCAGACAGAGCTGTGCAGAATTCATCAAGGCATGTGCTCATCTGGCCAGATAGTAGCTGCCATGAGCAGTGAACTGGTTTCCAGATAAACTTGACATGATATACAGTACCTACAATTACGAAAACCATGTTACGAGTTAAGGTTGGAGAGAAAGATTAGCAAGGCAAGCAGAAGTATGGAAGAGAGGGGATCCAAAAAAAAAATAGTGGTAAAATGAGGCTGAAGAGTTAGGTAGATGCCAAGGAATGTGATCTTTATAATTCTATGAAGAACTTGTTTATTAATTATTAGACTCATATCAAATATCAGAGGATTCTAATAAGAGAAAAAAAATTGAAAATAGTTGTACTTTTGAGTATTGTGATGAGCTTCAAACACACCTGGGTAAAGGTAACCCAAACTGGAGGCAGCTCATTCTGAGGAAAGGACTGGAAAAAGGAAAGAACAAACAAAACAAAATGAGCCTTTTTGAAAGTGATCAGAGTGGGTCAGGTAGAGGGAGGACCATAGCAGGTCTGTGGTAAAAGGAATAGAGATGGAGAAAAATAAATTCATGGTATATTTGGCATGTAATGAGAAAAATGATAGTGCTTGGTAATGGATTAAGGTTCAGGGAAGTCTTATTATTCAGAAGATGTTTCAAGAATGATACAGTTGTATTCATCTTGTGGAAACTGATGAATGTAGGTGCCAGTCAGTGACAAGGAGACTATAGAAAGAAGCAAGATTTAATACAGAGGCTTGGGATGACTTTTAAGATATCTAAATCACTATGTCAACTAGGCAGGTGGATATATAAATCTGGTGCTCCAAAGAAGAAAGTGGCTAGAAAGAAAAACATGCAAATTTTGGCATGAATAAGGTGATAAATGTTATAATTTATTAGAGCTGAAATTTACTAGAATGCATCATGGCAATGAAAATCCTGAGACAATTTTTTCTGAGAGTTCACTGACAATCGGACAGTGGACAAGTTTATAACATAAGCTGAAAAGAGGCAGATGGAAAACTTATGGTTATAGTTATAGAGCACAGATCTAATCAATATTTACAAGAACAGTGGATATAGAGATTGATCTCTACAAAGATAGCAAGAATTTTTCTTGGGTTTTTAACTTAGAAAGAATGGGTGGATGTTGGCTGAGATGGAAAAAGGCGTGAGTTTGCACATCTGAAATTTGAGGTACCTTTGAGACTTTTAGGCATATGCATCTGGAAATGTGATTTCCAAGATAAACTTCTGTATATAATCCTTTTAATGGGACAAACATGAAGCAGTTGAACTGTGTACTAGGTAACAACTTTGTAAGTTTAGTGAGAAAGAAGAATCACACACAAATTATATGAAACAGACTAGGTTCTGCTAATCTAAGGATTCTTGTAAGCTTGTACTGCAAGGCTCAAGAAAACTTCCCAGTAAATACAGAATCTTTACATCCCATTTGTACCAAAGCCTAAAAAGTAGCTGTCTCCAGCCATTCAGGGGTAAGATGTCTAATTCTGGGATAATGCATTAGAGGGTACACTGTTTCTGAGGTGAAACAGAAAAAAAAGCCTAGGCAATCCAGCCAGTTCCTCCCCATCTTAGCATGAGAGATCCCTGGAACATAGTATAGTTATTTTTGAGAACTATAACCATGAAAGCATGAAGAAATAGTTTCACCAAAAGCCAACCCAAAGAGTGCCCTGTATCAATTGTTATTTTAAACATGCTCTCAATATGAATCTGTAAATGTCATAAATGATAGCAGTATACTAATCACATCCATTTTTAACCTGATGATAGGACTTATGGGTATTCAATAACCTGTTGTGTACCACAGAGCTAATAAGTAGTGGGATCATATGTAAACCTTGCTAAGCAATGTTCTCTCATGACCACTTTGTTGAACTGCTTTTCCTATATAAATGTGATGATAAGGTAGCTTAGGGGATGGGATATAGATAAAATGGTGGATAATATGCTTTGATATTAAAAATCATGTCCAAAGAGTGAAAGTGAATAGAATAAATAAAACAGGTGAATGAGACAATGGGACAACAAGCATTTATGCAGAGGCAGTGTTTTTTTTTGTTGTTTTATTTTTAGCAATAGGATACAAATTACCAAATTTATATGAGGAATACCAAAAGAATGGAGTGACAGAGGAATGAAAGATGGCAAAAATATTTATAGGTAGCATTCAAGTGGCAGATATATTTAGCATGATCCTAAAGGATGGATAAGTTCATAGCCTATGAGAATTGGGATATTTTTTGTGACTTTGAAAAGTTCTTCATGGGACTGTGGTATGAACAGAGGCACAATTGGTAGGGACTGTTGAGAGACAACTAAGTAAGAAAGTGAAAATAACAAATATGTTTGTAATTTCAGATATGTTTTGTTAATAGTGACTAAGATTATTGAGGATCATACAGCAGTACATGGTTAATAGAGAGGAGCTTTGAAAATAAAATGGAGATTTGGAATTGAATAGGGTACAATATAAATATCTGGAGAGGTAAAAGAACATGTAGGACAAAGCTCAAGGGAAAAGAAAAACCTGATAGCAAAGACTCTGTTGATGAGCTGTGAGTAGGAAGATCATGCTATTCCCAGATATTTCTAGTGGAGGAGAAGGGTATGCCTTGCAATATTATAGACTTAAGATGAGAGCTATTGCATCATATCTCTAATCCTAAGTACTGAGGAGGCTGAGATCTAATGATCTCTGGGTTTGAAGCCAGTTTGGGCTGAAAAGTCTGTAAAACATTGTCTCCAACTAATTTGCAAAATGCTACACTAAAGGCACACTCAACTGGTAAGGAACTAGTTGTGTATGAAAATGCTGAGTGAGAGAACAAGGCCCGAATTCAAGCCCCATTACCATCAAACAGTATATTTATGTAAACTAAATAGATTGATTTTTAAGTTAAAGTGGAACATAACTAGTCTAATCTTGAGGATTTTATGTTGAAAGTGAAGTTAGTAGCAGTTGAAATGGCTGGAAACATGAGAGACTTTGTTTTTAATTTTTGAGAGCAGTGAAAGTGTGAGATAGTTAAGATAAATGAAATAACAATGGGTCAGCTAAGAATACAGTTGACATTAATTGCTAGTTTATTGTTGTTAACCTTCATGTTGGCATAGTTTTAATACACAGCGTAGATTTTAGTCACTTGGAAATACTTAGTAAGAAAAGTAGAATACTTGCTTTCATTTAAAGCATCTCTGAGTGGAATTTTAAAGAAGAGTTATAAATAAAGAAGAAAGCTTCAAGAGAACGCATGATGTTATTGACAAGTTTGACAAAATGCTTAATGCAAATTTCAATATAGAGAAAATAAAAACAAGAGCCAAGTATATATATTCTCCTTGTAAGAAACTCAGAAATTTAGAGACTGATAATTTTTTAGTTTGATGAACAAGTTTACTGACAATGATGCATTTGTATTGCTGGTGGTATAGTGTGAAAATGAGATATTGGAGCCAAATTTCTGCAAAGCTATAGTTCTACTCACTGAAAAGAAGAAAGTCATAAGCATGAAGAATCAGGCAGTGGTGGGAAGTTAGACTGGGAAGTTTAACATTAAGTTAAAAAGAGCCTTATTGTGTCATTTGGAATCTTCTGACTCAAACGATATCAGCCAAATACTACGTTCGTGCCTAGAGAGATTGCTTTTACCCAAATTATGGTAACTTTCTGAGAATACCTTGCTATTTTTAATGGTTCTTACAAGGAATTAGCTAAGCAAAGAACATCATTCTTAAACGTAAAATTAGTCTACCTTATAGTTTGGGAATCAATTTGGGGAGCATAATGATAACCATATAATTATTAAATTACTTAGATTGGTTAGTACCAAGAATAATCTCTGAGAAATGACAAAATATGTACACAGTCAAAAATAGTTATTTCCTCTAAAACAACATGAGTGAGTACTTCAACTAAGGATGAGAAACTAACATGGCATGTCAGCATCTAACTCTGTAAAATATATAATTTTCATGCACTTTGGGTTAAAAACATCACTTTTCCTCGGTTTAATAGAAGTTGGACCTTGTGAAAATTAGTCATACCAATTACAAGTTTTTCTAGTTATTTCATGAGAATAACAATGTCTATCTAGTCATTGCTGTTAGAATTGGAAATAGGGCATATTCACCACCTATAATGTGCCCAACACAATGTCATTTACTCAGCACATTTGAATTGGAGATAATAGAAAACATAACTCTAGGACATCACCTAAATCATGGAATATTCAAGAGATATGTCCTTTCTTTGTTGTCAGACTAAGATGTGTTAATTTACTAAATCCTATCTACAACAGATACTGCATTAGCCATGTCCTATAAAACTTTATGTGTCTAGGATTCCCTTATGTCTTCAAACATTTTAGAGTGTTTTTTTGTAATTACTTTAGCTTGGCAGTAGAATGATTGACTTCTGAAGTACAATGAGGAACTTTTGACCAGTCTCTCTCTAGATATGATGGGATAATTTGGGTGGTGCCCAGTGTGGGTGATCCAATGTTTTGTTGACCCAAACATTTTATTGGTTTGATCCATTCAAAGTGTTTTTTCCCTCTATCTTCTGGCTCTTTCTAGCCACACTCGAGCCTCTAACTTATATTTGGATAGCACTTAGAAATCTAACTACACCTCGATTTAGACGAGCTTCCTTCTTGAGCTTTCAACTTTCTTCCAGAATTCTCTTCCCAGGAACCCCATTTTCTCATTGTGGGCTCTAAATAAAAAACCATGTATTTCATACCTTAATGGGTTCATCGCAGACTAAAGAATTTATTGGCTACTATAAGTGGTTCATCATTTTCTTCTTCTTGGTATATTCTGCCAAATCCCAGACATTGCAAGCACAAATACCTATTCATATTCTGCAAGAACAAAAATATGATACTCTGTTTTGTACCTTTTCTGTGATATGCTTCCATATTTTATGAATTAGTGAAGAAATTTGCTTGTAATGTCTTGCTGAGGGAAAAATAAAAGTCAGGTCTTTGGTGGAATGCTACCAGTAACCAGTTACAAGGGTAGCATTGGGATTAAAGTTCCAAACACTGATTCAGTTGCTTGATATTTCCTCCAAAGAAGTCTACTTTGTTCCAAGATCATTTTTTGCACTGGTAGAAATGTATTTTTCTTTTAAGGTGGTCATTTCCTCCACTCCTAATTTCACATCTACTTTTTACCTGCCAGTGAATCAAAAGGTGTATAGGAAGGAAGAAGCAAGCGCCTTAGAAAATTTGCCAAATCTCTGCTCAATTTTGATCAATGAAAAAGTACCTGGAATAGTCTGGTTCAGTCTGATCAGCTTTCTAGAAAGTTTTGAGTCACAATATCATTAATTTGGAATTTGGAGGTGGAAATATTTCTCAGGCCTGATCCATCTTTGCTGTATCTCTGATCTAGTGACTTGAGTATACATATTGAATATATACATACTAGACAAAGTCAGGTAAGGGTACAAAGTTTCTAACCCAAGAGGGAAACTACAAACAATGCAAGTCTCAATCAAGCATAAACTATTCAAATCAAAGGCATCAGAAACCAGAGATTAATGAAATGTCTTCTGTGGGTTGATGGTTAGCTTAAATCTTAAGTAGAATTGCATTTTTGAACAAAAATGTTCAGTTTCCTCTTGGGAGGATTACACATTTCTTCCACTTATTTGGATGAGATAGGATTAACATGTTTTGGTGTATAGTGAGGTGCAGAAGGTAGGTATAGGTTTTTAAAGAAATCTTCCTCTAGGGCAAATGGTCCCCAGTAAGACACAATCTGTAGTCATGGACAACCTACCAGTAGCAGTAACCAGGAGGCACAAAGAAGGGCTCTGGAAAGAAAGAGATTCAGAGATGGATATTTGGAAATGATCATTTGATTTGCGTCTGCCTTTTTTTTGTTTTACTTTTTAAATTTATTTCAGAAAAGTCCAGAAAGAAGAAAGGAAAGAAGCCAGATGACATAACATGATAAAGTTCCCTAAGATATGAAGGGAAGCAGGATGAAAAAAAATGCAAATGTCAAAGTCGGATACTGTGAGCTATGGAGGACTCAGTTCATTATAAATGAACCACGGTTAACATTACTTTTTTGCCAGTCCTGGGGCTTGAAATCAGGGTCTGAGCACTGTCCCGTTTTTTTTTTTATTTTTTTGCTTCGATTTTTTATTTATTTTTTACAATTTTTATTGTCAAACTGATGTACAGAGAGGTTACAGTTTCATACATTAGGCATTGGATACATTTCATATACTGTTTGTTACCTCCTTCCTCATTTTCCCCTCCCCCCTCTCCTCTCCCTCCCCCCTATGAGTTGTTCAGTTGATTTACACCAAACAGTTTTGCAACTATTGCTTTTGTAGTTATTTGTCTTTTTACCCTGTGTCTCTCTATTTTGGAATTCCCTTTCAGTTTCCTAGTTCTAATACCAGTATACATGGTTTTCAATGTACTCAGATAAGATACAGAGATGGTGCAGGTACAACCACAGGAAGGGGATACAAGAGGTTCATCAATAATAGAAGCTACGATTTCACATCACATGTTGAAAGTAATTACAACAGTGATATAACAGTCGTTTCAAAGAGCAGTGCTGGGGGAATTACAATACCAAACATTAAGCTGCATTATAAAGATATAGTAATAAAAACAGCTTGGTATTGGCACCGGAACAGGCCTGAAGACCAATGGAACAGAATTGAAGACCCAGAAATGAACCAACAGAACTATGTCTACCTAATCATTAATAAGGAGCTAAAAAAATAGGAAGGAAGAAAGATAGCCTCTTTAACAAATGGTGCTGGCAAAACTGGTTCAACACATGCAACAAACTAAAACTAGATCCTTATATATCACCCTGCACCAAAATCAATTCCAAATGGATTAAAGACTTCAAAATCAAAATAGATACCCTCAAAACACTAAAGGAAGGAGTAGGAGAAACACTTGGGCTCCTTGGCACAGGAGGGAACATCCTTAAGAAAGACGCAGAAATGCTACAAATCAAAGAAAGGATGGACAAATGGGACTGCATCAATCTGCAGAGCTTCTGCATTGCAAAGGACATAGCTCGCAAGATAAACAGAAGCCCACAGATTGGGAAAAGATCTTTATCGGCCATACAATGGACAAAGGCCTCATATCTAAAATATATGCAGAACTAAAAGAATTACATTCCTCCAAAACAAAACTGCAAAGAACCAATAGCCCTCTCAACAAGTAGGCTAAAGACATAAAAAGAGACTTCTCTGATGAGGAAATGAGAATGGCCAAGAGACGTATGAAATAGTGCTCTACATCACTGGCCATAAAAGAAATGCAAATCAAAACAACATTGAAATTCCATCTCACCCCAGTAAGAATGTCCTATATCAAGAAAACTAACAATCACAATTGTTGGAGGGGATGTGGCCAAATGGAACCCTACTTCATTGTTGGTGGGAATGTAAACTGGTTCAGCCACTCTGGCAAGTGGTATGGAGATTGCTCAGAAGGCTATATATAGAGCTCCCCTATGACCCAGCAGCCCCAATTTTGGGCATCTACCCAAAAGACCACAAACAAGAACACACTAAAGCCACCAGCACAAGAATGTTCATCCCAGCACAATTTGTCATAGCTAGAATTTGGAACCAACCCAGATGCCCCTCAGTAGAGGAATGGATCAGGAAAATGTGATACATATACACAATGGAATCTTATGTCTCTATCAGAAAGAATGACATTGTCCCATTTGTAAGGAAATGGAAGGACTTGAAAAATACTATACTAAGTGAAGTGAGCCAGACCCAAAGAAACATGGAGTCTATGGTCTCCCTCATAGGGAATAAATAGCACAGCTTTAGGCTAGTCACAGCAGAGGATCACAAGAGCTGAATAGTTGTACCCTGGTTTCTTTTTGTTCTGGGATAGTACTCTACCACTTGAGCCACTTCTGGCTTTTTCTATATATGTGGTGCTGAGGAATGGAACCCACAGCTTCATGTTTACAAGGCAAGCACTCTACCTCTAGTCTGTATTCTCGGCCCTACCATGGTTAAGATGTCTGCGAAGTGTTTCAGCCTCACAGATATATAACTTCACTTCCATACAAGATGATACAAAATGTATGATGATCTCATTTATTATTGTGTGTTTGTAAGATAAGAAGTTCATGAAAGAACAGGATTAAAATCTTGTAATGGGGAATCAAAATTGCATTAAGTATTCAAAGCAAGAAAACTAAGAAAATCTATATAGCATTAAGAAATTCACCTCAGAATCTTCAAAATATTCTGTATACCTATTAATGTCAAATAAATTTAGCTGAACTAGTTCAAGCAAGTCACATTAAACTAAGTGTGCCTGTTAAAATATGCTGTTTGTTCCATATATTTTAATTTGTGAAAAATGAGAAAAATAACATAGCATTCAATTTTACTCATTTTCTGAAAAGCACCCATAATTTTATTTTGTGATTCTTTTCTTTTTATTAACATCTCATTTTACTTCTTTGCACAAATCTACACTTAAACTATAACTACCAGAGAATGAGTAGTTACCAAATGGCTTCCAGCACAATCAGACAATGTGATCGGGACAATATACAATACTGTTGATTTGATGGTTTTATTATATAAAGACTTATTTGTAAAATTATTTGTAATGATCCTCCATTATCAATTTTTTACTTGAAATTGCTCTTAGGAATAGAAATTCCATTTATATCTTTGTCTCGAAGTATGGTATGCTTGGGAAAAACAGCCATAGCAAGAAATCAGAGAGCTATGATAAATTATTTATTAAAAGTCTGTCAATCAGAGAAAGTAATATTCTTACCAGTTGGGAATCCTAATTTTTCTTCAAGCAGAAAAAGCTTATGTACAACAAAGTCTAAATAAACAAACATTCTGAGTATATTTATGAATTATTAAATATATTTTGAAAGAGAATTCGAGTAAGCGATACTTGTATTCTTGTCAATTGGCCTACTTCCCTACTGTAATTTGTAAGTAATAACATAGATTAGGGGTCATTGTACATCTAAAATGTGGAGCCAGAACTAGTGATTTTTTTCCCTCTAAATTTCTTTGACTTTCAAAATGAGTACCATTAAGGAATGTAAAGAATTCTAGAATCTAGGATTCTATGAATAATAGATGTTAGGAAGATATGAATAAAGAAGTTATGAAGAAAGAGAAATATAACAGGAGACTGGAAGAATAAAGATGCCTGTCCTTACTCAGCTAAGAGGGCCAAATTTAGACCAATATTATTTATTTAACATCTCTTAACTTTAACACACTTGAAGATATTACTTTCAAGATGTAGTGAAGGCATTTCAAAATCTATACTAACATTAGTTCCTCTAACAGATAAATTTTGAAATTTAATGGCTTAGTAAAAGTGAACTTTCATTGTCTCTCATGCATGTTTTGAGGTTACTAGGGAATGGTTAGTTATCCATGTCTTATTGTCCAACCTGTTGGAGGCTCTACCTACTTCACTCATTACTTCCTTAATCATACTATGAATTGAGATGAGACTAAGAGGGAAAAAAAAAAACATTTGGGCTAAGAACAAAGGAAGCATTTACCCGTTCTAACTATTATAATTTGCTCACACTCAATCACATGAATGCATGAAAGAAATGTAATCTTCCAGTTGTTGAGAAAAGACACAGACATGAGCTTGCAAATAGCTTAATTTTATCTAGCATATACACTGCTAAAATAATTTCAAAAATTTTATGCTGTTGAAGTATAATAGTTTCTTACCTCTCCAACTACAATGAATGTACATTTCAATATCTGGTTAAAAATGAAGATTATGAGTTGATAGATTTGGTTCAAAGTCTATTTTCTAATAGATTCCCAGATGATGTCCATTCTATTGATCCTCAGATCTTGAGGCCATAAAAATTGTCAATCTGGTCATTATGTAAAAATAAATCCCAACTAACAAAAATCAGAGTATACTCAATGTCAAAACTGAAACTCTGAAACTACTGCAAAAGAGAGTGGGAGAGACATTAGAACTTATAAGTACAAACAAGAACTTCCTGGGGCTGGGGATATGGCCTAGTGGCAAGAGAGCTTGCCTTGTATACATGAGGCCCTGGGTTTGATTCCCCAGCACCACATATATGGAAAACGGCCAGAAGTGGCGCTGTGGCTCAAGTGGCAGAGTGCTAGCCTTGAGCAAAAAGAAGCCAGGGACAGTGCTCAGGACCTGAGTCCCAAGCCCCAGGACTGGCAAAAAAAAAAAAAGAACTTCCTGAAGAGAGTTCCATGGTCACAACAGATAGGAAAGAGACTGGCCAAGTGGCACTACATTCAAAATAAAGTGTCTTCCCAGTTAAGGGCACAGTTACTAAACTAGAAAGACAGCCAACCAACTGGGAAAAGATCTTTCCCAGCAATACATCTGACAAAGGCCTAATTTCCAGTATATATAAGGATCTCAAGAAACTAACTCCTCCCAAACTTAACACACCAGTTATAAATGTACAAGGTAGCTAAGAAGGGACTTCTCAGAAGAAGAGATAAGAATGGCAAAGAACATTTATCTGATTTGGGGAAGGGAAGGGAAATAACAAAATGGTGAGACAAAGGCAAAGAATGAACCAATGCAACAACAATAGTCAGAGAACACTATGTTGGAAATGAACTTTACAATTTGGAAGGGGGTACTGCTGGGAAAATTTGGGAGAGAATGAGAAAGAGGTTAACAATGTTTGACAAGAAATGTACTCATTACTTTACATACATAACTGCAACCCCTCTGTATAACACCATTACAATAAAATTAATTTTTAAAAAGCAAAAAATAAAAAGAATGACAAAAAAATACACGAGGACGTGCTCATCATCTCTGGCAAGAAAGGAAAGGCAAATAAAAACGACACTGAGATATAATATTACCCTGGTTAGATTGGCCAACATTTTGAATTCTGACAACAAACACTGATGGTGATGTTGGGACAAAGAAACCCTAGTGCACTGTTGGTGTGAATGTAAACTAATACAAACACTCTGGAAAGCAATCTGTAGGTCCCTCAAAAAAATGAAACACAGACCTTCTCCAGAACCCAGACATGCCACCCCTAGGCATGTACCCTGAGCAGCATGAGCCAGGATACAATAAGGACATCTGCACCTCCATATTCATTGCTGCACTATTCACAATAGACAAGATATAGAAATAACCAAGATGCCACATAATGGATAAGTGGATACAAAACATGTGGTCCCTATATAAAATAAAATTTTACAGTCATTAGATAAATAACATCTTTGCAGAGAAATGGGTGGAACTAGAACAAATCATGTTAAGTGAGGTAAGCAAAGATCAGAGAGACAAATGGCAGATATTCTTCCTGGTATGTGGAAAAGATATGTAAAACACAATGGGACATGACAAATTACACAGAATTCTAGTTACTCACATACAGTGAGACCGACAGAGCATAGTCTTAGGAGAAAATCCCAAAGGTGTAATATCCAAGTGTTTCTTTATATGCATATAAATAATATACATACTGAAACAAACTCCAAAGATATGGAAACAAAGGACATTTTTCTTAATTTGATTTTTCTTTTTCTGATGACTCTGTATTCTTTAACTTGTATATTGTATAGTCACATATATGTTTGTGGGAAGTTGGGAGCAGGGCACAGAACCAGAAGAAAAGGGTCACAAAAATGCAGCAGTGGAGCACACCAGCTGCACTGGACATTGATAAAAGTGAGCTATGCAAGAGAATGAGGGAAAAGCTGATACTTTGAAAAAGGAAGTGTATTTATTACCTAACATATATAAAGATAACCCCACTGTATATCACCTCTAAAAAACAATAAATTAAATTAGGAAAAAAAAAACAGAGCCCATGAGACAAAGTATAATACCTATAGTCATCCTGGTGTTTATCATAGATTAATTCTTCATTCTTTGTGCCTCCATTCTGCTAAGTAAAGTGAATATTAATGCAAAGTTTGGCCAGAGCTCACAGAAATGTGCAGATTTATGAGAGATAGTATTTACAAAATGTATCCTGTGGATACAGGCATTAGAAATATATTGTTATTAGATTTTCATTGGCTGAGAGGAAAGAATGCTTGTTTGGAAAGGAAGTATTGGTGTTCCTCTAAAACTCTTAAATGTTGTCCAGGGAAGAGGAATTCTTTCTGCTGAATGTCACATTTTTCCCTTATTGTTTTCGTTATTCCTTTTTGAAATTTTCTGTTGAGCCTTAGAATGATACCACCGCAGTGTATGTGAATTCAAGCTTCATAGCATCATGTGGCATAGAACTCAAGAAATTAATAATATATATGTATACATACATGAATGTATACCCACACGTTTATATCTCTGATGTGATGAAGCTGAAGCACAGGGAGTAATGTGGTTGCAAGGACATGTGCATCCACAGAACCTCAGCTGATGATAAATCATGAAAACTTGTGAGGATCTTCCTTATTAGTTATGTTTGTCTGTGTTATTCTTGATCTTGCAACAAATAAATATCCTTTCAGAATTTATCTCTATAGCTGAAACCATGAGGCCAAATTTTTCATAGGGTTTGTTGATTCTGACGTATTCATGCATTGATCAGGAATGATTTTTTATTCCTCAGGTAAAATTAGCTAAAAAAAGAATTAATGGGGAAGAAGACAACAGAAATGAGAAACTGTGACCTTCTTTTTTCATTTAAAATGGAAGGCAATACATTTAGTACTTCAGTACATCAAGAATTAAGACATTCTTTCTCCTATAGCAAAAAATAAAGTAAAATAGTCAAAACTCAAAGATCTATTTTTTTTTTTTTTTTTTTTTTTTGGCCAGTCCTGGGGCTTGGACTCAGGGCCTGAGCACTGTCGCTAGCTTCTTTTTGCTCAAGGATAGCACTCTGCCAACTTGAGCCACAGCGCCACTTCTGGCCTTTTCTATACATATGGTGCTGAGGAATCGAACCTAGCACTTCATGTCTACAAGGCAAGCACTCTTGCCTCTAGGCCATATTCCCAGCCCCCCATGTGTTTTATTAGCCTTACTTTTGTTAGAATTTTCCAGTGAGTTAAAATGAATGCTAACTGAAAATCATGCTTAATATGAGACATTTGAATCACAATAATAACATCAAACATCTAGTGCTTTCCTAATTTTTATCTCTAAAATCTATGAATTACTATTATAAAGCATAAGTATTATGCCACATTGTTACCAGATAGCCTTCATTAAAATATTAGTTTCATATTTTGAATAAATAACTCATTTTGCTAGTGGCATTAGCTGAATTATTCAAGCAAATGGAGAATTCTATCTGCATATATACAAAACTGCCACTACCATTTGGCAGGTAGATACAGTTAATTAGCATAATAACACTAACAACCGAGTATAATGTTGTTAATCTAATTTTATCCATGTCATAGCTCCGAAAGTTGGACAGGGCTTGATTATATTATTCTAATTTCGCTGATGAGAAAGGAAGATAATTTAGACGAACTACCTCAATATAACTCCAGATCAATTATAGTACTGTCAGTAGAAGAAACAACTGACTTGTTTTCTTGATTTCAAGGTTAAAATTACTTTAAAATTAAATTGATTGAGTCAAAATGAAGTTTAATCTCCAATTCTCTTTTGTTAATTAGGTGAATTTCCTTTAATTATATAAAGTAATATAGGGCAGTATTTTAAAACAGAGTATAAGATGTAGCTTTGTAACAGAACAAAGAAAGGAAGAATGAAAGAGAAAAGAAAGATGACCTGCTATCCTAGCTTTCCTACCAACCAAAATTTTATTCTATTCCCTGAAGGTATGTATTATTAACTGTTTGGGAGAGGGTTATTCTTGTCAGAATTTATTTGCAGATTTATGAGGATAAATGCCCCAGTTCACTTTCTAACAATAAATGTTGTTCTAACAATAAGTGTTGACATAACAAAAATTACATAGTATATAGAGTTTAATAGTGATGTTAATGATTAAAATTCTGTTAATTCTTTTAAATTTTAGAGAATACTTTACTTTGAAGATGACTTAAAATTTGGATTCTTTTAAATAAGCTTAAACTAAAGATCTGCATTACCATGAGAAAACTATACTGTAATCGTTGTTTACACATATTTTCCCTTGTCTATGCAAGGACAAGACACCTTTCAGCCTGTTAAAAGCGTAGAAATCATTAAGGCATGAGTTCCCTTAATCACACTTCTCTGCTGTTATGCCTTACTGCTGAAAGGTAGCAGATGCTGGGCTCATTGTCCAAATGACACCAGTAGCTCAATGTAGTGCTGTGTAGAGTTCTGTCACAATGAATTCAAATCCCTCCCAAATACAACCTGAAAATGTTGCTTTGACCCCTAATTAGTTGGTGTGTGTCCATGAGCCACTCAGAGAGGCTGCAGGGGTTGTGGAAAGAGGCATTATTCTTCCTTAGTGAGCCTTTTCCCTACTGTCTCAGTAGACAGATGAGCCTCTTATCAGAAGGAACAGATGGCAGCATGAGGCTGTTTGAAATTGCAGGCATGTACTTGCAGAACCGTTCCTAGAATTTTTTTGTTAGAGTGTTTACATAGAAGGACAATTGGTGTAAGAAGCCTAGGAAGGGGGAAAACTTCTGAATTTTGGCTTAGAAATGTTCCTAGGACTTTGCTTGAATAGTTTTGCAATATTCGGACTGAATGTAAGGTAACTTATTGGCCCTTGGTTTTCTGATACATACAACTCTGCTAATCATTTCGGAATTAAGAATTCCTGAACTTTGCACCAATAAGTGGTCTGAGAAAAACTTATTAATGCAGATTGGTGGTGTTGTTTCTTTTTTATGGAAAGTTTGTAGCTTCTTTTGTATTTTGTATTCAGGATCTCAAAACAAACAATTTTTGAAGTAAAATTTTATAGTCAAAGAAACTAAGAATTAAAGAGTAAATTGGCTTAATCTAAGACATAGTAAGCACTAAATTCACAAATGAAATGTCCTGTCAAAATATGTCCAACAGGTGAAGTTCAGAATGAAGGCATTCTCCCTATTTCAATCATTGTAGTATATGGCATATATCAATAATGTGCACAACGTTTCATTTTTTGTTTGAAGACAATTTTTAGCATTAAAAATGTTTAAGGGTGTTTCTCTGTCCTATTTATGTACATACACATAATACTCTTTGTTCAAATTCACCCAGTCTATACTACTCTTTCCTAACATCTCATATTGTTTTATTGTTCATGAAATGAAGGCACAAAAGATATTGATTCAAAATCTAGATTTGTGAAGAGCTTGTAGAAGCTGAGAAATCCTAGGGAATGGATTCTGTCTTTGAATCTTTCAGAAGAAAGACCAGGTCCTGGTGGCTTGTGCCAGCAATCTCACTTCCTCTGGAGGAGGTCAGAAGAATCATGGTTTGAGGCCAGCATGTAGAAAATGTTAGAAAGACTCCATCTCAGCCAACAAGCCAGGCAGAGTGCTTTATGTCTATAATTCTGGAAAACTGGAAGATAGGAATACGATGACTGTGGTCCAAGGCTAGACTGGATAGAAAAAGGTGAGACCCTTATCTGAAAAATAGCTTAAAAAAAAAGAAAGAAAGATTTAGGGTGTGGCTCATGTGGTAGAGTACTTTCCCAGCAAGCGTAAGATCTGGGAATTAAGCCTCAATCTTGCTAAAAACAAATGAAAAACAAAATACCAGAATAAAGATATACCTGATGATATTTTATTTTGTAGTTGTACATAAACTCACATAGATTTATGTGCATGTATATTTTGTACAGAGAAATTCAGGTGAGTAAGCTAAAGGCAAATTTATCCAACAACTACTGTATTGTTTATTTAGCTATAAATTGGGAAAACCTCTGGTTAATGTCTTAAATATTAATGACAATGAAAAAAGATAAAGTTTTCAATAAAGGTAAAAATTCTGTGTTTAAGAAATTCTATTTGCTCATTCATATTTATTGTCATTTCAGTATTTATATTTTAGTAACCATACTAGGAAATGGATTAATAAAGTTTGCTACGAGTGAGTGGTAACAAGAGGTTTCATTAGTACAAGTGAGGTGGGATAAATGACAGGTTTGTAGACATCACAAGGTGTTTAAAGCTTCTTTACTCCTCAGGAACAACAAAGCAGAATTGAAAATGACTACACACCTGCTATGTGCTAAGGTTTATGAGTTTAGATGCTGTGATACAGCAAGAAAATAGCACAGACAAAAATCCTCATGGGGAAAGACAGATAATTAGGAAAGGAAAGCAAATGTTTTTTTTTTTTTTTTGTCTAAAGCAGCATAGAATTGAAAGCATTTAAAATTTTGATGGTTACTTTGGTAGGTTTGAGCTAGGTTTAGTCTTCTCTAGAGTGAAATAATACCTCGCTTCTCTGACATAAAGAAATAAAACAATTCACCAAGTGTTATCTTTTCAAAGTCATTATTTGCTTTTATGTTCTTCAGTTTAGAGGTTTTGTAGCAAAGCTAAAAAAAAATGTTGATATTGATGTACTGATTTCATTTCCTTTGGATATTTATCCAGTAGTAGGACTTCTGGAATGGTAGTTTTATTTCTAGATTTTCACTCTTCTATGTAATGTGTGTAGTAATTTCCATTCTACCCAATAATATATAGTGAGTTCATAGAATTGTGTTTTGATAATTGGTATTCTAACTGGGAAGTTGATATTGCATTGGGATTTTTTTTTTCCAGTCCTGGGCCTTGAACTCAGGGCCCAAGCACTATCTCTGGCTTCTTTTTGCTCAAGGCTAGCACTCTGCCACTTGAGCCACAGTGCCATTTCTGGCCTTTTTCTATATATGTGGTGCCGAGGAATTGAACCCAGGGCATGTATATGAGGCAAGCACTCTTGCCACTAGACCATATTCTCAGCTCCCTGCACTCTGATTTTGATTCACATCTCCTTGATGACAATCAAAGTGGATACTTTCTCAGCTGAGCTCCTGTGTTTCTCAGAACACTGTTCACAATATTCAAGATACAGAATTCAGCTAAATGTCTACCCTTTGAAACTGAGTGGCCTTTAAAAAACAAGTAGGTATAAATTTCCAAGTAGTCTAGCCTCTCTTAATTCCCTTATATTTTCCTCTTAGAAGCTCAGGAAGTTCAGGACTTTTTTTGAAGTCACTCTGTCACTTGGACCACATCCCCAGAGTCTTGTATGCATTCCTGTAGGCATAAAGTCTCCATTTTTTGCTTTGGCAGGTCTCAGATTCCAGTCCTCCCATGTATACCTTCTTAGTACTTGGGCCCACACACGTGTGAACACCCACATTTGGTTGTTGATTTGAAATACAGTCTCTCTAGCTTTTTGCACAGGCGGGGTCTCACACTTAATCCTCATAAAACTTGATCTCCCAAGTATCTGTGATTTTAGACTTAAGCCATCAGCTTCTGTATGTAATTACTGATTTAGGTCTTCTTATGTTCAATTTTCTGTTAAAAAGATGTTTTATTGGCAAATCTTAATTGTACAAAAAAGATTTTGTTGTGACATTTTATATATGTATATAATACACATCTAGATCAAACTCATTGCCTCCATTACTCTCTCTCATACTACCTACCCACTTCTTTAAACAATTTCAGCAGGTTTCATTATTCTATTTATATACCCATATAAAGTACTGTGCTCACATTACTCTCAGTCTCCACTGGCTCTCTGCATTCCCACTGGAACCTCCCACCTCATAGAGTCTGTTTTACTTTCCTGTCCTTCATTTCTGTTGCTCTTTTTAATACCTAATTGTGTCCAACATGTATTTCTCTCTTTAGCAGTTAAGATTTTCCTCCATAAAACTAAAAAAAAATGTACTTTGGATAAACCTCTGCTATTTTTTTTTTTTTTTGGCCAGTCCTGGGGCTTGGACTCAGGGCCTGAACACTGTCCCTGGCTTCCTTTTGCTCAAGGCTAGCACTCTGCCACTTGAGCCACAGCGCCCCTTCTGGCCGTTTTCTGTATATGTGGTGCTGGGGAATCGAACCCAGGGCCTCATGTATATGAGGCAGGCACTCTTGCCACTAGGCCATATCCCCAGCCCAAACCTCTGCTATTTTAACTCTCTCATATGACATGGACATTAGCAACTGAAGGCATGCATATTTACAACTCAGTAATAGATGTTGTAAAAAGATACTGGAAAAATAAGGAGCCTGTATTTAGACTAACTGCAAACTGATCACTATTAGGATTGCTGACAGAGCTAAGTGATTTGTCAATCTTCAGTGTGTTAGAGTTATTCATGGTCAATATAAAAATCACCAAGTATAGAGCTAAATTGCTGTTTATTTCCATTGTCCTATTTTGTGGTAGCAGTGGAGGAGAACCAGGTTTGAGGGTTGTGAAAAATAGAAAATATTGAAAACTCTTGATTAGGATTTCAGTGGGACCACAGTAAAATCAATATTGTAGGATGAAGAAGAAGAATGAGATCAATAGAAAAATGCTTTCTTTCCCATTAGGAATCATCTATCTAGCCTTTAACTTGAATTTAAATTGGATCCTGGTATTGAAGTTTGAGGCTGTTGAAAACAAGATATGAAAATAGCATATTTGCTTTATATGCATTTTCTGGTTTTATGTATATATATATATATGTTTCAGTATCAACCATGCACATACACAATATATGTGTGCAAATATATACTTATAAATACACATGCACATATTAACTATATTAGCATATTACCACATTAGCATATTAACTATACCTGTTTTCATTTACTCCTTTGACATTTTGAGGATTTGGTTTTGCTCCTGTTAGTTGTTTGTCTAGGCTGTCTTTTTTTTTTTTGGCCAGTCCTAGGCCGTGAACTCAGGGCCTGAGCACTGTCCCTGGTTTCTTTTTTGCTCAAGGCTAGCACTCTGCCACTTGAGCCACAGCGCCACTTCTGGCCATTTTCTGTATACGTGGTGCTGGGGAATCGAACCCAGGGCCTCATGTATACGAGGCAAGCACTCTTGCCACTAGGCCATACTCCCAGCCCCTGTTTAGGCTGTCTTTGTGATGGCTTATCATTACCTTTTAAAGTAGAAGAGATGAGAACAGGAACATCTTTGTCTCATGTTCTGATACTGATAAGGGAAGAAATATGTCTCCCATAAGGGAGAAATGCATAGTGAAATAGGTATTTCTAACTGAAATAATTTAGCAGAAAACCATTGACTTTAGGGTGAAATTTATAGATAATGTTTATGGTAATGGAGAAGAAGTCTGTAATATTTCTTTTCAGAAGAACATAGAAAGGGCGCAATTAGAAGAAGCTAGACAGTCACTTGTAAATGAAACAGCCCCAGTTTAGCCATAAATAAACAGTAATCTATACTAGTTAGACATGCTTCTAACTTGTAACTAGTTTAGGAACTGCAACAGCCATCTCACATATGATTTGCGACAGGAATAACTGTGTGGACTGTATTCTTAGGCTGGATCACATGATCACACTGTATCAGGACAACAGTTCTATCGGATGCTGCAGGGTTTAGATGCACACATCACAGAGGGAGCAGAGCCACTAAAAGAACATTGGTATAAGAGAAAAAAATGTAGCTCAAGAAACCAGAGTATAATGTTACTGTGTGGAGAATGCATTGGAGAAATTTACATCCAAGCCACCTGCTATTGTGTAATCCATAACAAATGATTTCCTCCCAAATTTTGTTTATCAGGTTCAGCCTGAGAAATCTAATAGAGTAGCTCGCGAGTGATTTAAGCTGGAAGGTTTCGTTTTCCATGGCTTTTGCACTGAGAATTGGATTTATGGACTCTTCACGCAGCAGTGGCTATTACATGCAAGGTGCCAATGACTACTTGATTATCTCGGAAGGACCTCAAAGCTAGTTGGGCATGAAATAGAGGACCTCTTCAAATGAGAGGGATCAGAATATTCAACACAGTTTATAAAGTGTGACAATTCTATTATGTAAGTTTGAACAGCAGCCACTATGGGGAAAAATACATGAGAATATCCAAGAGAAAAATAGCTTGTCATGGCTAGTGACCATGATAAAATATAGGTTTCATTACTAGCAGGAGGAAACTGTTAGTGGATTTCCACATAAGGGCTTCCATCTTGAAAGCTTAAATTATGTTTCATAGAATATTGGGCTACACCTCAGATACATGGAAACAATTATGGCACAGATAACATATGTGATGGCTAACTTCAGATTTAATATGGTAAAATGTCTCCATGGTTGAAGTTTGAAAGCATTGCTTATTTCATGTGCTCAGTAATGTTTGGGTATTGTACAAGAACAGAAGGAAGGATAGATACTATATTATCCATTCCTTGAAAAAGAAGATCCATCTTAAGTAGTTTTTAATCAAAATGGTTTTCGGTTCACAGAATTATTGTGAAAACAATACAGGTTTTTCTTATTTAATGATCCCCATACCCATTGTTAACTATTTTGATGATTTTATATTCATTTGATATTTATTCAACAGTTAATTGATAGCTTACTAGTAGCTAATATTCACTTTATTCAGAATTTCTTAGTTATTATCGAATATCTTTTTTTCTTTATTGTTGTTTCAGAGGTGATATACAGTGGAGTATTATATTCATCAGGTAATAAGGATTTGGTTTTGCTCTTGTTAGTTATTTGTTTAAACTCTCTTTGTGATGGCTTACTATTCCCTTTCGAAAGTAGAAGGGATGAGAATGGGAACATTGTTGTCCCTTGATGTGTTCTGATACTGATATGGGAAGTTGTGTGCCTCCCATAAAGAAGAAAGGCATAGTGAAATAAATATTTATAACTGAATTACTTTAGCAGAAAACCACTGACTTTAGGGTGAGATTAATAGATAGGCTTTGTCATTCTTCATCAGTTTCATTTTGTTGTTTTATTTGTGTTTTGCAATTCCTGCTAGTACAAGATGATCTATGCTTATCTTGTACACTTACTTCTGAGTCCCATATTCTGCTACTTATCCAAGGATTCCTATGTTTTTTTTTTTTTTTTTTTTTTTTTTTTTACTGGAGAGTGGTATTAGACATCAGCATGCTGAAAATAGATATTCCTTCCTGTCTCTGATGCTAGGTCTTCTTAGTTGATAAAGGAAGTATATGTGGTGTGGGGCGTGTGTGTGTGTGTGTGTGTGTGTGTGTGTGTGTGTGTGTATGTGTGTGTATGCTGATATTCCCATATAAAGCTATCCTTATGGTTTTAGGTTACATGTTAGTTTATATTGATGGAGTAACTCTTTTTCCCATTAACTAGGGTTGCATAAAAATATAAACAAGTATAACTTGTATATTAGTTTTTGTCACTTTCATAATACTATGTAATACAATGTTGCATTATTTTTAATTTTGATAAAAAAATAAAAAAATAGTAGCAACCACTTTTAATTTTAAGTAGACTATTTGCCTTGTATATACTATGATCAACAGACTGAGGGAGCAATTTCCAAACTCCAATGGTGTGAGACCACTTGGGTCTCTCTCCTTGAGTAACAGGTTGTTGAAAAATCAATTTATACTCTCTCAGCTCACAGAATGGAGTACTTATATGAACTCTCTAAGACGAGGCACTAGAATTCTATTCTTATAAAACTCTCTGGGTGCTCGTTTATAGAGCCAGAGTTGGGGATAGCATTGAAATGCCTGACCTCTTAGATCTTTTTAGACATATAATCTGGTGACTACTTGTTTTTAACAGATTATGACCTTCCTGTGATTTATCTCCAATAAGCTTCAATTCAAACAAAATAATCACCACTCTAAAGTTATCTGGTGTTTGAACAATCAGATTAAAAAAATGGCTTTGTTTGCTACAGACACTTTTATCCTGGTACCATATAAACCCAATTTTATAGAATGGGCCTTGTAGCCATTTGTGAAAATAAAATTGAACTAGGCCAATGTGAAGCTGTTATTCCAGAATTCAAAGTTCAAGTCCATTGTGGGCTATTTGAATTGCTTCCCATATCGGCGAATTACATGTTCTTTGTTGACCTACTTTGAGATAACAAGATTCAGCTTTTACAAAACAGGAAGATATTACTGTTCTCTGAGAGTGGGAGCAAAAGTGAAATAATAGTGTGGGTTGTTCTTTTAGAATCTTCAAGGAGTATTTCAAAGAACACTTGAATAACTTATGTAAATATTGCATAACGTCCAGTTCAGGAAAAATTATAAGTTTATGATTGAATATGTTAAACTGAAAATGTAGATATTTGGATTTTCATTTCTGAGACTCTGTAATATCGCTTTAGGATAACAGAGAGCTCATAAAATTTCTGGGGACTTGGTTTTACCATTGGTACAGCAAGGATTATTGCTTCCTCCTCACTAGACTATTGAATACATGGTATGCATAAAACAATGAATGCACTCAGACTCCATAGTGTAGAAGTCCCATAGAATATCCCAGTGGTAAGTTATTGTTGCTTTTCAGTCTAAGAAAATTATCTCTTGGACAATGTTCTAGGGAATTAATTTGCCACAGTTTATTTGCAATAAAAGTCCTTTCTAATGCTTTGGCTCAGGTTTTTCTTTCAAATGGCCCTCATCTTTCCTCTGAGGGTCTTATTGCATAATTCTCTTCACCCATATTGACTCTGGTTGGGAGCTTTTAAATGGGCCTAGTATATTCAGAAAAGGAATACAAAATCCCCAACTGCTGATTTACATGTGTTAGAAAGGTGACTTGATTTTAACTATCTTATGAGCCTTGTTCCCCACCTCTAAAATTTTGTGATTTTTTTTCATGTTGTATGTGAAAAGTTTGCATGTATCTACTTTTCTCTTGATAGAGCTCTGAGAGGAACACATGGAAAACAAAGGTAAATTGAAGGAAATCATGTTAAGAATCTTTATTTAGAGTTTTGATGAGATGTTAAGTTGCATGCTTTTCTCTTCTAGCTCCTCTGAAGGGCTTCATTTAGTGGAGAATGAGATAAGGTGACATTGTACAGAATGTACTACTGAGCTTCAAAAATAAGCCTCTTGGGGCTGGGAATATGGCCTAGTGGTAAGAGTGCTTGCCTTCTGCACATGAAGCTCTCAGTTCGATTCCCCAGCACCACATATATGGAAAACGTCCAGAAAGGGCGCTGTGGCTCAGGTGGCAGAGTGCTAGCCTTGAGCGGGAAGAAGCCAGGGAAGGTGCTCAGGCCCGGAGTCCAAGGCCCAGGACTGGCAAAAAAAAAAAAAAAAAAAAAAAAAAAAGCCTCTTTGTAAATTAAAAAAGTGACATCTTTTATGAATTTCTCAAAGGGCACTTCTTGACTCAGAGCATTTTTGTGGTATTTCTTTATGGGTAAAGATCATGACACACAAATGGGACTAATTGTCCTCATTGACACATGACCAGAGGAAGCTTCATGAAAGGCAGGAAAGTGGTTCTAACTTTTACCACTATCTTTTGTACCAATCATAAAACCATCCACAATATGGGGTTGATGGTATACACAGAAGCTAGTTCAATAAATGAGAATCTTAGGCAGGAGAGGACTGTAGTTTATAAGAAAAAAAATAGGCAATCATGCCACAGGTTGTAGCTCCCCAAGAAAAGTTATGGCTGGGTCTTTTAATCTGAAGGAACCTTCAAATCTAGCCGGACTTGTGAAAAAAAATTCATTAAGAAATATGAAAAGAGATACTTAAACAGTGATACAATTGTGGAAATGTGATACCATTGTGGAGAAATGAATCTCTATGTTCTCTATTTGAAAAGAATGCCCCCCAACCTTTTTTATTTTCTAGGTGATAAATAGAAGTTTATCTTTAGAGTACAAACCACAATTGTACTTTCATTTGTTCTTTGGAAATGATCGTGTGTGTGTGTGTGTGTGTGTGTGTGTGTGTGCACATGCACCAGTCCTGTGGCTTGAACTCAGTGCCTGGGTGCTATCCTTGAGCTTTTATGCTCAAGGCTAGCTCTCTTCTACTTCTGCCATACCCCTATTTCTGAATTTTTGGTGGTTAAATTGGAGTCTGAGGCTGACTTCAAACCATGAATCTCAGATCTTAGCCTCTTGGGAAGCTAGAATCACAGGCCTTAGGCAACACTAGTACCAAGTTATATAGTTTTTCTCTACTACTTCATGCTTTCTTATGTCTCATTCATTTCTTCAAAATTTACCAGCTTTTTCAGTGAAACTCAAGAACATGTACATAATTGGCCAAATCCATTTTCTCTAATGCATATGGAAATGTGAGTCTCTAGTTTATAGGGGGAAAAGATTTTTGAGCCCCTTGAAAATGTCCTCTATGTGCGAAGTTAGACTTGTAACTCAAGTAAGACTTTTGTGTACAGTAGGCAGCAATGTGGGGGAAATAGAGACACACATTCACACTCTGGACTCTGCCGTGCTGTAGATTTATGTCAGTATAAGAAAGAAGCAACAGGGTCTCATGTCATAGCTTGCCACTGCCAGTACAACCTTTATAACTCTAATGAGCCTCTTAACCATGGTAAACATTATTCTATAAGATTAGTATTTGGTGGATAAAAATGAGTCAATATGTATATATAACATGTATACCTATAGGTAATATGTTTGCATAAAATGGGCACTCAGAATGTCAATTATGTTATACTAATATTCAAAAAGACATATATTATCCAAAGGTGCCCCAAATACAATGTTTTGAAAAAAATTACCTAAATTCAGATAGTGTATTGATGAATGTTGAACCCTATGGTTTGATTCTTTGACCTTTGTGCCATCTGTTACCTAAATCTTTACTATGGCTGAAATTCCATCCTGAAGCCTGTCAGTCTGTCTGTCTGTCTGTTTCATAATCTTGTGTGGCAGAAGTGCACCAGAGAAGAGATAATCCCATTTAGCTGAGTGACATCTGTTTAGCATTCACAACCCTGGAGCTAAGTCAGCCATGATTTCCCAGATGACATCTATCACATTCTCTTAAACTTTTACATATTCCTTCTCATCACAGTTACTATTTCCATTGTGTTTTTATCATTTGAGAGTAGTGGACAGTCCCTCAAATGGACCTTACTGCTTCCTCTTCAGCTGCTCCCCATCTGCCTTCCCAAGTCACTCAGAAATGCTTCCCTCGGGCTGGGGATATAGCCTAGTGGTAAGAGTGCCTGCCTCGGATACACGAGGCCCTAGGTTCGATTCCCCAGCACCACATATACAGAAAATGGCCAGAAGCGGTGCTGTGGCTCAAGTGGCAGAGTGCTAGCCTTGAGCGGGAAGAAGCCAGGGACAGTGCTGAGGCCCTGAGTCCAAGGCCCAGGACTGGCCAAAAAAAAAAAAAAAAAAAAAAAGAAATGCTCCCCTTTGCTTTCAGGAGGGATAACAGAGTTATCATGGCCTCAATGTCCTGCACAACGTCTCTCATTTCATGCTACATTGCAGGCCCACTTTTATCTCAGTCCTTCCTACAGTTTCTTCAAAAGGACTATTTATTCTTCTTAAATCATCAATCCTCTTCCTGATCAACTTAGTTAATCTCACTTCATCTTTTGGACTTTATAAAGCATTTCTCCAAGGAGAGTCTCTGACTATTCCTATTACCCCCAAATAGGAATATAGTAAAAAACAAAATTCCAGTGTATACTGTATGACTTTGATATTTGTATTATTACTAATGCCCTTTAATGATTCATTTTGAAAATAGTAATTAACACATATTTAATTACCACATATTCATATGAACACATACTGGTAATGTTTTTTCATAAAGGTAGAGCCGCATTGGCAGACCCAAGGAAAGGTAAAGTTTTGAACACTAGAAAAGTTTCTGGGTATAACTATGCTATGATACCCCAAATGGTTATTATTGTGAAAATATTTAAGTCAATCAATTTTAAACCCTAAGTCTTGGGGCCGAATATCTGAACTGTGGATGTGTGCCTGCACTCAAAACCCAGTGGACTTATTTATAGCAAAAAAGGATCACCAAGATGGGATTTGTTAAATCAGTTCCAGTTCTATGATATAAAATTCAAGTCAATGTTTACTGGTGGAAGGTTCTTTGGAGAGTGTTGGTAAAGATAAGGCAGAAAGGTTTTAACTATTATCAATGACTAACCAAAATAAATGTAATAAACAAAGTCCAAAGGGAAACATTAATAAACATATTATTTCTAGTGATTTGGACCCTTAGACCTTAAGGAAAGGCAAATTCTGGTTATTAAGAATAGTCAAACAATTATTTAGTAGATTTTCTACTAAAATTTTTCTTCCTATTGACATTGGAAATCTTAAAACAACCAAGAATAGTGGAGTGAAAGTTTGTAAATATTTCCCTTATGTATATTTGTATGTATATGTATATGTGTATGTATATGTGTATGTATATATAGTCAGTTGGGGGGCTTGAATTCTGGACCTAGGCACTATCCCTGAGCTCTTCAGCTCAAGGTTGACACTCTACCACTCGAACCACAGTGCCACTTCCAATTTTCTTGTGGTTAAATGGAGATTAGAGTTTCACGTACTTTCGTACCCAGGCTGGCTTTGAACAGCGAACCTCAGATCTCAGTCTCCTGAGTAGCTAAGATTACAGGCATGAGCCATCCACACCAGCTAAAAATATTTTTAAAAGTCTCTCTCAATTATTTTTAAATACAGCAAAGGCAGAAGAAAATTAATGTCTGATTAATTACATGTCTGTTATTTAATTGATAATTTTGAGAATTTTTTTACTTTTTTCCTATTTTAGTCTTTAAGCTACTCTGAAAGAAATATATTATTGTTTCCAATTTAGTGTTAAGCAAAAGTAACCAGCTATGACTAAAAATAAATGTATTTGGCATTTGAAGGTAAATTCACCCACTTTGAAAATCTATGTTCTGATTTTCTTTTTTATCCCAAAGGTAACAAGAAACTTCCAAAGTTCCTTCCAATTCTAAAAATATATTTAAATCATGGAGTTTTCAATCTTCCTTCTAGCAAAACTACAACATGGATAAGTGCAACTCTACACATATTCCTTCCTTTTACCTGAAAAACTGAAAAGTGGGTATAGAAAAGCTATAAAAATGCTGACAGGACTCATTTAAAATTCATGATTACAAACCTCTGAGGGACTTTAGCCCTGCCAGGCAGTACTATTCTATATTTCCCTGGCAAATTTACTCTATCTCGTTAACTCTGTCCTCTGCTCCTTTTTTTCTCAAACCTCTGAAACCTCTTTCTATTTCCTTACTCTCAACCCTAAACACGTTGTTCATTATTAGAGGATGGAAAAAATGTGTAGATGCATCTATTTACCTGTTTACTAATTCCAATGTGTCAGTATGTTAATGTTTCTTCTTCCTAATGATTGACTGTATGTCACAATCTAATGATAGCACCTTATCTTTACTTTAGATTCCAATACCTCACTAACTGACAGACTTTGTTCCTGGTACCATCCCTTCGTGCTTTAGTACTTTCATTTTTCCAAGTCTACCGGGACATCTCAAAAATGTGTATTTGTTTGTATATGCATGAATGTCCACAGAAACACATATACTCCCATGTACGTGTGTGTGTGTGTGTGTATGTGTGTTTGTGTATTAGCCCTATAGGATCATGTAATACTGCAGACTAGCTAGCTTATAAGCAACAGCCATTTATTTCTCCTTGTTCTACAGCTTCCTGATTTTTTTGTATATTTCCATATCTCAAATTTAATGTTTTCACACCATATCTCCTTTTGAAATAGGCCATTCAGCCAGCATAAACTGACTGAGAGGGTTTAATATTTCCTAACCTTGAGTAATTGGATTGTAAATATTTTCACTTTCACCTCACAACCTAGTAGTCTACTGTCCTTTTTTAAAAAAAAGTTAAATCAGTCAATGCAAGGTTTTCATCTTCTTCCTGCCTTGTCCATTTTCTGTAGCTGTTATTTGAGCATATTCCAGAATAGTCCTCTTTACAGACAGAGGTTTTCCTCTTCTTTTCTTGGATGTGCCAAATGATGATGCATCAGCATTGAACTCATGACTCAGGGTAGTGTAGCACATGCCCAAATGAGCACAAGCTCAAATGAAGTTCACCTAAACATTTGACCTTTCTCTATAAAGCACATCACAGCTGACTTTTACTTTGGAATACTGTACAGGAGTATTTTAGCACTGTACTGGGGAGTCATCTTAAACAGTAAAATCACAAGCAAAAACACCAAAATGCAAAAATATAGAGTTAAATAGACCATGAAAATAGCACTGCTTATAATCTAAAGCTTCAATAGACAGAAGCCTCTCTTGATTTAATTCAGCTGGGGATATGCACATCAAATGAATCAAATGTTTTACTGCTCTGTACTTATTTCCAAATGCTTGGGAAAATAATAAGGTTATATATACATTTTTCCAAGAGGGCATATATGCAAAAAAGTGTCCATGCAAGGTATATATTGACTTATATACTCATAAACACATGAAGGTATAAACATGCCATGTGTATTCTGTGCTACAATTACATGTGATAATTGAAAACATACATATGCTATGTAGGTATCTAGGCCATAATTGAAAAATAGCAAAACTAAACACTTTATTCCAAAAAATTTACTGCCTCCTTCCTATTCCCCTTCAAATTTTAAGCCTCCCTCCCTCCTCCCCTCCCTCCCTCCCTCCCTGTCTGCCTGCTTGCCTGCCTGCCTTTGTTCATTCCTTCATTCTTTCATCTTTTTTTCCCTTTGCTTTTGTTGGGCACAAAGGCTTGTGCTTATTAGGCAAGTACTCTATCATTTGAGCTACCACTCCATTTTACTTTTGTTATGTTGTTGAGATTTAATGTCTTTGACTTTGTATTGATTTTCCTCAAATTCACAATCCTCATTGTAGTTAGGATTACACATTTTCATGGCAATGTTCACCATATTTATTCTAAAACTTTATCAAACTCCATTCTCAAACCCATCAATAACCTGTTTTTTAAATTTTAGAGGTTTTGTCTTTAAATCCTCCATTTGCAACTGACGTGACCTCACAATTTGGCACAGTAGCTACCATCCACTTGTTAAAACTTCTCTTCAGTTGGCTTCCTGGATGTCACTATATTTCTGATATTTGTGTCCTACACTAGAGATTTTCAAGTTGATGTGTGCATATGTGGTAAATTATGCAGACTATTCATGGCAGATAATAGCAAGTGTTGGAGTCAAACTCACTTTCTGGTTTCTATTGTTATATGAAGCTAATACATGCTGGTACTCTTCCCTTTTCTTCTTTTTATAGTCATTCTTCTGCTTTATATGAAAAAACATACCTTCACTTTTCTTGAATTCAATCTGATACAGTGTCCTAAAGACACCAAGGAGCCATACTGAAATTGTTACTGATATTGTAAAAATGAAAGACTGAAAAAAGACCCAAGGAGTAATACTTTTGTTAATCAGAGAATTGTCCGGTCTTTGCTTGGACAATCTCCCAAACTGTTCTTTGGTAGAATCTCATGAGATATAGCTAGGACCACCACACACAGTTTGGTCACTGCAGATTCCATTAATCAACCTTCCACAAAATTATTACTCCCCTATTAATATACAAACAGAGCCTACATTAACATGGCATTATTGTCCCAATGTTTCCATCATGGAAATCATAAAAATGTTTATTTTAATGTTCTCAGGTAGTTTTCACTACACAAAGAATAACTTCAGCCCATTTCTGTACTGCTTTCTAACAATCCACTGTTCACTCAGCTCTAACCATGCTGCCTTCTTTTTCTTCCATACCAGTTAAAAACCCACCTTTACACCCACTTCTTCTGACTTCAACACATCAAATTAGTCTCTCCAGTAATTCAGGTCACTTTTCCAACCATCTTCTTGTAGTAATCTTCATTCTGTCACCATCTGTTCTTAACTCTGCTGTACATCTATAAAATAATTATTTGCTACCACTTAATTTCTTTCTTTTTTCATTTTTTATAACAATTTGTTATTTATTGTCAAAGTGATGTACAGAGGGGTTACAGTTTCATACATTAGGCCATGGGTACATTTCTTGTACTATTTGTTACCTCTTCCCTCATTCCCCCTCCCCCTCCCCCTTTCCCTCTCCCCCCCCCCTCGTGAGTGAGTTTTTCAGTTGGTTTACACCAAACAGTTTTGTAAGTATTGCTTTTATAGTTGTCTTTTTATCCTTTGTCTCTCAATTTTGATATTCCCTTTCACTTCCCTAGTTCTAATACCATATCCAGGGTACTCAGATGAGATACAGTGATAGTACGGGAAAACACCATAGGAAGGGGATACAAGAGAATCATCAAGAAAAGAAGCTACGGTTACAAATAGCATGTTGAAAGTAATTACCACAGTGCTATAACAGTAGTTTCCACAACACTGAGTTCATTTCACTTAGCATCATCTTACGTGTTCATATGGGCATAGCTATTGGGCTCTTGTGATCTTCTGCTGTGACTAGCCTAAACCTGTGCTAATTATTCCCTATACAAATGGGCTAAAGACTTAAAAAGAGACTTCTCTGATGAGGAAATGAGAATGGCCAAGAGTCATATGAAAAAGTGCTCTACATCACTGGCCATAAAAGAAATGCAAATCAAAACAACATTGAAATTCCGCCCCACTCTAGTAAGAATGTCCATTATCAATAAAACTAACAATAACAGTTGTTGGAGGGGATGTGGTCAAAAGAGAACCCTACTTCATTGTTGGTGGGTATGTAAACTGGTTCAGCCACTCTGGAAAGCAGTATGGAGATTTCTCAGAAGGCTAAACATAGAGCTCCACTATGACCCACCAGCTCCATATTTGGGCATCTACACAAATGTCTACAAACAAGAACACATTAAGGCCACCAGCACAACAATGTTCATCGCAGCACAATTTGTCATAGCTAAAATATGGAACCAATCCAGATGCCCCTCAGTAGAAGAATGGATTAGGAAAATGTAGTGCATATACACAATGGAATTTTATGCCTCTATCAGAAAGAATGGCATTGCCCATTTATAAGGAAATGGAAGAGCTTGGAAAAATTAGTTTCTTTCTTCTCTTCACATATGAGTACAAACTTTTGGAAGCTAGATGTGTGGTTTACACCTGTAATAACAAGACTGTGAAGACCAAGGCAAGAGAAACCAATTTTATAGTAGCCTGGGCTATGTAGCAAGACACTGCTTCAAAAGTAAAACATAAAGAAGAATATAAGTTATTTGAAATCAAGAGGTTTTTTTTTTGACTACTTAATTTCCAGAACTCAGTACAGATTTTAACATATAGTAAATGCTCAGTAAGTATCTCATTAATATATTTAGTGAATATTATTTTGGTCAAAACAAACATGGAAGGAGATTGGCTTTCTACTAAAGGAAGATCTGAAAGTCACATTTCAGTAGAACAGTTTGGGTTTAGGTTTCATAGAAAGAGGGAGAGTAATGGAAGGAGGAAGATTTACAATTAGGATTGTTTTGTGGTCAAAATTCTCAGCAGAGCAGAAAAGATTTATTCCCCCAGGCCCCATCCCCTGTCATATCTGGCAGGACCATATTCTATTCTGGACTGATTCCTCATAAGACAAAAATATCCTGTGACTTGGAGGGTCAGTGTCTGGTTTGGGGGAGGTTCCAGCACAATGGAAAAAACCTGTATCAGACCTAGTGGACAGTATAATGTATGAATTTTATGGAAGTTATCTGAAAAGGCAAAATGAATCACAACTAAGTCATATTTGGGGAGGAATATCTTCGTGAAAAAAGTTTGAATACACAAAATAGTGGCAGAAAATGCTTGAGAATAGTGGAAAGGTGAGATCAGGAGTGTCCTGTGCCAGACAGCCCAAGCAGAACAGTCCCTGAATAAAGAATTTGGACATAGTAATGTACACTAGTCATCCCATCTGCAGAAGAAAGAAGAAAAGAAAAAACAAAAGAAGAAAGAAAGAAAGAAGGAAAGAAAGAAAGAAAAGGAGGAAGGAATGAATAAAGGAAAAAGGAACAAAAAGAAGGAAAAATGAAGGAAAGAAGGCAGGCAGGCAGGCAGGAAGGAAGGAAGGAAAGAAGGAAGGAAGAAAGGAAGGAAGGGAAGGAAGAAGGAAGGAAAGAAAAAAGGAATGGAGAAATGAAAGAAAGAAAAAGAAAAAAGAATAAAAAAGAAAAAGAGAGGACCACTGTCCAGTAGTATGCTTTGATAGGGAAAAAAAGATGCTATCTCAAAAATAACTTGAACCAGAAAAGGATGGAAGAGGAGCTCACATTTAGAGTGGCTGACTAACAAGCTTGAGGATGTGACCTCAAGATACTGTGATATTCAAACATTTTTATTTTTATTCTTCCTGGTACAGTTATTCTTGATTAATTGCCACCAAGTGAGACAATGATACTTTGAACGTATTTGAAATATATAAAAACACTTTTCTTGAATATTCCCATGTAGTGGAGATAATTTTACATGCTGTTACTAGTTACATAATGCAATTTTGAAGCATAGTATGAAAAAAGGCAGAAATTGAAGCTTGGAGGAGATTATAGCACTTCCCCCCAAGAATACATTGGGGAATACTGGAAATCTTGATTCAGATAAAATCATCTGGGCTCATAGCAAACATATATTATTACTTCCTTTTTATATCACAGTTGCCACTGGAAGCACAAACAATATCATGTTCCTGATCTGTGGCTTAGGATAATATATTCGAATTAATCTTTCGTGTCAGTGTTGAAAGTATCTATCCTATACTATAATACATACTGTACTATGTCTGACTAAATTCTACAAACATTTTGAGCCTCCTATCCTTTTCAATATCATTTTTCTCCTGCCTATCTTTCCCAGAATACTATCACTGTCAGCAGAGATCTGTGTTTGATGTTTTGCAGTAATTGACATTGAATATTTATGGTGTTCTCTGCCATAACACTTCCAATAAAGACTCCCAATATATCGTTTCTGACACCCAGCATTTGACTCTTGCCTAATTAAGGAGTATGTGATGAAAATGTTTACTAATTTGCTATGATGAGAAAATTGCGGTACTGTTCGTAATTTGGAGTCATTTTTCTGTAAAATTGGCAACTTGTTGTATACCTGTTACCACGTATGTAACTTATATAGTAGGAATAAAACTGATATGATGTCAAATCACAATACATGGGAAAGGAAGTGCTTGGAGATGACTGAAATTGTCATTACTCAAAAAGAAAATAATACACAGGAAAAGGAAAGAAAGAATTTAGATTTAGTCCTTGGCATTTGTTCATTTAATAGGTAGGGATCAGGTCAATTTTACTTTGAACCCTTTTCTTTGGAGAGTTGGGAAGTTTCACTTCAGCTTCTTTCCTAGTGTGTCAGTTGTCACTCACTAGATAATAAGTTTGCTGCATGCAGGCACCATGTATTTTACCTCTCTGTTTTACCTCAGAGAAATTGAATAAATTAATGAGTAAAACAGTGTGCTTCCTACATTGTAGTTTTATTTTATATATTTTAGCGATATTATTAGACTTTGATATAAACATGGGGTTTAACACTTTATTTATAAAATACAGTGAGTAATCTCTATGTGCCTAGTTCAATACCACATGTTAAGAGTAAGTGGTCAGCAAGCCAGAAGATACGGGTTTGCCTGAGGTTACAACGTAGGAGGAAAGAATGGTAGTGAACCTATTATGAGGAGACATCCTACAAAATATGTGATTGTTGCTCCCTGAAGGGAGGCTAATTTTTATCTTAGATATCATGGTAACTTCATACAATGTATTTGACACCCAGGAAGTAAGTGATTAGGTATCAGTTGTATTCATGCATTTAAAATGGTGATAAAGAATCCTTAGCTTATGGTGGGTCTGGCTCACTTTACTTAGTATAATTTTTTCCAAGTCCTTCCATTTCCTTACAAATGGGGCAATATCATTCTTTCTGATAGAGGCATAAAATTCCATTGTGTATATGTACCACATTTTCCTGATCCATTCGTCTTCGGAGGGGCATCTGGGTTGGTTCCATATTTTAGCTATGACAAATTGTGCTGCGATGAACATTGTTGTGCTGGTGGCATTACTGTGATTTTGTTTGTGGTCTTTTGGATAGATACCCAAAAGTGGGGCTTCTGGGTCATAGGGGAGCTCTATATATAGCCTTCTGAGGAATCTCCATACTGCTTGCCAGAGTGGCTGAACCAGTTTACATTCCCACCAACAATGAAGTAGGGTTCCCTTTTGGCCACATCCCCTCCAACATTTGTCAATGTTAGTTTTCTTGATACAGGACATTCTTACTTGGGTGAGATGGAATCTCAATGTTGTTTTGATTTGCATTCCTTTTATGGCCAGTGATGTAGAGCACTGTTTCATATGTCTCTTGGTCATTCTCATTTCCTCTTCAGAGACATCTCTTTTTAAGTCTTTAGCCCACTTTTTGAGAGCTTAGCTTATGGTGGTTCCAGTTCTAACTTTTAAACCTTACAATGGTGTCAAAGCTGTATGCATTTTGCATGGAGAGACTGTGGCTCAGATTCTGAATTCTGATGTCTTCCCAGGCTAATGATATGTAGCAGACTCCTTGGTTATGGGCAAGGGCATTGAATCACAGCTCTGCCAGCTCCATCTCTCATTGTGAGAAAAAACCACATTCCACATTGTACTGTCCTGCAACACTATGGTAATAGGCAAGTTAGTTGTTTTACATGCACTTTTGAGTTATATTTCCAAATTACAATATTTTAATATTATAATATTTATAATTTTTTCATTTGTACCTACATTAAGGAAAATGTATCTAATAGGACTATTATTAGATCTACTAGGAAGCAGAGAGATGGCAAAATAGGAAGATTGTAACACCATCACTCTAATCTAGTGATATGCCATCTTTTAGAGTAAATATCATAATGATTCTATGTTCTTTATATTGAAAGTTGTCTCTTTTCACTTAAGCATCAATGGGCTCTTAAAATGAACACTTATTTCTGTATGTAATGCCAAAAGTAATTTAACAAAAATATTTTCCTTACGAATTTTTGGCATAATAGAGTAAATAAATGTTTATTTATTTTTGGCATAATAGAGTAAATAAATGTTTATTTAATAATTGCATTCCATTTAAATGTATCTTTCTAACTTTGTTAAATATTGTGTTGCTTAAGAAAAGAAAATTCAGTCTAACGTGTTTAATGGAAGTGATAGCTATTTCAGATTATTTTAAGTCTATTGTAAATGACAATTCCTTAGCAACAAGGCAATGTACTTGTGAATGCTTTTCAAACCATACATAATGCCAGTATTAGTCCATACCTTTATTCCACCAAAACAATGCTAATTCAACAAATGGTTGTGTGGTGAGATCATGTCTCTATGTCAATCACATGCCCAGGTAATCCAATATTGAGAGTTAAGTTGATTCATATTTAATTATCCTTCCTCAAAGACCTCTATTTTCAGTTTTAATGAAATTCCAGTCACCTTATGCAGTGACATTTTAAGTTTATCATCACTATCCAAATATTACTTTTTATGCATGTTTGTTTATAGTAATTAGTCTAATTTACATAAATGCAGTATAAGATAACAAACATATGCAAATAAATTCTTGGGATAACAGTGAACATTCATGTTTATGACTCAGGATGGTCTGTTTAAAGATAGATTTTGGCAAATTAAAAATGTAGAAAATCAATTTATATCATACCCTTTTTGGAACATACTCTTCCTACTGATTCAGTACAATTTCTTGATTTCATGATTCTTTGCATCTGGACAAAAGCTCATGGCTATGGTAATTCTTCTCTAAAATGAATGAACTTGTATTTTTCTCAATTTAAGTGTTAGTCAAACTGAAAAATGAATTCAGACTAGTTGATCCAGGTAAAATACTTTCTGCTAAATTAATATGCAAGATTTCCTAAATAGATTTAGTTAAGTATACTGACTGAGCTATAATTCACATCACTAAACAATTTAAATGAACTCCAATATATGGAAACAGGATGTTTTTATTGTTACTATTTTTAATGTACTATGTGAAATTATTTCTTTTTTATTTTGTTTTATTTTTCTGTTTTATCCCCTGTAGTCATTGTACTTGATACCCTGGGTATTGTATATACATTTATATGAATTAGTGAAGGGAAGGGGAATTAACAAATGGTGAGACAAATGACAAAGGGTGAATCAATGCAACAGTGATACAAGACAATATGTTGGGAATTAACTGTACAACTTGGGGGTTGGCTGGGTGAGGAGGGAAAGTGGGATAAAAATGAATAAGGAGTAACAAGTTTGACAAGAAATGTACTTACTACCTCACATAAGTAACTGCAACCCCTCTCTACATAACTTTGGCAACATAATTAAATTAAAATAAAGTACCCTTGATTATTAAAGGTACAGAGAGTGTCAACAAATACGTAAAGTCATGTGATTCCCCATAATAGACAATATAGTACCCTTCACATAATTTCCTGTCTCTTTTATTGTAACAACACCTCCCTACCATAATACATACACACCTACATACACATAGAGCACACATACTGGAAATCCCCAGGCACTATTTTGCTTTTTATTGATATTGTTTTCACCTTCCTAGAATGATAGATGTAATACATATACTATAATTGAATTGTTTATACGGGGTATATAGTAAATAACAATTACTAAATAAAGCAAACAATATTTAATTTTGTTTCTCATCTCAAGTATTATAGAAATTCACACACGTTGCAAGTCTGAGTTGTTTCTTCCTTTGTATTATGTAGTTTTCCACTGTGTAGCTATTGCAGATTTTGTTTATTTCTTCACTGATTAGCATATAGTAGGTTATTTCAAAGTATGGGCCATTATAAAGGAAACTATCACAACAATGTTCATTGCAGCACAATTTGCCATTGCTAAAATATGGAACCAATCCAGATGCCCCTCAGTAGATGAGTGGGTGAGGAAAACGTGCCACATATACACAATGGAATTTTATGCCTCTATTAGAAAGAATGACATTGCCCCGTTCGTAAGGAAATGGAAGCGCTTGAAAAAAATTCTACTAACTCAAGTGAGCCAGATCCTAAGCAACATGGACTCTATGGTTTCTCTCATATGGAATTAGCAGTCACAAGAGCTTAATAGATATGCCTTTATGAACACATAAGATGATGCTAAGTGAAATGAACTCCATATTATGAAAATGACTGTTATATCACTGTTGTAATCATTTTCAACATGCCATGTGAAACTGTAGCTTCTTTTTTGTTGTTGTTGTTCCTCTTGTATCCCCTTCCTGTGGTTGTACCTGCGGGATCACTGAATCACATCTGAGTACCCTGGATGCTTTATATACTTGTATTAGAGCTACGGAAGGGAAAAAGAATATCAAAATCAAGAGTCAAAAGATAAAAAGTCAGGGCTGGGGATATGGCCTAGTGGCAAGAGTGCCTGCCTCATATACATGAGGCCCTGGGTTTGATTCCCCAGCACCACATATACAGAAAATGGCCAGAAGTGGCGCTGTGGCTCAAGTGGCAGAGTGCTAGCCTTGAGCAAAAAGAAGCCAGGGACTGTGCTCAGGCCCTGAGTCCAAGCCCCAGGACTGGCAAAAAAAAAAAAAAAAAAAAAAAAAAAGGAAGAAAAGATAAAAAGACAAACAACTCTGAAAGCAATACTTAAAAAACCATTTGGTGTAAACCAACTGAACAACCCATGTGGGGGAAAGGGAGAAGGGGAGGCAGGAGGGGAAAATGAGGGGAGAGGTAACAAATTATACAAGCAATGTACCCACTGCCTTGAGTATGAAACTGTGACCCCTCTGTACATCACTTGACAATAAATAAATAATTTTAAAAAGGAAGCTATCATGAATATTTAGTTGAAATCTTTGAGTTTCATCTTTTTTAAAATTGGATAAATACACAGAAGAAAGATTAGGGGCTTAAAGATGGTCTGAATATCATGTGATACAAAATGTCACTTTCATTCTGTCACATGCTGCAATTCATATATATGGGCACCAAATAGTGAACAATATTCTGAATTCTAATTGTTAATAAGGAATCATATAGTCTTCTCATATATCATTCAGTGTTTCAACAAGACAACAAATTAAGTGTACTTAATTTTTCTTTTCTTCTCAGTATACATGAGAAGATACCAATCCTTACTAATGTACAGATTGTGTGTTAGGTAACTAAAGTCAACTCAGTTGTATAGCATTCCATCATTATAAAGTATAAGACTCTGGAGTCTAGATTCCTCAGAAGGCTAAACATAGAGCTCCCCTATGACCCAGCAGCCGCACTTTTGGGGATCTACCCAAAAGACCACAAACATGAACACACTAAAGCCACCAGCACAACAATGTTCATCACAGCACAATTTGTCATAGCTAAAATATGGAACCAACCCAAATGCCCCTCAGTAGATTAATGGATCAGGAAAATGTGGTAAATATACACAATGGAATTTTATGCCTCTATTAGAAAGAATAACATAGCCCCATTCATAAGGAAATGGAAGGACTTTGAAAAAATTATACTAAGTGAAGTGAGCTAGACCCAAAGAAACATGGACTATATGGTTTCCCTCATAGGGAATAATTAGCACAGGTTTAGGCAAGTCACAGCAGAGGATCACAAGAGCCCAATAGCTACGCCCTTATGAACACTTAAGGTGATGCTAAGTGAAATGAACTCCATGTTATGGAATCGACTGTTATATCACTGTTGTAATTACTTTCAACATGCCATGTGAAACCGTATCTTCTATTGTTGATGATCCTCTTGTATTCCCTTCCTGTGGTTGTAGCTGCACTATCACTGTATCTTATCTGAGTACTTTGGAAACCGTGTATACTGGTATTAGAACTAGGAAAGTGAAAGGGAGTACCAAAATCGAGAGACACGGGATAAAAAGAGAAACGACTACAAAATCAATACTTGCGAAACTGTTTGGTGTAAACCAACTGAACAACTTATGAGGGGATAGGGAAAGGGGGAGGGGGGAAGAATGAGGGAGGAGGTAACAAACAGTACAAGAAATGTATCAAATGCCTAACGTATGAAACTGTAACCTCTCTGTACATTAGTTTGACAATAAAAAATAAAATAAATAGATAAATAAATAAATAAAATAGTTATGAAAAAAGAATAAAAAGACTCTGGAGTCTAAAGATCCAATGATTTGGAATGCATTACTTTATATCTCCAGGCTTTGGTATTTACTTACAAAAAGATCACTAGTATCTTATTTATGATGAATAAATGAAGTTATATAAAGACAATGCCTAATCTATTACTAATCACCTAATATTCTCAAATATTCTAGACTACAACATTTACCTGCATTACAGTTACTTTTAGGTTCACATTTTCTTCCTAATGTCATTTCTAGTCAGTGGAATACATATAACAACGAATGTGTTAAATGAATAAACGTATTTAAATTTTTTCCCTAGTGTTTATTCTGTAGCTGAGTCATTTCTTCTTTAATTTTCCCACTTTTTTAACCTCATGGGTACTAATGAGACTCCGGAATCCATCCTATACCTATCTGTCCTGCTGTGCCTTGTGCTTTTATGGTACTTCAGTTTTATTAGAATAGATTCTAAAGCATCATCCAGAATGCCATCTAACAATCCTGTTCTACCACATTCCTTTGGCTTAAACTTAGTCTTCTCCTTGACATACAGTCCTTGAAACCATTTTCATTGCTCTAATTCCTCCAGAGTTGGATAATTAGACACCCAGGTGAACCCTTGGGATGAATTTCCAATTCATCAGACACCAATATATTGGCTTAGAATACTTTATATATCATACCACCTCACAGCAAAAGCAATACTAGCGTTCATAAAATGTTTTTGAATTATCCACTTAGGCATACTGAGGCAAAAGTTTCAAGTCTTTCAAATTTAGTAATGCTTTTGATTAAACACTTTTTAAAATCATATGTACTGTTATAAAACATTAGCTATAAGAAATATCCCATTTACAATCCTGAGATAAATTTCATAGATCAATCTAGGAAAACTGAGTTCAAAATTTTTTAAAATTGCATATACTGTACTTTAAAAACTACTGATAATAAGATGCATCTTAATGTAAATTTCTTAGGCATGATTAAAGATGTAATGCAATAGCCTGATTCTGAAACTTATTAATAATTTATGTATTGTCTTAAGAAAATCAGAAGCCATCTCTATAAAAATGCATAAAACGAAGAACCAAAATTAGTATGAAGGCAAGTAAAAATAGGTCATGCTTTGGATTTCTTTTGTTTAGATGTTTGATGAGAAAAATAGGAAATTACCTTGATTGGAATCATAATAGTATGCTATGATGAATTAGTCTCTTAAAGTGATGATAACCAGAGAGAGAGAGAGAGAGAGAGAGAGAGAGAGAAACGGGGAGAGAAATAGAAAGAATGAGGGTATTTTTGCAAGTAAGCTCGACTATTAATATGTTAATTCCTAAATAACTGTCTGTACTATGGCATAGAATAGAATGTTAGCAGTGTTTTAGGAACGAAATCATGTATCAAAATCTGTATCTGTTAAGAAACAAGTTTGATAGTTAGTACAAAGAGATTACAATAAACACAATACGCTTCTGCTTCATATGCAGTTCAAGGAAGAGCAGCAGGTGATAGGTGGTGTGATTCATCCAGGACTGACATGCCATGCTTGTGCCAGCAAGAAAGGGAAGCTCAGGGTCAGAGGATCTTTCATTAAGGAACTAATTAGAAGGAGCAGATAGCATTTCTCCTTTAACTCAATTAACCTAGACTTAGATCACAACTAAATTTTGAAGACTTGGACTGTGACCATGTAAACTAGTTAAAACACAGGAACATCTATTTATTACTCAAAAGGAAAAACAAAAACCCCTTTCCCCCAAAGATTCAATTTCTAAACCTTCCAAAGAAATTATTGGTCATAAAAAATTAGAAGAAAGGCTAGAAAAAAAATAAATTACAGGGGCTGGGGATATAGCCTAGTGGCAAGAGTGCCTGCCTCGGATACACGAGGCCCTAGGTTCAATTCCCCAGCACCACATATACAGAAAACGGCCAGAAGCGGCGCTGTGACTCAAGAGGCAGAGTGCTAGCCTTGAGCGGGAAGAAGCCAGGGACAGTGCTCAGGCCCTGAGTGCAAGGCCCAGGACTGGCCAAAAAAAAAAAAAAAAAAAAAGAAGCCAGGGGCTGTGCTTAAGCCCTGAGTCCAAGCCCCAGGACTGGCAAAAAAAAAAAAAAAAAAATTACAATCCTACAAATGCTATGATATATTATATAAACAAAGAAAATGTCAACATATAACTGAAAAATAAATATAAGACTAAAAAAAGCACAAGTCTTCCAATAAGCAAATATTTTTACATATAATTTTCACAAGACCTCTAACTGGCAAATAGTTGTATATGTAATTTTCAAAGCAGAAGTCGATATCAAACATGTTCAAATCCCCTTTAACTGACAAGATCTTTGCAGTTCTTTTGGCTGCTAACTTAATAGAATTAATAAGAATTAATAAGCCTCCAATTTCATTTTACATGTTTGCAATAAGCTATGTTGCTTTTGAGTAACAGTATTACTGAACAAACCACCTGCTCCAATCAAAATATGTAGTTGAAAATGCTATAGTAATAATTTAATTTCCAAGTAGTAGGTTTGTAAATTTTAATTTTGTCCCAAACCTATCATTATTAGATGTATCAAATCATACTTTAGCTTTAAAATTACTTTTAATTAACTTATTGAATTACTGGCCTAACATATTTGCAACCATTTTGATGGATTAATCATCCCACGTAATTTGCATGTTCACTTTTCACTTTAAGTATTGCTTTTTTAAAAAAAAACACATAAAAATGGGTGGGCAGGGTAGTTCATGCCTGTAATTCTAGCTACTCAATGGCTGAGATCTGAGGATCTCAGGTTTGAAGGCCAGGGAAGGAAAGTCCCATTGAGTCTCATCTCAAAGTAACCCCGCAAAAACTGGGAGTGGAGCTGTAGCTCAAAGTGGTAGAGTGCTAGCTTGAGCAAAAGAGCTCAGGGATAGCGCCCAGGCCCAAAGTGCAAGCTCCCCAACCAACACATGCATGCACACACCCCTCCCCCGCCACACACACACTCGACTAATGACAGGTTCACATTTCGTAAGTTCTATCCTTATTTAACTGCGACAGATATAAAAGATTAATGCTCTTGACAAGCAAAACATTGAAAAACATGGTATGAGATTGTTGGTAAATTTCCTAAAGCAATTTATTTCATGCGACAGAGCATAGTTATCTTTCAAAATACATATTAAAGATGCTTCAAGATCAAGTACACTTGTCTGCATCTATAATCTCAGCTGTGTAGAATACAAAGATTTGAGAGGATCTTGCTTCAAACCAGCCTAGCCAAAAAGTTACTGAAAAACCTTTTCAACCAAGGAACTGCATACAGTGGTATGGGCCTATAGTCTCAACTACATAGAAATTGTATGTAGAAAAATCACATTCTGAGATTGGTCACAGGAAAAAAAGGAACTAATATGAAAAATTACTTAAAGATAATCTTGGCCTATGGCTCAAGTTGATATACTGCTGGTTTAGTCCAAAGTTCTAAGTTCAGACCCTAGAACTACCCAATAGACATTTTATATTTTACGTTTTCTTTCAAGTTTTGATGAACTCCAACAGTTTCATTGTAGGAAAACTTGGTGAATAAATCATTTTAGAACTAGTCATTTTAATACCTTGATACCTTCTCAGTTTATGGAATTTATCTTTCAGTTGATCATACTCGTGGTGTAAATACTGCTGATAAAATGTTTTAAGTTTGTTATGTCTTTTAAAATGCTTGGGATTGGGCTAGGAATATTGTCTAATGGCAAGAGTGCTTGCCTCCTATACATGAAGCCATAGGTTCGATTCCTCAGCACCACATATATAGAAAAGGCCAGAAATGGTGCTGTGGCTCAAGTTGGTAGAGTGCTAGCCTTGGTCAAAAAGAAGACAAGGAGGGGCTGGGAATATGGCCTAGTGGCAAGAGTGCTTGCCTCCTACACATGAAGCTCTCTGTTCGATTCCCCAGCACCACATATATGGAAAACTGCCAGAAGGGGCGCTGTGGCTCAGGTGGCAGAGTGCTTGCCTTGAGCGGGAAGAAGCCAGGGACTGTGCTCAGGCCCTGAGTCCAAGGCCCAGGACTGGCCAAAAAAAAAAAGAGAAAAAAAAAAAAAAAGAAGAAGACAAAGACACTGCTCAAGCCCTGAGTCCAAGCCTGAGGACTAGAAAAAAACCCAAAAATGCATGGAATTAAGTATGATTGATGAATATTGAAATACACTATAAAATATTTGTTCAAATGTTTAAATGTGCTTAAATCCAGGATAGTTATTGACCACAAGTACTGCTACATTTGTTGTATAAACAATAATACTGAATAAAGGACATTTTTATATAAAGTACTTCATAAAGTTTATTCAAATTGCCATTTCCTAAATGCATTGTACTCAAAAATTGATATATTGAAATGAAATCCCTTTGTCTAACTAATTTAAGAGGACTTTCAAAAAGTAACAATAGAGTGGTTATTTCCTTATATTTATTTGTAGTATAGCATGGTGGATTCTCCTAAAAGCAGACACCAAGCCAGGAAATACATTAAAAATATATATTGGCAGAAATACTTGTGAAAATAGGAAGAATAAAGCAAGATGCCTTCAAAATGTAATTCTGCCCTTTTATCTGTGAAAGGAGAAGGAAAGAAGAAGGACTGAGGAAAACCTTGAACTGAAGAGACCCGTCTCACCCATGTGAAGCCAATGTACCAATGGGATGCACCTGCTTCAGTCCTTCCACTATGTTCTGTCATAAACTGATCTCAGCATGAGCAAAACAGTAAGGTCAGAGAAGGCATCAACATAGTCAAGGCCATCAGCAGGAAATGCTTCCTGCTGTACATCTGTGCAGGTCCTTTTCTGAAATACTAGTACCTCTGAAGACTGCATTGCCTCTGTGATTTTCTGATTGGTAATAAATTTACATTTAAGCAGTAGGCTTTATTGTACTGTGGGACACATTCATTCACTGTTAAATGGAACTCCCAGGTTCACTGCATCATTATTTCCCACAGAAAGATATGGAAAGAGTCCAAATGATCCTCGATGAATACATGGATAAAGGAATTATTATTTGCACATAAAAATGAACTATCATAGAGCCCCAAATAAAGAGATGTTGCTGTGTGTGAAAATATGTATGCAACTAAGAGCACTATGCTAAGAGAAATAAACCATTCATAGAAATAAAAATACTCCATTGTTTCTTTATGTGTGCGATATTTCAAAATCATATTAATAGAATCAGATGGCACGAATAGTGGCTTTGGTTTGCTCTTTGGGTTGCCAGAAAGAAAGAGTAAAATAAAATATCCTAGTCTACACCCAAGATCTTAGAATTTCTAGTGTACAAGAGACTTTTGAAAGAGTTGTCCTTGTAAAGAAAAAAAAAGATAATTTTTGATTCTTTGAATTCTTATGAAATCTAAGAATTTTAGAAGGTCTCCTAGCTATCAATCTTCTCAGATCTTCCCAGAGGATTTCACTATGAGTTTGTAAGAATGGCTGCCAGATTTTTAAAAAATGTTTTATAACATTGTTAAGAATTAGAGAACTATTTCATCATAAATTTTATTGTTTATTTTAACAATACAGTTCTGTAAAAATTGAATCATGGAAAGAATAGAGGGTAGTCAAGCATAGAGATGTCTTTGTTGGACAGTGTTCTAGAACTTGAGTCATGCCTTCAGCTGAACATTTTGCTGCTAAATTGGAGATGGAGCTGGAGGACTTTTCAACCATTATGCTTATCTTAAGTTTTGGTTCTTTCAAATGTATTCTTTTACCTAAAAAATCAAACTTTAGTTTATTTCTTTCCCTTGATCAGGAAATATTAAGTTGTGTTTTTGTGTTGTTTTGTTTTACCTTGTAATTGGATCTTTTTACAGTTCCAAGAGGAAGCTTCCTTTCCCACCTGACCTCTAAGTTAGCATATCATTGGCCACTGTTCTTGCTGATACTCTACATATTTCAAGCTCTTTCCCGCTCATCAAAATTTATCTTCCTATATTTTATTTTAATTTATTATATATAATTTATTTTATTGTCAAAGTGAAGTTCACATGGATTACAGTTTCATCTGTAATAGGGTGAGTACATTTCTTATCCAATTTGTTACTGCCTCCCTCATTTTCCCCCCACCTCTCCTCACCCTATTTCCCTCTTCCCCCCTGAGTTACACCATATTTTGTAAGTATTTCTGATGCTTTGGTTTGTCTCTCGATTTTGGTGTTTCCTTTCCCTTTCCTAATTCCAATACATGTATATTAAGCCAGAGTATTAAAATGAATTACAGTATAAGGGGTAAAACCACCTAAAGGGAATATGGAAAAAGAAGAACAAAACAAAACAAAATCAAAAACAAAAAAAGGGCACAGATTCACAGATTCACATGGCATGTTGAAAGTAACTACAGCAGTGATATACCACTTGTTTTTTATAACTTGAAGTTCATTTTGCTTATGATCATCTTATGTGTTCATACTGGCATAGCCCTTGAGCCATTGTAATCTTCTGCTAGGTCTATCCTAGATGTGTATTAATTATTCCCTATGAGGGGAACCACAGAGCCTATGTTTCTTTGGGTCTGGCTTATTTTACTTAGTATGATTTTTTCCCCCAAGTCTTTCCATTGCCTTATGAATGGGGTGGTGTCATTCTTTCTAATAGAGACATAGAATTCCATTATGTATATGTACTACATTTTCTTGATCCACTAATCTACTGAGGGGCATCTGGGTTGGTTCTATATTTTAGCGATGACAAATTGTGCTGTGATAAACATAGTTGTGCTGTTGGCTGTAGTGTGGTCTTGCTTGTAATCTTTGGGGTAGATGCCCAAAAGTTCTTCCTATATTTTAAAGATATGCTTTCAAGATCATTTATTTATGTAAGTTACTGATAAATATCTTTATAGTTCAATAATACAACCAACTGCTAAAGTTTTTGTAAAAATGAAATGCAAGTAGTAAACATGTCCCGAATTCATAGTGTTTGCAACAAAAATGTCAATAGATACAACTGGGCAAGAATGCTGACTGGAACACATTCTGATTTAAGACTAGACAAATGAGGAGCCTCATCTTTGTTCCTGTGTAAGCTTGCTGTTAAAATGAGGAAAATAAATGTTTTGGTACAGGAGTGTTTAGATGATGGAATGAGATTATATTTAATGCACAAGCTTAGCTCATGTCCTATAAGAACAGTTCAATAAAAATTAATTACAAGGACTTCTTGCTGAAATAACATGTATCTTTGTACTTTCCTTGTGAGTATGACTAACAACACATGACCCAACAGTATTTCAGTTTTTGATACTATACATTGATGCCCCTTTTACTGAATACTTTGGGGATAGTCGTCTACTAATATAGATACATAAATGCAGTCAGTCATTTGGGGACAGGCTCATGGCTAGCTCTTGCATCTTCAAAACATTGGCGAATTCTCTCTGATCATCGCCATGAAAGCCTGATAAAGACAAAAGCACAGAATAAGCATCAGGCATAATGAGATATAACACTGCTACTCATGTTCACGGCTACTCATGTTCCTGGCTACTCATGAAGACGGTTGGAAGTTACCAAGCAAATCACATTTTGTCAGGTTTCAAAAGCTGTAAGCATTTCCTCTAGCATAAGGATTGGAAATATGGGAATTGGATTTTCACTTGAGTCTCCAGAATATTTTTTCTCTCTTTTTATCAGTGCTTGAACTCAGGGCCTTCCGTTAAGTGCTTTACAGCTTAAGCCAAACTGCTAGTCTTTTTGAGTTTGCTCTGTTTTCCATATAGAATCTTGAGATTCTGCCCCCATTGGTCTCAGACCATGATGTACCTTACCTGTCATAAGCAGTTCAGATCACAGATGTGCATTACCACAAGGAGTTTTAAATATTATCTTATTAATTTTACCCAAATTGGCCTCCAACATCAATTCCCTGGACTAGTAGGATATTCAGGCTACCATGGTTGACTTAGAATATCATTTCAAAATTGATGATCAATTTTTATTATAACCCAGTCTCCTATAGAATTCTAGCTAAGTGGATTGGTTTTATCAGGGAAACATGTGGATTTAATTTTGTTTGTTTTTGTTGGTAGTGGGGCTTTCACTATGCTATTCTTGATTTTGAAAGTGTTTTCTTATATTTATAGCTGGGTAATCTTTCATCTTATTCTGAGCTTTCAAAAGATAAGGCTTTTTTCTTTTTTAAACACGAAAATCAAGCTTTCTGGAAACTTGTGATCTTGCTACTGGCCACTATACTTTTTCTTCCTGCATGATGTTCTCAGGAGACTTCATTTTATTCTCTAGTTGCCCTCTATTTCTTGAATGTTTATATCAGATTTTCCTGACATTGCTTTGGCCATTGATGCTCTCAATATTATCGTTCTTTCCCTGTAAATATGCTTGAGTGGTCTTGAAAGAGCAGACTCGTGTGAAACTGGAAAGCAGTTTCATATTTATCTGTAGCCAAATGTGAATTAATAATGAATTCCACACCTCTTATTACAGAAAATGAATTACTTGTAGCTTTGCTGATACTGGACTTGTTTATTGAGATTTAAGATTGTTTGAAAATAATCATTGACATGTAACCAGGTTAAGTGAATTTTCTCATTCATTATTTACAGGTCTGAAGTGCAATCACTCATATGCTTAAATGTATTTGTCCATAATCAAACGACAAAAGACAAATTTCCATGTTCCAAAGAAACATAGAAGGCAATTCTAAATATTTGATCACACGGTTTTCTTTTATAATGAAAGCAGAACAGGTCTGCTGAAATCACTTATTACATACCCTGAAAATATTCTGCAAAATATAAGACTGCATTGCTTTGGCTCAGAATAAGAAATAATTACCTGAAAGTAAATGTATTGTTTGCATATTTGGTTCTAAAGTGTATAATTAAGGTAACACACTAGCTAAGGATAGAAACATAACTATTGTGTTCAGGACAAATAAGGATATTATGTTAGTTTTATAATTGCTTGAAATGCCATTGAAATTAACTTTATAAATACTGGTTTCCTTGGTGATATTAACTTTTGATATTATGTTGAGATTGGCATTAAATATTGTTACTATTTTAATATTTTATTAATTTCATAAGTATTTGGAAAATAATTAGAATCTTTTTTCTCAATTTCTTCTTTTAATTTAAATTTTATTGTAATATTGATGTACAGAGGAGTTACATTTACATAAGTCAGGCAATGACTACAACTGTTTTTTAACAGTGTCACTTCCTTCCTCATTTTCTCCTGCTTCCCCTTCCAGCTTTCCTCCCCTTTATATGGTAAGGTTTCTTTCCAATATAGTATACAGGGAGTATCACTGTTGAATTGGTTCACTCTTTGCCCCACCCTTTCTGTGATTCCTCTCCCTTTCCTCCAAAATCAAAGAAACCTATATACAAGACAAAAAGTACAGAAATCAAAAGTGAAAAAAAAAACAGAAATAAAGGACTACAAAAAGTAAACTAATGAAACACTTTCATTTCTTAAAGATTTCATTTTGATAAGCATCATTTTATATGATCATGTGTGCATAGCTATTGACCCCTTTTGATCCTCTTCTAGAAATATCCTCCTTTGTTCTCATTGTGCAAATGCTTGGAGTGCTGTTTAATTAATCAAGTCCAAGTGTAATTATTTGTCTTTTACTATCCATTGGATAAACTTGCAGATTTATAGACATATTCTATTCATTACAAACTAGGGAAACCATGCAGTCTATGTTTTGGGGGTCTGGCTTACTTAACTTAATATATTTTTTCCCAAGTCTTTCCATTTTATTACAAATGGGGCAATATCATTCTTTCTGATGGAAGCACACAAGTCCGTTGTGTATATATACCACATTTTCTTGATCCATTCATCCACTGAAGAGCAACTGAATTTATTCCATATCTTAGTTCTGGTAAACACAACAGTATTCAATAAGGAGATGAGGCAGGAGGATCAGAAGTTTAAGAGCAGCCATTTTTTACCTTGGCCTTAAGGACAATTCAATTTCTTGAAGGAGGAAAGAATGTAAATGTTATGCTAAATGTCTTTTATTTACTACTTCATTTAATCACATTGAATTTTACCTCCTTTTTTTTAACAGATTAGGAGATATGACTGAAGAAATAGCAGAATCTATCCAAGATTACTTAATAAATAAAGTCAGACAAGGTAACAAAAATCCAGCCTGAAAGATTATACTGAATTCTATACTTGCTGAGTTTATATTCTTGAAACATTGGATATTTATCTCACATTGATCTCAATGGGGCTGGAAGATCTTAATTATATAGTTAATATGAGAGATAGAGGTGATATTATAAGGATGAGCTATTCCTACAGTGTCAACTATTGTTTATTTTTCATGCTTCCCTGTGGGCTGGAACAATGTAATATATCAGAATTGTCATGTTTCTTTAGGAACAGATAAATGGGTCTATTAGACTACTAAAGCTCATAAGAAGGGTTCAAACTGGCACAGGGGTAAGAACACAGACATACATACAAACACAAACAGCTTATATATGTGCATGCATATTTGTTTGTATACATACACTCTACTCCTGAAACCACATTTTGTGAGTCTTAAACATTCTATTGACACAAATAATGAGAAAGAATTTGCAATAAATTTGCAAAATAGGAAAGCTGAAAGATAATAAACTCACAAGTCTTGTTTAGAACTAGTAAGATTTTAGTTTTCTATACAAGTTCAAGCATTATACTCTTTAATGAATTGTCAAAGTTATATATGTGTGTATTAATTCTAGCTTTTTCTTTAACATATGTGCTTAACAGTATACCAAAGCAATTAATTTTGGAAAAAAGTCAGTTTTATCTTTTTAAAAATTTAACTCACAGTTGTGAAGAAATTTCTTGAATATAATGAACATTATCCCCATATGTTTTAGGCACTTATTTGCTAGCAAAATCTCATTAAACTGTGTAAAAAATTAGCTCCTTGAAAATGACACATCTTAGAGAACTGACAGGTTCTTTGACAGTGCCAGAATTTGTCAGGAAAGAAGGGATCCTGATTCACAAGTAGTGGCATTGTAACAGTGTCAGCTAGCTTTGGACCTTCCGTGATGTCTGGAAAGACCAATATCTCAGTATCACAGAATCTTCCCCTCTGGCTAGGTCAATAAACAGCTGCTTTGCTTTTAAGTTTGAGAATAATTTCATTGGTGGAGCTCTCTGAAAATAATTTCAGTTTGAGGGTTTGACATGATAGGTCAGAACTTATTCCTTATTAAAGAAAACTACAGTTGGATATTTTTGAATAACAAAATATTCATAGTGAACTAAGTAAGAGGACAATTGCAATCCATCTTGATTTGTAAGATAGATCTAAATTGATTCCATAGCATCTATATATTTCTGTAAAAACTTTTATAATTTTCTTATTGTGTAGTTCTGATTTGACATTAATATGAGTACATGCAGAACACTTAGAGTGTATTATATTTATTTTCCCCAATCAGTGAAATTATGGGTTATGAATAGTGCTATAAGAAAGCAGAAAAAACATCTATTTAACCAGTAGTAATTGATTTTCTTACTTTCATTGTGGGCTTCAGGTAAAGATTATATGACAATTCAAAAGTGTATAAACATATTAGGAACCATAGTTATTTCTAAAATGTCCCACTTTGTCAACAACTGTGTTTTGCATTAAGCCTTGTTTCTTTGTGCAGGTCAGATTTGCTATTGCTCCAGATACCATATGCATTTCATGTTCTGTGCCATCGCTTCCCTCCCTGACCACAGATTTCTGAGTGGACACCACAGGCAGATCCGAATCAGGGACCAACTTGCAGCTTCCAGAGGGTATTGGCAATTGGGGAAATGGACAGATTCACCAATATCCTTGATCTTTGGATTTCATCACCAAAGAAGAAAGGAGAGAGTAAGCAAGAGAGAAAGAGAGAGAGAGAGAGAGAAAGAGAAAGACATTCCTTTCTCTCTACTTCAAAGAAGAAAAACCAAAAGATAATAAGAAACTAACTATAATTGCTAAATATGTATTCACTGTAAAAGATAAAATAAAAGGAAAACAGACAACTCTGTTTTGAAGATTGAAGCTTTTGTCTCGTCAACTCCAAATCCAGTGACAAACTTTATGTTCTTAAGCTTCATTTCAAATATTTTTCTTCTACATATTAAAATTACATATTTATTGTAGCTGCATTCATATTTCATAGATACAAATTGCACATGCATTTTAACTATAATCATATTTTCTATATCAAAGTACAACTAAGTTTTGATTATGATCATATTTTGTATATACTTTTTATTCTTTGATTTTGGATTATCCATGGGTCACTACTAATTTTGTGTATAGTAAAATTAAACCTCAAATTTCTGTGTTGTTCACAGGAAAGAGAAGATATTCACACATTGACACAGATCACTACATTTGTTTGGATCTAATTTTCCAAGGTGGCTGTATATTCCTCTAAAAAAGCAGTTGTTCCTATCTCTTTTGTGGAGTATGTGAAAGGATAGAGGTTAAGCTCAAGTATTCAGTACTGGAGATGGAAATACCTTCATAATTCTGTTTCCTTAGTTGCATCTAGTTGTTTCTTGATTTTTTAATCAATACTAAAGTACCTTGCTGGCTATTTCCCTAAAATCAGGTGGTGAATTCAGTCTTTTACCATACCCAATGCAAGTTACAGCAGAATTAAGGTCCAGCAGGAGGGTGGTGGAGCAGTAACCCTAGAAAAGAAGACATGTTGAGACCTAAAGGTTTGAAAAATAAGAAAAGAGTGTAATTATAAGGGGTAGAATGCTCAAGGGAAATTGACCATTTAAATTAGTAAATTGACCACTTATTAATGGTCAAAAAGTTGGTAGATGACAAATAACATAAATAGTTCCTGGGAATTAGATGGTAAAATGGTATCTATAGGCAATGAAATCAAATGCATATGCAAATGACTTGTTAAAAAATATCTACACAAATGCGAAAGTCATTGAGGAAGCTGGTAGAAGGGAGATGATTAGAAATATTTTAATACAGAAACTGAAAGAGAATTTTGAGTCACAGTGGTTCAACTAGAAGAGGTAGCAGTTTAACACAGCAGAGAGTATGGGCAACAAAATATAAAAGTAGAAAAATTAAAATAAATTGATAAATTGTTACAGAGGCAGAAATATCTACAGGAAAAATGAAATAAAATGACCTGGACTACTCTTCCCGATGGCCAATGATCCCTTTTCAGTATACAAATATGACATAGTGGGCTGGGAATATGGCCTAGGGACAAGAGTGCTTGCCTCATACACATGAAGCCCTGGGTTTGATTTTCCACCACCACATATATAGAAAAAGGGCCAGAAGTGGTGCTATGGCTCAAGTGGAAGAGTGCTAGCCTTGAGCAAAAAAGAAGCCAGGGAAGTGCTCAGGCCCTGAGTCCAAGCTCCAGGACTGGCTAAAAAAATTTTTAAAAAATGACATAATAACTGGATTAATGACATTGATCTCAGATAGATTATCTTAACTGATTACAATATAATACATTCTAAAAATCTTTCACTAAAAAATGCTTTCTAAGTCTACAACAGCATGTCTCAATAGGCTCCAAAGTGAAAATAAATTCTTTGGTGGCTTTGAAGTGGAAAGTAAGTAGTTTGGTGTGTGTGTGTGTGTGTGTGTGTGTGTGTGTGTGTGTGTGTGTGTGTGAAAGAGAGAGAGAGTACTTGTGTGTAATTTGTGTGTTGCTTTCTACATTTAACTTTTGTATTTATTTAATATATAGGTATATATAATACTGAAAAATATCATTATGTGAGTTAATGGTGAATATATGCAAACACCAATAATGGAATGAGCCTGTCTCTGTGGCTGAAAATGCATTTCTTCATGAGTCTCATTTTTAATTGATCCCTTAGGGGGAGTATGATGAATAGTTATTTACCTGGCTGAAATGAACATTGTGGCAATTCCTACTTTTCACTGTTTCCTCTACAGCTCATCCATCCTTTGTGCTCATTAATGTCTCTCAACTTCATTTACTTATTAGACTTGGTTGTTAACTCACCGCAAGCAATAATACCTAAACAGATGAGCACTGAATTGAAAGTGCTCAACTATAAAGGCTTTATTTTTGCTGCATTTATAAATGTAGGAAAGGCTACAGCTGACAGGGAAATGACAAATAGGTAAAGCACTTTTCTGGGTGACAGCTGCATTGTGATATTTTTGTGGTGTCTCTGAAAGTAAAATACTGATTGTAGCAGAAAACAGGACTCATGTGGTGGTGCTCTGATCAGAGTACCTATCTCTCTACTAATGTCTAACTATTAGCAGTGTCTATGAGAGTTAAAGTAACTGAACAGAGTATGGTAGAGTTCTTCAGAGAGCAGTAAATATTGTTTATTGCTATTAGTCCTATGTGTAGCAAATTAATACAGATACATTATCACCTTGAATTTAATATTTCTTTATATCAATTTAACAGTGGACTTTCAGAAAAAATTGGTATTGTTTCTATATATGCCTTGCTCCAGTCATTCTCATAATATACTATGAGGCCTAAATTATCCATCTCATGTTCTCTTGACAAAGCACACATCAGAGGAAAGCAAATGACAATGTCAAAAATGTTAGGCCTACTAGATGAAAGAATAATAGAAAAAAAACTTGGTTACAGATACTCTCTATTCTCTGAATATTATAAAATTCAATTTAAATCCTGAATGTGAAAGCAATTTTATTTCCCAGTCCTGGGACTTGAACTCTGGGCCTGAGCACTGTCTCTGAGCCTCTTTGTGCTCAAGGCTAGCACTCTATCACTTGGGAGTAGTTTATTGGAGATAAGAGTCTTACGGACTTTTCTTCCCAGGCTTGCTTTGAACCTCCATCTTCAGATCTCAGTCTCCTCAGTAGCTAGGATTTATAGGTATGAGACACTGGTGCCCAGCAGGAAAGCAATTTAAAAAATCATGAACACAAAATGTAAGATGCCCTTTTTCAGAATCAATATGTACAACATTTTTGTAGCATACTGACATATTTTTATTAAGGAGTCTAAAAATATGAACCAACTATAAAAAATGGCAGTTACTTGCAAAGAACAGAGGGCCTTGCAAATATGTTAAAGATGAAACACTGGATGGAATGTGAAGAAAAGAGAGGTCTATTGATGTAAGCTACAAGCATTTTCAGCCAGGAAGTATCAGGAGCAAATTTAAAAATAAAATTAGGGTTAGCTAATACAGAATTCTATTGTGTAGAGAACATCACTGGGACCTCTTGGTGACGGGGGGGGGGGGGGGTGGCGGCGATAAATTACGTACTCAAGAATAAAAATATGCAGTCTAATGGACTGAATTGATTATATGTCTTCAACTTTAATTAGGAAGATATTAGGGAGATTTTCAAATCCAGACTGTTGCAGGAAGTGAGCAGGTTGGATATACAAGATCAAATAGTGGTCAATACTCAGATGTTTCACAAAATTGACAAAGTAAATGCAGATTAATCACCAGGACCAGATGGTATCTACCCCAGGGCTTTAAAGAACTCTGGAGCAAGACTGAGAAACAGTTGGCCTTGTGTAGCCAGTCATTTCAAAGAAATACTTTGTGAAGAAACAAATGATTTGCAAATTTAACTCTTTCAAGGAGTGTAACAGAGAACTGCCCTGGATGAGGTCACTTCAGTGATAGAAAAGACACATTTGCATGTCCATTCTTACATTAAAAGAAGTGACAATACTCACTCCTCTTTGATATCACTCTCCACCAACCTCACATTCAAATACATAAAATTTACCTCAGTTACTAAATGGCTGAATGGATACCACTGTGTGTATCTCTTTCAGTGTCTTTCTCTTCTTATCTCTGTACTATTCCCATGAGTATTTGTACATGCATGTATGCGTGTGTGTGTGTGTCTGTCTGTGTGTGTACATGTACGGATACATAGAGATACAGAGATAGGAATATGAGCTACAGTGAAAATACGGTCTTTATTGTGGTATTATGTTACTGTTACCCACAGCAGCATGGCATATCTCCATTGCAAACATTTCATTTATGCTCATGAGGAAATGTGAAATACTCAATTGTCTTCTCTGGAGGACATTTATCTTTAAATTGCTCATATTTAAGATTCAGACATTTTATCACCTGCCCTGAATTTAGGCAAAATAATCATTTCTTCTTTGGTTTAGTCTTCACTAATCTATCTAGTTGATGCCAAAAGGTGAAATTGTGACTAGGGAAACTAAAGAAATAGAAAAATATTGTTTGAAAATTAAATTTACTGAGAGTTTGAAAATTAAATTTCCTGAGACTTATACATTATTATGCCCTTTCAATATTCTCAAACTCTGCTTTGTCTTGTTTATCATTCCTATTTTGAATCGAGCGAGCATGTTTACTACATTATCATGCAATTCTTAATGCTCCTATCCTAGGTTTTTGATTAGCCATCACTTACCACCTTCCTATATTTTACCTTATAATCAAGCTTCCAGATTTCTACCCATTAATCTGCCAGATTCATTGATTAACTTTCTTCTTATTTGACTGAGCAAATAAAAAACAATGCAATGGGAATTTATACATTTTCTTTTGATACACCTCTCTCTATGCATCCCTTATGTGGAATGGTAATCCCCATTCCCCTTCACCATTTTTGTTCTGATTCCCAGGCTAACCACACTTCCTTCCCTTTGCATCATTGGTCTTTCTACCATTCAATCCCATTGGGCATAAATTCACTGCAAACTATCCCATAAAACAAAGAAGTAATCAAAACACCTATTGACAAGCAGTCTAACTATTCTACCCCTATTTAGCAAAATTCCTACTTTTCTTCTGCTAACAGCTTCTTGTTTATTTTCTTAATCTTGCTAAACTAAAAATTATTCTCACTAAGGGAACCAGTGATCCTCATGTTTCTCTATTGTCTTTGATTCCCTTTTATCTTTTGAAATTCAGTAGACATTTTAGTACATTGAATCACTTTCTTTGTCATCCAAATTCTTCTAAACTGCCTTTCTTTGGGTGTGATATTGAGGCTTGAACTCAAGTCTTCACTTTGTCACTAGAAATCCCTAACCTATTGGTGGTTAGTTGGGGAAAAGAGTCTCCTCCTGAGTTTGTCTTCCCAGGCTGGGCTTGAGTAGATATTCTCAAATCTCAGCCACTAAGTAGTAAGAATAACAGAGGTAAGGCACCAGTGCAGTTTCTACCAAATCATGAGTACTTAAATTTTCTGAATATTATTCTACATCATTTATGGCTTTTCACTTTCTTTGCTAAAACATTGTGATTTTTTTTTCTCATCTCTAAATCTCAAAGTTCTCAGGTTCATGGAATTGGGCAAAATAATTGCAATCAAGGTCTCAAACAGATATCCTTACTGTAATGTACATCATAGCATTTTGCATCATTTAAAAAAAAACAGAACAATTTTTTGTCATTTGAAAATGGATTTAGAAAAAAGTGTTAAGTGGTAAAACAATGTCACTCAACCTAAAAAGAAAATATGTGGGCTGGGAATGTGGCTTAGTGGTAGATTGCTTGCCTTGCATGCATGAACCCCTGGGTTCAATTCCTCAGTACCACATAAACAAAAAGCCAGAAGTGGTGCTGTGACTGGTGGTAGAGTGCTAGCTTTGAGCTGAGCAAAAGAAGCTCAAGAACAGTGCCCAGACTCTGAGTTCAAGACCCAGGACTGGCAAAAAACAAAGAAACATCAACAACAAAAAACCCCAGAAAATTTGTTATTTATGGTAGTATAGACAGACTCTAGAGAATATGAAAGTTAAGTGGCATAAAGCAGTCACAGAAGGACTAAAGGACCCCAATTTTCTGGTACCTACAATTGCAAAACTCATAAACACAGGAAACTGAATAGTCATTGCCAGTGACTTCTGAGAGAGAGAATGGGGAATTGTTCATGTAGCTCTGCAATACATCATTTTGCTTAGAATTAGCAAGACTTCCTTTAACATTGTAATTTGTTTGAATAGTGGATCTCTGGTTAATTCTTCTCACTATAGTAAAAATGCATTAAAACAAAGATGACCCTTTCCACATATCGATTATTCATTCTTAAATAATTCAGAAAAATAAGAAAATTCCAAGACAAACAGTAAAAACACAAGACCAACAGCCAACTCTAAAAAAATGTATGGAGAGAGTGAATTTGACAGGATGAGAACAACTGTGAAAGAAAACAAACTGTTTTATGCTACAAGTGTATTCACCAATATTTATCAATACTTTACCTCTGTTCATCTTTTGGACTCTGATTTTGAATGAAAGTTAGAATACTTTCCCAGAAAGACCATTCCAAAGAGTCCTTCTTTTGACATTTTATACTAAATCTCCTCATGCTCCTTAGTGTTTTGTAGTAAGAGACTGGGAAATTGGGAAGTAGAGTCAATTGCCCTCTACCAGGAGTACTCAAGCAGCTTTTTAAAAAGGGTCTTGAATCAGTATTATGAAACACAGAATTACAGGCCTGTGAGAGCTATTTTTTAAAAATGCAAAAATATGATGGACACTGGTGGCTCACACCTGTAATCCTAGCTACTCAGGAGGCTGAGATCTGAGAATTGTTCAAACCTTGCCCAGGCAGGAAAGTTTGCAAGACTCCTTTCTCCAGTTAACCACCAGAAAACCAGAAGTGAAGATGTTACTCACAGTGGTAGAGTGCTAGCCTTGAGTATAAGAGCTCAGGGATGGAGCCCAGACCCTGAGATTCACAGCCTCAAGATTCACAAATTATTATTAATAATAATAGTAACAATGAAAGACCTATTTGCCAGTGATATAAGTAGCTTATAGGTGATAAGTTATAGACATATTTTCAAGAAAATGTAAAAAATTCAGAGAGAATATTGAAGGCACCAGTTATTTATAAACTCACCACACAACGGCAGTATCATGGAGGTTAGCAAGTCTTCCTGAGAGAAGATAGAATGCAGTTGGAAGATTTAAAAAAAAAAAAAGAGGCAAGAGAGAGGAAAAGGCAGATGAGCAGCAGGTTCGTATCTAAGCTCTCTCCAAGAAATGACTTTTACTATTCCAGTGAAAATTATACAGCTAGAGAGTTATTTCTATCAGTCATAATTGTACAGAGATTCTGGCCAGAAAAAAAAAATCTAGGAAGCTGGCTTGAGAAAACAGTGTTGAGCTCCTGCTGCAGCAGGGTGGCTGCCCATTGTCACTCCACGGAGCTCGAGGCTCTCCACTCACCTACAGAGCACATTGGCAATGAGGTAAGAAATCCGCTAGGTGGGCAGCAGACAGGTTAATAATAACAGATGCTTGAAGGAATGTGGCCAAAAGGAACTCTATTACACTGTTGTGGGAGTGTGAACTTGTTCCACCACTGTAGAAAGCAGTATGGAGGACCTCAAAAGGCTAAACATAGAGCTCCCCTGTGACCCAGCAGCCCCACTTTTGGGTATCTACCCAAAAGATTACAAGTAAGACCACACCAACGTCACCAGCACAACTATATTCATTGTAGCACAATTTGTCATCGCCAAGATATGGAACCAACCCAGATGCCCCTCAGTAGATGAGTAGATCAAGAAAATGTGGTACATATACACACTGGAATTCTATACCTTTATCAGAAAAAATGGCATTGCCCCATTCATAAGGAAATGGAAGGACTTGGAAAAAAATCATAGTAAGTGAAGTGAGGCAGACCAAAAAAAACCATAAACTCTATGGTCTCTCTCATTGTTAATAATTAGTACATATCTAGGATAATTGTAGCAGAAGATCGCAATAGCTCAATAGCTATTTCCATTTGAACACATAAGATGATTCTAAGCCAAATCAACTCCAAGTTGTGGAAACAAGTGGTTTATCATTATTGTTATTTTCAACATATCATGTGAAATTATACCTTTTTCTTTTGTCTTTCTTTCCTGTGGTTTTACCCCAGATATCACTGTAACTGATTTTGGTGCCCTGGATATTGTATATACATGTATTGAAACTAGGGAAGGGAAAGGAAATAAAATACCAAAATAGAGAGACAAAGGATAAAAAGACAAAGCAATGCATCAGCAATGCATACAAATTGATATAGTGTAAACCAACTGTACAACTTATGGGGGGGTGGGGCTAGGGGAAGGCAGGGGGAAATGAGGGAAGAGGTAACACGTTGGATAAGAAATGTAAACACTGCCTTTGTATGAAACTGTAACCCCTCTGTATATCACTTTGACAATAAAGAAATGGGGGAAAAGGAGATCTGAAGTATGAAATACTGTCATCTTGATAGGAAACTACAAGTAATTCAGGAAAGATAATAAAGACAGGGAATAATGGCAGTCAGTGCAAAGAGGTAAGCAATTGTCAGATTGTGGGAAGGCTAATATATCAAGTTATGCAGAATTATGTAAGGTGTTACTTGGAAAAATCTGTTGTTGCATTCAAATCACTATTAGGAATCAGTGTGTAAAATAATTTGATAAGTCAGAGAAAGAATGCAACCATTCAGAAGTCTATTTTCCTAGCTTAGGCAACATATGACAGGATTAAAACCAGAATAATATTATACTAGTAGATATAAACATGCTCAGGTATCTCTTATGTGGATTTGATGTGGAAGGGCAGAGATAAGAATGACTGACAGAGGGGGTTCAAGTGACTTAGGCTCAGGTTTAATGTCTGCACCTAATATGTCAAAGAGAGGTGGACCCCTCTGATCATTCTCAGTAAACTGACAGATCTGGAGATGATTCTAAAATTTGAGATGCTTCAATTACAGGCGTGAAAAGAGACTGAAAGCACACAGCAAGGAACCTGGGTGGGTACTAGCAAAAGGGAAAAGAGTAAAGTGTGGAAAAGAATCCATTCTTGCTTTTATGGGAAGTGTTAGGTAAGACAGAGTTTGGAAGTTCAGGATTGTATAATTGGAATATTTTCAGTGGGCTATGTTGTCAGTTATTGTCTGGGGATAGTAAGCCTGATAAAGGATGTGGTAGCTTGATAAGAGGGGATAGTATTAGGATAGAATTTTGAGTGTTTAAGAACATTCACAAATCAAACTACAGATTCAACTCACATATGTACAATGTATATATGTGTGTACATATTTTTGTGTGTAAATATATATGTATATATACACATACATACATACATACGTACATACACACACACACATATATTGGAGGAACTTTTTTTATGCCAGGCATTGTAGAAGAAATTTCCACAAATAAACTGCATACAAAGAAGTGTGAAACTCAAGAAGCACACAGAGTGCTGGTGGCCTTGTCAGCTGTTTCTGCCTATCCCTAGGAATTAAAAGGATTCAAAATTCTCTTAGCACACTTCTTGGCTAAGAAAGGGACATGTTAATTAAAGACATGATAAAGTTGTTAACCAAGAGTGATACATAAAGAACTGTTTCAGGGAGCTTCAAAAAGAAAAATTGATAGCCCATGGACACATTTGTTTATTTAGGTATTTCAATTATGTTCACCACAGCAGCATCTGGGTTGTTTCGTATCTCAGAAATGCATCATTACTGAAAAAGGGAATTTCAACAACAGAAAGAAAAATAATGGCACTGAAATTTTGCCATCAGGATTAAATGATGCCTCAAACAATACAGATCTTGAATATGTAAACTGAGGAAATAAAGCAGAAAATACAATTCAAATGTAAAATAGAGAAAACTGGATTCATTAATAATTTTAAGTAACCACCAATTTATGGTTCTGACTGATGACTTCCAAACATTATTCTTGAATAATTAGAAGGATTAAGAAATGTCTGTGATAAAGTATGTTTGAGCTTTACTATTTACTGTCTTGTATATAAGGACATCTTCCATTTTGCTTTCTGCATGCCTTTTCTAGTGGTAGCATGGTTTGAATTCAGGGACTATGAAAATGCTCTACTGCTTAAGGTATTCCTCCACAGGCCCACACTCCAGGAACCCACCTTTTCTGTCTTTAGGTTATTTTCTAGGTATGCTCTCATGGAATAACCAAGAGCTATTTTTGTATTGCATTCCTCCTCCCTATACCTCTCCTATAGCTGTGATTACTTGTTTGTTAAGATGGTTTCTCACTAATGTTTTAGGATTGGCCATGAACCTTTGTCCTTCATCCTCCAAATCTCTAACTCTTAAGTAGATATTACAGGTATAAATAACCATTCCCAATCTTCCTTAAATAAAAATTTGTTGCTCTGAATCATCTTTCATGACATTGCTAAATGTCAAGTAATACACACCTATTAGTTGAAGCACATCTGGTCAACCCTATTTCCATAATCTAGAACAGAAGTTATAGCTAAATGAACTTCTCCACTAATACTTCTTTTTCTTTTTTTGAACTGGTCTTATTAAGCTTTTTACATTTTAAGTTTGCAAAACAGCCCCTCTTGGCCATCTTATCTTTACTCTCACTATATAAATAAGCTTAAAATGCATTTTGCTTTGATTCTTCATTATAATTCTGACTTTTGGAAAACTTCTGTTTTAATGGCATATACTCCATTATTTTAAAAAAATTACTCTATTGCTTTAATGAAAAATATCTTCCAGCAATACACTGAGACCTCCAAGGGCTGAAACCACATCATTTATATTTAGTATGTATGAACACAAGAAATATGACATTATTAATGATTCTTCAATAATTGCTGAATGATACATTTATGTCATCCTCACATATAAATTATTTTGCATTTTTCATTAACATGCTTCTAATAAATTCTTGAATAAATACTATCATAACAACTTCTGTGAACTGTTCTCTTCGGATTTCCTCTCCTCCTCCTCCTCCTCCTCCTCCTCCTCCTCCTCCTCCTCCTCCGTCCTCCTCCTCCTCGTCCTCCTCCTCCTCTTCCTCCTCCTCCTCCTCCTCCTCCTCCTTCTTCTTCTTCTTCTTCTTCTTCTTCTTCTTCTTCTTCTTCTTCTTCCTTCTCTCCTCCTCCTCCTCCTCCTCCTCCTCCTCCTCCTCCTCCTCCTCCTCCTCCTCCTCCTCCTCCTCCTCCTCCTCCTCCTCCTCCTCCTCCTCCTCCTCCTCCTCCTCCTCCTCCTCCTCCTCCTCCTCCTCCTCCTCCTCCTCCTCCTCCTCCTCCTCCTCCTTCTTCCTTCCTTCTTCTCCCCTTCTTATTTTTCTTCTCCTCCTCTTCTTCCATATCATTCCTGAATGGAGTGATAGGAAAAGGGTCTTGCTTATTTTCAGTATTTACATTCATGCTTATATATTGCCCCCTGCCCCCCAGTTCCTTCCTTCCTTCCTTCCTTCCTTCCTTCCTTCCTTCCTTCCTTCCTTCCTTCCTTCCTTCCTTCCTTCCTTCCTATCTTTGCACATGTATTTGTAAGATATTCAAACTATGGTATAAAAATAATAATAAGACTCTTTTGAGTCATTAAATATTTCTTGAGGAAGTACTTTTCCAAGAGAATAAGGCATGAATATTTGTTTCTAATTTTGTCTAAGTCTGACATGAACTATTACATCTTATAGTCATCAACTTATAGAACATTAGGCACGTTTTTACCTAAAGGTCAGATACAAATGTCTATTCTGAAAGGTATTCCTATAAATAAAATGTTAATGAGATTTAATATCAAGTTTTGTTTGTCTTTTAGTCTGTATTCTTCTAAATTACAATATTTTCTGTTGAACAAAGGGTACTTACAGAAATATTGGCAATCAAGTCCATCATTTCATATTTGGTGACCTTTGGTGTGCAGTCTTTTTTGTGCTTTGACCTACTTTTAGTCAAATACTGATTGATATAAAATTATAGATTAAAAACAGTTATTGTTTTAAGCCACATGTTCCATTATAAAATAATCTATTCTAAGAATTCAATTCTAAAGACCCTATTCTATATTTCTAAGGAAGATAAACTAAATTTTATATTGACCAACACCCAGATAACATGTTCTCTAAAGCAGTCAGAATGCTAGTTGTCATGTCTCATCCTGCCACAGAAGCTTGTGTCATCTTTTTTTTTTTTTTTTTGGCCAGTCCTGGGTCTTGGACTCAGGGCCTGAGCACTGTCCCTGGCTTCTTCCCACTCAAGGCAAGCACTCTGCCACCTGAGCCGCAGCGCCCCTTCTGGCCGTTTTCCATATATGTGGTGCTGGGGAATCGAACCAAGAGCTTCATGTGTAGGAGGCAAGTGCTCTTGCTACTAAGCCATATTCCCAGCCCAGCTTGTGTCATTTTTAAATAGCACATAGTAAAGATAGTTACAGTAATGGGCTTATCTACAGAAAGTTTTTATTTTTTATTACTTTGGAATATGGCTAGGGTGGTGATTCCCAGGAATAAAATATAAGTAATGTCATGATTTTGATAATTCATCAATACAAACAAAGACCTAGAAAAAATAGTTTTATTTCTAATAACATATATGGCTTCAATTGGAATGTTCTGTTCGAATTATAAGAGAAATTAGTTTTCTTGATAAAGGCCATTCTTACTGGGGAGAGGTGGAATCTCAATGTTGTTTTGATTTGCATTTCTTTTATGGCCAGTGACATACAACACTTTTTCATCTGTCTCTTGGCCATTCTCATTTTCTCATCAGAGAAGTCTCTTTTTAAGTCTTTACCCATTTGTTGAGGGGGCTGTTGTTTTTGAGGTTTTGTTTTGGAGTAATTTAATTTTTTTAGTTCTGCATATATTTTAGATATGAGGACTTTGTTCATTGCATGGCCGGTAAAGATCTTTTCTCAATCTGTGGGCTTTCTGTTTAGCTTGGGAGCTATGTTTTTTTGCCCTGCAGAAGCTCTGCAGTTTGATGCAGTCCTATTTATCTAGCTTTTCTTTGATTTGTAGCATTTCTGGGTCTTTCTTAAGAAAGTTTTGTCCTGTGCCAAGGAGCCCAAGTGTTTCTCCTACTCCTTCTTGTAGTGTTTTCAGGGTATTTGTGTTTATTTTGAGGTCTTTGATCCATTTGAAATTGATTTTGGTGCAGGGTTATATATAAAGAACTATTTTTAGTTTGTTGCAGGTGTTTGGAGGGGATGTGGCCAAAAGGGAACCCTGCTTTATTGTTGGTGGGAATGTAAAATGTTTCAGCCACTCTGGAAAGCAGTATGGAGATTGCTCAGAAAGCTAAGCATAGAGCTCCACTATGACCCAACAGCCCCACTTTTGGGAATCTACCCAAAAGACCACAAACAAGAACACACTAAAGCCACCAGCACAACAATATTCATCGCAGCGCAATTTGTCATAGCTAAAATAAGGAACCAACCCAGATGCCCCTCAGTAGACGAATGGATCAGGAAAATGTGATGCATATACACAATGGAATTTTATGACTCTATCAGAAAGAATGGCATTTCCCCATTCATAAGGAAATGGAAGGACTTGGAAAACATTATACTAAGTGAAGTGAGCAAGACCCAAAGAATCATCAACTCTATGGTTTCCCTCATAGGGAATAATTAGCACAGGTTTAGGCTAGTCACAGCAGAGGATCACAAGAACCCAATAGCGATGCCCATATGAACACATAAGATAATGCTATGTGAAATGAATTCCATGCTATAGAAATGAGTGTTATATCACTGTTGAAATTACTTTCAATATGCCATGTGAAACTGTAGCTTCTTTTGTTGATGATCCTCTTGTATCCCCTTCCTGTGGTTGTGCCTGGGCTATAACTGTATCTCATCTGAGTATTCTGGACACTGTATATACTGGTATCAGAACTAGGGAAGTGAAAGGTAATAACAAAATCAAGAGACAAAGGGTAAAAAGACAAACGACTCCAAAAACAATACATGCAAAATCGTTTGGTGTAAACCAACTGAACAACTCATGGGGAGAAAGTGAAAGGGGAAGGTGGGGAGGGGAAATGAGGGAAGAAGTAACAAACAGTACAAGAAATGTACCCATGGCTTAACGTATGTAACTGTTACCCCTCTGTACATCACTTTGATAATAAATAAGTAATTAAAAAAGAGAGAAATTAGAGAAAAGTTAAAGAATAAAGTTTAGCATCTCCTGAATCAATGTAGGAGAATACCATAAAAATAAATTTGAAACACATATTAATACTCATTACACAATTATCAAAAACATGCAAGATGCATTTATATATAATACCATACAGTCTTTTACATGTGATAAACAAAAGTTATTTTATTTTCATTTCTATGTTTTTTCTGGTCCTAGGGCTTGAATTCAGGGCCTGGGTACTGTTTTTGAGCCTCTTTGTGATCAAGGCTAGCACTCTACCATTTGAGTCACAGCACCAGTTCCAATCTTTTCTGTGTTGTTTATTAGAGATAAGAATCTCACAGACAGTCTTGCCACCACAACAGATCTGGCCCCTACACAGCCCGCCGCACTTCGTGCAACTAAAGTACACAATGGCAACCAGGGAGAAATCCTCCAGATGGCGGCAAATAAACACAGATAATAGGCAGAGCATGGACAGGCCGAAACTGCAGAGAAAGCATGAGTACACCACGAAAGATATTCTCATTCTTCCCCACAGGGAAGCTTCTGGGAGGTAGCCCTTCCACCAGTGCCAGAGCAAAGAGCCATCATTGACACTGGCATAGAGTCAGGGCAAGAGGGACCAACCAGTGAGAGCCATCTCAAAAATTTAAGGAAGCACCTTAGTCTCCTTGAAAGAGAAAAACAAGCCAAACCCCAAGTCAGGAGAGGAAAGCAAATAATTAAAATCAAATCAGAATTAAATGAATTAAAGAAAAACAAAACATCGATAGAATCAACAAAACAAAGAGTTGGTACTTTGCAAAAATCAACAAGATAGACAAATCCCTAGCAAACATGGCCAAAAAACGAAGACAGCACACTCAAATAAACAAGATGAGAGATGAAACAGGTAACATCATCACAGAAATAACCAAAATTCTGAACACAATTAAGGACTATTTTGCAAACCTTTATGCCAACAAATTTGAGAACTTGGAAAAAATGGATGATTTCCTAGAAAAAATTGATATCCCCGAACTCAACCATGAAGATTTAAACCTTCTAAATAGACCCATATCCAGCATTGCAATAGAAATGTTAATAAATGATCTCCCATCCAAGAAAAGCCCAGGTCCAGACGGATTTACAGCAGAATTCTACAAGGCCTTCAAAACAGAACTCACACCAATATTTCTCAAACTCTTCAATGAAATTGAAAGAGAAAGTTCACTACGAGACACATTCTATGAAGCCAGTATAACCCTCATCCCAAAACCAGGCAGGGACTCATCACGAAAAGAGAAATATAGACTGATTTCCCTGATGAACATTGATGCAAAATTCTCAACAAAATTTTGGCCAATCGACTTCAACAGGTCATAAAAAAAAATCATACACCATGATCAAACTGGATTCATCCCAGGGATGGAAAGTGGGTTCAATATATGCAAGTCAATTAATGTAATCCAACACATCAACCGGACCAAGGTAAAGAACCACATGGTTATATCTCTGGATGCGGAAAAGGCGTACGATAAAATCTAGTACCCATCTATACTATAAGCTCTGGTAAAACTGGGATTCCAGGGAACACTCCTGAATATAATAAAGGCAGTTTATGACAAACCAACAGCAAGCATAATTCTAAATGGTGAAAAACTAAAGCCATTCCCTTAAAAATCAGGAGCAAGACTGGGATGTCTGCTCTCTCCCCTTCTCTTCAACATAGTACTAGAATTCCTAGCCAGAGCAATTAGGCAAGAAGAAAATATAAAGGGGATTCAAAGAGGAAAAGATGAAGTTAAACTTTCTTTCATTGCAGATGACATGATCCTACACTTAAAGAACCCCATAGACTCTACTCCCAAGCTACTAGAGCTGATCCAAAACTTTGGCAAAGTTGCAGGATATAAAATAAACCCTCAAAAATCCATGGCCTTTCTTTCTTTCTTTCTTTTTTTTTTTTTTTGGTGTTGTCGCTTTGTGAACTTTATTTTTTTTTATTGTACTCTTTATGGTTTTTTTCTTTTCTCTTCCTTTTTTTTCTATCACTTATTTCTTTTTGTCACTTTTTTTTCAAATTTTTATTATCAAACTGATGTACAGAGAGGTTACAGTTTCATACGTTAGACAGTGGATACATTTCTTGTACTGTTTGTTACCTTGTCACCTCATATCCCCCTCCCTCCTCCCCCTTTCCCTTCCCCCCCTCACCCGGAGGTGTTCAGTTCACTTACAACAAACAGTTTTGCAAGTATTTCTTTTGTAGTTGTTTGTCTTTTTTTAACCTGTGTCTCTCAAATTTGATATTCCCTTTCAATTTTCTGCATTCAATACCAGTATACATGGTTTCCAATATACTCAGATAAGATTACAGAGATAGTGTAGGTACAACCACAGGAAGGTGATACAAGAACATCATCAATAATAGGAGCTACTTACACACATGGGACATTGAAAGTAGTTACAACTGTGATATAACAGTAGTTTGCATAACATGGAGTTCATTTCACTTAGCATCATCTTATGTGTTCATAAGGGTATAGCTATTGGGCCTTGTGATGCTCTGATATCACTTGCCTAAACCTTTAGTAATTATTCCCAATAAGGGAGACCATAGAGTCCATGTTTCTTTGGGTCTGGCTCACTTCACTTAGTATAAATTTTTCCAAGTCCTTCCATTTCCTAATAAATGGGGCAATGACATTCTTTCTGATAGAGGCATAAAATTCCATTGTGTATATGTACCACATTTTCCTGATCCATTAGTCTACTAAGGGGCATCTGGGTTGGTTCCAGATTCTCGCTATGACAAATTGTCCTGCGATGTACATTGTTGTGCTGGTGACATTACAGTGATTTTGATGGTGGTCTTTTGGATAGATACCCAAAAGTGGGGCTGCTGGGTCATAGGGGAGTTCTATATTTAGCCTTCTGAGGAATCTCCATAATGCTTGCAAGAGTGGCTGAACCAGTTTACATTCCCACCAACAAAGAAGTAGGGTTCCCTTTTGACCACATCCCCTCCAACAATTGTTATTGTTAGTTTTCTTGATATATGACATTCTTACTGGGGTGAGATGGAATCTCAATGTTGTTTTGATTTGCATTTCTTTTATGGTCAGTGATGTAGAGCATTTTTTCATATGTCTCTTGGCCATTCTCATTTCCTCATCAGAGAAATCTCTTTGTGAGTCTTTAGCTCACTTGATGAGGGGGCTATTGGTTCTTTGTGGTTTTGTTTTGGAAGAAGGTAATTTTTTTAGTTCTACATATATTTTAGAGATGAGGCCTTTGTCCATTGAATGGCTGGTAAAGATCTTCTCCCAGTCTGTGGGCTTTCTGTTTATCTTGCGAGCTATGTCCTTTGCTGTGCAGAAGCTCTGCAGTTTGATGCAGTCCCATTTGTCCAACCTTTCTTTGATTTGTAGCATTTCTGGGTCTTTGTTAAGGAAGTTCCGTCCTGCGCCAAGGAGCCCAAGTGTTTCTCCTAATCCTTCCTTTAGTGTTTTCAGGGTGTGTGTTTTGATTTCGAGGTCTTTAATCCATTTGGAATTGATTTTGGTGCAGGGTGATATATAAGGATCTAGTTTTAGTTTGTTGGATGGGTTGAACCAGTTTTGCCAGCACCACTTGTTAAAGAGGCTATCTTTCTTCCATACTATTGTTTTAGCTCCTTTATCAAAGATTATGTAGGCGTAGTTCTGTGGGTTCATTTCTGGGTCTTCAATTCTGTTCCATTGTTCTTCAGGCGTGTTCCGGTGCCAATACCAAGCTCTTTTTATTACTATAGCTTTATAATACAGCTTGAAGTTGGGTATTGTAATTCCTCCAGCACTGTTCTTTCTGCTTAGGATTTTTTCTGCTATTCTAGGTCTTTTATGGTTCCATATGAATTTCTGGATTGCCTCCTCTATTTCATTAAAAAATGGTGCTGGGATATTAATGTGTATTCCATTGAATTTGTAGATAGCCTTTGGCAATATTGCCATTTTGATTATATTAATCCTCCCAATCCAGGTGCATGGGAGGTTTTTCCATTTCCTTAAGATCTGCCTTATTTTCGTTACTCATGTTTTGAAAGTTCTCATTATAGAGGTCTTTCACTTCTTTGGTTAAGGTTATTCCTAGGTATTTTATGTTTTTTGATGCTATTGCAAAAGGAGTTGCTTTCCTGATTTCAGACTCGTTCTTCGGGTCATTAGCATAGAGAAAGGCTGTTGATTTTTTGAGGGTTTATTTTATATCCTGCAACTATGCCGAAGTTTTGGATCAGCTCTAGTAGCTTGGGGGTAGAGTCTATGGGGTTCTTTAGGTATAGGATCATGCCATTTGCGAATAGAGAAAGTTTAACTTCATCTTTTCCTATTTAGATCCCCTGTATATTTTCTTCTTGCCTAATTGCTCTGACTAGGAATTCAAGTACTATGTTGAAGAGAAGGGGAGAGAGTGGACATCCCTGTTTTGTTCCTGATTTTAAAGGGAATGGCTTTAGTTTTTCACCATTTAGAGTTATGCTTGCTGTTGGGTTGTCATAAACTGCCTTGATTATATTCAGGAATGTTCCCTGGAATCCCAGTTTTTCCAGGGCTTTTAGCATAAATGGGTGAGGGATTTCTCTGCATCCAGTGATATAACCATGTGGTTTTTACCTTGCTCTGGTTGATGTGGTGGATTACATTAATTGAGTTGCGTATATTGAACCAACTTTGCATCCCTGGGATGAATCCACTTTGATCGTGATGTATGATTTTTTTGAGGACCTGTTGAAGTCGATTGGCCAGAATTTTGTTGAGAACTTCTGAGTCTATATTTATCAGGGAAATCGGTCTATAGTCCTCTTTCCATGATGAGTCCCTGCCTGGTTTTGAGAAATCCCACAGGTTGGGAGAAGATCTTTACCAGCCATTCAACAGATAAAGGCCTCATATCTAAAATATATGCAGAACTAAAAAAATTACCTTCATCCAAAACAAAACCGCAAAGAACCAATAGCCCCCTCATCAACTGGGCTAGAGACTTAAAAAGAGACTTCTCTGATGAGGAAATGAGAATGATGAAGAGGCATATGAGAAAGTGGTCTACATCACCGGCTATAAAGAAATGAAAATCAAAACAACATTGAGATTCCATCTCACCACAGTAACAATGTCCTATATCAAGAAAACTAACAATAATAACTGTTCGAAGGGATGTGGCCAAAAGGGAACCCTACTTCATTGTTAGTGGGAATGTAAACTGGTTCAGCCACTCTGGCAATCAGTATGGAGATTCCTCAGAAGGCTAAACACAGAACTCCCCTATGACCCAGCAGCCCCACTTTTGGGTACCTATCCAAAAGACCACAAACATAATCACACTGAAGCCACCAGCACAACAATGTTCATCGCAGGACAATTTATCATAGGTAGAATCTTGAACCAACCCAAATGCCCCTCAGTAGATGAGTGCATCAGGAAAAAGTGGTACATATACACGATGGAATTTTATGCCTCTATCAGAAAGAATGCCATTGCCCCATTTATTAGGAAATGGAAGGATTTGGAAAAATTTATACTAAGTGAAGTGAGCCAGACCCAAAGCAACATGGACTCTATATTCTGCCTTATAGGGAATAATTAGCACAGGTTTAGGCAAGTCACAGCAAAGGATCACAGGAGCCCAATAGCTATACCCTTACGAATACATAAGATAATGCTAAGTGAAATGAACTCCATGTTATGGAAACTACTGTTATATCACAGATGTAAATACTTTCAATGTGCCATATGTAACTGTAGCCTCTATTATTGATTATATTCCTGTATCACCTTCCTGTGGTTTTACCTACACTATCTTTGTATCTTATCTGAATATATTGGAAACCGGGTATACTGGTATTAGAACCAGGAAATTGAAAGGGAACACCATAATCATGAGACATAGGGTAAAAAGAGACAAACAACTACAAAAGCAATACTTACAAACAGTTTGGTGAAAATGAACTGAACAACTGAAAAACTCATGGGGGAGAGGGGGAAGGGAAAGAGGGAGGGGGGAAGGGACAATGAGGGACGAGGTAACAAAAAGTACAAGAAATCTAGCCAATGCCTAATGTATGAAACTATAACTTCTCTGTAATTCAGTTTGATATAAAATATATATGTCTGGAAGAAGGATAACCTCTTCAACAAATGGTGCTGGCAAAGATGGTTCAACACATGCAACAAACTAAAACTAGATCCTCATATATCACCCTGCACCAAAATCAATTCCAAATTGATCAAAGACCTCAAAAAGACCTGAAAACTCTAAAGGAAGGAGCAGGATAAACAATTGGGCTCCTTGGCAAAGGGCCGAACTTCCTTATTTAAGACCCAGAAGTGCTACAAATCAAAGAAAGGATGGACAAATGGGATTGTATTAAACTGCAGATCTTTTACAGGGCAAAAGACATAGCTTGCAAGATAAACAGAAAGCCCACAGATTGGAGAAGATTTTTACCGGCCATACAACAGACAAAGGCCTCATATCTAAAATACATACAGAATTTAAAAAAATAACATTCCCCCAAAACAAAACTGCAAAGAACCAATAGCCCCCTCCACAAGTGGACTGAAGACTTAAAAAGAGACTTCTCTGATGAGGAAATGAGAATGACCAAGAGGCATATGAAAAAAGTGCTCTACATCACTGGCCATAAAATAATGCAAATCAAAACAACATTGAGATTCCATCTCACTCCAGTAAGAGTGTCTTATATCAAGAAACATAACAATAACAAATGTAGGAGGGGATGTGGGCAAAAGGGAACCTTCCTTCTTTGTTGGTGGGAATGTAAGCTGGTTCAACCACTCTGGCAAGTGGTATGGAGATTCCTCAGAAGGCTAAACATAGAGCTCCCCTATGACCCAGCAGCCCCACTTTTGGGCATCTACCCAAAAGACCACAAACATAATCACACTAAAGCCACCAGCACAAGAATGTTCATCCCAGCACAATATGTCATAGGTAGAATATGGAATCAACCCTGATGCCCCTCAGGAGACAAATGGATCACAAAAATGTGATATTTACATACAATGGAATTTTATGCCTCTATCAGAAAGAATGACATTGTCCCATTCATTCGGAAATGGAAACTTGGGAAAAAATTATACTAAGTGAGGTGTGCTAGACCCAAGGAAACATGGACTCTATGGTTTACCTCATAGGGAATAATTAGCACAGGTTTAGGCAAGTCACAGCGGAGGATCACAAGAGCCCCATAGCTATACCCTTATGAACACATAAGATGATGCTAAGAGAAATGAACTCCAAGTTATGTGAACAATTGTTATATCACTGTTGTAACTACTTTCAACTTGCTATGTGTAACCTTAGCTTCTATTATTGATGATCTTCTTTTATCCCCTTCCTGTGGTTGTACCTGCACTATCTCTGTATCTTATCTGAGTACATTGGCAACTGTGTATACTGGTATTAAAACTAGGAAACTGAAAGGGAATACTAAAATCTAGAGACATAGGGTAAAAATGACAAACGACTACAAAAGCCATACTTGCAAAACTGTTTGGTGTAAATGAACTGAACAACTAGTGGGGGGGAAAGGGAAAGGGGGATGGTAGGGGGGAATGAGGGAGGATGTACCAAACATTAAAAGAAATGTATCCAATGCCTAACGTATGAAACTGTAACCTCTCTGTACATCAGTTTGAAAATTAAAAAGAAAAAAGGGAACTCACAGACATTCCTTCCCAGGTTATCTTTGAATTGTCATCCTCAGATCTAAGCCTTCTGTGTAGCTGGGATTAAATTTATGAACCTCTGTCACCTGGCACAAAAATTAATATTGTTTACATGAAGAAAATATTGAAGAAAAATTTAGGGTGTTAATATTCTTTGAGAACAAAGGATAGCATAATATATATTCATGGTACAACATGATATTTTGTCAGATAAGTCGTGTCATGTTTGTTTTATTTTCATGTTCCTACAGATTTGTTGCACTTTACTTTTTTATTTTTAAGTAGTTGTATAAAGGAGTTGCCATTTAACCAAGCAGTTTATTAATGCAATATATTTTGATCAATATCACACATTTCATCATTTTCACTCATTTCCTCCCTACTCACACTTTCCCTATTCCTCTTAACATTGTAGGATATACATTAGAGTTTTGACTACATACTTTCCCTCTTCTCTTCTTCCTTTTTCCACCCATTTCCCCATGGCCCTACCCTACACCTTTCCAGTACTCATTTTCTGGTGTTTTATTTTGATGAATTTGGCTTTGTCTTTCTAAATAATTACACAATTTGTGTTCTCCTTTTTCCTGTTTAATTTTTATTGTCTTTATGAAGTTGCAGAAAGGAGTTACCATTTAATAAAGCAGTTTATAAATACAGTGCTTCATGACCATTCTCATCATTGTCACACACCACATCCCAATCTAACACTTCCTTTGATTTTCTTAATATTTAGGTTATGTTTTGATTTTTATTTGCCATTTGACAGAGCAGTTTATGTATTCAGTGCATCTTGATCTGTGTTATTTCTTGGACATCTTCACTTTCTTTCCAGACCTCCCCGCTTCCTTACTTCTCTCAATTCTTTGATATATACAATCAATTCTTGCCTGCATGTTATTCTTTTATCTCCTTCCTTTCCCTCTCTCTCTCCTGGACCCCACTCACCCACCTTGCAAGTACCCATTTCCTGGTACTTGTTTGGTTGGGCTTTGATTTAGCCTTTCTAAAGAATTATACTATCTGAGCTCTCCATAGAGTCTATTATATTTCGAGTTCTTTCAATCTACTGCATTTCAGTTAAAACATTCATAAACACTTGCTTAGCACCCAACTTATTAACTCATCAACTTGTAAGCAAATTTAGCAAACACATGCAAAGGAAAACATACATCCTTTGTTTCTCTAGGCCTATTGCATGTTATTTTTTTTATTACTTTTACATTTTAAGATGTACTTTTAATCATAAATCTACTTCTTAAGATTTTGTATGATGAATGTTATGATTTAATAATTAGTTTTTCAAAGTTAAATCTTTCTATCATAGTTTTACCAATAAAATTCAGATTCAAATTTAACATTAATTCTTAGTCATATCAGCATGAGTTTGGGTAATACAACACAAAGCACTTGACATGTCATTTCTCTAACTGCTAAAGGACAGTAATGTTTTGAGAATGGAAAGAGATAAGAACTTCCTGTGCAATGATTGAGAAACCTTTAATAACTGCATGAGTACCCCCCAAACTTCTCTCTCTTTCTCTCTCTGTCTGTTTGCATCTCTCTCTCTCATTTTTGTCAATTTACATTAACTATTCAAAAGAGGATTGCACTGTCACATTTTCTCATAAGATCTCGAGGCTAGTTGTTTTCCTCTGGGCCTTCTACATTAGACAAAGAAATCAGAAACACTTTAATAGTCAGTAGATTAATTAGTTGGCCTCCAATCAATATAATTGTTTTTAAACATATGTTTAAATTCATAAATATAAATACAAATTACATGGACAGTAAACATAGCAACATATTGAATGTCTTTTGAAATTGGTCCACCCCTTCCCTTAAGTGTACTTAATTGTCTCTAGAAATAGAAACTTAAAGTGTTAGCTGAATTGATTACAGACCAGTCTCCTGGAACTTTTTGTATAAGTGGAGTTGGTAATAGCAGATTGAGCATAGTATAATGGTGCTATTACTTGGATTAATTTATTTATTTCTCATAACACATAGTAAACAGCTAAGCATGGATTTCCTAAATATAAGTACGTTATGTTGGAAACATTGATAATCCTAAATTTTCTTTTTTTTTCTCCAAATTTTTATTATCAAACTGATGTGCAGAGAGGTTACAGTTTCATACGTTAGGCATTGGATACATTTCTTGTACTGTTTGTTACCTTGTCACTCATAACCCCCTCCCTCCTCCCACTTTCCCTTTCCCTCCTGAAGTGTTCAGTTCACTTACACCAAACAGTTTTGCAAGTATTGCTTTTGTAGTTGTTTGTCTTTTTTTACCCTGTGTCTCTCAATTTTGGTATTCCCTTTCAATTTCCTACTTCTAATACCAGTATACACAGTTTCCAATATACTCAGATAAGATTACAGAGATAGTGTAGGTACAACCACAGGAAGGTGATACAAGAACATCATCAATAATAGAAGCTACAGATACAGATGGGACATTGAAAGTAGTTACAACTATAGTAATAAAAACAGCTTGGTATTGGCACCGGAACAGGCCTGAAGACCAATGGAACAGAACTGAAGACCCGGAAATGAACCCACAGAACTATGCCTACTTAATCTTTGATAAAGGAGCTAAAACAATAGTTTGGAAGAAAGATAGCCTCTTTAACAAGTGGTGCTGGCAAAACTGGTTCAACCCATCCAACAAACTAAAACTAGATCCTTATATATCACCCTGCACCAAAATCAATTCCAAATGGATTAAAGACCTCGAAATCAAAACACACACCCTGAAAACACTAAAGGAAGGAGTAGGAAAAACACTTGAGCTCCTTGGGTCAGGATGGAACTTCTTTAACAATGACCCAGAAAGGCTACAAATCAAAGAAAGGTTGGACAAATGCGACTGCATCAAACTGCAGAGCTTCTGCACAGCAAAGGACATAGCTCGCAAGATAAACAGAAAGCCCACAGACTGGGAGAAGATCTTTACCAGCCATTCAATGGACAAAAGCCTCATCTCTAAAATATATGTAGAACTAAAAAAATTACCTTCTTCCAAAACAAAACCGCAAAGAACCAATAGCCCCCTCATCAAGTGAGCTAAAGACTCACAAAGAGATTTCTCTGATGAGGAAATGAGAATGGCCAAGAGACATATGAAAAAATGCTCTACATCACTGACCATAAAAGAAATGCAAATCAAAACAACATTGAGATTCCATCTCACCCCAGTAAGAATGTCATATATCAAGAAAACTAACAATAACAATTGTTGGAGGGGATGTGGTCAAAAGGGAACCCTACTTCTTTGTTGGTGGGAATGTAAACTGGTTCAGCCACTCTTGCAAGCATTATGGAGATTCCTCAGAAGGCTAAATATAGAACTCCCCTATGACCCAGCAGCCCCACTTTTGGGTATCTATCCAAAAGACCACAAACAAAATCACAGTAATGGCACCAGAACAACAATGTACATCGCAGCACAATTTGTCATAGCTAGAATCTGGAACCAACCCAGATGCCCCTCAGTAGACGAATGGATCAGGAAAGTGTGGTACATACACACAATGGAATTTTATGCCTCTATCAGAAATAATGACATTGCCCCATTTGTAAGGAAATGGAAGGACTTGGAAAAAATTATACTAAGTGAAGTGAGCCAGACCCAAAGAAACATGGACTCTAAATTTTCTTGATGGTCTTCAATTCTCTCTGTTCATATTGCAACAGATTAAGGTTAATTTTTAATCCAGAAAGTCCCAGTCTTCTCTAATTGTTTAAAATAGGAGGAAGAGTAAATTGTGTAATATTTTTCCTCAATTTGTAATAAAGGGAGTCCCCAACACTTGTGTAACCTGTCACAGTAATAAATACTTATAAGCTAATGCAATAACTACTCATAACTTTTTTTACATTTTATAGTAAAGATGTATGGAGAAAATAGAGTCATCTAAGTCAAGTAATGGGTACATTTCTTTTTGAACAGTGTCATCCCTTTCCTCATTTTATCCCAGTTTATCCCCCCTGACCCTCTTTGGCATTGAGACATACTGCACATTTTAACCATCAATAACTGCAGAACTGTATTGGTCTAGCTTGGGTATTACGCTGTACAGTTTTCAATAGGGCTTTTAGCTTATGTTGTTTTGTTGTTGTGTACCTGTGTTCCACAGACTTCATAAAAGTGTCTTTCCTGTCCCAGAACATTTACCCAGACCAATGCCAAGAGATTTGATTTCCAGAATTACTCATATCTAAAAAAAAAATTTCAATTTTTAACTAATATCTTTTTACAGAAACTATAGATTTCCCTTTCTGTTATTGTATTTTTAACAACTCTTGCAATTTGAGTAAGAAGAAAGAATCTGACATGATCATTGCATATCTTGAGTGACAGACAGATCACTTCATGATAACATCTATAGAGATCCAGGAAAATACTGGTAGTTATTTCATGTATTACCTCTTTTGCAAACCATTTTATATTAATCATATGAATATGCCCAGGTAGTGTAGTTGTTGATAAAACTTCTTAGATTTTTAGAAAAAAATTATATACTTTATTTTCCTACATATTCCTAACCATTGTTCCTGTTGTAGTTCCCAACACTATCTCTTTTTATCACAGGGTTAAAAAAAATCAACTGTTTTTTTTTTTTTTTCAGAGAATAATTGAGAACACTATCAAGACTCCACAGAATATTCTCACTGAAAGCTTTTAATAAAGATAGTAATGATGCAGCTAAAGAGGCACAGAAACCCACAGAAAAACTACAGAATTGGTTGTAACATTGAAGGCTTTATCTTCACATTGCTCAAAAACCTGCAAATACAAATTTCATAGTTTTAAGGAAGCAAACACATAAATTTACTAATGAGGTTTTTCCCAACTATTGATCATAAACATAGAATTTGCATCTGGTTAAACCCAGTGGAAACAGTCAACGAATATGTTTTATGCAAGTAACATATTAGCTCATGAAGAGTGACTACTGGTGAGGTCTGGACTTTATACATCACCTCTTATATTATTAATACATCTCATGTCTATCTTGGCCAAAATTTACTACCATACTTAAGTTCTTCTTGTTGATCTCAGTCTGGTTAGAGACTAGTGCTAAGTTAGCATTTTTTCTAATAAATATTGTTTATAATTTCAATTATTTGTTGATTTCACTTTTAAAATAAATACTGCAGAACAAAACATATGATCAGAATAACTGACTTTTTCTTTGAAAATTTTCAGATTTTCGTTAAGACCTGGATCTTGTTTTGCTTTCTAGGAAAGTTTTCTTGTAAGCCTCAGAAGAATTTAGATTCTATAATTGCTATGGTGGGTAGTATATTAGCATACTTCTCAAGAGAAATATGTGTTCCAATGGTTGGGAGGAAGTCTTCTGTATAACAAAATTCTATTTCCATGTAATGTTCAATGAATACTTTATGAAATCTCATCTGTATAAACCTGAATATAAAATAGTTATATTAATGTATTGACTGTTCTTTGTCTTCAACTTTTGAAGACAATTCATTGCGCCTTTGATTGCTTTCTGGTATAATGCACACATGTCTCATATCACTGTGCTTGTGAGCATATTTCACACAAGACTACACCTTTATGTCTCCCCTATCAAACCCGTTAGAGTCATGGAGATAATACAATAATTTCTGATATAATAGGAATTCTTTCCATTTCCCCCATAATTTTTCACATTGCTCTCTGAAATGAGTAATAATGCACAAAATGTAGGAATAAATTTTTCTGTTTTGATTCTGTTACTTTATATGTAGTACCTAACTTACTCACATTTCACTGATTTATTTATTCCCTGTAACTTACTGAATTATACTCCCATAGTGATATGATTGCAACAGTTTTTTTAACGCTAAAATATTTTCAACATTAGTTGGTTAGATGAAAAGTGCAAGAGTAAATCAGCAAGCAGAAACTTAGGTTTTAATAATAAAAATGTAAATGGTGTAGATCAGAAAGTATGTTCTCATGCACTTGCAAAAATGCTATGCTAAGAGGTATAATAGAATAGCTAAAGTGGAGAATGTTTAATAGCTAGCAATGGTTTTGAAACAGGTGCCATTAAAATGACAATTTGTTTTTTGGACTCATTTAAAATAGGGTTGACACTAAACAGAACCTATTTTGGCCAACAAATATGCAGCCTAAAATCTGACAAGTTTTTAAGGTAGAACATAAAAATATATTTGTAGAGGTTCCGATTTTAATATTGTTTAGGTTTTGTATTCATCTGGAGGACATTAATATGCCAGTTCTAGTTCACTGCATTATTTCAGCAAATAATTAGATACATATGCATCTATTTTTTTCCAAGGGCAACAATACTTATTCATGAAATATTCTTGTGAAAGATGGTATTAAAGAAACAATCTTGGGAGCTGAGTACACTACAATAAATCATGAGCAGAGCATCGTGGGAGTATCTTTGGCTTGACTTGAGTACTTCTAACCTTGAATGGACTGATAGTTTTGAGAATATGGCCATGCTAGCCATATTTGTTTTAGCCATTTGTTTTCAATATTCTCTCCTACTTCACTTTGAAGAGACAGTTCAGTGCTGGACAAAACATTTGAAAGACCCTAGGTATTGAAATTTCTTTAGGAATCTTTTATTATTATTATTTTTTCTTTATTGTCAAAGTGTGATACAGAGGGGATACAGGTTCATATGAAAGGCAGTGAGTACATTTTTTGTTCTACTTGTTACCTCCTCCCTCATTTCCCCCTCCCCCTCCATCTTCCCAAGAGTTGTGCAGTTGGTTTACACCAAATGGTTTCTAAGTGTTGCTTTTTGAATGGTTTGTCTTGTTGTTCTTTGTCTCTTGATTTTGGTATTCCCTCTCCCTTTCCCAGTTCTATTACCCATATAGACAATATTCAGGGTACTTGGATGTAATAAAGTGGTAGCAAGGGTACAGCCACAGGAAGTGACTACAAAAGAAACAAAACTAGACAAACCACTCAGTCAAACAAACAGACAAGGAAAAAGAGAAAAAAAATAGTATGAGTTCACATGGCATGTTGAGTATAATTACAATAGTGGTATAACTCATTTCCATAACGTGGAGTTCATTTCACTTGGCATCTTCTTATGTAGTCATATGGGTGTACTTCTCTGAAGAGAAATGAGAATGGCCAAGAATCACATGAGAAAGTGCTCTATATCACTGGCCATAAAAGAAATGCAAATCAAAACAACATTGAGATTCCACCTCACCCCAGTACAAATGTCTATTACCAGGAAATCTAGTAATAACAAATGCTGGAGAGGATGTGGCCAAAAGGAAACTCCACTACATTGTTGGTGGGAATGCAAACTTGTTCAGCCCCTCTGAAAAGCAGTGTGGAGGTTCCTAAGAAGGCTAAACATAGAGCTCCCCTACAACTCAGCTGTCCCATTTTTGGGCATTTACCCATATGCATTTATTGAATGTATATACACATATACACAAATCTGATATCTGGATTGTAATACTAAATAATTTTGCTCGTGTGATTGTCCTATACTAGCTTACACATTTGAAATGAAACCTTACTTAGAAAAGGTTCATTTGATTTTACTATTCCTAATTGGTACTAGATGAAAATACTTGTTTCCTCTTTGTTCAAAACTCTTATGAACTCTACAGTTTTATGCTTACTTAAGATATTTTATAATAATTTTTCAACAAATTTTGATCTGTTATGCATTAAAGCAAAAAAGTAATAAAATATGTTATTGTGTCCAGGTCTGAGCTTACATTAAGATCAGTGCAGTATTAATTGTGTTTTTCTTCTGTAAGTTTAAATTTTGTTGTGAAAATAAAACCTAAATACATGAAAAGTTAACCGAAGAAAGATATGGAAAAAAATATAATTTGCAACAGCTCACTTCATTTGATTAGTCAATAAGGGAGTGATATACAGACGAACTGGAATGTACTTCAAAGGAAAAAAGTCAAAAAAGAAATTCCTTTAAAGGGTGATTATGCCCTGAAACTACAAGATAGTTTGGGAATAATAAAAGGCAATTTACTAAAGCTGAAAGTAATGTTAGTCTTTGCCTGGTAACTGTTAATGAAACAACTTGGTTTGAAAAATACAACTCATCAATAATTGATGTATAAATGTTTTAGTCTTTTAACTTTATAGCTGAAATACTTTGTCTTCATTAACACTATCTAAAGGTCATTTGTTTTAATATGCATTCAGGTGAAAGTACTTGAATTGTTAATAATTTCAACTCATAATTTCTTTTCTATTTTAGCTTATTTGTTAATAAGCTTGTAAAGAAAAGTTTCTTCTGCACTTGGAAGTTAATAAACAGCCATGACAGAGCCATAGTAAAATTCATTCAAAGTAATATACATCTATTTTTCTGTATCTTATTAATTGTCATATGCAGTTAATATAACTAACAAAATATACTACTATTTTATCATCTAGATATGAAGGAATTAAATCCTTATGTAGCTGTATATGTACATTCACACTGAAACAAGGCAATACTTTTTCAAAAAAAGATTTGAAGCTTACTGGAATTTTAATCCAGGCTTGAAAAAACTCTTGACAATTTACCATATACCCCAACATAGAGCATCATCTTTTGTACTATAACAAAACATAAGAAAGAGAGCAGTTTTTGTATAAAAAGGCTTAAACAGATTAAGCAATTTACCATTGTTTGGGGAATAGCTTTAATAAAAACACAATTTTACACGATTAATCTATTGTAGCAGGTTGGCTTCTCTGGGAAAAAAGATGCTGAGATTATCTTGTTTTGTGGTCATAGTTATTGGGCTCGGGTACTCTTCTTTTCACACTCCCTTTCACCCCCTCTCCTCTAGTCACCTGGCCCGCAGATGAAGCTAGGGTGGAGCAGGGGAGTCAGCACTGACCTGCCGTGCACGTGGCCAATCCGAGAATGTGTGCCTGCCCCCTTACCAATAGACAAAGTCAGGCATAAGCATGTCTCGGGGTCAGCTTCTAGAGCGAACTAACTTTATTGAGACAAGGGTAATGGGAGATGATTCCGAGGGAAGGGGATTGGCCAGGATGCCGATAGGCTGAAAGCTGTCACATGATCTCCCCTTGAGCTAACGTCACTCGAGAGCGCCGAGCCAGGGAGGGGCTGGTAGGCGCCAGGCTGTCTAGGCTGGGAGATGCCTGGGCTGGCTGGAGGGTTGGGGGCTGGGTGCAAGGGTGGACCCAGAGAGGGTAGCCTGCTTCCGCATTCCCCCAGGGCTTGAGGCTAAAGGCTAAAGGTCCCAACAATAGTGGTGGTGGCAGTCAGTATGAGTTTCTCATTAACTTCAGAAAGCATGTCTAGCTCATTCTTCATAAGGAAGATTTGGGGGAACATGACCACAGGCTCAGATTCCCAACAATGTCTGCAGGAAGTCTGGGAGGAAATCAACCTAGATGGCCTCATCTGAATGCTGAATTTTTTTTTCTCAACCAGAGGCATAGAATTAGTATAACAGACCTTCCATGGTGGGGATTTTTAAAAACTTTCTTTTGAGTTACATCATTTCTGATTTTAAAGTTAACTCTCTGCAAATGGATCATTAATAACTAAATGTCTGGGCTGGGTAATATACCTCTGAGTCACCCAATCACCTGCTATTAATTATTTACACAGACAGTCAGGAAAAGCAACTGGTAAATTACAATCAAAATCAGTTAAATATCTTGATTGTACATGGTTCATAAGTTAATTAGGCTGCCTATCTCCTGTACCAGCTTAAAAAGCAATTCATTTCTGTTAGCTCAACGCACATCAGTTCCCTAGACGGGAAAGCATACAATAGAAAGTTTATTTTGTAATTATGAAAAATCAAGTAATTGCTCTGTACTGCCAAATTTAGTTTGTAGTGGCCCTTTTGTTTAAGAAGTGCCATGTGTAATTGTTAACATGCCCTATAATTATTTTCTGAATTGTGCAGATATGTGTCTTAATCCTCTTATTCCCTTTGAACATGTAGGAATCCAAGTAAGGCAGAACATGGACATTGTCCCTGATTACTGAGACCACCAGTTACTTGTGAGTTGATTTGTGTGGCGAATTGTGCCAATAGTTTAAACCCTTGTTGCATTTGGTAGGATTTCAAATAATAATTTTATTGTCTTTGCTCATTTATTTTAACTTGAATTATATAAACACTTATTCTCATTTTAATTCTAGCTTATTGAATAAAACACTGGAGATTTTCTTATAAATAATCATTTGTTAAGTTTCTGGTTACTGCAGGTACTATAGTCTGAGGTTCTATAAGGATGCCAAAAATATAGCAAGCAATGATAATGTGAACATACAGCTACATTTTCTATAATACTTCAAAAAACATGGTGATTACCTTTTATTTCAATTAAGGTTTTCTTGTGCAATAGCATTCATAAATTTCCACACACTATAAAATAAATAATTATTGGCTGATAGCACAGAATAACTCTAAATATGCAACATGGGGTCAACGTCATAAAAATTTTTTTTTTTTTGCTTTATTAAGAAGTCAAAGTTAGGAAGCAACATTTTAAGTATAAAAATAGCACGTTCTTTGAGTAAATGTATGACACAAAATAATATACCTATATAACAATTGAATATTTTACCTGAAATAGTTTGCATTTCATGTAAAAATACTACATCTGCTAAAAAATGTTTTAATATTAAGGTTTAAAATTTATTTCAAGATATTTCCTTTTCTATTCAACATGGAGTAACTAGGGAAACATTTGTCCCAGTTTCACAAAACTGAAGGTCAAAGAAAATATTTATAAAACAATGAATTCTTAGGAATGCAACATCATATGACCAAAATATTCTCTAAAATAAGGATAAAAAAAGAAGTGAGCCTTGTGATTGTGGCCTCAATGTTGGAGGAATTTTCCAGGTTGTAGTCCTGAGAGAAAAAAAAAATACTAACAGCCCCAGGTCTTTGAGAATTGAGAGTCTTGGGATAGCAAGGTAGCTAGAGATTGAAGCACACAATAGCTTAAGGGAGATATAAGAAAAGCCTCATGTGGTTCATATGAAATATTAAGCTGAATACAGGCTAATGCATATGAGGAAAAGATCCAAGCAAGAAAGAATTAAATGAAAGGTCTTGAATATCATAAAGAAGAGAATATGCAATGTAAACATAGTCAAAGAAAGAGATTGAGGCATCAGATTAGCCACCAAAAATACACATACACATTTATATGTCTGCATAAATGATCTTCACCAAATGTACACAAAGATCTTTTTGTAGGTAAGTAAGAGGAATCCTTGCTGAAAGTAATGCTTGAATGACTGGAAATCCCAGTGATCCATGCTTCAGATCATAAAAAAAAAACTAATACAAAATATTCCCCACACATAAATGCAAAACTCCAAACTATGAAAACTTCAGAAAAAAATTTAGGAGTAAATTCTGCATAAACTTTGTTTAGGGAAATACTTGTATGATGGTATCTAAAACATGAGTGTGTCAGAATAAAAATATGTGTTCATCAAAATTGACCAATTCTTCTCTCCAAGTTTTCTGTTTGAGTAAAAAAAGACAAAAATGACGATGACAAGTACCCTAAGAGCCAATCTCATTTCTTTCACAAACATAGCATAAAGTATCAAATATTAGTAAGGATTCAAGCACAAAGTAACAATTATACATTGTTTACAAGAATGTTAGTCCACTCTTATGGAAATAAGTAAGGAGACTAAGACAGAACCACAGGATTCTGGATTCTGCTCTATTACCAAAGAGAATCATAATCAGCATCAAGTTATCTATTCATATGTTTATGGCTGCACCACCAAAATAGTGAAGGTATAAAATGAGGCAAAGTGTCCATCAGCATATAAATGCATAAAGAACACAGTATCTATCCACAATAAAATTGTATCCATACATAAAGAGTAATGATGCAATTTGCAGGAACATACAAGGTATTGGAGATTATTATGTTGAGATAAGCCAGATTGATGCACAGAAATGTCTCATGATTACTCTCATGTGTGTGATTTAGGAGATAAAATGCAATGAAGTAAAAATGGGACTGCTAAGGATGCTCAAGTATGAGAGGCGGGCTTTAGGGAAGTTATTAGGTCAAATATCATAAAAGTATATCATTTGCATTTGTGATATGTTATAATGAAACAATAATTTGTATACTTAGTGTATTGCAAATACTATTGATTAATAATACAAAGAAGGTGAAGGAGAACAAAAGACTAATTGATTTCAGAGAAATATTTGCAAATTAAATGTGTAATAAAGTATTTTTATGTAGAATATATAATTATCTGGAATTAATAATATATTTATAAGCCATCTCCAAAAATTCACAGATTTCAATTTGGTGAAGATCTCCCTTCAGCATAGAAGACAAATCACTTATTCATGCATGAAAGGATGCAACTCAACAGTGTAAGCCATTAACAATCTAAAAATTAATTGATATAATTCAGATGCTTTCCTACATGAAGGATAAAATCAAAATGTCTAAGCATTGGGGAAAATGTAATGAAAAGCAAGGTATTTTGCAAAACAGTGTTGAATATTAAAGGCATTATACCTTATAACCCAGACTTTCTACTCCTAGCTGTTCCTACAGACCAACTGTAAGCAATATCCATTAGAAAGACTGTGATTGCAACATTAATGGAAGACCCATTATGATAGTCCAACTTGGATTCAACACAATTGTTCAGCATCAGATTCTAGATATACATTTTTATATTCATAAGAATAAACATTGTGGCTGGGGATATGGCCTGGTGGCAAGAGAGCTTGCCTGGTATACATGAGGCACTGGGTTCGATTCCCCAGCACCACATATACAGAAAACGGCCAGAAGTGGCGCTGTGGCTCCAGTGGCAGAGTGCTAGCCTTGAGCAAAAGGAAGCTAGGGACAGTGCTCAGGCCCTGAGTTCAAGGCCCAGGCCTGGCCAAAAAAAAAAAAAAAAAACACAAAAAAAACAAAAACAAAAACAAAAAACAAGAATAAACATTGTTAGAAATATGAGGAAAGAATACTTGCAATGCACAACTGCACAAACATGTTTTGAAATATTTACACTTCGGGAGAGAAGCCAGGTATAAAGATTACATGTTATGTGGACATTTATATAAAATTCTAAATAAATTAAAAGTAGCAGTAACATAAAAGAGATTGGTACAATATTCACCAAGATGTATTTCACACAATAATTTCTAATTATCTATTCAAATTAACATGTTCTAAAAACTATGAGACCAAAAGTTCAGAGTTCCTACTCTACTACTCCAAGAAGGAAATACCTATGATTGATTGCATGATTTTACCAAGTCAATACATACTTTAACCTAAATTATAATGAAATTATAGAGACCAAGAAGTTAAAATCATTTAACATTATAGTGGCTGCTCAATTTTCCTCTTTAATTCATTAATATCGATGCATCCTAGTATTATTTGCTTAATGTTTGCCCATACTATGATAAAGTCAGTTTATTTAATGAAAACATCCTGATCACTGAATAAAATAAATACAGAGTAACTCATCTAATAATGAGACTCCAAGATATTTTCAATTATTACTAGGACGCATTGGGTTCTAAGTTAATTAGATGATGCCTTTATTTCATGTTTCCTGATTGTACAGAAGACTATTTGTAGTATAAGAATGTCTAAGCAAAGGAAATATTAAAAACACCTTTGTGAATATTTATCCTGGTCATTTCCAGCATTTATGTTAAAACATTTCCGGGGCTGGCGATATAGCCTAGTGGCAAGAGTGCCTGCCTCGGATACACGAGGCCCTAGGTTCGATTCCCCAGCACCACATATACAGAAAACGGCCAGAAGCGGCGCTGTGGCTCAAGTGGCAGAGTGCTAGCCTTGAGCGGGAAGAAGCTAGGGACAGTGCTCAGGCCCTGAGTCCAAGGCCCAGGACTGGCCAAAAAAAACAAAAAACAAAAAACAAAAAACAAAAAAACATTTCTCACTAAAACAGTTGACTGAGCTGCTATACATGAAGGGGCCATACAAAGAGTAGACAGACTTAGTATTATTAGGCACTACTGTTTTTATGAGTATGGTTAGTTTTATTACTATTACTACTGCTGCAGTCTTGCTATTGCTTCTGAGAGATGGTGGGAAAGAGAAAAGGAGGAGCAAAATGAATAGAAAGAACCAGGTGTCAATGGTTCAAACTTGTAATTTTACCTACTCAGGAGTCTAAGATCTGAGGATGGCACCAGATGTTCAAAGCCAGGCAAGGTTGGGGGATTGGGGCAAGAATCCATGACACATACTCATCTCCAATTAATGACCAAAAAGTCAGAAATAGAGCTTTGGTTGTGATGGTACAGCATCAGCAAAGGGACATATGTTCAGGTGCCAGTGTTGGTACACATATCAAAGAATAAAGGAGACATGTACAAAGGACTATTTTTGGTGCTTCTCTCCTATTTTTACCTTGAGGATGAAATTCTTGTGATCAAGAAACTGATTAGCAGCATGGGCATTCCATCATACTTGGTTTGCTAGAGTAAACAAATATATATGGAACCAATTTCAATTTAAAATTCAGATAAGTAACACACTGTTTTGTGTGGGGCATACCTGGAAGTCAACTAGCTGGCCCCACCTGTTTCTCAGTCTTGGGGCCACATGTGGCTAAGATGGCGGCACCTAACAACAATGCGCAGCTGCTACAAGTGTCTTTGGTTATAACACAGAGGCGGTTCTGTGGGCTCTGACACCCCCTCCCCCTCTCTCTTCCGCCCTTGATGGACAGCTCATGCCTCCCCTTCCTGCCGATCTTAGACCTGATTGGCTCCTGTGCCTTATATTAGTGTCCCATACTTCCCCAATAAACGAGATCTTGCACTGACTTGACTTCCAGGCCATCTGATTGTCCTCTGGTGAGGGAGGGCTGGGTGTGGGGGGCCTGCCGACCCTTTCCTTTCTTGGCTGGTTCGGGTGGGGCATGCCTTCCCTGTCTCTCTGGTGTGTCAGGGGAGCACGGGGGGGCTAAAAACCCTGACAGGTTTGCACCTAGTTATGTATGTCTCATTTAGAATATGTGCTAAAAAATTGGTGATTCTCTTTATCTGAAAAATTTAACTGTACATCCTATATTTTATCTATTAGTCTTTTGTGCCTTTCCTATGATATTTGGCTGCAGAAAAGCATGCAAGAGTAAATTTCATGAGTCGTGTACTCTAAATGTTACATAGGAAATTTCATGAGTCATAAACTAACAGTTACATGGGGGAGTAAATTTTCTGTGGTGAGAAAAATCCCTGGCAACACCATGTTGAAGAGCTAAGGAAGGAATGAAACCTGGGAAGCTAAACATGTGATAGCGAAACCCTCTATAGTAATTGATTTAGTTATTTTTTTCAATTTAATTTCATTACCAAATAGATATAAATATGTTCGAAAATAAAAAGTGTGATGATTCTTCTTATTATACCAGTTATATGGTGAGCCTTAATGAAGATTCTTCTCTTTCTGATCATAAGAATAGCTTTAGAAATGTTTTCATTATCCTTATGTAGTTGTGGGAAAGAGTTGCCATTCACAAAAGTAGCTTATGAATGCAATGTATCTTGCTCAATGCCACCCCTTTCAACATTCTCACTCAGCCCTCCAAAACCACCCATATCCTTCTTACCTTAATTTTAGGTTATATATTGAGTTGTTTGCCATTTAACAAAGCAGGTTACATATCTATGCATCTTGATTTGTGTCACCATTGCAACATCTTCATCCCTGACCTTTGTCTAATCCTTCTCTTATATTTCTCAATTTTGTGGCATATACTATGAATTCTTGCCTGCATTCTCCTCCTTTCCCTATTCATTCTTCTTTCCCTCTCCTCTTCACCCCACCATTCTCTCTTGCAAGTACCCATTTCCTGGTACTTTCTTTGTTGGGATTTGACTTTGTGTTTTCAAAGAATGATAGCATTTGTGCTCTCCATAGAGTCTACTACACTTCAGTTAATTCATTTGAGCCCATATAAATCTTAAGAGTAACTTTTAACCCAAATAATATATAATTCGACTCATTCAGACAATTATTTAACATGACAAATTTGCCATTTGAATGTTTTGTTTTGGTTAGATGTACTTATGCATATTTATTAGGCTCAATCTGTTGACTTGACTCAGGACTGTGATACACCTATTTACAATTCCTACTGTGTAGCTGGGTTGACAGGTATATAACATTATGCCCAGCTTTTTCTGGTGAGATGGGGATTAAGTTTAAGTGATTTTTTTTTCTGTCCTAGTTGGCACTGAGCTGGGATCCTTATGATTACAGTCATTAGTCACTAGTGCTCAGTAACATTACTACATTCTTAAATAGTCATGCAGCCTACATTATTATCAGATAGTCTCCCTAGGTTGCCTTGTCTTACTCTTCCTCTTGTCTGTGACATATCTTTAGGGTTTTATACATTATCTGAAGGTAATTATCTGCTGTTCATCACTGTCATAAAGGGAGGAATTGTGAGTGAGATGGAGTCCCACTCCTTTTTTCAACATACTTATCCCTTATCACTCTATTGAACGGTTAACATTCTTCTTCCATAGTTTTTCTCTGTCACCATTTTGCCATTTTTATATACTCAAAAAATTAGCTCCCCTTCAAGTTTAGTGAGGAGGAAAGAGTGAATAACTCCATAAATATGGCTGTACTAAAAGTAGAAAATAATTTTCTTATCCTCTTTCTTAAACACTTTTTTAAAAATTCAGTAAACCACAGTATAGACTTTGAATAAATTAGAATTGTTACTACATAATCATTATCATTCCATAGTGTAAATACTGACCAGCAAGTAGAGTCCTATTTTTAAAATACAGTACTTAGTATTAATTAAAAGACTTTTAAAAATTCTGCATACGTTTTGACACAGGGACATACATTAAATGTTTTAAAATAGTACACTAGTTTGCATAGGTTTTGATGAGATGATTCTATTCTTTCTTGCAATTTCCCCATGCTGTGTGTGTGTGTGTGTGTGTGTGTGTGTGTGTGTGTGTGCACGCGCGCGCGCCAATTCTGGGCCTTGAACTCAGGACCTGGGTGCTGTTCCTATGCAAGTTTTACTCAAAGCTAGCTGTTTTACCACTTGATCCACAGCTACATTTGTAACTTTTTGTCAGTTAATTGGAGATAATAATAATATGGACTTTCCTTCTCCAGCTGACTTTGAATCTCGAGTCACATATTTCAGCTTCCTGAGTAGCTACAAATACTGGCAAGAGCCACCAGCGTCTAGCAGCCATGCTATTATTTTCAATTTATACAAAAAATTATAGAATTTTAGTTATTTATAATAAATTGAGGCCTGTGTCATACTGAAATCCTCCATGGCTTTATCACATTATTCTTGAGTGCATTCCATCCTTGCTTGATTATGGGCAAGGAAGATGAAAGCCTCACATCATTAGAGGGAGCCCTAAAATGGGAAGTAAATAATTCAATTGGAACCTTCGATTTCCATCAGCATCTTGCAGCTGTGAAGAAAAACAAATCAAAAGGGGTAAATGTTTCCATTCCATTTAATTGGCTACAATATTATAGACAAGCCTTACTATGCAAAACTAGTTATCACAGTCTTAAATTTTTATCATCATCACCATCATCATCACCATCACCATCATCATCATCATCATCATCATCATCATCATCATCATCATCTCTTATTCAGATGAGCCGAGTGGAAAAACTCTTAAGTTATAAATTTGATATCATGCAAATGCACTTTTCCCCAGCTGATGAGTTTAATCTCATCTTTCACTTAGGAATACAAACTCATAACAAGGGTAAATGAAACCCATGCCTATATTATGATCTGGAAATAGTTCTAGTCTACACATGTGGCCTATGTATTTCTTTAATTCTGTTCTCTACTTTGTTATACACACACTTTGAGTATATTTGCAGTAAGCTTATTCTAATCTTAACCAAAATATATAAAAATAAAAAATTATACTTCTTGATAACTAAAAATTTTGAGTGTTTGATTTTTGACATATGAAATTTGAAATGAGTCTTAGAAAAATAATTTATGAAACATCTGCCAAAGTAATCATCAAATGTTCTAGGAGGTTCCATTTGGCATATTAAAGTATTAATATAAACTCAATATAAACAGACGAGCATATCTCATATTATTGTCTGAAGAATAATAAAAAATCCTTTGAATACAGAGATGGGCTTATTAAAAACATCAATACTGCATATCGTGAATACATATAAAATTTACATCAAAACAGCTCACAACTGAGATGGGGGAAAATCTGATGGAAGTCATAAGGAGGGAAGTTATCTTAAATAATAATCATTTCAACATAACAAAGTGTCTCAAGATGATAGCTTGCTGCATCTATATTTTGTATTTTGCAAGTAGTTGCCCTGTTAAAACTGCCAAAGCTGCCTGATAACTGTTCTAAAGTCTTACTTTATTGACAAACACTCAACCTGTGTGTATTGTAGAGATAAGAAGATTAAATTTATATTTGTTTTAACATACTTCCCAGCCTTTTACTATTTCCACAAAACCAGGAAAGCTTTGTTAAACTTTTTTCATGGTAATAAGAATATGTGTGTGAATAAGGACACAGAAATATCATTCATACCTAAGGCAGTGAGTACATTCAATCTTATTTCTTCCCTCATTTTTTCTTCCACTTCTCCCCATCCCCATGCTCCTCCCCCCTCTCCACGTTTCTCTCCCCCTCCCCATGTTCCTCCCCGTGAGTAGTACAGCTGGTTTACAGCATATAGTTTTGTAAGTATTGCTGTTGCATTGGTTCATCTTTTATCCTTTGTCTCTCCATTTTTATGATCCCCTTCTTTTCCCTAGTTCCTATAAATTTATATACGATACCCAGGGTACTAAAATCAGCAACAGTGACATGAGGGGTAAAACCCTGGGGAAAAAAGACAAAAGAAAATGGCATAATTTCACATGATATATTGAAAATATCAACAACAATAAACCACTAAGTTCCATAATTTGGAGTTCATTTCACTTAGTATCATCTTATATGTTCATATGTACATAGCAATTGAACTATTGTGATATTCTGCTAGAATTATCCTGGATGTGTACTAATTATTCCCAATTAGGGAAACCATAAAGTCTATGTTTCTTTGGGTCTGGCTCACTTCATTTAGTTTGATTTTTTCAAATTCCTTCCCTTCCTTAAGAGTATAGAAATTAATTTATATTCTCTATTCTGGCCCACCCATTCACCTACTTGCTTTGATACATTTGGACTTTGTTGTGTTTCAAGCATTTAAGGTAATAATTTTAACCAAATAATTTACTAATTAAAGGACAGGGATGGCAATATGTGTGATATCCCTAAATTTCCCTTCTTTTCTTCTCTATCAGAGTACAAAGTCAGAGAGAGAATAGGTTTCTTTTGCAACATAGTTTTACTATTTTTAACACATCATGTAATCAGATTTTTGTACATTTTTTACAGAAGGACTTATAAGTCTGCCATTCTTTTTTTGCCATGTACTTATTCATTCAAGAAAATGTTACCAAATTCAATAAGATAATAATTAAATTAATGAGGTCATGGTAATATACAGAAGGAAATAGGGACAAAAGCAGATTAATTGAATGGCGAGAGAGGGAAACAGTAAGAGGAATGAAATTCCTATTCCATATTATTCAAGAGTAGAGTATGGAACCAGAAGTATTTTCATTGAATTTCAGTTTACCACTCACTACCTGTAATGATCAAGTTATATAACATATTTATGCTTCTTTATGTGCAAATGGAATTAGTAATGATTCATAATGTTGTATTTAATAAATATTTACTAGTATAAAATAAGACAAACACACTATTCATTAGAGATGTAACAGTCAATGAGATAAGTATTTAAACATTTCACCTGAGACTTACATTCTACCTGACTGACTGGCTTCTGAGTATTTTTACACAAGAGAAAGAAGTTTGTTCTTTACTCATACTTCTTCTGAGAGGATTAAGACCATAACAAACTTTCTCATAGGTGTTCAATTATCTTTTATCAGTAATATAGTGGGATTTAAAGTCACATCGGTGTGTTCCTCTGGGCTTCATAATTTTATCATTCTAATTTATGACACCATTCTACTTTTCTTATTAATCTACATCAGTCACAGAAAATATAGTGTTCCTATTGATCTAACAATATGAAAAGTTTGAACTGGTAAAAGTGGAAGCCCATATTGCAATTTGCAATTGGCTTTATTATATTCACTGGAGTTTGGAGAGTTCTCCTTAATGTCTATTTCATTTTTTTACTTGCTGGTTAATTTGAGCTTTTTAAGTGCTCTTCTGTATTTCCTGGAAGAGACTAAACATAGTAGATTGACATGCCATGGTTAGGGCATGACAGTAGCCAATGCCAGTGTAGAGGAGGATGTAATGCATGTATTCTACTGAGGCTTTATTTAGAAAGTCAGGCATATATCCTACAGGCAACAGTTTATTGACCTTGAGTATTTGTCACTAATTCCAATTATTATTTCAGTCTTTTCTAGACACTTAAATAATTTTGGGTTTTCTGTCCCATAATGGCCAGAAAAGTACAGATCAGAAGCATTGTAATTTGGCATAAATGAAGAGCCTTCTCTTAACTTGGGCTGTTCAAACCCAATAGCTCTTGAGATCATGTACAGGAATTAAACTCAAAAGTTTTCCCTGAAATCCTAAGGGCACATTAAAACTTTATAGAACTTTGTGTGTCACACTGAACTTATACAATGAATTTATGTACTTGTTTGTGTATGTGTATGAATGAATGTTTGCATACTTTTACAAATATAAGGACCTGCAAAAACAGATTGAACTTGACTACCAGACTGTTGTTTGCCAGTCCCTTTAGAAGACTAATTTCTGGGATGATCAAGTCCTGTATGATTAGTGTTTTGGTCTAGCTCATGAGCATGAGAATAAAGATGAAATGTTAGTTCTGTTGACTTAAAGATAATATTCTGTTCTTTGCCTTATGCTAGCAGAAAGAAAAGTAAAAGATACTAAGTTTCTTCCTGATTTCCTGTACAATAGAGTCAGCAAGTTGAATAAATATGCCAAACATTGAATGTTTGTGTCTTGCCCAAAGTCATATGTAGAAATTCTAACCCCATTAGGAGGTGAGATATTTGGGATGTAATTTAAATCATTATGCTGGAACCTCCTGAATGGAGTTGTGTTCTTATAAGAGTGAATACAGAAAACTATGATTTCTGGTCTTTCTACTATGTGAGGATCAAAGAGGAATTTGATGATGTGAAAATCAGAAAGTAACTCACTCCAGAACTTGTCCACACTGGTATCCTGGATTTGGAACTCCACCTCTCAAAAGTATGCAAAATGTATTTTAACTGTTTTAACCCACACAAATGATGGTACCTTTTATTGTAGGTCACCATCAAAAAAAGGCACCATTGCAATTATTACATGCAATGAAAAACATTCTAATTCACAATAACCAACTGTCATTCTCAAGGACATCTTTGTCTTTAGTATATACTTAATAGGTAAAGTGAGTAAAGAAAATGGTAAGGTCATCTACTTAACATTTTTTCAAGTCATTGTCATCATATTTTGTAGTCCTACAAGTGTATAGTATTACCTTTGATTTATTATTTAGAAAGAAAAAATTTTATTCACTCTTGTGCCACATTTTCTGTCATCAAGGCTGTGATTCTGTTAGTGAGGAATTAATGTTAGTAGTCATTCTGGTAATTTATCCCCAGACACTCATAAAATGACACCATATTCTTTATTCTGAAATGACCTTGTAGATCCCCAAGAATTATCATTAGTTCAGAAACAATGTCTAATCGCCTTTAAACTTCATTGCTATTTTCTTTTACTCAGCGAATAGCAACATTAAAAATAACTATCAAGAGAGCCTAAGAAGGACATTGTTATATGTTTTTAAAACTCTATCAATTATTTCCTTCCATGATTATTGAGAAATAACCTGGGTTCTGTGATTTTCTGTTTCAGAACCAATTAACAGGCCATGAGAATATTAGTGGTTCAAACGTGATCACCACTTGATACACATAAACTATTTCTAGTTCTACAGAACGAGTAGAAACTTTTTGGACTGCCATGCAGTTTATCACTAACACTATGATCAATAAGTAACCACCAAAGATTTATCTAGTTTGGACCGTTTTGATGCTGAGGAGAGTAAATATGTCTTCATCATGAAGTTGACCAGCTTCTTGTTTACTTCCAGCATCGTATCTCATTAGCAGTGTCACTCACTGGGCAGCAGCAGCATATAGAAATTAGCCATTATGACAGGTTGTTAGAGTGATTCTGTGTTTACTCCATTCATGGTATTTTTGAAAATCCTCACATAGAGCCTTTGGCATGGACTTTTTCATAGAGCATTTGCCAAGGATGAATATATACCTAGTTTTATCCAAGTGCCTAGATACTTGACACTTTGGGTTTTTGTCTATAATGTAACAAAAATAATCTTGTACTTCAGTGCCAATCAGAATAAGCCACTGTTGAGTCCAGGTACCAGTAACTGAGTCAATCAAGCATAATATTATTAGAGTTTAAAATGTGCTGCATGATATGCTTCCATAGAAGTCTACACAAAGTAAAATAAAATCCTGTACAACCAACTGCTAAACTCAGAACATTTTATCTAAAATCTTTGTTCAGTGCACATGTATCAGGCTAACTTAGGTTGATCCAAAAATATTTTTTCATTTCTTGAAATAGTACTAGGAAGTGCATTTTCACACCCATTCTAGATTTGATACAATTTAGCTAGATAAAGCTTGACTTATAATACCTGACTACCATTACGGGATGGAAGTCCAAAAGAACCATGTGGATGCAATAATATGGAGAAGGAATTTCACTGTACAAGGTATGAGCCATCTCCAGGGAATATGCTAGGAAAATAGCCTCTTCTGGCTGAAGAGAAATTTGTTGCATCTCAAGGTATGGAGATATCTGTGAGACTGGTACTTAGTGTTCTAGTCTTTCACAACAGAGCCAGAATTAAGATTAATGCCATGAACTCAGCCATGTTATAAAATGTGTATTATATAAGGCTGAGGAAAGATGTAAAGACAGTAAGTTTACCTCTTGTGTGGAAGAAGGCATTGATATTGATATGTCTAAACCAAAAATGTAAAATAATACAATACACTAATATGATATGCATGCACTTTGGAAACAAGACCAAATATTAGGAAATAGCTAAAAGTCGTAAAATTGATCATTTCTGGACAATGAGACTCCATGGTGAAGCAGATGAGTCTTGTCTGTAGTTTTAACTATTGTGATATAATTAAACAGTTTAAACCAGGTATATAGTTTACATTTATGCAAGTAAAAGCACAGATGGATATGGATATATAACTATACAAATATTAAAAATATTAAAAATATGTAATACACTATTACTTTGCTAGGGCTACTACAATATATAGACTGTGTGATAGAAACTAGTATTTTTGTAATATCTCTTGGGAATAGAGATGTAACATAAGCCTCTTGGCAAGTTTGGTTTCTTTTCAAACTTTTCCTTAGCTCAAGAGCTGGCTAGGACAACAAACAGTACAAGAAATGTATCCAATGCCTAACGTATGAAACTGTAACCTCTCTGTACATCAGTTTTATAATAAAAACTAAAAAAAAAAGAGCTGGCTAGGTTGTTATTAATGATCAGACACCAGATTCTCAGCACATCAGAGAGACAAGATGGTGCAAATGAGATGTCCTTTGTAGGTAGATATTTAGAAAACAATAATGGAGATCAATAGCTGAAAATATTTATAGGTTTTAGATACACAACAAGCCCACAAAACCAAATCCTTCTTGTTAATTTCCTTCATTACAGATGATCACATTTAAATCATAATTAATCTGCAATGTTTCTGCCATTTTCCTAGCGATGTCTCTTTATGTCTAAATAGATGAAATAACTCTCCTGAGGCTTCATCTCTCCCCTAAGCAAGGAGCTTTCACTCATATCTATGCTACTTAACTTTGCCTTCCCCAGTGCTCAGAACCTGTGTCATAGAGTAGCAGTCCCATATCAAAGGCCTCAGTATTCTCCCATTCAAGTGCATAAGGGGAAGATGGATTGAGAGCTCACTGGATAGGTAATAATATAGATCACAGATTATTCAGAGTCTTTACAAAATGCTAAAATAATCAACTTCCATATGACAGCGGTATGTTTTTAATGGTGATAACTTTGTACTCTTATGCAAAGTAGTGCAATTTCACCAATGGTAAATGATTTAAAGGACAAGAAAAAATTCTGACAAAAGAAAAGAATGTCATGTGTGTTAAGCTCTTGAAATTTGGAAATTACCATTTGGATTCTGCTTCTCAATCTCTTAATTATATCTTATATTCCATTGTCATGGTAGAGAAAAAGCTGAAGAAGTTTCATTAGTTTTAGACTTCAAATTAATAATGTTTCAGATAATTAGCAGAAGAATAAAGTAACTTAGCTTGAAAGCATGAAGTCTATAGAAATCGGTAAGAATTAAACCTGTAGTTGAAGTTGCCTAGGGGTCCCATTAGAATTTAATCAACAGAGAAGGGTGAGGTTGATTGGTTTTATAGCCAAGGAAATTCTGTATTAGAAGTATATGTTGCAATGGGAGATAATGCTTGCAAAGTTCTCTAGTATTTTCCAGAAGTTTTCATTATTTTGACATTAGAGACATAGATTATAATACTATGAGAATTAATCCTCCTCTAATGAACCTATAACAACAGTTCATTAGGTTCAAAATCCTGGGCTCCATAATTGATAGTTTACAAAATTTAACTAGATGTATGAGATCATGAGCTTTGTTTGCATTCAAAAGTAAACCAGAACTCCTTTTCAAGGTAGATATATTAAGTGTGCTGTTCTGTCCTTGATGAAATGGAAGTGGTGTCATCCTCACCCTCCTGGCTTCAGTACTTTAATATCTGTATTATGTATGTCCTAGATTATAGCAAATCTGGTGATTTGATATGCAAATAACACATTCTTTCCCTGCTCTCCAAGTGAATGGCTTTGTAATCTCTAAAGACCTTTCTTTCCATTCAGGCTTCCCATCAGGGAGTTCAGGATGGAGCAAAGTGGCCGTCTCTCCTCCCTTCTACATTTGCATTTTCATCCAAGATTATGTAAGGGAGAAATATTTCAAATCCTCATATTAGGAACAGATGCATTCTATATTACTGTGGTCACTGTTTATCAGCCTTCCCCAGCAACAATTCAAGCCCCTAAAGTGCTAAAATATTTGCCTTTGTTACCTTTTGCTTTGCTTAGGCACTGTTACATCACTAACATTTAGAATATATATTAGACATTTAATACATTTTTATGGAATGAATTGATATTTGCATGAATTAATGGATTTGTATCCTGATTTTCCCCATTCTGTCTTACAAGCATCATAGACACTGATTGCATGAATTTTTCATGGTGCCAGACTTAGTATTTTTGTGTTGGTCCTTGGGGCTGCACATGAGCTATATGTATGTAGGGAAAACATCCCAGGCCTTAGGGGAGCCTCACATTGGGCCCTTCTTCTTACTCCACACTTCAGAACCAGTGCTTCTTAGCCTGTGTGAGTCTGTTTCCTGATGACTATGCTTCTTAATGTCTCTGACAGCTTTTCCTTATGTCTGCTCCTTACCCTGTACAAATAAATGCACTTACTTTTTTTCTCTCATAGAAAATAAATATCTAGCCACCTTTCCTTAATAAGATGTTAATATTTCTTAGAACTCTCAATGTGAAGCTTTTGATCTTTGATACCTATGGAATTAAATTTACCATTAAATGTACTAGCATGGTTTAGCTTGTATTGAGTAGACAGGCATTCATTCTGATATACAAGCTTAGATTCTCCTCGTATGCACAGCTAGCATTAGGCTATTTATCAACTGTGATAGCCTTAGTAAAAATAATATCTGAGGGTTAAGAAAAATGTGCTCTAGGTAGAGAGAAAATGAGAAATGCTCTATTGCTGATCCATGGTGAAATGTGAAGGATGAAATTGGAAATTAACTTCATCCTCAAATCCAGGTCATTAGAAACCAACTTCCTGCAGTAGTAAAAATTACTTATCTCTGTGGCTCACATACAGAAAACTCTGCTGTTATGTAATGTACTGTGTAAGCAAATGAAAATTCAACTCTGATAGTGTTATATTGTATTTTAATGAAGCAAACGTAAAAGCCTATAATGACATTGTATTTCCCATTAATCTAATTTTAGCCTTCTAGATTCAAGCAGGTCATTCTAGCATTCAATGCCATCCTCACAATTTCCCTTTCCCATTACCCGAGCAAAGTTTCCACCTATCCTTTCTCATATACACCCCTTTGGTGCCTTTCTACTCATTTGTTTTTACTGTTTTTTACTACCCCTTTCTCTGTTTGGTAGCCTCAACTCTCAATCTTCATACAGCCCTAATTTGGTCAAAATATCAGGTTTAAAAATGAAGGTCTTAGATTCAAATCAATCTCTCTGTCACTTAGTAGCTGGGCAACCAGAGCATGTTTTACTTTGATATTTTTAAAGGATACATAATATCTACTCTATGGAGCTGGTGGAACAATGAATAATTTATATACTACAGGTAGTTCTATACCAAATGTAAATGGTACCTATGACTTAACTTCCTAAATAAATGTGGAAATTAGGATTTGTTGTTTTTTCTCCCTCTGTCTCTTTCTCTCTCTATCATTAGGCTTGAACTCAGAGTCTCAGTGCTGTCCCTGAGCTCTTTTGCTCTATTACATTGAGCTACAGCTGCACTTCTGATTTTGAATGGTTAATTGGAGATAAGAGTCTCAAAGGGAATTTTCTGCCTGGGCTAGCTTTGAACAATCTTCAGATCTCAGCCTCCTGAGTGGCAAGAATTACAGGTGTAAGCCACTGACTGGTGCCCAGCTCTATTGTCTCTTTTACTGTAAGTGGTGTGCAGTAACATGCCAGATTTGCATGCAGAAGTCATACTTTGAATCTTGTCATTGACATTCACCTGACAGGTCTTTTACTTTAGACAAGTCCTTAACTGATTTGAACTCATATACTTATCTCTAGGAAATCAGAATACTTCATTTTACACAGCAATATTTTTTAAAGTAACATAAAATACTCCATTGATATCATTTTTTATCTCCTTTAAACAATGCTCAAATCATATTATTCATAGCTTTACTTTGACATTTGAAAGGCTCTGTCTGAACTGTGAACTTGACATGTATTGCTGAATAATATTTTTTTTTTTGGATAAGAACTGAGTCATTTTATATTTTTATTTTTGGTTTATCTTATTAGCATTTTATGAGTTATTTTCTGATGATTAAATTTAGATAACACCTTACCCCTACTAGTTTTTACCTATTACTCATAAGCTAGTGTCTTAGCCAACTTAAGACCAACACTCACTTGTAGCCTGCAAATGTTGAATTTCATTTGACCTTATCAGGGTTTTCTGAGATGTTCTTTATATCTTGTTATTGTCTCAAGCTGAGTAAGAAAGGTAAAAATTCCTAAGGATTTAGTGAGTTCATTAAATTGCTTGAAAAGGGGACTCAGGAAGACAGATTTAAGTCCTCTGAAAAACAATTGCTCTTGCATGGTGCTGAATACAATCACAGAATGTAGATCCAGAGAAAGGAGAAACACATCCCAGCCTCACCAAACACCAACAAAGGTGTGCGGGATGGCATTCTCATGACCATTTAGAAATACTATGGGATCTTTTGTTATTTCATGGGAATATTAGGAATGCTTTCTCTAGCTCATGGTTGAATTTTGATGGTCACTTCAATGAATCTGTAAATCGCTCTGGGAAATATTGCCATTTATATGATGTTAATTCTTCTAATCCAGGAGCATGGGACATAGAACTACCGGATGATCAGAAATTCTTCTCCAAAAGATTACAAAGCAGGATACAGTAAAGCCACCATCATAACTATGTTTATACCAGCACAATTCATCATAGCCAAGGTATGGAATTGGCCCAGATGCCCTTCAATGGACAAATAGGTTAAGAAAATATATACATGTACACAGTGAAAAATGCATATAAATATACAATAAAATTTTAATTTCACTTTTATCATTTGTAAATTATGTTAAATTATTGTAAAATTGTTTTAAGTGAAGTAAATCAGGTCCAGAGAGAGAAGGGATGAATATTTTCCTTTATATGTGGAAACTGGATTTAGCTTACAAACTTATAACTAAATGTGTTGGGCGATATGTGAGTCTATACAAATGTATTAACTGAACCACAATAAATTCAAGGAAAAATCTCAAGTAGTGCAATTATTTAGAAAGTCAAAGTCAAAGTTCAGCAAAATGAAACACCAGGAAATAGATACTTGAAATAGGTGGAATGGGGTCAAGGGAAAAGGGATACATGAATGAATAAAACAGGGAAATGCAGTCAAGCATTCACTGAATATCATGCAAAATTAAAAAGAGAAGAGAGAATTGAGTAGGTGTGAGATGAGGGAGTGTTGAAAGGAGTGACATTCATCAAGATATACTGTATTCATAAACTGCTTTGTTAAACCACAACTCCTTAATACAATAACTAAAAGGTGATGATGATGACGATGATGATCATGATCATGATATAACAACATGGGAATGCATAATTTTCAGCCATTTGCTTTGCCTTTTGTTCCTTCCTTATGGCAACTTATGGAGTTCAGTGTATGAGCTCAGTGACTGGAATCTCTACTGGGAAGAACAACGGATTACCTGGTGGATTGCTACAGAGTTGAAGGGAAAAAAAAAGTTCAATGTTCAGAGAATCCAGATAAAGAAGTTGCACTTCCATTCACTTACAAGTCTGGCATTTTAGAATCAGTACTTTAAGATATGCAGGACCATTTAGAAGAGCTCATGTGTCAGCATCTTAAAACTCTGTTGCATATATGACCCTTGCAATGCAATCCAAAAAAGTTATATTTGATCTAAAACATCAAGGCAATGTGTATGGCTCTTTTATAATTTATTCAAATGACATAGGGCAGAGTACATATCTAGTTCATTCACTTAATCTCTATATTATTATTCCATTATTTATGAATGAGAAGTGGCAGCATATGGCTCTTGCCCTGGGCAGTAATATGAACCCTTGTGGAGAACACTGGTAGGGATGTGTTAGAAACACCAAAGAATTTAGCCAATCTGTTGCAAGCTTTTCCTTTGTGCTTTAATTTTGAAGCAGAGCAGGGGCACTGACATTTTTCATTTAATAGATATTTTTTTCTAGATATTCTTTGGGAATTTCAAAGTAGGTTAAAAGGCTTTTTGAAGGATGAGGAAATGAAGCTTTTATATCTGTTATTTCCATTGCAGCTATTATTGAAAACATTAGTTCAATGATAAGAGAAAAGAACAAACACACTAAAGAACAAAATTGCTTTCCAGGGCTTCTAATGATACTTCTGATGGTATGCATCACTGTATCATAACAAAATAAAATGAAGAAAAAAAATCAAATTACGATTTTTTAATTCAAGTACAAAAACCTAAAATTAGCCAGGGTAGTAAATTAACAACACTATATTTTATGAAAATATCTTATGTTAAGATCATCTACAAAGGGCTTCCCTGAAGAAGGCAGAGCTCAAAATGGCAATGTTTATATCTCTCTAAATGATGGATTTTTATGTAATGACCAATTCACAAAGAAGCTCCTTAAAAATTAGTGTAGCCAGGCATTGGTGGCTCACAACTGTAAGCCTAGCAACTGGGGAAGATAGACTGGAGAACTTGGCTCAAGTGGAAGAGCAAACAAGCCAAGCAAGCATCAGAACTTCAGGTCAATCCTGGGACAAACAACAAGAAAATCGTGGAGTATAATGTAAGCAATAAGCATGTCAATAATCTTGGGACAGTTCAGACTAAGTCTTAGCAGTAGGGGTGCTCTTAATACCTGAATATGAAAATTGAGATTAAACAGGAAATTTTTTTAAGGTGTGCGTTAGTTGTTGGCTCAAAGATCTACTTAAAGCCAAGCTCAAATCTATATTCCTAGCTAGTCCGGAGATGGAGATTTGAGAAACAAGGTTTGGTCCCAGCCGACAAATCTCCAGTTAATCAGCAGAAAGCCAGAAGTGAATGTGTAGTTCAAGTGATAGAATAGCAGCTAGAAGTTCAAAAGTAAAGCAAGACAATGAGGATCAAGAGGACTGGAGTTCAACCTCGAGTACTGATACATATACTAAAAAGATAACAAAAGAGATATATAAAAAGAAAAGCAAGTTATTTAGTTCAAGACACAGTTATTACACTTAGTGACTCTGTCTCTGTTGTAGAAAAGTACTTGAAAAAAATCACCATTGTCACACATTAACAGAGAGAAATATTGCCTTTGTCATATTTTATGCATTAACAAAGCTTAATAAAATTGAATTGCAGAATTTATCTCATGGAATTTTGATGTGAACATGTTTATAATGCTTATCCATAGTAAGTGAATAGTAAATATAAGGAAGAATAAAAAGTCAGACTTTGCTGTTGGATCATTTCTGTAATTGTAGCTACTTAGGAGGCTGATATCTGGAAGATAAGAGTTTCAAAAGCATCCAAGGCAGAAATCCCTGTGAGAATCTACATATAATTAACTAGGGGCCATGGCTCCAGCCCAGTATACATAAGCCCCTGAGTTCAAGTCCTGCCATTCATACAAAAGAATAAAAAATAAATCAATGAATTTGAAGTTTGAATAACAAACACTAATTTAAACAGAAAATGATTCAAGGTGAATGTACAGAGTAATTTTAAACACAGACAAATGGATTTAATAAGTAAGTATTAAGAAAAAAGAGAAGTAATCCTGTAAACCTGGTTACTCAGGAGACTGTGATATGAGAATCACTGTTCAAAGACAGCATGGGCAGCAAAGTGAGTGGGACTTTTATCTCCAAATAACCACCAGAAAACCAGAAATGGCACAGTGGCTCAAGTGGTAGAGTGCTAGCCTTGAGTTGAAGAGATCAGGGCCAGCAACCAGTCCCAGAGTTCAAGCCCCTGACTGACTTAAAACTCAGGAGCAGTGCCCAAGCCTCAAGTTTAAGCCCCACTATTGGCACACACACAAAAATAAAGAATCTTATAAAACAATTACATGATTTTGATAACATGAAAAATAAATGAAAACTAAAACATCTAGATGTGAGAATGTTTATAAACACCAAACACCAAACTGTGTAAGCTCAGCAATCACATACTGTTTAAGATGAATCCAGTTGGGAAGATTCAGAGAAGCCACATTTTGAGAGGTTGAATTGGGGGTCTTTCTTCAAAGGCCAGTGTCTGCAAGCAGACTATTGTTACAAAGACCTATAGCCTCTAGAATATACTTAGAACTGTTAAAAAAAAAAAAAACTGGTTTATGAGAGCAGGAGCGGAAAGAAAAAGCAGAAAAACAATACCAACAACCCAGACCAGCCCCAATGGAGAGCTGAAGTGGAATGCTATATTGACCGGAGCAGAACCAGGAGGCAGAATACAACATTGAGGCCTGACATCTAGGCTTATGATCGATCTGGGCCTACCCTAAAAATTGGCCAGGTCAGGGGGGCAGGGTCTCCTAAGATCGAGGCAGAGTACCGACAGGTCCAGTAATCTATCATACAAGTCCCTGGGGATGCCTCTAGGAATTTAGGCACGCCCATCACCTGAGAGGTGGGACTTCCGTGGGCTAAACAACAGGATACAGTTACATATCCTTTCTGGGTCTAAATAACATGGTATACCTGCAATTCAAAGAATGTCTTCTCTTACCTCTATGCTTTGGAAACTGGGTGGACAGCCCTCATCACCTAGTTAGTTTCTAGTATGGCTGGGAAAACAAGGTGACTTACTTAGAACTTGTCTTTTCTTTACTTCAATATAACCTCACTATTGGGGATGTTGTACCCGAGTATAAAATTTTCACCCTTTTTAAAATTAATATTTGAATAATTTATTCTCAGACATGATATTATTTTCTTTATTTTAAGTTGACCATTATTAAAACAAAAAATGTATTTTATAGACTTACATTTTACATGAAATTTTACCAAAGTGACTTATTTTATTTAATAGTTTTTAGTGGGTATCATTTTATACCTATGGCTATGTGCTAGCAGATATAATTTTAATTCTTCTGTTCCAATATGAAACCATTATTTTCTATTTCTTTTTTCCAGAAATATTAATTTTCCTCTTTTGACTACCATTTATTGCTCCTTTTATATTTAGTGAACATTTCTAATGTTGAATTTTGATTTCTTGAGTTATATTTTTATTGGTTGCTCTAGATTTCATAGTCCACATCTTACCAGAATCATTTTTATATTTTTACTAGCTTGATTCAAGGAAAATATAGAAACATTATTTTGTATGTCTTTTTTCCTCAATTACATGCTATTATCACCCATAAAAATTTATACCTATTGTAAGCCTGCTAAATCTTTATATATCAATCTGCATGATAATATAAACCAAGATGGTGAGAAAAGAATGACCTAGCATAGAGTTGATAATGTATTTCTTAGTTAACAGTTTTGCTTCTCCTCATTGGTTGCTATCTATTCAAATTACTATCTGGTGCCTTTTGTTACTCCATTGATTCTTCCTTTTGTTCTCTTATTTCATATTCTACCTAAATTCCAACATAAAACATCTACCAAATGACAAAAATTGAAGTCATTTTACTTATTTGTAAACCTTGATAATTATGATTTTGTTTAAAAGTTCTTCTCTAACTGGATAATCCTTTTGTTCAAGGAGGCAAGGTCATTTTATGAAAGCCTAGGACACAAAATGATTACTAACATCATTTTCACCTGTTAGGCTCACCATACTTAAAACCTTGAACTCAATAGCTTATGGGTTACTTTTAAAGTAGATAGACGTTATTACAAAGGAATGGTAAAAAATATTAATTATAGTATATAAGAACCTGTCAATGGTACTAATTCAAAAACAATATGGAGAAGGTAATGGGTTCAATTACTTGAAAAAGTAGCAATCTGGAGAAGGATTGAAACTTCTTTTGGTACCCTTAGGAGGCCAGAGCTGCATTAATTGAATGCTTCAAAGCTCAAGTTTCAGCTCAAAAAATTTCAACATAAAGATTAGATGAAGTAGTTTAGTTGGTTTTGTTATTGGCGCTATTTAAGCACAAATTAAACAGCACTTCTGAAAATGGCAGGCCATGAGAGATGAAGACTTCCTCTATAGGGCATGCTATCTGTAAGATCAAACAGTCTTCTTTCCTCCTAAGTTTTCAGAACCAAGTGACTATGCTTTTAAGACAGAAAAGCACTGTTCTCAAGTAGGCTTAAGCACATGTAAGCTCTAAGACAAAGAAATGCCTTGGACTGAGTCTTCTGTTTAGAGTTTACTATAAATTTTCAGTTTTATACTGATGAAGAAAGTATGTCATGAGAAAATTTAAACAACGGGAAACAAAGAAAAATATTCTGAATTTTTTATTCTCAGACCAAACAGGCTTCACATCAAGGGATAAGAATGAGGTGAACAATGATAAATGGAATCCACTGTCCAAGAAAACAGAATGTTCTTAACATGTGAGATATTCATGAGGAAATGAAAGACTTAGAAAAAAAATCATACTAAGTCAAGTAAGCCATACCCAAAGAAAAATAGACTGTATGGTTTCCCTCACTGGAAATAATTAGTACATGTCTAGGATAATCCTAGAAGATGATCATAGCAACTCAATAGCTATGTATATATTATCACATAGGATGATGCTAAGCAAAATGAACTCCAGGTTATGGAAATAAGTGGTTTATTGGTGTTATTTTCAACATATTATGTGAAATTGTGCCTTTTCCTTTTGTTTTTCTTCCCTATGGTTTTACCACTATTGTCACTGTATCTGATTTTGGCACCCTGGTTATTTTTTTTTTTTAATTTTTATTTTTTGGCCAGTGCTGGGGCTTGGACTCAGGGCCTGAGCACTGGCCCTGACTTCTTTTTGCTCAAGGCTAGCACTCTGCCACTTGAGCCACAGCACCACTTCTGGCCATTTTCTGTGTATGTGGTGCTGGGGAATCAAACGCAGGGCCTCATGTATATGAGGCAGGCACTCTTGCCACTAGGCCATATCCCCAGCCCCGGCACCCTGGTTATTGAATATATGTTTGGTTGAATCAGGGAATGGAAGGGGAACAGCAAATTGGTGAGATAAATGGTAGAAGACAAACTAATGCAACAGCAATACTTACAAGACAGTATGCAATAAACCAAATGTACAACTTGGGGGGAGGAGGAGTTTGGGAGAAGGGAAGGAGAGGAGGGAAGTGAGAGAAAAATGAGGGAGAAGGTAACAAGTTTGACATGAAATGTAGTCACTGCCTTATTATGAAACTATAACCCTTCTGTACATTACGTTGAAAATACAAAAACAAAACAAAACACAGAAACAGCAAAACTGGCTTTTATTCACTTCTTGATCTTCTATTTTACTAAAAGCAAAGAACAAAGTCCTTAAAATAAGTGAATTTTGCAGTAGAGTTGTATTTCTTTCAAATTAAAGTGTCCCTTCCAAAATTCACTAAACATGGTAGCATTGTATAAAGGAGTCAGTCATAGCTACAGCAGCAAGATCTATATTGCTGAAGGAAGTGCTAGGTGGCAGGACAGACAACCCCAGATGTTGTACTTGGAGGAATTGATTCCATGTGGAAATTATTTCACATTTTAACTTGCTCCAACTTAAAATCACCAAGACATAAATGTAACAGGATTCAAAGGAATATGTACATTTGAGAATATTCATATTTAAAAATTTATGATACCATAGGAAGAATTGAAAAATTTACATTTTAGCATTTTTATTAGTATATGTTTGGGTTATTTAATACAATGGAAAACTGATGAGAAATTGAATAGGATTTGTGACAAACAGAATAATGGCTTTCTGAAGATTTTCAAGGATTAAACTTTCCTATACATATATTACCTTACATGTTAAAAGAGACTTTATTTCCAAATATAATTTACTTAAAGCATATTGAGATTGGGTGATTTTATTAGATTTTTGTTGTGAGTGCTTTCTAATTAAGAGATCCTTGGGAGAGAAAGGTAAGAGTTTGAGAAGGTAGTGTGTAGGCAATGATGGGAGTAGCATCATAGTAGATAATTTTGTAGATAAAATCAGAGGTCAGAGTGAGTCCAAGAATAACCACAAGCTTGTAGAACCATGGACTTGAGAAACTGGAGCAGAAATCCTAATACAGCTTCATGGCTTCTGTGGAACAAGTTTGGCCACATCTGTACATTCTTTCACCTTTTGATGGAATTACATATGTTTTCTTATATCTCATAGTAAATAGCAATAGCTATTTAGAATGTTTTTAAAGGATGACTACATAATGTAATAAAGGAAAAGTAACTGTGCATGTTGGGAAAGCATGAGCAGAGAGCAATGAGGCAAAATTGACATTTGTGAAATAAGTTCAGTCATTAGAAGAGCAACTGCACTTTCTTATTCCTAGTAAAAATTGAAAAGTGAGTATTTATAGGATCTGTGGAGAAAAAGATGTTTCAGGAAACTGCCTAATTTTTGGTGCTGAAGGTGGCAGTGGAAGATGGGTGACACTGTGTCTAAGGAGAGGGATCATTGTCAAAAAGTTAGACTTAGTGCTACACACACCAAGTATTTTAATTTTAAAACACTTGGGTGGTCACTAAGTTAGATTTTTTTTCCTGATAGAGGCATATATGGTGTGATAATGGTGAATATTTAATGAATAGTTTAAGATAGATTAAATAAACACAAAGCGATATGTAAATCAAAGTGATTTTCTAATTGCTTCTTACATAAGTATTGGAATCTCCCAAAAATAATTGGTCCTTTTGAGAGGTAGTTTTGCGAAGATCTGTACTCTTCTGCTTATTGAATTTCAAATCTACTTAACCACATTTTTTTTTTTTTTTTTTTGGCCAGTCCTGTGCCTTGGACTCAGGGCCTGAGCACTGTCCCTGGCTTCCTTTTGCTCAAGGCTAGCACTCTGCCACTTGAGCCACAGCGCCCCTTCTGGCCGTTTTCTGTATATGTGGTGCTGGGGAATCGAACCCAGGGCTTCATGTATACGAGGCAAGCTCCCTTGCCACTAGGCCATATCCCCAGCCCCTCTTTTCTTGATTAGCAAGGATTATAGATATATTATCGTGCTCACCTCTTCATGAATTTCATACTTTTCTTTTGCTTTATTTTGGCAATGTTCACTCTAAGGTTTTTTGTTTGTTTGTTTGTTTGTTTGTTTTTGGCCAGTCCTGGGGCTTGGACTCAGGGCCTGAGCACTGGCCCTGGCTTCTTTTTGCTCAAGGCTAGCACTCCGCCACTTGAGCCACAGCGCCGCTTCTGGCCGTTTTCTGTATATGTGGTGCTGGGGAATCGAACCTAGGGCCTCGTGTATCCGAGGCAGGCACTCTTGCCACTAGGCTGTATCCCCAGCCCTACTTAACCACATTTGTTTGTTAGTTTGTTGAAACAACACACTAAGCAAAACACAAACAAAAATTCTTTAGGAAAGTCAATCTATTTTGTCAGTATTAAGCCAAATCTAGGAATTCTGCATTGAAAATGACATTCTGTATAATTTCTTCTTTGAGTTCTTCCACAAATATAATTGTCAGCTAGATCTAAAGTGCTACTATTTAGGGAATTCAATGTAAAACTTATTCTTAACCCTTAAACTGGATAGTGGGTAAATCTCAGTATCTACCTTATCTCTATTGTAAATTCAGTATAGTCATATGTTCATAGATGTAGTAAGCAAAATTATACTTGGAATTGAGTGATTATTAATAGATAGCCCAACTGATAGGCATACTGTGATCAGGGATTTGGAAAATGTATCTCTAAAAAAATCCTGAGGAAGGAAATCAAGTCAGAACTAAGGAAAACCTCCCATGCTCCTGAATTGGGAGGATTAACATTGTGAAAATGGCAATATTGCTGAAGACCATCTATGAATTCAGTGCAATACTCATCAAGATCCCAATAACATTCTTTAATGAAATAGAGGAAGCAATCTATAAATGCATTTGGAACAATAAAAGACCCTGAATAAACAAAAACAATCCTAACTAGAAAGAACAGTGCTGGAGGAATTACAATACCAAACTTCAAGCTGTATTACAAAGCTATAGTAATAAAAACAACTTGGTATTGGCACAAGAACAGGCCTGAGGACCAATGGAACAGAACTGAAGACCCAGACATGAAGCCACAGAACTATGGGTACTTAATCTTTGATAAAGGTGCTAAAAAGATAGGATGGAAGAAAGCCTCCACAATAAACAGTGCTGGCAAAACTGCTGCAACACCTGTAACAAAATAAAATTAGATCCCTATATATCACCCTGCACCAAAATCAATTCAATTCCAAATGGATTAAAGATCTCAAAGTGAAATCAGATATCCTGAAAACACTACAAGAAGGGATAGGAGAAACACTTAGTCTCCTTGGCACAGGACAAAACTTCCTTAATAAAGGCCCATAAATGAATCAAATCAAAGAAAGGTTGGACAAATGGGACAGCATCAAACTGCAGAGCTTCTGCACAGCAAAGACATACCTTGCCAAATAAACAGAAATCCCACATATTGGGAGAAGATATTTACCTGTCAATGGACAAAGACCTCATATAAAAAATATAGATAGAACTCAAAAAATTAAATTCCTCCAAAACAAATCCTCAAAGAACCAATGGACCCCTCAAAAAATGGACCAAATATCTAAGAGACTTCTCTGAAGAGATAATGAGAATGGCCAAGAAACACATGAAGAAGTTCTCTACATAATTGGCCATAAAAGAAATTCAAATCAAAACAACACTCAAATTCCACTTCACCCTAGTAATAATGTCTATTATTAGGAAAACTAAGAATAACAAATACTGGAGGGGATGTGGCTAAAAGGGGACCCTACTACACTGTTGGTGGGACTGTAAACTTGTTCACCCACTCTGGAACGTGGTATGGAGGTTCCCCAGAAGGCTAAACACAGAGGTCCCCTACGACTCAGCTACCCCACTTTTGCATATCTACCCAAAAGATTACAAGCAAGACCACACTAAAGCCACCAGCACAACTATGTTCATCGCAACACAATTTGTCATTGCTAAAATATGGGACCAACCCAGATGCCCCTCAGAAGATGAGTGGATCAAGACACTGTGATTCATATACACAATGGAATTCTATGCCTCCATCACAAAGAATGATAATGCCCCATTTGTAAGGAAATGGAAGAACTTAGAAAAAAATCATACTAAGTGAATTGAGCCGGACCCAAAAAAACATGAACTCTATGGTCTCCTCATAGGGAATAGTAAGTATACTTCTAGGATAGACATAGAAGAAGATCAGAATGCCTATGCCGGTATGAACACAAAACATAATGCTACGTGAAATGAACTCCATGTTATGGAAATAAGTAGTATATCATTGTAGTTAATTTCAACATGCCTTGTGAAACTGTACTTCTTTTTCTCTCATATCCCCTTCCTGTAATTTTACCCCTGCTATTACTGTAACTAATCTTAATACCCCGGATAGTGTATATACTATATATGAGAACTAGGAAAGGGAAAGGGAATACCAAAAATCTAGAGACAAAGGACAATAAGACTAACCATTGAAATAGCAATACTCACCAAAACAATTGGTATTAACCAACGGTGCAACTCATTGGAGAGGAGGGAACTGGGGCGGGGGAAAACGTGGGAAAAATGAAGGAGGAGGTAACAAGTTGGATAAGAAATGTACTTCCCTTACATATGAAAATGTAACCCCTCTGTACATCACTTTGACAATAAAGAAGAAAAAAATAAGAATTGAGGAGTTCTCCTTTCTCTTTCTCCCTTCTTCTCTTCCTGTTCTTCCTTTAACTTTTTGTTTCATGAACATGCAGTTAGTATATGCAGACCATGGGTGCAAACACACAGTTACTTTGTTTCTACTTCAAATTACCTGTTATGCTCATCCATCCATTTGACTCAACCAGTGAAAGTATAATCTTAGTTGAGATTTGAAATTTTACTGGAGTAGAGTAAAATAAGAATTAGCTCATTTGGGAAAAATTTCCCTTCTAAAACATAACAAAGGAAACTTGAATTGACTGAGATCAAATTAAATATTCCTCAGATTCAATATTCCTTACTTGGAGAAATCCTTCTATGAATTCTTTTTGTTCACCTAGATTTCAAGGAGTTGTGATTTTGTTGTCTCAGACATGAGTAGGAGATAATTGATTCCTTTGGGAACCTTTGAAATTCTCTTTGGAAATTCTGTAATATTTTATTAGAAAGTGAAGCTTAAGCAAACTTGTTCATTGATGATAAGTACTTGTCTCACTCAATTTTTATAGATAAGGCTTTCTTTCTGAATTTATATTATCCTGTTTTAAAACATTCACATAAGAAAACCCACACACATGACCCTTACAACATAATTGTCCCCATGGCAAATTTATTAAAGAGTTTGTAGATTCTCTTGTTAAGTAGAAAATCTAATTGTGTGTGTGTGTGTGTGTGTGTGTGTGTGTGTGTGTGGTCTTGGCACCTAAAAATTATTATAAAAATATTTTCATCTGAAAGTTAGAAGAGAATCTTTCTGAAGATTACCCTAATCTGAAAATAATGAATTTGAAGTTAAAAAAAACCACCCTAAGAGCTACAAGGTGATGGTGCATTATTACTTTCTAGCGAAATTATTCACACTAAATGCCAGTTTCATCATGTGAAGTCTGTTTTCTGATCACGAATATAAAATCACTTCTTATATGGTCACCCTCTTCTCATTGCATTTACTGTATTTTCACCTACAATGAGCCTTTGCACAAGCTGATCTCCTTACCATGTTTATGAGACTGGCACGCTACCTACTGCGCTAACGAGGCACCTTACTTACCATGTTTAGTGTATCATAAACCATTAATTTTTTGTATGCATCAGCTACCAGTTTGTAATCTATGTTAGAGCAGAGTATTGTAAGCAATTTAAAATTAGGAATATACCACAATATCTGTTAATTGAAGGAAACTGTCTCCATATTTATTGGACAGCTGACTAAAATTTCTTATTCACTATTTCTCCCATATCATAATCATAAGACCCATGAAACGAACTAATCATGCTTTCTTTCTCTATGTACCCTTTGCTATATCATTGCATTACTTCTTTTTACAGAATCAAAGTCCAGTAATTGCATCAGGATGACAATCTTTCAAACTTTTAAGAATTCTATAAAATACCACAATGAATCCATGGCACAATAAAAGGAGTATGTACTATAGAAGAATTAATGAGAACTAGATAAAAGTGATGCTGGCTGGACAAACACTCTTGGAAGAAGGCAGATAAAAGGGAGGACTTTCCTCAAGTAGAGAAAATTGAAGGACATAACAAGAATATTTGAAGCAGCTCAGATTGTAGATCCTCACCTGCTCCTTGCTCTGTTCTTAGCTTACTAGATTATTTGGAGAAAGATTAATGTAGTAGTGTCAGTGGGAGATTTGGACTAAGTACCAGACCAATGCTCAAAGTGACTGCTAATCATGTTGAAGTACAGCCCAGTGATATCCAAGAGACAAGCACATCCATCCCCTATAGGCCTTTATCTGTTGAACAGTTATTCTCAAAGACAGACATAAATGTCCAGTAAATACTTGAGTTGTAGCTAAACATCATGAAAGTGAGACAACAATATGTTTAAAAAGAAAATCTCAAAAAATGAAGTTAGTGAAGACAATAGGATAAATACAAGTGTAAAATTGAGAGAAATGTGAAAAAATATTATACTCATGAGATTTTGAAAATATAAGCATTTGACCACTAAAATAAAACACTTGTGCAATATGTGATTAGTGGAATTTCAATAGTGACTCCCCCTCAATAAAATATCTTTATCTCTATAACCCCAGGAATTGTGGTTATACCAAAGAATATACTTATATTTTATGTCAATTTTTTCAGATATTATTATGATTATATTTACTCATGAGTCTCTTAAAGTACAGCTCTCCCTCCAGATGATAGAAGTGTAAATCAAATTCTTTAGAGCAAGACAATGACTCTGTGTATTACTGGTCATTTGAATACGTAAGGAGTACATTGAAAGATTAAAAAAAATGATTTTTAGAGCTGAGATAGGCCTCAGCTATCATCCAATAGAACAACAATACTAGGTCTGGAGCCACAAAGAACCCGTTCCGTAAAGTTTTGGGGGAAAACAATCTGTATTATCTGCCACCATGTGTAAATTTTCTTTTATTACATATAAGTTGCACAAGGAGTTATCATTTAACAAAGGAGCTTAATACATCTTTGTCAATGACATACCTTTTAATTTTCTTACCCAGCCTTCCCAACCAATTGCTTCTGTCACTTTCAAAAAATTTTATAGGATACACACACACACACACACACACACACACACACACACACGTATGTATGTATATAATTTTGGACTGCTTTCTACTCTCCTGTTTTTCATTTGTTTACTCCTTTCTAATTACTCCACCCACACCTTTAAAGTACCCATTTCATTGTACTTAATTTGGGAAATTTTGACTTTGTAAGGAAATATACTACATGAGCTTTCTCTTTAATCTAACATATTTCAATTCATATATTTGTATACAATTTCATACAACTGAACATATTTACTTATATGTTTATATGCTAACAAAAACTTTTTTCCAGGTCTTTCCATTTGTCTGCATATGATGCAATATCATTGTTTTTAATACATGAATAAAATTTAATTGTGCATATATATGTATATATATAGATGGAATCATAGGTATATTATAAATATATATTAGAATATATATATTATATTATATATATATTATATTAGAATATTTTTCCTGATCCATTTGTCCATTGAGGTTCATCTGGGTTGATTCCATACTTCGTTTGTGGTGAATTGTGCTGCAGTGTACATAGTTGTGCTGGCCACATTCTTCTTCAGTGCCTTCAGATAATAGTAATACAATATTTATACTCTCTACGGTGTATCCACTCAGATGTTCACCTCTTGACCTATCTTCATTTTTAGTCTTGTGAGACTCTAACAAGAGAATATAATCAATTCAGCCCATACTTTTGACTTACATAATTGTAAGAATGAAGAATACTCTTTTGAGTTGAAAAGGGAAAGTTTGTGATAGCATGTTAAACAGAAGTGCCAAAAGCTAATTCCCTTACACATGTCAGTTGGCATTTTTGGGGGCAGAGCTGGTTATCTTCACATTTCGTTTGATAATTTATGAGATTTGCAGGAACTGGTTCTTCCTTCATTTCTCCACAAAGTTAATAAACATTAATTAGTTATTCATTGTTGCAATTGACTTCAAGGAAATACTCTTCAAAAACATCTTCCAAAAAATTTAGCAGCTAATTTATTAAGATGTAAAAATAGATAAGATATTAGAGCATTTCTTCCTTGTCATCTACTTGGACAAGTCTCTTGAAACTATGCTATGTAACTCACTCTTTTCAAATTAATTCTCTTGTTTAATACACTCAAATAATTTATTCATTCATAAATTGCTGAATTTTCCTTATATGTTTCTCCACCCTTCTGAAGATAATACAAGAATTATGAGTATGAATAAGCTCCAATGAAAGTATGGGAAGAACAAAGAACATAAGCTTACTGTTAACAATAAATGCACAAATTATTTTACAGCTTAGATAAAAATAATCATAGAACGATTTTCTTCATTATTTATTTCTCTGCAGTATTCATTCCTATTTTTTTCTTGTCAACAAATTTCATAATAGCTGCTTATTATATTATTCCCATTTCATTAATTTGGGTTATAATTGTTTCTTAAAGTATTTTAACTTTATTTCTTATGAATAATTAACTCTAATATGTATAAATAATTTTCTCATTTCTTACCATTGTTCAAAAACACTGATTCTAGGGCTTTGTGATTAAATTATAATTATATTCAATTCTGATTTCTTTTATTCCTAGTTTTCAGGCATAGTATATTTTTGGTGTCTTTCATTAAGATAGGTCTCACACACATCTCTTACAAATGCTACCTTTCCATCCCATACCTTCACACTTAGAAATATGAGAGTTTATGAAATACTGTGCAGTCCTCTCTTGCTTCACTTACCAACAAACTCTGCTAAACTCCCTTTGTGCACTATTCAAGACCCACTGAAATGGTGTTAAGTGGTTGTTCAGAAAGCTAGCCAGACTACCTGATGACAAAATTAATTTTATTTACCAAAGGATTACAAGCAAGACCATACTAAAGCTACCAGCACAACCATGCTCATTGCAGCACTATTTACCTTAGTATATAAAGAATTGATAAATTTTGGAATATATACACAATGGAATTCAATGCTTCTATCAGAAAAAATGACATCGCCCCATTTATAACGAAATGGAAAGACTTGGAAAAAATCATACTAAGTGAAGTGAGACAGATCCAAGGAAACAGAGTATGCATTCTCTCATTGGCAATAATTAGTAATCTCTAGGAGAGTCATATAAGATGAACAAATTAACTCAACAGTTATGTACATATAATCACATAAGATGATGCTAAGTGAAATGAACTCCACATTATGGAAATAAGTGGTTTATCATTGTTATTGTTATTTTCAATGTACTATGTGAAATTATGCCCTTTTTCTGTTGTTTTTCTTCCCTATGTTTTTACCCCTGTTGTCACTGTATTTGATTGTGGTATGTTCTTTATTGTATATACACATATCTGAACTAGGGAAGAGAAGGGAATATCAAAATCGTGAGGCAAAGGGTAAAATACAAACCAATGCAATAGCAATACATACAAGATAATATATAAGATAATATAAACGAACTTGGTGGGGGGATTGGGGAGGGGGAAAGGAAAGAAAAAGATGAGGAAAGAAGTAACAAGTTTGACAAGAAATGCACTCACTGCCTTATGTATGTAACTGTAACCCTTTGTACATTACCTTGAAAACAAAAATAAAATAAAATTTAAAAATTGTACACAAGCTTTATGTCTGTAATTGAAATATCTACAAAATATTAAAAAAACACTTCACCATGCTAAACAAAATTAAACTATGTTCATTAACTTTGTCATGTATTTATTTATACTAACTTGGATTATAGTATAATGTATTTGAACAATTCTTTTCATCTTTTCAGCAAGCTTTCTATTCTCAAACCTGGAAAACATTCCAGCTGACTCAGTAAGGACATACCAAAAATTTTGAAAAACAATGTTATTTTTCTATTCTATCTATTTTCAGTGTGTTTTTATTAAATTATTTTAATAATATTGACTGCAAGATTGACCTGCTTTGACTTACTGGTCTCATCAATGGGCAAAAGGTGAACCTGATCTTGACATTACATATCAAAGCAAATCATGGCAAAACATTAGTAACTACAACTGAACATAGCCATAATCTCTTTCTGCTCATATTTCCATTTATACAGTTATATATTTTACATATACTTACTGTACTTTAATCCATCTACTTGACTAAAAGTTTACTTATAAGACTCTTCTATACATTTTATTCTCTCCCCAAAATGATGAGAAACGTATCTTAAATTAAATCTGAGAGTTGACAAACCTATGTTTCTTTCAAAAGCTGTATTTGTCCTGCCTGCTATCTAGGGTTCCACACTTTTATCTTTTTATACTTAAGTCATGCCATGTAATTTCCAGTGCCTGCTATCTTGGTTAGTATATTTTCATCTGTTAGACTTCAGTAATGTCACATAACAAATTTCTTTTCTCCCAGGTTTGCTCATCAATCTTTATTTTACATCAATGCACATAGCTTTCTTTTGACTAGAGGAGAAAATCAAATCCTCTTACCAGAGCACACATGATATTTGAAGATTTTTTTAGTCACTTTTTCTCATCCTGATCCATACTGTATGCATCTCATGACTATTTTAAAATCCTTGGAAGTCCTCACATTTCCTCTTCTTTGTCTCCTTCCGTGTAATGTACAGATACCATTCTTTCCTTACCATCCTTACTTTCTAAGCTATGTGTCTGACAAGAATCCATTTATAATTTTAATATTCTCTTCAGGATCCAGAGAGATATAAGGTATATGGCCTTATAGATCTGACATATACTGTACTTACAACACTTTTTAAATTCAGCTTCTTATCTACATTGATCTTTAAGGACAATCTATCTCATGCTTTTACAAATCTACCTGCTGTAAAATCCACGATATAGGGCAGCAACAATGTAAAATAATGCAACTCAAAACTACCAGTGAATAAATTCATCCATTCAAATCCATTCAAAGAAAGTTGAAACTTGGTGATTACAACCATAGCTCTAGTGGAATGCTTGGGGATGTCTTAAGGGCTACTGTTTATCAAGAATAAAAAATTAGGGCTGGGGATATAGCCTAGTGGCAAGAGTGCCTGCCTCGGATACACGAGGCCCTAGGTTCGATTCCCCAGCACCACATATACAGAAAACGGCCAGAAGCGGCGCTGTGGCTCAAGTGGCGGAGTGCTAGCCTTGAGCGGGAAGAAGCCAGGGACAGTGCTCAGGCCCGGAGTCCAAGGCCCAGGACTGGCCAAAAAAAAAAAAAAGAATAAAAAATTAAAGGAGTATGTACTTCTGTCGTGGGTAAAGCCAACATCTAACAATATACCATTCGAAATACACTCATGCCAATCTTAAATACTCACTCTCCGGTGACCAACTGAGACTGTTAAACTGCATTTAGCTGCTTGGAGTCAAAAGTCTGTGAAGTCTACCAGTTAACACATTCCATGTAGCATATTGCTTGACCATATTACAAGATGATCATATGAAAAGGTTCTCCTCACATATTCAGACATATATGGATGCTACTAAAGTATTCAGTACAACACAATATGTAATTCTGTTCTTTCACATTTGATACCTACACCTCTAGACAAGTCTAGATCGATTTAAAGGATTTTAAGAACATTTTAGAGAATGGAGAGTTTTTAATTTATTATTTTAAAATCTGAGTATATTACCCCTCATAAATAAAAAGCATATCACTTTATTCAAAAGATATGAGACACATTATACATTAAGGTTTCCCTCATAGGAATAGCTTTGTTTCAACATCTGTTAAGTCATTAATTTTCTGATATTTTGCTTCATTGCTCATCATTTATGTGCATGTCTTTATTAGATATTTTTTAAATGGACTGAAGATTGTTGCTCTCTGATTATGTCAGACCTACTTTAACTTCACCTCACAATGCCTAGATATAGTAAGAAGGAGAGAGATCACAAAACAGAGGTCCTGGCATAGTTTCAGTTTTGCTGGGAATAGACATGTAAATTTTGGTGACTTTCATTTGTTTTGTCAGATAAATTTGCTTTTATGTGAATAAAGTTTAGGGAATAATAATCTCATAGTCTCTTGCTCTGGTATTTCTAATATGTCTTATCTAAAGAGACTAATTGTTCATATAAGATTCTTGTCTCTGAATGGATCCTAGTTGTTTGGATAACAATGTAAATCTTAATATAAATCATGAGCACCACTATGATATTTTCATACATGTATGTAATGTACTTTGATCACATTCACGCATTCTTTGTTCTTTCCAATGTCCCTTTCCTTTACTAATTGTTCCTCATCCTATCAAAAACTCCATTTGTTTTTTTTTTTTCTTTTTTCTTTTTTTTGGCCAGTGCTGGGGCTTGGATTCAGGGCCTGAGCACTGTCCCTGGCTTCTTCTTGCTCAAGGCTAGCACTCTACCACTTGAGCCACAGTGCCACTTCTGGCCATTTTCTGTATATGTGGTGCTGGGGAATCGAACCCAGGGCCTCATGTATACGAGGCAAGCACTCTTGCCACTAGGCCATATCCCCAGCCCCTGTGTTTTATTTTTAAAAACTATATTTTATATGAGAGAAAGCACAATATCTGTGACTAGCTTATTTTACTTAACATCATGGTCTAGAAGTCTACAAAATTGTCTACTTTTGTATTTAAGGCTGAATAATGATTCACTGCCTACCCACATCTTCTTTGATGAACAATTAGGTTTCATAATAAATGTAGATATGAAAATATCTGTTGTATACTGACTTTGGTGAAAAAAATTATATATCACCTCAAAGAAATGAATATCTAGAGGTCTCTGAATACTATTACTGACAGAAGTATTATTAACAGAGAGAAAGGTATATTTATCTCACAGAAACATATCTTCCCTGGCTTCCTCCAGTTGGTTAAAGAACCTTGTCCAGTTTATGTGATGACAGATGATAGGAGGAACACTAAATGAATGTAATCATGATGTACTGTATTCATAAATTGCTTTGTTAACTGGCAACTCCTTTGTACAACTACTTAAAGATAATAATAAAAAACAATAATAATATTTTTAAAAAGCATGCAAAATGAGACAGTTGCGGAATGACTTTGCCTTGATGATTTCTTTCCAGTTGATTATATTTAAAGAAATGTTGGCTAGTGTTCTACACTGAGATGGAAGTGATATCATTCTATATTAAAATTAAAGTATTTTTTTTGGAACCACATTTTTCATTTAAGGGAAAGAACAAAAGCAGATATTGAGAAGCGAAATGAATGATCTTTATTGGATGTTCTTGTTTCTCCAGATCCTCTCTCATCCTTTCCCACTCTGTTCTGTTCCCAAGAATGTTGAACTATTTCCAGCTACCAAGACCTCCTTGCATTAGAGCTGGGTTGGACTAATGAAAACACCAGGAGGAAGCTGAAGTTTGGGTATACATTTCTCTGCTTAGAGACAAGTCTGCTTAGAGCCTGTTATATTCTCTGCTTCTACCTGAGACCACCTTCTACAATTGCAGTTCTATTTCTTTTGTTCTAGGAATTCAAAGCATTGTCTCTTCTGATCTTAGGATCTAAGTGATTTTACTTAATTGATCACATATTGTAAGTTGCATTATATCTTCATGTATACTTCCAATACATCATATTTGAATGCACAGTATGTTTCCTGTGGAGAATCTGAATGACAAAAGCACAAAGTAGTCAAAATATTAAATGGTAGTTATTATTTCTCTGTCTTTTAGATTTAAAATGTTAAAGTTTAAAATAAAATGGATATTCTCATGTTAGAAGAAATCAATAATGTTGTATTCCCTGTGGCATTGCAGTGCTAGTTTTGATGAGAAGATAATATGAAAATAAAAGTAAATCTTCCTTTTCATATGCACATGCTTTAGAAAAATGGCACTTGAAAAGAACATACTGTAATACAAATCATCACTGCCTTTAAGCATTTCCACAAGCTTACTGTACTCAGATATTGTATGAAGAACAAGTTTCTTAAATCTTTTCTTTCTGTTTTTAGTCCCTTTCTTTGTCAGTTCTGGGTTTGAATTCAGGTCTTCACTATTTCCTAGCCTAAACTTCTACCACTTGAACCATGACTCCAGCCTGCTTTTATATTTAGCTGGAGATAAAATATAGAGAAGACCATATTATCTTGGCTAGCCTTGAAACATAATCCTCCAAAACTCAGCTTCCTGAATAGTTGGAATTAGAGACTGCTGCTACCAGTCCTCAGCTAAGTCACTTTGTTTTCAAAATTACCTATAATTATTATTCTCTTTCATAGTATTTTTTTGCAAAATAAAATACATTATTTTACCTTAACTATAGATGTGTATGACATTTCTCAGTTATTCCTTATAAAATGGAATGGTAACTACATAGATTTATAGTTTTTTAAAATTAATTCTGAATTTCTTCATTACTTTTAAAAATTCTTACATTATCACTAATGTTAATCATGGACTTTAGCTTGGATTATATATCATATAACACATGAAACAAAACAGTCTCAAGTACTAAAATATCTGCACACAAATAGTAAAATCATTTATAATTAATAACTTTTTCATGCTATGTATGTATATGTTTGTTTATACTACAACATATCAATTAGTAAGCACATATGAGGTATTTTGTAAATATGGAATGCAAGGAATAATTATATTCATAAAGGAATAAACATAAATAACCATTAAGCCAATCTCTTTTGAATCTTTTGAAACTTACATGTAGGTAAGCAGCATTCAAAGATGCATTGGTATCTGCAAGTAGCAGTTAATATGTGATTTACTTCCATGAAACTGATAGATTCTTCTGCAAGAGTATTTAATGGAAAGAGACTAAGATAAGGGAATGAGTGAAGCTCAGTTTATTAAACTAGGAAAGCTGATGAACAGAAAATTTTGCTGAGAATGAAATTCTATTATAAAATAATCTTAAAAGCAATTCAGATGTCATGTGAAATTTTTATCCACAATTCATACAGTTAGATTGCATCTACCCTAATGTCACTTTCTTATGCTACCCACCCATCAGCATGCTTGAAATAATCTAAACTTGCCATTACAGACTTCCTACCACCTGGGAGCTTTTATTTTCTTTCACATTTAAAGTTCTCTTTCTTGAAAATGGCCAAGAGACATATGAAAAAGTGCTCTACGTCTTTGGCCATAAAAGAAACGCAAATCAAAAATACACTGAGATTCCACCTCAGCCCAGTATGAATGTCCATTATCAGGAAAACTAAGAAAACAAATGCTGGAGGGGATGTGGCCAAAAGGGAGCCCTACTACATTGTTGATGGGAGTGTAAACTTGTTCAACCACTCCGGAAAGCATTATGGATGTTCCTCAGAAGAGCTCCCCTATTAACCAGCTGCCCCTGTTTTAGGCATCTACCCAAAAGATTACAAGCAAAACCACACTAAAGCTATCAGTACAACTATGTTCATTGCAACACAATTTGTAATTGTTAAAATATGGAACCAACTCTAATGTCTCTCAGTAGATCAGTGGATCAAGAAAATGTGGTGGGCACATGGGAATTCCATCTCCAAAAGATAGGCTAGAGACTGTCGTATATGGACTTGCTAACACATTCCTCTTATTGCATATATGTAGACTTCTGAGTGTGCTGTGTCTTTGCTCTACCTCTTAAACCTGTTTGTAATGGTTTTCCAGTATATAATTGTACACGTTAATAAAAATGTTGCATTTGATGTTATTCCTATAAAAAAAAAAGAAAATGTGGTGAATACACACAATGGAATTTGATGTCTCTCTCAGAAAGAATGACACTTCCCCATTCATAAGGAAATGGAAGGACTTGGAAAAAATCATACAAAGTGAAGTGAGCCATACCCAAAGAAACATTAACTCTATTTTTCCCCTCATAGGGAATAATTAGTACATCTTTAGGATAGTCTTAGCAGAAGATCACGATAGCTCAAGAGCTATGCCCATTTGAACACAAAAGATGATCCTAAGCAAAATGAAGTTCAACTTATGAAATCATGTGATATATCAGGGTTCTAATTATTTTCAAAATGCCATGTGAAAACGTGCCCATCGTTTTTTCCCCCATATTCCTTCCTGTGATTTTACCCCTGATATCACTACAACTGATTTTAGTACCATGAATATTGTATGTACGTGTATTGGAACTAGGAAAGGGAAAGGGAATACCAAAATCGAGAGACAAAGGATGCAAAGTCAAATGAATGCAACAACAATACTTACAAAGCTATATGGTGTAAACCAACTGTACAACCCACGGGGGGGAGAAGAAAATGGGGAGGGGAGTGGTGGGGGAAGATGAGACAGGAAGTAACAAGTAGGATAAGAAATATACTCACTGTCTTACCATGGAACTGTAACCCCTCTATACTTCACTTTGACAATAAGAAAAACAAAAGAGAAAAAAGTTCTCTTTCTGCTCTTAGTTAATGTTTGGATTATTTTTTAATCTATATTTATCTCTATGCTAAGACTGGAATATTAAGCAAATACAAATATGGATTTTTATTTAAATTTCAGATAAATGTTAGATATTTTAAAGTATATTGCTCCCATGCAATGCCCCTTAATGTTTTTTTTTTTTTATCTGACACTGATTACTGCATGTTAGGTTACTTTTTTCTGTCCTCTCCTAGTACACCAGATATATTTTCCTTTTAAATTAATTTCCAGTGAAGTCCCTGGAAAAGTGAAGAGAAATACAAGTAACAGGAGAAATTTTAAGAAACTTAATAATATTGCTTTCTCAGTTTCCCCATATACAGCAAGATTACTTATGTAAATGCATAGGGAGATCTGTCTGCCCATTGAAAATATAGAATTCCATTAAGATTTTGAAGGTCAAATATACATTGTCTTTAAAAAAATTTAGCACTTACAGTAAGAAAGAACAAATAAGCCACTTTTTAACATCAAATATCATTCTGGAAAAGTTAAATTTCTTCATTGCCTCATTATGTTTTAGTATTTCCACTTGTAGACTAGTCTGTATTTTGTTTCTGTAAAGTCGAATTTTTTAACTTTTCTGAGCCCCTCCTAAGTTTTGTAATCTGATATTTTCTTGGACATTTATTTAAATCAAGTATTGCCACCGAGGCCATCTGTCAGCATCTAATATGAAATGATAAACCAAAAGTATATCGACTTTTCTCTAGAGAACTTGCCCTCATCCCTCACACTGTGTGTTTATTTGTTTATTAGGTTATTTAAATGTTACTGTTTTCATACATTTAAAAAAACACCATCTAGCAGGATGCAAATGGCTGACATCTGCCATCCTAACTACTCAGGAGGCTGAGGATTGTAGTTCCAACAAGTCTGTGAGACACTTATCTCTAATTATCACATAAAAAGCTAGAAGTGGAAGGACTTGGAAAAAAATTATACTAAATGAAGTGAGCCAGACACAAAGAAACATGGACTCTATGGTCTCCCTCATAGGGAATAATTAGCACAGGTTTAGGCTAATCACAGCAGAGGATCACAAGAGCCTAATTGCTATGCCCCTATGAATGCATAAGATGATGCTAAGTGAAATGAACTCCATGTTATGGAAATTAATGTTATATCATTGTTGTAATAACTTTCAACATGCCATGTGAAACTGTAGCTTCTATTGTTGATGATCATCTTATATTCCCTGCCTGTGGTTGTACTCACACTACCACTGTATCTCTGAGTACACTGGATACTGTATAAACTGGTATTAGAACTAGGGAAGTGAAAGGGAAAATCAAAATCAAGAGATAAAGGATCAAAAGACAAACGACTCCAAAAGCAATACTTGCAAAACCATTTGGTGTAAACCAAAGGAACAACTCATGGGGGGAGAGGGAAAAGCGGAGTGCGGGGAGAGAGGAATGAGGGAGGAGTACAAGAAATGTACCCAAGGCCTAACGTATGAAACAGTAACCCCTCTGTACATCACTTCGACAATAAAGAAAAAAACAAACAAACCTGGAAGTGGTGCTGTGGCTTAACTGGTAGAGTTCTAGCCTTGAGCAACAGGAGCCCAGGGACAGAGCACAGTTTTAGAGTTTAAATCTGTGGACAGGCACAAAAAAGGTAACCACCAGAAAGACGAAGTTATATCTTGCTTGCTTCTTTAATATTTTAACATTTCATGCTCTAGCATGTGAGAGAATACTGTATATGTACATATACATAAAGAATACATAAAGAGAGAGAGAGAGAGAGACTCAAAATGAGCTTTTACCTACTTTCACATATTTACCAGGCATAAATCAAATTACAAAAGTTGTACAAGGATATTACATGTAAAGAATTCAGAATAGTGCCTGGTTCATGGTATGCAGTAAATGAAGGATTAATTTTGTGGCTATTAACACCAACATCCTGACATGTAGAATAAAACAGTATATTTTAATGTGCTCTCCTTTCCATCAAATTTCTTTGATTTATGCCTTATGTTAAATGTCTAGATTTTCTAACACTGAAGAGAATAATAGAAAGGTGACCAAAACAAAGACCGATGCAAAAATACATATACAGAAAGCATTAATATTAATGTACATTATTGAATTACAGGTATAATTGCATATACTGTTTAGAAAAAATAGTGTAAAAGGTAAAAGAAGAACTACAAAACCACACTATTTTATAAACAGCCTTTGGGTTATAGGAATGAAAGCAATTATTTAACCTCTATTAGGTGACAGTTACATATGCAAGCTTTGTATCATCTATCTATGTGTGTGTATGTACATATCATGCACATTGTAAATATTTATGATATAGTAAAATATCGAACATAAATGTAGTTGGATCATTAAGATTAAAACCAATGAACAGAAATATTTTTTCAATAAATAGTAGCTTAGGGATTTGAAAATTTGATGAAAGCATTGTATGCATAGATCTACAAAACCTGTGCAACCCTCACATGCAATGAATATAAGGCAATCATGGGTAAGTATACTATGCTCCAACTATTAAGAACCAAAAATTATTAGGAATATTTTGAATATAGTAAGGGAGAAACAGACATGCTAACTGTAAAGCAGTAACACATATGATCCGTGTGTGTGTGTGTGTGTGTGTGTGTGTATTTGTATGCACTTCAACTCTTGGCATTTGAGCTCAGTCCGGGTACTGTTGCTGAGCAATTTTGCTCAAGGTTAGCATTTTACCACTTGAGCCACAACTCCACTTCCAGCTTTTGTTAACTGGAGATAAAGGTCTCATGACCTTTCCTAGCTTTTGGTGGCTTCAAACAGCAATTCAGCAAGGATTTTAGAAGTCAGCCACGTGTGTCCAGTGATAAGGCAATTTTTGAACCAAACTTGTCAGGCAGCAGACAATATATTAAAATACTAAAACTATCAAGAGAAAATAATTGCCAAACTAAAATATTGTGCCTGTGAGAAATGTACTAAAAATAAGATTTTTATATGCATGTATAAACAAAAATATATTTATATATAACATGTCATAGCAAAATTATACTTATAAGAACATTGAAGTGAATTCTCTTATAAAAACATGACTTCAATAAAAAAATGAAGAACTGTGAGATGATAATTAGAAATAATGTATCTATTTCCCAAAATACAAATGCCCAGAATATTATGTCCTATATTTACTGAAGTAACTAATTGCTTTCTTTCAACACTTAGGAGCACCACAAATTTTATAAGTCTTTAGTGAAACATTTTTTATCTAGCATTGGTAGGAGGCATTTCTGAAATGGAAAAGCAGAGATCAATTTCTACCAGGATAATCTTATAACAAAATCAGAATATGATTTAGAAAGGAACAAAATTATAATCCATTTTTTCTCCTTAACATAAATAAAATCCTATATAAAATTTATGATCGGAGATCTAGTAGTATATAAGGCATGGATAAATAAATAACTTCTTTGCATGTATTGTCTGAAAAACAGTCTGTGATGATAGTAAAATAGTTAAACAAAATGAATCAGCAACATAAAATATTGCAGGGAAATATCTTAATAGATATAAGAAAATATAAACTACCTATGCTTTAAAAATAAACATAATACTTGAATATTAGGTACTTTAACTATTTGTCTTACAAAATTAGTATAATTTCAACTACTACTTAATTTGGAGAACTATCTCCTTTGACACTACACAAAGACAAATTTTAAAAAATGTGTCCTTTCATTACTGTCATTCAATAATGCATAAACCAGAGAAATAAGAGAAAGAATTAATAAAAAAGGAAAATATATTGCAATTGCAATATCATATTATGTCATGATAACATTCTTAGAAAGTAGAGAACATAGAGCCAAAGCTAGAATTTCAATGAATTTACAAAACTACTTAGCTATAAAGGCCATTTAGAAATTTAAAAACAGAAATTAAAAGAATTAAAAAAAATTAAACTCATTTTACTAACAAAGGATATGAATATTTATAAGCATTTTCAATGAAATATACATAAACCTTCTACATGGAAATTAATAAAAAAGCTTTTGTCTTGACAATTTTCTTTTTGTCCTGCTGGAAATTGATCGCAGGGCCTCTCAAATTCTAGGAATCACTCTTTCACTGAGATACATACCCAGGTTATAATCCATAAAAATTTTAAAGAAAACTTCACAGAGCTAAACAAATGGAAATACATGTCATTATTATGATTTGAAAGATTTAGTATTGTAACAATGACAGTACTCAGGAGAAAAATAGACAACATAATAATAGTGAGTGAACTGTAAAGTAAACTAATTAATCTATTTGCACTTAACTAGATAGTACTTTTCAAAAATGTATCACTAATTGCTGTTAAGAATTATACTTGTATGAAAGTATAAATTGATATTAGTTACAAAGTTATTTGTAACTTCAGGTTACAAAACACACACACACTGTATAACTCAACAATTTATTCTCAGATATACTCTTCAGCAGGTATGCATGTAGGCTCACCAAAAGCCGTTTCTAGGAATATTAATTCCAATAATGTTACAATGATCCCAATTGGAAACCATCCTAATATTGCCAATACTAGAACAAATAAAAAATATGAAATTGTTAATGAATACATTCAATTAATAGAATACTATATGACACTGAGAGGAAAGATGCTGTTGCATAAAAACATACACTAATATCAAGTATATGACATTAACCAATTAGTTATAGTACTTATATGAATTTGAAAATAGAGGAAAACTATAAAAGTGATGATAGAAGTTTTGATTTTGCTGAGTGTGTGGAGAGATAAGTATGAATAGTATGATGGAAGGTGTCTGATAATGTTCTAGGTTTTGATATGTCTGTTGATTGCATGAGCCTGTTTAGATGTGAAAATCCATTTGTCTTTTTATGTTTATTTGTTTTGTATTCGTTGCCAGTCCTGGGGTGTGGACTCAGGGCCCTGGCTTCTTTTTGTTCAAGGCTAGCACTCTACCTCTTGAGTCACAGCGCCATTTCTGGCTTTTTTCTTTATATGTGGTGCTGAGGAATCAAACCCAGGGTTTCATGTATACGAGGGGAGCACTTTACCACTAGGCCATATTCCCAGCTCAAATTAATTGGTCTTTATACAAATTATTTCTCCATATGCATTTCTCAATGTTATATCAATCTTTCTCTAAGGTTTCCTGCTTCAAATCGATGGTATTGCCTATGTGTTTTTCCAAACAGATAATCATCAACTATATAGTCCTAAGCAATAGTTCTGCTAGAAGGATATTATTATAAACATTATTTTCTCTGAAATTATACACAACATATAGCTACATCTTTTTCTCTAAATCTTAAGGTGTAATGGATGATTTTGTTGTGACCATGCCTTCATTATAGACTATAAAAGAGAATATTCACATTTTTCAAAAGTCTTGACATTCCTATATATTTTTAATAAAACTTACTTATTTATCATCAAGGTGATGTACAAAGGGGCTACAGATTCATAGTTAGGCCTTGGATACATTTCTTGTACTATTTGTCACCTCCTATCTCATTCCTCCCGCCCCCTCCCCCTTTCCCTCTCTGCCCCCCCCCCCCGAGTTGTTCAATTGGTTTACACCAAATGGTTTTGCAAGTATTGCTTTTGGAGTCGTTTGTCTTTTTATTCTTTGTCTCTCGATTTTGATATTCCCTTTCACTTTCCTAGTTCTAATACCAGTATATACAGTATCCAGGGTACTCAGATGAGATACAGTGATAGCGCAGGGACAACCACAGGAAGACGTTCCTATATTTTAAGGTCTGAGATACTACAATCTTGGAACACATCATTATATTGGAAAACATCATTATATGAGTTGCACATAAAGAATTTCTGGTTTTACCCATGTCTTAGTTGAGTTTGGTAGAACAAAATGCTCTAACCTGAATTGATCGTCACCCCAAGAATTGTGTATTTCTCACAGTTCTTCGATTTACCTCCTTTAGTTATCTACTCATAGATGCCCATTTTATCAGGGCATTTTCAAATGGTGGTCTCTTCTGTAAGGACATTTATACTTTTCATAAAGACTAGCTCTTCAAGACCTAATTACTCATCAAAGGTCCTCTCTCTTAATGCCATTGCACTGGGGTTTGGTATTACAACAGATGTGTCTTGGGGCACACAAACCATCAAGTGTACACTATTAAAAGATTGAGATGGCTTTTCACAGATATTTTAACTTCAACTCAGTAGTTCACTTTCCTCACTTAGGGAAAAACAGAAGTATAGCTACCTCTCCAAAAACTGTTATGGCCTTTGGTTTTGGATTGGCCTATTTTCTTTTTGTCTGTAGGTAGGAATGTGTCTACTTTCGTTGTGAGATGAATTTCAGAAAATTTACTGTAAATCAATGATATATCTGTCACTTCATCACAAAGTATTCTGTCAACTTCCTCTCACTTTAGTGTTCTAAAACCAGACTCCGTGTTAGATTGTCTCTTACAAAGTAAAAATCCCAAACACATGAAAAGATTATGAAATCTGACTATGCATTTCTATAATGATTTGGTCTTTCCCCTGGGAAGTGAAAGAAATTAAAGAAGATTAGATTTTATTGAGCTAATGAGGCACAGTGGAGAAGGTTTAGTTGGCTTTCACTTTTTCATTGAAGCAATAATTTGTGATTGCAGCTAATTTTGCATATACTCTCATCTTTTTTAGGTCATAAATCATTTGAAATTTGAACTGAAAGTTTTATGCATTAAAGAGAATAGGTGAAAGGGATTAAACATTTACTTTTCCTTGATTATTTAGTATTATATTAAATCATTATAAGAATTTTATGAACTACACTTTCCTGGAATTTTACAGATAAACTGAATTAAATAGGCTTATATACCAACTCCAGATCTAAAAGCTAGTAAAGAACTAGTTATAAATGAAGCTTCATATTCTAATCTTGATATTCATGCTAATGTTTCTAAATGATAAAGTGGATAACATTAGCATGATTATTTGAAACTATTTCTGTATGCTTACACCTTGAAATGCAATTTATGATAGATGCAGTTTAAATCATACAAAAGTATATTTTTCCAGTTTGTGGTCAATGGAAGCTTTCCATCTAAACTATATGTAGAATATTATCAATTTACATAATAGCTATTGTGTTTTCTGAATGCTATAAAATCTTTTCCTCAAAATCAATTTTTAAATTAACTTTTAAATTATTTAGTTTGAATGGATGCCTACATGTATTTTCTCTGTCATGCAGGACAAGGAAGTAAAACAAATGTATTAGGTTATATAAATATATTATGTTATATAAATTTGCTATAATATATAATTAATGTTCCTTGTTATGGTAATTTACTTCCAAGGAATAATTCCAAGGACTAGACTCTTTCCATCATAGATTTGGTTTATGCTTGTTTATCCCAACTTCTGATGTTTATTTGCATTAAGATGTCAGAAGAGAAAAAGACTGGAGGAATTATTATGCATGTGGATTTTCTATATGCTGGGCTGAGAATAAACTCAATCAGTACTCCTCCTATTTTATTATTTGAATTCACCCACAAAGCCACAGAGACACTTGGGGATTTTGAAGCTGGATGTCTTGAAAGAAAAAGGAGTTGGATTCCATGAAAAGCTAATTAGATCCTGCTACAACATATTAGGTACAATATGTTCTAAACCACTTAAGAACGTTTGTAGGACTCTTTCCCAGTTCAATGTTGATTCTAGGATAGGGGCTGTAAATGATACCCATTCTATCATGGATTCTTCTATGTTCCAAAAGTTAGCATTTGTTATCTTTAGTCTTCATATATCTCAAATTTTTTCTTTGGTTACCAAAACATATTTAATCTGGTGTGATTACTGTCCTCAAATTCCTGATCTTATTTAAAAGGTGCCAGTAGAGGAGCTTCAGTTCTTAGAAGTGGCACCTCCTCAAACAAGTGAGGCCATTGCCTGGCATATAGCAACCAACTAATGATTATAACTATCTATGTATATATACTGCATTATAAAATTATAGATAACAGTTGAATGTGGAATATTAGCTGTAATATTTCTGCGTAAATTCTTACTTACTCTCAGTTCATATTTGCAAATCATTGTTTCACTTAGGTTACTTAATCTTTTAAGATTTCAGAAAATGATCCTTTCAGAAATCCTTCAGAAAAACAGGATGCTCAGAACTCCTATATTCTTTTTGTACATGCATTGAGATGACCTACTTAGAGACACCTGGAGGAATCAGGTGCTGTGTGACCATTGAAGTGGTGTTTGTATTACAATGAGAAAAAAAAATGACACAAGTGCAATTTGGGAAATCTTTAAAGAATCTATTTTTAACTTTAGTCCTACTTTCAGGACCTGTGAGAAGGCCAAGAATATGTGAAATATTGTTAGACTGAAATATTCCTAGTCTCTTTCTCTACTGTGAGTCTACTAGCCTGCTTGAAAAAAAATAACACCTCAATTTATTTACAAGTTAAGCGATGTCATATTCAAGCAAAAGTATGCTGTGGGTGTAGGACAGTTCTCTGCTTTATGAAAATGATCTTACCCTACATAGCCCTAAAAAGGAGTTATGTCATATAAATGTCTGAAATGTACTTGTCTTTCAGGAAACATACACACACGCATGCACACACACATGTGCATGCACGGTTAAGCCAGGATATGTTATTTTGATCCTATTATGTATGAACAAAATACACTGTGCATAAGCCAAAATTCAGTAAGAATAACAAAGTAAGTATTTAGTGTCAGGACATGAGATTATTTTATCACTTAGTAGTTGTACAAAGTAGTTGCCATTAAACAAAGCAGTTTATGAACAAAATACATCTTACTCAATTTCACCCCTTTCCATATTCTCACCCATCCCTCTAAACCTACTCTTTCTGTGATTTTTCTTAATTTTGTAAGATATACATTAAATTCTTGACTGCATTCTAACCCTTCTGTCTACTCCATTCCCTTGAACCTAATCTACCTCTTTAAGTACCCATTTTCTGGTATTTAGTTGAACTTTAATTTTGCCTTCCCAAGGAATTATGCTATTTGAGATCTGCCTTGAATATACCATATTTTAGTTAATACATTTATACACACTTGCATACCACCCAACTTATTCAATTATAAGCTAAGTCTAGCTTCCACATATGAGGGGAAACATACAACTTTGATCTCTCTGGGCCTGATTTTCTTCACTTAGTTTTTTTCAGGTATTTCCAGTTCCTTACAAATGATACAATACCATTCATTTTTTTTTGCCAGTTCTGGAGCTTGAACTCAGCCCCTGAGCACTGTCCCTGGCTCCTTTTTACTCAAGGCTAACACTCTACCTGTTGAGGCATCAGATCCCTTCCGTTTTTTTTCTGTCTATGTGGTGGTGAGGAATCAAACTCAGGGCTTCATGCATGCTAGGCAAGCACTCTACAGCTAAGCCATACTCCCAGCCCATTCTTTCCAATAGATGAACAAAATTCCATTGTGTATATATACCATATTTTTTGATCCGTTTGTCCATGGAGGGGCATCAGGGCTGATTCCATATCTTGGCTATGATGAACAATGCTGAAATAAGTATGATTGTGCAGATGGCTTATCATATCCTGCTTTGTATTCTTTGGATAAAAGCCCAGGAATGGAATTGCTGAGTCAGAGGGTCGATCTGTATTCATGTTTTGAGGAACCCCTGTATTGCTTTCCAGAGTGGTTGAACAGTTTACATTTCCACCATCAATGTATTGTGGCTCCCTATTGGCCTTTTAGAATAAGGTCCCTATGTTGACAAAAGTATAAATTGTTCAACTTCCAAACATTCACAACAGACATTATTGACAAATTTAAATTATCACTCAAAAATAATTTCCATGTGAAAATCCATCATTATAGCCAAGTGTATTTTTGTGTGAGTGCCTATATAGAGGTTTTAAATATATGCTCTCTTTAAAAAAATATTTCTTATAATTTTTATTTTACTTTTTCATTGTTTTCCATCTGCCAGTTGCAAAATGAACACTCTAGTCAGTAAAGATATTCAGGGATGTAGAAGTCAATGCACATCAGGCCTGACATGGATTGATCCCAAGATATAGCTGCTTTTCTTTTTATCTTACACTCTGTACATACTTAAGTTTTTCTAAATGAAGTTATGGTGTCCAACAATGTAATTGATTACAGTTGAAAGCATCTTTGCCTTTTTAACCATTTGAATGTTCCGCTGGAACAGTTTTGATTATAGTGAAATAATTCTCACCTATAAGTCAAAGCAATAAAATACATAAAAATCAGCTTTTTGTACAATGAAGTACATATATTTTTGGTACTCTTAATTGCTATAAGAGTTACTTTATGACTTAAAATTTGTAGTTATTTTCAATAAAAGTACAGTATTTAAGGATTTAAATTTAACTATAAGGAAGAAAGTGATTAATTTATGCTTTTTGTAGAAGTGAGTTTTCCACATACCCCAAATATAAAATACACTGATGTGAAAATGGCACATTCTATCTCAGCTATCATATATGCCATCGTAAATTTTAAAAAAATTCTTGAAGTTATCATCTCAAATATGGCAAGATGAAATTGGTAATTGTAGATATAAGACTTAGATATAATATCTCAATTTTTAATTGAAACTAGCTCTTTTTCTTTATGTGATTATTACAAAATTAGTGATAAATATGTTCACCTGTTATATTTGAAGGGCTTCCTCAGTCTTATGGCTAAGATCACATTAAAATAACTTTCTGAAAAGGTAGTTATTCTTTCTCTCATTTTATAAGAGTGGCTAGGCCCTGATGTTTGCCTGAATTTATCTCTTTGGGCTCACATTTATTATTCTCTCTGCATATAGAATGATAACTAATATAATTTTTAGTAACTAGAGATATTTTTATGAAAATTTAATATCTAAGTTGTCTGCATAGTATCCAAAACCATTAGGAATTGTGTACTACACTAATGAAAAGTCCATCTCCTGAGACAATATCTTTAATTACGCCTTTTTTAGCTATCATAGAAATGACTTGATTGAATATTTTATATGTTAGTTAAAGAAAGTAAAATATTTGTAATGCTTTTAGGTTCCTTTCTATTTTGAATTTTTTATATTGTTTATTCACCTTCTTCCATCCTCATCTGTTTTCTTAGGCAGAAAATAATATTATAATGGACAAAGTGAGTTATTTTTCCTATAAATTCTGCAAGCTTCCTAGTAGGGTAAACAAGCTCCAATTAATATTGTAAAGGAAACCTAGTTAAAAACACAAAAACTGACATTGAAATCAACATTGCAAAAAAGTAACTAATTAATGACTCTCACTAAGTATCCTTTAGTTATCTTGAGAATAATGACCTTACAAACAATTAGACATTTTGATTTGACTCTAAGGTCTACTTGTCAACCACAGGGTATTTTCGAAGTTGAATCTCATTTTGCAGCTGCCCTTCTATCACCCAAGGTCTCTTTTCATCATTTCTGTACTAATTGGTGTTAAAACACTTGACAATTTATTGTGATTTAAGTTTCTTTGGCTTGCATGGTAGATAATTTATGTAGATGTTAAGGAAGATTATAACCTAATAAAAATGTCTTCCCTACACCACCTGTCTCTCCCTCCAACTTTTTAGTAATATATTTTCTTAAAGGCAGCAAAATCTGGTTTCAGTCAGTATCCTCTGAAGAGTTAGTCTATTTATTTTGCATGATTTCAACGTTTAGGAAGTCTCACATAATCCAAAAATAAAGACACACAGACGATAGAGATACAGATGTAGACATAGGCATATATATTCATACAGAGCTTTCATAAATAAACTGATAAAATATCTTATTTGATATAAGTCTATTTCTGTGTCTTTATACAATCATCTAATAGTCTCTTACTCAGCTTTTAAAATAAAGAGAAATCTTTTTCTCACACACATAATCTTATGATACAAGTAATGAAAGACAAATTTATCATTTTTAATTTATACCTTTTAATGTCTTGAAGGTGTCTATAGAAGATGGGGTAGCAAAGTAAGCTTCAATTAGCCTCATTTGAGATGAATTTTTATTCTCTGCAAAATAATTTTTTAAAATTCCCACTTTGAACAATCTATTATATAATGTACACAAAATGCTTGGTATTGGGCAACTTTAGAGGCATAAATATCTCTGTTGTTTGAAGCTAAATATTTTGTACTGCTGTTGTCTGTTTCCTTGAATGGAAAATATAAAAGGAACCAGGCATACTTAATGATATCAGATAATATGGCTGAGGAGTCTGAAGGTAAGAGTATGTTTCCATTGCCTAAAATAGCAGCAGGGGCAAGAAGAAGGAAGAAAGCGAAAGAGAGAGGGGAAAGAAAAGGGCAACAAAGGAAGGCCAGAAGGAAGAAGAAAGAAAAAGGAAGGAAAGGAAGAATGAAGTAGGAAAGGAAGGAAAGAAGGAAGGAGGAAATTTTGTTTGGCTCATGGATAATCTCGTAAAAAAAAAGCTGCACTGGACTCGCTTATTTTGATTTACTATGGAATAATCTAATGGATGCTAACCGTTGTCCTTCAGATTTCTATGCACAACCACAGACATTGCACACAACCCATACATTTTGCTGGAAATGTTAGATGTTAGCAAAATGCCATTACCATTTTCACCATGCTTTAGATACTACACAGATAAAGGCTCTGAGAGAGAAAATAACATTTAAATGTGGTCAGATCCAATAATCAACAATGATATCTGGAAGTAGCACTCAATGAAAACTTTCTTCTGCCATTACTAATGTTCCCTTATTTGAGTTTTATCAGCATGTAATGGTAGTATGTCAGTATATATGTGGAAACATGCATGGAACAACAACACAGAGTCTCTTCACATACGTCAAACTCCATCTTGATGAGAAAAAGGTAATATTCACGAATTGAGAGACTGTAAATTTAAAAAAAATTAAAATTCTGAGACTTTCTAAGGTTTGGTTTTTAAATTTTCTGACAAAGTAATGAGAAACATTGAGACACTGCAGAAGAAACAAGAGGGAGGCTACTCTGAAAATATTTGAAGGCTGTGTGGGAAAGGTTATACTTGGTAAGTGTTAGGATAGAAGTAAAAATTTATTTAGGTATAGAAATACAACAGGTCATCACTTATTAGTGAAATCTAAAAACATTCCTTCTTATTCATAAAAAAATACTAGAAGAGTAAGTAGAAAGTATAGAATAAGATAGAAAAATGGGAAAATGGAATGATCAAATCAAATACAATAGAAAATAGACTAGTATGGAAAGTTCAAAAATGCTTGTCAAAAGATATAAAGTTGAAACTGAAGTTAAATATGAGCAATTAGCCCCAAGTTTTTAGATTATAAAATACAAAACAATAGTTAATATTTTATTGCAGTTTTCTGGAGTGCTAGAGAATAGAATTTTATTGTTCTTACCACAACAAGTGGTATTTAAACTAATGCATATATTAATTTGTATTCCACAATACACATATTTGAAAACATGTTGTACATAGTAAATAGGTAATGTTAGTTGGTCAATAAAAATTAACTGATTGTTTTTGAGTCACTGGTACATTATGCCTGCAGTTCTTAGCTGCTCAGGAGGCTAAGTTCTAAGTTCAAGGTTCAAAGCCAACACATGCACCAAAGTCCATGACACTTTTACATTCACATAACCAAAAATGAACCAAGGTAAAGACCAGAAGTAGAGCAGTAGCTTAGTAGTAGCGCTCTAGTGCTTGGCAGGAAGAACTCAGGAACAATGCCCAGAGTCTGATTTCAAGCCTCAGTACTGGCACAAACATGTTAATTGATTAAAATTGTTCTGATTATAGCATATCATTCCATGCTAGCACATATCAGGGTAACTCATAGCACTAAGTAGAAGAAGGCAAGTACAATTATCTCTAAAGTATTAAAGTGTATTGTTTTTTTCTTTGTTTATATATATATATATATATATATATATATATTTTTTTTTTTTTTTTTTTTTTTTTTTTTTGCCAGTCCTGGGCCTTGGACTCAGGGCCTGAGCACTGTCCCTGGCTTCTTCCCGCTCAAGGCTAGCACTCTGCCACTTGAGCCACAGCGCCGCTTCTGGCCGTTTTCTGTATATGTGGTGCTGGGGAATCGAACCTAGGGCCTCGTGTATCCGAGGCAGGCACTCTTGCCACTAGGCTATATCCCCAGCCCCTCTTTGTCTATATTTTAAGCTCTCTGAAGAAATTCTAAACAACTTTGTCCTGGTGTCTTTTCATCCTCTTCGCCTTGCTACAATTTAGTTGTGAGTAAACCTTACAGCCTGTGTTTTCTTTGGCTGTCCCACAGGCTTCTGAGACTGCTAAGAAAAAATAATAATATAACTGAGCCAACTGGAGCGTGAACATGTTAGTGGTCATCTGTTTGATCAGTGTTCTGACTAATTTCAACTGGAATATGTTTCACTCAGTTGTGTTCTTTCTCATCTCTTATAAGAGATGTTTTCATCTATTGCACTGCTTTTCTTTTTCCACAATCACGTTTATCCTTAGAAATCAGGTAGCTTTTAGTTTCACAAAGAGAATCCATCAAAAATTAGAGATAAAGTCTAATTCTGGCTTCCCACAAACCAGAGATTTTATCTGTGATTTCACACCCCTATACCATTCTCTTCCATGAAATTCCATCACGTGTGTGGGATCTATATTTGTTCCTGAATTTATGAATAGCTACCTACCTATCTACTATCTTGAATCTCTCTAGAATCTCACATTATTAGCTGACTCATATTATTCTAGAACATTAAACTCTTCTTATTAAAGAACTTTTCATCTTCATCTTGATTGTTCATTGAACCCAACAGTAATCACAGTCAACAGAACAAATAAAACAAGAGCTGTATCACATTAAATCAACAGAGATACATGACCTCTAAAAAAGGAGAAATAATGGTAAGACAGAAACAGATGCCTATACATTGCTGGTTGGTGTGTGAAGTGATTCAATCTCCTTTGAAATGTATTCTGAATAATAACCTGCAAATTTTACAAAATTGGACCTCATTTTTCCTATAAGCCTAAACTTAAGACTTAAAAATATACAAATATACTTGTATCACTAGGTTTTTGTAGCTATCCAGGAAGCTGTGACCTGGACGGTTTAGTCTGAAGACAACTTGGGAATAAAAGTCCTTGAAACAATATCTTCAATTAACCAGCAAAAAATACGACTGGAGACAGGCCTTAAGTGAGAGAATGTCAGCTGTGAGCATATAAGCCTTGGTTTTCAGCTCTGTTATCAAAGACACTTGTACATGTACAAATGGTAAAAGTATGAAACAATTTATTTGAGAACAGAAAGGTCTAGTAAGTAAGCAATTATGAAATAAATCTTGGTGAATTAATAATGAAGTCAATTGACTTACTTGATAGTATGGGTAATTAGTTTTAGTGAATTTAGAATGGTCTCTTTAAAGACAGAATCTTCGTAAGGAAAATGACAGATCTGTGCTAAACCCAGAGTTCCACATTGAGATAAGTGTTTATACAAACATTTTTGTAAAAACAAATTGTCAGACTTTACTAATATCTGATTACAAAATAAAATTACATTCCCTTTTAATTAGTAAATGGATTCTTTCAGATTTGTTTATCCTTTATCTTCAATGACTAGAAAATTTTGAAATATACTTTGCCTGGTTTTCCTGTTGTTCAGTAGCTTATATCATGAACTTTGTATCATTGTCATTGCTCATACCACTGGTGAAGATTATTTTCATGGAGAGTCCTTGACTTTTTGAGTGATGCTTCTCATCTTGTAGGTTACTGCTCAAAAAGCACCTTCTCAGTGAGGACCCACTGTCCATTGTACCTAACTTAGCTTCCCTTTATACTGTCACAGTTTATGATATCTAAATATGAATTGATAATTTAATTAGTTGTAACACTCTTAACCATGCAAATTTTTTTTTTTTTTGCCAGTCCTGGGCCTTGGACTCAGGGCCTGAGCACTGTCCCTGGCTTCTTCCCGCTCAAGGCTAGCACTCTGCCACTTGAGCCACAGCGCCGCTTCTGGCCGTTTTCTGTATATGCGGTGCTGGGGAATCGAACCTAGGGCCTCGTGTATCCGAGGCAGGCACTCTTGCTGCTAGGCTATATCCCCAGCCCCAACCATGCAAAATTTTAATTTTCTCTTAAAATCAAGTTATCTAAACTTTTATTTCTTCCTTACTACACTGTGAGGATGATAGTGTGTTTATTATTATGTTGAAATGATCATACATTATTCACAATTTTCCCAGTAAACATGGATAGGTTGTTCCTATTATTGACATATTTTGGCCACTAATGTTTAAGTTTAATTGTTAGCTTGATCCTATTAATCATGTACTTGTATTATAATACATGAAATTTATGCATATGTGTGTTCATATGTGTTTTACACATTCTCAATATTTTGTGTTGACTGGAAATTTCTTTATATGGAGATGAAGACCTTATAATGAAAGGAACTACTAATGAGAGTGTAATATGATCTTTATTTGAAAGAATGTTTCTAATAACCTTTAAAACACATTCATTTTATTTTGGTTAGTAATATAGAAAATTTAGGTTAATTTCGACTTTTATTTGCCCAGTTACTATAGGCAGATACATTCAAACACATTTCTCTATCCAAATTGGAATGAAGAATTCCACATATATGTGGAAATATAGTCATTAAAATATATAGTATTATTAAAATAATCAAAAGCAAGTTCTAGTGATCTTCCTATAAAACTTGTAGTTTTAATAAGAAAGCCCAATAGACTAACAGGACAATGCCAATTAGCACTCCATGGATTTTCTGTCATTCATCAGATCTGCATTTTGTATAATTTCTAATGTGTACATTTGATATGATATTTATGTATATATGCTATGATGAATGCTATAGCATTTATTTTTAATTCCTTTTGGGTGAGCCATTCAGGTTATTGTCACTGATCACATATAATATTTTCAGCAGCTGCAACAAAGTCTATTTGTGGCTCCATCTCAGAAGAATTCACCCCTAACACCTTGTAATCTAGGAAGGACTCCTATATAGTGTTATAGGGCTCTTAGGTCCAAAATATCAATAAAACCAGAAACGAGGAATGCACACTTGCTTTATGTCTGAGATTTCTAATATGTCCCTTCAGACTCATTTTATATTCTCTCTTCATAGGACTATATAACACTTTACCTTTTATGCTACTTGCAATTTTCATACCAAACTTCTCCTTAAATTTTTTTTTTACTAACCTAAATATTTAAGAAGGGAAATAAAGTAAAATAATAAAAACTCTCTTTCTGGTCAATGTCCACCTCCCAGTAATAATAACTAATAAAGGACATTTTACAGCAGCAAAATAGAGCCAAAATTATCAACTACTGAGAAAGAAATATAAATTATCATAAACTGAGAGTAAATTTCAGTATGATATTACTATTAAATGAATCCTTTCAGCGTGGAGGTAGATATTTATGTGTGCTTAGGATCTTTTCTAGTTTTCCTTCTCTAATCTCACTAATTGTGGGAAAATACAGTGTCAGTTTTAACATAATGGTATAATTAACTCTCTACAATCTTACAGGCTGATTTCCTATATTAAAATCCAAACTACACTTCAAAAATGAGTGGACTTGTGGTTTTACTGGAATATGATTCAGTGGCAAGAATTCAAGCAACTCTTTTATAAGACAATTGAGGCAAGATAGGTGTATTCTAAGGCTAAACTGGTGGTTTGAACTAGAACATTAAATACAGCTTAGAGCATGTTTTGTATATAATGAGTACAGTTATAATTCTCAGTATACATATGTGAAAAGGATACTAGGTAACATGAGGGAATAGTGGGTGGGATAGATGAGGGAGAAAGATAAAAGAGGTGACACTGATCAAGATGCACAAGATACATAGTGTTCATCTAATGACATGACCACCACAGAATCTGCTTTCTAGAACAAACAACCTAAAAGAAACCCTAAAGAACTATGGTTAATCAAATCTGAGGGGGCAGATCAGATTACTCTTAAACTTTAAGATATGCAAGAACACATCCATCTCTGATAGGAGTAACTTATTTTCTGCGTGCAAAGAGGTTCTACAATTGATTATGTCGTTTTGAATTAAAATAACGAGGAAGCTGATAATGGAAGATGTCGGAGTCAATGTGGGATCAAGTGTGAATAGCATGCCTGGAATAGTCTATCTAGGAGAGGCTTCAGAGAGGGATATCATGAAGCTGCCTTCCAATAGCATTGTAAATAAAATCGTTTAAAATGACACTAGGCATATAATATTTTATGTAAGGTAAAAGACAAAGTTTACCTTCAACAAAATCCCACTTGAAAACAATCTTTAATGTAAAATAAAGTCTGTTCTAATAATGACAGCCAGTTGGTTATAGATTATTTTTTTTCGGGTAACTTAAAAATGAAAAAGGACAAGCTAATCTTGCATCCAAACAGAGAATCATTGATTAAAATGAACAAGGCAGCAATTTCTCTTTGTAAATTAGAGAGAGAGTTTTTTGTTTGCCTTCTCTCTCTTTTTTTCTTTTTAAATAAGTATTTTCTTTTTGAGTATATGTGGTTTGGAGTAGATCTTTCATTTGTTCAGCCTTTCCTTTCAGAATGCCGTAATGTAAAACTTTTCCTGAAGAATAGTTTTGTGTTTTTTTGCACTATTCTCTATTTCTTCACATTGGAAGCATGTTTTTTTTAACAAATAAACAATTTTAATAGTTGGAAGTTTCTAAATATAAACAATCTAAATTTTTCTTTGTTTAGCATTTGATGGATGCATTTTTAACTTATAAAATATGGTAGTCACATACTTTATAGAGCATTCTCATAATACTAAAAGTAATTATTTCTTAAAACTATGGAGTGATTTTCTGTGTTCCTATATTAACACACAGACTCATTAAAATGTGCTATTTGACTACAAATTGTGCTACATACTATTTGTTTACAAAATGTGTTACATATCTTAAACATTAGCATAATGCATTATACTTAATAAAATATAAATTAAATATATTACCTATCTATGCTCTAAAAGGTACAGCATAGAAAATTTAGTAAAATATTTTGGCTTAAAAACATATGCCTGGGGCTGGGAATGTGGCTTAGTGGTAGCGTGCTTACCTAGCATGCATGAAGCCTTGGGTTCCATTCCTCAGCACCACATAAGCAGAAAAGGCCAGAGTGGTTCTGTGTCTCAAGTGGTAGAGTGCTAGCCTTGAGCAAAGAGAAGCCAGGGACAGTGCTCATTTGCATGTACCAGAAAACTTTTTGTAATAGCTGTTGGTGCTTGTTTATTAGATCTCTGATTAGCACCTATATAAACACAATTATGGAAAAAAAAAGTTCAGTACAGGTGTGTTCAGCACAACATCCAATGGGAAATCTAACTAGATGCCCTAAAGAAAGTAATCTCACATTATTTCCTTAGTAAAAGGCACACATTACCATAGGTTAATAATTATTTCAATTTTTTATCATTTATATACTTAACCCTTTCAGATGACATAGCTAACTCAACTAACAGCTAGTTAAATAAATATAAATGCTTATAAAACTCAATGAAATTATGCATTCATTTAATTTATAGCAGATAATATTTTAAAATGTATTGGATTACTGTGGTTCTAATTGGAATGACAAAGAAAAACACAAATTTCTGAAAAGAAAAAAAAATAAAGGCAGAATGAACAAGTGTGTCTATCTATTTGTTTTTTTCTTATACTTATATTTCTTTAATATATGCTTCTATTTTCCTTGTTTATTTCTAAGGACTGTCTTTTCACTAGTCCATATGTCAGTGTTTGTGTGTGTCCTTGCCATTCCAAGAAACTTGTTGATCAGAAGCTGGCTGTTGATAAAAGAAAGCCAGTGAAGAAACTTTTTCTGAGACTTGTTTGCAAATATGGACACTAAAGTATCCCTTATTTTTCTGTGTTGGTTAAACTGTGAAAATGTGCATTGAAAATTAATAGATGTACAGGAAGACATTACTGCATTAGTGTGTCCAATTTTCATAGGTAAGATGGAGACTTTACATTGATCTTTTTCAAAATGTATAATTTTATTCTGTAATTTTCATATAATCAGTGGTATAATAATCAAATATTAAGGGAATATATTCTTGCCTGAAAGTTGTTCACGTAAGGGTTTTAGTAACTATTATAAGATGTATTTCTGAGTCCCACACAATGGTAGATTCTTAATTCTGTTATTCTTTCTACATTTAGTGGTTGGACTATTTTTCTAAAACAGATTATTCTTAAATTATTTCCCCATTTAAATTTATATACTTATAACTTCTTACTAATATTCAGAATAAGAAGTTAATGCAAACATCATCTTTTAAGGAATCAAAGCATTTTTCTAAGTTTTAATATTGCAAAAATTATTATTTTATGGTAATGTTGGCTCACATTTGATACTCTTAACATTATAAAAGGCTCATTCTTTATCCTTTTGGTAAGCTTATGTTAGTCTTTCAATAATTATTTCCTTCTGAAAGAAGATACACAAACACTGGAATTGGATAATTTTCCAAGTAACATTAACCTTGTTGGTTTAAAACACTACAATAAAATGGTGATTTGGGTCTGGATGGTGTTTTTACTTCTGTATTTTCATTGTCACCAGAACTGCCACACAGGCAAAACTAGAGGACAACGAAATTTTCATTTTTTCATGTGGAAATTAAATTGCAGGGACAGATACAGGCAGAATAGGGAATGAAGAATTAACAACTTTTGTACAAATCTATTAACAGCAAGGATAGAAAGAAATGAATAGACTGCACTTCAACAGAGGGGGTAGGTTAGCAGTTCTTTTTAGTTGATTGTTTAGAGATAATAAAGTTCCTGAGACAACTGTTGATTACTTTCAGGAATACATCTATGACAATGAATGAACTATGGTGTCATGCATTGAGCTTTAGGGTAAAAATAAAAATAAACTCAATTCATATTGAAATTGGATGTCTCTAAGGTATATTAAGTATCTACATGAAGTATACCAAGTTATGTATTAATTAGTACTCCACAACTCACATAAACAATAAGCTTTGAATATGGTTCTTATGATATAAGAATACTTCTTTGCCTTAAGATTTTTGCATTATGTTCATAACTAGTCATGCTCCCTAAAAAGCTGTTTATATAAATATATTTTTATTTCTCTGACATAACTTGTATGTAAATATTTAGAAATTTTAAGCTTCTGCTGACTAATTAGATCATTCATTGGTTAAAGGTATTTAGACATACATTTTCAAATGATGAAATTCCTTCTAGAGAAGTTTAATAACCACAACTGTACATTATATATATTGAATTCAACATGCTCTGTCTTAATGTGAACTTGATATATTTTTTCAGAGATGATTACTAGTTCATGAGGTAAGTCTTATTGATCATACAAATTTTAATGTATAGAAATATTGATATCATGGTTATACAAGTTAAGATGATATCAAATTACAAATTAGTTTTATTTGTTTAACAAGATAAATCAAAGTCATAAGGAGAATGGAATACATAGGCACAACTACCAGATAAGCTCTACTAATATGAAAAAAAAGAGTTTCAAAAGAAGCTTTATACTCAAATATCTACTTGAGTTGAATTGCATAACCAGATGAAAAAGTATTTTGTATTGTCCCTTGAAGTTTCAAGAAAACTGGCTAAATAATTCCCTGCTATTTGCCAACATGTTGGTTGCTATAATTTATGGTTTCTATAATCATAAAGCATAGCAACTTATTCTTTTGTCCTTCAGCAAATATTAGACATTGCAGATACAAACATGTATGGCAAACATGAAGAAATATAACAATGACAAACAATATAACCATGCTGGTGATGTAGTGAAAAAGGAGAAAGCAATGGCTTGGAACACCCACAAAAAAACTCATAAGCTAAGTCTTGAATGATGGATAAGCACGGAGTGATTCTGACAGAGATATATAGTTCTTCCAATTTTTCAACACCCATTCTTTCATTATTCTTTAATAATAAAAATTTAATGTTATCACATAACTGATCATTGGAAGATTGCATTTCAGATCCCATGTAAGAAAAATTTAGGATTGAACAAAGAGATGTGAGATTAGTGATGTGTACAACCTCCAAGGTCTATCTTTAAAATAATAGATTGGGCCTATCACTGCTTTCTTTTCTGACCTCCTAGTATAGAGCAGCCATTGTGCCCTAATCTATGGAGTCATGAGTTGAATGTGGTAGAGCTTAGGGATGTGTCTGAGGTCCTGCTCCAACTAGGTAGAATATACATGTGTGCTTCTATGTGAGACAAACACTTTACATTGTCTACTATACTGTTTTTAGTCTTTTAGTTATAGGAGACTATGATATATTTTAGCCAATGTAAGATGGAAAGACATTTTAAGGCAAACATATTCTAAAGTTGAAAGAAAGGTTCACAAAAGATAAAAGGGAAATTAAAGCAACAATGATACTTAGGAAGCAATATGTTATAAACCTACTGTACACCTTGGGGGTGGATTGGGGAGTAGGGAAGGTAAGAGAAAAATGAGGGAGGTGGTAACAAGTTTAGCAAGAAATGTACTTCCTACCTTATGTATGTAACTGCAACCCCTCTGTATATCACTTTGACAAAATTAAATTTTAAAAAATTGGGGATTTCAGTAAATAATGCTAGTGACCTCACATTAGAATTGATCAATAATTAGCTAAGAAAATGTAGTGTAATATGAAAACATTACACATATAGGAAAGAAGTAAAACTGTAACCCAACTTACTAAAAGTAATTAACAAAAATTTCCAAGAAAATAAAGATGAAGGCACTTAAAATATAAAATTTGAGACTGGCTAGCAGTCTCCATTTTTCTTTTATTAGTAATAAAAATGTGACATAGGTAGAGTTCTAAGCCAGGCTGCAACAGATTTTTCAGGCATATTTTAGGAAATAGAATGAATAACACAAAATTCAACCTTTTTTTTTGTTTTTCTGAAAATTAATAGAAATTGAGGTACTGAAAAGTTCTATTGTATAATCCAAATGCTACTTGATATTTAATATCAAGTTGATATTAAATTTTTAAAACAATTTATATGTATTAGACTTTGTAGCTATGTAAATTAAGATTTATTAAATTCTCATCTCATTTAGCTTTTTGTATATTTATATACAATTAAAGTATTGTGTTTTATTGGAACAATTCATTTAAAGGTGCATGCCTGGTGTACTATTGTATAATTGATCATTTTATAGGCAATATATAGCTAACCAATGATTGGCGTTTCTCTTTAAAATTAAGAATCAATACTCATAATCAGGAAGCAGGGTGAAAATGTCACTTCCAGTGAGTAAAAGAAATGAGAGATTTAAAAGCTAACAGCATATCATCAAGCATAAAATAATAAAGGAAACCAAGGGCAAATTTTCACCAGTATTTTATCTTAGGTTTGACCTGTAGTATTAGCATAGCATCGTGAAGCTACAAGCAACAAAACATCAGGATAAAAATCCTTCATTTCAGAGTTTAGACCTGAGATCCTGTCAAGATAACTGATTTGGCCAGTACCATGCTTCTAAAAATGCTGAGATTAGAAAACTCTTTTGAAGTATATCCAACATTTTGACAAATACTTGAATATCTTCATCTTGGTATTTTCCTTGGGTGCTTGGATAGATATGTCCATTTCACAAACGTTTAACACGCAAATTGAATTAGGGATGGTGCAGTACTCTAAGTGATATGCCACTAGTTCCTAGAGTTGAGAACTGATTACAGAAAACAGATATGTATCTATCAAATGAGAACATGTTTATACACTTTGATGAGTGCTAGCCCAAATAGAGGAGCATGCAAAAGTTTTTGCATGATCTGATTTTTATCACTAATGCTATGAGGCTATATTGTAATGGATGATGTATTCAGAAGTTAAAAAGCAGACGGAGTATTCTAGCCAAATATATCAGTATTTAGAAAGGCAAGGGTGAATGATAATGAATGAATAGGTAAAATGTGACAGTGAGTTTGACTTCAGAGCAGAGAGAAGGTTAATGGCTAATATAGATGTTGGGGATTATACAGAATTCATAACCAAGATAAAGATTTTAATCATATGTACATATAGGAACATAGAATAGTAAAAAATGTTAACATTATAAACTATGGAAGACTTCAGTTCACAGCTAACCCAAGCAAAAGTGACCACAAGATTCTTTCTCCAATGAATTAGCAAAATGCTGGACTGGAATCATGGCTCCAGTAATACATTTCAGCCAAGAGCAAGAAAGCCAAGAGACCTTAAGTTTAAGCACTGGAATTGTTAAATTAAGTATAAGAGTAGTAATAGTAATGTTTCTAAAAAGTAAAAGTAATAGAGAAAATGAATTTTATGTAACCATATCATTTACTACTTTCATAATCAAATTATTTTTACAATTAGTATTTGCTAATATAAAAGAAAATAAACATTCACTAGAAAAGCTGTGGCTCATGTTGCAGAATACCTGCATGTTAAGTTCAAGGCCCTGAATTTAAACAAGTAAATTAAGAAACCATTGTAAATTCCCTTGGAAAAGGAAGCAAAATGTTTACATCATAAACTAGGTATGAATTCCTTAAAAAAAAAAAAAAGAATACTGGCATTGGTGGCTTTTACTTGTAATCCTAGCTACTCAGAAGGCTGAAATCTGAGGACCAGGGTTCAAAGCCAGCCATGGTAGGAAAACACTTTAAGCTAACTCTTACATATAAAAAAGTGCCTGGTTATCCATGTTTTAGTACCAAGGATCTCAGTTTGGGCCTTATTTATTTCTAGAACTTTTATACTCATCTAGGTATAGATAGCTATTATGCAGGTTCACTTTTTTCTCCACACCTTTAAGCTTTCAGTTACGTTCCCACTTCTACTGAGAATAGCAATTCAATTACTACTTCAAGCATGTCAGGTTACAGCAGATTAATTCTTCTTGAAATGCTTCTGTTTTTGCCATTGTTGCAGACTGGAATAAGCCTATGTGTTGGAAACCAACATTCAAATGAAAATCCTACTTCCAAGTTTCTTTCCCTCTCCTACTTTTCAGAATAGTTGCAGGAACAGTTAAATTAGGCAGTTGATCTGAAGCTTAGCTATGTAAAAAGTGGTGCCAGAGAGGAAAGATCTAAATCTCATAAAGCAATGTTCACTGTTTAGTTAGCACAACCAAACTTAACAGAGAAAAAGACTAGATTTTCATTATTAATTTACTTTACTGTTATTATGAAGGTGATATACAGAAGGACTACAATGATATGAGTCAGGTAATGAGTTCACTTCCTTTTGTACAGTGTCTTCTGTTCCCCCACTCTCTCCCAGTCCCTTCCTCCAGGCTCCTCCCTTGAGTTGTATAGTTTACTTTCATCAGTGTCCAATGAGCTACATTGCTGCACTTCTTAACCATTTCCCCTGGAGCTCTGTGCCCTCTCCCCAACCCTACTGATGATGTACACTTGAGTACACCACACATAAGGTAAAGAAGACAGATCAACAAAAACTACAAGTAAGTGGACAAAGAGGTCTCGTGTTTCCATATCTCAGTGTTTGTTTCAGTATGAACATTTTTAAATAAATTTGAAGATATACTTAGGCATTGTGATTTTGTGTTTGTCTCTTAAGAATATCCTCTTTTATTCTCACTGTGGCTGATTATCGAGAATCTTGTATTATTTATCATATCCCAGAGTATTTAGGCCAAATTTCAAATCATGTTAAGTGAGTTAAGCCAAGCTCAGAGAACAAATAGTGCATGATCTCTCTGATATGTGGAAAACATTTTATTTTAATGGATTCTTCTTACATACTTAAGGACATTTTCCAGAAATTGGAGGAACAAAAGAAAAATACATGACAAACCAAATAAGGAAATTTTGATAATAATTGCAAAAGAATAAGTAAAAAGAATGATAAAAGTAACAAATATAAGATAATTCCCTACAACTGAAGCAATAATGTCTTTGAATTACTAAGGTATAATCTGTAAGAACATCAAGAAACCCTTACATTTCTGAATACTAAGAAAAATAATTTTTGGTAACTTCAAATGGAAAAATTAATGACAGTATATCGTACATATGCACAGAATGTGAACTATTTGACTTTAGATGATATTGGAAATTAAAGTAAACTTAGAAATAATTTGAACTGTAAGATATAAAGTGTGTGTGTGTGTGTGTGTGTGTGTGTGTGTGTGTGTACTAGTGCTGAGGTTTTAACTGATGCTCTGAGCACTGTCTCTTAGCTTTTTACTCAAGGTTAGTGTTCTACCATCTGAATCAAGTCTCCACTTCTCTGACCATCATCTCTTTATTTGGAAAAAGAAAATCAAATAAACAACCATAAACCAAGCAGAAGGCTAATATGTATTCATTTCCTGGAACCTCAATATTTTAATTTCTGTATCTCTATTCTCATAAACATCCTAATATAAATGATATTTTAAATGAAGGCATAAACAAGATAAAGAAGGACAAGAAATCCAAGTCACCTCATAAGGAAGAGGTTAACTTCAAAAAGCACAGAATAAGGATGCTATCAAACAGAAAAGTGATGAAACCAGACTTAAAAAAGGAAAATGCATTCTCTAAACTGTGTTTAACTGTGTAATCAATAAGCTAAAATTAGGAAAAAAGTAACAGGTGAGTTGTAGGGATGGATGAGAAAGTTTAAAGGGTCAACTGCTTTTTTGAATAGGAACTCCTTTGTACAACTGCTTAAAGATAATAAAGTCCCTTTAAAAAAGCACATAGTGTGTCCAGAGTAAAAAGAAATGAATTTAATAAAACTATCAGAGTTCTGATAGTGTAAAAACTATTCTGAGAAGCTGAGTTCATTTTTGAAAAAATATTAGTGTAGTTGGATTATAAGTTAAGAAAATAAAAATAAAATGTTATTAAATTAAATGTTAAGCTTATAAAAACCAGTGTAATCAAAGTAAGTTACTGGTTTAACAAAATATTCAAAGTAACAGAGATATGTTATACTATTTATTACATATAACAAAAGAATTCATATATTTACTTAAATGAAGCTAGATATACTGAGAAGTTGGCAAGGAGGAGTTTTATGAGAAAAATTTTTATCTACAGTGATTAAAAGTCCATAGTTACTTTACAATAAAGATACAAAACAAAAAAAATAATGAGAAACATGTTAGGCTATTTTCTTTTACCTCAGATATCATTGATATGAGAAGAGTCACTGTTTTATGTCCTATTGAAAAAGACAATGTTTTAAAATACCAAGAAAATATGTTAATGCCATTGAAAATTTATTAGATGCTATTGAAAAGGTTATTAGCAAAGAAGTATGTTTTAATACTTTGCTAATTCTCAAAATAACTTTACATTCCAAATTGATTTTTAGAATCACTTTTCATATCAGAATTACTGGTTTCTATATTGGTTTCATGCAATATAAAAGTATAATATCAAGATTTTTACTATGATTAGCATTTCAAGAAAAAAACAGTCTATTATCTTGGACTTTCTTCCAAATCATTAATATTCTTCCCTGTAAATTTTAAATGGTATGAATATAACAACAAAAAAAGAAATCACCAGTGATACATTCAAACAATAATCAAGAATCCTTATTATTTTCAAGGATGAATTGAAAAATCTTCAAGTGGTTTGTTCACCTGAGTGTCTACTGTTTGAAGTTACATGTGATGATACCAACAATTGTAAGAGCATGGTGAAGGAATGTTGATTTCAGAGGTATAGTCTGAAAATAGTATCTTTATATTGGAGTTAAAAACCTGCATTCATTAGAGAATTGGTGACACAATTTATAAATGTTTCAATGCTTTACAGATGTAAAGGTTTTACTATCTGAAAGTAGAATGGTAAGGTGGATCCATAGAGAATGATGTGGGGTTGTTTCCCTAGAAACAAAATCCTGGGAGGGGAGTCTGAGGTGAGCAGCAGAGATAGATAGATAGATAGATAGATAGATAGATAGATAGATAGATAGATAGATAGATAGATAGATAGATAGATCTTGATATATACATTGAGTAGTTTGAGTAGAAAGGAACAAACAAAATCTGTTGAGGAGAGATCTTTACAAATGTAGACCAGACTCAACTAGTAGCTCTGCAACACTAGTTGAGCAAGGTGTGTTTAGTCTCTTGAGACAAGGGTTCAGCTATTCATATCAGTTGACCCTTAGGTAGAGAAAAGATGACTTCAGAACTGTTTTTAGGAGGCCAAGGAAAATTTCACTCTAGCACTGGGAACGCATGAACAAACCAAATGTAAAGAATGTGTGCAGGGGGCTGGGGATATAGCCTAGTGGCAAGAGTGCCTGCCTCGGATACACGAGGCCCTAGGTTCGATTCCCCAGCACCACATATACAGAAAACGGCCAGAAGCGGCGCTGTGACACAAGAAGTGGCAGAGTGCTAGCCTTGAGCAGGAAGAAGCCAGGGACAGTCTGTGCTCAGGCCCTGAGTCCAAGGCCCACGACTGGTCAAAAAAAAAAAAAAAAAAAAAAAAAAAAGAATGTGTGCAGGGAAAAACACAGCTTTTTAAAAAAATTGTGTGCTTATTTGTTTAATTAAGTATTTCAACATATTTTGTCTTCTCTTGGCTGTATAATTAAAGCATTTGAGTAGATATTTTTATGCCCTAAGGGGAACAGAGAAGGTGCTGCATGAATCTTTAAAAGGTAAAGAATACTTCATTAGAATAAATTGTATTAAAATTGTCAGTATAATGATTTTTCTGCATAATTTTTAAAATTATAAGTAACAAATAAAATTGTGCAAAATGAAGTGGCATAAAAATAAGAAGTAGCTCTGCTTTGTTACAATGAAAAGAACAGCACAGCATGTCAGGAAAAATATCTTTCTTGATAGGATTATATCTTAAACTGGCCAATTTGGCTTTCTGAATTTTGGTTCTTAAAATAATTTTAGGCCATGTTACTTGGGTTTCCAATAACTTAAAATTATTTTTAAATCCTTTATCAGCAATAAAGCAAAATAGACACCACTTAAGCAGTTTATCATTGTTGTTGTTATTTTTAATGCACTATGTGAAATTATTTCTTTTGTTTATATTCCCTATGTTTTAGCCCCTGTTGTCACTATATTTGATTTTGGTACCCTAGGTATTGTATATATGTTTTTTCTAAGTCAGGGAAGGGGATGAGAACATCAAAGTGATGACACAAAGGGTAAAAGGTATACCAATGCAACAGCAATAGTTGTAAACTAACTGTACAACTGGGGTGAGGGGAGGAATGGAGGAAGAGGGAAGATGAGAGAAAAACGAGGGAGGTTGTAGCAAGTTTGACAAGAAATATACTCACTACCTTACATATGAAATTGTAATCCCTCTGTATATAACCTTGACAATAAAAATATAAATTAAAATTTTAAAACATAATAAAAATAGATACAAAAATTAAAACTGCTAAGAAGAAGTATTGAGTGTAAAGAATATTTTATTTTAAATTATGCAACTAGTTAACTATGTGGAAATAGTTGGCATTCATTTTGTGCAATGTGAACCCTGAAATTTTGGGGCTCTTAAGCTTCATTGGGGAAAATACTTTTAAAAAGTGCTTAAATTTTTCTTAAAATAATAGACAATAGAAGAGGATTGTTTTAAAAATATTGTTGTGGTTAATATATTATTATTTCACATCTGGAGCAGAGCTTCTCTTTATTGTGGTCTTTTTGAATTTGAATTTTCCCATGACTTGCTCTCAAAAACAATTCCCATTTTCATTCATCAACTTTGTAAATGACAATACTCATCACATTTTGATATTTTGATAAATACCCTTTTTAGAAATGCCCTGAACATTTATAATTTATGAAAATTTGCTAGAACTGGGAATGTTTTGAAAACATTTGAGGGAGAAAGTCACATTACAAAATACACATTTTAAAATCTTTTCTCGTAACTATTTTTCAATTTTAATGATTTATGATCGCTAGTAACAGGCATTGTTAAATGAGCTGTAACATCTATGTTTTGAAAAATATAAACTCTCTGTGGAATCTCATCTGATTTCTCCTAATAAGAGAAATATTTTTACAAGACTATGCAATTATTTTCAGATACACGTAAACTTATATTGAAAAATTATCAGAAATTCATTTTACGTTAGAACTTTTAAATTGAACTACTATCCAGGAAGTTTGACTTGTATGGGTTCACTCAAGGTCTAAAGATACTGTTCTAGTTAGATAAAGTTCATATATTGAAATGTATAGTATTTGGATAGCAAATGTTTCAATTCCTAAACACAGAAAACCTATCTATAAAACTAATATGCAGGACAAGAATACAAAAGAATGTTTGGAGTACATTTAGTAAATAAAATGATTATTATCCACCTTAATAAGAGAATGGATTAAAGCCTAAAGGAACATGTGAGTTAGAATGGCACTACTTTCATCCTTGGCCTTGGAAAAGTGTAAGCTTTGCCTAATGGCTTCTTCTTTAATTTCAATTCATGGTAAGGGGAAGATGTGCAAGTCTACAGCTGCCTTTGGGAATTGGAATTGGGAAGGTGTATGATGTTTCCATCACTACACTGTTACCCCACCAATAAAAACTCGAAGAGAAAAATGTTTCTTTCTTAAACCATGATATTATATGCTCTCTGTAATTTTTAAATAGGAGTGGAAGATAGAAGACTTCTTTAGTGTTCATAACCAGGGTGTTTCTCTTATATTAATTTGAAGTTCAAGTGTGAGTACTCCCTGTGATTGAAAAACCAGCAAACTTAAACACTTTCCCAGGTTTCCAGTTTAGAATAGCAATTACCAGTGAGATTCTCCTGTAATTAAAAAAAAAAAGGAAAATGCCTTTAAACTCCCAGAATAGAGAGACCTTTTAGAACAGCAATGAATTAAAAATACCCAGATGTAATTGAGCTCCCTTAAGAATATAAGTGGGACGTCAGGAAGCTGAAAATCTCAAAACCAAGTGTTCCTGAATCCAAAATATGTTGTCACAGATGGAATGTTCCCTACTGACCTCATAGGATGGATTGCAGTCAAACCACGGGCACCATAACAACTCTATAAAATTACCTTCACTTATGTATATGTGTTTGCACTTGGGTCTAGTGATGAAACTGCTTGTGCATAACCAGTCATTCCTTCCAAATATTTCAAATCTGAAAAAAAATCTTAAATGTGAAACACGTGGGTTATCAGTATTTGGGATCATATATGCTGCAAAACAGCATTCCACAATGTTAACAAGAATTTCAAACGGATGGATAAAGATAAGGCCAAGTGGATGGTACATGTGCATCCTTAGTACACATTTGGAAGAATCATGGGGTTTATTCCAGTTTGAAGTACATACAGATTTCAAGCCAGCCTGCATTACATTGCATGACATTATTTCAGGTCAAAGGTCACATGTTTTCATTCATATGAGGATAAATAAACAAAGAAGATAATATCGCTAGTATTTTGCATATATTGTGCATGTATAAAAATTGCTTGTATATGTATTGTATGTGTATAGCAGAATACAGTGGTCATGATTTAGAAAAATAACAATGTTTCTAACTTTTAACACAGAAACTTTTAAAAAGATGGAGGCATTTCATATCTCCAGACAAATAGAATACATAGACAATAGAATAACATACAATATATATTTATCCTCTCATTGGTTATGATTTGGTACAGAGTAGTACATTTGATAAAATTCTACAACATGATTAATAATTCAGAATCAAGCACACTGAAATTTGATTACAGCTTTGCTTTGGACTAGTTATATAATATTGGGCAAATTATTTAAATTCATCAAGCCTGTTTCTTTCCTCTGAACAGGATTAATATTCCACAGAGAGCTATGCAAGAATAAAATGAGATAATGTATGTAGATCTTCTTGGTAGATTATGTGTTCATAAGTAACTACTTAGTATTATGAATTTCGTTTTCAGCTTAAAATATATTTAGAAGTGAAAATTAAATGTTTAAAATAATATAATCTCGTGTCTTAATTCGATGTGAATTTTATAGACAATTTGTTTTCAACACAAGATGTTTCCCACTGTGGCTGTTTTAAGATTTTAATTTGCACTCAGAGAAGTTCAGTTTCTCTAGGAGGCATGTATAGCATTTGTTTTCCTTAGTAGTTTATCCAGTAACCATCTACATCCCTTTCTTTGTAGTAGAATCCCTTTAATTTTTTCTTTTTCTTTCCTTTTTATTGTTATTATAAATGTGATGTGCAAAGGGATTACAGTTACATAAGTCAGTAGAGAGTACATTTTTTGGTTGGTTCAGTGACAACCCTTCACTTGCCCTCTCCCAGTTTTTCTGTCCCATTCCCACCCACAAATGGTATAGTTCATTTTCAACATAGTATTCAACATATAGTATTCAACATAGTATTTCAACATAGTATTTAGTGAGTACTGCTGCATTTGTCCCTCCATTCCTCGCCCCCCTTACCATCCCAAAGATAGATAGATGAAAAAATGAGATAAAACTAAAACAAAACAAAAACAGCAAAAAAAGAAAAAAATCTCACTTGCATTTCCTAGAGTTAATTTTATAAATATTATTGTAAATGTTCAGGTAAACATAGGCATTGCACCTTTATGTTCCTCTGTTTTATTTTATTTTAGATAATGATCAGTTCCTTTTTAATCCCCAGAAAATGAAATATAATTGCCAAAAAACCTTAGTTAATTTTCCATTTCCTACTCGGTAATTGGCTTAGGCATTCCCTGGACTACAATTGCTGGGTCATTAAGGAGGAAATGGTACTATGCCTGCATAGGGAGTTTCTCAATGAAAACTTATGACACTTCCTGAGACTTAGTGTCTGTGGCTGAGTTTATTTTTAAGAGATGTCCTTGAAGGTGCCAACATCAAGAAAAACCAAGAAGGTTGATAACAGAGCGTGAAATAGTCTTTCTCAGTCCACAGCAACACTCATTCCAGATTTGTACTCATATAAAAATCAGTGTTACAGTGTACAAACAAGAGATAATTATGTTTCCTAAAACTTGCATTCAAAAGCTTCCATACAGAGACATTTTATTTCCTATTAGGGACATAATATAAGAATGACATAATTTTTTCTATTCCTGTTATAGTGGAAGTTGGGTGTAATCCATCGACAAACAAAGCTTTCATTCATGGGGGAAAATCACATACAGTTGAGGAGGAACTCTGACTCTATTCAGCAGACCAGTAGGAGCCAGTTTTCCCATTGACAGGCAATAAATGCTCATATATGAAAGGTTGTGGGCCTCTGGAGCCACACACTGGGACTTAATTTGATGAAGAATTACCCAAGTCCAAAATGCTTAAATTTAACTAGCTGAGGCTGTTTATGACAAGACCAAATGCCTGGGAACACTTGCAGCCATCTAGTATGGAATCAAGTCTGTGACTTTCTAACTTTTCTACACTTCTGGGTTTTAAAAGTACATCTTTCCAATCATAGCATCCTAATTTAGTGGCTGCTCAAAACAGTGAATATCTTTAGAAGCTTCAGAAATAAGAAAACAAACTATTCAAATTTTTAATATTCCTTAAAATAATTTTCTGTTGCCCATGTGGGTCCTTATATTAATTTTTAGAATTCCTTAATTATCAAGAATTACACACACACACACACACACACACACACACACACACACACATTTGTTGGGTAGACCTTAAAACCTCATGGAAGCTGTGACTGAATGCAGGCTGAGAGGGATGAGTGTGTGTGAAAAAAGATTGATTCCAATGGCCAATGACAATCTGCTGTTGTGTGCATGTTTGCCTTATTTTGTGTTTGAATAGACATGGGATTCTTGGGATTCTGAGTACTTGCTTTATATTGTGTTCCTATCCAGAGACAGGATGAGTCCATCTTCTTTATTGTCCCTAAATTTTATTCCTTTCTTATATCCAGTTATCTGTCTTTTGGGATGTGCCCTTTAATCTGTAAACCTGTAAACCTAAACCACTCCAAGATTAACATTTAATGAAAGTAGAAGACAGAGGTAATTCAGGTTTTTTTTATATATTATTATTCTATTCAAACCCTCTTCTTTGCCTCTCTTGGCAATGGATTGTCTTGAGTAATCTTTCTTTGCCATTATTGTGACAGTTACATGGAACCAATGATTTGTAGTACAGAGAATTGAACTTAGAGCCATCCTCTTTAGAGCAGGTATTCTACCACTCCAGCTAATAGTCAAGTCACTCTCGCTCACATAACTTTTTTAATGAGATCTCACATTTCACCCAAGCTGGTCTGAATTACACAACTATGATCCCTTCTTAACATGTAGTTGGAATAAAGAGTATGTTTTGCCGCATATAGCTTCTTATTTCCTAAGGTAGAAGGAGTTATATGAACATTTTGCTGGGCTGCACTTGAATTTCAGTTTTTGTTTAAGCCTCCAGAATAGCTAGAATTACAGGTTTTCAGACATACCTCTTGTTTTAAACTTTTAAAGAAAATTTGGAATAGTCTCTGTTCACACAAATAAAAGCATGTGTCTTCCTTAATGCTATGTCAATAAATGTGTGTATATATGTATGTATATAACATTTGACAAATATGAATCTATATCAAGAATTCTTTCTCAAAAATATGACAGTAACATCCTCCTATATAAATGCTTATATTGAAATTCTTAATAAAAATATTATTTGATGGAAATATGTCACAATTTTGTCTACTAAATCTTTTATTTTTGTTTGTGTACCAGCCCTGGGATTTGAACTCAGGATCTGGGTACTGTCTCTGAGCATTTTTGCTCAAGATTGCTCTACCACCTGAGTACCACCTGAGCCACAGCTCCACTTTCAGCTGCTTGGTGATTAATTGGAAATGAGTAGCTCATGAATTTTCCTGCCTGGGCTGACTTTGAACCATGATTCTCCTATCTCAGCCTCCTAAGTAGCTAAGATTACAGATTTGTGGCCCTGGAAGATGGCTTTGCCTAAAAAATCTTAACCTGATCATGTTTACCACTAGTTTCATGTTTTAAATTACACTTCTATATCCATTTCCTAGATAGAGCTATTTTTAAAAACATCTTGCTTTATTGAGCAGGTCATGACAATAATAATGAATATGTAAGATTATGATACTTACATTTACTTATGGTAGGTTGTTAACAAATGATTGCATCCTTTACATAGAAGAGAGAAAGAAAGAATTCACAACACAGTATCTTGGAAATGAACTTTACAATCTAGGGGAGTTGAGGGGAAGTACGAGAAAAATGAGGGAGGGAAAACAATGTTCGATGAGAAATGTACTCATTACCTTACCAATGCAACTGTAACCCCTATGTACATCATGTTGACAGTAAAATTAAAATAAAAGAAAGGAGGGAGAAAGAGAGAGAGAGAGAGAGAGAGAGAGAGAGAGAGAGAGAGAGAGAGAGAGAGATCCAGCACCTGTAATATTCCCCAGCCCCCAGCCACTAAAGGTACACTTATTCATGGACATAGACATTATACATATTTATCTATCTATCATCTATCTAGAACCTGATGTTAGATAGAACAGTGTTGTTGTTAAACATTTTTATCACTTTAAACAATCATTTTTAAATTTCTTTTTCTATTAATGATATTTGCTCATTTGTTTTGGAAACACTAAATATTGGAATTGGGGTCTTATGCGCTCTAGGCAAAAACTATGATTTGTATTTTACTTTAGTTATTTTTTCATATAGAGTAATAAATTTTTTCCTGTGACCTTCTATGCCCTTTTATCCTTCTGCCATTTCTTCCTGCCTACCTGTAACAGCAGGCAAGTACTAACTCACATGACAGGTTTTCCCCTTATTTATGTGTCTTATGGCTCATATGGCTAATATGCTAATATTATCTGACATGTGCCTGCAAACATTTCCAGCAGTTTATCATTTACTTTTTATTGGTAATTAAAACAGAGTTCTGATATTAGGAAGTTTGATGTTACTTCCTCAGTAGTTGCTCATGTCAAATTTTCTTTTATGACATTTCTGTTAGAGTCATTTAATTTTTATCCTGATTTCCAATGCATTGTACATCTTTCCTTCTATTTTCTCCAAATCGTGTATAGCTACTGTTTTATAATTTTCATACTAAACTCATCTTGATCTGATTTTGGTGCTATTTCAAGATCAGAGCTAATTTTATTTTCTCTCCTTTTATTTTCTGGTAATGATCACAATGTGATAAAAAGTCTATTCACACATGTTCGTATATATTTAGATATGTGTAATCACAGAAATGAGTTTAAAAATCTTGAACTTAAAAAGGAAACACATCTCAATAAATTGGCGCCTACGTCTTTTCTAAGAAGATTTAGCTGAGATTTAGTTAAACCAAAACTTTTGATACAAACTAAATAAAACAGGGGATCTTTGGCACAAAGTAAAAACAAAAAGTTTATGTTCTAGTTAGAAAAACGAAGGGAGTAATAGCAGAAGACCTTTTATTTTATTATTAAATAGTAGTACAAAGGGGTTAAAATTCCATTAGTCAGATTATGAGTAAAATGCTTCTAGGACAATGTCTTCTCTTTGTTCTTCCCCATTTCTCCCAGCCTGACCCTGTCCTTACCCACAAGGTAATTTATTTTAACATAGTGTGAATTGAATATAATGTTTGCATTTGTTCATCTTTCCTCTCTCAATTACTCTACCTCTTCACCACGCAACTAAACCATGTTTCCATTCCCTGGTATTTGTTCTGATAAATAGATCTTTAATAATTCAGAGGAATTAGGTCTTCGAATTCTTCCTCCTCTAAGTAGACCCTCTTTTAGTCTGAGTGTAAATGCATGGAATTGTGTATATGTTATTATGCCTAGTTGCATTTTAGAACTACCTTTCACATATAAGAGAAAACATGTGCCATTTGTATCTCCAAGCCTGACTTACTTAACATGATTTGTTCCAGGTCCGTCCATTTCCCTGCTAATGGATGAGTAAAATTCCATTATGTACCACAATTCCTTGACCCATTCTCCTGTTGTAGGGCAGCTGGGTTTTCCCCATAACTTGGCTGTTGTGAATAGTCCAGTAATGAATATGGATGTGTAAGTTTCTTTAATATGTCCTGGATTGTGATGCTTGGTATAGAGACCCCAGAGTGGTATAGCTATATGGTATGGTATAGTAGGCACTACCTCCTAGAAGCCCTGCCTATATTGAAATCAGGTGTAATGTCTTCTATGCTTGTTTAGAGATCCTTACTGTGCCCCTACACAAAAATGAATAAAAATCATTTTAAAGTCTATATTTTATTACAATTTTTATGCATGAAGTATAAATGTTTAGAAAGTTGAATTCCAATTGAGATGGTACATTATCTTACTTTAACAGGAACTTTTTTCCTTTTTTTTTTCCCTCTTTTTTGGCCAGTCCTGGGGCTTGGACTCAGGGCCTGAGCACTGTCCCTGGCTTCTTTTTTTTTGCTCAAGGCTAGCACTTTGCCACTTGAGCCACAGCGCCACTTCTGGCCATTTTCTATATATGTGGTGCTGGGGAATCGAACCCAGAGCTTCATGTATACAAGGCAAGCACTCTTGCCACTACGCCATATCCCTAGCCTAACAGGAACTTTTGAATTGCTTATCAAGACAAAGACTTTATAACATCTACATTATTGAAATAGATGTGCATGTAATGGAACAAATATTAAAATCATATGGATGACTCTTCTCTTTTCATTTAGTTAAAAATGATGGCAAAAGCAGGAAGCTCAGCTTTCTCAAGTTGCTTTCAAATTGCAAATAAAATGTACCATTTTGAGAAACTAGTACTTCCAATGGATACAAAAAGTAACATTTGCTAAATTGTTCAATATCACAATGTGAGACATGATATTGTTATACTTATGATAGGAAAAGGAAATATCAATATGTACAGAGTGCTTAATGCACAATTGAAACTATTTTGTGATTGTGGCTGTTTTCCCATGATTAAACTTCTTATATCATTGACCTATAAAACCATTAATTACTCAGAAAAAAATTGTAACATTCCATCAGTAATCAGGAAAATTCTGTTTAAGACTTTTAGTTTTGATAACTCAATTGTTTAGTATAACTTTATTTTTCTAAACAGGTGTATTCTCAAAATCATAGACCCTTATGAAATTCTTTTGAGAATCAATAGGGCTTTAACTGACAAGAACCTGGGGACAACAGATGTGATATCTGGGTATGGAAAACTACATGACAGAGGCCTGAAATTTTTCAAGTGAGTTTTGTGGTAAACTACTGGATATCATGATCTGGAGGAGGAGACCTAGAGGTCAAATGCATGAAAACAATATTCCACAATCCAAGAAAACAATTTACTGAACACCCTCAATAAGGAAGGCAATCATGTCTCCATAGGGAGAAATGAAATGAGCTTGTTCTACAATTCTGCTTACATTCCAGCCTTGTGGGAAAGTTTGTGGCAGCATTCTTTTGTATGCAGTAAATATTTTAAGATTTCATGAGTGTAGTTGGGGACTAAGGGTGAGCCGAGTTTGTGTGCTTGCTTAGCATGAAGGAAACACTGGTTCCACCCTCGCACTTCCAGAAGATAAACAAAACAAGAAGCAATACACACACAAGCACACACATCAATGAAAAGAAACTCAACAAAAGTACATTTCAAAGAGCTGTCACAAAAGTTTTACAATACCTACTCACTGCCTTACACATGAAACTGTAACCTCTCTGTAATTCACTTTGACAATAAAGGAAAAAATTCAGAAAAAGTGTATGCTATGAATAGTGCATTAGAAATTGCATTAGAAATAACAGCAATGATAAACCCCTTGTTTCCATAATTTGGAGTTCATTTCACTAGCTTCATCTCGTGTGATCATATGTACATAGATAGCTATTGAGCTATCATGATGATCTGCTAGCATCATCCTAGACATATACTAGTTATTATTATATGATACTTATATTTATTATTAGTTATATTATAGTTACATTATTACATACACTAGTTATTAGTATCTTTTTTTCAAGTCTTTTGTTTATCTTCTCTATGGCTTAGCCCCTCTTGCCACTGTATTTGATTATTTTACCTTTGGTATTGCATACATGTTTGTCTGATTCTGAGAAGAGAAAGGGAACATCAGAATGGTGAGACAAATAGTCAAAGGTGAACGAATGCAGCAGTAATACTTAAAAGAAAATAAGTAGTAAACCAACTGTACAACTCAGAGGTGGGGGGATTGGGGTGGAGGGAAGGTAAAAGAAAAATGAGGGAGGTGGTAACAAGTTTGATAAGAAATGTACTCACTGCTTTATGTTTGTAACTGTAACCCCTCTGTACATCACCTTGACAATAAAAAATTTTGAGACTGTGTTTTGATAGGCTTCTTAGAACCTACTTATTAGCTGGTTGTACACCTATCTATTAACAGTGTAGCACAGACAAATGAAAACGATGCAAGGATAAACAGACATATAATTTAAAGTTTAAGAATTAACTGACAAATCTCAATGTAATTAGAGAATCTGCAATTGGCTGTGTGATGTAGATGCAAGTATTGTTTTCTGTAATAATGTTCAGGTCTGTAAAATGAGCTTGAAAATAGCAACTATGCTGCTGACTTGCTGTGATGATTGAATGGGGCCAGGTGTTTGGAAGAGATTGTAAAGAATATCAGATTTTGGAGAAGAAATTCACAGAACTGGATGCCTTCAGCTATCCTTTGGAAAGGTATATGTCCAGCTTGTATAATGTCAGGGTTCCCATAAAATTCCAACAGATATAAGCCCATTGTGCACTATTATTTTGTTATATTTTATCTTTATTGAAGAGAAGTAGAACTTGTAAGACTCCGGGCAAGGAGATTGGTATGGAAACTTAGAAATCTTAAAGATGAAATGGTCTGGAATTACTCTGGACAGGTGAAGTAAGCTGTAAGACTCTGAAGAAGCCAGATGGTCTTCCTTCAGAGCTACGGTCATGAGCATCCTCTCTTCTGGTGAGGGGAAAGAGGGCAGGGTGCCATTTTCCCAGTTCAGTTAGCTTACAGAAAGTGACTTGGAGAATTGTGTGGTCATTCATTTGAGGACACTGTGCAACATCAAATGGGGTGTGCATTCTTATTAGTGTGATGAGGTCTGAAAAGGTGAAGCTCTTTTAACCATGGTTATGACCGATTACTTAAAAGTAGCAGGTTGATATGAAGCTTTCCTGTGAAGTAAAATGTGAGACTTCTCTTTTAGTGGGCTCATTTGGGGGATTGTGGCTCAATTAGACTTAGTTAAGATACTATACAAATCTGATCATCAATTTAATTATTTGTCATTAGGAGAAGACCACATGAGGTATATAAATTTGAATAGCAACTGAACTAAACCTGTCTTGAGAAATGTAGTATTTCTTTAAGAGCTCAACACATCTCTCAGATCTTCAGATTTATCTGCTGGAAGTTAAAATTAGCATTCATACACACAAGAATGTCAATACTCCCAAATAAAATTTTCAAGTAAATATATGAATGTGGAACCAAGGTCAAGAATCTGTGAGGCACCAATACACTAATAGCACATTCAAGATGCTGGAAATTTAATAAATCTTTTTCTGGTAATTGAATGTATAGTATCTGTTTAGGAAGAAGTGTTGTAACCTTTCAATCTGTGCAATTACTTGAATCACTGTGTCATAATTAGCTTGACGCTAATCATTTGTGAATAATAATAATAATAATAATAATAATAATAATATTCCATCCCTACCTGCCTCATTCTCATAACTGAATGATGTATGGATGAAAGAAAGAAATATAAATGATTCTCATCATTTAAGACGTCCGTGAGGAGAATGAACAGCATTACCTCAGGTGTTGTCAATGTGTTAAATGATATTATCATTATCACACGAGAGGAATGTACTAATAACTCTCTTACTCTGTCGCCAGTCTAACAAACTCTATTCAGAACAATCATCTACAATTCTCAGAATTATTTTTATGTAATTTAAATGATATTGTACAAAACATAAACAAATTTATGAATGTATTTACTTTTTTCCCCCTGGGCTTGAACTCAGGGTTTAGGTACTTGAGCCTCTTTGTGTACAAGGCTAGCAATCTTCCACTTGAGCCACAGCACCATTTCTGGCTTATTTTCTGAGTAGCTTACTGGAGATGAGTCTCATGGACTTTCTTGCTCAGGCTGGATTTGAACTATGATCCTCACATATCAACCTCCTGAGTAGCTAGGAGTACAGGCATGAACCATTGGTGCTTAGCTGTATTTACATCTAAAGACATTTTTTTTTTCCTTCAGTACAAGAGATACTGGAGAGTTAACTTACCAACGAAAATGTTTATTCTGGATCATGGTTTAAAAAGTTTCAGTCTACGATTGTTTGCCCCTGGAACTGTGAGCTTATGACAGTAAAGTACATCATAAGGAAGCCAAGAGGCAGGTCAAAACTTTGCACTATACACCCTAGGGAGTAAATGAGTAAGGAGATGAGCTGAGGTCCTATGATTCTTTCAAAGTCATGACCCAAACGACCTAAAGCTGCTTAATCCACAGCACTTTTCAATGACTCTTCCATTCCTAAATAGTACCATTCTAGGAAATCTAATCCTTAATAAAGAGGACCTTGAAAGACACGCAAAATTTAAACTATATAGTAACATTTATTGAATTTAATTTTATGTAAAAGGAATGATTATATATGTTTTGCAATCATTTATTTTATTCAATTTTACACTTTAGTGATTCATCTGGGTTTCATGTGTAGTTTTCTTATTTTCAGCACTGCCAATTATTTCATTATATGCATGTATCCAAACTGATTTATTCATGGATTGAATTTGGATAGTTTTCATTTTCCAGGTGATTATTATGAAAATGCACATGAAAAAATAGCACATAGCTTTTGAAATCAATACTTGCAGGGTTTATAAGTACAGAATGATTTACACAAGGCATGCATATATAATGCTTTATTAAATATACTAGCAAATAATTATAAATAAGGTATTTATAGAAAATTCCTGAAAAATCCACATTATTGTTAATCCTTCTCTGCTTGTTTTCTTTTATTGACTTAGCCCATCTCTACTGAAATTCCAATAATAAATTTTTGAGGTTGGCAAGTAAAATAAAAAGTAAAGATTCAAGGAGTAAAATCTCCATAATTTTAAGGACGAAAGTGCTTATAAACAAAAAACCTACTAATCAAGGAAGTATATCTTAAGCACAAAAATTAACATATGAATTCCTAGATTGTACAAAAGCAGAGTTGCTAAACAATTTTACATAGATGTAGATAGACATAAATAAGTTAAATATGTTAACTTACTGGTGATAAATACAATATATGAAAATAAAAGTTGAAAATCTACAAATCATTGAGAATGCACATTAATAAGTTAAGTTTTTACCAAACGAATAAATTTATATATCCTAAAATGAAAATGGGGGGCTGGGAATATGGCCTGGTGGCAAGAGTGCATGCCTCGTATAAATGAAGCCCTGGGTTCAATTCCTCAGCACCACATGTATAGAAAAGGCCAGAGGTGATGCTGTATCTCAAGTGGCAGAGTGCTATCCTTGAGAAAAAAGAAGCCAGGGATAGTGCTCAGGCCCTTAGTTCAAGGCTCAGGACTGGCAAAAAAAAAATTGGGGCTGGGGATTGAGCTCAGTGGAAGAGCGCCTGCGTGGCGAGTGCAAGGCCCCAGTTCAGTCCTCAGCTCTGGGGAAAAAAAACAAAACACACACAAAAACAAAAACAAACTATAAAATGAAAATGGTTCCTACCTGCACATTAGAGTAAATAATATTTTCAAATCAATTAAAAATGAAGAGAAGGATGGGAAATGCAATCATAATATTGAATGTAAACATATATGAAAATAAGCTAGGAAAATTGAGTAGTATGTTTGGGAGAACTAGGGAAAATAACAAATTTTGTGACATTTACCAAGATACAATGTACTCATAAACTGGCATGTTGAATTTAAAATTCCTATGAAAAACTACTTAATGATAATAAATCCCATGAAACAGTGAAGTAATTTTATGACTTCAATATGACCAGACTTTTTAGATTAGAAAAATATGAATTAGTCACTACTGGAGACGATATTCTGATATATTTAACTAAATCAAATTAAATAACTACGTTAAATAATTATATCACTAGACATGTCACAAAACAGTAGTCACACACACACAAACACACAAACACACATTCAGTAAACTGTGAAAGAATTAAATCACAAAGACAAAACAATAGATCTTACGAACAATCCTGTCAGTAATACAATCATAAATCTAACAGAAATATTGGCAAAGAAAAGCAAGTTACTCATGATTAAACATATGAAAACATTAAAAAGTCACTAGCAAACAGAAAATAAAATATTGGCTATTAAAAATATCTGTAATAGACTACCAGCATACATCTGCTTTACCTATTCTTGAGATTATTGGATAGAAATCTAACTAGTTAAAATGGATTTAAACCATATCCAAACTCTCTCTCTCTCTCTCTCTCTATATATATATATATTAATCTCCTTAAGAAATAGGTTTTATATGTTCATGAAAAAACTTGCGTGGATCAGTGCATAGTTTCAGTTTTAATGCATATGTCAATAAACTATTAAAATCTTGAGAACCTCTCCAACACTTAAAAATATATCTGCACCTATTGAACTAATTAAGGAAAAATTGTAAAGCTATGCATATAATATTTGATTAGGGATATGATAATTTCTAAATAAAACAAAAAAATTTGGGGGAGAATTTTACAACTCTTAGGCTGAAAAGAAATAAAGATACACAATGGGGCAAATTATGTTAACAATGTTTCACTTAAAAAGGAAAACTAAAATCTATAGGTAAATGATTTTTTTTTTTTTTTTTGGCCAGTCCTGGGCTTTGAACTAAGGGCCTGAGCACTGTCCCTGGCTTCTTTTTGCTCAAGGCTAGCATTCTGCCACTTGAGCCACAGTGCCACTTCTGGTCGTTTTCTTTATATGTGGTGCTTGGGAATCGAACCCAGGGCCTCATGTATACAAGGCAAGCACTCTTGCCACTAGGCCATATCCCCAGCCCGGTAAATAATGCTTGTTATACTCTTCTCTTTCATTAATTTCCCATAGCTTATATGCAAAATGCAATTTTAAAAAGTCTTAATAAAGCTAAAGATTGGCTATTTAAAATTTTACTTTGTATTATTAAAGCCCTCTCCCTTGTCTTCTGACTACAAAAACAAAAATGTGGGGCTGGGAATATGGCCTAGTGGCAAGAGTGCTTGCCTCATATACATGAAGCCCTGGGTTCCTTTCCCAAGCACCACTTATATAGAAAATGGCCAGAAGTGGTGCTGTGGCTCAAGTGGCAGAGTGCTAGCCTTGAGTTAAAAGAAGCCAGGGACAGTGCTCAGGCCCTGAGTCCAAGGCCCAGGACTGGCATAAAAAAAATAATAATGTATAACCTTAGCCAAAAATAGATTATAGTGACTTATCTTAGAACACAATTTCAGACAAGTTGTGAAAGAAAATGATGGAAAGGAGGGTAATGTATCCTGTGCAACTACTTAATGATAATAAAAATAAAATTTATTTTAGAAACCTTATTTTCACATTTGAAAGAATATTCTTTGGTTTGTTTGATTTTGCCAGTCCTGGGGCTTGGACTTGAGACCTGAGCACTGTCCCTGGCTTCTTTTGCTCAAGGCTAGCTCTCTACCACTTGAGCCACAGTGCCACTTTCGGCTTTTTCTACATATGTGGTGCTGAGGAATCAAACCTAGGACTTCAAGTATACGAGGCGAGCACTTTTACGACTAGGCCATATTCCCAGCCCTGAAAGAATATTATTTCTTGTAAGGAAATACTGATTAGAGAAAGAGTTTACAAAATTGAGTGCTCTTTAGTTACCAAAAATTGGAAGAAAATGATATGCTTTTCAGGTTTATCCTCCAAAATGACCTTTGTAATAAATTAGCAATTTCTACTCCAGTGACACCCGTATTGAAGGAATTAGTGGTAGTCATTTTAAATTGGGTTATTTGGTCTCTTAGACTTTTTTAGGCAGATTAATTTACACTCCTTTTTCTATTTCCATGTAATTGTTATGACACTGAAATCCTTTTGTTTCACAACTGATTTTATTTTCCCATTTGAATATGTATTTTTTTCCTTAAGAACATGTTTATCTATAATTTATTCTTAAGTAAGTGGTGCACTGTTGTGTCAAAAATAAATTAAAACCATATATATTTCCCATCACATATTATTTCCTCAAATATTTAAAAATACAATTAATGCATTTTAAAGTATAAAAAATTAATAGATATATGAGAAAGGAAAATTTCATCTCACATCTTTATCAATATACTTTGTTCAGTCACACAAAAATTATACTTCTATTTGATATATGTGAATGGCATCATTAGTAATGACTTCTGTAATGGGCTAATGTTTCTCAAAAAATTTGTTCTATTATTATCAGGGAATAATAATCACCAGAAAAGAGCAAATTCATTTAAAATACAACGGTCCAAAAGAATGTGTTGTAGCATCAAAAGCATACTCATAAACTATTGGAAAGCTTAGAAGATTAGTAATTAATCATATTTTTGTTCTTCTCTGTCCCTCTCAACAAAATACCCTTAAAACAATGACAACAAAAGACATGAGAATCAAGTATTATACTTAATGACCAAGTCAGGACTACAAACTCAGAGAGGATTAAAAAGTCAGCATGTAGCTCTTTTCTCGTGATGCTGGTCTGGGTTTGGTCTTGGCAAATCTGGATCCACAGAACGGAAACACACAATTGTTTTCCCATCTTAGAGCTACTGAGTGTTTAGAGAAAGGTCTGAGAGAAAAGTATGCCAAGACCTGGTACAAAAAAGCAATGTGGACCTTCTCTCAAGTTATGTCATGCTGTGAGTAGTAGTGTAACCTTGCATACACTTTCTAGCACTCTATTCCGAAATGACTGCTTTCTTGTCACACCGGTGAAAAAAGGAAGAGCTTTGTAGCTTTTCTGTCGTTCACACTTCTGTGGGCTGCTTCCTCTTGTAGACTACAGTTTACTAAAGACATCTCTTAGCTTTTCTGTACTTTTCTCTAGCGCAAAATAGTATCTGGAGTGTAGTAATCCTCTAAGAAATGTTGGTGGAGGAGTGGCTCTATTCAGTGTCCTTGCTAATCTAATCAGTGTATAGTTGATTGTGCTAAAAAGAGGGATACATGTGGATAGATTACCATCCATCAGTGGTATATGTTATCCATAAGTGTGAGAGCCATAAATGAAGTCGATTCACATTCACAATTTTCAAACCATTCCACAGTATCTTTGAACCAGATCCATATACTTCAATACTGAATGTATATAGGAATTGCCTGTGAAGATTTTGCAATTTATCTCTGTATGAGTCCAATTGAAAATTCTGATTTAATTATTCAGGAATTGGTCTTGGATATTTTAAAAGACCTTCAAGTGTTTTTTGTATTTGTTTTTTGCCAGTCCTGGGTCTTGAACTCAGGCCTTGAGCACTATCCCTGGCTTCTTTTTGCTGAAGGCTAGCACTCTGCCACTTGATCCACAGCACCACTTCTGGCCATTTTCTATATATGTGGTGCTGAGGAATTCAACCCAAGGCTTCAGGTATATGAGGCAAGCACTCTTGCCACTAGGCCATATTCCCAGCACCCTTTCAAGTGTTTTTAATGTGAAATTAGAGCTAACGCTTGCTATCCTGTCTTGTAGCCCTCTTTACTGGAATGTTATCAAATTTGCTAAACTGATGGAGAAATGTACAATTTATAAAAGATTGGATTTAAGTATGGGATAGTGGGGGATTCTCCAAGTGTACACATGCTGCCAGCATAAAACAGTTTAATCTTTTAATCTATATATTAAGGCAGTTAAAGATCATTTTCTATAAAATAGTTTTGGAATGTTTTTTACAGTGAATTCAATGCTATGATTTTTCTTCTTTAGGTAAAGCATGGTTGCTTTTGAAATTTTTAAAAACTACATAACATTTATTTTCCATACACTTATAGGATTAAGTTTACTATTTATTTTTTCCTTCTCAACTAAGAATTGCAAATAGATTCAGTACTTCAGCTTAATAAAAAGAAATATTCTTTTTGGAGATATGGAGATTTGAATCATGCTTACTAGGCTGGAACTCTACCACTTGAATCATACCAACAGCACCATTTCTTATCAGATATGTTTGACATAGCAGCTTCTATTGATCATCTATGGCAATTCTGGTACTAAAATTTGGAAAGTAATGAAAACCCAAGGGGAAAACCAAGAATCCATATGACGAGACAAAGTAAACATTACTGTATGGATAAATGAGAATAGAATCTGTTCCTGAAAGTAAAAAAAAAAAAAAAAAAAAAAAAAGAGGGCTATTTTGAAGCATCATAATAATAAGTGATTTTTTTACTGAGAATTATCAAAAGGTTTTTAAAAATTCTGTGAAATTTGAACACTAAGTTTGAAATTACTGTACTTATATTAAAAACTTTAAAATGGTAATAATTTAAGCAAGTAGAGTTAATATCACTGATACTGGGCACAAAATGCAGTGATGTACCACTGACAACATTGTAACACTGCTACTATTCCTGAAAAAGACAAAATCTGAATGCAACCATTAACGAATACCAGACAAGTTTGTTCATCAAAGAACAAATTAACCAATTCAGAAACAGAAATGGCATGAAAGACAGACTTTCCAGATGAAAGGAGATTGAAGAGCTTTGAAAACTAAATGAGATGTGGGACTCTTGGTTTGGATTTTGATTTGGAAAAAATAAAGTATATTAAGAAAATTGGCCAACCAGGAAAATATCAAAAATAGTCTATTAGATGATAAATGTCACAAATATAAAATTTCATGAATTTGATAACTATACTGACATTAGTGACAGTTCTGATTTTTAAAAGACACACATTTCACTTGTTCTCTTATACCTTAGCAAAATAATGACAATAGTAATTATTAATGGTTGGAGAGAAAGCCAATATGGCACAATTCTAACCGCTAATGCATGTAGATGAATCATTTAGGGCATTGGTATAAGTTCTCTGTGATATATTTGCCACTGTTCTGCAAGTTTGAAATTACTTAAAAATAAACACATATAATTAAAACGATACTTCACTGCAAAATCTAAGGACCTCATCAGCAGGCAGATCTTTAGAGATATGTTATGAATTATGTCAGACCCTCCAGCACTGTTTATACTTGATCACATTTGCAGTTTGTGCTTCTGCTTGCTAAATTACTGGCTAAGTATTGCCATGTAATTTGGTTGCTATTGATATAGAACATGACATTCCATTTGGGCCACCTGAGTATACTTGTTTCTATCTCAGTACAAGTGGCTTTTTGCTTATAGTTTTGATAATTATACTGTAGTGCAATGGTTGTCTATATGAACCCAAGGGTGATGTCTGGAAAACACACACACACACACACACACACACACACACACAGAGTATTATTTTCTCTAGAATATTTTAACATCCAATTGAGGAATTGATATATTTAATAAAATTTTGTGGAGTTTATAAAGTATACTTAGAGCATCAAAGGGTATGTAAAATTAATGGGAAAAAGTGTGAAAGGGGCAATTTGGGATAGGAAAGTTTACTATGAATAGATGGCCCCAGAGAAAAATGGAAGAAGGTAGAGGGATTCAGTAAATGAAATGGTAGAAGAGTCTCAAGATACAAATATTGAAAACAAATGTGATATTTTTATTTAAAACTATAACTGAAACCAAACATTTAATTTAACCACACCTTTAATCCTAAGTACTAAGGAGACTGACATCCGTTGGTTGTATGGTGAGGTGATCCCATTCAGGAAAGTCCATAGGCATTTTATCTCCAATTACTCACCAAAAAGCTGGAACTGGAGTTGTGGCTCATGTGGTAGAGTACCAGTCTTGAGTAAAATTAGTAAGGAGTAACATCTAGGCCCTGAGTTCAAGATGCAGTACATAACTAACACTTTACACCCATTGTAAGTGAACATGATCTTCCCTGATAGATAATTAAAGCATATTAAATAAACTAGAAGTCACATAGTCAATGCTGTTTAGATTTTCCCAATGATTTAAAATTCTTGTGCATCCTTCTAATTGCGTTATTCCTTTCTTATGCCTTCACTTCCTTTCCTTCTGAAATGCAGTAATTTATTTTTCATCTGAAGTTTGTTCAACAGTTACTATTGGCCCACAGAAATAACTATAACTTTATTCTGTGTTCTATATCTAGTTATTTGTTGTTTAATTGGAGTCTTTGAGATGATTTCCACTCTTTATGAAATAGTTTTTATATACTACTTTCATATTCTAATTTTAAAATTATTTTCTCTTAATTCTTCAAAAATGTTTCCATTAACATATGGATTTGATGTCACTATCTCTCAATAAGCAATATTTTTCAAAGAAAAAGTTGAGACAATTAACTTTCACAATTGTTATGTATCACAGAACTAACAAGCAAGTGCTTCTTTTTAAGCCATTATACAGAATTATGTCATCTCTCTTATTGAAGATACTTCCTTTCTTTCTTATATTATGTGAAGGAGAGATCTCGGTCAGTGAATGCTTTAATTTTTTTTTTTTAATGATTTTTTCCCTCAATTCTTCCTATTACCATGGGAAGAATATGTGTAGAGGATTGGACTGTTTCCAGTATAGTCTCTGAAACCTTGAATTGTTTGTCTTCTAATTGCAATGCAACTCAACACATTTTATTTCATATAAAATTATATTATTTCTGTTTCAGAATTTTCCCTCATTTACAAAATGAACAATGGGCCAGGCAACTGTGGCTTCTGCCTATAATCCTAGCTACTCAAGAACCTGAGTTATGAAGACCATGGTTTGAAGCCAGCCCAGGCAGGAATGTCCTGAAACTCTATTCTCATTTTAATCAACAAAAGACAGAAGTAGATGTGTAGCTCTTGTTATCACAAGTGTTAGCCTTGACCATAAAAGCTCAGGGACAACACCCAGGTCCTACATTCAAGCCCCAGGACCAGCACAAAAAAGGCAAAGGGAGGGATATCTCACAGAAAAGCCAAAATTTTGAACAATATAAACCAATGTGTTATTTATAATGTATAACATAATATGTATACACATATGACATATGTTTATATAAGATCACACATGCATGTTATAAATAAATATATACTCTGACATTTGCAGATCAGCAGGCTGCAAGTTACAATTAAATCTAAGTTGCTTGTTGTTTGCCTCAGTAAACTCAAAGATAATTTCTTGAGTTTAAATCATCCAAGAAGCAATCATGTGGCAATGACCATGAGATCATGTGTCCATACAATTTTTATTAAATAAATAGAAGCATTGGAAATTGCCTAAATTTATAGAAGGGGTTTGTGGAAGCTGAACTATCTCTCCACATCATAGCACATGTGTCCTAGGACAATTACTTAGCATGTTCATCAAATTTGCTCCTGGAATTAATCACAGTATTTTCCACTTTAAAATAATTTATTATCTGTTGCTTTAACCAGATCCCCAACAAGAAGAATGAAGCAGAATAGATATTTAAAAAAAAAAAAAAACAATGATCGCCTCAACAATTTTTGCATTCAGAAATGGTCACCTAAGGTATTTTTATTTTTATTTACTAATAACTTAGTGTTAATTCTAATGGCTTCCAAATTTTATAAGAAAACAAACATACTTATACAAAACCGCATAGACATTTTAAACTTGTAAAAATAGACCAATACCCTAAAATTGTATAATTATATTCACTTCCACATATTGTTTATATCTCAGTTCAGTCAGACTTGCCAAATGCTAATAAATTAATGCTTTTGCAAATGAAATGTGATTCTTGTAAGCTAATACTCAAACAGAGGAAACAAACGCAGGATTTATACTGTTTTGTTTGTACTTCATGTTTTGCCTGTCATCATAAGCAAAGTTAATCTGCATTATTAGTAATTGTCAACAGAATACTTTGAGCATAAGGCAAATACAGCAGGTGGTTGAAAAATGGCTGAAAGCAAAAATGTAAAACAAATGATTGCTAGGCAAAGGGAATCTACTTCTGAATAAATTAAAGATAAATTGAAGTGCTTCCCAACTCCCACTGAAGGTCAAGCCTGGAAAGAGTAATAAATTAACTAATGTTGGATTATACCATTTGTTTAGAAGCTGAACTGCTGATATTTTATTACTTACTAGTTGCTTTGATTTTAGAAATGTGCATTACTTGTATCTATAAGGTATGAGACATTAAAATTCAAAGTTTATGTAACATTTTTTACTGACAAATACAACTGTGTATTTAACCATTAAGCAGTTTAGTCTACCATATCTACTCTCTTCCATTATTATTTTGCATATCCATTACACCTCGGAGATCATTGGGTCTGCCTGATCATGGATTAGGACCTATCAAACTATGTACCAAATTCAATGCTTATCTCTACAGGTTAATAGTCTCAGGTATTTGTTATTATGTCAGAAAACACATAGGGAGATCAGGTCAGGAGATTAATGCATCATTTAAGGTAACACATACTTCATTAAGATCACAAAACACAACTACACTGGGAGTTAAATGCCAATTTGAAAAGAGAAACAACTTTATGATTGTCCACCCACTGACTTCCTCTCCATAGTTTGGACCACTGGGAAATAACTTCTGTGTTTGCTATAGCTATCACAGAACCATCATTTGAAACCAGGCTGCTAGATAGGTAACGCGTGCTCAAATGATAGAGGTAATTTCATCAGCCAGAGAAAATGTTCCTCCAGAGAAGCATTTACCCACCTGCCAACCTAGATACAAGAATCTCTAAGGGGCTCTTGTTATTTTAATCTTCTGAAAAATTAAAAGGTATGATAAAACAATTGAGACCGGGGGCATGGAGGTGGTTAACTTTAATGTCTTTTAGTGTAGGCCAAGGAAAGAAAATGAAAATTCAAATGAAACACACGTAATCATCAGTTAAGGTTTAAATACCCACAGAGTGCAATTCCAAGTATTGATTTTCTACAATTGCAAATTTATGGTTAAGTGGATGTTTCTTGGCTTTTATATGAATATAAATACAATATTCACTATAAAGGAGTCTTAATCACAGCCTTAAAAATGATATTAACTGTTAGATCTTTTCCAAATATTCTATGTGGACATTTTCCCTAAATGAGTCATTAAAATTAGAACTAGTAGAACTCAATGAGAGTTGATGTTCCTGAAATAAACAACAGACCTGAATACTTGATAATGATTACCAGGCCAAGGACAGGAGATACAATAGACTGCTCCAAATGTCTCATAACAACTTTCTTTATTCCTACCTGCTCATATCCCCTCTGCTTAAATGATATTTTCTTTTCCAAAAATTCTGTCTTTTGAACAAATATCTGTCACAATTTAGATATCTATTTCTCTACTTCATCCCTCCCGACTTTCCTTTAAAGTGCCTTTCTTATGATAAAATAATGGCTTTCACAGGAAAATAGTCAGATCTTGAACAAATAATGTTAAGCTAGACAAGCCTAGAACACAGACAACAAAGGCGCATGGTCTCCTTGATATATGATTGTTAAGCAGGATGGGGGTGGGGGCAGAACAGTAGAGATCGGGTCTGTAAAATAACAAACTTCTTTTCAAATGGTATTTCCATATTTGTGGGCCAGAAACTTTATATTATGTATCTAAAGCCAAACAATTACTAAACAAACATAAAAAGGTCTAGCATAGACCTATGATAGGATCACAATAGATCATCAGTTATGTACATATGATTATATAACATGAGGCTAAGCAAAATGAACTCCAAGAGAAGGAAACAGGAGGATTTTATTGTTGTCATTATGTTTGATGTACTAGGTGAACTTCCTTTGGAATACCCCATGTGGTTACTATATATGATTTTGATACACTGGATATTGTACATATGCTTACCTAAACTAGGGAAGGGAAAGAAAACTGAGGGAGGGTGTAACAAATATGACAAGAGATGTACTCACTACCTTATTATGTAACTGTAACCCCTCTGTACATCACCTTGTCAATAAAATTTAATAAAAATAAATACCTTTCTTGATCTTCTTATTTAATTTAAATCCACTATTTTATCATAATTATTTTGTGCTCTCACTCTGTGGAATTTTTGCACTCCTTTTCCTAATTTTTCATGATAAAATTCTCAAAATTCAAATAAAAATATAAACATTTCTGGTTTTCGTGATGATACTGGAAGACTAGGAGTGAAAAACAGCACACACACATTTATACACACACACATATATATACACACACAATCTAGTATATACTGCATAGTTTTACATATGATATTTACATATCATATTATAGTTAATAGTATATATAAATATTTAAAAGTACTCACACATCCATATTAAGTAAGGTAAAATTACAGAATGCCTTTTGTTTGTATTTAACTGTCATCTTACAAATAGCATGGTGTTGAATCATGTTTATTTTTCATCAGTTTCTAATCTGTTTTTAATTCCATTATTTTGTGATACTAGGGCTTGAAATCAGAGATTTAATCTATCTGGGTTTGTTGGCTCCTCTGGAGCTCTGTCACTTCAGACCTGCCTCTAGCTTTGCTTTTTTCTGGTTAATGGGAATTGGAATCTTAACTATTCTTCTGCCTTGGCTGTTCTGCCAGACTGTAATCTTCCAAATATCAGGTCCTGAGTTCTAGGGATATAGACATGATTCACTAGAGTCCAGCTCAATCTTTTAATTTACTTTCATTTACTACTATTTGTCTAAGCTTGGCTTTGTCATCTCTCTTGTTACATATTTGCTGGTAGGCTTTAGTAATCATTTTCCTTCTCTTTGGTAACAGAAAGGAAGATTCATTGACTATTTAAAATATTAATTTTGTATTCTCTATTAACATTTTAATTGCAATTCCTTGAATAATATTTCATGAATTATTTTAGGGAGTATATATTCATCTTTAATTTATCACAATCATATTGAATTAATACTATCCCATTTTAAGTACAGTAAAACTTATATTAAGATAATTCATTTACATTTTTTTTTGGTATTTAGAGCTAATATTTTAATGTATTCTATTTCTACATATTGTATTAAACTTAGGACATATTGTTAATAATTTTTGCTGTACACAATTACACTTCAGAGCAAATAAAATAATACATAAACCATGTTTTAAATCAGTGTGTTTCATCACTTTGTAGTGTTGTTTTTTTCCATTTGTAGACCTCAAATCTCCAACCGATATTTTCTTTGTTTCAGAATGTCTAAGATTGTCTACGGCCATACCACCGTGAACACGCCTGATCTCGTCAGAATGTCTAAGACATATATGTATATGTATGTGTGTATGTATATGTGTGTACATAACATAAACATTCCTGTGAATTTTTTAGAGAAGTTTAATTCTTAAACCATTCTATAGTTCCACCAGATCTTCTCTGTTATGTCTTTCATTTGTGATATTTTTTGGACATATATGCTAAAGTTCATTTTCCTTTTTAATTTCTGGGTGTTTGAGCTAATTTTAAAGAAAATTAAAATAATGGTATTATATAATTGTATCCAACTGTAAGTACTTAACAACTTAAAAAATTATTCTCTCATCTTCACGGGCTGGGGATATAGCCTAGTGGCAAGAGTGCCTGCCTCGGATACACGAGGCCCTAGGTTCGATTCCCCAGCACCACATATACAGAAAACGGCCAGAAGCGGCGCTGTGGCCTTGAGCGGGAAGAAGCCAGGGACAGTGCTCAGGCCCTGAGTCCAAGGCCCAGGACTGGCCAAAAAAAAAAAAAAAAATTATTCTCTCATCTTCAGTCCTTTGTTCATCCTAGGTGATATATGTTTCTTAAATATTGGTTAAAACTTTTTCTAAGATATCCACCTGTTTTGTCTTTATTAATGTCTTTCCATCTCTTTCTTTAACTTTGATTTCATTTACTTCCTGCAGATTCCTTAATATTTATTCTTATTTTATAGTTTGTAATCCATGCTCTTTGGTAATTCTAACAACAAAGTGGTCCAAATGTCGGTGTCCACTAAATGATTATTTTTTATGATAAAACATAAATTTTCTTTTGTATTTTTTGCCTGAATATGAAGTTTCTGGTTGTATAATAGACATTTTGATTATTATTATTTTTTTACATTGTAGATTTCTTTCTACCTTTTTGGCATTCCCTGGAGAGATTTCAGCTTTTTTTTTTTTTTCCTATCAAGCATACAGATGAATAAATATCACCTTGAACTTTAGACTTTCAGTGTATGTATGAGTATATTTTATTATTCCTGAAATATAATCTCTACTTCTAAAGCTTAGACTGTTATATACCTTCAATATTACTAATAAATATTTCTTCTTTTAAAAAATCTTTTGATTATAATTAGCAAAGTGGTCATTTCATGACTTCAGTATTAGGAGCAGGTAGAAAATCTATGAGCTAGACTTGAAAATTTGGATCTTTTGCCTTACTTATTCAGAAAAGAAATTCATGAAAATTGTAGAATGGAAAGTCCAAACGTCAAAAGCATAAAAGGGGAGTAAATATCCTTTATGAAGAACACACACTTAGATTGAAAAAGCTGTCAAGAACTCTGTTGGGTAGGATTAACAGGGAGTTGATGTCCAAAGTCTATTTGTTTGTCCAATAAAAATATTCAACAGCTCTGGCATTACATTACAAAAGTAGAACATATTTTCTAGTGATGCTCAAATAAAACAATGGGACATTTTATTTTTTGTCTATGTAATAATACCTCCTCCAAAATCCTCAATAACACTTTGGAGTAGGTCTTTCCTGATCATGACCCAGCAAGGATATCGAGAACACAGGAAAAAGATTTTCTGGATAGCTATAAGAGGTGTTTCCAGAATGATATCCTTTGAGCATCAGAGAATGGGTTTTTCTTTTATTTTCTTCTCTTCATCCTTTTATTCTTTCTCTTTTATTCTTTATTTTCTTCAAGAAACAAGGTACTAAGTGTTTCAACTGAGGGTCTGTCACTTGCTAGATTGACCTGATACCTCTGAGCCATACTTCCAGCCTTCTCTTTTACAGATTATTTTTAGGATAAGAACTCACTTCCTGAGTCAGGAACCTGAGCTTAGATCCTCCTACTTTTAGGTTTCCAGTCCTTTAGGTGTCACAAGCACACCACATAGCTTCCATTTTTCCCTCTGTGTAAACTAGTTCTTATGGACATTTCTACCTGTACTGGGCCTTGCATGAAAGTCCTTCTAATCTCAGGCTTTCCTGCAGTTTAGAAGGATGGGTGTGTGCCACTGTACTATGTGTTGAACAGGGCATCTTCTAAGCTTTTCTGCACGGGCTAGCTTGGAACCATGATTTATCCTGTTTGCAGCCTGCCTTTGTGTGCTCGGTTGTAATCCTAGAGAGGATTGCAGGTATGGCAGTAATCATAGAAATCTGTGTGTATATACAGAAGCTTGTTTTACTGGTAATTTTCTAACTTGCCTTACAGCCTTCAAAGGATACATTAGAGAAATATTTAAACATAATATGTTATAACTTGTTAACCCAGTATTGTCTTCTATTCACTGTAAGAAAATTCACTAAAAGAAAAATTATCAGAAATATATGTGAAATTATTTATAAATTTTGAAACATTGAACAAGATATTAGATAAAATAAATGTTAAAATAGTTGATTTTTTTTATAAAAAGAAGTTCTACATATTATGTTACTGTCCTACTTCGAGAGATAATACACACTGTGCTTTTATTTATTTATGTTGCTGATACAATGGGTGAAACTAGAGCCTTATGTTTGCCAGGTAGGTGTGCCAGCCATATCTCCAGCCTCAACTATGTTTTTCATACAGGAAAAAATTGTTCTTCATGTAAGTTATTTTTTTATGTAGACACAATTATAGACATTTAAAGAGATGTCAGTTGCACCTAAAATAAATGCCTACTGTGGTTTGGAGCTTTCACTGTTTCTAGCTGGGAATTGGTTTCTCCTACTGTGAATATGGATTCTTATGACAATATTGTAGGAGAAAAATAACCTGAGTTCATTTAAGGTCTAACACAAACCAGGTCACAGGAAGAATGAGCAGCATGGAGCTGCTGGAAATGCTGGAAAAGCTGTACAATGCAGATTGGGATAACAATTGCAGAATTGGAATGGGAAGAGAGTAGAGGCGTGGGACATTTTCTTTCTACCAAATTGAGGATTTTTCATCTAAACAATAGAAATATACACTTTTCCTCTTTTTTGGCTTTTTACTTACTAGTTATTCTTAGATTTGCCAGTTTTTTGATCACCAGCTTTTTTCCCACTCTTATTGTGCTAGGTCTTACATTTGTCACTATTGAAATTTAACTTTAATTTTTTTTTTACAGTGAACTTTTTGTCTTGAACTCTGGGCCTTTGTGCTATTTCTGAGCTTCTTTTGCTCACCACTAGTGCTTTGCCACTTGAGCCACAATAGCACTTCTGGCTTTTTTGAGTTATTAATTGGAGCCAAAATTCTCACAGACTTTCATGCCTGGGCTGGCTTCGAACTGCTATCCTCAGATCTTAGCCTCCTGAGTAGCTAATATTATAGGTGTGAGCCAATGGCGCCTAGCTTATAGTAAATATTTACTTCATTGCTATTTATATCTGTCAGAAGAAATCTTGATTACGTATTTTTTCAAAGTTTCTCTCACATGCAATCTCTTTGTAAAAAACAAAATCAGATAAAAATAGCTATAAGAAATACATCAGTGAAAACTAAATATTTTTATAAGGAAAATGATTATTACAGATCTATGAATGCATTTCTAATTTTTTAGTGACTAATAATATCTAAGTGATAAAAGGCTTTATTTGAAGGACTAAAATAAGCAATAGAGTACCACTGTTCTCTAATTTAAGTTTCTCATATTCTATTCTGCAGAGATTTAGTTATGATGCTTAGATTACTGCAACTTGCGTACCATCTGAGTTTTGTATGCGTTTAGCTCCAAGTTACTTTGTAACTATCTTCCTGAACACACAAATTAATTATTAATGTACTGAGTGGAAGTTGTGGCAGATTCAGATATTCAGTAGAGATGAAATAATTTAGATGTTTAGTGTGACAATCATAACACTCACCATTGACCCCAGAGGAGTTTTTGGATTGCTTAGCTTGAGAGAATTGAGCTTCACACCCACCCTTCAAGCTGACAGAGTTGAAACTCTTGTTCTGAGAATATTTCCTACTGTAATAAGATGAAGAACATCTCTATTTCTAAACAGTGTCTCCCAGAAGTCTAAAAAGGACATAAAAAGTTCTGACAGCATGATACATAAGCTTCAAATAACTATGCGTATGCACTCCCTTTTTTTCCTTAACATAACAAAACGAGAAGGCCAATTTCTCTCATGCATCCTAGAGTGCCAAAGCCCAGATCTCCTAGTATACCTTTCTGAAGAATGCTAGAGGAATAAGAGGATGAGTTCACGTATTGATCCTTGTGATAAGAATTCTGACATGCATGTTCCTTTGAATGACTTGCATTAGTCCTAACAAGTTGCATGAAGGAAATAAAAGATTTAACAAAAGTCATAGAGATTGGAGGAGTCAATGACAAGTCTCACAACCTCTTAGAGTTTAAGGCTAAAATAATGTATCTGTGATCTAAGGGTGCAACCCACTGGTAACTGCTTTTGCTGATACAGAGGACTAGCAACTAATTCCTGAGTTGGGGCAAACATGCAAAACACAAACAAACAAACAAAAACCTGTTGCATAGGCAAATGGAGGTAAGAAACTTCTTCCTTCTTTCACATTAGAATAGAATCATGAATAGTAACAAAACCTGTGATATGTAGACCCTAAACTTCTAGGCATTCATATCAAGAAATGAACATAAATGAAGAAAACAAAAGCCCCATTTAATATAATCACCCCTCAGTGTCTACAAAATAATGATTTCTAGCCTGCTGAGGACACCAATAACTTCAATTTACAAGTGGGACAATAAAGGAAAAAAAGAAAAATGGCATAGTATCTACTGTAACCTATGCATATTTTCTGTATACTTTAAAATATTGTTATATTACATATAATAGCCTCTAATACAAGGCATAATTTATATGCCAATTGAGGCTCAATTGTACAATTAGAGAATAATGTCAAAAATCAGTGCCTATATTCAGTACAGATATGACTTATATATTGGCAATACTAGAGACTGAATTCACGCCTTTACGTTTACTAGACAGGTACTCTATCACTTGATCACCTTCAGCCTTTTTGCTTTATTTTTCAAATAAGGTCTCATTATATGCCAAGGTAAGGCAGGACAGTGATTGTTCTATTAAAATTTTCTTTCTAGCTAGAATTACACGGTCATGCCACCCAGTTCATATTTTAATTGCATGTGACGGAATTTTTGCAAACTTTATCTGTCGAGTTTGCCTCAAACAGCAATCTGCCTCTAGCTAGGATTGTAGGACTGTCTCTGTTTCCGATACAGAAGTGTCTTTTCCCCCACAAAATACATTTAATTTGCAGTTTGTTGAAATGAAACTGATATATACAAAACACTAATTGAATTAGATAGTGTTGTCTCTGTATAGCAACCATTTTCACAAGTATGGTTTTGAATGTCATAATGTAATAATAGTTATGACATAGTTTTAGAATAAAATATGATAAATAGAGGATAAAGGGTGTATCTATAAAGTTTGGCAATCTCTTATTTTAAAAATGATGCTTGACTGATAATTTTACCTTAATACCTTTTGGTATATAGTATTATTTAAACAGAAGCACACATTACAAATTTCTCTTATTGTCTCTAGGCATTGTGTGTATGGAGTCTCTCAGGAGAGCCTCGATTGCATGCTGAAAAACTGAGGGTCCCCTGTAAGTGGTTTGGTGAGGGTGCAAGGGTTGCCTAGGTGTGCAAAGATATACACCTGCCTATTTTTTTTTTTTTTTTTTGCGCCAGTCCTGGGCCTTGGACTCAGGGCCTGAGCACTGTCCCTGGCTTCTTCCCGCTCAAGGCTAGCACTCTGCCACTTGAGCCACAGCGCCGCTTCTGGCCGTTTTCCGTATATGTGGTGCTGGGGAATCGAACCTCGGGCCTCGTGTATCCAAGGCAGGCACTCTTGCCACTAGGCCATATCCCCAGCCCCTACACCTGCCTATTTGATCCTTCTTTTTCCTCCTGATTTAACCTTAACATGAGGAGTATGCTCTGTTGCCTGGGTTGGCTTAGAGGTGGTCCATTTTGTTGATCCATGCTGAACATTTTAATTGAAATCTGATGATTATATTAAGTTCCTCAAACTTGAACTTAACCTCTTTAATGGATAATAATTTCTCAATATTCAAATGATTCACCTTTTACAAAGATGATATGACAATAATCTGATTAATATTAACTATTTATAAACCAGACAGTTTTATGACTAAAGATATATTTAATTTCACACAAAGCCCAAATATATCTCTTGCTTCCTGCCTCAGGTTCACAATTGCATTTTAAATGAAACCATTAATTTTTCAGATTGTCTTTATTTTTAATATGGTCATTTATTTGTGAATTAATTATGCAAAAATAATTAGGAAATGAAAGCTCAGCAGGAACACCATGAATCACCATTTTTGCTTGAGAGAATCAATTAAAATAAAACGATGTTGAAAATAAAATGCCCTACAGCTGGCATGTGAAAAACAATTATTTTAAATTTCTACTTTGAGGTAGATATGCTGAAGTTTTATTTTACATGGATACATGGATACGCAAACTTCCTAAAAAAGCATTTCTGTTTTGTTTTTTGCTTTAAAATTATATGTGTTAACTTTAAGTAGTTATACAAAGGAGTTGCCATTACTCAAGTAATTTATTAATACATTGTTTTTGGATCAAGTTACCCTTTCCACATGCTCAGCTACCCCTCCCAGCCCCCCTTCTCATCTCTTAATTTGAGGATATATACTGCATTTTTTTTGCCATTTAACAAGCAGTTAATATGTACAATGCATCTTGATCTGTGTCTCCACTTAAACATCTCTACAAAAACATAAATTTCCCATTAAATTCATTCCCTACTCTTTGCCTTTGAGTTTCATGAGTGTGTATCTGCATGTTTGTGTTTGTGTGTGTTTAAGGAGGTTTCAATTCTTCTCAGTCCTTATGTTATTGAGCGATTTCAAGCAAGAATAGAAACAAACCTACATAGTAAACTGTATTGAGAATTGCAAAGTAATATTTTTTAAGAAAAGCTGTCATAGAATAGGTCTCTCATTTTTTCATCTCAGAAGAGAGGTCAATGAGACAATTCTTTTGTGCCTCACCTTTATTCGAGTTTAAAAGGAAGAGTTTATACAGCCTTTTATAAACTCATCAGAATAGTTTTGGTTATTATGTTTATTTGTTTTTGCCAGTCCTGGGCCTTGGACTCAGGGCCTGAGCACTGTCCCTGGCTTCTTTTACTCAAGGCTAGCACTCTACCACTTGAGCCACAGCATCACTTCCAGATTTTTTCTATATATGTGATGCTGAGGAATGGAACCCAGGACTTCATGCATATGAGGCAAGCACTCTACAACTAGGCCATATTCCCAGCCCAGTTTTGGTTATTTTTGAATCAGTAATATCATACATCACATTACTGTTCTCCTGCAATATGCATTTACACTCTTGGTTTTGTCCTTATTTGACTTGTTTCCTTTTAGAACCATCTTTAAGACAATAAATAAATAAATAACATTTAAAAATATTCGTGTCTGAACAATCTAGTTACTAGCCACTACTTAAGAGGCTACTTAACAGGCTAAGATCTCAAAGATAATGATTGGGGGCCACCTGCGAAGGGAAGTTCACCAAAGGATATATCCAAAATAATCAATAACAAAGCTGGACTGGAGGCATGGCTCCAGTTGTAGAGATTAGCTAAGTAGGCAGAGCAAGCAGTAGTTAAAATTCTAGTACTACCTGGTGCTTGTGGCTCATGCCTACACTCATACCTACTGAGGACGTTAAGATCTGAGTGTAGCAGTCCAAAGCCGGCCTGAACAGAAAAGCCACGATGAAACTCAAATCTCCAAGTAACCACTCAAAAACCAGAGGTGGAGCTGTGGCTCACAGTAATAAGGTGCTAGCCTTGAGCAAAAGAGCTCAGGAACAGCATCAAGGTCCTGAGTTCCAGCCCCATAATTCTCCCTCACTCCCCCCCCCAAAATAAAATAGTTCCAGTACTGCTAGAAGACAAAAATCTCTTTTATGTTATAATTTTTTTTCAAGTAGAAATGTCTTCTTTCAATAGTCTTACATCTTATGTCCTATTACATTCCATCCGTGGTATCTTAGCCAAAACCCTTTCATAAACATTCTGTGACATGCTTTTACTCTTCTTGTTTTGTTCTTGGAAAATACTTTGTATTTAAGGCAAATCCTTATTTAGAAGCAAAATCCATTTGTTCATATCCCCAAATACCCTCCTTCTTTTTTTCTGAATAATTATTTATTTATTGTCAAAGTGATGTACAGAGGGGTTACAGTTTCATATGTAAGGCAGCAGGTACATTTCATTTCCTCCTTCCCCTCCATGAGTTGTTCAATTGGTTTATACCAAATGGCTTTGTAAGAATAGCTTTTGGAGTCATTTGTCTTTTCATCCTTTGTCTCCCAATTTTGATATTCCCTTTCCCTTCCCTAGTTCTAATACAAGTAAATACAGTATCCAGGGGACTCAGATGTGATACAGTGATAGAGCAGGCACAACCACAGGAAGGGGATATAAGAGGAACAATAACAACAACAAAGCTATGGCTTCACATGGCATGTTAAAAATATAACACTCATTTCCATAACATGGAGTTCTTTTCACTTAGCATCATCTTATGTGTTCATAAGGAATAGCTATTGGGCTCTTGTGATCTTCTGTTGTGACTAGCCTAAACCTGTACTAATTATTCCCTATGAGGGAAACCATAGAGTCCATGTTTCTTTGGATCTGGCTCAGGAAGGTAAACTTGTTCAGCTGCTCTGGAAAGTGGTATGGAGATTCCTCAAAAGGCTAAACATAGACCTCCCCTACAACCAAGCAGCGCCCTTCTTGGGCATCTACACAAAAGACTACAAACAGGAACACACTAAAGCCACAACAATGTTCAATTAGCACAATTTGTCATTGCCAAAATATGGAACCAAACCACATGCCCCTCAGTAGATGAGTGGATCAGGGAAATGTGGCACATATACATAATGGAATTTTATGCCTCTATCAGGAAGAATGACATTGCCCCATTCATAAAGAAATGGAAGGACTTGGAAAAAAAATACCGTCCTTCCTTATACCTTTTTTCTTGGTTCAGTTTTACCTGGTGATATTTCCATGCATAGGTGTTGACATTGTGTAAATTTGGCTACTATTTGCACCTTGTGAATGACTGCTCTTATCCATTTTTTTTTCTTACATAAGTCTTACATAAGTCTGAGAGTGGTAGAAAGTTACATTCTCCCATGGTTGGAAAAAAAAATAAAAATTTCTAAATGACCATGAACAATAAAGTTATCAGTATAAGCAAGAAGGCAGAAAGCATAGTAAATACACAATGAACCACAAATATTTGTATTAGTCCTGAGTTGAATTTTGAGATACAAAAAAGGAAATTTATGGCACAATATTTAATCTTAATAGACAAAGGAGGGAAGAAAGATAAACATCTGTCATTAAATGCATTTTAAGATAATAGTATTGAATGAGAGACTAAAATAAAAATGCATTTTCCCTTATTAACGTGGAATCAGGTGAAACTATTAAAATCAGAGATAAAGTCACTTACTCTTGTGTAGTCTATACCTTAGTAGACAGCTGAAGATAAACTGAAGCACTGTTTTCTCATGGCTGCCCAAGCTCTGTAATAACACTCTTTCGCTGTATGATCCCATGAATTTTTATTTGGTGGTAAGAGGCATGGCTTAACCTGACTTGTGAAACCCCTAGGGTTTGGGCTGGGACCCAAAGTTGTGGCTTCAACTGGAGTATCTTCTGCATGTCAAGTGGGAAGGTGCCATTAGGTGAGCATCTTGGAGCTGTTATTTCCTGAGAAGTACAGGGCGTGTGGATCACCAAGACTTTGCTAGATATCACAAGTTATTCTCTGTAAGTAAATAGTCCAGGATTTGATTCCTTATGAAATCCAACCCACCATTTCCAGCAATCTGTTTTCCTGATTTCCAGTATAATAACTCCGATGTCATCTGCAACACCTGAAAATGATAAGTTCTGTGCTTTTGAAGAGTTCTGATTGACACCTACTTATACATTATTATGAAGTAGAATGTGATGTTTCATTTGTGTATCCATTTTTTGATAATCAATTAAAGGTAATTACAACACCCATTATCTTAAGGTTTTATTTTTTCCTAAGGAAGATATTAAAAATCTCCTCTTCTGGCTTTGAGTAAGTACATTACTATTAGCTGTTTTCACCTTGTATGTCATAAGATCCCAATTGATTTCTTCTACCTATCTTTGACATTGTATTTACTGTTAATAGGACTGTAAATTATTTCAGCTACTATGGAAAATTTATAAATTAATGTAATGCATGCTCAATTATATTTTCAAGAACATTTAATCTAAAACAATAACATGACTGAATCTAAACATTCCTAATATATTTCCATCTCTCAAATGATATCTTGTGTAAATGACAATCTGCATACTTAAAATATTCCAGGGTCATTTTGATTTTTCTACCAGCTCTCATTTCATTTATGCAAATATGTCAGAATAACTAAAGAAAGCAAAGACTGTTTTGTAAATGAAATTAAGTAAGGAAAGACAGCTGTTCTTCATTGTTTAGATTAAATTTAAAAAGTTATTTATTATATAGTTTGAAAGCTAATGGAAAATTGTTACTGGGAACATTTTTCACTACTGAAAATGATAAAAGCTTTTACGAATGAAGCATTCAAGTCATATATGAATAAAAATGCTAAGTTTCTGTTGAATTGGAAGATAAAAGTAACACTTTATTGGTGCATTAAGGGGAATCAATGTGGTCAAAAATTTAGGCAAAGGTTTCATAGGTAGGATGGGGTAGGCCTTTGTACTAATTTCTGCCTACCAGGCTAAGGCTTTGGCATTATAACATGCCACTTTGAGGCTAAATCAAGATCAAAGAGAAGATCTCCACGTAGCTCTTACAAATCATTCCACTTGCTAATACTTGCTGATACTTTGATCCAATTCAACATGTACCCTCTCCTAGCTTTTATCTAATTGTAATCAAGACCTCATTAGCTTTTCTTCAGGAGCTTATTAGAATAATAGATCTGCAAAGGAATTTTATTATTCTTTTGCTTTTGGACTTTACATGAGGTAACCTTTCATGATTCTTTAATAAAAATTAAAGTAGTTGTATTAGTTAATTAGGAAATATGCAACCTTGGTTTTGCTTTTCCCCATCAGGCAAGTATTGAAGCTGACACTTCCACTGAGTTTACCCAAGGGTTTAGAAGCTTGGAGAGTTAAACACAAGCAGCTGTCAAAGTACAGGCACCATCACAAGCTCCCCAAACCTAATTACTACAAGTGAAAAGTTTCCTCCTGAGAGGGACCACTTTCATTCCAAATCTGACAGGTAGAAATTAGTTGCCTAATGGAATGGAATCGTTCTGCAAATTGAAGGAATTAAGTGTGCTTTTTAAATTTAAGCTCCTTCCAAATTGGATTTTAATTTGGACCCAAATGTGAAGAGGTTGATGACATGATGCAGCTTAGATTGGCCCAGAGCCAATTATTTTATATTCCCTTACTCAAGGCTTAGTGTGTCCCTTTAATCACCATCAGCCACGATAGAGCAGAAAAATTATCAGACCTTAATCAAAGGATGCATTCTTCAGAGCAGTATGTCACGTGACATACTGCTACTCGAAATTTCGAGTAGTACAAAGTGATTTGATTCCTTATCTAACTCATTTTGTTATTACAGGACATTGAAAGTTGAACAAGTGATATATTTCAGCATGCATGGGCAACTGTATGTTTTTAATAAATATTATTTAAAGGAAGAACAATTAAAGTGTTATCACACAAGAGGAAAACAATACCAAAATTCATTTACATAGTCCTGGTTCAATTGTAGAATAATCATTCTCTTGAGCAATAAAATAGTGATCAATAGAGAGCAATAAAAAGTGATGAATAGAGAGATTACCTCTTATATAGATGATACTCTAGTAGATCCAAATAATTAGTGAAAGACTCTAATGTGCATCTATCTCATCCAATAAAAATAAATATGTTGGGAATGTGACTAATGATGCTTAAAGAGCACCTATGGATATTAATATGAATTGAGAACTTCAGAGGATAGATAATAAAGAACAGATGATAGAATAAAACATTCTAGATAAATTGATTGTATTGAAGGCATGTTACACAAAGGAAAAAATAAAACACCTCTAACATTTTCAACTTTTTTTTTTTTTTGGCCAGTCCTGAGCCTTGGACTCAGGGCCTGAGCACTGTCCCTGGCTTCTTCCCGCTCAAGGCTAGCACTCTGCCACTTGAGCCACAGCGCTGCTTCTGGCCGTTTTCTGTATATGTGGTGCTGGGGAATCGAACCTAGGGCCTCATGTATCCGAGGCAGGCACTCTTGCCAGCTAGGCTATATCCCCAGCCCCATTTTCAACTTTTTAATGAACATTTTAATCAGAAAACTGATAGTTGCCTGAAATGGCAATAGCAATGGAATCATATGCCAGTGTTGCTATATAGAATCCAATGGATGAAAGTAACTGGGAGGGAAGCTTACTTTAGAGGATGGGAGAAGTTGTAAAGTAGTGTAATCATGAAATTAATGCATTCTAAGAAATGAAAGTGAGAACATAGTAATTACAATTCAAAATAAAAAGACCCTTTATTCCTCATTAAAAGTCAATTCAGTCAATATTCTCTGTATCACCATTGGTCAAATAGCAGGTCATTTTCTTAGCTACATGTAATAACAGGACATTGTTCAGCAGAAATAAAATCTCCTTAGTAGCTATTTTTTTCTTTGGTTATCTCTTCACATTCTTTTTCTTTACAATTACTTTCCTATGAATAACAACTTCACTCTTTTCTGCTAACTCTCCATTGTCTATCATTTTAACTTGTTCTTTCTACTGATTCTACTCTTCTCCACATTTCCATGCCACTGAAACTAAACCAAAATCATCACTTCCCCCCTGCCACATACATTTTACTCTAGTCTCTTCACTACCTCTATCCTACCCTCATGATTTACTTTCAGGACCTCCAGATTCCATTTCCCCTGGTTATTGAATAGAGGCTATCCCTACTCAATCAGAGTGAATCAAAGGGGTTCATAGAGAAAGCCAGTCCAAAAAGAACTTAATATAAGAACAAAAATTGTTCATAGGGTTGTAACAGTAAATAAGTGACTACTGAATACAGGACTCAGGATTGGTTGCTATATCAAAACTGTATTCTTTAGGAACACCAAATCTAATTTTATATACAGGTATAGAAGGTATATACAAGGTAAATAATAGTGAATTTCTAAGATTTACACAACAGTGCTTGGTAAGGTCTGCTTTGGGTCTTAAACGGTGCTCACAGGTGTTTGTAGATTGGCATTCCCAATCCAAATGGGCAGAAGAAACACAAGAAAGATGGCAAACAATGGAATCTTATCTCCCACTCAAAACAAGCAGGAAGCAGAGCAGTCAATCAAAGACATAGAATAGAACCCTCAAAATGCTCTACAAAGTTTACTGATAAACATGATAAATGAAAAGTTTGAATCAATACATCAATCCTTCCATAAAGTAATAGACAATTTCATGGCATGTACAATAGAAAGATAAATGGACTTCAAGAGACAATTGAAAAGATAGCTATCCAGGTAAAAGATTTGAAAGACAGCTCTCAAAACCAAATTAATGAAGTTAATGAAGTAAAGAAGTCCTTGGAGTACATAAGAGATAATTATACCAAAGACATGGAAATCATCAGGAAAGTCTAATCAGAAAGAAAAGAGATTCGAAATCAAGTAGCTAGCCTACAGTCACGACTAGCTGAAGCAGAGGATCAAATCTCAGGAGCTGAAGATCCCCTAGAATCTACAGGGAAAGATCAAAAGTCAATACAAAACCAATCCAGTAAACAAAACAGATCACTCCAGGAGCTCCAAGACACAATCAGGAAGCCCCATTTAAGGCTAACAGAAATCCAGGAAAACCAAGAGGAAGAAGTTAATGAAATAGGTAACCTATTTAACAGAATATTAGCAGACAACTTCCCAAATATCCAGAAGGATAGGCCTATACAGATACAAGAAGCATTTAGAACCCAAAACAGACCAGACCAGACCAGAATAGGACATCCCATCGTCACATTGTGAACAAAACAGGATCAATAGAGACCAAGGAAAGAATCCTTAAAGCTGTTAGGGAGAAGAAAACAATCACATATAATGGAAAAGCAATCAGAAATACCCCAGACTTCTCAGCAGAGACCATGAAAGCAAGGACAGCCTGGAATGAGGTATACCAAACCTTAAATAAAAATAACTACGAACCAAGAATACTGTACCCAGCTAAACTCTTATTCGTAGCCAAAGGTCAAATAAAAGTCTTCCAGAGTAAGGAGAAAATGAAACAATATATCTCCACCAAACCAGCTTTAAACAAAATCCTCAAAGGTATACTATACAGAGAAAAATAAGCAAGAGCACAATACAAACCGATAAATGCACCTTAAATAGAAAACCAGAATATTAGATCAAGAAATGGGAAGACACAGCTATTAACAAGATAGCTATAATGAAAGGAACAAATGATCATCTCTCAATCTTAACTCTCAACATTAATGGACTTAATTCTCCAATTGAACGAAATAGGCTCATGAGTTGGATCAAAAACAAAGATCCATCTTTCTGCTGCCTCCAAGAGATACATCTACCCAGCAAAGTAAATATCTTCTAAAAGTGAAAGGCTGGAATAAAATCAACCAAGCAAATGGCCCCCATAAGCAGGCTGGATTTGCAATCCTAGTATCAGATAAAATTGACTTCAAATTAAAAAAGGTAAGAAGAGACAAAGAAGGTTACTACACAGTAATAAAGGGATCTCTCGTACAGGAAGATACAACCTTCCTAAATATCTACACACTAAATACAGCAGCACCCAACTATATCAAACAAACACTACTGACTCTAAAATCACTCATAGACCCAACCACATTGATAGTTGGGGACTTTAACACTCCACTGTCACCTCTGGACAGATCAACACACCAAAAACTGAACAAAGAAACCACAGAAGTAAACAATTTCATAGATCAGCTAGGCTTACTCGATATCTACAGAACAATCCATTCAAAAACAAGAGAATACACATTCTTTTCGGCAGCACATGGAACATTCTCCAAAATAGATGACATGTTAGGGCACACAGAAAATCGGTACAAATTCAGAAGTATCAAAACCATTCCCTGCATTCTCTCAGACCACAATGGTATAAAATTAGAGCTCAACTCAAACAGCCACCACTGAAAATCCTACAATTAAAGGAGGTTAAATAACACATGGCTGAACCATCAGTGGGTCATTGAAGAAATTAGAACAGAAATTCAAGTGTTTATGGAATTCAAACAAGTTGAGCACACAAAGTAACTGGTCCTTTGGGACACAGCAAAGGCAGACCTCAGAGAAAATTTATATCTCTAAGTGCATACACCAACAAACTGGAGAAACAACAACTCAACAACTTAAGGAAGCATTTTAATCTCCTTGAACAAGAACAACAAGCCAAACCCCAAATCAATAGATGGAAGCAAATAATTAAAATTAAATCAGAATTAAATGAATCAGAGATAAAAAAAAATCGAAAGAATCAACAAAACAAAGAGTTGGTTCTTTGAAAAAAATCAACAAGATAGACAGACCCCTAGCAAACCTGACCAAAAAATGAAGGCAGCACACTCAAATAAACAAAATTAGAGATGAAACAGGTAACATCACCACATTAATAACCAAAATTCAGAACACAATAAGGGACTATTTTGCAAACCTTTATGCCAACAAATTCGAGACTTGGAAGAAATGGATGATTTCCTAGAAAAATTGATATCCCTGAACTCAACCATGAAGATTTACCCTCTAAACAGACCCATTTCCAGCACTGAAATAGAAATGGTAATAAATGGTCTCCCATCCAAGAAAAGCCCAGGTCCAGATGGATTCACTGCAGAATTCTACAAGGCTTTCAAAACAGAACTCACACCAATATTTCTTAAACTCTTCAATGAAATTGAAAGAGAAAGTTCACTACCAGACACATTCAATTAAACCAGTATAACCCTCATCTCCAAACCAGGCAGGGACTCATCACGGAAAGAGAACTATAGGCCGATTTCCCTGATGAACATAGACGCAAAAATTCTCAACAAAATTCTGGCCAGTAGACTTCAACAGGTCATCAAAAAAATCATATACCACGATCAAACTGGATTCATCCCAGGGATGGAAAGTTGGTTCAATATACGCAAGTCAATTAATGTAATCCACAACGTCAACTGGAGCAAGGTAAATAACCACATGGTTATATCTCTGGATTCGGAAAAGGCGTTCGATAAAATCTAGCACCCATTTATGCTAAAAGTCCTGGAAAAACTGGGATTCCACGGAACATTCCTGAATATAATAAAGGCAATTTACGACAAACTTACAGCAAGCATAATTCTAAATGGTGAAAAATTAAAGCCATTCCCTTTAGAATCAAAGCAAGATAGGGATGTCTGCCCTCTCCCCATCTCTTCAGCATAGTACTAGAAATCCTAGCCAGAGCAATTAGGCAAGAAGAAAATATAAAGGGGATCTAAATAGAAAAAGATAAAGTTAAACGTTCTCTCTTCGCAGATGACATGTTCCTATACCTAAAGAACCCATGGACTCTACTCCCAACCTACTAGAGCTGATCCAAAACTTTGGCAAAGTTGCAGGATAAAAAATAAACCCTCAAAACTCAAAGGCCTTTCTATATGCTAATGACCCGAACTCAGAGGCTGAAATCAGGAAAGCAACTCCTTGGCAATAGCCTCAAAAAACATAAAAAACATTGGAATACCTTAACCAAAGAAGTGAAAGACCTCTATGATGAGAACTTTAAAAACATGAATAACAAAATTAAGGCAGAACTAAGGAAATGGAAAAACCTCCCATGCTCCTGGATTGGGAGGATTAATATAATCAAAATGGCAATATTGCCAAAAGCTATTTACAAATTCAATGCAATACCATGAATATCCCAACACCATTTTTTAATGAAATAGAGGAAGCAATCCTGAAATTCGTATTGAACAATAAAAGACCTACAATAGCAAAAACAAACCTAAGCAGAAAGTACAGTGCTGGTAGAATTACAATACCCAACTTCAAGCTATATTATAAAACTATAGTAATAAAACCAGCTTGTTATTGGCACCGGAACAGGCCTGACGACCAATGGAACAGAATTGAAGACCCAGAAATGAACCCACAGAACTACGCCTCCTTAATCTTTGATAAAGGAGCAAAAAAAAAATAGTCTGGAAGAAAGATAGCCTCTTTAACAAATGGTGCTGGCAAAACTGGTTCAACACATGCAACAAACTAAAACTTGATCCTTATATATCACCCTGCACCAAAATCAATTCCAAATGGATCAAAGACCTCAAAATTTAAGTAGATACTCTGAAAAACACTAAAGGAAGGAGTAGGAGAAACACTTGCCCTCCTTGGCAAAGGACTGAACATCCTTAACAAAGACCCAGAAGTGCTATAAATCAAAGAAAGAATGGACAAATTGGACTGCATCAAACTGCAGAGCTTCTGCAGGGCAAAGGACATAGCTCGCAAGATAAAAAGAAAGCCCACAGATTGGGAAAAGATCTTTACCAAAGATACAGTGATAGTGCAGGTATAACCACAGGAAGGGGATACAAGAGGATCATCAACAATAGAAATTACGGTTTATAAATTCATAATAGGTAAAAAAAAATCACAGTATGGTATAAATTTCTATCGTTTATGATATAAAAAGTTTATATCACATGAGGCAAAAATCTGGGAAAAATATAAATAGCAAAAAGGACACTATAAAGAATCGAAACCTAATGACTAATCAAGAGTACTTAAACACATTTCATATGTATGCAAATGTGTTTAATAGCCATGTCCATTTATAAACGCATGCATGTGTGTAAGAAAATACATGTATGAATATATATATAATATATACTTTTTGTCTATTAACGTGCTGTTGTAAATTAGAATAACATTTTATGCTTTGTTTTTATCACTTCTGATTAAATTTATACATGCTTTATTATAATTGCATAAAATTGATACTTCTGTCATTGATTCTACTGAGTTAGCCAAACCAAAATACTGAATCTAAGAGAAAAAAAGAGGAAAACACTTCATAAAAAGCATGAATTAACAAACTTTACATTACTGTAAGATTTTCTTTGTGCCTGTCTTTGGGGAAAATGAGAGACACATCTTTACATGAGTAAAGGAAAGTAAAAAGGATCAAATTTGGAAAATGTGCATGTTTATCTCAAGGGAAGGCTTTTATTATTCTTTCCAGATAGAGCATTGAGTCAGCCAGCTGTTAACTGATATGACTATTAATTAAAGCGCTATAATGGAGTTCTTGGTATTTAACTGTCAAATATGAGGTATGTAGGGATTTATCTAGAACATGTAAGAATAGCTAGTTGAGTCAAGCTTGTACGACAGTATATGGAGAAAGAGCTTTGGTTTCTACACATCTTTATATGGGGCTTCTATATGTCTATGATAAAATAAATAACTCAATATTCTTCGACAAATGGGACATAATATTAGAGCTGTGTTGCATTCATTTTAAATGATTTAATCCTGGAAAGCCATTTGAAGGGACAAGAGGACCAATAACAACTAAAATGGGTTCACAAAAGACTCACATATTGAAGTTCTGCTCCTCAATTTAACTAGAAAGGTCTTTAAGGAGGTAAATAAGTATAAACAGATTTTAAAGACAGAGCCCTATACCAACATGATTCGTGTTTGCATTAAAAGAAGAATGCAAAGATTCAGGAGCAAGGATTCAGAAGAAAAATAGTGTGAGGGCATAGCATTAGAAAGTATATGCAAGCTAAAGAGCAAAGTACCTAGGGAAACCAATGATTTGGCCTTCTTGACCAGAGATTCTAGTCTCCAGCACTCAGTTCCCTTGAACTACACACCTTGATGTATATGTATGTATGCGTGTACATATGTATGTATAGATAGATAGACAGACAGACACACACACACACACACACACACACACATAAATAACACATGTGTGTATATATACCCCAGCAGAATAACATGGAGATGAAAACAGAAAATGTTTCATGAGATGATTTTTGTTTACCAATACTGAGGGAACTCTTAGCAAAAATAATGATAAAAAAGACTGATGGGTCTGGCTCACTTCACTTAGTATAACTTTTTCCAAGTCATCCATTTCCTTACAAATGGGGCAATGCCATTCTTTCTGATAGAGGCATAAAATTCCATTGTGTATATGTACAACATTTTCCTGATCCACTCATCTACTGAGGGGCATTGGTTCCAGATTCTAGCTATGACAAATTGTACTGCGATGAACATTGTTGTGCTGGTGGCTTTAGTGTGATTATGTTTGTGGTCTTTTGGATAGATATCCAAAAGTGGGGCTGTTGGGTCATAGAGGAGTTATATATTTAGCCTTCTGAGGAATCTCCATATCGCTTGCCAGAGTGGCTCCCTTATAGGGAATAATTAGCACAGGTTTAGGCAAGTCACAGCAGAGGATCACAGGAGCCCAATAGCTATACCCTTATGAACACATAAGATATGTTAAGTGAAATGAACTCCATGTTATGGAAACCATTGTTATATAACAGTTATAAATACTTTCAACTTGCCATATGTAACTGTAGCCTCTATTACTGATGATATTCCTGTATCACCTTCCTGTAGTTGTACCTACACTATCTCTGTATCTTATCTGAGTATATTGGAAACCGGGTATACTGGTATTAGAGCTAGGAAATTGGAAGGGAATACCAAAATTGAGAGACACAGGGTAAAAAAAGACAAACAACTACAAAAGCAATACTTACAAAGTGTTTGGTGAAAATGAACTGAACAACTCATGGGGGGGGAGAGGGAAGGGAAAAAGTGAGGGGACAAGGGGGGAATGAGGGACGAAGTAACAAACAGTACAAGAAATGTATCCAATGCCTAATGTATGAAACTGTAACCTGTCTATAATTCAGTTTGATAATAAAATATATAAAGAAATACCCAATAGTCAAATGAATTGATTTGAAATTATTTTCATTATTATTGGATTAGTTTTCAGATCATGTAATTAAAAAAATAGAAAAGAAAATAAAAAGAAAGGATGGACAAATGGGACTGCATCAAACTCCAGAGCTTCTGCAGGGCAAAGGACATAGCTCTCAAAATAAACAGAAAGCCCAAAGATAGGGAAACGATCTTTACTGGCCATACAATGGACAAAGGCCTCATATCTAAAATACATGCAGAACTAAAAAAAAATTACATTCCTCCATAAGAAAACAGAAAAGAACCAATAGCCCCCTGAACAAGTGGGCAAAAGATATTAAAATAGACTTCTCTGATGAGGAAATGAGAATGGCCAAGAGACATATGAAATAGTGCTCTACATCACTCGCCATAAGAGAAATGCAAATCAAAACAACATTGAGATTACATCTCACCCCAGTAAGAATGTCCTATATCAAGAAAACTAACAATAACAACTGTTGGAGGGGATGTAGCCAAAAGGGAACCCTCGTTCATTGTTGGTGGGAATGCAAACTGGTTCAGCCACTCTGGCAAGTGGTATGGAGATTCCTCAGAAGGCTAAACATAGAGCTCCCCCAGGACCCAGCAGCCCCACTTTTGGGTATCTACCCAAAAGACCACAAACAAGAACACACTAAAGCAACCAGCACAACAATGTTCATCGCAGCACAATTTGTCATAGCTAGAATATGGAGCCAACCCAGATGCCTCTCAGTAGATGAATGGATCAGGAAAATGTGGTATATATACACAATGGAAATTTTTGCCTTTATCAGAAAGAATGAGATTGCCCCATTCATAAGGAAATGGAAGGACTTGGAAAAAATAATATACTAAGTGAAGTGAGCCAGACCTAAAGAAACATGGACTCCATGGTCTTCCTCCTAGGGAATAATTAGCACAGATTTAGGCAAATCACAGCAGAGGATTACAAGATCCCAATAGCTATACCCTTATGGACACATAAGATGATGCTTAGCTATAGGAACTCCATGTTATGGAAATGATTATTATTTCACTGTTGTAACTACTTTCAATGAGCTATGTGTAACTGTAGCTTCTATTATTGATGATCTTCTTGTATCTCCTTCCTTTGGTGTACCTGCACTAATTCTGTATTTTATCTGAGTACATTGGAAACTGTATACTGGTATTAGAACTAGGAAACTGAAAGGGAATACCAAAATCGAGAGACATAGGGTAAAAAAGACAAACGACTACAAAAGCAATACTTGCAGAAATGTTTGGTGTAAATGAACTGAACAACTCATGGGGGAGAAAGGGATAGGAGGAGCGGGACGGGGGAATTAGGGAGGAAGTAACAAACAGTACAAGAAATGTATCCAATGCCTATCGTATGAAACTGTAACCTCTCTTTACATTAGGTTGACAATAAACATTTTTTTTTAAATGAAGAAAGGAAGTATACAGGAGAACATGCTAAGTAGTTCTAAAAAAAGAATTTCTCATATTAAAGATCTGGTGAGAATGGGGCAAAAGTCCAGGTTTAGTGCTGGAGTGGGATGAAACTTGACTAATAGTTTGTAAAGATATCATGTGACTTCTAGTTTTTACCATTATTTGACTTTTTACATGGTGTCATTGTTTTGGTTATTCAATAGATCAGCGATTACACCAGAACATTTTAAAAGATAAATCCATAAAATGCAGTATCTACATTTCAACTACTCATAAAATTGTAACTGTGCTGTGAATACTTCTAATGTCTTCAAAATAAGCTTGAGAGTTCCATCCTGATTTAAGCACATTCTTCTTCCAATGTAAATTTCCTTCAGTTTTCCTAGTTTCAAGAATGCCTTCTTTCCTTATCAAATTTATTATTCATTGTAAATTAGCACTGAAAAGGTTTATGTTGAATTTGTTCTTAGAGGACCTTTCAGCCTTTAGGTGTCCCTTCCTCATCTTTACTTATTCATGAATCAAGTATTGACAGCTTACTATATCTTAATATAGCTCTTCTACTTATTAGGATTAAAAATACAATAAAACCCATGAACCCTTTATTATATAATAAATTAGACAACATAGTGTAAAACGTTGGGTGAGAAACTCCAAAATTTCTTCTGTCGCAGTCTTACTGTACCACATGACCTCAGTGCAACACCTTTTGGGGAAAGAACTGTATCTTAGTTCAGATTTGACAATATTTCATCCTACTTTGTGTATGTGATGCCTTTAAGTTGATAATTTAAAACTCCTAATAGCTGACTGGTCTCCATGATACTTTCACCTTTATAGAAAAAGTAGAAATGATGAAGGTTGCATTTAACAGTTTTCTCAACAGCCAGGATTATTGCAAACTCAAGGTTTTTGGGTTGGTGTTTTTTTTTTTTTTTTTTTTTTTTTTTTTTTTTTTTTTTTTTTTTGCCATTCGTGATGTTTTCTTAATGCCTTTTCTATTTTAGGAGGCATTTTCATTATACACGTATTTTCTCCAGTTTATTTCCCCAGGTCCTCTTGAGAATTATTCTTCATTAGACAACTGGGTGCACCTGTCTTCCAAATCAAACTGCATCTCCACATAGAAATTTGCAGAAGTTGCTGTTATAGTGGATTTGATTTTTCTAGAGAATTCACATCTTCCTCCAGAAGTTTAATAAGGTAACAATGCTATTAGCATGATTCATTTGCAATTTGGTTCATGAAGGAGGAAGCAGCTAAAATTGTGTTACAGTATTTTTATCTGAATAAAACGTTAATGTTATTGCTCCGCTGTTTTATTTCTGTGTATTTTACTGTATTCTAACACAAGACCAATTATTGAATAAGTTAGGTATTACGGAAAACAGTAACAAAATTATAAGTACGTTTAACTGTGAATGCCCTTTTCAATTTCACCCATTACTGAAACCGTATGAAATAGTGAATTTTTGAAAAAGGATAATTGACAATGTATATTATTTTTTAAAATAATAAAATTAGATAATCTTATAGAGAGAATATTTCTGATATTAGGAAATAACTTTTTATATAAAATGTGCTGTTTTGTATTTTGTTTTTATTTTTATGTTTTCTTCTGAGTATTTATTCTGGTTATTAAGCATTGCTAATATATTTAAATAATTGCTTCATAAACAATATAAATTATGAGCTCTAGTAGCCTTTCATGAACACTTTAACACTTCCAAATTTTATCTAATATATAAGTCTAATATGTAAAGATGAATTTGTGAATTTTTATTTATATGAATCTTTATTTATTTTGGAGAAGATCCTATTGGGTGGAATATACAGTTAAACCTTTGAGTACTTGTAATCAAAACTTAAATTCAACGATTGTTATATCACAGTTGTAACTACTTTCAACATCCCATCTGTATCTGTAGCTGGTATTAGAAGTAGGAAATTGAAAGGGAATACCAAAATTGAGAGACACAGGGTAAAAAAAGAGAAACAACTACAAAAGCAATACTTGCAAAACTGTTTGGTGAAAGTGAACTGAACACCTCAGGGGGGGGAAGGGAAAGGGGGGAGGGAGGGGGGTATGAGGGACAAGGTAACAAACAGTACAAGAAATGTATCTACTCTGGCAAGCAGTATGGAGATTCCTCAGAAGGCTCAATATAGAACTCCCCTATGACCCAGCAGCCCCACTGTTGGGTATCTATCCAAAAGCCCACAAACAAAATCACAGTAATGCCACCAGCACAACAATGTTCATCGCAGCACAATTTGTCATAGCGAGAATCTGGAACCATCCTAGATGCCCCTCCATAGATGAATGGATCAGGAAAATGTGGTACATATACACAATGGAATTTTATGCCTCTATCAGAAAGAATGACATTGTTCCATTTGTACGGAAATGGAAGGACTTAGAAAAAGTTATACTAAGTGAAGTGAGCCAGACCCAAAGAAACATGGACTCTATGGCCTCCCTTATTGGGAATAATTAGTACAGGTTTAGGCAAGCCATAGCAGAGCATCCCAAGGCCCAATAGCTATACCCTTATGAACACATAAGATGATGCTAAGTGAAATGAACTCCATGTTATGGAAACAATTGATATATCACAGTTGTAACTACTTTCAACGTCCTATGTGTATGTGTAGTTTCTATTATTGATGATGTTCTTGTATCACCTTCCTATGGTTGTACCTACACTATCTCTGTAATCTTATCTGAGTATATTGGAAACCGTGTTTACTGGTACTGGAAGTAGGAAATTCAAAGGGAATACCAAATTTGAGAGACACAGGGTAAAAAAAGAGAAATAACTACAAAAGCAATACTTGTAAAACTGTTTGGTGTAAGTGAACTGAACACCTGGGGGGGAGGGAAAGGGGGGAGGGAGGGGGGCATGAGGGACAAGGTAACAAACAGTACAAGAAATGTATCCAATGCCCAACGTATGAAACTGTAACCTCTCTGTACATCAGTTTGATAATAAAAATTTGAGAAAAAAAAGAAATGTATCTAATGCCTAACGTATGAAACTGTAACCTCTCTGTACATCAATTTGATAATAAAAATTTGAAAAAAAATCTTACATTCATGTAAATTCAGATGTTTCTCAGTGCATATGATAGAGACACTACAAAACTATATTTTTCCCATATTTGATGTACCAAATATTAAGGGACTGTAAGGGGAGGCATGAGCTGTCTATAAGGGCGGAAGAGCCAGGGACCAATCCTAGAGGCAGCCAGACTTTTCATCACAGCCCACAGAAATGCCTCTGGGTTCAGCATCAGGCACCATCTTAGCCACACATGGCCCCAGGCCTGAGAAACAGGCGGGGCCAGCTAGTTGACTTCCTCTTTCTGATTCAGGTGTGTCCCACAGGTACATTTCAGGCACCCAGGGAGTACATCATTCTTCTGCCTTCCAGATTCTCTCTGAGCCTGCTTGTGCTATTTTCAGAGAACTTAGCCTTAAGTTGGAGACACTGCAAGGAATAGGTCTAAATCTTCTTGATAAAAATCAAAAGTCTCCCTCCTTCAATCTTTGGAAAGCAGAGAATTAGAATTAGCTTGTTTCTATCAATCTGTGATTCTATCTCTTCCCTAAATTAAGGAAATATATTTCAAAAGTTGCAAGAATTGTTAAATGTTTTTAAATTTTATTTATTTATATACAAATCTGAGATATTTGGTTACAGCCATGCAAACTATCAAGGGAAGATAATAAAGAATAAGGAGAGCTAAGATATGAATGATATGAATTGATGGTAAAATGTTATACATAGCAGATATTGGACTCACAAGCACTGAAAATGCATCATAATTAGATTATTTAAAAAAGGAGATGGGACTTTTTATAGTTTCTGAAATAGAGCATTGTCCTGAATGACATAATCTGTTGTATAATTTAAGTTGTATATGTGTGTGTGTGTTATTTACTTACATAATAATTGTAAAATATCCAATAGTCTTCTTCCTTCAAAAATAGAGTCTAGTTTCAGAACTCTCTATTGACCTACTTTATTTTCTTTTTTAAATTATCATTAGGTAGTTCTGCAATTTAACAAAGCAGATTAGGAATACAATATGTCTTGATCAAAGTCACTTCTTTCAACATTCTTACTCAGCCCTCTGCTACACACCTTCCCCCATTTTTCTTAATTTTGTAGGATATACATTGTTGTCTTGGCTGCGTTTTCCCTCCTTCTTCTCTTCATTCATCTAACACATTCCTCTTGACCCCACCACACCTTTCAAGTCCCTGCTCCCCAGTGTTTTATTTTGCTGAAGTTTGATTTGCTTCTCTAAGAAATTACACTATTTGAGGTCTACCTTGAATCAAGCTTATTTCATCTAATACGTCTACATATACTTGCATACCATTTGTAAGCTAAATATACCTTCCACATGTAAGCGAAAACATGCATTCTTTGGCTCTCTGGGTCTGACTTCCTTAACTCAACATAATCTTTCTAGGTCTTTCTATTACTTTATAAGCAGTTAAGAAAACCAAAACCAAAACCAAAAGAAACCAATATATTTTCTGTATTCCCCTGCAGTTTTTGCCTTGAGTAGTTTGAAATCATGATCATCCCAATCTCTGCTTCTCATATAGGTGCAATTACAAGCATGAGTCATCTTGCTGGCTTAAGCACAAACTCTTTAATAACGTGGTACAACTCATACAAAGAAGTTTCAAGCTGTGTTGGGTTTATACTCATAGATACTACAATTGATTTCTTGAAGGAATTAGCTATTGTTTTTAAGATTTTAGTGTCTGTAATTTTATTATAATTATAATACAACTTAACTTTCTATTGTTTTCTGAAAAACATTAAACTTGTTTAGCATACAAGTTCATCATAAATATACAGTCAAAATGGAAGATATGCATTTTTAACTTATGAATTTCTTCTAGTAATTTTAGCTTGCTTAAATCCTATTGCTTTCCAACTGCCATTATTACATTAGAAATGATAATTTAAAATGAAGCTGTAAGAACAGCTTATGAAAATTCATAGGAATAGAAGAAATATGTAAGTCAGCAATATTTTAATGTGCACTAACTTAGGAAACAATCTGTTATTCAAAATGAAAATTACAATTAGTTACAACATTTTATTTTGCTAAATAAACAGGATATTCAATAGAAAATTATTTCTGCCTAGTTCTAATGTTATTACACTTATTGTAAACACCAGTGAAAAATACTACACCTTATATTTTCAGTTTTAATGGGAAACTCTTTTTTTTCCTTTATTGTCAAATTGCTGTACACAGTGGTTGCAGTTTCATACATAAGGCTGTGCTTACATTTCTTATCCAACTTTGTAAATCTTTGCATGAAACAAAGACCAAATCTGTTTCCTTATCTTGTATAAATTGTTTAGGTTTAGTTCAAACCAGTTTTAAAAGAATATAAAGTACTGCAGCTGAATGAAAACCGTTTTATTCTATTCTTTCAATAAGAATAATACTTTGTAAATTGTTGAAGATATAGTAGGAAATTTAGGGGAATCATATAATGACTTTTTGGAGTCTGCCTGGACCCACTAGCAATGTAGTAAGAAGGAAATGGAGAATGCATTAACATCATTTTTTTCAAAATGGGCAGAATAGAAAAATGATCTATTTTTCTGCATGAAAAATAGAAAAAACATGATCCAAATCCAATTATGTCCAATTAAGAGTCTGAAATTGTCTTATACTGATGCTTTGGGAAGCAAAGTGGTCAGAGGGTAAGAGGTTAAGCTGTGCAAAATTCACTAATCATAGGAAAGGTCATGGGCTGTATTCTCAAATTTGATTAGATTCAGGATCCATGGACTAGAAATCAATGTCTCCTTGGCTTCTGTATTTCTCCTGCAAAGCAAATTATTCTCCAGTGGCCTCACTTTTAATAACAACGGGTAGTGATATTACATATTCTACTAAACTCAAACCAGCAAGACATTAGCAAGATTTACAGTAAAAAACACACATGGATCGCAGTTGCTGCAGCCTATTGATCTGGGAGGGAGAAGCGGGGCCATGTGTAGGGTTGGTAATTCTGACAGTATGGTTGGGTAGGCCAATGCCTATGAGGAAGATAAAGCTGGGATTGTGTGCTTTTTGTAGCCTTCAATGTCCACTCTTGTCAAATTAGGACAAATCCTCATAGAGCCTAATGCGTGAAATTGTTGAGGAATGGTTAGGGAACAGGGAATTATGAGAGTAATCGGATTTAACCAAGTAAACCATAAAAACAGTGCATATAAAACAAATGAATAAAGATTCAGTCCAGAACAGGATTAAGTTGAGAACAGCTCAGTTTCATGTTTTTACTTTAAGATGGAAGAGAAAAATAAATTTATACCCTTCTACTTAATTAAATGTTAAATATATCATTTAAATATTAAATAAAATTTGTTAGGCCTTATAACTAGCCAAGAAACATTTCATTTGCATTATTATTATAAAACTCAATACTGTAACATAGCGATTATTATTCCTGTTTCTTCTCTCTGTTCCCTTTTTCTTCTTGTGCTTCCTCTGTCTCTTCCTTGTCTTCTCTCTGTGTCTCTCTCTTCCTTCTCTCTCTTTGTCCCTCCCCTTACTATCCCCATCCTGTACTTCTTTATGACACTGAAGATGAAACCAGTATTTCACAAGCTAAGAGCTGCTCCTCTTAGCTTCAGCCCTTCTGCTTGTATTTCCATTTCTTATTTCTAATATGAACAAATATGAGTCATAGATAATTTGCTTGTGGTCACCTAGTCCACAGTCTGTAACAGGAAGCTCATTTTGTAACTGCGGTCTGTGAAGATTGTGGGGAAACTAGTTAATTTAGAGGAAATAATTCTACCTTGTTTATATTTACCACCATATCTGCTTTTAATATTACCTTGTCCTTCCTCCAAAGAGACTCTTACCTTCTTTCTGATTGTGGTCTTATTCCACCCCCTTCTACAGTCTTTTTCTTATAGCTACTCTTTATGTCCCATTTCAATATTTTCCCATTTACATGTACAGCCATGCCACTACCCAACCCCTCCCACATGCACACACACACACACACACACACACACACACACACACACACACACACACACCCTGTAATCTGGTCTCCATTACATTTTTGGGCTATAGACATTTGGTAACAGGGTTCTTCTACTTGCCATTCAATTCTCAGCTTGAAAGTCACCCCTTCAAAAATACTTTATTTCATCATTTAATCTATATATACCTCTTCGGATTTCTTGTACATTATTATATTTTTTTTCATTCACTTGACTTAGTGTCTGAAACTGTTTTGTGTGCTTTGTTAGTAGAAGATAAGATCAAGATGGTTGTGATATCCTTCATTAAAAAGGTTTATATTGAATTGTATCAAATTAATAAATACTTTGGGGTAAAAACATACAAGCATGAGTTGTCATAATTTAAATATCAAACCAGCAGATTATATAACTTACATGCCATTATTTTCTTTTGAATGACATGAATATATATATATAGAGAGAGAGACAAATAAAATCTCTTAAGGATTCTTTGGGATATTTCTTTGTGGTATTTATTCATAATTATTTGTTTTTAAGATAGTATTTGTGCTGTTAATGTAATGTAGTGTTAGAGTGCTTGCCGAGCATGCATGAAGCCCTGGGTTCAATTCCTCAGCACCACGTATATAGACAAAGGGGAAGTGCTGTTCTGGCTCAAGTGGTAGAGAGCTAGCCTTGAGCAAAAATAAGCCAGGGACAGTGCTCAGGCTCTACGTTCAAGCCACTGGACTGGCAAAAGAAAAAAAAATAGTATTTGTATCTCTTTGCTTTTTACTCTAAATATAAAAACTTCTAGCTCTCAACAGGAAATATTTGGAAGATATTCAAAACAGTTGTTACCCCACTTGGGAAAAATAACTGGAGTAAAGCAGGATATGAAGTGAAAATTTTGTAAGTTTCCTTCATTTCACTATGCTGAAATTGATTTCTTAATAACCCCCCAATGCTATTACTTACTTTAGAGCCACAGGCAAATCATGCTTTCCTCAGGACAACTTTTTGAATTGGTTGAAAAGTTCTATACCAGAAAATTAAAAAAGAAATAGAAGGGGCTGGGAATATGGCCTAGTGGTAAACTGCTCCCTCATATACATAAGGTCCTGGGTTCAATTCCTCAGCACCACATGTATAGAAAAAGCCGGAAGTGGTGCTGTGGCTCAAGTGGTAGAGTGCTGGCCTTGAGCAAAAAGAAGCCAGGGACAGTGCTCAAGTCCTGAGTTCAAGCCCCAGGACTGTAAAAAAAAAAGTAGAAAGACACAATATAGTATGTAATGATTTTATTTACTATTCCCTGAAAAGTAGGCTACTCATGTATTATAGGTAAGATAATTGTGTTATAGGCATTTAGTATGTTTGTATGTCAAGGTGCAGTCCAATACTCTATTTAGATAGTGAAGTCATTCTAAGAATGCTGTATGCCAAGCAACAACCTATCCGGAGTTCAGGGACATGGCAGTGCTTACCTTCTCCTCACTTTTCCTTAAGGAATTACTTGCAAGACAGAGAAACTTGATTCATTAATTGGTTATCTGGCAGATTCTTTTGTACAAATAATTATTCTTTAAATAGAATGGTTTAGGAAATACATTCAAAGAGAAAATCACACTGACATAATCAGACACCACAAAACTATCATGATAAATGTTACTTATAATCCTTTATTCATAATAGAACATAAATTTATATTATAATATAAATGATGTCCTTTAAAATGTTTCATTTTATTGTGAGAGAATTATGCATTTTCATGCATGATATTTTGAATGATAAAATTTTCACATTTGTAGAGATTGCCTATGAAAAACTCACCATAGAAACATCAGACCTAAATATCTACATCACCCAAACATTTTTGAATACCCATGGAATAAATGAACATGGCACAGGGCATGTTACAATCTTAGAGTTTGTAATTCTCTTTTTCTTTCCCTCTTTCCTTCCTTCCTTCCTTCCTTCCTTCCTTCCTTCCTTCCTTCCTTCCTTCCTTCCTTCCTTCCTTCCTTTCTTCCTTCCCTACTTTCTTTCTCTTTCTTTCTTTCTTTCTTTCTTTCTTTCTTTCTTTCTCTTTCTTTCTTCCTTTCTTTCTTTCCTTCTTCCTTTTATTTCTTCTTCTTATTTATTTTTTTCTAATTTACTGTCAAAGTGATGTACAGATAGGTTACAGTTTCATACGTTAGGCCTTAGGTACATTTCTTGTACTGTTTGTTACCTCCTCCCTCATTCCCCCCTCTCCCATCCGCATTTCCCTCTCCCCCCATGAGTTGTTCAGTTGATTTACACAAAATGGTTTTGCAAGTATTGTTTATGGAGTTTTACAAGTATTACTTTTATAGTCGTTTGTCTTTTTATCCTTTGTTTCTAGATTTTGATAATCCCTTTCACTTTCCTATTTCTAATACCAGTATATTTACCGGCCATACAACCAAAAAAGGCCTCATATTTAAAATATATGCAGAACTAAAAAAATTAAATTCCTCCAAAACAAAACCACAAAGAACCAACAGCCCCCTCAACAAGTGGGCTAAAGACGTAAAAAGAGACTTCTTTTATGAGGAAATAGAGAGAGACTTTTCCTTTCTTCTTTTCCTTTCTTTCTTTTCTTTTTGTAAAATTTAATTTTTTTTCAAAGTGATGTGCAGATGGGTAATAGTAACATACATAAGGTAGTGAAACATTTATTGTGAAACATTTATCCCCTCCAAGTTTTCCTGTCTTCCTGTCTTCCTTCCTTCCTTCCTTCCTTCCTTCCTTCCTTCCTTCCTTCCTTTCTTCCTTCCTGTCTCTTTCTTTCCTTCCTTCCTTCCTTCCTTCCTTCCTTCCTTCCTTCCTTCCTTCCTTCTTCTTTCTTTCTTTCTTTCTTTCTTTCTTTCTTTCTTTCTTTCTTTCTTTCTTTCTTTCTTTCTTTCTTTCTCTTTGTTTCTTTGTTTCTTTCTATTGTTTCTTTGTTTCTTTGTTTCTTTCTTTCTTTCTTTCTTTCTTCTTTTCTTCTTTCTCTCCTCCTAAATCCCTCCCTCCCTCTCTTTCTTTCTTTCTTTTTTTGTTGGACATGGAGCTTGAACTTCAGGGCCTGGATACTATCCATGAGCTTTTTCACTTAAGGCTACTGTTCTACTACTGTGTCCCACAGTGCTACTTTCGGTTTCTGGTAGCTAGTTGGTAATTAGAGTATCAAGGACCTTCCTGCTTAGCTGGCCTCAAATTGCTAGCCTCCAGTGGCGTGAGCCACCAGGACCTGGCTTGTAATTCATTTTCTATATTGTGTCCATAGTTTTGCTTTTCATGTAATTTTATTTTATAATTACTGATCATAGCATAAATTTTGATAACATACTGAAAGACATTACAATTATAAAGAGTGATCCTCTAGAGTATTTACTTACTATAAGAGGATTTTATTTCATTTTAGTATTTGATTGCTTTCTTTTGCTCCCCACTGTTGGAAATATTCTTAATCCATTTTTCTAAACATTTTGGTATTAATTAATTTATTGTCAAAGTGATGTACAAAGAGGTTACAGTTTTTTGCTATTTATTTTTTCATATGGATTTTTGGATTGCTTCCTCTATTTCAGTAAAGAATGGTGTTGGGATATTAATGGGTATGGAATTGAATTTGTAGATAGCCTTTGTTAGTATTGCCATTTTCATGATGTTAATCCTCCCAATCCAGGAGCTTGGAAGATTTTTCCACTTCCTTGGTTCTGTTTCAATTTCATTTTTCAGGTTTTTAAAGTTTTTTTCATAGAGGTCATTCACTTCTTTGGTTAAAGTTATTCCTAAGTATTTTTAATTTTATTTTTAGGCTATTGCAAAGGGAGTTTCCTGATTTCAGCCCCTCTATTTGCATTGTTTGCACACAGAAAAGCCATTGATTCCCCCCTCCCTTTGGCTGTGTTTATTTTATTTATTTATTTTATGGCTTTATTTCTTTATTGTCATGTACTTGCCTTACATATGAAACTGTAACCCCTTTGTACTTTACTTTGATAATAAACAAAGACTTTGATTTTTGAGGATTTATTTTATATCCTGCTACTTTGGCAAAGTTTTGCATCAGTTGAGGAAACTTGGGAGTAGAGGCTATGGGGTTCTTTAAATACAGGATACAGGAGCATGTCTTCTGCAGAGAGAGAGAGAGAGAGAGAGAGAGAGAGAGAGAGAGAGAGAGTTTCACTTCATCGTTCCCTATTTGGATACCCTTTATATTTGCCTCTTGCCTTATTGCTCTGGCCAGGAATTCTAGTACTATTTTGAAGGGAGTGGAGACATCAGATATCCTTGTCTTGCTCCTGATTTTAAAGGAAATGGCTTTAATTTTTCACCATTAACTATAATGCTGCTGTAGGTTTTTATACACAGCCTGTATTATACTCAGGAATGTTATCTAGATTCCTAGTTTCTTCAAAGCTTTCATCATAAATGGGTGTTCCATTTTGTCAAATGCTTTTTCCATATTGACAGAAATAATGATGTGAATATTGTCCTTGCTCCTATTGATGTGGAGAATTACATTAATTGACTTGCTTATATAACCAAATTTGTACACCTGGAATGAATCTAGTTTGATCATAATGTATAATTTTTTCAATGACTTTTTGAAATCCATTGGCAAGAATTTTGTTGATAAGTTTTGCATCGATGTTGATAAAAAAATGGGTTGACAATTCTCTTTTTTTGATGAGTTCCTAATTCCTTTACTCCTTTGAGAACTAATATTAATAAAAATTATGAGTAATTTGCAACTGGAAATATTCAGCATGGTGTAATTGTATAGTTTCTGTAGCAATTGGAACATGCATGTGAAGTTTTAGAAGTCAAGCCTCATAAAATGTTGAACTTTAATATTAGAGTAACATGACCACGCAGAAACATATAAAATGTTGATATAAACAATATTTCATATGACCAGATGCATACATAAAATTCAATGGAGTTACTGCTCAAAAATTTATTCTAGTGTGTTCTTGCTTGTAATATTCTGAGTAGATGCCCAAGAGTGGGGCTGCTGGGTCTTAGGGGAGCTTGATGTTTAAATTACTGAGGAGACTCCATACAGCTTTCCAGAGTGGCTGAAGAAGTTTACCTTCCCACCAACAATGTAGTAGGGTTCCCTTTTGGCCACATCCCCTCCAGGATTTGTTATTGTTAGTTTTCCTGATAGTGGACATTCTTACTGGGGTGAGGTGGAATCTCAATTTTTTTTTTTTTGTTTTGTTTTGTTTTTGGCCAGTCCTGGGCCTTGGACTCAGGGCCTGAGCATTGTCCCTGGCTTCCTTTTGCTCAAGGCTAGCACTCTACCACTTGAGCCACAGCGCCACTTCTGGCCGTTTTCTGTATATGTGGTGCTGGGGAATCGAACCCAGGGCCTCATGTATATGAGGCAAAATCTCTTGCCACTAGGCCATATCCCCAGCCCCTCAATGTTGTTTTGATTTGCATTTATTTTACAACCAGGGATGTAGAGCACTGGTTCATGTGTCTTTTGTCCATTCTCATTTCCTCTACAGAGAAGTCTCTTTTTAGGTCTTTAGCCCACTTATAGAGCGGGTTGTTCACCAGCACAACAATGTTCATCGCAGCACAATTTGTAATTGCTAAAATATGGAACCAACCCCAGATGCCCCTTAGTAGATGAATGGATCAGGAAAATGTGGTATATATACACAATGGAATTTTATACCTCTATCAGAAAGAATGACATTGCTCTATTCATAAGGAAATGGAAAAAATTATACTAAGTGAAGTCAGCCAGATCCAAAGAAACATGGACACAATGGTTTACCTCATAGGGAATAATTAGTACATGACTAAGATAATCCTAGCAGAAGATCACAAGAACCCAATAGCTATGCCCTTATGAACACATAAGATGATGATAAGTGAAATGAACTCCATATTATGGAAATGAGTTAGGTCACTGTTGTAATTATTTTCAACATGTCATGAAACCATAGCGCTTTTTTTTAATTCCTCTTGTCTCCCCTGTGGTTCCTGTGGTTGTGCCCACGCTATTACTGTATCTTATCTGAGTACCCTGGATATTGTTTATATGATTATTAGAACTAGGGAAGGGAAAGGGAATATCAAAATCAAGAGACAAAGGATAAAAAGACAAATGACTCCAAAAGTAATATTTACAAAACCATTTGTTGTAAACCAACTGAACAACTCATGGGGGTGGGGGAGAGTGAAAGTGGGAGGACAGAAACAAGGTAGGAGGTAATAAATTATACAAGAAATGTACCCACTGTCTTAGGTAGGAAACTGTAACCCCTCTGTACATCACATTAACAATAAATAAATAATTTAAAAGAAATTTATTCTAATACTTGAAGATTAGTTAATAAAAGTGTCATGTAATTTTCAACTAGAAGTAATAAACAAAATAAGCCCAGAGAAACCATATTTTAGTAACTTTGGATCAGTAATAATGGTCAATTAGAAATCTCTTCTCCTTACAGTATGTCAGAGGCATAGCTAAGTAACCAGCCAATAACTATGGGAAAGTTCTAATTTAACAGTGGAGAATTTTTATATTCTTAACTACTTCAGTTAATTAAAAATGAGAAGCAATGCTCCATAAGTTATAATGTGATTCTAACACTGTATAATTTGTGAAATATAGCTAAATAGAAAAGGACACACATTATTAATTGATGCAAATGTAAAATATGTATGAGCAAAAACGAAGCGTTAGTAAGCATAGTGAGAGGCTTAGAACACCTAGAGACTATCCTCATTATTGGTTAATCTATTTTTAAGACACTATTAATTCAAATGATTCCTTATATTTTGGAGGTTTTCGAGATAAAAGGTTTGGAGATATCAAAGATTGTTGTTGTCACTGGAAAAAGAAATAGCACGAAGAATGCATTGCTGCCATTTGAGGAAAAGGATACTTTAGACTGAAATGTGGTATTATAGACAATAAGCTGTGGACGATAGCAGCAGGACAGGTGGTAAAAAGGCAAATAGTAAAGTAAATCACACAAAATTTGCCCTGTAATCACTTTCTTAACTTTTCTTTTGAAGATGCATAGAAAAAGAAATTCTCATATAGACTGTTAATTATTTTACTTGGTCGCTAATGCTCTCACTAAGTACACCAAGAGAACTATAAGATAAACTCTACTACATATTTCTTTTTATACTTTTTTATTTCTATTGTCAAGTTAGTATGCAGAGGGCTTACAGTTTCATACATAAGGCAGTGAGTACATTTCTTGTCAAACTTGTTACCTCCTCCCCTATTTTTCTCTCATCTTCCTTCTTCTTTAGTCCCCTCCCCACAGTTGTACAGTTGGTTTACAGCATATTGTTCTCTAAGTATTGTTGTTTTGGTTCACCTTTTACCATTTGACTCACCAATTTGATGTTCCTCTTTCCTTCCCTGATTCACACAAACATGTATACAATACCCAGGGTACCAAAATCAGGTATAGTGACAACAGGGGTAAGCCCATAGGGAAGAAAAACAAAAGAAAAAGGCTAATTTTGTATGGAAACTTGAAAATAACAATTATAAACCACTTATTTCCATAACGTGGAGTTCTTTTTGCTTAGCCTTACCTTATGTGATTATATGTAATTGCTATTGAGCTATTTGACCATATATTTCTAAGGTGATCTGATATATCATTTTAAGAATTTTTTTGATAAAATCTTAAATATTTTAGATAAGATTAATAGGATATTATGTTTTGATAGCACGCCTACACACTCATTGAATATTGCTTTGTTTTCGCAGAGTTAGTGATCAAACTGAGTACCTTATTTGTGCTAGGCAAGTGCTCTGCCACTGAGCAACATAACATATAATAATATAGTACTTTGTGTGGCTTATATGAAATTTTTCATTATTGCTACATTTTCCTCTTAACACCTGAGAGTCTACTATGAAAAAACTCAAAGTTTGGAAGTTATAAAGATAGCTGGAGCTTTGCTTGAACTTGTAGCAAAATATATGTGGCTTCTACATACACTTGATGCAAAAATGCTTTATACACTCTCCTTTCAACAGGAATCACTTCATTTGAACTCACTGAAGATGTTATTTAAAGCATGTGAGTACAAAGTTGATGAGTGAAGACCATATTTTTCAAGATATACATTCAAAGCTTCCTAGTGAGATTCTATTCCTTCTAGCTGTGATTTTTGCTTTGAAATTTGTGATGACTGCTCATAAATTTTCTATCATATATTCCAAAAGATGCACACATCCTATTAAGTCAACCTGTTACTTCCTGGATAGTCTCTTAGCAGTAAATTTTCCAGAACTACAAATCTTATTCTTTCAGTGTCAGTCTTCGGCTAGTGTTTTGATGTTCATTCTAACAAACACAATTGCTACATATCAACAAATTTTTCCTGACTTTAATTTAGTTATTCTTCATTACTCATAATCCAGCAGTCCATAGAACAATAAAACTTATTTAGCATTGGCTCTGTGCAAAATCCTGTCCTACAGCATCAGTCATAGAGCATTTAGGCTCAGACTGGGACTAGACTTGCTCTGCCATCAGTGACCTTATATAATGGATTTAATTGCTTATGTTATCTTAATGGTTATCTTGGCACCCTATCATTTTTATATAAAATAGAAATGAGGCACACAAAAAGTCTCATAGGAGCATCTTTCACTGCAAAGCAGAATTTGTTGTGAGAAGATTCAGCTTGGCATTTTTTATGGTTATCTATGGCTCCAGTGGATGAATATTAAGATACTGAGAAGAGCGTCCTTTTGGGATCATAATTAAAATGTACTGGATTAACATTTTATATCATGCATATATATATGTATATATATATATATATATATTCAATTCCCATGGAAAAATGGATGCTATTACAGTTTTAAATTAGAAAAAATCAAGGATTATATCAAAATTATTTTGGTATATATTGGGGAAAATTGACCTTTACTATTTTATTTCTTTTCTTGTAGTGTGTTTACGTGTGTGTGTGTGTGTCTGTGTCTGTGTGTGTGTGTCTGTGTCTGTATGTCAGGCTTGGGGCTTCAATTCAAGCCTGGTGCAGTCCTTGTGTTCTTTGTTTTGTTCCATGCTAGTATTCTACCACTTGAGCCACAACTCCACTACCAGCTTTCTAGGTGTTTAATTGGAGGTAAGAATTTCATGGACTTTCCTTCCTGGGCAGGTTTTGAGCCTTGAAGATAAAATTTCAGCCTTCTAAGTAGCTAGGATAACACAAGTGAGCTGTTGGCACCTGGCTTTTTATTGTCTTTTAAGATGCTTCCCGGGCTGGGGATATAGCCTAGTGGCAAGAGTGCCTGCCTCGGTTACACGAGGCCCTAGGTTCGATTCCCCAGCACCACATATACAGAAAACGGCCAGAAGCGGCGCTGTGGCTCAAGTGGCAGAGTGCTAGCCTTGAGCGGGAAGAAGCCAGGGACAGTGCTCAGGCCCTGAGTCCAAGGCCCACGACTGGCAAAAAAAAAAAAAAAAAAAAAAAAAAAGATGCTTCCCTTATTATTCTTTAAAATTTACATTTGAGAATTGAGGTAAAAATTATTAGTTACTTACCAAGTATGAACATGAGTCCATATATGGGTTGTTTTCCTTTGAGATATTACAGATCGTATACTTCTAATGATCATATACTGTGTTGTATTGAAGATTTCATTTACAAATATTTAGAGAGCACCTACTCTGTACCAGGCACTATGTTCACATTCAAATGTCAATACTCAAACTTTTCAATGAGTAGATAAGGACTAACACAAAACGATGCGCGCGCGCACACACACACACACACACACACACACACTCACGTATGCTTATAGAAAGTTGGAAAAGAATGAAGAAGCACATACCTGGTTTTTGAAGTGTAAAAGAATCATATTCGAAACAATTTAGTTGCTCAGAAAACTTTACCTTTCAAAGTGATTTAGATTGTAATGTAATCATTGAGTAGGCAAAGGTTAAGGAATAGCAAGAACAGACCTTGTTGAGCATGCAGGTTAATGCTTCTAGGGATGGGAAAGGATGGGAATGAATCCATCAGGACAGTGTTTGGAGAGAAGTGGTGCAGATTACTGCAGCAGCCTGGCATTCTAGCATTGTACATCGTTGAGCTTTATCCTTAAGTCATTCATCCTGTCATGAAAATATGAAAACCTGATTTAAGAGATTCTTATAGTAAGGCTCTTTAAGTGGTGTCAATCAGGAATATTGGATATATAAATAGACAACATCTAGAAAAGTTTACCTGGCCTTTTATGATTTGATAAATTGAGTAGATACATGGTCAAACCTAGAAATTAGCAATTGATGAAGTAAGTTTATGGAAAGGGCTTCACCAGGCAAGCTAGGGTGAATAATGGGTTTCTTTGTGATGTAAAGTTTACCTGGCTTTTTATGATTTGATAAATTGAGTAGATACATGGTCAAACCTAGAAATTAGCAATTGATGAAGTAAGTTTATGGAAAGGGCTTCACCAGGCAAGCTAGGGTGAATAATGGGTTTCTTTGTGATGTACTAATTGGTGCAAAGACATGGGTGCCCACCAGTGTGAGGACACACAGCATATTATCTGCAAAAGATGATTTATTTTTGCTATGAAGTTGAAAAGCCAACTTGCATATAACAAAGGAAGGAGCTGATGTGGAACAGTAGAATAATAAAATAAAATCTTTAGTTAGGATAAAGGACTAGAAACTTAGTTCAAATTTCCTTTGGAAGGTGTAAGATGCTTCATTTTTAAATGTCCATCCAGGAAACATTTCAAGAAAGTTATTAGTGAAAATTTACATATAAAATGAACAGAAAGAACTGGAAGCAGAGACATGAAAGGATTTTAATTAAAAGCAAGTATGAAATTATATGGAATAACTCTATGTTGACATCAGGAGCAAAGGGAAATGAAGCATAATTCCAAAAAAGTACCATAAAATATGGGTATATTATTTTTCTTAAAGCTACATATATTATTGGACTTTACAAATTTCCTATTCTTGATATAACTACTTGTGGAACTTCTATGAGGTCTATATTTTATACAAAATAATTGTAAAATTTAAATACATTAATACATTCATATCAATATTTGTAGCTCCTTTTCTTTTTTAATATTTTAAGTATTTATTTCATTTATTTTAAATATGTATATATTTATATCTCATATATATTTGTTGGTGACAAACATGTTACTTAAAAAAAATGCTTATCCTTCCTTAGGGGAAGAAGACAACTGACTTTTTTCTTTTTACACTTTCATAGTCCAGTGTTTTAAATTCAAGTCAAGGTTTAAAATTCATGCACGGTTTACTTTTTGCAGGTATCAGGGCTTGAATTCAGGCCCTTGTACTCTTCCTTGAATGGCTTCCTTGCTCACAGCTGGTACTGTGTGTACATATGTGTGTGTATATATATATACATATATGTATATATACTTATATAAGTATATATGTACATATATACTTATATGTGTATATATACTTATATATACACATATATATGACAATTTTATATTACATTATTATGAAAATGCCAAAAAAATATAGGTCACTTGATAAATGATATCGAAAGGGCATGCATGAAAAGACTTCATTAGTGACATCTATAGAAAATTAAATAACTCAGACTCTTAACTATGTACACCCAAGATACTGAGGATTTCTGGATTTTCAGTCATCTTTACATTATGGAACCTGGATACTTTATTATCCATATGTTCAGCTTATAGACAAGACTGAAAGATCATCATGTCATGATTATCTAAAAATTTTACTTATTTAAGAGGCATATTTAAAATGGCCCCAAATCTTCATTTCACTCAGAGAAAAATACATACACAGGTCTACAGAACCTTTCTCAGTCTTCTTTAAGATTCCTAATGTTTGCCTTTCCAGCTAATTTCTTCATGAATTAGTGGTCTGCTATCTCAGTGTCCACATACTTTTATGGAGACTTTCCTTCTATTTGTTGCCTCTTACAATGCTCTTTCAGGAGTTATTCCTCTGGGGCATTCTCTATGTGCTTCAAATTATTGTTTAGTTGTGAAGGAATTCTATTAAAACCCATTCTCACACTGGATTAGATACTGCATTATCAAAACATGGGAGTCATCTAATATACAGCATAGACTTCTCAGGCATATTCTCATTATATATATGTATATATATACAATATTTTGTATTATATATATTTATATACATATGTACAAGCAGATGCATACATAAGTAAATATGTGAGTATATATATATGTATATATACACATATATAGTGTATTGTCCAAATTTTTCCAGCTACAGTGTCACTTGTTTGAAAGAATTCCATTGTGCTGTTTAAATTTTTAACTAGCAGTTTTTCCCTAAACAGGAAACAAGATTAATTGACACTAGAACCACAATATTCTTTATAAAAAAAACATTGTAATTGATGTCAAAAAGGTTTGATGATGACAAATAGATCTTCATTAAACCACATTGAGGCTGATGTCAAATACCTGTTAATGTCCTATTAAGCAGGCACTTAACATTTATTTGCAATTGTCTCATGTTCAGACAATCAATGGGAAAACAAGTTAAGTTCTCTCTCTCAGTAAGCAACAGTCGGGACCAACATAACTGTTCTACTACAAGAGCCCTTATGTATGTCACACTTGTGTTTTTTAAATGTAACAAATATTTATTTAGCAAAATTGATATATCAATCACTATGCTATGGATGAGGATTCAAATTGTATAAACACAAATACATATATTTAGCAGTTCCATAAACATAATTGCTTAACATTTTTCTATTAGCATATATTAATTTTGGAAAAAAGTTTTATTATGATGCATGTATTATGATGCATGTTTAGAAATTATTTTCATCATATTTGTCCCCTCTTTTATCCTTTCTTTTTATTTTAAATCTTTTGCTTGTTTTTCTGAATAATTACTTATTTATTGTCAAAGTGATGTACAGAGGGGATACAATTTCATATGTAAGGCATGGCTATATTTCTTGTACAATTTGTTACCTCCTTCCTCATTTACCCCCTTCCCCTTTCCCTTTACCCCCATGAGTTGTTCAGTTGGTTTACACCAAATGGTTTTGTAAGTATTGTTTTTGGAGTCATTTGTCTTTTTATCCTTTGTCTTTCAATTTTGATATTCCCTTTCCCTTCCCTAGTTCTAATACCAGTATATACAGCATCCAGGGTACTCAGATGAGACACAGTGATAGCACAGGGACAACCAGAGGATCATCAACAAAAAAAAGCTACGGTTTCACATGGCATGGCAACATTTATGCTTGCACTTCAAAAACTTTCTTTTCTTCATGTGTAAAGACATAGAGCAAAAGATGATCTATGTTGGAGCAACTATTCTGAAGAAGGTAGATGTGTGTGTGTGTGTGTGTGTGTGTGCGTGCATGATATATTTTCATTGCTACATTGTTTCCATAAAGCACTTTTCACTTCTTTTGTAGATTCAGTTCCATCCAGTTTAAATTATAGGAAAATTTGGACAAAGTAAGGCAAGGCAGTTATCAGCAGATTTTTCTTCTTCTGTGTTGTTTCAGAGACCATAGTGACCAGACTTGGTCTCAGGGTTGATAATGGAAGCTATTCCTGGTGTATCCATTGTTTCAAGAATGAATGCTCTGTAGACATTTTACTCCATTTAAAATGTTTGCTTTGGCCCTGAAGCTCTGGTTATGGAAGAAGGCCCCAAATCCACACATTTCATAGATACATGAGCAGTTTTCCCACCTACTTTTCCATTTGTTTTCTGATTATTTGCTCAGTAGTAATGCAAACAGCAAAAGAAAAAAAGGGAGAGGAGTTTCCACTGTAGGCCATTCCCAATGCAAGGAGAATCACCATGGAACTGAGAGCTACCAATATTTGAAATGCCCCCAGATCTAGGACAATAAAACGTCACTAAAAGAGAGACTTATTATAGTTTGTGTTATAAAGTGATTGTTTTTCATGGAAGGACAGAGAAAGAGATGTTAGTACTCAACTGTACAACACTACAGAGATAAGTAAGGCAATCTAATAGAATACAGGAAAGTTGAAACAAATAAGTACAGAAAATATAAATTTTAAAATTAAATGTATATGATAATTCCTAGTATATCCACAATTACAATTCATTCTTTAAATTTTATTGTAAAGGTGATGCAGAGGGGTTACAGTTACATAAATAAGGTAATGAGCACATTTCTTTCTGAACAGTGTTACCCCCTGCCTCATTTCCTTCCAGTCTGCCCCCCTGACTCCTCTCTACCCCAGGTTGTAAAGTGTATTTCCTACATAGTGTCTAGTGAGTATCATTGTTGCACTGCTTTACACTTTGTCCTACTCTTTCTGTGATTCCCCTTCCCTTCCCCAAATCAGATAAAATTGAATACAAGACAGAGTATAAAAATAAAAAATAGTGACAACAGGGAATAAACCAAAGGAGGAAAAAGGAAAGAACTGCCAACAGTACACTAAAAATCTCTTGTTTCCATTTCTTGGAGTTCATTTTGATCAGCATCTTTTTATATACATTAATCTGCAGTTTCTTCATGGCAAGGGACAAGTGAGCAAGATAAATAGAAAGCCCACAGACTAGGAGGTGATTATTACCAGCTGTGGGGCATGCCTGGATGCCTTGCCTCAGAGGAAGTCCCAGCAGACTCCGCCTGTTTCGCAGGTCTGGGGTCACATGTGGCTATTACATGGAAAAGGCGGTTCTAGCTGGTCCCACCTCCCAGCCTTGGGACCAGGTGTGGCCAAGATGGTGCCTGGTGGTGAACCCGGAGCTATGATGTAGAATAAGGCCGCTTCTTAGGATTGGTCCCTTGGCCCTCCACCCTTGACGGACAGCTCAGGCCTCCCCTCACAGTCCCTAGATAGGTGCACATACACCCCTCCCCTTCCTGCTGATCTTTGACCTGATTGGCTCCTGTGCCTTATTTAAGAGCGGGATCAACCTCAATAAATGAGACTTTGCACTGACTTAGCTCCCGGGCCATCTGTTTGTCCTCCAGTAAAGGGGGGCTGGGTGTGGGTGGTCCGTTGACCCTTTGCTCTTCTTGGCTAGCCCGATCGGGGCCTGTTTTGCCATCTCTCCTGCAGTCAGGAGAACATGGGGGCTAGAGACCCCAATAACCAGCTATACAAGACAAAGGCCTCATATCTAAACTATACATAAAGTTCAAACAATTAACCTTCCCACACAAAATTCTAAAACAAAAACCCCATTTATAAGTGTGCTAAAGACTTAAAGTGAGACTTCTCTGCAATGGCCAATAGAAGAAATGTTTAATATTACTGGTCATAAAAGAAATTCAAATCAAAACAACATTGAGATTCAACCTCATCCCAACTAGAATAGCCATTATCAAGAAAACATTAATGGATTCCTACAGGGATGAGGCCAAAAGGGAATGCTATTACACTGTTGGTGGGAAGGTAAACTTGTACAATTAATTTCTAAATAAAATTAACATTTCAAATTGGATGAAAAAGTCCACTGATATCGGTCATTTAAAAATGTTGATTCTGTGTCAATTACAAGTGATATTCCAAATTATGTAACACGGAGCTACTAAACACAAAAATATATAAAAAAGAACACACTACAGGAAGGAGTAGGAGAAATACTTGGGCTCCCTGGCACAGAACAAAACTTCCTTAACAAAACCTCAGAAATGCAACGAAACAATGAAAGGTTGGAAAAATGTGGCTGCATCAAACTGCAGAGCTTCTGCAGGGCAAAGGACATGGCTTGCAAGACAAACAGAAAGTCCACAGATTGTGAAAAGAGTTTTACCGGCCATACAACCAACAAAGGCCTCATATCTAAACTATATGCAGAACTAAAATAATTAAAATCCTCCAAAACAAAACCTCAAAGAACCAACAGCTCCCTCAATAAGTGGGCTAAAGACTTAAAAAGAGACTTCTCTGAAGAGGAAATGAGAATGGCCAAGAGACATATGAAAAAGTGCTCTACATCAGTTGCCATAAAATAAATACAATTCAAAACACCATTGAGATTCCACCTCACCCCAGTAAGAACGTCCATTATCAGGAAAACTAACAGTAACAAATGCTGGAGGGGATGTGGCCAAAAGGGAACCCTACTTCATTTTTGGTGGGAATGTAAACTTCTTCAGCCACTCTGGAAAGTTGTATGGAGATTTCTCAGAAGGCTAAACATAGAGCTCCCCTAAAACACAGCAGTCCCACTCTTGGACATCTACCCAACAGATTACATACAAGAACACACTAAAGCAACCCGCACACCAATGCTCATTGCAACATAATTTTTCATTGCTAAAAATATGGAACCAACACAGATGCCCCTCAGTACATAAGTGGATCAGGAAAATGTGGTACATATACACAATGGAATTTTATGCCTCTATCAGAAAGAATGACATTGCCCCATTTGTAAGAAAATGAAAGGACTTGGAAAAAAATTATACTAAGTAAAATGAGCCAGACCCAAAGAAACATGGACTCTATGGTTTCCCTCATAGTTAATAATTAGCACAGATCTAGGCTAGACACAGCAGAGGATCACAAGGGCCCAATAGCTATGCCCTTATGAACACATAAGATGATGCTAAGTGAAATGAATTCCTGTTATGGAAATGAGTGTTATATCACTATTGTAATTATTTTCAACATGCCATGTGAAAATGTAGTTTTTTTTGTTGATGGTCCTTTTGTATTCCCTTCCTGTGGTTCTACCTGCACTGTCACTGTATCTCATCTGAGTACCCTGGACACTGTATATACTGTAGGGAAAGGAAAGTGAATATCAAAATAGAGATACAAAGAATAAAAAGACAAATGACTCCAAAAGCAATACTTGCAAAACCATTTGGTATAAATCAACTGAACAACTCATGGAAGGAGAGGGAAAAAGGGAGCAGGCAGAGGGTAAATGAGGGAGGAGGTAACAGATTGTACAAGAAATGTACCACTGCCTTCAGCATGAAACTGTACATCAATTTGACAATAAATAAATAATAATTCAGGAAAAAATATTTTACTAAATGTTAATAAGTTTAAAAGTAGTCAAATGATCTGTTTCAACATTATTTAAATTTACATTCAACATATAGTGGTGATTGAAATACAGCATAAAACTAATGTGTATTTGTTTATACATATCTGCCCACACAGTTCATAAATTGATAATATTACAAAATAATAAAGGCTGAAATTAGCATACAATTTAAGTGACTGAAATGAACACAAAATTTAAGTAACTGACTCTGTGGGTGAGTGCTTTTAGAACCAGAATGAGAATAAAAATTAACTGTATTCCACTTTGATCAGAAAAATTATATGAAGTCCTATTTCCACCATAATAATAACAGTATCTTATAATAATAACTTGTACATAAAATCTTGACCTCTAATTGTCCTCCAGGAAGGAGCAAGTAGGGCAAACTGTACTAACTTCCATGTGATAATAATGATGGCTCATTCCTGGTGCAAGGCATAGTCAAGATGCCAGAGCCCTTTCAGCAGAGTGGGCATGGTACTAGCTCACACAGGACTTGGGAGTCCTGTTTCACCATAATCACTGTAAATTACCAAAATAAGTGTTAAAATAAGGTGATGTGAATCATCCAACTTTGCTCTAACACAAAATGATACTGTTTTTGGTTACTTAAATTTTCCATCTAAATTGTGTATGTGTGTATTAAAACTGATGACTTTTATGAATTGACATTGAATCCTCCTACCCAGCTAAATTCATGCAGTTATTCATTCTAGGATATTTTTTGTAGATTTTCTGGACAATTTTGACATAGATGTTCTGATTTATCTCTGATGAAACCTTTCCATTTCTTCTATTTAGATTAGTATACTTACTCTTGTTCATTTATTGTCCTGTCAAAGCTTCTACCCTTAAAGATAGCAGTACTTCAATGATCATGAGAGATTAGTTCCAGAAGCCCCAAAGGTTTTTAAATGTGCAGATATCCAAGATCCTCAAAATAGCATAATGCTTGCTTAGAGCCTTTGCCTGTCATCTATCTGTTTGAAATCTCTATAAAACTTATAATACTATATAAATAAATATTACACAGTTTTATTGATTTAGGAAGACATGAGTACATATGCAATACAAAGATTGCTTTGAAATGTATTTTTTTACCCATAGGTACGTGTGAAATGCCCAGATGTGTCACCTGAGAATGGAGGGACAGTGTGAAATTAAAATCTTTGACATGGTTTCCAAGGTCTGGCATACCCATCAAGTGTCAATTTTTATTTTCCCTATCTGCCTAACAAATCTTTAAATCCTTGTAAAGTTTTACACTACTTTTCTCCTTCTCACAAACCTTTTATGTAGTTTCTTCTTTCAAAAAACTCTCCTTCCATCCTTCTAAATTTGTTACCTGGTTAACTGCTGTTCATCTATGTTCTTTAACTTCTAGAAGCATTACCAACTTTCATAAAAATACCTCCCAAGTATCATGCTTTTAGTACTTAATGTAAAAATAATTACATGTTCAGTATGTATTTACTCACTCTACTCTTTCTACTGAGGCAGATACCAGCTCTATATTGTGCACTACAGCATTCCTAGAGAATGCATATTCTCTGGTTCTGTTGACTACTTGGATGAATAATACATTAATAATAGTGCATATGCAAATTAAATACTGATTTCTTAATTAATACTGTTATAATTGATATAAATCCTGTCTAATTTTATGATGTGGGCTATGAGATATGGAAAAGTTCTACTACTGCTGCCCAAATAGTGATTATCATTTGGACAGCGGTATGTCTTTGCTAGCTCCTATGGATTCAATAACTTGTATGTAATAGGTAGTATCATAGGTTTCCTGCAAACATTTTGTTATATGTCAGTTGTAATAAGCCAACACATAACTGTTATTGCCTATTGTTATTGTCTACATAGCAACAATTCCCACATGTCAGGAATTTTCCAGTAATCCTTGAACTTTCAGACATAGGTCTATTCCACCACATAAGTATCATTCTAGTACAAATACCCATGCTCATACATTCATAAAATTCAGAATTTGAGGCATCAAAAAATTATGTATTTCTTGATAATGGACATTCTTACTAGGGTGAGTTGGAATCTCAATGTTGTGCATTTCTTTTATGGCCAGTGATGTTGAGCAATTCTTCATATGCCTCTTGGCCATTCTCATTTCCTCTTCAGAGAAATCTCTTTTCATGTCTTTAGCCCATTTGCTGAGGGAGCAGTTGGTTCTTTGGGGATTTGTTTTGGAGGAATTTACTTTTTTCTGTTCTATGTACATTTCAGATATGAGGCCTTTGTTTGTTGTATGGCCAGTGAAGATCTTCTTCCAACCTGTGGGCTTTCTATTTATCGGCAAACTATGTGTTTTACCATGCAGTTTGATGTAATCCCATCTGCCCAAACTTTCTTTGATTTGTTGTGTTTCTGGGTCTTTGTTAGGAACATTTTGTCCTGTAAAAGGAGCCCAAGTGTTGTTCCTATTCCTTCCTGCAGTGTTTACTTGCTTTATGCTTTTACCTCGAAATCTGTGATTCATTTGGAATTGATTCTGTTGCAGGGTAATATATAAGGATCTAGCTTGAGTTTGTTACAGGTGTTTAACCAATTTTGACAGTACTATTTCTTGAATCTTTCTTCCATGCTATATTTTTAGCTCCTTTATCAAAGACTAAGTAGCCATAGGTCTACAGGTTCAATGAGAATGGCCAAGAGACACATGAAGAAGTGCTCAACATCACTGATAAAAGAAATGCAAATAAAAACAACATTGAAATTCCACATCATCCTGGTAATTATGGCCATTATCAAGAAAAGTAACAACAGATGCAGGAGAGGATGTAGCCAAATGAAAACCCTACTACACTGTTGGTAGGAGTGTAAATTTTCTCACCTATGACCCAGTAGCCCCACTTTTGGGCATCTACCCAAGAGATTACAAGCAAGACCACATTAAAGCCAAAAGCACAACTATGTTCATTGCAGCACAATTTGTAATTGCTAAAATATGGAACCAGCCCAGATGACCCTACATAAATGAGTGGATCAAGAAAATGCAGTACATATGCACAATGGAATTCCATACCTCTATCAGAAAGAATGGCATTGCCCCACTCAAAAGGAAATGGAAGGACTTGGAAAAAATCATACTAAGTGAAATGACCCAGACCAAAAGAAACATAAACCTTATGGTTTCCCTCATCGGAAATAATTTGTACATGTCTAGGATAATCCTATCTGAAGATTACAATAGCTCAATAGCTATATACATATGAACATACAAGATGTTGCTAAGCAAAATGAACAAGTTATGGGAACAACTGGTTTGTCATCGTTCTTGTTAACATGTTGTTAACATGGTATGTAGACCATGTGAGATTCTCTTTTTTTGGTCTTCCTAGCCCATGGTTTTACCCCTGATAACACTGTTACTGATTTTGGTACCCTGGATATTGTATATACGTTTAATGCAAGTAAACGGGGATAGAACAAAATGGAGAGAAAAAGGATAAAAGACAAACCAAGGCAACAGCAATACTTACAATACTATATGGTGTATAGCAACTGTACAACTCTTGGCAGGGCGTGGTTGGGGGATAGGAAGGGAAGAAGGCAGGGGGAAAATGAGGAAGCAGTTACCAAGTTGGATAAGAAATGTACATACTTCCTTATGTATGAAACTGTAACTTCTCTGTTCATCACTTTGTCCATATAGAAATAAATAAAATAAAAATATTTATTTAGTAGATGCTATTATTAATGGATTATACACATAAGTTAAAGCTATTCTTTTCTTTTCCCAATTCAGGGGATGTGTCAATGGTTCTTAATAAATCAAGGAAAGATAAAGAAACAGCAGCATCAATAAAAATGTGATTACTGGGAAAGAGAAAAAAAACCTAACTATTATAGGAAAAAGGGAACATTCAGAGATCTTTTTAACTGATAGGGGGAGAAAAATGTCATTAATAATAAAATCGATCATTAATACATTCTTTCAAACTCCAGTTTCCTACTGCTTTAATAATTAAGTAACAAATAGAAACTGCTTTTATCTTGGTGTTCAAAGAGTTAAAATTAACCATTTGCCATTATTTTTCTTTGCAAGGCAAAAATTCACCATATGTATTAAATGTAAATCTTTTTTCATATTTACCAGAAAACTAAGCCATCAAAATATATATGATTTTGAAATTTCTATATCTCCTATTTCATAATTCCATATGATTTAAATATTACAGCTTCACCATTGGATGGCAATATTGCTTGTTGTTTTACCTTTGATATTGTAATAAGCATTTATTAGGAAAATTTGTCATTGTAGAATAATTGAAATTTATTTTTAAATTTATTTATAAGTGTTATTGACTTAATACTGACATGTTACAGTGAAAACACACACTATATGATGTTTATATTCATATTCTTGACAGGATTTCTGTCAAGAAATCAAAGGTTTATCCTTCTCTCAATAATAGCTTAAGTAAGCATATAAGAATGAAAAATTACCAACTAGATCACAGCCTGTAATAAACATGTATACCTGTTATCTATTCTAACTTATGGATTATATGTATTATGATCATTATTAATAAATTATGTATGGTTTACTTATAGCTTTGACTTGTAAAGACAGGTTGCAGATAAAATTCATGTCTATGTTATTTTACTTAAAGTGGGATCTGTTGTTCATCTCAATTAATAGGGACGTGCTTTCAATTTTAATAAATTGCTTAAATTTACAGAAATTATAGTTTTACATATTCAAGTTTAGTGAATAGACAATTATACAAATGCTTAAAGATAAAAATAGAATTAAAAGAAAGAAAAAAGTTGTAAGGAAGCAAGGCGAGGAGAGAGGATTAACTGAAAGACAAAGAGGAAAAAGGAAGGAAAGTAGGAAATGGTGGAGGAAAAGAAGGAGAGAGGGACGGAGTTAACAATTTTCAGTTAATTTGGTTGTGGTAGCATAGTAAGGTACAGAGTTCTGTTTTAATGAAAATGGGCAGGTAATGTTTTCTCTTTCCTGTGATTTTTAAAAACTTGAAGTTGGTCGTTTACTAACCTAACATATATATATATATATATATATATATATATATATATATATATATATGAGTGAAGGAAAATCTACTTGGAACAAAATTATGTAAAAATGTTGAAATTAAGATCATTTCTTAAGAAATAAATCATGTGACATGATATACTTCTATTATAGGTCAATTTACAATAGTGTTCCATAGAAGTGAGTGGTTCCTTACAGTGAATATACACTATAACAGTATTCTTTCTATTACGATTACAAAACATTGCTTAATGTTAGGAATACATACCCTCGTATAAATATCACCTACATCCAGGTCATCCTGACATGTTGGTATGCCAAAATAAATCTCAGACTTGGGAAATCTTTTATCCTGTTATACTGGAAAATCTGACCTTCTAAGACCACCATCAGTCCGAAGAAAATGACTGTTACACTACATAAGAACCAAAAAATTTCTCTGTTTTGTGATAAGAACTATTTATCACATAAAGTCAATAATTTCAATACATAACAGCACTTGACAGATTTCTGGAAATAACTGCTGGAAATTTATTTTTTTTCATTACATTTACATCCTTTGGAACACTTACTGGATATTGTGAGTACGCACAAGACAAATGAAAATCCATCAGTCCTTCTGTAAGTTGCATTGGTTTGTCTTTTTATCCTTTGTCACTCCATTTTGATATCTCCCTTCCCTTCCCTAGTCCCAATAAACGTTTATACAATATTCAGGTGATACCAGGGGTAAAACCACGGGAAAGAAGTACAAAAGAAAAAGGTCATATTTTCACATGGTATGTTGAAAATAATAACAGCAATAATATACCACTTGTTTCCATAACTTGGAGTTCATTTAGCTTAGTATCATCTTATGAGTTCATATGGACATAGCTATTGAGTTATTGTGATCATCTGCTAGGACTGTTCTAGGCATGTACTAATTATTCCCAATGAGGGAAACCATAGAGTCTATGCTTCTGTGGGTCTGGTTCACTTGATGTAGTATGATTTTTTCCAAGTCCTTCCATTTCCTTATGAGTGGGGCAATGCTATTCTTTCTGATAGAGGCATAGAATTCCTTTGAGTATATAAACCACATTTTCTTGAGCCACTCATCTGCTGAGTGGCATCTAGGTTGGTGCCATATTTTAAGGATAAGAAATTGTGTTGTGATAAACATTGTGGCTTTAGTGTAATCTTGCTTGTAATCTTTTGAGTAAATGTCCCGAAGTGGGGCTGCTGAGTCAAAATTATAAGTAAACCATACATAATTTATTAATAATGATCATAATATGTATAATCCATAAATTAGAATAGATAGCTGGTATACATTTTTATTACAGGTTGTAAGCTAGTTGGTAATGTTTCATTCTTATATGCTTACTTAAGCTATTATTGAGAGAAGGATAAACCTTTGATTTCTTGACAGAAATCCTGTCAAGAATATAAATATGTCAAGAATATGAATATAAACATCATATAGTGTGTGTTTTCACTGTAACATGTCAGTATTAAGTCAATAACACTTATAAATAAATTTAAAAATAAATTTCAATTATTCTACAATGACAAATTTTCCTAATAAATGCTTATTACAATATCAAAGGTAAAACAACAAGCAATATTGCCATCCAATGGTGAAGCTGTAATATTTAAATCATATGGAATTATGAAATAGGAGATATAGAAATTTCAAAATCATATATATTTTGATGGCTTAGTTTTCTGGTAAATATGTTTTTTTTTTTTTTTTTTTTGGCCAGTCCTGGGGCTTGGACTCAGGGCCTGAGCACTGTCCCTGGCTTCTTCCCTCTCAAGGCTAGCACTCTGCCACTTGAGCCACAGCGCCGCTTCTGGCCGTTTTCTGTATACGTGGTGCTGGGGAATTGAACCCAGGGCCTCCTGTATACGAGGCAAGCACTCTTGCCACTAGGCCATATCCCCAGCCCCTTTCTGGTAAATATGAAAAAAAGATTTACATTTAATACATATGGTGAATTTTTGCCTTGCAAAGAAAAATAATGGCAAATGGTTAATTTTAACTCTTTGAACACCAAGATAAAAGCAGTTTCTATTTGTGTTACTTAATTATTAAAGCAGTAGGAAACTGGAGTTTGAAAGAATGTATTAATGATCGATTTTTTTTTATTTTTGACATTTTTCTCCCCCCATCAGTTAAAAAGATCTCTGAATGTTCCCTTTTTCCTATAATAGTCAGGGTTTTTTTCTCTTTCCCAGTAATCACATTTTTATTGATGCTGCTGTTTCTTTATCTTTCCTTGATTTACTTAAGAACCATTGACACATCCCCTGAATTGGGAAAAGAAAAGAATAGCTTTAACTTATGTGTATAATCCATTAATAATAGCATCTACTAAATAAATATTTTTATTTTATTTATTTCTATATTGACAAAGTGATGAACAGAGGAGTTACAGTTTCCTACATAAGGAAGTATGTACATTTCTTATCCAACTTGGTAACTACTCTTTGATTTTGTACGACATCACTGGCCATAAAAGAAATGCAAATCAAAACAACCTTGAGATTCCATCTCACCCACTATGAATGTCCATTACCAGGAAATCCAATAATAACATGCTGGAGAGGATGTGGCCAAAATGGAACCCTACTACATTGTTGGTGGGAATGCAAGCTTGTTTAACCCCTCTATAAAGCAGTGTGGAGGTTCCTAAGAAGGCTAAACATAGACCTCCCCTATGACCTAGCAGTTCCACTTTTGGACATCTACCCAAAAAACTATAAGCAAGACCACACTAAAGCCACCAGCACAACAATGTTCCTCACAGCAGAATTTGTCATTGCTAAAACATGGAACGAAGCTAGATGCCTCTCAGTAGATGATTGGATCAAGAAAATGTGGTACATATACACTGTGGAATTTTATGCCTCCTTCAGAAGGAATGACACTGCCCCGTTGGTAAGGAAATGAAAGGACTTAGACAGAAATCATATTAAGTTAAGTGACCCAGACCCAAAGAAGCATAAACGATATGGTGTCCTCATAGGGAATGGCTAGTATAGGATTAGACCCATCATTGTAGAAGATCAAAATACCTCAATAGCCACATTCATATTATCACATATGATGATGCCATTCTATATTTTTAGCTCCTTTTCAACAATTAAGTAGCCATATGCCTATGGGTTCATTTCTGGGTCTTCAGTTCTGTCCCATTGGTCCTCAGGCCTGTTTTTGTGCCAATACTAAGCTGTCTTTACTACTATAGCTTCATAATGTAGCTTGAAGTTTGGTATTGTAATTCCTTCAGCACTGTTCTTTCTGCTTAGGTTTTTTTGTTTGTTTGTTTGTTTTGTTTTTTGCTATTCTGGTCCATTTATCGTTCCATATGTATTTCTGGATTGCTTCCTCTATCTCATTAAAGAATAGCGTTGTGATGAGTATTGCATTGAATTAGTAGATATCCTTTGGCAATATTGCCATTTTAGCAATATTAATCCTTCCAATCCAGAGTCATGGGAGGTTTTCTCATTTCCTTAGTTCTGCTTTAATTTCCTTTTTCAGGTTTTTAAAGTTCTCATCACAGAAGTCTATCACTTCTTTGGTTAAGGTTATTCCTAATTTTTTTATATTTTTTGAGGCTACTACAAAAGGAATTGTGGATCCAAATTTTTAATACTTTTTATAATAAATAGCATTCATTTTTTTGTTATTTAGTACTACAGAATTCACTTCCAATATAAACATGTGAAATTGTAAAGTGTTTTTATTTTACTGTAAAGTGTTTACACTTGAAATTGTAATGGTTTACAACTTTAATCCTGTGAAATTGAGAAGATATCATCCTAACTTCTCAACTTGTCCATGTTGTATCCATCCAATTCTGCTGAAGTACACATTTTAAAACTTTCTCCTTTCAGTGATGAACTTAAATAATGAAGTAGTGATTCTAAAATTGATTTATAATATACTACCCATTTATATTTTTAATTTTTAAAATCCTATAATTTTTGATGAGCAATATATTAATGTTTTAGGAAAACATTAGGATACTAAGATGAGAGGACCATCATTTTCAAAGGTATAGATTTGTATCTGTCAGAAATATAGTCAGAACTCTATGAAAATTGACTTGAGTAGTAAAGACTACAGTAAAAGTAAAAGCACTATATATTTTATATTCTCCAGATGAACCAGCATGTAAATACATTAGTTTGGGCATCAATAAAATAAATAGCTAACATTGAAAGCAAATTACTCATTTATTAACTATAAACTATTTCTTTGAGATTCTGACAACTAAAATTGTAGCTACTTCAAACTTTATTCTTCTGTCCATCCATAAACTGAAAGTAAGATGAGAAAGAGGAAGTATACCCTATTCTTATGAATGAGAGGAACAATTGGACTTGTGTGAACAAGTCAGTGTAGTCTTCTCAAATGATTCTATGAAAATATAACTGGATACATTTTTCCAAAGCAATGCATTCTCTACAGTTTCTATTTGCCCTCTGCTAACAGGGTCCTTCTAACATGTTCCTTTTGAGTTTTCTGATCTTCTAGCACCAGGCTTCCCATGCCTCATTTCACTGAATATGTGCAAGGTGATTGCCTGTTTTAAACTGTCTAGGGACACAATTAGATATTTCATTTAAAACTTGATGTCAATTATTAAAAACTAAAAGAATTGCTATGGAAACAATATCATAGAATCAATCTCTCTAAAGGATTTTATGAAGATGAATTCTTACATCACATATAAATGAAGTAAAAATTCATCACAGTGCAAACTCTAATGTTTAAATTTTCTGGAAACTAAATATTTTTTAACCTGCTTGGTGATTAGATGTACATAAACCAGCTTACCGCCCTGACCAAATGTCTTCATTTAGAAGAAACTCACATTTAACTGCTGAACTTTACCTTAGAAATTTCAGGGAGAAGTAATTATAGAGGTAATTTCAATTTAAAGCCACACAGGGAAGTAGTTAAAGATAATAATAACCTCTGAAGAAGGATATAGAAAGTGAATTTTGTATCTTATTTAAATGAAAGAGGTTAAAAAGAAAATAGTGAATTTGTCTTTTAAGTTCAAATGAGGAACACCATTGTATCAATAAAATACATATTAGTGGGGTGGGAGTATGGCCTAGTGGCAGTGTGCTTCCCTTGCATTCATGAAGCCCTGGGTTCAACTCCTCAGCACCACATATATAGAAAAGGCCAGAAGTCGTGCTATGTGTGGCTCAAGAAGTACAGTGCCAGCCTTGAGCAAATAGAAGCCAGGGACTGTGCTCAGACCCTGAGTCCCAAGCCCCAGGACTGGCAAAGAAATACACATTAATAAATAAAATTAATAACATATTAACAAATACATATATCTTTTATACAATTTCACTTGGCAAGATTGTGACATGTTATAGACACACATAAATAAGTTACATACTGTGTGTTGTATGATAGATAGAATTACACAAATTGTAAAATCTGACTTGAAGTGTACAATCTTGTGATTATCTCTTGTTAAGGAGTTTCTTTAGCATTCATGTTATATATATATATGGGTCTCAGGTCTTCAGAAAAATAAAACTGAATAGAGAGAAGAGGAAGAATTAATAACAAATGGGTATTTGAACCCATCAACACAGCATCTGAGATTGTATAATATATTCTTTCAGAAACCAGGGCTTGAGGTCAAAGACCAAGTACATCATTTACTGGATTTGCTGGATTATTTAAGTCTCTTTCTGTTTTCTCCAGACAACTAAGAATAAGGTCACCTCTTAAAAGCTTTAGGCACATATTTTGTTATATGAAAGAATAATTATAGGCTACAGAGGTTAGGACATGGACATAGAATCAGGAAGTTAGGGAATCATAGCTCACAAAAAAGATAGCCTCAATGATATGAAGTATCAAGTTCTAATCTTATATAATACAAGAAATGTTTTGCTTTGAAAACAATGTAACTCAAGTAAGGGAATTGCAGAGAGAATTTTTAATTTATAAGGATAATATTATGTGTGCATATACCCCCACCTCCACGCCCTACTACCACCTCACCCCCTCCCACATGTATATTTTTAAGTCAAGATGTGTGCTTGTATATATGTATGTGTATGTGTCATGTATGTGTTTATCAAGAATAGTTCAGGTTTATCAGTGAAAATGGAATGGGTACTGCTTAAATGTATTGCCCACTTGCTCATTTTAAACTGTTTTAGTGCGGGCGTCTTCATTAATAGGACGTTAAGCATACTATGGAAAAGGTATGGATGAATCTGTAAACGTACATAATCATTTATATGGAGGCACACAAAGAAAGCAGACCTGATTCAAAGAGGTAATATGGGAATATGCACATATATACCTATGTGTATTACACATATATTATACATATATACTAAACTGCTTCAAAGTTTGAATATTAACATCACATGTGACAAAATTTATATGCATATGCATGGTTAATAAGACTGATACTCAACCAAGTGGTAATAGGAACTGTTTTTATTAATTCTCTTTTCAACACCTCTAGCTCAGAGTCTTTGATATATATACTTTGGTAGAGAAACACTAAACTAAATACCTTGGTTCAATAGATACACACCTTTTGATTATCATTTTATTTTATTTGTTTTTAATGCTTGCACTCTATTACTTGAGCTGCAGCACCACTTGCAGTTTTTGAGCAGTTCAGTGGAAGATAGAAGATTCACGGTGACTTTCAGCCCATGAGGGCTTTGAACCTTGATCCTCAGATCTCAGCCTCTTGAGTAGCTAGGATTACAGGTGTGAGCTACTAGGGCCTGGCTAAGGATCCTAGCATTTTAATTTAATTAATTAATTTATTTACCAGTCCTGGAGCTTGAATTCTGGTTTTGGGCACTGAGCTTCTTTGGCTCAAGGCTAGCCCTTTATCACTTGAGCCACAGCACTGCTTCATGCTTTTTCTGTTTATGTGGCACTGTAGAATTGAACCAGGACCTCAGGCATGCTAGGTGAGCACTAAGTCACATTCCTAGCCCCACTTCTTGGTAATTTTAAAGATTCTAGTTATTTATCTTTAGACTATTCAAATGTTTGTTTAGCTTCATGTTCTTAGCATTTTTCTTTGTTCTAACAGAGATTTTGAGGATAAATATATAACAACTTGCTTTTTTGAAATAAAATTTGAATTTATTCTTATGGTTGTAGTTTCTACTTTTATTTTCTGACAGACTAAATAGTAAATGTTCTTTTATAACTCAGCAATGCAAACAGATAAGTTTGCAAGCAAATGGGATTTATAATATGTGAGCTAAAATAAAAATAACATTTATGTTTCATGTATATGAATATTGTATACATGTAAACAGTAGTATTAATAATTGTTGGGGCTGGGAATATGGCCTAATGGCAAGAGTGCTTATCCTCTTATACATGAAGCCCTGGGTTCAATTCCCAAGCACCACATATATAGAAAGCGGCCAGAGGTGATGCTGTGGCTCAAGTGGCAAAGTGCTAGCCTTGAGCAAAAAGAAGCCAGGGACAGTGCTCACGTCCTGAGTTCAAGCCCCAGGACTAGCAAAAAATTATAATAATAATAATTGTTGCATGTTTTGTAAAAATAAGATTTGTTTTCATGTTTTATTCTGATGACTGTCAAAGAAAAGTTGGAAATATTTATTTTAGAGCTGCTTTTGTATATTAAAAGCTCAGAAGAAATACAAAATAATTTGTAATCCTGAGTACTACACAGAATTGAACAATGTGCTTATTATATTTTTTAGTTTCATAGATATTATGACCATCCATTGAATTCTTTGGCAGTTCATACAGTATTCTGTGTTTCACATAGGTATTTTTTTTCATTTACCTCAAATTTCATTAGAGAGACAAGCTTTTTATTTTATTATATTTTTAAATATTATTTTGCCAGTATTGGGCTTTGGACTCAGGCCTGAGCACTGTCCCTGGCTTCTTTTTTGCTCAAGGCTAGCACTCAGCCACTTGAGCCACTATGCTGGGAAATCTAACACAGGCATTCATGTATACAAGGCAAGCACTCTGGCCACTAGGCCATACTCCCAGCCCCGAGACAAGCGTTTTAATAAAGTCCTTCCGTCATCACTTTACAAAGAAACTTTCTGTTCTTTCTTTTTGCTCATTTGCCTTTCCTTCCTTCTTTCCTTCCTTCCTTCCTTCCTTCCTTCCTTCCTTCCTTCCTTCCTTCCTTCCTTCCTTCCTCCCTCCCTCCCTCCCTCCCTCCTTCCCTTCTTTGTCTCTCTCTCTCTTTCTTTCTCTTCTTTCTTTCTTTCTTTCTTTCTTTCTTTCTTTCTTTCTTTCTTTCTTTTTCTTTCTTTGTCTTTTCTCTCTTTCTTTCTGATTCTTTTCTTCCTTTCTTCTTTCTCTCTCTCTTTCTTTTTCTTCAAATTTTTATCATCAAACAGATAGACAGAGGTTACAGTTTCATACGTTAGGCATTGGATACATTTCTTGTACTGTTTGTTACCTTGTCCCTCATACCCCCCTCCCCCCTGCCCCTTACCCTTCCCCCCCCAGGTGTTCGGTTCACTTACACCAAACAGTTTTGCAAGTATTGCTTTTGTATTTGTTTGTCTTTTTTTTACCCTGTGTCTCTCAAATTTGGTATTCCCTTTCAATTTCATACTTCCAATACCAGTATACACGGTTTCCAATATACTCAGATAAGATTACAGAGTTAGTGTAGGTACAACCACAGGAAAGAGATACAAGCACATCATCAATAATAGAAGCTACAGATACACATGGGACATTGAAAGTAGTTACAACTGTGATAAAACAATTGTTTCCATAACATGGAGTTCATTTCACTTAGCATCATCTTTTGTGTTCATAAGGGTATAGATATTGGGCCATGTGATGCTCTGCTATGACTTGCCTAAACCTGTACTAATTATTCCCAATAAGGGAGACCATAGAGTCCATGTTTCTTTGGGTCTGGCTCACTTCACTTAGTATAACTTTTTCTAAGTCCTTCCATTTCCTTACAAATGGGACAATGTCATTCTTTCTGAAAAAGGCATAAAATTCCATTGTATATATGTACCACATTTTCCTGATCCATTTGTCTACTGAGGGGCATCTAGGTTGGTTCCAGATTCTCGCTATGACAAATTGTGCTGCAATGAACATTGTTGTGCTGGTAGCATTACTGTGGTTTTGTTTGTGTTCTTTTGGATAGATACCCAAAAGTGGGGCTGCTGGGTCATAGGGGAGTTCTATATTTAGCCTTCTGAGGAATCTGCATACTGGTTGCCAGAGTGGCTGAACCAGTTTACATTCCCACTAACAATGAAGTAGGGTTCACTTTTGGCCACATCCCCTCCAACAATTGTTATTTTTAGTTTTCTTGATATATGACATTCTTACTGGCATGGAATCTCAATGTTGTTTTGATTTTCATTTCTTTTATGGCCAGTGACGTAGAACATTTTTTCATATGACTCTTGGCCATCCTCATTTCCTCATCAGAGAAGTCTCTTTGTAAGTCTTTAGCCCACTTGATGAGGGGGCTATTGGTTCTTTGCGGTTTTGTTTTGGAAGAAGGTAATTTTTTTAGTTCTGCATATATTTTAGATATGAGGCCTTTGTCTGGTGAAAGGCCGGTAAAGATCTTCTCCAAGTCTGTGGGCTTTCTGTTTATCTTGCGAGCTATGTCCTTTGCCGTGGAGAAGCTCTGCAGTTTGATGCAGTGCCCTTCGTCCAACCTTTCTTTGATTTGTAGCCTTTCTGGGTCTTTGTTAAGGAAGTTCCATCCTGCGCCAAGGAGCCCAAGTGTTTCTCCTACTCCTTCCTTTAGTGTTTTCAGGGTGTCTGTTTTGATTTTTAGGTCTTTAATCCATTTGGAATTGATTTTGGTGCAGGGTGATATGTAAGAATCTAGTTTTAGTTTGTTGCATCTGTTGAGCCAGTTTTGCCAGCACCACTTGTTAAAGAGGCTACCTTTCTTCCATACTCTTGTTTTAGCTCCTTTATCAAAGATTAAGTAGGCGTAGTTCTGTGGATTCATTTCTGGGTCTTCGATTCTGTTCCATTGGTCTTCAGGCCTGTTCTGGTGCCAATACCAAGCTGCTTTTGTTACTATAGCTTTATAATACAGCTTGAAGTTGGGTATTGTAATTCCTCCAGCACTGTTCTTTCTGCTTAGGATTGTTTTTTCTATTTTAGGTCTTTTATTGTTCCATATGAATTTCTGGATTGCTTCCTCTATTTCATTAAAAGATGGTGTTGGAATATTAATGGGTATTGCATTGATTTTGTAGATAGAGTTTGGCAATATTGCCATTTTGATTATATTAATCCTCCCAATCCAGGAGCATGGGATGTATTTCCATTTCCTTAGTTCTGACATAATTTCGTTTTTCAAGCTTTTAAAGTTCTCATCAAAAAGGGCTTTCACTTCATTGGTTATGGTTATTGCTAGGTATTTTATGTTTTGGGGGGCTATTGCAAAAGGAGTTGCTTTCCTGATTTCAGCCTCGGTCTTCGGGTCGTTAGCATAGAGAAAGGCCATTGATTTTTGAAGGTTTATTTTATATCCTGCAACTTTGCCAAAGTTTTGGATCAGCTCTAGTAGCTTGGGGGTAGAGTCTATGGGATTCTTTAGGTATAGGATCATGTCATCTGCGAAAAGAGAAAGTTTAACTTCATCTTTTCCTATTTGGATCCCCTTTATTTTTTCTTCTTGCCTAATTGCTCTGTCTAGGAAATCTAGTACTATGTTAAAGAGCAGGGGAGAGAGTGGACATCCCTGCCTTGTTCCTGATTTTAAAGGGAATGGCTTTAGTTTTTCACCATGTACAGTTATGCTTGCTGTTGGATTGTCATCAACTGCCTTGATTAATTTCAGGAATGTTCCCTGGAATCCCAGTTTTTCCAGGGCTTTTAGCATAAATGCGTGCTGGATTTTATCGAACGCTTTTTCCCCATCCAGAGATAAAACCATGTTGTTCTTTACCTTACTCCTGTTGATGTTGTGGATTACATTAATTGACTTGCATATATTAAACCAACTGTGCATCCCTGGGATGAATCCGGTTTGATCGTGGTGTATGATTTTTTTGATAACCTGTTGAAGTCGATTGTCCAGAATTTTGTTGAGAATTTTTGCATTTATTTTCAACAGGGAAATCGGTCTGTAGTCCTCTTTCCTTGATGAGTCCCTGCCTGGTATGGGATTAGGGTTACACTGGCTTCATAGAATGAGTCTGGTAGTGAACGTTGTCTTTCAATTTCATTGAAGAGTTTGATTAATACTGGTGTGAGTTCTGTTTTGAAGGCCTTGTAGAATTCTGCAGTGAATCCGTCTGGACCTGGGCTTTCCTTGGATGGGAGATCATTTATTGCTGTTTCTATTTCAATACTGGATATGGGTCTGTTTAGAAGGTTTAAATCTTCATGATTGAGTTTGGGGAAATGAATTTTTTCTAGGAAATCATCCATTTCTTCCAAGTTCTTGAATTTGTTGGAATAAAGGTTTGCAAATTTTCCCCTTATTATTTTCTGAATTTTGGTTATTTCTGTGGTGATGTTACCTGTTTCTTCTCTTATCTTGTTTATTTGAGTGTGCTGCCTTTGTTTTTTGGTCAGGTATGCCAGGGGTCTATCTACCTTGTTGATTTTTTCAAAGAACCAACTCTTTGTTTTGTTGATTCTTTTGATGATTTTTTTGTCTCTAATTGATTTAATTCTGATGTTAATTATTGATTATTTAATTATTGATTTTAATTATTTGCTTCCATCTATTGACGTGGGGTTTGGCTTGTTGTTCTCTCTCAAGGAAATTAAGGTGCTTCTTTAAATTATTGAGTTGCTGTTTCTCCAGTTTGTTGATGTATGCACTCAGAGATATAAATTTTCCTCTGTACTGCCTTTGCTGTGTCCCAAAGGAGCTGGTACTTTGTGTCCTCAACTTGGTTGAATTCCATAAACATTTGAATTTCTGTTCTAATTTCTTCAATGACCCTTTGATGGTTCAGCAGTATGTTGTTTAGTCTCCATGAATTGTAGTATTTTCTGTGGTGGCTGATTGAGTTGAGCTCTAATTTTATTCCATTGTGGTCTGAGAGAATGCAGGGAATGGTTTTGATACTCCTGAATTTGTACAGATTTTCGTTGTGCCCTAAGATGTGATCTATTTTGGAGAATGTTCCATGTGCTGCCGAAAAGACTGTGTATTCTGTTGTTGCTGGGGGGAATATTCTGTAGATGTCAGTTAAGTATAGTTGGCCTATCCAATTATTTAGTTCTGTGGTTTCTTTGTTCAGTTTTTGGCGTGTTGATCTGTCCAGAGGTGATAGTGGAGTGTTAAAGTCCCCAACTATCAATGTGTTTGGGTCTATGAGTGTTTTTAGAGTCAGTAGTGTTTGTTTGATGAAGTTGGGTGCTCCTGCATTTGGTGTGTAGATATTTAGAATGGTTATATCTTCCTGTATGAGAGATTTTTTTACTAGTATGTAGTAACCTTCTTTGTCTCTTTATACCTTTTTTAATTTGAAGTCAATTTTGTCTGATCCTAGGATTGCAACTCCAGCCTGCTTATGGGGGCCATTTGCATGATAGATTTGATTCCAGCCTTTCACTTTTAGAACATGTTTACTTTTGCTGGATAGATGTGTCTCTTGGAGGAAGCAGAAAGATGGATCTTGATTTTTGATCCAACTTATGAGCTTATGTCATTTGATTGGAGAATTAAGTCCATTAATGTTCAGAGTTAGGATTGAGAGATGACCGTTTGTTCCTTTCATTATCACTATCTTGTTTAAAACTGTGTCTTCCCATTTTTTGATCTGATGTTTACTATTTAGGGTTCATTTCTCTGTCTGTATTGGGATCTTGATTATTTTCCCTGTATAGTACATCTTTGAAGATTTTCTGTAAAGCTGGTTTGGTGGAGATATATTGTTTCAGTTTTTCCTTAGTATGGAAGACTTTTATTTGACTTTCGGCTATGAATGAGAGTTTGGCTGGGTATAGAATTCTTGGTTGGTAGTTATTTTTATTTAGTGTTTGGTATACTTCATTCCAGGCTCTCCTTGCTTTCATGGTCTCTGCTGAGAAGCCTGGGTAATTCTGATTGCTTTTCCTTTATATGATTGTTTTCTTCTCCCTAACAGCTTTGAGTATTTTTTTCCTTGCACTCTACTGAACCTGTTTTGATCACTATATGTTGGTGGGATGTCTTATTCTGGTCTGGTCGGTTTGGGGTTCTAAATGTTTCTTGTATCTGTATAGGCCTTTCCTTCTGGATATTTGGGAAGTTCTCAGCTAATATTTTGTTAAATAGGTCGCCTAGCCCATTAACTTGTTTCTCCAAGTTTTCCTCAATACCTATTATCCTTAAATTGGGCTTCCTGATTGTGTCTTGAATCTCCTGTAGCGATCTGTTTTGTTGATTGGACTGGATTTGTATTGATGTTTTATCTTTCTCCATAGAATCTAAGGAATCTTCAGGTCCTGAAATTCACTCCTCTGCTCCAGTTAGTCGGGACTGTGGGCTAGCTACTTGATTTCAAATCTCTTTTCCTTCTGACTGGTCTTTCCTGATGATTTCCATGTCATTTCTTAGGTCTTGTATGGACTTATTTACTTCATTAACTTCATTACTTTGGTTTTGAGTGTTGTCTCTAAAATCTTTAAGCTGGATAGCTATCTTTTCATTTGACTCTTGAAGTTCATTTATCTTTCTATTTGTGGATGCCATGAAATTCTCTATTAATTTTTGCTTTCACTCTTCACGCTCTGAATAATTGACTGAAGAGATTCAAACTTTTCATTTATCATGGTTATCAGTAGACTTTGTAGAGCATTTTGGGGGTTCTCTTCTATGTCTTTGATTGACTGATCTGCTTCCTGCTTGTTTTGAGTGGGGGATAAGACTTCATTGTTTGCCATCTTTCTTGTGTTCCTTCTGCCCATTTGGACTGGGAATGCCAATCTACATGTACCTATGAGCACCGTTTAAGATCCAAAGCAGCCCTTATCAAGCACTGTTGTGTAAATTTTACAAGTTCACAGTTATATACAGATGCCCTGTATACCTGTCTATAAAATTAGATTTGGTGTTCCTAAAGAATACAGTTTCAATATAGCAACCTATCCTGGGCCCTGTAATCAGTAGTTACTTATTTACTGTTACAACCCTATAAGAAATTCTTGTTTTTATATTAAGTTCTTTTAGGACTGGCTTTCTCTATGATTCCCTTTGATTCACTCAGATTAAGCTGGGATACCCTCTATCCAATAACCAGGAGTTAAGGGAAACTGGAGGTCCAGGTAGTAAGTCAGGAGGGTAAGTTGGAGGTAGTAAAGTGAATAGAGTAAAATGTATTGGGGAGGGGGCTGGTGGTTTTGGTTTAGTTTCAGTGATGTGGAAATGTGGAGAAGAGTAGAATCAGTAGAAAGAACAAGGTTAAAATGATTGACAATGGAGAGTTAGCAGAAAAGAGTGGAGGTGTTATTCAAAGGTAAGTAATTTTTAGAGAAAGAGAACGCAAAGAGAGAAATAAAGTAAAGATAGTGGAAGACAGATGCACAAAACAGAGAAAAAATATTTAAAAAAGAAAAAAATAAAAAGGAAAAAAAAACAGAAAAGGAACATCCCAAACACACAGCAAAGAAAAAAACTTGGTAAAACAAACAGGTAAAAATGGAAAACAAAACAAACAAACAAACAAACAAAAAAACCCGACGATGTTTCAGAAGTGAAAAAAAAAAAATGGAGTCCTTCTTGTTTGGATGGTCTTTCCCCAGTCTCTGGTTTCCTCGAGATGGTCTGAAGTCTATTTTGCTGCTTGGCTGTGTTTGACTTGATTTCAGTTTGCAGGGCGTGGTTCTGTTGTGATCCTTTACCTCTGTTGGTGCAATCCTGGGTCTCTGTGGTTTGCACAGCTTGTTGGCAGGCCTGGGCGTCCTCTGTAGATGGGGACTTGAGGAGTCTCAGGATCTGTATCTCCTCTGTCTGCTGTGGGGCCGCTGCCTTTAATATCTGGCTTTGAATAGGCTGTGGACTGAGCAGGGTGGGGCGCCTCTGGCCTGTTTTACCTGACTGGGAGTTGCTTGCCTGGGGGAGGCTACTTGCTCCTGGGCAGGGCGGCCTCCTTGGAGGAGGTGGCTATGGAATGCAGCTCTGGTTCAGGCTGGGAATTGGGCTTCCTCTGTGATGGGACTGTTTAACTTTCTCAGGAACTGTTTGTTCCCCTGTCTGGTGTTTCCGTGCCGCCGGGAGCTGCTTGCTGCTTTCACTTTAAATTTAGAAATTCCGGCAGGCAGGACAGGGCACCTCTGGCTGAGCGATGGCCCAGGACACGCCTCCCGCCTGGGCAGGGGGTGTTCTCCTGGGCAGAGCTGGCTCTCACTGGTCTCTCTTGTCCTTTTCAAAGATGGCTACTTTGACCTCACTTGCCCCATGCCCGCTTAAGTTCCAATCTGGTCTGAGCCTATGCCAGTGGCAAAGATGGCGCTTTGCTCTGGCGGTGGGGGAAGGACTGCCTTCCAGAAGCTGCTCTGTGGGTGCGAGTGAGAATATCTTTCGTGGGGTACTCATGCTTTCTCTGCGATTTCAGGTCGTCCGTGCTCAGCTGCCATCTGGAGTATTTCTCCCTGGTCTACGCTGTGTGCTTTAGCCGCGCGGAATGTGGGTTGCAGCGCTGTGCCTGCGCCGGCACTGGCGTGGCGGTGGGATGCCGCCTGGAGCTCAAATCTCTGTTTTCAGACGAGCAAAGTCGATTTTTTCTTCCTGGCCAGAATCCCTGTACTGTTAGAACTTACTTTGGCTGTCTTTCTAGGAGTAAAAGTTTCTATGGGGTGAGAAAACTGTGATGTTGGAGGGAGCTCAGCTAGGGCACTGCAGCTCCTCTGCTGTCTTCCCCTCTCTCTTTCTTTCTTACTATCTTTCTACTTCCTTTTCTTTCTTTCATCTTTCTAGCTTCCTTCTTTCCTTTCTTCCTTCATTCTTTCCTTTCTTCCTTCCTTCTTTTCTTCCTTCCTTCCTTCCTCCCTCCCTCCCTCCCTCCCGCCTTCCCTCTCTCTCTCTTTCTTTCTTTCTCTTTCTTTCTTCTCTCTCTTTCTTTCTTTCTCTTTCTTTCTTTCTCTTTCTTTCTTTCTTTCTTTTTTCTTTCTTTCTTTCTTTCTTTCTTTCTTTCTTTCTTTCTTTCTTTCTTTCTTTCTTTCTTTCTTTCTTTCTTTCTTTCTTTCTTTCTTTCTTTCTTTCTTTCTTTCTTTCTTTCTTTCTTTCTTTCTTTCTTTCTTTCTTTCTTTCTTACAATTCCCCTGTCCTAAACACCATGTACTGGATTTACAGAAATAGTTCACCATGTCTGACTTCATATATCTTCAGTAAAGATGTTTAATTTCAGTTTTCTTCTTTAGAATAGCTTAAATCAATTTAAATCATATGTAGGGTAAATAATAGGTATGTAGTTGACAAGAGTGTAAACAGAGAAGAAAATATGAGGCTTTGAGAAATTTTTGCTCTTAGGGAAAATTCTAACTGATACTAATAGGAAAGAATGTTAGTTGTGGTAAGTGAAAATGAGAAATGTCTCATGGATAATTCTAATAAATTCTGCATCTTAATATGATACTGATTACCATTTGTAAAATTTATATCCCATTTATTTTTCTTCCAGATAATATTTACACTGACATATTTACAGTGCCCCTCTGGTTTAATCATCTTTTAAATTATAATTTAATCTTGGGCTGAAATCTGTGAAATGAACAGAACTAGTTCACAAATGTATGTATTCTATATTCTTGAAAGCTTGCCCAACATAAAATATAGTTCTTAATTAAAACATACTTCTGCATGTCTTTTCTATGCATCACATTCATGTTCAGGGTCTTCCAGTGTGTGATATAAGCTTTGTTTTTTATGTTTTCTGTACTCATAGGATTTATTCTTCTTATAGCATTTTTATCAAAATATTACTGACTAGAAAATGTTTGTTCACACACTTAGATCTGTTTGCTTGCCTTGAAATTCACATTGTTAAATTCAAACTCAAATTCAAATTTTACTTTTCAACTGGAAATTATTATTAAACTGTACCATATTAATAATAAGAAAAAATCAGAAAGTTACTGAATATGTATTTAATAGATGTTATGATGGCTCCTCATATGTGATGTGTATTTAAAGCACATTTATCATTAGTATTTTTAATCGGAGTCATATCACCATATACAAGTCTATATCTTGGAATTTTCCTTCTCATCTTCTCTTAAATTTTAGTTTTATAAAATCAAACTTGTATTGTAAATATATTTAGAATCAGCTTATTTCCATTTTTGTTGTGGTATCCCCTTTTAGGGTTACTTTTATTTCATGTTTGTTATATTGTCAAACAAACAAACTCATAATTTTTCTACCACCAGTCTTAATAACCCATTCCAAGTCCTTCTCCAAAAAGAAACTAAAATTATCTTTCTCTGGGCATATTTTTGTGAAATTCGCTAGATGTAGGGATATAGCGAGGATTTTTTTTTTACCTTTACATCTATTTTTATAATATTTATATTCATTTACATTACTCCTGATAGGGTAATTGAGATCATTTACACTAAGTTCTTTTTTCTCAAATTTTAGCAAGAAAATGATTAAAAGACATAAGATATCATCAAAAACATTATTATCAATGTGACAATGTAATTTTTCTGAAAAACTTCCAGTGACTCTGTTGATGCCAAAATATTGCGCAACATTTTTAAAACAACAGACAATATTCTTTATTTATTAACACCTCTGCTTCAATTGTGTTGTTTTTGCCCTCTTTGTTTCTCATTCTTTCTTGCATTGGTGTCTTTGAAATTTGAAATATATATACATAAATCTACACACATACACACACAGAGTTTAATGGATGCAGGTATAGATGGAAATATGGTGATAAATATAAATATATTGATATAGAAACATATCTTTCCATTTTTGAATGATGATGAAATATCTTCAGATAAAATATACTGTTCTTCTAAAAGAAGTAAACTGTCCTTATTTATATACCCCTTAAATGTTTTATCTAATTTTATCTATAATGGGATGTAAATAGTTATACAGCATGTGAAAAATTCCGACTCATTTAGACTTAATGTAAAATAGTGTTAATAGAAAGTATTTCAATAGTGTTAGTAGGAACTATCTTGTTATGAATACATAGAAGAGAAGATACAGCCATTGGACTCATAAGACCCTAAAAATAATTTGATTTGTGACAAGAGAGACATGTATGCTTCTCATTGGCTGCCTATGACAGTGAGCATCTATTTATGATTTTGTATACCCCTCCAATGATGTCATAATAACCAAATGCTCCTTAGTAGATTTTCTAACCTTGTCTACTCAATGATTTTTAAATAATTTGGGGTTTATCTTATGCATTATTTACAGATTTACAACTTTGTTCATGATCCCAATTCAGCCATACGTTTTCAAAGAACTTTTTTTTTTTTTGTAATGTGACATTTTCCAGAAGCAAAGATAACTTCTGTAACCAAATTCACTGATTGAACTTCCATTTCTTCATCCATAAATTATGGAAATAAATACAAATTTGTTAATAGATTTCCTGCTGTATGTCAGGAATTTCTAGGGGAAAATAATAGAGAAAATTAGATCCAGGATTAAGTGCAAGCACACTAATACTCAGTAATCAATCCTGCTTTCCTTCCTTCTTTCCTTCCTTCCTTCCTTCCTTCCTTCCTTCCTTCCCTCCTTCCCTCCCCCTCCCTCCCCCTCCCTCCCCCTCCCTCCCCCTCCCTCCCCCATCTCTTTCTTAAATGTCCAAGTAACGAGGGTTTACCATTTCATACTTAAGGCAGTAAGTACATTTCTTATCAAACTCATGACTTCCTCCCTCATTTTCTGCCCATCTTCCCCTCTCCTCAGTTCCCTCTCCCCCCTGAGTTGTACAGTTAGTTTACAGCATATTGTTGCATCCTTCCTGCTCCCTTTGCCAACTACTGAATTTTGAAAGTACCAGCAGTCCTCTGTCTTGAGCAAGCAAGCTGGCCTGGTATCCTTGCTGTTGAAAGATAATTCAGAGCCCCTGTACTTGTAAGTGTCATTTCATTTATACCAGATCACTGACATTCTCCTCCAGAGACCTCTACTGATAATTTCATGAATCTTTAAAACCCCTAGTACTATTATGGAATGCAATTTCTCTCATAAAATTCAATACAACATGAAGCTCTTAAGTGACCACCTTAGACTCTTAATGATTCTACAAATGCATTATCAAAATAATTTATAAGGCTAAGTGACTCATTCAACACATCGACATGGGTAATTCAAATAAGTTCTTGTGCTAAATTCCAAAATGAGACAAGCCCTAGAACATAACCACTCTGTTCTACTTAATACTAGACGCATGCACGTATTTACCTCCCTCATCTCACCTGTCAGATTTTAAACCCCTTGATTCTAGATCCTTAAATTCTACTGACTACTTGATGCCTGCTTAATACTGTTTTTAATATTTATTTCCTTATAGAATCCTTCAAATATTCTTTTGATTTTTTAACAGCACATTGACTGACAATTTTGGTTTTGCTATCAACAACAGTGACTCTTCCAAGGATATTACATGTTTGTTGTTAAGTATTTAAAAAACTTTTTTTTCTTTATTGTCAAAGTGATGTACAGAGGGGTTACAGTTTCATATATAAGGCAATGAGTACATTTCTTGTTCAACTTGTTACCTCCTCCCCCATTTTCCCCCTCCACCACCTCCCCACTTCCTCTCCCCCCAAGTGTTGTGCAGTTAGTTTACACCAAATGCTTTTGTAAGTATTGCTTTTGGAATGGTTTGTCTTTTTGTCCTTTGTGTCTCGATATTCCTTTTCCCTTCCCTACTTGTAATAACCATGTAAACAGTATCCAGGGTACTCAGATGAGATACAGTGGTAGCGAGGGTAAACCACAGGAATAATTATTGAAAAAACTTGGCAAAGACAAGCATGGGAAGAGATTTTAAATCCAGCTACTCTCTCTCTCTCTCTTTGACAAAGTAGTTTATTAATACAGTGCATCTTTGATCAATTTTACCACTTTTAACATTCTCATCCAACCCTTCCAACTCACTCCTCTCATTTGTCTTAAGTTTGTAGGATATGCATTGAATTATTTTTGTCATATAACAGAGTAGGTTGGTACAGTGTATCTTGATCTGTGTCATCCTTTCAACGTTTTCACCCTCCTTCATTCCACCCCTTCCATTGTTTTCTTTTTTTCTGAATATTTATTGTCAAAGTGATGTACAGAGTGGTTACAGTTTCATACATAAGGCAATGGGTATATTTCTTGTACAATTTGTTACCTCTTCTCTCATTTACCCCCCTCTCCCTCCCCCTTTCCCTCTCCCCCCATGAATTGTTCAGTTGGTTTACACCAAATAGTTTTGTAAGTATTGCTTTGGGAGTCATTGGTCCTTTTTTTCTTTGTCTCTCGATTTTGATATTCCCCTTCCCTTCCCTAGTTCTAATAATTTTGTAGTATATACAATGAATTCTTGACTACATTCTCCCTCTTCCTCCCTTCATTCCTCCACCCATTCCCTTTGACCACTCCCCCTGTAAGTATGCATTTCTTGGGTGTTTACTTAGTCTTTCTAAAGAATTATACTATATGAGCTCTTCATAGAGTTTATTGCATTTCGGTTCATTCATTTGTAACTGCTCCCGTATCATCCCATGTGTTTATCGACAGATGTATAGGCACATTCTAGTGACCACAAATGAGGGGAACTATGCAACTCTGTTTCTCTGAGTCTGGCTTGCTTCATTTAATCTTAATTTTCTCTAACTCTTTCCATTTCCTTATGAATGGTACAATGTCATTCTTTCCAATAGATAAGTAGAATTCCATTGTGTGTGTGTATATATATATATATATTCTTGATCCATTTGTCTATTATGTGACACCTAGGCTGATTCCATATCCTGAATATGGTAAATAGTAGTATAAGGAACCTGGTTGTGCTGATGTTTTTACTGTAGTCCTCTCTGTGCTCTATTGGATCAGTTCCAATTCATAATAAATCCCAAGTCAATTGCTGTGTTTCCTCAAATGGCTAGGAGGATTAAAAACAAATGACATGTCAGTATTGACGAAAGGTGAGAGTGGTGAATAAATGTCAGTACTCACCATATTTTCTAGTAATTCAGTCACATTGTGTTTCAGGAATACAATACTGATGTGTTATTCTAAAAAATAGAGATAAAGATTAGCAACTCAATCGTTTTTATCTGTATCAAAGAATAAACAGCTTTCTGCTTTTTTTTTTTAACATTTTAAGATTAAATTTCTTTCTAATCTATTTTTGTGGCTTTCAAATCTTAGTAGAAAAAATGTTCTTACATTATTCCCTGCTGGCATTGTGATTTCTTTGAGCACTACTTAATAATAGAAATGGTTTCTATTTTAGGATAATTTAGTAGTTGGCTTTATATACACTTATATTTTTTATAATTTTGTTGACATTTAGGATTGCTGATCCAATTGAGCTCCGGAAATAAGAGACACCATAGAGTAAGTAACCAGAAAAATCTAGAGTTTAGAAGCATTTCCCTGTAAATCACTGATTAGAAAAAGTCAAATATTAGATATACTTTTTCTCTTTTCACAGTGTGAAAAACATATTCATAAGTGATCTTTGGATAGTGGCTCTTGCCTTTAATCAAAGTATTTATGAGACATAGATTAGGAGGATTGTGGCTCAAAGCCATTCCAAGAAAACATAAAGACTCTCATCTCAACTGATTTAACAGGCAGGAGCAGTGAGTTGTGTTTGACATTTCAGCTATGCATGCCAGTCTGGGTTTTAAAAGTAAGAGCCTACAAAATTAAAAAAGAAAGCAAACAACCTAAAAACAAAAACAAGCAAACAAACTATAAAAGACTGGTGGTATGGCTCAAGTGTTAGAACTGTACAGCAAAAACAAGTCTTAAAGCTAGTATTGACCAAAAAAAGACATAAATGATGTTTAATTCGTTTTATATGATTTACTAATTAAAATTATTACTCAAATACTTAAATTTCTAAGTGAGCAAATTCCAAGTTAACTACTTCCTGTTATACGTGTGTATGCACACGTGCGCAGGTCCACCCACACCTATCCTGAGCCTTGAACTGAGGGTCTGGGCACTGTACTTGGGCTCTTTTGCTCTAAACTACCAATCTTCCACTGAAGCTACAGCTGCATTACCAGTGATTTGGTGGTAATTGGAGTTAAGAGTCTCAATGACTTTCCTGCCTGGTTTGGCTTCAAACCAAGAATCTCTGATTTCTGCCTCTTAAGTAGCTGCCTTATTACAGGTGTGAACCACTGGTGCCAGCACCTATTTTAATTTTGTTTGTCTTGTACATGGTCCTGAATCCATGGTATTCATTGCAAACTTATTTTCATTCTTCTCTTTTCTTCCTTCAATTTTTAAAAATCATTTTAGGTTTGTTCTATAACACTTTTTTTTTTTCCAGTCCTGGGGCTTGGACTCAGGGCCTGAGCACTGTCCCTGGCTTCTTTTTGCTCAAGGCTAGCACTCTGCCACTTGAGCCACAGCGCCACTTCTGGCCATTTTCTGTATATGTGGTGCTGGGGAATCGAACCCAGGGCCTCATGTATATGAGGCAGGCACTCTTGCCACTAGGCCATATCCCCAGCCCCTCTATAACACTTTTATAAGGCAAATTGGTAAAAAGTTGAACAAGAAATGTACTCACTGCCTTACATATGAATCTGTAACCCCTCTGCATCACACTTTGACAATAAAGAAAAAAGTTTAATTTAAAAAATCCTAACAGACAAAAAGAAATGTATCCAATGCCCAACGTATGATACTGTAACCTCTCTGTACGTCAGTTTGATAATAAAAATTTGAGAAAAAAAAAAAAAAAAGAAACAGATTTTAAAACTCCATTTTACCCTTGTGGAGCAAGTGATTAAGTGAATTAATGGTATGTGGAGGGTAGATTATTGTATCTTTTTCCTCATTGAGTGACAAGAAATTCTAATAGTTATAGTTTTGGCCAAGACCCAGAGATGGGATTCCAATCCCAACTGTCTAGGATCAAATACTTTTCTTTTTCAATGACATTTTGTGCTTTGAATTACTATTTCCTCTTCAGATTTTCTGAATGTCATGTACAGCTCTCTATATAAGCATTCTTTTACTTTTCCAATTATGAAATGATAACAAACGTAATTTATAAACACAAGCATGAGTAGCCATACCATATGTATGAATCAGTGTCTGGAGAATTAACAACAAATTGGTGTTCGGAGACAGCCATCAAAGGGTCACAGTTAACAAGCTTTACTAACTAGCTTGATGGGCAGGTGCTGTACCACTTGAGTAACCCCAGTTTTTACGTGATGAATGCTTTTATTGAAGATAATCATGCCTTTTACAAAGCATTAAATACAAATATTCATCTTACACTAAAACTATTTTCTCTTGCACAGAGGATTAAAAACAACCTCAAGGAACCTAGAATCTTGTGTGTACATCTTTCTATGAAAATTACATAGTATACTATAATATTGATATGTAAACAGTTTCACTGGTAGAGATAGTTTGAAGTATGAGTAAGAGTAAAAATCTGCTGAAGTAATTTTATATATACATTATTGCATTCCACTTCAGCAAATGTGATTTCTTCAAAAAAGCTGATGTAAAGAATATGGCCAGTTGTCCGTCTCTTTCTTTCTTTCTTCCTTCCTTCCTTCCTTCCTTCCTTCCTTCCTTTCTCTCTCTTTTTCTTTCTTTCTTTCTTCTTCATTTTTGTTTATTTGCTTGAGATTTCTTGTTTTTGTTTTAAAATTGTTATTGTACACATGATGTACAGAGGAAGTTACCATTTCATAAGTCAGCTAATGAATACATTTTTTTGGACAAAGTCATTGCTTCCTTCAATCTTTCCCAGTTTTTCTGTCCCATCCCTGCCCACAAATTGTGTAATCCATTTTCAACATAGTTTCTACTGAGTATCACTGTTATATTTCAATTCCCTTTTCTATGGTTAGAATTTACCCCGTGGATTTGGAAAAGTTCAAATAATATTATATAAATCTGACAATGAGCAGGTGAATCCGTTTTTTGTTGGTTCTGGGACATGAACCCAGAGCCTGCATGCTGTCCCTGAGCTCTTTTGCTCAATGCTAGCACTCTAACACTTTGAGCCCACTGCTATACTTCCAGTTTGCTAGTAAATTTTTAAAGATAAGAGTCTCATGGACTTTTTTCTCAGGCTGGCCTTGAGCCGTGATCCTCAGATCTCAGCCTCCTGAGTAACTAGGATAAGAGCAAGGAATGTCAAGTGTGAATCTAGTCCACAGTTATGGTCTTTTGAAATGAAATTTAGATATTTCACTATATTTCAAAAGAAGATTCAGACATTAAATACGTAGTGGAGATCAGTGCCAAACAGTATTTAAAATTTAATTGCCTTCATTCAGTTTTTGGTTCTGCCTAGTAGTCTTATGAACTCATATATTTTTCTCTTTTGAAAAACAAGAATAATAATGAAGTAAGTACAATTAATTACTGAAAGTATCTTGCATATAAGATGGGTGACACAAATGTTAATTTTATAGATAATTTAAGTTTTTAGTCTGTGGTCAGGGAATTTGTTTGAGATATTGTGTGTTTTGAAAAATAACTGATTAGGGTTTTTTTTTACATGACTTTAATATTTTACAGTACATGTATATAATGAAAAGCTTCATCTTGTTGTTTTCATATATATGTGTAATATACTCTGATACTCTTGTCATATACACAACCCACTAAGTACTAATTATTGTTTTCTCCTCCTTTCTCCTTTCTCCTTCTCCATAGATCTCCATATTAATCCTCTTTTTATTTTCATGACCTTGTTTTTAATTTTTTTTACTTTCATTTTGATTTGATAGATGAAAGAAAATTTATGACACGTTTCTTTGTGAGACTGGCACAATTTGAATGATGATCTCCAGTACAACTTTTTCCAACAATCAACATTTTGTTCTTCTTAATGACTGGGTAAAACTTGTGCGCATGTGCGTGTGTGTGTGTGTGTGTGCGTGTGTATGTATGTATATGCTTGTTTGTATGTGTATACACACACATATAATCTCACATTTCTTTATACACTCATCTATATTGAAAGCACTATTTGCTTCTTTTTTGTGTACATCCCAGAAGTGGTATGCTTAGATTATACACAATTCAAAAAAAAAATGCTTTAGCACCAATGTGATGAATAATTGTATCAGTAAGTGAGTAATTAAATAGAATAGATAAATTGCAAATGAAAAGTAGCAAAATGCCAGTATTCATACTGGTAATCATAGTGACATAGGAGTCTGAGATCTAGAGGATTGTGTTTCAAGGCCTGGCCTGTTTACACTGGAAGGATAACTAAAATGGTGCTAAGAAAATAAAAGCCAAGAATGTGTGAGAACTTATGTTCAGTCATGAGTAGTATCCTTTTATCTCTCCTTCCCTACTTAGTACAAATGGTCTATAAATATATGAAAAATACTTTAACATATTTAGCTATCAGGAAAAGGTAAATCAAATGTACATTGAGATTCCATCTCTTGTCATTCAGCATGACCACCATGAAGAAAACAAACAAAAATTTGTAGTGTGAAAAGAAATCCTTAGGCACTGTGGATAGGAATGTTATCAATTCTCACCACTGAAAAATCACGTAAAGGAGCTTAGATTATTTAAAAATGGAGATTCCACGTAATAAAGACTTTTAGCAATTTTATGTTTAAGAAAAGACATGAATACCTGTGAAATCATGACTAGCAACACATAAACAGTTTCTATTTCTTTCCTTGTTTATTAGTATTGTGTTGAGTTTGTGGCTTAAACTCAAGAGACTCACATTCTTGCTTAGACATTTGCTCTTTGTTTTCCTGTATGATGCTCTGTTAATGAGCCATGACTCCAATTCAGCCATTTTTTTTTTACTCTTTTACTGGTTAATTGGTAGTACAATGTCAGACTCTGGACTATTTGATTTAGACTATCTTTGAAGCATAATCTATCTCAGATCTCAGCCTCTATAGTAATTAGGAATATAGAGGAGAGCCACCAGGACCTGGCAATAATAAACATTTTTAATATATAGGCCACAATAAGTCTCAAAATAGGTACTGAATTTACTAGAATTTCATTTAGAAGCAAAATACCGTTTTCATGAGTGTTTGAGCAACAATAAAGTCATTATTACCTTTTGGTTGATAAAAAGGCTGAGATAGAGAGTATTTATGAATTAAAGCTTGAGAAAACAATACAAAAGTACCAACTAGTAATTACACTTCCAGAAGATTAGAATTATATTACATATAATATGGTAATATGCAATCTTATTTCCTATTTTCTTGATTGATAGAATGTAGATAGCTTATGACACCAAAACTTAAAATAGTGTCCAATAACCAATTTGGAGTTATTACTTTGATAAATCAAGTTTTACAAATCATCTTAACATGTTCAAATGTTCAAATAAAGTAGTCAAAGTAACAGAATGGAAATTATTTATATAAAAACTGCTATATTTCTACCTGTGAAAATATGGCATTTTAGTATTTCAGGTATAATTTAGAGTGACAGAGAAAAGAGGTATTCTGAATTCATGTTTTTTAAACGAGAGAAGTATAATTCAGATCTATTTTTCTCTTGCTCTAAATTTAGAACCCCACAATTTTCTCCTGTGCTCAAAATTATTTAACTGCAGTTAATAATGTATTATTTACTCTAACATCAGGTCTAAGAAATTGCAACCATTTGGTTATTATCTCTATTCTATCTTAAAATGTCTTTGCCAAGCCATCCACGGCATTTTTATTTCTCTAGCTGTTAACATCAATTTAGCCTGCACAACGCTAACATGTGATTTGCTATGCTATGCTCCCCTTTGTCTCTACACCAAGAAAGAAATGTCAAAGGGTTACATGAGAGATCTGTCTACATAACAATCACAAAATTTATGTTTAAATTAACGTTTTGAATTTTTGATCCTACCACATATTTCTAGCATTAAAGATTTTACCCCTACGAGGTTTATATGATTCCTTTCTGAAGCTATGCAATGGTCTGGCTTAGCTAAATGCATTAGTAAAAGATAAGATGTATGTACCTGGAGTACAAATAGGAAGAATTTTTTTACTTATACAAAGGATAACAAAATAGTGAGAATAAGTGAAGGGAACTATAAGAAGAGAGCGATACCGCATTGGAAAATTCCGAACGTTCTTTCACAATTGTAGTACATTGGCTTAAATCAAAAGGCACCTTCAAAGATCAGGCTTCCTAGATTAAATCTGCTTGCCCCATTTCTTTTCTTTGCAGAAAGTGTGTGTGTGTGAGTGTGTATGTGTGTGTGTGTGTGTGTGTGTGGTGTCTCTTGAAAAGAGAATGGATATGTGAATAAATATGCATGCATATATACACATACATGTACATATTTGCGTGTGTGGATCACATCAATAAAATCTTTAGCAAAAAGTGAAAATCACAATTGTCTAATTTTACTTCACAAAAATAATTTTCAGGTATTTTGAGAGTTTTTAGTATATATAGTGTTTGCGACTCTTTTAGTTTTTATTTCATTGATTTTTATTATACTAAGTGTTAATGACCTACTTATTAAATGCACAGAGAAATTTTACTTGACCTTTCTTTATTGCTACCTCAATATTAAGTCAAAGATAAAATAATACATTTCTGTGGGAAAACATATTTTTGTACCAATATTTTTCATTTAGTCACTCTTGTCAATTCAATAAATTGTTTTTCATTTTTCTCACATAAGAACGTTGTCATGCTTTTACTTGAGTTCATGCTGTTCCAGCCTTCCCTATCTAGTTTCATATTTTAAAAGGCAAGTCACAACATTAGTAGCATAAACAAAACAAGTATCTTCAATCATATGTGTCTGGATAGAATATAGTTTCCTCTTTGGATGAGAGTTAAGCATCCAAGAACTTGTTTTCTTTTTCTTATCTTACTTCCAGTGGAAACACTAATACTTACCTTGAAAAAATCACAGAAAGCATGTAAATATTCCTGTCTAAACCTATACATAAAATAAATAGATTCTTCCTATTCACAAAAATGAATGGCAAAGATGCTGCTTCTATATGCAGATCAAAATACTTGAGTTAGGGAGGTTCATTGAAATACTTAATTCATTTTGTTTTGTTTTTGTTTGTTTTTATTCTTCAATCTAGGCAATAAACATTTGTATTTGTAGTAAACTAAAAATTGGTAATTCACAAACCATATTCTTTGGATTAGAGCAGATGGTTTCTTTTTAACTTAAGGATATACTCAATCTTCTGAATTCAGAGAAATACAAAAGTATTTTTCTTTGTTAAAATGATACTTTATGTAACATCTCCTTTTTTATTTTGTTAAATAAAAAAACACATAATTTGAAATACAAAGAACCAAAATCCTATAACTGACCAAATGTATTTTTGATTTTGTCTTACAGTTAACATTTTAATATTAAACTTTGATTTATGAGATGAATAGACATTTTATATTCTCTTTTTGTATAATCAGAGACATAAAGTAATTGAAATATACTGTCCCATTATACTTTTTTCAGAAACACATTCCGTGGACAGACTTTAATACAGTCAGAAATTTACTCCATTTAGCACTTTATCTGCTAAGCATTCTATAGCTCATGGTAGGCATATTAATATGAGGATTTGCTTGCATAGCTAATGCTTTCCACACTAAATGTCTGAGTTTGTTCCATATTTATCAAAATGAATTTTTCCCTAAAATAATTTAGTAGTTTTATATACATATATGTATATATGTATAGGCATGTATATTAAAAGACATTAATTTACAAAACTTCCTAATAATAATATAACCTCAAATATATTTAAAAAGTGTATTTTCAACATATGTTATTTCTACATTTGTATGATAGTATTACATCTTATTTAATTTTTCCTACTGGTTTTAATTTTGGAGAACATTTTGGGGTAAAACTATAGAAAAGGTCCAAAAATAACATTATTTTTAATTTAGCTATTGTAAAGGTGATGAACAGTGGGTTACAGGTATATAAGTCCAGTAATAAGCAACATTTCTTTTTGAACAGTATCACATCTTCCCTCCTTTTCTTCCAGTAATTTACACTTAAAGTAATTTATACTTCTCATACTTGCTTTTCAGGGGAAGATTTCATTAATATACTGAGAGAAAAGTGTCTACAGTTATCTAACTTTGAAGAAAGTATCTAGAGTATTAGATGATATGCATTTTAAAAAGAACATAGATTTTAGTAAAGTAAGTGGGATGTTTAAAAACCCAGTAGAACAGCTGTTTTTAGAAGACAAAGTTGGCAGTCTGTTTTGTGTTATGGCATTGGTCTGCCTAGTATCTGCTAAGAATGTAAGAACTGGCAATGCAGGTGTCCATGTTTATGGATCTTATCTCATATTTACTGCCATCAGGTCACCATCAATATGAGAAAAAAGTCATCTGTCAAGCACAGGCTTTATATCTGTGAAGCTGTCAATGATTACTGTGAAAAAGTTAAAATATTCCAGCTCCTTAGAAATTGCTTTCTGAAGCATATTGTGAAAACATAAGAAAATCCCCAGTGAGGACTTGAAACATCCCATCCACTGAAAATGTTTCTCCCCTTATTTCAAGAATTGTGAGAGTCAGGGTAATTAAGTATCTACTCAAAAGGGAATAACAATAAAAATCTCCTGAGTATTATCCTTGGACACATTGTTGAAGGGGGCTCAGTCCTCTGATTTAGAAAACAAATTTTGTGGTGGAATTAAATCACTCCCTGTGCAAGGTTATATTGTCTCTAATTTAATTACTTTGTCTAATATAGTTTAACTGTGTAGTTAGGTTAGCCTTTATGAATTAAGAGAAACATTATTGAGCATTTCTGGAATTCCAAAAGAAAACTGTAGTCAACAATAAATAAGAAGATCCATGTTATCTTAAGTCTCACTAACAAAAAAAAATGAAATTCTTACTATGTAAAATAATGTCATTAAATGAAAGAGAAATACCTAGAAATCAGCTTTTATCATTTTTGTACTCCTTACTTAAAGGGAAATAGCTCCAACTCAATCATAAACCAAGGGAAATAATGCCTTCTTAAAGCATGATTTCAGTGTACAGATAAATAATTTAGTACCACCTAAATCTCTGTAAATCTGAAAATACTAAATGAATAGAGATGAATATATTATTATTATTTCCTCAAGGCAAGTGCTCTGTGCTCTACCACTTGAGCTACAGTGCCACTCTGGCTTATTTGAGTAGTTTATTGGAAATAAGATCTCATGAACTTTCCTCTCTGGGCTGGCTACGAACCATGTTCCTCAGATCTCAGCTTCTTGAGTAGCTAGGGTTACAGGCATGAGCAGCCACTGGAGCCCAGCTTGAGTGAGATTTTTGAATGATAAAAGACATGAAGCTATCACCCATGTTCTACACTAGATATTTCTCATATGGCCATTTAGTTCATCTCTGACCTATTCTTATAGCTCTCTGTGTTGCCGCTACCCAGGGGTGGAGATATTTGTAGGTGGGATTTGCAACTTTATGCAAGCCTTGAAACATGTTATCTCTTGCTCATCCCATGAATTCTGGCCTTCCCATTTATCCTGTGCGTAAAGAGGTTTATGATACACAGGACCCAGTCTGGAACTAAAATCAAGAAAGTCACAACAGGGTTTTCAACAATCCATACTGTCAAACTATTTCTAGTGAATACATCACTGAGTACTTGTCTTACTATGCTCCTTTTCTATTTAATAGGTAATCTCATATGATTAAAACATTACTACCTCCCAACATCAGCCTTCTTAAAGGCATCTTAATAATTCCTCCACCTCCTGTTCCCCTCTCTACATCTCCTTGGATTTAGTCTTCAATAGAGTTAACAGGATTTGTTTTAGTTTCCTGTACTGAATTGAAAGCAGAGGCTCATTCTAATTTCAATAAATCAATCACTTGAGTCATGCTCCTTGCCTTTAGTTTTTATTTTGTCTTTAAGATAGCCATTTTAAGGCAGCCTACTGAGTAGTTAGGGTAACAGGCATGGACTAGCATGCCCAGTTCATAACATTGGTATTTATTTCAACTTTCTCATAATGATTATATTCTCATTTCTTCTTTCTGTGTGTATTCCTTTCTCTGAAGATAATCTCAAGACACAATAAGTCCAAAAGCAGAACCCTATTCTCTAAACATATATATCTCTATATCTATCTATCTATCTATCTATCTATCTATCTATCTATAATATATACAATCTTCCTTTGCTTCCCCTCCTTTCTTTTTCTTCTCCTTCCCTTTTAGAATAAAGGGCTCTGAAAACTACCCTTTCCAGACTACCAGTCATCTCAGCAAGTAGTTGGAATGCATAGAGCAGGCCTGTACCCATCTATATTGTCAACAAGTAATTCTAGCAAATTCTGCACTTTTTAGGCAATCTCTTCTTCTTGCATACCTAGGCAATATTTTCATTTTTTATTGTCAAAGTGAAATAAAGAGAAGTTACAGTATCATATGTAAGGCAGGAGTACACTCCTTATCCAACTTGTGCAATATTTTCAGTTAAAATAACTATCAATAGAATAAATATATAATATTAATATAAAATAACATGCATTATAGTAGAAGCTATAGGCATATAAATATAAGAGGAAAAATAAAATACAAAGCAAACAAAAGCTAAAACTTTTTTGTGCTTGTTGTTATCACAGTAATATGTGCTTTTTTCCAAACTTGTTTTCAATTTTCAGAGTGTATTTTATTCTACTTTTTAATTAATTGTAAGGGTGATGAACAGAGGGGTTTGCAGGCATGTAAGTAAGGTGATAAGTACATTTCTTTTTAACCAGTGTTACCCCTCCCTCGTTTCTTCAGCTTACCTCTCCCATCTTCACTTCCCTGCAAGTTGTAAAGTTCATTCCCAACAGTGTCTAGTGAGTGTCATTAATGTGTTAATGCATTCTATGTCCTGCTGTTTCAGTGGTTCCCTTTCCCTTCCACGGATCAGATAAATTCATGTACCAGACAAAGGGTACAGAAAACTAAAGCAAAGAAAACAATAGAAAAGAAGAAAAAACACAATGGAGTTCTATGCTTCAATCAGAAAGTATGACATTGCCCCATTCATAAGAAAATGGAAAGACCTGGAAAAATTATATTAGGTATAGTAAGCCAAGCCCAAAGAAATGTTGGTTTCATACTTTCCCTCATTTGTGTTTGTTGAGGAGGAGGGGGACAAGGGAGGGTGTATCATTAATCAACAGGAATTGTACTCATTTCCTTACTTATGTAACTATGTCCTCTCTGTATATCACCTTTACAATAAGAAAAATAAAATAAAAATTTCAGTTTAACAATAAGCACTTGTGAAACTTCATTTCAAGATAGTTTGTGAATCCATGTATTAGTGACTTTGGCAAAATACAAAACATATGATTTGCCTGCATAGACAAGTAATTTTAAAAAAGCCAAAAGCAAGCAATATGACCTATACATATAATCTTAACTAATGTATTTAACTTTGGTATTGCCCAAACTCCCTGCTGTAATTTGAATTCTTATCTTATAAATCATCTTTCATCATAATGAAGCAGGCTAACACCTTTATTTATTATTTATTTTAAGATAAATAAAATATGTCGTGCTGAGGCTTGAACTTAGTACCTTATTCTCTACTCTGCTACTTGAGCGACACTTCAATTTCAGATTGTTTATCAGGTTAATTGGAAATAAGAGTCCCCCAGAGTTTTCTACCCATGAATCATGATCCTCAGATCTCACCCTCCTGAGTAGCTAGAATTATCACTGTGAGCCACTAACACTGGCCTGGCTGGGGCCTGTCAAAGTAAAAACATCTCAAAGACTAATCAAGATTTCCCAATTCATGTCATAATCACTAGTGTAACTGAAATATTTCCTTCAAATTTAAATATTCATATAGTCTATATTTCTTTGAGTCTGGCTCACTTTCCTCATTAGTAATAATCAGTGTATGTGTGTCTAGGATAGTCCTAGAAAATGATCACAATAGCACAGTAGCTCTGCACAAATGATCATATAAGATGATGCTAAGCAAAAGGAACACCAAGTTATGGAAGTAAGTGGTGTATCACTTTTGTTCTTATTTTCAACGTGCTATGTGAAATTGTGTTTTTCTTCTGTTTTTCTTCCTATGGTTTTATTCCTGATGTTATTATCTGATTTTGGTTCCCTGAATATTGTATATATGCTTATCAGAACTAGGGAAGTAAAGGGAATTATCAAAATGGTAGCTAAAGGGTAAAAGGCAAACCAATGCAATAGCAATACTTAGAAGAAAATATTCTGTAAACGAACTGTAAAACTGGTAGGGGGAGGGAATTGGGGAGGAGGGAAGGTGGGAGAAAAATGACGGAGGAGGTAACAAGTTTGATAAGAAATGCACTCACTGACATATGTATGTAATTGTAACCCATCTGTACATGATTTTGACAACAATTTTAACATACCATGTGAGATTATACCTTTTTCTTCTGTCTTTCTCCCCATGGCTTTACCCCTGATATCACTGTAACTGATTTCAGTATCCTGGATATTGGATATGTATATATTGGAACTAGGGAAGGGAAGGGGAATATCAAAATGGAGAGACAAAGGATACAAGACAAACCAATGCAACCCAATACTTACAAAAGTGTAAGGTGTGAACCAGCTCTACAACTCTTGGAGGGAGGGAAACGGGGAGGGGGGAAGTGAGGGGAAAATGAGGGAGGAGGGAAAAAGTTGGATAAGAAATGTAGGCACTGCCTTAAATATGAAACCGTAATCCCTCTGTATATCAATTTGACAATAAAAATGTATAAATTTTTAAAAAGAAAAAAATTCAATGTTGAAATAGTTTCACACATATCTCTGATTCTATTAGCTTTCAAGTTCATTTTCATCTCACTGAACCTGTGCTGACTAATGCCATAAGGCAAGCAAAGGGAAAACTGGAAAGATATTTAGCTTATTAAATATATTTTTATATCTCAAGGCTTTTAAATAGAATTACATTAAGATTTTTTGTGACGAGTTGATTTGAAGAATGTTTATAATAAGAACCAAAGGGAAGTTTAGACATGCATTTATCTAAAACTAACAGTCATAATTAGCTGAAGTTATGCAATATCCTTAATAAATAAATGACACTTTTAGCCTAAGGCAACTTTTTTGCTACTAGTTTGCTAAATATTTTCATAAAAAATGATTTGGATCATTTGCAAGTTATATAAGCCATTAGTGATTACAGTGTAAGATATTAACAGAGTGTTATTTAAGTAATTTCGCAAGCCTGTTCCACAATAAACCAAGCATTAATCACCTGTTATATCTTCCATAAACATGGAAGCAAAGTGAAATTGCCAGGATTACATTGAAGACATTATCATTACCAATTACAATAGTGAATATGCAATGATTTCAGTTTTGCTGAAAAATAAAAACCTTACTCCTTACAATGGACCCCCTTTAAAATATAAAACAAAAAAAATTAAGCAAATAACAAATAAAAGGTATGTACCTTCTGAAACTTGCTACCTTCTTCCTCATTTTTCCTCCCACTCACTACCTTATGTATGTAACTGCAACCTCTCTGTACATCAGCTTGACATAAAAATTAAATTTAAATAAATACAAGATATTAGCAGTGGTATCACATGACTGAATTAGGGTTTCCTTTTGGCCCCATCCTCGCCAACATTTGTTATTATTAGTTTTCCTGATAATAGGCATTCTTACTGGGGTGAGGTGGAATCTCAGTGTTGTTCTGATTTGCATTTCTTTTATGGCCAGTGATGTAGAGTATTTTTTCATGTCTCTTGGCCATTCTGATTTCCTCTTGAGAGAAGTCTCTAAGTCTTTAGCCCACTTGTTGAGGGGGCTGTTGGTTCTTTGAGGGTTTTTTTTGGAGAAATTTAATTTTTTTTAGTTCTGCATATGTCTTAGATATGAAGCCTTTGTCCCATGTATGGCCAGTGAAGATCTTTTTCCAATCTGTGGGCTTTCCAGCAGCCCCACTTTGGGCATCTACCTATAACATTACAAACAAGAACACACTAAAGCCACCAGCACAATGTTCATCTCATTGCTAAAATGACAGATGTCCCTTAGTAGACAAATGGATCAGGAAAATGTAGTATATATACACAACAGAATTTTATGCCTCTATCAGAAAGAATGGCCTTACCCCATTCGTAAGGGAATGGAAACACTTGGAAAAAATATACTAAGTGAAGTGAACCAGACCCAAAGAAACCCTATGGGTTTCCTCATAGGGAATAATTAGCACAAGTTTATGCTAATCACAGCAGAGGATTGTCGGGGATGGCTGTGCCTTTAAGAGGGACAGCTGACTTTAGCCCGTCCCACCTCTTTCGGCTTCAACCAGAAAGAGAATCCCCCACCCCTCGGGGCGAGCACGTGTGTGCCATTATGGCGGCGGAGACCCCAGAAACCCGGTCCTGGGGGGGGGGGGGGCCTGTGGTCTCTGCCCATAGAGGAAGTTCCATGACATCACCCGAGGGACAGCCCATTTAGCCAATCATTAATATTCAATTAGTCCCTCCCCTTCCTGCCTGCCATTACCATTATTAACCAATCCCTGATTAAACTTCTTTGAGACTGGTGGAACATCCAAACTGCCTCCCCGAAATCTCTGTCCTGCGTCTACTCCGGACACGTGAGGGGAGGACAGGGGTGGGGGGGAAGGTTTCGGCATCTTTCCTCAGCTTAGCGTAGTCCATAAAGACAGGCTTTGCTCCTTCTGTGGGCTGAAGGAGAAGAAAGAGCTGAGTTTCTTTCACAATTTGGGATCAAGCATCTCCCTGGGTGAAGCGGGGAGACGAGGGTCTTGAGCCCTACAGAGGATCACAAGAGCCCAATAGCTATGCCCTTATGAACACATGAGATGATGCTAAGTGAAATGAACTCCATGTTATGGAAATGAGTGTTATATCACTGTTTTAATTATTTTCAACATGCCATGTGAAATCATAGTTTCTTTTGTTGATGATCCTCTTGTATGCCCTTCCTGTTGTTGTCCCTGTGCTATCACTGTGTCTCATATGAGTACCCTGGATACTGTATGTACTGGTGTTAGAACTAGGGAAGTGAAAGGGAGTATTAAAATAATGAGACAAAGGATAAAAAGAAAAATGACTCCAAAAGCACTACTTGCAAAACCATTTGGTGTAAACCAACTGAACAACTCTTGGGGGGGAGAGGGAAAAGGGGAAGAGTGAAGGAGGAATGAGGGAGGAGGTAACATATAGTATAAGAAATGTACCCATGGCCTTACATATGAAACTGTAACCCCTCTGTACATCACTTTGACAATAAATACGTAATTATTTAAAAATAGTTTAAAGATGATATATTTTCAAGGTACACAGTCTTTTTAAAGAGTAATTTAAAAGCATTGATTGAGGAGTGATTAATAGTACACAGGGTCTTATTGCCATGCAACAAAGCCATTTATAAATATAATGCATCTTGATCCATGTCACCTCTTTCATCATTCTCACCCTAACCTCTCAATCCACTCCTTTCTTCTCTTTTCTTAATTTTGTAGGATATAGACTGAATTCTCGACTCCTTTCTTTCCCACTTCTCTTCATTTTTCTACGTCCTCCCCTTGACCTCACCCCATTCCTTCCAAGTACCAGTTTACTTTGTTGAACTTTGAATTTGTCTTTCAAACAATTACAGAATTTGACCTCTCCCTGGAATCTACTATATTTCTATTAATACATTTGTGCACACTTGCATACCATGCAGTGTAATTACTTATACATTTATAAATGAATTATAGCTTCTGTATGTGAGAGAAAAAGCTGAAAATGTTGTGCCACTGGGTCTGCTATGTGCTGTTGCTGTTAATGCTAGTAATGAATTCCTAGACTGAGAGCTCTGAGTGGACATGACCTCCATAGTCACATGGCTTGGCATCTTTCTGTGACCTACTCAAGTCAAAGTCTGAGAGCTAACCTGCAATACATTGAATGCATTTGGTAAGAAAGGGATTAGATGGGAAGTTTGTTTACATTCTGTTCTACCTGTAGACAGTAATTCAAGTCCTGAAACATTCAGAAAATGTGTAATTGACCTAATTCTTCATTTAACATCTCCATTTATTTACCTTTCTTTCTCAATTATTTCATTATGCTTTTGCTAAAAAAAAGTGCCTTAGGTGCCTCTAATGTTAAATGTACTCAAGCACAGCATTAATAGTCTTTCTATTTATATTTTTGGTCAGTATATTAAATTGTAAGTGTGATATCTATTACAAATGTTGAAAACATAATAATGTGATATGAGGAACTGTGACCCAGCTCATCACTTATTATTTGACCATTTACCCAAAAGAATATATGCCAGGTTATAACACAGGCCATAAACAATTTTGCATCATGAAATATAATTCTCATGTATATTATAGTTTAATTTAGAGAAATGATAAGCAAAACATACAGAAAAGTATATTAGCTCAGCCCTGGTATAAAAGTTGTGCAAGAGAGGGGTTGGGAATATGCCCTAGTGGCAAGAGTGCTTGCCTCCTATACATGAAGCCCAGGGTTTGGTTTCCCAGCACCACACATATAGAAATTGGCCAGAAGTGGCGCTGTGCCTCAAGTGTCAGAGTGCTAGCCTTGAGCAAAAAGAAGCCAGGGACAGTGCTCAGTCCCTGAGTCTAAGCGCCAGAACTGGCCACAAAGAAAAAAAAATTTGCAAGAGAATAAAAACTAAAATCTGTAATATTTGCCTTGTGTTCACCGTAGTAATCATTTAATTGTTCTTTTGATGTGTTTATATTTTACAATTCATACTTTTAAGTTTCCTTGTTTCTCATTTTTCCATGTTAAGTTTCCATGTTTCTCATTGGCATTTGAACTTAAGGCCTCATGATTGTAAGGCAAGGACTCCATAAATGGAACCATGACCCAGAGCTTTTGTGATTTGGTTATTTCTCTGGGAAGGGTGGCACAGTTTTGTACATGGGCATGAAGCTATGGCCTCCACACTGCTGGGACCATGGACATGCATCATCCATAAGAATTATGCCTCCTGAATCATTACAATTATAGGCAGGAGTCACCATATGCAGAAATATTTTTAAAGAAAAATTGAACTAATGAACCAAAATTGAAAGCAAAAATTTCTTGAGGGAGAAGACGAAAAAGCAGAGTACATCAGAATTGCATAAAATGCAAAACACATGAGAAAGGTCAATAGCAATATTAAGGTGACACAACCTGTGGGACCCTGTAGAATGTGTGGACAATGCAATGCAGAGAAGAAGAGCATGTGTACAGCAGAGTCAAGAGATACATAGTGTCTAGGAATTTGTATTAAGTCTATGAAATCTTGGAAAAAACAATGATCTGTGCAGAAGAAACATGAAGAAGTTTGAAGAATCATATAAATATAGGAAGGATAAAATGCTCAATACCTATCAAAAAGAAAAATTAAGGAGTTGAAGTAGGGGAGAATTATATAGTGTTGGAAATGATTAGGAAAACTTCAAGTGAAGATCTAAACAGGTGTGTGATGGGGGGGGGGCTTGATGATGCAGATGCAATATGTTGGAAAATGTACAAAATGCCAAAAGTTATGAGAAAACCACAAATTCTGTAGAGCAATTTTTGCTACAGAATTTTTGTGTGTAAGAAGATGCTGAAGATGAGGCATATGATAAACTGTTTAAGGTGTGGCAGAGGTAAGAGTGGAACTGAAGGAAAAGATTAGGGAGATGATGCAGTATATGGAAATGGTATAAAATGTAGGATATGATCAGATGACTGAGACATGGAAAAACTAGAGATTATAAAAATGCAACATACAAAATTTTGTAAAGTTTAAGAACATCTAGGTAGAGGAAAAATGAAGTAGATACAACCTATGGAAAATTGTAAAATGAGTAGACAATCTATATGAAGATAAATCCTGAATAAAGAATTGTGTGCATGTGTTTGTGGTGGTAACTTGATCTGAATTCAGAGGCTTGCACTCTTGGCTGGCATTCTCACTCAAGTCCAGCCCACTACCACTTGAACCACATTTCCAGATTTTTGTTGGTTATCAGAGTTACAAGTCTCATGTAGTTTTTTGTTTGTTTGTTTGTTTGTTTTTGGCCAGGGCTAGCTCTGACCCACATTCCTCAGATCTAAAACTCCTGAGTAGGATTACACGCACCATCTTAAGAAACATTCAGAGAGCTGCAAGCAATGGGAATTTGTGTCAAGTGTGAATAATGATGAGAAGACTTAAACCTGTGATGCACATAAGGACTGCTCTATAAAGCATGGGAAGAGATAAGAATAAGAAGTGCCTGCAGAAAAAAAATTATAAAGCTGATATCTATAGGCAGATGTACAAAATGTGAGAAATTTTCAGAACACCAAAATATTTATGGAGGGAAGATTATGGACATATAGCTTATTTGATTTATGTCTTCCTGAATCCAAAACTAAAAATAGCCTCCAAACAAAATTCAATATAGAAGATAATATATTCCAGGCTGAATGAATAATACCTTTTACTTTTGAATCATATTTCAGCATATTATTTCAATTATTATAATCAACAAAGAATTGATACTTAAAATTCAAGGAAAGAAAAATAAAATATGAAAACTTGCATAAATATCTACAATTTCCACAAAAATAAAGTGAGAAATTCCTACTGCCATAGCTATATCAACACTTATGAATGTTGAAGCCATTTTTATTATAATTTCCTTAAAATATTTTTTGATTTTCATGTTGTGAGTTTTACGATGGTGATTTAATTGTAAGTTTTGCATACGTGCATACATTAACCTTGATCACACACTCCTTGCACCTTCTTAAGACAATTCCAACAAGTATCCTTTTCTATATCTATGAATGTAAAGTATTGTACTTTTCTTTTAATGATAACATAAAATATATCCCTCTCCTTTGTCACATCTTAACATATTATACTGTATGAAAAAAATAAATTACATTGGGTTTGATCAATCTGGTCCGCACAATGGAAATTTTGTCCTTACTCACAATTTTAATCTCCATTCATTTTTTTAAATTTTCTTCCCTCCCCCTCCCTTTCTTCTACCTTTGCTTTCTTCTTTGCTCTGTCCCTTCCCTTCCATGACCTACCCTGCCTTCCCATTCTTTCCCTTCCCTTCCCCTGTTTGCCTTGCCTTTCTATTTCTCTCCTCCCTTCCTCTATCCCTCCATCCCTCCCTCCATCTCTTCCTTCTTTGTTTTCCTTCCTCTCTTCCCTTCCCTTTCTTTCCCTTCCCTTCCCCTCTTTACCTTGCCATTCTATTTCTAAGCCCTCTCCCTCTCTCCCTCCTTCCTCCACTCCCTTTTCCCTCCCTCCCTGTTCCTTTCTTTTCTTTCCTTCCTTCCTCCTTTCTATTTCTTTTCCTTCCCTTCCCTTTCTTCAATTTTTCCATCCCATACCCCATTATTGACAAAGTCCTATTCTACCTACCCAGCTGTGTTTTGGCCATCTTCTTCATGAAAAGTCAATATCAAAGTTTCACCATTTCAAACACATTTCTGCATTACTTCTCTTTTGTTTTTAAACAGTCTTCCCTTTAGATTTCCTGACCCTTTACACCTACTAGTTTTCTTTCATGCTGAGACCATGCTGCTTCTCATCTTTCTGGCAAAACAATACAGTTGTCATTCACTATTGTTCTTTCCTGAAATTTTCTCCTCCTATCTGTTTTGTGTATATTTGTTATTCAAAGCTGTTTGTAATGTAAGATTTCTGTGTTGTACACAGATATCTTGACTTCTGTATCTTCTGTCTTTGATTCCTTGAAGCAGAGCATGTTTCTGTGTCTGTTTTTGTTTTTTTCACAAGATGTATTTTATACAATATCACACTTTCTCAATGGCATGAACCCCTACTGCTGTGTTGATTATATGTGGATTTACCTCTGTACAATGTTTTTTAACCAGCAGAACTGAGACTTCATTTTTCATACCGACAATACAATAGGATGACTGAAAACCAAATACCAGGTGTGAGAATGGGGAAAAGCTAGTAAAGCTTACAATTAAAGTCTTCAGAAAAATGCAGCAGCAGTTAAGATAACTTTACACTTAAACTGTGAGGAAGATTGGACTAAAAAGTTACAGGTAACTATTTTAACAGGGGCTCTTCTTGCACAAAGAAAATACTCTATTCAAATGAATTTTTTTCTCTAGATTAGCATTTTCTTCACATTATTTCCTACCATTTTCCACAACTCTAAAGTGGACATGACTTTAATCATTTTTCCATAAATATTTTCATGTTGTGATCATGGTTATGTTAAATTTCCCCAGATGCAGTTGAATCCATATTGCTTAAAAATTTCATTGCAAATCAGTTAAAACAAACTTATATTGTGTTAAGCTGAAATTCTTGTACCTGTTTGTGCATTTTCATTGAGATGTTGTAGAGACAAAGCTGTGTCTGTACCATGATTTTGAAATTTAAGTTATCTGAAAATTTTGTGTAGCATATTAGGTGAAATTTGGTTTGGTAATTAAGAAATATTATGAATACCTCAGTACAAAATGTTTGCATTAATATAAACATAAGTATCTTTCATGGTCTCTAATTTTTTAACTCAGTAAAATTTATCATGATTAAAGAGAGTGGAAATGTGTCAAGGTCAGAAAAATTTCATCCATTACTTATAGAACTTGGGTAAGTAGAGACATTTTTCTCATCCTGGTGATGTTAATCTAATATTATCCAAAGTCTGCATTAAATTTTTGCATATGTGGCAATTACAAAAAAGTTTTATTAAAACTCTGAGGTTAGGGGGCTGGGGATATAGCCTAGTGGCAAGAGTGCCTGCCTCGGATACACGAGGCCCTAGGTTCGATTCCCCAGCACCACATATACAGAAAACGGCCAGAAGTGGCGCTGTGGCTCAAGTGGCAGAGTGCTAGCCTTGAGCGGGAAGAAGCCAGGGACAGTGCTCAGGCCCTGAGTTCAAGGCCCAGGACTGGCCAAAAAAAAAAAAAAACAAAAAAAAAAAACTCTGAGGTTAGAATGTTAGGAGTAGTTCACAAATATCTGTGCATTTTCAATGTTCTAAATTATAAATCTAGGATTTCTAAATTGTACCAAGACCTGCTTCCAACTCTAAATTTTTATACATGAGGTTCTCCATATGGAACCGTTACACTCTATTCTTCATCTGACTCTGATCTTTGTACACGGCACTTCTTTTCAGAACTGATCCTTGGTTTCTTATTCCAAATTAGCTCCCTCCTACACCTTTTTTTTTTTTTTTCTTTTTTTTTTGCCAGTCCTGGGGCCTAGACTCAGGACTTGAGCACTGTCCCTGGCTTCTTTTTACTCAAGGCTAGCACTCTACCACTTGAGCAACAACACCATTTCTGGCCTTTTCTATGCATGCGGTCATGAGGAATAGAGCCCAGGGATTCATATATACAAGGCAAGTACTCTTGCCACTAGGCCATAATTCCAGCCCCTAGATTTCCCTTTTGAGTTTTTTTATTCTGTTTCTTCACATACTATTGATTTATAAGAAGTATCATCTTATACTATTTCTCCGTTGTCTCATAAACAACTAGGGATCACTGGTATTTTTTTGTTTATTTGTATAATCAATGTAATTTATAGTTTGGTAGCAATTTATCTTGAATTTTTTAAATTATTTGTTGAATTTCCTAGACTCATTGGTATTTTTCTTAAGTATATAAATCAATATTTTAATGTAATTTAATACATTTAGTATGATGCATTATATACAAATATACAAAGAAATTTTCAAATATTTGACAGATGCATTATTTACACAAAATACCTTTTTCCTTATACTCTCTTATTTTTGTGTAAGTTTATGTCATAGTCAAACAATAGTTCATTTTGTTTTTGTACTTGATTCCAAGACATCATTTTAAAAGAGCATTTATTTATAATACTTCTGAAATAGAGAATTATTTCTATGTGTATTTCACAGAAAATTTAAAACTAATAACAATAACAATAGCAATAATAATAATGGTTAAAAAAAAAAAAAAGAAAAGAAGAAACAGAACATATTATCTAGCAACAAGTAAGCAACCGAGATAAAAATGATTCCAGGTATCTTGGTAGCTTATACATTTTCCTTTTTCAGATGATTCTTCATTTAGTTCACAGCATATGAGTCTTCCAAGTCATTGTACCCAACAAATCTCAAACTAAAAGTTGAAAAGTTGAAGTTAGTCCAGGACACTCACATTGGCTCAGTCATGGCGGGATCCTAGCTCTGACATTCACAAGTAAATGGTTCCTTGTTGAGAAGTCAAATGCAAAGTGTAGAGCACATCAGAAATTGTTATGGGATAAGAGCACATCTGAAATAAGCAATGTCTTCCTTAAATGCAAAATTTCAGGAATGAAGACAGCATTTTGCATGTGATTCTAATAAAAATATTTTCCCGGTTAAACCTAATGTGGTTTTTCAAATACACAAGAGAAAACAGCATCCAAACGTATCTTTGGGGATCTGATTTAATTGGCAACTTGAGCTTTAGCTCCTGAGATTTTTTAATCAAACCAATGCCTTTGGAGGTGACTATGAATGCATATGCATGGCGAACTATGTTTGAGGATCCAGTGTCAATTTTATGAAACACAGATATAGAGATCCATTTTTCAGGCAAACCAATTAATCATTGAATTGAGAAAGACAAACTGCACTGCACAGTGAGATTTACTTTCTTAAGACTATTAAAATAAGTGTCAAGATCATAGGGATAGGGAGGAGAAAGTAAGCCTAGCTTCCTTAGAACCTGAAGCAGGAGTTAATACTCAGAAGCAAATTATGCAAAGCACTAAAAAGATAGGGTAGTGATGGTCCACTGACCTCAGTTATCCATATTTTTTATTAAGTACTTATCAGAAGTTGGCTTCTACCTCTCACGGAAAATGAGATAGGTGTTTTTTTTTTCATTTTTATTTTAATGTATTTCTTTTTATTAACAATGAAAAACTGAAATTTTTATTTTCAATCTTCATTGATTTTACAAGTGAATTACAACTTAATATGTCCATTTATATCTCTAGAGTAATTCCTTCCATTATTTTCCCCCGTGTTGCCCCTTTTACTTCGAGCTGGACCCATGTAACATTTCCTGTGTCCTTTATGACACATGTACATTGAGGATAATGACTTACTTATTTCACATCTCATAAAGTCTATATTCCCACAGTATGGCTCCATGTCCTTGAGAAAATTAAATCTCTTAATAGAAATCTTTAGTAGTCACATTTCAAAGGCTCAGAGAAAAGTTTGTAATTTCAAGTGTTTTTTTAAAGTTTATCCACTAATAAAAAGATAGATCAAGTGATTGAAGGGATGGCATTGTCCAAAAGACAAAGTCCAAAGTCCAAAAGATTACCTGACTAAAATGCTAACCTTTCTGTATATCATCTTCATAATAACAATACAAATATTTAATTTAAAAAGAGATCATATTATCTTAATTAAAAACCTTCCCCAATAATTTTGTTTTTAAAAAATTATGATTATTATTATGAAGGGTATGTGAAGGGGGATTAGAATTACACAAGTCAGGTAAAGAGTAGCTGAATTAACTTGCCCAAATTTAACCTCAGTTTTTTTTAAATACTCTTTGATCTATATATAGTACATACTTTGAGTTACATAAACTATAATTGTAATGTTATAATACTAAGGCTAAAAAGAACCCATTTTAAAACTTCCTTCAGATTTCAAAATGTACTTATAAATATGTGTACACAAGAGTACATCCTTTTCTTTTTTTATATAATCATGGAAATCTCACTGAATAATATCTTTTAGAAAAACATAGAGTTTTATTGTCTACTAGTTGGAAAATATTTTAAAATGTTTATTTATTTAAAAAAAATATTAGCCAGGCACTGGTGACTCATTCCTGTAAACCTAGCTATTAAGAGGGCTGAGATTTGAGGATCAATGTTCAAAGTCAGCCCTAAATTAAAAGTTTGAGAGACTCTCTTTGTGATCAACCAGCAAAAATGTTGGCTTGGAGGTATGGCTAAAGTAGTAGGGTGTCAACACTAAGGAAAAAATCTGAACAAGAGGGATACGCTCTGAGTTTTCTAAATAGTAAAGCCCTAAAAATGGGTCAAATACCGATGGTGACCATGATTTACAACATTTAAAAGAAATTAACAAAGTATAATTAATTTAAACTGCATTTCCATCAAATCTGCAGTGTGTTGATGAGACTAATGCAAAAGAAAAATATATCCATGTCAAATATTTTTTCTTGCTATAGAACAAAAATATCTCAATTTATATCATATTGGGATTTTCAAATACATTGCTTGTCTGTTTTGATGTAAGACCAAATACAAAAAAAAAAAAAGAATATGTGGAAATCTAAGTGTACAGTGGTTACCATCTTGAGACAAATTGAGAACTGTCTTAAGACAGTTATCAATTAAATAAGGATTAATATTTAATATAAGTTATACAGAAAACCAAACTAACAATCCAATCAAACAAACAGCAATCAACCACGAAACCAAAAGTATATAAGCCTTATTTAATTATTCCAGGACCAAGAAAAGAGGAGTAAAATTTTCCAAGTTCACTGTGTTCTTCCTAGATGCTCTTGGGTTTGCTGTCTAATCAGAAGCAAATCAGTCGGTGCTTTGAAAATGGTCCAAGTCATTTGCTGGTAGCATTTCCTGGGTTATTCTGAATAAGACTGAATTAAGGATATCAAAGGTCATTGGAGTAAATGACAATAATAGTTTTATGGTATCGGTGATAATGAGGCATATAATGAACTGGACTTCGCGGCGGAGATCCTCAGTGACCAAAAAGAGAGCATTGCAAATGAAATGGAAGTTCAGGGAAGATGAGTTGGGGATAAAGAGAAAAGTCCATTTTAAAAGGTAACATTTCAGGTTTGTTGCAATTAAGCGTAATGAGTTTCTACCATGGTGTGAAAAATCCATTAAATGACAGAAATAATTTAAGTAACAAGCAATGCTATGAGACAGTGATGCTCACACACCCAGATCCTGACTATGCATCTGTTTTGGCCACAGTCCATTTTGATCAATTTCATCCATGTAGTAGGTTAAATAAAATGAGAACATTTTTATTTTGTGCCACTGAAGTTATCTTTTATGAAAATGAATAACATTGCTTTTTAATATAAGGCAATGACAACTTTCTTGAATTTACAATATTTTTAAGTCTCATAAGAGTTTTTATTGATGCAAATAATATTCATCTCTCATTCTATCTATCTACTTACTTATTTGTCAATAATCTATCCTCTAATTAATTTAGATGATAGTTAATTTTATGAATTCAACTACCTGGGAAAAAATGCTCAAGTAGAAGAAAACACAGTATATTATGTATGTCTCTGAGAGTTCTTCTGGGGAGATTGTAATTTCTATTTTTAGGAGGGGTAGTCTGAGTTATAAGTTTATCCTTATTAATATTGCTGTCATCACCTGTTGAAATCCCAATAGAACAACCAAAAAATGGAGAGGAAAGGTAAACTTTCTGTCTCTTGTGAAATTGGTACATCCGTCTTCTGCCTCCAACTCTATTCAATTGTATCTCTTTACTTCAGGCTTTGCAACTTACACCAGTGTAAACTCTCTACCTCCAATCTCTCTTCTGGTTCTCACGTCATTCAAAACAGAGATAGGCTAGATGAAAGCATTATCTTAGATGGGCTAAATTATATCACCATCCTCTATCAGGATTATTTAAGTGTGCAAACTACTCTGGAAAGAATTTCTAGTTCCATAATCACACTAACCAATTTCCATTCTGATGCTTCTGTTTCGCTAGGCTACTCTGGAAAACTAATCAATATATCTGTCTATCTGTCTATCATCTGTCTCCACCTATCTCTCTGTATCCATATAAGAAAATACTCACTGAAAACTGAAATGATAATTGTAACGATCCATCTGTGCATTTATTTTTGTTCTGAGAACAATGTCTTTAAATACAGACACATCTCTGATAAAGCCAGTTTTTCACTGACACTGTTGTTTTACATTGTTATGAATAGAGACCTAGTTCTGTCATTTACCATCTGTGTAAACTTCAAGGAGCTTTTCTCATTGAAGTTAGAAATACTTGTGTTATCTTCATAAGCCTCTTCTTAGGGTAAATGAGTTTATCCAGATTGTGCCAATTAAGAGAGCAGAGGTGGAGGTAGTGGACCAGTTACGGAATTCTACTCATGTTCAATAAAATACATAGCAAACTACAAGGGACTCTTAAAACCTTCTAGACTTCTCTAAAGACCAAGGACATCTATAAAGCTTGTTAGAAATCAGAATGTTCAGTCTCCTTATTTCTAAATCAAGGATGAAAGCTCTGGTTTTTAAAAAATCAATCTAAATAGTCTTCATTATGTTGAGAATAATGAATTATTATGAGTTTAAAGATTACCTTGTTTTCAACATTCCTTAAATTGAAACATTATATTCAGAGTCAAATGAAAATTTCTGGTTGTGTGAGTATTTATATTTCCTTTTATATTTGGGAAAAGTAGGACTTTGAGAAATATGTGATCATTTTTAAATCATTGCGTGTGTGTGTGTGTGTGTGTGTGTGTGTGTGTGTGTGTGTGTGTGTGCTGGTTCTGAATTCCAGGCCTACTTACTACCCCTGATCTTGTTTGGTTCAGGGCTGGTGTTCTAATACATAAACCACAGCTCAGTTTTGGGCTACTTTGGTGAGTAATTGGAGAAAAGAGTCTCACAGACATTTCTGCCCCTTTTACTCAAACAGTGATCCAAAATCTCAGCCTCCTGGATAGCTAGGATTACAGTCATGGGTCACCATGACTGTACATTTTGAGTCAAGAGTTTGTTGTTTTTTTCCCTTTCATGAAATAAATAAAGTGACATAAATATGAATTCTAGAAGTTTAAAATATATGCTTCTGGCAGAGTTTTCTCCTAATTATGTAATTGTCTTGCTCTAAGAACACACTAGAACTATATACAGTAATTATAATAAATACAAATAAAAATTTATCTACCTCTTTGTTAAAATTCTGAGATCCTTAATAATCCTTTATCAGAATATACCTTAATAATCCTTTAGCAGTATATATAGTAATTCAATATAATTTGCTACATTAAAAGAAAATTTGTCTTTATATATTGTATTAGGGAGTGTTCATTTATTGTTACTTTTCCATAAGTAAAAACTGAATTTATAAAATACACAAATAAATCATGAAAATGAAAGCAATTATTTCACCTAAAATTTCATAGCTATTCACACATCATAATTCCTTTTAGGGACTCAACTGTGTTTTTTCCCCTAATGTTGACTATATATTTGTACAGGTTTTTACGTAAATAATCAGGGACAATACAGAAACAGATAACCTAAAAGATCTGTAACTACAAGTATTGTTTTCACTTAGTTAATGAAATCCAGTTTTTGTGGTTAACAACTCAGAATGAAGAGATAATAAATGATTATATTTTCAGCTTAAAATTTGTCACTGACTTCTAGGAGTTCCAGGAGAATATAATCTTCTAAAAATGAATTCCATCTAAGCCCTATTATTTAAAAATGCCATCAGTAATTAGCCAGAACTTCTGTCTTTTGGAGCATAGTCTTATGTCTCCTATTTAGATAGTAGTATCTTTTAACAAAAACCCCTCTTCTTGTTATTTGAAATTAGTTGTGCAAAGGAATTTTAATTCAACATGTCAGTTTAAGGGCACAATGCATCTTGAGCACTCTCATCATTTTTGTCATTCTCCCTCATTCCTAGAATAGTTTATGTAAACTCCATTTAACAGATTAACTAGTGTTGAGGGAAATCTTTTCATATTTAATTTTTGTATTTACAAAAGCCTCATTAATGTCTTCACAATCTACTCTAATTTATTAGGAAATACATGGGTGATGAAAAAGGAATTAATTCATGAATTGCTGCAATATTCTGAAACTAAAAATAAATAATTCAGTTATTATTTAATAATATTTATGTTGGAATTCTCATTATCCATGTGAAAATATGACTTTAATAAAAAAATAAATATATTAAAACCGTATTATATTGTATAGCGTCTAACAAATGGAAAATTCCACTAAACCCTGACTAGCTGTAAAAACAGTTTTAGGAATGATGTCATTGTTCAAGTGGTAAGGTGCCTGTCTAGCAAATGTGAATTACTGAATTAAAAACCCCAGTTCTGACAAAGAAAGCAAAGAAAGAAACACAAAAGGGAAAAGGGGGAGAAATATGTATTTCTGATTTGCTAATAAATCTCATTCAATTTTGCTAAAATATTAAGCTCTTCACATTTCAAGGGATCTTCTAACTATTTTCCTCTACCTTTGTATTTATAATATAAGTTTTTCTTCTGGGTTGAAGGAAAGATATTAGAATGGAACACTTCAAAATTTAGATTTGTAAATATTGTTTTTATTTTCATTTATTGTACGAGGGTTGTGCACAGGGATTACCTTTTATTAGGTATTAGCTATTTGAGCCATGTCTGAGCAGTGGAAATATTTCCTATATGTGCTTATTGGCGGAGAAAGATTTGTAAAGATTTAAGTGTTAATGGATACCTTTCACATAGTTCTCAGTGACTGAAAGGCATATTGTGTAAATTTCCACAGGAAAGCAATAGTCTTTTTCTATACTGTATCAGCAGGGGGCAGTAGGAATCATTGGAAAAAGTATGCAAGTATACTTGAAGGAAGAGATTTTTTTCTGAAGATCCTTTACAAACTCTTCAGAATAGTACTAAGCCAACTAGCATAAAATAGTACTGTTACTACAAACCACTTTGTCAATGTTATTATAAACCTCATTTAGAAATAAGCTGACATGTAATCAAATTAATAGCTCACTTTCTCCAGGAACCACTTATTGAGGCTGTTTATTTTTCATGGGAAAAACTTAATACTGACCAAAAAAGTCTTATTTGTACATGAAGAATAACATATCAGAATGCAAGTAATCTCTTTTCCTTGATGTGAACAGCTTACAACTTGAAATGGGCAGAAAATTCTCCCAATCCCCATCTATGAGAGAGAATGAAAACATCAACTTAAAAATTTGTATGCCATTGAGGTGAAAACAAAGATATAAACTATTAGAAACCAAAGGTTACTAAAATATGACATGAACCAGTGACTGAAACGTTAAAATAATACTCTGTCCTTTAGTTTTTATATTTCTTTTTAAAATTTTCAACATTTTATTTTATTTTTATTGTCAAGGTGATGTACAGAGGTGTTAGTTACAGTTACATACATAAGATAGTGAAAACATTTCTTGTCAAACTCATTACATCCTCCCTCTTTTCCTCCCTTCCTTTCTCTCTAATCCCTCCTCTCCCCCCACCTTTTGTGTTATATAGTTAGTTTACAACATGTTGTCTTGTAAGTATTACTGCATCAAATACATTGATGTATTGCATCAAATACATGATGAAGGGTTTTTATACATTGCTTTGTTTTCTCATGTCCATTTAAAATGGAACCCTGTGGAAATGTTCCCACCATTTCCATAACTGTGTGTTAATGGTATCTGATATATGATAGAGCTGCATAATATAATTTGCAATCTGTCATGTGTGAATAACATTGCATGGAAAGTAATAGCACAGATTGTGTGACAGTATATAGTAAAAGTGCTGTTTCTACTATGATTAGAAATATTATCACTGCAAATTATAGTTCTGCCAAATGTTTTAAAGAGATTTAAGAAATAGTTTAACTTGGACTTTATACACCAAATAAAGGTATCTCCTGGAACTTCAAATTATTCATTTATTGGGAAGAAAAACAAAAGCATTGCTTTAGTTACTGTTATGTTTTACAAGCACAGAAGGAGTTGAATAAATATTATGATCAAATTCATACATTATCTGATTGTTTTTTTTTTCCATGAAGGATACAGAAAAGATGAAGATTGAGTTTATGAATGAGGCAGGCCAAAAAAGACACAGGATAAAATAATACCATCATGACTTGCATCTCTCAATGAAAAAAGAAAGCTGAAGTTGCTCTGCCAAATGACAGAATTTCAAGTTTTTCTCATGTAACACTGGAAGAATTTCTAGCCTGTTGTGATTTGTTTTTTAGAAAGTATGCTCCAGGAACATTCAAATCTTAGATGCAAATTACCTGATAGAAACTTAAGACATAGTGTACTGGGTATAAAATTTCTTAGTTTCTTCTATTGGTTACAAAATTAGATTTACTTGGTGGTCATATATAAAAAGAAGCACCTTGTGTTTTTCATGTGTTTTGATTCCCATGTGAGATGAAAGTGTATTCATGAAAGGAAGATAATGTCTGTTTTATATAATATTCAAAAGGGTCATTTCAAATATGGCAAGGTAAAATTAGCAAAGTTATGATGTTTATGAATACAAATCAAAATGTGTATGACTTAAATATGTGCTTTTGTCAAACAGTAAAACTAGATCGTAAAACATTAAGAGTGTTTTAGCATAATTTGACAAGAAATTGGTTAGACAACAATGTCTTTCCTGTAGATTCTGAGAATGAGATATTCTACTGAGAGGAAATTGAAATGATAGTAACTTCTCTGTGTACAATATGGAACAGGATGTAAGTATTTCTATGTGAGACAATAGAAAGCCTTCTGTTTCTGTTTTTGTGGTTTTGTTTTCAGGGTTTTTTTTTTATATTGGTATGCAATAGCCCTGATGAAACAAAATAAAATTTTTTTCTACTTCTTTATTGTCAAAGTGAAGTAGATAGGAGTTACAGTTTCATATGTGAGGCAAGTACATGTCTTATCTAACTTGTTTCCTCCTCCCTTATTACCCCCACCCTCCCCTCTCCCCTATTCTCACTTCCCTCCCCCCCATCATGAGTTGTTCAGTTGGTTTATATCAATGGGTTTTGTAAGAACTGCTATTGCACTGGTTTGTCTTTTTATCCTTTGTCTCTAGTTTTTGGTATTCCCTTTCCCTTTTCTAGTTCCAATACACATATATACAGTATCTGGGGCACTAAGATCAGTTACAATAAAGCAGGGGTAAAAACCACAGGAAAGGAATACGAGAGAGGAAAAAAAGGTACTGTTTCACATAGCATGTAGAAAATCACTACAACAATGATATACCATTTACTTTCATAACTTGGAGTTCATTTCACTTAGCATCATCTGTGTTCATAGGGGCATAGCTATTGATCTAGTGTGATCTGCTATGACTATCCTAGAGATGTGCTAATTATTCCCTATGAGGGAAACCATGGAGTCTAAAATAACATTTAGAAGTAGGATTTTGATTCTGAGATAATTTATTTTAGCAAAATAAGAGGGCAGATTTTCTCTTAAATTAATTTGGGAACTTAAATTGGCCTTAACAAGTGATTTATATTTTGAAATAAAATATTTAAGCAAGCTGAGTGAAAAAATACAGTAGAGCTGGGAGCCAATGATTTAGGCCTAAAATCCAAGCTACTCAAAATGCTGAAATTGAGAATGAGGGTTTGAAATCAGACTGGCAGGAGAATCCATGAAGTGCTTATATCAAGTTAACCACCAAAAAGCTCAAAGTGGAGTTGTGGATCAAAGTGGTAGAGCTCTAGCCTCAAGCACAAAAATACAGAGACAGTATCTTGCCCACAGAATGTGTATACACACACACATACACACACCCATACATGTGCACAAAAATACATTGAGCAAATAGATCATCATATAATCAAATAAGGACTTAAAATTATGAATGATTCATAGCCAATTCTTATTTTGTGCTTACTTATATATTGAAATTCTACTCATAAGAGCTCCATAAATATTATCATCTTATAGTTGTATGAATCAAAACAGACGTTTAAGTCACACTAGATCAAATATGACAGACGTTTAAGTCACACTAGATCAGCTATCTGCCAGCCGAAAAACTGAGATTTGAATTGAGCATTCTGTATATGAGCTAAAGCCTAAATGTTCTAATTTTTCCTATCAATTTTGCTTTCACCTTCAAGAATCTGAAAGTACTGACTCACTTTCCAGCATTAATCCTGCATCCTTTATATTTATATGCTTAAGATAATGTGTTTAGCATACACTTATTTTTGGGAAAAAGTTGGATAATTATTCCTGACAACTTGGTACAAAATACTATGTCTAGCACTGAAACTCAGAAGGAGACTTTACTGGCTTTTGCTTTCAACTTTTCATAAATTAAAAATAAAAATATAATCTAGTAAAATCTGAGATTACTTCAGTTTTATTGGGCAAGCTGTGAGCATATGTGATTGCATAGTTTCCCAGATTCATATTTGATAAGAAGCTACAATGGTGGTGAAATTAATACACAGATGACATTCTTATACTCTCCCCAAATAGGAATTTATATGTTCCCTTCTGATAAAATAGGAAACATAATATCTCAAATTCAAGTGAGATAACAAAACACATCTTTTCTAGCCAATGTAATGTTACTATTCAGTCAATTGACATGTCCTGAGTATAATTACTTGCCTTCAGCAGAGAAAGAAATTCAGTCATACCAATATAGACGAAACTAGGGTAAATTATGTTAAGTGAAATAAGCCAGTTGCAGAAAGAAAAATAGCACACATTCTCATTCATATGTGGATGCAGGAGCTGGTGACTCACATATCTAATCATCACTAGTCAAAGAAGAAATCCAAAGGTTCAGAGTTCAACCCTGCCTAGACAAAAAATGTACACATCCTTATTTCTCCAGTTAAACAGCAAAAAGGAAAGTGGGCCTAGTTCAACTTTTACAGTTTTAGGCTTTTACAGCCAAGCAAAGCAAGCAAATTAAGCAAGAGCAAGACATTGAGATCAAGCACCGAGACTGGCAAAAGTTAAAGTTGGTTGCATACAATTACAGAGTAGAATGGTGACCACCAGACTCTAGGAAGCACAGGGTAGGTGAACAGACCAAAGGGGGATAATAGGTACAACAATGGCATTGGATAATAGGGATAAGATATTGTGTTCAATATCACAGAACTGTGGGAAGAGCTCACAATAAATTATATTTTATGAACTGTAGAAGAAAGGAATGTCATATTTCCCAACATAAAGAAATAATGTGAGTTTAAAGAAATCCTCATCCTGACTTGATCATTCTCCTCTGTGTGCATGCACCAAATTATCACAGTGTGCCCCATAAATATGTATAACTATTACATGCCAACAGACCAGTAAATAAGACTGAACCAAGAAATGGACTGGTTAATTAGAAACTAGTTATATGGAAAATCTGAATATGAAATTACAAATAAAATAATGTATATTCACTGGATATTTTTCATGAGCTTCCTACTTGGGATAGGTACTGTATGGTTGGTGTCAGGAGCAAAACAATAGTCTTGGTTGAGACATGATATTTTTCGTTACAATTTATTAGTACAAATTTGGGACATTTACATAGTATTTGTGCCTCAACTTTTTCATCTGTACAACAAGGCTGTGACCAGGTTCTCTTGGACTACTCTCAGAGCATTTCACACATATGTTTGCAATATGCACACATATATATGTACACATATTCATATATATATATATATATGTTATACGTGTGTGTCCAGTATATGGATAGTAAAGCATTAAGAATCACTATGTAGGAGATGATATAGGTTGTCTGATATTAAGGTCTATATCTTCCATTTCAAATCATGTGCCTTTAATAAAATTTAATGAAACTTATTTTGTCTCACTTTACTTAATACTTTACTTAACATTATGTACATATTAATAAAGTATTTATAAAAGTATAAAGTATTAATAAAGTATTTATTTATACAGTTCAAAGCTGCTATGGATTACTTATTATTAGAATTATTAATATGTGACTTCAGAGATCAAACACTGTGCAAACATTGTATTATTTATCTGCAAACACACAGACCTGAAAAAAAAATTAAATCATAGATTTAAATCTTGAAAGCGTTTTCTTTCTTTATTACTCATATTTAAGTTGCTCTTAGTTCCTAAAACTGAAGGTTTTCTAGATAAATAAAGATAGCCTGGCTGTCTGGGTCTGTACCCACTTTCATGCACAAGTCAATTTCATTGTATCCATTGAAATCCATACCCAACATGAAAATTATTGGAATTTCTTCTTGATACAGGCTCGTTTACTTTGTTGGTTGCACTAAGATGTATTTTGTCTAGTATTTTGCATTAGTTTATGTTTTTTATTGCAAAGGCTATATACAAAGGGGTTATAGTTACATAAATTAGGTAATGAGTACACTTTCACTCCTTCCCTTGTTTTTCCCCTGATTTTTTACCTCCCTACTCCATTGCCCACAACTTATACAGTTGATTTCCATTGTGGTGTCTAGTGAATATCTCTGCTGAATTAATTCACCATTTGTCCCACAATTTCTGTGTTTCTCCTAACCCTCCCCAAATCAGATAATCTTACATACAAGGTAAAAAGTACTGGAATCACAAACAGTGGTGACGGGAAAAGGCGGATCTCACAGAAAGTAAAATAACACAAAATCTCTTGTATCCATTTCTGGGAGTTCATTTTGATAAATATTTTAAATGATTATATGCATAAAGCTATTGAGCCTCTATGATGTTCTCCTAAGAATATCCTCCTTTGGTCCTACTGTGTGATGGTTTAGAGCCCTGTTTAATCTACCATGTCCAGGTATAATTTGTTTTGTCTTTTACTATCCATTGTATTTACTTGTACAGATTCTAATTATTATGAATGAGGGAAACAATGCAAACTATGTTTCTTTGGGTCTGGCTTATTTTGTTTAATATTTTTTACCAAGTCTTTATTTCTTTACAACTGGGGTGATAGTATTCTTTCTGAAAGAAGTAAGTAATTAACTCTGGAGGATCTCAGAAGCCAATAAACACTTCTCAATATAATAAAGGCTGTATCAGACAAACCTTCATCCAACATTAAACTTAATGGTGAAAAGTTAAAACCATGTCCTCTAAAATCAGGAATGAGAAATGAATATCTGGTCTCCATGCCTCTTCATATAGTACTGAAATTCCTAGCAGGAGCACTAGGCAAGAGAAAAACATAAAAAAAAAAAGGATGTTGGGGTCCATCTTCTCCCCTGGATGGAAGGGGCCTGAGGCACTTCCCCCAGCTGGGGAATGCGGCCCTTCCATCCTCTCTACATTGGAATCTGGAGAAACCGGTTGGGCAAATAGACCCCCGACTTAGCTGGCAGCCAGCCTGGCGCCTACCAGCCCCGCCGTGGTTTGGCGCGCTCAGAGTGACGTAGCCCCTTGGAGGTCACGTGACAGCTCATGGCCTATGGGAATCCTGGCCAACCCCCTTCCCCTGGATCATCTCCCCTTGTCCCTCTCTCAATAAAGTTAGTTTGCTCTCAGAAGCTTACTCCGTGGTCTATGTACGTTAGCTCCCAGGGTAGGATAGCGGTCACATTGCCACGCGGGTCGCGCGCAAGCCAGACCGGAGCCGCTCCTACGTCTCACCCTGACAGACCTGCAGGCCGAGGGTTAGGGGAGAGGATGATACGAGGGTAATAAGAGAGAAAGGAATAAGCATTTGAGCTGGAGCAGAGAAAGCAGACCCAAAAAAAGGAGATCCAAGTAGAGTGAGACTGAAATCAGGAAAGCAACTCTATTTGAAATACCCCATAAAATACCTATGAATTAACTTAACCAAAGATATGAAGGACCTCTATGATGAAAACTTTAAAATCTGAATAAATAAATTAAAGCAGATTTAAGGAAATGGAAAATTTTTCAACGATCCCAAATTGGAAGGATTATCATTGTGAAAATGGCAATTCTGCCTGAAGCTATCAAAAATTCAATGCAATACCCACCAAAATCCCAACAATCTTCAGTGGTATAGAAGAAGCAATAAAAAATTACATGGAATAATATATGACCCTGAATAGCAAAAATAATCAACAAGAAGAATAGTGCTGGAGGAATGTCAATACCAAATTTCAGACTTTATTAAAATGCCATAGTAAATAAAAAAAGCTTGGTATTGGCACCAAACAGGCCTAAGGACCAGTAGAATAGAAAAGAAGACCCAGAAATGAGCACAAAGACATATAGCCACCTAATATTCGATAAGGGAGCAAAAACACAGAATGGAAGAAATACAGGCTCTTCAAATAATGATGTTGGCAGAATTGGCTATACATGTGTAGAAATCTTTCTCATAAATAAACATTTAACTCAATTCTGTATCTTGCTTTATAGTTTTATGAGACTTCTTTTGCCTCTCACATATTAAGAACTGCTTGCTTCAACAGAAAATACATTCCAGTGTCATAGACTGAATAAAAGTATTGGTGACACTGATGAATTGTATACATAAACTGATTTGTTAAAAGGCAAAAGGTAATCAATAATATCCTAAAAATTAAGAAAAATGAGGGAAGAAATGGTCTGGGAGAGATGGGTGAAAATGTTGAAAGGGGTGACTTTTACCAACAAATGCACTGTATTTATAAACTTCTTTATTGAAGGGCAAATCTTTTTTACTTAAAGATAATAAAATTATTCAGAAGTAAAAATAAAAAGCTAAAAATATTATAAGCTACTGTAACATTGTGAGGAGCATACTGTGTATATGAATGTGTATGCCAATATGTTTGGAATGGAACAAGGATCAGGACTGGAGCTAGTGATCCTAGGGAAATTTAAATCTCTACAAAGAATAATAAATAATTTAAAGTATAAAACTTAAGTAGTAATTTATCAATATTTTAGTACATGCCGTAACACCTTATAAATGGATGTTTTATAGCCCATTTGATTGCTTTCTATTGCTCTAGCCTCCCGTGACTGTTGAAAACTCAACATTCTTATCAGATAGTATTGCATAAATCACATGAACAGAGCTCATATTTTTACAATTCACTTGTCTCTTTCTTCTTAACATTTAGGAAGTTTACATCAATACTGCATTTAATGCATGTCTGTAGTTTGGACTCTGAATAAATAGTTATAACTACCTGCTATGTAGTCTCATAAGTCAAACAATCTATAACCATTTAGAATCTGTGAAGACTAAACCCAATAACCAAAAATGATGTTAAGGTACCACACAGTTAACAAAGCTATAAGATAGTGTGTTTGTCCAAAAAGATCTGGAGAAAATAAGTGAGGACCAATTAAGCAACAAAGCGAAAAAGGTTGATTAAGGCTAAGAGACACAGGATGAAAAGCTCAGCCTGGCTGAAACTCAGTGGAAAGGGGTCAGCAATGAAGAGCCCAGAGAAAAGAAAGAAAATGAAAAGCAAAAGACACATTGTGATTGGAAAAAAAAGGAGTTCACACACATTTATAGTTCTAGAGGTTACTCATAGATTAGATACTAGAAGACAACCTGTGTAAGCCCAGAAGAAATCGCTGGGTATCAGAAAAGAGACAAATTTGGAAGAGGAAAAATGCCTGAAAAGCCAATGCATTTTCTGTGTAGGAGCAGAAGTGAGAATGAAAAAGCTGCTGTAAATTTCTAACTGAGTTTTACTGTGCCGAAGCCATGAGTCAGCTATATTTACAATATTATGTTTAAAAAGAACATTAATCATTTTCTCAAGGAATATGCTATTGAGAGTACTATAAAGGTAAAAGCACTTTCAATAAATATAGTTGTAGTTTTAATAGAAAACACATGTATATATTCTTTTGTCAATAAAAGTTACAATAGCAGTGGTTAAATGAAAGTTTTGTGTCACTTGTTTACAAGTGCCCTTAAAATAGTAACAATATGCTTAATTTGTACAAAGTTGCATAAACATTTGTTAAAAATTTTGTTTTCCATACAAGTATATTTTAGTAAAAATTTTACAAAACTGGTATTATGGTAGGTATTATTATTCTGATTGCTTTTAGCATAGAAAAACCTTAATAAATTCTTTTTTGTTAATGACCATGACTGGTATTAGAACTAGGGAAGAGAAAGGGAATATAAAATTTGAGAGACAAAGTATAAAAAGACAAATGACTCCAAAAGCAATATTTACAAAACCATTTGGTGTAAACCAACTGAATAACTAATGGGGGGAGAGGGAAAGAGGGAGGGGAGGAGGGACATGAGGGAGGAGGTAATATATTGTAAAAGCAATGTACCCACTGCCTTATGTATGAAACTGTAACCCCTCTGTACATCACTTTGACAATAAAAAATTAATTATTCAGAAAAAAAACATAAAACAATGACCATGAGCAAGATTTAAGAATGTCAGAGAAGGGCTGGTGATATGGCCTAGTGGCAAGAGAGCTTGCCTTGTATACATGAGGCCCTGGGTTCGATTCCCCAGCACCACATATACAGAAAACAGCCAGAACTGGCACTGTGGCTCAAGTGGCAGAGTGCTAGCCTTGAGCAAAAAGAAGCCAGGGACAGTGCTCAGGCCCTGAGTTCAAGGCCCAGGACTGCCCCCCCCCCCCCAAAAAAAAAGAATGTCAGAGAAAGCTCATGAATTTTGAGTCTTCTTACATGTTATTTTTTAAGTGTGGCCCATTATTTCCTCCACTTGCTGAATGTGAGCTTGTATGTATTAAATATTCTGTAAATAATGCATAATATTCTACACACATATGTGAATATATATTCTTATATGAATGTTAATTCAAACAAAAATAATATTTGACTTCTTATATGTTGTTGCTGTTTAAAAATTCATCAGCATTTATATTGTTACAATTAGGACAACTGCCTCTTTCAGAGTAGCTATATCATTTGACTAAGTGTTATTTGAAATTCTTTAACATGTGGTTGACTGAATTTAGTGCCCTAGCCCTAGAAAAAATGTGATGACTTCAGTAATATTTTTTATTAAATGGCAGCTCCTTTACCAATGGTACAAGGACAAGAAATGTCTCCTTGCAGTCTGAAGTGTCAATGAAAAATGCTTTTAGCTAAGAAGCTAAGAAAGAACAAGAAGTGGAACACAATGAAAAGAGGAGCAAGAGGAATGGAACAAGGGGACCAAAATGAAAATGGAATGGGACAAGAGGAAGGGGATAGTGTGCAGATAGATTAAGAAAATAAATCAGTTTAAATTTTTTTTTATAATTTTCATTGTTTGTATCCCCTACTGAGTCAGATTTGAGTGCAGCTTAACTTCTAAATTCTCTTCAATCCAATTAAAGAATTTAGAACCTTTGATTTTCCTGCATTTTCATCTGAAGTATCTCTGTCTTGTTTATACTCGTCGCTATTTAAAGTAACTTCTCCAAATGAAAGTTGTTTGTCTTGAAATTATGCCAACTAGAAAGAATCAGATGCCTCAACAATTGTGAGGAAACATGAACGAAACAGGTGTTTAGCCTAGAGGAGGTGTAGTTTTAAATAGAGATAACTTCAGGTACCAAGGACAGTGCCAATGCCAATTTGCATCTCTGGACATTGGAAAAAATAAAAATCAGTATTGCCCTGTGTGAGGCAGACCCATCCTCCTAACTATAAGCAAGTACATTAAGCAAGGTTCAAGCTTTGATGTTGACTCTCATAAACTGTTTCATAGTTCTATAATAAATATGCATCAATATATAAAACTACAGTGAAGACAGTGAATGTATTCCTCTCTCCTAAAAATGTTTTCTTTCTCTTTCATAATTCTTACCTTGTGCACTTCTACCATCTACATTTTACATCACTAATGTTGTATTATTATTGATTGGCTTCACTCTCTAGACATTTACATAAATGCAATAATAATGTAATCATGTAATAATCTGACTTCTTTCATTAGCATATTTAAAAAGTCATTAGTGTTATAGAATTTTTCAAATGATTCTTTGAATTTACATATAGCATTGAGTCATTTGATTGTGTTACCTTTTGTGGATCCATTTATTTGCTAATGGGAATTATAGATGGAATATATAAGGCCTTTTTAATTCATCTGTTGAGGATGTAACTTCTTCCATTGTTGGTATATTCGGAGATGGAGACCCTGGACAACTGATTGATTATTCTCTATGGACAGGGTTATGCAGCAGTCTGAAAGAAGACACACCAGTGAATTTTCCTAGAGCACTAAGTGAATATCTATGGAGAAGGTGGCTGTGCGTGTGCAAAAAACAAAAGATAATCTCTACAAGACCCTAAACAAACCAGGAACTTGTTCTTACTCATCCCAACTTCTAGGACTCTAAAGAAAATTATTTTTCTTGTTTAAGCCATCTTGTGTTTAGTATTTGGTTATGATAGTCTGAATAGACTAACACTACTGATGTTTTGGTTGTTTATATATTTTGCTAGTAAATTCAAAGTCATTACAATCACTCTTGCAAAGATTGGATAGCCACATGTAACAAATAAAAATATAGCACACAGAAGTTAAACTAGGATTATTTCTAATTGCTTATGTATATGTTCACTGAAGTAAAATAATATTACACCTGTGATTAAATTTTATCCCTTGTTGATATGAAACAAATTACAATTTTCTCAATCACTGATATGTTTTTAATTTAATTTCTCAAAGGTGTTTTCCCTCTTTAAATGTTCTCTTCTGCATAATTGATGTATAAAATTTCTTTCAGTTAAAGACTTGTATTACACTGAAAATAGTTACTTCTAGTTTAGTTTATTTTTGTGGCTACCAAGCATTCATTAATGATAAAACATCTTAACGTTAGTATCAATGGAATGCTGAATTTTCTGGCATACGTTTAACAAATCTGAAAATTATTCTTCAAATTTTATGTATTACATAAATGTATGTATATATGTAAACATATATACATAATTGTTTATGAAATGACTGTTTCTTTTTACAGTATTATGCAGAATCTTTCAACCAACGGTACTGACTGACCAAGAAAAGAGCATTGTCATCTATTTCTAAATCTTTCTTCTTCAATAAATATATATAACAATTTTATTTGCTTCCATGTTGGAATACTATTTAGTAAAAACCATGTAAAATAACCCATTTCTTCAAAGGGTGCCACAATAGAAATAATAGACATAAAAATTTGAATTCATTTCCTAATGATAAGAATGTTTTCTCTTGTAAGGGTGGTCTTCACAAATAGTTTTCTTTCATTCTTTTGTAAAACATCTTCTTTCTTTACATTCAAAAAGTAAATAATGGGAAGACGGCGGAGGAGCTGCAGAGCCCTAGCTGAGCTCCATCTGACATCACAGTTTTCTCACTCCAAAGAAACTTTTACTCCTAGAAAGACAGCCAGAGTAAGTTCTAACAGTACAGGGATTCTGGCCAGGGAGGAAAAATCGACTTTGCTCATCTGAAAGCACAGATTTGCGCTCCGGGCGGCGTCCCGCAGCCACGCCAGTGTGGGTGCCGGCACAGCACCTGGCACAGCAACCTTCACTCCACGCGGCTAAAGCACACAGCATTTCTCCCTAGAAATCCTCCAGACTCGTCTGAGCACGGACAACCTGAAATCTCAGAGAAAGCATGAGTACCCCACAAAATCTTTCTCACTCGCACCCACAGAGCAGTTTCTGGAAGGCAGCCCTTTCCTCACCTCCAGAGCAAAGCGCCATCTTTGCCACTGGCATAGGTTCAGACCAGATTGGAACTAAAGCGGGCCTGGGGAAAGCGAAGTCAAAGTAGCCATCTTTGAAAAGGGCAAGAGGGACCGACCAGTGAGAGCCAGCTCCACCCAGGAGAACGCCCCCTGCCCAGGGGGGGGGGGCATGTCCTGGGCCTCGGCTTAGCCAGAGGTGCCCCGCCTTGCCCACCTGAATTTCTAAATTTAAAGTGAAAGCGGCAAGCAGCTCCCAGCAGCACGGAAACACCAGACGGGGGAAGAAACAGTTCCTGAGACAGTTAAACAGTCCCTTCACAGAGGAAGCCCAATTTCCAGCCCAAAACAGAGCTGCATTCCATAGCCACCTCTGCCAAGGAGGCCGCCCCACCCAGGAGGGAGGAGCCTCCCCAGGCAAGCAACTCTCAGCCAGGTAGAACAGGCCAGAGGCGCCCCCCCTACTGAATCCACAGCCTATTCAAAGCCAGGCGTTAAAGGCAGCTGCCCCACAGCAGACAGAGGAGCCATGGTTCCCGAGACTGCTCAAGTCCCCATCTACAGAGGACGCCAAGGCCTCCCTGCAAGCTGTGCGAACCACAGAGACCCAGGGTTGCACCAACAGGGGAGAAGGGTCAGAACAGATCCACCCCTTGCTAACTGAAATCAAGTCAAACCCAGCCAATCAGGAAAATAGACTGCAGACCATCACAAGGAAACCATAGACTGGGGAAAGACCACCCAAACAAGGAGGAATCCATTATTTTTTCTTTTCAAACATTTTTTTAAACTTTTTAAAAACAATTTTTTTTTCACTTCTGAAACGTCATTGTTTTTTTTTGGTTTTTTGTTCTCCATTTTTACTTGTTTGTTTCATCAAGTTTTTTTCTTTTTTGTTTGGGTTGTTCCTTTTCTGTTTTTTTTTTTTCCTTTTTATTTCTTTCCTTTTTAAAATAATTTTTCACTGTTTTGTGCATCTGTCTTCCACTATTTTTACTTTATTTCTCTCTTTGCATTCTCTTTCTTTAAAAATTACTTTTCTATGAATAACACCTCCACTTTTTTCTGCTAACTCTCCATTGTCTATCATTTTAACCTTGTTCTTTCTACTGATTCTACTCTTCTCCACATTTCCGCATCACAGAAACTAAACCAAAATCACCCCCACCCCCCAAAACATTTTACTCAATTCTCTTTACTACCTCCAAATTACTCTCCTGATTTACTGCCTGGACCTCCAGTTTCCATTGACTCCTAGTTATTGGATAGAGGGTATCCCAGCTTAACCTGAGTGAATCAAAGGGGTTCATAGAGAAAGCAAGTCCTAAAAGAACTTAATATAAAAACAAGAATTGCTTATAGGGTTGTAACAGTAAATAAGTAACTACTGAATACAAGGCCCAGGATCGGTTGTTATATTGAAATTGTATTCTTTAGGAACACCAAATCTAATTCTATAGACAGGTATAAAGGTATGTGTATATAATAGTGAACTTGTAAGATTTACACAACAGTCCTTGGTAAGGGCTGCTTTGGATCTTAAACGGTACTCACAGGTGATGGTAGACTGGCATTCCCAATCCAAATGGGAAGAAGGAACATAAAAAAGATGGCAAACAATGAAGTCTTATCCCCCACACAAAACAAGCAGGAAGCTGATCAGTCAATCTAAGACATAGAAGAGAACCCCCAAAATGCTTTACAAAGTCTACTGATAAACATGACAAATGAAAAGTTTGAATCTCTTCAGTCAATTATTCTAGAGCGTGAGGAGGCAAAGCAAAAATTAATGGAGAATTTCATGGCATCCACAAATAGAAAGATAAATGAACTTCAAGAGTCAAATGAAAAGACAGCTAACCAGCTTAAAGATTTGAGAAACAGCACACAAAACCAAATGAATGAAGTTAATGAAGTAAAGAACTCCATACAAGACCTAAGAAATGACATGGAAATCATCAGGAAAGACCAGTCAGAAGGAAAAGAGATTCAAAATCAAGTAGCTAGACTACAGTCCTGACTATCTGAAGCAGAGGATCGAATATCAGGAGCTGAAGATTCCTTAGATTCTATGGAGAAAGATCAAAAATCAATACAAATCCAGTCCAATCAACAAAACAGATCGCTAGAGGAGATTCAAGACATGATCAGGAAGTCCAATTTAAGGATAATAGGTATTGAGGAAAATTTGGAGAAAGAGATTAATGGGATAGGCAACTTATTTAACAGAATATTCGCAGAGAACTTCCCAAATATCCAGAAGGAAAGGCCTATACAGATACAAGAAGCATTTAGAACCCCAAACCGACCAGACCAGAATAGGACATCCCACGGAAACATTGTGATCAAAACAGGATCAGTAGAGTACAAGGAAAGAATCCTGAAAGCTGTTAGGGAGAAGAAAACAATCCCATATAAAGGAAAAGCAATCAGAATTTCCCCAGACTTCTCAGCAGAGACCATGAAAGCAAGGAGAGCCTGGAATGAAGTATACCAAACACTAAATAAAAATAGCTACCAACAAAGAATACTGTACCCAGACAAGCTCTCTTTATAGCCGAAGGTCAAATAAAAGTCTTCCACAGTAAGGAAAAACTGAAACAATATATCTCCACCAAACCAGCTTTACAGAAAATCTTCAAAGATGTACTATACACGGAAAATAATCAAGTTCCCAATACAGACAGAGAAATGAACCCTAAATAGTAAACATCAGATCAAAAAATGGGAAGACATAGTTTTAAACAAGATAGTGATAATGAAAGGAACAAACGGTCATCTCTCAATCCTAACTCTGAACATTAATGGACTTAATTCTCCAATCAAATGACATAAGCTCATAAGTTGGATCAAAAATCAAGATCCATCTTTCTGCTGCCTCCAAGAGACACATCTATCCAGCAAAAGTAAACATGTTCTAAAAGTGAAAGGTTGGAATCAAATCTATCAAGAAAATGGCCCCCATAAGCAGGCTGGAGTTGCAATCCTAGGATCAGACAAAATTGACTTCAAATTAAAAAAGGTATGAAGAGACAAAGAAGGTTACTACATACTAGTAAAAGGATCTCTCCTAGAGGAAGATATAACAATTCTAAATATCTACACACCAAATGCAGGAGCACCCAACTTCATCAAACAAACACTACTGACTCTAAAAACACTCATAGACCCAAACACATTGATAGTTGGGGACATTAACACTCGACTATCACCTCTGGACAGATCAACATGCCAAAAACTGAACAAAGAATCCACAGAACTAAATAATTACATAGACCAACTAGACTTAACTGACATCTACAGAATATTCCCCCCAGCAACAACAGAATACACATTCTTCTCTGCAGCACATGGAACATTCTCCAAAATAGATCACTTCTTAGGGCACAAAGAAAACCTGTACAAATTCAGAAGTATCAAAACCATTCCCTGCATTCTCGGAGACCACAATGGAATAAAATTAGAGCTCAACTCAATCAGCCACCACAGAAAATCCTACAATTCATGGAGACTAAACAACACACTGATGAACCATCAGTGGGTCATTGAAGAAATTAAAACGGAATTACAAATCTTCATGGAATTCAACCAAGTTGAGGACACAAAGTACCAGCTCCTTTGGGACACAGCAAAGGCAGTACTCAGAGGAAAATGTACATCTCTGAGTGCATACATCAACAAACTGGAGAAACAGCAACTTAATGATTTAAGGAAGCACCTTAATTTCCTTGAGAGAGAACAACAAGCCAAACCTCAAGTCAATAGAAGGAAGAAAATAATTAAAACCAAATCAGAATTAAATCAATTAGAGACGAAAAAACCATCGAAAGTATCAACAAAACAAAGGGTTGGTTCTTTGAAAAAAATCAACAAGATAGACAGACCCCTGGCAAACCTGACCAAAAAACGAAGGCAGGACACTCAAATAAACAAGATAAGAAATGAAACAGGTAACATCACCACAGAAATAACCGAAATTCAGAAAATAATAAGGGACTATTTTGCAAAACTTTATGCCAACAAATTCGAGAACTTGGAAGAAATGGATGATTTCCTAGAAAAAATTCATATCCCCAAACTTAACCCTGAAGATTTAAACCTTCTAAACAGACCCATATCCAGTATTGAAATAGAAACAGCAATAAATGATCTCCCATCCAAGAAAAGCCCAGGTCCAGACGGATTCACTGCGGAATTCTACAAGGCCTTCAAAACAGAACTCACACCAATATTTCTCAAACTCTTCAGTGAAATTGAAAGGGAATATTCTCTACCAGACTCATTCTATGAAGCCAGTATAACTCTCATCCCAAAACCAGGGAGGGACTCATCACGGAAAGAGGACTATAGACGGATTTCCCTGCAAAAATTCTCAACAAAATTCTGGCCAATCGACTTCAACAGGTCATCAAAAAAATCATACACCACGATCAAACTTGATTCATCCCAGGGATGCAAATTCATTTAATATATGCACGTCAATTAATGTAATCCACAACATCAACCGGAGCAAGGTAAAGAACCACATGGTTTTATCTCTGCATGGGGAAAAACCGTTCGATAAAATCCAGCACCCATTTATGCTAAAAGCCCTGGAAAAACTGGGATTCCAGGGAACATTCCTGAAATTAATCAAGGCAGTTGATGACAATCCAACAGCAAGCATAACTCTACATGGTGAAAAACTAAAGCCATTCCCTTTAAAATCAGGAACAAGGCAGGGATATCCACTCTCTCCCCTGCTCTTTAACATAGTACTAGAATTCCTAGACAGAGCAATTAGGCAAGAAGGAAATATAAAGGGGATCCAAATATTTAAAGATGAAGTTAAAATTTCTCTCTTCGCAGATGACATGATCCTATACCTGAAGAATCCCATAGATTCTACCCCCAAGCTACTAGAGCTGATCCAAAACTTTGGCAAAGTTGCAGGATATAAAATAAACCTTCAAAAATCAACGGCCTTTCTCTATGCTAACGACCCGAAGACCGAGGCTGAAATCAGGAAAGCAACTCCTTTTGCAATAGCCCCCCAAAACATAAAATACCTAGGAATAACCTTAACCAAAGAAGTGAAAGACCTTTTTGAGGAGAACTTTAAAAGCTTGATAAATGAAATTACGTCAGAACCAAGGAAATGGAAAATCCTCCTATGCTCCTGGATTGGGAGGATTAATATAACCAAAATGGCAATATTGCCAAAGGCTATCTACAAATTCAATGCAATACCCATTAATATCCCAAAACCATCTTTTAATGAAATAGAGGATGCAATCCAGAAATTCATATGGAACAATAAACGATCTACAATAGCAAAAACAATCCTAAGCAGAAAGAACAGTGCTGGAGGAATTACAATTACCAACCTCAAGCTGTATTATAAAGCTATAGTAATAAAACCAGGTTGGTATTGGCACCGGAACTGAAGACCAATGGAACAGAATTGAAGACCCAGAAATGAACACACAGAACTACGCCTACTTAATCTTTGATAAAGGAGCTAAAACAATAGTTTGGAATAAAGATAGCCTCTTTAACAAATGGTGCTGGCAAAACTGGCTCAACACATGCAGCAAACTAAAACTAGATCCTTATATATCACCCTGCACCAAAATCAATTCCAAATGGATTAAAGACCTCGAAATCAAAACAGACACCCTGAAAACACTAAAAGAAGGCGTAGGAGAAATACTTGGGCTCCTTGGCGCAGGATGGGCTTCCTTAACAATGACCCAGAAAGGCTACAAATGAAAGAAGGTTTGGACAAATGGGACTGCATCAATCTGCAGAGCTTCTGCACGGCAAAGGACATAGCTCCCAAGATAAACAGAAAGCCCACAAACTGGGAGAAGATCTTTACCGGCCATTCAGCAGACAAAGGCCTCATCTCTAAAATATATGCAGAACTAAAAAAATTACCTTCTTCCAAAACAAAACTGCAAAGAACCAATAGCCCCCTCATCAAGTGGGCTAAAGACTTACAAAGAGACTTCTCTGATGAGGAAATGAGAATGGTCAAGAGACATATGAAAAGTGCTCTACATCACTGGCCATAAAAGAAATGCAAATCAAAACAACATTGAGATTCCATCTCACCCCAGTAAGAATGTCATATATCAAGAAAACTAACAATAACAATTGTTGGAGGGGATGTGGCCAAAAGGGAACCTTACTTCATGGTTGGTGGGAATGTCAACTGGTTCAGCCACTCTGGCAAGCAGTATGGAGATTCCTCAGAAGGCTGAATATAAAACTCCCCTATGACCCAGCAGCCCCACTTTTGGGTATCTATCCAAAAGACCACAAACAAAATCACAGTAAAGCCACCAGCACAATTTTCATCACAGCACAATTTGTCATAGCTAGAATCTGGACCCAACCCAGATGACCCTCAGTAGACAAATGGATCACGAAAATGTGGTACACATGCACAATGAAATTTTATGCCTTTATCAGAAAAAAATGACATTGCCCCATTTGTAAGGCAATGGAAGGACTTGGAAAAAATTATACTAAGTGAAGTGAGCCAGACCCAAAGAAACATGGACTCTATGGTCTCCCTTATTGGGAATAATTAGTACAGGTTTAGGCAAGTCATAGCAGAGCATCACAAGAGCCCAATTGCTATACACTTATGAACACATAAGATGAGGCTAAGTGAAATGAACTCCATGTTATGGAAACGATTGTTATATAACAGTTGTAACTACTTTCAACGTCCCATCTGTATCTGTAGCTTCTATTATTGATGATGTTCTTGTTTCACCTTCCTGTGGTTGTACCTACACTATCTCTGTAATAATCTTATCTGAGTATATTGGAAACCATGTATACTGGTTTTAGAAGTAGAAAATTGAAAGGGAATACCAGAATTGAGAGACACAGGGTAAAAAAAGACAAACACTACAAAAGCAATACTTGCAAAACTGGTTGGTGTAAGTGAACTGAACCCTCAGGGGTGAAAGGGAAAGGATGAGTAGGGAGGGGGGTATGAGGGATGGAAAGTGGGAGGAGGGAGGAGGGTATGAGGGACAAGGTAACAAACAGTACAAGAAATGTATCCAATGCCTAACGTATGAAACTGTAACCTCTCTGTACATCAGTTTGATAATAAATATCTGAAAAAAGTAAATAATGAAATTTTTAAATAAAAGAAGTTGTTTTTTTCCAATTTATAAAATCCTCATATATTGTTGCTATTCATATTCATTTTATATATGAAATCATTACCTTTTTCTCAACATATTTTTAAAAGTTATTATTTTAGGGATTTATGTAGTTAGAAGCATAATTTCAGTGTATCAGTATAACTGGTTCACTGAATTTGTTAAAGAGAAAAAATGACTTTTGAGTTCAAGAGGATTTAAGAATACAAAACGTCAGCAAACTCACAAGGTTCTCTTAAAATTATTTAAGTAGTTTTATAAAGGAGTTGCGTTCAATAAATCCGATTGTAAATACAATACATATTGATCAATGTTACTCCTTTCGGTAATCTCAATCACCCCTTCCTTCTCATCCCTTCTCTCACTCATTGGATTCTTAACTGCGTTTTCAACCTCTATTCCTCTTCATTTTCAACCACATACCCCATGACCCCACACCACATATTTCAAGTACCTGCTTCCTGGTGTTTATTTTGTTGAATTGTGATTTTGCCTTTCTAAAGTAGTTCAGAACTTGAGTTCTTGAATTTCCCATAGTTCAGTGAATACATTTGATACATTTGCATATCACCCAATGTATTTATTTAGTATATGTGCTAAAACTAGTTTCCACTTATAAGGAAACACATGCGTTTCTTTGTCTCTCTGGACCTGACTTTGCTTAACATATTTTTCCATGTCTTTCCATTTCTTCACAAATTAGATGTTATCATTCTTTCTAATGGATGATTAAAACTCTTCTAGTTAGTTAAAGTTGAAATAAAAGCCAAGCTGCCATCAGGAAGTTGCAAACGGCAAGCGGACCTGGGTTTGCTGTTCGGTGGATCATTGAAATCTGTGTACTAAGAAAAGCAGACATAGAGAACATGGAAATTCAGGGAATTCAAAATCCATTAAAACTTTTCAAACAGAGATCATCCATGGGAGCAAATCAATGGGCTCTGAGATATCCTTGGATAATAGTTACAAAATGGATTATCCGGAAATAAATGTATATATAATAACTTCCATAAAAGCACTGGGATGTCATCTTGGCCTGGTACAGGTGCAGATGAAATAACCCTCAGGGAAACACTCCTGACCTTAAAACACGAAGTCAAGAATCACAATGACCTTACACGTTAATAACAGATTGAATCATTGCACGTTTCTAAAGAAGATCATAGCAAAGGGATTGGCTTTATTTGTGTAATTCTGAACCATGGTGAGGAAAAAATAATTTGTGGAACAAATGGACCTGTTGACCTGAAAAAAGAAATAACAATTTTTTTTTCTGAGGAGATTATTGCAGAAGCCTAACTGGGAAACCTAAGCTTTTCATCATTCAGGCCTGCCAGGGTACAAAACTAGACTCTGGCATTGAGACAGAGATTGATACTGATGATGACATGGTGTGCCAGAAACTTCCAGGAGAGGCTGACTTCCTGCGTATCTATTCCACGGCACCTAGGACACCTAGTTGGTATTCCTGGTGAAATTCAAGGGCTGGATTCTGGTTCATAAGTCCCTTTGTGCTATGCTTTAACTTCATGCAAACAACCTTGAACTGATGCACATTCTTATGCCGCTTAAGTAAAGGTAGTAATAGAACTTGAGGCCTCTTTCCTGGATTCCACTTTTCATGCAAAGAAACAGATTCCATGTATTGTGTCCATGCTCACAAAAGACAAACGATTCCAAAAGCAATACTTACAAAACCATTTGGTGTAAACCAACTGCACAACTCATGGGGGAGAGCATGCCGGGGGAGGGGAAGGAGCAGGGGGAGAGGTAACAAGTTGAACAAGAAATGTACTCACTACCTTACATATGAAACTGTAAGTCCTCTGTAATTCACTTTGACAATAAAGGGGAAAATCTGGAAAAAAAATAGAAATACATTTTAAGAAACATAAAAGACCTGTATTTTTATCACTGAAGAGATGCTGATACTTTTTTCTTTTTCAGTTTCTATGCAAAGTGAGAAGATAATACTGTACTTGTCTCCCATTTACATGTTATGTGATACTCTGGATGATATTTCTACCATACCACTTCCCAGAACCACAGTCACCATAGCTCAAACTCAGTCACAGGTAGGTCAAACTGAATGTGAATACGAATAAATAAATATAAAGTATGTTGCCATTATTATGAAAGGTAGCAATTATAAACTTTTATCTTTGATAGCAAGGTTTGAAGGTGCTATACTATGCACTGTCAAGTAATTGTGAGGAAGTTAAACACAGCACTAATGAATTTCATGATCTTCTCTCCCTACATTACGACTATGCATACTGTAGATGTGGAGATGTGGAATCATGGACTTGGTAAACACTTGAACTTTCTTTTTCAAACTGATTTATGGAAATGGATTAATTGCATTTGTAGATTGTGTTATCATACTCATGATTTTGTGATGTTTGTCTGGAGCATGTTGTAAAAACTGTTTACTATTTGAAAAGAAACTAAGTATTTTATTTAAGAGAACCTATGAGTAAACTAAGTTGATTCTTTTAAGGCTAATCAGAGAACCCTAACTATAAGGTGCTAAGATATTCTACCAGTATCTTTATTCTCATCTGTCTTTATACAAATCAGATGAGATGTGCTGACCAGCCAGGTTAAAACAAACCACAAAACTCAAACTTGATTATTTAAGATGCTAAGACATTTGTCATGCACAAATGACTATTCCATTTGTACAATACATCAAAGAACATCGGGAAAGCAATTATAAATGGATCCACTGAGCACTGTAATATGAGAAGCCTGAAGAATACATGGCTTAACCTACTTAATAGAAACAGAGCTCCAGCTAGACTTCGGGGAAGGACTCTCAGCTGACCTCTGCAGAAACACATGTATAGGTGGGCGTGGAGCGTGTCCCAAGGTACAAATCCCCATGTAATAAAGTATCCAGCTCAGAAACTTCTGTAGAGGAGCCTTTCCAAAGGTGGCAGGAATCACAATGAAAACATCAATGCTTGTAAAACTGTCAGCCTGTGGTTTTTCTATTGAATATTACAATAAAAAGAACAGTCTGCTAATGTTTATGCTGTAACTTGCGTGGAAAGGAGGAAGGCACTCAGGACTTCTGAAGCTTCCAGTCAGAGTCCTTCCAGGTGCAGTAGGAAGCTTTAGGTCAGATCTCAGCATTTCCAGGAAGCAGGGTTCCAGTCTCCCTCCCTCCCTGAGGGGCTGAGCCCTTCCTCACTGACTGTCAGTCTGACAGGTCACAGGAGCTTCCTACTCAAAAGACAGAACTCATGTGTGTAATGTATAACTATTTTGTTTTGATTAGACTTGTTAACTTTTTCTAAGTAACTATAGCATGCAATGGTATTTTAAACTGTTTCCACATGAGTATTTTTATAAATAATTGTTATTTTGCATTTTAATTTCAAAATATAAATTTAAGCTTAGAATAATAAATAAATAAATAAATAAGACAGACAAATACTTTTTCAATATCAGTAGAAAAGTTATTAGACATTGTGAGTAGTGTTGTTTAGATGAGTCAGAATTTTCACACATTCAAGAGAACTCTTCTATATTACCTTCATTCCTGGATAAACATTGGTTCTTTTTGCCTAAAAGCTTTACAAAGATTCTGTATTTATATTATGTTGACAATAAATACATTAGTTTTCCAAATACTTCCAAACTTAGTAATGGAGTCTGTATTAGCATATCTGTTTTTTGTTTGTTTGTTTAAGTTCTAATGGCTGGGAATGTGGCTTAGTGGTAGAATGCTTGCATAGCATGCATGAAGCCCTGGGTTCAATTCCTCAGAAGCACATGAACAGAAAAAGCCAGAAGTGGGCTCTGTGGCTCAAGTGGTATAGTGCTATCCTTGAGCAAAAGGAAGCCAGGGACAGTGCTCAGCCCCTGAATCCAATCCCCAGGACTAGTGGGAAAAAAAGTGCTTATGTTTTGAAGACGTAATTGCAAGAGTTATTATTGTCCTAGATTTGGTAATTTTTTTTTTTGCCAGTTTTAAGGCTTGTTCTCAGGGCCTGAGCTCTGTCCCTGGCTTCTTTTTGCTCAAGGCTAGCACTCTGCCACTTGAGCCACAGCACCAGCTCTGGCCCCTTTCTATATATGTGGTGCTGAGGAATTGAACCCCGGGCTTCATGGATACAAGGCAAGCACTCTTGCCACTAGGCCATATTCCTAGCCCCTTGTCCTAGATTTGTAAGCAAACCTTTTTCTTGAGAGAATATCCCAATTGCAAAGGGATTTTTTTCTTTGTTATAATTACTGTCAAAATATGATTAGATTAACTAAAAACTGAACAATTACTTCCCTAGTTTGATTAAAAATATTTCTGCAAAAAGACATGTTCAAAAAAATGTTTGAAGATTGGTGAGGATCCCTAGTTTGAAAGGTAAACTTGATTAGTTTGCCTTTTTCTTTTTAATGCATTCAAATTTCTTCTTTGGCAATAGCTGAGAAAAAAAAAGTAGATCTCTTTTGTTTTTGGGTAGGTATATCTATTTTACAGACAATATTCCATGGAGTCTCAGGATGAATGGACAAATTACCTTTTGAATTACATAGACATCAACTGCACAGAAAAACTTCTCAAGAAATTTGCACTAGTGTTTTGATGCATTCAAAGATACAGAAACAAATCTATAGGTAATAGTAAACATTGCAAGACGAATTAAATGATATCATGTGCACAAAAATACATTTGTTACTCATCATTTTTAATTCATAACATGCATGATGGGAAGGCAATTCTTGCTACTGATTTATAAGTCTATAACTCTTCTCAAATGATGCTATCTCATGTTTAGATATTGTATGTATCCTTTACAACTACTGTTTGTAACTAGGCATTTTTTTTCAATCCTGTGTTAGCCACACATTGTTACCTAAGTCCTTTAGACCTTTCCCTTCTCTGACTTTGAGTAGTCATTGCTCAATTAAGCACTGATGTAACTATTTAAATTGAATCTTCTGAATATTTGTGAATAGTTACATTTAACTTCTGAGCATCTGTTAAGTCCTCCATGAAACATACTCCATTCTTAGAGACTTCTCAGCTACTTTTACTTTTTGTATTTTCCTCTGATTTCAGATATGGTCATTTAATAAATGTGTCTTCTTTCACCTCTCCCACTGAAAAGTAAATTTGTCTAGTTTCAATGTTCAGAGAAATTACATAAAATACACCACCACCACTTACATTTCTATTAAGGAGGCCAGATTCTACCGGATAAGAGTCTAATAGTATGCTTCAAATTTTTTAATTATAAAATGTATATGCAATATTTAAAATTTATTTTTTTAAAGTTGTCCATACATATAGTTTAGAAGACTTATTTTCTATAGAACTTTTTTTTTTTTTTTTTTTTTTTTTTTTGGCCAGTCCTGGGGCTTGGACTCAGGGCCTGAGCACTGTCCCTGGCTTCTTTTTGCTCAAGTCTAACACTCTGCCACTTGAGCCACAGCTCCACTTCTGGCCATTTTCTGTATATGTGGTGCTGGGGAATTGAACCCAGGGCCTCATGAATATGAGGCAGGCACTCTAGCCACTAGGCCATACCCCCAGCCCTCTATAAAACTTTTAATGAAAAGCAAAATATGGTTTTATCTCTCCACTTTGAGTTTCATAATACAAGGAAACTTCTACACATTAGTTTACTTGTCTGGCTGAATATTTTTGGTCATATATGGTTGGTTTATACACCAGTGGTCTTAAATTTATCATTATCCAAATAGAGATGGATTATAACCTAGTTACAAATGTCATATTGATAAAAGATGTATTCCTCTCTGTCCCTTTCATCATTGTTTCAGTTTTACCTTAATTTATCATTTAGAGATTTCCTTCAACATAATCCAGATTGTAAACCATCATAATTACTTATTAATATTTTTGTAGTATCTGGAATATTGTAGAAGAAAATATGTTTTGAGATTTTGTTTATTGACTAATTCATGTTGGTATTCTATGATGAATTCTATGATGGAATTAATTTTCCTTCTCAATTTGAAGACTGTTTTCATAATATTATGTTTCAATTTTGATATATGATCCTTAAAATTTTAATTTTATGTTTTGAGAAATGTCCTCACTATGTAGTTCAAGGTAGTCTGAATTTTTTCCATATCTAATGTTCTAACATATTAAAGTGATATCCTCAGTCTGGTCAATTTTATCAGGAGAGAGGGGGGCACATGAAAGAAACTCAATTTTTCAAATAAAGCATTTCAAGCGCCGACAGTTTGCTATGTTATTTCCATGACACATCTAACATTTGCACAGCAAATCAATACTAAAGAAATTGGTTGATTGCATCTATACTGACTACAAACAATATCACCAAACTTGTTTGAAATTTCATAATGTATATTTACTTGCAATCACCATGGATACTAGGTAACACATTTTTAAAAGTGATTTTGTTTATAAAGAGAAATCCAGAAAGCAAAACCTAGTTACTCACATACAGTTGGTGAACCCTAAGCTTAAGCTAGAACACAGGTTACGTTTTCTTAGTCCAGGACAATTTCCACACTGACAAACTGCTTCCTCTTTTGAGGTACTGATTAACGGGATAGGAGACATTCCTCTCTCCCCACAACTTTCAACGTAAAACTGGGGAAGCTCCAATGCTTGACCTTACATTTAGAAGGCACATTTCATAAGGTAATAGAGAACACAGAAGAATGCAATGTGTGGCCTGAAGTGCAATGTATAGTGTTTGAACAAGGCTCCTGTAGGAATATCTCCAAGGAGTCTTCCTATATGGATTTTGACTGTCTGGATATGTGCCTGTGAAAAATAGGATGAAGGAAAAACAAGGAGGCTACTCAAAGATTCCTTGACATTCTCCTTAGGTTTTTTTTTTCCTTCTATAAACAAAAACAGATGTGTTCCTTAATCCACTTCATAAACATCTCCCTTAAAATTCTTTATCCTTTGTCTATTCCCTTGAATTAAATTCACAGACCATACAATGACTGGAACAAAAGCTAGATCCAGAAGAATTAAACAGTAAAACAGCTGCTAAGTGGGAAAAAAATGAAGTAAAAGGAAAAGATTGGTCAAGGGGAGAGTGTTGTTTTGAATAGAATAAATCACAACCAGTGAAGAAATAATTAGGCTAAGCAATATGGTAGTGAAAGCACAATATGGCTCATTTTAACTTGTTTTATGTTGTGTGGATTTCAACTCAATGAATTATTTGAAAAAATAAGTCTATACTTAGGAGATAGATTGCACTTTGTTATTAGCAGGGGCAAAACTTATCAAGATCTTACCTCAAAATAATCTACTTGTTCAAAACAATATAATTGTAATCTCAGCTATTCGTAAGGCAAAGGTAGTAAGAACAAATACAACTGAGATATATCTTCAGCCCTTCAGAGATTGTATTTTTTGTTTTCAAAAGATATCTTTGTTAGTATCATAAAAGGGGTTTCATTGTAACATTTCTATATATGTATACCAGGTACTTAGATCAAACTCATTCCTCCATCACTGTTTCTTCTTCTACAACTTTTCTTAAAACAGTATTAAGCTGGCTCTTGTTTGTAATCCTAGCTACTCAGGAGGCTGAGATGTGAGGACCATAGTTCAAATCCAGCCTGGGCAGGAAAGTCCCTGAGACTCTTATATCCAATTAACCACTAGAAAACTGGATGTGGCACTGTGGCTCAAGTGGTTGAGCTCTAGCATTGAGCTGAAGAGCTCAGGGAACAGTGGCCAGACCCAGAATATTAGTTACTTGCATACATATGAAGAACTTTGATTATCTTCATCCTTGTTCACCTTTGTTCAGCCTCCTCTTTCCTGCTGTTACTTGTTTGTCAAAGAGAGATTCCTATATTTTATTGTCATTCATTATTCATTTTTTTTAACTAGACTCATGAAATCTTTTTTTTTAACATTTTTTATTTTTTTATTTTTTGTCAAAGTGATGTACAGAGAGGTAACAGTTTTTTCATATGTAAGGCCTTGGGTACATTTCTTGTACTGTCTTTTACCTCTTCTCTCATTCCCTCCTCCCCCCTCTCCTTGGCTCTCTCCCCCGATGAGGTGTTCAGTTGGTTTACATCAAAAAGTTTTTCAAGTATTGCTTTTGGAGTCATTTGTCTTTTTATCCTTTGTCTCTCGATTTTGGTATTCGCTTTCAGGTTCCTAGTTCTAATACCAGTATACACAGTTTCCAATATACTCAGATAACATACAGTGATAGTGCGGGTACAAGCACAGGAAGGAAATACAAGAGGATCATCAACAATAGAATCTACGGTTTCACATGGTATGATGAAATTAATTACAACAGTGATATAACAGTCGTTTCCATAACATGGAGTTCATTTCATTTTGCATCATCTTATGCATTCATAAGGGCATAGCTATTAGGCTCTTGTGATCCTTTGCTGTGACTAGTCAAAACCTGTGGTAATTATTCTCTATGAGGGAGACCATAGAGTCCATGGTTCTTTGGGTCTGACTCACTTCACTTAGTAAAATTTTTTCCAAGACCATCCATTTCTCTATGCATGGGGCAATGTCATTCTTTCTGACAGAGACGTAAAATTCAATTGTGTATATGTACCCCATTTTCCTGATCCATTCGTCTACTGAGGGGCATCTGGGTTGGTTCCATATTTTAGCTATGACAAATTCTGCTGCGATGAACATGGTTGTGCTGGTGGCTTTAGTGTGCTCTTGTTTGTGGTCTTTTGGGTAGATGCCCAAAAATGGGGCTAACGGGTCATAGGGGAGCTCTACATTTACATTTCTGAGGAATCTCCATACCTTTTTCAGAGTGGCTGAATCAGTTTACGTTCCCACCAACAATGAAGTAGGGTTCCTTTTTGGCCACATTCCCTCCACAATTTATTATTATTTTCTTGATAAAGGACATTCTTACTGGGGTGAGGTGAAATCTCAATGTTGTTTTGATTTGCATTTCTTTTATGACCAGTGATGTAGAGCACTTTTTCATATGTCTCTTGGCCATTCTCATTTCCTCATCAGAGAAGTGTCTTTTTAAGTTTTGAGCCCACTTGTTGAGGGCTTGTTGATTCTTTGCTATTTTGTTTTGGGTGAATGTAACTTTTTTAGTTCTGCATATATTTTAGATATGTGGTCTTTGCCCATTGTATGGCCAGTACAGATCTTTTCCCAATCTGTGGGCCTTCTGTTTATCTTGTGAGTCTGTGTCCTTTGCCCTGCAGTAGGTCTGCAATTTGATACAGTCCCATTAGTCCATCCTTTCTTTGATTTGTTGCATTTAACAAAATTCTGGCCAATCGACTTCAACAGGTCATCAAAAGAATCATACACCACGATCAAACTGGATTCATCCCAGGGATGCAAAGTTGGTTCAATATATGCAAGTCAATTAATGTCATCCACCACATCAACCGGCACAATGTAAAGAATCACATGGTTATATCTCTGGATGCAGAAAAGGCATTCAAAAATATCCAGCACCCATTTATGATAAAAGCCCTGGAAAAATTGGGATTCCCAAGAACACTCCTGAATATAATAATGGCAGTTTATGACAAACCAATAGCAAGCATAATTCTAAATTGTGAAAAGCTAAACCCATTCCCTTTAAAATCAGTAGCAAGATAGGGATGGCTGCTCTCTCCCCTCCTCTTCAATATAGCATTAGAATTCCTAACCAGAGCAATTAGGCAAGAAGAAAAAGGGGATCCAAATAGGAAAAGATGAAGTTAAACTTTCTCTCTTTGGAGATGACATGGTCCTATACCTAAAAAACCCTATAGCCTCTACTCCCAAGCTACTAGAGTTGATCCAAAGCTTTGGCAAAGTTGAAGGATATAGAATAAACCCTCAAAAATCAACTGCCTTTCTATATGCTAATGACCTGAAGACTGAGGCCGAAATCAGGAAAGCAACTCCTTTCGCAATAGCCTCAAAAAACATAAAATATCTAGGAATTCCCTTAACCAAAGAAATGAAAGACCTCTATGATGAGAACTTTAAAAATTTGAAAAATGAAATTAAGGCAGAATTAAGGAAATGGAAAAACCTCTTATGCTCCTGGATTGGGAGGATTAATATAATCAAAATCTCAATATTGCATAGGTTATGCAGAAATTCAATGCAATACCCATTAATATCCCAACACCATTAAATAGAGGAAGCAATCCCATAATTCATATGGAATAATAAAAGAACCAGAATAGCAAAAACAATCCTAAGCAGAAAGAACTTTGCTGGAAGAATTACAATACCCAACTTCAAGCTGTATTATAAAGCTATAGTAAAACAAAACAACAACAACAACAAAAAAACAGCTTGGTATTGGCACCAGAACAGGCCTGAAGACCAATGGAACAGAATTGAAGACTCAGAAATGAACCCACAGAACATGCCTACTTAGTCTTTGATAAAGGGGCTAAAAATATAGGATGGAAGAAAGATAGCCTCTTTAACAAATGGTGCTGGCAAAACTGGTTAAACACCTGCAACAAACTAAAACTAGATCTTTATATTTCACCCTGCACCAAAATCAATTCCAAATGGATCAAAGACCTTGAAATTAAAACAGATACCCTGAAAACACTAAAGGAAGGAGTAGGAGTTGGCCTCATTGGCACAGGACAGAACTTACTTAACAAAGACCCAGAAATGCTATTCATTGTTTTTTAGTGTATAGTAATTGCACAAATTATTTTCATTGCAGTATTTCACGTATTATGATTTAGTCTTTTTCATTAAACCTGCCAAGACCCTTATTTCATGTAAGTTTGTGGTATTTGCCACTATTTTACAACATATAAATATAACTGGAATCATTGTTGAAATTTCTACTCACTAGCTTGTTGTCCATCATTGCCACCTTTGAGGCTAGAATTCCTTAGTCTAGGAAGCAATCATTTTCACATTTAACAACAACAGCTACAAAAACAACAGAAAACAAAAAATAAAAGGAAGATGGCACCGCCACAGTAGGGAGGCACCCCAACTCGCTCCAACTGAATAGTGATCTGGGAACTCCAGCACCCAACACCCCATCAAAAATCCAGCAAATCCAACAACCAGAAGCAACAGAGGAACTCAGGAAATGAAAAAGAACAAAAAAAGAGCCTGTAGCTTGCACGGAGCCGGAAAATCTCCGGGGTACCCCTCCCCCACCTGCTGACCCTGGCCAGAACAGGGCCAAGCTGGGAAAGGGGACCCAGCGCCAAAAAACCAACTGCCAAAAAGTCATGCCAGGAGCACAGAGTCCAGACGGCAGCAGCTCCACGGACCCCAGAACTGAGTGCAGACCGACAGAGACACCGGAGCAGTGGGACCAAATGCCCAGGATGGGACATAGGCATCAGGGGAACCTGGCGGTGCAGGTGGGGAGAGCCGGGGCCACCACCACCAAATGACCTATTGCTGCATCCCATCACCAGAGCCCCAGGAGTCCCCGGCAGCGCGGGGCGCTCACATAATCCGGAATCAGTAAGATCCCCATTACCCCCCCATGGGAGAACAGCTCTAGCAGAGACCCAAGGCCTGCAAGGAGGCTAGAGCTCCTTCCCTCCCCCCCAACCAAAGGAAACAAAGGAGCCAGCCACAAGTCAGGTGGCAAGGGGTCCCTGCAGACTCTGGGAGGACACAGGAGCTAGCAGAGGCGGGGCAGCACCAAGGCAGCAGAGGAACCTGAGCTGTGCCCCACACCCTCCCCAACAGGGGCCCGGGGACCGGTGGGCATTGGAAGCCCCACCTGAGGCGCCTGGTCCTCGCAGACTTTTTGAACAGCAGTCACAGGCTCACTGGGCCTGAATACATGCCCCCCCACTCGCAGCTGAGGCGTGGAGTCTGTGGGCACCAACCCGTGGCCGGGCACTTGGTCCAGCTGGGGCTTGTGCATATCACCCCCCACAGCAGACTCGTGAGAGGGCACAAGTGCCCTCCGGCAGCTTGGGGCAGCACGCCCCCGGAGGAAGCACAGGAGTGCACACACACACGCCCCCCTGAGGGCCAGCGTGGGCCAGAGTGCTAGCACTCCAGTAAGAGGACCTCCTGCCCAAACCTCCCCAGGAGCTTCGCACAGGTGGGTGGGGCCCCGAGTGGCAGAGCCTGCTCTGGTGGGTGCACTTCACACAGGTGGGAAGGGCCCCCCTGCGACAGCGCACACTCTGCTAGGCGCATCTCGCACAGGTGGGTGGGCTGCCCCTCAACAACACCAGCTCTTGAGCAACCGACACGGGTGGGCGAACTGCCTCTCAGCGGCAAATCTTAATCTGAGAGGTGAGCCCCTCAGACCAAGGTACTGAGTGGAAAAAAGAACCAAAGAGAAAAGCCTCGATGCCAGGCTGAATCAGTGACCCGCAAACCCCCACCAGGGGCACACTAGGGTCAGCACAAGATAGCAGCTGGACACTATCATGCAGAGAAAGACACAGAACCTACCCACCCCCAAGTGCAGTGAGGTGACCACCCCAGCAACAACCATGACCGTCACACTCACCCATTGTGCAGTAAGGTTCAACAGCCAAACTCAAACCCAGAGCCAGGATACAAACGAGTCTCCCACTGACAGACCAGCAGGAACCAGCACAAAGCCAACCCAAGGAAACAACCTACATATCCCCAGATGTGCAAATCACAAAGAAATATTGCAAACTACATGAAAGGGCAAGCCAACTCACAGCTCTAAAAACCAGTACGACCAAAGAGGAGATGGAGAATAAAAAAGCAACTGAGGCTACAATAGCAGAAATGATAGAAAGTTTCAGGAATGAAATCACAAAACAATTCCAGGACTTTAGAATGGAAGTCTTGAAGGCACTTCAGGAAACCAAGAAAGAAATGGAAGCAAAAATGGATCCAGTGAAACCTCCATTAAAGAAGACCTTAACATCATGAAAAGAAATGCGCAAAAAAATAGATTTAAAATACAACTCTTTAAAGGAAGAAATTTCCACGATCAGAGCTGATCTGGCAAGCATAAATAGCTCCCTGACATCCATAAACTCCACACTTGAATCCACAGCACAAAAAATTGACCATATTGAAGCCAGAATCTCTCTCTTGGACAATGATGTAGCCGAAAAGAACCAGAAAATTACCACACTCCAAGAAATGGTAAAGCTCCAGGGCAGACTAATCCAGGATCTAGTGGACAAAGACAAGAGATATAATCTGCGCATAATTGGAATAGAAGAAGGAGAAGAATACCAGAGCAGAGGGCTTCAACATATTTTTAATAAAGTGATTGCAGAAAACTTTCCCAATCTCACAATGTACCTCACCCATGTAACCAAAGCCTATAGAACGCCTGGCAGACCAGACCCTAGAAAATCCTCACCTAGGAACATAATAATCAAGACTACATATCTCAAGAATAAAAAGTAAATTTTGAATGCAGCCAAAGCGAAGAAAGAAATTTATTACAATGGGAAAAGGATCCGAATAACAGCAGACCTCTCCACACAAACCTACCACTCATGAAGAGAATGGAAGAACACCATCCAAGTCCTATAGGCCAACAACTGCCAACCCAGAAAAAATATCCAGTGAAGCTAGAGTTCATATTTGAGGGAAAAACCAGATCTTTCCATAGCAAAGAGGATCTAAAGGAGTATGTGAATAAAAAAACCAGCCCTACAGTAAATTCTAAGAGGGGAACCCCACCAAACAGAAATCATACAGGACACACAAATAGAAACAGAAAGAAACTACAATAACCAGAACCCAACAGAAAGAACAGCTCACTAAAGGCAAGAAAAAAAACAGAGGAAAAACAGCCTAACAGGAAAATGAAAGGGGAAAAAACACTCTTATCCTTGATCTCCTTGAATATAAACGGTATAAACTCTACGATAAAGAGGAGCAGACTGGCAGAGGGGAGCTGCAAACAAAAAGTAGCCAGCTGTTGTCTACAAGAGACCCACCTTACAGCAAGGGACAAAAACAGGCTCCAAATGAAAGGATGGAGCAAGATCTTCCAAGCAAACACACCTACCAAAATGGCAGGAGTAGCCATCCTGATCTCAGACAAGCTGGACTTCTCATTAAAATCAACTCAAAAAGACAAAGAAGGACACTACATTTTAATACAAGGAAAAATCCAGAACCAAGACATCACAGTGATAAATGTATACTTACCAAACAAAAGAGGCCCTACATATGTCAAGCAAATTCTCAAAGAACTACAGAACAAGATAGAGCCAAACACAATCATAGTGGATGACTTTAATACCCCACTCTCTCCAAGAGACAGATTCAACACCCAGAGGATCAGCAAGGGAGCTGAGGACCTAAGTAACACCATATCCCAAATGGATCTGACAGATCTATACGGAATCTTCCACCCTACAGAGACCCAATACACATTCTTCTCAGCAGCCCATGGATCATACTCCAAAATAGACCATGTCATAGCCCACACAAAGAACCTCAGAAAATACAAAAGTATCGACATCATCCCACGTATTATATCTGACCACAGTGGAATAAAGGTAACACTCAATAACAACGGTTACCACAGATGCTATACACATTCTTGGAGGCTAAACCCCTCACTGTTATCTAACACTTGGGCCACAGACCAAATTAAAGATGAAATCAATGAATTCATAAGCCACAATGACAATGAAAATACATCACAAAGGAACCTATGGGATACAGCTAAAGCAGTACTGAGGGGCAAGATCATTGTCCTCAGCACTCACATTAAAAGAATGGAAGAAGAGCAAGTAAATATCCTCAAGATGAAGCTAAAACATCTGGAGAAACAAGAAATGAGTGTAGGAGGAGAGAGATCACAAAGATTAAAGGAGAGATAAATCTGATTGAAAATAGAAAAGCCATTCAAGAAATAAATAAGACTAAAAGCCGGTTCTTTGAGAAAATAAATAAAGTCGACAGACCCCTCTCAAGACTTACAAAAAAAAAAAAGAAGAGAAGAGACTCATATATGTAAAATCAGGGACTCCACTGGAAAAATTACAACAAATACACACGATATTCAAACAATCATAAGGAACAATTTCCAGAAACTCTACCACTAAAAAACAATAATTTTACAGAAATGGATCAATTCTTACAGAAGTATAAACTCCACAAACGGAACCAAGAAGAAATAAATCAACTAAATTAACCAATAACTTACAGCGAAATACAGGAGTAATCAAGAGCCTCCCAACAAAGAAAAGCCCAGGCCCAGATGGATTCACCAACGAATTCTATAAAACCTTTAGTGAGGAGCTAATACCAATACTCCTCAAACTCATCCTTGAAATAGAAACAGAGGGAGAAATCCCAAAGTCATTCTATGAAGCTAATATTATATTCATCCCCAAACCAGGCAAAGATCCAACAAAAAAAAGGAACTACAGACCAATATCACTAATGAACACAGATCCAAGTCTCCTCAATAAAATATTAGGTAACAGGATCCAGAAACTGATCAAGAAAATTATACATCATGACCAAGTAGGCTTCATCCCACCGACACAAGGATGGTTCAACATCCGTAAATCAATCAATGTAATTCACCACATAAACAGAACTAAAATCAAGAATCACATTGTTATCTCAGTCGATGCCCAAAAAGCCTTGACAAAATACAACATCCATACATATTAAAAGCTCTGGAGAAAACAGGAATAGATGGAATATTCCTCAAAACAATAAAAGCCATATACAACAGACCAACTGCTAATATCATATTAAATGGGGAGAAATAAAAATCATTCCCCCTAAACTCAGGAACAAGACAAGGATGCCCACTCTCCCCACTCCTTTTCAATATAGTGATGGAATCCCTAGCCATAGCAATAAGACAAGAGGAGGAAATCAAAGGGATCCACATCGGCAAGGAAGAAATCAAGCTATCCCTATTCGCAGATGACATGATCTTATATTTGAAGGACCCAAAAAACTTAGTCCCCAAACTCCTACACCTAATAAACCATTCTGGCAAAGTAGCAGGCTACAAAAATCAATCCACCAAAGTCAGCAGCTTTTCTGTACACCAGCAATATACAAGCAGAAAAGGAAATTATGGAAATAATTCCTTTTACAGTAGCCAAAAAAAGAATAAAGTACCTAGGGATCAACCTAACCAAAGACGTGACGGACCTATTTAATGAGAACTAAAAAAATCTAATAAAGAAAATCAACGAAGACACAAGGAGATGGAAAGACCTCCCATGCTCATGGGTAGGCAAAATCAATATAGTGAAAATGGTCATATTTCCCAAATGGTTATACAAATTCAATGCAATCCCCATCAAAATCCCAGCTACATTCTTCACTGAAATAGGGAAAGCAACGCATAAACTCATATGGAACAGCAAAGGACCTAGAATAGCCAAAGCAATTCTAGGCAAAAAAAAGCAGTGCAGGAGGTATCACAATACCAGACTTCAAGCTCTACTATAGAGCCATCATAACAAAAACAGCCTGGTATTGGTATAAAAACAGACCTGAAGACCAGTGGAATACAATAGAAGATCCAGAAATAAAACTGCACTCTTACAGTCATCTGATATTTGACAAAGGAGCTAAAGACATACAATGGAATAAACATAGCCTCTTCAACTACTGGTGCTGGGATAACTGGGCAGCCATATGCAGAAAACTCAAGGTAGACCCAAGCCTATCACCATGCACCAAGATCAACTCAAAATGGATCAAGGACCTCAATATAAGGCCTGAATCCTTGAAACTACTGAAGGATAGAGTAGGAAAGATGCTAAGACTTATAGGCACAGGAAGGAACTTTCTGAATAGAGCCCCAGGGACACAACAAATAGGGGAGAGACTCGACAAATGGGACTACTACAAAATAAAAAATTTCTGCATAGCTAAGGACATAGCCACCAAATTAGAAAGATAGCCAACCATATGGGAATGGATCTTTACCAGCACAGCAAAAGACAAAGGCCTAATATCTGTCATCTACAGAGAACTCAAAAAACTAAGCCCCTCCAAGCCCAGTAAGCCAATTAGGAAATGGGTAAAGGAGCTAAAGAGAGACTTCAAAAGAGAAGAAATAAAAATGGCAAAGAAACATATGAGCAAATGCTCAACTTCCCTGGCAGTAAAGGAAATGCAAATAAAAACAACCCTGAGATACCACCTCACTCCAGTTAGAATTGCCTATTCTCTGAACTCAGGCAACAACAAATGCTGGAGGGGGTGTGGGGAAAGAGGAACCCTCCTCCATTGTTGGTGGGAGTGCAAATTAGTACAACCACTTTGGAGAACAGTATGGAGGTTTCTCAAAAAGCTCAACATAGACTTACCCTATGACCCAGCCATACCACTCCTAGGCATCTATCCTGAACAATAGGTCCCAAGATATCAAAATACATCTGCACTTCCATGTTTATCACTGCACAATTCACAATAGCCAAAATATGGAAACAACCCAGATGCTCCTCCACAGTTGAATGGATCCAAAAAATATGGTACCTATACACATTGGAATTCTACATAGCGATTAGAAATGTTGAAATATTTGCATTCGCAGGGAAATGGTCAGAACTTGAACAAATAATGTTGATCGAGACAAGCCTAGAACACAGAAAACAAATGGGCATGATCTCCCTGATATATGACTGTTAAGGTGGGGGGAGGAGGAGACAGTAGAGACCAGGTCTGTGAAACCAAAAACTTCTCATCAAATGGTATTTCTCACAGGTTTGTGTCAGCGACCCTACACTGTGTAACTAAAACCAAACAACTACTCAACATATAAAGGTCAAAAATTGACCTCTCAGTGGATCACAATTGCTCAAAAGCTATGTTTGTATGTTCATATAAGACTATTGTCAACATACTGTCTATTGTAGACATTACATTTAAAGACCTAGGCGAAATTTTCTTTGGCGTAGGCCACGTGGCTCCTGTATATGTTCTTGGAATATTGTGTATTGTATGTATGTCTACCTGACCTAGGGAAGGAAAAGAAAACCAGGATGTAAGATATCACAATATTGTACACACTTCCCTACTATGTAACTGTACCCTTTTTGCACAACACCTTGTAAAAAGGTTTCCTTTAATTAATAAATAAATTACAAAAAAAAAAAAAAGAAAAAAAATTGGCCAAGTGCCAGTGACTCATACCTGTAATCTTAGCTACTCAAGAGATATAATGATCATGGTTCAAAACCGGTCTGGGCAGGAAAGTCAGTGACACTTCTATCTCCAATTAGCCACCTGAAAACCAGAAGTGGTGCTGTGGCTCAAAGTAGTAGAGTGATGGCCTTGAACAAAAGAGCTCAGGGACAGTGCCCAGGACCTGAGTTCAAGCCCCACAATCTGGCTCCTTCTCAAACTAAGAAGTTTTTTTTTTTAATTAAATTTTGTTGACAAGGTGTTGTGCAAAAGGGGTACAGTTACAGTTACATAATAAGGCAGTGAGTACATTTCTTGTGATATATTACACTCGCATTTTTTCTTTCCCTTCCCTAGATCAGGTAGGGGTATATACAATACCCAGTGCACCAAAATTGTATACAGTAACCACGTAGGGTACGCCAAAGGAAATTCACCTAGAAATTTAAATGTAACATCAAAAATAGAATCCTCCTGTGTCCTTCTCTTGGAGTTGTTTTTGCTTATCCTCATCTTATATGATCATGTGTTCATAACTGTTGAGCTATTGTGATCCACTATTCTAGCTAGACCTTTTTATCTCAAACTGAGAAGATTTTAAGAGTCCATTAATACAATTTCAAGTATAACAGTATGTAAACGATCAAATATGATCTCAACTGTGGAAACTTTTTTCAAGAATTAACAGTATTTTAGTCCGTGAGGAAAAGGTGAGCTCAATAATGCATAGCATACATTACAAATTCTCAGATTCCTGAAATAATTCTTAGAATTGTGTATTAGATGAATAATATGTTTAATAGATTATTGAGATGTTTGTTGTTGCTGTGAGTAAATAAGTAACACATTTTTTTTGCTAAATATAATCACAGTACATAAAAATGAACTATTATCCAGATGATCTAAGTTATGAAATTCAATATTTAATTTAAAATTTACATATTTCTGTGTTTGCTCTCTGAATAAAAACTTTCCTCACTCCTCACAAGATACTTGCAAGGGTATTTAAAAAATGCATTTCTAATCCTAGCCAAATCACGGACTTAGTCTCTGAAGATAAATGTCTGAATGTTTAGTGTCTTCCTCTTTCAGAGCTTTTCCAGTTTGAAATGTACTTGTGCCTTCTAATGTTAGAGAAGTAACTGCAAGATTTTGTGGTCCTTAGGAATTAGAATGCACATTTGTGTCAGACTTGATCTACTTACTTATGTTCCTAGAAACACTGCATAATCACAGATGGATGCTATGAACTCAGAAAATTGGGGTACTCTGACATGCAATATATATAACAAATTGCCTACTGGGCTATTATATATTTAAGAATTTTAATTGCTGTGTACTTCAAACATTTCTTAGGTTGTGCCATCTGGCACATAGAAACGTTAATGAATTTTTAAACTTAATGGGATATGTTTTGCATTAGGGATCTCTTAAAATTAGATGCTCACCACTGGTAAATGACAGATTTATCATCACAAACTTCACAAAATTACTACCAGTGGCTTTGTGTCATTACGGGAATGACACATTGTAAAATGCTCCATAAGTAGTCTGAATGAGGAAAGCTGATAAGCAGATAAGCTTTGCTTGCTATTTAAAGAAATCACCTCGATAATACTATCACTTTTATTTCTCTGAAAGTGGCTACACAGAGGTGGTTTCTGTATTAAATACCATATTTCACTTAAAGATTAAACAAATTATGAAGTTTTGGAAAAAAGTCTGATTTTTAAAATTATCTCTTTTATTTTAAATGTCTGCACTATCACTCAATGAATATCTATTAGACTTCCATATTTATCACAACTCAATTTTATGTACATTGAATTTGATAAGATATAAAATTACTAGCTCCAAGCACATCTATTTCAGAAATAGTCAATGTATGATTTTAAAAACTTAATCCTTGTTTTGGTTTTTCTCCATTTATTTGTGTGTGGGATAGTACACTCTATGTACTTCCATTAAAACACAAAATGTAAACTATAGCAAGGAATGTAAACACTAAACAAAGTATTATACATTAGAATAAATGTATAGGGGCTGGAGGTGTGGCTCACATGTAGAATTCCAGCCTGTGAGCAGGAGCACAAGCCTGGAACTGACCCTTCAAACACAAAAAGAAAAAAAGTTTTTTTGTGTGTTTTTTTCTTTTAAGTACAGGTAATATTTTCCTTCAAATGGAATATTCACATGAAAATCACAGGGAGTATTGCCACAGATTTGGAATCATAAATGATGTTTTTAAAGTATAAGACATTATTAGGTCAACTTCAGTCCAGAATTAAAATACATATATACTAAGAATATTATAATAATGATATTTATGTTCCCAATAAAACATTCCATTTAAGAAATTATTACAATGCATGAAATTTTATTGGTTAAGCACACTAATAAGACTGGATATTTTGCTTTCAGGATTTGTACATGTATACATATAACATATAGCATAGATTTTCACTTTGTGAATTTTTACTTATATATATTAATTTGAAAGCTGTGAGAACTTCATATAATGTACATACAGCTTAAATAATTACACAGAATATTAGAAGAGATCAAAATGTATTTCTTTATACATGTATAAATCACTTCATAAACAACATTCAAGGGGAATTTTAATTATCATTGACCTGATGTGGCAATCTTCCTGGGTTTATAAATGGCCAGAAGGTGGGATTCAAGATGTCACTCCCTACTGTAGGTTGCTGGGGAAGAAATTGCCATCAGAGACAGCACATGCCAGATTTTTTGTTCTTGCAGTGCACATTGTAGGCAAGATCCATGATCCTGTGGCAGTGCTCAAAGCAATCTGCGCAGAGAGAATTTAGCAAAGCTCAGGATGCCCAGGAAAGGATAAAAGACTTTAAGCCTGGTGCCTGTGGCTCATGACTGTAATCCTAGGTAGGCAAGGTGCTGAAATCTGAGACATGTGATTCAATGCTAGCCCAGGTAAAAAAGTCCATGAGACTGTAAGAGTTTGTGATATCCAATCAACCACCAGAAAGCCAGAAGTGGTGCTGTGGCTCAAAGTGGTAGAATGCTAGCCTTGAGTGAAAGAGCTCAAGAACAGCCCCAGAGATCAATCCCACAATGAAAAGAAGAAAAAAAAAAGACGACTATTACTTTTTTCCCCTAGGCTTTCCCAAAACCTCATTTTATTTGAACAGTGCTCCACTAAGATCTTAACTATGTACCACTTCCTCTCAATGCTTATCCTAACCTCAGTTGCTTGTAATTTATTTGTAAAATTCCAGCAACAGAGGGACGATACAGGTTATCTTTTCTTCCTCTACTTTCGGTGTGCTTATAGATTAAACATAATCTATGCAAAATACTAACGCAATTAATAGTTTCTAATTATTTCATGTGTTGTTAAGACAGATTGCCCAATAAGACTTCATCAGGAAAAGGATCCTACTTATTTCTTACAGTTTACAGTGTTCCACACAGAGTATATTCTCAGTAAATACTCAGGTATTGATTAATATTTCTTTTTCTTTTTGAAATTTTATTCTCTGTAAAACATTGTAATTTCCAACTACCAATACTACTAATATTTAAAGATGAAGAAAAGAGAGTTTACTTTACTACAAACTGAAGAGTGATGCTGATATATAATAAAAAAAGAACTATAGGGGCTGGGGATATAGCCTAGTGGCAAGAGTGCCTGCCTCGGATACACGAGGCCCTAGGTTTGATTTCCCAGCACCACATATACAGAAAACGGCCAGAAGCGGTGCTGTGGCTCAAGTGGCAGAGTGCTAGCCTTGAGCGGGAAGAAGCCAGGGACAGTGCTCAGGCCCTGAGTCCAAGGCCCAGGACTGGCCAAAAAAAAAAAAAAAAAAGAACTATAAAGATATATCATATACATATACAGAAGTAATAGATAATGAACACTCACTTGCTTTATAAATATATAGACAGACAGACAGACAGACATATATATATATATATATGACCGAGTTTCAAGGATATAATTATGCATAAAATTTTCTAACAGTGAATTGTTCTATTCCCTGGTATGGCTGTATGTGGCATTGGTAGAAAAGAATGAAGGGAAAGTGCTGCCAGGGGTATTCTTCCTGTCCACAGATACATGGCTTGGCTTCTACCTACTTTAAAAAAAATTTTTACTGTCAAAGTATGATATGGAGGCGTTACAGATTCATATGAAAGGCAGTGAGTACATTTCTTGTTCTACTTGTTACTATTATTGTGTCAGTTTCTGAACTTTCATACTTGAAATTCTGACTTTCTTTTATGATCTTGACTATTATTCTTTCACAGTGTACTTGTAGGTATTGCTGATATAGAGGAGACATTTCAATGTTCCTTTACCCTTTGAATATATGCTATCTTTACCTCCTCCTCCTCCTCCTCCTCCTCCTCCTCCCCCCTCCTCCTCCTCCTCCTCCCCCCTCCTCCTCCTCCTCCTCCTCCTCCTCCTCCCCCCCTCCTCCTCCCCCTCCTCCTCCTCCCCCTCCTCCTCCTCCCCCTCCTCCTCCTCCTCCTCCTCCTCCTCCTCCTCCTCCTCCTCCTCCTCCTCCTCCTCCTCCTCCTCCTCCTCCTCCTCCCAATCCTCCTCCTTTCTTTCTTGTAATGGGGAATGTACTTAAGACCTTGTGTGTTGTAACCATGTTCTCACTACCTTTTTGGTTTTACTTTCTTTCAGGCTGATCTCAAACTCAGGATCCTCTTGCCTCTACCTCACAAGTAGCTGAAATTAAGGACCTAAACTTCATGTTTACAAGGCAAGCACTCTTGCCACTAGGCCATATTCCCAGCCCTGGATACATTTCTTGTACTATTTGTTACCACTTTCCTCACTCCCCCTCCCCCCTCCCCCTCACCCTCTCCCCCCATGAGTTGTTCAGTTGGTTTACACAAAATGGTTTTGCAAGTATTGTTTATGGAGTCATTCGTCTTTTTATCCTTTGTCTTTCGATTTTGATATTCCCTTTCACTTCCCTAGTTCTAATACCATTATATACAGTATCCAGGGTACTCAGATGAGATAGGCTAGTCACAGCAGAGGATCACAAGAGCCCAATAGCTATACCCTTATGAACACATAAGATGATGCTAAGTGAAATGAACTCCATTTTATGGAAACAAGTGTTATATCACTGTTGTAATTACTTTCAACATGCCATGTAAAACCGTAGCTTCTTTTGTTGATGTTCTGTTTGTATCCCCTTCCTGTGGTTGTCACAAATGAGTAACTTAAAATACTCTGCTTAAGGCTACACCAACTGTCATCTATCTACAGATGATAGATTGGTGGGTAGGTAGGTAAATAGTGGATAGCAAGGAAGCTTCTAATTGATTAAATTGAGTAATTTCATTTAAGATATACTAAAGCAGCCTGCCTCTCTGTATGATATTAATGAGCATCTATATTTATGTAAGCAAATGGCTGGCTAGTTTAGACTCAAAGAAGAGGCAGTGAAAATAGCTGTATTTTCTTTTTTAAAATTAAAGATTTATACTGAAGAAATATTGAAGTGTTAATTAATTCACAAAAACATTTTGCTGCTTTGTAAGGATCAAGTTGTTATAATTTATGTTCAAGTAACTTAAAAATAGTCTCTGACAAAGGGAGTGCTTGAGATCATTCTGGATCTTTGAACCCAGCCTACTGAGTCTAACCTCCTCCCACTTGCCTCCCACCCCAGGATTTTGAGATGACTCACAAAGAACTCATTGGTTAGGACCTTGAGCTCTTTCAGTTGAGGAACCTCACAATGATGGTGACGTTTAATGTGTTGATAGGATTTGGGAATTTTACAATGTAATGTTCTACTTTTTAATGCTGTTTAAGGAACAATGAAGGCAAAACAACATCACAAAAGCAAATCTTAAAAGGACAAGCAAGGCAAATCAGTTGTATTGGTTCAACTATTTTGGTGAAATCCCATCACAATATTAGAGCTGGTGGAAGAGTGGGAGACTGTAGGAAATGCCTTAGCTGGACAAGTCCCCAGATCCTGTGCCTGTGGTGGCCTCAAGCTCTATGGGTTCTTGGTTTCTGCCTCCATTCTCATGGTTTTAGGGTCCACATCCAGCAAATACTATTACCAAAAATATTTAGTAATGTTGATATGTTGTTTCACACTTAAAGCGCAAGTTATAAGACAGTTCCTTTTAAAATTTCATTTGGCTCTTGTCAGTTGAATGAACATATTTAATATAAAATGTGGCTGTTTACTGAACACTTCCCCGGTTATATTGGATGAACAACTTCATTAAAGATTTTATGCATTTCTTTTTTTTTAAAGAACACTACTAATATAAAATATTTTATTATGTAATTGAAGTGATTCTAAAAATCATCTCTCTTCCCGGGTGCTGATGGTTCATGCCTTTAATCTTGGCAATTCAGGAAGCTGAGATGTAAAGATCATGATTCAAAGCCAGCCATGGACTTTCATAGAAAATCCATGATGCTGTTACCTCCAATTAACCATCAGAAAACCATATGTGGTGCTGTGGCTCAAGCGGTAGAGGGCTAGCCTTGAGCTGAAGAACTCAGGTATAGTGCCCAGGCCCACAGTGCAAGCCCCATGACCAGAAATAAATGAATGAATGAATGAGAGAGTGAATGAGTAAGTGAGTGAATGAATAAAGTCTGTTTGTTTATAATAAAATATTATTTTTAGGTACTGGTGTCTCATGGCTGTAATCCTAGAAACTCAATATTCTGATATATGTAGGACTGTGCTTCAAAGACAAACTGGGTAGAAAAAACAGTGGAGACGCCATTTCCAATTAACTAGAAAAACGGCCAGGCTGGAGACATAAATCAAGTGATTAGACACTAGCTAAATAAACAAGAAAACTAAGCCTATGGTCCTGAATTCTATTCCATATATCAGCAACAGTAATATAATATTCTCTCCCTCTCAATATATACATATATATATACAATATATATGCACATATAGGCATATATGTGTATCTCTCTATACATATATAAATAATATTTAAATAGTCTAGAATATTGAGCAGATCAATATTTTATTCCATTTTATATGTATGTACTTACATTAATAGTACTATGTTTCATACAAAATTTATTAATTTTCATGTATAATTATGAAATGCTCAAGTTCAGATCCCCCGAAAGACTTCCAGAGACCATGATCAATGCAAGCAGCAAAAAGGGCATTTATTTCAAGCTAGCTCAGTCCTCCACGCACTCAGCACACTGGTGACGCTAAGAGGAACTGAGCCGCCGGCTCCCAGCTGTTTTATACAATTTTGGGGGAAGCAAAGGAACATGGACTCTGTGGTCTCCCTTATTGGAAATAATTAGTACAGGTTTAGGCAAGTCATAGCAGAACATCACAAGGCCCAATAGCTATACCCTTAGGAGCACATAAGATGATGCTAAGTGAAATGAACTCCATGTTATGGAAACAATTGTTATATCACAGTTGTAACTACTTTCAACATCCCATGTGTAACTGTAGCTTCTATATTGATGATGTTCTTGTATTACCTTCCTGTGGTTTTACCTACACTATCTTTGTAATCTTATCTGAGTATATTGGAAACCGTGTATACTGGTATTGGAGGCAGGAAATTGAAAGGGAATACCAAATTTGAGAGACACAGGGTAAAAAAAGACAAACAACTACAAAAGCAATACTTGCAAAACTGTTTGGTGTAAGTGAACTGAACACCTGGGGGGGAGGGAAAGGGGGAGGACGGAGGGGGGTATGAGGGACAAGGTAACAAACAGTACAAGAAATGTATCCAATGCCTAACGTATGAAACTGTAACCTCTCTGTACATCAGTTTGATAATAAAAATTTGAGAAAAATAATTGGGGGGGAAGGCAGGGACTTAGCATACATCATAGCATCTTTTAATAAATCAACACACAGCGCGAAAATTAAAAAAATAATCCCAAAGCATGTTTGGCGCATTTTGTGGCGGGAAAGAATCTGGAAAGGGTCATTGGTCAGACCAAGGAACAGACGCATTTAAAATTGATTGGTTAAGCCATAGGGGTGTAGCAAGGAGGGATATGTGCACAGCTGCAGGGTTTTGATTAGATATTGGAAATTGCACTCACAATTGGATACTGGAAATTCCTCTCACAAATACTGGAAATCACACTCACAGTTGGATATGGTCTTTACCAGGAAGCGAGGGGTGAGGGGTAGGACTTAGGGGAAGGTCAGTCAGGTACAGAATGGGGTCTTAGTACAATATGGAGTTACTCTGGTCCTTCACCCTGGCTCTACAATTATTATGTTTCCTGGAGTTAAGGCTTGAATCTAAGATTTCTTGCTTGCTAGGTAGGTCCTCCATCACCAAACCACACCCCCTTGACCTTTTTTCTCTACCTATTTTTGAGATAGGATCACACATTTTTCCAAAGCAATTCTCATTTATGATCTTGTATTTACATTTCTCAATAGAAGGAATTACACTAATGTATCACACACCCAGCTATTGGTTGAGAATGAGATCTCATGAACTCATGTGGACTTATGTGGAACTATAATCTGCATGCACAGAGAGAGAGAGAGAGAAAGAGAGATAGGGGACATTTTATTGCTGGTCTTCAGATTTGAATTTTTGAATTCAGGGCTTTAGGATTACTCAATTTTCTTACTGACTCAACATGGAACTGATCTATCTATATCAAGCAGTTATATTTATAAATGTGGGGTACCTATATGTATTGTTGACATTTGTTTTTACCTTTATTTTGACCGAAGAAGCTCATGTTAATAAAAGTTTATAAATATTTAATCTATTTGATTAGTCTTTGTGTTACTTGAATATTTGAAAATGTAAATCTACCATAAATTGAAATAATCCTTCTACTCCTTGACATTAAGAATATTTCCACTTGTTGAGTAGAAAACTGATGCTGCCTTAACATTTTACATAGCACTTTACCTTATCCAATATTTGGGATATTAATTTGTTGAATACTCTAAAATACTTTTCAAAAAGTTTAAATCCAATGTTATTGTTACTAGGATCATGAAAACATAGGTTTATATTCCATTGTCCCCATTGAGTAATGAATAATAAAAATTTCTAATGAGTAATACAAGTTACCTTGTTGTTAAAAGTAAGCTTCTATCTTCTTATGGAAAGTGAATTTGGTTAAACATGGGTCATTGAAATTTTACCTGAAAGCATTTTATCACAGTGCATCTGCTGACTCATTGTATTTGAGACTCTGACTTAAATCTTAGTGATACACAACTAGATACAAACAATTATTTCAGAACACAAGATGTTAACAAATGCTTTAATTTATGTACATACAAACACATTATATATGTATGTATACACATATACATATATATGCATATGTGTATGCATGCATGTATGTATGCAAGTGCACTCATGTCAGCTTCTCATACAAGGTGCTGTAATGAAATCCTCAGTGAATACTATTAGTGAGAAAACACCTGCTTCTAAAGTCTATTGGCAACATCTAGTGAACAGAAAATGCTCCTTCCCCCAAAACACATGCTGCATATTTATAACAAAGCTCTAGAATCATCAACCATATGATCTTTGACATCATGACAAGGTCTCAGTTCTTGTCGAAAGTTGTCAAAGGGTATCTTGATAAACTACTGTGGGCTCATAAATATTTATGACTTTCGTTGTGAGGTTGGCAGTATCCTCAGGCCTCCAGCTATTAACCTTCCGGAGATGATGTACTGTGTGAACTAAATTATGATATGAGTGACAAGGACAACCCATACCAGGTGATGTGATTGCCATGACATTTCCTCAATTCAATTTCCTACATTGCATAGTTTCATATATAGGCAAACATGTATATGAATTTTTAAAATTATAACTGTATTGTCTTTAAGTAGTTATACAAAGGATTTACCATTAAATAAGTCAGGTTATAAGTACAATCAACTTGATTGATTGTTCTCTTTAAAATTTTATTATGAAGGTGATGTACAGAGGGGTTACGGATATATGTTAGGTAGTATGGACATTTCTTGTCAAACTTGTCACATCCTCTCTCATTTTTCTCACACCTTCCCTCCTCCCCAAGTCTCCCCCTCCCAAGTTGTACAACATATTGTCTTGTAAGTATGGCTGTTGCATTGGTTTGCCCTTTGTCCTTTGTCTCATCATTTGATATTCCCCTTCCTTTCCCTAATTCAGATAAGTGTCAATACCCAGGGAACCAGAATCAAATACAGTGTCAACAGGTGACAACTTGATGTCATTCTTTTCACCACTTTTCCCATCCCTTGCAAGTTAAACCCTCTCCTCAATTTTCTTTGTTTCCTAGAATGTGCAATGAATACACTGAATATATTTCCCCCATACCACTTTTTATGAATAGTTATTATTTTGGCAGAAAAGAGACACTTTCATGTTCTAATCTTATTCCAATGCTGTCATGTTGCTTTCCCAAATATATTAATCAGTATTATTCAGTTATTTTGAAAAATGTACATTTCATTCACTAAGTACATATGCTTAATATGATTAGCACTTGTACTATGATTTGTACCTGCATAGCTGTACTTTAACTTGCTTACTTCTTGTGTTTCATTCTTTTTACTCATTTTCTTTATATCATTTCTATTCTGGATCCTAAACTGACCAGCATTTTGTACACTACAGATATATAATTGCCCATGAAACAGGAAGGTCAAAGAAGGACACATTTGCTGAAATGTCATGTGAAATAAGAATAATTTTTTCTTATTTAAAAAAGCCTAAGCTATAAACAAATATTTTGTCTTTGACATTAAAATAAGTGAAAGAAATAACAGTTTGGAATGGGTTAAAGTATAAATAGGAAGCATAGAAATAGAGCTTGTAAACATAGACCAGTACAAACATACGCTCCTAATGTGAGGGCTTTGGTAGGTCATTATGAATTTCTGCAGTCTATTAAAGAGATCATTAGACATAAATATTATTTCATAGAACATTATCTGAATAAATCTTACATGGAACTCAATAACAACATTATTGACTTTGTATGAAATTTAACAATCTGCAATATTGGTACTGAGAAATACCTCTTTTAAAATATTTTACAAGTTTATTGAATGTTAGCTCTGCGTGATCTGAAGGGTAAGATAAATCTTTTTAGCACAAATATTTGTGAAAAAGCTAATCAGAAGAATGTCGTGATCATGTTCAGGTGACACATTTTGTTTCTTTATAGATTAATTGAAAACTTGTCAGTACATATTTGGAAACATGATAATTGACTATCCATATGCCATGACCTGGCCATTTCCTAACAGGGATTTTTTTGCTAGGTACTTCAGATAAAAATCACATTCCATCATTTATTGTTTACTGTAATGGATTTCTATAACCAGTATTTTAGCCAGTATTATTATTTAAATAAAACTATCCATTCTTATTGAGATAAAAATGTTAGAATGGGACCATAGGCCATTTGCTCATGTCTGTAATCCTAGCTACTCAGGAGGACAGAGCTCTGAGGACTGTGTTTCAAAACCTGCTTGGGTAAGTCTACAAGACTTATGTATAATTAATTCCCCCCTCCAACGAGAAAGAGTTGAAGTGGAGCTGTGGCTTGCAGAACTCATGGAGAGCACCCAGGACCTGAATTCAAGCTCCAGGTATTTCAGCAAATTTGACACCCATATATATACAGTGTGCTCATGCACGTGCATGTGCGCTCTCCCCCCCCCCCCATAAAGAATTGTAGACATCTAATATATGTCCAGAATTAAAAGTATCATTTAAGAAATTGGAATTCTCCATAGGGCCAGAAAAAAAATCAGGGCATTGGACACTTGTATGGGTCCACAAAGAGAGGAAGTCTATGTGCATGATCAGATCATTATCATTTTGTCCTATGCTTTCGTAATAAAAGCACAGTGACTATTTTCTTTAGATATTACACATTATTGAAAGCAGAATAGCAACATGCATCCAGTTTTAGCAAATGGAGAAAATGTGAACAAGATTGGGAGATAAATTCTGCAGGGCATTCCAATACAGTAGGAGAATGGCCTATTTTGATGCCACACATCACTTTTGTTTTAGGCCTGACCAATACTTAGAGAATGTATACTGCTGCTTGTGATGAACCCACCCAAATAGAAGGCAGTTACCTTGCTATCTGATGCAAAGCCAATAAGATATAAATGACTACATAATAAGAACAAACCATGTGAATAATGACACCATTACTCTGACCACAATCACCTGGAGAAATTCATCCAGCCACTCTTTTAGATAGAACTACATATTGTTCTACAAGAATATCTTCTTTGTCTCACCATTTTGATGTTCCCTTTCCCTTCACTAGTTCTGATAAACGTATATACAATACCCAGTGTACCAAAATCAAATATAGTGACAGGAAGAGGACCATAGGAAAGAAAAATGCAAGAAAAAAATATTTCCTAGTACACTAAAAATAACAACAACAATGAAAAACCTCTTTTCCATGTATTGGTGTTCATTTTGTTTAGCATCATCTTTTTTTTTTTGCCAGTCCTGAGGCTTGAATTAAGAGGCTGATCACTGTCCCTGGCTTCCTTTTGCTCAAGGCTAACACTCTACCACTTGAGCTGTAGCACCCACTTCTGGCTTTTTCTGATTATGTAGTGCAGAGGAATCAATCCCAGGGCTTCATACATGCAAGACAAGCATTCTACCACTAAGCCACATTCCCAGTCCAGCATCATCTTTTTTCTTTTTAAAATTACTTTATTTATTGTCAAAGTGATATACAGAGGGATAACAATTTCATACAAAGGCAGAGAGTATGGTTCTTATCCAACTTGTTATCTCCTCCTTTATTTTTCTCCTTCTTTCCCCTCTCCCCACCTCCTATACCCATGAGTTGTACAGTTGGATTAGGGCATATAGTATTGTAAGTATTGCTATTGCATTGGTTCACCTTTTGCCATTTGTCTCTCCATTTTGGTGTTTCCCTTCCCTTCCCTAGTTCCAATAAACATATATACAATAGCCAGGGTACCAAAATCAGTTACAGTGATATCAGGGGTAATACCCTGGGGAAGAAAGACAAAAGAAAATGGCATATTTTCACATAGTAGATTGAAAATAACAATGACAATGGTAAAACACTTATTTTTACAGCTTGGAATTCAATTCACTTAGCATCATTTTATGTGTTCATATGTACGTAGATAGCTATTTAGCTATTGTGATCTTCTGCTAGGAATATCCTAGACTGTACTAATTATTACCTATGGAGTAAACCACAGAGTCTGTTTCTTTGGGTCGGCTTATTTCACTTAGTGTATTTTTTCCAAGTCCTTCCATTTCCTTATGAATGGAGCAATGTCATTCTTTCTGATAAATTATTAAATTATTCTTTAAATAAGTTAATTATTTTTATTTTCAAAGTGATGTACCAAGAGGTTACAGTTTCATGTCAAAGGCTTTTTTGGGCATCAGCTGAGAGGATGATGTGGTTTTTGGGCTTAGCTCTATTGATGTGGTGAATTCTGTTTATTGATTCGTGGATGTTGTACTAACCTTGTGTCTGTGGGATGAAGCCTACTTGATCGCGATGTATAATTTTCTTGATCAGTTTCTGGATCCTGTTAGCTAATATTTTTTTGAGAAGCTTTGCATCTGTGTTCATTAGTGATATTGGTCTATAATTCTCTTTTTTTTGTTGGGTATTTGCCTGGTTTGGGGATGAGTATGATATTAACTTCATAGAATGAGTTTGGGATTTCTCCCTTTTTCTATTTCATGGAAGAGTTTGAGGAGTATTGGTATTAGTTCCTCACTGAAGGTTTTATAGAATTCTTTAGTGAATCCATCTGGGCCTGGACTTTTCTTTATTGGAAGGCTCTTGATTACATCCTGTATCTCGCTGTAGGTTATTGGTTTATTTAGTTGATTTATTTTTCTTGATTCAGTTTGGGCAGTTTATACTTCTCTAAGAATTCTCAAAGGCCTAATATCCATCATCTACAGAGAACTCAAAAAACTAACCCCCTCCAAACCCAGTAAACTAATTATTAAATGGGCAAAGGAGCTAAAGAGAGACTTCACAGGAGAAGAGATAAAAATGACAAAGAAACATATGAGGAAATGTTCAACATCCCTGGCAGTAAAGGAAATGCAAATAAAAACAACCCTGAGATACCACCTCACTCCAGTTAGAATGGCCTATACTCTGGACTCAGCCAACAACAAATGCTAGAGGGGATGCAGGGAAAGAGGAACCCTTCTCCACTGTTGGTGGGAGTGCAAATTAGTACAACCACTTTGGAGAACAGTATGGAGCTTCCTCAAAAAGCTCAGCATAGACATACCCTATGACCCAGTCATACCACTCCTAGGCATCTATCCTGACCAACAGGACTTAGGATATCATAAAGACATCTGCACATGCATGTTTATCACTGCACAATTTACAATAGCCAAAATATGGAAACAATGCAAATACCCCACTACAGGTGAATGGATTTAAAAAAATGTGGTACTTATACACAATGGAATACTACATAGCAATTAGAAATGATAAAATATTGTTATTCGCCGGGAAATGGTCAGAACTGGAACAAATAATCTTGATTGAGACAAGCCTAGAACACAGAGAACAAAGGGGCATGGTCTCCTTCATATATGACTGTTGTGGGAGGAGGCAGTAGAGACCAGGTCTGCAAAACAACACACTTCTTGTCAAATGGTATTTCCACATATTTGGGTCAGCGACTTTATATTATGCATCTAAAACCAAACAACTACTAAACATAAAAAGGTCTAGAATAGACCTTTCAGTGGGTCACAATAGCTCAACAGCTATGTACACATCATCATATGAGACAAGGATAAGCAAAAACAATTCCAAGAGAAGGACACAGGAATATTCTATTGTTGATGTTGCTTTTAAATTTCTAGGTGAATTTCCTTTGCCATACACTAAGTGATTACTGTATATGATTTTGGTACACTGAATATTGTATATATGCCTACCTGATCTAGGGAAGGGAAAGAAAAAAACAGGGTGTAAGATATCACAAGAAATGTACTCACTGCCTTAATTATGTAACTGTACCCCCTTTGCACAACACCTTGTCAATAAAATTTAATTAAAAAAAAAAGAAACTTGAGTTGTGGTTACTGCTGTTTCTTTGTCTCCCCCACTTTTTAATTACAGTTCTCCTCATGAAAATACTCTCATTTCCATGGCCTAACTTTTGCTTCTAAAATTGGCCTCCTCTTAACTGAATTGTACTTCAATATCCAGGTGCTGTAATATTTCAGTAGCCTAGACAATTTTACCACATTATTTCATTGTCTTTTTATTCCAGTCACTTCTATCTTCTTCAAACCCCATAATTTCCACACATTGCTTCACATATTTTTTTTTTTACTGCTCCTATAATAAATGCCAAAACAACGAGAGGCTTCCCCTGCCATAATCACAGTATTTCTTTCACAGTATGCCACTCTATTTTACTTTGTAGATACAAATTCCATAGTACATTTTTCATGGTCTGTAGGTTTTAGTGAACCAGAGTACATTCTTAAATTGTACGTCTGATTATGGATTTTAGAAGAAAAAAAAAACTTTGAAATGAACCTAAAGTGTAATTGCATCTTCTGATATTTACACTCCATTGCTATTTGTACAACCTCTCTGCACCACATTTTCCATAGCAGAGGCTCAGAAATATTGACAAAATCAAAATGACAGTCCAAAAATACTGTCCTAATTTGACACAGATGGCGAGTTCAGAATCTGAAGAGTCACAAAGTAAAGAATTACATAGCAATTTCCTACTAAGAAGACAGAGAGGTAACCCCTCCCTCAACCCCAACAAAATCATGTCACGCTTTTGACTTATTTAGCATAACTAATTTCACTTATATTTTTACCTCCCTGTTTAAAACAAACTAGCATATTTCCGTATTTTAAGCTACACAAGCTTTCAAATGTTCATTTATATTAGGAAATTTCCATAGGTATTTTGTAAATTGTATTATGATTTGTAATCCAGTAGTGATTATATTTCACGACTTTCACAAGACATTCTGCAATGGTTGATCATCCTTTGGATGCACAAATCATTTAACTTTATTCACCAGTCCTGTTAATCTGTTTGCCTTCTTGGAAAATTTCAAATACTAGTTGTTAGAATTCTTCCAAAAACCTATGCTGGGCTTGATATTAATTTTTATTTTTATCTTCCAAATCTAGACCACGGATTCGGCAATTTTCTAGTTTCTGAGGATGCTCATTGATAAGTAGGAGGAATATAGAAGAAGATGGATTGTCTTCCTGGATGAAAAAAAATTCAGTTTCTTAAGTTACAGATAACATTGGCAATTAGTTTTCTCCTGGCTTTCTCTGTCTTATATGTTACTTTATTTGCATTTAGAGTTACCCATTTTCTTTTTCCTTTTGGTTATTTTGGCATAGTAATCATGTGATATCAATTCTACAGTTCTAGGAAGTTCATCTCTTCCATTGTGACTAGAGCAAAAACAATTTTGAAAGTAAAATAACCAAAGTACTAAAACATTCTAGGATGTCTGTAAACACAGTAAACAAAAGAGAATGACTTTTTTGAAGTTTAACATCTTCTCTTACCTTTTATTTGAAGTGTACTAACAATTAAAAAGAATTATTAAGGCTATTATTATTATTATTTTCATTTGTTCATGGGATAAAATACAAGGCCTCACATATGATATGATAGGAAAGCATTCTAGTTACTTGTACTTTTGATTGGCACCTTAAGTCCAACAAGAATACAAAGGCTGAAAAAGAATACAAAGGCCCTGGTATATTCTTATTTTTAATATGCTCTAATTCAATTCCCCTAACTATTAGATTCAATAACAATCATCTGAAGTAATTTGAAAGTTAACAAAACCAGGCAAAGGAAACCAAATTTAAAAGTTACAGCTTAGACAAACAGTGACTTTTACAGTTCCAAAATACAGTGTATAACTCCATATTACACAATACAACAGCTTTCTTTGCACATAATACATGACAGATAGACAAGATGAAAGACAGGTAGATATGCAGATCAATAGAGAATAATAAAAAACAAACACCAGGGTTGGATTTATTCTTTTTATAATATATTTTCCACTCTCTTGCTGTTAAGTTAGTAACAATTCAGAGTGAAAAAATATTTCTTCTGTTTCAGCAGCAGATATGCAGTATAGTCACTTACATGCACACACACATAATTACCTTTCTCGCATTCTCCTTCCTCCATGGCACAGACACAGTAAGCAATATATTAGCTTTATCATTTTACTATATCAGCATGTGGATTTCCAACTGTAATTTATAGTGTCATATCAACCAAGAAGAACATTATTTATTAAATACATTATTCTTCACACCATTGTTTAGTTTTGGAATCATTGCAAAACACTCAATATAAAACTAGTATATTCTATTAAATTTTCCCTTTAAGTCCCTATGAATGTGAATATCATGTTACATGTCCATACCCAATGAATAATTTGTATACAAAGGCTGGCATCCTTTCCAGTTCCCTTGCTAGATATCCAGCTTTTATAGATGGGATTTTGAAGCCTCTGGCTGAAAATTGAGCTGTGATGGCAACAGAAGTGACTGCATTCATCCACAATGCGTGCCACTGAAATTACACCTTACGGAGGCATAGGAAGACAGTGTTTATTCCTGTAAATCTGAAGGAAGACCTGCAAGCGTGCATGGGGATGAAGGTCAAGAGCACCACAGAGCACCTGGTATAGAGAGTATTTTAATCATTCATCTCTTGGAAGAGAAAAAAATGCTAAATCTCTCTCTCTCTCTCTCTCTCTCTCTCTCTCTCTCTCTCTCTCTCTCTCTCTCTCTCTCTCTCCATTGAACTAATTTATTACCAACAAAGGCTGCCAAATCTCTGTTACGGGATTCCCTATTCATCTGAAGCAGGCTATTTATCCTAGTGAAACATGCTTCTTTCCTGAACCATGTCTTTTCCTGTAAACTGCCAATATGAGTGCATTCCTATGTTATGAATAAAAACAGCCAGTGGACACCTTTACTAAATTTCACTGGTTCTCAAGAGAAGAGTCAATCCAGCTAATCATTGTTCCTGTACTTCTATTTATATTCATATGCCTACTATTCTCATAAGAAAATGAATACTTTGCTATTAAGAGGAACAGAATATAAAAATTAAACACAATGGAAATTTATGGCAAATTGTCATTGAATAGATGTTTCCAAGGAATTAACCTGCCATACATTATTTAGAGCCTTATTGTTCTCCTATATACACAGAAGAGAAGCAAGAGTCTATTATTTTCTTATCAAGGGACTAGATTATACACAATGTTAAAGAATAAAATACTGTCATAATTTGAAACAATTACTAGGCATCCCACATTGATGATGATCAGGTGAATTTAGAGATTGTAGAGTATTTGTTTATGGATATGCTGATATAAACATAATTCTTGAAAGAAAAATCATTATTATAAGAAAATGAGTATTGCTCTACTTGAGGAAAAATAGCAAGTTGGTAAAAAAATAGTTTAAGATTTAGTAAGGGAAAGTAAGCCAGTGTTCAAAAAGAGATGACTTCATTACTTGATGTATGTAACTGTAACCACTCTGCACATCACTTTCACAATAACAAAAAAGTCTGTGTTATAATTTAAACTAACTTATAGAACACACATTATATCTATCTACACAGATATATGTACATACATCACATGTATATGCCTATATAAACATATGCACACAAATGTATATATATACACACACACACAAACCAGTGTATATATAGACACACTTTTATAACCTAATATTTATATGATATACTTAATTTTCTATGTAATTTCATGGCATTCCTGTTGTGATCATGATATTTTGGTTCTTAGAATCTTTAAGTAATTTCACTGCCTACCATTTTCCCCAAAGCCCAATGTTAATGTCTTGGATGTTGCAGCTAGATGATGCTAGCCATCTCTCACTGATAATCCAATAGAAGAACAAGTGTTAGTCTGTTGTTTTTCCTATATTTGAAATCCTTAAAATGATGATGATGAAATGTCTGAAAGTTGTTACACAGCTACAGTAACCAGCATCATCATTTTTTCTTTCATAAATGCTTTGATGAAGTGTTAATCTACTCATTGTAAATGAAATGACAGTTCCTCTGGTTGCTGTTGCTGTTATCAAATCCATCAGCATCTGTCCTAAATATATCATGGATCTGTTTTATCATTCTCACATTACTGTCTTTGCAAGATTTGGTCTATAGCCTGCGTCTCTACCCTCAAATCTGTCCTTGGATTCTTGTGTATATTATTCTTGTTATCATCATACCAATATTGCCTTTCTGATTCAAACTTTACTTTTCCACGAATGATCTCTAACTTAATACAGAATGTGTGCCTATCTGGAAAAAAATGGTGATGATGGTGGTGGTGGTGATAATGGCGATGATGATGATGATGATGATGATGATGATGATGATGATGTGTGTGTGTGTGTGTGCACTTGTGCTCTGTAATAAATCCAGTGCCTATGCGGGTTAAGCAAGCCCACTGCCTCTCAGCTACATCATTAGTACTTTAAGGTAACAATTTATTAGAATAGATATCTTATTTAATTGTAAAGTAACTAACTTTATTTGGTGTTCTTAAGAGTAAGTCTTCCATGGGAGATGCCCAGTAGAAACTATGTATGTATTTCTTATTAAAGTAAAATTATCTGCAAATGTTAAATTCCATCTTCTACAGTATTTTCACACACACACACACACACACATATACAGGTTTCTGTTATTATTAAAAAGTAATCCATTTGGTCATTTTAGATTTTGGAAGGACAACACAAAACCATGTGTGAAAAAATATCCATCTAAACATTTGTGGTTTTTTTTTTCTTCTTCTTCTGTTTCACTTCATTTATGTCCTGTCATCATTCTGAGGAAGATTGAAGCAATGGAAAAAATTGTTCAGCAAATTAAGTACTCAGAGACATAGCAGGAGTAAGCCATTATGATCTTAGAGCCTTATAATTTCATAACTTTGAAATTTTATGATCAAAATATTTTTTTCATTTTGATATGAGTTTGTCTAATTTTACTGGATAAGAATACAGAAACAAAGTAAAAAAAGAACCTTTCCATAGCCTTTTCTAACCACTTATACTGCTACTAGTAGTAACTATTTGTACAGAAATATTTTAAAGTGAAGATAATAAATTAGCATTTCATGAGTATCTAATATTGGAAACCATTGGCATAATCTGTGCTTCATATCTTGAATTGCTGGGGAAGAAATACACCAACAAATGTTGTCAATATAATTGTTGCACACCCTTTCTAGAGTGAGAAAGAGGTATTAAAGAATTTATTTTTCCCATTTGGGTTGAAAAGCCAAAGTATCCCTGGAAGTCTACATTTTTCACAAGGAACTCATGTAATCTGCTCATAAAGACAAACAAGAAAACAACTTATGTAAGCTCAAAATACTCATAGATCTTCTGTCCACAATTACAGTAGCACTGATGCTAATGCATTAATTAATTGTTGTGACTATTACATCTGTATTTACATAGTTTCTGACTGATCTGCATAAGTGAAGGAGTTTATTATTGTAAAGTGCTAATTAATTTGAATTTTTATATAAATCTATAATATTTTCTCTTACAATTGTAAAACTATATGCTATCCCACCCAGTATATTTTCATTTAATTAGCTAAGAAAATATCACATTCTTTGGTTATGTTAATGCTTTAAATAATTTACGTTATATATACATCTTATTGCATGTATCACTGTTTTCTTTCAGTTAGACAATAAATAAACTGTAAATAAACAGGCCCAGGTTGAAGACCAACATTCTTTTACCCTTTCTCCCTCACTGCTTTCCAATATTCAGTCTGGAGCTGTTGATTTTCTACAGTTTCTCTACATCTTAGAATGATGGTAATACTCAGTTTAGAGGAAGAAATGTCATAGAAAACTCTCTCACCTGACGAAAATGAAATGTCTACACGCTGTGCTTTATATCCTAAGGGTTGTAATATCTGGAAATAAAGTAGCCATATAATCACGAAGTAAAAGAAAAAAACGAAAGGAAAAAAGAAAGAAAAATAAAAAAGTTATCAACACATGAATGGCTAGAGAAACAAATGCAGAGGACAGGTTCTTGATAGGACCTTGGTTGGCTGGGCTTAAGTCAATCATTTATCTAATGATTAATTTTGTGTATCTTCTTGATTGGATAAAGGGATGCTCAGATAATTGGTAAAGCACAATTCTGTGTGTGGATGGGGGAGTGTTTCAAAAGAAGATTTGTGTAGATCAGTGGTCTAAGTGGGGAAGACCAGTCCTGAATATGAGACATGTCATAAAAAAGGCGGGAGTCCAAATAGGTTTCCAAGTCTTGAGCAGGTGCGTTTTCCTCCTGCACTGTCAGTGTTCACTAGACTCCAGGTATTTCAGCCTCTTACCTGGGATTTGTACCATCAGCTCCCCCCCAAAATGTCATATGTTTGAACTTGGATAGGAACTGCCTAATTGGTATTTCTCATGTTTTCAGGTGTTCAGCTTCCTGTACAGAACAGCTACCAGTTTTGGGGGTGCTTTCTGTCCCTGATTACTCTCTATTCAACCCTGTGAGAGTGTGACCAAATTTAAGTCCATTCATAATTTTAAACAGTCTACTTTTTTGTTTCTCTAAACTATTCTAATATAATCTTTTACTAAGTCTTGTTAACACAATCGTGGGGAAAAATGGTGAACCAATGCCACAGCAATACTCACAAGACACTATGCTGGAAATGAACTTTACAGCTTGGTGGAGAGGGGAGCCATGGGGGAGGGAAATGGGGAGAAAATGAGGGAGAGGATAACGCTGTTTGAAAATAAAGGTACTCATTATTTTATTTATGTAACTGTAGCCCCTCTGTACATTTCCTTTTACAAAAAATAAAAAATTTAAATATTAACATACTATTACTTTAGTTTTATGACAATTGAAGTTGTGAATTGCACTCCATTTGTACTAGTTAAATTTCAAATTAAAAACTTAATTAATAGTTGTATTTCTTTTGTCTATGAATGACAAGAAACCTCAAATAACATCGGTGTAGGCAAACTAAAGTTTTCTTTCCCTTTGCACTAAACACAATATCTATGCCAAAATATCACAATTTTGGGTATCATATTAATATGTTTCTGGGATCTGTATCCCAAGACCATTTTAAACTCTTAGGAGGTTGTTTCAGACATGCATTCAATATTAGGACTGCATTCTTCTCTCCTCACTTTCTTCATTTGACTAATCCTCTCCACTTTTCAAGCATCAGTTTTCTGGTATTCATTTTGTTGGACTGTGAATTTATTTTTTAGAGAATTATACCATTTGAGTTCTCCCTTGCAAAAACACATGTGGGTTAAAACTTTCATATACATATACATACAAATCTGTATATGTTTGCTTGTGCATTTATAAATTAATTCCAACTCTTACATATGAGAGAAAATATGTATCCTTTGTGTCTTTGGCTTGTCTTACTGCACCTAGCACAATTTTCTCCAGTTCATCATTTCTCTGCAAATGATGTAATATCATTCTTCCTAATAATTGAATAGTGGATAAGACTTCTATAATCAGGACTATATTTTCAAATTTTATACATTTAGTGTCCAACAAAATCAAGCAATTCAAAGAACAAGAGAAAAAATTTAAGACTGATATTTCAGTGTTTGAATTTAGCTCAAATATGAAGCAAGACCAGAGCACCAATAAATTAACTTTCAGAAAAGATACCATCTCATCATATCAACATGAAGGGATGGTATCTTTTCATTACAAAATTTCCTTGTCTTAGATTAATCATTACATCTTTTTAACATGTCATTAAATTCAGTTGTTTTTTTATTTTAATAAACTTTAAGTAATTGTTGTGAATCTCAATGATATCAAGAGTCTTTTGTTGCTAAGAAAAGTTCAGGTTCAGAAAACTTTTACCCAAATTAATTGTATTATGTGAGAAAAATGAATATTTACAGCAACAAGAAGAAAATACATTTTAAATGTGTATTCATTTATAGATGCATGTGTGCATATCCATGGGTATATATCTTATATACATGGATATAAATATATATATATATATATATATTCTTGTAAGAATCAACTTCCAAATTAAATTTAGGTTCACCAAGGCCATTAAAATTGATTAAAAATTGTTAGTAAACAACAATGTAGAGTGTAAACATAAATGCTCTGCTTAATAGTGTCACAGATTTATGCTAATATACTTATTTTTTCTATGTTTTCCCTTTTGTGCATTAGAAGTATCTATGATAATTCAGAAACTCTGAATTCATAGATGTTAATGGATATTTTAAAGACATGATATTCATAATATTAGTTGCAACAAATGCTCTGAGGAAAATATAATATCTTGGCCACATTATTTTGGATTTTACTTCTTTTAGGAACTTAAAGTTTACTTCAGCAATTTAGAAGAACTAGCAACTCCCAAAATTTCTTTAGACGCTGCTGTTTTTAGATAGCACTAATTACATCCTTCTGAGGAAGTTCTTCTATATGCACTTGGGGAAATGCTGACCTAAACCAATATTGGAAATGGTCATTTTACTCAGTATATTCTAAAAAGGACATGCCTTATTTATAAGAATTCATTTCATGTTCCTGAAAGAGAACTACTTCATTTAAAAATAAACTTCTAATTTTTCCAATTTTTAATAATAATCTTTTAGTTTTTCCTTCATAAAATAACTTCAGAAAACATGGCCAAGTCAAAGAGAGGGAATAGTTTCTGTATGGAAATTTCTATGCTTGGCACCTGTTTCACAGTAGCTTGTCACTATGCAGGGAGGGGATTATGGGGAGCTTTCTGGGGCTCTTGTCCCATGCTGACCAATGAGTGTACTTTGTGAGGCCACCAGTTGATGGTGCATCAAGTAAATCTCAGACTGGAAGAATCAATTCAAACTAGGTAAGCAGGGCTTAGTGATAAAGATACTAGATAAATGGTTTGGATTGGAGTTTGTGTTTATAGATCCCTCCTTGAGATGCTTGGTAGGGGCACATGTTGACATTTGCAACCACAAACTTGACTAGGTGATCGTCTTCCATGCATTATGTGCAATAGGTATCTTATACAGAGTTCTTTAGTTTAATTCTTTTGTTTTCTTGGGCCACTTCTCCAACTTAAAAAAATAATGGTGTTTTACTATGCATAAATACATATTTGAAAGAACCTTTGGTAGTTACAAAAGACTAGAATCTGAAAGAAGACAGAAAGCAACAAGAAATATAATTACATGAGGTGAATAGGATTGTAAACAGAGCAGGAAAAGAAGAAGAACAAATGTGCAGTACACAGGGGTATATGATTTTTTTCCTCTGGATTCCTATGTGTTGTGGAGTCAACTCTGCCCTTCAGTCTTTTTTTTTTTCCCTTCAAATTTATTCTCTTAACTCATCATTGCCTACTAAGGTAAGGGCAATGGCTTGGCTGTGACTTGCTGCTTTTCTATCAGTTCTCTTCTTGTATACCAAGTGGCAATGGCTGCAAACAGTACTACAAAGATGCAGCTACATGTGGGCTCGACTTAATTTTTAAAACTATATGGAACATTCAAACATTGTCATCATCACTTGCAAACATAATTTAAGCACAAAGTGAACATAACTTCTTGTGTGAGCCTTTCCAGACTTGGTTCGTTATTTAAGTCATTTCATTTTGTACAAATCCTGGTGTCCACCAAGATGTCATTGCAAAACAAAAGCTTATAAACATTAGAAGTAGATTTAACTACTGATTTTCTAAGGAAAAGAGTTATAATCACTTTACTTTTATGAATGTCTTTCAGGAATGAGAAAGATAAATTGACTTCTTTTAAAAAAAATCAGGTAGCAGTTTCATACTTAATCAGTGAGTACATTTCTTATCCAACTTGTTACCTTCTCCCTCATTTTTCTCCCTCGTTCTCCTCCCCATGCTACCCCATGAGTTGTAGAGTTTGTGTATTGCATATAGTTTTTTAAGTATTGCTGTTGCATTGGTTCACCTTTTACCCTTTTCCTCTCCATTTTGAAGTTCCCCCTTCTCTTCCCTAGTTCCTATAAACATATATACAATACCCAGGGTACCAAAATCAGTAACAGTGACATCAGGGGTAAAGACAAATGAAAATGGCATAATTTCTCATGCTATGTTGAAAATAGTGACAATGGTAAACCACTTATTTCCATAACTTGGAGTCCATTTCACTTAGCATCATCTTATGTGTTCATAGGTGCATTACTATTGAGCTATTGTGATCCTCTGCTAGGACTATCCTAGACATGTACTAATTATTACCAATGAGGGAAACATCACAGTTTAGGTTTCTTTGGGTTTGGGTCACTTCAACCCGCTGTACATAACTTTGACAATAAATTAATAAAAATAAATAAAAGTAAAGCAACCATAAAAAATTCAGGTAGCAAATTTTTTTGTTAGTTCTTATTCATATGGTTGTTCTGCATTGTTTGAAACTCTTCTGGCTGGTCATCTCCTCTGTATCTTACACATTCAGCTTTTGGGGCCTGTATCACCAGGAATCTCTTTCCTCAGGATTTTGTTCCCAATAAGCAGATGAAAGGAATTGGTAGGAGATTCGAGGGTGGGAAGGAAAGGCAGATTGGGCTGTTTCTTGCTTCTTTCATTCTTTCAGACATATAGATTTTTAGATTTCTTTTCCCTCAACCTAGAGCCTAGAGGATTTTCCATGCTCTCTTCATTAGTAATGGTTTCTTCTGCTATGTCTGTGCATGACATTCATAATGGTTTCCTGAAACTTCTAGTCTTTGCTTTCCTAAGTTCTTCCTGAGTTGAATCATATTCTCTTCAAGAACACTTACCCTTTTCCTCTCCATTTTGAAATTCTCCTTCTCTTCCCTAGTCCCTATAAACATATATACAATACAGCTCCAAAATCTGGTTTAGAATTAGATTAAAGCCATAGCTACATGAAATTAAAGACCAAGTTCATTTTAATGCACATATTTAGTAAGAATATATATATATATATATATATATATATATATATATATATATATTTAACTATATATACCATGGTGGTTGAATTTGCTTAAAATAAGAGGAAAATTATATCTTTCTTCTTAATCCAGAAATGAAATAAGATGAATACTTAAAACCATTTAGAAATCAATCTACACTAAATTGTGGGATTCTTACTCTAAGTGCAATTGAAGCTCATAAAAATCATTGTGATCTCCTACTTCCTATACCAGTAAACACGGTTTCCAATATACTCAGATAAGATTACAGAGACAGTGTAGGTAAAACCACAGGAAGGTGATACAAGAACATCATCAGTAATAGAAGCTACAGATACACATAGGACGTTGAAAGTAGTTACAACTGTGATATAACAATTGTTTCCATAACATGTTCAAAGGGAATACCAAATTTGAGAGACACAGGGTAAAAAAAGACAAACAACTACAAAAGCAATGCTTGCAAAACTGTTTAGTGTAAGTGAACTGAACACCTCCGGGTGGGGGGAAGGGAAAGGGGGGGAGGGAGGGGGGTATGAGGGACAAGGTAACAAACAGTACAAGAAATGTATCCAATGCCTAACGTATGAAACTGTAACCTCTCTGTACATCAGTATGATAATAAAAATTTTGGAAAAAAAAGGATATTTTACATATAAGGTCATTGTCTGTTTTATGGCCAGTAAAGATCTTGCTCAAATCTAAAAAAAAAAAATCATTGTGATCTAGGGATCTAAAAAGTGTGAGAAAGGTTGAAAGCAATACTTAATTTGGCTTGGAAGAGGGCAAAGGAATTTGAAATGCTGGAAGATAAAACTATGGTAGAAGCTTTAAAAAAAATCAGACAGGCACTGATGGTCATGCCTGTCATCCTAGTACATGAAAGAGGCTGAGCTCTGAAGATCTTGATTTGAAACTAGTTCAGGCAGGAAAGTACAAGAGACTGCTATCTTTAGTAAAGAACTCAAAAATCCAACAATGGCTCTATAGCTCAAATGTTAGAGTGCTATCCCTGAACAAAAGTCCTCAGGAACAGGCCACCTGGTCCCGAGTTTAAGGGTCAGGACAGGCACACACACACACACACACACACACACACACACACACACACACAGACACATGCACACACACATACACGCACACACGCACAAGTTTTGAAGCACCAACTTCAAGGTTTGTGTCTAAGACCTTAAAAGGAAAAAAAATATAAACAAGGTGTCTGATAAAGTGAGCCATTCATAAATTCAGTTCCCCTGTAATTAGCAGTACTTCAAAACAAACTCATTCATAATAGCATGCTGAAATCGAAATAACTGGTGATTTCAGAAGATAATTTAGTTCTCCATGACATCCTATTCTATGCCTAGGTCTTGAGTTTTATTTTAAATGTTTTTTATGTGTGTGTTTGTGTGTGTGTGTTAGTGTGTTTCTTTTTTTTTTTTTTTGCCTTTTTATTGTCAAACTGATGTACAGAGAGGTTACAGTTTCATACATTCGGCATTGGACACATTTCTTATACAGTTTGTTACCTCCTCCCTCATTCCCCCTTACCCCCTCGCCCTTTCCCTCTCCCCCATGAGTTGTTCAGTTTGTTTTCACAAAACTGTTTTGCAAGTATTGCTTTTGTAGTCATTTGTCTTTTTATCTTGTGTCTCTCGATTTTGGTATTCCCTTTCAGTTTCCTAGTTCTAATACCAGTATACACAGTTTCCAATGTACTCATATAAGATAAAGTGATAGTGCAGGTAGAACCACAGGAAGGGGATACAAGAGAATCATCAATAATACAAGCTATGGTTTCACATGGCATGTTGAAAGTAATTAAAAGAGTGATATAACAGTCGTTTCCATAACATTGAGTTCATTTCATTTTGCATCATCTTATGTGTTCATAAGGGCATAGCAATTGGGCTCTTGTGACCCTCTGTTGTGACTAGCCTAAACCTGTGCTAATTATTCTCTATGAGGTAGACCATAGAGTCCATGTTTCTTTGGGTCTGGCTCACTTCACTTAGTATAATTTTTTCCAAGCCCTTCCATTTCCTTACAAATGGGACAATGTCATTCTTTCTGATAGAGGCATAAAATTCCATTGTGTGTATGTACCACATTTTCCTGATCCATTCATCTACTGAGGGGCATCTGGGTTGGTTCCATATTTTAGCTATGACAAATTGTGCTGCGATGAACATTGTTGTGCTGGTGGATTTACTGTGATTTGGTTTGTGGTCTATTGGATAGATGCCCAAGAGTGGGGCTGCTGGGTCATAGGGGAGTTCTATATTTAGCCTTCTGAGGAATCTCCATACTGCTTGCCAGAGTGGCTGAACCAGTTTACATTCCCACCAACCATGAAGTAAGGTTCCCTTTTGGCCACATCCCCTCCAACAATTGTTATTGTTAGTTTTCTTGATATATGACATTCTTACTGGGGTGAGATGGAATCTCAATGTTGTTTTGATTTGCATTTCTTTTATGACCAGTGATGTAGAGCACTTTTTCTTATGTCTCTTGGCCATTCTCATTTCCTTATCAGAGAAGTCTCTTTTTCAGTCTTTATCCCACTTGTTGAGGGGGCTATTGGTTCTTTGCGGTTTTGTTTTGGGGGAACCTAATTTGTTAAGTTCTTCATATATTTTACATGTGAGGTCTTTGTCCATTGTATGGCCTGTAAAGATCTATTCCCAATCTGTGGGCTTTCTTTTTATCTTGCGAGCTACATCCTTTGCCCTGCAGAATCGCTGCAGTTTGATGGAGTCCCATTTGTCCATTCTTTCTTTGATTTGTAGCATTTATGGGTCTTTGTTAAGGAAGTTCCATCCTGTGCCAAGAAGCCCCAGGGTGTCTCCTACTCCTTTTATTTAGTGTTTTCAGGGTATCTGTTTTAATTTCGAGGTCTTCGATCCATTTGGAATTGATTTTGGTGCAGGGTGATATGTAAGGATCTAGTTTTAGTTTGTTGCGTGTGTTTAACCAGCTTTGCCAGCACCGTTTGTTAAAGAGGCTATCTTTCTTCCATCCTATTTTTAGCTCCTTTATCAAAGATTAAGTAGGCATAGTTCTGTGGGTCCATTTCTGGGTCTTCAATTCTGTTCCATTGGTCTTCAGGCCTGTTCTGGTGCCAATGCCAAACTGTTTTTATTACTATAGCTTAATAATACAGCTTGAAGTTGGGTATTTTAATTCCTCCAGCAATGTTCCTATAATTCCTCCAGCAATGTTCCTTCTGCTTAGGATTTTTGCAATTCAGGGTCTTTTATTGTTCCATATGAATTTCGGATTGCTTCCTCTAGTTCATTAAAAAATGGTATTTGGATATTAATGGGTATTGCATTGAATTTGTAGATAGCCTATGGCAATATTGCCATTTTGATTATATTAATCCTCCCAATCCTGGAGCAATTGAGGTTTTTCCATTTCCTTAATTCTGCCTTAATTTGGTTTTTCTGTTTTTAAAGTTCTCATCAAAGAGGTCTTTCACTTCTTTGGTTAAGGTTATTCCTAGGTATTTTATGCTCTTTGAGGCTATCACAAAAAGAGTTGGTTCCTGATTTCAGCCTCGGCGTTCGGGTCATTAGCTTATAGAAAGGCAGTTGATTTTTGAGGGTTTATTTTATATCCTTCAACTTTGCTGAAGTTTTGGATCAACTCTAGTAGCTTGGGAGTAAAGTCTGAGGGGTTGTTTAGGTATAGGATCATGTCATCTGCAAAGAGAGAAAGTTTAACTTCATCTTTTTCTATTTGGATCCCCTTTATATTTTCTTCTTGCCTAATTGCTCTGGCTAGGAATTCTAGTACTATGTTGAAGAGAAGGGGAGAGAGCAGACATCCCAGTTTTGCTCCTGATTTTTAAGGGAATGGCTTTAGTTTTTCACCATTTAGAGTTATGCTTGCTGTTGGTTTGTCTTAAACTGCCTTTATTATATTCAGGAGTGTTCCCTGGAATCCCAATTTTTTCAGGGCATTTAGCATAAATGGGTGCTGGATTTTATTGAATGCCTTTTCTGCATCCAGAGATATAACCATGTGATTCTTTACCTTGCTCTGGTTGATGTGGTAGATTACATTAATTGACATGCATATATTGAACCAACTTTGCATCCCTGGGATGAATCCAGTTTGATCATGGTGTATGATTTTTTTGATGACCTGTTGAAGTCGATTGGCCAGAATATTATTGAGAATTTTTGCATCTATGTTCTTCAGGGAAATCAGTCTATAGTTCTCTTTCTGTGATGAGTACCTGCCTGGTTGTGGATGAGGGCATACTGGCTTCATAGAATGTGTCTGATATTGAACTTTCTCTTTCAATTTCATTGAAAAGTTTGAGAAATATTGGTGTGAGTTCTGTTTTGAAGGCCTTGTAGAATTCTGCAGTGAATCCATCTGGACCTGGGCTTTTCATGGATGGGAGATCACTTATTGTAGTTTCTATTGCAATGCTGGATATAGGTCTGTTTAGAAGGCTTAAATCTTCCTGGTTGCGTTTGGGAATATAAGTTTTTTTTGGGGGGGGGAAATCATCCATTTCTTCCAGGTTCTCAAATTTGTTGGCATAAAAGTTTGCAAAATAGTCCTTTATTGTGTTCTGAATTTTCGTTGTTTCTGAGGTGATGTTACCTGTTTCATCTCTGATCTTGTTTATTTGGGTGTGCTGCCTTTGTTTTTTGGTTAGGTATGCTAGGGCTCTGTCTATCTTGTTGATTTTTTCACAGAACCAACTCTTTGTTTTGTTAATTCTTTCATTTTTTTTTCTAAGTCATTTAATTCTGGTTTGATTTTAATTACTTGCTTCCGTCTATTGACTTGGCACTTGGACTCTTGTTCTCTTTTGAGGAGATTAAGCTGCTTCTTTAAGTTGTTGAGTTGCTGTTTCTCCAGTTTGTTGGTGTAGGCACTCAGAGATATAAATTTCCCTCTGAGTACTGCCTTTGCTGTGTCCCAAAGGAGCTGGTATTTTGTGTACTCATCTTGGTTGAATTCCATAAACATTTGAATTTCTGTTCTAATTTCTTCAATGACCCACTGATGGTTCAGCAGTGTGTTGTTTATTCTCCATGAATTGTACAATTTTCTGTGGTGGCTGTTTGAGTTGAGCTCTAATTTTATTCCATTGTGGTCTGACAGAATGCAGGGAATGGTTTTGATACTTCTGAATTTGTACAGATTTTCTTTGCATCCTAAGTTGTGATCTATTTTGGATAATGTTCCATGTGCTCCTGAAAAGAATGTGTATTCTGGTGTTGCTGGATGGAATATTCTGTAGATGTCTGTTTAGTGTAATTGGTCTATGCAGTTTTTCAGTTCTGTGGTTTCTTTGTTCAGTATTTGGCCTGTTGTCCAGAGGTGACTGTGTAGTGTTAAAGTCCCCAACTATCAATGTGTTCGGGTCTATGATTGTATTTAGAGTCAGTAGTGTTTGTTTGATGCAGTTGGGTGCTCCTGTATTTGATGTGTAGATATTTAGGATGGTTATATCCTCCTGTAGGAGAGATCCCCTTATTAGTATGTTGTAACTTTGTCTCTTGTTACCTTTTTTAATTTGAAGTCAATTTTATCTGATAATAGGATTGCAACTCCAGCCTGCTTATTGGTCCATTTGCTTTGTAGATTTGATTCCAGCCTTTCACTTTTAGGAGATGTTTACTTTTGCTGGATAGATGTGTCTCTTGGAGGCAGCAGAAAGATGGATCTTGATTTTTTTTTTTTTTTTTGCCAGTCCTGGGGCTTGGACTCAGGGCCTGAGCACTGTCCCTGGCTTCTTTTTGCTCAAGGCTAGTACTCTGCCACCTGAGCCACAGTGCCACTTCTGGCCATTTTCTGTAAATGTGGTGCTGGGGAATTGAACCCAGGGCTTCACATATGCAAGGCAAGCACTCTTGCCACTAGGCCATATCCCCAGCCAGGATCTTGATTTTTGATCCAACCTATGGGCCTATGTAGTTTGATTGGAGAATTAAGTCCATTAATGTTTAGAATTAGGATTGAGAGATGATCATATGTTCATTTCATTATACCTATCTTTTTAAAAGCTGTGTCTTCCCAATTCTTGATATGGTATTTTGGTAGTTACTTTTGTTTAGGATTTGGTATACCTTATTCCAGGCTCTCTTTGCTTTCATGGTCTCTGCTGAGAATTCTGAGGTAATTCTGATTGCTTTTCCTTTATATGTCATTATTTTCTTCTCCCTAACAGCGTTAAGGATTCTTTCCTTGGAATCCATTGATCCTGTTTTGATCCCAATGTGTTCGTGGCATGTCCTATTCTGGTCTGGTCTGTTTTGGGTTCTAAATGCTTGTTTGTATTTGTATTGGCCTATCCTTCTGGATGTTTGGGAAATTCTCAGATAATATTCTGTTAAATGGGTTGCCTATTCCATTAATTTCTTTCTCTAGATTTTCCTCAATACCTATTAGCCTTAAATTGGGCTTCCTGATTGTGTCTTGGAGCTCCTGGAGTGATCTGTTTTGTCGATTGGTGGATTTGTGGATTGGTTTTGTACTGATTTTTGATCTTTCTCCAGAGATTCTAGGGAATCTTCAGCTCCTGAGATTCGATCCTCTGCTTCATCTAGTAGGGACGGTAGGCTAGCTACTTGATTTCGAATCTCTTTTCCTTCTGACTTGTTTTTCCTGATGATTTCCATGTCCTTGGTATAATTATCTCTTAGGTCCTGCATGGAATTTGTTACTTCATTAGTATGGTTTTGAGTACTCTCTCAAATCTTTTAGCTGGATAGCTCTCTTTTCATTTGACTCTTGAAGTTCATTTATCTTTCTATTTGTCAAGGCCATGAAATCGTCTATTAATTTATGGAACGATTGATGTATTTATTCAAACTTTTTATTTAACATGTTTATCACTAGACTTTGTAAAGCATTTTGAGGGTTCTCTTCTATGTCTTTGATTGACTGCTCTGCTTCCTGCTTGTTTTGAGTGGGAGATAATACTCTATTGCTTGCCATCTTTTTTGTGTTTCTTCTGCCCATTTGGATTGGGAATGCCAATCTACAAGCACCTATGAGCAGCATTTAAGACCCAAAGCAGACCTTACCAAGCACTGTTGTGTGAATCTTAGAAAGACACAATTATATATACCTTGTATACATGTATATAAAATTAGATTTGTTGTTCCTAAAGAATAAAATTTCAATATAACAACCAATCCTGAGCCCTGTATTCAGTAGTTACTTATTTACTGTTACAACCCTATGAGAAATTTTTGTTCTTTATATTAAGTTCTTTTTGTACTGGCTAGCTTTCTCTATGAACCCCTTTAATTCACTCAGATTTAACAGGGATACCCTCTATCCAATAACCAGGAGTCAATGGTATCTGGAGGTCCTGGAAGTAAATCAGGAGGGTAAGTTAGAGGTAGTGAAGAGAATAGAGTAAAATGGATGGGGGACGGGGGGCGGGGTGATTTTGGTTTAGTTTCAGTGATATGGAAATGTGGAGAAGTGTAGAATCAGTAGAAAGAACAAGGTTAAAATGATAGACAATGGAGAGTTAGCAGAAAAGAGTGAAGGTATCACTCATAGGAAAGTAATTTTAAAGAAAGAGAATGTGAAGAGAGAAACAAAGAAAAATATTAGAAGACAAACGCACAAAACAGAGAAAAATTATCCAAAAAAAAGTCTCTCAGAAATGTAAAAAAAAAGTAGTTTAAAAAATCTTAACCTGATAAAGCAAACAAATAAAAATGGAAAACAAAAACCCAACGAGTTCTCTCAGAAACAGTGGTATAACTCTTGTTTCTGTAACATGGAATTCATTTCACTTGGAGTCTTATGTGATCATGTGATCATATGGGTGTAGCTATTGGGGTATTTCTTTTTTTTGGCCTGTCCTGGGGTTTGGACTCAGGGCCTTTGCTCAAGGCTAGCACTCTACTTCCTGAGCCACAGCGCCACTTCTGGCCTTTTATGTTTATGTGATGCTGAGGAATCGAACCCAGGGCTTCATGCATGCTAGGCAAGCAGTCTACCACTAAGCCACATTCCCAGCCCACTATTGGGGTATTTTTATCTTCTACCATGTCCTGCCTATTCATGGACTAGCTATTCCCTGTGAGGAAACCATAAGGTTTCTGTTTCTTTGGGTCTGGGTCACATCACTTAGTTTGATTTTTTTCCAAGTTCTTCCATTTCCTTACCAATGGAGCAGTGTCATTACTTCTGATGGAGGCATAGAATTCCATCGTGTGTATGTACCACATTTTCCTGATCCACTCATCTACTGAGGGGCATCTTGGTTGGTTCCATGTTTTAGCAATGACGAATTGTGCTACTGTGAACATAGTTGTGCTGTTGGCTTTAGTGTAGTCTTACTTATAGTCTTTGGGGAGATGACCCAAAGTGGAGCTGAAGGGTCCTAGGGGAGCTTTATGTTTAGCCTTCTTAGGAACCTCCACATTGCTTTCCAGAGGGGTTGAACAAGTTTACAGTCCCACCAACAATGTATTTGGGTTCCCTTTTGACCACATCCTCTCCAGAATTTTTTATTATTGGATTTCCTTCTTCAGTTAATGCACCATGCATGTTTGGCACAGCTTCGGTTTGGCACTGGCTTTTCTGGCTTCAGCTTTTCCTGGGCTTCAGTAATGTTTCTTTTGCTTCCTTCTCACGCCTAGAGGAAATAGTAGCTCAGAGCTGTAATGTCCCAGTGCTCCACCATGACTTGTAGGTTCTTCTAAGCCTGCCATTGCAGGAAACCCAAACGATATCACATTGTTCTGAAATACAACTAAATCCATCTACTATTTCTGACTGTAACCTTGACCAATAGAGGAATGATATGCTGTTTTCCCAAGCCAAATTTAGTTTTGTCTCTCCTTTATAAAAGCTTCCTGAAGCACTTTAATTCATAGTCATTATCTACACTTGGAATTAAAACAATTCACTTTAATACGGTAGATTTAACATTTAATTAAATATGACCTCATAAAATAGTCTTGATTTTTTCTCATGTATTTTCTTCATTATCAAAAACTTATTATTTTTTATTATTATTAATTTATTTTGTGTGTTTAGATATCCAAGTTACCCGTCCTTGATTTTTATTATACAAATATTTCTGGAATACATTTAACATCAAATACATTGAAATTTGTTTTATATGATATATTTTTACATGATGGACTGTGTTACTTCCAATAGGTTCTATCCAAATACACTATTACTAAGAAAGTATTAATACCAATTTTGATGATTACTTTGATTTTAAATCAAAGTTGTCATATCACTCTGCTAAATTACCAAATGACTAAGTTATGATTTTGGTCATTGGGCCATTCATACAAGGTCAGTAATATCTTTAATGAAAAGGTAAAGAGATAACTATTAAGAGGTCATATCCATTGAGATGTACTTCATATTTTGATTGGTGATAGAATCGAAAATATTTGTATAACTTAATCTATCTGGGTTTGTTTTTTTCTGAACAAAAATCAGAGTTATAAATCCATTTCAGAGAACTGTGTTGAAGAATACCAGAGGCAATTCACGTAAGGAAAATAAAAATATTACCCTGCAATAGATTGTGGGAAATCTCAAATTTAAAAAGGATTTGAAATTCCTAATGCATCGTCTTTAATCCTTTAGAGGATTCTTGCCAATTTATGACTTGAAATACTCACTTCTTTGTTTGTATAGTATTTGTATTTAGGGCTTGAAGTAGAGTCTCCTTGGCATTTTCATCCAGGCTGGAACTACCAATTGAGCCATTCCTCCACTTCCTACTTTTTGCTGATTAATTGAAAATGAGACTCAGATTTATATGCCTTGGTTGCCATCAAACCAAGATTCTCAGATTTCAGCCTTCTGAGAATACCTATAATTATAGGCATGAGCCACCACCAGCACCTGGTTTGGTTTATTTTTTAAATTTCATTTGTGTTTTAAGTGCAATTTAAATTCCCTGAAATCATAAAATTTGGGCAGGCCTTCATATGAATATCTCAATTATTAGAGAAGTGTTTATTCAAAAATGTTCAAAATTTTTGTTACAAAATTATGTATCATAAATTCTTTATTTTTAATTGGTGTCTTTTTCAACAAGGAATCATAACAAAAAAGGCCTAATAGATCTCAGTTAGTAATCGTTATTCAATTATGTGAGGCATATTGGAAAACAGAAATACACAAGACAATTCTAGAAATATCTTTTGTTATTTTAAACAGTTGTATAAAGAATTTGACACTCAGTGAAGCAATTTATTAATACTGTGACTTTTGAACAATGTCATGCCTTTCAGCACCCATCCCCTTCTCTCACTTTTCTTAATTTTCACGATATGTATTGATTTTTCTTTTTGCCATTTAACAAAGCTGTTTATGTACACAATGTATTTAATCTGTTTTATCTCAACATTTTCACCCCACTGTGATATACCCCTTACCTTATTTTTCTCACCTGTGTGGAATATACTTGACTGCATTCTTCCTCCTTCCTTTCTTCATTCCTCTACCCCTTTCCCATTAGTTGCACTTACCTTCTTACAATACCCATTTCTTGGTACTTATTTTGTTGCACATTGACTTAGTACTTCTAAAGAATTTCATTATTTGAGCTTTCCGTAGAGTCTGTTATACTTTAGTTGGTTCATTTATAACTATTTTCTTACCAACTATGTGTTTACCTATAGATTTATAGGCTCATTCTACATAAAACAAATGATAAACTTATTCAACAAGTCCAGAAACCCATATGAAGGTTCCTCAAAAAAAAAAAAAAAAAAAAAAAAAAACCTAAATGTAAAACTACCTTATGACCCAGCAATTCCATTTCTTGGCATTCATACAGTTGAGCATAAAACAAAGATATAGTAGAGCCCTGAGCACAACCGTGTTCATTGCAGTAATATTTAACTTAGTCAAGATATTAAATCAGCCCATATGCCCAGATGACAAATCGATCAAGAACACGTAATAGGGAAAGGGGAAGCCAGTGATCAGCAGACAGGCTGCCAGGAGCACAGAATTCATATAGCGGGAGACCCCACGGACACAAGGCAGGGTGCGGACCAAGACACACACCGCCAGCGACGAGAAGTTCGGGTCCACACCGGGTTGGGACAAGGGAACCCAGCGCAGCAGAAAGAGGCAACCAGGGAAGCCACCACGACACTTCGCCAACCCCTGAAGGGCCAACGGCTGCACGGGACACACACACAAAGCAGAAACTGTGAGTGCCCCATTATCCCCTCCCTCAACTGGAGACCAGCTATCAGAGACCCAAGCCCAACAAATAAGCTAGATCTCCCTCCCTCCCCCTCCCCACCCCCGAGGGAACAAACAACCCACAAATCAGGCGGGGAGCTCCCATCAGGCACTGGGAAGTCAGTTTACCAGGGGAAGGGCGGAGCAGCCCCAAGGCCCCACAGGTTCCTGAACTGGTAGAACTGGCCCTGCCCCCTTCCCAACAGGGCCCGGGGACAGCCAGCAGTGCAAGCCCCACCCGAGGCGCCTGGACCTCGCAAACTCTTACAACTAAAACCACAGGCGCTGGTGGGCAATACTAGCCCAGCAGGGTCACCTGACCCTGATCACGTCCCCCTCCTCACAGCTGAGGCAAGGTCTGAGGGTGCCAAGCCACACCCGGACAGTCGATCCCACTGGGCCCCACACATACCGCCCCCCCCAATGGACTCGCGGGAGGGCGCAAGCACAACCCAACAACCCAGGGCTCGCTCTGGGAGGCATATCCCGCTAAAGTGCCTGTTGAAGTGGACGCACAGTGCACAGGAGGGCGGGGCCCCCCGGCGACAGCACCCACTCTGGTAGGCATACCCTGCACTGGTGGGCGGGGCCACAGCGACAGCACCTGCTGCCATAGACCCACCTATACAGAAGGGAGGGAAGATCTACACAGACCTCCAGATGTGCAAATCACAAAGAAACATAACTCAGTTCATCAAAGGGCAAGCCAACTCACAGCTCCAAAAAGCAGCACTACTGAAGAGGAGATGGAGACTAAAAAAGCAAATGAGGCCATGTTAATAGGAATGATCGAGAGAGTCAGAAATGAAATCAGAAAACAATTCCAGGAGTTTAGAGTGGAAATCTGGAAGGACACCCAGGAAGCCAAGAAAGAAATGGAAGCAAAAATGGATACAATGCAAGCCTCGTTTAAAGAAATGGAAGCAAAAATGGATACAATGCAAGCGTCCTTTAAAGAAAATCTCCACATCCTGAGAATTGAAATGCACAAAAAAATAGATTTAAAATACAACTCTTTAAAGGAAGAAATTTCCACAATCAGAGCTGATATGACAACCATAAATAGATCTCTGACATCCATAAACTCTGCAATTGAAACCATAACACAAAGAGTGGACCATATAGAATCCAGAATCTCTCACCTGGACGATGAAGCAGCTGACAACAACCAGAAAATGACCACACTCCAAGAAAAGGTGAAGCTTCAGGGAAGACTAATCCAGGAACTAATGGACAAAGACAAGAGATATAATCTGCGCATAATTGGAATAGAAGAAGGAGCCGAATACCAGAACAGAGGGCTTAATCATGTTCTCAATAAAGTTATTGCAGAAAACTTCCCCAATCTCACAGGGGAACCCATCCAGGTAACTGAAGCCTATAGGACACCTGGCAGGCCAGACCCCAGGAAAGCAACACCAAGGCACATAATATTCAAGACTACAGACCTCAAGATTAAAGAGCAAATTCTGAATTCAGCCAAAGCGAAGAAGGACACTTTCTTCAATGGGAAGAGGATTCGAATAACAACCAACTTATCCACACAAACTTACCAAGCTCGAAGTGAGTGGAAGAACACCATCCAAGTACTTCAGAATAACAATTTACAACCTCGGATCAAATATCCAGCGAAATTGGAGTTCACATTAGAGGGGAAAACCAGATCTTTCCACACCAAAGAGGAGCTAAAGGAGTATGTGAATAAAAAAAACAAACAGCCCTACAACGAATATTAAGAGGGGAACCCCACCCAACAGAGATCGTAAAAGACAGAATCAGAAAGAAACTTCAATAGCCAAAGCCCAGCAGAAAGTCCAGCCCACTAAAGACAAGAAGAAGAAAATAGAGGAAAAAAGAGCCCAACAAGAAAATGGAAGGAGAAAAAACACCCTTATCCTTGATCTCTTTAAATATAAATGGTTTAAACTCCCCAATAAAGAGGAGCAGACTGGCAGAATGGATTCGCAAACAAAAAGTTGGCATCTGCTGTCTACAAGAGACCCACCTTACAGCAAGGGACAAAAACAGGCTTCGAATGAAAGGATGGAACAAGATCTACCAAACAAATGCACCCACCAAAACGGCAGGTGTAGCCATTCTGATCTCAGACAAGTTGGACTTCTCATTAAAGTCCACTCAAAAAGACAAAGAAGGACACTACATATTAATACAAGGAAAAATCCAGAATCAAGAAATCACAGTGATAAATGTATAGCCAATGAACAAAAGAGGCCTTACATATGTCAAACAAATTCTCACAGAAATACAGAGCAAGATAGACGCAAACACAATCATAGTGGGTGACTTTAATACTCCTCTCTCTCCAAGAGACAGATCCACCACCCAGAGGATTAGTAAGGGAGCTGTGGACCTAAATAACACCATTTCCCAAATGGATCTAACAGACCTATATAGAACCTTCCACCCTACAGAGACCCAATACACCTTCTTTTCAGCAGCCCATGGGTCATATTCCAAAATAGACCACGTCATAGCCCACACAAAGAACCTCAGCAAATACAAAAGTATTAACGTCATCCCATGTATTATATCTGATCACAGTGGATTAAAGGTAACCCTCAACAACAAAGGATACCACAGAGGCTACACACACTCTTGGAGGCTAAACGCCACGCTGCTATCCAACACTTGGGCCACAGACCAAATTAAAGATGAAATCAACGAATTCATAAGCCACAATGACAAAGAAAACACATCACAAAGAAACCTATGGGACACAGCTAAGGCAGTACTGAGGGGCAAGATCATTGCATTCAGCACCCACATTAAAAGAATGGAAGCAGAGCAGGTGAATACCCTCACAATGAAACTAAAACAACTGGAGAAACAAGAAATGACAGAATCTAAAACGACTAGGAGGGGAGAGATCACAAAGATTAAAGAAGAGATAAATCTGATTGAAAATAGAAAGACCATTCAACAAATAAATAATACTAAAAGCTGGTTCTTTGAGAAAATAAACAAAATTGACAGACCCCTTGCAAGACTTACAAAAAAAAAAGAAGAGAAGAGACTCATATGCGTAAAATCAGGGACTCCACCGGAAAAATTACAACAAGTACACACGATATTCAAACAATCATAAGGAGCTATTTCCAAAACCTCTACTCAGCAAAAAACAGGGGCTGGGGATATAGCCTAGTGGCAAGAGTGCCTGCCTCGGTATACCCGAGGCCCTAGGTTCGATTCCCCAGCACCACATATGCAGAAAACGGCCAGAAGCGGCGCTGTGGCTCAAGTGGTAGAGTGCTAGCCTTGAGCGGGAAGAAGCCAGGGACAGTGCTTAGGCCCTGAGTCCAAGGCCCAGGACTGGCCAAAAAACAAACAACAACAAAAAAAAAACAATAATTTTACAGAAATGGATCAATTCTTAGAGAAGTACAAACTGCCCAAACTGAACCAAGAAGAAATAAATCAACTAAATAAACCAATAACTTACGGTGAGATACAGGAGGTAATCAAGAACTTCCCTACTAAGAAAAGCCCAGGCCCAGATGGATTCACCAAGGAATTCTACAAAACATTTAGTGAGAAGCTAATACCAATACTCCTCAAACTCTTCCGTGAAATAGAAACAGAGGGAGAAATCCCAAACTCATTCTACGAAGCTAATATCATTCTCATTCCCAAACCAGGCAAAGATACAGCAAATAAAAAAGAGAACTACAGGCCAATATCACTAATGAACACAGACACAAAGCTCCTCAATAAAATATTAGCTAACAGGATCCAGAAACTGATCAAGAAAATCATACATCATGACCAAGTAGGCTTCATCCCTCAGTCACAAGGATGGTTCAACATCCGTAAATCAATCAACGTAATTCACCATATAAACAGATCTAAAATTAAGAATTACATTGTTATCGCAGTCGATGCCCAAAAAGCCTTTGACAAAATACAACATCCATACCTATTAAAAGCTTTGGAAAGAACAGGAATAGATGGAACATTCCTCAAAACAATAAAAGCCATATACAACAGACCAACTGCTAATATCATATTAAATGGAGAGAAACTTAAATCATTCCCCCTAAACTCAGGAACAAGACAAGGATGCCCACTCTCCCCACTTCTGTTCAACATAGTGCTGGAATCCCTAGCCATAGCAATAAGGCAAGAGGAGGACATCAAAGGGATCCACATTGGCAAGGAAGAAATCAAGTTATCCCTATTCGCAGACGACATGATCTTATATCTGAAGGACCCAAAAAACTCAGTACCCAAACTCCTACACCTAATAAACCAATTTGGCAAAAGTAGCAGGATACAAAATCAATCCACAATAGTCAGAAGCTTTTCTGTACACCAGCAATAGACAAACGGAAAAGGAAATTATGGAAACAATTCCATTTACAGTAGCCAAAATAGAATAAAGTACCTAGGGATCAACCTAACCAAGGACGTGACAGACCTATTCAATGAAAACTACAAAAATCTAATAAGGGGAATCAAAGAAGACACAAGGAGATGGAAAGACCTCCCATGCTCATGGGTAGGTAGAATCAATATAGTGAAAATGGCCATATTGCCCAAATTGTTGTACAAATTCAATGCAATACCTATCAAAATTCCAGCCACATTCTTCACTGAAATAGAGAAATCAATCCACAAATTCATATGGAACAGCAAAAAACCTAGAATAGTCAAAGCAATTCTAGGCAAAAAAAAAAAATAGTGCAGGAGGTATCACAATACCAGACTTCAACCTCTACTACAAGGCCATCATAACAAAAACAGCATGGTATTGGTATAAAAACAGATTGGAAGACCAATGGATTAGAATTGAAGACCCAGAAATAAAACCGCACTCTTACAGCCAACTGATATTCGACAAAGGAGCTAAAGACATACAATGGAATAAACATAGCCTCTTCAACTACTGGTGCTGGGAGAGCTGGACAGCCATATGCAGAAAACTCAAAGTAGACCCAAGCCTATCACCATGCACCAAGATCAACTCAAAATGGATCAAGGACCTCAATATCAGACCTGAATCCTTGAAACTACTGAAAGACAGAATAGGAAAGACGCTAGAACTTATAGGCACAGGAAGGAACTTCCTGAATAGAGTCCCGGGGCACAACAAATAGGGGAAAGACTCGACAAATGGGACTACTACAAATTAAAAAGTTTCTGCACAGCTAATGTCATAGCCACCAAAATAGAAAGACAGCCAACGATATGGGAAAGGATATTTACCAGCACAGCAGCAGACAAAGGCCTGATATCAGTCATCTACAGAGAACTCAAAAAACTAAGCCCCTCCAAGCCCAATTAACCTATTAGGAAAAGGGCAAAAGAGCTAAAGAGAGACTTTACAAGAGAAGATATAAAAATGGCAAAGAAACACATGAGGAAATGCTCACCATCCCTGCTAGTAAAGGAAATGCAAATAAAAACAACCCTGAGATACCACCTCACCCCAGTTAGAATGGCCTATACTCTGAACTCAGGAAACAACAAATGCTGGAGGGGCTGTGGGGAAAGAGGAACCCTTCTCCATTGTTGGTGGGAGTGCAAATTAGTACAACCATTTTGGAGAACAGTATGGAGGTTTCTCAAAAAGCTCAATATAGACCTACCCTATGACCGAGCCATACCTCTCCTAGGTATCTATCCTAAACAGCAAAACCCAAGATAGCAAAAAGACATTTGTACTTCCATGTTTATCGCGGCACAATTCACAATAGCCAAAATATGGAAACAACCCTGATGCCTCTCCACAGACGAATGGATCCAAAAAATATGGTACTTATACACAATGGAATACTACATAGCGATTAGGAATGGTGAAATATTGTTATTCACAGCGAAATGGTCAGAACTTGAACAAATAATGTTGAGTGAGACAAGCCTAGAACACAGAAAACAAAGGGGCATGATCTCCTGATATATGAGTGTTAACAAAGGGAGACGGAGAGACAGTAGAGACCAAGTCTGTGTATACTGTATATGTTCTTGATATATTGTATATTACATATATGTCTATCTGACCTAGACAAGGGATAGAAAAACAGGTCGTAAGATATCAGAAGAAATGTACACACTGCCCTACTATATAACTGTACCCTTTTTGCACAACACCTTGTAAAAAAATTTATGTTCAGTTAATAAAAATAAAGGAAACACAGGATCCTAAATATATATATATATATATGTATATATATATGTATATATATATACATATATATATATATATATATATACAAACTGTAATATGTAATTCCTCTTTGCTCAATATGTGTAAGCAAAATCTTTGGAATGATTTAGTATTTTGATGGTGTATTCAAGTTGCAGCTTCCATATGAAAGAAGCAATTTCCCCCAGCCGAGTTTTCCTTGGGATGCCAGGGAAATACAAGGTAGAAGTTTCAGAACCAGAATAATGGGCAGATAGGCATAGACTAGATATGGGTCAGACAAGCTCCACAATGCATTTACCTGTGTAGATAGCTTTCTTCTGTTAGGACAACGAGACATTAGGACATTTGCCAAGTAAAAGATCCAGGTACAGTGTTCCCATGAAAGAAACACTATAAATACCATATCCCTTTGCTTCCCGTGTAGGTTAGAGTTTCTAGCTTCTCTGTTCTCAAACTTCAGTTTAACTTTTGGATTTCAAAACAAGCTTCTCATGAAAGCATTAGTTTTGAACCATGACTTTGTGAAGGCATTGATCTATGCCATGAAAGCATCATTCATTTGTTAAAAACAACTAAAAAATGAGTTGGACCAAATTATTTAAATGTGTCATCGTGTAATAGAGTTCCTTTCAATAGTCCAAGATAAGTGGCAGTATCTTTATTTATATTTTTCTTACCAAATTGATTCACACAAATGCTTTGTAAGTTGTAGGAAATGCAATCCATTTTCTCAGGCATCATATCAATAAAGTCAAAGTTAATGTTAGTTTCACATCACAACGTCTTGATTGTAACAGGACCATTTCATGATCTAGTCCATCCAGGGCAGTTGCACCTGCATGTAAGATATAATTTTAGTAGACAAGAATTTGCCCTAGACATTAAGTCTTATGAGGATAGGTAATTGTCACCCTCCAAGTCATTTCATTTTGTTCTCATTTTATTTATTTTTTTTTGAATAGGTCAAATAGCCTAAATCTTTTCATCTCATTTCATCAATTTTGTTTTTGATTTTTCATTTGTCTCCCTGGCTTCTTTTTAAGTTGTTGATAGCTACAGAGATCACAATATGAACATCTAATGCCTGATCTTCCTATCTCATTGTAATTCCTTTCAGTCTCTAAAAGTGTCATGAGGTAAAAGTGACTATCCAGGTTCAGTTTTTTCTGTCTTGGTTCATTTAGAGACAATTATTGCTTTGGGGCTAAAAGCAGTATCATGATCACTCCCATCATCTGTCTTGCTGAATCAAGAGAAAAACTCATCTTGGTAAAAACAAGAAAAAAACAAGACAGGTAGAACATTTTTCTTTTTTTACTTTCATTCTCTGTTTGACTTTCATAGGTTGAATGTGCCACTTTGCAAAGCGAAAATAAGGTGATAATTTCTACCATTAGAAAATGTATGCCTCTCCCACATGAATAAAAGTAATCTCTGAGTTGGAAAGAGTTCTCTAGATCTGGAGTTGTGACTGCCTTCCCTCTGTATTACATGGTCAGAGCAAATTATCTTCCTTCTAAAAAGTTGAAGACACCAACTAAACTCCTATGATAAACAATACCAAGAAGACTAGTAGAAAGAAACCAGGAAAACAAGTACACCATGTAATCGATGCTATTAACAGGTGGTGGAGAAAAGGAAGCCCCTGATTTGTGGTAGATCTATTGAATATTCTAAGCATGCCATGACCATGACAGACATGGCAGGAGGTCAAGGCAGCATCCCACTTATAATTAATGAGCTCAGACAGGGAAGAGATTGTACCCATCTCTTGCAGATCCAAGAGAAACCTTTAATTCACAAAGCCTGAGCCTCCTCCCTCTGGTTCCCATTGCCTGGCAACAGCAAGTCAACATTCATGGAGGATCTTTGTTTGAAAGCAGTAGCTGTGGGGATTGAGATTTCTTTACAGTTCTATTTGAGGCTGTCTACTACTTGGAATTCAGGTGTTAAAATATTTGCAATTTGTCCTTATTTTATAAGAGGTGAAACAAATATAAACGATCACTTCTTTACAATGTGTCTCATCCATACCTTCCCTTTTCATTCCTTCCTTTCATCATTCAAGAAGCAATCATCAGCTCATTTTATCTCCTTCTCCTCATTGTGTTTTAGTCTAACCCACTGGCTTCCTTCCACATTCACTATTAAACTGAAACTCCTTGGCAAATATCACCAGTAACCACCCTCTTTTAGCTGTCATCTCATGGGGCTGCTCTGCTTGTGGTCATGAACATTTCTCCCTTGTTAAACAGCGCTTATGGGAAGCCATTGCTTTGGACTGTCCTCATTTAGGCTTGAAAAGCCTAGACCATAGTAGTCTTATCTTCAAAATGTTTCTTCTTGGTCTTTCATTTCTGTCTACTCTCTATAAATATTCTGCAGTCAAAGTCATCCAGGGCAGTTGGAGAAACTCTTATCTCCAATTAATCATTTTTTTTTTTTTAAAAAGCTGAGACTGCGGATATGGCCTAGTGGCAAGAGTGCTTGCCTTGTATACATGATGCCCTGGGTTCGATTCCCCAGCACCACATATACAGAAAACGGCCAGAAGTGGTGCTGTGGCTCAAGTGGCAGAGTGCTAGCCTTGAGCAAAAAGAAGCCAGGGATAGTGCTCAGGCCCTGAGTTCAAGGTCCAGGACTGGCCAAAAAAAAAAAAAAAAGCTGAAAGTAGAGATATGGCTCAAGTGGCAGAGAGCTAGCCTTGAACAAAAAAGCTCAAGGATAGCACCTAGGCCCCAGTAACTTCATGTACACACACACACACACACACACACACACACACACACACACAGCTCTCATTGTAGAATTGTATTTTACCCTTCTAAACCATCTTTAAGAAGACTTTAAGAATCATCTGTGTAATAAAATCCATAAGTTGTATCTTTAGGTCTTCCTCCTTCTTTGAGCTCAGATTCAACATCATGTCCATGGATTGTCTTTTGGGCATCTCAAGCTTCTGGCATCTGAGAAAATGAAATTTTACATCTTCTTTTCTTTCTCTTTCAACAAAAGGAATCACAATTCCTTCAGACATGTGAGCCAAAAGCCATGGGAATTTTTTCACACTTCCTATTGCTTCATTACTCCCTCGCTCCATGCTTATTCCGTCCATACTTCTAACGAAATGCAAACACAACCACCAAGATCTTCTGGATCTGACTGCAAAACACTCCCCTCAGGTACCTCACTTGGAAAAACTACTATACATAGAAACCAATGCGAGGACAGCACAGATGTTGAAATTATCTTTAAAAGGTTTTATAGAAGCTATTATAAACATGCTATTTTTTAAAAAAAACTAGAGTTTTTTTAATCTATTAATCAACTACTGATATGTGACAATCTTTTGCTATGTTTATTTGTCAATGCTTTGATAAACTCCAAGAAAATAAAATACTTTAAAGAAATTAAAAAAAAGAACACATGATACAGGTATGTATAATGGAAAATGGAATTCAAATTGTACATTCAAAAGAATGATATTTTGTCATTTGTAAGAAAATGGCAATACAAGAAAGGAAGTAAGAAAGACATTTTTGTATTTGTTTTGACAGGAATAGAGGCAATTTTGCTTTCAAATCATGATCTGAATTTTGGCATTAAAAGATATAAATATAAACACATATTTTAATCTCTAGTTTTTAAGTTCTATACACCATCTTCTAAAGTATACCTAACCAGAATATTTCCCTCTAAGATTTTCACAATTCAGTCTACTGAAATTGGAGCTAATTCTGCAGACATTTATTTGATCTGCATGTCTCCTAGAGTTTAATGAGTTGGAAGGATATCAAAGCAAAAGGGGCAACTGTAAACCTTTTTCTAGCGGAGAGACTGTGACTGTGACTCAAGTACTGTGTGTATAATTATTGTCTTTACAATTGTTTGAATATGCTCTTCTTAATTAAATCCAAGACAAGTACACAGTCTTGTTTACATCAATTCAAATAAATTGGCAGAAACATCAAAAGTATCTACCGGACATGGTGTCCCATGGGTAACTACGTGCATCTCTCTGAAAATTAGTTTATGTAATCCCTGATCCTTGTTTGGTGAATACCTGAGCAGCCAAGTAGAGCAATGTGGCACAAGAATTATTTTTGCTTCCTACTCACGACTAAACACTGAATGAAGAATTTATTGTGTTTACATTTTTCAGATGAGATACAGTGATAGCACTAGTACAACCACAGGAAGGGATACAAGAGGATCATTAACAAAAGAAGCTACAGTTTCACATGGCATATTGAAAGTAATTACAAAAGTGATATAACACTCATTTCCATAACATGGAGTTCACTTCACTTAGCATCATCTTATGTGTTCATAGGGTTATAGCTATTAGGCTATTGTGATCCCCTGCTGTGACTTGCCTAAACTTGTGCTAATTATTCTCTACAATGGAGACTATGTAGTCCATGTTTCTTTGGGTCTGGCTCACTTCACTTAGTATAATTTTTTTTCTAAGTCCTTCCATGTCCTTATGAATGGGGCAATGCCATTCTTTCTGATAGAGTCATAAAATTCCATTGTGTGTATGTACCACATTTTCCTGACCCATTTGTCTACTGAAGGGTATCTAGGTTGGTTCCATATTTTAGCTATGACAAATTGTGCTGCGATAAATATTGTTGTGCTCATGGCATTAGTGTGCTCTTATTTGTGGTCTTTTGGGTAGATGCCCAAAAGTGGGGCTGCTGGGTCATAGGAGAGCTCAATGTTTAGCCTTCTAAGGAATCTCCATACCGCTTTCCAGAGTGGCTGAACCTGGTAATGTAATTTAGGCAGCATCTGGCCCCCAGGAGGAAAAAAAAGAATACAACTGAAATATCTGTTGTCTAAACTATGTCTTTTGCAATAAATTTCTAATATGTCCATAAAATATAGGAAAAAATTAGCTCCACAGAGAGTTTAGAGTAGTATAATTAACTACATGAATTATGTATATCACAATTTTAGGCTTATTATATAAAATTTGGACTTTTTTGTATATTTTAAGGAATAAATTGTTCTCAAAGCTGCCAGTAAATCATTTCAATCTACTGTGTTACTATTAACACCTTAAAGAAAATTATTTACACTGTGTTTTGCCTGTTTTCTTAGTTTTGTTTTTGCTGTTGCTACTGGTATTAGATTATTCTCCACTAGATGGTATTTTTCATGACACAGAATGATCTCTTTTCTTACTGTACATAAATATGTATGTGTGTATCTAGCTAGCTAGCTAGCTAAATATGTACAAATCATATATTTACATATGTTTATGAGTGCCAGTGATTTATGTTGCTATTATTACATCAAATATGTTGGAAGATATTCTATGATTTCAAAAAAGTACTTCCCTATGTACTTCATATTTTAAAATTAATTAAATGTAAGGCCTAACAATAATCTACCATGTAAGGTTTTTCTACTTATTCCTTTTGTGTTTTTGGAATAACTTGTCCTGACCACATTAGAATCAATTTCTTCATTCAGTCATCTCATGACCTGGTAAGAGGACACAATAAACATAAAACCCAAAGAAATGCAAAATAAATAAATAAATGCTACTGCTATTAGTTGTTTTAAGAGAAAAAATGAAGTTATATGAAAGAAATAGAAATACATATTGTATCTACCTTATTTAATGCTTTTATGAATAATCACTACTAGGTAAATATTTTGCTTAAGGTTTGAGATAGAAGCTACTTTATTTGCTTTCTTAGTACATGGAGATTAGTAATATGATAGCTATTATCAATTTATAAATATATCCAAAGTATTTAACTAAGATGTATTTGTGAGAATTTTGAAATAGATCTTTACTTATGGTTTGATTTCATAGGTTGAAACATTTCAAGAAATATGCACTGAAATTTGTTCTAGGGCAGGGGCTTTTTCTTATTGAAATCATTTTTCTTGTGCTAGCTTACAGTTCATTCTCAGAATGGAAGCCTGGAGGTCATTTCTAACAAAAGAACTAATCAGCAAGTTCTCATTATCAGTCTAGTCTTGTACAACTTGTGCCTCTTATTTTGCACATAACATATTTTTCTGCATTTGGAGAATATTCACATTCAAGTATCACAAGCTGTTTCATAAACAAGAGAGCTAAGCATATTTTAAAATCATGTTAACTCTTTTGAGTACTCATTTTTTAGTACTTTAGTCTTCATTATAGTTGCTCCACCACAAGTAAGCCGAAATGGAAATAGTTTAGTCACTGCATCAGGACTGCTTAGTAGAATGCTGTTTAAATAAAGAATAATTTGCTGCTCCATAAAAAACAGGCTGTCATTATTTTTTTAAGGTGAAGTAGGCCTGTCCTTCACTTATATGTTACTTCTCACAATAAAATTTGGTTTTAGTATTTGGAATTTAGCTGTGATAATAAAAGTCCTATATTTTACAAAAAAAATACATAGTAATAATGATAAAAATCCATATTATTTTGTTCTATATATTTGATTTTAATAAATATAAAGAAATATGACGTCCACTTGTTTATGTACATTTATAATCCATTAGCATATTTTAATCATTATATGTATACACATACATGTCCACTCATAGTTGGCTATGCATAGGGGAAGCCCTGGTAGGTGTAGTCATGGGGTACACTTTCCTAAATAGAGCCACAATTATGCAGAAAACAAGTTTAAACTTTGAAAAATGAGATTGCCTGAGATTCAAAAGTTTTTGTACAGCAAAGGAAACAATTGCAAGACTCAATGGAAAATATACAGAAAACTCTAGCAGAAAAGCTTTGTCAGTTGTTCATTGAATAAAGATGATAGTAACAAACAATTATATGCAACAATCTGTGTTTCATTCATGCACATATGTATTAATAATCTGCTACATCATGTGTGTATGTGTGTGTGTATGTGCATGTGCACACTCCTTAGTGTGGCTTTAACAGAGGTCTTTGAATTCTCAGTTTTTTGCATTCAAGGCTGATGCTCTACCACTTGAGCCACATCTCCACTTCTAGCTTTTTGCTTGCACATTAATGATAAAGAATTTTTATGCCAGTCCTTGCTTCAAAGCAGAATCCTCATGACATGTTGAAAATAGCAACAACAATGATAAACCCCTTGTTTCAATAACTTGAAGTTCATTTTGCTTATGTGTTCATATGGCCATAACTACTGTGATCTTCTGCTAGGACCATCCCAGACATGTACAAATTATTCCCAATGAGGGAAACAATGGAGTCCAGGTTTCTTTGGGTCTGGCTCACTTCAGTTACTATAATTTTTTCCAAGTCCTCCCATGTCCTTATGAATGGGGCAATACCATTCTTTCTGATGGAGGCATAAAATTCCATTGTGTATATGTACCACATTTTCTTGATTCACTCTTCTACTAAGGGGCAAGTAGGTTGGTTGCATATTTTAACCATGACAAATTGTGCTGCAATGAACATAGTTGTGCTGGTGGCTTTAGTGTCGCCCTGCTTGTAATCTTTTGGGTAGATGCCAAATTGCATATACATGTATTGGAACTAGGGAAAGGAAAGGGAATAACAAAATCAAGAGACAAAGGATAAAATAATAAACCAATGCAATAGCAATATGTGCAAAACTATATTTTGTAAGCCAATTGTACAACCCATGGAGGGTGAGAAAGTGGGGCGCCGGGAGATGGGAGAAAAGAAAATTAGGGAGGAGGTATCAAATTGGATAAAAATGTACTCACTGCCTTAGGTATGAAACTGTAACTCCTCTGTACATCATTTTGACAATAAAGAAAAGAAAAAAAAGCAGAATCCTCAGATCTCAACCTTTGGAGTAACTAGTATTCCGTGTGTGAACCATAAGTGCCCAACTAGTAATATCTCCTTTATATAGTGCCTTACCTGGGGACCCAGGCTGCCTGTCATTAGAAAGAAAAAAAGTTGGTTAGCTATTCCTTTGACCTAAAAGCTTCTGTTTTCAGGCAACACAAACTACTTCACATACTTTTTACTAAATAAAGCAGCTTTATGACAGATAGAAGATGTTCAGATAAGGGTAAATCCTGATTTCATTTTAAAGTCTCTTATCTTCTTTCTGTTTGATTTTTTTTTTTTTTTTTTTTTTTGGCCAGTCCTGGGGCCTGGACTCAGGGCCTGAGCACTGTCCCTGGCTTCTTCCCGCTCAAGGCTAGCACTCTGCCACTTGAGCCACAGCGCCGCTTCTGGCCGTTTTCTGTATATGTGGTGCTGGGGAATCGAACCTAGGGCCTCATGTATCCGAGGCAGGCACTCTTGCCACTAGGCTATATCCCCAGCCCTCTGTTTGATTTTTAACATTTTATTGTAAGGTGATGTACTGAAGGGTTACAGCGTTATTCCCCCCCCCCCCCCCGCCATTTTCATTTCCCTCCCCCCAAGTTCATTTCCAACACAGTATCTAGTTAACATCACTGTTGGATTGGTTCAACCTTTGTCCCATCGTTTCTGAGATTCCTCTTCCCTTTCTCAAATCTGGTAAACTTATACACGAGACCAAAAATACATAAATCAAAAACAGTGCAACAGGGAATAAACCAAAGGCGCAAATAATGAAAAAAAAAAGGAAATACAAAAAGAGAAAACTGCAAACTGTACACAACAAAATGAAAATCTTTTGTTCCTCTTTTTTGGAGTTCCTTTTGATCATACTTTATATGGTCATATACGCATAGCTATTGAGCTATTGTGATCTTCTGCTAAGATATCCTAGTCATATTTTAGTTACTACAAATGAGGGGAACTCTGCAGCCTATGTTTCTTTGGGTCTGGCTTGCTTTGCTGAATATTTTTTCCCAAATATTTCCATTTTCTTACAAATGGGACAATGTTATTCTTTTTGATAGAAGCATAGAATGCCATTTAAATGAATTATGACAATACTTTTCTCAGAAAGACAGGTTTTTCATTTATATAAATGCAACATATTCTATTTAGAGATTTGTCATAAGCCCTTTTTGAAAATTAGAAAAACTGCTTAAATATTGCTATTGAAAAGCACAAAAAATAGATATACTGAATAATCTCAAAAATATTAGATCTCTTATGTTTCTTGTCTTTTTATCATCTTATTAGAGAGAGAATAAAATAGAGAAAATATTCTTTACTCCTCTATGTTTAAAGAGACACAATTCTCTAGCTAAAATGTATTTCTTTCACCTACTTGGGTTCACTACTGACCAGATATAAAAAAATATATAATTTTGTAAGCAATAGTTAAAAAAATCATGGTCACATCTCATATTATAATTATGCACTCTCTAAAAAAAATGAGCTATACATTTTTTAAGTTGAGAATAGACTGTAAATGAATCTTTGATCCAGAAGAATCTAGTAACTTTCTAAGCCTTAACTTGTTTATTTACTTATTTACTTGAGAATAGTGGAGTTTAAACTCAGTCGTCATTAATTATCCTCTCAGCACTTTTCCTCTACTTAGTTTTGTTCATCTATCTCTTAGTGGTATGGTGGCAAATATCTGCCACCATACCATGTAGCTTGTTGTTTTTGAAATAGGATCTCATTAAAAAATCCTCTCCTCTCCCAGAAAAAATGAAGCCTCAGTTGTCTTATCACTCTCTCTTGAGTGCTTAGGGTTATAGAATAGAAATACCATGGCCATATTGTAATACATATTTTGAAATGAATCAAACTATTTTGAGTTGAATCAATATGAAGAAAAAAAAGGAATTAACATTCACTCTAGCATTTGGAAATCCAGAGAAACTTGACATTTCAGTTTATCAGAGTTTCTTCCTCACTCTAGTTTATGATGATAAATACCAAAAGGCATAGATGTTTTATCAATGACAGACTAGTAGGCAAGTAAGTGTGTGCTTGGTGCCTTGGATGCTATTCACATGTAGAAATGAGAGAGAACATGAAAAGCAGTCCACATGTCTCAAGTTTAGTTTCTTAGTTTTCTTGGCCAAATATTAAAAATTAATAGATGAAAATAGGAAAGTCTTCTATGATAGAAGACATAAATATAGAAACTCAGTTAATTAATGCTATATTAATGTACTTGTTAGTTACAAATTTAGGTTGTTTTTTTTACTTTACATAACATTGTCTCTAGATAGTGGACATACTACTAATGATTTTTATGGTATCTGTGAGTTGAAAAAATATACTTTATTAAAGTTAAAGGGACAAGTTATATTTTGTATGATTGGTAGTTTCTGTCTGTCCTATGTGAGGCCCTGGGCTCAGTTGCTAGTAATATAAAAAAATGTACTCTACGAAAAAGAAATCAAATTATGGTCATGTATTTTTAATTGTCAGTTTAAAAATGAAAACATCAAAATGTAATGGCTTACATTACATCATTTTTAGTCTACTTTGACTCAAACTGACATACATAGTATAAAGCAATTATCTTGGCACAATGTTTATTAACTGTCTACTGGAATCAATCCTATGAAATAGCAATTATAATAATTAAAAGCACAATGCAAATACTCTCATAAACTTTTTTTTATATTTCACTAGCAAACCAAGGGTTAAGGAACAGATTTCAAAATAATTGTACAGCTATTGCTCATAGGTTATAAATGACTAGTAGATGCAGTATTTTCTTAAATGATGGTTGATGAAATGTTTGAACTATTAAAAGCCTGCAAATCTTATCTGCCTCCCACCAGTGAAATTTAGTGACAACTTGTCTATTGAATTAGCTTGCTCAATGAGCAAATCTGAAATGTGACAATTATGCCAAGGCAATACAGTCTATACAGAGACAGTTACATAAACAAGTACCTGCTGTGACAAAATTTGTCTATTATTATTTTTGATGTTTCAGAGTCAATCAACCTGGAACATTCAGTTTTATAAGGTTAAGTTTTACATGACTTCTTTTCTCATCTGGGTACCAACTTGAGTCTACAATAGTCATGGGGGAACTGCCTGTGCCTTGAAGCTTATCTTAATTGTAACTAACATCTTCAAACACACACACCAACGCCTTTTCATACTTTCAGTAAATTGCTGTAGACATGGAATTCTCAAGGCCCCAGGAGCAAACAGAGTCTGTCAAGTGGAACACTAACTACACAGTTTGAATGATGGAGTGCAGATTCTAACTCTATGGGATTTTAAGTAATGTGTCTGAAGACCAACTTGCTAATTTGTAAATATTTAGCTTACATATAAAATAGCTAGCTACTATGAGGGTGCTCTTCATTTATAAAGTATCATTTATTATTGCTTTTACAATTAAATACAGTACTGTACACCAAATAGGTAGAATTGAGATGGCTTTTCATCTTTTCTTAATGTTGGCTAAGGTTCTCCTTCTCAGTGACAGTGTAGTCATTCTGTAAGCCAGGCTGGAACATTAGAGTGATCATTGGTCTTCTATCAGGAACAATTCTTCCATGACCATTAAATTCTAATTGCACTGGTAACAGAGAGACCATGACTCCATAAAGAAGATGATATCCAAAATGTGTTGTTCTGTCAGAAAAGAAATCTACTCAATAATTTTCTCTCTAACTCCAGGAGTCTTGTGCTTTATTTCATATGTATCAGCTGATTCATGTTGGTAGACACTGATTCTATTCAGACTTTGAATAGGCAGATTTGCACTGACAGATACCATGTTCGCAAAATACCAATATAGCAAGTTGAGTTTGTTAAGTAGCCAACAGACAATTAAAATTCTTAATGGAAGAATACAGAAATACTCTGGTATATATTTGCTGATCACATATTCATAGAGGTAAAATTGACATCTTTTAAAAGTGTAAACTAGAGTGGATCACACTCACAATGTCATGGAGTCATCTCTATCATGGAATTGTAGAACCTTTTCATTCCCACTAAAAAGCCCACAACAATTTTCAGTCATTCCTCTGTTTCTCACTTTTTTAGGCCCTAGAAAACAATAACTTTCTGTTCCTGTGAATTTATTCTTGAAATTTAATGTTTTGATATGAGCTTTTATGCTGCCCTTCTTAAAATGTTTTCAAGTTCATCCATGTTGTAGCATGGATAAATACTTTGCTTGTTTATCATGACTAGTTTATATTCCATCGTATGGCTGTTTCTGTTTACCAATTCATCAGTTAAGGAACAGTTCTATTATTCCATACTTGGCTGTTATACAAAAATATTTGCATCAAATAAAACTAAGAGAGGTAAAGAGCTGTAATCCTGTGTAATATGTTTTGCAATGTTCAAACTGGAAGTGACGCTATCTGCTGTAGGATGAAGTTTTCAGTATGTGTATGATTTCTTTTAAACTTATGGGGACTCCATCTATGCCCATAAAACAAGCTACTTTCATGTGATGTGAGGAACCTTTGATGCATTTCCTTCTTCACAAGGAAGCGTGATGGCTTTACTCCAATACAAAGGCTTTTCATGGAAGGCATAGCTTGTTTTCAGATGCTTTGCAACCTATGCTTTGTCTCATTCAGTATAGTGTGTGTCACATGAAAATGTGCAACACTAACTGGTAGAATGTGTTTCTATTTGCTATTTCTATATGCTAGTGCAACCCAATTACATTCCACTTCCCAGAAAAAAGAAATGAAGCAAGCTTGCATACCTGCTTTACAGGGAGGAAGAAGAGAAAAACAGCTCTATAGTATGTCAGAAATTCTAGATCACAAGTAAAATATTTGTATAGACTTAATAAAACAGAAATGGTAGTAAAAGAATTTTCTAGGACTGTTTTTCACTGAAGTAGTTATTGAAGTGATGAACCCAAATGTTGAGAATATTTATTGATGATGCTTAAATTTGGCTTCCTCTCTCAGTGCAACTAAATAGATGTAACAGAAAGAAGGAGGGGGGTGACAGTATTCCAAAAAAGTTGTCATTACTTTACATATGTAACTGTAACTCCTATGTATATCACCTTTACAATAAAAAAGCATGATCAGAGACATTTTACATCTTTTATCAACTAAAAAATAAAAACAAATACATATAACAAAAGATCAAATAGCTCACAATTCTTTGGCCAGTTAAAGTAACTGTCTATATCAGAAGTTTGTCTGTAAGGATTTTATTAAAAATGTGATGCACTCAATGATCTAAAGGTACTGTTGGCTATATATCTTAAAATCAAAACAATAGTATAGAAATTATGTGTATGTGATATCAGTATGAATAACAATGCTCAAAAATACTAATGTTCAGAAAGAATGAGTTGTACTATTTGTTCCTATCTTATAAAATAACTCATTCCTGCCCTGATTGGTATGAATCTATGCTCTCTAATACCTAGTAGTTTGTAAAGTACTTCTACTTACTGCATATAAGCCTAATACTGGTACTATAATATTGAAACTTAAATATCAGTAACTTGTTTTCCTGCGCAAGTACTGGGATTTGTACTCAGGGCCTCTATTTTGCTTGGTTTACACTCATTTCTGGTACTCGATCACTTGAGTCATACACTCAACCAGACTTTTGCTGGTTGTTTTGGAGATGGAGGCTTGTGTACTTTTCTGCCTGGAATAGCTTCACACTGTGATTTTTCAGAGCTCAGCCTCCTGAGTACTAAGATTAGATGGGTTAGTCAACAAAGTCTGGTATCAATACTAACCATTTTGTTTTCTTCACTGGAGATCTGCAAATGAAGTCAGCTTCTATTCCAGTTACCATGAAAGAAAACTGGGTCATCTCATGATGATGTGATGGTTACTGAGGTATACAGAATACTCAATTTATGAAAATCAAGTAAATTCTATATTTTGATTTGAGATATGATAAATTTGAAAAGCAATAATTTAACAGCTGTAGTTACATCCTACTAAAGGATCAAAGACAGAATTTCTCCTGGTCAATGTAAACTGACCTGACCTGAGGAGTTGCCACAGAGGTTTCTTGCCTCTCTCCTCAGGCTGTTGAGCGGGATCTCCTCAGGCTGTTGAGCAGGATGGATTCTATGTTCTGCTCTATATATGTAAAAGGAGGCCAGGACACGTGGTTTTAGAGTTAATATGGATTAAACTCTATTCCTGGCTTTTTGATGATGTGCCATATTCTATTCTGTGATGAGACACTAAACAAGGGACATAATAACTGGATCTAAAAGAGAAAGACAGGTAACGGTCAGAAAGCACATCCCTCTTGAGCTACAATCTTTAACACTTGTCAAAATAGCTATGAGGAAATTGACATGCCCATGGTTTTGGTTCTTTACCACATTAACATCTGTTGGCAAAGGCCTGAGGAAAATAAAAATCAGTATGAAAAAGTCCTTGATTCTATGTGACAACCTAGCAAGTAATTGTCAATTTTAGTTTTTGTCACTTAACATTGTATTTATTTTGTTTGGTTGAAATGAAATATTAAATTATAATTAGAGGATTACATATTTTTGTAGGAATGATATTTCCAAATGAGACAAGAATAATTTATAACTTGCATCATCCAGGAAGGTGACTACTGTCAATGACTCAAAGGAAATTTTGTCCCAATGTTCAGGATCCTGAGGATCCTCTTCATTGTAAACATCTGCATTCCTTCAGACATGGTGGATCTATTAGACCACACACTTCTCCTATTTGCTCTTCAACACACCATCCTTTGAACTAAGGTGAGAGAACAGATGCTTGCAATTTAGCATCTATGCACTCACAGAAATGATTCAATAATTTCTACTCCAAGAAAAGAGTCAAATAAAATGCCCTTAAATGACAAAGTTTTAGTTATAAAGCAATTTCTGTGTGAATGGTGTAGGGAGCCACTTGTGGTTACAATGCAAAGCAATTTGGTTTCAATTACAGGCTTGGATTTTCAAATCTAGTCTGGGGCAGTCTTCACCAGAGAAATAAATAAATACATGATGCGTGTGTTTTGTGTGTGTGTGTGTGTGTGTGTGTGTGTGTGTGTGTGTACAAATACATTGTGCAGTATAGGCAAACTGAGCTAGACATGCTCTTTTCATGGATTGCTGAGCATATTTTATTCAACATATTTTAATAACTGCACAGATAACTACTGGTGCAAAAACTGATATATATTGATTGTGTATGCAGAGTATAGATAGAGAGATGAGAGAGAGAGAAAGAGAGAGATGACTTCTTTACCTCTTGTCTTCTTTTTCATGGAACATATGTACCAATGAATATTTAATTCTCTTCTTCTTTATCTTTTTCCTTCTTTTGTATCTTCCTCACTTGAAAACACATCAAACCTGTCTTAGAAGTTTCATTTGATTTGTTTCAGCTCATATTTTAAAATTACTGAGTTCATTAGGCCAGTAGTGAGCCATATTCTGTGAATAAATTTATAGTATACCTATTAGATGAGCCAGGCCAAAGACACATAAATAACAGGTGACATTGGTGGTATAGTACCTCAACCTACTATTATGTACCTTTGCAGGCTATGTTGTAAAACTTCCTTCAAATTGTGATGTCAAGATCATTTTTTTCCAGTGAATTACATACATTTTCTTGCAGAACAACTTTCCTACATGTCTATTCATATACACTTATTGAGTTGTACATGTTTTGAAATAAAAGTGAATAGATACCCTAAAAGCAAACCTCAGCCTCATAAATGAATCTGGTAAGAAAATCAATATACTAACAAGGTTTCCCAACTTTTCAATAATACCAGTCCTCACTAATGGGTCTTCTCTACCTTGGGGAAAAAAGTAAGCTACTATGCTGTAATCCTAGCTACTTAAGAGGCTGAAATCTGAGCATGTAGTTCAAAACTATTCCAGGCAGGAAAGGCCATGAGACACTTATCTCCAATGTACTACCAGAAAACTGGAAGTGGTGTAGTGGCTCATGTGGTAGAGCACTAGCCTTGAGCTGAAGAGCTCAGGGACAGTGCTCAGATCCAGAGTTCAAGGCCCACAACCAAAACAAACAAACAAACAAACAAATAAAGTAATATACTTTACTATAATTATACTAAATATGTAGTACTGCTAAAGGAATGGATGAACTGGCATAATGAAGGGAAATAAAATGTCCAGGTATTTTTACAAAAACACGGGAGATCACAGCAACCATAGCAATGACACAGCGCTCCAGAGAAAATGTGTCTGAGAAAGGAACAGATGGTTGGGCAAAGAAGCTTGTTTGACAGGTCTGAACAGTGTATTCTGTCACTTTCATGGGATTCTGAAGGTGAATTTCAGAGTGTTCAACCTTCTGGCTGTAATTTGCGCTAATAAAGTTAAATGTTATTGATACAATCATCTACATTTAAAATACTATATGGGCATTCTAATGGTGGACAATGCACTCAAGCAAAGAATAATGCATCTACCTTTTTATTACTATGTAATGTATAATACGCCAATAATGAAAGTTTTAAAATTTGCACCTTTATTTATAGCTTTATACCTCCAAAGTAACTACTTTGAATGTAAATTTTATGACTGATTTCTGTCTCCTTTTTAACCATCTGTGTTACCTCTTGAACTGAAGAATTCTAATTTCCAAGATTAATATAGAATACTTTGGAAATGGAATTAAATTAAATTCTGCTGATAAATAGATTAAAGATTTAAAGTAAAATGTTGTATACACATATGAGTAACAACACTGTGTGTTTCCTGAGAATATTTTAAGATATCATGGAACAACCAACTCATCTGAAAAGAGTCATGATTAGATGCCATGCCACAATAAGTAAGAAAACTTCAAAATGCTGCTGTGCCTCTTCCAACAAACATACATAGAATCTTATAGATCACAACACAAGACTTTGGGAAATTTAGTGGAGTGGTTTAGAAGAATTTGAGTATAACTATCACTAATTTCAAACTATAGAAACTGAAAAGCAGAAATATAATGCAGAGATGGGAGAGGTTCCATTAGAGAATTGTGCTGTACCAAGTCTTTTGCTGTTTGTGAACCCTCAGCACAGAATAGAAAAGAACCTTAGGTCAATTCAGTTCTGATGGCCACCTATGTGACGACAGATAATCTGTAAGTAAATAATTCATGAGCAACAGAGCTTATTCATTCTCAGTTTACATAAGTTCTCATGGTACACGACAGGGAAGATTGAACATCATCCACATTATGAGCCTAGATTATATACCTAACATTTGACGGGTTAAAAAGGAATTTGTTGATTTTCCAAAACATTGGAGTGTTCCAAAAAACTACTATGAATCTTATTATTTTCAACAATATTTTAGAAAGAAGGTGTCTATAGCAGCAATATAAGGAAGAGCCAGATAGATGATAGATAGATGATGTTTTCAAGATTTTTATTAACTTTTACTATAATCTAGTTAAATCTAGTAAAATATTTACAATGACCTACACTTAATGAAAAAATTAGCTATTGCTATTTTTTATTAAACTAAAATTTAATTCTCTTTAAGTCGGTGTAAGAGATTGAAATAAAAAAAATGAACTTATCTAAATGTCTGGCATCAATATAGCAATATTTCAATTGAATATTAAACAAAATAGAAAGAAATATATTTCCATTAAGTAAGAATAAAATAATACCTAATTTTATAGCAATTGCAAAGTCAAGCCAGACATATTAGTACACACCATTAACTTCAGCACTCAGGAGGCTGAAGTAGGAAGATTTAAAGTTACAAACTAGGCCATATTACATAGAGAGACCATGTTTCGAATAATAGAAAGAAATTAACAAAAATTTAACACACTTATCAATTTAAACCTCAGTAATGCTAGAATAAGTGTTTTTTGACAAATTAAACAATGGTAGCATAAAATATGTTCTCTCATTCTTATTGTTTCTGAAATGCACCAGCTGTTGACCATCTTGACTAAAGAGAATCTTATTTGATTTTATGGAGTTTACAATGAAAGTTGTTTTAGTAAAATTGAAAACATCTTAGGAGCTTCCAGCATGTTTTCACTTAATTATCCATTTTTCCTGGGAACACAATATTTTTAAACTATCTCAACATGTAAAAGTAATAAAAATAATATGCATGGGTACAATATTTTTTTTTACTTTTTATTCCTGTAAAAGATACTGAAATTTGATTTTGTAAAACTGGACTTGATATATTTTCATGAAGCTTAGCACTGTGATAAAAATAACTGCACACAATTTCTGATTATAAATTTTTCTTCTCCAGCCTAATAATATTTGATCTTTTGTAACTTTCCATGAATATCAATCAGGAAATTAAAAATATTCATAAAAGGAACTAGACAAAATGATTATTAGTAGCTAAATCAAGGAAGCACAAGCTGTCATTTCAACTAGCAGACTATAATAAAAATACATGTCAAATCTAACAAAAAATTATTCATTTAATCCTTGGGCAAATGCATTTGAAATTATCAAAATGTTCTCTTTACAGCATTTGGCTGAATATAGTTGAATGCAACTCTGCTACTCTAGTTCACCAATCGATTTAAATTGACATTTTGTTATAACAGGAGTATTTGGGGAATAAAAGATGAACATCCTTTCATTCCTACTCATAAATCAATTTTATTTGGCGCAAAAATATAGAAAATCCTTTAGCTCTAGTTATTAATGTACAATCTTAACAGCATAGCTATATGCTTCTTCTCTTGCCCATCCTAAGGTAATCATGAAAGACTGAGCACAAAGTACATACCAAGCATATTTGGAAGTATGTATTTCTGTAATAGCAATGGCTGTAAAAATACTCATTTGTTTTCATTTCATGTTTCTTTTACTCAATTTTAAATTCATAAGGATTTTAGGCAATTTTCTGATTTCATGTCACAGTACTTGTGTAAACACTGATATACCCACACAGAGCTTTATATTTCTGCCCTGGTTGTTGTATAATTCTGTTAAAACTCCATATAAGGTAGTATATTTATTTATTTATTTATTTATTTTTAGAGTTATTTATTGTTATTGTAAATGTAATGTACACAAGTGTTACAGTTACATAAGTCAGATAAAGAGCACATTTCTTTGAGAACACTTGCCACCCCTTCCCTGACTTTCTCCCCATTTTCAAAAGACACCTTTGTTTGTTCCTTCTCTGGGATTTTTCCCTGCTCAGATGGCTTTTATGTTTTGAGAAACCCAAGCAATCCTGCAATAGATCTGACACTAGTAGCCACAGTTCTGAGTGAATGTGCCAACTTGGAAACTAAAACACCCAGTTCCTGCCACATCTTCACAAGATGCAACCCAGAAATATCTAGACAAATCCAAAGATACTTAGGTAAGCCTCTCTTGGATTCTCAGGACCCCTGTGTGATAATAGCTGTTTGTGCTTTACATTTTGTGATCCCTTGTTATACAGAAAATTGTAATTTTACTCACACTACTTAAAGACAAAACTATGCATACATCTTTTTAATATAATTTAATTTTTTTCTTTATTGTCAAAGTTAAGTACAGAGGGGTTACAGTTTCATATATAAGGCAGTGAGTACATTTCTTTTTCAGCTTGTTACCTCTTTCCTCATTTTGCCCCTGCCTCCCCCACTCCTTCCCCCATGAGTTACACAGTTGGTTTACACCAAATGATTTTGTAAGTATTGATTTTATCATTTGTCTCTCGATTTTGATATTCCCTTTCCCTTCTCTAGTTCTAATAAATGCATATACAGTATCCAGGGTACTCAGAGGAGATACAGTGATGGGGGACGGGGAGAGGTACAACTACAGAAAGGAAATACGAGAGAAACAACAACAACAACAAAAGGTACTGTTTCACATGGCATGTTGAAAATAATTACAACAATGATATAACACTTGCTTCCATAGCATAGAGTTCATTTCACTTAGCATCATCTTATGGTTTCATAAGGGCATAGCTATTGGGCTCTTGTGATCCTCTGCTATGACTAGTCTAAACCTGTACTAATTATTCCCTATGAGGGAAACCATAGAGTCCATGTTTCTTTGGGTCTGGTTCACTTCACTTAGTATAACCACTCTGGAAAGCGGTATGGAAGTTCCTCAGCAGGCTAAACATGGAGCTCCTCTAAGACCCAGAAGCCTCACTTTTGGGCATCTACCCAAAAGATTACAAGCAACACCACACTGAAGCCGCCAGTACAACAATGTTGTTCATTGCAGCACAATTTTTCATTGCTAAAATATGGAACCAACCCAGATGCCCCTCAGTAGTAGAGTGGATCAGGAATATGTGGTACATATACACAATCGAATTCTATGCTCTATCAGAAAGAATGACCTTGCCCCATGTGTAAGGAAATGGAAGGAATTGGAAAAAAATTATACTAAGTGTTATGAGTACAACTTAACGTTTAAAATCTAATTGTAAGAACTCATTTTCCCCCAGGTAGTACAAAAGCCATAATCTGTTAACTCTAGGTACTTCTTTCTTAAATTATATAACATTTTTGCTGCATATTTTTAGTGTCTAATATGTCTAATTCGTGCAAGATAGTATTATTATTTTCATTGTTGTGTTGTTAATTTTTGCAATAGTTATAAAGTCTCTTTCGTCCCCTGGCCTGTGATGCTTTTCTAAATTCCCCTGTATTGATTTTTAATAAATACTTGGATTGGGTAGAGAATTCATGATTGACAGTTGCTTATTTTCATACTTAAAGAAAAATTAAAGGTGCTTGCCTTTTCACTTCTTTTTGCCTTCAAATATAAATCCACTATCATTCTATTTCTAATCCCTTTACAAGAAATCAACTTGACTTTTAGTATCTGATGCTCTCCTCCCACTATTTTTTGGTTCCATAAGAGGCCTTACTTTTAGATTTGCCAGCTTTTCATCATTATAATACAATATTTCACATGGGCTCCTTGTGGTGAAAGGTTTACTTAGCTTTAGCTGAGAGATTTCATGGTTTGAAGCAGTGGCCTCACAGTGTGACAGATTGTAGAGAGCATATAGAGAGCTTGCATATAGAGCCAAGAAGAAAAGAAAAGGGAAAAAGCCAGGCGTGTGTCTTTTTCACCTATCTCCTGACAGAATAAAAGGGTCATAGAAGAACCAGTGTTTGAATATGGTTTCAGTGACCTAGTGGATTCCCACTAGGCCATGCCCCTTAAATTTTTATCATAAGATTGATTTATTTCTAGTTTCTGAGGAACTTACAGGATAATTTCCCAAATAATTGCACTAGTTGACATAACCATTAGTAGTATGAGAGGGTTCCTTTCCCCTGAATTCTCTCCAGTATTGTTGTTGTTTACTTGCAAAATCATCAATCAGTGCTAAGACAATATTAGTCAGTAGGAAATGGTGACTTCAGTACTTTGCTTTTAGTATGGTAGCATAGTAAATTAATAGACCATAATAGTTTTGACTTTCTATGGTTTGTAAGACTGTAAAATGTACTTGAGCAAATTAACATATATTTTAAATGTTCATGGAAATCATGTTACTTCCACCTAACAAAGAAACCCACAAAAGGTTATAAATCTTCATCATAAAATTCTATGTATTTATAGACACATTAACTTTAATGATTTCCTATTCTAAAATACATGCAATAATGGGCAGCTAGGTTCTTCCCTACACATTTACTTTCAGTTGAATTGGAGAAAACACTAATTTAGTCTAACAAACCATAAAAAACTTCTTTACCTTTTAAATTACAAACTCAATCTTTTCCACTTCAAAATTATTTTAACATATTAATAAGAACACTTGTTTACACTTTAACACAGGGCTACTAATAACACTATTATCATCTTGGTTCTTTATTCCTGTTATCTTTTCTATTATAAGCTAGATACAGCTTTTTCCACTTTATTCCTCTTTCCACTTCATCACCAGAAGCTCATATCAAAATAAAAATATTCCTTCTTGTCTCGGAAAAGTGTACAGGAAATATTACCACTTTGACCTTTTCAGTGTTCTTCATTTTGACTGGTTGTCTGTTCCAATGCCAAACTCCAGATAGGAAAACAGAGAAAGCTGGCTTGGAAAGCAATTCCAATCACAGAATACTAAAAAGGTCATATTAGAGTGGTGTTACCTTCACAAAACATGAAAGATAAGGAAAATTACAAGGTTTGAAAAAGAAGTGTAATCTTCACTTGTTTTAAAGAAGTGACTACTAGCAAACACCAATGGTCACTCTAATTTTGTTTATAAAAATTTGATTCTTGGGCTGGGGGTATGGCCTAGTGGCAAGAGAGCTTGCCTCGTATACATGAGGCCCTGGGTTCGATTCCCCAGCACCACATATACAGAAAACGGCCAGAAGTGGCTCTGTGGCTCAAAGTGGCAGAGTGCTAGCCTTGAGCAAAAGGAAGCCAGGGACAGTGCTCAGGCCCTGAGTCCAAGGCCCAGGACTGGCCAAAAAAAAATTTTTTTTTTGATTCTTGAACTAGTGGCTCCTTATATAGCCCATACTGGAGTTGAAATAATGATCCTCCTGTCTCAGCATCCAAAATGTTTCATTATGGGAAAATCCTAAGTAAGGAGTGAATGCCTGTCTGCTTATTACATTGATTCATTTAAACTACATTTTAAAAGGCATATTTTCACAAAAGATATATTTTTGCATCTTAATGCTATTGTTGTTGTTGCTGTTGTTGTTGTTATGACTATTTGCTGGCCCTGCAGCTTGAATTCAGGGCCTTTGTGCTGCTTTACCACTTAAGCCACAGAACTATTTCTGGCATTTTCTGAGTTGTCTATTACAGATAAGAGTCTCATGGACTTTCCTGCCAAGGCTGGCTTCAAACCCCAGTCCTCAGATCTCAGCCTCCTCAGTAGCTAAGATTACAGATGTGAGCCACTGGTGCCTGGTTAATGTTAATTATTTTTAGTTGACAATACTGGAATATTTAGCATATTATTACTGGCAATATTTAAGAAAATAATTTTCCTTCTTTCTTTTTCCATTCAGAACGTAGCATAAACTACTTAGCAGGAATGTCTAAAAAAACAATAACCTTTACCTGATTTATTTGAGCTTCTTGTAATTTCCCATACCTGGGCTTATTGTCCTTCATATTACATTAAAATAAGGAACTGATCTTTTCAATGTGTCATTTCAATGTGTATGTACAGGTACTGGGGCTTCAACTCAGAACCTGGGTGCTGTGCCTGAGATTTTCTATTCGATGCTAGTGTTCTATCACAGTTCAATTTTGAGTGTTTTGTTTGTTACTTGAAGGTAAGAGTCTCAGGAAATTTTCTACCAGGACTGGCTTTAATCCACATCCTCATATATCAGCCTCCTGAGTAGCTGTGATTACTAGCATGAGCCACCAGTATCCAACTGGATAAGCTTTTTAATTTTAAATACAATTAAACAAAAGTTGGTTGTATTGATGAATCATTTTTATAACAAAAATAAGCATTCAGTCTGAATATGTAGTAGTGTTCCCTTTGGCCACATCCCAGCCAACATCTACTATTATTTGTTTTTTTAATATTGGCCATTGTAACTAGGATGAGGTGCAATCTCAATGTGGTTTTGATTTGCATTTATTTTACTTTGGGTTTTTTTTGTTTGTTTTTGCCAGTCTTGGGGCTTGAACTCAGGGCCTGAGCCCTTTCCCCCATCCTCTATCCCTTCCTGTAATATTTTTAGGGTATCTGCTCTTATGTCAAGGTCTCCATTTGGAGTTGATTCTGGTGTAAAGTGGTATATAAGATCTAGCTTCAGTTTTCTACATGTGTATCTGGCTCTACATCTTTATGAACTAATTCACAGGGAGAAAGCCTGGAGCCTACTGAGAAGAACTGATATAGTCAGATCTACTTTAAGATTAATTTTGCTCTGGAATGTAACTCATCATGATGTTCTTCTGAACCTGAGGTTCAGAAGACATACTTTGAGAGTTTTCTTTGACCTGTTAACATATCATGACAATCTCATTGCACTTTAAAGTTCCCTACCCATTCCACTATGGATTATCCATAGGTGGTGATGGTAATTGAATGCATAGAGTACTTGTTGAACTCTTTAAAAGCTGTCATGTCAATCACACTCTGCTACCTGGTCTTTGGGAGGACTTTGATGATCCTCTTAAGCATCAATACATCAATAATTTCACTCTGAAAGTGTCTTTACTTATTTGAATAAACCATATTGTTCTCACATGTGTAGGAAGAATAGATGTAACTCTGTTGATCCAAAAGTGGTATCTATTGTCTCATCAACTATGCAAAATACCTGCAGTGCATCACAGTTAGTAGCCTAGTTATAAGTACAGGTTCTCTTTATTATTTGGGAATTAATTTATTCTAAGTGAAGTTACATTAACAGAATTCAAGATAGCTTGAAGGGAAATATTTTAATTTATTAAAATGGTAGTGGTGCTTCTGGGTAACAAAGATGAATTCAATGTGCAATACTTATGAGAAATGAGAGTCAAGCAAGCAAATTCTGTTAGAATTAACTTAATTGTGGTAGCACTTATTTGCAAGTTGTTACTTCTTTTCTAATTTCACATTTTTCATTTGCTTTGCTGGTAGCATGATTTTTAAAAATAGTATTGTTTAGGTAAAACAACTGTTTCAAATCCATTTTGAAGCCATGTTCTACGTGACTTCACTTTATCTATGTAAATCCATGCGGTCACAAAATGTAAGTTGATTTTCTTATACAAGTTGAGTATTCAGTGAGTGCCTCACCAATGGTGGTTCAGCAGGTGGAGTCCACAAAAGAACACATGTGCATAGTTTACTCTGTGGCTTGACTCAGAAATTGGTGTCCTGTTTACTCTGCTATACCCCATTATTTACCTTATTATTTTAGATTTCTATGAATGCCCAATATGTATTAATTAGTAAAATATACATTTATTGACTGTATAATACAAATATAAATATTCTTGTTAATGTATAACTACTTACAAATTTCACAGTCTGTTTATTTTTACTTAGATCATTTTATTCAGTGTTTGCTCAATATAAAGAAATAAACTCTCCCTATAGAGGTAGATATGATTGTTTACCTTACAAAGAGCAAACTTTCCTCATAAATAGCTTCATTCCCTTGTCCGTAGGTGAGTTCTACTAAATTTGACAATAAAGGGCTGGGAATATGGCCTAGTGGTACAGTACTTGTCTAACATAGATGAAGCCCTGGGTTCAATTCCTCAGCACCACATAGATAGAAAAAGCCAGAAGTGGTGCTGTGGTTCAAGTGGTAGAGTGCTAGCCTTGAGCAAAAAGAAGCCAGGACAGTGCTCATGCCCTGAGTTCAAGCCCCAGGACTGGAAAAAAATAACAATAGAGCTGGGAATATGGCCTAGTGGTGCTTGCCTCCTACACATGAAGCTTTCAGTTCGATTCCCCAGCACCACATATATGGAAAACGGCCAGAAGGGGCTCTGTGGCTCAGGTGGCAGAGTGCTAGCCTTGAGCAGGAAGAAGCCAGGGACAGTGCTCAGGCCCTGAGTCCAAGGCCCAGGACTGGCAAAAAAAAAAAAAAAAAAAAAAAAAAAGAAGAAAAGAAAACAAAAAAATTGACAATAAAGAAATTAAGTAAATAAATGAATCAATGAAATTAAAATTAAAAATGAACTCTTGTTTCCAATTTAGAGTTGATTTCAATAAACATGATTTTATATTATCATAAAATAAATAAATAAATAGGTGTGCTTGGCTCTCATTAAGCAGGCCACATTGAATCTAGTCAAAATAGTTAATATTTCCAGGATACATGGTCCTGTTAAAAGAATCATATATCCTAAACTGGCCTGATCCAATTGGACAATTGGGTTCAATAAAAGCTTCCTTTTATTTATAGTAAACATGAAATAGAAAGCTGGGTAATGTAATGTTAACAACTGAGCTCTGATGATCAAAGCCAGTCTGGAAAGAAAAGTCTGTGAGACTCTATCATCAATTAACTAGCAAAATGCTGTATTGATTGAAGTGTGGCTTGAGTGCCAGAAAACCAGCTGTAAACAAAAAAGCTGAATGAGAACAGATGGAACTGAGTTCCAGACTAGGTACTAACAGCAACCACAGAGATGATAACCCTAACTTTTGCTAATAGCCATAATGCAAACTAGAAAACAGTAAGTCAGGAGGAAAAGTCAGCATAATAAGCTGAAAAGAAATCTCAGGAACAGAGCAAGATCCAGATGTAAGATACCTTATGTTCACTATTCTTTTGGATGTCTTAGTACATGTAACACTGTTTCCATTTTTGGAATCACTTTTACTATTTTATAAAGACCTTTTCTTAGTTATAGCTAAAAGTATGCAAAGGAAAATCTTCCCTGTATGTGTCTTTGCTGGTAACTTTGATTTTTAAGTGACTTCTTTAATATTTTTGTGCCTTAAAATACACATATAACACCCCAAAGTTGTTCTTTTTTGAAAATTTTTATTATCTTTAAGTAGTTGTACAAAGGAGTTGCCATTCACTAAAGCAGTTTATGAACACTGTGCATTTTTCTCAATGTCATCCCTTGCAACATTCTCATCTACCATTTCCAACACAATCATTCCCTCATTTTTCTTAATTTTTAGGTTTTGAGTTAAGTATTTTGCCTTTCAACAATGCAGTTTACTTATAGCACCTTGATCTGTGTCATCACTTCAACATCTTCCCTTGCCTCACTCCCATCTTCAGCCCACCCCTTCCCATATTTTTCTCAATTCTGTAGTAAATACAATGAATTCTTGACTTCATTCTCCCCTGCCCCCATCTCCCTTCATTCTGCTACTCATCTCCCTTTGGCTCCACCCTCCCCTCTTATAGTACCCATTTCCTGGTACTTATTTTGTTGGACTTACATTATTGACCTTTTTAAAGAATTATACTATTTGTGCTCTCCACTGTCCATTATATTTCAGTTAGTTCATTCATAAACCCTTCACTTAGCACCAAGTGTTTACTTGAACCTACAATAAATGAGAGAAATTATGTAACCTATGTTGCTCTGGATTTGTTTTCTTCACTTAATAGAATATTTTCTGAAAGTTTCCATTTCATTATGAATCATGCAATATCATTCTTTCTGAAGAATGAGTAGAATTCCGAACCACGTTTTCTTGATACATTCACCTACTGAAGGACATGTGGACTAATTCCACATCTTGGCTATAGTAAACAATGCTGCAATGAACATGGCTGGACTGGTAGCTTTAGTGTGGCCTTTTATGCTGTCTATTGGATAAGGGCCTAAGAGTGAGAAAGCTAGGTCACAGGGAAGCTCTATGTTTAGTCTTTGAGGAACCTCCATACTGAGTTCCAGAATGGCTCAACAAATTTAAATTTCCACTAACACAGCTATAGATTTCTCCACATCCATGCCAGCATTTTTCATTATTAGTATTCTTGATAATGCCATTCTGACTGGGGTGAGGTGGGATCTCAGTACTGTTTGATTTTCATTTCCCTTTTGACCAGAGATGATGAACATTTCTTCATGTTTCTTTTGGTCACTTTCGGATTTTCTTCTGAGATGTCTCTCTTTAAAATCATTTGTAAATTTATTAAAAGTTATTCTCTTTCATGCTTTGATTTACCAATGAATTATTTTTATCAATATCAGTTAAAAGGGTGTTGGATATCATGAAAAACAGTAAACACAGAAGCAAAGAAACAATATCTATTGTTTTCAAACATAAAACTTAGTGTAACTTAAATTATCTTTGGGGCTCAATCTAGGTTAATTTAATTAATCTTTGACCATAGTTACGATATATATTTTAAGGTAATTGAATTGGTTTTCCTGTAGCCTTCTAATTCAGTTTTTACTTCATCACATATCTGTTTTTCCTTATTATCTTACTTAATTGTTTAAAACACCCACACTTCTCTAGAAAATATATATCTTTTAGATATGTTTTTACTATTTCTACATAACTATCAGGACTTTATGACTTCTGTTTCTAAATTATCTTCAAATGAAAAGACTAGAGAGGATGTATTTAATAAAGGATGAACTAGTTAATAATAGAAAAGAAACAATGAAAGTTTAATATCATGTGGAACACTCTAAAGAATTGTTACTAAAATGAGATTTGGGAATTGAGTATTGCATAGTGCAGTCTACTTTTCAAATTTTCTTAAAATACATGGCAATACCTTACTTAGAGTTGGAAGCCAACATCAACTGATACTCATGAATAGTTTAAGGATTCAGTGAGTCTGATTGTGGTAGTGTACACTTTTAATCTCAGTTAATTAGGTGGCAGAGATCTGGAGCATCATGTTTGGAAGCCACATCTCAGCAAGTACTACAGGTGTGGTTATTTTCACATGTAATCCAGGCTACAAGGAAATATGTCAATAGGAAGACTGCAATTGCCAACCATCCTGGACAAAATTACAATACTCTAATTGAAAAATATAAGCTAAGATAAAAAAGAGCTTGGCTGTATGACTCAAGTAACAGAGTAAGATGAAAGAATCTTTGACAACAGCTATAGAGACTGGAGCATTGAAGATACAGAATTTACAGATTTCAAGCCAGTGTTGAAATGTCAGGGAGATTCACAGTGGAAAGAGAATAATTGCCCCAGATGGAGGCAAGCCAAGATCAGCAGTTATTTAACGGTGTGGGCTGATCTTGACTATTTCACATGATTCAAGTAACACACTTATTTATCTAAACTATAAAGTTTCTATTATTAAACTTAATTATCTATTAAACTTAATCTATTATTAAACTTAATTCAGATAAAAAGACTATATTTCTTGCAAAGACTAAGTTAAGGACTTCCAAAGACAATGGTTTTGTGAGAAAATCCAATATACACTTTTATATTATTCAAACTGATTAAAATAAAATCACATCATTATTCATTAACTTTTAGGCATTCATATACGTATTTTACATACTAACTTAAAATATAACTGACATGCTTGAATTACAAACTCAAGGCTTGAAATTCTATATTAAGCATTTCTTTCAATATTATTTAGTGGGTAATTATATATACTAATTTAATTAATGGGACTCTCTAAGCAAAATCCTTATATTTTCATAAAAAATAAAACCTAAAATTTTACATCTTGTTGAATAAAATTTTTATCATCAACTAAGTGGGCTTAGAAATTGTATTGGTGGTAAAAAAAAAATAGCATATATTGTCTGTTCTTTCATGGACTTTTAAACTCCGACCTTCTAAATAAGTTAACCAGTGTTTTTTCAAAGACACAAATTTTTGCACCCAATCTATTATGTGTCCTGCTCAAATTACACATCAAAACCCAATTACTTTATGTTGTCCGGAGTGGTATGGGGAACACTTCTTTTAGAACAAGTGTTAAGAGTTCATGAAATAAAAAATGTAATAATGTACGTACTTGCCAAAAGTAGACAAAAAATAATTTTAGTGGTAAAAATGAGGAATGGATAGGGAGTAGAATGCAGTCATAATAATTTATGCATTCCTATGAAATGAAGAAAGTTGAAGGGAGGGTTAGGAGGGATGGAGAAGAATGATGTAAGTGTGATAAAGATGCATTGTACTTATAAACTGATTTGTTGAAAGCTAACCCTTTGTACAACTAATTAAAAGTAATGAATTTAGAGGTTGGTGTGGCTCACGTGGGAGAGTGCTAGCCAATGAGGAAAGCATCAGAAACTAAGTTTGCATCTTGTTCTTGGACAATATATTATAAAATAATAAAAAAGAAAAATTGGAATAATTTTAAGCTAATATCAGATGCATTATCAGCTTCATCATATTTTTAAACATTTCTAATATCTTCAGGTATTTCATTTTAACGTGCTGTGTTTTGTCTATTAGTTCCACATATTTAGCAATGAATTTTTATTACTGAGGGTAAAATCTCACTGGTGAAAAACAACTAATCTTGTCCAACAACTATTTTAAGTGTGGTGACCTAATGAGGTCTTTCTTTGAACATGTTTCCTATCCAAAATCAAACCTTTCTTAGCTTTGCTTTTCTGACAAGGGTTTCTGACCTGAAACTGTCTACGGACTTACACTATTGTGATTGCTCTCATCATTAAATGTAACATCTTTGGTTTCTCCTTCTTTCAATTTTTAAAGTTTCATTCGTTTCATTTATATTTTCCTATTATTATCTTCTTTTATTTGCATTGTATTCTCTACTTTTCAGTGATTATTCTAGTAAACAAAGCAGAAAGAAATAAAACTATGTATAGTTCTTAATTTCTGTGAAAAACCTTTAGGGTTCTTTCTATTTGCAGTACAGGTAAATCCAATTTTTTTAAAAATAATATTCCAGGGCTGGGGATATGGCCTAGTGGCAAGAGTGCTTGCCTCATATACATGAGGCCCTGGGTTCGATTCCCCAGCACCACATATACAGAAAATGGCCAGAAGTGGCGCTGTGGCTCAAGTGGCAGAGTGCTAGCCTTGAGCAAAAAGAAGCCAGGGACAGTGCTCAGGCCCTGAGTCCAAGCCCCAGGACTGGCCAAAAAAAAAAACCAAAAAAACAAAAAATAATATTCCAGGTGCTCTGTAATCAAGGTATTAACAATTTGATATTATTTGCTCTTAAAAAACTTCTCTACATAAAGTGAATCACTTATATTTCATCACACTTGTGTTATATTCTGCCAATCTTATTTTATAGCAGTCTATGTCTAATTTGTTCATACACTTGAAAATGTTCTTTCTGAGAAAGGCACAACACAAAGATACCTTTCTTCTTTTCTTTTTTTCTTTTTTGTTGGTTGTCGAGCTTGAACTCAGGAACTGGATACTGTCTATGAACTTTTCCATTTTAGGCTAACCCTGTACCACTTTGAGCCACAATACCGGTTTTCTAGGAGGGTTAGTTTGAGATAAGAGTCTCATGGCCTTCCCTACACGAGCTGGCTTTGAAATGGACTCCTCAGCTTCTTTTACCAAAGATTACAGTTGTGAGCCACCTGCTCCCAGCCAAAGACACCTTTCTATAAATATTTCCTAACCACAGATCACATTGTAACTTTTCCGTTCTGTAAGTTATATCTATGATATTACATTATTTTCCTTACACTATTGACTATTGTAAAAATGGTCTCAAAATTAGAGAGTAGGGTTGGGATATGGCCTAGTGGCAAGAGCGCTTGCCTTGTATACTTGAAGCCCTGGGTTCGATTCCCCAGCACCACATATACAGAAAATGGCCAGAAGTGGCGCTGTGACTCAAGTGGCAGAGTGCTTGCCTTGAGCGGGAAGAAGCCAGGGACAGTGCTCAGGCCCTGAGTCCAAGGCCCAGGACTGGCAAAAAAAAAAAAAAAAATAAAAAAAAAATAAAAAAATTTAGAGAGTAGAACAGTGATATATTATGATCTTCAAGATAAAGGAAGATCAAAGAAGAAGCCAGAGGAGGAGGATCAATAACAGTATTCAAAATAGACTCAGAAAGGAGTAATCAGTACAGATATTCTGTGGCACAGTTGTATTAATGCAGTTTTGAAACACATTTTTCAAATTGTCTAGCAAATTGTTTTTTTAACTGTTTTCCACACAAAAGACTAGTAAATACCTGAACTGATGGCATTTGATCCCCTGATTTGATCATTGAACATTTTATACATGTTTTTAATTATGAAATGCATTGGAAAATATACATGACTTTATATTCCAATTAAAACATTCAAAATGGTGTGAAAAAAAATTTCATTTTTCCTTTTGGCACAAATTATGTGTACATTTTCCAATATGGTTTTGCCTATATTAACATAGTATATCAGTACTATTTTAGTTTACTATAGGAGCTAAAAAATAAAATATTTGTCAACAAAACTAATTCTAAAGTGATTTCAGAGAAAGCATTTCATTTGAGATAGTCAATGGTACAATTCAGAATGCATGAGTTAAAAGTATTAATTATAATTCTTTAGAATAGAAATCTGCTAGTTGCTTAGGAATAATCACTCAGTGTGCTCCTCACAGACTTTATGCCTGTCTTGGGTCTTGTAATCAGGGCTTGGATGAAATCCCTGAACTTTTGGACTCAAGGTCAGTGCTCTATCACTTGATGATTTTTTTTTTTTTTTTTTTTTTTGGCCAGTCCTGGGGCTTGGACTCAGGGCCTGAGCACTGTCCCTGGCTTCTTTTTTTGCTCAAGGCTAGCACTCTGCCACTTGAGCCACAGCGCCACTTCTGGCCATTTTCTGTATATGTGGTGCTGGGGAATCGAACCCAGGGCCTCATGTATATGAGGCAGGCACTCTTGCCACTAGGCCATATCCCCAGCCCAGTGCTCTATCACTTGAGCCACAGTTCTACTCCTAGATTTTTTTTATGATTAATTAGAGATAAATATCTCATAGATTTCCTCCCCAAGCTGGCTTTGAATGGCAGTCCTCAGTTCTGTCTCCTGAGTAGCTAGGATTACAGATCTAAGCCACTGGCACAGGGAAATTGTATTGCTTTCTTTTTTTTATTGTTGATTTGATGAACTTCTTAGATATGTTAAAATTATTTATGTTCTAGCCTACCACTGGATCATTTAAAATATTTGTGGGTTTTTTTGGTTTTGTTTTTAAATCTTGCCCCATATGCTTCAAAATTATCAGAATGAAATGACTGATGGGAGCTTGCATGTATAAATGGTCAGCTTCAGTCTATTCTTACTAATTTGCAGTTTTGAGAAGAAAGAAATTAATAAGGATCTATAGAAAGATCCATTTATATGCAAGTGTGTACATATAGATAGATAGATAGATAAATATATTGATATGCCTTTTATATGGTGTCATGCAAACAGAACAGCTTGGTTGCAGAAGAAAAACTAAGTAAATATTCACGGATTAAATGTAAGTACAACCAACTGGCTGTGTAAATAAAGCCTAAAAACATGTGTCTGGATACTTACATTGTTTAGTGATTTTACTTTTGTCCACATTTATCCCCTAGTGCATTACTTGGATTATTTTAATGTAACAAAATAGGTGCAACTTTGAGTAAAGGTTACATTGAACTTAATTCTAATGATATTTCATTTCAGAAAATGAAAAATAAAAGGATTTCATTACTAATGTAATATTCTCAGAATAAATTCATTTTATGAATCTTAAAATGATGTCATAGTGACATTTAGCACATATAGTTGGAATTATGGAAAGATTAGTTTTCTAATTTGAGAACTCATTCCTTCTATCTATAATCACTAAATTTCTATATTGGAAGTACATATCTCTCTATATGTCCATCCATCTGTCCTGTCTGTCCATCTGTCTATGTATCCATCTATCTGTGTATCATATATCTATCTATCTACTTACCAATCTGTCTGGCTGTTTACAGTTACTGCATGCATTCAGATCTAAATTGAGCAATCTGTTTTATATGTAAGTGCTTTTTATACCTTTATCTAGTTTATTAAGTGTATAAATTATTTCACAGGTCTTTTATCAAGCTGTTTCATCCTTGCAGTAAATGTGTTAGCCATTGCCAAAATACTTTAAGGCACTGAGATAAAAGCATATATGTACTTTTATATGCAATTCTGTATGCTGAACTCTCATGAAAAGTATATGGAGACATATATAACATAACTTTTCTAAATTTTGTATTATATGGTATTTTAACTGATAAATCCAGGTATGTGTAATTAAGAAGGCATTTCTGGGGCTGGGGATATAGCCTAGTGGCAAGAGTGCCTGCCTCGGATACACGAGGCCCTAGGTTCGATTCCCCAGCACCACATATACAGAAAATGGCCAGAAGCGGCGCTGTGGCTCAAGTGGCAGAGTGCTAGCCTTGAGCGGGAAGAAGCCAGGGACAGTGTTCAGGCCCTGAGTCCAAGGCCCAGGACTGGCAAAAAAAAAAAAAAAAAAGAAGGCATTTCTGTTTATTGACTATAGCTTTACTCAAGTAACTTATGGCAATTCTGAAACAAGATAAAATTGAATTGGCTACCTGTCATGTTTATTTTCAAATTTTCTTTTCCTTAGAAAATTGTATTTTCGAAAGTCAACTTGAATTTGTTACTCAGTGATTTAATAAAATACTGTGTATTTTTCTACCAATATTCATAATTGTCTTCTGCTATTTTTTCTTCTCATTTAAAAAATCAGTCTATAGTTAAGTTTCTTTTGTTTTATATGTTATAGAATAGACACTTTGTGCTTTTGATTTGAAAAAATATTGTAAGGGGATACACAAAGGGGTTACAATTACATATGTAAGGTAGTGAGTATGTTTTTTTGTCAAATGTGTTACATCCTCCCTCATTTTTCTCCCACCATTCCTCCTCCCCAATTCCCTCCCCTCCCAGTTGTACCATTCGTTTACAACATATTGTCTTGTAAGTATTGCTATTGCATTGGTTCACCTTCACCCTTTGTCTCATCATTTTGATGTTCCTCTTCCTTTCCTTATTTCAGACAAACATGTATACAATACCCAGAGTACCAAAATGAAATACAATAACAACAGGGGGTAAACCATATGAAAGATAAACAAAAGAAAAAAGAAATAATTTCACATACTATGTTAAAAATAACAACAACAATGATAAACTGCTTGCTTCCATAGGTAGGAGCTCACTTTGCTTAGCATCATCTTATGTGCTGGTATGTAAACAACATTTGAGCTATTGTTACCTTCTAGTATTACTATTCTAGACATACACTAATTATTACTAATGAAGGAAACCATAGAGTCTATGTTTCTTTGGGGCTCACTTCACTATGTATGCTTTTTCCCCCCAAGTCTTTCCATTTCCTTACAAATGGGACAATGCCATTCGTTCTAATAGAAGCATAGAATTCCATTGGGTATATATACCACAAGTTCGTGATCTATTCATATACTGAGGGGCATTTGGGGTGGTTTAACATTTTAGCTATGGTAATAATGTTTCAATGAACATGGTTGTGACGGTATCTTTACTAAGGCCTAGTTGGTGATCCCTTGGGTAAATGCCCCAAAGTGGGTTTGCTGAGTCATAGGGGAGCTCTATATTTAGCCTTTTGAGGAACCTCCATATTGCTTTCCAGAGTGGTTGAACAAGTTTATACTCCCACAACAGTATAGTAGTGTTTCCTTTTGGCCACATCCCTGCCAGCATATATTGTTATTAATTTTCTTAATAATGGCCACTTTTATTCTGGTGAAACTCAGTGTTTTTATTAACTAGAATACAACTTTAAAATCCTTTATCAGATAATTACCTTAAGTACTTTGAGTATATTATTCATAGTAACGACAGTTTCCATGGTTAAAAATGGAAGTTATTGCTGATGAGTGTTTTTGTCTATAAAATATCTCACTTGAATAAGTCAACACAGTGTCTTCAGGTTCTTTCACTAAACTAAACTGAAACATCCAAAATAAGTTAAGTGTCTCTTTTTCAAAGAAAGAATTTCATGACTGCATCCTACACTGAGTTGTGACAAGATCACCATGTATGCTGCAATCGGATATTTCTTTTCTGGCCATAGCTGAATTAGCAGGGCTAGCTATGTGACTGAATGCTAGACAATCTATGGAATGACTAACAACTCACAGATTGGTCTGACAGGAATATCTAATTCTTTTATCAAGAGAGACTGCAAGTGGTAGAACACTTGCTGAATAAGCAAAGAGCCCACATTTCCAACCCCAATAACACCATAAAATAAATAAGTAAAATGAGTAAAAGGTGACAGAAAAAGAGACTATAATAAGGAACTTCTTGATGCATAACTATTGAAGTTACCTGGAGAATTATTCCATGGCCTTTCAATTCAACAACATTAAAAAATATCTGTAATTGAACATGGAAAATGTTTCAGCAGTGGAGTGAAAAGACATGTTGAACACCGTGCAGACTAAACGCAACAACTTCTTGGATGTGACTGGCAGCATTTCTACTCACATTGCATTTGTTAAGCAAGTGACATGGGGCAGGTGCCATCAAAAGCATGGACATGTATAATTCTCCCACTGGGAAACCCATAGAAAGGACATGTCAGCTTGTGACAAGGACCATTTAGGATGACAAAGCCATCAACCTCGATGCGTCCTGGAGCACTTGAAGGACAGTGAGTCAGTTGCAGAGAAACACACACACACACACACACACACACACACACACACACACACACACACACACACAGGACCAAAGGCACGAAGGAAAGGGCACTGGTACCTGAGGCTGTAAGACAGCTTCACCTGGCACCAAAAAAGGGCCACTGAGTCCCCCCTTGTTGTCATATAAATGTTAGCCTGGCTCTGTATTAACAAGCTATGATTTTCACTGTCCTGTTTCAGGCCTTCAATTCTTAAAATGAAACTCACTTAATGGAATTTCAGGGACCATTTTCCCCCCACAAAATTGTTAAGTTTTGGTATTTCTCCCTTTCTTGAGGGGTGACACTAATCAAGATGAAGTATATTCCTAAAGTGTTCTGTTAAATGACAACTACTTTGTACAACTACTTAAAGATAATGCAAAAATGCATTATATATAAATGTATATGCTGAAAAACAACCCTTTGTACAACTATTGATGGATAATAAATAAAAGTAATGGATTGAGGATATTGAATTGGATAAATCATAATTTCAATGTCTAGTATGTACATATTCTGTAAAGAGTTAAGATAATAAAACCTAAGTTTACCAATTCAAAGCAAAGAAAGGGGAGAAAATGAGAAAAGGAGGAGGAGAGGAAAGAAGAAAAGAAGGAAGGAAGGAGGTATGAAGGGAGGGAAGGAAGGAGGGAGGGAGGGAGTGAAGGAAGGGAGAAAACAAAGAAGGAAGAAAAGAGGGAGGGAGAGAAGGAAGGAAGGAAGTGAAGAAAGAAGGAAGGAAGGAAGGGAGGAAGGAAGGAAGGAAGGAAGGAAGGAAGGAAGGAAGGAAGGAAGGAAGGAAGGAGAGGGAGGAAAGGGAAAAAGAAGGAAGAAAACTGGAGGATTAAGTTTGACCAATGTCAGGAAGGGACATTCAAATATCAAATGATTTTTATCCACAAATTTCCAAATATAGTAAGTTTTTAAACATATAATATATACTAAAAGATTGCATGCCAGGATGGCTTGTTAAAATTACACATAAAAGTATCTTAGGTACCTATACATATATTGCAAATTGTATTTACGAAAACAAACTTTATTTTTTTTCTTTTTTTTAAGTTTTTATTATAAAACTGATGTACAGAGAGGTTACAGTTTCATACGTTAGACATTAGATACATTTCTTGTACTGTTTGTTACCTTGTCCCTCATACCCCCCTCCCCCCTCCCCCTTTCCCCCCCTGAATACAGTTCACTTACACCATATAGTTTTGCAAGTATTGATTTGTTGTTGTTTCTCTTATTTTACCCTTTGTCTCTCAATTTTGGTATACCCTTTCAATTTCCTAATTCTAATACCAGTATACACGGTTTCCAATATACTCAGATAAGATTACAGAGATAGTGTAGATACAATCACAAGAAGGTGATACAAGAACATCATCAACAGTATAAACTACAGATAGACATGGGATGTTGAAAGTAGTTACAACTGTGATATAACAATCATTTCCATAAAATGGAGTTCATTTCACTTAGCATCATCTTATGTGATCATAAGGGTATAGCTATTGGGCTCTTGTGATCCTCTGCTGTGGCTTGCCTAAAACAAAGAATTTTTTTAGCCGGGCTCAGGTGGTTCATGCCTTGAATACTAGCTACTCAAGAGGTTGAGATCTGAGGATGTTAGGTGGAAGCTATCCCAGGCATGAAAGTCAGTGATACTCTTGTCTCCAATAAACTACTTAGAAAAAGCTGGAAGTGGCACAGTGGCTCAAGTGGTAGAGTGCTAGCTTTGAGCACAAAGAGGCTCAGGAAGAGAGCCTAGACCCTGAGTTCAAGCCCCAAGTCTGGCCACAAAAAAAGTCATTTTATTTGATATTAACAGTATTCAAAGAAAATTGAATTAAGAAATTCTCAAATTTTCTTCATTTTTTATATCACTTCAAAAATTATAGTATTTGCAATAGTCTATAAGTTCTCACTGGAGAGTTTTCATTAATTACAGTTTTATAAAAGTATATATTGAAAAAACATAATAATAAACAGAAACTTACATGACATAAATATGTTTCAAATACTACTTTACATATTTAAATGTATGTAAGTATATAACTGCTTAAGATAAACCAAGTGACTGTAGAAATAGTTTATTCAATTTTGGTGTGCAAATTTATGGTATTCCTTAGGAAATTTCTATAGTACTGGATCCTCACTATACAAGTGAATTGGATATTTTTTAATTTATCTGTTTCTGTATTTTCTTTCTTTCACAGTTTTCTTGTTTTGTCACTATAGGCATATTTAAAAAGTGTTTCATATCTAGAGTAAGTAGTGGATATAAGGAAAATTTATGTCATTATTACCAAGTGCCTAATCATGTATAACAAAATCAAAAGTGAAATATCTGAAAGGATAGTAGCTGGCTTGCTTGAGATAGAAGATGAACAAACTTTCTTCAAGAGGAGGAGAAGCATTCAACATGTGGAATCATTTTACTCTTTTTTTGTAACATGTTTTCTAGAGTTTTTCAAATGCTTCTTAGTGTCTGAAGTCTTCTATTGTTATCTCTACACTCTGGCTCAGTCAAATCCTTTAGATTGATATTTGACTTAACTTTTAATTTTACTTTCAGAAGCTCTTCTTTTACAACAGTATTTGATCTCTAAGTTGACCCCTAACTCACATGATACTTAAATCCAGAGTGATGTTCATATGAAGTAAATTTTCCAACTTGATTTTAATGAACAAAAGCTCCTTTGCATTGTTCATATCACAAGACTGATAAGATACATGTTATAAAAATAAAAGCATTTCTTCATTTACAATAAAAATAGTTTTATTGAAAACATTTTCAAAACGAAATAAAATGATATCAACATAAGCAGATTATTCCAGGTCATGAGAATTTTCCTTGCTCTAACTCTGCTGATTAAATGGCTGGATTTAACGTCCTAATAAGACATTTAGAGTGGCACATCTGTACATTATTTTATTGGGTAAATATTCATATTTTTTTTGCTGGGTCATGGGGCTTGAGCTCTGGGCTTGAGCACTGTCCCTGAGATCTTCAGCTCAAGGCTAGTGCTTTGAGCCAGAGCACCACTTCCAGTTTCCTGATGGCTGATTGGCGATTAGAGTCTCAGAGTTTTTCCTGCCCAGATGGCTTTGAACCGCAATCCTCAGATCTCAGCCTCCTGAGTAGCTAGGATTACAGACATGAACCACTGGGTGCCCACCTAATATTTATATATTATCATCATTTTATTGTTTTATTTTTATTGTTTTGTATGAACTAAATTTTAAATTATTTTTTTTCTTTTGAGTATTAAATCAAATAGTGACTTAACAATCAATTCAATTTTTAACCCGTGACTACATTATTAAGAATGATGTCCAGATAACTTGTTTTATATTATTTGTATTTTCAAAACTCCTATGTATACTGTAGGAATAATCTCAGAGATACACTGTTAGAAATGTGTATTAAATTTTCAGTTTAAGCCATATAATTCATTCATCCATGTGTCCTAGAGCTCTTTTTCTTTTTTTTGGCCAGTCGTGGGCCTTGGACTCAGGGCCTGAGCACTGTCCCTGGCTTCTTCCCGCTCAAGGCTAGCAGTCTGCCACTTGAGCCACAGCGCCGCTTCTGGCCGTTTTCTGTATATGTGGTGCTGGGGAATCGAACCTAGGGCCTCGTGTATCCGAGGCAGGCACTCTTGCCACTAGGCTATATCCCCAGCCCTGTCCTAGAGCTCTTAATCATATTTATATTGCTTTAAATAAGCTCTACATTCTGTCATAAATGATATTTTCACAATTTCTCTAATTCTACAGTATCTATCTATTTTCTCTCTCAAATCTTTTGCTTTTGCCTAGCTCAAATGCATCTGAGATCTTTCTTATCTCTGCTTTAAGCTTCATGCTTCCTAGATATATACAGAATAAAGACTGACAATATTTCTTCTGGTTTTTTTTTTCTATTTCCAGGATGTTTTCAGACTTACACTTATGTTTTCTAGTTACCTGTTACCAATTATTGGGCTATGAAGAATCTAAGAAATCATAATTACATGCCTCATATATTCTGTATTCCTCTATGTATTCCATTTTATAACTTTTATTTGAAAAATCCATAGTCATAGTGCGGTAAGTAAAAATCAAAGCCACTCCACATGAATTTTGCCTCTTGGTTTGTAGTCTGTATTACCAGCACCTCTTAAGTGTGAATATGGCCTTGCCTGACTTTTTTACTAGAATGATAGAGGCAAGTGATTGGTTGTCATCACTTGGTTAGTTTATCTCATACAAAAATTTTATCAGCAGAATATAGATACTCTTCTCTCATTGATCTTGAAAGAACTATGAGAAGAATATCCTATGGAAAGTGCTACGTGGCAAGGAACTGAAAGTGTCTTCCAAAACCTTCTAGACTCCCACAACAACCATAAGAAGCCATGAATTTCAGTAGGTCTGACACACAGAAAGTCCTGAATCCTGCCAGCACCCGTATAAATTTTGAAAAGGAATCCTCCGCTTTAGAAAGAAATACAACCCAATTTCACACCTTGCTTTCTACCTTGCAAGGTCCTGAATAGGAAACTCAGCTATATATTCCCTATATTCCTGACCTAATAAACACTGAGAAAATAAATGTTTATGTTTGAAGCCACGAAATCTAAGGATGATTTGTTTCATGTGCCAGTATGAAGTAGTAGATATTAGTTACACTAAAAGATTGGAAGGAAATGTTACAGGCTAACCTTTGTATTATTCTAAATTTACATTTCCTTTATTTAAATATATGATTAATGTTATTTTTCCATTGTACGTTTTCTGAGCATGCATATGTCACAAAATTCTAAATTTTGCTTTTCAGGATATTTATTTCTTTTTAATTTTCATTGTCAAACTGATGTACAGAGAAGTTACAGTTTCATACGGTAGGGCATTGGATACATTTCTTGTACTGTTTGTTACCTCGTGCCTCATTCCCCCCTTCCTCCTCCCCCTTTCTCTTCCCCCTCCCCATGAGTTGTTCAGTTCATTTACACCAAACAGTTTTGAAAGTATTGCTTTTGTAGTTGTTTATCTTTTTTATTTTTACCCTGTGTCTCTCGATTTTGGTATTCCCTTTCAATTTCCTAGTTCTAATACCAGTATACGCGGTTTCCAATATACTCAGATAAGATACAGAGATAGTGTAGGTCCAACCACAGGAAGGGATACATCAATAATAGAAGCTACAGTTACACATAGCACATTGAAAGTAGTTACATCAGTGATATAACAATCGTTTCCATAACATGAAGTTCATTTCACTTTGCATCATCTTATGTGTTCATAAGGGTATAGCTATTGGGCTCTTTTGATTCTCTGCTGTGACTTGCCTAAACCTGTGCTAATTATTCCTTATGAGGGAGACGATAGAGTCCATGTTTCTTTGGGTCTGGCTCACTTCACTTAGTATAATTTTTTCCAAGTCCTTCCATTTCCTTACAAATAAACATCTATCTTTTGTTCTCTAGAACCGCTCTCTAGGCTCCAATACAGAGTGGTTTGAAGGGCCAATGTACAAATGTCATCCTCATTCCTCTATCTTTAATCAACCCAGCTTTTTTTTTAAACTTGTCTTTTATGGTGGATTATGTTTCTTGTATGGGATACCCTTCCTACTTCCCTTCCTTTTTTTTCCTTTTCCTTTCCTTCTTTTTCCTCACTCCTTTGAGAAGCACTGAGGTTTGAACTTAGCATTTCACACTTACCAAACTGACACACTACTGCTGAGTCATATGTCCAGGCTTCTGTGTTTGTGTATAAGTGTGTGTGTATGTGTGTGTGTGTGTCTGTGTGTGTGCATGCAACATGCAATTTTATTAATTTATTTATTCAGGTGTAGATGAAGTTTGAATTGAATACCTTGCATTTATTAACTTTCTTGCTCAGCTGATCCGCTACCACATGAACTGTGCCTCCAGGGCAACTTCTTTCCTTTCATCGGTAGTACGACTTGAACTCAGGGACTACGCTCTGTCCCTCAATCTCTTTGTGTTCAAGGCTAGTACTCTATCATTTGAGCCACTGAGTCAATTCTGGGTTAATTGGAGATAAGAGTCTCATGGGGACTTTTCTGCCCAGGCTAGCTTCAAACCTTGATCATCAAATCTCAGCCTCCTGAGTAACTGACACGAACCACCACTGTCCAGTTTAAGACAACTTTTTATTCATTATCTTTGCATGTATTCTTCATGACTTCCCTGTCTACAGTGGCTTTCAACTGCAATCCTCTGTTCTCACCCTTCTGAGTAGCTAGGATTTCAGGCAGGAGCTGACATGGTATGCTCTTGCTTCACCTTTTGTTTTGATGAGTTTTCTAATAGTCCTCTCCATACCCCTCCACCCAAAAAACCCTCAATGAAGATACATTTTTATTTTTGCTTATTTATTTTTTTGCCAGTCCTGGGATTTGAACTCAAGACCTGTATGCTGTCCCTAAGATTATTTGGCTCAAGGCTAACTCTAATTCCTGAACTACAGTGCTATTTCTTGCTTTTGCTGAGTACTTTATTGGAGATAAGAGTCTCACAGACTTGTCTTCACTGGATGTCTCTGAACCTCAATCCTGAGATGTCAAGTTCCTGAAAAGCTAGGATTACAGGCACAAGCCATCAGTGCCCAGCTGAAGATGGGTTTTTTGCCCACCTCCAAACCCATGCTTGCTGACAGCGAGAATGTCACTGACTCCCAAAAGCAACAAGCTGATTTGTACAAGATAGTTGAAGAAAAGAACCTGGCCCTTTTTTCTTTCAGTGCCCCTTTACTTCAAAATCTTTGGCTACCAACCCCAGAGTCTTTCAACAATTATGTCACACAAACAGTTCTTTCTGGATTTCTTAGTACTTTAAAGATCTCATTTTTTTTCATATCTGTTTTTCCAGTGTCTATTGAGTTCTCTTAAATGTTTGTGCTGCCATCACTTTTCCTATTTGCTTGACATTAAGGGTTTCATGCCTTTTTATTTGTACTCAGCTTCAGGAAGTGAAAAGAAATGCATATTTGGTCTATTGATAAGTACACACTATCACGTAACATTTTTAACAATAAGTACTGAATTATCTGGGAAGACTGACAATCATTTTGCTAATCAATAAGTCCTGGGATACATTTTTTTTTGTTTGGAGCAACAATCCTAAGCATCCTAGAATGCAAGGATAATACGTTACATATTCCATGTATGGTTTTTATGTCATGTATTCTATTTTTGTAAGTTTGAAGGAAGACATTCCAATTATGTGCATTATCTATCTGGCAAATCCTATATGATAAAATGTATGTGTTTCTAGTGTCTAGAAATTGGTCTTTATAGTTTTTTCATTAATTATGGAATTAATAGGAAGGAAGAGCACGATGCTTCATTTTATTGTATCCATGTAGTGGTGATGGGAACACCTTTGATTCAGTGCCATAGTTTAATGGAATTTCAGTTCTCTCTACCTGGAGGTTTCCAAACTCTATTCAAATTTACTATAACTTCCTAGCTGATGATGCCAGTTACCTTTTATTACACTATTCAGAATAAAATATTGCCACAAGAGTAGCTTTATTAATGCAGAACACATTACCTAAAGCTTGGGTAATTTGGGCTCCAGAGTTCTTTGTCATCTTTACAGTCTAGTGTTGCATTCACTGAAATAACACATTAAATTTGTATGTTCTTAAGCACCTGGCTTAATTGAAACCCACGGCAATGATAGCAAAATAACTGGCCTGAATAATAAATTATAGACGATCAGTGCAGTGAAAGGTGTCAAAGACATGTTTGTATGAAGTCAAAGGTAGTAATAAGGCCTTTTATTTGATTCAAAGGTTAAGGCAGAATTGAAACTTGGTTTTCAACACTGAAATGCAGATTGACGGAATGCTAGTCTGACTTTTAATTCTAAATTAGCATTGTGTGCTTTAATTATGCATCAGAGAAAAGTGTGAATAAGCTGAAGAGTAAGTTAAATAGGAAGCTAAAGCATGTCTTTAAAACATCTATAATGTCTATAAATGTCTGATTGAAAAATGAGGGGCAACAAATAAAGCATACATATTAGTGGCGACTGAAAAATATTGTGGGATTGCTGTGTCATAGGAGAGCTCTATGTTTAGACTTTTTGGGAACCTCTATACTGCTTTCCAAAGTATTTGAACAAGTTTACATTCCCACCAATGGTGTAATAGCATTCCCTCTTCACCACACCCCCATCAGCATCTATTATTATTTGTTTTCTTGATTATAGCCATTCTGACTGGGGTGAGGTAGAATCTCATTGCAGTTTTCATTTGCATTTCTTTTATGGCCAGAGAAGTGGAACATTTTTTCATGTGTCTATTGGCCATTCTTATTTCCTCTCCAGATAAGTCTCTTTTATTTCTAGATAATTTAGCTTAAATATACGTTTGAGGGTAGCCACATGCTGGGAATACAAATAATATTTTTAGGGTAAACAAAGACATAAGAAATATGTTTCAAAAGATATTGGGATACTTTCTAAAAGAACCACTGTTCTATAGATGTACCACTTTTAAATGAATGCATAATTACTTGTCTCTGCTTCTCTCTTTCTGTCTGTCTCTTTCTTTCTGCCTCCATCCCTCCTTCACTCCCTCAGCATAGCAGAACAGAATTCTTTCCTTGGTCTCTATTAATCCTGTTCAGGAAAGAATTGGAAAAAAATCATACTAAGTGAAGTGAGCCAGACCCAAAGAAACACACATACTCTATGGTTTCCCTCATTGGGAATAATTAGTCCTAGCAGAAGATCACAATTGCTCAATAGCTATGCCCATATGAACACATAAGGTGATGCTAAGCAGAATGAACTTCAAGTCATGGCAACAAGTGGTATATCATTGTTGTTATTTTCAACATGCCATGTGAAACTGTGCCTTTAAATTTTTTTTTCCCTATTTCCTTCCCATGGTTTTACCCCTGATATCACTGTAACTGATTTTAGTACTCTGGTTATTGTATATATGTGTGTATTGGAACTAGGGAAGGAAAATGGAATACCAAAATTGAAAGTCAAGGATAAAAAAAAAAACCAAACCAAGGCAACAGCAATACTTACAAAACTATATGGTGTAAACCAACTGACAACTCATGGGGAGTGAGGGAAATGGGGGCGGAGGTAGGCCAGAGAAAAATGAGGAAGGAGGTAACAAGTTGGATAAGAAATGTACTCAGTGCCTTTCATATGAAACTGTAACCTCCCTGTACTTCACTTTGACAATAAAGAAAAAATGAATAGCAGAACAGAATTGAGAAAATGGGCTTTATCTTAAAGGATGCTTGCAGGGTAAATACCATTGCTGTAGTAAGTCTTAGCTTCATAGTTTTTAATCTTGAAACCATGGTTACACAATTATGTTAACAAAACAAAAAAACAAAAAATTCAAGCAAGCAAAAAGATATTTAATTTAATTTTACCAATTTTATTTTGTAGTGCTAGTGATTGAACCCAGGTCCTTACATTACAAACACTTTACCACTATACTACCTTAAATAGCAAGTCTCCGAAGTATTCTTTCTTTGTTTACTATGACAATATGTTTGATACTTAATTTCAATCATTGTTCTTACATGTAGTAACTGTGAGTTTTTGAAATAGCCTAGTATATATTAATGATTTTAAAACTTCTTGTGTTTTAGTGATGAGCAAGTACTTAGACAGGCAAGAGTAATGACAGTTTTGTCTCTGTTGGAAAAAGGAATTGCAATAATGAAGACAAAATACTTACACCATGGTATAGTCCTAAAATGGCAGCACTCATCTCAGTATCTCATCACTTTGAATGATAGATAAAGACATGGACATATAGATAGATAACAATACCAAACATTAACAAATGTACACAAACAGGAAGAAAAATGCCTATGATCACAATCCTTAACTTTGCGCACTGAGACACCCAGATACATTGAATACACAAAGATAGGTCTTTTTCTCTGGGTTACCTTGCTTTTCATCACTATTTTGAAAAATTTTTATGTTGGTAAGTGGTTGAGGGATTTCAGTCTGTGGTTGCTTGTGCTGACATCGTTGCATGGGTGTCCAGGTCTTACAGCCTGGCAGGAGAACCTGGCCTTAGGAACTACTCAATGATGCCAGCCTTAAGGAGATAAACTAAAAGGATTCAATGTCCCTTCCTAGTGCACACTCATAATGGAATTCTTCCTATTAGTTAACTCAATGCCTAATGGCTAACAACAACCTACTTACATCATGGATGAGAATCAAATCCTCAACATACACCCCAGATCCTAAGTGTGACATTCTCATACTGTCATCAGCAAGTGAAAAGAACAAGATTTCAAGAATAGTGCAAGAAATCATGTGGAATGTCCTTTTTATTTAGGAAGTAAAGAAATGATCAAAACACAAGAGGGACTAAACTTGTGACATAAAGACAATTTCAAATGGATCCCTTTGGTTAAAGATCAAAATAAATAATTAATGAAATGCAATTGAAGATACTAGATAAAAACTTCCATCAATTAATAATGATATTCTGTAAGGAAATACATAAGTCATTAAAATGTGAAAGTTTTCAAAAGAATTCAACTAATTAGTATATAAGAAATATGGACTTAGGAAAAATCTAACAATGTATACCAAAAATAATGCTGAAATTTTGATGAGGAACAAAATGATAGCCCTAAATATTACATTTAATGCTGCAAATTAATGAAAAGAGGAATTTGTAATCAAGCAAATCACCTCTCATATTGTTCATTATCTGTAACTTTTGCCCAAATATATACAGAAATTAAATTAGGTAGAAGAATTAGGAAAGTTTTACATGTTAGATACTAGCAAATAATCAAACAAACAAAATCCTGGACTTCTTTCAAAACAATCTTCACCAACAGCAACCACACCAATGAAAGTCCGAGAAAGTGAGGCTGAGGATAGGTTAAATAAAATTAAAACAAAGTTTAATACTTAATGTACATAAGAAACTGTAAGACTGGCTAAATTTGAGAGGTGGAAGTGAAAGATGGGAAGAGACATGGAGGGGGAGGATCTCCAATCATTTTCTTTTTAGTTTTGGATATGGCTTCCCCCCCAAATCTAGCTAACTAATAAACCATTTAAGTTGTGGACCTAATCTATGTTTATATCTATCATTCATTCCATCAATCTTTTATATCATTATTTTTGCTAAGAGTTCCCTCAGTATTGGTAAACAAAAATACATCTCATGAAACATTTTCTGTTTTCATCTCCATGTTATCCTGCTGGGGTATATATACACACATGTGTTATTTGTGTGTGTGTGTGTGTGTGTGTGTGTGTGTGTGTGTGTCTGTCTGTCTATCTATCTATACATACATACGTACATGCATACATACATATACATCAAGGTGTGTAGTTCAAGTGAAAAGAGTGCTGGAGACTAGAATTCTCTGATCAAGGTGCCCAAATCATTGGTTTCCCTAGGTACTTTGCTCTTTAGCTTGCATATACTTTCTAATGATATGCCCTCACACGATCTTTCTTCTGAATCCTTGCTCCTGAATCTTTGCATTCTTCTTTTAATGCAAACACCAATCATGTTGGTATAGGGCTCTGTCTTAAAAAATCTGTTTAGAGTTATTTACCTCCTTAAAAACCTCTGTAGTTAAATTGAGGAGCAGAACTTCAATCTGTGAGTCTTTTGTGAACCCATTTTAGTCGCTATTGGTCCTCTTGTTCCTTCAAATGGCTTTCCAGGATTAAATCATTTAAAATGGATGTAACACAGCTCTAATATGATTCCCGTTTGTCGAGGAATATTGAGTTATTTATTTTATCATAGACATATAGAAAGCCCCATATAAAGATGTGTAGAAAGCCATTGCTATTTCTATATATACTGGCATACAAGCTTGACTCAACTAGCTATTCTTACATGTTCTAGATAAATCCCTACATACCTCATATTTGACAGTTAAATACCAAGAACTCCATTATAGCACTTTAATTAATAGTCATATCAGTTACCAACTGGCTGACTCAATGCTCTATCTGGAAAGAATAATAAAGCCTTCCCTTGAAATAAACATGCACATTTTCCAAATTTGAATCCCTTTTACTTTCCTTTTCTCATGTAAAGATGTGTCTCTCATTTTCCCCCAAAGACAGGTACAAAGAAAATCTTAATTTAAAGTTTGTTAATTCATGGTTTTTATGAAATGTTTTCCTCTTTTTTTCCCCTTAGATTCAGTATTTTGGTTTGGCTAACTCAGTAGAATCAATGACAGAAGTATCAATTTTATGCAATTATAATAAAGTATGTATAAATTTAGTCATAGGAGTGATAAAAATAAAGCATAAAATTTTATTCTAATTTACAACAGCACGTTAATAGACTAAAAGAGTATATATTATATACATATTCATACATGTATTTTCTTGCACACATGCATGCGTTTATAAATGGACATGGCTATTAAACACATTTGCATACATATGAAATGTGTTTAAATACTCTTGATAAGTCATTATATAGTGTCCTTTTTGCTATTTATATTATTCCCAGATTTTTGCCTCATGTGATATAAACTTTTTATGTCATAAATGATAGAACTGTATACCATACTGTGATTTTTTTTTACCTATTATAAATTTATAGGGCTGGGGATATGGCCTAGTGGCAAGAGTGCTTGCCTCGTATACATGAGGCCCTGGATTCGATTCCCCAGCACCACATATACAGAAAATGGCCAGAAGTGGCGCTGTGGCTCAAGTGGCAGAGTGCTAGCCTTGAGCAAGAAGCCAAGGACAGTGCTCAGGCCCTGAGTCAAAGCCCCAGGACTGGCAAAAAATAAAATAAAATAAATTTATAAACTGTACTTTATATTGTTGATGATCCTCTTGTATCCCCTTCCTGTGGTTATACCTGCGCTATCACTGTATCTTATCTGAGTACATTGGAAACTGTGTATACTATTATTAGAACTATGAAAGTGGAAGGGAATACCAAAATAGACAAACACAGGATAAAAAGACAAACGACTACAAAGGCAATACTTACAAAACTGTTTGGTGTAAACCAACTGAACAACTCATGGGGGGAGAGGGAAAGGGGGAGGGAAGAGGGAGGAATGAGGGATGAGGTAACAAACAGTACAAGAAATGTATCCAATGCCTAAGGTATGAAACTGTAACCTCTCTGTACATCAGTTTGACAACAAAAAATAAATAAAGATTATAAAAAAAGAAATTTATACCATACTGTGATTTTTTTATCTATTATAAATTTTCTCAAAGTCAGAGAATTTTGCAAACTAGGTCAGAAGAAAATGTAAACTTATGTGCTTCATTGTGTGTTTGCTCAAACTGATTTCCATTAAGCATTCACCCAAGCAAAGCAGAAAATAAATCTGTTAATCAGGGAACAGTATGCTCTTGGATTTTGGTTGATAATTTGTAAGTACTGAGTTCAAAATTAGAACTTACATCTGTCCATAATACCAAAGAAGAAAATAAACAGAAAGGGATGGAAAGAGAGCCAGAGTCATAAAATGAGAAGGACATTTAGGTGATTTAGACAGTTCTTAAAGTTTTTTTTGGTAACTGAAAAAATAATGGTGTTGAGACACTTTTTTCCCACTTAGCAGTACAGGCATCTTTGGTAAAGTTTCTATTCAGTTTCTTTTCTCAGGAAATTTTTTTTCACTTCTGAGTTTTGAAAGTTTACTTTCTTAGTATAAATCTTTCATCAAATTTGTAATTTCTAAATATATCTCTCAAGGTCTGTGGCTTCTCTTTTCATTCTATTAAGAGTATCTTAGAAGAGCATAAAGTTTCATTTTGCTAAAATATAGTGTTTCAAGTTTTTCTTTAAGGGTTTGTGCTTTTGGTTTTGTACTTAAACACTTTTGCCCAATCCAAGGTCACACAGAAATTCTCCTTTTTCTTGTATATGTCTTAGATTTTTAAATTTTATATTTAGCTGTTTGACCCACTTTGAGTTTTCTTTTTCTTTTAAAATCTTTTTAAGGCTGTTTGAGGTATGTCAAAGTTCATGGAATTTTACATATGGACATCCATTTATTCTGGTGCCATTTATTCTAGTACTGTTTCTGGAAGGCAATTCACTGTTCAATGAATTGATTTTGTAACTTTATCACTTGGTAACTAAATTCATATGGCTCTATTTCTGGAAGCTTAGTCTGCCTTTAATGTTATATAACTATATGATTTTTGAGCCCTAATACACTGTATTATTTAAGGTAGATTTTTAAAAACCATATTCACTTTTCCAGTTCTATATTTGTCTTCGTATACATTTCTGATATGATTTATTGATATCCAAAAGAAATCTTTCTAAATTTGTACAGAAGTGTAAAAGTTTAGTACAAATAAGCATTTTATCTATTTTTATTGATTGTGGGGCTTGAAATCAGGGCCTATGTGTTGTCCCTGAGCTTTTTTGTTCAAGGCTAATGCTCTATCTCTTTGAGCCACAGGTCCACTTACTGTTTTGGGGTGGTTAATTGGATATAAAAACATCTCAAGGTCTTTTCTGCTCTGATTGGCTTTGAACCACTGATCTCCACCTTCTGAGTGGCTAGGATTACAGGTGTAAAACACTAGCACCAGGCAAGATATACATTTTAGTAATGCTGAATGCTCTGATACAAATATGAAAGCCTTCTCTTCACTTATTTTAATCTTCTTTGACCTTATTCATCAAGGCTTTTTCCTTTTCTTTAATAAAGTTTTAGCACAGTTTTAAAATAACAAAGTTAAAACAGAGAGAAAAAGAAATAAATATTGCCTGTTTATCTTGAAGGGAGAGAAGGTTAATGAGTCCTTTTCTCTTTTTTTATGTATAATATCACAGCCAACTGAATGTAGATTACTTCTGTTGAGATGAATATAAAGATTCCCCTGGGCAGACCCAGACTTCAAGCCCCATGACTGACAAAAAAAAAAAAAAATTCCTCCGGGATTATAAAGTGAAATATACAGTTTCCAGATAGGTATTTTCTCCTGGAAGCAATGTTTTAGAAAACTAGTACATAGTCAGAATCAGACTTTTAATCACAGATCTAATTTTATTGAATTAATCTTACTTGTATTCGTGTGTGTGTATGAGAGAGAGAGAGAGAGAGAGAGAGAGAGAGAGAGAGAGAGAGAGAGTGTGTGTGTGTGTGTAGGTCATTAATCATAGTTAATCACTTGTGTAGGCTTCTGAAGATTCTAGTGTAGTGAAGATCCTGAACAGTTCTAGACCTGCTAGGTTATTTCCTCTGCTTTTTAAAAATCAGATCTGCCAATTCTCACAGTTTTACAAGAATACTTCTCTGAAAGAGAATATTTTGTCAATTATTTTCAAAAGACAAAATTTCTGATATATTTTTTTATTTTTCAAATTTCAATGTCTCTGGGTTTTGCTCCTAATTTTGTTTTTTACTTTACTTTGCTGATGTTGAGTTATATTGCTCTTGTAGATTCTTACAGCAATAATATAAATTATCTTTTGAGTATTATTAAGTTCTAATGAAAACACTTTGAGTTACAATTTTTTTCTCAATATGGAATGAACACAATCTTACTACTTCAATATGTGTTCAGTTTCATTCATTTCTGTGTAGCTTGAGACTGCTTAAACTGAGAATTGTGTGAATGTATGATTAATTTCCACATGGTTAGACAAGTTTCTATTTTCTGTTACAGATTTCTGGTTTAATTGCACTATGGTCAGAGGAAGTGTTTTGTATTATTTCAATTCTCTTAATTTTGTCAAAGTTTGTTTTATAAATAAAGATATGGTCTATCCTGCTGTTGGTTGGTTCATAACCACTTTAAAATATTGAAATTTTATTATTATTGGGCCCAGTTTATCATAAAAATGTTAATTAGATCCTGTTGGTTGGTTGGATTGTTAAAGCTATATATTCAATTTCCTGTTTAATGATTATATATTAGCTGGGAGAGGATGCTGAATCTTCAATTATAACTTAAGATTTATTCATTTTGCTCAGCTCTGTCAATATCACTATATATATATATAAAATATTTTTTGTTGTCTGCCTACTTTCTATAAATGTTTCCTGAAAATTAGTCCACATAACATCATACAATGCCCATGTGACTTCAGTCAGTTTCTTTGCTCTGAAGTATACTCTTATTGGACATCAATCGATTTGTCAAGCTTTCATTATTTCTTGATTAATGTCTTAAAATTCTTTCTCATTCTTATACCTTAAAAGTAAACAAAGTAATGAAGTCATTTAATTTGAAATGAAGTGCATTAAAGATCAAACAAGATAATTGTGTACATATTATTTGTTTTCTTTCATTCCTATAGTTACACCATTCACAGTGAAAATAAATTTTGACATGTTAGGACATCTATCTATCATTATATTATTTGCTATCTGAGTCTTCTGTATTTGGCTTTGCATCTCCTCAATCACTTATAATATCTTGGAGTTTATCTCCTTGCCTAGAGTGTGCACTGGCTGCTCTAGACATGCTAATTAGTGCTATCTCTCACAAAATGCCAATATGAACTTCAAATGAAGCTCCACCTTAGGTCTCTATTTCTATTTAGGTCACATTTAAATATTGATGTCTTGAAAGAAGATAGTGTTCTTTTTGTTTGGAACTTCAAATGGGATTTCAAACATTAAGGGAAATGACAATCCACTTGATATACTCACAGTTTTGCTCTTTTTTCCCCATTGATGTTATTTTATAATCCTTAAGTGCTTACCATTTTTTGTCTGTTTGAAGAACTCCCTTGAGCTAATCTCTGAAAGCAGGTTGGCTGGCAAGTTTTCTTTTGTATGTGCATGTCTTTCTTCCCCTTTTAGTCTTGAAGGAGAGTTTTTCACCATTGACCATTACAGTCTTTTATTGTTGAATATTATTGTGTCACATCCGTTAGAACTTTTTTGTTATGGATGGGTAAATGATTGCCATTTGATTTGAGATCTTCCTCTGGAAATGCATTGTTAGCTATGAATTCTTTCAATGTTTTTATTGCTTGTTCAAATGCTTAATTATTAATGCATATGGGAATACATTTTTTTAATTTTTTTCTCATTTGATTTGATTCTGCCTCTTGAATTTGTGATTTGTGGCTTGTGTCTTTGGTGAAACTCAGAAAGTTTTAGTCATTATTGTCTCAATATGATTTCACTCCCACTTTTTCTCCTCTTCTTCAATTGCTAAGAAAATCAAACTGATACACTCTATATAATTAGGATCCAAAGACATATGGTACCAAAATAACCAGGAGAATGATGAAGATACACGGAATTCAGTATACAGAACTTATTTAAATTTATTACATATATACACAGTACCTGAGAATCTACACTTGAAACCTTGTAAGCCAGACACCAATGGCTCACATCTATAATTATAGCTACTCCGGAGCCTGAGATTCGAGGATTGTAGTTTGAAGCAAGCTTGAGTAGGAAAATGCATGACTAACTACGAGTAGGACAGAAGTGGATATGTGGCAGTGATAGAATGCTAGCCTTGAGTAAAAACTCAGACAATCCCCAGGCCATGAGTCCAAACCCCAGGACCAGCACGCACACGCACGCACACACATACACACACACACACACGCACGCACACATGCAAATGACAGTTGTACACAATAATAGTGATCATGAAACAAAAGAAATAGTTTTGGCGGTGGTACTGGGGTTTAAGATTAACTTGCTCTCAGGGGCTGGGGATATAGCCTAGTGGCAAGAGTGCCTGCCTCGGATACACGAGGCCCTAGGTTCGATTCCCCAGCACCACATATACAGAAAACGGCCAGAAGCGGCGCTGTGGCTCAAGTGGCAGAGTGCTAGCCTTGAGTGGGAAGAAGCCAGGGACAGTGCTCAGGCCCTGAGTCCAAGCCCCAGGACTGGCCAAAAAAAAAAAAAAAAAAGATTAACTTGCTCTATTTTGCTTTAGTCACCTTTCAGGAAGTGTTGTCTTTGTTTATAGCAAATAATGATCCTACTGTTTAAGCCTCACATGTGGCAAGCACTACTGTGGCAGGATTTGCTCTTGTGTTACCTGAACTGGCTTTGAACTGCTATCCAACTTATTACTGTTTCTGGGGTAGTTGGGCTTCTAGAGAAGTAATACAATTTTCAACCTCAAAACCTAAAACTTATTTTATTTATCTTTAATTCGATACTGCTGGTGCTGGGTTGATTTTCCTATAAAGCTGCCCAACATTGGCTAAAGATAAGCTTTTTCTTACATTTTCAGTTCAATTAAGCAAGCATATCACACGTTCTTTTTAAGTTAGGCATATTATCATAAATCTTATTTTGCATTTCTGTACACCTTTGCTTTTCTGAGAGATACACTTCCACAATATTGAGAGGAGGGAAATAACTAGAAGGTCACAAAATGATGTAAACACAATGGACATTAACAGATGACTGAGAACTTCTCTGCATGAAATGAAATGTGTTTGGGAATTAAAGATTTTTGGTTTTGAAGTTTCTTTGCATTTGGTTTATATTTTTTTTAATATTTTACCACAGTTGGTCTAAACACATGTAATGAATCACCAAAAAAAGTGTTTGCTGTGTATTTTGGGACTGTTTAATAATCCCAAAGACATTTATACTAAGTTCATATAGTTTTTTAGTTATTTTAACCTTCTGTACATATTTGTTACATTATATTAATTGGTACTCGGGTCTACTGATTAACTGATTTGAGTTTACTAATTACGTTTTTGTCTCTATTTTTATTTTATTGCTAGAGTTTTCCCCTTAATACAAGTGATTGAATTCAGGACGTTTTATTCTATGAGCCATCCTTGCTTGTAGTTAGCAATCTACCACTTAAGTTATGCCTCCTGCTCAGCACTTTGCTTGTTTGTTAGAGTAGCTAGGATTACAGGTGTGAGCCATCATCTCCCAGATGATTATATTCTCAGTCATGTCTGCTGTACTACCATGATAGTCACACTGTTTTTTGTTTTTTTTATTAAACTGCTGTTTTATTCTTTTTACATTTATTTAGTATGTTTCTACAACTTCTGTTTCCTTGGTGACTTTTACATTTTTAAACCCTTTTCAGAAATATGACAATGCAAAGCTTCAGTGTATACTACATTTTACAATTTTTCAATTACACTAGGGTTTTGTTTTATTAATTACCTAAGGGTCTGTAGAAAACTCAGGGAATTAATCAGGAAATTAATCAGGACCAAGAAGAATACCTCCACTCAATGTATTTGAAATGGAAAAGACTAATAGCATTGACATTTTTTCTCTAAACTGCACTATATGAATCTCTTGTTCAAGTTATTTAAGTATATTTCTCAGTGTATATTTATTTTTATCTTTTATAGAAATTCATGTTCTGAACTGATGAGTATAAAGCAGAAATCACATGCAGAGTATTAGCTGCAACTGGAAAGCTGTCTTTGAATTGTCTATCTTTATATAATTATTTGTGGAGGAAACAATTACAAACAAAAATTCTGTTTCACTAAGAAAAAGTTAACTGATGATAATTGCATTCTCAGTAGTAATGTAGAAAATGTACTCTTTCATTTTGCCATGGTAGTGAATGTCTAGCGTTTAGACATTTGAATGTAAGGATTCAAGATTGGCAATATTGAATCAATGGTGGGCTTTAATAGAAGCACACATAAAATTTATTTTGCTTCCTTACGTATTGGCAGAGGTCAAGTCAGCTGGTAATTTCCATAGAATTGTATATTGTGAATGAATCTCATTTAAGATTCTTATGATATCTTGGATTTGTCCTAAGCTGTTACACCTTGACATTTCAGAGTGGGTAATTATTCCTTTTCCTACAATCTCTGAAATGGAATACCTAGGGGTAATACCATGACAGCATTGAGCCGTGTTGTTTTCTCTTATAATGGATCTTGGAAAGGAGATTGTTGGACCACTAGGCAAAACAGAAAGGTGGATTTAATTTGCATCCTATAAATATATTAAAATTACATGAATCAAAAATGCAAATATATTATTAGCATTCATCTCAAAATGTTTAGGAATAAATTTCTTTCCAAACTTTCAAACTCACTAGCCCTGTAGAATAAAAAATAAAGTAGAGCAATTACTTCAACAGCAGGACATGTTTTCTGTCAAAATATTGTTATTTGGACAGAAGTGTCAAAATGTAAAACACAAGTCAAGGCCATAGCTTGTGTTAATTTGTGGGGAGTAACAAGTTGTAAGCATGATAACATCCGGCCTCAAGCTCCTCAGTCTCAGTAAGTATTCCTTGGCTTCTGTGACTTACACAAAGGAATAGTATTGGATCAGGCCTTGAAGGGAAGGCTTACAGAAATAGTAACTACACAAAATCTTTCTATATGAATTCTAAGGAACATAATGACATCAATGAAAATACTTTCATGAGCATCTGCCACATTTAGAAACTGGGAAACTTTCTTCTTTACTTTTCTTTTTTCTTTTTCTTTCTTTTTTTTTTTTTTTGTCAGACCTGGGGCTTTGACTTAGGGTGTGAGTACTGTCCTGGCTTCTTTTTGCCCAAGGCTATCACTCTACAACTTGAGCCATAGCACCACATCCGGCTTTTTCTATATATGTGGTGCTGAGGAATTGAACCCAGGGCCTCATGTATATGAAGCAAGTACTCTGTCACTAGGCTATATTCTCAGCCCTGGGAAACTTTCTTGAAAGTATTGCATGCACAAATTTTTAAACTGAGTCCTTTTACCAACAAATGAACACATCATGCAAATGACCAGTTCTGCAATATCCAAAATGCCATACAATCACTTTGACTTCGATATATTCTATAAGGCAATTCTAACTGAATAACATGTCTTCTATCAACGATGATGTTCTGAATTCATATCAGATTTTGGTGAACTTCCGACGTTTCCTTGTTTAGGTAAGGAGTTTATGTCTTACTTTATATTATTTTATAATTATAAAATCGGAACTTGAGAGTGTTATAATACAAATTTCTTCATTTATATGTAACATATATTTAAGAGAAACCTTTAGATTTAAGTGATTCAAGATATACTGTTTAGAACAGAGAGAAAGCCAGGTTTCCTATTCAATTTAATTAATAGACAATACATTTCCCTCATCGACATGTACCCAGTGGCCAGACTATCTTCTTTCAAGACCCTGTCCCTTAAAGCTTCTCATCTCCCAATAGTGCCAAAGCCTGGGACTTGGCCTCCAACAAGGTACAGAAGTGGAGAGGACCATTTGAGATCCAGAGTATAACAAGTGTTTTGTCCTATCAACGGTTATTTACCAGATTACACTCAGTGTAAAAGCCTTAGGTTAATGACACCCAACTCCCTGTGTGAGTGTGACACAGAGAGAAAGAGAGAGAGAGAGACAGACAGACAGAAACAGAGACAGAAACAGCAACAGAGACACACATAGACTAATGGGGCTTGAACCCAGGGCTTGGGTACTGTCCCTTAGCCTTTTTATTCAAGGCTCATGCTCTGCTACTTAAGTCACAGCTCTACTTCTGACATTTTAATTTAATTTAATTTAATTAATTTAATTTTAACTTAATATCACCTAAGAGTCTCCTAGATTTTCCCTAATGGACTGGCTTTAAACCATGATCCTAAAATCTCAATCTCCTGAGTAGCTAAGAATGTAGGCATGAGCCACAGGCCCTCTGCTGATATTTAACTCCTTTATGACATACATTTTAACATACTAGCATCTGAAAGCTAATGTAATACATAAGTAATACACATGCATGGTTTTAATAATAATCGATGTAGTATACTAAATATAATCTGAAATAGACATAAGATTAATGTAATTTCAATAAGTATATAATTTTCAGTATGTAATCACTCAAGTACAAGGTAAATTTTAGGCATGTATATAGAGAATTCCTGAGCAAGGACACACTATTTTGTTGTTGTTTATTTACTATTCAAATACTATATGTAGTACTGACCTTACTTATTCACTATTTCTAAGATAAGGAAGAAATCTCTAAGTCATACTTCCCATTAGTTTATGTGCTAGACATAACATATCAGAGAATTATAAACAAATTTTCCTTTACAGTAAGGGATAAAGATATGTCACACAAGGTCTAGCACAATTCTCTAGTGTAAAATATTGCCATCCACATTGGATTATGAGCTAGAAGATCTGGAGTGTCAAGACAAAATGAGACCCAGGACTCAAAAATAACTTTGTAAGGAAAATTGAACTACTGTAGGACAAAGTACAATGACAAAAATCAGATTAGCGAACACAGACGCAAAGCTCCTCAATAAAATATTAGCTAACAGGATCCAGAAACTGATCAAGAAAATTATACATCATGACCAAGTTGACTTCATCCCACAGTCACAAGGATGGTTCAACATCTGTAAATCAATCAATGTACTTCACCACATAAACAGAACTAAAATCAAGAATCACATTGTTATCTCAGTCGATGCCCAAAAAGCCTTTGACAAATTACAACATCCATACTTATTAAAAGCTCTGGAAAGAACAGCAATAGATGGAACATTCCTCAAAACAATAAAAGCCATATACAACAGACCAACTGCTAACATCATATTAAATGGAGAGAAACTTAATCATTCCCCCTAAACTCAGGAACAAGAAAAGGATGCCCATTATCCACACTTCTTTTCAACATAGTGCTGGAATCCCTAGCCATAGCAATAAGGCAAGAGGCGGACATCAAAGGGATCCACATCAGTGAGGAAGAAATCAAGCTATCCCTATTCACAGATGACATGATCTTATATCTGAAGGACCCAAAAAACTCAGTCCTCAAACTCCTACACCTAACAAACAATTTTGGCAAAGTAGCAGGCTACAAAATCAATCCACAAAAGTCAGCAGCTTTGCTGTACACCAGCAATGTACAAGCAGAGAAGGAAATTATGGAAACAATTCCATTTACAGTAGCCAAAAATAATAATAAAGTACCTAGGGATCAACCTAACCAAGGACATGATGGACCTATTTAATGAGAACTATAAAAATCTAATAAGGGAAATCAAAGAAGACACAAAGAGATGGAAAGCCCTCCCATTATCATGGGTAAGCAGAATCAATATAGTGAAAAGGGCCATATTGCCCAAATTGTTATACAAATTCAATGCAATCCCTATCAAAATCCCAGTTACATTCTTCACTGAAATAGAGAAAGCAATACATAAATACATATGGAACAGAAAAAGACCTAGAATAGCCAAAGCAATTCTAGGCAAAAAAAGCAGTGCAGGAGGTATCACAATACCAGACTTCAAGCTCTACTATAGAGCCATCATAACAAAAACAGCCTGGTATTGGTATAAAAACAGACCTGAAGACCAGTGGATTAGAATTGAAGACCCAGAAATAAAACCGCACTCTTACAGTCATCTGATATTTGACAAAGGAGCTAAAGACATACAATGGAATAAACATAGCCTCTTCAACTATTGGTGCTGGGAGAACTGGGCAGCCATATGCAGAAAACTCAAAGTAGACCCAAGCCTATCACCATGCACCAAGATCAACTCAAAATGGATCAAGGACCTCAATGTCAGACCTGAATCCTTGAAACTACTGAAGGACAGAATAGGAAAGACACTAGAACTTATAGGCAGAGCAAGGAACTTCCTGAATAGAGTCCCAGGGGCACAACAAATAGGAGAGAGACTCGACAAATGGGACTACTACAAAATAAAAAGTTTCTGCACAGCTAAGGACATAGCCACCAAACTAGAAAGACAGCCAACCATATGGGAAAGGATCTTTACCAGCACAGCAACAGACAAAGGCCTAATATCTGTCATCTACAGAGAACTCAAAAAACTAAGCCCCTCCAAGCCCAGTAAGCCAATTAGGAAATGGGCAAAGGAGCTAAAGAGAGACTTCACAGGAGAAGAGATAAAAATGGCAAAGAAACATATGAGGAAATGTTCAACATCCCTGGTAATAAAGGAAATGCAAGTAAAAACAACCCTGAGATACCACCTCACTCCAGTTAGAATGTCCTATACTATGAACTCGGGCAACACAAATGCTGGAGGGGGTACGGGAAAGAGGAACCCTTCTCTATTGTTGGTGGGAGTGCAAATTAGCAAAACCACTTTGGAGAACAGTATGGAGGTTTCTCAAAAAACTCAATATAGACCTACCTTATGACCCAGCCATTCTACTTCTAGGCATCTATCCTGAACAGCATGTCTCCAGATATCAAAAAGACATTTGCACTTCCATGTTTATCACTGCACAATTCACAATAGCCAAAATATGGAAACAACCCAGATGCCCCTCCACAGATGAATGGATCCAAAAAATATGGCACCTATACACAATGGAATACTACATAGCGATTAGGAATGGTGAAATATTGTTATTCTCAGAGAAATGGTCAGAACTTGAACAAATAATGTTGAGCGAGACAAGCCTAGAACACAGAAAACAAAGGGGCATGATCTCCCTGATATATGACTGTTAAGATGGGGTGACGGGAAGACAGTAGAAACCAGGTCTGTGAAACCAAAAACTTCTTGTCAAATGGTATTTCCCACAGGTTTGGGTCAGTGACCCTACATTATGTAACTAAATCCAAAAAACTACTCAACATATAAAGGTCAAAAATTGACCTCTCAGCTTAGGAGTGTTTTTGCTATTCTAGGTCTTTTATTGTTCCATATGAATTTCTGGACTGCTTCCTCTATTTCATTAAAGAATGGTGTTGGTATATTAATAGGTATTGCATTGAATTTGTAGATAGCCTTTGGCAATATTGCCATTTTGATTATATTAATCCTCCCAATCCAGGAGCATGGGAGGTTTTTCCATTTTCTTAGTTCTGACTTAATTTCATTTTTCAAGCTTTTAAAGTTCTCTTCAAAGAGGTCTTTCACTTCTTTGGTTAAGGTTATTCCTAGGTATTTTATGTTTTTGGGGGCTATTGCAAAAGTAGTTGCTTTCCTGATTTCAGCCTCGGTCTTCGGGTTGTTAGCGTAGAGAAAAGCCGTTGATTTTTGAAGATTTATTTTATATCCTGCAACTTTGCCAAAGTTTTGGATCAGCTCTAGTAGCTTGAGGGTAGAGTCTATGGGATTCTTTAGGTATAGGATCATGTCATCTGCAAAGAGAGAAAGTTTAACTTCATCTTTTCCTAAGAACAGTGCTGGAGGAATTACAATATCCAACTTCAAGCTGTATTATAAAGCTATAGTAATAAAAACAGCTTGGTATTGGCACCGGAACAGGCCTGAAGACCAATGGAACAGAATTGAAGACCCAGAAATAAACCCACAGAACTATGCCTACTTAATCTTTGATAAAGGAGCTAAAACAATAGTATGGAAGAAAGATAGCCTCTTTAACAAGTGGTGCTGGCAAAACTGGCTCAACACATGCAACAAACTAAAACTAGATCCTTATATATCACCCTGCACCAAAATCAATTCTAAATGGATTAAAGACCTTGAAATCAAAACAGGCACCCTGAAAACACTAAAGGAAGGAGTAGGAGAAACACTTGGGCTCCTTGGCACAGGACAGAACTTCCTTAACAAAGACCCTGAAAGGCTACAAATCAAAGAAAGGTTGGACAAATGGGACTGCATCAAACTCCAGAGCTTCTGCACGGCAAAGGACATAGCTCTCAAGATAAACAGAAAGCCCACAGACTGGGAGAAGATCTTTACTGGACATTCAACAGACAAAGGCCTCATCTCTAAAATATATGCAGAACTAAAAAAATTACCTTCCTCCAAAACAAAACCGCAAAGAACCAATAGCCCCCTCATCAAGTGGGCTAAAGACTTACAAAGAAACTTCTCTGATGAGGAAATGAGAATGGCCAATAGACATATGAAAAAATGCTCTACATCACTGGCCATAAAGGAAATGCAAATCAAAACAACATTGAGATTCCATCTCACCCCAGCAAGAATGTCATATATCAAGAAAACTAATAATAACAATTTTTGGAGGGGATGTGGCCAAAAGGGAACCCTACTTCATTGTTGGTGGGAATGTAAACTGGTTCAGCCACTCTGGCAAGCAGTATGGAGATTCCTCAGAAGGCTCAATACATAACTCCCCTATGACCCAGAAGCCCCACTCTTGGGTATCTATCCAAAAGCCCACAAACAAAATCACAGTAATGCCACCAGCACAACAATGTTCATCGCAGCACAATTTGTCATAGCGGGAAGCTGTAACCAACCCAGATGCCCCTCCATAGATGAATGGATCAGGAAAATGTGGTACATTTACACAATGGAATTTTATGCCTCTATCAGAAAGAATGACATTGTTCCATTTGTAAGGAAATGGAAGGAGTTGGAAAAAGTTATACTAAGTGAAGTGAGCCAGACACAAAGAAACATGGACTCTATGGCCTCCCTTATTGGGAATAATTAGTACAGGTTTAGGCAAGCCATAGCAGAGCATCACAAGGTCCAATAGCTATACCCTTAGGAACACATAAGATGATGCTAAGTGAAATGAACTCCATGTTATGGAAACAAGTGATATATCACAGTTGTAACTACTTTCAACGTCCTATGTGTATGTGTAGTTTCTATTATTGATGATGTTCTTGTATCACCTTCCTATGGTTGTACCTACACTATCTCTGTAATCTTATCTGAGTATATTGGAAACCGTGTTTACTGGTATTGGAAGTAGGAAATTCAAAGGGAATACCAAATTTGAGAGACACAGGGTAAAAAAAGAGAAATAACTACAAAAGCAATACTTGCAAAACTGTTTGGTGTAAGTGATCTGAACACCTGGGGGGGGAGGCAAAGGGGGGAGGGAGGGGGGCATGAGGGACAAGGCAACAAACAGTACAAGAAATGTATCCAATGCCCAGCGTATGATACTGTAACCTCTCTGTACATCAGTTTGATAATAAAAATTTGAGAAAAAAAAAGAAGTACATATAGAACATAAAAAAAAATTGACCTCTCAGTGGAATACAATAGCTCAAAATCTATGTATGTACGTTCATATAAGACTATCGTGGACATACTGTCTATTGTAGACATTATATTTAAAGACCTAGGCGAACTTTCTTTGGTGTAGGCCACGTGGCTACTGTATATGTTCTTGGTATATTGTATATTGTATATATGTCTACCTGAACTAGGGAAGGGAAAGAAAAACACGGTGTAAGATAACACAAGAAATGTACATACTGCCCTACTATGTAACTGTACTTCTTTTGCACAACACCTTGTCAAATAAATTTTGTTTAATAAATAAATAAATTTTTAAAAATGAGATTAGCAAGCATGGTGGGCAGGCACTTCAATCATATCCCTAGCTATGTGCAGCCCTCGTTTTGAGTAAGAGAACATGGATTGAGAACTTGGGTTTAGTATTATATGACTGGCTGGACTGAAATGGAGTGAAGTGGTTATGGAGTGAAGTGGAAATGGAGTAAAGTGAACTATAACATAGAAGCAAAAATCAACCCTTTGTAGAGAAAAGCAACCCTGCAGATATGACATTTTGTTTCAAAAGGATTTTATGAGATCGACAGGAAGACTAGATAGACAGTTTTTTCTCTAATCTTAAATTGCATAGCAGTTTAAGAAATGGTGAGTGCCCATAAAATAACATTAATACACGACAGACAAGATATATATCTTAAACCCAGAGATCCTGGTCAAAAATACCAATTATTCTCTGAAGTTTTATTAAGTTAAATGCCAATACATTTCTCAAATGCTGCCAAGAGGAGATTTTTCACATATACTTGCCTTAAGTTTCTAGTTCTTTACTTTCTTTAGTCTTAGCTATCTGTACCCAAAATAAAATGCTTTCATAACCCTAAAGGCCTAGATAAAAGGCTTGAAGACATGACTCAAGCTCTGTATGGGAAATTGATTCTCCTACTACTTTGCTTATTTATTTATTTATTTATTTATTGCTCAACAGCATTGTACAGTACTACATAGTATCTTAATCGTTGCTGGTTTCTTTCATGTGTTGACATAACATACACTCCAAAGGATCTGTAATATTATTGTCATCATTTTTCAGAACTTCACATCCTGAGTATCAAACTTTGTATTGAGCACATGTTATTTGATGAATAAATTATTCCAAATTTTCTGTATTTTAACTCATTTCCATTCTATTACATTATTTCCATTTGTACTTGCAATGATTACTAAAAATAGAGAATTTCACATACTAAATATATTTTTATTTTTCAATTAAAGAACATAATTGTTGTATTTTTCCAAATTAACTACAATAAGAAGAGTTTTATTAGAAAAGAAAAAGTCACCTATAGCATTTTCTAATAATGTGAAGCAGTAAAATTTATTTGCTTGTCCAAATACAGGAAGGGATGAATTTAATTCACATTAACATAATTGCCTTTTATTATGCATTAATGGCTTAAAATCATAACATATATAATATCTGGCATTTGTGCCTAAAGGAATACATCTTTCAGTATTACTCTCCAATTAAACCATTAATGAGTAAGAAATAGCTGAGTAGAGAAATTTGTAGAAATAGGTTGGGCTTTATTTGAATCACATTTCAGCTAAAAGCCCCCAGAACTCATTAATTACAATTTTTATAATGGAAAATCCAATTGACAGTACCATTATTCTTCATAAGTAATTTTCCCACTTTATTCTTTACTATCAATTTGTTAATCTCTTAAAAAATAAATCAGGAAGGCACAGAGATAAGATAAGGTACATCAATCTCCCTGGACTAAACATGTATTCAGTACATGCAATGAAAGTAGCTAAACATTCCCTAGAAATTTAGATAATAATGTATTGCTACCATTTACAGTTCAGGTTCAGGTTTGTAGGCAGGGAATATTTCTGGGGCTTGTTTAGATTTATTGTTACAAAAGGGAAAGAACACACCCTGAGAAACACATATTCTATTTTCAATTCTGATTTTGCCCTTTATTAAATCTTATCTTTGGGGAAAAATTAATTCTTTGAGATTTAGTTTTGTCATCAGAGAGAGACAAGGAAAGAGACTAAGAAAAGAAATTGGGCATAGAAAAGATTTCCATTGACTTGCTATAAAAATTACAAAATGACCTGGGTCTGGTGGCTCATGCCTGTAATCTTAGCTACTCAGGAGGCTGTGACCTGAGGAGCTCAGTTCAAAGCCAGATCCTCGTGACTCTTATCGCCAGTTAACCACATGAAAACTGGAAGTTGTGCTGTGGCTCAAGTGGTAGATTGCTAGCCTTTATATGAAGAGCTCAGAGACAATGCCGCAGGCCCATAGTTCAAGCCCCCTTACCAACTGTAAATCTGTGTGTGTGTGTGTGTGTGTGTGTGTGTGTGTGTGTGTAAAGAGAGAGAGATTAAGTAATACTGAACATATACTAAACTTTTAATTATTAATATATGATGGATAACACATTGACTCTGATCATTTTTTTTGTTTGTTTTCCTGTGTGGTTTTTTCCAGTATCCAAATTTGACTCAGGGTCTCCATTTTCTTTGTTGACGTTTTTGCATTTGAACATGGTCTTGTGCTGGTCATATTGGAGATTAAATCTCGGAATATTTTGCCTGGGCTGGTTTTGAACCACAGTTCTCAGGATCTCAGCTTTCTGAGTAACTCACACTGCAAACATGATTGTGGTTTTCAGATTTTTATCTTAACATAATTAATGGCAACAACCTCTAGCCCAAGGTAAACTTATTTAATTGGGTAAATAAGATTTTTCCAATATTACCCTTTTGAGATTTAGCCTATTTTACTATCACAGATTCTCAACTATCAGAGACTACTTTGACTTTTTCTATTGTCAAAGAGTAACTGATCTGAGGGTAAAAACATTCTGAGCTTTACCATGGGCAATTTCATCCAGGGTCCATGTTAACCTCCAGGGATGACGGTTTAAGAGGACAACTGTGATCTAGAGATTAACCAATATTGTTGATAATCATTTCTGTGATCTTGTACCCTTGGGAGCCAAGGCTAAGCACTGAAACTCTTGGTTATTCAATGCAATTATGTATGAGAGTGTGATATATTATTGAGTCCTTTGAACTCAAACTTCTTAAATTATTATATGAATTATGAATCAAAAGTAACAAGTGCCAGAGAATAAGGCTTTATTTTAGAATATTCTACGATGCTGTACATCAATCAAACCTGTACTAGATTGGTATGATGAGAGACAACCACAGCAACAATTAAATATAAGTTAAAATTTAAAATTCCACACATTTATTGTTCCTGAATCTATATTGAGTAACAGCGCTTTCAAACTTTCCAAAGAAAGAATTAACCATAATCAGTGAAATTATAACTTGTACTCTGTATTTTTAATTGAATCATTTTTGGCATAAAATAACTTGGTTTTAAGTAATTGTCTATTTTGTCTATATACTGTTAGTGTACAAGAAACAAAATTTCAAGAATTTTTCTGTGTTTGCATGTACTACATTGACCACATGGTACTATTGATTTTCCATTGCTCTTTAATTTTCTTATTAGTATTTTACTTATAAAATACTTATATATTTATAATTTCTTATAAAATATTTACTGAATATGTGTTAATGATGAAAGGCAATGTCATATAGAAATTTAACAACAATAACAAAAGACTGGTCCATTTAAGGGGATAGCCTGAATGTTTACATTGCTGTGAACTACTGACTCCCAATTGTGTAAGGAGCACATACATAAATATTGGATTGACTACATGTTCACAATTAAATTGTCCGTATCTACCATTTGCTTTTCATTACAAATTATATTCAAGCAACTATGATTTCCACCGAACATGGACTTCAGCTTGCTCTTCAGAAAACACTAAAACTCAGAACATTTCCTTGTTATTAGTTTTTCCTGGGGGAAAGCAGTGTTAGCTTGTTTAATTACACGGATCACATTTTATACTCCACTGTGTTTGTATCCATGACATCTCTTAAGTTTCTGTTAAGTTCTGAAATCCTTCCCTGTAAATTAAATATGCCATCAAAGATAAGAACTAAAAGCAAATTTAGTAATGCCAAATAAACTTCTTAAAAAAAAAAAAAAAGACCCTTAGGGCTGGGAATAAGGCCTAGTGGTAAAGTGCTTGCCTTATATACATGAAGCCCTGGGTTCGACTCCTCAGCACCACATATACAGAAAAAGCCAGAAGTCGTTCAAGTGATAGAGTGCTATCCTAGAACAAAAAGAAGCCAGGAACAGTGCTCAGGCCCTGAGTTCAAGCCCCAGGACTGGCAAAAACAACAACAACAACAACAAACAAACAAACAAAAAAAAAACACCCTCAATGGCATGTATTTAGGCGGACTCCAAACTTTTAAAAATGCAACTGGATCAACTTTCAACGTATGTATTTGGGTATGAGATTCTTGTTGACATAAGTTGTTCTTCTTTAGGAAATTTTATTTTTAAAAAAGTCTATCACTTGACACGTGTGTGTTTTTTGGTCCCTTCTTGGCAATTGGCTTTCAGAAACAATCTCTTATGGAAATATTCAAATGTTGGATTCTTCTAGAAATTGTCATGTCTATCACAATGATAAAATGTGTGAAATTCAGTGTCAGGTGAAAAAAACTGAAACAAAAGAAGTAATATGAGAAAATGTAACACCCTTCTCCTATATTTCACAACTAAATCTGGCCTTTACACACACACATTCACACACACACTCACACACACAAACTATATACATACATACACACATATTATATGAGTCCAATCTCATCCCATTAGATAATGTAAACAGCAACTTTAGAACAAAGAATGAGTAAATATGCCACTAAGCACAAAGCTTGTCCTGGATTTGGCTTTAGTTTTATTTTTCCCTCAATCAGCTAGTCTCCATTTGAGAAAAATATTCAATAAAATTTCTGAGGGACAGAGTATAATTAGAAGAACATGACCTTGAGGTTTATATGGTTTTTAAAACAGCCACTGGGAAAATCATTGCAAGCATGAATGTCAATTTAAGATTGATGTTTATGAGAAAGCAATATATAAAGGGAAATTTCTTTTCCTGGTCCTGAATGGCAAATTTCAGACCTGCAAGTCAATCATTGTTTTCTGCAGGCTGACAAAATAAAAAATAGATTTTTATAAGAGTTATTATATTAACCTACTAAAATAATTAGTCTAAAACATTTGGGGAAGTTTCTTCAGTTTTAGAATAAAATGCATATTCACAAAAATGAATTTATAATACGTTTGAAAATTATGTGCAGTTCACATTTTATATGTACTGATATTTTTCCACTTGCCTAGAATGTAAATGTTCCTAAATAGCATATCAATATTAAAATATAATATTTTTGCTGTTGAAGTTACTATTTTTGAAAACTCAGAATGGTATTTCCTGCCTCAAACAGTGCTACTAGATTATAATCACATTATCTTACATTATTGGTGTCACATTTATAGTGTAGAGAGTAATGTTGAAAGTGTTTCTCACATGACAGTTAATCTTCTAATTCCAAATTGAACATTGAACAACAATTTCTATCGAAACCAACACCTTCAAACATCTGATAATTATGTCAGAATCTCTAAAATCTATAGAGGTTATAACACAAACTGGAGTATTGGTTATTTTACCTGTGTCAGATGCTTTTCAGTTGTTTACAACAAATTTATCCCAGGAATATGACAGGGCTAATACATGCATCTGTCATAAAGACTAAGAAAGTTTAATGGTGGGCTTGGATCAGAATATACTTATCAAAGTGATATGATAATGTGTAAAGGTAGAATTACAGAAAAACAAGACGTAATGTAGGAGACAGAAAACTTGAGTTTCAGTCTAACCATCAACTACCCATTGAGGAATGATAATATTACCTACTTTCCACAAATCTCCTCTGAGGACCAATGCAGACAACCAATATGGAAGTGATTGAAAAGCAAGATATTGGAGAAGGAAAACCTTTAACACAATTCTTACAGAAAATGAGAATTTTCCATGAAGAATTTTGAGAATATATTTCTTTACATTACACCAATGATTTCACTTTCATTTACAAAGATTACAGAAAGGCATTCTGAAGGTAAAAAGGTTATAGAATAACTTTTCATAAAATTTACATCATCTTCAGTGAAAATGAGTTCCAGAAGTGGTAGATGGACAAGTTATTATATGAAAAATTATGCTGATAGGAACTTAGGAGTTTTATCCTTTGGGACATAACACAGACACACACACACATATGGGATAAACACACATGTATACAAATACATGGAATAAATGATCTGTTTATTAAGGACATAATGCCAGAATCATATCTAGACAAAAACAAACAAAAACATAAATGTAACTCAAAAGAATGGTTACTGACAAACTTTTGTTAGTTAGAATCAGTAAGGGTTAAATCTGAATTAAACCCCTAAGAGGGAAGTCCTGGTAATCAACTGTCAAAATCATTGCTTTTTCAAGTGTTATATTCTCTGAATGAAGAGAGTCAAAGAAAACTCCAGACTATTCACACAGTTTAGTTGCTTTTGTAAATGCCATCTGCTTCATCTGTTCAGAAAAATGACTTTCATTATATTTCAAGTCCAAAGTCTCTTTTCTTTGTGACATTTTTTTCCCTCTTAGCCAGTGAAAGAATCCACACCAATTTTATGGTGTTTTTTTCCCCCTCTTCTCTCTTATAGAATTCTTCATTTTGCCCTGTGGAAAGCAGCACAAGAATTACTGGTCAATTGACAATTCATTCAATTTTATAAGGCACATTTCATTTCATCCTTTAGGATTTCAAAGAGTTTTATAGGAGGGGAGAAAATCCTACTTCTATTCACAATCAGCCTGGCTTTGTTTGAGTAAAAAAGATCTACTCTGTGAAATGTCTTTGCTGAAATGTAATGAGTGGTGATTGTAATGTGTAGGAATGTCACATACACAAAAATTAGCAAATCTTTCAGCAATTAATGTGAAATATGATTTTAAAGTGAAGGAAAGTTAATAAACAATTTACATTTTCTTAGCACTGCTAGCTTTCAAAAAATATTTTAAAAGTATTTTATTCTCACCTCAGGCTACGATTATTAAATGAATAATTATTAATAACATTGAAAGAGTAGAGAATAGAAATGTCCCTATACTACCACACAGGTTTATATGTATCTATTACATGTATTTGGAAACAAATTAGCACAGAGAAACTTCTCTAATTTCTGTTTCAAGTAAAATAATAGTAAACACAGGCACTGACAAAAGTAAAACACAAGTCCAGTTTGTTTTAGTCTCCTTCCTTTTGAATTCCACTGTGAAGATACTAAGTAGTTAAAAGAATTAAAAGAATATTGAGGTACTAAAGTATGACTAACTTCTGTAAGAAATATGAGCTATATAAATATATTATATATTTGTTACATATGAGCATATATAAGTGTGAAAATGAATTTGTACTATTTCTTCTTTTAAAGATTGTGCAATCTGTACTAATCTTATGTAATTACTCTGAAAATAGTTAACTTATAAGCAAGGTACCATTTAGTCAGAAATGTTATACTAAACTCTTTAGAAGTCAGTTTACATAGTAAATGTTAAAACTGGAAATTCATAAAATATGTGAAAGTAATAAGCCTTTGGAAAACTAGTTTTCATTTCCCACAACACACTACTAGAAAAATGTATAAATATAAAATTCTTTGTCTTGAAAATATAAAATATAACAAAAATATTTCACCCATAGCATTTCAAATATATATAACAAAATTTGCATAAAAATTAGTGACAGTTATGATATCTTATAATTTCATTTGTTATTTTCTTTCTTCTGGTACTAGCAAACTAGTCTTTAAAAAAAATTTTTGTCAAAGTGATGCACAAAGGAGTTAGAGTTTCGTTCATAAGTCAGTGAGCACATTTCTTATCAAACTTGTCACCTCCACCTGCATTTTTCTCCCTCCTTTCACCCTCCTTTTTCCCTCCCACACCCCATGAATTATGGCATATAATTTTGTACTGGTTCACATTTTACCCTTTGTCTCTCCAGTTTGATGTTCCCCTTCCCTTCCCAAGTTCAATAAACATATATACAATACCCATGGTAAGAAAATCAGTAACAGTGACATGAAAAGTAAAAACCTGGGGATGCAGGTAAAAAAAAATGGTATAATTTCACATGGTACATTGAAAATAACAATGACAAGGTAAACCACTTATTTCCATAACTTGGAGCTCATTTCATTTAGCATGGTCCTATGTGTTCATGTGTACATAGCTTTTGAGCTAATGTGATCTTCTGCTAGGACTATTCTAGACATTTACTAATTATCACCAATAAGGGAAGCCAAAGAGTCTATGTTTCTCTGTGTCTGGCTCACTTCACTTAGTATATATACATTTTTTCCAAGTTCTTCCAGTTCCTTATGGATGGGGCAGTGTCATTCTTTCTGCTAGAGAAATAGAATTCCATTATGCATATGTACCACATTTTCTTGATCCATTCATCTACTGAGGGGAAACGGGGTTGGTTCCATATTTTAGCGATGACTGTGCTGCCATGAACATAGTTGTATTTGTGGCTTTGGTGTAATCTTGCTTGTAACCTTTTGGTTAGGTGCCGGAAAGTGGGGCTGCTGGGTCATAGGGGAGTTTTATGTTTAGCCTTTTGAAGAACCTCCATACTGCTTTCCAGAGTGGTTGAAAATGTTTACCAACAGTGTAGTAGAGTTCCTTTTTGGCCAGATCCTCTTCAGCATCTATTATTAGTTTCCTTGTTAAAAGACATTTTCCTGGGCTGAGGTGTAATCTCAGTGTCTTGTATTGATTTGCATTTCTTTTATGGTCAGTGATTTTGAGCACTTCATTAGTCTGGTGGTCATTCCCAGTGAACCCACAGTTCTATAGCTACTTAGTCTTTGATAAAGGAACTAAAAAAATAGGATGGAAGGAAAACAACCTCTTCAACAAATGGTGCTGGTAAAATTGGTTAAAGACCTGCAACAAACTAAAGCTATATCCTTATACATCACCCCACACAGAGAATCAATTCCAAATGGATCAAAACCTTGAGGTAAAAGCAGAAACTCTGAAAACATTGCAGGAAGGAATAGAAGAAACACGTGGGTTCCTTGGCACATAACAAAACTTTCTTAACAAAGGACCAGAAACACAATAAATCAAAGAAAGGTTCAACACATGGGATTGCTTCAAACTGCAGACCTTCTGCATGGCAAAGGACATAGCTTACAAGATAAATAGAAAGCCCACAGATTGGGAGATCTTCACTGGCCACACAACAGACAAGGGCCTCATATCTAAAATATATATAGAACTCAAAAAATTAAATTTCCCCAAAACAAACCCTTAAAGAAACAACAAACCACTTTTATGGTAGATGGTACAGTGCAGGACTTCTACATCTTTTATTCTCTTTGGCAAATTAAGTTTTCTAGATATATTTGTAACAGTGTACTTGCAATTTGAACAAGTCAACATAAAGTTATTTCTTCCATTATCTTCTTAAGAGTACATAATAAAATTATTTATAGAAACTAATATTTGGTTAAATACAGAGTGTCAGAATGCTGAGAGATTGAATTGAACTTGGGCTACTGATTACATCTTCTGAAGTAATGTATTTGAATAAATTATTAAAGAAAGATCAGAAAATAGAAAATAATAGATGTAAAATATCAAAAGATGAATTATATCTTTTTATGGATAATAAAAGCTTGAACTTATCAATTTGAAACTTCCTGTAAAGGTAGATCCCTGTAGTATATGATGTTAGAGATGTTATATTTTACATTTATGCGCATCTACTTCATTGCACTGACAGATTTAAAACACTATATTTACTGTTTATATAGTGATTAATGAGTATATGTAGCCTTTAAATCAAACTTATCTTTGCTATGGTTCTATTCTCTAATAGTCACAGACACTTCTGCCTATATTTGGACAATTCCTACTCATAAAAGTCTAGCAAATTTCTTGTTATTTCTGGTTTACTTTTATTAATTATTCTTATATATTTCATGTGATGGATGTGACATGACATCATTTGCAATTATCTTCTAAAGATAAAAAATACTACAGGCTAATACTGAGATTGTTTCTGAATTGATTAGATACACAAATACAAAAACAAACTCTCAGCATTATGTGTAGATGTTCAGCTTCAGAGAAATTTTTGAAACAGTAGTTCTCACTTCAAAGCAGACTGAAGAAGTTTTGCTGAGGGAACCACCAAGCAGATGGTGGCATAAAGAACAAGCAAGCTTTTGCATCTGGGAACTTGAACCTAAACAATAATGCACACCTAAAATAAATATCAAAGGATTATTTTGTAACACTGTTCTTTCAAAAGTAAATGAGTTGTGAAAACAAAAAATAGATACATCTCTTCATTTGCCTTTAGTGTCATGATTAAAGGGCTGTTGGATGCTTGAAACCATGGTTTTCGTGAAGACCCAAATCATCTTGTACCTTTCTGGCTGCGCTTGGTAGGGAATATTGCACAGTAGAATTCTAGAATGCTAGCTCAGAGGTGACATAGTCAGGTATTGTGTGACAACAGAAAACAATGACTTGAACCATTGATTTCCAATAAAGTTTACTTTTCACTTAACCATCTTTTCTTCTTAAAAAAATATTGGTTTATCATTTCATCGTGAAATACATTTAAAATTAGTGATTGAAACAACTTCAACTAACGATGTCCTTTAGAAGAAGATTTAATAATTAAAATGTTTATCTTCAAGGATACATTGGTCAACTTTTCTCCTGACAGTTTAGGGAAAGTTCCTTGGAGTTTTGTTTTGTTTGTTTCCTTCTATTTTTTTTTTTCTTACCGTGTAAAAAACGAACCCTTGGGCTTCATGTGTTTTACATAACGTTGCTACCACAGAGTCCCAAGACACTCCTTTTCCTCAAATTTCAGTATCTGTGCTGAAAAATTTTCCATGTATAATAACATCAGGTAAACAAATATTTTATACAACCCATATCTGCGTTGGGTACAAATATATGATGACTTCAAAATTAACTTCCATACACAGTGCAGAAATCAGAAAACAAAGACATTTCTAATATATACTTCCCTTTTCAGTTCCACCTGTTAGATGCTCTGCTGTGTTTAGACATCCTATTCATAGTCACCCATAATTCTTCCCAATAACAGGAAGAATGATGTCCACTCACGATCCATTAGTTCCTTTATTACTCATCTTATGTTGAATTAATTATGATCAGAGAAGCCTGATTCATACACTGTATGGTAACAAGCCCTCAAGCTGACAAATACTTCCCATGTTACTATGATTTTTTTCTTAAATCAGGAGATAAAGCAGACTCATGTCATTTTCCATTCAAAGCATGTATGCCAAGTAAGCATATGTGAGGGCTTTTGTTTGTTTGCTTTTTTGTCTGTTTTTTTCAGTCATTGGGCTTGAAATCTGGTCCTAGACACTGTCTTTAAGCTCTTCAACTCAAGGCTAGTGCTTTACCATTTGCTCCATACTCCATTTCCAGTTTTCTGGTGGTTTATTAGAGATAAACGTCTCACGGATTTTCTTGCCTAGGTTGGCTTTGAACCAGGATTCTCAGATCTCAGCTTGCTGAGTTCTAACATATTTTAGATTTATGAAGAAAAACTGGAAAGTGAGGATTCATGTACATATATGTGTTATGTATGCATATATGTATACATATATGTATATATAAATGTCAGAGACTATTTTGTTAAATATCAATATTAAATACCTAATGTATTAAATGAGTTGTATCCACTACAAAGAGATGCAGAGGCATATGTCTCTGGTACATGAACTTGTAGATACTTCACATAGAAAATGTATTAAAATAAAAATATTTCTAGATTGCAATAAGTCTGTATTTCAAAGTAATGATTTATAACTTAGACATAATTAACTTTAAAGCAAGATGAGACTTAAATTTACTTTTTCTTGTAGTCTCTCATTAATGAAAGTAGAAAACAGATATTCACTAATTATTTTCATTTGGGTGTATATGCAGTAGTCTTTGGTTTCGTCCTAAGACTTCCAATTGTGTCTACAACTTCAAATACACTTTTAAAAAAATCATGATTTTATTTATATGTAAAATAGAGCAACTTTCTCCTGTCTTTGCCAATCATTGGCTTTTCTTCTCAAGCAACTCTTTACTTATTCTGTAGGAAAATATCTATTCATGTGAAAATAAAATCTTGTTCTTCCAATTTTCAATTAATTTGCATTGGTATCTTACCAAGGTTATTCTCAAATCGACTTTTCTTCCTCACTAAAAAAGTAAGTTTTCTTCATGATGCTTGACTTGTAAGTAATAATTCGAAGTGTGATGTTGACAGAGTAAGGAGGTGAAAACAATGTTTCTTTCTGTCTATAAATTTAAGTTCAGAAGTGAAAGTATGTATCAACATAGCAAAGTTATAAGTGTAGATCGGAAAAAGGAAATGAGATGTGAGTATTTACAGATTTCTTCATGCATCACAGCAGAAACTAAGGATTAACTAAAGCCTGAAATCCTAATCTAGGCTCAATTTTTTTGAAGTATTTCGCATTCCTAATTCACTGTGAGAGAACAAGCAATATGATATTACATTTGATGTTGACAGTCATAATATACAATACTCCGTCTAAATTGTGTTAGTAGCTACATACTGCAAAGGAGAAGTTGACATATCTCTGTACTAATAACAAACAATGTAAGGGAGCAGTACAGAAAATCAAATTTTATTATCATCTGTTTTTATTTAAGATCAAGTACAGGTCTCTTCCCTAGTGGGAGATTATTGTTACAAGACAGAACAAGTGAAATTTATTTCTGCTTCCTAATTGTGCTTCTGCTCACATTTATGTTTTATTTATGTAAGATTTATAAACATGAAGTTCTATTAATTTTAAATAACTTTTAATAGGTTAGCCCTATACGTTTTGATTCTCTGCAAGAATAGAAAGGATTTTGAGGGAGAAAAGCAAGAATAAGGAAGTTGGGATGTTAGAGGAAAGATGAAAGGGAGAAAGAGGGAGAAAAAGAAGAGAAAGTGTCTGTAAGATAAACCAGAAACATTGGTATTTGAAATATATAAATAAATTCATGTAAATCAATCTTAGGTCTTCTTTTAATTCTATTTTAGTTTATTGTAAGGGTGATTTCAGGGAGGTTACAGTTACGTAAATAGCATAATGAGGAGAATATTTCTTTTTTAAATTTATTTATTGTCAAAGTAATGTACAAAGGGGTTGCAGTTTCATATGTAAGTCAGTGAGTACATTTCTTATCAAGTTTGTTACCTCCTCCCTAGTTTATCACACCTTCCCCTTCTCCCTAGTTCTCTCCCCACAACCACCAAGCCCTGAGGTGTATAGTTTGTTTACAGCATTGTATGTATGTTTATCAGAACCTGGGGAACACCAAAATGAGGACTTTTTTTTTTGTTGAACTACATCACTCCCTCCCTTTTATTTCTCAGACATCGCCTACCCACCCCCCACAACCCTGTTGACTCTCCTCTCTCTCAAGTTGTAAAGTTCATTTCCAACATAGTGTCTTGTGAGTATCACTCTTACATTGGTTCACTCTTTGTCTTTTGTCTCACCCTTTTGTTATTTCTATCCCTTCTCCAAATCAGATAAACTTATATACAAGATATCAAAAACAATGATATCATGGTATAAGCCAAAGTAAAAACTAAAAATAAAAAAGAAGAAGAAGAAGTAAAAGAAAGAAAGAACTTCACACAATACATAATAAAAGAAATACAAAGAAACCAAAAAAAACCCTCTTGTTTCCATATTTTGGAGTTTGTTTCAATTAGCATCACTTTATATTGTCGTATGTACATAGCAATTGAGCTATTGTGATCCTCTGCTAGGACTATCCTAGACATAAAGTAATTATTATAAATGAGTAAAATCATGGAGCTTATTTTTTTTGAGGTCTGGTTTATAGTCCACTAATACTTGGTGAGACTAATATCATTAAAACAATAATATTCATAAAATATTTTCCCTCCTTCAAGGCTATTTCCTTTGCCCAGTGCCTAGATTCAGAGACAAACTCAAACCAATAAAAGTAATAGTCAACTTAGGCTAATGTAAATTGTAGGGGTGGTAGTGAGGTCATCATATCAAAATAATTTTTATCTAGTTGTCTAAAGATGATAGATCAAAATTTTTGATGATATGTTAAACAACTGGTTGAGTTATTAAATTACTTCACTTTTAGGTGAACTTAAAAATCAATTTTCCTTCTCTTTACCATTTTCATTCTCTGACCATAGTGACATATACATAGCATAAACTTGTTGGGTTTGTTATTTTAAACATACAGCACAGTGTTATTAAGTAGATTTACCTAATTGTACACTGTTTTAAAAGAGTCTCAATTGAAAACACTCTATCCATTAAGTATAACAATTAAATCTATTTGGATCCATTAAACATTGTCTCTTTTCTCCCCTCCCACTGCTCTTGGCAATTGTTCTAATTTTATTATTGATTTGGTTACTATATGGACATAGATAAGTGGAGAACAAACACTCTATATCCATTTTGTGGCTACCTGATTTTCACAAAGTACCATCTATAAGGTTAATTCAAATTGAAACACAAGGCAAAATTTCTTTATTTTCAAGACAATGCTATTCCATTCTACGCACATATCTATGACATTGTGCATCTATTTATCTCATGATTTTCTCCTACCTTTTGAACTTTCAATTATTCTATACCCTAAAGCATTAAAACTACTTATTTGAAATCTTTCTTCAATTGATGGATCCCTTCATAGTTTACTTTTATTTGATGAAGTTACAATAGAGCTTTCTGTTGTATTTAAAGAAGGATTCAGACTACTCTATATTTGATAACACTTAGTAATAATTCTAATGAATATAAAGAAGTTTTGGATTGCATATACCTACTAATCTATTATGTTGCTCTTTTAGATATATACTCATTGGCTGTGTATTGAGAAAATTCTATTCAATGAAACATTGGCTGTTTTAAATATAAAAGAAACAAAACTGGTTGTTTGCTTTATTGCTACTGAGTAGGAGTTATTACATTCTCTGAATATGAACCTTTCGGGAGAAATAAAACTTCCAAATATTTTATTTAAATCTGTGTATTATTTTCACTCTATCAATAGTGCTCTGTAATGTTCAAAAATTTAATTTAGTCAAATTGATTTTCTTTTGTAGCTTGGGATTTTCATATCATATTCAAGGAATCATTGCAAAATTACATGTTCTGAAACTTTTTCCAGTGCTCTCTTTGCTAAGATTTTTATGATTTCATAATGTTTATCTTCCTTGGATTAGCTTTTATATTGGTGTAAAGTAAGGATATAACTTCAGGCTTTTATATGTGCTTAACCAGTTATTTCATTACAATTTGTTTAAAAAAAGTAAAAATATCTTTCTTGTCTAAACTGCTCTTGACATAACTGTCCAATTCATTTATCAGGTTTGTTTCTAGATTTTTGCTATATTTTTATGGATCTATGTGTCCATCACTGTGCTAGTCCTGCATTGCTTTAGTCACTGTAGATTTGTAGTAAGTTTTTAAACTAGGAGGAGTGAAATTTCCATTTCTTCATCTCTTCCAAAAAAAATTGGCCCTTTGTGATCACTTGCAGTCCTATATATCATCAGGATAAAAGTTTCTATTTTTTCATAAAGATCATGTGAGTTTGAATAGTGATTACATTAAACAGGAAAATTGCTGTCGGTAGTAATGAACTTCTTTAAAGCCTTACTCTGACTTGTGTCTTAATAATGACCTCATAACATGATTTTAGAACTGTTCCATCTCTGTGTATGTGTGCTTTAAAAAGTCATTTTAATTAGTGTAATTTCTTCTTTAAATTTGGTAAAATTAACTTGTGCAATTCCTAACTAGCCTGGAATGAATTAGTCTTTTCAGGCCCTTATTTTCTAAGTATTCTTTGTGTCATTATAATCTTCTTCCCCCCATATACATGGCCTATGTACTTGCTTTTTAAAGTCTTCATTTGCTGATTCTTTTTTTTATCTCTTCTGCTTTTCCAGGCCTTTGTTTCTCTACTACATTTTGCAACCAGGAACTCTTGCCTCAGGTATATGTAGGTCTTTTATACCCTGCCCTCTTCAAAATCCAGAGCTCAGAGTTCTTGGTATAGCTTCCTAAGCTCTAGGAACTTTATTAGACTTCACAAAGACTCTTCTCAAGTTTACATACAAATTGAGATAATGCAAACTCACTTCATTCTGCCCTCTGGAGTAGTCAGTAGGGAACTGGGGCTAGGCTGTTTTGTGTGCTAAGACGCTACATATCTAGCTGGATGAGGTGGAGGCAAAGATGACTAAAGATGGAATTCTTTTTTTTTTTTAAGATTAACAAATATTTTTCTTTTTTTATTGTCAAAGTAATGTACAGAGGGGTTACAGTTCCATATGTAAGGCAATGAGTACATTTCTCATCAAACTTGTCACGTCTTGCATCCTTTTCTCCCACTTTCTCCCTACTCTGTTCCCTCCCCACCATTTTCCAAGTTGTACAGTTGGTTTATAGCATATTGTCTTGTAAGTATTGCCATTGAATTGGTTCACCTTTTACCCTTTATGTTTCCATTTTGGAGTTCCCTTTCCCTAGTTCTGATAAATGTATATACAATACCCAGAATGCAATTCTTATCCATTTAAACATGGCCTATTTAGTCAACTGATGGTCAGAGGGTTGATATAGTTCTTCACTAACTTCTTGTGCTTCTTTTTAAAAAGTTGTTTTAGGTATTTATTTTTTTGCTTCTGTCTGGGAATAAAGGCTTCAGATTCAGAAGGTACTCTCTATCTGACACTACTCTTCCGACATTATTCTTAAAGTACCATCATCACTAATCTGATTTATTTTTTCTTGATGATCTACCAGCACCCACCCTTATTTTAGACTCTGTCATAGGTAATTGTACTTGATCATTTTTTCATCTGTTTCTTCCACTTAATTATGAAATCTATCACACTGTATCTTCTGGGTCTTGGCATAGTAGTTTCTCAAAGAATTAGTAAAATGAATATATATATATATATATATATATATATATCTTCAATTTTCAGTATACTAGTCCCCAGACACATGCAGTTTAAAACCACTTTTAATGTGATAAAGGCTACTGAATAGCTAACATTTTTATATTCTTTAATTGTAACTAATTGTAATTTTCAAATTAATTTATTTGTAATGGAAAATTTTAAGTGTATTTGGGAAAATACACATAACTACATACTAGTTTTCCTTGTGGATTTTAAATGCTAAAATTGAAATCAAGGGGATACGGGATTTCAAAGACTATTAGAGAAAAGTAATATAAAATTATTTTAACACATAACACAAATGATTTCTAATTGATTCAGGTAAGATATATCAACATAATTTCACATTTTCTGTTTTATTTTTAAAAGAACAAACATTAGCAAATTAAAAATTTAGGTGTGAGCATCATACTGTATTTATTTTATACAGCACTGGTCTAGATTTTATAAACACTTCAGACTAATGCTTTCCCTTTGTGACACATAGAAATAAGTGGTATTTCCTTTGTTTAGTAGTCCTTCAATTCTTGACTAATTTTCTGACTTACTAGATCAGAGTATGAAAACAGAAAGCTTTGGAAAGCAAAAAGTAATTGACACGTGTGTGGGAGAAATGAGAGTTAATACACATTGAGATCATTTTCTAAAGAAAATAATCCCAAAGATAATTTTGTTTGCAGGTGAGGAATACGAAACTTCTGATTAAGAAGGAACCAGAAATTAAATTTAATATGTCCATAATAATATAATAAAATTTATTTCTAATAATGTTACTGAATAATTATTATTATTGAAAGTCTTTATACTGCTGAATATTAATTGCAGTACTTGCAAAACTGTTTGGTCTAAGTGAATGGAACACCTCATGGGGGGAAAGGAAAATGGGGTGCGGGGAGGAGGGTATGAGTGACGAGGTAACAAACAGTACAAGTAATGTATCCAATGCCTAATATATGAAACTGTAACCTCTCTGTACATCAGTTTAATAATAAAAATTTGAAAAAAAATGTTAACACTAAAAAATAAAAATAAAAATAAATAAATAAATTGCTCCTGACATTTCATCTAAGAAGAAATCAACAGGAGTGTGTAAAACATTACTCAGGAAATATTTATTTACTCATTTATTTATTTAGTTCTTGAACTCAGGCCCTGGGTGCTGAATAGAAGCACACTTTATTCAATTTTCTGTAATACCATATATTACCTCACTATTTTTACCCCAAACTACAGAGACATTCTTATTTTCAAGGTCAAATACAGAACCTACAAATATTGTGCATATTTAAAGTTTGAATTTTTATTAATAATTACTTATTTATTGTCGAAGTGATGTAGAGAGGGGTTACAGTTATATATATTAGGCCATGGGTACATTCCTTGCACTATTTGTAACCTCCTCCCTCACTCCCCTCTCCCCCTCCCCCTTTTCCTCTTCCCCCATGAGTTGTTAGGTTAGTTTACACCAAATGATCTTGCAAGTATTGCTTTTGGAGTCTTTTGTCTTTTTATCCTTTGTCTCTCAATTTTGATATTCCCTTTCACTTCCCTAGTTCTAATACCAGTGTATGAAACATGGACTCTATGATTTCCCCTATAGGGAATAATTAGCACAGGTTTAGGATAGTCACAGGAGAGGATCACAAGAGCTTAATACCTATACCCTTATGAACACATAAGATGATGCTAAGTGAAATGAACTCCATGTTATGGAAACAAGTGTTATATCACTGTTGTAATTACTTTCAATATGCCATGTGAAACCATAGCTTTTTTTGTTGATGATCCTCTTATATCCCCTTTCTCTGGTTGTGCCCACACTATTATTGTATCTCATCTAAAGTATGAATTTTTCTGAGTTGACCTGAAAGCCCTCTGACTCAACTACTATCCACACATAAATCACCAATGCAGTCAAATTGCCCATATAAACACGGGTGTAAATGAGCAGTTTATATTTAAAGATTTCATAAAGACACAAAAAAACCACATGCAATTTATCACAAATGTTTGTGTGTGTGTGTGTGTGTGTGAAGACAGAGAGAAGGAGTATTCTGATAAAACACACACACACACACACACACACACACACACACACACCAGAATTCCCATGTACATGTCATTGCTTGATCCAAATTTTATTCTTCATTTGAGGCTAGCATTTCAAAAGTGTTTTTTTTATTTTTAGATTATTTGTATTTATCTTTTTAAATTTTTTACTTGACCTGTTTATTCAACTGAGCTATTACTACAACTGAGATGAACTGAAGGAATAGGAATGACAAAAGCATAGCAACAAGGGGAAGGAGAAAGGGACTTGATGGCTGACTTGTGGCATGGATTGGCGGATTTGAGACAGATGAGGAAACATGATGGAAGAATAATCAATGAGACTGAACAAGATGCATTGCATTCATAAACTGACTTGCTGATTTGAAAGAACAATAATCTGCAGCAATACCTCAAAACACTGCTTGTACAGGAGATTTTGCCATAGTCACCCTATCTGAGTAAATGGCTCAGGTAAAATTAATGGAAATTGTTTAATTTAGAATGTAAATTACACAGAAACATAATTTTTCACATAAAATATTACAGAATGCTCTTTTAACACTGTATTTTATGGAAGACTGACACTGAACATCAATTACCTGAGGTAGGAAATTAGTCTATTTTTATTGTTGTTGTTATTATTATTATTATTGCTGGCATTATCGTCACTCTGACTATTGTGACACTTGCACGGAAGGTCTAATCTATGTCAAAAGAGTGCATATAGAGGCTTTTAGCTCTTAAATCTATATAAAATTTGTTAATTTTGAACAAAAAATTTGGCATACCCATTCTAGTATTCCATAGCATGTATACTACTTTAATATTTTAATGGTCCTAAAGTCATTAAAGGACTGTGTATTTATTATTATCATCACAATCAATAACATCATTATTTTATTTGCAGTTAAATTTGTCAAACTTCTACTGATTAATCCTTAACCTCATTGATTCTCCCTTGATTGCATCTCATCTGCTACTGATCAGCACATCAAAGAAAGTTTTTGTTCAATTAATGTGTGTTGTTACATAAACTTTTCAAGCTTTGGCCACTAACTTTCTATGAAATGTTTCCTTTGGTCTCATTATGTAGCCTTAGCATTTTGAATTGTGTAATATGTTCTTCTTTTCTATCACGATAACATATGTGCATCAAGGTCAGCTTGTTTACTTTGTTCTTTATTCCTAGCAATCAGGCATTCCTCCAAGACAACCTGGATTCTCTTAATTTAAAAATACAGAAGACAAATCAACTTAAATGTAGAACTCTGTAAACTTAAAATACACGCATCAGAACCCAGTGTTCTGTGCAACTGATAGGCACAGTCGCATATTTAGATACAAATTTCCAGGCTTATGTGCAGAACACAGTAATGGAATCTGCACTGGTACCTCTATGCTTCAGTTCCAGACATGTTTGTTCAGGAGTGTTCAGAAAGGAGAAAAAAAATCACATGTGTATGGCATCATTTCCTAATGACTCTCTAACATTCTGGAGAAGATTCAGAGACAAAACAGTGAATGGGAAAATACATTTGGGTAATCCTACATAGCTAGCATCTTACACCACTTTCAAAGTTTCAGACTCATGCAAGCATTAGCACACGAAACCTTATTTACAATTAATCTCTACCATTTTCAAACTGGTTTAATCATTTATTTTCCTTTCTCTCCTCTCCATGCCGCCCCCTCATTTCTTGAACTCAGGGAATGGGCGCTTTCCTGAGCTTCTTTTTCTCAAGGTTAGCACTCTACCACTTGAGCCACAGTGCCACTTCTGTCTTTTTCTGTTCATGTGGTACTGAGGAATCAAACCCAGGGATACATGTGTGCTAGGCAAGCACTCTACCACTAAACCACACTCCCAGCCCTGGTTTAATCAATTTTTAAAAGCTTTATTCCACTCACCTGATATCATTTGTCCTGCACTCAGTACATAATGGGCTTTAAAAGAATGTATAGCCTCTTTTTGCAATTGCAGTATGTATTTTTCTGCTTCAACATCATCATCTGTAAGTTTTCAGGGCCCATAGAACTTGGTAGTAGCTTAGAAGTTGCAAGATAATTGACACTAGCCTTTCCGTAGCAAACCCTCAGATGATGGAGAGGAATGTGGGCAGTGTGCACAGACTCAGTTATGGCTGCCTCTCTAAGGGAGCTCTCACAAAGCGAGGATAAGGGGCCAGATCCTTTAGGGATCTTTTCAAACGTTGGCAGCTAGGAGTAAAAGCCAGTCTGATAGCACTTAGTCTATCAACTTGCTTTTTTCATTTCCAAGTAGATCCTATCATTCTTAGCTCACATCTATCTGGTTTTATCACACCAACTAACCCTTTTTGTAGGCCTAGTCAACGAAAGTCTCCCAAGTTATACAGCTCCCCACCCCATTCCCCACACAGAAAGAGACAGAGACATAGAGATTCTTTTCTCCCATATAGTTAATACTTTTTCTCTCTTAGCTATGCTAGTATTGTTCTATGCCTCCAAAATTGTTACAAAAAAGGAACACTGGGACATTTATCTTAAAAGATGTTGAAAATAATCTTCTTTCAAGTATCTATAGAAAAATTCTATCTAACTGGAAGGCTACTAGTTAGTAGTGGTAATAACCCTAGTCTGTCATCATACCCTGTAGAACATAAATCTGAGTATAATCCATATCTGGAAAGGGGTCAGGACTTGGGAGACACTGATTTTGAGCTAACTTTATACTTCCTACAACATCACTTTATTTGTTTTACCACTATTTTCCATCTGGATAAAGATTTCCTCACGAAATCAGGAAGAGTTGTATTTATTTTTTCTTTATGTTAATTCATAACCTTCCTTTGTAGGATATAAGGAACTAAAACACTAGCAAGTTACAATGAAAGGGAAAAATGTGAAAAACTTTTATTCATCCATTAGAGAGATACTGTACTTTTTGTAAAGAAATTGAACAGAACCGCCTGGAGAAAATGTTGAATGAAGTAAGTCAGGCCCACAGAGATGAAGGAACCATATTTTCCATTAAACATGGAAGCTAGATTTAGCTTATACAGTTGTAAATGTGTTGAGTACTGTGTAAGTGTATACAGTATATTAATTTAAATACAATAGATTCTAAGGAAAACTCCAATAGTGCTAATTCCTTTGGAAGGTCAAGTCAAAGTTTATCAAAATAAAATTCTAGGGTGTTTATACTTGAAAGGAGTGGTGTGAGGTGAAAGGGAAAGGAATAGACAAATGAACAGAAGAATGGGGGAATGCAATCAAGAATCCAATATATTAAATTAAGCAAAGTAAGTAAGACCCCCAAGAAACATAGGCTGAAGAGTTTCTCTCATAAATATACCCATAAATCTACAAGTAAATACAGTGGATGGCAAAAGGCAAAAAATTACACTTGGAAATGATAAATAAAATAGGACTCTAAACATTCACACAGTGAGACCAAAGAAGGATATTCTTAGGAGAGGATCATAAAGACTCAATAGATATGTGCTTATGATCAATGATGTTTATTGAAATGGAAACAGGTTTGTTTTTTGAATTTAATTTTATTTTTGTGTTTTTATTTTATCATTGTTTTGTTTTCCTCCTTTTGCCACTGTTTGTAATTTCTGTACTTTTTGCTTTCTTTATAAGTTTATCTATTTTAAGGAAGGCCAGGGGAAGCAAATATATGGTAAGACAAAGGGTGAACTAACTCAGCAATGATACTAACTAGACAACACTATGTTGAAAATGAACTATACAGCTTGTGAGGGATATTGGTGAGGGGAGGTCAGAGGGAAAAAATAATGGGAGAAAAGGGGGTGGAGGGCAAAGACACACTGTTCAAAGAGAAATTTACTCACTACCTGACCTATGTCACTGTAACCCCTCTGTACACCATCTTTACAATAAAAAAGAATCCAATTATATCCTACAAAATTAAGAGGTAAAGGATGGGTAGGAGTGGGATGGATGAAGTGTGAAAGGAGTTACATTGATCAAGCTGTACTATATTCATAAGCTGCTCTGCTAAATGGTAAATGTTTTGTACAACTGCTTAAAGATAATAAAAATATTAAAAGCTAAAAATAGCAAAATAAGTATTCCATTGAGTTCAACTCTCAATGACTCCAACTAAAAGAAAATCATTTTAAAGTTCTTCAAACTATCAAAAATCAAATTAACATTACTACAAAAATAAGTAGTGTATTCATAATAAGAGGAAGAATGGATAAAATTTTTGGTTAATGTCTAAAAATACCTGGTGTTGTATATATTTTGAAATTCTTCCTTTCTATCATCTCAACAGTGATTAAGGTATGCTTACGTCCTCACATAAGAATTAAAATATAAAGGCAAGACTGCCGTATAACTTTATGGGTTTTTTAAAGGAGAATTTAAGGATAGATACTTGTTTGAGCATCTGAATAGATGAAGTCCATATCTTACAGACAGTCTTCTTCATGGAGAAATAAACACCCAACTAGCATCAGAATGTTATAAATTGTCCTCCACACTCATTTTGCTTTATATTTTTATCATCAATTGCTATTATTTTATTTGAATTCTTGATGCATCAAAATTTTAATTAGGAGGAATCTGATACCTTGCAAGGTGGTATCAATCTATGTAGTATCATCTTTGTTTCTTTTATTAGTAAAACCTATAGAATCAAAATATTAGTACATTGCTAAAGGCTGACATGAGTCAACTCAGTCATAAGTTTCAAACATCCATGCAAAATATTTAAATATTTTATTTAATTTGAGTCATTAGAAGCCTATGGAAACTTACCACAGTAAGCATTAACATCAAATGTACAGTCTTTCTCATAGACTTTTAAACACAGGCATATGCATGTTCTCATCTAGCAGATTAATTCTTATTACTTATAAAAAAAGTAATGGCAAAAATCACATAGTTTAGAGAGAAATTTATGGTGTGTATTGTGATCAGGTACACAAATGATAAACCTCAAAAGTAGCTGCAATTTGGAATAAACACTGCAGAGAAAAACTAAAAGAATTGTAGAATATGAAAGATGACAGAAGTGTTGCTCAGGCTTAGTAAAGGCTACACACCTTGTTCAGGGCAGAAAATAAGTAATAGAAAGACATGACTTTAAAAACTCTTTAAAGAAACTTAACAAAAGTAGGAAAATTCTTCAGAATTACAGAAAATGTGCAATTGTGTAAATTCCTTCCAATCTAGACATTTTGAAGCTGTTAACTAATCAGAATGTAATGTTTCCACAGTGACATTTTATAAGACCTATTTTCTACATTGCTGCTCCTAAACAATTACCTACATTTAGCAGCTAAGTGCTTTAAAAATGTCTTTATTTTTCCATCTTGCTATTTGAAATTTTATTGCTTTAACATCAAATGTATGATAGGAAAAGAAAAATGATGGGGAAGATATGGAAATTTAGTAGTAGTATTTTATTTTCTCACAAGATTTATGGTAAAAGAATAACCTTTTAGTTTAGTTAAAAATCATTTTGCATTTGTTTTTAATTATACATACGTATGTTTTTATATATATATATATAATTACAAATATTTACTTCCCTCTACTTCTTTGTAGAGTCCAGAAAGAAATTGAACCTGTTCCACTGTATGAGTCACAACTCTATTACCTTTTCTATACCTGGAAACCTGGAAACATTTACTAGGATATTCGACTTCTGAGATTCACAAACTTAAAGGCTTCAAGTGGACTTTTTTATTGAGATCATTGCTATTCAAATTGATATTGCTCAGGAAATTAAAATAACAGAGAATGATATGTCTAATACTGCTTTTATTTCCTTAAGAGATTTTGCTTAAAAATAATGTTCAGCTGAATTAATAAATACAAATTATGAAATAGTGGATTTGTGCAGTACTTGCCTACATCCATATCAACCAGGAGCAAGCATTTCAGATTTGTAATCTGAGGTGGTACTGTTGACATAGGACTATTGAATACTAGTGCCCAGACCTCATATTAAAATTCTAAAATCATGGGCTTTGAAAAATTCTTGACTCTTATGCCCAGTCACAGGGCACACTAAATATGAGACTAAGGACTACAGGGTTGTTACACAAACATACATGGGGTAGTTTTTGTTTCAGGAGGTCAAAGGTTGTAACTAACATTTTTGATGAATCAAAAGTCATGTAAAAAATAGTACTTGAGTAGCATGAAAGAGCAAGACATCGAAAGACTAAATGCAGCATTAATTGGACACACCAAAAAAACGATGGTATATGACAAAAGGAATTCAAGAATGACTAACTTCATAAATAAGCAAATCACAGTGAACCATAGACATACATATATACAGTATTTCACACACACACATACACATATGGGCATGCACAATTAACAAGCAAACCAAAATATGGCTTCTGTTGCCACAGAAGCAGGAATGGAGTTATAGTCTTAAGTGAAACAAATTGAAAACGAGTCATGATTTGTGATTTAGGCTCTAAAAGGCAGGACATTGGAAGTCATAGCTCCTGTTGTCACAATCAGAAAAAGAGTTGAATAGAAAAAAAATTATGGATATTTCATTGACATATTAAAAAATTAAAATGAAGCAAGAGAAAAAAATTAAGAAAGCAGATAAATCCAAGATCCTGAGATAAATTCTCAGGTACTCCAGAAACTGAGGTAGGAAGATTGCATGTTCAAGGCCATCCTGGTAAAGATAGGCATGAGAAATTGTTTCCACATTAGAACCAAAGAAACAGACATAAAACTTTCTTGCAGTTACATTTTTGGAAGGGAACGAGATGCAATAAATATTTCATTTTTCTCTGATCCTTTTTCACTGGGCTCTGGCCGGTTTGGGTAGCTTTTAGATGAAATTTTTATTTCCTGGTAGTTAAAAGTTGTTGGAAGATTTTTATCCCAATGATCATGTTCCTCCCAGGCCAATGAGAGAGGTGTTATCTCTGGGATGCCAGTGGACAAATCAGATTCCATTCCTTTGAAAAGCTCTCTGTGCCTAGAAGCCTTTGGTCACAAGAATCCTGAACCGTATTTCTCACTGAGTGCTTGCAAGTAATAAAAGCATTAATGTAACTCATAAATTAATGAATATGTAATAGAATATTTTTTAGAAGATTGGGATGTGGCTCAAGACTCAGAGTACTTTCCTAGCATGCAGAAGGCTTGTGTTTTTATCAGTGTAGAACAATATAAATAAATAAACAAACAAATAGCTGTACCTATAGGAATAACTTCATTGTCTCCTGGGAAAGAACAAAAGCTGTTTTCTTCTCTGATTTTAGACAAGGTAGGTAGAAAATTCATCCTTGACCCTTACTACTGAAGCATTATTCATTGCAAAGTACTATTTTCCACAGTTTAAAAAAACAAAACAAAACAAAAAAAAACATTGTCCTACTAATTTATCCTACCTACGAATAAGCATTTTGTCAATTCCAGGCAAGTCAAGCTTCTACTTTATATAACAGTGAAATTAAAAATTAAGAATTACTTGCAGAAGGTCACAGCCAGGGAACATGGGAACACATGCCAGTAACAAAAAAGTGGAAAGATTGCTGAACAATTTCCCATTTGATAAACAGAGCTCTCACATGATGCAGTATGTTGTGTTTCTGAATAATGTAGCCAGTGCTTCTTTATTTTAGCTGACAGGACCTCAAATTAACCTCAGGAAAATAGCAACTAGAACACTTAATGCCCAGATTAAGCTAGTGTTAAATTGTTTCATTTTTTTTTTAAATAAGAAAAATCATTCCTCTCTTCCAGAAAGTTTTATTAACAGAGATGTTTGATTCTTTTGCGGGTTTTTCTTACCCTTCTTTACATTTACTAAGTGTGTATGATTATCAAATAGTTCTTTGAAACAATGTGTTTGTGCCTTATCATTTTCACTGAGTAATAGCTATCAGTAACCTTGATTGGTAGAAAATGAAAAGCTGTAGCTCACTAAAAAATAAATTTGCTTTTACATTATATGCATCATATTAATAATGTATTTAGTAATAAAAATTTTTTTCTAATAAGCTTGTGGAAATGATACATAAGATAATTAAGTCAAGTAAAAACAGCTAATATAACATGTTTTAATCCAACTATGGATGCTAAAAAGGTTGACCTCAGAAATGGAGTTATTAGAACTCCTGTTCTTCTAATAGCACTGAGGTGATAACGAAGTAGGAGATAGGGAGGTTGGGATATAGGTGAAAAACTACAGTTAGGAAAAAATACATTCTAATGTTCTGTATAAAAGTAAGGTGAGTAGTTTAAAAAATGTATTTTCTAGCTCAAAATAATCTGAAAGGATTTCAATGTCTCCACCAAATGGGATTAATATTTATATAACTTAGAAGTTTCATATTTCATAGAAATGTACCACATGCCAGTGTAATATATAGATATGTACATATGTAAAATGAACAAAATTATTATGTGACAATGACAGAGAAATTTATTCTAAAAGACTTTTTAGATTTAGATGAACTATTTTCTTAAAGTGTTCTATTTGTTGAAATGAATATTAATGTGTCTTATTTACTAATTGTCCCACCCCTACCAGCAAAGTATATTAAGAATTTATTTAGAAAATATTTAAGGACACATATTAAATAATATTTCATATAATCTGCTTATGAATTAATTTTTCACAAGAAGTTTCAGTTTCACCTATCACAGGTGTGTTTTGCATCTATTGTAACACTTGCAGCGTAATTTGGCATAATCTACAATATCCTTGGAAAAATGAACTGTCCTTTGGTAAATATTTTCACCATACTGACACCTCACTTTGCATATTTAGAAACCACCAATGTTCAGTAGACAAATGGTAGGTCATAAGGTTAAATTTTAAATTATGTGCATTCATTGTTTCCTGATCTCTCTAAATGTCTACCTCCTGAAATATATTTCAAGTATAATAGTTTTGAAATTGATATTATAGCTATTTCACAACTTTATTACTTGATATTTAAAGGTTCAATTTTGTGAATTCATGAGGTAGACATAAGGTTTTGTAATGGTTAATTCTTTTCTAATTTTCTCAGTGATAACATCAAATAAAATATATAAATATGAATATTTTACCAAATATAATTATCATATATTTTTTACAATTCAACTCTAAGAAGGTCCATCTTTCTCCTATATTTCAGAACATTAATATAAACTATGAACAAGTTTTTTGACTGGGAGAGGAAAAAAGACAAGAGTGGTGATGACAATAAAGAAATTATTCATTTCCTGAATTATGAAATAGTAATCCCTATGATACCAAGTTTACAATAATGAAAAGTATGAAAATAATTAAAAAGGCCAAAAAGTTTGTTTCCAACAATGGTTTTCAGAAATGTCATATTTCAATAATTCCCTTTGCTATCATTGTATGTTAATTTGCTTAAATAATTTTATGCTGAAACTATTGTCATTTTCTTAAAAAGAAAGTTAGTGATTTGAAAATATTTTGACTAGGTAAATCTTCCCATAAAGACTATCATATAATAACTACTTATTTAAATGTGCTTTTAAACTTATAGTCAGCTTCAGTATGATGAAAAATACTTTACATTTGAGTGGAAATATGTATGACATTTATTTTGGCTTGAATGTAAACAGTCATGTGTATTGGTATTTAAACTAAGTTATATTTTATAAGTATCAAAAGGAAGTGTAAACCATTCTCTTTTTTTGTATTTTAAGAGGAACAAACTGAAATCCAGAATTAGAAGTGCCTGCCAAATCTTCCCTATTCTTTATAGCATAGTTAGTATTTGTTTCCACAATGCCTGACACTAGAGTTTTTTGTTTTCCTGGGTTTATGTACATATTATAAGAAAGAAACAAATTACATGGTGTTAATCATATCGTTTTAGAACATTAACATTAATACAGAACTTAGGTAAACATAATGCCACTTTCTATATTTTGTGTTTGTTCCAAAGTATTTTACTTCCTACAGCTACAAAAACATTCCAGATTAAATCAGTCACATGCATAATTTAAATAAATGAAAACTAGATATAAGTCATTAACAAGTGTGTGTGCATTCATTTGGAAATTGTATTGCTCATGAATTCTAATACTGATATTTCTCAATGAGTAAAATGAAAGTGGTATCGCAAGTAATTTTAATAACTGAAATATAAATGTCTGAGCAATAAGGAATCAAATTTAAAAGCTTATTTTTACTGATTGTTTTAGTAAAATTAAATCTCAAATTTTATATCATTACACAAAACAAATACGAATAGGGCACTGAAACTCATAAGATACATTTTTTAAAGTGCTCCTGATGTTGATTTTAAATAAAATATTATCGTATTATTTGCATGAAATATATAGCTTACTGTTTTAATTATTTTAAGTATATAGTTGCATGATATTAAGTAGTCACAATATTGTGCAACTATCTTTTCCACATAATCTCCAAAACTTTTGCTCAATTGACATTCTCCCCATAAACAGCACTTCCTCTTCCTTCCTCTACCCAGCCCCTGGCTGTTATTATGCTTTTCTATATTTGTGCATTTTTAAGTAAAAAAAATGAATATTTGAAAAACAATTCCTAACAGACTGAATTCCAGAATCAATAGCTACATAATGTTTTGTGTCTATCTTTCAAAATGTGTATTAGACACAAAACTAAAACCACCGGAAAACAAGCCACCATTCTTCAACAACTTAAACAGATATAATGCCTTATGGTGTCCACTGAGTATCACTGCTAAATTTTAGACACCATGTTGAAGATACATTATACAACTTGGGGGGAAAGAGTAAAAAACAAAAAACTAAGAGAAAATGAGAGCAGATGTAGCACTGTTCAAAAAGAAATGTACTCAATACTTGGTTTATGTAACTATAATCCTCTGTATGTCACCTTATAATAAAAATTAGAAAGAAAACCTAACAGATGCCTTGCAAAAGATGGGGTCTTTAAACACCTTAAAAAACACATACACACAAAACAACAACAAAAGACCACAGGTATATTGCACTGTAGACAATAAATTGGACTAGGGAACCAGCACTTTGTCATATAGAATTCACAAATCTTGTAAGGGTGCTTAGTGGCAAAGGAACAGAACCACGAACATTGAAAAGCAGCTTTGTCTACTGGACAGTACCACCACCCTTTTGTCAGTCATTAAATATAGTGATAGGTACTATAAAATGACTCCCTCCCCTCAAAAAAAAAAAAAAAAAGGTGGAAGAGGAATGGTAACAACTTTATTTTTTTCTGTTTAAAATTGAAGAAAACCAACATGGATTCTGTCACACACCAACATCTTCAACATACATCACCTGTCCAAATCGTAGAAACAAAAAACGTGTCCACAGAGATCCTACAGGTGGTTGTGAGCCAGTCACCCTCACAGGGCCTTCTGCTGGTACTCGGGAGGTGCCACTTCATAATCACTGATGCTGAACAAGGTGGTGGAATTCTTCGCCAAGTACTTCAGGAAATTCTGCAGGTAGCTCAGTAAGAGGGCAAGGCTCTTCTCGTCCATGGGTGTGTAGGACAGCATGGCTTCGATTCGTAGAAGCAGTCTCAGCAGATGTGGGGCGCCATACAGGTGGGACATGGGCTCCTCGGGGTGGCCTTGGAGCAGCTCCTCATGCTGTGGCTTCTCACACTTGTAGAGCAGCTGAGTGTCCAGCGTGGCGTTGAAGTACTCTCTTATCCCCGCCACGACTTCATTCACCGCGTACTCCATGTTATCTGGGCTTCCTCCCGATTTCTTACAATGCTCGTATTCCTCGAGAATGGAATCCACATTCTTCTTGGCAGGAAGGCAATAGAGCTGGTTTTGGTTGGTGATCAAGTCCCAATCATCCACAAGCCAGCGTTTGAGCTCTTCGGGAATCTTGATTTGATCTTCAGCTGAGTTCAGAAATACTTCTTCTTGTTCCACAGGTGAATCTAGCCGGGACCTTTTCTTGCGTAGAGGCTGAGGGGCCTGAATGGTACTGCCACCCTCACCACTACTAGATGTTTTCGGCTTGGTCTTCTTTGGTTTCACCTCAAGGTTTTTGGGTTGCATACCGGAGGTCTTCTTTCCAGGAGCAGCCCCTCTCATCTTGCCTTCTGCACACTGCTCCTGGTTGGCTTTCTGGAGTTCTCGCTGTTTCTGCAGATTGCCTTCCACGTGTTTGAGCACTCTGCTCTCCGAAACCCACTCATCCCAGTTTTTATTCCAACCACTGTAGTGGATGAAGTATTTCACTTGTTTGTCCTTCACCGCAACCTTCACGCACTTTGCTTCGTATAGGAGAGGCCCATGAAAGCACAGCACTCGCTCTCCCTCCTGGAATTTAGGCTTTGGGTCTTGCTTGGGCGCCATTTGTAAGTGATTTGTCAACTCCTTCTCCTCCTCCCTCTACCACTGACTAACACCCTTTTCACTCTAAGCCATCAAACTCGGTAGAAAAGGGACAGCCAGCCAACTCTACATCCTGGATGCGCCTTGCCAGCGCTACCTCATCTCACAATATGGCGAACTCCTCAACTGCTGTTGCTTGAAGCAACCGTTATTACCCACCCTATTGGAGCGCACGCAGACAGCGCTGTCCCCAGGTTATTGATGTAAATAGATTTTATGACATTTTCTTTTCTGTGGCAGACTGTTTGGCTTAGCATCAGGTCTTGAGGAACTTAATTATTTGTATGAGCAGTATTGTCTTGATTTGTGTATTCGGTTAGTTCACGATGTGGAATATAATCACATTTCAAAGTACACAGAGTATTCAAGCTTCCACTCTATGACTGTCACATCTTTGGATTTAATGAAATATGGATTGAAAATAGTTGGAAAAATTTGTACTGAACAGGAACAGACTGCTTATCATTGCTCTCTACAGTTTAACATTTTAGTGAAGAATTATAGTTCTGAGTAATAACAAATGAAAACCCAGAGTCCTGTAATAATTTAATTGGAAAGATATATCCTAGAGTAAACTCACTTTCTTGACCATTTTCTCGAATGATAACCCCACATTTATGATAGCATTAGCAGAGTGTGGATGTGATTTCCTTCCTTTTGATAGTATTGCTTTCATGTGATAAAGTAAACCATCTCCATTTTTGCCACATAACAATACCTATCTTGTAAAACATGGTGACCAATTCCAGTTTACAAATGAAGTGGAGGAGAATGAAATTAAGAATTCATTGTATGTACCACAAAATTATACCAAAATAAGTTTTTCCATATATGTTGGCTTCTTTTGCTTAAATTTCTGTTTGGTGATGCACTAGCAGAATGTGAAACCTCTATTCACTTGTTATATGTCGTTGGATAGTTTCAAAACCTATCTACTATTAAACTACAAGATAATGTTAAGATAATATCAACGATAAAAAGAAGTTTTTCTCTATTTTTCCCTTTCCTGTTACTGATGTCACCTTCATCATTGCACTAGCACACATTCACAATGTAACAAATGCAGTTTATTTCATTTTCTTTGAAAAAGTTATTTTATCTTTTTTTTATGCTCACTACAGTGGGTTTGTTACTACTGCTTATGTCAGGTTAAAGTAAATCCCTCTATAGCACAGAAAAGCTTTTAGCTTTTCCTGGTCTCAAACAATTAATTAGGTGTTGTGTAGTAAAATTCTGTGAATGCCTCCCAAATATTTAGAAAAAGTGTGTATATACTTAATTGATTATAAAGACCAAAGAATTTGAGCATTAAAATTTAAAAAAATAGTGGAAGCAGTTTGATCAAAAGCTAAATTTTAATACATTGAAAGTATAGATATCATATATTTTAGACTGAGCATATTCATTGAATGACCTTTCTCTAAATTGAATGACCTTTCTCTACAAACGATTTCCAGGAATCATATCTTTCAATTTTAATAACAGACAGATGAGACATTTCTCTTCTAATTACTGACTCCTCTTTAAATTGTATTACTGACTGTATAATTCCATTTTGTATCAAGGAAATATATTCTGTAAAAGAAATATATCATTTTGTGTAGTTGGGTCTTCATGGACAATGTGTATGCCACATGGATTCCAGACCACTTTATTTCCTTTCATTTTACTTGAATAGATATAAATTTTCTTAGCTTAAGGTGGCCATGTGAAAGAATCTATTTTGTTCTGGGTCTTAAAGATTTTCAGTTGTTGTATACAATAGTGAACTCCCACAGGTACCTTCTGCTAAATGCCTGAGGTCTTCTTGTCTAAACACAATAGTGCAACATATATCCTGCCAGTTCATTTTGGGAACTAACGCCTTCCTCTAGGAACTGCCTTATGTTCTAGTTTATGTGAACAGGGAATAAAACTATTGCTGCTTGGGCCTCTCTAGGAAAGCAAGCATTTGAACAGCACATGAAAAACACGGAAGAGTAGACCTATCATGCATGCAGATAAGCACTCCCTCCATAGTAAAAATAATTTTAGTAAATATACTGGAAAATGTACTTAAAAAAGAAAGATGATATTTTTGCTTCTAGACAAATGTAGAATCAATTTATGTCCACACTATTATATGAATTAAAGAATATGAATTGGTTTATATTTGATTATAATTATATTCACTAACTAGCTATACAGTTCTTTTTCAGTTTCAGAAGTTACAAAAGATAGAAACTAATATTTGCATTTTTCATTTTGTGGCTATAAAATAGAGAATTCAAGGAAATACAGAGACAGTCAAAGTGAATATTACTAATGTGAAAAATAATGATAAATGTCAGGTTATGATTATGTTGGGCTAGCTGTTATGTGCGCTGTTTGATTTCATCAGCAGAACTAAGGATTTCTACACAAGATGCTTCATTTGATCACTTCTACTATTAACTTAAGCTACAAGATGACAGTGAATGGTAAAGCAAATAGAATCTGCTCAATAGTTAAGGTTCATAATCAAGCAAAAATCATTCAGAATGACTAACATGTCTCCTAATTTTTACCTACCTAAACATGAACACAGCTCTGAAATAATTTATGTATTAATATAATGTCTTGTTAACATTTTCCTAGCCTCAGGTTCTCAGCTCCTCCCATTAGCCCCCGATCCACCCATACATAATGAGCCACTCCTACTCACTATTAAGACCTACCTACTTCCCCTTTTATCCCCAGAGAAAGAAAAGCTGCCACCTGGATAAGGTGCAGAGGCTATGTAGCTCCCTCTCCCATGGCAACTATGGTCCCACTAATAAACCTCCCTATGAACCTTCTTCTCCTATCTGTGATTATCTCTGCATGGTCCCCTGGGATGGCCGAGACATAACCTTTCATGTCTCAAATGCAAAAAGCTTTGGCAACATTCTATATGTTTTTTATTGCTTGTAACTATCATTTCCTTAAATCTTAAAAAAAAATCAAGCTTGAATTTATACTTGACTTTGATAACTGCTCCAAATGAAAGTACCATACTATTTAAATCCATACATTCAGCAATTAATCAGCAAGACTTAAAACTGATAGAGAAGTCTAAAATAAAACCAAAAAAATAGTGTGGTTATGTGAAGTATGTCCACTATATATTTAGTGAAATACTGTCAGCATTCATCTTATATAGAAATATGTTTCTTATTTATTTATATTTATTTACTGATGCTGTTGGCTTGAACTCAGAACCTGAGGTTTTGGGGTTTTGTGGGTTTTTTTTTTTTGGTTGTGGGGCTTGAACTCAGGGCTTGAGCACTGTCCCTGAGCTCTTTTCCTCAAGACTAGCTGGCTATCTACTATTTTGAGCTACAGAACCACTTCCAATTTGCTGCCAATTAATTGAAGATATGAGTCTCACCAACTCTCAAACCTGGGCTGGCTTTGAACTGTAATCTTCAGATCTCATCCTCTTGAGTAGCTAGGATTACAGGCCTGAACCACCAGCACCCAACACATGAGTTTTTTTGCCTTAAGGCTAATGCTTTACTACTTGAGCCACAGATTTACTTCTAGATTTGGGTGGCTAATTGGAGATAAGAGTCTCCTGGACTACTTTTAAAATGTAGTTTCCTATCTACCTTCCTGATTACCTAGGATTAGAGATGTGAACCACTAGAGCCTAATTCTCAAATTGTATTTAAAAGTGAATTAACTATATTCATACAATAATAATGTATACAACAAAATTTTTACCAAAATTTCAAAATATTCCACTTACTTGATGATAAAAAAGTAACAAAAATCAAAATATGCGTAATTAACTGGATTATAGATTAATATGCTCAATTCAAGTGGGGTTCAATGGCTGGTGCTAACCTGTGATCTATCTGTTTGTGAGGTAAAATAAAAGGGGTCTGGGTTAGAGGACAGTCTAGGCAACTTCTTCACAAAATTACATCTCAGCCAATCAATGGGCATGTGGCTAATTCCTGTTGTCCACACACACATGTTGGAAAATCAAACAGGAGGATCACAAACCAGTCTTATTCAGGCCAGAAGGGAAACCTAACTCAAAAAACCAAGCAAAACTTCACTGGAGGTGTGCCTTAAGAGTTAAAGAATTTATCTAGCAAGAAAAATGCTCTAAATTCAACTCATAGTACTACCTCCTCAAAATGATATCTTTATATATTTAGTTGTTTATTTACATATTTACTTAAGTGCAATGAATTAGATTTACATAATTAGATATGCTTAAACATATGTGTGCATATAAATACTTAGTATTATAAAATAAGCATATTCTAGCAGTAATAATAATAATAAGAAGAAACATTTAGGCTAAAGTCCTGGAAATCATAAATTCAGATTAAAAGATAAAGAACTTCCTGAGTGATTCATTAAAGCTCTCTGGGCTTGTTTAACTATGAAACATTGAAATTGAGCTAAATAATGCTTAAATTGCTCTGTGGTTTGGAGTTTATATTAGAGTCTCTCTGGTGTTTGACTGCTTCAACATCAATACCGACTGCTGTTTTTATATGCATGGCTGAGTCAAATTATTTAATACCCATCTCAGTTTATTCAGTTATCAAATTAAGATAATAATAATAATATTGCCTTCATAAGGTTTTTGAAGGGATTTAGTCATTCTTACTATAGATACTGGTTATTAATAAACATTCAGTTTGCTGTATTTGCACTTGTGTTTAGCATCAAGTTTAATTTTTGAATAAATTAATATTTATCATTTGCTCTCAATACTATTTATTCTGTACTAGAGTTATTTTTATATCAACAATGGTGCTTAACTACCTACTCTTGTTGAAAATTTCATGAAATAAATTATTATACACATAAGATTCTTTTTGCCTTGCCTAGTATTTACTGTTTTATGTTCAATGTGATATTTTTATACAATACTGGAATTTGATCTCAGGGTCTGATTCTGCTAAGAATAGGTGCAGATATTTCTGCATAGGGTTATCTGGACCCAACAGCTTTACAATCTTAGCTTGTCATGTAATTTAAAATTATCAGTGTACTCAACACAATGCCAATCATTGGGTTAAGAAGGGAGCTTGCAAACTTTACAGCCTTGGATGGACTTCAACTGTGATTCTCTTACTAGCTGCCTAACTATCTAAAGTTGCATGTATGAGCCACTGGTGCCTAGCCTTGATTTCTTTGTGGTCTTTTTGCCCTACGTTCAAACATATTATTGTAATACTTCCTATGGTGAAAGTCTATCTTGGCCTATATAATTTTTTACCATACTAAAATTATACTAAAGGTTAAAAAATTGAAAGGATCTACTTACTTTTCTAAAAGCCACAGATTCTGAGTAGCAAAAACTTGAAATGAAAGTGGAACAGGAAGAAAGACATGAAAGAGAAGTAGAAAAAAAGAAGTTGGAGGAGTTCCTGTATTTTAGTGAAATAATTTTGAGTGAACATTACTTCTATTGATTATGCAAAATTTAGAATGTGTTCTTTTTTACTTAAGAAATGATAATAGTGGGGCTGGGAATATGGCCTAGTGGCAAGAGTGCTTGTCTTGGATACATGAAGCCCTGGGTTCGATTCCCCAGCACCACATACATAGAAAATGGCCAGAAGTGGCGCTGTGGCTCAAGTGGCCGAGTGCTAGCCTCGAGCAAAACGAAGCCAGGGACAGTGCTCAGGCCCTGAGTCCAAGGCCCAGGACTGGCAAAAAAAAAAAAAAAAAGAAAAAGAAAAAGAAATGACAATATTGCCAGAAAAATTATAAAATTTTCTGCTTTTCAGTTGATTTGGAGTGAGTAATGAAGACACCTTTAAAATTATTTCATTGAGTTATTATATTGTTATTCTAAAATTTAGAACTATGTTTAGAGATTGAAATCACCCAAATAAGCATTGAGATCTAAAATGGAAACATTAAGATTCTGATTCCATCATATGTTAAAGACTCTAAGGCTACTAACATTATTCAACTTTCTTTTGGCAAGAAAGTTTCAAAAAAGATTTAGAAATAGTTTTACTTCTCATTGACTTTTAAACTTACATATTTGTTCTGTTTACTGAAAAAAATAGAAAATTCAAAGATTTAATGATATAGTCTAGATTTGTTTCCAAAGCTATATATATGAATGGACCATGTACAGAAAGAAACAGAAAGAAATTTTCAAGATGATAGAAATATTCTGAATAATACTGCAAATAATATGGTACCTGCATGTAGCTTAAACTTCTTATTGTAGAATTAAAAGTATGAATTTACAAAATAAAACATTTTACAATATAACCCTAATAAACTAAATATTTAATGAAAATACTCATAACATATTTAACATATACATAGCTCATAGAATTATGAGCATATCAGATGCAGAAATAGAGGAATATTAGACAAGAAGGAACTATTGAAGAAATGGTACAAGAATTTCCTGAAATTTTCAACTTTGATTTTCAATGTACTGTATATAGTGAAGTTTGAGACAGATATAAAAGCTCAAAATATGCATCTTATTTGTTTAATCTAAAATGTGATGAAATGTGCTTTTCCAGTAAGTTATGACCCTTGGTAAAGACTTTCTCATAATTTATTTGTGTACACACACACACACACATACACACACAAACACACACACATACATAATTTCTCTGTGACCCTGGATAAAGGAAAGGCCTTCCCTAGTCACAGCAGATGACCCCAAGAGCCTAATAGCTATGCCCTTATGAACGCATAAGATGATGATAAGTGAAACGAACTCCATGTTATGGAAACGACTGTTATATCACTGTTGTAATTACTTTCAACATGCCATATGAAATCGTAACTTCTTTTCTTGATGATCTTCTTATATCCCCTTCCTGTGGTTTTGCCCGTGCTATCATTGTATCTCATCTGAGTACCCTGGATACGGTAAATACTGGTATTAGAATTAGGGAAGTGAAAGGGAATATCAAAATTGGGACTCAAATGATAAAAAGACAAACGAAAAAATGAAAAGAAAAAAAAAGAAAGAAATGTAAAACAAAACAAAACAAAAGCCAAACTTTTCCAAAAGCAATACTTGCAAAACCATTTGGTGTAAACCAACTGAACAACTTATAGGGGGAGAGGGAAAGGGGAAGGGGGGAGGGGGGAATGAAGGAAGAAGTAACAAATAGTACAAGAAATGTACCCATGGCCTAACCTATGTAACTGTAACTTCTCTGTACATCACTTTGACAATAAATAAGTAATTATTAAAAAAAAAGAAGAAAAGAAAAGGCCTTCCCATAGTGTTTCAATTCACAGTGTTTCTAAACACTGCATCAACTGTGATAGTTACAGCTCTACTTTAAGGCCTAAAAAGCAGAGCTTTCATTTAAAAATTTTATGACTGGTATGAATTTCTTTGGAATATGTATTAACTTTTCCAGTAGAGGGGATTAAAACTAAGACCTCATTCAGGTTAGACCTCTTAAGCTCTTTCTTTGCACTTTATGTATAGGGCGCTGCTCACTGTACATAGACTGACATTTATCAACTCAGATTTCCGTTGTACAATGCATAGTGAAATAAGACAAAAACATTTTTTAGAGAACTCTAAATACTATACTACTCATTACTTATGGTCCCGCTAACTCTGTCTCTTGCTTATCTGAAGCTTAGGCTTCTGCCACCTTCTGGCTAATATTTAACCTTTAAATTCATTCTTAGAAAATGCATTAGGAAAATCTTAGAAGATCTATTATTAAGAGTCCACACAGGTGACTGCTCAGCATAGGGGAATTATTTGGTGAGAAGAGACAAGGAGGTCAAAGATTTGTGCAAGTAAGGGGTGCTTGGGGTGGTGGTGTAGTTCTGACTTCTACAATTTCTTTTGCCTGCATTGCTAGCAGACATCCTCCTCCCCACCAAAAGAGGAAAGAAGGTGAGAATAAAAGGACAACTCATGCACAAAACAATCACCCAGTTAAAAAAAAAAGTCTCCACACATTCTCAAATTTTAGTTTGCACCTATATGTATTATGTAATTTTGAATAAATTCCCCATGTGGATTAGAGGCAGGACTACATGTCCTACATTTATGTGGTATTCTTTTGTGTGTGCCATTACTCTCCTTGAACTCAGGGCTTCATGATCTGTTTGTATAGTTGGTGTTCTCATCACTTGAACTACACCTGAACCTGTATTTATGACTTTTAGGAATTTTTTTTGGTCATTTAGAGATAAAAGTCTCTTTGATTTTTCTGCCTTGGCTGGCTCCAATCTACACTTCTCGAGTTTTAGTCTCCTGAGTAGGTAGGATGCTAAGCATAACATACTGGCCTCTAGTACTGTTTGGTTTGTACTGTCTTCTGAAATGGTAGGATACTGATGCTCTAAAGTCAAATGTCTTTTAAAAATACTTTTAATGTTTTATAAATATGAATCATCGGTACCAGGAAGGTTTCATTTTGATATTTACATATGTGCCTATACTTTATCTTGATCAAATTCACTCCTTTTATCCTTGTTCCTCATTGTATCACACTTAAAACAGTTCCAACAGGCTTTATTTTTTATTTTGTTTCTAAATTAAAGGACAGTTTAGTACTATTGTTTATTTGGTTGGTTTTAGTCGTGCATTTGGCAGCTTATGTACAGGTCTTTAGTTCACAATATATTTTCAATATAAAAACATATGATTTGTAATTAATTTGGCTTACTAATAAAAGAATGCAACATATATAACTGAGGATAATCTCAGAACTTTAAACATATAGTACATAGTCCAGCAGTCCATCTATTACTTCAATTTCTAGTTCCTTAATTTTATTAAATTGTGTATCAGGAGACTTGACCACACCATCCTAAGAAATTAGAATTTGAAGTCACATCTTAAAAATCCATTTTGAAAATATACCATTCCTTGTTAGGTATATTAGCAATCTTACATACTTAACAAAGACAAAAATAGATATATTGAAAATTCTTTACTTTTCACTGAAAAAGCTAAATTCCTTTGGAAGTATATCCTGTCTGAAATAACCTTATTACATTATGAGATTTTGTTTAAAAATAATCCCTGAAATAAATGTTTCTGAGCAATAACCTATTGCTTTATCAAATGCTACATAAAAGTATCTACCACCTTAAATGTCTTTAAAAGATTTCAAATAAAACCTTTCCTGAAACTGTAAAATTTTAATAAATAACACCATCTATCCACATTTTTTTCTTTTAGATAGAAGTTTTAATGAATTCATCCTTTCTGACATTTGCATTTATCTTAAATGCCACAAGATAACAGAGTTTTAATCATGCCAAATAGCTTTTTAATTATATACCTAATTACATTTGCAGAAGGTTAAGCTCTGCAAACAGGATTAAAACTGTTTGCTTATACTTGTGGAAAGAATGATGGTTTCCTCTTGATTTGAGTATTTAGTAAACTTACTGGGTCAGTTTTATCAGACTTTTTAGTGGTGGACAATTTCTATTTTAAGAGAATTGGGCTCTGTATGCTATGAACTCTATTCTAATTACCAACCCAGAAAAGGAATAAGAGGTACTCAGTGCAAGTAATGAAGAGTGCTGGTTCTAATTCCAGCTTCCCCTGCTTCTCCAGTCACAAAGGTGTTTCCCTCTCCATGAAACACCAAGATATTCCTTTTTCTTTTCTTTTTCTTTCTTTCTTGTTTTTGAGTCCATAAAAGAATATCCTTTTGTAGCATTCTTGACACACAAAATGATTGTTATTTTGGACTTAGGTTCTGAGATGACTTATCTCATGACTTATAGAGAACATATGTACTAAATCATTATTTGCTATTTGAGATGTTGTTAAAGATCTTCCTGTTTTCTTTCTATTGTACCCTCCTATGTGTTGTTGTTGTTGTTTTTCCAGTCGTGAAACTTGAACTTAGAGCCTGGATGCTGTCCCTAAGTTTTGTTGTTGTTTTTTTTTCCCGAGTGCTAGCACTCTACCACTTGAACCATAGTGCCACTTCCACCTCTTCTGGGTTGTTTATTAGAGATAAGAATCTCATGGCCTTTTCTGCCCAGACTGGCTTCAAACCTTGATCCTCAGATCTCAGTTTCCTGAGTAGCTAGGATTACAGGCCACCACCACCTGCCATATGTATGAGTTTTAAGTGTATCATATTAAGTAAATAAGAATATTATTGAATTCAGATTTCTTGTTTAACTTTGAAAATGAGTCCCAAGTAGGATAGCTTTTATAAGTTGTGCTTTCCATTCTATGATCAACTTGCAGAATTGCTAATGTACTTGCTGTAGGTAAAACCAATCAATGTTCATGACAATTTATTAAGATTGTTTATACCACTATATATTTTCTCATATTTCTTAGCTGCAATGAAAGAAAACATCATACTGAGACTAAAATCTACTATAAACAATAATGAATCCCTTAACTGAGCAATTACCCAACCATGATCTCTTTTGGTAAATTAGGTCATTCTTTTCTCACATTCTTAACTATAAACATATATTCCTCTTGAAATGTCAGGTATATGAATCTGTGGTCACCGAAGAGACCTGACACTTCACATGACATGTAGGGATTATATTTCCTATTTTTCCATTGAGGGTTCACATTACACAGTAGGTGTATGAAACTATTTAAAATGACGTTAACTGAATAACATTTGTTTACACTGGTAATTGTGGATGTTTTCATAAAGATTAATTAAATGGAATATCAAAAGGTCTAGACAGTAGCTAGAAGGGTCATATACATCAGCAGAACTGTGGATGCTGTCAGTGCTTTTGAGCAAACAATAAATGTGTGATTTCTTTGTTCAGGCATTTGCTCATTCTTCTATCATGAGGCTCTGACAGAAGATGTGTTACTATCAATGCCATGCTCTTGAACCTACAGACTAATGGGTTGGATACGTTGTCAGAGTCAGGAAATAACAGCAATACATCCATCCTTCAGGCACCTGCAAAAGATGGATCTTGCAAGTCATTGATCACTAAAGTCTTTGAGAAAATAGCTCACTGTCTTTGGGGATTTTTAACTCAATTCCTGCTCTCTCCAACTTCATGAGCTTCTTGATCAATGATGGGCATTAGGCCTGCTGAGGTGATCTTGATTCTTTTCACAATGGTCTCAAAATAAAAATTGGATATAAACTGAACCAGAGATATTAAAGACCTGTATGATAAAAACTACAAAGCACTGAAGGAAAAACAATGGAGAAGACAATCCAAGATGGAAAGATTTCTATTCACAGATCAGAAAGGTAAATTATGTTAAACTTCCCATATTACTAAAAATGATATACACACTCAAAGCAATTTCTAACTAAGTTCCTCACCAAAGAAATATAAAACTAATTCTGCATATATTTTAGATATGAGGCCTTTGTCCGTTGAATGGCCGGTAAAGATCTTCTCCCAGTCTGTGGGCTTTCTGTTTATCTTGCGAGCTATGTCCTTTGCTGTGCAGAAGCTCTGCAGTTTGATGCAGTCCCATTTGTCCAACCTTTCTTTGATTTGTAGTATTTCTGGGTCTTTGTTAAGGAAGTTCAGTCCTGGGCCAAGGAGCCCAAGTGATTCTCCTACTCCTTCCTTTAGTGTTTTCAGGGTGTCTGTTTTGATTTCGAGGTCTTTAATCCATTTGGAAATGATTTTGGTGCAGGGTGATACATAAGGATCTAGTTTTAGTTTGTTGCATGTGTTGAACCAGTTTTGCCAGCACCATTTGTTAAAGAGGCTATCTTTCTTCCATACTATTGTTTTAGCTCCTTTATCAAAGATTAAGTAGGCATAGTTGTGTAGGTTCATTTCTGGGTCTTCAATTCTGTTCCATTGGTCTTCAGGCCTGTTCCGGTGCCAATAGCAAGCTGTTTTTATTATTATATCTTTAAAATACATCTTGAGGTTAGGTATTGTAATTCCTCTAGCACTGTTCTTTCTGCTTAGGATTGTTTTTGCTATTCTAGGTCTTTTATTGTTCCATATGAATTTCTGGATTGCTTCCTCTATTTCATTAAAAAATGGTATTTGGATATTAATGGGTATTGCATTGAATTTGTAGATAGCCTTTGGCAATATTGCCATTTTGATTATATTAATCCTCCCAATCCAGGAGCATGGGAGGTTTTTCCAAAATTATACTAAGTGAAGTGAGCCAGACCCAAAGAAACATGGACTCTATGGTCTCTCTTATTGGGAATAATTAGTACAGGTTTAGGCAAGTCACAGCAGAGGATCACAAGAGCCCAATAGCTATACCCTTATGAACACATAAGATGATGCAAAGTGAAATGAACTCCATGTTAAGGAAACGATTATTATATCACAGTTATAACTATTTTCAACGTCCCATGTGTATCTGTAGCTTCTATTATTGATGATGTTCTTGTATCACCTTCCTGTGTTTGTACCTACACTATCTCTGTATCTTATCTGAATATATTGGAAACCGTGTATACTGGTATTAGAACTAAGAAATTGAAAGGGAATACCAAAATTGAGAGACACAGGGTAAAAAAAGACAAACAACTACAAAAGCAATACTTGCAAAACTGTTTGGTGTAAGTGAACTGAACAACTCATGGGGGGAAAGGAAAAGGGGGAGGAGGGAGGAGGGTATGAGGGACAAGGTAACAAACAGTACAATAAATGTATCAAATCCCTAATGTATGAAACTGTAACCTCTCTGTACATCAGTTTGATAATAAAAATTTGAAAGGAAAAATATAAAACTAAATTTGTATGGAAACATGAAGGACTTAAAGCAATTCTAAGCAAAAGATCAATGAAAGAGATATCACAATACTGACTTCATATTATCACACAGAGCCCATACTAATAAAAATAGCATGGAATGGGCACAAAAAGAAATACATAGTTAAATGAGATAGAATAGAAACTTGAGAATTAGCAGATTTAGCCCAGCATATTTAGCTATCTGATTCTTGATGGTGTGCCAAAATCATCAATTGGGAATAGAATAGTTTCTTTAATAATTGGTACCAGGACAATTATATATGAACCTGTAGAAGTGTGAAATCATATTCCCATTCCTTTCCTTCTAGAAAGATCACTTCAAAGTGGATTAAAAATAAATATTAAGACTAAAAACAGATTTGCTCATCAAAATACTGGGTGTACATTTGTAGCCTGATGTATACTCTATGTTATTTTTTATATAACTACAATAGCTTGGGAAATATAAGCTTGGCAAATATGATCATTGTCCCTGGCTTCTTTGTTCTCAAGGCTAGCACTCTACCACTTGAGCCACAGAGCCACTTCTGGCTTTGTCTATATATGTGGTGCTGAGAAATCAAAACCTGGGTTTCATGTATACGTGGCAAACACTCTAACACTAGGCCATATTCCTAGCCCTAAACATATATTAATAAATGGGTTGCATTAATTTAAACATTTGTATAGAAAAAATAATTAACAAATAAAGAATTAATATTTAGAATACACGAAGAAATAAAAATTAAACAACAAATGAACAACTAATATAATCCATTAATTATAAAACTAAGGACTTCTTAAATAATAAATATACATGATCAATAAATAGGTGAAACAAGGTTTAACCGCCTTAACCTTCCAGGAAATACAAATGAAATCTACACTGACTTCTAACTCCTCCCATTCTGAATGGCTATCATCAGGAAAACAGATGAATGCTGATGAGGACTCCATACTGGAGGTGAGAATGATCATTATTTCTTGCTAGTGGGAAAGTAAGTTAGTGCAGTTGCAATTTAATCAAATCATGCTCCTCAAGTAATTAAAAGTAAAACTCCCATTATGATCTGGCTATCTCACTTCTGGCAATATACCCAAAGAATAAACATCCATTTACAATAGAGATGCTTGTGTTATTCATGTTTAGCACTAATCAAAGATGTAAATTATGGAACCAGCCTATGTCAGTATCAAATGAGTGGATGTGTAAACTAGGATATTATATAGACACCACAAAGTTTTACTCAGCAATAAAGAGGAAATAAATTGAACTGGAGTGAAATAAGATATTCTTATAGGAAAGCATACCAAGTCTTCTCTCATCTGTGGAAACTAGGGCAAAACCATAAACAGGTGAAATGGGGACTACAGAAAAATAAAAGGGGTATTTAAAAAAAACCTAAATTTTAATTCGAACATGTTAAGCCAGATTATGCACAAAGGTGGAGTATATAAGCATGGTTCAAACTGAACATTCAACTGGCATGGTAGAAGAACCAGTCCTTGGACTCTCCCAAATTCTGAGTCACTTAGTCACATCAAAATCAAAAACTTCTAAAATTATAAGAATGTATAACAGTAGCCATGTAATTATGTGATGGAGAATATTTTTAAATAAGAGGAAACAAAAATGGGAGTTTTTTCTGATGTCAAAATTAAAGTAACTGTGGATAAAATTTAATAAAGAAATAAACATTGAATTTACATGTTTGCAACGTAAATTAACATCAAAATTATTAACTTAAAAAAGAGAGATCTTGAAACATAGTAAGTAAGATTCAATCAATATAATAAAAAAGGGAAATAAAGTTATCTAGTAAGTCACAAGTAGGGTATCTCAAAGGCTGATAAATAGCTGAAATGATGTAGATTTTTAATAACAGAAAACCAACATGAAATCGGTATTTTTTTTGAGAAAAATAAAACTAAGGAGTTGGTTATAATCAGAAAAGAAACATTAAGGTGTTTAACTGATTGGTGGAAATAAATATTAAGGAAAATTAAAATATTTAATTAGACTTGCTATTCTTATATTACTCAGAAATTACTCTCCAATGTACATGCCTAGAGCAACAGGAGAATACTTACTCAAATATTTATACGAAACTTCATTATTAGACAATGTCACGGAATAGTAGTGAACATCCAAAAGACCCTCATAACATAAACAGAAATAGCTTCCACACTTTGAGAACTATGTACCAGCTGTAAAGAAATAGCAAGTAAAATATACCAATATTGATTTTTAAATGTACTATTAAACAAATTTAATTCAAACAGGTATATCGCTCAGAACAGAGAATGATAAGACTGTAGATGATGTGTGGATACTAAAAGTGTTAATAAAATATATTAAAATGAAATAAATAAAACCAAAAGCAAAGATATAGAAAAGCAATGGAAATATACCCTTGATATATAACATTGCAATTTTCTCCTTTGCAGGCTCAAAATACAAGAGGGAATTAAGTTTCTAGAAATTAATTATTAAATGTCCTTACCTACACAAATATAAGTAGTTCATAAGGTATTATAAAGAAAACAAATTTCCTATCTCCTAAAAATCTTTTCATACTCTCAGTGACAGGATTTAAAGATTAAGAGTCAAGGAAAGAAAACTACAGAAATTAAAGCACAGCATTATATTGTGCAATTAGAAGATAAAATCCTACTAGATGTTTGTAGTTCTGATGTCCATTGGTCAACACCAATTGGTCGGCACTATTGGCACCAATTGTAGGCAATTAATTTAACCAACTATAAACCATTAAACAGTTTACAATGACATATATCGCACTTATCTATAAATGGAACCCTTAGGTGTTGTAATATGATCCTCCACATAGAAATGAGCCCATAAGAGAGGAAGATCTATGCACGTATAAAAAGTACAGTGAGACCTCAGACAGCAGAATATTCTTACTCAACTTCCTAAAATTTCTTAAAAATATAATAATAACTGAAGACAAACAGTGTTTTTTGAACTCAACTTGTAAAAATTACAATTAGTGGATTGGGTGCAGCATGATAATATACTGATTAAATGACTCAAATCATCGTCATGCCTCCCAAATTGCATGAAATCAACCTGTATAGACAGGCTGGAGAGATGGATGGCGTAAATTTCATGTACAATGTGAAGACAAATAGATGACACCAGCATCATGTAAGATTGGTGTAAGAGTCTCATTTATTATAGAGTACTAAATGACTCATTTTGTAGCAGTGAATGAATTGGATTAGTTCTCCTATGGGCATTTAATAAGTATTTGTCAAAATACTTGATTGGATAGGCCAATGAATATCATTCTTACTGACCACAATGGGAATAAGAAAATGGAAATTTTGTGTTTTCTAATAGAGATTTGAGTGCCTTGTAAATAATAAGCAATTTTACATGAATACAGACATATGGCCATATTAAATTATAGCTCAATTAAGCCCACATATTTTACAAACCATTAACATGAAGAAAAGCTTGAAAAGAAAAGCAATGATTGCACATTTGGATTTTTAAGCCAAAGAGTAGCCAAATTTTTCATATTCTGAGTCTAGTGATACATAGCTAATTAAAATATCACCTTAAAATTCAATAAATGAATGTAATATAATGGCATTGCTTTATGCATTGCCTACTTGAAAATAAACTAATTACCCCAATCCAATTTTAGCAATTTGTCCTTTTCAATAAGCAGCATGTGCCAGCATTTATTTTCATACACAAATTAAGACTAACACATCAGAAAATTTTTATTAAATAATATCTCAGGGCTCTTAAATCTTGAGAAATAATTATATTTATTCACATACAAGAAATCTGACAGTAAAACATTTCCTGAGAGACACATTTTATAAATTGTATAAAACAAACATCAGTAGTCAGATTTCTCTTTAGATTATCATTTGGGTGGCTAGTTTTTATCGATAGTTGAAAATCATCTGTGTGTGTGTGTGTCTCTGTGTGTGTGTGTGTGTGTGTGTGTGTGTGCTGCTTGCTTGAAAGTACATATAACTTATTTTAATGCATAGAAACTGGAAAACGTGGTCCTAATTATGTTGATGTTTGCTTTTGCATGGTTGAAAAGGAAGCTTACACAGTGCATTCATGAAAATATGAAAGCTCACTTTTACATAAGCCATCTTTTGATATATTTGAAATTTTAAAAGTAAAGATTTATCTTTTGCTCATAGTTTTATTTTGAAATGATGAAAACATGTGTAAACATAAATTAACTCAAAATAATTAATCTCAGCATATTTCCTATTAGTTTCATTTTATAATTCAGGTTTAAGAATTCTGATTGATCTCTGACATAAAGAAAACCTTCCTTCCTTCCTTCCTTCCTTCCTTCCTTCCTTCCTTCCTTCCTTCCTTCATTCCTTCCTTCCTTCCGTCCTTCCTTCCTTCCTTCCTTCCTTCCGTCCTTCCTTCCTTCCTTCCGTCCTTCCTTCCTTCGCTCTCTCTTTCTGTGCCTGCCTGCCCTGCCCTTCCCTGCCCTGCCTTGCCCACCTATCTGCCATCATCACTGGGGCTTGAACTCGGGCCTTGGAACAGACTCTTGAGCTTTTTTCCCCCTCAAGGCTAGCACTGTACCACTTGAGCCACAGAGCCACTTCCAGCCTTTTCTGTTTATGTGTTCTAGTCAAGCACTCTACCACTAAGCTACATTCCCAGCCCAAACGTATTGTTTTTGACTGACAATTTCAAATTTATATAGAAGCTCATTATATAGAAGCTCATTTATTCTATTCTATCACAAAGTAAAATATTTAAAATCTAGTTTGATTTAGTCTATTTATGGAAACATTTTCAATTCAAAATTTTTTCTGACCACTTTCTAAGTGTGATTGTAGAAAAAGTGTAAGTATGTCATTATCATAATATGTGATGCAAGTATCTTGAGTTTTTCCTATTTTTTTCTACTCAGCACTTAGTAATACCCAAAAGCGAATTACAACACTAGAAATATAAGATTTACACAACCTAGGATAATGAGTAAGGAAGTTAATATATAAATACATACACAAATATATGTATATATTTATTTATAGTTAATATATAGATAAATATAAAAATTTATATACATATACACCTATATACAAACTTGGTAATATATTTATCAATATAGATATAATGTATATAACATTATATATTTGTAGAAAATAATAAACATATAGTGGTATATACTCCATTATACGTAAAAATAATAAATATATAGTTATTATAAGTATACAATGTAGGTAAACTATATTAAATATGTAATATATAATGCATAAAATATAATAAATAGATAATTATACATATAATGTATGCATTGTATGTAGCATATTTCAGTATATATTTAATAAAACAATAATATGTAATATATGATGATATATACTATATATAATGGTCTAATAATTTTATCCTAAGGCTTTGATACATCTTGATTTTCTCCTAATCCCTATGTCTATGTCAATATAAAATCATCAGGAGACAATAAGACTCTATTGGCTCAGTAACCATATTTTCCTTAATTTCATCATTGTTTTTTAGTCCTGATTACAGATTTGAGGTCTGTGATTGCAAGCACACTGTTTGGAAGATTTCTTTGAATAAATTTGGTTTTTCTCAAATACATTAGCTTGTAATTATTTAAACTGCAAATCGCTCAGTCATTGAACATCGGAAAATTGCTGCATTGATCTTTAATGAAAATAAGCTTCCATATGAAAGAATGAGCTGCTTAAATGGAAATTTTAAAACAAGTAAAAGTTTAGATTTAATCACTAGAATAATAAACAACAACAGTAAATGTGATCGATTTTCTTTTTTCATATTGGTGGTCTTGTAGAATTTGATTGGAATTTAGTATCATTCAATCAGCATAATTTAGTTATTCCAATTGGTTTATTAGGAAATACACTTTAACTCTTCCAAATATTTCTACTTTAGTATCCAGAAAACTTAGCCTTCAATGATGGTGATTTTATGTCTCTTTATAGTTCACATTATTTCTTACTAAAATTGCATATCACAGCTTATCCATATTTTAAAAGATATATTATTCACAAATGAAAAATGAAAACTAAAGAAATTCTTACTTATGCCTTTCCATATGGAGTAGAAATTTCTTCAGGGTAACATCCTTTCCTACTTATGTTTATATCCAGCATAACTCATAGGTTGACTTTAACTGCAATAAACAATGAGTCTGTGTATGTTGAACTATCAGTTTCTGAGATACTAATCTACACTTGTGATAGGTGCAACTGTTTGTGTAAATAAATAAATACAATATATGTGCAACATCAGAAACTGCTGAAGGATTGATTTAAGGCATTCCATTGTAAGTATATGTATGTATTAATTTTCTGTGGGACAAGACAAATTTTAATCATAGTTTTCAATAAATATGTCATATTTCCCAGTTACAGAAAATCTTCATTATTTTTGGAGATGAGTGTTTCAATATTTTCTTGAAGAAATAGAAACTAAATTTTAACACAACCAACAAGAAAGAAGCCATTTTAACAGCTGAGGGGAATGTGATAAAGGTGCATATCTTATGATGATAGAAGAAGGGGGTGCTATTCAGTCCTAGCATACAGCAAACTCTGACTCATTGGTTACCAAAATTGGGAAACATGCCCATGTGTCTTACAAACTGAAAAACTCAACTCTGTGTAACACAGCTGGATAGCACTAGCTCAGTAGGTTATTTTAAAAATGAAAAAAAATATATGGGATATATTTTAGTGACCATCAGAACTAAATTCTTGTCATAAGAAGTGCTTCTTAAGTGAAAAAGTACCATCTTAAACTTCATTTTTTTCACATTGCCCTACAAATTTGCACAGAGCACTTTCAAGATACATAAAACTGATCATCAATTAAAGCTAATGGAATGATATTCCAAATGTGGTAAACTTGTCTAAAGTCTTTGTCTTCAAGATCTTGTGCACACAACATTTGAAATAACGCCACTTTATGATGATGCTTTGCAGGCTCACAATTAAGGCTCCACAGATCTCTAGGTTTAGTATTTTACAATCAATAATTATATAGATAAGCATATTATTACACGATGTCTCAAATTAAATTTGAACTACCCTATAGTGGGCTTATGACAGATCATTTACAGAAATCAAGGACTATAGAGTAATTACAAAAATCCTTTGTATTGGATAATGCTTGTAGAAAACTGGTCATTTATAGATATAAGTTCCTTCTTAGTCAAAGTCTTATAAGCTTCTACTCTTAGGAGCTCTAGGGCCTCTCTGACTTGCAGATTTTATGGCCAAGACTTAAGCAGTAATCAAGAGTCATCTTTATAGTGATTAAGTCCCCACTGACTGTACCCAAACTAGAAAGGTATATCTTATCAGTAGGTATCACAGGTACATTGATAAAGGGTGAAGAAATATCTGAGAGTAAAGGAAGGCATAGAGAATGAATACAGTTTTCCATAGAGAAATATACAGCTTGCAGTGTCTAGGCTTGTATTGTTAAATCAATTGATAAGTATTCTTCATGTGATGTTTCTGTCTTATTCAGGGACTTTCACCCACTATATGCTTTTCAAGTAGGAACCTGTCATGTTCCAATATTGATTAATAAGAGGTTCTGCACTTGAGTCACTTGCATACAAAATGAAGAGAATATTTCACCATTCTCTAGAGAAATTATAGGGCATAAAACATAAAGTACAGAAAAAGTCCTTTCACGTGGGTCCTGTACGTGAGGAGAAGCACATTTAGAATGTTCTCATGCTAAGTATGATTCAGTAATGGAGAAATTCACAGAGAAATTGGGTTGTGCTTACTTTTTTTCGTTCTGACTATAAGTAAGATGTCAACCGATAGTTTATTCAAGGGTCTGGGAAAAATTTATTAGAGGTTACTTCAATGTATCTGAAATGACAAGGAAAAGTTTCTCACAGAAAACCAATTTATTTACTGGCTAAAGCTAAAATAAAGTTTGAAGGAGAAACTGGAGTTAAAAAGTTAGTGAAATATGGGGGAAAACCAAACCAAATAAATATGTGCTTTATTGTCATCAAGGTATGTTTTTTAATGTCCTCTAGTGCCTTTTCCCCCCTTCCCCTCCTCAGAATTTGGAATGGTAAAATGATACTCTTAGGGAATTGGGAATATGTGGAAAAACCTCTCTCATGGACTTTCATGCCCAGTCTGGCTCCATACTGCAGTCCTCAGATCTCAGCCTTATGAGTAGATAAGCTTACAGGTGTGAGCCTGTAATATATCCTGGCATATCTGAAAATTTCATTTTATTATATTAATGAAAAAATACTTTTGTTATATATATAATTATTAAGTGCATGCAAATATGTCACCTGTCAAAGTCTTTATTAATAACACTTATAAGTATATATGCATAAATATTCATACAAAACTGATTTTAAGTCATATCCACAGATAAATTCTAATATTAAATTATGTAAACATAATACATCTTGTTCTTGAACTTTTGAAAAGAAAAAAATTGTTTTATGAGCAATAGTCAAGTAAATAATTTGGCTATTCTTTTTCCTGAAGGTTTTCAAGGATGAAATATATATGTTGAGTCATGTATATCATTTAAGGTTTTAGAAATTTTATGAATACTTTCTTCTTTGTTATGTAATCTTGAAAAAATGAAAAGTATTTTAATAAACATGATTTTTATCATTATTGATTATATATTTCAAATTCAGATAATTCAAATTACAATAACCTTCAATCTATATTTTAAATTTTATTATATAAATGGAGCAGATAAAAGAGCCTCACCAGCAGCACACACACAAAAATTGATGGTCATTATATACAAGATATTTAGACACCCAAATGATCAAAGAAGACTGAGTAGTTGCAATAAAAATATATTAAGCTAGCTCCATTGGAAACTTAAACTAAAACTAGGATAAATTAAACAAATTAAAAATTATTAGTTTTTATCTGTGAGTCTAAACTGCTGTTGAGAAGCAAAAATGTCGTCAAATGAAGCGGAAACATCTCCAAATGTTCTAAAATATAGGTATAGTTAGTATGAATATTAAGAAGGATACTTTGTAAATCCAAAGAGTATGGAATTTTAATTCTACTTATTGTCATAATTTACCATTTATGGAAATAGGTTTTAGCTCAAGATCAAATATGCCTTTCATAACACAAATGAGTATTTTGTGAGATAATTTTCCCTGAAATTAAATGTACCTGATATATGTGAGTTTCAGGGTTGTGGTGTCACATTTTTATTAAATTCGACTTTAAAATGGCCATATGATATTAGCTGATTTTTGAGATCAATTAATAGTCAAGTATCTTATATGAAAAATCAGCTTGAAATAAGAAAGAATGAAGCAAACAGATGAAGAAAAACACAAGTGAACAAGTACAAAGGAGGTTTTGTGATGGTCTAGGCCTTGACTCTTCTCAGATTTATCATTTATAAGTTTAGAAATTTGCGTTGTTTCATACATTCATCCTTCAATTCATTCTTCTTCCACGATATTTTATTTCTAGGTAAGTTCATGTTTAGTTTCTCTCACTTCTTATCCAAATACACATGAACAATAAAGTAGGCCTGGGGCTGGAAACATGGCCTAGTGGCAAGAGTGCTGGCCTCATACACATGAAGCCCTAGGTTCGATTCCTCAGCACCACATATATAGAAAATGGCCAGAAGTGGCGCTGTGGCTCAAGTGGCAGAATGCTAGCCTTGAGCAAAAAAAAAAGAAGCCAGGGACATTCAGTGCTCAGGCACTGAGTTCAAGGCCCAGGACTGGCAATAAATAAATAAATAGATAGATAGATAGATAGATAGATAGATAGATAGATAGATAGATAGATAGATAGATAGATAAATAGATAGATAAATAAATAGATAGATAAATAAATAAATAAATGTAGGCCTGAGTAAGATTTCATATTCACGTATATTTATCAAGAAACTTGCAAAGCAAACAATTTTCAGAATGCGGTTGTCTTGTTTGATGAATATTCATATCCAGCTATCACTGGTTTTTGTCTGTTTTATAGCAAACATTGATTTCCAGGCTCCTTGTGCACATCTTCCTCCTACCTCAATGATTTCCTTACCTTCAATTTCTGATTCTGCTCCTTATCCATGTCTTTGAGTGTTCAAAGAATCAATGATTCAGTGTTGTATCCTCTACTCTTCACAATAACTTCCAAGTGGTTCCTCAGGGCCTTTTTTATTATGTAAGCACAAAATCTCTTAAGTTTAAATTTACAGCCCAGGTACAGTATATTCTCTGATTATAAATCTTATAGATCAGAGGTGCTGGTTGACATCTTCATTTGAAATATCTAGAGTCTTCTCAAATTTAACAGCCATACATGATCAGCTTCACCACATTCTGAACTTACTGAGAAAACATTTTGGTACACTGTGATTTTGCATTTGTGCAATGCTCTCTACATAAAAAGGTGTGGACTAATTTTTGTCCTTTTATAAATGAATAGTTTCCTAACTACCTTCACGTTTGTTGAGATCTAAATTTAAGATTTAGTAAAATTCCTTCCATCTGCATTTATAAAATTGGTTCCTACTTAGGTCAAAAGTTCCTATTGTTTCACATCTGTGCAATTTTCTCCTTATTTTGGTTCCACTTTGAATGCTGGCAATGAACCAACTGTAAAATTCTCTGAGTTATTCCTTTCCCTCTCGAGGAAGAAGTTCATTAAAATGATTATCTCACTGTTCTATTTAGATCCCCAAATAGCTCCCCAGAGATGGTAACAATCTCACCCGACTGTGATTTGTTTTGTTTACATTCTTCCCTCTCCAAACCAGACAAACTGATCTTTATGCTGAAGCATGGGCAGATCAAAATGAATGTACTTCTCCTTGTAAATTTTCTAACTCTCATTTGGGAAAAAAAAGAACTATCAATATTTGTATGACTTGCTCCATTACTTTATTTAGCTATTCATTTTTCTCATAATGAATAATAGAATTTATCATATATAATTTTATTTTATATATATGTATGTATACCTCATGGTTTGTTCAGGTTTTTCTGGATATAGTGTAGCAAGACTGTATTCTCAGCACTTGGGGAGCAGAGACAAGAGGATCTTGAGTTGAAAGTCAGCCCAAGCTGTATAAAAGATCCTATCTCAAAAATAACAAAAAATAAAGCCAAGTCCTTGCTTCTTTGGAAATTGTCACACACTTATCACATATTGTAATCTTCTATTAAGTTACACAAATTCTTTCCTTTATTACATTTTCCATCTATCAAGCAGATACACAGATTATTTAATAGATGTCATAACAAATTGTAAGTTTAAGTTGATCCTTGTAACTCAATAGAGTAGATTTTAATTGAACAATTTGCAAGAAGCTAAGACTCCAATAAATTTCAAATAAAACCCAGAGTTCTATTAATAAGTATTTGAGAACTATACATTATATGCTTCTTAGACAAATAAACTTTCTCTTAAGACTGAGGTCTCTTACACGTTTTTCAATGTTGATATAGGTTTTGTCTCCTCTCAGACTCAGTAGTACCATAAATGTGAATCTTTCTATGTCATAATTATGCATGCATATTGGTTTAATTTCTCTAACAGCTGACAGTGTAGTTCCTCTGGTGAAGTTCCACAAATGAAAAATTGAAGTACATTCTAATCCGTTAAATTTTATAACAGGCTTTAAGAAGAAGAGAAATTTATATCTAATTACGTATTTGGAATTAAGGGATTGATTTTCTGTTATCCTATAATCTCAGTTAGAATGAGATTCCTGTGCTTATTTGACATTTATTTAAATTGCCAGTCCTTATTTAACATGGAAAACATAGTAAATACATCATAAAATAATATCTAACACATAATGTAATATAGACTTAGTACTTTAAAATATAGAGGTTATGAATAATTGTTAGCAAAAATAAATTCATCAAAAAGGCAGCTTAACTAGAAAGTATTTTAATATAGTGAATATTATATGTTTACTTCAAATAATTTGTAGTCCCTGTTTTTAATATATGTTGACCTTTGCAGTAAATATATTTCCACATTAGTAGTAAGATCACATTTTTATAAATGAGGATTTTATATTATAAATAACTTGATATTCCTTCTGTAGTCTTCAAAGCAGTGAATTAAATATTAGTCTTATACAGACAGTAGTTCACTATGTAGCCCAATGTGACCTGAAATATGAAGTCTTCATGCTCAGCCTCCCAGCTGAAATCTAAGACATAAGCCACATGCCTGGCTTAGATAGTTCTCTTTGTTAGCAAAAATTCAATTTGTTCTTCTATTTATTTTCCCTAGTAAACAATTATATAAATTATTTATTACCTAATTATACTAATTATAAAATATCTTAAAGTTTTAAAAATAGATGTTGCCTATATTTCTAATAGATGAAATAATCAACTAGTACCAGTGTCAAGATGAGAATAATATGTTAAACACTTTAAATATTTATCCAGGTTTATGTGAGAAGCCTAAAAATGTTATTAACTAAAACACTTCTTGAAAACTTTATTATAATCATTTCTTCGGGCTCAGGCATTCATTCTTCAAGTAGTGTTAGAAGACATCAACAACAAAGGGCAGAATGAAATCCTATTTTCCTCTTTTCAGACATGATTAAAAGGGCAATTTAGAATGTAATAATTAATGTCAGTGATAATTGCATTACTGTATGACATGCTGAGATATTCTGTGTCATTTAATAGGTCTGAATTTGCAAATCAGTTGTTTAAAGGCTGTTTAATTCCTTCTCAGCAGTATGTCCATAACTTGAATAGAAGCCACAAGATGTGCTATTTTGAGGGTATAATGGTGGAGCAAAAAAATTGCTAACTTTCACTTACTACTCAGTATCTCTTGAAAATAATGTCTATATCATCAATGAGCAGTGGTTGATTAGTCTGTAGATTAGGGTTTTGAATAAAATAGTACTTAAGCACCAATTTGAAGTTATGAAGCATATAAAGTTATGAAACATATATAAGCTGGATTAAGCAAGCACGAAAACAAAGATATACATATATTACATGCATAAATCTTGGAAAATATTTATATTTATACACGTACTTATTATTTGAATACCTCATAACTAATAAACACAAAAGTGAGGGTCAGTTTCTAGTAAGAGAAATTAATAGATTACTTCACTCTCTACATGAAGTAGAGTGTTAATGCCAGCTTTCCCTTTTCTCTATCTTCTCTAATTTTAATCTGTTCATTCTGATATTTCCCTTGTGTTTGCATGGTGCACAGGTTGAAGGGGCCTATAGTGTTGTTTTTCTTAGCAATTTCAACAGGATCCTCATTAATTCATTCATTCACATTTTCTCATTTTTTGTAGCCATTGAGCAAGCAGCAGCTGTTCTTGGGCTGTGGTCTCCCTCGTCTCTAGTATTAAACAATTGATTTTTCTTTTCACAGTACTTACTTATAAGTAACTGGATTAGGATCTTGACCAATATGTTCTTGAAATTTTTTGTGTTATTATAAAGGTGATATACAGAGGGGTTATAATTACTTAAGTCATGCAAAGAGTACATTTCTTTTGGGACAGTGTCACCCCTTCCCTCATTCCCAGTGTTTTCTAAAATAGTTTTTCCAAGTGTAATTTTTTTTTTAACTTGGAATATCTTTGAGCCAAGGACCAGAATTCCAATGCTCTGGCTTGAGATTTAAAACTTTATCAGGACGTGGAATGTGGCTGAGTGGTAGAGTGCTTGCCCAGCATGCATGAAGCCCTCCCTGGGTTCAATTCCTCAGTACCACATGAACAGAAAAAGCCAAAAGTAATGCTATGGCTCAAGTAGTCGAGAACTACCCTTGAGCAAAAGAAGCACAGGGACAGTGCCCAAGCCGTGAGTTCAAGCCTCAAGACTGGTAAATAAATAAATAGATAGATAATAGATAGATAGATAGATAGATAGATAGATAGATAGATAGATAGATAGATAGATAGATAACCTGTATCAGACAACATACTAGCTGAGGTCAGAGTACCTTTGTCACTTGCAAAGGGTGGAAGACTAGCTTGGTGCGGTGTCTGAGGCTGAGATGTGAAGATGGAGGTTTGAAGCCAGGTCTGGCAGGAAAATATGTGGAACCCTTGATTTCCAATTAACTACCAAAAATGTTAGATGTGAAACTTTGGCTGAAGTAGTATACTACCAGCCTTCAGAAAAAAAAAAAAAAGTGAAGGGACAGTTCAAGTCCCAGTACTGGCACAAAAAAGGAAAAGGAAAAGGAAGGAGGAGGAGGAGGAGGAAGAAGGAGGAGGAGAGGTGGGAGGAGGAGATAAGAAATAAAAAGAAATAATTAATGGTATTTATTATGTAGATATAACACATTGTGAGGTGATAGAAGTTTCTATAGGAGAAAGAGCATATTATTGATGAAATCTATGTGTATTCAGAAAATGATTTCTGAATTTATGGTATTCACTTAACAGGTAAAAGGCAACATGTTGGCTGGGTGAAAGTGGTGTATAAATAAGACATGCAAAAGAACTTCACATACATATGCCTGAACCATAAATCATCCTTGAAAGAATGGAAGTTAATCAGGATCTGAATCGTGAGGGCTCCAGTAAGCACTAGCAGATTGGATGCTATCTCAAATATTGGGCCTTTATTAAGAAAATTTAGTCTTGTGCCAAGGAGCCCAAGTGTTTCTCCTATTCCTTTTTGCAATGTTTTCAGGGTATCTCATTTTACCCCAAGGTCTTTGATCCATTTGGAATTGATTCTGGTGCAGGGTGATATATAAGGAGCTAGTTTCAATTTGTTACAGGTGTTGAACCAGTTTTGCTAGCACCATTTGTTGAAGAGGCTCTTTCCGTCCTATTTGTTTAGCTCCATTATCAACATACCTGTGGAATTATGCCTGTTTTGTATTTCTTTCCTATGGTTTTACTCCTGTAACTGATTTTAGTGCCCTGGATATTGTATATACATGTATTGGAACTAGGGAAAGGAAAGGGAATGCTAAAATCGAGAGACAAAGGATAAAAAGTCAAACCAATGCAACAGCAATACCTAAAGAACTATATGGTGTAAACCAACTGTACAACTCATGGGGGGAGGATGAGGAGGAGGGAGGGGGGAAATGAGGGAGGAGGTAACTAGTTGAATAAGAAATGCACTCAATGCCATATGTATGAAAATGTAACCGCTCTGTACATTTTATAACAAAGTAGTAAAAGTATAGGAAATTAGATTTGATAGATTAGGAGATACAAAAAGAAATAAAAATCATGTGATTTGGCTGTAAGGGAAAAAGGTATGTATTTTCTATTCCACTCATAATGAGCTATCACAACCTAGAGGGCTTAATAATAGTAATTTAAACACACACACACACACACACACACACACACACACACACACTACCTGTTTGTATGGAATAAAAACTACATTGTCAGCCAGGGTTGTGCTCTTCTAAAATGCCTATGGGATAATGTGGTTTCTGCCTTGCAGAAATCAGCCCATGAAAGCCAGAATTGGAGTTTTCCAGTGGATTTTATTAATCAAATTATTAATATAGACCCAAGACACAAAATATTTTTGGTGAAATTTGTGCATTTTCATGAGTTTAAAATAGCATAAAATATGCATGCTATAAAATAGTATCAGATATTTGTTGACTGAATGCAGTGTATCAGAAATCATGCTAGCTTCTATGTTCCAATTTAATACTCACAGCAACACAATAAACAAAGTGTTAGTATTACCATTACTTGCCTTGGGAAGTTAAGAAATTGAGGGCATTGATATATCTAGATCTCAGTATAAGAATGTTCTGTATTTCAGGTATGGGACATTTTTGCCTAATATGTGTAGAGATTTGTGATGTTGCCTCCTCAACAACCAACCTTGTCATGTCTTTTACTCATCTGAAATAACACCTGATCTCCTTGGGAATCATAAAAATCTCTTTTAACCCGTGCCCATAACTTATAACAATGAATGGCTCTCTGAGCTCCTGAGTTTTGTGCTTCTTATAAGAAAATTTCAAAACCATGTGAGGAATTCACACTATCATATTGTAACCCATACCTTTTATTTCAAAGCCAGCTAGCTATTCACAAGCCTTCCTCTCTTTTCTCCACTCCCACCCCCAATAAAACAAAGCAGGAAAAAAAAAGATATTCCTCAGCATATCAGAAATGAAGGTGTTGGAGTGCTATTGATGCAATTGACATTTGATCTAGGGAGGCAAAAAGATTCTCTGTCAAATATATGTATGATTTCTGTATTTCATCTAAAGTTCTTTAGTGTCTAGGAAACATTTGGTAGGGTTAAGAATTGTTGTTAGTGCTATGTGTAACCGTAGCTTGTATTATTGATGCTCTTCTTGCATCCCCTTCCTGTGGTTGTACCTGCACTATCTCTGTATCTTATCTGAGTACACTGGAAACCGTGTATACGGTATTAGAACTAGGAAACTGAAAGGGAATACGAAAATCGAGAGACACAGGTAAAAAATGACAAACGACTACAAAAGCAATACTTGCAAACTGTTTGGTGTAAATGAACTGAACAACTCATAGGGGGGAAAGGGAAAGGGGAAGAGGGAGGGGGGAATGAGGGAGGGGGGAATGAGGGAGGAGGTAACGAACAGTGCCAGAAATGTATCCAGTGCATAACATATGAAACTGTAACCTCTCTGTACATCAGTTTGACAATAAAAATTTTTAAAAATAATAAAAGAAGAAAAGAAAAGAAAAAAGAATTGTTGTTACATAGGAATGAATGACCTTATTTGACAAAATACATCAATAAAAGTCTATTGCTTTGTGAAGATTGATGTTTTACTCTTAATTTTCAAGGGGTTTGTATTTTTTTTTCTAGTTCAGAGAGATTAAAAAACTTTTCACTTGGGCTGGCAATTTGGCCTACTGGCAAGAGTACTTGCCTCGCATACATGAAGCCCTGGGTTCGATTCCTCAGCACCATGTAGATAGGAAATGGCCAGAAGTGGCGCTGTGGCTCAAGTGGCAGAGTACTAGCCTTGAGCCAAAAGAAGCCAGGGACAGTGCTCAGACCATGAGTCCAAGGGCCAGGACTGGCAAAAAAAAACAAACAAAAAACAAAACAACAACAACAAAAAACCAAAACTTTCACTTAACTAAAACAAGTAACCTAATCTACTCCCATTTTCCATTTTTCTTAAAGAGAAAATATTCAAAGGAAAATTAAATGAATCTCCTAGATGAAGCTCACTTCTCATTATAAACTTCTTGATAAATGAAATTCATCAAGTGATATGTCAAGGGATAAAGGTGATTAAAAGGATGATAATAAGGGCTGGGGATATAGCCTAGTGGCAAGAGTGCCTGCCTCGGATACACGAGGCCCTAGGTTCGATTCCCCAGCACCACATATACAGAAAACGGCCAGAAGCGGCGCTGTGGCTCAAGTGGCAGAGCGCTAGCCTTGAGCGGGAAGAAGCCAGGGACAGTGCTCAGGCCCTGAGTCCAAGGCCCAGGACTGGCCAAAAAAAAAAAAAAAAAAAAAAAAAAAAAAGGATGATAATAAGGAATGTGTCAACAAACAAATGATTCAGAAGCATTTCAGAAATAAACATGAATTATTAAAGCATTTTATTATTATAATACCATAGTTTCAGTTTCCTGTCATGTACCTTACAATTCCCACAGGAATACAAAACAATTCCTTTATGCCATTCAAAAATGTATTACTACTTAAGTGTGAAAATATGGTGAAATATATTATTTATCTACTTATGGTTTAACATACACCTCAACATCCCTAAAATTTTCAGTAAGACTTGGTTTGGGACAGGGAATATAGCCTCATGGTAGAGTGCTTGCCTCATATACATGAAGCCCTGGGTTTGATTCTCAGCACCACATATATAGAAAAAGCCAGAAGTGGCACTGTGTCGCAAGTGGTAGAGTGTTAACGTTGAGCAAAAAGAAGCAAGACACAGCTCTAGGGCTATGAGTTCAAGCCCTAGGACTGTCAAAACAAAAGCAGAAACAACCAAAAAAATTTTGGTTTGGTTGCAAATGTGATTTTCTTAGCAAAAATGTATCTGAGTAGAAATTATGATCAGTAATACACAATTTAAAATATTACCATCTTAAATTATCACAACAGGTATTTTATTACAAGCTCCAATATAAGAAACAGATGCCACTCTTTCTTTGCTTTCTAAAGATTTTGCTAATACTTCATGAAAAATATGAGTAAGCTTAACGATACATCTCTTTATAGAGAAACCCTGGTTTGGGTTATAAAATGAATAAATTCATGACAATGAGGTGTATTGGGAAAGTTTTCTTACCTGTATTATTATTTACTTTTATAGCAATAGTTTGTTGTATTATGCCAAATATTTCAATCTTAATATAAAAATTCAACAGATGTTATGTTCTAGATCTTTCAGCTTCTAGGACATTGAAATTGTTGGTTTCTAACTGTTGTTTTTAAAAAATGACAATTCCTCACATGCTTATACTGCATTCATGTTTACAAATCCAATTATTTCTGCTGATATTTAAGAACAAATGTATTCTTACTCTTAACTATTATGACATTCACCACTATAACAATGGCTGCTCTCTTTCTCGATATTTTTGTCCATTTATAAACTACATCACTGCCATTGTAATATTAAATCATCACACCTATTTAGGAAAGTAGGCAATGTATCAGTATTTCTTTATTGAAATAGGAGCCTGAGGTGGAAAACAGAAGAAAATTGTTTTACTAAGAAAAGCATAATTACATGGTTCAACTAAAATATTCAGGTGTTTCAACATATGCCTTCAGCATCATTAAGATTTCTATGTATGTAGTAAGAGGCAAAGTAGAACTATGCACTGGGTATTGGAGGAAGAATTCCAAGTGTTGCAAATCAGAACTTCACCCTCTGTCTCCCCTTAGTTTACACTTCCTTTTCATTATACCATGAAGCTAACTCCACTGATAGATGGCTTAAAGGGAATCATAACTGATGACATCCAGGAATTTCTTTAAGGAACTACAGCACCTCAATGGCAACTGCATTGAATCAGCTCTGTATTTGGTGGTTTGGGATTGGTTGTTTCTGTACTTCTTTGAGCCTGTTTCTCTTTAATATGAAGACTCTAACAGATGTTTCAAAGCAGGCCATTGAGGGCTCATGTCTGTAATCCTGGCTACTCAAGAGGCTGACATTTGAGGCTTGAAGTTCAAAACTAATCTGGCCATAAAATGGTAAACCCTCTGTATATCACTTTAAAAATAAATTAATTAGTTAAAAATAAAAAATAGATTAAAAAGCCAGAAGTGGAGCTGTGGATCAAGTGGTAGGGGGCTAGCCCTGAGCACAAAAGCACAAGCCCAGAATTCAAGCTCCATGACCAGCAAAAGAAAGAAAGAAAGAAAGAAAGAAAGAAAGAAAGAAAGAAAGAAAGAAAGAAAGAAAGAAAGAAAGAAAGAAAGAAAGAAAGAAAGAAAGAAAGAAAGAAAGGAGGGAGGGAGGGAGGGAGGGAGGGAGGGAGGGAGGGAGGGAAGGAAGGAAGGAAGGAAGGAAGGAAGGAAGGAAGGAAGGAAGGAAGGAAGGAAGGAAGGAAGGAAGGAAGGAAGGAAAGAAAGAAAGAAAGAAAGAAAGAAAGAAAGAAAGAAAGAAAGAAAGAGAAAGGAAGGAAGGGAGAAAGAGAAAGGGAGAGAAAGATAAGAAAGGGAAAGAATAAGAGAAAAAGAAAGAATTGGTACTTCAATTAAAATATATAATCATTGAATCTCTCTACATTAATTTTCTAGGCACTATTCTCTACCACGGTATCTGCCCTATAGCTCACCCCTGATGCTGTGCATAGAAAGTATAGTAAATAAAGAATCCAATGTCAGCTCCACCATGCTCTTCTCAAAGAGCTGGATCCTTTGTCGATTTCCATGGCCTTTCTACACTGACGAGAAAAAGGGCCTTCAGTACAAATGAAGCTAGAAAAAGACCTTTTTGCTGTTAAGCTTAAACATTGATGTTCCCACAGACACCTAGCCCTACCTACGACAGCTTCATGATTTAAGTTTTACACATTACCTTAAAGTGAACTCTATCTAGGGCATACATTTTGATTACATATATAAGAATTGATGCGTGTTATCTGAATGTAATACCATGATCATTAGTATAGGCCACCAGATCTTAAGCTGTAGCAGGAGATCAGGGTGAGTTCATGTTAATACTTTTTCTCACTCCAACATCTGGGGAATTCATTCAGCATAATAGCTTTCATTGTATTGAACAATATCAGAAGTTATGTTAGGCATACGGTACTGTTTCTTTTATAATTCCATCAAGCCAGTCATTCATTTTATTTACTTTTCAGGTTTTTATTGCTGCAAATTTTGTGTTGGTGCAGAGCTTCAAATTATTGATATTTACTCATACCCATCATGTTTTTTTCTCTTTATGTTTTTCACCCTGAGGTCCAGGTGAAAAATAATATATTCCCACAAACTATGGATTTCTCTTAAAACAGTTAACATTTTTGCCTCATCTTCTAAGACATGGCTGTTATTACTCCTCTGCTCCTTGTTTTGCTTCTAGTTCAAAATTGGATTGGTGCAAACATTCCTCAGGCACTGAAAGACAATTATTTCTCTGTTGTTCTCATGGTGATTTTTTTTTTTCCAGAAACTCCCTTTTACAAAGATACAAGATCCGGCATTTTAACTATAACAGCAGCCATTGTCATATTGTCAATGATGGATGTGTTTTCAACATAGAAACAACTACACATCTTCTTGATAAATGCTTACAAAGTCATGAGTATGGGGGCTGGGGATATGGCATAGTGGCAAGAGTGCTTGCCTCCTATACATGAGGCCCTGGGTTCAATTACCCAGCACCACATATACAGAAAATGGCCAGAAGTGGCGCTGTGGCTCAAGTGGCAGAGTGCTAGCCTTGAGCAAAAAGAAGCCAGGGACAGTGCTCAGGCCTTGAATCCAAACCCAGGACTGGCAAAAAAAAACAAAAAACAAAAACAAAAAAAAAAAACACAAAGTCATGAGTATGGTCTCCAATGTAAAAGGAGGATATATATATATATATATATATATATATATATATATATATATTACATATATATATATATATATATATGCAAGTATAGCCAAAATATCTGAAGTTCCTGCAAGAAAAATGAAGTCAGACTATTAAAATGCACTGGTGTATGGCTGCTCCATTGACTGCCTTCAGATCACATTTTGGGTGAACAGTTTATCAGTGTCTGGTTGCATAGTTTGGGTGGAAAAAAGATGCCTGCTTACTTTGAGCTTTAAGAAAAAAATCAAATTCCATGGACTACTTTTACCAGATTTAGTAACAATAGCAAAGGCAGGGCCTGTAGACTCAAGATAACTCTAGTATACGTCTTGAATCTCTGGGAGTTTGGGCACTTTGTAAATTGATTCTGAAGTTCAAATTCCTCCAATTGAAATTACGAGGAATTCATATCTACTGGAGAGATAATTTTATAACAACTAAATGAGACAATGTGTGCAAAAACCAGATCATAATTCTAAGCATGTATTTAGCCAACATGTTGGTTCAATTTATGTTTGATATTCACTGTTCAACGTGTTCTGGTTACATTGTACTACTCTCTTTTTATAGATAAGAAGGATTAAGGGAGAAAGATTTCATGTAGCTCAGGTCTTACCACTGGTAAACAGTGATACTGGGATTTAAAAACAAGGCAGGCAAGCTGCAGAATCCATGCTCCTTACCCTTGCTCTCAATAATGTGTATTTCCTGTTTTGTCCTTTAAATGCCATTTGTTCTCTCGATAAGAACATGGTTTTTAATTTGTCCATAGTCCTCATAGTTACTGATGTCAATCCTGACAACTTTTCTAATACTACCCCCAAATTCTTTTAAAATACTTCATGAGCCCCAATGGGTTACTATAATATAGAACAACCTAAACTGGTTAATAATTCTCTAAGTGTCACTGAATTTTTTTTTTCCTGGCACTGAAAATGACTTCAATTTGGTATCTGATACCTGTGAACCACATGTACTATTTTAGAGCAACTACAAAGGACTTTGGGAGAACTGATGAGGTCAAATTCCATTATTCTTTCTGTGAATGGGGTTTTAGTAGTTCACAGAACTTACAAGGTTAGGTGTTGTAATAGGTTTTACTTGTATCCCTGCATACATTCCATGACATTGTGAAAATCTGTTCACACTGTCTTGTTTTATTTTGCTTTTCTCCCCAAAGGGATAAAATAATGGGAAAAAAACATGTGGAAACAGAGTGTTTATCAAAGGAACATGTCATGATGGAAGCTTTATTTTGAATTTATACAAAACTTCATTTGGGTAAATATTAGTATAGTATTAAGCATGTGTCTTAACGTTGACTAACATGAAGAGCAAATGTTTGGTATATAATATTCCCATTACATTGGTTCAGTAATTGTCAGATAATTGTAATATCAAAAAGGTATAAACATTTGATATTTCTCAGAAATTAGAAAAAAGAGAAAAAAAGTCATTTGTCTTCTTTTTCACTTATGCTCCTGTTTGCTCTGAATAGATTTGATTGATTAATTAGAATATCTGCACATATACAATCATTCTCACTTACAAAACTGGAGGTTGTCTTTTACCCATCAATGTATAGCATGGTATAATGTATCCATTGCCTAACGTATGAAACTGTAACCTCTCTGTACATCAGTTTGATAATAATTTTTTTAAAAAAGTGAATGCTTTATAGCACAATGGTAAGGACATGAGGGGCTTTAGAAAAAAATTATAATTAACTTAAAAATCTAAAATTTATCATTGGTTTTATTTGAGAGATGAGATTAGAGATGACTCTTTTATTTGACAAAATTGTGTTTCACTGAACCTCTTATTTCACTTAATTTTATAAAAAGGAAAAAATCATATTAAGTATTTTAGGTTTTGCTACAACGAAACACATAGCCAATCTGTATGAAATAATGAAGATAACCTGTGTATTATATATTATCACTAGAATAACAGTGTTCACTGAAGATTTACTCTAATTGAGGAGAAGTTTTACCCACTTATGGGCATTTTATAAATATCATTTTTAAACCATTTTTCTGAGACAAGTACCAATACATAGTTTTAAAATACTTCTGAATCTTAGAAAGGTAAAATAGTCTTCTTAAAAGCAAATTTGCAAAACGTCAAAACTAATTCAGCTTAACTCACACTTGTGATTCAACAAACTTAGGTATTATCCTGTCTTGCCTGCATACCTTTTGTTTTTTCCACTAGTATGTTTACTCTTAGGTTCTTCCCTCCATTTTTTATTTCCATTTGTCACTTAATATTTTATTGTGTAGAATTTTATTTACCTATTCAATATTGTGTATAAAATGCATATTCATATGCAGATTCATGACACAAAATCAAGGTAAACATAGACCAGAACAGAAATCAACATTATGTAGGATGTAGGAGCCTTTTTTGCAGGAAGAGAACATTTTAGATAAGCAGCAAATTAATCAGGGAAGAAAATAAATGAGACCCAAATATACAGTCTCAAAATACTTCCCAATACCCATAACTAAAATGCAGTATGAAGTATCAAATTGCACTTCTAGAGTTACTCAAAATTTTAAATGACTACCAGACATATTAGATATTAAAACTCAACATAAAAATTTAAACAATCATTAGAATATTTATTGATCAATTAGATATGGGATTTAAACCAATGTCTTGATCTTTATTTATATAATTTCATGATTCCTGTTTTTACTTTCCTTACCAAATTTTGGTAGAAATGAAAGGTTTCATTGTTATTATTGGACTTAGCAGAATTAATTAGAAAAAAAGCTGATATCAATTGTTTAACAAGCAGTCATTCTAATAAAAAAATAGCCTTATCATTAAATTCTCCATATTTGGGCAATGGATTATATTTTATTGCTGCTAAAACTATTGGCCTTAAATATTTTTGACATTTTTCTGATTTCTATTGGTTTTATAGAACAGCTCATATTAAAACCATACTGATCTTTCATTGGTATGATTAGATAAACAATTTTTGTAAAATATTTCATAATTCTATAATCATTTTCCCTAAACATATTTCATGTGTAAGCAGTATATTATCGCAGAAATTTGAATTAAATGCCTAACTGAAGGTGATACATTTTATCTAATTAGGAACAAGACTTATTATAACATTTGAGTTGAAGATTTTGCTTAGAGATGAATAATGAGTGGAGACTAATGAATTATGTATAAAAGGAGGATAGATGCAAGAATTCACATGTGATGGCAGTTGTTTGCATTTCTAGACTTCATCATTTGGTTAATATTAAGATGCTGTTTGTCAGTCTGGTAGCCTTTTCAAGTATCCTATTGGAACGTCTCATACACATACCTAGAAAGATGCTGAGTTAACATATTTTGACTTGTCAATTCAAGTCTTCATAGGAACTTGGTTCATCTGAGCTGTGAGGAACAAAACAGGAAAATATGTGTGCAGAAAAATCATGAAGGGAGGCTAATGCAAACACCTGGAGTTAATTTGAATACAATTGATAACCATTCGTTAATATTTAACTTATTTAATGGTATGTTTTGATGAGTAAAGTTTTGGAATAAAAGTAGAAAAGCCTGAAAAATTAATGGAAGTTTGTAGAAAAGTAATTCTTTTCAAACCATGTTTATTAAGCTGAATATGGTGTTACCTGCTTGTAATCTTTGCACTCCAGATGCTGAAGCAAGAGGATTGTGAGTGGGAGGTCAAACTTGCAATAAATGACTCACAAGAAGAAAAAGAAGGTTTACTTATTAAGTGCTTAGTAGGATCCAGTTTTGTTTTGTTTCTCTTTTTGTTGTTTTGTAGTCTCTCCTATATACTATTTATTTTGTCAAATACTCCATGAAATAAGCAGAAATTGGATGTTACTCCTTTTCAAAGGAACCAATATTAGCATGGGCCTAGTAGGTATTATGGGTAGTAAGGTATAGAGTAGATATCCAAACTGGGGAAGAATAACCCCTAATAGTGAGCAAACCAACTTCAATTCATTTTAAACAAGGATGCCACCTTTGAAAAGCACAGTTAACTTCTACTTTTCTTAAAATTATTACTAAAACCAAGTATTGTCAAAATTTTTGCATTTAATAAAATAGCTAGCAAGTAGATGATTCATTTTAAGTCTTATGATTAACTAGTATATGAAATGGAAGCCATACCTCTTGATCATTAGAAGAAAAATTGGGAGTAAAAGAACATGATACTTTCAGGAAATATTAGAGAATTGGTTAATCCTATTTATCTGAGGGCCTATTAATACATTAAAACATTCACATACTTTTTCAGGAAAGAATCTCAATAGTTATAGTCATTGTAATAAGAAATATAGGTATATTTAATATAATTTCATTTCATGAGAATAATTTGTAAATATTCCTATATATATAATATATATTATATTATATTATATATATTATATATATATTATATTATATTATATTATATATTATATTATATTATATTATATATTATATTATATTACAGGAATATATAAATATTCCTGTATATATATTTGTATGTTACCTATGCCTACCTATATATCACTCTATATCATACACACACGAACAACATATTTACCTCTGGATAGGCACATCTCAAGGAGATCTATTAAAGGATAAGTAATGATGTTTGTGATGGGGATATACAGCATGGTAAAATCTTCTTGGGTATCTAACATAAAAGAAGGACACTTGGTGTCCTATGTAAGACAGACTTCATAGTACAAAATGAAGTTAAAATTATTGACTGGGGAAAAAGTTCAATCCTATTGATTGAACTTGAGTGAAATACATTAAAAAAAAGCTACACTACAAATTACTCTTAATGTATACTAATATTGCAATTACTTTTTTTTTACAGTGTTGTGGATTGAACACAGGATTCCTGATTTGCCAGTCAAGCATTCTACCACTAATGCTCACCTTTTTCTTTTTGTGATAGGCCATTAACCACTATCTTTATCCAGGTTAGCAATGAATCTATCATCTTCCTACCCCTACTTCTAAAGCAACTGACAAAACACATTACATAAACAATTGTCTATGTGAATAGTTTTCAAAGTATAGAAAATAGAAAGATTACAGGTAATACCAAATTGATACTTAAGAGATGGTACATTTGTTCACTTAGAGCAGTTAATGTGCATTAATAAGCATAAGATACAATAAAATTAATTATCTGTATTGTATTCTAACTGGACTGAGTGCTTAGAATAGAGAAGAAGGAATGCTTAATTAGCAATTTCTTGTATATGCACGTGTTCTAGCTTGTTATAGTAGCTCATTAATTCAGAACAGATGTTCCTCATTGCAATTAAATGACCCAAGTAAAATATTTCTTCTTTTTGAGGTAATAAGGATCTATCCTTGGGCTTTGGCTTGGGTGAAGTGCAGAGTTAGTAAGAGATTTTCCTAAGCATCCACACAGATATGAATTGTAGTATACATTATTTGAAACCTGCCTTGCCTCACTTGGCAGATGGCTTCCTTGTGTGAGACAACCTATTGGGCTGAACACAACTGAGTTTCTGAGCAGATATGCGCATTCGCGTTATCTCCTTAGGGGATCCATCATTTTTCTGCTCTGTTTATATTGTTTGTTAGTGATTTGCTTGCTAGCTTGCTTAGCATGAACCTATTTCTTCATGCAGGCAACCATATTGTTTTAAAGCAGATTGTCTGACATTTACAGAATAAACTCCAACTGCACATTTTCAAATCCTTGGAATTTACTGTTATATTTAACTGCTAGTTACTATGATTATGTGTTATTTTAATGTATTTTGAAAAGAGTTTTTACCTACTTGTTCTGCTCATTTATAAAAGAATCCATTATGGAAATAACAATGGTTGATCAAAATAACTTCTTACTTCTAGTGAATAACGTCAATTCTAGATAGCTGAGGAGGTATTATGTAAATAAAATTACTACATGGCTACATGCTCTAATTCAGGCTTCCTTGCTATTGTACCTAGCCAAAATCATTTACTCCAAATCAGTATCAAAGAAGTTCACTTGTATAATCTAAGAATTGCTCCATCTTTATAGTCACACTCAGAAGTGTAAGAAAGCCTAATTTATTTGAATCATATTTTAGTTTCTGCTTTGAATTTCATTATTAATCACTGTGTTATTGTTTAATCTACCTAGATTCAATTAGATTATCCTAATCTTCAATTCTATTTTTGTTTTTTTCAGTATGACACCAGAATAACTTTTGTCTGGTTGTTGTTGTTATTATTATTATTATTTTCCTGTAACTACTCACCTTCAAAAAAGGTAAATAGATATTTTCATGATGAATTACAAGATTCTTACCTTCCTTTTTTGGCTGCCCCACAAATATTTCTGAAATTATGTCCAGAAATCTCTTTGTTTCAGTATGTTATCTTTACATATTTCCAGCTGCTCGATCTCTGAACAAATAAATGTAACATCGTCATTCATAGAAATAAAGCATTGGAAAAAAACAAACATTGAAGACAAAAAGGAAAACTTGGGTGAAGTCAAATGAGCATTTGTTTTGGTTAAGGGGAGTGAGAGGGTCAACTGTTTTGCCAGGTTTATGATGGGGAGATCTTAGAAATATGAGTTTCAAATCTTGCTAGAGGAAGCAGATTTCTCTCCCTTGACTATCTTGACTGGAAAGAGCAGGACTCTAGGCACTCTTGCTTACATCACTTCTATCAACTAATTGTCCAGCTTTATTGTGAAATCTCTGTTTCTTTGATTAGATTCCATAGGCAAGCTTACCTGGCTGTTTCTATGTCTTGTAAAAATCCATTTCACATTGAAGATTCTTCCCCATACTCATTTATTTTCCTTCTTCCATTAGTGATTTACAGCTGTTGCACTGCATGACAGCTTAGCTTTGAACACAACAAGGCATAAATAAATTCACCCATGAAAACATGCTGCAACCAACATTCCTCAAAGAAATTACATCATCTTAAGTCCTAATTTCTTCCAGCATGTGAAACTCTGAAACATCTCTTTTCTTCTTGATCTTCTTTACTATTTTTTCCTACCAAACTTTCAACATTTTTGGTAAGAAACTAGGAATTTATATTGCTTATGACATTTCAAAATGAAAATTTTTCTGTAACTTAAACTTCTTATTAAATTTCTCTATTGTCCTAGCTGTGATACTCATTATTTACAAGCCAAAATGTACTTGAGGACAATATTAATTAACTTAAAAATCATACTTTCGGGGCTGGGGATATGGCCTAGTGGCAAGAGTGCCTGCCTCATATACATGAGGCCCTGGGTTCGATTCCTCAGCACCACATATACAGAAAATGGCCAGAAGTGGCACTGTGGCTCGAGTGCCAGGGTGTTAGCCTTGAGCAAAAAGAAGCCAGGGACTTCCAGGAAGACGTCGAAGGAGCAGCAGAGCCCGAGCTAAGCTCACTCCAACATTGCAGTTTTCCCATCCCAGAGAAACTTTTACTCCTACAAAGACAGCCCAAGTAAGTTATAACAGTACAGCGAGTCTGGCCAGGAAGGAAAAATCAACTTTGCTGGTCTGAAAACACAGATTTGAGTTCCGGGCAGTGTCCTGCCACCACAGCAGTTCCAGCACCTGCACAGCGCCCCACACTCCCTGCAGCAAAAGCACTCAATGGAGACCAGGGAGAAATCCTCCAGACTACGGCATACAGACATGGATCGCAGGCTGAGCAGGGACAGGCTGAAATCACAGAGAAAGCATGAGTACCCACAAACGACATTCTCACTCGTGTCCATAGAGCAGCTTTTGGGAGGTAGCCCTTCCCCCACCACCAGAGCAAAGCGCCATCATTGACACTGGCATAGGGTCAGACCAGACTGGAACTAAAGCAGGCCTGGGGAAAGAGAGGACAAAGTGGCCATCTTTGAAAAGGGCAAGAGGGACCGACCAGTGAGAGCCAGCTCCGCCCAGGAGAATGACCCCTCCCCAGGTTGGGGGGGGGCTTGCCCAGTCCCTCGGCTCAGCTAGAGGTGCCCCACCATGCCCACCAGAATTCCTAAATTAAAAGCCAAAGGGGCGAGCAGCTACTGGCGGCACGAAACAGCCAGATGGGAGAACAAAAAGTTCCCGAGACAGATAAACCTTCCCATCACAGAGGAAGCCCAATTCCCAGCCTGAAACACAGCTGAATTCCATACCCAGCTCTGCCCAGGAGGCTGCCCTGCCCAAGAAGGAGAAGCCTTCCCCAGGCAAGCAACTCTCAGCAGGGAAACCAGGCCAGAAGCGCCCCACCCTGCTAAGTCCACATGCTATTCAAAGCCAGGCATTAAAGCTAGCGGCCCCACAGCAGACTGGAGGAGCCATGGTTCCCGAGACTGTTCACGTCTCCCATCTACAGATGATGCCCAAGTCTTACCTACAAACTGTGGGAACAACAGAGACCCAGGATTTCACTAACAGGGGAAGAAGGTCAGAGCAGATCCACCTCCTGGGAACTGAAAGCAAGTGAAACCATCCAAGTGGCAAAATAGACTGTAGACCATCGCAAAGAAACCAGTGACTATAGAAAGATCACCCAAACAAGGAACACTCCATTTTTTTTCCTCAAACCTTTTTTAAGCTTTCTTTTTAATTTTTTTTTATATTTTCATTTCTGAAACGTCGTTGTTGTTTTTTTCCCCATGTTTACCTGTTTGTTCTATCAAGTTTTTTGTGTTTCTTTTTTGATTTTTCATTTTTCTGTTTTTTTTCCTTTTTTAAAATTTCTTAAATAATTTTTCTCTGTTTTGTGCATCTGTCTTCCAGTATTTTTCTTTATTTCTCTCTCTACATTCCCTTTCTTTAAAACTTACTTTCCTATGAATAACACCACCACTCTTTAATGCTAACTCTCCATTGTCTATCATTTTAACCTAGTTCTTTCTACTGATTCTACTCTCCTCCACATTTCCACGTCACTGAAACTAAACCAAAATCATCACACACACCCCATACATTTTACTCTATTCTCTTTAATACTGCTAACTTACCCTCCTGACTTAATTCCAGGACCTCCAGATTCCATTGACTCCTGGTTATTGGATAGAGGGTATCCCTGCTTAATCCAACTGAAGCAAAGGGGTTCATAAAGAAAGCCAGTTCAAAAAGAACGTAATACAAGAACAAGAATTGCTCATAGGGTTGTAACAGTAAATAAGTAACTACTGAATACAGGGCTCAGGATGGATTGTTATATTGAAATTGTATTCGTTAGGAACACCAAATCTAATTTCATATACAGGTATACAAGGTATCTGTATATAATTGTGAACTTCTAAGATTTACACAACAGTGCTTGGTAAGGTCTGCTTTGGGTCTTAAACGGTATTCACAGGTGCTTGTAGATTGGCATTCCCAATACTAATGGGCAGAAGAAACACAAGAAAGATGGCAAACATTGGAGTCTCATCTCCCACTCAAAACAAGCAGGAAGCAGAGCAGTCAATCAAAGACATAGACGAGAACCCTCAAAATGCTCTACAAAGTCTACTGATAAACATGTTAAATGAAAAGTTTGAATCAATACAGCAATCCTTCCATAAAGTAATAGATGATTTCATGGCCTCAGCAAATAGAAAGATAAATGAAATTCAAGCATCAAATGAAAAGATAGCTACCCAGGTAAAAGATTTGAGAGACAGCACTCAAAACCAAATTAATGAAGAAGTCCACGCAAGACCTAAGAAATGACATGGAAATCATCAGGAAAGACCAGTCAGAAGGAAAAGAGCTTCAAAATCAATTAGTTGGCCTACAGTCCCAACTAGCTGAAGCAGAGGATCGAATCTCAGGAGCTGAAGATTCCCTAGAATCTATGAACAAAGATCAAAAATCAATACAAAGCCAATCCAATCAACTAAACAGATCACTCCAGAGCTCCAAGACACAATCAGGAAGCACAATTTAAGAATAATAGGTATTGAGGAAAACCTGGAGAAAGAAGTTAATGGAATAGGCAACCTATTTAATGGAATATTACCAGAGAACTTCCCAAATATCAAGAAGGAAAGGCCTATACAGATACAAGAATCATTTAGAACCTCAAACTGAACAGACTGGAACAGGATATCCAACCAACACATTGTGATCAAAACAGAATCAATAGAATCAGAGGAAAGAATCCTTAAAGCTGTTAGGGAGAAGAAAACAATCACATATAAAGGAAAAGCAATCAGAATTACCTCAGACTCAGCAGAGACCATGAAAGCAAGGAGAGCCTGGAATGAGGTATATCAAACACTAAATAAAAATAACTACCAACCAAGAATTCTGTACCCAGCTAAACTCTCATTCATAGCCAGGGTCAAATAAAATCTTCCACAGTAAGGAAAAACTGAAACAATGTATCTCTACCAAACCAGCTTTACAGAAAATCCTCAGAGATGTACTATATAGGGAAAATAATCAAGATCCCAATACAGACAGAGAAATGAACCCTAAATAGTAAACATCAGATCAAGAAATGGGAAGACACAGCCTCAAACAAGATAGTGATAATGAAAGGAACAAATGATCATCTCTCAATCCTAACTCTCAACATTAATGGACTTAATTCTCCAATCAAATGACATAGGCTCATAAGTTGGATCAAAAATCAAGATCCATCTTTCTGCTGCATCCAAGAGACACATCTATCCAGCAAAAGTAAACATGTTCTAAAAGTGAAAGGCTGGAAACAAATCTATCAAGCAAATGGCCCCCATAAGCAGGCTGGAGTTGCAATCCTAGGATCAGACAAAATTGACTTCAAATTAAAAAAGGTAAGAAGAGACAAAGAAGGCTACTACATACTAGTAAAGGGATCTCTCCTACAGGAAGATATAACCATCCTAAATATCTACACACGAAATACAGGAGCACCAAACTTCATCAAACAAACACTACCGACAATAAAAAACACTCATAGACCCAAACACATTGATAGTTGGGGACTTTAACACTCCACTATCACTTCTGGACAGATCAACACGCCAAAAACTGAACAAAGAAACTACAGAACTAAACAATTGCCTAGATCAGCTAGACTTAACCAACATCTACAGAATATTCTACCCAGCAACAACAGAATACACATTTTTCTCAGCAGCACATGGAACATTCTCCAAAATAGATCACATCTTAAGGTACAAAGAAAATCTGTACATATTCAGAAGTATAAAAACCATTCCCTGCGTTCTCTCAGACAACAATGGAATAAAATTAGAGCTCAACTCAAAACAGCCACCACAGAAAATCCTACAATTCATGGGACTAAACAAGACACTGCTGAACCATCAGTGGGTCATTGAAGAAATTAAAACGGAATTGCAAATCTTTATGGAATTCAACCAAGATGAGGACACAAAGTACCAGCTCCTTTGGGACACAGCAATGGCAGTACTCAGAGGAAAATTTATAGCTCTGAGTGCATACAACAAAGTGGAGAAACAGCAACTCAAAAACTTAAGGAAGCACCTTAATCTCCTCGAAAGAAAACAACAAGCCAAACCCCAAGTCAATAGATGGAAGCAAATAATTAAAATCAAATCAGAATTAAATGAATTAGAGACAAAAAAAAATCCAAAGAATCAACAAAACGAAGAGTTGGATCTTTAAAAAAATCAACAAGATAGACAAACTCCTAGCAAATCTTACCAAAAAATGAAGGCAGCACACTCAAATAAACAAGATCAGAGATGGAGCAGGTAACATCACAACTAAAACAACCAAATTCAGAACACAATAAGGAACTATTTTGCGAACCTTTATGCCAAAAAATTTGAGAACTTGGAAGAAATGGATGATTTCCTAGAAAAAAATCATATCCACAAACTCAACCATGAAGATTTAAATCTTCTAAGCAGATCCATATACACTACTGAAATAGACACGGCAATAAGTGATCTCCCATCCAAGAAAAGCCCATGTCCAGATGGATTCACAGCAGAATTCTACAAGGCCTTCAACACAGAACTCACACCAATATTTCTCAAACTCTTCAACAAAACTGAAAGAGAACATTCACTACCAGACACATTTTATGAAGCCAGTATAACCCTCATCCCCAAACCAGGCAGGGGCTCATCACAGAAAGAGAACTCTAGACCGATTTCCCTGATGAACATAGATGCAAAAATTCTCAACAAAATATTGGCCAATCGAATTCAACAGGTCATCAAAAAATCATACACCACGATCAAACTGGATTCATCTCCGGGATGCAAAGTTGGTTCAACATATGCATGTCAATTAATGTAATCCACCACATCAACTGGAGCAAGGTAAAGAACCACATGGTTATATCAGTGGATGCGGAAAAAGCGTTCAATAATATCCAGCACCCATTTATGCTAAAAGCCCTGGAAAAACTGGGATTCCAAGGAACATTTCTGAATATAATAAAGGCAGTTTATGACAAATCAACACCAAGCATAACTTTAAACGGTGAAAAAGTAAAGCCATTCCCTTTAAAATCAGGAATAAGAAAGGGAACTCCACTCTCTCCTCTTCTCTTCAACATAGTACTAGAATTCCTAGCCAGAGCAATTAGGCTAGAAGGAAATATAAAGGGGATCCAAATAGGAAAAGATGAAGTTAAACTTTCTCTCTTCGCAGATGACATGATCCTGTACCTAAAGAACCCCATAGCCTCTACCTCTAAGCTACTAGAGCTTATCCAAAACTTTGGCAAAGTTGCAGGATATAAAATAAACCCTCAAAAATCAACGGCCTTTCTCTATGCTAATGACCCAAACACAGAGGCTGTAATCAGGAAACAACTCCTTTTGCAATAGCCTCTAAAAACCTAAAATACCTAGAAATAACCTTAACCAAAGAAGTGAAAGACCTCTATGATGAGATCTTTAAAAACATGAAAAATGAAATTATGAACTAAGAACTAAGGAAATGGAAAAACCTCCCATGCTCCTGGATTGGGAGGATTAATATAATCAAAATGGCAATATTTCCAAAGGCTATCTACAAATTCAATGCAATATCCATTAATATCCCAACACAATTTTTTAATGAAATAGAGGAAGCAATCCAGAACTTCATATGGAACAATAAAAGACCTAGAATAGCAAAAACAATCCTAAGCAGAAAGAATAGCGCTGGAGGAATTACAATACCCAACTTCAAGATGTATTGTAAAGCTATAGTAATTAATAACAGCTTGGTATTGGTACCAGAACAGGCCTGAAGACCAATGGAACAGAATTGAAGAAATGAACCCACAGAACTACACCTACTTAATCTTTAATAAAGGAGCTAAAACAATAGTCTGGAAGAAAGATAGCCTCTTTAACAAATGGTGCTGGTTCAACACATGCAACAAACTAAAACTAGATCCTTATATATCACCCCGCACCAAAATCAATTCCAAATGGATCAGAGACCTCAAAATCAAAACAGACACCATGAAACCACTAAAGGAAGGAGTAGGAGAAACACTTGGGCTCCTTGGCACAGGCAGAACATCCATAACAAAGACCCAGAAATGCTACAAATCAAAGAAAGGATGGACAAATGGCACTGCATCAAACTGCAGAGCTTCTGCAGGGCAAAGGACATAGCTTGCAAGATAAACAGAAAGCCCACACATTGGGGGAAGATCTTTACCGGCCATTCAACGGAAAAAGGCCTCATATCTAAAATATATGTAAAACTGAAAAAATTTACCTTCCTCCATAACAAATCCGCAAAGAACCAATAGCCCCCTCATCAAGTGGGCTAAAGACTTAAAAAGAGACTTCTCTGGTGAGGAAATGAGAATGGCCAAGAGACATATGAAAAAGTGCTCTACATCACTGGCCATAAAAGAAATGCAAATCAAAACAACATTGAGATTCCATCTCACCCCAGTAAGAATGTCCTATATCAAAAAAAAACTAACAATAATAATTGTTGGAGGGGATGTGGCCAAAAGGGAACCCTACTTCATTGTTTGTAGGAATGTAAACTGGTTCAGCCACTCTGGCAAGCAGTATGGAGATTCCTCAGAAGGCTAAACATAGAACTCCCCTATGACCCAGCAGCTCCACTTTTGGGTATCTGTCCAAAAGACCACAAACAAAATCACACTAAAGCCACCATGACAACAATGTTCATCACAACACAATTTGTCATAGCTAGAATCTGGAACCAACCCAGATGCCCCTCAGTAGAAGAATGGATCAGGAAAATGTGGTACGTATATACAGTGGAATTTTATGGCTCTATCAGAAAGAATGACATTGCCCCATTTATAAGGAAATGGAGGACTTGGAAAAATTTATACTAAGTGAAGCGAGCCAGACACAAAGAAACATGGACTCTGTGGTCTCCCTTATTGGGAATAATTAGCACAGGTTTAGGCAAGTCACAGCAGAGGATCACAAGAGCCCAATAGCTATACCCTTATGAACACATAAGATGATGCTAAGTGAAATGAACTCCATGTTAAGGAAATGATTGTTATATCACAGTTGTAACTACTTTCAACGTGCCATGTGTAACTGTAGCTTCTATTATTGATGATCTTCTGGTATCCCCTTCCTGTGGTTCTACCTACACTATCTCTGTATCTTATCTGAGTATATTGGAAACCATGTATACTGGTATTAGAACTAGGAAATTGAAAGGGAATACCAAAATCGAGAGACACAGGGTAAAAAAAGACAAACAACTACAAAAGCAATACTTGCAAAACTCTTTGGTGTAAATGAACTTAACAACTCATGGGAGGGGAAGGGAAGGGAGGAGGGGGAGGGGGAATGAGGGACGAGGTAACATACAGTACAAGAAATGTATCCAATGCCTAATGTATGAAACTGTAACCTCTCTGTAATTCAGTTTGATAATAAAAACTTAAAATAAAAAAATCATGCTTTCCACTGTACAAAATCAATAATAATTTTCTAGGCTTAATATTCTTTTACTGTTTAGAGACAACTATTTCTATGTCTTCCCCATTGCCATCTCCCTGTGCAACCTCTAAACAAAAGACATATAATTATTTCTGTAACTATTCATTTCTTGAAAGAATAGTACCAGCTTCCCACTGATACTTTCCCTTTCCAACTGTGCTGTTTCCTTCCTCCTTTTTCCTCTTCCCCTCCTTCTCTCCTTCCTTTGGTCCTGGATTTTCCTCCCTCCCTTCCTTCCTTCCTTCTCTCCTTCCTTCCTTTATTCCTTTACTTCTTCCTTCTCTCCCTTCCCTCCCTCCCTCCCTACCACTTTCCCTCCCTCCTTCCTTTCCTTTCCTTTCCTTTCCTTTCCTTTCCTTTCCTTTCCTTTCCTTCCCTTCCCTTCCCTTCCCTTCCCTTCTTTCATTTTTTTTTTCTGAGACAAGATCTCATTACATAGCCCAGGCTGGCCTCAAGCTCATGATCCTTATATCATCCTTCAGAGTAATACCATTATAATTGTATATCATCATGCCCAGATTTATTATTTTATTTTAGATTTTGATACTATAATTGACAACAGTGTTAACACGTTTCTTGAAGGATCTCAATTCAAAGCAATTTATCTAAATCTAATAAATGCTTGAAATAAATATTTAAAGCCAAAAAGTGAATAATAATGACAACAGAATTTCCAAAATAGTTTTTTGAAGACACAAAAAATGATAAGAATGAATCACCAGTGATTATAGATCCTTGAAGTTAAAACTAAAGATTTATTTATTTAAAATGAAATGGAAAAAAAAGATGTCAGTACATTTTGTTTGTCCAGGTAGTAGGCCTTAAACTTGGGTCTCCATTTTCTGCTTCGATTCTTTTGCTCAAGGCTGGTGCTCTACCACTTAAGCTCAACTTCTACATTCATTTTTTTTTTTGCTGCTGTTAAATTGGACATAATTGTCTCATGGAATTTACTGCATGGGCTGGCTTTGAACTTTGATCCTCAGATTTCAGCCACCTGAGTAGCTGAGTACAGCAGAGAGCCACCGACATTTGTTTAGTATTTTATACATGGGGATAAAAATAAAGAAGCAAGCAATGATCCTCAACCAATTTGAAGAATTCCATGTTTGAGCAATGAGTGTGGCCAATTAATTAAAGAATTGGTATCTAATGAGATTGAAGTGATCATAGAAAGCTCAAGTAAATTTCTTAGTAGGTTACAAACTAATCATGTCAGCATTACAGAGATCAGAGACTCATTCACATGAATTAACATGTTCATTCCAGCATTTGTTAAGATGAAAAACAAGCCTTAAACATTAAACGACAAAAGTCAGTGAAATGGAGAAAAGAAAAAGAAGACCTGGAGCAAAAATAAACACAAATAATTCTTTACAGTTTTAAAGCACTCTAAAATGCAGATGCTTACTTTGCCTTCACAGAAGCCCCATTGACAGGACAGATGGAAGCAGTTTTTGTTTATTGGCAAGGAAAGAAAAGTGGGAGAGTAAAAGGAAGAGCAGCAAAACATGCAGGAAGTGGAAACAGTATGCAAGGAAGTCATGGAAAGACAGACAGAGAAAAGAATGAAGTCTTAATGGTGTTCTACTCATGGTTGGAAATACGTTGTGGTGTCGGTATTGGTACTAATTGTGAATTGTTTAATTTAGTTCTAATTATGACATTTATATCTGGAAATAACTTTAACACATTAAGGCAAGGCTATTAGAGTGATGAATGCTGTGGAAGTATATCCCATTAATAATGACTGGCTTTAGGTGGTTTTAATGGTGGGTCAAGTGGGATGGAAATACCATGTTCAAAATGAATGTAATTAAGAACTTAAGTTCTTCTACTGGTGTATGGGTAATACTTTGCATAGCAATTTATTACTGTTGCATATCCTCAAGTATTGTTTCTTGAGCCAGATTGGAAAAATGTGGTTTTTCCCAGTAGGAGCTGTTAAAAACCTGGGAAGAATCATAGATCTATTAGAAACAACCATTAAAGAGGGAAAAAGAGAGGTGCAACACTCTTCATCCTTCACTGTTAATGTCTTATCTTCTGTCTGGGCTGCCACTAATGAAACTGTAAGAGAAGGGTGGTAGATGATGGAGAAACAATGTGAATCCTCAAATACTTAACAGATGGGATAAATGGAAGCAAAGGATTCTGTAAACAAATGGCAAACACTCTTAGAATATCTTTAATCTTTTTGTAATCTCTTGAGAAAGGTTTAATTACATTTTATTGTAAATGAAGGCTGTTTTCTTAACTATATGATCTAAGATGCTATACATACTACGTTAAATATTATGTAATAATGCGTATTATTTCATTCTTAGGCCAAATTTACATGGATATTTGAACATTTATTAGTTGTTCTGTTTTAGATCACGGTGGAGACATTATTTGGATTCCAAATATCCTGCTATTCTTTTCTAATAAGACTAGTAACTGAATAAATGAAAGCCAAGATGAATTCTGTGCACTGTAGCATTAACATCAAAATTGTGATTGTAAATATGTGATTGTAAATATTTATAAATATGTGCATTTGATATGAACTCTTTTTGTAAACTAAGTACTTAATGCTGAATTCCCAGAAGAATCTGTAGGTAAGAATATATTGAATTCTCATATATTTTGGTCAATAACATGTTTCCTGCATTCTCCCTTGGTTTAGGCATTCAGATTTTTAGCATTCATCTTTCATTGAGATGAAAAATGTACAGTGTGGGATCGTTTATATTCTACTAACAATTGGTATTGAGATGTGGGTTGGAAACTTAATTTAAATTGTAGATTGAATTACAAGCTAAAATGCATAAATATATATAAGTAACATTTTATTACTAAAAGAACTCTTCCACAAATATTATTTTTCATCGTTACCACATTATCCTTTCTTTCTTCACATCCCTTCCTCCCTTCCTTCTTTCCTTCCTTTCTTGTTAAGCTCGAGTTTGGGAAAGCTCACCCAGAAGACCACCAGAGACCACCACCAATGCAAAAGCAAAGGAGTCTTTATTGCAAGCTCGAGCTTGGGTCTCCCACACACCTGGCAACAGCAGCCGATGACGATGAGAGGCCCTGAGCTCAGGGTTACAGCACTTTTTATACATTTCTTTGGGGGAGGCTGGTACTAAACATATATCATAATACCTTGCAACAAATCACCATACACCATACACCGTACACCAACACTACAAAATAATTGGCATGCTACCAAGCGGGAAAGGGTCAGAAACAAATCATTGGTTAGGTCTGAGGGTTGATGTACTTTAAACTGGTTGGGTGACACTAGTAGGGTGACTAAGGGTAACTCAGGAGAATACGTGCTGAACTTCAGGGTTTCTGGTCTAGATAATGATTACCAGACCTCAGGAGGGGCTGTTCTGGTATTTTAGATCATTTGACATCTTGTCCTAAACAGGCATTACTTGCGATTCCGGGAGCTGTTTATATGAGGCCATTTCCTGGTAGTGGGGCGGAAGTGGGTCAAGGGTTACAGCACAGCATAGGGTCTTAGCATTATGGAGTTTCCTAGGTCCTTAGCAGCAAAGCGGTTTACAGAAGCAAAATTAGCAGTTAGTAACTACAAAATGGTGGTTACAATTTTTAGTTTCTCATCTTTCCTTCCTTTCTCTAACTCTTTCTCTTTCTTTCTATCTTTTTTCTTTCTTTCTTCTACTTTCAACACTTTTATACAAATTCCCTAGACCTTTTGAAAATAATATTATATGTACATATACATTATTCTTTATTATTTCATTTTTAATACAAGCCATCTCTCTCTGGAACTGTATTTGTTTCCTAAAGCTACTATAATAAATTTCCCAGAAGCTTGGTGGCTGAAAAAAAAAGAAGTGTGTTTTCTCAAGGTTTTGAATGATAAGTCTTTGATTAAAATATTGTTAGAACTAAATTATATCTGAAGATTTATGACAATGATCCATCTCTACTGCCAGCTCCTGGTGTCTCCTGACAATTCTTATTTTGAGTGGTAGCCTTTTTGCTCTAACTTCTGCCTCTTTCTTTCCATGGTCTTCTTTCCTATGTTCACGTGCCATTCTGAATCCCTCCTCTTCCACCTGGGATGCAATTCATTCCATTTCCAGCCCATACCAATCCAGTATGACATCAGCTTATCTCATGACACAGTAAAACCTTGCTGAATGAGATCACATTTGGAGAGTTCAGGGAAACATGACTTTCAACAGTATTTGACTCATGAATGTAGTGACTTAATTTAGAAATTAAGTCTGAAAGTAGGAGGGGCTAAATGAAGGCAAGAAATGAATTGAGTTAAAGAGGGCCTACCACCAAGATTGAGGCTTTGTTTCCAGTCATTCACCATTAAAGCAATCAGTCTTGGGAAGGGGAACTCATGACTAAGCAGACTTATTCCTGTAAAGCTCCATTTGTTTTCCATGATGTTATACTACTGGCAATTTATCAAATTCTTTCTGTCCTTCAGGTTGGATTATGTCTTGCTGTTTTCACATTTAAGAAGTTATTCTTTTTTCCATACCCCATCTACTGTTAAACTCTGGAGATTTTTTTTTTGTACTTCAGTTGTTATAATTTTAACTGTAGAATTTTTGATTTGCTAATCCGTATAATGTTATTGATTTGTGTTCTGTATCTGAAGGTTCCTTGTCATATATTTCAATTGTTTACAGATAACTTCATTTCATTCTCTAAACATATATATTATTGTTGGAGTTGTTTAATTGCCGGGCTTAGCTCTATCCCTCCCCAACACGTGGGGAGGGGTCCTGGGCTTACCTAACTATTCAGCGGGGGATCCATACCTACTCTCTTATGTCCCCCCAGCCGGTAGGGTATTGATGCTGGAGTGGGGTCCCGGGATTTAGCCTTGGGGCGCATGTGGGTGCGAGAGCGCCATACTCGCCAGCCCAAGGAAGAGACGAGCGCGTGAGATCTCAGAGAAAACCTCTAGGGCTTCTGTTTATTCAAATGAGGAGCCCCCCAGATATACCCCCGAGGGCGGGCACAAGAGAGGAATTGCAGATTGGTCACAGAGGGGTGTCCATCAAGAGATGTCAGGGGACCTCCCTCGGGTGCAGAGGCCCAGCCCCCCAAGGATGGGTTTCTGGGGTGTCCTCCATTACACACGTGCTGCCCCAGGAGCAGGGCCTTCTCTTCCTGCCAAAGGCAGGAAGGGGAGAGGCAGGCCAAGGTCAGCTGTGGCCCCTTAAAGGCACAGCTGACCCCAACATATTATAAGCTACTAGATTTTTTTTTCTCTGCCAGGTCTCTCCTTATTGGTGTCTTCACACTCTCTTTACCACTGTTTATTTTTTTCCCACATTCATAAGTTCCATCTTCCTGTTTCTTTGCATATCTCATTACTTTTTATTCAAAAGTTGACATTATAAATAATACATTTCTGTAATAATTAATTCTATTTAACTCTGTTCTTGTTTGTTCTAGTTATTTTTTAAGATGGCACAGGCAAGAAATAGCGATAGAGGGGTAATTTAACTTTGATAGAATTCACTATCAAAGTACATTATATGCATATATGGAAATAATATTATAAACTCATTGGCATACATAATATATCATAACAAATGAAAGCAAACAAATCAATAAAGTAGGCCAAAGGCATTGTGCTGTAACTTTTTCCCAGCCTTTGATTTCTGAATGCTTAAGGCCTTATAGTTAGCCTAAGAGAAATTACGCAAGTAAGACTTTTGCTCTTGGGTAGGCACAGAACCTTTCACAGATTCTATCCATTCCCGACTTACCAGTATTAAGGAAAAGCTTATAGGGTAGTACAAATGACCTTTTATAACAGTCTGGCTCTCAAAATGTTCTATTAAGTTACTGGATGACCAGTTGTTTTCTTCAAACTGTGTCATAATCTTTGTGTGAGGATGGTCTTTTCAGATTGCTGTCATTCTGAAATGGTTTCCTTATATTTTAAAAAGTATCCCCTTGACACAAGCAAGCTCCCCATATCAACTCAAATGTGTTTCTACTGCCAACTGCACATAGCACCTCATGGCATGTTCTACCATACAAACAATGTCAATCCTGGGAAAAGATGGCAACATACCACAGAAAGATTACAGGCCTGTTCGCCCAGACATTTGAGACTTCTTAATTAAAACAGTTATTAGCCTTCTTGGGTTAAATTTCAAACTTTTAAAATAATAACTTTTGATAATTCTATCCACTGTATGATTGCTTTTGAGGGAGAACTTTTTCTAAACTCCCCATTCAACGAGTACAGGACTTCTTCCCACTCAGACATCTAAAATGTCTGGGTATCTCTCAAGTCTTTGGCACAATGCCTGGGATCTACAGTTTTAGACTAATCATAGATATTTGATTGCATGCAAAGAGGGGTGTTTTAAAATTTGTATTTAGTGACTTGGTGCATTTTACCTTGTTTATTCACTCTCATTTTTAATCAGTTATTTTTGTTTTGTTTTTCTGTTTTGTTTTGCTCTGCTTTGTTTTGGTATGGTTAGGTATTGGAAGTACTGGAGTTTGAATTCAGAGTTTTGCACTCATTGAGCTTGATCGCTCAGCTGGCAGTCTACCAGTGTCATGTTTCTAGCCCTGATTTTTGCTAGTTATTTTGGAGATGGAATTGCCTTTCTACTTAGACTGGCTTTAAACTGAAATCCCCTAGATGTCAGATTCTGTATAGCTTAACCACATTTTTGTTTAAATGGAATACACTCCTCATTTTCTACCTAACCACTTTAAAAAACAATCACTTCCTACTTTGTTAATTGGCTCATTCTCTCATGCCTATGTTTTTGCATATTAATGTTTCTTAAAGGCTCGATCTCTGAGTCTCTTCATTTTTGTTTTTTCTTAATACTCTGAATTCTCTTTAATGATTTAATATAAAGCTAGATTCCATTCCTTCCCTCTTTTGTTCTGTAGATGATATTAATGTCCAGGAAATGATTTTGAGCTACATGTTTTTAAATTGCATATGCTATAAATATATCACATTTTTTTTATATAGCTAAGTTTAAACTCATGCATTTTCTGAACAGTGCTCTTCAACTCTACTAGAATTACATTTTATCTGTTCCAATGAGCTACTTCATAGGACAGGATCTTCTCTAGCACTGTGTTTGTGATAAGGACTTCTATGGTTTTTCTAGGTCTACTTGAAGAGTTGATACTTATTTTTATTTTTGGAAGAGACAGCAAACCAGCCCCACCTTCCACCTCAGCCACGTGTGATATCATAATGGCACAGAGCCGAGCCCAAGAGGGTGGTTCTGTGGGCTGTGATCTCCGCCCATAGAGGAAGTTCTGCGACATCACTATGATGGGCAGTTTATCAGCCTATCGATAGTATACAGTTAGTCCCTCCCCTTCCTGCCACCATTACTGTTATATAAACCCCTCCCCTGAGTAAATCCAGTGGAAGTTCTAGGAGCTTACCCCAAGACAGCTCACGTGACTCCCATGTCATTCTTTAAGTGTGCAAGGGGAGGAGGGGTGTCTCGCGACTATGCACCCCCCAAGGTTTGCACATTGGGTCGCACTCCAGCTTTTCCACCCAGCGGGACGGGGCGGGACATGCGCAAGGGTGAAAGGGATCCTGACAGAAATGGAGGGTACAGAGTGGTTACAGATTCATATGTAAGGCAGTGAGTCCATTTCTTGTTCAACTTGTTACCTCCTCCCTCATTTCCCCCCCTCCCCATCCCCCTTTCCCTCTGCCCCCAAGAGTTGTGCAGTTGATTTACACCAAATGGTTTTGTAAGTATTGCTTTTGGAATGGCTTGTCTTTTTGACCTTTGTCTCTAAATTTTGATATTCGCTTTCCCTTCCCCAGTTCTAATACCCATATAAACAGTATCCAGGGTATTCGGATAAGATATAGTGGTAGTGGGGGTACAACCACAGGAAGGGAGAACAAGGAAAGAAAAACTAAGCAAAATAATCAAACAAACAAACAGACAAGAAAAAAATTGAAGATAGGGTTATGATGGAAGGGGTAACAATGATCAATACACATTTTGTGTGTATGTATGTGAGTGTGTGTGTACTGTTGGTTAAATGGTATCTCCTTTGTATAACTACTTAAAGATTATAAGAGAGTAAACAACTTATTTTATGTGCATTTAAAAATAAATAGCTGGGTACTAATGGCTCATGTTTGCAATCCCAGCTATGCAGTCAGCTAATATCTGAGGATTACAGCCTGTGCAGGAAAGCTTTGAGGACTCTTCTCTCCAATTAACTGCCAGAAAAAAAACAAAAACAAAACAAAAAAACAGAAGTGAAGCTTTGGTTCAAGTGGTAGAGCACAAAAGTTCAGAACTGTGCTCTAGCCCTGAGTTCAAGTCCTAGGACTCTGACTCTGACTCTCTCTCTCTCTCTCACACACACACACACAAACACACACAGAGTAATAATATGCCTCTCAAAAATATTCTTGTCATATGCCATTGTCATAAAGATAAACAAAACAGCAAGTTTGACAGTCCTAATAGTTAAAATAAATATGGCATTCTCACTGCAACAGAAAAAAAGATGCACACCTTGAAACAACAATGGTGGTTATGATATTGTGAAAGGAAATGTTATGGTAACAATAAGAATTATATTTTGAGATATTTTTCCCATATAAGTCTCTGTATATTTTACATGTTTGAAGCTCACTCACATCTCTTCCAAACGACTGAAGAGACATATAATTGATTGAAGAAATTTTCAAAGAGATTTGTTAACAATTAGCTAAATGGTAACAGTAAAAATAAAAGGAGCTGAAAAAGGGAACTGCTAAAGAAGTAGTGAGGGTGTAATAACAATTGTATAGTTGCATTGTGTTGACTATTACAACACTGTTTGCAAGAATAAAATATTAGCCAGTTGCCAATGGCTCATGCTTGTGATCTTTGCTACTCAGGAGGCTGAGATATGAGGATTGCGGTTCAAAGTCAGCCAGGGAAGGAATGTCTGTGAGTCTCTTAACTCCATTAACCACCAGAAAACCCAGAGTGGCAATGTGGCTCAAGTGGTAGAGCGCCAGCCTTGAGAACAAAGAGGCTCAGGGATAGAGCTCAGCCCCTGAGTTCAAGTCCCACAACCAACAAAAAAAGTGTAATTCAATGGAAATACAATTAGTAATTATATTACTTTTAGTTAGTGTCATGATGGGAATTGAACTCACAATGAGGTCCTTCTATGTTATGCCCATGCTCTACGACCTAGCTAAAGTCCCAAATTGCATTAACTCAAAATGTAGTTACTTTTGCAGAGCTTCAATGAACCTGTCTGAGGAATTAAATTTTACATAATTAAAGCATGTGTATGTGTGTGTGTGTGTGTGTGCACATGCACATGCACATGCATACCTACAGTGTGAATATATGCATGCATGCATGTTTATGTGTCATTGAATATCAAATCCAGGACTTTGTACCTGATCAAGTGCTGTAATTTAGAGTCTAATCATATAATTTTTTGATTATTTAAAGTAATTCTAAATTGTATTAAGTAAGCCACACATCTAACTGATCTTTCTACCCTTTAAGAAATTATATGTTTTTCTTTACAATGAAATTTCAGAATGAGAATTAACAAAAATGTGAAAATACATATGATTAAACAAACTTATATCTGAAATTATTCAATAATACAATTACATACAGAAGATAATAAAATATGAAATAACTTTACACTAAAGCAATGGATGTTCTTTGATAAAAGGATAAAATATAGCATTTAAATATGTATTGTGTTAAACCATTATATTAAACTGAACATATTGAAAATAATGTAGGGAAATTATGTATCTCATTCATATATATAATATTATGTCTATTATTATCTTGCATCATGCTCATGAAACCCAAACTCAAGGGAATTTAGTTCCAATCATATGAGCAATAAGCCTAAAATATAGTACCACTTCTTTTTATTGTCCCTTAAAAATCTGTGTAGGTTCACCATGTTTGACAATATATTCCTACCTAAGGAAGTTGGTGGCTTTATTCTTCTATTGTATGCTTTAAAGAGCCTTCTGTCACTGGCAGGCCTGAGATGCAGTATGTGTTCAGTGGAAGATGATCAACACATTTTGCTTCTGAACTATAACAAAGAGCTGTTGCTTTTGTGCTATTTCAGTGATTTATTTTACTCAGCAGGTCTCTCTTATTGGCCTGGGAGTTTACTTTGTCCAGTGAGCCAAAAATGGTTGGCTGCAAAAGGTCCTTAGAAGTGCCAAACTCACACTGATCCAAAAACAACAACTATCAAATCAATAGCCTCTCAGCCTCTGGCAATAGAGGCATGCACTCAGCACCACCTGGGCATTTTATATTTGGTTGATTAACAAATAGAAGATGGAGAAACATGGAATAATATAATATTTTGTTCAAAGATAAAGAAACAGATATATAAATGATGACAATAAATAATTTCTAAATTCAAAAAAGGGACAAATACATTTCTGATTGTCAGGTATTATGATAGCCGTGGTCATGAGACATATCATACACTCAACCAGATAGCTGCCTTGAAGATTTTATTTTTCAGATATGAGACAATAAGCCTAGCTATATACAGAATAGTTTACTAGAGAACATTTACTGATGATCATGAAATTGTTATTATGTGAGCAAACAAATGAAGAAATGTTTCCATTGCTTAAAATTAGAAACAACATCTTTATATCTATATAAATTCAAATCAATTTCTAATCTAGCACAAATTCAATATAGAATTAAGAGGATAGATAGCTTCTAACTTCTGAAAACTTTAAATTTCTATAATTGTAATACAAATAAATTTTTTTTTGCCCTGGATCATTTTTTTTATTCAATTTTGGCACTATTATTTTCACTTGATTAGAATCCATCTCTCTGCAGGATTGGAAATGTGAGAACTTACCCTCTGAATACAAAATACTTGGTTTTGAACATTGTCAGGGCTTTAATCTTGCATGAATGCTCAATCCCTGTTTCTCATGAACTTCTTCTTGACTCTAAGTCCCCTATCTATAAATACTGGCAGGCTTCACTGTTCAGTTTCACCATTACTCTTCATAATCAAATAAAACAGAACTCATAACTCTCGTTGAATAACCTTCTTTTTTGTCTTCCTTATTTTTAAGAAGAGTCTATAACCCTAACAAAAAGGCATAAAGTTTCCTTAGCTAGTGAAACTAGCTGTAAGGACATTTGACAAATGTGTATTCACTAACTGATGTGCATTGTAGGCAATCAGGGGTATTAGAATAGGGCATCATGATTTGAGTGTCGCAATAAACCTGGTTTGAGTTCCTCAGTACTGAAGCTATTAGAGGTAAAGTAGGACAGAGGTTGAGAACACAGGCTGCCATCCTGTCTACAATTGCTTGTAGGAAAACCTTACTTTAGTTCAAAAGAGGAACTTAGGTGAATTATCAGTTTTCCAGGTGAAACTCATCTCAAAAATACAGATTAGTTTAAAGAGAGATATACAGGACAAAAGAAAAGGAAAGGGCCAAATAGTTGGATTAATTCAAGCCAGCAAGTAGATGTCTGAAGTGTTATCCAATGGAGCTAATATTTTCAGCCGATACCTGTAGGAGACTTTTAGAACAAATCACTTAATAAATATAAATATAAAAGTTTGTATATATACCCAGTTGTAGAAAGAACTATGAGTGTTGTTAGGTTTCTTTCATACATTCATGGGTAAAGGTCTAATACCTAGGGTCTTGGCTTTTATTTCCTGTACAAATAAAATAGAATTGAAGAAACAGTGTATAGCTTGTGTTATAAATATGCTCTCTGAAAACCACTGGAGTCACAATAGACACAAAAATTAAAAATTGCCCCTGCAAGCAAAATTTACTTGTTCAGAAGGGTGGGCCATCAGATAAAAATCTGGCAAGCAAACAGAGTAGTCAGGCTGCTCCCCTCTTTATCCCTAATGCAACAAGCCCTACTCATCTGCTCAGACTGGTTGAGCTCAGGTTCACAGTCTTTTTGTGATGGGCTAGGTTGAATAAGGTACAATGTAGTTTGAACTAAGATTAACAGTATACAAATAATCTCAAAATATATAGCACCTTCGGCAATTTCTTGAACAGTCTGGGTGAGTCATAATTCCATCATAAAAAAGAAACCAGTTTAAAAGAAAACTTTACCTTTAAAATATCCTTTCTTATCCCAAAGAGGTTCCTATTTTCCTTAACAAGAGTCAAGCCACTAGTCCCAAACACGAACTTTTAGGCAGCACACTTATAGAAAAGATGTTTGTCCTCACAGTTGTCTGGTATAATGTTCTCATTGCTTGTGTGATAGTTTATCAAAGAAATCAAGTATACTAACTTAACGATCCCAAACTGACATGATAAATTTGTCACACTGTAAGTTTATTCATTAATAAACTCTGTATTTTGAACAAAGAGTCATGAAATGTTAGGGTTTTATTTTTCAGATGTTTCTTGGTTTAAATTTGTAAGTATTATCCTAGGGATATGTCTAAATCTTTGTTTCTTGATTTATACTCTAACCTATTTGAATTATGAGATCATTTTGATAGCTCCACAACAGCCAAAGGAAAAACATGAAAAACAGAAGTATACAATCATAAATGCCAGTCATGTCTCCTAGTTCTGTATTTTAATGGTCTCAAGAACTTAAATGGCTAAATTCAGTTGATCCTGTCAGAATGTCCCCCTGCTTTGGTTACAGATAGGATATTCCAACTGATTCTCAACCAAGTCATAAAGATAATTAAGTATCCGGAAATAGCAGCCTAAATAGCCATTGTTTAAAGAAATTGGTTTTTGGAAATGTCTGCATGGACCTCTCTTTGCTACCATTGTTCAACTATATATCAATTGCCACTTTGGAAAAACAAAGCTCTCTAAATGAGCATTTTAGAAAAGCTCCTACCCAGAATTCTAGTAATACATAGGTTTCACCTCTTACATTGCTTCCACGTAGGGTTACTTCTCAGTTTTTAACTATTGGAATTTTCAGCCTTTTATGTACTTATCTGGAAAGGATCTATTTGGAAATGCTGCCTCTCAAGTAAATGCCATGATGAATTCATATTGTTGAGTTTGTTGTTGCTGTTCAAGAAGTGTCCCCATTTTACAACTTCATGCACACACCTGGCCAGTCAGTAACATTAGCATTCAACAGTACTGGGATTTAAGGGAGCGGGGAGGCACTCACCAACAGAGATGGTTCCGTTGGCAGTGCCTTCCAAGGAGCTACTTTTGAGGACTAGATGTGGGGTTGGTAAGCACATTTAAGAAATTCTAGCCTCTGTTTGAATGGTTTTAAGAAATTTGTATATGGAGGATAGGGATATTTGTATATTTATTGAAAACCCATTTATTTGAATTAAAAATTATTTGATAAATAATGATTTGATATGGGGGGGTTTAGAGGGGAGGTAACACTATTGACAAACAGTCTGTTGGTTCCACAGAAAGGAACTGTTAATGACTTAATAGGATGCCTTTGTTATGCATACTATTGAAATCTTTATTTTACATTTCTCTTATCCAGAATATTTAGGCATCTGACATTTGCAATAAAAATTTCAATTTTATACTCTGATGTTTATTTGGTACAATACATCAAAATTTAGAGGTACTTTGGGGCTCAGAAGCTAACAGCTCTAAGTCAGTATGTGCATTTTACATACCAAAGCTGTTAATGGTGAGCAAAGTATTATATACTAACTAGATTTTCCACATCTGTACTATATGTATTTTGTGGTATTGAGATTATATAAAATTTAGGGTGTCAAACATGCACTTAATTGTATTTTAAATCAGATTATGGACATTAAACTATCTGGAGACAAGGGTAGCACATTTCAATTTGTAAAAATCTTTTTAACTCCACGGTGTCATTAAGATGTTTTGTATAATGCCAAACCATAGCTGGAGAAACTAAGTTTAATAAATATCAAATAGATTTTCTGTGAAAAAAAAAAAAAGAATCTCCCCTGCATGAACTGGAAGTTGAAGCTCAAGTGTTTGATCACCAGTTTGAGTGAAAATGTGAAATTAAAACTAGAGGCAGAGGAGTCACCAAGGATAAGTACTGTCTATGGCGCTGAAAAATACAAACAAGGATCTACTGAAAAAAAAAAAAAAAAAAACACGTTGTACTACAATGTCCTAAAGTTATAGTGTAAGCAATATCCAGTCTTGTTATTTCAATTAATCTGAAATTAATATAAACTAGAAAGTATTTCCATTTAAGTAATAAAATACTCAATGGGTCAACATCTCTTAGGGTTTATACAGTAGCTCATTTTACAGCCACTGCAAAGTAAACCCAACCATTTATGCTGTCAAATAAGAAATCTATAACTCCCAAAGATTTGTGTCAGGCCTGGGGCTTTTTCATTTACTTTAACTGTATAAATTTTAAGTTGCACACTCAGGTTCACTTTTTCCACATGAAGAGTTCAATCAAACTGGAATTATAACTCCAGGTACTGTAATTGAGCTTTCTCTTTACCTAAAAATTAATAGAACTACTAATGTAGACCACAGAAAAGATATGACAATGCTTCCATTGAAGTTGAGAACAGAAACCACTCTGAAGATAATAAAGCTACTCAAATATCAATACTAACTGGAATAAACTAATGTATTATGACAACACTAGAAAGAGTATTGGGCATTGTAAGCCAATGATAAAGGAAGATAAATGCAGGAATTTTTATATTGTGTTCATCTAGAAGTCTTCTTGAGACATTAATGACAAGAAAGCTAATGTGTAGGTCTCCATTAGGTCTTCCAAAGAACTAGAATGTTGGGCTGGGGATATGGCCTAGTGGCAAGAGTGCTTGCCTCGTATACATGTAGCCCTGGGTTCAATTCCCCAGCACCACATATACAGCAAACGGCCAGAAGTGGCGCTGTGGCTCAAGTGGCAGAGTGCTATACTTGAGCAAAAAGAAGCCAGGGACAGTGTTCAGGCCCTGAGTCCAAGCCCCAGGACTGGCCAAAAAAAAAAAAAGGTCATTGCCAAAGAATTAGAATGCTTAAACTACAACCCCCAAGGGGGTTTCATGAAATTTTTCATACAATTTACTTAAAAATAAAATGAACTATAACAATGCCTTACAGAAAGTATTAAGTTTAATATTGAAATTTAACCTATTTCAAATTCTTTGGACCATCACAATGTTTACAGAGAAAATCATAACAAGATGATCTTCCCTCACCTATTAGTAAAGCTTAAGTATATGTCTTAAGGTCAATAGACTCTGTATGCAAATGACCAGCATAAAGCAGAGCTGGAATCATGGATCAAGTAGTATAATATCAGCCAATCAGGCAAAAGGTCCTGATTTCAAATCTCATCACTGACAGCAAATTAAAAAGTAAACAATTCTGTTTTATAAACATGATTTAGGCTGTTTTCCTCCACTTGGTTTAAACCAGTTGTGTTCAGAGCTTTAGCTTTCTCTTTCTTATTTCTTTATATACAGTAAATTAAATTTATAATTCACATTATAATATTCGCGAGTAAAGTTAATGCTCTTTACTTATTCTTACTTTTTGTGGAAATTCATTATATCAGCATTTAAACATAGATCATTTTATTAGTTTTATGTTTTGCTCAAGCAACCAGTGGATTAATTCATTTGGCTTACAGATTTTTTCCAGCAAATTTCTTTAGAAAAGACTTCTTACTCTTGTATCCAAATCTTTGTTGAATGTCCATGAAACTAATTACTAACAGATCTACTTACAATGAAAACTCATTTATAAATCAGTAAGTCTTATGACGTCCTATTTTCTGCTCTCATCAATTTCCCACTATTCATCCTTCAGGACAGTTACATTGAATTTTCCCTTCAAATTCTCAAAATCCATGACTACTTCAGCTCAAAAATATTTCTTCTAATCCTATAATTCTCACAAAACAACAAATAACTGAAAAATATATAATCTATATAAATTTAGATTTTCTTAATAACATCGTTGGCATCTTAAATACAAAGTTTGATTATATGCTGCAATTGTTAATAAATTGGCTAAGAGATTTAAAATTGGATATGACAAATAAAAATGAATTCAGTCATAGTTAATGGAATGGTTTCTGACTTGGTAATGCCAAAATGGTAAACATGCTCACAAATTAAGATTTAAGTGATGTGAATTTGAGACCTCATTATGACATATATAGAATAGAAGAATTAGTTGTGCGACCTTCTATAAAGAACTATAGGTTATGGATATCTGTGAAATTAATTGTCTACTGTATCATATTTATTATTTATTTATTCTGTGATTGTCAACATACCCATGACAAAAATTTTCCTTTATGTGGACATGTCCAGTATAAATATATATGATAGTCTCATTTTTCTCTCTGCTTCTGTGCTATTCATAAATATAAATTACAGGTCCTAGTTCTCGATGTTTGTGTGTATGTGTGTGTGTGAGTGTGTGTGTGAGCGCGTGCACATACACACCGAAGCACAAGAGTATCCTAGGGCTAGAACTCAGGGCCCATGTACTATTCCTTTGCTTTTGGGCTCAAGGCTTGTGCACAACTTCTGGATTTCTGGTGGGTAACTGAGGACACGTGTCTCACAGACTTTTCTGCTTACACTGGCTTCAAACTGTGATCCTCAAATCTCACCCTACCAAATACCTAGGATTACAGACATGAGTCTCTGGAATGCAGTTCAATTTTTTTTTTTTGGGGGGGGAGATAGCTGATAAATTCCTTTCTAGATGCCAGTCTATTGTACATTTTGACAGAACAAGGAAAGCAATGAAAGTAAGTTTCACTATCACCACTGTATCCTAATTGAGTGATGGAGACAGGCCCTGTCCACACACTTCTTTGTGCACACAGACACACAGTCCATACACTGTTGGGTACACACAGACACATGACAGACTCAATAGACTTGGGCCAGAGATGGGGCATTCATGCTTTTTCCAATGATGTGAAATCTCTCTTTTCATCTTTCAAGAAACAAGATCTAACTGTCCTGCTGTAACCTCCTAGTCTTCTACTTCACTTAGGTCTTGGGAAGGGACTTGAGTTGCTAAAGTTTATTTACATTAAGATGCTCTACTTTCAAGTATTTTGACTCTGATCTGGTTTTGTTCCCTATAAAAAATCTCTATGTTGTATCCTGAAGTAAATAAGTTTTCCATGCACTAGTATATGAATTACTCACAATTGGAGACCCTTCTGGCATCATTAAGGAATTATTGTGTGTGAGTAGTAGAAAATAGTACCAATAGCAGAAAATGTGTGATTAGAGAAAAAGTGGACCGTACATACCTTCTTATGATTCATGAAGTAACTCTTGTTTATCTTAGATAGACAATCATGGATGTTCATAAATACATCTAGATATAAATGTAGCTGAACAATTTAACTATTAATACAAGTGAAATGCATTGCCTGTTGTACAAACTTTTATTTTGCAACAATGAAAACGTGATGGTCTAAAGATAAAAGTGACTAAGTAACATTGATTGGAAGCCCAGAGAAAATAGAAATCAACTTTCAAATAGGGCAACAGAGTTAGTGTATGTTAGTAGTTAGCAATCTTAATTTGCAAGCAATATTAAACATTAACTTGAACAAAATAGTTGTTCATTCTTCCACATAGAGGAAAAAAGTAAGTACCATACAAGGCAAAATTTTTCTAAATGATTTTACAAGTAAGAAATTTTAGTAAGTATTCAAAGCAAATGGAAATAAAAATATTGCCTTTATGTAAACTACATAAAAACAAAGAAAAATATAATGTGATAATGTGTTCTGCTTTTACTGTATTAGAGTGCACAAAAGTAAACTGATTTATATCATATAAGTTTACAGGAAAATATCTCACTTGAGGACTTTTAAAATAGATTTCCAGGTCTTATTTTCATATTGTGAATAAACATTCTGGAGAATATAGAAATGAAGACACATCAGCACTCAATATTCACCAAGAAACTGGCTTCTATCTTATCCTATTTTGCTGTTATTGTGAGAATAGCCTCCCAAACAGATTGGAAAAGCAATGGAAGTTGATATTTATAAAAGTATACTCCAACCCAACACATCAGCCAACTGTGTCTGTTAGATAAAATTGGAAGTAGCAGCTTGAAAACCCTGAAGTTTCAAAATGAAAATTCTATGGGAGAACTAGGAAGAGTATGTGATTCTGAAATACTTCCCTTTGTGAAGAGAGAATGTTACAATTGCCCCTTAATTTCTTCTTAGATTAATTCTTCTTTTGCTCCCACTGGCCTCAGAGTTTGTTTCTGCATCAAACTGCTGAGTAAATTCTTTATCTTAATCCTGCTACTTAACAAGTTAATAGGTTCAATAACTATAAAAAAGACCCATGTTAAACAAGAACCAAAAGTATCTAATCCTCCTGTATCTCATATCTCAGAATTCACTAACTTTTGTCCAAAGCATAGGAAAAAGGGTCATTTGAATAGTTTGTCAATGACAAAACCCAGACTTATCATTTGAAGTACAGCTGTGAATACACTTTTATTTAACAACTGCAAATGCTCCTTAAATTCATATAAGTAAAGTAAGATTAGCTTGATAAAAGTAATCTCTGTATTCATAACATTGCAAAGACTAAATTACCCTAGTCACAAAAATATGTTCTATGAATCATTTCTGCTTTTAAATTCATATTTACATTTGTCCACAAGTAGTATGTTTTCCTTATTTTTTGTTTACGTTCTTAAAGCTGTTTCTCTCGAATGGTAGCCACACCATAACTTTTGAATTTTGATTACTTAGTAATAATACAATTAAATTTTGTTTTTTCAATATTATACCTATGTTTTAAGTATTTAGTAGACATAAGTAGTTAGTAAATATCACAATGTTAGAAGACATTTCTGTCCATACAGAAAGTTTAGCTGAACCACCTGGATTTATTATTTTTTTTCAATTTCTTCTCATATATCATTGGATCTTCTGATGCTGTCTTAAAGATAAGATGTCATTATAGATGTTTAACTACACTTTCAACATTTGATTTTTATCACTCATTTCACCCCTATACTAATGAAGTTTGCTTCAGGGGAAATTTTCAGCATTTTTGTGGGGGGGAGGAGGTAGGAAGGATAATCAACAATGCTTTAGAAAAAAAATCACATAATATGTGCACTGTTTTATAAACAATTCATGGTTTCTCTTTAATAAACTCATTGTTCAATGCCAAAAATGCCTACCGTTATTTTCCCATTTCATTCCCTACAATCATGCTACTCTTTTTACTTTATTGTCAAAGTGTGATATAGAGGGTTAACAGGTTCATATGAAAGGCAGTGAGTACATTTCTTGTTCTATTTGTTACCTCCTCCCTTATTTCCTCCTTTCCCCCTCTCCTTTCCCCTCTCCCCTCAAGAGTGGTGGAGTTGGTTTACACCAAATGGTTTCTAAGTGTTGCTTTTTGAATTGTTTGTCTTTTTGTTCTTTGTCTCTCGATTTTGGTATTCCATCTCCCTTTCCCAGTTCTATTATGCATATAGACAATATCCAGGGTACTCGGATGTAATACAGTGGTAGGGAGGGTACATCCACAGGAAGGGACTACAAGAGAAACAAAAATAGACAAACCACTCAGTCAAACAAACAGACAAGGAAAAAGAGACAAAAAGTAGTACAAGTTCACAAGGTATGTTGAGAATAATTACAATAGTGGTATAAGTCTTGTTTCAGTAATGTGGAGTTCATTTTACTTGGCATCTTCTTATGGGGTCATATGGATGTAGCTATTGGGCTATTTTGGTTTTCTACCATGACTAGACTATTCCTGTACTTGCTATTCCCTATGAGGGACACCATAGGGTTTATGTTTCTTTGGGTCTGGGACACTTCACTTAGTATGATTTTCCCAAGTGCGTCCATTTCCTTACGAATGGGGCAGTGTCATTCCTTCTGATGGAGGCAAAGAATTCCATTGTGTATATGTACCACATTTTCCTGATCAACTCGTCTACTGAGGGGCATCTAGGTTGGTTCCATGGTTTAGTGATGACAAGTTGTGCTGTGATTAACATAGTTGTGCTGGTAACTTTAGTGTGGTCTTACTTGTAGTCTTTTGGGTAGATGCCCCAAAGTGGGGCTGCTGGGTCATAAGGGAGCTCTATGTTTAGCCTTCTTAGGAACCTCCACATTGCTTTACAGAGGGGTTGAACAAGTTTGCATTCCCACCAACAATGTAGTAGAGTTCCCTTTGGGTCACATCCTCTCCAGCATTTGTTATTATTAGATTTCTTGATAATGGACATTCTTACTGGGGTGAAGTGGAATCTCAATGTTGTTTTGATTTGCACTTCTTTTATGGCCAGTGATGTAGAGCACTGCTTCATGTGTCACTTGGCCATTCTCATTTCCTCTTCAGAGAAGTCTCTTTTTAGGTCTTTAGCCCATTTGTTGAGAGGGCTGTTGGTTCTTTGATTGTTTGTTTTGCAGGAATTTAACTTTTTGAGTTCTTTGCATATTTTAGATATCAGGCTTTTGTCCTTTGTTTGGCTGGTGAAGATCTTTTCCCAATCTGTGGGCTTTCTATTTATCTTGGAAGCTATAGCCTTTGCCCTGCAGAAGCTCTGCAGTTTGGCACAGTCCCACTTGTCCAGCCTTTCCTTGATTTGTTGGATTTCTGAGCCTTTGTTGAGGAAGTTTCTTCCAGTGCCAAGGAGTCCTAGAGTTTTTTCTATTTCTTCTTGTAGAGTTTTGAGGGTATCTGATTTTACTTCCAGGTTTTTGATCCATTTGGAGTTGATTTTGGTGCAGGGTGATAGATAGGGGTTTAGTTTTAGTTTGTTACAGGTGTTAACCCAGTTTTGTCAGTACCCTTTGTTGAAGAGGCTGTCTTTGTTCTAACCTATATTTTTAGCTTCTTTGTCAAAGATTAGGTAGCCATAGGTCTTTGGGTTAATTTCTGGTTCTTCAGTTCTGTTCCATTGGTCCTCAGCCCTGTTCTTGTGCCAGTATCAAGTTGTTTTTATTACTATAGCTTTGTGGTACAATTTAAAGTTTGGTATTGATATTTCTCCTGCACTGTTCTTTCTGCTTAGGATTGTTTTTGCTATTCAGGGTTTTTATTGTTCCATATGAATTTCTGAATTGCTTCCTCTATTTCATTGAAGAATGATGTTGGGATATTGATGGGTATTGCATTGAATTTGTAGATAGCTTTTGGTAATATAGCCATTTTCACGATGTTAATCCTCCCAATCCAGGAGCATGGGAGGTTTTTCAATTTCCTTAGTTCTGCTTTAATTTCGTTTTTCATGTTTTTAAAGTTCTCATCATAGAGGTCTTTCACTTCTTTGGTTAAGGATATTCCTAGGTATTTTATGTTATTTGAGGCTATTGCAAACAGTGTTGCTTTTCAGATTTCAGCCTTGCTCTTCAGGTTGTTAGCATATATAAAAGCCATTAATTTTTTAGTATTTATTTTATATCCTGTTACTTTGCCAAAGTTTTGGAACTGCTATAGTTGCTTGGGAGTGGACTCTATGGGGTTCTTTAGGTATAGGATCACTTCATCTGCGAAGAAAGAAAGTTTATCTTCATCTTTTCCTATTTGGATCCCCTTTATGTTTTCTTCTTGCCTAATTGCTCTGGCTAGAAATTCTAGTACTGTGTTGAAGTGGAGAGGAGAGAGAAACCATCCCTGTCTTACTCCTGATTTTAAAGGGAATCGATTCAGTATTCACCATTTAGAATTATGCTTGCTGTTGGTTTGTCATAGACTGCCTTTATTATATTCAGGAATGTTCCCTGGAATCCCAGTTTTTCCAGGGCTTTTATCATAAATGAGTGCTGGATTTTATAGAATGCCTTTTCCACATCTAGGCATATAACCATGTGATTCTTTACCTTGCTGCAGGTGATGTGGAGGATTACATTAATTGACTTGTGTATGTTGAACCAACTTTGCATCCCTGGGATGAATCCAGTTTGATCATGCTGTACAATTTTTTTTATGACTTGTTGAAGTCGGCTGGCCAGAATTATGTTGAGGAGCTTTGCATCGATGTTCATCAAGAAGATTGGCATATAGTTCTCTTTACTTGAGGTGTCCCTGTCTGGTTTTGGGTTAGGGTTATGCTAGCATCATAGAATATGTTTGGTAGTGAGTTTTTATTCTCTATTTCATTGAAGTGTTTGAGGAGTGTTAGTGTGAGATTTGTTTTGAAAGCCTTGTAGAATGCCACTGTGAATCCATCTTGACCTGGGCTTTTCTTGGAAGGTAAATCACTTATTGCAGTTTCAATTTCATTGCTGGCTATGAGTCTGTTCAGTAGATTCACGTCCTCTTGGTTAAGTTTGGGCATATCAATTTTTGTTAAGAATTTGTCCATTTGTTTCAGGTTTTCAAATTTGTTGGCATACAGGTTTGCAAACTAGTTCCTTATTATATTCTGGATTTTTGTTGTTTCTGTGGTGATGTTACCTGTTTTGTCTCTGATGTTGTTTATTTGAGTGTGCTGTCTACGTTTTTTGGTCAGGTTTGCTAGGGTTTTGTCTATCTTGTAAATGTTTTCAAAGAACCAAGTCTTTTTTTTTGTTGTTGATTCTTTCTATGGTTTTCCTGGATTCCAGGTCATTTAATTCTGCTCTGATTTTAAATATTTGCTTCCATCTATTGCCTTGGAATTTGGCTAGTTGTTCTCTTTCAAGAAGTTTGAGCTGCTTTGTTAAGTTGTTGAATTGAAATTTTTCCAATTTGTTGACGTGGGCACTCAGGGCTATAAATTTTCCTTTGAGTACTACTACCTTTGCTGTGTCCCAGAGGAGCTGGCAATTTGTGTGTGCATCTTGGATTAGTTCCATAAACATTTGAAATTCTGTTCTAATTTCTTCAATGATCCATTGCTGGTTCAGCAATGTGTTGTTGAATATCCATGAGTTGTGGAGTTTTCTTTGGTGGCCTGTGGCATTGAGCTCTAGTTTTATTCTGTTGTGGCCTGTGAAAATGCAAGAGATGATTTCAATGTTTGTGAATTTGTATAGGTTTGCTTTGTGCCCTAACATGTGATCTATTTTGGAGAATGTTCCATGTGCTGCTTAGAAGAATGTATATTCTGGTGTTTTTGGATGGAATATTCTGTAGATGTTGGTTATGTCTAGATATTCTATGCAGTTGTTTAGTTCTGAGGTTTCTTTGCTTAGTTTTTGGAGTGTTGATCTGTCCTGAAGTGAGAGTGGTGTGTTAAAGTATCCAACAATCAATATGTTTGGGTCTATGAGAGTTTTTAGAGATAGTAGTGTTTGTTTGATGAAGTCAGGAGCTCCTGTATTTGGTGTGTAGATGTTTAGAATCGTTATGTCCTCCTGTAGGAGAGATCCCTTTATTAGTATGCAGTAACCTTCTCTGTCTCTTTTTACTGTTTTTAGTTTGAAGTCAATTTTATCTGATACTAAGATTGCAACACCGGCCTGCTTACGGGGGCCATTTGCTTGATAGATTTTATTCCAGCCTTTCACTGTTAGAATATATTTGCTTTGGCTGGCAAGGTGACTCTCTTGGAGGCAGCAGAAACATGGATCCTTTTTTTGGATCCAACTTGTCAATCAATATTGTTTAATTAGAGAGTTAAGTCCATTAATATTGAGAGTTAGGATTTAGAGGTGATTGCTTATTCCTTTCATCGTATCTATCTTTGGAGGGGCTGTGTCTTCCCTTTTTGCTTTACTAATCTGGAGTTTTATTTAGGGGTTCTTTCCCTGTCTGGATTGTGATCTTGGTGGTTTTCAATGTGGAGGACATCTTTGAGAATATTCTGTAATGCTAGTTTGGTGGAGATATATTGGTTCAATTTTTCCTACTGTGGGAGACTTTTATTTGACCTTCGGCTATGAATGAGAGTTTAGCTGAAAAGAGAATTCTTAGTTGGAAGTTATTTTTCTTTAGGATATGGCAAACTCATTCTAGGCTTTCCTTGCTTTCATGGTCTTTGCTGAGAAATCTGGGGTAATTCTGATTGGCTTTCCTTTATATGTAATTGTTCTCTTTTCCCTAGAGGCTTTAAGGATTCTTTCATTGGCCTCTATTGATCCTGTTTTGATTACAATGTGTATATGGGAAGTCCTGTTCTGGTCTGGCTTGTTTGTGGTCCTAAATGCTTCTTGTATCTGGATTGGCCTGTCCTCCTGGATGTTTGGGAAGTTCTCAGCTAATATTCTGTTAAATAGGTTGCCTATTCCATTGACTTCTTTCTCTAGGTTTTCTTCAATACCTATTAGCCTTATATTAGGCTTCCTGATTGTGTCTTGACGCTCTTGAAAGGATCTGTCTTGCTTTTTGGATTGATTTTGTGTTGTTTTTTTGTTCTTTCTCCATAATGTCTAGGCTGTCCTCAATTCCTGAGATTCAATCTCCCGCATTGTCCAATCAGCTCCCTAAACTTACAACTTGGTTTCTTATCTCCCTACCTTCAGATTGATCTTTCTTGATGGCACCCATGTCTCTGCTGTAACTCTCTCTGAGGTCCTGTATGGACTTCCTTACTTCATTAATTTGGTTCCTGATGCTGTCTCTAATCTCTTTTAGCTTAGTAGTTATCTTTTCACAGGACTCTTTTTCTTTCTGTTGGAGTTTGTGTATCATTGTGTTTGTGGAAGCCATGAAGTCCTCTATTAACTTACGATTGGATTCATCACATTCCCGAGTTATTTTTTGGTTTGCCTCCTCACACTCTAGGATATTTGTCTGGAGAGACTCATACTTTTCATTTATCACTTTTATCAGCATAGTTGCTAGAGCATTTTGAGGGCTCTCTTCTGGGATTTCAATTGAATGCTCTGTTTCCTGTTTGTTTTGAGTGGGTGATGAGTTTCCCTGTCTTGCAATACTTTTTGTGTTTCTTCTGCCCATTTGGATTTGGAATGCTAGTCTGCTAGTCCTCTTTGGCACTGTTTAGGACCTGAACCAGACCTTATCATGCCCTGTTGTGCTATTCTTACAGGTACACAGACCTATACAGGTAGGTTCCCTCTCTTTTGGGGGACATAGCAGCAGATTTGGTGTCCCCCAGAAATTACACTTTGAAAGTAAAAACCAACCCTGAGCTCCATATAGTAGCTATATTGCATACTATTACAATCATGTTGTTATTTCTTTTTGGGTTGATACAATTGCTCTAGGAATCCCTTCGATTCACTCAGATTGACCACAGATGTCTATTATCTTGCCTACAGTTAACCTAGGTTCAATGGATTCTAGAGGTGCTGGGCAGTGGTGACTCTGTGGTTCTCTGAGGATTGTGGGTAGAATTTGTGTGCCCTCAATAATTGGGGGATTGTGGTTTGCCTGGGGAAGCAGTCTGTTGCTCCCAAGGTGTTGCCAGCAGCATTGCTCTACCTTGGAGGCAGTGGGGCCTGTAGTGCTTGTATGGGACCTCTGGGCTGCAATGGGCAGGCAGCAGGATCTGGCTGGGCTTCCTGAGCTGCCTGCGCTGAAGGCGGGCAGTGGGCTTTGGCTGCGACCCCTGTGCTACCTGCATTGGTCCCAGCTGAGATCTCTGGGCTGGCAACAGTGGGTGGTGGACTCCGGCTGAGACCCATGAGCTGCCTGCGGTGGCCCTGGCTGAAACCCCTGTGCTGATGGGTGTTGGACTCTGGTTGAGACTACTGAGTTGCCTGGGGTGCCCAGAGTGGGACCCCGGAACTGTGGGCAGAACCCTGGGTGGGACCCCGGACCTGCCCACGGAGCCCCAACTCAGACCCCGAACTGTCTGCAGAGCTCTGTGTAGGCCCCCCTGAATGGCCTGTTTAGCCCCAGCTCAGGCCCCCAAACTGCCTGCAGGGCCCTGAGTTTGACTCCTGAATTGCCTGTGACACCTGGGCTGTAACTCCCGAATTGCCTCCTAAGGCCAGGCTGCAACTCCTGAATTGCGGGCGAGGGGGCTGCAACTCTCAAATTGCCTGTGGCACCTGGGCTCCAACTCCCGAGTTGTCTATGCCAGGGACAAAGATGGAGTTCCCTATGGTGGATGCGGGGAAGGGCTACTTTCCAAATGGCATTCTGTGTGGGTGCAGACTTGAGTGAGACTGTCTTTTGTGGAGTACTCACACTTCCTCTGGTTCTCCAGTTGGTTTCCCGCTCTGCTTGTGGACTGCATTTGTCTGCTGTTGTCTGGCAGGTTTCTCTCTTCATTGCTGGTGGGCGATGGAGGTGGTTGTGGATTTGGATCCTCTGGGTAAGTGGTGGGCTGGCAGTGGGAGCACTGCCTGGGGCTGAAATCTGGATTCTTGGATCTGCTTTATCATTTTTTCCTTCCTAACTTGAAGCTCTGTACTGTTATATCTTGCTTGGGCTATGTCTTTAGAGTTATGTTTCCCTGTAGAAAAACAAATGGGTTCTTGGAGAGAGCTTACAAAGGGCTCTGCTGCTCCTCTGCCATCTTCTTCTGTCCCATAACGATCATGCTACTCTTCACATCTCTTCTTTGTTCGTTACAAGCTTTTTTCTTTTCTCACTTTCCAGAAAGTGACTACTTCTGTAACATGTCAGAGGTAGATGGAGTAAAACTAGGTACACTTCTGCTCATTGCAGGCATTGGGAGAGACTTAGTGGCTGATTAAGGTGTGGACAGGAAATCACAGTAGTACAAGCAACTGAGTTGAGCTTGGACATGGTCATATGTAAGAATCATTCCTTATAGCAAGATACTGTCCACAGACAATAGAGGCCAACAACCTGGAGGGAAGGAGAGACAAGAATCCCCCCTGGTGGTGGGGGAGGGGAGGTTAAGGGATGGAGGAGAAGGATTTTGCTTCTAGATACTTTTACTCAACAGCCCTGATGGTGTGTCTGAGTCAGAGAGCATCTAAAGAAGAGTTTGGAGTCTTTATGGCCTTGCACTTTATATTATCTATGAAGCTAACAGCTGTTGAGCTTGATTTTCCAAAATATGCCAAGCAGGCAAGCTCCAATATCTGACTATTTGGGCTAGTGGATGTGGAAAAAAAAAAATTGAGCATGACACCATTAGGAGACTTTTCACATAACAAAGTTTTGCCTGCTGAGGAAAAATAATACCAAAACCTACCTACGAGGCTATTTGAATTCATTTCTGTAACACCCAATTCCTAAGCACTTCACACCCCCCAAATAGTCCTTTCTCTTCCTTCTCTTCCTTCTCCTTCTCTGCCTCCTCCACTTCCAGGTTTCATTCTGCAAACCTGTTCCCTCAGCCTGTGCTCTGGATTCTATCTCAACTCCCCAGGAAATGAAAAGCATTAACCACCAATCACCCTCTCCCTTGGGTGAAATTTCTAGACCACAAAAATAAGTAAAAGAATCATTGCTTTAGCAAAACAGTGCTGCTCTAGGAAGACATGAGCTAGTTTTGCATTTATGTTGAGTTATTATTGACTAGTTTACACTAATTAGAAGGAAAATACCAAGTATTTTAGAAGTCTTTTCTTGCCTCCTACCCTTAAGCACATGATTACCATTCTCCGTCTTCCTGTCTGCTCAAGTTTACATCTTAATGAAACCCAGGAAACTGAAAAGAGCCTTCTTAATTACCTCTTTGCATTCTCTTCCCTATACTAAAAGATAATCCTTAAATCCTTAATTTTCCCCTAGGGTGAACTTTAACCTATTATCTGTCTTTGATTCCTGTCTTAGTGAACTCCATCCAACCTACATGTATATTTCTAATGTTAACATTCGTCTATTTTTCCTTGTTATCTAAGTAAGGTCAGACTTTTTCTAACTCTGAAACTAGTCAGCTGTAAGGGCACCTATACATGAAGATCAGTGGGTCTTGGACCTTGCTATCTAATTTCTCACTAAATAGTGAGTTGCTTCTTAGAGGAGCACAATGTACCAGCCCAATCTAGGAGTGACCAATCTTTATATCAGCTCACAAATATATGCTAAATAAAGATTCCAAGGCTTAATTTATTATGCAGTAGTGCTTTAGCTAATTCAATAATATTAATGAATATATAGCCATAATTGACAGTTTTCCATCTCATATTTGCATTATGTTTGTGGACTCAAATGATGAAGAGAATTATGTACAACCCATTGTTACATTGTTACTTGTCTTTTCTTAGGCAAATTATTTGATTTTGTGCTCCATGTATTAAAGGGATAATTATGTGTAGATTAGATAGCAAGGATAAAAGGCCCTGAAATGTGTTCATTGTGTTTAAAAAATAGAAAACTTTAAATAAACAATGTCTGTCAGTAGTCATTTCACTCCACTCTACCTTTTTCCCTTGCTACTTAAAGCCCAGGGCAGGAATCAGAATTGATTTTAGGCGCTAGTCGAGTTTTCTCTCTCCCTTCATACATGGATTCACTTAGGATTGAGTATATGCCCTAGTTCTATAAATGGTTGGAGAAATTTTTTTTTTTTTTTTTGCCAGTCCTGGGCCTTGGACTCAGGGCCTGAGCACTGTCCCTGGCTTCTTCCCGCTCAAGGCTAGCACTCTGCCACTTGAGCCACAGCACCGCTTCTGGCCGTTTTCTGTATATGTGGTGCTGGGGAATCGAACCTAGGGCCTCGTGTATCCGAGGCAGGCACTCTTGCCACTAGGCTATATCCCCAGCCCAAGAAATATTTTTTTTTATTCGTAGAAAGAGAATAAAATGAGGGGCAAGTGTTGCCTGGCATTTGCTACTTTTTCACTTGGCTATGTGCAAGGGAAGGGCTTGGGTCCTGAATGATGTAATTCCACTGTGGAGACAGATGCAGCCAACCCCCGTGCGCCCTCACTATTCAATGGAAGGTTTGTTACATGTGGGGATGCACGCATACTGCCTTACCTACAGGTAATAGTAGGCCTGCTGGCAGCATCAGTCTGAAAGCTATTAACCCACATTGTCTTCATGAGTGACCGTTTGTGCCCTGAAGACTGAAGAAGATTGGGGATTTTCATTGTTCTTAATATGTACATTATGATTATTTTTAGTGCCACCATCAACACATTTGTGGATAACTTTTCTTTTTCTTACTCTATTTTTCTGCTTTCCATTTTGTAGCAAGAAAAAGCACTATTAAATGTTTGTTAATGACATGTAGCATTACTAATATCTTTCACTTCTAGTAGACTTTTCCAGTTCCCTATTTACATTTTCTCTTTTATATCAAGTATCATACTTTTGTTTCAATTCTTTATATTTCAATATTTTCCAGTCCTTACCTCTCTTTTTGTTTTGTGTTTCTCATTTAATATTCCCTAGACAAATGTAAGACTCCCTTAATAGAAATGACACCATTGATTTATATGGCTCATAAACTTCTTACTTTTTGTTTTTCCATTTACCCCATTTTTTCCCTAAACTTTCTTTTTAGCAGCCACATATTGCTTTCTCTAGGAAGCTATATGTTCTGAGTTATGAACAATTATTTGAGGTGCTTTTCATACTTACAGAATCCCATTTTCCAATCTCACATTTCCATATTGAAAAGGCTTTGTAAAAAGACAAACATAAGAAAGTACAAAAGATACCACTGGAAGCAAGTAAATTAAAATGTCCAGAGACAAAAGACTATTTGACTTAACCTTAGATGACACTATAGTTACAGAACTATATATAAATCTATACTGAATAAATTCCCACCACTATAGTTACAGAACTATATATAAATCTATACTGAATAAATTCCCACTTAATACAAAGTACATCTCAAAATAATTACACAAAATATTAATAAGATGGATATTATCTTTTGCCACAGCAAATATACATTTAGGTTTATTTATTAGTTTGGAGTATACAGGGGAAATAAGTAGTCTGGAGTACTTTTGAATACTTGACCTACCTCATCAATAGGCTACCAAAGAGAAAAAAGTTAGTTCTCCTTATAAAAATTACTTCACTTTTCTGAAAGTATCAGAATTAAAGCTGATACCTATTTATTCAGAAAATATCTTATAGACCTTAGGCTATTTACATTTTCTTTCCTTTTAACAAAATTATTGTGGATAGTGCTGTTGTAGCTGAGCAATGGCGGCTCATTACTATCATTTAGCAACTCGGAAATAGAGGATAGCAATTCAAGGCCAATCTAAGTAAAGTGTAGTGAGATTTCGTCTTAACCAATAAGCTGATTGTGGTGTCATGTGCTGTAGTGCCAGTTACTTGGGAGACTGCAGCCTGAGCTAGACCAGGCAAAAATAACAGATCCTACTCAAAAATTAAAACAGAAATGCTGTGCATGTAGCACAAGGGTTAGAGCATCTGCTTAGCAGGTGTGATACCCAAGGGTCTAATCCTAGGAAAAGATAAAAGGAAAAAAGTAAGAAAAGAAGAAAGGAAGAAAAGAAGGAAGGAAAGAAGAGAAGAAGGAAAGAAGGGAGCAAGAAAGTTTCAACTTCTTTCTATTTCTACACGGTCTAAATTGCTCTTTAATGCTGAACAAAATTTAGTCATTATTGCATTTCTTAAGGTTCTGCTCAGTTGATGTTTTCAAAGATTTTAAGACTAAGAGTCTTGCTAACATTTAGCTAGAGCTGTAATCTCAGATCTTTCCTGAGACAAGTTAATCTTTGAAGAATTCTTTAAAGAATTTCCTCCTGGGACTTCAACTGACCTCTGCCCCTACCTCTATAGATGAATTAGTATGTTGCCTGTCTTCTGGTAGGGGGTTACATAGTTGGCTCTGTGCTGTAATACCAGAACAGAATCCTTCTATGTATGATCTCATAGGAATGAGACGTCTTTTCGGACTCATCAGAATTGCCCTCAATGTCTGCAAGTCCCAGAAAGTCCTCCTCTAGACGGAGCTGTTGGGTTGGCATTCATGATGTGGTATTGATTCTTCATATGAAAACACTAGGCATCCTCCTGTTTGTTTGGTGTTTTTTTTCTCCTTTGTTAACCTTAGATATTAAGTCATTTATTCAATCTCACTCTTACAAAGCTACATTTACTTTACTTTTTTTTCCATTACTGCTCTTATCACTACAAAGGGTTCTGGTTAAGTCCACCAGAAATTGCATTCAGGAAATATTACAATCCTCTACTGTCTATATAGGTAGATTTCCTTGAATTTTCTATTCATTATATGGTTTTATCTAAAACAGTCTTCCTACAATAAAATATTATCACCTACACCAGGGCCAGTTTTGGACATGTTTTTACTTTTACTTTATTTCAATGACACTAATGATCCCCATCTCTAGACACTTCTAATGATCCCCATCTCTAACTATGATTTTCAGGGGTTAACCTAGGATAAAGTCTCACTTCCTATCCAATGGTTGCTTTAGCCACAATCTGTCTAAGGGTCCCCAGATTCACTGAGATCACAGGTATGAGCTATTGAATTCACCTTCACTCTATGGAGGCAGAGTTTTATGAGACTTTTCAGCCTTTGTTGGCCTGGTGCAATGATCCTTCTTCAATCACAGCCTTCCATGTAATTGGGGATGACAGGTGTGCACATTTGAACCTAGTTATTGGCTGAGAAGTGATATTGCAAATTTTTTCTGTCTTAGCCTTGAACCACAATAATCCAATTCTTAGTTACCCAAGTATCTGTGATTATAGGCATGAACAACCACTACTGGGACTACTTGCTTAATTGTTAATATGAAGTCATATGAGGTAATGGAGCAGATGATTAGATATGACATATATGTGATGCTATGATTGAGTGCAGCTAGATTTCTGGAAATGGCCCTGAACTACCAGTAAAGGAGAGGCCAGTAAGACCCAAAGTCAGGACAGATTCATGTGATTCCTTTCAGTGAGTAACTGAGTCACTGGCTCAAATTATGAAATTCAAATTTTTTGGTTTTTCTCCATATGAGTTAAATATTATTTTAAAAATTTATTTGGATCAAGTATTGGGAAAGAGGTGTAGATGAATTTAGATACAACATATTTATTAGAGTTTACTGATTGAGACAAACATGTATTTCAAAACACTAACATAGGTATAGATGGACCTTTATGTATTAAGATATAGTCACCTTATTGTTACAAGAATTTTTAAAAAGTCATCTGTGCTTCATTCCTATAGTCCTACCTATGTAGAAAGCTTAGCTCTGGAGGAAACTGCTTCAAGGCCAGCACAATCAGTAAAGTCAAAGGAAATTTGTATCCAAAATAAACTAGAAAAATAATACTGAGTTGAGTACCAGGCAAGAAAACAAACTAATTTCATAATTGCTTGGACCTAAATTCAAACCCTAGTAACATCAAAAAGAAAAGGAAAGAAAACAATATTTGTAAATTAATTTTAACTTAAATTGTAGTGTAATTATGAATGACAATGTTTAAAGATATTTAATTATACAACCCAATTCTCTTAGATATGCAAAAAGGGCTGGCATCGCAGCTCCTTCAGCTGCTTGGGAGGCTAAAATTGTTAGGATTCACTAAGGTTGGCTAAAATTTAGTAAGAACTCCTCCTAATCCACCAGTTGGGCATGGTAGGGGATTTTAGGTAGAAGGATCAGGCCAGCCCAAGGAAAAATGTGAAATACTTATAGAAAAACGACAATAGTCACAACTGGGATTTGAAAATGACTGCATCCTAAACTGGTAGAGGAATGTTTTAGTACTAGTGAAGTTTTCAATTCAAACTCATATAAAAAGGTAAAGTTATTTTTTTACCCTACAAGAATAAATGTATATGTAGTTTTAAATGATTGCATTTTATACTCAAAGAAAATGCACATGTCCTTTACCTCTCTCTGTCTTTGTCTGTCTCTCTGTCTCTCTCTCTGTCTCTGTCTCTCTGTCTCTGTCTCTCTGTCTCTGTCTCTGTCTGTCTCTCTGTCTCTCTTTCTCTCTGTCTCTGTCTCTCCCTCTCTGTCTCTTTCTCTCTCTGTCTCTCCAGTCTTGAGACTTGATTAAACTCAGGGCCTGGGGGTTGTCCCTGAGCCTCTTTGCACTCAAGGCTAGTGCTCTACTGCTGGAGCCACAGCATCACTTCTGACTTTTTCTGAGTAGTGCATTGGAGTTAAGAGTCTCATGGACTTTCCTGTCTGGGCTGGCTTTGAACAGTGATCCTCAGATCTCAGCTAGGATTATAGATATGAGCCACCTGTGTCCAGATTCATGTACACTACATATGATGTTAGAGTTCAGTTTTTCATGACCCAGTAACAAATTCACTGGGTTTGAACATTATTTCTTCTTTTTGTTCCAATTTCGCCTCTTCAAATACCCATTGAAAAAGTCTACAGTTCTAATTTAAATGGAAAAGAAACAAGGTTTTTAGCTGTAATTTAGCTGGTGAGGATTATGAAATGAACATTCATATTCACATCTCAAGTTAAAAGATAAAAGTACTTAAAGCATTACCCTGTGTCTAAACGTTATTTTGATTTCTGTGGATCAAATTATAAGTGTTATTATGCAAATAAGTTCACAGTGAAAAAATTGCTGAGATTAATACAGCCCTTCATTTACAGGCCAAAAGAAAATCTTACACTGTAAGTTTCCCTCTTTGAGTAACGTATTTGAATAATCATGGAAAATTTTCTAAAGAGAATCCTCAATGAATTCAAATAAAAGTCCAGACAATCTTAGCATACTACTCTTATAACAATGTATATCTAATTTTGAAGATTTTTTTTGAAAAAAATCTGTGCTTTTTCATTTTATCCAAATTTAAAAGAATAACATGGTTTGATAGGCAACAAGAAGTAGTACATTTCTTTTTGGAGTGTCAAGTGTTTCAAAGTTAATTTACAGATTAATACACACTAGGATCAGTGAAACTTGGTTAAGACTGTAGCCAGGCTGCTCTAGAATTCATCATCTTCCTACTCTACCTTCCTAAATGCTGAGATTAGAGGTGTATACTAGAAAACCTGAAACCTATCTCACTAGTTCCTAAGAAATAATACCCAATTTTATTTATACATTTTTATTTTGTGAAGACTTATTTCCATGTTGAAAATATATAATAAACTTAGCTCTAGTGGATTCCACTATAATTCTAGCTATTCAGAAGCCTGAGATCTGAGGATTTCAGTTCAAAGCCACTAACAGGGAAGTCCATGAGACACTTATCTCTAATTATTTACCAAAAAAAACAATGAAAAGCTGGAAGTGGAGTTATGGATCAAGTGGCTGAATATATGTACATGTATTGATTCATGCATATATATATATATGGATATTAAGATTCATACACTATATATTTTACCCTTGATTTTAAAAAGTAACATAAAATTGCATGATTATATCTGAGTTAATGTTAGTCCAAAAATATCTATATGAAGTATATCTAGTAGATACTGTACCATTTCATTTCTACTGCTCTAAAATTCTTTTAGGCTTCACACTTTCTTACCTTCAAACTTGGTAATAGGACATCTATGATTATTTGCTGACATGAAATGAAGCTATATCTTATTTTTTAATGGCACAGCTGCAACATTTCATATCCTCATGAAAATTTTATAATTAATTTTGTACAGTCTGAAGCTTCTTAATGCCCTCAGGGCACATTAGTCTTTAACAAGTAAGAATTTTCCTGAGGCACTGGCAGATGGACAGTGTTAAAGCTCAAAAAGAGAGCAAAGCAAGCAAGCATACATGTCCCCATCTGATGAGCATTTATACTCTACTCTTCTCACAAGCCCAAACTGATGTTTTAGAGAGAAGAAACACTTTTCCTCAGTTAGATGAATAGTGAGCAGAGAAAGAGATGTGAAGGGCAGGAGTATGGAAGGAGGGGAGGGAAATTCAGGGTTAGGGGAATAAAGAAGGATAGGAAATGGTTGAGATTAGAGGGGTGTTGGAGCTTCTTAGATCATGTTCTTTTTTGATAACCTGTGTTCATAAGTTACTGAAACCTGATAACATTACTGAGCCTAAAAATTGATTAAGGTAATATCCAGAGTGCTTAGAGACATCATATGTGAAGGTTCTATTACATAGATGATAATCATTAATGACTCCTTCTATTGGTAATTATAATAAAAGATTATTTAAAAAGAAGCATGAACTCAGCTAAACATTTATAAGAAGCTATTCCATAACTACAATGTAGAAAGGAGGCATGGTAAATTCATTATACTTGCATAAATGTAAATAGTGAACATTTTATTGTCCCTCATCAAATTTACACAGTGAAGAAAATACCTTATGTTGAATCACTATGTGATAAAACATCAGAGAAGATGGATTCAAATGGTGTCTAGTTTAAAATAACAGGAATTTATGTTGCTAAAAATAATCATTGTTTCAGGGATCCTGACATGTAAATATTTCATAAGAACAAGTAAAATAAACTCAATGATGTTATTATACTTGGAAGTGGACAAGAACCTTAGAGAAATAGGGGACTGAAATCTAGTTCTTCAAAACTAAGCTTTTAGTCTTTTGAAACTAAACAAACTAAAACAAATAAAACATTATCATTGGGGCTGGGAATATGGCCTAGTGGCAAGAGTGCTTGCCTCGTATACATGAGGCCCTGGGTTCGATTCCTCAGCACCATATATACGGAAAATGGCCAGAAGTGGCGCTGTGGCTCAAGTGGTAGAGTGCTAGCCTTGAGCAAAAAAGAAGCCAGGGACAGTGCTCAGGCCCTGAGTTCACGGCCTAGGACTGGCCAAAACAAAAAACAAAAAACAAAAAACATTATCATTTCTTGTTTGTTTCTGAAAGCCCCACATGAGCTCCATTTTTTAAAGGATGAAAGTCAGGGAAAGGTTCACCTACTAGGAGGTGGGATTTTTGATGTCAGATCACTCTGCTTGACATTGCATTATAGGTAGAACGTCAGACTTCAAAAAGAAAAGTTCAAATGTTATGAAAATGGTCTTACTGTTTATGCATAATTTCTCAAGGAAAGTTACTTTACCTGTATATTCTTTTTATGCATGAATAATGGGCTAAAAGAAAGCTAAACAATGTTTGGGAAGATGTTTCACCAAGATAAAATAATTTTTAATTTTCACTTGTAAATTATGAATGGTAGATTTTCTTCCTCTGACTAACAATACTTTGATTTTTGTTGTTAAATGCATATTTAGTATTTCACATATCAGTTCTACTGATGAGTCATAAGCTGAAAATTCTACATGTGCAGCTTTTTTACATTGCCTTCGTTAACATGGACCAGTAATGCTATCATCCCAGATTGCCAAAAATAAAAACAACTCATCTAGATGAATTAATATAAACAGAGAGGAAAGAGAAGATGCCCCAAGACTCAAATTAGGCTATTTCAGTTCACAATAATTCTAGTTCTAGAAATGAACCACTGTGGAGAAGCTGTGTCTATTCCCATGACAACGTCTGTTTCTTCAGGCACTGGTCTCACTTATTATTCATTCTCCATGAGGGGTACCATTTGCTAAACAATGAAGAAAAATTATTCCTTCCTTGCCTGTTATCATCAAGAATTCATGTATAATGATATTTTGAAAAAATGCAATTTTATGATAAAAAACAATTGCCTTGGAAAGCCTTCACTACTTTATGAGAATATTTGGTTTTGTCTGAGGCCTAGAGCATGTCTTCCCTATGAAAGGCTTTCGAATGCTAGCAAGAGCGATGCCTGCTAACATTAACGTCTCATGGAAGCATGTATTTCTATTTTTATTCCTATCATCTTGTAAGTTCCTTGATAGTATGGATTAAACGTAAGTACCAATAATATCTTCCAAAGTGTCTATATGGAATAGCCATTGAAAGGTAAATGTGAAATAAATGAGAACAAAATTTATATGGATCATAGAATTTTACCTAGTATTAGGTTGTAAGTATACATTGTATATAAATATATAATGTTTGTATACTTAAAGTGTGCACACTATATATGCCATGCTATATATACCACATATACTCCATATTCTCTATATACATAGATATTGTATATCACATATATACCATTATATATGTAAATACATATACATATGTAAATACACAAAGCCTGAAACTAAAAAATAACTTACCCTATATTATTGGCTATTATTTTATTTTTTAAATTACATGCTGTGGTATTAACTAGCTTAAAATATTAATTATAATAAACTTGTCAATTTTGTTCTTTTCCATTTGAAGTAGAAGAAAAATATTTACCAAATCTGTATAATTTCGCGTCTGATAATAAGAGAAAATAGAGAATGAGGCAGTATTTACTACAGGAATACAATGTCTATGGGATTTCTCTGATGTCTTGCTCACAATCACTTACTCTATCAGGACAATAAATGACAAAAACCCTTCCAGGAGACAGAGTAAGATGATAGCTAAGTAATATCCTCTAATAATCATCTTCATTTAGCAAAACCAATTTGAACAACTATCTATATCACAGAATACTTTCACAAAAGCTAAAGAAGACCAGTAAGAGACTACAGTATGACTGGGATTTAATGAAATAATAAGAAACATGTGGAACAAAGTAAAAGGAAAACTTTGTTCCCAATGCAAATCCTCCCATTTGAGAACTAAGGAAAGAGCTGCTTCCCCCTTGAGGAAAGGAGAGGTAACCCAATGTAGATTTTAGACTTAAAAGCATTAGCAGTCCTGCTATGGTGAAACTCAGTACCAGCCAGGGCTCCATGATCCACGTGTGTCCTCTGGCCGGGCCTCTCAAATGGAGTCCTTGGAAGTGCACTATTTGGATGATCAAGGACTATCTCCTTCATTGAAACCCTCACCCTGTGCAGCAGTTGAGGGACCAATATTCCACTCACAGATTCCCCCAGGGCAGGAACTAGTCTATCATCTCTGTGCTGAGCCCTGTGTGGTGAGATCTAGCAAATCCCTTCTTCAGGCCAGAGCTCAGGAACCTTCCCTGAAATCAACCACAGATTTGCATCCCAGTGGGGAAATGGCAAGCATCAGGCTGCATTGTTCCCAGCCTTGGAGTGGACCTTATCTCACCAACTCCTTACGGTTATGTGATTTAGGAGCAAATCAGTTGAGAGAGAGCTTTACCAGCCAAAAGGTTTCCTCATCTAGCCTCCTAGTGAAACCTTACAGTAGAACAAGACTCCACTGTTAAGGAGTCAGACAGAATGGTGATCTCAGGACAGTAACTTGGAACTCAGTGCACCACCAATGAACCTTACATGGGGATGATCCTATTGGTTCCCAGCCCAGGACACATGGGTTGAATCTCTGGAGCAGACCTTGTAACGTGAAGATACACATTCCTCATTATTGGACTTGTATTCTGGCCAACATCGCTTACAGCTGATTGAAGCCTTCTAGGGTCGTACAGTTGTACAGTACCCGAGTCTTAGGCAGCCCAGAGCAGAATGAGTCTTGATCGTCATTCAGTCCTGATCTTAGCTGGCTCTGGCCTCAGTATTGGAAACCACAGATATGACACAGAAGCCTGGATGTTCTCTCTGCTGGGATTTTGTGCAGATCTGGCTACTTCCATGATCCCTGAATACAAAGACTTCTAGGACTCCTGATCTATGACCTGCTTGGCCCTGTGGAGAGCTTTGCAGCAATGACTCATCCTTTACTTCCTCCCCTAGTCAATGTGCAAAAATGCATTAGGTACAGATTCGGACACTCGTTAGGTCACACTCTAGTGGTGTAATGGTAACATGCCAGCCATGAGCTCATCAGGGCTGGCATTGAAAGAGTGAAAGAGACTACACACTATGTACACAGAGAGAACACTTGAAGCCTACTTGAATTTTTGGAAAGTTGGGCAAAAATAATATCAGATTACTCAAATTGAAAATAATTATGATTCATCAAAGTACAGATAACATCATGTACCAATATGTATCAAAGACTCAGGGAACCATGAACTCAACTAACAAAGTAAAGAGTTAGAATTATGGTCTAGCATCCAGTATGGCTAAATTTTTAGACATGAAATTTAAAAAGTTATTTCTTTGAAACCTTTTTTTTCTCTTAAGGAAACATGATGATACAGTATATAAAATACTGTAACAAAACTTAGTTAAATCTGAGCCAAATATCTTGCTCATCCTTTTTGTATTGACCTGAGGTGAAGCAATGCTTGTGATGAGACGATGCTAGAAGAATGATGGAAACATTTGTGATGTAAGCTAGGCTACCTGAGTAGGAGAGCAACCTGAACAAAAACACTGCAATACTATCACAATCTGAAAACCAAGGTGGCATAATGAGCGGATAGCATGGTCAGCATAAAGTTGGTCCTTTCCTTCTCATGATGGAAGGAAGCCATTCATATGATTTAATCACATGACTTAAATGGTATGCAAAAGAAAGAATATAAATTATTAATTTCCAGAGTTTTCACTAAATGTTTTAAGAACATGGATAAAAGTCTCTGAAACCACAGAAAGTAAAAGGTATCCACAGCATTTGCTAATAGAGTTTTCTGATTCCCTCAATAAATATTATATCATGTGTGCATATCATACTGAATAGGATTTCAAAATTTATTCTTAAAAATCAAATTTGGTGATTTTTGTAATATATGAGTAAACCACAAACTCAGAAAACATAAGTAGAGATTTCAATTGCCATGAACCATCTGTGTGACTGCTTAAATTATTTACAACATTCCCTAGTCAGTTATATCCTCTTCTATAAGATACTAGTTCCAAATTAATATACACATACAACTGACAACCATCTTTACTGGTCATGAAAATAATGGTGATGATGACGATGATGATGATGATGATGCCAATGTTTATTAAGACAATATACGTAAACAATGTGCAGAATATTTTTTTCTCTATTGCTCAGGATTGTCAACAATGATCAGACATTTTTCTGTTGCATATATTAAAAATCATTATCATCATGTAAATCTATTGCATATGAATATCTAAAGAAAACTAATTTTCTAGGTCTTCTTTTGCTTACTTTATGAAATATTTAATTGCTATTAAAATTGCTGCAATTTAGTCCTCAGCTTTAAACTCCCTCTGAATGTAAATGATATTTTACCACTAGGCACATTTTGCTTTTCAGATCTGCTAAAAATACACAACTCTAGGGATCTGATAGATTGTACATTTATGTTTGGTATTGCTTGCAGCACGAATGACCAATAACCTAGAAATTAACTGTTTTCTCGATCATTACTTTCTAGATTGAAGATGTTGTTAATGGCAAATGGAACACAGATTGGCCTCTGTGATAGGATTAATACCCCATTAAAACAATGAAAATAAACACTTCTAAGCTATCTTGCAATACTTTTGCTTCCCTCAGACTTAATAAACCCAAATCATATAAAAGTGTCATAATTTACATATTAATGCTGTTGTTTCCTGAAAGTGCACCATTGATTTCCATTTTTAATCTGTATAAAATAGTAGTCTGTATAGAAAATTTTAAGGATTGCTAGTTTGTTTTTGTGGCATTTAATTTTTTTAAAACATAAGGCTAAGTGGCTAGGAAGTTGGACTAGTGGTAGAGTGCTTGCCTAGCATGCATCAAGCCCTGGGTTTGATTCCTCAGCACATATACATATACAGAAAAAGCCAGAAGTGATACTGTGGCTCAAGTGGGAGAGTGCTAGCCTTGAGTAAAAAGAAGCAGGGACAGTGCTCAGGCCCTGAGTTCAAGCTCCAGGATTGGCAAAAAAAAAAAAAAAAAAAAAGCTAAAGTATTTTAGTACTTTTAACTAGCAAAAGAAATTTAGCTCTTATTTTAGTTACATATGATCAATTGATATAGAGACTTTATGTACCTATCTGTTATATTCTTAGTCCCTCTTAGAGACTACCGCATAATTATTAACAAATAATAATTATTGCTGAATAAATTGTTCTAATGCTATACAAATTCCTAAATATTAAGTGAATCAACTACTTTTTTGTGTTTAATTTTTTTTTCAATATTGGGTGTATTAGTGAATGGATTAAGAAAATGTAGTACATGCATACAAAAAAGAATGAAATTATGCTTTTTAGAGGTAAATGGAAGAAACTGAAGTTCATCACGTTAAATGAAGTTAGATAGGCTCAGAAAGAAAAAAGTTGTTTAGTTTGTTTTTTGTTTTGAGTGTGTGTGTGTGTGTGTGTGTGTGTGTGTGTGTGTGTACATCAAGCCTCAGTATCAGGGAAATAATAAGAAATTAATGAATTTTGACTGTCATCTTCAGTACAAACCTAAACATTTAAGGGTTATTTCCAGGCTTATGTGTATAATTTTGAGCTCTTAACAATGAAGCTAGTATACAATGTAAATTATTTTATATTGCAGCTTCTCTAATTAAGGAAAATTTTACCATTCATTACTATTTAGTTCCCATGCTTGACTGTGAGTTTGAGTAAATTTTAACACCCATTTAGTTTAAATGACTGAAAACTGGTCTCAAGTTATTCTTTAAATTTTGCTGGTACTATTGTAAAAATAAGAGTCTTATTTGTTTTCTGAAGCACTGTCTATTATAACAGGCCTGTGTGCATTTTAATTTTTAAGCGGAAAACATTCCATACCAAAAAATGTAGAATACCTGTTTACACATTTGGTCAGTAAACATAGCATTCATGTCAGTTGCTAATTTAAACACCTTTGAATTAAACACCAACAGTCCTGAGCACTTGTTCCTGCACATAGCCAGCACTACTGCCAACAATGCCCAATGTATTTCAAATTTTCTTCTTGGTGAAAGGAACCATTTTTCCTATTGAGCCTTTTCTTATGGGCTAAGGGAGATAAGTGCAGTTTTCTTCTCATTTCACAGTCTCTAAGTACCACTCACCAGGAGAGCTGCAGGATTTTGCCCTTAGCTACAGATGCATGTTTCTCTAAATGGTAACTTTTTTTTTAAGCTGAGATCTTTTTAAAATTTTATTTTATTTTTTGCCAGTCCTGGGGCTTGGACTCAGAGCCTGAACACTGTCCCTGGCTTCTTTTTGCTCAAGGCTAGCACCCTGTCACTTGAGCCACAGCGCCACTCTGGCCATTTCCTATATATATGGTGTTGAGGAGTTGAACCCAGGGCTTCATGTATATGAGGCAAGCACTCTTGCCACTAGGCCATATTCCCAGCCCCTAACTTCAGCTTTTGAATCATGAAATGATTCTTTTCATGGAAAAATCCCTATGTATCTTAAAACTGAATAATTCTGATCTTAATGTAAATATGTATATTAAGTATGTGTATAAATATAAAGCCCACAGAAGTGGAGAAATTTTTTTACCAGCTACACATCAGACAAGGCCTAAATATCCAGAATATACTTAGAGCTCAAAAAGTTAAATTCTCAAAATTTAAGCCCTCAAAAAACAACACCCAGTTAATAAATGGGCCAATGACTTAAAGACAGACATCTCAGAAGAAAAATAGCCTATAGACACATGAAGAAATATTTAATATCTCTGGCCATAAAGGAAATATAGTCAAAGCAACCAAGATTTTACCTAACCCCAATTAAAATTACTATCATCAAGAAAACAAACAAGTGCTAGCAAGGATATGGCCAAAAGGAAAGTCTACCACACTGTTGCTGTGAATATTCAATCCCTCTAGAAAGCAGTTGTACAGGGTCTTCACTCAACTAAACTTCATACAACTATCCTAGGATAAAAGAATCCCACTCAAGGCCACACCAAAGCTACCAGCATAATCATGTTCACTACAGCATTATTTACTATAGCAAAGATACAGAATCAGCCCAGGTGCAATGGATGAATGGATCTAGAAAATGAAATTCCAAGGAAGGACTTAACCTCTCTCTGTGTCTCCTCTTCTAGCCCAATCTTTTCATCTATCCAAAGACCCTCTATGAAGGAATTAACTCTCCCCTCTTGGCCTAATCTTCTTATGTATCTAAGTATGGAATATGAAGGATTGACCTCCCACCTTATTGTCCCAGGTGCACATGGAAATAAGGCAATACCCCAGGTATCCACAGAGGTGCTTGATGAGCAAGCAGGCCAATCCCACCTAAGCCTGGTTGTACATATTCCATTGTGGGGTTAAGGGAAAGTCCTTGCCTCCCCATCCCTAACAGCATTGTCCATAACCTCTGTCTTCTGGCTCAGATTCCAGTAAAGCCTAACTCCAACCCATGTTCTTGCACAGCTTCCATTCATACAGGAAGGTTGCTGCGCCTCGCTGCTGTGTCTCGATAAACAGTCCTTGCCTGTGGAGATGGAGTGTCCAGCCTCTCACTTTTTCCATTTTCCTAACGTAAGTGAACTTTTTCTGTGTAATAAATGTGCGGGGGGGGGGGGAACTGTTAATCTCTTCTACATGGTACTGCTAGTCATCAGTTAAAAAGTTGACCTCCCTCTTCAATTTCTGGGGCTTGAACCCAAGGCCTGGGTGGTGTCAGGGCTTTTGTGCTCAAAGCTGGTACTCTACAACTTGAGCCACACCTCCACTCCCAGCCTTTTGGTGGTTAATTGTAGATAAGATTATCATGAACTTTCCTACCCAAGCTTGCTTCCAACTGTGTTCCTTAGATCTCAGCCTCCTGAGTAGTTAGGATTACAGGAGACATCCTCCAGCACCTGGCTAGAAAGTTATTTTTAAGCAGCATTAGTTTTGGCCAAGTGCAGTGGCCTGGTAGAAACAAAATAGCATCAGGAATAAATGATAGATGGAAGGTTCTTTCACTTTCTCAACTTCCACACAAAATCACAGGTAATTGGAATTTATATGTGAGATTGAGGGTATTTCACAAAATGTAGAGTCTCACAAGGTGAAAGCTTTAGAAAGTATAAAGTAGGGAGAAAGAATAAAAGTGAAAGATTCCAGACTCCCCATGAAGGAAGGAAACAGGAGTTAAAGACCCAGAATAGATGTTTTAATGGTCCTGTCAATTTTAGAACTTCTAATCATTAGACCATGGTTCTGGGTGTATAAATTGGGGTGAGACCTACTCAAAATACTGGTCACCTTTAGTACTTCTAGTGGCTGGACAGGGCTGTCAGTCTTCCTAGGAAGGTTTTTAGCGTTTGTTTTTTTTTGTTTTTGTTGTTTTTTTTTTTTTTTTCTGTAAAGGCTAAGGGAGATTTAGATGCCTTTAAGTTTGAAATTCTTGTAATTTACATCTAAAAGGAAGTGGTAAAAGGGAGCTCAAGTACTTTTTCTCAGTTTACTTTCTGGTTCTAATTTCTAGCCTGAACATACGGACAACTGTTAAAATTAATACAATTTTCTCTTCTTCCCCCAGAGTCTGTCTTGCCTTAATTGGAATAAACAGGAATTTTAGCAACTTGCCTAAATAACCTTACTTTCAAAGAAAACTGTAAACAATGTGAAGTTTATTCTCTGTGATGAAAAAGCAAAACAATTTAAGTTACAGACACCATTCAATAATCCTTCAGTTAGTAAATATTTCCTAATTTTATTATGTATATATACATTGACTATCTTATCTCCAACTAAATACCCCCCCCCAAAAAAAAAAAGCTGCAAGTGAAGGTCTGGGACAGCCCTATCCTAGAGCACAAAAAAGCTTAGGGACTACCACCCCCACGCCTCCCACCACCAACCTTAAGTGCAAGCCCCAGGACCAGCAGAAAAAAATAATAATAAATATATATATAATTTATGTATATATTTGTGTATATATATTTATATATAAAACATTCATATATATTTGTGTATATATATTTATATATAAAAAAACATTAAAAGCACCCACTGGTGTTAAACAATATATGGTGCTTGGAAGAAATAAAAGTTTATTGGCAGAAGAAATAAAACCTTTATCTCATATCATATATAAAGTCAAAATGGATGACTATTGTGATCAAAGATGAGGAACCATAAATCTACTATGGAGAAAGATGCACATTAGCCTGAGCAGTGTTTTTGTTATTGTTGTTGTTTGATTCGATGTTTGCTTTTTTTGTTTCAGATATGGTAAAAAACACAGGCAGCAAAACAATATGTACAATTATATCAAATGAAATCATTTACACAAGATTAGCAATAATCACATTAAAGAGACAACATATTGAATGAGAAAAAATATTTGTAGCCCATATATTTGATAATGTTATTTCTATAAAATATATAAAGCTCTCAACTCAATAATAAGAAAGTAATTGACTTGATTAAAAAAGGAGGATAATCTTGAAGAGACATTTTTCTTAAGGAGGCATATAAGCTTCTAATAATCATAGAGAAATGCCCTGAATATGAGTATTCATCTGTAAAATGCAAATGAAAACAGAAAGATATTGCTTAACAGTGTTTAGAATGATTATAAAACAACATTTGAAACAACTTGGACATTCATGAAGCATGGTAGCTTCCCTGAAATAACAATCAAGAAAAAAGCCAAATATTACATTAAATTATAAATGCTAAAACTTCAGATCCTGTTCATAGGAAGCAAAATTGTATTTAGCTTGTGGGAATAATTGAAACAGATCTATTATAAAGCACGATTAATGTAATTAGAAATGCATATTTTATTTTGAAAAGTCACTGAGAATATGTTGTAAATGTTTGCACCACAAAATTGTTGAGAGGTACAAGGTAACTAAATGTAGTCTTTGTAAGACCTATAAATATTTCAAACATGATATTTGATCTATAAATATTTTAAACATATTTTACATGACAAATCAACCTTTTTTAACTTTTAGGTAGAAGTAGGTAGATATATGTAAATTAATGTTTTTAGGAAGCAAAGAAATCTAAATAGTTGAGTTTATATGTGTATAAAATGTTTATGGATTTATTATAGGTTTAGTTAGGTATGTGTTACTTGTTAGTAAAAGTTGTGATAAACAATGCCAACTACGTAAATACATAAGTGTATAAATTATAGCTCACTTGTTCATTGACAGATTGTATATGAAATTGGTTAGGCTACCAGAACAGTTACATTTGAAATCACATGTTTGATTAAATTAAAAATGACCTATTAAGTTCAGGGTAGATTAAATTAGTAGTTTAACAGACATGAATTACATTGCTTATCTTGAAGTTAAGTGAATTCTTGAAGTAATTTGTAAACAATCTGCATAATCTCTGTAGAAGAAGCAAACTGAAATACTCTCTAAAGGCAGCAGTAGTGAAATTTATTTATCTCACCCAACATTATATGCTCATTTTATGCTAGAAATGATATGCTAGATTTACGGCCTTGAGCAGTCTTATTTTATTTGCATAAAATATACACTGATGTTATCATTTTCACACTAAATCTCATGCAAATATAGAAATAAAAAATTAGCTACATGTATTCACAATATTTTAATAAATATATAGAGCTCTTCAGTTTTATATTGATTGTAATAACATAAAATTATATATTTAGTAGTACTAGGATTTGAACACAGAGCTTTGCACTTGTAAATCAGACATTCTATCATTTGAAATGTAACTTTCCTCTACTATGCTTTCTTAGTTTATTTTCTTAAGCAGGGGCTCACTTTTTATTAGTGGAGTAGATGAGATATAGGTGTGAGACCCTGCATCCAACCCTAAAAATCATTATTTGTATTTACACTAAGTATCATCAAAAGTTTTTATTTCTCTTCATTTTTATTATAATATAGGCTGTTATATAAATTTTATATATGTATAGATACATATATGTACATAAACATTTATATATGTGTGTCACATCAAATTTAAGTTGAGGTGGGCACCTGAATCCATAGTAGTGGGATAAAGGATTCATTATAACAAGGGGGTATAATTATAAATAAGAAGATTAATTCACTATCAAGCTATCACTCCTTCACTCTCTATATGATGTTTTGTTCTACATCCTTTTCTGTGTCATTAGCTCAATTTTTGAGGATATGAAAAGCATTAAATGCAACTTTTCACTTCTTTCTAAAAATACTTGCCTTATAGAAAAGAAAGAGATATTTAAAGAATGGCAGATGTTTTATTTTTCCTTTTCCTCCTCCTCCTCCTCGTCATTGTCCTCCTCCTCCTCTTGCTCCTCATCCTCCTTCTTTTTTTTGGTACTTGGGCTATTCCCCTCAAAAAGGGAATATGTAACAGAGAGCTCATTATGTTCTCCATTTGGTATTTGAGCTTCTAGGTAGAGTGTTTATTAAAATCTTTCAATTGAAATTAGAATGTGATGATTCTTATGCTCTTCCAGAATAGCTTCATTTCCCTAAAATGATATATAATTGATACATCCAGGTATAATGCCACCACTAAAGATAGCTCAAGTGAGAAAAATATTCCCTAGAGCTTTGTAGATTTCCTAAGGCTCCTATAGTTCCCACTACATATCTCATTCACTCAGAAATTCTTCTATAGCTCACAGAGCACTACAAATTTTTTCTAAAATTTTCATGTTTTGCCTATTTAAATTGTGTGGCTTTAGAACTGGAAATAATGAGAGAAACCAACTTATTTTTACACCGTAAGAGGAAAGCATAGTCACTCAATAATAACTCTCAAGATTGACATCCTATTACTAAGAATATCCCTCCTCTTTTTCCTCATAATCTAGAGTTATCGCTCAGACACCAATAATCTATCCTTATGTAAAATGCCAACCCAATTTCTCATGCCAAACTGAAACATAGAATACTAGCCTACAATTCAGCACTTGCTTATAAACCTCCAGGTCCAAGAGCTACACATTTGAATATATTTGCATAAAGGAAATTGCCACATACATCCATCTTGAGTACCCTTAACTCTTCAGTTTTGTTCATTACTAAATTTAGTGGAACTGTGTGTAATCAGAATAATGCCAAGGTATAAACTGAATATATCTCTGTAATGAAAATTGAGTTAATGATTATCACCTTTGGTACACATAATGTGATGCAGGAAATAGTGAGCAATTTTGGAGGCAATTACTTTACATAATAAGATATTATGTATTCTTATTTGGAAGATTTTATTTAAATAAAACAAGCACCCAATAAATTTCACAGCTATTGTATAAATAATATGTAGCAGAAAGGTCTAAAATTTTTAACAGTCATAATATTCTTCCTGTTGTTATTTTATTTTACTCTTAATAGTTTCCCTCCCTCTTTGTTCATTTTTAATTTATTTATTCATTTTTCAATGTGCCAGTGCTGGGGCTTAAACTAAAGGCTTGGATGTTGTCCCTTAGATTGTTGGCTCAACACTCAGAACTTTACCATTCCAATCACACTGTCCATTTCTGGATTTTTCATGGATAATTTGAGAAAATGGTCTCAGGACTTTCCTGCCTGAGCTGTGATCCTCAGATTGTATCCTCATGAATATCTAGGGGTTACAGGCTCGAATTGCTGGTGTCCAGCTACTCTCTTTTGTTCCGTTTTTGTTTTTTAATTTAATTTTATTGTCAAGGTGATGTTCACAGGAGTTATAGTTAAATAAGTAAGGTAGTAAATACATTTCTTTTCAAACTTGTTACACACTCCCTCATTTTTCTCCCACTTTCCCTGCCCCCCGCTCCAAGTTGTAAAATTCATTTCAAACATATTGTCTTGTGAGTGTTGCTGTTGTATTGGTTCTCCCTTTGTCCTTTCTACTCTTGATTATTTTTAATATTTCTGAAACCTGAGAATATGTGCTGTGTATATCATGATCAATAAACATGTTTTCTAGAAATTTAAAAATTTACAAAGTCCGTGAGAAAATAATAATAAAATTGGGGGTATTAGCATGATGTTACAGGATTCCTCACTGGGTCTTGATAAACTTCTTTAGTAACTTCCACATTTCTATTGTTAGTTTTCAAGTATTGGGTGAAATGTATTAACCATTATCAAAAAGATATTATCACTTGTAATGAGCACTTTACATGTTTTTATTTTCCTGTAGGATATTTTGATGAGGGAATTTACTTTAATGAATTATCTAATAAGGAATCAACCTCATAGTTTAAAAAGACACTTCTCTTGCCCACGATGCCTGCACCCAGAAGATATGTGAAGATGAATTTCTTTCACCCCATAGGAAGGGACTGCAGAGAAACAGAACAAAGCAACAGTTTTCTAATGGCCTATTCTGTCTCCCTTATAGTGTTATGAAGATGTCCAGTGGTCATTTTAAGAGTGTGGAGCCACTTAGCATACAATTCTTTTACTATAATAGAAAGAGTCAACCTTTACAAACAAACAGTTCACTATATGTTTAGAAACATCATTTACCTAAAATATTGATAACCTTGAGACAAAGTTACGTACTAAAGCATATACATTTCCTTGTGACTTGTAGGGGTTTTAGGAAGTTTAGCACTGGGTATTTTGCTCACATGTAGGGTAGCTTTGGATCCATCTCCAGTAAACCCTTACTCACACAGACAGAAAATGCCATCTTCTTTAGTAAGCACCCTCTCTTTATCATTTCTATTTCTTTACATTTAAAATTGATAAATTATCCCACCTAGTTATATTAGTGCATTGCAAATCTTGGATGGTGCGCAACACAATAATTAGACTATATACTGTACTATAATATGATCTTTAACTTAATTGTAACACAAAAGGCGTATAATTTTTCCTTTTCATATTTTTCAAATCTAATTTCATGTTATTTTACTATGCTTTTATCTGGTAAATACTTTTAACATATTTTAGTAAGGTAAAGGCACTTATAGCTTTTTTTTTTTCTTTCCTGATCAGGCTAAGGTCATGGGCATTTTTTGAATATAGTTCCAAAATTACTCTTTAATATACTTGAGTTTTCCTTGTTCTAAATATTATTAGTCTATTTCAGTTACTTATTTGTCTAAGGCAGACAATTTTATTCTCAGAGTTGATTTTAATAAGTGTGTTCAAGATGACCTCCTTAGATCTGTTTTTTTCCTATCCTAAGAGGATTTTTGCATGTAAAGTCTTTATGATAGGTTGGACTGCAAGAAGAATTGCAAATAAAGGAGCATGTATTGTGAATGTGTCATTTCATACCTTCCTTGAAATTATTCCTCTTAGACAGGCTGCTTTTCCACAAATGCAGATATAAACCTGACTCAAGTGGTTTCCAGGTTATTGATGTTCTTTCCTATGGAGAAGCAAAACACATTTTCCTTGTCCTAAGTTTGGAAAGCTAATTCTTAGATTATTTAAGTGAGTCCTTGTTCTTACGTGCTACAACTCTTACCATTCTTATGCTTTACCATGAACCATCCACATCAATCAAGTAAAGATTATTTCTCATTCATCATGGAATACTTTGAGCCTTGTTTACTTTTATATTCTGTATTTAATTTCCTTGCCCAGTTCCACTAAATGTGTGAAAGAAAAATCCCTGGGTTTATTTTGCTCATCTTTGAAAAGAACCTATCTCTCTAATTTTAAGCTCAGATGTGTTTTTCAGCTTTTAGTTATTGTAACAAACAAGTGATGTAAATAGCAACTGATAGAAAGAAAAAAATGATTTGGGCTTACCATTTTTGAGGTTTCAGCAATAATATGTTGCCCCGTGGCTTTTGTGCCTGTGCTAAGACAGAGCAACATGGTAAATGTTCAGTGTAGAAAAACACTCTTCATTGCATTGGTGGCCAGGAATTCAAGACAGCATGCTACCAGTGGCCTGACTTCCTCCTTGAAACTTCCTACACCTAATAGCACTGTACACTAGTAATCAAGTCTTCAATCCTGAGACCTTGGATGACTACACATGATCCAAATTACAACCCTATTTCCATGATATGTTAAGTAGTATGCATCCCAAGTATACCCTTTATATAATATTCAGCTTTAATTTTATTCAGAGAAGTTATAATCCACTAATATGTAATGAGATAAATTAATAAAACATTTGATATAGTGTTTTGAAATTTTCATTCCCCTTTTCCGTTTTTTCTTTTTTTTTTTTTTAGCTTTTCTTTCCTGCTTGAAGAAGATACAAGCTATTTCTGATTTGAGAATTGATTGAATAAACAACCCTGGGATTCTTGTATTTCCTGAAAGGCATCTCATCTTGTTATCCTGATATTTTATTCACTCAATTTCAGTTTGGAAGCTGGTCCTTTGATCTCACTGCTATTGTAAAATTTGGGAAATCAAAAGAGCTATTCTTCTTCTTGACCTTTTTAGCACACCTATGTAGTGATTCCTCTAACCATAATTTCTAGCTGGAAAATACTTACATAGCATTCTGCATTGTTTTTTTTTTAAATGAGAAATGTCTCAAGTACAATAAATCCAAGCAACATCTGATATTACTTTGAAATTAAATAAATTACATGTGATGATTGACTCAATTATGACACTAGTCAATGGGAATGACATAGATTAATGTCTTTTGGAAACAGAAATTGATGTGAAGACAAGTAGACAGCTGGATTCTACAGAAGGCACTATTTAAAAAACCACTCATTAAAAAAATTAAATGATTGTGATAACATAGTAATTATGTATAGCTATATCTTTTATCTCTAAACCAATAAACTACAAAGTATAATATTTTAACTCTTATATTTGTTTTATAAAGGCATTTTTAAAAAATGAATACTGTTCTGAAGTTTCAGTAAGCAGATTACTAGAGGGAGGGGAGAAGAAACCTGTTACCTAGTAAGTCCAAATATTTTTAATTCAAGTTGCAGAGTGCAGGTGAAAAAGGTCCCTAAACATGAAAGAAGAGTCACAGTCCTCTACTGAACAGCCTTTGTATATTTATAAATTGATTTTTCAGATTTATCCATGTCTATGTGTATATAATTACATTTATGGAATCAAGGAAAAATTAAACAACACACTAGCCAAATGAAATGCTTCAGTCAGTTTAACACATATCACTTGGGATCATGGATTAGATATCATAATTGCCACCGTGAAACAGGGAAAATCCTGTCAAATCATCTATAAAGTTTCTGAAATCTCTTTTCCTCCTATGGTGACAGGAAATTTAACATTTGTGTGTTGTTTAAATTTTAAAGCTCAGTCTGAATTCAGGAAAGGAAAAATACTAAATTATTAGTTGATAATAAACTGAAGATTTCTTTAAACTGACAGACTTTGCTCATAGTTATTCCTTCAAAACATTCTTTAAAATATATTGAATTTCCAATTTGGGAAATTGAATTCAGCTTTATTTTCAAAATAATTATTTCTATGATCTGTGACTGAATCCATTAGCTTAAGTGGAGGTACATAGAGGATCTAATACCTGTGTGTTTTATGCAATAGTGGTATTCTGTCACATATAATCTCATCATATTTGAAAGTCTGGGGTTCCCTTATTTGTGTGTGAGTTATCTGCATAGGTCAAAATGAGTACAATAATTTTAGAAAGCCAATAATTTCTTTCTTAATGTTATGAACAATGACTTTGAAGGTCGCTCATAATATTTGGCCACTCGTAAATCTAAATTATTTCTACCTCTATATACTTTATCTTCAAATAAGCTCCTTAATGTGTGTATTGGGTGATTATTTTCTTATATTTCTAATGAATTTTCTTTTGCTTTTGATTAAATTAAAGCAACATAACATTTACTTACATAGGATGTCTACATTTCTCCATTAACTTTTAACACATTCACAATTTTATGAATAAGTTGACACAGCATTTAAGAACAAAGATAGTTATTTTGGAATGATTCCATACAATAGTTGGAAGTGAGATAGAGGCGAACTATGTTTCTACCTATATCACCTTAGTGAGTATTTTCTTCAAAATATAATTAAAAATCACATTTTATCATAAGCAGTATATCGTAGAAAGTAGCATAATTGGCATATTCTTCTGAGGTCACTTAGTTTTATCCACTAAAAAATATATAAATGGTTGACAAAGGAAAAATGGTTCATTTTCTATACTAATTAGTGTGTGGATCACACGCCCTCCTAAAGAACTGAATAGATATGACCAGCCAAACACTAAGTTGAATCTAAGTCATCGTTTTTCACTGCTATGAAGCTTACTATGAACTTTATGTCTCCAATTATAACTCTAGGGAAAATACCACAAGTGCATTCAAGCTTTTTCTAGTCAGTCAATCTGTCATTGTAGTAAGCATGGCTGTCTGTTCTGCTATTTTCCATTGCCAGTGTGATATTCACACACCATCTGCCCACTTCCCCTGATTGCTATTCAGGCTCCATTGCTAGTTATTCATTTCTCATTTTGGCCATCATAAGTCAGCATGTTTGTGAAAATCCACTGCTGCTTGCTGAACTAATGCATGTACAACTGCTGTTGAATTTAGGTTTTGGGACTTCTATCACTGCTCTAATGGTGTGCCCTGGATTCATATTCTACAAAATTCATGGACTAACATATTGTACTGAAAACATGCAATAAAATAAGGCCCTAATTTTTCAACTGGAAAGAACATGAGGAATCATCTGACTCTTTGTTCCTTTATTATCACTATTGCCAAAGCTACAAGGTTAGTTGGTTATTTGTATAAATTATATTACCTTTGTTTTGCTAGAAGCCTCTTGGACACCACATTTTACCTAAGTCAGGTATATTATTTGGCATGTTGGTTATCACTATGCAAAGAGATTAATATTCTCAAACGTGAACTTGAAGCCCCCTAGGTCTTGTATCATTCAACTCCATTCTACTCTTTTTTTTTTTTTTTTTTTTTGGCCAGTCCTGGGCCTTGGGCTCAGGGCCTGAGCACTGTCCCTGGCTTCCTTTTGCTCAAGGCGAGCACTCTGCCACTTGAGCCACAGTGCCACTTCTGGCCATTTTCTGTATATGTGGTTCTGGGGAATTGAACCCAGGGCCTCATGTATATGAGGCAAGCTCTCTTGCCACTAGGCCATATCCCCAGCCCTCCATTCCACTCTTATCTTGGCTTTCCATTCTGGTTTGAAGTCCATGTTCTCTTAGCTATTGACTACCCAAATCACTTCAGTGAAGATATAGGTGCTCTCTAAGTTATTCTGAGTCCTGTAACTTAAAGGCAATAAATGGCTGAATCATTTTCCCCAATAACTTTGTTTAAACCTAAAGGAGACATTTTTATGCTTTACTTCCAGCAAGGTAGGATGGCAGTGAAGTTCTCCATTAGAAAGCAGGAAGGGTCCCCCCATAGCTGTGCAAAGGAACTAATTGAAACAAAGCAAGGCAATACCTGTCCATTCATGTGGGAAGAGTTGCAGAAGACACAGTTTTGAAGATGCAACTCAGAGGTCAGAAAAAAGGATTATAAATAATACGCCTAATATAAGAAGATTGGAGATACAAGTTAAGCCAATTAGTTCCATTGGGAGGAAGAGAAGATGCTCAGTGTCAATGGCTCTGTAGGAAGCAGGAGAGTATTGGTTAATTTTGAGAGAAATGTTCTGTGATGCAGTATGTTTCACAGTGCTTCCTCTCAGGCATGAGGTGAGAGATAGGTTGTTCAAATGGAACTGTAGAATATGTGGGACATTTGGGACTCAAGAAATGGAGTGAGGGCTGGAAATATGGCCTAGTGGCAAGAATGTTTGCCTCTCACATACATGAAGCCCTAGGTTCCATTCCCCAACATCACATATGTAGAAAATGGCCAGAAGTGGCGCTGTGTCTCAAGTGGTAGAGTGCTAGCCCTGAGCAAAAAGAAGCCAGAGACAGTACTCAGGCCCCAAGTTCAAGGCCCAGGATTGGCAAAACAAACAAACAAACAAAAAACAAGTCAGAAGAAATGGAGTGAATTCGAACCACAAGAGAAAAATATCCAAACTTAATATTCTATGTTGTTACTGTATATTTTAAATAATTACTAAAATATATAATCAATGCATTCCCCACTTACATCACATATAAAAAGTACTGACATTCAGAAATTCACGGCAAGGCAAAATTATGAAAAAATGACTTAACAGTTCAGTGACAGTAAGAATCTCATTATAAGAATAGTATGTATTGATTTTTTCGTGTGCGCAGTTACTTCTCTATCAATATTTTGTTGTTGTTATTGTTGATCATCACAGGTGCTCTTCCACTTGAGCCATGCCTCTATTTTTACCTTTTGGCAGGTTAGTTCAAGAGAAGAATCTCTTGGATTTGGCTTCCTAATAGGAGTCTTTAAACTGCAATCTTCAGATTTTGGCTTTCTAATAGCTCAAATTACAGGCGGGAGCCCCCAGCCAAGCTGAGTTATTACTTTCTAAATAATTTTCTGGAGATATTGGCAATAATTTTCTCTAATATTTTTATCGCTACATGTTCAGATCAAGAGAAAATCCTCACTAAATGTTCTTGCTATGTAAATTACAAAAATATGGAAGATGATAGATCAGTAGAACCTCATCTGCAAAAAAAATGTTTTCAGATGCTGAGCAGATATTGCTTTTTCTTTCATGTAATCACCAGTCTTGGTATGAAGTTCTTTATTTAATCTACTTTCACTGACAAAATTTCAAATGGGGTTTTGAAGTTATTATGTCCAATATTAAATTACCCTATTTTTTAATATGAAATGTTCAGTATATTAAATGCAGCTTATGACATAGTGGAATGATCTTATTTTCCTGAAATACAAACACTCAGTTTTAGAAAGCATGATTCCCCAGGCACCGATGACTCACACCTGTAATCCTAGCAGCTCAGGTGGTTGAGATCCTCATGAGGATGACAGTTCTTAGCCGTCCCGTACAGGAAAGTCAGTGGGACTCTTATGTCCAATTAGCAATCACAAAATAAGAAGTGGTTCTGGGACTTAAAGTGGTTATAAAGTAGCCTCTAGCAAGAAAGCTAATGGACAGCACCCAGGCCTTGAGTTCAAGACCATGACTAACAAAGGAATACAGAAAGAGTGAGAGAAAGAAAGAAAGAAAGAAAGAAAGAAAGAAAGAGAAAGAAAGAAAGAAAGAAAGAAAGAAAGAAAGAAAGAAAGAAAGAAAGAAAGAAAGAAAGAAAGAAAGAAAGAGAAAGAGAGAGAAAGAGAGAGAGAAGGGAAGGGAAGGGAGGAAAAAGAAAGAAAGAGAGAGAAAGAGTGGGAAAGAGAAGGGGAAAGAGAGAGGAAGGAAGGAAGTAGGGAAGGAAAGAAAGAGAGAGGAAGGAAGGGAGTAGGGAAGGAAAGAAGGAAGGAAGGGCCTGGGAATATGGCCAAGTGGCAAGGGTGCTTGCCTCCCATACATGAAGCCCTGGGTTCAATTTCCCCAGCACCACATATATAGAAAACGGCCAGAAGTGGTGCTGTGACTAACATGGCAGAGTGCTAGCCTTGAGGAAAGAGAAAACAGGAACAGTGCTCAGGCCCCAAGTCCAGTCCGCAGGACTGGTAAAAAAAATAAAATAAAATAAAAAGGAAGGAAGGAAATACATTTTACTCATTGTATACTCAGCAATGTGTAATATCTCTCCATGAATATTATATCTGGAGAACAATGTTAAAACTATAAGTTATGGACTTCATTTTGAAAATGAAAATAGTCTTATTTTTTCTCTGTCTCAAAAATATCTTGCATTTTATCACATATATTTTTAATGGATTTGCATATCTGACATATGTTAACACACCATTTTTAATCTAAAAATTAATGTACACTATTTGTGTTTTTGAAAGGTAATCTCTTGGCAGAATACATCAGGGAGGAACCATCTTGCAAAAGAGCAATGCAAGACCAAGGAAATAGCATGTCTTTATTAGAAGGCTGAGATCTGAAAAACTGAGTTTCAAAGTCAGTTCTGACTGAAAAGTCCTGAGACTTGGTCTCTCATTAATCAATAGGGTCCAAGGTGTGCAAATGGTAGAGTGACACTCATGAGCAAGCAAGCAAGCCATTGAGTATGCACACACTCAAAGACAAGGTGATCCTTCACACACACACACACACACACACACACACACTCACACACACACTATTTCACTTCTTCAGACCAAAATTTACAAATTATCTTTGTCATTTATAACATAGAATAAAGTCATTATTTTACTCTTCCATCCTCACAAAACAAATGTAAGATTATTTTACATAGCTGTCAGAATATTTTCATAAAATATTCTTTTACTTTATTTCCCACATTAATGGACAATTTAAGATAAATGAAATTGAGTCACTAGAATTTGGTATAAACTTAAATGAGTTAGACTTATACACTTAAAATGCAAAATAGATTAATCATTCACAAGACTTACTGAAAAGCAGTTCAACTTTATCTTATACTTGTCTTTGAATTTTGTGAGCTAACATATTTACATCTAATATAAAGATACATTTTTGTATGCCAAAATCCATATGATAGTAAGTTTTAAGTGGATATATGTCTATTAGAAAAGTTGGATTACAGGTATGATATTTGTAATTTTCTGCAAAAATCTAACATTTGTTTTGTTTTAATTTAGCATATATGATTTCATATATAATATACCATTATATATACAGATATGATTCAAAATATATATGTATACCTATAATTCCACAATTATACACACACAAATATATATGATTCCACAACATCGATATAGTCATACAAATATATAAGATTCCACAATATAGATTCTGGGACTACATGTTCTTTTTCATATAGTCATATTTAAATGATTTGTTATAAAAAAGAGGTCTAAACAGAATATGGCAGTTCAGTGGTGGTAGACACACTAGTTGAAAGTTCATCATTTATGCAAAAATTGAAAAGTGAAAGATACACAGACTTTCTACCTTTTCTTTTCATTTAATACTCATTAAAATAAAACATTAGCAATGATAACATGCCAATCCTAAAACAAAGAAAACTTAAAAGTATAATTCTTTTTTTTTCTTCTCTTTATGGTAATGGAAATGAAATGACACAGCAGAAGGGTAATGCACCCTGAATGTGACATGATGTACTGATAATATGTTATTACATTCTAACGATGTGCTTTTCAAAGCTGTCATTACCACAGTGCCAGGGTGCACCCTGCCCTCAGAAATGCGTCTTCTGCAGCCCATATGTAATTCCAGCAGCCTTCAGATTTTAGATATAAATATTCTAGGGACTCCTCTCCTCTATCAAGGTGAAGCAAACAGCCAGTGCAGCAAAATTACACAGCCAGGAAAACAAACAGGAGCTAAAGTAGAAACTCATAAATTTCTCTCTTTCTCTCTCTCTCTCTCTCTCTCTCTCTCTCACTCTCTTTCTTTCTCTCTTTTTCAATATGCAAATTTTGTCTCTTCAAAACAAGTGTCATAATAAGACAAACATTGATAAAACATTGACAAAATTGTTTTTGCCTTCTATTAATTTTACTCCTGTACTTAATATTGTTCCATCTCTTCCATATTCAATCTGTTTCAAGGACCTCATTTTCTTCTCATCTTAAGAAGGGTATATCCCAGTTCTACAGGCACAAGTATTTGAGTTCTCAGACCTTATCATAAGTTTCTAGATTCTAATGACCAGTTTGTTCCTTTTGCTCTCATGTTTCTTCTATCTTGGGTAGGCTTGGAATTTACTTTATTTACTGAGTTTCTTCTGTGATTTTAGTGTTCTACTTATAGGCCCATATTTTAAAATACCTACATTATTTCCAGTGTCTGATCTGGTCTGAACAGAGTTCAAAAGAACATATTTTGTACCCTTTTAACCAGCTATTGACTGAAAAATAAAGACTTGTATAAATACGTGAGCAATATTAGGTGTGGCTTGAGTTCAATATTTATAAATAAATAGTAATATGAATGAAGTATTGAATACATAACACAAAGATGAAACATCTAATATATTTGTCTTGTGCTTAACTAGCTTATTTTAAATTTCCTTTTATATGGAAAGCTAAGAATTTCCTGTAGAAAGTTCACACAGGTTAAAATAATTTTATCACTTACGTATAGACTACTTTTTCACTACCTGGGAAATAAACTTGTAAGTTCAAAATCACAATCTCCTCAAAATGATTTTTTTTTTTTTTTTGGTGTGGGCCCTCAGGTTAGAACTCAGGGGTTTGCATATAGTCCCTGAGGTTTTTTGCTCAAGGCTAGTGATCTTCTACTTCAACCATAACTCCATTTGAGTTGGGGGGATGTGGGGGGAAAAGCTTCACTGGAGTTACAAGTCTCACAGACTTTCCTGCTCAGGCTGTCTCTGAACCAAGAGCCTCAAATCAGCCTCCTGAATAGCTAAGATTACATGTGTATGCCACTGATACCTGGTCCCAAAATAATCTTTAAGTTTATTTGCCATCTGGGTATGTAGAGACATTGGAAGGATATTCACTGCTTCTATTTTCTTTCTTTTTTTTTTCTTCTAACTGTACTGAGGATTGAATTCGGGCGTCATGTTTACTAGGCGCATGCCCACCACTGGAGCCACACTTCCAGCTTGCACCTTTGTCCTTTGTGTATCTTTAGCCTCTGGAGAGCAGCCACATTGAAGGTGCAGTGGACTTCTCTGTATTTAAACCAGAAGGTGACAGCCATAGGGCAAAAGCTGTCAGCTCATTTTGTGTGTGTTTGGGCAGCGGCGGGGGGGGGGGGGGGAGGGGGGGGAGGGAGGGGGGCCCTTTATTCCTTCATGACAAGTAATTTGGGAAGTCAATTCTTGAAAATAGGGATATTTGGATATAAGTTGACCAACCTGCAATTTGACTGGAGTATAAGTGGAGTATACTATATAGTAGTATAATAATTCAAAAACATTAAGTCAGGTGGCCACAATTGTCTTTCCAAATCAACAGTGATTCTCATTATCATTTTATTTTCCTGAGTCATTTGAGGAGTGTATAACTAGGTCTCTCAATGAAGTCCAGTGGCCTGGAAGCTGACCTATAATCCAGGCTGGCCTCAAATTAATGACTTCCCTCACCAGACTGTCATGATTTCATACTTTTCCTTGAACAATATGCATGTCTCTGCAATCTCAGCCTTTTTATTTAAATAGTAAAAACTCTAAAGAAATTGTGTCTTCCTCAAGAAACTTACAATTCAGTAGGTCAAGCTCAAACTAATTATGAGTCAAATGTGAATGTAGTTACTTAAGAACACGGTTCTTCCATAGCACACGTTTCTGTGAACAAGAGAGTCCAAATTCTCGCTCTGCAACTGGTGGATTGCTTAGCACAACTGCCTTCCATATCCTGGTTATTTGTCAACAGGAACATTTTAATGTCAGTGAGATATTGAAGTAATTAAACCATAAAGTCCAGGCTGTTTCATCAATCTCTTTCCAAATGGCAAGTTGCTGTTACTGAATCCTGATTGTGGGGTGAGGAAATTGCCTATGTACTGTATTAATAATTTAACATGGTATATTCCGCATTTATTACTAGTTCCAACATAAATTGAGCAACATTTGCAATCTAGTACTTGCAATTACTCACAGTTAAATAAGTGTAAGCAATTTCTTTTAACAACCCTTCAGACATAAACATGAAATATAAAAAAGCAAATCAGATTTTGCAAAATATTCCTGATTATCAATGTAGAATTTCTAGTGCAAGGTGACTATATCATGTAGTTTAGTCTGTTATTTCATTATTCATATAGATACTTTTTCAAATTGGCAACGCAGCCTTAGCAACAATTTCTCTCTTTAGACATAATTCCAAATTTCTTATATCATCATAAATTTGTACCTGTATTTTAAGTGTAAGGTGTAATTAAATATTTATATAAGTTCACAAGTGAATATACAAATTGGTTGTGTAATAAATGTATATATTTGAGTCAAGATATATATTCAGTTCATTTTTCAATGCACAATTTCATTACTTCTGCATTAAATTTATACATATAATTAAATAATTAAATGTAAAATGATAAGGGTATTCAGCCAAACTGTTTTTGATATCAACCATCTTAAGAAGAAATCTTTAAAACTGAGAATACTTCAGAATATCTAGATAGATAAACACAGATATTTTCCTAGAAATGTTTATCATTCCTATTTCTATACTCCAAAATTCTTGTTCTCCTGATGAAGGTAAGATTAGTTCTGGTAAATATCTGATAGCTTCTTTCATAAATCTATAGTATAGTGCTAGAAAGACAAATACATATTTAAATATAACAATTATTTTCATTTTAGTTTATCCCCCATGCAATGACGCAAAAAAAGCACCACACACAGATGTTGACTTTCTCTCTGAGTTGACTTTGAAATTCAAACTTCCAGATCTCAGCCTCCCAAGTAGCTAGAATGAAAATATTGAGGGTTCCATGTCTGTTTGCTCTCTGTGTGTGTGTGTGTGTGTGTGTGTGTGTGTGTGTGTGTGTGTGTGTGTGTTGGGGCTTGAATTCAGAGTCTGGTCAGTATCCATGAGCTTTGTGTGCTCAGAGCTAGTATTCAGACACTTGAGTCACGGCGGCGTCACTTCCAACTTTTTTGGTGATTAATTGAAGATGAGACAACCTCATGGATCAGGAACTTTCCTGACTTGGCTGGCTTTGAACCGTCACCCTCAGATCTCAGACTTCTGAGTAGCTAGGATTACAAGCATGAACCGCTGCTACCTGACAGCATCAGTTTTGAAATAATCCATTTTCTAAGTTGATTTTTAATGAAAGACAAAACAAATGTTTCTATAATTGATATAACCTAAAGCACTTGAAATGTTCTGTACAAGACCACAATTTTCTTTTCAAGAAGTCTTTACTGTATTAGAAACTTTGGAGTGGATTAAAGCTCATAACTTCAAAGCCCCCTATATTTAGGGAACATAACCAAATGCAATCTTTTCTAAGGGAATAGAAGTGTTAGGAAAACGTTGAGTCTCCTTCGCAGGCAGAAGTGTATACTGAAAGTCATCCTCTGAGTTTCATTTGAAGGTAGAGATATTATGCATGCAGGTTTTTATCTAAATCAGACAGAGAATGCCCAGAACTATGATTGGAATACATGGGCATCCTCTGAAGATAATACATGTTGTTGCAGCCTCAATATAAGGAAAGGGTTAAACAAAGTATACTGCAATCTGTGAAAGTTATTTTCCATATGTCAACCTACCAGAAGCCACTGTACCACTAATCATAGATAGATGCTTTAAGTAGTATGAGTTTACTTCTCATTTGAAACTTTCACTATATATATATACATACATGTATATGTATGTATGTATGTATGTATGTATATATATGTATATATATAATAGAATAGCTATTTATCACAGAGAAAAGTAAAATTATTTTCCTGTTAAGATCATGGTCTGGAAAATTTGAGACAAATGCTGGATGATTTCTTTTCTGATAGACAGAATATCTTTTCCACTTGACTTTTCATTCTCTGACTCTTTTGTGCCTATTCTTCCCCTTCCTTTTTTTTTCTTTCTCTTTCTTTCTCTTCAACAGAAACAGAATTACACTGTAACCATTAGTCCTATCGTTAGAACTAGTACATCAAAATGGTCACAAGAAAGGGTAATCAAGAAGATGCTGTGTCAGCTCCTCACACACTCCTTCATTGATCCAAAATGGTCTTCTGTAAACTGATGGTTAAAACCAGCCAAACCTACAAGCATGCAGCTTTAAAGTACCCAGATTTGGCCTGGAAACCGATAGGACAGTTTCTAGCATATTTTTAAATTCTTAATAAATTAGTCTTTTAACTTTCTGCTTTCCTAATTCATCTTAGTCATCCAAATCAGAACATACAAATCGCCCTCATTATTTTTCATGGCTGCAAATTATATCGCAGTAGGACATTACCATATTTAGGACATTTGTTCTCCAATTAAGTGACATGAAGACATTTCTAATATTTTTTTCCTTTTGGAAGCCATCAGTTTGTGACTCTAAGTTTGAATTTTTAATGTACTGCTGTCAATTCTGTGAGCAAAAGTCCTACAGTAGAATTGCTGAGTTAGGATAATATATTTAAATTTATTTAGGCTGTACCAACAGTAGGGTTCCTACCAGTTTACACATTTCAACACTTGAAGATCCAAACATTTTTGCACTTCTGACTTGATATCAATGTTTTTCATGACTTTTATTTAAAAATTTTATATGTGCTTACTAAGAAAACTTGAAGCAATACAGAGGAGAAAAATATACCTAGCTCATTTCCTCATTTAGAAATAATCATTACTAGCTAACTCACATAAAAATTACCTCAAACATTTTTCATTTCAGTCATTTTATATCATCTTTCTGGATGTCAACCTGGGATAGGGTCATATTCCACTTTGTCCAATATATAATGAATACATAATTATTAATAATGTATGTTATCATAACAAACTACAAGCATATGTGGTTATGAAATTATGCAGTGTTATTTTCTTCTAATACACAAGCTTTATTATTTAAGTTGAATACAAACATTAAGGCTCCTTATCTGTTGCACTTAGCATAAATTTCTGTCAAGATTATTTTTCAAAGTAAGAAAAATGTAAAAATTTTATATTTATATTTTTCTATATTTTATTATTTATAAAAACTACTGTACCACGTTGTACTGTTTGTCCTTAAAAGTACTTAAATGTGGGGCTGGGGATATGGCCTAGTGGCAAGAGTGCTTGCCTTGTATACATGAGGCCCTGGGTTCGATTCCCCAGCACCACATATACAGAGGTGGCGCTGTGGCTCAAGTGGCAGAGTGCTAGCCTTGAGCAAGAGGAAGCCAGGGACAGTGCTCAGGCCCTGAGTCCAAGCCCCAGGACTGGCCAAAAAACAAAAAACAAAAGTACATAAATGTAACATTTTTAAACTAGTAATACCAGGGTAGTTAAACAGAGTTGCTTATATTTTACTTTGAAAAATGACTTAACTGGCTTTGCTTATGATACAAAAAGGTATGTTTGGTATTTCCATTTTGCTCAAAAGGCATTTTCTGACGGTATATTTTCATACCATTTTACAAGAATCATTTTTATTTTTTCCCCTCTTCAGAATCTTATTTGTATCTTTTAGTTACTTGTTATACGCTAAGTGTATGTCTCTTATTAGGTCTAGAGCATATAATCAAAATTATATTTTATTCAGTCAATTTTTATATAGATTTACTGACTTTAGAGTTAAAACAATTACATTTTAAAAGATATAAATAGCATGCTAATCATATTCATTTACAACTGGAGTGTTTTACTATCTTTTGACTTCATGTAAGTTCACACTACTTATGTTCATATAGAAATTATTATAATCACTCCCATTTGTGTAAGGAAAACTAGTATTACAGAGAGGTAAGACTGCTAGCACAAAGTCACCCCATTTATTGAGTGGATATTTACAGGCAGATACTTTTCTAAAGGGTATATCATAGTAATGTGTATAAAGGACAGAATTTACGTCTTCATGGACTATTTATTCTGGTAAAAATGAAAGAGGGTAGGAAACAACAGAAGGTATATTAGAACATAGTGGTGGTTCACAGCTGCAATCCTAGCTACTCAGGAGGCTCAAACAAGCCCTGGCTAAGTTCTGTGAGACCATTTCTCAATTTAACTATCAAAAAGCTAGAAGTGGAGCTTTGGTTCAGGTGATAATTTGTTAGCCTTGAGCACAAAAACCTCAGCGAGAGAGCCCAGGCCCAGAGTTCTAGCCCTAGAACTGGCATAGAAAAAGAAAAAGAAATAAAAGAAGAAAGTGTTACTGACTGATTTCCCAGTGTTTCAAAATTTGTACCTGTCTCTAAATAAGAGCATAGTGGAAAGATATAATAAATACATTTTAACTGAGTTATTTTATTTTTTTCTCCATGAAATGTAAGGACACTAGTATATTTGATCACAAATGTATCTTGGAATATCTATCTATCTACCTACCTGTCTGTCTGTCTGTCTATATATTTGTATTCTAGGTAAAAATTTATGCATGTCTGCCCCTAGGAAAACTAGACAGGATAATGAGAGAGGGCAGAGAGATTGGATCCCTGATCAATAAACCAAGGGGACAAGTTTATGAGACTCCTTTTACCTCTCTTCATCCTTTCATTGATTGATTGCATCCCTCCACATTAACTAAGAAATAACTGAAATGTCTATAAAGATCTTTTTCTTCTTTGGTTATGATTTGTTCTTTGTCTACATTGTCATTATTTCCTACTTGCTGCAATGGTGATACTTGAGGGCTTTTATGTTTACAGGTGACCAACAGAGAAGATAAGTGCAGAAAATCCAGGCTCCAAAATCAAGAGTAATAAAACTGGAAGCCAGGAGTGCATCACTATGCTTTGTATCAGCAACATGGAAAATGTGCCTTGCTCAAAGTGATGGCACACAGACTGTAAGGAAAGTCTTATTTCCAAAATCATGTATAAGACGTCATAATAAATCATGTTTCAGATTCAGATGGGCATCGTGGCAGATGCAGACCTTTCAGTATTCTGGGGTAGAAAGCAGGGTGATGACATGTGTAAGGACATCCTGTGCTTGAAAGTCTTTTTTAAAAATAGTAGGACATAGTATTTTCTTTCAATATAAATATTGCCCCAATTTTGCTACTTACACAAAGGAATGGAAACTATATGATAAACACAGTTTTGAAAATGTTAGGTGGCTGGGGCTAGATTATCAGACTTGCCCAGCACGTGCAGAAGGCTCATAGCTCCATCCCTGATGAAAATAAAAACCAAACTACCAAATGCATACATATGGAAAGTTAGAATTTTACATTATTTCAATGCTTGATTATTATACAGTTAAAGTTATTAAAGCAATGTAGCATTGATGAGATTGTACACCTACTACTTACACATTTCAATTATATATGTACACCTATATAATAAACAGCTCTTCAATAAAGATAGCAAGACATGATAGCCAGCCTGGGCAGAGAAATGTAGAAATCTCCATTTTCACTTAATCAGCAAAAATTGCTGGACTAGAGGCATAGCTCAAATTGCAGAATGCCAGCCATGAGCAAAAAGAGCCAAGTAAAAATGTCTGAGCTCAAGTGCTAGTACCTGAAAACAGAAAAAATCCCAAAAGATATTTTTTTTAAATAGCAATGAAACAATTGTCTACTCCTATTGATTTTTAAGGAAATCCGTATCTATTTTTAATTTATTTTTTAAATATCATCCAGTAACACTTCAAAATCTTTTAAAATTGGAGTAAGCAAAAGTTCTTTAGGTAGTCTATGGAAAAACACAAATCATAAAGAAAACATGAACTGTGAACATGAACCAATTTTTTGAAAATTAATGATATTTGATGATTTTTAGGTCCTTTTGGAAATATTTCAAAGATTCTTTTTTCAGTGTTTACCTTAAAACCATACATTGAGAAGAAGATGTAGTTCACTAAGTCCTGAGTCTCATTTGTGTGGAATGCTATGCATTGGGGCTGAAGTGGATTGTGAGTGTATGAAGTGATCCAATGACATTGAATCTGTCCCTAAATAAACATCAATTTTGGTATGTAATATGCTATTAAAGTTATGGCTTGTCAGAGGATAGATAACACTCACACAAAAATAAAATATGGGAGTGGGGGGAAATCCCTGTAAGTATAAACTAAGGGGAAAAAAAAATCTATGAGTCTCCCTCAATACACTCTGTTGAGTGTATTGCTGCTTTTCTGTTTTTGTTTTTGTTTTTGTCTCCTTTCCTGCTTACTTATCCACTCAATAAATTTCCATCAAACCGGGTGCCTATGGCATATGACTGCAATCCTAGATACTCAGGAGGCTAAGAGCTGAGCATTGTGGTTCAAAGTCAGCCCAAGCTGACTTGAGTCAGTCCCTGAGACTCTTATCTTCAATTAACCACCAGAAAAGCAGAAGTGGCTCTGTGGCTCAGGTGGTAGAGTACAACCCTTGAGCTGGAGAGCTCAAGGACAGCACCTAGGCTTCAAGCCCTACGACAAACAAAACTAAAAAATAAAACTCCACCCTGTTTTCTTGCCATTAAAAGGTCTATCTAAATGAAGTACAGAGTTAAAAAGAATAAAGAAGTAAACTTTTATACAAGAAAAAAGGTAGAGAAATCAGAAACACTAACAACAAAAAATAAACCAAGCAAACAACAACAACAAAAAAAGAATGGAAGAAACAAAAAAGAATAACTGGAGACAGTATACAAAAAGGAAGAGAAAAATACCTCTTGTTTACATTTCTTGGAGTTCATTTCAATAAGCATCATTTTATACAGTCGTATGCAAATAGCTATTGAGCTATTGTGATCCTCTGTTAAGAAGATCCTAGACATAGTCGAGTTATTTACAAATGAGTGAAATCACGCAACCTGTGCTTCTTTAGGTCTAGCTTGCTTTGCTTCATGTAATTTTCTTTTCCAAATCTTTCCATTTCCTTACAAATGGGGCATTCTTTCTCATAGAAGCAGAGAAATCCACTGTGTATATATACACCACATTTTCTTGATCCATTCATTTCTTTTTTTTTAACTTTTTTATTGTCAAAGTGATGTATGGAGAGGTTACAGTTTCATAAGTTAGGCCTTGGGTATATTTCTTGTATTGTTTGTTACCTCCTCCTGCATTCTCCCCTTCCCTTTTCCCCCAGTTGGTTTACACAAATGGTTTGGCAAGTATTGCTTTTCGAGTTGTTTGTCTTTTTTTTAAATTTTTCATTGTCAAACAGATGTACAGAGAGGTTACAGTTTCATATATTATGAATTGGGTACATTTCTTGTACTGTTTGTTACCTCCTCCCTCATTCCCCTCTCCCCCTCCCCCATCGTTTCCCCCATGAGTTGTTCAGTTGATTTACACCAGTTTTGCAAGTATTGCTTTTGTAGTCATTTGTCTTTTTACCCTGTGCCTCTCGATTTATTCCAAATAACTATAAGTTTTAGTATTGCAAACAATGAATGATACCTTAAATGAGAAGAAAAACATTGCAATTGCAATTAAAGTTTAAATGTAATTGGAGTTGCAAAAGTGTGATTCATATATCAAACAACATCCTTCACAGATCATGTTCAGAAACTTTATTTTAATGTTACCCAAAATTTACTTTCACTTCAAACTGGAATTACATCATAAGTTAAAGGTGTCAGGGAAATGTGTGCCCTTGTTTACAAAAATCTTAAAAGTTTGAAGATAATAGTGCAACTTCCAGGAAGTGTAGAATCACAGGGACATGTGAAGTTCATGTGGAGTTGATCTATATGAGCATATGCTTAAAAACTTTTCTGTTAGCTACATGCACATCCTCAAATTTTATTTTAGTAATCGAGGTGTAGTGCACGATTGGAGGGAGGTATGAGGAGTAGGTAAAAATCAGGTGGATGGTACATAGCTAGAACCAGTGATCCTTTTCTCTTCAACATACATCAGGGTCCCGTAAGTGTGCTCCTCTATAAGATTTTGTGATTGCATCCATCTGAGGAGCTTCTATTTTACTGTTTTAACCTAACTCCAACCAAGTGAAAAATAAAAACACTGCTCAAATTGAGCTCAAAATCAACTCAGTTTTAAGAGCAGAAAAGGATAGATAATTAAAGGACACATAGTAATAAAATAAATTAAGCATTGCCATGGTAAATTGAAAGGCAGAAATTCTTTAAGATGTAATCTAAACTTTGGAGCTATTCATTTGGTCTATGTGAACAAACGTAATTGTATGCATTGTTTTTCTGAAGGAAAAAAAAGTTACTCTTTTCTTTTGTTCTTAGTGACTTATACTGGTGTGCCACCTCAAAAAGACAAGAATTCAAACAAAAATACTACCACAGGAGGGGACATATTTGGATTTAGCAAAAAAGCTAAAGAAGTGAAATTATTTGTTCAAATTAAATGAAAAGAAGAACAACAGTGGAGACTGCCTTATCTAATACTAATAGTAGATAGGGTCTCTCTGTTTGTATTCACTGTTAAGGAAGAATTGGTGAAACAGAGTATCATGTTTAAGTATACACCCTAAATCATGATGATTTGGGAACTCAAAGAAACAGCAAAAACCTTTGAACACCTCTTTTTATCATTGCCTTTATTTTTATCTGTAACATTGCTGGACTAGCAATTCAGAAACTATGGTAAACACATTCATGAATTGAGAAAATGAGCAAATGTCTTAGTGATTTAGGATATGGTTTTCAATATGGACTGAAAAGGTAAAAATCAAGTATTGAGTAAATATAAGAAATAACACCAAATTTTCTGTTGCACTAACAATTGAAGTTAGAAGTGAAAATTCATTACATTTTCTATTTTTTGTTATTTCTTACTTCATATGTGCATATGTACATCCATACGAGAGGAAAAAGGACTAAATAGAAGTATGAAATGTTTGGTAGTATATTGTGTATGATTATATGTATGTGGATCTATCTACATATCTATATTTGTTTATATATACATGTCTATATCTACCTCTATACAATCAAATTCATCTATTTTCATTGTTATTTTTATATCCATGCATGTATGCTACCTATTAATGTTTATACACAAATGAATGTGCAAACAGTTATACACAAATATATGTTCCTTATTTCTGTCTGCTAAAAGGTGGAGAAATAAAGTCACATCAGTAGTAAAGAGCACAACACTTGCCCCAAAAGTTTTATTGATATTATTTCCTACTGATAAGTACAAGGTCATGTTGAGAAATTATTGATTTGAGAACCTGATTCTGTTAATTTCAAAACATGACATTTATTAGATATCTAACCTGATTTTGTCAGATACCTAATATGATTCTCGAATATCTTGCTTTGTGTGGAAGTAGGGAGAAGGTAACAGCATGCAGTACTAGCAAGTGGGATCCAACGACTATGATTGATGCAGAATGCAAAGCATCCTCCTCTCTATGGTTAAACCACTTCTTCACTTGGAGGGAACAAGATACCCATCCTGATAGGATCATGCACTGCCCCTCATGCGGTAACCGTGAGGGCCCATAGTAGCCCCAATGGACACAGACAAGACAAGAGGCATTGTACTTAGAAAGTAAAATTAAATTAAAATCTTTTTGTGTACCTACTTAAAATTATAAAAAAAAATAAATGACAGAAATATAATATACTGTCTGACCTATAGGTACTAGTGGGAGGAAATAGGGTGAATGTAGATGATGAGGGAGTGTGAATTTGACCAAAATAATTTATGTCCATGTGTAAGACTGATTTAGTGTGTAAAAATAGGTCCAAGAACACCACCTTGACAATTAAAAATAAAATCAGTCCAAAAGATGTACCTTCTTGACATCATAAAAAGATAAAATAAGTGGACCATATCAAATATTGCAGAAAAATTTAATCTTAGTAGCTAGTCAAAATGCAATAATTCCACTAAAGAAATAAGAACAGACAAAAATTACCTCAGCTCAATAGATGACATCTAGAAAGAGCCAACAATATACTTACAGTAAAAGAATTGAATGCTTTCCATGAAAATTATATATGTATGTGTTCATATACATATACATATATGTCCAAAAGAATGAATTCCTATATCTGAAATATGTGTCTGTAAAAGTTGCAAGACCTATGGTGAATATACACACATAAGCACTTCTCTCTCTGTCTATCTCTTGCTCTGTCTTTCTTTCTGTCTGTCTGTCTGACTCTGTCTCTCTCTGTCTCTGTCTCTCTCTCACACACACATATACATATACACACATCAGATTTCTATATAAAACAATGAACTGAAAAGAATGGATAAGAATTCCAGTTTGCCAAAAGTTCTAAAACTCAGAGAATTGTCACTATTTGTCTTATTTGGCAGTTTTAAAACTACAGTACCAACAACAACTGTGATACAGAAGTAAACCTGATTTTTAGACTTGTTGCCTTATCTTTTAAAAATATTCAGTGTTTCCATGCTGAAACAAAAATGAGAAATGCAAAGAGAACATGTGGTCTATATGTAACTCCCATAACCTAAAAACACAACTCAAAAATACATGAAGAAAAATGAGAGGTGAACAGAAAACCAACAATTCAATCAACACAGGTAAAAAAAGTCAATATTCCACTAAAACAAGAACAACTGAGCAGCAGACAGAAATCTGAGTTTTTGATTTTTCACATTTGACGAGAGTAAAGTCCATGTCACGTGAATCATATCTCAATAAAAACATTGAAAAAACACTATCATCAATCATTTTCATTTCTTACTAAAGCATTTCTACATTCTCTTGAAGAGAGAACTCCTGTTCAGATAAAATACCTGTCTGGAATAATTTTTTATAATTTACTATTTATATATAATCTTCTTTATTTTATAACTAAAATAATAGTCTTTATCTCTCAATGTGAATTTTCTGTTAAACTTATTGTTACTTTATTCATTTAGAATTATGAAGCCATATTTCATATCACTGTGAAGTGTTTTAACATGATAGCCCAATTCTGAAACTACATACTACATCCTATTAGTCATCATACTCTTGTTAATGCCCTCAGATACCATACTGGCTTTTGCCTACATGACCAGAAAAAGATGGCAGAAAAATGGTGGTTTATTTCCAAGAGTAACTCATAAGAGATGCTGCATCTTCTATACTGGATGTATAGAAAACTTTGTAAAACAGTCTTGGAGAAGCCAGTTAGGTCTCATATGCAGATGCACAAAGGGAGAAATAGATGAATGACATTAGATCATCCACTCTTGTCAAGTTTCAACACAAGGCAATATGGAAACCTACTGCCAAAAATCTATCAAGATTTTGTAGGCAGATGATCCAGTAAAAGGATCACTTCAGTGACTTCAGCTCAACCAACAACTTGACCACAAAATCAAGAGCAACCTGTACCAGCTAAACCTCTCTTACTCTCAGAAACTGTATGATAGTAAGTGTTTGGTGTTTAATGTCTAAGCTTTGGATAATCTTTAATCATTTACTATTTATGATAATCCCATAACTCTTTAAATTTACATGTCATTTTTTCTATTAATAGTTTTATAACTGAATTTTTAAAGTATTTGTAAAATTTTATTTGTATATTTTATTTACCTACTCATTTATTTAGTGCTGTTACTGGAATTTGAACTCAAGTCCTCACACTTTCATTTGGCTTTTTCTCTCAAGCCTTTAGATATACTCCCACTTCTGACTTTTTGCTGATTATTGGAGATGAGAATCTGTAGACTTCTCTACCCAAGAGGGCTTTGAATCATTGTCCGCAGATCTTAGCCCATTGAATAGCTAGGATTATAGGCATGAGCCAGCATCACCTGGCTTGGAAACAATTTAAAAAGGTAATTTTCCATTTGTCCACAAGTGTGTGATGTATTCTTTTCCATAAATTGACAGGTATACACTTGTTCATGTTTAAAGCCATACTACATTTGAAAATAGTGTCTCCTTGGGATGCTTGACTATACCTGTATCAAGAGTAGATACTATTTCATGAAATTTGACAAAAGTTACCATTTCAGGTAATAGAAGACATCTTTAGGCAAGGGTCAGGGAAATCACTGAATGCTAATGTGTATGGAAAAAAGCAGAAGAAAAAAAAAGGGAAACACTCTAGTTAAATTTAAGACTTTAAATAGTTCATTAACAATAGACTTTAATTTTACCACAACTAAAAATATCCTAGATTACCTTAGAGACAGATAGGAGCCAGTTAAGCATTTAATGATGATGATAAAAATAAATTTGTCCTACCAAATTAGTGAGATAGTGATGGAGATAGCAAACTAGGGTTGTTATTTTAATTAGCTTTTCAAATAATCAAATGACACAAAGCTATTAAGGCAGCCATCAAAAAGGCCCAATATCACATTCCATAGCTCTATGAGCTTAGTGACTAGGTTCGATACAAATTTCCCACTGTTTTTCATCCCTTCCTTTTTTTTAATCTCAAGCTTTACAAAGCAATATATTCAAAATCAAATTGTACTTTTTCTTTTTAATGCAGAAGTGTGCAATAAGTTCAATAAACTAAAGATCAACAATATCCTTAGTTGTAAGCAATTTTGAATTCCTATTATATGTAATAATTTTGAATGTTTTGTTGAAAATAAAATTTCTAGTGGCACAACTGACAGAATTATTGACTGCTTTTTTAGTCTATTTTATTTTCCAGTTAGGGAATATATGGGACAGAATCAACTTTTTTTTTTTTACATCTTTGTGTTTACCCAATCAACCACTGACACACCTGATTAAATAAATTCAGTTTTTAAAATGCCCCATTCTTCTAAGTCTTTCACTCGAGGGCATTATTCTCCGTAAGACATTTTAGCTTCAGATCTTCCATTTCATACTGCTATGTCTTCTACAGCTTCGATGCTTGCCTTCACAAAACAGGCATTATAATAAGATCTTCCTTATGGTGATATGAAGTGATCATAATAGCACTTAATATATTCAAATTATTTCAAAAATGCAAAAGATTAATATTCTTTTTTTTTACTACAAACACACATATATATGATGAGTTTTTATTTTATTTTTCTGTTGGTCTTAGGGCTTGAACTCTAAGCCTCAGTGCAGTCTCTGAGCTCTTCAGTCTTCAGTTCAAGGCTAGAGCTCTACCACTTGAATGACAGTGCCACTTCCAGTTTTCCCGTGTTTAATTGGAGATAAAAGTATCCTAGACTTTCCTGCCCCAGCTATCTTTGAATCATGATCCTTACATCTCAATATCCTGAGTAGCTAGGATTACAGGAGTGAGCCACCAGAGCTCAGCTCATATATGGGCTTTTAAATCTTTTAGAATTAACTGTTGGTTTTCAAGATAAAGTCAAAAGTATTTAGTACAAATGTACTCTCAAACTGCCTTCCCATTACTACTGTGTATCTTCCAGAATTGTGTCTTCTGAATCCTAGGACTATTTATTCAGTTTAGATATATTCCTTCTTGTCCTAGTTTTCTACAGAGAGACTTTACCATAAAAAGATTTTCAGCATTGACAAAGGCTTTTTCAGTATTGACTGAGAAGACCATATGATTTTTGTTCTTCATCTTGTTTATAGAATGCATTTTATTATTATTATTATTTTGATTTGTGTATGTTTAACCATCCTTGCATCCATGGGATGAAATGAACTTCATCAAAATGTATGGTATTTTTAAAGTGCTGTTGAATTCAGTCTAAACAAATTGTATTAAGTATTTCTGCATCAACATTAATCAAGTGATTGCCTATAAGTCTCACAAAAAATTCTAGACCTGATTATAAAACACTATTCTATTCCTGAAAATTTGTAATGAAAAGGCTTGCTGCCTAACTTCATAGTAAAATCTTTAAATATGTTCCAGAGTAGTTTTGTTCAAGCTATCTTTCAATTCAGTATACATAGTGTAAGAATTTTCCTGAAGGTCACCATCTTCTTGGCTTTAGAAGCTCTATTTCATGTGATCACCTGATGAATTGTACAGAAGTCAGTATTTATACTTCAAAGTTACAGACTAGTACTGTGTAGATGGATGTGTATATATGTTAGTTTATGACAAAACACACAATCTCCTAGGGGACAAATGCCAGATTACCTTCTTTAAATAAATGTTTCCAAACTAGCCACTGCTGATTGGCACCTTATAATCCTAGCTCTTCAGGAAGCTAAGATCTGAGAATAGTAGTTTGAAAATAGTCCAGGCTTGAAAAATCTAAGAGACTTACTTATGAGGAAGTGGTGTTGTGGCTCAAGTGGTAGAGCACAAACCTTGAGCATAAGAGGAAAAAGACAGTGCCCACTCTGAGTTCAAGTCCCAGTACCAAAATACAAAACAACAAAATGAGTTTTTTGATGACATTTTTTCCCATTTCTTTTGTATTGTTTTAAAATGTAGAATATTTTTACTAAACTTATTTTAATAACATAAATAGGATTGCCTTACTGTTTTGAAAGATATTATCTCCTTACAATGTATATTCATACATACAAGAATGTAAACTGTGTGTCATACCTTACTAAATACTAAATAATCACTGAAAGATCATAACTAACTGGAGACAGTCCATGCTGGTCTAGAAATCTTACCTGAATTGAAATGAAGATTTCTATTATATGAACACTTGGGTGTAATGAGATACCTGGGTTTTAGGTTTATTGAACTATATATGCTATTACTTTGTACCCAACATCCTGAGGAATTTATTATAAACATGATGAATATCTTAAAGAACTCCAGATCTATTTGAGTACTCCACACATACTTAACTAAATAATGATGCTGTGTTAAATGAAGGTGTTCAGATTTTTCAACAAAATATTTGGTTGTAATATGATAGATTGAAGTCCTTGGCAACAGTTACTGTACCTTCACAATACAGTTTATTATGCAATGATTAAACTTTAGCATTCCATTTCTGGAACATTCACTGAAGTTATTTCCAGGGACACTTAAAAAGAATCAAAGAAATTACTTAAGCCTGGCACCACTGGCTGTGCCTGTAATCCTCTCTTCTCAGGATGCTGAGATTTGAGCATCACAGTTCAAAGCCAGCTGGGGCAGTAAAGTTCATGTGACTCATATTCATTTATTCACCAGAAAACTGGAAGTGACACTGTGGCTCAAATAGGTAGAGCAGTTGTAGAACTAACAAAAAATATCAAATTTTATCATTGCAAGTTATCTTGAGTACTAGATTCACTTGAAAATAAGTGATGAGCTATAAAAGAAACATTTGGTGAAAGATAAGAATAACACAAAAGTTCTACCCAGCTATTTAATTTTGACACCATAATGGAAGCAAATATTATTTCACACTTGTTTTGAATGTTTACAGCAATAAGTGATTATTTGCTTATAGAAAGATAAAAGCCCACTGGAACTTTGTCTTCATATATACATAAACACACACACACACACACACACATTCACACATACACATATATGTACTATATACATATATGGTATATATGGGGTATGTGTGTATATGCTACAACTTCAGAAAGGGATTTCAAGTCATTTTTTACAGAACAATAAGTTAGTGTTTGATCATCATAAACAGCATCATCAGGTCTTTCTTTTGTGTTTTCCTTTGGTCATGGGGCTTGAACTGTGGGCCTGGGTGCTGTCCTTGAGTCATAGTACCAGTTGGTCTTTCTTCAATGTTATTTTCTCACTATTTTCCACTTTTGCATCATGGCTCTGATATTAACACTAGTTTTTGGATTTTTTGTGTAGTTTTGCATTCTTAGTCTCCTATGATTCTGTAACATTGACAAACAAATATCTTTCTAAACTTAATTTCATCCTTGAACCACAAAGGTATATGAAATTATTCTTCATGGTTCTTTCCTTGGGTATCTTAGAGATAGATCAAAATCATATTTGTGGGGCATGCCTGCCGGATGCCTTGCATCATTAAGAAGCGGTTCTAGCCAAATGACGAATCAGTGACCCCTGACCACTTCACCCCTTTTCAGCAGGAAGTAGTTCTAGAAGAGACAACCTACGCCCATACTTCCAGCCTGGTACCCCTCTATTAATAAAAAACAAAAGAGGGAGATGTGGGGCATGCCTGCCTGATGCCTTGCATCATTAAGAGGCAGTTCTAGCTGGCCCCGCCTCCCAGCTTTGGGACCACCTGTAGCCAAGATGGCGCCTGGTGGTGAACCTGGAGGCGGTCCTGTGGGCCATGACATAGATGTAGGCCGCCCCTTAGGGAGGTCCCTTGGAACTCCACCCTGATGGACAGCTCAGGCATCAAATCCCAGCCCCTACATAGATGCACGTACCCCTCCCCTTCCACCGCCCTCCGACCCCTTTAAAAGAACTGCTCATTGCCTCCATTAAAAGAGTCTTAGCGCTGACTGGCTCCCAGACTGTCTATGTGTCCTCCGTCGAGAGGGGGACTGGGTGGCAGTCTATCAGCCCTCTTATCCTCTTCCTGGACCCATCACATGGGGTGTGCTATCCCATCTCTCCTGCAGGACAGGAGAGCACGGGAGGCTAAAAACCCCTGACATATTTATCTTCGTAAGTTGATATTGATCTTTTTGAAGACTTTTTTTATTATAAAATACAGAACGCCACAGAAAACAATATATAAATGTTGGTATTAATACGTTGGATAATATTATATGGTGAATCTCTTTTAGTGACAACCTAGATAAGGATAGGACTTTGCTTTCTATTTCAGAAATACTTTTACTAACAGTTTCAGTTGCTAATAGTGTTTCTATTTTTCTACAAATAACCAATTTCCTTTTTTTGTCAATTAACTCCAGGCTCTTCAGTTAATAAATTTTATTGCTTTCATGGGCTTCAATGCACATGGTATAGGGTGGGGATATATTCAGTGTCAATTTACCAGAGTTGAAGCTCTGTTTCCTAACTTTCCCTAACTTGTGTAGGGATGATTTTGCTGTGTCTTTATAAGAGGCACTTGGCATTGAAATGAGAAGTGAAGAGAGTATGAAATATGAAAAATTTACAGTCACAGTCAATGATAAAAACAAGGCATTTTGGCAAGAAAAACACTTAAGATGGCTAAAGCTACTTAATCAGTGGTGGTTATTAGGGCTTAGTTTGAAAAGTAGATGATAGAGAATTCCACAATAGAACTTAGCTTATTGTTGTTTTTCATTCAAACGTTGGACCAAGAGTGTTTACTTACTTTCCTTTACATACCTCTGTGTTTCCTTTCTACATCAAAATTTATAGTATTCCAGAAGAAACAGTATCAAATAATTAAAATATCTCTTAACTAGTCATGTGTAACTTATACAATCAAAACTGTATGACCATAAAATTTCTATAGTGATTAACTATTATTAATAAAAATAATTACTTGCACATGCCATCTTCATTTTTCCATTTTGCCTGGTGTGCTTTGTGCACATCACCATAGCACATGTCCATAACGTGTTCTCTTTCTGAAAATCTTCATTTAATCTAGATGTAAGCAATAAGCATGTGCTTATTGTGTCAAAACCTGTCTCTTATCTTTGCCCAGAGTGTATTCTGTACTAACTTCCTCTGTTCTGACAGATCCACTGTCTACATTAGTATAACTTTGTAGTAACTGAAAGTAGACAGAGTGTGTCATCCAACTTTATTCTTGTTTCCAATATTGTATTATTTGTTATGAATTCTTCACATTCTACTGTGGATCCATTTGCCTAGTTCTGCAGAAAGAAATATATAAACACTAGATTGATAGGATCATAGTGAATCAGTAAATCTCATGAAGAATTGTTGACATGTTATGAATACTACATTTCCAATCCATAAATGTGACCAATTTGTCCATTCATTTTGTTATTATTTATTTTCTTTCAATGATGTTTGGCAGCATGCAGTGGATAACTTTTGTGTTAAATTTATCCTTAAGTTAAGCATCATGTTTGTTCTATAGATAAAACTTTTCTCACTCTCGCTTTTGGGTTGTTCATTGCTAATATACAGGAATATAAATGAGTTCACATATATACTAACATGGAATCCTGCAACCATGCTAAGCATGTTGATGTATTGATTGCAATTTTATGCCCTTTGGTTTTTCTATTTACAAGAAAGCTCTTCTGAGGATAGAGATAATTTACTTTCTTTCCAATCCATTTATGTTTTACTTCTTTCTTCTAGGACTTTGTTTCTCTGTTTGGTCAGAGCAAGCTAGAGTTGTCCCCTTTCCTTACTCTGTCATCTTTGCTCCTCTTTACTTACATTTTGGATGTCTTCCTTTTCTCGCCCACATTTTCTTTTGAGTCTTCATACATGGTGAAATTTATGGTTTCTCATAAGAATTTGGAGACTTTCTTTAAAAAATTATTTTTATATTTTAGTTTTCACCAAATATAATCCCTATTGATATATATTCAAATTCATTGCTCTTTTTATCTGCCAGATGGCATAGATATTTAAACTTCTCTAGATAATATTTTACTCTAGTTATATTGCTTTCTAACTCTAGTTTTGATTTGGTGCCTTTCTCCTAAATTGTAATAACTTAAATTGCATGTAATTTCATTTTCATATTTCATGTTAATATTTGAACATATTACTATGCCTTTTGTTCCTGTAACTCTCTAGTAAGTACATCTGGGGATTCTTTGGGAATAGTTTCTATAGGTTCTTATTTTCCCCTAAGTATGTTCCATACTGTGTGTGTGTGTGTGTGTGTGTGTGTGTGTGCGTGTGTGTGTGTGTTTTCTTTTTGTTCCCTCATGGGGTTTGCTCTTGGGGCCTAGGCACTGTCCCTAAGCTCTTTTGCTCAAGCCTAGTGTTCTACCATTTTGAGTCATAGTATTACTTTGCGTTTTTTTGTGGTTAATTGGAGGTGAAAGTCTCACAGACTTTCTAACCCAGGCTGGCTTTGACTGTGATCTTCAGATCTCAGCCTCCTAAGTAGTAGCACCCAGTGTGTTTTTATTTTTAATTATTAGTAGTCTCTTCAGATATTCTATGTTTTCTTTCTTTTTTGCCCTCTAATTTACTTTATTGTTGCTTTAGTGGTTATATGCAGTTGCCTTATTTTTACATATATTATTTCCTTTGGTAAAATGTTATCTATTCCCTCATTCTCTCCCATTGCCTCCCCCCAACTCCATCTACAAGTTGCATAGTTCACTTTCATCAGTGTTCAGTGCAGCCAGTACACTACACTGCTGAACTTTTTCACCCTTTACCCTGTGTTTTCTTTAAGGAAAACATAGTCTGAAATTATATAATATAGTGGTTTTAGAAAACAATTCCTCTTCCAGTGAAGGCTATAGTTTTTCCTTTCTTCTTTTTGTTAGTGCTTGTTAGTTTAGTGACTTTCCTAGACTAACGATGTATATTCTGCACTGTTTGTCATTTGAGGCTTCCAAGTGTGTTGTCACCGCTTTTGTCGTCAGCTAGATACTTCAGTTTTCTCAAATGATCAGTTGCAATAAGTCTCAGCCTTTTTCAACAGGTGTACTGTGTATTTAGTTACAGCTTCCAAGCTTTGGAGGACAAATTATAATTCTTCCTTATTTTTCAAATTCTCATTACGGGATTTCAAGTTATTGATAGTTTGGGCCCTATTAGGAACTATCCCAGGCATGTAACAGTTTCTAAATATATGTTTTCATTTCTACATTGACATCAACCCACTTTAGGTTTTCATATTCCCCTTTGGATAGTTAATTCCTCTGTTTTTCCTGTATTTATTTATTTTGCCAGTCTCTTGTTATCCCTACTTTTCTTAGACAGCAACAATGTTAAAAAATTGCCACTAATCATTTTTGACAAATTCCCTGTGGAAATTGCTGTTTGCACAAAGAACAAGTTTGCCAGATAAAGACAAGGCCTGGAAATGTAGCTTGCCAAAGTTGTTGACACAGGTTAGGCAGTACTAGGTCTCTGGGGAGGAAGCTTTTATGTAGTTCTAAACTTATTCTGTCTCCTTTCTTCTTGCTGTTTATTTTGACAGGTCTTGGAGTTGTATGGCTATTAATTTTAAAGGCTACTATGAAGCCAGGTAGGATAGAAATGATGAAAATTCAGATTCATAAGATTCTCTTAAATGAACAATGAAAATGAGTCTATACAAGGAACTTATGATACTGTCAATGGTAAGTTTAGCTTTGTTGATTTCTGCCAAGAGTAATTGCAAGGCTTACTGTCACTTTAAAGTACTTGGAGGTGTCTGCACACAATTAATGTGTATAATTCTAACATAAACAATTATGTTCTTTTATATCAAGTGATAGTTCATTTATAATCTCTTCATATAATGTCTGAGTATGCATTTCTGTGTAGTTACCCTGTTCAAATATTACTAAAGTCTGTTCTACTATACAGAATCACTTATTAGATAGTAGCAGATTCTATACAGTAACCTAGATTTTAAATTTTTAAAAAAAGCACAAAAGAACAATTATTAGATCAGTTCAATATCCTAAAAGCCTCTGAAAATATAAAAATATATAGCTCTGGGATTAATACTGCCCTGGTAATTGGAAAAGAGTTTTATTCACGTGAGAGAAGATCATTAGAGGATGGAGGAGAGGGAGAAGTTGGGAGTTTGTAAAGCAAGGAAAGTCTCAGAGTGTGACCCCATATTGCCCAGTGAGAGTATTTTTTATTGCCTGAGGGCCATTTCAGAAACAAATCAAGTTGCTGCAGGTAGCAGAGTACTCCTGTTCCAGGAGATGCCAGCTGGGGCATTTGGGCAATGAAGGGCCTTGGGGTAGTCATTATACTTTCTCTGGCTAGACTAAGCCCCTTTCTTGAGGATCTGAAAACCACTAAGCCTGTTGTCAGCGTTTAACAGTCCAGGATCTATCAGTAGCTGTAGGGAACTGATTCTATGTGGAACTGAGAGATCTGAGCAAAGAAGTGGAAGCCCTTGCAATGTTCTCCAGCTTTCTGCCTTTGGTAGGGTGAATAACTGCTTGGTCAGGTCTGGAAGAAGGCAAACCTGTAGGCAGAGCACCCAAGTAACTCAGTTCTCTTTCCACCAGTGCAGACCCAAATGCTACATTTGTCTATCAGAAGGCTGATCAGAATCACATGAAATTTGTGGAAATACATCTGGAAAAATCATTTTTATACTAGGAGAAAAGAATGGAAAATATTTTGTACTTACACACAGATCAACCAATTGCAATAATTTGTGGAACTCTGTTAATTATTTCTTTGAATTATTCTCTCTTGTGATAGTCTAATGCATTTTTCAATATTTTTACCCACATTTTGATTATTTTTAACTTATCTATGGGGTAATTATATATATTTTTTTATTTTATTGTCAAATTGATGTATAGAGAGGTTACAGTTTCATACATTAGGTCTTGGGTACATTTCTTGTACTGTTTAAACTTGTATACGAGGCAAGCTCTCTTGCCACTAGGCCATATCCCCAGCCCTTACTTTTTAAATTTGTGGGAAAATTCCTACCTTTCCATTCAGAAAACACCTATCATATGAAAACAATTTAAGAAGATACTGAGTCGAAAGGACATGTTGAAGGTAGTATCTTTTCTCTCCTCCATTGTGGTTTTACTCCTGTAGGGCTCTGCTCTTCAGAGTTTGTAAATAAGAGAAGGCAGGCCTAACTCCAAGCTACCTTTCTGTAGCAGAATTGCATGATAACTTAAAATAACACAGCTATATTAAGAAAAAAAATCAAATACTCAATTTGTATTATGAAAGTCTCTACATATATGGATATTAACCAACCTGTGATCTAAAAGCACCAATTACTCATAGGATGATCATCATTATGCCTTTAACATATTGATTTATTCATACTCTATGCTGACAAAAAGAAATGAGGGAAGTCATGTGATAAATATAGTAGATATTAATCATGCAGAAAATATTCTTAATAAAGAGCCATTGTCTTCACAAATCATACTGATTATACCTACAACACAGCAAAGACCATTAGATATTCTACTAATTCATTAAGTAACACATTGTCTTAATACTTTTTATTCCTTTTTTTCAAATAATTAATATTATTACAAGTTGTAAAGAAGTATCCTCATTTCTTTTATTCTTTCCTTGCTTTCAATAAGCAAATTATATGTTTTAGCCTATAAAGAGTATGAAGAAACTACTCTTTTTAATTGTGTAAATTATATGAGCAATATTTGGCCTGCCCCAATTTAAGCCTCCTAATTTTAACATACACATGTATATTAACTGATCTTTTAAATTTTATACTATTCTATGTTTTGTTAATTGGTCCCTAAGTTTCCATATTACTTTTTCTACAATATTGCTATACTGTTTAGATACTTTTCAGAATAACACAATTAAAATTCATTTACCTTCAAGGTGAAGCAACTGGGCTATTACCTCTTGATGCCCTGTTATTGTCAGTTAGTGGCAAAATTAATTCCAGGCTTTCTGCATTGCCTGGCATCTGTAATCCAACTACATGGGGAGTGAAGATGCAGCCCAGAACCAGAACAGGTTTAAAGTTAATGAGACTCCCATTCCAACACCAAAGTTTGACATGGTGGCACATCTCCAAAATTCATGAGCTTGCTATGCAGCCTGACATGGACAACTTTGTGTGACACTATCTGAAAAATAACTAAAATGAATAAGATATGTATGTGTATGGATCAAATGGTAGAGCACCTGACTGGAATCCAGACCATCATTTTCATCACAGCAATAACAACTAAAAATAATAGTATTAATAATTGATGATGATGAGGTTCATTGAGGGGGCTAACTTTTTTTCATAGAATGATTTCCCATTTTATTCTTTTGAGAAGAATATTCAAGTTATTTATAAAAATGGTGATTTTCACTGGAGGCCAGTGATTCGTGTCTGAAATCTTAGATCCTTAGGAGGCTGAGATCTGAGGCTTGAGTTTGAATCCAATCTAGACAAGAAAGTCAGTGAAATTCTTAACTCCAGTTAATCAATGAAGAATCAGAAAGTGGAGCCATATTTCCCTCAAGTGGTATAGCACCAGCTTTGAACAAAAGGAGCTTGGAAACAGTGCCAAAGCCCAGAGTTCAAACCTCAGGACTGAAAAAACAAAAACAAACAAACAATAAAACCATGGTTATGCTCTCTTTCAGAGTCATATTTGTTTTGCATAGTAGGTAGTTATAAACTCTTACAGACTTTACTAAGAAAGAATCACTTAAATTGAAGAGATGAAAGGCTCCATCTGGTTACTATTTAAGTACAAAGCTAAACATTGAGTTAGAGATTCCTGATGCCTTTCCAGACTTTACTCCTAAAGGAGAGTAGGTGCATGGCCATTTGAAAGTTCCAAAGGATTTTATTAGCTAGACAAAAAGAACACTGTCTCAGCTTAGTGACTAGTTCTTCCCCTTTTATTTTCAATGAGAACTTCTTTAATAATTCAGACATATTTAATCTCGTTTCTGATACGTATTAAGAATATAGTCCAAGGGAAGCTATTTACATCATTTTTTTATTGTTCTCCCACTTTAAAGTGGGATTCTATCTTTTTGTAGGTTGTGGTGGAAGACAGATCAGACACACATGCACATTGCTTTTCACAATACCAGTGGCAAGATAAATTCTGGAAATCTTACCTATAAATATATAATAATTACCTATGAATAAATATTATCTGTGAGCACTAGCATGTTTTGTTGGATGGTTGAAATAGTCATCCTCTTTGTTCAATGAAGAATATTCTCTTATTTGAAGAAAATGATCTGCTCAAGAGAACAAAGATAATGAGAAAAGTAAGAACCTAGCAGCTAAACAACAGAATATCAGTGCTGGGATGTTCAAGAGTTATCTCTTAGTCTATTTCAGAACACTTAGCTGATTTGCCAAATGGTATATGATATGATACATTCAAGGGTGAATTTGCCATGGTCTTTTTGTTGGACAGTTAAGGGGGATCTCTTAAATCACGCAAGCAGCTCTACAGCTTTCATTTTTTCCAGTGTTTGCAGAGCTGTGTAATTGTCTTCATTCTTCAAGTTCTATTATCTCCCTGAACAGCAAATTATAATTTCATTTACAAACAATATTTTCAAATGATCATGCATAGGATGAAACATAATACTCAGAGAAGACTAAAATTCTTGTTTCCCAAGATATTCTGTGACTAGAGTCACTCAACTGTGTATTTGTCAGAATTTGGAGACTCAGCTGTTAACTCAGTTATTTTGAGTCAATTGTACTGTTTGATTTGAATCTTTGACCTCAACAGACTCATAGTAATGATGACATTTAATGATTCAAGTACATCCTTAAAGTCTACTTAAAATTCATATAAAAATATTGTCTCAAGTTGGACTAATTTGATATAAAATTTGTAATCATAGTCTCATAAGTGAATTTACTCAGTTCCTTTAAACATTAAAGGTAAAAAACAGTACAAGGAATGTACCCAAGGCCTAACGTATGAAACTGTAACCTCTCTGTACATCACTTTGGCAATAAATATGAAAAAATAAATAAGCATTAAAGCTAAAACTATTTTTACAAGTTTCTTTTATTAGTTGTCAATTACAAAATATTGGTCAAATTATAATCAGTGCTATTAATTCCACTTACCTATGATAGGCCAAAAATTGATTGTAAAGTACATTATAGTCAAGTAGATATATAGTCAAGTAGTAGATATAGTCCAGACTAGATCTAAACTACTCTGTGTCTACAATGGGTGTATTTTATATATGGGTGGTATGGCCCTATTTTGACTGGAGAGCATATGAATTTTCTTTTATATCTAAATAAGTCTTTGAACTAAAATAGAGATATTGTCACTTGACTAAAATCTTCAAAATAAAGCAGTAATTTTATTTATGTGTGTATACTAATATAGACTTATATTCTACTTTGACTATTGCTTAATATATGAGATTAAAGCATTTATTCTGTGTTTATTATGATCCTGTTACAAATTATAAAAATAAAGCATCACCCCTAGCAGAACAATTGAAATAAGGAAAACATTAGCCTCAATATCAATGCTATATTTTATCACAATGAAAATAATTTCACAGAGAAACAAACTGAGCTTCCTTCATGATATAAGTTCCCTTCACGCCATAAACATTTTGTACCCTGTAATTGAATACTGAGGAAAAAATAACTAGAATGTTTAAAATTGAATTAAATCATATTAGAAACTAATCAATTTTTGTGAGGGAGACTTTCAAAGTGAATTTTAGATGATTGAACTATTTTATGTTATTTTATTAGTGTATATTAAATATGCCAAGATGTTTTCTTTTGCTATTTGTATTCACACATATAATGTACATTAATCAAATTTTCCTCCATTACTCTACCCTGTCTTCTTCTAAGTTTTAACTAATTTTTAATTTTATTATCCCATTTTCAAATTTTATGAAGCCTTAATAAGTAAAACTGTTTTTAATAAGAGTAAAAAATGCTAAAATAGACAAATTTGTTCAGATTAAACACAATACACACAATTCAATTCCTTTTAAGTAATAAAATCTGTGATGAAAACATAAGGCGCACACACACACACACACACACACACACACACACACACACGGAATAAAATCATTGCTGTTGGAGTCAGTCCAGATAATATTTAGAAGACTAATTTTTTTTTTCTTATTTATTGTCAAAGTGATGTACAGAGAAGTTACAGTTTCATACATTATGTCTTGGGTACATTTCTTGTACTGTCTGTTACCTCCTCCCTCATTCCCCTCCTCCCCCTTTCCCTCTCCTCCCATGAGTTGTTCAGTTGGTTTACACCAAATGGTTTTGCAAGTATTGCTTTTGGAATCATTTGTCTTTTTATCCTTTGCCTCTCGATTTTGTTATTCCCTTTCACTTCCCTATAAAAGACTTAATTAATTAATTAATTTATTTTTTTATTTTGCCAGTCCTGGGGCTTGGACTCAGGGCCTGAGTACTGTCCCTGGCTTCTTTTTGCTCAAGGTCAGCACACTGCCACTTAATCCACAGTGCCACTTCTGGCCATTTTCTATATATGTGGTGCTGGGGAATCGAACCCAGGGCTTCATGTATACGGGGCAAGCGCTCTTGCCACTAGGCCATATTCCCAGCCCAGAAGACTAAATTTAAAGCAAGGTTGGCTGTGGTTTTCTTTTTATGTTAAAAATCCTTGGAGATAATAGCATATCTGCTAGGAAACAAGGAAAGTACGTACACATGTGTTCTGTTCCTATGATAAAACTCTTGACAAAAATAATATCAAAGGAGGAAAGTTTTACTTTAGCTCATAGCATTAGAGGTTTTAGTCAATGCCATAGCTATGCTGAAACTGTAAGAAAGCATGCAATTAATCCAAGCTGCTTATGGTAAACAAGAGAGAGAGAAGAAGGGGAGGGGACAAATATACCCTTCAAATTCCTACCACCTTCAGCCAAACTCCTCCTATGCACAGTAGATAAAGCTTTCTACTCACTGAGCTAGATGTAATTTGACCCAAACATGTACAAAGGCCACGCCCCTGAACCCTGCTTTCTTGAGGTCCATATCTTCTCTCCAGGGATCTTTGGGAGAGAGCTCATATTCAGCACACAGCATGGATCTAATCAATTGACTGGGAACAATGACATTTTGTATTAATTTTAACAATGATGAGGTAGCATAATTAAAGATAGAATGAAGCATCATATGGAAATAACCAGGTAAGTTGTAATATCTGATCAGATTTACATTTTATTACACATGGAAATGGATTTTTCAGCAGAAAACATCAAACATGAAATTGTTGCAACATATTTTTAAATAAATTAGTCAGCATAATCCATAGCATAGTAAATGATTAAAAGAGAAGTAAATACCCATAAGATAATTTTGAAACAGTAAATTTTCAAAAGATATAATTAAGATATACAAATTGTTTTCAGAACCCCAAATTAATTCTAATGATCAATTTTAATAATTAGTGAACTAAGAGCATGCAATGTACCTGCCTGTACACAAATTTGTTACATAAGCTGGATTTTGGGCCCTATTTACCTCCTCTACTGACTCTATCATTTCAGGTATATCTAGGCTATTTGCCCCAAGGAATAGGCTTTCTCTCTTAAGTCCACATTCATTATCAGTTCTCTGAGTTAAAAAAAAAAAAAAGCTATTTATAAGGGAGCATCATATGCAAATTAGCTATTTTTGAATTAAAGTAAATAAATTTATCTGGGCTTCTCAACTTTAGAGCAATTCAAGGAAAATAAGACACAGGGCATAAATACATTACAAACCTAAACAACAATATCAGAACAGAAGACCAAGGTAGAAGAAGCTTGTCCATAAAGTATTGAGATTGAACTTCTAAATCCAGGAATACTTCAGTAAGTTTGGAATATCAAAGGAAATAGAGAAATAAGAAGGACATGCTGATAGAAAACCTCTCAGCTTCTTCCTCCTTTTCTTCCCCATACTCCTCCTTCTTATTCCTAATGCTCTTTCTCTTCTTTTTTAATTCTTTTCTTTTGATATAAAAGAAATATACTTTATGAAATTTAAAAACAATTGGCTTTACAAAGTTTGTGGAATAGTGATACACGGATGAAAATTAGTGCGTACTTGAAATCCAAGAAGCTTAAATGCTGTTAAGGTTTACATCTGTAGTTCCCAGACCTGACATGTTTGGCAAATCTCCTCTTTCATCTTCCACATCAGTCATCATGGAAGATGAAGAGAGAGGTTTCAAACATCAGATATGAATGTGTTGTTTTCATACATAGTCTATTGGTTGGAACTTGTGTGTATGCTACCACATGTGACATCAAACTGATTGTGAATGATGTTAAGTTTTGGGTCCAGAATTAGAAAGAAAAATGAAGATACTGGCTTTTGATTGTACCATATGTTTAACACATATTTCCCACACAGGTAGCCCCAATTTCTACTTCTGTATTAATTCAGAGAATACTGTTCTAAGTACTGTATATGGTAGTAGGCTGAGTAGGTAGTACCATGAGTCATTTGAATTATTGTCTCTGCCAAGCACATGTAAAATGTGCAATGAATGTGTAGTTTAAAACATACAATAAACTTTCAAACTGTATCACACGTATAAGACTTATGTTTGACAGATGATAATGTATGTGTATATATACATATATATACATATGTAAGGTAATGTACTTTATGTATAATGTACATGTATAGATGATGTAGATATGGATGTATGTTATGTACTTTAAGAAAGAATTTTCTTCCAGGTGCTAATGGCTCATGCCTGTAGTCCCAGCTACCCAGATATCTTAGATGTGAAGATTGTGTTTCAAAGTCAGCCAGAGCAGGAAAATGTGTACCTGTGAGTCTTATCTCCAGTCAACCATCAAAAATCCAGGAGCAGAGCCACGGCTCAAGTGGTAGAGTCGCAGCCTTGAGTGAAAAACCTAAGGACAGCACCCAGACCCTTAGTTGAAGCCTTGGTACCATCATGTACACACAAAAAAGAGTTTTCTGTAATTTCCCAGAGGTGGAGTGTGTTCAAATGGCAGAATCTTCAAGCAATATTGGTCCATTGTTTCACAAAGACGTGTATTGGTGACGATTTTCATCTTTTCTTTTCAATAACAAACACAATATAAAGGAGCTTGCATCATAAGCTGAAAGCCAAACATTTTTTTTTCTTTGTTACTGGAAAAAAAGTTCTGTCCTGTGTAGTTTCTATTATTGATGATCTTCTTGTATCCCCTTCCTGTGGTTGTACCCCCCCATCTCTGTATCTTATCTGAGTATATTGGAAACCGTGTATACTGGTATTAGAACTAGGAAATTGAAAGGGAATACCAAAATCGAGAGACACAGGGTTAAAAGAAAAAGACAAACAACTACAATAGCAATACTTGCAAAACTGTTTGGTGTAAATGAACTGAACAATTCATGGGGGGGGGAAGGGAAAGGGGGAGGAGGGAGGGGGGAATGAGGGACTAGGTAACAAACAGTACAAGAAATGAATCCAATGCCTAACGTATGAAACTAACCTTTCTGTACCTCAGTTTGATAATAAAAATTGTTTAAAAAATAAATATATATGCAAATTAAAAATAAATAAATAATGTGGATCTTCAAAGAAGACAGCGGAGGAGCTGCAGTGCACTAGTTGCGCTCCCTCCGACACCATAGTTTTCTCACCCCATAGAAACTTTTATGCCTAGAAAGACAGCCAGAATAAGTTCTAACAGTACAGGGATTCTGGACAGGAAGGAAAAATCAACTTTGCTTGTCTGAAAACACAGATTTGAGCTCCGGGCAGTGTCCCACCACCACGCCAGTGCCGGTGCCAGCACAGTGCCCAGCACAGCAAACCGCAAGCCTTGCAGCTAAAGCACACAGCATAGACCAGGGAGAAATACTCCAGACAGCGGCTGAGCACCGACGACCTGAAATCGCAGAGGAAGCATGAGTACCCCACGAAAGACATTCCCACTCGCACCCACAGAGCAGCTTCTGGAAGGCAGCCCTTCCCCCCACCACCAGAGCAAAGCGCCATCTTTGCCACTGGCATTTGGTCAGAACAGATTGGAACTAAAGCGGGCCTGGGGAAAGTGAGGTCAAAGTAGCCATCTTTGAAATGGGCAAGAGGGACCGACCTGTGAGAGTCACCTCCGCCCAGGAGAACACCCCCTGCCCAGGCAGGAGGCATATCCTGGGCCACGGCTCAGCCAGAGGTGCCCGTCCTGCCCACCAGAAATTCAAAATTTACAGCCAATGCAGAGAGCAGCTCCCGGTGGCACGGAAACACCAGACAGGGGAACAGACAGTTCCTGAGAAAGTTAAACAGTCCTGTCACAGAGGAAACCCAATTCCCAGCCCAAAACGGAGCTGTACTCCATAGCCACCTCCACCAAGGAGTCCGCCCCACCCAGGAGCATGTAGTTTCCCCCAGGCAAGCAACTCTCAGTTGGATAAAAGAGGCCAAAGGCACCCCGCTCTGCTGACTCCACGGCCTATTCATAGCCAGGCGTTAAAGGCAGCAGCCCCACAGGAGACAGAGGAGCTACGGTTCCTGAGACTCCTCAAGTCCCCATCTACAGAGGACGCCAAGGACTGCCAGCAAGGTGTGCAAACCCCAGAGACCCAGGATTGCACCAACAGAGGTGAAGGATCAGAACAGAACCACCCCTGCAAACTGAAATCAAGTCAAACACAGCCAAGCAGCAAAATAGACTGCAGACCATCACGAGGAAACCAGAGACTGGGGAAAGACCATCCAAATAAGGAGGACTCCATTTTTTTTTTCACTTCTGAAACTTCATCATTTTTTTGTTTGATTGTTTGTTTTGTTTTCCATTTTTACCTGTTTGTTTTATCAAGTTTTTTTTCTTCGCTGTTTGTTTGGGTTGTTCCTTTTCTGTTTTTATTTTCCTTTTTATTTTTTTTTTAGTTTTTAAATAATTTTTCTCTGTTTTGTGGACCTGTCTTCCACTATCTTTACTTTATTGCTCTCTTTGCGTTTTCTTTCTCTAAAAATTACTTTCCTATGAATAACACCTCCACTCTTTTCTGCTAACACTCCAGTGTCAATCATTTTAACCTTGTTCTTTCTACTGATTCTACTCTTCTCCACATTTCCACGTCACTGAAACTAAACCAAAACCACCACCCCCCCTCCCCAATACATTTTACTCTATTCTCTTTACTAACCCCAACTTAACCTCCTGACTTACTGCCTGGACCTCCAGTTTCCATTGACTCCTGGTTATTGGATAGAGGGTAACCCAGCTTAATCTGAGTGAATCAAAGGGGTTCATAGAGAAAGCCAGTCCTAAAAGAACTTAATAAAAAACAAGAACTGTTTATAGGGTTGTAACAGTAAATAAGTAACTACTGATTACAGGGCCCAGGATCAGTTGCTATATTGAAATTGTATTCTTTAGGAACACCAAACCTAATTTTATAGACAAGTATAAAAGGTATCTTTATATAATTGTGAACATGTAAAATTTACACAACAGTGCTTGGTAAGGGCTGCTTTGAGTCTTAAACGGTGCTCATAGGAGCTTGTAGATTGGCATTCCCAGTCCAAATGGGCAGAAGGAACACAAGAAAGATGGCAAACAATGAAGTCTTATCCCCCACTCAAAACAAGCAGGAAGCAGAGCAGTCAATCAAAGACATAAAAGAGAACCCCCCAAATGCTCTAAAAAGTCTACTGATAAACATGATAAATGAAAAGTTTGAATCTCTTCAGTCAATTATTCTAGAGCGTAAGGAGGCAAAGCAACAATTAATGGAGAAATTCATGGCATCCACAAATAGAAAGATATATGAACTTCAAGAGTCAAATGAAAAGATAGCTAACCAGCTTAAAGATTTAAGAGACAAGACTCAAAACCAAAGTAATGAAGTTAATGAAGTAAAGAAGTCCATACAAGACCTAAGAAATGACATGGAAATCATCAGGAAAGACCAGTCAGAAGCAAAAGAGATTCAAGTAGCTAGCTTACAGTCCTGACTAACTGAAGCAGAGGAGCGAATTTCAGGAGATGAAGATTCCTTAGATTCTATGGAGAAAGATCAAAAATCAATACAAATCCAGTCCAATCAACAAAACAGATCGCTACAGGAGATTCAAGACACGATCAGGAAGCCCACTTTAAGGATAATAGGTATTGAGGAAAACTTGGAGAAAGAGGTTAATGGGATAGGCAACCTACTTAATAAAATATTAGCTGAGAACTTCCCAAATATCCAAAAGGAAAGGCCTATACAGATACAAGAAGCATTTAGAACCCCAAACCAACCAGACCAGAATAGGACATCCCACCGACATATAGTGATCAAAACAGGTTCAGTAGAGTGCAAGGAAAAAATTCTCAAAGCTGTTAGGGAGAAGAAAACAATCACATATAAAGGAAAAGCAATCAGAATTACCCCAGACTTCTCAGCAGAGACCATGAAAGCAAGGAGAGACTGGAATGAAGTATACCAAACACTAAATAAAAATAACTATCAACCAAGAATTCTGTACCCAGCCAAACTCTTATTCATAGCCGAAGGTCAAATAAATGTCTTCCACAGTAAGGAAAAACTGAAACAATATATCTCCACCAAACCAGCTTTACAGAAAATCTTCAAAGATGTACTATACAGGGAAAATAATCAAGATCCCAATACAGACAGAGAAATGAACCCTAAATAGTAAACATCAGATCAAGAAATGGGAAGGCAAAGCTTTAAGCAAGATAGTGATAATGAAAGGAACAAACGATCATCTCTCAATCCTAACTATCAACATTAATGGACTTAATTCTCCAATCAAATGACATAAGCTCATAAGTTGGAACAAAAATCAAGATCCATCTTTCTGCTGCCTCCAAGAGACACATCTATCCATCAAAAGTAAACATCTTCTAAAAGTGAAAGGCTGGAAACAAATCTATCAAGCAAATGGCCCCCATAAGCAGGCTGGAGTTGCAATCCTAGTATCAGACAAAATTGACTTCAAATTTAAAAAGGTAAGAAGAGACAAAGAAGGTTACTACATACTAGTAAAGGGATCTCTCCTACAGGAAGATATAACCATTCTAAATATCTACACACCAAATGCAGGAGCACCCAACTTCATCAAAAAAACACTACTGACTCTAAAAACACTCATAGACCCAAACACATTGATAGTTGGGGACTTTAACACCCCACTATCACCTCTGGACAGATCAACACGCCAAAAACTGAACAAAGAAACCACAGAACTAAATAATTGCATAGACCAACTAGACTTAACTGACATCTACAGAATATTCCACCCAGCAACAACAGAATACACATTCTTTTCGGCAGCTCATGGAACATTCTCCAAAATAGATCACATCTTAGCGCACAAAGAAAATCTGTACAAATTCAGAAGTATCAAAACCATTCCCTGCATTCTCTCAGACCACAAAGGATAAAATTAGAGCTCAACTCAATCAGCCACCACAGAAAATACTACAATTCATGGAGACTAAACAACACACTGCTGAACCATCAAAGGGTCATTGAAGAAATTAAAACGCAAATTCAAATGTTTATGGAATACAACCAAGATGAGTACACAAAGTACCAGCTCCTTTGGGACACAGCAAAGGCAGTACTCAGAGGAAAATTTATATCTCTGAGTGCATACTTCAACAAACTGGAGAAACAGCAACTCAATAATTTAAAAAAGCACCTTAATTTCCTTGAGAGAGAACAACAAGCCAAACCCCACGTCAATAGACAGAAGCAAATAATTTAAATCAAATCAGAATTAAATCAATTAGAGACAAAAAAAAAACTATCGAAAGAATCAACAAAACAAAGACTTGGTTCTTTGAAAAAATCAACAAGATAGACAGACCCCTGGCAAACCTGACCATGAAACGAAGGCAGCAGACTCAAATAAACAAGATAAGAGATGAAACAGGCAACATCAACACAGAAATAACCGAAATTAAGAAAATAATAAGGGACTATTTTGCAAACCTTTATGCCAACAAATTCGAGAACTCAGAATAAATGGATGATTTCCTAGAATAAATTCATATTCCCAAACTCAAACATGAAGATTTAAACCTTCTAAACAGACCCATATCCAGTATTGAAATAGTGCAATAAGTTATCTCCCATCTGAGAAAAGCCCAGGTGCACACGGATTCACTGCAGAATTCTACTAGGCCTTCAAGACAGAACTCACACCAATATTTCTCAAACTCTTCAATGAAATTGAAAGAGAAAGTTCACTTCCAGACTCAATCTATTAAGCCAGTATAACCCTCATCCCAAAACCAGGCAGGGACTCATCACGGAAAGAGGACTACAGACTGATTTCCCTGATGAACATAGACGCAAAAATTGTCAAAAAAATTCTGGCCAATCGACTTCAACAGGTTATAAAAAAAATCATACACCACGATCAAACTGGTTTCATTCCAGGGATGCAAAGTTGGTTTAATATACACAAGTCAATTAATGTAATCCACCACACCAACCGGAGCAAGGTAAAGAACCACATGGTTTTATCTCTGGATCCTGAAAAAGTGTTTGATAAAATCCAGCACCCATTTATGCTAAAAGCGCTGGAAAAACTGGGATTCCAGGGAACATGCCTAAATATAATCAAGGCAGTTGATGACAAACCAACAGCAAGCATAACTCTAAATGGTGAAAAACTAAAGCCATTCCCTTTAAAATCAGGAACAAGGCAGGGATGTCCACTCTCTCCCCTGCTCTTCAACATAGTACTAGAATTCCTACCCAGAGCAATTAGGCAAGAAGAAAATATAAAGGGGATCCAAATAGGAAAAGATGAAGTTAAACTTTCTCTCTTCGCAGATGACATGATCCTATACCTAAAGAATCCCATAGACTCTACCCCCAAGCTTCTAGAGCTGATCCAAAACTATGGCAAAGTTGCAGGATATAAAATAAACCTTCAAAAATCAACGGCCTTTCTCTATGCTAATGACCTGAAGACCGAGGCTGAAATCAGGAAAGCAACTCCTTTTGTAATAGCCCCCAAAAACATAAAATACCTAGGAATAACCTTAACCAAAGAAGTGAAAGACCTCTTTGATGAGAACTTTAAAAGCTTGAAAAATGAAATTAAGTCAGAACTAAGGAAATGGAAAAACCTCCCATGCTCCTGGATTGGGAGGATTAATATAATCAAAATGGCAATATTGCCAAAGGCTATCTACAAACACAATACCCATTAATATCCCAACACCATTTTTTAATGAAATAGAGGAAGCAATCCAGAAATTCATATAGAACAATAAAAGACCTAGAATAGCAAAAACAATCCTAAGCAGAAAGAACAGTGCTGGAGGAATTACAATACCCAACTTCAAGCTGTATTATAAAGCTGTATTAATAAAAACAGCTAGGTATTGGCACCAGAACAGGCCTGAAGACCAATGGAACAGAATTGAAGACCCAGAAATGAACCCACAGAACTATGCCTACTTAATCTTTGATAAAGGAGCTAAAACAATAGTATGGAAGAAAGATAGCCTCTTTAACAAATTGTGCTGGAAAAACTGGCTCAACACATGCAACAAACTAAAACTAGATCCTTATATATCACCCTGCACCAAAATCAATTGCAAATGGATTAAAGACCTTGAAATCAAACAGACACCCTGAAAACAATAAAGCAAGTAGTAGGAGAAACACTTGGGCTCCTTGGCACATGACGGAACTTCCTTAACAAAGACCCAGAAAGCCTATCAATCAAAGAAAGGTTGGACAAATGGGACTGCATCAAACTGCAGAGCTTCTGCACGGCAAGGGACATAGCTCGCAAGATAAACAGAAAGCCCACAGACTGGGAGAAGATCTTTACCAGCGATTCAACGAACAAAGGCCTCATATCTAAAATATATGCAGAACTAAAAAAATTACCATCTTCCAAAACAAAACCACAAAGAACCAATAGCCCCTTCATCAAGTGGGCTAAAGACTTACAAAGAGACTTCTCTGATGAGGAAGTGAGAATGGCCAGGAGACATATGAAAAAACGCTCTACATCACTGGCTATAAAAGAAATGCAAATCAAAACAACATTGAGATTACATCTCACCCCAGTAAGAATGTCATATATCAAGAAAATTAACAATAACAATTGTTGGAGGGGATGTGGCCAAAAGGGAACCCTACTTCATTGTTGGTGGGAATGTGAACTGGTTCAGCCACTCTGGCAAGCAGTATGGAGATTCCTCAGAAGGCTAAATATAGAACCCCCCTATGACCCAGCAGCCCCACTTTTGGGTATCTATCCAAAAGACCACAAACAAAATCACAGTAATGCCACCAGCACAACAATGTTCATCGCAGCACAATTTGTCATAGCTAGAATCTGGAACCAACCCAGATGCCCCTCAGTAGAAGAATGGATCAGGAAAATGTTGTACATATACACAATGGAATTTTATGCATCTATCAGAAAGACTGACATTGTCCCATTTGTAAGGAAATGGAAGGACTTGGAAAAAATGATACTAAATGAAGTGAGCCAGACCCAAAGAAACATGGACTCTATGGTCTCCCTTATTGGGAATAATTAGTACAGGATTAGGCAACTCATAGCAGAGCATCACAAAGCCCAATAGCTATACCCTTATGAACACCTAAGATGATGCTAAGTGAAATGACCTCCATGTTATGGAGACAATTGTTATATCACAGTTGTAACTACTTTCAACGTCCCATGTGTATCTGTAGCTTCTGTTATTGATGATGTTCTTGTATCACCTTCCTGTGGTTGTACCTACACTATCTCTGTAATCTTATCTGAGTATATTGGAAACCGTGTATACTGGTATTGTAACTAGGAAATTGAAAGGGAATACCAAAATTGAGAGACACAGGGCAAAAAAAAGACAAACAACTACAATAGCAATACTTGCAAAACTCTTTGGTGTAAGTGAACTGAACACCTCAGGGGGGGGAAAGGGTAAGGGGGAGGGGGAGGGGGGTATGAGGGACAAGGTAACAAACAGTACAAGAAATGTATCCAATACCTAACGTATGAAACGGTAACCTCTCTGTACATCAGTTTGATAATAAAAATTTGAAAAATAAATAAAGAAATAAATAATGTGAATAACCTAAAAAATAAAAGAAATGCTGTCCTGAAGCAGTTATGTGTCCTATTATTAATTTTGAAAATAAGGCTTGAGTAAGGGATAAATTCTAAATTCTGACTAGCATCAATTGGAGACATTGGGAGGAGATTTTCTTAAATGCATGCACATTCACCTTAGAATTTCCAAAAAGAAATACAGCTGATTAGCTGAGGAGCAGAAAATTGTTTTAATCCAGCATTTATTTCTACCTATAAGCACATTAATATGCGAGTAGCATCTAATTTGTAAAGCAGTTCAATGTATGTACTTGGGTATGATAGCATAGTGAACAGAGAGAGGAAAGTAATGGTCATGGTTCTCTTTATTGGCAGTTCCAAATAGTGGTAACTGATGGAGTTTTCATTAAAAGAATAGAAACTTGATGAATCACTTAAGCAGGTTAGTATAAAACTTATTTGGTTTAGATTTTTCTGCATGTGAAATGTAAGTTTGTCAATTAAAAATTCACCTTATGGAATTGGGGAATCTTTGATGAGGTTAAACCTTCCATATAAATATTGGAATGAAAAGCAATGACCAAAACATAAAATTAGTGAGAAAATGGGACTTCTTAATAAAAAGTATACCTTATGATGAGCTGTCAATTCCAAGTAAAAAACAGTAATTAAAGCATGTGAAGCATGTGAAAATAGAAAATGTGAAGTAATAGAATTCAAAGTGTTTCTACCAAATGCACTTTAAATTGGTCTTGAGATCATGACCTAAGAGTTTCAACATTCTCATGCTTGTCCTTTAGCACTAAAAGATAATAAATAAAGGAACTAAAGCAGAAGCTATTTTTCATGTCGTTGTCAAATACTTGGTGTGTATCAGAGTTAAAAATCTGGAGACATGTGAAGTGTATTAGAATATTGGAATGTAATAAAATACTAAAGAGGTGATTCAGTAACCTAGAGTGGGTATGGAATACACAATGAGCCAGGCTAAACCAGCAATTCAAAAAGGTCCTAGGCTGGCTCCTTCTTGTGAACCTAGTTCCAAGGATTAGCAGGTATCTATATATCACTTTGTCCCTCTGCGTAACAGTCTAGTAAACAAAAAATATACCATTTATTAGCCATGTGTTATGCTAATTGTTCTTCCCATAGGAAGGTGCCTTGTTTGAATTCATCTGATTAATTCTTTCAGAGAGAGCCAGTGTTTTGAAATCTTTTATTAGGCCTCAGCCCCTGCCTGAGAAAAAGCAAATCCATTTTCCCAACAATGAGAAATGCTCCCCTGACCTTCGCTTCCTCCTTCCCCTCTATGATGCTATTAGCAGGTTATGTGCATCAGCCAAAGGCCTGTTAAGAGGCAGAAATGTGATTTTGATCTTTTTAGTTTCTCACTAAATTACAGAACCGGTTCTCTGCTTGGCAGCTGCTGACAATTTTATAACAGTTTATTTTTCAGCTCTCGGAAAAGCACCAATTTATGGCTTAAGGTGCTCACATCAAGACAGAACCCTCAGTGGAGAGGTGGGTTATTCTGGCTAACATTTGGTTTGCAAGTGACTGTCATGCTTGTTTTTCTTCAGAACAGTAGAAAAATTAGAAAAGATTTAATTTTACATTTATCTTTAATAGAGTCAAATAGAATTTTAGAACATTTGACTTCCTACTCCCAGGAAAAAGAAAATTTACTCATAGAATATTACATACCTAAGCTCTTAAACATTATGTCTGTGAAACTGAATATCTACCTTAGAATATTATAGTCAGTACAAATGATCTTAATGTGAATTTTGCCTGGAGTTACACATTTGAAAAATACAAAATCTTGTTGCATTTTTTCTTATATGACAACTTTGTCATTTGATTTTAAATCTTTTTAAAAACGAATGCTTTAGTTTCAGCCAATGTCATTAGTTTAATGTACATATACAAAAATAATAAATGTAGAAGAGAGAGTGAGACAGAGAAAACTTAAACTGATCTTAAAAATCATCTATAAAAATCATATATCTTTTATCCATTATGCATATCCATACCACAGGCAATATATTGTTCTCATAATCTTTATTAGTTTTTTAAAATTTTTTTGCCAATCCTGGGGCTGAACTCAGGGCCTGAGCACTGTCCCTGGCTTATTTTTGCTCAAGGCTAGCACTCTGCCACTTGAGCCATAGCGCCACTTCTGGCCTTTTCTATTTATGTGGTGCTGAGGAATCAAACGCAGGGCTTCATGTATACGAGGTGAGTACTTTACCACTGGGCCATATTCCCAGCCCAATCTTCATTTTTAATACAGATTAATATAACAGAAATAATAAGCATGCACTTATTACAAATGATAGGATGATCTTCAGTAAAAATTGCTTTGATATTAAGTTATTGAGTAAGACCAACAAAATGTGCAAATAAGAATATGTAATTAACTTTAAGTTCATTCAAATTGAGTCGATACTAATTATAAACATGAAATGTTCAAAGTCGTGTGTGTATGTGTGTGTGTACTTGAACTCAGGGCCTGCCTGGACAGTATTTCTGAGCTTTTGTGCTCAAGGCTAGCACTATACCACTTAGCCACTGCTCTACTTCTAGCCTTTGGTGGTTAATTGGAGATAAAATTCTCATAGACCTTCCTGCCCAGGCTGGCCTTGAACCCAAATCCGCAGATCTCAGCCTCTTAATTAGATAAGATTATAGGCATAACCCTCTGGAAGCTTGATGGAATTCCTGTCATTTAAAATAATATGGATGAGAGCACTATAATTTTTTAATTATTTTTTTTGTAACGATGATATACAGAGGGGTATAACAAAATATTAAGAAATAGTCATTTAATTTGTGATGAATATTATGAAGTACATCGGTCAAAGATTATCTAAGAAAATAAGAAAGAATACCTATTATGAATAAAAGATTTTTTTTCATTCTTGTTGTTCTGTTTTGCAAACACATCTGCATAGAAGAGTGTGCAGATTGAATCCCATGAAGACAGGAAAGAGTGTTTGTCAGTGAGAGGAGCATTTTGCATTTTGACAAAGTCATCAACCTAGAAAACAAAGTTGTATGTGCTCAGAGCTACAATTTAAAGAACAGGACATAGAGAAGCAAATGTTGAATTAGAAATAATCTAGGTCACTTCATCAAGAGCCTTTATGTCAGATGACAAAGATTAAACATTTCCTTTTACCAGTTGGGGTGCAATTGAGAATTTTTAAACAGGGAAATGAGTAATACAGTCATGTTTTATTAAGAAAGATGTTGCTGATTGCAATTTAGAAGACCATTTCAAGAGTGGCAGGGCTGGATAAAGGGAGACCATTTAAGAATAGATTAGAAAAGTCCAGATGATGTATCAATAGGGAACTAAATTAAACTGTGATATAAATAGGGATAAGATGTCATAATGAATTCAAGCCATATTTATAAAGAAAATCCTGTAAATGTTTTAGTTCCAATTATGTATATTTTTTCATGATAAGCTGATAATTAGGACACAATTATTAAATGTATAAAACATTGTTAATACGTTTTTAAACTTTTATTTTTCTTTCTTAAGGTTGGTTATTTTTACTAATGATTTTCATGATACAACAGAATAAATGATTCGAAACAGTCTTTTAAGTTAGTAAATATATGTCTATTTTCTATCTTATTTGGAAATATATTTTCTTTCTTTTGGAATTTATTTTAAAAAAATTATTGTAAAGGTGATGTACAGGGGTTACACTTACATAAGTAAGGTAATGAGTACATTTTTTTTGAACAATATCACACTCTCCCTCATTTTCTCCCAGTTTTTCTCCACCAAAGTTTCCTCCTCCCCAAATTGAAAGTTCATTTCCAACAGTGTCTAGGGTGTACCACTGCTAAATTATGGGATTTTGTTGAAATTCATATTCCAATCATGTTCTTATACCTGCTTTATATACCAATACTTAAATATATGTCCACTCCAACCACAAAACAGACAGAACTTGATCATTTTCTATTATCTATGTATAATGGAATTCTATTTATCCATCACAAAGAATGATATTGTATAAGTGGAAGGAGTTGGAAAATATTATATTAAGTGAAGAAAATCAGAGTTAAAGAAATACAGATTGCATTACTTCCCTAATTTTTGATAACTAAAATGTCCTTATAAATTTACAAGTAAGCACACTGCAGTACTAAAATAAATAAATCTGGGACATGATAAATTATTTAGAGGCCAATGGAGGCTAGGTATAGTCATGGTGGACAAAGGGCAATATCTATGAATAGATGATCATATAAAATAATATTCTATGAAATGAACTCCAAGGAAAAGAAACAAGAGACATTGTTTAGTGGCCATTGTTGGTTTTTCTGTTTTCTTTTCCTTTTGTTGGTTAGTTTGTTTGTATTTGGGAGAGGAATGGAAGGCACATAAAAGACGGAATAATGATGAACAAATACAACAGTGATACTCACTAGATACTAGGTGAAAAATGAATTTGATCTTATGGGTGAGGACTGGAAGGAAAGAATGGGAGTGATGGAAAAGAAGACATAGTTCAAAAAGAATTGTATTGATTGTGCATGATTTATGTAACTATAACCCCTCTGTATATCAACAATACAAATACAATAAAATGATTTACAAATAAGACCACACTAAAGCTACAGCACAACTTTGTTCATCATAGCATAATTTACTACTGCTAAAAAATGGAAACAACAGATGCCCCTCAGTAGATGAAAAGATCAAGAAAATGTGGTACATATAAACAATGGAATTCTAAGCTTCCATCAGAAAGAATGACATTGCTCTATTCATAAGGAAATGGAAAGACTTGGAAAAACTCGTATTAAGTGAAATGAACTAGATTCACAGAAACATAGATTCTATGGTTTCGCTCATTGGTAATAATTAGTGCATGTCTAGGACAGTACTAGCAGAAGATCACAATAGCTCAATAGCTAGTACATATGAACACATAAGATGTAGTTAAGCAAAATGAACTCCAAGTTATGGAAATAGTGGTTTATCATTGTTGTTGATATTTTCAATGTACCATGTGAAATTATGCCCTTTTTCTTTTGTTTTTCTTCCCCATCGTTTTACCCATGATGTCACTGTGATTGATTTTGGTACCCTGGGTATTGTATATATGTTTATTGGGACTAGGGAAGGAAAGGGAAACAAGAAAATGGAGAGACAGGGTAAAAAGTGAACCAATACAACTGCAATACTTACAAGACAATATGCTGTAAATCAACTGTATAACTCAGGGAGGAGGGGAAGAAATTGGGGCAGGAGGAAGATGAGAGAAAAATGAGGAAGAGGGTAAGAAATTTGATAAGTAATGTACACTCTGCCTTACATAAGAAACTGTAACTTCTCTGTACATCATTTTGACAAAAAATAAATGATTAAATTTTAAATGATATTTTAAAATATAGTTATATTTTCATTTTATCTGAACGTATATTACATTGGTTGACATTGTCTAAAAATGTTTAACTTATTTAATTCTCAAAAGCACATATACTAATTATTATCAATGTAGGAAACTATAGAGTCTATGTTTCTTTTGGTCTGGTTCACTTCACTTAATAATTTTTTCCAAATCTTTCCATTTTATTATGAATGGAGCAATGTCCTCCTTTCTGATAAAAGCATAGAATTTCATTGTGTATCTGTAACACATTTTCTTGATCTATTCATCTATTGAGGACCATCTAGGTTGGTTCCATATTTTAATCTATGGTAAATAATGCTGCATTGAATGTGGTTGTGCTGGAAATTTTAGTATGGTCTTGTTTGTGATCCTTTGGGTAAATGCCCAAATGAGTGGTTGCTGCAACAAAGGGGAGCTCTATGCTCTATGTTTAGTTTTTGAAAAACCTCCATAACTGCTTTCCAGAGTGGTTGAACATATTTACACTCCTATCAAGACTGTAGTAGGGTTCTCTTTTCTGCCATATCCCCCGCCCCACCCCCAATTCTGTTGTTTTTAGTTTTCTTGATAATGGCCATTCTTACTGGGGTGAGGTGGAATCTCAATTTGTTTTTATTTACAACTTCTTTTATATCCAGGGTTGTTGAGCACTTCTTTGCATGACTCTTATCCCTTCTCATTTCTTCTTCAGAGAAGTCTCTAAGTTTTTTTTTTAAATTAAATTTTATTGACAAGGTATTGTGCAAAGGGAGTACAGTTACAAAAGAAGGTAGTGAGTATATTTCTTGTGTTATCTGTTTCACCCTCATTTTTCTTTCCCTTCCCTAGTTTAGGTAGGCATATATACAATATCCAGTGTACCAAAATCATATACAGTAACCACGTAGGGTACACCAAAGGAAATTCACCTAGAACATTAAACATAATGATAACAATAGAATCCTCCTGTGTCCTTCTCTTGGAGTTCTTTTTGCTTATCCTCATCTTATATAATCATGTGTACATAGCTGTTGAGCTATTGTGATCCACTGATAGGTCTATCCTAGATCTTCTAATGTTGGTTTAGTAGTTGTTTGGTTGTAGATCCATAATGTAAAGTTGCTGACCCAAACATGTGGAAATACCATGTGAAAAGAAGTTTGTTATTTTATAGACCTGGTCTCTACTGTTCTCCCCCCCCCCCCCCCACGGTCATATATCAAGGAGACCATGCCCCTTTGTTCTCTGGGTTCTAGGCTTGTCTCGCTCAACATTATTTGTTCACGCTCTGACCATTTCCCTGCCAATACCAATATTTTATCATTTCTAATCGCTATGCAGTATTCCATTTTATACAGTTACCACATATTTTGGAACCATTCATCTGTAGTGGGGCATCTGGGTTGTTTTCATATTTTGGCTATTTTGAATTGTGCAGCAATAAACATGGATGTGCAGATGGCTTTATGGTATCCTGAGACCTGTTGTTCAGGATTAGATGCCTAGGAGTGGTATGGCTGAGTCATAGGGTAGGTCTATGTTGAGCTTTTTGAGGAACCTCCATACTGTTCTCCAAAGTGGTTGTACTAATTTGAACTCCCACCAACAGTGGAGAAGGGTTACTCTTTCTCTGCATCCCCTCCAGCATTTGTTGTTGCCTAAGTTCAGAGTATAGGCCATTCTAACTGGAGTGAAGTGTTATCTCAGGGTTGTTTTTGTTTGCAATTCCTTTACTGCCAGGGATGTTGAGCATTTACTCATATGTTTCTTTACCATTTTTATTTCTTCTCCTGTGAAGTCTATCTTTAGCTCCTATTCTCAATTAATAATTGGTTTACTGGGTTTGGAGGGGGTTAGTTTTTTGAGATCTCTGTAGATGATGGATATCAGGCCTTTTTTGCTGTGCTGGTGAAGATCATTTCCCATATGGTTGACTGTCTTTCTAGTTTAGTGGCTATGTCTTTAGCTTTGCAGAAACTTTTTATTTTGTGGTAGTCCCATTTGTTGAGTCTCTCCCCTCTCTGTTGTGCCACTGGGACTCTGTTCAGGAAGCTCCTAACTGTGCCTATATGTTCTAGTTTCTCTCCTACCCTGTCCGTCAGTAGTTTCAAGGTTTCCGGTCTGATGTTGAGGTCCTTAATCCATTTTGAGTTGATTTTGGTGCATGGTGATAGGCTAGGGTCCACTTTTAGTTTTCTACATGTGGCTGCCCAGTTTTCCCAGAACCAGTAGTCGAAGAAGCTATGTTTTTTTTCTGTTGTATGTCTTTAGCTCCTTTGTCGAATATCAGGTGACTATAAGAATGAGGCTTTATTTCTGGGTCTTCTATCCTATTCCATTGGTCTTCAGGTCTGTTTTTATGCCAGTACCAACCTGTTTTTGTTATGATGGCTCTGTAATAGACCTTGAAGTCTGGTATTGTGATTCTCCTGTGCTGCTTCTTTTGCCTAGAACTGTTTGGCTATTGTAGGTCTTTGCTGTTCCATATGAAGTTATGGTTTTTCACTATTTCAGTGAAGAATCAAGCTGGGATTTTGATGGGGATTGCATTGAATTTGTGTAGCATTTTGGACATTATGGCCATTTTCACTATATTGATTCTGCCTACCAATGAACATGGGAGGTCTTTCCATCTCCCGGTGTCCCCTTTGATTTCCCTTTTTAGATTTTTATAGTTCTCATTAAATAGGTCATTCACGTCTTTAGTTAGGGTAATCCCTAGGTAATTTATTCTTTTTTTAGCTATTGCAAATTGTATTATTTCTGTAATTTCTTTTTCTGCTTGTACATTGCTGGTGTACAGAAAAGCTGCTGATTTTTTTTGTGGGTTAATTTTGTATCCTTTTTGTATCTATTTTGCCAAAATGGCTTATTAGTTCTAGGAGTTTGGGAACTGATTTTTTTGGGTCCTTCAGATATAAGATCATGTCATCCGTGAATAGGGATAGTTTGATTTCTTCTTTACCATTGTGGATCCCTTTGATGTCCTCCTCTTGCCTTATTGCTATGGCTAGAGATTCCAGCACTATGTTGAATAGAAATATGGAGAGTGGGCATCTTTGTCTTGATCCTGACTTTAGGGGAAATGGTTTTAGCTTTTCCCCATTTAATATGATACTAGCAGTTGGTCTGTTGTATATGGCTTTTTTTTGTTTTAAAGAATGTTCCCTCTATTCCTGTTCTCTCCAGGGCTTTTAACAGGTATGGATGTTGTATTTTGTCAAAGGCTTTTTGGGCATTGGCTGAGATGATGATATGATTCTTGGTCTTAGCTCTGTTGATGTGGTGAATTACGTTTATTGATTTGTGGATGTTGAACTATCTTTGCGTCTATGAGATGAAGCCTACTTGATTGTGATGTATAATTTTCTTAATTAGTTTCTGGATCCTGTTAGCTAATATTTTGTTGAAGAACTTTGCATGTGTGTTAATTAGTGATATTGGTCTGTAATTCTCTTTTTTTTCTGTTGAGTCTTTGCCTGGTTTGGGGATGAGTATGATATTAGCGTCATAGAATGAGTTTGAAATTTCTCCCTCTTTCTATTTTATGAAAGAGTTTGAGGAGTGTTGTCTCTTTATGTCCTTAGACCCCTTATTATTGGGACAGTTGGATCACAATAGCTCAATAACTATGTATATATGATCACCCAAAATGATGCTACGTGAAATGAATTCTAAGTTATGGAAACAAGAAATTTATCATTGTTGAAATTTTTAACTCCTTATGTAAAATTGTTTCTTTTTCTTTTTGTTTATCTCCCATATGGTTTAACCCCTGTCATCACTGTATTTTATTTTGGTGCCCTGAGTATTGTATATATGTTTGTCTGAATCAGGGAAGGGAAGGGGAACATGAAAATGTTAAGACAAAGGGTAAAAGACAAAGCAATGCAATAGCAGTATTTATAAGACAATATGCTGCAAACTGAGAGGGGAGTGAGAAGGAGGGAATTGGGGAAATGGGAAGCTGGGAGAAAAATGAGGAAGGAGGTAACAAGTTTGGTAAGAAATGTACTCACTACCTTAAATATGCAACTGTAACCCCTCTGTACATCACCTTAACAAGATAAAAATTTTTAAAAAATAAGGAAAAAGCTCTGTGTACTTGAACAAAAGTAGTAGTAGTTGCAAAACTAATATTTAGTTTAAGAAGTTACTTATTTAAAACAGATGCTTATGCTTATGATATGCTTCCAACTTCTTCTTGAATATCCAGCATTCTCACCAACCCACTGCTGTGACCTTGTCTGACCTTATAGTAAAGTTCATTCTGTTTCACTGGTGTCGGGGTCCTTCACCCCCAGCGCTCTCCTGGCCAGTGGGAGAGGTGGGGAGCATACCCCAACGGGCAAGCCAAGAAAAGGTGAAGAGTCGGCGAACTCCCTTACCCAGCCCCCCTTCGGCGGGAGACAATCAGAAGGCCCGGGAGAAAGCTCAGGAAGTCTCAGTTTAATTAGGGAGGAATCACACTTTTAAGGCTCAGACAGTGGCCAGAAAGGGGAGGGGTGTAGTGCACCTAGCTAGGGGCTATGAGAGGTGGCCTGAGCTGTCCGTCAAGGGTGGAGGGCCTAGGGACCTCCCAAAGGGGCGTCCTAAATCTACGTCACAGCCCGCAGGACTGCCGGGTTCACCACCAGCAGCCATCTTGGCTACACGTGGTCCCAAGGCTGGGAGGTGGGGCCAGTTAAAACCGCCTTTCCAGTTCTGGACCAGGAAGGCAGGTGGGGCTAACAACCACATGGCCCCAGGACTAGGAAAACAGGCTCTTAATGATGCAAGGTATTTGGGTGGGTACACATTCACCTGTTGCTTATCTCTCAGATACCAGGCATCATCTAAAGTGAACACAAACTGTCTGATTCAGGCTTGATATGTATTTTGTTTGGCTGATGAGGGGTTTCAAGATTCAGCAAATATTTTCAATTGGGAGATATAATACTTTAAAAATCAATATTTCTTTTGAAAACCAGAAGATTGTATATTCCTCAGCTTGCATTTCCACATGATAGTCATTCCTATGGAGCTAAGTCACAGCTTTCTCCTACAGATGCTTGCCATCTCCGTGGCTTGCCTTATTTGTCTTTATTACCTCCTTAGTCCCTGTGTAGATTTGAGCTTTTAGTTTGTACTCGCAGATTAGGACAACTGCTGTGGTGGTGTTTTAATTGATTACTTTGGACACCCCTATTTAGATCTGTTAATTTATAATTGATAAGTAAAATGTGTTTCTGTAAAATGTGCAACTTCAGGATGACTGAAATCCAAAAATAAAGAAAACGGTAAAATTAAAAAAAAAACATAAATATAAGACTTTGAAGTCAGGCCCCACCACGTGAACCCCATTTTAGAATCGAACCCTGAGCCAACCAGATTTGTACCTGTGTTCTAATCTTGCTTGCACAGCTGATTGTTGTAACCTTGTTCTTTGCCTTTATAAGCCCTGTGTAATCACAGCTCGGGGCTTCCTCCCAACCTCCGCTGTGTCGGTGGGTAGGACGAGGCCCGAGTTGGCAGCTCGTTAAATAAAGCCTTGCCTTGCTTTTGCATTTCGGAGTGTCTGAATCTCGGTGGTCTTCTTGGGGGTGGTCTTGCAACTTGGCACAACATTTGGGGGCTCGTCCGGGATAGCCCCAGAGACCCCGAGATCCCAGACTCCGAAGGTAAGAAAACAGCGCTGTTCATTTGTCTTGTCCTGTAATTTGTCTGTTTGATTGTTTTGCTTTTGCTTATACTGGTAGGGCACAAGTCAGTTTGGTTTTTGGCCGGAGGGCCTCCTAAAGGAGACTCAAACCGCCCACCTTGTACTTGGGTCCACTCCTCCTGTACCCTGGCAGGAGGTTGTGGGCCAGCTTGGGAGATTTCCAACTTGTAAGTCGGGTCCACTCCTTCTGCACCCTTGCAGGAGGTTGTGGGCCAACTCAGGTCCACTCCTTCTGCACCCTTGCAGGAGGTTGTGGGCCAACTCGGGTCCACTCCTTCTTGCAGGAGGTTGTGGGCCAACTCGGGTCCTTTCCTTCTGCACTCTTGTAGGAGGTTGTGGGCCAGCTTGGGAGATCTCCAACTCGTAGCTTTTCTTAGGCCTGTGTGTTTTCCTCCTTTTGTAATTGTTTTGTTTTTTGTAGCCTTTTGGACTGTACATCTGATCAGAGCTATGGATAATGTTCTATCTTGAGAACCTCCATCTAGCCCCCTAGACTTGATCCTAGCTCACTGGAGGGAGGTTAAGGAGATAGCTCAGAACCAAGGTGTGGCCCTTAAGAAGGAAAAGTGGATCACCCTGTGAAAGTCAGAAGGGTCCACCATTGAGGAAATTGAGGGAGCTTTGACATAGGGAGGAAACACGGAGGAAATGTTTCCCACTCCATACTCCCCATCCCAGTTAACTCTACAAGAGGAGGACTCTGAGGAAAATGTTTCAGCTGTGCCCTCCGCTCCGGAGGGTCCTGCCAAGTCAACTCGCCGGTGCCGACAGCCCAGGACACAGACGCATCAGCCCCAAGTCCAAGTCCTGACCCGCAGCCGCCGACGGGGTGGACGTAGGGCCAGCACAAGCCACCCACAGGTGGCAGGGAGTGACCTCACCATGCTGTGCTGTCATCTCTGTGTTGTTTGTAAGTCTAACAGTCTTTTGTATCAAACCTGCATAGCTCATTGGAAAGATGTACAGGCGATGGTTCACAATCAGAGTGTGAGTGTCCACAGAAAGAACTCTAGAGGGACCCCCACCCAGCCTTCTTAAGCAGAAAATTGTTTGGTGTGCTAAAATGTTTTACTAAGACTAAAAATGTTTTACTAAAACTATCAAGCCCTGGAAAATGAGGCTGGAGAATGCTAAAATCATTTGTTAAAGGTTTTTGTCTTAAAATGTATGGCCGATGCTTATTCAGCGCGCTTTAAGATCTTTTGAAAATGTATGTGTGTGTGCATGTGTGAGTGTGAACATGTTCAAGACTGCAGTATGATGCAAAACTAAGCTTAAATTCAAAGGTCTTCATGCCATGCAGTAACTGGGACTGAAGAAAAAAAAAAAAAAAAAAGAGGCTCTTTTGAAACAAGCAGCCCATAAGCAAAGGGCGGCACCTGGTTTCAGAATGCCTGTGAGCTTCAGTTTTTCCGATGCAGATAAAAGCTAAAGTGTTGTGTTAGTGTTAAAAAGGCTTTGGAAATCAAGAATACATTTCTAGATAAGAAATTTGGAAGTAAAATTGTCCTAAATAATTATTGCAAAGTGAGAAAAGGAGAATTATGGCTACCAAAATGTTTAATTGCCATTCCAGCTTCTTTGTAGGTTTTTTTGTAATAGTTTCCAGCAGGCCCTCAGAGAAGCACAGGTGATTCCTACAAGTTTGTCAAGATCTAATACTGACCCTTAATAAGTTCCAGGTAAGAGAGCATGCTTAAAAACTACTTCTGTGTGGACCACCTTGTTGCTTATAATTGGAGTAAAGTGGCCCCTTATAAGACTCATTGATCTGAATCTGCGGTTCGAAGCCAGCCCGGTAAAAGAAAGGTCCCTGTGAGAGACTTGTCTGTAATCAGCCAGCAGAGTGCTGGGAACGGAGTGGTGTGGAGCTCAAAAGTGGTAGGGTGCTAGTCTTGAGCTGGAGAGCTGAGGGACAGCACTCAGGCCCTGAGTCCAAGTCGAAAGTCACTCCTCCTGGGACAAAAGTGATGGAGCATCCAGAGGCAGTAAGCCGCTGCTTGGATGGCAGAGATGGTGTCAGATCCTAGAGTCACTACTGTTGGCCTTTCAAAAGTTAAAGCCGGGAAGTCCTAGAAGAATAGTTCATAAGCATGCCTTTCCAATGCCCATGTCTGTCTACTGGGCAGGAATTTGCCAGTCATCTGTGATAATGGTTAGTAAGGGTAAGTTTGTCAAATGAGAGGATAGCACTGGGGACAGATTGGAAATTGCATTGTGCTTATAGACCCCAGAGTTCAGGACAGGTAAAGAATGAATCGGACTCTAAAAGATACCTTAACTAAACTGGCCTTAGAGACTGGCGCAGACTGGGTGTCACTCCTTCCTTTTGCTCTGCTTAGAGTAAGAAATTCTCCCTATCAGCTTGGCTTTACTCCTTTTGAAATAATGTATATAATTCTGCTTCTGTCCCTACCCTCCCCCATTTATTCAGACCAGGGGACTGAAATCCTAAGAACCACGGTGGAAGGGACCCTAGACGGCATCGCCACTTGGGTTCATTGCTTCCACGCCAGGCCAGCTGACCCCTTTGCACTGGATGACAACTACCGTGATGGAACATGGGAGGTCTCCAAGCACCCAACTCAGCCGCTTTGCCTTCGTCTCAAGACTGAGACTAAGGTTATAGGTTCCTGGCTAGGTAAGGTCTACGCCCCTGAGTCAGCCTGAAGAAGTTACAGAAGATGGATGATCTTCACCCATCAGCCCCCCTTTAAAATCAAGGGACCAGAGTTGTTTTGGGGAAGATGAGGCAGGATAAACTAGAGGCATGCAAAACAGAAGTACAGAGACTATTCTTGTAAGAAATGGTGACAGGCCCTTTGGTTACTACATTGAGCCCTACTGGCCCATGCCTTACCTCTATATCATCCCCTAGACATGCAAGCCATTGAAATGGACAGAATAGAGCCATGATTGGCTCCGAAGGTACCAAAAAGAAAAAGGGGGAAATGAGGTGCCAGACTTTGAAGTCAGGCCCCACCACGTGAACCCCATTTTAGAATCGAACCCTGAGCCAACCACATTTGTACCTGTGTTCTAATCTTGCTTGCACAGCTGATTGTTGTAACCTTGTTCTTTGCCTTTATAAGCCCTGTGTAATCACAGCTCGGGGCTTCCTCCCAACCTCCGCTGTGTCGGTGGGTAGGACGAGGCCCGAGTTGGCAGCTCGTTAAATAAAGCCTTGCCTTGCTTTTGCATTTCGGAGTGTCTGAATCTCGGTGGTCTTCTTGGGGGTGGTCTTGCAACTTGGCACAACATTAATACTGGGTAGCTAAGGTACAAAATCCCAGCTGTAAAAATAATTTTAGCCCTTCAATCCATTCATTTCATTAACAGATGAACTTAGAGAATTCAAGTATCAATCAACTGAGTTTGGAGAGCTGGCCAAGTATATAATAAGGAGCCAGTATGCCAGACTAAACTCCCAAATCTTTCTGTTTCAAGCTTTGATATTTTGGTTACACTATTTAATTCCATGCATCACTTTCCTCTGCTGTATTGCACTGGCACATAGCATAGGATAAGTGAAAGTTTCATAAATATGTAAGGGTTTTTACAACCTAGTTGAAGAAACAGGCAAATCAAATTATTTCCAATTAGAAAATATAGGAAAAGTCTAACGATCAAGAAACATTTCTATTGTATTAGAAAAACTCCTAGAAACTTAAAATGACATATGGATATGAGTGTTACTAGGTTTTTAAAGTTGGTAGCCAATAAAAGAGAATGCCAGGTGATATTCAGCCAGGAGAGAACAATTTATTAACGAACTGCTGGCCTGTGGCTGAGAGGATACAGGACCTGAGAGAAGGGGCGACCCCTACGGGGCCCTGCCTTATGTAGGGCAGGGGCCAGGGTGTGTGGCCAGGTAGACTAGGATATGACTTCAGGGAAGGGGGAGGTAACTGCATCCAGGTATGTTCCATCCCGGTAACTGGGTAAAGACTTAACTAGGTGGGTGGGGGCATCTGCATGGAGCCTTACTGGGGAAGACCTTACATTCCAGCCTTTTAATAGCAGTGAAAAAGGATGAAGACTCTCTCTGGATGTTTCCTGCTGGCAAGGGGCATAGACATTAAGGGTAAAAGGCAGAAATGTGGCCCCTCCAGGAGATGGCAAGCAGCAGTTGTCCCTTGGTGGTAGATGCCAGTCCTTGAATGAAGCCTAGAAGAAGTCTCATGAGGCAGGAGCTTGACAAAAAGAAAATATTAAGGCAAAAGTAAGAATTTAGGGCAGAAAATTAAAAATTGCATGACTTGGATAGTTCTTATCCTCAGGTATGGACATTAGATGGACAAGCTACTACTATCTCTTGATCCCCCAGCTATGATTAATTTTGAAAGGACAAGTGTAAAGCAACTCCATTTAGAATGTGACATCATTCTTTTCTTCTCTCTATGATCCTTGTTTCCCAAACTGGCTGAGTCCCAGAGGTCTAGGTGCTTCTTGTTGGGATGGCTTGCCCCAGTTGGCATTCACAGGGGTTGAACTCAGGGCCTGGGCACTGTCCCTGAGCACTTCTGCTCAAGGCTAGTGCTCTACCACTTGAGCCACAGTGCCACTTCCAGCCTGGCTCTCCACTGGTTAGTTGGGAAATGGAGTTTAAGAGAGATTTTCTGCCCAGGCTTGCTTTGAACTGCAATCTAGTAAAGTTAACAGGTGTGTTTTATCATGGTGATACAGAGTACCTATCAAGAAGATTTGTCATTTAATAGTTGCAAATATTACACAAACAAAGTGCTATCTTTACCCGTACAAAGTATAAATAATGTAAGTTCTACTTTGACAAGCTAATGCTTTAGAAACAAAGGGCCTTGCAAACTTTATATTTAATTATGAAAGAAACAATGGGCCATGGAAATGAGAAGTGAGTGATAGGCCTTTGCCCTCCTTTCTCCAGGCCTGGCGGCTGTAAATGGAACACTTGACACTGTGTCCTGCCTTCTTGAGGATGCTTAGCATACCCGTGTAACTTTCAACTAAACCTATATCTTAGCTTCAACTAAATGAAAACAAATCATAATTCAGGATTCATAACTTTTAACAGTTTTTGTTATCTGTAAGCAGATGTACAAAGAAGATGCCACTGAACAGAACTGTTTATAAATACAAGACATCTTAATCACCACTGCAACATCCTCCCCACTCCACCCACACTTTAAGCCACCCTCTCCCTTACTTTTCTTCATTGTGTGATACATGCCATAAATTCTTAGGATTCACAATTTTATATCAATTGAAATTTTACACATTAGAATAGTGTGATTAAGTTCATGTACAAGTATTTGAGGAGAATAAAAAATTAAGTTTCCATCTGGGGGCTATACAAAATAATTGAATATCTTGAATGCAAAGATAGAATGTATGTAGTATATATGAAAGGAGATAAACTACAAATACTATTAAATCATATACAAGAGGACAGTGGGTCCCTGACCACTGGATGTGGGTGGGTGGGAGAATATTCTAAATCTTTCATTCTTGCTTTATTTCAGTTCACACTTAACCATTACTTCTGCAGTACAGCCATGTTGCAGAAGATAAGATGGAGAGTGACCTACATTTGCTTAATGTGATTTCATTTTAAAGTCCAAACCACTTGTCTAGTGCACTATCATGGGGGTGATTTTGGTTGTGTTAGAGTGCAAGACTGAAAGCCTACCATATAAACAGTCTAAGGAATAGCTTTCTCTTTTTCTAAGCCCACATTGATATGTGCTTGGGTCAGTGATCATGGATTAGTTCATATAAAGGAACATCATAAGAGAGGGTTCCCCTTGGTGAGGCCTGTTGCTTTATCGGATCCCCTTCTCTATGCAATCTGCCCCCACCATTACCATCATACCCACCACATGAGAAAATGTTTTCTGACACTAAATTTAAACACCTTTATTTGTCATTGCAAAATGATGAAACCCAAATTATATTACCTTCAAAATTATTCCTGGAGGGAAAGTGGAAATTACCACTAGAGCCTGAGATAATGAGTCACAGTATAGCTTTTACCTAGAAGTCTAAGCATCACACAGTTTTTGTGTAAATATAAGTACTTAACTGTTTTGTTATTGTAATGCTGGAATTCAAAGAATATAAAAATAAATAATATCTCATCATTATTTCTGGAGAAAAGTAAGGGTGAAAATATGATTCAGCATAAAATAAGCTGATTTTACATAATCCTTTTTAAAAGTGAAATAAATATATTGTACCGAGTTATTGTGTTAACAGGCCTTGTTTCTACTGTTTTGAATGTTTTCCTTCCTATCAGTTTGTAAGACAGGTTCCATATTGTTCATTGGGATGCTGCTGGATTCTCAGCAATCTCTGAAATAATTCTCTTTAATATTCTGGGTACCTCTATGTTTCAGACATGCTACAACCTTAAATAATACAGGTTCTCAAATATAAAGCTAACACTTTTGGGTAAATATATTTGATTTAGTCACCCAAATGGTGAATGAAATTTAAAAGGACAGTTATGGCTAGTAACATATTTGTAGAAGATTAAGAAATTTCTGGGGCTTATCCCACTAGCCATGCTTGATGAATGGTAAGACAAGTAGATCTGGAGAGACACCATGGCCATCTCTCCAAGTGGGCCTGAGATAAGGGACTATGTCCTAGGTGGCATTTAACTTGTTATATTCACAATGCACTCAGGAATGTAATTTTTCTTCTTGAATGAGGAATTACTCAGTTTTCTTGAGGATATAGACAGCACTAAAACAATTGAATGCTGCCTATGGATTTTCTTCATTTTCTGTAACTAGAATGAGCCCACAAATCTACAAGTAAATACACTGGGTAGTAAAAGACAGAAGAAAAAAAAACCCAAAAAAACACTTGGACATGACAAATTCTATAGGACTCTAGACTTTCACACAGTGAGACCAAAGGAAAACATTCTTAGGAGAGGATCACAAAGGTTCAATGACTTTTGGCACATAATCATATAAAATGATGTTTGTCAAAATGAACTCCAATAAATGGACACAAGAGATTTTATGTTATTTTGTTTCTTTAATTTTTTCTTTTTCCTTTGTGACTGTTTTTGATTTCTGTACCTTTTGTCTTTTATGTAAGTTTATCTGTTTTGATGAGGTTAAGAAAGAACACAGAAATGGTGGTACAAAGGATGAACAAATGCAGCAGTAATAGGCACTAGATGCTATGTTGAAAATGAAATATACAACTTGTGAATAGAACAGATTAGGAGGGGGAAAACTGAGAAAGGATGGGGAGGGGCACTGTTCAAAAAGAAATGTACTGATTACCTACCTGACTTACATAATTGTAACCTCTTTGTATATCACCATTTCAATAACAATAAAATAATTATAGAAACCAATTTAAATTTCTTCCTTTACCATACCTTAAGAATAGTAATTAAAACACTGACAATTTAATTTTTGTTAGGGTTCAATACTATTATTTCTTTCTTTTATGATCTTGAGAGAAATTGAGACATTAAGTTAACTTATGTTTTATTCATGACTCTTCAACATGAAGCATATTCAGAGACTCAGTCAATTAGAGAGGAAGTGAAGGGGAGTTTTATTGTCTTTATTTCTGAAGGTGAAATTTGCTTTATAATCAGCTACTTACAATTGCTTAACCTTCCTGACTTTTCTTCAAGAATACCTAAGAGACTGATGGCAAAGGCCAAGAGGCCTGCAAAGTTAAATAGTATTAGACAAATTGTGATTTAGTTCATCAATAACTGGAATATGCTTCTACAAGGACCTATTGTACCAAAGCAAATGATCAATCCTGATTCCTAAAGGGCAATTTGGATCGTCATGATATGCCTGCTCCACTTGGGGAGTGTAAGCTCTGCTCCCAGCGTTGGGATAAGTGTTCCTGGATAAAGTGTACCTGCCCTATGTTCCTTTGAAAAGTGATGTGCCTACATAACTCTCATTCCTGAGTTCTTGAGAAAAATCTTACACTTTTCATGGAATCTTCAGCCTTGAAAAGGGAAGGGTGTTTGGTGAATTTGGGGCTAGTCAATCTTGTATTTCCAGTTTCTATGCAGAATTTCAAGCTAATTGATCATGTACTCCCAGTTTCTAGATACATGCTCCTTATATGAATAACATGTCCAAACAGAGACTCAAACAGCATGTGACCCAATGTTTAAGATGGCAAAAGCAGGTTTGTTTTTTGTTTTTTTTTTGCCAGTCCTGGGGCTTGGACTCTGGGCCTGAGCACTGTCCCTGGCTTCTTTTTACTCATGGCTAGCACTCAGCCACTTAAGCCACAGCGCTGCTTCTGGCCATTTTCTGTATATGTGGTGCTGGGGAATCGAACCCAGGGCCTCATGTATATGAGGCAGGCACTCTTGCCACTAGGCCATATCCCCAGCCCCAAAAGCAGGTTTTAAGTTCCTGTTATGCTCAGAATCTTTGTTATCCAAGAGGAAGTGTCTTAGTCTATGAATAAGTTTCTCATTTTATTTATCATCTATTGTTCCTCCTCCTCCTCTTTCTCTTCCTTCTATGTCTATATTGTGTAACACAAATGCCCAATGAATTGCTATCAGAGAATATGTGTACAGCTTTATTCTAAACATTGTTCAAATGACTAACTACAAACACATCACTGAAAGAAGTGAAATACTGAAAGAAATATATTTATGTATGTAACCTTATTGCAGAAGAAACCTTGGGTCTATATTTTTAAGAGCTCTAGAGTGCCAAGTGTAGATATTATAACCTGCTATATTTGACCATAACTAAAAATTTATATAGCCTATATTGTTCAGGGAAGATATGGGATAAATGAGAGAGAGAGGTACATGACAGTATTTTTTCCAGCAACATCACTGTCTTGTGGAATATCCTTCTCATGGATTTGGGGTTTTCAGTTCTTGCCAATGTCAACCCTTTAATATCCATGGGGGTGAATTAATGGGAAACAAGCTCTTTTAAACAATTTTCACTCTGCTAGAGTTTAAAAATCTTTTCAAATATGGTAACTTGTCACTATATCAAATTTGTTTTATGGCTTTAGATGGTTGTCATATTACTTTGTAACTAATACAAAATATTTACAAAAGTAAATGAAGTATTAAAACAATTTTATGCACATTTATTGCAGCACTATTAGCTAAGATAGGAATCAGCCCGGATCAATTTGAATTGATCAAGAAAATGTGGTGTATATACACAAAGGAATTTTACTCATCCATTAGAAAGAATTGATGCTATATTATTTGATAAGAAACCGAGGGGAATACTGGGGTATAATGAGGGAAAGGGTGACATTGTCCAAAAAGAACTGTACTCTTTATTTATGTCATTAAAACCACTCTGTATATCACATTTATAATAACAATAAAAAATTTAAGGAAACGAAAGGGAGCTAGGAATGTGACTTAGCTGCAGAATGCTTGCCTATCATGCATGGGGCCCTGAGTTCAATTCCTGGGTACCATATAAACAATACAAAAACAAAGTCAACTTAAAAAAGGAAATGAAAGGACGTGGAAAAATATGTTAAATGAAGTTAGTCAGGCCCAGAGAGAAAACAGATCCATGTTTTCTCTCATATATGAACCTAGAATTAGTTCATAAATAAATGAGTGAATTGAAAGGTTGTACATGAAAGGGCTAAGGTATAATCAACAGCAGGGGCCATAGATCAATGAAGAGAAGAAGGAGGAAATGTAGATAAAAATTAAATGCATATCTTACAAAATTAAGAAAATCTGAGGTAGTGGCCTTGTCTTCCTCTTTCTCTTCTCCTTGCTTGGTCGGAGCTCAGCTCCCGGCAGACTCCTCCTGGTCCGCCGTCTTTTTGAGACCAAACATCATGCCTTCAATTAAGTTACAGAGTTCTGATGGAGAAATTTTTGAAGTTGATGTAAAAATTGCCAAACAGTATCTGTGACCATAAAAACCATGTTGGAAGATTTGGGAATGGATGATGAAGGAGATGATGACCCGGTTCCTCTACCAAATGTTAATGCTGCAATATGAAAAAAGGTAATTCAGTGGTGCACCCAGCACAACAAGGGCGATCCTCCTCCTCCTGAGGGTAAGGAGAACAAAGAAAAGCGTACAGATAATATTCCTGTTTGGGACCAAGAATTCCTGAAAGTTGACCAAGGAACACTTTTCGAACTTATTCTGGCTGCAAACTACTTAGATATCAAAGGTTTGCTTGATGTCACATGCAAGACTGTTGCCAATAAGATTAAGGGGAAAACTCCAGAGGAGATTCGCAAAACTTTCAACATCAAGAATGACTTTACTGAAGAGGAGGAAGCCCAAGTAGGCAAAGAGAACCAGTGGTATGAAGAGAAGTGAAATGTGCCTGACACTGAAACACTATAAGAATTGTTACAAATTCTAATTGTTACAAACACTAGTTGCACTGCTCTGTTTATAATTGTTAATAATAGACAAACAGTAGACAAATGCAACAGCACATCAATTGCATTAGCGTAATTTTGTCCTCATTGCATGTGTAGTTTGAATACACATCCCAAACTTACGACTGAGTTTCTTCTAGTCCAAGCAAAAGCTTCTCTTTTCTTTACTCAAAATAAAACAAACAAAAAAATGGGTTCTCTGTTGAAAGTGGCATTTTAGGATTTCTCTCTTTCTGTAGAGCAAGTTCTGCCTAGCTTATTGACTAGTTGACTTTGGTTAAGCTTTTAGAAGTTGGCATTGTAAATAAGTTGCAACAAAATTTCTGATAGAATTAACAAAATATGTCTCTATTCACAAATTGGAAACTGGAAAATAGCTACTTGAAGTTAATGTTCTTAGTGGGGTTTTTAGGTTGACTCTAGCCAGGACAACTGGTATGTATGAAGCAGGGCTCTTAATTGGACCTGAGGACTCTCTTTCCTGTTAATTTTTAATCTTCTCAACTTTGAATATGTTGCTGGAGATTCAGTTACTACCAAGTTCATGTGGGGCTTTTTGGGGGGGAGCGGGGGGAGGGAGAAATGTAACTAGACAACTGGTTGGCTTTTTCATTAAAAACACTTAATTAAAAAAAAGAAAAACTGAAGAAGTTGTGGGTTGGAATGGGGTGAGCAGGTTGAATGATGTGACATTGATTAAGATGCACAGCAGATGTAGTGATAACTTCCTTTGTAGAGCAGCAACTCTTTATACAACTACTTTAAAGATAACAAAAATATTTCAGAGAGCTGTTTCACGGGGATTGTGTCTTTCCTAAGAATTTCAGTAGATGAACTGCCAGTTTATATCCCATGTTCAAAAGTAAAGAGCAATTACTTTCCATCCTGCCCTGTGGGAGAACCCTGTGAGTCTTGAGTTTCATAGCAGAATTAGCCACCAGGTCCTACTGAGTGTAGAGATGATTTGGAAAACTAAAAGACATAGTAGGTGGCTGGCTCTCCTAGGTGTTTAGTCATAACAAGGCATACATTTTGTCTTCTTACCTGCATGAGACAATTTTGTATGAGATGATCTCATTTTCTTATCTGTGTAGGATGTATATATGAGATAAACCTTGATGAAATAACTTTCTTGCTAGCACTTTTTCCATTTAATGTATTATAGTGTATTCAAAAAACAATGTTCCTGAATTGAAATTCTCATCATCTAATCAAATAATGGTCAAGAATCTATTGTAAAGAGAAATGACCCAAAAAACACCATCTAGTCTGAGTTTTTTTTGTTTGTTTGTTTTGTTTTTTTTTGGCCAGTCCTGGGGCTTGGACTCAGGACCTGAGCACTGTCCCTGGCTTCTTTTTGCTCAAGGCTAGCACTCTGCCACTTGAGCCACAGCTCCGCTTCTGGCCATTTTCTGTATATGTGGTGCTGGGGAATCGAACCCAGGGCCTCATGTATATGAGGCAGGCACTCTTGCCACTAGGCCATATCCCCAGCCCCTAGTCTGAGTTTTTAATCTCCTTTTCACAACAAAATATAGGGATCTGCCTAAGATATGCTTCAGTTCAATTTATTTATGAAACACACTTGAAATTAATAGACTCTGCCAACTGTGTTGAATTAAAATTATAGAAGACTGTTATTTTTTAAGCTAAATTCTTTCAGTAGGAGCTAACAAATGGCTAATAATAGAAATGGAGAATCAGCCATGGGAAACTTCCAAATCTCTTCATTCATACTAAGCCACTTATATGAACTACTGAGGGATCAGACCAAAAAGAAGGTAAAATTTACCCAAGAGTCAACTTCCAGTTGCCATCTGTTGTGGACCTTGCACAAAAAGGTGTAACTTAAAATAAACTGGTGTTCCCTGACTCACAATGAAAGAAATGCTGAAATGACCAATCAATATTTTTCAGTCTATACATCAATCTCTTGTGCTCTTCTAGAATCAAAAATAAAACCAATTATGAATGTTAACCTAAATTGTTGTAATTTTGCTCTTTGGTGCAATAAAGTTACATCTATCTAGGCCAAATTCATTCTCAAAAACTAAGGAAATTAATTTCCCAGAATATTAAGAATCATCTACCAGAATTATAATTAATTACTTACAGAGTTATAGAAATATATATATATAGAGAGAGAGAGAGAGAGAGACACACACACACACACACACACACACACACACACATATATATATATATACTTTGCAGTATACACACATACACACACACATATACTTTATTATACATATATACTTTTTTTTGGCCAGTCAGTAATTGGGGCTTGAACTCTGGTCCTGGGTGCCATCCCTCAGCTCTTCAGCTAAAGGCTAGCTCTCTACCAGCTGAGACATGGCACCACTTCTGGTTTTCTGGTCATTAATTGGAGATAAGAATCTCAAGGATTTTCTGGTCTGGGCTGGCTTTGAACTGTGATCTTTGGATCTCAGAATCCTGGGTAGCTAGGATTACAGGTGGGAGCCACTGTCTACACCCATAATTTAAAATTGTAATATGCTGGTCAAACAAAGAGAATTTTAGTGAGTTAATAAATTTTAATGCTAAAATAATTTCTTATTGCTTATGATTGTTTCAGATATGTTGTGATTAAGTCCCCTCAAGACCTCCCTCCTGGAGATGAGGACAAATAAACCATTTGGGCATGAACCCTGTTGCATACATTCTTGTGATCTCATATGTTTAACTTTAATCTTTATTTCTGAATAATTATTTATTGTCAAACTGATGTATAGAGGGGTTACAGCTTCATACATAAGGCAGTAGGTATCTTTAAAATGTATTAGCACTATATATTTGTTATGCCCAAGTGTGTGTTCCTTTTGTTTTCTTACTTTACTAGTAAGATGCTGTGCAGTGAATGCTTGTATCCTCCCACAACATACATGGATCAGCTTTAATCCCTAATATGATTGTATCTGAGGTTAGGCATTTGGGGGATGAAGAGGTTTAGATAGTATCTTGAAATCTGAGTTCTCAGGATGGAATTAGTACCCTTGTAGAAAAGGAAGAAATGAGAATTATTTTTTTCAAGTCTTTGAGAAAATAAATAAGAATAAGAAAGAAGGCATTTACCACTATGGAAGACAGATCTCACCAAAACACTAAATATAATGGCACCTTGATCTTGAACTTGTCAGCTTTTAGAATGTTGCAAAATATCTAGCTGTTGCTTAAGCCATTTAGTCTCTATCTTGTTATACATCATTGCAAATTAAGATGACTAATATTTGACATATAGTAGGGAATTCCAATAAATGTTTACTCAGTTACTATTAATATGAATAATTGTTGGTTTTTATTTCAGTGAATCACCTACACTCAGAAGTATATATAATCTACAGGAAAGTCTTTGTACAGGTGCATGACATTTTATAATAACTTCTAATGAATCTAAAAGATCAAAGAATTGTCACTTATAATGAATGTGAAAAAAATGCTACCCTACATCCTAGGTATATTTAAATTGCCCGCCATTTCCTTCTGACTTATATTTTAAATTATTTTAAGATTCAAATAGTTTGAGATTAATTCATTTTCTTCTTAATATAATTTAACAATAAATTTTTTATTTCTAATATTCCTATAACTCTATTCTGCAACATTGTGCTTTGACTAGAAAGTGATTTCTGAAATTTCAATGAATCTTTTTTGTTCTATTTTATATTAGCTTCCCTTAAGTACCCTTGGATCATATACATTTATGAAGAAGGTCATATTAGTAGCATAAAAGAATAATTTTGTGCTCTTAATTATATAATACTGAGTAGCAGTCTTATATCTATTATTATGAAAGACAAAAGCAGTGTACACACCTATATATGAATCATAAATCTAACATTTGAAACATGATGAAATCAGATTATGGACACCCAACATACAATTTAAAGATTTCACAGTGTTAATTAGTAATAATAAACTTTCATCCTTTAACAGTAGTTATGATTGTAAAGATTTCAGGCTTGGATATAATAAACAACATTACAGTTACCTGATTATTTCATCTTTTAAGGCAGGACATTACATATAGCCTTGCTTTTTATGTATATAGTTTCATTTGATTACTATCTAAATGTATTTTATTCCGTCAGGGAAGATGAAGGCTATAAATCACATCAATAGCATGTACACAGTACACAGATAACATGTGCATGGTAGATAATACAAATTGGTCTGTGTTGAAAGTGTATCTCCTTCAAAATAAAAGTTAAAAATTCATCTCCACTGAGGTAGTATTTAGAAATGGGGACTTACTGGGGAAAGTGATTAAGTGATGCCCTCTTGAGAAAGTAATTCAGTCCTTTTTTGTTCTTTTGCTCTTCCACCAAATTAGACAATAGCTCTGGTGTTTTCCACGAGCAGTGGATGAACATGGAGACAGTATCAGCTGCAAAGAAATTACCTTCACAAGACATCTAACCTACTAGCACCTTGAACTTTCACATCCCAGTCTGCGAGAATGAGAAATGTATTTTTATTATTTATAAACTTCCCAGTCTCTAGGATTTTGTTATAGCAGCACCAGGAGACTAAAGCAAATGATACACCTAAATTGAGTTTCACAGAATAATATGCTATTCTGCCTAGTTAAAACTGTAGGACAATTATCTCAGTCTTGATAATCATTTTCAATGATGTCATTAGGTATATGTGCTGTATGATTCTGTGCATAATAGTTGATCTACAAGCAGGTACTTACAGCATATTCAGTTGTAGATGCTCTGAAATGATTTCTATGTTATAAACAGTAGATATGATCAAGCATGAATGAATAGTTATAAAAGACTACACTGCCAGGTGCTAGTAGCTCATGCCTATAATCCTAGTTACTCAGGAGGCTGTGATCTGAGGATGACAGTTCAAAGATGGCCTAGGCAGAAAAGCCCATGATTCTTACCTTCAGTTAACCACCAGAAAACAGAAGTGGCACTGTGGCTCAAGTGGTAGAGTGCTAACCTTGAACTGAAGAGCTCAAGGACAGTACCTAGGCCCAGAGTTCAAGCTCCATGACAAAAAACCAGAAGCATACAGATTGTCATTCCACAGTTTTTAGGAAGTCATTTTTAAAGGTTTTGATATAAAAATAATATAACTCATTCACAATATTTTGAAAGAAAAAGAAAATATTATTATTCCACCTTCAATTCTCATCTCAACTACCATCATGTAACCCTTAGTTAAGAAAAATCCTTTGTTGTATCTGCAGAACTTAATACATACTACTAACAGTGACATGATAAAATATGAATGAGCTCTTACAGAAGTAGGAGTACAACAAGCAAATATTTAATAATACAATGAAGGGGAGTTAAGAGGTGATTTATGACTCTACCTTCACCCTTAGAAAAGTTCTTGATTGAATAATTTTTGTGAAACTAACTGCACTAATTTTAATAGAAAACTACTGGTAAGATGAGACTGTTCCAAAGAACAACAACAAAAACGACATATGCAGTTTGTTGCTGATAGCTTATTGAAGAATAGTAATTGGACTGTAATCATAATTGGCATTAATCTTCATAAGAAAGTATGGGGCTATTTGTATACTACTGAGGGGATATAAGAGCAGAAGGAATATGTGCTCTGTATCTATAATTGTTAATATTTTTTACCTTTCAAAACCCAATTCAACATCAATACATTACTAAGCATAAAACACTGAGAATGAATTAAGCAATGCAATATAACTTTATGGAAACTCAGAAATCCTACTATTAATTTCAAAAGTAGAAACAATTGTGTAGATCTTACTTTACTGAGTGAAGGAAATAAGTAGACTGTTCACAACGATCACAGGAGATTTAATAAAGAATTATGACAGCAACACATCATAGTACACTGGAAAATCAGCTACCAAAAAAAAAAACCAGCTGAATAAAGTAAGTAAAACAACAAGTTAATAAGAAAGTGTGCTGAATTTTAAAAGTCAGATTATTCATAACAATTGTATGTTTATTTCCTGTCAATGGAGTTGAAAAGTCTCATATGAGAGTAACCTGCTGGTATCCATAAATGTGGTATCATACCATTTCTGGTTTGTTTTCTCTTCTTGGATAGAAGAATCTGTACTATGAGAATGTCCAATGCCCCTCTTCAGCTTCCTGAGTCTAACTGCTAATATTTGATGTTCTTTGCCATATAAATTTATGAATCTGTTTTCTGCTTCCAGTTTACATAGTGTTCTGTCTTTGTGTTGGTCTATTCTTTATGTTCAAATTTCTGCTCCTTTGGAGAACACCAGTCATTCATATATATACTAAAGAAAAATATAAGCATTTGTCAATTTGAGGATTAAAGAGTTTCACTATGTAAATGATCATTACAACCATATTCAGAATAGATCCTGTAGGAAAACTAGCTAGCAAACCATGTGTATTATTAAAATTATACTTCTCAGTAAAAAGAAATGAATGATTGGCATATACTACAATGTTATTAGGGCTCACAAAATAATTACACTGAATAAAAAAAATGAGATAAAATACTTTCTATACTACATAATCTAGTTTAAATAATATTCCAGATATTGGAAAGTAATCAACAGTGCTAGATACAGGATGGCAAGTGGAGAATCAGAAGAAGCTAGCAAAATGGAGACAAAAAAATTTGTGGTATTCAATATTATGTTGTGATAGAGATAGAGTCTGGCACCAAATAACACTAAATAAATATGGTCAGTTTACTCTATGTCATTTGTTTCCCAGTAAGTCTATTGACACCATCAGAATATATTGATTACAATAATGAAATTAGTAATAAAAAAGCATGGCCATGTAATTTTATAGAATTATTATTGAAGAACGATTAGGTGTTTAAGGCTTACAATTAATATTAAACTACTTAATTACTACTGGATTTTTTTATTATTTTAAGCAAATAAATAATTTTACTTATATATTTTAACTGTATGTATATATACATGTATGCATGCATGTATACATATATACACACATGCATGCATATATTGGCAATCCTGGTTTTGAACTCTGAACTTTGTACTTGTTCATCTAATATTCTGATACTTAAGCTATATCTCTAGCCCACATTTTCTATGGTTATTTTGGGAGCATTTTGAAGCTAATGGACTTTTCTGCCTGGGTAGGGCTTCATTAAAGCACCACTATCTTGATATCAGCCTCCTAAGTAGTATGAACTACAGTTATGAGCTGCTGGCGCCTTACTTAAAATATGTTGATATATGTATACTTTGTGGAATGGATAAACTAAGTGATTTAATATATGTATTAATTTATATACTTCATTCTTACTTTCTGTGGTGAGAACGCTTTCAAGGATCTAGTATGTTATTTTTTATGGTCTTGGTTGTTTGTAACACATCAGTGGAACTTACTTACTGTTTAAGTAGAATTTTGCATCGGTGTTTTGGAGTTTCCACAGGCTCTTCTTCCAACTTCTGGCAATTACTGCCGTGGGCCAGCCGCAGCATGAACAAGGATTCCGAAGGGCAAGGATGATGAAGGAGATGGTGAGAAGGCTGAATGGCACAACTCTGTTTATTTCAGCAAAAACCTTTAGTTATATACGTCTTCTATATTTGTCACAAGTTTGCATAATGCTGTCCTAGGACCCTCTGCTGGGAAAAGTGCAGACAGCAGGTATCCTTCCTGTTCTATTTCAACCAATCCATGTCTACCATGCTTCCCCAGATAAGCCCCCAGGCCCAGACGCTGAAAGAAGCACTTCCCCAAAATGAAAGGGCAAACATATGCAGCCCTGAAGGTTGGAGACAATGGGGTAGAGCCTTGGCTCACACCTAGCCAGCTCCTGGTACCTCACTCAGGGTCTGCACAGAAGGGCAAGTACTTGCAGCCCTGAGGGTTGGAGTCAGTGGAGGTGGAGTTTGCTTACACCCTGCCAGCTAGCTCCTGGCACCTCAGAGTCTGCCACAAACTGCCACCTTAATTTTTGTTATAACAAGTTTACATAATGTTGAGATTACAGAATTTGGTGAATCTACACAATATTTATCTTTCTCTGTCTACTATACTCCCCCAATTTCATTCATATTACCACAAATGAGAAGGACTCGTCCTGAGCACTGTCCATGGCTTCTTTTTGCTTAAGGCTAGCACTCTGCCCTTGAGCCACAGGGCCACTTCTGGCGGTTTTCTATATATGTGGTGCTGCGGAATCGAACCCAGGGCTTCATGTATAAGAGGCAAGTACTCTTGCCACTAGGCCATATTCCCAACCAGCTTTAATATGTTAATTTCATACTTTTGCGATCTAGATCTAGATCTATATGCTTGTGTGTGTGTGTATCTCTATATATAGAGTCCAAGGCCCAGGACTGGCAAAAAACAAAACAAAACAAAACATATTGAAGCATAACAATTCTTCATCTAATCTTTATGCATCTTCAGTAAATCAACCTAAACGTCCATGGATAAAAAAATAACATATCCATACATATTTGCCTCTGTTCCTTTATAAAACATACATAATCTATATAATAATTATAAGACACATGTAACAGAATGCTTTTCAGATATATAAACACATAAATGAAATACGCTTCAGACATTTTAAAAGAGCAACCTTCTCAATCAAGTTAATTCTTTCTCTACTTTTGAGTTATTTTAGCTTCCTATTTTTATATCATGAATATTTTATAAAATGCATGGTTTATAAGCCATTCTGTTTTTCCATAGAATGCATTTTCACTCTGTGGATGAGTTTTTTAGCGATCTAGACCTTTTTAGTTGAATGTTCTGCTGTTTGTCTATTTTATGTTCATTGTCTGAACTTTTCAGTTCTTATTTAAAAAAGAAAAACACCACTTATGCCATTGTCATGGAACTTTTAGGCTTTTCACTATAATTTTATAGATTCACACGTTTTGATCTTGAATCAGTCACCTCTCATTGTGACAAAACACCTGGGAGAAAACAACTAAATGGAAGATTTTTTAAAAGTTATTATTCAGTACATTTTTCATTTTGGTGTGAAATAGGGTTTAATTATATATGTATATATCTAATTTTTACAGCTTCATTTATTAATAATATCAATCTCTTTTCTGTATGTTCTTTTCCTCTTTGTCGAAAATCAGTTGACCATGATTTATTTCTGAGTTGTATTCATTATATACAATCACAGTGTCTACATTCTGTGCAATCATGCTCATGTTAAAATCCATTACTTCTCCAAAAGTCAGTGGACTGACATTTGAGGGCATAATATTTTATTTCCTTACTATAAAACTTTCTCACACTCAGAAAAATCTATGGAAGTAATATAGTTAGCTTTCAGTTTGAATTCTCCAAATTAAATAAATTCATTATCCTCCTGGAGCTGTACTATGGTCTCATCACTTAGTATGCAAATGTTTTGCTTACGTTTTCTATCAGGATCATAAGTAATATTCATTAATGTGGAAAATGTTACACATAAAATACAGGGAAGATCAAAACTGTATTATCATTTTTGGGAATACAATCCTCCTAAGGAAAAGCTTTCCAAAAGTTAGTTTATAATATATATTTAACATGGAAATATTTTCCCCAAGTTTAGTGATCACTAACATTGAATGAATGTCAAAAGAATCAGCATCCATGTCCCCACAGAGACTTGAACAAAATAATTATTTAAACTCCGGGGCAAAATGACACTATTCCAAAATGCTGTTTAACATAAATATGTGTGTTCTTTTTGAACATTACACACACACACACACACACACACACACACATAGACACACTAACAACTGGAGAAATACACACTGAATACTTGATTTCTTCCACGATCTAGCATGACTTAGTTCCTTTTTGAAAGAAAGAATAAATACATAATTTATTCTCTTCCATTAAAAAATTCAAGGGGGGCTGGGGATACGGCCTAGTGGCAAGAGTGCTTGCCTCCTATACATGAAGCCCTGGGTTCAATTCCTCAGCACAACATATACAGAAAACAGCCAGAAGTGGCGCTGTGGCTCAAGTGGAAGAGTGCTAACCTTGAGCAAAAAGAAGCCAGGACAGTGCTCAGGCCCTGAGTCCAAGCCCCAGGACTGGCAAAAAAAAAAAAAAAAAAAAAAAAACAGTAAAATTTCAAGAAAATTATTTTAATTGTCAACTCTAATAATAAGATTTGAATTATTTTATTTATCATTGAGAGAATATCTTGATAAACTCAGGACATTGTTATGTAATTCTACAGTTGTCACATTTTTATTATTCTTTCAAAATATCTTAAAAGTATTAGCTAATTGAGCTTCCTTTAAGATAGTTAATTTATTTTGTATTTACGTAATTTCCCCCCACTCTTCTGCCAAAATATACTTTACAGTGACTAGGAGTTTATTTTTCTTCCAAAGCCACTAACTTTACTTAGCAGAAATAGGATTTTTATATTCCATGTTTTTATCAGTACTGAAAGTAGCGATTTCAGTATAGATATATAAAATTTATAGGTATATATGTGGATATAGGTGTGTGTCCGAAATGGAACTTTAATACTCTGATGGTGCGAATGTAAGCTTGTTCATCTGTTCTGGAAAACAGTATAGAGGTTCCTCACAACACTAAACATAGCTTCCCTTACCATTTTTTAATGAAATAATGCTTGCTGAGCCAGGTTCTCTTGGCTCACTCCTGTAATTCTAGCTATTCAGGAGGCTGAGATCAGGGGATCACAATTCAAAGCCATCCCAAGAAGGAAAGTCAGTGAGATTCATCTCCAATTAACCAAAAAGTCAGAAATGGAGCTGTATCTCCAATGAACATCCAACAGGTGTGATTCAAATGGTAGAGTCTTAGCTTTGAGCAAAACAAGCTCACAGACAGTAGCCAGAACTGGAAATCACTCAGTTATAATACAAAATGACCACTAATTTTTATGTTTACATTGAACTTCACATAGGTGGATATAATATAGCATATTACTTACCTATCTGATATATCTCTACGTATCTATCTTCAGACATTTTCCTTACTCCACTAAAAGTGAAGTTAATGTGTTAGTTTACCTTGCTTTTCACATGTAAAAGATAGCTCTGATTCCACATAATTTCATTTATTTTAGTGTTACCTATAAAAGTTAAGCACCTTAAAATGTAAAGTCAATTGTAGAAACAAGTGTTTTAGAATTGAAGTAATTCTACAATAATTGGAAAATATTTTCTGTGAGTTATTGCAAACATTATACTATTGATCAAGTCGTTGAAAAGTAACATTTTTACAATAATTATGAAAATTTTAAGGCCATTTTATATAAAAATTCTTGAAATCTATTCCTAAGACCTTTTAGAGACCATAGCTCTCACAATTCTCAATTCTGATATTCTGATGTCATCAAGAAAAAGAAATATATATAAAATATATACCAGCGGTCACACAAAATTGCCATGGCACATGACTAGGGTGCATCTGTAGTCCTGATACAAATCAGGAACCTATAATGCTTAGAGAAGTTTGAGAGTTATCGAGAAAATGTATATATTTTACAAGTAAAATTTAAATTGAGGTGTTATTTACATTTAACAAATGGCATTATAATTATAAGTGGGTCGATTGAGTTTTGCAAACAATTACGTGGCTATATTGCAATAATTACAATTAAAATTTAGATCATTTCCACCTGAGCTCTGGTGCCTCACACCTGTAACCCTTGCTATCTGGGTGTGAGATCTGAGGATTGAGGTTTGAAGCTATACCAAACAGAAAAGTCAGGGAGGCTCTTATCTCTTATTAACCACTAAAATGCTGAACTGGAGGTGTTGCTCAAGTAGTAGAATGTCCACAGTGAGCCAAAACAGCTGAGAGTGAGCATGAGGATTTGAAATCAAAGGCCCAGTACCACCTTCCCTTTCAACAAGAAAGAAAGAAAATTTCTATCAACTACAAGATTCAATTTTCACCTCAAAATTTTCTTACTCTTGGTAATGTTTATGACATCCATTAAATGTAACATTGTATTTTAGAATAAATTATATAGGATATATTACATAGAATTTGGAAATTGGAATTGAAATAATGCATTTAATGATCCAGGTTTAACTTCCTTTCCTTAAGTATATGTTATATTTTTGTGTATAACCCTGTTGAATATTGTCACGTGTAAGTTGATATAATGACCAACACAATGAGGATACTTTTAACCCTGCCATTAAATAAAGAAAACATGTATTTAAACTTTGCTCTAAGCATAATTTGAAAATATTTCCAAAAGACAAAAATAATAAACTATCAATTTCAAAGCCTTAATACTTGGTATGGCAAAAAAACACAAAAAAATTGAGGTTGATTAACTTCACTCAAGGAGTAATTGAAATGAAAAGTAAAGTGATGTAACTTTGGCATTCATATGATTTCATAGAATTTTATACTTTTAGCCATCTTTTGATAAAAAAATTGTGTCCTCATTCAATTAACATTTTTTTCTTTTTTAAGATTATAGGTTTACACATGAGATTGACCTTTTTCAGAAGTGCCATAAGATATGTTGGCCCACACTATTCGTCAGGTAGCACATAGAGTTGTTTATAAACCATGATTTTTGAGAGCTTGAGTACAATTTAGATTTCCAATGAGCTAATATGTGCTAGGGACAAAAACAACAAAAGGTAGAAAATGATTTTTTTAAAACAATTTTCTTACATTGTAGAAGGAAATTTGGCATGACAAAGGAGACAAAACTAAGCAAATAGACATTCTCCTAATTTGTCTAGAACTTAATGTTTTTTCAGAAGATACTGAGAGTTCTGATAACATTCTTCAAATTTTCATGGTATGATTATAAATCATTTATCTTATTTACTTAATAACAGTTTTGTATTCTTATGGAAACATTTAAACGCAAACATATGGAGGCTATTTTATTATAATTGATGCTTATTCCAAATTTATTGCATTTAAGCGACACATTCACTAATTCTTCTGTTCCATATTTACTGCGTTCTCCTAAATCCCAGCTACTTTTATTGATTAATCTCAAATTTTAATCCCACCTTGAGTTTAAATGTTAACATGTATATTTATTAATTAATTTAATAGGAAAATACAAGTATTTTAATAGAGAAAAGAAATCAGAATGAGAGAGGACAATATTCTAATAAAATATGATGAAGAAATGAGAGTATAAGTCATTTTTAATTATTCCATGGCTGAGCAGACTAGATCATAGGAACGGTACACAATTTGAGAACACTCTACACTGAAATGAATGCTACAGGAGATCATTCAATATGTGATGAGAAAGAAGATTTAAAAAAACTAGTTTTTAAATATTAAAAGAAAATGTAAAGGACTGCCTCTTGAACACATTCAGTTCATTGTGTGAAAAAGAAACATGGAAAAGTTGTTAGACCTTTCCCAGAGCTTTATCTATTAGGGTGTGAAGAGAATGAATGGCACAAAATGGGAAATTGATATAAGGAAAGATTATATAGTCTGTGAAGAGTCCTGCATGTGAAATGTGAGTGATAATCATTATTCAGCTAAAGTATCTGTGGCTGGATTTTTAATTTCTCCTTGATTAGAAAGAGAGTTTCCCTTCACAATATATTTACCACTCCATGTATTATGCATATCTTCTACATTTGTGGAAGGAGTTTTTACATGGGATAGAACAGATTCATATTGGCAGAAGGATTTCTCAGATGAGTGATAGATAAGAATCCTCTGTCATAATAATTTCCACACATACTAAATTCCATTGAAAGGAATGTTATGCTCTAGCAAAATCTGGTTATCAATGTAAATCTATGCCCTAGCACCTACTTTCTATTCACTCATCAATTTTATCTGCTCTATGAGGAACAAATAAAAAAATCTTCCTTCTCACATTATCCTTTGGGGTTGAAGCTTTTTTAAAATAAAAATTATTGAAATTGATTTCTAATATTCAAACATCTATATCCCTTGTTTAGATTTTGTATTGGTACATTCTGATCCATCATATCTGCTATACCTTCTTCTCTATATAAAGATGCTACATAACAAAATTGAGAGACAAAGGATAAAAAAGACAACTCCAAAAGCAATACTTGCAAAACCATTTGGTGTAAACCAACTGAACAACTCATGGGGGGAGAGGGCAAGGGAGAGGGGGAGGGGGGAATGAGGGAGGAGGCAACAAAAAGTTCAAGAAATGTACCCAAGGCCTAACGTGTGAAACTATAACCACTCTGTACATCACTTTAACAATAAATAAGAAAAAAAAAAGAAATGTACTCACAGCCTTAAATATGAAACTGTAACCCCTCTGTACTTTACTTTGACATTAAAAAAAAAAGAACTCACATAGAAGTTGAGAGTGGAATGTCACTACCAAAAGACATGGAACTCCATTTACCAAGTACTTTATCACCTTTGACACTTTATAAGGGTAAGGTCCATACCTATCTTTGTAAATACTGTGCAATCAACTCCTAGAGACTTGCCTGAAATAATAAAGTGATATTTCCTGCATGAATTAGGAAATTGAAGTCACCATTCTACTTTATGTTCTCTCATACAAACAAAGAAGGGATTCATAAAATTGTTATTAAAAGTTAAAATAATGCATATTTCAATGCCATTTGATATTAAGATATAAAAACAATGACTGTTGCCATCAATGGATACCATGCAGCAATTTGATGCATTTTGATCTTTTGAATTTTATGGAGTGTTTTTGTTTCCCCAGATTAATTTTAATAAATATATTAAATCTTGAAAAAAATAAAGATGCTACATAAAAAATATGTGAAGGCCCTTTTAAAACATAAAAAACCATTACTGAATCACAAACATGCTATTTTTGTTTAGAGAACCATGCTTCGAACATAATCAGCTTCTATGATGTTGATAAATGAAAAATAAAATAAGGAGTTTATATACATAATGTATCCCATATATTTATTACCAGTGTAATACTGTCTCTAGAGGAGGAGGTTTGTTCAGTATAAAAGTCTATCACTGATTATTTGTGTCTGTATAAGTGATATAAAACATTTCCTTAATCCCTCTGAAGTGCCCTAGGTACAAGGACTGCCTTACAAAGCATGAAAACAGAGAGTTACATGCCCAAGCAAATATGCATGCAACACACAATCAAGCAGATAATCTGTTTCAGAAAATATTTTTATAGTAAGTAAATAAATACTGGAAGTATAAAAAAGAACTTTATAGTCAGCAAAAAAGCAGAACACAAAGTTAATTCTGCCACCATCATTTGCTGTAGAAATCCAAGTGAGATAAGCTATCTATTGGAGGTAAGAAAGCCTAAATATTTTATTAGGTAATTGACTTTGTATAGGAAACCTGGTATTACTACCTATATTCATTCAATTCCAAGGGATACAAAATGGCACAAAAATTATGAGGCTACAAGTTAATACAACATAACCATTAAAAAGTGAGATTCAAATGAATCTACAGAAGAGAATTGGCCATGTGTAGTAAGAGTTCTCTTAGGTTCTTAATGAGGAAGAAAATTGTAGGGATAACATAATTCTGTTACAGTGTTTTTATTGTATATATTTGAAACTAAGATCACTAGATTAATTAACCAGCAAGATTCACATGATTCTATGTCCTTCTTGAAAATTTGAATAACCTGTTACATTATAGACTGAGTTAATACCTGGATAAGATGGGATAATAGGTTTCACTTGACAGTGGTGGCTATTGTATTGGTCACTGTTAGGGAAGTGCTTCTTTCACAAAAGCAGCCCCAAAGATTCACTTATTTTTTTCTATTTATGTCAGCTACAGATAACTCCAAGATATGGAAATAGGGATGTGTGTGTGTGTGTGTGTGTGTGTGCGCACGCGCGAGCGCATGTGCGTACTATTTACAGTTATTCCTTTTTTTCCCCTTTGGTTTAAACTTTGTCATCACCAATTTTTAAATTTTGATACCCTTTGTATTGTCTATAAGTTTATCTGCTTTGGGAATGGGAAGGAGAATCACAGAAATAATGAGACAAAGGGTGAACCAATACAACAGCAATATTCACTAGACGCTACATTGGAAATGAACTTAACAATTGAAGACTGAGGAGTAGGGGGAGGGAAAGTGAGAGAAAAAGATGGAGAGAGTAACACTGTTAGGACAAGAACTGTACTCATTTCCTTACTTATATATTGTAACAGCTCGGTAAATCACCTCTACAACAAAATAAAATTTTAAAAAGTACTTAAAAACTTACAAGTGATATACTTTAAAAAGTTCATTGGAAAGTAGATATTAGAAAGTAGAAAATGTTTCCCTATTGTAATTATATTATTAAGAATTTTTATATTCTCAATTTATCTCCCCAAGCATTACTTAATCTAAAAAAGTGGTAATAAACCATAATAGAATATATAATTTTACTAATTAGGCAACACAGAAAATAATAAACTGTAAAAATTTAATCAAAATTTATCTTGATGCTGATTTGTAGTGATTATCCCTAATGAGAAGAGAATTCAAAAATACCAGAAAATGTATTTGCATTTTTTAAAGGAGTCTTCAGGGGCATTTTCAAGTCCTCTATTATATTAGTCTTAGCAGTATTATTGCAAACACAATCCAACAACCCATCAAAAGCCATCCAAAATGATTAAGTTTAATTTCAGATATGCAATGTTGGTCAGTGTATGTAAATTAATAAGCATAATTCAGTACAATACAAAGACAAAAACTGTATTATCATCTCAGTTATGGCAGGAAAAGCCTTTGATAGAATTTGACATACTTTTATGGGAAAAGCTCTGAAAATAAGAGGAATAGAAAGAATGTACATCAACATAACAAAGGCTATAAAAGACAAACTCATAGTTAACGTCATACTAAACAGGGAAAACTGAAATTAGTTCCTGTAAATTCATGAATTAGACAAGGGTGTACAATCTTCCCATGTTAATTGAAAATAGTACTGCAATTTCTACCCAGAGCAATAAAACAACACAAAGAATCAGTAACATACAAATAGAGAAGGAAGAAATCAAACTATTTGTCTGTAGAAAATAGAACTTATTGTTAGAGTCCTAAATATTATTTCTTTAAACACTTATATTCCAAAAGAACTTTAAAGAATTTATCCAGAGACAATATCAACATAGAAAACCAACAATGAAAAGGCAGAGAGAGACTTTATTCACAATATCAAAACAAAACATATAAAGAGGAAATACAGTATACTTAAATCTGAACTTAGGAAGTAAGAGACCTCTATAAAAATGTAAAACCTTGAAGAAAACGGTTAGGGAAGACACCATAATAAGGAACAACCTCAAATTTTCATGGATTTGCAAAATGAAATATAAAAATGGATAATACTACTGAAAATATTCTCCAAGTTCAGTGTAAACCCCATGAAAATCCCAGTAGAATTCTTCCCAGAAATAGAAAATTCCATCATGAAATTTACATAAAACCTCATATAGTCAAAGCCATTAAGGTCAATAAAAGCAATACTGCAGATGTCACAATACCAGGCCTAAAATAAAATTAATTGATCAAAATAAACATGTGGAAAATCTTTTCAAATACAAATTAAAGAATTTTGCACCAAGTAAGCCATAGAAAACCATAGCTTTAAGACCCTTCAAACAAGTAACATCATACTCAAATGCTGAATTAAAAATAAAGGAAAATCAATAAATAAATGAGACAAACGCTGAGCAGACTGTAGTCTCAAGAAAGCACTTGTTCAAACATACAAATGGTCAACAAACATATAAAGAAATCCTCAACATCCCTGGCCATAAAGGAAATGCACATCAAAAAATCTTCAAATTTTGTTATCATTCTGGTCAAAATGATCATCACCAATAACACAAACAACCAAGGCTAGCAAGGATGCATTAACAATAAAGCTTTTTGAGGTTAATTTCAGAAGAGGGAAAGTGCATTAGTATGAGTCAGAAGAAGGTACATTTTATGCATACATATTGGCAAACTATCCCCTCAAACAGGTTATATTTTCTTATCATCTTCCGGAGCCAAATGCTCAATATTTCACATGCCAGGCAACTTCTCACAATCATACATTGTTACAGCTTCTGCAGTATACCTACAGAGAAAAAGACTGAGCTAGTCATCAACCGGGCCATATCTATGACTTGAGATGGTTCCAATTGTGCATACTTTTTTCACTTCTTGCCCCTATTCCTAAATACAGTGTGTTTATACTCATGAAGATGGATAAAGAAACACTGAAGTGCTAATTATCATAGCATACATGTAATCAAGCTAATTCCTCTGTTCTCTTTCATGTCTCTTTATTTGACATGTGAGGGCACATGACCATATCTAACTTGAGACTCCTGAAAGTTGATCCCAGGTTCTACAAACCCTGTTTCATTATGACTTCTACAACAAACTTCAGGGGGGAACAGTACCTTGAGCCATGCATAAAATCAGAAAGTCAAGAGATACAACAAATGGAAATTTAAACATCTTACAAATATTTCAAAACAAGAGAAGGAACAAAAAATAAGAACCAAAACTGAAGGAAATAATATAAATATAAGAAAGAATCTACTGTACCATATCAATCACCACATTAAATATTTTAAAAACACAAAAAGCCTAAGGCTACAAATGTGAGAAATTGCCAATGTGGAAGTGAGTTTTCAAGTCAATTTTGGAGCGTCTAATTTGATTCATTATAAGGTTAAAATGGTCAGTCCCATATGACATTGGCTGAAGATAAGACAGCAAAATGAAGAGTACAAAAATAAGACAGTGTCTTGCACACATTTCTACAGCTACTTGACAAAAATACACTGTAGAAACAAATCTTTTCAAAGAATAGTTTTGAAAAATATAGACATCCATGTGCAATAAGTGAACTTCAACCTGTATATGAAGTTCAACTCTATGTAAAATTAAAAGAGTATGAGCCGACATTTAAAAATGTTAAATTATGAAATGAAAATCTAGACAAAAAACTTTGTAATCTCATGTAAAGCCATATGTTCTCAAACTTCATTCTAAAAGGAAAAACATCAATGAAAACTGGTCACAATAATGAAGTAGGTTTTACTAAAATTAAATCTTTTCCTCTGTAAAAGCAAACCCTGGACACTTTTGGAGAATCCAGATGCTGCGCATGCACCAATTTCCTCTCCATTCGTGGATTTCTCCGGGAAAGCTCTGCCGAGATTTATGCTTGTTTTTATTGGTCTTTTTCAGATGTCTTGGTCACTTTACAGCCTCATCAAGTGAGATGCAATTAGGAAGGCTGAACTGTCTTACTATGGTTAGTAAGATCCCACCCTAGACCAGGTGGTGACATTCTAATGACCCTTGCCCCATTGATTTCCATAAGTTGATCTCACCCTTGACCTTTGCACAGTCTGGAGGTGGAAGGGACTGGCTTTTGCTGTCCATCGATGTGAAGGATGACTTCGAGGTCTGGTTCTGCAGTTCATTGACTTGAGCAACTTCTCTCTTGTTTTGTTTTGTTGTTTGTTTGTTTTTTTTGTGCCTCTTTTGCTAAAGGGTGATGCTCTACTACTGGAGCCACAGCTGCTATTCCACCTTTTTGTTAGGTAATTGGAGTAAGAGTCTTACACTTTCCTGCCTGGGCTGGCTTCGATCACAGCCCTCAAATCTCCACCTTCTGAGTAGCTAATATTTACGGACATGAACCACTGATGCCGGTGATCTCTATTCTTTTTTATTTCCTATACTGCCTATCTAGCAGCATCTTGGGAGTATGAATTTAGAGAGTTTTCCCAGATTGCCTTGTATCTGTAATAATTGCTCAATAAAGATCAATTATAGTTAAAAAAAAAAAAAGCAAATCATGGTGGATGAGAATTGTTATAAAATGCATTTCACACAAGATATCCTTTCCCACAATGTGCCAAGAATGCTCAGGGGAAAAAGAGTTGATTACAATTATATACATTTGCCAGAATATAGTTCCTTGGGAAATTAAGATTTTATTTTCTCCAAGTCTTTAACTGAACTAGCTTCTCTAACTCATCAATAGACATATTTGTGTGTGTGTGCACGCGTGTGTGTGTGTGTGTGTGTGTGTTGGTGTTTAAAATGCCTACCTTTTTTGTCATGGGGCTGGACTTAGGTAGGGTCTGGGCGCTGTCCCTCAGCTCTGCAGCTCAAGGCTAGTGCTATACTACTTGAGCTACAGCACCACTTACAGTTTTCTGGGGTGTTAATTGGAAATAAGAGCCTCAGGGACTTAATGGACTGGGCTGGCTTAGAACCGTGATCCTCAAATCTCAGACTCATGAGGAGGTAAGAATACAGGCATGAGCCACCAGCTTCTGGATGACAACTACCACTTTTTGTTTTGTTTTCTTTTTAACACATGTTAATGGTTCATTCTAGTGAGAGTTACTGTGGTATTTCCACAGGCACACTAATCAAATTCAGCCTCTTTTATCTATAGCTAGTTCACACTTACTGGGTATAATATGGTGGGTTCACACTACTTACCTTTGATATATGAGAGAAAACATGAAGATCTTCTTATTTTTTTATTTAATGTTTATTTTCTTATTTTGATTGAAACAGAATATCACTTCATTGCAAAAGCTGCTCTTTAGTACTGAAATATGTGATTGTCTGTCATAGCTTAGCCTCAAAATGAAACAAGGACTGCAGATGCTTGAATGCTGCTTTAATTAATTATTTTTAAAGTCATTAATACTGAAATAGTGGTCAACAAAGTTAGAGCAGCATGTCTTACCCAAACTTAACTAGCTCCTGTATTTCTGTGTAAGGCACACTAGAGAATTCTTGGACTCAATGAAACTACATATCACTTTAGAACTGCACTGGTGTTTTATTTTAAACAACAGAATTATAATCAAAATGCAATATATGTAAAAAAAAATGCATTTAGTAGAATGCCAAAGTAAAACTTGTATATACTATTAGTGCTTAGTTTCATTATTAGGATGAAATCAAGTTGTGGGCCAAATAGATTTTTTGAGAAAATCTAGAAAGAATTTATGTACAAGCTCATTTAGATTGTTGTCAGAATCTAGTTTCTTAGGTCCTTGTTTCTTGGCAAATGCAAACTGAACAGTTACCTTCTAGAGGCCCGTTTTAAGTTCTCTCCATAGAGAGGTTTATTTCTCAGAACCAATATAATGCAAATTCTTCTCTAGCTTGAGTCACTCTCATGTTCCCTTCTATCAAATTTTTCTTGATTCCAAATGTTGAAAAAAATCCATGCTTTTAAAATGCTTGTACTCTGGTCTAACTTGGATGATCTAAAGCGTTTTCTTCATTTTGAGATATTTTATATGAATTACAACTACCAAGAATGCATTGTCATGCAAAGAATAATATTCACAGGATACAAATTCTTGGTAGGCTTTTAATCTGACTGGACACACATACACACTCACATACACACACGCACATACAAATACACAGAATGAGACATCAAAAATCACAACAAAAGAGAATAGAGATTCTAAATAAAAATTGTACATAGATATTTATTTCATGTTCAATAAAGGTGATGAAAATATTATGAATTACTAAGACTTATACGTTATTTGGATTTCGGAGTTTTCAGTTTCATGACTGTTGGGGATGGCTATACCTTTAAGACCTGGGGTTGCTTGGCTGTTAGCCACTCCTACCTTCTCCTTGGGACTGGAACCTCCCCTGGAAGAGGGAGCTAAGCCAGCCCCGCCCTCTGTCTGTAAGCACGTGTGCCACCATGGCGCCAGCCTGAGCCCAGAGGATCGGTCCTGGGGGGACTCTGATCTCTTCCTCTGCAGGAAGTTCTGTGACATCACCATGATGGACAGTTCATCAGCCAATTGTTAATACCCAGTTAGTTTCTCCTCTTCCTGCTGCCATTACTGTTATATAAAGCCCTCCCCTGAATAAAACTTTGGGAAGCTCCTGAAGCTTACTCTGAGATGTCCACACATACCTGGCCTCCTTGGCAAGTATGGGGTGGGGGAGGGCATTCTCGCGGCCACACCTGGTCTGGACTTACCCGTGGCCCTCGCTCCTGCATTACTTCCTACTGGCCAGAGGATATGCATGAGAGCGAAAGGGGAACACCCGGAGGGGGCCAATAGGCCCGGGATCTCCACGGAAGGGGGTTTAGAGTTAGCCCGGCACATGACCATACATATGATAGTAAAATTTGCTAGTGACATCTGATTTAAGGATTCTATAATAAGTCTGTACATTTTTTATTTTGGTTTAGCTTTAACTGACTTGCGTACACGCGTGCCCGTGTGTGTGCGTGCGTGTGTGTGCTTGCGCGCGCGTTGCTTGTTTTTGTTAAGAATCATGATTTCTAGATCTCAGCCTCCGGAGTAACTAGCTTTTTAGAGATATGAACCACTGAAGCTTTCATTGTTGAACACTTGAACTTACTTATGGGTGATATGAGTGTACATTATTTAACTCATATATGCTTCAAAAACATTTTGTTCCACTTTTACTATAGTTTTATGTATTCTTAATATATTTAAAAATTATCTTAAACTTCCAAGCAGAAGATGTTCCAGCTTATATGAGATTCAGCAAATAAAGTTGTTCTGAGATTTATATCTCAAAAGAACAGAAAAGAAATTATGATCACCAGTTCTGTACAATAAATACTCTGAGAAAGTAGTGGTCAGGGGCTGATGGTGAGAAAATTCAGCCTAACTGATGGGGACCAGAACATAATCTTGGTCAATATAACTTATTTTTTATCATGTTGCTGGTAGCTTATTATACACCTATAACTCATCATGCCTAATATGAGGTAATACTGTGCCATTTACTTAAGAGCACAAGAAACACATCATTATATATTTCTGTTTCCCTGCTTCCATGTTTGAGCTACTAGTGTCACAAAATTTATTTTCATGTGGACTTCACATATTCCACATATTGTTGTCACTCTTATTTAAACAATTATATTTCAATAATATATAATTAATAAAGGCATTGAATATTTGAACATATAATCATCATCACTATTGCACTACATTATGCAATTCTATAGCTTCACATTGTAATGCATAAAGGAATTTTCAGAGCAACTGATTTCCTTTACATTATGGCTCATTGGACTTTGTCTTCGAAGTTAGAGAAGTTGTTTTTTTTCTTCCTTTCGCAATATATGATCTACTGTTAAGCTTAACAAAGTCACTTATACTTTTTACAATGAGTCCAATCTTCATTTACATTTCTAGGTAATCTATTTTTATATGTGCCAGTCCTAGGGTTTGATCTTTTAGCTTAGACTTAGACATTGTCTTAGAGCTTTTCTTCTCAAGGCTAGTGATCTACTACTTGAGCCTCAGCCCTACTTCCAGATTTTTGGTAGTTAATTGGAGATAAGAGCTTCACAGATTTTCCTGCCTTGGCTGGCTTTGAAGCAAGATCATCAGATCTCAGCGCTCTAATTAGCTAGGATTACAAGCATGAGCCATTGGCATCTAGTTCATTTGGGGTTTTTAATACCTTTTTTGTCATTGCTATGTTTGGGATCAGAGTTAAAATAACTGCAAATGTAGTTGACCTCTTGTTGTAACATCGCTATCTTTACAGGGTCTATTTTTTTCTCATTATAATTATTTGCAGTTTTCAGTTCTTTTTGATGCCTGATAATTTTGTTTGGATGTCACAAAGTATGAATAATGTTTTGTTTTGTTTTTCCAATTTATTTATTTTTTTGTCTTTTCTTTTTTGGTACTGGGAATCGAACCCAGGATGTTGCACTTGCTAGGCAAGCACTTTGCCACTGAGCTACATCCCAGCCCTTTTTTTAAAAAATTTCATTCTCAATCTCAGAGCTTTGTCAAATGGAGAATTTGGAAACCAGTCATTTCATGTGATGACTTTCAGATTCATTCAATGACATGATCGCTAATTCTGTGTAATTACCTCATTGTGGATACTAGGTGCTTCTGAGTACACTGTTAGATTTCTTGTGAATCAAGGGTTTTATTGTTCTAGAAAAACACGCTTTCTTTGAACACTAAAGATTATTCTCTCTAGTGCTTTGGTAATTTGCACACAGTATGCAATGATTGCAATGTAGCTGTGGCTCAAGAGGTAGAGGGCTACTACTAGCCTTGAGCAAAAGAAGCTCTAGGGCAATGCTCAGACTTTGAGTTCAAACCCCACAACTGGCAAAAAAAAAAAATTGCCATCATATCCTTTGTGTGTCCTCTCAAGCAGGTCTTTTTGTTTGGAGACACACGAGATTAAGACATCTTTACTATTGCCTTATTCTATATGTCCCCTTAGCTCCATCCTCTAAACCAGATATATCTACCCAGCATCCTGTGGTCATACCTCTCACATTATCACTGACAAGAAACTCTTTCATGAAGTTTTGTTTTTTGGAGTTTTGTTGTTGTTAGTTTTATTTTAGGGATTTTTTTTTCTTTTTTGGCCAGTCCTGGGCCTTGGACTCAGGGCCCGAGCACCGTCCCTGGCTTCTTCCCACTCAAGGCTAGCACTCTGCCACTTGAGCCACAGCGCTGCTTCTGGCCGTTTTCTGTATATGTGGTGCTGGGGAATCGAACCTAGGGCCTCGTGTATCCGAGGCAGGCACTCTTGCCACTAGGCTATATCCCCAGCCCCCTGTTTTAGGGATTTTAAAAAATTTACTGTTCAATGCCTAATGTCCATTCCTATTGGGGTCCTTTGCCCCCAGTGCTCTCCTGGCCAGCAGGAGAGGTGGGGAGCGTACCCCGTGGGATGAGCCTGAGGCTAGAGTCGCGGAACCGCCTTCCCCCAGCCCCCTGTACATTTAAGAAGGACACTGAGACGATTCCGGGAAAATGTCAAGCTGTTTTCCTGTTTTAATAAGGAGGAAGAACATTTATAAAGGCCAAATTGTGGCAGGAAGAGGAGGGGTGTAGCATACCTATCTAGGTGCTATAATTGGCTTCCTGGGCTGTTCATCAGGGGTGGAGGGCTGGGAAAGTAGGCTGGCTAGCTAGAACTGCCTCTTAAAGCTGCAAGGCATCTATTGCAGGCACACCCCACATCTCTCCCTTTTGTTTTTTATTAATAACAGAGGAGAGGTACCAGGCGAGAGTATGGGTGGAGGTTGTTTCTTCTGGAACTACTTCCTGCTGAAAAGGGGCGAAGTAGTCAGGGGTCCCTGATTCGTCATTTGGCTGGTACCATCCAGTTTGGTTGGCAAAAGTCCTCATCATTTCCATGAGAATGGTTATCAGGACCAAAGTGTGTCATGGTCTGCTCTGGCTACCTCCTGCAGCTTGGGCATATCATGGAGTCCCTGGGGCCGGGGTCTTCAGGGTCCAGGTCTGCCCTGGGCACAGCAATGTAGTAAGAGGATGGCCTTGCACTGCAAGTTCCAAGGTGGCAACCTTGGTGAGGGATGTTATCCTGTTAAACGAGACTTTTTAAGAGGTCAGGAAAAAGGCTGACAAGTTCACAGGACCAGTTACCATGAATGACATGGGAGAACACACCCTGGGCGTAAGCCAGAAAAGTTCCATTTGGAACATAAACTCAATTGTGGCCCATTACAAGGAAGGAGGAATAACTGGACTGAGGGCAGGAAGGAAGTGTTTAGGGATAGTGGCCTGGTTGGGAGTAACCAGTCAGTGGCTAAAGTATATATACATATATATATATATATATATATATGTATATACATATTTATATATATATTTATATACACACATATATATACAAATAGCAGGAAATGGAAAATGGACAGGTGAGGCTAAAATAAATATATGTACATATATTCAAATAGCAGGAAATGGAAAATGTACAGGTATGTGCATTAGGTGGGTAAACAACTATTCCTGTTGATCTCCCGGCTCTGATTAATTTTGAAAGGGCGAGACAAGGTGACCCCATTTAGGTTGTGACATCATTCTCCTCTTACTCCTCTCCATGATCCTTGTTAACTGAACTGGCTGAGTCCCGGGGTCTAGGTGCTTGTTGCTGGGATGGCTTGCCCCCGTTGGCATTCACGGGCTTTGAACTCAGGGCCTGGGCACTGTCCCTGAGCACTTCTGCTCGAGGCTAGCGCTCTACCACTTGAGCCACAGTGCCGCTTTCAGCATTTTGCTGGTTCTCTTGAGCCAAGTTTCCAGTCTGCCTCTTTGCTGGTTAGTTAGGAGATGGAGTTTTAGAGGGAATTTTTTTTTCTCCTCTGCCCAGGCTGGCTTTGAACTTCAATCTGAGAAGTTTTAGCCATAAAAGCCCTTTTTATTTCCAATTAAAGCAAAAAAGAGAATAAGAATAGAGCTTACCTGTAACATGTTGAGAATTGACCAACAAATACTTGCCAGAGCAATGATGTAACACTTAGCGAACAGTAGACTGAATTAGATCCTTGTACCGTCAAATCAAATCATCATTTAACCTTACTGGCATGTGGAAGAAAGCACAAATGAATTAATAATCAAGAGGGCAAAGGGTCAAGACAATGTAAAAGTCTCAGCTTCAGCAATGGCTGTGTCTTCCATCCTGGATGAGCAGGCTTCATTAGTCATGTGTGATGGAGGCAGGCAGGAGAGATGAGTTGGATCTGGGTGAGGCTGTAGTGGCATCTCAGAGTCCCCTGGATAGATTGTCACACCTCCTGCTGGGTTGTCTACAAATTTCTACACAAGACTGGTTAAAGACATTTGAAATCTCCCAGTATTCCCTGGTTGCTTACTCTGAGTACTCTGGCTTATGTAGGCTGGTGCCCTACTGGTTTAATCAGGGTGACAACTTTAAACAGATTTTAGAAGGCTTGAACCTTTTACCATCTTTCTGGTCACAAAATCCACACAGACCAAAGGTCAACCATGTCTGCTCTCTGCAGCAACTACAACAGTTTCTGAGACACGGAGGGGGAAGACCAATGCTACCCCAAGGCAACCCTGTGGCCACCAAACACAACTCGAATGCTTTTAACCTTGGAGTATGTCTCGATTGCAACTGTCATGATAGGCCTGCTATGAACCCAACTCTAATCTTGGGAGTAGGTGGGGCAGAGCCAGGGCAGGAGCACTCTGGGCCTGTCAAAATCTTCACAGGACTCCTAGATTCCCTTAGCAGTTTTCCATGAAAGAGAGAGAGAATAAGGATTCAGTGAAACCATGCAGTTTGGGAATAGACTGTGGAGGCAGCTTCATGAACCGCCACAGTCCACACAGCTAGCACACATATTGACCTGTATCCTATGAAGCAAAAAATTAATCCTGAAGAGTTTATGAGAGCACAGGAGAGAAAAATGGAGAAGCAAAATCTTAGTTTATACCAAAGAATTGTCAGAATCGGATGTACATTTGACTTTTAGCATAGATAGGTATAAAAAATAACACACTGATTTTACATTATTTTATACCTCATGCTGCATATTCGAACCTTTTGGAGTTTTTGTTAGACACATTTGCTTGCACCCAAACATGATCAGTTAGGGTTTAAAACCTGGTTGTTGTTGTTTTGTTGTTTGTTTATTTGTTTCCTTTGGCGTGGACTCTGGTGATAAGTCAGGATACATCCAGGCTGTTTACTGTGACTCCACCTACAGGCTGCAAGGATCCGTTTAACATAAAACGTAACCAAGTTAAAATAGTAGTTAAAAAGGAAAGTAATTTTTAAACCATGATGCTAGTTTTTACATATTTTACCCACTGACAGACAGACAGACAGACAGTTGTGCACAATCTTTGGGTGCACTTAGAAAAAAATTTCTTTTTCTGAATTGGCCATGTCACTCTCCTGGAATTCCAGTGGCAAAATGATATTATTTTGCCCATATTTTAGAACCACGTGGTCAGTTAGAAAACAAAAAAACTTTTCCTAGGAAACAAAAATTTTCACAGATTATCTGGCAAGGAAATGAAGAAGCCACATTTTGAAAAACCAGTTCAGCTCCAATGAGGAGCTGAAGTGGGATGCTATGACCAGAGAAGGTCCAGGAGATGGGAGACAAGACACAAACAGAACAGACACATGGCACGGCTTAATGGCGGTGGAGCTGGTCAGAGCCTTAGCAGGCTCACAGCAAGACACCTTCATTGCAAGGCCACAGTTACAGAGTTCAGGGTGGTAGGCAGGGTTATTGGGAGACTCCAAGTCCCTGACCAGCCTTGAGGAATTTGGCACGCCCATCACCTGGGGGATTGGTGGGCTCCACCTCCAATCAATTCTATACAAGCAGAATTTAACCGAATCTCCAACTTAGCAAACATCAACAAGAACCAAAAGCCTTTTTTCTCTCTTTCAAAGCAGATTTAGCCAGCAACAGATGTTAAGTAAATAAGCCCTTTTCTTCCTGGGCAGCCAGGGGGCTGTCTCCCCTCAATCCAAGACATTCCTTAGCAAATGCTTCCCAGGCCTCAGAAGAAGGAGGAGTGAGAGTAAAAGGGCCTTTACTGTCCCCAGGGCGAGTCCGCAAAAGATGGTGGGAAGCCTCTGGTGGAGGAGGGGTGAGGAGGCAGCAGATGCCGCCACCACCTCCCACCTCGCTAGTCCACCGAGTGCCCTGGGGCCGAGGTGCTTGGCCCAGGATCCGAGGGATCAGGCCAAGTCTGGTCTAAGGGCCCATCAGAGTGAGGCTTTGAGCCCCTCTCCTCCTGGGCAGCGGGAAGGCTGCCCCTCTCCCGAGCAGCCAGGCTGTAAAGGCCGGCAGTTTCCACCCAGGGTGCAGCATGCTTCAAGGTCTCCCAGGCCTTTTCGGCTTGGGAGTGTGAAATGTTCAGTCCGGTATTTTGGAGCGTGAATCTCAGCACCCTGAAGGGTGGATCGCTCCGCTGACTTTGAGTTTGCCCCATTCCTTTTGGGGATACTCTTACCTCCAGACTGGCTTGCTCGGCTCTCTGGTGGAGTTTCTAAATCTACGTTTTCAAGCCCCACGTTTGGGCACCATGAGTTGGGGTCCTTCACCCCCAGTGCTCTCCTGGCCAGCAGGAGAGGCAGGGAGTATAACCCACGGGACAAGCCAAGATGAGGTTAGAGTCGCAGAACCGTCTGCCCCCAGCCCGCCTTACATTTAAGAAGGACACTGAGATGATTCCGGGGAAATGTCATGCCGTTTTCCAGTTTTAATAAGGAGGAACCACATTTATAAAGGCTGAATGGCGGCAAGAAGAGGAGGGGTGTAGCGCACCTATCTAGGCGCTATAATTGGCTGCCTGGGCTGTTCATCAGGGGTGGGGGGCTGGGAAAATAGGCTAGCTAGAACTGCCTCTTAAAGCTGCAAGGCATCTGGGGCGGGCATGCCCCACACAGTCCCATACATAATGTTATGAAAACTATCCCTTATTATATGATGTACATTTTTTATTATGTGAAGTGATGGATAATCTATGCTATAGCAGATGTATTTTTTAGTGACAAAATGTTTTCAACTTATTCCTTTTTAATTGACTATGAATGTGTTCTAGAATCACATAAAAATGCTGACATTAACATGATGACCTAGAGTAATCTGAAAAACATATTTTAAATTATGAATTATTGGTTTTGATATCATCATCAATTGATTTTCTTCAGAAAGATTCCTGTAGCTTACTTTAATGCCCAAAGCAAGTTTTTATAACATACATATTTTTTTCAGTGAAATAATACCAAGACTCAGAAAGAGAGATCAGGATTTTAGATATATTCTATGTTATTCTGAATGACTGATGACTTTGAAAGTATAGAAAGTACTGCATTTGTAGGACAAGCCAATTTCCATTTGAAAGAAGTAATTTGATTCACCGCATGGTCATATGTATAACATCATTCCATTTGAATCCTGACCAATTGTATTGTCAATGATTTTCTTGTGCCCAAATTCAGCTATAGTACTTCCTAGCCAGAAAACTTTTATGAGTAAATTTTTATATAACTTATAAATGTATTATAAACTAAAAATTTTTACTTTATTTAGAACATCAAGTTTGAAAACAAAATCACAATGTTTCCATCATCACTGCAATAGTTTCAGTACACAAAGGTTAATATTATATATTCAGAATCATATGACCAGAATCTATCAAGTAAGCACATTTGATAAAAAAAAGATTGCTTTAAATATCTCAAAATGTATTTTAAGAAATTTCAATGAACAAGTAATTATATCAATTGACTATGAATACGTTAATTTAGTTTCATAAGCTTTGTAAAATTCAATTTAATATGTAAAAACTAAAAGATAACTTATTTAAGCATTATATGCAACAATTATAACAATGGATACACTTTTATGTAAATAGAAAGAATAGACTTTTTGATCAGAAATCTTTTCCATATCACAATTCCCTTCCTAAAATTAGGAGTTGGTCCTCTGCTTATAAAAAATTTCCACAAGAGGTATAGGAATACAATTATAAAAGCTATTTTTCTCAATCTATATCTGTTCAACAAGCACAATCTTAGAGGCAGATATTACTTAAAATGTTTTCTTCCCCCAGTTTTCTTACAGGCTTCCTTTTGAAAATAAGGTGATACCAAAATATGAACCTTTGTTTCTCTTTTGATATTGGTGTGTACCCCACCTATCCTACTTTGAAACTGGGCTTTCTGCTCATCTATTTTGATTGTATCTTCTTCTAGTTTTGCTTGCTTTTGACTTCTTTCAACTTTTGCGTTCAGTACTTAATCTGTGCAGTTCCTTGTAGTCTCAGAATAAAAGGACATGTTTTGACAATTCATATTCAAAAGTCATGAGTAAAATGGGATCAAGATCTTGAGATATCCTGTTGCCTGTAAAAACTTTTTAATGCTGCACTTTTTTTTTTTTTTTGGCAGCTATTTGCTTAAGCCTGGGAGGATATGATAAAGTAACAAAATTATGGGAAATACTGGCTGAAATATCAGAAGAAACCCAAAAATCAATTTAAGCGATTGTAGTTGCACTATTGATTTTGTTCCTTAGTGCATGCATCAAGAAAACTAAAATCTATTATTCTAAAATAGTATTTTATGATCTAGTTATTAACTATATCATAGCAGGATCCCTGGAATATCAACAACTGAAAAGCAAATATTTTGGGTGAATTTAACATCAAGAGTTGGGAAAGAAATATAAACTTTGAACTCCTAGGTATTAAGCCAATTTACAAAACAGGACTTCTATAAAATATTCTATAATTAAAATGATCAAAGATGGGGTACATATGAAATGTTTAATGAGGGACAGAGAGAACTGCAATTAAAGGTCAATTTAGTTTAAAATAAAGTGGAGCTTTGGGAAAACTCATAGAAATTAGAAGACAAAAATATCTAAAATGGCTAATATTCTGTGTTGAATCCCAGACATGTCTAGAAATTAGAATGTACATTATTTTAAAACTTTTTTTCCAGCTACCTTAGTATGGAGATTATTTCTCAGTTGGCAGGAAAAGCCAGAGCTATGTGCTATGTTGTTCTCCAATATGATTGAATTAAAAAATAGACACTTGTGTACTCAAATATTTGTCATCCTTTCTTGGGAGAAGAGACTTACATTAAGGATGAAGGAGGAAGAAGAGGATGACTACTTTTACAGAAATAGGCTAGTATGAGCTGAAGGCAGTCAGCAGCAGAGCACTTTTCTAACCTATGTGAGGTCCTGAGACCATTCCCAGTACTGAAAATAAGAACACATGAAGGCATTTGGGAAAGTAGGAGATATAGATGTTTCCAGATTCAGATTTGGGGGCCACCACCCACACACTGAGCAACATAGAGAAGCAGCTCTCTATAACTGGTGTTCCTTTTTTATGTGTAATAAAGATATTTTATAATGATAAATGAATAATTATTATACCCAAAGAGATAACACACGAAATTATCTCATAGTAATAGATAAAAATATAAAACATGTTACCAAATAGAATTGTTCTGCTGCGGACTCTGTAACATAATTATTTTGATTTCCATTCGTGCCTTAACATACATTTTTATGTATTTGCCCAACAAAGATTTTTAAACCTGTTTGGATACTTGGAGAATGTCTGTCACATCTGTACAGGCCAAAAGCTATTAAAATCCCATAGAAAATTAATGACAACTAGTACAGTCCTCTGGTGGACTTTTTAAAAATTATACAGCAACCGATTGGGAAATCTGTGTGCCTTCATTCATTAACCTGCACTTCCAGAAATTTAGGACATTTTTGAGTTGTTACTCAAGGTTGCAGTAGCTAAACACATGTCAGTCAGGGTGGGGAAGCTTGTTTGATTAAATCTCCCACAGACCTCCAATATAGTGTATACTCTGAAAAAATACACTAAAAATATAACAGCTAGAAAGTCTTGAGACATAACAAATTCTACAGAAAAAGGGCAGGAAGATAAAAGGGAATTCCAAACTAGAAGACAGACCTCTACTGAGCTAGCCTTAACTAAAATCTCACCTGAGGGAAAATCCAGTCCTCAGTTCATAATACGAACACAGAGTTCTCCCATTCCATGTTAGGTGTCTGCAGATATTTTTTCTACTTGTTCAACTGTACTTATGTAAAAGAAACATCACAGTTTCCCAACTGAAAAAATAACATCTTTAATTTTGAAGGAACAGAGGAAGATTTTAATTATATCCAGGAAGAGAAGAGGCAGAGCTTGGAATTGGATTTTAGTAGAATTAGTGGTCTTAAACACAAATCAACACTTTTTAAAGGAAGATAAAATAATTGAGTTACTATGTCTTATAGCAACACTTAAATTATGATAAAAACCAGTGACAATAAGTTGCCTATAAAATGTTACCCAAATAAATGGGTTAACTCTAGAATATTAAGTGTGACTATTCACAAATAAAAACAATATGTTTTGTCATCCTAGTAAGTAGAAAGTCCATTAGGTCAACTTGACTGATAGTGCTTCTTAAGCCTTGTATGTTCTTATTGATTATCTGTCCATTACTTCTACCAATTAATAGTTATTTATAAATAGGTGAGAAAGAGAATTGTGTCCAGGTATGATTAGTCTGTCAGATTAGGTTGGTCTTCCTTTCAGTTAAGTTTTTTCAGTTCATGGCTTGGAAACAGTATTATTATTACATAAGTATTTCCTTAGGACTTTTGTTATGCTCTGTGTGATTAACTGACTGCTTTATCATTATAAATTTACCCTCTATTCCTGCCTATGTTTTTTTTTATTAGAGCTATCCCTGATTATTTTGATGTTTCTATAACTTAAGACTTTTAATCTGTTTTATATTTTTCAATCAGATATGCCAATAAATAATTTGTAAACAGTTAAATTTATTTGTTTTAACTATATAATTTGATGATTTCAATAAACATGATGAGTCTGCAGCCACTTTCAAAATGTAGACAGATTAATTGTCCATCACCCCTGAAGACACACATTGTAACTTGCAGACTGTTTCTACTTCATTTCCACATACTGGCAACTTTCTCATATTTTCTTCTTTGATTGGACCTCTTACAGTGGGCAGCATGTTTCTAAGGATTTTCTGTGCCTGTTTAAGTGTAAGACCTACCATGATAAGGAGTATTAAGTTGTGTAAATTTTTTTATTATTTGTTTACTAAATATCACATATGCTTTTCTTTAACTTTTCCTATTTATTTATTTTTGCTGTTGGTCATGGGGCTTGAACTCTGGGCCTGAGCACTGTTGGTGAATGCAGTATACCTAATAGAGAGAGGTGTGTGTGTGGAGAGAGGGAGAGGGAGAGGGAGAGGGAGAGGGAGAGGGAGAGGGAGAGGGAGAGGGAGAGAGAGTTCTGAGGGTTGGACTCTGGGCCTGGGCACTATGCCTGAATTTTTTTTTTTGAGCAAGGTTAGTATTCAAGGTTATTAGAGCCACAGCTCTACTTCTGTTTGCTTGTTGTTGTTGTTGTTGGCTAGTCGCACAGTAGTTTTATGAACTTTCCTGCCCAACCTGACTCCATATTGAGATTCTCAGATCTCTGCCTCCTAAGTAGCTAGGCTTACAAATAAATGAGCCACCTGCCCAGCATTCCATGAGTATTTTTTACTTGTGTCTCTGCTAACATGTTAATTGTCAGTTCATATTATAAGGATGGTAAAGTATTTCCAAAGATGGTTCTCCATTGAAAGCTGCAAATATTGAGGTAACCTGTTTGTTGTGTGTGCGTTTATGGACACTTGGTATTTCTAGTGATGTTTCATTTTTCTATGTTTTAAGAATTTCAGTAGGTGCTGCCATTCTTGCCATAGTTTTAAATAAAGGTCTACTGTTATCTTTTCCTTTTCTTCTTTTTTAACTAGTCTTGGAGAAAAGAAGGAATAAAAACTATTCCTTAGTTTGAATGCATGATAAGCAAACCCTAGTCACATTTCCATTAATATAATGACATACCCTACCTCAGTTATTAGACAATATTATTTTCCTAGACATTAGCCACTGCTTTGTATTTATTTTTCTCTTCAGAATCTTCCATTGACAAGATTCTCCCCTTTCTTCACCTACCCTTCACCCCTCCACTGAATATTTTCATGGAAATTATTTCTTTAAAGTATATAATGGTTTTAACTAGTTCTCTGGTATACTATGGACTAATTAATTCATACATTTTTTTACTAATTTCAAAATTTGGATGTATTTTTTTACTTGGGCAATTGTTTTATATCAAAATTTAACATATTTATAGTTTTACCAATCTTCTTCCCCACATTGCAATTGAGATGCAAAACAATTGCATGATAAATCATTTTCTCCAAAACAATTCATAGTTACTTTGATGTTTTAGCAATTTTTTGGTTATGCCAGAAGTATGGTATCTGTGTTAGTCTCTTATTTTCTCATTGAAAAATATACTGGAAAATCAAAGCAGTTGCATTTCCTGGGATTATTCAGAAGTCTGAATTATCTCTTGCAAGAAAAAAAAATGAAGTCTGTCTTCTTGAATTTAACATTAGTTTTTCCTAAAGGAACATATTTAGTGTTTTTGGACTTTAGGTCTTCTAGTGATTAATTCTATCTGCTTTTGTTTGCCTAAAATTAAATTTAATACATGCATAGAATTCTAAGCTGACAGCATTTTTCTGGAAGAACTGTAAAATTTCCCCTGCATTGTCTTCTAATTTGCACAGTGTCTAGCTAAATCTTACTCTCATTCTCATCTTTATGACACTGTGTGCAATTTGCATTTTTCCTTATTTGAGCTTTTCATACTTATCACTCTTTTCAAGCAAACTAATTTTGGTGTGATTTTTTTGTTTGCTTTATTCTCAACATTTATAGCAAGTATTTGTCAATACATATCTAATGGACAAAAGTTTGGTCTGAATTATGTCCATAATAATGCTGTAAACAGTTGGAAAGGTAAAATAAAGTAGATTTTGTTGCAAAGAGCAAACAAGTGTAATGTCCAATGCTTTTTTACACAGATGAAATTGATTCTTGGAATTACATCCTACTAATTAGATAATCTTGGGAATTAATTTATCCTCCTTACTTATTTATAGTTTATTTACTCAGTGAATCTTTTTCTTATAATTTATACTATCGCATTTGTTTTTAACTATTATATGACTATCCACTTTATTCATCTACATAAGCAAGATTTTTTAATTTAAATTTTGTTTCAGAATCAATTTTAAATGCTGGTGACATCACAGTACAGAAAACAAAGATCTTATATTCATCTATTTATATTTAAGTGTAAAGGTACAATAGTGATGTAAGATACTTATGTTGGTTCTATCACTAAAATTAACTACCTTAAGTTATAGGTAGTTATAGGTGCTATTAGATGATTAAATCAGAAGAGACTTATGATGAGGTGATGCTTCAGAAGAGAGAGTTGGGAGTGAGAGTGACCTTGAGCATTCGCCAAGGAAAAATACATAAGGCAAAGTGTAGTAGAGGACATTGCAAAACACTAAAATAACTATTGATTTATTTTAATTATAATTAGTTATTGGCTGCCATTTTAATGGAAAGTATATGACTATATACATTTTATAACATTATATATTTATATGTGCTTTATATAACTACATCCTTACATTTACAAGTTGATATATTAACTTATTACTCATAACTTCGCAAATAATATCCTCACAGAGAAGATTTGTATGAAGATTTAGCCTATAATTCAAGGAAACCTTCAAATATTTGCAATGACAGTGGTATCTGTGCCTAACTGCTGAATTAAATTGTAAAAATAATCTTTGTAAAATTATCTTTGTTTGTTGAAATAAGCTTAATAGCAATACAAGACTGTTTTCTGAATTTGTCCTTATTAATTAGGTTTTTATATGCATGTTATTTCAATGTCAATTCTTCTGTAATTTTGGAAAATGCTTATTTCCCATCAAGTGGTTGGTTGTGATGTCCTCTGTATGGCAAACTATATAAATTACCAATACCCAAACTTCTAAACCTTAATAAAATGCTTTCAATTTTTTGCCATGATCTTAGCTTTTTGTATTTTTCCTTAAATACCCACTGTATTACAAATTGCAGTTGATAAAAAATGATCATGAGTTATATAAGAATAGGGTGACAAAATTATATGTGTGACTAGCTTCAATCTCCAGAAATTATAACCATCATAGTGATTTATACTGATTTATATCATACCATATTTATTTAAAATAAGTTATTCCATTTACTAGTGGTTACCTTGCATAAATATTGCTATTAATAACATTACTACATATATGACTTGTATAACAACTGATTGTTTCAAATGCTTTTTCATTTCATGATAACTTATTTGAGTCTTCTGATTCTAGGCATCAAGTGTCATTTGACCCCCCCCCCAAAAAAAAAAATATATATATATATAATAAACAGAAAACACTCCAAGAAAACACTCCAAGAAAATATGATTATTACCTTTTTACACTTAGTATTATTTTCATACCACTGCTAAAGTTTAAACCCATGGCTTCTCATATGCTAAACAAGAACTATTCTACTGAGCTATAACACCCAACTTTGAATTTTTATTTGAAGTAAATATTCTATGCAATTTGTATGTCACATTTTTATGATAAGGTTGGAACTTATTTTGGAAATCTTAAACTTTTAGAAGTTTAATAAAATGTCCAGGGCAATAAACTACTATTACCATAATCCATTTTTTCTAGCTGCAAAAGCCATTGTATGAAATTCATTATTGCTAAGACAAATATAATATGGGTAGATTGAACATAGTATAGTCCTAGGGCATGTTTCAGTTTCATAGGTATATGGATGTGTGGAAAATGATTATTCTTGAAAATTATATGTATTTTACATATTGTTGATATGTGAACAAATAAATATGAAGTAATAAGTTTTCATTTTGAGTTTCTGACATCAGCAAATGTTGACCTGTAAGACCACATTACAAGCATTAGTTTTTCATCATGTCCCCAAGGAAAGTTAAACTTTCTTAAAAATATCAGTGTTTAAATATAGAACCATGCTAAGGTGCAAAATAATTTGCCTTACATATGAAACTGTAACCCCTCTGTACTTCACTGACAATAAAGAAGAAGAAAAATAAAATAATTTAAAAAATCAATTCTCTCCAGTGTTACTAACAATATAATCACAAATATATAATCACAAATACATAATCAGAAAGTGAAATCAAAGTAGTATTTCCATTTAAACTTTTTAAAATAGTTATCAAATATATTATGGTTTATATACATTGCATTCTCTAGTTTACTGAAGAGCCATAGGAGGCAATTATTTCATTTGAAATGTGACTGGCAGAACGATGAAAATAATCACCATCTGTATGTCATTGAATTTTATAAGTACATTGAGTGTTTCACTTGTAATAACAGTAATTATAATTAATAATGTATATTGTGCAAAAAGGAAAGGAAAGAAATAGAAAGTAAACTTAGTATGGTTGTGTGAACCCAATATTCACTACAAGAGAACAATCACTCAATTTCTACTGTGTGGAAAGCATTATGGCAGTGAAGGCATGTTTATAGATGATATGGGCATTATCTTTGTTCTGAAGAGAAAATATTCAAGTTTGAATTCTATAATCAACATGGAATGAGAAAACGGGCGTATATAGGCACAAGTAAATGTTATGGAGTTGAAGAAATTTTTGCTGTTTCATTTTGGAAGGTCCATAGGGATGTTAACACAGAGTACAAAATACGAATTGAGTTTTGCTGTAAGATATTATATGTATTTGTACTTTACCCCACGTTGTGGAAAAGTACAGATTGTCTTTAGCTATTTGTGAATATCCCACAGCATATCCAGGAAAAAACTGAATGGGAAACAGAAACTAAGAGACAAGTTGATATCACATAGTAAAGCATATAGAACACATTAAGTCTTCACTATTTATCTCCACATAAAAATAATTAATCTTTGAAACTAACTCACTGTTTAATCTTTAAAATCAGCAACTTGGACTTTAGGATACTAACTGAAGCTCTCCGTAAGCCAACCAGACCATCATGGATGGCCTCCCATGCTCCTGCAAATGACGATATCTCCACAACAAATGTCCACTGGCATACATCCACACAGTTGAATTACCAGGAACATTATGGTTATTGGCTTTGTCAATAGATGGATTTGAGCCTTAGTTCTTATACTTCAAGCTATGCCTCTACACCTCTTTACATGGATGCTTTATTATATTAGTTCTTATCTAACTTTTCTGCCTCTGCTGGCCTCAAAGTAGCTTTGATTTTAGTTATAATCATATGTACATTTCGTTAACTGAATTTTCATTGTATTATCAGTTATGAGTTTTCTTCTGTCTTTTCAAGTTCTTGGTATTAGAAGTAAGTTATGGATAACTTGAATGTTAGTAAACGTAATGTAAAAACATTATTGGAAAACTCTGATAGAGTCCAAAAAAAAAAAAAGTTCAGAAGCTAAGCACCCAGGACTCAGAAAGCTTCACATCTGTAGAGTGGCTGTAGCCCTGTTGCAAACTGGAATGATTGTCTGTCTGCTCGTGGTGCCTTGGGCAGATGGAGAAGCTCACAGCATAGCACTGGAATATAGGTAATCTATAAAACCTTCATTATTAGGACCAAAGGACCATATTCATCTGTCTAACACAATTTGTGTGCACTTTTGCCAGGCATTGGTGGATGGTTAAGAATGAGAATATTTTGATGCATAAATTTTATGTGTAAAGAATAAAAGGTCTTGTTCATAATGAGACAGGGATTGCCTAAGTATCAAAAAGCACAGTTATGAATTTAGGAAGTGTGTGTGTGTGTGTGTGTGTGTGTGTGTGTGTGTGAACTTAAACTTTTTTCATTCATTATTACAAATACAATGTATTCTATCTTTATAAATTTTTACTTTGTTAAGTAACTTTGGTATGTAGTTGAGTTGATAACATTAAATCATATTGATACATCTACAGTTTATGTCAAAGTCCAATAATATATAGGTTTTAATATCTCATTAAGTCAGCAACAAAGAGAACATCTATAATATGTTCATTCAGCTTCTTTGCTTATTCAGCTTATTCAATATTTCATTTTTTTCAGTCACTTGGATTATCCATTCACTTACTCATTATGCTTAGAAAATTTCTCTAGGAAAAACACAAGACTCAATTTTTGTTACTGAATTGGCACAAAGAAAAGCAGAGCTTTCTTTTTATCAAACATGAAAAGGTCAAATCAGTAGCTTTTCAAGCAGTGCTCTAGTATAGCTGAAGTTCCCAGTGGACATTGTGAGAGTAGATTGGACATCTGTTTCTTATTCCTCTGAGCCTTTACCTCTTCCTGTCTTCTGTTCCATGTTACTCATATCACTCTCCTCAGGTATTTCAGACAGAAGGACTACAATCTTATTTGCTGGGCCTCTGAGCAAGATTTCCTTGTATGAAAACAAAAGGACTTTGCATTTGTACTACACAATAAGTATCATTCAAACTACTAGCTGACCTGTTAAGTTTATAAAAGTATCTTCTAATCTTGAATCACAAATGATAGAGATCATTTTTATACAAGCATAACAAAATGATCTCATCTTCTGGAATTAAAAGCCAACATTTTGGACCAATTTGGAAAAAAATATACACCAAATGCTCATGGAGGATGAGAGTCTATACTGTGCCCTTGGGAAGAATAGTGAAAATACATCTATTTTCTTAGCTTTATTGGAGCTAACCATATAAAATAAAAACAATTTAGAAGAATTGAAGTGAGGTTTTTTTTTTCCTCCACTCATCTGCTTGTGGTGACACTACATTTGAAACCAGGACCTCACAGGTTTTTCAGACCACTGCTTTGTTTTAACTCTAGCCCTCTTTGGGTAATTATTATAGAGATGGAATCTGGCTAACTTTTCTGCCTTGGCTGGCCTCAAAGTTGATCCTGTAAAGCTTACTCACCCAAATAGCTAGTACCACAGGCATGGACAATTAACACTCAGGTTTTTCTGGTTTTTAATTATTTAATATTATTGTCAATTATATACGTAAGGTAGTGATTACATTTCTTTTCAAAAGGTTTTTCATTGTTGTTGTTATTTTGAATATACAATGTAAAATTATTTCTTTTTTTTGTTTAACTTCCATATGTTTAGCCCCTGTAATCATTGTATACATTTATCTAAATTAAGGGAGGGAAGGTGAACATCAAAATGGTGAGGCAAAGGATAAAAAGCAAACCAATACAAGAGCAACACTTACAGGCAATATATTGTAAACTTTACAACTCTGAGTGGAGGACTAGGAAGGGGGGAGGGAGGAGGAAATGAAGGAGAATGTAACAAGTTCATAGGATTTTAATGAACTTCCATCTATCTTATCACATATAAGGATTCTTCTTTGCCTAACTTAGTCTTCTTAGGCATAAAAAGCTTACCATCTTGGAAAAACCCGTATCTTGTACCAAATTACAATAATCTGTTAGAGAATGTTCACTGTGGAAAAATGTACATATGTTAAAGTAGAACTAGGAAAGTTGAAGAAGCAGGCATGTTTGGGGTAAACATGGGAGAGTGATAGAAGGAGGGACATGGATAAAATGCATTGTACTCATGAATTGGCATGTTAATTTAAAATCTCCTTGTATGACTACTTAAAGATGTCTTTCAAAAATGTGCACTAACAATTAAGAAAACAAAGTTGTCAGCAAATTTTGAATAAGTAGCTAGTATAAACTAGACATTTAGCTAGAATGATTTTATTCTTGAAGGCCTATGATTTTGAATCGGCAGAGTATATATGTGTGAGCTTGTATATAAAGAGTTAAATTGTAATGCTGTTACTTGTGAAAGTAGGATCTGTCATCTCTCAGACTTCAATGTAGACCACATACAAACTATTTAATTGAAAAAGAAAATAGTAGCAATGTGTTGTTTCTTTTGTGGGTTTCAGGCAGGATAAATGTCACAGAGCAAAGGAAGGTTTGAGCAATTCAGCTGCTAATGATTTTAATGACAGATGCAAGTGCCTAACCCCAGGAGGCATCATGAAAATTTATCCCACGTGTGGTTTAATCATATGTGATTACTGTACAGACAAAAACAAATTGTTTTAGCTGTCAGTACAGAGGACCAAAGGTAAATGTGAAAGCACTAAGGCACACTGTGCATTGATTTAACTAGCACTAGTTTCTTGACATTCTGCAATATTAAGCGTGGGCTACAGACCAAGATGATTATGAATGGAAGACAAAAATAAATTATAATTCCATCCTGTCTTCCAAGTAGCATGGATATAAAGGAATGATAGATTTTTTCACATAATTCACAATTGATGGAATTAGTCAAACATCATTGGAAGCTTTGTATTAAAGTAGATTTACAAATCAATGGCTCCATGCATATTTTTAATAAAAAAGATCTTAATGGATGTATCAGTCATACCAGAATGTGTGGAGTGCAGAGTACTCCCCATTCCAAAGGAAAAAATGTAACTTTGTCTTGAATTATCAATTGAATATTGTAAAACGTATTTTCTTTCTTTCTAGTGTCCACATTATCTCTTTCAACCAATGTGGTAATATATTTTGATTTTTATTCTTCTCTAAAGCTTGTAGTTCAGGGCAGCAAAAGACCATCATGTTACCTCAGATATCGCATCTCAAATGCTGAAACTATGCAGTATGGTTTGACAGGAATATTTGCAAATAATGCAAACTATGTCCAAATGTAGAGAGATATATCAATAGCTAAAGTGATTGCACTAATGGTAACAATTCTTTAACTAAGTTTGTTTACCATATAACTTTTCCTTATCATTGGCTTTCTGGTTCTTCTGTATTCAAGAAGCTAGCTTTCCCTCATATCTAAAATATACTTAAAACTCAGAAAAATAAGTTCCCCTCAAACCAATTCTGAAAGAAATAACTTCCCCCTCAATAAATGGGCTAAAGACTTGAAGAGAGACTTCTCTGAAGGCACATGAAGATGTGTTCAGCATCACTGGCCATAAAAGAAATGCAAATAAAAACAACCTTGAGATTCCACCTCACCCCAGTAACAATGTGTATTATCAAGAAAACTAGCAACAACAGATGCTGGAGGGGATGTAGCCAAAATGGAACCCTACTAAACTGTTGATGGGAATGTAAACTTGTTCAACCACTCTAGAAAGCAGTGTGGAGGTTCTTCAAAAAGCTAAAATTAGAGCTTCCCCATAACCTCGCAAATCCACATTTGTGGGCAGTTACTCAAAGGATTGCAAGAAAGATCACACTAAAGCTACCAGCACAACTATGTTTATCACAGCACAATTTCCCATCGCTAAAATATGGAACCAACCCAGATGCCCCTCAGTAGATGAACAGATGGAGAAAATGTGGTACATACACACAATGAACTTCTATGCATTTATTAGAAAGAATGACTTAGTCCCATTCGGGAGGAAATGGAGAGACTTAGAAAAAAATCATACTAAGTGACCAGACCCAAAGAAACATAAGCTTCATGGTTTCACTTATTGGAAACAATTAGTACTTGTCTAGGATAGTCCTAGCAGAGGAGCACAGTAGCTCAGTAGCAATGTACATATGATCACATAAGATGATCCTAAGAGAAATGAACTACAAGATTTGGAAATAAGTGGTTTGTGTTTGTTGTTATTTCCAAAGTATCCTATGAAATTATGCCTTTATCTTTTGTCTTTCTTCCCCATGGTTTTACCCCTGATGTCACTGTAACTGACTTTGGTACACTGGGTATTACGTATATGTTTATTGAAACTAGGGGAGGAGAACATCAAAATGGAGAGACAAGGGGTAAAAGGTGAACCAATGCAACAGGAATACCTAAAACACACAATATGCTGTAATCCAACTGTGTAAGTTGAGGGAGTGTAGAGAGGGAACCAGGAAGTAGGGGAGGACGGCAGGAGAAAAATGGAGGAAGTAAAACATTCGATAAAAAATGTATTCATTGCATTATGTATATAACTTTAACCCCTTTGTACATTACTTTGACAATAAAAAAAGTTTAAAAAAAAAAAGAAGCTAGCCCTCTAGTGATAGCTGTAGAATGAGATCAATTAAGGTGAAAAATCCACCCAGTCATTCCACATGAGGCCAATCTGTAGCTGATCACCAGACGTATGAGTGAGTTGAGATGAGCCCTGAGTAAATTATCAACCTACAGACTTGTGCACTAAATGAGTACTTATTGATTTAAGACACTGAGCTTTAGAATGATTTACTGACCATAATTGTATCATTTTTTCAGTTTAGTTTTGAGCTTGTGTTTAAAACCTTTTATTGAAGAAGGCTATAGCCAACATAAAGATTTAAAATACAGATCTATTTTCCAAATATTTACACCAAGAGAATATTGATTAACCCCAAAGAAGTGTGTGGTTTTAGGGCCAGTAAAGTGACCAATCATGGGGTACTTATTGGAAATAGGATACTGATCCACATGTAACTTCTCACATAAGTAACACAAAAATTGATTTACTTTTGAAGTACATTTTCAATTCCAGACAGAATACCAATTCTTTGATATAATTATTCTTTGGTGGTCAATTTTCAGTTGTATTTAATGTAAATATTCTGTGGATTGCAGAATTAACAATGAAATTTATGAGAAGTACTAAATCTTTCAGGTCCTGTTTTTCCAGGATAGCTTTTGTCCTTAAAGTGCTTACTCAGCATGGTTACGAAGGTTGTATAATATAGGTCAAGCCTCTGTGAAGTATTACATATCCGCCAAAACTTGTTTGCCACCTGGATTTTTTTTCCCTTTGAGTCAAGTGTAAACAGAATAGAAATACTGAGTTATTTACATATTATTACTGGTTTCATTACTGCTACAACTTTTATGGCATTTTTGGTACAGAGTAGAGATGCATAAAATAAATAAAATAAGAAGAGATTTGCTTAGTAAAATAAAGAGATTTCACTCCACAAGTACATATCTGTAGGATAAAATTCAAACAAAGATAAGCACAAAACTTCTATAAAGTACTAGATCAAGATGTAGACTCAGACAAATATAGAGCATCATATTGGTAAGGTGAGAATAGAATGATATCAGTGTAAGACAAGCAATGCCATCAATCGATGGCTTCCCTTGTTGCTCACACCTGTAATTCCAGCTACTGAGGAAGTTGAGATCCAGATGATTGTGACCCTCAGCTCAGTTGCACAGAAAATTCTGAGACCTTATCTCCAAATTATTCAGCAAAGCTGGACTGGAGGCTGCCTCAAGTGGTAGAGCACCAGCCAAGGAAGCAAATGAAGCTTCTTGTTGAGTTCAAAATCCCAATAACACCAGAAAAAAATATCAGAAGTGACAGTTTTCACACAAAAGTAAGAAACAGCAGGAAAAATTCTAAAGGGCACATGGATTTAAGGAGACAACTTGATTTCAGACTTGTAGCTACCAGAATTATCAGTCAATTTCTCTTTTTCATATTTGGTTTAGAGAACAAATATGAATTTTACTCACAGGAACTGGGTTGCCATTCTAGTAAATAAGTAAAAATGTAGAAGTGATGATGGAGACCCATGGAGACCTGTAATAGAAAGAAAATGTCTAAATTTCCTTGAAGAAACTGTGGCAGATATTTAGGCATGGAAAATCATAATGTTGAGAGACCCCAAAGAAAAAAGAAACAGTAAGGAAAACATATGCCATCTGAATTAGAGACTATCTGTAATCTAACAAAGGAATGTGGTATTAAAGATACTTCCTGTGAACTCAGAGAAACACAGTGAGGGACATGTTACTGGCCTTTTGAGGAGATCAGTTAAGTTAAGCAGTTAAGTTTGCTGGGTTGATATTTGTGGAGCCAAATTTAGAATTTGGTGGCACATAATAGATATTTCCCTGAGTACTTTTTAAGCAAAATAAGAGTTGCTTTGAATTTTCTTTACTGCTTGTAATGAAAAACAAGAAGAAAAGATAAGAACATGCTTAAGCAAGAGTAAATTATCTTAAACAACATAATAAATCAGTACATTCTGAAGTGTATACTTAAAAAAGTGATATTAAACTTCTTGTTTTCTTGAATTGATGGAAATGACTTTTCAATATTTATGTGTCACATGTGTGCAGTATTTGTTATAGCAGCTTACATAGACTAAAATGAGGATTTCATGTCTTTCTTTCAGTTCCTCTCCCATTCAGGTACATCTTCTACCAGATGTAGGAAAAAGGAAACACATCATTTGAACCTACCAAACTACCTTTTTGCTTTGTTTTCTTCTGTTTCCTACCAGTATTGACTTTTAAACTCAAGGACTGCTTGCTTGGCTTTACTCTACCACCACTTTGGGGTAATATTTTAGATATAGAGCCAAATAGGTTTCAATCCACAATCTTACAGATCTCAGCCTCCTGAGTAGCTAGAATTATAAATGTGAACCCCTGACTCAAAGAACTTGATAGATCTCACATCTTTTTCCATTGCAACAAATGGTGCATTGTATTCTGATGCAAATACTTTGAAGGTATTTGACCAATAGGTCCACCAGATTGACAGTTTGAAGGAAAGGTGAATGTGCAAACCAACAAGGTTAAACAGGAATGCACAAGGACAAGAAGGATGCACCAACATCATCTTCCTGTGCCTTCTGCATCAATACTGTGGGTGTCTAGGTGGAGAAACTATTACCCACTGTTGTACAGCTACAAAGGCTCACAGTCTTCCAAATCTCATTCAAGAGTGTTTCCACTAGCTAATGTAAATATGAGTCAATACAGAAAATAAAAAGCTGGAAAATATTTACTGGAATTGTAACTTCCAGGACAAAAGTTCTGTTTTTGGATTTATCATTTGCCAGAGCTTCTGTCAGATGATGCCAATAGGTAGGAAATAAGCAAAATATTCTATGATAGGAAAGCATTGCTGACATTGAACTTAACAATATCATAGGAATTTTCTACAATGTCTTTTCTATTCTCCTACAAAAAATCCACATTAAATAATTGTTGTATTTTATCTCATTTTTTGAGTATTCCTTGTCTTGAAAAAATAATTTGGGGTAAATGGTTTGTGGAATATGATTTAAAAGTTAATAGTATAAAGAATTCTTGAAATTCCTCAGCCATACTAAAACAGTGCTTATCAGAATCCATTGTTTTATGTAGAGTTTCAATTTAATGAGCATAGTAACATTTTGGCATCCATTACATGCTGAAAAAAGTTTTGATAATTAAGGATAATTGGCAATAGAGCTAAAATGAACAGAGGAAAATGACTGTGCATTAGGCTTTGGCAGTCTGATCTTCCAGTATGTACTGGAAAAGAAGGGAGGTGGAGGATTTTAAGTAGTGATCTGAATTGGTCAACTGTGTCTTCATTACGGTGAGCTTATTTTTTCACTCTGTGTATTTTGAAATGAGCATACAAAGTTTCCTCAGAATGTTCACAAAATGTTGTTCTGGAATTAAATACCAATCAAATTATAACCATAGTTAATGATTATGCAGTGTCATTTTCTAAGTGTCAATTAGCTTTAATTTATAATGTCATTTAAACAGCTGTATCATTTTAGACACTTGAACCTAAATCAGATCACTGATGTGTATTATATTTTTCTCTACAACAAAATTCTGTGTAACACAATTTCATTAGGAATATTTTGTAGTTGTTTAATAAATAATTTCAGAACAGTCTATCTTGAGTATCATTTTATAATGATGCTTACAGAAAAAGAATATCATCCATGTCAGCAAATTTGCCTTATTTAATAAGATATACTTTTCTATGTTAGATATATTTCAGGGGATTCCACTAAAATTTTCATTAAAATTAGACTGGCATTCAGGCTAAATGACATCTTTTACATTCTTTCCAAATGTTTTCAACATATCTGTAATTATACAACACATGACACTGTAAATATGAATAAATAAATATAATACATACAAATTAAAAAGTACCCACCACAGAATAACCAACAGAGGCTAAGCCTGAAGTTATTAGTATTTGAACTTTGCAAAAGTAATATCAACTAAAAGTCAAAAAAGTTTAAAAATACAGTTACCAAGATAAACTTGAAAGAAACTGCTCATTCAGTTTTAGAAATTGTACTTAAGTCTTCTCTTGTTTCAGTTATATACCAATAAAACTTTTATATTAAAATTCTTTGCAGGTTTGTTAAAAATTATTTTTATGAGCACTATTTGAGACTTCCTGAACTGTGTGGTTTGGCTTAGAAGTTTCAGCTAAAGTGTGAAAATAACTTTGGAGTATAGATGATGCTTTCTTTTTAAAGATAAGGCTATATTTATTGACAGTTCTCTCCAATCTTAGGGGTGGGGGGAAACAGTCTACGGAAAGAATAGTGATGGAAGAAGAAAAGATGGCAAGTGACAATTTCTTCCTTTATTTGAAGCCCTTTAAATAATGTTTTGGATGAATGACATAAATGTCACAGAGAAGCAGGAAGAAAAATCTGTGGCCGAGTTTCTGTTTTTGCATACCCTGAATTCTAGTAGTGAGTGCCAGAGTCAGAGAAATAGACTGGAATTTTTTAGATCAATATGTTATTGCTGAATTAAAGGGTATAAAAGAAATTTTGTTGTAAACCAACTGCAAAACTCTTGGGGGGAGAAGGGAAGGGACAGGGGGTGAAGGGGGAAATGAGAGAGGAGGTAACAAGTAGAACAAGAAATCTACTCACTGCCTTTCATATGAATCTGTAAGCCCTCTGTATCATACTTTGACAATAAAGAAAAACATGTAAAAATTTTTATTTGGACAGATATATATATATATATATATATATATATATATATATATATATATATATATCAAGCCATTCCTCCAGCTTTGAGATGAAATTGAGGTAGGTAAGCAGACAATAGCATAGAAGAAGAACTAAATCAATTAAAAACAAAGCATTCAATACCTCTCCCATGTATTCATTTAACAAACATTTATTATTCTCTTTTATACCACATTCTACTTTATACTATATGAAATAAATAAATTGAACTTTTTTGTTTTCTTGGGGTTTATCTTTTAGTGAGGAGAGAGAAAACAAAGTAGAAATAAATACATAAATAACAGATATTAGAAAGTTGTGTATATGCCCTGAAAACACTAAAAGAAGGAGTAGGAGAAACACTTGGGCTCCGTGGCACAGGACAGAACATCCTTAACAAAGACCCAGAAATGCTACAAATAAAACAAAGGTTGGACAAATGGGAGGGCATCAAACTGCAGAGCTTCTGCAGGGCAAAGGACATAGCTCACAAGATAAACAGAAAGCCCACAGATTGGGAAAATACCTTTACCGACCATACAACGGACAAAGGCCTCATATGTAAAATATATGCAGAACTAAAAAAAATTACATTCCTCTAAAACAAAACTGCTAAGAACAAACAGCCCCATCAACAAGTGAGCTAAAGACTTAAAAAGAGACTTCTCTGATGAGGAAATGAGAATGGCCAAAAGACATATGAAAAAATGCTCTATATCACTGGCCATAAAAGAAATGCAAATCAAAACAACATTGAGATTCCATCTCATCCCAGTAAGAATGTCCTATATCAAGAAAATTAACAATACCAAATGTTGGAGGGGATGTGGCCAAAAGGTAACCCTACTTCATTGTTGGTGGGAATGTCAACTGGTTCAGCCACTCTGGCAAGTGGTATGGAGATTCCTCAAAAGGCTAAACATAGAGCTCCCCTATGACCCAGAAGTCTCATCGCAGCACAATTTGTCATAGCTAAAATATGGAGCCAACCCAGATGCCCTTCAGTAGACAAATGGATCAGTAAAATGTGGTACATATACACAATGGAATCTTATGCCTCTATCAGAAAGAATGACATTGCCCCATTCATAAGAAAATGGAAGGACTTGGAAAAAAATTATACTAAGTAAAGTGAGACAGACCCAAAGAACAATGGACTCTATGGTCTCCCTCCTAGGGAATAATTAGCACAGGTTTAGGCTAGTCACAGCAGAGGATCACAAGAGCCTAATTGCTATGCCTCTATGCATGCATAAGATAATGCTAAGTGAAATGAACTCCATGTTATGGAAACTTTCAACATGCCATGTGAAGCAGTAGCTTCAATTGTTTATGATCCTCTTGTAGCCCCTTCCTGTGGTTGTACCTGCACTATCACTGTATATTATCTGAGTACATTGGAAACGGTATATACTGGTATTAGAAGTAGGAAAATGAAAGGGAATACCAAAATCGAGAGCCACAGGATAAAAAGACAAACGACTACAAAACGACTTGCAAAACTGTTTGGTGTAAACCAACAGAACAACTCATGGGGGAAGAGGGAAAAGGTGAAGGGGGGAGGGGAGAATGATGGAGGAGGTAACAAACAGTACAAGAAATGTATCCAATGCCTAACATATGAAACTGTAACATCTGTACAACTGTAACTGTAACTGTAACTGTATACATCACTTTGACAATAAATAAGAAAAAAAATGTTGTGTATGTATAAAAAACATTGCTGAACTAAAAGAGATAAGCCAATCATATTTTCCTTCATATGGGAAAGATCTAAAATACAAACATGCATACAGAGTTATGTAATATACATACAAACTAAAGGATGATATATACTTAAGGGAGGAGCCCATTCTGCTCTGAACAATTAATGGTCCATTAAACAAAATTAATACTTTGAATATGAATATATTCTGTATTGGGCAACAAAAAGGACTCACAAATGGAGGCAAAAAGGTTGAACAAATGTAGCCATTATATTCTATGTATACAGGTAAAAATCAAACTATGTAATGGAGTGTATAGATAGTAAGAAGGGGCAGGGGATGGAAGAGATGACATTGATTATGATGTATTGTACTGAATTGTGGAATTGAAATCCTTATGTAAAACTACTTAATAAACCAATAATTTAAATAGACAAGCTAGAGAAGGGACTGCAGGGGAGAGATACTCTTCCAAATTGAGGAGTCATGGAAGATGAATCTGAAATAATGACATTGAGCTTGGGTTTAAACTGGAAGAGCAGCATCATGATGAAAAGAGCAAGTGCTGAGTTCTGATGCTAGAACATGCTTAATATGTTCATGTAGAAGAGATGTTAATGGGGCAGGAACACAGTGAGACTATACATACATACATACATTTATAAATGTATGTATACACATACATATGCATGTATAAACATATATGAAGAGTATATGTACCTATATTACATATGTAATATCTTTTTTAAGGAGGGGTTACAGATTTATATGTAAGGCAGTGAGTACATTTCTTCTTCAACTTGTTACCTCCTCCCTCATTTTCCCCCTCCTCCCTCCCCCTTTTGTCGAGTTGATTTACACCAAATGGTTTTGTGAGTATTGCTTTTGGCATGAAGATATATTTTATCTATCATCTATGTATCTCAATCATCTGTCTATTTTATCTTTTATCTATCTATCATCTGTTTAATCTATGCTGTATATATCTAATCAGCTATCTATCTAATCTATTTATTATCTATCATTTCCCTCTCTCTCCCCCCCCCTCTCTCTCTCTCTCTCTCTCTCTATATATATATATATATATATATATATATATATATATATATATCATCTACTGTCTGTGTATAAGTTATCTTTCTTATAGGAGGCTAGAGAAAGATCAGTATTACCCAAACTGGAATGAGATGCACTTACAGAAATTCAGTACTCAACAGGTATCTAATGTGTTTCATTATATTTGACATTATCTTGTGAGATAAGATTTGGGACATGCAGGTTGTACTTGCTAAATTAAATGAAACAGTAGTGTTGACAATGCTAGCTTAAGTCAGACAAAATAAATACTTAATCCACTTACTTTTATACTTGACCTTGGAAGAGGAATGTTTTTGATTTATAGGCACTAATCAGGTGGGCTACTTGAGAAACATCAGACTTTTTCTAATGACATATAGAATAATCCTTATGGCATTTGGCTTCAGAGATTCATTATGCTCATGAATAGGTGCAGGAAACATTAATTATCAATACTTAAAGATACTGTATTATGCTAAGAAGAGTGTTAAATTTCTTGAATCCATCAGACCTCATGGTATTGTGACTAAATATGAAAGCTGATAAGAAGCCATTAGGTACTGTTACCAAAAATAAATAAAACCACTTGCAAAAAAACTGAAAGAAATTGTCCCAAAATAATGATTAATGATGATTATTGTTAAGTAGATGATCTTATTTCAGCACATTGTTCCTTATTCTGTTTGCATTGAGACAAACCATTTGTAAATAAATATGTATGTACATATATGTACATGTTAAAATAATGTAGTAAGTGAAAATTTTTATGAATGTAGAATTGCGTTTGTCTTTAACAGCTAGCTACAATAAACTGAGAAAAATCATTTTGTTTCTTGAGCCTCAGTGCTCTGCTTAATAAAGTTGGAGTAACACTTTAACTCATGAAAGCCATGGGCTCACAGAGATCAACTTCTAAATATCATACATATCTATATCTTATCTATCTATCTATCTATCTATCTATCTATCTATCTATCTTTCTATCTTTCTATGGCCTTGCCACTAGTCTTCACAGTTTGAAAGTAAACATTCTAATTCTTTATGAAATTACGGGAACTGGAATACTGAATCTTCTTCACCATTTTCACTGCTTTTAATTTAATTTATTTATTGTCAAAGTGATGTACAGAGGGGTTACAGTTTCATATGTAAGACAGTGAGTACATTTCAAATTTCTTACCACCTCCCTCATTTTTCTCCTACCTTCCCTCTCTCCAATTCCTTCCACAATACTACTCCTAAGTTGTACAGTTCATTTACATCATATTGTCTTGTAGTTATTGCTGTTGCATTGGTTCACCTTTTACACATTGTCTCTCCATTTTGATATTTCCCCTCCCTTCCCTAGTTTTGGTAAACATACATACAGTATCCTGAGTGCCAAAATCAGTTACAGTGACCTCAGCGGTAAAACCATAGGGAAGAAAGACAAAAGCAAAGGCATAATTTCACATGATACCTTGAAAATAACAACAATCATGATATAATACGACTTGTTTCCATAACTTGGAGTTCATCTCGCTTAGCATCATGTTATGTGTTCATATGTGCATAGCTATTGAGCTATTGTGATCTACTGCTAGGACAATCCTAGACATGTACTATTACCAAGGAGGGAAAGCATAGAGTCTATGTTTCTTTGGGTCTGGCTCACTGCATTCAGTATGATTTTTTTCAAAGTCTTCCTATTTCCTTACTAATGGGGCAATGCCATTCTTTTAGATAGAAACATAGAATTCAATTGTGTATATATTCCATGTTTTCTCGATCCATTCATCTGCTGAAGGACATCTGGGTAAGTTCTGTATTTTAGCGATGACAAGTTGTGTTGCAATGAATATAGTTGTGCTGGTGGCTTTATTGTGATCTTGCTTGTAATCCTTTGGGTAAATGCCCAAAAGCAGGGCTGCTGGGTCATAAGGGAGCTCTATGGTTAGCCTTCTGAGGAACCTCTAAGGTTCCATTGTTTCTTTTTTTTTCTCTTTTTTTCCATTTCCTGTCAAACAGATGTATCAAGGGGTTAGAGCTTCATATGTAAGGCAGCAAGTACTTTTCTTAAGATCCAATATTATTGGAATTCACATCAACATTGGTTCTTTTGTATACCTATTTTCTGTTTTCTTTTCAAGCTTTCTATTTATATCCCTATTAAAAAACAAATATTCAATAAAGTTGTAACTAATGCTGGCTTTGTTTCAAAATAATAGCTTTACTTATATAATATTTGGAAGCCAGCTTCAAAATATAGCATGAAATAAATGCATCTGTACTTAATGTGTATTTATATTTAATGAGAATCTGAATCTCCATATGTATGCATATATCACATATACAATATATGCATGCAACATATATTCAATATAGAGGTAAGAATTACAAAATACAAGTCATTTAATCATATATTTATGACTTACTGTTGACTCTAGACTTTAGAAAGTCTTAAAGGTCTTTTTGCTAGTAATTGGCCTATTTTTCCACAAAACACATAAATAAGTTAAAAATGAAGCAAAGGTGTTGTTTCTTATAAATCCAAAACGCAGAACTAAAAACAATTTAAGTCATTTTTCCTTCCTAGTTTTGAAAATGGGGTTTGTGCATCTGATTTAAATTTTTTGGTCCCAACAGCAAAATATTCCCAATAGAAGGCTAAAAATGAGACTCATAAAATTGAATTAAAAAAAATCACTATGTGGTTTGATTGATCTCTTTCTTGTACACCTGAAAAAACAAACATATGTAAGAAAAAGTTACTTTTCAAGCTCAGACAAATGCCCCTATTTTCTTTAGATGAAAGACACATGACTGTTACAAAATAAGGATGTAGAAGATTTACATAAATCTAGCTTATAGTGCATTGCTCATTAAAAGCAACCAAAGAAGGCTCTAAAAGCTTACATACCTTAGTGATAAAGTATTGGGTTACTACATCTTTGAAGAATGTGACCAACTCTTAAGGCTGAGACTGGTGTTTAGGATGACTTATTTCCAAGAATTTCTGATTAGAGAAGAATGTGAAGACTGAGGACAATCTGTATATTCCACTTTGGGGAGGGGAATTAAGGTGTGAGGATGATGATGCGATGATCATGATAGTGAAGACAAATACAGAAACATGAATGTGTTAAATAGGAATGAACAACATAAAAGCGAAATACATGTGAAAACAACAACAAAACTTGCCAGCACCCACGATTCATGCATATTCTTGCTACTCAGGAGGATGAGATTTGAGGACCATATTTCCAATTAATTATATATTAAAAAAACACCATAGAAGTGGAGCTATGGCTCAAGTGGTAGAGGGCTACCCTTCAGCTAAAAAATAACTTAGGGACAGCACCATGAGTTCAAGTCCTAGGGCTAGCACACACATATATAACACACAGACACACACTCATATACACACACACACACAAACACAAAGTGCAATATATCTGTATTTCACTTATGTCAATAAAGTGAAAATTTTATTTCTTTGTGTTTTAAATGCTTGAGTTTGCTTCTGCTTTCCTATTTAACCATGTTTGTATAGAACACATATAATAACACTGCCCAAAATGGAAGCTTTCTAAACTCTTCATCTCAAATGTACCTTACTAGTTCAAATTGTAAATGATGTTCTGGTCAGTCCATGAGATACATATTTTTTTTTTCAAAAGAATGAGTTGAGACATGGAAATATGAGAAAAAACAATTCCCTCACAGAGGACTTCCCTTCATTTTCTACAAAAGTACATTGAAGGAACAAACAAAGCCAACTTCACTTTCCTTATTCCCACATCAATAAAGACATTGATTTTAGTGTCAGACTAGAAGTATATTCCCTCCCATATTTTAAATTTAATCAAGCTGGGATTAATTGGTAGTTCCAAGTGATATTGATCCAAGATCTCTCCAGTGACGACTTGGAAGTGTAAGATTTGTGTGGAAAATGACCTTTGATTCTCCCTAAGAGTAATGCTTGCATGCAGTAAAAATTCTTTTAATATTTCTTTTTAATGTAAGAGTTTATTCTTTAACTGGAATGTAAATTGCACAGATACTTATTGTCTTTTTACTACTTCAATTGTTATATGGGAATTCATTCATGAGGTATATAGAGGTCACATTTTGAGATGTCAAGTCAGGAGTCTTTATTAGCAACCAGCAACTGCATATGGACACCCCAGAAAACTTACAGCCTTGAATAGAGTTAACACTGTTAAAAAAAAAAAAAAAAAAAAACTGAGCCATGAAGGTAGGAAAATACAAGCAGAAGATAAAAACAATCCCAATAAACTAGATCAACTCTAATGGAGAGCTGAAGAAGGATGCCATCGTGACCTGAGGAGTCAGGAGGCATCATGAAAATGGTTAGGGCCTAAATTCGGTCATGGTCAGGGGTAGGGACACAGGGAGCTGTATAGTCTCTCTTGCTTGTTCCTGGTACAAATCTGGCCAGTTCAGTAACTTAATGTCCAAATCCCTGCTCCTGCTTCTAGGAAATCAGGCATGAGCATCACCTGGGAGTGGGACTTCACCTTCATAAACCATGTTTCCAAGAGGGCACCAGTTATACCAGTATCCTTATTTTACAATTTCCGTCCCACACCTTTACTTCCATATGCTATAAGCACAGAATACAGAATTGCTAAGACAATGACTCCCACAGAGGTAGGAGTTTCTAACCTTTACACTTACAAACTTAGTATCAAATCCTCTATTCTTACCATTTTCATTAAAATAGCTAAATTTCTTCACTGTTGTTTTCCAAAATACTATTCTTTTAAGGACCTATTTGGTTTTTCTGTCGATCATCACATCATTTCCTCCATGCTTGCCACTGCAGCCAGTGCTCTGTGATATGTTGTTAAATAAGCTCCTGTGCTTCTTTAATCTTTAAATCTTTTTCAGGTTGTGTTGAATTCTTATGCTTAGTATGCATTTCATACTTCAAAATCCGTAAGGATTTTGTAGATTAATGGTTAAAGAGGAATTGCAAGCTACCCAATCATAAAATTTTCAGAAGTCTGAAAGTTTGCTTTTAAATCAGATACCAGGGAAATGATCTCCAGTTGTCCTCAAGATAAGAGTTTATGAAGCATTGGCTTAAGTAATGGAAACCCTTATGCTGTAAGAGAGAAGATGGGATGCATTTCTCTGCGCCTGTCAAACTCTAGCATGAGGCTTTCCATAACTTAAGGCAACAGTTCATAAACTCTTACTTTAGGAAAATAAAAACATTTGAAGATCTTTCAGATAGTATACAATATTAATTTACTTGGAGGACAGAGGGTTCTGAATACATTAATATTTTATGCCATCTGAAAGGTCTTCAAACTTTTTTAATGTATGTACAATACATGAGCTGCAAATTAATAGTTTATATTGATAGACTATTTTTTAAAGTGCTATACAAAAAGCAAATTGAGTAGAGGGATAAATATATATGTATGTATATATGTGCGTGTATATATATGTATATATATACATATATATTCTTTTTTGCCTTATAAATAGATTCCTTGGTACTCTAATAGTGTGTAACAGAGAGATCATTGATATGATACTGCACAATTATGGAATAATACACTCCAGCCATGTCTTCACTCTTGTTTTTTACTGGTTATCTTTTATATAGGTTTGAAGTAGAGAAAGTTAACTACTCTGCATGAAGAAACTTCCCAACATCCTATTGTGAGTTGCTGGAATATGGCAACTTCTTCCTCCCCTACAATATATCCAATGGTAGTTCCTCTTTTTAAATCATGGCATATTATTACAGCTTCTTAAGTGTAGCTTCTCTATATAAATGTAAATGTAATATTTATCACACTGAACTTGATTTCATCACATCATAATGATTATTGCAAATGTCATTCTTTATGGCAACTACTTCATTGTATTCGTATAACAGTTTTTTAATCTATCCATTGTTTTATGGCCACTGATACAGGTTCTCTACCTTGGCTATTGTAGTATTGTATAATCTTGAGTGTAGAAATATTAACATTCCTTTGGATGTATGTTCAAGCATGTTATGGCAAGAATGTTTGGTAGTCCTATTTCATGGCAATTCCCAATAAAAATTTCAATGTTGTTCTTTACTGAAATAGGGAAATCAATCCAAAACTCATAGAAAAATACAATAACTTAATTATCCAAAGAAATCCTGAATAGAAAGAATCATGTTAGAGATATCATAATATCTTACTTCAAAATATTCAACAGAGCCATGATACTACAGACAGAATGGTATTGTGACAAAAAGTAGACAAGATCGACAAATCAAATGAAATAAAAGGTCCAGAAATAAATCCACAGTTTCATGCATGAGACTTTTGACAAAGGACGCAAAAACTTGTGGTAAATAAAAGATATTCTTTTTCAATAAACAGTAATAACAAAATTGGGTATCTTCTTATGAAAGACAGAAACTAGATCAAAGACTTGATATAAGACTAGAAGTACTACATGAGAGCACAGAAAAACAATAGAAGATAATTGCATATAAAACAAATTCCTAAGACTACAAGTTAAAATTAAAAAAAACCTTTTGTATATCAAAGGAAATAATGACCCAAATTAGAGGTAATCAGAGAATGGCAGAAAATCTTCACAAATATGCAACAGATCATTATTCTTCATTAGACTTAGTTTTAAACTAATAAATATTTTGTTAGACATGAATACATATGCATATATGTATGGGTATATAATATGCATTTAGCTGTGTGTTGTTGTAGTATTATTGTCAGTATTATCATTTTTTATCCTTGTCCTCTGCTTTGTTATCTGTCCTGAGGCAAAAACCAAGCAATAAGCACCACTCATCTTATCCTTCTTCCCTTGGGAGTGATGACTTTCCAAGGGTCTGGAACATCTGCATAATAAACATGAAATGTCCTCACTGTTCTTTATCCTCTTCCCTTCTCAGAGCTGCATTTGAGAGATGAGTTGGCCTACTGCTCTGCAGCTCAATACATCTCTTTAATTCCACTCTGTATGTTCACATATGTTTGTGTTGAGGCAGAATTGTTTGATTTTGGAAGTGTGAAACCAAGAGAGTTAATAACTTTCTCTGTATACTTATATCACATGTTATTTCATAAAACAATATAATTTAAACATTATACTTGCTAAAAGGAAAACTATAGTAAAACAACGAGTATATTATTAGTAAGTCCATTGACTACAAAATGAAAATGAGTAAGTCAGTGTGGTATGTTTTTGTCCAACTCTCATATAGTCAATATAGACTAATAATTATATTTCTTACCTACGAAGATTTTATAATATTTAAATATGTAAGGTGTTTTAATATTCTTTAATCGCAGGGTTTCACTAACTTGACAAACAGTACACAAACATAATTGAACCCCACTTTTAAATTATTTAAGCCACTGTTATTACCATTTATAGTTGTCATTTGAACAAATTATCTCAAATTTGACTTCATTCTATAACAAATTTAATTTTATCCTAGAAATCACTTGAATGCCTATGCAAAAAATATTTTCTTTCACATATCAGAAGCACGATTCAGGTTCCCAAGATGAATATTCAAAGTATGGAACTTGGAGACTCATTTTGTTCCATGCATTGATTAGGCACAGTGAGGGATAGCTCTAAAAAAGTTTTTTTTTTCCTAAATAAATGTAAAGTTTCGGGCTGGGGATATGGCCTAGTGGCAAGAGTGCTTGCCTTGAAAACATAAAGCCCTGGGTTCAACTCCCCAGCACCACATGTACAGAAAATGGCCAGAAGTGGTGCTGTGGCTCAAGTGGCAAAGTGCTGCCCTTGAGCAAAAAGAAGCCAGGGACAGTGCTCAGGCCCTGAGTCTAAGGCCCAGGACTGGCAAAAAAAAAAAAAAAAAAAAAAAAAAAAGAATTAAAGTTTCATACTCAAAAATAATAGAAAGAAGAGAAGAAGCAATTTAGCTGAATGCATCACTAGGTGACAGAGACTTTCATTCTTTGATTCTTTTATGATTTTATTTTGCTGTGGAGGAGACATTAGTCACTGTCCGTTAACCACTGAGGAAAGAGTACATAACTGTAACTGGATATAAATATATACCTCATTAAAATTATAATTCAAATTTTAAATTATTCTTTCTTTACTAATGCCATGTAAACATGATTGGTATATTACTTGAGCTGTATTAGGAATAAGTCAGTAAGTTCCATGGAGTCGTTCATGGTTCCCTACTTTAGTTGACAAATAGCTTCTTTGGCTGGAACTAATGCAGAATAAAATGTATTGGTTACATGTGATTAGACATGTGTGATTCCAGAAGATTCGCAATGGTCAGAGAAGCTAATTTCATTCTATATTAATAATGCATTAGGAATAAACCTCTGTCCAAAGAACAAGGCCATGACTATTCTACTATTTGTGTCCAAATTGCATAGTTTCGGTATGATGTCATCCTCAAGAACAGAATAGATGGCTTTATATAGAACCCACTGCGCACAAAAATGAAGGACTCCAAGCAGAGAAATTGTGCTGCCTGCATCATACAGCTCCCATTCTTTCATATGCCGGCTGTACAAGCGAGCACAGTAAATAGCACGATGTCTGTAGAGAGGTTTGGAGAATTGACATCAATTGTGACCGTTGATGCCTATGAAATTGACAGTAAAATAATCATTTACAGCAATGAACTTCAAAGAGCAATTATGTGAAAGCAAGCATTTTCATTAATTAGAACTGTATGGATACCAGGAGAAGAGGTGCCTGTAATCGCAGCATGAAGCAAAGGGCTGTAAATTCAAGGCCATCTTCTGATAAATAGGAAGATTATCATCAAATTGTGCTACTTCTGTTTCAAAAAAAAAAAAACAGAACAAAAAACTGTATTAAAGAGTGCAAAATTAGGTGTCATTAATAAGTGTCTATTCTTCTTTCCTGTTTATTTTATAATCTAGTAGACATTGACAAACAATAATGATTAGATATAATGTATTCTGGATATCCCTCATCATATCTATTTTTAATATAAGACTCTCCCACAGAGTCCTTTATAAATATGTTTTGCTATAAACATAATTTGTCAAACCAAAGAGCATACTTCCCTGGATAACATGGGTAAAGTCATTAACTCTAGAGGTTAATGTTGGAAATGTTTGTATGTTCCACTTTTGAGAGATGAAATACTATTATTGACTTAATAATTTTTACTATTTTGCCTCCACAAGAAATATTCCCTTATAACCAGGGAAACAGCAGCAGGCTCAATCTCCTGGGACATCTAACACTTGCCTTTTATTTGATAATTACAACAAAATCATTGATAGAGAATCAGACAGCATGAGAAAGAAGACTCAGCAATTATAGAATATTCTTCTCTTCCTTACCTTCATACAGTCCTGCCAATTGCTGCATTCCTCTCCAGTTCAATCTCCTTTAAAGTAAGCTCTTGGCCATACATCTCTTTCCCATGCACTGTGGTAACTATGATCTTTCCTTTGACACTTTGGGCCCAATGATCCTAAAGACAACCTACTGCTGCATTTACTGCTCTTGGTTAGCTTATTCCTGGCCAAATCTCTTTAAATGTGTTCTGGACTAAACTATATTTTCTGTCTCTTAAACATACTACATTAAAATTTTTGAGTATGCATTCTGCTTTAGGCTGAGAACTTCACTAGTTGTCAGCATTTACCAATGAAACCAGGGCATGGATGTGCATGACACCAACATGTGTCTGTTGTAAACGTTGACTGAAAAAGTGAACACTGGCAAACTATCTGTTATTACAAGCACTTACACTGTATTTCAAATACATTTGATAATATTTTCCTGTTTTATATCTATATTATTTTATATCATCAATATCAAAAACAATTATAAAATACTCTAATTCATATCATTTATGAATTATTATGTTCATTTCCCTTTGTTTATAGAAATAACTATTACATACATTATTCTAGAACATACATGGCAATATTATAAATGCTTCCAAGCATGTGTTCTATATTATGTCAAATTTCTGGCAAATCATTCCAGAAGAAATATCACTTACATAATTATAGTACTACATATATCAATATGAAATCTTTCTTTAGCATGTCATTTTTTTAAGAAACTAGGCACTAGAATTGACTCTAAATTTAGGATTGAGTAATATTGCAATAATACCAAGAAATATAGTTAACAAAGAAATGATAAGATAACTACATTACTTATTCCATTTATTCATCACAACAGAGGTAAGGTTTAGGCACAATTGTGTGTAAATAGAGTAGGGAGACAGAGACTGAAAGGGGAACAAACTTAGGAAGAGAAGAACTCTATTGAAATAAGATGCATCACCTTTTGACCCTAACATGTTTTCACTGTCCAATGATACCATTTATGTAATTTTCTTCTGGTATCATCTACATTAGATTGTGCCAATCATAAATTTTAATTAAAACCTCTACACTATTTTATCCTTAATTTTTCTGAGTAAGTTCTACCTCTTTCAAACTTTTTCTTTCTCTTCTGTTAATTTTTCTAATATAAACAAGAAAACAAAATAATTAAGCATAAAACTCAAATTAACTTTCAAAGCTACCACACCACCCCAAGCTCTGCTTAAGACTGGTAGTTTACAACTGTAATCCTAGCTACTCAGGAGGCTAAGATCTGAGGATTGAAGTTTAAAGTAAGACCATGTTGGAAGGTCCATGAGAGTCATATCTTCAATTAAGCACAAAAATGCTGTTGCTTAAATGGGAAGGTGATAGTTTGAGCACAAAAGCTCAAGGACAGTGACCAGGCCCTGAGTTTTGGCCCCAGGACTGGCACACGCATGAGCTCATGAACACACATGCACACACACACACACACACACACACAATTTCAAGGTGCCTATAGAATACTGAATACATACAACCATTGGCTAGTTTCAAACCAAATTCCTCACTTCCAGCCTTAAAGTGGTGGGCTGAGTCTGGTTGCTAGTCTTGCTTCTTTGTTAGTTTTTTCTGTTCTTTCTCCCTTTCTATTTCTTAATGGCCTATAAGCTTCCATCAAAGTCAGTTTTATCTTCTTTCATTGACTGTATAATTTTATAATGTTTAAGAATTGTTAGAAACATCTTTTTAATCCACCCTTTTGCATATAGTGGGTAAAGTATGCTTTCTAAAGCCCATTCCTCATATGGCAAATGTTCAGTTATATATATATTCAAACATAGCTCATCATAAAGTTATCTACATTGTCCTTCCCTGAATTAAAAAGTGAAGTGTGGATAATTATGACCTTAGTCCTTATGACAAGAGTAGGATCATAACCCTTATCATAGTGATAGTAGCTGTGTCAATCAATGACACTTTCATATTTCACACAACAGTTGAGAAAATGTTTGAGGCACTTATGAGAGAACACATTGATTATTACACATGTTACTCAATTTCCTGCATGCTGTTTTAACATTTTGCCTTTTTAGAACTCTCAAATACTAGCAATTTTAGAAGGATTTAAGGCTTTTCTGAGCTACAAATAAACATCAAATTTATTTCCTATTTTATTATTAATTTATTTAAATATCACTAAAACAAATGAGTTTGTAGTGTGACCACATATTCCCCATTTCTCAGCAGATTATCTTTGCTTATCCTTATCACAATGCATAATTAATGATGTAAAGATATGTTTCCTGTGAAATTGTATTTCTCTTCCGTATGAGAAAATCAAGCCAAGTGAAAGGGTAGCCACTGATATTTGTTAGAGTTCTGGAGGTATTTTTTGCTATGTCTTTTATAGATAGCTTTAACTACCTTGCTAAGAGTTGGATATGTTCTTGGTATTTTATCACAAAAATACAATTTCTCTTAATCTCCCTATTCTAAGTCAGTGTTATAAAGATTTAATGGCTCTGGATTTTCCAAATGGGAAAAAGATCTCATTTATAGAGAATTTCTCATACTTTAGATATCTGTAATTGTTTTCTGAGAGGCACCAGTAGCTTAATGATCTTGAAAGCATACTTGAAACGTATTAAATTCTAGCAAAGAATTGCATTTTAATTTCAGAGAGGACTCATCTATGAGAGGAAAGATAGTCTTTTCTTGTAATTTGCTTTTATCAACAGTGTTTGAAAAATAGATTATTGCTATCATTAGTAGAATCCTTCTTGGTGCCTGTGCAAATTGTCTGTCGGTCTGTCTGTCTGTCTGTCTCTCTCTCTCTTTTTCTCTCTCTCCCACTCTTTCAGCAAATGTTTGAATCATCTAAAATGGAATTTGATTATTTGCACCTTTTTCAAATTTCTTTCTGCACATGCCATGAAATACTCACCTAGTCTATTCCTTGCTCTACATTATAAAACATGGCATTCTGGAGACTTTAAAGCCTAAAATTTGTAATTACAATTTGATTGTCTTAATTAGATTTAAATTTAAATTAAATTTAAATTTTTGTGGCTTTTTTGCAGTAGTGGGATTTTAACTCAAATTTGCATTTTTTCTCTCTCAACTTTTCCACTGAAAGCTGGCATTCTGCCACTGGAGCCATCTACCCAGGCCAACTTTTTTTCCAGTTAATTGAAGATAAGTGTCTGTCTGACTTTCCTGCCTGAATTGGTTTCAAACTACAATCCTTAGATTACAATCCTCAGCCTCCTAAGTGGCTAACGTTACATGTCTGAGCTGGCATTCAGTGAAATAAATCTTTTTAACTATAAAGAAATACTACTAGTGGAATTTATTACAGTCACCAAAGAAACTGGGAGGAGAAGGTTCAGTTGACAATTATAGCAGTTACTTCCTGAAGGAATTAATGGCACATAACAGTTATAAATACAACAAATGGGCCATAACTTCTAGTGGAAAAATTACTCATGCACAATCAGCAGCACATGTTTCAAGAAGGTGTTCAATGTATTTGAAAGCACTGGTTATGATTTTACAGAATCATTTAAAAAGTGATTGAGGACATGCAATAATCACTTGGCAAAATTCAAGGAAATACTTCTAAAATTCGGAAAAGTAATAGATGTTGGTAGTTTCATCTTACACAAAATAATTAGAGTTAGTTTGGGGAAAGAGTTTATGAAATACATTGTGAAATTTTAGTGAAATATAAGTTAGAGATAGAGAACTAAGGGCTTATTGTGGTACATGAGACCTTCAACATGTAGGTCACCAGTACTGATTTAAATACGATCAGAAAAGACAAAGTTCATTGACCCTAGTGACTGTTGGAAACCTATGAGGATGAGATTGCAGCTTTAATTTGGAATGCACAATATACGCTGACAGCTGGAATCAAACATGAACCTTATGACAAAGGATGACACCTGTAATTTCCATTTCATCTCAGTCTACATCCTAGCCTCTATATCATAAAGAGAGAGACAGTTCTATTGCCTAAGAGTAAGACAGAATATTCCTACAGGATTACTGTATATAAACACATTTTAGGGCTATACTTTTCTGTATACAAATTTTCTACAGTCTGTAAAGCAAAAAACTGAGCATTTACTAAGGCTAGATATTTGTTCTGATCCATATAATTTTAGAGGTAATGCAATTCTTAGAATATATTATAAGAAATACTCACCATATTCATTTCTTGATGATTGTGTGATTTAAAAATCCTCTTACATATAATGACAGTTAAACAGGAGAATTACAGAATTAAGTGAGCCAAATGCTTTGCTTGGTGACTGGGAGTTTTTAATACTTGACAAAGATGTTCTATAACATGAAAATTGTATTAAGGTTAGCATCAAAATAGTAGCTATCATTTTCCTGTAAACCAAGCACTGAAAATTTGCTTAATACTAATAAAATTATAATATTAGTTTGTATATATAAATATATATATATATATCAGGTATTTAGATAAATTATTGGGCTTACAAAATCCCTCTGGCCATTAACAAAGTTAAAATCAGAGGTACAGAGAATTAATGTGTTATTACCATTTTCAGGTTACTTCTGGGCTATTTATTAAAAATATTTTATGTAATTTCACAGCAACTACTAACTTTTTATATTTCATAAATTAACTTTTAGAAGGAATAAATATTCTCTCTTCATTTTCTTACTGAATTGGAGAATGAACTCAAATTCATATGTTAACCTGTCCAGATTGCTCTTGAGATAGGGTCATGACACTTTTTGTCCTGTCTGTTTTGACTCTAACAATAATTCTATCCTCTTCACCTTCTGCGGAATATAGTCTTAACAATGTATTCTTAATGAATGCTCATAAAGAAACCTAGACATATTATTACAAGTGTTTTGATTGGTTGGTTCATTTAATTTTTACTAGTCAGAAAGTTGTTAGCTAAGATAAAACAATATTTAAGAGTAATCTATGGCCAGGACACTGGTGGCTCATGTCTTTAATCCTAGCTACTCAGAGGTGAGGACTATAGTTTTAATCCAGCCTGGGAAGGAAAGTAGTTAAAATTCTTTTCTCCAATTAACCACCAGAAAATTGCAAGTGACTGCGGCTCACAGTAGTAGAGTACTGTTGGGGCTGCTTTCTCTGCTCCGGCTCAGATGCTTATTCTTTCTCTCTTATTACCCTCGTATCGTCCTCTCCCCTAACCCTCGGCCTGCAGGTCTGTCAGGGTGGGACGTAGGGATGACTCCGGCCTGGCGAGCGTGCGACCCACGTGGTAATGTGGCCACTATCCCTCCCTGGGAGCTAGCGTACATAGACCACGGAGTAAGCTTCTGAGAGTGAACTAACTTTATTGAGAGAAGGACAAGGGGAGATGATTCAGAGGGAAGGGGATTGGCCAGGATTCTGATAGGCCAAAAGGCTGTCACTTGACCTCCAAGGGGCTGGTCACTTGACCTCCAAGGGACTACGTCACTCTGAGAGCGCCAAACCAGGGCGGGGCTGGTAGGCACCAGGCTGGCTGCCAGCTAAGTCCGGGGTCTATTTGCCCAACCGGTTTCTCCGGATTCCAATGTAGAGAGGATGGAAGGGCCGCATTCCCCAGCTGGGGGAGGTGCATCACGCCCCTTCCATCAAGGCAAGAAAGATGGACACCAAGTACTACCCTTGAAGGAAAAGTTGGGGGACAGCACTCATGTGCTGAGTTCAAGACCCACAATAGAAAAAAAATAGGAATAAAATAAGGGCTGGAAGTGCTAAATCAAAAACAAAACAAGAAAAACAAAATGAAAAAGGGACACAGTATCAATTGTGTTTCTTTGTAATTAGCTATTCCTCCTATTTGCATATAAATTATAATATGTAATTTATTTTACATATCATAATATCCATAAAGTTCTTTATTGTTTGCTTCATAATTCCAGTATCTGGAGTTCAGGCACTTCAGATTCTATTGTTATCTACATTATTGACTTTAATTCATGGTGCCTTTCTTTATTGGGGAACGTTTTGTTATTATCTGTTAAGAATCTTACATTGGAATGCTAAAGTTAGGTTTCTCTTGAGATATTTATGTTTTTATTTCCTCCAGCCCTTCAACCTTAAATGTCTAACTCATCCTTACAGAGAAATTCAAGACTTCCTGTTTCTTTTACCTTATCCTTAGAGATATGCCATGGACTTTATACCTTTTCCTCAAGGCCCATTAGCATTAAGGTGGGTGCACAAGGTCATGAGAAATCATTAGAAGCCTGTGGTTCTGCCTGCTGCTTCTGCTTGGTAAGCTCATTCACTCACCAGGCGCCTCCCTCCCGTGCTTTTTGGGTTGTGCATCACAGTCACACCTGAGCCGGGACACTGCTAGCATGCCTCTTGACAATGAGGCCTGCTTGAAATACTCGCTCAGATACAGTTTTTGCCACTGCAATGAAGACTCTGCTAGCACGCCTCTTGACAGTGCAATGAGGCCTGCTCGAAATACTCAAACAGATACAGTTTTTCCCACTGCAATGGTAAATGGTTAGAAGTCACTTATATTCAGGCTCTCTCTCTCTCTCTCTCTCTCACTCTCTCTCTCTCCCTTCCTTCTCTCCGGCCATGGATCATCTTGGCCACAGGTCAGCAGTTCGGTAATAAACTTTCTTTCCTGCCTGAATACCACGTGGCGTTCTCCTTTACCGGCTACCTACTTTAAAAACCTCTATTTCTCTCTTTTCCTCTCTTTCTCTTCCTTTTTCTCCCTCTCTCTCTCTCATCTTCCTGCTTACTTGCTTACTTTATAAAATTCCCAAGTCGTACCATCGTTGTGTGCCTTGCTTACAAAGCTGCCTCTTTTCACAGACCTCTGAAACTGAGGCTTGACCACCAATGTGCTTTGTCAGCAAAGATATCTAAAAGTTATTTTCTCTAGCATTGACCACGTGGTGAATATTGGGTTTAACAGGCATCAGCTCAGGTGCCATTATGCCATGCCACCTGTTCTCTGTTAGTGTGTTTGTGTCCTGCCACCCCCCTCAACATGGCATCCCACTGGAGTTTATCAAAATATGGTTTCTTCATTTGATAATCTGAAAATTGTTTGCTAGCAAAATTGTTTTTCTAACCAACCATGTGGTTTTAAAATATTGGGCAAAAAAAAAATGTCATTTACTATTGGAATTCCGAAAGAGTCTACTGCTGAAATTCATTTTTGCATGCTGTAAAACCTATGTGCACAGTGTGTATGTGTGTTCCATGTGTGTATGTATGTGTAAACGTCATTTGTTAGTATATCCATCTAGCTATATATCTGTGCTAAAAACTCATCACATCTACTGAGTTTTGTCATTGCAGAATTCTGGCAAGTATTTGGTCAGTTCTTGACAAGGTACAGGTAAGCTCTAGTCCCCTTGGTCTCCTTGTTGTTTTAATTGGAAATCAAAAAGGGCTTTTGTGGCAAAGACTCCTTGGATTGCAGTTCGAAGCCAGCCAGGGCTGAAAATCTCTCTCAAACTCCACCTCCCAATTAATCAGCGAAGAGCCAGGCTGGAAGCATGGCTGAAGAGACTTATCTCTTACCAGCCAAAGGCTGGAAGTGGAGCTCAAGTGGTAGAGTACTAGCCTTGAGCAGAAGTGCTCAGGGACAGTGCCCAGGCCCTGAGTTTAAATCCTGTGAATGCCATCAGGGACAAGCCATCCCAGCAACAAGCACCTAGATCCCTGGGACTCAGCCAGTTCAGGGAACAAGGATCATGGAGAGGAGTAAGAGGAAAATTATGTCAGATCCTAAATGGAGTCACTTTGTCTCGCCCTTTCAAAATTAATCAGAGCCGGGGGATAAAGAGATAGTAGCTTGTCCATCTAATGTCCTTGCCTGAGTATAAGAACTGTCCAAGTAATCCAATTTTTAATTTTGTGCCCTAAACTCTTCCTTTTGCCTTAATATTTTTTTTGTCCAGCCCCTGCCTCATGAGACTTCTTCCAGGCTTCATTCAAGGACTGGCATCTACCACCAAGGGACCCTGCTGCTCACCTTCTCCAGGAGAGGCCACATTTCTGCCTTTTACCCCTAATGCCGACGCCCCTTGCCAGCAGGAAGCAGCCAGAGAGAGTCTTCGTCCTTTTTCATAACTATTAAAAGGCTGGAATGTTAGGTCCTCTCCCTGAGGGCTACATGCAGATGCCCCCACCTCATTAAGTCTCCACCCAGTTACCTGGGTAACCAGCAGACCTGGAGGCAGTTACCTCCCCTTTCCCTGAGGTCACCTCCTAATCCACCTGGCCACACCCCGTGTCCCTGCCCTAAATAAAGCAGGGCTGGGTGGGGGTAGCTCTCGCTCTCTCCTTTCTCTCCGGCCATGGATCATCTTGGCCACAGGCCAGCAGTTCAGTAATAAACATTCTCTCCTGCCTGAATACCGCGTGGCGTTCACCTTTACCGGCTACCTACTTTAAAAACCTAACATAAAGGAGGGCAAATTAAGAGAAGAGATAAGGGTGAATGTAATTGCTATATATACACACACATATATAAAGAACAATAAAACTTGCTAAAATTGTTCTAAGAAGTGGAGATGAATGAAAGTGATACTGAAGTAAGACGTATCATTGTATGTTTGTATGGAAGTGTCTCATCTAAAGTATTTAATTAACAAAATGTAAAAATAAATTGAAAATATAAAATACCTCAAGCTTATTCAGTGTTCCAAAAATCCAAGTAATTAGGAGGCTGAAATTAAGAGGATCATGTTTCAAAGTCATCTCTAGCAAAAATTCTTCAAAGATTCATCTGCAAGATAACCAACAAAACTTTAACAAAGAAGAATATTAGAAATTTGAGATGTTTTTCTTTGGGTAGCCACAAGTTGTAGTTGTTAAGAAGAATAGCAAGGGAAAGGGAAGGCAAATGTAGTCAAATGTGTGTGTGTGTGTGTGTGTGTGTGTGTGTGTGTGTTGTGTGTTGTGTATGTGTGTGTGTTTATGAAGGGAGCAAGGAAATGATGAGGCTGGTTTGGGAATGAGAGAACAAAGAAGAGAAAATAATATAGGGGTTGGTTATGATCAAAATGTATACAATATAGCATTGCATACATAAGTAGACATTTTAATGAAACCTCCTTAACTAATTGATGCTAATAAATGAAAAATAACAAACAAAAAGCCAGATTTAAATGTGGCTCAAATGGTAGAGCACCAAATAAGGGACCAGTTAACCAAGGAAGCTGAGCTAGTGTGGTATTGAGTTCAAATTCTGGTACTGACTAAAACAAAACAAACCAACAAACACCCTTAGGAATATATTTGTAACTTTTCAGTACAAAGGAGCATATATTAATTACAATTTTCTAATGATATTAATCTGTTATCAGTAATATAGCCCAAAAGAATTAACTGCAAAATAGTACTGTTTGAGGTAAAATATATCATCAGGTGTTATATCGTGAGTACATAATCAGGACTGGAGTTGTAGACGTTTTAATGTTAGAAGAGAAAGTAAGGATTTTGAATGCCTGAAGTGGTATTAAAATATCCCCTTCTGATCAGGACAGTGTAGTGGCTCACTGATTGAAATTATGGCCTATAATTTACAAATGAAATTACAATCACTGATCCTGATGGTTATTTCTATGGAGAAGTGGGAGGAAACAGATAAACACTTCCATTTAGAAATCTGTCCTTGCTCTCTATGCTTCCCTTCTAGAAGACTCTATTAAGTACTTTTACTTTATATCAGGCTTGAGAATTGTAAATGCAATAATAGAGAAAAGTACTACATAATATAAATGGTTAAGCTATTATTTGAAAACAGGGGAGGTAATATCATCCATTGAAACATAGCATGCAGGTAACAAAATTTACCATTCCTACATCCATGTTCATGAAGTATAAATTATTGAATTAATAGTTGCCTCAAAATCATATATTACAAGAATACTAAGAAGAAAAATCAAGAAGCACAATCCTGCAATGACTGACTTTTAATTACAGACAACTCATAACATGGCTTTAGCTGTCCATGAATGACAATGCACTGTGAAAGTCTGCTTTCCCAGACTTCTTTCCTTTTCAATATGCACCATAGGCTTTTATTGGTTTGCTTTCTCTCACCATTAACTTTTTTTACTCTTTTATCTTACATTTTTATCCACTTCTTGGCAGAATGTAATTACAGCATCAAATTGTGAGAGCAGTCTACAGAAATAGCAATCACATAGGTGGTGATTAAGGTCTTCAGGGCTGAGAAGGACACCAAGCTATGACTATTGAGGCCCAACAGTGGCAGCATAGATGTTAACATTTTTCCTGGGCAGTGATTGTGAAAAATATCCTAATTGTTCAGAATTCTATTAGTATAGGTGCAATAATTCAGAAATTGAAAGATAGAGGAAAGTAATTCTTACAAAGATGGAGAACCTAGGCCCTTACTGAAAAACTGTGAAGAGAATTCACTGGAACCAGAGACTTACTAAAAAGAAACTTTTATAACAAAGGTCCTTCTCTACTCTCTTGGATGGACAGACATAACTCAGAAACAGCCCCCAAAAGTACGAGAACCTCTGCCTTTAGCTACAATCCCATTCTCTGTCAAGTCACATGTCATAGGCAAACTTTACAATCTTCAGGGAAAAATCCAACAGTTGAAGGGAAAATAAATCTACTTAATGGCATGCTTCAAATAAAAAAGGTAAATGAGCAAATTGGAAAATTAATGCCAAACAATAGAATTGATAAAATATATTAGAACATTTAATTCTATAATGACAGATTACAACTAGGTAGTAATTATTTATGCAGTTACCTAACATAATAATTATAATAATAGTAGATTTCAATTGATGAAATTGGTATAACTCTAATTTAGGCAATAGTAAGGAGGACCACAGAAATGTATTTAAAAAGTGCTAAAACTGTGGGTTTTCCTTGTTAGGCAGTGGATGGACTACTAAATTATATATATATTTATATATATATATATATATATATGTGTGTGTGTGTGTGTGTTGTATACATGTATGTATATACATACATATGTATATATGTGTGTGTGTATATATATATGGCATATTCCTACTTAAATATTTGATACATCTAAATGAACTACCTAAAATAAGACAGGTGTGATAAGAAGATTTCATGTAATTAGAGAATGTAGTAACAATAAAGAAAACAAATCAGTTAAAAGTAACCATGAAAACATTGAAATGGCTTACGTGCCTACAATATAAGAGAATGGAAATAAGTAAAAACAAACTTACGATATTTAAGTGTAAAAGTTAGTTACTTAGGTGTCAAAAATATGCCTAAGTGTTGTTTATATGGGTATAAAATACAGTTTTGTGCAGGTGTTCTACCACTTGAAGCACATACCCAGCAAGATACAGCTTTATACATAAGCAGGTCATATACTTGACTCCAGTCTGTGACACCATTTTAACCTCTATGATTCTCATATTTTTCACCTACTGGGCTGTGATAATTATAATTATACTCACCTTGAAAATTCATATGTCAAGATACGTTCAGAGCACAATGTTTAGGACATGTTAAAAGCTTCAATATCTAGTCAGAATAAAGACGCTACATTTAATTAAAAAAACTAATAGTGCAATTCAGGACTGGAATAAAAATTTAACTAATGACAGTATGCATTTTCTGTTCACATGGCTTCATGATGGCCTAGTTTAATTTGGTTGGATATATTTTTTAATCTAATTTTGTTTTGAGCAGATGATTTGCTTAGATAGAAATGTTAACCCTGAGGGTTGAACGGTTTATTACAAAGAAAATTATTGATGCTGTTGCTGAACAAAACAGAACTCTGCTATTTATGTACTTAGCTCTCTCTGAAGGTGCACATCAATGCTTTGTTCTTGGAAAGATTTTGTCATAGGACAAATAAAGGAAATGAAATTAGTTAACTCGAAGATGATAGGTATCACAATTTAAGGATTTTTTTCCTGCAATTCCTGAGCTTGAATTTAAGGCCTAGGCACTCTCTCTGAACTGTTTTGCTCAAGGTTAGCATTCTAGCACTTGATCCACAGCTCTGTTTCTGGGTGCTTTTCTTTTTTTTTTTTTTTTTTGGTAATTAATTGGAAATAAGAATCTCAAGGACTTCCCTGCCATGGCAGGTGTCAAACCTTGATGCTCTAATCTCAGCTCTTGAATAGCTAGGATTACAAATATGAGCCCCTAGAATAGCCTTTAAATGTTTACAACAATAGTTGGATTTTATTTCTGGTTTCTGCCTAGGATAAACTCAAATATTTTCTGCATAGTGCATGGTTCTCTTGCTTCTCCAAAAACTGTTTCTTCTTCTGATTGTACTTCAGGTCTCACTATAGGCATTTCTTACAGATTTTCAAGTTACTTATTGAGGGTTAGAGCTTCAAAAGGTGGATTTATTTGAAAATATATCATGAAATTATGGATTTTAAGTTTTGTTTAATGTATAGTGGCCACATAAATGGTATGTACGTCTTTACAGAAAAAGCTTAGCAAACTGAATAATAGTGGCTAACTAAATCTAACCTTGTATTTCTTACTGTTTGCAACAAATTTTACATTGTTTTCTTAATGACAGAATTATATGAACAACTAATCATTAGTTTGCTTGTTTGTTAATCTGTTTAAATACATGATGGCACCAGGATTTGAACTTGTGGATAGCCTCAGCCTTGATAGTCCTTGAGTCACCCCTCTAGCTTCACATCTTCACTAACATTTATTATTATTATTATTATTATTATTATTATTATTATTATTTTATTATTATTATTGCCAATCTGGGGGATTGAACTCTGGCCTGGCCACTGACTTATAAGCTTCTTTTACTCAAGGCAAGCACTATACCACTTGAGCCACAATGCCATTTTTGCTTTTTTTCAGTAGTTTAATAGTCTCATGGAGTTTCCTGCTCAGGTCGGCTTCAAATCATGATCCTCAAATCTCAGCCTCCAGAGTAGCTAAGATTACAACCATTAGCCAATGGCACACAGCTACTTAATTTGAAGATGGTATTTGACCAACATTTTTTGCAAACACTAGCATTCAACTTAATCCTCCATACCTGAGCTCTTGAGTAGCTAGAATTGCAAATGTAGCCACTAAGATTTAGCTAAAGATAATATACTCAAAATTAGTTGTAATCTAAGATTCTTAATGTGCTAACAACACTAGAACTTGGGCTTTTTCACAGTTTCAAAATATATGGGTAGATAAATTTAATGGATGTGCTCATAGATATCCTTAATTTTAATATATGTAGAGCTTGATAACAGTTTCATTTACAATTCAACCTCTCTGGTGGGTGCACAGAAAACAACCTTCCTTTATTTCCATAAAATTACCATATTTCTTTATTTGATCAGGGAAATAGAATATACGAAAGTTATGTTTGTCAGAAAAAAACCTTGGTCTAGTCTCATAAATTACAAGTTATTTTTGTGGATTTTTGTCTCCAATTTGTCTCTTAACCGTTTTCAGCATGTAATTGTCTTCTGGGCTCATCTGACATTAGGAGAAATATGAACAACTGAGGAATGCCGGTGCTTTGGGAATCCCTAGCAAGTTAAATCTTTAACCAAATTCTCTGCCTTGGCAGTCTGACTGAGAGTTCTTGTCTGGAAATGCTCTTCCCTGTTCTTTCTTTTTAAAAATCTTTTTATATTATTTTTCACCTGCCATTATTTGTTCTTCCATCATGTTGTTGTTCCATATTTGTTGTTCCATCATGAGGTGAGACACTCCCCAGAAAAGACATAGATGTTGGCTCACCATCTTAATGGTTTTTAGAGGTAAGACTTGCCAGTGACAATTGGTACTAGATGAAGCTTAGTGGGAAGGAAATCAAATGATGGCATAGGTAGCTATGTGAGTGCATATAGAGTGCTAGCACTTGATCTTCTCACAATACAATGCCCTTTACCTGCTGAAGGCCCTGACCAGATGCCAGACTAAGTAAGCCTTAGTACTCTCTAGAATCCAGAAGTATCTGTTCAAAAAACTTTTTATTCCTGTATAAATTATGCAGTCTTGGGTATTTTGTTATAGTAATAGCAAAAAGATTAAGGCATTAGTCTTGTACCGTTTAGCCTTTTTGGCATACTGAGCCTAGATTTTTGTTTTGGAAAGTATGAGAAATTAAACTTGAACTATTCTCTTAGTTTTCCTTTTAAAGTGAAACAAGGAAGACAATTCTGAATCTTTGAATATCTTTGGTTTCAAGAAAGTAGGATAAATACCTTGCTATTCTTGCTGCCCCTCTGAGAAGTCTGGGAATCTAAAGTTTCTCTAATCCTGGACTTTCTATGAAGATTCTGTGCTTTTCTATCTTTTTTTCTGGTCCTAGGGCTTAAACTCCGGGCCTGCGCGCTTTCCAGGAGCTTTTGTGCACGAGACTAGCATTCTAACAACCTAAACCACAACTCCCCACCCAACATCACATTGATAATAAATAAAGAAATTAATTAATTTTTTAAAAATGAGTAAAAAGAAAGCTTAAAAAAAGAAAAAGAAGTGTTATGATTTCAATAATACCAAGTAGATGTATTTCCACTTTCCAGCTTTACCATATACTGATAGAATGATATGGGGCCAATCAGTAAACTGTTATTATTATCATCTACTCATATATCCTAGTAATAAATACACAGTAGCAAAATGTATCAGTTTAGATAAAAAAGAGCACATGCCCATCAAAAAGAATGCTGTAGGGCTGGGGATATAGCCTAGTGGCAAGGATGCCTGCCTTGGATACACGAGGCCCTAGGTTCGATTCCCCAGCACCACATATACAGAAAATGGCCAGAAGCGGCGCTGTGGCTCAAGTGGCAGAGTGCTAGCCTTGAGCGGGAAGAAGCCAGGGATGGTGCTCGGGCCCTGAGTCCAAGGCCCAGGACTGGCCAAAAAATAAATAAATAAATAAATAAGAAAAGAAAAAAAAAAAAAAAAGAATGCTGTAGAATGAACTCAAACTTCTTTCTAGAGATTTCGTTTAGTATCTTCCATGGTTTGAATGTGGCCTTTGCCTCTTTTTACTTTATGAGTTCACAGACATGATCCTGTCACTTTCTTTTCTTGTAGTTATAATTGTGACTGATATGGCCAGAGTAACAGCTAACTGAAAATCATCCAAACAAACTTTAAAGCTACCACACCAATTATAGCTACCCAAATGCAAATGCACTTAAGGGAAAACACTACTGTCAAAATCAAAACTAGGCTTAAGTCGGTTTCTTAACACAGACTGTGCATTTCAAAACAGAGTAGAATACAATAAATTTACACTGCCACAAAAAAAAAGAAAAAAAAAGGAATATTGAAATGAAAAGATGCCAGTCATTTCTTCATTGGGACTACAATGTAGATTCTCGATATTCTGGTTAGCGGGATATGTTTATATAATTCACTTTTTAATGTATGTTAGAATCTGGGAAGCCTTTTAATTTTACATTTCTGTGTAAAATGATGCCAGACAATCTACATTTATAACAAAACCCAGACAAAAAAGGTTATTTGGAAAGATGATGGGTACCAAATGGGATAGCAATTCAAAATGTACATCTTAGTGAACATTTTACAAGGGCTATTTGTACAGCATAGTACGTTTCATACCTAAGCCTTTGGAAGAAGATCTAATATAACTGTGCATGCATCACTGTAGGAAGCCAGCCATAAACTGTATCCTGACCTCTGGCTTTGTTGTTATCTCAAGGAATGTGTTAAGATTTGGCTTAATTGACAGCCAGCACTTACCAAGATGTTTTACTGTGTCCATAGGAGCCTGGTTTATGTTAACCATTCAGCCTTGTCTTGTTTTACTGCCTCTTGTTATTTACCAACTTAAAAGCTTTCTTATTTTCTTAAACTTTAGTAACCCTATGCCATTCCCTGGTTCCCAAACTGCATATAAGCTGGAAGTTAAGAATAAATGGGGCTGCAGTCTTGAGCTAAAACTTGAGCTGCAGACCTCCCGAACCCCATCTTTTGTCTCTTGTCTTTTTCTCTTGTCTTGTATCTTTCGTTTTCTTTTATCCTCGCCCCCTCAATCAGGATTCCCTTTCGTTGCTGGCTGGCTCCGGCACATCACAACAGTCAAAGCATAACAGTCAAAGTATAGATGATACATTCCAGTAAGTAATTCTATAATATGATTAAGGTGTCTAGAAAAATTATGTGTGCCCAATTTTTGAATATTTTCAGATAACAAAAAGAAATCAAAATATTCTTTTGTAAGAGTACAGATTTAAAATTAGAAAGCCTGGAAGCTACTGATTTTTTGGCATTTGTTTGCAAGAGTGTGTGTGTGCACATGTGTGCATGCGTGTGTGTGAGCGTGTATGTGTGTGTCTAAATTGGTAAGAAGAAAATAAATTTTATTAAAAACCTTAAATTAAGTTTGACCTATTTTCCAAGATTTGGTACTGCTTTCTTTGGTACCTTCAGTAGGCTTGAAGTAAATATGTCTTCTGGATAGTATTTTGGATTTGTGTATTTTTATGCTAATAAGAACTATTTGTTTGTTGGTCTCATAGATTTGAAGAAGGACATCATTAAGAAACATGAACTACTTGTCTAGACAATAGAGACATGTATGGGAAAATTGACAACACACTGAATGATACTTCATTGGGAAGACAATAAGGGGCCATCCATTGCTAAATCTTTCAAAATTAGCACTCACGATGTGTGAATCTGGGAAATCACAGGCACTACTGAATGTCAATCTTATGAGATGCAATATCAAAGAATGACTCTTTTAATTTAAAGTGGACAATATAAACAACTACTGACAGCTACCTATGCTTGTTTGTTCTCTTCAAGAGATTTGTGTAAACACACTGATGTTGTTGCTGCTGGGTAATAACATAGTCATCAATCACTATGTGAGTTTTACCGCAGTCTAAGCTTTTCTTACAGTACTTAAAGCACTCATCTCATGACTGATTTTTAGGGTAAAGTTGATGTTTGTTTCTGATGAAGACATCTTCCTGGAGAAAAGAATGAGCTAAAATGATAAAGGATGTTACTGAACAAAATGAAAGAGGAACTGCTGTAGGAGTAGGCCTGTGAAGATATGGCTACACTGAGTCCGTAGCAACATTTTCAAGGATGTAAAATAGAAGCAACTTAAAGATTCACAGGCTAATCATTGAACAAACATAATGTAGCATATTTTTTACTACAAAATAAGGAAATTCAGTTTTCAGAAGGAAGGAAACTGTGATCCATGTTACAACGTAGATGTCTGTCAATTCATCATCAATACTCAATCCTCTTTATCACTTCTTTATAGAAGATATGTTGTTGTATTAAATGGTCTTTAGTTGGCCAATTTCCATGTTGTTATATTAGGGAACACTGAAATATAATTAATGGCTTTGCAAAAGAACCTATGTACATTTTAAGTTTGAGGTCACTTACATGAGTGAATAGAATAGACAAATTTGTAGAAATAGGGATGACAGTAATATATCTAGATTTTATTTTTCTAGTTTATATTCACTTTACCATAGGAAATGGAAATTCACAAGAGGATATAATTAATTTCCTTAAATGATAAATATGATGAGTCACATAAATAATTTCTGGATTACCTTATTTTGATTGAAAATAAGTCAGGAATAGAAGGTTAATAGGTAATAAGATTACTAGAAATGATATTAAGCTGTACCAATTCTTTTCTCTTAGTTATGATTGAATTTCACACTTGGGAAAATAATTGTAGCTTGATATAAAGCTCTAACTCAATTAAGAAGAGAAAATGATAGAGGAGGGTGTTGGAATATGAGTAATAGTGCATGTGGGACAAAGCCTTTTATTTATAAAATAATGTATTTATTTAAAATATATAAGTTGGTAGGGCACAATATTTATATAATTATATATAACTGGCATTTTAAGCACTGTTACTGAGACTTACAAAATGTTTCAAAATTCAGGTGGTAACAGGTGCAGATATGTAAAAATGATCATAACCCAAAAGAGGAGGAAAGAACCAATAAATACTAAAGTAAACAGTAATCTTGCAAAATACAGTAATTTAAGCAAAAATTATTAGTTTCCTAAAACTTACTTAAGATTTGCTTGAGTGTGTTTTATAGAGAGAAATGAACAAACTACACAAGACTCCTAAATCCATATGGCTTTCTGTCACTAAAAAAAAAAAAAATGAGAGGAAGAACTTTTTGATAAAAAGTTTAATTCCATGATATTCCCAAGACTTATAGCAAATTTGAGTATTAAGACAAATGCATATTGTTCTTCAAATCTTTGTGAGGAAACAGTATTTTAAAAAGGCTAGCACTGGTCCTGGGATTCTGTAAAACACTGCTTGGTTTATATACCCCAAAGTAGGAGTGAGTGTTGCTGTTGAGCTGTGCTTATCTGAAGCTTCCCATCTCAAGGCTCATGAAGAGATACTGACAGCTCTTCTGCAATGTCAGTAAAGAGCTTTAATGGCTAGAGATTAATCAGTTACTAAGGTAGCAGTCTTTAGGGACTTCTACCACATCAGAGCATGGAAAAGAACTTGCAAATATTTATACCACCAAACAGACATCCCAATGCAAGCAAAAGTTGTATTTGCTCCTGGAGGACATTGCAGGGGAATGGGTCTGGAAATTCTGAAGAGTGATAGGCACTTGCCAACCACATGTAGAATTCCCAGCTCACTGACTGTCAGATGGGAGGATATAGGAAAGGTTGTGAGACTATTGAAACAGAAATAAAATAAATAAATATATAAATCACTATAGGCTTATTTTGCCTATGTATATTTTCATCCTCTTATCAAACTTGGATAACAATATTACATGTGCATAATTGTACAATAATATTAGAGTGAATGTCTGTCATGGTGCTTAATCAAAGTTTATATCCTCACCACAGTTTTGGACTGTACTTGAACCTGAACTTAATTTTTAGTAAGAAACCTTTTTTTTTTTTTTTACTTCTTAAAAGTTAATTAATTAATTGTCAAAGTGGTATACAGAGCGGTTACAATTTCATATAAGGCAGTGAGTACATTTCTTATCAAACTTGATACCACTTCCCTGATTTTTCTTCCTCCTTTCCCCTCCCCAAGCCTCCCCATTATGAGATGTATAGTTGGATTACTGCATAGTTTTATATGTAGCTGTTGCACTGGCTTACCTTTCACTGTTTGTCTCCATTTTGATGTTCCCCTTCCCTTCCCTAGTTCTAATATACCTATATACAATACCCAGGGTATTAAAATCAGTAACAATGACATCGGGGTAAACCCTGGGGAAGAAAATAAAAATAAAATGGTATAATTTTACATGGTACATTGAAAATAATGACAGTGGTAAACCATTGTTTACATAACTTCGAGTTCATTTCACTTAGCATCATCTTATGTGTTCATATGTACTTAGCTATTGAGCTATTGTTATCTTCTGCTAGGGCTATCCTAGACATGTACTAATTATTACCAATGAGGGAAACCATTGAATCGATGTTTCTTTGGGTCTGGCTCACTTCACTTAGTAAAATTTTTTCCAAGTCCTTCCATTTCTTTTTTTTTTCCTTCTTCTTTATTGTCAAAGTGATGTACAGAGGTGTTATAGTTTCATATGTAAGGCAAGTACATTTCTTATCCACCTGGTTACCTCCTCCCTCATTTTCCCCTGTCTCCTCCCTCCCCTCTCCCCAGGTTCCTCCCCGTCCCCATGAGTTGTATGGTTGGTTTACACAAAATGGTTTTGTAAGTATCATGATTGCAATGGTTTGTCTTTTTATCCTTTGTCTCTGGATTTTGATATTCCCTTTCCTTTCCCTAGTTTCAATACACATATACAGTATCTGAGATACTAAGATCAGTTACAGTAATAGCAGGAGTAAAATCCCAGGAAGGGAATATGAGAAAAAAAAGATACAGTTTTACTTGGCATGTTGAAATTAACTGCAACAATGATATACCAGGTATTTCCATAACATAGACTTCATTTCATTTAACATTATCTTATGTGTTCATACAGGGATAGCTATTGAGCTATTATGATCTTCCATGTTGATCCTAGAGATGTACTAATTGTTCCCTATCAGGGTAACCATAGAGTTCATGTTTCTTTGGGTCTAGCTCATTAAATGGTTATTAAAATAATGACTAAGCATTCAGTTTAAACTGTATTTTTTACAATAAGCTTGCCAATTTCCAATGAATAAATAAAAATGTGTTAAATTGCTATAAAAGAAGTAGACACAACTCCTTTAATTATCAGTTGAGCTTATTGACTTCCATCATGTAAAATTGGGAATGAACAACAGATGACTCTAAAGTGAATTAACAAGGCTGGGAATATGGCCTAGTTGCAAGAGCATTTGCCTCATATACATGAAACCCTGGGTTCCAGTCCCCAGCACCACATATATTGAAAAAGGCACGAAGTGACACTGTGGCTCAAGTGGCAGAGTGCTAGACTTGAGTGAAAAGAAGCCAGGGACAGTGCTCAGGCCCTGAGTCCAAGGCCAGGACTGGCAAAAAGTAAAAATAAATAAATAAAGTGAATTAACATGGAAGAGCTACCTCAGCTAGTTCACCAAGGTTGTAGGGCCCTCGGACCACACACAATTTCTCCCGTCCCGCGGGTGAAATGCTGGGGCGTGCCCTAGTGTGAGAAGCCACGGATGTGTGCAAGTTGCGAATAACACCCACCCAGCCCCCCTTACGTTTAAATAAGGACTCAGGATACCAGTTGCATCGGGGTTCCGTCAGGCGAAAATCCAAGGATTTTAATTCAGGGCGGGGTTTATATAACAATAATGGTGTTAGGAATGGGACGGATTTGAAGTGGCTAACTAGGCACGGTGATAGGCTGATTATGAGTTGTCCATCACAGTGACATCATGGGACTTCCTCTATGGGCGGTCATCACATCCCACAGGATTGCCCCCTGGGTTCCATCCACTGCCATCTTGGCGCTCACCGGGTCTGAGGTGGGAGGCAGGGCTAGCAGCGATGTGGGCCCCAGGCCAGGAGAAGAGGCGGGCCTAGAACCGCCTCTTAAAGCTATAAGCAGTGCCCAACACAAGGTTATCATAAATAGAAATAAGTCAGAAAGAGAAATAACAACCCATACATGTGATATGATGAAATGGGATGAATGATACAAATATATATATATATAAAATTTCCTTTGTGCATACATCAAAAGTTATGGATATATGTATGTATATGTATATATGTGTGTGTATGTCTATGTGTATTTATATGCCTAATTTAATCGCAAGAAAAAACTAAAGAAATATGATTGAGCAACTGCTTACCAAATACCTAAAATTCTGATATTATACAGTACAAGAAATGTACCCAAACCCTAATGTATGAAACTGTAACCTCTCTGTACATCACTTTGACAATAAATAAGAAAATATAAATAAAATAAAATACAAAGAAACACTCGAAAAACAACAACAAATAAATTATCAAAAAGAGTTGTACCAAAAGAGACTGTGAAGACATGATAACAATCAAATGTAAAACGGAGCTGGGGATATGGCCTAGTGGCTAAAGTGCTTGCCTCCTATACATGAAGCCCTGGGTTCGAGTCCCAAGCACCACATATACAGAAAATGGCCAAAAGTGGAGCTGTGGCTCAAGTGGCAGAGTGCTAGCCTTGAGCAAAAAGAAGCCAGGGACAGGGCTCAGGCCCTGAGTCCAAGCACCAGGACTGGCCAAAAAAAAAAAAATCAAATGTAATATATCATCTTATACAAGATCCTGAGCCAATAATTATTGTGTAACTTTACTACCACTACTATTACTATTGTACTAATATTTGTTTTCTAATTATGACAAAATTTCATGTAACAAAATATGCTAATAATATGATAAATGATTTAGTAGTATGCTGAATATGTGATAACTCTATACTACTTTTATATTTTTTTCCTGGAAATATAATATTATCCTAGAATAACATAAATATCAACCCTTTTTTCAAGTGGATTTTTAATAAAGTGGTCATCATGAGCATAGTCATTGAGTTTAAAATGATGTAAAGTGTTGGCACTGTGTTTCAGATAATGCTTCTCCATTGAGACCCACAGTGGAACTAAAATTGCTAAGAATGTGGCACGTGGGAATCATATCACCATAATCACTGCCTCAGTACAAGAAGTTTCTACAATCTTAATAAATAATAGACTGGGCTTTTCTCCTTTGACTTCTTAATGTTATTAAGAAGAGTTACTGTAATGGAAAGATATGTGCAATGTAGATACATGTGAAATGTAACAACATGATTTGGGTAGAGTATTGATGAGCAAGGAAGATTTTGCTAAAGTGTTAATTTCTGATTTAAATTATTTTTATGAAATTAAAAGTAATAATGTGATGTTTATGAAGATAGTTTAATTTGTCTATTTTGGATTAGAGGCCAATCATAACACCCTTTGCTTAAAAGATCGCCATGGTAGATTTGGTAAGCAATTATGCGATGTTCAGAGGAATGAATGAGAAAGTGGTGATGTAAAGAATATACAGCTATTGAGCTATTGTGTTCCTCTGCTAGGACTATCTTAGACATGTACTCATTATTTACCAAGAGGGAAACCATAGAGTCTATGCTTCTTTGGTTTTGGCTCACATCACTTAACATGATTTTTTTCCAAGTCTTTCAATTTCCTTACAAATGGGACAATGTCATTCTTTCTGATGGAAGTATAGAATTCCATTGTATGTTCATGAAGACAGGGAGGAAAAGGAAAGGGAAATGGGATTAGAAGAAAGTTTTTGATCCTGTCATTGAATAAGCTTAGTGGAGTAGAAAAGTCAACGTAAAATTATTTAATGAGTATCATTTACTGGATTAATCATATAACTTCAAATAATCATATAACCTCATATAACCTACTTAACTGACATGTAATCTTGTGGTCTTTGAAATCATTTAAGCATTTAATCTCTAGCTAGATAATATTTCTTCACACGAAAACAAGAGATTTTCAGTATGAGCAGGAATTGGAATATGTGCTCCAAAAAAAGTACTTTTAGAGTTTTACCAGGTGATTGGGAAAGTGTTAATGTAAATGATTGTATTTTGTAAATATGCTTTAAAATAGTTTATTAGACCATGTTGGAGGCCGCATTGATTTGTTCTTTGAAGTTATTTGTGGGTCATCTTATTGTTATATCTTTCTGACAATAGCATACATAAACTTTGATTTCAAATTCTCTTTCCCTTTGAACCTCCAAGTAATTGTCTCTCTTGCAGAGAATTATACTGCTCTCATCTTTCAAATAGCTACCACCAGAAAGTTCTTGATTATCATCATTAAACACATAGGGTCAACAACACATTTCAATAGGAGATGAGACAAGAGAGAATAAGATGGAAAGTTCAAGGATTAACCTAAAACTTTCGATGTGTTCTTTTACCAATACATCAGTACTATTTTTAGACAATTTCCTTTCACAAACATACACACATTCAACCATACCACAGACACACATTTTTCTCTATGCACAGAAAGTTAATTAGTACTTTGGCTATTGTGAATAATTCTTTTTTTCCCTTTATTGTCAAAGTGAATCACAGAGGGGTTAGAGTTTCATATGTAAGGCAGTGAGTGCATTTCTTGTTCAAGTTGTTACCTCCTCTCTCATTTAATGCTGACAGACTTATGAGAAAATCATTTTACCTACTTTAGATGTACACACCAAATAGTGGTCTTTTGGCCATATGATTGCTCCAATATATATATTTGTAATTTGCTTGAGGACCTCCATATTATTTCCCATAATGACTTTTAAAATTTCTGCAACAGCATATCAGGGTTATATTTTCTTCAAAGTCTTGTCTCACCTATATTTTTCCTGTCTTTTTCATAATAGCCTTCCTAATGGGTATGAGTTTGATATGTCATGTATCTTTCAATGATTTTAATGTACATTTCCCTAATAACTAGTAATGTGATCAACTTTTCATTTATCCATTGTGATTTTTATGTCTCTTTGGGAGGAAAATCTGTTCAATTATTGTTTAATTATTTTTTTAGGATTGAGGTGTGGTATTGTAGGAGTTCTTTATAATCTTTTGGTATTATACAAAGAATAAAATGTATATTAAACCTTTATGTACTTTAAATATACTAAATAAGCACACTAAAATATACAAATATACTAAATAAATATAAATTGTGACTTTTGGTTTTCTCAACTGTTTCTTCTGCTGTGTAGAAACTCTTTATTTTAATGCAATTCTATTTGTTTGTATTTGTTTCTGTAGTCTTCACTGATGGGTTGATATAAAAATCTATCATTGCCAGGTTTGATGACAATTTTTTCACTGTTTACATTTTCTTCTAGGAGTTTCATGATTCTAAGTCTTATGCTTTCAATTTTATTCCATAAAAAGTGTTCGAATTACATACATGTCCCAAATCTAGCATGTATATTTCAAATATATCGTGTTCTTACATCTAGTATTACCCATTTGGGTTCTTTTTATTTTTCACTAATTATTAAACTTGTTTATTGTGAAGGTGGTTCTGTGATTCTTGCAAAGGATGAGTCATAGATATTAATAAATGTTTAGCAAGTGATAGAAACAAATTCTTATGCAATTAATAAGTTTTTACAATTAATAAATTAATTATACAATTAATAAATATTCTGTATAACATTAGTTTGAGCAATATAACTTGCAATTTTATAAATAGGCAGAGAGGGCTAGAATCTCTTCTCAGGAATTATCTTCTCTATCAAAATTCCCTAATAGATTAACACATGCTGAAATCTAATTTAAACAATTACCTCTAATTTATAATGAAATGTTCAAATACAAACTACATTCTATCAAATGTTAAATAATGTCATCCTGGTTAAATTCAATAATTTAAAATATTATGGAGTTTATTTCACACATGCATGTATTCTAATTCCTAAAGTATATTTCTTAACTTTCTGGTGGTATTTTGAATCAAACAAAACCCAACACATTCTGTATTATCAGAAAACAATTCATAGTTTGCAGCAGCATAATATAGGAAAAAATACATTTAATCACTTCAGTTAAAATGGTTATATAGTGGATTTAACTATTAGCCCCAGATTACAGCATATAGTGCTGATAATTTTCTTCACCTAAAAGCTGACAGAAGATACAATAAGGAAAACTATAATTTCCTCTCTCTCTCTCTCTCTCTCTCTCTCCACTTCTCTTCTCTTCTCTTCCTTTTTTTGGGGGTTGGTATCGTGGGGCTTGAATTCGGGCTTGGGTGCTGTCCATGAGCTCCTTAGCTCAAGGCAAGAGCTGTACTTCATTGAGCTCAGTCCCACTTCCAGTTTTTGAGTGGTTAATTGGAGGTAAGAATCTCATGGGGACTTTGCTGCCAGGGATGTTTTCAACTGCATTCTTCAGAGCTCAACCTCCTGAGTATGAGAGACTTGTATTACAGATGTGAGCCACTAGTGCTTGGCTAGGAAAACTGTTTTCAATTCTCAAATACACCCATGATCAGTAGAAGATGCATACCTCTATCTCTATGGAAACTTTTTTCTCTAGCTGGCATTTTGGTAGCACTTCATGACCATAGAAATACATATCTAACTTCAGGTGAAACAAATTGCTGTGTGGATTGCCTGAGAATGAAGCATAGGAAATAATCTTTGGAAGAAAGTTAGATGGCTGCCAAAGGCATTATGAATCCCTATATAGAGTAAGAAAACAGAAAAGCCACATTTTGAGAGGTGGATCAGGAGACTTTATTAGAAGGCCAGGGACTGCATGGTGGACTCCTTTCTAAAGACCAGCAGCCCCTGAACAAAGCCTACATGAAACTTTTAAAGACAAAAATCACATGCTTGGGGTGGAGACCAAGCCTTAAAAGCCTTAAATAATGTGTTATAAATAAAACAATGGAATATAGAGAGGATTATTATTTCTAATAAGTGTCATACATAGGCAGAGCAGACTATGCAGGGGAACAATAAAGGGAAATCAGAACCCCAGTTATCTAGTGGGAGCACAAGTTTCCTGGAGCTCAACAACTCATGATATTTATTGCAATCCAAAGAATGTCCTCCATAATCCCTAGAGTTCTCAAAAAGTTCCTCTCTTCTATTAACAGTTATTAAGATGCCAACATGGCTTACTTAGCTCCAGTATCCTTATTTCACTTACATCATATTATGAAAAGTGGTTGGAAGGCCTTGCTCAAAGTCAGAGCAATCATGCCATCACAATTCATATATATGTATATATAATATTTAATTTCCATTTCCATTGACTTTATTCCTCTCTTACCTATTTACACATAATATTTTACTTCATTACTTTCGACCTGATAAATAAATATATGTTATATATGCAAAAATAAATTTTGTTAGGGAAATATATGCACAATAAACTGTGTGAGGGAAATAACCTAGAAGCAGGCTAAATTTGTCATGGAACATATAGAAAAATTGAAAGTAATTGGAAGTAGTTCTTCTTTAGTATTACATACTAGAATTTGATAAGTAACAGAAAACACTGTCTCATAATAACATGGAGATTATATGGGGGTAGGTGTGAGAGAAGAAACTTTAACTGATATAGACAAGCGTGCAATTATATTTATCTAAGTACCCTGTGTATTCTTTAAATTTATTGAAACTCATAGAGATATAAATTTACAAAGAAAATTTTAAATTAGGTACAAAAGTATCAAATTGTATTTAAACATTTAAAAAATATGTATAATAAAATGACTCCAAGAGAAAGACCGAGGAGGACTCTATTGTTGATGTTACATTTAAAGTTCTAGGTGAATTTCCTTTGGTGTACTGTATATGATTTCGGTACACTGGGTATTGTATATATGCCTACCTAATCTAGGGAAGGGAAAGAAAAACAAGGGTGTAAGATATCACAAGATATATACTCACAGCCCTATTATGTAACTATACCCCTTTTGCACAACACATTGTCAAAAAATTTAATTAATTTAAAAATAAAAATTTAATTCATTTAAAAATAAAAATTTAATTAATTTAAAAATAAAAATTAAAAAAAAAAATGTATAGAAGAGTTCCGGGAAGACAGCAGAGGAGGAGCAGAGCCCTAGCTGAGCTCCCTCTGACATCTCAGATTTACCAATCCAGAGAACCTTTTTCTCCTAGGAAGACAGCCCAAGTAAGTTATAGCAATACAGAAATTCTGGCCAGGAAGGAAAAATCGACATTGCGGGCCTGAAAACACAGATTTGAGCTCCTGGCAGCATGCCGCTGCCAATGCTAGCTCCGGTATAGCCCCCCACACTCCACACACCTAAAGCACACAACAGCAACCAGGGAGAAATCCTCCAGAGGGCAGCAGACAGACTCTGATCGCTGGCTGAGCATGGACAGGCTGAAATCGCAGAGAAAGCATGAGTACCCCACAAAAGACATTCTCACTCATGCCCACAGATCAGCTTCTGGTGTAGCCCTTCCCCCACTGCCAGAGCAAAGTGCCATGTTTGACACTGGCATACAGTCAGACCAGATTGGAACTAAAGCAGGCCTGGGGAACGCGAGGGCAAAGGGGCCATCTTTGAAAAGGGTAAGAGCGACTGACCAGTGAGAGCTAGCTCCACCCAGGAGAACGACCCCTGTCCACGGGTCCTCGGCTACAGCTCACACACTCAGCTGAAATCAGCCAGACGTGCCCCGCCCTGCCTACCAGCATTTCTAAATTAAAATGGAAAGTGGCAAGCAGCTACTGGCGGCACCAAACAACCAGACGGGAGAACAAACAGTTCCTGAGACAGATAAATGGTCCCATCACAGAGGAAGTGCAATTCCCAGCCCGAAACATGGCTGAATTCCATATCCAGCTCTGGCCAGGAGGCCACCCAGCCCAGGAGTGAGGAACCTCAGCCAGGTAAATCAGGCCAGAGGCCCCCTGCCCTGCTGAGTCCATAGCCTATTCAAAGCCAGGCATTAAAGGCAGCGGCCCCACAGCTGATGGGAAATGCCACGGTTCCCATGACTGTTCACGTCCCTGATCTACAGAGGACACCCAAGGCCTACCTGCACGCTGTGTGAACCACAGAGCTCCAGAATTTCACTAACACGGGAGGTGGGGTCAAAGTAGACCTGCTAACTGAAAGTAAGTCAAACCAGCCAAGCAGCAAAATAGACTGCAGACCATCGCAAGGAAACCAGAGACTGTAGAAAGCCCACCAAAACAAGGAAGACACCATTTTTCTAACATTTTTCAACAAATTTTTTTTTACATTTCTCAGACGTCATTGGTTTCTTGTTTTCCATTTTTATTTGTTTGTTTTATCACGGTTTTTTGGGTTGTTTGTTTTTCTGTTTTTTTTTAAAATATTTTTTCTCTGTTTCGTGCTTTTGTCTTCTAGTATTTTTTCTTTGTTTCTCTCTCTTCATTCTCTTTCTTTAAAATTACTTTCTTATGAACACCTTCACTCTTTTCTGCTAACTCTCTATTCTCTATCATTTTAACCTGTTCTTTCTACTGATTCTACTCTTCTCCACATTTCCACGCCACTGAAACTAAACCAAAATCATCACCTCCCCCCCCATATATTTTACTCTGTTCTCTTCACTACATCTCACCTACCCTCCGGATTTACTTCCAGGACCTCAAGATTCCATTTACCCCTGGGTATTGGATAGAGGACATCCCTACTCAATCAGAGTGAACCAAAGGGCTTCGTACAGAAAGCCAACCAGTCCAAAAAGAACTTAATATAACAACAAAAATTGTTCATAGGGTTGTACCAGTAAATAAGTAACTACTGAACACAGGGATCAGGATTGGTTGTTATATCAAATTGTATTCTTTACGTACACCAAATCTAATTTTATATACAGGTATACAAGGTATCTGTATGTAGTAGTGAATTTCTAAGATTTACACATAGTGCTTGGTAAGGTCTGCTTTGGGTCTTAAACGGTGCTCACAGGTGCCGAGTGGGGGGGGAGCCCCATGGAGCCCTGAGGGGCATCTCTCCCTGGAGCCCCTGCAGGTCACTTGAGAGGTTCATTAAGAGGAGGAAGAACAGTACTGGACCAGGGAGGACATCCGGACTCAGGCAGGCCAAGCTGTGGACCGTGCCCAATCCAAATGGGCAGAAGAAACACAAGAAAGATGCCAAACAATGGAGTCTTATCTCCCACTCAAAACAAACAGGAAGCAGAGCAGTCAATCAGAGGCATAGAAGATAACCCTCAAAATGCTGTACAAAGTCTACTGATAAACATGATGAATGAAAAGTTTAAATCAATACATCAATCTTTCCATAAAGTAATAGACAACATTGAGATCCCATCTCACCCAGTAACAATACCAAATGTTGGAGGGGATGTGGCCAAAAGGGAACCCTACTTCATTGTTGGTGGGAATGTAAACTGGTTCAGCCACTCTGGCAAATGGTATGGAGATTCCTCAGAAGGCTAAACATAGAGCTCCCCTATGACACAGCAGCCCCACTTTGGGGCATCTACCCAAAAAACCACAAACAAGAACACACTAAAGCCATCAGAACAACAATGTTCATCACAGCACAATTTGTCATAGCTAGATTATGGAACCAACCCAGATGCCCCTCAGTAGACGAATGGATCAGGAAAATGTGGTACCTATACACAATGGAATTTTATGCCATTATCAGAAAGAATGTCATTGCCCCATTCGTAAGGAAATGGAAGGACTTGGAAACAATTATACTAAGTGAAGTGAGCCGGACCCAAAGAAACATGGACTCTATGGTCTCCCTCATAGGGAATAATTAGGACAGGTTTAGGCTAGTCATAGCAGAGGATCACAGAGCCCAATAGCTATACCCTTATGAACACATAAGATGATGCTAAGTGAAATGAACTCCATGTTATGTAAACGATTGTTATATTACTGTTGTAACTACTTTCAATGTGCTTTGTGTAACCGTAGCTTCTATTATTGATGATCATCTTGTATCCCCTTCCTGTGGTGTACCTGCTCTATCTCTGTAGCTTATCTGAGTAAATTTGAAAGTGTGTATACTGGTATTAGAACTAGGAAACTGAAAGGGAATACCAAAATCGAAGAACACAGGGAAAAAGGTCAAACGATTACAAAGCAATACTTGCAAAACTGTTTGGTGTAAATGAACTGAACATCTCATGGCTGGGAAAGGGAAAGGGGGAGGTGGGAGAGGGGAGTGAGGGAGGAGGTAACAAACAGTACAAGCTATGTATCCACTGCCTAATGTATGAAACTGTAACCTCTCTGTACATCAGTTTGACAATAAAAATTTTTGAAATATGTATAATAGATTTTCATTTGTATTTATACTTTTATAAGCAAGTGGTTATGGAATACACAAATGGCAATTTGTCTTCTAATTTCCAAAATGAAGCTTATGTAACTTGCAATGAAAAGGGATCATTCCATGTAATGTATTTTGAAATTTAATTTTAATTTATAAGTAATATTTGTTTGTATTTATGGAGCAGATATGATATGTTGATGTGTACTTACACTGTGAAATTAGAAATAGATCCCTGCAGGTGACTGAGGACAGAGAAAATGTTATTCAAAAGATGTAATGTTTCAGTTAGACAGAAAGAATAAACTTTGTGGACTTCTGAATGCAATATACTTCTGTTAGCTATATTTTTTTTGGTTAAATGATCTAAATGAATTAGAATTTGAATAAACTTCTATGTCTTTGTCTATAATTTCATCAAGACAATTTGAAATAAAGCTATTTGATCCCAAGGATAATGATGGGAATTTTTTTTTAAGTCAGAGAAATGTACATTTGCTATTTCAACTGAAGTTCTCAAATGTAAAGAAAGATCTAGGTCAAAATTCCCTATTCAATTAATCTAGACTATGATTACAAGGCTACAGGTTATTTGGAGCACAGAATTAGGAGAAGAATAGGTCAAGTATCTCTCTTGGCTTTACGTTGGAGTGTGAAATGGTGAAGAGTCTTGGAATGGGTCAGAGAAAAGATGATACTGTTGATGAAAGCTACATTAACCTTTTGTGTATGGGATTAATGCCTATTTTGGGTGTCAACCACCTTGAATAAAATCCCGTGTCTCCCTTTCCTCAGGATCAAAACTTCTTTTTGGAGCTAGGCTTGTTCAGGTCAGTGTCAATAAACTCCTTTATCCTCTCTAAAGTGGTCTTGATCTTAGCTGGTCTGCAGTGCTGCAACAGTGGTAGAATCATAGGCATTTGAGAAAATACTGACTGGACATAAGGCATCATTTCTGCAAAAAAAAAAAAAAAAAAAAAAAAAAAAAGTGAAATTCCCCCAAATGAATGGTAGTCATTAGATCTGGCTGGAAAAATTTCCCCTGCCCTGAACACACTATCCTCCCTAGGAGTCATTACCCAACACCCGTAATCCAGGTTAAATGGCAGATCTGGGGACAGTGGAGGTCTCCACATTTCTTCATCCTCTGAGGTCATTTCCTCAACCTCCCAAGTCATGACCATGCCTCCTTCTGACAGTGGCAGGTTACTAATCTTTCTCTCCACCACAAATCTCTCTCTCTCTCTCTCTCTCTCTCTCTCTCTCTCTCTCTCTCTCTCTCTCCACACTTCTATCTGGTGCAGGCCAGAGGTTTGGTTCTTCTAATAAACTCTCTCTCTGACCAATCCAGGGTTCAGGCAGAAGAGAGTTTATTAGGAGAACCAATTCGCCTACCTGTACCATATGGATGTGGAAAGAGAGGGAATTTATGACAGAGAGAGAATTTATAAGGGAGGATGAGAAGGAGATGAAACTGGTGAGTATGAGGAAGTGATGTCAGAGCTTGGAGAACCTCTCGCTACCCAAAGGAGGTGACCAGGGCAGTCATGGAAGTGACCTCAGAGCCTGAGGGACCTCCCACTGCCCCCAGGGGTGGCAGTTCCTGGGTTAGAGTTGGTTGGTGGGGATTTCATGGAGGGGCACATTTGCTTCGAGAGAGAACAAAGAAACGGGCCTCTTCTCCCGGGCAGACCTATCAGTAGTGTTAATGGGGAACTTCACCAGCTCAGTAAAGAAAAGCGACATTTTGAGAGGTCAAATTGGAAGTCTTCATTAGAAAGCCAGTGACTGAAGGTGTACTCCTGTCCCAAAGACCAGCAACCCAAATGTAGTTACTACAAAGCTTATAAAGGTAAAACACATTAAGGTAGATGTCATATTGTAAGCATTTTTTTTTATTGAAGCAAGCTATCTAGGGGGAGCAAACAAAAACAACCAAAGGCAGTTATTCTCTGGAGCAAAACTTTCTTGGAGCTAACCAACTTGTAACACATCTTCAACTCAAAGGATAAAAAGAAACCAATGCAGCACCAATATTTGCAAAAGTATATGGTATAAACCAACTGTACAACTCGTGATGAGGGAGAAGGAAATGGAGAAGGGGGACTGAGAGGGGAGGTAACAAGTTGGATAAGAAATGTACTCATTGCCTTATGTATGAAACTGTAACACCCCTCTGTACTTCACTTTGACAATAAAGAATTTTTTTAAAGACACATTCTTTTTTCAAAACTACATCAGGCTATTGCAGGTAAAAACATATTTCCAAGGTAATATTACACTTGGGTTATTTACACAAATGTCTCATCATCTTTCACTGCAGATTAGGGTCCATTTCTGATGAATGCAGCTAATGGAATAAAAATCATTTTAAACTTCATTTTGGTATATATCATGTAGATTTTCTTACTACAAGTGACATATTTACATATCTCCCTTAACATAGACACGACTTTTTAGGAAACTGAGTCAAGGTGGTGTTAGAATAAAGAACAGAAAATGACCTCAACAGACCAGATCAACACTAATGGAAAGCTGAAGAGTCAGAAGACTTGCTGTAATAGGAGCAGGGGTGGAGGGGTTAAGGTAAAGTCTTGGGAAAAGGTGGCTGAAAGGTTCAGAAAGTTTTGGGACTGGCTTTGCACATTTAAAGACCGATTGATGAGCCTGCTGTGCAAACTCACCAGGCACCTGTCACCTAGGAAGATGGGAGAGTAGAATCTCATATTTTGGGGAGTGCAGATTCACCTCACCAGGAGAGATCTTGAAACTAGTTACAGTGAAATAGTGAAAGTAACAATCATTGCGTAATAATTGCCATGAGGGTTACTTTCTTTTTATTTCATAAAGCAAGGAATGAAGTAGAAGTATAGCTGTGAACATAGAAAAACTCTGGAGAAGTTAAGATTCAATATTTTTACTTACAGCAATTCTAACACTTGGTTGAACCTATAACAAACATGTATTACTGAAGCATAGATGGAAATATTAATAGTACTTACAATGTTAACCAAATTTTAAATATTCCCTAGAATAAATATCTTCAGTGACCTTAAGAAAAATGGCAACATTTTATAATCAATTATTTGATATTTCAGTTATGTTTGTTAACATTAAAATCGATTTACTCACATACATTCAATAACACAATAAAATTAATTTTAAATATATGCTGTAAGATAAAGTTTTAAATAACAAGCAACATTGGATAATGATTAGAAAGATAATGAAATCTTTAGAATGTAAATAATGCAGATGAATATTTGGGATTAATATTAGATAATGGTAATAAATTTGTTTTAACTGTGAGTTATATGGCCTACCAGAGAGTTTTAAGATGAGTTTAATTTGATGATGTGTCTTAAATAAAATGGCCTAAATTATAATATATCAGAAATCACAGTAGTCTCTTAGCAGTTAATGTTATTTTATGAACATTTTATTATACAATTTTACACATAAATACTTTATATTTGTCTCTACAAGAATATCAAACCATACAACTATTAAACTTTTAGGAATAAATGTATAATAACTGTACTAATTCTTATGAAAATAAAACAAATATTAAGTTAAAACAAGATGATTTATAGATTTTCTTCCCCAGTTATTTTGAATATTTATTTTATGATTCTAAGTAAGCAAATATTATTGTAGAGGGAATATTAAAAGTAACAAAGATGTCTATACATAGAATAATCTGGAAATACATTTTCCCAAGAAATTGTAAGTTTGATTTTTATATTGTTTCTCACTTCAATAAAAAGGATATTAAAGATATACATCAAGTGTGCTTTTTTAATATTGTCTTAAACACAATGTAGTGTGTTTCAATTTCAGAAATTCCTCCAGCCAGTATATAACCTCTACATTCATATGTTTATTTTTAATTATAATTTAGTTTATTTTTTATTATATGAAATTTGTTTTCTGTATAATTGACTAGAGTACAACTATTATTTTTATGTGGGTGGTCAAAACACAAAAAATATTCTTACTTTTCTATAATCAGAAAATTCAAACACATACTTTATTGTTTTTTACACATATATATGTTCTAAGTGCTTTGTTCTGAAAATTTTAAGGATAAGTTTTAATATAATGTGAAATGTTTAAACATTTTTTAATTTTTAATAATAAATTACAGTTAATATTAGTGGCTATTAACTTTGGTATTATTTTTATATCAAATAGTTATTCAGTACACCCAGTACCCCACCTTCATCCTTTCAAATGACTATGTACTTATGAAGTGCTATGAGTAATGTAGTTTCTCCTTAAACTAACAGCTGAACCTATTGCATTTCTTCATTTCTTTCCCTAATTCCAATAAAAGTTATAACAAGTTCTCAAGTTAGTCAAATAGACCATATTTATTTTCAAAACTATTTGAATATATATTTTTCAATATTTTAGGAATAATTCTTCTGAACCAACATACTTACTTGAGAGAAAACCAGCAATGATTCCACATTCATAATGAAAATATAAAAAGAAGTGAGTCTTAGATTTATTGACATAATAAAAAGAAACAATTCTTGAAAACTAAGATCAGAAACCAGGATAAATCAAAGAGCAAGGAGGGGCTTAACTGAAAAGAACGTCTTTCCTTAATTATATAGGAAATGATTAAAGAGAAGTTTTGTGGAGTAGACTAAGACTTTTAGTTTCACATAAGAATTTATTTCAAATGCTTCAATGAAATGAAAAAATGGTATTTAAGTAAGCCATGATTTTAAATTGCAAAAATTATTGGCAGAAAGCTGGGAGTCAATGGCTCACACTTGCAACCATATTTATTTAAGAAGCTGAGATCTAAGGATCTCAGTTCAAAGCTATCTCCAGAAAGAAAAATCTGTGAGACTCTTATCCCCAAATAACCACTAAAAGGCCAGCCATCCAGAAATGTTGCTATGGGACAAGTGTTAAAGTCTAATTTTGAAAGGAAAAAAAATCAAGTCCCAGTACCTGTATACACCTGTATACCGCACATACACACAATATCATCATCATCATTATCATTGGCAGAAATGATCATGATAGAATTTTTATGAATATTAGACATAAATTACACAAGTTCTTGGGTTATAGTTAAAGGCAGATTATAAATAAATATTTGTTTTGAACTGGCATAATATAGAAACAATGGGCAGGAGCAACCCATGAGAGGATGATCTTTTTCTTCACCTAGGTGAAACTGGAACACAGTATGACATTTTTATATGGGAATTTACAGTAGCCTATCAAATCAAAGTTTCTACCATTAATTGAAATTCAAATAGCACAACAAAATGTTTAGTTATTTTGTTAGCAAACTAAGGGTGATTTTTTTTCTATCTATTTCCATTGGAAATATTTTTGTAAATTGCTTAGCACATGAAATATGTAAAAGTATGTGTTTTAGTACCCAACATTTGAATTCTTTATTTATACACTTATTCAGTTAGAAATACATTGAAATGTGACAAAAGTTTAATTTTCATAATTATAACTACTTGAAGTAGTAAGAGCATAGTTCTTATTCACTTGCAGTACATGTCTCATACCTTCTCCAAATTTATATTGTACAATTTATTGTCAGTTTAAGATTCTGTACATGTGAAAAAGAGAATTTTGTCTAGATTTTTTTTTCTTTTTCTTTTTTTTTGGCCAGTCCTGGGCCTTGGACTCAGGGCCTGAGCACCACCCCTGGCTTCATCCCGCTCAAGGCTAGCACTCTGCCACCTGAGCCACAGCGCCCCTTCTGGCCGTTTTCCATATATGTGGTGCTGGGGAATCGTGCTGGGTGCTGGGGAATGTGAGGAGGCAAGCACTCTTGCCACTAGGCCGTATTCCCAGCCCTTGACTAGAATTTCTTAGGCTGACATAGAGTTATTCTTTATATCTCGTTTGACAATTTCTCCCTTACTAGTTATTTGCTTTCATGATTCACCTTGAATTTCCCACTATTTTATTTTTTTTTAAATTTGTTATGTCATGATATCAGGATAAATTTGAAAAAGATCAAAATGGGCAAAAAAGGCTACTGATGTACTATGCAGGCCAACTTTACACATGCTATCATTGTCTTTAAACTTCCTTATTACTCAGAAAAAGATGAAGAACACTTCAAGATTATAAATGCAGTTAACAGAAATGCAAATGAATTTGCATTTGGTTAGCAATTTATCATCTCCCTCTAAATACTGATCAGTTTCATATCATTTTCTCACTACTTTTAGCATTTTTCTATATGTTTCTTTATATGGATAACTCTATGGAGATTTTCTTTGAACTAGTTCTTCATATTTTATTAATGTCCACATTAATGCACTAAATAAACTCTAATGATATTTTGTAATTCTATTTGTACTGAAATGATATCCTTAAAAATTGTATGTTGGCAAGATGAAAATATTAAGATAATTTATAAAGAAACTAAAACAAGAGAAAAATCCCAGTAATGAAAGTGCAAGACATTTATCTGAATGTAGTTTCCAGGGGAGACTGAGGATATATTGATACATTGATAGTGCTGAATGATATCTAGAATTATTTACTGATAGTATATAGAAAGAAAGAAAGAAAGAAAGAAAGAAAGAAAGGAAGGAAGAAAGAAGGAAGGAAGGAAGGAAGGAAGGAAGGAAGGAAGGAAGGAAGGAAGGAAGGAAGGAAAGGACGAATTACTCTAAAATGACTGGAACTTAAATAGTTATCAGGTCTGTGAAATAACTGATTATTTTCCCTGAAAATGAAATCATGGATGTAAAATTCCCTAGAGAGCATGCATGGGTATTGAAATAATGAAGATTATCTATTTCTATGCTAGCTTTCAACAAAAAAGTATTGCTAATATTGTTCTGTAGTTTTCAATGTAAAACTTTTCTAAAGCTGACCCCTGCTGTAAAGTTATGTAGTTGTATTTACCCAACTTCCTTTCAACTTGCTTTGAACTTGTTTTGCTCTGTATGGATCTGTAGTTCCCCCCCCCCCCACACACACACATAGTTTCATCCTTCTTTGCCACCTAGTTGTTAGATAGTCTACAGTCAAGATCAAGACACCCTGACCTGTTGTGACTGACACCTGTTGGAAGTAACAAGCCTCTGTTGCAAGTAATAAGCCCCTGTAGTTGACACCTCTTGGAAGTAACAAGCCCCCATTGTTAAGCTAAAGGGAAAATTCCTGTCATTTTGGGGTATATAAGCAATGGCCAGGGAGTGAATCTTGAGACCCCAAACTGAAGTCCTGGTACTCCAGTATGCCAGTATTTTCTCACTCAATAAAATCTTTTTAATTTTTTATCTGAGTGAGTCATTGGTGTGGATATATCAACCCCATAACATTCAGTATAATCACTGCAAAAGCTTGTTGAACTCAAGTCTTAAGATTTCTTCACTTTCTCCTATCTGGGTCATCTATCAATAAAATGTGTGTTACAACATATGATGATATTAGACAATTGGAAGTATTAAATTTTTGAATATTCAAATTAGGGATAGGTGATTAGTGTGGAAAGGTTCTAAAATTCTATATTTCTAGAAAAAAGTAGAACACTCTTTAATTAAAAGTTTTATTATCTAACTATATACTACAATAATCAGTGTGTAAACAGTTCTGGGAAATTTATTTATTTATTTATTTATTTATTTATTACTGATAGTAGAAAGAAAGAAAGAAAGAAAGAAAGAAAGAAAGAAAGAAAGAAAGAAAGAAAGAAAGCAGGCATCAGAAGATGCTTTATTTAGAGGAGCTGTAACAGCCATCCTGTGGAATTACAGTGACCACTCTGGATATTCTATGGGTATTGTATATATGCTTATCTGGGATTTCTTTTTCCAGTCCTGGGCCTTGGGCTCAGGGCCTGAGCACTTCTTTTTGCTCAAGGCTAGCACTCTGCCTCTTGAGCCACAGCGCCACTTCTCGCCGTTTTCTATATATGTGGTGCCGGGGAATCGAACCCAGGGCTTCATGTATATGAGGTGAGAGCTCTACCACTAGGCCATATTCCCAGCCCCAGAATTTTTAAATAATGCAAAACATACTACTTCAAAACTAGTAAAGAGCTACTTTTTTTAAAATGAGCCAAAATTAACCCCCAAGAAGGCACAAGAACAGGAAAAAAAATAGAAGACATGTTATATGTGATAAAAATTAATTTAAACAATGTATAATGCACTTGAATGAGCAAAGATCACTAGATATGGCTTAAAAGGGTCTCACAAACTTTACCAAAGCATAACAATGTAACGTCATTTTAACTTATATTATGCAAGTCACTACAAAAAAGAAGTAATAACAGTTTAATTACCATACAAAGTTTCACCAGCAATGAAATGACTGATTTATTTTTCCAAACATGTTCCCTCTTTATAATAGCCCTAATAAGATCGCCTTTGCTATGGCAAACAAAATATTTAAAAATATACTTTATATTTATAATGAAAATTCTATCCTGTTTATATAAAAATAATTTATATATCTTAATTTGTCAAAAAGTCTTTTCTTTCTTTTTCTTTCTTTTCTTTTACTTTTCTTTTTTTGTCAGACCTGGGCCTTGAACTCAGGGCCTGAGCACTGTCCCTAGCTTCTTTTTGCTTAAGGCTAGCACTCTGCCACTTGAGCCACAGCACCACTAATGTCCATTTTCTGTATATGTAGTGCTGGGTAATTGAACCCAGGGCTTCATGTATACAAGGCAAACACTCCTGCCACTAGGCCGATACTGTATATACTGGTATTAGAACTAGAGAAGTAAAAGGGAATATCAAAATCGAGAGACAATGGATAAAAAGACAAATGATTCCAAAAGCAATACTTGCAAAATCATTTGGTGTAAACCAACTGAACAACTCATGGAGGGAGAGGGGAGGGGAGAGGGAGGGGGGAATGAGGGAGGAGGTAACAAATAGTACAAGAAATGTACCCATGGCCATACATGTGAAACTGTAACCCCTCTGTACATCACTTTGAAAATAAATAATTATTTTTTAAAAACGAAATATGCTTGCCTTACCTATGAAATTTTAACCCACTCTGTACTTCACTTTGACAATAAAGAAGAAGAAAAAAAATTGGGTTCCTTGTCACAGGACAGAAAATCCTTAACAAAGACCCAGAAATGCTACAAATCAAAGAAAGGATGGACAAATGGGACTGCATCAAACTGCAGAGCTTCTGTAGGGCAAAGGACATAGCTCGCAAAATAAACACAAAGCACACAGATTGGGAAAAGACCTTTATTGGCCATACAACAGACAAAGGCCTCATATCTAAAATATATGCAGAACTAAAAAAAATTACATTCGTCCAAAACAAAACCACAAAGGACCAATAGCCCCCCCAACAAGTGGGCTAATAGACTTAGAAAGAGACTTCTCCGATGAGGAAATGAGAATGGCCAAGAGACATATGAAAAAGTGCTCTACATCACTGGCCATAAAAGAAATGCAAATCAAAACAACATTGAGATTCCATCTCACCCCAGTAAGAATGTCCTATATCAAGAAAACTAACAATACCAAATGTTGGAGGGGATGTGGCCAAAAGGGAACCCTACTTCATTGTTGGTGGGAATGTAAACTGGTTTAGCCACTCTGGCAAATGGTATGGAGATTCCTCAGAAGGCTAAAGATAGAGCTCCCCTATGACCCAGCAGCCCCACTTTGGGGCATCTACCCAAAAAACCACAAACAAGAACACACTAAAGCCATCAGCACAACAATGTTCACCGCAGCACAATTTGTCATAGCTAGATTATGGAACCAACCCAGATGCCCCTCAGTAGATGAATGGATCAGGAAAATGTGGTACATATACACAATGGAATTTTATGCCATTATCAGAAAGAATGACATTGCCCCATTCGTAAGAAAATGGAAGGACTTGGAAACAATTATACTAAGTGAAGTGAGCCAGACCCAAAGAAACATGGACTCTATGGTCTCCCTCATAGGGAATAATTAGGACAGGTTTAGGCTAGTCATAGCAGAGGATCACAGAGCCCAATAGCTATACCCTAATGAACACATAAGATGATGCTAAGTGAAATGAACTCCATGTTATGTAAACAATTGTTATATTACTGTTGTAACTACTTTCAATGTGCTTTGTGTAACCGTAGCTTCTATTATTGATGATCTTCTTGTATCCCCTTCCTGTGGTGTACCTGCACTTTCTTTGTAGCCGTGTTTACTGGTATTAGAAATAGGAAACTGGGGCTGGGGATATAGCCTAGTGGCAAGAGTGCCTGCCTCGGATACACGAGGCCCTAGGTTCGATTCCCCAGCACCACATATACAGAAAACGGCCAGAAGCGGTGCTGTGGCTAAAGTGGCAGAGTGCTAGCCTTGAGCGGGAAGAAGCCAGGGACAGTGCTCAGGCCCTGAGTCCAAGGCCCAGGAATGGGCAAAAAAAAAAAAAAAAAAAAAAAAAGAAAAAGAAATAGGAAACTGAAAGGGAATACCAAAATCGAGAGACACAGGGTGAAAAAGACAAACAACTACAAAAGCAATACTTTCAAAACTGTTTGGTGTAAATGAACTGAACAACTCATGGGGGGGGGAGGGAAAGGGGCAGGTGGGAGGGGGGGATGAGGGAGGAGGTAACAAACAGTACAAGATATGTATCCAATGCCTAACGTATGAAACTGTAACCTCTCTGTACATCAGCTTGACAATAAAAATTTAAAAGAAAAAAAGATTTTTTTCCAGGTATTTCTAGACTTTGTTTCTTTTAAGCACTTTTCTCTTTTGTCAATTTATTTGTAATATTCTCATCTTCTGAAGTGATTAAAACTATTTGATGTCACTTCAAGAGCTTGATTATTATTGTAGTAATTATTAGATGTAGTTTGATGATTTTTCATGGAAGTACTGAAATTTGAACTCAGGGTTTTCTGGGCTGGCAATCTATCACTGGAGAAATGTCCTGTTTTAGGCTGGTTAATTTTGGGATAGGGTCAGTTCACTGGTGGGTACATGACTGTTTTAAACTTTTAGTCATTGCTAAGATCACTGATGCATACAACTGGTTCAACTTTCCTCCATGGAATGGAGTCTCGTATATTTTTCATCCATAGATGGCCTACACTTGTGTTCCTCCAAATCTTTTCCTCCCACATAGAAGGTGATAGCAAGTGCTTGCTACTGTGACTAACCATGGATTAATAAGGGATCTCTCAAACGTTTCTGTCTAAATTGGACTCCAACCTAAATCCTTCTGATCTGAGTGTCTCAAGCAGCTATGATTTACTATCATCTGTTTTAAGTGTGTAATTTAAAACCTGCCCCATGTAAAAGAATAAAATTTCTTTCTAGATAACATTTCTTTCATGTATACATCCTTTGTAATGGAAAAAACCATAATTCTCAAGGCCATTGCTTTCCTCTCTGCAAGAATTGAACCAGTAATATTGATGGATGGTATCAATAGTCTTAGTGAATAATGACTAGTGTAATATTTGGCATTTTTATTAGGCATAAGAAAACCATTGCTTAAATGAGAATATTAAAAACAAATATCATCATTATAATGACTCACTCTTAAGACTGCAAATATTCTAAGCATTATTTTAAGCAGCATTTTGATAATTTTTAAAATTTATTTATTTCTTTATGGTCAAAATGATGTATAGAGGGGTTACTATTTCATACTAAAGACAATGCATACATTTCTTATAAAACTTGTTACTGTTAGCATTTCCCTAGCCTCAGGTCCTCAGCTCCTCCCACAAGCCCCCAGATCCACCTATACGTAATGAACCACTCCTACTCACTACCTACCTACTTCCCCTTTACCCCCAGAGAGAGAAGCAGCCACCTGGATAAGGTGCAGACACCATGTAGCTCCTTCTCCCGTGGGAACTATGGCCCCACTAATAAACCTCCTTATGAACCTTCTCCTGTCTGTGATTATCTCCACATGGTCCCCTGCAATGGCTGAGACATATCCTTTCCTTGGTGCTGAACCCAGGATAGGTTCCCAGTGGATTTGCTCTCCCATTTCTGGGGGTTCCCAGGACATATTCTGCTGTCCTAAGCCTACCCAGAGGACCACCTAGGTAACCTCTCCTGACCGAGCGCTCTACTTCCATCCACCATGACAACGACATATTTGAACCTCCAACCAGGGTGAATGACCATTAGCCGGGGGCTTGGATCCGATTTTTCATAAGGCCACTGGACCACTGTAAATCTTGGCTCCAAGTTCCGAGCCCCACTCCCAGGGAAGGCCACTGGGCCACCGATGTTAAGCCACTGGGCTAGGTCAAGGGGATCAGCAATTGTGGGGTTTTGGAGTCAACTGATCTCTACATCAGCTCCGCTGGTAACTCATGAAGTGGGGAACAATCTAAAACGCTTAAGGAAAGCTGCTCAAGTTTGAGCCCCATCTTACAAATTTGGAATATTTTACAGGACTTATATAACTTCTATGAGTTCTCTGGCAGGTGGATCTCTCTCTCTTTCTCTCTCTCTCTCTCTCTCTCTCGCCCCTCGCTCTCTCCCCCCTCACTCTCTCTCTCTTCTTCTGACTCTCTCTAAACTCTGCCTGCCTGCCTAAGATATAGGACGGGCTGGTGCTAGCTTCCAAAGGTACCAATATTTGTTTAACATCTGCTTTGAAAGACACAAAGAAAGGTTTTCTGTTCTTGTTACTGATGATTGTTAAGCTTGGAGATTCAGTTAAATTCTGCTTGCTGTTGGCTAAACCCAAATTTTCTCTAGCATTGACCACGTGGTGGACAATAGAATTGGTTTCAGCAAGCATCATCTTGGTTCCATCAAAGTTCCAAAAACTCTTGGAGGTGGAAGCCCACCCACCCCCAGGTAATGGGCGTGCCAAATTCCTTGAGGCTGGACAGGGATGTGGAGACTCAAGCTCCTGGTAACCCTGCCCTCAACCCTGAATTCTGTAACTGTGGCCTTGCAATTCAAATGTGCCTTGCAATTCAAATACTGGAAGATGAAGGTGTCTTGTTGTGACCTTGCTAAGGCCATTATGCCATGCCACGTGTATGTGTTCTGTTCGTGTCCTGTCTCCCATCTCCTGGACTTTCTCTGATCATAGCATACCACTTCAGATCCCCATTGGAGCTGAACTGGTTTCTCAAAATGTGGCTTCTCCATTTCCTCGCCAGATAATCTGAAAATTTTTGTTTGCTGGAAAAGTTTTTGTTTCCTAATTGATCACGTGGTTCTAAAATATGGGCAAAATAATATCATTTTGCCACTGGAATTCCAGAAAACTTACACATGGCCAATTAAAAACAATTCTAAGAGTGTCCCAAAGCTTGTGCACAACTGTCATACTGTATGTCTGTCTGTTTGTCTGTTGGTAAAACATGTAAAAATTGGCACCATGGTTTCAAATTTACTTGCTTTTGACTACTATTTTAACTTACTTTTAAGTCTTGTGTTAAACTGATCTTTGCAGACTATGGGTGGAGTCACAGAGAACATCCTGGAGGCAATCTTGACTCTTATCACCAGACTCCAAGCTAAAAGAAAAAAAAAAAAAAACCCAGGTTTTAAACCCAAAATGATCATGTTTGGGTGCAAGCAAATGTATCTAAGAAAAACTCCAAAAGGTTCTAATATACTGCATGTGGTATAAGTACAATGATGTAAAACCAGTGTGTTATTCTTTATGTCCATCTACGCTAAAAGTCAAGTGCACATCTGTTCCTTACAATTCTTTGGTATAGACTAAATGGCTGCGAACCTAGATTTTCCTGACCCAGGATTAATATTTTGCTTTATAGGATACAGGTCGACATGTATGCTAGCTGTATGGACTATGGAGGTCCGTGGCTACAGGAAGCTGCCTCCACAGTCTGCTCCCAAACTGCCTGGTTTCACTACTAGTGATTCCTTATTCTCCCTCTTGCATGGAAAACTGCTAAGGGGATCTAGGAGTCCTGTGAAGATTTTGATAGGCCCAGAGTGCTCCTGCCCTGGCTCTGCCCCCCACCCCCCAAGATTAGAGTTGGGCTTATAGCAGGCCTATCATGACAGAGTTGCAACCAAGACTTACTCCAAGATTAAAAGCATCAGAGTTGTGTTTGGTGGCCACAGGGTTACATTGGGTTAGCATTTGTGTCTTCCCCCTCCATATCTCAAAAACTGTTGTGGCTGCTGCAGAGAGCAGACTTGGTTGGCCTTTGGTCTGTGTGGATTTTGTGACTAGTAGGAGGATGGTTAAAGGCCCAAGCCTTCTAAAATCTTTTAAAAGTTGTCATCTAGCTTAAACCAGTAGGGCAATAGCCTAAAAAAGCCAGAGTACTCAGAGTAAGCAACCAGGGAATACTGGGAGATTTCAAATGTCTTTAACCAGTCTGGGTACAAATTTGCAGGCAACCCAGTAGGAGGTGTGACAATCTATCCAGGGGACTCTGAGAGATGCCACTACAGCCTTGCCCAGATCCAACCCATCTCTCCTGCCTGCCTCCATCACACGTGACTAAGCCTGCTGATTCGGGATGGAAGACACAGTCACTTTGTATCCACTGAAGCTGAGACTTTTACATTGTCCTGACCCTTTGCCCTCTTGATTATTATTCATTTGTGTTCTCTTCCACCTGCCAGTAAGGTTAAATGATATGATTTAATTTGATGGCACATGAATCTCATTCAGTCTGCTGTTCTCTAAGTGTTACAGCAGAACTCTGGCAAATATTTGTTGGTCAATTCTCAACAAGTTACAAGTAAGCTTTACTCCTATTGTTCTCCTGTTGCTATAATTGGAAATAAAAAGGGCTTTTATGACTAAGACTCCTTGCATTGCAGTTTGAAGCCAGCCTGGGCAGAAAATAAAATATCCCTCTAAAACTCCATCTCCCAACTAACCATCAAAGAGACAGCCTGTAAGCTTGGCTCAAGAGAACCAGCCAAATGCTGAAAACAGCACCATGGTTAAAGTGGTAGAGTACTAGCCTCAAGCAGAAGTGCTCAGGGACAGTGCCCAGGCCTTGAGTTCAAACCCTGTGAATACCAACTGGGACAAGCTATCCAAGAAATGAGCACCTAGACCTTCAGGACGAGGTCAATCCTGACAATGAGAAACCATGGAGGAGATGAAGTCTCATCTTAAATGGAGTCAATTTAAACTTGCCCTTCCAAAATTAATCAGAGTGGAGAGATCAAGAGGAATAGTTGTTTACCCACCTAATGTCCATACCTGTTCATTTTCCATCTGGACAGAAACTTGCATTCTTGCCTTTGTTAATATATATATATATATGCTTCTGACTGGTTACTTCCAACCAGTCCACTATCCCTAAACACTTCCTTCCTGCCCCCAGTCCAGTTATTCCTCCTTCCTTGTAATGGACCACAATTGGGTTTATGTTCCAAGTGGAACTTTGCTGGTTTGTGCCCAGGGTATATTCGCCCATGTTATTGGTCCTGTGAACTTGTCAGCCTTTTACCTGACCTTTTCAAAAGTCTCTTTTAAAAGGACAACATCCCTCACCCAGCACACCACCTGGGAACTTGCAGTTCAAGGCCATCCTCTTAACGTACCGCTCTGCCCAGCGTAGATCTGGATGCTGAAGACCCTAGCCCCAGTGACTCCTTGATGTGCCCAAGCTGCAGGAGGTAGCCAGAGGAGACGATGACACCCATTGTCCCTAATAACCATTCTTGTGGAAATAATGAGGACTTTTACCAACCAAACTGTCAAACAAATACTTCTTGGATGGTACCACGCCAAATAACAAATCAGGGGCCCCTGACTCCTTCGTTCCTTCCCAGCAGGAAGTGGCTCCAGAAGAAACAACCTCCACCCATATTCCTGGCCTAGTACCCCTCTTCTGTTATTAATAAACAACAAATGGGGGTATGTTAGCATTTCTTTAGTGTCAGTTCCTCAGCTCCTCCCACTAGCCCCCAGATCCACCCATACCTAATGAGCCACTCCTACTCACTACCTACCTACTTCCCCTTTACCCCCAGAGAGAGAAGCAGCTACCTGGATAAGGTATAGAAACCATGTAGCTCCCTCTCTCATGGGAACTATGGCTTCACTAATAAACCTCCTTATAAACCTTTCTCTCCTGTCTGTGATTATCTCTGCATGGTCTCCTGGGATGGCCAGGACATATCTTTTGAGTTACCTCCTCCCTCACTTTTCCCCTGCCTTCCCTCTTCCCCTTTTCCCTCTGCTGCATGAGTTGTACAGATGGTTTACAGCATATAGATTTGTAAGTACTGCAGTTGCATTGGTTTGTCATTTATCCTTTGTCTCCCCAGTCTGATATTACTCTTCCCTTCCCTAGTTCTAATAATAGTACATACAATATCCAGGGGACCAAAATCCATTACAGTGGTATCAGGGGTAAAACCATGTGGAAGAAAGTCAAAAGAAAAAGTCATAATTTCACATGGTATGTTGAAAATAACAACAACATGATATACCACTTGTTTCCATAACTTGGAGTTCATTTTGCTTAACATCATATTGTGTGTTCATATGTACATAGCTATTGAGCTATTGTGATCTTCTGCTAAGATTATCCTAGACATGTGCTAGTTATTCTCGATGAGGGAAACCATAGAGTCTATGTTTCTTTGGGTCTCTCTCTCTTTACTTAGTATAATTTTTTTTTCCAATTTCCTTACAAATGGGGCAATGTCATTCTTTCTCATAGAGGCATAGAATTCCATGTGTGTATGTACCACATTTTCTTGATCCACTCATATATACAGGGGATCTGGGTTGAAACTTTCTTAGTAAAGAACTGATACAATTAAAAAAAAGTTTGGACAAATGGGATTGCATTAAACTACAGAGATTCTCCACAGCAAAGGAAATAGCTTTCAAGATAAATAGAAAGTCCACAGATTGGAAGATCTTCACCAGCCATACAACAGACAAAGGCCTCATATCTAAAATATACATAGAACTCAAAAAATTAAATTCCCCCAAACAAATCCTGAAAGAACCAATGGCCCATAAACAAATGGGCTAAAGACCTAAAAAGAGATTTCTCTGAAGAGGAAATGAGAATGACTAAGAGACACATGAAGAAGTGCTCAATATCACTGTCCGTAAAAGAAATGCAAAGGGAAACAACATTGAGATTCCTCCTCACCCCAGTATGAATGTCCATTCTCAAGAAAACTAATGAGAACAAATGTTGGAGGGGATGTGGCCAAAAGGGAACCCTACTATACTGTTGGTGGGAGTGTAATCTTGTTCAACCACTCTGGAAAGCTATGTGGACTTTCCTCAAATGGTTAGACATGGAGCTCCCCAATTAACCAGCATCCCCACCTTTGGGCACCTACCCACACTAAAGCCACCAGTACAAATATATTCATCACAGCACAAATTGTTATTTTTAAAATATGGAGAATTTTGTTTTGCTGTGCTGAAGTTTTGTTTGATATAAAAGAAAAACCAAATTGGACTCCAGTGGCTCATCCCTGAAATCCTAGCTAGTCAGGAGGCTGGGAACTGAGGATTCTGGTTTGTTGCCAGCTTGAGAAAGTCTGTGAGATTCTTATCTTCAACTAATCATAGAAAAGTGGTGCTGTGTCTCAAGTGGTACACTGCTAACTTTGAGTAAAAGGAGTATAGGGTCAGTGCTCAGGCCCAGACATCAAGGCCCAGGACTGGGAAAAATAAAATAAAAAAACAAACAAACAAAAAACAGAGGAACAGGATGTCATGCATGCACTTGGGTATTATGGTTTTGGAAATAAATATTCACTCTACTGTTTAATATGAACAAAAATTTTTAACTCAGTTTCCTTGTGTTCAAACCAAGGGTAATACACCCAAAAGGAAAGTTAATGTGAAGCTCTTAAAGAAAAACCTGAGATAAAATTTATTCCAATGAGTGTTTATTAAAATATATAAATATTATCTCTGTTTTACCTATGAGAAAGCTATGACAGAGAGAAGGAGTCAAGTATCTGCTTTCACCCACATTTAGATTATCATGGTTCTGACTATGAGTCAAGGACATCACCATAACATTATTTGTAATGTGTTAGATTTGAGTGTCATTTGCTTAGACCTCTCCACTATTGAACCACTAAGGCCAAACCAAATTAAGGAGTCTTTATTTGTAGTTTATACGATGTGCGTAAGCATCAAGATTTTTAACTTCTGAGCATCTGGTATCAGGAGTAATGAATCATGAAGACAATATAAAATGCAATGCATTCATGTAAAAAAAGTAATATTGCGCCATATCAGTAAGAAAAACTAGGTCTATAAAAACACTGGTTTTAAATATTCAAAATCTACTAGAAAGAAGTACTTTAAAACTTTTAAAGATTGTGTCTCTGTGTTTTCTCCACCAGCATACCCTGTAACAACTCTATTAAGGACAGTATTTAAAGATAAATAACTCTTTATGGGGATAGAGAGAATGTTTGGGATATAGAAAAACCTGGAATTTGAAGATGAAAATTTGTATTGAAGATATTCAGCCTATTGGAAAAAAATATCAGATACACCAAAATAAAGAAAATCCCCACCCCCTGAAAATCCAGGGTCAATAATAAAGAAGATATACTGCTTTTCCATTGTGCAGAGAAGAAGTGAATTTAAATAAGAAAGAATGAGATTTACTAATGCAAGTGGTAACACAGAAAGAACTAAGGAAGCTAGCCTTTATTATTTGGGCTTGTAACTGTATTCGTTTATTTGTCAAGTATAAAATCAAGTTTATGAACTAAGTAAAGGCAAATGCTCAAAAAGTCACTGGAATTTTCATAAAACATTATAATACAATTGATTTAGCTCTATATTTATGTAGTCTCTATTAGAAAAAATGAGTAATCTTAATAATAGATCGATATTCTGACTCTTCAGATGGGGAGCCATTTAATACTTCTCTTTAGTTTCCTTAAAGCTCTTGATTTAAAACTGTAAACAAATTTTAAGTACAAACCTAAAGAACAGCTTAATCTTACAATCATTTCCTCGCATGCTGCAGGCTTCCATTTTGGCTTTATTCATTACAGCCCCACAGCCTCTGCGTTCTAAATGTCTAGGTTAAAAAGTACCTTGGAGCTTACCTGCTCAAGATTAATAATATCACTCCAAGAAGATTAGAGCTATTACTCTTCCTGACCTGATCCAAATGGTACAAATGGGATTTTAAGGGTGATGTCTGTTCAGAGATCCAACCAGCTGATGAGGTACAGGGCATAGCTACCCTGAGGAACCAGAAAAGATAGACTGCAGGGTTGTACAAATGATACACCATTATCTTTAGCTATTATCTAAAGGAAAGATTATGGCTATAAATAAATTCATACAGGGCTTTAATACAATGGACTGGCAAACCAGAGGACAGACAGGCTGGGAATATAATGACTATTTAAAGAGAAATCCTTAGGCTCTATTCTTATTTCAACAGCAGACACCGAGGTGAAACTAGATCTATTACTTTGAATTAATAACATGATTTCTCAGAAAGTATCTGCTTTCACCCACATTTAGATTATCATGGTTCTGACCATGGAGACTCTGGTTTCTTCTTTACTAATTAAAAATCCTTTGTGACTATTTCCTATAAGTGTGCATGAATGCCAGGGTATGCAAATCTACTCACCTTGGAGAGTAATAATATATACACAAACACATACACATAAAACACACACATATACCTATATATATATGCATATGTATGTATCTATATAGCATATATGTGTGTGTACATATATATGTGTGCGTGTAAAGTAACACCCTGAATAATGAGTTTTATCTTTTCCTAAGAGAAAATTTTAATATTGATAATAATTTAATAATAGGACATAGGTCATATGTAATGGGAATCTGCAATCTAACAAAAGTGCACTCTCCTATCTCCCCAGGTAACATGCAGGCCACAACTGTTCAGTGAACTTGCACAACGCATTTCCATATTTCCATAAATAGGCCTATATAAATTACTTTAAGCCTCAACCACAAACTTGCAAAGCCTGTCCTGAAACTTTTTGTATCCCCTTGTCACCTTCAGCCTTACTTAATCCCTTTCCCCATTATACCATACTTTGTTTCTCCCAATTCTCCTCAGGCTACTCTGATGTCTTTCTTCAACTTTCCATTAAAGTTAGTCTGGCCTATTGAGGTTGTTCTCTGTTCTTTCTTTATTTTAATACCCTTGTGACTCAGTTTTCTTAAGAGACAGTGCCAAAAATGACTCAGTTCCCTAATGATATACTCTCTATGCAGTTACCACGAGTTAATTTATTCTATACTTACAAAAAGAGTTATTGCTGTATTATCAATGTAAAATTGAATAAAGATAAGCAACATCTTTAGTCCTCTTTTAACAATTTAACTCATCCCCCTCCAAAATCTCTCTACATCCTCCTTATTACTCTAGTTTCTGTGATCATTTTTTAGTAAATTTTTTCCAAAACACAAAAGTTTACTTACTTTTACTGTATCATGTTCTTTATAAAAAGTTAACACAATTGCTTAGTTCTACCTGAAATTTACCACATAATAGTATCCTTTAAAAGTGTGGTATTTTCTATCCTTAATTATATTGATTATTTGTATCATCTTCTTGGTGGCTCCATTAAAACTTAAGTTCATTATGTTAAAACTCTCACACCTAGAATGACACTAGAAACTTAATGAGTGTTTGATATATTCTTACTAGACAAAATAATGGATGAAACAATTATATAAAAATACTATTATGTCTGAAGTTAAAAAACCAGTAATGGAAGGAATACAGGGAAATTCCAATTCAATGAATATTCCTAGTGTACATTATCAATGGTTGAATGACAATACCCTTAATAGAATGCAAAAGTTGAGAAAAGACTGCTAATAGGCCTTTTTTCATATATTGACTTTAAGACCCATATGAACTTTGTGCTTCAAAAAGTGAAATTTCGGTTGAGTTCTTGGAAGGATTGCTTGAAGCTCTGAACACAATTCACATTTGTGGATGAAGTCATTGTCTTTAAAGACACATGTGAAAGCTGGGAAGCTCATTATAGACATCATCCAAGAAAAGAGAAAAGTGAAGCAAATACAAACCTCTGGAAAGTTCTTCCATGTTCACTGCTTCACAAGAAAACACGGTGGTGGACAGAAGTCCAATGCTAGGGGCCTGTGGTGTGAAGATTGTAATCCAGGTTTCTTTGTTTTTCTTGTACTGACTTTTCTTTTTGCAATATCAATATCTGATTGATACTCATTACAAAGTTGAATAATATCAGAGTTGTTGGCTTTAAAAAAATTCAGACATTACCCCCCCAAAAAATCACATGAAGGTTGCTTCCTAAGTTAATAAAAAAGATAAGGAATGTGTAGTAAAACCTAATTAAATAATCTGTAAAAATATTTGATTTTCCTGAAGTTATGGAATTTTCAATCTTCTTAACTTTTACTAGGAGACCCAAACTTTACTTAACATCTATGGAATTAATTACTCTGTACACTATGTAAACCACACTTGGCAAATATGAGTTTGTGATATGCACTATAGTGAATGATATACCATGATTGGAAGATTAGTGTACATTGCAAAACCTTCTTATTCTAGCAGATACGTGAAGGACTTCACACCAAACTCTTAGAGAAGAAATTCATAAAGGTGAATGGAGAAAGTGAATGGATTAAAAAATAAGCAAGCTACTTTATACACATTTGCAAAATAGAATAAGATGCAATAAAATTCTTTATAAAAGAATATAAATAGCAAATAATAGAGGGTAATTGTGATCTAAGTATTTGATTATGGATATATCATGTTGAACCCTTTCTGTAAAATGCATAGATATTAATAAAAATTAGACTGTCTCGTCATGTGTGGTATAGAAAAGACTTTGGTCTTCTGATGCATTGCCTTTTATATGATGATCCTTAAGTGAAGACTTGTATTATATATTTTGGAACAAATTAGTAAAAGAAAGCTCTACTGCCAATCCTAACAGTGTTGGGGTAAGATGTCAAACTTCATTAAAACTTTTCTTGGATGTTTATTTGCACACTTTGCTAGGTGTATTAAAGACCAGAGTAATAGTTTGGATATGTGTTAGAAATACTGTAATAGATACATAGTATCTTTTACAACTTTTTGATAGTAGACATTGGGAAATGATATTCATTTGTATGCTGAAAACTTCATTTAGAATCTACTTATGCATAGCTAATAAAGTATCTTAATCTTGCCTGCTAATATTGGCTCCTAAAGTAGTCAATCTTTTGCCAGGATAAAATAGTGGGAGGAAGAGATAGTATGCTTATAACAACAGGGCCTACTGCAAAGAGACAGAGTTAAGTGTAAACTGCATCTGTTAGAGAAATCCTAGTACCAAGTATGGTTACATTTGTGGGTGGGATCTCTTGAGTCCTCTTAAATGAAATTCATGTCCTTATCCAAAAGGCCCCATAGGAATTTGTTGTCCCTGCTAAACTGTCAGGACAATAAAAATTTGACCATCTACTAACAGAAAACAGCCCTTTACCATTCACTGGTTCTGTCAATGCATTTCTCTTACACTTCTCAACTCCAGAATGTGAGAGAATAATTTCTGATTTTTATGGTCTCCAGTTTATGGAAATATGCCATAGTAGCACAAAAAATTGGGACAGGCAGATAATCAATGCCAATTAATTTTATTTATTTATTTGTTTTTTGTTTTTGCCAGAACTGGTATTTCAGTGTCCCGTGTTTTCTAGATAGATCTCTATCACCAGTGCCATTCCCCAAGCCCATTTTAGTCATTTTCCCTATAGTAGTTTTCATTTCTGCCTGGAGCCAGTGTGAACTGCTATCCTATTGGTTCCAGAATTATTATAACAGTGTATGCCACAAATATAGATAGCTTTCCTATTGTTTAGGATGTCCTGTTACTAATTTTTTCCCTGATTTTCAAAATGCTTTATTGAAGTACTTCTGTAGGAATCCAAAATAATGAGACACTTTAAAAATGTTGGTCAAGTTAAGAGAGTAGAAAAAGAGGATAACTGTAGTTCATGAAGGAGATGGGTATTTTGTGGGGCAAGCAACATGCTGATGCTATGTGATGAAGAATACCCATGCAAATGACAGGGAAGAATAAAGAGAATTACTATGCAAAGTCATGTTCAACAGCAGATAGAGCCAAAGGATTGTAAAATACAGGCTAGGATTGTATTTATTTATTTTTTTTTTGCCAGTCCTGGGGCTTGGACTCAGGGCCTGAGCACTGTCCCTGGCTTCTTTTTGCTCAAGGCTAGCACTCTGCCACTTGAGTCACAGCTCCACTTCTGGCCATTTTCTGTATATGTGGTGCTGGGGAATCGAACCCAGGGCTTCAAGTATACGAGGCAAGCGCTCTTGCCACTAGGCCATATCCCCAGCTCGATTGTATTTTTTTATTATAAGATGTTGAAGAGTGTTGGGATCTCTTTCTCCCCGATCTCCCGGGGAAAATGCTTGAACCCCAAAATCTATGAAAGAGCACTTGGCCTTGCCTTCCACCGGCAGAAGGCCAAGGCATACTCTCGTGGATTTGCGCTAAGTTGAGGAAAGGTTGCTGAAGCCTCCCCTCCCCCCAGTCCCCTCACATGTTACCAGGTGCAGGGGTGGAAAGAAGGCATCAGGGACACGCTGCAATGGTGGAATGCGCCTCAGCCCCCAGAGGGCGGGCCAGAGAAATTTATTACAGTGACAAAGGTGGAAGGGGAAGGATTTGGGGTGACTGACTGATTGGCTGACTGGACTGCACCTCAAGTGGTGTCATTTAACTTCCTTTGTGGGCTGGACAACCCAATCATGGTGGCATGCACGTGTTCGCCTCCCCAGGCGGGAGGGGGGGGGTGGCTTCTTTTCCGGTTGAGGCTGAAAGTTGGGAGGGGCTCCCTCCCACACTGTCCCAGGGCTGGGGGAAGGGCAGCGTCTGACTCTTGGCGCCCTTCCCCACCAAGGCCAAAACAGTCCCCAACAGAAGAGGATAATGTGTTTCTTTTATTTTACTTTCTACTCCTGTTATATTGTGAGGAAAATGGATTTAAGAAAAGTCAGACTACAGGGAGGTTATGCAGTTAGAAAAATACTGACTTGGTCAGTTACAGTAACCTGGGCTACACAGACATTAATGCAGATACTGAAAAGCATAAGATATCACCTTTACTGTAACAAATAAGGTTCACCATGTCATCTATACTTTTTATGTGTGTGTGGCAGGAGACACAATGAGGCTTACAGAATCAGACAGAGAGGTATTATTCTCAGAACATGCAATGGCCATAGCAATATATTTGTGCCCACGTCCTTGAGCCCAGTACTATGCATGAGGCAGCACAGTGCAAGGATATGACCCTGAACTCAAATGGGTTGAACTCCACTTAGCAGAGTAGCTACCATGTCTGTATAAATGTGTCTACGTAGCAGGAGTAGGTTGCTTTGCTAAGAAAATCATCTCCAGGAGAGAGAAAAGCCAGCGTCATTATACTTATTTCCCAAGAATGTAAATATGCATTTCCTGGGAAAAGACTTTATGATTAAAATGTTCCCCCAAATATCCATCTATAGGGAACATTCTCTTTAATGTCTAAATCTTTCAAAAATAATACTTCTAATAAATTTTCCTCAGAAGAGTTAAAAATATGCCAGAACTGTGAAATTCTATCTTCTAATAAGTTGCCTCAAAATATTATCTCCAAAAGAGATCTATATTAGTGATAGTCAATTTTAATTACCTCAGATAACATAGAATATTAAAACTACATGAACAGATGGTTTGAGGTATCTAGATTTCCTTTTCTGGCCAGGAGCATAGGCTCAGAGAGCTGTCCGTAGTCGGAAACAAGTACAAATGGTTTGAGCCACCGATTCCTGCATAATGTACTACTGAGAACTCAGAGTTGAAATGTCCTACAGTTTAGCTTGAAATTTTTGAAGTCATGAATTCATGAATTCTTGGGTATATTACTCATTATTAATATACATGGTAATAGATAATGCAAATAAGGATAAAGTCTTATATTCTTAGAAGAAGATCACAAAAGCTATTGGGTGTAAAATGATATTTCTCAAAACAAACTCCATGAAACAAAAACATGTTTTTTCCCTTTGTTGCTATTTTTGTTTTGAATAATAAAACACCTACTTTTATAGACTGCAGTGTTACATAGATGCCATTCTGATAATCAAGTAAAATCATTTTTAAAGATCAAATGATTAGTACAAAGTTGAAAAAGTGTCCCTCTAGCTGATGTCCATATAGACTATGACTATGTGTTGATGTAGTTGTACTCACAGACTGCATGTTTACCTCTGCTTTCTGCTGATACCCAACGTGATTGTGTTTGGGGTGAGACCTTTGCAAAATAGCTCAGTTTACATCTATTTGTATTCAAGATTGAATTACTACTCATTTAATAAATCAGAGGTCTGTCTCTTTCCTTGACAGGATACAGCCAGAAGGTATCCACCACAAGCTAGTGGGAAAAATCACAGACACCATCAAAGACAAGACCATCAACAGGTAGTATGGACAGAGGCCCTTACCAGCCAATGAACACCAAGTATTGCAATCAAACATTCCACCAAGGGGAAGGGAAGAGAATATCATAACCTAGAGTAATCAGAGAGCCCATAGTGATTAACTCCAGAGAGCTAACTTCCATAAAAATGATAGAATAAAAGTGCCTTATTTTAAGTCAATTTGTGATCATTAGTTCCAATAACTTCTTAGACTAATAGAGTAACTTCAACCACATTGGTAGAATCCATTTTGCCACCATGAGGCGGACACTTGGGCTAAAGATAAGAGGCAGCAAATTCTGCCTTGACACGCAATCTTCTAAGCCATGAACTATACTACTTCAAGTAAAATATGTCACACTTCCACACAGTTTCAGTCACACATTAAAGTATCAGCTTTATGCTCTGATTATGCCTTCCTTTTTGGGGAAAGTTAGTAGAGAAGTACAGCAGATTTTGTCAGATTGTTTCTTAGAAATTCAGTGGTGCAGTAGTATATTCTTCATATTCTCCCTGTTCCATATGTTTAATTGGCAGTGTCTTCTGACAAAAAGTTCTCAAGAAATTTAGGTTATACTTGCTTTCAATAGGGGACCGTTCCTTTATAAAAATGGCACCAATGTTTCTGACATATTATCTTCTTCACATTTGACTTATCTCAAATTGACGGAAGATGCCTAGAAAATCTCGATTTAATTGTGAGTTTCAGTGAGTCATTCAGCTAATCCCTATAAAAAAATTTTTTTTGTGTTTCCTGAGTACTTTGATCTACTGTACTTTCTGATGTGCTAAGAAAACACATTCAGTTGTTTTTTACATCAGATTTTCTGAAGCAATCTCTAAATTTTAATGTCTGTTGCCAGCTGGATACTTTCTTAAATCATTTATTTTTTAATCTTTATTTTATATATATATATATATATTTTTATTATCAAACTGAATTACAGAGAGGTTACAGTTTCATACATTAGGCATTGGATACATTTCTTGTACTGTTTGTTACCTGGTCCCTCATTCCCCCCTCCCCCTCCCCATTTGCCTTCCCGCCGCATGAGTTGTTCAGTTCATTTACACCAAACAGTTTTGCAAGTATTGCTTTTGTAGTTGTTTGTCTTTTTTTAACCCTGTGTCTTCAAATCATTTAGTTTTGATTACTTTGTGCCTACCAATTTTTCTCTCCCTCTATTCTTCCCCTACCTTTTTTAAAACTATGAACAGTATCTTCACATTTCTGAAAACCTTAGCCATACACCCATATACATTGCTGACAAGTTCCACTTTCCACATAACTGCAAGACACAATTTTGCTAAGCATTCTGAAACTACATAATGAGGATACCATTTTCTATAATTTCCAATAGAATAGCTCTCTCCTCCATCAGAGTCCTCACTAGCAAAATCCTTACATCCACATTTGTTCTTGTAGCTTATTCAAAATGCACTAGGGCTTTTACTATCATGCTTTTCAAGCACTCTCCCAGTCTACTTTCACTACCCCACATTACAAAGTCACTTCTATGTCTTAGTCAATAATTACAGTACTTTAGCTTCTAGGAGGGGGCAAATGTCCCATATTCAGACTTGAGCTCTCCAGGAGAACTTTTCCTAAGATTAGCGTAGAAATTTGTGTTATCTGTAATCTGTTACTCTGCTCATAAACTAAAAGAATTTCATGGGGAAAAAAGAATAATGAGACTGAATAAGAACACAGATTTGAAATAATTTGAGAAGGCCAATATTGTAATGACTGATTTGTCATGAATAAATTAGTTCATTATTTTATTGGTTGATTTTTGGCAGTAGTGGGCATTGAATTCTTGACAGGTTGATCTACCTTGATCTACCACTTGAGCTATGCCTTCAAGTTATTTTTTTGCTGGTTATTTTGGAGATGGAGTCTCAAAGACTTCTCTGATTGAGGTAGCCTCACATTACTCCTCTCTGGATTTCAGTTTCCTGAGTAGCTAGAATTATAGGAGAAAGCCACTGGTACCAAGCTAAGCACTGATTTATTACAGCAGGCTGAATAGCATTTTATTTACATTATTTTCATAAATCATTTGTTACTAGCTCGTGGAAATTAAACTATTTTTAAAGGATATGACTGAATTTTATGTAATAAGATCAGAGTCACCTCTCTTACTTACCATTAGTTAATGATACTTCGTGCACCAAAATTTACTAAAAATGTGAAAATCTCCTTATTTAAACTTTATATTTCTGTAAGGAATCTAGGATAAAAACCACTGTATTACGGTCTCACAAAGCTATCCTAAGCAATAAAATAAATGCTATTCAAGGAAAACCATGGAACAATCAGATATTACTTAACTTATTCTGCTTTCCATATCAGGAACTGAAAAATCAGATGTTTGTTCAAATGGCAGTTCAGTGACTTTTATTTCTCTGAGAAATAAACATGAGTTCAGAAATTGGGCCTGAAATCAAGCATTTAGGAAGGGTCAATGGAAGCTTAACTAAAAAATTCAAAGGTAAACTTCATGTTATTCTCCAATAGTGATTTTTGAGAAAGATTCTTTTGTTTCCAGATACTGAATAATTCAGAATCAGTGTTTCTCAGAGTATTGTCTGTAAGCTGTGATGTGAGTCCTATATGCCCACATCTGTGAGAGCTTAACCACAAGGCAAAATGAGTCATTAAAGAAACATTAAAGTGTATTGCTAAGCATAGATAGTTTCTTCCTTATTATGATTAAGAATAATGTGTGAAAGACTCCATTTTTATGCTTCTGTTATTAAAAGTCAAGTCCTTTTGAAATTTAAAATAAAAATAGTAAGAATCGAGCAAAGCAATGTTTGTGAGAAGTTTCTTGAAGATGCCCAAAACCATAGATAAATACTACTTAATGAGAATGGAGAAAAGATAAAACACCCAATATTTTTTCAGTCTAGCTTATGTGTTTATACAACAAAGTTACCCACATAACACACTTAATACTTATTGATACTTCTTTTGCAAAATAATAAAAATTTAAAAATACTCATAGAATCACTATTGACATTAGATATGTTATACTAATAAGTTATATTATTATTGATAAATAAATTATTTTTATGTATTAATTATTTGTTGCTTTGGAAGTCCTGGAGTTTGAATTCACAGTCTGACGCTTGCTAGACAGACACTCTATCACATAAGATACTTTATGTGCTTTAGCTATTTTCAAACAGGATTTCATATTTTTGTTCAATCCTGCTTGGCTATGATTCTTTTAAAACTCCTCCAGTAGTTGACATGACAAATATGTTTCCCTGTGCTCCACTTACTGATTGAGGTGGGTCATGGATTGTAGAGATGGCTCAAGTATTAGAATGCCAGCCCCAAGGAAGAAAGGTGAGCAAAATGCTAAGCAAAAGCTTGAGCTCTTGAGTTCAAGCCCCAGTACAGAGGAAAAAAAAAAGAGCTAAAAACAGAGGGAGATGTGGGTCTTGCTAACATTTTACTCAGGTTGGTCTTGAACGACAGTCATCTGCCTACTGAGTAGCCTAATGTAGATGAGAAAATACATTGTATTGTATAAAATCTGTTTCATTTAATTGCAATATGATATAATTTCCAAAACTGTTTGCATTGATTTGTAGGTTCCTGCGTTAACATCATTTTGATGGTCTTGATTAACCCAAAGCATATAGTCTATGTTTATCACATATATTCCTGAAGTATTTTTTCCAGTTAGACTTATAAAGTTATTTTAGAACACATTCTACTTCTTCAATTACCAAGTCTTCTGGCCATGCTTCCTTTCTTTTTTGCATATACTCTTATTACTGAACTTTAAGGATTAATATAAACTTGATGGGGTTATTTTATAAGGAAGTACCAAGAAACAGTTTCATAGATAGAGTCAGAACACTAAACTTGGAAAAATGAATTGAACTCTGTATAATAGAGATAAATTCAAGGAAAAACAATAAAACCTGATGTGGGAAGATTATGATAAATTAAAGGATTAACTTCCAGTTCACTTAGTAACATCAAAGAAGTCTCATTTTCTGGAGAATACTGGAGAATAGAAGAATAGGAAAGCCAAACGTTTTCCTTAAAAGCATGAGGAGAATATTTTATGTCACTTTGTAGAAAGATAAAACTTTCTCAGCATCTGAAAAATGAATGAACATAACTAATAAACATAAGTGGACATCACAATATAATCACAGATGGTTTTCAATAGTTGGTCTTTGCACCAAGTATTCAGTACATTTAGAAGGCAGACCATAATCTCTCCCTTGGAGTAGTTGAAATTACAGATATAAGCAACTTTACCTGGACTATCTTCATAAGCTTACTGATTAATTTTATTTTATATACTCAGATTTATTGCAAACAAGTAAATAATGAATTGACTTTTATGTCACACATGTATATAGACTATACACTTTGTATATGTTCATTATGTAATATAGGTACCCACTATACATTCATATGTAAAATATGTTGATCAATTATTCCATATTGGTTACATGCTATGATTAAGCTACATTATACATTAATATTTTTCTGGCAACTCTTATCACCCACTATGAACTTATTCCATATTACTGAGAATTATTAAGAATAGAAAGCAGATGAGTTAGGAAAACTATGAGGCAACAATTTATGAAATGAGTTACTTAATGAATTAACAAAATGCAGTATATAATCATGTGACAAATTGTAATAAAAAGCAAATTTTTCCATGTGTGATTTTAGTTTCCTCATCCCTGAGGAAACTCAGTACCAATAACTCCCATCTGTAATCCTAAGAACTCAGAAGGTTATGATCTGAGGATCATGATTCAAAGTGAACCTTACAAACAAACCTGAAAGACTCCTAATTAATGAGCAGAAATTCAAAAGTGGAGATGTGACTCAAGTGGTAGAGCACCAGTTTTAAATGAAATAACTGAGGGACAGTGAGTGCCCATGCTCTGAGTTTAAGCCTCAGTACTGGCACAAATACCATATAAAATAATAACATATAAAAACCTAAATTAAAATTGAGCTGTATGAATAAATATGTACACATAAAATAACTAGTTTAATTTAAATAATAATAAAGAACATATTAAAACAAAGAAACTATGTATTATTTTCAGGATCTGCCCCAGATAAAAAGCATTTTTATTTTTCACAATGTTAATATGTTGAAAAGTTTAGTGTTCTAAAATTATTATAATTTCTATGTGGTATTAAATTATAATAATTTTATTACTGAACTGTAAGAATTTTATTACTTCAACATATTTGATTTCACTTTCTTCTTAGCCTTTTGAAAAATGATCATGTTGTTAGCAAAATCATTTTTCTCTGTTTAAGATAAACTAACAGATATTTTCATACATATTTTCTGTGTTTTGTGTTTTGTGTTTTATAAGAATTTTTAATATGCTATTATAGATTGCTTTCTTGAAATGGAAAGAATGACAGAGTAATTTACTATTGAAAGTTTTTCACAACTGGCTACCTGAGGCACAGAAAGGCCAAGTATTCGTGTAAAGTCATTCAGCAAGTTAATGTCCGTGTACCTAAAGGCATGATGTAGTTTAGGTGATCCATGTGTTTTCATGATATCATTACCTGAGATGACACACTAGTGCAAAATGGTGTCAAATATATAATAGATTGGCATTGCTACAAAACAAAGAAGAGTAAAGGAAGAGGTGGATAGGGGAAGTATGAGTGAGAATGTTGAAAGGGGTAACATTGATCATGATGCCTTGTGTTCATAAATTGCTTATTTAAATTACAATTCCTTTGTACAACTAAAGAGAATACAAATTATGTAAAATAGTTTTATTATAACATCTTCATGTTGGGCTAAAATATATTAGAGCTAGTAATATGATTTCTTCAGTTTTATGTGGTTATCATAAAATAAAATATCTTTCGTAGTCAGATTATGGAATATCTTCTTGAGCTAAAACAGGTAGGTTATAAAATCTAATGACAGCCAAGGAACTCAATATCTACATGCTCTGTTACCTAGGAGTATTGCAATTATCTCCTAAATGATGTCTACTGAATGTCATGTTGTATCATGAATTTTGATGTATTTATAACTTCTCAATATTAGTATCTGTTCTGAATATGATCTTTTGAGCAGTCAAATTTAATTTCCAAAACATTTTGGTTTAATTTGTTGGGTTGGGTTTCACTGCCATCAGACATTGTGTGTGTGTGTGTGCGTGCGTGCGTGAGTGCGTGAGTGCGTGTGTGTGTGTGTGTGTGTGTGTGTGTGTGTGTAACCTGTGGCTTGAACTCAGGGCCTAGGTGCTGTCCCTGGGCTTTTTTTGCTCTAGGCTAGACCTCTACTATTTGAGCCACAGCTTCACTTCCAGCTTTTTGGTGGTTAAAGGGAGACCAGCATCTCAGGGACTTTCCTCCCCAAATTAGCTTCAAACTGCAATTCTCAGATGTCAGTCAGCTGAGTAGGTGGGATGGTAGGTGTGAGCTAAAGACACCCAGCTCAGTGCTAGATATTTTACTCATTCTTTCTGCCCTTTGTTAATCTTTTTTTCATTGTTCCAACTGCGAAGTATTTGAGTCATTGTATTTCAGAATTGGGAGCATATATAAAGACATCTTGCTTCCCATATAAAAGAAGTTGAAATAAAGCACAGGTGACCAGACGCCATATGGGAGGAAGGAGTCTAGAGTGAGTTGAGGTTTGAGTGATTAAGAGCTCACCCTTCCAGGGAATTGTATGGTATGTTAAGCATTTGCATGATAGTCTCATAATTTTGTTTTTAGTTCTAGAACAACACAAAACCCTTAAAGTATTTTAAGCAAGAATCTAAGTATATTGTTTAAGTGTGTAACATTCTTTCTGGCTCCATGCCAAAATATCTTCGTCAAAGAAATTGTTGCCTAATACATGTACATTAAATAAACTTAGGAAACTATGGTTTGACATGAAATAATTGCAAGGGATCAGTGTTGGTGGTAGTAGATGTCTATAGCAGTTATTACTTATAGAGAAATTATAAATAACACATATATACTTAAAAGTCATTCTTAGTTGTTTGGCCTTAGACAGGTATGCTGTTGTAGATTTGTCATTTTATAACTATGCCAATTTAAATAGAGTAAAATGTCTGTACATAAATATTTTTAAATTTTTTCTTTATTGTTAAAGTACAGTACAGAGGAGTTACAGTGTCATATATAAGGCAGTGAGCAAATTCCCTCTCCAACTTGTTACCTCCTCCCTCATTTTTTCCTCTCCCCCCATGAATTGTACAGTTGTTTACACCAAAGGGTTTTATAAGTATTGCTTTTGGAGTGGTTTGTCTTTTTATTCTTTGTCTCTCGATTTTTGTGTTCCCTTTCCCTTCTCTAGTTCTAATACATGTATATACAGTATCCAAGGTACTAAGATCAGATACAGTGATAGCAGGGGTAACTCTGTACATAAATCTCTCGACCAATCCCATAGTTACTCTTTTCAAATAAACTGCTATAAAAAGTACCAGTAAACATGTATTGATATTTCAATAGAGATTAGCATGTTCTGAATACTCGTTTGCCAGGAAATGTATGATAATGTACATGCATTCAACTAAGTGCTATGTCCCTTTTAGTCAACTTCTTAATTGTTGCTAAATAGAGTTTGAAGCAATCATTATTTTAATATGCACTTGCAAACATGTTTTGGGACTCTTTTCTGACATTATATAGTTTTTCAATATTAACTAGATATCTGTGTTGCTTCTTACAAGATTTGTTAGATATTAATCTGTCATGATATGCCCATTATTAGCAATCCATATTGTATCCATTCTTAAATCCCTTTTCTATTGTTTGCAGAGAAATTTATCTCTTAGATATCCTGTTACTCTGTTTGTGATGTAAGTAACATCCTACCACTCAAATAAATCTTTTCTTTAAGACCATTTTCTCAGATACTGTGTAATGGGGTCAGGAATGTGGCTGAAACTCTAGCCATGGTAGAATGAGTTGCCCAAACCCCAGCCCTCTGATTGTTCAGTTTCCATTCTTTTACACCTCCCACTTCCCTCATCACATTGTACATAATCGGACATATTTATTTATAGGATAGACCTAATTATTTTATAGTAGCTTAGCAGTAATGTACAAGCAATTCTAATAAAAGAACTTTTGGAAGTATTTATTCTTGATCTCTTGAATCTATTTCTAACATCTGACCATTAAGATGTCTCTTCTGTGGATTCTGTGTTTGTGTTTCTCTGTCGCTTTCTGTCTTTATTATTAAGTCATAGAAACTATCACTCATTTGAATTCATCAAGATAGAGAAACATACCTGTCAAGCAAACTCCTTGATAGCCTTCTCCTTCATGTCCTGTGTTTGAGTGTCTTTTATTAAAAGGTTCCTTGTAAAAGCAATACTTGCAAGACAATATGTTGGAAATTAACTGTATAACTCTGGGGAAGGTGTAATTGGAGAGGAGGGAAAGTGAAAGAAAAATGAGAGAGGAGGTAACAAGCCTGACAAGAAATGTACTCACTAACTTACATATGTAACCATAACCCCTCTGTATGTCACCTTGAAAACAAAATTAAATTTAAGAAAAGGTTCCTTGTTTGCATTTGAATATGTATGAAATAGGGAATGGATGTAGAATATCAACTAAGAATTTTCCCCATCCAATATTAAGAAAAGAAGAGTGTAGTTTAAGAGAAAGTTGTTTAGGCAGGCAAACAAAGCTGCCCTCTTCAATTGTATATGTTTTATTTTATGCTAAAAGGTGAGAAATGAGGACCATGAACCAACCATCTCTTGTTATATTTTTGTGAAGGACTTAACCTTTATTAATTGAAAGAACAATTGAGCGAATCAGGAATTTTCTATCATTGTGGTCATTGCAATTTTCTGTTATTAACTCCATGAAATATTCTAATATTATGTTAGAAATATAATTTTTAAAAAGATAACAAAGGGATTTTTCTTTTTTTCCTCAAAGGGGAATTAAGTTACTTCTTTCTCATTGTGTTTCAATCTGCAGATCCTCTCTGTAAGCCACAAGGGAGACCCAAGAGCTTTTTGAACAAATACTCTTCTTTTGTCTTGTTAAGGACTAAGAGGGATTTACCCAAGTGGCAATTCAATCCTTAAAATAGAAGGAACTGGAAGGGATCTAGAGCCACACAAATCTCAGTTGGTTTTGAGTATACACAGGAAGTGTTGTAAAGTCACCACGGGAGGTAGGAGAGGGGGTGGGTAAAAAAGTAAACTTTAGACTCTTCAGATATGGCTGTATAGATCAAAAGTTCCCATAGTAGTCATTAGTAGTCAAGAAGGAAAGATATGACCATATGCAAGTTACATGTGGAAGGAAAATAACTTGAAATCTTATAGGTTGATACCAATTTCTATTGTATGTAACAAGCATTCATCATCAATTATAACGTTTCAAGTGCCTCAGACATGCTTGTATCTTTGTCTATACTTAGAAGTAGGTAGATCAAAATCACTATGAAAGTCATAACAAAGGGACACAGGTAATGAAAAGTCTGTGGGTCTTCAGATGAAGAACTTTGTCTGGCCAGGTAACATGTTTGAATCCCAGGTTTGGTCATTTTTCCTATGTGCCTTTTGTTTCATAGTTCTAAAACATGATTACAAATACTTCATAGAATTTTAAACTTAGTAATTAATAAGATATCAGTGGTTGACATTCAATATTGCAAACTAAAAAGATACAGTTGTGTGTGATAATGAAGGTTTTTTATATTTCTTTCAGTTTATATTTGCTAGTCAGAAAGTTTCTAGTATTTTTTAAAATGTTTTCCATTAATTCATTGCTTCATGTTATCATAGGTTAATTGAAGTGCTTCTTGCACTCTTATTTGGTCTATCCATTTTCAAATACATACAGCTTCACTAACTGGTGTTCAGGATTACTACTTTATTTTCATTTCATTTTTCTCTCTGAGTTCTATCTAGTTCATCATTTCAACTGTATAAATGTTAAATTTTATAAATTAAAATATTTTAAATTTCTGTCCCTGCATGTTTTTCAGAAGGTATCTTCACTATGCTTTTAACAAATGACTACAATTAATATAATGTAAACACAAAAGTAATCATCATTCAGTGTAACTGAAGAGCCATTATGGTATATTTTGACACATTAATAGTTCATTAGGTAAGAAAAGTATTATTACCAACTTACAAACAGTGACTTCTGAGAAACTCATTGTAACTGAGAGAAATCAAGAAATAAAATAAAACAAAGCCTGAGGATTATAGAGTATCCAATGTAAAACAAATAATAAAATATGAAGGGGAGATTATATGAAGTAGCTGAGATTAATTGCTGTTGAGTGGATAAAGTCACAAAATGAAATGTTGGTTTCATTTTTTAAACTATTGCCATTAACCAGGTTAATTATTGTGTCACCTTTTAGCCTCCACTTGTTCTTCAAATTGCAGTTGGAAATATGTGCGCAGATGGACCAGAATCACATCTGGCTTAGGTGAGGAGCAAGATTACAGCTGATATTCTCCAATGATTTTCTTCAGTATCATAGAAATAATGAGAGACATGTTAGTGTCAAAATAAACAACTTGAGGTATAAGTACTAGCATACTACCCTTTACCAAGTCCCAGAGTGCAGTGCATAATCAACATGGACTGTGTGATGGCAAACTTCTCATTTGTAAACTTTTAAAAATATGTATGTTTGGCTAAACGCCAGTGGCTCATACCTGTTATCCTAGCTACTCAGGAGGCTGAGATCTGAGGATCGCAATTTGAAGCCATATTGGAAAGAAAAGTCTGTGAGACTCTCATCTCCAATTAACTACCTAGAAAATTCCAGAAGTGCAGCTGTGGCTCCACAGGTAAAGTGCTAGCCTTGGACAAAGAGAGGTTCAGGGACACTGTCCAGGGCCTGAGTTAAAGTTCCAGAGCCAGTAAAATAAGAACAAATAAATATATTTAATTAGTCATATCAAAAAATATCTAACTTGCTTCCCAATCTTGCTTCCCAGCTTGCACACCAAAATAACATCATCTATTTTGTAGGAAGATCAGTTTAAACTTACATTCTGTTTGATCCAAAGGATAACATTAATTAGGCGTTACTACATGATATCTAAGTTAATAGACAAGACTCAGAAAGGCTATATCCTAGATTTAACAGACAATCAAGGGCATAACAATGATATTAAACCAGAATTGGTGACTTTTACCTATTACGCTCATGTTTAACATTACCTGTGCTAGGTACTAGAGAAAGAAAATCTGTGATAATAATAAGGCTGTTGAATAAAGAAAAAGCAGCAAATTTCACCCATTAATTTTTAAGTAATATTATATATACCATCAATTTACACTTCACAAATGGTGCAGATCAAGAGAAATTGATATTTGTGCAAAAGTATTTTTGTTTTAATTCATTGATAGGACATAATATTCCCATGCACCGATAGTATGCAGCTATATATACTGTTCTTCATATACAAATTGTACAATCTAAAATCATCTTACACCAGACATGGTGATTATATTCACCTAAAAAAGGAAAATTGCTGTCAAAATTCTGAAAACATGGTTCTTAGTATGAACATTATTTTATTATAAGCTAACATAAGAAACTCATCTTTTTTCTTTCTTAGCTTGAGATTTTTTTAAATCATAGTTTCTTTTCAGTTCACCGATATACCTAGATAAGAGAGAAATATTTTATTAGGCTAATTTAGCTCTCAAGAATACTTCAGCAGAGTTTTGTTACCATAATTCATGCTTTCTAAACCAAAACAGAGAACTAAGTTTATCATTGCAATGCATTGAGTTTGGATTTACTATCCAGGTCAGAAAGAATAAATAGTATATTCACTGCCATAGATTATTTTTACCAAGTTTATTGATATATAATTCATGTTTTTAATTCCCCTACTCAAACTGTAAAACTCAATAGATATTTCTGTTACATTCATGGAATAGGTCAAGTATTAATATAAATAATTTTATTTTTAACTCCAACACTCCCAAACAAAACCATAACCATTAGTACCACTCCCCACTTCCGATCAATATTACAGCCAATCCAGTGCCATACAAGTACAGACCCCCTTTTATTTTCATATAGGTTTGTCCATTTTAAATAATTCATATAAGTGGATTCATGAAATATACATTCTTTTGCAACTGACTTTCTTTTATGATAATTACAAGTTTTATGCACATTGTCCAATCTGAGTCTTACCCTCTTTGCATTAAGAACAGTTTGTTATCAGAATATACTGCCTTTTTTGCACCTATTCATCATTTGCAAACATTTTGGTTGTTTCCATTTTTGGTTCTATGGCTAATGCTGCCATGAACATTTGAAACAATGTTGTGTGTACAAATATCTATTTCTAACCTTTAGGTATGTACAAAAGAATATATTCACTGATTTATGAGCTAATGTTTAACCTTTTGATGAAATATCAAATTATTTTACAACATATTTCCTACCATTTTATGTTCCCACATGAAATAAATGATAATTGTTACAGGCAAATTAAAGTGTATTTGCCTTGGGATTTTTACTTTAAGATATTATATAATATGTATATATATATAAACACAAACATATATATTAAATATGAATATTCAATCCTACTAGGAATGTTACATAAAGATTATTTTCCAAAATTAATTACAATTGCTTGCTTTTTGGAAATAAATTGACATTAGGTATTAGGGTGACCTTTGCTTTTCAATTACATTTTATTAAGTTGTATTTCTAGGTTGTTGTGTTTTTTTTTTTTTTTTTTGTGTGTGTGTGTGTGTGTGTGTGTGTGTGTGTGTGTTTCTTTCTTTTCCTTTTCCTGGGGCTTCAACTCAGGGCCTGCTCACTCTCTCTGAGCCTCTTTGTGCTCAAGGCTAGAACTATACCACTTTGAGCCACAGCTCCATTTCCAGTTTTCTGGTGGTTAATTAGAAATAAGAGTGTCATAGACTTTCCAACTGGAATTGGCTTTGAACAGTGATCCCAGATCTTAGCCTCATCAATCACTAGGATTATAGGTGTGAGCCACTTACATTTCTAGTTTTACAACAGTGTTTTTGTTGTTGTTGTTATTTGTTTCTCTCAATGCTTCATTCATGTATTGATTGATGACTGATTGGTTAGTTGGTTGATTTGGGCTAATACTGTGGCTTGAACTCAGAGCCTAGGCACTGTCCCTTTCAATTTTGCTAAATACTGGCACTCTACCACTTGAGTTCCATTTCCAGAGTTTTGTAGGTTAATCGGAGACAAGAATCTTATTGGTCTTTCCTGTCCAAGATGGCTTTGAACATTGATCCTAAGATTTCAGCCTTTTGTGTAGCTAGAATTACAGATTTGAGAATCCAGTGCCTAGCAACAATGCCAATTCTGTTCAATTTTTTTCTGTGGTTTTTATCTTTACACTCCTAGAACTTCAAACACAAACAGAATATGTCAGTCCTTCACTGATGCCTCCGTTGACATCTTGCCCCTCTCTCTCTAAACAGAAATGAGGATCTAGGACTAATTTTTGGATACTAATTAATAAGATCATTTCTTCTGCTGATTTTTAAAATTCCATGCTTTGGGGCTGGGAATATGGCCTACTGCTTGTCTCATATACATGCAGCCCTAGGTTCAATTCCTCAGCACCACATATATAGAAAATGGCCAGAAGTGGCTTGAGCCAAAGGAAGCCAGGGACAGTGCTCAGCCCCAGAGTTCAAGGCCCAGGACTGCCCCCCCCCAAAAAATTTTTTTTTCTTTGGTTTCCAGTGAAATTCATTTAAGAAACTAGATGTATTTTATTATCTCTCTAAGGACAGATTATAAAACCCTCTTCCCCAGTGAGCATAGTTTTTTTTCCACTTAATCCATAGTCTACAATGTTTATTTTTAATAAAGAAGATAAGATTTTTAAGCTTGCATAAACATGACCTCTATTATTTGGGGTTAAGAATTAGAGGATACTGTTATGAATTTAATAGTTAAAATAATGAATTAGGATAACAGTTAAAATAATAATATTAAATAATACTTAATGTTCATTTCAAAATCTTAGTCACTTTAATATGAAGAAATCTTTCTTAGAAGGTAGAGTGATGAGTCTGAAATTTTTCTCATCGAGTTGAACAGTTTACTGAATCCCCAGGGACTTAGGTAAGCTCTAAATATTTTAGAATGGTATCAATTTTCTTTTAAAAGACTTCAGTCTTCCCCTAATTTCAGATAATTTCTCTCACCAATTACCCAATTGTCTAATTTGAACTTGAATCGACATTACGGATGGAATGTTTCATTTAAGAAAGCAAGCATATTAAGATTGTGACTCCAAGACACTGTTCTGCAGTTTGCTGATACACTCAAGTTAGTGTGACTGCCATAGGCAGTGACACATGTAGGATTCCCATTTGTCACTTTTGCTCTTCTTTCTCTACGTCTGCAGCAGCAGCAGGCTTCAGCCACCAACTATTAATTGTGACTACATACCTACTGGACTCTAAGAAGCTACCTTCCTATAGTCTTCATTCTACATCCCATATTCTGGTGAGAACTTTTGTGGTAAATAAGGTTAAAAAAATAACAACAACAACAACAAAAAACCCAGTAGGAAATTCTTCCTTAGTATTTTCCCTAAACTCTGGACAGTGCCTCTTTCTACACTAGTTTAATCTTCATAGCAACCCTATGGATATCATTGTGCCAGTTTGCGGATGCATCATCTGAAATTCTGGAAGGTTTCTCGTAAAAATACATATTGCTCTTGATAAATATGACTTTTATTAAAATATGGTTGTTCCAAACTTACTAATACTGTGCTCTGATGGGTGACCACTACTCTACATCAACATTCTGTGTGTGTGTGTGTGTGTGTGTGTGTGTGTGTGTGTGTGTGTTTACAATGGGGCAACATTATTCACATGCTTGAAACACCGAGAAACAGAAATCAGAGCAATATGTGCTTGTGGTTACTAAAAGCAAAGTTTGTATAGGTGAAAGACAAGAGGAATTTTCATTACTGCAAGGGATTTGCCATTTCTGAATGTGTGTAGTTAAACTCTGCACTGATAAAAATATAAGAAGAATCTCAGCAAAAGTGTTTTTCCTCTACTGTGTGATAACATGATAGAAGAACTGAGTCAGAGTAAGGCTCATGATAACATCTATAAAATACCTCAAATTCCAGTTAAATCAGGTAATATGCTTGAAAAACTTTTTTTTTCTATTTTAATAATGTTGATGAGCTTTGTGTTTATGTGATAATAGTAATAAGAGTGAAGACTCCGGGTGCCTTATTGAGTTGGAATTTTTCACCTTACAGTCAATGGTGTGAATTGTTGATAAATGATAATTAGGTGATGTACATTTCAAATGTTGTGACAAGTGTTTAGTATTTAAAATAGCATGAGGAAGAGAAGTGCTACAAAAATAAAAATAAAATAACTGTAATATTGGGCATTGTGCCATGTTCTATGTTTGTTGTAGATAGTTGATTTTCTGAACTTCCTTGTATTTACTGTAATAGAAAGAAACCACTGTTATATGGGAATAAGAATGCATTTGGTACTATACGTTATTTTAAGTAGAACAGTCTACAATATCTATAAATCATATATATACACATGTATACATCTAACATACACACATATATATAAATTTGATGTAATATAAGTTTATTTCATCCCATGTCTGTCTAAGAGAACAAGCCAGCTAGAGAGACAGAGACAGAATGTGCATGTATTTGCAATGAGATTGAGTGTTAGCCAGTGAAGCTTTGTTATATATGGCAGTGTTATTGTGAGCCAGCAAAATTCACCTTAAATGTAATAAGCAGAAAAATTTGCCATAGAAATGAAAGTAAAATTAAAGTCTGTTGGTTCAAATACATAGAACTTGTAATCTCTTTTCAAATGAACTCACAACAATTTTTTTCCTATTTTTTGATAGCTGCTGCAAGCTTGCTATTTTAATTCAAAACCTTCATATTTTCATATTAAGAATCATAAGCTTTCCCATCCTAGCAAAAACCTCCATTAAACAGATCCTCCAGGCCTTCTATCACAGACTCTCAAGTGTGTTGATAAGACATTGCTTGGTATTTGGTTTTGGTTTTCCTATTTCAGTAAGTTATGCAGCATCCAGCCCAGGTTTAAGGCAAAAAGTTATTGTATCTTAACAAGGTTTTCAGTGCGATTTCATAGTATTTGCCAGCGTTAATGGAAATAAACATATCGCCTCCCTCCTACTCTCTTCTGTTTTATAATTTTACTTTCCTCTAGTCTGGGAGAAATTCTATTGGTACCATTTATACATAAAAGGAAGGATAAAATGGCTCACCATAGTAGGAAAATTTACATTTTTATTGTTTTCCTGTGCTAATTCCTCATGTGTTTAGTTATCCTAAGGGATATATTGAATGCTGTTAATATTCAATGAATATATATTAGGCTGCTCTGTGATATTGTTTAACCTAAGAAATTCATTTTCTCCTGTGCTGACTTCTACTTTTGCCTAGTTAAGTATCAATATTTCACATACAAACTAAGGCCAACATAAAATATATAGTCTGTGAGCAAAGAATGACTTTTCTGGCATCTCCATTGTTCCCTTAAAAATTTTCAGCTTTCAAGTTCTGAGTCTTGGCAAACCATGAATTACTGTGCGATGTCAGACACGAAGCCTAGGAACATTGTGTGGCAAAATCAGGCCTGTCGGCCAAATCAAATCTACTACCTGTTTTCGTAAGGGAAGTTTTATTGTAATACATCCATGCACATTCAGTAATAGTTGATGGTTCTTCTCCCAGTGGTGGAATTGATAGCTGTTACAAAGATTTTATGATATCCAAATACAAAAATATTTACTTCTATGCTTAAAAATGAACTTCCATAATGGATCAAAAGAAATATAATACTGAATACTGGTGACTCATGTTCATAATACTCAGGGGGCTGGAATGGTGAGATAGGAGTTTGAAGCCAGCCAGGACAGAAAAGTCCTACTTGGTCTATCTCCAATTAACCAGCACAAAGCGAAACTGGAGGCATAATTCCAATGTTACAGCACCAGCCAAGCAAGAAAAACAAACAAGCCCTGAGTTCAAACACTGGTATTATTAAACACACACACACACACACACACACACACACACACACACACACACCAAGAAATATCAATATAAGTGTACATAATTTTAAAATATGAATATTTTAATTGGAGGAATTAACCAATACAAACATTGCATACTGCACAGTTTTGAACAAACTGGATTACAGTAAATGTGAGCACCAAGGTTCACACAGCTAATGCAAGTCTACAGGTCTAATATAAAATTTGTATGGAAACGTTTTGATTCAAAATATATGCATCTTTTTGCATATTTCTACTAAAATAACTGTGTGTGTGTGTGTGTGTGTGTGTGTGTGTGTGTGTGTGTGTGTGGTGCCAGTCCTAGAGTTGGACCTTAGGGTTTGGGCAATGTCCCTGAACTGTTTTACACAAAGTGACTGCTTTACCACCTTTGCCACAGGCTACACTCTTGCTCTTTGCTGGTTAATTGGAGATAGGAGTCTCAGAGACTTTCCTGCCCAGACTGGCTTTGAACTGTGCCTCCTGAGTAGCTAGTATTACAGGCGTGAGCAACTGGTACCCTCCTAATAACTTAGATTTTAATAAAAACAAAATTAATGGGAATATAAGCTACATTTCATATATAAAATTCCAATAATTTTATACTATCCTTAAAATGATCTTTGCTCAGATGGGGAAGACTTAAGGTGTTACTGTGTGTTTTGATGTTGTATCTTGAATTCTCACATTACAAAATTTTAAAATAATACCTTACAATATTAAAAATGAAGCAGACTTGCTAGGAGCTAGTTAATACCACAAATAAATAGGAATGGAAAGTCCATACCTACATTGGTAACAAACATAAAGTAGACAGAATTCTACCAACACTGTATATTATCAAGATATACCTAATTCCATGATTATTGAGTTGGGATTAATAAGTGAATTGAGATGGATTTTGATGGTGATGAATTAATGAGAGTCCTGATGGTGATGAATTAATGAGAGTCCTGATGGATTTTGATGGTGATGAATTAGAGAGTTCTGATAGTCCTACCCTATCCAGAAAATGAGTTTCTTTGTCATAGAACAGGATATAAGTTCTCTAACTTGGGGCTGGGAATATGGCCTAGTGGCAACAGTGCTTGCCTCATATACCTGAAGCCCTGGGTTCAATTCCCCAGCACCACATTTATAGAAAACTGCCAGAAGTGGCGCTGTGGCTCAAGTGGGAGACTGCTAGCCTTGAGCAAAAGAAGCCAGGGACAGTGCTCAGGCCCTGAGTCCAAGCCCAGGACTGGCCAAATAAAAATAAAATAAAATAAGTTATCTACCTTTAGCTACAATTATTTTTTTAGTCATTATTTGCCTTCTTATCTAATTTAGCAATATCAACTAACAAGAAAAACTGTAGATTCTTTTTAATTTTAATTAATTTACTTATTTATGTTTACTCTGTATATTGTAAAGGTGATGTATAGAGGGGTTACAGTCATATAAGTCAGGCAATGAGTACATTTACTTTTGAACAGTGTCACTCCCTCCCTCATTTTCTCCCAGATTTTTCCCTCTTGTTCCCCAGACCCATAGAGTTGTGTAGTTCATTTCCAACATAGTGAGTTTTCTTGAATAGTGTGATCCATCTTCTTTTTCCCAGAGGCCCTCATTTCTGAATATCAATTTCCTATCTCCTCTCTATAGCATAAATAATGGGGCAAACCAAAATTAGTTCTTAGCTGATCAGCACAGAAATTTATTATTTTTTTGTTGTTGCTAGAGTTTCTTGATTTTTGTCTTTTGAAAAAATTTATTTCTCTTTTTTAGCTTTAGGGTGTGTGCCTTCTTGTCTACATTCTCATAACAAAGATAATTATAATGGAAACAATTGTAAAATTGAGATATTAAATATAAGCTAGTAGAGACAAATAGAAAGCATAAGGTGAGGTAACTTACAATAGTAGGAAAACCTTAGAATTGAGGTTGAAACAAGCAACATTGTTTGGAGACTTTATAAAGGAGAATCTGCTAAGTCATTTCCTCATACTGGGTATATGCCAAGCAGGATTTTTTTTTTTGCCTTTGTGCAAAATCTACATTTCATCCCACTATTCAGAATGTGACATAACTCTGTAAATCATGACTCTTCTACTTAAAATGTGGACAAAATCCTTTTTGGTTCTCTGAACTCCCAAAGCTTATGTAGGTGCCAACTGTACAACGAGGGGCCATGGAATTGACTACCTAGTACACGACCACAAAAAATGTAAAATAAGAAGGAAGGAGAAAATGATTTGACAAATGTGGAGAATGTGGCTTATTTATATTTTTACAAAATTCTCTCAAACAGAGTAAATCTTAATTTAAGATTTCAGTAAAAGAGGGAATTTAATTAAGAGGTAAAAAAAATCCTACTGTGTTCTTATGCTAACTGTAGGTGTTAAGAAGGAGAAAATAATTCTTGAATTTTTTGTGAAATACATTTCCTAGATAAATTGTATGGCTTAGAAATTTACTATATGCAAAATAGGAACTGGAAAGTCAAACAACCATTTGTCAGATGTATGAATCTTTGGAGAGTTTCAGAAATTCATCTGTGTAGACTCAGAAAAACAGCAATCTCTCTCTCTTTCTCTCTCTCTCTTCCCCTCCTGTGTATGTTCTTCCCTACCTTCTTTCCTTCCTAACTCTCTCTCTCTCTTCTCTTCCCCTCCCCTCCCTTCTCCCTTTCTGTCTCTCTTCACACATATATGACAGTGGTACCCTTTGATAAAGATTGGAAAAATAAACCCATTATAGACAATTCTAATGTAACAACATGGAAGATGTTTCTCTTACCTGTTTCCAGGCCACTGGCACATGGGAAAGTACTCTTACTGTGGTAATATTTCCCCATTTTAAATTTCATTACTGACTTTAATTATTTTTAGACCTATAAAATTTTATTTTCCTTTAAAAAGTAATGGGAAAGGAACTTGTTTGCTTATGGCCTTTACTGGTTTTAAGTTTAGTGCTTTCTGAAATAACAGTATTGCTACTAATTATACCAGAGGACTGTCACTTCTGCCTTACACAAACTTTAGACTTTAACACATTCAAAAGTCTAACATGAATTCTTGTTTAAAATTTGATTCATAATTAATTTTATTTTCTATCTTTATTAATCTCTGCTTAGATTCATAAGGGTCTAGGTACATATTCTGCAGAATTTGCCCTTGTCTTTTTAAACCATTAATCATGTTTATTACACAAGTAAAAAAATGATTTGCTTTTAAAGTATAAAGCATTTTCATTTACATAATTTATTTTTCTACCTTTATATTTTAAAAAAGTATCTTTAATTTATTAAATGGCATTATTGTCACTACTATTGCAGAATTGTAGTTATATTATTATTTTTAGTACTCAAATTGAATTGCATTAGTAAAGTGCATTGCCAGTGTCATTTATAAAAACATATTTTCCAAGACAACATCATAAATGTACATTGCCATTTTCAACGTTTTAGTTAGTGTTGATGTTTATCACTCCCAATATTTCTTAAAGGATTACATTTGCTGCAACTCTAAGTTTTAATATGTTTTATTCCCATTTAATTTTTTTATATTTCCCACTTGCTATCTTATTGGGCTCATCTGTTTTCAGTATTATATTGTTAAAATTGTACATCTGTGAATTTTTATTTTACTTATTAACTTTTAGTTATGGTTTTGGTCAGACAACAGACTCAATACAATTATATCATCTTAAGTTGTTAAACTTCTTTGTGACTTTACAGAAAATCTGTTGTGTATTTAAGAAAAATATGATATTGTTTTGCTTTTGGATTTATTTGGTCTAAATCTCATTGATGCCTAATGTTTCCAGGTTGATTTTCTGTCTGAATGATCTATCTGCTGTTGAAAGCACTTTATTGAAGTTTCCCAGTATTATTATATTGATGCTAAAATTTCCCTTTAAACTGCTAATATTTGAATAGTATATCTATATTCCCTGACATTAGATGTAATATATTTACAAGTTTTATATTCTATTGATAAATTGACTCATCTATCATTATATATAGACTTTCTTTGTCTTCTTTTACACTTCTTGAGTTGTGGTGTATATTGTCTGAAATGAGTAAAACTATCATTACCTGGTTTTGATTTCTATTTAAATGGAATGCCCTTTCTGTATCCCCACTTTTTATCAATATATGATTATTAACTGAGTTAAGTCTTTTATCAAAACCATGCACTTACCCTTGCTTTTCTAGCAATTCAGTCATTCTATTCCTTTCCCTACCTGGTTTCCATGAAGGAAAGATTTAATATTTTATATTTGTGACAGTACCTTTTTGAGCTCTATATTTATATCTGGATCTTTTAGTTTGTTAGGATTTTTATTACCTTATATTACTTATACAGGGGAAATTTCATCATTGCATTTTACACATGTATGTGCAACATATTCGAATTATTCCCAACCCTTCTATTCACTGTTCTAAGAACCATTCCATCTTGGAAGAAATTACAAATATTGAAATAGAAGTCTGAAAACTAGTGAGATTGTTTTGGGAAGGGGCAAAAGGGGGTAGATCAATTTTCTTGGCTCTTTTAATGATTGTCCTGTCTCCTAATTTTGTGTACACACTGTTGTTCTGATTTGAGCATGTTGGCAAATATTTTATTAGGTATGTTGGTATTCTCTTAAGCAGTTATTCTCAATTATTTGTAAATTTTTAGTAAATTTTATTCCTTTGGAGTCAGTTGCTGGAGAACTATCTAGCTCCTTTTTTAATTTAAAAATATTTCTGTCAACTGTAAGTGGTTGAACACAGGAGTTGCAATTTAACAAAGCAGTTTATGAATACAGTGCATCTTGATCAGTGTCACTCCTTTCAACATTTTCATCCATTCCTCCCAGCCAACCCTTCTCCTCACTTTTCTTAACTTTGTGAGACATACATTGAATGTGACTGCATTTTCCACTCATTCCTCCCTTCATTTGGCCACTCTCCTCACTTTTGACCCACCTCACTCCTCTCAGTACCCATTTCCTGGTGTTTATTTTGTTGAACTACGATTTTGCCTTTTTAAGGAATTATACTATTTGTTCTTTTGATAGTGCCACATTTCATACTTTTTACTTATTGTAATTTTTCTGTCTCTAATTGATGTCGGATCATTTGATCTAGACATTACATGTTGGATTTTGTGAAAAAGATCTTCATCTACCAATGGGTGCAAAAATGCCAAATGTGAAAGCAAGGCAATTCTGCCTTCACTACAACGTGGTACATGTACTTTCTGTTGAAGTCTATGAGCTGAGCTTCCCTTCTGCAAAGATAGTAGGAGCACTTCCCAGTGAAGTCTTTTGATTACTTCTCTCGCATGGGCGACACTGTGTCTAGGGGGAACACTCATGGAACTGTCTGACTTTCAGATCCACTTGCAAGGGTGATGACACTAATGTTTTTGGCAGAGAACCCTTGGAATCACTGTGGAGCCAAAGCTTGCAGTAGGGACAAACCTGCCAGGAATGTAGCTATGAAACTCAATGCCATTGTGGCCACAGATGTCAAGATACAGGCATCCCCACAGTTAGTGAGGTTGTGTGAGACATAGGAACTTGTTCATCAGTTGAGAAGCCAGGATCAGATAATGGACATGTACTGAGTAGTATCAGCTTTGAAATGTGGATCTTTGACCAACTTACAGTCAATAGCTTTTGAGTTTGATGAGCAGGCACAGGTAAGGCATTCAGGATAAAGGTCCAGATTTTGGAAGTGTGAAACATTTTCACAGTTCCCAGGTCTCATGCAGGTATGAAGATGTGGACATCTTGGTCAGGAAAATATTAACTCCGTGGTGAGAAGAATGTAACTGATCTTCCACATTCTGAGGTTTCTCTCTGATATCTCTCTTTAAAGGTAAAATATGCTACATATCTCTACAGTGCTCATCTATGATATTTACACTGATGAACAATAATGCAAACTCAATTCTAAAAGCTGGGAAGGGACTGTCACCAGCAAGGAGACACTAAGCGCTTTATTACCAAACAGCCTTGAGTAGCATGGTGCAACCACCAAGTGGCCAATACTGGTTGCCTCTGCCTTTGTTCCTAATCTCAGGAATCTTTTGTGTGCTTATTTCCCTTGCAATTCTTTCCAGGAAATTATTTTCTATTTTTCACTACATGGTGTCACTACATATTTTGAATAGGGCTCCTGAGTCTTCCCGCAGCTATTTTTACATAGAGCTAACTGGCTAATTATTGTTTATTGTGGGATAATGAATTGTGGTCTCTCCTATTCCAACCTTCATGTAGGAAGCAAAGTGCAGGTAACTATGATACAGTCACACAAAAGGAATTTATACTTTTTCATGCTGTCAAAAGCATTCCTTTCTGTATTTTAGTTAACTAATTGTATTATATGACTAAGAGATTACTAGTAGCTGCTATACATTTGATATTTATTGCTGCATAAAAATTGTCACCAAATTTCATAACATGAAATAATAGTCATCATTTCATTTTTGTGGGTTTAGGAGTCTGACAGGGGTTTATTGATGTGGATTATGGCTTAGGGTCTTGTAAGCTTTCAGACAGGTGGGTCTCGCATCAACAAAAGGTTAGACTATAGGCTAAAGATCTACTTCTGAGATGGCTCTTCACCAGAGTACTAAAAGATACAATGGTTTCGTTCAATGGGGATCTTTCCATAGTCTTGCTTGAGTATTTGTACAATATGGTAATTGGCTTCCTCCAGAGCAAGTAATGGGAGAAGGAGAGGGAGGGGGCAGAGGAGAGAGAAAAAGAGAGGGAGCAGGCGAGGTAGAAGAGTAGGAGGAAGATGAGGTAGAAGAGTAGGAGGAAGACTGTGGGGTGGGTGAGGAAGGGGAGAGGAAGACAACACAAAGAAAAAGTCAGTGATAGAGTGAGTACCTAAGGAAAACTTTGCATTTTCTTTTAGGACATCTCCTCTGTTGTCACATATTTCTGCCAGTTTTTCTTTATGTACAAGCATACCTAAATCTAGTCAATATTCAGTGAGATAGGAAAAAACTTCAAATCTGGATGGAAGGACGGTAAAGAATTTTGTATATGTTTTTAAACATGACTCAGAATCACAAAATATCACATAGCAAACCAGGACAAAAAAGTTTTTATTTCTATCCAGGTGTTTTTGTTTGTTTGTTTGTTTTAAAAATAGATCCATATGTTTACATAGTTTTCCTTAGTTAACTCTACAGTGTCACCTTCTAAGGAAGAAAAGCAGTGTGTAATTTATAAGGCACCTGTTCATTTTAGGGCAACACTAGGAATATTGACGCAAAAAGTTAAGCTAAACAGGCATAAATGGCTTATGGTTATAATTGTAGCAACTCATGAAGCTGAGTATGGAGGGTCCTAGTTCAAATCTACCCTGGGGGAAAAATAAGACTCTTATCTCCATTTAATCAACAAAAATCCTTAAGTACAGATTTGCCTCAGGTGCTGGAATACCCGCTTTGAGTGAAATAAGCCAAGCTAGAATGTGAATCCCTGAAATCAAATCCCATTACTGACATACAGGCACATGCGCTCACATGCGCATGCGCGCACACACACACACACACACACACACACACACACACGCAAAGACACACATACACATAAAAAATAATTCTAAAATAGTTTGGAAACTTGAAGACTCTGACCTATTTTTGAGAAATGGATCAAATTTTGGGGAACAAACAAAAACTAACAAAGCTTTATATCATTTTTGCTCTTTCAATGACAGTCTACAAACACCATTTACACTACATAAACATTGAAAATATCCCAGGCAGAAGACTGATTTCATGAGGTATTTAGGTTACTACATCCAACTAGTTATTTATGTTGGGACACCAGTTCAATACCACTGTTTCTTTCCTGGAGTGTGGCATCTTCTTGTGGTAAGGTTCCACAAACTCCAAGGACCAAAGCCAGATGCTTGAGCCAGGACTCATAATACTTGGAAAGCATATAATCAATAAGGCATATATGCGATACAGTCTGTGAATTTCATGAAAGAATATATTTAGCAAGGTACTTGCCTATGTTTGTGTCTGACTTGATCATCTGACTATAATCTTAATTCTTCATCCTCACAGGAGAACTCTTTTGTTTCATTTTTACAATACAATTCCCCGTCTATTGCAGTCTATTTTCTCAGCTTACAATTTGGGTTAGTTTTTATCCAGAGTACTTAATAATCTTAAAATATTATTACTTTGTTGTTTTAGAAATCAGGTTAACCAAGTGAATAAGAATAGAATTCAGTAAAAGAAAAAAAATGCTGCTGGAAATAACTACCATCAGAGTGAACAAATATGCAAAAACATTTTAGCCAATAGAACATTTCTAATAGTCTGATATTTTGGTGTTCAATCTATTTCTTTGCTTTTTGTTTGGCATATTTTATTAGTGTTAACATAACTGAATTTATTCATTTTTAAAAAGTGTCATCCCTAACAAATAAAGTAAGTTTTTTGAAGCTCATTTTCTAAGTCTGTGAAAAAAGCATTGCAATAAACCAGTAAGATATTTTAGGTCAGGTTTCTCCAACGTCATATTCTGACTTGCTCATCTGTTTGCAGAAAGCTTTTTCAGGATTGTGGTTGGAGCACTATGAAAAGAATAACGTGTCATGTGTTGCACTTATTTACTTACCAGTGGAGACAAACTTTTTCTCAATGAGTGATAATATCTGGGTAAGACAGAACCTTTTGTGTGAGTATAGGTCGTTTTGAATAACACTGTCTACATTGAAGAAGAATGAGCATAGCTGTATAGTGTACCACAAGCGATGCTAATCTCACCACTATTTTATGCCACTTGAGACCAATTGTTACACATTATAAACTCATCATCTTGTGAAACAGCTCCTCTCGGATTCTGATTAATTCCTCTTGGTGAGTAAGTTTAAGAGGAAAGTTAATGAGATGGTCTATAGACTGGATTGCTATAGCTGATCTCACAATTGCAGCTGACATTTATGCCCCTGCTCTTGTATCCATGTTAGATTCCTTGCCATCTACCAGCTCTAAGTGGATTTCCCGGTACCCTGTCCCTGTCATTGGATCGGAGCCAACGGTATTCTCAGGCCATAGCTGCCTCACTTATCTACTTATTGTCAGAATTAGACCAGAGTCATGAAGAACATGACCCTAATAATTACTGAGGTGCCAGCCTTTTCTCACTGTGTTTCAAGCAGCAATTCTGTCAGGATGGAGCTCATTTTATTTTGCTGGTTCCTTCCACACACACTAGAGTCTGAAGTAGCTAAAATTGAAGCCACAGTTTAGAATGTTAGGAGAACTGGTGTCTTCTAGGTAAAAAGGTCTTCCTCTGGAAGCCATACCTTTAGTGTATAAAGATCACAGTTTCAGGGGCAAACTCAGGATTGATGGCTCCATAAGTAATGTTAAAAAGAAGCTCTAGGTAGTAACTGATGCTCTGGACCTTCCTATCTGGTCGTATACTGTACCTGTGAATATGCCACATTGCCTGGCATGGGGTATTAAGTTTGAGGATGAGGTGGACAAGGATTTGTAGCTTTAAATACATCAATTGCCTTTGAAACTAGTTCCTTACACTTGTTGGCAGGTATTCTATCATCTGAGCAGTGTTCCAAGTTCTTTAGTCCTTTTTTCAGATAGGGTCTTTTGTTCTCTCTGCTAATCTTGGACCACAATCCTTTACTCACTGACTTCCTAGAAATTTCTGATAGCAATTGTTAGAGATGATACCAGGATAATCCACTTGGTACCATTTTCTGTACTTCTTGTCAGCTTGATAAAATATGAATATATTTATAAACAATCCTATCTAACTTTACTTTCAATCCCCTTGCTACTTTGTCCATATCCAAAACCCAGTCCTTGAATATTTCTATCTCTTCTCTATGTTAAGTAGGTTCTGCAGCTTCCTTATCAGACTTAGCACCACTCCTGCCAGGTTATATTATGGCATTAGATAATGGTTGGCAGCTAGAAGAAGACACAGGCAAGCATTCTGAGGTGACCGTATGTGCTATTCCAGGAGAGGTTTTCCCCATCACTTTTACACATGGAAGGAGCTTTAGCTGCAGAGAAAGAGTTTATCGTTTCTACAAGATTTAAAGATTCTACACTGAGGTTACTTAACCTAATTCTTAAGATCCTGTAGCTGCCCAATTAAGTCCCTCACTGTTGACACTGCTGACTTTCTGTGACCTCTGTGACTCTTGAAATTAAGTCCTGAAACGGATCTTTAGTTATTCTACTCTCTTGAAAATGGAGAAAAGAGAAGTTCTGTGTTGCCAAGGAAACCTTGCATCTTTCACCCTTTGCTTTAAAGATTTTATTAGTTATACTCTGCCTTGTATTTTCTCCATTGACATTCAAGGGGGGCCATGACAAAAAAGCACTGGGGTTTGAGTTCAAGGGCTCATTTTTACTGTCCAGATCCTTGATCAGTTGAGCAATAGCAGCCATCCATTTTGTTTTTCATATATTTCAAATAGAGTTTACTTTTTGCAAGGACCCAGATCCCACCATTCATGCTTCCTGAATAGCTGTGTGACAGGAGAACACAACTGTACCCACATTTTATTGGTTGGAATGGGGTCTTATATACTTTTGGTCCAGTGTGGCCTGAAACTATGAAGTTTAAAAATCTCAGTTTCTTGAGTACCTAGGGTTACTGAAAAGGGTCTCTGTCACCTGCTGACAGTGATTTCATTTCTTATTCTAGGTGACTGAACTTAACACCACTAGGGAATCCTTCCATTTTCATTTTATTTCCTTTTAGAAACCCTGTTAAATTCCCAGATTATTGTAGAAGCTGGTTACAAGACATGCTTTCCCTTCAATGTCTTATCACAGTAAACGTGAACATTTTAATTTAACAATAATGCTCTTTTGGCCTGCTAGAGATAGCTTTACCCATGGGGATCTCATTGCTGCTACCCATAGCATGATCCTGTTTTAATGTTAAATATTCCATTTTAAATCTTACTTCTTTGGGATGCTTTGGGTACCAGATGTTCTGGGATAGATTCCTTGGAGAAACAGACTGAAAGGGAAGGTCGTAAGCAGGAAGTTTATTGGGAAGGAGTAAAGGGCCCAAAACAGGGTGTCAAGGAAATGAGATCAGGCAGAGGAATGATGAAGTCTGATACAGTGAGCAAGAATTTCAGACAATCCCACATTAAGCTCTGAAACTAGGATGGCCTCTAGTTGTTCTGCATTGTCTTTTAACCCTTTTTATTCCAAAATCAGTTAGCCATGAATGCTAGCTCCTTCTGGAAGGATGTGCAACCTTGAGCATGGAAGTTAGTTTGTTTTATCCTAAGACCAATTCCCAGGTCCCAGCTCAGCTGTGACTCACTAGCAGCTAACATCCTGACTACATGGAAAGTAAATCTTGTTGGTCAAGGGCAAAATCTAAGTGCGAGGCTTTCAGATCTTTTGTTTCTACCAAAACATTAATACAAATTAAATGTCAGGATAATTTCCAAGTTCAGTAGCACAGGGAATAAGGAATTATATTTTGGAAACATTTTGGAAGGATCTTACTTGATATCTACATGTTTGTGACACATGAAAGCATAGCATTAAACACACATCTCTCACAAAGACGTTAATAATGTGAAACTTTTACTCCAGATGTTGTTGTTCATAATAATGTAAACAATGGGATTCAACTTAACAGGACTTGAGGTAATTCACACACACATATGTGCATATATACATATGTGTGTGTTTATTATATTTCACGGAGCTAATATAAATTACTGTCATGTATGCAAATGTTCCTTTATACGCAGTAATTTAAAATTAGTAATCCAAGTGGATCAGCTTCTTTTTAATTTTAATAGTAATTTCTTAAACAAGGATGCATAAAATAGTGATTTTAAGGGGGAGGGACTTCTATTGTAATGACTAAATACATCCATCCTCAAGCCAAGAATATCAATGCGGTTGTAGAGTTCCCAGGGCAGTTTGCCTGTCATTTTCCTTTAACTGAAGGCTTTTGACTATATACTTATATATTTTTATAAACTCTCTACCGCTTACATATCTTGCATTCAAGGTTAATATCTTTGGAGAAAATGGTTTTGGAAGCAGCCTTTTTAGTACCACAGCTTCTGGCATTTTACTATCTCAAATGTAATAAGCTTGGGAACTGAAATTTATGAGTGAGTATTTGCAGTGTGGAGAAAATGTGGACAGAAGGTGAGGGTCAACTAATACAAGACTAGAGGCAGCCAATTAGCCTGAGGGACAAGCGCCTAATGTCTTTGTGTACTCTACTTCTTTCTCTTCTCCTCATCTCTTAGTTTATCCTTAACAACTACAATATCATTTTCTATCAAACGTCAGCCACAACATCATTCTCTACAAAAACACTATGACAATATGAGGAACTGATTTAAAAATTTTTCATGCAATAAAACTAAATCATTTCTATTCAAATCATGTATGGAGAAAATTTTGTTGATTTCCACTTTTTAAAATGGACAGATTCCCACCAAGAAAACTTTGTCATGGTTATTTTTGCAGATATAAATTTAAGCTGCTGAGAAATAAATTTATCCTTCTCATAAACCCATTAAGAAATGCTTAATCTGTAAATTCAGATATAATTAAACTCAGCATCTAAAATAACTAAGCTGGGATGTATAGGACTGAAGAATTTTATATCACCAAACAAGAATCTGCATACTAATAAAGCTTCAGATCTACTGGATCATATCAAAGAGAATGTCAGTAAATAGATGTTGACTCATTTAAGGCTTTCTTACTACAGGCCTTAGTTAATACTTAAGTTTTGGAGAATGGCATTTTCCATGGAAAGAAATTTCTTGTAAACTGGTAACATTTATGTGGGCTTATTTCAATCTTGTTGGACATTTCTAAAATATACCCATTTTTAACTAAGTAGTAAATAGACCTGGGACTTGAACCCAGCCTAAGTGCTGTTCCTGAGTTGTTGTTTTATTTATTTTTTGTTGTTGTTGGTTTGTTTTCTTTTTGTTCAAGGCTTGAGCCACAACTGCAATTATCCCAGAGAAGAAAAAAGTTTCCTACATGTGTTTTTGTTGTTGTTGTTGTTTACTCAGGCATGGGGCTTGAATTCTGGGCCTGGGTGATGTTCTTGAGCTCTTCAGCTCAAAGCTAGCATTCTACCAGTTGAGCCACAGCACCACTTCCAGTTTTCTGAGCGTTTTATTGGAGACAAGAGTCTCATGGACTTTCCTGCCAGGGCTGGATTTGAACTGCAGTCCTCAGCTCTCATATTACTGAATAGCTAGGATTACAGGCATGAGTTACTGGATCCTTGCACTACATGTGTTTTGTGGTGTAATATGCACAAACAACTGTTTTCTTTTAGTATAATAAATACATATACACAAATAGTACATTTTTCTAAATCATCAGGACTATGGTTTGAATCAAGATTTTAAGTCTTCTCTTTTATTTGACTCTCTAAGTGATTTATGATTTATGATCTTTATTGGCTTATCAGTGCTTTTCAAAGCTGGCTCAGTTTCTAGCATCTACTCTACATTTAGAATTTTTTTAGGAACTTCCATACAAATTTCATGTGGCTTTTCTTTTCAGTTATTTTAATTTTATTGTTCAGGTGATGTACAGAAAGATTACTCTTACATACATAAGGTAAATGAATCCATTTCTTGAAGAGCATTGTTACCTCCACCCTCGTTCTTCTATCTCCTTTTTCTCTCACTTGCCCTCTCTCTGGATTCCTCCACCCAAGGTGTAAAGTTCATTTCCAATATAGTATCTTGTGAATATTGCTGTTACATTGGTTCACCCTCTGTCTATTGTCTCACCATAGTTTATATTTTTCCAATAAACTAGAATAGGTGTTTTATATTTTATCCTCACCAACAGTTGTTGTTTTTGTTTTCTTTGAGATGGATATGGCAATTGTAAACTTTGATTTTGACTTTCTAAAGAATTACACTGTTTCAGATCTCCCTTGACTCTACTGTACTTAATTTGATATATTTATTTGCACTTACATATCACCAAGTATACTTACTTACCAGTTTTTAATGTAAAATTAGCTTCCACTTATAAGGGGAACCTTTTTAAGATTGATGCAGTCCTATTTCTCAGGTCTTACTATATCTGAAGTTATTAGGAGTCTACTTAGAGTCCTTGTCTATATCTCTATGTCTGTTTTCCTATAGTAGTTTCAAATTTTGCACCTTATGTGAAGGCTTTTGATCTGTTTTAAATTTTTTTCTTCTGAATTTTTTTATTATGAAAGTAATGTACATAAGGTTACAGCTACATCTGTAAGGCAGTGGGTACATTTCTTATCAAACTTGTTACCTGCTTAATTTTCTCCCAACTTCCCCTCTTCCCAGTTCCCTCCCACTCTCTCCCAAATAATACACTTGGTTTACAGCATATTGTCTGTTACTATTGCTGTTGCATTGGTTGGCCTTTTATCCTTTGTCTCTCCATTTCGGTGTTACACTTCCATACTTCCATAAACATACACACAATACCCAGTGTAATCAGTTACAGTGACATCAGGGGTAAAACCATGGGGAAGAAAGACAAAAGTAAAGGCATAATTTCATAGGGTATATTTGAAGTAACAACAAAGATAAACCACTTACTTTCAATTCTTGTAGTTCATTTTGCATAGGATCATCTTATGTGATCATATGTATATCGCTATTGAGCGTTTGTCCTCTGCTAGGACTATCCTATACAAGTACTAACTGTTTCCAATGAGTGAAACCATAGAGTTTATGTCTTTGGGTCTGTCTCACTTCACAATGGAATTCTATGCATCAATTAGAAGGAATGACTTAGCCCCATTTGTGAGGAAATGGAAAGATTTGGAAAAATCATAATAAATTTGTTTTTGTTACAGGGTGAGAGGTGGATATCTAACATTCAGTCTTCTACCACTGCTTACGTAGTTTTCCCAGTACAACTTCTTAATAATGCCATCTTTTTTCCAATGTGTATGTTTGACATCTTGGCAACAGGTGTAAGGACTCTTGTCTAGGTTTCTTTTCTTTTTTTTTTTTCAAATTTTTATTATCAAACTGATGTACAGAGAGGTTAAAGTTTCATACATTAGGCATTGGATACATTATTTATACTGTTTGTTTTCTATTGTAGTCCATTGAACTATATATATATTTTGTAGGCCCAATGCCATGTTATTTTTGTCATTGTGGTTCTGTGGCCTATTTTGAAATTGAAAATTGTATCTCCAGAATGACTGTTTTTGTTCATGATTGTTTTGGCGATTTGTGGTGCTTTGTGTTTCCATATGAATTTTAAGGATATTAAAAGTTTTAGAAATCACATTCATCTTTTGTATTCCAAGCAGTTCTAAGGACATTAAACCAAAAACAGTCATTTATAGACCTTTTTCTTAACAGTATGTCCAGAGGTTCTCTTTATAGGCATTTCATCTGCACAAAATTATTTGCATTAAGATGGAATTAAGCACATACTATGAAATTAATTTTAAATGACTCACTTTTCAATTGTCTAAGATTTCAGTATTGCCTCAGTAAAATATAATATCTACCATTCTGGACATACATTTTTTTCACTCCAAAATGTAAAATATCAGAGAGATTAGTCCTGTGAGGATGCAAGTTCAAATGTTAAGGATAAAGATGAGAATAAGAAATGAGATTTTTAAAATAAGTGTTATCCAAAATATGACATAAATTAAGTAGACTGTTATTAATATCATTTGCATAATTCAGTTCAATGGCCTCTGTGTTATTCATGTCATTTTCTACTGACTTAGGTGAATTTATTCTCACATTAATGGACCTGCATCTTTCAGCTGTTTCAACTCTAATATGGATTGCTTGTGTCATACAAATATGCACTTAGTATCAAATAATACATTTATGTACTCTTTTACATGTGTATGTCTGTGTAGGTAACTAGGGCACTAGTCTTCTAGGTGTTCTGGCAAAGCATTTAGTAAGAGGACAATAATGGTTTAATTTTGCTCTTCTACCAAAGATGCTTTCTCCTAAGATGTGTTTTGGATTTATATTATTTTTATCCACACCTCTGGATTTCTTTCTGGAAATAAACGGTAATCTCTTGTGACAGTCTCCTCATTTGGCTACAGTGTCTTCTGAGCATCATTCACTCGGTCTGCTCCAAAGGTGTAGTTAGATGTCCTTTTCTTTTTTTTTTTTTTTTTTGGCCAGTCCTGGGCCTTGGACTCAGGGCCTGGGCACTGTCCCTGGCTTCTTCCCGCTCAAGGCTAGCACTCTGCCACTTGAGCCACAGAGCCACTTCTGGCCATTTTCTGTATATGTGGTGCTGGGGAATCGAACCTAGGGCCTCGTGTATCCGAGGCAGGCACTCTTGCCACTAGGCTATATCCCCAGCCCCTAGATGTCCTTTTCGAAAACTATCTTCTTCATAGACCTCAGCTGAAGGATGCTTGTGAAGGAACATTTAATATGATAGGTCTCACCAGTGCAGATAGAGAAGAAAAAGGAATTAAAGATTCCCCTAAACTGATGAATGCTTTGGTGACTTTATTCATCAGGAGTTTCTGTATTGCCTACAACTCATCCCAGCTTTTGACCCCTTCCTCTGGTGTTACTAAGCTATATAGCTATATCCTGTTTGTTTTTTTTTTTTTTTTTTTTGTAAAGAACTGATCATCTTTTTCACAAAATATGTGTGTAATTTTAGCTTACACGCAAATAAAAATTTTGCAAGATAATTTAGATTTCTTGTTAATGTGTAATCCATAATGTTCATAGCCCTACTTAGAAACTTGTGAGAAGTCAAATATAGGACAAATACTAAAGGCAAACTTTTAGTTTAGTGAGAAACTTTCACAAAATACATACATGCCTTAGAAGTGATATGTCCTCTTGCATGCACTTTGTAACATTGTGAAAGCTTCAAACTGCATCAAATTGCTAGGAATAAAGTATGTTCTTTTGGGGTTCTTTGGTCAGGCAGAGAGCAACACAACTAAAAATCTTTCTATGCTAAATTATGAAAGATTTCTCAAGGTCAAGAGATTAGATCCTTCTATTGCTAAAGAGCACACAAGATGCTTAAAGGATCCCTGTACCATATGCTGCTGCAGATAACTGCTTTATAGACACCTCTGCAAATGATTGAGAGGAGAAGCACATTTACTACCTCAGAATAATGAGAAAAATGATCTTACATTTCAGAAGAGAAAATTTGAGTAAATAAGAGTATATGCAGTTTAATTTAGACAATTAAAGCAAAGTATCTACAATGAGAGGAAAGCCTCTCATATCATGGAGATTAAATATTTGAGTTGTGCTAACTCTCTGCTTGGCCTCAAAAATCTTCTCATTTACAATAATGAGGCTGGGTTAGTTAGCCTGTATGATTAAGATCTAAAGTGCTAAAAGTTTTATGATGCTTGGTAAAAGAGACTTGGTGGAAATTCTTGCGTAAATTAGTTCAAAGAAATAAAAAAGCTGGTCAAAGAGGACATATTAAAAGTTAATTTGTCTAAATTTCAGGTAAAAATGATTTCAGGTAAATGGAACATCAAAACCCTGATCCTGAAGCCACTGTACACAGCTTAATTCCAGATGGTCTTTACCAACCTAGACTCACTGTGTAAATACCTCTTTCAAGCTTACAATTGTGTTTACTTTTTTAGCTTCTTCCCAATGAATTGTTTGCAGGAAGATTTTCTTTGTCATTTGAATAATGCTTATTGTTGTGGCCTGTAAGTGCTCTTCAGTATTAGCAAACATTCTAAAATGAGAGACCCCCGCCACAGAGGCAACCTTAGTCAAACTGATTGGGAATAATGAGTTGATGGTAGTGAACAGTGATAAATCCTGAAAATCTACTTCTGCTACATATCTTTGATGTAAGAAATGATATTCAACCAAATTATATTTCAAATAATAATCTTACAAACCTTTTTATGACAGCTAGAAAATATTATTAATCTTAGTATATATTTTCTGTTTATTAAATTAATTAAAATGAATAAGCCATAGACTATTGGATGAAAGTGTTTGCTTCTCAATCAGTTGATCAAACTTTCTGTGTTAGGGATACCATCTGTGAGGAGAGAAAACCTAGAAGAAATACTTAACTTCACTAATATGTGTAATAAATAAAATAGGATAAATTCTTAAGTATATTAGCAAAAAATTACTAAGATGCTAAAACTATAGCCTATGATCAGAAGTAATAAATTAGAGTTAATATAGAATAGCATCAAATTTTTATTTCAGGAATCAACTTGTTAAAGATTAATGTTGGAAACTTATTCGATCTACTTCTTTAAGAGAAGAAAATGTTATTTAGTATTGACTTAAGTTTATTAAAATTAAGAATGCATTCAGAAAAATTTCTTAAAGTATTACCATACTTTTGTTTATACAGCTTTACTGAATTTTTGTAGAAATTTATCCTTTGTGATTATGACAGGTTTAATATATTTTAGGTGCAGCCATCACCACTATCTTTTGTTCAGAAGATATTTATCTCACCAAAAAGTAGTATTTATCACCTAGCTCCCTTCCTTACTTATCCCAAGTAACCAGTAATCTGTCTCTATGGATTTTCCTTTTCTGTGAATTTCATATAGATATTGTCTTGTGACAATATCTACTGTGTAGGACTTCTTCCACATCATGTGGTATTTCCAAGTTTCTTTTATTTTTTCAGTGTTTATGAGTGTTACAAACAGGTGATCATATATATATATATACATAGATACATACAACACATATATGTATATATACATACATTGCTTAAATATGAATATTTAAATCTTGAGACTGCACAATATTTCAGATCTATATATCATCCTTTGCATCTTTTTGAGAGCTCAGAATAATGTTGTCCATTGTGTATGGATTGTTTGTTCTTAAAAATAGTTTATATAGGATTTTCTTTTTTACCTAAGACAAAGGTAATACCTGTCTGTATTTTTAAGATGCTAAGTTAGGATCATTTATTATTTTAACAGACTACGCAAGAGTAAATAAATTGTCACATGTGTAAGTCATTCAGATATTTTTCACATGGACGCTCCTTTGAAGAAAGTAAACAAGGAACCACCACACAAAGCCAAACGCAAATATAATTCAGGCTCACATTTCTTATATAGCACACAATTTGCCTAACCTTGATAAGTATAAATTGTTACAATTGCAGAAAGTCAGATATTACACATTTACAAGTATAGATTTAGGTGTTTCTTTCTTTTCTATTTTTTTAAATAGTCACTTATTTATTGTCAAAGTGATGTACAGAGGGGTTACAGTTTCATATGTAAGGCAGTAGGTACATTTCTTGTACAATTTGTTACCTCCTCCCTCATTTCACAACCCCCTTCCCTCTCCCACTATGAGTTGTTCAGTTGGTTTTGTAAGTATTGCTCTTGGAGTCGTTTGTCTTTCTATCCTTTGTCTCTCGATTTTGATATTCCCTTTCCCTCTTCCCTAGTTCTAATACACGTAAATACAGTATCCAGGGTACTCAGATGAGATACAGTGATAGCACGGGGGCAACCACAGGCAGGGGATACAAGAGGATCATGTTATGGAAACAAGTGTTATATCACTGTTGTAATTACTTTCAACATGCCATGTGAAACCGTAGCTTTATTTTGTTGATGATCCTTTTGTATCCCCTGCCTGTGGTTGCCCCCTTGCTATCACTGTATCTCATCTGAGTACCCTGGATACTGTATTTATGTGTATTAGAACTAAGGAAGGGAAAGGGAATATCAAAATCGAGAGACAAAGGACAAAAAGACAAACGACTCCAAGAGCAATACTTACAAAACCATTTGGTGTAAACCAACTGAACAACTCATGGGGGGAGGAGATGAGGGAGGAGGTAACAAAGTATACAAGAAATGTACCCACTGCCTTAGGTATAAAACTGTAACCCCTCTGTATATCAATTTGGCAATATGTAAGTAATTATTTTAAAAACTCAACTGCAAAACCTCAGCAAGAGATTCGATAGTCTGGATAATCAAAATAAATCAGAATTACCAAACTTGGTAAGAGATAAAACCTAGATATGTTTTCCCTGGGATATGACCTCAGGGTCTTTCCAAGGAAAGCATCTTTAGTTCCTGGGCTCCCTTGTCTTTCTGTTCCTAAGTTCTAAGACTTAAATTTCCATTGTAGAATTCTAGTCAGGATCCCTTATTCTGGTATCAATAATCACCAAGAAGTGTGTTTTTATGAGATAGTCATGTTCACTTTATTTCAACATCAATGAAATCAGGAACTGAAATTGTCTTTGCAGTATTACCTTCTGAAGATAATATTTACTCACTGGCAAGTATATTCAAGTATTCTGATTCTTGTTAGCAAGAAAGATGCTGTACACAAGTCTTTATTCAATATTTCAGTCCTGTCTCCTGTGATTCTGTCCATTTTGTCATCTCTACTATGGTCAAAAATAAGCATTGTGTCATGTGAAATAATTCAACATTATTTTAGTTAATGAAATGAAACATTTTAATGACTAACCTATTCAGCCAATATTTGGGCTGCATTTTAAGAGGAGGAATCGTTCTTGATATGTTCACCTTAAGTCAATGTACATTCTAATATTATTCTCAAAATTGCATTCTTGTGATTCTGGGATCTCTCTACATGTACTGCCTTTCCGCACTTCCATCATAGCTAAGTTTGGTGAGCACAGGGTGACACCTCCTTCTGGACAAAGAGTTGCAGTAAGTAGAACGTTGAATGTCTATTGCCTTCACATCCTTACCACCTCAAAGTCACAGAAAATACTGGTCACGTCATTTTGGTTCCTTTCTTAATTGCTACTACTTTTTGGTTCCTTTTATGCACATTATATTTATCCGTGTTAAGTAAACATCACCAAGCATTGTCACGAATATTCCTACTATTATTTATCATGGCCGTATTTCACTAAGTCTTTGTTCACAGCATTTGCTTGTGATATTATTAGCCCATAGGGAATTTACATAATTTACATTTCTTTGTTTTAGGTCCAAAAACGTCATGTGTTAGATACTTTCATAAAGCTGCTTTGCAAATAAGAAAGAAAAATGAAAATATGCAGTAATATCTTTTAGAATTATTTAATGACCTCTTGTTTAGCTTAGTTTGACTCTTTCTTAATTAGTGCTTTATTGTCTTCTAGAAAATTTCCCTGTGATTTCCTAACTGTTTACTTGTATTACAGAAGGATAAGAAAGCCCATGTGCAAACACCTGAGCATCCCCATCAGTGAGCATGCTGCCAGGTGATGTGACAGCTGGATGATCTTTCCTCACTGCACATGGTTTAATAATATTAAGTGGATTTACTGAAACTGACTTATGCCAAAGACCGTTTCCTAATCACCATATTCCTGAGTGTATACTCTGAGGGAAATTATTTCTAGAGCTTTTGGAATCACTTGGTCTGTGTAAAAATTAGAAACAACCCAAACTTGAGTATTCTATGAAGAGACATTAATAAGAGGTACTCATGAGTGTCTCAATAGATGTGTGTATGTCTCTTAATGTAACTCTTAAGTGAATCAGAATGGCCTACTTTTGTCACATGCTCCCTGCCTTAATCCGTTTGGCTGATCTAAGAAAATACTAGGAACTGGCTGCCATAACATAATGTTTTCACATTTCTGAAGAGTTTGAAATTTGAGATTAAAGTGCCAACATTTTAGATCTGGTGAATATTTATTCTCTAGTTTGCAGATCGCCATCTTCTTTCTTTGTCATTGGGTAATATAGAGAAAACAAAAGAAAAAGAGGGATGAGTTCTTTCTTCTTTTCCTGTCCTTTTTTTTTTTTTTTTTGCTAGTCCTGGGCCCTGAATTCAGGGCCTGAGCACTGCCTCTGGCTTCTTTTCTTTTGTTTCCCCCCCTCAAGGCTAGCACTCTGCCACTTGAGCCACAGCACCACTTCTGGACATTTCCTATATATGTGATGCTGAGGAATGAAATCGATGGCTTCCTGTATACGAGGCAAGCTCTCTTGCCACTAGGTCATATTCCCAACCCCTTTTCTTTCATTTTTAATAAGGGAAGAAATGGCACACTTTCATGATCGAAGTACCTTCCAAAGGCCCTTTGCTTGAATATTGCAATTTTAGGAATTTAGGTTTCAGAATAAAATTCGAGAAGGTGCACCATTCAGTTTGCAGCAATAACAAGTTTGGTGACTTCTAAAATCTATAATTTCAGTCAAAATTTCATGAATTATGCAGAAAACTTGGGACAAAAAGAAAGGTTCTGGCAGTTCACACTTGTAATCCTATTCAAGAGACTAAGTCCTAACAACTTAGGTTTGAAGCAAACCTGAAAAGAAAAGTCTAAGAGACGTGGTCTCCAATTATCCATTAAAATTGTAGACTGGAAAAAGTACAGCAAAATCAAACTCCAGGAATGAGGTACTTGAAAGGGGTCGAGGAGGTTAAAGGGAAAGGGATGGAGAAATGAAGAGGAGAAGTGGGAGATGCAGTTAAGAATATAATGTATATTCTACAAAATTAAGAAGGGTGAGGGAAGGGGTAAGTAGAGAAGGGATGGTTGAGAATGTTGGAAGGGATGACATTTATCAAAGTATATTCATAAACTGTTAAATGACAATTCTCTTTTTACAACTACTTAAAAATATGGAAAAAGGTAAAAGTCATAGTGAAAGGTATATTTGACCGAATACATTGTATCCATGTATGTAAATATAACAATAAAACTTCTTTGCATAATTAATATAAGCTAATAAAAATTTAGTAAGAAAAAATAATTCTAGGGTGGAGCTATAGCCGAATAATAGGGCACCATCCATGAGTGAGAAAGAAAAGTGAGAATATGAATTCATGAGTTGAAATGCCAATTGGGTGCACACAAACACATACATACACACGCGCGCACACACACACACAACACACACACACACACACACAAAGACACAAACCAGGACACAGAGACACAGAGAAACAGAGAGACAGGGAAAGACAAAATAAGGCAGAGAGAAAGACAGAAGAAAGGCATTACTAAAAATGGAAATATCTATATAGAAAATAAAGTTATCTCTTTTTCTGAAGAATAGATTATACAAATAAATTAGCATTCTAGTAATTTCTGATTATTAGGAAGGTGCAAAATCTTTTCTAAATACATAGATATCTTCCCTAACCTGATTCAGACTTATCTCTTGACTGGGAATTTGGTCTGGGAAGGACAAGTAGTTCACAAGGAGTTCCCTTCTCTTTCACTACCACTTTCTTCTTTTCCTTTCTTTCCTTCCTTATGTGGAAATTGGGCATTCTCAATTTCTAGAGAAATTTCAAGAAAGTTTGGAATACATACCTGGATGAACTCACAAAGAACAGGATGAATTAATTTTACTCTTTAGTACTTGAGCAGTTTAAGCTGGATCCTTCCTATAAAAGGATCTTCGTTTATTAAAACATTTTGCTAATAGCTTCAATATGAGTTACCTTCAAAGCTATTCACTTAACTCATTACTTCATCCCCTCCCACAAGGATAATTGTCAAGCCCTAGCTAATAACATGGGAGGTGGCCTCCCCACAGCCATCTTACTCCCTTTATTAGTTTTGTATTCTCCTAAAACTCCTTGGCTTTCAGTTAGAGAGGTCTGAGGACTTGAATATAAACCTAAGAGTCAAAAAAGCTACAGAACTAACTCTGTGATATTCTCCACACATCCTGACAATTTTGATAATGCCACTGCCTCTTTCCAAGTTGTCTTAAGTCTCAAATCAGGAGACTGACTCTGCTGCCACTACTGAACTGCAGAAATGCTTTCAGTTATTCTGTAAAATCTATTGTAATGCCCAGCAATAAGAAGACTTAGAGCTTTGTTCAAATTCAAGAGTGACAAAGGAATGTTAAGTTCAAAATAATTTCATCCTCTGTGTGTTTCATGTGATTACAGAACAATTTTTGTAACATAGTTCACCTTATACCAAAAGGTGAAATTACCACAATAAAATTATTGTTAACTTTGTGTATCCCATTTGTAAAAAAATATCATTGATAAAAATCAAATTATTATTTATATTCCTTCAGTTGTTACCATAACAAAATGCCCTGAAAATGCCATTGCCTTCAAGTTGCACGAACTGAATAAAATTAAGATAAGAAGATCAAGATCATCACAAATTCACAGTGAATATTTAAATTCTCAATGGTTTTCCTACTGATTTTCAGTTATCTCTAAACAGACACAATCAAGCACCTAAGAACCCTATGTGGGTGATCTAAAAATAGAAAACACATGACTGTATAGCTGGGCCTGTGCAAAGACCACTGGGGAACATGTACCTGTCAAGCACTAGACACAGCTTTCAAATACAGCTAATATAATATATAACAGTAAAGCCATTGGCAACAGAAATTGATTCTTAGAATAAATAAATCTGAAGTTCATAGTACATAAATAAGACAGTCATTCCATAGAAAGACTAACTTACTGCCTAAAAAAATAAACACAAGAAAAGGGGTACTTTCAGGGGTGAGTCAAGGAGTAGGGGCAGATGGATGAAAGGAGAAAAGGGGAAAGAATGCAATCATAAATTTCAATGCATACTATGCAAAATGGAAAACTGAGGGACATGGTAGATTGAGAAAGATGGGGGAGAATAATAAACGGGATAACTTTGAAAAATATATATTGTATTCATAAACTGTTTTATTAAATTACCACTCCTTTGTATGAAAGTGTAACAAGTTTTCCAAATAAAAGGAGAAAAAAATAGAGGAAAGATGTAAAGGTGGAAAGTCAGATTTTTTTTTTTTTTTTTTTTTTTTTTGCCAGGCCTTGGACTCAGGGCTTGAGCACTGTCCCTGGCTTCTTTTTGCTCAAGGCTAGCACTCTGCCACTTGAGCCACAGCACCACTTCTGGCTGTTTTCTATATATGTGGTGCTGGGGAATCGAACCCTGGGCTTCATGTACAGGGGGCAAGCACTCTTGCCTCTAAAGCCATATTCCCAGCCCACGAAAGTCAGATCTTTTATTAAATGAGTCAATGGGTTTGATTCTGTCACAAGGAGCATTACAATCAAAGGTGGGAGCTTATATTGGGAAAATGTTATCATGTCAGAGCAATACTGAAAAAAACAAGCGAAGAATTGGCAAACTGGTTGATTAGTTTACAAGAGAACAAAACTTCGGATGAAGACAAAGCGGGAATTTAGGGGAGACAATTTTGTGAAAAACGTGATGGCAATCTGGCAGGATATCACCATTAACCAAACTGCACATAAAATCCATGAGTCTGCAATGAGCCAAGTGTTTTAAAATCAGTGACTGGAAGAAATCTAAATTTTTTCATTTATCAGAGTCTTGGTAGATTTGTCTCCAACTTGAATGTGTGAACTGATCACAGGAATATTCAAATCCCATTTTCTTTAATGTAATACACTTCAATATAGTAAAAGTCAAGACAATATAATTTCCTTTTCCCTGAAATAAACATAAAACATGAAGCTTACCAAGATAAAGAAAAGGAATTCACATAGAAAGAGATCTGAATCTCACAAATGTAATATCAAATGGTTTCAACTGAAATTCACGCATCTGAAATCTGGTTTCATTTAATTGATTCATAGAATTTGTATGTATCATTATGGCATGATGCATGACATATATTCTTGTATTTCCATATTATTGATTATATTAAATAACATACAGAATTTGAATCCATTATTACAACAATTTACCTGTCATATTTATAAAAAATTTATAGATGTAGCCTGTTACACATAAATTACTAAAAATCTTGCATTGAATTTGATAATGGTTTTCAATTTCAAGATTCACAAGACTATAATTATAAAAGTTTGTTGATAAGATATCAACTTTCTATTTACCCTCAAAAAATGAAAGCTATTTTTTTCAGAACATGGTTTATTTTAAGGACTCTATTTACTTAGATTAGAAAAAAACAAAAACAAACATTTTTCCATACTGTGCAAATGCTTCATTTGTTAGAGATTGACAAATGCCATTCACCTCACCAAGGCTATAATTTGGTGCCTCAAACTAACCTGAGCACTTCCATGCATGCACGGAGAATGCCTACATATTTTACAAGCTCAGATATCTTTACATACCAAAGATATTTGAAATGTATGGGCTTTCAGTATCTGTCATAGAGTAAGAAATACCAAAAATATATAAGCCCTTAGAAATGTAGTGAGTGTACTAATCTTTGATCTGACCTGGTTGATCTAGGTGGGGGAAATTGCAATAAGATTAATTAACAGTATTTTTACACTTGTTTTCCAGTAAGCATTTTCTTCCCATATTTTTATTAATAAATATTTATTGTATCATAGATTTCATCATCATAGTTTCTTGCATGCATAATTACATATTGCTCCATAGTCCTGAATTTCCCTTAATTTACTTTTACTAATTTACTCATATTTATGTTTCAGTTCACCAATAATTTAGACTGAATATTTTCCTACCCAAATTAATGATTAAAATCATTTAAAATTGAACCCTGAAAAGAATGATTGACCCAAGCTGAAAAAAATGGCACATTGACATAGTCATATTGTTCCTTATCTTTCAAAGCAGAAAGAACAACTTAGTCATTGGTATTTTCCTTAATTGAAAATGTGTAGATTTAATGACCTGTATTTGTAATTCCATGCTATATTACATCTTCATGAAAAAGATGGCCATTGTTTCTAAACAAGCTATAGCTTTTTATGAACCACTTTATTCTATGACTTACAGATTTAGTTTAATGTTTTAGGAGTATTGGTTTAAATGAATCTACAACAAAATGTATGTGTTAATTAGGAAAATAATTCTTGGTTTCCCATTTACTGATTAAAAAATAAGAAAGTTTATTGAAAGGATACTGCTCAAATGAATTCCATTTTTGTTCGAAGCAGATTGACTTGAACTTTTTATTTCAATATCTAACAGAGGCCATATTACATCCATTGAATAAGATAAAAAAATTAAAAAATCATTTTTGTAAGAAATAACTTAAATATTGGTAATTATGACTTTCTTATCAGGGTTAATTTTTTAAATCCCACAGACAAACTAAAAGCACTTTTCATCCCTTCTTTCTGCAGTCTATTCTCTCTTACTGTTCTTGTGATTGTGTATATATACACAATACATCTATTTCTTTATCTATTTTTCTTTCCCTATATATCTTTGCATATATACAGAATTATATGAATATATACATATATGTGAATATATATATATGTATATCTCCTTCCCACATGGATTCAGAGAGAAAAAAATCTGAATATCAACTAAGATCCTATAACTACAGGTAACACTGAAGCCTTTGAATGTTTCTATTTCAATTGAAATATTATTCAGGAGTAACATTATTGGTAAAAGCAAGTGATGGTTTACAAAATAAAAAACATTTTTGTGGAGTTTCTTGTCTTTGTCTTCAATCTTACATTTAAGTGAACATAAAAATCTATAAATAGCAGTACTTGCTGTCATTAAATATGAATATAATTTTAACAAAGAATGATATGTAACTTGAAAATTGTAATGGTATCTCACAATTTTTTGGCATTAGTAACTTTGAGAAACGTTGGTAGAACTTGGTCTTTAATAAGAAAAGTGAGAAATGAGTTGTGTGATGCACTAGCATATAATTCTCTGTGGTGAGCTTTATGTTTACCTAACTCCCAGTGATGGTGATTGTTAACTCTGTAGTCACTCAGTAATGAGGTGACTTTTCCATAATTCATAAGTAACGTGTTTTTAAGTAGTGTCTAAATAGCTGTCCCTGGGAAGATGTTTGCCAGGCATATGCATTTGTGAATTTCTAATAGCATGTGTTCATAATAGCATGAGTATCTATAACTTGATTTCTAACAGTAAATTAATGAAAAAAGTGTAAATTCTACTGAAAATTGAAAATGAATGTGTGCATTTATAAGGCAAACATGATTACTATTGTAGAGAGGGTCATTTTGTATTATACATTATTCATATTTAAATTTAATCAACATTGATCAAATTTACCAAGTGGCACCACTCCAGTAATGTTAGTTTCACAAAGCCAGGAGTATCAATGAGAATTCTGGCACAGACTTATGACTTGTAATGCAATTACATTGCTGTGCTCACGAGCAAAGTACCCAGGTGAGGACCATTGAAAACGTGAGCTACAATATTCATTTATCAATTTCCCAAGTTTCAGCTCCTAGTATATAATTTCTGGGATGAAAGTCTCTAACCCCTGACACATTTACTCCAATTCTTATTGCACAGGACTCCTGAAATATCAATGCCAAATAATGTATGCAGAGAAAGAATCAGAGAACTTTGAGCACACATATAATAAGCTTGCAATAAAATAAAGGTACTCAGTAGGTGAACTATTCCACTATTTGGAAATGCGCTGTTTCTCACAGTCCTTTGTTTCTGATGAATTTGGACCAAAGTGGATCATTGTACATTCTTATATTCCTTATTCCATCTTCCACCTTAGTTAAATAAACTGGGGTATTCAATGTCCCCACAGGGCTTTGAGTACACTATTGGATCACATCTTCCTCCTTCCATAGGTGAAGTTCTCCTTAGTTAATTCATAGTATTCTTTCACCTACTTCAATTCCACTTGGTCTTTCCTACTAAGCAGAATCTATTAGTGATATTCATAATGAGAATTTAAGAATACACACTTTTTAATCCCTATTACCTTAAGTAACCTCAATGCACACAAATACTATTTTTCCTCTTAAGCTCACAAAAGGCAAGTGTTCACACTCACGTGACTATATTAAATAAAAAGTAAAGTTATTATGTATAATACAATATCTTGTTTCTTGATTTCCTCATTCAATGTGAGTCTACATACAACACAATGATTGTTATCAATATTTTCATTTTAATAATGTTCACTAAAGTTTTTTAATTTCAGAAACATTTACAGGGTTCCCAAACCCAGGCTGGCTATTCAACTTCTTTGTCTAATATTATCATCCTATCACTCACTTAGCTTGACCATTGTTTGTTCAATTTTCAACAAGAAAAAGATAAAACTTATTTGAAAAGATTACCTTGAGTTTCAACACTCAGAGATAGTAAGTAAAAGAGCAAAATCCCAAAACAGCTATTTCTGTAAAAAGATCATCTCTAGTCTATATAAATTTATAACTTTCTGATTACAGCCACTTTCCCAAGTCTTTCCGAAAGCTTCTACTTATTCTGTAATTGAGGAAAACTTTTATTGCCATCCCCAGTGGCACTGATGTTTATGTCAAAAATCTTTGCCTTCTAAGCTTACAGAGATACAAATTTTCAAGTGACTGAGATTGCATTGCTTCCTATGAATAACCCAAAGTGCAAATTTCCTTGTTACTCTACATAAAAATAACAAAATGCAGTCTCTCCAGGCTCAATGTCACACTTCCTTATTTTTTTTAAAGAAAGCTGTACAGGTTGAAGTGTGAAAATATCCTACAAATATAAGATAAAGCTCCACTCTCCGGATCTCTAGATATGTTTCCAGAAAATTCATCAATAAGACTAAATGTTTAGAACTGGACCTGTCTCAAAAATGTCAGGTTGAAAGACTGCTATTCAAGACTACCTCAGGAAAAAAAGCATGAAACTTTAGGAGAGTAAGGAGGGCAAGTGGGGCAGAGAAAGTGAGACACACAGACACAGAGACACACAGAAAGAATATGTTTAAACAAATAGCACAAAACTTTTATTTTGTCATCTCAAAAATGTTTGTTCCCACTGTTTCCACAATAATTCCTGGAAATTGTCTCGTATGAATTGATTTGGTCAAATTTATTTACTCTGGGCCATCGCACAAATACATCAATTATATCTGGCATATCTACATTTCAGTAAATTGCCCTCAAAATGATTTGTTTAGTCAATGAATGAATAATTCATAAATGGATAAATGGATGAATGCTTTTCTCAAGTTTATCTGCATAATGACAGCTTTTGTTCAGGTAGAGCATCCTCCTATCATACCCCTTTTTGAAATACACATTTTGTGTCTCTACTCTTACTATTCCTGCAGACACAAAGACACATGGACATACATGTGCAGAAAATAGTATGTGAACAAGAAAACTCTACTTCAGATTCATTTAAACAAAGTAATTTTGGCAAATGTCTAAGCTAAATTTCCCTGCTCCATTGCCAATAGTTGGCAGAAGTCATTCTGATAGAACACATTTCTCATTTTCTATAACACATTAATATAATAATACAGTTTATATTCCAGAATTCCCCTGAGACATGGTTTGAATTTCTCAAGGGGATAAAATTAAAACAATTACTCCTTATGGGATTTATCTGAAATTCAAATGCATTACTTACGAGCAGTCATGGTCATAAATCAGTTTTGACTGAAAGTTTAACTCCACCATTTCAACAATGGAAAGACACAATAAATCTTTACTTGGAGAAGTTGGACCAAATAAGAACTAAAAAATATTGAAACCAAGAACAGTTTCTTTTTGATAAAGAAAATAAGAAGGTTAGAGATAATGAAGGAGGGTGACTTGTGTAGTGCATTACAAAAAGAGAAAGGAGTCCAACTTCAGGAATTGACCGTTAAGACTGTAACTGATGGAGCAAGCCAGTAGATGAGAGGTCTAGGTTAGGGGAGTTTTGTGATAACTAAGCCAGAGTTCAGAGGTAGAAGCTTTGAAAGTCCTGAACATAGCAGAACAGAGAGACAGAAACTTGAATTTGGCATTATTAGCTTTTAATCTGAAATGTCTTTGGGAACTGCAAGAACTTAACAGCCAACATCAGCTAAAAAATAAAATATAATTGGTTTGTGGCCAATTCTCAGGACTTGGAACAGTGAATGAGTTGCAGAAGGTATGTTAGTTTTATAGTGTTAGTTTCAGATAGAATTTTCCTCTTATTTAGGTCCTATAAGTTTTGTGCTGTTTTTTTTTTCAAAAGAAAAAAATGTGTTTATAAGAAAATGTGAAAAAATGATATTGATTCATATGAAGACCAAAAGTTTGTCTTTAAAGAAGTTACTTTAGTACTATTAATGATTAGTAATGTTCCACTGAGAAAGAGTAAATATAAAAAATTGCAGTAACTTTAAACTTATTATTATTTATCTTCACAGGTTAATCAGTAGGAACACAATTAGATTTTCTACTGTGAAGATTTTACGTTTATTTTTACTAATATTTCTTTCTTAATTATAACTGAGACAAAGCTTTTCCTCTAGATCCTTTTCATTGGATTTGTATATAATGGTTAATGTTTTAAAATGTCCCAAAAGTGGTAATTTGGTGCTATTTCATTTTATTCCAGTTAATCTTGATTTTCACCTAGAACTTCACTACATTTAATTGCAGTATCTTCAATCTCCATTTCCCAGTTATAAATTGAATATGCTGATTTGAACTAAATTGCACATTGTCACTTGTTACCAAGTGCCTATTATAAAATTGTTTTTCCTTTTCCTGAAAATCTCATTATAGAACTAGTCAGAAATTCTACTCAAATGAAGTTATTAAAGCCACAAACCCCCCCCATACTTTATCTGGCATAACTTCACACACTGATTTTACATTTTCTTGCTTGTAATTTCTCTCTCTCTCTCTCTCTCTTTCTTTCTTCCTTAGTCATGGGGCTTAAAATCTGGGTCTGAGCACTGTCCCTTAGCTCTTCAGCTGAAGACTAGTGCTTTACCACTTTGAGCCACAGCACCACTTCCGGTTTCCTGGTGGTTAATTGGAGATAAGAGTCTCAAGGACTTTCTTGCCTGGGCTGGATTTGAACCAAGATCCTCTGATATCAGCCTCCTGAGTAGCTAGGATTACAGGTGTGAGCCACCAGTACATGACTGTAATTTGTTTTATGCCACATCTCCTTCAGCTATATATAGTACAACTGTGTGTCATATTAATAAATTTTTAAATATTTGTGACTACATGCAGAAGAATACACATTTGGTACATATACATACTTTGATGTTTAGTACGTATCAACATATATATACACACTGGGTAGATTGTTTCTCTCTGTCTCTTTTTTTTTTTTTTTTTTTTTGTCAGTCCTGGACCTTGAACTCAGGGCCTGAGCAGTGTCCCTGGCTTCTTCCTTTCTCCCCTCAAGGCTAGCACTCTGCCACTTGAGCCACAGCATCACTTCTGGCCATTTTCTATATATGTGGTGCTGAGGAATCGAACTCAGGGCTTCCTTTATACGAGTCAAGTACTCTTGCCACTAGGCCATATTCCCAGCCCCTAGACTGTGTTTCTTTTGGAGACTAGTTGTCTTTGTTTTTATCCCATTAATATTCAAATTTTCTTTTTATTTATTTATTTATTTTTTTTGGCCAGTCCTGGGGCTTGGTCTCAGGGCCTGAGCACTGTCCCTGGCTTCTTCTTGCTCAAGGCTAGCACTCTGCCACTTGAGCCACAGCGCCACTTCTGGCCATTTTCTGTATATGTGGTGCTGGGGAATCGAACCCAGGTCCTCATGTATACGAGGCAAGCACTCTTGCCACTAGGCCATATCCCCAGCCCTCAAATTTTCTTAGCTCTATCAACTACTGGCCCATTTGACTTAGAGTATTTTCCTTTGGGGAAGTTTCTAAAATCCTGAGTAGCTCTATTTTAATAATGTGGTAGATTCTATTCTATGTAGGGATGGGAATATTCTAATTAAATAAGAACAATTATCGTGAGGACTTCTTGTAATGGACAGCAGAGAAATAAGTAGAAATAGAAGAGGATCACACACATTCTAAAGTGGAGTTGATGGGTTGAGTGACATGATTTGTGGGTCAAGTAGTTCAACAGTGGACTTCTGCATGCTGGAAAAGCAGACTTGTCCCCAAGGGCCCAGGCCAAGAATCTGGAAATCTCAGAAAAAGAGGGAACAATGTTGCAGACTGAAGAAGGCCTGGAAGCTCCCTGAAGAGCCACTGATGCCTGCCCATCTGGAAAGAATTAATTGGAGTCTAATATCTACAGGAGAGGACAGCAGCAGATGCATTCACTCAAGAAGGGAGCTTGCAGTGTGGTAGGTGACTTTCTCATCATCATTCTTGATTCATTCATGTCTTCAACCTATTATGAGGTTGCTCTCAGTTAGAATGGGTTTACACCTCAATTATTGAGGGATAATCTCATTTTTATAGTCTTTGGTATGATTTTAAAGGAAGTTTATATGATTTCCTTTTGTACATTCTTCAATCACATAACAATTGTTTCTTGAAAGGCACTCACTGATATATATATATATATATATATATATATCCACTGATTTGCTTTCCTAGTACTCAGAGAGGTTGACAACTAAAATTAACTATCACAAGGATGTTGAGTAATGAAAACCTATTTCTTATTGACCATTGAATCATATGTTAATCCTGTTTGTTTGTTTGTTTGCCAGTCCTGGGGCTTGGACTCAGGGCTTGAGCACTGCCGCTGGCTTCTTTTTTTTTTTTTTTTTGGCCAGTCCTGGGCCTTGGACTCAGGGCCTGAGCACTGTCCCTGGCTTCTTCCCGCTCAAGGCTAGCACTCTGCCACTTGAGCCACAGCGCCACTTCTGGCCGTTTTCTGTATATGTGGTGCTGGGGAATCGAACCTAGGGTCTCGTGTATCCGAGGCAGGCACTCTTGCCACTAGGCTATATCCCCAGCCCCGCTGGCTTCTTTTTGCTCAAGGCTAGCACTCTATCTCTTGAGCCAGGGTACTACTTCTGGCGTTTATTCTTTTTATGTGGCTCTACATAACCAAAACCATGGCTTCATACATGATAGGCAAACATTCTTCTACTAGGCCATATTCCCAGCCCCTAACTTGCTTTTTGATAGTTATTTTGGGAATGGAATCTCATGAATTTTTTCTGACATGAATGACTTTGAACAACAATCATTTAGATCTCAGTTCCCTTAATACCTAGGGTTCCAAGAATGGTGCCTAGCTAACTAATATTTAAGATAAGAATATAACATTATAAAAGTAATCATGTTTCAAGTGGAAAAGAGTTGATATGGATGAATGAGGAACTATAGACTCTTGGACACTATCCAAATACCATTCACAGAAACGATGCAGAGATAAGCACAGGGAAGCGAGGGGCATTGTTAGGGAGCAGGTAGAAGTTTTCAGTGAAACAGCAAATGTGTCCATTGCAAAAGAACTGGAAGGAAGGAAACATGTTGGGTATTTGAGGAGAAAAGTAAAGATGTGGATAGTATGCTAGATAGTAAATAAAAATAACATTATAATAAATAAAAATAAAGCAAAAATACCAATTTTTCCTTTCTATTTTTAGATAAATATCTCACTTTCCATTTTTACTTTCTCAGAGAAATAAGAACCATGTTATTAAATGAATTCATGACAATCATTAGAAGAAGAAAGAAAGGAAATAATGGAAGACCTCAGAAAAATTTAGGCCAGAATAACAACAGTAACAAGAAATTTAAAGCTCTGATGAAGACACAAGCGAGAATACTGATGAAAAAATTACAGGTAAATAAAAGTTGCAGAGGTAACCAAGAAACATCCAAGTGTTCATATGAAGCATAGAAAAAATAAACCGGTCAAACAAAAGAGGAAAAGTACTAATCAAAAGTAGGTATATGACCCAAATAGTGTTAGAAACATATAGAATAATATTAAAGTAGAAATTCTGTGTAGGTAGAAAACAAGAATGGATATATCTATAATATATGTGCATGTACATTTATGCACATTATATATAATAATATAATATGTGCATGTATAGATAAATAAGCAGTGCCTTTCAACTGGAGGAATCTGCTAGTTTTTCTATGTGTATATATTTTACTCATCTCAAGTATAATTTCTTGTTTCGTAAATATTTTAAATAACTATGATTTTATTTCATACTCTACAACATATTGACAGCATATACATTGTTTTTCAATCTGAATGCATTAACAAAATACTTAATGACATATCTAATCATCTGAACTCCAGATGTGAAATTGTGTGTGTAAGTGTGTGTGTGTGTGTGTGTGTGTGTGTGTGTGTGTGTGTCCATGCTCGGGCTTGATTGAACTCATGGCCTTGGCACTGTCACTTCTGTCTCAAACTTCATACTGTACCACCTAAGCCATAGCTTTCTTTCTGGTGTTTCTTTTGTTAACTGGAGAGGGAGTTCCATGGTTCCTAGCTGGTTTCAAATTGCCATCCTCACATCTTAGCCTCCTGAGTACCTAGGATTACAAGCATAAGCTTTTGATGCCTAGCTAAAATAAAATATTTAGTAACAAAAACATTTTAGAGAAAATGTGGTTCCTTATATTCATCAACCTTCCTGGTTACTACTTGTTAGAAACCAGAGCCATACAAGTTTTATGCCTGGTTTGTAGCACTCAGGCATCTGTAGGGGTTCTAGCAATTAATCTATACTACTTATCTTTCCTTATATACAATACACAATGTAGTCAAGGCTGGAATACTTGAGATTTTAAGTGTTTTCTCTCTCTGTTGTCAAGGGTATCTCATTCTGCTGCTCAACATTTTAGATGTGCCTCTCTGGAGCTATATTGGAAGGAATATTTCTAGACCTGGGCCAAAAGGTCAGTTACTAGGAAAGCAGCCTCAAAATATCATACCCAGGGGACCGCAAGTTATAAAGCAGAGTGAACAGAGTTCAAGAGCTGGAAATTTAGGTCAGCACAAATGCCAAACTTGGAAGATCTGTAGCAGAACTTAGTCTGCTTGATAAATTGAGAGGGCAACACAGAGCAGAGATGATGGATTGGCGTGCTGGTGAGAAACAAGTGTGGTTGTGGATGAAAGTCATGACCCCTGAGTCTATCTTCTGTCCTATGACCTTTAAACCAGCTTGGCTTACCCAAGTAATGGGAGAGGTGAGCTACACATGCCCTAAGGGATCCTCAGGTAAGCAGTTGGAACAGAGCATGCTCACGTTCTGATCTCTATGCAAGGTCAATATGAATGTTTGAAAGCTCCAATCGCTTGTGTATTTAAGTGCTTGTAAGTATTATACAATCCAGGTTTTGCAGTGAGACTGGAGTTTTCTTAACCTGCATTTTGTCTGTAGTTACTCACATCAGACCTATTGAGCTCTGAAAAGCATATCACTTTGTCCAAGATGTCCTTCTGTTACTAACTTGGCCAGTCATATGAAGTCCACTATATCCCAGACTATGAGTATCATTTTTCTATCCAAATGTCAGAAGAGTATTTGGAGTTTTAACCTATTCTGAGCATAGGTACTTTTGCTATATGAGTAGACATTATGAAAAACATCAGGAATTATTCATTAAGGTCTGTTTCTCTCTGTTTATGTATACAGGTATAATGTGTACATCACTAGTCCTTTTCTAATAAAAGAAACAAACACCCCCATAGAGACCATCATGTTCAAGCACATAGCTTCATCCTCCCTGGATAATATTCATTAGTGTTTTAAGGGTCTTTCGATTTTTCAATATGGTTAGCAAATGTTTTCCAGAATTCTATAAGCTACCTAGTAGATTCATTCACTTTTGGTGCAGAGGGAGAGTCTCATTATGCAAGTTTAATGATGAGCTATTACAGTATTATCTGATGGAAAGTTTGGAGGAAATAGTCTATGTAGTTATGATATTTGTTGCTGATTGTGATGGTGTTACTGGGGTTTCAAGTCAGAAATTTGGCATTTGATAGGTAAGTACACTCCTGCTTGAGCCATGCGTCCAGCCCTTTTTGTTCTAGTTCTTTTTGTGATACGCTCTTAGGCTTTGCCCAGGCCTACCTAAGTATGATCCTGCTCTTTTGTTCCTGGGTGCCATTGCTGGGATGTCATGAATATTGCCCTACTCTCACCTTTTTAATTTTTTTCTGTTGAGTTTGGTTCTGAGAAAAAAAATTTCATTCCTAGCTTGGTCTACTCCAATGGTTCTCCCACTGTTTCTGGTACTGTGGAGCAGGAGGTGGTTCTTTCAAATACCATCAGAATTCCATGGTGTCTCTCCATATTGTCAAATGGATAAAATTCATGTTATACAGCATTAATAAGAAAAACTGCATACATTAATCTTTCACACAGGTCATAGTAGAGTTGTTCTTTGGTTTGCTAATGGAGCAGTAATTTTGTACGTGAAACACCTGGACATAAAGTCTTATTTTTAAATATGACTGTCATAGGATGTATTTTACAATGAATCTACATTCACCTTGAATTCATCTTAGCTGTATTTGGATACAATTAATTGGGGATAGTGGTTAACACATATTCAATTCTACTTTAAATATTTATGTTTTATTTTTATACTTCATTTTTATTACATGATATGAGGATTTCAAACATTGTTAAGGATTAGTAAGCACTTTATTTTTAACTTCTAGCTACTTCTGAGATAGATTATTAGGCCAGCTGAGGTAAAGAGTCAGTAAGATAGTGACTACTAGGTGTTGGTACAAGACCATGCCTTCAGCACTAAAGATTTACACCTTAAGTGCAGGATTATTTTATTATTTTTGTTTATTTTTGTTTTCTGTTGGTCGTGGGGCTTGAAATCTGGGCCTAGGTTATGTCCCTCAGCTCTTCAGCTCAGGACTAGTGCTGTATTACTTGGGCCACAATGCCGTGTCAGTTTCCTGGAAGTTAAATGGAGATAAGAGTCACACAAACTATCGTGCCCAGGGTGGCTTTGAACTGCAATCCTCAGATCTAAGCCTCTTGAGTAGCTAGTATTACAGGTGTGAGCCAGTGGTGCCTGGCCAGAATTATTTTAAAAAGTAATAACCAACTTCATTCTACCATAACTCCTATCTAATTACTACAGTGCAGTTTATTTTACCTGAATTTTAAATTCCTTCATAGAAAGAGGTGAACATTTAAATCAATTTTAGTGAAATGATTATGTATATATCTGGCTGTTCAAGGTAATGATTTCTATATGTATACCTGATCTAACAAATAAATCACAGTAATTCGTATCTCCATTACCTTAAATATTTATTATTTTTAGTGCTAATAATTTTCAAAATACTTGCTTCTGTTTATTTTAAACATAGCATCTTTATGTGCATTGGTTTTTATGATTTCTCATATTTCAAAATAATTACCAATCTAAAATTTTATGTAGTGCCATCTGGACCTAATGACTGGATACTAAACAAAACAAAATGGAAGAGAGGAGATAATTTTGAGAGCAGACTATTGAAGTTCCAAATTTGGCCCAATAATCTGTTGTCAAGAAGGTCTTACATTTTTATGTCTGTGGAGTATTTAGCATTTTGAAGTCATATATTAATTACAGGAAGGTTTATAGAACACAAAGAAAAAATGGATATATGTAGTATAGTCATCCAAAGTGTTCAATATACATTTGATCTTTATATGCATACCTTGTGTATATCTTTATTTTCAGTAGCAGTCTGTCAATATGAGAGATAGCATAGTTCAAGCCCCACAACTGAAAAGAAAAATGCGATACTGTGAATGTTATTATTATTTTTTTTCTTTGCAAGCCCTAGGGCCTTGACAATCAGGGCCTGGACACTGTCTCTGAGCTTCTTTTGCTCAAGGCTAGCACTATGCTACATGAGCAACAGCACCACTTCTGGCTTTTTCTGTTTGTGTGGTACTGGGGAATAAAACTCAGGGGTTCATGCTTGGCAAGCACTCTAAGCCACATTTCTAGCCCTCTAAATGTTATTTTGTAATTATAAGATTTAGCCACGAATTCAGGATCAATGAGAACACAATGCTCTACTGATGACCCAGTAGCTCAACACATAACTGTATAATTAGTTGTAGCTGTTTGCTCAAGATATAGCATGCTCTTTTCAGTTCCATCACTTGTAAATGAGTCTGTGTAGTAAAGAACTATGAAAAAATGTTTGCTTACTATCTATAAATATTGAAAACTCTTGGGCTATATCATATTTTATGTATTCACAAATGAAATGACTCACATGAATTTTCATAGTCCTTGCTATTTATCAAGGAGATGTGTCAATGTGAATAAGTTTCGAAAAGTACCATGGTCATAAACCAAAGTAGATTATCATTACAATAGAGTGGGATCATTTATTAAATTCCTGGATCTCATTAAAAAAGTTTAAATCACCACTACTGAAATGAATTCAAAGTAATACTAAAATGAAATTAAAAAGTTAAGTGAATATATGTAGACATAGATCTGGGGGTGGAGTTCACCTGTAGTGTATGTGTGCATGAGCGTGAACACCTGCAAATATACACACAAACACACTGAGAAACACCAGGAAACAGGTACTTGAAATGGATGGAAAGGAATCATGGGGAGAGGGGTAGAGATATGTAGAGGAGAAAAAAGGGAGAAGGCAGTATAGAATTCAATGTACATCTAAAAAATTAAGAACAGTTAGGAAGGAGTGGGTAGTAAAGGAATGAGTAAGGATCTCAAAATTAGTGACATTGATCAAGATGCTTTGTATTTATAAACTGCTTTGCTACATGGCAACTCCTTTGTACATTGAAAAGGTAATTTACAAACATGAAAGTACAACTTTAAAGCAGCTACTTAAAGCTTACACTATGGTAGGTTAGAGGGAGAGAGAGTGAATAAATATCCCATTTTTGTGATTTTTGAAACATCATATTGTCATCTTAACATGGGTTCCTCCCACCAATAAAAGGCTATAGAGAGTTTTTATTAGTTCTTTACTATAAAAATTGGCATATGAACAAATAAGTACTTTCCTTTAGTCTCCAAACAGCTGGTTGTTAAACATTAGCTAGTGTGGCATTCTGTATTTAACTGACTTAAAGAAGTTTACTAATACATAGGTGCCACATATGAGAAAATACAAATGCAAAAGTGAAAAATAGTTACCTTACACATTTAAAAATTAAATGCACAAGCAAAGTCTTGGTAAAAGGAACAAAGAATTACTTGGTATGATAAAGAACTCATGTCATAAAGTTTATTGATGTAGTAAAAATCCAAGCACCTGAATACAACTAAAGAAAATACACCAAAGAAGGAAACCATTCCATAAATATTAGACAAATCGGTTTCTTTTACATTGACAATAATTACTAAAATAATAATATATATGTGTGTGATGGTCCTAGGGCTTGAACTCAGGGCCTGGGTGCTAGCCCTAAGCCCCTTTGTGTTCACAGTGAGAGTTCCACTACTTGAGCCACAGTGCGGTTGCTTCCACTTTTTTAAATAGTTTATTGGAGATAAGATTCTCATGGGTACTTTTCTGTCCAGGGTGGCTTTGAACCATGTTCCTCACATCTTAGCATCCCAAGTAGCTAGAATTTCAGGCATGAGCCACTTGCACCTGGCCTGGAAATAAATTCTCAGAGGATGAAGCAGATATACAAAATTTATTGCAAGTAGGTGGATTTCAAACTGATATGTACAACAGGAAAACATATATCTTAAATCTGTCTGGTAAACAAAACCATTCATGTGCATTTAAATGTTATGTTAGAAACTGTTTGTAGTAACAGCCTACTCTATGGGTAATTTCCTAGGTATCAGTGAGGAGAGAAAACTATGGTGACAAAGGCAAGATTTCCTTTATACATTTTTTTTACTTTAATTTACATTACATTTTTTTTGCTTTAAACACATGATTTTTTCAGTTTTCTGTTACTAGTATAAATTCCTGAAAAAAATAGTATATAAACAGAAAATCATGAATGAAGTTCATACCTGGAGAGGAACAGGAAGAGGGATAGAAGAGGGAGAGTGCTTTTGGGCCTGTGGCACAGATGGACTTTGACCCAGGTGACAACATATTACAACAACATCACAGAACTAAACTCTTAACTTCATGTCACGGTGATGTTCCATAGCCTCTTTTGCTCCTTTAGAATCATCTCTCAAATTTAACACTTCTCTATAGCATCATGGGTGGGGGACCTTTGAAAGACACCCGAATGATGGAAGGTAAAATTGCACCTTCTTGTAGGATGTCAATCATATAAGTAAAGGATATATATATATTTACATAAAATTAAAGGTGAAAAAGAGTAGATAATTTTAGCATTTATCACTGCTTTTACTAGGTTCCATAATTGGACATATTTATATATTTTGAGAATTCCAGCTATTTGAATTTCGAAGGAGGTTATTTTATAGAAGTAGTTAGGAAAGTATGGTATTTCTACTACTTCATTAGAAACACTTGCCCTGCATGTTTATTTAGATATAGAATCAACTAGGATGATATGGAATTGACCAAATATTTGTCAATAGACAAATGACAAAAGAAAGTGTATATGTGCATATATCCACAATGGAATATTACGTGGCCATTTAAAACATAAAATTCTGTCATTTGTGACTGCTTGCTGTTATTCACATGGTTAGTCTAAAAATTTTGTCTCCTCAAAGTAGAATTTAGATTGCTTAGTCGTTTTGAGAGATTGTGGATGATGGCACTTGTGAGACATTTGTTATTGTGACCAAACATCAGAGTCAAACAATTTAAGGGAAAGAACCCATTTGCTTATGTTATCAGAAATATGAGTCCATCGTGATGAGCAGTTCACATAGTGATGTTCCAGAAGCAGAGAAAGAAAGGAGGTCCATAGGCTCTCTCCTTCTTCTCTTACTTCTGCCTATGGGACAGTTTCAATTCACATTTAGGGCTTCTCTTTACTTCTTGGTAATCCTCTCTGAAAGTATCTTACATATGCCCTTGGCTCTTCTCAACCCACTCAATCTAACATTTAAATTTAGCAATCATGGTTGTCTAATTAGTACAATGATACAGTAGCTAGGATGAGTAAATATTCAGGCTTCATGGAACAAGAAGCTGAAAAAAGGAGTAATGTATATCCCAAAAATTCACAAAAATGATTTTTACTCCTCAAAAAGAAATGTCAAAAGTTTAAGGTGATTCGAAGGATAATTATTCAGTGTATAGATAAATCAAATCATTACACGTGTCTCGTAAATAAGTACAAATACAAAGAAAGACAATAAAATATGGCAGATAGGTTTTTCTCCAATGAAGAACTTTGAATACTTATATTTTTTTAAATCTGAATATTTGGTTCCAATACAGAAGATGTCTACTGTTCACAGGTAACTTTTTTTACATTTACTTATTTATTTATTTTATTTTATTTATTATTTTTTTTTTTTGGCCTGTCCTGGGGCTTGGACTCAGGACCTGAGCACTGTCCCTGGCTTCCTTCTGCTCAAGGCTAGCACTCTGCCACTTGAGCCACAGCGCCACCTCTGGCCTATTTCTGTATATGTGGTGCTGGGGAATCGAACCCAGGGCCTCATGTATACGAGGCAGGCTCTCTTGCCACTAGGCCATATCCCCAGCCCTACTTATTTATTTTTAATGTAAAAGTGAAGCACATAGTGGTTAGTTACATAATGATTATATTTCTCTTTGAACAGTGTCACCTCCTCCCTCATTTCCTCTGTTTTCCCCTACCTCACAAGTTGTAAATTTCATTTTCAACAGTGTCTTTCTAGTATTACTGCTGCATTTGCTCTCCCTTCATCCCAACATTTCAGTGCTCTTCTTATCCATTCCCAAATAGATAAACTTAACAGAATGGAAAGTACAGAAATCAATGAACATGTCTTTCAGTGGACAAACAAATAAGGAAAATGTGGTCTATATACACAATGGAATGTTATGCTTCCATCAGAAAAAACAACATTGCTCAATTCCTAAGGAAATGGAGATAATTGGGATAAAATTATATTAAGTGAAGTAAGCCAGACCAAAAGAAACATAGGCTGCATGGCTTCCTTCATTTGTAGCACTTAGAATGTGCCTTTAAATCCACAAGTAAACACAATGATGGGAAAAGACAAACAATTACATTGGTCATGATTAACTAAATAGGACCCTAAATATTCACACAGTGAGACCAAAGGAGAATCTTCTTAGGAGAGGATCACAAAGCTCAATAGCTATGTGTTTATGATCATATAAAATGATATTCATTGAAGTGATCTCCAAGAAATGAAAACAAGATTTATTTTTTTGGTTACTCTGCTTTTTGTTTTATTTTGTTTTGTGTTATCTTTTGTCACAGGCAATTTTTTTGTATACAAATATCCTGATGCAATCAGCATAAGATAGTTCCTTGACCTTGATTCTCCATAACGTCAGCTGTGAGTCCTGACATTGGGTATGGACACAGGAACCCAGGTACTCAGGTACCCAGACCAAATGAACAAAGAAAGTATATATTAAGTGCCATCATAATTGAAATACATACTGTAAAGATGTGTGTTTTCTCACAGGTGAAGTAAGTTACCTTTTTTCACATCCCATAAATTCTAAGCTGTTTCCTCTTCGGGGCATTACTAGGTGCTCTATAACTATTGTAAACCATGACTTGAAGGAGAAAGAAATTTTACTGAAAAAAAAGTGTTCTCCAAAGGTAACCTCTAATGGCACATTTATGTAGTGTTTGCTGGTACTTATGAAAATGGACCATGACTCTTCTGTGAGTACTCTTGAATCAGAGATCATTTCATAAAGTCATATACATCAAAGCAAAATAACTATATCAGAACTCTGAGCAACACATATATGCATCAAAGCAGGATCTCAATTATATCCTTCATGAAACAATAGAAAAGCCATCATCAATTCAAAATGGTCACGAGACTCACCTTCTGCTTCTGAAAGTGAGACATGACAGTCTAGAAAAGATTTCTATTCAGGATAAAACATGATGATGCCTGAAGGGATATCTTTCTTTTTGCAACTTTATTTCACACAGGAAGTAAATAGAAAGTAATAAAAAAAAAGTGCCTAGTAAAAACTAGGAAGAGATGGCTTTTCAGGCATCAGAACACTTTGGGAAATACTCTGGAGTATAAAGTATTTGCCGAGGGAGCCAATTATAAACTGGAGCAAAGGAATTGTTCCACACAAGGGTGGCTATCAAAAAGTGTCACCCAGAAACAGATCCAGTAAATAGATTTCCTGCAAGGAATGAGCACAAAGCTTTATGATTACATGGAAGATTTCTGCAAGATGAAGAAAAGAAACTTAAGGAAAAACAGCCCTGTAAAACAGCCATAAACTATCCATTTAAAAAAGTAATTTAACATGCATTGATGGGCACAGCAAAGGAGACTGTTAAGAACATAGAAAATACTAGTGCCATTATTTTAGAAAGGGTTAGAAAAGGAACTCACTCATTATGACAAATACAATCACCATATCATTACTGTATTTTGTGCTGCTTGCCAAATCAAGCCCAGAATAGTTTCTTCTGCAATCCTCTAGGTCCTCCAGGCCCACTATGCTGCTTTACAATAACACTTTGTCTCTTCTGCTCACCTGTATATATGCTTCATGTACAGTGTGTGAGTGTTGTGTTTGAGAGAGAAAATGAGAGAAGAAAGAGAGTAGACTTTGGAGAATATGTGAGAGATTAGCACTTTTATTCATTTGATTCAATTCAATTTAGATTTCCAGATTTGGACTTAAAAACATTATATGTGAAATTCTGATTTATATCATTGAAATGTTTCAAAGTCAATTTTGGTTATCACACTACATTTGAGAAAGTCTTCCCACCCTCTCAATTCAGTTATATTTTCTTCTAGTTATATTTATTCAGTTATATGTATTCTAATTATAATGCAGCACCTGGCATGTGGATTGGGGATTGGGAGCTATATGATCATTTAGTTCTGATAGTTTGAGGCAGAGAATTTCTAATGATTACCTAAACTCTACATCTCAAATGTTTTATATTCTGGGTTTACAATGATAGTAAATTTCTTTGAAATACTTCTTGTAAAACATTGCATATAGATTTTAGTCCTCAGAACCATCTAGTCATAGAAGAAATAAGTTTTTGTAAGGAAGATGCCTCAGAGAAAAGCAGTAAAATCATCCAGGATGTTAAATAATTATCCATTTAAATTTAGTGTTATATGATAAGGAAACTGAAGAAATTAATCTACACTGTGGCTGCACCAAGAGAAAAAGGTGTAGAAATAAACGTGCATGTGTGTGCGCACACACACACATACACACACATTGTTATCAAATTGTTATAGGATAGTTTAGTTCTATTGCAAATAAAAACTCAATAGGAAATGTCAATTTCCTATGTAGTTCCAAAAAGTGGGCCCTTTCTATGTTTGTCTTGGAAACTAGGGGAACTCTTGTTATAAGATGTTGAATTTGGCAAAGCTTGAAAAAGTCTCCTATTGTATAACAACTCTTACTTAACATTACCCTACTCTCTTTTCTTTAGTTACTGTTTTCATTTAGATATTTGATTATCCATTTTCTATATTTTTTTCATTTTTTGAAGATTTTTTTTCCTTTCTTAGTGTCTTGTAACTCTCTGGCCATTTTTGCCTTCTGTACATAAATGTTTTTAATATTCAGAATTATTTAGAGTTTTATTGAGGTATAATGGGTATGGAAAAATGTATACCTGTTTATTGAGTACACTTTGTTGTATTTGTACACGCACAAACCCCTGAGATTACAAAAACACACAATTAAGGAAATAAATATAGCCAGCCCTTTCCAAGGTTTCCTTGAGTTACTTTTCTTTGGTGTGTGATAAGTAAATTTAACATAACCCCTACTGAAGTGCATGTCTTTACAACTTAGTAACCTGTCATAATTTAAACTCACTTTTCTTAAGCAATAACTCTCCTCATTGCCCCTCCTTGCTGTGTCTGACAACTACTGTAATATGGTCTGCTTCCATGATATTAACTATTTTGATACTGGATTCACAAGATTTTCATTCTAAGACAGCTTATGTCACTTAAAAATGTATTCTAAGTTCATCCATGGTCAAATTTTCTTCATTATGAAAAGAATAATTTTATACCTGTGTCAACCGTATTTTATTTCCAAATTCATCACATGCACAACAATAGCCTATCCTTGGCATGGGGACTTATGCTGCTGTTGACCTCAAAATTTTTGCTTCTGTTCTTTGCACACATACCCAGTAGAGGAATAGGTGGATTGTATAGTAAGTAGCTCTACTTATAATGTGTGCAGACTGTCCATACTGCTTCCCTTCATATTTCACATGTTCAGTAGTAGAGAAGAGTTTGTTAAAATGTGTTGTAAGGGTGATGCACAGGAGAATAACAGTTACATAAGTAGGTTAATGAGTACATTTCTTTTTGAACAGTGTTACCCCCTCCTTCATTTCTCCCACTCCCCTCACCCCAGCTGCCTTACCTTCGGGTGCCTGTACTGTCCATATTGCTCACTCCCAAGTGATTAGGAAAGCAATCTGAGGACTTTGCAGGAAAACAAGTGCCCTCTTAAACTGTTGACATTATGACAGTGTCTAAAATTTTGTCCTTGGCTAGTTATATAGCTACTTAGTATAATTGTCACCCAGCCATCCCCATTTGCTCAACTATGTCCATGACACACAAAACTCAGTCTTCCATTTCTCTTTATTTCTCCATTATATATTCTATTGAGGAAAAACTTTCCTTTCTTTTATATTCATGATTTTTTCAAAACAATGTTTTCCATATTCCTAACATTTATGTTTTTCTTTGGTTAATATAGATAATTTTTATTTTCTTCATATCCATTTGATAAATTTCATTTTTTTACTTGTTACATTAATTTTTTATTTTAAAGAACATTACTGCCTAATGTATGAAACTATAACCTCTCTGTATATCACTTTAACAACAAATAAGAAAAAATGAAATAAAATAAAGAATATTGCACTAGCACTATTGGTTCTGGGTGCTTTTGGTGGTCTTTTTTTCTAAATAATTATTTATTGTCAAAGTGCTGTACAGAGGGGTTACAGTTTCATACATAGGGCAGTGGGTACATTTCTTGTACTATTTGTTACCTCCTCCCTCATTTCCCCCTCCCCCTCCCCTTTCCGTCTCCTCCCATGAGTTGTTCAGTTGGTTTACACCAAATGGTTTTGTAAGTATTGCTTTTGCAGTTGTTTGTCTTTTTATCGTTTGGTATTCCCTTTCCCTTTTCTAGTTCCAATACATGTATATACAGTATACAGAGTACTAAGATGAGATACAGGGATAGCATGGGGACAACCACAGGAAGGGGATACAAGACAATGATCTTCTTGTATCCACATTTGATAAATTTCCTTAGGAATTATTATTATTATTTTTTTTAGTCCTGGAGCTTCAACTCAGGTTCTGAGTGCTGTCTCTGACTTTTCCTTTCTTTCTTTTTTTCCTCAAGGATAGTGATCTGCAAAGTGGGCTATAACTCCACTTGCATTTTTTTTATACTCAAATCTGACCAAATATTCATTTTTCTCTTGTTCTTATACTTAGGAAAAGAGTTTTCAAATACCACTTACTATGCTTAATATATTTACTTTTATAAAATAAAATTTGTTTTTATACATGTAGATTTTCTTCTGCTAGGTAAGTGGTGTGATAAAATGTTTCCATGGCCAGTGCATTCTGCAGCTTTGTTTCAGGAATCTCCACATTCAAAAACTTGTCTGAACATTATTGCATTAGGTTTATTTCCTAGTGTGTTGCAACTGGAGGTTGTTTTTTTCTTTTCTTTTCGAGCAGGTCCTAGAGAAGTAAAGCCAGACCATTTTCACTTTATTGTATTTGCTTAGGTGTTCAGAAGAGTAAACTTTTTTCACTTACCATTTGGAACTACCTAAAACATACCTGGGTCAGTTCTCTCCAATTATCCTTTCAGAAAATTTTAGTTTGAAGATTTATGTTGTTAAGACAGAAAGCTCCATTTCCTTTGGTCCTGCTTCTACTCTGAAGAAGGTGGTTGCTGGTCATGAGGACTGTTTCGAAGGCATAACATGTACTTAACATGATTTAAAAAAAAATTCCGTATGATGAAGGAAATCATTGTAAATCTAAGTCACTTGAATCAATAATTTACTGTTTACCCAAGTCCTGTGTTCAAAAATCTGGTCAGTTCTCATCTTCAGCCCTCTTGCAATTCCTTAGGTGCCTGTGGTCCCCCAACCACGAAGGGAGTCTCCAAAGTGACTCTGCACACAGTGTTTATTTGCCTTTCCTCCTGATGGCTTTTGATCCTCCTTTAGGATAGACTTGACGCTTTCACACCTTGATGTTTCCAGAGTAAAACGGTTATGACGTGACATCTTAAGGCTTAAACTGTAGTTTTCACCTACTTTTTCACAAGATGTTATCAGTTAGGGCAAGTAACGCTCATCTAAGGAAAGGTCTAAGTCCAGCAAAAAGGATGAATAATATTTACCTTTTGAGATAAGAGATAGGGAGGCCCAAAGTAAAAAAAAAAAAAAAGTTTGAGGTTGTAAGTACAACAGAAGGAAAAGTTTTAAAAAATTCTGTCATATCTGATCAGCTTCTCTGGGGCCATATTCCTTTACTTCTAACAATGGATATTGAGTTTGTGATTATAAACTTTATGAATCCTTAAGGAATAAATTAGAACGTATAATAATTAATTAAATATCTACAAGAGATTAGTAAATCACTCCATGTCACACCTACTTAGCCGTCTAACAAATTCAGATTAATCATCTACCTGTTTACTTGGTAACATTTTGGGGTCAAATTCTCAGGTAAGTATTTAAAATAATTATCACTATAATAGTCATAATATCTCAATGAATTTATTACCCTCCAAGTTATCAAAGCTGAAAATGCGAAAACAGAATACTTTTTATTCTATATTTAGCAAACATAAATGGTGCTTTAAGCTCTGATTTCTCAAACTAAAAGCTGTTGATAAAGTTGTAGTCACAAAATATGGTAGGTCTATTAGAACATCAATAATATTAGTTGGGTTTTGTTCCTTCATGTTCCTTCATGTGCACTATTTTAATATTATGTTAGTCTATATTTTATTTGAAGAAAATCCTGAAAAACAATTCAGAAATAATCTTAATGAAAATTATTCAGTAAAATTCATTCTACAGCTAATAAACACACTAAGATGCTACAGTAATCAGATGAGTTGCTGTGCTTATCAATTAGAAGGTGCTCAGAGGAACTTTAAAAAAATGCACAAGTGTCTACTTCCGAACATAACCCATATGTAACTAAAGCCATTTTTGAAAGAATGAATTAATAAAAACATTTAATAATGTTTAATTATTTTGCCAAACACAATCTTTAAGCTCAACAGCATGAAATGTCTAATTCTAAATTTGTTTACATTTTAAATAATTCAAAGTAATTAGAGTGGAGATATATATATATATAATATATATTAGAGTGGAGATATATATATATATATATAATTGGAGTGGATATATATATATATATATATATATATATATATATATCCACTCCTGGGGCTTGGACTCAGGGCCTGATCACTGTCTATGGCTCCTGAGACACAGCACTACTTCCAGCCTTTTCTGTTTATGTGGTGCTGAGGAATCGAACCCAGGGCTTTATGCATGCTAGGCAAGCAAGTAGCATGTAATAATTTTGGACCAGTTGTAAAATGATAACCACAGTTTAATGAACATTTCTTTAAATTAATCAGTCAGATTTTTTTTTAGGAAACTTTGAACTCTTATGTGGACTAATTCATAAAATGTATGGTCATATACTTTTTGGATTATATCATCTTACTCTGTTGTCAAAGGCCAGAAATTCTTCCTCCTTTAGAACTGTGCTTTCATGTTTATTATTCAATAAGATGGGGGGGCATGGTGAGGTTCAGTAGATCTTATCAACAGAGAGGTATAGCCAGAAATTGAGCACGTGGCACCGCACATATCAAGGACACATATTTGATATAAAAATGGACACCTTATACTGGTAGCCAAAGCCGATGGGAAAATAAGTGCCTCATTTAATGCTACACTAATAGGCAGTATAATTTAAATTGAACATAATAGAAAAAGGGAAAAATGGAGAAGACAGAACAATAGCTAAGGCTAATCTGAGTAAATTATAATATATGCCTTTATGAATTGCTATGACAAAACTCCTTTGTATAACTATAAAAATATAAATGAAGGAAATTCAGGCTATGTTGATTTAGGGAAGGTAAAAGCAAAAGTGTTCGTGCAGCGAGTATAGGATGGTGAAATTTTAGAAATGTGCAGAAATACAACAGTGAAAGCTATAGAAATCATTTTACAAAACTGGGAAAGGAATCAAGGCAAAAGGATGGAGAACATGGGTTAGAGATAGGTATATTATATGTATCCACATATATATATATATACATCCACACAACCCTCTTGTAGAACTACTCAAGATATGCTGATAAAATTCCGACAAAAAATCAGGAAAGATTGAGTAGAAGGGAAGCCTGAGAGAGGCGCTCTCACTACAACCTCTAAGTAAACATTTGTATATAAATGCAAATAGTTAAGGGTGTGATAAGCTTCATTTTATAAGAGAAGGAGAAATTGCATTTGAAACAATGACGAATCTGAGTGAAAATGTTCATCTGCATGCACTCATGGGGTTAAGAATAAAGTAATTGGAGGGGGCTGGGGATATGGCCTAGTGGCAAGAGTTCTTGCCTCGTATACAAGAGGCCCTGGGTTCAATTCCCCAGCACCACATATACAGAAAACCGCTAGAAGAGGCACTGTGTCTCAAGTGGCAGAGTTGCTAGCTTCGAGCAAAAAGAAGCCAGGGACAGTGCTCAGGCCCTGAGTCCAAGCCCCAGGACTGGCCAAAACAAAAACAAAACAAAAAAAAGAATAAAGTAGTTGGAAAGCACTGCTGCTCTCTTTGTGAACTGAAATATTTTAACATAAATTAACCTGGTCAATGTTTCACAATAAATGTTCAAAGTTGATTAAAAAGCATTTGATAGCTTGATTTTGATGCCTCTTTTCAGCTTCAGGAACTTATGTAACAAGTTCACTTGCTTACAATAATCCTACTTACCTTATTTTAAATTCAGAACCTTTTTTCTTCTTACATTCCACTGTTTTCTTACCTTTTCATCTGTTTGATCATACCAAATGTCTTCATCCTGAGCTGGCTTGATAAATGGAACAAAACTCAATGCAATTTGCAAAATACAGTTTTATTATCATACCTTCTTTTTACCATATGTGCCGTAAAATATAAAAGCAAGCTAATTTGGGGCATTGTATTTTTATTTACAGTGTAGTTAAAATGGATGTTCAACCAAAGTATGTACAGTTATATAAAATATGCATTTTCCCTGTATGTAAGAAGATACACAAAGTGCAAATAGTAGATAATTGGATATGTTCTTATAAATAATGTAATTCAACAATGGTTTGAAAGTACTTGCCAATAATATTTCTCATTCTATAAATGTATTTCTAGATCTAAGTGTATTTCTTCACCCTTCTTAGTAAATTGAATAGACACCTTTTATTTCACACGCACTATATGCAATTAAATTATAGCAATAAATTGTCAGCACAGAGAAAACTTTCATGGGGGTATCATTAAGCACACAATTGTATTTCAATGTGAGGGCAAAAACACCCAAATATAAAAATAATCAGCCAAATAAAGGAGCAATTAAATTCTATGTCTGAAACCGGGCAGGTGTAAAATATAATGCTGCACTAAATCTCATGAAAATGTTGGCTAATCAAACCAAATCAAGCTTATAGTCAATGATTTTTGTATAGCAATGAGGACATTTTAGGAGACATATGAATTAGCGATATAAATTACCCCTCCCCCATGAGAGGCCAGCCAACAGTTTACTCACCTGAACCACACTTGAAGGATTTGGCACTAAATCTCGAAACAATTATGTCAATTTAAATATATTCTCATAAAGAATACTTTGGTAAAATTGCCTGCTAGGAATGAATAGGAGAACAATTACGTACCTGAAATTGGAAACCTGATACAAATCACCTTTCATTATCATGTCATAAAATCTGAAGTCCATATTATATAAACACAGGTTATTACCCCATTATCCAGACCTTCTTTTATTAGTGAGCTTGACACAGGAAATGTTAATACCCATAATAGCAAAGAGATTGCATCCATTTTATAAAACTAAAATGATTCCTAAACTCAGAATACTTGGCTTCAAACTCCATTTACACAATAGTCAGCAAAGGACTTATTTATGAATTTTAGACACCCAGGAAATGTTGCTTGTGCTTCCCTGAGCATAATTGTAAATTATGTGACTATACCTTGGAATAACTAGTAAAATGTAAAATACATACTAATATTAGCCAATATCTATATGGTTTTAAAGCATATAGATAATGATAAACCACATGAAACAACTTTGATTTGCAATTTGAGATTATATATGTATATATACATATATACATAAATGTGTGTATATTCACACACATCACACAAACACACACACATATACATACATACATATGCACACTCCTTAGAGAAAGATTTTATAATTTGACTTGGGATTTAACTATTCCCATAATGCACAAATATCCTATTAAGCAAACTAATATATCTTAATAAATAATTGATAAACTTCATGCAGATACCTTCCCAGTACCTATTGTTTTATATATCACTATGTTGAATAGAATTGAAAATATCTAAATAATGACTATATGCTGCAAGTTTTATTCTCAATACAATTTACCTTAAAATGCCATTAATTGAAAGAAGAAAATTTTCAACCATGTAAGAATTATGTAGAAAAATATTTTGGTCATTCAATAGATAATTATTATAGTTTGAGATATCAGTTTATTTACAAATGTTTGGAATGATATAAAATCACAGAATTTTCTGCTCTATTAAGTAAATACCACTGGGTGATCCAATGCTATAAAATGGGATATATGCAAACTACTAATGGAAAACTATAATTGTGGAAGGACCACATTCCTCTGACCAGTAGGGGAACTTAGCCTCAGCATGGAATTCTGATGCCCTTTCCTGGAACACCAGAGGGCCAGAGGGAGAAAACTCCCATTAAGGAATTTCCTGTGTTTGTTGGCCAAAGGAAACCACTTTGTCATGAGATTCTCCTTCCCTGAATAGAATGTCCCTGGGTTGTATTGTCTGCACAACTACTCCGGAGAAGGGCTTTTACAGGTTTGCCCAACTACTCTGGAGAAGGGTTTCTAAGGGTTGTATTGTTTGCCCAACTACTCTGGAGAAGGGCTTTTACAGTATTAGGGAATTGTATTGTCAAGACAATTGAGCTTTGCGGAAGCTAATTAGAGCTTTACCTTTGCTAATCTGATCCTTTGTTATGGTGATATCCATGGTATGAATGGAGTGGCAAATCGTTCTGTTTTGCTCTTGTATTTATGAATTGATCTCTAACCCTATATATCTCTCACACCGCAAGAATAAAGCGCTTATCTTCTTCTCAAAGAACCACTATCCCTGTGTCCTGTCTTCATTGCAGTTACCCGTGCCCCAACATATAATAACATTCCTCATGGGCTTATTAGACATGAATTTAAAACTGCCATTAGCAAACTTAACTAATGTTATTATGTTTATAATTTTCAATGAAGAAATCAATACAGGAGAAACAATGCAACTTGATATTCATATATAGTTGGTAGGTGAGAGTGTTAGTCAGCTATTGATCCTACAGAAGCCCAGGATAGTTTTAGGGTTTGTTTGATTTTTATTGTAAAGATGACTTACAGAGGGATTACAGTTACATACTTGATGTAGGGAATATGTATACATTTCTTGTCATGCTTGTTACCCCTTCTTCATTTTTCTCCCTCCTTCCCTCCCCCCAACCCACCTGCCTTGCTTTCTTCATTTAAAAATATCTTCTCCTTGATGGACATTGTCATTCTAGTCTACAATGCTTATGACCTCTGTGATTATTAACAATAAAACAATTCCTTCCAGATCAGGTCATATATACACATAGATTTATTTTGCTTAGAGTAGTCTGTTCCTTCTTTTTCTCTCATTTCTTCCCTCTTCCCCACTGCCCTTAAGTTGCTTAGTTTGCTCTCACCAGTGTCCCTTGCAGGTGTTGGGCTCTTTCATCTGTATTTTCTCCCCATTTTACACTCATTCTGTGTTCTCCTCCCAGCTTCTTTCAGATGTGCATGTGTATACACCATATGTGAAGTAAAGAGTTTTAGGGTATTTTTATGAAAAATATTGGAAGGCATTTAAAACACACTACGTTCCTGATATGAAATCCCATGGTCTTAAAATACCACTTTAAAAAGATGTCACATTATTATTTTTACTGAAAAGATTTTAATACAATTTGACAATTTATTAAAGCTCCTATTTACCAGTTAAGGGAAACTAGCAAGCACACAATAACAAAACCAGTAAGGAACAGACCTTTCTCCTTAATTATTGCTCCTTTGAAAGACACTAGAAGAGAAATAAATTTAAGAAATATTTTTATAAATTTAAATGTTAAATTTTAGTCACATGCTGATAAAAATAGTACACAGATTTTCCTGAGTGCCTCAAATTTTAGACAATAAATGCATTTATTCTCTATTCTGTGGCACTGCAGTTTGTCACTTGAGCTTCTTATCCGTGCCACAATTTGTTTCAGGGAGACTTTTTTCCTCTTTCAATCCCTTGCTTCATTTTCCTAACTATTGAAAATATAATACATTCTTACATTCTTCTATTTCAACTGTTCAGGTTTAGCAATTTGAGTAATAAGAACTTCTAGCAATATGTCTGCTAGAGTAGTGCAAGGTTGCCAGTTTTGAATGCATATAAACCATCCTTCAAGATTAGATCCAGGTTAGGAATGGTTCTTTTTTTTTTTTTTTTTTTTTTTTTTGCCAGGCCTGGGCCTTGAATTCAGGGCTTGAGCATTGTCCCTGGCTTCCTTTTGCTCAAGGCTAGCACTGTGACACTTGAGCCACAGCGCCACCTCTGGCCGTTTTCTATATGGTAGTGCTGAGGAATCAAACTTAGGGCTTCATGTATACCAGGCAAGCACTCTTGCCACTAGGCCATATTCCCAGCCCAGTTCTTTACAATTAGTTTCCTGAGGAAGTATTGAACAGAATAAAAAGCTTACATTTATTTTACACATGTTTCTTATGATGTGTTGACATTGCCCCAAAATTGTGTCAAAATCTCATTTTAAGAATTTGCCTTAAAAATGCCCAAAAGACAATGGAAAAGGCAATCTAGACATGTAGCAAATTTTCACTAATTATTTTTAAGTTTTTATTCCTACTGCAGGAGATAATGGACTCAAGTCCTTCACTTACTTATGCATGAGATATTCAGGAACTTGGAGGGAGCAGAAATAGAAAACAGGTGGCAAGGAAGTATGGGCAAGAGAAATGAAAACTGTCTTCAAATAGGTACAAAATATGGAGATATTTATATACTGCAATGTGCCTACTAACTGTGCCAACAGCAAAGGGCCTACCAAGAGCCACAATGTATTATGTTCTCCAGAATGTCACATTCACCAACCATCATTTCCCTTACAATACAGTCCTTCTTCAACACACCCCAGTACAAAAGTCAATACACTAGGAATGGAGGTTTTACGCAGCTTTGACAATTTGTCTCTAATGTAATTTTAATATGCCTTGCTCAACTTTCAGGTATTGCTAATACAATAATATTAAGATATATGAATTTTCAAGATGTCATTAGATTACAGGGATGGCTCCTTTGTGTATGGGATTAAAACTTTTTATGATCAGATATTAATTGTAAAAGGGTATATATATATGTATATATATATGTATCATGATAGTTCCATATATATATACAATGTGTTTTATCAGATTCACTCCTTCTATTACTCTTTATAAACCTACACATCTGCATCTTTTTATCTTGACTTTCTTCCATGTGCACTGAGATCACATTAAGACTAGATTCAATGCTGAAGTCTTGATCTCAGACTTTCTTCCTGTCTCCAAATTTGTAAAAAAATAATAATAATTTTTATTTTTTATAAATTATTATTTCTCATACAGAGTTTGCTCAGCAAAAGTGGAATTAAGATGGTCTCTAATACTCAGAAGGAAGCCCTCAATGTACATTGAATCTCCCAAGGTCAGAGATCAGTTTGAGTCTATGTGTTAAGCTCCTTAAGCTACAGAGATCAGGAAGCCATCACTCATAGCTGCTCCTTTGTATCATGGACAGTGATTCTTCTTTAGAAGAAAAGACTTATCAGGAATATCCTCCTGCCTATAATATGGAAGTTACAATGCAACTCTACATGTCTTCATTTTCATAGAGACATAAAAACATAACTTCTTTCCCCAAAACAATGTACATTAAAATAATTATCAAGGGGTTCACATTCTTTGGGTTTATTCTCTTTCAAGATCCTAAGTCTAGAGCAATTGGGCCATGTATCTTGGAATTGCTTACTGATTAATCAATTTCAGTTCCAGACAGAAGATAAAACTTAATAGTTTTGAGATACTATGTTGCAGGATTGAACATAATCATGAAAGAGTTGATCAAAATTTTGTCCTTCCTTTGGTATCAAATTGCGCTAAGCAGAAAGAGGTGTGTACTTACAGAAAATTCCAAACTGTTCACCAAGCATGTGGGCACATTTTGAAATGGCACACCCTGCAATTTCTATCTACACTTACAATGGCCATGTGACTGACACTCATAATGAAGTAAAAATGGAGGTGAAGAGGAGGAGAATGCAGTTGAGAACCCAACGTGTACTCTAAAAATTTAAGCATAAAAGAAGGGCTGGGTTTGGAGGGATGGGTGAGAATGTTGAATAGGACAACCTTGATCAAGATATATTGTATTAACAAACATGTTTAAATATCAATTCCTTTGTGCAACTACTTAGAGTTTAAAATATAAAATAAATAATTAAAAAATATGTGTTACAGCCTAGATGAATTGTCATACTCCAGGTTAGATTTGTTGATGGGGAAAAATGTTGTATCTTTTCAGGAAGCAGTGAATCGTTAGGAAAATATGGCCTGTGGTAATTTTGCATTCAATCATGAATAGAATGAGCTAATAATGTACAGCTGGAAGTTATAAAACAGAATGTAGCACTATGTCTTGCTTGCTCTTGGCTGATTTTACAAGGTATTTTCAGAATATGATAAGCAGAAAAAAAAGGGATAAAATTACAAATAACATAGAGGAGTTTAAAAATCCAGGAACTTGCAGTTCTAGAAAATATTTATTGTTGTTAGTGGCAATATTTCATTCAATTACAATCTCAAAAAGTCAAATATAAGAATGTTTTTTCTTTAATTGGCAAATTGGCACCAAACCTCACAGAAAGTAGGAATTGGATAAAAAAAAAAATCTAAAAAACTCAGTGTGTGTTAGTGTCTAAATTAGAGTTCCAGCAAAGGACATACCATTAATTAATTTCATTAAGCTGGACAAAATGTCTTAGGAAAAGAGATTGAAACTACAGTTCTCTTAACAAAGCCTTACAGGAAAGATATATCTGAAATTAATTTGACAGTGAGAGAAAAATCTAACTTACTAAATAAATAAGCAAAACAAAAGAAATCTAACTAGAAAGGGATTGGGCTGTTGTCATTAGTGCATAGACCTGACTACAGTAAAAGATATGAGTCCAATTAAATGTAGAGTGTCTAATGCCAAAGTCTCCCAATAAATTGAATGATAAGAAAAAGAAATACAAAACAAGGCTGAACACAATCAGGGACTGACAAACTTCTCTAAATACAGAGAAAGAAATGCCAGATGTCCACACAGTACCAAAACAAGTTGCAAAAATTAATTTGTAGGCTGTCATTGTTTTATTATCTGGACACTCCTGAGAGGTTAGATAATAGGTGTGTGATATATAGATGGAGAGATAGATAGATAGGTATGGATAGATATGGATAGATAAATAGATCTCTGTATGCATATATGTGTGTATATACAGATAAGTGTGTAGATATATGTGTGTATCTAGTTATCTATTTATATACACATGTGTATATACGTATTTTAGAGAGTACATTTACTATACTAACTAAAAATAATTTGTGTCAATAAAAATACTAAATCACTAGACAGAAGAGAAAGAAAGAGTGAATAATCATTTTTCCCTTTGATGTTACTGTGTTTTGAACTCAGTGCCTTGCTAGGCAAATGCTATCCCCTTTAGGGCATGCTTCCAATCACTTTCACATTATTACACTCTTTAGATATGGTTTCAAGATTTTGCTTAGGGTTGTCTTGGATTCTTAGGGTTGTCTTGGATTCGCAATCTTCCTGCATCTCAGACCTAACATATTTCATACCTCGATGAAGTCTGACCATTTCTTTCTGAATAGTAGCATGGGGAAATACAAAGTCACCATATGAGATGCAAATTGAAATCATAATGCCAAAATTAAACTCTGAGGATATGAAATTCAACAAGTAATCACACACACACACACACACACACACACACACACACACATACACACCATATCACCCCCCCACATATCAATGCAAGTAGGCAACAACCTCAAATAGTTTTTTTTTCCCTAAAAGCTATTGAATAATATAAAGGTAATTCTGTAATGTAAATAAGATTGGAAATGTTCCAAAATAGATGTTAAGAGCAGACAATAGCTTTTTTATCAAATATCGCCCGTCTTCAGTTTATTATTAAATATTCATAGAAAAAAGTAATTGTGTAAATGAGCACAAATTGAAAAGATTAATAAACAAATTTTAATAATCTAACAGATGGAAGAAAATAACAAGGCCCTTCATTCTTTCTATTCAGTGTCTCTCTTCAAAGACACATACCACACAAACTTTGAAGAATAAATTTACCCTTTCATATTTCTTACACAAACTTGATTTGTCTTATTCTATAAAACATAGAAAGTTCTTATAGACTTAAAGAATAAGCATATTAATATGTGTATATGCTTAAAATATACAGCTATGAAATCTGTTAAAATCAAAAGAAAATATTAAATTAGGAAAAATGCTGGAGAATGGAATCAGGAACAACTAGCATCTGCATAGATTCATGCCAGTCATTTCCCCAGACTACATATCGTCATACTGCCTAAAATATCACTCAGGGTATCATTGACAAAAAGAAAAGCTACACTAACTTTTGGTATCATTGTAGAAAATACTTCTAAACAGCCCCATATAAACAAAAAGAAAAAACAATATAGTTATTAAAATGTTTAAAAAAGAAATACATTGAATATAATAACTATATGTTGTAAGAAAGAATAAAGTAGTAGAAAAGTATTGAATGAGAAATTGTATGAAACAGTCAAGTTTCCTTTTAAGAGCCTGTACAATAATCACAAAATAAACCGGAATAGGGAGAGAATGAACATATAATAACAGATTCATTACAATGATGGAAACAATTGTTAGGATGGTGTTAATAAAGTCAGTAGTTGTTTTGTGAAAAAAAAATTTTAAATGATATACTAGTCTAAATGAAAAATAGAAAACAATTCTAAAATTTTCTACCAGTCAGCAAGAAAATATAAAAAGCAACAGTAATTTACTGGAACCAAGTAAATTACTGAAACTGGCTGTAGGCATGAAAACTCTCTGTGGATCAGTAAACACAGCAAAAATAGAGTAACAGTCATGATCTTCCTTTAAACTATAAGCAAAGCTCATATCCTATATTTACGAATCCTACAGAATATCTCGGATGATAGCTGAAATAGAAATTGCACATAAGAAAATATAAAATTTGTCTTAAAATCTGAAAAAAAAAAGGCAAAACTCATCTCAGAAGAAAAGTCCTTGGCTCTTCAAATACACAAATTCATGAAACCTAGTATTAGATACAAACTTTTCTTTCAAAATAAAAGTATTCAACAGACTTGCGGCTATAATCCTCAAAAAGATTAGTTTACATATTTGAGGGCAGAGGGTGAAGCAGAATATAATTATAAAATTAACATAATTATGAACAGAAAATTGAGCCAAAACTTCTTGAAGGACATGGTGCTGTGGCTTAAGTGGTAGAGAGCTTGCCTTGAGATGAGCTCAGGGACAGTCCCCAGGGCCAGAGTTCAAGCCCAACAACAACAATAACAACAACAAAAACAAACAAACAAAAACAAAACCCCACAAATCATTCTGGAAGGAAATAGTTAACTAAATGGCTCTGAAGCTTACCTTCAGTACTTTTATGGAAATAATCATTTGTGTCCAAGAAATGAGAAGTTGCCACCACAGGTGAAGTACAACATTATGTATAGTCTCATCAGAGTCAAAACCATAAATAAAATGTCTAGTAGCCACAATCATATTCACTGAGATTTTGTCTGATAAAGCCAATTAATCCAGAAAAACAAATTTAAGACAAAAAATTTATGAAATATGAGAATATCATTGGGCTTTTATGTGTACATATTTGGCCAGCTACATAGGTAATTCAGCAGACTGGAAGGATAATTTATTAATTATAATAACTCATAATTGTGCAAAGAATATGTATCTTTATTCAGCATATTTGGGAGAAACCAATATTGTGTTTTGTTGCTGTAGAGACACAATTGCTACTTTAATTAATATATTGGTTTCAAGCTGAAAAATAGGGAAAACTCTCAACAAGATTTTGAATGCCAACTGTCAGAGAAAGTGGAAAAAGTTCATGAATAAATGTTGACATTGAGAATTAAAGACAACATTCTCATAAAACTAGCAAAATAAAACTATGTCTATTATTTTGCTTCAAATCATAATTATACAAATAAAAGAAACTTGTTTTCTTTGGTGACTTTTTTTAACCTAGCATACTAAGGAGAATATAAAACTACCCACACTTACTTTCTCTCTATTCACCAATGAAATAACTACCTTTTAAAAAGGTAACATAAGCCACCAATTACATCTGACAAATTTCTCATTCACAAACCCTGAACACCTGTGCAGAGATATTGAAGAACAAATCATTACTCAAAGGTTATGATTTTTAAAAATCTAAATAAATACCCCTTTCAGTTAAAAAGAGTGTTCTTTAATTGCAGGGCTGCTTTACCCTTAGAGATTTAAAATACCTTTTCCGCAAACTACTATCAGGTTCCCCCCACCCTTCCCCGAATAATTGCTAGTTCACTGCCAACATTATAACCATTTTTCTTGCAATTGACATTTCAACATTAAGTGACACTAAAGAACAAATACTGAGTGTTATTCAACTTATTTTGGCAATCAAAGCTGATGGGAAAATACTGGGTTTTCTCTCTTTCTGCTGTACAAACCTCCTAGCATAAAACTTGTGCTTTTTAAATTTCTAAACTTGAAAGTGACTATATAAATAGACTCTTTGGAAGGTAAAAAAAAAAAGTACATAACCAGAGAAATAGCAGTCCTGGCAAACTAATTGAAAATATAATCAAAACAAACTAGGCATATGAAAATGTTGCAAAAAATATCACTTCACCATTACATAATAGCAAAATTGATTTAATTATAATAATTAAAACTGTTAGTATTTTGTAACCATGAAAAGGGATAAATAAAGGTATGCCCAACCTATTATTTTGAGAGGAAAGGGTTACTTTTCCATTATTTACAAAGTAGTGAAGCTTTATGTCTTTAATATGGTCAGCCAGTAATTCACATCTAAAAAGTTTTGATTACTTATTTAAAACATAAAGTATTGTTTCTAAGGCTAAGCTAAGAATTATTGAGAAAGAATCTGCACCCTACAGAATTTGATTATTATTTATCAACATAGATATTTGCATACATGGTATTGCTTTGAAAATCGTTCATTTGGGGATTATAAATGAAATATAGCAAATGTAGAATATCAGGTATTTATTTTTAACTTCTAAGGTTTGAAAAATTTACTGTGGTCTTTGCTTAATGTCCATTCCTTTTACAACTACATAAAGATAATTGTTTAAAGAAAGAAAATTGTTACTATTTCACAAAGCAGAGGAGAAATTCAAAATGTAACAGTAAAGGTCATGAGCAGTAAAAAGGATAGAAAAAAATGACTGGTGAGGAAAAGTGAGGTACATTAAAATACCTGTGGTATGATTTCCATCTTACAAACACTGCCTCAAACCTCTTTTCTCACAAGCACTGAGGATTAAAGATCTGTTCCAGTATTAAGACTGGTTTAACATTTAAGATGCTTTCAGATACTTGATATATATAAAAAAGCTTCTCAAAGTAGTACTAGGAGACATAAAGTGTAATAACAGTTTTGAGAAAAGATGAAATGGAATGATTGAGAACTGTGCTCAAAGTAATAGCCAGGATATGAAAAATCTGAAATTCCAGGATTAAAATAGTATATGGAGATATTGAGACACAGGTAATGCTCACTGAAATAGTCATTTTTAAGTTGACTTGTATATAGTAAACTAGAATATCATTCAGTGTTATGGTTTTGACATATGGTCTTCAAACTTTTGTTAATTAAAGGCTGGGTCCCCAAATTAGTGCTGTTGTGAAGTACAAAGAGCTCAAGCAGTGCAATCTGTGAGATTTTCTAGACATTGAGGGAAGGAATAGAACACTGCCTCTTATGCTCTTTGCTTTGTTTCTGAACATGAAATGAGGCCATTGTGTGCTCTCTCACTACTGACTTGTGGGAACCAGGAAACTAAACATGGACTGAAAGCTTCAAAGTTGTCATCCAAGTCAAACCTTTCCCCTTGCTGTTAGAATAGCACAGGTGATTTTGTTATTAATAGTGTTGTGCTGACTAACAAAATCACTTGAACAGTTGTTTTCACTTTAAATGCACAAGGTGATTGGTACTTATTAATATTAGAGTAAGAAATGGATGGTATTAATAGTACTAAATATAAATATTAGGTTTTAGTAAACTGATTGACAGTTTTCCATGCATATAATTGTTTTATATATATATAAATGAATTTTACTCAGATCATTTAAATAATTATGTGTTTATTTATAATTTTTTTAAATAGGCAATTCTGTTTAAACCATTAATTTTACTGCATATACTAGGTATATGTGTAGGAAAGGTAAGTCATAACACAAAATGTCATGTCTGTAAAAATACCTGCAGACTTTATTACAAATTCAACAATTTATCTCCTCTGTCTTGTGTTATCAGAATTTGTAAAATTAGGTTAAACAATCCTACACAGACTAGTTATTGGAGTTCAATATTATCAGAAGCAAGGATACAATTATATTTGTTATTTTTACCACATTGAAGGCAATTAGAAATCAGCAAGACTGAAAGGCATATGATTAAATATTTGGGAAATCACAGATTACTACATCTATTTAATTAATGATTAATTTTGATTTATTTAGTTCTTGGAGAACAAACTCATTAAAAGCACTATTCTAAAATCTCCATCTAAAAAGCATTATTCATGCACTTTGTAATTCATAATTCTGCCAAAATGTACTAATTGACTTCTTACACTGAATTAAATTCTTCTGTGATTCATTTGGACAAACTTGGTCTTCAACTTTTCTGGAAATTGTGATTAATTTGAACCATGCTTGCATGTTATTCAAAGAAAATATTAAATACAATATAGTATCCTTTTCTTTTTAACTATATTAAAAGTATGGAGTGGATACAATTCAGCATCCTTTGCACTTTTTGAAAAAAGTATATATATATATATATATATATATATATATATATATACACATACTTACATATACATACATATATACGTACATACTGAAAAAAGTATGTATATATATATACATATGTATATGTCGCATCAAAGCAAGTGAAATATCAGTGTAATTTAAAGAGTTGAAATTGGAAAAAATAACTACATTGAGTAACTAAGCCAAATTGTGTCTTTGTTTTTCTTGTTTTAATTGGTGTTATCTAGAATTCCCTAAAATAATTAATACCTACTTATCTTTGCATTTTCTTGAGTACAAAACATTACTTAGTACCATTTTATTCTTTATTACAAAATATAGAGATTATCTTCAATGTACTATTTTTGCAATTTCTTTATTTTTATCATTTTCATTATTTATTTTTAAAATTACCTTTCTGTAGTTGTACAAAGAAATCGCTGTATAATGAAACAATTTATGTATACAATGTGTCTTGATCCATTTTGCCACTTCAACATTCTCACTCCATTTTGACCCATCCCTTGCCTTGATTTTCTTAGTTTTGTGGTACTTACAGTGAGTTTTTGGCTGAATTCCTCCTCCTTTCCCCTTTCATTTGCCATCCCCTCTTAATTTAGCTCCACTCCCAAACTTAGTTATAGTGAGGTTGATTTTGTTGCACTTTGACATAGTCTTTATACCAAATTAAATTATTTGACCTTTCCACAGAGTTTCTTGCACTTCATTTATATATTTGTAACAACTCTGTATACCACCAATTGTGTTTACTTACAGATTTATAAGCACATTCTAGCTAATACAAATGAGGGAAACAACCTTCTTTGGTTTTAGCTTACTTCATTTAATATAATTTTTTCCAAGTTTTTCCATTTCTTCATGAATAGTACAATACTATTCTTTCTAATAGACGAGTAAAATTCCATTGTGTATATATGCCACATTTTCTTGATACATTTGTCCCTTGAGGGGCATCTGAGCTGATTCCATATCTTGGCTGTGGTGAACAGTGTTGCAGTGAACATGGTGATATTGATGGCTTTACTACAACCTTGTCTGTTTTCTATTGGATAAATGCCCAGGAGTGGAATTGCTAGGTAATAGGATAGTTGTATGTTTAGTTGATTTATTATTATTATTTTTATTAGTAGCATCACCATCATCATCATGGTTATTTTTTTGCTTGTATGTTAGCAGAGAGCTGATAGGTAGTTTTTCTCTTTTTTCATTGTACATGTGATGTACAGAGGGGCTACAGGTACATAAGTAAGAAGATGAACTTTACATCTTGGTTTGGAGGGAAGAACAATGTTCGATGAGAATTGTTCTCATTTCATTCACAAAGGCAGTTCCACAATAATAATAGTAGAAACAAATAAAATGATTCTAAATACCTCTTGGAACATAAGGAAACTAACTACTTCTCAAAATTTTTTCTTTAAATCATTGATCCATTTATTAATTGTGTTGTAATTTCTTTGAAAATTTACATTTTGAGGATTTAATGATTTGAGCTCAAGGATATTGTGGATAATAGACCAACCCAAACGCCCCTCAGTTGATGAATGGGAAGGAGTAGGAGAAACACTTGGGCTCCTTGGAGCAGGACGGAACTTCCTTGACAATGAGCCAGAAAGTCTACAAATCAAAGAAAGGTTGGACAAATGGGCCTGCATCAAACTGCAGATCTTCTGTACGGCAAAGGACATAGCTCACAAGATAAACAGAAAGCCCACAGATTGGGAAAAGATCTTTACCGGCCCTTCAACAGACAAAGGCCTCATCTCTAAAATATATGCAGAACTAAAAAAATTACTTTCTTCCAAAACAAAACCGCAAAGAACCAATAGCCCCCTCATCAAGTGGGCTAAAGACTTACAAAGAGACTTCTCTGATGAGGAAATGAGAATGGCCAAGAGACATATGAAAAAGTGCTCTACATCACTGGCCATAAAAGAAATGCAAATCAAAACAACATTGAGATTCCATCTCACCCCAGTAAGAATGTCCTATATCAAGAAAACTAACAGTAACAATTGTTGGAGGGGATGTGGCCAAAAGGGAACCCTACTTCATTGTTGGTGGGAATGTAAACTGGTTCAGCCACTCTGGCCAGCAGTATGGAGATTCCTCAAAAGGCTAAATATAGAACTCCCCTATGACCCAGCAGTCCCACTTTTGGGTATCTATCCAAAAGACCACAAACAAAATCACAGTAATGCCACCAGCACAACAATGTTCATCGCAGCACAATTTGTCATAGCTAGAATATGGAACCAACCCAGATGCCCCTCAGTAGACGAATGGATCAGGAAAATGTGGTACATATATACAATGGAATTTTATGCCTCTATCATAAAGAATGACATTGCCCCATTTGTAAGAAAATGGCAGGACTTGAAAAAAATTATACTAAGTGAAGTGAGCCAGACCCAAAGAAACATGAACTCTATGGTCTCCCTCCTAGGGAATAATTAGGACAGGTTTAGGCAAGTCATAGCAGAGCATCACAAGAGCCCAATAGCTATACGCTTATGAACACATAAGATGATGCTAAGTGAAATGAACTCCATGTTATGGAAACGATTGTTATATCACAGTTGTAACTACTTTCAACGTCCTATGTGTGTCTGTAGCTTCAATTATTGATGATGTTCTTTTATCACCTTCCAGTGGTTGTACCTACACTACCTCTGTAATCTTATCTGAGTATATTGGAAACCGTGTATACTGGTATTAGAAGTAGGAAATTGAAAGGGAATACCAAAATTGAGAGTCACAGTGTAAAAAAAAAAAGACAAACAACTGCAAAAGCAATACTTGCAAAACTGTTTGGTGTAAGTGAACTGAACACCTCAGGGAGGGAAAGGGAAAGGGGGAGAGGGGGGGGTATGAGGGACAAGGTAACAAAGAGTACAAGAAATGTATCCAAACCCTAACGTATGAAACTGTAACCTCTCTGTACATCAGTTTGATAATAAAAATATGAAAAAAATTATCTTCCAAATAAACATTCTGAGGTACTAAAAAAAAGAAAGAAAATGTGGTACATATACACAATGGAATTTTATGCCTCAATCAGAAAGAATGACATTGCCCCATTTATGAGGAAATGGAAAGACTTGAAAAAAAATCATACCAAGTGAAGTGAGCCAGACCCACAGAAACATAAACTGCATGGTTTCACTCATAGCAAACAATTAATTCTTGTCTAGGACAGTCCTAGCAGAGAAACACAATAGCTCAATAGCAATGTACATGTGATCATTTAAGGTGATCCTAAGAGAAATATCCTGCATGTTCATCCTACATATTTTTATTATCTTTAAGTAATTGTATGAAGAGTTTTAAGTTGCACACATGTGAAATAAACCACCTGAGCTCTTTTTTTTCTCAAAGTCTGAATTACAGCCCGTAACGAAATTTTGTCCATTTCCATCCATTTCTTTGAAAATGACATGTTATTTTCTCTGTGAATTTCTAATCTCCAGTTGGTTGAATCTGTAAAAAAAAAAAAAAAAAAAAATCTTATATACAAGGAGGGTGGCTCTAATTCAAATGTTTTTGTTCCTGATTAAAACTATGAATGCATTTGTACAATGCAACTGTTGCTTTTGACCTCCACAGTCTCTGTACAAATTTATATTCCAATTTAAATGATATGTACTTCAAAGAATTGAAAATCCATTACTCACCTGTCTTTACTGCTAGTAAAATTGAGTGTTCTTTTGTACAGTTATCTTTTTCTTCTTTTCCCAGATAGGCTGATTCTCATTACTCTGGGTGATTCATTGTTCTTTTATCATTACTCTTCTTAAAAGTTTTTAGTATTATAAGGATTTGTCAACTATTTATATTTTTGCAGAACAGTAATGCTTTTATTTTGTTTTAAATATGTTATGGTCCTACCATCTCTTGCCTCAAATCTTGGAAGTTATTCCCCACAATCTTAAGTCAATCATATTCACAACCATGGCTGATTCTCATTCTTGTTCATCCTTTTATTAAAATTTAAAACTTTTATGTACCATTTACTGTTTCTTCTCAGTTGTAGAGATCATTTATTGAATTTCTTAGAGAAGATAAAGATCTTGAATTGCTTCTTTATTCCTTCCACAGAAAATGTACCATCATCTTAAAATTTTCTCTTCTTTTTGTTCAAGCTTTTGTTGTTTCTTGGGACTTGAATTCTGTGCCTATGCATTGTCCTTAAGCTTTCTTGCTTAAAGGCTAGTTCTACACACCTTGAGCTACATCTTCACTTCTAGACTTTTGGTGATTAATTGGAGATCAGATTCTCATGGCTTCCATCATGATCATCAGAACTCAGCTTCCTGAGTGGCTAGGATTACAGGCATGAGCCAACTGGTAACTGGAAGATTCCTATCTTTTATTAAATACCTTCTACATTTTGACGAAATAGTTCTTTATAATCTCTTGTGAAATTCATTCCTATGAGTCAAAAGTGTATGTGTATGTACACACATGACCTGCACATACACACAAATGGACACTGTAAATTAGCCATTCAACTCTCCTTTTTGTTTGATCATCTGATTGAATAAGGAATTCACATGTGAAACATTTTCCTTAGGGTCTGGGCTCTATTCATATGTAACATTCCTTATTTCTTTAAAGAATTTTGGAGGCATTCTAACTTATCAATCCTTTTGAGATGACATATCTTACTATTCAGTCTCTTCCAGGAAATAAATTCCACTGTACTCTGTGTATCGTAACATGTCGTAACATAGAGATTTATTGAATCTTGTACTTATTCTTCTTATGGAAAATTTGTACATAACTTACATATACTCTTTCAATGAGTTTTTACAGTCATTAGTGAGCATTTGAGGATATTTTCTGAAATATAATTTAACTCAGTTTATTGAATTTAAATATTTCTTTCGGATCTCTAAATGTTCCTTTGCTTAAAAAAATAAAACTATACTTCTAGCTATAACAAGCAACAACCCTCCCAGGATATTGACTAGAATCAAATTTGTCTTGGTAAATGCCTCTGTTAACATCACTGTTTACCCAGCGGCATCAGGACTCTCTTTAATTAGTTCTCCTTAAGTTTGCTTTGTAAATACAGAGTCACAAGGTGATCACTGTTCAAGATGTGATTATCAGGGAACTTTCATAATACTATATGAACTTCAGTCATCACTTATGGTTTGTGAGTATCGGACTAAAATATGTAAATAAGAGTTTACCACTTAAAATTTTTATTTTGTGTACACTTTTATTTATATAAATTACTCTAAAGGAAACATCTGTTGAATCAAAAAAGAAAAGGTTCTGAACAAATTTAAAAAAACCCACAAAATAAACATCTCACTGATTCTTCCTAAAGGAGGAGGATGTTAACATTCTCTATAATCTGATATTCCAAAGTTAGGGAATAGAGACAAATTCTTTCTACGAATTTTATCAGAAGCACTTACAAATATGGGTAAATCTACCCTTTGAGGGAAGTCCTCAATTTTTGCTAGAGTTCTTTATTTTTCAATAAGTAAATTTTCTTGCTGCTTAAAAAAATTGGCTCCCATACAGATGGCACTAAATTACCCAACTAGTTGGTGTTTTTTGTTTTATGTGTTTTGTTTTTTGAGGGATCAGTACTGTGTGACCTTCTTAAATAAAGTAAAGCTTTGTGAGGCAGGAGTGACTTTTCATCCACAGTAAAATAAAAGCTATTTATAAACATAATTTGCTACTTATAATCATATAAATAAGATTCATTACTTGTTGCAGTCATATTTTTCAATTATATCTTAGTGAAAGGAAACAGAAGTTCTTGGTAAATGATCTAAAAACAATTAGGATATGGAATAGCAATGAAATCACACTAGGTACTTTATAAATTTTACTTCAGTTATAAGTGTTGAGGCTAATACAGAGTTTTATAAATGCACAAATTACTAGATCTTTCAAACGAGGTTGATAGATCTTAAGAAGTATATTTGCATGCATCTCTAATGAGTTATCTCTTAACCTGATTGACTTTTTCTTTTTGCGGGTGGGGGTGGAGGGTGCCAATACTAGGACTTGAATTCTGATGCTCTCCCTTGGCTTTATTTCACCCAGGATTGGTACTCTCCCATTGAAGCCTTACATCCATGTTTCATTCATTCCCTCAATATATGCTAAAATTGATAAATGAGATATATTTCTTGATATCATCATTGTTTAAATGAGTGACAGTTTGAGGCGAGCCAGGGAAAAATGTTTGAAAGTTTCAAAAAGCAAGCTTGGTCTAGTTGTGCACACCTATAATATCATCTATTTGGGAGGCAGAGTTAATAAGGTAGAGTGAGGCTCACCCAGGAACAAAATTCTAATCCACCCTAAAAAAAACTAAATAAAAAAGTATTGCAGTGTGGCTTAAGTAATAGAATGCTACTGATTACAAACCACAGGACTGGAAAAATAAAACTATTTGTATTAGCTTTTTGTTATATACTAGTCTCAATCTATCCACCTGTGTTGATGACACATAGTCCAGAATATAGATTACAAAGCAATCTGAAGCAAGGATCAGAATAATATAAAATGTTCTTTATTGTGTACAATTTATGATTTCAGCATGCTGCACTGTCAGGTAAAGGAGAAACATGAGAAAATTTAATAAGGAGTTGACTAATTTTGTTTTTCTAATTTTTTTCCTGAAGATAAATACATGTTTTGGATAACAAAGTCTCTGATAATTATTCAGGAAATCATTATGAAATATGTAGTTTTAAATCATTTATATCAGTAATATTTTTACTTTCATAAATTTAACATAGATAAATATTATGACCTACACTGATTTAAAAATCTACCCAAGCCATGCATTATGGAATATCCTTGTAATAAAGCAAAACTCTGTCTAAAAGAATAAAAAAGACAATAACAATAATAAAATTAAAATCAGTCTATATGTCTCTTATGAACATTAAGAATTAAGTTAAAAATAAAAATATTTATCTGTCTCATTGTTTGTTAAGGAAAAACTGCAAATATCTTGATTTATTTTTCTGCTGAAAATGTTTTTTTTAGTAGTTATATATTCAGGATGAAATTACAAGACGGTAGATTGAAAAATGAGGAGGTAGTCTTAAAAATGTTACTGTATGTGCCTGAGAAACTGTTTAATCAATGGTAGGAAGATAATTAACATAAATATGTGAAATATTTTGTGGGATAAAAAGTTCAGGTATTTTATTTGTGAGCAATTTTTATTCTGTATTTATTTTTATGCTTTTGTTTTGTTTTGTTTTTAGCGATCGAGGATATGATAAAGTAAAAATAAAGCAAATTCTTTTGGTATGATCCAGACTCATCAATTTCTAATCAGGTAGCAAGCACTAAAGGGAAATATTTTAATAAACAAGTTCTTCTGATCTAAAATCCTCAGCAAGATTTTAACACATCTCAATGTTTCTTTCAGAAAACAGGTCTGATAGACAATGGTCAACATTCCACTGTTATCATACTTTTTCTATGTCTGGGTGTGTTCGTTATGTTGTGAAATAAAGTGGTAATTTCTTTTTGTGTCCACGTTCATATTCTTTCCTTTAAAAATGTAGACTACAAAACTAGTACTTTAAACCATTGTACCTCAACTCCTACCAGAGTCTCAAAACTACCAAGTGCTTTTTAACCAGATTAAGTAACATTTTTTTTTGTATACAAAATAAAGGGAGAAATCATTGAGAATTATATTATGCACACATTTTTAAGCATAAAATATAATCTGGATATAAATGTCATAATTTGGTTAGCTTTAGTTAGGTAATTGATTTATGAATCCTGTATCATGTGCAATTATATATGTGTGCATATACACACATTTATATCAATTATTATGAATATTTGCTAAAATCTGTGGTTATCAGCATAAAGTAATAGGCATACCCTTCACCACCCAAATTGTTTCCAGTCCTTTCGTGTGTGTGGAGGGGTGTGTGTGTGTGTGTCCTTTCGTGTGTGTGTGTGTGTGTGTTTCCTGGGACTTGAACCCAGGGCCTGGATGCTGTTCCTGAGGTTTATGCTCAAGGGACTAGTACTCTAACACTTGAGCTACACTTCCAATTCCAACTTTTTGGTTGTTAACTGGAGATAAGAGTCTTATGGATTTTCCAACCTGGGCCAGCCATGAACCCACAACCCTCAGATGTCAATCTTCTAAGTAGTTAGAATTAAATAATGTGAGCCACCAGTGCCCTCCTCTAGTACCTCCATTCAATTTCCTCCAGTTTCTAGGAGATAAGCTTAGTAGATGACATTGAAAGCTCTGCATGAGGACAATACATTCCCTTTCTTTTTATTTCCCTTTTCAGTAATATTTAAGCAAATATTTCTTGAATAATTATTTATTTATTTTCAAAGTGATATACAGAGGAGTTATAGTTTTATACGTAAGGAAATTGGTATATTTCTTTTACAATTTGTTACCTCCTCCCTGATTTTCTCCTTCCCCCTCCCCTTTTCCTTTTGTCCGCTTGAGTTGTTCAGTTGGTTTACACCAAATGGTTTTGTAAGTATTGCTTTTGGAGCCATTTGTCTTTTTATCCTTTGACTCTCAATTTTAATATTCCCTTTAGCTTCCCTAGATATTTTTAAAATAAAGATCTGATTCAACTATTTCAGTTAAATCATTTCCATTTTAATCATATTATGTTAATTCCATTTTAATTTGTTCCATTCTATTTAACATTTCCTGCTTCTAATTTGTCCAGTGAAATTAATACTTTAAAATGATGGTAACTTGGTATATAACTTAGGCCAATAAATTATACATGGACAAATAAACATACATTCAGACAATTTAAACAGTTACTCTGAATGAATCTTTTTTAAAAGAAGAACTTGTTCAATCTTTTTTGAAATATTTTTTCTTTTCAAAAACATGCAGTATACTTTATAGATGGAAGTTATATATTTGCAATGTGTGGCATGATGTTTGCTGTCTGTATAATTTTGGAATGGCTAAATCAAGCTAATTAAGATGCACATTATCTTACATGTTTGTTTTTTATGATGAGAGCTCTATATATTTCCATGCTCATCACAGTGGTTTGACGTTTTTAGTTCTATACAAAATACCATATTGTATATTAAAGTAAAAAGAAATGGAGTTATAATTCTAACAGATTTGTTCACTATGAATTATTTATATATACAAAAATTTAAGATTACTTAGAACAATAGAATCAAGATATTTTGGAAATAAAAGGCAAGACATACATTAATATTTAGATTGGAATGACATAGATGGACCAATTTTCTATTTAATTGAATGATTATTTTGGTGGTATATGATCATAATCTTGCACTTTAGCTCTATAGTTTAGTTTGATTGCTTGATTTTTCTCTGTGAGAGAAAGCTTGAATCCTTTGGAGAAAATCAAATCGGAATTATAGAACTAAGTAGGTAGTTTAAATATATTTCACTTTGCATTTATGTATATGTATATATGTGTAGATCTGTTATGGGAATAAGCTAAAGTATTTGAAAAACTTTAAGCAATGCATACCTACAGTATATGCCCAGTAAGTTTTAGTGGTGGTGGTAGTGATGGTACTGGTAATGATGGTGGTGAGCTTACATATAATACCAATATAATACCAATTGTGTCCTTTAAACAATCAATTATGAGATTACAGAACAAAAACAAAAGATTTCTATGTTCAATATAGATATTTTCAACATACTACTTATTCAATCTAACATACCATTTTTAAGTAGAAATTTGAAATCACATTATACAGATGAGGACATAATGACTGAAAACATAAATGACTTTTTGAAAGATTTTCCACACATGCAGTTCTCTGTTGCACAACCTGTGTTCTTGAGCTCTATCTTTATGTCCAAACCTTATCATCTTATGCAAAATTATGCCTAGGGCCAACCAATAGGACTCTTTCTAGATGTAGATTTGCAGAGCAATATTATTGCACACATAAGTTGCACTTTAAGTGAGATTTTTGTACTCTTTGGATTGTAGTCAAAAATAGTTAGCAATACTGACAAATTTCTCACGTTTTAGAAATTTTCTAAATTTTCAGGATATGTGTAGGGGGGAGAGGGGCCTTTCTTGAGTTGAGGCCCTGAGCACTGGCTGTGAGCTTCTCTTGCTCAAACTTATCACTGAACTGCAGCTCCACTTGTTGATGTTTTTTATTTTGGTTTTTTTCTTTTTCTACCAAGGCTGATTTTTCAACCACAATCCTTAGTTCTCAAGCTGCTGAGAAGTTAGGATTAAAGGTGTCAGCCACCATCACAGAGCTGAAATTTACAATAATTTCGAATGCCTTTACCTTGGCCAGGTCTATCTTACTGTGTATATGAGTTTGAGGTTATAATCCAGGTTTCGTTTTATTGTTGATAATTTACACAAAATAACATGATCAAATAAACTTTGCAGGATGATTCAATGTACAATCACTGATTGAAATATTAAAATAAACCAATGCAACAGCAATACTTACAAGACAATATACTGTAAACCAATTGTAAAACTCAGGGGAGGGTGGGGAGGGAACCAGAGAGGGGGAAAGTAGGAGAAAAATGATGGAGGAAGTAAAAGTTTGATAAGAAATGTACTCACTGCCTTATGTATGTAACTGTAACAACTCTGTACATTACTTTGGCAATAAAAGATTTAAAGAAAGAAATATTGAAATAAAAATTGCATTAATAAATTATATAATAATACAGTTATATTTCTTTTTTTCCAATTTTTATTATGAAACTGATGTACAGAGAGGTTACCGTTTCATATGTTAGGCATTGGATACATTTCTTGTACTGTTTGTTACCTTGTCCCTCATGCCCCCCTCCCTCCTCCCCTTTCCCCCCCTGAGGTGTTCAGTTCACTTACACCAAACAGTTTGCAAGTATTGCTTTTGTTGTTGTTTCTCGTATTTTACCCTTTGTCTCTCAATTTTGGTATTCCCTTTGAATTTCCTAATTCTAATACCAGTACACACTGTTTCCCATACACTCAGATAAGATTACAGAGATAGTGTAGATACAATCACAAGAAGGTGATACACGAACATCATCAATAGTAGAAACTACAGATACACATGGGATGTTGAAAGTAGTTACAACTGTGATATAACAATCATTTTCCTAAAATGGAGTTCATTCACTTAGCATCATCTTATGTGATCATAAGGGTATAGCTATTGGGCTCTTGTAATCCTCTGTTGTGACTTGCCTAAACCTGTGCTAATTATTCCCTAGGAGGGAGACCATAGAGTTCATGTTTCTTTGGGTCTGGCTCACTTCACTTAGTACAATTTTTTCCAAGTCCTTCCATTTCCTTACAAATGGGCAATGTCATTCTTTCTGATAGAGGCATAAAATTCCATTGTGTATATGTACCACATTTTCCTGATCCATTCGTCTACGGAGGGGCATCTGGGTTGGTTCCAGATTCTCGCTATGACAAATTGTGCTGCAATGAACATTGTTGTGCTGGTGGCTTTACTGTGATTTTGTTTGTAGTTTTTTTGGATAAATACCCAAAAGTGGGGTTGCTGGGTCATAGGGGAGTTCTACATTTAGCCTTCTGAGGAATCTCCATACTGCTTGCCAGAGTGGCTGAACCAGTTTACATTCCCACCAACAATGAAGTAGGGTTCCCTTTTGGCCACATCCCCTCCAACAACTGTTATTGTTAGTTTTCTTGATATACGACATTCTTACTGGGGTGAGATGGAATCTCAATGTTGTTTTGATTTGCATTTCCTTTATGGCCAGTGATGTAGAGCACTTTTTCATATGTCTCTTGGCCATTCTCATTTCCTCATCAGAGAAGTCTCTTTGTAGGTCTTTAGCCCACTTGATGAGTGGGCTATTAGTTCTTTGCGGTTTTGTTTTGGAGGAAAGTAATTTTTTTAGTTCTGTATATATTTTAGATATACTGTAGATATTTTAGATATATTTTAGATATACACAGTTTGTCCGTTGAATGGCCGGTAAAGATCTTCACCGAAACCCGCACTCCACGGAGGTAAAGCACACAGCGGAGACCAGCCGGCACCTGAGCATGGACGACCTGAAATCGCCAAGAAAGCGTGAGTACCCACGAAAGATATTCTCACTCGCGACCACAGAGCATACAGTTATATTTCTTACAACATAATTTCAAGTGATACAGCATTTTATTAATACACAGTAGTATTACATTTACATTACACAGCATGAATTTCATTTTTATAATTTAAATTTCTAATTTATCTAAATAAAGATAAATTTCTAGGAATAACACATAGCCATATGTTTCCCCTGATCATTGCTACATTGCACTAAAACTTATAATTATGTCTCAAAATGGCATTTTCAAGAGCATTATCAATTAGTAAACATTGGAAGAGGGACTAAAATTCTCTTTCTTTGCCAATTCTTCCTATTTTTTCTCAATGGCAACATTAATAATCCCCAGGGTAAAGTATATAAAGAAAATTACCAGCTCGTACAGGCTTTCAAACTATATTTTTCATGGAATGTCCTGACAAAGCTAAGAAACACTGTAAGATCTATTTTTAAATCAAACTTCTTCTAATCATTACTCTCATAGTCTTTCTTTCTGAACTCTTCCTGGGCATCTGAATCTCTTTCAACTCTCTGTATTTCTGAGCAGTAATTTGAAAAGGAAGAAGAGAACAGAATCTCTTATAACACCCTTGCAGAGTAACACTTTGTTTTCCAATTCCATGGTATATGGCATACCAAATTATTTCTGTGATTTTTGAAAGTAGTTACCAACCAAAAATTTACAGGTATGAACAATATATTTATTTTTGTAAAATAGGGTGTATTCTATTTCTTGGTCATGAACACTTGATGCCATTGAATGGGTGAAAAATAGATGAAGACAGAGAGCTTACATAATTGCACTTTTACCTGTTTCTTTTTACCACTTTGCATAAAAGAAATTTGCGAGTTAACACTTTGGGGTAAGCTGCAGCTTGATAGAAATGGGTTTAATAAATTAATACTTGTTGTATTTAATTGGGTTTTGAATTTAAGAAGATATTTTGCACCTTTTTTTGAGAAATGGGATTGTTTCTGTTTGTGTTTTAGTTTGAAATATTTTCTATCAAAGACTACATTGTACCTTGTCATTTTAAAGAAGAAATGGTAAACGCTGTATTTTTTTTCTTTGGGGAAAACGTAAATACCTAGTGATTCCTAAGTATTGCAATTGAGGAATCAAATATTTTACTAGACCCCCCTGAAATTTGTATGCTCTTATCTTCAAAACAAGCTTTTACATGAAGTGGCAATATGTGAAATGTGGAATATATGCATATATTGTAAGAAAATATGCCACTTTGCTATTGAGTGTTGCCTAAATGAGGTCATGAGAATATGACCAACTTTATGATGGCCAAGCACATTGACTCCAGAATAACTTAGAAAGACACAAGAAGGGGGCTGGGAATATGGCCTAGTGGTAGAGTGCTTTCCTCACATACATAAAGACCTGGGTTTGATTCCTGAGCACCACATATATGGAAAAAGCCAGAAGTGGTGCTGTGGCTTCAGTGGTAGAGAGCTAGCTTGAGCAAAAAAAGAAGCCAGGGACAGTGAGTGCTCAGGCCCTGAGTTCAAGACACAGGACTGGCAAAAACAGAACAAAAAACAAAACAAAAAGACAAAAAAAAAAAACAACTTCTTCTTTGAAGCCATAATTATAGAAAATACAATCTAGGTGCCTTATTATAATTGTGAGATGTCTAGTTGTGTTTGCACATATGCAAAAGAGGAATCAATCTACATGCCTAAGGCTTAAATTCACGTGAAGTTCAAATATTGCAAAACATTAGTCTGTCCAAAAAGTGCAGAAACAGCAGAACCATTATTAGTTTTATCTGCACATGTCAGCTTCTAAATACTTTTGTCTTATTGACTATTTGGAAGGAATTAATATTAACCCTTGCTGAGATTATGGGAACTGCCTGATAGATGAATGTTTTCAAAGTTTTGCTATACTTCCTCCTGTAACAAAGCTGTATGTTACCAGGAAGTAGCTTCCTCCCTAAATGATCAGTCATGATTTCATTTCCCAAAAGTGGTAGGTACCAAAGCCACACTATGTGAGAAACTAGCAAAATTAGCATCAATCTTTGTGAAAGATAATTAAAATAGCTGTATGTAGTAAATAGCTGTATGTAGTAAATTGAATGCATGCTACTCTTTAGCTACCTTCTCATGTCAATATAGACACATTTGTGCAACTGGAATTTTGTCCTCTAAATATTTTGAGAATTAATTAAAGTGAATACATTTAATTCAAAAGTATTATCACTGAAGTTATTCTCCTATATATTTATCATGTATTTATGCATGCCACTTGTTGGAGAAGATGATCAAGATGCATTATATTGATGAATTGCTTTGTTGATTGGCCACTCCTTTGTACAACTATTTAAAGATAATTCTTATAAATTTAATTTTATTGTCGATGATGTACAAAGGGGTTACAGTTACATACATAAGGTAGTAAGTACATTTCTTGCCCAACATTGTTACTCCCTCTCAGCATTTTCTCCCACTTTTGCTTCCCCTCAATCCTCACCCAGGTGGTAAATTTCCTTTTCAATATATTGTCTTGTGAGTGTTATTGTTACATTGCTTCACCCTTTGTCCTTTGCCTCACCAATTCCCTTCTCTTCATACCACATAATTTTTCACCAAAGACAATTTTAAAGTCATCTTATAGGCACAAAATAAAAGATGTATGAAGTAGTTTGGTGAAAAGATGTTAGTTTTCTGTTTCTGAAGTTAGATCTCACCAAAAGCAAGGAGGAAATATATATGCATATATATAATTTTCAAAAATAAAATAATAAAATATTTCTATGCATACACCCATCTCAGTGGGAAGAAATATTAATAACTTTAAAGATACTTTAAACTGTAGGGGAAATAGGCTTCCTTTCTGTTTCTTTTTTAATTTTGATTGTCAAACATATACAGAGCAGTTACAGTTTCATACTTTAGGCATAGGATATATTTCTTGTACTGTTTGTTACCTCCTCCCTCATCCCCCCTCTTCCTTTCCCCCCATAAGTTGTTCAGTAGATTTACACTAAACAGTTTTGCAAGTACTGCATTTGTAATCGTTTGTCTTTTTTTACCTGTGTCTCTCAATTTTTGTATTCCCTTCCAGTTTCATAGTTCTAATACCTGTATGAATGGTTTACAATGTATTCAGAAATAATACAGTGATAGTGCAGGTACAACCACTGAAAGGCGCTACAAGAGGATTATCAACAACAGAAGCTACGGTTTCACATCTCATGTTGAAAGAATATTATAACAGTGATATAACAGTCATTTCCATAACATGGAGTTGATTTCACTTAGCATCATCTTATGTGTTCATAAGGGTATAGCTCTTGTGATCCTCTGCTGTGACTAGCCTAAACCTGTCCTAATTATTCCCTAGGAGGGAGACCATAGAGTCCATGTTTCTTTGGGTCTGGCTAACTTCACTTAGTATAATTGTTTCCAAGTCCTTCCAATTCCTTACGAATGGGGCAATGCCATTCTTTCTGAGAGAGGCATAAAATTCCATTGTGTATATGTACCACATTTTCCTGATCCATTCGTCTACTGAGGGGCATCTTGGTTGGTTCCAAATTCTAGCTATGACAAATTGCGCTGCGATGAACATTGTTGTGCTGGTGGCTTTTCTGTGATTTTGTTTGTGGTCTTTTGGGTAAATGCCCAAAAGTGGGGCTGCTGGGTCATAGGGGAACTCTATGTTTAGCCTTCTGAGGAATCTCCCTACTGCTTTCCTGAGTGACTAAACCAGTTTACATTCCCACCAACAATGAAGTAGGGTTCCCTTTTGGCCACATCCCCTCCAACATTTGTCATTGTTACTTTTCTTGATATAGGACATTCTTACTGGGGTGAAATGAAATCTCAATGTTATTTTGATTTGCATTTCTTTTATGGACAGTGATGTAAAGCACTTTTTCATATGTCTCCTGGCCATTCTCATTTCCTCATCAGAGAAGTCTCTTTTTAAGTCTTTAGCCCAATTTTTGAGGGGGCTATTAGTTCTTTGCGGTTTTGTTTTGGAAAAATGTAATTTTTTTAGTTCTGCATATATTTTAGATATGAGGCCTATGTAGGTTGTATGGTCGGTAAAGGTATTTTCCCAATCTGTGGGCTTTCTGTTTATCTTGGGAGCTATGTCCTTTGCCCTGCAGAAGCTCTGCAGTTTGATGCAGTCCCATTTGTCCAACCTTTCTTTGATTTGTCGCATTTCTGGGTGTTTGTTAAGGATGTTCTGTCCTGTGCCAAGGAGCCCAAGTGTTTCTTCTACTCCTTCCTTTAGTGTTTTCAGGGTATCTATCTTAATTTCGAGGTCTTTCATCCATTTGGAATTGATTTTGGTGCAGGGTGATATATAAGAATCTAGTTTTAGTTTGTTGCATGTGTTGAACCAGTTTTGCCAGCACCATTTGTTAAAGAGGCTGTCTTTCTTCCATCCTATTTTTTTTAGCTCCTTTATCAAAGATTAAGTAGGCATAGTTCTGTGAGTTCATTTCTGGGTCTTCAATTCTGTTCCATTGGTCTTCAGGCCTGTTCCGGTGCCAATATCAAGCTGTTTTTATTACTATAGCTTTATAATACAGCTTGAAGTTGGGTATTGTAATTCCTCCAGCACTGTTCTTTCTTCTTAGGATTGTTTTTGCTATTCTGGGTCTTTTCCTGTTCCATATAAATTTCTGGATTGCTTCCTCTATTTCATTAAAAAACTATGTTGGGATATTAATGGGTATTGCATTGAATTTGTAGATAGCCTTTGGCCATATTACCATTTTGATTATATTAATTCTCCCAATCCAGGAGCATGGAAGGTTTTTCTACTTCCTTATTCCTGCCCTAATTTCACTTTTCATATTTTTAAAATTCTCACCATAGAGGTCTTTCACTTCTTTGGTTAAGGTTATTTCTAGGTATTTTATGTTTTTTGAGGCTATTGCCAAAGGAGTTCCTTTCCTGATTTCAGCCTCAGCGTTCGGGTCATTACATATAGAAATGCCATTTATTGTTGAGGGTTTATTTTATATCCTGCAACTTTGCCAACGTTTTGGATCAGCTCTAGTAGCTTGGGAGTAGAGTCAATGGGGTTCTTTAGGTATAGGATCATGTCATCTGCGAAGAGAGAAAGTTTAACTTCATCTTTTCCTATTTGGATTCCCTTTATATTTTCTTCTTGCCTAATTGCTCTAGCTAGGAATTCTAGTACTATGTTGAAGAGAAGGGGAGAGAGCGGGGATCCCTGTCTTGCTCCTGATTTTAAAGGGTATGGCTTTAGTTTTTCACCATTTAGAATTATGTTTGCTGCTTGTTTGTCATAGACTGCCTTTATTATATTCAGGAATGTTCACTGGAATCCCAGTTTTTCCAGGGCTTTTAGCATAAATGGGTGTTGAATTTTATCGAATGCCTTTTATGCTTCCAGAGATATAACCATGTGGTTCTTTACCTTGCTCCAGTTGATGTGGTGGATTACATTAATTGACTTGCGTATACTGAACCTGCTTTGCATCCCTGGGAAGAATCCAGTTTGATCGTGGTATATGATTTTTTTGATGGCCTGTTGAAGTCAATTGGCAAGAATTTTGTGGAGAATTTTTGCATCTATGTTCATCATGGAAATCGGTCTATAGTTCTCTTTTCATGATGAGTCCTTGCCTGGTTTTGGGATGAAGGTTATACTGGCTTCATAGAATAAGTCTGGTAGTGAACTTTCTCTTTCATTTTCATTGAAGAGTTTGAGAAATATTGGTGTGAGTTCTGTTTTGAAGGCCTTGTAGAATTCTGCTGTGAATCCGTCTGGACCTGGGCCTTTCTTGGATGGGAGATCATTTATTGCCATTTCTATTTCAATGCTGGATATGGGTCTGTTCAGAAGGTTTAAATCTTCATGGTTGAGTTTGGTGATATTAATTTTTTCTAGGAATTCAACCATTTCTTCCAGGTTCTCAAATTTGTTGGCATAAAGGTTTGCAAAATAGTCTCTTATTGTGTTCTGAATTTTGGTTGTTTCTGTGGTGATGTTACCTGCTCCATCTCTGATCTTATTTATCTGGGTTTGCTGCTTTCATTTTTTGGTCAGGTTTGCTAGGGTCTGTCTATATTGTTGATTTTTTCAAAGCACCAACTCTTTGTTTTGTTGATTCTTTCGATGGTTTTTTTTTTTTTTGTCTCTAATTCATTTAATTCTGAGTTGATTTTAATTATTTGCTTCCATCTATTGACTTGGGGTTTGGTTTGTTGTTCTCTTTCAAGGAGATGAGGGTGCTTCCTTAAGTTGTTGAGTTGCTGTTTCGCCAGTTTGTTGCTGTAGGCACTCAGAGATATAAATTTCCCTCTTAGTACTGCCTTTGCTGTGTCCCAAAGGAGCTGGTACTTTATGTACTTATCTCGGTTGAATTCCATAAACATTTGAATTTCTGTTCTAATTTCTTCAATGACCCACAGTCATTGAAGAACAGTCATTGAACACAGTGTGTTGTTTCAGCTCCATGTATTGTAGGATTTTCTGTGGTGGCTGTTTGAGTTGAGCTCTAATTTTATTCCTTCGTGGTCTGAGAGAATGAAGGGAATGTTTTTGATACTTCTGAATTTGTACAGATTTTCTTTGTACCCTAAGATGTGATCTATTTTGGAGAATCTTCCATGAGCTGCCGAAAAGAATGTGTATTCACTTGTTGCTGGATGGATGATTCCGTAGATGTTGGTTAAGTCTAGTTGGTCTATGCAATTGTTTAGTTCTGTGGTTTCTTTATTCAGTTTTTGGTGTGTTGATCTGTCCAGAGGTGATAGGGGAGTGTTAAAGTCCCCAATACCCAGTTATCAATGTGTTTGGGTCAGTGAGTGTTTTTCGAGTCAGGAGTGTTTGTTTGATGAAGTTGGGTGCTCCTGTATTTGGTATGTAGATATTTAGGATGGTTATATCCTCCTGTAGGAGAGATCCCATTAGTAGAATGTGGTAACCTTCTTTGTCTCTTCATATTGTTTTTAATTTGACGTCAATTTTGTCTGATACTAGGTTGCAATGCCAGCCTGCTTATGGGGGATATTTGCTTGGTAGATTTGATTCCTGCCTTTCACTTTTAGAAGATGTTTACTTTTGCTGGATAGATGCGTCTCTTGGAGGCAGCAGAAACCTGGATCTTGATTTTTGATCTAACTTATGAGCCCATGTCGTTTGATTGGAGAATTAAATCCATTAATTTTGAGAGTTAGGTTTGAGAGATGATCGCTTGGTCCTTTTATTATATCTATCTTGTTTAAAGCTGTGTCTTCCCATTTCTTGATCTAATATTCTGGTTTTCTATTTAGGGTTCATTTCTATGCTGTATTGTGATCTTGATTATTTTCCCTGTATAGTACATCTTTGAGGATTTTCTCTAAAGCTGGTTTGGTGGAGATATATTGTTTCAGTTTTTCCTTACTATGGAAGACTTTTATTTGACCTTCGGCTATGAATGAGAGTTTTGCTTGGTACACTATTCTTGGTTGGTCGTTATTTTTATTTAGGGTTTGGTATACCTCATTCCAAGCTCTCCTTGCTTTCCTGGTCTCTGCTGAGAAGTCTGGGGTAATTCTGATTGCTTTTCCTTTATATGTGATTGTTTTCTTCTCCCTAACAGCTTTAAGGATTCTTTCCTTGGACTCTATTGATACTGTTTTCATTACAATGTGTCTGTGGGATGTCCTATTCTGGTCTGGTCGATTTGGGGTTCTAAATGCTTCTTGTATCTGTATAGGCCTATTCTTCTGGATATTTGGGTAGTTCTCAGCTAATATTCTCTTAAATAGGTCGCCTATTCCATTAACTTTTCTCCAGGTTTACCTCAATACCTTTTAGCCTTAAATTGGGCTTCCTGATTGTGTCTTGGAGCTCCTGGAGTGATCTGTTTTGTTGCTTAGATTGGTTTTGTATTGATTTTTGATCTTTGTTCATAGATTCTAGGGAATCTTCAGCTCCTGAGATTCCAGCCCCTCTGCTTCAGTTAGTCTGGACTGTAGGCTAGCTACTTGATTTCGAATCCCATTTCCTTCTGACTGGACTTTCCTGATAATTTCCATGTCCTTGCTACAAGTATCTCCTAGGTCCTGCATGGACTTCTTTATTTCATTAACTTCATTAATTTGGTTTTGAGGGCTGTCTCTCAAACCTTTTGGTAGATAATTATCTTATCATTTGACTCTTGAAGTTCAATTATCTTTCTATTTGTGGAGGCCATGAAATTCTCCATTAATTTTTTTCTTTGCCTCCTCATGCTCTAGAATATTTGACTGAAGAGAGTCAAACTTTTCATTTATCATTTTTATCAGTAGACTTTGTAGGGCATTTTGAGAGTTCTCTTCTATGTCTTTGATTGACTGCTCTGCTTCCTGCTTGTTTTGAGTGGGAGATGAGACACCATCATTTGCCATCTTTCTTGTGTTTCTTCTGCCCATTTGGATTGGGATTGCCAATCTACAAGCACTTGTGAGCACCGTTTAAGACCTAAAGCAGACCTTATGAAGCACAGTTGTGTAAATCTTAGAAGTTCACAATTATATACAGATACCTTGTATACCTGTATATAAAATTAGATTTGGTTTTTCTAAAGAATACAATTTCAATATAACAACCAATCCTGAGCCCTGTATTCAGTAGTTACTTATTTACTGTTACAAACCTATGAGCAATTTTTGTTCTTATGTTAAGTTCTTTTTGGACTGGATGGCTTTGTCTTTGAACCCCCTTGATTCACTCTGATTGAGCAGGGATACCCTCTGTCCAATAACCAGGGGTCAATGGAATCTGGAGGTCCTGGAAGTTAGTCAGGAGGATAATTTAGAGGTAGTAAAGATAATAGAGTAAAATATATGGGGGGGGTTGATGATTTGGTTTAGTTTCAGTGATGTAGAAATGTCGAGAAGAGTAGAATCAGTAGAAAGAACAGGTTAAAATGATAGATAATGGAGTGTTAGCAGAAAAGAGTGGAGGTGTTATTCATAGGAAAGTAAATTTTTAAAGAAAAAGAATGTGAAGAGAGAAATAAAGAAAAATACTGGAAGACAAATGCACAAAACAGAGAAAAGTTATTTTAAAAAAAGAAAAAAACAGAAAAATGAACAACCAAAAAAAAAAAAACTTGATAAAACAAAAAGGTAAAAATGGAAAACAAAAAACCAATGACGTTCCAGAAATGAAAACAACAACAACAACAACGCTTAAAAATGTTTGAAAAGAAAAAAAAAATGGAGTCTTCCTTGTTTGGGTGGGCTTTCTACAGACTCTGTTTTCCATGAGATGGTCTGCAGTCTATTTTGCTGCTTGGCTTGTTTGATTGCTTTCAGTTTGCAGGTGGTGGATCTATTCTGACCCTTCTCCCCTGTTAGTGAAATCCTGGGTCAATGTGGTTCACATAGCTTGCAGGTAGGCTTTGGGCGTACACTGTAAATGGGTCATGTGAACAGTCTTGGGAACCATGGCACCTTCCCATCAGCTGTGGGGCTGCTGCCTTTAATGCCTGGCTTTGAATAGGCTGTGGACTCAGCAGGGCAGGGTGCCTCTGGCCTGGTTTACTTGTTTGAGAGATGCTTGCCTTGGGGGGGGGATTCCTCCGTCCTGGCCATGGAGGCCTCCTGGGCAGAGCTGGCTCTGAAATTCAGGTCTGTTTTGGGCTGGAAATTGGGCTTCCTCTGTGACGGGACCGTTTATCTGTCTTGGGAACTGTTTTTTCTCCCTTCTGGTTGTTCCGTCCTGCTGGTAGATGCTCACTGCTTTCGGTTTTAATTTAGAAATTCTGGTGAGCAGGGTGGGGCACCTCTAGTTGAGTTCACCTGAGTGTGTGAGCCCAGGCCCAGGATGAGCCTCCCGCCTGGGCAGGGGTCTTTCTCTTGGGCAGAGCTGGCTCTCACTGATTGGTCCCTCTTGCCCTTTTCAAAGATGGCTCCTTTGTCCTCACTTTCCCCAGGCCCACTTTAGTTCCAGTCTGGTCTGGCCCTATGTCAGTGTCAAAGATGGCGCTTTGCCCTGGTGTTGGGGGAAGGGCTACCTTCAAGAAGCTGCTCTGTGGGCACGAGTGAGAATGTCTTTTGTGGGGTACTCACACTTTCTCTGCAATTTTGGCCCATCCGTGCTCTGTCTGTGATCTGCGTCTATCTGCCACCATCAGGAAGATTTCTCCCTGCTAGCTGCTGTGTGCTTTAGATGCATGGAGTGTGGAGTACTGTGCTGGCACCAGCACTGGCATGATGGCAGGTCACCGCCCTGAGCTCAAATCTGTGTTTTCAGGCCAGCAAAGTCGAGTTTTCCTTCCTGGCCAGAATCCCTATACTGGTATAACTTACTTGGGCTGTCTTTCTAGGAGTAAAAGTGTCTCTGGAGTGGGAAAATTTCAATGTAGGAGGGAGCTTAGCTAGGGCTCTCTTGCTCCTCAGCCGCCTTCCCGGAAGTCCTTTCTTTCTGTTTTTTAAATTTAGCTTTCTGTGGGGAAATCTGCTTTCATATGTGACTCTCTACTCTTCCTTGCCGTTCCTTCACATAATCATCTGCCAATTTGAAAACTGAATTTTGCGTAATTAATTGTGGAAATTTTAATTCCTGGTTATAAGAAGACCAAAACCAGGATTCTTTTCTAGTGAGATTATTTTCATAAGTAAATTGGAGATTTCTAATTGCTGGACAGATGTCTCTATTAGAAATTATTTAAATAGCTCATAAACTATAACCAAAAATTGAAGTAGCAGATGCAAAGTCTCTCTCCCTCCCTCTCTCCTCTCTCTCTCTCTCTCTCTCTCTCTCTCTCTCTCTCTCTCTCTCTCTCTCTCTCTCATTTATTCTTTGGCTCTTGCTCATAGTTATACCAGATTACTCAGGAGCGGTATTTCTCCCAAGCAAGCTGCATCTACAAAAGCGGAGATGAGATTGTATCACCAGGTATATTCCAGTCCAAAACTGCTTTGTGTTTCACCAGTTAGTTTCAAGATAGAGTCTCCAGGAATTTTCTGCACAGGTTGGTCTGGTTCCCTTGTCTTTCTTCTTCTAGCCTCCAGAATGCTATGATTATAGTCATGATCTACAAATGATTGGAAAATTATTTTTCTTTCAATTTCTCTATACAGTAATGGAATTATATGTCTTAAATGGTTTGCTTGGTTTACTGTGTATTCCAGAATAACTATATTTAGAAAGCATATTCTTTCTTTGAAAGAAAGAATACTTATTTCTGAGTACTGATGGAAGCTTTTAATCCTAGGTACTCACAGGGCTAAAATGAAAGCACATCTTTTTGAAGCTAGCCCAGGCAGAAAAGTCCAAGAGACTCTTATCTCTAATTAATCTGCAAAACTTAGTAGTGGAGGTGTAGCTCAAGTGATAGAGCACCAATTGGAGTAAAAGTACCAAGCAAGAACATGAGGGCTCAAGTTGAAACCCCAGCACTGTCACACACTCTCACACATGGGCCAACACAAAGAAAAATATAAGCAAAAGAAAGATTTCCATTTGTAATATGCATACATATGTAACTGGAAGATTTTATATCAATGACCTCAAAGTTTTAGCAAGACAAGTGTCTACTTATCTTCCTTATCAGAATGGATAAAGATGACTTGCCTCTTATAGCTAGTGAGAGCATTTCCTTTTTTGTATAATAAAGTTTAAGTTACATAAATTTTCATGGAATAGATGACTTCTAATAATTTGTCTTTAACTTTTTTCTTGTAAACTTTTGATTTCTCATAATTTCAGAGACACTTTCTCAAGTTTTCCAATATTGTTTTGATTCAAAATAAGAAATTATTGAGAAACTGATATAAGAGAAACTTAGAATTTCTTAATGTGAAATGAGCAGACCATAACTGCATTGAAGAAAATAAGAATATATCCCTTTTTTATTGTAAAGGCCATGTTCAGAGGGGTTACAGTTACATAAGTCAGGTATTGAGTATATTTCCTTTTAAACAGTGTCATTGCCTCCCTCATTTTTCTCCCAGTTTTTTCCCCAAAGTTGGATAGTTCATTGCCAACATAGTGTCTAGTGAGTATCAATAGATACTTCCACCCTTTGTCCCACCATTTCTGTGCACATACATCCCTTAGTATTTGTGGTCTGACCCTGTCGTCCCATAGGAAATTAATAACCCCTATATAATCATGATTAAAACATTAGACAAAGGGTTGAGAAATCAGCTCAGTGGAAGAGCACCTGCCTGGCAAGTGCAAGGACCTGAGTTCAGTCTGCAGCACTGCAAAAAAGCAAAATACAAATCAAACATAAACTTCCACAATAAATGACTTAGCAACTGGTAGATCCAAATCTAAACAGAATGGAGCAGAATGAAAAAGAATATTAAAAAAATAACTTAGGGGGCTGGGGATATGGCCTAGAGGCAAGATTGCTTGCTTCCTATACATGAAGCCTTAGGTTCAATTCCCCAGCACCACATATACAGAAAACAGCCAGAAGTGGCTCTGTGGCTCAAGTGGTAAAGTGCTAGCCTTGAGGAAAAAGAAGCCAGGGAAGGTGTTCAGGCCTTGAGTCCAAGCCCCTGGACTGGCAAAATAAATAAATAAGGCGATAAATTTGGTGAAGTAGGTATTATTAATTGAAATACAGAGCGAAAGTGAATAGTTTTGTATGAAACAGCCATATGAAAGCATGAAGTCTGATTTCAAGTCTCATTACTGGCACTCCCTTCCCAGGTAGAAAAAGACAGATTAGAATGAAGGTAAAAGTATTTATTTATTGATAATCATCAATGAATGTTGTTGATGATAAATCACCATCTTCCTTTTGAATATAGCTGGAGTTCTAAAAGTAGTCATTTACTCTTTGTTGAAAAACTAAACATCTGTAACATAGAAATGTTATATCTCAAGAAGGAGAGAAGTAATATATTCTCAATTCACCACAAAGCAAGCCATAAATGGAAATAAATTTATTTATGATTGTGGCATTATTCAGGCATGTTAAACAGGCATATCAGTAAAACATATATGTGAATCTAAGCTTAGGAGAGTATATAGACTAATTATTGAAGAAAAGCATATAAAATTATTTTAAATTTTGGTACAGAGTTATTAACTCCACACACCATCACATAATTTTTAGACACAAAACAATGTTGGGTATAGTGGCCCAGATAGAATTCTAAGGAAAGATTGTTTACTGAAGTATTTCATCATCATATAGCCTTTCTGTGTTTATATTACTCAACAAACTACTCTCATTCATTCTCAGCTGTATTTTGTATTAGCCATACCCAAGTAGCATCATAAGTGGCCAGGAGGCAGTCATCATTTTCTAATTATTTAAGATTAGATGGTGACGCTGATATTGCCTCAGTAATGCTGTGTTTATTGAATTATTGATGTCTGATTTAAGATCTGAGCTTCACATCTTAATTTTCACTATCTGTTTTAAACACATTTTGGAAAAAATAATTTTATTATCATGGATTACCATTATACTACATACTGTTCTTCTGCTTATCCTTCAGATTAACACTCTTAATAAGCACATTCTGCTATTTTTTCTACTTATTTAATCTAATACATACGGTCTATTGAGGATGATATTACAAACTGGCTCTATGAGTGGAAAAGAATGATAATCAGGCACAAATGACAATATTAAGTAACATGTAAAATACTACATACAATACATACATATATAAAATAAATGATTACTTGAAAGTAATACTAAATGCTAAAATGACAAATCAAATTTAAGAAGTGATACTTGGAGAACATAGTATTCATATATATTTTGCATTTCTATATTATTTAGAGAATACTTACATAGTATATAATATAGCCATTGTTTAATTAATAATAAATTGATTTAATTAGTTATTAGTGCTAATCTACATCAAAATTATTGATGTACACCAGTAAAACTCCAACCTCAGGAATTTTGAATGTCATTTTAAACTTTTTTTCATTTTTCTTTTTGGTCTTTTCTTTTTTTGGTACTGGGGATCAAACCCAGGACATTGCACTTGCTAGACAAGTTCTTTGCCACTGAGTTACATCCCAACCTAGTCATAGTTATACAAAGAATTTTTGTTAACTTTTAAGTAAATTCATCTCATCTTGTCTTCAATGTACTTGCTCACGTTTAATAGGCAAAAAAGAAAAGTGAAGATTATAGATGTTTGACTGAAACTGAAAAATTTTAGTTATGTCTCCTGTATTGCTTACAGGAATAATTTTGGATATCACATGTATGTTATATCAGAATTCTATAGCATTTTTTTCCTGTACCTATTAAGTTCCTCTGAATTAAATTTTTTCCTGTACCATATAATTAACTTAAAAATAAAAAGTACTTATACTTCATATGTAGTATGGCATATTTGTTGCAGTTAATGAACTGGTATTGACGAATTATTATTAATTATAACTTATACTTAACTCGTCTGGATGGAGTATTTTCCCCAATGCTTTTCTCTTATTTAGTATAGCATATAAGTTTTCATCATTTTAGGGACCACTACATTTGCTAGTTATTTATTGCTTTTAAGGGGTACTGATAAATTAAATTATTTTGTACAATATTTGGTTTGTAAATATGTGGAGTTTTTTGTTTACAATTACATAGGGATTATATTCTTTTTATTATACTCTATTACAGAATAAAAAATCAACATAACTTACCAATGTGTGTGTCAACCTTGATCATAGAGCAGTTAGTGTTTTAGGTTTTGAATCTAGAATATCTCTTAAAAGCTCATGTGTTAAAGGCTTGGTCTCTAGCTGGCATATATAAAGAAATGGAACCTAGGACAGAGATCATTAGATGTCATCCTTGAAAAGTGTATGGAATCGTAGCCGCTAGTTCTTTCTTAAATCTTATCCAATATCAAGTAAACATATCACTGTCACCAATTTAACCACCATGCAGTTTTGTAGAGCCTAAAGCAAAGGAAACAAGTGACAACGTAATGAAACTTCTGAATCTGACCAAACCCAAACATTTCCTATTTAAGACTTGATTGCCTTAGGTAATTTGTCTTAAGGTCAAAAAGGTGATTAGCATAGTGTTTGATTTTCTAGTAATTAGTTTATTCCTTTTTCTACTTTCTATATTGTACTGATTAGAAAGGAAGTACTTATACATAGCCAAAGGTCAATATTTTTACTTGGATTCATAAGCACAGATAATTTGTCTCTCTTTGCCATTTTCTAATTTAAGTTAGTATGGATGCATAGATCCTTTGTGTTAAAGCTCAACATATTTTTTTCTATCCATTGCATAAATTGTCCCAATCTTTTTTTTTTTTTTTTTTTTTTTTTTTTTTTTTTTTTGCCAGTCCTGGGCCTTGGACTCAGGGCCTGAGCACTGTCCCTGGCTTCTTTTTGCTCAAGGCTAGCACTCTGCCACTTGAGTCACAGCGCCACTCCTGGCCATTTTCTGTATATGTGGTGCTGGGGAATCGAACCCAGGGCTTCAAGTATAGGAGGCAAGCACTCTTGCCACTAGGCCATATCCCCAACCAAATTGTCCCAATCTTAACCACTGGAATTATCTGTTGGTTATTGAATTATTTTATCATAGCTAGTCACTGTGTTTAGTTTCAGCATATATTAATTCTTTGTTATCCAAAGGTATTCCAAGATCATATTATATATTTGATCTATATAGATATGTTCCTAAATCATCTTACTAAAGAATAATGTGAGAAACTTATTTCTCGATGCTAAGAATATATTTGTTAGTGGAATGACATTGTTTCTTTGCATTCTAAATAGACAGAACAAGGGAATGTATGTTTATGTTTATAATGATCTATGTATGCACATATATCTTTAAATAGTTCCATATGTTCCACCTCTATTTATTAAGCTTAGCATAAATTGTGTTAAATGTCTCCACCTCAAATGCATTACCATATGGATTACTTTAACCTCATCACCATGCTAGATTTTAAAATCCCACAATGACTATGATAGTCCTGGTTCCTATATTTCACAATCTATTAACTTTATTGCTCTACTATAATATAATACAAGCTTAAAAGTATCAATATTGTCAATATCTGTATGAAATTTTTATGAATAGGCTGCAATAATTATGTAATATAACACTCATTTTTTTGATATTTGTTTGCAAGTAAATTTTAAGTAAAAGTATTGTCTTGGAACTGGGTAGATAGATGATACATATGTAGATAGACAGATAGATAACCTGTTTACAGCTCTCTACTTTAAAGTTGTTTTGGTGTGTGATAAGACACCAGCACATGACTGAGATGAGTACTTTCATACTGAAGGAAATGTTCCATTTCACATCAATACAATTGTTAAAAATGTGTCTAACACAAACTTTACATTTATGACAATTCTGCATTAACACTGAAAGTACATTACATAACAACTTTAGAAAACAGGTTAGATATTTTCATACAAGGAAATGACAAGGATCTATAACTGCAGCATAAGGCCTCTCAGCACATTTTAAAATCAAGAGCTACTAAAATATCTGATGTTGTTTACAGTTGAATTTTCAATCAATCAATTTCTAAATTTAACTCCTCTTACTGTCATTCTCCTCCACAATGAGACTCTTTTGTATTTTGTATTACAATTAAATCCTTTTTTGTCACATTTTGCACAATACTCTAAGACTACCTGACTAAAAAGATGACCTTTAAAATAGCATATGTTAAATAGCATATGTTACATTTTATGCAATGATTTAAGCTTTATGAGCCTTTAAAAATGCATGTCACACATCTACCATTACGTTGATTTATGAAACATTTTTTAATTCTAAAAAAATCTCCTTGATTCCTTTGTTTAATTTCTTGGATTTCTTGCATACACCTATACATTTACTAACTCTATAATCTTATTTACACAATATATGAATGGAGTCTCAGAATATTAACATTCATATATAGTTCTTTTTTAATTTTCTTCCCTCTCTCTCTCCCAATTTTCCCCTTCTATCCCACTTACAATTGGATAATTCATTTTCAACATAGTGTCCCCTGAGTACCATAAGTGCACATATAAAATATGTATAAAATATGTTAATATTATATATGGTTTACATGAAATTACACAAATAATACTAACTAGATAATTCTAGAAAGTCAGAAAGTGGTATTTGAAATTTATATGCAAATTTGGATAGTATAGGATAATTACTATTCCTTACCATTCATAAAGTACTTTGTTATATCAATCACTGTATATAGATCAAAGAAGTCAGAAAAGCAGGAGTGTACTCTTATTCAGTACTTGAAGCAACAAGAGAAGACACAGGATATTTAGCCAATGGTAATAAAACTGTTCTTTTCCAAAATGCTATTTAAGTCATTCAGACGATACAATTTAAAAGCACATACAATAAATTATAGATCAATGTTCAATGAACACAGCAGATCTTGGCCAATATCAGGGTCACTTATATAACTTTAAGTAATTAGATAATTATGGCTGTCTTGTGAGTGCTTTTGTTCCTATTTCTATAGAGACTATTACAGCCCTGAATGATTCATTTGCCTCATATAAACTCGAGAGGTTGAATGTAAACAAAATATTCATAAACTATAGTTCTGTAGTATTATACTTGAACCAACATGTGAAACATGTGTATGCCATACATAAATGCAAAACAATGATAATCATTGCATATCTAAAATGCATTTGCTTAAATTTTCATTTAACTAAAACTCTATATCAAAAATATGGGAATTTTGTGGTGCTTTCTTTAATAATTAGGATAAATCTTGGTATTTTTAAAAATACATTTCCTCTATGTGTTTCTATTTAGCATGAGGAATAGCACTATGAATGGTCTTTAAGAAATTTTGAGGTCTCACATGAAAACATACATTCAGAATAGTATTCAGAGAGTGAATATAAATAACATCCTTGTAATAAGTACAACTCTTCCATGTTTCATGATTATCTAGTAATAAAGTAGTATATTGAAGTACTTATCAGAACAACACAAAAGCAATTCTAAAGCACTCTGCAAACCATACTATGTCTATTGCAATTGCTGTTTGTTTTATTTCCAGCCTCATGTTGTAATTAGTTAGAAAGAAAATCATTATAATGATACTAGCATGTTTAATTGTAACTGGAATATTTTCAAGGACAACTCACATTTGTTTTTAAATTTTCTGATGTTCAAAACCTACTCAAACTCATTTAGTACTTCTTCTAAACCTGTTCATGTTTAGTAAGATATGTAAAATGTATTCCAATTATTTTCCATAATATGGATTTTAATTATAGCTAATTATCCTCTCTCTAATATTCTAAATGGTAAATATTTTCTTACTATTAGGTAAAAGTAGAGTCCCATCCTAATTGTTGAACCAATTGGTTTTAGGAATATATGGGAATTTTGTTTGTATGTGTGTTTGGAGATAAAAGTCTCAAGGTGTTGCTTTTTTGGGCTGCTTTTCAACCATGATCCTCACATCTTAGCATCCTGAGTAGCTAGGATTACAGGCAGAAATATTTGTTTTATATTTCATTAAATGCACAGGAAATTTTGGTAAAATATGAAGACTGCACTGTTATCTATTTTATCAATTATTCATTAAATATGTAAACACCCAAATTACACGTTTAAAAATGATGATTTCAGGGGCTGGGGATATAGCCTAGTGGCAAGAGTGCCTGCCTCGGATACACGAGGCCCTAGGTTCGATTCCCCAGCACCACATATACAGAAAAAACGGCCAGAAGCGGCGCTGTGGCTCACGTGGCAGAGTGCTAGCCTTGAGCGGGAAGAAGCCAGGGACAGTGCTCAGGCCCTGAGTCCAAGGCCCAGGACTGGCAAAAAAAAAAAAAATGATGATTTCATTCAAAGCACTTTATACTTCATAGAAAATACAATTTCAACAAAATATTTATTAAACAATTGAGAAAGTTTGACTTTTGTAATAATGTAAACAGATATATATCTTCATCATTTAATGCAAGTCTGTCACAAATGATGGGCGTTATCATATCTAGATACTTTTTAATAGTATTCTTCCAATGATGTAATGATATATTTGTCTAAACTGAAGAAAATGAATTTGTCCTTTTTTTGAGAAAGTGTGTCTGATTTCCTTAATAAGTTTGAAATTGAGATTAGTTTTGCTAGTCAGTTTCTGAAGCAAGCAATTCATATTATTGAATGAACTAAATGTGAATTTTCTTATTGTCTAATATATTAAAGTCAATTGCACTTAAGGTATTATTTGAAAATAATATATTGAAATTGACACAATTCTCTATTTTGTAGCTATTTCTTAGGATATTCAAACAAAATATGTTTCCATAAGAGAGATAATTAGTGATTTCTTGAAAAGTCTGGTAAGTTTGGTTTTAAAAAATTGTGAAAAGAAATGATCTTTGCATGACTAAAGAAAACATGCTCTGAATAGTAATTGCTGTAACTTTTTAAACATTTATACTAAAGTATAAACCATTTTAAACACATTAATTTTCAGAGTAATTTTACTGACCATTTTCCATCTGATATTGTACATATACATCAGAAGGAATTCAAGTGACTATGTGACTTTTCCTGAAGAAAATACTCTTTTCCTGAATGAACTTTGCTAGGAATTTACTATCTCTTCAAAGATCCCTGAAGCCTTTGTGACTATACTTTAACAATGCTTTAACAATAGGACTGTAAGTATCATGTACAACAGTAAAGATCTGTGAAAATGAGATATTGTCATGAATGGAATATTCTTTTCTCACCGGGAGAGGCTGTAGAACCCATTAAGGTTTTGTTCTCTGATACTGCTACAGTAAAGGAATCTTCTTATCAGTACTCTAATCCATAGACATTTGATAATTCATTCACCAATAAGAATCTGTTTTAGTTGCATAAAATATTGGGAATAATTTTACACTTATAAAATGCGAAGAAAGACACCAAAAACAATTTAAACTGTTCACTTATGCCATTCATCCTTAAGCTGAAAATGCAAATATTGTGCATTATGGTGGTATATGATAAAGAAAGCAAAATCTATAGATTACTATTAACCAAATCTCTGGTGTATATTTAGATTTTATGTTTTTCTAAAAATGGTATGTACTTTATTATTAACTTACCCAAGCTTCCATATTGTTCCATATTGTTTAGACAAATTATCCATAATCTTTCCTAATTTGTGGAATGCCATAAATAAGAATTTATCCCATGCATATCCTTTGGTTATCACATAGATAGGTTTAGAAAGAAAATATGAGGTCAATATGATATTCCTTATACATGAAATCGTTATGAATTTTTGGTATATCAATTTCACTTAATTTTGGTAGGTTCTGCTATTTATCTGTGCAGGTGAAGTTATTGTTATTATCTTCTTTTTTCAATTATGTTCTTTAAAAAAGTAATTCAGTTCTGGATTTTTAACACAGTACTCTTCACTCCTTCAGCTTGCTTACTCTGTTGGAGTTCTATCACTTGAACTGTACCACCAAACTTGCTTTTTCATTTCCTGGTTATTTTAGAGACAGAGACTCATTAAGTTTTTGCCTGGGATGGTTTCATAATGTAATTTTTCAAGATCTCAGCCTCCAGAATAACTTGTTTTACGTCTGTGAGACATCTGTGCCTAACTCAGTTTTTTCATTTTAAACAGTATGTAATTCCTAAGACCTGTTGGTAATAATAGTTGGAAGCAATACATTTCATATAATAGAGAGTCAGGTAGAAATACATATTAGAATGATTTTGAAAGATAAGGTTGTCATTTCAACTCCAATTATTTATTGGACTCTGAACACCTTCAGCATGGCTTAACTTGGTCCACAATATTTCTGAGGGAGAATTTATCACATGGTCTATGTAATTATGGAAGGCCATACATTAAAGACCATCCAAATTAAACTAACATTTTTTATACTCTAACCATAATGATTTTCTGAGTTTCACTGCTTATTGTTATCATACCTATCTTAGCATCTGTAATTTTATTAAGTTGACTCTTCAACTTAACCCACCCCTTCCTTTTTTGAGGGTGGGTTAGTTTGGCTGTTTATCAATCTAGTTTATCTTTGTATAGATTTTCTACTGGATCTTTCTATTATTGATTTTTTTTGTCTCCCTTTAGTCTCCATTTGATTGACTTCTGGCCTGAACTTTATTCCTGTCTCTGTCCTAATTCAGGGCTTAGTTTGTCTTAGTTTTCTAAGACTTCCAGGTGGCTCATTAGGTTACTTGAGACCTGCCTGATTTTATAATACAAACACTCGAAAAAAGTCCCCTCTTAGAGATGGCTTTACTGTATCACATAGAATCTGATATACAGTACTTCAAAACTTTTTGAAATGCCTTGCTGATTTTCATCAGACACACTTGTCATTCAAAAGTAATAGAAGATCAAATGGAGGAAAGAGAAAAAGGAATAAAGAACCAGTCGAGGAAAAAGTGAAAATATATTATATCTAGATTGTTCTGGGCTCACAATTCTCTCTTCATACTTAGCTTGTATTTACAGACAGCTGGGGTTCAGAGCTGGTGTGGCTCCTCAGCCACAGCAGTAGCAATCCTCATCCACAGCCTAAAGCTATTGTTTCAGCATTTCATTCTTTGTGCAGTGAAGCTCATTTCACACCCAGGTCAATTTTATTAGTGAATGTAAGCCTAAGTCTACTGTGCTTGTGAGGGTTCCTTCATAGAAGCAGAAGTGTACAGGATAAGCTGATAAACCACAATCTGCCTAAAAATGAAATGAGGCTTCAGGGCTCCATTTGAATGAGGAAGAAAGAAATACAAAAATGATGAAATATAGGATAGCAATCTAAGGTCACAATCTCACAGGAATAAAAAAAAGAGACCCCACTAATCAGAAAAGCATCTAGTTCCCACTTTTTTTTTTGTTTGACATCATATTTGTACTTGGAGCCAGAGTGCTGTCCCTTAGTTCTTTTGCTCAATTTAGTGCATACCACTTTGAACTGCAGCTCTACTTCCAATTTCCTGGATATTAATTGGAGATAAGAGTCTAAGAGACTTTCCTACCTGCATGGCTTTGACCCAGTATCCTCAGATATCAGCCTCCTGAGCAGCTGGGATGACAGGCTTGAGCCACCAAATCCCAGGTAGTTTCTAGTATTTAAGCCAAGGCCAACCTTTGTAACCAAGAAGATGGTGGAAGACGTGGAGATAGCCTCAAATACTGTCTTCACTGTGGCATATCTGGTACATGCTTTCTTTCTCTATCATATTTCTCTTCTAATGAAGTATGCTATTGTCTTTGCTTATGCTCCCAACTTGCCTGAATTCTTCTGCCAGGGACAAGGGCTCTGGCTCTTTAGCTGCTCTAAGCTTGAATATATTTGCTGGATTTGCCTTGAAGTTAGCACAGATTGTTTTGATTTACACTTATTGGATTATTAAGGAAACTGAAGAATTTGGGAATTTGAAAACCAGGAGAGAAAGAAAGGAAGAAAGAAAGAGAGAGAGAGAGAAAGAAAGGGAGACAGAGAGAGAGGGGGGAAGGAAGAAAGAAAGAAAGAAAAAAGAAAGAAAGAAAGAAAGAAAGAAAGAAAGAAAGAAAGAAAGAAAGAAAGAAAGAAAGAAAGAAAAAGAAAAGAGAGAGGGAGGGAGGGAGGGAGGGAGGGAGGGGGGAAGGAGGAAGGGAGGAAAGGAAGGAAGGAAGGAAGGAAAGGAAGGAAGGAAGGAAGGAAGGAAGGAAGGAAGGAAGGAAGGAAGGAAGTGAAAGAGGCTATACAAGCCCCCTTGAGTAGGAAGTTACCCAAGCCCCTCTCCCTCTGGGACACGAGGACAAACCCCCCATCCTGCCATCTATTGTCATCTGGACTTTGCAGTTATCTGAACTATGCAGCCTGCAAGCAGTCACCCAACCCCACCTTGAGGGGAACAAACAAAAGGCGCCAGCCCGTCCAAAAGGTCACTTGCACATTCCAAGAATCCTCGCACACATACAACTTGGCACGTATCCCTTACCAGCCCAAATTAGGATTCCTTAAAATGATTGGTAAATGTATGTGACTCAGTGTAAAATGATTGGCTGCCTGCGTGCAGACCACGATGTGTTACTTTAAATCTATTGGTTACAAATGCGCGGGCTTTACCCTAATGGATAGTAGAGTCCTATATAAGGTCACCCTCAGAAAAGCTCGGGGCTCTCAGTTGTTGACTGGTTTATGGTCATGCTGTGAGCCCGAGCTTGCTCGAATAAACCCTTTGCTTTTGCATGAGAACGTCTCTTGGTGTCCTCCATTCCGTGGATGCGCTTCTCGACCCTTTCAGAAGGAAGGAAGGAAATTTTAAAAAAAAGATGTGAAGTGTTTTAACTATTATTTCTTTCCCCGGAGTGACACTCTTAACCTCACTAGTAACTAAGCTAAGAACTCCAATAGCTCTTTCACTTAAATCTGCTTGCTCTGTAGGTTGGAGATCTCCCATTTTGGCTTGGATTTCTGTAGAAAGCCAGCTGGTATATATATTTGTTTCTTCATGAGGCTTGGTTATATAGAAAAGTAGCTGGTTTATATCTGACATCTGTGTTTCTTCATGAGACTTGCTTCCTTTTCCTTGTAACCACATTGAGGTGCAACTTCAGCTTTCCCCTTAATTTTGCTCAGGCTCCATGCTAGGCTTCATGTTAGGCTTTATTTCCTTAAATAAATTTAAAGTTCAATACTACTGAATTCCATCAGTTCGCAACTGTCCACTATTTCCCTCCCTTGTATTTCTTCTGCATCCTTCTCTCATTAAGCCACAGACCTATAGTCATCAGAGCATATCAAAAATCACCAAGGGGCTGGGGATATGGCCTAGTGGCAAGAGCGTTTGCCTCGTATACTTGAAGCCCTGGGTTCGATTCCCCAGCACCACATATGCAGAAAATGGCCAGGAGTGGCGCTGTGACTCAAGTGGCAGAGTGCTAGCCTTGAGCATAAAGAAGCCAGGGACAGTGCTCAGGCCCTGAGTCCAAAGCCCAGGACTGGCAAAAAAAAAAAAAAAAAAAAAAAAAAAAAAATCACCAGAAAGTGTTATGCATCTCTCATCAACCATCTTGCCTCTTCTAGGCGCAACTTTGTAAATTTTGCAAAGTTATTGCTGTCATTAATTTTCTGTGCTTGACTTGTATACAATTTACTTATGTGTGGAAGGCTGGAAAAATTTTAAGCAATGAACAGATGGACATCTCATGCTGAAACTCCCTGCAGAGCAGCTTTTTATCTCCCTGACAAAAGTCTAATGTCTTTTGGAGTTGAGATCCTCTCTCTCTTCTTCCTAAAATCCACCATAGGAATCAGTTTACTTTCTGACTCCAGATCAAGATCTATTCATTGTTAAAACCAATAATGTTTGGTCAAAATAGGAAATTTTATTTTAATATTTGTATGTGTGTGTGTGTGTGTGTGTGTGTGTGTGTGTGTGTGTGTGTGTGTGTGTGTGTGTCCTGGGGCTAGAACTCAGAGCTTGATTACTATCCCTAAGCATTTTTGCTAATGGCAAACTAAAGCTCTATCTCTTGATCCACATCTCCAGTTTAATCTTTATGTGTGTGTGGTTAATTGGAGATAAGATTTTCACTGATATTCCACCTTTGGCTGGTTCCTAACCCAAATCCTCAGATATCAGTTGCTTGAGTGTCTAGTTTCAGAGGTCTGAGCCACCTAGCTCTATTTCAGTACATAATTTATGACATAAATATCTATTAATGAACAGAAAGTCATGACAAATTTTGAAATATATTTTATTATTGTAGCAGTATTTTTTTATAGCAAATTTTATGGAACTACACTGGGCTCAAATGTGTATCTACTTTTAACTAAGTTAGACTGGAATTTACATTCTTATGAATTACAATTGTATTTCACCTAACTGTTTCAACTCTTGCTAATTATGAAAATAAATTATTTTTCTTAAATTTTTTTTTGATAACTTCTGAGGTTAAATTTGCTTTTAAATGTTAACTGGGCATCTGTATATAGGTCAATTATGTTTTTTGGTAAAATAACTTAAACTGGTAATTAACTTGTTTTTAATTGAGGATAATTAAATGATTATGTTTATTTTCCTATGCCTACAGTCACTTGATAGAAAGGAAATCATCTTTGGCTGAGTACTCAGAATTTCTACTACTGTTTAAAATACACTATATATTTGTGTTTAAGACAAAGTGTATATTTACAGGATAAATAAGAACAAAAAAACAGCAGACAACAATTTCAAACTCCATGTTAGTGAATGTTTTAGTGCTATTATGTAAATAAAATTATTTCATAGAATTACCCTTTCCTCTGATATTGATTAAAAATAAAAGTGTGTAACCATCTGAAAGAAAATTAATGACAGAACCTTCATATAATTCTTAACATATTATAAATATACATAAGATGATCAGAAAAAGCACCAACTTATAGTTAAATATTTAATCTCATTGGATGTCTTCCATGTTCATGTGGAGTATTTTTGTCCTCTCCACTGCACTAATACATCTACATTCGTTTCTGGGAGTTATTTGTAATTTTTTACTCATCAATGCCTTACTAGGAATTATAATTAAATACCTGTGCCAGGCTGCTGAAATAATTGAAATTCTTCTGAATTAGAATGTTCTTCTTCTCTTGCAAAACATTTTTTCTGATTCAACTGTTGGTCCTTGCTTTTGTTTTGGTGGCATCTGTAAGAGAATTAGTATTGGAAAAAACTTCATATGTTGAAACATTAATCCTTGGTAGGCTGTTAATAAAAGAGCATTGGAGAGTCCATAATGTTCTCATGAGACAAAGGGAATAATTAATAGCTAACCACAGCTATCTCTGTGTAAATCAGAAAGCATCTGTAACCATATTGGCAAACACCTCCATATTGTGTTTTCTATACAATAGGACTCTGAGGACATTCCTGTTGTTTAAATAACCCAACTGAATTAACATACTCAACTAAGAAACAACAAACTCAGGACTTCGCTTTGTTTTTTTATTCTATTTGCATGTATATTTCATTGGTTAACTAGGTAAGCATGGTACAGTCTAAGAAATTTTTATTATCCAATACTTACTGGAGCTCTACAGAAAATTATGTGCAATAAAAATTAATACAGTAAACATTTAAGGATATTTTAACCAAATAATACCTTTAATGAATAAGAGTACTCTATGTCGCTACAAATATTAGCAATACATATCACAGTATAAATATATTATTTTTCAGGAGTCCATTAGCTCTTCAAGTGTTAGAGCCATAGGCTAAAAACTACTTGTATGCATTAGAAAATGAAATGTGATTTGTTAAATTTAAAAAGGTGCTGAATGAGAATTGCTTAACTGGTTACAGTAACATTCACTAGTTCTTATGAAAATTTTGTTACATGTTATTCTTGTAGTTATATTATGTTTTTTAGAGTTCAAGACTATGATATGTATCATGCCAACAAGAATGTGACTGTGTTAATTCCAATATAGTGTGTGCAATGGGCATACTTTCATTTTATTTGTGTTTGCATTTTCTCCCAGTTTTCTTTTTTTATTTCTGTTAAATAGAAAGAATTGGTTACAAACCTAGCTAGCTAGCTAGAATTACATGTGAAGTTTAATGAGAAAGTTAAAGAAAATATCACTTAACTAAACAAAATGAAGATAACAGACTAGAATAATAGTAGTCTCAAATTTTAGCTTTATTAATTAATCTTAAACAATAGCAAAAAAGAATCACATACAAAACAATGGACTAGGAAGATAAATCAGTTGTTCAAGTTTTCTAGTAAGGAAAAATATGTTCCATTCTGTCTCATTTGCTATATTAAAGATTATATAACATGATGCTAAGATATTAAAAAAAATCTTGTAAATTACTCTATGTAGACTTCATATATAATTTTATCCTAGGAATGGTATTTCAGTAGACTTACAACTAAATATACAGAGTGTGCCCTGAAGAAAATAGTTTCTAATAATGGGACAAGATTCCTTTCAATGGTGAATCATTTAAAGGAAAAATGAGTCTTACTGAGAACCCGTATCTTTATGTTAAACAACCGGAGACACCAATAAAGTGGCAAACACACCTTACTCTGAGAAAGATGGATTTTCTTCAGAGTATTGCTTTACAACAGAAGTGCTGTTCAGGTAAGCTGAAAAAGTCATAAAGCATGCAGATTAAATGAAGAGCGAAGCTTCTATGCAAGGCAGGGAATCACCACCCACTAGGGAAAACGCTTGGCAACCCCTAATAAAGACAAGCTGCCATCCATTCCACCATTACCCAGGATTCTCCCCTATGTTTTTTTTTTCCTTTTCTTTGTCTTTTACCTGTTTAAGAACATTTATTAAGAAAATCATATATTGTTTTCTTTTGAGCTTAAAACAAATGTTTTGTGCATTAAGACTCTAAGGTAGTTATTATCACTTGCCCCAAAATAGGTGTATTCAAGATATATATATATATATATATATTCATATATATGAATAGTTTCCAAATACAAGTGTTCTTTAACATTGCACTCTATATTATCTTAATTATAGTAACTTGGCCTTTATATTCTTTCTCTAATAGAAGGATGCTGATTCACAGATTTTGTTGTCAAGCATTGAACTCTCAAACACACACATACATATACATATCCCTCACAGTATACATATATATTTTACACATACACACATATATTACATTAGACAATAATCCTGTTTGTGAGCCTTTCCAGTTTTGTTTCAGTTATTTAATCTTCAATTATAAAGCAGAAATAACTTAGATCTTTCTATTAAAAATTTAATTTTCTTAATTCTGGTGGTAAATTTATTCTTCTCTACTTTTGGCATAGTTTACAAAACTATTCCACAGAGGCATTCCCTCCTAAGTGAACATGACATTGAAAATTGAAAATTGAAACATTGAAAATATTGGAGAAGATTGTTCAAAGGTAGTTTATTCTTACCCTGGTAATTGGATCCTGAAAACTTTTGTTTTCTCCAGATTCTCTATTAAATGTTTTTTCAAAATATAATCTCAAAGATTCAAATGAAAATAGAAGGCAAGAGAAAGAAGAGAATAAGAAAAAGAATAAGGAGGAGGAAAAAGAAGAGAAAGGGGAGGGAAAGAAGAAGAAACATATTACTGTCTTTTATCTATCCCCTGAAATCACTCCCATCAATTCAACCCATTCTGTTTTCCATTGTTTCTTTCAGTTATGTTTTCCTTTTTTGCCCAGTACTGGGACTTGAATACTAATATATAGTTCTGTACAGATATCAAATGAGAAATAATTCCAAGAAATACTCTATTGTTAAGCAAAAAAAAAAAAATCCTCTATTACTTAGGTAACAGGAATTTTTTTTTGTGTGGGCTTTATTTTCCTGAATAAATTTTGGCACAAAACTAAAAGCAGAAGGAAATGTTTGTTTTTTATGGGAAACTGGTTAGGTAACACAAGAAGCAAAGAAGTATATTTTATTTTTTAATGTTCTTGTTCAAATCCATTTGAATGTTGATTTGTTTAATTCATTAAATATCAATATATACAATAATTATCCAATGTCAACACAAAAATAATAAATACATTAGCCTAATTTTGGGGGTATATTTAATAGTTATTTGCTCATTATTTTACTAAAATCTCCTTGAATTTGCATTCAGGACTAATATTTTTATGCATTATTATTTTACACAGAAAATATGATAATTTAAAATATATATCACAGGGGGGAAGGGAAAGGGGGAGGTGGCAGGGGTAATGAGGCACGAGGTAACAAACAGTACAGGAAATGTACCCAAGGCCTAACGTATGAAACTGTAACCTCTTTGTACATCACTTTGACAATAAATAAGAAAAAAATAAAATAAAATATATTTCATGTTGGTGAAAATTACATTTTAACCAAATACTTGAAATAAATTTTATCCATTTTATTATAATTTTGTTTAATGGGATTCTACTTGTAAAATCAATTATTTAATTTCTCAAAAGATTTGCAGAACAAGAAGTGGAGTTGGGGCTCAGGTGATATGAGGACTAGCCTTGAGCAATAATGCTCAGAGTTCAAGCCCCAGGAGGGGGCTTGTGGAGGTGGGGGGGGAGATTTCAGATTATGTTTATGACCAACACTAATCTGTATTATGTAGGAAGATAAATCTGATTCTTATCATTTGTGATATAAAGCACTCTGAAATTCTACAAATTTTCTAGATTGTTGTGCTATTTCTTCTGTCAAAGCAATACTCGTATTTGACACTGTGATGCATGATATAGCGATACATGGTTACAGTTATAGAGACCTTTATACTCTAACAAAGTCTTCAAAATATTTTAATGCAGTAGAATGTGTATTTATGAAAGTGATAACGTTTTGAAAATGTATTCTCTATTTGTGTACTGGTGGGCAAGAGGGAGGTTTTTCATGACACAGAGAACATGTATTGGTCACATTAAGGACATTTGTGATGGAAAGATCACTGCATCTGGAAGTTATTTCTGTTTGGAACAATGCACGTCACTATTTTACTGTGTTTGAACTGTAAGAAATCAACACGGTGTGGTCTTGCTTGCAATTTGTCATTGCTAAAATATGGAACCAACATAGATGGCCTTCAGTAGATGAGTGGATCAAGAACATGTAGTACATATATATAGTGGAATTCTATGCCTCTATCAGAAAGAACAACATTGCCCCATTTGTAAGGAAATGGAAGGACTTGGAAAAAAAATCATACTAAGTTAAGTGAGCCAGACGCAAAGAAACATAGACTCTATAGTTCCCTCATCAGGAATAATTAGTATAGCAGAAGATCACAATAGCTCAATAGCTATGTAGATATGAACACATAAGATGATGCTAAGTGAAAAGAACTCCATTTTATGGAAACAAGTGGTTTATCACTGTTGTTATCTTCAACATGCCATGTGAAATTATGTTCCTTTTTTTTTTTTTTTTGGTCTTTTTTTCCCATGGTTTAACCCCTGATATCACTGTTACTGATTTTGGTACCCAGGATATTGAATATACATGTATTGGAACTAGGGAAGGGAAGGGGAATATAAATTTGAGAGTCATAGGATAAAAAAAATTATCAAAGCAACCGCAATACTTAGAAAACTATACACTGTAAACCAACTGTACAACTCATGGGGGAGGGAAATGGGGAGGATGGCGTTGGGGTAAATATGAGGGAGGAGGTAACAAGTTGGATAAGAAATGTACACTGCCCTATGTATGAAACTATAATCCCCCTGTACATCACTCTGACAATAAAGAAATGAAAAAAAAATCATCATGGGAAAGTATCTTTAATTTCCTGTCACTTTGCCTTCTTAGTTAAATGTCAAAATGAAAAAAAAATGAGTATATGGAAAGTATGAAATAATGTAACAGTATCATAAATAATAGTCTGTATACTAAAATGACAAGTCTATTAATACAGGGCTTAAAACCATTTTGTTACATACAACAACTTATGATGTACTGATTTTCATTTGATTGCTGATGGTAATACACATGTACATATAAACAATTCTAAGGTTAACAAATACCTGATCATGATAGTAAGAAATCTGGAGAAAATGGTCATGGTGACACACAAGTATATTCCCAGCATTTGGGAGTTCAAGGTCATCTTGCTCTATGGAATGAAACCTTGTTTCAAGTACTAGAAATCTAGCTCGATATAACATGTGGGAGACACAAACTTAATAATTCCCAGCCTACCACACAAAAATTTGAATAGCTATACATTATAGGTATTGCTGCTGTCATATTAAGTCTCTTTCATGTGCACTTTTAAAATCAAATTTTATTGACTTTTTTACTTGTTACATTAAAGCCACTGTAAAACCCACCACAGGAAATAAAATTTTAAGTTAATAGTGTTAAATATAAAAGTAAATGAATTATACATTATATTCTCAAAACGTTAACCAGAGGGTGGGAATCATAAGAATAACATTTTCTGTCCACTGAAATGATACACTGGCACACATTAATTTATTTGCAGACATTTTGTAGATCAAATTGTCATGTCCTAAAATATATTAAATATATTTGGTTATTTATTTAAACTGATACATGAAATTAAACTTATTAATGGCTTAACATGATATTTCAATATATGTATTAAAAAGAAGTATTTGAATTAGTTTCAGCATATCTATCTTTCTCAAGAATTTATTTTGTAAAAATCTTCTTAGTGTAGAAATATAGAAATTAGAAAAATAGCTATATCCAGAATTAGTGACAGGATTGGAGAAATTAATTTAGGAGCTAGTAAGGTTTAGGAAGAATTGAAAATGATCAATAATAGACAAGAAAAAATAGCAAAGGCATAAGGCTAGGAAAAGAAACAACTCAATATTATGTAAAATAAATTTAATTGTTGAGGCTAAGGCAAAACTTTGAGTTAGCTGAGAATTCTGGTTAGTGCTAAAACTAATACATTTTTACCTATTTTTATATTAAAAAACTTTGTGATCTGACATGAATACTAAATTGGAAAATTAATATGGAACAACGAATACAGCGCTATCAAAGATACTAATTTCATTTAGTGGAATTTGTAAAGAAATTATCCAATAACATCTTTCAGGGAATTTTAGGAGTTAGAAAAATCATGAATGGTTATGAATCAACATAGCACCCAAACTTTTGCTGGATAGACCTTCTACAACTCAGGTAAATCCAGATAGCCAAATGCCACCATTTCACACGTGCTATTTTGTAGGATATTTTCCTCCCTTCCATATTCTAATTTCTTAAGCACTCCAAAACCACATCCATTGTAACCATTTGACATGAGTATTCATCATAAATGTCTTGCCTTTTTATCATGTGGCCGGGACTACTTTAATATGAATGATATCGCAATGAATATGCAAACAATAAACCTAGCCTGCTGAAGAAAATTTTACTGTCATGAAGATAACACTAAGAAAAGAATTCAATGAAAATGTGTGCTATTTTGCCCTGGAATATGACTTATGGAAAGAGACAGCAGAAAAAGCATCATGGGACACATGATGCTAAGGTCAAGAACCAGTATGAGCCTCCAACCCACTCTCTTGGAAAAAAAAAAAAATGAGAACAGAAGATCTTACAATGATCAAAAAATGTTAATAGCATGCAGATGGATGAGGAAATTGAAGATAGTAGGAGTGACCAGAGTCTGGATATACATCAAAGCAGAGGAAAATAATATTCTGCCATTAAAAAGAAAGTGAGGATTGAGAGTAACAAGTGATTAAGTAATGTCACTACATTTTCTCAACTAAGAAAATTAAAAGGGGGTTGGCATCTAGTAAGAGAAAGGAAACTACAAGATTATTACGAAATTTGGAAGGGAAGGGTTTGGTTTTGGACACAGTAATACAATATAAATAATAATACATATATGTACATATATATATGCATATATAGACACACACCAAAAAATTCAAATGGAGATTCCAAGTAGGTCTTTAGGGCACATGTATATGGAGTTCATAGATAAAGTTGCCCAATAAAGTAGTAGAAATAAAGAATTAGGATATCAGTCTTTACATTGGATTTCTTTAAGTGAATTAGGATGAGTTTACTTAGAATGAAAGAAAAATACAAGAAAACTCAACTACTCTCATTGGAATGATAGTGATATTGTCACTGTCATGTGCATGAACCAGAGGTAGGAGGTGCCAGCAAATAAATCCATACAGATGGAAGAGAGAGGTAGGGAGTGTGTATCCTCCCTCCAATCTTAGAACACTCCCCCCAGAGAGTAACTTCGTTCTAATACTAAAGCTGAGTTTTCTTTTAACATGAATTTTGTGCTGGTAAAAACGTGTCCTCATCACTAACTCCTTTATGGCCCACACAAAGAACCACATTGATTTCTTTTTTGTCCAACTCAATTGTGTGAATTCACATGGTAAAATGAAAAAAAAAACCAAAACCCAGAACTTTAAATGAACTTCTATTTCTACAAGCTTTGAGGGACAAAAAGCTTTCAGAATTGTGGATTCTGGGTGGATTCTATTGTGGATTCTACTGGAGCTCTGATTTCAAATATTGTGTCCCTTCCACAAATACTCAACAATTTTTAGGAATTACCATTTGTTAGTATCAAATTGTATGCCCTGTTTGCTTTTACATCCTGAACTGGTACATTAGTCTTATAAAATCATGTTCAATGATTGGAAAAATATATGTAAAATTGTGTTACTATGTATAAAAACAATATGTGACAAGGAAGTAACAAGTTTACATGGAATACCTGTTCCAATAAGATAAAATGATTTGTTAAAATTAAATCTTTTATTTTTGTTTCTAACTCACTGTACAGACTTAATTGGAAAAGACATAAAATTTGTTGACAAAATAGTTAATAATCACTAGGGTTTTATTATTATTATTTTGTATGAGAATACCTTGTGATTACTCATCTGGTAAGATGCTGCTAAGCCATGCCCAGTCCCATTTTTCATTTATTATTTTTAGAATGGGGTCTGAACCCCTGCTCTGTCAGAACCTGAGCTGCAAACCCCATTAGGCATGCCACCATGTCTGTGAAAATGGAGTCTAATGACGTTTTCTGCCTGTGGTGGCCTAAAACCAAACTTTTTCCAATTGCTGCCTCCTAAGTTGCTTGTGATGGCAGGTATGCACTTTTATTGAGGTAAAAGGGGCTTGTGACTTTTCCTTTTTAGATGAAGTATTTGAACTGTCTTTTCCTAGGATGATAAGCCCAAAGTACAAAGTATGATCATTAGATTTGTTCTATCAAAAAGACCTCAGTTTTGAAAGGTATTTTCCAATGTAACATCTGAATTGCTTATTCCTTCTCTTAAAATAACTACTATATTGCCAACACGTTCACAATATGTATTTCCCTAAGAAGCAGAGCAGAAGAATATAAACTCAGTTACTCATTTTAATTTTCCTGACAGATATAAGAGTATCTCCTCTCATAATTACATCAATGCACTGTCCCATGGCTTCAGATAATTTATGTGATACAAGGTAAATGTTATTTTCCACATACTTGGAAAGAGATACATTATACACATAACAAATTCCATATGCATGATTAACTTTACCAATGATTTAGTGCACATTATAGAAAGACAATCCATTTATAATCAACAAAGTTTTTTCTTATAATGGATCATCCTACAGACCTTAGTAAATGTTTATTTTTGTATTTTCACGTTATAACAACAAGATAACAGACTTAAGCTAATAAACTTAAGGCCAAATTTGGTCTAATATCACACATAGCCTGATATTCTCATCTTCCAGTAGTTGTACAAAGTAGTTGCCATTCAACAGAGCAGTTTATGAATATAATGCATCTTGATCAGTGTTACTACTCTCATCAGAGCATTTAACCACATATGAACTGTGAAGACGTATTTGCAGGCAACACAGACTGTCATCAAGGGAACAATGTTTTCTGAACAAAAGATCACCTCTAAGTAATCAACTATGTTTCAAAAATTTTATTATGATTTTTGTTTTAAAATATTGCATTTGAAATAGCCTTCCCATATATTCTTCACTTAATTCCCCTGAGTGCAATATCTTATATTACCAGGATGTATTTGTCATGACTGTGCTATATCATAAGCCAACATTCAGAGTAGGATTGTATTAGTTTTCCTATTCTCCAAGACTTATTCCAAAATATCACATTGCATTTCAGTATTGTTCATGAATTGATGGTTTGGAGGATTACTGGTTGAGTTTGCCAGCTTTCTTTAACTCTAAGAAAATACATAATGTAATTAACTTATAAAAGAAAATAGTTTAATTCACTTCTCAGAGCTGGAACTTTCAGCATTTGATTTGTCAAAGTCATCACTTTGGATCTATAAGGAAGATGAAAGAGGCCAGAACAGGTGACAAATCATAGAGTTAATTTCATGGCCAGAAGGCAAAAGAGAAAGAGGAAATGGAATTAAATAGCACTCTGTAATTTTTTTTTTCAGGGCTGCATCATGAAAGGCCCAACTTTCAGCAACTCCAACAGAGCTCATTCTGGGACCCTAATATTTAATCAAGGGAACAATTTTTTTCTCATTCAAAATTTGTGTTGCAGTTAAGATTCCAGAAGTAGGTGAGGGGCCAGGAAAATGATATCTAAAGTCTCAGTCTACCTTTAAAATCCAAATCAATAAAGAAGGCTAAAAGTTTGACATGAGTCTTAGCAGTACTAGTAAACTCTTGTTTGTGTTAAGGGGCTCTAAGCTGCAGAACTGCTACAACTATGTTTGTTATCTGCTAATAATAGATAATAATTGGAAACTTCAAGCACAGAAGTAAGTATGCTGTAGTAAGAACTTATATTAAGGATTCCAAAATTCCATTTGAAAACTTATGATCATTTTTGAAAAGAAGATTTAAATATACAGACTCTGGTTTACATGGATTCTTCAAAATACACAGACTTTAAAAGACAGAATGCTAGGTGCTTGGTGGCTTTTACATCTTTCATCTGAGCTACTTAGGAAGCTGAGTTCCAGAGGATATTGGTTTGAAGCCAGTGAGACAAAGAAAGCCCATGAAACTCTGTTGCCCAAAATAACCAGAAAAATGTTGGGCTGGTGTAGGCATAGCTCAATGGTAGAGCACTAGCAGCGTACAGGGTGCACTGGGTGGAAATTAATTCTGCAAAAGAAAAAGGGGAAAAAAGACCTTATATTTTTTTCAACAGGAAATAAAGGAATTAACTTTAAATTTGAATTCAAGCCCAGAATTTCACAGAATGAAGTAGACCTTTAGTGATTGACTTGCACATCGAACAGTAATAAGCCAGACTATAGTACAATATATAAAGAATGGATAGGAATATGTAACTAAGTACATTATAAATATGTATATATACATATATAAATATATAGTGTGTATGTTGTTATTTATTATGTGAATGTATATGAAAGTTTGAAAACTAAAGCAAAGAAATTTTAATGTATTCAGGTTTTTGTTTGTTTAGCAAGATTTTGCTGGTCTCACAGGAGATACTATAAGAAAGGATGATGAGTAGGTAATAACAGTTTCATGTGTTTCATAGCCATTTATGATGTTGCCATTTGGGGATTTTATTAAACTTATAACTCATTGCATTTTATGATGAATATATAATTTTAAAAATCAATAAAATGTCATTTGGAGACATATTTATGAAAGTAATGTAAGAAGTGACTGGGAGATAACCACCACACTATAGGGAAGAATGATTCATAAGTTTAAAAACAAATTGTCAGTAAGAGTGACAGTGAAAGTTTGCCAGGGTAGCCAGCACACTAAGATATTAAAGGAATGAAATAAATACTCAGGGTGAATCCGTGGAACAGAGTGGACAAAGGGTGAGACCAATAATACTGTTGGTGAACACTTCAATCAAAATGAAAATTAAAAATATCAAAATGATGTAGTCATTAAAAAAATATTGACCATTACAATATGTCATGTTATATAAGATAAGGACAGCAAACTTCATGTCCTTAAATTCTTATTTTTACATAACTCTGAAAACCAAAACAAACACAAAGAAAAATGAGAATAATTAGCAATAATTAGCAAAAGGAGAACAATAATTAAATTATTTTGAGCATATATACAAAGAATTTAAATCAGCTTACAGGAGATATACCTACACACTTATGTTTCTAAGCTAATTACATCTAAGATATGGAATCTCAGTGATCCAAAAGACATGACTGTATAAAGAAAATGTTATAGATGTGTATAACATCGTATGTGACATGTTTATTTGACATATATAGCATGCATATTATATAACATAATATTTACATGTATTGTTATGTGATGCAGCACCATTGAATATATAGAAGATTAAGAATTTAAGTAGGAAAATTGGTGGGAATGGAAATCATCATGCTAAGTGAGATAAGCCAAGTTCAGGAAGACAAATACATCATGAGTAGGGGCTAAACCAAGAAATTGCAATAATATATCATGATATTGAAAAAGAATCTGTATAGGGAGGAATCCAGAACAGGTAAGGAAAGAGATTGGAAAAATTAATGGGGTCAATATTATAGATGTATATTATATATTATAATATTAATATATGTTTGAAATATTCAAAGATGTAAATTTTATTATCATGAAAGAACAACAGGTTTACAATTGTTTTTTTATAATTTAATTATTAATTAAACAAAAATTTTTTCACAAGGTTACATAGTAGGGCAATGTGTACATTTCTTGTGATATCTTACATCTTGTTTTTCTTTCCCTTCCCTAGGTCAGATAGACATACATACAATACACAATGTACCAAGAACATATACAGTAGCCACAAAAGGAAATTCGCCTAGGGTTTTAAATGTATTGTAAACAATAGACAATATGTCGACAATAGTCTTATATGAATGCACATACATAGCTTTTGAGCTATTGTGATCCACTGAGAGGTCAATTTTTGACCTTTATATGTTGAGTAGTTGTTTGGATTAAGTTACATAACGTAGGGTCGCTGACCCAAACATGTGGGAAATACCATTTGACAAGAAGCTTTTGGTTTCACAGACCTGGTCTCTACTGTCTCCCCCTCCCCCCACCTTAATAGTCATATATGAGGGAGATCATGCCCCTTTGTTTTCTGTGTTCTAGGCTTGTCTCACTCAACATTATTTGCTCAAGTTCTGACCATTTCCCTGCGAATCCTAATATTTCACCATTTCTAATTGCTATGTAGTATTCCATTGTGTATAGGTACCATATTTTTTGGATCCATTCATCTGTGGAGGAGCATCTGGGTTGTATCCATATTTTGGCTATTCTGAATTGTGCAGCGATAAGCATGGAAGTGCAGATATCTTTTTGATATCTTGGGACCTGTTGTTCAGGATAGATGCCTAGGGGTGGTATGGCTGGGTCATAGGGTAGGTCTATGTTGAGTTTTTTGAGAAACCTCCATACTGTTCTCCAAAGTGGTTGTACTAATTTGCACTCCCACCAACAATGGAGAAGGGTTCCTCTTTCCCCCCACCCCCTCCAGCATTTGTTGTTGCCTGAGTTCAGAGTACAGGCCATTCTAACTGGAGTGAGGTGATACCTCAGGGTTGTTTTTATTTGCATTTCCTTTACTGCCAGGGATGTTGAACATTTTCTCATATGTTTCTTTGCCATTTTTATCTCTTCTCTTGTGAAGTCTCTCTTTAGCTCCTTTGCCTATTTCCTAATTGGTTTACTGGGCTTGGAGGGGCTTAGTTTTTTGAGTTCTCTGTAGATGACAGATATTAGGCCTTTGTCTGTTGCTGTGCTAGTAAAGATCCTTTCCCATATGGTTGGCTGTCTTTCTAGTTTGGTGGCTATGTCCTTAGATGTGCAGAAACTTTTTAATATGTAGTAGTCCCATTTGTTGAGTCTCTCCCCTATCTGTTGTGCCCCTGGGACTCTATTCAGGAAGTTCTAGCGTCTTTCCTACTCTGTCCTTCAGTAGTTTCAAGGATTCAGGTCTGATGTTGAGGTCCTTGATCCATTTTGAGTTGATCTTGGTGCATGGTGATAGGCTTGGGTCTACTTTGAGTTTTCTACATATGGCTGCCCAGTTTTCCCAGCACCAGTAGTTGAAGAGGCTCTGTTTATTCCATTGTATGTCTTTAGTTCCTTTGTCGAATATAAGCTGACTGTAAAAGTGTGGTTTTATTTCTGGGTCTTCAATTCTAATCCATTGGTCTTCAGGTCTGTTTTTATGCCAATACTAGGCTGTTTTTTTTTTTGTTTTTTTTTATGATAGCTCTACAGTAGAGCTTGAAGTCTGGTATTGTGATACCTCCTGCACTGCTTTTTTTGCTTAGAATTGCTTTGGCTATTCTAGGTCTTTTGCTGCTCCATATGAATTTATGGGTTGCTGTATCTATTTCAGTGAAGAATGTAGCTGGGATTTTGATGGGGATTGCATTGAATTTGTATAATATTTTGGGCAATATGGCCATTTTCACTATATTGATTCTGCCTACCCATGAGCATGGGAGGTCTTTCCATCTCCTTGTATCTTCTTTCATATTCCTTATTAGATTTTTATAGTTCTCATTACATAGGTCCGTCACATCCTTCATTAGGTTGATCCCTAGGTACTTTTTTTTTTGGCTACTGTAAATGGAATTATTTCCATAATATCCTTTTCTGCTTGTACATTGCTGGTGTACAGAAAAGCCGCTGACTTTTGTGGATTGATTTTGTATCCTGCTACGTTGCCAAAGTGGTTTATTAGGTGTAGGAGTTTGGGGACTGAGTTTTTTGGGTGCTTCAGGTATAAGATCATGTCATCTGTGAATAGGGATAGCTTGATTTCTTCCTTGCCAATGTGGATCCCTTTGATGTCTTCCACTTGCCTTATTGCTATGGCTAGGGATACCAGCACTATGTTGAATAGAAGTGGGGAGAATGGGCATCCTTATCTTGTTCCTGAGCTTAGGGGGAATGATTTTAGTTTCTCCCCATTTAATACGATATTAGCAGTTGGTCTGTTGTATATGGCTTTTATCATTTTGAGGAATGTTCCATCTATTCCTGTTCTCTCCAGAGCTTTTAATAAGTATGGATTATTGTATTTTGTCAAATGCTTTTTGGGCATCGACTGAGATAACAATGTGATTCTTGATTTTAGCTCTGTTGATGTGGTGAATTACATTGATTGATTTACGGATGTTGAACCATCCTTGTGACAGTGGGATGAAGCCTACTTGGTCATGATGTATAATTTTCTTGATCAGTTTCTGGATCCTGTTAGCTAATATTTTATTGAGAAGCTTTGCATCTGTGTTCATTAGTGATATTGGTCTGTAGTTCTCTTTTATTGTTGGGTCTTTGCCTGGTTTGGGGATGAGTATTATATTAGCTTCATAGAATGAGTTTGGGATTTCTCCCTCTGTTTCTATTTCATGGAAGAGTTTAAGGAGCATTGGTATTAGCTCCTCACTAAAGGTTTTATAGAATTCATTGGTGAATCCATCTGGGCCTGGGCTTTTCTTTGTTGGGAGTCTCTTGATTACCCGCTGTATCTCCCTGTAAGTGATTGGTTTATTTAGTTGATTTATTTATTCTTGGTTCAGTCTGGGCAGTTTATACTTCTCTAAGAATTGATCCATTTCTGTAAAATTATTGTTTTTTAGTGACTATAGGTTCTGGAAATAGTTCCTTATGGTTCTTTGAATATAGGGTGTATTTGTTGTAATTTTTCCGGTGGAGTCCCTGATTTTACGTATGTGAGTCTCTTCTCTTTTTTTTTTTTTTTTTTTTTTTTTTTTTTTTTTTTTTTTTTGTAGGTTTTGGGAGGGGTCTGTCAATTTTATTTATTTTCTCAAAGAACCAGCTTTTAGTCTTATTTATTTGTTGAGTGGTGTTTCTATTTTCAATCAGATTTATCTCTTCTTTGATCTTTGTGATCTCTCTCCTCCTAGTCATTTTAGATTTGATCATTTCTTGTTTCTCTAGTTGTTTTAGTTTCATTGTGAGGTTATTCACCTACTCTGCTTCCATTCTTTTAATGTGAGTGCCGAGGGCAATGATCTTGCCCCTCAGTACTGCCTTAGCTGTATCCCATAGGTTTCTTTGTGATGTATTTTCATTGTCATTGTGGCTTATGAATTCATTAATTTCATCCTTAATTTGTTCTGTGGCCCAAGTGTTAGATAACAGTGAGGAGTTTAGCCTCCAAGAGTGTGTATAGCCTCTGTGGTAACCGTTGTTATTGAGGGTTACCTTTATTCCAATGAGGTCAGATATAATACATGGGATGACATCAATACTTTTGTATTTGCTGAGGTACTTTGTGTGGGCTATGACATGGTCTACTTTGGAGTATAATCCATGTATTGCTGAGAAGAAGGTGTATTGGGTCTCTGTAGGGTGAAAGATTCTGTATAGAACTGTCAGATCCATTTGGGATATGGTGTTACTTAGGTCCTCAGCTCCCTTGCTAATCCTCTGGGTGTTGGATCTGTCTCTTGGAGAGAGTGGGGTATTAAAATCACCCACTATTATTGTGTTTGGGTCTATCTTGTTCTGTAGTTCTGTGAGAATTTGCTTGACATATGTAGGGCCTCTTTTGTTCTGTGAGTATACATTAATAACTGTGATATTTTGATTCTGGATTTTTCCTTGTATTAAAATGTAGTGTCCTTCTTTGTCTTTTTGAGTTGATTTTAATGAGAAGTCCAGCTTGTCTGAGATCAGGATGGCTACTCCTGCCATTTTGGTAGGTGCATTTGCTTGGAAGATCTTGCTTCATTCTTTCATTCGGAGCCTGTTTTTTCCCTTGCTGTAAGGTGTGTCTCTTGTAAAAAACAGACGGCAACTTTTTGTTTGCTGATCCACACTGCCACTCTGCTGCTCTTTTCCAGAGAGTTTAAACCGTATATATTCAAAGAGATCAAGGATAAGGGTGTTTTTTCCCCATCCATTTTCCTGTTAGGCTGTTTTTCCTCTCTCTTTTTTTCCTGTCTTTTATGAGCTGGTCTTTCTGTTGGGCTCTGGCTATTATATTTTCTTTCTGTTTCTGTCTGTGTGTCCAGTATGATTTCTGTTCAGTGTTGTTCCCCTCTTAGAATTCGCTGTAAAGCTTGTTTTTTATTCACATACTCCTTTAGATCCTCTTTGCTATGGAAAGATCTGGTTTTTCCCTCGAATATGAATTGTAGCTTTGCTGGATATCTTGTTCTGGGTTGGCAATTGTTGGCCTGTAGGACTTAGATTGTGTTCTTCCACTCTCTTTGTGCATGGTAGGTTTGTGTGGAGAGGTCTGCTGTTATGATCCTTTTCCTGTTGTAATACATCTTTCTTCACTTTGGTTGCATTGAAAATTTTCTCTGTATTCTTGAGATCTGAAGTCTTGATTATTATGTGCCTGGGCGAGGATTTTCTAGGGTCTGGTCTACCAGGCATCCTATAGGCTTCGGTTACGTGGGTGAGGTCCCTTGTGAGATTGGGGAAGTTTTCTGCAATAATTTTATTGAAAATATGTTGAAGCCCTCTGCTCTGGTATTCGGCTCCTTCTTCTATTCCACTTATGCGCAGATTATATCTCTTGTCTTTGTCCACTAGCTCCTGAATTAGTCTGCCCTGGAGCTTTACCGTTTCTTGGAGTGTGGTAATTTTCTGGTCCTTATCGGCTGCATCATTGTCCAAGAGAGAGATTCTGGCTTCAATATGGTCAATTCTTTGTGCTGTGGATTCAAGTGTGGAGTTTATGGATGTCAGGGAGTTATTGATGGTTGCCAGATCAGCTCTGACCATGGAAATTTCTTCCTTTAAAGAGTTGTATTTTTAAATCTATTTTTTCATGCATTTTGCTTCTCAGGATGTTAAGGTCTTCTTAACAGAGGTTTTCACTGTATCCATTTTTGCTTCCATTTCTTTCTTGATTTCCTGATGGTCCTTTGAGACTTCCATTCTTAACTCCTGGAATTGTTCTCTGAATTCGTTCCTGAGGCTTTCCATCATTTCTGCTATCATAGCCTGAGTTATTTTTTTACTCTCCATCTCCTCTTCAGTGGTACTGCTTTTTGGAGCTGGTGAGTTGGCTTGCCCTTTGATGTAATTTGTAATATTTCTTTGTGATTTGGGCATCTGGAGATCTGTAGGTCGCTTTCTTGGGTTGGCTTTGTGCTGGTTCCTGCTGGTCCGTAAGTGGGAGACTTATTTGTGTCCTGCCTCTGGGTTTGAGTTTGGCTGTTGAACCATACTGCCCAATGGGTGAGTGTGACCATCTCGGTTATTGCCGGGGCAGTCACCCTACCTGGGCTTGGGGGTTGGTAGGTTCTGTGTCTTTCTCTGCAGGATAGTGACTTGCCACTGTGTTGTGCTGACCCTAGCGTGCCCCTGGTGGGGGTTTGCCGGTCGCTGATTCAGAGTGGCATGCAGGCTTTTCTCTTCTTTGGTTCTTTTTTCCACTCGGTACATTGGTCAGAGGAGCTCATGTCTCAGATTGAGATTTGCCGCTGAGAGGAGGCTCGCCCCCCTGAGTGGGTGCTGTTGCTGGGAGGCTCTGCCCTCTTGTGTGGTGTGCACCTATTCAGAGCAGTTGCTGCCATTGGAGGGGGCCCTGCCCACCTGTGTGGAGTGCACCTATCAGAGCGGGAGCTGCTTCTGGCGGGCCCTGCCCACATGTGCGGCATGAGCCTATCAGAGCGGGTGCATCACTGGGGGGCCCTTCCCACCTTTGTGATGTGTGCCTAGCAGAGCAGTTGTTGTAGTTTGCCCACTTGTGCGCTCCTGCAGGGGATTGGGCTGGAGATCCTCCTGCTGGGGGGGGCTAGCACGCTGGCCCACACTGGCCCTAGGGGGGGCATGTGCACGTGCACTCTAGTGCTTCCTTTGGGGATGTGTTGCCCCGAGTTGTTGGAGAGTGCTTGTGCCCTCTCGCGAGTTTGCTGTGGGGGGTGGTATGCATGGGCCCCAGCAGGATCAAGTGTCTGGGCGTGGATTGGTGCCCACAGACTCTGCGCCTCCGCTGTGAAGGGGCATGTGTTCGGGCCTAGGTGTCCCTGCTGGGCTGGTGTTGCACGCCAGTGAGCCTGTAACTGTTGTTCAAAAAGTCCACGAGAGCCAGGTGCCTCAGGTGGGGCTTCCAATGCCTACCAATCCCTGGGGCCCTGCTGGAAAGTGGGCAGTGCCGGTGCATCCAAGTTTTGGCTCCTCTGTTGGGGCTTTGAGGGGGATGCCTTGGCGCTGCTCCTTTGTTCCCTCGGGGTAGGGAGGGGGGAGGGAGGGAGCTCTAGCTTCTTTGTAGGTTTTGGGTCTCTGAGAGCTGGTCTCCCGTTGGGGGGGCGGGCAATGGGGAACTTACTGGTCCTGGATTGTGTATGTGTCCCGCACTGCTGTTGGCCCTTCGGGGGTGGGATGCTGGGGTGTGGCGATCGGTGGTTTGGTGGTGGTGGCCCTGACTCTCCCCTTCTGCACCGCCTGGTTCCCCCCTGCTCATGCCCGATCCTGGCCTTGCAATCCCGCACCTCCAGTCCCTCGCTGCTGTCTGTCTTGGTTGGTCCGCACTCCCCCTGGGGTCTGTGGAGCTCCTGCTGTCTGGACTCTGTGCTCCTGTGGTGACTTTTTGGCTGTTGGTTTGTGCCGGCACCAGGTCCCCTTTCCCAGCCTGGCCCTTTTCGGGCCAGGGTCGACGGGTGTTGGGGGAGGTACCCTGGAGATTTTCTGGCACCATGCAGGTTATAAGCTCTTCTTCTTTTTTTTTTTTTTTTTCATTTCGTGCATTTCTCTGTTGCTTCTGGCTGCTGTTTTTGCTGGGTTCTTGATGGGGTGTTGGGTGCTGGAGTTCCCAGATCTCTATTCCATTGGAGTGAGTTGGGGTACCTCCCTACTATGGTGGCACCATCTTCCCTCTCCCCTACAATTGTTTTTAATAAGGCTTTTTCATGAACTAATGAATAATACTCTGGTGATAATGGTGTGCATTTACATTCCACGTAAGTGTTAAATGAGGGTAAGTGCTTTGTATCTGGGTAAAAGTTTTATTGAGCTGGATCATATGCTGAAGTCATGTTGTTTGTGCTATCTATATTTTTACTTATGTTAAATTGAAAACTTGTCTTATCTTGGGCTCAGGGTGGCCTATTATTATCAGATTGCTTCCTTTTTATTTCTCTTTTGTTATATACTACATAGATATTCATAATATGACTTAATTTTTAATTATCATATTGAGACATATATGTTTACAACATTTAGTGATTATTAACTTGAATTCTATTTTATATGATCATTGCAGTAGCATCTGTTTTCCTACTGTTTACACTTGTTAAAAATGTTTGCTCATGGAATCGGGCATGTAGCTTAGTGGTGGAGTGATTGTCTAGCACCTGTGAAGGCTGGAGTTTTATTCTTTAGCTCCACAGAAATATTAAAGCTGAAAATGGGACTATGGCTCAAGTGGTAGAGTGCTAGTCTTCAGCAAAATAAGCTCAGGGACAGAGTCGAGGCTCTGAATTAAAACCTCAGGACTGGGAAAAACCACAACAAAAACATTGGCTCATAATATTAATGCATGGTTTATATAAAACTATTTTGAATACATTTATTTAGAGAACAGAGTAAAGATTAATCATATACTTTTTCATATGAAATATGTGCACTTAATTAAGTTAACTTCTTATACTTTATTCTTTCAATAATTTTATTTTTGCTTGAAAATTCCTAATGTTCATTTTTCTATAGTTACGGTGCTGGGGAATTGAACCCAGGGCTTCATGTTTACGAGGCAAGCACTCTTGCCACTAGGCCATATTCCCAGCGCCTAATGTTCATTTTTGTATGTATTAAGAAAGCAGTTTTATTCTTTTTACATTGCCTTGTTTTCCCACCTCCTTTATTATTATTGCTGTTGTTTGTTTGTTGTGAGGCCTGGATGCTGTCCCTGAGCTCTTTTGCTCAAGGCTACCACTTTGCACCACCACTGCACTACTGGTTTTCTCCTGGTTAATTGGAGATAAGAGTCTCATGGGGAGTTTTCTGCCTTGGCTGGCTAAGAACTATGATCCTCAGATCTCAGCCTCCTGAGAGCTAGGATTATAGGCATGAGCTACCAGCACTAAACTTCTCATCTTTTAGATCTCCTTGCCTCCCTCCTCCCTTTCCTCCCTGCCTCCCTCCCTGCCTCCTAATTTTGGCCTATTTACTTACCACTACTACTGTGTTTAGGGGCCCTCCCTTTTCCCATCAGGACAGAAGCGTTTCTTCTTTGCTGACTGTGTTACTTAGGGCTCTTCTTACATTTCTTTTTGGACAGTTTCATCTCTTCCCTCATTTCCCTCATTTTCTCCCAGCTCTAACCCTCCAGAGGCTCCTCCTTCACAAGTTGTGCAGTTCATTGCTAACATAGAGTCCAATGAGCATCACCCTTTGATCAGATAAACTATCATATAAGACAAAGGTACAGAAATCTAAAACAGAGACAAAAGAGGAAAAAGAGAAAGGAAAAAAATCACAAGAATCAAAATTTAAAAAAAAACTTCTTGTTTCCATTTCTTGGAGTTCAGTTAGCTGCTACTTATACAAAGTTCAGACTTTTGTAATTTTACACTTAGTTTATAGCCATAAAATTTAGAGTATACAAGATAATATGAGGTGTTAGCTCAATTGATCTAGCTCCACTATAACTTACTTACAACCAAATTTTCTGTATTGTCACTACTGGCTCTTGCTATGTGAGTGCCAAGAATGATGGTGGAAGAAACAATGCTCCAAGACTGTGTGATTTAGGACTCCCTGGGTTATCACACAGTCTATGGTTTATGGATAGATGGTGAGAATTCATAGAGTATGAGGAGTTTATTGAATTTGAATAAGAAAATATCATGGATGGGACAGAATACTTCAACACCAATCTATTTTATAAAACCATTCAATTGATATACAAGCTATAATGGGTAGGGTAACTGGTTGAGAATGCCATGTCAGAAGGTTGGAAATTTCTGGCAATGTGCAACAGGTGATGGCTTCATTCAGTTACAGTGAATGACTAAGATCAACCTGAAAGAGAGTTGAAAAAATAGTAATGAACCAAAAATAAAATAACACAATAGTCAACAAGTGAATGTTTAGGCAGCATCTGAAGTTAACCAGGTGCTGGACTAGAGCACAGTTTTAAGAGACATATTCCCGAGATGATTTCATGAACAGTGACGCAAGCAATGAAGATGACCAGGTAAATCAACCAGTGGATGTGTCACAGGTTCTGCTCAAGGTGAAATGCTCAAGTAGACAATATGAACTCACAATGTTGTTATGTCTCCAAAAGTCTGAGAAAGTCTTACAATATATGCATGAATAAACATGACTAATTTCATCTTATAAAATCCCCTCCTAAAAATTAGATTGCCATTACATACAGATATGAATGTAAAACATATTTATTGTCTTATTTTCCAGTGAATTAATGTCTTTTGTTGTAAATATGCTATGATCAATCATGTATCGTAGTATAGCACGCCAAATTAGTAATTCACACTATGGCAATGATATTATTTTTAAAGAAACATTTGCAGTGATGGTGTGGGTACAACCACAGGAAGGGGATACAAAAGGATCATCAACAACAGAAGCTACGGTTTCACGTGGCATGTTGAAAGTAATTACAATAGTGATATAACAGTCGTTTCCATAACATGGAGTTCATTTCATTTAGCATCTTGTGCATTCATAAGGGCATAGCTATAAGGTTCTATCACTGTATCTTATCTGAGTACATTGGAAACTATATATACTGGTATTAGAACTAGGGATGTGAAAGGGAATATCAAAATCGAGAGACAAAGGATAAAAAGACAAACGACTCCAAAAGCAATTCTTGCAAAACCATTTAGTGTAAACCAACTGAACAACTCATGGGGGGAGAGGGAAAGAGAGAATGAGGGAGGAGGTAACAAACAGTACAAGAAACGTACCCAAGGCCTAATATATGAAACTGTAACCTCTCTGTACATCACTTTGACAATAAATAGAAAGAAAATGCTTTAAAAACAAAGAAACATTTGCAGTAGAACTCTGATGATATTTTGTCTAAGTATTTAACAAGAATTTATAAAATTAAGCATGATACTGTGCAGAACAAAGGAGCATGATGGAAATGCTTCCATCATATGCCCTCACCAATAGTCCTAGGTTTTAATGGTAGGTTTTGTTATTGCCTCTTCAAATTTTTTCTTCCTTACCTCACCTCTTATTCCAAATGAAACTCAATCATCTTTCTTTTTCATTCCTTTTAGAATTACCATGCATGAATAATACGAGAGCCTTTCATGATGAGGGTTCTATGTATCCATGCAGTCTATTCTAGAAACATTTACCACTTCCATTATGTTTCTACAGTTGATCTCCCTCCGTGTGTGTGTGTGTGTCTGTGTGTGTGTGTGTGTGTGTGTGTGTGTGGTATGTGTAATGTACATAAAATGATCCTCTTCCCTCCTCAGTATCCCTTCTTTTCATTTCACCCTCTCACTGATCCACACTACAAAGTCCTCCTTCTACCTTCCTGTTCCATTATTTTTATTAGTCATCATTTTTTTTATCAGTACCAATTTTCATTAACATTATCAGTACCAACAATGCCATCATCATCACCGTTCTGTTTGTTTACAAATTTTCAGTTTAATTCTGTTTTTTGAGCCACTCATAGCTATAGCCATCTCCAGCAGAGCAAAGCAGAATAGAGTAGTGATTCTTATTTGAGAAACATTTTAGTGCTTTTATTTTGACATCATCAATGGTTTCTATGTGAAAGGAAAAAAATAAAGATTATTAAAGGACTAGATGCTACCCAATTGCATACTTTATTATGAAATTTGAATAATATATACATAGCCCTGTTTAAAAAGTAAATGCTAATTTTACTTTTTAAACCAATTAAGCATTAGAATATTCATGCATGAGTGTTTAGTCCTTAGCAATTATCAAAGAAAGTGAATGTGTAGCTTCAATATTCAAAGCCTAAAATACAATTTTTTTTAAAAATAGCATTTTCTTCACTTGTAATATTTGGAGGGAAAATATCACCTTGAAATGATCTCATCTATTCCACAAAAATGAAATTGATAAATATCGAGGCTACACATGTTTAAGGGACAGAATATAATCCTTTTTTAAAATATTGTTTAACAATTATAGTTAATGCTGGCTACTAAGTACATATTAAGACATACTGCATAGTCTCCTTATAACTAATATTGTAGACATTTTATATTAAAAAAATTTCTTGCAGCATAGTTTCTCAGGTCATTGAATATATAGAGTTGTGTGCAAAAAAAAATCTTGTTGCTCCTACTGATATTCATGTGGACTATTTTCCACTTCACATTGATTCTCTTTTTGACTACACAGTTGAAGCTTAAGGAATAACAAAAAGGAATGTATGCTTTTTTAAAACAGTGTGATACAGATCACAACAGGATCTTGATTATGATAATTTCATAGCTCTGAGAACAGACAAACGAAGAAAATTGCACAGTTATCTAATTTACAGATCAAACTGTTATTTTGCAGGCTTGTTTCATTCTGACCATAAATCATTCAGGGATGCTGCAGCAAAATGACATCCTTAACAATCATTCTCACAATTTTGGCTGTACTCATGACTAATAACATTCTGATTGGCGTTAAAACTAGTAAGGCAATCTTAGGCTGGAGAACATATGCATTTGTGGAGTTGAACTTCACTAACACATGAGATTAAATAACTTAATGATTTTTTTTAGTCTACTTTCAATTTGACTTTTACTGGAGGTGTATATATGATGAACTTATAACTTGAAATTTAAGAATCTTCCAAAAACATCTTTGTAAGGTTTGTCTATTTTTAACCATCATAATATATAATGTAGTAGACATAGATATTATAATTAGGAGCTTATGAATCAGTAACAGGAAGGATGGCTTATAATGAAGAATGTTCTAAAACACAGCTATTTTTCAAGATTTTCTTCCATCTCTGTTCTTCAGTTGGTGTCCTTACCGAGTACCATTTATTTTCCATTTCAACAAACCATAGTGAAGCCGGCGCTGGTGGGAAGCTTGTAGTCTTAGCTACTTAGGAACCTGAGATCTGAGGGTCGCGGTTCAAAGCCAGCCTGGGCAGGAAAGTTGGCAAGACTCTTATTTCCAGTTAACCACCAGAAAAACCTGGAGTGGCGCTGTGGCTCAAGTGGTACAGCACTAGCTTTGAGCTGAAGAGCTCAGGGACAGCATCTAGTCCCAGAGTTCAAGCCCCATTGTCAAAAACAACAACAACAACAAAACAACAACAACAACAACAAAACAACAACAACAACAAATTTGGTAAGGTCATTTTTTAATTTTTTTTTCTTTTAAAAGAATTTTATTTTAAAGTTGATGAATGGAGGTGGGGCTAGGGTGCAGTTACATAAGTAAGGCAATAAGTACATTTCTTTTTAAACAGTGTTACCCTCTTTCTCGTTAATTCATTTCCAACATAGTGTCTATTGAGTATCATTGTTTCATTTGTTCATCCTTTGCGCTGTTTTTTTATGTGAGTCCCTTTCCATTATGAATAGGTTTAACCATGCTTTAAGAACAGTCATTCACCCCCATGGAAGATTTGCCCCAAATTTTCTTTAGTACTCATGTATTTGTAATAGTAACTAATATGTCATCATTTTTCTTCCTCGGGCTCAGGACATTCTAGCAAATTAATTCCAAAACTGGATTCAATGAGCATTTTCCCATTTTTGTATTTATTGAGCATGAATGTGACATCCAGTCTAGGCTGTCAAATGAGGTTGGAAGTCTGCTACCTATAAAACATATGTGTTTAAACTAGAACTGCACTTCTCTATGTGGTTACTGCTGTCCAAAATTTATTCTGTTTATTTACTGTTTTACAGTTGGTCAAATCTTGACCTATCCAGTAGCATTCATCCCAGTAAAGTGTCCATTTCAGTTTGAAGCATAGTCCCACCTGCTAAATAAAACACAAATGAAGTTTAAAAACTCAAGATGAAAGAAGTAAATGCTTATAGAGAAAATTCTTTAGATATGTGAGGGAAAAATAGTACTCATGTGTACTCAAAGAACTTTTAGACTAAATTTAGATCATATTCTAATCATAGAGGGCTAGGTTTCTCCCTAGCTATATAGGAACTGAAGACATTTAAAGATTATTCTATAGGCTAAATTTAATGGAAGTTGTCTTGTCAGTTTGCTCATATATGACTATTAACTTACATTCTTTCAAACATTTGAAACTGGGGAATGAAGATATTACAAAGATGGGCACAAATTATGGTTTAAAAAACACCAAGGGAATTACCAGTGATGTGAATCTCTTAAGAACAAGATGATACAATCTTGGGATAAGAGAGGAAAATGTAAGGTATAGAATAAGATAATATAATGAGATTAAAGAATAAAATTATTAAGGGAATGAAACAGAAACCTTTAAGGTAGTTTAAAATGTGGAAAGAGTAAGGCAATCATAATTATGCTAAATATATTCTATACTTATGAGAAATATTATGTGCTATCTCATGCAAAGTATCTAGCAATTGTCCTGCTAATCGAAGTAGAATATCTTAAATGTCAAGCTTTGTGAGTGAAACTGCATTAATTTCTTCAATTTTTAAACTGAGATGTTAGGAACGAGTATTTTCAAATTCTATACATTGAACCATTTTATGATAGTTTTACATTATAATGTGTTAGAATACATTATTTTATTGTATTTTAATTGTTATGAGAAAAAAATTTAAATCCTCTATACTGACTCATAAAATCTGCTCTGTTTGGCTAAATTCACAAAAGTACTACAACGTCAGCATTACACTAATCTATTCTGACCAGATTTTTTGTACTGTTGTTCTGAGGAATTTTATTAACAATTTTGTTATATTATTATATGTAAATATATAGTTATATATAGTATGCCATATAGGATACTGTATAGTATAGTATATATAGTATAGTTATATGTAACATATAAGTATATATAACTATGTATGTATATATAACTATACATGTATGTGTACATATATATATTTGTATTCACCCATCTCTCTCTAACCTCTCTAATATCCTGTCTTGTCTTTGTTTTGACTTAGATTGGTATATTGTCTATTTTGTTTTGTTTTGTTTGTGTGTTTGTGTGTGTTTTGGTTCTGGGTATATTTTGTTGTTGTTTTTGTGGGTATTTTGGTTCTTTTTTTGTTTTTTTCCATGCTGGAGCTTGAACTCCGGGTCTGAGTGCTCTCTTGGCCTTTATTTTTTTCACTTTAATTTGGTCTTTGCCCTTTGTGGTATAGTTTCATTTCCAAAATTTTGTCTGTTAATTAGAGATAGGGGCCTCATGGGTTATTCTTCCCTAGTTAGCTTTGAGCCATCATCCTCAGATCTCAGCCTCTTGACTAGTTAGAATTATGTTTGTGAACTACCAGTTACCAGCTACATGTACTTTTAATATTATCATTATCTTCCCTCAACGATCAATTTGGAGTAATTTTTAGAGTAGTTATACTGATTTTTTTCTGAAAACTTTTTATACTTTAAATAATCTTAAAGGGCTTTCACAATGAGAATATTAGTTAAGATTGATACAGTTCATTTTTTTTTCTCTTGTCTTTAAAGATAATTCAATTTTTATCGGTCTATTTTTGTTTGGCTAGAGAAAACATCAGTATTACTTATTATTCTCCCTTTCAGGACAATATTTCATTTTTGTATCTTTGATTGAAAGATTTTTCTCTTTGTGTCTCTTTTCCACTTTTTTCTGTTTGTATCTGTATTTTTCCCTTTTTTATTATTTATTTATTTATTTATTTATTTATTTATTTATTTATTTATTTATTTATTGGTGATTTTAGTAAAATGTTTAATGATAGAATCCTACTGACTTGCCTGGCAAGTTGCACAATATTGGGAGAATTAAATAAAGGAAACTGTATAAAATTAAAAATTGAAAAACAATGAGAACTGTGTAACATTTGATAACAAAAGTAGCTTGAAGTATTTAATCATTTTCACGAAAACATAGGTAGTACATATTATAAGATGTATTTGATAAGACTTCCATATTCAAATAAGCAATAAATATGAATACAAACACACAAGCCATACATATGTCTAAAATTTAAAAAATGGTTCAAAATAGGTTTAGAAGTTTTCTTTTTCAAATCACTTTTACTTTTTAATAGACAAGCAGAAGTTTTACAGAATAGTAGACCTCCACATAGTTTTACACCCAGTGCTTGCATTATGTAGTGCTCAAGTTAGGATATGTGTGTCTTCTCAAAGATGTATTATTTTTTTGAAAAAAAAATTATTTTTGTTTTGTTTGAAATACAAAGTTAAATTAAAGAAAATGTATATTACTAACAAATTTTAAATTTATAATTAATTTACTTCCTATTTTAAGACTACAAATCTTCCACAATTAATATAATCCTCATTCGCTTGAAAGTTCTCTTTAATAATGAAAAAAAATACTGCTTTTAATGAAAATTCAGCTGGGCATTAATGGCCATGCTTTAAAACTTACATATATGAGAAGCTACAATCTGAGGATTGAGGTTCAAAGTCATCCTGGACAAATTTGCCATTATAAACCCAAACTGAAACTATGGCTCAAGTGGTAAAGCACCATCTCAGCAATGAAGTTGAGAAAGTGACAGATCTCTAATATTAAGCCTCAATGGCCTCTATTTTCATTCATAAATGCCTTATCTGATCCCTACCAGTTCTCACAGCCTTGCTAAAATTGGGAAGACCCTTTCAATCTTTATTTCTCCTTAAATGCTAAACATAGCCATTTAAAAAATCTATTCTTTGCTTTATTTCAACCTAAATAGCTTACTAACTTGTACTAAGATATTGACATGCATTATTTTTGTGTAAAGTTTCCTTGTATATTTATTAATTAATGACATGCTAGTTTATAATAAACTCTTATCTAATAAAAATAATGTTTAGTTTTAATGAAACACAATGAAAGTGTGTGTTTTTCATACTATATTTACATGTATAAACAACTAGCTCCAACTTATAGAGAAGTAGCTTGTTACTGCTTTTTGCACTTTGTAACACTGTTGCATATTCTAAATATACAGATACATGATGAAGAAATTGGTTTCTGATAAGTTAGATATTTACAGGAAAATTATTAAAGATGATTGAATATGACCTATGCAAAATAGATTAAAGAAACATCTAGATAAAGTGAAGAGGTACTTATTTTCTACCCCACAAGCAATGTTATCCAGCCAAAATTTTGAGAAGTACAAATAAAAATTTGTAAAAATAATATAACTGTCTCTTGCTTGACAACAAATATATGCATCACAATGCATTATAGGTTAAGAGTAATTTGCAATTTGCAATCTTTTCTCAAAAACCCTTTGATTTTCATAAGAATAACTGTTTCCAATAAAGTCTTGCTGTTATATGTAGCCCTGTGATTTTATTCAGCTCTACAGCCTACAGCTTCATGAGATTTCTACAGTCTCCTTGAAAAGGGTGAAGGCTTTCCTTCTTCTTTCATGACCACAGGATATATTCACACCATGGCAAGATATTCTGGGATAATAGGGCCTCTGAATAGTGTACAGGATTCCTGAATTGTGAGGAAATGAAGCCTGAGTCCCTTGAGAGTAATACATATGCCTGACCACTTTACACTGTCTGTTTCTGAGAAAAATTATGCCTGAGAAAAGTCAAGCCCCATTTTGCTCCAGCCACTATCATGTTAGATTTTGTCTCTTTTATGAAGCAAAAACCAATCTCTGCTAATAATAGTAAAACATATTTCTGTAAACATATGGTATATTAATCATCAAAAGTTAATACAAAAGACTATGCTAAGATAGAAAGACAACAGTCTGGGAGAAGATCTTTACCAGCCATAAAACAGACAAATACCTCATATCTAAAATATATGGAGAACTCAAAAACTTAAATTCCTCCAAAACAAATTCTCAAAGAACCAACTGTCCCCTCAATAAATGGTATAATGACTTAAAAAGGGACTTCTCTGAAGAGGACATTGAAAGCATAGGTATCGGCCATCCCAGAAGACCATGCGGAGATAATCACAGGCAGGAGAAGAAGGTTCATAAGGAGGTTTATTAGTGGGGCCATAGTTCCCATGGGAGAGGGAGCTACATGGCTTCTGCACCTTATCCAGGTGGCAGCTTTTCTCTCTGGGGGTAAAGGGGAAGTAGGTAGGTAGTGAGTAGGAGTGGCTCATTAGGTATGGGTGGATCTGGGTTCTAGTGGGAGGAGCTGAGGACCTGAGGCTAGGGAAATGCTAACATTCCCCCATTTGTTGTTTATTAATAACAGAGGAGGGGTACCAGGCCGGGAGTATGGGCGGAGGTTGTCTCTTCTGGAGCTACTTCCTGCTGTAAATGGGCGAAGTAGTCAGGGGTCCCTGATTCATCATTTGGCCTGGTACCGTCCAGTTTGGTTGGTAAAAGTCCTCATCATTTCCACAAGAATGGTTAATAGGGCCACTGGGTGTCATGGTCTCCTCTGGCTACCTCCTGCAGCTTGAGCACATCAAGGAGTCCCTGGGCCTGGGGTCTTCAGGGTCCAGATCTGTGCTGGGCACAGCAGTGTAGTAAGAGGATGGCCTTGAACTGCAAGTTCCCAGGTGGCGACCTGGGTGAGGATGTTATCCTGTTAAAAGAGACTTTTGAAAAGGTCAGGCAAAAGGCTGACAAGTTCACAGAACCAGTTAACATGAACAACATGGGAGAACACACCCTGGGCACAAGCCAGAAAAGTTCCATTTGGAACGTAAACCCAATTGTGGCCCATTACAAAGAAGGAGGACTAACTGGACTGGGGGCAGGAAGGAAGTATTTAGAGATAGTGGACTGATGGGGAGTAACCAGTCAGAGGCTCAGAGGCATATATATATATATATATATATATATATATATATATATATTCACACATACACACATACATATACGTATACATATATGTATATATGTATATATGTATACGTATATGTATACATATATACATATACATATATGTGTGTATATACATATATACATACATATATATGTATACATACATATATATACATGTATATATACATATGTACAAATAGCAAGTAACAAAGGCAAGAATGCAAGTTTCTGTCCAGATGGAAAAAGGACAGGTATGGACATTAGGTGGGTAAACAACTATTCCTCTTGATCTCCCGGCTCTGATTAATTTTGAAAGGGCAAGTTTAAAAGCCCTTTTTATTTCCAATTAGAGCAATAGGAGAACAATAGGAGTTGAGCTTACCTATAACTTGTTGAGAGTTGACCAACAAGTACTTGCCAGAGTTCTGATGTAACACTTAGAGAACAGCAGACTGAATGAGATCCGTGTGCCATCAAATCAAATCATATCATTTAACCTTACTGGCAGGTGGAAGAGAGCACAAATGAATAACAATTAAGAGGGAAAAGGGTCAGACAATGTAAAAGTCTCAGCTTCAGCATATCTGAAGTGACTGTGTCTTCCATCCTGGATCAGCAGGCTTCATTAGTCATGTGTGATGGAGGCAGGCAGGAGAGATGGGTTGGATCTGGGCAAGGCTGCAGTGGCATCTCTCTGAATCTGGATAGATTGTCACACCTCCTACTGGATTGCCTGCAAAATTCTACACAGACTGGTTAAAGACATTTACTATGGCTTTTGTAGGCTGGTGCCCTACTGGTTTAAGCAGGGTGACAACTTTAAAAGGTTTTTAGAAGGCTTGGGCCTTTAACCATCTTCCTAGTCACAAAATACACACAGACCAAAGGCCAACCAAGTCTGCAGTCTGCAGGAGCCATGAGGGTTTCTGAAACATGGAGGGGGAAGACACCAAAGCTACCCCAATGCAATTCTGTGGCCACCAAACATAACTCTGATGTTTTTAACCTTGGAGTAAGTCTCTGTTGCAACTCTGTCATCATACGCCTGCTATAAACCCAACTCTAACCTGGGGGGTGGGTCCAGAGCCAGGGCAGGAGCACTCTGGGCCTGTCAAAATCTTCACAGGAAGATCACCAGTGACTCCTAGATTCCCTGAGCAGTTTTGCAAGAGAGAGAGAGAGAATAAGGAATCACTAGTAGTGAAACCAGGCAGTTTGGGAGCAGACTGTGGAGGCAGCTTCCTGTAGCCACAGACTGCCACAGTCCACGCGGCTAGCACACATGTCCACAGTCCATGCAGCTAGCACACATGTCAACCTGCATCCTACAAAGCAAAATATTAATCCTGGGTCAGAAAAGTTGAGGTTAGCAGCCACACTCATTCCAAAATGACTCTGGTCCCTTGATCTTAAAGAGTTTATGAGAGCATAGGAGAGAAAAAATGGAGAAGCAAAATCTTAGTATATACCAAAGAATTGTCAGGATCAGATGTACACTTGACTAAGCATAGATGGACATAAGGAATAACACACTGGTTTTACATCATTGTACTTATACCATATGCTGTATATTAGAACATTTTGGAATTTTTCTTGCACCCAAACATGATCAGTTTGGGTTTAAAACCTGGGTTTTTTTTTTCCTTTTGGCTTGGAATCTGGTGATGAGAGTCAGGATTGGGCTGGGGATATGGCCTAGTGGCAAGAGTGCCTGCCTCATATACATGAGGCCCTGGGTTCAATTCCCCAGCACCACATATACAGAAAACGGCCAGAAGTGGCACTGTGGCTCAAGTGGCAGAGTGCTAGCCTTGAGCAAAAAGAAGCCAGGGACAGTGCTCAGGCCCTGAATCCAAGCCCCAGGACTGGCCAAAAAAATAAATAAATAAAAGAGTCAGGATTGCCTCCAGGCTGTTCACTGTGACTCCACCCACAGGCTGCAAAGACCATTTTAACACAAGAATTAAAGTAAGTTAAAATAGTAGTCAAAAGCAAGTAATTTTGAAACCATGATCCCAGATTTTACGTTTTACCAACACAGACACTTGTGCACAAGATTTGAGAAGAGCTTAGAATTTTTTTTTTAAATTGGCCATGTAAGTTTCCTGGAATTCCAGTGGCAAAATTATATTATTTTGCCCATATTTTAGAACCATGTGGTCAGTTAGAAAACAAAAAAAAGTATTTTCCTAGGAAACAAAAATTTTCAGATTATCTGGTGAGGAAATGAAGAAGCCACATTTTGCATTTAGCATTTGAATTGCAAGGCACATTTGAATTGTAAGATGGAGTTGGGGGGAGGGGGGAGGGCGCAGGGCCAAGTCCCAGCCCTGCCTCGAGGAATTTGAGGAAATTCGCATGCCCATTACCTGGGGGATGGGTGGGACTCCACCTCCGCGAGTTTTGGGAACTTTGATGGAACCAAGATGGCGCTTGCTAAAACCAATTATATTGTCCACCATGTGGTCATTGCTAGATAAAACAGGATTTAGCCAGCAACAAGCAGAACTTAACCGAATCTCCAAGCTTAACAAACATCAATCAATGCAGATGTTAAACGGATATTGGTACCTTTGGAAGCTGGTACCAGTCCATCACAGGCAGGCAGGCAGAGCTTAGAGAGAGACAGACAGAGAGAGAGAGAAAGAGAGAGAGAGAGAGAACTCCATGTGCCCCAGTGCTCATTGAAGTTATGTAAGTCCAAATTTGTAAGACTGTGAGAAGCTTTAGACTGTTCCCCACTTGATGAGTGACCAGCAGAGCTGAACTAGAGAAAAACCCAAGCTCCCGGGTAATGGTCACTAACCCTGGTTGGAGTTTCAAATCTGTTGTGGTGGATGATTGTGCCCCTCCCATGGTAAGTGATTAGCGGAGCTGAGGAGTCAATACCAAGCGTCCTCGATATTACTCTGGTCAGCTGAAAAGTGAGAGACAATCAACGATGGAATCATCACCCCAATCACTGTGTCTTGGACCTAGCGCGGAGTTGGCCCTGTGGCCCTATGCTAAGGTCAATGAGTGGGGCTCGGAACTTGGCGCCAAGATTTTTGGTGTGGCCCAGAAGCCACGGCCCTGTGGCCCTACGGTAAATCCAAGCCCTCGTTTAGATGATCAATTACCCTGGGTGTGAGGGCAAATTTGTAGATTGTCGTGGTGGATGGAAGTAGAGGACTCAGTCAGGAGAAGTTACCTCGGTGGTCATCTGGGTGGGCTTAGGACAGCAGAATAGGTCCTGGAGGCAGCTTGGACCCCCCAGAAATGGGGGAGCAAATCCACCGGGGAACCTATCCTGGGTTCAGCACCAAAGAAAGCATAGGTATTGGCCATCCCAGAGGATCATGCAGAGTTAATCACAGGCAGGAGAAGAAGGTTCATAAGGAGGTTTATTAGTGGGGCCATAGTTCCCACAGGAGAGGGAGCTACATGGTGTCTGCACCTTATCCAGGTGGCAGCTTCTCTCTCTGGGGGTAAAGGGGAAGTAGTTAGGTAGTGAGTAGGGGTGGCTCATTAGGTATGGGTGGATCTGGGGGCTAGTGGGAGGAGCTGAGGACCTGAAGCTAGGGAAATGCTAACAGACACGAGAATGGCCAAGAGACACATGAAGTGCTCTACATCACTGGCCATGAAAGAAATGAAAATCAAAACAACATTGAAATTCCACCTCACCCCAGTAAGAATATCTGTTTTCAAGAAAACTAATAACAGATGCTGTCAGGGATGTGGCCAAAAGAGAGCCCTGCTACATTGTTGGTGGGATTGTTAACTTATTCAATCACTCTGGAAAGAAGTATGGAGAGTCCTCAAAAAGGCTAAACATAGAACTCCCGGATGACCCAGCAGCCCCATTTTGGGGCATCTACCCAAAAGATTACAAGCAAGACCACAGGAAAGCCACCAGCACAACTATGTTCATGGAAGCACAATTTGTCATCACTAAAATATGGAACCAACCCAGACGCCGCTCAGTAGATGAGTGCTTCAAGAAGATATCGTACATATGCACATGGAATTTTACGTCTTGATCAGGAAGAATGACATTGCCCTACTCGTAAGGAAATGGAAGGACTTGGAAAAAAATCATACTAAGTCAAGTGAACCAGACTCAGAAACACAGGCTCTACGATTTCCCTCAGCAGGAATAATTAGTACATGGCAAGGATTATACTAGCAGCAGAGCAAAATATCTCAATAGCTATCTACAAATGAACACATAAGATGATGCTAAGTGAAATAAACAACAAGTTATAGAAACAAATGTTTTAATACTGTTATTTTTTTCTTCTTTATTGTCAAAATCAAGTACAGAGGGGTTACAGTTTCATATGTAAGGCACATTCATTTCTTATCCAATTTGTTACCTCCTCCCTCATTCTCTCCCCCTTCCTCCTCCCCATTTCCCTCATTCCCCCCCCATAAGTTGTGCAGTTGGTTTACACCAAATGGTTTTGTAAGTACTTCTTTTGCAAAGGTTTGTCTTTTTATCCTTTATAGCTCGATTTTGGTATTCCCTTTCTCTTCCCTAGTTCCAATACAAGTGTATACAGTATACAGAGTACTAAGATCATACAGTGATAAGCAGGGTTAAAACCACGGGAAGGGAATATGAGAGAAAAAAAGGGTACGGTTTCATATGGCATGTTGAAAATAATATCATGTGAAATTATGCACTTGTTCTTTTGTTCTTCTTTCTCGTCATTTAACTCCTGGTGTCACTATAACTGATTTTGGTACCCTGATATTGTATATACATGTATTGCAACTAGGGAAGGAAAGGGAATATCAAAATAGAGAGAAAAGGGGGAAAAAAAGACAAACAAAGGCAACAGCAATACTTACAAAACTATATGGTGTAAACCAATTGCACAACTCAAGGGGGGGTTGAAAGAGGGAGGAGGTAACAAGTGGATAAGAAATGTACGCACTGCCTTACATATGAAACTGTAACCCCTCTGTACATCACTCTGACAATGAAGAAATGAAAAAAAAAGGCGTATACTAGTTTAATTTTTAAAGTTACATTAATTTTCTGATAAAAAATCTTGTCTGTAAAAGATTTTACAAAATGTTTTACTTTAAAACCTTCCATGGTCATTCTATTTTAAATATATTAACTCTATGTTATCAAAATTACCAAGACAATGGGTTAGGAATTTTCCCTAGTGATAGAGTGCTTGCCTCTTATACATGAAGCCCCGGATTCGGTGCCTCAGCAACGCTTATGTCAAAAAAGCCAGTAGTGGTGCGGTGGCTCAAGTGGTAGAGTGCTAGCCTTGAGCAAAAAGAAGCCAGGGACAGTGCTCAGGCCTTGAGTTCAAGCCCCAAGACTGGCCAAAAACAAATACCCAGACAAATATAATTTAAGAATTATTTTGGTTACATGTAATTTTAAATAAAGAAAAGTAAAACATGGGTTAGGCTGAAGGACCATAGAAATATTATCATGCTTTTTAGGATAAATAGTTGCTATTTTTTTTCAGATTTACAGATGGGATTTTGATAGACTGGGATTGCCAAATCTTTTCTTTCCAATAATTACTAAATAAAAATAAACATTTCTACATAGAAAATTGTAGACAATGGAAGTAATCATGTTATATACCTTTCTCTAAGTTGTCTCAATTCAGGAAAGAGCTTAGCATATCCAAAGAAAAATCATCACTGATACTCAAGGGATAAACATGGATTCTGTTCATTCTGTTCATTTAAAATGAAATCAGGAGTAAGTACTAAGAGTTAACTATCAAGAAATAACAGTTATAATCATGTATAAATTATCATTTACCAATCCATCACCCTATATTGGGATCCTGCCACCCTTGTGCCAGAGAACAGTAAATATATATAATAAAAATATATTGTAATCTGTGCTAAAACTTCTTATGATGTTATTTTAAAGGGAAAAAAAATGAAACTTGGGCTTTTAACAATACTTCTGACACACAGATATGTTTTAATCATTGTCTCTAAACTTAAAAATAAAATAAAGAGACCAAAATTGGTCATGAGGACAATAAGAGGGTAGGAAATCTTCCTGTATAAGACATGTGACAAGTCTGAGGATTTGCTTATGAAGACTATTAGTTTATCAACAAACCTAGCAAAGGAGAACTAGGTATTTTGGAACTGTATAGAGGCAATGAAACAAAAAAATTAAATGAAAATGTGAATGTATCTTAACAGAACCCAGAGAGAATTGTATCAAAACAGCAAATGATGGAGTATTTGCCTCTAGAAGCTACTCACATAATGGGAAAAACAGCTTGTACACTTGGTACATACAATTTAATATTACCCCAAATAAAAATCTGAGTAATTATTATTATAATGATGAGATTTTCTCTGCAGAAACCAGGAATATTTGTCCTTCAGTCATGCTTATATTCATATACTATATAACATTCTTGTGTTGCTAAGGGGAATGAAGACAAAAAAGGTACAGCAAGAAAGCTTACACATTACAGTACTGACTTAATCTCTACACTGAGTGGATAGTAATTTCCATCCAATTATTTTTCATTAAAGAAGTGTTTCATAGTTAAATCTCAAACTGTACACGTACTCAGTGGGTTTGATTTTTTTCATTTAGAATAAAATCATTTTAATAGAAGACATAATTAATTTAAGATATTAATAATTTAAGAATAGGTGCCAACTCCTAGATGTTTGTTAGATAAATCTATTAATTTTATGTTTTGAATCACAATGATTGAAGAATAAAGTTATCTGGAGCTATAATTGATGTTGTGCTGAAAAAAATGAAAAAATAATATCCCATTATTTTAGGCAAGCCTTTTATTCCCTAGTGGTGTGCTCTACATCTGTTTAATTGTAGTACTGTGGTTCCAGCTTAGCAGTAATTAGTAATTCTGTGGAAACTGCTCCATTAATTTTAGATCTCTGTTGTCTTATAATCTAGCCTGCAACCTACAACCAGAAATGGTGAAGGATGATACCTGTACACTTTACAGGAAATGATTTTATGATTCTGACTTTATATCTTACATTCTACACACATTTTTATGCTAGAGCTCAAATCCTGGGTTTGTACACACCAAATAAACAGTAAAAACTGAAATAGTATATGATGCAGTAATCTCATTGCTGAGATAGTCAAGGAAGAAATTCTACATCTATTATTCCAAACTTAGATCATTAGCTTGCATATGTAGGCCCTAGATATTCTTGGTAGTTTTTATCTGGATACTAAATGAAATTTATTCATTCATTATTTCTGTAATGCACTTTACAAAAAATAATTTATATTTATCAAACAAAATAACAGTTGTTTTAATGTTTTTCTTGCATAACAAAATGAAATTATATAAAAATATTTTATTATGACATTCCATTACATATTTATTAAAATTGTACACACAATTACTCTGTGTGATTGTGTATGTATATATGTATATGCATGTGCGTACAACCCAGGCCCATACTGGGACTTGAACTCAAGGAACTGCACTATCCCTGAACTTTGTGCTCAAGGCTGGTGCTTAGCAACTTGAGCTGCATGTTCACTTTCAGTAGTTTGTTTTCATATCAATTAATTAATTAATTAATTAATTTTCTGTCCTGGGCTTGACTCAGGGCCTGAGCACTGTCTCTGAGCTTCTTTCTCTCAAGGCTACCAATGGACCACTTTAGCCACAGTGACTCTTCCACCTTTTTCTGTTTATGTGGTCATGAAGAAATGAATCCAAGGATTTATTCAGTCTAGGCAAACACTACCACTAAGCCATATTCCCACCTTATATTTATTCATTTATTGTGCCTATCTGAGACTTTAGTGACGGGCCAAAGCCCTTTCCCTGAGCATTTTTGCTTAAGATTATCTTATACTTGAACCACAGCTCAACTGGGGCTAATTGGAGATCTCATGGGTTTTTTTCTGACTGGGCTCTCATCCAACAGTAATTCTCAAATCTCAGCTCCCTGAGTAGCAAGGGTTACAGGTATGAACCTTCATTGCCCAGATTCACTTTCAGCTCTTTGGTTGTTAATTGGAGGTAGATGTCTCATGAATTTCCTGACCCAGCTACCTTTGAACCACAGTCCTCAGATGGAGTCTCCTGTATAGCTAAAATTACAAGGGAGACCCCCAGTAACTTCGGTTCTACACACAATTTTATTCTTTTTAATATGAGCCATTTTTAGCATTTCAGAAAGACAAGTTAATGTTCAAAAATACCTCTTATGCGTCTCTTCATAATACAATGAAACTCACAAATATAAAAGCAGAGAACTGTGAAAATATTTGTGGGATAGAACATCAAAATCCTTACTTTGATGCATGTACTTCCAAGTTTGCAGATCGCAATTTCACAGTTTTTCCTATTAAATATTAATAACTCACCTTTTACTAGAATTGGTTACTAACAGAAATATCCGAATTGCCTCTGCTTTCTCAGCATCATTTGATTTGGATTCTGTAAATGAACAGGGGAAGTGTAGGGCAGTTCCAGTACCATGTATTTTGTCCATCCATCTACCCATAATCATGTTGTCCATCAGAATTTTCCCCACACACGTATGAAATTAATTGCAGGGAAGGGCACTTACCAGTGATAATCTCTCTGACATCAACATCTGACTGTATGTCTATTGATTACATTATACTATCAGATTACTACATCATGCCATGGATCTCTTTTTAAATTGTTGACAAAATTGCTGTACTTGGGACAGCTCCAGAATCTCAGTTGACTGGGAAATTTGGTATTGCAAAAGCATCTGAAAACTTGACTGTATGTTCAGGCTGCCTATTTTCTTTTCCTCTTTGGACTGAAGGAGTAGTGACATTATGATATTATAATTTATGACAAGTGACCTGTGAACACAAGGACTGAGGTTGAATCGTTATTTTGATGTTTTGTCTATTATGTGTGCCATTTAAAACAAATACCAATGATTACCTCATTCATATTTATTCAACACAATATTTTACTAGCCAAAACCCTATGCTAAAAATGAGCCAGATATGCACACTTGAATTGAATAAAAAGGCAGTTGTTACTAAGATGATAGAACAATTTTGCTGTTATTAATATGTATGAATTTTAAAAAAAACTTCTTGCTCATAGCATTTATTAAACTGCCATAAAAATCATTTAACTTATTGTACAAACAGTAGGAAAAAAAGTTCATGTAATGCCAATATCTGGGAGAATAGTACAAGTAACTTTACATAATTCAAAAGAAATCAAAACTAGCATGTGATTCACTGCCCAAACACTGTGTCCTTAAGTCGAAGACAGGAAATAAGGAAGAACTGTAATTTGGTAAGAATATATAGGTACCATTAGTAAATATTTACATTGTCATGTACACATATGTACATGTATGCATATGCACATATACAAATTTATCCAGGTGCAATTTATAAGCAAAAAATTATGCATACATGAGTTTGTAAGAAAATGTGCCTTCACAAACCATTCATAATTTAGAGCATATTACTGTTTACCGTTACCACTCTTAAATCACTTACTGATTTGCTATGATAATTTACTATGTCTTGTAGTTTTCAAGGGCCAATTTTTTTTGAATTACAAATCCAAGTAGGAAAGAAAATGTCTTGCCCAATTATGTTTGTCACTACAAATAAGAATTTTTGTCTCAGTGTCAGCCTTATCATTTTTTTCAAATTTTTATTATCAAACTGATATACAGAAAGGTTACAGTTTCATACGTTAGGCACTGGACACATTTCTTGTACAGTTTGTTACCTTGTCCCTCATACCCTCCTCCCTCCGCCCCCTTTCCTTCCCCACCCCCACGGAGGTGTTCAGTTCACTTACACCAAACAGTTTTGCAAGTATTGCTTTTGTAGTTGTTTGTCTTTTTTTACCCTGTGTCTCTCAAATTTGGTATTCCCATTCAATTTCCTACTACCAATAACAGTATATACGCTTTCCAATATACTCAGATAAGATTACAGAGATAATGTAGGTACAACCACAGGAAGGTGATACAAGAATATCATCAATAATAGAAGCTACAGATACACATAGGACTTTGAAAGTAGTTACAACTGTTTCCATAACATGGAGTTCATTTCACTTAGCATCATCTTATGTGTTCATAAGGGTACAGCTATTGGGCCTTGTGATGCTCTGCTATGACTTGCCTGAACCTGTACTAATTATTCCCAATAAGGGAGACCATAGAGTCCATGTTTCTTTGGGTCTGGCACACTTCACTTAGTATAATTTTTTCCAAGTCCTTCCATTTCCTTACAAATGAGACAATGTCATTATTTCTGAAAGAGGCATAAAATTCCATTGTGTATATGTACCACATTTTCCTGATCCATTCGTCTACTGAGGGGCATCTGGGCTGGTTCCAAATTCTCGCTATGACAAATTGTGCTGCAATGAACATTGTTGTGCTGGTGGCATTACTGTGATTTTGTTTGTGGTCTTTTGGATAGATACCCAAAAGTGGGGTTGCTGGGTCATAGAGGAGTTCTATATTTAGCCTTCTGAGGAATCTCCATACTGCTTGCCAGTGGCTGAACCAGTTTACATTCCCACCAACAATGAAGTAGGGTTCCCTTTTGGCCACATCCCCTCCAAAAATTGTTATTGTTAGTTTTCTTGATATGTGACATTCTTACTGGGGTGAGATGGAATCTCAATGTTGTTTTGATTTGCATTTCTTTTATGGCCAGTGACGTAGAACATTTTTTCATATGACTCTTGGCCATTCTCATTTCCTCATCAGAGAAGTCTCTTTGTAAGTCTTTAGCCCACTTGATGAGGGGGCTATTGGTTCTTTGCGGTTTTGTTTTGGAAAAAGGCAATTTTTATAGTTCTGCATATATTTTAGGGATGAGGCCTTTGTCTGTTGAATGTCCGGTAAAGATCTTCTCCCAGTCTGTGGGCTTTCTGTTTATATTGCGAGTTATGTCCTTTGCCGTGCAGAAGCTCTGAAGTTTGATGCAGTCCCATTTGTCCAACCTTTCTCTGATTTGTAGTCTTTCTGGGTCTTTGTAAAGGAAGTTCCGTCCTGCGCCAAGGAGCCCAAGTGTTTCTCCTACTCCTTCCTTTAGTGTTTTTAGGGTGTCTGTTTTGATTTCAAGGTCTTTAATCCGTTTGGAATTGATTTTGGTGCAGGGTGATATATAAGGATCTAGTTTTAGTTTGTTGCATGTGTTGAGCCAGTTTTGCCAGCACCACTTGTTAAAGAGGCTATCTTTCTTCCATACTATTGTTTTAGCTCCTTTATCAAAGATTAAGTAGGCATAGTTCTGTGGGTTCATTTCTGGGTCTTCAATTCTGTTCCATTGGTCTTCAGGCCTGTTCTGGTGCCAATACCAAGCTGTTTTTATTACTATAGCTTTATAATACAGCTTGTAGTTGGGTATTGTAATTCCTCCAGCACTGTTCTTTCTGCTTAGGAGGGTTTTTGCTATTCTAGGTCTTTTATTGTTCCATATGAATTTCTGGATTGCTTCTTCTATTTCATTAAAAAATGGTGTTGGGATATTAATGGATATTGCATTGAATTTGTAGATAGCCTTTGGCAATATTGCCATTTTGATTGTATTAATCCTCCCAATCCAGGAGCATGGGAGGTTTTTCCATTTCCGTAGTTCTGACTTAATTTTGTTTTTCAAGCTTTTAAAGTTCTCATCAAAGAGGTCTTTCACTTCTTTGGTTAAGGTTATTCCAAGGTATTTTATATTTTGGGGGGCTATTGCAAAAGGAGTTGCTTTCCTGATTTCAGCCTTGGTCTTCGGGTCGTTAGCATAGAGAAATGCCGTTGATTTTTGAAGGTTTATTTTATATCCTGCAACTTTGCCAAAGTTTTGGATCAGCTCTAGTAGCTTGGGGGTAGAGTCTGTGGATTCTTTAGGTATAGGATCATATCATCTGCGAAGAGAGAAAGTTTAACTTCATCTTTTCCTATTTGGATCCCCTTTATATTTTCTTCTTGCCTAATTGCTCGGGCTAGGAATTCTAGTACTATGTTGAAGAGCAGGGGAGAGAGTGGACATCCCTGCCTTTTTCCTGATTTTAAAGGGAATGGCTTTAGTTTTTCACCATTTAGAGTTATGCTAGTGTTGGTTTGTCATAAACTGCCTTGATTACATTCAGGAATGTTCCCTGGAATCCCAGTTTTTCCAGGGCTTTTAGCATAAATGGGTACTGGATTTACCGAACGCTTTTTCCGCATCCAGAGATAAAACCATGTGGTCCTTTAGCTTGCTCCGGTTGATGTGGTGGATTACATTAATTGACTTGCGTATATTAAACCAACTTTGCATCCCTGGGATGAATCCAGTTTGATCGTGGTGTATGATTTTTTTGATGACTGTTGAAGTCGATTGGCCAGAATTTTGTTGAGAATTTTTGCATCTATGTTCACCAGGGAGATCGGTCTGTAGTCCTCTTTCCGTCATGAGACCCTGCCTGGTTTTGGGATGAGGGTTATACTGGCTTCAAAGAATGAGTCTGGTAGTGAACGTTCTCTTTCAATTTCATTGAAGAGTTTGAGAAATATTGGTGTGAGTTCTGTTTTGAAGGCCTTGTAGAATTCCGCAGTGAATCCGTCTGGACCTGTGCTTTTCTTGGATGGGAGATCATTTATTGCCATTTCTATTTCAATATTGGATATGGGTCTGTTTAGAAGGTTTAAATCTTCATGGTTGAGTTTGGGGATATCAATTTTTTTTTTAGGAAATCATCCATTTCTTCCAAGTTCTCGAATTTGTTGGCATAAAGATTTGCAAAATAGTCCCTTATTATTTTCTGAATTTCGGTTATTTATGTGGTGATGTTACCTGTTTCATCTCTTATCTTGTTTATTTGAGTGTGCTGCCTTCGTTGTTTGGTCAGGTTTGCCAGGGGTCTGTCTATCTTGTTGATTTTTTCAAAGCACCAACTCTTTGTTTTGTTGATTCTTTCGATGGTTTTTTTTTTTTTGTCTCTAATTGATTTAATTCTGATTTGATTTTAATTATTTGCTTCCATCTATTAACTTGGGGTTTGGCTTGCTGTTCTCTCTCCAGAAAATTAAGGTGCTTCCTTAAATTACTGAGTTGCGGTTTCTCCAGTTTGTTGATGTATGTACTCAGAGATATAAACTTTCCTCTGAGTACTACCTTTGCTGTGTCCCAAAGGAGCTGGTACTTTGTGTCCTCAACTTGGTTGAAGTCCATAAACATTTGAATTTCCGTTTTAATTTCTTCAATGACCCACTGATGGTTCAGCAGTGTGTTTTTTAGTCTCCATGAAGTGTAGGATTTTCTGTGGTTGCTGTTTGACTTGAACTCTAATTTTATTCCATTGTGGTCTGAGAGAATGCAGGGAATGGTTTTGATACTTCTGAATTTGTACAGAATTTCTTTGTGCCCTAAGATGTGATCTATTTTGGAGAATGTTCCATGTGCTGCGGAGAAGAATGTGTATTCTGTTGTTGCTGGGTGGAATATTCTGTAGATGTCGATCTAGTCTAGTTGGTCTATGCAATTATTAAGATCTGTGGTTTCTTTGTTCAGTTTTTGGCGTGTTGATCTGTCCAGAGGTGATAGTGGAGTGTTAAAGTCCCCAACTATCAATGTGTTTGAGTCTATGAGTGTTTTTAGAGTCAGTAGTGTTTGATGAAGTTCGTGCTCCTGCATTTGGTGTGTAGATATTTAGGATGGTTGTATCTTCCTGTAGGAGAGATGCCTTTACTAGTATGTAGTAGCCTTCTTTGTCTCTCCTTACCTTTTTTAATTTGAAGTGAATTTTGTCTGGTACTAGGATTGCAACTCCAGCTTGCTTATGGGGGCCATTTGCTTGATAGATTTGACTCCAGCCTTTCACTTTTAGAAGATGTTTACTTTTGCTGGATAGATATGTCTCTTGGAGGCAGCAGTAAGATGGATCTTGATTTTTGATCCAACTTATGAGCCTATGTCATTTGATTGGAGAATTAAGTCCATTAATGTTGAGAGTTAGGATTGAGAGATGATCGTTTGTTCCTTTCATTATCACTATCTTGTTTAAAGCAGTGTCTTCCCATTTCTTGATCTGATGTTTACTATTTAGGGTTCATTTCTCTGTCTGTATTGGGATTTTGATTATTTTTCCTGTGTAGTACATCTTTGAGGATTTTCTGTAAAGCTGGTTTTGTGGAGATATATTGTTTCAGTTTTTCCTTACTGTGGAAGACTTTTATTTGACCTTCGGCTAGGAATGAGAGTTTGGCTGGTTACAGAATTCTTGGTTGGTAGTTATTTTTATTTAGAGTTTGGTATACTTCATTCCAGGCTATCCTTGCTTTCATGGTCTCTGCTGAGAAGTCTGGGGTAATTCTGATTGCTTTTCCTTTATATGTGATTGTTTTCTTCCCCCTTACAGCTTTAAGGATTCTTTCCTTGTATTCTACTGATCCTGTTTAGATCACAATGTGTCGGTGGGATGTCCTATTCTGGTCGGTTTTGGGTTTCTAAATGCTTCTTGTATCTGTATAGGCCTTTCCTTCTGGATATTTGGGAAGTTCTCAGCTAATATTTTGTTAAATAGGTTGCCTATCCCATTAACTTCTTTCTCCAAGTTTTCCTCAATACCTATTATTCTTAAATTGGGCTTCCTGATCGCGTCTTGAATCTCCTATAGCGATCTGTTTTGTTGATTGGACTGGATTTGTATTGATTTTTGATCTTTCTCCATAGAATCTAAGGAATCTTCAGCTCCTGAGATTTGATCCTCTGCTTCAGTTAGTCAGGACTGTAGGCTAGCTACTTGATTTCGAATCTCTTTTGCTTCTGACTGGTCTTTCCTGATGATTTCCATGTCATTTCTTAGGTCTTGTATGGACTTCTTTACTTCATTAACTTCATTACTTTGGCTTTGATTGTTGTCTCTCAGATCTTTAAGCTGGGCAGCTATCTTTTCATTTGACTCTTGAAGTTCATTTATCTTTCTATTTGTGGATTACATGAAATTCTCCATTAATTTTTGCTTTTCCTTCTCACGCTCTAGAATAATTGACTGAAGAGATTTAAACTTTTCATTTATCATGTTTATCAGTAGACTTTGTAGAGCCTTTTTGGGGTTCTCTTCTATGTCTTTGATTGACTGCTCTGCTTCCTGCTTGTTTTGAGTGGGGGATAGGACTTCATTGTTTGCCATCTTTCTTGTGTTCCTTCTGCCCATTTGAATTGGGAATGCCAGTCTACCAGCACCCGTGAGCACCGTTTAAGACCCAATGCAGACCTTACCAAGCACTGTTGTATAAATCTTACAAGTTCACAATTATATACAGATAACTTGTATACCTGTCTATAAAGTTAGATTTGGTGTTCCTAAAGAATACAATTACAATATAACAACTGATCCTGGGCTCTGTATTCAGTAGTTACTTATTTACTGTTACAACCCTATACGCAATTCTTGTTTTTATATTAAGTTCTGTTAGGACTGGCTTTCTCTATGAACCCCTTTGATTAACTCAGATTAAGCTGGGCTAACCTCTCTCCAATAACCAGGAGTCAATGGAACCTGGAGGCCCAGGCAGTAAGTCAGGAGGGTAAGTTGGAGATAGTAAAGCGAATAGAGTAAAATGTATTGGGGGTGGTGGTGGTGATTTTGGTTTAGTTTCAGTAACGTGGAAATGTGGAGAAGAGTAGAATCAGTAGAAAGAACTAGGTTAAAATGACAGACAATGGAGAGTTAGCAGAAAAGAGTGGAGGTGTTATTCATAGGAAAGTAATTTTTAAAGAAAGAGAATGCAAAGAGAGAAATAAAGTAAAAATACTGGAAGACAGATACACAAAACAGAGAAAAAATATTTAGAAAAGAAGAAAAAATAAATAAAAAGGAAAAAAAAAACAGAAGGAACAACCCAAACAAACAAACAAAAAAACTTGATAAAACAAACTGGTAAAAATGGAAAACAAACAAACAAATAAAAAACAAACAACAACAAAAAAAACAACCAATGATGTTTCAGATGTGAAAAAATTAAAAAGAAAATTTTTTTTTTAAAGTTTAAAAAATGTTTGAAAAGAAAAAAAAAATTGAGTCCTCCTTGTTTGGGTGGTCTTTCCCCAGTCTCTGGTTTCCTTGCAATGGTCTGCAGTCTTTTGTCCTGATTGGCTGGTTTGACTTGATTTCAGTATGCAAGGGGTGGATCTGTTCTGACGCTTCTCCCCTGTTGGTGCAATCCTGGGTCTCTGAGGTTCGCACAGCTTGCAGGTGGGCCTCTGTAGATGGGGACGTGAGCAGTCTCAGGAACTGTGGCTCCTCTGTCTGCTGTGGGCCGCTGCCTTTGATGCCTGGACTTGACTAGGCTGTGGACTCAGCAGGGCGGGGCGCCTCTGGCCTGTTTTGCTTGGCTGAGAGTTGCTTGCCTGGGGGAGGGGGCCTCCTTGGCGGAGGTGGCTATGGAATGCAGCTCCGTTTTGGGCTGGGAATTGGGCTTCCTCTGTGACGGGACCATTTAGCTGTCCCAGGAACTGTTTGTTTCTCTGTCTGGTGTTTCTGTGCCACTGGTAGCTGCTCACAGCTTTTGCTTTAAATTTAGAAAATCCAGCGGGCAGGACGGGGAACCTCTGGCTAAGCCGCTGCCCAGGCCTCGCCCCCACCAGGGCAGGGGGCGTTCTCCTGGGCGGAGTTGGCTCTCACTGTTCGGCCCTTCCTGCCCTTTTCAAAGATGGCTACTTTGACCTCGCTTTCCCCAGGCCCGCTTCAGTTCCAATCTGGTCTGACCCTATGCCAGTGGCAAAGATGGCGCTTTGCTCTGGAGGAGGGGAAAGGGATGCCTTCCAGAAGCTGCTCTGTGGGCATGAGTGAGAATATCTTTCGTGGGGTACTAACGCTTTCTCTGTGATTTCAGGTCATCCGTGCTCAGCCGCCGTCTGGAGTATTTCTTGCTGGTATACGCTGTGTGCTTTAGCCACGCGGAGTGTGGTTGCTGTGCCAGGCGCTGTGCCGGCGCCGGCACTGGTGTGGCGGCGGCGCGCCATCTGGAGCTCAAATCTGTGTTTTCAGACCAGCAAAGTCGATTTTTCCTTCCTGGCCAGAATCCCTGTACTGTTAGAACTTACTCTGGCTGTCTTTCTAGTAGTAAAGGTTTCTATGGGGTGAGAAAACTGTGATGTCGGAGGGAGCTCAGCTAGGGCTCTGCTTCTCCTCCGCCGTCTTCCCCGAAGTAGTGTCAGTCTTTTTAAACTCTGTTCCCCACATATAGAGACTGGCCTACTAAATTGAAAACTTGTTTTATGTTTATACCCATGTGAAGATTCTTCTCAGCTAGCTCTAGTTTACAAAATTAAATCTATATTGAGCACTGCCTTCTCTACACTTATGTGGATGACCTCACATTTAATCACAAGCTACATGTGTACTGGAAATGAGGTTAGCTTTTGAACACCAAGAATAACAGTTCCATTGTTTTTCTCTCCACCATTTAAGCTTTTGCTCCAAGTCTCTCCTACTTTTCTTTAGAATTCTGGAAAGACAGTGTTAAGAGTACAAACCAATATGAAACTAAGATTATGAAAATGATCACTTGTGAGACACCATTGGGTGAAATATTTGTGCACCTTCGGAGTTGCCAAAGAAGAACAAAGAGAGACAAAGACTGGATAAATGGCATAGGAACTAATAGGTGAAAACCTCCAAAATTTAATGAAAGGCATGAATATAAGAATCACATAAAATTTAAAAATCCATTTAAGATGAAATCAGGAACCCATGCTAAGACACATATAAAACTATTCAAAAACATGGTAGACAATCCTGACATCAACAAGAGAGAAGTAGTTTATTATGTTATGTACAGGAAATTCTCAAGGTATCAGTAGATGATATTAATATTTTGGTAGCCCAGTACTATAAACCTTTCTGCATTATGCTAAACTAAATTCCTCAATGATTATTGAAGGCTGAAAATTTTAATAACCCAACAGAAGAGGAGTTCAATCTTGCCCTAGTAGGAAGATTCATTCTCCAGTTTCCTCTTTCTCCAGTCACCCTGTCGGCACCCAAAGTTCATTTTGATACAACATCTATAATGACATGTAAATAGGACATAGGGTATCTGCAACATGGACTTTAACTCACCGATTATTCCAATACTACCAAACATGGAATCAGCCTAGAAGAGCATTGTATCCTCTATGCATTACTACTGCAGTGCAAGTTGATTAGTGGGCCAGTTAATGGTAGGTTGATAACATTTGATTAATGTGATGCTTGATCATGTCTACTTCCTGTTTTATCTGCCAAGCTAATGAAAATTCCTTATCAGCCTTTTGTTTTCAAAGAAAAATTGATATTTATTATAAATGCAGGTGTGTCATTTTGTAGTCATTGCCAGTGACCAGGTTTCCAGAGTAACAGATCCAATGTAGTGTTGGAAATTCAGATGCCACAGGCAGGTGCTCAAAGATGAGAATGGATACTCCCTGATGTGTCTTAGATGCTGGCAAGGATGTAGCGGTCCAGTCCAGATTCCCTTGATGAATGATGAAAGGATCATGGCCCTACAACCCAGACCTCCAAACTGCATGAAGCCTACAATCTCTTTGTACCCGTGGAGAAGTACATAAAGAGATGCAAAAAAAATCTGAACACTGAAAAATCTACTGTGGCTCATATATCAGAAAGCCACTTATTCCCCAAAGAAACAGAGCCCTTGCTGAGGTTTTAAAACGTCTCCAAAATTAAATCTTCAGTATTTTATTTCCTAGATTGATCAAGCTTGTTGCAAAAAGGCCCCCCATTTTATGTTCAAACATTCCCAAACATATATAGACTAGGACAAGACAATTTTCTATTAAGTGATTTGAATAAACAAAAAAAACCAATGGCAAATATCTCATGTTCATGCCAAAAGACTAAAAAGGGGATATAACAATTCAAGTCACACATGAGGGAAAGGAAACAAACTTAGGACAATAAACAAAACATTCATTTTCTGACCCATTTGCTTATGAAAGGCTGAGACATTAAACTGTTCAAAGTAGAGAAACACTGACAGTACCTTAATTAAATTGATACTACCAGAGACATTGTAATAGTATACTTGTCACAGAATAAATTTGAATAACTTGAAAGAAGAGTGACAAACTTTCGCCCCAGGATGCAGTTTAGGTTCTTCTGGGGGGACTTAGTTTATCAACAATCATCCAAGGGATATTTCACTTAAATTACTTAGGTTCACCATGAATATATGATAAGCTAACCCACCTGTCCACTTGTTGCACAGGCAAAAAATGAAATAAAAAGTATATATGAAACATGGGTTACAGCTATAATTTTGAAGCAAAAATGATTGAAAAAATATTGCATGTAACTTATGTAATCTTCAATGATAATATATTCCTGAGACAGATATCAAAGGTTACTTTTGTAAATAGTAGTTTAACAGTAGTTTAAAAATATGTATAGAAAGCTACTACAGTCATTTGTATCCAACTTTAAATTTTGCCACTTTAGGAAGATTGTACATGGCATTTAAGTTAAGATTCTTATATTTCTGACACAATGTAAACATTTTTTCCACTTCTTTGCGAATCAGAACTTTGCAAAGGCAGAACATATGTCAACCTTTGTCATAAATGCTCTCAACTACAAGGAAAAATCTCATTAAAGAAAGAATTACCATAACCTTGCAGTATACTTACCTGTATAAAATCTCCCATGAAATTTTGATTCAATCTGAGCAAGTTTGTTCATTGCTATCTTTCACTTAGTGAAGTAAAATATTATCATTTTTCAAGAATCTCGATAAATCTGTGCGCTGACTATTGGAAACTTCCTTCTGAGTATTAATAAAATTGATAGTCAAATTTTCTAATTGATGAATTTGACCATGACTTGAATATATTGAATATTCCAATGCAGCTGATTGATTTAGCTTTAATATACTGAGTCATTTAAACAATTGGTTTAAATTTATTATATTTTGTATTTTATTTACAACACAAAAGTTTGAAAACAATGAAGATTTTTGCCACTATTGGAAAAAAATATGTCCTAAGCCAGCACTAAGTGACAAGAAGTATTTGAGAATGCACTTCATTTGCAAGTGCTTTTGTGTTCTGGTGGTTTATTTGAAGATTTCTATTCTTTTTTCTTTTCCGTGAAACTTCCAGGTGACTGGAGTTCAAATAAAACTCTAATATACAGTGTTGCTTTAATATGAGGGTGGACATTTCAGCTCTGAAATTCAGCTCTCTATATAACTACTAATAATGACATTTCAAAAAAAATGTACAAAGATATCTCCTGTCTCTGGAAAGAAATCTCTAAACTTTGAATTCTGAATGAATGACTTCCTCACAGTTCAACTGAAATACCTGTAGAATAGAAACTATGGAATCAAGTGTCAGCAGTGGAAGGGGTATGTTACTTTGTTCTGATGGTCCAACTGGTAGATGACCTCTGAAGTGAACGGGCAGATTATAGCTGTGAAAACAGACAAAGAGGAAAATCCATGGACTCTCAGCAGTAGTTACATGTAAGTGATGAACAGTAGACAGACCTCAAACTGTGAAGAACTTCAGGTACTCCAGAAACATGTGCGCTTACAGAGAAAAGCAAAGAACAAATTTACTGACAAAATTCAAACATAGATACACTGGTATAGAGGAGATGAGAAAAAAATCAGAACACTTTCTTGCCATCCTCACACTGACAACAGATATGTGTGGACTGTTTACTACACACAAAGAAGTCCCTCACCAAGCACTGGACAATTTCGGATTCAGTCTAGTTCTCACATTGTATGTGCCGAAACACTGGTTGGGGGCTCAGACCTAAAAGAGTGCCTTGTCCTACCACCCTGCCCTCTGCCCCTTCAGATGTCAGTGGCAAGCAGTAAACTGTCATCTATATTTACAAACGACAAGCTGTCTGAGACACCAGGACTCATTAGATTTGTTCAGTTTAGCAGAGAAGCCTGCAAAAGTCAAGGAAACAATACATGCATATACTTTAAAGGTAATTACAAAGGATAAAAATACATGGATATGTTGAAGGGATTTGTACTTTGAATCTTAAGTCACTACAATTTTCAAAATGAAGAATATATGGTTCATAGAATCACTTCAAGATTATACCTATTGCTTTTCAGTAATGAATTATAATAATAACTTTAGAATGTATTTTATCTTCAAATCACCCATTTACAAAAGAAAGTGAAAATGTTCCTTGAAGGAAAAATGGCCACTTTGGGGATTTTCACCTGCGGCATAGCATATACCTTCATGTGTATAATACTGATAGTATAACATATTCCTTCATGTGATATGGAGAGAACTATAGAGTGGGAAATTTAAAAAGAGAAATAATTACTTGATGGGAGTTAATACCTTGGTGGGAATTAATTTGTTTATGACATATAGCAACAGCATCACAGGATGTGCATATTTTCTTCTCTCAGCCTGGAATCTTTCAGCTATTTGTTTCTGTTTGTTTCTATGGTGCTTTTTTTTCCTGCAATGACTCTTATTTTACATCATTAGTTGTAAGAAACTGTGACAAGGAGCACTAAAATTAGTGGAAAGACTGACAGAAGTTTATGAATCAGGAACCTGCAAAGAAAACGTATTTTTATCACATACAACAGAAAAATTGTATGCATGTGATAGATTTCTTTAGACCTTAATGGAAAAGGACTAATATAGATAGATACAAATAATAGAGTCCTTGTTCTATAGTATCTTCTTTTCTTGCTGCCAAATGTTCTAAAACACATAAATCATTCCCCTGTCTCACCATATATTGTGGTATAAATATAACATAGTTGGGAGAAGGAGAGGAAGAATAATATTGCAAAATTATGATTGAAATAAAAATATTGTAGTAACCAGAGGAATAAACCCATACTTTGGGCACAATATTAATTTGAGTTTCATAATGCTGTCTCTGAGTAACTAATCTTCAGTGCTTCTTACAAAGAAGGGCATTGTCGTGCTATCAAAGAAGACATTTCTTAATTCTTGCATAACATTTATTCGTGAATTATTTCACTATGGAAATAACTTCAAAAGGTGAAACCATATACTCCAATAACATAGTATCCTCATGATTTAGTGATAAAATCTAAGCTTTCTGATAAACATAAAGGCTATTTGATACATTTCTTACAAACAGTGTTTAAATCATATTCCCCACATATGAGACTATGCTGAGAAAGAAGATGGTATGTGAGCAAGCCTGGGGCAGCCACTATCTATTAACGCGGAAAGTTGCTTCAGTGATCAAACCCTTCCCACATTTCCTAGGCAGAGCTTTCCTTAAATTAGAAATATGTAGGAAAGAACGTCAGCTAATGGTAATAACACCAACTAGAACTTTCCACTCCACCAAACAATGAAGAAAGGAATAGCTATAAAAGTTATAAATCATGAGAGGTAACAAAATATTATGGGAAACATAGTCAGCTGAAGATTTTATGCTAAATGATAGGAAATATTATATAAAGAATCATTGTAAAAAACTTCATAATTTTTATATTTTCTGGGCTGGAAGTTCCTTTAAAAATATAAGGAGATTCCATAGAATGTTAGATATATAAAAATGAACCTCCAAGGATTATATTGGGCAACTGTAATCCTAGCTACCAGTAAGACTATGGAAGAGGACTCTGAGTTCAAGACCAGCCTAGGGGAAAAAGAGAAAGCAACTGTTTCAAAAACAAAGTGAAAAAAGGGACTTGTGTGTGATAGCTCAAGTGTTAGAGTGCTTGTCTAACATGTACAAAGCCAAAAATTAATCTCCTAGTGCCCATAATTGGAAGAAAAAAGAGAAGCTTCAGGTGAAGGGAGAGGATGAGAAGAAGGAGGGCAAAGAAGTTAATAATATCTAGTAAGTAAAAAACAACATAAATACTAATATTTGTTTACTTTATCATTGAGGTGAATAGATCAATTCAAACCCTTTTGACAAAGACTCATTTTGTCAGTCTCTGATATGACCAGCTACTGATATTGCTAACATAGTTTCTGAGTCTTTTATTGTGCACATAGGTGAAGGACCATTTAGGTTTAGGAAGATGAAGGTAATATCCAGGATATTTTGGATTCTCTTCTTCATTTTGATGTAGTTGGAATAAGACAGTAAGATTTCCATTTTCTCATCAAAACTATTAAATCATTTTACAAGAAGGAAAATAAAAAAAATAGTCTGTTTTATTTGGGTAGTAAAATTTTACTATTGTTCTTACTTGATAGTGAAGCAGGAGCAAGATGTGAATGGCTCATGCCTGCAGTCCTCGCTTTTCAGGAGGCTGAAATCTGAGGATAATGGTTTAAGCCAGCTAGTGCAGAAAAGTTAGTGAGCCTTTTACCTGCAATAAACTACTCAAAAAAAATACCAGAAGTGGTACCACAGATCAAGTAGTAGAGTGGTAGCTCTGAGCAAAATAAGCTCAGGGACAGTGCCCAGGTCCAGAGGTCCCCAAGAATGACAAAGAAAAAAAAAAAAAAGTAATACAGCAAATAAGCACTCTGATCATTTTAATGGAATAAAAATATTATGCACTGGTCAAGTTTCTTCATAACAGCATAATCAAATTGGAGATATGTAACATTAATTACCAAATAGAATCTATTAATCCTCTCTAATAAAAGCCATATAACATGCAAAATATTTTTACATTTAACATTTAGATGGTATTTACTGCCAATGTGATATTAATTCTGTGACAATAAATGTGTTGGGAATTTTAAATTACTTAAATTACGTGACAATTTTTTTATTTGGAAATCCTTCCACTGTTTACAATTTCACTTCATTAACACATATACACACGTACACACGCACACACACACACACACACACCCCTTTCCCACTTGATACATTCACTATAAATATCCACTGATCTTCAGCCAATAAGGTTTATCCCTCTCCTGCTCATTAATGTACTAAAAACGAATTGACAATTTGTGCAAAACACCTAGTGTAGGTAGAATCTACCCAAATCTATGACTTCCATTATGCAAATGCAAATGTCTAAATAAATGAAAAAGTCAAAATATCCGTAATAGTAGAATCAGAAGAAAGGTATTGGGAATCTAACAATTTTGTCATGTATTAATCATATTTCTCAAATCATCTTATGTTTTATCAATTAAGTACAATCTACTCAAATATAAATATCACTATAAAACAAGATTAGATAAACAATGTCCTAGAATTCATGTTGCTTAAGATTTAAAAAATAATATAAAATAATACTAATCAACCATGCATATAAATATTTATGACATGATTTTACACTTCTAAGAATATATTAGCTTTGCATTAATATGCTAAATTCGAAAGATTCATGCAAATGTGATAACTTAATGATTTAATGAACAGAACGAATGACCGTGTCTATATCCAATATGAAATCCTTTCCAGATACACCATCCTTCATTAAATATAATGAATTGAAACATTTACAGCAGTAATGTGGACTTCAAGAGATTCTGTGAAACTCATTTTGATAATCTATTCACACGAAATTGTATCATATATTTGATGTAAAAGTAAGTGAATTATAAATGTAAGAAAAATGTACTAGTCTATACTGCCTGCGATTAATATGCAAATACAAATGTTATGTCATTGGGTAAAATTTCTACAAAATTATGAAAACATGTTCCATTCTTTTAGTAATATAGGATGTTAGATCTGTCTAGTCTAAGCTTATTCCCTGTGGGTTTTTATTTTTCAAAAATAAGATCTTTTTAAAATTTTTATTCATTTCTTTTTTTTGAATACTCACTTATTTATTGTCACAATGATGTACAGAGGAGTTACAGTTTCATATGTAAGACCATGGGTACATTTCTTGTACTATTTGTTACCTCCTCCCTCATTCCCCCTCACCATCCCCCTTTCCCTCTCCCTCCATGAGTTGTTCAGTTGGTTTAACCAAATGGTTTTGCAAGTATTGCTTTTGGAGTCCTTTGTCTTTTTATCCTTTGTCTCTTGATTTCGATATTCCCTTTCCCTTCCCTAGTTCCAATACACGTATATTCAAATCCATGGTACCAAAATCAGTTACAGCGACATCAGGAATAAAACCAAGGGAATGAAAGACAAAACACAAAGGGCATAATTTCACATGGCATATTGAAAAACAAAAAAACAGTGTAAAACCACTTATTTCCATAACAGAGTTTATTTCACTTAGCATCACCTTATGTTCTCATATGGACATAACTACTGATCTATTGTGGTCTTCTGCTAGGATTATTTTAGACATGTACTAATTCTTCCCAGTGAGGGAAAACATAGAGTCTATATTATTGTGGTTCTGGCTCACTTCACTTAGACTGATTTTCGTTGCCCCAGTTGTAAGGAAATGGAAAAACTTGGAAAAAATAAGATCTATATCAGCTCCTATGTACATTTTTACATTCTGAATTGATAACTACTAACTATGTCAGAAATAGCTTATACTCATTACTAAATTATATCTTTACATTGTTTACATGAAATATCACTTGTGCAAACCACTTGGTTCACTAATTATTGAACTTGTCTTCATTTTATCTAATTTTTCATTCATAAACTGAGATGTATACTCTCATTCATTTACTTAGATGAGTGACTGAATGAATAAAGTTATGGAACAAGACTAAAGCACATTACTATACATCTATTGATTCAGCTAATTCACATTTGAACATAAGTTCACAAAATATTGGCTCTGTCTTTTGTCATTATTAAAGGCATCAAGACTACTCAATTGATGTCATTACTTCTCCAATTTATTTATCTTAGTAATTTTGAAATATTATATATTATCTTTCATTTGAAAAACACTTTATCAAATGGCAATTATAACAGTGATCTCCCAGCAATACATAAAACAACCCATTAGGCATTTTAGCTTAAATGTTGTAGTCCTAATCTACATTTATTAAAAGATATATTTTCTCAAAACCAGCTTCCATGACAGCTAAATTTAATCATTTGCTACATAGAATGACAGACATTTTTTTACATCAAAAATCATGAATATGAGGGTGTGGCTAGAAAACCAAAATAGAGAAGGAAAATTCTTCCCATTTACTGCTGTCATACACACTGTAAAGTAATAATACAATGCACTCTGCACAAGTTCATAATGATGTTTAGGTACAAAAACTACTGCTCTCTCATTTGCATATTGTATAATGGAACCATAAATAATATTACAATAACTACTAATGTGTGATGATGCAGTAGTAATACAATGATGCCATAATAGTTGATGATAATACAAACAAGTGTTATTTCTGTAGCCCTGTAGAGGGTTATACCATATAGCTTTGTGTAAATGAACTGCTGTTACCACAAATAAAAACAAACTAATTAAAAGGCATACTTGCCATTAAGTAAAAAAAAAAAAAAGTCTTCTCTACTCATGGTAATTAAAAATGTTTTCTTGGGGCTGGGGATATAGCCTAGCGGCAAGAGTGCCTGCCTCGGATACACGAGGCCCTAGGTTCAATTCCCCAGCACCACATATACAGAAAACGGCCAGAAGCAGCGCTGTGGCTCAAGTGGCAGAGTGCTCGCCTTGAGCGGGAAGAAGCCAGGGACAGTGCTCAGGCCCTGAGTCCAAGGCCCAGGACTGGCAAAAAAAAAAAAAAAAAAAAAAAAAAAAATGTTTTCTTCATCTTATGCATGAGTAAATTGTACTTAAATAAATGCCTAAATATTGTTACAAATCTTAATAGAAAATGGTAAAAAAAAAAAAAAGAGCATATACATTCCACATGTCACTTTCCTTCAGCGTGAAATACAAATATGCTAAATATTCCTATGATCACACAGGGCTCCACCCCTTCATGCAAGCTAATGTAGCATATGCTAATGTAATGTATTCAAAATTCCAAACTATGGTTTCTTATCATACTGTCTCAGAAGAACAAAGAAATGTATTTTGGTAAGTTAGAAAACCAAGAAATATAGCAAGTTTTCAGGCCTAAGTGTTCATAACTATATTTTCAACCCTAGTTGGAATGTCTACATAAAATTCACTTAAAGTATTAAATTATCCATCTATATATACATTTATGTGCCTTTGAGTTCCTGATGACTTTCTACCTATGTAATCTCTAACCAAAATAAGGTTCATTTTTTTAATGAAATAAAGTCTCCCTGATAAAAGCAAACACTCAATGTGTACTCATACAACCATGGACAAGCATGAGTGCAATAAAATTGCTTTGTTTCTAGCAGGATTTTTCCAAGGTTAACTCTGTCATTGGTAGCGGTCTACATATTACCTATATCCCTGTAGAGGAGCAAAATTTCCATAGCAACAAATGAAAAATACTGGAGAGATGAATCACTTCTAGCATTATCAGAATGTTCTTTGCTATAAAGCAATGTTTTGTAGTTTGATAATTGCAAATCCAGAATGATTGGACATAATGACTTTATTAGCATAAACACTTAAGATGAAGAATGTCTCTGTTGAAATGGAGATCATAGCAAGTAGTAACATAATAAAGATTACCATCATTCAGATTATATATGGATCTCTTACATACGGCCATTAGAATTATTTGAAATGGTCATTTGATGGAAGGACTTGGAAAAAGTTATACTAAGTGAAGTGAGCCAGACCCAAAGAAACATGGACTCTATGGTCTCCCTTATTGGGAATAATTAGTACAGGTTTAGGCAAGCCATAGCAGAGCATCACAAGGCCCAATAGCTATACCCTTATGAACACATAAGATGATGCTAAGTGAAATGAACTCCATGTTATGGAAACAATTGTTATATCACAGTTGTAACTACTTTCAATGTCCTATGTGTATGTGTAGTTTCTATTATTGATGATGTTCTTGTATCACCTTCCTATGGTTGTACCTACACTATCTCTGTAATCTTATCTGAGTATATTGGAAACCATGTTTACTGGTATTGGAAGTAGGACATTCAAAGGGAATACCAAATTTAGGGGCACAGGGTAAAAAAGGAGAAATAACTACAAAAGCAATACTTGCAAAACTGTTTGTGTAAGTGAACTGAACACCTCGGGGTGGGGGGGAGGGAAAGGGGGGGAAGAAGGGGGGCATGAAGGACAAGGTAACAAACAGTACAAGAAATGTATCCAATGCCTAACATATGAAACTGTAACCTCTCTGTACATCAGTTTGATAATAAAAATTTGAAGAAAAAAAAAAAAAGAAATGGTCATTTGATATTTCTCCTTATGGAATGTCCCTTACTGTCAACACACACACACACACACACACACACTCACACACACACACACACTCACAATTGACCTGAGTATTTTACCCAGAGATTCCTCTTAATATCTATTTGGAAATCCAAACCATGTCTCTACGTAGAAACTGCCTGAGCATTTTTCAGGCTTCCCTATAAAAACACCTATAATTTATATAAAGATCATTGAATATAATTTTAATTGTTTCATCTTATTTTAACTTTATTTAAGATTTTTTCACTTTGCTAATAAATATATTCAAAGTTTTGTAAATATAAAAGCCTTGATTTTTAGAAATGCGACGCATATTTCTGATACATACAGTTGTAAAGCTTTACCTTAATTTAATAACATAATGACAAAAATGAAAATTATCAACAAAATTAACTTTGATTTTATTTGCTGAAAATTGCCATGAGTGTTCTATAATTTCATATCTCAATAAATTTTTCACAAATGTTAATACCTTTAAAATGAGAAAAAATAATTTCTAATCAATGTATTTGTATTTAATTTATAAACTTTTATTTTTAAAATTTTATTTTTATTAAATTTGATTGACAAGGTGATGTAAAGAGGGGGTACAGCTACATAATAAGGTAGGTACATTTCCTGTCATATTTGCTACACCCTCCTTCAGTTTTCTTTCCCTTCCCTGGTTCAGGTAAGGATATATACAATATCCAGTGTACCAAAATCATGTACAGTAAACACATGAGGTATGATATGCTTGCTTTGTGTGTTTTTAAACATGGGGGCAAAATTATTTAAGGTAAAAATGACGAAGCTCTATATATACATTGGCTAGCATCAAAGACATGGGACCAGACTGCATCAAACTGCAGAGCTTCTGCACAGCAAAGGACATAGCTCGCAAGATAAATAGAAAGCTTACAGACTAGGAGAAGATCTTTACCGGCCATTCAACGGACAAAGGCCTCATATCTAAAATATATGCAGAACTAAAAAAAATTACCTTCCTCCAAAACAAAACCACAAAGAACCAATAGCACCCTCATCAAGTGGGCTAAAGACTTATAAAGAGACTTCTCTGATGAGGAAATGAGAATGGCCAAGAGTCATATAAAAAAAGTGCTCTACATCACTGGCCATAAAAGAAATGCAAATCAAAACAACATTGAGATTCCATCTCACCCCAGTAAGAATGTCACATATCAAGAAAACTAACAATAACAATTGTTGGAGGGGATGTGGCCAGAAGGGAACCCTACTTCATTGTTGGTGGGAATGTAAACTGGTTCAGCCACTCTGTCAAGCAGTATGGAAGATTCCTCAGAAGGCTAAATATAGAACTCCCCTATGACCCAGCAGCCCCACTTTTGGGTATCTATCCAAAAGACCACAAACAAAAATCACAGTAAAGCCCCCAGCACAACAATGTTCATCCCAGCACAATTTGTCATAGCTAGAATCTGGAACCAACCCAGCTGCCCCTCAATAGACAAATGGATCAGGAAAATGTGGTACATATACACAATGGAATTTTATGCCTCTATCAGAAAGAATGACATTGCCCCATTTGTAAGGAAATGGAAGGACTTGGAAAAAATTATACTAAGTGAAGTGAGCCAGACCCAAAGAAACATGGACTCTATGGTCTCCTTTATTGGGAATAATTAATACAGGTTTAGGCAAGCCACAGCAGAGGATCACAAGAGCCCAATAGCTATACCCTTATGAACACATAAGATGATGCTAAGTGAAATGAACTCCATGTTATGGGAACGATTGCTATATCACAGTTGTAACTACGTTCAACATCCCATGTGTATCTGTTGCTTCTGTTATTGATGATGTTCTCGTATCACCTTCCTGTGGTTGTACCTACACTATCTCTGTAATCTTATCTGAGTATAATGGAAACCGTGCATACTGGTATTAGAACTAGGAAATTGAAAGGGAATACCAAAATCGAGAGACACAGGGTAAAAAACGACAAACAACTACAAAAGCAATACTTGCAAAACTGTTTGGTGTAAGTGAACTGAACACCTCATGGGGAAAGGGAAAGGGGGAGGAGGGAGGGGGGTATGAGGGACAAGGTAGCAAACAGTACAAGAAATGTATCCCATGCCTAACGTATGAAACTGTAACATCTCTGTACATAAGTTTGATAATAAACATTTGGAAAAAAAAAAAAAAACAAGGACATGGGACCTTAATAACAGTCTCTGCACTCTGGATAGCATAACAAAGTTCTCTAGTATATAATATTTATTTCAAAAGAAATCAGGGAGATGATATACATAACATGTGAGAAAATCGCTATATAGTAATCTGAGTAGAATTTACTGAATTACTCTTGTAGATTTCCATTTGATCTGGAGATAATTAGTAGATAGGAGTATATTGAATCTGGACAGTAGATATTGCCCTTACAAATCCATGAAAACCACAGTTTAGAATAATTAGAAGGAAAAAAAGTCACCCCCAGAGCACTGAGGGAATGTGTGGTTAGCATCATCTGTAGAATGAACACAGCATATGAGAATGTCTTTCCATGAGACCAGTTATTCTTTCCAGCAGCTACTTGGTCATGCATCGTGGTTTCATTAGTGATTGTTGATCTGTACTCGCATTAACCTATAGCTTCTATCTTAGGCTAAATCAAGGAAGCTCAAGAAAATTTTTAAATGCAAAGCATTAAAGAATACTAACACAAGGAATGAAAAGACTGATTTGATAAGGCTATTCTACAGTAAAGTATTCCATATGAATACTTTATACCAATGCACCTAGTCAAAGATTTTACTTAGTACAATAAGTGGACTTCTAAATATATATATTATATTGTTTTCTTTCTTTCTTTCTTTATAATTTAATTTTATTGTTAAGGTGATATACAAAGGGATTACAGTTACATATGTAAGGTAGTAAGTATGTTTTTTGCCATACTTGATACCTCTTCCCTCAATTTTCTCTTACCTTCCCCCCTCCCAGCCCCCTCCCCCAAGTTGCACAGTTAATTTCCAACATATTGCCTTGTGAGTATCGCTATTGTATTGGTTATTTTATTAATAAAATAGTTTAGAATCAACTCAAGAAATTTAAATTTGTATAGTTTATATACTTATTTTGTTTCTTTGTTTTATTTGAATAGTTTTGTGTTGTTTCTCAGACTTGTGCCAAAAGAAAATGTTGTTGAATAAGAATGCTAGCTTTCACACATTTTGTCTGATAAACAACTTTTGATGTTTAACACCACTTCCTCTATCTTATACTCATTTTTTCCCACTTCTTACACAATAAAAACAAGAAAGCTAGGATGTAAATACTAGATAACTCTTTAGATTTAATTTTTTTTGTAGTTTCCACTGCTGTGCTCTGTCAGCAATGGTTTCCTGAAGATATCACAGAATGTGTACTTTCTTATCAAACTTTGATTTAAGATTAATATTTACTTAAAAATCAGATTAATCATGAGACAAATACCTCAAGATTTTTTCTTGTTATATTCTTGAGGAGCTCTGCACATTCAAATGTTCAAATAGGAAAAATGAATGCATTTACAGTTCATTGAATAAACCTATGAAATCTCTATGGTTTTGATGTAAATTATGTATATTAGGATGCACCAAATAGATTTCTCAGCTACTTGACATTAGACAATTGTTAAATCATGAGTGGATGCTTACCATTGTGAACATATGAAAAACATGAATCATCCTAAGGGAAAACTTTTATATGAATAAAATTACTCTACCTATCTCATCATCAATTCTAAAAATATAACTGTACTTTCTTTAGTCTACAATGAGTTCACCTTAATTATTTCTAAAAGATTGTCAGATTCAACAGTGGTTGAATTCAATAGTGGTTCATGTAATTCTAGTTATTTATGAGGCAGAGATTGAGAAGACCATTATTTGAAGTCTGTCAAAGCAAAATGTTAGTAAGACTCTATGTCAAAAAAAGAAGTAGCTCAAAATAATGGTGGTATTATCTTAACTATGAGAGAAATAATGCAGGTGGGGGATTGCCACAGTTCAGACTGACTTGAGCAAAAAAAATGAAACATTTTCTGAATGCACAGAGCCAAAAGGGACATTGCTCAAGTATAGAGTGAATAGCTACCAAGTGCTAGGCTCTGATTTAAAATCAAACCAGGGAACTTAGAAGAATCACAGTAATGTATTTTATTCCACTGTGACCACTACGAGAATAGTGCATAAGGACTTCAATTAAATGTTTTAAATTCAGATTTCTCCAATTCCACAATGAAGATTAGAGTATCTTTAATTTTCTCATCTTCATTTTTAAATTAAATTGAAACCATCTCTGAGTTACAACCAGGCCTTAGCATGCTTAACTAGCTGCCTATTGAAGGAGAAAAATTATTTTAGAAAATAGTTGTCTGTGAAATTCCATCCTTGAATGTTCATTGAAAACATACAAAATCTGTGGTATGATTTTCCATCTACAGTGGTGGTTAACAGATTTTTCTCGTTTAAATTTACATAGAAAGCCAAAATAAGGTGTCATTTCTACAAACTATAAATCTATGAATCCATTCAGTCCCGGAGATGGAATTTAAAATGTTTCAGCCCAATAATTACTTTAGCCATTTAATACATAAAAACTCATATGGCCATTAAGCAATTTCCTGGCTGGCTTTTGCAACCGTATCTCTAAATAAGGGTCTGGTAAAACAGAGGATTCAGAGAGGGAAAATCCTAATTAAGAAAGGAACAATGCAGAATTCAGAACTGTAAGAGGGAGGGACAACTAGAATAAACCAGGATGAACAGCACTCACATAGCTCAGCTTTTCTCCTAAATCAAGCCATAAAAAGGAGACATTGTTTCTTGCTGAGGACTTCCGGGACAATATTGATGTTAAACAAAATGCAATAGCTTGCTAGGCTTTTCAAATGTGGTCTTTATTTGGCTGAAATGTTCTGCTTAGTTAGGAGGGAAGATATTGAGACCATTTTCTTTGAGCCGTGTTATGTTGATGATAGATCCAGGAAGACGACTTTTAAACTGATTAAACTAACTGAATTTTCTGAGGTAAAGACAACTTCAATTTAATCAGTCTCAAACTATTAATTCTTTAACACCTCTCATATTGAGGCTAATGTGTTTCAGGATATGAACAAAACCTGTTAGATGTGATAATAAGTGGCTGGCCTAGAATTAGTTAACTAAGGTTTTTTTTTCACTTATACACATTCAATTGTATACAGTTTCAACATAAGCCCTATTGAATGCAAGAGAGATGATAGAAAAATTTCTCACAAATAGTATTTATTACCATTATAAATTAATGGTAACTTTAAATAAATGTCATGATTCTTAAGGTAGGGTATTTCATTATTCGTAACATCAGTTTTATCCTTAATTTCACACTTGTAGTTTGTTTCATATGTAATTACTCTCAATTAGAATATATATTATTGAACATCCTAAATAAACATTATTAGTGACTTGCTTAAAGTTCTGCTTTTCAGTATCAACTATTGTGATGCATATATATATATATGTATATATAGTTCATTTATTGGTTCTCTTTAGTATGCCCTTTAGATTACAACACTATGTATCCTTATTGTTTCTCTTGATGACTGAAACTTTTACATATTGTTATTAGTTAATATTATTACATTATAATGAGCATATTTACATTTATAACTGTTTGGGCACGTTTAGTTGTTGATTTAGACCATCTTCAGAAGAGAAGTTTTTCCATTGATGTCTAGAGGTTGTATGCATGTACATAAGAATCTTTTACTTATTGGTTTAATTACATATGAGTTGTGAATATTTTAATTTTTTTTTCTTCTTTATTGTCAAAGTGAAGTACAGTGGGGTCATAGTTTCATAGGTAAGGCAAGTATATTTCTTATCCAACTCATTACCTCCTCCCTCATTTCCCACAACTTCCCCCTCTCCTCTTTCCCTCCTCTCTCCCTCCTCCCTCCCCCAGCTCATGATTTGTACTGTTGGTTTACACCTATTGTTTTGTAAGTATTGCTACTGCAATGGTTTGTCTTTTTATCCTTTGTCTCTTGATTTTGGTATTCCCTTTCTCTTCGCTAGTTCTAATACAGTATCTGGGGTACTAAGATCAGTTACAGTGATAGCATGTGTAAAAACACGGGAAGGGTATAGGAGAGAAAAAAGAAGGTACGGTTTCACAAGGCATGTTGAAAATAACTACAACAATGATTTTTACACAGTCATAGCTTCCTTTTATTTTTCTTTATTGTCAAAGTGAAGTACAGAGGGGTTACAGTTTAATATGTAAGGCAATGTATACATTTCTTCAACAACTTCTTACCTCCTCCCTCATGTTAGTCATAGCTTCTGAATAAGAGAAATCCCTTATGTCAAAGGTATCCGTATTCAGCAACACCAGTCTTTTTTCTTACAATTCACATCATTGGAATTTCTTTAAAAAACAGAACAAAACAAAAAACATGTCTCTGTACCAGGGGCTGGTGGCTCACACCTGCAAATCTACCTACTCAGTAGGCTGAGATCACAAGGGTCTTGACTGGAGGTCAATCCAAGCAAGAAAATCTACAAGACTCCATCTCCAATTAACCAATGCAAGACACGTGACATATGGCACTCCAGTAGAACCTTGTTAACTGAGCAATGCAGCCACAAAAGTGCAAAGTCTGGAATTCAAAACCCAAATACTCATTATCTGTACCATATTGTATATCTATCCATCCATCCATCCATCCATCTCCCTACCCACCTACCTCTGTACCTATCTGTTGACTTCAGATTTTTTAAAGTATTCTCTTAATTCTTTGCCCATACGGAATGCATTTTTGCTGTAAGATAGAAATTCTTGACTTTTTTTTTTATTGGTTTGGATAGCACTGTTTCAGCACTCTATTGTAATTATGTTGCTTTCCTTCAATGCTTCACAGTGCAATTTCCGTACAGTAAATGGCTTCAATGGATGAATGACTTAATTCTGTGAGGTTGTTGAGGTTCCACTGGTCTTCTTGTCTAGCTTTCTCCTGGAAATGCACTGAAAATGACTATAGCTTTCTCAAAATTGTTAATTAAGAAGATAAGGATATCTTCCATACTCTTCTCTACTAGTGTCATGGCTATTTTGCTCTGGAACATTTTGTGCTTATGTCAAGTTATTCTCAAAGTCCTGATGGGATTTTTAATACAGATAATTTGAGACTATGGGAAAATTGGGAAGATTTAAATATAATTAATAAATATTTTGAGAATGAATAATTATATTATATAATGATTTACATGTGTATTTTCACATTAGGATCTTATTACTCTTTTGCTATATTTGATTTGCAGTTTTTTCTGGTATAAATCTATTTGTTAAGCTATATAACTTCCACTTGCATACAGTTAATTCTTGTGTAGTACACAATAATTTAAACTACTTAATAGTAGAGTTAATTTCTAGAGATTTCAACTATTTTACTTGTTTACAATATTTTAATAATTTGTCTGAAATAATGCTTTAAAAAGTATTGTCCACTATGTATACATTAAAATCATTCTACAAGAAAATGTGGTATATATAAACAACGGAATTCTATGCTTCCATCAGAAAGAATAGCATCACCCCATTCATAAGGAAATAGAAAGACTTGGAAAAAGTCGAATTAAGTGAAGCAAGCCGGACACAACGAAACATAGGCTCCATGGTTTCCCTCATTTGTAATAATTAGTTTATGTCTAGGATATTCCTAGCAGGGGATCACAATAACTCAATAGCTATGCATATATGACCATATAAAATGATGATAATTAAAAAAAAACACACTATGATATGGAAACAAGAGGGTTTTTTTGTTTTATTTTTATTTTTTAATATACTGTGTAAAGTTATTAGTGTTTTCTTTCATTTCCCCTGCTTTGACTTACCCTCTGTTGTAACTTTTTAATTTTTTTGGTAATTTTGGTACCCTATGACTTGTATATACTTTTTTCTGATTTGGGGGATGGAAGTAGAATAACTAAATGGTCAGAAAAGGGACAAAGGGTGAACCAATGCAATGATGATACTTGCAAGACACTATTGGAAATGAACTTTAAAACTTGCAGGAGAGGGAATGGAGGAGTGAGAGGAGGGAAAATGGGAGAAAATGAGGAAGAGGGTAAGAGTGTTCAACAAGAAATGTACTCATTACCTTACTTATGTAACTGTAACCTCTCTGTACATCACCTTTACAATAAAATAAAATATTTTTTAAAAACTTGCTACATGTGCAATGGAGGTATGTGAAAGAGGATTCTTGATGTTTTTCTATTTTTAAAACAATACAAATTTTATTTTAAAAATTTTTATTGTCATTGCGAAATACAAAGAGGTTACAGTTTTATATGTAAGGCAGTGAGTACTTTTCTTATTCAACTTATTACCTCCTCCCTCATTTTTCCCCACCTCTCCCTTTCCCATTATCCCCCACCCCCATTAGTTGTACAGTTGTTTTACACCAAATGGTTTTGTAAGTATTGCTTTTGGAATGGCTTGTCTTTTTATCCCTTGTTTCTCAATTTTGGTATTCCATTTCCCTTCCCTAGTTCTAATATACGTATATACAGTATTCAGGGTACTAAGATCAGATACAGTGATAGTTTATAGATTTTCGTTAGGTGCTAATAATTAAGCATTTCAATTTACTGATAACTCTTACTCATGTATCAAACTATATTATGTGCATATAATACCTTCTGATTTTACTAAAATATATTGGTATTTTATATTTATACTTTGCCAAAATGTATTTGTTAATATTTTGCTTAATGTTAAATACATGGACATTTCTCTGGTTTTGAGTCAGAAAAGAGCCAAGTAAGTAAAATATGAATATCTTGAACAAAGTATGTTAAATCATAATAGTCAACAGTTAGACTAAAAAAAATCTATGATACTCAATAGTTAAGTGACAGTGTCACTTGTCAGATTGTGTGGCTGACAATGTTGTCACTTCCTGTTAATAAGGGAAGGAATTGGTATTTTTACTATGTAGCATTCTTATAGAATGTACTACTGCCAGCTTTCTGTGCCACACTACCCCAGTAATTTAGAACTGTTAAGAAAACAAGGCATTTAAACATTATGCATGGATACCTTATCCAAGTATATGCATACTCATTGAGGATTATTCATTGTAAATCCAAGCAAGGGACAACACCAAGGTTTTCATTTTTATGGAGTAGCATAAGTAATTAATTGGCCTGTTCACTTAATAGATCATAAAACCCTGAGCATAAACACTAACAGGAAAGATATTGATGAGTATATCTTTAATAAACAATAATCTCTACTTTAGCGATAACCCCAAATCTTAGTGTATCATTTAGACTCATGCCAATAGCCAACAACACTGAAGTCAGAAGTAAATCCTTTATGTATGTATCACTTGGACCAAGTAAATCTTTTGGGGTATATTTATTAAAAAAAAGTGAAGACTTAGGATCTTAGATCCCAATGGCCTTTGCCATTGACTTTGAAATGGAACTGGTAGAAATATTTAAAAGCATACAATATTGTAAAAGAACATTGGCTTTTAGCTAGATTTATAAAGGTACTGCCAAACAACAAAATAAGATGTCTTACATCAGAAATATTTTCTCATCTACATTTTTTAATTTTTAATTAAATTTACCTTTTATGTGTTTTATTATATTTAAATAATTGTACAAATGGAATTCAATTCATTATGTCACTATATGAGGACCACACATCTTGATCAGCGTTACTCATCTTTATTGTGCATCGTGTTTTTCAGTTGCTTTTCAGAGGGCTTCTATTTCAGAATTTCTAATAAGAACATTTTGTATTTTTTTAGAATTCTTTTAAACATTTACTTGAAGTAGAGATAAAGTAAAATAGAATATTCTATAGAAAATTCATTTGTATTGACTTTTAGTTTAAATAAGAAAAGATTTTAGAGTTTTTCACTGAATTCTAATATTAATTTAATCCTTCAGTAAAACAAAAACTAACCACAATGATATAATTTTTATATTAGATGGAAGCCAATGGAAAAATTAAGTTAAATAAAAGACTCTTCATGGTCCTCCTGTATTCCAGTGTGATAGTTTTACTTTAATACTTTGCATTTTAATGCTAATTCTATTTCAGTCTCACAAAAAACCTTAAAAACTGAAGAGCCAATTTTCTACATTGACTGAAGTCTTACTGTTTATAAATCCCAAAGATTAGAGGGCTTTTCTTCTAGATAAATAGTGAAGTATATTGCACCAAGGAAATTAATAGTATCTTAAAGATCTTGAATCAAGTAACGGGACTTGAAGGAACTTTATTTAAAACTGTAGTAGAGTATGGGCATAGATAATTTATATTTTACTATTTTTTCATGACTTATAGAAACTAACATAAATGTAGTAATACTTTATGTTTGCAAATCAATGAAATTTTGTCATATTGTATTGCATGGTAAATTAAATATGATGCTAAAAGAATCTTGTCAGATTCATTTCCATCACTCACAATTGAAATATGCACTTTTATTTGCTTTATTCCACATGATTCACTACAGTAAAGATAAATCACAGACCTGAATGTGTGACAATCACAAAACAACATTTGAAGTCACCACCAAATTTTCTTTTTCTTCATCCACTGACAATATCTTAAGATTTTAAAGGCAGCTAATAATAGTTTATTATATTCTGACAGCTGTAACCTGTTGATAGGGAATTAACCTGAACAATTTAATAATAGTAACCATGTGATATCCAGTGAAAGGGAGAATTTTCTCCTACTTTAAGAAAGTCCAACACCAAATCGATTACAAAACAAAACAAAAGTTATTTCAACCGTTTCTATCCATCTCTCTGAATTTCTGAACTAGATAGAGAGATTTGGTCAATCCATTCCCCCAAAAAGTCAATTGCAAGAAAGCCAAATTTATCCAGTTCCTTTAGAAAAGCAGCCCATACTTTATATACAGCTATCTATGGATGATAGGAAAAATCTCAATATTTTATTTTTTAATTATGCAGATTTATTAAAAGTACTTGCATTGGAACACAATCATTGCAAGTCCAAAATTTTTACTATTGTTTATTAAAAGTACTATTTTTTCATGATAATCACATAAGCAAACTTCATGCTTATGTCCAACCTATAATATTTGTCTTGTGCTATTCTGTGAAAAAGCAAAGCTTGGTACTCTGGAGGAAAAAGCGTCCCTTTCTCAAGCCGACTACCAGATACAAAGTCACTAACACTGTGACCTTGAAAGAAAAGTATTTTACTATAAATTCTTCCCTTCATCATTGCAATTACAATGTAATAATTGATTATTATGTGCATTAAGTAGAAGTTCAAATATACTTTTCTCCACAACATTTCTCTGATCAGTCTTTGAGTACTGGAGTCTGCCATTTAAAAACTTGTGGTGACAAGTTGTATAGTTCATTTTCAACATAATGTCTAGTGAGTACCATGGGTGCATTTGGATTCCTGGAATTTTTAGCTCACTACTTCTAAGTATTATTACATCATAAAGTTACCGATGATTTTAAGCCCTTTGTATTTAACTCTTTCAGATAGCTCTAATTTCTAAGTCTCTGACTCATAAAACATCCTGTTTTTATAAGAATTAAAAAAAACTTGTGGTGAGTTTATTTATCTCATTTTTATTGTAAAAGTGATGTACAGAAGGGTTACAGTTACATAAATCAGATTGAGTAGATTATTTTTTGAACAGTGTGAGCTCTTCCCTTGTTCTTGCTAAGCTTTTTTTCCTTGCTGACCCTCATCCCTTAAAATTTGTATAGTTCATTTTCAACAAGTCTTAAATAAGGATTTTTCTGTGATGAAAATTTTGCCTTATGGCAACAGAAAAATAAATGATTCCCAAAGGACTAGAAAAATAATCATCTACCAATGGTTAGGTAATATGATAAAGTTGTGTCCCAGATTTAAGCAATGGTCTCACTTCAGCAATCCAAAATAATAATTGTTTTGCAATTCTATAGAGTAATAAATAAAGATATGTATTGGTGTAGTACAGAAAGTTATTGGGAAAAATAAACATGCACAAATGCCGATCATAAAGCAGGTGTTCTGGTATTTTACCTAAATAAATGAAGCAAAAGAATTGTAGAACCTCGAAAATTGTAATATTTGGAATTTTATAAGTGAGTAATATAACATTAATTTTGAACAAATTAATACTGACACCTTTCATGGATTGATTTTATATGATGTCTATAATTATAATACATTTATAATATTATTTGTAATATTATTCTGTAATTTGATATTACAGAAAATCAGACTGTAAAACTAAGTATGAGAAATGTTAATTGCTTCTTAGCCTTGACATCTTGGTAGCAATTAAGTTATTCACAGTTACTGAAGTGCAACCTAGAACTTCAAGTCTTCGTGTGTTTTAAATTCTATGTCTGTGTCTAAACTTTGCCAAAATTGCCTTTTGATTTTAGTTCTCTAAATAAGAACATGGAAAGTAGGAATTTCTGTTGTAAAGATTGTTTATGAAGTAAAAGAATTTCATAATATGAGATGTAGCATTCATTTAGATCTTCTTCATTGTTGAAATTCACTATTATTCCTTTATCATTTTTCCTTGCTATCATCTTTAAAGTTCATTATTTTCACTGGTTATTTATTTTTACTGTACAGGATACTATAGTTATTAAAATTTTAAATATTTTTCATTATTATTCATTTTAATGCAAATTGAGTAACAGGTGTTGGATTAACCCATATATATGGGCTAGAGATTAATTTGAGGAAACATCTGTGAAATGATGATAGGGAGGGAGCCTGGTTGAATTTGGAAGACATTAACATACTGATGGATTTTTGATATTTGTAAATGAGACAAGGAAGGAAGGAAGGAAGGAAGGAAGGAAGGAAGGAAGGAAGGAAGGAAGGAAGGAAGGAAGGAAGGAGGGAGGGAGGGAGGGAGGGAGGGAGGGAGGGAGGGAGGGAGGGAGGAAGGAAGGAAGGAAGGAAGGAAGGAAGGAAGGAAGGAAGGAAGGAAGGAAGGAAGGAAGGAAGGAAGGAAGAAGGAAGGAAGGAAGGAAGGGAGGGAGGGAGGGGCAGAGGGAGGGAGGGGCAGAGGGAGGGAGGGAGATAAAACATTTTAGTACATGTAGTTCCAAGAAAGAGTCAGCCAAATCAATGCCATCCTTGATTAGAAAGACAGAATTTCACATTCCACAGGGCAAGATATCTGCCTTAGTACCACTATAATAGTCATCTACCAATGATTTGTCCTCTAGAGAAAGTTAGTGATAGATTCATACTAGTAACTAAGATGGCAGTGAATTAGGCTCATAGAATGGAGGAACTGAATGGTGATTCATTATGGTTTTTAGAGGAAGCTTTATAAAACATATGAGCCTAAGACCTTAGGTTAAATTTGACTTACATTATAGATACACAGATAGATAGATAGATAGATAGATAGATAGATAGATAGATAGATAGATAGATATTTCAATTCCTCTTAAAATTAATGGTCTCTGCATAATAGTTATTATAGATTGAAAGTTATTTTAGGAATCAAAAATGTGAAATAAGAAATAATTTCCCATAATATATTATAAATAACAACAACAATGAAAAAGTTCTTGGTTCCATATCTTAGAGTTCATTTTGCTTAGCATCATCACATATAATCATATGTATATAGCTATTGAGTTTTTGTGATCATCTGCTAGGACTATCCTAGACATACACTAACTGTTACCAATGAAGGAAATCATGGAATCTATGCTTCTATGGGTCTGGCTCACTTCACTTAATATGACTTTTTCCAAGTCTTTTCATTTCCTTCCGAATGAGGTGAAATCATTCCTTCTTATAGAATTCCATTGTGTATGTATACCACAATTTCTTGATCCATTCATCTACTGAGGGGTATCTCAGTTGGATCCATATTTTTGCTATGGTAAATAATGCTGCAGTGAGCACGGTTGTGCTGGTAGTTTTTAGTATGCCCTTGTTTGTGATCCTTTGAATAATACCCAGAAGTGGTGTTGCTGGGTCATAGGGGAGCTCTGTTTAGTCTTTTGAGGAACTTCCATGCTGCTTTCTGGAGTAGTTGAACAAGTTTGCACTCCTAGCAACAGTGTAGTAGGTTTATCCCCTGTTGTCACTGTATTTGATTTTGGTACCCTGGGTATTCTATATACATTTACCTGAATTAGGGAAGGGAAGGGGAATATCAAAATGGAAGTCACTGGGTAAAGGGGGATCCAATGAAACAGCAATATTCACAACACAATATGTTGGAAATTAATTGTACAACTCAGGGCAGGGAGATAGGGGAGGAGGAAAGGTTGGAGGAAAATGAGGGAGGAGGTAACAAGTTTGACAAGAAATGTACTCACTACCATACATATGTAACTGTAAGCCTCTCTGCACATCACCTTGACAATAAAATTAAATTTTAAAAATAAAATTAAAAAGAACATAGAAATAAAATAAGAGCCTATGTTTTTCCCACTTTGATTCATAATCCAAACCAGTTCTGTTCCATATAAGCTGAAGTAGACATTACTCCTTGAAACTACATTCAGTTATACCTCTAAATGTAATTGGCTCAAAATAGTCAAATTTTCATGCACTTGAAGTATTTTATGGAGATTTCTGCAAGCAACAATAAGATACAATTGGCTGAATTTATTTTCTTGTCTGCCTGCTTCTAGAAAACTTTAAATAATTTCATTCAGCTTTCTTTGTATCAGTGTCTGGAAAACAATGTGCACTAGTACAAGAATGAGCAAACCAAACACAGACACAAATACCCCTCCTTTATTCTTCGCGATTATTTTACATTATCTTGAGTGTAAGAAATGGGGAAATACATCCCCAAGTATTTTCAGAATAATTTATACAGCTTGAAATACAAATTTATTTGTTACAATCTTATTTTGACATTTATAAGTCTATGACAATAAGACTGAAGTGACATGGATTTTTTTTTCTGTTCAACAACTTTCCAAACATTTGCTAGTTTTGAACAGACAAATACCTAATAGCAGAGTTCTCTGTGGCAGAAATCAAATTTTTATTTGAGATTTGAACAAAATTGTGAATTTATACTTTTTGGCTTACATAAAGAATTTTTAAATTTTCCTCTCCCTGCTTCTTCTAGACTTTAACAAAATATAAACTAAACAGAAGTTGTCAATGCATAGGTGTCATGGAGGTCTTATTTATGTTTCTTAGGCCATTGCCTCCCTTTTGAGGCTCAATTTAAGTGGCTTCTGCCACCATATATTCAAACTAATTCTTATTTTTTACATTAATATCTACACTATTGTTAATTTGATGTTTGTCTATCTTCAGACAGCATAAAATGTAATTACTCTCTTTTGTACCTTGCTTTTCTCAGTATATTCATGCTTTGCTTATAATAATTAATCATATTTCTGGCTATTCATAACTCTTTGTAACTACTGCCCATGAATTGTATAGAGAACAAACCATCTCTCATTTTTTCACAATATTTAATGACCAGTTACCATCTCTGTATGGGTTTCATTTTCCTACATTTCATATTATGTAATAGCCAAAAAATGCCACTAACCTGCTTAAAAATATTCACAACTCTATTACTGGAATCTATGAGGATGATAATTTACATGTTGAGGGTGACTTTGTCATGGGGTTATAGACCTTGAGATGAAGTGATTATCTTGTATTAGATGGGCAGACGATTTTAATTAAAGAAGTCTTTAACTGAGTGCTTTGAAAAAATTGAAGTCAGAAAAATAAAACATGACAGGATTTTTTTTCTGTCCTTCAAGACAAGAAAAGGGATCATGTGTTAAAGAGCTTGACAACTTCTGCAAGCTGAGAATGATTCTGAATTTATACAGTCAGTGAGATTAGAAACGGTGCTGGCAGTTATAGGTCTTAATTCTATATCTATAAAAAACTAGCTTTGCTAAAAATTTAAACAAACCAGAAACAAATTTCCTCCTAGAGTCTCTAGAAAGGAATGGACCATCTTAACACACAGCTTTTACTGTGGTCAAAATGTTATCGGACTGGACGCATAGCACAGTATAAAATATTAAATTTGTATAGGTCAAACCATGAAGCTTATAGTAATTTCTAATAGCAACAAACATACTACATATTCCTAGTAATGTATCTATAGCTGGATCTAGTTGCTATTAAATTTTTGTGTGTTTAGATTTCAGCTTTCTTTCTTTTAAAAATTCTAGTTTTATGGAGACCATATTTATATCATCAAATTTTATTTGAAACTTTTTGAGGTGATAACAAGTATAGCATACTAAGTGATTATCCATTTTGTGATCTTTACTTTTTTTAATAATAAATAACTTTCTATATTTTAACTGATGGCATTTAAATGTCTTTCTGTCTTGGACTGCTCAGGGAACTCTTCATCCATAGCTTCTTGACAGTATTATTTTGCTCAATTTCATGATTTTACAAACTACATATTTGCAAATTAGTACTTACAAGATTCTCTGGGACCTTATGCAGACTTCTGAAGATGTTTTTTCTGAGTTGTTTGATTCCCTAAAATCTTCTGTGGTAGTTAAAGCTGTAGTTCTTCACTTATAGTCAACATATATGTCATAATCAGGAGCTAGTAGATCATGCCTGTAGCATTAGCTACTCAGGAAGATGAGATGTGATGTTCAAAGCCAGCCTGGCAGGAAAGTCCCTGAGATACTTGACTACAGTTAACCCCAAAAAAACAACAAAAAATAAAAAAACAACAAGAACTAGAACAACAGCAAGAAAAAAAACTAGGAAATAGAGATGTGGTTCCAAGTGGTATAACACTAGCCTTAAAAAAAAAAGAGCTCACGGAGTTGACTAGGTCCTGTGTTCAAGACCAACCTCCCCACCCTCAACCTTCACACAAACACAGTGATAAATTCATTATCCAAGAAAAATGAAACAACTCTGCTTAGGAATTTTGCCCTCCTTTGAAAATGCTACTAGGCAGAGTCAAATACATTGTAGGAACTGTCTCATTAGCTTTTCTACTTGAAGGGATCAGATGTTTCTTCTGCATAACATCCTATCCATACATATAGTTGTTTCATGATTTTTGTACTTATTTTGCAGATTTGCCATTGTTTACAGCTTTTTTGGAAGGTAGTGATAAATGATCATTGATAAAATTGCATTTTTGTTTGTCTATTTATTATGTTTATTATCTAGTTGTAAAAATATATTTTCAATTCCCTAAATCAGGTTAAAAGTATACTACTTCATGATCAGTGTCACCTTTTCCATCATTCTCTCTGATCTTTTCCCATTCAGCCCTACCCCCAAGTTATGTAGATTAATTTTTGTATAAAGTGTATTGAGTATAATTCCTGTATGTGTATTATTAGATAAATTCAATAATATGACTTTAAATGTCATATAAATAATGTTAACAAATATCATACATCTATGAGTATGTACACACAAGGAGAATATGTTTAAACAGATACTAATATTTTAATAGGCATTTCAATTAAATTTTATGTTGTATTATCTTCCAGAGATCATTTTCTCAGGCTACAAATAAGTCATACTAATAACCTGAGAACACTTCAAAGTTTCAACAAGAAATCTATGACTTGAAAGAAAGAAGACTACAAAATAATTACATGAAAAATAGACTAATTAAGAAAATTCGTATAAAAAATTCAATATTCAACAATATAGGACTGGGAATATGGCCTAGTTGTAGAGTACTTGCCTCACATACATGAAGTCCTAGGTTCAATTCTTCAGTACCACACATGTATAAAAAGCTAGAAGTGGCACTATGGCTCAAGTGGTAGACTGCTAGCCTTGAGCAAAAATAATCCAGGGACAGTGCTCAGACATTGTTCAGACAGTTCAAACCCATGACTGGCAAAAAAGAAAAAGTTAAAAAACATACATCTCTTAGTGAGATAGAGACACAGCACTCCATTTTCAGATAGATACATATGTATTCTGAATCAACTCAAGGAAGAAAATAGTATTTTTTTAAGAAAGGAGATTCAGCATGAACTGTAGTTAATAAGATTAACCACCTAGAAATGTATACCTTGTCCTATAGAGAATATAAAGCCATGTAAGCCAATTAGTCCCCTATATCCTCAACCCAGGTACATGTGGTGAGGACTTGAAATGTGGTAGCTATAATACAGTGCAAAGTAAAATGTAAAGGTCACTACTTACCCAACAAATTACTGGCAGGTGTCAGTGTTATCACCCAGAAAACTAGGATTCTTCTAATTATTTTATTTTTTCAGAAATATTGTGATAACTTCATTAGAAAAATCATTTGTTTCTAATTGTCTAATCACAACACAAGACTAAAAGTGACATCGTCCTAATGGGAGAAAAGTAGAGCACAGTGCAATACTGTGTACTCTGATATGTTCTATTTTTATATCAATAATTTTGGAGTTAATTTCATTGAATTCATTTAAGATTGAATGGGAAAGGGAATCGTGACAAATTTGAAACACAATTCAAGGTATTTTGATTGCACTTTAAAAGTGTAAAGCTAAAATCTGGCTCTGATTATTTAATCAATCCATGACAACAAAGAAGAAGCTCTCTGATCCAAGTTGAAGGTCTAAAATTAATTCAGGGACTGCTTGGCAAATAAAGGAGGATGACAGATTGTGTATGGGAGAAAGGGAATGTCCATTCTTTCCAGTCACCATACGGTGTAGCTATATAGCAAACCCTTAAGAAAACCTGTAAATTTCTTTGTTCTGCCATAAATCTCCCTTTTCATTCTTTCTTTTATACATGGATATAAGAAATTTTTTTATTATTCTACATTTATGATTTTATTTTATTTATTATTTTAAGATAATTTCCTCCACAACTCCTAAAAATAAGACCCCCTAGAAACAGGATCATAACTTTATTCCTTTCTTCTTCTGTATCTGTAAACTCTCATAGCCCCAGGAGAGACCAGAAAAATTCTCTGTAGGAAGTGCGCTATTGTAAGAAAAGAAATACCTAGGCAAATGGTTTGTTCCTGTGCCAATTGGTAACTAACACAGCAAAAAAAGAATAGATGTAGGATGCCATTTAGAGATTTAACGTCGTGATGGTAAAAAGAACACAGAACTGCAGAAGAAGGCTGCTCTTTGGAAGTTTATTGTAGTTGATTTTTTAAAGATATATATTCTGAAGGTGATGCATAGAGAGGTTACAGTTACATAAGTCAGGTAATGAGTACATCTCTTTTTGAGCAGTGCCACTGCCTCCTTCATTCTCTTGCAGTTTGTATGGAACTCGATGTCTAGGGAGTATTACTGCTGAATTGACTCACTCTTTGTCCTATGTTCTATGTTTCCCTTTCCCTCCCCAAATCAGATAAACTTAGATACACGACAAAGGATATACATTTTTTTTAAAAAAGCAGTGACAAAAAGGAATAAACCAAAGGAAAAAGAAAGAAAAAGAACCGCAAACAGTGCAGAAAAAAACCACAATTCTTGTTTCCGTTTCTTGAGTTTGTATAAATGAAATTTTAAACTCACTTGAAGTGCATACTACATTTGTAATTTCAAGTTATTGACTCTGAAAAATAAATAGTACTCTAGTCATTCTGGGCTCCCAAAATTCATAACGCAAGTCACCAGGATGATGATATGAATGTGCTCAGAGCCACTAACACGTGGCTAAACAGCTCCTGTCTCCTAGAAAGATTCTATACTTCTCATTTATAATTTTGTGCTCACAGTTTGTTTCTCCCCTGAAAAATGTTCCATGATCCTTATTTTCCCTTTTCTATTTCCCCCTTTTCTTGAATGGTGAACAACAGCATCTGCCAAGTCCTATACTAGATTACTAACTAGACTTCAAAAATGAATACAGTAAGACCTCTGTTTTGAAAGTTCTAGTAAACATGGATAAACACAAGATAATGGCCGGTGGTAAAACAGGGAGGATTCTAATGGGAATGGTGCATTAACTCATTTTCACAGCAAAGGAGCATCAGGATCCTGGTGGAACTGAAGTGCAGCAAGTCATTGCTAGAGAAGTGGATAAGAAACATGTGCTACAGAGATCAATATATGGAAACTACAGGTGCAATTGAAAAGTACTTAGGAAACTATTACTGAACTATATAAACAATAGATGACAAAGCTACTTTGGGAATTTGAATGGAACAGCCGAAGACCACCTTCAGCAGTCGACAGGGTAACAAAAAGGAGTGTGGAGTCGGCGCAGGAGTGAGAGACGCGGAGTCAAAAGTGATGAGTTAGTCGTCAATGAGTTAGTCTCTGGTCCAAATAGTTTAGAGGTCTTTAGTTATACTATTTTTAAGAAGGAAAGTGGTTACATAAATTCATCTATTTATTTAAAGTAAGCATCTTTTAAACAGGACTCCAAGGATTTTCTCTTTTCTAATAAAGTCTAATCAACTGTTTGCATATTGTTCAGCTGTCTATGTTTATTTTAACATATCCTGTCCAACTAGACATCGGGTTTCTAACCACAATAAAGCTTTGGTCAGAGGTGTGAGACATCTCTTTAAGCTTGAAGTTCCTGCATTATTTTTTATTTATCCTACCGAACATCAAGTAAGTTAAGCAAATATCTAACATGGCTAATAATTGTAAAATCTCAAAGTGCCTCTCTTTTTTGTAATTGTGCTTTAAAGTCCATTATCCTTTTATTTTACTATCAGGTTTAAAATAGGCATAGATACACCTTCCTTGTGTATATTTTCTTGCACACATTTCCTTCTTTAAGCAGTATAGTAACTGTTTACCCATTTTTTCTTTTTTATGTTAAATCATTTGTGCATCATGGTTTTCCAAAATGCCCTATTCTTTCCCAAATAGGAAGATTTGTGCATCTCACTGTTTTGCCATTAATCCTAACTTCCCTTTCTCCCTCATGGTCATACTATCCTGTCCAAAATCTTTCCAGGCTAAGTATAGTCAACAGCCTTTTCCCATTAACTGTTGCTCCTGTTGGGGCCTTCTAAACCCTACTTCCTACCATATATGCCTCAAAGATAGATGCCCCTATGGTGAGAATTAACGGTTTCTCTTTTGTGGACGGGGTTGTACTGCCCTAAATACCAATTCCAAATTTTGGGATTTAACATGGTTTTTCTAGCTTTTAAAGCTAGGGACATGGGAGGCTTGATGGATCCTGAGTCTTTCTCTTTTTTTTTTTTTTGGCCAGTCCTGGGGCTTGGACTCAAGACCTGAGCACTGTCCCTGGCTTCTTCTTGCTCAAGGCTAGCACTCTGCCACTTGAGCCACAGCGCCCCTTCTGGCCATTTTCTGTATATGTGGTGCTGGGGAATCGAACCCAGGGCCTCATGTATATGAGGCAGGCACTTTTGCCACTAGGCCATATCCCCAGCCCCTGAGTCTTTCTCTTTATCACTAATAGATTTCTTTCTAAGTTGCTCATATAGCTCTCTTGCAGGTTTTTCCCCTTGCAGCAATCCTGGGCTTTAACAGCTGCCACTTCCCCCATTGGTGAGGAAGTACTTATTTTTGTGTCAGTCACATAGTCATGCACTTTCTTCTCTAGAATGCCCTTATCTCCCGGAAAATATGTTACAAATACAAATATACTAAATATAAAGCATGTCCTTACCAATCGAGGAGACGTAAAAGAAGCAAACGCCGTCTTAGCCCGGGGCCTTCCCTACGAGGCTCTTCCTCCCCGGATCCACGTCAAACGGGGCTCCTCCATGAAACATTAAGCTACATAAGAATGTCATAACATGATATAGAGATCCATTTTTAGGAAAGAACAGAGTAAGTGCAAGTTCTAACAGTAACCACACAAGACACAAGGTTTGTTTGACTTGTCCTACATCTATAGACCTAACACTCAGGAGTCACAGCCAGAAGTCACTGCGTCACGAATTATTGGTACATTTGAGCTAGATAAAACCTTGTTTTAAATAAGTAAAAATCAAATAACTAATTAAAACTATAATCAGATCTGCTTATTTTATGTGTTTTTATAAAAAGGAGATTGTATTTTGAATGCAGAAGTGACACACCTAATCTTAAAAAAATCCACCTAGCATTTGGAAATAATATAGCTAACCATATAATATTCTAGGTAGGAAGTGATGAAATACTACAGACTTGGGCACTAGCTCTATTATTTAATTTTAAGGCTTGTCTTGCATTCTAGTAGGAAACTGAAGGGAAAACAATGACTTGGAATCAATGGCATGGAATGGGCACATCTAGTAGGTAAAACATGTATGATGGGAAAACAAAATCTGATATTTAATTCAATATGTTTTGTACTTCAGAGTCATCTACAGTACACGCATGGTATATGCCATAACTGAAGCTCCTGATCTATTTAACGTATGTACTGACAGAAAATGTAAACATAACTGTAAAGTAGTTTCTCATATTCCCAATGGAAATTAAAATATGTACTCTACTTCCAAGTGCAGATTAAATATTCAAACATCTAATCATACTAATTTACTTACAAATACATATTTAAAGTCACATATTATATAAAATAATAATTGGAGAATTTTATACAAATTTCAATATTCAACATTAGACTCTGTCTTTATCAGTAAATTTCTGGATTTATGCCACTCAGATGTCTTCAGGCATCATCTTCATGAGCAACTACGTTGCTTTGGAAGTGATTAACTTAAATTGGTGTATTACATTGCCACTGCAAATTTGACCCAAAGTTACAGGTAAGCCATTTGTACAATGATAGATCATTTATTTTAGTTACCATGTTTGTGAACTATATTGTCACTTTTTTCTATGTAACATTTTCTCTACTGCTTCTGTCAGGTTTTTTAATGACCTTGTTTATACTGAAATGTGGTCTTTAAATGTATGAGGTCACAGGAGAACAATGATAAACTGGTGTTAAATTCTTTGCTTCCTTTTTTTTAGACTTTTCTACTGTTGACCTCTGCAAAGATCACACATTAGCATTGATTAAAATCATTTCAAATTTGTGTCAGTTTCTCAAGATTACTTTGATACTCCATATGAAAAACTGGAAAAATAAATAAAACAAAATTATTTTTCTATTGCAAAAGGGATGAACTGGTAAGAAGTAATTACAATGCATACCTTTCCTTGCATTCTGTTTTTTGGTTTTTTGTTGTTTTTTTTTTTTTTTAGTAGAAAAAAGTCATTACATGCTGTTTTATAAGTTACTTTAAGGAAATATACCTTCTGAACACCTGGTAACTTTTCACATACTGATCGCTCCAAGGCAATACTTTTTCCCAAATGTATAACAATAATATCATAGAAATTATGTGGTCTTCTCCTAGAATCATTTTGAGTCCAACTCTGCACTTGCATCAGAAATGCTACATCCCTGTTCATAACACTTACCCTGAATCACATAGTGCCTTCACGAGGCTCTGAATGTCTCCAATGGAACACTCTCTATTGTTTTTCCACTATAAAATAATTATGCTTTGCAAAATATAGGGTAAGTGTTTATGTTTTGCAACTGAACTGGTGAATATAACAAATCAACTCATAGTATTTTAAGTCTCCATTTAACAGGAAAAGAAGGATTTGCCAAAAGCAAACCATAAGCCACGGTGTTAAGAAATTCAATTAGTCTACTGAATGTGTACATTGGATGAACCCCATCAGCCCATTAGTATTGAAGCTTTTAAGTTAGAGTGTGATCTCTTTGCTTTAACATACTAGGAATTTAAAAATTATTTTACTCATATTACACAATACTAGTTTCAGAGCTCCAAAGAATAAAAGTGACTTATGATCGTTACTTGAAATGAGCCACTATAGGTTTTTGTAGTGAGACAAAAATGTTAAGAGTGAGAAAATTTAAAAAAAGAAATTAAGATATTTTAAAGTAGGATTATGGGAAATAAAAGCATGAGAGATGTGAAAACCAGGAGACTGCCCATAAAATATGTTCACTTTACCACCATGGAAATGAATAAGAGAAGTGCAACTGTGATTATTGAACAGAATATCAAGCCACTCCATGGGGTCAGGACTTGAAACTTAATCTAGAATGGAGGTATTTTAATTGTCAACCTGTTATAATGAATCCAGATACTGAAGTAGAGTCTGATCTTGGTACGAAGCATCTGAGATTTGAGACACTGTGGAGCTTCACAACTAGTGATTAGTAAATATGTCTGGACACTCAGAGCTTTGAAAGAAAAAGAATAGTTCTCTACAGTTCATCAGTTGCATCCTAATGACATTGTTTCCAACTTTTGGTTCACTCAAGTACAGGTTTATTCTCATTATTTGTACTTAATATGAATTATTACATAACTGAAATAATAATAACAACATCACCACTATTTTCTCAACAACTATGTATTTATTCAAATATCTCTTGTTGTTTTAAATGAATATTTGAAAACAAATTATTGTTAGTATAAAAAATATCATGAAGGTAAAATGTTTCTCCCATATAGGAATTTAAATTTGAAATTAAGATCAAGACAGATAAATATTAATCTTAGGCATCACATGCAAGCCTCTTTTTATTTTAGCATAATTTCAGTTGGTCCAGTGAAAATGTAATGTTTCTGTAAACATATGCACTTATAAAAGTTCCTAACACAAAATGATACTGGATATTTGTGAATTAAAGAGAACAAAAGCAGACAGGTGTGTAGGAATGGTGCTTATAAATATAGATACCTAGGAAACTGAAATCTGATGCTCTGACCTCAAACTTAAACCAGGCAGTAAAGTCCAAAAGATTCTATTTCCAATCAAAGAGGCCAGTGCTAGACTGAAGGTGTGGCTCAAGTCGTAGAATATACCAACCATCATCAAGAAAGACTAATGACAGTTCTGGACCCTAATTACAATCTCCAGTACAGCAGTAAATAAATAAATATAAAATAACTCGATATATAAATATTGTAGGTAATGAATGACATACTTTCTTCCAGTTATTAGTACATTTTTTTTCTTTTTTTTAAATTTTTATTGTCAAACTGATGTACAGAGAGGTTACAGTTTCATACGTTAGGCATTGGCTACATTTCTTGTACTGCTTGTTACCTCCTCCCTCATTCCCCCTTCTCCCCTCCTCCTTTCCCTTTCCCCCCATGAGATGTTCAGTTGATTTACACCAAACAGTTTTGCAAGCATTGCTTTTGTAGTCATTTGTCTTTTTATCCTGTGTCTCTCGGTTTTGGTATTCCCTCTCAGTTTCCTAGTTCTAATACCAGTATACACGGTTTCCAATGCACTCAGATAAGATACAGAGATAGTGCAGGTACAACCACAGGAAGTTATTAGTACATTTTTAAAAAAATGTCTGAAAATTGATGAAGAAATCATTTTAAAAAGCTATAAGAATGAATACAAACCACCTGAAATCTGAAGTTATGGTCAATATTCACATTCTTAACTAGCAGAAGAGAATGAGGCTGAAAAGACTATTTGAAATATTTTTCTTTATAGCACAAATTTCTGCTATTAATCTCAAAGTCTCTGTTTATCCACTTTCTGACACCTTTCTTATTCAAAATTTTATTGGAATGGCCTGAAAGCAGGTATTTCTTATCTTGCCACCCAAATACCTGGGCTTCCTTCTTCTGTCACCAGAACAATTTCACAAGTGTTATTTATCCTTCCAAAACAAATACCCTATTTAGTTGGTGGAATGAAATGATAACATAGTTATCACAAATTTGTTATATATAAACATATATATAAACAACATATCAATATAAACTGCCTGAACAAGATAAATACATTATTAAAAATGTTAAAAATGTTTGTACATTCAGTTACTTTGCTTTAAAAAAGGCATAAATAGTTATACCGCTGTTGTAATTATTTTCAACATGCCATGTAAAACCGTACCTTTTTTTTTCTTGTCAGTTTGTTCGATTGATTGTTTTGTTTAATTTTGTTTCTCTTTGATTCCCTTCCTGTGGTTGTACCCCTGCTACCACTATATCTCATCTGAGTACCCTGGATACTGTTTACACCAGTACTAGAACTGGGGAAGGGAAAGGGAATATAAAAATTGAGAGACAAAGGACAAAAAGACAAAGCATTCCAAAAGCAATACTGAAAAAAACATTAGGTATATACCAACTGCACAACTCTTGGGGGAAGGCAGAAAGGGGGAGGTGGGAGGTAGGGGAAAAATGAGGGAGGAAGTACCAAGTTGAACAAGAAATGTACTCACTGCCTTGCTTATGAATCTGTAACCCCTCTGTACCACACTGACCATAAGGAAAAAAAGCTTAATAAAAAGGCATAAATATGTGAACTAAGGTCTTAATATCGAAAGTTTTTCATGTGTAGCTTTTGTCTCTTTAAAATAAGTCTTGAGTCAGCCCTCGTGGCCTAATGGATAAGGCATTTGCCTCCTAAAATGAGTCTTGAAGAATTTGAGATAATTTTTGCTAATGTTCATCAAAAATTTGTGAGTTGCAGATAATAACTTAAGAGAACAGTGCATCACAGTGCACTAATGATGAGCTATGTATGTTTAGGCTGGAATGACAGTGTGAGAGGATTTAAGAAAAGAATTTATCAAGCTAGCCAGAATTAGCAAATTCCCTGGTGATCAATCAAAGGTCTTGAATTAATTGAGAAAGTTTACTGAACAAATTTGTGCAAGCTCAAGAATATTGGTGAAAGGCTATGGCATTTAAATTGGAGATTATTTTCCCTTACACACCTGGCTCACTGTGGTAGAAATACTGTTTCGTGGAGATCATCAGACAAGCAGCACTTTCTGTATCTACAGTTATCTGGAGTGAAAGAATTATTTGAGCTACTGTGATCCTCAGATCCCAGGTTACACAGGTCCACACTACAGAATGTTCCTAGCAGCTGAGGGCTATAAGCAGGAGGAACCATTGCTCCCTCTCCTATTCACAATACCTAGAAAGAATCAAGTCAGTGCAGCTGTGGTTGAAGGCAGTGTTCCTTTTACCCTCAATTCTAGGTTGGAAGCTCCTATTTCAGAGAAAGAAAAGAAAAAACAAGGGGGCGGGGGGTGCTGGGTTAATTCTAGCTTATGCCAGTATAAGATGAATATTGTCTGGTTCCATTATTCCCAGCTTGTGCTGTGGAATACTACTGTGGAGTATAATCACAACTACAACTTCATAGGGAATGGATAGTTGGGACAAGAATGGAAGTCAAAAGGACTGACTATACATTTGAGTTTATGATATGGAAGTTCCAATCTGGGAAGGTACAGAGCAAACATCAAATCTTCTAATATTACACATTACTAGAGGAACAGATTTCTGCTGAATAAGAACCAGGAATGTTGGCGGTAAAAGAAATGCAAATCAAAACCACATTGAGATTCTATCTCACCTCAGTAATAATAGGCATTATCAAGCACACTAATAACAACAGATGCTGTCAGAAAAGTGGCCAAAAGGGAATGCTACTACACTGTTAGTGGAAATGTAAACTTGTTCAACCACTCTGGAAAGCAGTGTAGAGGGTCCTTGAAAGACTAAACATAGAACTTCCCTATGACCCAGAAACCCCACTTCTGAGTATTCACCCAACAGATCACAAACAAGACCATAACAAAGCTACTGGAACCGTGTTAATTGCAGCATTATTTAGCATCACTAAAATATGGAACCAGCCCAGATAACACTCAGTAGATGAAGGGATCAAGAAATTGTGGCATATATATACACAGTGGAATTCAATGCTTCTATCAGAAAGAATGGCATTGTGCCATTCGTAAGGAAATGGAAAGATTTGCAAAAATGTTACTAAGTGAAGTGAATCAAACCGAAAGAAACATATACTGTATGGTTTGCCTCACTGGTAATAATTAGTATAAGTCTAGGATAGACCTATCAGACGATCATAATAGCTCAATAGCTATATAGGTATGAACACATAAAATGATACTAATCTAAACAAACATTTTATTATTGTTTTTATTTTTAATGCACTACGTGAAATTATTTCTTTTTCCTTTTGTTTATCTTCCCTATGGTTTAGCCCTTGTTTTTTCTTCTTTTCTCATGAAAAATTTACATAAGTTTTATTCAAAAATCTGTACACATGGATTAAGTAGTCAAACAGTACTTCAATATTTGTTGTCATTGCATCTAATTTTGGTACCCTGATTATTGTATATATGTTTGTCTGAAATAGGGAAGGTAAGGGGAACTTCAAAATGGTGAGGCAAAGAGTAAAAGGTGAACAATGCAACAGCAACACTTACAAGACGATATGTTGTAAACTAATTGTACAACTTGGGGTGGGGGAATTGGGGAGAAGGGCCAGTGAGAGAAAACTGTAACAAGTTTGACAAGAAATGTACTCACTACCTTAAGTATGTACTTGTCACCCCTCTGTACATCACCTTGAAAACAACAGACATACATACACACACACACACATACACACACACACACATACACATATACACAAGGTTCTCAAAAACAGCAAAGTTATAATCTAGCAGTAAGTGCAGGCTAAATGTTGGGTATAGTATCAGTAGGCATATTTCAGTGAGAAAATCAATGTGAATAATAAGAAAGGAGAAAGACAAAGATTCTGGCTAAAATTTCAGTCTTATTGTTTGATGGTCATTTTAGAAGAGAGCTGTGCCCAGAACATTCAACCACTGAAAGCATTTGTTCCTAGAAGTCTCTACTTAAAAGGAATGCTAAGCATTTTCTCAGGCTGAAAACAACTGATATCCAACCATAATTCAATACACAAGAAGAAACATAATGCCAGTAAGGGTAATTACATAGGCAATTATAAAGACATTATAATTGCACATTTCTTCTTTCTTCTCAATCTATTTAAATGCAATTATATAAAGTAATGCACATATAATTACATGGTTAGTCCTATAACATATAGAAGTGTAATATATTTGACAATTATAGCACAGAGGACACAAGTGCACACAAAAATGTTTGGAAATAGGGAATTGACACCAGGTGATAAACATAAATCTATAGGAAGAAATTAATACAATCAAGGTGGCTATAAAAACTCTGAGTGCAACAGTATGACTTACATGAATGTGTATGTGTTAGTAGTATAAATATACATATTTTCTCTTTTCATTCTGTTTCTTTAAAAGCTAATCAATTTGCCCATTAAAGGACTTCTGCACTGATTCCACACCTGCACTATGGTGCTTGCATTAGAAAGAATGGTACTGCACTATTTGCAAAGAAATTGCAGGAGTTGGAAAAAATCAGGTTAAGTGGAATAATTCAAGCCCAGATAAACAAAGGATACATTCTCTCCTATGTGGAACTAGAATTAATCTATAAATCTATAAGTAAACACTTTGGGATATAATCCAAGTATACAAAGATACATTCACTGATTATGGTAGATTCAGGAAAGAAGACATAGTGTAATTTCTTAGAAAGGCTGGCTTAATATATATCCTACAAAATTAATAAAATTATGGAAAAGGGTTTGGAGGGATGGGGAGAATGGTAAAAGAAGTGACATTGCTAAAGAGGAATTGTATTCATAAACTACTTGGTTGAATGGCAATTTCTTGTAAAACTGCTAAAAGATAATAAAAACATTAAAGCTGTAAATTTTCTCTGTAGAAAAGGATCAATGCAGTTATATTAAATTGTTTTCAGTTACTTAAGAACTCCAGACAAGCAAAAGTTTCCTCATTCTTTATTGAATGTCTTCATGTTCTTTAATCATAAATAAAAATTTAAACATTATTACAATAAAAATGTGTCTGTGTTAACCAGAGTAATTTGCTATCTATTATGTGTGTGACTATTATTTTTGCTATGTTATAGTATTAACAAAACAACATGAAACGATGAAAGGAAAGAAATATAGAAGTGTATTAAATAGAGGAATATATTTCTTTATCTCCCTGGAATTGTTTGTATAAATATGCGAAATATAATGATATAGTAAAGTTTACCTGGTAAAACTTAGAGTGGGGGCTGGGGATATGGCCTAGTGGCAAGAGAGCTTGCCTCGTATACATGAGGCCCTGGGTTCGATTCCCCAGCACCACATATACAGAAAACGGCCAGAAGTGGCGCTGTGGTTCAAGTGGCAGAGTGCTAGCCTTGAGCAAAAGGAAGCCAGGGACAGTGCTCAGGCCCCGAGTCCAAGGCCCAGGACTGGCCAAAAAAAAAAAAAGATCACTGTTCAGCGCTTGCCAGGAAAAGGGGCTATAGCATCTAATTTCAACTAAAAAAACAAAACAAAAAACAAGCTTTGTTTTATGGTGTGAACCTGCATTCATAGTTAACTATGGGACTAAGCCAAAGGCTTTCTTGTGCAATGAAACAAGCTATTTCCTGAAAACTAAGGAAGCAGGATGTTGACAGTGGCATGGTTCAAGTGGTACAGAACCTATCTATCAAGCATAAAACACTGAGTATGACCAAAAACATTTACAAAGATTTTGAAATGTTACATTAAATAATTGTTAATGTGTAACAAAAAGTAAAAGATTACAGAGAGAGAAAGAGAGAGAGGGAGAGAGAGATCTAGTTTAGTGATAAATTTATTTGCTAGCAGAAGTGTCATGCAATAATACTAATGTTGCAATTTTGGGGGGTTTATAGTTATTGCCAATAGGTATATTGCTACTTGCAGTACAAAGAGAATGTCAAACATATTGTGGTTCATTTCCTATAGGATACCAGACAAATCATTTCCTTCAATTTAGAGAAAACTTTTACTCCAAAATAGTAATAGTCCTAAGAGAAAGATTTCATAGTTTACAACCCAATGAAGACAAAGAGCTGCAGTGATCTGAAAAGTGACAACTCATGAGAAACAAAACTCTTTTTTAGGGAGATACAAGTATTACAAAAGTATTAAATACTGGTATGATTGCATAACAATGGTACAATATATTTCACTGAGTAACTTCCATTTATAAAATGCATGCCTCATAAAAGCTAGTAGATTTTTTTTAATAAAGCATATATGTACTCAAGTAGAACTTTTTACAATAATTAATTCCACTTGATTGTAAGGGTGATGTCCAGAGGGGTTATAGTCATAGGCATATACATGACACAGGGTACCAAAATAAAATAAGAAATAAAAAAAAACAATGACAACACGAGATAAAACTTCTTTCATTCCAAGTCTCATACCAGTATGGTTCTGGGAGGAAAATAAGACAATGTATGGCTTTTCTTTTTCAAATCAAGCATATTCAATTTAAAATACTTACTGAATTTAAATATTGAGTTCCACTATCTCTTATTTATTTTTTTGTGTGTATTTGTGTGTTTTGAGGACGGCTATACTCATATGAATTAAACAAACTGTTTTTCTCTATGCCTTTGGGAGGATAAGAGGGAGAACAGAAATGGAGGGACAAAGGGTGAACAAATGTGGCAGTGGTACTTGTTGGACCACGTTGAAAATGAACTATACAACTTGTGGGCTGGATGGGAGGGAAAAACTGGGAGAGAGTGAGTAAAGAGGAGACATTGTGCAAAAGGAAATGTTCTCTTTGCCTAACTTATGTAACTTATGTATCTATAACCCCTTTTAATAATAAAAATTATTTTTCTTAATGTGCTTCCTTGTTGGAAATTAACTTATGTTTTTCCTATGTAACACTCATGAAATTGAAGTACCTGAGAATTTAATGGCCCAAGGGAAAATGGCATGACTAATGAATTGAAAGCTCTATGACACATAAAGCTTTCATTTCTTGGGACAATTTTGATGGTCTTATTTCACATTTCTCTCATATTATAATTATGAACTTTATATGCAATAACTTATATTCTAAATACATACTTCTACTCTTCTATTCTGGACACATCGGGAGAATGGTGAGCATGGGAAAACGTAAGGAGACAGGAGTAAGCAAGAGGCAACATTTTCTAGTACAGTTTCCCTCCAAAGGAAATGGCTAACTTCCTCTCCTTGCAGAAGACAACTTGCCAAATTCTAACTGGCAAGTCACAAAAGAGCTTTCTGTAAACAGGAGCTTAACATTTAACTGCTCACATAAGAAATTTAGACTAAATTGAATCTGCTCTGGCCTCTCAGGTCCATCAGTGGAAATCAACAAGCTGCAGAAGCCCCAGTTAGCTGTTGCTAAGTTACAGTGAATATCCATTATAATGCACATGAATGTACATTAATTCCAAGTACTGTCATTATGTAGGGTGGTAATACAAAGAACAAATAGATTTCAAATGATTTTTTTAAACCAACAGCAGTAAAATCCTTTTGCTCCATGTTTTCCTTTGTCTTCACAATTGTTAATTTTATTGCTTTTATTGAAACTAGACAGCAGAAGAAGAGGGGTAAGTGCACCTTTACAGGTAGAAATCTATCAAACACCATGTTTTTGATAACAAGACAACAGAGGAGAAAGCAATTCTAGGGGGGGAAGTAACATATACATGTACACAGTAAAATCAAGACTGTGTCTCAAACATTTTCTTACTGCTCAGTGGTAGCACAGTGGTATTATTAACATTTACATTAAGTTTGAGACTTAATAGCATTTTACCTGAAAATCAGTAGTCCCAGTTTTGTAACATTCCAAACTGTGAAACCAATGTGAGTGTATCATTTAATAGTAACTATTACTAATAAAATCAATTCAATCAATAGCAGCCACATTCGATGTCACTGCCACATAAGAATTTTGAAAAACATTTTTTTCATAACTCCAAGAAGGCAAAAGTTATTTTAAAATGGATGAATTGCCACATTCAATATTATATCAGTACTAATTTGCCAATAAATTATTTCATGGACCATGAGAAGCTCTATGAAACCAGACAGAGTTGCTTCTGCAAGCCACTCAGGAAGTACAGATCAGAAGGATAGTAGATTGAGGCCAGAAAAAATAAAAAGTTAGTGAACCTGATCTTAATGGAAATGTAAATAAATGAAAAGCTGGGCATGGTGACAAGACTGTAATCCCTGCTACAGAGAAAATTTAAATAGGATGATCATGGTTCTGCCCGGCCTTTGCAAAATGACTAAAAAAGAAAAAGAAGGGCTGGGAATGATCCCCATGGGCTAGAATACTTCTCTATCAATACTGAGGCTATGAGGTCATCAAACAATTGTACCATTGCAAAAAATTATAAATAGAATAAATATTAAATAGCAAAGTTAATATGCTTAATGGCACTGCATTTTTCCTAGTGTGCAGAAGGTTCTAGGATCAATTCTGAGAATACCTATACATAAATGCAAACATTAAAAAACCCTTAGTCAATTATTAAATATAAATTCAAATTTGAATAATATTGGTTAATACAAAGTTGACATAGTTTCCCCTCTCTAATAACTGTTCCCAATAAAGACCATTTCATGGGAATGTGGCTAGGTGAGGCTGTCTGTCACAATGTGGGCCTCAGAAAGACCAAGTTGAGCTACCTGGATAGCAAAAACCCAACAAAATAATTTCAAAACTGCACACCTTTGATGTTACCTCCACCTGACCTTTGTTTTTCGGGTGAATGACCTGATTTTCTTATGTGTAACTAGCTTGTATAAAACCCAGAGTCTCACCTTCCTCAGGATCTGAACTTCTTCCTGGCACTAGCTTGGTTAAGGTCACTGACAATAAACTTTAATCCTCTCTAAAATGTGGTTGTGATCTTTTTTCGTCTTTGCTTCCCTTTAGATGCTTGCAACAAAGTTGGCTGTAAGTTTCACAATACACATATCCTCTAATCGGTATATAAATTACAACCATCCTTATTCAGAATTGACAGAACTAATTTTATTGACATAGATAAAAACCCCTTATGTATTATCCTTAGTATAACAGAGTGTTTTTTAAAAATGAGAATTATAAATTTCCTCTATATCTCTTAGCTGTACCCACCATGATTTATAAACTTAACTTTCTTTTTGTAATTCAACTTTATTGTCAAGATGATATACAGAGGGGTTACAGTTACATACATAAGGTACTGAGTACAATTCTTGTCAAACATTTTACCCTCTTCCTCATTTTCTTCCACTTTCCCTCTCCCTCAGTTACCCCAAACTTTATGTTAATTTCCAACATATTATCTTGTGAATATTACTGTTGCATTGGTTGGCCCTTTTCCTTTGTCTCACCATTTTGATGTCCCTCTTCTCTTCCCTAATTCAGATAAATGTACATACAATACACAGGGTACCAAAATCAAATACCATGACAACAGGGGATAAAACCTAGGAAATACAAACAAAAGACAGAAGAAATATTTTCACATAGTACTTTAAAAATAACAATGAGGCTGGTAATGTGGCTTAGTGGTAGAGTGCTTGCCTATCATGCATGAAGCTCTGGGTTCAATTCCTCAGCTCCATATACAGAAAAAGCCAGAAGTGTCACAGTGGCTCAAGTGGTAGAGTGCTAGCCTTGAGCTAAAGAAGCTCAGGGACAGTGCCCAGACCCTGAGTTCAAGCCCCAGAACTGGCAAAAACAAACAAACAAATGAAAAACTTGTTTCCATTTCTTGGAGTTCATTTCCCTTAGTATCACCTTATATGATCATCTGTACATAGAAATTGAGCTATTGTGTTCCTCTGTTAGGACTATTTTAGACATACACTAATTATTACCAACCCTTTAGTAGATGAATGAATCAAGAAGATGTGGTGTATATACATAATGGAATTCTATGCTTCCATCAGAAAGAATGACATTGCCCATTCATAAGGAAATGGAAAAACTTGGGGGAAAAAATCATACTACTTGAAGTGAGCCAGATCCAAAGAAACATAGACTCCATGGTTAAACTTACTTTCTGTACAGCCTGACATTTACTATTTTGTTCAAAGCAAATGTCTGCCTCCTTTAAAGATTCCTGAAAAGTTGAAGGGGAACCAGCCGCTCCAGTGCAGCATTATCCACAGATGGAGCTGATGCTGGAGCTTGCCACCCTGTGTGATTGACGTGGATGCTCAAAGAAAGGCAGGAAGTTCCCCACAGTAGAGTCAAGACCAATACTTACTGCTGTACTTATTCTCTGAGGATTCACTCCTTTATCCTAATAAGTTTTACTCCAATTCACTTTATTGCAAATTCCAAGCATAAAAATATTGCTCTGGCCTGGGAATATGGCCTATTGGTAGACTACTTGCCTTGCATACAGGAAGCCATGGGTTTGATACCTCAGCACCACATACATATAGAAAAAGCCAGAAGTGGTGCTGTGGCTCAAGTGGCAGAGTGCCAGCCTTGAGTAAAAACAAGCCAGGGACAGTGCTCAGGCCCTGAGTCCAAGCCCCAGGACTGGCAAAAAAATATATTTTTTTAAAGGAAAAAAGTACAACACAGGGAAATGAAAAAAGAATAATGAGATCATGTATTATGCCTGAAATAACAGAATTTTGTTGAGAAACATGAAAGGGTTATTAAATATGTGGGGAAATAGAAAAGCAGCCCAAGTTATCCAACTCGTCTTATTTGTTTAGTACCTCAACAAATCGTGCCTTGGAGAAAGTCACAAATGATTGCTCAATATACTAATTGAACTAAGAAAATTAACTGAGAGTTTTATTTTTCATATGCTTTCCAATCAGGCTTGACAATCCTCAAATTACATATGCACTATTAATATGCTTTCTAAATATAATTTTATTCATATTACAAAGGTGTTGAACAGAGGGTTCATCATTCTATAATTTGGGTAATAAGCACATTTGTTTCTGGACAATGAGACTCATTCTGACATTTTTGTAAAGATTCATCGAGACATACTGGTAATATATTTTTATAATAAAAATGAATTTAGAAAACTGTTGGAAAAATCTCACCCCAATAAGAATGTCCTATATCAAGAAAACTAACAATAACAATTGTTGGAGGGGATGTGGCCAAAAGGGAACCCTACTTCATTATTGATGGGAATGTAAACTGGTTCAGCCACGCTGGAAAGCTGTAGGGAGATTCCTCAGAAGGATAAACATAGAGCTACCCTATGACTCAGCAGCCCCACTTTTAGGCATCTACCCAAAAGACCACAAACAAGAACACACAAAAGCCACCAGCACAACAATGTTCATCGCAGCACAATTTGTCATTGCTAGAATATGGAAACAACCCAGATGCCCCTCAGTAGATGAATGGATCAGGAAAATGTGGTACATATACACAATGGAATTTTATGCCTCTCTCTGAAAGAATGACATTGCCCCATTTGTAAGGAATTGGAAGGACTTGGAAAAAATTATACTAAGTGAAGTGAGCCAGACCCAAAGAAACATGGACTCTATGGTCTCCCTCATAGGGAATAATTAGCACAGGTTTAGGCTAGTCACAGCAGAGGACCACAAGAGCTCAATAGCTATACCCTTATGAACACATAAGATGATGCTATGTGAAATGAACTCTATGTTATGGAAACGACTGTTTTATCACCGTTGTAATTACTTTCAAGATGCCCTCTGAAACTGAAGTTTCTATTGTTGATGATCTTCTTGTATCTCCTTCCTGTGGTTGTCCCTGCACTATCACTGCATCTTATCTGAGTACATTGGAAACCATGTATACTGGTATTAGAATTAGGAAAGTGAGAGGGAATACTAAAATCGAGAGACACAGGATAAGAAGACAAAGGACTACAAACGCAATACTTGCAAAACTGTTCAGTGTAAATCAACTGAACAACTCATGGGTGAAGAGGGAAAGGGGGAGGGGGGAGGGGGGACTGGGAGGAGGTAACAAACAGTACAAGAAATGTATCCAATGCCTAATGTATGAAACTGTAATCTCTCTGTACATCAGTTTGACAATAAAAATTAAAAAAAAAAAGTTGGAAATAGTGAAAAGAAACAAACAGTACAAGAAATGTATCCAATGCCTAACGTATGAAACTGTAACCTCTCTGTACATCAGTTTGATAATAAAAATTTTAAAAAAGAAGAACAATAACAGAAAAAAAAAGAAAACTATTTGACCTTTTGGTAGTATATGTCACATAACACTAACAATAAACATTTTTTTGGAACTCTTAATACAGTAAACATTACCCAAAAAAAGAAAAATTCAGACTACTCCACCCACTTCCCATAATTCAAACAAGTGAAATGGTATCTAAATAAATGTTTCCTGTCCTTAACCCAAAAACTTTCTAGGAGATGATATTTGATTGATAGGTGAGTAGAGTTTTCCAACCATCACAAACACACAATGAATATTTGTTAGTCACTATTAGACCAGTGAGAATTTAGTAGATCTGTCAAAATTCTGTTTATGCTGTCTATAGTGTTTAAATTTTGTTTTAGGATCAAATTCACCCCATCTCCTCAGGTTTAGAGACAGACAACACCAAGATCTATTTGGAATGGTTAGTGGTATTGTTGGCAATAGCCCACTTTTTCGACAACTATTTCCTTGAGCATCTTAAGTGACATGAAGGTTAAAAAACTGTCAGTTTCTAAGCAAGCATTAGCCTTAAAAATAAGTCTTTTTCAGCCATGCTTCCTGACAACCACACATCAATATTGTCTTACACAACAAATAACAACACTATTTTTCTAACAAGCATTTCCACTGCAACTTCCCAGAAAATTCCTAGAAAAAACCCTGGTATCTATGAGAATAATGGGAAATACCAAGATACAATCTCATTTCCATCTTTTTCTTTTTTTAATTTAATTTTATTGTCAAGGTGACGTACAGAAGGGTTACAGTTATGTATGTATGGTAGTGAGTACATTGCTTGTCATACTTTTTACCCCTCCCTCATTTTTCTCACACCTTCCCTCTCCCCATTCCCACCCCAGTTGAACAGTTAATTTCCAACACACTGTCTAGTGAGTATTAGTGTTGCATTGGTTCACACTTTATTCATTTTCTCACCATTTTGATGTTCCCCTTCCCCTCCCTAATTCATAGAAATGTATATTTCATCTCTTTAATCTCCAGAAGATCTGCTTGATTTATCATTTTCATAAAATGTAGCTCTATTATCATTTTCGCTTTATTTTCAGATATTTGCTACTCTTACAGTAATTACAATATATCTAAATTAATATTTACAATGAGGCTTCAAAAGCACTGCAATTTTAATAGTGTGAGTAGTATTTTGAAATATGATTCATGTGGAAGGTGATTTAAAGAGCAGATTTCAATATATTTGTAAAAGTGGGATCATTTCAAAGAATAATCTAGTAATTCTAATGTTCCTACAGTTTATAACTGACCAGTGTGTGCTGACATTCTTTGATATTGTTCCTTCATATTTACTAATCAAAGTTGGAAAGGATTACATTCATAATTATTTATTTTACTCTACTTTTTCTCTTCATTTTTCAGCAGAAGCTATTATAAGTTAATCAGCCTTATTCCTTAATTTAATTCCAAAATTAAAAGTGCCCTAAACCCAAAAGTTTCTAAGTACTCCATAAGAACACAAACAGAAATTTCACATTTCATCTCACATGAAAGAAAACAGAAAAAAACAACAACACTATATTTGGATCCGTAAAGGAAATAAAATCCCTCATGTCCTTGATCTATAATTGACTAACTTTGATTTGTGTTGAAAATTTTTAAGTTTCGTGTACAACTACATACAGGTTATGGGCATAAATTGTTTAGAAGTAAATAAAAGTTATGGTTTAGACTTAGGTGCCATTTTCAAGATAACTCATTGTGTCTATGCAAATATTACAAAATGGGAGAATATAAGAATTCCAAGTATTTCAGATAATCTATATTGTAGGTTTGGTGGATCTCTTCTCTGTGTGTGTGCCCCTGTAGATATGTTGCTTGGAAGGGTTTGCAGTTTATTTATTTATTTTTTTTCCATAGGCCATGGCATATTACAATTGAGTGTTGTTTTAAAACCTAGTCATAAAAATAAAAAAAAAATCTAATTTGTCAATGTAGAACATTCACTGTAAGTCTGTATTACTCCTCCATAAAAAATACAGTTAATGTAACTGCTGGAAAGCCTGAAGTTGTTTCAGATTTTTACAGTTGTGATAAACAGTATCATAAAAATTGTGGCTATATGACCCTGTGCACAAGATCTCAAAAACAACTAAAAATAGAATTCATGTGATATCCTATTTTACATTTGTTAGATATTGTGCAACTCCAGAAAAAAATAATTTTGATTAACTATGAGAATATTACTGCCTTCACCTATGCATTTAAAGATTTTTATGTCAAGGATAGATATTTGGTTTTTACAATTGTCTATTTTGTGAACAATAATAAACACAGTAGCATTACTCATAGGCTCAACTATTTATAAACATGAAACAAAGGTGAATGATGAACTACATGATTTTAAAATTGCTAGGGCAATAATTTTTTTCTCAGTAATTGCCAAATATAATCAAACTATTACACTTTCATGCATAATAATCTCTGAGAATGACATGAATTCACAGTTGACAGGACTTATAGAAACTATCCATTATAGCATTATAGTAAAATAAAATTTAGGTTATACATTTTAATAATAGTTTTGGACACAGTGCTTATCCATACTCCCCAACCTGAGTGCAAATGTCTGTGCACAAGAAAAAATGAGTGTCAGTTCTTCTGCCCATTTGTTACACACTTCCCCATGGTCAAGTTACATTCATTTGTTTCTTCATGTATTCTTTACTTTTCATATTGCAATATTTCCCAAATATAAGGCTGTGTTTGGACCATCTTTTACCACTAGGTAATAATTTATTATTGGAAACTATGGCATTGCAGATAATAAAATTGATTTCTTTATATCCCTGTGGTTTTCATTCCTTGTGTGTACTTTGTATTGGCACCTGATTATGGAAAGCAGGTGCATAAAGTATTTTCACTTTGGATATTGATTTTTGTGTTTGTGTATGGTTGTTCTATGTAATGACAAACACTACTAAATGAAAATAGTGATTTCTCCTAATTTATCATCTGCTACTTTCATTTTCACAAATATCATCATCATTTTTTAAGGATTACCAAACTGTCATGTGTATACCAGTACACATTTCTGCTATAATTATTTTCAACATCATGTGCATAAATTACATAGCTGATGTTCTTTGACTTCATACCATCGTTCTTTTCATTCAACGCTACATATTCTATTATTCTTTGAAAATCAAAATGGACATTAACTTGGTTGTCAGAAGTATTACAATTTTATTTTTTGCTGGCACCAGTATTTCAAACTTGCTCCTCTTTTTTGTGTGGCTCCTTTGCTTAGTTTACCCTCTACTATTTAAACATATGCATACCTCTCTATTGGCTTTTTTTTTTTATTTTGGACATGTATTCTCATACATACATTTATACCAGGGCTACATTAAAGCCACAATTCTTTGGATCTCAGTTTAATTAGGAGATAAAAATTCCAGGTTTAACTCCCAAGAATGTGAACAGAAGGAATTTATACAGCTCTTATTAATAAAAATATATGTGTGTAAGTATATATACATGCTCAAATATATTAGTTCAAAATTAATATATATGGTTTCTTACATATTACAAATAATTGTAATTAATCAATGTTTGTGTTGTTCAAATCTGCCACTTTTAATTTCTGTATAGTTCTGGATTTCTTTTAACTTTTAAAATGTTTATTTTTTCTATTTTTGTTTTAATATTAGAAGCACCTTAAGCTGTGATCCATTTTTCCTTTCCTCAGGATATATTGTTCTTCTTTATCTCTTTAATTACTTTTATTATCTAAATTTCTCTTTAAATCTTAAAGCTTTCTTTAGACTAGGATGTATTGCCTTTTTGTTTAAGCTTATTTTCTTTTTTCTTTTTTTGCTTGATCAAATAGACCATCCTTGGCAAAAATAATGTGGATCTTTATTTGTGTTATATTATTGAATTCAACATGAGGGTTCCTGTTCTCTAACATGCTGAATTTATGTTCCTTAAACTTGCTATTTAGTTAAAAATGTGTATTCTTTTACCTTCTATACTATGTATCACATTTTCTTTCTCCATTCACTTTTACAAAAATTTCAGTGTCACTTAAACATGCTCATTAATAGCTATATCAATCTGCATGTACTATTTTAGATAGATATTGAAACATCACAGAAATATTAGCTTTTTTTTTTTTTTTTTTGGCCAGTCCTGGAGCTTGAACTCAGGGCCTGAGCACTGTCCCTGGCTTCTTTTTGCTCAAGGTGAGCACTCTGCCACTTGAACCAAAGCACCACTTCTGGCCTTTTCTATATATGTGGTACTGAGGAATTTAACCCAGGGCTTCAAGTATACTAGGCAAGCACTCTTGCCAGTAGGCCATATTCCCAGCCCTCCACCTTTTTTTTTTTTTGCCAGTCCTGGGCCTTCAACTCATGGCCTGAGCACTGTCCCTGGCTTCTTTTTGCTCAAGGACAGCACTCTGCTACTTGAGCCACAGTGCCACTTCTGGTCATTTTCTATATAGGTGGTGCTAAGGAATCGAACCCAGGGCTTCATGTATATGAGGCAAGCACTCTTGCCCCTAGGCCATATTCCCAGCCTGACATTAGCACATTTTGAGTTTCCTCAAGCCCTAAATGCACAACCATCACTACCAGATCATGACATATGTATAAACCAGCAAGCTGTATGATAGATCATTGAAGTACTAACCCATGAAAACCACATTTGCCTTGTCATAAAATCTACTTTATTTTACTGTTTTTGATTTTTAGATTGAGCTTATGTTGTTCAGAAGAGTTTTTAAAAACTGTCATTATTCTTTCTTATCTCCAAAGTGAAGATTGTCATTTTTTTCTCAAAAATGCCTTAAAAATAGTGCTTATTTCAAATGTATTGTGTGCAATTGTCATTAAGGAAGAATAACCAATATAAAACCTTTGATCAATAAAAACATCCGTTTTATAATTGGAAATTTCCACATTTATCATGGTGATTCACACAGGATGTTTTAGGTTGAGATCCCTCTGCCAAACTTTTAATTCTTAAATCTCACTTCAAACTGGGTATATCCACCTGAATATCCAATAAAAGCTCAAAACTGACATTTCAAAAACCAAAGTGACCTTTTACTTCTTCCCCTAAACAGATTTCTTCCCCGACAGTGTCAGTTCTGCCAGCCTATATACAACATTCACATCCAAAGAAGTGAGAAATATGAACATCAATATTGCTCTCCAATTTCTTCTTATTATTGTTCAGTTCACTAACATTCATATTGAAATCTCATGTATGTCCTGGTAACTCCATTTTTATATTAAGTTACTTTAGTTTCTCAAGTGTTTACCTTTCTACAGTGGTACATTTTCCTTTTTCTTTCCTTTTCCTCACTTCTACTTTCCAAACACCACAGTGATCTATGGAAAGTTGGGTTACTTCTTTCCAGACCTCTATCATCTGTGGTAGTTCTTCCACTATTAAAGTTTTAGAAGATATTTGCGTGCTAGTTAAAAAGAGTAAAGCAGGTCAGATGCCCCTCAGTGAATGAATGGATCAAGAAAATGTGGTATGCATACACAATGAAATTGTACTCATCCATCAGAAAAAAAAAATGATATTATACCACTCATAAGAAAATGAAAAGACTTGGAAAAAATATATTAAACAAAATAAGCCAAACTCAGAGAAACATAGGTTGCATAGTTTCCCTTATTTACTGTAGCTAGAATGTGTCTATAAATCTACAAGTAAAAACACTGGGTGAGCAAGGGGTTACAAATGAACTAGTTGACGTGTAGTAGACTTTATGGAGATTGTAAATAGTATAATCTATTACTTCAAAGACTAAGCCAAAGCCCAACAAAATAAGTTCCAGGAAATGGATGTTTACAAGAGGGAAGGGGAGGGCAAAGGGGAGAAAGGTAGAAAAGAAGGGGGAAGTGGTGGAGAGACAGAAGAGTGAAGGGGGAGTAGGGAATATGCACAAAAAAATTCATTACATTAACCATAGAATTGAGAAATATAAAAGGGATGGGGTGGGTGTAAGGGAATAGAGATATTGAAGTGGCGTCATAGATCAAGATGCATTGTACACATAAACTGCTATGTTAGATTGCAAAAATATCAATACATCACCTAAAATTAAGATGTAAGGGAAGGATAAATAGGGAGGGGTTGGGTAGAATATAGAATGGGATATATTGAAACACACTGTTGCTGAATGGCAACTCCTTTGCACAACTACTTAAAGATAATAAAACACTCATAAATATACACATGTAAAAACAAATGCATTTGTGAAGTGCTCTGTGTTAGATAACATGCTGTAGTTTCAAATGTCTTTGAGTGGAGCATTAACTAATGCTCCTAGTGGGCCTATTTCTAGGCCTCTAGGCCAGTTTTGTTAAGAGTTCATATTATAAGAGTGGAGAGTGACATAAACAGCCATTGGAAACATAACTATATAATGGGATACAAATTTAGGAAGCATATAATTAGCATTTGCTTCAGAGACATGATTTTTCAATTGAGAATTTAAATAATATGTTTTCCATACTCAGAGAAAGATGTACAGGGGGGAAATTGGTCATTGGGAGTGTGTGGTATGGTTGAGCAGCTTGGTGTGTCTGTCTTGATGATACAAACCATAAAGAATGCAATGAAAACAGAGGATAAACACTCCCAGATCATCTGTTTACTAAGAATTTTCTCCAGGTTGTTATATTACTGAATTAAAAGAATCCATTTTGGAGCACTTTCTATCTTCTGTTTCTCACCATAAAAATGTATATATTGCACTGTAAAATAAGTTAAATAAACCACTATAAATCTGTTTTCAATATGCATAGAATATAGATTTTTAAATGCATCATTTAAGAGTGAATAGTATGCAATGACTGTATTCTTTTTTCAATTATTTCAAAACAAATGAAGGAAAAGATGAAGAAAAAAGCCAGATAATATGTCAACTAATAATTAAGCTTCCAGATTCCATGAAAACTTGACTGTATATAAACCATTTGCCATTTTATGAAGATGAGTTTGAAAGAAATATGAAAAAAGAAATCTCCACTAGCAAAACTGTTATACCTAGGTATTTCATATAAATAATTAACCTTGAAAAGGAACTTCAAGAAAGTTGCTGATGGGTTGTGCATCTAAAAAGTGTAAGGGTCACACATATTGAAGTTGTACGTTATTGTAAATTTGAAACTAAGAATAAAAGGAGAAATAGGGAAGATGAAGAGAAGGAGGAAAGAAGGAAGGAAGTAAATAAGGAAGGGAGAAATGGAGGGAGAGGGGAAGGAGCGAAGGAAGAAAAGCTGGAAGGAAGCCAAAAATAAGAATTAATAAGCTTACTGTTGAAATATTGAGTAGGTTGACTGCAGATGGACATAGTGACTTAGTACTCAGCCAGATATTTAGGACATGATTTTGAAATTAAATTTCAGTAATATTATGAATCTAATTTGCACCTGCACTAGCAGAGCAGATGTGAGTAATTTGGGTCGGTATTATTTTTGGAGGTAACAAGTGGAAATGGTCTCAGGGAATGGGACAGGAAAGTCAGAATTAAAGTCATAGGTCTGTGCTGTCTAGAGTGGAGCTGGAAAGCAGACATCAACAGGTTGCAGCTGCAGGTAGATGTCAGTAGTTGTTTATTTAGTTGTTGCCCTTTGCCAAGCAGGTGTTCTTCTAACTCAGCGTTGTGAGGAAGCAATAGTTGTTGTGGAGAAGAAACTCTAATGGGTTCTTTGTGATTGAGAGCAAGTTTTACCCATGGGGGAAAAATGAGAATTTCAACCATTCATTGAATAATCCAAGCAAATGAAAACACTTAATTTTCCATCAGATTTTAGTAAGAATGAAGGGGAAAACGTTTAAGTATTTCAGTGTGACATTTTAGAAAATGGATAAAGAAGGAACATTTTTGTAAGATTAAGGAAAAATACTATTTATAAATTAGTGTTTTGAATGTAGTTTTATTTTCTTTTACATTGACAGTCAGAATTGTTAAATAAAATTGTTGATCTAAAATCACATAAATGTATTTTTTAGGAATGCTTATGCCTCTTTTGTTCTCATGAAAGTGGACATCTTTTGGGTGGGTGTATACACTGGAATTGAATTTAGGGCCATGTTCTTATAGGCAGACACTTGTCCATTTGAGCTATGCCTGTTGTTCTCTTTTTATTATGACTTTTTGATATAACTACTGATATAAAAGCAATTTCAGTAAAAAACGATAATATGATTGATAAAGAGATTGTTCATCACTGTAATTGGTTACCAGAGAATAGCAATTGGGATGGCCTTTTATGAAATATTTAATTGTGTTTCCACATTAAAAATTTTTGTAACAGTACACAAAGGTAGATTTTATAGCTTAAAAGCCATCCTAAGTCATTCTATGCTATAATGCATTTGTATATATACAAATATGAACATCAGAATTGCCATCAGAATCATGATAAACAAGAACCTCTAAGATTCATTCAAATCCAAGAACAAACTATGCAATCAAGAGATATCATAAATACATGAACTAGAAGGACTCTGGGAGTGTAACTCAGTATATACATTGCTTTATAGATGACTGTTCTGTAAGCAGTAATACATTCTAAAATAACACTAAAAATCATACAGTAAATATGTACACCAATAACATAATCATTTATATTACCAAATACTAGGTAACATAAATATTTATATGAGCTATAATTTTATACAGCTGGTAATACAATAGATTTGTTTTCACCAGCATCACCAGAAGCATGTGAATAATGCATTGTGGTGCGTGTTGCAAGAGGTACAAGCTCTCTACATGAGAGGCATTTTTCAGGGTCATTAAAATCTTAGGGGAACCTCACTGCCTCATTGAATCTGTGGTCCACTGATGACTGAAAAGTCATTATGAAGCAAATAACTGTATGTATATAATTATCCAGTGAACCAATGATGTCATATGTCTGTAACATAAATATATGTCCATTTGTATATGCATATATATGTGGATATGTATGACTATACATGTATGTATATCTGTATTCATATCTCTACCTTCAAAGCCAATATACAGAATATAATATTTTAAAATTTGCAATGTCTTGTAAGACTAGTAAACACGGGATACATAACTGGATACAATAAGCATGACATATGACAGATCTAAAATTATTAAGTTAAATTATTTCTGTTTTTATTAAAAAATAAGCTAGATAAACATCATTTGTGTGAGTGTGTGTGTGAGAGAGAGAGAGAGAGGAAAAGACTGAAGTTTTTGAGTTTATTTCTTTTTCTTTAATTTTGTTTTATTGTCATATAATTTAATGTGTAGGCTTTACCCTCTGTAGGCCTCCAGGACTGTGCCCTTCAAACACAATTTTCATTAGTGTTCTGCATGACTGGATTTGCATCATCAGATATACCCCTGTCAGCTTGTCAGAGGAGACTTCGGTTTTACTGCCGATCACAAATAAAAGTTATCTTCCCTCTTTAAAGCTTATCTATGACTCTGAGACACTACAAGTTCAACAGCACTCAGATGACAGGACACTCCAGCACCAATCAGTAGATGCGACAAGAGATTATAACCATTTGTTTAAAGGATTTAGGACCTCTTTGTAGGTATAGCAAGTCTCTCAGTACTTTGTCTTCTTTTGGAAGGACAGATAAGGTGAATGATAATTTCAATGTGTGTTTATGAGAAGACAATGCTGGAGCATCTTAAATAAAAGATTCCGGGAATTGAAAACTCAGAGCACCCTACTTCTACATCGGAACTAAAAGATTACTTGGGAAACTATTCATTAAACACTACAAATCACTATAAACACTACAATCAATGGGTAAAAATTAGAAGATTTAAATAACTGATGTAAATTTAGGGTAAACAGAATATTTTTTAATCTTCAAAGTGACTTTTATAACATACAGCAATGTTTTTGGTCAAGTATTATTTTATAAATAATTTCTATGTCTATAGTGTCTTATGTAGCACAGAAAAGAAGGCTCTGATTGTTTTTAGGGAATACCACACTTTTTTAAAGTATAATCTTATTATTATTGTTATTACTCTTATAACTATTGTCGGTTGTGGGGCTTGAACTCAGGGCTTGGGCAATGTTCCTTAGCCTCTTTGTGCTCAAGGCTAGGACTCTACCACTTGAGCCACAGCACCACTTCTGGATTTTTAGTGGTTAATTGGAGATGAGTTTCATGGGGATTTTTATGCTTTGGCTGGCTTTGAGCCACAGTCCTCAGATCTTAGCCTCCTGAGCAGCTTGGACTATAGGAGTGAGGCTCCAGTGCCCAGCACTTGATTGTTATAATTAAAGTTGTTAGATTTCACAATTCAGGTCATGTGTACATTTCCATTTTTGACAATCTCACCCTCATCCTTTTCTTTTTAAAGAAATATTTTATTTATTTATTTTTATTGTGTAGTGATGTATAAAGGGGTTACAGTGACATAAATCAGGTAATGAATGCATTTCTTTTTTAACAGTGTGACATCTTCCCTTGTTTGTTTTATGTTTTTTCCTCCCAATCCTCCTTCTCCACAAATGCAGAACAAGAAATTTCTCCCCAAAAGAGAAAATAAATAGAAAAAAATGGTGAAGCTACATTCTGAATGTCAACTTTTAGCTATTCTCAGCATTTTAAAATATACATGACATTGTAACTCAAGTCTTATAGTGAAAATGCCTTGTCTTTACATTAAACAAGGCAAGAGTTTCCCCTAATATTTTCAGTGTCTTTATTTACTATATACAAGATTCTGTGATGATAATTTCACACTGGACCTCTGATTTAATTCTCATAATTGCATGGGTGTTGAGACAAAGTGCTACTTTTTCTATAAGGCCCGAACTGAGTATAAATTTATGTACTTTGCCTACATTATATAATACTGAGGCTACCGGATCAATGTTTTGCTTGTTTTGATTTCTATTTACTTTGTCTTATACTGATTTTTCTTTTATACAGATTGCTATTTTGTTGTCTTTGGCCTTTCATGAGCTGGTTGTATAACCTTGTATCTTCTTGAATCAAAGTGGCAGATTCTCGCTGGGTAGAAGAGAGTCACTAAAAGAAAATCATTGTGTCATATCCAAACAGTAGTGAAACACACACACACACACACACACACACACACACACAGCCCATGCATACAAACACATGCCCACTACAAAAAAAAAATCCCTGTAATTTATGAAGGACACAGAAAATAATGTCTCTTCCTCAAATTAAGAATTTAATTGAAAAAATGTATGAAATTTTAAAGAGATTAATCTCAGACAGGATGAAAATATAGTTGCTTCAACTAAGTATTGAGCTAGAAATCAGCTAGCTGCCTTCTTGAAGGAAATATCCAGTAGCTATTATGACAATCATGTCGCATACTTCATGTTGACCTTCATTAACCCAAAACCTCAGATACATTCCTTTCATCATCTATCATAACTTTATGCTTGACATACAATATTTTCATCAATATGTCTCTCTTACATATCCTTGGCAGACTCTGGTCTGGCCTTCTCAGACATTCACAACAGAGAGCTCCATTCATTATTAATTAATTAAAGAATATAGGAGATTTAACTCACCTATCATGTTAGGTATAGATATATTCATTCAGAAATTGAATATTAATTTACTTAGATTAATGAATAGGACTTATGTTTCTAAATAGTACAAATACAATTAGAAGGACATTCATCAAATTTCAGTGTCCTGCTGTTTTATCAGTGGTGGGGATTGAACTCAGGTCCTGGGTGCTGTCCCTGAGCTCTTTTGCTCAAGGATAGTGTTCTACTACTTTGAGCCACAGCTCCACTTCTATTTTTTAAGTGGCTAATTAGAGATAAGAATCTCAGGGAGACTTTTTTGCCTGGGCAGTCTTCTAACCACAATCCTCAGGTTACCTGAGTAGGTAGGATTACAGGCAGGAGCCACCAGGGCCCTGCTCAAATTTCAATTTTAATTAAGTTCTGGTTTAAAACTGAGTTAGGACAATCCCACTATTAACTTTTGGTTAGCAAATAAAAGGAAGGTCACAAATCATATATTGAGCTCCATTCTTCTTTCTCATAATGAAAGGAGTTATGGTACACTGATTTTTTTCAATTGTAAAGAAGACCAAAGAAATGAATAATGAAGGCCTTCAGATAGGAATCAGACAATTTCATTAATTCCCACAAAAAATATTTCAATATTTACTAATATATTAAAACAAAGATATTTTAATCTTTAATGATTTTGTTTATTTAAATCTATCATAGCCAGGCATGAGGGCAAACAGTTATAATATCAGCACTCAGGAGGCAGAGTCAGGAGGGTACTGGATTTGAGGCTACCCTGATCTGCATAGATATACACTATCTCAAAAAGCAAATAACACAGTTGTTTTATCAATATTGTTGGCAGATAGTATTAGTTTATTTTAAATGATTTTCTCTTACGTATTCCTTTCTTTTAAATTATTTTCTGTATTGGAGATGGTGAGGATCTAAATTAAGACATTATATGCATTAATCATGAATTCTTCCACTGAACTCTACCCCCAATCCCTATAAAAAAAAAACGTTCTTCATGCCCAGAGAAAATCTCTCAACTAAACTGAAGAAAACCAATTTTTATATATCAAGAATCCAAAGAGGTACAATAGCTTGCAACTGAATGGTAGAGATTCAGTTCAGTGACATGGAGATTACAAATAGTAACAGCACAAGAAATGTATCCAATGGCCAATGTATGAAACTGTAACCTCTCTGTACATTACTTTCACAATAAATAAGAAAAAAAAAGAAAGTTTCCCACATAGATGTTAAAAGCTGAAAAAAACAAAAACAAATAGTAACTCTAGACTCCACCTAGGCTGGAAGAAATCTATGTCATACTTCCCTTCCAACTGATTTCACTACATATGAATCTGACATGAGAAATTAGACAAAGCCAGAAGAAACCTCCTGTCTCCTACCCAGGTTTAGAAAATGATTTAATTGTATGCTATAGGATTAGAATACAACGGTTTTGCAAATTCTAATTATATGTCTTGATACAAATAAATAAAACGAATAAAAATATTTCAGGAAAAAAGATTAACAAGGGATCAGAGGGAATGTTAATTCTTAAGACAGAGAACAATGTTACCCTGGAAAAATGCCCAGAAAAAAATGCAATAAACAGGAAATAGATGATCTAATGATAGTTGATTTTTTAATAATTATTTATTGTCAAAGTGATGTACAGAAGGGTTACAGTTTCATATGTAAGGCCATGGGTACATTTCTTTTACTAGTTGTTGCCTCCTCCTTCATTCCCCCTGCTCCATCCCCCTTTCACTCTCCCCCCATGAGATGTTCAGTTGGTTTATACCAAGTGGTTTTGCAAGTATTGCTTTTGGAGTCCTTTGTCTTTTTACCCTTTGTCTCTAGATTTTGATATTCCTATCCTTTCCCTAGTTCTAATACAAGTATATACAGTATTCAAGGTACTCAGATGAGATTCAGTGATAGGACAGGGACAACCACAGGAAGGAGATAGAAGAGGATCATCAACAATAGAAGCTACAGTTTCAGATGGCATGTTGAAAGTAATTACAACGGTGATAAAATAGTCATTTCCATAACATGGAGTTCATTTAACTTAGCATCATCTTATGTGTTCATAAGGGTATAGCTATTGGGCTCTTGTGATCCTCTGCTGTGACTAGCCTAAAACTGTGCTAATTGTTCCCTATGAGGGAGACCATAGAGTCCATGTTTCTTTGGGTTTGGCTCACTTCACTTAGTATAATTTTTTCCAAGTCCTTCCATTTCCTTACAAATGGGGAAATGTCATTCTTTCTGATAGAGGCATAAAATTCCATTGTGCATATGTACCACATTTTCCTGATCCATTCATCTACTGAGGGGAATCTGGTTTGGTACCATATTCTAGCTATGACAAATTGTGCTGTGATGAACATTCTTGTGCTGGTGGCTTTTGTGTGTTCTTGTTCGTAATCAGTTGAGTAGATGCCCAAAAGTTGGTCACAGGGGAGCTCTATGTTTAGCATTCTGAGGAATCTCCATACCACTTTCCAGAGTGGCTGAACCAGTTTACATTCCCACCAACAATGAAGTAAGGTTCCCTTTTGGACACATCCCTCCAATATTTGGTATGGTTAGTTTTCTTCATAATGGACATTCTTACTGGAATGAGGTGGAATATCAATGTTGTTTTGATTTGCATTTCTTTTATGGTGAGTAATGTAGAGCATTTTTTTCATATGTCTCTTGGCCATTCTCATTTCCTCATCAGAGAAGTCTCTTTTTAAGTCTTTAGCCCACTTGATGAGGGAGCCGTTGGTTGTTTGAGAATTTGTTGTGGAGAATTTTAATTTTTTAGATCTGCAAATATCTTAGATATGAGGCCTTTGTCCATTGTATGGCCGGTAAAGATCTTTTCCCATCTGTGGACTTTCTGTTTTTCTTGGAAGCTATGTCCTTTGCCCAGCAGAAGCTCTGCAGTTTGATGCAGTCCCATTTGTCCAATCTTTCTTTTATTTGTTGCATTTCTGGGCCATTGTTAAGGAAGTTTCGAACTGTGCCAAGGAGCCTAAGTGTTTATCCTACTCCTTCTGGTAGTGTTTTCAGGGTATCTATTTTTATTTCAAGGTCTTTGATCCATTTGGAATTGCTTTTGTTACAGGGTGACATATAAGGATCTAGTTTTAATTTGTTGCATGTGTTGAACCAGTTTTGCTAGCACCATTTGTTAAAGAGGCTATCTTTCTTTCATCCTATTTTTTTAGCTCCTTTATCAAAGATTAAGTAGGCATAGTTCTGCGGGTTCATTTCTGGGTCTTCAGTCCTTTCCCATTGGACCTCAGGCCTCTTCTTGTGCGATACCAAACTGTTTTTATTACTATAGCTTTGTAATACCGTTTGGAGTTTGGTATTGTAAGTCCTCCAGCACTCTTCTTTCGATTTAGGATTGTTTTTGCTCTTCGCAGTCTTTTATGTTCCATATGAATTTCTGGATTGCTTCCTCCCTCTATTTCATTAAAAAATGGTGTTGGGATATTAATGGGTATTGCATTGAATTTGTAGATAGCCTTTGGCAATATTGCCATTTTGACTATACTAATCCTCCCAATCCAGGAGCATGGGAGGTTTTTCCATTTCCTTAGTTCTGCCTTAATTTCGTTTTTCATGGTTTTAAAGTTCTGATCATAGAGGTCTTTTACTTTTTGGTTAAGGTTATTCCTAGGTATTTTAGGTTTCTTGAGGCTATTGCAAAAGGAGTTGATTTCCTGATTTCGGCCTAGGTCTTCAGTTCATTGGCATATAGGAAAACCACTGATTTTTGAGGGTTTATTTTATATGCTGTGAATTTGTCAAACTTTTAGATCAGCTCAAGTAGCTTAGGAGTAGAGTCTACAGGGTTCTTTAGATACAGGATCATGTTATCTGCAAAGAGAGAGTTTGACTTCATCTTTTCCTATTTGGATTCTCTTTATGTCTTCCTCTGCCTTATTGCTCTGGCTAGGAATTCTAGTACGATGTTGAAGAGGAGAAGGGAGAGCAAACAACCTTGCCTTGCTCCTGATTTTAGAGAAAATGCCTTTAGCTTTTCCCCATTAAAAGTTATGTTCGCTGTCGTTTTGTCATAGACAGCTTTAGTTATATTAAGGGATGTTTCCTAGAATCCTAGTTTCTCCAAAGCTTTTATCATAAATGGGTGCTGGATTTTATCAATTGCTTATTCTGCATCTAGCAAATTAATAATGTGATTCTTTATCTTGCTCCAGTTGATGTGGTGGATTACATTAATTGACTTGCATACATTGAACCAGCTCTGCATACCGGCGATTAATCCAGTTTGGTCATAGTGTATGATTTTTTTTGACCTGTTGAAGTCAATTGGCCAGAATTTTGTTGAGAATTTTTGCACCAATGTTTATCAGGGAAATCGGTCTATAGTTCTCTTTCCGTGAAGGCTCCCTCCCTGGCTTTTGAGACAAGGGTTATACTGGCATCACTGAATGTGTTTTGTAGTGAACTTTCTCTCTCAATTTCTTTGAAGAGTTTAAGAAATATTGCTGTGAGTTCTGTTTTGAAGGCCTTATAGAATTCTGCTGTGAATCTGCCTGTCTGGGCTTTTCTTGGAATGGAGATCTCTTATTGCAGTTTCAGTTTCAATGCTGAATATGGATCTGTTTAGAAGGTTTAAATCTATCATGGTTAAGTTTGGGAATACCAATTTTTACTAGGAAATCATCCATTTCTTCCAGGTTCTCAGATTTTTTGGCATAAAGGTTTGCAAAATAGTCCTTTATTGTGTTCTGAATATTTGTTGTTTCTGTGGTGATGTTACCTGTTTCATCTCTGATCTTATTTATTTGGGTTTGCTGCCTTCGTTTTTTGGCCAGATTTGCTAGGGGTCTGTATATCTTGTTAATTTTTTCAAAGAACCAACTCTTTGTTTTGTTGATTCTTTCAATGGCTTTTTTTACTCTAAGTCATTTAATTCTGATTTGATTTTAATTATTGCTTCCGTTTATTTACTTGGGGTTTGTCTTGTTGTTCTTTTTGAAGGAGCTTAAAGAGCTTCCTTAAGTTGTTGAATTGCTGTTTCTCCAGTTTGTTGATGTAGGCACTCAGAGAAATAAAATTTCCACTTAGTACTGCATTTGCTATGTCCCAAAGCAACTGGTACTTCATGTGCTCATCTTGGTTTAATTCCATAAACATTTGAATTTCTGTGCTAATTTCTTCAATGACCCACTGGTGGTTCAACAGTATGTTGTTTAGTGTCCATGAATTTTAGGGTTTTCTGTGGTGACTGTTTGAGTTGAGCTCTAATTTTCTTCCATTGTGGTCTGAGAGAATGCAGGGAATGATTTCGATACTTCTGAACTTGTACAGATTTTCTTTGTGCCCTAAGATGTGATCTGTTTTGGAGAATATTCCATGTGCTGCTGAAAAGAAAGTGTATTCTGGTGTTGCTGGATGGAATATTCTGTAGATTTCAGTTAAGTCTAGTTGGTCTATGCAGTTGTTTAGTTCCGTGTTTTCTTTGCTCAGTTTTTGGCGTGTTGATCTGTTCAGAGGTGACAGTGGAGTGTTTAAGTCTCCACCTATCAATGTGTTTGGGTCTGTGAATGTTTTTAGAGTCAGTGGTGTTTGTTTGATGAAGTTGGGTGCTCCTGTATTTGGGGTGTAGATATCTAGGATGGTTATATCCTCCTGTAGGAGAGATCCGTTGATTAGTATGTAGTAACCTTCTTTGTCTCTTCTTACTATTTTTAATTTGAAGTCAATTTTATCTGATACTAGGATTGCAACTTCAGCCTGCTTATGGAGGTAGTTTGCTTGGTGGATTTTATTCCAGCCTCTCACTTTTAGAATTTGTTTGCTTTTACTGGATAGATGTGTCTCTTGGAGGCAGGAGAAAGATGGATCTTGATTTTTGATCCAATTTATGAGCCTATGTCGTTTGTTTGTACAATTGTTTTATTATTTATTTATTTATTATTGTTTGTTAATGTTGAGAGTTAGGATTGAGAGATGATCATTTGTTCTTTTCATTATCGCTATCCTGTTAAAAACTGTGTCTTCCCAATTCTTGATCTGCTATTCTGGTTTTCTACTTAGTGTTCATTTCTCTGTCTGTATTGTGATCCTGATTTTCCATGTGTAGTACATCCTTGAGGATTTTCTATAAAGCTGGTTTAATGGAGATATATTTTTTCAGTTTTTCCTTACTGTGGAAGACTTTTATTTGACCTTCAGCTGTGAATGAGAGTTTAGTTGGGTACAGTATTCTTGATTGATAGTTATTTTTCTTTAGGGTGTGGCATACCTCATTCCAGGCTGTCCTTGCTTTCATGGTCTCTGCTGAGAACTCTGGGGTAATTCTGATTGCTTTTCCTTTATATGTGATTGTTTTCTTCTCCCTAGCAGCTTTAAGGATGCTTTCCTTGGACTCTATCGATCCTGTTTTTTGGTTGTTTTGTTTTAGCTTTTTTATAATTAATTAAATTTTATTGACAAGGAGTTGTGCAAAAGGGGTATAGTTACATAATAAGGCAATGACTACATTTCTTGTGATATCTTACATCCTTGTTCTTCTTTCCATTCCCTAGAAGGTAGGCATATATAAAATATCCAGTGTACCAAAATCATATACAATAACTAAATAGGGTACACCAAAGGAAATTCACCTAGATCTTTAAATGTAACCTCAACAATAGAATCCTCCTGTGTCCTTGTCTTGGAGTTGTTTTTCTTATCCTCGTCTTTTATAATCATGTGTACATAGCTGTTGAGCTATTGCAATCCATTGATAGGTCTATTCTAGACCTTTTTATGTTTAGTAGTTATTTGGTTTTAGATACATAATGTAATGTCGCTGACCCAAACTTGTGGAAGTACCATGTGAAAAGATGTTTGTTGATTTGCAGACCTGGTCTCTACTGTCTCACTCCACCTTATCAGTCATATATCAAGGAGACCATGCCTCTTTGTTCTCTGTGTTCTAGGGTTGTCTCGCTCAACATTATTTGTTCAAGTTCTGACCATTTCCCTGTGAATACCAATATTTTATCATTTCTAATCACAACGTAGTATTCCATTGTGTATAGGTACCATATTTTTGTATCCGTTCATCTGTAGAGGGGCATCTGGGTTGTTTCCTTATTTTGGCTATTGTGAATTGTGCAGCGATAAACATGGATGTGCAGATGTCTTTATGATTTCTTAAGACCTGTTGTTCAGGATAGATGCCTAGGAGTGGTATGGCTGGGTCATAGGGTATGTCTATGCTGAGATTTTTGAGGAACCTCCATACTGTTCTCCAAAGTGGTTGTACTAATTTGCACTCCCACCAACATTGGAGAAGGGTTCCTCTTTCCCTGCATCCCTTCCAGCATTTGTTGTTGTCTGAGTTCAGAGTATAGGCCATTCTAACTGGTGTGAGTTGGTTTCTCAGGGTAGTTTTTATTTCCTTTACTGCCAGAGATGTTGAATATTTCCTCATATTTCTTTGCCATTTTTTTATCCTGTTTTGATCAAAGTGTTTCGGTGGGATGTCCTATTCTGGTCTGGTCAGTTTGGGGTTCTAAATGCTTCTTAGATCTGGATAGGCCTATCCTTCAGGATATTTGGGAAGGTCTCAGCTAATAGTCTGTTAAATAAGTTGCCTATTCCATTGTCTTCTTTCTCTAGATTTTCCTTGATACTTGTTAGCCTTATATTGGGCTTCCTGACTGTATCTTGGAGCTCATGGACTGATCAGTTTTGCCGCTTGGATTGGTTTTGTATTTGTTTTTGTTCTTTCTCCATAGATTCTAGGGAATCTTCAGTTCCTGAGATTTGATCCTCTGCTTCATCTAGTCTGTTCTGTAGGCTACCTACTTGATTTCAAATCTCCTCTGACTGTTCTTTCTTGTTGACTTCCATGTCTTTGCTATAATTTTCTCTTAGGTCTTGTATGGATTTCTTTACTTCATTAATTTGGTTCTGAGTGCTGTCTCTCAAATCTTTTAGTTGGGTAGCTATCTTTTCATTGGACTCTTGAAGTTCATTTATCTTTCTATTTGTGGAAGTCATGAAATCCTCTATTACTTTATGGGTGGATTGATGTATTAATCTTTGGTTCACCTCCTCACTGTCTGGAATAGTTGTCTGAGTGATTCAAACTTTTCATTTAACATTTTTATCAGTATTTTATAGAGCATTTTGAGTGTTTTCTTCTAGGTCTTTAACTGACCGCTCTACTTCCTGCTTGTTTTGAGTGGGAAATGAGATTCCCTGGCTTGCCATCTTTCTTGTGCTTCTTCTGCCCATTTGGAATGGAAATGTCAATCCTGTGAGCACCCTTTAAGACCCAAAGCAGACCTTTCCAAGCACTGTTGTATAAATCTTAGATGTTCACAATCATATAGAGATACCTTCCCTCTCTTTTTTGTTTATAAAAGCAGATTTGGTATCACAAAAGAATACAATTTTTTTTTCCAGTCCTGGGGCTTGGACTCAGGGACTGAGCACTGTCCCTGGCTTCCTTTTTGCTCAAGGCTATCACTCTGCCACTTGAGCCACAGCGCCTCTTCTGGCCGTTTTCTAGATATATGGTGCTGGAGAATGGAACCCAGAGTTTCATGTATACGAGGCAAGCTCTCTTGCCACTAGGCCATATTCCCAGCCCCCAAAAGAATACAATTTTAATATAACAACCAACCCTACCTCCTGTTTTCAGTAGTTTGTTATTTACCATTATAACCATATGAGCAATTTTGATCTTGCATTTAGTTCTTTTTGGACTGGTGATATTTCTCTATAAACCCCTTTGACTCACTCAAATTGGACAGGGATATCCTCTATCTAGTCTGACGATAACCAGAAGTCAAGTGAGTCTGGAGGTCCTGGAAATAAATTTAGGAGGATAAGTTAGGGTAGTCGAATGGAGTAAAATGAATGGGAGATGATTTTTGTTTTGTTTCAGTGAAGTGGAAAGGTGGAGAAGAGTAGAATCAGTAGAAAGAACAAGGTTAAAATGATAGACAATAGAGAGTCAACAGAAAAGAGTAAAGTTATTAGACAAAGAAAAGTAATTTTAATGAAAGAAAATGTGAAAAGAGACAAGGAAAAAATACAGGGAAAGAAACACACAAAACCAAAAATACAACAAAAAAAATAACAAAACAAAGAAACAAAAAAATAAAAAAACAAACAGCAACTCAAAAATGAAAAATAAAAAATAATTTTTTTTAAAAAATGTTTAAAAAAAAATGGAGTCTTCTCTTTTTGGGTGGATTCCTTCCAGTCTCTGGTTTCCTTGCCATTGTCCACTCTACTTTCCTGCTGCTTGGCTGGTTTGATTTGCTTTCAGTTTGCGGGAGGGGGCGGGGGGGGAGGATGTGCTCTGACTCTCCTCCCCTATTAGTTAAATCCTGGGGCTCTGGGGCTCACACAGCTTGCAGGTAGGGCTTGGGTGTCCTCTGTAGTTGGGGGACACTGAACAGTCTGGGGAACCATGGCTCCTCCGGTCTGCTGTGGGGCTGCTGCCTTTAAGGCCTGCCTCTGTCTATGCTGAGGACTCATAAGGGTGGGGCACCTCAGGTTTGGCTTACCTGGCTGAGAGCTTCTTGGGGGTGGGGGGGAGGTTCCTCCCTCCTGGGCTGGGCGACCTTCTCCTGGGTGGAGCTAGCTGTGTAATTCAGCTGTTTGCTGGTCGGAATTGGGTATCCTCTGTAATGGGGCCATTTATCTGTTTCAGGAACTGTTTTCTCTCCCATCTGTTGTCCCATGCTGCCAGTAGCTGCTCCCAGCTTTTGGTTTGATTTTAGAAATTCCAGCTGCTGGAGAGTCAGCAGCCGCAGCATTGGCAGGGTGGGGTGGGGCGGGGTGGGACACCTCTGGCTGGGTTTATCTGAGTCTGTGAGCTGCAGCCCAGGAACTAGCCTCCTACCTGGGCAGGAGGACATTCTCCTGGGTGGAGCTGGCCCTCGCCATTCAGATACTCTTGCACTTCTCAAAGATGGCCTATTTGTCCTCGCTTTCCCCTGATCCTCTTCAATTCCAGTCTGCTCTGATTGGGTCTATGCCAGAGTCAAAGTTGGCACTTCACTCTGGCAGTGGGAGAAGGGCTACCTTCCAGATTCTGGTCTGCGGGCACTAGTGAGAATGTCTTTTTTCTTTTTTATTTATTTATTTCTTTAATTGTCAAAGTGATGTACAGAGAGGTTACAGTTTCATATGTTAGGCCTTGGGTACATTTCTTGTACTCTTTGTTACCTCCTCCCTCATTCTCCCCCTCTCTCTTCCCCCTTCCCCCATGAGTTGTTCTGTTGGTTTACACTAAATGGTTTTGCAAGTATTACTTTCGGTGTTGTTTGGTTTTTTATTCTTTGTCTTTTGATTTTGATATTCCCTTTCACTTCCCTAGTTCTAATACCAGTATATACAGTATCCAGTGTACTCAGATGAGATACAGTGATAGTGTGGGTACATCCACATGAAGGGGATACAAGAGGATCATCAACAATAGAAGCTACAGTTTCACATGGCATGTTGAAAGTAATTACAACAGTGTGTACTCATGCTTTCTCTGGGATTTCGGCCTGTCCATGCTCACCCTGCAATTGGCGTCTGTCTGCCACTGTCTGGAGGATTTCTTTCTGGTCGCCTCTGTGTGCTTTAGGTGCATGGAGTGCCTGGTGCTGTGCTGGTGCAGTGTGGTGGCAGGATGCTGCCAGGAGTTCAAAGCTGTGTTTTCAGGCCAGCACAGTCAATTTTTCCTTTCTGGCCAGAATCCCTGTACTGTTATAACTTACTTGGGATGTCTTCCTAGGAGTGAAAATTTCTCTGCAGTGGTAAAACTGGTATGTCGGAGGGAGCTCAGCTAGGGCTTTGCTGCTCCTTCACCATCTTCCCGGAAGTCTGCCTAATGATAGTTTTAATATTCTTTTCCATCTTACAGTACTCTATTACCTGTTGTCATAGCATTAAAAAGAGTCTCTGTTAGAACTTTCACAAATAAGTTGAAACTCTTCTTGATGGTTTTATGAAACCATTTATTCTTTTTCTTCCCAATAGTACAATAATGTGGACTGGCTATGCACACAGAATCACTTGTGAGGAAATTCATTCATTCAAGAGAACATTACACCGAAGCAATTTGTCAAATGTGCAGCCTTTGATTTTCAGTAGTTGTTTATCTACCAAGTACACATACCAACTTCATTTATTTTAGAAAAGGGATAAGAAAAAATTTGGCTGTGAGACCCACAATGTAGGGGTACCCTTTCTTTAGTATCACATTGAGACAGTAAATAGAGTAGTCATATTACATTTGTCTGAAATGCCAACTGAAATATCAAATTGCACCAAAAGTATAATCCATAAGTGTAGTCCTCACTGGATCTGGCAATTGTTCATTATTGCAGATAGATACATAGAAATAAATAGCTAGCTGGTTATTTCATCTTCAAATTTTCTCCAATCAAGTATAAAAACTTAGACTGTTTTCATTCTTATTATAATTCTTATTTTGGAACTTAGTATAGGAATACTAACTTTTTTATGGTACATTTTTAGATTTAACTCTAAGATACTTAGCGCAGCACTCAGTAAATTAACCTGTAACTCTTGGTACTAAGATAACGATCAGCTGTTAGAACCCCAGTCTTCTGCTTTGATAGTGATGGTTTTGAAACTCTCACAAAAATATAAAATGATGTTCTAATTACCTTATACTTTGAGGCAAATAGTGATAATTGATATCCATGTAATCTCCAAACATGAAATCGTGGTTGGCATAGAATCCATAGTAGGCATTTGCTGAATAAGAAAGCTTGCAGTCAGTGATTTGGCTATGATAGTTGGTTGCTACTTGCATCTCTGAGTGAATTATGGGAAACCTGGGCAATGACTACTATAAATAAAGCTGTTTTAAGGCAGCAATTTTTTTCTTTTGGTTTTACTCTCTCTCTCTTTTCTTTTATACTTTAGGAAGTAGGATACAGGCACACCTGTCCTCTGATCAGGTAAGCTTCCACCAGGATTCTCAAGACCTTTCTAAGTTGTTGACAACTAGGTATGACATTGCTCTTTTCATTAATGTGTTCACTAAGATCTTTGAGACAGTTTGATGAGGCATTGAGCTAGCATAGTTTTTCACTGTCCTTTACATTGGAAATAAAATTAAGTAAAGGAAAGAAAGTGAATAAAATATTTGCAACATATATATTCAACAAAATATTTAGATATATAACAAACACATACACACATGTATGTACATATAACCCTTAAAATGAACAAATACAAAAAGTCTGACTAGAATATGAACAAAAGTCATACACAGAGTTGTCTCATTGAAGAAGATATACAGGTTACAAATAGACACATAAATAGATGAACAACTTCATTAGCCATTAAAAAATATACCAATTAGAGCTTCAGAAATTATCACTATACTCTCAGTTGCCTAAAACAAAACTGAATTTATTTAGATGCTTGGCAGTAAAGACACTTACTCTGTCATTCATTAGCAAGTGCAAGAGTTTTGGGTGAGTGAAAATTCAATGCATGGTCTGGGTCAAAACAGAGGGTTTATTCCATTAAATCTCCATCCATTCTTAAAAGACTAAGAATAATGATGTTATTTTTAGTGGGTCCAGACTGACATAAGGGAAAAAAAGTGATAAATACTGAAATATTGATTCAAAATTTCTTGAACATAGCTTTTATAAATTTCTCTCCCAGAATTTGTTGTATGATTTGAACTTTACAATCCAAGTTCTTCATTAGGTCTTGAGAATTTTAAGAAAATATCTCACCAAAAGGTCTTCTCACTTTTTTTATAACTTTTAATTGGTAAATCCAGCTATACCAACTGCATCTTATTCTGTCCTCATGTCAATTAAACATATTTCAAGCTTTCAATTTTTCTTTCTTTCTTTGGTATGCTCTCTTCATTTCTTTGGGTTAAGTAATTTGATTTTAATAATGAGTAATCTGCTAATTAACTCTAGTCACTAAGTTTTTCACTGTTAATTAAATGACTTGTATATTTCTGAAAATTATATTTAGTTCTTTTAAAAAATCTTTACTGGAGTATATGTTTTCATTATTGTTTTGCCATATTTGTGTTGTCCCTAATAATTTAAACTCAATTTTATATTTTTTCAAACTAATACAAGAAGATTGTTCAGAATTTGATTTTTATAATTTGCCTCCCCTGACACTTGCTTGTATTGTCTTGTGGAGAATGTCAGGCATTTATTCTTTTGGAACTGATTTGTGTGAAACCTGTGAATCATGAATTCTATACATTTCCCCTTATAAGAATTTTCTTTTTTTCTCTTTTGGTGTCTTTATTTTTTTCATATCTTTATTGTCAAAGTGATGTACAGAGGGGTTACAGTTTCATACATAAGGCAGTGAGTACATTTCTTTTTTTCTTCTTCTTATTTATTGTCAAAGTGATGTACAGAGAGGTTACAGTTTCATACGTTAGGCATTGGATACATTTATTGTACTGTTTGTTACCTCCTCCCTCATTCCCCCCTCCCCCTCTCCCTTTCCTTCTCCCCCCATGAGTTGTTCAGTTTGTTTACAGTATATAGTTTTGTAATTATTGCTGTTGCATTGGTTTGCCTTATAAGAATATTCTACTCAAAAGATCAATGCTTGTCAAGGGCTTTCAGCTTTGGATTTTCTGAATGATGCATGTAACTGAAATTTATATTACCTTATATGATGCTCAGGTGGAGCTTATCAATGATCATAATAGACTCTTCTCCTTAAAGAAAATCTAGACTGAGAAACTATGACAGGAGTTTCTTTGCCAGGAGCTTTATCTCTCTCCATCTCATCTGATCACAGAAGTTTCAAAGCTTTCAGGAATTCACTTCATATGGAAAATTCTGATCTAATCGCCTAATTTGAATACATAAAGGACTTGTTCTCTAAACTTACTGTGGTGAGTAGAACGAGTATTTCATGTCAGTTTTCTTATTAAACACAACACAAGAAGCAAATCTCCACTACAAAATAATGTTAGTGCTCTCTTAATTTCCATAACTATGCTTCTGTTTGTATGGCAGTAGATTCCCATATTTATGTGAGTGTAAACACCTAGGATTCATGTCAAGTGTTCAGTTTGCAGAAACATAACTAATAATTCAAAAATTATACTGAGTATATTGTGAAAGAGACATTCATTAGAGACAGCTATGAATGTGGCTGGGCTTAACTTTTAGAATGAAGATTAAAAATTAAAGAAATATGTAGTAACTGATAGATGAATATTTCTTCTCATGAATGACCTGCAATGTGTTCTAGCAGACTAAAGAATCATAGATGGCCCCACGGTTCAGACAGGGATATGTTCCTTCCTCTGTGAAAAGTGACAAATAATTTGTTCTCTGATTTTTAGCACTCTGTAGGTTTTTTATTTGATGCAATATTTGATATTTTTGGTGTATATTAATGCAAGCAGAAAATATTAACCCTAAAATACACACAGTAACCTCATGTTCCTTTATGCTTTCTCAGCCCTTCTTCAACTGAATACATAAAGTAAGTAAAATAAAACAAATCATATATAAAATGAGATGCATAAAGCAAAAACGAGTAATTTAGAAACATTACTATAAAATGACTTAAATACCTGTAGTTTTCTTTCCAACTTCTATTTTTTGATGTTGTGGTTTTATGTTAATCAACAATAAGGTCTGTGCAAAACATCGAGTCATATTTGTATATAGTGTCTTAATTTCTCAGCCTCAGTTTCTTGGCCTTCCCACAAAACCATAAAACATGAAAGGGTTTGTACTTCCCAGTACCTTATGCTAATAGGGAAAAATATACCTTAAATCTGCATCACACTTACACAGTGAAATGACTCTCAAACTTTTGAGGTACATACTGAATGTAATCTTAACTGTGTTTTATATTTAGGACATATGTAAGTGCCTTTCCTTTAGCTGGAAATAGTCAACTATAGGGAAATGTATTAAATTTTATGAACAATGGTCTGGTTGTTCACAAAAGAGTAAACCAAATTCTTAATGCCTAAAGTAAAATATCATTTCATGCTAGAGGAAGTAATATGTGGAGAAATTTAGAACAACTGAAGTTTTGAATTCAGTCAGTGCACAGGTGGCCCTCAACCAACAGGGAAAGTGGAAGTGTCCTGTGAGTATGAAGACGTTGGTGGAGATGCAGATCACTGTTCATGTTTTATTTGTTTGTTTTTAATACTTGGACTTGAAATCAGGACTTGACACTTTCTAGGGAAAATCCTACCACTGGATGTATGCTCCCAGCTGTTTTTAACTTTTTTCATATAGGGCTTATGCTTTTGCCTGGTGTGGCCTCAGATATAGACTGTCCTACTTCTAGGATTACCATCTTCACTCTATCCCAGTGTTTCTATTATTCACAGGGACTTTGACAGTTTCATTAGATCAGAGGTCATGTGGTGAAACTCACTGGTACAGATTAGAATAAAATTATAGACTGTTCAGATTTGGAGAGGCATATCATATACAGCACAGACAGAACAATTTCACAGTAGTACTCCTTTCATAGTCAACATTAGTTACCTGCCAACATGGTAAGAAACCCCCATGACCCCTCACTTGTACCTACTAAGAATACATTTTTATCAAGGTGTACATTTGTTTTACTCCCTTTCCTCTGGTATTTACATATATCTTGAAGTTTCTATTTCTCCTAGAGGTCAGGAACCTTTCTTTTCCCCTTTCTCCATTTCTATTTGTATGTGTATGGATGGATAACCCATTTTTCCAGAAATGATAGGCTCTAACACATCAGAAGATGACTTAATTATGAAAAGCAATCTTCCCATTTTCTTCCTGTGTAATCATTTCCAGTCTTGGTTGCCACAATCCTAGTGAGTCAAGACCTGACTTATCACAAATGAACACTTCTTAAAAAATGTGAGTGATTATGCAGAAGTTATTTGAAAAAAAGTCATTAATTTAGCTACTGCTATAAAATATTTTTATACTGAAGTCAAAATTTCAAATAATTCTAATTCTTTGTGTTCAATGAAACATCACAAGATTTTGCTATTGTCTAAAAAAGATTACATAATATTGCCAAACAAACTTGTTTTGTACAAATATGTAACATTAAGATTTTGTTAATAACTGTATTTATCTCATGAAAGATAATTTGAAGGGTAATTATAGCATGAAAATTAGTTTCCATAAAACTACATGTTGAAATTATATATTAATGCACATTATGTAAAATTGCAGCCTATGTTTTGCTCTTCCTATCCAAGCAAGTTATTGTGTGTCTTAGTTCATCCTCTGTTGCTATAACAGAATGTCCCAGACTGGGCCAAAAGAAAAAAAAAAAAAAAACTTTTTTCTGGACATTTCTTGAGCCCAAGAGCTAAAAAATGTAGTTATTATGCATGTCTTGCTGTGTCAGAAAAACTGGAAAATACATGATGTAACAAGAAATCACATGTCAGTTACAGAGGGGGAAGAGAGAGATGAAAAAGAAGGGTAGAAAGAGGCACAGAGAGAAACAGAGGAAGAGAGGAAGGGAGGGGTGAATATACAATAGCTATAAACATCACTTCAATAGCTAACTCACCAATACCATCAGTGACATAGCACTGAAGCTTTGTATCTTTGTTTGTCTTCTCTGTGTTCAGTACTTCTCCATGATAATTTATTGAAGGCCTTCTAAAGCTCTTTTTTTCCATGTTCTTCTTACTTTTTGCCTTTTTAAAACCTCCCTACCCCGATGTCTGCCTTATTCTCAAATATTCATCTCTTACCTATAATTTCCTAAAGCCATCAATACCTGCATTATCATCATTAAGCAGCTTAATCAAAATTAGAAAATAAAGCATTAGAAAAAAGCTCAGTGAGCAACAATATGTAATGTTTTATTTAAAAATCATTCCATTTTTGCTATCTATTGATATTTGTCCTTGCTTAGAGCCTATGTTGAAAGGACACATATATGTGACTTCAAAATCCAGATTACTTTAACTCTGTCATTAATTTTCTCATTAGAACCAGTAATACTGATTTCATCTCTGTAACCATCCAGCTAATGCACTGATGCTGTGCTCTATTCTCTGCAGGTGTTTATAAGAATTTGCAGAATAAAAGGATTATATTCACCAAGCAGTGCAATCCTCTTTTTTTTTTATTTCACAGAGTAGGTGCATAATCATTCATCTTGGTACAACATAATACTAATTATGGTTTTTAATACCACATATTATTTTATTTATTGTCAAAGACATGTACAGAGGGTGCCAAGAGACGCTGCCCTTCCCCCACCAAGGCCAAAACAGTCCCCAACATGCACCTAGCATGCACGAGGCCCTGAGTTTGATTCTTTAGTACCAGATAAACAAAAAATAAATAAAATTAATTTAAAAAAAATCAAAAAAGCATATGTAGGACTGATGCCCTACAATTGATGAATTGATCATAAAAAGGTGTTTTATACACAATAAAGAAAATAAAGAATAATTCAACCCTAAAGAATAATTAAATCATTTGTGTCCAATGCATTTAAATTAAGATTATGTTAAACTAAGAAACATAGCTTCAGATGGACAAAGCTCATGTCTTCTCTCTCTCTCTCTCTATATATATATATCTGTCTCTCTGTCTCTCTCTTTCTCTCTCTCTCTCTTACACACACACACACACACACACACACACACACACGAAGTTTCTAGTTCTGGGAATATATGAAGGAATTGAAAGGGGAAAAGAAAATAGAACATTTGAATATGAACAAAACCAAGCAACATTGGATTTGTAAATGAAGTTAAGAAAATAACCCTTACTGAAAACTGTTGAAGAATGGAGTGTAGGGATAATGGGGAAGGTCAGAGTAAGCAAGGGGATTGATCTGATTAAAGTCCAGTACAGGCATGTGTGAAATACCATGTGAAATACCTTTCAACAATTAACATAAACTGAAAAATAGTGAATGTAAAACCTGTCTGGTTGAAATATTAGCAAAACCTTGGAGCACTAAAGGAGCAGGTGAAGGAGGGGGGATATGGTCAGGATATGTTATGTAGATTTATGAAAATAGAACAAAGAAGCTTGTTGAGATAGGTTTGAGAAGGGAAGAGTAGAGATAAGGGAGGAGATGTGTGTGGTGAAATATATGCATATATGGTCAGAATGAACCCCCTTGTACGGCTATTTCATGGTAATAAATCGTAGGAAAATATATATTCTTAAATAAGATAAATACCCTTTCAAACAAGAGTACACTGCATTAGGATTCTCGTTTAAGTGCTTCGGGGTGTGTACGTGTGTGTGTGTGTGTGTGTGTGTGTGTGTGTGTGTTTGTGCAATTCGTTATACATAAGTTTTTAACTACAAAGTATGGCATTGTCATCTCTTTCAAAAATATTTTCTGTGAATATATGTACTAATAACAACAACGAAAAGAACAGGTCTTTACACTATAAATGAAGAAGAGTTAAAATTCTAAGGTCTACAAGGTTGGGTTGCAAACAAATGTTAACACTTTAGCCATGAGTTATAAAACAACAGGACCATTAATTATCAATGTATCATGCCCATTTGACTGCTTTTGCAACTTTTTGCTAAATGATATTTATATATATATATATATATATATATATTATACAGACATATATATGTATATATAGAGAGAGTAAAAGAGAGAGAGAGAGAGAGAGATAGGAGTGTCCTGGGCTTAGTGGTGCCCGACATAACGTGGGAGATAAAACGTCAAAGGATTCAGGTTTTTGGTCAGTTCCTAAAGGTATAAAGGGGAATCAGTGTTAATAGAATTTCTCTTTGACAACTGGACTGTGGAAAATTGTGTCATGAGGAAATTATTACATAAGTTGTAGATCCACCAAGAGCACTTGAAGTTTTCTTGGCACCCTCCTTATCTCTGATAATGATGATATTGAGGTAGGGAGAGGAGCGCAGTGCCAGGAGCACACAGTGTCCATGGATCTCTTGCACACACCTGCTGATGAATATCTTCATTAGTCTTATCTTGGAAGTAACAAACCACAGCAGGAAGGAATAAACATATTAATACACTAATGGGTAAATAGACTATGATAATTTCAACAGTCAGAAGATTTACTCATATTTTCCTATATACTTATATAATTTTCAGAAAACAGTAATGGGATTTTTCTAGAATAGCTTAAATATCAGAAATCTGTACTTATTAACCATAGTGATGAAAAAATAAAGGAATAACTTACTAAGAATACAAGTGATGTGCGAATGGATACTATTATATCTTCTACTCAAATTGTATCACTTTAGCCAGAGTATGCAAAAAAACAAAAGACATATAAAAGACATATAAAAAGGCATTTGGATGAAAATAGAAGCAAAATATTATCAATATATGCATGCTTTCAAAAATTATATATGCATGATGCCATTGTTCTCATGAATGAAAAACATAATATATGTGGGAATAAAAATATACATCAAAATTAGCATTGTGAGAGCCATGAAGCAAAGAAAGTGACAGGAGTGTGGATTATCACACAGATTATTTCATAAGTATGTGCATCATGTTATTCATAACATTAAGCATAAAACACGTATATTACAAATTTTACCACTTGAATAAATGAGGTGGAAGATACGTGGATAGTTATTGTAATCATAATTTTTATTCTGAAATATTAACAAGTATATGCACACATTGTCTACACACATGCACAAAAATAAACAGCATATGTATGGATATGCAAAAACATATGCTCCAATTACATATGCATATGCTATGCTATATGTTAAGAACATGTATGAAATCTCTTTTGCATATGTATATATACATATATACTTCAAAATTCATCAGAGCCCTGTAGTTTAAGCCTTCTTTCTAAATAGAATGCTATTATCAACTTTTTATTAAATGCAAAATATAAACCATGAAATGCTTCAAGAAGATTTCAAATTTGTGAGGTGAACTTAAAGATCCAGTGTGAGTACTGTCTCTTCCAGAAATTGCACACTAACATCACCATCTGGGTGGAGGTGCTCTGTTTGCACCCAATCCTGACACATTTTCACAGAGCCTTTGCAAGCTTGGACCATGAGATGCTTCCCATTTGATTGAAATGTTCTCATTAATCTGTGATTCAACCAAGTGGATTATAAATACTTTTAAAACAGGACCTGTATTTTATTTTGTATACCCAACTCCAAGTTGTATAGTAAACTATATTATGAAATGAATGCCATTTGAAAGAGCAGAGACCTATTTATTGTTACTAACAACACAATCTGAACTATGATAAAAGTACTGGTAGGACATAACTCTATCTTTGTTGCTCTGAAAGTCTATACTCAGATTAGCTTTGACTCCAAGCTAGGTGAGCTTTCCTTACCAGATGCAAGCATTGTAACAGACTGCGGACGTGTACTGAACATGGTCACAATGCTTAGAATCTCTGTGATGGTTACTGCATTTGAACAATCGTTTGTAACATACATAGCTTCCTCCACCAAGTTTGTTGATACAGCACAAACTACAATCTTGCTATTCTTAATTTCTTCTGTAATACCATGAGAGACAGCCTGCTGCGATGCTCATGGCTCCCTAATAGCCATTCCAAACTAGTATTTTTAATTGAAATGATCATACTACTGCTCAAAATCACCTTAATTTTCTGCTTTTCTACTAGACAGACACATTGGCACACACAAATACACATACACATTCACAGACAGGCTATTCACTGAAATGACTGAGAACTGCACTTAGTATTTTTCAAAATATATAATAATTGCTTACATTTTAAAAAGTCAGTGTGTACCTCAGAGCACTAACATTATGTTTGGTTACTCTTAAGAGTTTGAAATCATAAAACTTGGGTTCAGGGTTTAATTTCCAGTTCACTCTGTGGCTGTCATCAAGCCATAAGTGTACATAGTTTATTTGAAAAATATTTAACTTTGCAAAATAATAGGTGATTTTCTGACACAGACCAGATAACATAGGCACTTCTAAAAGTCAAGAAAGTCCATTGCACTGCATGGTACCTCTTGACCTCTGATTACCATTTTATGATTTACAAAGTCTAACTTGGAAAGATGTATAAAATTATTATGACCATAGGCCCATGATCCAGGTGCTAAACACATTTAATGATCACTCATTTAGGTTTGCTACCAATGAGTACAACATAAGGATGATAATATGGAAGAAAGAATGGCTCAGTGGGCTGTGAGAGTACCAGAGAACTTATCATCAATCCGAGGGTAATAATTTAAATAAACACTTAGAAAATATGAGAAGCTACAGTCTCATCAGAAGGACCACATCCTAGGATGTACTAAGGGCTCGAGCTAAGCCCTGTCCCATTTTGGAAAACGGTGCATGAAAGTGCTGAAGCTGGCAACAAAAACTGAACTGGGTCCAACAACAGCCTTGTATGTGTGCCTGTGAAGGAGTTCGGATTTTCTGGCTAGAGGTGTGTTAAATAACTGGACTATTTCAAGTCACACAGTGATTTAGTCAAGTCTTCAATAAAAGACAATTGACAGAACTGTGAAGAACAAGTTCCAGAAATATTAAATTCAGGGACATTATTAAAAAGGTAATTGAAACATTACTGTAGAGGAAGTATAAAAGTCTTAACTTGGGCCATAATAGACTAGGGAGCAAAGAGATAAATATTTAAGGTATAGAGATAATAAGACTTAATGACTCTAATACTTCTATATTTATATATTTCTGGTGTGCCCAATATCTCTTCACCCTCAGGATATCTGACTGCCTTTTCCCTTTATTCTGATCCTAAATTCAATTAGTACCATTCCATATGAGATCAGGGAAAGAAAGAAAAATAATGGGAATTAATGACATATTTTATTCTTTTTTTTTCAAAATTTTTTGATGTACAGAGAGGTTACAGTTTCATACGTTAGGCATTAGATACATTTCTTGTACTGTTTGTTACATTGTCCCTCATTCCCACCTCCCTCCTCCCCCTTTCCCTTTGCCCCCATGAGGTGTTCAGTTCACTTACACCAAACAGTTTTGCAAGTATTGCTTTTGTAGTTGTTTGTCTTTGTTTACCCTGTGTCTCTCAATTTTGGTATTCCCTTTCAATTTCCTAGTTCTAATACCAGTATACATGGTTTCCAATATACTCAGATAAGATTACAGAGATAGTGGAGATACAACCACAGAAAGGTGATACAAAAACATCATCAATAGTAGAAGCTACAGATACACATGGGATGTTGAAAGTAGTTCCAACTGTGATATAACAATTGTTTCCATAACATGGAGTTCATTTAACATAGCATCATCTTATGTGATCATAAGGGTATAGCTATTGGGCTCTTGTGATCCTCTGCTGTGACTTGCCTAAACCTGTGCTAATTACTCCCAATAAGAGAGACCATAGAGTCCATGTTTCTTTGGGTCTGGCTCACTTCACTTAGTATAATTTTTTCCAAGTTCTTCCATTTCCTAACAAATGGGGCAATGTCATTCTTTCTGATAGAGGCATAAAATTCCATTGTGTATATGTACCACATTTTCCTGATCCATTCATCTACGGAGGGGCATCTGGGTTGGTTCCAGATTCTAGCTATGACAAATTGCGCTGTGATGAACATTGTTGTGCTGGTGGCTTTACTGTGATTTTGTTTGTTTTGTTTTGGATAGATACCCAAAAGTGGGGATGCTGGGTCATATGGGAGTTCTATGTTTAGCCTTCTGAGGAATCTCCATACTGCTTTCCAGAGTGGCTGAACCAGTTTACATTACCACCAACAATGAAGTAGGGTTCCTTTTTGGCCACATCGCCTCCAACAATTGTTATTGTTAGTTTTCTTGATATATGACATTCTTACTGGGGTGAGATGGAATCTCAATGTTGTTTTGATTTGCATTTCTTTTATGGCCAGTGATGTAGAGCATTTTTTCACATGTCTCTTGGCCATCAACATTTCCTCATCAGAGAAGTCTCTTTTAAGATCTTTAGCCCACTTGATGAGGGGGCTATTGGTTCTGTGTGGTTTTGTTTTGGAGGAAGGTAATTTTTTTAGTTCTGCATATATTTTAGATATGAGGCCTTTGTCTGTTGAATTGCTGGTAAAGATCTTCTCCCAGTCTGTGGACTTTCTGTTTATCTTGCGTGCTATGCCCTTTGCCGTGCAGAAGCCCTGCAGTTTGATGCAGTCCCATTTGTCCAACCTTTCTTTGATTTGCAGCCTTTCTGGGTCTTTGTTAAGGAATTTCCGTCCTGCTCCATGGAGCCCAAGTGTTTCTCCTACTCCTTCCTTTAGTGTTTTCAGGGTGTCTGTTTTGATTTCGAGGTCTTTAATCCATTTGGAATTGATTTTGGTGCAGGGTGATATATAAGGATCTAGTTTTAGTTCGTTGCATGTGTTGAACCAGTTTTTCCAGCACCATTTGTTAAAGAGGCTATCTTTCTTCCAAACAATTGTTTTAGCTCCTTTATCAAAGATTAAGTAGGCGTAGTTCTGTGGGTTCATTTCTGGGTCTTCAATTCTGTTCCATTGGTCTTCAGGCCTGTTCTGGTGCCAATTACAAGCTGTTTTTATTACTATAGCTTTATAATACAGCTTGTAGTTGGGTATTGTAATTCCTCCAGCACTGTTCTTTCTGCTTAGGATTGTTTTTCTATTCTAGGTCTTTTATTGTTCCATATGGATTTCTAGATTGCTTCCTCTATTTCATTAAAAAATGGTGTTGGGATATTAATGGGCATTGCATTGAATTTGTAGATAGCCTTTGGCAATATTGCCATTTTGATTATATTAATCCTCCCAATCCAGGAGCATGGGAGGTTTTTCCATTTCCTTGGTTCTGACTTAATTTCGTTTTTCAAGCTTTTAAAAGTCTCATCAAAGAGTTCTTTCACTTCTTTGGTTAAGGTTATTCCTAGGTATTTTATGTTTTTGGGGGCTATTGCAAAAGGAGTTGCTTTCCTGATCTCAGCTTCGTTCTTTGGGTCGTTAGCATAGAGAAAGGCCATCGATTTTTGAGGGTTTACTTTATATCCTGCAACTTTGCCAAAGTTTTGGATCAGCTCTAGTAGCTAGGGGGTAGAGACTATGGAGTTCTTTAGGTATAGGATCATGCCATCCGCGAATAGAGAAAGTTTAACTTCATCTTTTCCTATTTGCATCCCCTTTATATTTTCTTCTTGCCTAATTGCTCTGGCTAGGAATTCTAGTACTATGTTGAAGAGCAGGGGAGAGAGTAGACATCCTTGCCTTGTTTCTGATTTTAAAGGGAATGGGTTTAATTTTTCACCATTTAGAGTTATGCTTGCTGATGGTTTATCATAAACTGCCTTGATTATATTCAGGAATGTTCCCTGGAATTCCAGTTTTTCCAGGGCTTTTAGCATAAATGGGTGCTGGATTTTATCGAATGCTTTTTCCGCATCCAGAGATAAAACCATGTGGTTCTTTACCTTGCTCCGGTTGCTATGGAATTCAGCTCCGTTTCGGGCTGGGAATTGGGCTTCCTCTGTGATGGGACTGTTTAACTGTCTCAGGAACTGTTTGTTCCCCCATCTGGTGTTTCCGTGCTGCCGGTAACTGCTCGCTGCTTTAGCTTTAAATTTAGAAATTCCAGCCGGCAGGGCGGGGCACCTCTGGCTAAGCCGAGGCCCAAGACGAACCTCCCGACTGTGCAGGGGGTGTCCTCCTGGGCGGAGCTGGCTCTCACTGGTCGGTCCCTCTTGCCCTTTTCCAAGATGGCTCCTTTGTCCTCGCTTTCCCCAGGCCCGCTTTAGTTCTAGTCTGGTCTGAACCTATGCCAGTGTCAAAGATGGCGCTTTGCTCTGGCGGTGGGGGAAGGGCTACCTTCCAGAAGCTGCTCTGTGAGCACAAATGGAATGTCTTTCATGGGGTACTCACGCTTTCTCTGTGATTTCAGCCCGTCTGTGTTCACCCGGCATCTGGAGGATTTCTCCCTGGTCTATGCTGTGTGCTTTAGCCACGCCGAGTGTGGGACTCTGTTCCGGGCGCTGTGCCAGCGCTGGCACTGGTGCGACGGCGGGATGCCACCCGGAGCTCAAATTTGTGTTTTCAGACAAGCAAAGTCGATCTTTCCTTCCTGGCCAGAATCCCTGTACTGTTAGAAATTACTCTGGCTGTCTTTCTAGGAGTAAAAGTTTCTATGGGGTGAGAAAACTGCAATGTCAGAGGGAGCTCAGCTAGGCCTCTGCTGCTTCTCTGCCATCTTCCTGGAAGTCGATGACTTTTTTTTATTTAAAAGTCATCTTTTTGTAAAAAAAAAAGTTAAATAATAAAAACAATGTTGTTTATGGAAGATTTATTTTCCTTTGAAAGGAAAATGGATTAATAATGACTAGGAAGGCATTCCATCCTTGTTCTCAATTTCTGTTATCACTGATATGAGTGGATACTGATCTGATAACTCACTGCTAATAACTTAGAAAGATATTTGACCTCAATTGGCTGGCTGTCAATGCCTTGAACGTCTAAATATGCAGCACATACTGATTTTAAGCATGAGGAAATCAAAAATGGGAAAAGAAGCCTTTTTCTTTATGGAATTTAAATATAGTGGAAAAAATACCTGTAAATATACACAGGAATATGTACATAGACTAAAAGATCCTAAATAAGGGCAATTTAATGAACAGATTTTAAGGCAAGATTCAAGAAGGTGAATGACATGAAATCAACATGCAGCAGTAAATAATAATTTTGTCAGAAATGTGTACAATGTCTCTGGGGTACTTACTACTATATTGCTATATTACTGTGACTAACAAAAGAAAGGATGGAATTGGGAGGACTTGAGATTGAAGAGGAGGCAGAAGTGGGCAGAAGTAAGGTAGCACAAGCCAAATAGGATTTTGAGTTTGTGCTTAGAATTGGATAGAACACTGAAGATCAATTAAAAACTGGGTGAATATCCAAATTAAAATATTTTTGAAGATTTTATTTCACAAAATTAGTGGGGAGTGAAGTACAGTGGGAGTTCGCTACAATGAAACAGGGTCCCCCCAACAAGGGAGGGGATTCCTGGTTCCCCCAAGAGTCCACCACACAGTATCCAGCTACAAGGTGACAAAAAGACAGATTTATTGGGGAAGTAAAAAGCAAACAAAAACTAAACCGACTGGCCTTGGTCACAGCCCGGACTTGGGAGCCAAAACTGCCGACCATGAGTGCAGGATCAGGGCCCAGACTCCGGAGCTGGAGCCGGCCCCACGTGTGCAGCCCAAACTCGGGAGCTGGGGCCGCGTGTCCGTTTGGCCTTCCAGCCTGGTTATAAGGCAAACATCACAGACAAACTTGTCACACACAGGTGACCAATGAAGATACAACAGTTACAGAGCATGCTAGGCCACACGCAGGTGGCCAATAGAGTTATAGTCTGTCTCATAATATCTATTTGAACTAACCTATCATATCTATTTGAACTAACCTATCATTCTATGTCTACTCATAGCAGGTTCCCTTGAAGCTCCCAGGCCTCAGGTGGTCAATCTACATAACTTATCATAATAAACAGGAGGACACAGGTTCCCTTGAAGCTCCGAGGCCTCAGGTGGTCAATCTACATAACTTAACATAGTAAAGGGGAGCTTCCCTGAATAGGGTGGGGGAGAGCTTAGTGCAGATGGAGTTGGCTTCTGCTCTTATCTGAGCTGGAGTCAACCTGAAGTCCCTCCACAGTTAATGATGGCACTGGGCAGATCTGGCCTCCCTATTACATTCCCCCATTTTTTCTTGTACATAAAAATTAAATCATTGATTTTTCTCTGAGAGCTTCTTGCCTGGACTGTAACATGGTTCCATCCACAGGTTTCTGGGGAGAGCAAGGATGATACAAGAGCCAGTCTGATGTGACTGCTGCTCTTAAGCTTGTACCCAGAAAGAACCTGGTTATCTATGAGGTCCATCCCCAGGACAGCTACAGGTGTTCTCACCTGTTTTAAATCTCCATCCAGTTACCTACGTAACTGGCACACCTCCTCTGAGGTCACACCCTAGTTCATCTGGACACTCTAATACACTTGGACACACCTCCCACTCCAAGCATTTCTGGGAGTGACTCTGTAGCCTGCCATGCATGTTTTTCTTAATAGAGCTCCTCAACTCCAGTTAACTTAGAGGAGTGGGAAGGTTACCACAGGAAGAATGTCTCCCCAATATCTTAGCTTTACTACCCACTATCACAGATGACTGGCAGGTTCCTGCCCAGTAGATAGACATGGGCATTTAGAAAGGCATGCTTACAAACTATTCTCTTAGGAACTCCCAGCTCCAGTTAACTTTTGAAAGGCCAAACACAGGTGACTCAGATCTGACACTGTCTCTGCCATCCAAGCAGTGGCTTGCTGCCTCTGGATGCTCCATTTTTCCCAGGAGTGACTTTTCGACTCGGAGGTAAATGCACCTTTGGCATTTCTCTTGGTCTGTCACTGGACTTGGACTCAGGGCTTGAGTGCTGTCCCTCAGCTCTCCAGCTCAAGACTAGCACTCTACCACTTTGATCCTCAAAGCAACTCACAGCTCTGTTCCCAGCACTCTGCTGGCTGAGTAGAGACGAAGACTCTCACAGGGACCTTTCTCTGCCCGGGCTGGCTTCGAACTGCAGATTTCAGATCAGTGAGTCTTACAAGAGGCCACTTTACTCCAATTAAGGCAACCAGGTGGTCCACACAGAAATAGTTTTAAGTATGCTCTTACCTGGAACTTGTTAAGGGCCAATGTTAGGAGTCACCTGTCCTCTGTGGGTCTGTTGAAAACTGTTACAAAATGCCTATAGACAGACTGGAAATGCATTTTCGATCTCAAAGTCTTTTCCTCAGCTCCTCTTTTGACAATGTAATAAACCCCTAAAAATTTGGTAATGCTCAAACTCTGAGTTTAAACTTAAACTCGCCCATTCTCACTCTTTATCAAAATCATAAGAACATTACTAGTTCAAATGTTTCACAAATGTCCATTTTAGTGGGTCATCACCAGATTGCACCACCTCCCACTTGTCCTCCTTGGTCAGGTTAGCTGCTTTGACGTGGGAATCATGGATCCAGGTCTTTAGGCCATCTACCTTGACAGCAGTAGGACTGGTCAGGACTACAGTGTAGGGGCCTTTCTAGTGAGGCTCCAAGGACTCAGTCTTATGTCGCTTTACCCACACCACCTGTCCTGGCACAAAAGGGTGTAAGGCTGGGGCTTCCTTAGGCAGCTTCTCATGAGCGGCCTTGATGTGGGAGTAAAGTTCATTTTGGATTCTCTACAGGGCCTGTAAGGACTGTAACAAATGTTGGTTAGACAATTCAGCTATGGCTTCAGAACCAAGCTTAGGGCATAGGGGAGGAGGCCTCCTGAACATTATCTCATAAGGTGTGATGCCCTTAAAGTATGGTGTACAGCATACCCGCAGTAGGGAAAATGGTAGGAGGGCCGTCCAGTTTTCGCCAGTCTCAAGGGTCAATTTGGTTAAGGTCTCCTTTAGAGTTCTATTCATCCTCTCTACCTAACCTGAACTTTGGGGGTGATAGGCACAATGTAATTTCCAATTAATCCCCAATGATTTACCCAAAAGCTGGGTTACCTGACAGATGAAAGCAGGGCCATTGTCTGAGCCTATGGCCCCCGGGAGTCCAAACCTGGGAATTTTCTCCTCTAGCAGCTTCTTCATAACAGTCTGTGCTGTTTCCCACTTGGTTGGGAAAGCTTCTGTCCATCCTGAAAAGGTGTCTACAAAAACTAGCAGGTACTTGTATCCATACTTGCCTGTTTTTACCTCAGTAAAGTCTACCTCCCAATAGGCTCCTGGCACCATTCCTCTTTCCCTCCTTCCTTTGATGGCTACTCCACCAGCAGCATTTGTCCTCTGGCATGGCACACACCAGCTGGCATTTTGTCCATTTCAGGTATATAGTAGAACCGGCGGATTAATTCCGCTAGCTTGCTCTTTCCTAGATGGATTCCCTGGTGTATTTGCTTAATGAGAGTCTGTCCTAATGCTCGTGGAAGAATAATTCTTCTGCTGTGAGTTTGTTTCCAGTTTCCCTTTTTACTTACATTGTGAAGAGACTGGAGAACCTTTTGATCTTCAGAAGAATACTGGGGCTCCTCTGGGAGGGCTGGCATCGGGAGTAGGGCTAATGCCATCAGGCCCCTATCTCTTGTAGCCACTTCCCATGCAGCCTCATCCGCTCTCCAGTTCCCCTTTGCCTCCTCTGAGTTTCCCTTCTAATGTCCTGGGCAGTGCATTACAGCGACTGCCTTTGGCAACCATATGGCCTGAAGTAGGCCTAATATCTGTTCTTTGTTTTTGATGGTTTTGCCTTCTGCTGTCAGCAGCCCACGTTCCTTGTAAATGGCCCCGTGTACCTACATGTACAGTAGCAAGTGCATACCTGCTGTCCGTATAGATGTGGACCTTCTTGTCCTTTCCCAGCATTAGAGCTTGGGTTAGGGCAATGAGCTCAGCTTTTTGTGCTGAGGTGCTCACTGGTAACGGCTTAGCCCAGATGACCTGGTCCCCTTCCATGACCGCTGCTCCCACTAGCCTCACTTCATCCATCATGTAGCTGCTCCCATCGGTGAACATGGTCTTTTCCACATCTGGTAGCGGGACTTCTGTGAGGTCTGGTCGAATGCTGTGGACATGGGCCACAACCTCCGCACAGTGGTGCAGCACTGTCTGATCAGTGTCTGTCAGCAGGGTAGCAGGGTTGAGGGCTGTGGAAGCTGGGAAAGTCACTTTAGGCTGGTTGAGCAACAGGGCCTGGTACTGTGTTAGCCTGGCATTGGACATCCACTGGTCCGGGGAGCTTACAACAAGTTCTCAACCGCATGGGGAGTAGTTACCACTAGGTCCTGCCCCAGTGTTAGCTTGTTAGAGTCTTTGACTAGCTGAGCCATTGCTGCAATCACTCTAAGGCAGGTAGGCCATCCTGATGCAACAGGGTCCAATTTTTTAGATAAGTAGGCCACTGGCCAATACCAGGGTCCTAACTTCTGAGTTAGCATGCCTTTTCCCACTCCAGCCTTTTCATCCACAAATAGGTGGAAAGGTTTGTGGATATCCAGAATGGCCAGTACTGGAGCTGAGACTAGCTGCTTTTTAAGGGCCTGGAACGCCCGTTCCTCTTCTTCTGTCCATCTAATATTTTCTCCTGGCCCTTTGGTAATCTCATATAAGGGCCATGCTACTTCAGCAAACCCCAAAATCCAGAGTCTACAGTACCCCACAGTTCCCAAGAATTTCCTTACTTGTCTCTTAGTCTTGGGAGTGGGGATCTATAGGAGTATAAGTATGATAAGCATCAAGAAGCCTTTCTAAATAGGCTGCTGGGGACTCATCTATTTCCTGTCTTACTTCCCCAACCTTAGACAAATTTATAGGGCGCTTTCCAGCAGCTCGGAGACTGCCCAGAATAGTCTGGCGATAAACCTTTAGCCCCTCCCTACCTGCCGACGAATTTGGGTTCCAGTCTGGATTCCAGGAGGGCAGGGCTTCCTCTATCTCAAGGGGGTCTTCAGATGGCCTGCCATTCTTTCCTGGGACCAGCTTATTGGCTTCCTGGAGAATCCTGTCTTTCTCCTCAGTGGTGAAGAGGATGTCCAGGAGTTGTTCAATATCGGCTCAGGTGGGTCGATGAGTCATAAAGAGAGTTTCTAACAAAGAGGTTAGTGCCTGAGGCTTCTTTGAGAAGGGAGGGTTCTGCTGTTTCCAATTTAATAGATCATTAGAAGCGAAGAGGACATGAACCTCATAAGGGTGAACCTGACCCTCTTCAGGGGGTCCCATATTTTCCTGTAAAACACATCTGATAACAACAATAAGCAAAAGCAAAAGCAAGAACAGACACAGGTCGAGGAGCAGTTCCTCAATGGATTTTGCTCATCCCATGCTTCCCTGTAGAGAAAGGTCAATCACAGCACTAGCAAGCAGGAGTAGAAGTGTGAACAGACACAGATAGACCACGTGCAGAACAGGGAACAAGGTCAGAATTGCTGATCTTTTAACAAAATCCATACATGTCCTCCCCAATGAGGACTTCCAGAAGGGAGTCAAGGCGTCCCTTGACCACCCGGGCCTTAGAGAGCTCTGCTGCATCCAGCTTCTCTCTGTCTTAGGCCTACAGATGGTGCACCTTCAGATTCAGATGAGCTCACTCGGCAGCCCCACAGACGGCCTTCATGGCCAGTGCACTCATGCAGATGGCCTTGATGGCACTGGGCAGATCTGGTCTCCCTATTACAGGGAGAATTTTAAAAATAGAGAAGTAAATGTAATTGTTTGTAATAATATTTATCACTTATTTACACATATTTACATAAAGCATTTATAGCAAAGGGGAAACAATAAATTTAAGGTATGAGTAATAATATTAGTAACACATTATCCTTAGTTTCCTTAAACTTTTGTATAACTTTAAAATAGGTAAGTATGTAATGAAGTAGCATTTTAGAGAAAAACGGGGGAGGGGAAATAATTGCAGATTAATTTGTAATGTGTAAACATATCCAAGTATCTTTGTGCACACATATATCTTACAATATATAAAGATTCATGAATCTATAAAAACATACTATGAAAAGGAGAAAAAAAATCAACAAAGTTCATCAATATAAGCCTGCACAAGTTTAGAAACATTAAATAAAGTTGGAAGTCATAGAGAGTTTAACTTTATTTCAATTTTTAAATTTTATTTTATTTTTATTGTCAAGGTAATGTACAGAAGGGTTAGAGTTACATAGGTAGGGTAGTAAATACTTTTCTTGTCAAACTTGCCACCTGTGCCCTCATTTCTCTCCTCCCCAATCCCCCATCCCCCTGCCCCTAGTTGTATTGTCTTGTGGGTATTGCTGTTGTATCAGTTGCCTTTTACCCTTTGCCTTACCATTTTGATGTTCTCTTTTCCTTCCCTGGTTCAGATAAACATATATACAATAACCAGGGTGCCAGAATCAAGCACTATTTCTGAAGATCAAAGACTCAGTTATAGTTATTGGAGTCTTTAAATTTTGCTTAAGAGACAAGTTAAACATTCCTTTTCCTTAGTTACTTTAAAGAATGCATTAGTGTGTGCCTCCAGTATCCTCCAGGGAGAGGCTTGAATTATGCCTTTACCACAGCAAATCACAGCCACATAGCAACACATGCCTGCTAGCTATTGACAAGTCTCACATCCCACCAATTGTCCTAAGGAGCCCAATGTTGGTCTTTCTTCTGTGCTCCTCAATTTGATTTAGAGAGAAAGCCCAATTTTGATTCTTTCTGAATTTTCACTTATGTTTTTTATATTGAGCTTTATTCTTTTCCAAGCTCTTCCTCTTCTGTGGGTATCTTCTGCAATGACCTACTGGTCACAATTGCTTTAATCTATGTTTATCATGGAAAGTTTTATGTTAGGTTTTTAAAGTAGGTAACCGGTAAAGGAGAACGCCACGCGGTATTCAGGCAGGAGAGAACGTTTATTATCGAACTGCTGGCCTGTGGCCAAGATGATCCATGGCCAGAGAGAAGGGAGAGAGAGAGAGAGACCCCCACCCAGCCCTGCTTTATTTAGGGCAGGGGCAAGGGGTGTGGCCAGGTGGATTAGGAGGTGACCTCAGGGAAAGGGGAGGTAACTGCCTCCAGGTCTGCTGGTTACCCAGGTAACTGGGTGGAGACTTAATGAGGTGGGGGCATCTGCATGTAGCCCTCAGGGAGAGGACCTAGCAGTTTTCATTTCTCCTTTAATTAAAAAATAGGTTTTCTGGACATTATAATCTTGGCTGACATTTTTATTTTTTATTTACATTGGTCATCCTGGGCCTTGGACTGAGGGCCTGACCACTGTCCCTGGCTTTTTTTGCTCGAGGCTAGCATTCTGCCACTTCAGCCACAGTGCCACTTCTGGCCTTTTTCAACATATGTGGTGGTGGGGAATTGAACCCAGGGCTTCATGTATATGAGGTAAGCACCCTAGCCACTAGGCCATATTCCTAGCCCCTTGATTGGGATTTTTAAGAGGCTGACAAATTTTTAATTCAAGGCTTGAAATAAATTATTTTCAACTCCCCTGGCCTTTCAGATTTCTGCTGAAAAGTTTGTGTGGTTCTGTTAAGTATGTCTTTGTAAGCACCTTGCTTCTTTTCTTTTTCAACTTAAACATTCTTTCTCAGCTCTATACTCTGGATAGTTTAACTATACTGTGTTAACTATAAGACAGTCTAAATATAATATATTTAATTAAATAAATGCTTCTTATGAAGCCTCTTTGTTTATCTAGCAGGTTAAATTTATATCACCTTGTGTCTGGATTTTATCTCATCTGATCCCTTCACTGACTACTGTTGCAATTCAGTGCTGTTCAACAATACCAAAGTTCTCTGTAGCTACATATCTGTTGCTTTTTTTCAGTCTCATGGAGCCACAAGGAAATGACCTGACATTTGCATCTAATCCATGTTCCTGCTCCGTTAGGGTCTAAGATTCTTTATTTCTTTTCACCAGTGTTTTCTGTTAGTCCTTTCTACTTTTTAACTGGTTGGGTGGAGGGAGGAGGGGATTAACTACAAGGGGAAAATAATACTTTTTTTCTGTTATAATTCCCAATTTTTCATCTGTGTTCTGAGGCATATAAAACATCTCATCAATCTTCAAGGATAGAGTTTACCTTGTGTCTTTGTTGAAGTGTTCCTTAGAATTAAGAAGATAAAATTGCAGTTCATAGGGCTGAGGATATGGCCTAGTGGCAAGAGAGCTTACCTCATATACATGAGGCCCTGGGTTTGATTCCCCAGCACCACATATACAGAAAATGGCCAGAAGTGGCGCTGTGGCTCAAGTGGCAGAGTGCTAGCCTTGAGCAAAAGAAAGCCAGGGACAGTGCTCAGGCCCTGAGGCCAAGGCCCCAGGACTGGCCAAAAAAAAAAAAAAAAAAAAATTGCAGTTCATAATTGTAAACTGGATGTGTGGACTTTCTGCAAGTATAAAGAGCAATAAACTTTAATTAGGAAATAATTTAAATAACTGGCAAGCTTCAGATTTATATGATTTATTTATTTTTTGCATTCCCTGAGGTTTTTCTCTGACTTGTAGAATCTTATTCAAAATGTGATGATGCACATTCATTGTTTTTTGCTGTTGGAAATTCAAATTTTGCATCATTCTCAATAACAAATAGAGAAAATATGGGGTTTCTTTTTATACTTACTATTCTTAGTATTACTATCACTACTACTACTAATAATAATGTTTAAGATTTAACTAAAGCTATAACTGTAACATTTTCATTAAAGCAACATATGTATGATCCAGCAAGGTAACTAAAGCATCAAAACTGGAATATGCATTATGGAAATAAATTGCAAAGGTCTAAAAATTTCTTCTTGAATTGTCTATTAAAGTCTATTCCTTCCCAAAGATTTTATTTCATGCACCACATATTACTAGGTTCTTTTTAGCACATATTAGTTTATAATTCTTTTATATAATACTACTGCAGTGAATACATCACCTTGCCTTAAACTGATTATCTGTCTCCTACATTCATGCCACTAACTTTTGTCAACATCTTTCTCTGACTTATCTTATTACTTACAGAAATGCTGAAATATCTGGCTGTAGTATCTCTGTATTTCCTCATACAGGTGATCTTCTATACCCTCAAAACACAACTGGATTAAATAGATGAGCCACATAAGAAAACATTATAATATTTGAAAGACATAGTCACTTCTTCACAGACAGAACCTACTGTGATAGACTTATTTATATCTCCTTGTGTATAATAATTCACTAACAATTTGCACTTACTTTGCACAAGTGACACATTTCTGTGTAACTGACATGTAGAAAACCTTCCCATAACTATTAGAAATTGGTGTTTGGATATTTCTCTGTATGTGGTCAGAATGGTGTGAAGAGATGTGGGTATTATTGGTTATTTTGCTCTGAATCTCTTTTGATTATCTCTCTGTTTCCTCTGGGCACTCATGTCATCACCCAATTCAGTTTCATTTGTGATTTGAATTAATGCTCTATGGACCTCTACGTCCAGACTCAAAATAAAAGTATTAGCATTCTTCTGGGATACTTGAAACTGAATGCAATCTAATACCAATAAACCACTGCCAAGATGCTGTTCACAAATGGATTGACAGAATATTTATACTTAAAAGAAGTGTAGCAGCATATTGATCATGAAGGAAGATTTAAAACTTCCTTTAAAAGAATCCCTTAAAGCCTTAACTTAATCTACTATATACTGCACTAAAGAAAGATAACAGGATGGTGGATGAAATTATTTTTAAAGAGCACTTAAATTGAAAAGGAAATGACTAGGAGATAATATCCTGTTTTGTCACTATGAAACTTTAGTGACAGTAAAGAGCATTGCAAATATGAAATATCTTAACATATTATCCTGACTTACTGTGGAGTGAAAATTTCCATTCAGAATTTATGCAATTTAAAAGACAAAGTTTATGCTTACTAAAGCTATATGTTATATGAAATTTCATTTTATTACTCTACACATAAGTAGACAAGGATACTATGAGTTTCAATAAGCATACCCTATATGTGTTTATACATTCAGAGAAGTTTATGATATCTCAAAAAGAAGGGATATAATAAAGATAAGCATAAAAGATTTCATTAAACATTTCCTTATAAAAGTATGGAAAAAAACATCCCACAACAATACCATTTGTCCATGTGGATGGAAATCTCATGTTTAGCAACATTTTTTTCAATTGTAACATACATTACCTGCTTCCAGAAAAATCTCTTTGCCTTCATGGGTTTTATAGATATTGTAGTAATATACATTTTTACTATTTTATTATTGCTTTGGAGGAAATAAAAGGAAAGAAATTTGGAACTATGGAAGCATGACATTGATTTATTGCCTTTCTGAAAAATATTTATCAGACAAACATAGCTAATGATACTACATGGAGCTTTAAGCAACAAAGCACTCTAAAGGCACTAGTGTATTATTTAATATACATTACAAAACAAACAATTTCACTTTTCAGGATATTTCAATTTTAGACACTGATGTACGTGTTAACTGAGCCATCGCCAGTGGATTCATATTACTAGACACTGTGTCCTCACCTGTTCAGAGTTGCACATATTTTCTTTTATAACAAAAGCCTGTTGTCATCTGCCCATCTCCTATTTCATTAGTTTAATCATTGGTGCAAAGAATGAACAATAACACAGTGTGTGTGTCTTTATAAACAGGGTATATTTCAGTAACATAAAATTTCAAATTTATCCCCTGTCACTGGCTTTATAACAAATGTTGCTGAAATTATCTGAAGACTGACCTAATAGTTTCCATTGCCTCTAAATTACACAAGCATATGGAATTCGCTAAACCTATATGTAGAGCATCTAGGAACTGACACAGGGGCCATTTCCTCTCAGTCCCTCTAGAGAAGCAGAGGGCAATTTGGGGAAAGCTCATTCCACACATGAGTTGAAATGTCTTTTCTGTGAATATTTTATGTTATTATAAAGGTGATATGCAGAGGCATTATGGTTACATAAGACAGGTAATGAGCATATTTTGTTTTGGTCAATACACCCCTTCACTTTCTCTCTCCCAGTTTTTCTCTCCCATTCCCTCTCAAAGTTGTAGAGTTCATCTTCCACATAGCGTCCAGTATCACTGCTACATTTGTTCACCCTTTGTCCTTCCATTCTTGTGTCCCTATTAACCCTCCCAAAGTCAGATAACTGAACAAATAAGACAAAAGGGAAAGGAAATAAAAACAACAAAGGAAATACCTCTTGTATCCATTTCCTGGGGTTCTATAAATACTATTTTATATGAACAGAGAATTGAAGTATTTACAGAGGACTCCACCTTTAATGAAAAATATATAATTGAAAATAGGTGATGTGGTTGTACATAATTTAACTTTCCTTCCAGAAATATTTGTTTTTACCTAAAGAGAATTATTGCAGGAATAACATACAAATTATACACCATACATCTGAAATACTTTGTTTTTATGTATAATAGCATAATAACATATTTACACAAAAATACAGAGATAATATAAGATGATAGAAGGTTGGTTTTTACATATTCCATCTTTATAAATTTTTGTAGTTTACATCCTTCAAATGGAAGTAATGAATGAAATACCTGATGCAAACAACTTTAGTCACTTTGACCAACCTATTTGATCTCTGAGACATGTATTTGCTCTTTAAGCATTTTAACAAATATGAGGCATGTTATATATTAGGTACAATACAATGAATTAAAAGTGTATTGATCTGCATCACCTTTTTTTGAGATAAGATCTTCCTTCGTACTTCAGGTTCATTTACTTTGTGCTATGTAAGAACAAATCTAGCTTGATGTGAATTGAGCATACCCAATTGTGAGTCCACATATTGCTATCTGAAATCATTCCAGTGATAATTGTGATATATTTGGAAATTTTTATCTATTTGTTTCTTTGCACCTAACAGTGAATTCATAGTTATGTAGATTGTAAAGATACATGTGCTTAGCTGTGAGCAGCTCACTGGCCATTAAGACAGATAGGAGTATTAATAAGATCATTACTTTTTTAAGTAATGATGGTAACCACTGTCTCTGGCTTTTTTTTTTTGGCCAGTCCTGGAGCTTGAATTATCCCTGGCTTCTTTTTGCTCAAGGCTAGCACTCTACCACTTGAGCCACAGCACCATTTCTGGACGTTTTCTGTATATGTGGTGCTGGGGAATCGAACCCAGGGCTTGATGTATACAAGGTGAGCATTCTTGCCACTAGGCCATATTCCCAGCCCACCATTGTCTCATTATAATGATAAATAAGCAATGAAAATTACACGTGTTATTAAGAAACATTTTGAGCACTTAAGACCTGATTGTTAAAATTAAGTGAATGAGGCTAAGTATGTAGTTGAGTGGTAGAGTATTTGCCAAGCATATGTAAGACCCTTGTTAGATCCCAACACCACACAAAACCCAAATGAATGAAGAGATGCAAGAACAAAGAGTATGATTCTTCAGAAAGAGGTAAGTCAAAGCACAACAATTGAAGCACCAGAGAATAGGTATTTGCAATAGGGGGTAAGGCCAAAGAGAGAGGGGTAGAAGATTGGAATTGGGATAGAAGGTAGTCAAGAATTCATTGTATGTACCACAGAATAGAAAAAGAAAGTAAGGGAAGTGGTGGATCAAAGGGGATTGAACATGTTGAAGGGATGACAATCAAGATGCACAGTATCCATAAACTACTTATATAAGCTAAAAACTAAGAAAAGTGAGAGAAGCGGTGAATTGGGAGGGGTAGATGGGAATGATGAAAGGATTGACATTGATCAAGATGTACTGTATTCATAAACTGCTTTGATGAATGGCAACTTTTTCGTATGGAAACTTAAAAATATTGAAAGTATTCAAAAAAGATGCAAGAACCTATTAATGATAATTTTCATAAAAGTGGATATTTGTTTAGTACAGAGTTAAAAGCAGCAAAATTTACCTTACTCATTGACATACTTATTTCTAAGTAGCTTGAGAATACAGATATACCTAAATTGTTGGCTAGCATAATCATAATGCATTTAAGATCTGAATATAATTAGAACAAAGAAACATAAAAAATAACATTTAGAAAAGAAATTATTTTATGTAGCAGGTCACTATAGCCAGTTGTTAGAGCACTATGGAATGCTTACAACATTCTGACAATTTAAGTTTATGTATCATTTAGTAAACATGGGAACATTACTCTGTACACATTTTTATAGTTTTATGTGCTATGTTCTGTTGTATAAAGGTTTAAATTTTTCTTCTACTCTAAGACTTATTATTGTATGCACTATACAGGTTTTGTCTACCTGTGGCAAGCTGTCTGAGTATAAACTGTAAAAACAAGGTGAAAGTTCCTCCTTCATAGATTTTTTTTAAATTAAAATTTTATTGTAAACTAGAGATAGGTTTGAGTGAAATCATCTTTTTTCATTTTCTTCTTTTATTTATCATAAAGGTGATAAATAACCCCCCCCCCCTGTTTACAATTACATAAGTAAGATAATGAGTCAAAAAAAGACAAAGGACAGGAAAACCAGGGAAAAAAAACTTGAGTATAAATCAGCATAATGAAATTCTCCTACTTGAGTTTAAATCTACATATCAATAACTACTGCTGAGAAATATAAAAGGTCTAACAAGTTCCCAAAAGTTACCCAGTCATGCTAAATCTGAAATCCATCAGGAAAACAACATTGAATGAGATAGCATAAAGGCTCAGATCCTTATAAATGGGGTAACAATTACAAATTCCTTTTCTCTTCAGAAGCAAAATATACAAACTGTAGTAATGTAGTTATTGATGTTGTGCAGAAAGCTCTTACTTAACAATCATACTCAGGAACCCAAATTCTCAATACAAATCCTCAGACCCAATTCAGATCTGCATGTGCTCTTCAGCTTCATTACCCCTGTCCTCTTTCCAGGAAAAGAAGGAATAATACTTCACATTAAAACCTTAGTAAGTGCAAGGTTGAGTAATTAAGGTTATAATCAGATTTTTGGAGAATTTCTTTGCATTGGGACTATTAAAGTTTTCTCAGGTGTGCTCACCACATTTATACCTTCTGTCTCTGCAGAATTAAAGAGTTGGTTTCTCTTTGAGGATTCATCGGATATGTTTCATTGTGTGATAAGTTCGTTTTAAATTTTTATCACATTGACCTTCAGTAACAAAGCACATTAAAAATTACAAAGGGAGGTAGGGTAGAGTATCCTAATATTCAAATCTCTAAAGAGTTAAATGTTACTTTAACTGCGGCATTTCTGAATTATTGCTGCAATATTTCAGCCATGGGTTAGAAGCTGTCAAGGTCAGAACAGGCTCACAAGGGGGAAGTAGAAAGAGAAAGCATTAGATCTGAAAAGTGCAATTGTAGTGGCTCTAAGGAACCTTTCTATTAAAGTAATGGACCAAATGCTATCATATAGAACTGTAGGATCCCGAAAACACCATGTGGCAGGAGCGCTCCGAGATGAAAAGTGAGTTTTCATTGCTGTTTCCTTTATCTTTCAGCACATAAAACACCTTGGCAGCTTTCATTTCAGCTAATGCATATATTTAACACATGTAAAGCTTAATGAAAGAGATTTTTCTACAGAGAGATTGATTGATTTGAATGACTTTAAATTGGATCTCCAGCCTCAGAATCACAGCAGTGTTACTTGCGATATGCCCAGTGGTCTGCAGGAGGGGCAGCGTGTCCAGCGTGTGCACTCTCCTTCACACAACCCTTTCCTGATTTTGCAGTTATCATTCTGTGCTGATCCGTAAGTGGGAATATATAAAAGCGGCGCAATCTTTGAAAAGATGGAAATATTCCATCCCATTTTTTAACTTTCTCAAAATAAATTGACGAAAATTACAAAATTAGGGAATTTAAATAGATAATGACCTTTATTGCTTTGAACAAGAGTTAAATATCTAAGAATGATCAGAAAGTCACATAAAGCAGGGCATTAACATAAATTTAACAATTGATTAAGATTTTCCAACTCCCTAGATGGGGCTTTTATTTATTCAAGAAAACTAAGATTATCTGAATGGCGAGGAAGGCCAGCTACAGCAATATTCTTTCACATACAATCAACTGTGTAAGCAAATCCAACAGAGCTCTCCCTCCAGAGTTTTGGTTGCATTTGAGTGGAACATTTTAAACATATGCATACATAAAAGTGTAGTATTTCTACCACATGAACATTTGTCTTCATATATAACATCTTCCATACTTACTTTGATTCAGCATAGTCCTGTCCTTAAAGGTGGCAGAAGAATTTATTTTCCTTTGAGTTCTTGTTAGCCCTGAGTGTTTCTTGGTTGTGATACCATAACTTTAGTATCTACTTCCTTCTACACAATTTCTTCTTTTCTGTTTCTGGGTCATCTCCTGTTACAATGGACACTAGTGGTTGAGTTTGATGTCCACTTTAAGTCCTGTGTGTAATTCTTACTCACTGTGTCTTCCAACATTCCAAATCAGTTCTCCTCCTGAATTCCTGAGTGGACATAAATTCAGAGATGACATTTCAACACACCATATTGTATAAATTGTGATTTGTTAAAGGTAGCAGAAAATCTTTTTTTTTTTTTTTTTTTTTTGCCAGTCCTGGGTCTTGGACTCAGGGCCTGAGCACTGTCCCTGGCTTCTTTTTGCTCAAGGCTAGCACTCTGCCACTTGAGCCACAGTGCCACTTCTGGCTGTTTTCTGTATATGTGGTGCTGGGGAATTGAACCCAGGGCCTCATGTATATGAGGCAAGCACTCTTGCCACGAGGCCATATCCCCAGCCCCAGAAAATCTTTTTTTTTTTTTTTTTTTTTGGCCAGTCCTGGGCCTTGGACTCAGGGCCTGAGCACTGTCCCTGGCTTCTTCCCGCTCAAGGCTAGCACTCTGCCACTTGAGCCACAGCGCCACTTCTGGCCGTTTTCTGTATATGTGGTGCTGGGGAATCGAACCTAGGGCCTCATGTATCCGAGGCAGGCACTCTTGCCACTAGGCTATATCCCCAGCCCCCAGAAAATCTTTTTTTAACAGCAGAAAAATTTCTATTGAATACATTCTTTAAATTAACAAATTTATAAAATACATGAAGCATACATAAAATGTAATTTATCTTTATGTAATGAATGCCTCAAAATTTCTTCTCCATGCCAATTACTTCATGCAATAGATAAAATAAATGAAGAGTCCCAAATTCGTGCAAAACCTTGCAGTCTCACACTCCAGTAAAGAATTCAAACACTTAAAGCCTGTGTGCATGAAATGATTTAGTTACAAATGTAATAAGTGGATGAGTAAGAAACAATCTTCAGAACTCACATACAAAGTTCACCCAGGTTAGGGAATTGGATTCATTGGGGATTGTAATATCAAAATGGGATGAATAAGGTTTAAATAATAAAGTTCAGTTTATATCTTCATTTTTCTACAATCAGAAATAGTATAAATACTATAAACCAGAAATTATGATTTAATACTAATTGTATGCTCTTTTGCCACTCTGATTATCTAATCCAATGATGATCTAATCAAAACAAGCCCATATATATATATATATATATATATATATATATATATATACACTCTGTAGAATATATATATTCTACAGAGTGTCTTTTTTTAAAATTACCTTATGGCATTCTCATACAGTTGATAAAGAAATGGTGGGAAAACTTCAAGTCTAGAGAAATCCAAATTTTACATTCTACCTCTAGATTTCTAAACCTCTCTGAGAATGTTTCTTGTATAAAAGTAGAGCTATATATAAACATCACCCTATACCAGCTATTTTCTCTAGAAGACTAAAGAAAGTTCCCATTCATAGTAAAAAGTGTGTGACTACTGTATTTTTCCCAACATCAGTTTCTGCCATCTATTCTGCATGAATTCAATATTGGTTATATATTTACCATAATAAACTAATATAAATAATGTGGCATAATACATGTTTATATTCATATACTTTTTCACTAAGTCTTTTACTACATATAGTGTGCTAAAATATCTAGAATATCTAGAAGGTTGCTGTTTCTGGATTTTTCTCTTGTTTTGTGAACATCTTTGCTTTTCCTATGTCTTAGGACATAAAAACTAAACTCTTGGATTTAGAGGTATAGCTCATTCACTAGAGGGCCTTCCAATGAGTATAAAGTATCAGATAGAAACTTCAATTCCCAATCTTTGATGAGGGAGGGCAAGGAGGAACTCTACAAACTTCTTGCTTTAAAAGAAAAGGAAAGAGTTGACCTAAGAATCTTATTGACTATAACATTTAGGTTAATAAAACTTATTACAGATAAGTCACAATGCCTGAGTAAAATTGTCCCATGTGCAAACATGCCTATTTTCTGATTCTATGTTTGTCTGCTTTCTATGACTATGAATATAAATTTCCCTCAGAATATCCAAGCACCCAGACATGAAAGTCAGAACTTAGCAAGTAAGCCTTTGGTATAAACAAGCAAGTACATAAGAGACAAAGACTCTTAAAAGATCAAGGTAACAGTTAAATTAAATTAAGAGGAATGGAATGAAAACTAATCATATTCATTTCTATCAAGTAAGAACTTCCCTTAGCTAGAGATTCTCTGTACCTTTTTTGGTCTCTAATCAATTATCCAAATGGAGCTGCATAATTCAATTATAACACATGACTTTAAAACATTCCAAAAATGGTTCTCCTTGTTGGTTTACATTGCACAGTGTTGTACAGATCAGACAGGAACCAATACACATTTTATTGCTATTATTCTGCTAAACACTGAATGCATGCTATGCTATTATTTTTATACCATCATCATCGAAAACCAAATCAAGAAAGATTGGAAGATTATACAACTCACTAATTTTTTCTATAAATTTAGGTCTTGCAATTTGCAGTGAGCTACTTTAATATTTGTGCCATATCGAATCCCATTTAAAAGGATTTCATTTTTAAACAGATTCAAATAATTTATATTTTAGCTGCTTTTTCAGATAAAGTCTCTCACTTTTTTTTTTTTTTGTCTGAGAAAGACCTTTGGCTAAAATCCTGCTAAAATTTCATGCTTATCAGGAATTAAAGGCTGTGTCCCCATACACATCCATTCCACACTTAACTCCACTAACTTGGTTCTTTTCACTAGAGCCATCTGTATCCCAGGAAACAAAAGACAATTTTGCAGAGCATTATCAAACAAAATTAAAGTGACCCATAAAGATGGCTGATGTTTATAGGGCTCCCTGGTATTGAAGATGTTCTGACAGTTCTTCATGCATTTAATTCTCTCCATAAACTTCTGAGCTACATACTGATACCACAAATAACAAATGACAGAAAAATTTTAAAAGGGAGGAGACACAGGCTGTTTGGTACTTGTGAAAAATTACTAATATTTTATACACTAGCAGATATAAAATGCATTGATCCATCTATTTGTGCTTCATACCCAGTTATTTCAAATTCTAAAGGGTAATTATTCTTTGTTTCTTCCACATAAAACATTTGATTGCACCTTTTCATTAACATTTAAATATCCTTAATGTTTCTACTTAACAACAAAAATCATTTAAAAATAGAAATGCATTAATTAAAGCTATCAAAGAAATTCCTTTCTGTATTATCTTTTCCTATTAAATGTCATGCCTTCTCAGGATTTCTATTTTCACTGACATGAAAATAACTCCAGATTTCCATTTTCAGTGCCATGATATTATGAGTCACCAGGAAGGGCCTTTACAGTAATGAATGAGATCTTTATTCACCCATGTAAATCAGATATAAACTATGTTGTAAACTGGATTGTAAACTATGCTGTAAGCTAGAAATCTTCAACAAGTTATCCTATTCTCAATTCACCAAGGTCTGTAACCTTTATTTTCTAATACGAATCTCCAAATCCTATTGTATGAGCTTAGATTGTGCTGTTATTTTTTAACCTGGAGGGAATAGCTTCAAAGATGTTCCTTTTGGGGCATGTTGCAACATATGCCTTACTTGGTAAATAGAGTGAATAATTTTTTTATGGCATTAGGTATAGAGCTCAGTGGTTATGCTTATCTCTACCACTTAAAACACAAACTAAGATTTTTTTTTCCTTCTCTTAGTTTGTTTTTTAGATAGAGCCATGTGTATTTTTCCCAGGCTGGCTACAAACTGGAATCCTCTTGTTTCTGCCTCTTGTACAGCTGGATTTACAGGCATGAGCCTGCTTGTGTGCAGATTATATTCAAATGCTTGTCTTACACAGTCTTGTTCCATACTACTGCTGTGGCCAGGTTGTTTGATGCTGTCCTGCTCAGCTTTGTGCTCTTCCTCACGTGTCTCTCCTTTCATTCCCTGACTTTATAATTTTAGAACTTGTCTCCCTATAGAGCAGTTTCCCACAACATAACTTGTCATAACTTAAAGCAACATCTTGAGTTTCATTCAGTCACAGAAACATCATAAGACACTTTAGCAGGTAACTAGCACTTGATAGATGCTTAATATTCACTATATAAATAAATAAAAAACATGACATGCAGCTATCCACAAATTCCATGCAATACCCATCAATATTGCAACATCATTCTTCAATCAAATAGAGGAAGCAAATCAGAAATTCATATGGAAGGATAAAAAAGCCCAAATATCAAAAACAATCCTAAGTAGAAAGAACAGTGCAGGACAAATATCAATATCAAACTTTAAATTGTACTACAAAGCTATAGTAATAAAAACAGCTTGGTACTGGCACAAGAACAGGCCTGAGGACTAGTGGAACATAACTGAAGACTCAGAACCCACAGACTTACAGCTGCTTAATCTTTGACAAAGAAGCTAAAAACAGGTTGGAACAAAGACAAGCCACTTCAACAAATGGTGCTGGCAAAACTGGGTCAACACCTATAACAAACTAAAATGAGACCCTTATTTATCACCCTGCGCCAAAATAAACTCTTGGATTGGATCAATGACCTGAAAGTAAAATCAGACACCCTGAAAACTCTACAAGAAGGAATAGGAGGAACTCTAGGACTCCTTGCCACTGGAAGAAACTTCCTCAAAAAAGGCCCAGAAATGCAACCAATCAAAGAAAGGCTGGACAAGTGGGACTGTACCAAATTGCAGAGCATCTGCAGGACAAAGGATATAGCTTCCAAGATAAACAGAAAGCCCACAATATACACAGAACTCAAAAAATTAAATTCCTCCAAAACAAACAACCAAAGAACCAAGAGTCCCCTCAACAAATGGGCTAAAGCCCTAAAAAGAGACTTCTCTGAAGAGGAAATGAGAATGGCCAAGGGTCACATGGAACAAAGCTCTACATTACTGGCCATAAAAGAAATGCAAATCAAAACAACATTGAGATTCCTCCTCACCCCAGTAAGAATGTCTCTATTATCAGGAAATCTAATAAGAACAAATGCTGGAGAGGATGTGGCCAAACGGGAACTCTACTACATTGTTGGTGGGAATGAAAACTTGCTCAACCCCTCTGGAAAACAGTGTGAAGGTTCCTAAGAAGGCTAAACATAGAGCTCCCCTATGACCCAGCAGCCCAACTTTTGGGTATCTTCCCAAAAGACTACAAGCAAGACCACACTAAAGCCACCAGCACAACTATGTTCATTGCAGCACAACTCGTCATTGCTAAAACATGGAACCAACCTAGATGCCCCTCAGCAGAAAAGTGGATCAGGAAAATTTGTTACATATACATAATTGAATTATAGGCCTCTATCAGAAAGACACTGCCCCATTCTTAAGGAAATGGAAGAACTTGGAAAAAAAACATACTAAGTGAAGTGACCCAGACCTAAAGAAACATAAACCCTATGGTGTCCATCATAGGGAATAGCTAGTACGTGAGTAGGCTAGTCATTGTAAAATATCAAAATACCCCAGTAGCTACATCCATATGACCACATAAGAAGATGCCAGGTGAAATGAACTCCACGTTACCGCAACAAGAGTTATACCAGTGTTGTAATTATTCTCAACATGCCACGTGAACTCTTACTACTTTCTTTTTTTCTCTTCTTCTTTGTCTGTTTGTTTGACTGGTTTGCTTAGTTTTGTTTCTCTTGTACTCCCTTCCTGTGGCTGTACCCTTGCTACCACTGTATCACATCTGAGTACACTGGATATTGTTTATATGGGTATTAGAACCAGGGAAGGGAGAGAGAATACCAAAATTGAGAGACAAAGAACAAAAAGACAAACCATAAACCACTTGCACAACTCTTGGGGTAAAACGGAAAGGTGGAAGGGGAAAAGGGAAAAATGAGGGAGGAGGTAACAAGTGAACAAAAAATGTACTCACTGCCTTTCATATAAATCTGTAACCCCTCTGTATCACACTTTGACAATAATGAAAAAAATGAAAACAAAAACCATAACATGCTTCAAACTAGTATTTTCCAGGGCCCATATCTAATTTTGATATATACTGTGTTATAAAATAACAGCATTAGGAGAAAGTCCATTGAGGAACACATAGGAACTTTTCTTACTATTTCTCTAACTATACCGCATGTCTAAATTCATCAAAATAACATACTATGCAAAAAGTGAAAAAAGGATGAAAGATATGGAATAAAATGTTTGTATTTCCTTGTGATTTCATAGATTTTCAAGCATAAATCATATAATATGGGATACTTTTTTCAGAAAAATTGTTTTTCTTTTTTTAAGCAAAAATAGGAAGTTGGGGAATCTTAGAAACCAACAGCTGTACAGAGTATGAAATACATAACTCAGAAAATCTGAAGATAACACTTCAATGTATTTAGTCTACAGTGTCTCCACTTCCTTGGCTTCGGAACACTTCTTTTCTTACCTGGTAGAAAAGGTTTACTAGTATAATGCACTTGCTAGCTCTCAGAAAATGAACAAAAAGGTATCATTGGCAGAAACATGAATCTAAGGCATCAGAGAATCAAGTAGGCAAGCACATGTCTTCATAGCTATATGACACGGAAAACTAATAGATGTGACGAAAACTTCATAATTTTCTATATTGACTGATACACAAAACATACTCAAATGAGATCCAGAGTGACCTACTTCTTCAACAGCACACAGGGCATATTGAAAGCTTTTTGGAGTGTGTGTGTGTGTGTGTGTGTGTGTGTGTGTGTGTGTGTATCATAAAATATAAATAATATAGTATATATGTGATAGAATACATATGCGATTATATATGTGTATATATGTTCATATTCACACTGGTGATAGTAACAGTATCTCATAATATAGAGACACAAAACAATCTGTATAGTATTCTAGTCCATTCTACCAGCGACTTTCTACCTTAGACAAATGAGATGGAATTGAAGATAAAATGTAATGTGTATTTTTGTCATAATGGAGGCTAGAGTGTTAATAGAAATAAAAATAAATGTAATGTATAAGGATGAATAAAATGCTTTAGACTTTTTCCACAGTCGCGTGTGTTTGTGTGTGTGTGTGGGTGTCTGTGTGTTAGTGCTTCAAACTGTTCCTTGACTACTTTTTCTGTTACCTAGTCCTCTATTAATTTAGCCATGACTCCAGTTCCACCACAATCAACTTTTAAAGTTTTTGTGAAGTAAAATCAGTAATACCATGAAAATAATGAATATGACTACATAGTACATTTGTCATTGGTCAGCCATGGAAATGAAAAGATGCAATTTTTCCCCTATGGTGCTCACCTTCTTTCACCTAGTCCACATTTCCCTTCAAATATTTAGTCATAAACACTACCTTCCTGTTGGTAGTGGGCACTAAAGTTCCATCAAGGTAAAACCTGACCAATATGGAATTTTTACTACAGCTGGCCCTGCTGTTGTGTTTCTTTTTACTGCTCCTACTACTGGGCCCTATCCACTTTTATGAGAAATAACCTTGTTCTATAATGCTCCATAGATTTGAAGAACTAATGGTCAGAGTGCTACAATACTTTGACATAAAGATATACTTAGTGCTGAAAGTTGCATCAAAATTATGACAGAATTTTAGAACTATGTGCTTTCTAGTCTGTAATAACAAAGGAAGACTTTGAGTGTGTAAAAGAGGTGATTTGATTGTTTTTCCTCTAAAGATAGAATATTCAAGCAATCTAGGAGTTTTCTAGTTGCTTATTGCTCACCTTTTAATCATGAAATGGATAACATAAATGACTGACTGACTATAGGAATGTCCTTTGTGAATGCAGTATCTTTTGGATACCCATGTTATTAATAGTTTTATTACCTACTTGATGAAAATAAGATTGAGTAAAATGGTAACTGTTGACTTTGTCTAAACAAATTACTTTTTAAAAAACCTAGAATACAATGGATGAAGTTGAGTAACAAATATAAACTGCATGGGTAGGAACATTGGCATGGTAATGAAATTTGAATGATGGAGTATTAACACTGAGGACAGTAAGGAAAGTCGTGTTTCTTCCCATTTGAATTAAATATAGAAGATGGTGGGCTGGGGATATGGCCTAGTGGCAAGAGTGCTTGCCTAGCATACCTGAAGCCCTGGGTTCAATTCCCCAGCACCACATATACAGAAAATGGCCAGAGGTGGCGCTGTGGCTCAAGTGGCAGAGTGCTAGCCTTGAGCAAACAGAAGCCAGGGACAGTGCTCAGGCCCTGAGTCCAAGGCCCATGACTGGAAAAATAAAATAAAATAAAATAAAATTATATATATACGTATATATATATATACGTATATATATATACATACATATATATATATATATATATATATATATATATATATATATATATGTGATGGTGAATATGCAAAGGGCACGGGCTGGGGATCTGGCTCAGCGGAAGAGTGCCTGCCTGGTGAGCGCAAGGCCCCGAGTTTGGTCCCCAGCTCTGTGAAAAACAAAAAAACAAAAAACTATAAGAGACCCAAAAAAACCCCAAAAACAAACAAACAAAAAAAACCCACAAAAACAATGCAACGGCAAAGGGTGAAAACATCTTAGCAGCCACAGAAGACAAAAACTAAACAAGAGAGTGACCTCAACTCTGCTGCAAACAGCTTTAGCCTATATGGTGTGCAGAAGGCAGGAGAATCGAAGGAATCCATAATATTAAATTATATATATATATACCGTGAGAGAAAACATCTCTTCTTTGTGTTACTAAAATGGGAATAATTGAAACTGAGAAAGCCAAGACTTTATTCAAGTGTGATAGATGGTGCATTCTCCGTGAGTTTATCTAGATTCTGAAATTAAATTCAGCTCTACCACTTGGTAAAATGGAAGAGTTTTTTGTTTTTGTTTTTGTTTATTTCCTCCAGCATTCTTAAGACTTTCTTCCTATTAAAGGGAAAATTTTTTTCTGAAATACTTTATAACAAATAACCAATATGAAAGCTTAAAAACACACATGCTCACATGTATTTGACTTACAGCATAAAACAAATATAGTAGAAATGATGTGAATTTTTTTCTTGGAAAAATAAATCTGTATCTTGAATATGGGTATATAATAAAATTAAGAGGGTTAGATAATCAAATAGTATAAAATAAATATGATTACTTGAATGCTGTGTTGAAATGAAAAATTTGAGCCATCAATATCTTAAATCATAATAAATTTTCTAAGATAAATTAGAGAGCTATTGACCAAAATACAATCATAACATCTATAGATTACCATACAAATTATCTGAAGCATAGGAAATATTTTGTATTTCCACCATAAATGACTTTACCTGCTAAATGTAATATAACTGGGAAATTTTTACTTTCTTTCAAAGGTTCAGTGTCACCCAATTAAATACCGTAAATCAAATACAAGATTAACTAGAAATTCATCTATAACAAAGAGTGCATGTAAGGTAATACTTGTAACAAAATTATACTAAGTAGAATTCAGCTTAAGTTTTAGTGTAACTAAAGGAATGACAAAAATAAAACGTGGTCCTACAGAAACTAATATCAATATAATGTGTTGTAGCAGATTTAAAATGTTACCAAATAAATAATTACCAATATGTTAGCAAAAATATTAATAGAGGATCTCATATTTATATGTCAAGGGAATAGTCTTCTATCTTGGGTTTATTAATTTCCTTTTTATCTGACTTATTTATTCAATAAATAGATTTACTAGACTTCTCTGTACTAAAAGCACAGCACTATGGGGTTTAGATAAGAAGTGGTTTATTTACAAATGTTCAGAATCTGATGAAAACCCATACAAGAATATTGGTAGCTACAATGATAAGTATAAGAGAAAAATACAAAGACTATGACAGCAGTCGGGATGTTTCCTTAGACATAATCTATGTATATGGTTTTGAAAACCTTCAGTTTTGTGGCTTTGCTATCCCAGTGACAATTTCTCACATGTTTGTACTTATCAGCTGCATAAAATATATTTGACTCCCTTCTACTCTGGGTTCTGTAAGCACTTCATATACTAGACACCATATTAAATCTGTTCCTACTGAGATATGCAGTTATTTATGAAGCTATTTTCCAATAAAATATTTATTGTATTTTAAATATTATTTTTATTATCTTTAAGTAGTTGTACAAAGGAGTTCCTATTTAACAAAGCAGCTTATCAATGCAATATATTATGACCAATATCATATCTTCCAAAATTTAGGATTTTTTTCTAAACAAACCCTGTATTGATACAGTCAAAGATTTTGTTACTGTTCATGAATAGTTATTTGTTAAGGCTATGTTTTTTCTGATGTGAAAATTGTACTGAAGGAAGTAGGCAAATAAGAAACACAGCATTTTAAATAACTTCCATTAAACACTTCAAAAATTTAATAAGCATGCAACAATTAAAGAGCTATACAATGGTTGTGACAAATCACTAACAATAATCATTCAGAAAGCTTCTGACAGAGAAGGTATAAGAAAAAGTGGAAGAGTGCTTTCACAAATCACATTTTTAAGAGTAATTGGTTCTCCAATTGTTAGTTACTGTTTTTGCAACTACTGTAATAAGGATTTGCAATATCTTCCAACATCGTAATCATTATTTAAGCAGATGTTCCCTAGTATGCTGTGATTTTTTTCACTAGCAATTTGCCATAATGAAAGAAAAAATGAAAAACTTATTAATCACACTTTTAAGATACTTATTTTTTTTTTAAATCTTTGACTAAAACCATTGTTGGCAAGTAAACACTGCCACAGAAATATTTAATTATCTGTTTCCCAGCTGTTCATATCTTACCACAGCCACTGGCAGATACCATTGACTATTGCTTTGGTCTCTTATTCTCTCTACCTGGATTTCATGAAAGCCAAATTAATTAAACCAAACAAATATAGCTAGTAAAAAAAATTAATGATGTTGCTAACTATAGTTACATTGCATCCATACTGACTAAGGTCAAAGGGCCCTTTAAGCTACCGAACTTTCATCTAATTCTTGCATACTACATCTACCCTCTTCATTTGTTTTCCATAACATTTGGCTCCTCTCCCTTGAGATTATGGCACGATTTCTGCATTTTCAAAGTTCATATCATTTTTAACATAAAAAAAATCAAAGTAGAAACGTAAAATGCACACTCCACAGACACAGATTTGTACATATGAATATGAATATCAGGGAATATATTAGGGAATCCAATGTAACATGCCACCAGCCATGTCATTACAAATAGTCACTACATGTCTAATTACAAATCATGATTAGATTAACCTTCTACTCCAGTGATAATCCATGTTCAGATTTTAAGCACAGCTACGTCTTCATTTATTTTAAAACAATACACACCTAACTGATATTGTTATTATAGTTTGAATCTGAAATGTTCCCAACTGGCTGATCTGTGGAATGTTTGGTCTTGAAGACGGTGTATGGTAAAGCTAGAGGAAGTAGACTGCTGGTCTCTTGAATGTGAAGGTTACTCTTAGTACCTGCTCTCTTACAGAATCCCAGACTACATGGCAGAGACAAAGGGATGCAATAGATAGGGACAATACCATGTGCCAGTCATCCTAGTGACAAGGAAGTATAAATAAAAGGATCAGAACTGAGTCTAGCCTAGGCATTAGGCAAAACACTGTTCCAAAAACAACCACCAACAACAGCAACCAAAAAAAAAAAAGAAACTAGGGGAATGTCTCAAGTGGTAAAGTATTTGCTTAGGACTCTATGGTTTCCTCATAGGGAATAATTAGTACAGGTTTAGGCTAGTCATAGCAGAAGATCACAAGAGCCCAATAGCTATGCCCTTATGAACACAATAGATGATGCTAAGTGAAATGAACTCCATGTAATGGAAACAAGTGTTCTATCTCTGTTGTAATCATTTTCAACATTACATGTGAAACTGTAGCTTATTTTTGTTCTTCCTCCTGTATCTCCTTCCGCCGGGCTAAATCTATACCTCTCCTTTCTTGGAGATGCCAAGCCTTTTATCCCCTTATGTGTTCCCCTTCCACTCTCTCCCTTGGCCACCTGACCTGAGGGCAATCCAAGGTGGAATGGGGGCCACAAGTAGCCTCGGCTGGGTGTGGCTGCGAGAATGCACTCCATATACTCGCCAAGGAGGCTGGGTACACATGGACACCTGGGAGTCAGCTTCAGGAGCTTCCCAAAGTTTTATTCAGGGGAGGGGTTTATATAACAGTAATGGTGGCAAGAAGAGGAGCGACTAACTGGGTATTAACAATTGACTAATGAACTCCATCGCGGTGATGTCACGGAACTTCCCCCAGAGGCAGAAACCACAGTCCCCCCAAAGACTGGTCCCCGGCACCATTATGAGGCATGTGCTCGCAGACAAGAGGCAGGGGCTGGTTTGGCTGCCTCTTCCAGTTTCAGACTGGGAAGGAGGTGGGAGTGGCTAACATCCATGCAGCCCCAGGGCAGGAGGAGAGACAGCGTCTGTGGACTGCCCAGTCCTCCTCCATCCCAAGGTGATACCCAACACCCTTCCTGTGGTTGTGCCCACGCTATCACTGTATCTCATCTGAGTACCCTGGATACTGTATATACTCGTATTTGAACTAGGGAAGGGAAAGGGAATATCAAAATTGAGAGACAAAGGATAAAAAGGCAAATGACTCCAAAAGTAATACTTACAAAACCATTTGGTGTAAACCAACTGAACAACTCATGGTGGGGGGTAGGGAGAGAGAAAGGGTGAGGGGGTGGGGAAATAAGGGAGGAGGTAACAAGTTATACAAGAAATGTACCCACTGCCTTACGTGTGAAACTGTAACCCCTCTGTACATCACTTTGACAATAAAAGAAAAAGAATGATTCAATCCCAGTACTAAAACCATAGGGTGGGAAATTAGCTGAATGTTAGAGAGCTTCTCTACACATGTCCAATACCTTGCCTTTGATTCATGTCATTATAAAAGAAAATTATGATGCATTATTTTAAACATGCATTTCTGTGGCATGAAGAGATGGAATACTAGGAAAATGATTGTTCTCTTTAGATTACATTTGTTATTTTGGTGAGGATTAAAGTAGAAAGAATTAATTATCATGCTGATTGAAACTTGCCTATTTGGGGAATTTTCCTTTAACGTCTTGATTTCTCAGAGGGTGGAAAATGAGGAACATTAACATGGGTGAATCCATTTTGATTTTGAATATGGTACTTTAAGTTCCAGTGGTGGTATTAATCTCAGAAAGCTTGACTCTAAAAGTTTCTATTTACCTTGTATAGTGCTAATTTTAAGGGATTTACTCTATTAGATTTTTGTCAACATAAATAGCTGTTATAGGGCTGGGGATATGGCCTAGTGGCTAGAGTGCCTGCCTCGTATTCATGAGGCCCTGGGTTCAATTCCCCAGCACCACATATACAGAAAATGGCCAGAAGTGGCGCTGTGGCTCAAGTGGCAGAGTGTTAGCCTTGAGCAAAAAGAAGCCAGGGACAGTGCTCAGGCCCTGAGTCCAAGCCCCAGGACTGGCCAAAAAAAAAAAAAATAATAAAATAAATAAATAAATAAATAGCTGTTATAAGTATTCAGAAAAAGAAAAGTAGAATCTCAGACAAGGAGATGTGAAATAGAAAGACAGAAAATAAGTTAGGGAAATGACCAAAACATTTTATTAGTAAACACAATTGTAAGGTGCCAAGGAGCTTAAAATCAGATATAACAAAACATAGAAAACACATATAAGATATTAATATAAAGAAATTTATAGTTATAAAGTTCTAAAGAATAGATAAGAGAACACAGTAGAAATGGGAGAAATGAATAAGAGCCGCAGTGTATTTGAATTTAACATTCTGGAATTTAATAACTAATTGTTAATTCAAAAATGCTTACAAGTGATCTTTTGTACATTTGTTCCTTGTATATTCTGCCTATGGATATATTTATGAATAACTTAACTTCTTGATTATAAGACTCCATACTTGTTAAGCTTTGCCTAAAGCTACCATCATGCATTTTAATTTTGACTGAAAAGATTTTCTGTACATAGTATATTATAATGAAACTTGAAATGCAAATGGACCATAACCAATTCCTGCAACAATCTGATGGCTCTCAACCAATCACAAATGATCACCTTCTCAAACTCTGTTAAAAAATACAGACATAAGCACTAAGCAAGTGTTTTTTCTCTATATATCGCCTCCAATTTTGTATTTCACTTGATTCCTCTGACTATAAAGTGTAGCCTGCCCATGTGGCAGACTGAGGTCTACTGAAATATTTTCAGTGCTGACTAATTTTTAAGTACAGCTATAAACAAGACCAATAGGGGATTACAAAAATAGATGTGTTGTAATGTCATCATTTAACAAGTCTTTCATAAATTTTGGAGGAAATCCCAATCATTTTACCTATATTAACTACCTCCATCTATATCTAAATGACCCATGTCTATATCTATATATCTGTATCTATATTTATATATTTGACACAAATATATATGTATATACATATATGTTCTAGTCACATATGCATATATGTATAAATACATATACAATACACATATATATACATATATAAAATAATTTTGGAAAAGGTTAATTGAGACATAATAGGGAGAATCATTTATTCTCTCTCTCTCTCTTTTTTTTTTTTTTTTTGGTCTATCCTGTGGTTTACTAATGGGCTTAAATGGGGAAGCCTACTCATGTGCCTTCTGTGAGGTCTTGCTTCCAGAAGAAACATGGCAAAAGTAGTTAGAAAAGAATGGTGCTTTTCTCTTTTGACTAGACTGCAGCAATCTAAGGGATTAGCACAATAATTTCTCTAATTTTGAACTCCAACAACAAAGAAAATCAGCAATGTGGTTTCATTCCCTGACAATGTTCAGAATCAAATGCACATGCCCTTGACACATTGAGAAGAGAGCAGGTGAATTCAACTGCACATATACTAAATGGAAAAATTGGCAACTGAAACACTGAGATATAACAACTTTGAAAATGCCTCATGTATACCAGGAAATTCATGCACTTTCACAAAAGGGAACAGGTTTAAAAAGAGAAAATGAAAGTATACACCTAGGTATAGCAATGAACACAGCTTCATTTTAGCACAAGAACAGGCCTGAGGACTAATGGAATAGAACTGAGCAGACCTATGGCCACTTACTCTTTGGTTAAAAAAAAAATAGGATGGAAGAAAGACAGCCTCTTCAACAAATGGTTCTTGAAGAACTGATTCATCACCTGTAACAAACTAAAACTAGAACTTTATATATCACCTTGCAGAAGAATCACTTCCAAATGGATCAAAGACCTCAAGGTAAAATCAGATACCTTGAAACGATTGCAAAAAGGAATAGGAGAAACACTTGGGCTCATTGGCACAGGACAAAGCTCTCTTAATAAAGGCCCAGGAATAAAACAAATCAAAGAAAGGTTGGACAAATGGGATGCATCAAACTGCAGAGCTTCTGCATGGCAAGGACATAGTTTGAAAGATAAATAGAAAACCCACAGATTGGGCTTCCAGATGGCTCTTCAACAGCCATACAACAAAGGCCTCATGTCTAAAATAGACATAGAACTCAAAAAATTAAATTCCTCCAAAACAAATCCTCAAAGAACAACTGCCCACTCAATAAATAGGCTAAAGACCTAAAAGGGGACTTCTCTGAAGAGGAAATAACAATAGTCAAGAGACACATGAAGAAGTGCTCAACATCTTTAACCATAAAAGAAATGCAAATCAAAGCAACACTGAGATTCCACCTCACCGCACTAAGAAGGTCCATTATCAAGAAAACTAATAATAACCAATTCTGGAGGGGATGTGGCTAAAAGGGAACCCTTCTACACTGTTGGTGGGAGTGTAAACTTGTTCAACCACTCTGGAAAGCAGAATGAAAGTTCCTCCAATGGCTAAACATAGAGTTCCTCTGTAACCCAGCAGCCCCACTTTTGGGCATCTACCCAAAAGATTATGAGCAAGGCCACACAAAAGCTACCAGCACAAATATTTTCATCGCAGTACAATTTGTCATCATTAAAATATGGAACCAACCCAAATGCCCCTCAGTAGATGAGTGGATCAAGAAAATGTGGTACATATGCACAATGGAATTCTGTGCCTTTATCAGAAGAATGACATTGCTCTATTCATAAGTAAATGGAAGGATTTGGAGAAAATCATACTAAGTGAAGTGAGTCAGACTCAAAGAAACATAGACTCTATGGTTTCCCTCATTGGGAATACTTAGCACACATCTAGGATACTCATAGCAGATGATTACAATAGCTGAATAGCTATGTCCATATGAACACATAAGATGATGTGAAGTGAAATGAACTCCAAGTTATGGAAACAAGTGGTTTATCATTGTTGTTGTGATTTTCAACATCCCATGTGAAATTATGCCCTTTTTCTTTTGGATTTATTTCCCATGGTGTTACCCTAGATATCACTGTAACTGATTTTAGCACCCTGGATATTTTATATACATGTGTTGGAACTAGGGAAGAGGAATACCAAAATTGAGAGACAAAGAATAAAAAGAGAAACCAATGCAACAGCAACACTTACAAAACTATATGGTGGCAAACCAACTGTACAACTTATGGGGGAGGCTGAGAGAAAAGGGGAGGGGGAGGTGTGGGAAAAACGAGGGAGGAAGTAACGAGTTGGATAGGAAATGTACTCATTGCCTTACATATGAAAATATAACCCCTCTCGACATAACTATAACAATAAAGGAATGAAAAAAAAAAAGAAAACTGTTCATCCATCTTGACTAATAAAAAGGAGAGATTAATCAATTAGAAGTGAAAGTGGAGACATTAGCACAAACTCAATCAAGAATAATAAATTATATAATACTACTGTGTAAAGTTTTGTGCAAGGAATTGTCTTACCTTGAAATGCTCACATTTTTAGGGACAAAGCCACAAACATCTCTCAAGAAGGTTTTTGTTTTTGTTTTTTGTTTTTTTTCAAATTTTTATTATCAAACTGATGTACAGAGAGGTTACAGTTTCATACGTTAGGCATTGGATACATTTCTTGTACTGTTTGTTACCTTGTCCCTCATACCCCTCTCCCCCCGCCCCCTTTCCCCCCCTGAGGTGTTCAGTTCACTTACACCAAACAGTTTTGCAAGTATTGCTATTGTAGTTGTTTGTCTTGTTTTACCCTGTGTCTCTCAATTTTGGTATTCCCTTTCAATTTCCTAGTTCCAATACCAGTATACACGGTTTCCAATATACTCAGATAAGATTACAGAGATAGTGGAGATACAACCACAGGAAGGTGATACAAGAACATCATCAATAGTAGAAGCTACAGATACACATGGGACGTTGAAAGTAGTTACAATTGTGATATAACAATTGTCTCCATAACATGGAGTTCATTTCACTTAGCATTGTCTTAGATGTTCATAAGGGTATAGTTACTGGGCCTTGTGATGCTCTGCTTTGAGTTGCCTAAACCTGTACTAATTATTCCCAATAAGGGAGACCATAGAGTCCATGTTTCTTTGGGTCTGGCTCACTTCACTTAGTATAATTTTTTCTAAGTCCTTCCATTTCCTTACAAATGGGGCAATGTCATTCTTTCTGATAGAGGCATAAAATTCCATTGTGTATATGTACCACATTTTCCTGATCCATTCGTCTACTGAGGGGCATCTGGGTTGGTTCCAGATTTTCGCTATGACAAATTGTGCTGCGATGAACATTGTTGTGCTGGTGGCTTTACTGTGATTTTGTTTGTGGTCTTTTGGATAGATACCCAAAAATGGGGCTGCTGGGTCATATGGGAGTTCTATATTTAGCCTTCTGAGGAATCTCCATACTGCTTGCCAGAGTGGCTGAACCAGTTTACATTCCCACCAACAATGAAGTAGGGTTCCCTTTTGTCCACATCCCCTCCAACAATTGTTATTGTTAGTTTTCTTGATATATGACATTCTTACTGGGATGAGATGTCTCAACATTATAATATTTAATGTCACCAAACCAGCAATCAAACATCATCTAACACTGTGGAAAAATATCCAAGATCAGATGACACCACCAGTGATTTCTACTATATATCTAAAGAAAATTTGATGACAATTCTTTACCAAGTCTTTTTTTTAAGAAAAAAACATTATAAGAGTAAGAATATTCCTTACTTAATTGGCTCATGATTCCCTTCTGTCATAATGAATAAAATACATAGGAAAATGTTGTAAATGTACTTAATGTCACTGAGATGTGCACATTATGTTGACTTAAATGATCAATTGTATGATACATATATTTTGTTATACTGAATATACTTTTGTTGAAGTCTAATTCTAATTATTACACTTATTTTTAAAATTTATATTTTGAAATATATATGTATATCATTAATTTTCATACTTTTTTTTCTATCCTGAGCTTTACTTACTTATTTTTATCTACTAACAAAATCATTTTTTTCTTTTGTTTATCTTCCCTATGCTTTAGCCCCTGTTGTCACTGTATTTGATTTTGATACCTTGGGTATTGTATATATGTTTATCTGATTTGGGGAAGGAAAGAGGAATATCAAAATGGTGAAACAAGGGGTAAAAGGTGAAACAGTGCAACAACAATAATTATAAGATAATACATTGTAAACCAGCTGTGTAACTGGGCGATTAATTGGGGTGGAGGGAGAGTGGGAGAAAAATGAGGGATGAGGCAACAAGTTTGGCAAGAACTGTACTGACTAACCCGTCTATACATCACCTTGATCATAAAATATCTTAAAAAATTATATATATAAAAAGAACTAACTTTCCAAGGCATGTATTATAGTCTCCTGACTGTAATCCTAGCTACTCAGGAGGCTTTAATCTGAGGAATGCAGTAGAGTCAGCCAAATTAGGAAAGTTGCTGAGATTCTTATCTCCAATTAATCAACAACAGCAACAAAAAAAAGCTGAAAAAGCAGCTGTGATAAACTGCTAGCTTGAGCCAAAAAGCTCACGGATAGCACCCAAGCCCTCAATTCAAGCCTATGTAAGACTAGCACACAAAACCAACCAACCAACAAACACATAAATAAATAAATATTTTTTTCCTCTTCTAAATGATAAACCCAATTTCCACTTTTCTTTTTGATTTGACTGAGGACGGTGTTAGCCATTATATTGCTTTTCGGTTTCTCTGTTATTGTAGTTATTGTGAATAAATATCTGGGGAAAAGGTTCTGTATTTGTGAGGAATCTGTGACAAAAGTGAAGTTAGAAAAGAATTGCCAATTTTTCTGAAATACTGACAATATGCATCTAGCCTCATGGGACATCAGAGTACATTTCCTCTTGCAATGTTTAGACTGAATATGTAATGTGAAATTGGTCAACAAATCCAGCTTGTGGTTAGAATTCCTAAACTCAAAGCTGAGACATGCTGCAAGCTTTCAAACATTCTTGCCTCTTAGATGAACACTATCTTATTTACTTCTCTCGATTCACTCTTTCACAGAGATGGCTACACTTTTGTCCCAGGGATCTGATCGCTCACTTTATGTGGCCCCTTGGCACCTGTGTGTTATTAAAATCAAAGCTCTATATTAAGGGAGGTACAAGTTTTCCCAGGGAGGCATTGAATTTTGTTTTGCTTATTACTCTAGATTTATGCTTCTTATTTGTTCCCTGCCTCTAAGGATTACTCTTACTGTATTGCCAGCTGAGACATGAATTTTAAACTCTTTCTTTTAAAAATTATACTGAATATTTTTCAGCATTTTAGCAGAATGATGATTTATAGTATCTATGTTGCTAAAGATTATACACTCTCATATTCTTTTTGTCCAGAGATATGGGGAATATGTAGATCATAATATGATTTTCATTGTTGAAATTAACTTAATCATGAAAAAAATCCACCAAGTCTCCTCTTCAATCCATCTGTGATGACCACCAATACTTTCACTAAATATTTCCAGCTTTCATTGTCATACCAAAATTAGGAATGCTTTGAAAGTAGAATTACCCATGTTAATTTGTCTGATTACTGCAATGAGAGACAAAGTGAAATGTATTGCCTCTGTCTATAAAATTTAAGAGCTGAGAAATGACTCAGAACACAAACCTTCTCACTATTCAGTGAGGTAAACATAGGTGAAGAGTCAGTATTTGTTAGTTTGGTTCCCTGTGTAACTGACCAGAGCCTGCCATCACCACCCCTCCCAGCCCCATTCTGATTGTTGACCTGAATTAGAATAGGTTTTTTTTAACTTGAATCAGAGATTTTGTAGAGTTGTTTGTCATCATGCTGTAGATTAGCTTCTGCAATTGTGTATAATTGCGAATTTTATAATATTGTAAGGGAAGTATAAAGCCCAGCTTCTTGATATTGTCCCTGATATTAGTAATAAAATAATCACACCTTCCTACATAGCCCAACACTGAAAAATAACAACATAAAAAGACCATTTGAGTTTATTTGAGTTTATTGAGTTTTTTTGGTTGAAATAACATTCTAATTATAATGAAAATTGAATTATAGTTTTATCTTGTGTGTAGCCTGTGTGTATGTGTGTGTGTGTGTTTAGTTTCAGTATTAACTGTCAATATACCATAAGTTCAGAGCCATTTGTCAGCACCTCACACTCCGTAATCTTAGCTTCTCAGGAGGCTGAGAGCTAGAGGATACAGGTTCACACTCCCCTGTAAGCAGAAAAGTCTAATGAACTTGATCTCCAAAACAAACAATAAAAATTTATGATTTCTTTCTCACTCTGGCTGAAATAATTAATTATAAGATCTTCCTTAGGATGAATCACCACCTTGGCACAAGTGGGCAAGCCAGAAAATACAGGAAACCTTTTAATTAGAAACTTCTTGTTGAGTAAAAAAGTTTTTTCGTTTGTAATTGTGCATTTGATTTTTTAGTTAAATTTATTTATTTATTGTCAAACTGATCTACAGAGGGGTTAGTTTCATACATAAGGCAGTGAGTACATTTTTTATCAAACTTGTTACCACCTCATGTATATGAGGCAAGCACTCTTGCCACTAGGCCATATTCCCAGCCCTACACCACATAGTTTTTAAGTATTGCTGTTGCATTGCCTTTTACCCTTTGTCTCTATTTTGATGTTCCCCTTTCCTTCCCTACTTCTGATAAACTTATATACAATACCCAGAGTACCAAAATAAGTTACAGTGACATCAGGCGTAAAACCATGGGGGAGAAAAACAAACTAAAATGGCCTAATTTTACATGGTACATTGAACATACCAACAACAATGACAAACCACTTATTCCCATAATTGGAGTTCATTTTGCTTATCATCATCATATGTGTTCACATGTCCATAGCTATTGAGCTATTGTGATCTTCTGCTAGGAATATCCTAGACATGTACTAATTTATTTCTGATGAGGGAAACACTTGTGTCAAACTGCAGAGCTTTTTCTTGGCAAAGGACAAAGCTTGCAACATAAATAGAAAACCCACAGATTAGGAGAATATCTTCATTGGCCACACAATAGACAAAGGCTTCAAATCTAAAATATATGAAGAACTCAAAAAATTAAAATCCTCCAAAACAATTCCTCAGAGAACCAACTGTCCCCTTCATAAATGGGCTAAAAACCTAAAAAGAGACTTCTCTCTCTGAAGAGGAAATGAGAATGGCCAAGAGACACATGAAGAAGTGCTCTACATCACTGGCCATAAAAGAAATGCAAATCAAAACAACACTAATATTCTACTTTACCCCAAGAAGAATTTCCATGAACAAGAAAACTAATAACAACAGATGCCAGTGGGGATGTACCCAAAAGGGAACCCTACTGCACTGTTGGTGGGAGTGTAAACTTGTTCATCCACTCTGGAAAGCAGTATACAGATTCTTCAAAAGGCTAAACATAAAACTCCCCAATGACCCAGCAGCCCTGCTCTTGTGCATCTACCCAAAAGATTATAAACAGGACCACACTAAAACCACCAGCAAAACTGTTCATCGCAGCACAATTTGCCATCTCTAAAATATGAAACCTACCCAGATGCCCCTCTGTAGATGAATGGATCAAGAAAATGTTGTACAGGGCTAGTAATATGACCTAGTGGTAGAGTGCTTGCCTCACATACATGATGCCCTGGGTTTGACTCCTTAGCACCACGTATGTAGAAAATGCCAGGAGGAGCACTGCAGATCAAGTGATAGAGTGCTAGCCTTGAGCAAAAAAGAAAGAAGGGAAGGAAGGAAGGAAGGAAGGAAAGAAGGAAGGAAGGAAGGAAGGAAGGAAGGAAGGAAGGAAGGAAGGAAGGAGTAGTACATATGCACAATGGAATTGTATGCCTCTATCAGAAAGAATGACTTTGCCCATTCCTAAGGAAATGGCAGGAATTTTTATTAATCATAGTATAGAGGTTTGAACTTAAGGCCTCATCATTTGTTCAGCAGGGCCTCAGGGATCATACCATTTAAATAATCCCATATGTATATATATATACATATATATGTATATATATATGTGTGTGTATATACACATACACACATATAATTATTGATAGTATATATTTTAGTTTATTATGTGTATGTGTGTGTCTGTGTATATGTAAGTATATATAATTGGGAAGTTCTATTTAACTAGCTAAACACTTGGCATTATGGAATGTACCAGTAATCTCAGGTATACTGAAAGCCTAATAACATAAGCAGGAGAATTGTAGTCCAGGCTTTGCTAAGGCAAAAAGTAATACCATCTTTGAAAAAAATAAAGAAAGCAAAAAGAATTTTTAAAAATGTAATTCAAGTGGCAGAGCATTAGCCAAGAAATATGAATACTTAGTGCCAAACCTAGTACTGGGGGAATTTCTATCTGAATATAAAGAAGTATACAGATGTTTCTTTTGGATGATGATTCCCAATTTGTTTTGATGTATATTTCACTTTGAACATCTTATTCTTTCATTCCTCCTATTTGTGTACTTGTGGAGTATATATAAATACATATTCATTTTTGTGTAAGACTATTGTTAACTTCTACAACTAAAAACAATTCAAAGCATGGTTATACAGAGCTTTCAGGTATTCTCTTCTTTCTTAATTGAATTCAATTTCATGTTGATTACTTCATTGGTCCATTCAATGAGAATGTTTTCAAATATTTGATTTCTGTGTTATTTTCATAGTTAGTGATTTTCCTGTAGTTTTAGAAGTGCATTCTCTACAATTTCACAATCTCTTCATTTGTCAATATTTTCTATTATCTAGAAATCTCTCAACAACATAGGTATGAGTTCATGATTAATTTGTGTGAACTCTTATTCTCCAACACACATTAACTGTTTATTCAGGGTTGTAAGTTGATTGCTACAAGGGACACTCCAGGCAAATAAGATATATTTGGAACTCAGACCTTAATTTCCCAGCAGGAAATTTTCCCTATTTTAATTTTACTTATCACAAGTCATTAAAATAACAATACTTCACACTCATTCTCATCCTTTCCTGGGGCTCCATCTTGGATCATCTCAGTCTTAGTATATGGAGAAACAATTTGGAAGGATGGAAAAAGCTTTTCCAAGATAAGTAGAGATATTTGACTTTTACTAAACAATTACATTTCATATCACTTAAAAAGGAAGTCAAGAATAACAAAGGACATATACAAAACAGAAACAGAACCAAGACATTTCCTCAGTGTTAGGACAGCTCCTTGACATGTACAACACCCTGGTTTCTATACCCAGCATATACACACACAAAGAACAAAAAGCAAATATATATGTATATGAATGTGTATATATATATGAACACATATATATGCAATAAATTGTGACATAAAGATTTTGAAGCAAAATATTACTGTTTGACTTTTTTCCAGTGAAGGTATCTTCTAGGCTTCTTTCCCAGTAACTTGTTCTTGATTTAAAAAAAATAATGTTTTCATAATACGTGGCAGAATGACCTCAGTGGTGGTCTAATCCATGTTCCATGTATGCCACTGTAACCAAATACCACTGGCCGGGAAACTTCTAAAGAATAGAAATGCATCTTCTCACAGTTGTGAAGTCTATCAAATCAAGATCAAGGCACATATCTGGTAAGGGCCCTTTGTATCCTTATCTGGTTGAATTTGAAAGGACTGCCTGCCAGGTGCTATGCAAAGTCTATTCTTAAGGACCTTTATACTGTTTACAGATATGAAGCTCTCCTGACCTAATCTCTCAGTGGCGGTTCTGTCTTTTCATCAACCAGGTACGAAAGGGACATATTCAAATCATAGTAAATATGATTTAGGAGAATTGAAAGAAAAAAATAAAAGCTTTGAATTTCTTCAATGTGCTCTGCTTTGGTAAGAACACTCCCCCAGATTTAGTTCTGTTTTTCTCCTTTTATTTGCAAAATTTCTATTCCACAAACTGGCATTTCTCCATATTATTTTAAGAGGGCACAATTTACTCAGTCATTGCCCAGACCAAGGTTGCCAGATGGTGTTGTCAGTTAACATGTTCTTGAACAACTCTACTGCAGGAAGAGTGGCTACTAAAGAACTTAAACACTTGGGATGAAGCCGAAAACAGTGAGTACTGCCTTCAATTCCTACCAACTCAGTGAGGAATTTCTGTTTCTTTGGCTTGTTACAGGGAAAAGACATTCTTGCTTAGAAAATATCCCGCAGCTATGTTGGATTTCTATTTCATATGCCCACTAACTCCCTGGCTATAACATGATCCTCTCTGCTTGCAGTAAAAGGAATGGCTAATTATGCATGCTAGACTATTGAAAGGATTTCCAAAACAGATGCTCTATGAGCTGTTTTTTTTTTAAATTATTGATAGCATGAATTGCAACTTGCTATATAAAGAAAAGTAAGAGAAGTAATTTTAGGTTATATAAAAAAAAATCTGCCAGGCAGGAGTGGCTCGTACCTGTAATTCTAACTACTCAGGTGGCTGAAATATGAGGATTAAGGTTCAAAGTGAGCCCAGGCAGGAAAGTCTGCAACATTCTTGATGTCCGATTAACCACCAGAAAACCACAAGTGGTGTTGTGGCTCAAGTGGCAGTGTGTTAGGTTTGAGCTGAAGAGCTCAGGAACAGCATTCAGGCCGAGTTCAAGCCCAATGAAAACCATGAAAGAAAGAAAAGAAAGAAGGAAGGGAGGGAGGGAGGGAGGGAGAGAGGGAGGGAGGAAGGAAGGAAGGAAGGAAGGAAGGAAGGAAGGAAGGAAGGAAGGAAGGAAGGAAGGAAGGAAAAGGAAAGGGAGGAGAGGAGAGGAGAGGAAAGGAAAGGAAAGGAAAGGAGAAAGAAAGGAAATTGCAAAATCTTGTTTTCCTATTTAAAACCAACTCTATAATGTCCCCTTTAATGTTGAGTTTATGTGACTTACCAATTAATACATATGACCTAACAATGAGTTTTCATTGTCTCATGGCATTAAAATAAGTTTATATGTTGAAACCATTACCAAGCTTTCTATGATGCCTCCACAGAATAAACAGAATCCACTCAGACATGTAAATAAATTTACATCCCTATCATGAGTTTTAGAAGAAGAGGTTGGAGTCCCCAAATATATCCAGCAATAAAGATTTTGTGAACTCTGAATATTCTGGCTTTTAGGCCTCAGTATCCCTTTAAAGGCCAGGGCCTAATCCTCAGCCAGATGATTTAGTATTCTTTACAATCCTGCTCTTCTTAGTCCAGAAGATTGTTTCTATATGTGTATAATATATTATATAGAATCAAATATACTATATATTATTAAAAATCTATATTTTAGACTTGGATTTATAGTTCTTTGCTCATTGCCACTACTGCTACATGTTCTTAAGAGCAGCTTACCTGGGGCCCTTAAAATAACTAATAACAGGAAGAAAGTCTGTTATCTTATTCTTGATTTTGTACCTGCTCGGGTTCTAGGCCATTTACTTTGTAGTCATCTCTGAGTCCTGAAAAGAACAACACCATCTTTGTAGAGAAGATCAACACTATTCATAAGAAGTAGTAGATCCTTGTAAGAACTCCCCTCAACTACCACCTCCAAAAACAGACATGGACCTGGAATGGGAGAAATTGTCTCCTTGAAATCAGATTTTCCCCATCAGACGTGACAGAGATAACTTCTGAGGAACTCAGGAGAACCAGGGCTGAGATAATGATCAATCAATCCACATGTGTATCTAGGCCTATTTAACCATGTATACCTTTCTTCCTCCTACACAGTCCTTTACCTGGTTAAACCTGTAGATCATCTCTGAAACCTGAAGAAGGTTGAAGGTGGGCTGAAGTGCTAACTTCACCTCTTCTCAAGGCTTCCCCTGATGTACCATTTACATGCTTTCTCAGTCTTTACCATTTTTTCCTTTGGTATATAAGGGGAAGTGCATAGTCCTAATGTCTAGGACCTCAGGAATTTTGCTCTGCAAAATTTAATTGGATTACATGAAATCAGAGCTTACATTTAATTAATTAGAGCTTAAAAATCCACTGTTATAACTTGTGAACTATTTGTGGTGTGAAAACAGTGACAATAAGTAAAAAAACATAGCCATTGTTTCATTCCTATAAGCTTTATAAAAAATACTCGATTTGTCCATAGTTATTTAAATAATATTCTATAAAAACTCATTTTGAATCTCAGAATTAGTTTAGAATCAACTGACTATATCAGTTATGTTCTTGAACTTCATCCTAACATGTTTTCATCCCTTGGGCCATTATTGCTGTTATTAGTAGTTATTTTATTAAAATCATTATTTGTATCATTATTTATATTTCAGTCACACACACACACACACACACACACACACACACACACTTCTTTTTGCTGTATCACAGCAGCATGGCTAACTTAGCTCCCTAAAGTGTGCAGTTAAGGTTAATTTCTGTGTTCCATTGTGAACAGTTAATGTGTGAAGTTCAGGCAAGCAGAAGAACTGCAAAGTTAATGGAAATAAAAAGATAATAATACTACTATTTACAAGTATTTGGCATGTGTCACACACTAATTATGTGTTTATATATAAAACATATTTTAAATCTAAAACAATGCCATCAGTTATTATCTTCTCTACCAAGAGAAGGAACTAAAACAGATGGATGAATTAAGTAATCTTCCCAAGATCAAACAGCTAGGTAGGTAGTGGTGAAGCCAGCACACAAGCCCAAGTGATACTGCTACAGAGTCAACATCATTAGCAATTACACTCTCCTGAAAGATGCTGATAGTGAGGAAAATACACGTACAGGATATGCTCACTTTCTGTAACCAACTAGGTACAATGAAACTAGGACATGAAACCAAAGACACATTGGAAATAATTTAATTACAAGATTAATTCAGGAATGTAGAGTATTTGTTGACTCTGGTGATTTTGAAATTGTTTTGTAAGAACATCAAAGTATATTTCTCACAGATACCTGTTTCTTGTTAGAGAATGCCTAACCAAATTTTTAGCTTTAAAAATAAGTTTAGAGTTTATCAGTATTATTCAAAAACTATGTGAAATACTATTATTACTATTTAGATTATAACTGAATAGATCTCTTAGAGGGAGTTATGCTGTTTAACCAACTCACACAGAGAATTGTGATGAAAATATGGAGCTTATGAAAATAAGGAGCTTACATTTGAATTAAAAATCTGCTGTTATTTTTTCACACTTAATCAGCTACTACAATTATATTTCTGGTAGCCAAATTTGGCAGCCTTCTTTCTCAGAAAATGTAGAGCCCTCTGCCCAGAAAGTAGCTCAATAAGAACCTATCAATGAGAAATCTTGAAGAAAGGAAGAAAGGAAATCTTTTTCTTCTAATTTTCTGGATTCTCAGTAAGGAAACACAGGTGAGTGAAAGGAAAATATGTCCAAGTCCCTTCAGATGCATAGCTCATGGGAGAAACTCAGATGGGAGCAACTCAAAGTGATTTTCAGATTTTTAGTTTATATTATTCATAGCAAACTTATCATTAATTGAGCCGGGCACAGTTCAAAGAATTGGACAGACCTCCAACCAGAAATGATTTAGAGAACTCAGCCATGTAACAATGGCAAACCCTTTTTAGACAGAAGGAAATGAAAATGAAGTCCAAAAACAGTTTTATTGGATACAACGCAGTATTTTTCTTATTTGGACAATGTCTAACACACTGGCTAAAATATGGCCCCTGACATTGGTTGAGACTTACCTCCTTGATTACCTCCTAAGCTAAGTTGAAGTTCATTATGTAAAGACTCAAGGTAGGAGGCAGCCTCGGGACAAACTTAACAACATACCAACTTGGACTAAAATAATGAGGGTTTGGGCTCCTGGACAATGGAGACAAGTTATGGGAAGTCCTCTAGGAAAAGGTTGTAAACAAGGGTAAGGGTTGATATTAAGTCAATACCTTTTCCATTGACCGGAATCTCTATGGATTTTGAGTCATCCTATTCTTCTTGGTACAGAGACACCATTATAAAATTTCCTTCATAAATGGAAATGTCCCTCTTAAAAGGGACACTTATGTTCTGTCTTTAGAACTTTGTAGTTTCTCAAAATAATTAACATAAAATAATTGCTATGGTAAAATGGAATATATAGAGGTGGCACATTGTGGTCTCCTCCACTACCAGTACTACTGGAAATAAACTGATGATAACTTCACAGCACAGTGCATGAAGACTGCTCAATTTCTGTGTCCAGGATGTCTACCTCAAGTGGCACAATGGAGCAACGTTTGGATTATCTCTGCAGAGTGTGTTCCAATCACCACTCCTTCAAGGTATACACAATCACCTCAAATGACATGGTTCACAGAGCAAAGGCCATAGGAGTAAAATGGAGATGTCTAGGAAGGTAGAAGGAGGAGGACAAAAGGGGAGGGAAGCAGGATCAAGTAATAGAGGGATAAATATGATCCAAGTGCAACATATATATATGTATACACACACATATATGGAATTGCAATGATTAAACTATTTCCCGTGTGTGCCTTACTCTAGGTTAATATAAAGAAAATAATAAATAAAATAATGAAATAATGTGTTTCAGGTAACAGTCTTAAAAAATTAAAGGTTGTCTTTAACATGTCAAAATCTCTTTATTTTATAATTATTGTCATCTTTTAATTAACTGTTGAAAATAAATTATCTCCTATATATTGGGATTTTTGCTTATATGCTCCTTTAACACTTTCTCTTTTTTCTTCATATATTTTAAAACTTTATATCTGTGTTGTTATTATTAGCCACAAACACATTTTTGATTATCGTGCATTTCTGAGAAAGTGATCTTTTACTCTGTATAGAACATTTTTATCTCTGGTGATTGTGAAATGTCCTTTACCTAACATTAAAATAAAATAACTTTCTTTCTCATTTTTCTGTCTCATTTTCTTTTCTTTTTTTATTTTTTAAAATTTTATTCATTTCTTTATTGTCAGAGTGATGTACAGAGAGGTTACAATTTCATACTTCCATCAATGCATACATTTTTTATCGAACTTGTTACCTCCTCCCTCATTTCCCCCTTCCCCCTTCCCATCCCCCCCATGAGTTGTGTACTTGATTTATACCATATAGTATTGTAAATATTGCTGTTGCCTTGGTACACCAAACCCAGCAGCACAACTATATTTATCGCAGCGGTTTGTCATCCCTAAAATATGGAACCAACCCAGATGACCTTCAGTAGATGAGTGGATCAAGAACATGTGATACATATATACAGTGGAATTCTATGCCTCTATCAGATAGAACAACATCACCCCATTCATAAGGAAATGGAACGACTTGGAAAAAAAATCATACTAGGTGAAGTGAGCCACACCCAAAGAAACATAGACTCTATGGTTTCCCTCATTGGGAATAATTAGTATACATCTAGGATAGACATAGCAGAAGATCACAATAGCTCAATAGCAATGTACATATGAACACATAAGATGATGCTAAGTGAAATGAACCCCAAGTTATGGAAACAAGTGGTATATCATTCTTTTAATTTTTTATAACATTCCATGTGAAATTATGCCTTTTCTTTTGTCTTTCTTTCCCATGGTTTAACCCCTGATGACACTGTAACTGATTTTGGTACCCTGGATACTGTATATACATGTCTTGGAACTAGGGAAGGGAAAGGGAATATCAAAATCGAGAGACAAAGGGTAAAAGGACAAACCAAGGCAACAGTAATACTACAAATCTTTTCTTTTTGTTTGTTTTATTTTTGTTCTGTTATCTTGGATTTGAATATATGGAATTATACTTCCTAGGCAAATACTCTGCTGCTTTAGCCATTTCCTCTAGTCCTGTTTTGAGGATTGCCAGTCTGGCCATGAATCATAACTCTCCTACATCTACTTCCTAAATAATTGTTATTACAGGCATATACCACCATTCCCAGACCCAGCTTTCTTATATTTAGTACTCTACAGTTTATCTTTTTGTTTCTTCTGTTCTCCACCTGTCTCTGTCTATCACACAGTACATTGCTGGTGAACAGCGCATAGGTCTGTCTTACCTTTTTATCCACTTGACAAGTATGGGGCTTTAATGTAAGGCATTACAGAAACTACTCATGTGTAGAAGCTGAAGCCATCAGCTCAGTGTCTACTGTCTCTATTCCATCTGCTATTTCACTCTTTCCTCCATTTAGGCCTTCTGTTGTGGAAAGTATGTTTTAGACTACCACCGCAGGTCTTTTATGTTCTTGTGTGTAATTAAACACAAGATGACTTGCCAGCTTAGAAAACCTTTCCATGTGGCTATTCTACCATTTGAATAAGCAACAAGCCAGAATGTGATATGTATCACTGATGACAAATAAAGAAAATGCAAGGACAAGAAAATTCTCTTATTTCTTTTATTATTATTATTATTAAACTTTTTTTCTTTATTGTCAAAGTGTGGTACAGAGAGGTTACATATGTAAGACAGCAAGTACGTTTCTTGTTCAACTTGTTACCTCCTCCCTCATTCCCTGCCCCCACCTCCCCCCTCTATTTCCTTCTCCCCACCCCCCCCATCCCCACAAGTTTTACAGTTGGTTTACACCAAATGGTTTTGTAAGTATTGCTTTTGGAATGGTTTGTCTTTTTGTCCTTTGTCTCTCAGTTTTGGAAGTCTCTTATTTCTTTAGAGTCCGGTAGAACACAGGTGGACTGGATAAAGGATAATTCAGCCTTAAGTAAGGATAGGTCTTGTCCTGTATCTGGCGCTGTACCTGGCACTGTGTGGTCCATTGCTGCTCATCCTTTCTGCTATAGAGTTAAACCTGGTGCTGTACTGTTGGGCCTGGTGGGGAGACTCGAGGCCCAAGGTGCGCGTGCCCTGTCCATGCTCAAGCAGAATCATAGACGTCACAGCTCGCTCGAGCCATCACTGAACGTTGCCCATTCGCGTTGCCTGCGACTCACTGAGTTGGTGGGAAACCGAAATCTCAGATCCAAGAACTCTGATCTCAGGACTCAGACTCTTCTGAACGCTCGGCATGGGCGCCCATCTGGGCAAGACTGGCCTTTCCCTGCCGGCGGCCATCCCGGCCCACGAGGGGTCTAAGCGCCAAGCCCCTGCAGGCTCTGGACGACTCTCGGCATCCAAGAGCATCCCCCTGCTCTCCTCCTGGCTCCCCATCTCTCTCCTGAGAGCCAGCAAGAGGGGATCCCGGAGCCCGCCTGCCCCTTTCACCAGGCATCTTCTCTCTACGCCTCGAAGACGCTATCTGCTCCAGCAGGCCCGCCATTTCCTCCTCGGCCCGCTGGCTGCTGGGTGCTGGAAGACCCGTCAGATGAAGGCTCTCAGCAGGAGACTGTGCAGCGGGGTGACCCCGAGAATCCACCTCCGGAAGGGCACAGCTTCGCCTCCTCCTGGGCAGGAGCAGACCACTGGCTCCTGTGCACAGGCTGCGCCCTCCAGGAACGTCCCAAATTCCAAGTCAGGGGAGCCACTGGCCAACGGCCTCCAAGACGAAACCACCAAGGTGGCTGGAGACAAGCAAGGGTCCGTCTCTGATCCACAACACAAGAGACAGCACCCTGACAGTGCTGGGGCTGGAAAGCCACCACTGAAGCTCCCGAGGCACTCGCCTGTGCTGATGTCTCAGTCCCCCAAGGTAGGCTTCCCTGCTTGGGGCTCTCATCAGCCCTTGGAGGAGAAACCTTGCCCCTCCACTGAGAGGTCCCTGGTAAGCGGGGGCACCACTGGCAAGCCCGGCTCCAGCCAGGACTGCCTGTCTTGTGGTTTTGGTTCCAAGCGGGACATGGCCGAGCTGTGCAAGAGGCCAGGGTCTGTGTCTCTCCCCCTGCTGGGAGAGAGGCTGCCCAAGAAGGCCAGGGAAGAGCAGCTGCCTTGTCAATCCAGCTGTTCAGCAGCTGCAGCGGCCCCTGACACCGAGGCACCTGCAGACACACACGGGGAGGCCTCTGACAAAGTCCACAGCCGCCCTGCCACCAACCCATGCCCGAAACGTAGGGTGCGGTTTCAGATCCACCACAGCCAGCCTTCCTGCGCGGCTTCTGCTGAGGCTTCTTTGCCTGCCAGGCCGGGGCCCACTGTTCCAGTTCCACCTGAAGGCCACGGACACAGCTTCCTGCCACCTAGGGCCTCACATACCGACATGGCCACCTCCAGCTGCGCCCAGGCTGCAGCCACTGAGCCTGTCATGGGCAGCATAGGATCCCCACACTCAGGGCCACTATCTGGCTTTTCCACACAGCCAGCTGCTCCAGCCAACAACACTCAGGGGTTCAGTGGACTGGACACTGCCAGCTCCCCTATGGCTTCTGTCACCTCAGCCACAGACCCAGGCGCAAAACCTCCTCAAGGCAAGGCCATTTCCACCACCTTTATGCCTTCAAGGGGCATTGTAGGGGCTCCCCTGGCCTCTGCTGCTGGCTCCCCTGTGAGCATGGATGGCAAGGGCCTTTTGTCCAAGATCAAGGCTTCGCCCAGTTCGGTAGCAGCCACCTGCTCTAGTTCCCCTGGCTTCCCCAGCTCACGCAGCCCCTCGCCTGCCTCTGTCACCAGAGAGGCCAGCTTAAGCTTCCACCACACAGCCAGGCCTGCCTTCAAATTTCCCTCTACCTCCCGCAACAAGCCGGCTTTCCGCGTCCATCCAAGAGTCCGCACCAAGCTGGCCTTTGAGGACAACAAGCCAGTCCTTGCTGCCGGCACTGGCTACTCCTTGATGCTAGGAAAGGCTCAGGCCCTACACACCCCTGAAGAGCCTGGGCCAGTCACAGCTGCAGGCCAGAGGGTTCTGGGCTACTCTAGGCAGGCCACTTTGAGCTGTCAGGGGGGCCCAGCCTCCACCATTGTGGCCCCTGCCAGCAAGCAGCCCTCCCTCTGCTGCCTTCCCACCACAGGCTGTGGGGCCACCTCTCAGGCCAAGGCCACCGGCACTGTTGGCACCAGGATTGCCAGCTTGTCCCAGGCCCCTTTTTTCTTGGGTAGTTGGGAGGCCTCAATTGGCACTCGAGGTTTTGGACTCAGTATGGGCCCCCCGGGCACCAGCTTCTCTTCTGGAGCATTCTGTGTCCCAGTCTCATTTAGCTATGGATGGCAGCAGCCTCTCTGTTGGAGCTTCCACAAACCCACCCAAGGCTTCAGGGGATTTGGACCTTTGGGGTCTGCAGCCCCATGCCTTGCCATTGGTGTGGCTCCACAGAGACTGGAGGCCCAATGGCATCACACTAGCAAAAAGTAATCCCCAGCCCCTCCCATTCCCTTCCCCCAAATTACCATCCCTTGCCTAAATCTGAACCCTAAAACCTGCCAGGAAGAGCCTGGACACTCAGGAGCTGCCAAAGCCAATTGAGTCTGAATCTCTGGCTGCATCCGGCTGGAATGGAAATTGCAGCCTGTGCCTTCTCACTTCTGAAGGAAGTGAGCACCTTGCGAATGCGCAGGAGGTCACAGAGCAGAAGAAGCCAGAGACCTTAATTCATCTGTCACCCAGGTGAGACAAGAAAACTACAAGAACATCAGTACATATTGTTCACTTACTCTCTTGATTCTTCCTAAAATGAAGAACATGGTGAGTGGCTCCTCCCATGCTCTCAGGAACTACACTGGTTGGGAAGCTGTACTAGAGGTTGGGTTTCTGATGTGCATTTCATGTGATGGGACAAATGGAGCATTCCTAATCTTTATCTACTTGCATTGACTGTAAGAACTGGTTCTCTTCCTCTGCCTCATTTAGGAATACAAGTTCCATGTTTCATACTGCTTTGTCCTCATAGATCCCCTATTGCATCTATCCCTTGTAATGACCATAAATCTTGCTACTCTGTTTTCTCCTGCAAACAGTTTGAGTGTTCATCTCCACGATTCTCTACCAGTTCAGACGGCTAAGGTTACTTGGTGGTTCAACTCATCCTGGAAAAGCCAGAAAGACCTTTCTTCATGGACAGAAGTTTCTGGAGAAGGTGGAATCCCATGGGCTGCTTTCACTTCCTCCTCTTTCAGCTACCTGCTGCTGTCCAGACAACAACATCAGCCTCTCTGGGTCTGGATGGTCTAAGCTTGGTCCTGTAGCACCGTGTGAGGTCCTGGTGTGCTGCTCCATTGCAGAAGAACCCAATGGTATGTGTAGAGGCCTGCAGGAAGGGCCAGATTTAACTGTCTTCAGACTCCTTGGCTTGGTAACTGAATGTGAAAAGTGGTGCCACATCGTGCTCACATTCTTGGCTCCTGAATTCCAGAAAGATGTTTTGACTCTATGTAATATTCCTAAGACAACAGAGACCTCCTCAACCCCTCCTCTGCTTACCCAACACAATGGGTGAGGGGTCCTAGGGTATGAACAAAAGATCTGGACTGACCACTTTTGGAAGTCAGACCTTAGATTTTATGTCCCTTTCATTTTCAACCCTGATAGATATGTGTTACCTTATTGTTTTGCATTAACATATTTTAAAACTTGCATGTCATGCTATAATTATGTCATTTTGTTGTGTTGGAAATCTGACCATAGTAGATTTCAAACACTCTTGCTCTAAACTCTAGATACTTGTTACATTTTTTTTTACATTGCCAATGTTTTATAATTTATCTACTTTTCAGTAATTATTATACACTATTATTAGTTTTCTATAATTATTATAATTCCTATAAGTATTATAAGGAGCCATAGCTTACATTTGTTTTCAACTCTAGATATTCCTTATGATATTCTTTTGCACTGGTTCTCTGATTTATAAGTGAGTACTTCCGTTGCAAGTTAGATTTTAGGTTTCACATCTCCTTTTCATGTTATGTACAAGTTGTAGGTACATCCTTTGGATTTTGGAAGTCAGATGGATCCTTACACCACTCATTCTCAGCTGTAGATATCTGTCTGATCTGGATAAATTGGGCACCTTTAAAAGGTGCAGGAGGTCACAAAACAGAAGAAGCAGATGTCTGTACTACCAATATTCAACCAGGTGAGGCTGGAGAACCAATGAAACATTTTTTATAGTGGTGGCTTGCTCTTCTAACTCTGTGTAGTGCCGAACTTGGGCAGCTAACCCTCCCCATTTTCTCAAGAGGTAGAAGGTGAGGAGACTTTGCTGGTGGTTTGCTGTCTGGTGTGTATTTCATGGGGTTGGACAAATGAAGCATTCTTAAACTTTACCTGTTGGATTGACTTTGAGAAATGGCTCTCTTCCTCTGGCTCCTTCAGTAATATAATTTCACCATATCTATGGGATTTTTGTCCTCATATATTCTCTATTGCATTTACCCCTTGGAATGACGGTGAATCTTCCTTTTTCTTCAGTTGGTGAAGGTCTGCTTTATCCTGCAAGCCATCTGAGTGTTCATCTCCAGTCCTCTCTACCAGTTCAGCACCTAGAATCCCCTGGTGGCTCACAATGTTCTGGCAGGACCAAGTAAAGACTCTCTCAAGGGCTACTTCCAGTTTTGCCTCTTTTCCCAGCACCTGCTGCTGCCAACAACAACATCTACCAACCTCTCTGGGATTGGAAGTCCAAGCCTTGTCTTGCAACACTGTAAGATGCTCAAGTATGCTGCTGTCTTTCGAAAGAACTAACTGGCATGAAGGCCTGTTGCTAGGGTTAGATTTAACTGTAACCAGACTTTGAGGCCTACTGAATTCAATGCGGAAATTGGTGCCACATGACTGCTGCAATGTTGCCCCTGAAATTTTGGATGCTGTTTTGAATCTTAGAGGCTGGTAGCCATGATGTGATGTTCCTGGGCAAGCACACCCAGTGTCCTTCAGGAGTCTCAGACTGATCACCTTAGCTTTCATTTCTCCTTCATTCCCAACTGTAATAGATATTTGTTACAATATTCTTTTGCATTTATAATCTTTGCAAAGTTTGCATATTGTGCTATAATTATAAGTAACTATTTTGTGTCAGAAGCAAAGCTCCATAGATGTCACATGCCCTTATATTCAACTCTAATTATCTATTAAAATATTTTTGCATTGGCAACACTTTATCATTGGCATTCTGTTCTATAATTACTATAAGTTAATATTTCTGTTGAAAATTAGATGGTGGATTCACATGACATTCATTTTCAACTACAGAAATTTATTACAATACTCTTTTCCCTTAATGGCATTATAAATGTTAGAATATTTTTCTATATAATTCCTTTGTGTTGATGTCAGATTTTAGACTTCACATATCTTATGTTCTCAATTTTAGATATTTGTTCCAGTATAGTTTTGCATTGGCAATATTTTAATGTTTGCATACTATTCTATATAAGTAAATCCTCTTTTTTGGCGATTAGGTTAATCCTGAATGTCATAAATATCACAAAACATCACTTTAGTCTTGTGACCATGTGAGCAATATGTATGGCATAGAGACTGACAGAGAAAAGAATGTAACTGATGCCATTAAAGCTCCTTCTAGCTTGAGTCCCACAAACAATCATTTCTCCATATTTCCTGGGCCTATTCTAACCTTGCCACTGATTTTAATGAAAAGTCATAAAATTTACATTTCATGTTTAATTTTTTCCCATTTGTGTATTAGTCATCTTTTCATTAAGAGGTGAATGTTTTGAAATTTCTTTTTTTTCTAATACGTTCTTTTCACTTTATTTTTTATAATAAAGGTGACATACAGAGGTATTACATTTACATAAGTCAGGTAAAAAATACATTCCTTTTTGGACAATGTCCCCCTTTCCCTTTCTTTTTTTTCCCAAATTTTTATTATCAAACTGATGTACAGAGAGGTTACAGTTTCATATGTTAGGCATTGGATACATTACTTGTACTGTTTGTTACCTCATCCCTCGTAGCCCCCCCTCCCTCATCCCCCTTTCCCTTTCCCCCCAGGTAGTGTTCAGTTCATTTACACCAAACAGTTTTGCAAGTATTGCGTTTGTAGTTGTTTGTCTTTTTTTACCCTGTGTCTCTCAATTTTGGTATTCCCTTTCAATTTCCTAGTTCTAATACCAGTATACATGGTTTCCAATATACTCAGATAAGATTACAGAGATAGTTTAGGTACAACCACAGGAAGGTGATACAAGAACATCGTCAATAATAGAAGCTACAGATACACATGGGAAGTTGAAAGTAGTTTAAACTGTGATATAACAATCGTTTCCATATCATGGAGTTCATTTAACTTAGCATCATCTTATGTGATCATAAGGGTATAGCTATTGGGCTCTTGTGATCCTCTGCTGTGGCTTGCCTAAACCTGTACTAATTATTCCCAGTAAGGGAGACCATAGAGTTCATGTTTCTTTGAGTCTGGCTCACTTCACTTAGTATAATTTTTTCCAAGTCCTTCCATTTCCTTACAAACGGGGCAATGTCATTCTTTCTGATAGAGGCATAAAATTCCATCGTGTATATGTACCACATTTTCCTGATCCATTCATCTACTGAGGGGCATCTGGGTTGGTTTCAGATTCTAGCTATGACAAATTGCGCTGTGATTAACATTGTTGTGCTGGTGGCTTTACTGTGATTTTGTTTGTTTTCTTTTGGATAGATACCCAAAAATGGGGCTGCTAGGTCATAGGGGAGTTCTATATTTAGCCTTCTGAGGAATCTCCATACTGCTTGCCAGAGTGGCTGAACCAGTTTACATTCCCACCAACAATGAAGTAAGGTTCCCTTTTGGCCACATCCCCTCCAACAATTGTTATTGTTAGTTTTCTTGATATATGACATTCTTACTGTGGTGTGATGGAATCTCAATGTTGTTTTGATTTGCATTTCTTTTATGGCCAGTGATGTAGAGCACTTTTTCACATGTCTCCTGGCCATTCACATTTCCTCATGAGAGAAGTCTCTTTGTAAGTCTTTAGCCCACTTGATGAAGGGGCTATTGGTTCTTTGTGGTTTTGTTTTGGAAGAGGGTAATTTTTTTTAGTTCTGCATATATTTTAGATATGAGGCCTTTGTACATTGAATGGCCGGTAAAGATCTTCTCCCAGTCTGTGGGCTTTCTGTTTATCTTGCAAGCTATGTCCTTTGCCCTGCACAAGCTCTGCAGTTTGAGGCAGTCCCATTTGTCCAACCTTTCTTTGATTTGTAAGCTTTCTGGGTCTTTGTTAAGGAAGTTCCGTCCTGTGCCAAGGAGCCCAAGTGTTTCTCCTACTCCTTCCTTTAGTGTTTTCAGGGTGTCTGTTTTGATTTCGAGGTCTTTAATCCATTTAGAATTGATTTTGGTGCAGTGTGATACATAAGGATCTAGTTTTAGTTTGTTGCATGTGTTGAACCAGCTTTGCTAGCACCATTTGTTAAAGAGGCTATCTTTCTTCCAAACTATTGTTTTAGCTCCTTTATCAAAGATTAAGTAGGCATACTGGGTTCATTTCTGGGTCTTCAATTCTGTTCCATTGGTCTTCAGGCCTATTCCGGTGCCAATACCAAGCTGTTTTTATTACTATAGCTTTATAATACAGCTTGAAGTTGGGTATTGTAATTCCTCCAGCACTGTTCTTTCTGCTTAGGATTGTTTTTGCTATTCTAGGTCTTTTATTGTTTCATATGGATTTCTGGATTGCTTCCTCTATTTCATTAAAAAATGGAGTTGGGATATTAATGGGCATTGCATTGAATTTGTAGATAGCCTTTGGCAATATTGCCATTTTGATTATATTAATCCTCCCAATCCAGGAGCATAGGAGGTTTTTCCATTTCCTTAGTTCTGACTTAATTTCGTTTTTCAAGCTTTTAAAGTTCTCATCGAAGAGGTCTTTCACTTCTTTGGTTAAGTTTATTCCTAGGTATTTTATGTTTTTGGGGGCTATTGCAAAAGGAGTTGCTTTCCTGATTTCCGCCTCGGTCTTTGGGTCGTTAGCATACAGAAAGGCCGTTGATTTCTGAGGGTTTATTTTATATCCTGCAACTTTGCTAAAGTTTTGGATCAGCTCTAGTAGCTTGGGGGTAGAGTCTATGGAATTCATTAGGTATAGGATTATGTCATCTGCAAAGAGAGAAAGTTTAACTTCATCTTTTGTTATTTGGATCCCCTTTATGTTTTCTTCTTGCCAAATTGCTCTGGCTAGAAATTCTAGTGCTATGTTGAAGAGCAGGGGAAATTTCAATAAGTTAGAAAAAGCCTTTCTTTTTCTTGTTGCTGTTGTTGTTTTTGTGGGAGGAGGGTGAGAGGGAAGGATTGGATGTCCTGGAGCTTAAATGCCGGGTTTGAGTGTTGTCTTTGAGCATTTTTGTTCTAGACTAGCACTGTACTATTGAACTACATCCCCACTTCCAGTTTTTGGGCCGTTAATTTGAGATTAGAGTCTCACAGGCTTTGCTGCATGGGTTGACTTCGAACCACAACCCTCATATCATAGCTTCAGAAGGAGCTAGGATTATAGGCATGAAATATCCATTGAAAACCTTTTTCCGTTTGCATGCTGACACAATTAGGTATAGAAATCTAGCTTCCCTATCTCTAGACCAGCCAGAACCTGGTGGCTCCCACCTGCAATTCTAGTTACTCAAGGGGCTGAAGTCTATCTTGGGTTCTAGCCAGCCATTGTTGGACAATGAGACTTACCCCCAATTAATCCCTCAAAAGCCAGAAGTCCACTTGTGGATCCAACAAGCCTTGGGTGAGAAAGCTAAGGAACTTTGCCTAAGTCCTGAGTCTATGTCCCAGTACTAGCACACACACACACACACACACACACACACACACACACACACGGCACACACGACACAAAACCTCTACAGAAAGGAAGGGAAAATAAATAAGAAGGAAAATGGAGAAAAGGTGAGAAGAGAATTCAACTAGCCCATTGAATCCATGGAGATTCATTTAATTTCCTCAATGGCTTCATGCACCACCTTCTTTAGTTATTTATGGGAGGGGGTAATCCCAAATTTATGGCTTACAATTGTGTTCATTGTGTATCTCCCCCTCCCCCCAACCCAGTTCTGTGGGCATACAAACCTCAGCTGGGCAAGTCTTCAGTACCCTGTGATATGATTGCAGCTGTATTCATCTGGGCAGTCATTGTCAGGGGATGGCTCAGTGGTGGGGCTGTGTGCTGGAGTAGCTGCACTTGGCCTTTCCCTATTGTTTGTGCTTTTCACAACATGACAACTGGGTTCTTTTACTTCCCATAGGAAAGAAGTGGAAGCTGCCAGTCCCAGTATTTCCACCTGCTGGATTGTGAGCTTGGATTGTATGGGAAGGGGAATATAAAAATGGAGAGGCAAAGGATAAATGACAAACTGAGGCAACAGCAATACTTACAAACTAGATGCTGTAAACTAGCTGTACATCTCATGGTGGGGAGGGAAGTGAGGAAAGTGGAGGAGGTAACAAGTTGGATATGAAATGTAAGCACTGCTTTATGTATGAAACTATAACCCCTCTGTCCATCACTTTGACAGTAAATAAATATTTTTATAAAAGAAAACGAGCAGAAAAGACACATTCCACTGACCAACAGGGACCAAAGCCTGGGAATGGCAACCAGATCTTCTTCAGCCAAGTAGAAAGGGAAATGGCAAAACTTCTCCTTGCCACCAGGGTCCCTGGGGTAAAGTTGGGGAGGGAAAGCAGATGGAAGCAGGGGACATAATGGTGAGAAAGTAATCTTATTTTCCTGAGCAATGGCAAGGTTTCAGAAGCACCTGTGTCTTTAAGGAGTGTCAACATCAGATGTGGTCTTGTTCTCAGTCTCTCTTCTCCAAAACCCTTAAGTGAGTTAGTTCCAGGGGAGGAGGAGAAGAGAAGATTCAGTGGAGCCACCAGTAAGGTCCAGGCTAAGCTACGACAGTCAGAGGGAAAGGTGAGTGCTTTCACTTCAGGTCATTTTCCATCACTCATCATCTATGAAATATACATGGAGTTGGAAAAGGACTAGTGGGGAGATTTAAAAATGGTTGTTCTTTGCACAAGTTCTGCTTCTTTGTGTTAATTCTGTTTTATTGGAAGATAGGTGTACCCACCTGTTCAGAAGCTATCTATGACGGTTACAGTAATATACAGCTCATGAGTTGAGCATCCGTGAGTAACAAACCTAACAATTTGACCTCCAAAGCCTATGATACAGTCCTTTGTAAACAGATCCCTGGTCTAGTAGGTGTTATTTGAGGCCGTAGCATCAATAACAACATGCTAACCAATCAGTTTTCTCACTCTTTTCAATACTATTAAATTAGGCTTTCAAAGTATGCTTTTTTCCATTTAAAAAATCTTAATATATATTGATTCAATTTCCAACATAACAACTCCTGCAGTAGATAATAAGCTCAAGTTGTATATAATTCAGAATAAGATGGGATGAGGCATAACATGTGTTTTCATGGTTATCATAGAGACCTCACTTTCTCTTAATATCTTATATATCACCTAAATGTGATTTTGCTGTCTCTCTATGATAGTTTCCCCTGAGAAGGTTTATTGTTTGAGTGGAGGCTTAAGATGGATCAGAACTAGCCTCACGATGACACTGAATTTGTACAGTACTGTAGTGGATATCAAATTGCATTCTACCCAGTACCAGGGCAGTCAGATCCACTGTACAGGCTACTGAGAATAGAAAATTAAGGAGACTAGATCAACAAGTCCAAAGTACCTGTGTTTCCATATTCTGGCTCTATATTACATGTAATCTGAAGAAGTTCAACACAAAGTTGCTGTTAAACACTATTTTAATAATTGCTATCTCTTTTTCTTTGATTGTTTCAACCATCCTAAATGCATTGGCAACATTGGCTATTCTTCCCACTCCCCCACCCCACAAATTGTAACAAGGCTCTATTATAAATTGGTACAACATTATCTTTAACAATGTTGATTATCTTTAAACCATGTTGCTCAGCATGACTACATTAAAGCATTATGAAAATTGGGTATATTATTTCTTCCTTTTCTGTATATAAAGGGAGCATTGTTTAGAAACAAGTAGCAGTGAAGATTGATTAGACATATCCGATTATACAACAATAGTAACTAAGACTCATTTAAATTCTCACAGAAATATGACAAAAAGTGCATGTTTAATGAATGGTATTGGGGTTATCAAATAAAAAACTAAATAAATAAAGAATAAAAGAATGTGAGGACATCTTACAATCTTAGGGCTTTTAGGTAAGAATAGATTGAAACCAGCTACAACCATAGAGAGTGACCTATCTAGCTTTATTATAGAAAATAGCTATCTTTCACATTTTTCATAAGAAATACATTGTCAAGATGAAAATGAAAATTTTCTCTTAGTACATCAAAGCTGTATTGCTCTTGAAGAAACACAAATTGTTTATTTGGGGGCTCTTGTAGAAGTATTAAAGATTATTTTGATATAGTTCTCAAATAGTTTCCCACAATCTATTGTCTTCTATTTTCCTTTCTCCTGTAGTCTTCTGTTTTAATGGACAGACTAATATTTTTATTTCTCCTCTCATGAACTTACACACAAAGACCATTTTCTGTAGAGCACTATTGCTCCTCTCACAAATTGAAGCTTTGCAGTTGATTCCTAATAAAGAGAAATGTACTTGTCAAAAAAAGTAAGTCAATTTCAAACACATTTGTGAAATGGGGAGTGTGCTAGTTTAAATGTTCTTAAATAAATGATTCTTAAAATTCAAAATTCAACACTAAATTTTTGTATCTATATAATTATGTGCTAGTAGGCTGTCTATCTTCTAAGTTTTCCCTTTGTAACTTGGACCCTTAGAACATAACATGTATATGTCTGTAAGTTCTCTTAAACAGAATCCATTGAAAAATAAATTATTTTAAAATAAAAGTTATGATTTGGGTTGAATCAAAATCACATTTCTGTTTATTAAGGAATAATATAATTCACACATTGCTTTATACAGTAAACAAAAGATCAATAAATGGTTCAAGTTGAGAATACATTGAAAATCACCATAAATAAAAAATAAATTATTAGACAAATAGAAAACTTGAACTAATCCTAACCATTCAACTATTTAATAAATAAAATAAATAATCGTCAGTTATTATGAAAACTATAAGGTGATACAATAGAAAGGCAACATTTTTTAAAGCAAATGTTGCCTTACTGAGTATTATTATAGTGTGGAAATCAAGTCTCTAAACCTGCTTGTAAAGTCTAAGTTGGATAACCACTGTAAAAAATTCCTTCACATTATCCATTAAAATAATAGACACAGAGTGACATTATTGATAGATATAAATGCAACATAATACTAGGCACTCAGAGCTAGACAGAATGATTATGGCAGCTTTTCATGTAACTGCCAAAGTTAGAAAAATCCAAAAGCACCAAATGTGTCTACTCATAAACTATAAGATAGATAAATAAATTCCACAGAACAAGAAAATGAATAAATTGATTATATATGAATAAAACAATAACAAAATCTCAAACAGTAGGAGCATACATAGGAATTATTCTACTTAAATGAATATATATTAAAGTCAGGACAGTGGCCAATCACTATTTCCTTAAGGAGATTCATGAGTAGCTTTGTGGTGAGGAGAATATTCTCTCTTCACCTGGAGATGATTCTTTAGGTTTGCATTTTGTAATCAATAGAGTTCTACATTTATAGTCTATGCACTTCTCTCTCTCTGCTACATTACTTTCTTCAAAATAGGGAATGTTGCAATGATAAGATATAGTCCATATAGTAAAAATTACTGTCTTGTTAATTCATTTCAGATGAATGCAGAATTATGATAGCTTCTCATAGTACATCAGAAGTGATTATTTCCTTCCTATTGCAAGAAAATACACATTCTAACAATAATTTGATTGAGCTACTAATGCTACAATTAGCTTGCAAACAATTCTTGATAATAGATAATTCTTGGTAATAGTTAATTAAAACAATGTCCCCTGTTCTCTGTGCAATCGATATTTGAAATGAGAATGCTACATGTTATATCGCTTCAACTTACAAAGTTATCACTTGAGTTATAATTTTTAAATAGATAAGAGGCAAATTCCTGAGTAAATACTGATAACTCAATAGATATGATAAAATATACAAAATTTTCTGTACTCATGCATTTATTTTGTAAATCCAAAAATGCAACTAGAGAAATAAAGTTTAATTGTTGTGCAACTTTACTGGTAACAAAACAGTTTAAAATTGATATAAATCCATAGTTTCTAATATAATCTTCAACAATAAGGCAAAGGACATTCCGTTTGTCCTCCAAGAATGAAAATAAAGCTATTTGAAAAACAGATTAATAAAACCCAAATAATTTGTTTAGCAGAGAAGTTAAAATATTTGAGATTCAATAACTGAAAAAGAATTTAAAGGAAACAGAACAAGGTATAGTCAAACCTATGGAATATTTGCAATGAAATGAATAAAAATTAACAAAAAGTTGGCTCTTAGAAAAGAGAATAATTAGCTGGGCACTTTTGGCTCACACCTAGAATCCTAGCTACTCAGGACGCTGAAATCTGAGGATCCCAGTTCAAAGCCAGCCCAGGCAGGAAAATCTGTGACCCTTACCTCCAATTAAACACCAGAAAATTGGAACTGGAGCTATGCCTCAAGTGGTAGCATGCTAGCCTTGAACTGAAAAGCTCAAGGTCCAGTGCCCAGGCCCAGGGCTCAAGCCAAACAACCAACAACACCAAAAAAAGAGAAAGAAGAAAGAAAGGAAAAAAAAAGAAAGAAAGACAGAGGGAAAGAAAGAAAGAAAGAAAGAAAGAAAGAAAGAAAGAAAGAAAGAAAGAAAGAAAGAAAGAAAGAAAGAAAAAGGAAGGAAGGAAGGAAGGAAGGAAGGTAGTAAAAAAGAGAATAATTAATAACTCTTTGAAGAAACATAACAGACACCAAAGGGTTCTAAATGAGCTTACTTGTGAAAAACTAAGCAATTCTTACAACAAGCACCACTGGAAATAATGTCAGGAAAGATGACTAAATAGATGTAGGACAAAATAGAGAATATCAGGCACAGTCTTGGAGAGATTGCTATAAAATAGTTACATAATAGAATGGTGTAATTATTCTCAACATGCCTTGTGAACTCATACTACTTGTTTTTTCTCTTTTCCCTTGTCTGCTTGTTTGACTGACTGGTTTGTTTAGTTTTGTTTCTCATGTACTCCCTTCCTGTGGCTGTACCCTCGCTACCACTCTATTACATCTGAGTATCCTGGATACTGTCTGTACCAGTAATAGAACTGGGGAAGGGAGAGGGAATACCAAAATTGAAAGACAAAGAACAAAAACCATTCAAAAACCAACACTTACAAAACCATTTAGTGTAAACCAATTGCCAACACTTGGGGGGAGAGAGGAAGGGAGGGGGGGAAATGAGGGAGGAGATAACAAGTAGAACAAGAAATGTACTCACTGCCTTTCATATGAATCTGTAACCCCTCCGTATCACACTTTGACAATAAAGAAAAAAAAATTCAAAGAACCAAAGCAAAAAAAAAGAAAAAGAGTATGACTTGCACTATGGTGTTCGATAAAGTAAATTCTGGCCTATTGCCTGATCACTTTGTGTGATTATTATTTTTAAGAGTCCCATATTTTCCCTGAGAGAGAAAAATAAGTACAAATTAGGTGTATTTTCACTACAAACCTACAATCTATTAGTCAAGCATAACTTTCTAAAATGTCTGAAGTTATTTTCCAATATATATAAGGATATTATGTAGTTGGTACTATAAAATCAAATTAACAAGATTTGAATATTAAAAATATCAGTGAACCTCTAATTCCTAGAATTTCAATCATTTATTCTAAAAATAAGCATGAAAACATAATTATGGAGGCAATGGATGTGGCTTTGAGTATGATTATGTATAAGCAACTGTCTTTATGCTAGATATGTAATCTGTTTTCTACAAATATTTACATTACACACTACAAGAACATAGATGAATCAAGTGAGGCCCATAAAGGTTTTGAAGAGAAATTTGATGTTAACTGCTGGAATAAATTAGAAAATATATCTGTGTGAGATTTCTTTTTTGCTATTCACTAATTCATTTTATTTCTCTACAGACTAGAGAATGAATAAAACTATCCATATCTAAGTGAATGACCATGGGGGCATCCATATATGAGACAAAAATATTCTCTACATGGTTTAACATTTTATGAGATTCCTGTTGCTTTCATTTGCACTGGGAGAAGAAAGCCCAAAATACAGTATGAGATTTTTCAAATGAAAAGCTATCACAATAATTCCTTAGGCATTGAGTGCCTTCAAAATCCAGGTACCCTACAGAAATACATCCAGAACAAAGTTCCATTTATTTTTGTTTTTTTCTGGAGACAATTGCTGATGTCTTATGGCACAAAGTCTAAGCATTGATGGTATGTTATTTTTCGTACTGGCTCTGAAAGTAAGAATGTGGTAAAATACTTTTTAAATACTGATTTGATATCACTCCCAATCGACTATCATAACAGCCACTCTACTTCCTCTTTTAACTTTCCTAACTACCAATCTTGAAAATATTATTTCATCTGCAAAATGTCTTTTATCTTCAAATTCTTTAGAAGGATTAACTACGTATTTTATCATTGTATATAATTTAAAAAAACTAACAAATGTTTTGGTAAAGAAGACCTTAAATAAGAAATCCCATTACATCATTAAGGCCAGGCTGTGTCACAATGTAGATTGCAAAGTCTTTTCTTTCCTTAATTATCACCTTAAAAATGAAAAAACAGTGTCACTGGTACATGACCAGTGAGCTGTGTCTGGCCCTGTTGAGATGTAGTTCATCGAGTCAGGAGTGTATGTATGGTGGGCCAAGCAGCTTGTCTCACAGTGACTTAGAGATGAAAGAGAATCATAGGGACCACAGTTCCCTTCCCCCAAAGGCACACCATTAAAGACTTAAGACCTCTTCCTAAGCCCCATTCCTTTAAGGTTTCACCATATTCCTAAAGCACTACAGGCTGGGGACTACACTTTTTACTTGTGGGACTTTGTGGAAATGTCACCGCAGCATCCTGACATTTGAGAAAACAAGGAAAAGGACTGCCCTTCTTCCCTTGCCTTTTCTTCTCCAGATGAAGATGGCAATAATACCTACCTGGTTTTGCTTGATTCATAGCATAAGAACCTCATTCCAGAGATCTTTTCCATACCCACAGAAAAGTATGTCACATAAGAACAAAATCATACAAAATATACATTATCACCCTTATACCAATGTCTCATGTCTATACTCCTAGGTACTTGGGAGGCTGAGATTTTGGGGATTCCTATTTGAGAAAAACCCCAAGCAGGAGAAGGTTAATGGGATACTTTCTCAAAGAACAGCTAGATCTTCAGGCAAAACCTGTTATCTTAGTAGCACTAGGAAGCCTTCCAGAAGGGGATCAGGCCAGTCAGAGATCCTGACCCCATCTCAAAAATAAAGAGCAAAAGTCAGGATTGAGTATGGCTCTGTAATAGGACTTACTGTTTAGCCAGCAAGAGACTCAAATCACAGTGCCAATAAATAAATAAATAGCAGCATATAACCTTTTCCATTTCTCGGAGTCTTAAGTTTTGAAGGCTCCTATATCACAAGAAATTTATGTTAAACAAATATCCATGTTTTTCTCTTGTTAATCCATCTTTTAGGAACTCAGTCTGGAACATAGCCATGAATCGGGTAAGAAATATATTTTCTTCCTACCACCATCACAATAGTGATTTAAGAACTTGTCTCTTATGCCTTCTCCCAAGAAGCCTTCCTCGACCCCTAAATCTTCTGTCATTGAAAATAAAACTCGTGGGCTCAGAAATATTTTTGTTCAGATCAGTTCTCTATCCCCTGTGCTTAGAACAATACCCAGAAGAGTTCCTCAGTAAATGGTTGAGAGAATGGATACTCCTTTAAATTCCCCAGGGTACTTATGTCAGCTTATAGTTGTCCAAGAATTGTTAACAACTTTGTATGGATCTCTTATGTGTGTTCTACTCACTTCCCTAGTAACATTAAGGAGAATAACATGGCTATTCATAATTCATGTTAGTAAGGTGGATACATTTTAGCCTATAGGATTGGAATATATGCAAAACCTAATGTATAAAGATGAGCTGATAGAATTAAATATGGCAATTTCAGAGTATGAAGACACAAGTCCTATAATATAAAGAAAAGGATTCATGAAATATGTTAGCAACAAATTGAGAATGAAAGAAATTGTTTAAGTGGAGATAAATCAAGAATAATACATTTAGAAATATTTCATAATATAAATATTTAAAAAATATATATACACTAACAATGATAAAAATAAAAGAAGTAATTTTACAAAGAAACTTTTAGACTAATTTCTTAATAATTAAGATGCAAAAGTTAAAAATTGGAGCCAGATATTATATAATCCTGAAGTGCTATAAATTTAAATTTGCTTTTCTGTAGTTTAATTAGTAACATAGACATATAACAAAAACATTTGGAATCTTCATGAGACTGTTTTGAGACAAAGATTGTTAGTGTCTCTATGTAAGAGAAATTTAAAAATGTCATTAAGAGTTTATAAACAACATAGAAACTACTTTATCAATACAGAGTTTTTAAAAGAAGAAAAGCTATTTATAACAGATATAATATGGACTTTAAAAAATTGTGTGTCTGACTATATACAGGCTGAAGGCAAAATAGCATTTCTAGTCAATTTCTATAGGCATAGTTCCTGATATAATTAGAAAATAAATTACATTACGCATATACTATTTTTGTACTAATTATCAGAATTTTTATTAGTAATTCTGTGACTACATTAAAAATTATAACAACTGAAAAAATATAACTGTTAGCTAATGTATTTTCCTATTCTAAGTGTAGAAGTTTCTTAGACAAAAGTCTCTTTTTGCCTTTTCAAACATAAGCTAATTATGACAAGACTAATGCAAGTCCATGCCTGCACATCCTGTTAGCTAGGCCCCTTACTCCTAGAATATATATAATGTTCTTATGCTCAGTAAAAGACACATGGCCGTCCAGGGCAGTACCATTTATATTATTCAAAGTCTAAGAGTAAACAATTTATCCACCATTAGTAGAGAAGTAAAGAATATGTAGCTTATCTGCATCCTAAATATATAATACAACTAATTAATCAATGAGAATACACGCAGGACAAGCACATAGAGGAATGAATCTGTGAAACAGGCTGAGTAATGAAAGCAGGCACAATATAGTAGAGAAGAATAGATTCTATTTCATACAACTTTCTTAGATGGGTAAAAGAACAATACTGATTGAGTCAGGGCACTAATTACTCATGGGAAGGGGGGTACCTAAAAGAAGATACTACAGGGGCCTGAGGGTCATTGGGAAATGCCTATAGTTTGACTTTGTAATGGTGTACAGCTCATCCACATTCAGAAAACTTGCAATATTCTCCACTTGTGATGCATGAACGTTTACTGTGTGTAAATCTTTCATTAAAATTTACCCTAAATGGCTTATTTGGGAGCTTAAAAAGCAACACACACTGTCAAGACTTTCAAGAAAGACCCCAGTTCTGACTTAAATGCTGTGCACTTCTTTGGCTGTACTAATGATCCACATATTTGTTGGCCTTTTCCAGAGATTTTTTCCAATTAATTTATGTATATAATCACAGCCTGTGTCTTTGAGTAGGGATGGTTAGGATGACTGTATATTTAGGTATATTTGATGAGCAGATTGTTAATTCAACTGATGTTAGTTACATATTTATTCATAACTCCTCACAACACATGAAAAGCAGGATATTTTGACCTGATCTCATAAAGTTAGACCTAATTTTACTTATACCCTTCCACTTTCCTTAGGAAAGCCCTGTTCTACTAACACTTGAATTCTAAATTTACAAAGTTAAACTTTGCATTGTTTTTCTACTGCTAGGATACAGGAAATGTTTCACTTAGGGGAAAAAAACATAAAATTATGTCTGTTGTAAATAAAACAATATCATGTTCTTTTTAAATTTGATAGCAAACTATAAACTGAAAAACCAACCAGCTTGCCTGGTAGGAGGCTCCATATGGAAATAATGAGTCACTCAATCTGTGAACAAACATTAGTTGAACATCCACATTGAACAAACCACCATTCTAACTCTGAGAATGCACAGGTAAACACAAGCATGTTACCTGCCCCCATGAGCCTTTCTGAGGAAAGACTGTGGACAGGTGAAAAACAAAGCTAGTTGAAAGGCAGAATCCAAACTCTGCAAAAATCTAAACACTTCATTTCACCACTTATATATGCAAAGCATGATCGCTTTGTGAATATAATGCCAAGCTTTTATTGTATATCCCTATGTTGGAGATCTGTACTCAATGTGTGCTTTTACTCATAAGAGTATAATTTTCACATTCAGTTCTTCTAAGTAGTCCAGGGATGAATCAATATTTATAAAATTTTCTCCTCCCATCTTTACCCACAAGTTTTATAGTTCATTTGTGTTCCTGCTTATCCAAAGACAGATAAACAAACAAGACAAAAGGAAAAGAAAATGAAACCAGCAACAAAGAATAAACCTCTTGGTTCTGTTTCTTGGAGTTCATTTCTACAAATGGTATTTTATATGATCAGATGCCCATAGGTATAGTGCCTTTGTATTCCTAGAGACCTATGTAATTTGTCATATTTCAGTGTACTTTTTTTTTCACCATCCAGTGAGTTTAGTTGTAGATCTGTAGGCACATTCTAGCTACCACATATGAGGGCAACCTATGTTTCTCAGGGTCTGGCTCAATTCACTTAAAATAATTTTTTACATCTCTTTCCTTTTCTTTATGAATGGTACAACATCATTCTTTCTGATCAATGAGTAGAATTCCATTGTGTATATATACCACAGTTTCTTCATCCATTTGTCCCTTGAAAGGCATCTGGGCTGATTCCATATCTTGGTTATGGTAAACAGTGCTATAGTAAACATAATTGTACTGGTAGCTTTAGTGTGGTGGTGTTTGTGGCCTATTAGGTAAATGCCCAGGAGTGGAATTTCTGGGTCATAAGGAATCTATATGTTTTGTCCTTTGAGGAACATCGGTACTGCTTTCCAGATTGGTTGAACAAGTTTACATTCTCACCAACATGGTAATCAAGTTTCCTTTTGGCCACATCCATGCCAGTAACTGGGAGAGAGTGAGGAAAGGGATGACATTGTTCAAAATGAAATGTGCTCTTTATCTGACTTATGTAACTGTAACCCCTGTAACAAGAAGAGAAACACATAAAAGGAAAGATACATCAGAGCAAAACAAAAAGACAGTAATGGAGAAGCCTTAGTTCCAAAAGTTGAAATGGAATTTATCTCTGTTTTGGGTTATTCTTTTTGGAAATAAATAATTAAAGACAAAACAAAACAAAACTCCAATATCAACTGGAATACCCTGTGTCAATGATGAATTAGAATGAAAGATTTTGTCTGAACCTAGATAAAAAGAAAACAAAACAAAACAAAAATGACTATTCCAAATTTGGTCACAGAAGTGAGCAAATATTCCCAATCTGGGCTATAGAAGGGACTACTGCTACTTTATCCACTTGTCTTTTTCTAATCTGTCTGTTCTTCCTGTTAGAGAAGACCTGTCCAGATATTCACTTATGGAAATATGCCTAGTTCCTGACACTATGCAACTAGTCCTCAGCAAAGTCCTATTCCATATGACTTCTTTCCCAAATCCTCCAACCTAAGCCTAAATGTTAAGATTTTTTTTCTATTGAAAAAGTGAAGTACAGAGGGGTTACAAAACAGCCCTTTGCTGAGATTCTTGCGTTCCCAAAGAATCCATCCTCCCTCTATGAAATAAGTCAGTAAGACCTGGTTCACCTCCCTCCAGTGGTGAGTATGCTGCTGTTGGGCCAGAGACCATTAACACATTTTAAAACAATACTGCTTGAGGTATAAAATAGTTTTCATTGTAAATTTTTAGTTAGATGGTACAGAGAAATTCCCTTTGTGTAAATTCTTCTAATCTATTTTTGATGTTGTTTTACAAAACTCTTGTTTTCTTGTAACCCTGTAAAAGAAAAAAATACATATGAAATGTACTAAATGCAAAATCCTTTCAACTTTTAAATATTATTTTCCCCAGGGAAAAATGAGGGAGGAAGTAACAAGTTGGATAAGAAATGTACTCACTGCCTTACTTATAAAACCGAAACTCCTCTATAAATTACTTTGAGAATAAAGAAGAAAAAGAAAAAAAAATTTCCCACAGTTTTCCCTACTATATTTATGCTAATGGGGAAACCTACTCATATGAAGAAACTAGACCTAAGAAACAAATCATATGACATGACTGTAAAGGGAGGACTTAGCAAGGAGGACTTAGCTGGGCTAGAACCAGTGGGAGAGAAAGGAGAAGGTAAGGAGTATTATAAAATATACATATATTTTCATATATATTCATATATATGAAACCCACAAAAACTGTTAAAAAGGAGGGGAAAAGAGTATTAGAAATGACAGATACAAGGTAAATTCCATCCAAATACATTATATATGTGCATGCAAATATCACAATCAACACTTTGTAATTAAATGTGCTAATAAAATATTTTAAAAGAAAAAAAAAAAAGGGGGGCTGGGAATATGGCCTAGTGGCAAGAGTGCTTGCCTCCTACACATGAAACTCTGGTTTGATTCCCCAGCACCACATATATGGAAAACGGCCAGAAGGGGTGCTGTGGCTCAGGTGGCAGAGTGGCTAGCCTTGAGCGGGAAGAAGCCAGGGACAATGTTCAGGCCCTGAGTCCAAGGCCCAGGACTGGCAAAAAAAAAAAAAAAAAGAGTTTGTTAAATCTAGGTTCTACATATAAGGGAAAACATGGATCCTTTGTCTCTCTGCACCTGACCTATCTCAATTAATATAATTTTCCAAGTTTTTTCACTTCTTTTTAAACAGTACAATATCCTTTTTTTCTATTGCATGAGAAAAATTCCATTGTGTGTATATACAATATTTTCTTGAGCCCTCCACTATTGAGCTTTCTGAATCACTTAGGCTAATTGTTGTGCTGGGGATCGAATCCAGGTTCTTATGCATGCTAGGTTACTGTTCTACTACTAATCCTAACCCTCAACCTTATTTAAACAATGTTTATATAAGTGATAGCATTTCTTTCATACTAGTTTCTCATTGGTATAAACAAATTACGATAATAGCATATAATTGGTATAAACATGTGAAACGAATTCCAATTTATTCTTCATAAACATGTAAGATGTTCAGAATTTTATCCTGCCTGATAACTAGAAACATTGTTGAATATTGCTTGTGAAATCTGGGCATTTAGCATCCTAGCATACTTCCTCCAAAGATTAAAAAGAAATAGTTCAGTAAGCTTTCAAGTAGTTACAGATTAAATCATGTAGTTCTGCAGTTTAATAAGCGAGCCAACAACCACTTGTGGGCCTTGAAATGGTGAAATGAGACTAGTCAACATAGAGACTCATAAGTATAAAATTTACTGATTGTTGGCACATTGTTATATCTAAAATCTCTTTAATCATCTTATACCAATTGTGCATCATAATGATAACATTTTGTAAACATTTATATTGGATTATGCAAACAATTTCACCTGTCTCATTCACTCATTTCAAAGTAACTATTAAAACTTTAAAAAAAATAAAGTTGGAGGCATGGCTCAATTGGTATAGCACTAACCAATGAGTAAAACCAACAGTTATCGAGTTAGATTCCCTATTTCTGAAAAACAAATAAATCACACATGCAGGTGGGAATTATGACTCTGATACATTTCTATTGTACATGTATTTTCTCAAATGTACATATAAATTTATATTTGATTTCAATAAATATGAGATGCGCACATGTACTTCAAAATAAATAAGCAATAGTAATGCACTGCATAACATGGTTGATCTCACAGAAGAATCAGCAGAAAGAAAGAATCAGACTGAGCTTCACACATTAGCTCTTTGGTCTAGTTCCATAGGCTTGCTCCATAGGCTAGCTCTGGGCTTTACACTAGCTTACTACTGCACACCAGCCTACTGTACCAGCATACTGCTGCATACTAGCATATTCTTGACAATACTGCAATGCTTTCCATGTCTTCCCATTAAAATGACAACTCTGTAATTAGGCACATTCAAATTGTACACTGACAAGGATGTACTAAAGGATCATATTAGAAAAAGTGGAAAAAAGAGGTCGAGGAAACAGAAAAATATAATAACTCAGATTAACATCAGGGAGTCTGTCTCCCCCTAGTGTTAGGAGGATAGAGTGGTTACAGAAGGCAAAGAAATAACCTGCCCACAAGGATGAACCTAAATAGTGGTAACTCAGGGAAAACATGTCAGAGGAACATAAAGCTCGCCATCAGTCTCCCTTTATTTGATCTTTAATCAATGCCCCCTTTGACCAAAGCCAAAAGAAAGCTAGAGGGTAATGGTATCATTAAGTGAACTATACAGATCCACTTCTATTATAGACCACAGAACAGAGTGCAGAGATGGTAAGGTAGCTTGGTGGACATTAATGAAATGTACAGAACACTATTATTTTATAAATTTATTTCTAACCATAAGATCATACATTTGAAGGAATAGATACAATTTAATGAAATAGAAAGCAATCAAGCGGCTTGGGATATATATTGGTGGAAGAGAACCTAGCATGTGCAAGATCTCCAACATTGCAATAAAAATAAATTTTGGAAGTAAAAAACTGTTACTGCTTTAGATATTTATACAGTACTTAGTAGATCTAGTAGTTTTTTAAATAAATAATTATTGACTCCTGGTTGACATTTCACTTTTATTTCATGTAACTTTCAACCACCTGATAAGCTAATTTTGATAGGAAATTTTAAAAAATGTTTTAATATTAAATGTAGGCAAATGGCATTGCAACTTAATGTGCTAGAAATGTTGTGTTATTTGGGACTCTAATAATCATTTATCTAGCCAGAATAAGGCTTAGGAACTGAAACTGTGTAGTTTACTGAATGGACCTATTGCTTTGTAATGAAAAAATATTTACTAAATCTTTTCAAATTCTGTATGGTAAGTCCAAATCTGAACTATGCAGTTAACATTATCAGTTCTTCTTCAAGATGAATAATTTAAAATTTTCTTGTCTGTGTCCAAAGGAGAGACATAAATATTGATGCTATTTTCTATACAAATAAGAATGAAATAGATTAACTGAGAAAGATAAATATGACTTCCTTAGACCCAAAAATATATTGAAAGAAAGAATTAACTAATTTGGTTGAATTCACTGATTATAAATCTCAATGTGGCTTGGGAGTCATGTAGTTTCTCAATATGACTGTTTCTAAAATGTTAAAGAAAGTTCTAGAACTAGTCATGCATCTGTCTTATCCCAGTACTTGGGCAATGAAAATCAGGAGGATCAAAAGTTGAGGCCAATCTTAGGGAAAAAAGTGAGTCTATCTCAAACAATAAGGGTGTCATGGTTCCAGCTAAATAGTAGACGTAGGGAGGAAGGTCACATTTCAAAGCATTTTTAATCAAAGAAAGAAAGACACCAAAACAAGATATTGTCATAAAATAGCTAGACCATTAAAAAACTAAAGGCCTGGTTCAAGTGGTAAAACACCTGCCTAACAATCAAGAGTCCCAAGTTCAAACCCTAGCAGTACCAAAAATTATCAGAAAATTTTTTGTTTGTTTGTTTGTTTGTTGCTGGTCCTGAGGCTTGGACTCAGGGCCTGAGCACTGTCCCTGGCTTCCTTTTGCTCAAGGCTAGTACTTTGCCACTGGAGCCACAGTTCCACTTCTGGCCTTTTCTATATATGTGGTGCTGAGGAATGGAACCCAGGGCTTCATGAATATGAGGCGAGTGCTTTACCACTAGGCCATATTCCCAGCCCTTATCAGAAAATTTGTAAAACAAATACCAATACCAAATGATAAAACCTCACAGACTTCACCATTGTCAATCACTTCACACTGCTACCAAATTGAACAAATTACACAGATGGATTCAACGTTTTCACTGTCATGAAAAATGCAACTAAAAATAAGGCTATATGATTTGGGTCCTGCCCATCGACAACTCAATAAAATTATTTTTTCATATGTTATAAATTAATCTTGCAAGGGACCAGTGGCTTCTACTCTTAAGTGTAGCTACCATGGTGACTGAGATTAGAGGATGCCATTTCAAAGCCAGCCAGTGAAGAAAGGTATGACAAACTCCATCTCAAAAGAGATAGGCCTTCAGGGTTGGCAGGCCAGTTTGCAAGCAAGCCACATAAGAATGTGAGTGAGTGTTAAACCTCAGAACTGGCATAAACAAAGAAACAAACACATAAGTAAATAAATAAATAAAAATGTCATTATAAAGCAATTAAAATACAGCCTCATCTACAAAATGGTATTTTTGAGGCAGTTAAATATTTAGCCAGTTGAAAAGTATAAAGTAGGATATGCTATCAAATAACCCTATCACTTTGGTCTAGGGTGTGGTATGATCAGAAAAGGTCCACACTTAGGTCTAAATTTTGAGAAGTCCACAGTTCTCATCAATGGTGTAGTTGCAAGTCCGTAAGGAAAGTGACATGCATGCCTACCTTCTTTTAGTTTTAGCTGTGGCCATTTGCTTCTGCAGAAACAATTCCAAATACCAGTTATCCCATTGACCAGTGTTTACTTTCTTGATGTTACAATGTGAAACAAAGCATCTTCTAATTTTCTCTCAGGAATATATTTCCACTGTGAAAAATTTATGAGTGAAATGGTCCGGATTTCCATTGCTAAGGATTTTTAAAATTTCTTTGTGATAGCCAGAATGAAATTATATTTCCATTGTGTGTTTCCTTAGTCTAACATGATTATAAAATTACTATATTACATGATTATTGTCTTTATCCTTACTTTTATCTCACTTTGTTTTAAGAAATTTAGGAGGTTAATTATATCTTATTTGTTAGATTTCATAATCATCATTTATCTTATTTTACCTATCCAGTGCTAATGAAATACCAAAGCAGGCATTGGCAAAAGAAGTAAAAGGCATTTTTGTAATCATGAACATTTCCAGAACTAATTAAATAGACAAAAAAAACAAGAAAATATTTAAGATAAAATAAAAGAGAAATTATCTTATAGTCAACCCAAATAGCTATTTCTTAGGTACATAGGTATGTGAGTACAACAGTGTTGTCTACATTCAGAATGACAGTTACAAAACAAATAGCAATAATTCTTGTTTTTTTTGTTTTTGTTTTTGTTTTTTTTTGGCCAGTCCTGGGCCTTGGACTCAGGGCCTGAGCACTGTCCCTGGCTTTTTCCGGCTCAAGGCTAACACTCTGCCACCAGAGCCACAGCGCCCCTTCTGGCCGTTTTCTGTATATGTGGATGTGGTGCTGGGGAATCGAACCATGAGTTTCATGTATAGGAGGCAAGCACTCTTGCCACTAGGCCATATTCCCAGCCCCAACAAATAGCAATAATTCTAAAAAAATAAAATAATGAAGTTCAAACTCAAATAATGTGCCTTATTCAGTATAATTCACTATGTATGTCAAACTTTTTATTTATAAGAATGACAAAAATAAAAAGTATATTCAAAAACCGGTGGATTTTTTCACTTTTTATGATCATCCATTTAAAAAATCAACTTTTACACATCAATTTAAAACTGGTGTTTTCTATTTGCCTACATATTTAATACATCCCAAGGGCCATTTGTAAGTGCATAATTATTCTTACAGAGTGTTCTACCCTATAGTCGAGCATCATTAAAGTTAAATTTTAAGTTTGCACTGCAAAATGATATTTAAGACCTCTGTCAAAGAACAAAATTAGACCAGATGGAGTTAAACCAGTAAGGAATACTTGTAACACTGAATTTATTCACTTCATTTTAAACAAAAGGTAGGAGACTTCTTATACGCTGTGATAAAGCACTAAAGGATAGGATGATTAAAGTGGTAAGAGGGAAGAAGCAAGAGAAGGGTAGGGTGATGCACTTATGGCATCCATGTTTGCTATTGGGTGTGGAAGTTTGGTTCAGATCTTCCCACTGAACTAGAAAAAAAGGGTAGTCTTTCCTGCTTTCAAGAGACAGCTTCTGAGCTCTTTAGGAAGACATTTCTACACTAAAGAAAACTTACAACTCAAAGAAGACAAGAGATTTATAACTGAGAGTCTCCTAAATGAAATGAGATTTCAAAAAAAAACAACAAAAAAAGGAAGGTACTGTCCCTAGAGTCAGAAATCCCTCCCAAGGGATGAAGAATTTAAGCTGCCCTACCCAGTGTCAACTTGCTTATCTTCTACCTGTCATTTCCCTGATAAAGAAAGAATGCCTACAACCACTCTCTGAATAATTTTTATCATTGGATCCTTTCCTCAGAATAGCTATAAATCTTAATAATGTCTTGAAAATGTACTGTTATGCTCACTTTTCATATAGGGACAAATTACATTCAGAAAATGCTAAATCTCATTACATAAACATACAGGATCCACCATGCCATTATTTTTTTCTGTTAATAAATAATATTTAATGGCTTCAAAAAGATAGATATTATAAGTAGAGCTTCAATAACCTTCCCCATACATAGAGATTCTAACACAAATAGTAATGTTTTTAGATATATATGTATGTATATATATATATATATATATTTAATGGCAAGAGAAGGGGTAACCTTGTCCACAAAGAAATGTATTCACTTTTTGGCTTATGAAACTGTAACCCCTCTGTATATAACCTTCCTCATAACAATTAGAAAATTTTAATGGTTCCAGATCAAAACAATTTAGTAGTTGTTCAACAAAGGAGAACAAGGACTGCCACTGATGTTATCAGTTTCAAAGATAAACTAATTTAATACCATATGTGTATATTACTCATTTAGCCAAGTTAATTAGAACCTATGTGGTTTTCTACTTGCTCACCTCTTTTCTGATAGTTCCATCTTAAAGTAGCATTTGAAGTTTATATTCTACAATGCTACTGTTAGACATTGTAATTCTAAATAGTTCCATTACTACTAGCACGTGTAAAAAGTTCAGCAGCAATCTACCTATTGAAAGTCCTTGATCCAGCTTACTGAGGGTTACTGGCCTATGACATTAAATCTAGATTTTTCATCAAGTCATGCTATTATTTTTTCAGATATTCTAATGCTATGTTTTTAAAGAAAGCTAAATTAAATGCAATGGACTCACTTTTTGGTTTTTGTATGTTGAAATGAGTTTGGCACCAATATTTCTCTATAATGTGCTATGGTGTAGATTTTAAATATCCTAAATAGGTTCAGGTGCAAAATGTCTAGCTGCCAAGTTTGGACACTAGTGAGAGACACTGTAGCCTATAAGGGTCTTTCTGGAAGAAATCTGGTGTCATTGAGAGGAGTATTGACCTCAGCATTAGGTATGACTGAAATATTGGAGTGTCAGATCTGAGCAAAAAGCCAGTGACAGCATGAGGCCCTATGTTTAAGTCCCAGTATTGTCTCTAAGGAGGAGGGGGGTGGGAGAGGGGAGGGGGAGAAGGAGGGGGAGATAAGAGAAAGGAAAAACAATAATTTTAATATTATTATTATTTAAGTAATTGAAGCATTCATATGTAATGACACATGCATAAACGCTTCTCACTATGTGATAAAGAAGTTCTTGCAACCATTTGTTTCTTCTCCTCCTTCTTCCTTTCCTTTTTCCTTGCAGCCTGAGACTGAAGTATATAGAAGTTCATGGCAAATGTTGATTTGTTTCTCACTTTTATACCAATTCTGGCAACCTTCAGAAAAAGATTCTTATTAATCTTTCTTTAAGAAGGTGCCTGAGGCACTGTCTATGATCTCTATAATTAGGACTAAGTCAGTAACTAAGATGGTTTCAAAATCTTCTCATTGTGAATTTCAAGTCAGTTCATCAAATCCTGCTTAGGAGTCAATAATTAGTGCTAGTTCATTTTGAAACAGGCTCCAGTTAAATGAGTGATACGGAGGCTCAATGACGCTGGAGTATAAATGATCCCGTGACTAAAACTATTTAGGTATAGTTCACAATTCAAACCTTTGAGAATAATGACTAACAACTCAACTTAAAATTGCTTGGATATCACTTTTCTAATACAGAAGCTGAATATTCATGAAAAAGACAAAGCATTCTGCTGTCATTGTAATAAAAGTTAATTTGTGATATAGATATATCATTTGGCTAAATTCCTATATTTAGTGAAACAGTGAAATCTATGAGCTCAGCTCAGCTCTATGCTATGGCTATTTTCCATTTTGGGGGTGGGGGAGGCGTGGTAGGTCTAGTGAGTAGATATAGGCAAAATTTTACTTTTTCCTCCTTTCCATTAGTAAACATGTAGAGACCAGGCATGTTTTTTTTTTTCTCCTCCACAATAGATAAGTGGATCTTGATGGCTCATCCACAAGAACCACTTTATTTGAATAATAACAACAATGAAGTCTATTAAGATGTAAATATGAGAAAATTTGGTTCAAGAAACTTAGGAACTTGTGTTGTGCAAGTTCCTTGAAAGATGTACCTGTAAGCCAACTTAGAACATAACCTGGAAGCATTGTCCTCTGAAACAAAATTGGAAAAACAAAGCAAAAGCATATGCAAGTGAATTTTTAAATCAAATAATTTACTGTTTAGTATGTTCAAGGTTTGGACAACTACAACTCCCAAGAACATTGCTGCTCTTTGTGGACTGTACCATCTCTCACACATCTCTTTGACAATTCTGAGTGGTCTTAAACTTGGCAAGCCTGGATTCAGTCCTATGTCCTATAGACTAAAATGTTAACTAGGGGAGCTTTCTACCAGTGACCAGGAATTTAGTGTGCAAGAATTTAGAGACACCAAGATCAGGAGCAAATTTCTGTTAGATTCTTCACAAGTTTATGTGGTCGGGAAATACTAATTGCTTTTGTAAAAATCCTGAATTCAAAATTTGGCTCCATTTTTTCCTTACAAACATTAGCAAACTTTCTAAACCAAATTCTTGTGACTACAGTGTGAATTATAATGACATGTTTAAAAATCTAAATAAGAGGATAAAAATCAATATAGGAAACTTGTATGAGAGGAATTCAAATAACTTCTAACATTGGGACAGTTTGTGTGTGTTAAACATTTCATGTAAATAGAGGTGATTTTTAGCTGGCATGATAAGCACCATGACTTTTATTCATGGGGTTAAGGAATCATAGAAGATATGTATCTTAGCTCATGTAGCAATTCAACCAACTCAAATTACAAAGTTATTTTGTGCCCTTATATGTTTGCAGGCATTGTTCAGGAGAAGTGAAATATGTATTTGCAGAGTCAGGAGTGGCATCATAGTTTATTCAGATCATAATTAGGATTTTATATTACTACAGTAATGAAGAAGAGCAACAATTAGAAGATAGTATTTTAGAATGTAAGAAAGTGTTAGACCTTGGATATTCAGGCTTAAAAAGCTCATAGTGTGGCTTTTCAAGTTCCAAAAAAGGACACAAGTCAAAATAATTTTTAAAAAATCATTGAAAACCTAAAAACATTTCTATTCTTTCAATGTTGTCTGTTTTAGAAAGCTTTCTAGATGATATGACATGTAAGTGCTCTGATTTAAAAAGAATGAAGTTCAGGGTTGATTTGGCTTTGATAAGCAACTTGATTTATTTTTTAAATCAGTTCAATCTCATCTCTGTTGGGGGAAGCTTATTTTTAGGGCTATACATCTGGTGGCCAGCTACAAATTTATGCTGGGACTTAAATTTTATTCCCAGGACACCAGAGAGAGTGAGAGAGAACAAATATTCACAATCTAGCACATTGTAACAAATGCAAATAAACATTCACTTCCTGATCTACATGATTCTTCTTTCCCCCCCATCTGAAGGAATGGATGCAAGTTTTTTTCTATTCTCATAATATTGCCTAAACTCTTTCAGATGTTAATAGACATCAACCTTGATTCCAACCAGGTCTAGTTGAACCAATTCATACACAGTTGTACTGCCATGATAGCTTAAGTATTTTGATACATAGAGCTGAGCCATGCTAAAGAAGGCACAGGCTGTGAGACCCAGTTTTATATATACTTTTACCAGAATTAAAGAAAATGCTTGCAAGAAAGTGTCTGATAGTAAAAATAAATGACTAGAAATGAATCAGTCTAGACAGAATTATCATAGAAGCCAATACATATTTTTACTGAAAAAAAATAAAGAGTACAGAAAAACAATGAGGTAAGGCAGAAACATGCTTGCAACTGAAATTGAGTTGTCTTGATGGGATTGGGTCATAGGAAGTTCAGGACTTGGAGACTGGAAGATGTGAACTCTTTTAGAAAGTAAACAGAACACTATCATTCACCATGCTCTCCTGTGTGTGCCTAGGTGCACATTTTCTCTCCCCATTATATGCTCTGCTTTAGCTCGAGGGAAATACTTAGTGAACTCCAGTAGTATAGAATATTTAAATCATTGCAAGCCCATGGCTAGTGAAAGAACACATGTGTAGAATGTGGAATATCCTCTGCATTCTCAAGTCCCCAGAAAATAGGAGGATGGAGCCCAAAATACAATGATTTTAGTCCTCCCTTTGTTTAATCAGCCATAAAAATGTATGGTGAAGATTATTGAATCCAGTCTGATACAATGAAACTAAAATAGTAGCAGCTTCTATGAATGTTCCTGAATTGCAGTGCTAAAGAGGTAAAGGGGAAAAATGCAACATTTCATGAAGTGGAACCAAGAAATGCATATGCAATAGACTAATTGGGATACATTTCTAAATAGAACACTGGGCTACATGCAATATGAAATGTATAATGTACATGTGGTAATTTCTAATCTTATTTAACTTTTCTGTTACTTTTATATTGGCAATTTTTATCTGGCTCCAACTTTGCATATCGTTGGAGCATGCAATTATATACGTAACAAAAGTAGAAGAAATAGTTCTTCTCTATGGGAAAAGGATAAATTGCCTTTAAAATTGTGAGTGCTTAATAAACTAAAAATAGTGAACAATGCAAGTATTTTTTTTTTTTTTTGGCCAGTCCTGGGCCTCGGACTCAGGGCCTGAGCACCATCCCTGGCTTCTTCCGGCTCAAGGCTAGCACTCTGCCACCTGAGCCACAGCGCCCCTTCTGGCCATTTTCCATATATGTGGTGCTGGGGAATCGAACCGAGAGCTTCTAGTGTTGGAGGCAAGCACTCTTGCCACTAGGCCATATTCCCTGCCCCAATGCAAGTATTTTGAAACAGAAGTATTTACTAATTTGCCAAATACTTCCAAAAACATTCCAGTGCTTTAAGGATCTTGTGAGCTAGTTTCTATCACTCCTAATGAGAATACAAAATTCATAGAACTTTATGGACAGCAAGTGGGAAATAGGTTTCACAAAATTCTGAACATCTTTACACTTTTTGCCTTGGTAATTAGACATCTTAGAATTATCAAAGTTGTCATTATATAAATATACGTATTCAGGTTCTTTTTTTTTTTTTTTTTTTTTGGCCAGTCCTGGGCCTTGGACTCAGGGCCTGAGCACTGTCCCTGGCTTCTTCCCGCTCAAGGCTAGCACTCTGCCACTTGAGCCACAGCGCCGCTTCTGGCCGTTTTCTGTATATGTGGTGCTGGGGAATCGAACCTAGGGCCTCATGTATCCGAGGCAGGCACTCTTGCCACTAGGCTATATCCCCAGCCCCTCAGGTTCTTATTTGACTATTTATTATTAAAAATGTTTTAAAAAATCACTTAAATGACCTACAATCCAATAAATAGAATCATTAAGAGCATGTTCAAATGGCATGTGATTATAGACAGTACAAAAACATTTAAGATATGTTTGATGGTGTCAGAAAATATTTAAAAGTAAATTTACTCCATGAGGCTTTCTCTTTTTTTTCTTCTGAGTTTTTTTGGGCTGTATGGGATGGAAGATGTTGTAGAGAAATCTCAACTCATTCATATCTAGTTCCTATTCTCAACCCCTGGATCTATTCATGTCTAACTGTGACATCCTACTAAATAAATATCAGGAGGAATAAGGTCTGTAGCGGTAGGCAGACACAAAATGAGTTAGTCAAATAAATAAACTAAAGGAGAGGGGGAGGCTGTAGATAAGCTTGTGAGGAGTCAGGAAATCCAAACCAGTATTTCAGGGAGTTGACTACAGTCAGAAATAAATAACCTAGGACTTATTCCAAGTTGCTTCTCATGTTAAAAGTATAGAGGAGGCTCTGCTCAGAACACCAATGTCTGTGATGTGGTTCTTGTATTTATCTGGCCAGTTCTGAGTCTTGAGATATCAGAAATCTCCCACCTTCTATTTAAAATAAAATTAACAATTGGGGTATTTTTTGGCCATTTAAAACTTATGCTGTTCTACAACTGTAATAATGCATATATTGTTACAGAAAATTTAAAAGTTATTATTTAAAATGGGATAAGGAATTAAAAAGGCAAAGAAGAATGATTAGTTTGCAAATACTATACTATTATTAATAATTAATATACTATTATTGATAATTCCCCTTGTTGAAAGGCTAGTCTGAAGTGCTTTCTGTACCAATCAAATAAACACATTTTATGAAATGAATAAATAAATGTACAATTAAATAAAGTAAATATATACTGGTGTAACACTTCTCTTTTTATTGTAAAGAATATGTTAAAACATATGAAGAATATGTTAAAAGTTTTGTAGTGGCTTCTATTATTTAATTGGTGAAGGGGAGTTCAGGTAGATACCAATGTTTATGGTTGTAGAGTACCAACATAAATAGATGTAAAAAAAAAAAACTTCCATTTCAAAAGTTCAGTTTTTATTTCATAGAAGTGTTTTATATTCACAGTATCCAAACAAATAAATAGACACAAAGTGCTTTTATAACCTGATGGCAAAGTCATTCCAGCTAGTATGTAGGTCATCTGCTGTTTTCTGGTTCTGGTTGCTTCCCTGCTCCTCCCCAAACAAACACTTGTTTTCACTCATCATGGGCCATTAAATCCCACTGTAAGTCTTCAAATGTTATTTCTTAAATTGGTTTCCATCAGTGAAATCTTGAAGACCTTACCAGGCAGAGTTCTGAGAAGTCTTCAGTCAAATAAAGGCAACTTTACTGCTGTACCAAGGGGAGGGAGGCATGTGGGGGCTATGGGCTCACTTATTTCCACACACAGCCACAACAGGTGCCCCAGGCTCACTCAAAGGGATTGGTGCCTAAACTCTTTCTATAGTAAGCATTTTCCTCATTACTCTATTTTAATTCCTTCTTTCCAATTTATTTAGCTTGAATACATATTAGTATTTAGAATCTTGTTGATTAAGAAAAATAAAAGCAGAATGATCTCTTGATGTGACAATTTGGTACAACAATAAGAACAGAACCTACTGAAATCAAGTGTGTCTGAATCTTACAACTACTAAAACTTGGGACTTCGTTTTCCAAGTGTGAAAACAGAAAGAAGAGAAGAAAGAACAGGGAAAAATAGGGATGGGAGGGTTGAGGATGGAGAAAGGTATTTCTTCTCTCCAGAAAGGAAAGGAGAGGAAAAAACAGAAGTAGGAAATGATTGAGATGAGAGGAAAGGAGGAAAGAAGAAAACATTAGATTGTTTTTCTTTTATCTTACAGTGGGTTTGGAAGTAGAGATTATATCAATAATGCTTTTGAGAATGCCTTGCAAATCTGACATTTCTGCACAAAATTTGGCCACTTTATATGTGTTATTTTTCAAGAAAGAAATGATCTTCTATCCTTCCTTATTTTTCTACTGATCTAATTGCACAACTTGGTTGTAATCATTGAAATGTGGGATGTTATTCAAGAAAAGTGAGAGGCCATGTGCCAACAAGAAGCTAAAAGAGTTTTACATCCATCCTGGAGCTACTTGTAACCAAGGGACTTAGTGTGTCTTCTTCCAGATACAGAAGTTTCCCATTGGAACATACATGTCTGAACTTCTCTTGGGCCCTACCTTTTGCTGCCTTTCGTTTGAAATCACCATCTTGGATGGCTTCTTTCTTTTCCATGTCCCAGTGTAAATGCCCTTCACTACTTGTTGATTTCTTTGGGGGACATGTCCTTAATATATAACTTGCAACTCACTCTGTGGATATAGACCTGCATTCTTGACAAGCCAAACTTTAAAATCCAGCAGCCAAATTGATCTCAGTTCAACAAATATTTATTGAGTATTTCCATAGACAGAAATACATTTTAAAAAATTCATTTTCTGTACAGCTCTTATTAGGAAGAGAGATAAAATAAAGCAAACTAATCAGTCTATACTATACTTTTCAAAAATTAATAAAAATACTATGACAAAAGTTGAACTCAGGGTTATTTAGGGGAGGACTCTGAAAAGAGGGTACCATTTCAGGTTGGTCTGAAAGGCTTTCTGAGAAGGTCACTGGTGAAAAATGAGCAAAACACATCCTTCCTTCCAATGTTTCTTATTTATTGTGGCATTTCAAATTCTGCATTTATGTCTCCTTACATCTGTACTCATTTATTTATATGAACTGAGTAGTGTGATATACCCTGGGAATGCATTGCCTCACAGAAAGACAAGAAATAAAAGGTATCAAAGGTGAAGATGCTAGGTAGGCATATTGCCACAAGCCTTAAGTCCAACATGTAAGAGGTTAAAAATTGGGGGATGATGGGTTTGAGGCCAATCCAGGTTGTAGGAAGAGATCTTGCCTTAGGAAAAACTGAGAGAAAGACTGAGCTTGGGATCCAATGTAATCATTTTTTACCTCAGTGCTCTGGGAACTTAGGTTAAAGGCAGAATAAGATGGAAAGATTCTGAGTTTGTTGTAAGGTAAATAATCCAAGAAGCCACTTTCTGAAGGATCAAATCTTGGAGTCTTTATTAGAGCATTAGCAGCATTAGCAGACTCCAGGCAGCCAGTTGTTACAAAGGCCTGCAGCCCACAAATACCCTTAACACTGTCAGGAAACAGACCAGAGAGGAAAGAAAGAACAAACACAATACCAACAAACCAACTAAGGTCCAATGGACAGTGGAAGTAGGATGCCATGGTGACCAGAGAGGAGGCAGGAGACAGGACACAGGACCTGAATACAGATGACATGTGGCATAGAGTAATGGCCCCTCAGCTCCTTTGACCCTAAATAGGGTCAGGTTAGGGGGCAGGGTCACAGGAGGCTCCCAGTCCCAGGCATTTGACTATAGTAAACAAAAGCCAAGTGCCCACCCCTGTCTCCCAGGGATTCAGAAACACCCATAACCTGGAGGTGGGACTTCCCTTCCTCTAAGTATTCAGGCACACCCGTGCAGACAAGATGCCAAGACCCTACAATTCACCATGTGGCTAATTATGGTACTAGCCAGATCTGACCTTAATTCAAGCTGAAATTCAGAAAGATCCACAGAGATAATACAGACCTCATAAAAACCAAATCAAAGAGTTTATTTTGTTTTCTTGCTCTTTGTTTTGAGGGATTTTTTTTTTTTTTTTTTTTTTTTTTTTTTTTTTTTTTTTTTGGCCAGTCCTGGGGCTTTGGACCCAGGGCCTGAGCACTGTTCCTGGCTTCTTTTTGCTCAAGGCTAGCACTCTGCCACTTGAGCCACAGCGCCGCTTCTGGCCGTTTTCTGTATATGTGGTGCTGGGGAATTGAACCCAGGGCCTCATGTATAGGAGGCAAGCACTCTTGCCACTAGGCCATATCCCCAGCCCCTTGAGGGAAATTTTTATGCTCTCTTTTGTATACTGGGTAGTTATGGGAATGCTTTTCTGAACCTAGTATATGCTCCTTGTCAGTTGATTGGATGTGTGTGTTTGCGCCGATGCACACATGCCAATATTTGTATATGTGTGACTTGTGTCACATATACACACATGCAGGCTCCAAGTTATATTTTAAACATACACACACATTAGCTAGACTTCCTTCTAATGTTGTTGGAATTTGTATCAGTCCTTTATTTAATCTGATAATCATTATCAGGGCTAGAAGAACAAACAAAATATCCACACCTGCATGCAAACTATTACATGACAGAATATGTGAGCCCACTTTTACCTATGTGTATTTATTCAATTCTTACTTTGTACAATTCTCTTTTTAACCAAACTACCTTTCTCTCTTCAAAGATGGTTCCTGTGAGTTATAGTAGGATATGTGAATAAAAAGAGCCAATATCTAATGTTGCCTACTTGCCTATGATTTCAACCCTGAATAAAAATCAAGATACAAGCCCAACTGATGATTCACTCTACAAAATTCAAATAATCAAGCTTCCCATAATCTTAATAAAACATCCTCAAACTAAACACCCCCAAATGGCTATTCATTAATTGAGGAGGGTGGCTCCGTTTTCTGGGAGGAAGGTTAAAGGGAATATTTTAAGCAAATCTTGCATGCAAATATGATGCATTGCCTCTGAGCTTCTGTGCTTGGTTTCAGAAACATCAGCTTACTGGGCTACACAAGAATCTTGTCTTAGATAAATGAACCCTTTGGACTTAAAGTTGATCTGGATGGCAGTAATTCAGCACAAGTTATTTCCATCTTATATCATTGCAATCCTTGTTTTTGGATTTTGTAAAGAAAGAAAAAAATAAGCCTAGCCATGCAATTCCATTTCATATTGATCAGACTTTTGACATTAAAAATGCCTGCCCTTTAACCTTTTCATTTGCAAAAATCCTTCACTGACTCAATGTACATGGCATGAATATGTTCCCACACTCAAAGCAATACTATTTATTACTGACAATGTAAAAAATGGATGCACTTTAAGCCCTCTACAAATTACTATTTAAAAGCAGAAGACATGATCGATCACCAGATAGGACAGTAAAAATGAAAACTGGGAGACAAATACGGAGTACAAATGTTTAATCATAAATGAGAAAACAATGAATACTCGAATGTAATTCTATTCTACTTGCAGATGATAAACTTTCATATGAATGCTGCTTATTCAGTGTAACTTACAAACATAAATCCTGTTTCATTATAAATACAAAATCTTGCACATGGCATACTCGCTATAGCTGAACACATTGTATTTATCTACTTTAATTTGGAAAGGTAATAGTTGAGATCATAGATAAAACTTTCTTCAAGATGAAGAGTTCAGCTCTGGTGCATGTTCAAGATAATTTGATGTAATGAAAATTCATTTAAGCATACTTAGCAAATGTTATTGTATTGTTTCCTTATGCAATTGAAGTATTTTAAATTGTAAAAACACACATAGTAGGTTAGAATGTAGCACATCTTAATCCAAAATTAATTATGTTAACTATGAAAAGATACATTGCTGTGATTCACTATACAATAATAAAAGGATAAGTATAGAAATGCACTGTTACTATCTGAAGTACAAACAAACTGTTACTACATAAGCAAACCTCCCCTTATGTTGCCCTGAACTAAACACAAAACACTAAAATTTAGTACTCTTTGAAGAAATAATGATATATGTATGTAACCACAGCTTCTTGTTTACATTAACTTCTCCCTACTCTATAATCAGTAGAGTCACTGCCCAGTGCAACATGCATTCACCAAATAATCCCATATTTTGAAATACCTAGTCTCTGAAAGTAGGTGATTGCCATCTATTTGTATATGTGGCACTAAATCAAAACACCATTGTGAGATATGGTGATGTATCAAAATGTTATGGTATCATAAGTTTGTATTACTTTCAAATCTGTTTCTATAATGCTTGGTCCACATGCATGTCTACAATGTTGACTTAGTTCTCTGAAATTTCAAATACTTAGTCTCTCCTGTCTGGTTCTGGATCAATGGAATGAAAAGTTGGGCACAGCAGGCCAATGGGCTTCCAATGAGATACTTAATGTGAGAGTCATATATTTCCCTATGTAAGGATTAATATTTGAGGGACAGGAGTGGCTTGAATTACAGAGATAAAGAGAGCCAACCATGGTTTCTGTTTCCAGACTTCCCATGATATTTCAGCACATTGATCAGTAACACATCTAGAATTCAAGTGACAGGAGAGAAACATAAACTCTCTATCTTAAAGAAAAAAAACTGAATTAATCCACGTGAAACAATTCTGCCTTAATCAATGTGTATGATCCCAGTAAAGCAATCATCCAGCAGTGTAAAATACCTTCTTACAAACCAGCTGGTTGTGAACATACCTAGCACTTTTATTCTTTTATTTTCAAATTGTTTCAATATTCAATTTGGGCCAGATTAACTACCTGAGCACAAAATATATCAGCTAACATCAAGTTAATGAAATTCTATAGAAATTACACTTATTATGGATATATTTTTCTTATGAAAAGTGAACAAAAGACAAGTCAGCAACGTTGACCTCATAATAAAAATTTAAATATTTTTCTCTTTGTTCACTTTATTGTCTCAGATTCTAAGTAAAAACTGTATACTAGTCTTCCAGTATCCCACTGTTTTTGGAACATCTAAATTGTATTTCAATGCTATGGAATTCTCACTATTCAATAGGTCTGTGGGGACTTGCTCAAGAATTCAGTTCATTCACAGAAAATGCTTAACAGATTATCCTATAATCCATAGTAATCTTCCCTTAGGGTTCTTGTCTAACTCTTCAGGGTAATAACACTGTGAGTATGTAATTCTTTCCAATGAGAGACCATTTGCTCTATTAAAGTTTATGTTATTACATTCCTAATACTCCATGGTTTCTCACTAGTACTATTAGCTGTCTGAGACCAAAAAAAAATAGGGGAAAATAAAAAGAACTGTGTCTCTTGGCACCAGTGCCTCAGATCTGTAATTCTAGCTACTCAGGAGGCTGAGATATGAGGTCACAATTCAAAGTCAGCCCAGGGAAGAAAATCCATGAGACTTACCTCCAATAAACTACTCAAAAAAAGCTGGCTCTTGAATGATAGAGTGCTCACTTTGAGCAAAAGGAGCTCTGGGACAGTGCCCAGGAACAGAGTTCAAGCTCCAGGACCAGCAAAAAACAAAATTCCAAACATTTGTGTTTAGCCACCTGCCTCTTTGAAAACAGTTCAGCAAAACTCAAGTGTCATATCTGTTCTCTGATCACCTCCTGAGTCATGTTAAAGCATGAGGTTAGAACACCTGCAAATGTTGATTTTTTTCAGTTTATATTTACTGTAAGTGGGGTTAACTATAAAGTTATCAAGAGTGAAAAATAATACAGCATGTTCACTTTAAGATAGTAAGTCAGCTAAGGGTGGGGTGGGGTGGAGGCTGAAAAGGTACAAATGGAAGAATAATTTCATATTCTTGTGGAGTCTAAGAGATAGCAGAATAAAAATTTTAGCTACAGCTACCATTATCCTACAATGTTGGCCAGCAGAGTGACTGTATCAGATTTCTCTGTCCCTCAAGCAGTCAGCCTCTCCCACAGCCACAGCCCAAACAATGTACTTTTTTTTTGGACATTTTGTATGTTTTCTTTAAGCACAAAATGATATGTGTATAGTTTGATGATTTTCATAATTGTTTACAGTTACATAACAATCTGGACAGTCCTTTTAATTTTTTTATATATTTTTATTATCAAACTGAATTACAGAGAGGTTACAGTTTCATACTTTAGACATTGGATACATTTCTTGTACTGTTTGTTACCTCATCCCTCATTCCCCCTTTCCCCCTCTCCCTTTCCCTTTCCCCTCTCCCCCATGAGTTTTTCAGTTGTTCAGTTCATTTTCACCAAACAGTTTGTAAGTATTGCTTTTCCACCGCCCAAACAATGTCCTTTATCTCACAGAGATCTGCCTCTCCAGTATCTGTCCATGACCTACATGTTTCATTTTTCTACCTCATTTTCCAATCTTGGTATTAAGTTTTGGGTGAGAATTCTGTGTATTGGCTGGGATATTTTGTTGCCCTTATTAACACAGAGAAAAGTTCTGTTGAATGAAAATATGTTTTACTGTTGAAGCAACATATTTACATCTTAATAATGTTTTCTTATAGGTTCATGAATCATTCAAGAGTGTAATTCAGAAACCAGGATGGTTTATTCTCCCCATGGCTTCTCTGAATCATTCTTTCCCAAAGGGACACTGGTCAACAAAATTGACTTTCCCTGGTTGTCCATCTCTTTCTGGATTTCTTTATGAAGCACTGACCACTTTATTATAAGGTTGCTTTGAAAAGACAGCTCTCCACTGCAGAAGGTGACCTTCCCATTCCTACAAGCAGAAAGATCACAAGGTATGAAAGGGAGCAGATGCAGGCTGTAGGCTCCAGTGTGAGGCTGAGCTATATGTTCCAAAGCAGATATAATTGGTTTTTGAAACGGGTATTTTTGAAGCTATTCTATGCCTGTCTTCACAGATTATTTCTTTGGTCATGAAAATATAAACATAAAATGATCTCATAAAAGATAACATATACGTCTTAACCTCCATAATAGACAAACTGTTATTTTGAATTGATACATCATTATTTGGATCTCCAGACAAATAATAACCTAGGAAAAAGAAAGTCTAAATAAATCTCAATGTGAAATTTGGCTATACAACTCCAGAAGTGTTGAAGATATGCAAAAATACGGACATTCGTCTCTTCTGATAAGAAATGTAAGTGGGAAGAGCATCCTACCATCTTCCAGGCTCCCTGCTGCATTTCCAGCTTCCAGAGTAGAATGCATACAAACAGAACTGTTTGTCAGTCATCTAAATTTTCAGACTTGAAAACAAGCCATTGTTTCTCATTCATTCTTCAACCTGTCATTGCTTACTGTTCCAAAATGTGGCGAAGTAGAAGGCATCATTATGAAACTAAATGTTTATAACTTTGAGAGTTCTTCCTCCCAACCTCTGACATTTCTAATTTTTAGGTTTTTTTTTTTTTTTTTTTTTAGTACTTCATGAATATTCTGTCAATAAATGAAGAGTCAACTTCAAATTAAAGAACAACTCTTGATAGGTGATGGTGGCTCACACCTGTAATCCTAGCTACTCAGGAGGCAGAGATGTGAGGACTGTGGTTCAAAAATAAGCCTAGGTAGGAAAGTCCTTAAGACTCTTATCTGCAATAAACTCAGAAAATGCTGGAAGTGGCGCTACTGTGGGTCAAGTCATTAGCCTTGGGCACAAAGAGGCTCAGGGACAGTGCCCAGGCCCTGAGTTCAAACCCAGAATCCTCAATCAAAGATACAAACAAAAAACTCTTAAATACTTAACAGTCAAGCAAATACATAGAGAAAATGATTTTCTTTACACAAAATATTTTATAGGTGCTATTTCTTCTTATTTATTTATTTTTGCCTGTCTTGGGGCTTGAACTCAAGGCCTGAGCACTATCCATGGCTTCTTTTTTTTTTTTTTTTTTTTTTTTTGGCCAGTCCTGGGCCTTGGACTCAGGGCCTGAGCACTGTCCCTGGCTTCTTCCCGCTCAAGGCTAGCACTCTGCCACTTGAGCCACAGCGCCGCTTCTGGCCGTTTTCTGTATATGTGGTGCTGGGGAATCGAACCTAGGGCCTCGTGTATCCGAGGCAGGCACTCTTGCCACTAGGCTATATCCCCAGCCCCCCATGGCTTCTTTTTGCTCAAGGCTAGCACTCTGCCACTTGAGCCACAGCACCACTTCTGGCTGTTCTCTGTATAGGTGGTGCTGGGGAATTGAACCCAGGGCTTCATGTATAGGAGGCAAGCACTCTTGCCACTAGGCCATATTCCCAGCATAGCTATACCCACACGCTGGGCTTAACGATGGTACATAGGTATGCAAAGAGAGGAAGAAAATGTATATATCTCTATTATGATTATGTAACCTTTCTTTTCTTCATTCTGTTCCTTCTGTTTTCTAACTTTCTTTCCTTCCTTCCCCCTTAAATTCAACATTTATACTTAAGGCTAATCACTATTTTATGTGAAGCATCCATTTAATTAATTGATAAATTGGTTAAAGAAGGTGATTTGTATTTCTTTTTAATTACATTTTAATTATCTTTTAAGTAATTGTACAAAGGGGTTACTATTCAATAACATATCCTCTTATAAGTACAATGCAACTTGATCAATATCAACCCTTTTTGTTTCTCACCCCTGTTCCTCCCAGCCTAATAAGACAAAGGATGCATGTTTTCTTTTATATGTGGAACTAAGATTTAATTTATAAACATATGAGTACACACATACAGGGTCACACTTGTACACACATTTATTAATCAAAGTTCAGTATATTTAGGGGAAATTCAAATAGTGTAATGCCTTAGGAAACCTAACGGAGACTGACCAAATGAACACCAGGAAGCTGGTACTCAAGATGTGAAGGGAAGGGAGTTTGGAGAGAGGATAGATAAGTGATTTTTATTATGTTCTTTAGATACAAAAATACATGCATTTGATCTATTTCTATTGTCTTCATTAGTTCATGAGGATGCTTTGTCTTTTAAGTGTTGGTCAGCAGTAACTAAACAGTTTGTTCATTCTCACCTATTCTAAATATTGAATTAAATATTAGACCTTGTTCTAGTAACTGCACAGCTTTCCCCTTATAGCCAAAAGACAATATTCTCCCTCCTGCTCTCCTGTCATCTATCCAGCTTTTAATTAATGGCAGAAGTTCCTCTTCCCCAGCTCTTCAGTTGCCAAGAATTTACAGGATCCTAGGAATCAACTTGTAGTGAGAAATGTTTTTATTCATGGACTGGAGCTAACTGTGGTCTCTAGTAAGGCTGGACGATGGGCCAGATGGCAAAGCAATGCTCCCGAGTTCTCTGAATGGAAGCCTCCATTCTCCTTGGCAGGTGATACTCTAGATAAAAATATCTCCTTTTAGAGGCTTTGAACAGCCAAATTGAGTACATCTGGCAACTCTCCTTTATTTACTCTTTGTTAAGCATCAAGTATCTTTTCATGGCAGAGAGGGAATGATTTACATTTGCAAGGCCTGGGCTGATTTATTTCAAAAGAATTTTGCTTACCCAGATGATTTGTGCTCCACCTTCTAGGATCTTTAACTAGTTTTCCAGGTGCAGAGGTGAGAGCTGTCAGTGTATAATTTTTGGATTACCCTTACTCCCTTCTGCAAAATGTTCAACACTTCGGCAATGATCCAATCTCCAGCTCCAGTCTCTGCTTGAAAAGACAAATTACATATTTTTGTAATTATATAAAAATAAAATCACATTTTACCAGTGAAGTTGCCAAATCTCCCAAGTATCTTAAAACATCTTTTATTCTCATGTGCTCTAAAAGCAAGCACTATTTCAAATCAGATCTCTTTTCCAGTGTTTTACTAGCCTATAAAGAATCTTACAAACAAATGTCATAAATTTTAAATACACAATTAGATAACAAACTTATTTATCTATTAGAGAAAGAGATAGAAATTGTCTACTTGATCACCAGACCAAACTAAGCTAGTGTTCTAATACATACTGTTTCATATTTAAATTTAACCAACCAAGAGACCTAAATTAACCTCACATTTATTATTCTATATTTCCTCAATTATAAAAGTAAATGTTTCCTTTTAATAATTCCTCCATTAACAATAGAAGGTAACTATTACACAGGTAGATTATGTATAGAGATTACATTATTTGGGTACAAAATAATCATTGCTGCTTTAGGTAGAGAAATAACAATATTTGGAAATCTTGTCTACAAACTCCAGAAACATGGTTTCTCCTCATAGAGCTCTTCTATAATAGCTATTTAATTACTCAACATCAAGGTATTGGTATTTTTTTTTTTTTTGGCCAGTCCTGGGGCATGGACTCAGGGCCTGAACACTGTCCCTGGCTTCTTTTTGCTCAAGGCTAGCACTCTGCCACTTGAGCCACAGCGACACTTCTGGCCGTTTTCTGTATATGTGGTGCTGGGAATTGAACCCAGGGCCTCATGTATACGAGGCAAGCACTCTTGCCACTAGGCCATATCCCCAGCCCCAAGGTATTGGTATTTTTGATTGATAAAATAATAGAACATGACCGCAAGGGTATTTGACAAAGAAGAAGGAAGGGACTGTTAGAAACTGCATGTGCAAAATGGCTGTAGGATAAGTTTGCATTAAAGTTTGAGTAGTTCCTTAATTTTATTCAGGAAAATAGTGGTATCTATTCTTTCCATGTAAAACATAATAGAAGAAAATAAGCATCAATTAAAGGGAAAATGATGTCCAAAATAAAATGAGTTAATAAATGATAAATGTTCAATAATCACTACTACCATAAACAGTTATTTTCATGAGATGTAAATTTATAAATTAATATTAAGCCTTATTAACTTTCATTGATCAATGTGTAAATATATACTTAAAACTTAATGCATTTGGGCAAGTGAATCAGCCTCTCTCAAGTTAAATCCCTAAATCTATGACTTTGCATTTTAAATGCTTTATTAAAATGGATATGATTGATTACCATTCTCTGAATGCACTTGCATATGTTGCAACTATTTGTTTTAATTTATTCTGTTTTCGTGCAAATAACATAAGAACAATTTGAAAAAAGTTTTCCCATCCAGGACAAACCATTTAAAATATATCTATAATTAACTTAACTCATCTAGGAAAATATTATATTTTTTTAAAAAGGAAGTTTAAAAATCCTGATATATGAAATTTATACATTGTTAGTTAATATTTCATTCAGAAAGATATATTTTTTATTCACCATGCATACAGGTCCCATAATTCTCATTTTCTCTCCACTGTCCCTACCTTCAAATTCAAGTAACAATGGCCTATTTGCTTTAATCATTATGTCTTTACATATATTTTATACGAAACCATTGCTGACTCCCTCATCCTCCATCTTATATGCATTCAATCCCATTTTTAAAACAAAGCCTATGAATTACCTATGGTTTTACAATGAAAATACAGAATAAATGTAAAATAACATTTAGGAGAAGGACAAGTTGTATGCTGATTACATTTTGTCCTTGGTGGTTTTCCTAGAAATGACAATGGCTACTTGATTATATAAGAATCTAGGTATTTCCCTCTGCATTCTTTTTTGGTTTACTTATTTACTTTTTTATAATATAACTTAAGTTTCTTTCTTAAAATTCTCCATTGGCAAGTATGTTTCTTGAATTATTTCAGAGTTTAAAATATTTTTATTATTTCTTACATTTAGGAGATTTGTGAGAGAGATACCAAGTTTTTATTGAAAACTATTGCTCTAAGAAATTTAATCTGGGTGTTTATCATTTTTGGTGATATTTTTTGTTATTTTCTTGGTATTTCATATTATAATTATTTGTGTTACTTTTTCCCTTTTTTTGTCAGTTGTGGGGCTTGAACTCAGACCTTGGGTGCTGTCCCTGTAGCTCAAGGCTCGTACTTTACCATATTGAGCCAGCCACGACTCCACTTCTGTTTTTTAAGTGTTTCATTGGAGATAAAAAGTATCACAGGGACTTTCCAATCAGGGATTGCTTTAAATTGCGATCTTCTTATCTCAGCCTCTTGAGTAGCTAGAATTGTAGACATGAGCAATAAGGGCCTGGATATATTATTTTTTTAAGTTATGCATCCTAGAAAGTGTTTTCAATTATCTATGTTTTCCCTTTAGGAGAGTTTTGGTAATTATCTTTGATAATTTCACCCTACTTGCCTTTCAGACTCCTTGTTGAGAACCACTGATTTTTAAATATTAGATGTCAGAATTTTTCTCTCTTATATCACTCTGTTTTTATTAAATTCCATTAAATGAGTAATTTACTCATGTATATTCTCTAATCTTCTGGTTGAATATATTATTCCAAACATTACATTTGATTTCCAATATTTTGTACATAAATATGTATTCATCATTTATTTCATAACTTTTCATTATTCTGCTCATTTTCTCCATGTTTTTGAGCATCGTGTGGAATTTAAAAATCATAAATTGACATATTTACATTTTTGGACCACAGTTTAAGTGTGTTCACTAAGACTGAATATACTCATCAAATCTAAAATTTTATTATTGTTAGTTTGTAATTTGTATGTTTTCCTCATTCTTTTTCTTGCTACTACCATTGTTTCATAACCTGGAAAATCACAATAGCCAAACCATAATTAATCATGTTATGTTTAGGAGAGTTGCATTTAGCAGAAAGTGATTGCAAATGTAAAACTGTGAATGTATTAACCACTTGCATTTTTTTCAAACAATTTTTTCACATTTGAAATACTGAAACATTTCATTGCTGAACATTAAACATAGAAGATGTAGGAAGAATTGTGTGTGGCCACTTTTGCCATGTCAGCCCTCTATTAATCATCTTATACTTGTATCTACTCTTTTTTTAACCACCTACCTGTAAGGTCCTCTCCCTGAGGGCTCCATGTAGATGCTCCCACCTCATTAAGTCTTCCACCCAGTTACCTGGGTAACCTGCAGACCTGGAGGCAGTTACCTCCCCGTTCCCTGAGGTCACATCCTCATCCACCTGGCCACACCCCTTGCCCCTGCCCTAGATATAAGGCAGGGCTGGGTGGGGCTGTCTCTCTCTCTCTCCCTTCTCTCCGGCCATGGATCATCTTGGCCACAGGCCAGCAGTTCGGTAATAAACTTTCTCTCCTGCCTGAATACCGCATGGCATTCTCCTTTACCAGCTACCTACTTTAAAAACCTAACACTACCAATAATCTGTTATTTTGTATTCTGTAATATCTTAGTGGGTTCGGATGGTAAAATGTACATCATATCAGTTATCATCCCTCAATGGAAGATTGTTCTTTCTCTTTTATGATTAATTACTTAAATTTGCAACTTCTTTTGGTCTGCCATAAATTAGATAAAATAACTTTTTCAAAAGGTAACTTTATTGTAGTTTTAGAGGTGACATAAGTCTCTTTGGCTCAAAGTGGTAGAACACTAGCTATGAGCTCAGAACCCAGGACTTGAGTTCAAGCCTGACAAGAAGCAAAATGCAAAACAAAACAAAACAGCAAAACAAAAGCTTTTTCAGCCTTCAGTATTTATGCATGTTGATTCCTGAAAATACAAAAGGTATAGTAATTGTCCTTAGCTTGAGTTTTTATTCCCATAGTTTCAGTTAACCACTGAATATTGATGCCAAGAATATTTAAAGAAAGATGCTAGAAATAAATTATTTTATATTTTTACGTTGCATGCCCTCTGAATTCCTTGATGATATCTCATGCTACTTTCCTAATCTTACCTGGAGAGTTATCCTTCATTTTCCCTTCACAGTATCTCTGCTGTATAGACTACCTACATCTCAGTTACTTAGTAGTCATGTGAGAAGATTGGCTTTCATTGTATAGCCCTGTTGTATTGAAAGAGACACTTATTTTATTAAAAATCGCCTCAAAGCACACAGGTATCAATGCTGGCCATCAGGACATGCCAAAGAGAAGTCAAAATGTCCCTCAATTAAATTAGAAAAGCACAAAAAAATCCCACATAGGATATGACTGCTAAGTGCTATAATAACCAAGAGTCCCCTGTACCATTGTGAAGAAGAAAGAAGACATTGAATTAGTTTTGTTGTTGCATTTCAAACAGAAAAAGATGGACCAAATATTTAGTTCATGAGGTAGGGGTCGTATGTTTTCCAATGGAAGACAGGGACAAATAAAAACATATTCTGATGGACAACAGTGTGTTGTACAAGAAACCATGGAGTCAACATTGAGGCTTCAGCAAGCAATCTCCTGAACAAGCATGCTAGGTCATTTTATTGTGTGTAAATTCAGAGGACCACTTTGCTCAAGGCCAGCACTGAACAACTTGAGCCATGAGCTCTTTGTTCATTAATCGGAGAGAAGAGTCTCGTGGACCTTTCTGTCTGGGCTGGTTGCAAACCTCGATTCTTGTATTTCATCCTCCCCAGTAGCTAGGATTACATGACTGAAAGACAGACTCCTGGCTGAGACAAGGTTGCACTGGAAAACATAAAATACATTGGAGAAAGTGCTGCTGAAGAATCTGCTGCCACATTTCTGTCAGAGTTGAAGAACCTGATTAAGGATGAAGAATATAATGCAAACCAAGTTTTAAATTGTGATGAAGCCAAGCTCTTGCAAAAGAAGATTGCCAGTAAAACTTAAATCAATAGCAATTCAAGTAGTCCCCTGAGCATAAGACACTAATGGAGAAATTAACATTGGTACTATGTGGCAACCTATCAGGTATGTGAAAGCTTGGCCTGGAATTCAGAGTGAAGAAGTCACACACTAATTAAAAAACAAAAGCAAAATTTATCTGTCCCTGTGCTGCCCAGATACTATTTGGCAGCTCGCCTGTTTATGGAACATTTCTATCAATGTTTCATTTCAGAAGTAAAAGTAGTATTCGGGTGGGGAAGGAATGCAATATAATGTCTTACAAAGCTCAATCCATTTGCTCACCTTGACGCTGTTTTCTATGAAATTAAAAATGTAGAGGATTTACTTTCTACTTCCAAATAGAATCCTATTAGTTAATTCTCTTTACTAGGACAGCATTTACTCTGTCAGGCCACATACACATTGCCTGGTCTTTGATCATATTTGATCTGCAATGAATGCAGACCCTCACCTGCACACAATGCAGTGCTAGAAGTCATGCACTATTCCTGGTGCAAAGATATTCATGAGATTTGCAGTGGATGGTTCAAAACAAGCAGCTGAAAAAAAAATGTCTACTGAAAGAGTAAAGTCATATGTGATTATGATAGTTTTCAGGGACTGATGGACTAGCTAGAAAATTCCAAGAGCCAAAGGGACTGTGTGTTAGGAATTGTTGGCATGCTTGAGGAGGGGAAAAAAATCTACTGTGGCCATGAAGACATATTAACTAATGAGGAATGGGAGGAATGTGGAAAACATTCACAGGAGAGTAAGATTAAGAAACAGAAGATGAGCCCACAATGTGGACATTACCAACATTTGCTGATGTTTAAGTGACACTGACATGAATAGACTTCACAAAGGAATTGCACAATCAGATCATTCAATTTGATCCTCAGGAAAAGACTGTGGTCACTTTGGTGATCACCAAAGATTCCAACTACTTCAATGAGTTAAAAAGAAAGAGAATTACAATGTACTTCCAAAAATATTTTGGACAACAAGGAAAGATTTTCCAATCTTCAAGGATTGTGTGTGGACTGCTGACCTCATCAGTCTCAGTAGCCAAGCCTCATCATTGTTGTGGTTCATGCAAAACGCATGATCCCCTTTCTAACAGTCAGCCCTTCACATGTATTCTCATGATTCATCACAAGGCAATTTCCATCATCTCATTTCTCATTGTTATGGAGGCACTGTAACATCTCAAGTGAACACTGGAAGAATACAGTAAAATAAGATATTTAAAGGCAGAGAATGACCACAGTCACATAACTTTTGTTACAATATAATTGTTATCATTATTCTAGCTTATTTTCTGTTGTGTTGCCTAATTTGGGGATCTTACTTCATCATGGCTATGTATGTATAGGAACAATGATTGTATATAGAGTTCAGTGCTACCAACCATTTCAATCATCCATTGGGAATTTTGGAGCCCATTCCTCCTGCATAAAGAGGTGAAAAAGATGTACAAAGCTCTATTCCCTTGTCTTACAAGTCTGTCTCCTGTACTTAACACTGAGCTTTTGAAGAGCATTGATTGAGCCATTTTTATTCTTTTTTGAGTACTTAGTATGGTGCCTGCACTATCCTACCTGTGTACAATGTATGTGATAAAAGAAAACCAGGTATATTCTATCCTGGGGTAATTGTGTGTAAAGGTCATTTCATACAGTACAATTGTTTGAGGAAACGGGGCTGTGCTGGCTGCTGTGTAAAGCCAAATTTCCTAAGAACGTCTGCTACTTTTTCCCATGATCATTTCTGAATAAATGTGTTACAATAATGAGTTGGTCCATTTCTTTAATAAGAAGACTAGTAAAACAGTGAGCTTGTTAGAATAATAAGACTTCTTATAGGTGAAATATATTTACAATGAAATACCCATTCAAGGGAAATATATTAATTGACATAAAATGCTTCCTCAGAGCAGCAGAGATAAATTTTAGTTTAATGGCATGTATGCGTCAAAGACTCATGTCTGTGTATCATATAAAACATTTATATGTTAGCAATGCAAGCTGTTGATAGCTCAGTAACTCACTTTGTGTTATTGCTTTGGAACAATGATCTTTAAATGTTACCCACACAGTAGCACTTGAGGGCTTTTAAATGAATAACATTATTATAACTTCTGGAGTGTTTATGGGGAATATAGAATTTAGTTTAACATCATAGTGAAATGCTGTCGTTTTTAAATACAAAGTAAACCAGAAACTATGTTTTCTTTTTAAAAACTGAGTGGACACTTACCACACGTCATTTTATGTCTTATTTACATGAAAGAGAGATATAAATCCCTACTTAAAAGTCAACAGACATTCCTATATTATACAAGTTCCATCCCATTATACTGGTTTTAGAAAAAAAACAAAATGTTAAGGAGAGTTCAATATGCATTCAATATTATTCAATATTTTAAAAATTATTTCTAATATTAGAACAAGAAAATATACATTACACAGTTTTTTTTAGATATATATACCAAGAACTAAGAGGCAAACTAATTGAATGGTATTTGGTTGGCTAGACCTGTGCTTCATAAATAAAAAGAAAAGCATGGAGAAGCAGGGCATGGTGGCAATCATCTGTAATTTCACTCAGGAGGTATTTAGGATATGGGCAAGGAGCTATCTCTGCAAAAAAGTACCAAAAAAAGGGAGGGAAGAGGCATGATTCAGATGATGTCACTTTAATCACAGAAATTGTCCAGATGGGTCCCCTGATAACTGCCTCTTGGCTATTGGCCCAAGAATGGACTTTGGCAATGGCATTTTCATTTTGCTTTAAGCTATTGGTGGTGTTGCAAAAACATTTGAAAATAGTAGTTTGAAAAGTGAGATATGACTAACAACAGCAACAAAATCATTGGTTTCCATGTGGAACATAACTAGATTGCAGTTGTCCTTAATACGAAGATTGTACCGAGATATTTAAAAGCCTTTTCTGAGGCTCAGTAAAAGTAGTAAAATGTGTTGTCCTAGAACAAGAACTATTTGAATTTGGGGATATGTCAGTAAGAGCTATAGAAGAGAGTGAAAGGGCTGGGGATATAGCCTAGTGGCAAGAGTGCCTGCCTCGGATACACGAGGCCCTAGGTTCGATTCCCCAGCACCACATATACAGAAAACGGCCAGAAGCGGCGCTGTGGCTCAAGTGGCAGAGTGCTAGCCTTGAGCGGGAAGAAGCCAGGGACAGTGCTCAGGCCCTGAGTCCAAGCCCCAGGACTGGCCAAAAAAAAAAAAAAAAAAGAAGAAGAGAGTGAAAATACTGACCCTGACGGATCTTCCTGAATCCTGAATCCTGAATCCTTCCTGAATCCTTCAGAGCCCTGTCTTCCTCAGATCAGGGTGACTCCCAGGGAGAGAAAGCAAGGCCCCTGACAGTTGTCTTGTTTTTCAGAGAATCAATTCTTTGATAACTATAATGAGAAACTATGTTGAATTTTAGGCCTTGCTTTCCTGAGAGTTTTGGCCTCTGTCTACAGTTGTCCCCAATGAAAAGATTAATAATAACTTTTGTAAGGCTTTCATACTAAAAAAAATGCAATTATTACTTGTCATGCACTGCGCTCTGCAAAGTTTTATTTTCAATTTTGAAGGTATTGTATTGGCCAATATATTTTTGCCTGATGAGAACCAACACATGTACAGTGAGAGAGAGAGAGAGAGAGAGAGAACACGGAAGGGAGGGAGACAAAGATAGAGACAGAGACAGAGACATAGATATACATGTATGTGTATATACATATACATACACACACATATATATACAGAGAGAGAGAGAGAGAGAGAGAGAGAGAGATAAAAATTAAAGAGGCTGGAAGCAGGAGTTGAAATGATGCCTCTCAGGAAATAGCAAATAAATTCCAGAGATTCAAATTTGAGTAAATCATGAAGTTATATCTTTGTTCTTTTGAGAAAGATAATTAAACAAGAAAATTAATTTGCCTTGTCATGCTGCAAGTATGAGAACTAAAAATAAAAATGACATGGCAAAATATTAAAAATCAAAAGACATTCAGATAGTGTGTTTTTAAATCTTAAAGGGGAGGAATAAGATGAGGAAGTATCATCCTAATTACCCTAACTTGGAACTCAATCAACCAGTTGAAAGCTTTAACAACTTTTTTCCTAATAAGATCAAAACAGAGAGAATTGTACGGCTAGATTGCTTTTGGACTCCAACTTCTTGGATCTTGAATCTGAAGGCAAAAGCTAGTACCCAAGTGTGTCTCTCTCTCTCTCTCTCTCTCTCTCTCTCTCTCTCTCTCTCTCTCTCTCTCTCTCTCCTTACTTTTATACTTGAATTTAGAAGAAAAAGAATATGTCATTAGCCATTTCAGGCCCTAAACTGTCTCTCTGATTTACTTATCATTAATTACAATACTTGTGCCCAAGTTAGTTTAAAACTTCTATATACCTATTTTTTCTTAGATACATATCACAAAGTAAAACATTAGGTGCCTTTCTTTTTAAAGAAACATTTTAATATCAGAATTTAAAACCTATTTTCTAATGTTGATCATTCATTGCACCCTTAGATTTTAAGGTTGATCAAATTTCTAAATATTGAAAAATCTCCCTGACACCAAGACTGTCCTAGCATTATTGTGTGAAACTTGTCAAGCCAGAAATCTAGAGTCATTATCTATTAGTAATTAAATAATTAAATATAATGAAAACCTTTATCTAAATGTATTTAGCAAGAATACAGAACTGAGAAATATACACATTAACCACGGATAAACTACCACTAATTAACTTTAAAAAAAAACATGTTTTGAATTCTTATGTAGCCATTCCAACAGTTCACTGAATGTATACCTCAAATTATAAATTAAAAACAGATACCTCCCTGTTAAAAGAGACACTCACTGGAAAGTCATCCATTAGCATGAGAGAAAATTACAATTCTCCAATGGAAAATCATTTTGCCATTTATTGTTATCCTATATTTAAAGAGATGACTTTCTTTGACTGCTATCTATTGTTTCCCTGTTGTTGATATTAACTGAGATGTGAACTCAGGATCTCAGGCATACTAGCCAGGTGTTCTAGAACTTGAGCAACAAACCCATCTACCAAAATATCCTACCAATTACTATTTAAAGCTTTCTTCTTTTATTTCTCTATAGTAAAATATCTGGAAAATGAAAGTGTTAATCTGTTGTCCTCTTGGTAGCAGATTGGAAAGTTCCAAGTGATAATTATAATTGTCATTTTTAGTGTACTAATATGGTATAATACAATTGCCTCCTATAAAAAATAAAAAGAAGCAAATATAGTGTGTGGTAAATTCAGAAGAAAGTATTATGAGTTATCAATGTTTAGGAAACAGAAGTTTTATCAAGCTAGTCTGCCCTCTTGCACATGTCAGGGTCTACTTAAAAGCCTGATGGACATGATTTTGCCTCTTTCAGTCCCATACATCACCAAAATCCACAATGAGGATATTATTAATATAGTTAACATTTTACTCTCTTATTTCAAGCACCCAGGTTTCCATAAATTATGACCAAGGGCTGTTGTGTATTTTCCTCCAAATGATACCAACACTTTTGATTCAAAGATTGTCATGATCTTTGTTTTTCCTAAATATAACTCAAGAATATTCTGAAAGAACCTGTGTAATCTCTAGGAAGTGCAATCTCTGGGTACTCGTAATGACTTTTTATATAAGATTAAAAATCATTTGTCTGATGGTACTGGTTTAGTTCAGTTTCAGAAAAATATCAAATAGTGATGCACACAAACTGATATTTAAAGAGCAGATTGCTAGCTCGGGATATTTTAGAGGATGTCTTGTATTACTGGTCAATAGTTGATGGGAGTGTGACATTAGAAAGTTGTGAAAGTTCAGAGGAAGAAGGTCATTACACATGTAATAGTCATACTTAAAATAAGTTTTAGGGATATATAGACATGTAGACATTATGAATTGCTTCAATAATCAAGCTTATGAGAACATGGAGAGTGGGGAAGGCACAGAGTAAAACCAGGGAGAGCCAGCTAGAAAAACTCAAGATGCATTCTCCTTGCTCTGGTGGAGAAAACAGGTACAAAACTGGATAGCACTTGCATGCTAAATTCACCAAAGCAGGGAGGAATTAGGTTGATGTTCCAAATAAATCTAGCTCTGAGTTAACCACAAGGAGAGTGCATATGACTTTAATTTTCTTTTATCACAAAAAGTCCAGTGCCCCTCCATAAAAACAAACAAACAAACAGATAATTTGATGAGGCAGAACTGTTCTTGTGATTCAGAGAATCAGACCCATGTAGGCAGAAAGAAGCAAAAGGTGCCCAGGGACAGCCCCCAGGCCAGGAGGAGGGAGGGTGTGGGGGGAGGGTGAAACATCTAGACAAATAATTCAAGAGCACGTAAATAAGCTTTACTTTGAATATCTTACTTTTATCAGTCACAGTTTTAGATTCAGATGATAGAGTCTGCTCCAGCTAGTGTAATCAGAATTTTACATTTATTTATTTATTTGCTGATCCTAGGACCTGAACATGGAGCCTGGGCACTGTCCCTGAGCCTCTTTGTCCTGAAGGATAGTGCTCTTCTACTTAAGCCGCAGCTCCACTTCTGGTTTTCTGCCCAGGCTGGCTTCAAACTGAGATCCTCAGATCTCAGCCTCTTTAGAAGCTAGTTTTACAGGAATGAGCCGCCAGCATCCTGGTCAGATATTGGTTCACTAATACACATTTCAAGTTAGACATATTTTATATCTAGAAGAAGGCCAGCCACAGAAATATGCAGTTACATTACATGGCAATTTTGACAGAAATATTCTGCTGTCTGATCAGTATCTATTCATTTTATTTATTTTCTTTTCTTATTAAACATTTTTCTTTATTGTCAAAGTTTGGTACAGAGGGGTTACAGATTCACATGAAAGGCAGTAAGTACATTTCTTGTTCCACTAGTTACTTCCTCCCTCATTCCCCCCTCCCCCTCCCCCTTTCCCTCTCCCCCCAAGAATTGTGCAGTTGATTTACACCAAATGGTTTTGTAAGCATTGCTTTTTGAGTGGTTTGTCTTTTTGTCCTTTGTCTTTCAATTTTGATATTCTCTTTCCCTTCCCCAGTAGATTTGTGCTACAGCTGTTAAAGGCAATAACAAGTGAAATGACTCAATGCCCATATTTGTGCAATGCTCTTCCCATGAAGGACATGGGAATACCTGCAAGAATATTGGAGGGATATGTTATAGCACATCACACTATCTATGGGTATATGGAAAGATCCAGAGGAATAGCCAGTAACATCTGTAATGACACAGAAGTTGCAATGGCCATCAAATGCTAGAAAGAGATTAGGAAAATATTAGAAGGCACCCTTACGGGAATGACTCATATTTTCAAATTTTCTATAGCTTGATAGAATTTATCTCATGAATGAAAGAGATGAATGATATTAGTAATAGTCGATAATTTGTCAATTTGTTTTTCATTGATACAGCAAATGTCTGCTATAGTTTAGATCTTGAATGGTATGCAAAGTTTTATATGGTTAAGGCTTGATCTCCAAGGCAGCATTAATGAAAAGTGATGGAATCCTTAATAGACAGGGCCTGGTGCGAAGCTTTTGACCTGAGGAGCTTAGCACTGGGGTTTTGTGGGAACTGGTCCTCTCCCTGCTGCATCTAGCCTTCGGCTGGATGAAATGAGCTGTTTTGCTCTACCATATACTAGGTGCTGCTGCTTGATCAGCAATCAGTAAGCAATAAAACTATTAACTATGGACTAGCAACCCCAAAATTATGAGCCAAGACAAACCTTTTCTTTATAAACTGATATTCTCAAGGCTTTGGTATAGCAACAGAAGCTAAGATAATATCCTTTTACATTTTTAAGTTGTAGTTTCTAAAATTAATATTATTAAGAATGTGATATAGTCATTCATTGGTGGCTCACACCTGTAATTGTACCTGTTCAGGAGGCTAAGATGTGAGGATTACAGTTCAAAGCTAGACCAGGTAGGGAAGTCCATGGGGGCCAATTAACCAAAAAAGCTGGAAGTGGAACTGTAACTCAAGTGGTAGAGTGTTAGCCTTCAGCAAAAATCTAAGGGACAGCACCAAAGCCTGAAGTTCAAGCCCCAGTGCAAGCACAAAACAAATAAACAAATGAGATACAAGAAAACAAAATTTTAAAACAAATGTTGATGCTTAATCTAACTGTATGAAATTGTTTCCTCAAAAATCATAGTAAGTGAAGTGACCCAGTCCCAAAGAAACATAAGCCCTATGATGTCCCTCATAGGGAATACTTAGTACTTGATTAGGCTAGTCATGGGAGAAAATTAAAACACCCCAGTAGTTACATCCATATGATCACATAAGATGATGCCAAGTGAAATGAATTCCACGTATGGAAACAAGAGTTATACTACTGTTGTAATTATTTTCAACATGCCATGTGAACTCATACTTTTTTTCTTTCTCTTTTTCCTTGTCTGTTTGTTTGGTTGGTTAGTTTAGTTTTGTTTCTCTTGTATTCCCTTCCTGTGGCTGTACCCCCACTACCACTGTATCTCAACTGAGTACCCCGATACTGTTGATACAGGGGAAGGGAGAGGGAATACCCAAAGCAAGAGACAAAGAACAGAAAAACCATTCAAAAAGCAACGCTTACAAAACCATTTGTTGTAAACCAACTGCACAACTGTTGGGGGGATGGGGAGTGGGGAGGGGTGGAAATGAGGAGGAGGTAACCAGTAGAACAAGAAATGTACTCACTGCCTTTCATATGAACCTGTAACCCCTCTGTACCACATTTTGACAATAAAGACAAAAAACTTTTAAAAAACATTTCCTCAAACATTTTCTGGAATTAGTAAATCCTAGTTACAATGAGTTTTACTACCAAATGACTTTTTTCAATAGTATTAAGAAAAGAAATGACAATATCTGCATGCTAGACATCTACCATATAGTGTTTATATAGTAAAAGTTGAGTCAGACTCATTTTGCTGTTGTTTGTCAGATAAGTTTTATTTGTTTATTGGCTCTGACAAAACTTGAGCAGAAGTATGTAAAGGAGGCTTATTTATTTTGGCTCATGGTTTCATATGTATGGTTTCCTTATGATGGGATGAGGATAGTAGAGTAGGTAATTCTTTCAGTCCAGGAGACAGAGAAAATGTATGTGTTCCCAGGTTTGTTTTTTTTTTTAATCTTTTCTGCTTATTCTGATGAAGCCCCAGACTTAGGAATAGTACCATCCATGAACAGGGAGGAATCTTACCAGTTTAGTTTACCATGTCTGAAAATAACTTCATAGACACTATATTTGATCAGTCTTTCAGACACTGCTCAGTCCAATCAAACTGGCAGTCATGTTAAACCACCACACATTTACACTCAAGCAACCAACCACTCCATGATATGATATGAAGGTCACGTCACAAGCTTGGTATGTCTTATGAGTGAACATTTGGGGGCGAGTCATCCCATATACAAGCATATAAAACCACAAAATTAAATTGAAAAGATTTACATGTGAAAATCTCAATTGAAACACCTTTCTGCGAGTTTTTCAACTTTCCAGCCATCATCGTTATTGTTCACATGTGCCAAACATCCTCTGCTTTATTTACCTGACACTGAGAACAATGTAGACCAGCACTTTCACTTCATCTTCCAACCTTATCCTAGTGTGATCATTGATAGAAATTCTTGTCTAGACTGAAAGGTTGCTTCTGCAATTGATGAAATGTGGTCATTTGCTTTTGATTACATGGAGAAGAAAATTCTAGTCACAAAACTAAGGAGTGAACACAACAGATTCTTATTTTCAGTGCTGTAGTTACTTTGAGCCTTATCCCTGCACAAACATTTCTTTCCATTTCTCTGAGAAAATGACAGGTACAAGTACATAATACCAAAAACAAACAAACAAAAATAACCCTCATTCTTTCTTAAAAGGGCAGGAGGGTGAGGGGTATGAAGAGGGTGAGGAAGGAAGGGAGGATGGGTGGGAGAGGAGAAGGGAGGGGAAGAGGAGGCAGAGACAAAAACAGAGGTTATGCTTCCTAATCTTGTTCCTTTTCTTCTTTATTAAGTTTGAAATTTGGTGGCTTCTCCAGTTTCTAATTAAAAAATATTCCTGAATCAGTTCCACAAACATTTTTTGTGTATAATGGCTTTCCTGCTGGTCTAGGAGAAAAGGAAACGGGATATATTTGTGAATTAACTAATTATTATTATCTTTTGAGAATCTTCAGAGAATGTTATGCCTCACAGTGTGGTGAAAATGTGCAACAGCTTCCTTTGAGCTAGAAATGTAGCTCTGTTGGCTCACAGCTCCTCAGGGGATCTCACAGGTAGATGTTTCTTTCCTTTCCCACCACATAGAACCTCCTGTTGTCCAGACTAGAGATCTTAGTCCTGTCCTGTTAAACAATGACAGGTCCGGAACCACCCAACTGTTAGAAAACCTCAAACCGTTTGCATACTTCTGAATATACTCGAGGCTTAGGGTATGGGGAGACATGGACTTTTTGAGCCAGCTGTGAAACTTCCTGAGACTCCCTCTGCAGCCAGTGCTGGGCTAAGATTAAACCAGGAAAAAATGCCTGAAGAGATACTGAATAGGTTTGATACAAATTACATTGTCCTGCTGGTTTGAAAGTGCACATTACTGGAGTCATTAACCATAATCATCCTCAATTACAAGCACTATAAGTGTGCATATAGCAGCCCAGTAAACGCGGCCATTGCTTGCCTGTGATATCCATAATCTATAGCGATGCTTCCTCCCCACACCAGGTGGAGGGAAAAACCTTCTCCTCTCTGCCTCACTCTTCGTTCCTGCCCTTGTGGTCCCAATTTCTCAAACTTCATCTCCAAAATAACAAACACAATTTTCCCCTCTGACAATTCAATATGGTTATGGATAATGCTTTGCCTTATTCCAGATGGTAGAGTATATACTAGTTATGAGAAATTTGACATTAGCAATAGTTTATCTTATCACAATGTGTCCCAGTGTCCTACTAAATTAGCTAATGTGTCAAGAAAAAAGATGTGGGAAGACAGCAATAATTATCTAACTACTATGAACTGGGATTGCCAACTTTCATATCACAAAGTGGTAGTAAAAGGGAAACAAGATTGTTGTGCTTGTATCTATTACATTGCAAACTTTCATTGTTTTAATTTATTGCTAATTAATATTAGAGAAGAATCTTGAACAATGATATTATATTTCAAGAGTATATATCAGGAATATGTGGTACATATACACTATGGAATTTTATGCCTCTATCAGAAAGAATGACATTGCCCCATTCGTAAGGAAATGGAAGGACTTGGAAAAAATTATACTAAGTGAAGTGAGCCAGACCCAAAGAAACATGGACTCTATGGTCTCCCTCATAGGGAATAATTAGCACAGGTTTAGGCAAGTCACAGCAGAGGATCACAAGAGCCCAATAGCTCTACCCTTATGAACACATAAGATGATGCTAAGTGAAATGAACTCCATGTTATGGAAACGATTGTTATATTACTGTTGTAATTACTTTAAACGTGATATGTGTAACCGTAGTTTCTATTATTGATGATCTTCTTGTATCTCCTTCCTGTGGTGTACCTGTACTATCTCTATATCTTATCTGAGTACATTGGAAACTGTGTATACTGGTATTAGAACTAGGAAACTGAAAGGGAATACCAAAATCGAGAGACACAGGGTAAAAAAGACAAACGACTACAAAAGCAATACTTGCAAAACTGTTTGGTGTAAATGAACTGAACAACTCATGGGGGGGGGACAGTAAAAAGGGAAAGGATGAGGGGGGAGGGGGGAATGAGGGAGGAGGTAACAAACTGTACAAGAAATGTATCCAATGCCTAACGTATGAAACTGCAACCTCTCTGTACATCAGTTTGACAATAATTTTTTTAAAAAAGAGTATATATATTATATATTGTATGTGTATATACTCTATAAATATTATATATAATATACATGCACATACATATGTATATGTATGTGCACGTGTAGTGTTAACATTCATAGGTGTAAACTGAAATTCTACAAAATTCTACACACTTCTATTCAAGAACTTGTACTTCCTTTTATCTTTATCAATGGGACCTTCGTATTTGAGAAGAGATGTAATGCTGAAGATCTAGAAGGCAGTTACTCTGTCCTACTTTTAACCTCTGTTTCTGACACCCTGTGTTTTGTGACTACTGGATTCACCTCTTGGGATGTATACAAAGCTTCACAGATCTTCAGCTTTTACTGACACTGAAGTTAAAGAGATTGTATCTGAATGAGATTCCCCTGCCTTCTTTCAATAAAATCTTCTTAAGGATAACTGCTCTTCTTAAGGATAACTGAATTTTATTGGAGAGATTCCCTTGCATGTTATAGTCTAATTTGTTGAGGACCTAATTTTTTTGGTAGCTATAAAATTTATGAAAACTGTCATGGAAGTATCCATGCCATTCAGAACCATCTTGTTTCAGATAACTTGAGTTTGTATTCCTGGGATTTTATTATTCAGATGTGGTTAATAATGAGCTGCATTCTCATTTCAGAGATGTTACTTAAAGTGAACATATGCTTCTCCGTGCACTTTCAATCTTTTTCTGTCAGCTCTCTCACTCTTTGACTCTCCTTCACATTTTCTCTCATCTATTTCTCCATTCATCAACTTCTATCTTCTGTATTAATCTATCATCTATAAATTCATCAATATCCACAAGCTGTTGTCTGAGTGTCCCATTCAAAGTTCAAGTTGAACAAGATAAAGAGTCAGATCAATCATGAGGTTCCAACATGAGTTTAAATCCTTAAAGAAATAGAAACAGGCAGGTTTTCCTTATTTTTTTTCTTTTTCTTTCCCTTGCCTATGTCTTCTATATCTTTTGTCTTATATGTAAGTTTATGTCTTTTGAGAAGGATAAGGGGGAGGACAGAAATAGTGAGACAAACAGTGAATAAAATACAGCACTGATAGACACTAGACATTATGTTAAAAATGAACTACACAACTTGGGGGAGTTGGGGCTGACCAGGAGAAAAAATCCTGTGAGAAAACAAAGGAAGAAGTGATATTGTTCAAAAGGAAATGGACTCATTATCTGACCTATACTGTATATCACTTTTACAATTAAAAATTTTGAAAATCAGAAATTGGCTTTTTCTTTCAACTCTTCTACATTTCTGTGGCTTGCAGAGGACTGTTCTTCCTATTTAGAGACCACTGCATTCAGCACACCATCTTGGACATGGGAGCAAGATGCTGGCAAGCTTCCAGTGCTGATCATGGTCTTCACAAACAGCAGAAAACATGAGATGAATATTGTGAATGCATTTACTAGTCTCTGGTATTCTGGTATAGCACCATACAACAGAATGTTATATGTGTTATGTTATTTCAAAATTATTAGTTGAACTTTTTACAATTTTATTTTTGAATTAGCATACAACTGTACATAAAGAGTCTTTATTGAACATTTCCATGCATACATGTTTAGTTAACTTACCTCCCCCTGCAATACATAGTATAAAACGTACTTCTACATATCCTGTAATGCTGAAATACTTCAGTGACTTTGTACACTCAACAAACCTAGAAAACAAGATATTCCCAACAAAGTCAGAATGCAATTTATCAAAGGCAGACACATAATACTGATAAATCATCATTATGTAATCTAAATACTTTATGCAGATTTTGTCTATAGTGTCACTAATGCCATTTCATATTTCAAGACCCAACACATGATGACACAATATCTTTATTTATCATTTCTGTCATACTTGCGAATGGTGTATTAAATTGCTGTAGATGTCAGGCCAATGTTTTCCAGAATGTTCTTATTTTCATTTTGAGTTTGACTAATGTTTTCTAATGACTGCATCCAAGTACACAACAGATTCAGAATAAAGCTGATACAATAGTGTGCCATTCATTATTCATTATATATTAGCTTAGTGCTGATTTATTTATTTTATTTTATTTTTTATTTTTTGCCAGTCCTGGGCTTTGGACTCAGGGCCTGAGCACTGTCCCTGGCTTCTTTCCGCTCAAGGCTAGCACTCTGCCACTTGAGCCACAGCGCCACTTCTGGCCGTTTTCTGTATATGTGGTGCTGGGGAATTGAACCTAGGGCCTCGTGTATCCGAGGCAGGCACTCTTGCCACTAGGCCATATCCCCAGCCCAGTGCTGATTTATTTAATTCTACATATTTCTATGTATGTGTATTTTATTGGAGAAATTCTTTCAGATTTCTCCAGTGGAGGAGACTTGAAACTAGTTCACTGTTATTCTGACACATCATCATAATTTTGGAGCACGATTGCTTTCTCACACCATGAAATACTCTAAGTACTTTTTTCTACTTCTATGTTTAGCTGATATGACAAGAAATACTACATACCTTTCAAAATTGACACAGCGTGTTAGATGTCTTCATTCTGTAATAAAAAGCTATAGAATGATGAATTGGTTTTAAAAGCAAAGCACAATCATCTATAAGATACTAGAAGCACATCTCCCTGACAAAGATTACCAGTATTTGAGGCCACAAAGACAGCAAACATTTTTCTAAGAAAATGAATCCATTTTCAACAAGCCATTACGTACATTCTTCTTTTTTTTTTTATACTTGATTAGTTTTCTTTTATTTTTTTTTATTTTTTTTTCTTATTTATTGTCAAAGTGATGTACAGAGAGGTTACAGTTTCATATGTTAGGCATTGGATACACTTCTTATAGTATTTGTTACCTCCTCCCTCATTCCCCCCTCCCCCTCCTACTTTCTCTCTCCCCACCCGAAGAGTTGTTCAGGTGGTTTACACTAAACAGTTTTGCAAGCATTGCTTTGCAATTGTAGTCATCTGACTTTTTATCCTGTGTCTCTCAATTTTGGTATTACCTTTCACTTCCCTAGTTCTTTTTTTTTGTTTGTTTATTAATTGAACACAAAATTTTTTTGCAAGGTGTTGTGCAAACAGGGTACAGTTACATACTAGGGCAGTGTGTACATTTCTTGTGATATCTTACGTCCTGTTTTTCTATCCCTTCTCTAGGTCAGGTAGACATATATACAATATACAATGTATCAAGAACATATATAGTATTCACAGACTTGGTCTCTACTGTCTCTCCATCTCCCTTTGTTAACAGTCATATATCAGGGAGATCATGCCCCTTTGTTTTCTGTGTTCTAGACTTGTCTTGTGCAACATTATTTGTTCAAGTTCTGACCATTACCCTGCGAATAACAATATTTCACCATTCCTAATCGCTATGTAGTATTCCATTGTGTATAGGTACCATATTTTTTGGATCCATTCGTCTGTGGAGGGGCATCTGGGTTGTTTCCATATTTTGGCTATTGTGAATTGTGCCGCGATAAACATGGAAGTAAAAATGCCTTTTTGATATCTTGGGACCTGGTGTTCAGGATAGATGCCTAGGAGTGTTATGGCTCGGTCATAGGGTAGGTCTATATTGAGCTTTTTGAGAAACCTCCATACTGTTCTCCAAAGTGGTTGTACTAATTTGCACTCCTACCAACAATGAGGAAGGGTTACTCTTTCCCCGCACCCCCTCCAGCATTTGTTGTTTCCTGAGTTCAGAGTATAGGCCATTCTAACTGGGGTGAGGTGGTATCTCAGGGTTGTTTTTATTTGCATTTCCTTTACTACCAGGGATGTTGAGTATTTCCTCATGTGTTTCTTTGCCATTTTTATATCTTCTCTTGTGAAGTCTCTCTTTAGCTCTTTTGCCCATTTCCTAATAGGTTTATTGGGCTTGGAGGGGCTTAGTTTTTTGAGTTCTCTGTAGATGACAGATATCAGGCCTTTGTCTGTTGCTGTGCTGGTAAATATCATTTTCCATATCGTTGGCTGTCTTGCTATTTTGGTGGCTATGTCCTTAGCTGTGCAGAAACTTTTTAATTTGTAGTAGTCCCATTTGTCGAGTCTCTCCCCTAACTGTTGTGCCCCTGGGACTCTATTCAGGAAGTTCCTTCCTGTGCCTATAAATTCTAGCGTCTTTCCTACTCTGTCCTTCAGTAGTTTCAAGGATTCTGGTCTGATATTGAGGTCCTTGATCCATTTTGAGTTGATCTTGGTGCATGGTGATAGGCTTGGGTCTACTCTGAGTTTTCTGCATATGGCTGCCCAGTTCTCCCAGCACCAGTAGTTGAAGAGGCTATGTTTATTCCATTGTATGTCTTTAGCTCCTTTGTCGAATATCAGTTGGCTGTAAGAGTGCGGTTTTATTTCTGGGTCTTCAGTTCTAATCCATTGGTCTTCCGATCTGTTTTTATACCAATACCATGCTGTTTTTGTTATGATGGCCTTGTAGTAGAGCTTGAAGTCTGGTATTGTAATACCTCCTGCACTGCTTTTTTTGCCTAGAATTGCTTTGGCTATTCTAGGTTTTTTGCTGTTCCATATGAATTTATGGATTGGTTTCTCTGTTTCAGTGAAGAATGTGGCTGGGATTTTGATAGGTATTGCATTGAATTTGTATAACAATTTGGGCAATATGGCCATTTTCACTATATTGATTCGGCCTACCCATAAGCATGGGAGGTCTTTCCATCTCCTTGTGTCTTCTTTGATTTCCCTTATTAGATTTTTATAGTTTTCATTAAATAGGTCTATCACGTCCTTGGTTAAGTTGATCCCTAGGTACTTTATTCTTTTTTGGGCTACTGTAAATGGAATTGTTTCCATAATTTCCTTTTCTGTTTGTCTATTGCTGGTGTACAGAAAAGCTGCTGACTTTTGTGCATTGATTTTGTATCCTGCTACTTTGCCAAATTGGTTTATTAGGTGTAGGAGTTTGGGAACTGAGTTTTTTGGGTCCTTCAGTTATAAGATCATGTCATCTGCAAATAGGGATAACTTGATTTTCTTCCTTGCCGATGTGGATCCCTTTGATGTCCTCCTCTTGCCTTATTGCTATGGCTAGGGATTCCAGCACTATGTTGAACAGAAGTGGGGAGAGTGGGCATCCTTGTCTTGTTCCTGAGTTTAGGGGGAATGATTTAAGTTTCTCTTCATTTAATATGATATTAGCAGTTGGTCTGTTGTACATGGCTTTTATTGTTTTGAGGAATGTTCCATCTATTCCTATTCTCTCCAAAGCTTTTAATAGGTATGGATGTTGTATTTTGTCAAAGGCTTTTTGGGCATTGACTGAGATAACAATGTAATTCTTATTTTTAGATCTGTTTATGTGGTGAATTACGTTGATTGATTTACGGATGTTGAACCATCCTTGTGACTGAGGGATGAAGCCTACTTGGTCATGATGTATGATTTTCTTGATCAGTTTCTGGATCCTGTTAGCTAATATTTTATTGAGGAGCTTTGCGTCTGTGTTCATTAGTGATATTGGTCTGTATTTCGCTTTTTTTTTTTTTTGTTGTTGGGTCTTTGCCTGGTTTGGGAATGAGTATGATATTAGCTTCGTAGAATGAGTTTGGGATTTCTCCCTCTGTTTCTATTTCGCGGAAGAGTTTCAGGAGTATTGGTATTAGCTCCTCACTAAAGGTTTCGTAGAATTCGTTGGTGAATCCATCTGGGCCTGGGCTTTTCTTAGTAGGGAGATTCTTGATTACCTCCTGTATCTCACTGTAAGTTATTGGTTTATTTAGGTGATTAATTTCTTCTTGGTTCAGTTTTCCCAGTTTGTACTTCTCTAAGAATTGATCCATTTCTGTGAAATTTTTGTTTTTTGCTGAGTAGAGGTTTTGGAAATAGCTCCTCATGATTGTTTGAATATCATGTGTACTTGTTGTAATTTTTCCGGTGGAGTCCTTGATTTTACGTATATGAGTGTCTTGTCTTCTTTTTTTTGTAAGTCTTGCAAGGGGTGTGTCAATTTTGTTTATTTTCTCAAAGAACCAGCTTTTAGTCTTATTTATTTGTTGAATGGTCTTTCTATTTTTAATCAGATTTATCTCTTCTTTAATCTTTGTGATCTCTGCCCTCCTAGTCGTTTTAGATTCTGTCATTTCTTGTTTCTCCAGTTGTTTTAGTTTCATCGTGAGGTTATTCACCTGCTCTGATTCCATTCTTTTAATGTGAGTGCTGAGGGCAATGATCTTGCCCCTCAGTACTGCCTTAGCTGTGTCCCATAGGTTTCTTTGTGATGTGTTTTCTTTGTCATTGTGGCTTATGAATTCGTTGATTTCATCTTTAATTTGATCTGTGGCCCAAGTGTTGGGATAGCAGCGTGGGGTTTAGCGTCCAAGAGTGTATAGCCTCTGTGGTATCTTTTGTTGTTGAGGGTTACCTTTAATCCACTGTGATCAGATATAATACATGGGATGACGTCAATACTTTTGTATTTGCTGAGGTTCTTTGTGTGGGCTATGATGTGGTCTATTTTGGAATATGATCCATGGGCTGCTGAAAAGAAGGTGTGTTGGGTCTCTGTAGGGTGGAAGGTTCTATATAGGTCTGTTAGATCCATTTGGGAAATGGTGTTATTTAGGTCCTCAGCTCCCTTACTAATCCTCTGGGTGTTGGATCTGTCTCTTGGGGAGAGAGGGGTATTAAAGTCACCCACTATGATTGTGTTTGCGCCTATCTTGTTCTGTAATTCTGTGAGAATTTGCTTGACATATGTAGGGCCTCTTTTGTTCGGTGAGTATACATTTATCACAGTGATGTCTTGATTCTGGATTTTTCCTTGTATTAATATGTAGTGTCCTTCTTTGTCTTTTTGAGTTGACTTTAATGAGAAGTCCAGCTTGTCTGCGATCAGAATGGCTACACCTGCCGTTTTGGTGGGTGCATTTGCTTGGTAGATCTTGCTCCATCCTTTTATTCGAAGCTTGTTTTTGTCCCTTGCTGTAACGTGGGTCTCTTGTAGACAGCAGATGTCAACTTTTTGTTTGCGAATCCATTCTGCCAGTCTGCTCCTCTTAATCAGGGAGTTTAAACCATTTATATTTAATGAGATCAAGGATAAGGGTGTTTTTTCTCCTTCCATTTTCTTGTTGGGCTGTTTTTTCCTCTTTTTTTTTTCTTCTTGTCTTTAGTGAGCTGTTCTTTCTGTTGGACTTTGGCTATTGGAGTCTCTTTCTGATTCTGTCTGTGTGTCTTTTACGATCTTTGTTTGGTGGGGCTCCCCTCTTAGAATTCATTGTAGGGCTGGTTTTTTATTCATATACTCCTTTAGATCCTCTTTGGTGTGGAAAGATCTGGTTTTCCCTTCAAATATGAACTCCAATTTCGCTGGATATTTGATCCGAGGTTGCAAATTATTAGCCTGAAGTTCTTGGATGGTGTTCTTCCACTCATTTCGAGCTTGGTACGTTTGTGTGGATAAGTCAGATGTTATTCAAATCCTCTTCCCGTTGTAGAAAGTTTCCTTCTTCGCTTTGGCTGAATTCAGAATTTGCTTTTTAATCTTGAGGTCTGTAGTCTTGAATATTATGTGCCTTGGGGTGGCTTTCCTGGGGTCTGGCCTGCCAGGTGTCCTATAGGCTTCAGTTACCTGGATGGGGTCCCCTGTGAGATTGGGGAAGTTTTCTGCAATAACTTTATTGAGAACATGTTTAAGCCCTCTGCTCTGGTATTCGGCTCCTTCTTCTATTCCAATTATGTGCAAATTATATCTCTTGTCTTTGTCCATTAGTTCCTGGATTAGTCTGCCTCGTAGCTTCACCTTTTCTTGGAGTGTGGTCATTTTCTGGTTGTTGTCAGCTGCTTCATCATCCAGGCAAGAGATTCTGGATTCCATATGGTCTACTCTTTGTGTTAGGGTTTCAATTGCGGAGTTTATGGATGTCAGAGAGCTATTTATGGTTGTCATATCAGCTCTGATCGTGGAAATTTCTTCCTTTAAAGAGTTGTATTTTAAATCTATTTTTTCATGCATTTCAATTCTCAGGATGTGGAGATTTTCTTTAAAGGAGGCTTGCATTGTATCCATTTTTGCTTCCATTTCTTTAAAGAAGGCTTGCATTGTATCCATTTTTGCTTCCATTTCTTTCTTGGCTTCCTGGGTGTCCTTCAAGATTTCCGCTCTAAACTCCTGGAATTGTTTTCTGATTTCATTTCTGATGCTTTCCATCATTCCTGTTAACATGGCCTCATTTGCTTTTTTAGTCTCCATCTCCTCTTCAGTCGTGCTGCTTTTAGGAGCTAGCGAGTTGGCTTGCCCTTTGATGAACTGTGTTATTTTTCTTTGTGATTTGCGCATCTGGAGATCTGTGGATAGCTTCTCAGGTTTGGTTTGTAGCTCTTCTCTCCCTCCTGTGTAGGCGTGTCTATGGCAGCAGGTGCTACTGCTGTGGCTCCGCCCAACAGTGCAGGGTACGCCTACCAGAGCGGGCGCTGTTGCCGGGGCCCCGCCCTCCTGTGCGCTGTGCGTCCACTACAACATGCACTTTAGCGGGGTATGCCTCCCAGAGCGAGCCCCAGGTTGTTGGGTTGCGTTTGCACCCTCCTGCGAGTCCGTTGGGGGAGGCAGTATGTGTGGGGCCCAGTGGGATCGACTGTCCGGGTGTGGGTTAGCACCCTCAGATCTCACCTCCGCTGCGGGGGGGGGATGTGATCAGGCCCAGGTATCCCTGCTGTGCTGGTATTGCCCACCGGTGCCTATGATTTTAGTTGTAAGAGTCCGCGAGGTCCAGGAGCCTCGGGTGGGGCTTGCACTGCCGGCCATCCCCCGGCCCTTGTTGGGAAGGGGGCAGGGCCGGTTCTGCCAGTTCAGGAACCTGTGGGGCCTTGGGGCTGCTCTGCCCTTCCCCTGCTAAACTGATTTCTCAGCACCCGAAGGGAACTTCCCGCCTGATTTGGGGGTTCTTTGTTCCCACGGGGTGGGGAGGGGGAGGGAGGGAGATCTAGCTTCTTTGTAGGGCTTGAGTCTCTGATAGCTGGTCTCCCTTTGGGTGAGGGGGTAATGGGGGACTCACTGATCCTGCATTGTGTGTGTGTCCCACGCAGCCGTTGGTCCCTCAGGGGGTGGCAAAGTGTCGTGTTGGCTTCCCCAGTTCCCTCCTTCTGCCGCGCTGGGTTCCCCAGCCGCCGTCTGTCCGAACCCGGTGTGGACCCGAACTTCTTGTCACTGCTGTTGTGTGTCTTGGTCTATACCCTCCCTAAGCCGTGGGGTCTCCCGCTATCTGGATTCTGCACTCCCGGCAGCCTATCTGCAGATCGCTGGATTCCCCTTTCCCAGCCTGGCCCTGTTTGGGCCAGGGTTGGCTGGTGGGGGGAGGGTGCCCCGGAGATTCTCAGGCTCTGTGTAGGTTTTCAGCTCTTCTTTTTCCTGCTTTTCTCCACTGCTTCTGGCTGCTGGTTTTGCTGGGTTCTTGATGGGGTGTTCGGTGTTGGAGTTCCCAGCTCGCTATTCAGTTGGAGCGAGTTGGGGTGCCTCCCTATTCTGTCAGCGCCATCTTTCTCTCACTTCCCTGGTTCTAATACCAGTATATAGAGTATCCAGTGTACTCAGATGAGATACAGTGATAGTGCAGGTACAACCACAGGAAGGAGATACAAGAAGATCATCAACAACAGAAGCTACGGTTGCACATGGCATGTTGAAAGTAATTACAACAGTGATATATCACTCGTTTCCATAACATGGAGTTCGTACATTCTTCTTTTTGCACCATTTCCTGCAAACTTTCCTTGCTCATGACTGACACAGAAGTGTGATCCGCGTTAGGATTTTATGGTTTTTTTTTTTCAGTTTTTTTTTTATTTGTAATGTATAGTTAATGAATAACTTGGAGATTTTCTGTTTTATAAACATATTATAATTGTGTGATTTCATTTATTTGGTTGTCTTTTTCCACATTGGTTTTGAAGGATTTGTTGATGGATATGCAGTTGGATGGTTGCTATTTTCTGTATGTAGAATTCTAGAAATAATGTTCATACCTATATGTTACTCGTGTACATATACATGTGTATGTATATCATTAGTATTTGGAATTATTATGTTCAATTAATAAAAGGCACCATAAGAAATATAAAAGTATACACTCTGTTTGAGGTAGATGGACATGTTCCCTGTCTTTATAGAACAGCATGGGAAAATAATACTTATGAATATCAAAAATCACATTAAATGTTATATATTTTGGACGTTTGCTATATTCTTGGACATTTGGTAGATTCATGCACCTCAATGCCTTTTGTCGAGAGTTCTGATAGTAATTCTCACTGAGCTTTCTGTTCCCCTTAATTCTGAAGTTCCACTTAAATTTGATGGGCAACATGGACCTTGCACAGGAAACTCACTTGAACCCAAATGAATTTCATTTATACACATTCTTACAGCCAAATAAAGCTTTCTTGAGCCATTTTATTAGCTGCTTTCAAGCATGGCAAGAATATTGATAGGGCTTTTGCTGCAAATGTATGTCAATCCTTATGCCATAATGATATTGTCCCACAATTAATAATGAAGATATCTCTGAGAACATCCTTTAACATTTGATTACCTTGATTTTAGGATGATGATGACATTTAATTTTCATATTTTTCTCTAAAGTGAGAAAAATTGCACTTAAAATACTACATTTAGATATGAAGCAAAGAATCTGATTTGGAAGCATCACACTGTATGAGATTGACATTGAACATATATAAACAATAATGGAAGTAAGTGAGCATAAGGAATTCTAGAAATAAAAAAAAATAGTTATACTCAAGAGAAAGGGGGGAAAGTGTAATATCTACTTGATACTGAAGGAATGTAATTTGTCTGTCTCTAAATCGTTTATCTAGGAGATCACAAGAGTCCTCTTTTGGGTAAATGAAAATAACAAATTTGAGAGGCCTTTATTTCTGAAATGCCAAGTGATAACTACCAGAGGTATGGTTTGGTTGAAAAGGATCTCCAAAGGCCCCTCTGCTGAAGCTCTGAGTATCAGCTTCATAATTCCAGAAGGGGCTAAAAACTGTAGGAGGTGGGCCAATGGAAGACTTTAGGCTACTAAGGGCATGTCTTTGGAAAAACTTGCAATTCCCTCAGTCTTTGTCACTTTCTCTTTTTGCTTCCCAACCATCTTAGTGGAATGACTGCACCAAAGTGAGTAAGCCCAGCAAACTCTGGAGTGAGAACCTCAAAGCACCTTAGGTGTTTTGCTATTTTAATGGGAAGTTGAATACCTTTCCATCCCAGTATTCATTCAGGAATATTTACTGGTCTCTGCTGAACACCATCTCAATTTCAGACTACTTGAAACTCACTGTGCCAAGTGATGCCAATCATAATACATGCACTTATATACCACCAACCACAGACAAATATGTGTTATAACTGATGTTGATGACTTCATTGTTTGCCAATGTAAATTAGATGCTCATACATACTAGTTTTTAATATAAGGAAACTGAGGAAAATTTCAGTATTTTACCTGAGGCTACTAAGCCAAAGAAGACAACATAAACAGAAAGTATGTATTCATAGTAAAAAAGATTGAACATTTTCATATTTTTTTTTTTTTTTTACAAAATTTGGGTTCTTCCTTCAGAGCTTAATGTCTGTCAACATTTGAAACTATGATTCATAATTGGAGCATTTCACATATTTAAACTTTCTACATGAAAGAATACTTAACTGAATATCAGCCAGTAATTCATAACAAATCAATGTATAAAATAGCAAATATAATTACTGTATTGTATTATCTTCTTGAATTTTCTATTTCCATTTTCACTATTTGATTATTCATGTTCACATGTTAGAAATTAAAATATTATAGGGATTATATGGATTAAAATAGTACTTTCTGTTTTCCAGAAATTTTATTCATTCATTTTCATGTGTCAGTTTGTTCAGTCTCTTTGTGCTGTTTTGATTTCTGGAAGGTCTTAATCGGGCCATTCTCTGTGATTGAAAGACTGCTGTAGTACAGGGCAATAGAAGTTCAGTGAACTCTGCTGTAACCAATTAAAGAGCAAACCCCTCCTTGACATTTGAACTTCTAAAACTTGATATTTTAAAACTGTGTGAAACCCTGCAATCATAGAAGAGTAACAAAAGTAGAACTATCAGAGCAATAAAGCAAGTCCTACTAGCTGTGTAAAAAAATTACTAAAATGTCATGCAGTGATTGTGTTTTGAGTTGAATTCCTAGCATTCAGGGATAAGGAACTCTCAGCATATGCTACTGCATTAAACCAACAGAGAAGCACAGGGACATAGGAAATAAACCACACTATCACTGCTCTTAGGTTAAAAGTTCATATTTGAAAAGAGAAGGTTGAGAGAATGTATGTGTAGGTAAAAAAGAAAAATATGATGAATCTAAGACTTCAGGTATGCTGCCATATAGAGTTTTTTTCCTCTTGTTTTCAATAAATTTTTCCAATTTTGTTCAATCGAAATAGTAAAAAGATTTTAGAGCTTTTCAAAGTGTGATTTTCAAAAAAAAATTCAGGTGCATCAAGTCACTTTTGATCCTTTAATAGAAATGCAAATTCTTGGATCAGACTTAATGAATAAGAATAGCATATGATTGATTCTAAGCAGGTGGTAGTTTACAAGATTACAAGTATATTTTATGCATGTGAAAAAATTAGGAATTTCTAGAATAGGAACTATGTATTACCCAGAAAAAAATAAAAATAGCACTATCCCTATTACTTGATTCAGGATTACTTGCAATTTAGATAAAATTCCTAATAATCAAATATGCATGCTCATTAATAAAGGTCATATTACATGGATATAATTAGTAGCATCACATATTGGGAAGCATCTGGAAACATTTCTTTTAAGATCATGAATAATACAAAACATTCACTTGTCCAACAAAGTGCTTAAATTATTAACCAGAGAATGACTCAAAAGAAAGAAAAAAAGGGATACAAATAGGAAACAAAGAAATCATATTATTTCTTTTTATTAAGGTTGGAATCTTATCCATAAGAGACTCTAAAGAGTCCACCAGGAAACTCTAAAATCCAATAAACAAGTTTAACAAAGTGAAAGAAAAGAAAAAGTCATATGTGCACTCACATGCATGCATGTGTACACACACATACAAACGCACCTACTTATAGACATGGTAAGATAGAATTTAATTTTTCCTTGAATCACAGAAGTAGAGAAAAGTTGTATAGCACAATTGCCTGGCTACTAGCTTATAGAAGGACCAATGAAAGAGGATATGATTTTTGTGATGGATTTGCTGAGACGTTTCCATGCATATGGTTACAAAACCAAATACTTATTTTTGGAATTTTGTTCCTACTGACTCCATCAACTCTGGTAAAAGCATCCGTATCTCACTACAGAACCCTTCTCCAGTGTAAATACATCCAACTCATTGTTTCTCATGAGTGAAAGCAAAGGCTAAGGAAAGATGAAAAGTATCCAAAACAATTAACCCTACCAGGGCTATATTTATGAAGCATCTCTTCCTAGTTCCATTCTCATGCCATGATCGTTTCTCCTTTTGTACCATCATTGGGCTTCTTTGATCCAATTCTATTCATAAATTGTACCCCTGAAGAAAACATTCAATGAATATTTCCAGAGACACAGTACATCATATGTTATTTACTGGGGTAAGCTGAGAACCATGAAATAATTCGTTCTAAGCCAGGAAAGACAAGACTTGTTGGAGCTTCATTAAAACCCTAGAAAGAAAGCAAGTTGTGTTTTCTTTATTTATTTATGATTTGTTCAGTATTTCATGACAAATTTTTCTTTTTAATAATAATAACAGCTGTATTTACATATTATTTGACAGTTTTGAAAATAATTCCACATAGATTTATTTATTTGATCCAAAATAGAAACAAGTGAGGCAAGTAAGGCATATATTATCACCATTTCAAAAACAAGGAAAATGAGCAAAACAATTTCCAGTTAGAATAGCTAATCCTATAATCAACTTTCAAAATAAAATTCCAAATTAAAAAGAAATCGGGCTGGGAATATGGCCTATTGCCAAGAGTGCTCGCCTCATACACATGAAACGCTGGGTTCGATTCTTCAGTACCACATATGTAGAAAACAGCCGGAAGTAGTGCTGTGGCTCAAGTGGCAGAATGCTAGCCTTGAATAAAGAAGCCAGAGACAATGCTCAGGCCCTGAGTTCAAGGCCCAGGACTGGCCAAAAAAAAAAAAATCAACAAATACAACCCTGATTTCTACCTTGGTAAATACTCTTAGGACAAAGATAGATGTAGTATTGATAATAATGAGATTTTAACAATGATACTTAACTCACCTTTTCTGATATGGTAATTCTTTTTATATATTCACTGTTCAGTGACCACAAAAATATATTGTGACAACTTTTTCCCAAAGAATATAAATCTTGATGGTCAAATTGAAAATCTCTGGATGTAATGAATCTGGTTGCCATTTGTCTTCTTTCAAACAGAAATAGCATTTTAACTCCACATAAACATTTTACTTGATTTTAAGTAGATATGTAGAACAAGGGATAAGAATTAACATAATTAAAATTCAATGATCTGAACCTCTGGAGCTAAGATAAAAAGTTACATACACACACATATGTATTATCATCATCATCATCAAAGAACAATGCATTATATTATAGATTTCAGAACACCAATATATAGACTACAGGAGCTAATCAGGACAAAACTGTTAAAATGGTTCCAAATGAAAGATATTTTGATTTTACTAAATAGAGTTTGGTTAATTATATTTTTGGAAAGATATTACTTACAATTAGAGTATAAATTACATTCAGTTAGAAGTGGAAATTCATGGAGCATTCTGTCTATACAAATTATTCTTTATGCTGAATCCTCATGCTTAGAATATGGAATCAAATCACGTAAACCATAGAAAACTAGATTAAGGATTCTTTATTTAGAATGCCAAGTAGTCGGCAATATGACTGAAATAAGTTACACACTCAGCAAACTGCTATAATTTTTATATGTTTTTGGTTTGATTTAATATTAGGGTATCATCTTATTCATGGAAAGTTGTGCCACTGGAGTATTTTATACTATCGTCTATTTCAGGATCCATGTAGACATAAATAGCTTAAAGTTTCTGCAGAATAGCAACTGACCTCTGAATAAGTTTTACTTACATTGTTATTTACTTCCAAGAGAAACCAGAGCGCTGAAGAGACTTAGAAACTAAAATCACTTTTCAGAAAAACATGACAATATAACCAATAGTTTATGGTAATAGTCACTGTCAAAAGCAGGATGTGAATTAGGCCAAGTTTCAGACAAAATATAATTTAAACGTTGGATTCTCAGCTTAAGTCAGAGAAAATCTTTATGTTCAATAACCATACTGATACAATTCAGAAATACATATATATCTTGTAGATATGAAAATATTATCCAAAAATGTGTGCAGTTTCTTGGAGAGAACATTTTGCATCACTTAGAATTTTTACCAGGCCCATTATCAAATCCAAGCAATCTATTTTTATCATGTATGACATTTATGCTAGGATTTTTGGGTGCAGAATAAGGGTGATTGCATTGGTACTTGGCAAATGAAATTTCAAAGTACGAAATGAAATGACAAAGGGGATAAATGTTTCATCATATAATCAAAGAGTTTGGCAGGAGCAGAAGCTCCAAACTCATATAAGTTCATTCTCTAAAGGATTATTTCACAGTTTATATTAAAAAAAACCCAATATTTAAGTGGTAATTAACAGAAGTTGATCCACATATCTGGCTGTGGAATACATTTAGAAATGTCTAGAATATGGACTTGCTTTTTGATTTTTTAAATTTAGGTTTATTGTCCAGGTGATATACAGAGGGGTTACCCTTATGTATATAAGGTAGTGCATACATTACTTGTCAAACAAGAGTGCATTTCTTGTGAAACAGCTTTCTATCATGAAGAAAAATAAAGACTATTGAAGAAGATTGATCCAAACTACAACAAAAATAAAACTATTTTATGCTGATTATGCAAATTAGTCACAATGTAGTAACTGAACAGTACAGTAAAGGCTCACTCAGAATGTGTAAATTCAACATCATATTTTTCACTTAAAATAATATTCACCAATTTATATTATTTCTCTGTACTATCTACCAGAAAGCTTAACTGTTATATGACCTATATCATTTAGGCCATAAACATTCAGCCATTTTTTTGTAAAATAAATAAAGAAAGGACAGATTTTTAGGACTATAAGAATCTGAATATCAAACAATCTAAATACTTGAAGTTATGCTGAATCTACCTGTGTATAGAAATAATTTGTCAAGCATATATAATAAAAACAGACTAAAACAAAAGCTTCCAATCGTATGCCAAAAGCAACTTTCTTCTTAAATTCATTTTAATATATTTTAATTAGTTTACATTGTTTGCATAGCATCTTTCCTTATAGTGTAAATTATGTAATTGTATAACCAACAACTTATTGACTTTGAACAAGTCAATTGAATTTCTTTGTGTCTTGGCTTTCCTGGCAACAAAACACATATATTTATTTCAGTGAATTCTGACACTACTTGTAACTTTCAAATCATATAAAAATTTATATCCACAGAAAATTCTTTAGCGGCAATACAATAACAATCATATTTTGAATCTCATTGAATTTCAAAATTTGGAAAGTTACAAATTTACTTTTATGTCACTATCCTATTAGAAATATCAAATACTATGGTTTCTAAATGCGATATATACACTGATAATGTAAAATAATTTATAAAATCAAATTTAATATTTGAAGATATTGAAAAGGAGCAATTCTGTGAGAATAAAGAATTACACTTGCATCCATTCTCCCTAACTCTATCATCTTTAGCTCTTTTCTATTCCTTTCAAAACTACCCATTTCTTTCTTCAAGTCACTCTACATACCTTTCCATTCATCCTGTCCTAGATACATTTCCTTTAGCTAATTCCATTAATTAGAACTTTAATGTGTCTCAAATCTATTCAATATTTCCTTATTACTAAATAATGTAGTTTGCCACATTCCCTGATTTGTCACAGCATATTAACTTTTATTTCCTAACATATGTATTCTTGGCATGTATAGGCAAATTTGCCTAGGGAGTATTAGGAATATTTACTTTCCTTTAAGGCAGATGTCAAACTAGTTCACTGTAGGCTCAAATACTCCCTATTGTATTATTCCAAACCACTTTGTACTTAGTAGATGAGAAACAAAACTGAATTCTGGAATGAAACACTGTAGAGCTTCCCAGATTAATAAATCCATGTACTTCCCTGGCTATTTCTATGTGTTTCATGCACTCACCAATTTGCTTACTTTGCTTTTCAAAGAAACTCAGTCATCACATCAGCAGGAACTCTGTCTTGAAATACCAACCTCAGGGTTTAGTCAATCTGTTAATATTTAAGGTTGTCCTTAAAACTTGCATGTGCTCCATTTATGTTTCTTTAAACTCTACTGAAAATTTTCATACTTCAAAATACCTGCCTTTTTCTTTTAACCTCTTAATTCTCCATGTATACCTGGTACAAACAGTTTTACAAATAATATTTACATTGACACTTTCAAATGCACAGAATAAAGCATTTTAGTAGAATATATAATGTGCATTAAGATTGACAAAATATGACAGATAAATATTCAGAAATGATAGGTCTCATTTGTGTTTAAACTATGTATATTATACATTTAATGTGGTTAATAAGTTAAAGTTGGGGATTATACATATTGAGTATTGAATATGAAGATATTTGATTCCCATGTTCACACCTCTCCAATGATCACCATCCACATTCCTAAAAATTGTCAAGGTCATTGGAGTGCTTAGAAACCTTTCATGCTTCAGATATATCTCACTTCATCTAGCCTTCTCTCCAGATTCTCTTGCCTCCTCAGCTTTCTGAAAATTCATTTTTGCAAAACATGGAAACCTACTTGATCTTGCATTTGTTCTTCTTTCCTTTGTCCATAACACTCTGCTATCAGATCACCTATGTCCCTCATAATGCACTTTGGCTTTGCTCAAACAATTTCTTTTTTATTTATTTCTTTATTTATTATTGTCAAACTGATATACGGAGCAGTTACAGTTTCATACGTTAGGCATTGGATACATTTCTTATACTGTTTGTTACCTCCTCCCTCATTCTCCCCTCCCCCTCCCCCTTCCTCTTTCCCCCCATGAGTTGTTCAGTAGATTTACACTAAACAGTTTTGCAAGTATTGCTTTTGTTATCGTTTGCCTTTTTTACCCTGTGTCTCTCGATTTTGGTATTCCCTTTCAGTTTCCTTGTTCTAATACCTGTATACAAGGTTTCCAATGTACTCAGATAAGATACAGAAAGTGCAGGTACAACCACAGAAAGGGGATACAAGAGGATCATCAACAATAGAAGCTACGGTTTCACATCGCATATTGAAAGTAATTACAACAGTGATATAACAGTTGTTTCCATAACATGGAGTTCATTTCACTTAGCATCATCTTTTGTGTTCATCAGAAGGCTAAGCATAGAGCTCCCCTATGACCCAGAAGCCCCACTTTTGGGCATCTACCCAAAAGACCACAAACAAGAACACACTAAAGCCACCAGCACAACAATGTTCATTGCAGCACAATTTGTCATAGCTAGAATTTGGAACCAACCCAGATGCTCCTCAGTAGACGAATGGATCAGGAAAATGCGGTACATATACACAATGGAATTTTATGCCTCTATCAGAAAGAATGACATTGCCCCATTTGTAAGGAAATGGAAGGACTTGGAAAAAATTATACTAAGTGAAGTGAGCCAGACCCAAAGAAACATGGACTCTATGGTCTCCCTCATAGGGAATAATTAGCACAGGTTTAGGCTAGTCACAGCAGAGGATCACAAGAGCCCAATAGCTATACCCTTATGAACTCAAATAATTTCTTATTCAGGAGATCTTCCATCAATACACTGTGGAAAATACCATTTACTCCTGGCGTTTCTGTCCATCTTCTTGGCCGCTTTGTGCTTCCTAGTACTCATCACCATCTGTGTGCATATTGTTCCTTTGAGAGCTAAGTCCCTCAGTACAACATAAACTCCACACAGGCAAACACCTCACCCTTTTAATTTCCGGTATGCACATAGTGGTGCTGAAAATTTATACTGATTCTATGTATTAGGGCTTCAATAACCTTAATATGTCTTAGAACTCATTTTGAGAACTGCAGCTCTAAGCTGTTTTTCTAAAATACAGAATTTCAAACTTATCTTTCTTAGTCATATTTCTGCTAAACTATGTTGCTCATCCTGATTGGTTATACTTAATCCATATGCAAAAAATTGAGACAAGAAGTACAGATTTATATAAATAAATGTTAAATAAATTTTGAAAACGTTAGCATTTAGCTAAATCGTTTAACAATATCCCGATTCATTTGTATGAAAATATCACCTAAATATCCCCTAAAATGAGGAACAAGGTTCTTGGGCAATATGCTACACAAACAAATATTTTATGTACCCTAATGTCTGGATGGATTCTGCTTCCTGAAGATATGCTCTAAAATCTTTCTTAGATGCTCGTTTTTATTAGAAAAAAAGATTTTGTATTACTGTTTTTATTTAGCTGTCTGGTAGTAAATTTCTATCTCAAGAGATTAATTAAAATGTATTTTAACTACAAGATGTCACAGAATATAATAATGATTTAGAGACATATTCATACCCTCTAATACATTTCAACTCATTATACTTTCTGTTTGTTACTTCATTAAACTAGAGAAAATGTGAATCAGATACACCATTAAAATTGTCAAGGCTGTAAAATTAGCAAAATATAAGAGGCATTACTCAAATGTGTCACAATTGAACCCAATTATTCCTGGATGTTAATTTTTTCATTATGAGCTATATTGGTTAAGAATGTACGCTAATCATGAAAATAACTTTCAGAAAAAAATTTTTAATGGATTAGGTTATTTTAAATTTTGAATATCTTAAATAAGCTGTTAGCATATTTTTGATTAGTAAATAAAGAATTTAGTTAAGCACTAGAAACACAAAAAATGAATGAACCTAATTCCTCTTATAAAACACATAGAATTAGATTTTAGAAACAGGTATAAGATATGCACAATGTATAAGGTGACCATGTCAGTTTTCATTCTCTTTATTTGTAAATTCTTCTATGGAAATCAAGCTAATATTAATGTATCTTCCCTTATTATTTTATTTTATGTTTTTTTATGCCAGTCCTGGGACTTGAAATCAGGTCTTGGGTACTGTCCTGAGCAATTTTTTTTTTCAAGTCTAGAGCTCTACTACTTGAACCACAGTGAAACTTTCAGCTTTTCTTTCTGACTGTCTACCTTTCTTTCTTTTTCCTTTCTTTCTTTCTTCCTTCCTATCTCTCTTTCTTTAATTTTTTTCCTTTTTGGAGGGGGGCTTCTCAACTGGAGATAAGGCTCTCACAGTTTTCCTGCCTGGGATGGCTTTGAACCACAGCCCTCAGGTCTCAAGCTCCTGAGTAGTCTCATTTTACCTTATTTATTGCAATCAACACCCTGAAAATCTAATTGTCCTAGTGTTTGGGACTTCAAATATGAATCTAAGGGAGAGAAAGCAGTCTATAGCTAACTAGAGGAACAATTAAGATATTTGAGGATGGATGTCTAAGTTTTCCTCTTCTGTTGGAGCACAGGTTACAATAAAAGAAAGCTAAATCAATTACAACATCATGTTTATATGATAGTGTTGGCTATACTTCCTTTATATCTAGAAAAACAACAAATAAAAAAAGGAACAAAACTTAACAACCAAGCACTGGTGGCTCATGCCTGTATTCTTGTCTACTCAGGAGGAAGAGATATAAGGATCATGGTTCAAAGCATGAAAGTCTAATTTACCACTCAAAAAAGTAAAAAGTGGGGGTTCAAGTAGTCAAGCAATAGCTTTAAGCCAAAAGCTCAGAGACAGAACTCAGGCCATGAGGTCAAGCCCCAGGTATACCAGAAGGAAAAAACACTTACATATTATCACATTTATGATTTTAAGATTATCCTTATTAAAATAATTTTATTTGGTTGTTCATAGACACATGATATATTGAGCATAATTCAATGTTTTTATTTACATTACTCTTTTAAATAAAAAATAGATTCTAAGTGTATGTAGAATGACCCAATGGCAGAAGGCTTTCTCAACATTCACTTTAATAAAAACATAGTAAAGGTAGATCCTGGTGGCTGACATTTATAACCTAAGTCACTAGGGAGGGGAAGATCAGGAAGTCTGAAATCTCAGGACATCATAGGCAAATATTCAGAAGACCCTTGCTTGTTTGTTGGTGCACTCCTATTATCCAAGCTATGTGAGGGATTACAAATAGTAGGTTTAAGAACTAGGTCAGGGCTAGGATTTAGCTCAGTAACAAAGTGCTTGCCTAGCAAGTGCAATTTCCTGGGTTCCATCCCCAGCACCAAAAAACAAAACAAAACAAGAACTAGGTCAGCTCTGACAAAAAGCAAGCTCTCATAAAGATTTAAAAAGGGCTGGAAGCATATCTCAAGAGATAGAGTACATTCTTAGCAAATGTTAAACTTTGAGTTCAAACCTCAGTACTAAAAACAAATGAAAGAAGTAGAGCTATGTCTCAAGTAGTAGAGTGCTGCCTTGAGAAAGAACAGAAAAGAAAAGAAGAAACAATTATAAAGAAGTATGTTGCTAAGTTAAAATATCCTGCTTATTGAACATCAAAATTATCTGTGTAAAGTTTATCTTGTCATTATAACATAGGAAGATACAATGCATAATAGATGACATTACCTCTAGAAATCTTATTGCTATTTTCTCACTGGCTAATGAATTTACATACAGATCTTTGCCATTTTTCTTTTCCTTCACATGACCTTTCCATTCTCAATTGCCCTGAGCAATTTCATCAGCAATCATGTCCTTTAAAGAACATTTTATTTCTCTGGTATTTGATGAAAATGAAGGAAGGCTTCCCTTTTAGAAAAGGTGAAAACTCCCCTGAATGCTAATACTGAATAATATAATGTCAAAGAAGAAAAAGTAAATGAAAACCCAAATGTTTTCTAAAAATCCCTAGTTTTCATAAAGTATATGAAATCTATACATATAAATATAAATCCATATAAATTTTAAGTTATCAAGTATATAAAAATATATTGAATAAGTTTTAATACATAAACTTTTTCTGCTATCACATATCCATGTACTTCCAACATGGTCATTTGAGAAGACCACAGAATTTGTATCTATATAATGAATGGAGTACAATTGACAACATAATAAATCAAATGTTGCTTAAAATGCCACTAAGATTGCCAGATGAGTCAATTGTTTTGCTAAATGTATCATTTACCTAACCAGGAATTTTGTTCCCAAATATGTTCAATACTTTAATATTTGGTACATCTTATAGAACTAATAAAATCTTATTGTCTGAGTGGGGTGGGGCGGCTATGCCTGTAATCCCAGCTACTCAGGCAAAGGTGAAGATCAATTCCAGGCTAGCCTGGTGAAAAACTAATAAAGCCAGTGTGAGGCATGTGCTAGTAGAGATATCAGAGCAAAATAAGAAAGAAAAAAAAAAGTCTAGAGATATGGCTCAAGTGGTGAAATATCTTAACAAGTTTGAAGCCCTGATTTCTTCAGTATAAACAGTGAATAAAATTTTCAATATTTCCTTGTGCTAATTTTGCTAATTGAAGCATCTTGTTACTGGCTTTGCTTTTTACATGAAATGTCCTGAGCAGTCTCATGTATTGAAGTCCTGGCCCTAGTTGGTGGCTATACTTTGGGAGAATGTGGAAACGGTGGCATATGTGACCTAGCTGGGGGGGCAAAAAAAGGTCAACTGAGGAGAGATTGTCTTTCCTAAACCCCTGCCTTACTTTCTGTTTCCTGTCTAGTATGAGGTTAGCTGTCTTATCCTCCATATGCTCTTGTCCCATTGGCTCTTACCATTATCTGAGAAGCAATAGAATTAAAATATGGATTAAAATCTCTGAAACCATGAGCCCAAATTAATATCCCTTCCTTTAAGTTGCTGTCATCTACTTGGTCAAAGAGCCACTCCAGTCGTACTGATATAATATGCTTCAACTTAATTAGTTCAGCAAATTCACTGTATGTAGTTTTCTATGCAACTGTATTTATATAAGTTTATGCTCTTGCAATAAGTGAATCTTAGTAAAGACCTTCCAAAACCAAAATCTAAAGACCTTTTATGCATGCTGAGACAGAGGTGCAAACATACTGGCAATTCAGCATAGCACTTCATTGGCTATGACTTTAGATGAATTTTTACCTCTGTTTTGTAAGTAGTTTTGTAATCTTGAAATTTCTATAAGCTGATTATTATGTAGAAAGTGTGCCTAAGTTTTTAGTTTTGGTGTTTTTTTTTTTTGAGGCAGACAACAAATACAAATGAAAAGCAAAGATACTATCTTTACTTTTAGTCTTTGAAATAATAAGCTGCACCAGATTCAAATAAGTCAAATGAGAAATGAACTTAAGCTTCCAAAAGTTGGCTATTCATTTTCCTTAGAGAAGAATAAACCAATTTAATTATTTAGCTAAGGTGCATATTTGATTCAGAGTTCCTTTGTTTAATTTATTAACTTGTTAGTTAAGGTATGTATACAAGGGTTTGAATTCAAGGTCTTATATGTACTTTACCACTGGAGTCGTGCCCTCAGCCTTTTTGCTTTTCAGTTGTTCAGCTAAAGTCTCATATTAACTTGACCCTGGCTAGCTTTGGACCTAAATCTTGATCCTCTTCCGTACAATTTTTGAGTAGCTGAGATTACAATTAGGTACCACCATATCTAGTCTTACAGTTCCCTAAATGTCTCCAGTGATCTTTGCCACTAGGTGTTTGTACCCAGAGGAAATGTAATCTACCCATAAGTGTGGATTGGACCCTGTGACTTACTTCTAATGAATAGCATACTGTATAAGTAATATGATGAGGCCTCTAATCATGTAAAAGTGGGCCTTGTAGCTTGATTTTTCCTTGTTCACTCTGATGAAGCCAACAGCTGTGTTTTGAGATGTCCTACAGAAAGGCCCAGTGGCATAGATCTGAGAGCAACCTCCATCAATAGTCAGCTATCAAAGCCTTTATTGGGGCTTATTCATATAGAGAGATTTGGGCCCATAAAACTTGTGAAATAACACATTTGAGGTACTTCAAATAGCTATATTGGCAAGAATTTTTATCTAGCAATGGATATCTAATAAGACAATTAATAAAAATAGTGATTTATTTGAGGACAATAATACTGTCACATTTTATTAAATAGTTACATTAGTTATATTTCAATGGACCCTAGGGTTCTGGAATAATCAATTGTTAAAAATTTTTCCAAATGAGAAAAATTTATTGGAATATATCTACTTTTATTTCTTGATCTAAATATTTTCTTATTTACATAATTATGTCCCTAAATTCACTTTTAGTTTCAGAGTTGTTTTTAGTATATAAATGGACAATGTTAAATATATGTTATCTATCTCTCTATATCTGTCTGTGTATCTATCTATATATCTATCTCTGACTTCACTATTAAGGGAGTTAGAAGATTGGAGGATATAGTTGTTTCTCAGAATGGAATGTAGGAGTGCAATTCTGATGACTTAAGTTTGGTGGTTGTTTCTTGGTCAGTCTGGGTTTTTTCAAATGTTGTAGATAGAAAGAGTTGGAGGCTAAAGTTTTGATGTGCTTTATGGAAATTTTTTCCTTCCTTTGTCATCTTTCACACATACATATTTTGGGTTTACCTATTTTTAACTTTTATTTAACTTCAATTCCTAAACATTCTGTAGGAAATTGTTTAGGATGTCAGAATAAAAATAAAAGTGTGAAGTACACATTCACACCCTTACATTTTCAAGTTTAATAAGCACCTGAGTTAAACAGGGAGACAAGTTAAAAATCTAAAAAAGTACATGGGGAATGAGAGGTAATATCTATTTTTTGACTTTCGTATTTTATCTTTGCCAAAGAATGAGAACCAATTGACTTTATTTTTAAATTCAGGCCTTAAGAAACACATCTTTCCATGGAATATATGAATTATTTGACATTCCAATAAGAGAATTCTTCTATAGAATGCGATTTCAAAAATTCAGTTTTGTGACTTGATTGCAGTTGATTAAAGATGACTACTACTCTTTTCATTGAGAGATACCAGGAAAATTCATCTCCCTTTGAGTGAAGTCTAGAATAATTAGTTAATTTTGCAGGTAGGATGAAAAGGAATATAATGAGATTTGCTAAGCAGACATTTAGCTTCCCCCCTACCCCCCGCCCAGACTTTTGTATTATACATGCTGAAGCCAGCAACAATATAGGAAGCCAGCAACTTTGAAACTAACATAGTGGAGAAACCACATGTAAACTAACAGTATGTTCTGAGTTTAGTCTTATATTTATCCTCGAAAAGCTTCAGATGTGCATTAAACCACACTGAACCATGAAGATTAGCTTAATACTTTTCCATCATTATTGACTTCATGAAAAGCAGAATAATAACTCACCAAAAGTCTCTGCTCATTCTTAATGAACTCTGGTATTAGGGTGTCAAAGCTACATAACAATTCCTAACTGAAAACATTATTACGTTTATTTCTTCCATCCAAAATGTCCAAACCAAAGTGGCCTGGTAGTCATAATGTTTAAAAATAGTTTGCAGTATTTTCTAGAAGTGAGTATTTATATCACATGAAAGTATAACTGGGAATTTAGAGAAAATCATAAAGAAAAATATAATATAGTATGAAAATATTTATACTAGGACTATAATATTGCCTATGTAAAATTTTTATCTGACTTAAATTACTGTGTAACGAAATATTGAAAGAGATAATATGTCCACAAACATACTTACATATGTAATAGTACAGTAAATATATATGTAATTTTATTAACATATACAAATACATAGTACATTTATATAGAGAAGTTCAGATGTAAGGAATATTTTTTAATACATGGCATTATGAGAAAAGTTCTGATATTTTTTTTCAGTGAACATTTCTGAAGCCCATTTTTCCACATTTTTCTTTCTAAGAGTTTACTAGTTAGTAAAGGCATTTTTGAGTATAGAATTTACCCCTAAAATAGAAGTAGTCAACTGGAAAATTTTTGTCAATGATTCTTTCCATAGTGACAAACAATCATGTATCTCAAATAAATTTTTAAATATCACCAAGGCATGTAGAAATTTTAACATGATGCATACCAACTGGCTATTGTCTTAATTCCAACTCTTTGTTGAGGCATCACAATTATATTTTTATTTGACAAGTCTTTTTTAAAAAAATCCCCTCCAAATTCCCAACTTAGAATTTATACAGTTTATGTAGAGGTTAAACAGCTATTCTCTGATTTATTTTCATTAAGCAATGATAAAACACATAATTTCTTCTGATGTTTTACAATAACATTAACCGTAACTGAGTATCTTTCATAAGAAATAACTATTTGACACCCCTCTCTCTTTCCATCTCATTTATTTAAAAAAAACTTGTTATTGTCAAAGTAATGTACAGAGAGGTTACAGTTACATACATAAAGTGATGAGGACATTTCTTATCAAACGTTTTACCTCCTCCTTCATTTTTCTCCCACCTTCCCCCTTCCCAGTTCCTTCCCCACCCTCCCCAAGATGTACAGTTGGTTTACAGCATATTGTCTTGTAAGTATTGCTGTTGCATTGGTACACCTTTTAACCTTTTTTAACCTTTGCCTTTCGATTTTGGTGTTCCCCTCCCATAGTTCCAATAAAGCACATACAATACAAAATGTGCCAAAGTCAGTTACAGTAACATTGGGAAGAAAGACAAAGGAAAAAGGCATAATTTCATAGAGTACATTGGAAATAACAGCATTTCTTTCTCCTCAAAACTCTGAGATTGGAAGTGGGGAGGTGAGGGAAAATGAGAAAGGACAAAACAAATTGGATTAGAAATGTACTCATTGCCTTACTTATAAAACTGTAACCCCTCTGTACTTCACTTTGACAATAAAGAAAATTTAAAAACAACCTCTGAGCTCCTGAATTCTAATATTCAAATTGCACACTTAATCTTATTCTCCTTACTCAGAAAAACATTACATTTTAATATAAAGTTTTTATTAAATCCTGACAAAAATATTTTGATAATATAGCACACTAATCACATTGTAAAAAATGAATCATTTAAAAGTTAAGGTTTGAATGTATTTAAATCAATTCAAAGGATATGATCATATCTTTACTCCAAAACATACTTATTAAAGATTAGATTATTCAAATCATCCCCTTTGAACTCTAACTGAGTTGTTCCATGATGTGTTTGTCATGTGCTTTTGTGGCAGAGTCATACTGAGAAATACAATAAAAGAGTTTTTACACCGAAAAAAATTCTTCAGTACAGCTTGTTAAAAATACGGTGTCTCCCCAGTACCAGAGACTGACACATCTTGGCATGCTACCTTCTCTCTACTTGTGTGGATCAGCATGAAACCTCAACAGAGGAAATCTATAATGACATAATGCTCCCTAAATGCCACAAGAAAGGTAATTTTTAAGTTATGGAAGAAATGGATCAGTTTCTAGTTTTGACTAGGCAAAACAATGGAATATGCTTAAATATTTATCTTTTGAATTTTAATAATAGATTAGATATCTGTGTAGAACCAGGTAGTAGATAGTACAGCATTTGTACAATGAGAGAAACATTTGTTCCTCTCCAATTTAATGGTTTGCTTCTGAGGGGATATTCCTTTAACCACCTGCAGAGATAGATATTCTGCTTTTTCCTTCTGTCTGAGGATTAGCATTTAATTTTAAAGAACTAAAGACAGTGCTAAATTCCACAGTACACAAGGGCTAATAACTGCATCTTCTTTGTAAATTATAGAGGCAAATATATTTATGGGAAAGTTGTTGATGCTTCAGAAACTAAAAGTATGATTCCACTGTCAAGTTGTTTTCTGGAGTACTGAAAGTCCATATAAAATTAATGTCTTCTTGGAGAATTTAACATGTTAGATTTCTTATCTACTTTTTGCACAAAAAAATGATTCATTATTTCTTTTCTGGTATCAATTTCATAGTAAATATCTCCTAAGTGCTGTTACATTCTCATTTTTACATGCTTCATAAAAAATGACTTTGTACATTTAAATTTAGTGAGTGAAACTTTAGTTTATAACAATAACACAAACTAGATTTTATAACCTGAACAGGTTCTCAAAGAAAGCACCGAAGTAGGGCTGAAGCATGGTGGCTCACACCGACAATTCCAGCCATGTGAGAGATCCAAGGGAAAGCAATGAGACAGTAAAAAAAAAAAAAAAATGAGCTAGAGGATAGCTCAGGTGATACAGCATCTGTCTAGTAGATGTGGGGTCCTGAAGTCCCTGAATTAAAACACCAGTACTACAAAGGGGTAAAAGAAAATAATTAAAATAGATATAGTTAAAATAGCCATTAAAGTAACTGTGTTGTAGGAGAAACTATAAAGTTTACAAAGCATGCAGAAGAACAAAGAGAAAAAACCTACCCCTGACACCTGTGACTAAAACTACAAAGTCTAAAAAATGCTACATAGATAAACATAGGAAAAAGGAAATGTGACCTGTCATATCCAAAAGGAAGTAAATAATACCTTTCCAGTCATGAGAAAACTACAAAATCCTATCATTTTATACATAGAACAAAGTATTTCTATATAGAAAAATGAATATAGACATTTTCAGAGGTATGACATTCAAAGCTCAATCTTAAGCAAGAATATATTCAAAGGGAAACTCAATTCTGAACTATAAAAATGAGATATAAGGAAAAAATACCAGCAAAGCAACTTGTAATATGCATGGTGGGGGGAGGAGGGAAGTAGTATCAAAAGCCAGCGGCTCACACCTGTAATCATAGCTACTCAGGAGGATGAGATCTAGGGATCACAGTTAAAACCCAAGAAAGTCATGAGACTCTTGTAACCAATTAATCACCAGAAATTTCCAAGTAGATCTGTGGCTTAAGCTGTAGAGTAGCAACCTTGCACACAAAAGCTCAAGGACAGGGCTGGGAAGGTGGCTTAATGGTAGAGTACTTGCCCAGCACCCATGAAGCCCTGGGTTTGGTTCCTCAGTGATAGCCTTGAGCAAAAAGAAGCCAGGAACAATGCTCAGGCCCTGAGACTGGCAAAAAACAACAAACAAACAAAACAACAACTCAGTGACAGCACCTAAGCCCTGAGTTCAAACCTTAACACCAGCACATGGACACACACACACACACACTCACACATTATATACACTACATATATACACCATATGTAGAATGTACATTACTATTTTTAAGTCAGTACTATATATAAAATACATAGAAATGTCCTTACATGTAAATATGTACATAACTATATAAAATATATTTAACAGATGCAATGTGAAAATAAATCTGAAGTTCTTAAAAAATACCATCCCACGCACCACAATGCGGTCTCATGAGTTGTCTGGGCATCTATTTCCATCTAGGTTATGGAGACACATGCAATTTAACTTCCACACTAGGAATGTAGATGGGATTTAAAGTGATAAGTTGCAATGAATATCTTCATTCATATGCACTTAAAACTTACTTGGCTTGTAAACATTTACAGCAAGTCTAGAAGAAAATTTCATACAAAACAATAACTATTAAAATATTCCTAGAATATTTTATAATTTGTCTCCCAGATGCACGCATAGTGCAACCTGAAAACAATAATGATTTCAAATTTAATGACAAACCTTTTGAGTAATTGTGCTGGGTAATGGTGGCTCAAGCCTGTGTTCCTAGCTACTCAAAAAGCTGAGATCTGAAGAACTCTGTTCAAAGCTTGCCCAAAAGACAACTCTGGGAGACTCTTAGCTTTAATTTAATAATAATAATAATAAAAAGAAAAGCCAGAAGTGGATGTGTGACTCTAGTGGTAAAGTGGCAGTTTTGATGAAAAAAATCCACCCAAGATGAACTTAAGGTTCTCAGTTCAAGCCCCAGTACCAAATCCTGATAAAATATTGAGGAAAGTGATCGTCACAATCTTAGCCTTCTCTTTTGGAAAATAGTTGTTACTTGTTTTTGTTGTTTGGTTGCTTTTTTTCTGTTTGCTTGCTTTTAAAATGAGCATTAAACTCAGAACCTTCAATGTGGTAGAAAGCATACACACCTTCAGGGCCTTTGTTTTTGTTTTTGCTTCCATTTTTCGCTTTACAATAGGTTCTTAGGAACTTTGCCCAAATTGAGCTAGCTGGAGACAAGAACTGTATCTTTTGAGTAGCTGAGATTGCAGACGTCCACTACTATGAATTATTGTTATACAACTGTGTGTGCATGCATGCATGTCTGTGTGTGTGTGTGTGTGTGTGTGTGTGTGTGTGTGTGACAATATGCTGGTACTGAGGCTTGAACTCAAGGTCTCCTGCTCTTGTTTAGCTTTATTACTAAAACTAGTACTCCACTACTTGAGTTATGTCATCTAAGGAGCTTTTTGCTGATTAATTGGAGATTGAATCATATAGACATTTCTGCCTGTGTTGGCTTTAAACTACTATCTTCCATGTATCAGCTGCCTGAATAGCTAAGATTACAGGTATAAGCCACTGGCACAGAGATTTGTCAAACTAATTTTGTGCAGAGTAGATAGAAGAACTATGCCACTCAAATTAACCAACCTGCTGTTTGGTTGTTTTGTTTTTTTAATCACAAAAATATAAGGCACTTAGGCTAGACTGTATTCAGTGTACTTCTTCCTTACCTGAGAAAATTTTGCTTGTGAAAACAATGTCAACTAAATTAGATGTAGTTGATTTACATTCTACCTCAAGTTCTTTATTTCTTTACAATCTAGTAAGGGAAAGTTCAAAAAAGAAAGGGAACAAGGTAAAGGGAAGAGGAGAGAGAGAAAAAAAAGCAATAAAATAAAATGAGCAAAACACAGCAACAAAGAAATGGGAAGGAGAGGAAATGTGACTTGTATGTAATATTATTTAATCTCACCAGTAATAAGAGAATTTCAAGTTAAACCTACCATAAGAAATCACTTCACACTCAGAGATTGGCAACATTTACATCTGACAATAACATGTTTTGACAAGGATATGGAACAAATATGTATTTATAACCTTCTAGTGGGAATTTAAATGGATACAATCAATCTGAAGGATAATTTGACAGCATCTAGATAAATTGAAAATGTATATACATTCATACCCAGCAATTTTTCTGTAGGAGGTAATCACATGTGTGTACACAGGAAGATGTGCACATTGAATTGCTGGTAATAATGAAAACTTGCAAGAGCCAAATATTCTACACAGTGAAATAAGAACTAGTATACTTATCCAATAGCTGTGATGTGGGTAAATGTTAGAAAATATGTTCAAAGTTGATTTTTTTCTCAGAAATATATTTAACAAAAATAAGCATTTTGCAGAACAACCTATAGTTTAATGTTTAAAGAAACTAACAAAGTAATAAATTATATTATATATTTAAGAAATAAAATATTAGATGCAATAGCAGTTGCAAATATTTAAGAATTAAGCAAAAGATTACTACTTAGGAAATCTCAATGGCAATGTCTTGTTTCTTAAGTGATAGAAATGAAAGAATATAAGTGATTATATTTTTAACTGATCTGAAAATTTTCACCGAAATGGATACATGGCCATCAACGATTACAACACTACATATGCAGATTTCACTATATCCAAGAAAATGGAGAAATTGACAATGTTCTAATTAGGAAAATGGTATTAAAGGGCTATGAAGGTCACTATGATCCATTGGAAAGTTTGCCTTATCAGTAATAAGAATTCGCTATTATCCCAACTAGAATAATTATAGTAAAGGCTGTCTTTACAACAGGACACAATCTGTTAACACCTGAAAATAAGTTTGAGATAAATTTGTACTATGAACATTTAATCTACACTTTAACCTCATTTATTTCAGCCTTAAGAAATAATCTTCAATATTTAAAAATCAAACTTTGTGATATTCCACACATGTATGTCTCTCTTTGAAATATCAATAAAATTTTCTAAAAAAGTATTAGTATCTAGAATTCTTTCTATGATCATATAGATAATTATGAATTTACAGAATTTCCTGGATTTACATCTCACTAACTTGAAACCCAGCAGTGGTTGTAGAACTGTTAGTTCAAGTTTTAAAGAACAAAACCTAAAAAAATTCAAATATCCCTTATGCATGTATGAAATGTAATTTTTATTTATATTTCCATTAGATGATGCATAATAGCTTAATTCCCTCTGCAGGAAATAGAGCCTATATATGAAAATAAATAGATAAATAAATCTGATTCTCTTGTTTTCTTTAATATAAAATAAAGCCTCATTGAAATTAAGAAAATAATTTATTTTTCCAGTAAGCACAATTATAGGTTGTACTATGTCATTTGGATTGCTGTAACAGATAATCTCAGACTGAGTAATTGCCAAGCAATCAAAATACATTTCCTAGTTTCAGAGAAAGAGAAGTAGATTCACAAGTCACCAGTGGTATCTGATAAGGGCCTAAGTCCATCATGAAATAATGACCTAATCATGTCATTATCTCCTAATGCTATGGTATTAGGGATTATGTGTCAACATATTTCAACATACAGATGATAACATACAGAATAAAAAGAAAATATTACAACCATCCTACTTATTTGTCTGACTACTCTACCTACAGCACTGTCATTAATTGTTTATTCAGCACTTTTTTAGCTTTTATACTTGCCAAAAATATTTTAGACCCCCATATACACTCAGACCAAAAAACTGGTGTTGTAATATCAATTTGCTGAGAGGCAAATCACACATAGAATTTTATTTTACTTTGCTGTACCTTGATAAAGCTCTGTTTAGGTAGTTAGTCATTTTACATTTCCTTCAATTCATCTGACACTTCACATTATCACTACTGAAAAGATAACAACTGTATAAAACTCACAGTGTCCAAAATACACTCCATGCAGTCATCTCTCTCATTCATTAGTGGAATCTTTATATTGTCTATTACAAGTAGAACATATTGACATGGAAATTATAAAGTAATTCAACTTAGAGAATGGCAGATGATGAATATTTAATACTTTTTGAGAAGCAAGAATCATGTTCTCTCTGTTAAATAAAACTCCTACAACCACCCGCAATCCACATACCTTTGCTGTTCTATTTTATTAGGAGACTGTATAGTAATGTATATACTATTCCAGGCCATGTATCATTTATTTTGAGTTACTTTTTAAAATAATTTATTTATTGTCAAAGTGATGTACAGAGGGGTTGCACTTTCATACATAAGGCAGTGAATACATTTCTTATCAAACTTGTTACCACTTCCCTCACTTCCCTCCCCTCCAAGCCTCCCCCCACACGTTGTACAGTTGGTTTACAGCATATTGTCTTGTATCAGTATTGTATTGATACACCTTTTACTCTTTGTCTCTCCATTTTGATGTTCCCTTTCCCTTTCCTAGTTCTGACAAACATATACACAATACCAAGGCTACCAAAATCAGTTACAATGTAAACCATGGTGAAGACAGACTAAAGAAAAAGGCAAAATTTCACATGGTACATTGAAAATAACAACAATTATTTGTTGTTCGCTATTATTTCATTTAGGCATCATAAATATTATGCAAAACCGAACACAATGTGGATAACACATTTGAATCACCACATATCTAGATTGCCTAGTTCACAGTACCCAAATCAAGATTTTACATTAAACACTAACTCATTGATGACTGAACTTGAAAGACAGAATGAATAAGGGCTATTTTGGCTAGAAAATCATATATTTTTCAGGTAGTAGTAGAAAATATGACTATTTGAGCTTTCATTTCGACAACATGACTTGCATTTGAAATTAAAGTGGTTCATGGGATAATACATTTGGAAATAAATCACAATTACAAATAATTGGCTATCTCTAACAATATGTAAACCATATTAGTAGATGACAATCTATTTCTAGATGATAATAATTCACAATATTGTATTTTCAATGTCTATGTCATGTTCTGTCTTAATGTTTTCATAGCTCTGTATAGTCAGGACTATTTTTATTCTCATTTTCAAGATTGGCTTTTGAGATTCAAAGATATTAAGTAACTTGTTCTAGGTTAGATATCTACAAAGTAGCATATTGAGTATAAATATTAAAGGTATGGGATTCAAAATGATGATTAAATGACTTTATCAAGTTACTATATTACTAATAACCTTTTCTCATGTCATGCTCATTCCCAAGTGCCCTTATACCTATTTATTAAGAACACTTCTCAGTCTGAAGAAATACATATTTTCCATAAAAACTCCAACTCTGTGAAATTTTATGGAAGCTTGAATAGATTAAAAATGCATGTGTGTGCACATGCACGCACACATGTACAGTCACATACATAATGTGCAAACAGCAGAAACATTTTAACTTAAACATTAGTGTTTCTGTACACACCACATCTTTCTCTTTTTTGTTTTTTTTTTTTTCCTTTTTGCCAGTCATGGGGCTTGAACTCAGCCTGAGCACTGTCTCTGGATTCTTTTGCTCAAAGATAACACTCTACCACATGAGCCACAGTGCCACGTCTGGCTTTTTCTATATATGTGGCACTAAGGAACTAAACCAGGACTTCATGTATACAAGACAAGCATTCTACCACTCGGCCAAATTCCCAGCACATAGATAGAAATCTTAACACATTTCGTGGCACCTTACCAAATTTTCTAACATACATTGATTGGTATGTCTCTAGCTTGAACTTGTATAAATTTAGAAATCAAATTCCCAATGCAAATTTGTATTTACCATGTGATAGTATGGAAAAAACAGTCTCATCAAGCATTTAGTTTTTAGATATAATAAACATGCTTTACTTTTCCTAATATAAAAAAATCCTTATGAGATTAATTAAGGTGTTTATTTGTGAATATAAATTAAATTATATTGATTGCAATGTACTTTGGTGATAAAACTAAAACTCTGAATGACTGACAACATAACCATAAATTTTAAGCGCCTTTTGTTACATCATATTACTTTTTAGGTTCAGATCATCCACAAAACCCAGGACCCTTGATTTAAAGCTTAGAAGACAAGGCTGGGGATATAGCTCAGTGTTAAAGCACTTGCCTAGAATGCGCATGATCCTAGCTTCAAATTTCTATGCTGAACATAAAAAGTATAAGGCTTAGAATGCAAACAAAGAATATTACAATCACAAAAAAGCAATGTACTAGCTGACAAAGGTGTGAGGGAAGTGGCAAGGAATGTAAGATTAAAAATGTATTCATGATAGTAAGTCTACATGATGAATTGAGATATATAATTTTAAGCATGGATTCCAAAGTTATAAATGTAACTGAAAGAATGAATTAAAATTATATACCTGTCAAAATTAAGTGGTGGTAGGAAAGAAGTAAAAAGACAATATAAAAATAGTGAATTCCTTGGCTTCATGAATTTAGAGTAAATATAAGAGTATATTACTTCTATTATTAGAGTGGTGAGCCATGAAAAAAATAACAATAGTAACATTTAAAACTTGTGATTTCAGAGAGATAATATGAAGTGTGTAGAAAAACAAGCTTTTTTAAATTTTACTGCTTTCATACTTCCCCTCATGTGTGGCTTAAAATAATGTATGTATAATTAATGATATAGCTTTCATACCGTTTAAAAACCAGGATAAAATTTTATTAGCATTAAGCACCTCATGACGATTTACAATCTAAAGACAACAGTATCTTTGGTACACGATTCCTGAATTCAGACTGGTAGGAGAACTCATTTATACTAAAAAATGTAATCGTCAAAAACACATTTTGTGGCTAACTTACCCTGATGGTCTCATTGGACTGTAGTGTGTCACAAAAGTTTTCTTCAGGGATAATATTAAGATTTTGATATGAAAACAAAGGAAAAGCTAAGATAATGCATCACTTGTTTCTGATACAGAGTTTGATGTGTGTGTGTATTTTTTTGATAAGGTACATTTGTATTCAATTTCTGTGTTAAATGGTGGGTTCCATTCAGACCTGAATGTAAGATTCTTATTACTTATATATTGTATTAAATTTGATAATTACATACTTTCTATGCAAAATATTCTTTGCTTTAAAATTTTCTCCAGTTAAGTGACCTACCAGTTTGAGGCCTATTTCACATCAAAAATCTCTACTGAGTACAATAGTAGCAAAATGTCAGTAGAGAAAATATGATAAGTCAAAAATTCACATTTTAGTTTCCTCAAAATTAAAGCTTTTTTGGTATCAAAATACCACAGGAAAATATTAACAATATTTGGCATATGTATAATAGAAAAGACTTCATAGAATAAGAGATTTATAATTCAAAATAATGGTTTTAGTAAGTGAAAAAATACCAGACTTAAATACGATATATACAATGTATTCTTTTCAAAATATCCATCCACAATTAAGAGAAAGATTATGCAGAAAGTTAATTTTTGAACTTTAAATTGTAGGTCAGTTTTCAGATATGTTTTCTCAAAATGGACATATAGTAACGTATACAGGTTACATATTTCTTTAATAATTTAGGTTAAATCATAACAAGATTGGATTTAATTAAGGTCAATTCCTATATCTAATTTTAAAGACATTCAGATTATATTGTGTATTATCTACTTTTGTTTCCCATAATTTATAGTGAATAAAATTATTTTTTATTACTCTCCTAATTTTCAAATTCCATTGATTAGCTTATTTTCTAAATCTCTATTACATTTAAGTCTATCTTTATTAATATCCCAAAGTTGTATTCTTTTTGCTTTACCCATGAGTCTGTTGGAAGTAGGAAGTATTCCATGTGCTATTGTGTATCTCTATTGAGCACTGCCCCTCTGCTGTCTCAGGCACACAAGACTCATAAAAGTCTCTAAGAAATGAGCAAAACGTGTTTAGAAGTAAAGTGGACCTTTACTGTAAGTTTATTCACTTCCATTACTAGTAAGGTACCCATCAGAAATATGTACATGTGTTTACCATCAAATATTTAAAGCAAATAATTCTTAACAGACACAGACAAGGAATTTCTCTAATGTTCTATCAATAATTGAATAAATTAAGGCATTGAACAATGTCATATTATATTATGTAGCAAAGGTATGTGAAAGTTCTACAACTTATGTTGCACCAAGGTAGCCACACAGAACAACATATACTATAGTGTTCCATTTTTATTTCTTTTTAAAGAACAGAAGAACTGATGTGTATCATGTGAAATCACAGTAGTCACAACTATAAGAGAAGACCTGGAGATTCTGTGGTTGGGGTAAGTTTTTCAGATTCTGGATCTCAGTGAGGTTTACACTGGTCGCACTTATTTTTATACACTTTTATGGCATGTTTGTTAATATTTTAAATAAAATCAAATATGCCATAAGTACATGGAGAAAACCTGTATATACACTATAGAAAAGACAACTTTCCCTTTATGTTTATTTTTCTCTGGCTTACCTAAGTCTCTGTATATCAAGGGCAATATAAAAAAATATCTTTTTATTAATTTGAAGTGAGAAATTCGTGAACTATCTTATTATCTTATTACATTGGGGATACTGTGATTAATAAGGTAGACCAAAATTTATATCAATGGATAGCTGTTGAAATTAATCACCACTAATAACATTTACTTCAAGAAAACAATGAAATTAGGAGTTGTATTTTCCATAGAAATTTGGTTTGAATTTTTGCCTTCAAAATTATGAGTTACTTTTGCATTGAAATTTTTATTCATGAGATTTATCTATCTATAAAAATCTTTCATCATAGGAATACAAGACAGTAAATACTGGCAGAAACTAAAAACATAAATAAAATGTATATTTGATTTTGGGGCAAAAGACTAAAACCCATTAGAAGATTTTATGTTTTAAATATGAGCAAAAACTTAAATATTGCAATAACTTTGGGAACCAGTTAAAGAAAGTCTGCCAATCTAATCTGATCTAATTAAGTACTGAATGTTATCCTGTACCCTCACAGGCTATATAGTCAGGATGACACTGTTCCAAACATCTAACTTTTATCTTTAATCAACTCAAGTCCGAGTTTCATCATACTTTCAATAAATGCACCCGAACAAGAGACAGTAATGTCATAACATTATTAGTTGGAATATTTATTTGAAATTGATTGTCATGAGTCAATATAATGTGTATAGAAGTATAGCTAAGGATGCTGAAATTATATTTTCAATCATAAGCTGTTAATTTTCCAGAAGGTGCCACCAACTTGGTTAGATAACCAGGCAGTTGATATTAAAAGTAAAGAAGATATTTGATTGTTTGATTTCCCCTTCTCTCATTCTCCTACTGTGACCCAATCTTCTAGGAGCTATTAATCAGCAATAATAACTGTGTGTTATCAGCATGGACGACAAAAGTAATTTTAATCTGGACTAATACTATAATGGTGACAGTAGAACCTGCCCCCTCCTCCATTTTCATTCAGCTTTACTTGTAGCACCTTGCTAGGTGTTACTAAAAGCTGACCATGTTTTTATTAGGAGAAGCACAGGATCATCTATCAGTGCCAGATGCAGAAGTTGATACCATAAATCATGCATCATTTAGCACTTACACATCATACAGAAAGATCAATTATTACAATATTTATTCTAAACTGCCTAGATTGTTTCCACAAAAGTAAGACATCCATCTTTATCAGTTACATACCTTTAATTCCTAACATTGTTGATTGAGAATTGTACACCACAGGCAGCCATTCTCTGAATTCTGAGAAAGTAATCATTTTTAATTTCATTTAGACATTTCTCAATTTATCTTCATCATTCATTTTTTTAATTCAATAAGTTCTTGCTTTATGAATCTAGTCTGTAAGCCCTTGCTGATGCATTTGTAATACCTGTGGGCTGCTGTTGAAAAGTAGCCCTACTGTCTCATTACTTAAAGCAATGCGGAAAAGATTGGGTAGAATGATCTTTTGGAATCTTCACAGATTGTTGTTTTGTTAGTCTTGGTTAAGAAAAAAAGAAACAGGAAGGAAAGAAAAGGAAAACCTTTATAAATAAAGATTACATTCTTGGGCTGGGGATATAGCCTAGTGGCAAGAGTGCCTGCCTCGGATACACGAGGCCCTAGGTTCGATTCCCCAGCACCACATATACAGAAAACGGCCAGAAGCGGCGCTGTGGCTCAAGTGGCAGAGTGCTAGCCTCGAGCGGAAAGAAGCCAGGGACAGTGCTCAGGCCCTGAGTCCAAGGCCCAGGACTGGCCAAAAAAAAAAAAGATTACATTCTTAGTGACCTTGTTACCTACTGAATTCCCTTAAACTACTTAAGCCCCTGCTGCCACCCCCCCCTCCCCAGTTTTTCTCTTTCTGGAGAAGGTTTAGTTGTGGGCCAAGGAATTGCTAGCTTTGTTGTTAATAAGTTATACAAGCTGGGAAATAGATATAATTATTTTAAGTGGGATGGGAATAGTGGCTGTGAATAACTTAGATAGCTAAGGGAAAACTAACAAGAGAAGTCACATACCTGTGGCATATTCAAAGTATCTTTAGTTATAGTGTATAATTAAATCTGTTTCCTTAAGTCAGCCAGGAGAAAGACCATGAGTTTGCAGATATATAGTATACATGGATTTTTAAATTCAATAACTAAATCATTTAGTTAATAAAGAGGAGTGAAAAGAAGTATATTGAAAATAAGATTTAAAATACTCTAAAGAAAACAAACACTATTGTGGTGTTTTGGAAACATGCTCTTTTAAAGTTTTTGACTATTAAATGTAGTGAATAATGTTTTCTAAATTCCTTAAGATCTTTGCTTTGATAACATTTTCTTGTTTTCCCAATTTTTAGGAAAACTATTACTCTAAAGAATAGTAAGGCATAACATACAAGATTCAACTGCAATTCACTATTGAAATGATCCTATTATTAATATAGAAGGATTTCCTTGTTAGAAAATAATAATTTTCTCTATATTGAAGAAATTCACATGATTATCTCAAAATGGATGAATTTTTTGCCGGTGTCATAATCCACAGTGCAAATACTCTTATGCCAGCATATCTAAAAGCCCTTATGTCTCCTCTTTCTATGATAATGTGATGGTCCCTGAGGGGCCAAGCTCAACCTAAAGCAAACTCCCCTATGGAAGTGAGTAGACAATAAAGAAAGTAGAAACTTGTAAGAAAAGCAAAAGAAATAATCAACTCAAAAGCCTTAACATTATCCAAAGATGCATCAGAAAATCCAGAACAATTGGAGTAAATAAAAGAAGCAAAAAGATTACACATTTTTATCCCAATGAAGACATAGGTCTGTCATTGGAAAAAGCCCAGTCAGTACAACAAGCCTGGGAAATACATGCTTAATTATAGAAGTATAGAGTTTAATAAAAGGTTAAAAGTAAGATACTGAATATATTCAGAAAATTATCACGGAGATGCAGAGAGACTCAAGGAGACTAAAACTCTCAATAGTTAGGGAGACTACCAGAAGTCCAGACAATATTTCCCTTTGAGCTCTCACCACAAGCTCACCCTTTGAGCTTTTTACCACAAAACTTTATTCACACCCAAAATATCAATCATGTGTGAAGAAATAATTCAACTGTTTGTTAACATATAAAATCTAAAATCATTCCTAAGAAACTTTTAAAAGAATGAGTTGAAACTACACCTTTTCCCTGGCAAAACCAATAAACTAAGAATTTAGATCTAGGAAAAAAACACACATTAATTGTGTCTAGAAAAGTATGGAATGCAACCATTTTTCTAGATGGCTACACCTCAAAAGGATCTTAAGAAATCACTACTTGGAAATTTTGAGAATGTATAAAAAAAAGAGAGAGCAAACCAAAGAAAGATACAATATGAGAAAATGTATTGTTGAAGCATAAAAAATTTTGAGATCAATGTAAACAATAATTACAAGTTGACTTTTCAGTGAATCTGAGTTATGTAAAACACATACTGCACATATTATGATAAAGTTACTTTTTCACAAATTACAAATGTAGGAAAAGGAACAGAAATGTATTAAGCAAAGGTAGGGACAGAAAACTATGCTGTAAGGATAAAATATTTTTGATTCAACAAAAATTAATGGTGTATGGCATCAGGTGTTTGATGCATGTATATAATTGCGGCTGTTTGGGAGCTAGAAGACAGAAATTCTGAGTTTGTCCTTGGGCAGGAGGGGGGGCAGGAAGGGGTCATGATATTCTATCAGATAAACAAATAAAGTCAAAAGAGGCTGGGTCATAGGTAAAGTAGTAAAGCAATGCCTGTCAATGGGAGGCTTTGAGTTCAAACCTTAATGACCAACAAAAGGACAGAGATATTTGAAATTTGTAAAAAATAAATGTATACGACAGAGTCTAGAAAATTCAATGTTAGGACTTCTCATGGAGTTGACAGAAAAGATTTAGGTCACTTAATTAAATTGGAAATTTCAAGCAAATAAAGACTTTTTTGTGGACTTTCATCTCTGTATTCTGTGTCCATGGAATTAACACATCAAGCATTTCCAAATCAAAATATTTTTAAGAGAGGTTATTCATCTATGGATTGGGGATTTTGAGGGTCCTGGAATTGGTCCCTGAGGGATGTCTATGTAATGTGCTATGTATCATGCCGGGTGTATCATGTCCTTTCTAATAAAAAATTGAAACTGAATAAAGAGTCATATATGGTTTATTTTGTAACATAGGACAAATGCATTTTGGTGAGATGGAAGGAAAAAGATGATAGTTGGTATACATTATGTAAATCACAATCTTTGGTAATTTATAATTGCATTTTCCTTTTGCAGTAGCTTAGATTTATACTACAAGGTGGATTTGTGTGAATTACATGTCCTTATACAGTTCATGATGCAAGTTCATCTGTTACAGCAAACTTTCACACCTGTCACAACCATTGCTGCGTGGCTTTCATTATACTGTCTTCACATATGCATGCAATGTATTTCAAGAATACATATACATATGTGTGTGCATATACATTATTAAATAGTTGTAGCTGGGTAGTTTCATTTCAGTGTCTTTTATTCTGTTTTTATGTCAAGGCCATGCTATTTTTGTTACTTTGCCCCTGTAGTGTAATTTGACGTATGGAATTTATGTGTCCAACATTGTTCTTTTTGCTCAGGATTGCTTTTGTTATTCTGAGTCTTTTAGACTTTCTTATAAGTTTTACATTTTTTTCTATTTATGTGAAGAATCCCATTGTAAATTCATGAATTGCATTAACTTATATGTTTCTTTTGATCATATAGTTTTTGATAATGTTCTTTTTATGTATTAATTTTGATCATATATGAATGTGCAAGATCTTTTGTCATCTAGTTTCTTCATTTTATTTTTTCACGGTTTTATAGTTTTGTGTAAAGATCCTTCACCATTTTGGATAAGTTCATTCCTGGGCACTAGTTTATTTATTTTAATTTCAGGATTTTAAACTATAGATATTCAGAAGTGAAGGGAGTGTGACTTTTCTTTATAAATCTCTAAACAAAGCATAGCACATTGAAAGCCAATGTATAACAATTAAATAGGATAATTTGCACAAATATTTATATTCTTAGCACCTGGGAAAATAACCTTTAACCTGATTCTTCTATAAAATAAAATATGAGTCAGAGCCCTGGAATTGGAGCAGAATTACTGTTTTTCAAATGAAGGGATTTATATTTTGATTGTTCCTTGTTGTTTTGTTTTTGAGACAGGGTCTAACATTGAATCCCAAGTTATTTTAGAAACTGCTACATTGTCTAGGCTGACACTAAACACATGATCTCTTACATCAGCTGCTCAGTTCTGAAATTACCTATGTGTCTCTCCATACACAGGAAGATCACTTCATAGATCAATTTATGGATCAATTTGGTAAAGCAAATTAGTATTCCCAATGGAAAGTAAGAGACAAAGTTAGAAGACAGCATCATAAACAGTGAATATATTGTATGACAAGAAAACATGAACATTTGGATATATAAGAAACTTTAAATAAGTAAATATATCTGTGTATCTATAAAAGGAACTATTTATAGCTGTATGTAATATCACTCTAAATATCACTTCATCCACAATCTTCTCCCCATTGGTGTTTACAAAATATCCACTATAGTCTAAACTATATCACAGTGAAATACTACAATAGATGATTTTTTTTTTGCCAGTCCTGGGGCTAGAACTCAGGGCCTGAGCACTGTCTCTGGCTTCCTTTTGCTCAATGCTAGCACTCTACCACTTTAGCCATAGTGCCACTTCTGGCTTTTTCGGTTTATGTGGTGCTTAGGAATCGAACCCAGGGCTTAATGCATGCTAGGCAAGCAGTCTACCACTAGCCCACATTCCCCGCCCTGAGATGATTTTGATAATAGTTTGCAAACAGTTACAACACAGATAATCCATGAAGACTGATACTTGAGTTACCTAAATATTTGAATTGTAATTTCATTAGTTAAAAATTAATACCTGTTATACTATTTCTGTAAACAAACGTCTGCAAAATTCCTGATGGATTATTCTCAGGCACACATATAACCTCTATCTTTAAATTGAAAGGGAAGGGGAACTTCAAAATGGTGAAACAAAGGACAAAGGGCCAACCAATGCAACAGTGATATTCACAAGACAATGTTGGAAATGAACTTTACTACCTGGGGCGGGGCGGGGGGGGGGTTCAGGAAGAGAAGAAAAAGTTGTCTAAAAATGAGGGAGGGGTAACAAGTTTGACAAGAACTGTCAAACCAATACCAAAAAAGGACTATTTTAGGAGAAATGCAACAAATAGTAAGCACTACTTCATGTGTTCTTAAAATAATGTATAGACTGAAAAAAAATTCCAAAGATAAGGAAACAAAGGACCTCTCTTTAATTAGTATTATTGAGGCAGGATAACTTATGGAAAATGAGACATGGCAATTGGCTGCCAGGGATTCAAAGACTCAACCTTAAAGTTTGTCTACCTACTTCCCTTAAGATTAAGAGAACAATGTCATTTTAAGGGAAATGAAGCAGGATAACTTAAGGAAACTGAGGCTTGGTGAAAGCAACTCCAAAATATGGCATTTAGAATCATAGAGGTGAATCTTTGCTTCAAAGAGAGACAACAGGATGCATTCCTTTCTGAGGGATTAACAACTGCAATTCTCACCCAGGGATTAACAACTATCCCACAGGATGAACTCTTACCTGGAAACTCAAAGAATAACACCAGATGTTGTTAGAGCAAGCCAGATCCTGTGTCTTTACCTTATAAATGAATATCCCAACAGCTCAAGGAGCTGCATGTGTCGCTTTGGGTGTGTGTGTGTGTGTGTGTGTGTGTGTGTGTGTGTGTGTGTGTGTGTGTGTGTGTGTGTGTGTGTGCTCTCTGGGTGTCTCTGGGTGTGTGTTTCTTGGAGTTTCTATCTCTCTGGGTATCTCTTTGTGTGTATCTCATGGGAGTCTCAATCTCTTTGTGTTTTCGTCTGGGTGTCTCCATGTGTGTATATATCTTGGGCTCTCTCTCTATCTCTGTCTCTTTCTCTCTGTGTCTCTCTCTCTGTCGCCTGTCCCCCACTGGTCAGAAGAATGTCATCCTTCCACAGTCTCCTCTCTCCACTCTCCACATGTATCTCTCTGTGTGTCTTTCTATCTCACAATGAGAGCACCCAAATTCTGACACAGTGTGCTCCTGCCCTTCTATTTGTCTGTTTGTTCACTTGTCTGCTTGTTGACTTACTCAATAAAGCTCTGCTAGGTTTTCTTACCTTTGTGACTTGTCCAGAAATCCTCATTCTGTGATCGATGTTAAGGACCCTAAGTGAGGAGTTCCTGTATTTAAATGGAAGCTTCACTAAACCTCACCGGTGACATTATAGTATTTAGAGGACCCTATACTCTTTACCTCACATATAGTGTAGTCATGTGCACATCTGAGGGAAGATGGGTGGAAGGCACAGAATGAGTGGAAAGCAGGTGAAAAATATTACAGTGGCGGAGCCCAAGAGCTGCAATAGACTTCAGTGAAATCGAACTAAGCAACTCAAGGGCAGTGGGAGGAAGGAAGAAATGAGAGAAAAAGAGGGAACAGATGATGCTTAGCAAAAGGAAAGACGAGTACATATCACCTGACCTGGAAGAAATTGTTTTATTGTTAAGGTTTGTAGACTTCATAAGCTTTGTAGAATATAATGATCATGTGCATCATTGGGAAAGTAAAAAAAAAAATGACCAAAGCAGGGGGAGTTGAGGGTAGGAGAAAAATGAGGAAAGGGATAACAAGTATGACAAGAAATGCACTCACTACCTTAAGTATGTAGCTGTAACCCCTCTGTATGTCACCTTGACAATAATAAAGAATGTTCATACACTTTTTTAAAAAACAAAGACATTATTTAATGCTAATAAAATGCCACTTTTAATTTTTAAAAAAGAAGGAAAAATAACTACAAGAGGGAAGATGCTTTTCTAGGAAAAAAAAAAAACGAACAAAAAAACACCAATCATATTAAAGCACTTCCTGTGTTTCTTAGGAATCCTTTCCTTCAGAGGTAGATCATTTACTACCAAATGCCTCTAGCTATAGCCTGGGAGATTAAAGGGGTTTGTGTTAACTCACATGCTCAAAATATTAATCTCTGCTTTGATTTTTATCTTGTTCACCCTTTTCATATTGTATTTCCCCATTTGATGCTAATGAGAATAAAAAAATTAATATATCAAGCCCTCTTATTACCAATTAAAATATGAGGAAATAAAGGTCAAATGGCATTGTGTTCAGAATCACATTACTTGTAATTGGGAGAGGTACAAATTAAAGTCAGAGTTTGTCTTTTTCGTTCATTTTATTTGTCATACTTCTTTGATTTCATTCTCATCAAGAAAATAGTCAATTATGGAAAAACAGTAATTTTCTTTATTTTCAAGTGCAAAATGTAAGTCTAATGTTTTTGGAATACTAAAACTAGGTAGAAACAAATGGTAACAACATTATCTTGCAAGACATCAATCCCAAACTTCCTCAGATACATGCAGGTGATACAAATGACCAAAGAATAGCATAGAACATTTGGTGTTATATTTTTGAACTGTGAATAAGTAACTAAGAATGAATATTTATTTCTTCAATCTGAATATACCTAAATGTCACATTACAGTTTCTAATAGTCCAACTAAAGCAGGAGAACCTTATTTTATATTACAGTTCTTGATGGTGAAATAAATACAGCATCCAATCAAAATTTGCTATTCTCCAAATACCAAAGTTCAAGTGCTGTCATTGTATTCTGTGACCTTATACTTATATTATTTCACTAGACTCATTGTTTCTTGAGGCCTTTTTTTTTTACTTTCTAATCTGCATGACATTATATTTCCTGGTGAGATTGCAGTTGTGACATTGTAGAATGTGAATATGATCAGTTAAAGCACATTATCTTTTGTTTCTTAAAGAAATTAAGTCTGTGAATTTATAACCGCAAAGTTAGCTGTGGATAGATATCCATCATCATTTTGAAGAAATCTTCTATACATATTAGTCAGGATTGGTATTTGAAGTGACTTAGATTTATTACTTTTCTCATTTTTGCAACTAAAATAGCTGAGAGAATGACTTACAGGTGAAAATAATTACATCAGCTCACTATGTCAGAGAATTCTCCCATTGTCCTTTGAGCTTCCTTATGAGGAAGGAGCATGTGAAAACAGAAGCTCTCTGCCTCATTGCCAACTGGGAGTTGTGACAGAGGAAGGGACTGGAGACAAGTTCAATTATAACCTCCAAGGACATGCCCCCATTGACCTACTGCATTCCCACATCTTCCCATTTTTTTTATAACATTGTAAAAGAATGCTAACCATCAGGTATCATTCTGGACCATGTTCAATAAACTATCCTACAGGCAACATTTCATATTAAAACCATGACACAAGACATTTACAGAACATCCTCAGGCAAGTCTCTTCATAAAACAAAACACGTGGTGTGGCTGGATAAGGAAGGTGCAGATGAGCAATAGGATTTGGGAGAGATCAGGTGCCCTTACAAAAGGTCCTTTTTACTCACACCACAGGAACTTTGTCCCCAGATTCAACATCAAGAAATTGTGCAATGAATATTGTCCTCAGGAGAAATCAACAGTAGAAGTTCCTAGAAGAGTCTCTAGTGTCCTACTGGCTCCCAAACCATGTCAGGTTGGGTAAAGGATTACACAAATGAAGAGCCACGAGCAAATACACCTGAGTATTTCTGTGGGGCTTTGGACTTTATGAAGTACCTCATAAATCAGTTAGTGGTTGGATAGTGATCCCATGAACTTAATATTTTATAGTAATTTTAAGTCATTTAATAGACAAAACATTGTGCATAATAGGTATCTTGAGTTCGTTTCTATATCTTTGTAATTAAAAGATGTTGGACTTTTTTCCTCGTGGTTGAATTTAAGGGAATAGAGTTGTTCATTATATACCTTTATTATAAGTATAATATCTATATAATCTCTAGTAATACCTGCTTTTTCATGATTTAATAAATTGAAACCTCAGTTCAATAAGAAGTTCATCGATTTTATTATTCTATTCATTGAAAATTCAGTTTTGTTTGTTTTCTTTTCTTTTTTTTTTTTTTTTTTTTTTTTTGGCCAGTCCTGGGCCTTGGACTCAGGGCCTGAGCTCCATCCCTGGCTTCTTCCTGTTCAAGGCTAGCACTCTGCCACCTGAGCCACAGCGCCCCTTCTGGCCGTTTTCCATATATGTGGTGCTGGGGAATTGAACCCAGAGCCTCATGTAGTAGGAGGCAAGCACTCTTGCCACTAGGCCATATTCCCAGCCCTTCTTTTTGTTTTTCTGACTTCAATTTACTTAACTTCTGTTCATTGTTTCTTGTTTCCTTCTTTCTTAATGCAGAAGCTTAGGTTATTTTAGACTTTTGGTTATTTTTTTCTTCGTTATAAAAATCATCAAATGCTATGATTTTAACCATAAGACATTCATTATATGGATGCAAAAGTTTTTCATGCTCTTATTTCATTTTCATGCAATTAAAAATGTTTTAATTTCCCTTGAGGCCACCTGTTTGGCTCATGAGTATTTTAAAAATGCATTGTTTAATTTCCAAGTACAAATTATGTAAATGTCTTTATATTATTGATTTCTAATTTAATATCCTTATGTTCAGAGACAAAACTTTGTATTACTTATGTTATTTTAAATGTTAGATTGTGTTTTAACACTCAGTCTCTCTTGATTCATTTTAGACATGCATTTGAAAATCTGGCACTGGTGGTTCATACCTATAAACCCCATTACTCTGAGGGTTGATATCTGAGGATAAAGGTTCTATGCCACCATAGGAGAGGCATAGACGAGAGATTCTCATCTCCAATTATCTAGCAAAGTAATGCAATTGGAGACATGACTCAAGCAGCAGAGTACCAACCATGAGAAAAAAAAAAAAAAGCTGAGCAAGAAGGCCTTCAAGCCCCATTTAAATGACTTTTTATTGAATAATTTATTGGCACCAGGATTTTTTTTTAATACCTGGCAGATTATTTTCTTTCAACTGGTAGCTTTATGCTTTAACTATTTTTTTTTTGTGGGTATTACAAAATATCTGAGAAGATCAACTTAAAGATGTGAGATTTATTTTGGCTCACAGTGTCAAAGGGTTACTTCCATGACTGACTGGTCCCATTGCCCTTTGTCTTATAGACATGACACAACAAAGCATCATGGCAGAGAACATGTGGATAGTCAAGCTTAGAGTGGTTTAGGAGAGAGGGAGAGGGAGAAGTATGAGGGAGGGAGAGAGATGAAGATGTATACAGGGACAGTATATGTTTCTTAAGAACATATGACCTATTTGCTCCAACTAGACTTCAACAACTGGAACTTTTACTCCTTAAGCTGTGTATCCAACAAATGGATTGCTGTGGGGCACGCCCACCCGGATGCCTTGCATCAATAAGAGGAGGTTCTAGCTGACCCGCCTCTTCTCCAGCCCTGGGGCCACATAGCTGGTAGTGCCGCCTGCCTTCTGGGTCCGGAACCGGAAAGGCGGCTCTAACCACCCCGCCTCCTGCCTAAGACCACCGCGGATGAAATGGTCCTGGGGGCTTTGACATAGATGTAGGCCACCCCTTAGGGAGGTCCCTCGGAGCTCCACCCTGATGTTATTATTTTTATTTCATATGCCCTATTTACAGAGCAATTAGAAACATGTAGTTTAATTTTACCATCATGTATTTTACAATGCAGTTCGTTCCCTTGGAACACTAACATTTCAAAATGCTTTATTCCTTTTATGAAGAATTTCCCTTAATAATTATTTAAGGAAGGTGTTGCAGTGAACCCCTCAATATTTTCTTAATTGGGACTATTTTTTTCATTACACTTAAACTCTATTTTACTGGGCATAAAGTTCTGGTTTGACATTTAGTTATTTTCTTTGTTCAGCACTAAATCTTTCACTTCAAATTTCAAATATTGTCATTCCTTTTATTCTGCATGTAATTTGCCTTTCAGTTTTTTGTTTTTAGTTTTTTTTTTTTTTTTGGATTTTACGTTTGCCTGATTATGGTTTGTGTTTAGGAAGATTTCTTTTTTTTTTTAGATAGAGTCTCCTTATGGTAATAATGCTGTGCCACAATGTATGGTTTACTTTCTTGCTGTTATTCATTTATGTATGGAAGATGTAGGTTTTTTTATTTGATAGTTATCTTGTGTACTACTTTCTTAGCTTCTTGTGTCTGAGGTTTGTCATTACGTTTAGGAAAATAAACAGACCATTTTTCCCCAAATATTTATCCTGCCTTCCTGTTTACCCCAATCCTTTCTCCCTTCACCTCTCTCTTTATCTTACTATGGTAACAGTTATGACTCTTGGAGCTCTACTGTGGACCCACAGATTGCTTATTATCTAATGTTTGCTTGTTTGTGTTCACTTTATTTTCTTTGAAGTTTTACTTACCAATCATATATTTCAAGCTTCTACCTTGCAAATTCCTTCATTCTCTTATTTATAGTTAATCTATTTAAGAGATCATAGAAGACAATCTTCATTTATATCATTTTGATTTATCAGAATTTGGTCTGACATATTTATTTTGTTCATTCCTTCCCTCTTTTCTCTACTGAATTTATCCATCAACTAATTTCATGGTGCCACCTATGCTCATTAAAACCTTTTACATGGAACTCTTAGTAATTTTTAAGTTCTTCTCACTTCCTTCCACAAATGTAAGCTCAGTCTTTATTAGTTTTCTTTATCTCCTATGAGTATATTTTTCTGGCTTTTCATGAGTCTAGTAATTATTTATAAAAATGATCATTATTTAGAAAGCAATAGAGACAATGGTAAATAATTTTTAGCATCCATATTGCTTTTGTTTTACTTCAGTTACAGCTACAATCACTATGTGAGACTTATTGCTCTTATTACTTGGGTCATTTTTATTGTAATGTTTTGCCTTCTCCTTCTTTTCATGTGTCCACTTTCCATAATACCACATAATTAAGAAGTAATATTCACTTTTATTTGCTACTTTATTGGGCTAGAAGGGAGTGCTGGAGTGTTTTTGCTGTATCTTGAAGTGATTTTTAAGATGAACTTCCTCTAGCTGTCTTTCTATCTCTATTACCGTCAACAAAATGGATTTTCCCATCTTCATATGACAGTGTTTTCTATTTTCCAGTAAGAGTTTTGCTCAAGAAAGGAGAATGGTTACAACAGTGATATAACAATCATTTCCATAACATGGAGTTCATTTCACTTAGCATCATCTTATGTGTTCATAAGGGTTTAGCTATTGGGCTCTTGTGTTCCTCTGCTATGACTTGCCTAAACCTGTGATAATTATTCCCTATGAGGGAGACCATAGAGTCCATGTTTCTTTGGGTCAGGCTCACTTCACTTAGTATAACTTTTTCCAAGTCCTTCCATTTCTTGACGAATGGGGCAATGTTTTTCTTTCAGATAGAGAAATAAAATTCCATTGTGTATATGTACCACATTTCCTGGTCCATTTGTCTACTGAGGGGCATCTGGGTGCTATGTGTAACCGTAGCTTCTATTATTGATGATCTTCTTGTATCCCCTTCCTGTGGTGTACCTGCACTATCTCTGTATCTTATCTGAGTACATTTGAAACCGTGTATACTGGTATTAGAACTAGAAACTGAAAGGGAATACCAAAATCGAGAGACACAGGGTAAAAAAAGACAAACAACTACAAAAGCAATATTTGCAAAACTGTTTGGTGTAAATCAACTGAACAACTCATGGGGGGGAAGTGAAAGGGGGAGGGTGGAGGGGGGAATGAGGGAGGAGGTAACAAACAGTACAAGAAATGTGTCCAATGCCTAACAGATGAAACTGTAACCTCTCTGTACATCAGTCTGACAATAAAAATTAAAAAAAAAAAAGAAAGGAGAATGGGAAACGTTTCGATAGAGTTCAATTCCCCACCTATTATTAATATCTGTTCCAGAAGAAGCCTTTAACCTTGCTTTAGGCAAACAAGATAAGCATAGAGGAAAAAAAGAGTTAACTGTGCAATCAGTAAAAATCAAAGCACAGCTTGATGGAGCAATGCTGAAAATGATAACTTCAAAATGTCCTTTGCCTCATTTTGGCATGTTCATACATACATATATTGTGCTTTTGCCAAATTTATCCTTCTGTTATTATCTCTCATTTTTTCTTCTTCCTTTACCCAACAACAAGCTTTGTTGTTCAGTTTCTACTCAGTTAAGTATTTTAACTACAATGTCATGTCCATGTCTTGGAAACAATGGCAGCTCTCATTATGCTTGCCACCTCTGAAATCCCAATATACATACAGAAAAGAGGAGCAAATTCCAACTCAGGAAAACTCCAGTTTATTTTTAGGATCTCACACATTTTTACTACTTTAATTCACAAACAATTTTTTCTTTACTAATATTTGCTCATACACAAAAAATCCTAGGTTCTGGTGGCATATAAGAAATAAGAACTCTACAATAAAATTGCCTCTAATTCTTTTTTCTTGATTTGTTTCTGAATCATTTCTTTGATAGCAAAAAGAACCTGGAAATACTTGGTAGAGGTCTCAGTCTAGTCTCTTGGGGACCTTCTCAGCCTTTACACACAGGCTATAGAGGGGACAAGGAGAAATGTAAAACACATCAATTCCCTTAAGAGAGGTTCACACCTTTCAGCAAGCTTGTACTTGGCCTTTGTCAATTTGTCTGAATATTCTACCTTATTTCCTGCTGGTGTCAAGTTGTATCTGCTTCAAGTTCTGGTATTTCATCTAGCCCTTCTGATAATCATTTATATTATTTTTTTACATTTTTAACATCAATTAGTTGTGCAAGGTGTTTTCATTTAAGCATATTCATACTGGCATATATGAATGGCTCTATAACAAGTTCAGGCCTTAAAAATTATGTGGCACCAGGGAATTGTGACACATGCTTGTTTCTCTGATAAACAAGAGGTAGAGGAAGAATCATAAGTCTGAGACCAGCAATGTCATGTCCAAAAGAAAGCAAAACAAAAACAAAAGGACTAGAGTATAGCTCAAATGCAGTGCTAGTCTAGTTATGTACATGGCCCTGTGCTCACTACCCAATATAGACAAATGCAATTGTCATTGGTACTTGTTTAAATGCTTAGGTTTCCCAGCAGACAATTGTTGTTTCCTAACTTTAGAAGGCAGACAGAAACTGTGTATTTCTGTTTAGCTACTTTGGTGTTATGATGTAGTGGTTCTTTGTTTAAGAAACTGTTAGAGCATCTACCCCAGGAAACTTGTTATTCAGTTTCTTCCAATCATCTTGTTTCTTGGTCTTACGTGGTTGTCTCCAAGGTTTGCCTGTATTTCAATAATACACTTTTACTCAAATCTACCTACCTGGAAGCAGAGATGACAAACAAATATTAAATAACTAGTAATCAGAAGATAGCTTACTTCAGGTAATCAGAAGATAGCTTACTTCAGTCAAGAATGTTGTGAGCAGAAAAAATGGGCAGCTACGCAAGTGCAAAATAGCTACTACCAGTCTTCAAGGAACCAACTTGAACAGTCTCCTCTCTTTATATCCCACTCTCAACAGTGCTTTCCTTTTTCAGAAAGCTTCATTAGAATATAATTTACTTACAAACCTTGTGTCAATTTATAGTATCTATTTCCACACATTTGTTCTGAATCATGTTTTTATGATTTTGTACATGTATATTATCCTTACTAGAATATAAGCTTGGGCTGGGGATATGGCCTAGTGGCAAGAGTGCTTGACTCGTATACATGAAGCCCTGGGTTCGATTCCCAAGCACCACATATATAGAAAACAGCCAGAAGTGGCGCTGTGGCTCAAGTGGCAGAGTGCTAGCCTTGAGCAAAAAGAAGCCAGGGACAGTGCTCAGGCCCTGAGTCCAAGGCCCAGGACTGGCAAAAAAAAAAAAAAAAAAGAATATAAGCTTAATGAAATTATTTAAGAAGATTTATTTTATATTTCCCAGTTGTTTAACGAGTTTTCTACATATAAAAAATGCTCAGTAAAGAAAAATTTATGAATGTAAATAATTCAGAGTCATGAATATTTGTAACAAATAATTAATTTGAAAAACCAGTAGAGTGTAGTGGTACAAATACAATAAATAATAAATAATAAAATCAATTATACATTTTTTTCGGTTGTCAGGCTTGAACTCCGGGCTTGCGCATTGTCCCTGAGCTCTTCAGTTCAAGGCTAGTGCTCTATCACTTGAGCCACAGCACCACTCGGTTTTCTGGTGGTTAATTGGACATAGAGTCTCATGGACTTTTCTGCCTGAATTGGCTTTGAACCACAATCATCAGATCTAAGCCTCCTGAGTAGCTAGGATTACACACATGGGCCACTGGCACCTGGCTTAAAATCAACTATATTTAAAAAAAAAAAAAAAAACAGTAAAAATAGAATGCAAGGGTAGGTGCAAAATTGTCCAAAAAGCATTTACTTATTACCCAACTTATGTAACTGTAATCTTTCTGTACATTACATTTATAATATATTTTAAAATTAAGAAATATAATAAACGACATAGATACAAAGGTTGATAGATGGACAGATAGATAGCAGATAAGATAGTTCAGAGGTCTGAGTACATTGAAACAGAAATGCAACTACAATTTTTAACAAAAACTTAGGTTAATAATCTTATATGTCTACAAAGATTTGAATCAGCCTGGAATCGAGAATATAATCATTGCAGTAAAAAGAAGCAATTAAAAAAAACCACTGAAATATATACTTAGATTCACATGCATTACATGCTACACATACAAAATATTCTCTAACAGAAAATTCAACTAAGAAATTATAACCTCACTTTTAGTAAACATTTTTTATAAACTCCACTGAGACATTTTGATATATTACAAATACTCTGAAATGTCAATATTCTAACATATTCTCCAAATGCTATTTTCCTACAATACCCACAAGATATGTACCTTACTGAAATAGAAGATAGTACAATTTTCAGTTCTGTAAGATGTTTTCTTTTCTCTATCAATTCTCTAGGTAATTATAGGATTGCACAACTTGATATGCTTCCACATCTAGAACACATTCCTTAATCTCCATAACTCTAAGCTTTCCAGTATACCTAGGTAAAACTCCACTGCCAAGTGCACTTTATTCCACTGAGACTGAAATTCTTTTACACATTCTGTCTTAAAATACGCAAAAACATCATCTAAAACACAGCTGCCTATATTTTCTGTTGGGCATGGCAAAAAATACTATAGATATAGCTAATATTTGTGTCTCCCACATTAAAAGAAAAAGACAGGGTTAATACAAGTAAGTCAGTGATAATATTACTCTTCTGTATCACCAGATATATGACTCTTTTAAAATTTTACCTCTAAATATTAAATCTCTCCATCACTCAATATTTTTTTTTTACATTTTTATCCTATTTCTTTTAAAAATCTGGTCAGGATCTAATGTCATTCACTTAGTTATTAGAGAAAATGAGTTTCAAACAAAGATCGTTGTTTTCCCTTTGATTATATAGACATTGCTGAATTCAAACCAGTTCAGTACACCTGAAGAAAGATGCTTTAATCCTGTGAGAGCTCCAAACAGCAATAGAGCAGGGACTTTTATCAAAGAAAAAAAAATGAAGGCGAATGAGGTTTGGATTTGTTGGGCTTCTTATTAGTGAGAACTTCCAAAGGATGTGGAAAAGGCCCTTTGCCATTTTTTATGTTTTTTTTTTTTTTAATTTCAAGATATTAGATGTGAGGATGCTGACTGTATATGTAGAGGGGGTGGTCTCTGACTGACCTTCCCCTTTTCCCGCCCTGGGGCCACATGGCTGGAAGCCACTCCTATGCCTTCTGAGTCCGGAACCGGAAGGAGTAGTTCTGGCTCAGCCCGCCTCCCGTCTGGATCTCGTATCCACCTGGATGCCTCCAAGATGGTGCTGCCGGGGCCCAGGGGCGGTTCTATTGGGGTGTGCCGTCAGCCCTTGGGGGAAGTCCCAGGGTACCACTCTTGTTGAACAGCCCATCTCAGCCAATCGCTAACTTCCAGCTAGTCAACCCAAGTCCCTCCTCTTCCTGCCCACCATTACTGTTTTTATATATATATAAACCGCTTCCTGATTAAACCTCTTTGAGACTGGTAGAACATCCAGACCCGCTCACCGAGATCTCTGTCCTTCGTCGGCTCCTGACACGTGAGGGGAACAGGGGGAGGTTTCGGCATCTTTCCTTATCTTAGCATAGTCCATAAAGACACGCTCCTGTGGGCGGGGGGAGTAGAGCCGAGTGTCTTTCACAATTTGGGATCAGGCATCTCCCTGGGTGAAGTAGGGGGGAGGGGGTCTCGGGGGGAAAGGGGTCTTGAGCCCCCACAATTAGAAGCATGTCATTTGATAATTTAACAAATAGGATGTTAAATGCTGAGACTTCATTAGGAATGCAATAGTGATTATGATAGACAAGGTGTTTACCATCTTTGCTTTTCAAGGATGTGAGGGAAAATTATTTCATGAAAGTAAATGAGATTGGGAAACACACCACTTACCACTTTCCACAAATCAAAAATAAAATTGCAAGTATTGGTTATCAGTTAAAGATTGTGAATGTAACTCCCTAGGTGAGGGTGACAGTAATTTTATAGTGGATAGAGAAAGGTACCAACCTTTACATTTCCATCTTGTTTAGACGGAACCTAAAACCATCTCATAGAAGCAGTATAGAAATCTGTGACCTTCCAGTACTTTTTTCTATTTTCTTTTACTTTTAAGTTTCTGGAAAGACCCATCATCTTATATACCAATCATCTTATATACCAATCCTCTGGATGGAAGTGGGCAATGGCTGGCCTAAACCACAGGATGGAAATAGAAATCAATTGGTCAGTGTGTGTGACTCTTTGCCAGGGGCAAGTTCAGCATGGCAGACAGCAGCTGTGGGTGCCACCCAGCTAGACTTCAGGTGTGAGTCTTCCATTAATCAGTCTGATGAAGAGTCTGTATACCTGCTCTGGGCCTGTCGGCGAGTGAAACCACTTGGTAAACTGACTTCCAACACGAGAGGGTAGAGAGAAGTTCTTTATAATTAGCTTCACCTCTGAGAGTACTACGTAGCACAACTCACCATCTCACGGATGTTTAGTTGTCCAAAAGAGTCTTTTAGTGAAGCAGGCTAAGAGTTCACACATCTGTTCTGGAGCCATTTGATGGCAGAACCACTTTGCAGATGGTTCCACAACCACAGACAGGCCAGAGAAGTCATTGAGTTCTTCTAGGGGATGAAGGTTAGACTACACAGTAGCAGAGATTGTCCTGATGCACTAGCTGTACATAGACATCCCACCACTCATGATCACACACCTCTTCAGATGCCTGGAAGTTCCATCTGTGTTAGAATACAGACAGAGCAGATCCAAACCCTAGGAATCATTGCTATTCCACAGGACTTGCCCTGCCTCACTCCAGCAACTGCAAAAGAGGGCACCCAAGCAGTCAGACAATTCCAGTCCAGGCTCCAGAGGGATTACCGGCAGCTTGACAAACATGAAAAGCAGTCACAAAATAACAGAGGCACTTGCACACCCATGCTTTTCGCAGCACTACTCCACACTAGTTATGGAAGCAGTCTAGATCACTTAAAATCTGAAGAAGTGATGAACAGAGTGTAGTACATATACACAAGGAGATGTTATTCATCTATAAAGGAGAATAAAAATGTGTTATTTATAGAAAATTGAACCAGATTGGTGATCATTATGTTGAATGATTTAAGGTAGGTTATGATTAACGGAGATCACACGTTTTCTGTCACATATATAATCTAGTCTTAAAAGATATCTATGCAGTCTGGAACCAACCCAGATGCCCCTCAGTAGATGAATGGATCAGGAAAATGTGGTACATATACACAATGGAATTTTATGCCTCTATCAGAAAGAATGACATTGCCCCATTTGTAAGGAAATGGAAAGACTTGGAAAAAATTATACTAAGTGAAGTGAGCCAGACCCAAAGAAACATGGACTCTATGGTCTCCCTTATTGGGAATAATTAGCACAGGTTTAGGCAAGTCATAGCAGAGGATCACAAGAACCCAATAGCTATACCCTTATGAACACATAAGATGATGCTAAGTGAAATGAACTCCATGTTATGGAAATGATTGTTATATCACAGTTGTAACTACTTTCAACGTCCCATGTGTATCTGTAGCTTCTACTATTGATGATGTTCTGGTATCACCTTCCTGTGGTTGTACCTACACTATCTCTGTAATCTTATCTGAGTATATTGGAAACCGTGTATACTGATATTAGAACTAGGAAATTGAAAGGGAATACCAAAATTGAGAGACACAGGGTAAAAAAAGAGAAACAACTACAAAAGCAATACTTGCAAAACTGTTTGGTGTAAGTGAACTGAACACCTCAGGGGGGGAAAGGGTAAGGGGGAGGGGGAGGGGGGTATGAGGGACAAGGTAACAAACAGTACAAGAAATGTATCCAATGCCTAACATATGAAACTGTAACCTCTCTGTACATCAGTTTGATAATAAAAACTTAAAAAAAAAGATATCTATGCAGGAAGATGACATAAAGAAACTCATTAAAAGCTGATGAGTAATATTAGGGGTCAAGGAAAGAAAACAAAAAGTATTAATCTGATTAAAGTGTAATCAGTGAAATGCCATGGTCAAATTATTTGATAAAAATGTTATACACTAAAAGTTGTAACTATCTGCATGTTATATAAAATATGTATATATTTGTGTACAGCATACATAAATACTAAATAAATGCTAAATATTCATAATTTATTTATTTATATACATATGTAACAGAAAGAAATATGTAGCTGGCTTTCTTCAGGAGTGGGTACCAGTGGGAGGGGTATAGTGATAGTGAGTGAAGAAGAGTGAATGTGGTCAAAGTGCTCTATATGCATATATAACATATATGCAAACAAAACACTGGAACCTAAAGAAGTTGTTTTACAAACAAAGGAGAGTGGCAAAGCAGAGTAATAAAGGGGTTGAACTGGGGATATTTTAGGCATGTATGGAAAGATCAAAAAAACTTTCTTATACAATCAATATATGACTATATACATATATAAATAAATAATTAAAACGTACAAAATGTGTCAAATACAGATATGTATATTATTCTGAAATATCTCCTGTGACCCCTGTGATCATGTCAATATCATGAACTGTTTTTCAGAAATTCGAGGAATGATCAATAAAGCCTTTCCTTGGTGATATTGGCAATGAACTTATATAATGAAAAAGCCTAATAGTCCAAGAAAAGGAAAAGCTTTTCTTTCTTTATGAAGTTTGATCTCAAGGCCTAATTAGCAGAAGATTTTCAGAAGACAAAGCTCAACACATTTGAGAAACAATCAGTAGGCCCACATGACTCAAACCTAATGAATCCTCAGAAGGAAAGAATGGCAGGTGTCTGGAGACCAGAACAGAGAACTGATCTGGCAAATCCTTAGAAATATAAGAAGAAAAAATTCAGCCTATTTCTAGTTTGGCCTTAGATTTGAATCTTTCTCTGAAATTACTTAGATATGAGATTTTGAGTAAGTTTCTTAAACTTACAGCATTTTACTTAGCCAACCTTTTTCCTTCATGAGCAGCACCTACATGTGGTGGACCATATAAGTCATGAATACTTTTCATTCCTATATGAGTACTCCTTGTGATGTGATTTTTCCACAAGTCTTCCTATGAAGACATAGGTCCTATTTCTCCCTTTTTTTTTTGAATGTGAATAATCATGACATACTAACTCTTGGAAAACTAGTACTACTATGAAGCAGAATTTTAAACGTCATTGCACATTGAAGTTTTCCTACTTTTTATGCTCACTGGGCCTCTACAGCCAATGTCATCTGAGAGAGCCACGTCCAGCCACAGTTAAAGGAGAGGCATAGGGCCTGCTTTCCTCTGATACAAAAGTGTACTTGTAGATAGTACAGAAAGTTAAAAGAATCAGAATTTTCTAAATGATTTACAGGTAGCCATATGTCCATGAATGTGCTTGCTGGAGATCAAAAAAGCATCTAGCTCAATACAGCCAAAATTGCTAGTCTACATAATAATGAACTAAATGTCTTCTTGTATGTAACTCATACCAAAAATTCATAATTAAATTAGGAGATTATTGGATTAACTAGAATTGGGGAACAAGCATGTAAATTCATCATGGTAACCTTTAGTATTTTTTGGAGATTATATTGACATATAGTATTTATTGACAGTTAAGGGAAATTGTTCATCTGTCCATTTTTAGTATTTGAAGTGATAAAAACAATCTATTTTAAACTTTTTTTGTAAAATTATGTGAATCAAATATTCTTATTTATCTTTCTAACTGTAGTAGGAATTATGAGCTTTTACGAATTTTACAGTGACTCTAGAGATCTCTCTTTTAGAATTAAAATTCTATTTCTGAGACAACAGGACCCAAATACTAGGAAATTAACTCATAAAATGTCCTTTGCAATAGAAAAATTTTATTAATTTCATGTGTGCATATAGTTAATTCCAAGACATTGAAAAATTTAAAAAAGAGGAAGAATATTCTTTCATATTTAGATCTTTAGCTCTAGATACTACCTGCTATTTAAGCATACCACTTCTCTATTTTGCCTTTCTTTCTTCACCTGTAAAATGATAATATTGAATAGATGACATTTTCCCCCAGTGCTGAGTTTCAAATCCAGGGCCTTGAACATGCTAGGCAAGTACTGTACTGCTGAGCAATATCCCAGGCCTTTTTTTGCTTTCTTGTTTCTTTAAGACATTCACTGTGTAGTCCAGGCTGGCCTCATAGTTTCAGCTTTGTTGCCTTTGCTTCCTGAGTGCTTTACATATCACTAACATATATCACTAAGCTGAGATTCCAGGAATTTTCAATCTTTAGGATTATGTAATTCATAACACAGCCTTCTGTTTTCAGTTTCATGTCATCTAGCATATGCTATTTAATTTAACAAAGCCACTTGTCACATGATTCTTTCTTATTCACTTATGTAGCTCTATGTATATAAGAAGACTATTTCATGAAGTTGTAGTCTTCTTTGTGGCTGCAACCAGTGAAAGGCCTAGATATCAGCTTCTCCCATCTATTCAATATAAGCCACCTCCCAATCAATATTATGTGGCCAGCTGTCAGAAAAAGCAGCCAAGACAAATCACCACCAGGACACCTTCAACCTTAGTATTGATTTTACATCTTGAACTTCTAAAATATATCATGATTTTCAATTAATTTAGCTATGTTTGATTGCTTTGATACTTGAAGTTTCATTATTTATCATTCTTAAAGACACTCCCTCTAAGCAGCCAATCTATTTTTCTGTGGTATTTAAAACATAGAAATAAATGCATTTGTTTTTAAACTATTTGAGACACAGAACAAAAACTTTTTGGATATATAAATATTTGATTGCTTTGCTGTTTTCTATAACTGAAAAAGGAAAAAGGTAGGGTAAATTAACCTAGTAGGATACAAAAATCTGGTTAAATATTGACTAATTGTGATATACTTCTTAAAATACTTGTTCCCTAAAATCAATATTACATTCTATGTTCACAGAGAGGATAACTGTATCTGCTAAGCAGTGTCTCAACATAAATCAAGATACAATTACAAATTAACATTCTAATAAATATTCTGGAATTTTCTTTGTTAATTTAATATTTTCTAAAAGTATTTTCTCACAAAACAATATTAAAAATAAATGGTGAACTGAAACTTTATGCTTTAACAGTCATCATTTTGAAATAGTTAAGCTGTATCAATGAATGTTAAGGTGTAGATTTGGATAGAAGAAGAAGCTAAGGCCAAAAAGATTAGGCCTGTTAAGAAGACAGACTTAGGCTGAGAAGATCAGTGATAGAACACATACCAAGAATGTGTGATGCCTTTAATTCAAGGGGAGGAGAAGGAGATGGGTACCTGAAGCAGGAAGAAGAATCAGAGGAAAAGGAGGAATGAGCTGTTTATGGACACAACTTAAAGCCCATTATGGAGTGGATTTTCTTGGCGATCTCTGTGTCCATTCCTCGGTCATGATCTAGGTCTGATTAAGATACAAATTATATATAAAAGCATCTATTTGAGAAGCTCTGGGTAAGTTTCAAATATCAACCACAAACATATTAATAAACATCTCCCACAATCATGGTTCAAAGAATGCAATGAGAGGATGTTAAATATAATTTTCAGTGGATAAAAAGAAACACAATCAAGCAAAGAATGAGAGTCTTACTTTGTTCTGTTATAACAATTTCTGAGAGTGAATAATTTGTAAAGAACGGAAATTTACTTTGTCATAGTCCATAGGTAGACTCCAGCATATTCAGGGGCTCCCATGTGCTGGTTGTATCTATTTTCAAGATGAACCTTTGTCACTGCCTCTTCCATAAGGAGGCAGGACTGCTGTGGTGTGCTCAATTAGCAAAAATGGTACCTGGGTGAGCTTTCTTAAATTCCCAAATGCAACCTATGAGATAGAAATGGTTAATGCCTAATCACTGAATTTTCTTATGATCAATGTTGTTTAATTGTGACAAGAACTGGATTTCGTGATAGCATTTTCATACATGTAAATAATGCACACATATATGTGGTCATATACTCTTAGCACCTACATCTATCTGCTCACAAATTCCAGTTGTATCTCTCCTATATTCTAATACCTTTCTTGTTTTTTTAAATTAGATTTGACATATAAGAGAAATAAAATATTTAGCTTGATGAGCCTGATTTCATCTATTTTTTCTGTAAGCAAGGCTTTGTGCCTTTTAATGACTGAATAACACTTCATATTATACATATGCCACATTCTGTATGCATTCATCTATTGATGGGCATCTAGGGTAATTCTATGACTTGCATGTTATGCATATTGCCTGAATAAACACAGATGTGCAAACATCATGTTGTAAGCCCCGTTTAATTCCATTGGGTGTACACTCAGCAGAAATATATCCAAATATACCCAAAGTTCTATTTTAGTAGCTTTTTTTGAACCTCCATAATGATTTTATTAGAAGCAGCACTGATTTACATTCCTACCAACAGTAGATTATAGCTACCATTTTGCACATCCTCACCAGCATCATTTTTTTGTCTTCTTAATGCTATCCATTCTGACTGGGTTAAGATAAAATATCATTTTGTCTTTAGTGCATTTTACTAATAACTAAATAATTTGAACATTTTTTTCATGAATTTCTTCTTTTCAGAGCCACCACCTTTGCTCAATACATTTGCCCATTTATTGCTTAAGTTCTTGTTGCTTTCCTATTGATGTTGGGGATACTTTCAATGTTTTGTATAGCAATCCCCTATTAGAGCAACAACTAGAAAGAATTTTTCTCCCCTTCTGTAAACATTCTCTTTCTTACTGTTTCCTCTGCCATACAGATGTATTTTGTTTTATGTTGGTCCATGTTTTGACTTTATTTCCTGAGTATTTTATAGAAATTCATTGCCTCTGCTTCTAACTTGGTGTTTTGCCTTTGTTTTCATCTCATACTTTCATTTTTGCAATATTAATCATGCTGATCCACCAATGTAAATTGGCCTTCCACTTTGATATTAACATTTTCAATGTGTTATGCTTTATATTTCAGTATTGTTACGCTATGTTAATTAGGTCTATCCCATATGTTGTGTTGAATTTTTGGATTCATTATTTGTTAATGTTCATATAAGATGAAAGATAGAGATCAAGGATTTTACTATCCAGTTTCCCATCCCCTTAAAATGTTCAATAATGAGGAGGGAAACTAGTCCCCCACAGTCAGGCAAGCACTCTACTTTTAAAGCCATGTATTAGAAATGTTGTTTCTAATTATTCTGAGATGGTGTCTTCCTAAGTTTGCTCATGCTACCCTTGACTTTTGGATTCCCCTGCATTTACATGTCAGAAATCTAAGATTACATTCGTGCAGTACCATGCCTATTCCATCACAAAACTTTATTTATTTTTTTTTTTTGCCAGTGGTGGCGCTTGGACTCAGAGCCAGAGCAGCACTGCCCCTGGCTTCTTTTTGCTCAAGGCTAGCACTCTGCCACTTGAGCCACAGTGCCCCTTCTGGCCTTTTCTATATATGTGATGCTGAGGAATTGAACCCAGGGCTTCATATATAGGAGGCAAGCACTCTTGCCACTAGGCCATATTCCCATCCCTCATCACAAAACTTTTAAGAAACTGTTTTCATTCAAAAATATTTGACACCTTTATGAAAAATTAGATTGATATAGCCAAGTAGGCTCATTTTTGGATTCTCTATTGTTATTCCATTTTTCTTGATGTCAGTTTGTATCATGTAGTATTTCTTGTGTTTTTAGAACAATTTGAGGTCAAATAATCTGATACTAGAAGCATGATTGGGAGAAATGAGGATAGGTTTGTTCATTTGGAGACTTCTGTGCTTTCCTATGAATTTGAGGATTCTTTTGGAATTTATTACATTACCATAATTTTTTCTTTGGTTAGTCTTATGCTTAGATATTTTGTTTTATATTAAAAGATGAAGGGCTGGGGATATAGCCTAGTGGCAAGAGTGCCTGCCTCGGATACACGAGGCCCTAGGTTCGATTCCCCAGCACCACATATACAGAAAACGGCCAGAAGCGGCGCTGTGGCTCAAGTGGCAGAGTGCTAGCCTTGAGCGGGAAGAAGCCAGGGACAGTGCTCAGGCCCTGAGTCCAAGGCCCAGGACTGGCCAAAAAAAAAAAAAAAAAAAAAGATGAAATATGTTAGGTAGTTATTCCCCTATCTCTGATTTTCTTTGGTAAGGAAGGGGTATTGTGATTCAGTAGTTGGATTACATACAGTTGTAATCAGTGAACAAATCTGTCCTTTCATTTAAGTCAATCTGGACTGGAAGCATTACTCAGTGAACCCCTTTGACACAATCACAATGAATATAGATAGAGTCTAGCTAGACAACCAACCCTAGGGATCAATGGACTAGGATGATCCAAGGAGTGCAGGACCAGAAATTTGGAGGTATAAGGAAAAGTAGGAGGAGAAAGTAAGATTAGAGAAATAAAGAGAATGGAAGGAACAGAAGGATGATAATTAAGAGTTAAATTCAGAGAAAAGAAAAAGAAGAAAAAGAATTTGAAATGCATTAAAAAGAGAAAAGAAAGAAAGAAAGAAAAATCTTTTAAAAATTATATAAGTATAAGGGAATATTACCAAAATTGAGTGTACTGAACTTGAGAAATAGAGAATTTAGTAATCAGAGTCTGAATTTTGTCTGTACCCAATGAAGGAGGACCCCTAATAAATGCTCTTGGCTACATACCTAGGGATGAAGTAGAAAAAGAACAGTTTAAAAAAAAAAGAAAAGAAGTGGGGGAATGAGGGAAGCAAAAATAAAAATAATGAAAAAAATAGAAAACGAATTATAATTATAAAAAACAATTCCTCAGTTTATTTGGGTGACCTTGTGCCTCCCTGTGTCTACTGTCCAGTCTTTGATGGAGCCTCTGATTTCCTTGCAGTAGTTAGTTTTTCTGTGGCTTAGTGGGTTTTTTAAGTCAGTTTGGCTGAACTGTCAGGAAGAGGGGTGTTCTGCCATGTGGAAGTGGGGTCTCTGTAATGCTCCTCCCAGGCTAGTTTATTGCTAGAGCAGTCAGCTTTGGGAATAGCTCAATAGCTACGTACATATGAGCACAAAAGATGAAGCTAAGCAAAACAAACTCAAAGTTATGGAAACAAGCAGTTTATTATTGTTGTTATTTGTAACACACTATGTGAAATGATCTTTTTTCTTTTGTTTATCTTCCCTATATTTTGGCCCCTGTTGTCACTGTGTTTGATTTTGATACCCTGGGTATTGTATATGTTTGTCTGAATCAGGAAGGGGAAGGGGAACATCAAAATGGTGAGACAAAGGATAAAGGGAGAACCAATGTAACAGCAATGCATACAAGACAATATGTTGTAAACCAACTGTACAACTAGGGAGGGGGGGAGAGAAGGTGGGACAAAAATGAGGGAGGAGGTAACAAGTTTCACAAATGTACTCACCACCTTATGTATGTAACTAATCCCTCTGTAGCATCATTTTGACAATATTTTTTTAAAGATGCAACATTTTATTACAGAGGAGGATATTGTGCATTGCACTGTTTTGTTTTCTTTTTCTTTTTTACATGACTAATTTATATGGAATCCTAGAAAAATGAAAGCAAGGAAAAATGACAAACAGCAAACTGAAAGTTGCCTGGGCAATGTGGACAGTGGTTGTGGGGCTTGATTAAAAGGAAGCAGAAGTGAATTCTTTTTTATTTTTAATTTTTTTTATTGTCAAAGTTAGGTACAGAGAAGTTACAGTTTTATACGTTAGACATTGGATACATTTCTTGTACTGTTTGTTACCTCCTCTTTCATTCTCCCCTCTCCCTCCCCCTTTTTCTCTCCCCCCATGAGTTGTTCAGTTGGTTTACACCAAACAGTTTTGCAAGCATTGCTTTTGGAGTCTTTTGTCTTTTTATCCTGTGTCTATCGATTTCGGTATTCCCTTTCACTTTCCTAGTTCTTATACCAGTATACACAGTTTCCAATGTACTCAGATAAGATACAGTGATACAGGAAGGGGATACAAGAGGATCATCAACAATAGAAACTATGGTTTCACATGGCATGCTGAAAATAATTACAACAGTGATATAACAGTTGTTTCCATAACATGGAGTTCATTTCACTTAGCATCATCTTAGGTGTTCATAAGGGCACAGCTATTGGGCTCTTGTGATCCTCTGCTGTGACTAGCCTAAACCTATGCTAATTATTCCCTACAAGGGAGACCATAGAGTCCATGTTTCTTTGGGTCTAGCTCACTTCACTTAGTATCATTTTTTCCAAGTCCTTCCAATTCCTTACGAACGGGGCAATGTCATTCTTTCTGATAGAGGCATAAAATTCCATTGTGTATATGTACCACATTATCCTGATCCATTCGCCTACTGAGGGGCATCTGGGTTGGTTCCATATTTTAGCTATGACAAATTGTGCTGCGATGAACAGAGTTGTGATGGTGGCTTTAGTGTGTTCTTGTTTGTGGTCTTTGGGGTAGATGTCCAAAAGTGGGGCTTCTGGGTCATAGGGGAGCTCTATGTTTACCCTTCTGAGGAATCTCCATACTGCTTGCCAGAGTGGCTGGACCAGTTTACATTCCCACCAACAATGAAGTAGGGATCCCTTTTGGCCACATCCCCTCCAACAGATGTTATTGTTATTTTTCTTGATATATGACATTCTTACTGGGGTGAGATGGAATCTTAATGTTGTTTTGATTTGCATTTCTTTTATGGCCAGTGATGTAGAGCACTTTTTCATATGTCTATTGGCCATTCTCATTTCCTCATCAGAGAAGTCTCTTTTTAAGTCTTTAGCCCACTTGTTGAGGGGGCTATTGGTTCTTTGCGGTTTTGTTTTGGAGGAATGTAATTTTTTTAGTTCTGCATATATTTTAGATATGAGGCCTTTGTCCTTTGTATGGCCAGTAAAGATCTTTCCCCAATCTATGGGTTTTCTGTTTATCTTGCGAGCTATGTCCTTTGCCCTGCAGAAGCTCTGCAGTTCTGTTTTTCTGGATTCTTCTTTATCGAATTTGGCTCTGATATATAGAAAAGCCCACTAATTGGTATGTTCACTTTTGTTTCTTGGTAATTGGGTGTGTTTCTCAGAAGAAAGGGTCTTCTGGTGAAGTATTTAGTATGATTATACTTAAAGTGTTACATATAAGATGGTATCATTATTATACTTAAGGTATTATATATAAAATGGTATCAACATCATCTTCAAACATAGATACTTTGAATTCTCTTATCCATTTTCTTTTCTGTAAATCTCCAGTTAAGATCTCAAAAACTATGCCTAATAAGAGTGGTCATTGCCTTTGGTGTTTTGTTTATAACTTTTATTTTGTGAGGCTTCTATTGAGCCTTAGGACTTCTAGCATTAAGAACTTTTAAATTGTGCCAAAGGTTGTTTTTTTTAGAATTTTTAATTTTATTGTCAAAGTGAAGAACAGAAGGCTTACAGTTTCATCTGTAATACAGTTAATACATTTTTTATCCAACTTGTTAGCCCCTGTTAGCCCCTCTTATTCTCTCCTTCCCCCTCCCTGTGTCCCTCTCTCCTTCTCAGTTGTACAGTTGGTTTACACCATATTGTTTTGTAAATATTTCTGTTTTATTAGCTTGTCTTTTTATCCTTTGGCTCTTGATTTTGGTATTTCCTTTCCCTTTCCTAATTCCAATACACGTATATACAATATCCAGGGTATTAAAATCGGTTACAGTGCTATCAGGGGTAAAACCACATGAAGGGAATACAGAAAAAGAACAAAACATAAAATAAAATGAAAAAGAATGCATCGTTTCACATGGCATTTTGAAAGTAACTACAACAGTGATATACCACTTGTTATTATTACTTGAAGTTCAAGTAATAAAAAAAAGTGGTGCCAAAGGTTTTTACTGTATGTATTGATATGTTTATTTGATTGTTATCTTTGATTCTAAGTGTTTTACTCATTTATTAACTAGTGTATATTAAAGCATTATTCAATTCCTATAATGAATTGAATGTTATCATAGAATATGACATTTTAAAATTGTTTCTGAATTTAAGTTGGAAATATATTACTGAATAATTTTGCACTTATTTTCTGTTGCTGTAATTTTCTAGCTTTGGAAGCAAACTAATTCCAACTTCTTAAAACCAGTTGGAAGTCTTCCTTTCCTTTCTACTTTGTGGAATCGTTTATAAAGCACTATTGTTAGTTATTCCAAATATCCTAAATTTTCTTGAGGTGAGTTCTTGTCGCTTCCTCAGTGTCATTGCTGATCAGTATCATTTGAAATATTTATGAATTTTGTATGCATTTTGTTCAATTTGGTAGGACATATGGGTCTAGAAATTTATCCATTTCTTTTAAATTTTCAAACTTTTTGGAAAATAATTTCCAAAATATATGGTAATTAATTCTCTGCATAATAATTAATTCTCTGCATTTTATTAGTAGCTGTTGTGATAATTTTTACATCTCACGTTTTACTGTGTTTTTCTCTTATTATTCTCCTCCTCCTTTTCCTCCCCTTCCTTCTCCTCCCTTACCTTTTCTTCCTCCTTCTCTCTTTTCTTCTCTTCTCCATTTCTGTTCTCTTACCTTCTCTTCTGTCTTCCGCAACTCTACTCAGACACAAACACATATGTACATGCACACACAGACACTATTATGTTTTAAATTTCTTTCCTTTACTTTCAGCCTCAGTCTTTATTTTTTTCTTTCTAATAATTTGGAGACTGACTTATTATTTTTTAATCTTGAGAATCAAATAAGGCTATTTGAGATAGGTCTGTCTTATTATAAAAGCATTTATGGTTTCAACCTTCCCTTTTAGATAAACTTTTATGAAATACAGTCAGAGACAAAGGGTTCTACCTCTTATGAATGTATCATTGTCCGTTAAGTTTTGATATCTAAATTTTAGAGTGCACACATTCTAGCAGTCAAAAAGAATTTAGTAATGTAAAGAATACAAACATGAGTTAGTAAAAGAGGGGATTGTTTCTTCATATACATACACATAAGCACACTTATATTTTCATATATTGTATATTAATTCATTAGTATTAATGGTTACTCTGAAGCTATATTTTGTTCCTACTTTCAAAAAATTTAATGCAATTGGACAAATTATAATTATATGAAGTAAAGTAATACTATGTGATATAATAGCAGAGAACAAATGCATCACTTTTGCCACTATTTTGCTTATTTGGAGGGAACCTTATATGGTAGTACTTTAACAATAAAATCATGTGTAGCACTATTTGTACCTCTATGTATTGCTGTTATCCAGTTGGAAGTTTTGTTCTAGTTGCTAAAGTTTCCTATTGATATGTTTTGATAAGTCAAAGTGGGAACTACAATAAAAAAGATCAACTATGGATATGTTGAATATTTTAAAAAGTTATTATGATCTTAGCAGAAACCTAGGAACACAGTTCACACTTCCAACGAACCTCTCCACTTAAATTTTATGGGTATTCTCTAAAAAATTTTTTCAAGATAAATATTTGTAATAATATATTTTTAACAGACTTCAATTTCAATCCTTGATCCTCCAAAAGTAGGTCATTTAAGGGTGAGATCAGACATTTAGGACAGTCAAGCCACACCACTTATAAATCCTTCCTCTAAGATGTTAATGCAGAAATCTGCTTAATTCTCTGAAGGTGAAGAATGACACCATGCAGTCAATTTACAAAGACCAAAATATCAGCTGCAAAGCACTGCACATAATCTGTAACATAAAAGAAACAAACAGAATTTCTTAAATGTGGTTGATGAATGATATTAAATTCAAGGGGGAAAATAAATATGAAGGATGTTTGAGATAAATGGATCCTTTTTTACATTACATCATCACCACACCTGTCCAAACTGGTAAGTACCACTTAGATGAAGTTTCTTAGTGAATTTCTGTACTCTTCCAATGCCTGAATACTGAATGTTCATAATGTTTGAATACTGAATACTCTTTATGATGACAAAAAAGAGATATATAAGTTTTGGGCTATGAAATGTTACCTTAGATATTCTGGGTTCCATTTTCTTCAGTAAAAGTCTCTGTTTCTCTTTTATACTGAAAATTCCAGCCATTTATAGATTCTCTTTTGATTAGAAGTTTGGAAGGAACCTCCTAAATTCACTTACAAAAATATTTTTAACAGCATGGAAACATTTATGAGAAAATATAAACTATAAAAATCTACAAAATGGGCTGGGAAAATAAGTGAGCTGTAGAATGCTTTCCTATCATACATGAGGCTTTGAGTTGCACTATCAGAAGGATAAAAATAAATAACAACAAAAATGAAAACAAAAAAAGGACTTAAAATGTACTGAATACTTACTATTTCTAAATTATAATTGATGTACATTGTTTTATTACCATCACTCCCCATGTCATATGATAACTTCATGTTGCAATAACATTCTAACTTTAGTGTGACCAAGAATCTCCATCTTCATTTTGCAAGACTGTTCATTATTGAGGAAGTCGATACTAGATATTCTGTGTTATGCTGAGTAATTGGAAAATTTCATGAATATGACAACCAACCCAGGAGATACAATTAACACAATTTGTCAAGGATATATATTATAGTCTTAAACCATAGTTAGAACTGTACCTATTGCCTGGGGCATGGTGATATTTTTTTACTGCTCTCACTCATTACCTATATGTTTTAGAGATGTTCGTGGTCTCATTATCCGCCATTTCATGATTGGAAGGTTTTGGGGGTCAGAGACATTAACTTAGCATTCTTCATGCATGCTAGTATGAATCAGTTGATTCATGAACTTAAATGTTGATACAATAACCTATCCTAATGATCATTGTATCCAGTGGCATTCCATTCCTGTCAGTTTGATTCCACAAATACATGTTGATAACTTCTCATTTTGCTACCAAGAAATCAGGTATAACTTGAACTTTTTGCCTCAAGGCAAATTCTCAAGTATTTTCCCAAACTGAAAGTAAAAGTGTATCAGATGAGTTTGCCAGGGATTAGTAGTAGTCAAATTGGAATTAACAGTAACAATGAGAACAACCCTGGGCATCAAAAATCACTTCTTCCTTTGAGCTGAGTTTTCCACTTGTGGGATGCACTTACCTCCCTCCTTCTCCAGGCAAATATAACTAAGCCAAAGCATTAAACTACCTAAAACTGTAGGTTTGGGCCAAAGTCTACTGAAAATTCCCATTATCCATAAGTAGATCCATCCTTATATGATAATTTATTATTTCTATCCTGTTACTTACATAGGCAAATACATCACTACTCATGAATAACAGCTCTGAAATACAGATACTAATTATTCTGATGATGTATGAGATAAGCTACAAAAAGTAAATTCATGTAAGAAAATTAGTTTCAGTAAAGTAATTAAGCCAGTTAGGTTCTGTATTACCCCTAACATTAGTTTCCTTAGTCAATTTTGCAATACTAAATTCTCAACTTGATTCATTCACTTTGGTAAAAAATACTATTTCACTACTTCATCAGTAGCAACACTTTCTTCAAAAGATGTAGACTTGAAACTGGACCCTGGTGGCATAAGCCTGTAATCCTAGCCTCTCAGGATGCTAAAATCTGGAGGATCTAGGTGTGAGTGCTGCCTGGGCAGAAAAATCTTTGGGAGACTCTATCTTCAATTAACAATAAAAATGCAAGACTGGAGGAGTGGCTCACATGCTGGCATATCAGCTATAAACCATCTGAGAGAGAAAGAGAGAGAGTGAGTGAGAGAGAGAGAGTGGGAAGGAGGGAGGGAACTATGGGAGTTAATTCACTTGAACCTCAGAAACGTAACTTGAGGTCATTAGGAGAGCCACAATGATCAAGAAACAGAAACAAAAGCAAACAAACAAAAACCCCACAAGAATAAAATAGAAAAAAAGAAAATAATAAATGTAGCCCATTTATCACAGTCCAGGAAACACATCTTTAAAAAGTCACAAACTAATTAATTTTTTTAGTCCATATGATAAAATCTACTCATTCAGTGAGTGGCTAAGGTCTTCAGACATAACTGGCTCTGGATTGAGATTTGAAGCAGGAAACAAAAGTAATCCCAGAGACTTAATGCAAGATGCTTCTCTGCCGGTAAAAAGTTAGATAGGTGCCTAAAAAAGCCAGTCGGTACACCATAGTGAAACTGGTTTGAAGACCACATACATACATATTTGCAGTGGAGACACAGAATCATTTCTGGATTGCAGGAGGAATAATGTGAAGGCATCAGAACAAATACTATGGCCCTGTTCTCTCCTGTGTTCGTAACGAGTGTTACCACACTACCCCATTTCCACCACTGCTTGACGCTGCTATTCTGTTCCCATCTCCAGCATGAAGCAAACTGGATGACTATAATCTCCTCACTCCGAGACTTCCTAGTGTGAGTAGATGCTGCTGTGATAGCTCACGTTGTTATTTGTTACCATCAGAGAAAATACAGTTTATAAAATATTCTTTGATAAAGGAAGATAATTCCAGATTGTTATCTTTACTTAGTGAAGCACTCTATGAAAGGTGATAATGTTACTGAGTCTAATGGGAGAGGACCTCTAGGAACTAAATCCTCGCATCTGCAGACGGGATAAATTAGAAAGGATGAGGAAAGCAAAGCCCACACATGGCTGTTTATATGACTGCTGACAAAGGGGAAAAGACAAACAGTCATGATCAGCAACAGTTATGCAATAAGTTGCATTCTCTACCATTTGCATAAGGAAACATCTAAATGAATGAACGATCATCGTACCATCAAGAAAATTCTTTTAATTTAGAGGGTTTTTTTTTTATCTTACGTTCAAAGAGACATGTGATGCCAACTCCTAAAGAAAAATTCTTCAGAAAGTATTTAGTCAGGGAGAAATTCCTTTTTTTGGAGAAAAGCATTCAAAACAAGACAAAAGAGATCAAAATAATATAGCACTGTGTAGCTGTAGACTTATAGAAATATTTCTCAGTGGTTTTGTATATGTTTTACAGTAGCAAGGAATGGTTTGGAGCTATAATATTTGCTGTTCAGGAAGCTGGAATCTGGAGGCTCATGTCAGAAAAGACTGCATTATTCCGTCTGCAAAAGGAAGGAAACAAAAGGAGAAGGACAAGGAGGAGAAGGAGAAGAAGGAGGAGGAGAAAGAGAAGGACAAGGAGAAGGCCAGAGAGGGGAATGGCTTAAGTGGTAGATTGCCAGCCAAAAAAGTATGAGATCCTGAGTTCATAAAATATGAAAATAAATAGAAAATAAACTAGAAAAAATAAATGAGCTAGAAAGATTTATATAACATTTAAGTAAGTATTGCATGCTCAGATAATACCAATATACATTGCCCATTTCTTCTTCTGAAAATGTAATACATCCAGTATAGCAAATTGAACATTAGAAGAAATCCTTAAGAAACAAAAGACATTTGATGGATCTGATGTTTATTTTTCAAATTTAGAAAGAAAGAAATGTCCATCTTCTTTTCTATGTACAATTATCAAATAAACTAATTTCTCTAGAGCATATATTTTATGCAGAATACTCCAGTTACTCTTAGGAGGAAAGACATCTCACCAGTCAGCACACCATTCATTACCTGGCCTACCACTTAGTACAAGTTTGATCTAGGACAATGTCCAAGGCCTTTAGTGTTTGTTATTTTGTTTTCAAAGATAAAAAAAAGTAGCATCTAATTCAAGTTGTTATGAAAAATAAATGAGGGAAAGTTAAGGGTTGGTAAGCTCAGTTTCTGACATAAGAAGCTGAATATAGAATGATGTTATGATAAAATGACATAATATGATATGATATTATAATATGATAGGATATGATATCATTATGTTAATGAGTGTGTAAACTCCTGACATCAGGACAATACCTACCTCTCCTATCTGTATGGAACAGTAGTGCAGAATCTTGACAATGAGCTAAAAGACAAACAGAAATAAAGTTCTTGGCTACAGTGACAGAACTTGCTACTCTCATCTTTCCATTTCACAATTTCTTCTCTATCACATAACACTATCTAACAGAAATGTTTGCCTTAGTCTCCCCCTTCAGTAACTCAACCACTTTTACACAATGTACTATCATGAGCTGGTTAATGTAGTCAACTTTACAAAAGAAAAAAGCAATAAAGATTGTTCACTATTTCATATTGTACTGATTATACAAAGTCTAGGCCCACTGGGAAAAAGCAGGATGCAAATTAGTAAACCTAGAACACTGCAAAACCACCAGCCCTAATCACCAATAAGAAAGCTGCTGTTAACAGCAAAACTGAGTTCCGCGGAAAGTTATTTTGTAGATAAGAGCTATAGATTCCTCTAATAGAATATAAAGCTCTGTACTCACACTTTTCACGTGGTATCAATCACCACTCTCTTTACTTACTGAGAGAATAGTTTGATGTTTTGTAAAAAAGAAAAAAAAAAGTCTGCCAGTTGCTTAAGCCTGTAATCCCAACTACTCAGAAGGCTAAGATCTAAGGATCAAAGTTTAAAGCCAATCCCGGGAAGGAGACTCTTATGTTCAATTTACTACCAAAACGCCATGAGTGAAGCTATCATACAAATGTTAGAATGACAGCCTTGAGGAAAAAAAGAAGCTTAGGGATAGGACCTAAGCCCTGAGTTCAAGCCAAAGCACCAGCACCAAAGTAAAGGGGGAAAAAATCTAGATTACTGATCATTGAGCAGAGACTCACATCTACAAATTTTATAGTAAAAATATAAACTTAATTTTTAAGTGATGGTATTAAATACTTGTAAACACCAAGAAGGAGTTTACCAACTTTTGGAATTTTTAAGCTTCTGAAAAACAGTTTTCTTATGAAATTCATAGCACCTAAATTATTACCGTGTGTGTGTGTGTGTGTGTGTGTGTGTGTGTGTGTTTAAATACTTTTTGCCAGTATCTAGGTGTATACTAAGACTTCATTCTTGTTTAGCTGGTGCTATGCCACTTGAGCGATATTTCTACCCTGGCTTTGTGCTGGTTATACTAAAGGACTTTTTTGATGAGTTGGCCTGAAACCACAATCCTCTAGATCTCAGCTTCCAGATGTGAGTCCCTGGAACCTGGCTCACTGAGGGGGGTCTTTAATGAGAGAATGAGAAACTTAGCAACTGTCAATAGAGATTTCCAAATTCAAAGTATTTTTACAGTGGTTCAATATGTTTCCTTTGTCATGTTTCCTTTTGCCTCTGTAATAGCAAACAAAGAAGGAACTTTGAATTCATCCACCTCATTGCAGTTATTCAGTGTAAATAAGCCAGGGCTTATTTTTATGTTTTTTAAAAAAGTAGAAACATCAGATAAACAGTACATTCCTGAGTTCCTCATCATTTTTTTTCCAAATAATAAGATGAGGATGCCTTATCATACCAAAATTATCACAAAGTAATTCTTTTCTATTATTTATTTATTTGTTTTTGCCAGTCCTGGGGCTTGACCTGGTCTTGAGCACTGTCCCTGGCTTCTTTATGCTCAAGGCTAGCACTCTGCCAATTTGAGCCACAGCACCACTTCTGGCCTTTTCTATATATGTGGGGCTGAGGAATTGAACCCCGGGATTCATGTATACAAGGCAAGAACTCTTGCCACTAGGCCATATTCCCATCCCTGCAAAGTAATTCTTGATTAGATAAGTATATGAGTTCAAATTATGACCAGCTAGTATTAACTGAAAAAAAGAAGACATTTAAATAACCAAAGCAACATTTCCAGGAAAATTGCCCACATTCCCTGTCAACTAGTGAACTTGAACTCTTGACTTCAGCCTTTTCCTACTATATGCTTTGTTTTGCTTCACCCTTTCATTTATAGTTCTTTGTATTTAAACATTTCACATGTTGATATATCTCCTCCGTTACAGATATGATACTTCAGATCCTTCATTCACATGATTGTGCAAAGGCAATATTTCTCACTGACACTCCCTACTGGAAGAACGAGAAACACTTCCCTTTAACTACAAACTCCATAGAGTAGCCAAAATATTTATTATAGAAAAGCCACTTTCTACTCTATTCTAATAGTATACTCATACATTGATTTTTTTTCTCCTCAGGCAAAAATTGTTAACAATTCTGAGAGAATGCAATTCAAAGCCCATTTAAAGTGATTTAACTATTTTTAATGTTCAGTTTAAATATGAAATGGGAAAAAACTCATTCCCAAAACTAGTGTTTTAATTAGGGCAAATTGAGAATTTTGTTCCAGCTATTAGGAGAGAAGTTCTTGTAAACTGACAATAATATTTAAAAACTTGCTGTTCACAACATGAATAATGTTACTACATAATAACCTAGAAAATGAGCCGAATCCCCTGAATTCATCCATTCATTTGCATTCCCTTTTTTCTCTCTCATCTCTCATTTCTCTCTCTCTCTGTCTCTCTGTCTCTCTCTCTCTGTCTCTCTCTCTCCCAATCTACTTTTTAGAATTAAGTATTAACAGTTGGTGCTGATCAGGTACCATCATATATGTGAAATGATGTTCTTTAGGTCTGCAATAAACTGAAGAGAAGCTGGTCAATGACATTCAGTAGTCATTTGTGGACTGGCAGCTTACCATCCGGGAAAACTAACACTTGCTCCTTTGGGCACAGGGAAGATGACATTAATAGCTGAAGAAAATGGAACTGGAAGTACTAGCTAATTCATACAGATAAAAAGGAACATCCAGTTTACTTTTGAAGCAGAGGATGGAAAAGCCAAAGTCCTTTCAAAAGACTTGCATCCTATTTTTTTTTGGCCAGTCCTGGGCCTTGGACTCAGGGCCTGAGCACTGTCCCTGGCTTCCTTTTGCTCAAGGCTAGCACTCTGCCACTTGAGCCACAGCGCCACTTCTGGCCATTTTTTGTATATGTGGTGCTGGGGAATTGAACCCAGGGCCTCATATATACGAGGCAAGCACTCTTGCCACTAGGCCATATCCCCAGCCCCCCTATGTTTTGTTCTAAAAAAAAAAAAACCCACTCAATTTAGAATTCAAGAAAAAATAATTATATTGATTTACCCAAAGGAAAGGTATTCATGACAAGTCATCTTAACTGATAGATAACTGGACATTGAAGTTCAACATCCTATCAAGAAATGTGGGCAATTCAGTTAGCCATTTGTACTATGAACGGAATGACATTGATCAAGATACACTATGTCTACAATCTGAAATTTTTAAATTGAAATCTCTTTGAACAACTACTTTATTACATATATATGTGTGTATGTATAAATATATACATACACATACCCAGGTATATATGCACATATAGACTCAAGTACATATGTGTATATATTTTGTGTATATATGTGTGTGTACATAAACATATATCTGTGTATATAAACATATATGTAGGTATAAGGTAAACCCCTAATATTTGATTAATTGAATAATTGGCTTTTTAAGTTCCTGTAAATTTTTAATACATTTCAACTAACTATAATTTTCATGAACCATCTCTATCAAAGAGAAAATTATCAAGTGCAATGAGTCCCTGTTATTTAAAAAATAACATATTGAGAGACCAGTTTCCCCCTGTTACAGAGGGCACCCAACTCCAACCCTCAAGCCCATAGCCAGGAAACCACACAGTGCTATGAATAAGTTAGCCTGGGAGGAGGGTCACAGCAGACCTATCCGCTGCAAACTAAGTCACTGAACCAACCAAGCCCCAGGAAAACAGATCATCTCAAGGAAACCAGAGGATGGAAAGAGGTCACAGACAAAAGATCACCCAAGAGGAGAAAGATGGCGCCGAGACAATAGGGAGGCACCCCGACTCGCACCAACTGAATAGCGAGCTGGGAACTCCAACACCCAACACTCCACCAAGAACCCAGCAAAACCAGCATCCAGAAGCAGTGGAGAAACGCAGGAAAACAAAAAGGAGCAAAAAAGAAGAACCGAAAACCTACACGGAGCCGGAGATTAATCGGGGCACCCTCCCCCCACCAGCCGGCCCTGGCCCAAACAGGGTCAGGCTGGGAAAGGGAAACCCGGCGATCGGCAGACAGGTTGCCAGGAGCGCAGAATCCATATAGCGGGAGACCCCACGGACACAAAGCAGGGTGCGGACCAAGACACACCCAGCAGCGACGAGAAGTTCGGGTCCACACCGGATTCGGACAAGGGAACCCAGCGCGGCAGAAAGAGGGAACGGGGGAGCCACCACGACACTTCGCCAACCCCTGAAGGGCCAACGGCGGTGCGGGACACGCACACAAAGCAGCAAAAGTGAGTCCCCCATAATCCCTTCCCCCAACGGGAGACCCAAGCCCGACAAAGACGATATATCTCCCTCCCTCCCCCTCCCCACTCCCGTGGGAACAAAGATTCCCCAAATCAGGCGGGAAGCTCCCAGCAGGCACTGGGAAGCCAGTCTAGCAGGGGAAGGGCGGAACAGCCCCAAGCCCCCAAAGGTTCCTGAACTGGCAGAACCGGCCCCGTCCCCTTCCCAACAGGGGCCAGGGACGGCCGGCAGGGCAAGCCCCACCCGAGGCGCCTAGACCTTGCGGACTCTTACAACTAAAATCACAGGCGCTGGTGGGCAATACCAGCCCAGCAGGGTCACCTGAGCCTGATCTCGTTCCCCCTCCTCGAAGCGGAGGCGAGGTCTGAGGGTGCCAAGCCACACCCGGACAGTCGATCCCACTGGGCCCCACACATACTGCTTCCCCCCCCCAACGGACTCGCGGGAGGGCGCAAGCACAACCCAACAACCCAGGGCTCGCTCTGGGAGGCAGACCCCACTTAAGTGCCTGTTGTAGGGGACTCACAGTGCACAGGAGGGCGGGGCCCCGGCGAAAGCGCCCGCTCTGATAGGCGTGCCCTGCACTGGTGGGCGGGGCCACAGCGACAGCACCTGCTGACGCAGACACGCCTACACAGAAGGGAGGGAAGAACTACACAGACTTCCAGATGCGCAAATCACAAAGAAACATAACTCAGTTCATCAAAGGACAAGCCAACTCGCCAGCTCCAAAAAGCAGCACGACTGGAGAGGAGATGGAGAATAAAAAAGCAAATGAGGACATGTTAACAGGAATGATCGAAACCGTCAGAAATGAAATCAGAAAACAATTCCAGGAGTTTAGAGCGGAAATCTGGAAGGACACCCAGGAAGCCAAGAAAGAAATGGAAGCAAAACTGGATACAATGCAAGCCTCGTTTAAAGAAATGGAAGCAAAAATGGATACAATGCAAGCCGCCTTTAAAGAAAATCTCCACACCCTGAGAATTGAAATGCATGAAAAAATAGATTTAAAATACAACTCTTTAAAGGAAGAAATTTCCACGATCAGAGCTGATATGACAACCATGAATAGCTCTCTGACATCCATAAACTCCGCAATTGAAACCATAACACAAAGAGTGGACCATATGGAATCCAGAATCTCTCGCCTGGACGATGAAGCAGCTGACAACAACCAGAAAATGACCACACTCCAAGAAAAGGTGAAGCTTCAGGGAAGATTACTCCAGGAACTAATGGACAAAGACAAGAGATATAATCTGCGTATAATTGGAATAGAAGAAGGAGCCGAATATCAGAGCAGAGGGCTTAATCATGTTCTCAATAAAGTTATTGCAGAAAACTTCCCCAATCTCACAGGGGACCCCATCCAGGTAACCGAAGCCTATAGGACACCTGGCAGGCCAGACCCCAGGAAAACCACCCCAAGGCACATAATATTCAAGACTACAGACCTCAAGATTAAAGAGCAAATTCTGAATTCAGCCAAAGCGAAGAAGGAAACTTTTTTCAATGGGAAGAGGATTCGAATAACATCCGACTTATCCACACAAACTTACCAAGCTCGAAGTGAGTGGAAGAACACCATCCAAGTACTTCAGAATAACAATTTACAACCTCGGATCAAATATCCAGCGAAACTGGAGTTCACATTCGAAGGGAGAACCAGATCTTTCCACACCAAAGAGGAGCTAAAGGAGTATGTGAATAAAAAACCAGCCCTACAGCGAATATTAAGAGGGGAAGCCCACCCAACAGAGATCGTAAAAGACACACAGACAGATTCAGAAAGAAACTTCAATAGCCAAAGTCCAGCAGAAACACAAGCTCACTAAAGACAAGAAGAAAAAAAAAAAAAACAACAGGAAAAAACAGCCCAACAAGAAAATGGAAGGAGAAAAAACACCCTTATCCTTGATCTCTTTAAATATAAATGGCTTAAACTCCCCGATCAAGAGGAGCAGACTGGCAGAATGGATCCGCAAGCAAAAAGTTGACATCTGTTGTCTACAAGAGACCCACCTTACAGCAAGGGACAAAAACAGGCTTCGAATGAAAGGATGGAGCAAGATCTACCAAGCAAATGCACCCACCAAAACGGCAGGTGTAGCCATCCTGATCTCAGACAAGCTGGATTTCTCTTTAAAGTCCACTCAAAAAGACAAAGAAGGACACTACATATTGATACAAGGAAAAATCCAGAATCAAGACATCACGGTGATAAATGTATACTCACCGAACAAAAGAGGCCCGACATATGTCAAGCAAATTCTCACAGAATTACAGAGCAAGATAGATGCAAACACAATCATAGTGGGTGACTTTAATACTCCTCTCTCTCCAAGAGACAGATCCAACACCCAGAGGATTAGTAAGGGAGCTGAGGACCTAAATAACACCATTGCCCAAATGGATCTTACAGACCTATATAGAACCTTCCACCCTACAGAGACCCAATACACCTTCTTTTCAGCAGCCCATGGATCATATTCCAAAATAGACCACGTCATAGCCCACACAAAGAACCTCAGCAAATACAAAAGAATTGACATCATCCCATGTATTATATCTGATCACAGTGGATTAAAGGTAACCCTCAACAACAAAGGATACCACAGAGCCTATACACACTCTTGGAGGCTAAACCCCACGCTGCTATCCAACACTTGGGCCACAGATCAAATTAAAGATGAAATCAACGAATTCATAAGCCACAATGACAAAGAAAACACATCACAAAGAAACCTATGGGACACAGCTAAGGCAGTACTGAGGGGCAAGATCATTGCACTCAGTACCCACATTAAAAGAATGGAAGCAGAGAAGGTGAATACCCTCACGATGAAACTAAAACAACTGGAGAAACAAGAAATGACAGAATCTAAAACGACTAGGAGGGGAGAGATTACAAAGATTAAAGAAGAGATAAATCTGATTGAAAATAGAAAGACCATTCAACAAATAAATAAGACTAAAAGCTGGTTCTTTGAGAAAATAAACAAAATTGACAGACCCCTTGCAAGACTCACAAAAAAAAGAAGAGAAGAGACTCATATACGTAAAATCAGGGACTCCACAGGAAAAATTACAACAAATACACACGATATTCAAACAATCATAAGGAGCTATTTCCAAAACCTCTACTCAACAAAAAACAATAATTTTACAGAAATGGATCAATTCTTAGAGAAGTACAAACTGCCCAAACTGAACCAAGAAGAAATAAATCAACTAAATAAACCAATAACTTACGGTGAGATACAGGAGGTAATCAAGAACCTCCCTACTAAGAAAAGCCCAGGCCCAGATGGATTCACCAATGAATTCTACAAAACCTTTAGTGAGGAGCTAATTCCAATACTCCTCAAACTCTTCCGCGAAATAGAAACGGAGGGAAAAATCCCGAACTCATTCTACGAAGCTAATATCATACTCATCCCCAAACCAGGCAAAGATCCAACAAAAAAAGAGAACTACAGACCAATATCACTAATGAACACAGATGCAAAGCTCCTCAATAAAATATTAGCTAACAGGATCCAGAAAGTGATCAAGAATATCATACATCATGACCAAGTAGGCTTCATCCCTCAGTCACAAGGATGGTTCAACATCCGTAAATCAATCAATGTAATTCACCACATAAACAGAACTAAAATCAAGAATCACATTGTTATCTCAGTCGATGCCCAAAAAGCCTTTGACAAAATACAACATCCATACCTATTAAAAGCTTTGGAGAGAACAGGAATAGATGGAACATTCCTCAAAACAATAAAAGCCATATACAACAGACCAACTGCTAATATCATATTAAATGGAGAGAAACTTAAATCATTCCCCCTAAACACAGGAACAAGACAAGGATGCCCACTCTCCCCACTTCTGTTCAACATAGTACTGGAATCCCTAGCCATAGCAATAAGGCAAGAGGAGGACATCAAAGGGATCCACATCGGCAAGGAAGAAATCAAGTTATCCCTATTCGCAGACGACATGATCTTATATCTCAAGGACCCAAAAAACTCAGTACCCAAACTCCTACATCTAATAAACCAATTTGGCAAAGTAGCAGGATACAAAATCAATCCACAAAAGTCAGCAGCTTTTCTGTACACCAGCAATAGACAAACAGAAAAGGAAATTATGGAAACGATTCCATTTACAGTAGCCAAAAAAAGAATAAAGTACCTAGGGATCAACTTAACCAAGGACGTGACGGACCTATTCAATGAAAACTACAAAAATCTAATAAGGGAAATCAAAGAAGACACAAGGAGATGGAAAGACCTCCCATGCTCATGGGTAGGCAGAATCAATATAGTGAAAATGGCCATACTGCCCAAATTGTTATACAAATTCAATGCAATACCTATCAAAATCCCAGCCACATTCTTCACTGAAATAGAGAAACCAATCCATAAGTTCATATGGAACAGCAAAAAACCTAGAATAGCCAAAGCAATTCTAGGCAAAAAACATAGTGCAGGAGGTATCACCATACCAGACTTCAAGCTCTACTACAAGGCCATCATAACAAAAACAGCATGGTATTGGTATAAAAACAGATCGGAAGACCAGTGGATTAGAATTGAAGACCCAGAAATAAAACCGCACTCTTACAGCCAACTGATATTCGACAAAGGAGCTAAAGACATACAATGGAATAAACATAGCCTCTTCAACTACTGGTGCTGGGAGAACTGGGCAGCCATATGCAGAAAACTCAAAGTAGACCCAAGCCTATCACCATGCACCAAGATCAACTCAAAATGGATCAAGGACCTCAACATCAGACCTGAATCCTTGAAACTACTGAAGGACAGAGTAGGAAAGACACTAGAACTTATAGGCACAGGAAGGAACTTCCTGAATAGAGTCCCAGGCGCACAACAAATAGGGGAAAGACTCAACAAATGGGACTACTACAAATTAAAAAGTTTCTGCACAGCTAAGGTCATAGCCACCAAAATAGAAAGACAGCCAACGATATGGGAAAGGATATTTACCAGCACAGCAACAGACAAAGGCCTGATATCTGTCATCTACAGAGAACTCAAAAAACTAAGCCCCTCCAAGCCCAATAAACCTATTAGGAAATGGGCAAAAGAGCTAAAGAGAGACTTCACAAGAGAAGATATAAAAATGGCAAAGAAACACATGAGGAAATGCTCAACATCCCTGCTAGTAAAGGAAATGCAAATAAAAACAACCCTGAGATACCACCTCACCCCAGTTAGAATGGCCTATACTCTGAACTCAGGAAACAACAAATGCTGGAGGGGCTGTGGGGAAAGAGGAACCCTTCTCCATTGTTGGTGGGAGTGCAAATTAGTACAGCCACTTTGGAGAACAGTATGGAGGTTTCTCAAAAAGCTCAATATAGACCTACCCTATGACCCAGCCATACCACTCCTAGGCATCTATCCTAAACAGCAAAACCCAAGATATCAAAAGGACATTTGTACTTCCATGTTTATCGCAGCACAATTCACAATAGCCAAAATTTGGAAACAACCCAGATGCCCCTCCACAGATGAATGGATCCAAAAAATATGGTACTTATACACAATGGAATACTACATAGCGATTAGGAATGGTGAAATATTGTTATTTGCAGGGAAATGGTCAGAACTCGAACAAATAATGTTGAGTGAGACAAGCCTAGAACACAGAAAACAAAGGGGCATGATCTCCCTGATATATGACTGTTAACAAAGGGAGATGGAGAGACAGTAGAGACCAAGTCTGTGAACACTGTATATGTGCTTGATACATTGTATACTGCATATGGGTCTACCTGACCTAGACAAGGGATGGGAAAACAGGTTGTAAGATATCACAAGAAATGTACACAATGCCCTACTATGTAACTGCACCCTCTTTGCACAGCACCTTGTAAAAAAAAAAAAAAAATTTATGTTCAATTGATAATAAAAAAAAAATAAAAAAATAAAAAAAAAAAGAATAAACAAAAAAAAAAAAAAAAAAGATCACCCAAAAAGGAACACAACAATCCTTTCAACAATTATAACTTGTCAATTTTTGTCTGATTTTTTCATCATTTTTATTTATTTTTTTATTTTTTTCTTACTTGGGTCTCATGTCCCCCCCCCCTTTTTATTCTTCTTTCTTTTTCTTCTCTCTCCTCTTTTATATTTTTAAATTTTTATTCTTTTCATCATTTCATTTTATTTTTAACTCAGATACTTTAGTTTTTAAAATTCTTCTCCATTTTCTTCCTCATCCTTAGTTACATAGACTATAGGATTGAATAGGCTTCCTTCCCCATCATGTACAGACAAAATTCAGCCCCCCTCCCACCCTGTTACCAGAAACATCTACCTCTCAACCTCAATACCCTCAAATTTAGCAGTATTCTTCTATACCCATATATAGTTCTTCATTTGTTTATTTTTGCTGTTTTTAAAATTTATTTCCTTTGGATTATTACCAGTTTGGTGTTTTGTTGTTTATAATTTTAATGTTGTTTTTTCTCACTTTTTTATAATTGTACACTACGATAAAAACCAAATTCATTCCAGGGATGCAAAGCTGGTTCAACATACACAAGTCAATTAGCATAATTCACCACGGAGGGGGGAAAATGAGGGTAGAGGTAACAAGTTGTAAGAAATGTACACACTGCCTTAGGTATGAAACTGTAACCCCTCTGTAACACCTTGTACACTTTGACAATATAGAAATTTTAAAAAAGATTCATATGCCTAAAAATAAAGAATTTAATTCATTCTACAGATGGAATTTTTTGCTTGTTTGTTTGTTTCAAAGCTAGCATGTTGAAATGCACATACCCAAGGTGATGTGTTTGGAAGTTGACCTTCTGGAGACAATTCAGTTGTTAGGAACTTGCTGAGTATTGACCCCATGATGGGTCAGGCCCCAGGGTTATCTATGAGTCACATGAAGACACAGGGAAAAGACAGCATCAGAAGGAAGGCCCTTACTGAAAATCCAACTGCACTCATCCTGATTACAACATTACAACTGTAAAAATAGATATTTGTATTTTTAAAATGATTCCATGTACAGCATTTCGTTTTCAGCACAAAATGAGTGTGTAACACCAAGAATTCTTTGCGATTGTATTTCAATGCTTTACTGTAAATCTGGATGTGGTATGGTTTCCTGTTTCCTGTGAGTCAAATGTGAGAAACCAATCTGTTTTAAAAGGTTTAGATCTGAGGATTCCCAAGGCTTCCTATTACAGAGAAATAAACGGTTTTGAAACCATAAGGAATCTGGTTTCATCCCTGACTTCAACAGTGAATGGAAATGGCAGTTTCTGTAAGCCCTAGATTTACCACAGCTTTTACAAAGTTCTGGTGAGGAAGAAGCTGAGGAAAATAAAGTCATAAAAATGTTTGCATAGCTGACCCTTTATTTTCTTTATGCTAGGGTCAAGTTTTTCACACAAACACAGGCATTCTATCTCTTATGACCTTGTGATTTATATTATGCTTAAGGATTAAAAAACATGTTCCCAGAGCCCAACCATTTAGAACAAATAAATCAAAGACAACTCTAAAAGTAAATAGAAATAATTTATTTACTTTATTTTTCCCTAAAATAACTTTTTGCATAAAAACAAATTAGTGGGTTTTTTTGTATGTCTATGTGATGTATTATTGAATCCTGAACCTGTTGGTCTAACTCAGAGCTTATTCTCTTGTGGCTGGGAATATACCATATAAGACATACCACTAATCAGCTGTTTTGGTATATTAATTGGAGATAAACCAGGCTAGTTCTTCCCTAGCTGCCTTCAAAGCTCAACTTTCACATCTCAGCTTCCTGAATAGTTATTATTGTAGGTGTGAGCCATTGATGGATGGCCAGATTCATATTATATGCTTACATGACAAGCATAGTGATCTTTAAGAAACTAGAAAAACAACCTAAAAATTATTACAGATGCTTCTACTTTTACAATATAGAAATATAAACCTGTATCTACTTAAATATTTATGAATGTGTATTTATTTTAGGGTATCCATTTATTACAAATTTTCATATATTCAACACCAAAATCATGTCTCTCCTATCTAAATTTCTAATGGTCCTAAGCATTGGGGTGGGGGTGGGGGGTTGTAAAGGATATGTACGCTGTCCCTGACTCCTTAATTTTAACTGGAACAAAAATTTATACAAATGATTTTGTTATTTCTGTGAAAAAATATATTTTTTCTGAAATAATTACTTACTTATTGTCAAAGTGATGTACAGAGGGGTTACAGTTTCATATGTAAGGCAGTGGGTACATTTTGAGACTTAATATCATCATTTCTAACAATAATCAATTCCTTGGAAAATTAGTGCACTTGTATTCTTTACATATATGTACAAATATTTGCATATGCATAAAATGAATTAAATTCCTTCCAAATACATATATTTTCTTTCTACTTCTTGGTTGTTATTTTACCATGGAAAGAAAGGAAGATCCATTTAAGAACCAGAATGCTTATCAAAATTATCCATATATCCAAGAAGTAGTTTTGTCCAAGAGGATAGTTCACAGTCAAAATCTAATCGCAATTTTCTAATTTATAATTTATGTTACAATTTTTGTCAGGTCAGGCTTTGAGCATGAATTCTAGCTGGAAAGTGTCTAATCAGCTTACATTAACTTTGAATTAATTTTTACTCATTAATTTTTCAAGTACATCTATAAAACTAGTGATAATTTTGCACAGCAAAAGGCGAATCTCCTTTGTTCCAAGAAACATGACATATTTGTATCAAATATGAGTAAAAGTGAGTGCATTCAGAAAAGAAGCCCTGTGTCTTTGTTTTAGAGACTATGTCCAATATTTAGTAGGAATCATATGTCTTGATATTTAGAAGTTACCATATATGATCTATATTACTTCCAGGTTTTACACTCAAAGAGGTAAAAATATTCCTCTTAGAGAAAGTTCCATTAAAGAAATTCAACCCCTCTGAATCTTTATTTCAGGAGTACACAGTAATTTGATGTACATTAAACTAGCATAGTAGCAATCTACCCAAAACTGAGGCCCAGTTCCTTATAGGTATTGCAAAAGAATCTTTGGAAGTGTGGCTTATTTGGAAACTTGTCTATTGAGTCTTGGTTTACAGCCAAAATGGAGAATTGTTGCTAATTTGACTTCACTTTGCTTGCCTTATATTTCTAAGACGATTTAATAGGAACTTATTTTCAGATTCACACTTTTTAGAACAAAGGACAAACATTGAGCTACCTGACAGGCATTAGAGTACTTGGGAAAGTAAAATCTTTATTAAAATCAGCAGATGCCATGAATTTACTAGGTTAGCTGCTGCTGAAAGATTTATAATTCTGAAGAAACTGGATTTATTTGGCATTTTGTTAGAGAGGTAGACAGATGTTAACAGGTATATAAGTAGATTCTAGTATTCTGTATTAAGTGCTGGTAATCCTATTCAAGCGCAACTTTTTTGTAATCTCAGATATAACTCAGTACAAGCAATTATTTTTAAGAAAAGGAGCAAGGTTTGAGTATAGAGTAGCAACAGTAAAATAAGAAGCCTGAACTATTATCAAAAGTCAATAAAGTTAGATATAAGTTTCCTTCTGTATTATTATCCTACTATCCTGACATCCTCATAATTATGGGGGAGATCCTAACTTTCTGTAAGGGGTCAATATAGATAGTAAGTATGTATTAGGACAATGAGTTGGTGAAAAGGCTAAGCTTGGGGACTCCTTGTTTTGAGCCTCATAGTTGTATTGTGCTATTTGTTGTTATATCAAGGTTAGATCTCAGGTGAAACCCTGTTTCCTCTCATCTAGTCTAGATTCAGACTTAAGTAGCATTCCTCTATGTTCTTTCTTTTGAATCCCATTCCGGTTGATTTCTGATCTTTGGGAAACCTTACCTACCTCCTCCCATTAATAAGTTCCCCTCCTGACTGTATCACAGCCTACAAAATGCCACAAGATCAACAATCATATGGAAGTTATCAGGAAGGATTTTTACAGGCTGGCTCCATTTGTACCCCTCCCCCACCTTTAAAAATAATGTTCTCTAGCAGGGTGGTATCATGGAATATAATCGTGCACATAAACATAATCAGACTCCTTTCTCTTCAAGGACAGATTAAGAGTGAATTTTCCTGGAATGAAATTCACCAGAACTATGCATCTTAGGTCTAAGTTGCTTTGCTCTAGCAACACATATGATTGGTACAAAAAAAAAAAAAAGAGAGGAAAAATCAGCCCAATTAAGAAAAATACCTTTGTTTAGTTCAAAGAAAAAAAATGGAAAATATTCAAAAAAGGTAAATCTACTCTTTGCTATCTGAGAAATTCATCATGGAGTTTTATTCTTTTAATATAGATTTTAGTTTCCACATATTTCCACTTATATTTTTAAAACTGTGTTTTAGAATATAAATATAAAAATAATGCAAATAAAATAACAAATCTCAATCACTGTGTTCCCAGTGTGTTAGTACACAGATGATTGCACTGCTTGGTGATATTGTAACATGAAGACAGTTTAAAAGCAATAAAATTTAGAGGAAAAGACTATTGAATGAACTGTCTACAGATCAGTGGATTTAAGTATTATCTCCTGCCTAACCTCTTGAATTCTCAAAGGCATGCTAAGGACATAGAATTCAGGTTTTTACCAGCTCTGAACCTTTTTATTAAACATGAATATAGAAATCTTTCTTCATAAAAGTTGAATATAATTTTTAAGTCAAGTGGCGATCTCTGAGCAAGTTTGGATTCCTGGGTTCTTTCTGTAAGCATATCTTTTATTAATCCACTACCAAAATAAGGAAAGACTGCCTCTCTTATTGCAAGATGACCCAAGGCCAAATACTGTCTTCTTTACTGACAAATTAATAGGCATTTGTCAGGAATGAGGTCACTGGATGAACTGATTGCTTTCATTTTAGACAGTTTAATAAAAGAGAAAATATGGAATTTTCCATAATGTTATTTTATCAAACATTCTAGTAATGTTTGAAGCTTGATTAAATTTTAGACTGTATTCCTCTTTATGGAACTTTTATTTACAATTAACCTGTGATCTACTTCAATGTTCTTTATTTATTTGATATTTATTTAGCTTATTTAAAACTAGTTAAAAAAAGAAAAATCTAAGAAACAATAAAAATTGTCTAGATGATAGTATTCTGGCTCTAACAATCAATTCTTAGTTAAATCTCTGGGTTTATGTTGACATTACATTAATTAATATTGTGTTAAGAACAAGGAAAGGAAAAGCATTAGAATATTGTTACGATGGAACAAATTCCAGTTCCAAAGTAAAAGCCCTGTCCTAGCTGAAGAAAATGTGGAACAAGTCATAGCAGAGTAACAATATTTTATTGTCCCTACATTAATAGCAAAGCACACTGGTAGAGATGAGGCAGACTATACAAGCTTAACAGAAATGACATTACATTCTATTCACATTATCTCTTTATCTAAGAAACAGATTTATCCTAAGTAGTAATTAGGAGATTTATATCAAATGAATACAAATATTAAGAAATAGCAAGTGGTGAAAGATACAGACTGACCATAGCCATTGAATGATGAAGAAAAGAGAGATGATAGGCATAGAGGACCCTGTAGGACATCCGATTTTCTGGAAGCTTCTTCTGCACTTGTATTCTTTTGTACTTTTCACCAGCCTGGCTAATAAGCCTTAAGATACTCACGTGGTCATAATTAGAAGCCAAGATGGTCCTGATGCTAAAAGATCAAGCTATGTAGCTCAAATAATATAAGCTACTTGACAATTTACAATATAAATATATTTAAAAGGAAAAGAATCATTCCAGTATTGTTGAAGAGAAAGCATTTTATTTTTCAATGGTGTGAAATACTAAATCTGTCCCTTCCATTTAAGACCAGATTTATAACAGAGAAGAATAAACATTCAATTTTCCATGGGACAACTGTTTTAGTGCACATGTGAGACCATTGACCAATGTAATACCTGCCCTCTGAAAGCCTTCTTATATATTTTTTAAATCAGTAAAAAGGGGTATAGGAAAAAGGGATATGTTTTGTTTATTTACAATCATAGGAACCCTTGTTTATGTTATCATACTTCACTTAATTGGCACCACTTGAGTGGTGCCATTTTAACTACTTCTCATTTGATACCTGACAAGTCTGAAGCTCACCATAATCTCAAGTAGTCAACAACAGGGCCTGTCACCCAGAGAACCATTATTTGTCCAGTGACAAAGACCTGTGATGGATGTTTCTGCAATGACATTTGACAGGACAGAGGCTGAAAATCACCAAGTCAGAGATTTTAGTTCTTGGCATCTCCAGAGGAGCACTGTTGTCATCTAAACTGGCTGTGTAGAAAGACATGCAATACAGATGGACAACAAATCAATTTATTACCCAGTTTGTGAAACTAACTTGTGACAAAAATCAATGTAGAAATTCAAGCTCAGTGATTAAAAGAAAACTCAGAGTGGTATTTAATCCAATGACCAAAAGTATATGGATATTTTTTCATAAAGTTGAACAAAAATAATGATATCTAAATGGCATTTAAGTAGTATTCTATGAAGCAGCAGTGTCTAGGAACACATATCAACTACTGGCTTTGACAGAGAAGTGAAGAAAAGGATCAATGATAACTCTGATCTGCTAAAGTTATGTGATTACAAAACAGAGGTCTGAAAAGCATTCACATAAAATGCATAAATTTAACATCTTTAGCCACTTATACATAAGACAATTACTGGCGCCTGAGAGAACCCTATCATCATAATAATTTGATTAAATTATATTTTAAAAACTAACAGGAGCTACCTAAAAGGTATGTTAAGTAATTTCATGTTTACAGTAACTGACAAAGTAATTTTAATTGCTATCTTTTTTCACAAAGGGAGTAACTAGCTGAGTACTCTTGGCTCACATCTGTAAACTAGGATACTCAGGACGCTGAGATCTAAGGATCAAGATTGAAGCCACCTCCAGCAGGAAAGTCCTTGAGACTCTTACCACCAGTTAGCCACCCAAAAAGTAAGAACTGGAAATGTGCCCCAACTGATAGAGTGCTAGTGGTGGACAAAAAAATGTTCAGAGTCAGCATCTTAGTCCTAAGCTTAAGGACTGATACAGAAGAAAAATTAATTCACCGAGTTAAGTTCTGTTACTATGATGCAAAATCATGGAAAGTTTGACTGGTATAGGAACCCATGTAAATATAGGGCCTGATAACCTGGAGACCATGGAATATTCATGAAAACTGTAGTTTTTCTCCAGCCAGCAGTAAGTTCTTTGTGTCTGAGCTCAAGTATTTTATTTTGTAGACATCACTTGTAGGACGGTCATATGCTCTTCTCATGGCATCTGTCATCATTGTCAAAAGTGATTGCATGATGATAATCACATCATAGGGATTGTAAAATTTCTCAAATGTTAATGGAATTATCAAGAGTGTTCACTAAAACAAAATGTTTGCTATGTAGGGTACACATTATCACCAACCTAGCTAATTCCAGAAATATTCTAAACAATTCTCATTTAAGCTTTAGTATGTTATATTAGCTAAACTTAATCTCAGTGGAATTTAGCTAAGTAAAAATAATAATTTGCTTTAATTTTAATAACCTTGAAAATCACACACACAGAGACACATACAATAAATGAAAAGTCGAGGATTGATCTGGCAATGAGACATAAGTTCCATTCCTCAGATTAATTTAATATTGATTTATTGTTTTATTACAGTCCCTTTCACTGTCAAGAGTATGATGTAATGGGGCTTGTTTACTAAATTAAAAGCAGTTTTCACAGAGGCAGTGTTTAGAAAACAGATGGATCCATATATTTATAAGAAGCACTTCAAATTTATGTTGGTATTTTTAACAGTGAGTGGAAGACACAGTGCAAGGTGTACGCAATTCTATATAAAGGCAAATCAACACGTGTCCATTGGAGCACTGGGTTTTGTAGTCAGAAAATTTTCCTGGAGAAAAACATCTTTTCCATCACAACCAGTATACTAGCCATATCAATTTTTCATATTAAGAGGTCTGGTTATTTGCTAAATATGATGGATGTAAATTCATAGAAATTCAAGGATAGAATACTAACCTATTATTAAAAGGAATGTTTTAAGTATAGCTTGTTATCCACCTATGTATTATGAAAGAACCCAAATAAACTACAACTAAATATCTACTAATAATTTAAAATTCTTAAATCAACAAATTCAAAGAATGTATATATATATATTAATATGTAGATAGCTACTACTATTTCTATTTTCAGCTATTTTAAGGCATCTGTCAAAAGTCTTTTGTTTTTTTTGTTAAATGAAATGGGACTAATGTAGACTAATTGAGTAAGAAAGAATATCATTGTATCAGCCATGATTAACTGGTGTACATGTACATGTACCATGATGTACATTGATGTTTATTTCCTTTCTTTCTGCCTAGGACCTGAGGTTAAGAGCTCTTGACAGCTTACCAGACACCCCTGATAAAGCAGCATGAAAGCTGCTTCTGTTTTTTCATTCCTGAATTTCTCCCTGCAGAGACATGTCAGTTCAAGCTGGGGATCATGTATGCATTATCTGCCTCCTTCACATCTTCTACCTAGGATTGCTTTAATTTTCTTCCAGAATTTATTTAGATTTTCCCTGGTGTGAAGGCTCACTTCTCTTGCTCCTATTCATAGACTATCCTTAAAAGTTACATTTAGTACAATAAAATATTAACACATTTTCAACTTCTTCATTGCTATGATCAAAGTAAAGTTAATTGGCAGAAGCTGGGCTTAGGATCAATTCAAAGACACCTAGAAAGATGAGGGAGATTATATGGCTTTAATGATCCATGAGAATCCACAGGATATCAAATTGTGATCTGATCCAGTCATCCCAATGAAATAGCTCAGAGAGGAATCCATTCCAGAAAGCAGTCTATACTCTGTTTCTAAGTTGTCATAAACATTCAGATGAATTTCTTTTACACATTGTATGTACAATATGGTAAACAATTACGTGTATAAAAGTAGATTGGAGTTTTATCTCAGTATCAGTAAAATTAAATTCAGCAGGATTATAGGAAAACAAAAAAGATAAAAACTAAGTTTATTGTGTTATTCATTCACTTATTCAATATGTATATGTATTTTATAAAAAAAAATAAGTAGTATTTAGGGATGGAGATGTGGCTCAAGTTGAATAGAACCAGTCTTAAAAGGTAGGCATGTTGACTGCAAGGCCCTAAGTTCAAAGCCTGGAATAATGAAAAAATATTAAAGTTATTAAAAAGAGAGCTAGTAATTTCTAAGGTAAGTGCATCTGGGTTATATAAACTTCATGATAGAGGAGCTGGCATAATATAATAGGTAATAGCATGAGTGAAAATTCTCTTAGAAACAAAATTATATACAAATAGAAGCAGCTATTTAAAACCTCAGAAGCACAAAAGCATCACAGATTTAACATAAGGTATAAGGCAGACAAAATAGAAAGATAGCAGTATCAAGAAAAATAAGCTGTAGAAATAATTGGAAAAGTCATAAGCATAAGTTGAAAATCCTTTCTTTTAATCTGAACAAAGGGAAGTTTCTTAAAACAACTTCAAGCCAGATGTAAAAATGTTGGTCCACATGATCCAGGTATTGGCTTTAAAATTTCAAGATAAAGGTTGTTATGCCCAATTTTAGAGGAATATGTAAACCTTAATCCTGACATGAAAGAGAAACATAAAACAGATCAAGAAAAATGTCTCAGTCATAAACAAATATAGAGAAGTAAATTTAGACATACTATGGAATCCAAATTCAAACAGTATTATAGATGCTAAATACTAAAATGATGATTTATACACATATTAAACCAGGCCAAACCCTTTTATATATAAGATAAAAACAAAGAAAGCTAAATTGATCCTATTTTATAATATCTAGTAACAAAAAATTAGATCAAAATAAAAACATCTTTTAAAGCACAAAAAGAATGCATCCAAATGAGTGAGAGGAAGCAATGTTAACCTGTACTATTAGATTTCAAGTAAATTCATAAAGGGTCAATAATAACAAAATAAGTATTTAAAGGGATTGGTACATTGAGAGAATTAAGAAATTCAAAGAAAACTTTTCAAAAGTGGAAAAATAGCCAAGTGACATTAGAAACAAAAGTATCTTGATGAAATGATGGGAAATTATCAAGACAAGATCAGGAAGTCAAATAGCATATATTTTATATATTTTCTCTCATATGCACAATATAAAACTGAAAAAAAATGTTCAAAGACAATTGTTGGAGGCTGGCACCTGTGGCTCATTCTTGTAATATTAGCTACTCAGGAGGCCAAGATCTGAGGGTCACTGTTCAAAGCCAGGCCAGACAGAAAAGTCTGTGAAAATCTTGCCAAAGTAGAACTGTGGCTCAAGGAAGAGTAATAGCCTTGAGGATAAAAGCTAGTGGACAGTTCCCAGGCCGTGATTTCAGAGCATTGGACCAGTATATAGAAAAACAGGACTGTTTGGAAAGACAAAGGGGAAAATGCTGGGAAGTGAATAATAGTGGAAAATAGTATGTATTATATACATTTACATATATAAATACATGTATCACATATATGATCATTAAAATAGGCTAAATAGGTAGACAGACATTCATAAGGAAATGGCAAGACATGGAAAAATTATATTAAATGAAGGAAACCAGATTCTAAGAAACACAGGATGCATGGCTTCCCACATTTGTGATATAAATGTGTCTATAAATCTACAAGTAAACATCTTGGTTGGTAAAAAAAAAAATAAAGTAAAAATACACTGGGACATGGTAAATTGTCAGATTTCTAGGCATTCACACAGTGAAAACAGGACAATATTCTTAGTAGAGGATCACATAAAATAGCTATGTACATCTGACCAAATAAAATAATATTTATTAAAATGAACTCCAGGAAATGGTAACAAAGGCTTTTTTCCTCTTTGTTGCTGTTTTTGTTTTCATTTCCTTTTGTCATATTTGCACATTTGTGTCTTTGGGATGGCAAAGAGGGGGGCACAGAAAAGGTGGGAAAGAGGGGGACGAATGCAGCAATGGTATCACTACAGACTGTTGAAATGAACAACACAACTTGTGATTAGGGACAAGAAGGAAAAACTGGGAGAGAGTGAGAGAATGGGTGACATGGTTCAAACTGAAATGTAAGCTTTATCTAACTTACATAACTGTAACCTCTCTGTATATCACAGCTAAGATAATAATAAATAGTTTTAAATAATAGAGAAAGATAAGTACATAGATGATAGAGAGATATAGAGAGATAGATGACAGATAGGTAGGTGGGATAGATAGATAGATAGATAGATAGATAGATAGATAGATAGATAGATAGATAGAGAAAGTAGCATAAGGAAAACCACCAAAAAATGTTACAAAGGATTATAGGGATAGATGGGAAATTAAGAGAAATTAATCTAAATAAGGTGAAATTGATCAAATACATTACGTCTATTGTGTGACAATGGAGATTTTTTTATACTTAATTTATACTAACAAACTGTATCTGATCTTAGTACCCTGGATATTTTATATATATATATATATATATATATATATATATATATATATATATATGTATGTATTAGAATAGGGAAGGGAAAGAGAATACCAAAATCTAGAGACAAAAGTTAAGATAAAACTATTCCAAAAACAATACTTAAAAAACCATTTGGTGTAAACCAATTGTACAACTCATGGGGAGGAGAGGGAAAGGAGAAGGAGGGAGGTGGGGGAAAAATGAGGGAGGAGCTAAAGTTGAACAAGAAATATACTCACTGCCTTACATATGAAACTGTAACCTATCTGTAATTCAATTTGACAATAAAGCAAAAAATGTGGAGGCAGAAACATTCTACCCACTTACCAGATAATATAAGTTCAGTTATATTACAATTGAACTCAAAATTCTACGAAAATAAATTCAACCCAGAATGATAAGGTATTGCTCAAGAAGCAATTACAATTGTGGATAAATTAAATGTACACTAACTGCAAGATCAAAACATAAGTCTAATGTAAGAGATGAGAATTTCATGAAATGTAGGAGAGGTATGGTTAATATTACAATATTTAAAGTCCACATTTTCGTAGTAAGATTGGTTGAGTATCTGTGAACTTAGATTTCATTAAAATGTTGAGGCTAGGGGCTGGGAATATGGCCTAGTGTAGCAAGAGTGCTTGCCTCCTATACATGAAGCCCTGGGTTTGATTCCCCAGCACCACATATATAGAAAATGGCCAGGAGTGGCGCTGTGGCTCAAGTGGCAAAGTACTAGCCTTGAGCAAAAAGAAGCCAGGGACAGTGGTCAGGCCCTGATTCCCAAGCCCTAGGACTGGCAAACAAAACAAAACAAAACAAAAAATGTTGAGGTTAGGAAGTTGTACACCTTACATAATAAAAAGAGATTGATAAACTTCTAATTAATATAAGTGGAATAGGAAATAATCAAAATTAATAAATTAAATAGAGGAAAGGAAATATAAGGAAATAGCAAAGATAACTCATCATAAGTAGGATATAGAAAATTACACAGTAAAGCTAATTATAAACATATAAGTACTCATAAAAATGTTAAGTGAGTTAAGTTTTCTTTTTAAAGGGCAAGAATTCTCAGAGTTAATCTGTAAAAATCTACCAAATGTAAATGCCACATGCACACATAATGACGCAAAAAATTGAAAAGTGTGATAAAAAATGTAGTACCTATATATTCTCATGTCAGTAAAAACAATAATTGAAACAGAGATTTATTTAAAAAAATTGAAGAACAACAAAAAGCCACAGAGTAATTTTTATTAAAATGTAATATTTGCACATCTGAAATCCCATGGTAAAATCCCTTGCTGCAATTAATACACACTAAAAAACTAAAAGAAAGGAAAGCAAAACAGTAGTTAAGGAAGCTATCCTTAGTTCTTGGAGGGGAAGGGAAAGGCGAAAAAGGATGAGGGTGGTCAAAATGGGAGAGAAGTGGGTTTGATTGGGATGCAAAGTTCTTATGTATTGAAATGTTACAATGAAAGTCCCTCTTGTACACCTAATATAAATTGATAGAAATCACAAAAAAGAAGCAAATAATAAAAAGTCTAATTGTTGCAGCCAAAAACCAGAGTATTAATAAGGTAGCATTTCTAAATAGGGAAGGCTAGACAACAACATTCTACTGAAACACATAGCACAACAAAACACAGAAATATATACACACATATATGACACTTTTACTTCTGAGTCTATATCTTGCAAAAATGATTACACAAATGCACAAGGAAACACGTACAAAGTTATTCATGTTAACAATGTTTGTGCAGGATTGAAAATAACGTAACTCTCCAAAGGCATGGGAATCGATAAATATAGTATATTTATAAAATGGAAGCCATATTTTTGACAGAACAATAAATGAATGTGCTAGATTTAATTTTCCATATGAGTAAATTTAATAATGATGTTAAAGAGAAGTATGTTCATATGTAGGTATAACTTTGAAACATACAATATTATATATAATACATAATACATACCATATGTAATAATATAATAGTTCCTATATATTAGATTTAGCCCCAGGTATGCTGATACTAGGTTATATTGAGGAGAAATGAAGTATCACAAACCTTCTTGGTCATTATATAAGTCTCACATTACACAGATAACCTCAAGCTGTTCTCTAAATATTTTTGTTCAGAAAATCTTACCTCATCAGAAGACTAAAGTTTAAACAAAGTACTAAATTCCCTTAATTTTTATCCTTCCTGGAACTAATCTTGAAATAGCCAATCTTACAGACTGCAGTGCCTGAGGATTTATATGCTAATATCAGTTTTCTGGGGGTGTCAAACTGATAACAACTTGATTCTATGATATTTCCACTTGCTTTGGAAGAATATTACATTAAAGTTCTTAAGATTGTGTTGATTGATGATCTAATCTAAAGTAGCTAATTTAAAGCATATTTAAAGAATGGTGAACAGGTTTCCATTTAGTGCTTTGCAAAGAATAAGAAAATTTAAAAAGAAGAAGAAGAAAAGCTTAGTCTCTAGTTCTTTGGGAAACCAGCTTGTTCTAAAAGATCTTTGCTATTAAACTATTCTCACAGTCTGCAATTCTAAACAACCTAAGAGCCCCTTGACAAATGAGGAGGAAAGTGGCCTGACCTACCCTTAGAAGTAAAAAGCTATTTGCACTCCATCTTTAAATAAAGCCTAGGGGCTAATGGTTTGGTAAAATTAACAGGATACTTTCAATGTTTTAGAGTTCCAAAATGTATCCCAATTACCAAGCAGAAAAAAAAAATTAAATGTGCCAGTTCTGCATACCTTTGCTTTGCAAAACTTCAACTGGGCACAGTCTAAATTAGGCACATAAACAGCCAGGAATTGCTGATTTAATTAGCACGAATGTGGGCCTTTAGGAATAAGTGTTCACAATGGATGGATTTCACTGATAATTCTACCTTTGTACATTTAGTTGTTTCTTTTGTTACTCTGAGCAGCCTTTTGAACCAACATACATCTTCTATTATTTGACAGAACGTGGAAGGGCAATATCTAGTCAAAGTTTTGTCTAACAGTAGGAGACGAGGAAGAGCTGGGTTAGGAGACAATAGGCACTACCAATGTTTTGCTGGAAAGGAGATTTGATTATGAAGGCCTATGAAAAGGACTGATATCAGTTGAAAACAAGCTACTTTACAGCAATGGAGAATATCATCAAATCATAAGCAAGAACACTGTACAGATGAGAATGAAGCTCAGACATAGGACTCTTGCCCAGAAGTGTGAGGCCCTGGGATGAATCCTTAACACTGTTTCTTCCTTCTTCCTGTCACACCCACAAATAAAATGTTTATACTATGCACACTTCCTTTACCAGCTGAATACCATATGGTTTTGTTAAGAGTTACTATTTTGTTTTATATGACTGTGACCCACTCTCACAGAGTAGTAACTATGTTCACTTTGTTTATTATTTATCAATTGTTTACCATTGGTATTGAATGGAAATGAGAAGGAATGAATGAGTGGTAAAAGAGAAGAGGTAAGGCTAAATATAGAACTCCCCTATAACCCAGCAGCCCCACTTTTGGGTATTATCCAAAAGACCACAAACAAAATCACAGTAATGCCACCAGCACAACAATGTTCATCACAGCACAATTTGTCATAGCGAAAATCTGCAACTAACCCAGATGCCCCTCAGTAGACGAATGGATCAGGAAAATGTGGTACATATACACAATGGAATTTTATGCCTCTATCAGAAAGAATGACATTGCCCCATTTGTAAGGAAATGGAAGGACTTGGAAAAAATTATACTAAGTGATGTGAGCCAGACCCAAAGAAACATGGACTCTATGGTCTCCCTTATAGGGAATAATTAGTACAGGTTTAGGCAACTCATAGCAGAGCATCACAAGGCCCAGTAGCTATACCCTTATGAACACCTAAGACGATGCTAAGTGAAATGAACTCCATGTTATGGAGACAATTGTTATATCACAGTTGTAACTACTTTCAACGTCCCATGTGTATCTGTAACTTCTACTATTGATGATGTTCTTGTATCACCTTCCTGTGGTTGTACCTACACTATCTCTGTAATCTTATCTGAGTATATTGGAAACCGTGTATACTGGCATTGGAACTAGGAAATTGAAAGGGAATACCAAAATTGAGAGACACAGGGTAAAAAAAAAAAAAGACAAACAACTACAATAGCAATACTTGCAAAACTGTTTGGTGTAAGTGAACTGAACACCTGGGGGGGGGAAGGGTAAGGGGGAGGGGGGGGTATGAGGGACAAGGTAACAAACAGTACAAGAAATGTATCCAATGCCTAATGTATGAAACTGTAACCTCTCTGTACATCAGTTTGATAATAAAAATTTGAAAAAAAAAAGAGAAGAGGTAAGGAAAGTAGGAATGAAAACATGATTTATTTTTGCAGATTCTGCCTTAGAAGAAAAGAAATCAGGAAAATATAAAAAATAGTGTTTGGCAGTGAGTTAGAAATATATTTGATGCCAAAGATAAAACTGATCACCATATAACACATAGGCACAAAAGAATGAGAATATAATATCATATACTCACATTAGTAAATATTTACAGGGGGAGATATTGGAGGAAGTGGGTTTTTATTATGTTTTGCTTTTTTGTATTACTGGTGGCAGTCCTGGGGCTTGAACTCACGGCCTAGGAGCTATCCCTGAACCCACTTAACCCACAGCTCCACCCAATTTACAGCATTTTTGGTGGCTAATTGGAGATAGGAATCTCAGGGGACTTTTCTGCCTAGGCTGGCTTTCAACCACAATCATCAGATCTCAGCCTCCTGAGTAGCTAGGATTACAGGCATAAGCCACTGGCTCCCAGAGGAGGAGGTGATTTAAAAAAAAAGAAGAAGAAACAAAGGAGAACAAATACTGATCAAGTTGTCATTTTGCAAAGTGAATAAACATGTAAACTGGATTACAGAATTTTGTTATCCAGTAGGTAGTGGTGATGATAGTCTGAAAATATCAACCTAAGAGCAAGGACATAGGATGCTTGAACAAAGGAAATGGGCCACAGGGAAAATTAATGGACATAAAGCATTGTAGGCCCTAGGCAGTAGCAGAGGAAGGTGAAAGTCATTGTTGGAATCATAAAAATTAATGCAGAAATCAAACTTATTTTTTAGTTGTTGGCTTTGACTATTTTTAAAGGTTTTGTTATATAAAATAATTCTAACATGGTTGAAACCTGTCAATCTTTTGAAGGACAAAAAAAACATTCATGAGATTATACCTTAAAGAAATTTGATTAATGAACAAACAAGAGTTCAGACGTACTTTTGAAGGGAGGGAAAGAGGGAAGAAGGAAGGAAAACACACATTTATACAACATGCAATGCTTTGCATGCAGCTGAGTGTGGATCGTGTCCCAATTGTTTTATTGGGTTAATAACAAAGAACTAAGGACACCCTTGTCCTGTGCATCTCTCTATCCCAATAATACACAGCATAGCAGTGTGATTAAAACGTATTCCTCTGGTAAGAATCACATTTCTGAATATGGAAAAATGACAAGTAAATGTTTGGTACTATTTCATTTGAAATATACTTGAATTATTATGTATATGAACACCTACTCCTTGTCATCAACAATTTGCATTGGAAACAAGGTTAAAGAGGCCCTGTAAAGCAAGTTGAGCTAGCATCACTACAGAGTTACAGAGCCATGATCAGGGGTTTAGGGGTGGAAGCAGATAAATCAAACTAAGAATGTAGTTTCCAAACAAGCTTCATTAGAAGCACATGTGCACAGACCTGCTGAAAGATATTCCTATGGATCCTACAAATGCATAGCTGAAATTATGCTATTCATTCCATTACTATATTTCTAATACCTATATAACTTATTGAATTCAACTGAAAAGATACTTTTAACCTTATAGTTCTTTTCTCCAGGGTAATCTGATGTTCTTTAAACTAACAAAAAGATTTTCACTTATGCAAAAATATATGCTAGAAATTATTTCCCCAAATTCATCTTTTAATCACTTGATGCTAACAAAAAAAATGATATATGAACTTCATCTATACAAACTTAGAGATGGGCTAATCATCACTCAGTATCCACTGAATTCAAGTCTATAATGGTTTTGCTTTCCATATGTATACTTCTTCTGAGGGACATTTTATACACCAACATGACATACAGGCTAAAAATTCAGGCTGCAAAAAGGGCAGAAGAAAAAATAAAGAAGAAAGAAAAACAAACTGGCATAAGTAGTTTATGAGAACAGTATGAAATCTTCATGTTTGTACATGTGAAAATATGTATGACTTTAATATAGCTAATATTTGGGCTTACCACAGGTTGAAAGAAAGTGATAGGTGTAAATTTTTCAAACATTATGGTCTTGGTAACAGAATGCATTCACATTGAACACATATGCTTACATGGCATAGGATCAGGGCAGTGTATGGAAATTATATGTGGGACAGGTGTCACTACAGGTGAGACAGAAAATATTAGTGCTTGTAAGACATGAATGAACTACTTCACCAATAGGACTACTCCTAGAATTGTTTTACAGGGTGTATAACATAATCAATATTATTTTTATAATAAATATCTGCTGCCCAAGTCTCTTTCCATAAAAGAGCCAGTTCAACATGTCAGATACACATTTGCATAACACATTTATGCACATTTAATTAAGGATTATTTTTAAAGAAATAAAGGAAAAAAAATAAATGTGAGTTTGTTCCAATAGTCATAAGATGAGATCATAAAGCCACACATGACTGATATAATAAAAAAAATATTAGTTTATTGGAGCTTGAAATGGCCATTTACAGGCAAAATAAGAAGACATCAATTCTGTATCTTTAAGGATGATATGGCATAAGATAGTTAAGAGAAAAAATACATAAATGTAAATGAGGATGAACAAATGAACTTCAGAAGATTTTAAGAATTGATTAAAGATAACTGAAAATATATTTTGGAGCCATATTTGAATGTTTTAGGGAACACATTAAGGACATTGGCCTCAATTTGGTTTGCCACAGCAGTTAAGACTGAAGGATTTCAGAGGCAGTAGATGTTGGCACAAGGCCAGGTGAGGTATTACTTACCCCACCTTCCAGCACTTTAAGTCAAGTCAGGAATACTAAAAGTGTGAGGCCATCTGGAGTATTTAGAGAAAATGTATCAGTAAATAAAAGGTAAATCAAGCAAACAAGAATATTTACTGGTAGAAACAGGAATTGAATTGAAATAGATGAAGGTCTAAGAACAGAAATGGCTAGTAAAAATTTGATGATGCTTATAACTTTGCAAATTTCCTATTTGTTAACATCCATAAAACAGAAAAATTTCAGATCTATTAGATCCAGGTCTCAAACAGACCCATTTATTTTAGCAATGAGAATCTACTTTGATCAAGCTCTGGAATGGTATACATGTACTTGTCAGGCATGATTTCTGATCAAATAATTATAAATTTTACAAATCAATTTGATGAGTACAAATATTTTTCAATATGTGCTTTGAATTACATTTAATTTTCTCTCACTGTCAGTTTGTTTAGCTCCCACAGATGTTTTTCTAGGTACATTAGGAATTTATCTTTTCCATTACAAAAAGTATCATTAGACCAATTTTCCACCTATTTTTTCATTCCTTTACCATATTTCTTTTCCATTCTGGTGCCTTTCTTGGATACTGAGTTTTTGTAATATATCATCCCGTGATTAATTTTGTTGCTATGACACAATATGTATGTATCCAGAAAGAGTCTCCTCGACTCTATACCTTAATGGGATTAAATGATTGCTTCTAACCCCAAATCAGATAATCCTACTTCTATTCGCCATAACAGTGATTGCCAATCAGACATTTTTCTGTTGCTTTGTCTCAATATCAGTGTTTTCTAAACCACAATCTGTAGAATGCTAGTAATCAAAGATGATTATAGGTATTATGTGAAAAGAAAAAGTGTTGAGAAAAAAATATCAATATCCATCTCAAACTTGCTAGTTTAAAAGCAGATAAGGTTATTTTGCTGAGCCACACTTCAAAAATGAAATATAAAAGATTCATTTTGAAATGTGATGCTTTAAGGAAGAATATCACAAACTATAGAGAAGCCATTAAAATAATGCAACCAGAAGACAGAGTCAATACAAGGATGAGTTGATATCATTAAGTAAAAGCCCAAAACAAAATAAAAGAAAAATAAAAAAACAGGGGAAAATAGAAAATGAATAAAGTTAAATGGTCTGCATATTTATTCAAAAGTTTCGCTCCACAAATTTTCCCTCTACATTTTATCAACAAAAGTCTGTTTGTTTTTTTATTATCACTCAGGTGTTCATCCAAATGTGATAAATTTTTCCCTCCTTTTTTATCAGTTAATTTATTTATTGTCAAAGTGATGTACAGAGGGCTTACAGTTTCATACATAAAGTAGTGAATATACTTCTTTCATTTTTTTTACATTTCTTATCAAACTTAACTCCTTCCTCATTTTTCTCCCATCTTCCCCCTTCCCCAACTCCCTCTCCCCCACGAGTTGTACAGTTGGCTTACAGCATATAGTTTTATAAGTATTGCTGTTGCATTGTTTCCCCTTTTACTCTTTGTCTCTCCATTTTGATGCTTCCCCTCCCATCCCAATAATTCCATTCCCATTCCCAATTAATCCAATAAACTTATATATAATACCTAGTGTACCAAAATCCGTTACAGTGACATCAAGAGTAAAATCATGGTGAAGAAAGATAAAAGAAAAAGGCATAATTTCACATGATATATTTTTCTTCCTTCTTTTCTATTTCTGTTTTTGATAAGCAATAGGTTTTGAACTCAGGAACTTTCCCTTGATACAAAAACTCCATCTTCAATTTTTTCTCTACTTTCTTAATCATATATAATGTAGAAATAAAAACAATCTTTATATTCTTAATAATTAGTTCTTTTATTAATTTCAGTTCTAGATATTTTCCAACTATATTTTTTTCTTGATAATGAATATTTTTTTGTTTCTTTACATGCTTGGAAATGTTTAATTGGATGAAACATTGTGATAATCATTGTGTACACTTAATTTTTTAAAAATCCATACCTACACACTTATACACACAAGATGGATTTGAAAGACAGTTTGTGTTCTTAGAGTTTACTCTTTTTTACTGTTGTTTTGCTGATGTGATGTAAGGATATTTGAACTAAACCCAACCTATGAAAATTCTACCCAGCACCCCATGAATCATTAAGGGTGATTGGGGAGCACAGATAGAAGGTATGACTCTGTGAGTCGCAGTTTGTTACCTGTAATTTTTATAACTAGTTCATATCTTAGACACAGGTATTTTCAAAACATTCATCCACTGATCAGTAGCAGTCTTTTAAGGGCCCACATAACAGACAGATCTTGGCCATATTCTGCCTAGGAAAATCTGTCTTCTCTGATTTTGTTCCCACTGAACTCCAGCTGCTTTGTTTGCCCTTGCTAGATTCTCCTCTCCATCTCAATTCAGGGAAAGTGCTCAGGCCCAGAGTTCAATCCCCATGAAAACTCTGGGGACTGATGGCTCACACTTGTATCCCTATCTATTCAAAAGGCTGAGTTCTAAGGATTGCAGTGTGAAGCCAGACCGGACAGGAAAGTCTGTAAGACTCATCTCCAATTTACTACAAAAACAAAAAACAAAAAACAAAAAACAGAATTAAAGCTCTGGATCAAGTGGTAGAAAGCCAGAATAAAAAAGCTCAAGCTCTGGGTTTAAACCCTAAAACATACACACACACACAAATTATAAGAACCCTTTCTAAATTCTGTATGCTTTCCATGAATTTAACTCTAAATGAAGTATACTGGCATAAACAATTTCATTGTTGTAAAATATATGATAATCTATTTAAAGCAATGTGATAAAATATAGTAATAAAAATAAAATAATAAAATAATCAGAAAAGCTTTATTGAGCTGCTGTGTATCAGATATGTCTAAAAAATGAAAATTAGAGAAGTAGGTGCTGGTAGCTCATGTTTTTGATCCCAGCTGTTCAGGAAACTAGGATCTAGAAGATGAGAGTTTGAGGCCATCACAGGGGAAAAATAGTCCCCCAAATTCCATCTCCAAAGTAATCAGCAACACACAGGGCAGGGACATAGCTCTACTGGTAGAATTCCAGTTGCAGAAGTATGAGGCCGAGGGCAAACTTTCATTCTACCTAAATGAAAAAGAAACTTAAAAGTAAAGAGTTTTCTCTTGCAACACCTAAGGAAAAGGGGAATGAGGAGGACTTTCCATAGAAAACTGAGTGTATGCAAATGTATACAACAGAAAAATAATTATGTTTTACATAAAACATGAAGAAAAAGTCAAATGTATCTGTAATTAAGAATAGCTGCAAAGGAATGAAAAAAAAAGACAAACAACTACAAAAGCAATACTTACAAACTGTTTGGTGAAAATGAACTGAACAACTGATGGGAGGGAAGGGAAAGGGGGAGGGGGGGGAATGAGGGACGAGGTAACAAACAGTACAAGAAATATATCCAATGCCTAATGTATGAAACTGTAACCTCTCTGTAATTCAGTTTGATAATAAAAATATATTTAAAAAATGAGATAAAATGTCAGGAGGAAAGTATTATCTCACTCATAAATGAGTCTGGAAAGTATCTATCATACATCTCTGTGAATCACCAAACAGAAGATGATCTACAACTGGAAGTAGTAAATATTTTTGATTACATGGGAAAGTATAAGCTGTACAAAAATCCAAGTATGAAATAGACTAAGGGGAAAAAATGAAGCTTAGCTTCCACTTCACTGAATATTCTGTAACTCCAAAGTTCTATTAGCCACTAGAATGTTCTTACCCACTTGAAATCAGTACAACTGCTAGTGGATATATTATTGTCGTCAAGGAAAAGCAAATAGTAAATTTTACAATCACATTCGAGTCATGAGCAGAAACATTGAGAAATCAAGTTTACTACCTATGGATAAATGGAACAAATAGAAAAGGACTCACAGCAGAGACCTTGTTCATTGGAGCTGGGGAGAAAATAACCAAGCACTCTGCTGGCAAGTGGACAATTAGAGAAGTTGTTTGTCATCTGCCTGTTCAACCAGTGACCACAGAAAGACGGATTCTTTCCAGCAGACTCAAAGCTACTGCAAAACATTTCTCCTTTGCATCACCAACCTGCTCAGACATTTTTATATGTACATACAAAAGAAACTTTATAATATAGCTGAATACTTAGACTTATGCCTGGAAATAGAATTGATGAGTAATAAAAATATTAGGTAAAAGCCCAATTTGGCTACCTTGGTATAGATATATAGATATAAATTACATATATGAGAATATATGTATGTATGCCACATTGGTAAATCTACTTCTGACTGGTATAATGGATGGTAACAAAATGAAGGCATCCTTGGATGTGTGAATAATAATTGTAGCTTTTTTTATTCTTTTAAAGCAATAATAATAGATTCAGTCATAAAAGCAAATCAACAAACTAATACAAACACCTGGAAATTCTAGAAATTCCAAGAACAATGAAACAAAAGAGCACAAGATAATAAAAGCAAAAAAAAGAAAGAATGATTAATAATTTTACACGTAGGAATCCATTTGGAGATCCATGTAAAAAGGGGAAATAATCTAAAAATAGATAATTCTTAACAATTTTCAAATACAAAATACTTAACCCTTTACCAAAAATATCTCATCTGACAAATGAGTCATAGTCCTGTGTCATTCCTAGCTTGTAAGAGTGAATGATTTGTCATAAAATTAATTAAACTAAAAAATTAGACTTTCCACAAAGAGAAAATAGACTAATTTTAAATAAAATTTAAGCTGGAAAGTGAGTATACAATTCAAAATGTGTACCGCTCACATTTTCTTAATGAGAAAGACATTAGGTTAAGGAAATAATTTGAATTGCAATTTTATTTGCAATTATGGTATTTACATATCACATATTTGTTACCCAGGTAAATATGTGGGAATGACTACAGAACTCTTGCACCATTAGATAACTATTGATATTAATCAATTCTCTATACTAAGGAAGTCTCTCACATTTTCTAAAACTAATCTGTTTCATAAGTGAAGCATATTGTAGACTTTGTATCCTATATATAACACCTTGAAATTCTTCAAGAAAGTTACATTAAAAAAATTTCTTGATGCTTTTTACATTTTCATTTCTTCAAAAAAAATGCCAGTTCTTTTTTGAATTTGTGAAAGTATTGTTTTATATTTGTAGCATAAATTTATGTAGGTTTCTCTTTTATATTTAGATTTAAAATACATGTGGAGATAAACTTGTGTATGACATAAAAAAGAAACTTGTGACTGTAACATTGTATTAAAGTCTGTCTTTGGAACTGATATACTTATATGAAAACTATGTGAGTCGGAGGTCATGTATGAGTGCATGCATGCACCTGTAATTTGGGGTTTACTTTGACAAATTTATTTGAATATCTGCAATAATCTTTTCTTAATTTTTTTATTGTCAATATGATGTACAGAGAGGTCACACTTACATATGTAAAGTAGTGAGTACATTTCTTTTTTTTTTTTTTTTTTTTTTTTTTTTTTTTTTTGCCAGTCCTGGGCCTTGGACTCAGGGCCTGAGCACTGTCCCTGGCTTCTTCCCGCTCAAGGCTAGCACTCTGCCACTTGAGCCACAGCGCCGCTTCTGGCCGTTTTTTTTTTCTGTATATGTGGTGCTGGGGAATCGAACCTAGGGCCTCGTGTATCCGAGGCAGGCACTCTTGCCGCTAGGCTATATCCCCAGCCCGTGAGTACATTTCTTGTCAAACTTGTTACCTCCTCCCTCATTTTTCTCCCACCTTCCCTCCTCCCTAATGCCCCTACCGACTTGAACAGTTGGTTTACAACATATTGTCTTGTAAGTATTGCTGTTGCATGGTTTGCCTTTTACCCTTTGTCTCTCCATTTTGATGTCCCCTTTCCTTCTTTAATTCAGACAAACATATATACAATACCTAGGGTATTCAAATACAGTGACAACAGGGGAATATAAAAAGAAGACTTTAACTAAATCATAGGGGCTAAAACACAGGGAATATAAACAAAAGAAAAAAGAAATAATTTCACATAGTACATTAAAAAATAACAACGAAGATAAACTGCTTGTTTCCATATATTAGAGTTCAGATAACATAAGATGATGCAATAATCTTATGTTCTCTAGATTAATGTTTTGGCATGTCTTGATATTTTGCAAAGTAAGTTCTCCAGTGTTTGCTTCTGAAAAATTACCCAGCATTCTCTTATTTTTATTTCCATATAAACTTTATATTAAAATTGTTAAATACATATACATGAATACAAAAAAATTCAAACTGTTTTATTTTGATTGGAAGTATATTGTGTCTAGGGGTTAATTTGGAAAGAACTTGTACTTTTATTATGGCATATTTCAGGCTACATACCTAGCAGAACATACATGTATTTTAAAAAGTAATTTGAAGTCTAGTTTGTAAATTCTTCAGAATTTTTGTATGTATGACTTTTGCACAGTTAATTTCTAAGTGACTTTACTTTTGTAGACTTTTGAACTGGAGATATAGATTACTGCTTGTTTTTGCTATATAAATTTGTATATAATGTGTTGAGTGCTAAGCCTGGTTTAGTCAATAGTATAATGATAATAATTGATCTGGTGAGTCTTGAATTTTCTTTCTCACAATGATATCTAGACAATGACTGCTTTTGGTCCCTTGGTTTATTTTCTTTCCAGTCTGAATATGATTTATTTTCCTGCCTCTTACTCAGTTCCCAGTAATGAAAACCATTGAGGTAACAATCACCTATTTCTTGTTCCTAACATGAAAGAGATTACTGTCAACATTTCACTATAAAATATTGTTTGCTATTATTTTATGTATATAACCTTTATCAGATTGAAGAATAAAGTAGTAAAATATTTCTTCAAAGAAACATGGAAGTCATAAAATAGCAAGGACCAATAAATCATGAAGAATCATGTTCCTGCCAGAGGACAAATGATAAAAAGTGAATAGTTACTATAGCTACCACTTTTAATAAGACATTGTTGAAACTGTTCTGCCATTAATTGAATTTCTCAGATTGAGCTGTCATATTTCTAGAGTATATCTTTTAAATACAGTTTACACAGGGACTTGAATAGATTTTTTTAAGTGACTTATCTTACTGGCAGAGATTTCTTTATGCTACAATGCAAATCATCTTTACCCTTGCAAGTCTTCATCCTTAAATAGGCAAGCACTGCAAATGTAATAAATAAGGGTGGGACATGAACAGGAAAACATCACCTAATTGGGGTATTGTCCTTTAACAATGGATATTCTATATCTTACAAATTCAAAATATTTGAGGTGTCATTTTAATTATTTACAAGATATTAGGTGTAGCCCAGAATCTAGAACTTGGTCAAGACTGCATAGAACTTAATGTCAAATACTTCTGGAGGCCAAGGCAGAAGAATCACAGCTTCAAGGTCAGTGCTGGCTCCATACTGACTGTGAGGCCATCTGCATCAAATTCCTCTTAAAGGAAAATATTATGTGTAGGAAAACTCTGGCACTAAATATTTCCCACAAGTTCACTGCTGGTCATATTAATATTATCCTATTTTAAAGGTTCATTAAAATGGAAAGCTTTCGACTATAGCAAATGAATCAATCATTTGCCATGGTTATGTAAACAAATAATAGAATAATACCTGGTGAAACTTAGTACTGTGATCAATTAATTATAAATACTACACATAACTACAAGGAAACAGCTACATAATGGGATGGGAGACAACTGTGTTTGTTCACACTACTAAGGTATATTAATACAGAAATCCGAGTTTCTTTGTAATAATCTGTAAGTACTTGTACAAAGGGTTTCAATTCAACATATCAATAAATGCACCCTAATCAGTGTTATCCCTATCATCATTTCTCTGCTCCCATTTATCCCAATCTTACCCATGCCTATATATATATATATATATATATGTATTTGTGTATTTAATTTTAAATCTCTGTGTGTATGTGTGTGTGTGTGTGTGTGTGTGTGCTAGTCTTGGCATTTGAATTCACAGCAGGAACATTTTTGCTCAATGGTAGGGTTCTAACACTTGAGCCACAGCTCTACCTCTAATTTTTTTCTAATTAATTGGCAATTAGGGTCTTATGGACTTGCCTGCCTGTGCTGGCTTAGAACCAATACCTTCAGATTTCAGCCTCTAAATAATTAGGATTACAAGTGTGAGCCATCAGCATCCAGCCTATTATTTATTTTTAAATCCTAATATTTGAAATATTTTGTTCAAAGGTTTATTAACTTTAACTATTGTATTTAAAATTCTATACTGTAATGACTGTGGCCAGTTTCTTTATTAATGTTTATGTATGTTAATCCTACAACTATTACATTGAATGTGCCTTCTGGAAGTTTCTAGACTGTTTCTGTAGTGTCAGATATTCATTATACATTATGTTATATAGCTCAATAAGTCATTTTCTCCAAAGAAGAGTTTTCCCCCATGATTTTCTTAAAGTGCCATTCATTATGCATATATTTGTTTGTTTGTTTTCTCCTGAGTTTTGTCAGACCGCTGATGACTCACCTTTCTTTTTTTTTTTTTTTTTTTGGCCAGTCCTGGGCCTTGGACTCAGGGCCTGAGCACTGTCCCTGGCTTCTTCCCGCTCAAGGCTAGCACTCTGCCACTTGAGCCACAGCGCCGCTTCTGGCCGTTTTCTGTATATGTGGTGCTGGGGAATCGAACCTAGGGCCTCGTGTATCCGAGGCAGGCACTCTTGCCACTAGGCTATATCCCCAGCCCTCACCTTTCTTAAATATATTTTATAGTGAAGGATCCAATGATTGCATTAGAATAAACAATAATTTAGAATATTTTTAGTAACATAAAAATGTCTTTCCAGCTCAGAGACTTTCCATTTGATCTTTCAATCCATAAGTATGCTCATGATTAATATTTTACTTCATTATTAGCCATGTTTTCTAATTTTTAATATATATATTTTTACTATCTAACTGAATTACAGAGAGGTTACAGTTTCATACATTAGGCATTGGATACATTTCTTGTACTGTTTGTTACCTCGTCCCTCATTCCCCCCTCTCCCTTCTCCCTTTCCCTACCCCCCATGAGTTGTTCAGTTGTTCAGTTCATTTTCACCAAACAGTTTGTAAGTATTGCTTTTGTAGTTGTTTGTCTTTTTTTACCCTGTGTCTCTCCATTTTGGTATTCCCTTCTAATTTCCTGGTTCTAATACCAATATACCTGGTTACCAATATACTCAGATAAGATACAGAGATAGTGTAGATAGTGTAGGTACAACCTCAGGAAGGTGACACAGGAATATCATCAATAATAGAGGCTACAGATACATATGGCACGTTGAAAGTAGTTACAACTGTGATATAACAATAGTTTCCATAACATGGAGTTCATTTCACTTAGCATTATCTTATGTGATCATAAGGGTATAGCTATTGGGCTCCTATGATCCTCTGCTGTGACTTGCCTATACCTGTGCTAATTATTCCCCATAAGGGAGACCATAGAGCCCATGTTTCTTTGGGTCTGGATTACTTCACTTAGTATAACTTTTTCCAAGTCCTTCCATTTCCTTATGAATGGGGCAATGTCATTCTTTCTGATAGAGGCATAAAATTCCATTGTGTATATGTACCACATTTTCCTGATCCACTCATCTACTATGTTCTTCTATTCTTAACTATCCTTACTTCATAAAATAGAAGACTGCTGCACTTATTGAGTAAGTCTAAGTCTACATTTAGTAAAGTATTGGACCTGACTCTAGCCTTGGAATTGTTTAAGTAATTATTTTTTAAAATTTATTCAATTATTTATTATCAAAATAATATACAGAGGGGTTACAGTTTCATACTTAAGGCAGTGAGTACATTTCTTATCAAACTTGTTACCTCCTCCTTTGTTTTTCTCCCAACTTCCCCCTTCCCCAATTCCCTCCCCACCCTCCCCTGAGTTATACAGTTGGTTTACAGCATATTGTCTTGTTAGTATTGCTTTTGCATTGGTTAGCCTTTTAAGTAATTCTTTTCCACACATGGTGTAATTTTGTTTAAACAGGGCTAGTGTGATAATCCTAATCTTCTCCAACCTAAACACCAATAGAACACATGTATTTTACATTATTTGTGGAGGAAAAAATGGTAATTTAGAAATTTGCCAGATTGCTAGCTTCAAAAAAAGCTCCTGTAGATGTATAGAGTGGATTTCCTCAGCCAATTACATGGCTGATCTCTGCTCTTGTCTTGTTCTCTCAGGGGAGTACACTACTTATTTTCTTAGTTTATGCATTGGTAGCTAACTCCACAGCTTTATTATTTTCCTTGTCACCAATTTTTTCCAGTTTCTTTTACCTATATATTCAAGTAAAATTCAATTTTTTATATATGTGTGTAAGGCAGTGAGTACATTTCTTATCAAGAAAAAATTCATTTTTTAAACTTTTTTCCCCCGTTATTTTCCATGGAAAATTGCTAGTCTCCTTTCTCACTACAATCTTTCTTTTCTCAGTTTTTTTTTATAATACATATTGCATCTCAAAATATTTTGGGTTTTAAATTGCATCTTTCCTATTCTTTTTCCCATGCCAAACTCTTATAATTGTTAAGTTCCTTTTCAAATAGATTCTTCTTGTAGGAATGTTATGATTCCTGCTTATTTAATGAATTCTGATATTTTACAATTTGAATTTTGTTTTCTGGGAAACAGTACTTGAATTCAACTGAAGCATGAATAAACAGCAAAGCTTCTACAGAAATAATATTTCACTTTGTCCATCCCTAAGTCTTATGTGGATTCTTATGCAACAAATATTATGTGTAAATTCAGCTTGAATGAAAGAATTTAAAGTACCATGCAGTATTAGTATTAGAAATTTCAGTTAAGCAGATATGCATCATTTCTTGACAACCATCACGAAGATGCAAATGGACTGATTTTTATTTTTTAGATTGAGGTTGATTAAGTCCTTTGAAATCAAGAAGGAACTTCATGTTTCTGTACATCACCCTACAATGAACATTTAGCCTATTCTACTGGTGAAAATCACAGTTCCAAAAAGCAACAATAATGCTACAAACTCCAGATGCAAATTTACTGAATAAATTTTTAAAAAAATGACAATTATTTTTATAAAAGCTAATAGTGGAGGAAAAGTTGACAAGTGAGTCACTACAGTGACAATTGTGGATAACAAACAATAATGTCAGGTTACAGGGCTCAATGGAATATGCTTGCTGAACATGGAAATAATCAAGGAACCAAACAGGGCATATTAGCAGTGAGAAACTATGGATATATAGAACAAAGTGTAACACAAGAAGTAAGGATTGGAAAAGAGTGGAAAAAGATGGCGGAGGACTAGCAGAGCCCTATCTAAGCTCTCTCCAAGAACCCAGTTCCTCCCCTTTCCCCCCCTCCCCGCCCAGGGAAACTTTTAACCCTAGAAACTTAGCCCAAGTAAGGTATAGTAGCATAGAGATTCAAGCTAGGAAGGAAAAAAATCAGACAGAAAATCCAATAATCCAGATATCAGCCGCAGGAAGTGCCTGGGCAGAAACAAATCCACACCTACCTCCAGCAGGCACCAGCCGTGAAGAGAAATCTGCCAGAGAACAGATTCCTGCATCTGCACACAGATGCAGTCCCCGAGCAGAGCAGAAAAGGTCCTGAGAACCAGAGGAAGCATGAGGACTCTACAAAAGACAGTCTCGCTGAAGTCTGCACCCACAGAACACCATTCCATTCAGAAAGTAGCCCTCCCCAACACCAAAGTGAATCTCCATCTTTGTCTCTGGCATAGAAGGCCAGAGCAGACTCGAAATAAAGTGAGCCTGGGAAAAAGTAAAGTCAAAGGGGCCATCTTAGCAAAGATCAAAGGTGCTGGAGTAGTGAGTCCCAGCTTTGCCCAGGGAAAGGGACCCCTGCCCAGATGGGAGGAACCTCCTGAGGGGCAAGCGGCCCCTCAACACTAGAAAATGCAACAAGAGGCACACCTCCAGGCTGCCATCACTGCAACTGCCGCCAAGGCAGCAACAAACTGTTCTCCCATGCCAAACATTGTCCACCAGTGACTGGGGACACCCACCTTCTATCTGCAAACCCCAAAGAAGTACACAGCCAGCTCTTCCCAGGAGAAGAGAGCCCCACCCTATTGGGAGTAACTACCCCACAGGCAGCTCCATCTTTCCAGCAAGAGCCCACCACCCACATTCAGCAGCCCCAGGATCCTGCCCGGACCCACTGAAGGCAGCTCTAGGTTCCCACTCAGGCCCCACCCCAGCCAGTTTGTGGTTCCCACCTGGGGTCCTCCACAAGCAGCTCTGGGTTCCCACCCGGGGCCTGCCGCACCCAGCCTAGGGCTCCCATCCAGGGCTGCCACAGCCAGCTTGGGGTTCCCACCCAGGGCCCACCCCCTGCCCTCGGCATCCCAGAGGTCCCATCCTGGTGCCACAGGCCCCACTGCTTCCGAGATAGAATGCAGCAACTGCCAACACCTTGGAAGCAACAGACTAATTCCCCAGGCTGACTGCAGTGCCCCAATCACTGAGGGCACCCACCTTCTACCCACAACCCTCAGAGCAGCACACAATAACCCAAGACCTTCAGATTCCACTGAGCCCAGCTTAAAGGTAGGCAAGATAATAGGCATCTGTGGACAATCTGCGTGAGTGAAAAGGTTTCTTAGAGCAATTTTATCAACCCAAAAAGAAATAAGAACAAGATTGGAACATTATACAATGTAGCTACTGAATACAGAGTTCAGGGTTGGTTTTTACTTCCAAAGGAAAATTTGTGGGGACACTAAATATACTGCTATTCTCACAAAAAGAGAGGGAACTTACTTGTATAGGATTGTGTACCTGTAAGAATAGCACACCAAGATTTGGTAGGTTTGGTTCAGGTCCAAAACAGTGCCAAAAGGGGCTAGCAGACTAGCATTCTAAATCCAAATGGGCAGAAGAAACACAAAAAGTATGGCAAGACAGGAATTCTCATCACCCACTCAAAGCAAACAGGAAACAGAGCATTCGATTGAAATCATAGAGGAAAGCCCTCAAAATGCTCTACCAACTATGCTGATAAAAATGATAAATGAAAAGTTTGAGTCTCTCCAGACAAGTATTCTAGAGCATGATAAGACAAACTGGAGAATAATTCATGAACACGATGAATCCAACCATAAGTTACGAGAGGACTTCATGGCCTCCACCAACAGAATGATATACGAACTCCAAGAGAAAGAAAAGAGTCTCATGAAAATATATCTACTCAGCTAAAAGAGATTAGAGATAGGACCCAAACCAAATTAATGAAGTAAGGAAGTCCATACAGGACTTCAGAGAGAATTACAGCAGAGATATAGAAGCCATCAAGAAAGATCAATCCATGGCTGGGGATATAGCCTAGTGGCAAGAGTGCCTGCCTCGGATACACGAGGCCCTAGGTTCGATTCCCCAGCACCACATATACAGAAAACGGCCAGAAGCGGCGCTGTGGCTCAAGTGGCAGAGTGCTAGCCTTGAGCGGGAAGAAGCCAGGGACAGTGCTCAGGCCCTGAGTCCAAGGCCCAGGACTGGCAAAAAAAAAAAAAAAAAAGAAAGATCAATCCGAAGGCAGGGAGACAAGAAAGCAAGTTGTAAGTCTAGGGACAAACTGGATAGAACAGAAGATCAAACCTCAGGAATTGAGGAAAGCCTAGACTTTAGGGAGAAAGAACAAAAAACAATACAAAATCAATCAAAAAAGCAAAACAGATCACTTGCAGAGCTTCAAGATACAATCAAAAAGCCGAATGTAAGGCTAGTAGGGATTTGAAGAAAACCTAGAGAAAGATCCTAATGGAATGGGCAACTTATTTATCAGAATAGTAGCTGAAACTTCTCACACATCCAGAGAATAGGCACATCCAGATACAAGAAGCATTTAGGACCTCTAACAGACCAGAACAGACTTCCCATCGTCACATGGTAATCAAAACAGAATCAATAGAGGCCAAAGAAAGAATCCTTAAAGCCGCTAGGGAAAAGAACAATCACATATAAAAGAAAACCATCAGAATTACTGCAGATTTCTCAGCAGACACCATGAAAGCAAGGAGAGCCTGGAATGACATTTGCCACATCTTAAAGACAAATAACTTTCAACCAAGAATTCTGTAGCCAGTTAAAATGTCATTCAAAACCGAATGTCATATAAAAGTCTTCCATAGCAAGGAGAATTTGAACCAATATTCCTCCACCAAACCAGCACTACAGAATATCCTCAAAGATGTCCTCCACATTGAAAACCACCCAGACCACAATCCAGACAGGGAAAGCAACCATAAACAAAACTCCAGATTAGTAGAGCAAAAAGGGAAGACACAGCCCTTACAAAGATAGATACAATGAAAAGAACAAGCAATCACCTCTCAATCTTAACTCGCAATATTAATGGATTTAACTCTCCAATTAAACAACATAGATTGAAAAGTTGGATGAACATGGATGCAAAGCTTCTCAACAAAAGCCACATAGCTTAATTGGTAAAATGTATCTCGGTGAGTCCAAGTTGACCTCCTCTGTAAAATACATGCAGATGGAGGAACAGGAAATAGGAATGAGTTTGAGCATCAACAGTAGGCAAATCAATAAGATGACAAGCAATACAATTAAAAGTTAACAAATGCATTTTATACACTTACACATCACCCAATTTATCTACTTATAATTTTTTCCATCCTTTGTCCCACTGCTTTTGTGTTTCCCCTTCCCATCTCCAAATCAGATAAACTTTTTTTTTCTTATTTATTTTCAAAGTGATGTACAGAGAGGTTACCGTTTCAAACGTTAGGCCTTGGGTACATTTCTTGTACTCCTCCCTCATTCCCCCCTCCCCCTCCCCCATTCCCTCTTCCCCCATGAGTTGTTCAGTTGGTTTACACGAAATGGTTTTGCAAGAATTGCTTTTGGAGTCATTTGTCTCTTTATCCTTTGTCTCTCGATTTTTATATTCCCTTTCACTTCCCTAATTCTAACACCAGTATATACAGTACCCAGTGTACTCAGATGCGGTACAGTGATAGTGCAGGTACAACCACAGGAAGGGGATACAAGAACATCATCAACAATAGAAGCTACGGTTACACATAGCATGTTGAAAGTAATTACAACAGTGATATAACAGTCGTTTCCATAACATGGAGTTAATTTTACTTATCATCATCTATGCGTTCATAAGGGCATAGCTATCAGGCTCCTGTTATCCTCTGCTGTGACTAGCCTAAGCCTGTGCTAATTACTCCCTAGGAGGGAGACCATAGATTCCATGTTTCTTTGGGTCTGGCTCACTTCACTTAGTATAACTTTTTCCAAGTCCTTCCATTTCCTTATGAATGGGGCAATGTCATTCTTTCTGATAGAGGCATAAAATTCCATTGTCTATATGTACCACATTTTCCTGATCCATTCATCTACTGAGGGGCATCTGGGTTGGTTCCATATTTTAACTATGACAAATTGTGCTCTGTTGAACATTGTTGTGCTGGTGGCTTTAGTGTGTTCTTGTTTATGGTCTTTTGGGTAGATGCCCAAAAGTGGGGCTGTGGGTCATAGGGGAGCTCTATGTTTAGCCTTCTGAGTAATCTCCATACTGCTTTCCAGAGTGGCTGAACCAGTTTACATTCCTACCAATAATGAAGTAAGGTTTCCTTTTGGCCACATCCCCTCCAATATTTATTATTGTTAGTTTTCTTAGACAGTAGAATCCACTGGTATGGGATAATCACTGATTACTTTCTCATGAGTGCTCACTTTCAAGTGTAGGTGTGCTGAACCCTATACAAATACTCTTTTGTAATATGTACTATGCAGATCTCTATCATAAATTGACACACTAGGTAAAGAACTGCTGGCTAAAAGTTCAGTTTCTTTTGAAGTAACTAGTTGATTTGTCCTCTACATTTATAAGCAATGTAAGATTAAGAGCTAACATGATGTAGAATAAGTTAGAAATCGATGCACTTCCTTCTCTCCAGAGGCCAGTTCCAGCTGTTTCCCTGAGTTAGCAGGCTGGGTGGGAGGTGGCTGGATCTTGACAGGTAAGTTTAGTGCAGTTGGCACTTCATAAGTAGGTGGCTCAGGGCTCTCCTGAGTGTCATTTTGTCCCTCAGTGTTAAGGCACTAAGGTGGAACTATTGAAGATTCTAATTTCAGGACATAGTTCTGAGAATTCTAGTCCTTTAAAAATTTCTATTCCTAGAAAAACTACACTTACAGGTCTTTGAAAAACTCTTGTGGGGCAAACTTTTTGGAGGTGTTCACTGGATGACAACAGCTCTGCTAGGGGTACATTCTTTTCATTCAAAGCTCACAAAGTTAAACTATGTGATGCTCAGCTTCACAAAAGTCTAAATTTGTGTCTTACTCCTTTAATTTCTCCTCAGTCAAAACAGGAACAAAATTGGAAGATTGTCAAAAGAAAACAAAAACAGAGTCTGCTGCCACTGACTGTTGGTCTGATTCCCTGTGAATATTATTTGCGATGATGGTCACATAGAGACAGTCAAGTCTAGGACAATTAAGTCAGAATGCTCAGCTTGGCTCTTGGAACTTTAGGTAGAGGGCAACAGGGCCAGGGGCAACTTTTGCAGCATCCTTCTCTCCCTTTCCATCCACCTCTCCTGCAGTATTTTAATTTTTTTTTTTAAGTTGTGAAATTACTCATTAGAAGTTTCCCTGGCCTAATGCTTGCACGTATGTGGTGGTGGGAGTGGAGAAACTCTGAGCTTCCTGACTTTGTCTCTTATACACTTGTTCCTATTCTCCTACCTCAAGTGAAGAAGCGCACTGTCCACTACAGCAGCTTCCAAGCCCCACCTCAGAGCTGGGAAATCTGCTTTTGTTTACCTTCCTTGCTGCTGCTTTAGTCTCATGCTCACACTACTCTGCAGGACAGGGTCACCACATAATTTTGAGGGTTGTAGTCCTTTCAAAATATCTAGTCCTAGAGGACTACATAACATTCCAAAAGATTTTTTTAACTTGAATTTATTTTCCAGGACAGCAACATCCCTAGTAAACTTGCAAACTGTACAAACATTCCACAAGTAGTTAAGTCAGACCTGATGACTCCACTCAAGCCCCACCCATTTTCCTTCCCGGCTAGAGGGTTGGGGGGCCTCACAGCTCTCATCTTTGCCATGCGTTTGTACCTCCATCATTTCCAAGCTCCACTAGTGCCATTGAAGAGAGTCATTCATTCATTCACTCACTCACTCACGCATTTGCCAAATGTCTTCTTGGGCAACCCCAAGGGTTCTGCTGCTAGGCCGGCACAGGCGGTGAGGCAATTTCTCCCTGGGTCTGGCGTTGTTGAGGTCTTGGTGGGCCAGATGCTTCCCCTCTCAATGGTGCCTGCCACCTAAGGCTGGCGGCGTGGCCCCCACCTGCCCCAGAGGATACCGATCTGAGCAAGCTCTCCCTGCCATCCTTGGGTCAGGGGCGAGGTCGGGGGGGGGGGGGTGTTGAGCGGCTCTGCTGGGCTCCTCCCTGTCCTCTCTTCAGTTCTGAAGTGGCTCTGGAGGCAGCAGCAGTGGCGGTAGCAGTGATGCAGTGGTGGGTGGCCGCTGCTTCCCAAGGCCCCAGAAGAGATTTCTCTGGAGAGAAAATAAGAGGACCCAGTAGACACATGAAGAGATGTTTGACATCACTGGCTATAAAACAAATGCAAATCAAATCTACATTGAGATTCTACCTTACTCCAGTTAGATGGGCCATTATGAAAAATACAAATAATAACAGAGGCTGGCAGGGATGTGGCAAAAAGGGAAAGCTCCTACATTGTTTGTGGGAGTCCACAAACATTGTTTGTGGGAGTTTGTTCCACCACTCTGGAAAGCATGATGGAGGTTCCTCAAAAGTCTAAACTTAAAGCTCCCCTCTGACCCAGCAACCCCACTCCTGGGCATTTACCCAGTTGATCACAAACAGCTATGTTCATTGTAGCATTATTTACCATAGTGTTACCAAGATATGGAACCAACCTAGATTCTCCTCAGTGGATTATGAATTCATCAAGCAATTGTGGCATGTGTACAAAATGGAATTCTATGCTTCCATCAGAATGATATCGCCCTGTTCATAAGGAAATGGGAAGATTTGGAAAGAATCTTATTAAGTGAAGTAGGCCAGAACCAAAGAAACACAGTCTCCATGGTTTCCTTCATTTGTAATAATTAGTATATGCCTAGGATAGTCCTTGCAGAGGATCACAATAGCTCAATAGCTATGTACATAAGGCCATATAAAATGATGCTAATTGAACTGAGCTCCAAGATTACAAACAAGGGGCTTTTTTGTGCTGTGCGTTTCTTTCTTTCTTTCTTTCTTTTTTTTTTTTTTTTTGGTACTGTGTGATGTTATGTCTATTTTCTTTCAATTTTCCCCATTTGGTTTATTACCAGGTGTCACTGTTTGTTAGTTACCTTGTTGCTCTGTGTGTTGTATATATGCTTATCTAATTTGAGAAAGTAAAGAATGCTGAAACATAGGACAAAGGGTGAACCAATGCAACAATGATACTCACAAGACATTTTGTTTGTAATGAACTTTACAACTTGTGGGGAAGGTACTCAGGGACAAGAAAAGTGGGAATAAATGAGGGGCGGCGTAACAGTGTTTGACAAGAAATATACTCATTACCAAATGTAACTGTTATTCCTCTGTACATCATGTTTTTAATAAAATAAAATGTTAAAAAAAATTTAAAAAGAGAAGAACCAAGAATGACTTTTAATGTATGATAAGAAAAATTTCAAGCCATAAAGAATAATCACCTAGTAGGAAATACTTTCAAATTCAAGCCAAACTATAATTGCATATCAAATGAGCAAATAATGTATTACAATCATATTTCCCTTCTAAAAATCCTTATCAAGAATTATCAAGAAGGGGCTGGGGATATAGCCTAGTGGCAAGAGTGCCTGCCTCGGATACATGAGGCCCTAGGTTCGATTCCCCAGCACCACATATACAGAAAACGGCCAGAAGCGGCACTGTGGCTCACGTGGCAGAGTGCTAGCCTTGAGCGGGAAGAAGCCAGGGACAGTGCTCAGGCCCTGAATCCAAGGCCCAGGACTGGCCAAAAAAATAAAATAAAATAAAAAATTAAAAAAAATAAAAAAAAAATAAAGAATTATCAAGAATCCTTACGCAAGAACTACAAGCACCAGAATTACAAACACAACGATCCAGAATTAGCATATTGCTTTAAAAAATACATCCAAATTGCAAAATATCATAGAAATAAAATTACATCGTACAGATAAACTTATTAACCCTCTTTGTACACTTCCAATTTTTTTCTTTTTTTTTTTTTTATAAAACTGATGTACAGAGAGGTTACAGTTTCATACATTAGGCATTGGATACATTTCTTGTACTCTTTGTTACCTTGTCCTTCATACCCCCCTCCCTCCTCCCCCTTTCCCCCCCCTGAGGTGTTCAGTTCACTTAGACCAAACAGTTTTTCAAGTACTGCTTTTGTTGCTGTTTCTCTTATTTTACCCTTTGTCTCTCAATTTTGGAATTCCCTTTCAATTTCCTAATTCTAATACCAGTATACACGGTTTCCAATATACTCAGATAAGATTACACAGATAGTGTAGATACAATCACAAGAAGGTGATACAAGAACATCATCAATAGTAGAAACTACAGATACTCAAGGGATGTTGAAAGTAGTTACAACTGTGATATAACAATCATTTCCATAAAATGGAGTTCATTTCACTTTGCATCATCTTATGTGATCATAAGGGTATAGCTATTGGGCTCTTGTGATCCTCTGCTGTGACTTGCCTAAACCTGTGCTAATTATTCCCAATAAGGGAGACCATAGAGTCCATGTTTCTTTGGGTCTGGCTCACTTCACTTAGTATAATTTTTTCCAAGTCCTTCAATTTCCTTACAAATGGGGCAATGTCATTCTTTCTGATAGAGGCATAAAATTCCATTTTGTATATGCACCACATTTTCCTGATCCATTCGTCTACTGAGGGGCATCTGGGTTGCTTCCAGATTCTCGCTATGACAAATTGCGCTGCGATGAACATTGTTGTGCTGGTGGCTTTACTGTGATTTTGTTTGTTGTTTTTCGGATAAATACCCAAAAGTAGGGTTGCTGGGTCATAGGGGAGTTCTACGATTAGCCTTCTGAGGAATCTCCATACTGCTTGCCAGAGTGGCTGAACCAGTTTACATTCCCACCAACAATGAAGTAGGGTTCCCTTTTGGCCACATCCCCTCAAACAACTGTTATTGTTAGTTTTCTTGATATGACATTCTTACTGGGGTGAGATAGAATCTCAATGTTGTTTTGATTTGCATTTCTTTTATGGCCAGTGATGTAGAGCACTTTTTCATATGTCTCTTGGCCATTCTCAGTTCCTCATCAGAGAAGTCTCTTTGTAGGTCTTTAGCCCACTTGATGAGCGGGCTATTCGTTCTTTGCGGTTTTGTTTTGGAGGAAGGTAATTTTTTTAGTTCTGCATATATTTTAGATATGAGGCCTTTGTCCATTGAATGGCCAGTAAAGATCTTCTCCCAGTCTGTGGGCTTTCTGTTTATCTTGCAAGCTATGTCCTTTGCCATGCAGAAGCTCTGCAGTTTTTTGTTTTTTTTTTTTTTTTTTTTTTGGCCAGTCCTGGGCCTTGGACTCAGGGCCTGAGCACTGTCCCTGGCTTCTGCCCGCTCAAGGCTAGCACTCTGCCACTTGAGCCACAGCGCCGCTTCTGGCCGTTTTCTGTATATGTGGTGCTGGGGAATCGAACCTAGGGCCTCGTGTATCCCAGGCAGGCACTCTTGCCACTAGACTATATCCCCAGCCCTGAAGCTATGCAGTTTGATGCAGTCCCATTTGTCCAAACTTTCTTTGATTTGTAGCCTTTCTGGGTCTTTGTTAAGGAAGTTCCGTCCTGTGCCAAGGAGCCCAAGCGTTTCTCCTACTTCTTCCTTTAGTGTTTTCAGGGTGTCTGTTTTGATTTCGAGGTCTTTAATCCATTCGGAATTGATTTTGGTGCAGGGTGATATGTAAGGATCTAGTTTTAGTTTGTTGCATGTGTTGAGCCAGTTTTTCCATCACAATTTGTTAAAGAGGCTATCTTTCTTCCAAACTATTGTTTTAGCCCCTTTATCAAAGATTAAGTAGGCGTAGTTCTGTGGGTTCATTCCCGGGTCTTCAATTCTGTTCCATTGGTCTTCAGGCCTGTTCCGGTGCCAATACCAAGATGTTTTTATTACTATAGCTTTATAATACAACTTGAAGTTGGGTATTGTAATTCCTCCAGCACTGGTCTTTCCGCTTAGGATTGTTTGTGCTATTCTAGGTCTTTTATTATTCCATATGAATTTCTGGATTGCTTCCTCTATTTCATCAAAAAATGGTGTTGGGATATTAATGGGTATTGCATTGAATTTGTAGATAGCCTTTGGCAAGATTTCCATTTTGACAATATTAATCCTCCCAATCCAGGAGCATGGGAGGTTTTTCCATTTCCTTAGTTCTGACTTAATTTCGTTTTTCAGGGTTTTAAAGTTCTCCTCAAAGAGGTCTTTCACTTCTTTGGTTAAGGTTATTCCTAGGTATTTTATGTTTTGGGGGACTATTGCAATGGGAGTTGCTTTCCTGATATCGGGTCGTTAGCATACAGAAAGGCCGTTGATTTTTGAAGGTTTATTTTATATCCTGCAACTTTGCCAAAGTTTTGGATCAGCTCTAATAGCTTGGGGGTAGAGTCTATGGGATTCTTTAGGTATAGGATCATGTCATCTGCGAAGAGAGAGAGTTTAACTTCATCTTTACCTACTTGGATCCCCTTTATATTTTCTTCTGGCCTGATTGCTCTGGCTAGGCATTCTAGTACTATGTTGAAGAGCAGGGGAGAGAGTGGACATCCCTGCCTTGTTCCTTATTTTAAAGGGAATGGCTTTAGTTTTTCACCATTTAGAGTTATGCTTGCTGTTGGTTTGTCATATACTGCCTTGATTATATTGAGGAATGTTCCCTGGAATCCAAGTTTTTCCAGGGCTTTTAGCATAAATGGGTGCTGGATTTTATCGAACGCTTTTTCCTCATCCAGAGATAAAACCATGTGGTTCTTTAGCTTGCTCTGATTGATGTGGTGGATTACATTAATTGACTTGCGTATATTAAACCAACTTTGCATCCCTGGGATGAATCCAGTTTGATAGTGGTGAATGATTTTTTGATGACCTGTTGAAGTCGATTGGCCAGAATTTTGTTGAGAATTTTTGCAACAATGTTCATCAGGGAGATCGGTCTACAGTCCTCTTTCCGTGATGAGTCTCTGCCTGGTTTTGGGATGAGGGTTATACTGGCTTCATAGAATGAGTCTGGAAGTGAACGTTCTCTTTCAATTTCATTGAAGAGTTTGAGAAATATTGGTGTCAGTTCTGTTTTGAAGGCCTTGTAGAATTCTGCAGTGAATCCGTCTGGACCTGGGCTTTTCATGGACGGGAGAACATTTATTGCCGTTTCTATTTCAATACTGGATATGGGTCTGTTTAGGAGGTTTAAATCTTCATGGTTCAGTTTGGGGATATGAATTTTTTCTAGGAAATCATCCATTTCTTCCAAGTTCTCAAATTTGTTGGCATAAAGGTTTGCAAAATAGTCCCTTATTATTTTCTAAATTTTGGTTATTTCTGTGGTGATGTTACCTGTTTTATCTCTTATCTTGTTTATTTGAGTGTGCTGCCTTGGTTTTTTGGTCAGGTTTGCCAGGGGTCTGTCTATCTTGTTGATTTTTTCAAAGAACCAACTCTTTGTTTTGTTGATTCTTTCGATGGTTTTTTCGTCTCTAATTGATTTAATTCTGATTTGATTTTAATTATTTGCTTCCGTCTATTGATTTGGGGTTTGGCTTGTTGTTCTCTCAAGGAAATTAAGGTGCTTCCTTAAATTATTGAGTTGCTGTTTCTCCAGTTTGTTGATGTATGCACTCAGAGATATAAATTTTGCTCTGAGTACTGCCTTTGCTGTGTCCCAAAGGAGCTGGTACTTTGTGTCCTCAACTTGGTTGAATTCCATTAACATTTGAATTTCCGTTTTAATTTCTTCAATGACCCTCTGATAGTTCAGCAGTGTGTTGTTTAGTCTCCATGAATTGTAGGATTTTCTGTGGTGGCTGTTTGAGTTGAGCTCTAATTTTATTCCATTGTGGTCTGAGAGAATGTAGGGAATGGTTTTGATACTTCTGAATTTGTACAGATTTTCTTTGTGCCCTAAGATGTGATCTATTTTGGAGAATGTTCCATGTGCTGCCGAAAAGAATGTGTATTCTGTCCTTGCTGGGTGGAATATTCTGTAGATGTCCATTAAGTCTAGTTGGTCTATGCAATTGTTTAGTTCTGTGGTTTCTTTGTTCAGTTTTTGGCGTGTTGATCTGTCCAGAGGTGATAGTGGAGTGTTAAAGTCCCCAACTATCAATGTGTTTGGGTCTATGAGTGTTTTTAGAGTCAGTAGTGTTTGTTTGATGAAGTTGGCTGTTCCTGCATTTGGTGTGTAGATATTTAGAATGGTTATTTCTTCCTGTAGGAGAGATCTCTTTACTAGTATGTAGTAACCTTCTTTGTCTCTTCTTACCATTTTTAATTTGTAGTCAATTTTGTCTGATACTAGGATTGCAACTCCAGCCTGCTTATGGGGGCCATTTGCTTGATAGATTTGTTTCCAGCCTTTTACTTTTAGAAGATGTTTATTTTGCTGGATAGATGTGTCTCTTGGAGGCAGCAGAAAGATGGATCTTGATTTTTAGTCCAACTTATGAGCCTATGTCGTTTGATTGGAGAATTAAGTCCATTAATGTTTAGAGTTAGTATTGAGAGATGATCATTTGTTCCTTTCATTATTGCTATCATGTTTAAGGCTGTGTCTTCCCATTTCTTGATCTGATGTTTACTAATTAGGGTTCATTTCTCTGTGTGTATTAGGATCTTGATTATTATCCCTGTATAGTACATCTTTGTAGACTTTCTTTAAAGCTGGTTTGGTGGAGATATATTGTTTCAGTTTTTCCTTACTGTGGAAGACTTTTATTTGACCTTCAGCCATGAAGGAGAGTTTGGCTGGGTACAGAATTCTTGGTTGATAGTTATTTTTATATAGAGTTTGGTATACTTCATTCCAGGCTCTCCTTGCTTTCATGGTCTCTGCTGAGAAGTCTTGGGTAATTCTGATTGCTTTTCCTTTATATATGATTATTTTCTTCTCCCTAACAGCTTTGAGTATTATTCCTTGCACTCTGCTTAAGCTGTTTTGATCACAATGTGTTGGTGGGATGTCCTATTCTGGTCTGGTTGATTTGGGGTTCTAAGTGCTTCTTGTATCTGTATAGGCCTTTCCTTCTGGATATTTGGGAAGTTCTCAGCTAATATTCTGTTAAATAGGTTGCCTATCCCATTAACCTCTTTCTCCAAGTTTTCCTCAATACCTATTATCCTTAAATTGGGCTTCCTGATCGTGTCTTGAATCTTCTGTAGCGATCTGTTTTGTTGATTGGACTGGATTTGTATTGATTTTTGATCTTTCTCCATAGAATCTAAGGAATCTTCAGCTCCTGAAATTCTATCCTCTGCTTCAGTTAGTCGGGACTGTAAGCTAGTTACTTGATTTCAAATCCCTTTTGCTTCTGACTGGTCTTTCCTGATGATTTCCATGTCATTTCTTAGGTCTTGTATGGACTTCTTTACTTCATTAACTTCATTACTTTGGTTTTGAGAGTTGTCTCTCAAATCTCTAAGCTGGTTAGCTATCTTTTCATTTGACTCTTGAAGTTCATTTATCTTTCTATTTGTGGATGCCATGAAATTCTCCATTAATTTTTGCTTTGCCTCCTCACGCTCTAGAATAATTTACTGAAGAGATTCAAACTTTTCATTTATCATGTTTATCAGTAGACTTTGTAGAGCTTTTTTGGGGTTCTCTTCTATGTCTTTGATTGACTGCTCTGCTTCCTGCTTCTTTTGAGTAGGGGATAAGACTTCACTGTTTGCCATCTTTCTTGTGTTTCTTCTGCCCAATTGAATTGGGGATGCCAGCCTACCAGCACCTGTGAGCACCGTTTAAGGCCCAAAGCAGCCCTAACCAAGCACTGTTGTGTAAATCTTACAAGTTCACAATTATGTACAGTTACCCTGTATACTTGTCTATAAAATTAGATTTGGTGTTCCTAAAGAATACAATTTCCATATAACAACTGATCCTGGGCCCTGTATTCAGTAGTTACTTATTTACTGTTACAACCCTATACGCAATTCTTGTTTTTATATTAAGTTCTCTTAGGACTTGCTTTCTCTATGAACCCCTTTGATTCACTCTTATTAAGCTGGGATACCCTCTATCCAATAACCAGGAGTCTTTGCAGACTGGAGGTCCAGGCAGTAAGTCAGGAGGGTAAGTTGGAGGTAGTAAAGAGAATAGAGTAAAATGTATTGGGGAGGGGAGGTGGTGATTTTGGTTTAGTTTCAGTGACGTGGAAGTGTTGAAAAGAGTAGAATCAGTAGAAAGAATAAGGTTGCAATGATAGATAATGGAGAGTTAGCAGAAAAGAGTGGAGGTGTTCTTCATAGGAAAGTAAGTTTTAAAGAAAGAGAATGCAAAGAGAGAAATAAAGTAAAAATAGTGGGAGACAGATGCACACAACAGAGAAAAATTATGTTTTTATTTTTTTAATTTTTTTAATTTTTTATTTTTTTGGCCAGTTCTGGGGACTGGACTCAGGGCCTGAGCACTGTCCCTGGCTTCTTCTTGCTCAAGGCTAGCACTCTGCCACTTGAGCCACAGCGCCCCTTCTGGCCATTTGCTGTATATGTGGTGCTGGGGAATCGAACCCTGGGCCTCATGTATATGAGGCAGGCACTCTTGCCACTAGGCCATATCCCCAGCCCCGAGAAAAATTATTTTAAAAAGAAAATAAAATAAAAAGGAAAAAAAATCAGAAAAGAAGCAACCCAAATAAACAGAAAAGAAAAAAAAACTTGATAAAACAAACAGGTAAAAATAGAAAACGTGGGGAAAATAACAAAACAAAACAAACAACAACCAAAAAAAAGACCACGTTTCCGAATTGAAAAAAAAAAAAAAGTTTAAGAAATGTTAAAAAGATAAAGAAAAAAAAATGGAGTCTTTCTTATTTGGGTGGTCTTTCCCCAGTCTCTGGTTTCCTTGTGATGGTCTGCAGTCTGTATTCCCGATTGTCTGAGTTTGGCAGAATTCCGCTTGCTCCTCTATCTGTTGCAGGGCTGTAGCCTTTAATGCCTGCCTTTGAATAGGCTGTGGACTGAGCAGGGCGGGCACCTCTGGTCTGTTTTACCCGGCTGAGAGTTGCTTGCCTGTGTGAGGCTTCTGCCTCCTGGGCGGGCCGACCTCCTTGGCGGAGGTGGCCAGCTCCTTTACGGGCTGGGAATTGGGCTTCCTCTGTGATGGGACCGTTTAAATGTCTCAGGATCCTCCTTCTGGTGTTTCCAAGCAGGCGGGAGTGCTGGCTGTTTTTGCATTAAATTTAAAAGTTCCGGCAGGCAGGGCAGGGCACCTCTGGCTGAGCCTTGGCCCAGGTCCCGCCTCCCACCTGGGCAGGGGGCATTCTCCTAGGCCGAGCTGGCTCTCACTGTTCTGTCCCTCTTGCCCTTTTCAAAGATGGCTACTTTGACCTTGCTTTTCCCAGGCCCGCTTAAGTTCCAATCTGGTCTGACCCTATGCCAGTGGCATAGATGGCGCTTTGCTCTGGCGATAGGGGAAGGGATGACTTGCCGAAGCTGCTCTGTGGGCTTCAGTGAGAATATCTTTCGTGGGGTACTCATGCTTCCTCTGCAATTTCAGGTCGTCCGTGCTCAGCCGCCTCCTGGTCTCCGCTGTGTGCTTTACCTTCGTGGAGTGCGGGTTGCTGTGCCCAGGCGCTGTGCCGGCGCCGGCGCCGGCACCAGTGTGACGGTGGAATAGCGCCCAGAGCTCGAATCTGTGTTTTCAGACGGGCAAGGTCGATTTTTCCTTCCTGGCCAGAATCCCTGTACTGTTACAACTTACGCTGGTTGTCTTTATAGTAGTAAAAGTTTCTATAGGGTGAGAAAACTGCGATGCTGGAGGGAGCTGAGCTAGTGCATTGCAGCTCCTCTGCTGTCTTCCCGGAAGTCCCCCCCCCCTTTTCCAATTTTTAATACATCCCAGCAAGCAGTTTTAGAAATACCAAACAAATCATCACATTGTCCAATTTACTCTCAGGTTTCCAATGTTCATCAGCAAGGAATAGACAAAGATAGGCCTCCATTGGCCTGTGCTACAGAATGGGCATATACCCATCCGACTCCTTAGGGCTCCATGAACTGCCTATGTGCCAGCTTACTCTTTTTTCACCACATGTGGACTCCCCCTTGGGGACCGGTCTCACCATGCATGGACCAATTAAGCTGCACCTTTGCCAATTCACCCCTCTACCCCGAAGATAGGCACACAGTCCCATCCTAAGTTTTCCTGTCTTTCCTCTTGATCTCTGACTGAGAAACCCAAAGAAGTTCTTTAACAGTGATAAACATTAATATCCAAATTTCTTTTTTTTTTTTTTTTTTTTTTTGGCCAGTCCTGGGCTTTGGACTCAGGGCCTGAGCACTGTCCCTGGCTTCTTTTTGCTCAAGGCTAGCACTCTGCCACTTGAGCCACAGCGCCGCTTCTGGCCGTTTTCTGCATATGTGGTGCTGGGGAATCGAACCTAGGGCCTCGTGTATCCGAGGCAGGCACTCTTGCCACTAGGCTATATCCCCAGCCCCAATATCCAAATTTCTGACATTTAGTCTCAAATTTTTAAACAGTGGCGGGAAATTAATTTCAAATTCCCAAGGACTTTTGCTAAGCCAGATAATGTGATTACAGTGCCAACAACCTACAGCATTAAGATACCAACATTTTTTCCACTGTAATTTAAAGAAATATTTTGTTTAAACCATAATTCCTCTTTAAAGCAATGCAAAAATCCTTTAAAACATTTGGTAACACCCAAAATTGATGACTTTTTTGGAGTTTGAACTGAAACTCAACCATTTTTACCTCAGACTGACAGTTTTAATCTTGAATATGTTCACACTCACTCGCACACACTCACATACATTTCCTCAAAAGATCTTAAAGAGGGCAAAATAAATATGAGCTGTACCATTTCCAGTGGCAAGAGGTATTTTTGCCAATCTTGCAAATCACCAAGATTTAAGACAAAACTTTTTTTAACAAATGACTTTAGCTTTTATGGCCTCATTTATCAGGGCTTGCTTCTGCAACAGCGCACTTTTTCACACCAAATACTTTTCAGTTGAAGAAAGCTGGGTGGGGGTCCCCTGGGCTCAGTTGAGCCCACCCAGTACTTGACTTTAGCCTTTTAAATTCTCACTTTACTTTTTGAATGCCTTCAGTTGGGAAAAGAAGGTGGTTATCTGATCTCTTAGCCCACCAGGTGGCCTGACTGTGTTTTGCCAATTTAAGCTAGGAGCAGTTTACAATTTCAATTTATTCTGAGACTGAGATTTGCCAGTGCTTTGAACCAGGCCCTAAGCTGCCTGTACCTATCCAACTGCCCCATTATAGAAGGGACTTCCTGGTCCATTGACATGAAGAAAAACATCTTTATCCACTTGAGTTGGACTAATGTGGCTTCTCTATCTACTGTTATTGTATCATTTAAAAATATTGTGTTTTCATTTGGCTTATCAAATTTTGGAGGTCAGAAGGCAACTTCCACCAATATGTCAGTTTTGCACAAGTGTACTTTGAGTTGACCTGAAATGAAATCATGTTTCAGAGAAAATGTGTGGGCTGGGAGTGTAAATTAATGGCAGAATTAGTGCCTGTTAATCCCAAAGCCCTGGATTCTTCAACACTGAAGACAGGGAGTAGCTGGAGGAGAAGGAGAAGGGGAGGGGAAAGAAAGTGGTGACTACACAGAGAAAGGAGAAGAATTAGGATAAGAGAATACTGAAAGTCAGGGCAAGGAACTTCATCTTCAAAAAAAAATCCCTCATCTTTGCTTTTATTTACTCAAAAAATAGGCTTTTCTGATAGTAAAAAATGGAATATGATTAAAGTACCAAGAATTGAAATGATTATGTTTCAGATGTGCTTTACAATAGTTCTTTTCCATAAAGTACAAAAATTAAAGTTTGTTTTATCTGTTTTATTTATTTACTTATTCATTCACTCATTTATACATACACACATACATACAAATCCATTCTTACATCTTTGAGCAGGATTTTATCTCCGTTCAACAAAGACCAACCTGAAAATACTAAAAACAATGTGTTTGCTTTGTGTAATTTGTGTGATATGTGATTTCATTTGTGTGATATATTGTGTGATATGGTTAAATACATTACATTAGTGAAATAAGCTGGTTTTCAAATATTTCTGTTTATTTTAGAGTAAGTGGATATAAATCCACAGATAATGGGTAATTGCCACAGTAAGCTTATTGCTGGATTTCTGAATCTCAGTACTGTAAACATTTTGTGGTTGAGCATTCTTTGTCACATCATGTGCATTGTAGAATATTTAACAGCATCTTTGGCCCGTACACACTAGATGCTGATAGTACAGCTTCCCAAGCTGTAATAATCAGGCAAAAAAAGTCTGTAGAACCCAGAAAAATCCTCTGTGAGGCAAAAAGCAACCCCTTTGAATCACAGATAGGCCCAGGGGACTGTCTCATCATACATGGAACAGCTAAGCTGCATCTTTGCCAGTTCACCCCTCAACTTTAAAGATAGGCACACAGGCCCATCCTAAGTTTTCCTGTCCTTTCCTCTTGATCTCTGACTGAGAAACACAAAGCAGTTCTTTAACAGTGATGAACATTAATATCCAAATTTCTGACATTTAGTCCCAAATGTTTAAACAGTGGAGGAAAATAAATTTTAAATTCCCAAAGACATTTGCTAAGCCAGATAACTTGATTACAGCGCAAAGAGCCTAACTCATTAAGACACCAATATTTTTCAACTGCAAATTAAAGACATATTTTGCTTAAACTCTAATTCCTCTTTATTTATTTTATTTTTTTTTTTTTTGGCCAGTCCTGGGCCTTGGACTCAGGGCCTGAGCACTGTCCCTGGCTTCTTCCCGCTCAAGGCTAGCACTCTGCCACGTGAGCCACAGCGCCGCTTCTGGCCGTTTTCTGTATATGTGGTGCTGGGGAATCGAACCTAGGGCCTCGTGTATCCGAGGCAGGCACTCTTGCCACTAGGCTATATCCCCAGCCCCCCTAATTCTTCTTTAAAGCAATGCAATAATCACTTAAAACATTTGGTAGCACCCAAACTTGATTACTGTTTTGGAGTTTAAACTGAAAATCACCCATTTTTACATCATACTGCCAGTGACCAACCAAATTTAAGACAAAACTTTTTAACAAATAATTTTAGCATTCTCTGGCCTTATTTACCAGAGCTTGCTTGTCTTAGCAAGGAATTTTAGTATACCAAATATTTTTGGGTTGAAGAAAGCTGGGTGGGGGTCCCCTGTAGCTAACCTGAGTCCATCCAGTACTTGACTCTATTTTTTAGCCCAATTTTGACTAGAGCAATGTAAATTCTCTCTTTACCTTTTGAATACATATAGTCGGGGAATAAAGGTGGTTGTCTGAAGCTGATGTCTTAGCCAACCAGGTGGCCTTTTTTTTGCCAATTTAAGCAAGGAGCACTTTACAATTTCAATTTACTCTGAAACTGAGATTAGCCAATGGCTTTAACATGGCCTTCATCTGCCCGTACCCTTCTAACTGCCTCCTTAGGGGCTTCCTGGTCCATTCCCATCAATAGAAATATCCACTTCAGTTGGACTAAGGAGGTTTCTGTATCTTCTGTTCTTATATTATTTTAAAATAATGTTTTTTTTCATTTAGCTTGTCAAATTTTGGAGGTTAGAAGCTGGCACAAGGGTTCTTGGAGTTGAATTGAAAAAAAATCAGGGAGACAGTGTTGGTTGGGAATGTAAGTTACTGTTAGAATAAGTGCCTGTTAATCACAAGGCCCTCGATTCTTCAAAAGTGAAGATAGGGAGCACTTGTAGGAGAGGGAGAATTGGAGGGGAAGGAAAGTGGTGATGGCATAGAGAGGAGGAGGAGAGAAGGAGAAGGAGGATCAAAGACAAGCTGAAAGTCAGAGCAAGGGATTAGCTCAGTGGTAGAGCACTTGCATAGAATTTCTGAGCTTCAGGATTCGAATCCTAGGTCAGAGCTAGAGATAAGCTAAAGCTAGGACAGGATAGGATAGGGGCCAAAAGAGGGGTGTCAATGGGGTAGCCACACCCTGGTCAATGCCATTAATGAAAAAGTGCAGAGCAGAGTTGGACTTTCTTGTCAGGCCAATATGGTCACCTTCCTACAGCTCATTCAGTCTGAATTCACAGTACTCCCGGCAGCTCCATTTACCATTTACCATTGACCTTTGTCATTGTTGAATTCATCAGCTCTCTTGGCTCTCTTGGCTCCAGCTGTGAAGTGAGATGTGATGGACAGCTCCAGAGGATGAACTATGGCCGGATCCTGGAGAGGTTGGGGGTGGGGAGCCGGGTGGGCATTCATCGGGGAACAGATGACATGATGCACATCCTGGTAGATGGAGAGGATATGGGACCTGCAGCTACTGGCATCGCCAAGAATGTATGGGCTGTGTTGGATCTATATGGGCCAGTAGGTACTGTGTCCATTGTCAGTTCCTCGAGGATGGGAGGAGCCAGAAAGTAATCAGCCTCTCTCCCCCAGCTCGGACACCGGCAGTGAAGGCAAGGATGATGATGAGGGCAAGGAACATGGCCTAGGAGACCATAACCAAGTGGGTATTATACCCACAGCCCTCAAGTTCCTGGAGAACCATGGGAAGAATATCCTTTTGTCCAATGGGAACTGCACAGCCACATGGGTGGCCAGCTACAATCAGGGCATCGTTGTCATCAGCCAGCCCCTGGTTCCCCAGCTCTTGGTGTAGGTGCGGATAAAATTTCTGAACCGACAGTGGACATCTTCCTTTGTCCTAGGAGTCATCACCTTCCCACCAGAGAAGCTCAATTTCCCTGTCTCTGCTTGTGCCCTCACACAGAAAGCCTGGCTGTTGCGTGGCCGAGGTGTTTTCCACAATGGTCTGAAGATCTGTGAGAAGTTTGGGCCAAATCTGGATACGTGTCCTGAAGGCACCATCTTGGGACTGCGGATTGACAGCTCTAGGGGGCTGCATCTCCATGTCAATGGGGTAGAACAGGGGGTAGCTGTACCCAACGTGCCCCAGCCCTGCCATGCGCTTGTGGACCTCTATGGGCAGTGTGAGCAGGTGACAATTGTCAGTCCTGAGCCAGGGGCTGCCATTGGGAAAAGATCTGGAACCCAAGGGGACATGGAGAAAGCTGACATGGTGGATGGCATCGAGGAGAGTGTGTGCTGGGGTCCACCACCCACTGCTAGCCCTCTAAAGAGCTCCGAGTACCATGCTCTTTGCTCCCGCTTCCAAGAACTGCTGCTGTTTCCTGAGGATTATTTCATGCCTCCACCGAAGCATAGCCTGTGCTACTGTGAATCTTGCCGAAAGCTTCGAGGAGATGAGGCTCACAGATGCAGAGGGGAGCCCCCACGGGAATATGCCCTGCCCTTTGGTTGGTGCAGGTTCAACCTCAGAGTGAATCCCCGCCTGGAAGCTGGGATACAAACAAAAAGTGGCACATGGCATATCATGGGAGCATTGTGGCAGCTGTAAGGAGGGTGCTGGACCGAGAGGAGCTGGGAGTAGGAACTGCCTCCATTCTGAGCTGCTGGCCCTTGAAGGGAGAGCCCGGAGTGGGGTTTGAGGGGTCTGGCAAGAACTGTGCGCCTCCCCGGGAGGAGCAGCCCTCAACCCCAGTGCTGCTCTCTCCCTCTCTCCAATACGTTGGGGCCGAGCCCAGGGCCTCCAAAGTGCAATTCCGGGACCCCAAATCCCAGAGGATGCACCAGGCCCAGGTAGCATTCCAGGTGTGTGTGCGCCCTGGCTCCTACAACCCCGGCTCTCCTTCTGCTGCACTCAGAGAACCTCCCGACCCACACTTCAGCCTAGCCCAACTTGAGTGGGTCACAAAGGAGAAGGGGGCCGCACTCCTCTATGCCCTGCTGGTACGGATGGAATGAGGGGTGAAACACCACTACTACAAGCACAGCTGGGCCTCGGCCCTCGACTCCTGAGCGAAGATTGCCTCCACCTCATTCCAGTGACTCATGGCATGCACAAGTGCTGTCCTGGCTGACAATGGAGTATTAGCCAGGCTCCCAGATTCACATGGGAAGTGGAGTACATTTCCATGGCCACACTTTCTCTGCTGGAGAGTGAGCTCATGGGGAGGCCAGCTCCAGGCCCTGGGTCCCCTTCATGCACTGACTTGGGGAACATGACTCCCTATTACTCCCCTCCCCATCTGACTTAATTTATTTCCATTTTTTGTTTCTGGTTACTGTGATTCCAGAGGGATCTCTCCCTGTGCCCACATGACGTTGCTTTTTCCGGGACGATGGGGTGGGAGTGGGGAAGGAAGGAAGGGCCCCAGGACAACGCGGCTCTCTACAGTTGATACTGACTCTGATTTCTACGGAGCCAATAAATGCTCTCTGAGTAAAAAAACAAACAAACAAACAAAAAAGAGCTTATTTATGATACCACTCTAGGCTACTGTGGTATATATGATTAGATTTCTACAAGAAAATTAATTGATGCACAACTCTGATCTAGAACTCAGTACCCGAGAGTAATTACTGAACACAGAACTAACCAAAAAAGCAAGAAAGGCCTCAAGTGTGAGAACAGAGCTACATTCTCCAGCTCCAATCTGTAAATGCATCTGTATATCTATATATTCACAAACATGTGTTGTAATATATATGTATGCTTTTATATTTACATGTATCTTCTATTCTCGCCTTGAAAGTTTCTTCATTCTTACATTACATACACATAAAAATGTGGAAGCATGGCCAGTTCTACCTGAAATTGCTTTCAGAGTAACAGATGATTGTTGTTTTTTGTTGTTGTTTGTTTGTTTTTGGTCTATTTCATAAATGTAATATTATTAGAATAAAAGCCTTCTAAATGTTTTACACAGATTTAGCCATCTGTTACATAGACTGCTATGCTCTCTATTTGTTCATGGATTGTCTGGATTGTTTTAAAAATAAGTAATTGCCATGTATTGAAGCACTGGTTGAGAAAGAAAAATAAGCAGAGAAAATATTGGAGAACACTAAAATCAGTGTGTCACAATTAGGCAATGGTACTGATTTATTACAGGGCTCTGTCAATCTGAAGACCTCTGGAGAATGAATCAAAACTCATCTGTCTTCCTGGCAGATGCAATGTGAAGCAGCTCAAAATAAGGCAGTAGAAAGGGATAGAGCTTTCAGTAAACCACACATACATGCTCCAGCAAAAATACAGTAACATATTTTATATTTTTATTTTTAAAATCTACATGAAAATAAAAGTACACACAATTTGTCCTAACCAAAAAATACAAATATATTTGTAAATGAAGAAGAGATTTGCAAAACAGCATCATCAAATAGAGAAAACAATATCTATTTTAAAAGTTTATTAAAAATTAAGTTTATTAAAAGTAAATGGAGCAATACATCAATTGAAATGCAATATACAACCAGCTAAATGCACTGAGTCTTTTTGCAAATAAATAAGAATACATCAAAAATATGAAAATAGTATTAGCAAAATTGCATACATGAGTCGTTTTGTGATTTGATCTGTAAGCAGATTTTGCACAGTTAAAATTCTACATAATTGAATTGATACATATTTTCTCATTAGATTAATTTATCATTGAATAAAAACAGCACTATAAAATTATTGTAAAATTGTGGTGTCAATGCTATGGTGAAACAAAATATGTATGCACACATATATTCCATAATTTTGAAAGATTTGTAAAAAGGTACAGAAGTATTATTTCCTGCTTAAATAAAAATGTAATTTATTTTGGAGAGTATAACTAAATAGAATAACATCTATGAGCATTTGTAACAGTTCTACAACATCATAATTCTTTAAGATAGTATAGCTTTAAATCTAAAATATATGTCTTTTGAGTTATTGGTCCAGACGTTTCTACAAAATTGGACTCACTGAACACTTAGTGTTCTTATTACTCAGAAAAGTAAAATTTCTTAAAGAAATAATTAGCAGTTCTATATTTTCATAGTGGGGAAATATCATGAAGTTAACATGTGATTTTTCCTTCTTTCAAAATACTTTTTCCTTTCTGACTACTTATGATTGTGTTTGGCCTTTACCAGAGTAAATGATAATTATTGTTACATTACTCTTCTTTTTATCATGCATTGAATTTCATTAAAAATCATTAGTCAGACTGTATGTATTTTGAAGTCAAATTCATTGGATTAATTTGATGCATTGTCTCATCAGATTAAACAGTAACTAAATATTTCTGAAATAAAGAGAAAATGAGCTTTGAAAACCCAAAAAGAGTGTTCAGTGGTAGGATTAAGTAGATGTTGTTGAGAATTAAAAGTTTACTTTATTGATAGTTCTTGCTGGAATCATTCAAAAACCCTCACTTCGTTTCTGTATAACTTAAAGTACTATCTTGAGAGAAAATTCCTCACACACTAAGTATATGGCCAGTATGGAATGATGGAAATACAGATTACATTTATATTTACAAGTCATAAATAAGGGCAGTTAAAAAATACATTGTTTTCTTTTTGTTTCTAGCATCCCAAACGTTATCTGTCCTTTTTTTGTAATGTACCTGATTATTTTGTGTTGTTAACTGGAAAAGAACATTCATCATCATTTCTAAATTATATCTCAAAAGTTCCCTGTAATTCTTTTTTTAACTTCTACCAAATTAAAATCAGCTTTATTGGGCTGCCTGAAAGTTCTCGGGAAGAGCAAGCTGCTGACATGGAAGAAATACATGTTCATATTAAAAGAATTCACATAGGTAAAGTTTTAAAACACATGACTCATTTGCAGACAATTCTTCTGATCTACAAGTCAAAAGTTGAAAATAATTTCTCCTGATATGGTCATATATCACTTATTTTTTTCTGAGAAATGCATCATTATGCACTCTTCTGGTTCTGTGAATGTGTCTTTCAGGCTGCTAGGTTGTGTGGAATAGTGTATTGTCCCTAAGATATAATTATCTACAATATGATAATATACTTTATTCTGAAGTGATCAGTAACATGCATAGCTGCATAAAGAAAATGGGCATTAAAATACTCTGTTATGGGTTTGTTGTTTTTGTTGTTGTTGTTCCATTATAGTCTATGGACACACCATCATGTTTACAGCCTTCATTGACCAAAACATTGATAACCTAAAATCATTATGCAGTGCATGACTGTGATGTGGTTGTAATCATTATTTATCTCAAATGTTTATTATATGAGCTGAATAAATTGTATTTTTGCTACATACATCCTTTGTACATATGAATACCTAGGTTTTAAACCATGAGTGTGTGAATAAAATATAAAACATCACTAATCTTACATTTATAGGTTAAGTTAAAAGGGGGTAAAAATTGCCACATGCATCACTAAATTAATAGGTTAACAATGTACCCTTAAATATAAGAAAGCCAATATTTATCATCAAAAGGATCCATGTGAGTTTACAGAAATACTACTAGTACTTCTAAAATACAGATATTAAGCCATTTGAAGAAATGTTTGAATTATGACTAAAGAAAAGTTTAACTTATGACTGATTTATCACTGATAGAGTCAGAAGCGCACTTCAGAGATTTCAGAATGCTTTTCCATTTGAATAGTGAAAGCAGCGGATAAAATTCTTGATAATATATTTTCCACTTTGAGGTGCTATATTCTGTATTTTCTGATGAACAGAAATGTTTTCTGATTTTCTGATAAACAGAAACATAACTGCTTCTATTTGCCAATAATTTGTGTGGCCTATACTGTGGCAATATATGTTAATATGAATAAAAGTAAGAAGTCAGGGCAATATTTCATGAGCCAGTATGATTCAGCACTTCAGAAAAATGGGCATAAAGAAAACAGTAATTTAAGACGTACTGAGTAAAATAGCAAAAGGAATTTGGAAAGGATTTACAAAGTAGGATTAGAAAAAAATTTCTCTGGAAGAAAAGTGAACTTGAGTAGAAGCACAAGTTCTCTTAGTCCATATTGAACAAGAGGTGGGGTGAAATGGTGGGAGAGGAGACACTGACCGAGAAGTATTGTACTCATAACTTTATATGATTACTTGGAATCCCTTTGTACAACTACTTGAAAATAAGAAAAAAATGTTCTGTCACAAATTAAGTCTGAATGCTGTCAGAAATATATTAAATCATATGTGTTACACACGCATATCTTCACATCTATATATGTATATATGCCACCATATATTCACACAATTGAAAATTTTCAAGCTAATATTATATAGGTTATTTTCCTCAGATGTAAGGATTTATTAGATACAAATATACAATTATATACAAAGAGAAAAATAGAAAGTAACTTTCTAAGTACCCATTTGCCCTAGATAAAAATTATAGAGTTAGTTGTTCACTAAAAGATGTATATTGTCTTTTTACTATTTATTTCAATTTTCTCTTTCAAATAAAAGTACCAAGAACATTATAAGTGTTCCCATATTAATAGCATACTGTAATTCTACAGAATAGCCTGTCTGCTCACCTACTCTTCTCTAGGGGACATGGTTTCTTTTATGCCATAAACAAAAATTGTTCCTTCATTGCTAGTTCTCAGATGAAGAAAAAAGGAACTGGTCTTTCTAAGGTCATGATTTAATAATAGTCAGAAATAAAAAAATAGCTAAAGGAACTGCTACTCTTTGTAAAGTTTCTCAACATTACAAGTTTCTTTTAAAAAATAACTTTAAACCAGACTCTAAATCTGGATCACTTAAAACAGCGTCTTAAGAATCTCCAACTGCTTTAAATGTGCAAAGTTTAGAGAAGTTATAAGTTTTCTTACACTAATAGATATAAACAACTTTGTTTTGCTTTTTAAAAAACATTCCTGAAACACTTTGAAGCATTAACAGTGTTATTGTTCAACAACAATAGAGAACCAAGTTAATAAAATTTTTATTTATCATTATCATCGACAAAAACAAGAAAATTCTTATAAAATCTTTGCTAATGTCTTACGATATTTACATTCTTAGATTATGGCAAGTTCATACAAATTAGTGAATATGTGTATAAATTAAAACATACTTTATCTTTACATGTTGGTATCTTATATGACTAATCATACACAGACAGCTCTTTTCCACAGAGAAGTTTATAGCTCAGAGATAAAATTCAGTAGTATTCTGGTAAATGTTTGAGAGCCATCTCTCAGGACAGGGGTGTCCATTTATAATGTTTACTTATTCCTGTAGAGTTAATAATCCCACAGTGAGTTATTTCAAGCTACCAATTGGCATCATGCAGTTGGAAAGAGGTGCTTGAAAACTACTTCATCTGTCAGTAGGAGCTGCCTTTAACACACAGTGGATTATTTCATCAACTATAAGTCAAGGCCAATGGCCTGCCGACCACTTTAGACACCACTAAATGGAAGATGATTCTTTTAGTTAAGTGGTGACAAAATGTTTCTTTATCACTTAAATTATTTTTTAATTTCAAACACTTTAGACAAGTCTCTTTAAAACTGTCTGACCTCAAAGATATTCTTTATTTTCTAAAAAACTTCAAAGCGGAAAATAGAGACATAAGAGATAGAAATGCACAGTGACAGAGCTATAGAGACAAAAGAGTAAGTCTTACTTGGCCAATAAAGCTGATCTAATGTTGCTAAGAGGCATGATTAACAGAGAGGGTTAGTAAAAAGGGACTGCAGAGGCTGAGATGGAGAGGTACAACAGAGAGGGGCAAATTCTTAAATGTTACCTAACAGCAGCTTGGCTTCTCTATGACTTGAACTGAGATCTGGAGCAAATGGAATTAAATGTGAAAAAAATAAAAGATGCCTTTACAGTTTCAGAATTGTTGAAATCTGAAAACACAGCTTTAGAATCAGGGAGATAACATACATTAAGAACAGCAATATTGGTTTCTAAAAAATGAATGAGCAATTAATTTGTAAAAGATTCTCTGATAAGCTAAAATTCTTTGTATTTAAAAGAATATTTTAGAAAATTCTAGTGTCATATCTTATCTGTGAAGAGCTAAGGATTCATGACTTTTGCTTCCACAACACTTAAAGGAAAGAAGGAAGGAAGGAAGGAAGGAAAAATGGGAGGGAGGAAGGGAGGAAAGGTAAGAGGGAAAGGAAAACTAAAAAGCAGCAACAACATATGTCCAATTGTTTACTGAGAGAAATTGGTAGGGCAAAACCAACTGAAGAATTGACTTATCGGTTGAAGAAAAAGCAAGAAAAAATATTCAAAAGAAAAAAGAAACTAAAAAACATAGTAGAGGTCAAAGAGCAAAAAATTCCTATATTGGAACAAGTTTTCTGGAGGTAAACTATTATTGATGATTTTCTGGAGTAATAGGTCTTCTATGTGTTAAAAGAAAATAATAATGAGGAATAAAAATGAGGAATAATTGATTTCCTCTCTAACTAATATCTATGTGATTTAGATTGTAACTAAAAATTCTTATTGGGTAAATTGCCATGGATTTGTCTTAGTTACTTAGTTTTAAAATTTAGAGGATATCACACACTAAAGGAAAGAATCAACAATTGAAACAGAGCCTCCATTATGACTTAATAGAATCAGAAAAGGTTGGAAAATAACTTAAAGAATGTGTGGAACCTTGAATAAAGCTATCTTTTAATGTCTGCACAATACTATTATGTTAGTGAGTTCAAGATTACCATCTTAAGCATTGCCTTCAGGGAAATTTTAAGTCCTGTCCAGTGATGCTCTGACAGTTTCATTACCCAGACATCAAAATTATGATGATGTATCTATCAAAATGGAATCAAGCACAGTGACAGAAGGGCTCCAAATTTTGCTGTGTGCTTCAAAACAATGAGCAGAAACCAAAAGCAGTGCTACCAAGGAATGGCTCTCATAGAAGACACAAAAATGAAGCTGTTTCTGGAAACAGAAATTTAGGAAAAAGAAGGTTTTGGTTTTATGTTTATTTCCTTTGTTGTATTAGCCATCTAACATTTTAAATGCACAAATGTAAATTTCTTCTCTACTTGTATCCTCTTTAGTAGCCCTCTTCAAAATGTCATCATTCTTCCAAAAAGGCAAAAGCAAAAATATATGAAGAAAGTTATTATATTATCCAATATCCTGACCCTAGTAATTAGAGATGCTTTTTACTAACAAATAAAAGAGACAGACAAAAACTTCCCTGGTGCCCAGATAGGAAACTGCTTCTAGTACATCACAAAATTAATGACATTCACGTAGCAAATGGTACAGGTTACAATTAATTAGTCTAAGGGTAAAGTATAAAAGGTGGGAAAAAGAGAGAGAAATATGTGTTTTAAAGAATGAAATATCATATGAGACATCATAGTTGATATTAGGTTAGACATATGTGATTTATACTAAAAATTATTCTAGCACATAGTTTTCTGAGATCTCTATTTTTGACAATCATTTGACAGTGCTTAAATAAACAGGCCTTTCTTATATCCTATATTGCAGTCCAATAATCAAGAGGTGAAAAGTAAAGAGCTATACTTTGTCTACTATGTACATTGTAACATGGCCAACAAAAGGCTTTGCTTTGTGTAAAAGTAACATTGCTGTCACATAAAAACAGAAGAGAAAACAAATAGATTCACTAAGCTGAATGGGCCCTGATTATCCATGTATTTCTAATACTTCACACCAAACCAAACTTTATTCTTACTGCATTAAAGAATAAATATTAAATTCCCTATATTAAAGAAATATTTTATTAAATATTATTAAGTATTATGTTAGAGGAATATTAAATTTCTTTTCTTTGATACACAAAAGAAAAGAACAAAACAGTTGACTGACTCTTCTGGTTTTAACAACTTTATACTTAGGATAATTATTTATCAATTCGAAATGGAAGAGAAAATTTGTCTATATGTAATCAATGTTAATTACAAAGATATGTCTGTTTCAGAGTCTCAGTAGTAGGACTGAGTAGAGCCATGACACCATTAGAGAACACTAGTCGATATGAATAAAACAATATTGATCATATATATGAGACAGGGTTAACCCTAGATCTAACAAAAACACAATAATATTGTCTTAAGTATTGATTTAGACAAGAAGTTGCCTTAATTTTGGAAGAATCCGACAAAATATATTTTCCAATAAATTTATAATTAAATCTTAAGATGTAAGTTATAAGGTTATTTTTTTCTTGTAACAGAAGGACTGAGTGCTGTGGCACAGTATTCAATCCTAAACAATATGTCAGAGGAGTTAGTGATCTGAAAAACGTCTATTCCAGCCCCATGTGTTCTGGCAGTAAACCCAATGTGCCCTTTATGGTACTTGGTTGACCTACAGAACAGACAATAAATCCTAGGATAACCAAATTTGTGATCCTGATGAGGAGATATACCAGCCCAGCTACTCTCAAGGGGTAGTGAGATCAGTGGGTCTTTAAGGGTTCACAGCAAATCACTACAGAAGATGAGAAGAGGAGGAGGATGCCATCAAGAAGTTTGTGTATGTCCTAAAAAACTAAGAAGAGTGAGGGGAGGGGTAGGTAGGAGAGTGATAGGTGAGAATGTTGAGAGATATAGCATTGAAGAACATGCATTTTATACATAACCTACTTTGTGGAAGGGCAACTCTATTGTACAAATACTTAAGGATTTAAAAAAGCAAAAAAAAAAAAAAACAACCTTTGCTAAAATGTTATTGATCAAAGTTTTAAAAGCAAATCCTGAATCAATAATGTGAAGATAGTCTCTTGGGTTGTCATGGTAAACAATACTAATTATATAATGTCTTTGCAAACAGATACTGCAAAAGGTATGATTTCTCCTACTTTTACACTAAAGATATATTATTTGTTTTCCATCATCTTTTTACTTATATTAGTCTAAATTTGTGTAGCCTGTTGCAATGTAGATATGGTTTAGATATGCAAGTGTAAAACATATGTTTAATATCATCCTGTTTATCTACCAATAAAAAATATACTTTGTGCTCCCTGGACAAAATGAAGGATAAATCTTTCATCTCTCTAGCAAAGAGCAATGTTCTTGACCCACACACACCATAAGGCTCTTTAGTATTCAGATTCTAGCAGCCACTTTTTAACTTATTCACTCACTGATTTTCTCAGTAGACATAATTTATTCGGAAAACATATCTATGCTTTTCTGAGAATGCCAGACCTTGAAAATTAAGTCAAAGTACTGCTAAGTACTCTCTTCTGTTATCCTTCTCAAATGGAATCATATTGACCTTTAAAAACTGAAGGTGAGCTGTTCACCAAGTTGGAACTGAAAGGGAAGTAGCAACTTCAACCATTCCAATGTTCAGGCTTTGAAGGCCAAAAAAAGGAGTCCTGAAAGATATCCATATCTTACAAAAAGGAGACATTTTCTCTCATATGTGGAACTAGAACTAAGGTATACAAGTAAACACATATAGGGTGACGGAACCTTCGCGTCAGCTTTCATCCGTTTGACATGGATCGAGGGGAGGAAAAGCCTCATAGGCAAGGCCCAGGGCCGAGACTGCGTTTACTTCTCCTACTTCTCCTCGCATTGCTAAAGATATGCTTTGTAATTAGTATATTTGTATTTGTAACATATTTCCGGGAGATAAAGGCATTGTAGAGAAGGAAGTGTATGACTACGTGACTGACACAAAAATAACTACTTCCTCACCAGTGGGGGAAATGACAGCTGTTAAAGCCCAGGATTGTTGCAAGGGGAAAAACCTGCAAGAGAGCTGTATGAGTAACTTAAAAAGAAATCTATTAGTGATGAAGAGAATATGTAGGATCCATCAAGGCTCCCATGTCCCTAGCTTTAAAAGCTAGAAAACCCATGTTAAATCCCAAAATTTGGACTTGGTATTTGGGGCCCTACAACGTCGTCCACAAAAGAGAAACCGTTAATTCCCACCATAGGGGGACCTTTCTATGAGGCATACATAATAGGAAGGAGAATTTGGAAGGCCCCCACAGCAGCAGCAGTTAATGGGAAAATGTTTTTGACCACACTTAGCCTGGAAAGATTTTGGACAGGATATTATGATCATGAGGGAAAAAGGGAAGTTAGGATTAATGGCAGGACAGTGAGATGCACAAATCTTTCTATTTGGGAGAGAATAAGGAAGTTTGGAAAGCCATGGTGCACAAATAAATTAACATAAAAATGAAAAATGGGTAAACAGTTACAACAATGCTTAAAGAAGGAAATGTGTGTAGGAGAATATCCACAAAAAATTATACTTATGCCTAATTAGAACCTGACAGTAAAGTAAAAAGATAATGGATTTTAAAGGACAATTATAAAAAGAGAGAAGCCCTTTGAGATTTTACAATTACTAACCATTTTAAATATTTGGTTAATTTACTTGGCATTTGGTAGGATAAATAAAAAAATAATGTGGAAACTTCAAGCTTTAAGAAAAAGAGATATCTCACACCTCTGACTAAAGTTTTACTGTGGTTAGAAACTCAATGTCTAGTCTGACAGGATATGTTAAAATAATTATAGACAGCTGAGCAATATACAGACGACTGGTTAGAGTATACTGGAAAAGAAAAAAAACCTTGGAGTAGTGTGTGAAAGATACTTGCTTTAAATAAATAGATGCTCTTATGTAACTATTTTCCTGCTTTAAAATAGTATAAATAAAGACCTCTGAGCTATTTGGGCCAGAGGCGAACTGATCACTTTTGGCTCAATGTCTCTCACTCCTGTGCCTACTCCACACTCCTTCTTGGTACCCTATTGACTGATGTGGCTGGCCCACAGCAATAAAGCTGTATGCAATTGTACAAAAATATATTAGCCAAAATATGTCATTTGTGGTATAATTCCTTGGAAAATCTAACTCACAAACCAACAAAATAAATACCAGGAAACTGGTATTTCAAGTAGGAGGAGGGTAGATGAAGTAAGACAAGAGAGTGGGGGAATAATCCAGTCATAATAATCACTGTATATCCTATGAAATTAAGAAAATTGATGGAGGAGTATGGTTGGAAAGGATGATGAAGATACATTGTACATGTAAATCGAATTATTGAATGGTAACTCCTTTGTGCAACTACTTAAAGGTAATACAAATATGAGATTTATTTTTAAGAAATGATAGATAGATGTGTCATTCATATCAGCAGCCCTAGATATTATGGCTCTGAAAGCAATGCAAATACCTTGGAAGAGCATCCCCAGGAGAAATCCACCTGGCCACTATGCTATCCTTACTATCCTCAACCCTGAGTCTGCCCTGAAGAATTTAGAAGACTAAGACACACTGGTGTCCATTGAGAATGCCAGGACAGCAAGGACTACATCAAGCAAGTTATGAAGAGGGTGTGGATCATGGGTGTGGCCAAAGTCATCAAGCTGAGGGAGAAGTTTTGTGTTTAATAACGATAGATTATGATATTCAGATGCCAACCAAAACAAGATCGTCTAACTTCATCCTAGATTTTTCTCGTACTGAGATTTGACCTCAACACTTTGGGCTTGTTCTGCTAGTCCTCTACTATATGAGCAGACTCATACTACTCTTGTAAAAAACCATTCCCTAATGCCTGAAATAGGGTTTGTTAAAACATATGGGTAACAAAGGATTTTTTTTTGTTTCTTTATTGTCAAAGTGAAGTACAGAGGGGCAACAGTTTCATATCTGAGTCAAGGAGCCAGGTTAGATCTCAGGAAGGTGAAGGCAGAATTGAGAGAAAGACAAAGATGAATCACATTAAGAAAGATGAGGAACAGTACACTCTAGAGCCATTGTAGTTTTCCTTTCCCTGTCTTGTAATTCTGTTTGATGATTTTAGGATCTAATTAAGTCCATTAAATGCACATCTTTTTGCTCAGAATGCTTTATGGGTGATGAGTTAGGTCTACTCTTAGGGCAAAGCTTGAATATATATTTTCTGCTCTGAATACACATCACCTGATAATTAGGGCGCCAGCTGATGAACAGACTCAGTGATGTTATTGGACAAGGACAATTAACAATCACCTACCAGGAAACGAAAACCATAGCTGAGATTTCACAAAAGTTTGGTGCCTTGGATGTGTGTGTATATGTGTGTATACATGTGTGTGTGCTTGTGTATGTGCTTGTGCCCTCAGATTCCTTGAACAATCTCTCTATAGCCACTTCCAGGTTTGATTGAATTTCCCAGTAAACCACTTGAACTTCTCACTCTAAGAGGACTGGCTCCTTCACCTTACCTTATGGGAGTCAGGAAGAGTAGAGGAACAGAATTGCTGCCCTTGCTGGATGGAGCCCAGCACTGACTAAGGAGCAAGAAGGCTTAGTCCACTTGGGCTCTTTATGGTACTCCCTATGGGCTGAGCATGAGATTCAATCATTTTGGCTGTTCTGCACCACTAGTTTTCCCTTGGCTTCTGAGGAAACTCTTTTTTAAAAAATCACTGTCCCTAAATCCTTTCTTCAGTGCCTGCTTGGAGAAACTAAAAAACAAACGCCCCTCCCCCCCACCCCACCCCCCCAAAAAATCCAGCCTCTGTTCTCAGTGACTAGGACATTCCTGACCAGAGCTATGGCCTGTGGTATTTGGAACCTTAGTCATAACTACACAAAGACACTTAACACACAGTGGACTTTAACAATGGCGTCTACTTTCACATCTTACATTCAATGTTCCAGAGGAGAACATTAAATTTGTAAATTTCCTGTACACCCCCCCTCTCAATACTGGGTGGTAATTTTTTAACTGATTCACCCTTCTAAGGAAAGAAAAAGAGATAAAATTCACAAAAGACTTCTTAAAAGGTGTAAACATAGAGCTACCCTACAACCCAGCAGCCCCACTTTTGGGCATCTACCCAAAAGATTACAAGCAAGACCACACTAAAGCCACCAGCACAACTATGTTGATCACAGCACAATTTGTCATTGCTAAAATATGGAACCAACCCAGATGCCCCTCAGTAAATGAGTGGATCAGGACAATGTGGTGCATATACACAATGAAATTCTATGTTTCTATCAGAAAGAATGGCATTGCCCCATTGGTAAGGAAATGGAAGGACTTGTGAAAAATTGTACTAAGTGAAGTGAGCCAGACCCAAAGAAACATGGACACTATGGTTTCTCTCATAGGGAATAGTTAGTACATGTCTAGGATAGTCATAGCAGAAGGTCACAATAGCTCAATAGCTATGCCTATATGAACACACAAGATGATGCTAAGCAAAATGAACTCCAAGTTATGGAAACAAGTGGTATATCATTGTTGTAATTATTTTCAACATGCCATGTGAAATGGTACCTTTTTTTTTTCCTCTCATATTCCCTTCCCATGATTTTACCCCTGTCACTGTAACTGCTCTTGGTACCCTGGATACCGTATATACAGGTATTGGAACTAGGGAAGGGAAAGGGAATATCCAAATTGAGAGAGAAAGGATAAAAAGACAAATCACTTCAATAGCAATACTTACAAATCAATTGGTGTAAACCAACTGTACAACTCATGGGGGGAGAAGAGGTCTGGAGGAGGAAGGAGGGGATGTGGAAGGAAGTAGCAAGTTGGATAGGAAATATACTTGCCTTACATATATGAAACTGTAACCCCCCTATACCTCACTTTGACAATAAATAAGGAAAAAAACAATTTTGTGTTTTACATAAGAAATTTTGCAGAAGTGGTGCTGTGGCTCAAGTAGTAGAGCACTAGCCTTGAGCTATAGAGCTCAGGGACAGATCCCAGGCCCAAAGTTCAAGCCTCATGACTGGCATAAAATAAAAAATAATAAATTTTACAAATGCAATACTTAAGACAATGCTTAAGTTGAATTTTTACATGAGTAAATTTAGAGTTTGATTTTCAAATTTTGATAAAAAATATAGTTTTAAAAATATTTATAGCAATTGTATTGATTGGGTTCTGAGCACTAATAGCTCTTCTATTCATGATGATTGCATAGATATGTGGACCAGAGGTCCTTGATATTTCATATAAATAGACACTACACTTTCTTTTTAAAAAATTTTTATTGTCAAACTGATGTACAGAGAGGTTACAGTTTTATACTTAGGCATTGGATACATTTCTTGTACTCTTTGTTACCTTGCCCCTCATACCCCCCTCCCTCCTCCCCCTTTCCCCCCCTGAGGTGTTCAGTTCACTTACACCAAACAGTTTTGCAAGTATTGCTTTTGTAGTCATTTGTCTTTTTATCCTGTGTCTCTCGATTTTGGTATTCCCTTTCAATTTCCTAGTTCTAATACCAGTATACACGGTTTCCAATGTACTCAGATAAGATACAGAGATAGTGCAGGTATAATCACGGGAAAGGGATACAAGAGGTTCATCAATAATAGAAGCTACGGTTTCACATCACATGTTGAAAGTAATTACAACAGTGATATAACAGTCGTTTCCATAACATGGAGTTCATTTCACTTAGCATCATCTTACGTGTTCATAAGGGTATAGCTATTGGGCTCTTGTGATTCTCTGCTGTGACTTGCCTAAACCTGTGCTAATTATTCCCTATGAGGGAGACCTTAGAGTCGATGTTTCTTTGGGTCTGGCTCACTTTACTTAGTATAATTTTTTCCAAGTCCTTTCATTTCCTTACGAATGGGGCGATGTCATTCTTTCTGATAGAGGCATAAAATTCCATTGTGTATATGTACCACATTTTCCTGATCCATTCGTTTACTGAGAGGCATCTGGGTTGGTTCCATATTTTAGCTATGACAAATTGTACTGCGATGAAAATAGTTGTGCTGGTGGCTTTAGTGAGACACTACACTTTCTATAGAATTTTGTGCTAAATGCATTTTTCCTCTTTTTGCCTCATATTGACTTGTGCTTTTGTTAGTCACAATATACAAAAGCAGGAATTACATGTATATGTACACCTTATCTTCTTTGAAATGTGTAAAATTATATAGTTTTGCAAAGCCATGAAATTAAGTACTCTGCAAAACTTTGCCTTAAAAATATATTGTTATCCTATTTTCTTTTTCTTCAATCTTTTCTTTTCTTTATACATTCCACTCCAAATATACTAGGTGTAGATTCATTACTTGACATAATCTTCTTCCTTTGTTATATTAAATTTATAATTACATATTGTCAATCAGATTATTTGCAAAATTATAGCTTTCATTTTACCCTTACCCCCGAAAATTTTGTGGCAGCTAATTTGTACCAAAAATTTCAGTGGATTATGTACAAAAGAGGATTCTTAAGATTTTACTGCCCTCAGGGAAAAAATAGAAGAAGAGATATTGGAACAAACATTCAAGCAAAAACTAGTTAAACATAGAAAATGGCTTGTATGGTGTGTCTGATATGTAAAAGTTATGATAATGCTCAATGACCTCACAAGTAGTTGTGATGTTTGGAAATAGTTACTAAGGCATATGAAGGTTACCTGAAGTCTCTGACTTTCTTTACAGTCCAGTAAGAAAGGTATCGATCTGTTACATGTAGCATTAAAGTTAGCACTATTATAAATTTAATACTGCTTTCCATAATATTAACTAATATTCTATCCTCTTGGTATTCAATTACTGGTCAGTTATGCTCCCAGAAAAATGTACTTGCTGGCTTTACTAGCTACTCCTGCTGCTCCTGGAAATAACATCTCCTATACTGCCAAAATAGTACATGGCCCAGTGATAGATGGAGAGCACTTGACAACTAGCCTATCTGTTTGAAGGCTTCTAGATTTCTCTGCTTAGCCCTCTGCATTTCTACACAGCCCAAACATGGCTGCTATTTCCTAGGAAGACCAGACAAGGAAATAAATCTCTACCAATTTTGAAGTGTTTTAATTAACAACTTCCTAGGGTAAAGGAAAATATCTAAAAGTAGTATCTTTTGCTTGGACCCCTCACTGCTTGAAAAATACCTTACCTATGTTTTAATAGGCTGATAAATAGAAGAATAAAAATATCATCTGGGAAGTCAAATAACAATTCTTCTTGGAAAACAAAAGCCAATGAGTCACTTAGATTTAATTCTACTGATTAGGAATGTCTGTCTGACACAAAGATCAATTTCAACCCATCATTGACTAGAAGAAACAGAGAAAGAATTCCTTTTATTTTCTGACCTATTTGTTTGAAAATTGAAGTAAACATACATCCACACACAAAAAAATAAAACTACAAAAGTAGGTTTAGTATGTTATATTGACTTTCTGAAAGTTAGCAATATGAAGCAGGGAAATTGAATTTCACCCTGGAGGTGAAATTACTTAGCCAATTGATTATATATTTTTTCTCTTTTAAAGCATTTTTTTTCTAGCCTAATGGCTACTTCCCTGATTGTTTCCTCAGGGAAGCATGATAACCATTGCTGTTTGCCAGATTAATAGCTATCAATCCCCTGAAATTCTGCAGTTTTATGCTATGATTACCATATGTTGACTTTCTAAAAAATGTTCATTTATAGAGAATAACACAAGTAACATATTACACAGAATGAAACCTTAGAAAGTGGAATGTTTTAATGACATCCAGTCAAAAATTAATTTTTATGGGATTACATTACAAATTAATGCAAAATCAAAAATTGTGATTATTGACTGATTTGAAAAATGCACATGGTTGCATTTTGTTCATTTAGAATCCAAACCTTTAAAAAGTGCCCATTTCAACTCTAAAGTTACTCTAAGGTTGAGATGAACAAGGAGCAATTGGACAGAGATGCCTGCTTGAATCTATATATAGTCAAACAACAGAATTAAAAATGGTACAAAGTCAAAAGCAAGGTAGGAAAGGAAAAGAAATCCAAGTTAAAGTTTATATTTTTTTGCTCATAGTCAGGATGTTATATCTTACATCTGCATCAGCAGGAAGTTCAACACACCTTTCTTGCTGATATCGCACAAGACAGAGCCCTTTTATTTTTTTTTCCAAATTTTTATTATCAAACTGATGTACAGAGAGGTTACAGTTTCATACGTTAGGCTTTGGATACATTTCTTGTACTGTTTGTAACCTTGTCCCTCATACCCCCCTCCCCCTCCCCCTTACCCTTTCCCCCCCTGAGGTGTTCAGTTCACTTACACCAAACAGTTTTGCAAGTATTGCTTTTGTAGTTGTTTGTCTTTTTTTACCCTGTGTCTCTCAATTTTGGTATTCCCTTTCAATTTCCTAGTTGAGGATGAATAGTCAATTATGCAATTGTGACTCGCTAAATGCTATGGTGAGATCTGAAGTAGTTGCAGTGGGCAATATACTGTAAATATTCATCTTGAGCAGATAATGTGAAATGTTGAAGATAAAAAGAGGACATTTCTCCAGGGCCTGCTCTGTCCCATGATTATAGTATCATTAATCAGTCCTAATGATTCCTCATAATTAGTGAGTTATATTCTGTTTGAAAAGGGATCATTATGCAAGTAAGTATGTACATTACTAGCCCCAATATTAGGCTCTTTTTATAGAGTCAACATTCCTGTGCCACTTCTTTTTGCTATATTTGTCTAGTTCAGGTAGATCAGTGGGTTTGATGAGCCACCTAATCCCTGTTGTTGTCATATTTTATGTATAGATTTATCATGAAAACTGACTTCTTACTAGCAGATTTTACTAAATATCTCACTAAAAATATACAACTTGTTTTAATATTCTCATCAAATGAGAACTCAGAAACATGATGGAATCATTGAGTATACCAAAGTAATACTATGTAAAAGGCAAATACACTTCATAATGCCTCAAACTGTGTATTCTATTTCCAAATTACATTTGAAATCCATTCAAGACCAAGCACATTCTGTAAAACTCCAAAGTCAGCTTTTGAAGCCTTTGTAAAGAACACAGAAGACATAAATACATATTAAAGTGACACATTAAAATGCTTTCTTTTCTCCTAGTGAACTGGAACTCATCTAATTCAAATACAAATCATGGAGATTGTCTTAAAACCTTTCCATTGTTGAAGAAAATGCTAAATTGTTATCTGCTGCACAAATTCTAAGACTTTCACCTTTCTTTGTATTTTTGCTCTAATTAGACTTCACAATATTGTTTATTGTAGCTATCTGGAGGAATGAAGTTCATGCTGTGTCCTACATTAAAAAGACTGAGTACTTGATCAATCTTTAGCCTCTTATTGTGTCTCATTAGTTTGGTAATTTATTCATCAAAAATACACTTTGAAATGCATTGGGTTTGAAGAAATTGTGTGGATCCAAGAAAGCATGCGATGTGGTGCATTGAACCTCATCACTTAGTGCAATGTTGCCTACACAGAAGATGAGAGGATTCCTTAATAACAGGCGAGGTATAGTTTTTCTATGACTTTCTTTCCTGAGGCCAAATAAAATCTAACATCTACTTACCTGTAAATTTTAAAGAAGTAAAAATACTATAGAACTGTAGCACATGGACATCTGTATTTATAGAAACCAAGAATTCTAGGTATTTTTGATATCAGCATTTCTTTTACATGAACTATCTTCATTGATTAGAGAACGTAAGAAAATTCTGAAGCCATAGAAAATCATTAAGCCTGAAATTATTTAAAACTTATTTCCCTCAATTTGAAAAATACATAAAGCAAAATTATATATAATAGAAAATATTGTTGTTTATAAACTGCTTATATATACTTATATACTACATACTATAATGTGTATGTATATGTAAGTTATGTACATATAGTTTTATAAATAATTCTATAACACATGGAGATATGGAAAAACACATATTTGATACAAAGTGGAAACAAAATTCACAAAACATACATGAATGTGCATTCCTACATATATTTTCATTTAATTTACTACCTTGGACCCAAGTCATTCTTTGGAAGCTTAGTATCAGAAATATGAAGTCACTGCTTTCTCGATAATAACTCCCAACCTTACCTCAACTATCATAACGAAATATTATGTGGTCCCTAAAATGCTATTCAGCAGAGGATCATTATATTTTAGTAGGCAATTAATCTTTTCCTTTCTCATTTGTGTAGACACATGCCCATCTGCTACTCATCCTTCTTATACCAATTTAACAATGAAAGCTATCTGGTTTTACCCAACCCCCACCTTTAATAAAATTAGAGAATCATTGTAGTTCTTACATTCAATACAAAATTGGAGGCAAAAATGAAGCAGGGGAGAGATGGATTAAAGAAGAATGGATAGCAATGTGAAGGAGAAAATCCAGTTAAGAAAGGAGATTGATTTTCTTCAGGATCTTCCAAATAGGGAGATCCAAAAGTCATTATCTCAGAACAATAATCAGTAAAATAATACATGGTGAAATTAAATGAAAATATTTATGGTTTAAGATTAACTAATCCATAGTAAACAGTTGCTTATGAATGGAGACTTCCAAAAGGAATGCAGCAATGTTAGGCATATAATAAAAAGGATTTAAGTCCATTAGATGATAACCTTTTCCAGAGAAATGGTACAGTTTGTTTTGTTCAGTAATAAATTCAAATATCTAATCTGGTACTTGCCATACAGCTTAATAAATACTTGGAAAAATCTATGAGAAAATCAATCAAAATGTAAAATGTTAAGAATTCATGCACAAGATAAGCCCTTGTGTCTCTGCTTGAACTCCTATGTTTGGATGTCTTGGGTGGACTTCCCTCAAGCCGTATCCTTTTCACCAAGCCAAGGTCACAACCAGAGCCTAGGACAGTTTTTCCAGATCACACTGGAGATTTCATGCTCAACAATTTTGACCTCAGAGTTGAGAGACTTTTATTTCTTCAAGAGAAAAATATGAGTTCAATATGTAGCTCGTTTCATGGTTCTACAAATAAAAAAAAAAAACATGTAGTTTTAAGAGGTGGCATCTTGACCTCTCTGTGTGAGGCACACCACAGTATTGGTCTGTGTAGATGGAGATTAAAATGGATTGACAATGAACTAGAGGCTGAGTCTGGAGTTGGCTTTACCATGAGCCATAAAAATGCCAAAACAAAGTTCAAGGAATCCAGAAGTTCTAAATTACAATGGCTTCCCAGGTAATTATAAAATAATGTTTACACCGGGTAAAAAAAAAAAGAGAAACAACTACAAAAGCAATACTTGCAAAACTGTTTGGTGTAAGTGAACTGAACACCTGGGGGGAGAGGGAAAGTGGGGAGGGAGGGAGGCATGAGGGACAAGGTAACAAACAGTACAAGAAATGTATCCAATGCCTAACGTATGAAACTGTAACCTCTCTGTACATCAGTTTGATAATAAAAATTTGAAAAAAAATAAAATAAAATAATGTTTACTAAACAAGAAGGATGAAAAATTTCATTTCATTGAACTATTTTCAAATTCACTTGTCACTTCAAAGTGGGTAAGCACAGGGTATGTGCACCTCTTTAAATATCCGAGTCAAATCTGTGCCTAAAAAATTCAATTTTCTCTGCTCATCCTGAAGGAAGGACATCACTGCAGCACAATTTACAATTTGCTAGCACTATCCTAGCAAACGATCACAATAGCTCACTAGCTATATACATATGATCACATAAGGTGAAGCTAAGCGAAATGATCTCCAAGTTATGAAAACAGGCAGTTTATCATTGTAGTTATTTCTAATGCACTATGTGAAATTATATCTTTTTTCTTTTGTTTATGTTTTGTCTATGGTTTAGCCACTGTTGTCACTGTATTTGATTTTTGTATATATGTTTGTCTGAATCAGGGAATGGAAGGGGGACATAAAAATGGTGAGACAAAGGATAAAAGAAGAACTAATGAAATAGCAATACTTACAACACAATATGTAGTAACCCAACTGTACAAATCGAGGGGGGGGGGGATTGGGAAAGAGGGAAGATGGGAGAAAAATGATGGAGGAGGTAACAAGTTTGACAAGAAAAGCACTCGCTTACATTTATAACTGTAACCTCTCTGTGCACCCCTTGACAATAAAAATTAAAATAAAAAAGAATAAAAAAGGAGAAAGTTTTAGTCAGGTGAGGTGAAATATTACTGAGATTTTAACTGCTCCTGTGTTTGGGCAAACCCTCTTACTTTTTTTGGTGTGTCTCTTAGAATAAGATCTTAAGCAATACTCCTCAAAGATTTTTGCACAGCTCATACTAAGTTTATTGTACTGATGTATTATTATATAGGATTCTAGATACCATGTGAAGTGGTTTTGGTTAATTCCATGTTCATGAAGTGTAGGTGGAGGAGAAAGTATGTATGTGCATTTTCAGCATGCATTCTAGTGATTTTGATATGTAGGCTCTCTAGATTACATTTTGAGAATTGCTATACACCTGAAATCAATAATAGCTGTGTTGCTTAGTGTCAGTTTAGATCTTAGGCCCAAGGGGTGGATCACAAGTATCTTTGAGGTTAACAAGCATAGCCCAATCCACTTTACCAATCCAACCTCACATGAGAATCAGAAGTTAAATCCTTAGTTAAACTAAGGGGTCATTTATCTCAAAGAGCCTCCCTTCTCTGTGTATTATAAAATACAGAGAATTAGAAGCCAATATCAGGCATAGCATCTAAAAGAAGAGATTTAGAACTGTGAGTATAAAGGAGGAAATGGCAAATCCTTAACAAATAATGATTAACTGATGTTGTAACCACAAATTAATGCAATATGAAACTATAGGGTCTGAAGTTCCTTAAAATTTGTGGTTTTTATCCTTTCATCTTCTTTTATTTTTGAGCCAAATCAATTGATTTGGAGGCATATCTAGGTTCAAATACCAAAGAGAAAGATTATATGATAGCATCCAAGTCTTTATTCAATGAGAGAAAATTATAGAAGACTTCTGCAGCCTTACCCTTTTCTGTTTAGTTTATACAATCTTTTCCAATTTCTTATTACTATGTAAATATTCATAAAATGATAGTCCTTGGAATTATGGTCAACATAGCTAACTTATGCTTGGTATGCCCTCTAGACATACTTCTGACTTAATTCATTTTTGTATTTCTTCATATCTAAAAGTTTATTACTTCCGAAATTAATGTGGGTTACTTAGAATTTCTGAAATTTTTAAAATTTTGCTTCTCCTTTGTTAGAAACACCAGAGAACACAAAACGTCTGAATATTAATGCATGACCCTCCAGAATCATTTACAAATTTCGGACTAAGGCTTATTTGATTTTCAATTTAAATGCTAAATTCAACTGTACTGGGTCATGTTTGCATTATGAATAAGGAAGTCTTATTGAATGTTTCTGCATAAGTTGAATGGAGATATTGCCTCAAGGAAGTGACTAACACTTGATGATATAGTGAATATTATACAATAAGTTGTGAGACCCATGAACAGATTCAGACAGATTCTATATATTTTGACTCAATCTATAGATATTAACCATCATACCATATAAAGTACAGCATTAAAATATATATATATATAATTCATTTATATATAAATGTGACATCAAATGTATTAGATTTGTGAACCTAAATATGTGGACTACATTTTATTTTATCATTTAGGAAAAAAGAGGACTTAGAAGTTACGCTTCATTTTCTGCTCATTACATTTTTATTCTTTAACCTGTTTTCAGATATCACATTCATTGGCTCACAAATAAGAAATTATATTTTATTCACCACCCAGAAGGTGTGAATTCTAAGTCATGTTTAAACAACCAATGACTTAACACTAAGAAATATGAATTCATCAGGAAAACTAAGCAATAACTATCCAATATAGCCATGAAGAATCCATTGTTATTTTTCCTAAATTATTTTAGGAAAATAAGTAGATATTGTAGCATATATATTTATTTCTACTGCCAAATATTTAATACTAGAATTTATTGTTTTGTGGTATATCATGCTTGTACTAAATAGAATTAAATATGTTCTGATCTCTAGCATAAAGATCTTCATTTGTGTGTATATGAAGATAAATACACATATATGTATATGCATAGGTGTGTATATATGTATGCATGAATGACTTTAACATATAAACATTAAATGGAGTTACCAAGCAGTTAATGTGATACATTCCAATAATAAAATATGTTGCCCTACTGTTTGTGTTTTATATTAGGTATATTTGTCAATGAATTTGGACCTACCTCTTCTAGAAACACTGATATACAATATTTACTAGTAAATAAGCCTTCTTAAAGCATAGAGAAATATTTCACATTCTAAAAATCATTCAGGTAGTAAGATCTCTCTTTATCTCTTTTAACATAAATATGCTTGAGTTACAATCTGAAGAGAAATACATACACACACACACATACACATCATACACACAATCTTGGCATTTGGAAGTTTAGTGTAATTTCAGCAGCATACAATTTTGGGTTCCTAAGTCAAAATTAAAGGATTCTTCTTAGATATGTAAAGCCGTGTTCTGTCAGTGATAACAAAGTAGAATGAGTCTTTTTGCTTCATTTCTCTGATTAAACCATCTGTTCAAAACATTCTTAATAATTGGCTCAGAAAAAAAGATATTATTAGAAATTAAATAATTCCATTTATTCCCAGGGACAATTATTCCACTCAGAAATCTGATAGTAAAAAATGAACATGACTGAAATTTTAACAAAGAACAATTTAATGGGAACTTCACTTCAGTCTCCATTAATAGATTACAGCTTTGTGACTATTGTTCTTCAAATTACACCAAACTAAGCACTTTGCTAAATAGCCAACATTCCCAGTAATCCCTTAATTTTCCTATATGAAGTTTATTCCATTGAGTGAAGAATATTTTTAGAGTTGATTGCCCCAGGTGTAATCTGAGTAAGGAAAAAAACATTCTTAGTTTTACATAAAAAACTAGAGTTGTTTTAGAAATTACTGCATTGTTTTTGGAAGCTACCCTAAGTAGTTGAAAGCTATCCATATTAAAGTTATATATAAATAGGATCCTAAATCTTTTTATCCCTCAGGATCCCGTAAATGCTATAACTGTCAAGAAGGTAACAGATAGAAACGTGGTACACGGTTTTAGAATTTCAGTCACAACATAGTTAATAAATTGCAGTGATATTCAGTACCCTGCTCAGAATTTAATCTAAAATCTCTAGCAAATCATTTTGTAATCATTATAAACAGTTTCATTAGGCTCCATTCTTCATCCCTTGGATTAACTATAAAAGACAATTATGTTGTTTTCTGTTTCCCAAATCAGACCATTTGTGCCCACATAAGTGAATCTTGTTAGACTCAATAGAGCCTTTTATGCTCCTCTGTCTTTTAAAAAGTCAAATTTTCTAAACATTAAATTACAGTAAAATTACACCTAAAATTTATGATGAAATAATGAGATTTTATAGTGTTAGTCATGCATTAGTTTTTGAAGAAATTAATTCCCCAATACATGCTGTTAGTGATTTCTTTGTTTTTGTAAAAATCAGACAAGCAATAATCTTTGTTTTGCAAATAAGGCACCAAATTCCTGTTGCCTCATCCCTGCAGTATAACTCAGAGTATATGCCTCACAGTAGTTTCGGTCAGTGTTGGGGAACAATTAGTTCTATGCTGTCCTGCTTCCTATAAGCCTTGCCCAGTCCCTTACCTGGGAGGACAGAAAACTATTAGCAGAGTTAAGGAAGCCTTTGTTGTGACATGTTGCCAAAAAACACCTGTAAGTCAGGAAATTCTGTATCTGTTATGCCTTCCCTCTCAAGTCATGTAGCTCTGCTTGATTGTCCTCTAATCAGGTACTATTCCTTAGCCATCTCATTTAAAACAATATCTAGTCACAATCATTGCCACCAACATCCTTTTCTCCACCTTACTTTAATCTTTCCTCTAGCATTTTTCGCCTTCTAAACTCATGTAGGTTTTTGTAAAAAAAATATATATATATATAGTAAAGGTAATATACAGAAAGGTTACAGTAATGAGTACATTTCCTTTTGATCAATGTTACCCCCTCACTCATTGTCTCCCAGTTTTTCCTCTCTTGATTTCCCTCCTCTTCAAGTTGTATAGTTCGTTTCCATCATAGGGTCTAGTAAGTTTGACTGCTGAATTGGTTCACTCTTTGTTCCACTATTTCTGTGCTACTCCTTCCCTCCCTAAATCAGATAACTTTATACACAAGACAAAAAATACAGAAATCAAAAACACTAACCAGGAAATTGCACTCAATTGGAGAGAATCTTGGAGGACTTTCCCCTATTTCACAAATTAAGTAATGAATGACTGGCAGAATTCTATAAAGTGGTTCATTTGTGAGCTAACCTTGTCCTGGAATTTGGGCTATTGCTTGCTTCTTCCAGAAGCTAAAGCTAGTTTCCTTCTGAGACTATTCTAGCTTATTTTTTTTCAAATTTTTATTATCAAACTGATGTACAGAGAGGTTACAGTTTCATACATTAGGCATTTATACATTTCTTGTACTGTTTGTTACCTTGTCCCTCATACTCCCCTCCCCCTATTCTAGCTTATTTTTATCCCTCTGCTACATTCTGCTCACTTCACACTCTGCCTCCTGAGACTAGCCCCAGCAATTATATCATTAGAGTATGAATCATTTGTAGATTCCTAACCCAGTATACCCAAACATCTTTTAAACATTAAATACTTAGTATTTGGACTTAACTAAATCCTCCAATAATAAGAGTTGGTCATAATAAAATGTACCTCATCACTAAAAACAAATGAAAAATCAGAAAACACCAAACAGGAACTTAACTAAGCATTCCTTTTTGTTTATTAAATCTAAATCTCTCTACAATGACTAATGTACTATCAGAGACACACTTTCAAAAGATGCTAGTTTGACTGAGGGGGAAAAAACAATATTTGTATCCCTTCAAGTCTCTGGAGTATACTTCTAAGCAGGGTCATCTTACTGATTTGATTCAAGATAAAAAGAGTAAAAGCCACTTTGGATGAATCTTAGATAGAAAGTTGCCAATATAAGACTCTTCAGTGTGCCCTCAAGTAATCTTGAGAACTGGGAACATGTTCAGCTTCCAGCAGCAAATCAATCTCATGGTTACTGTGGTAGGAGATTTTCACTGTCTGCTGTTGCCTTTCTCATTCTCCTCTAGAGTCCAAGACTTAAATAAGTCATCTTCAATCGAAATGGTGAAAAGACACAATTGGAAATGAATAATCTCTAAGAACAGATGCTAAAAAAAAACCCAAAACTGGCATTTGCCTATGAAAAATGAATTTGGATCTTTAACTGAGGAAAAGTAATCAGTTCATAGTAGTTTAAAAACATTTACTATATATCCTGAAACTAAAATTCCTGGTAAAAATCTCTGTAACATAGAATGATGATTTCTTGGATTCGACATCGGAAGCATTGGATAACACAAGCAAAGAATACATAAGTGGTCCTCTAATTAAACTAAACTTATTTTTGCAATACAGAAGAAACAACAAATATAGTAAAAAAAAAAATACATAGGATGGGAGGAAACCCTTTGCAACAGTGGTTCCTTAAAATTAGAAAGGAGCCACTTGAATTATTGGGAATGGGAAGTTTATAGTTTGATTCCTTGTAAGCAAATACAAATTCATGAAGCCCTATCTTAACAGAAAAAATGGTGAGCATGGTGGGTTGTGCCTGTCATCTACTGAGAATTCTGAACTCAAGGATAGCCTGGACTACCTAGCAAGACTCTATTTATTAAAAAAGGGTTTTTTTCTAATTAGTTTAGTATGATAAAATGATGCTTTTGATGGAAAAAAGACTTTTTATGAAGTTGCTATGGCTGAATTCAGTGATAGAAATTATTCAGTTATATTTATTAAAACCTTTAGAGCTCTTGTCATTTACAAAACATCATTATCTAAAACTTGTTTACTAAAAATGGTTATTTGATTGTCTGGATATAGATCTGATTAAAAAAACTAGTAATGGAGGCATAACAAAAAGCTAAACTGATCGGGAATCATGAACAAAAATATACTATCTAAGAAAAAGGTAAAATATCAAAAGGACTGGTGGAGCACACCAAACAAGAAATATAATGCGACATATTATATTCATAAACTGCTTTGTTAAATGGCAACTCCTTTGTACAGCTACTTGAAGAAAATTTTAAACCCCTCCAAAAAAGTAATGTGTTGAAATATCTTGCTTCAAAAACAAAGCAAAACATATCTTGTATTTATTTCAAAACAAATTTTCACAAACATAAAAACAATTGCCATTTTGACAGAAAGCATTTGTCTAAAAGAATATAATAGTCATCTGTACAAGACAAACACATGAAAATAGTTTGGCAACAAACAATATACTTTATCTTCACAAAAGTTTTTCTTTGGCAAAAGGTCATTTTGCTGTTCTCAAGCCAAATCTACACTTAAAGGCAGGCATTTCATGTAGAAAGTGTTGTAGTTACTTCTGGATTTAGCTGGCTGCAGAGAATGGTAAACATAGAGAATAGAAAACAGAGTGTAGCTAGACTTGTAGGTCAGTGACGAATGTTTGCCTAGCACATGTAAGGGTCTGGATTTATTGCCATCACCACAGAACAACCAAAAAATATAAAATAGAGTAACATTTACAAATATTTTGAATGTATGTGTGTACAATATACCCACGTGTATATATATATATATATACATATATATGTATATATATATATACACACACAAACACACACATTGTGTGTGTGGATAATTGAACTACTATTTCAGCTTTGCTTTTTGCTGGTTAATTGGAGGTGGAGTCTCTTTTCTTCCTGGACTAGCTTGAAGCATAATCATCAAAAATATTTTTAAAATATAGCTATATAAGCCTATTACAGCTACCCACTTGACATGTGATGTATATTCTTATTTTATAGACTTAATTTTTTTTGGGGGGGGCCAGTCCTGGGCCTTGGACTCAGGGCCTGAGCACTGTCCCTGGCTTCCTTTTGCTCAAGGCTAGCACTCTGCCACCTGAGCCACAGCGCCACTTCTGGCCGTTTTCTGTGTATGTGGTGCTGGGGAATTGAACCCAGGGCCTCATGTATAGGAGGCAAGCTCTCTTGCCACTAGGCCATATCCCCAGCCCTAGACTTAAAATTTTTTTTAAATCATCAGCTTATTAATAATAAACTGGCAAAGATGTTTTCCCAGTGTGTCCTATTTTCATGATATTTTATTTCCAATATTTTATTCACATCTTTGGCTTGAAATGTCTTTTAAATCCTTTTAATGGCCCCCACAGCAAAAATTCAGAAAATCTTCATACAAATGCATGTTGCTCTTATTTTAGTCATACTAATCCAAATATTATAAAACCACAAATGTCCCTTCTCTTCTAATGGAGTGCATCCTGACAATCACATTGTAAATTAAAAATACCCAAGCTAAAATATATATTGCATGGGCATATTGGATGTGCATCATAGCTGGGCAACACAGAGCACTGTTTCCCCCCAGGATTGCATGGCTGACTGACAGGTGCTGTCTCCTGGAACTCTTCAGAATCTCAGCAATATTGCATTGCATGCAGCCAGTACAAGAAACACCAAAACCTAACATTCAAAGAACAGGATTTACAGAATGTTTTATTTGTGCCATCATTAAATAAAAAATCATCAAGTTGAGCCATTCTAAGTCATTGCCCATCTGTATGTAAGATTTTCTCAATTTTAAAGGACATTATATTTAGTGTATATATCTATATACATATGTGTGTATATGTATATATTATTTATTTCATAATGTATTTCTAAAGACATGTACAGAAATTTTATTGCCCATGAAATGAACACATTTAAGACAAGAAAATACACATAAGAACTAAATAGCTAAGCAAAAATAATAATTTCCAAACCATTCACTTTAATAGCATAAATTGACCTTGCTTTTTGTAGTATTTATAATGAGAAGTCATTTTTTTCCTGCCTTAACTTATAAGGTTCCCCCAACAGATACTATTTTGATAATTAGTACACAGTATTTGGAGAATACTATTATTATTTTGAATGTCTTTGCTATTTGAGAATAACCATTGTCACAAAAATTGCTTTTATCCTTAAATCTAATCCTAATGAAGATTTAGCACGACCCTGGTATAATGATGCACTGCAGTAATCTCAGATACTTGGAAAGAGAGAAAAATGTCCATATCCAAAGCTGGCATTGCAAAAATAAATACCATACCCTATCTGAGAAACAAGCTAAAATAAAAGAAATCTCATCCTGTAGGATTCAGGTTTCCAAAAAACTTATATAGCAAGTACTTCCTGAATTAAATCCCAATATTACAACAAAATATTGTCAATTCTCTTCTGGAGATACAGGAAAAGCAGTAAATTACTCCAGACACCATGGAACAGCACATCATCTCATCATTTCTTAACAGGTTCACACCAGTTTCTGACCAAATCTTTTACGTAGTTTTCATTCACACACAAAAAACTGGTTTTCTGGAAGGAATGGTACAAACAACAAAGTGAAATTTCAGTCTTTTATTCAATGTCACACAGACAAAGCTCCAGATGGAAGATGCACCATTCATTACTTACTGTCTTTACTGCTTAAATACCAAAAAGAATTAAATTGTCTTATTGAAAAAATAAGTCTAGAAAAACTGGCAGCAATGCATTCTATGGAAACAGCTCTCAGGAGAATATTCTCTGATATGGAAAGGGAGAAGCAGTCCAAATCCTTCAATTACAAAAGAAGTGTGTGGTCAGATAAGTATGACTTCTGAATGCAATCTTGTAATCAGCCATTCTTCCTGAGATGCCCATGTGACTTCAGAGAAACAGGCCACTTTTCTAACAAAGATTAACATGCTTCCACTGTGAGTAGTACCAACCATTCATATCCTGACATGTCATTGAGAGTAATCCTGGACCAAAACCAGTATGAAAGGAAGGAGGAAAAGAAAAAAAGAGAAGGAAAGATTGATAACTTAAATGGTTTGATCAAAGTTAGGTGGTCACAACAGTAAGTTAAAAACAAAAACAAATGCCTTCTTCTAGATCTCAGCAGCAATGACTCCTAATGATGCACAGCAAAACTGTAGGAAACGGTTGACCTTAAAACAAAGATCATTTATTTTAGTGCTAACTTGAAGTGCACAGCATTCTATAGGAAAACTCAAATAACCATGTAGGCATTAAGGAGGAATTCCTTTGCACAATAGAAAGTAAAATAAAATTTAGCCAAAGAGTTATCCTTTTGGCCTACTAAGTCTAAGTGCATGTTAAGTACAAGAGAACTCTTTGGAAAAAATAAATTAAAAAGCAGAGGCCAGCAATGTTTGACAATAGCTAAATTCTTTAATCTGTTTCCTGTGAGATCCCATTTAGATTTCCACATGAGACACAAACAGCCTGGGAAATGGTTTTTAAAAATTATTAGGAATACAAAATTTATGTACAACTTGCAAAATTTGCATTGACCAATTCCACAGGTAACAATTCTTACTTATCTTCTTTATACTACCCAAGCAATTTAACTTCTCTAGTTACCCACATAGCAAAAGAACATTCAACTATAATCTTTCTGACTACATAATACATTTAAAATGTATTTCTAGTTCAGTATGCACAAAATATTAGCACCTTGTGGCATATATGCATACACATATGATATGAATACATATTTGATCTATACCAGAATATGTATTTAATTGCATTATATCAAATTATATTAATTATATAAATAAAAGTTTACAGTTACATCTGTTTGTAGTCATATTTTATAGAGAGTATGAACATGTATACACTGTACATATCAGCCCATGTGTAGACACACATTAATATATTTATACATTAAACAGCTATACATACTATATAAAATATATATTTATATGAGAGAAACAGAGAGATAAAGCCATTTACTTCCAGTAACTATGTGAATATGGCAGGGATTGTTCCTTCTTTAAGAAAGATATGCATTATGATTCTAACTTGCTTAACTTTTCTGATCAATTTCTTTCTCTGGCTACACTGTAAGTAGAAAGGATACATCAAAATGATAATAAATAAAATTCCAGCCACAGGCTACCTAGAGAAGTTCAAAGCCACTTTTATTCCCAATTTAAACCTACATAAATTGGAAGGTAATAAAGTAGTCTAATTTCAAAGAAATTAATATTGAAAAAAACTACTGAAGGATAATGTATAGTATATATTCCTTAAACTACTTAGGTGCATTTAGAATATTAAAATATCAATTTTAAAAGATAGAAATTGGTACTGATATTTACTAAATGAGTATTCCTGAATTAAGGGGGAAAAATTTCTTGAAAACCTTTATTCATTATATTTCTGAAAGTAATATGATTATATAAAACAATGAAAATAAAAAAATCACAGAGACTCTTCTTAAACATGACATTAAAAGTTTTTTTTCCACTTTCCCTATGTTTTATTCCTCTCTCCTTCTGTATAAACAGAAATTTATTCAACCTTTTTGTGAAAAATTAGCCAAGATTCAAAGATGTCTCCTTTCTAAACACCAAAATATAATATCTCCATGGAATATATCCTATTATGAAGTGGAACAAAATACATTAGGATACTCGAAAGCCAAAATTCTCCATCACTACTCTACCTGATGCTTATAAAGTAGCAACTTATTTATAATCACTTCAAGAGGAAGTTATTTATTTATTTGTTTATTCTGAACTGGGGTCTGAATTCAGATCCTGTGTTTATTGGATTAGATGTGGCCTCTACTGTTTAAGCCACACAGTCAGCCCAATTCTTCCTTTTATGTTAGTACTCATTTTTTAAAAAACTCAGATCATAGGAATTCTTTAAAGGCTTGTGTCTACTGCTTCCTCTATTGCCTGTAGATAAGCTTTTTACTTGTTACTTTACAGTTGATCAGGCTTCAAATTATGATCTTCTAGATTTCAGATTACTGAGTAGCAAGAATTAAAGGTATAAGCCACTGGCACCTTGCCAAAACTTAGTTTTGTAACACCAGTTGAAGTATAACTGATATCCAAAGAAACTTTACATATTTTGTGCATGTATTACAAGAAGCTTGAATGTATGCATACACTCATAAAATTATCACTACAGTCAAGGTAACAAGCAAGTATTACATTGCCAAATATTCCCTATGGCATTATTCTTCCCTGCCTTTTGGTAGTAAGACATTTACATGACATATATCTTTTTAAAAACTGAAGTATCACAAGAGAAATTCATGAGCTCTAGGAGTTACATTGAGTAACTCTTAAAGCTTAGCTTCTATACCTAAAACATTTCTATTTCCTTTCTTTGTCTCATCTACTTTTTATTTCCCCATACCTTCCTTTTTTATGGATTGCGTACTGTTATTACTCAACTTTATCAACATTATTGGCTTGTGATATATACTTTCAATGCTTATGTGTTGGATTTATTGCATACACCTGTAACTCACGTGAATATATATTGAAGTGAAATGTAACCTCATGTAGACATAACTATTTTGTAGAATTATACCAACATTTTCCTCTTCCCACATTTCCATCTGTGTTCTGATCGCTACAAAATATTGCACTTATTTTGCTGGAAATATGCAATGACTTTATTTTTAAAGAAATTGAACTAAGAAGCATATATCTATACTTATCTCTGTGACTACAGCTAAGGCTCCTTGTTTTACTGTGCATGTTTTCCTTATGTTGATAGGGGTCATCTTAATATTTCTTGCAAATATGTCATGATTAATTTTTATAGGGTTTTTTTGAAAAAGCTTTTACTTTTGATGAGAAAATATTTTATGCATACTGGGCATTTTTTCAGTACTTCAAATACTCAGACTCATTTGTCATTTGTATTGTTAATAACAACAACAAAAGTTGCTGTCATCCTATCTCTCTTCTGATTCAGCTGGTGTTGCCTTTTTCCAAATTATTTCTAGAGATTTCCTCTTGATTTTCCTCACAATTTGTTTTGCAAAACTGGGTGATCATATGAGTCCTCTGTCTTGCTATTCCTAAACTAAGAGTTTTTTGAACTGCAAATGGAGATCTAGATATTTGGTCCAGCTCCAGGAATTTGCATCAACATGACAAACACATAGTTTTGAAGGACAAGGAAAGAAGACTTGCCATGCAGTAAAAGTATGATTCAGAAAGAAACACAGCATTTCAGTCTGTCTTTGGGATATAGACATGAAACTCAAGAAATGCACACAAAAAATTCACAATTACTAAATAGTCCTGTCCCTGATCTGCAGGACAGGATTGGGTCAGGAATGCAGCTGGTTGTTCTTCATCTCAGGGATAGTCAGATAGATTCTGGTTAAAATGAAAATATTAGTGAATGGAGGATTATCAGGGGTTTTTAGCCTCCTGGGCTCTCCTGTCCTGCAGGAGAGACGGGAAAACACGCCCCACCAGGACGAGCCAAGAAGAGGAAAAGAGGACTGAGAGACTGCCACCCAGCCCCCCTCTTGACAAAGGAAACACAGACAGCCTGGGAGCCAATCAGCACTAAGACTGGTTTAATGGCGTCAATGAGCTGTTCTTTTAAACGGGTCGGAGGTCGGCGGAAGGGGAGGGGTAAGTGCACCAATGTAGGGGCTGTGAATGAATGCCTGAGCTGTCCGTCAGGGTGGAGCTCTGAGGGACCTCCCTAAGGGTCAGCCTACATCTACATCACGGCCCACAGGACCACCTCTGGGTTCACCACCAGCAGCCATCTTGGCTCACAAGCGGTCTGAGGCAGGGCAAGCTAGAACTGCCTCTTAATGATGCAAGGCGTCTGGGCAGGTGTGCCCCACAGAGGATGGCTTTGAACCCCAATGTTACCAGTCATTTAGGTCCTCTATTCCAAGTGGCTGTAAGTGGACTGCTTAGACAAAAGACAGGTGTATAAAATGGAGATAAACATATCAAGCTTCTATGTTCCTTCCAGTTAAATAAGAACCTGATATAGAACTTCTTGGCCATGTAGATTTCATCAAAGTTAAAACACTACAAACTATTATACTTTCAAATAATTTTTGTGTCTGCTTCTTCCAGATTCCATTACACAAATATTTGGATGTAATGGAACATCACAGAATATTGATATAATTTCTAGGTTTTTTTGTTGTTCATTTTATTTTCCAGTCTTGGAGCTTGCATTCAGGGCCGGGGAGCTGTACCTGAACTCTGTTGCTCAAGGCTAGCACTCTACTACTTTGAGACACACACAGCTCTGCTTCCAGTTCTCTGGTGGTTAATTGGATATAAAAGTCTCATGGACTTGCTTTCCTGGGCTGGCTTTGAATGATGATCCTAAGATCTCTGCCTCCTGAGTAGCTAGGATAATAGGCGTGAGCTACTAGCTGCCAGTTTCTGTGTAATTTTTATGCATATATATTATATTATGAATTATTTCTTCTACTGTCTCCAAGTTACCTATTTTTATCCTGATATTTGTAATATGCAATTATTCTGAAGCCATAGCTGTTTCTTATCTCTAACGGTGGAGGTATTATTTCTAGAAATAATATTTGGGGCGTGTTTACATTTCCACGACTCAATTGACATATTCTATATATCATCTAGATTATTGAACATATGGAATATCATATACTATTCTTTAAATGTCATTTATTTACATAGGAATGATTCCTTTGTTTTACATCTATTAATTTCTTTAAAGGTGAGTCATGTTTATTGACCTTACTTCAGAAGATTCTTAAATTATTTCCATTCCTTCAGAAAAGACCAAAAATTTGTAATAATTTAAGCCAAAATTTTTAGTACATGGGAATAAAATGAAAAGGAGAGTAAAATTATAACTTATCTACACACAAATTTTGGTCCTGTCTTATTGAGACATTTCAGAGCTCTATGAATTTTAGAAGAGGAACACCTTATAATTCTCATATATTTAAGCATACAATTTTTTCTAGGATGCAAACAGTTTAACACACTCATGATTAGAACCTACTTATTTAGAATTGCACAAACGGACACTAGAGAAGCAGCATAGTCTACAATGAAATTCTTTGGATTTATGGGAATAAGGAAAATTACTCAAGTTCATTACCATTTCTTCCCGTGCATAAATACTAGGTAGGTCAGAAGTGGAAGATTATAGTCAGTCCTTAATCCACTGCTCCCATTATGAATCCTGTAAGAGCAGAGGAGCTCACTCCACAACCATGTTTGAAAACACATATAATGTTTCGTTGGGTCTGGCTCACTTCTCTTAGTATAATTTTTTCCAAGTCCTTCCATTTCCTTACGAATGGGGCAATGCCATTCTTTCCAATAGAGGCATAAAATTCCGTTGTGTATATGTACCACATTTTCCTGCTCCATTTGTCTACTGAGGGCATCTGGGTTGGTTCCATATTTTTGCCATGACAAATTGAGTTGCGATGAACATTGTTGTGCTGGTGGCTTTAGTGTGTTCTTGTTTGTGGTCTTTTGGGCAGATGCCCAAAAGTAGAGCTGCTGGGTCGTAGAGGAGCTCTATGTTTAGCCTTCTGAGAAATCTCCATACCGTTTTTCAGAGTGGCTGAACCAGTTTACATTCTCACCAGCAATGAATGAGGGTTCCCTTTTGGCCACATCCCCTCCAGCATTTATTATTGTTACCTTTCTTGATAAAGGACATTCTTACTGGGGTGAGGTGGAATCTCAATGTTATTTTGATTTGCTATGGCCAGTAATGTGGAGCACTTTTTCATATGTCTCTTGGACATTCTCATTTCTTCATCAGAGAAGTCTCTTTTTAAGTCTTTAGCCCATTTTTTGAGGGGGCTGTTGGTTCTTTGTGGTTGTGGTTTGGAGGAATTTAATTCTTTTAGTTCTGCAAATATTTTAGATGTGAGGCCTTTGTCCGTTGTATGACCAGTAAAGATCTTTTCCCAATCTGTGGGTTTTCTGTTAATCTTGTGAGCTATGTCCTTTGCCATGCAGAAGCTCTGCAGTTTGATGCAGTCCCATTTGTCCAAACTTTCTTTGATTTGTAGCCTTTCTGGGTCTTTGTTAAGGAAGTTTTGTCCTATGCCAAGGAGCCCAAGTGTTTCTCCTCCTCCTCCTTTTAGTGTTTTCAGGGTATCTGTTTTTATTTCTAGGTCTTTGATCCATTTGGAATTGATTTTGGTGCAGGGTGATGTATAAGGATCTAGTTTTAGTTTGTTGCATGTGTTGAACCAGTTTTGCAAGCACCATTTGTTAAAGAGGCTATCTTTCTTCCAAACTATTGTTTTAGCTCCTTTATCAAAGATTAAGTAGGCATAGTTCTGTGGGTTCATTTCTGGGTCTTCAGTTCTGTTCCATTGGTCTTCAGGCCTGTTCCGGTGCCAATACCAAGCTGTGTTTGTTACTATAGCTTTATAATACAGCTTGAAGTTTGGTAGATTAGCAGTTAATATTTACTACAAAGTAGGTCAAGTGATCTTAGAGGACTCAAGGGTAAATATTAACTGCTAATCTCTCTTTCTGATCCCAGTCATTTCTCTTTAAATGTGATTTTTCACCCCGTACTCTGCCAATTCAGAATTCAATACCGATATTTTATTGTTTTACTATTATTCAATCATGCTTAAAATAATTTAATATGAGCATTCTTTAAGATTTCCAGGAATTGGAAAGATACATTGTAGTGCTGATTGGTAATTTAAAACATGAAAGTGCACAACTGATTCTAAGCTCTAAAATTCCGTCACAGGAATATATTTCAGACCACTTGCTTCTCTTTGTATTTGAACATACACATAGAAATTCTGTTCATTTCTGACACCGAACAGTGTAGCCCAGCTTGCTTTCTTGCTAGCTTTATATTTTCCAATAAATAGATATATATTTTTTAAAAATCTCTAAACGGACTCTCTAATTCACTTTTTATTCGTTTTATTTTCTCAATGGAATAAAGGAGGAAAAGTCAGGACAGAAGAGAAGGAAGTCTTATGAAAGCAGGTCACCTAGGTTTAAAACATGATGAAGAAATTTCTCTACTTATAATATGAATGCTATTGTCTCTTCTAAAAGGTACCTAGCTCCAAATGATATTCTTCAATGATCACATAACTTTGTCTAAAGCTTGCTATGTCATTTGTCATATGTTAGCCCAGATGGTAAGCTTCTTTCCAAACAGTAAATGGCTTGAGAATTTTAAAAACAGACCTTAGTAATAGTGTTTTTCACAATTTATTACATGATAATTTACCTGGACGATTTGACCTTGAAGGTTCTTTTTTATCCTGAGATTGTCAAAGGCCATGATTTACTGATAGAAAATTTAAGGAATTTTAGGAGTAAATTCTGTACATCCTAATGGCAAGAGCTAAATGCAGAGATCAGAACATTTCATTTAAATAGAGGTATATGAAAATATGAGGAGAGATGGAGCCAATTTGTACTTATTGATTTGATGACTATTATTTTTTAGACTTCTCTAAAATGATCATTTCCAGTTAGGGTCAAAATTATTTGTCTATGAATGTGTCTGTCCCTAAATTTCAGGAAATGATTGTTTGAAGGCTTACCATAGTTCATAGAGCATCTTGTCTGTCCTTGAATTGACCTACCAAATATTAAATGAGCATAGTCATCTTGTTTATCTTGCTCGGGTTAAGATTTCACCTACACTGCAATATTTGGGTACTATACATTCATGTCTTTTCCTGAAGCTTCTTTCACAAACTGTTCATATTTTTCTTCCTTTGTTATTTTCAACCCTGTGGCATAGCTCAGTCAATCAATTATTGCAGTCGGAGCTGATGCTGCAGGATTCAAACAAAGGCCCACTAGCAACACAAGGAAACAATGATGAAAGCAAGGCAATGTCTGTGTCACGGAATCAGCTGATCAATCCATGACTGAATTGTTTTTCAATGTATGTCAATTCAAGAACAAGGCACTGAGATATATATTTGAGGTGTGAAAAAAAGGGGGAGGTGTGATTTCCAAACAGTTTTCTTCACAACAGTGCAGAGCTGACCTTGCATTTAAGGATAGAGGATGGGGGCAAAGCTCTAGGAGACTGTGAGCTGTATGAACAAGTGCTGTTTACAGGAAGCTGTTTTAATACTCATGGGAGAGCTGAACAATAGAAGGAGACAAAGCTCAGAAAAATGCATGCCTTTCCTGTGATTGATCCTTTTATCTGTCCATTCCTGACAGATGATAAAAAGAAAAAAGCACTTACAGGGCCAGAAAGCTTCCTTCATTTATAGTCTCCTAATATGAGAAATCTTCCTTATTTAGAATTTGGCTATTAAAGCGTTCACCAGTGTATATTTTATATTCTCCTGTAATTTAAAAGAATAAAAAGGATTTAAGGATGTGAGAGGAAAATCTAGGACTCTTTTTAGAGACCTTTTGTTTTGTAATTAATGAACTTATTTGGGGCATGAATGTGACAGAAAGGATGGTAAAATTAAACAGGGCTTTGGTTGAAGTTTAGGAGGACAGTGGATGTAAATATGGAGGAAGACACTCATGTGAAGGTCAGCTCTCAGGCACTTTGGTTCTCATTAGCCACTGGGTGGAGGTAAGGATTCAACCACACTGATTCCCAACACCCTGGTTTCAACTTCCAGTAGCCCCTAGGAAATGACAATTCCATTAGAACCACACATTGTACATAAAGCAGGAGATAGACAATTGCACACTATATCAGCCTTTTGGATAAATATTTTTACTTATCCATGTATTAAGGAGCTCAGATCTGGCCAGTGCCATCATTGACCAGATAGCAAGTTGTACTATCTAGCATCTTGTCTTGATGGGTGTGCCTGGGTTCCTACAGGAAGGGAAGTCCCAAGCCAGGTAATAGATATTCCTGAATCCCAAGAGACAGGGGTGAGCACATGGCCTATAGGTTACTGAACCTCTCAGTCAAGTGCTTGGGACTGGGAGTTTCCTCTGGGTCAGGCCAGCTCAGGCACCATTATGCCGTGCCACAAGTCACCATGCTTACATCCTGGGTCCTGTCTCCTGGCTCATCTTTCGTCCCCATGGCATCCCAAGTCAGCTCTCCATTGGAGCTGAATTGGTTTATCAGTATCATTTTTGTTCTTTCTTCCCACTCTGTCCTGTCTCCTAAGAGTGTTAAGGGTATGTGTGGGCTGCAGAAGTTACTTAGAAATCTTCTGGAAGTAAGTCTCTGTGTCTCTGTCGTGTTCTGTGTTATGTTTTTCTGAAACCTGGGACCCTTCCATCTGTGGCCAGTCAGTTCGCTTTGTACTTCTTCAATAAATCCATCTTTTTTCATCTTTTTGCTTGACACTGTCTCTGAGTGGTGGACTCTTGAATGGACGAGGAATCCCCTTCCTCAAACCCTATAACAATCCATATGATTCAATTTGGCATATTTGGTATATCATCTAGATTACTGAACATATGGAATATCATATACTATTCTTTAAATGTCATTATTTGCATAAGAATACTTCCTTTGCTTTACAGCTAATAAATTTCTTTAAAGCTGAATCACATGGGATGTAGCATGTGAATGTGATGAGATTTGCTTTTGAAAACAATGCTTGAGAAGCAAGAGAAAGTTTCAGAATCATTAGAAAGATAAATTTCACATACTCGTGATCTAATACTATTCAATTTTCTTTTTAATGCATATAGAAATGACTTGCTATGCAGGTTAAAATAAAAAATAAGACATAATCCCCATCTTCCATTGTGATTATGACATGGCTAAATTCCTACACTAACAGTATACAAAATAGTACTTTTTCAGCAGATTTTTTTCAAAAGGTACTTTGGCCATTTAAGATAAAAAAAATATCATTTATTTTATTTTATTTATTTTTTTGTGAGATGTGGGGCTTGAACTCTGGGCCTGGGCACTGTCCCTGAGCTTTTAAGCTCAAAATTAGCACTCTACCACTTTGAGCAACAGAGTTACTTCTGGTTTTCTGGTGGTTAAATGGGAAAAAAAAGAGTCTCATGGACTTGCCATCCCTGAGCTGGGTTTGCACCACAATCCTCAGATCTCAGCCTCCTGATTATCTAGGATTACAGGCATGATCCAACCGCACCCTGTATTAGTACTGACAGGTTTTATTTCAGTCCCTTTATGATAAAATTCCTTCTGGTCAATATCACGTCTTTCATATTTCTCTGGGATCTCTCCCAACCTCATCCATCCCCTGCAGTTACCCAGTTTCATTTTCACATGCACTCACTAAAATGATGACCAAAGTTAACCTGTATCCTAAATTCATACAAAGTTTTCCATATACCCCAATAAAAAGACAACTATAAGAAGGATGTAGAATATTCCTTACATTTTGTGGGAGAGTTCTATTTTGTGGGGATATTTGGCAATGACTTGGATGTTTGTAATAAATTATAATGCTTTGAGAGTGAGATCCAGCAATCATACATGCTTAGCAGTTTTGAGTCAATAAGAAACGAGGACACATGAGCAAATGTGAATATAAAAATAAGTCCATGTAGCAAGGTTTTAGCAGTTAGAGAACAGAGAGGACTCTAAACAGTCTGGAAAAGGCACATTTATGAAGCAGCCATTACCCTGAAGGCTGAGATTTAGTACCCATGCAGAGTAGCCAAATCCTTAGCACAAAGCTCAGCCCCTCCTCCGAGCAACCTAGAGACATCCTATAAGTGGTGTGGCTGACTTGCTGAGAATTCCACTCCTGGAGCTTAAGTATAATCTGTCCCCAAAGGTGTTGGGGAAACCTGCTCACGAGGAGTTATCTTTTGAAAGAGGCCTGTTGCAAATGTGCACTGCCAAAGGAAGATCTTGGTCGCTGATGCTGGACAGGTCTAAGGGTAGAGGTCACACCAGCACTCACAAACCACCCACTTTTTCCCGAAAGGTATCTCTGGCACCCTCTGTTGACAAAATGTAGCATTTAAATGCCCCAGATAGCAAATTCCCAATTTGTCATTTAGAATGTGAAGGCTACACATCAATAGCCCACACACATTCCTGGTTATTTAATTTTCTTCGGAAAAAGTCTGGTAAAATTGTTAATAAAACTTTATTCCAAGCAGATAAAAAGAAAAGTGGCGAGACTGAGACAAAAACAGAATGAGAAACAATTGGAATTAAGACTGGATAAACACTATGTATGTATTCCACTTAGAGAAAGTCAGGCTTGCTTTACAACAAGGAAGACACGCAGATGCGTGATAACCTCAAAAGCATGCCAACCCCTCCAAAAAATATCAGAATGAAAAATAGTGCATACTAGAAGATTCTACATACATGAATTACAAAACAAACGAAAGTAATCTTTAGGGGAAAGAAACCAGGATAACCACTAGGTTTGGGAGAGGATGATGATAATTATGATAGATAATTATGTATGGTAGATAATAGATGATAGCAGTAAAGGGTCAGAAGGAATTTAGTAATGGTAACATTTCTATTTCCATCTGTTGATCAGATATTGACTAAACCCCTGTATACATTCCTCAAAACATCAAGCTATGCTTATTATGTGTACATTTTACTACCTGTAGTTGTAATGATTGTTTTAAAGTTTAGAGGTCTGACAAAATGACTTAAACAGTTTAGCTGAAACTAGCTAAATTCTGACACAAAGAAATTCTGTATTTTAAAATTAATTTTTGATCATACAGTTTTCTAAGAAAAAATACAAAAGGTTTTATGGTGATCAAAAATAATAATGAAAGGCATCTTCATAGTTGATTTTCTGTGGCTGTATTTTCATTAAAAACAAATGAAAGCATTTGTGTAAATAGTTTCAATTTTTGTTGAAAGAACTGTGTTTTATTCTTCAAATAATAGACAGTAATAAGACTTACAGAAAATACAGTTTTCTCCAACATAGGAAACAAAGCAGAAAATGGACATTTTTGACTTATTTTATTTGGCTGTGTGATACACAATAAAATGAATCAGAAAGGTTATCCAGCTACCATGACCTATATAACACACTCCTGCCAAGGGGAATAAAAATGATTTTTACCTATTTGAACATATTCTCAAAGAAGAGGTTATTTTTAAAAGTGTTAAGCTGATAACTCTCAGTAATTAAACAGTGAAAAGATCAGAGGTAGTGTCACTATAAATTTTACAATATAATATAGTCATTGGATTTAAACTATGTCCAGCATGCATTTTTAGAAAAAATATTCAATACTTTTATTTGAAGTGGTGTTCTGTACCCATCACTACATTGCTGATTGCTGTACTGATTGCACAGATAATTTATTAGTTAACTAATTAATCAATTAAATTTGGGGAATACTGAGGTTTTAACTCAGATCTTACACTCACTCAGCTTGTTGCTTGGCTGGTATTCTACTACTTTAGCTATATCTTCAGCTCCAGGTTTTGCTGACTATTTTTGGAGGTGGAAGCTTGATGATTTTCCTGCCTTCCAAGTAGCTAGGATTACAGATAAGCATGAGCCATAACTGGCAGGGCATACACTTTTGGCGCAAAATACAAATGAAAGAAGGCTGTAAGATATGTAGCATGAGTAACAAACACAAATCTACACATTGATTTTGGGAAAACAAAACAAAATTTTAAAATGTGGCAAAACTCTCAATATTTGTGTGTTTTCTAGGTTAATAGGACTGTGTGACAATGTTTGGGATAGGTTTTGGTGACAAAAAGTCATCAGCACCATAATATTGATAAACAGGCTCTCACATGTCTTTCTTTTTATAATTTAAGATGAACATGCATGATAGTGATAATTATAGATCAAAGCAGAAACTGTACCATCAGCAGCCGATATTATTGTCAGTGGAGGAATTGATGGTGAGAGCTTTTATGTTCTAAAAAGAATACATCAATGTTTTTTATTATTATTTCCATATTCCATTTGGTTGTTTGTCTTGCTTTTATGCCAATATATTTTAGAAATTACTGAAATCTTGAAATCATCTACACTTCACTCTTATGATCGAATGTAAATTGATAAATATATGTTAGGAAATGTGGATTTTTTTAACAAAGTTCTGAGATCTATATTTTCAATTTGCTTTTGATTGTATAAATAGCAGAGTGAAAAGTTATTTATAAAAGAGAACTCCCTATGGGTTTCATATGATTAGAAGAATTTATGTAATATTTTAATATTGTTCTCAATGAAATATATTATAAAATTTATGCTTTATTCATGATAAAAATAATTTTATCTTCTAAAGTAAACATATTTTTTAACACAATTCAATTTACAAGACAATAGCATTCTGCAGAGAAAAGTTACTATAGAACTCTTGGGTACAGGTCTGTGTTAATTTTTTTCTATAAATATTATCTTATTACATCAGAGAGATTCAAAGATGATATATATATACACACACATATATATATATATATATATTTTTTTTTTTTTTTTTGCCAGTCCTGGGCCTTGGACTCAGGGCCTGAGCACTGTCCCTGGCTTCTTTTTGCTCAAGGCTAGCACTCTGCCACTTGAGCCACAGCGCCACTTCTGGCAGTTTTCTGTATATGTGATGCTGGGGAATCGAACCCAGGGCTTCATGTATTAGAGGCAAGCACTCTTGCCACTAGGCCATATCCCCAGCCCCAAAGATGATATTTTGAACTTAGAATATTTGACTATATTATGTGACAATTATAGGAAAATTCCTCATATCAAAATATTATTATGCTAATAAAGAAAGCAAATACATCAGTATTCATACTATGTTATTATGAAACAATTCATATGTAACTTATTTGTCCACTATTCACAAACTTTAGTATTATTTTGGTGTGAATTGACAAAGAATTATAAAATTAAATGGACAGTACATGCTGGGCTCTTATGTCTACATTGCACTAGGATTTATATGTAAACCTTAAATATCATAACTGTTTGAAATTCAACCATGTTCTACTTTATAAAATAAGGCTTTTCTCTGGCAATTTGTCAATATTCGAAATTCTAGATGCAAGTGCCTTTGTAGGATATACTTCCCTACCAAGGAAATACTTTCTCTATAAACAAATATAGCAAAGACATTCTCTGTAAAAATTTCTCCCGTGAACTGCTCTGAGATTTGAGAATTCTACTTAAAAGCTAGCCAGGGAAGATAAGTCCCTAGGACTCTTATTGCCAGTAAACTCCCAAAAAGCCAGAAGTGGGGCTGTGACAGAGCACTGGCCTTGAGCAAAATACGAACAGAGAAAGAAAAAAAAAAGTCAAAAGTGGAGCTGTTGCTCAAAGTGATAGAGCATTACCCTTGAGCAAAAATACCTCAGAGACAGCACCCAGGACCTGAGTTCAAGACCCACAACTCAAAATAACAACAACAAAAAACAGGTAAAAGAATTGATTTGTACTTTATACAGTGATATCTTGTTTCTTTCATTCTTTTAATTTTTCCTTTGATTTACAATAATTTTTATTTTGATCCGCTTTGTATTCTATATAAGTTCATCTGATTTAAGGATGGAAAGGGGAATCACAGAAATGGGAGACAAAGGACAAAAGGTGAGGGGCTGGGAATATTGCCTAGTGGAAAAGTTCTCACCTGGTATACATGAAGCCCTGGGTTCTATTCCTCAGCACAACATATATAGAAAAGCCAAAAGTGGTACTGTGGCTCAAGTGGTACAGTGCTAGCCTTCAGCAAAAGGAAGCCAGGGACAGTGCTCAGGTGCTGAGTTCAAGCCCCAAAAGTGGCCAAAAAAAAATAAAAATAGGACAAAAGGTGAGCCAATGCAACAGTGATACAACACACTATGTTGGAAATGAACTTTACAACTGGGGGAGTAAGAGAGTGTGGGGGAGAAGTAAAGGAGGAGAAAATGAAGGAGGAGACAACACTGTTAGACAAGAGTTGTACTCATTACCTTGCTTACCTAACTCTGTACATCACCTTTACAATAAAAAATCCACAAACAAACCAAACCTCAGAGACAGTGGCAAGATTTTGAGTTTAAGCCCCAGGTCTTGTACAATAAATAAGTAAGCAAGAAATTGAATAATTAAACAAACAAATAGTGAAAAAATAAACTATTCTGTTTTGTTTTCATAAAGCCTTTTGCCAATTGTTTTACTTTCAAAAAGTTAAATCTATTTTATAATTATGCTTTTATTGTACTGTCCAAGATATTTTTGTACATTTTATGGTCATCTTGATTTATCTTTCTCTATATTTCTCAAGGAATTTTGTGTCTTAGGGATTTCATTTCAGTTCTTGGTCTCTTGATTATTTCTTCTATTTCTTAAGAGACAGAATTCAAAGTTTCTGTTTCTCCCACATAAAGATGATGTGCTTATGATTTTCTTTTCCTTGTTGTATTTTCTAGACATAATCTTTTGAAAAATAATTTATTACATTTATGTAGGTCTGTATTTTACCTGCTCTTTTGTGTTCATGTGGGTATTAACTTCTAATACTGTACCATTCTAATGTTTCTATCATGCTAAAATTTTCTTAAATGATCCCATACTCAATGAAATTTTAGAATAAAATTGTCAATTATGACCAAAATGACTGCTAGATTTGCAATTAGTTGAGGGAGACTTTCCACCTTAAAATAATTGGTATCCCTATTTTAGACTACAATATTTGTCTCTATATTTATTTGATTTTTTCTCATCAAATATTTTATAAATTTCAACAAACAAATGTGCATACACATCAGTTACACATATTTCTAAGTGTCTTTAATTTTGGTGCTGTTGTAAATAAACAGCCAGAGAAATAATAATGTGGATTAACATTGAATGAAAACAAACTGCAACATTTCCAGTGTTCTCCCCTGATGGAGTCATACAGGAAATACTTTGACCCTCCATGTGTGACACTATGCATAGAATCTCTTCCAGTGTAAGTCCCCGGAGACCAAATAACCCAAAGAATTTCTTGAGATCTGGCTATATAGGCACCTTGACCAGTGTGTATCAAAAGTCATAAAATATTTAGCTTGAAAGGGCAGCTTTGATCTGTCCTTACCTGGTGTGGAAGCTAACACTGATCAAGATTCAGCTACATCATAACCATACAAAGGCTATCTCTGCAAGGAAATCTTTCAAAAGATGAAAGTTTCAAGCCTTCTGGATTTACTTTTTTTTCACAAGAACATTTTGAATCCTTAAAACTCATACATGGAAACATGTTGGGTTTTTACTTCATATTGACTTCTCTTTCAACTTTGCCTGGCCTACTTCTCAGTTCTTATCATTTGGTTTTGTAAATTCATTATTATTGAACATTGGAATCTTTATGTGATGCATGTATAATTCCAATCATACTACTGTCATTCAAATCTAAAAAGCATTTAATTTTTGTTTCTTCTGGCATTATAATGATTATAACCCAAGTTTAACGTAGAACCCAAGTAGAACCCAAGTTTAACGTGGAGTTTGAAAGAATGAGTACAAACATCCCTGTCTTGTTCTTGATCTTCAAAGGGAAAGAAACCACTTTTGACATTCTCATTATAGAGAGTTTTTAAGGACAGTTTATCTGATAGAGAAATGTTTATATGGATTCGTTTTTTAAAACACATTTTAATCAAAATTTGGTATTTTTTTAACAAATAGAGCTATATCTGTTGAGTTGATTTCTTACATGTTTTTCTTTCTTTTTTTTTTTTTTTTACCAATTCATAGGCTGAAATACACAGCTTAACTTTTCAAAAGCTGATCAGAACTTCATTTTCTCAAATAACTGTGTATAATGTAATTCTGTTTTCTTACTTCCTGGGTTACACTTGGTAATGTTTTGTTAGTGACTTCTGTGTTTATGTTTATAAGGTTTATCGGTTTCCATTCAATTGAGGCCAAATCAATATGTGTCCATGATTACTTCTGCTCACTATAAAAGCAGGACCACCAGTGTCTCTCATAACCAGTGAAATCTGAGGTGTTCTGGTGTGGCTGCCAAGGAAGAAACATTATTCTGAGTACCAGGTACTACTTCTCACCCATTCAGATGGTTCCTTCCCAGCTTCTGATTATTTCCTTATGTATATATCTTGAATCTGTAACTTTTCTCTTTCTCAGAAACTTGCTCCTGTTTAGTCATCTAAAAGAAAGGGAGGCTCCACTTTGTTGGACTCTGGGAGCTCACTGGCTCAGCTGGGCTTTCCTTTCCTGGCTCACTTCAAGACTTTACAGGAAAGAAACAGTGACAAGTAGAGAGCACCCGTCAGAAAGCATTTTTCACTTGATTCCAGTTTCTCAGAAATATAGTCACCAGATCAATGTCTTAAAAAATGACATTTTGTTATTTTATATATTTTGTGTTGTTTCCTTAGTTGTTTCAAGTTGTGTGGGTTCCCTCTACCCCTGCATCTACAGAAATAAAAGCAGAAGTACACTCTACTTTTTTTTTCTATTTTATGTATGTCAATCTTAAATCATGCTGTCCTTGTGCAATTGACATGTTTTTTTAAATATGCTACCAACACACTTTTATTGAGCACTTATAAGAGCATAATGGCTTTTTGTAAATGCATTCAAGGGCTGAATAACAGATCATTTGGATTCTGATTCACACATAGGGTCATTTGGGGATTTAATTGCACTAGGAAAGAGAGTATTCCCATGGGGATTAGCTGCTTCACATTTGGAAACAAGAGTAGAAATGAAGGCTTGGTTTCCTGTCAACACAGCTCAAATTACTCTTTTTTAATTATATTTTTATGATCTTTAAGTAGTTGTAAAAAGGGTTTGCCATTCAACAAATCACATTATATGTACAATTCATCTTGATCAATGTCATCTCTTTCATCAATCTTCCCCATCCCTCGCAACTCTAACCCTCTCCCTCTCCTTTTTTCATTTCATAAAATCTGAATTGGATGTTATGAATCTACATTGCTTTTTCTCCCTCCATTATTGACTCCTTGCCTATCACCCCACCACACATTCCAAGTTCCATATTTTCAGAATCTGTGTATTTGAGGGTTTATTTATTTTTCCCCCCTTTGGCCAGTCCTGGGGCTTGGACTCAGGGCCTGAGCACTGTCCCTGGCTTCTTTTTGCTCAAGGCTAGCATTCTGCCCCTTGAGCCACAGCACCACTTCTGGCCATATTCTGTATATGTGGTGCTGGGGAATCGAACCCAGGGCCTCATGTATATGAGGCAAGCACTCTTGCCACTAGGCCATATCCCCAGCCCAGGGTTTATTTTCTTATGGTAAGACAACATTATCTTTTTCAAATAAGAACATGCAAGTTATAATCTGAATAATATTACTACTGAAGTAAGATTCTCTGTGTATCTGAAGATCAATGCAATAGGATACAAAACCAAGAAATAAATCCACATACTTAGAGTCAGTTGATATTGGAAAAATAAGGCAAAGTTTATACACTGGAAGTGGTAAAATAGAGGAGAAGGGGCACAATTGCTGAAATTGGCAGTGAGGACAATAAAGTAATCAATTCTAGGGCTGCAGAGAGGGGAAATTTAGAGAAGAAAAGAACAGATTACACTGAGCAAAAGAAAAGAGATGTAAATCATGAATCACCTAATATGAAAGGAAATGTTTACAGTTACTAATTGTGAGGAAGCAAGCATTGTAGACTAGAGTGACATCAGAATTTGGGATAAGATCTGTTTATTATATGTTATATGTTGGTTTTTGCAAAAAAAAAAAAAGTAATAAAGCGAGGGTCTGTGATGAGAGCCGACAGGGAGGGAAGGAGGGAAAGAAAGGAGAAAGTGTACGATAGGGATGACAAGAAGTATACTTGTAATCATTTCATTAAGACTTTAGATGTAACCCCTCTGTACATACAATATCCTGACAATAAAATTGAGAAAATGAAAAAGAATTAACAATATGAAAAGGAAAAAGAAAAGATTCTCTGTGTACCTCATTCACAAAGCTCAGTGAATCATGAAGTTCTGTAGATGCAAACTATGCAATTTACCTACTTCACCCATTCTACCTGCTTCACCTGTTCTCATCTTAATACTTGAAGACAAGTAGACTTTTATTTTTCTGCTTTCAACCTATATTGAACTAATTCTTCTCCCATGCCAGTTCAAATTAAGTACTTAAAGAAATTTGAAGTTATATAAAAATATGTCTAATTCAAGTGGGCTGATATGTCTTTTTCTGAAAGCACCAATTTGTCTTTTCTCTAATGGGTAGATTCATTAGAATGTGATAACCGGTATGGAATACTTGAAGTCAATTAGAGGATCATTATCATCTATAATGCATACATATATATGTGTGTGTGTGTGTATATATATATATATTGAACATGATTATTTTAGAAAAATTATATTTTCATAGTTACAGAGATTTGTTTCCCTAGAGGCATTTTATATGTGTTAAGTAAAGAAAATTTAACTAAGCCATATGTTTCATTTAGCAGAAATGGTGATGTCCGCCGGTGACACTTTTCATACTTAAATGATAAAATATACTGTAGCTCAAACACAGTATTTTATTTGGGCATAGAAAGAAATTTTGAATGCTCTCCTGAAAAGTAAGTGATTTTGAAGTACGAAATGAAAATGATCTTAAGTGTGATTTTCAGATGAATTTGGTAGTCCTATCCAACCCATGCTTTTATTCCTATAATTAACAATTATTTATCAGCCATTTAAAATTGCATCTATAGGGCTGGGGATATGGCCTAGTGGCAAGAGTGCTTGCCTCGTATACATGAGGCCCTGGGTTCAATTCCCCAGCACCACATATACAGAAAACAGCCAGAGTGGCACTGTGGCTCAAGTGTCAGAGTGCTAGCCTCAAGCAAAAAGAAGCCAGGGACTGTGCTCAGGCCCTGAGTCCAAGCCCCAGGATTGGCCAATAAATAAATAAATAAAAATAAAATTGCATCTATTACTTCCAGATGTGAAACTTCTGGTTCAACACATCACTGTGCTTCTGAATAAAAATATGAATTTTAAGATTTTCATTCCTAACAATAGACCAGCCGAAATGTCATAGCATTTCTCCTTCAGAAAACAATCTTAAACACATTGGTGAAATATTCTTTGTGCTTGGTAAATGCACCTCTGACCTCTAATAAGATGTGGCTTTTAGATAGCTTTATGTGCTTATTTACTATAGCAGAGATCACTTAAATTATGAGAAATATCCATTTCATCCCAGAGAGTTATGTAGGTTGCCTGACATTTGGCAAGGAAATGTGTTCTCTTCATTTGAATTAATATTTTAGTTATGAATACTTTGAAAAGGCATTCAATAGATCAAGTCTTTTCTGAGAATATGTCATTCAACAATTAACCTAAATGTCTCATTGCAAGGGGATAACCTGGGTCTTTTATTTACCTAGCAGCCCTCCAAAAAAGTGTTCATGAAGGAAATGAATATACCACAGCATCGCTATTTACTTCCCAAAAGGCAAGCTCTGTGGAGCAATGTGTATCAGATCAAATTCTATCGTAGGTGTAGGTACACAGCAGCAGTTTGAAGACTGATTATTGTCAATAGTGCTGCAATAATCATGATTCAGAGTGTATCTCTGTTTTATCTTGACTTATGCCTTCAGGAATGTATCACAGTACTGTTAAAGAAGTTCCACTTTTGTTTATATTGAAGAACTTTCATCCTAATTTCCATAGTAGCTGAATTACTTTATATTTCTACTAACATCTTCCCATGTACCATCATTCCTATCAGCATTTGATTGTTTATGATAGCCATGCTTAATGTTAACCATTCTGACTGGAGTGAGATAGACTTTCAATATCATGTTGATTTTCATTTTCTTTATGATTAGAGATGTTGAATATTTCCTCAGGTATTTTTTGGCCATTTGCATGTCTTCCTTCAAGATCTATCTGTTAAGAACATCCATGTTTTTATTAATATAATTAGTTCTTTTGGTTAGCGTTTTCTGTGTTCTTTATATGTTCTGATTATTAATCCTTTGTCAGATATATAGCTAGTAAAGATTTTTACTGTTGTGTAGCCCTTTGTCCTTTTTCTGGTGACAATTCTTTCTGCCTTGCAGAAGTTTTTTAATTTGATGGAAACTCATTTGTTTGCTCTTATTTGCAGAGCTATTGTAAACCTCCTATTCAAGTGATTAGCATCTACTTTTATTGGCTATGTCCGTCTGTATTAATTTCAATTTTTCAGGCCTTCCATTAGAATGTTCAATTCATTTTGAATTGGTTTTCACACAGAGATCTAGTTCATTCATAACCCTTCTTTGAAGGGTTATCTAGTTTCCTCAACACCATTTGCTGAAGAGGGTATCATTTCTTCAAGTATGTTTTTGAAATTATTTTAAGCAAGCAAAGTATAACTGTAAAAACTTATTTCTGGTCTTTCTGTTCTATTCTTTTGGTCTATGTGCCTTTACTTTTGTGCTGTTTTGTTATTATAATTCTGTACTGTGGAAGCAGTCTATGTGCTGCTTTTCAAATGATGAACAGACAAGGAATTATTGCACATATATATTCATATAAATGCATATGTATACAATAGATGTTGTTGAACTATAAGAAAGATACTAGGAAAGGCTTCAAAGTACAGCAAAAGTATTATGTTTCTTTTCTTTTTTTTTTTTTTTTTGGCCAGTCCTGGGGTTTGGACTCAGGGCCTGAGCACTGTCCCTGGCTTCTTTTTGCTCAAGGCTAGCACTCTGCCACTTGAGCCACAGCGCCACTTCTGGCCATTTCTGTATATGTGATGCTGGGGAATCGAACCTAGGGCCTCATGTATATGAGGCAGGCACTCTTGCCACTAGGCCATATCCCCAGCCCAGTATTATGTTTCTTGTCTCTTGTTTTTTTGTTGTTTTACACAAAGAGGACAACAAGTTTCTAGGAAGAGTTAAGAGCCAATCTGAGTGTGAAATCATGAAAGTACAAATTTTGATATGGAAACCGTAAATAATTTAGTGAAGTTTTAGTTGGCAGCAAATCTGATGATCTGAGACTGTGAATGGCTGGAGGTTTATTTTGAAGTCCAGGTAGATTTGATAAAGCATACTGTGTAATATAAGCCTTCCATAGTTACACACTAGAGTTCTTTTGTAAGGAAAATTGTAGAAATAAAAATAACATTTATTAACACCCAACCATTGTCTTTATCACTTTTTTGTATCATAACACATCTAATTCTAGCCCTAATTCTATGTTGAAAGTGTGATATATGATTTATATCTGTAAAAAAGTGCATTCACAAAAGTTTTATGATGTGTTCCAAGATATACAGTTTGCAAGTAGATGGAACTACAGTAGGAGTCTGTATACCCATGAAAACATTGTGGCAGTTCTAATAGCAATTCAGGTGAGTGATGCAAAGAGTTGAAACATGGGTAGTTGCTGTAGTGACTTTAAGAAAGTAAAGGATTTCCAGGAGTCTTACTGACAGTTTTTTTGGAAACAGGAATTAGATTGCAGGTACTAAAATGCCCCTTGTGTTTTGTCAAGATGGTGCTGGGAAAAAAAAAAAAAGAAATCTGGTCTGGAAAGCAAGCACTGGCAAGCACTCCCCCTGCTGGAAACCACATGCTCTTTTCTCTTTGATAAAATCTCCAATAGTTGTGAGGATAGGAAAATATTCAGTGATCCAAGTCCTTCCATTTCCTTATGAATGGGGCAATGTCATTATTTCTGATAGAGGCATAAAATTCTATTGTGTATATGTACCATATTTTCTTGATCAATTCGTCTACTAAGTGAAGTGACCAAACCCAAAGATACATGGACTCTATGTTCTCCCTCATAGGGAATTATTAGCACAGGTTTAGGCTAGTCACAGCAGAGGATCACAAGAGCCCAATAGCTATACCCTTATACATAAGATGATGCTAAGTTAAATGAACTCCATGTAATAGAAACAACTATTATATCACTGTTGTAATTACTTTCAACATGTGATGTGAAACCGTAGCTTCTATTATTGATGACCCTCTTGTATCCCCTTCCTGTGGTTGTACCTGCACTATCTCTGTATCTTATCTGCGTACATTGGAAACTGTGTATACTGGTATTAGAACTAGGAAACTGAAAGGGAATACCAAAATCGAGGGTAAAAAGACAAACCACTACAAAAGAAATACTTGCAAAACTGTTTGGTGTAAGTGAACTGAACACCACATGGGGGGAGAGGGAAAGGAGGAGGGGGGGAGGGGGGAATGAGGGAGTAGATAACAGTACAAGAAATGTATCCAATGCCTATTGTATGAAACTGTAATGTCTCTGTACATCCGTTTGACAATAAAAATTTTAAAAAAGAAAATATTCAGTGATCCAGTGTCACCTATTAGACAGACACAGTTCCCTGCACGATGAATATTTTCTTTTTCTTTTTTTGAAATGCAAGTCAAAACAACATTGAGATTCCATCTCACCCCAGTAAGAATGTCCTTTATGAAGAAAACTAATAAATGCTGGAGGGGATGTGGCCGAAAGGGAACCCTACTTCATTGTTGGTGGGAATGTAAACTGGTTCAGCCACTCTGGAAAGTGGTATGGAGATTCCTCAGAAGGCTAAACATAGAGCTCCCCTAAGACCCCGCAGCCCCATTTTTGGGCATCTACCCAAAAGACCACAAACAAGAACACACTGAAGCCACCAGCACAACAATGTTCATCGCAGCACAATTTGTCATAGCTAAAATATGGAACCAACCCAGATTCCCCTCAGTAGACAAATGGATCAGGAAAATGTGGTACATATACACAATGGAATTTTATGCCTCTATCAGGAAGAATGACATTGTCCCATTTGTAAGGAAATGAAAGGACTTGGAAAAAAATTATACTAAGTGAAGTGAGCCAGACCCAAAGAAACATCGACTCTATTGTCTCCCTCATAGGGAATAATTAGCACAGGTTTAGGCTAGTCACTATGAATGCATAAGATGATGCTAAATGAAATGAATTCCATGTTATGGAAATCACTGTTATATCAGTGTTGTAATTACTTTCAACATGCCATGTGAAACCATAGCTTCTATTGTTGATGATACTCTTGTATCCCCTTCCTGTGCTTGTACCAGCACTATCGCTGTATCTCATTTGAGTATCCTGGATACTGTATATACTGGTGTTAGAACTACAGAAGTGAAAGGGAATAACAAAATCAAGAGACAAAGGATAAAAAGACAAATGACTCCAAAAGCAATGCTTGCAAAATCATTTGGTGTAAACCAACTGAACAACCCATGGGGGAAGAGGGTAAGGGGGAGGGGGAAGGGGAGAATGAGGGAGAAGGTAACAAACAGTACAAGAAATGTACCCAAGGCCTAACGTGTGAGACTGTAACCTCTCTGTACATCACTTTGACAATAAATAAGAAAAAAATCTAATTCAAAAAATAAACAAATAAATAGAAAAGAAAAGAAAATATTCATCGTGCAGCGAACTGTGTCTGTCTAATAGGTGACACTAGATAAGATTAAATACTAGTATTTTGAAACTGCTTCTTGTTTTTCTGTTCTCTATTATTCTCTCTAGTGCCCTGGAGGAACATGTCCTAGAAATCTTATGGGCTCCTCATATCTGTTCCATGACAACTACCACCACCCTGCTGCTGTAAATTTCACATTCCATGGTAGATAATCTGCAGAAGGAAATAAATCTACATTACACAAATAGGAAAGGGAAATTGATCTCCTTTCAACTTCAGGATCAAATTTTGGAAAATTATGCCAATTGAACCCAGGAGCAAATGAAAATAGTGGCATCCACTAATAAAGGCACAGCAAGTGGTTTTAATTGTTAAAGTAAAAGAGGGTGTGATAGAACTGTATGTAAGAATGTAGTTTGGGTCTGAAGATTAAATAGGAGTCTTGCACTCTTACCCAACTTGACATTTGTTCCCGAAGTAGCCAACCATTTTTGCAAAAGGTTATCTCTTAACAAAATGATAAAAGATAACAAATATTCACAGGGATGTAGGGAAAAGGGAAATCTTACACTCTATTGGTGGTGATGAAAGTTAACATAACTGCTATGGGAAAATGTATGGGCATTTCCCAAACCATGTTACTCAGCAACCCCATTAATGAGCAAAGCCAAAGAGGATACCAGTTATTTATGAGATAGAGGAAATAAAGATTTATTGGATAAGATGGAGAAATCAATTAATACCATGTATAATTGACAATTTCAAAGGAAGTAGACTATAAATCTTCCCACAGAAAATAAACAGGGAAGGTGATGGATATATTAATTGCTTGGATTAAATATTCCTCAGTGCAGTCATACATCAAAATACCATGTTGGATCCAGTAAAATATACACATTTTTATTCATAAATTGAAAGTAAATTTTAAGAAGTCATTTATGTATCTGTCTCTGTGTGGCATTGTTTGTATGGGACAGACCTTAACTTACCTAGCTCATTATCTCACAAGTAAATTTGCCACAAAATATATAGAGAATACAGAACTCATACGTCTTCTTTCCCATTGATGAGAGTCCACAAATATTGTATACCTGGAACACAGTACAGACAGTGCAGAGCCATCTCTGCTTAAGTCCTGGGAAGATAAGAGAGAAATCCAGTATGGCACCTGTGGGTAACAGTAATTGTGACCTAGAGTCTGAGATGATTGTAGAAAGATAGGTTCTTTATGCTTGAGATAAATGTGAACTGCCTTGTTCTGGCTGAAGTAAGTATGTTTTTTTTAAACTTTAAGACTAAGAATGTTGAAATTCAGGGATACTTAACTCCATAAGTTTAACACATTACTAAGAATGTTTCCTTACCTACGTTATTATTGTTTTGGTTCTATTACTACAAAACTATCTCTTTCTGTACTATCATGATCTCCAGCACTCCTTAAGCTAGCTGATTTCTCATCTGTACTTGAGGGCATAAAACAGATTGGAGAAGTAATAATAGGAGAAAGATCTAGATAGAGATGAGAGGAAACATGTAATTGCATGTATTTTACCCAGTGGTCTTGTTCTTAGAAGAACACAGTTGTATACCCTTGTCATGGTGAGGAAGCTATTTCCTAGATCTGATTACCATACTCCACTTTGAATCAAAACACCTGAAATGAGAATGGAGACAGGTTTAAGTCATAATAGTTCACTATAGGAACTTGGTAATTTCCATCTCAATATCAATATTTTAAATTTCAGTGTTCTTTTAAAAATAAAGAATGGAAGTGGGTGTGGAGATATAAACACATACTGTGCAGCTAATGAACTGTAATTAATGATGACTCACTTTTATATAAGGGGATCCAAGAACAACAGTAAGGCTCCTCTAAAATTTCCCACTGTAGAGAGAAAAATAGAAACTTCAGAAACACAATAAAGTCCCATGAGATTTACTTTCCTAATATACTCAGCAGTTCATTTTATTTTGTCTTAAGATGTTGATATGTATGTTGATCTGTATTTTTTTGACAGTCCTATCTAGGGCTTGAACTCAGGGCCTGAGCACTGTCCCTGGCTTCTTTTTGCTCAAGGCTGGCACTCTACCTCTTGAGCCACAGCACTCACTTCTGGCTTTTTCTATATTTGAGGTGCTGAGGAATTGAACCCAGATCTTCATGTGTACTAGGCAAGTACTCTACCACTAGGCTTTATTCCCAGCCCCTGATCTATATTTTTATGTAGGAAAAATACAGATTGTAGTAGGTATATACATATAAGATGTAACTGTAGGCATGTCTTTTATTACGTAAAATGTATAAAATTAAAAATTGAGAAACACAGATCAACAAGCTCAATATTGACAAAGGGTAGTGAGTTTTATTCATTATTCAAAGTATTGTAAGTTTGCTAATCTTTGAAGCAATTCCACATGTCTTCATCAACTTTTCATTGCAGTTATGTAACATTTATGTTTTATAAATGTCACAAAAAGGTCTCGTTCTAATTTGTACTTCAGCTTTCTATAACCAACTATTTTCTCCACCAACACCTGCTAGAAAAAAATATACCTTTAAATATAACAAGCTTTTCCACTAGGTTTATATTTTATTTTATGTCCTAATTAACTTTAAATGAGGTAGATTTTTATGAGGAAAGAACACTATCAAGTCAATATATAAATAATGTTATAAGTAGAATCCCACAGGATGAACAATGATATCTGTTAAAACAACCCAATTTTTTTAAAGCCAGCTCTTGCAAATTGATATGTTTTTGTTTCCAACTAAAGATTGAATTATAACTTACTTCTAAAAGCAGGACTGTGTGTGTGTGTGTGTGTGTGTGTGTGTGTGTGTGTGTGTGATCTATCGTTTATATTGAACAAGGCTAACTCAGCAGTGGATAAAGTGTATGTTCCTTCACATGTATGAGCATTATATTTACCCCGGATTAACTAATTAACATTTATTGTGGAAGAAATACCCTTAGCTTTAGAAATAAAAGTAATGATATATAATATATAATACATAATATAAACATATAATAACACATTATATAAATTAGTTAGCATTGTATATATATATATATATAATACTGTTTATATATTTAAACTTTTTTATTGACAAATTAATGTACAGAGAAGTTACAGTTACATCTGTAAGGCAGTGTGTGCATTTCTTACCACACTTGTTGCCTCCTCCATTTTTCTCCCACCTTTCCCCCTCCCCGCTTCCCTTCCCACTCTCCCCTGAGATGTGCAGTTGGTTTACAGAATATTGTCTTGTAAGGATTGCTCTTGCATACATTCACCTATTACCCTTTGTTTCTACATTTTGGTGTTCCCCTTCCATAGTTCCAGTAAACGTTCATACAATACTCAGTGTACCAAAGTCAGTTACAGTGACATCAGAGGTAACACCATGGTCAAGAAAGAGAAAATAAAAAGGCATAATTTCATAGAGTACATTGGAAATAGCAACAACAAAAGCAAACCACTTATTTCCAAGTCTTGTAGTTCATTTAACTTAGGATCATCTTATGTGATCATATGTGTATTGCTATTGAGCTATTGTGCTACTCTGGTAAGACTATCATAGACAAGTACCAATTGTTTCCAATGAGTGAAACCATAGAGTTTATATTTCTTTGAATCTGGCTCACTTCACTCAGTATGATTTTTTTCCAGGCCTTTTCATTTTGTCATGAATGAGGCTAAGTCATTTTTTTCTAATACATGCATCGATTTCCATGTATATATGTACCACATTTTCTTGATCCACTCATCTACTGAGGGGCATCTAGATTGGTTCCATATTTTTGCGATAGTAAACTGTGCTGCAATAAACATAGTTGTACTGATAGCTTTAGTGAGATCTTGCTTGTAATCCTTTGGGCAAATGCCCAAAAGCAGAGTTTCTGGGTCGTAAGGGAGATCTATGTTTAGCATTTTGAAGAACCTCCACACCGCTTTTTAGAGTGATTGAACAAGTTTACATACCCACCAACAGTGTAGTAGGGTTCCTTTTTGGCCACATCTCCACCAGCATCTGTTGTTGTTAGTTTTCTTGATAATGGACATTCTTACTGGAGTGAGATGGAATCTCAATATTGTTTTGATTTGCATTTCTTTTGTGACCAGAGATGTTGAGTCTTTCTTGATGTTTCTATAGGCCACTCGTACTTCCTCTTCATAGGAGTCTCTCTTTAACTCTTTAACCCATTTATTATGTGACAGTTGTTTCTTTCAGGATTTGTTTTTGGAGAAATTTAATTTTTTGAGCTCTAAGTATACTTTAGATATGAAGCCTTTGTTTGTTGTGTGGCTAGTGAAGATCTTCTCCCAATCTGTGGGCCTTCTATTTATCTTGCAAGCTATGTCCTTTGCCATGCAGAAGCTCTGCAGCTTAATGCAATTCCATTTGTTCAACCTTTCTTTGATTTGTTGTGTTTCTGGATCTTTATTAAGAAAATTTTGACCTGTGATAAGGAGCCCTGGTGTTTCTCCTATTTCTTCCTGAAATGGTTTCAGGGTATTTGATTTTACCTTGAGATTTTTTTATCCATTTGGAATTCATTCTGGTTCAGGGTGATACAGGTGTTAAACCAATTCTGCTAGCACCATTTCTTGAAGAGGCTGTCTTACTTGCATCCTATTTTTTTTTTTTTTGGCTCCCTTATTGAAGATTAGGTGGCCTTAGGTTTATAGGTTCATTTCTGGGTCTTCAGTTCTATTTCACTGGTCCTCCAGCCAGTTCTTTTGCCAGTACAAAGTTGTTTTCATTACTATAGCTTTATAATACAGTTTTCAGTTAGGTATTGATATTCCTCCTGCTCTTCCTGCTAAGTATTGTTTTTGCTATTTGGGGTCTTTTACTGTTCCATATGAATTTTTTGATTGTGGTGCTTTCGTTAAAGAATGATGTTGGGATACTGATGGATATTTTATTGAATTTGGAGATAGACTTTGGTAGTATTGCCATTTTCATGATGTTAATCCTCCCAGTCCAGGAGCATAGGAGGTGTCTCTACTTCCTTAGTTCTGCTTTAATTTCCTTTTTCAGGTTTTTAAGTTTTAATCATAGAGGTCTTTCACTTCTTGGGTTAAGTTTATTCCTAGGTACTTTAACAATTTTTTGAGGCTATTACAAAAGGAGTTGCTTTCCTGACTTCACTCTCTCTCTTCTCATTGTTGGCATACCGAAAAGCCATTGAGTTTTGAGGGTTAATGTTGTACCCTGCCTCTTTGCCAAAGTTTCGGATCAGCTCAGGTAACTTGGGAGTAGAGTCTATTAGGTTCTCTAAATACAGGATCATGTCTTCTGCAAAGAGGGAGAGTTTTACTTCATCTTTCCCTATTATATTTGTCTCTTGCCTGATTGCTCTGGTTAGGAATTCTAGTAATATCTTGAATGTGTTAAAGAAGAGGGGAGAAAGCAGACATCCTTGCCTTGCTCCTGATTTTAAAGGAAATGGCTTTAACTTTTCACCGTTAACTACAATGCTAGCTGTAGGTTTGACATGGAGCTCCTGAAGCAATCTGTCTTGATTGATTATGAATTATTTTTTGTTCTTTCTCCATAAAGTCTAGACTAACTTCAGTTCTGGAGGTTTGGTCCTCTATATCACCTAGTCTTGATTCCAGACTTTCTACTTTTTTTTTTTTATCTCCCTTCCTTCAATTTTGTCATTCTTTATGGCTTCCATCTGTCTCATATAGTTTTCTTAAAGGTATTGCATGGATTTCTTTACTTCATTAATTTGGATCTAAGTGATCTGTCTCCATTCTTTTTTTTTTTTTTTTTTTGGCCAGTCCTGGGCCGTGAACTCAGGGCCTGAGCACTGTCCCTGGCTTCCTTTTTGCTCAAGGCTAGCACTCTGCCACTTGAACCACAGCGCCACTTCTGGCCATTTTCTGTATATGTGGTGCTGAGGAATCGAACCCAGGGCCTCATGTATACGAGGCAAGCACTCTTGCCACTAGGCCATATTCCCAGCCCCCCGTCTCCATTCTTGTATCTGAGAGTCTCTCTATTTATTCTCCTCCTTTTCTTTCTGTTGGAATTCACTGAGCCTTCTTCTGGAAGCAATAAATTCCTCTATAGGTCTTTGGTTAGCCTCCCGGCACTCACATATGGCTTCCTGCATGCTTTCCATCTTTTTACTGGTCATACTTACCAGTAGTGCTTGTAGAGCATTTTGACAACTATCCTCTAGCTTTTTCATTGACTGCTGTATGGCCTGTTTATTTTGAGTCAAGATTCCCTTGCTTGTCTTCTTTTTATGCTTTTTCTGCGCATTTGGGAAAAATTGCAAGACCAATTGCCCACCAGAGCACTATTTTTAAGGTATAAACCCACCTTGACTTGAGCCCAGTATTTGTACACATTTTAGAAGTTGACTATCATAGGTAAATTTCCTCTCTCCCTTTTTGGATATACAAACATTTAATGCTTTCACAGAACACAAAGACAGAAACCAACCCTGAGCCCTGCAATTGCACTGATCTCAGTAGTTCAATGTGTTAGGTTAGGACGAGGGAGTTTGTGATTCAAAATAAGCCAGAAGTAATGCTGTGGCTCAAGTGGTAGAATGCTAGCTTTGAGCACAGAGAATCTCAGGGACATCACCCAGGCCCTGAGTGAGTTCAAACCCCAGGACTGGCCCGCCCAAAAAAGTAGTTGTGAGAAAGTATTTTGTAGACTCCTGTTGGAATTTGTCTGATCTTTTCTTAATGATTAGAATCAATCTATGGGTTTTGCAGAGAAAGACAACAGAGAAACACATGCCAGTTTTATTCATTTTATTAGGAATTTATAATATCTATGATTTAAGAGCACTGGAATTAAACCTGGCTTTCTTAGCTGAACTAGAAAGTGCATAATTTTGTCTGGGACTTTACATTCCATATTCCCCCTTTTTACATTGCTTTTTGGGGGAGAAAGTATTGTTCATAACCATTAAAATGTTATTTCTATCCTTTGGATTTATTTCATACTTATTTGTTTTTATTTTCAACATTATTATACTATCCATGATGTCAAGTAATCAGATGAAGTGGACATATTGATTCTAAAAATATCTCAAATAAAATTTACTTTTACAATAGGAAGAATGATATTGTACCATTGGTAAAGAAAGAAGGGACTAAAAAAAATTATGTTAAGTGAACTAGATCAAGTCCAAAGAAAAAAGAATGCATGTTTTCCGTGTGTGTGTGTGTGTGTGTGTATGTGTTTGTGTGAGAATATATATATGTATATACATATGAGTGTATAATATATGCTAAATTTAACTGGCAAGTAAATCTGTTGGGTGATATGCAAATGTATACAAAAGTATTAATGCAAATAGTGTAGATTCAAGGTAGAACTCAAAATGTGTAATTCCTTGGAAAGGCAAAGTGAAGTTCAGCAAAATGAAACTCCAGGAAGCAGGTACTCAAAAGATGTGAGGTGGGGACAAAGGGAAAGAGAAGAGGGGCAGAATGTTGCCACGAATCCAATGTATATCATAAAAAATTAAGAGGAATGAACAAAGGGGTGAGTAAGGAAGGGATGATGAAATGTTTAAAATGGTGACACTGATGAAGATATATTGTGTTCCTAAACTGATTGTTAAGTGGCAACTTCTTTGTACAACAACTTAAAGATAATAAAATACTAGCTGAAAAATCTAATTTTAATTATAAAATTTTATTTTTGCTGGCATGTTAGAGCATAGATTCTCAGAAATACATCATTTATAGTAAGTTATTGTTTAATAGAATTTAAATATATTTTATTATAGTTTCTCTATTTATGTGTTTTTAATTAAGAGACCCAAATTATTATCGGTTATCTTTGTTATAAATGAACCTTTAGCAATTATGATTTTTTGTTCCACATGTATAACTATAATGATATGATTTTTGTTTGTTTTAAGTATGTGATTACTTACATATATTAACTTTTAATTACCAACTTCTGCATCATTTTCATCTTCTAGCAGTCTAAGGATTATACTTAGGATGTTGGGCATACTAGGAAAGTGTTCTGATAGAGGGTCTAACTATGCTGGTCTTGAAATTCTAGTCCTCCTACCTCTACTCCCTCAAAACACTGTAATATTTGGCTAATGGCACCAAAATAGATACAGAGCTCTTTATTTACTAAGGATCATGTAACTTTTTAAAATAAAATATTTTTTCAATTTATTTTCTTATATAATTTTAATTTTCTGTTTTCATAAGTCAATGGGTACCTTTGGCTTTTCTAAATCTTTTCAATTTGTTTCAGTTATCAAATTTATCAGACATATGTACTTTTTTGTCTTTAAGACTTATAATTTCTCTGATTTGTTTCCTATTTGGTAATGTTTCCTTTATTCTCTTCATGCTTTGGGCTGCCTTCTTTCTTTTCTCTCTTTCTTTTCTCTTTAATCTATTAAATTTGTGCTGTGTATATTTGAGGATAGTTTATTTTTATTTTTATTTTATTGTCAAATTGATGCACAGAGAGGTTACAGTTTCATACGTTAGGCCTTGGGTACATATCTTGTACTGTTTGTTACCTCCTCTCTCCTCATTCCCCACTTCCCCTTTCCCTCTCCCCCCATGAATTGTTCAGTTGGTTTACACCAAATGGTTTTGCAAGTAATGCTTTTGGAGTCGTTTGTCTTTTTATCCTTTGTCTCTCAATTTTGATATTCCCGTTTACTTCCCTAGTTCTAATACCAGTATATACCATATCCAGTGTATTCAGATGAGATGCAGTGATAGCACGAGTACAACCACAGGAAAGCATACAAGAGGATCATCAACAAAAGAAGCTAAGATTTCGCAGGACGTGTTGAAAGTAATTACAACAGTGATATAACACTCATTTCCATAACATGGAGTTCTTGATAGTTTTGACATGCATGTAACTTAGAATTACTTTATTTTCCTGTTGTAATGGTCATTTGATTTTAAAACACAATTTACTTTTCCAAAAGATCTTCTCTTTAAGTTTATTTTGTCATTAGTTCAATATAATTTTAAATATGCACCTATCTTTCAAGTCTTCTTAATGTTAAGTCTTTTATAAAGAATTACCCTGAAATATAAAATTAAATTTCTACCCTTTAATGTTTTTTCTAAGCAGATAATCTTCAACTTTAATTCTACTTTCAGTCTATTTATTCATGTGGACTTTTATTTGGATTCAATCATTATATCTTATTACTTTTCTATTTATTAAAACAATCTTATTTCAATCTTGACCGACATTGAATTATTCAAGAATTTTATAATTCTCTTTTCCTTTTTCTTCACTTTATATTTCAAATATGTCATCTAAGTTCTACAGTAATTACCATAGACATTATTACTCTTTTCTTTTTCATATAGACATTTACTATAAGATATTACTTTTTTGCCTCTTTCCAGTTCAGCTCCTTAACTTTTTTTATTATTTATATGAGTTTTACTGAAACATGAATTAAATCCCACACACAATTGGTCATCTGTATTATGGCTTTTATTGTTCTACTTAATTCAGTGACATATTTCTGTTGTTTGTTTCTTTGCTTCCTTGTACATAATGTGTTTTAACTGACTCTTCAGTCTTTTTTTAAATTTAATTTTGTTTGAAGCATATTATGATGAAGTTGCATTCATTTTGCTTTGTGCATTTGTGTACTAAAATTAGAATTTGAATCCTTGTATTGTTTTTAGAAATTTTTCTACCAAGATAAATCAAAACATTTCTTCTCTCCATTCTAGCTTCCAACAATATGCTTGCTCAACCTGATGCATACCTAGTGTAACCATTATACTTTTCCTACACTGCCCATTCTGCTTATTTTTGTGATTATTTTTCCAAAATGGACTTCAATTATATTGAAATTAATTAATCTAGATGAAACTGTTTTTCATCTTAACACACTAGTGAGATGTGTTATTCTTTTTGAGAGTGAAGAATGTTTTAGCCATAAGCTGTCTACTTTTCCAGCATTGCTGGGATCATAGGCACACGACAGTATCTCTGTGGTGATAAGATCATATAAGCTTTTATGCCTGAGTGGTCATAGAACTTCCATCTTTCCAACCAAAGGCATCCATGTAGTTAGGATTGTAGATGAGATGTGAGTCACTGATGCCAAGGAGTGATCTAAAGTTTTTTTTGTGGGTATAGTTTTGAGAAACTCAAATTAGTACACTTAACTGCTTCTCTAGTTTAGTGTGGTAATTGGTTGTTTTTCTTGTTGCTGTTGAGGTGATACCTTCATCTGGTTCACTGTACAAAAGCCATTTTTACAAATTGTATACGTCTCCACAACTTGTACCATCAGTGAAAAATATGCCGTGGAAGTGCAATCAATATTAATTAATTAATTATTGATTAATTAATATTAATATCACAATGTCCAAAGGAGGAGAAAAGGAATTCTTCTTGGTGAGAAGAAAGCTATCACTTTCCCAGGACTCCTGAAATGTGGTGAGATTGGCAAGGAAAGACACAGTACATGGTTTTCTGGCTGCTTAGCACTGTATCTCTGTGCTCTTGGGAATATGATGATTCAGATATCTTTCTTAATACCTTTCTTCCAATTTCAAGATAGTCTTGTTTAAAAATATCCTTAAAAAGAGATTTGAATGGTCATAAAGCTTCTAAAACTGCACATGGGGCGGACTTCTTTTTTTAATTTAATTTTATTGTCAAGGTTATGTACACAAGGGTTACAGTTACATACATAAGATAGTGAGTACATTTCTGATCAAACTTGTTACCCCTCCCTCATATTCTTCCCACCATTTTCTCCCATCTAAGTTCCCCCCGCTCTGAGTTGTATAGTTAATTTCCAACATGTTGTGAGTTCCACTGTTTCATTTGTTGGACTTCTTAGAAGAAGTCGCAAGTTAATTTTCTGCTCAATTCCAATTCTCTTTTCTCAGTAAGTGTCAAAATATCATGGAGTTTTTGTGACTTTTTTTTCCTCTGGGCTTTCAAAAAACAATCTTTACTTAAGTTAGTTTAAAACATGTTCATGAAGAACTATGTGCCAGAGTTTTCTTTCTTAGGCCTTGATAGCATTTTTATTAAATGATTTCCACTATCTATGAATATCAAGCTGAATTTCTCTTACACTTTTATAGTTTCAATTCAGCTTTGTTGACTTCCCCCCACTGAGTTTGTACTTTAATGTCAAAAGACCCCATAAGCTGTTATAAGAAAATTGTAAATGAATCTAAATTAGTTCCAAAACAGGAGACTTATTTTGACATGAAACAGAGAGAATAATATGAAAGACTTATCTATTTAGTAATTATCATGCATGAGTCAGTATATACAAATTCTTTCTGAGCACTTATGAGCCTTGCTGGGTTAAGTGCACTACCATCTATTTTTCTAATTGGATTTCTTTAGTTTTGCTGATATATGGTTTTTGCTCTTGTAATCTAAAAGTTAATTAGTTTAAGATTTTTCCTGGGAAAGAAGGATCAGAGGAGCAGCAGATACCTATCTAAGCTCTCTCCAAGAATCCACACCTAGAAAGTCATTTCAAGCAAGTTATAGTATTGTAGAGATTCTGGCCATAAAGGAAAAATCTAGGTAGCTGGCTTGAGCAAACAGATTTGAGCTCCAGACAGCTTCCTGCCACACTCTGGTGGAGAGCATGGCTCCCCACTCGCCTACAGCACACAATGGCAGTAAGGAGAGAAACCCTGCAGATAGGAAGCAGACAGACTTGGATCACGGGCAGATCATGGATGGTCTGAAAATCCAGAGAAAGCTTGAGTACCCCAGAAAGACATTCTCAATTGCTACCAAACCAGTATTACAGAAAATCCTCAAAGATGTCCTATATATTAAAAATCGACAAGATCACAATACTGACAGAGAAATAAACCCTAAGTACAAAACCAGGAATTGAGAAGATATAGCCTTTAAAAAGCTAAACATAAAGAAAGGAACAAACAAGCACTTCTCAATCCTGTCAATATTAATGGAGTTAACTCTCAAATTAAACAACATAGACTGAAAACTTGGGTAAAAAAGTAAGACCCATCTTTCTTCTGCCTTCAAGAGACACATCTTGCCAGCAAAAGCAAACATATTCTGAAGGTGAAAAGTGAGTATAAGATCTATCAAGCAAATTGCTCCCATAAGCAGGCCAGAGTTGTAATCTTAGTATCAGATAAAATTGACTTTGAAATAAAAGCAGTAAGAAGAGATAAAGAAGGTTACTACAAACTAATATAGGAATCTCTCCTACAGGAGGATATAACCATTCTAAACAACTATCCACATTAAAATACTGGAGCACCCAATTTCATCAAACAAACACCAATGACTCTAAACACACTCATAGATCCAAACACATGGATTGTTAGAGACTAACACACACCACTGTCACCTCTGGACAATATGCCAAAAACTGAGCAAAGAAACCTCAGAACTAAATAATTGCACAGACCAACAAGACTAACCAACATCTACATAATATTCTATTCAGGAACACTTGAATATACATTCTTCTTGGCAGCACATGGAACATTCTTCAAAATAGATCACATTTTAGGGCACAAAGCAAATCTGTACAAATTCACAAATATTGAAATCATTCCCTGCAATATCTCACAACACAATGGAATAAAATTTTAACTCAACACAAAAAGCCACCACAGAAAATCCTACAGCTCATGGAAGCTGAACAACATATTGCTGAGCCACCAGTGGGTCATCAAAGAAATTAGAACAGAAATTTAAATGTTTATAGCATTTAGCCAAGATGAGCACACAAAATGCCACCTCCTTTCGGAAACAGCAAAGGAAGTGCTCAGAGGAAATTTTAGAGCTATGAGCACCTACATCAACAAACTGGAGAAATCTCAATTCAACAATTTAAGGAAGTACCTTAAGCTCCTTGAAAGAGAGCAACAAGCCAAAACCGAAACCAATAGATGGAAGCAAATAATTAAAATTAAATCAGAATTATATGACATAGAGTCGAAAAACAAAACATAAAGAATCAGCAAAACAAAGATTTAGTTCTTCAAAAAAAAAAATTAACAAAATTGACAGACCCCTAGCAAATCTTACCAAAAAAAATGAAGGACACACCACAATGAACAAAATCAGAGACAAAACTGGAAACATTATGACAGAAACAACCTGGATTCAGAATATAATTAGGGAATATTTTGCAAACCTATATACTAATAAATTTGAGAATCTGAAAGAAATGTACAAACCCACTACCGACCCATATCTAGCAAGGAAATAGAAATGGCAATAAGAGACCTCCCACCCAAGAAAAGCCCAGGTCCAGATGGATTCACAGTGGAAATCTGTAAGGCTGTCAAAGCAGAACACACAACAATATTCCTCAAACTCTTCAACAAAATTAAAAGTGAAAGTTTGCTACCGAACACATTCTATGATGCCAGTATAATCCTTATCCAAAACCAGACAGAGACTCATCAAAGAAAAAAGAACTATATACCCATTTCTTTGATGTACGTCGATGTAAAAATTCTCAACAAAATTATGGCCAATTGACTTCAACAAGTCACGAAAAAAAATCAAACTTGATTCTTTCCAGGGATGCAAAGCTGGTTCAATACATGCAAGTCAATTAACATAATTCAGGAGCAAGAATCACATGATTACTTCTTTAGAAGCAGAAAAAGCATTTGATAAAAATCGAGCACCCATTTATGATGAAAGCTTTGGAGAAATTAGGATTCCAAGGAATCTTCCTCAATATAATAAAGGCTGTCTATGACAAACATACACTGAGCATTATACTTAATGGTGAAAAATAAAAGTTATTTCCTTTAAAATAAGGAGAAAGACAAAGATATCTGCTCTCTCCACTCCTCTTCAACATAATAACAGATTTCCCAGCCAGAGCAATAATCAAAGAGGTAGATACAAAGGGGATCCAAATAGGTAAAGATGACTTTAAACTCTCTCTTTGCAGAAAACATGATCCTGTATTTAAGGAACCCCATAGAATCTACTCCCAAGTTGCTTAAGCTGATACAACACTTCAGCAAAATAGCAGGATATAAAATGAATCCTCAAAAATCAATGGATTTTCTGTATGCCAGAAATGCTAAAAGCGAAGCTGAAACCAAGGAAGCAACTCCTTTTGCAACAGCCTCAAAAAACAAAATACCTAGGAACAACCTTAACCAAAGAAGTGTAAGACCTGTATGATGAGAACTTTAAAAACCTGAGAAAGGAAATTAAAGCAAAACTCAGAAAACGGAATAAACCTCCCATGCTCCTGGATTGTTAGGATTATCATTGTGAAAATGGTAATATTGCCAAAGGCTATCTACAAATTTAATGCAATACCCATCAATATCCAAAAATCATTCTTTAATGAAATAGAAGAAGCCATCCAGAAATTCATATGGAACAATAAAAGACACTGAATAGCAAAAACATGTCGAAGCAGAACGAACAATGCTGGAGGAATTTCAATACCAAATTTCAAGCTGTATTACAAAATTATAGTAATAATAATGGCTTTGTGTTGGCACAAGAACAGGCCTGAGAACTAATAGAATACAACTCAAGACCTAGAAATGAGCATGCAGACCTATGGTTACTTAATTTTGGATAACAGAGCTAAAAAAAAAAAAAAGAATGGAAGAATGACAGCATCTTCAACAAATGGTGCTGGCAAAACATGTTCAACACACTAACTGCAACAAACTAACTAGATACTTATATATCACCCTGCACCAAAATCAATTCCAAATGGATCAAAGATCTTGAAGTAAAATCATATCTCCTAAAACATTGCAAGAGGAATAGGAGAAACACTTGGACTCCTTAGCACAGGATGAAATTTTCTTAATAAGTGCCCAGAAACAACAAATCAACGAAAGGTTAGACAAATGGGATTGCATCAAACTACAAAGCTTCTGCACAGCAAAGGACATAGCTTGCTAAACGAATAGAAAGCACACAGATTGGGAGATCTTTTCTGATCATACAACAGACAATGGCCTCATATCTAAAATATATGTAGACTCAAAAAAATTAAATTTTTCCAAAACAAATCAGCAAAGAGCCAGCTGCCCCCTCAACAAATGGGCTAAAGACCTAAAAAGAGACTTCTCTGAAGGGAAAATGAGAATGGCTAAGAGACACATGAAGAAGTTCTCTACATCACTGGCCATAAAGAAATGCAAATCAAAACTACACTGAGATTCCACCTCACCCCAGTAAGAATATCCATTATCAGGAAAACTAATAATAGCAAATGTTAGAGAGGATATTGCCAAAAGGGAACCCTACTACATTGTTGGGAGTGTAAACTTGTTCAACCACTCTGGAAAGCAGTATGGAGGTTCCTCAAATGGCTAAACCTAGCGGTCCCCTATGACCCAGTCGCCCCATTTTTGGGCATCTACCCAAAAGACTATAAGCAAGAATACACTAATGCCACCAGCACTATGGTTTCCCTCATTGGGAATAATTAGTACACATTTAGGGTAGTCCTAGCAGAAGATCACAGAAGATCACAACAGCTCAGTAGCTATGTCCATATGAACACATAAAATGATGCTACGTGAAATGAACTCCAAGTTATGAAAACAAATGGTATATCATTGTTGTTATTTTCAACATGCTATGTGAAATCAGGTCCTTTTTCCTTAGTAATTTTTTCCTGTGGCTTTATCCTTGATATCACTGTAACTGATTTTAGTACCCTGGATATTTTGGATAAGTGTATTGGAACTAGGGAAGGGAAAGGGAATACCAAAATTAAGAGACAAAGGATAAAAAGTAAAACCATTGCAACAGCAATACTTACAAAGCTGTATGGTGTAAACAAACTGTGAAATTCATGGGGGCGAGAGGGAAATGGGTATGGAAGATTCAGGGGGCAAATGAAGGAGGAGGTAACAAGTTGGGTAAGAAATATACTCACTGCCTTATGTATGAAACTATAACCTCTCTGTACTTCACTTTGGCAATAAAGAAAAGAAGAATTTTCCCTTTGTAATGCTTTCATCTTCAGATCATCAGACAATTTTGTTTACTATAAAATTTTATTTACTTACCTATAAAATGCCTTCAAAAGCAAATATGCAATGTTTCAATGACAGCTGGCAAACATGAACAAATTGGTGCATCTAGTTGATAAATATTAACTGATTTTGTTTTGTGAACTGATTAAAGAGTTTACTAGAATACATGCTGGATTGTTCAGGTTTCCATTGCTATGAATTCATATCTCCCATAGTCAACTGAAAAGGAGATTCACTCATTGCTGAGCTTTCAGTTTATAACTACCTGGTACTGTTTACCTTTGGATCAAGAGTAAAGTACTACATATGGCAGAGAAAACTGCTGAACTCTTTGCAGAGGAAGCAGAAAGAGAAGAACCTCAAGGTCCCACATTCCCTACAAAAGCCCAGCCTGCAATGTCCTGACTTACACCAACTGGGTCTCAATGATTGAATAACCTACCATCTCCTAATAGCAACGTAGACTATGATTAAGCATCAAAACAATAGTATATACTCACATGTAGAATGATATTACAATATTTTATTATCATATCTCTTTAGAAGAGCAGATTTTAATAACATAGTCATATAGTAATTTAAAAAGTGACATGTTAGAAATATTAATAGGTATTTTTGAGAAACATTGTGAGAAAATGATTGCTTCATCTTGAAACTCTATTTTCTATCTCATTTGAGACACAAGGTATGGGGCAGCATGTATTACTTCAATCTATCCTGAATGTATAGCTGAGGTTGCTATGAGATGTTGACAAAATATTCTGATTCTTTCAAGATAAAAGTTCTTCCCCAGCCTTAGGATTTTTATGTTTTCCCATTATGTAGATTGATCTTTTGATAGGCTGAGTTGATTGATGATGTCTGGATCTCACCAGGTAGGAAAAACTTTGATTGTATGTGAAGTAGAGAGAAATGAATACTCAGAGAGACTGACAGTTGAATTGCAGGCATCACATTAACCTCCAGTCAAAAAAAAACCTTAGCATTTTTAGTAATTTTCTGATGGTCATTGAGTAGTTGCCTGAACAAAACTGAAATGGTAAAACTACAAAATAGCTATTTGCTAGAAATCTTGAACATTGTTGTATTATGTAATTTGGCAGAATAAAAGCGCTAGGATTAAGGTGAAAGGTAGGGTTAGAGTTAAGGTTATATTTAGGGCTAGGATTAGGGTGAGAGTTAGGGCTAGCTTAAGGGTTAGGGGTAGGGTTAGGGCTAGGTTAGGGGTAGGTTTTGGGTTAGGGTTCAGTCTAAGGTTAGGTTTAGGGTAAGGTTAGAGCTAGAAATACGGTTAGGATCAGGCTTAGCATAGGGCTCAGGTTAGGTTTAGGGATTTGTTTAGAGCCAAGGTTTTGGTAAATGATTGGCCTGGGTTAGCATTATGCTCAGGGTTAGGGCTAGCATTAGGCTTGAGGATAATTTTAAGATTAGATTTTGGGCTAGGGTTATTTGAAGAGTTATTGCTTGTGTTAGGACTAGGGTTAGTGTTGGATTAGCTTTAGCGTATGGATCAGGGTTAGTTTTAGGCCTTTAGAAGTTTATGGAGATGGAATCTTGCAGATTTTTTCTTTCTGTATGGCCCTTAGATTGTCATCTTCCTATTTTAAGTCTCTTACATAGGTGGCCACACCACGAAGTCTCAATGATTACTCAGCCTAGATTAGTCTCAAATCATGAACATTATATGAATTTCACATATTACCAGTAACACCAAGCAAGGGTTCACACTTGAAGTAGAAGCGTTATTCTTTTGAAGTTTCTATTTTGGATATTTTTAAAATAATTATAACATTTAGGACTTTAAAAATCAAATGTGCTTTTATTCATTTGATTAATAAGAAATACAGGTGTAAATTATGTATATATACACAAACATGGGCAGAGGTTCCAAAGAAATATTCATATTAGAACTGCAGGATTATTGAATTCTCTCAGAGCAGATCTTGAAAAGCTTTGTGAGAAAATTATTCATAAAAAAACAAAGGAAGATTTTGTTACAGCTGTCAAAACACACCCCAAACCCTAACAACAACCCTATTATTAGCCCTAGGAGTAACCATAACACAAGCCCTAACCATAACCTTAGACCTAACCCTTATTCTAACCCTAATACTAGATCTATCCATAACACTAATGTTAATATAATGCTGACCATAGCCCTAAGTCTAGACATAAACCTGTTAAGCCTAACCCTAGCAATAACCCTTATACTAAAACTGGCCTAACAAAAACCATAGCTTTAACCCTATACCTAAACTTAGTGCTACTGTGGAACAAACCTTATGAATAACCCTAACACGGAACCTATCCCTAACCCTAACACTAACCCTGGTCTTCACCCTACCAATAACACTAACCATTTCCCTAAGGCTAGCCCTAACCCTAACACTAAACCTAGCTGTAACGCTAACCCTAACCTTAACCCTAAGCCTAACCCTAGCCCTAACTCTAACCCTAACCCTAGCTGTAACCCAGCCCTATTCCTAACCCAAGCCCCATCCTTAAACCTAACCCTTATAACATTCACCCAAAAGGAAACCTGTGACATGGTTCAGGCAGAAAGGCATTTATTGAGGGAAAAGCAAACTGATAACCCACACAAGATGGAGGTGATGAGAGACAGAGGGGAAGGAAGTACAGAAGAGGAAAGAAACTGAGAGAGAAAAGGAACCGGATTATATAGGGAAAGGTAGGAGATATGGCCAGATGGGTTGGATGTAACCTCAGAGAAGGAGGTAACTGCCTAAATGTGTGTCAGTTGCCTAGGTAACACAGGTACTAGATGCAGACTTAAAAATCTGGGGGGCATATGCATGGAGGCCTCCCGAGTGTGGACCTTACATTTTGGCCTTTTAGTAATTATGAAAAACGGGGCCAACTCTCTCTGGCTACTTCCTGTTGGCAAGGGGCATCAACCTTAAGAGGAAAGTCAGAGATGTAGCCCCTCCAGGAGAAGGAAAGCTGCAGCTGTGCCTTGGTAGGAGATGCCAGTCCTTTGATGAAGCCTGGTAGAAATCTCATGAGCCAGTGGCTGTAACAGACGTGTGGTCTGGTGGATGCATAGCCAGCAATGGTAAAGGCAAGAAGTCCAAGGTGAGTTTCCTTCTACATTTGGCAGTATGGTCAGAGGAGGGGTGGTCAAGGAGGTGGATTAACCCTCAAAAGAACCAAGGGAGAAGGGGATCCAGTGACTCCTGACTCTTTCCCCTCCCTAGTCACAGCACCAGAAGTAAGGATTACCAGAAAGGAAACCTATCACATGGCTCAGGCAGAAAGGAGTTTATTGGGAGAAAGTAAAATAGGAGGCCACACAAAATTGAGACGTGGGGAGACTGAGGGGATGGAAGAAGGGAAAGAGAAAAAAGAGAAAGGGAAAGAGAGAAAAGGAAACAGAGCAGGGGCTGTTTTGAGCCAGATAATATGGGGAAAGATGGGAGATATAGCCAGGTGGATTTGATCTGACCTCAGGAAAGGAAGACATAACTGCCTCTAGGTGTGCCAGTTACCAAGGTAACTCAAGGACTGGGCTCAGATTTAAACAGGTGGGGTGCATTTACATGAAGCCCTCACCGGTGTGGACCTTATAACCCTAACCCTGGCCCTAACCCCAACCCTAACCTTAGCCCTAACTCTAAAACTAACTGTAGACGTAATCCTAATCCAACCCTAGCCCTAACATTAACATGAACATTAACTCTACTTAAAACTATTTTTATATTCAATTTATTTTTTTTATTTTTAGTGTCAAGGTGATGTACAGAGGGGTTACAGTTGCATAGGTAAGATAGCGAGTATATTTCTTTTTTTAATTTGAAAGTGAGTGACAGAAGGGTTACAGTTTCATACATAATACCTAAGACATTGAGTACATTTCTTATCCAACTTATTACCTCTTCCCTCATTTTTCTCCAGCCTCCCGCCTCCCCATCTCCCTCTCTCCCCATGAATTGTACAGTTGGTTTACACCATATAGTTCTGTATGTTGCATTGGTTTTTCTTTTTATCCTTTGTCTCTTGATTTTTGTATTCCCTATCCCTTTCCTAGTTCCAATACACAATATGATTTAGTTTGATTTTTTCTAAGTGCTTCTATTTCCTTATGAATGGAGCAGTTTCATTCTTTCTGATTAGAAGCATAGAATATCATTGTTTATATATATATGTACCACATCTTCTTGATCGACTCATTTACTGAGGGTCATCTGGGTTGGTTCCATATTTTAGCAATGACAAATTGTGATGTGATGAACATAGTTGTGATGGTGGCTTTAGTGTGGTCATGCTTGTAATCTTTTGGGTAGATGCCCAAAAGTGGGGTTGCTGCCTCATAGGGGACCTCTGTGTTTAGCCTTCTGAGGAACCTTCATACCCCTTCCCAGAATGGTTTAACAACTTTACACTCCCACCGACAATGTACTAGGTTTCCCTTTTGGTCACATCCCCTCTAGCATTTGTTATTAGTAGTTTTCCTGATAATGGACATGTTTACTGGGGTGAGGTGTAATTTCAGTGTTCTTTTGATTTGCATTTCTTTTATGGCCAATGATGTAGAGCACTTCTTCATATGTCTCTTGCCCATTCTCATTTCCTCTTCAGAGAAGTCTCTTTTTAGGTCTTTAGCCTGTTTTGTTGAGGGGGCCATTGGTTCTATGAAGATTTGTTTTGGAGGGATTTAATTTTTTGAGTACTAGATAGTACTCAAATATAGGTATATTTCAGATATGAGGCCGTTGTCAGTTGTATGGCCAGTAAAGATCTTCTCCCAATCTGTCCTTTGCCATGCAGAAGCTTTGTAGTTTGATGCAATCCCATTTGTCCAACCTTTCTTTGATTTGTTGCATTTCTGGGCATTAATTAAGTAAATATCATCCTGTGCCAAGGAGCCCAGGTGTTTGTCCTATTGCTTCTTGTAGTGTTTTCAGGGTATCTGATATTACCTAGAGGTCACTGATCCATTTGGAATTGATTTTGGTGCAGGCTGTTATATAAGGATCTAGCTTTGGTTTGTTACAGGTGTTCTTCCCGTTTTGCCAGCACCATTTGTTGAAGAGGCTGTCTTTCTTCTATCTTATTTTTTAGCACCTTTATCAAAGATTAAGTAGCCATATGTCTGTGGGTTCATTTCTGGGTCTTCAGTTCTTTTCCATTGGTCCTCAGTCCTTTTCTTGTGCCAATACCAAGCTATTATTTTTTTTTTTAAATTACGTTAGCTTTGTAATACAGTTTGAAGTTTGATATTGAACTTCCTCCATCACTGTTCTTTCTACTTAGGATTGATTTTGCTATTCAGTGTCTTTTATTTTTCCATACGAATTTCTGCATTGTTTCCTCTGTATCATTAAAGAACGGTCTTGGGATGTGGATGGGTATTGAATTGCATTTGTAGATAGCCTTGGGCAATATTGCCATTTTCACAATGTTAATCCTCCTAATCCAGGATCAGGGGAGGTGGTAGAGCACTAACCTTGAACATAAGAGACCCAGTGTCCAGGCCTTGAGTTCAAGCCCCATGACCACCATCACGAACAACAACTTCAACAAGAAATATCCCAATTTTCTGACACTGAATAATGTTAAAGTAGGTTATGGCGTAACAACATTGTGATGTATTATGAGACTATGGTTTAAGGTTTGCAAGCAATCCAAAAAGCCCTTCAGATATGCTATAATAAGTACAGGATAGTATTTTCTTTTGTTTTCTGAATTTAAAATATAGTATATTTTTATGACACAGTCAGGTTTCAAAGCAACACATAGTAACCTAAGGCATCAGTAGGTTAATTGTATAACATTTTATTCTTTCATTCCTTTATTCTTCCATTTACCAGGCAATATGCAAATGATAAGATTAAAAAAAATATTGTTTCATCCTCCAAACTATTATATAATAATCTAAGAAACAAATTATACTGAGTTAAATGAACTATTAAAATTCAATATAATCACAATAAATTTTAAGACAGTAATCTTTTTATCTTCTGCCCCATAGCTTAACTCTGAATTCCATATGTGTTAGAAAGAATATTTACTTACTGAATTTTTACACGAATCAAAGTGATTTATCTGTGTGATCATAGAATAAACAAAGACTACCCTAAAATCCAATGAAGATGGAGCTAATTTATCTGATTTATCCTACTTATTCATTTAACAAATATTCCAACTGTTTTTCCATGAAACAGTAACATTAACACTCTCTTTCTTCTTAAGTAAAATATTGCTTTTCCAAACAATATAAAATATCCACAGAATAAAATAATCCAGTTACTGCCTGACTCGCATAGTTTCAACTATGAGAATATGTACTATTCTGTAAATGCTATGTGTGTTTAGTGTTACATATGTACATATATGCATATATATACATATATGTATGTCTATTTAAATGAACAATCATTATATGTATTCCTATGTATGTGCATAGTGCTTAAGTATAATATTAAATATAGCATTTATGATATAATGGTGATAAGTGCACAGATAAAATGTAATTCCTTTTATTAATGATTGTAAATATATTTATTACAACTTAAAATTTTGTTAACAAGTGTATATACCAATAAAATTCCATGCATAAATTCTAACAAATTAGTCATGTTTAAACCTTTGGGTCTGAAGATGATTTCCTATGCTAAAAAAATAAATCTGATAGATCTGACTTCTAGTTAGAAAAGGTGTTAGAACATTATGTTATCTGTAGTTACTATGCTCATTTCATGATACTTTGAAGCTTCAAACAACATTACCTGGAACTATTGTGAAGAATGTGCACTTAAAAATCCTAGCCATTTTCTTTCTAATGTAATTTCCTCAAACAGAAAGCTTACATAATAAAATACCACTTCAAATAATTGGTACTTGGAAATTTTACATATTTCTGAGAATATGGCCATGGACTTCTAGCTTCCTAAGTATTGCAAGGTTGGTGGAAATTAAAACTCTCTACCACACTAAGGAGGTGCAATTTGTAAGCGAAGACTAGAGTTCTGTGCCACGCAATGTTGATTATTACTGAGAAATTTGAGAAGAGTACTGAACTGGAACTTTACATAATATATCTATCTCACTTCCTAATTGATACAGTATGCAGGTATTCAGTTCTCAAGTTAATATTGTTTTGCAGTTTTTCCTATCTAACAGATATATAAACAAAGTTTATATATAGCTACCATAAATTGGGTTCAGGGTTATATAGGAGAAACATGGGGAAATATCCTCTTTTACTTGACTGAAATAGTAAAGCCCTTAAAAGTTCATCTTAAATGATAGTGTGAAGTAATATTTTATTTTCACTTAATTTCTATTGGTATTGGTATTGATTTTGAAGAAAGTAATTTGTTTAATTTCTTGAATATGATTCACTGAGACTAAGATGCTCTTAGATATCTGAGTACAAAGATTAGTTCATTTCTCACTTTTGCTAGTTGACAGGTTGACAGTCCAATGTCATAGAGTTGATCTTCAATACTTAACATTGTAGGCTAAGTATCTGTGTTCAAGTTTTCTTTGTTCTCTCAGCCATAGGAATGGAAGATAGAAGAGGTCATATCCAATGCCATAGCCAGTGAAAGTAATATGTCACTTCTGATCAAATCACACTTGTTCACTTTGTATACTGTCTGCTAGTAGTAAGGTTCAAAAAGCTAGAAAGCATATCTTAATTATAGTATGCAAGAATTGTCCTCTGTATCTTGACTACTTTTACCTTCACTCACTCCCCATTTCTTTCATTTTTTTTTTTTTTTGCCAGTCCTGGGGCTTGAACTCGGGGCCTCAACACTGTCCCTAGCTTCTTTTTGCTCAAGGCTAGCACTCTACCACTTGAGCCAAAGTGCCACTTCTGGCTTTTTCTATATATGAGGTGCTGAGGAATTGAATCCAGGCCTTCATGAATATGAGGCAATCACTTTACCACTAGGCCATATTCCTAGCCCCACTTCTCATTGTTTTCTATGTCCACATGCAACATACCTTTATATCATGTTGTATATTCAGAAATTATTATTGTAAAAGACTTGCTGCTAGAATTCCCTTATACATTAAATTAAACTTCTTCAAATTTATTATTGCTCCTTTCCTTTCCTGGAGTAGGCTCCTCTTCATTGATTCAATACATTATTCCCCATAATTTAGAAGCTAGAAGAACTAATCTATTTAAAACTGATGTTTTTTCAGGATGAGAGCTAAGGGTCTCATTTCAGTCTTCTATATGTGGACAGATACTTTTCACAACACCATTTGTTGAAGAAGTGTATTTTTCTCCAATGTAGTTTTATGCCTTTGTATAATAATAATCTGGTGATTACAATAAGGAAGTAGAGAAAAAGGGACGACTGTATACTACTTGTGGGATTGGATATTAAAAGAACCAGAAGGTTAATTATAGATATTCCTTAGTACACTTAAGATAAAACTACCATTTGATTCTTCTATATAAATTGATTCCACTATGTCACTTCTAGACACAAATCTGAAGGACATGTCAACATAGAGTCAATACATGGACACATCCATGTTTATAAGAAGCATTCTGAGAAGCAAAATAATACAATCAGCCTAGATGCCAGTCAACTAATGAGTGGGTTGAGAAACTAAATATACACAATGAAGTATTAATCACCATAAAGCAGAATGAAGCCAGGCACTTGTGGCTGCCACTTATAATCCTCACTACTCAGGTGGCTGATATCTGAAGATTGTGGTTCCAAGCCACCCTGGGTAGGAAAGTTTGTGAGACTTTCATCTCCAATTATCCACTAGAAAACTGAAAGTGGAGCTGTGACTCGAAATGGTAGACCACCACAAAACCTCAGGGACAGTGACAACACCCTAAGGTTGATTGCCATGACCAACCAAAACATAACAAAATAAAAAAATAAATGTAAAAGAATGAAATATTGTTATTTCTCAGGAAAATAGATGGCAATGAAGTTAATCAAGGATATCAAAATGAATGAGAGGATTGTAAATCAGATTGTGAATGGAGGAGAATGGTGAAAGGAGAGTATGTGTGGGGAGTAAACAAGATAGACATTTTCTACACATAGAACAAATAGAACAATAGAATAGAATAGAATAGAATAGAATAGAATAGAACAAATTCTCTTGTGTTTGTTTCATGAAAGAGCAATGGGGTAGAATGGAGAATGATAGACAAAAGAAGTTTGCTTGTGGCACATTGGAAGTAGAAATCGTCATATGAAACTCCTTTGTAAACATAGGCCAGTAAAATAGAAAAAACAAATACATAGATGTAAACAAAGTGGTACAGAATGAATGTTTGTTTCCTTTCAAAATTTACATGTTGTTTTCTAGTCCTCTTTGTTATGGTATCGGATAGAATGGCAATTCAAAGTATTCATATCATGAGCATAAAGCACCTATGAATGGGATTAGTGAAAAATGTACGGGGGGAGGGGCTGAGAGCTGCCTTCTTCTAGCACAAGAAGAAATGTAAGAAGGAGACAGCTACCAATCAGAAGCTTCTGTATACTAGACTTACCAGACAGCAGATGTGAGAAATAGATTTCTCTTGTTGTTTTTTTAACAATAAAGTAAAGAAAATCAAGATGGTCTTTGGCATTGAGCATGCTACCATTTTGATGAACAAATGAATCACAGACCTCAGAAGACATTTGCCATTGAAATAGATTTAATTTATCAAATGACTTCCAGAGTGTACATTGTACAAGATTCTTCCAGATTTATAAAATGGCATTGTAATTAATGGCTGGAGACACTTGTTTGGAAAAAAAACCTCCAGTTTTGATATTATCAAATCAATGCTATTTCACCCTCATTCTCAGGTAATATTAAAATATCATGAAATGAAAGACTCCCACAGAATCCATGAATAACATTAGTATAGAATTGCTTTATTTTCTCGGACTTGTATGCCTGGACCAGCTAAGGAGTGACTTCCTAGCCAGGCAGTATATCCTGCTTCTGTGGAACGGGACATGCTAGGCTATTGACTTAGGGATCTTAGAATATTAATATGTTAATATGTGCTAGAATTCGTTCTTGTTGAATGTGGTTGCCAAATGATATAGGAACCTGAAAGACTATAGGGCGGTATAGAACTTATATCAATTTATAAGACAATGTATGCATGTGGAAATTTTAGAATATGTTATAATATGCACTTATATTTGGAAGAATTTAGTGTCCATTGTAGGATCGTCTAGACTCATTGTGGTTCCTACAAAAACGAATGGCAGGATTCTAGTATTGGTTATACATTAAAGGTAGTAAAACAACATTGGTTAACCCTTTACCTTCACTTAATTTCTTCATCTTTTTTCTTCATACTTTCCTTTTCATTTCTATAGTTAGAAATTTTTAAGTCTCATCAAGAAGGCCAGTCAACTGGGGATATAGCCTAGTGGCAAGAGTGCCTGCCTCAGATACACGAGGCCCTAGGTTCGATTCCCCAGCACCACATATACAGAAAACGGCCAGAAGCGGCGCTGTGGATCAAGAGGCAGAGTGCTAGCCTTGAGCGGGAAGAAGCCAGGGACAGTGCTCAGGCCCTGAGTCCAAGGCCCAGGACTGGCCAAAAAAAAAAAAAAAAAAAAAAGAAGGCCAGTCAAACCTGGAACTTCTGATTCTCTTGTCCGAGCTCTCCAAGGGCTAGAATTATTATATGGTTGAACAACTACATCCAGCTCTCCTCTTTCTTATAATAGTCCCTATCACATCTCTCATGTTCTTTGTTTTGCCCTAGAACTTGACAAAAAAATTGATCATTATTCTCTTTAATCATTGTATATTCTTAATGTAATATTTGTAATATTACATAAATTATTTGTGTAATGAACTGAGACCCATAGGAAAAAATAACAATAGAAAAAGTAATTCTTAATTCTTCTTCAACCAATTGGAAGTATGACCTTAGGAATTTGATTTTCAAAGAAATTTATTTTTTCCTTCAGTTTGACAGAGAGTAGAGCACTTATTCTTGTCATCATCTTGTGAAATGTTTTAATCAATTTGAATAATGTACATTGGCCTGTATTAAAAAAATTCAATGATGAAAATAATCTGACAACAGTTATCATAAACAGGTTGGTTGGTGTGGTGCATGAATGTTATCCCAGCTACTTTGAAGGCCGAGGTAGAAAGATTTAAATGCAATAACGTCCTGTGCAAAAGTCTGTTCAATCCTATCTCACAAACATGGCAGTTGAGTGTCAAGTATTTTAATCCTAGCTACTTTGGAGGTAGAGCTCAAAGAATCAGTTCAAGATCAGACTGGGAAAAAGTGTAAGACTCTATCTGAAAACAATCTAAAATCAAAATGTTTATTGTGTGGTTCACATAGTAGAGTGTTACCAAGTATAAGACCCTCTGTTCAATCCTCAGCACTATCAAATAAACAAATAAAAGAAAAAAAAACAAAAGTGCTATTCCAATTGAGTTCAATTTTATTATGGCAATTCATTTAGTATATTTAGCACACTGTATTCTGAAATGTCTTGTTTACGGGTATTCTTGTTTTTGCCAATAGGGCAAAAAGAGAATTCTTTCTCTGATTAAATGTTTTGAGAAATTAATGATCTGTTAATATGAACCTACTTCTTAAGGAAAATATGTTATCAAAAAAGATCAATGCTATAATCTTTTTTGTTGAAAAGCTTGTGGTCCAGGTATCAGAATGCACCTGGGAATAGAGTGGATTGAAGCAAGCCTATACTTGCTAGGCATCCATTCAACTTGCTAAAAATTATTGTTCTAATGAGCCCAGAAGATAGAAATGTAAGGACATAAATACTATTAAGTATTCTGGAATGAGACAACTATAATCAGTTGGAGACAAGACTGAAAGTGATCCAACAACATTTGCTGAATTTCAGAGGTACTTTGTGTAATACCATTTACCTTAGCCAACACCTCTAAGATGCCATTACCAGAAAAGCAGTGAAGAGATTCTTTTTCCAGTTTAGACATGTAAGTAAGATTGCCAAATCCTCTTCATTTCTGTGAAAGGTTAGGAGGGAGGACTAGGAACAATTACACAACTCCCTGACAAACAGCCTCCAAATTTCTGTTCTACACCAGCCCTATGTTTTTATAATACATGCAATTACAGAAACCCAGAACTACATTAGTAAGTTTATAACGGCCACAACTAATGATCACTGTGAATTCTTATCTCATTTAACCTTTCATGGTATGACGATACTGTTAAATCTCTGCATACTCACTGAACCATTCTCCTCTACCAACTACTCTGTTTTCTCTCTCTTTTTTTTGTATTTATCATTCCTTTGTTTTTGTTTTCTTCTCTTTTTTTTTGTTCCCCACATGAAGAGGGCAGATTAGTCATATCATTTGTTAATATTCACACCTTTAGTAGTTCTCTAATTTGAAGGATACATCCCTTATGAATATGCACATGAGACAAGTTAATACCCATTTATTGTTTTGTATTTCTATTGATTCATTTATTACCAGAGTGATATACAGAGGAATTACAGTTTCATAAATAAGGTAGTGAGTACATTTCAAACTTGTTACCTCCTCCTTCATTTCTTTCTCACCTCCCCCCATCCCCAATCCCTGTCCCCCTGTGTTGTACACTTGGTTTAAAACATATTGTCTTATATGTATTGCTGTTTCATTGGTTCACCTCCCTTCCTACTTCCAATAAATGTATATAAAATACCCAAGATGCCAAAATCAGTTACAATGACAACAATGGTAAAACTATGGGGAAGAAAGACAAAAGATAAAGGCATAATTTCACATGGTATATTGAAAATAACAACAACAATAATAACAACATCTTAATTCCATAATTTGCATTTATTTATTTCCATTTGATTTGCATTTCTTTTGTGGCCAGTGATTCTGAGCACTTCTTTACATGCCTTTTAGCCATCCTCATTTCCTTTTCAGAGAAGTCTCTCTTCAATTCTTTAGGCTATTTATTGAGGGGCTAATTGTTTCTTTCAGAACTTGTTTTGGGGAACTTTTCTTTTGAGTTCTAAGTATATTTTAAATATGAGGTCCTTGTCTCTTGTATGTCCAGTAAAGATTCTCTTCCAGTTTGAAGGTTTCTTGCAAGCTAGGACCTTTGCCAAGCAGAAGCCCTACAATTTGATGCAATCCCATTTGTCCAACCTTTCTTTGATTTGTTGTATTTCTGGGATTTTATTAAGAAAGGGTTGACTTATGCCAAGGACCCCAAGTGTTTCTCCTATTCCTTCCTGCAATGTTTTCAAGGTATCTTCTTTTACTTGGAGGTCTTTGATCCATTTGAAATCAATTTTGGTGCAGGGTGATAAATAAGAATCTAGCTTTAGTTTGTTACAGGTGTTTAACCTATTTTGCTAGCAACATTTGTTGAAGAGGCTGCCATTCTTTTATGAGCTCCTTTATTAAAGATTAAGTGGCAATAGGTCTGTAGGCTCATTTCTGAGTCTTCAGTTCTATTTCATTGGTCCTCAGCCTGATTTTGTGCCAATAGCAAGCTGTTTTTATTACTAAAGCTTTGGAATAGAGTTTGAAGTTTAGTATTAATAGTCCTATAGTGCTGTTCTTCCTGCTTAAGATTTTTTTTCCTTTTGCGGTCTTTCATTGTTCCATATTAATTTTTTGATTGCTTCCTCTATTTCATGAAAGAAAGGTGTGGGTGGATATTGATGAGTATTATGTTGAGTTTGTATATAGCCTTTGGTAGTATTGCCATTTTCATGATGTTACTCCTCCCAATTCAGGAGCATGCGTTTTTTTTTTCCATTTCCTTAGTTCTTTAATTTCCTTTTTCAGGTTTTTAAAGTTCTCATTACAGAGGTCTTCTTTGGTTAAGGTTATTCCTTAGTATTTTTTTTTTGAGGCAGTTGCAAAAGGAGTTGCATTCCTGATTTCAGCCTCAGTTTTCTCATTGTTGGCATATAGAAAAGCCATTGATTTTTGAGGATTTATTCTATATCCTGATACTTTGCCAAAGTTTTGGATCAGCTCAAGTAACTTGGGAGTAGAGTCTATGGGGTTCTTTAGATACAAGATCATGTCGTCTGCAAAGAGAGCATGTTCAACTTCATTTTTCCTATTTGGATCCCCTTTATATTTGTTTCTTGCCTTATTGCTCTGGCTAGGAATTCCAGTAGTATATTAAAAAGGAGTACAGAGAACAGACATCCCTGTCTTTCTCCTGATTTTAAGGGAAATGACTTTAACTTTTCATCATTCAGTATTATGCTACCTGTAGAGTTGTCATACATAGTCTTTATTATATTCAGAAATATTCTCTGGATTCATAGTTTCTCCAAACTTTCATCATAAATTGGAGTTGAATTCTTCTAAATGCTTTCTCTGCATCAAGTGATTCTTGCCCTTGCTTCTATTGATGTGGTGAATTATGTTAATTGACTTGTATATATTAAACCAGCTTTGCATCTCTGGAATGAAACTGGTTTGGGGATAAGGATTATGCTGGCTTCATTGTTAGTGAATTTTCATTTAGTTTGTGGAGTGCTGGTGTGAGTTCTGCTTTGAGGGCCATACAGAATTCCACTGTGAATCCATCTGGACCTGGGCTTTTCTTGGATGGCATTTTTCTTATTGCTGTTTCTATTTCATTACTTGATATGGTTCTGTTTAGAGGGTTTAAATCTTCTTGGTTAAGTGTGGGCATATCAGTATTTGTTAGAAATGCATTCATTTCTTCCAGATTCTTAAATTTGTTAGCATATAGGTTTGCAAAATAATCCCTTATAATACTCTGAATTTTAGTTGTTTCTGTCGTGATGTTTCCACTCTTGACTATGATTTTGTTTATTTGGGTGTGTTCTCTTCATTTTTTTTGGTAAGATTTGCTAAGGATTTGTTAATTTTTTAAGAACCAATTCTTTGTTTTGTTGACTCTCTCTATGCTTTTCTGAACTCCAATTTATTTGATTTGGATTTAATTTTAATTATTTGCATACATCTATTGGCATACATCTTTTTCAAGGAGCTTCAGGTGCATCATTAAATTGTTGGACTACGTTTTTTCCAATTTGATGCTGTAGGTGCTCAGAGCTATAAATTTTCCTCTGAGTATTGCTTTTGCTGTTTCCCAAAGGAGCTGGTATTTTGTGTGCTCATTTTGGTCAAATACCGTAATCATTTCAATTTATTTTCTGATTTCTTCAATGACTCACTGGCTGTTCAACAATGTGTTGTTGAGAATTTGTACTGATTTGCTTTGTGCCCTAAAATGTCATCTATTTTGGAGAATGTCCCATGTGCTGCCAAGAAGAACTGGGTGGAATATTCTGTTGGTTACGTTTGGCTGATGTATGCAATTGTTTTGTTCTGAGGTTTCTTTGCTGAGTTTTTGGTGTGTAGATCTATCCCCAGGTGACAACGGTGTTTTAAAGTCTCCAACAATCAATGTGTTCAGATTTACGTGTGTTTTAAAGTCAGTAGTGGCTCTTTGGTGAAGTTGGGTACTCCAGCATTTGGTGTATTGATGCTTAGGATGGTTTTATCCTCCTGTAGGAGAGAAGACTTTATTAGTATGTAGTAACCTTTTTGTATCTCTTCTTACTGACTTTAATTTGAAGTCAATTTTATCTGATTGCAACTCCAACCTGTTTATGGGGGTTGTTTGCTTAATAGATTTCATTCCAGCCTTTCACTTTCAGAATATGTTGCTTTTGTTGGCAAGATGTGTCTCTTGAAGACAGAAGAAAGATGGATTTTTGTGTTTTAATCCAACTTGTCACTCTATGTCAGTTAATTGGAGAGTTAAGTCTGTTAATATTGAGAGTTAGTATCAGAAGTATTTGTTAGTTCTTTTCACTATCTTTTAAAGGGCTATGCCTTTCTAATTTTTGATCTAATAACCTGGTTTTCTATTTAGGGACCATTTTTCTGCCAGTATCATGTTCTTGTTGATTTTAAATATGTAGAAAATCTTGAGAATTTTCTGTAATGCTGGAGATACAGTGTTTCAGTTTTTCCTTATTGTGGAAGGACTTCATTTGTTCCTCGGCTATGAATGAAAGCTTAGCTGGGTGCAATATTCTTGGTTGATAGTTATTTTTCTTTAGGGTGTGGCATACCTAATTCCAGGCTCTCCTTGCTTTCATGGTCTCTGATGAAAAATCTGGAGTAATTCTGATTTGTTTTCCTTTATATGTGATTGTTTTCTTCTACCTAGCAGCTTTAAGGATTCTTTCCTTGGTCTCTATTGATCTTGTCGGGAATACAATGTGTTGATAGGATGTCCTATTCTGGTCTGGTCTGTTTGGGGTTCTAAATGCTTCTTGTATCTGGATGGGCCTATCCTTCTGGATATTTGGGAAGTTCTCTGCTAGTATTCTGTTAAACAAATTACCTATTCCATTAACTTCCTTCTGTATATTTTCCTTAATACCTATTAGCCTTAAATTGGGCTTCCTGATTGTATGTTGGAGCTCCTGCCTGAAGCTATCTGTTTTCCTTATTGGACTGGTTTTGTATTAATTTTTGTTCTTTCTCCATAATGTCTAGGGTATCTTCAGTTCCTGAGATTTGATCCTATGTATCATCCAATCTGCTCTGTAGGCTAGCTACTTGGTTTCTTATCTTCCTTCCTTCTGATTTGTCTTTCTTGATGGGTTCCTTGTCTCTGCTATAATTTTCTCTTAGGTCCTGTATGGATTTCCTTAGCTCATTAATTTGGTGCTGTCTCTCAAATCTTTTGTGGAGGAGCTATCTTTTCATAGGATTCTTTTTCCTTCTGTTGGTGTTCATTTATCTTTCTGTTTGTGGAAGCCATCTCCTCTATTAATTTACAGTTGACTTCATTGTGTTCACATATTAATCTTTGGCTTGCCTCCTCACACTCTAGATTACTGGTTTGAAGAAACTCAAACTTTTCATTTATCATATTTAGCAGCAGAGTTTGTAGAACATTTTGAGGACTATCATCTAAGTTTTTCATTGACCTCTCTATTTCCTGTTTATTATGAGTGGGAGTTAAGATTCCCTGGCTTGCCATTTTTGTTGTACTTCTTCTGCCCATTTGGGAAGGGGTGCAAATACAAGACCACACCAGAAGACAATTTTAAGGTGTAGACCAACCCAGTCCTGAGAACAGTAGTTAAACAAATTTTAGAGGTTCACTGTCATATTCCTCTCTCCTTTTTTAAAATATAAAAGCAGATTTAATGCCCCCAGATAACACAATTTTAAAACAAAAATCAACTCTAAGTCCTGTAATTGCACTGATCTCAGTAGTTCAATATCTTAAGTAGGCATTCCCCTTTGAATCTCTGAATTTCTTTGTTAGGGGAAGTGGTATTGTGATTCAGGAGTTGGATTATTTACAGTTATAACTGGTGAACAAATCTATGCTTTTGTTTAGATCTATCTGAACTGAAAAGATTGCTCAATGAAGCCCTTTGTATTGGATTGGATATAGACATAGTCTATCTAGACAGCCAATAACCAGGAAGCAGTGGACTATGAATGTCCAAGAAGTAAATTTAGGGGAAGTCAAGAGTCATGAAATGAAGGGAATGAAAAGAACAGGGGGATGATGATTGAGATCTAATGAGAAATGAAAATGTGGAAAAGAGTAAATGTTAAAAATAAATAAATAAAAGACTAAAAATCCCAAATAAATGAAAACAAACCCAAACAAATTACTATATAGGTGTAGATGAATACTACCAAAATTGAGGGTACTGAGATTGAGAGGTAGTGGTTTTTGGTAATCAGGATTGAATTTTGTCTCTACCCAATGAGGAAGGAGGCCTCATAAAGGTTGTTTTTTATGTATTTATGGAAGAATTAGAAAAAGAATTAAAAAGATAAATTAAAAATAAATAAAATAGGGCAAAGTTAAAAGAAAAGAAAAAAGGGGGAATGTGAGAAACAATAAAAAATAGAAAATAAAAAATATATAAAAATGATGAAAATATTAGAAAATAGTTCTAGCTGGTAAAAATTAATTGGGTGGTCTTGTGTCTCTTTTGTGTCCACTTTCTAGTCTTTTAATGGAGCCTCTGATTTCCTTGTGATGGTCAGTTTTCCTGTGGCTGACCTGGTTGCCTAAGTAAGTTTGATTAAGTTGGCAGAGAGCACATCTGCTGTTTGGTCTGCCTGACCCTCCTCCCAGGCTAGTTTATTCCTAGAGCTGTCTGCTTTGTGTGACTTGCCACTGGGAGCTGGATGCTTTATGTATCCTGGAGTCATTGCCAGGGGGATTATAATCAGTCTGGGTTGTGTGACTTTTCCCAGAGATCTGGTTGCTGAGGTGTTCTTTTGGCTCTCTGGAATATCCTCTCCTTTTCTTCTTTCTTTTTGAGTCTCCTGCATCTGGCCAAGCTACAGATCTGCAGAGGGGCATGGCTGCCTCTGGCTGTACTTACCTGAGGCAGGAAGCCATCACACCCTGTCAGAATTTCCTCTCACCTGAGTGGGTTCCCCTGTGTTGAGTTGACTTTCACTGAGCAGACTCCTTTGCCCTTTTGAAAGATGGCTCCATCATCTTCACCTTTCCCTGGACTAATTTATTTCCTATCTGCTCTGGCTAGGTGTATGCCAGAGTCAAAGATGGCGTTTTTCTTTATGTGGTGGTGGGGGAAGGGGTGCCTTCCAAACGCTGTTCTGTGAGCATGAGTGAGTATGTCTTTGTGGGGTACTCACGCTTTCTCAGTTTTTTCAGACCATCCTCCATCTGTGTCTGTCTGGAGACTGGAGGCAGAAGGTTTCCTTTCCTAGTCACCTATGCACACTGAATGTGAGAAAGGGGCCACGCGCACTGTCTCTACTTCTCTGCCAGTGTGACAGCAGGCCGCCACTGCCACTACTGCTGCCGTTGCCCAAATCTGTCTTCTCAAGGCAGTTGCCTAAATAGTCCCTCTCTAGCCAAAAATCTCTATACTACTGTTGCTCATTTGGTGTGACTCTCTAGGTGTGGGTCTTTTGTTAAAACACTAAGATTGAGTGCTTGGCGAGAACTCAGTGCCCTGATGCTCATCCTCCATTTTCCTCCTGCTTCCTGTTTTGTATTTTTTAATCCATGTTCTTATTCCCATTCTCATTAGCTTCCAGATGCAAATGTTCTAATAATATTTCATAAGCTTCCTTAAATTAGTCTAATAAATATACTATTAGACTGACTCATTTTGGTTTTACTATAATTAAATTTGTTGCTTTACAAATCCCCTCTTTGTTACGTATTTAAGATTGAACCAGGTTACTTTTGAACATTTAATTAGTTCTCTCAATTTACTACATGGAAACCAGTGTTCACCAGCTTCTGTGAAGTTGTGCTGCAAAAACCAAAATCACCTGAATTGTTACTACATATAAAAATAAAAATTTAATTTGTACTTGAATTACACTTTGTCCATGGCATTCCTTTGTCCCTTTTTCACACTGTGATCCAGGATCCAGAGTTAAGGAAGAGTCCTAACCTAGAATGTAATCATTAGGGAAAAAGGAAAAAAAAAAAAAAAAGGAAAAATGCCAAAATGCAAGGCTACTTAAATTCCTTAAACCTCTACCTAGACAAAAAGTACATGTGTATTCAGACTAGCACTTTTAGACAAGTTGACTCTTTTCTTCGTTTCTTTCTTTCTTCTTTTCTTTCTTTCTTTCTTTCTTTCTTTCTTTCTTTCTTTCTTTCTTTCTTTCTTTCCTTCTTTCTTTCCTCTTTCCTTCTTTTCTCCTTCCTTCCTTCCTTCCTTCCTTCCTTCATTCGTTCCTTCCTTCGTTCCTTCGTTCCTTCGTTCCTTCCTTCCTTCCCTTTCTCGTGTCTTTTTTTGGTACTGGGGAATTGTACCCAGGATGTTGCACTTGCTAAGAGAGTGCTTGGCCACTGAGCTACAGCCCAGGCCAACCTTTCTAGTGTTATATACATTTTTGGGAAATATAAGCCCCCCAGAGCATTGGCTTTTCTAAGACAAATGCATTGAGTATTTTCACAGTAAAGCACAACTTATGGGATCACCACATTATTGATTTCCCCATTTATTAACACTTACTTTGTCTCCACTTCCCCACATACATAGATAGCAATTTAATGAATATGCTCTGCTTACCCCATAAATATATTCTGAGAATTATGCTGCAGGATACACACAAGGGGAATTACGTTATGGAACAAATGCATAATAGAATTGAGTAAAAACTGTAATATTGTTCTGTAAGCTGAATACAGAAGGCCAAATTTTTACTGTCAGTTTCCTATTAATAGCATCAATAAACATTATCCAACTTCCTAATTCATAAAAAAAAATCCTGTAAATGAAGAATGATAAATTCATTGTCTAATGTCTATTGTTCTATTGGCAATTTCAGTATCTATTTATGGAACTTTTATATATTTTTATCAATCAACTATAACCCAGTGTTTCTATAATTTGTTTCCCTTTCATTATTTTGTTTGCATATATACATGTATATGTATATATGATTATATAATATATTTATATATACATAATTAATTCCCTCTAATTACTATATGTTGACCAGTGTTTACCAGTGTGTGTGTGTGTGTGTGTGTGTGTGTGTGTGTGTGTGTGTGTGAGTTTAAGATAGAATACAGGGTATGTTCCACCACTGAGTAATATCCTCAACCAATTATCTTTGGAAGTTCCAATTCATCCACTGAATATCATCCCCAATGACCTTCAATCAATTCCCATTGCTGCAACAAAAAATTAATGCCATTGTTTCTCATAATGATCACTCTTTTCAACATCAGATTGTTGTAAACCACTTCACTTGTAGTAGATGAATAAATATTAGTAGCTCAATTTTAGTGGTTCATTCTAATAGCTCTTTTTCCTTCTTTCAGTTCCCTAGTTACAATCATTCATTAAACATTCATTTTAAATTTTTGTCAGGATTTCAAGATTGAAATATAAATACACTGCCCTAATAATATTAATGTTTGCCATTTTCCTTAGCACAAATACCAAACTTTGGCAGCCTAGTCATACATTTAGGAAACCTTGTCATATGTGTCTTCTTTTGTGAATGTCACTCCTGGCACTTCAACTCAGGGCATGGGCATTATCCTTAAGGTTATTTTTGTTTTGTTTTGTTGTGGTTTTTTGCATTCAAGGCTACCATTCTACCAGTTCAGCCACAGGTCTACCTCTGGCTCTTTGGTCATTAATTGGAGATAAGTACCTCATGGACTTTCTTGCTAAGGTAAGCTCTGAAACATTTTCCTCAGATCTCAGCCTCCTGGAGTAGCTAGGGTTACAGGCATGAGCCACTGATGCCCATCTCGTGTGTGTGTGTGTGTGTGTGTGTAACTTCTCTGAGCATTATGTACATAGTCCCATACTGTGAATTACTTACCAATGTAAATAATAAATCTTAAAACAATCTGAAGTCCCATATAACCAGGCAACTCTCCCTCTTAGGCATTTATCTAAACAGACATGTACATAAAACATTAATCACAGTACTGAAAAATAGAAATAAGTCAATTCCTATCAATAAATAATATATAAAGATCTAAATAAAAATATACATTTAAAATATAAATAAAATAAATATCAAAATAAAATGAAAAATACCCATGTAATAGGATTTCATACAGATGAGCCTTCAAACTATGCTTAGAGAAAGACACCAACAGAAAATGACTCATTTTTCATGTGATTTTGTTTATATTGCATGTCTAGAGTACATACAGTTAAAGAGACTGAAAGTAGGTTTGTAACTGTTTAGGGGTGGGATAGAGGTGATAAATGATAAGCAACATCTACTTTTGCAGTAAGATATTTCAATTTTTGGATAAAGAAAAATTTCTAATATCGATTCTGGTGATGGAAATACAACTCTTCAGTGATGTTTGTTGAATTTGTAAATTTTGAATGAAATGTTTGTGAATTATGTGAAGACCTATCAAATTCATGTAACTCCTCTAAGAAGAAATCACAAAGAATAAGGCAGTTTGAACATTATGCATGTCCCATATACACTGTTTATTTTATTTTTTTCATCTATGCTTTGTAGCCTGAGCACCTAGTACCAGAACTAATCCACCCTACCATTGTTTAGGTTGGTGCCCACTTTCCATCACTTCTTTTATGCCTTGTGGCCTTTATTATGAAAATAAGTGTTATTCCACCACATTCACTGCAAAACTATGAAAGTATATCTACTAGCAGAGTGACAACTGGAGCTGTCTCAAATACAGCATGGATAAGTTGGGCCATGGGATGATTCATGTCTTGAGTAGGACAGAGCTGAATCACAGGAGATTTTTTCATGCTTTAAAGAATAGTATACAATTTAACACTTGAATTATTTATTTTGAAGCTTTCTATTTAATATTCATCAGAAATGAAAGCATGCAAAAGGAATCCATAGATGAGGGAAATAGAGCTTAAATGCTTTCATTACAGAAGAAGGGCATATCTAAGTTGTAACTAGGTAGCTAGCAAAAGAATTCCAACTAAGTCAAAATTTGTATATGTAGGAAAAATATAGATTATTTATTTTGTAATGAAAGACACAATATTATAAAGCACTATAATAGAAAAGGTAGAGAAATGAGAAATTCAAAAGTGAGTGCTATCCCATTTTGAAAAAAAATATGTAAAAAATTAATATTTAAATAAAAAGTATATACATAAATTAACTTTTATTAGATTAAGTAGGAACAGTAGAAGTAAAGAAATCCAGTAACCAAAACTAATGAGAAATATTGGATTAGATAAATTTCATTGCCAGGATATGATGAGTTGTTGCTAATGAATCTAACAACTTAGATGTAATGAAAAGAGTAAAAAAAAAGAGAAGAATTGCTAAAAATAAATTCAAGCTTAAATTGAAAGGCTTGGATTGTTCTGTACCTATTAGACTAGTTAAAAAATCTCACAAAATAATTTTTAAGAACTCCAAATCAAATGAGAGCATTCATGATTTTCCTCAAAAAATGAAGGGAGAAATAATAATCATTTTATATGTTCTCTTTCATTGTGTAGAGGAGACACATTTCCAAATTACTTTTATAAAGTCCTCATGATGATCACAAACTGTACAATACAGGAAAACAAGTACATGTCACTAGTTACGATACCAGAAAAACTTTAGTAATAGTAAGTGAAGTGAGACAGACCCAAAGAAACGTGGACTCTATGGTTTCCCTCATACGGAATAATTAGCACAGGTTTAGGCTACTCACAGCAGAGGATCACAAGAGGCCAATAGCTATGCCCTTATGAACACATAAGATGATGCTAAGTGAAATGAACTCCACATATGGAAACAAGTATTATATCACAGTTGTAATTGCATTCAACATGCCATGTGAAATGGTAGCTTTTGGTTGTTGTTGATGATGGTCATTTTGTATCTCCTTCCTGTGGTTGTCCCCGTGCTATCATTGTACCTTATCTGTGTACCCAGGAAACTGTACATACTGGTATTAGAACTAGGGAAAGGAAATAGAATATCAAAATCAAGAGATAAAGGATAAAAAGACAAATGACTCCAAAAGCAATACTAACAAAACCACTTGGTGTAAACCAACTGAACTAAGGGGGGGGGGGGGCAAAGGGGAGGGAAAAGGGGAAGGGGAAGAGGGGAAATGAGGGAGGAGGTAACAAATTGTACAAGAAATGTACCCACTGCCTTACATATGAAACTGTAACCCCTGTGTACATCACTTTGACAACAAATAAGTAATTATTAAAAATAAAAATACAGTATTACAGAATATATTAATATAGTGCAAAGTTGGCTTAAAATAGAAAATATGATGGGGAAATGTTAACAGAATAGAGAAGCAGTAACAGAATTCAAAACACAGGCATGATGAAATCAGTATTTTGCAAGACAAAAATAGAAGGCAATTTCCTCAACCCAATAAATCTTATCTAGAATTCATACAAACTTGCAAAGAAGCCAGCTACAAGTAATATATTCTACATGCTTCCATTTTCAAGAAGTTGTTGACTAAAAATAAACTTATTGTAATAAAAATCAGAACTGTGATTTATACCATTATCTGTATTTTTTGGATGAGAATGCTTTGAATTGGGAAATATTCTCCACTTTTTTGGAGAGGGCTATTTACTGAACATATACATTTTCATTATGTAAATTTAACAACAATAATAAAATTTCACAAAAGATGTTTCTCAGTAAGACTTTACTTTGGCTTAGAGACACAGATGATATATAAACTGGGAAAATTTGGCGAGTAAATCAGACATCTTAAAAATTAAGACCATAAAAAATAACACCCTAAATGAAACAGAAGCATGATGTACTGCTTGTTAATGTGTTTTGATCCCCTAAAGGGTAAGGATTGTACTTCATAGATAATGGGTCTTCTACTAAGTACAGAAAGAAGAAATAATAGACTTTTGTAAGGAAAATCTAGCAACAAGTCTTTTAGAATAATTCCATGTTTGTGTTCTAGGGGATAAAGCCCAGGAGTGGGATTGCTCGGTTATAGAGAAGCTCTGTGTTTTGGGTTTTTTTCCTTATTTATTGTCAAAGTGATGTAAAGATAGGTTATAGTTTCATACGTTAGGCCTTGGGTACATTTCTTGTACTGTTTGTTAGAGAAGCTCTATGTTTAGCCTTTTTTGTTTTACTTTTTCAAAACATTTATTGTCAAAGTGATGTACAGATGGGTTGCAGTTGCATATATAAGGCAGTGAGTACATTTCTTATCCAACTTAAAACCTCCTCCTTCATTTTTCTCCCTGTCCCCATTTCCCTCCACCTACGCCCCATGAGTTGCACAGTTGGTTTACAGCATATAGTTTTATAAATATTGCTGTTGCATTGGTTTGTTTTTTATCCTTTGTCTCTCCTTCTTGATGTTCCCTTTTCCTTCCCTAGTTCCAGTATATGTACATTTATGTATGCATACCAAAATCTGTTACAGTGTCATCAGGGGTAAAACCATAGGGAAGAAAGACAAAAGAAAATGGCATATTTTACATGGTATGTTGAAAATAACAATGAGAATGATAATCCACTCATGTCCATAACTTGGAGTTCATTTTAGCATCATCTTATGTGTCCATATATACATAGCTATTGAGCTATTGTGATCTTCTGCTAGGACTCTTCTAGACATGCACTAATTATTACCAATGAGAGAAACCAGAGTCTATGTTTCTTTGGGTCTGGCTTACTTCACTTAGTATGATGTTTTCTAAGTCCTTCCATTTCCTTACCAATGGGGCAATGCCATTCTTTCTGATAGAGGCATAGGATTCCATTGTGTATAGTCTGTTGAGGAACCTCCATACTGCTGTCCAGAGTGACTGAACAAGTTTACACTCTCACCCATGATAATGGCCATTCTAATTGGTGTGCTGCAAAATCTCATTGTTATTTAGATTTACATTTATTTTATGGCCAGACATGTTGAACATTCATATGGCTATTGGCCATTCTTACTTGTTATTCTGTCTCTCTTTAAGTCTTTAGCCCATTCATTACTTGGGTTGTTGATTCTTTGAGGGTTTATTTTCAGAAGGTTCATTGTTTTGAGCCCTAAGTATATTTTAAATATGAGATCATTACCAGATGTATAGCTAGTAGAGATTTTTTTCTCCATTCTGTGTGCTCTCTATCTTGCTAGCTATGTCCTTTGCCATGCAGAAACTCTTCTGTTTGATGGAATCCACTTATCTTGGTTCAGGAAGTTCTGTCCCATGTCTAGGAGCTCTAATATTTCTCTTACTCCTTCCTGTAATATTTTCAGGGGAACTGGCCTTACATTGAGGTCTTTTGTTCATCTACAACAAAGAAAGCCACACTAAAGCTACCTACAAAATCATTTTTATTGAGCATTGTTTACCATAGCCAAGATATCAACCCAGATGCCCCTCCATAGACAATGAATCAAGAAAATGTACTGTATATACATGATGGAATCCTACACTTCCATCAGAGAATGATATTATACCACTCATGAGGAAATAAAACATATGGAACAATTATATTACGCAAAGTAAAACAGACCCAAAGAAACATAGGTTACATAGTTTCCCTCATTTGCTGTAACTAGTATGTGCCTATAAGGCTAGAAGCAAACACATTAAATGGCACAAAACAACAACAAACCAACCATGCACTAGACCATGATACATTCTACAGGACTCTAGACAGTCACACAGTGAGACCAAAGGAAGATTTCCTTAGGAGAGGATCACAAAGGCTAAATAGCTATGGTATATGATCATATAAAGTGAATCAGTAAAATGAATTCCAAGAAATGGCAGCAAGAGGTTTAGTGTTATTTTGCTTTTTTATCTCATTTCTTGTTGTTTTTGTTTCATACTTTTTGTCTTGGATGTAAGTTTATCTATATTGGAGACAGCAAGGGGAGCACAGAAATTATAAGACAAAATTTGTACAAATGCAGTAGTGATATTCACTAGACACTATATTGAAAATGAATTATACTACTTGTAGGGGGGTTGGGAGGGAAAAACTTAGAGAAAAATGAGGGAAGTGTGACAGTGTTCAAAAAGAATACTCATTACTTGACTTATGTAACTATAACTCAATATATCACTTTACAATAACAATTAAAAATAATGCCAGTATACACAGTACATTATAAATCTATGTTGCACATGGCCATAGAAAATCATGGAAAGTAAGTGAAGGTAAAAGAAGGCAGAATATAAATGACAATTCTTGAATACAAATGGGTATTGATGAGAAGAACTAAAGAGGAAGAAGGCTACAACGACCAATGGCAACAGAGGGACAACGTTATACAGAATTGCCTCACTTGTACAGCATCATGTCCCATTCCAACAGCCCTGTTTTCTCTTCCTTCAAAGACCTTGTCCTTTCCATGCATTTGCTTGAGCGGTGTAGAAAACTAATTCCCATTACCTACTGATTTGAGACTAAGTACAAGTTTAGGAAAGTCTTTCAGCTTGTCAATTTCTCCTGCTATGCTCTATGGAGGGCTTGCAGCCTGGGCATCATAACCTCATTTAGAGATCTGCATGAGGTGGCAGTGTCTCTGGGGGGTCTTGTAGCAAGGTCCAAAGAGTCAATTTATGACACTTTTATGCTCCTGAAAGATCACAGTCAGCCCTATTTGATTTTTATGTACCCAGTGGGAGAGTAAAGGGGATAATGTTCAGGAACACTTTGCATTTAAATGATTCCTTTATTCAAAGAGATTTACAAATGCTGTATCATTAAACAAGGTTCCCTTTGAGAAACATTAGAAGTAAATACAAAACTCCAATACCTGTTTCACAGTGAGACAATTTTACTACATGGCCCAAGAAGACATGCCAGGAGCATATCATTCAAGAACAGTGACCAGGACACAAAATATGTCACCATAACAACTCATACCATATCAATTCTTCCTCTCTCACTACCTCTAGAATTTTCTAAGAATTCTCTGTCTATGAAACTTCTTGCTTCCATTTTCTAAATAAAGTAAATAAGATAGCTTTATTTCCAAACTCCTAAGTTGTTATAATACCAAATTTGAAGCCATGTATGAAACAGTACAATACTGTACAAAAGTAAGCATAAAGGATAAAGTTATTTTCCAATTTGTATATTTCTTTTCCTTCCTCGCATATTACCTGGCATAGTGTAGGCCCTCAGTACAAGTGAATTATTGCTTTGGAGAAATGAGTTTTCAAGAACTTTGAGGGACATAACAGTCAATAAACTTTAAAACTGAGTTGTGTGCTTTAATATTAAGTTAATATTGATGCTATTCATTTCATTTTAAATGAAAGCATGCTGAATATAAGACATTTTCTAGGCAACTAAATAATACCTATATCATTAATGTACTTATGTCAATGTATATATACATATATGTATAATGTATGTGTCTATATTACATAAGGCATACTAAATGTAATATATACTATGTATGTATGTATATGTATACATATATGCATGTATATTTTATGTATATTACAATTAGTGCTTTTAAACTCAGCATAAGGAATTCTAATTCAGTTCAGGCAAGTTTTCCTTACTAAAGGAAGACAATATAAAAATACATACATATGTACATATATATGTATACACATATGGACATATATAGCAGAAGTCAATACTTTGTAAAGTAAGAAAAATTAATTTAATTAGAGCAGTGCAGAAAGGGCCTGTTGAAAGATTACAGATCATAGGTAATGCAGTGATAGTATATTATATAATGTTAGGTAATATTAATGTTAAGTGATGATTAAATGGCCCTTATTAGAAATTTTGTATAGAGCTTAAATTTCATATATTGGTTTTAAAATGCTTCATTAAAGTTTATTGGTTTATTCTCCTTTTGTCATTTTTTTCTCCTTTTCTGTACATTTGGTCTTGTATATAAGTTTACCACACAAGGCAGAAGAACAGAAATTGTGGGCAAAAGGATGAAGAAACATAGTGATGAGTGGTGAGGGCAATACTGTTGAAAAAGAAATGTATTCACTACCTGACATGAGGATGTAACCCTTCTGTACATCACTTTTACAATAACACTCAGTAAAATAAATAATAATTTCTCATACTATTGTGAAACAAAATTTTTGGTGGTACATGTCAAGTTAAGCACTTAGAGTTGAAAGCCATAAGAATTTATTCATTCTTAAAAGCCAATAATTCAAAACTTTCACATTTTAGAACTGGACAGCAATGTGATTGTCCTTCATCAAATTTTAAGTTAGCAATGTGAATGTGAGTTAGGTAGGAATAAAGTAACAACACTTGCCAGCAATCAGAATGTCCCATGCATAATTGAGGGATTGTAAATTTGACTTTGAAATCCTTGATGAAAAGGCACTATAGGAAACATAATTATTAGCATACTGTTTAATGTTTTAATTGGATGTAGTTTGCAGTGCTGTGCCAACATGAGTTTTGAAGTTGATTGCCTTTTTACCTCTCTTCCTATTCTTTAAAGCTCAGCCAGCCTTAATAGGACAGAAAAAAAAGTAGATTACACATAAGAAAGAAAAAGCTAATGATTTAAGAATGTGTGGTTTTCTCTCACTTGAAACATCATTCAGGTTTTTCTTTTGGGCAATACCACATTTTATGGAGAGAAGAATATTGTATTAGGCAGCAAATCGTTGTGGTCTTGGGTATTTAGAGGAATTCTGTCTGCTGTATTAAATTATCCTGGCATCTGTACAATACCCTACTGGCTTTGATTATAAAGGCCTTTAATCATTGATAGCAGTTATTTATTACGTGTGGCTTTCATTGTGTTAACATAAACTAGCATTGGTTGTTCTTTAAAAAGAAGAATACCCCAAGTATTCACACAATATAATTTATCTCATGAGATATTAGGAATTATTAGTATAGTAAATATGAAATATTGTTTGAAAAAATGTGTAAGCATGCCATATTGAGCTCTTTTAAATAAAGTCCATTAAACCTGACCATTTTTCTCTTCCAGCCATGTAGATTATCCTTTACAAATCACTGAGGGGCAAAAAAGCAGTTTCAATGCACATAAAATTCTTTGATCTTCATGTAAATAAATAAGCTGCCTTCCTTGCCAGTCTTTTTGAATAAGGTTTCTTTCATCAAGCAGTTTGTCTCATCCTTGTGAAGATCAAGGTAGTTTTCTTCGAAACTTCAAACAGATATTTCCCACACATTTACAGGAAATATATTAAACACTGTAAATAGGAAAACTTCCTCTACTTTTCAGGAAGACAGAAATAGAGATATTTTCTGTTGCATTCCAATGGAAGGGAGGCATGTCCTCCATTATAGTCACAATATTCTAGACAAGCACCAAGCATTTGCTTATCTTGAAGGGAAGTGGGGAATACGTGCTGAGAAAGGTGAACTGGATTGGCAGAACCTAAGAAGAAAATCAAGAATAGATGATGTAAGAGAAGACTGACTATGAATGCTTGAGAGTTTTAAAATCACATGCTTATCACAATAAAAAAGAGTCACTTCAACAAAGAAAGACTGATAAAAATAGACCCAAGTTTTAGACATAGTATTAGTTGAACTTAGGAAGTGGGAATTTGGTCTGCTTCTTCCTTTTCCTAGCCAGCTCTAATTTGCTTGAGTTCTTCAACTCCCACTTTGCTCAGCAAGTTTTATGATCCTTGGCACTCTGTGAAATGCATTTTTTCTGGTCTTTGAAAGTTGACTGATTTCTTACTGAATGAGCCAGTCAGCCAGCTGTGCAGCCAATTTTCTTAGCTTCAGCAGACAGGACATCTTTGTTATTCTTCTTTTCAAAAATTGAAGGTTGTTTTTAATTGACTTTAAACAAAGATAGAGACCAATGATATGTTCATTTCCTGGTGCTCTAAGTTGATAGTGTTACTGGTTAACTCATCAGTAGTGCTATGACAACTGATAAAGTCTTTTATATGCTTAGTCCTCATGCTCCTTCAAAATGATTCAATACTGCAGGGATTCATTGGGCACCTGTCTACTAGAAGCAAGACTACATCTGGTTCTTGTTATGAAACTGTTTCTGGTTTCTAAGCAGTTATACAGAGAGTAAATGGGAAGTAGCTGGTAAACACTTTAAGTCCAGGGTAGTTGAGTCTTAATAAGTGAAATTTATGTTTAAATGTATTGTGTGATTAATCTAAGACAAAATGCTTTTTCTGGTTTTTGAAACTTGTTATTATTAAAGTAGATTGCATTTTAAAAATTTGAATGGTTATTATAATTTCTACTGAGGTATATATCGGAGGACTAGGTAATCAAAACAATTACAGGAGAAAATGATCATGTAACTTATCTATATATGAAGTATTGAAATATTGCATTTATTGACATATGTATTACAAAAGAATTGTTGACACACAACTTTTTCAACAATAGAAAACAAAAGCAGCCTACTGGTTAAGAACTCAGGTTTGGTATGAGAGACCTGGGTCTAAATTTTTGCTCAACAGTACTAAGTGCTTAGGCTACTGTGTTGGGTTCCATAGCTACAAAACTGTACATTGAATAAAACCTCGTTACATTTCAACATACATTAAATAATGCAGTAAAAGATTCGTGCATGACTCTCAAGCATACTATGGTCAGTACTTGTATTATCTTGAAAAAATCCTGGTTTGTTTTCATTTTTTAAATGAAAAAATAGAAGCTTTAAATAGTAAATGTCAGAATTAACTAGTACAATATGACCTAGTAATTTTGTGTTTCTGCTTGTAATCTCCAAGTGGTTCCACTACAGTAACTAAGTGCTATGCGACCTTATATTTGCCATCTTCTTAATTATGAGTAGTAATATTTAACTTTCATTCATATTAATCCTTTTGGCTAGAATACCCTCTTCTCCAAAAAATCATATCTTCTTTATCGGACAGTACACATGGAGAGAAAACATTCATTCATATATTAGCTACAGGGTAAAGCTCTTGTTCTTTACATTGAAATTTTCAAAGGCAGATAGTGAGAAGTCCCATGTTAGAACCTAAATAATAGGTTTCATAATTATATTCCCCCCCATTGGAATCCAATATCTGTACTACACTGCATTTTACTCAATTCATAGGTGATATTCATCCATTCATATAGACTTAGACTCATTCAATGATTTTCTTTAAAAATAGAAATTAAGGATTATTTTTATTTCCTGAAGGCAATCATACTTCATTGTGAGTGACATAAGCACTTAATCACTTATTAAGAGCTTTCTTTAGTAATTTATGTTTTGACATTTGTTAAAAAATCAAATTGCATTCTGAGTATAAATAATTAAAGCAAAATCTTTGTTGATATGTTCACATTAATATACTTATTAAATTGGGGAAGTATTGCAAACAATAATTTTTCTCATAAAAGCCTTGATTTTCACTTTTCCCTACTGAGGAAACAGAGAAGACCCATCACTATTTCTAGTTCCATAGGTAAATTTCTACTCATTTATTTTCCTTCATCCTCACACATTTCCATAGACATTTGAGTTATGGAGCTTCATGTCTCTATTTTTTGTCATCAATATCACAGACTGACCATTTCTGACCAATTTCAAGTTCAGCTTTTGCAAAGACTTCACAATAAAGAAGCATCACTTCGCTTCAAAAAAGTATGACTTTTCTACTGAAGGTAAACTAATTCTAATTGAAATAGTTTGTGCAATTAGAAATCACCAAAATCATGGTTGTGTTACTTTCTTCTAACCAGTAAATTAAATTTTGATTTGTTTCACATCATAACTTTTTCTACATATTCCTTTACTCAAATGTTGTCATACTTTATCAAGACCTCCTACCAAAGTACACACATTTAATTGCTCTGCTACAATTCTTTTTCTCTCTTACATTCCAAATAAAATTTGAATATAAAACAGTACTTTCTATGTTTGATTTTCTCCCTCCATTAGTGTACTCTACATCATTCAGCAATACTATTTCACAGTAGAAAATGATGTATTCATTACTGTGTGTATATATATATGTGTCTATTTATATATATTATATATAATACTTTCTATAAGAATAATTGTGCTGTGGCTGAAACTGCAGCAAATATTTGCTGAAGAACTGTAGCTTACAACTAAATTTTTTGAACCCAAATCTTTTTGAGCATGTAGGATCATGCTACATAAAAAATATCTAAATTGTTGTAATAAATTTCCATGTAATCTAGAATAATATTAGTTATTTGATCTTTCTTTAAAACCATGAATATGCTGTTGAAAAGGTTTATGCCTTTGTTTTTCATAGCTTATGGGATAATCAGGTAAGCAAGTGTGTATTCAATCACATTTGAATTTATCCAATAATATTTGAGTACTTAATATATGTCAGATACTCTGGTATATTTGAAATAATTCAGCTCTTATTACCTCTTTTCTTTATATGAATAAATGTATTTATTTGCCTGTGTTAAAACTTGCCTAATGATTCATTGTATGGTGAGAACTTAAATAATACTTTTAAAGGGTAAATACATGTCAAAATGATATTTTTTCTAATATCTGCATATTAACCAATGATGAAGAATGGTTAGACCAAAAGATCTTGTGAGTCTGGCAATATTTTAATATAAGGAACACATACAGACATAATTTGAATAAGATCCCTTTTTTTTTTTTTTTTTTTTTTTTTTTTTGCCAGTCCTGGGCCTTGGACTCAGGGCCTGAGCACTGTCCCTGGCTTCTTCTCGCTCAAGGCTAGCACTCTGCCGCTTGAGCCACAGCACCGCTTCTGGCGGTTTTCTGTATATGTGGTGCTGGGGAATCGAACCTAGGGCCTCGTGTATCCGAGGCAGGCACTCGCCACTAGGCCATATCCCCAGCCCCAAGATCCCATTTTTGTGATGCCTAAATATCTTATAGATGTGTTCAGTCAAAACCTTGAATTCTTCTATAAAGTGTATCATGGAGTTAGCTCAAAGTTATTTCAGATTATCCAAAATTATAGATTTTGCATAATTAACTAAAAAGTATACTTGCTTACACACATTCATATTGTAATATGCATGTGCTGGCATATATTTTTCATTTCAAAAATAATGATAGCCCTAAAAATTCAATGTCTGTGGCTGTGGCCAGACTTGAATTTCTTTACTTAAATGTGGGTGACAACTTCTTTTATTAACTCTGGTTTTGATGTCCCTGCCCACTTATTCCTATTTCCTGTTATTTTTCTTCTTCTTTATTGTCAACGTGAAGTACAGAGGGGTTGCAATTTCATATGTAAGGGAAGTAAGTACATTTCTTTGTTTGTTTTGTTTTGTTTTTTGCCAGTCCTGGGCCTTGGACTCAGGGCCTGAGCACTGTCCCTGGCTTCTTTTTTGCTCAAGGCTAGCATTCTACCACTTGAGCCACAGCACCACTTCTAGCCATTTTCTATATATGTGGTGCTGGAGAATCGAACCCAGGGCTTCATGTGTACGAGCCAAGCACTCTTGCCACTAAGCCATATTCCCAGCCGGAAGTACATTTCTTATCCAACTTGTTACCTCCTCCCTCTTTGTTTTTCTCCCCCAACCCCCCTCCCCACTTCCTTCTCCCCCGTGAGCTGTACAGTTGGTTTACACCAATTGGTTTTTTAAGTATCGCTGTTGCAATGGTTTGTCTTTTTATCCTTTGTCTCTGGATTTTGGTATATCCTTTCCCTTCTGTAGTTCCAATACACATATATACAACATCCAGTGTACTAAAATCAGTTATATTTATAGCAGGGGTAAAACCACATGAAGGGAATACAAGGGACAAAAAAGGTACAGTTTCACATGGCATGTTGAAAATTACTACAAACATGATGGCTGACTATATTTCTATTATGTATCTATTTGTACTATATATACCAATGCTTTATATATAGAATGTATATTATATAACACAGATATAGTATATGTTATAGAATACATATAGCATATAATTACAGTATACATATAGTATATATATGGATTATGTATATTTTATGTAATACATACATAACACTTATTTAGCATATGTATTGTATATGTAGGACATTGATAAATATATATATCATCACTTTTTATTTCTTGTCATCATTTAACATTGAAAAAAATTAATCTAAGAAATCAATCATCACTTAATATTTTATACAAATATTGGTGATATAAAGATATCGCCCATCGTATTTGTATACTGTTAGATCATAAATATTTGGTTAATATACTGATCTTTGTGACATTTGAGTGTGTCAAGTAGCAGCATTTCACATTGACTAGAATATCATTTTTGACCAGTGTTCTTAGAATGGAACTGAGGGTATGGCAAACGTTTGAAATTCAATAAACTCTTATTTTTTGTTTTAATTAATTTATTTACTTATTGTCAAAGTGATATACAGTTTCATATGTAAGGCAGTGAGTACATTTTTAAAATCAAACTTGTTACCTTCTACCTCATTTTTCCGCCATTTTCTCCCTTCCCAGTTCTCTCCCCCGAACCGAGTTATACTGCTGTTTTACAACACATTGTCTTGTAAGTATTGCTTTTTCATTGGTTCTTCTTTTACCCTTGTGTCACCATTTTGATGTTCCCCTTGCCTTCCCTACTTACAATAAATGTATTAAAAAATACCCAGTGTAACAAAATCAGTTACAGTAACATCAGGGGTAAAACCCTGAGGATGAAAGACAAAAGAAAAAGGCATTATTTCACATGGTATGTTGGAAATAACAACAACAGTGATAAACCACTTATTTTCGTAACTTGGAGTTCATTTTGCTTAGCATCATTTTATGTATTCATATGTGTGTAGCTATTGAGCTATGGTGATCTTCTGCTAGGACTATCCTAGACATGTACTACTTATTACCTGTGGAGGAAAACCATAGAGGCTATGATTCTTTGGGTCTGGCTCACTACACTTAACATGATTTTTTTCCAAGTCTTTCCATTTCCTTGAAAATGGGTTAATGTCATTCTTTCTGATGGCAACATAAACTCTATTTGTAAACAACGTATTTGCTTCTGATATATTATTCTCTGGAATGTCATGCTACTGTGTCTGCTTCATGATATATACTTATTTTGATGCAATTACTTTAGAAACATGTAAGAAACCTACTTCAATCTGATTATATATTTGGCAATATTGGAGTATTATATTTCATTACCCAAATAAACATTTTTTAATTTCAACTAGAAATTCAAATGTTAAGCCAAGTTTTTTGAGTCAATTTTGAGTCAAGTTTTTCTTGAGATGACTGAGGATGACTCTTACATTTTAAAATCTGGTTGTTAAATTCATTTCTAGCATTTCTTTCTGCATTGATATGTGGGACCAATTATGTGTTCTTTAAGTGAAGGAATTATAAATTTGTATTCAGAATTGGGCATGGTGGCTCACACCTGCAACCTTAGCTACTCAACAGGCTGAGACTTGAGGATTGTGGTTTAAAGCCAGTCTGGTCAGGAAAGCCTATGATCCTCTTATCTCCAATTAACCACCAAAAAAACAGAAATGGTGCTGTGGTCAAGTGGTAGAGTGCTCGCTTTTACCTGAAGAGCTCAAGAACAGTGCCCAGGCCCAATGTTCAAGCCCCACGATCGACCATACTTACAGACATATACACATACATACATACATACATACATACATACATATTCAGCCACCTATGTCTTTTGAGAAATATTCTTATTCTTGTTTTCGAATCATTTTGTTTTCCCCAGATTTTTCTTTTGAAAAATCTTTAAAAAAATTATCTCTAAACTCTTACCTACTATCAAACACATGAACTGGATTCAGGTGTCTCTGCAGTTAGAGTCTGTCAGTACTAGGTTCTCCCTGAAGCATTTTAAAGCCATTAGCTCATAGGCATCTCATACTTCAAGTATACATTTATCACTACGCATCTAATGTTATAATATTAGCTAATGGTTCTATATATCACAGACCTCTGCTGATAAATTACAATTTTAATTTAGGTAGATGCTCTGATACTGCATAACAAGTCGTCATGAACTTTGGATATAAAATAACTATTTACTGTGCTCATACCCTCAGAATGTCATAAATTTGGATAGGACATAGCTATGGTGTCATTATTTTTATCCAACCATATATGGAATCACACCAGGAGGATTTTTAGAGTTGTTAGTGAAAAAAGTCATTCAATGCCTCACCACTCATATATTCTGCTATACACAATATCAGCTATTTCTAGACTTCTTATTAATTATTTTGTCTGATTCTCAAAATGTAATTCAGTCTCCATGGAAAGAGTAGTTTGAAAGTGTTGCCTAATAAATAGCAACTTCTATTAAATAATGTCAGGTGTAGGTTCCACTCTTCCACATTCCAGTTGCCTCTAGTAACACATACTCTGAGTTTCTCTCACTATTGTTTTCTTATTTTATTTTCTCTCTCAAGCCCATCTTCAGTCCCTTCTAAGTAATGACCCTATTATGAGGCGCTATAGAAACTTCCATTACAGAACTTTCATTATTTGTATTTACTATGCTAAGAACACATTTAGTCCACAGATTGTATTTTTTTCTTATCTATCAAATCAATTAAGTATTGATGAATGGGATTAGATTGAGAGGGATGGGAGCAAATGATGAAAGGAGTGAGATTCATCAAGGTGCATTATAATTGTAAACTGATGTGTTGAAAGGTAACCTCTTTGCATAATTACTTAACGATACTAAAAATACAAATAAATTAAGAAAACCTGGTTGATGCTCAATAGTGTTGGTTAAATTATTTTTTTAAGTTAGGTGGATCACAACTTTTCTCCATCATTTTGACTACTAACATATATATATAAAAAGTCTTGTCCGTTCTATTATCAAATACTTATCTTCATAAACATTGTATCTAAGTTTCAGGCAATGTAAACATATTTTGCAGAAACTCTTGCAATGATAAGCATAAGGCATTTTGGATTTGAAGTGTTGATCAAATCTGAAGATCAGTGCTTTTCATCATGTCAAATGAAAACAGAAAGATTGAATTTAAATTTGTATCTTATTGGAAATAACTTGTAAACATTATAACTACAATGGGTAACCTGTAAGAAAATATATTTACTTTAACTTGTACTTAAATAAACAATAGTATCTTTCTTTGGAAAAATATATGTCTTTTGTTAATACTTTATATGCTATTGTTTGCTGGTAGTATACAATATTCTGGATTGCATTAATCAAGTTGTTTTGTTAAATTCTGTTAACAATTTCATGAATTAGAAAACCATCTTTTTTCCCTTGAGTGATGGCAGTAAACACATTTATAAGTTATTTGAACAAATCTTATAATGTATAATAATACAGAGACAGAATTCAGATTGATTTGATTGTGAATAAAATAATTTCCCAAATGTCTTCAAAGATGTAGTATATGACACAAAATTTTACTAGCTAAAATTACTTTTCATAATGCTATCCATTTGTCAGAACACAGGCTTGGTCTTCTTAAACCTTGAATATTGTCAAATATTTATGGCAAACAAAAAAGTGCAGTCAGACATTCTCTCACAGTTAAGCAGTTACAATGATCTTACATCACAAAGCACAACCAAGATCAAAGTCTCATGTGCTGACGTGGACGTATGTTAGTCACACAAACCACTGACAGGATAGTTCTATACACTGCCATTTCCTGGGCTCCAATTATGCATGTCTGGGTTGAGTGAACAGGCCTCTGAAAGTGACATGTTTAAACTTTTGCCAAAATATTACAAAAAATGAATAAAAGGAAAAAAAAGCAACTATCCATGACTTACTATCTAAGACTAAATTCTAGGCAACATACAATTCATAAAGAAAATAATACCAAGAATATAAAAATTTAGCTAGGTCAGTTTGCAGCCAGAACTGAAGGTACAGATAGAGTTATAAGTAAAATGTGGTGTGTATGTCTTTCCGCTTTTGAAAGTGTATCTTCACATAGATAGTCATCAAAATTAGTCCTTCTTTGTAGGAGAGATTAATGAACAGAAAACCTGGGCTTCAATGGGTGATGACTATTTCTCTTTAATCCAGTCTTTTTTTTTTATAATAGCAATAATTTATTAGTAACAGAAATACTTTTTCCACAATTGTTAGGCAATGAATCCTTGCTAATTCTACAGATAACAAATTATTTATCTTTTGGAATACAGATGTTTTATAAATGTACTTTACTGCTTTAATTTTATGAACTTCTATTTATGTTCTAGAAATAGTCCACTGACTTCATTACAATGACAGACAAAACCATTAAGATTTTTTTTGTAGAAAAATGTATTTCCAGTAAAGATATCTAGATTAATTTTTGTGGGGTAGCTAGGCTCACTGCTCTTTCCCAGGGAACAAAATAACAATTGGCTCTCATTTTCCATTTGACTGTTAATCCAGAGATTGCAAGAGAAGTATAGAAAAGGTGACACTGATCAAGATGCATTGCAATTAGAAATTGATTTGTTGACTTGAAAGCTCTTAGTACAATTACTTAGAAATAATTTAAAAGGTACTTAAAATAAAAGAACATTGGAATTACAGTCAGCAAACAAGATTTTTCTATTCTTCACTCTGTTACTAAAATAATCAATTAATTCCAATATGTAACATAATTACTATAAGATAGCTAGTTCTAAAAAATATACACATGTTACAAGAGAATACTTTAAAGCATTAATTTGTATTCCTATCTTTCTGATTATTAATGTACCTTAGTTATATTTGGTAATATCCAAAAGTATTCCTCTTTCACATTCAACCCATTTCAGGTAGTCAAGTACTAATTTCCTTGCATTATGTAAGAAAGGAAATTGTTTCGAATATTAAAGTTTACAAAAAGAATTCCTGAAGTATATACTGTACTCATAGGCAAACACTCATTTTAACTTCCTGATTTATTATATTTGTCTATTTTCATTTGAGGAAATGAACATCCCACATGTAATTCACAAATGGAAAGAAGAAGAGAAAGAGAAAACAGCCATGCCTTTTTGATCCTTCTACTTATCTCTTCAATAAAAAAGCAATAGCTTGTCTGGTTGCTTCATTGATTCCATTTGTAATTATATCTTATATCCCATAATTGGGACCTAATCACATGTCTAACCACTGGGGAATCTGGACAGATGAAATAAGGTTTTAATTTGGAAAAGTAGTATCCTAAATTTCAGGGCAGTTTTATTGTAATAAAGAAATAAGAATGAACTATTATTGAATGGATGAATGAGCAAATATTCCATTGTGGTAATAAAAAGTACTTGAATTTTATCTTTCAAAGCCAAACAATAAGAGGGAAAAGTGTGTGTGTGTGTGTGTGTGTGTGTGTGTGTGTGTGTGTGCGTGCATGCGTGTGTACATGAACATACTCATGGACTAGATAAGAAGTTTCATAAAATAAGGAAAGGAAGTAGGAGCATCATGTAATTAAAATTCTCTGAGCATCAATCAGAGTAGTATTGTCTTTCATCAAAACAAAGAAGGCACTTATAAGTCACTAGTAAGCTGGGTCAGTAACAAGGTATAAAGTACCTCCTATTTAATGAGAAACAATACTGACAAAGACAAAGCCCCATACACTGTTGTGGACTTTGTAGAAGTATGATCATTTTTCTAGACTTAGATTTTTAGAAACATTTCTATCAAGCCCATACTATGTGACTCTCCAGTAATTAATCAAGTATATCTGGAGGGCTAGCTTTAAGAAGAGAAATGAAAGCCACAATTGTTATCATTATGGGAGTAGATTAGTCTAAAAATAACTCCTCCACTAAGGATGTGGTACTTGATAGCTTCCCTTTAAGTAGGCTTTTATTTGTTCCTCACACCTGAGAGAGTGATACTATTTTAGGATCATTATAAATATAATAGAAGAATTGGACTATAAAATTAACATCACCAAAGTTATCAATGTAGATAATTAAACAGAAGGTTTGTAGCGATTTCTTCATTTCTCTAAGCATCATTAATTAACCACATAGACTTACATTTGCTCTTCTTTAAACATTGATGTTTGAAATAGGTGCCTTCAAAACTTCTCATTTTATAATAGTGTATCCCAGATACTTTAGACTGAAAGGCATAGTTCTACATGGACAAGAAGCAATAATAGGCACAAAGACATTTGATATTTCAGACTTTATCTGCACCTTTGCATGTATAAGGTGTTTGCATATTTAATAAGAGGAGATACACAATGTGTTGAGAAAGCACTCTAAAACAGTCATTTCTCTGTCCTATTAAATTATAAAGAGATAACGTGATGGAACACACCAGGAATTAGGAAGACATGGTTCAAGTCCAGCTAGAGACCAAAAGTTAGCAAGCCCCTCTCTTAGTCAATAAGCCAGGCATGATGAAACTCATCTGTAACTCCCCTCCTGTGGGAAGTTATAGGTAAAATAATTGCCGTATGAGGTGGATCTGAAGATCCTATGCAAAAATTAACAGAAGCAAAAGGCCTGGGGATGTGACTTGTGTGGCCGAGTGCTGGTCTATGTCCTCACAACCTAAATTAAAAACCCAGTGCTGCCAAATTTATTTTAAAAAAATAAAACCATGAGACAAAACTAAATTATCCTTAATATAAACATCCATGGCTAAAAATAATATTATCTTTCCCAGTTTATTTATACTTGAGCACTTGTTTAACATCTGACAAGTAAGGGGGAATATTCGCTGTAGTTTTCTGGGTCTTGGTTTAGGTGTTAAGCAAAGAAACATTGGCCTCTTCTTTGATAGAGACACAATCTCAAGTTTAATGTCACTCATAAATATAGGAATATACTGTCTTTTACTCCATCCAATTTTCTCATTTCCAGCTGCCCCTATAACTTCATTCAGTATCTGACCATTTGTAATTCTGGCAAACATACAGCAGAACCATGTATTTTCTCGTGTAAAAATAACAAGAGGAGTTATTTGCTCTTGCAAGTGTAAAAACAGTGGTAGTACATATCACAGATATTTTACTTATTCAATTTACCACAATAGAAAAGCTAACAGAATGTTTTCCTACACTTTTTTGGAAAACAAAACAAAACAAACAAACACAAAACAACCAAAAAGCATCAGTGATAATCGTTTTTGCCTGAAATGTGGCTTATACTTTAGAAGCTAAAGGCAAAAGTAAAGTTCTAAGGGCTCTTTTATTCTTCTTCATTTTCACAGAAGTCTTTCAAAGGCAGAGTGACTATTTACGATAAAGATCCTCACTGCGGTTGAAATAGATGATCTTAGTAACACAATGTAAAGCTGTTCATTTATTTCATATATTCCAATCAACTTAAGTTCAGCACTTTCTTTTTCCTTGAAAAAGACATTCCTTTCTATTAAAACAGTACCAGTACCAACAATTTGTTCAGGTATCTATAACTCAAGCAAATATAGACTAAGATAAAAATCATACAAGTAGGGTTCCCTTTTGGCCACATCCCCTCCAACATTTATTATTGTTAGTTTTCTTGATATAGGATATTCTTACTGGGGTGAGGTGGAATCTCAATGTTGGTTTGATTTGCATTTCTTTTATGGCCAGTGATGTAGAGTACTTTTTCATATGTTTCTTGGCCATTCTCATTTCCTTATCTCTTTTTAAGTCTTTAGCCCACTTGTTGAGGGGGCTGTTGGTTCTTTGCGGTTCTGTTTTGGAGGAATTTAATTTTTTTAGTTCTGCATATATTTTAGACATGAGGCCTTTGTCTGTTGTATGGCCCGGTAAAGATTTTTTTTTTCCCAATCTGTGGGGTTTCTGTTTATCTTGTGAGCTATGTCCTTTGTCCTGCAGAAGCTCTGCAGTTTGATGCAGTCCCATTTGCCCATCCTTTTTCTTTGATTTTTAGCATTTCTAGGTCTTTTTTAAGGAAGTTTCATCCTGTGCCAAGGAGCCCAAGTGTTTCTCCTACTCCTACTTTTAGTGTTTTCAGGTTATCTGTTTTTATTTCGAGGTCTTTGATCCATTTATGGAGATTCCTCAGAAGGCTAAATATAGAGCTCCCTTATTACCCAACAGCCCCACTTTTGGGCATCTACCCAAAAGACCACAAAAAAAACACACTAAAGCCACCAGCACAACAATGTTCATCGCAGCATAATTTGTCATAGCTAAAATATGGAACCAACCCAGATGCCCCTCAGTAGATGAATGGATCAGGAAAATGTGGTACATATACACAATGGAATTTTATGCCTCTATCAGAAAGAATGACATTGCCCTGTTCGTAAGGAAATGGAAGGACTTGGAAAAAATTATACTAAGTGAAGTGAGCCAGACCCAAAGAAACATGGAATCTATGGTCTCCCTCATAGCGAATAATTAGCACAGGTTTAGGCTAGTCACAGCAGAGGATCACAAGAGCCCAACAGCTATACCCTTATGAACACAAAAGATGATACTAAGTGAAATGAACTCCATGTTATGGAAATGACTATTATATCACTGTTGTAATTACTTTCAAAATGCGATGTGAAACCGTAGCTTCTATTGTTGATGATCCTCTTGTATCCCCTTCCTGTGGTTGTACCTGCACTATCACTGTATCTTATCTGAGTACACTGGAAACTGAAAATACTGGTATTAGAACTAGGAAAGTGAAAGGGAATGTCAAAATAGAGAGACAAAGGATAAAAAGACAACTCCAAAAGCAATGCTTGCAAGACCATTTGATGTAAACCAACTGAACAACTCATGGGGGGAGAGAGAAAAGGGGGAGGAGGAGGCGAGAATGAGGGAGGAGGTAACAAGAATGTACCCAAGGGTACAAGAATGTACCCAAGGCCTAACATTTGAAACTGAAACCACTATGTACATGACTTTGACAATAAATAAGAAAAAAATATTTTAAAAAATCATACAAGTGGCTGTAACAAAAGGCTTCATGTTTTTTGTAACCATGACTTAGGGTCATGGATCATTTCATGAAAAATTAATCCACCAAGAATTCTCCAACCATTTAAAATTTCAATCTCCAAATTTATAATTTTCCATAAAGTCATTAAGTATGTTAATAAAGAGACTATCATGGGAAAAATCAATGCTATATCATCAAAATCAAATATCTGTTTCTTTCAAGCAGCTTGATACCACATTAGGCACTTGGCTTATAGGATTTATAATATAACATAAAAATAAATGATAGAGTGAAGATAGTATCTCATTTAACACTCCCCACCATGGAAAAGGGTATAATTTGGAATTTATCATGGGCCTACTTTTATAAACAAGGAGATTGAAAGCCTTGAACTAAAGTTTTATGACTCTAGATACTCCTCCTCTGCCTTCTCCTCCTCCTCTTCCTCTCCTTCTCCTTCTCTCCTTCCCCTCATCTCCTCCCTCTCCTTCTCCTCCTCTCCTCTCCTGCCTTCACTCTGCTCCTCCTCTGCCACCACCCTCTCTTTCTGTTCCTTTTCTGTGCAGGTCCTGATGCTTAAACTTAGGACTTGGTTCCTGTCCCTGAGTGTTTGTGCTTAAGGCATGAGCCATATCTCCACTTTCAGCTTTTCTGTATTAGAGTCTTACAGACTTTTCATACCAAGCTGACCACAATCAACAGTCCTCTGATATCAGCCTCCTGAGTAGCTAGGATTACAGTAGGGAGGCATCAGTGCCTGAGTTCTTAGATTCTGCTACTTTAACAACTAAATTTTCTTGATGAAACACTAATTTTACAGGATATTGTTCATTGTATATGGTTCACTGTGAGCCATGTAATCTTCATTTGGAATTTTTTTAACCAATAGAAGAGGTAGATAAGAGAATATTTTTGTCTAACATGAAGAATTTTACACATCTTAAGCACACTGTGAAGTAATCCAGACCTGCTATTGAACTTCTCAACTACCAAGCTGTGTTTGTATTAATCCATTGCCATGACTCCATGATGTCTTCTCCAAGTGGTCAGTAGCCTCATCCTTTCCTCTCAATTTTCTGAGCAATTATTCTAATACTCCAATCGTTGACTTTCACAAATAAATAGCACAAGTAGTGGACTCCTGAGAATCAACAATGCTCAGTGCTTGTGCCCTCACCAGCAATGGGAATGATGTCTGTCTAGGGAGCTGTTTTATGGTGCTAAAAACAAATGGTACCTTAGTCAAATTTTCACATACTATTGCAAAACACCCCATGCTACATAGTGTATAAAGAATAAAGGTTTACTTAACTCACAGATCCAGATGTTAAAACCCAAGTTTAAGTTACCCTTTTATCTTATTTTGCCTCTGTAGATGGCTGAAAAGCATCATGGTGAAGTGTGCCTGAGGGAGACATTCTTTGATGAGACTGGAAGCCAGAGAGGGGAATAGGATAATCTTGCTTTTCTATAACAATCCACTAGGGACTCGTAAGAATCACATAAATTCTTTCTGAGGGCTATAACCTAAGGATCTATTTTCCTTGCACTATTTCCATCTCTTAAAGGCCACACCACCTTCCAACATTACCATATCGAAGACAAACTTTCAATACATGAGTCTTGGGGAATGTACTGAAGCTGTGTACAAGCCCTTAAGCATGACTCTAGTAGACTCAGGAAGTTATGGAAAATTATTAAAAGTTATACACAAGTTCAAAAGAAAGTGAACTAAGATTGACAGGTGGGGAAGAGACTCAGCTGTCCCCTCACTGAGCATGTTCACACAGTTGCTAGCTACCATTTAGTACAAATATTGTAGACATTACTCAAGTGTTCAGAGACTCTAGTTCAGAGGACCTCAGAGGCCCCTTCTAGACTCCAATATCCCTTCTAGTTAGAAAATAACTGTGTTTTTGTTCCTATTACCAAGTATTTCATGTATGACTAATGCCTAGAAAAGAGCACAGTTATAATTATTCAAAGATAGAAGAAAAACAAAAGAAAATATTCCTCCATAAATACTCTACAAAGGGGTAGGGTGGGGCAGGAGGGATGGGTGAGAATATTAAAAATGGTGAACAAAATGCATTGTACTCATAAAACTTCTTTATTGAAGGAAAAACCTAAAGCAAAAATCAAGGTCAGATCTCAGCAATATACAGTTTTATGCGGTGGTGGAAAAACTATAGCACATCTTTGCTACTCTCTGCCACCTATATTGGCAGATTTATATCCTTGTGTAATCAGAATAAATCCATTTTGTTTCATAATTGTTACATGTGGTTTTGACCTAACTTGGTATAAATAAATAAATAAATAATAAATTCAGAGAAATTTAAATTTGTTCTAGGTACACTGTTGGCATGCATAGAAATATGGAAACAAAGTCCCCTCATATTATAAACATAGATTAAAGAATAAAATTATAAGCAGAATGAAACCCCCAAAATATAATTGCCATATGTCTTTTGTAGCAAAGTTGATGGGGAAAAGCTCTTAGTCCCACCCTATCATCAATTGGGTTTTAACCCTTATTTTTTGTGAGTGTTTTCTCATCCTTTACTTGTACCCAAAGTAGATACACGTGAATGTGCTGAACTTCAGTGGCAACAGGAATTTTTACATTTGTTGAAAGGTGTCATGTCTTCTGCAGTAGTTGAATGGAGTGGTGGAGAAATAACTCAAATTTCTGCATATTGTACTGAATTCTACTTGTGTTTTTCCAAGCTTTGTCTTTACAATCTCACTAGGAGGGAAGTTTTAAACAATGCTGCTTTAAGAAACACTGTAGTGAACTACCACACTTTTTAGATTAAAATATTCTACCAGAGTTAGATTACGAATGGGAGGTAAATAAAATAGGCTGTTGGTATTGCAACTAAACTGTTGAGAGGAGACACAAATGTATTCAATGCATTTACTATTTTATTCGCAGATTTCCTTAAGACAAAACCAAGTCACAAAGATTGAAACAATGTTAGTTGACATCTATATAAATTTAGCTTTTTTTTGTGGCCAATGATTGGTAGTGGATGGTTAATTTGCTTATGTTCTTATCTTCTGACTACTTTAGAGGTAAGATTTCTTTTACATAGATTTGGTGAATCATTAGCAAAATTTACTAGCATTTTACCTTTTAATATATTATGGAACATTTTTACTGTTTGGATTTTTACTAATTGGGTGTGTATATGTACATATATATAATATATGGATGTATATCTATCTATCTACATATGTCTACACACATACACACATCCAAAGTTTTTTAAAGTATAGTTATTTTTCATAAGTATACTGTCAAGTATCTTGAAAGGGGGGGGGGTGAGGAATGTTGTCTTTTAAACTGATTGTTAGTCCGCCTCATATTTTCACTTCTTCTCAGACCTTCAAGGATTCCTGATGAGGTTAAAGTGCCTTACTCTGTTTAACTAGCATACTGTCTTTCTCTTTTCCCATCATCAAGAGTGTCCTCGAATGTTTTCTTCCATGATAAGCAGTGAGGAATATGGAAACAGAGCATATGGTTGCCTTATTCATCAATATCCCTTATTAAAGTTGACCTTCGGAGTATTCAGGGCATGAGGACCAGAGTTTTAGGGATGTAAAATTTGTGAATGCACAAGTTCCTTATATAAAATAGTGATACAATCCTCTCATATACTTTAAGTCGTCTCTTGAGTATTTATAATGTGCACTAACATGTTATTGACATCATATGAACACTGGCAAGGAAAAAACTGTATATATTCAGTACTAATACAATTATTTGCATCAAATACAGTATTTTGAGTCCACAGTTGGTTGATTCTTACAAAGGGCATATGACTGTGGTACTGAATCTAAAGCATAAACTCAGTTAAGATTTGGTAAATAAATTCCTATTCAAGGCACAATTCTATATCATGGGTATGAAGAAGAAAGAGAAGTGGGTCATTAGTGTGAAAATGAACTTTGTTCACAGAATTATATGTTATTTTGTATATTTCTCCACTGACAGAAAGAAACAAAACTACCCATTAGAAAAAACTGTCTTGTGTTATAAACACATTCCTATAATTTGGTCAATCGGCTGATAAATTTTTCTGTTATCAGAATGCTTCATGACATCAAATCTCAACTGAACCTACTTCTGTCTTTCTTTTGTCTATATAAAATCTTTATGCCACCTTTTCAATTGACAAAGTGTTTTTATCGCTAAACTCACAGCCATCTTAATCTAGTGTTTGCATATTTCCAAATCAAACATGTGACTTCAGTAAACTTGGTAAAAAAAAAATCAGTAGATTTCAAATAATATTTTGCAGAAAAGCATGCAGAAATTCTCTCTTCTAATGGGTTTTATAAACTAGTAAGCTTTACTTCTTATGCTCACAGCATTAATAGAATTGTTTGCTTGCAGATACTATTTCCCTGAATCCTGAAAATACAAAATCATGTCTGCTGGTATATTTTCTCAAAGTAATCAGAAATTTTTGGTAAATGTTATAAATGACAATGGCAGTTTCTAGACATCAGTCTCATAGCATTTGAACCACACCATCTCTAAAAGTGACCTTTCTTCTTGCTGATCTGCCACACCTTTCAATCTAGAAACAGAATTCAGTGATTCAGCAAAAACATTCTTCCTGTGTGCAACAAACTCCGTTAAGCTTTCAAATAAAAACTCTGTAAGTGAAGGTCATTTTTATCTCACAGAAAAAGACACATCTATATAATTGCTATGTGATGTAATAAATGTCATGGTGAAGAACTTGGTGGCATTTACGAGGTAGAAGATGTTTCTAAGAAAAAAGGATAGTCGTACAAAAGAGATTATCCATTTTCATCCTCAGCAAGTACCCCTGAAATACTGTTTTAATGAAAATAATTAGTTTCTATTTCCATTTATTATTTGCCTTATTAATGTAGGAAACTTCATGCACATTTACATAATTCATAATTCTCCCCTCCTATGCTGAGGGATTTGGGGGTTGAATTTCACCTGGGCAACCACATCCAGAGCCAGCCTTAGAGGAGTTTTCAGCACTTTATCAAACCCACCTCCGCACAAGGCAGAAGGCTGAGGACCACATACAAGGCAACTTGGCAATTTCTTTATAGGAAACTTGGTGATCTAGTCCAAGAGAGGCAACTGTTAACTCTGCTCTATTTTAGCTCCATTTTTTTAGGTCGAAGACAACCTATAAAAACTCAGAACTGTAACTTTGAGCTGAATATTTAAAAAAAAAATCTTCTACAGCTGTTCCTCCCAATCTCCGAACAGTGGCTGTATTTGGAGATTCATTGACCCTCTCTGCCTCTTTATAATGATGGCTTGTGTGGATACCAAGCAGTTGTTCTGAGGTGTCATCTCTGCAGTCCACTGATCCTCTGATTACAATACACACTCCTCAGATCACACCTGATTTGGAGGATGAGGGAAAGTGCTTTCAAAGTCAGCAAGCAGCACATTTGTTCACACAAGCACTGAAACGTAGTTATGCATCAGCTGGGAATGCAAAGGTATTAAAAAGAATGAAAGTGTAACGATGACTGCTTTAAGTCTGATAGAGTACCCAGAATTATGTATAGACAAGTGACCTAAGTTATACAAAAAGGTACAATAAAAATACCAACATATTAAAGGGCATCTTGCAAGGCTTAAAAGCTACCTATATCTGTGTTATTCTTTTGTTTCATTTACATGTATACATGATGGCATATGTGGTAATTAGTACCATAATGTTATAATGAGTTATTTTGTTCATAATTTGTCTCTTTGTTTCAGTATTTCCATAACAATCTAGAGTCTTCACGGATGCACATTAACATCCCTACAATTCTGTTTTAAATCTTTACTTATTTATGATAAAAGGCTCTTTATCTACTCACCCATTTCTCAGCACATTCATTTTCACCCTCTCAATCTTTTTATGGTTTCCTAGATCTCCCATAATACAACACATCTATTTCCAGAGTAGCTCACAATCCATACTGTTTTTATTCCTCCTATCATGTATGGTTTATTCATTAAGCCAGTGGTTACTTATTTGGTAGCTGCCATAGGTCAGGAACTATTCAGGTGATCCTGGCAGGCAAAAAACCGGAAGGAATAGCAAGGAAGGCAGTAATCTAGTAAACAAAATCATTTGATGAAGTGGTATATTATAAGTACTATAAGAAGCAACAACAAATGATTGGTTGGTGAGGTAGATTATTGGGCATGTAATGACAGTTCATCACAAACTTTACATTTTTAATAAATAGGTGTTTAACTTTGTATGTAGTCAAAACCAGATTTTGGATTTAATTAATTCAATCCTCATGATCTGAGTTTGAAGGCTAATGAACTTAAATAACTGTTGGCCTCAATAAAACAAGGTCTCATTTTATACTCATTTAAATATTTCAACATTAACAAAGTACGTGTGAAACCAAACTATTAATTTTAAATGGTACAATTAGTTAATGCCTTAGAAAGATAATGAGAATCTTAGAAAAATGATACTTTATACTACTTAACAAAACTTTAAGTTACTCTAGTTTTGTTATAATTCAGTTAAGATGTAAGAAATATAATTTTCAAAGCCTTGAAATTCTAATTAAGTATTTCAAAGTCTAGCTAAATATAGGTTGAAATGCGTTGAATTCTAATAAGAATTAACCGAAACTTGACAAAGTTTTTGATGTACTCAATTATCGCAATGCATGTCCTATAATATTTGCATGGGGCTTTGCAAAAATTTCATCTACATTCTATTATTTGATGCAAGTACAATTTAAAATTAGCTGTTTTATTTATCTGTTTCTCGACTGACTGACAGATTTATTTTCCAAAGCCTGGAACAGAAAATGTTATTCAAATTTTATTTAAAAATGATATGTGCTATTGAACATACCAGGACTTATACTTGAGTTTTTAATATCCATTGTTTACTATAAGGAGTCACAATTCTTAACAACAAAAAAAACATAATCTAAGAACTTAAGCATCACAATTTTAATTACTCATTTTTAGTAAGCTTTTTAAAAATATTGCTAATTTTGGAGGTTATGTATGTAAACAGTGTGTTATTATTCTCCCAGTAACTTTGCTTTTATAACACCTCTAGTGTGGGGGGCATAAGAATAAAAGTTGTCTACTTCCAGAGACTTTTGAGCCACTTTGCCCAAAACACTGACTTATTAATTGACATAACCAAGTGTCCTCTGGGTGACCTTTGACATCTTGAAGCTACATGTATCACAGGAGGACTCATGTAGATGAGTGAAGCTACTGATGACTGCCCCTAAATCACCTATGCTCATGCCTTAAGGCAACCTGATTCTTTATCACATAACTATCTCCAAACACTTTCCTTAGATAGGAATTCAAAACTTAGATCTTTGGGTTGCCTTGCAAATTAACACTTTGCAAAACTTGTCTTTGTGATGAGCACATGGCATGTTGGGAAAACCTAGATTGCTTTAAGAACAAAAATGACTGATTTTATCATGTGTTGTTTGGGGAAGGCACATGGATCAGAAAGTCGCCATGTATAGATCCATCCATACATACATACATATACATACACACATACATGCATATGTGTGTATATGTGGGTGGGTTATGTGTAAATATATCAATAAAAGACAGGGTAAAAGACATAGAACCAAGCCTAAAGTATCTCTTGCTAAATATATCTGGACAAGTTTAGCCATAAATTAGGCTATAATGGGTTACATACTCCATTTGTAGAACAGAATGCCAACACACACACACACGTTTGTGTGTGTGTGTGTGTGTGTAATGATGGAGTTTTTAAAAATAAACAGTCTTACACATAGTTGTTCTATGTTTCAGAAAAAAATGTTTCACAGTCAATTCAGTACACAAATGTAAGATTTAAGTTAATCCTGAAAAGGAAGTTTAAACATTTTACACACATTTACTACTATACTTAAATTGCTAGTGTTAATAAATAACACTAAACCCAGACACACCAAACCCAGACTTTATAATACTTCAGGCAAACATACAGATATTAGTAAGTGATGAACTGATTCAATATAATCTTGCTAAGGAAACCTTGCCTTTGATTTCAAGATTTCTAGTTTTGCAAAAAGAACCATGTAAACTTCATATGTTCAGTAAAATTTCTTAAATAATGATACTCTAAATGTAAAAATAATGCAACCAATAAGGTATTTCACTACAGAAATTTCCTTTGGTAAGCCTATGTTTTTCATCTCAATTGGATTTATATTGATAAGATCAAACTTGAAAAAAAAAGTATAGATTATTTGACATTGGAGGTAAATTCATGAAACTCCTGATTTATCTTCCACTTCAGTATTTATTCATTGTCTCTTAGTCAGCTTTAAATGTTGCTTTAAATGATAGCTGAAAACCTCAGCTATTACTATTTTCATTTCCTCTCCTTGTTATTCATCATTATTGTCATGTGACTTGTGTTTTTCACTACAATTCTAACCTAACCTTTCAGGTGGATTTATCTACTTACCAGCTTTTCTCAGATCTTTCACATGGTTCTTGAGTTCTATATTTCTTCCTCAGACCAGCTTTTCTTGGCATGTTTCTGTTCCTATGATTGGCAAAACTTCTATTGCTCTATTCACCCAAAACATCAGCTCAGGTTCTACTATTACACAACTTCTGACTGTCCTGCACTCATTTATCTGGCGTTCAGACTATTCTGTCCCCATTCTGTACTGAGAAGACAGAACACGTTATGCTCCTCTCCTGATTAAAACAGCTCAACAGCTTTCTAATTCACGAGAGAGGGATTTTTATTCCCATCACTCATTCTTTCTCGGCTCTCTTCTTATTTCATAACCTGTGTCACTCTAAATCTCACCTGGCCTACTTGTCAATTCTGCATAATTCCATATCCTTTTCCCCACAAGGGCATCATCCATCCAGCCTTAAAAAATGATACTAATGGAGATGAACTCCAAGATATGGAAACAAGGGTTTGGTTTTCACTTTTTATTTTTCTATTTTAATGTACTATGTGGTGTTATTATCTATCCTTTCTCCCTTCCTCCTTTCCTCCTTCCCTCTCTCCCTCTTTTCCTCCCTCCCTCCCTCTGTCCTTCCTTTGTTTCTTCTTTTTCCTTTTTCTTTTTTGTTCCTTTGGTTTATCTCTTGTCACAATTTTTGACTTTGGTACCCTGTGTCTTGTATATGTATATATGTTTAATATATATGTATGTTTAATATATATATGTTTATTATTTGGGGAAAGTAAGGAGAATAACAAAATGGTGAGACAAAGGATAAAGTATGAACTCACAAGACAATGTGTTGGAAATTAACTGTACAACTTCAGGAGGGAGTAAGGGAGAGGGAAAGTGGAAGAAAATGAGGAAATGGATAAGACTGTTTGAAAAGAAATGTACTCATTACCTTGCTTATGTACCATGACACCTCTTCACATAACCTACAATAAAATAAAATACAAATAAATACAATAAAAATGTTTTTAAAAGAATAACAATGTTTAACATTCTCTCATATGAAGAAACTTGCAAGTTACTGGCCTGACTGCTGCTTTCCTCATATGTATAATAAAATTAAGTTCTCTTATTATTAATCCATTTTAATAGATAACAAGACTAGCCCATAAGGTTAATAGTACCAAGGTTTTCTCACTGTTAAAGATTATACAGCTTGTGTTTGTCTAGTCACAAACCCATGTTCTTACAATTAAATTGAGTTTATTTTTTTCATGTCAGTCATCTCTATTTTCTTTAGATGTATCCTAAATTATCAACCTATTTGATCATTAGTTATCCCACTTAGACATGTTTCACCTAATCTCCCATCTAAGAGGCAATTTCATTTCTCTGTCTCCTAGCACCAGGAGCTATGCCCTCTCATTGCAAAACACGTTTCTGCAGTCCTAGACTCCTTGTGGAACTCTGACTGAGTCTTCCTCTAGCTCTATAGGGTGGATGTTCCATTTGCTTCACTCGTGTGTGTGTGTGTGTGTGTGTGTGTGTGTGTGTTTAAGTGAAATAAAACTACAGAAAGAGGCAAGAGAGACAAAAAGGATGAAGGAATAATAACCATCCATTTCTGCTATTTAGCAAGGGGAACTGAAGCAGAAATGGCAAAACAATAATATTAAATTGAGTTTTAATCTCTTCAATTACATTTAAATATCTCCTGAAAAGAGAAGTAAAATAGTGAAAAAGTATCTTGGTATTCATTTTATAAGGTCTTTATTTTTTTTCCACAGAAGGATACTTATATCCCTAAACATTGATTCTTGACATGAAAAAGCAGTATTCAATGACACCATCATGACTATATGTGTATGTTTCAATCCAATAAAGTATTTAAATAACTGTGAAACTAAAAAAAAAGAAATCAATGTAGGTTAATGATGAAATGAACTTTATCTAGCATTTCTTCTTTCTAACCAAAGTCCCTTCCAGATGCATTAATTTTTTTTGGAAATAGATCATTTCAGCCCAGGCTCATGAGACCATTACTTTTGATATCCAAGGCCTATTATTATGCAAATTTTATATGTGCCCATAGAGACTGATTTTATTGTTGTTGCTGACTTTGACTTGAATCATCTCAATATTTAATCAGAACTACAAAATAAATGAAGCCTATTTAACTATTATATTTCTAAAACATTGTTTCTATTTTTTTAAACTGTACTTTTTCCCCCTGTCTTTTCATTTTTGGTACTTGAGATCAAACTCAAGCTTTTGCACTTGCTAGGTAACCACTTTGCAACTGAGATATACCTTGGCCCTAAAAATTATTTCTTTTTAAAAAATTACTTAATTTTTTGTCAAAGTAATGTACAGAAGGGTTACAGTTTCATACGTAAGGCAGTCAGTACATTTCTTATCAAACTTATTGCCTCTTACTTCATTTTTCTCCCATCTTCCCCTCTCTCTGGGTCCCTCCCCATCCTCCCCCAAATTTTACACTTGGTTTACAGCATATTGTCTTGTAAGTATTGCTGTTGCATTGGTTAGCCTTTTATCTGTTATCTCTCTGTTTGGGTGTTCCCCTTCCCTCATTCTGCTAAACATACATACAATACCCAGTGTACCAAAGTCAGTTAAAGTGAGTTATTTTTCCTCAAAAACAAAACAATATTTACTCTTGACACAGATGCGTTTTAATTTGCAGATTAAAATAAAAATAAGACAAAATGAAATAAAAATTAAACCTTGGAAATTTTAAAATTACTCTATAGAGTAGAAAAGTTATTTCTAATCATATTATTTCATCAGTGAATAATTTTGATCTTTATACTTAATAATAACATAGGAGGGCACGTTTAACATCAAAATATAATTATTAAATTATTTTTCCTGGCTGGTTAGGGGTTGCAGGGTTTATAAGTTTTGTGATGCTTCTCTGTGCCTACTTTTGACATGAACGTCCTAATATAGGAAATAAATTTGAGGAAGCCAAATGGCCATAAGGTTTTGAACAAATAAATTTACTTCCTTTCTGTAGTAGCTCTAATGCAATCATTTGACCATCACTTGAAAGAGTTTAAAACAACAAGCTTCATATTGTGAAGAGTTATTTACAGTTCAACGTATTGACTTTTTTAAGCCTGGTCTACTGAAAGGGTTCAGTTTGACAATCACTGGTTCCACCATTGTTGACATTATTCGCCATGCAGTCATGGAGTCCTTTCTGTAATTTATTCAGAGTCCCAAATGCTGAAGAGACAAAGAGACCCAAGGCACAGTCTCAGGTTAGCATTTTAGTATCCAAGCCAAAAGAGCAAGCCAGCAAGGGCACTGCAGGCAACCCCATGCAGTAAGAACAGAAGTAATTTGTGAGGCAATAAACGACTCTTATTGTAGGAAGAAGAAAAGCAGCAAAAGAAGGAAAATAATGGACTGAATAACCTTGTCTTTGTGTAATACAATCTGATTACAGGGGCAGGTGTAATAAGCAGTTTTCATCAGCACTGGTCACTGCTAAAGACTGGATCTCCTATAAACTGCAATTTGGTAAAATGCAATGGAGCTTCCTTTAACTCAATCCTGCCAGTGTGCACTGAATTAAATAGAAAAATACCACGAGGGAGAAAGACTGCACATAGTATCTGTGAGGATTTTGATGAAACACAAAGTTGCATAGTGTTTGTTTCTTAGTTCTTATATAACCCTGTGAGAAATCAAAGTGAGAGATACCCAATACATTTGTTAAATGAATACATCATTGACAGAAAGAATCTGCTTTATGTCTCACTAAACAGCCTTAGCTGAACACTGAAGCACAGATTCCTTTCTGTCTTCATGACAGACAGTTTTGGGGAAGTTAAGTGAACTTAGTCAAAGAAAGGGAGAGACCACGGGGAGACTGGTTCTCCTGTTTTCTGATACCTAAAGGATTACTGGACTCAATAGTTCATGGCACTAGCTCAAATGAAAGTATTTGATATACCATTTATTTTTCTAATTTAAAAAAAGCCTTTCTTTTCTCACCCAACTAGTAATTAGTTTCTGTCAACTTTTAATTATTTTTCATGAACATCACTATTCTTCCATTCATATTACTAGAATCAAGGAGATGTTAATCCAAATTGTATTAAAACACATTATTCTTTAGTTTTACAGATGATAAAACCATCATTTATCAGATCATGGGTACACAGCTTTTGGCCAAAGATTTACATGTACAAATATGAAAGCAGTCATCACTTCCCCAACTCTCATTAATAGCTTATTATACCCTTACTAAACCTTGAGTATTCTTATGGAAATAACTTTCTAAACCAAAGGGACTTGATTGGAGCGAGTATTTGGCCAAAGTTTTCATTTTACCCTTATGAAAATTAGGCTCTAGAGAAAAGTGATAATAATTATCCCAGATTCCTACTGGTTGAGTTTGTTTGTTTGAGTTTGTTTGTTTTTACTGAGTCTAGACATTCTGATGAACTACTATGCCTGATTTTCCACCATACTTTTACTTGTAAAAAACAGAAATAGCCATATCCTAAGCCCTGAAAGCTGTAAATTGTGGTTACTAATTGATGCTTTAGGTAAGGAATTTCTATCCTTATTACCCAAGCAGGTACAATCTAATCACATGAGTATTTATGTGCATACAATGATCTCTAGCCAGAGTTAAGAGACATGAAGTAAAGGAGGAGTGGGCAGATTTCGATCTGATACAAGGTTACTGACTCTCAGATTGAGAGGTCATGAGTAAAGATAGGAGAGAAGCTCTAAAGATGCTTTGGCTCTAATGGCCAGCAAGGAAACTGTGACCTTGAACAATGTCACTCACAGGCTGAGTTCCCCAGCAACTGCATAATCTCAGATGTAGGTTGATTCTTCTCCAGAGCTGACACACACAAAGGAATATGACACCTTAGCAGTAAACCCAGGGCAGATTTCCCACTCAGACTTTCAACCTAGAAACTGCCAAATCTCTGATCATGTTCTGGGAGAAAAGGAAAACTAAAACAAATACAGGTTGTCATTTAACTAAAATAATTGGCTCCAGAAATGTTTCAGATTTCAAAAGTTTTAGGGTGGGAGAGTCAGATTTGGAAATTTTTACATGCACATAATGAAGTATCCTGGGGATATGACTGAAATTGAAACACAATATTACGTATATTTTATATATTCTTCTTACTTGCAGGTTGAAGGTCATTTTACATATTATTTTAATTTGTCTGAATTTTGACTGTAACTTGTTACATGAGGCCTGGTGTAGAAATTTTCAATCATGATGTCATGTCTGCAACTGAATTATTTCAGATTTTTCAACATTCAAGATTTTGAAGATTTGGATTAGGTGGATCCGTGCATACACTTCTACCTTTGTCTGGTCTCACAACTTTTGGTCAGTTCCAGAAAATTCTCCTTGTAGCATTTCACAATTACTCATAAACTGTTGCTCCTCTCATATCCACTGCCATGAGGAAAGGTTTGTTTTCTTAAAGATAAAGGAATGTGTTTACCAAGTACTTACAAGTTTCTTAACCTTTTAACATATGTTAAACTGTTTGAACATTTTTATTAAGTTTCTACCTTTTTGTGTTGTCACTGATTTTTTAAAAAAATTTGCCCAGGGGCTGGGGATATAGCCTAGTGGCAAGAGTGCCTGCCTCGGATACACGAGGCCCTAGGTTCGATTCCCCAGCACCACATATACAGAAAACTGCCAGAAGCGGCGCTGTGGCTCAAGTGGCAGAGTGCTAGCCTTGAGCGGGAAGAAGCCAGGGACAGTGCTCAGGCCCTGAGTCCAAGGCCCAGGACTGGCCAAAAAAAAAAAATTTGCCCAAAATAATTAGGCATAAATCTTGATGTTTTATTAAACAATTTTGCAGATCATGGTTTAGTAATAGCAGTAATTGATATATTTTAAATCTCTCTCTCTCTCTCTCTCTCTCTCTCTCTCTCTCTCTCTCTGGTCTCCCTCTTACTCACTCTGGTTTTTACTTTCTCCCCCCACCCCACTATAGATAGATAGGTAGATAGAGAGAGAATATATACATATATGTATATGTATATATGTATACATCTATATATGTAGGTATAGATATAGATAGCTAGATCTTTCTTGTGTCGCTTCTCTCTGAAGTTTCAATGGTTCTCCTGCTTTGAAGGAACATATTTTTTTTGTTTTCGCCTTTTCCTGAAACATATTTGTCATCCTTCAGATACCTATAAGATGCACAAGATTTTCTTGTTGTAGTTGGTTTTGTTTTGTTGTCTTTTTGGTCTGTTTCTTGTGGTGTTAGGGACTGAACTCAGATGATTGTAACTGATAAGCAAGTACTCTACTACTGAGCTATACCCCATATGTCTTTGAATGACATTATGTCTTGCAGGAATCTTTAAGATAGAGATGTCATCTACAACCTTCCACATTTCTTTATATTGTCTATTTACTGATTCAATTGATCATAGTATATTTTAACTAGCTGTTTAACTATGCCCATGATGTATTATAAGCTTTAAGAATTAAGCTATCATAACTATATTATTTATTTGTATATGCTAAATCCACAAAACCTCAATGTCTAACATATAGCATATACTTCAGTTAACATGTATGGAGCAAAAATTAAATACATGATTAAAAGGAAAAAATGCAGCAAGCATATTTTTGTTTCTGTATTTTCACAAAGTACTTAGCTAAAAGGGTATAGTCATGTTTCTCTTAAATTACTGAAACCATTTGGGTCAAAAGTATCTTTTAAGCAGAATTTAGAATTCCCTCATCATTATCAACATATGACTTTAGGCTATGCTGTGGAATAAAATAATCATTGAGATACAGGGAATTTAGAATTAGAAATGTTCCTTATCTCTTTCAGTCAGACACCAACTATACCATTTCTAAAGCTTTATAATTGGTAAACATTGTTTAAAGAACAAATTAGCTCCCTAATTTGGCCTAGTAGCTCTTCTAAGGTGGCTGTGATGATAATGAAGCATACATCAATTTGTGAGCAATCTAAGCAGGATAGTTGACTGAACCTGAAAATTACTTGCAAAATGTATGAAATGTTTACAGCTCTAGTTGAAAATATAATATTAAAATGTTTCTCAGGTCACATTATAAATTGACCGAGTGGTTTTTTTTTTTTTTTTAAATTGGTTCTTGTAGATTGTTATAGGGGAGAAAAGTAATACAAGCAGGTTGGTATTTGGCCAGTGATTTTATTGTCAACACTACCAGAGGTAAGAGAATATAGAAAGTATAGCATAGCATGGAAAAAAATAGTCCAAATTACATGTCCTTATGGTATATTTTAAACAATAATTTTAAATAATTTATATGCTAGTTGATGGAGCTTAACTACATTTGTATCAAAACTATTTTTTGGAGAGAAATTAAGGACTTTGTGAGCCGTGAGTTAAAACATAAGAAGAAGGAACCAAAATCCTTATCTCTTATAATCATTATAGTAAAGGGCAGAGTAAAAGTCTATGATGAGCCACAATCAAGAAAAGATAGAGCATAACCAGAGGCTAATAGTGAGAACAGGGAACTTGAGAAAAGAAACAAAGAAAATTCCAAAAGAACACAAATGCTAGGAGACCCCTTTGCTCAGATAAAATCCATGAAGCCAATGGTTTGTGACTTGGGCAACTGTTTGCTGGAACCCAGATGAATCAGTTAGCTTATTCTGCATACCCCAAACTATCAGCAGCTCATAAAACTTTCAGTCATTACTGGCAATCTTTATAATTGCAGCTGGAACTAAGAAAAGAAAAGGAGTTTTATGTACATTTTCCCTGTTCAGTTATTTTCTGTAGGTCCTGGTTATAGATAAAACTGATTCAAAAATGTAGAGAATATTTGCAGACGTTGGGCTTGTGATAGCAATAATCATAAGTGAGAACACCCCCCCCCACACACACACACCTGCAAGCAAGTAGAGAAGCACAGATGGTACAAAAGAACCTTTCTATAGGTCGTGAGCCAGACCCCATTACTCTCTGTTCCTATAATGGCCTTGTGCAGTAACTGTGGACCATCATACTGCACAGATGGAAGAGAGAGTTAGAGGGCTATTGAACATGTGAATTTTCCCAGTGTGTCACAATTACAGAAACATCTGTGCTAAATATTTTCAAGCTGATCCACTATAAAAATTGGCAATGTTCAATAGCACTCAATGTCTTTCCTTTCCCTAGTGGGAAAGCAATCTTAATGAGTGCATTTGGGACTACAGCATAAGGCATGTACCTATGCTGATTGCTTGCTGTTGAAAGCAACCTCATTTGCATTTTGCTGTTTTTAATGTTCTTTCTTTTTCCTTCCTCCTTTCTTTCTTTCTTTCTTCTTCTTCTTTTTTGCTTGTAAATGTAAGCTGAAAGGAAAATCAAACCATTTACTGCACTTGTCATTGAAATGTTTCCCAGGGCTCAGTTAATGGAATGGCTTGGGCAAGGGCAAGGAAAAAGGAGAGCAATAAGGTCTCTTGATAGTAATTGCAGATTCTGCTGCCTGTTAATTCTGATTATGTTGAAAGGGATGATTGGCTGCATCTGATTTGTGAACAACCATAGTAGGTATTTACTAAGCAAAACCAACTTCAGGTGTGTGTGTGTGTGTGTGTGTGTGTGTGTGTGTGTGTGTGTGTGTGTGTGTGTGTGTGTGTGTATTTGATATGTTATTAACATATACACAGCTTTTACCTTCTGGAAGCTTCCAGTCTTTGGCAGTGTGTTGTGCGTTCCAATGCAGATGAATTGCCTGCCATTTACACAAACAGATGATTTTGATCCTGCAGTACTAAAATGGGATCCAAGGTGCTTCAGTGCTAGCACACTCTCAGGTGGTATCTGAGCTGTAGGTTTAAGGGCCGTACTTTGCATGACAAAGTTCTAGGATCTGAGAGTGCAAGAAAAAGAGAGCAAATGCAACACTCACTCTTCTCACTGATCAGATATCTCATATATTTTATTAAAATAGTTAATGAGAAGAACACACTTCACATACATTCAAACTGAAACCTAACTCGGTGCTCAGTAACACTAGACTTAAGTTCAACACATCAAACACCAAATATCTTGCAACAAGAGACTTTTCACTGGGAAATTTAAATAAGAAGAATGGTGCATTTAATCTGCTCATATCTTTCCTTGGCCTTCTTTCTGCATTCACCTTATGAAAGTTTCCACTTAGGTCTCTTGAATCCAACATACAATCTGTAGTTATAAAATTTACTAATGCCTGGACACACTTAGACAAGAAAAACATGCCAAGGTGCACAATAATATTTTACAAGTAAAGTCCTTAGAATCCACTCAAGCAGAGACTGTATATTGCTTTTCAAGAATGAATATGTGCAGAACAAATAGGCCTATCATGTCAGTGAATTTTTTTCCCATTGTAAGCTTAAAATCTACTCCAAGAACATGCCACCTAGGAAGAAGCTTGATGTCATCTACACAGGAACATAGATATAAAACTAAGTCCTCTTCTTCTTATCTGATCAACAAGTAGTTCCTCCCCTCTCTTTTCTTCTACCAACCTGTTGTGAAGGCAGGTTCGAGCTTGCTTTTTATTTTTATTTTTTCAGCTCCTAGCCTCCGTGACTGGCATTAATTCTTTTTTCTCTTGGGAAAAATGAGAACAGTAGTCTTGGCTTCCCTACACTAATGTGTATGAAATCATTAAACCCATGCTTGATTCATGAATAGCTGTCAAAACTCTTTACTATTTTTAAATTGCCTCAGTTTATCTTCCAGAAGTTCCTAGTAAATGTCTTTAACATGAACAAAAATAGTCAACAAAACCTGCCATAAGCAATCCCCTTATCACAACCATGTCTATTTCAATGATTTGCACATTTTACTTATTTAAGACTATTTCATAAAAATGAATGGTACACTTCCTGTATATCTATTATTTTCTCTGGAACACAGAGACAAAGAAGGTAGGCAGAAAATCCAGTCATTGTCATAAGTCTGAGACGGTCAATGAAGAGAGATCCTATGAAATATAGTGTAGGACTCACACCTTACTGGCTGCTCCACTGAAACAGTATTTGACTCTGTGCTGTTGCTTAGTTGCTCCAAGACTGTTTTTACAAATAAAACCAATACAATAAACTTATTCTCAGAGGAATTCTGTTGAAAATGCATATAATAGTACCTATCACATAAAAGCTATTTTCTAACAGTGAGTTCACCACACTTTTTCTTTTTGGTATTGCAAAGTAATACCAAGGTGAGAATTTCTGGAAAGGGTAATAACATGGCCCCATTCCTAAAGATCTTGCAACATAATACAAGCCATTCAAAAACACACGTGACTATTAAACGATTAAGCAGGTAGAGTATGATAAATCCCAGAAGATAAATTTTAAGCAAGCAATATGGAAATAATGGGAAATGACAGCTGTGGCATTTGCATTGAAACATGAATGTAACGAGGATTACTTCAGGCTATCTGAAGGAAAAGAACATTTCTTTCAAAAAGAAACACAAGAGAGCACTGAGACAATTATGGGGACTATTCAGAAGAAGGCAAAGCTATGTGGAACAGAGATGACATGACAGGAAGTTTCAAAGGGAATTTGAGTTATAGTCTGAGAGCTGGAAATTTATTCCACAGACATGGGACTAGTAGGACTCATTTAGAACCAGAGTAGATGTAATACATATGTGAAGCTTGCCAGTATTATGTATTAAGAAGGGTCTGCAGCAGATAATCAAGAAAGAGACATTAAAACAGTGGTGCTTGTATAAGTCTGGAGGTAGTGAAGGGCAGTTTCATTTTTAAAAAAAGAAGAGAAGAAGGTATTACGTGGAGAGAGAGAGAGAGAATAAGCTGACTAGACCTGATAGGTGAATGGTCAGATGGTGAAAAAAATTGTAAGACTTCATTTTCCCAGTAGAAGTAAAGTGGAGTATGGTGACATTGTTTTTTTTTTTTTAAATATAATAAAGCCAGAAGAATGAATTGTGACAGAAAGCTGATTAAAACAATGTGACAGCATGTCCTCATTATTCTTAACCCCTACACACTTCTGGAGTTGGAAATGAGTGAAAAGATGAATACTTTCAAATCAGAGACAGACACTGACTGCAAATTATGAGTTGGTAGTTTGTCAGGAGTAGAGATATCAAAGAAAACTAAAGACAGATTGTAGCTGGAGCATTAAAACCAGATTTTACTAAAAAAATAATAAACAATGTGTCAGATAAAAAGATACCTCAGTAGAGAAGTGGGTTCATTTTCTAATATAGAAAGAACAAATGGAGATTTACAGCCATCGAAAAAGCTGATGGGTCAGTAGATAATAGTTTACATAGACCATCAATAATGGTGGGATTATTCTTAAACCAACCTAAGAATATTCTTGCTGAAGAAGTCTGGAGTGGCTAGATATCAGTGGGGAGATAGAAGATGAGAAATTTTATATCAAAGCAAGAGATATGAAAGGTAGACATTTTTTTCTGAACTAAGTTGGGATTTTTGCTAAGACTAGATGAGGCAACATTTTTTTATTCAAATTTTTATTATCAAACTGATGTACAGAGAGGTTGCATTTTCATACATTAGGCATTGGATACATTTCTTGTACTGTTTGTTACCTTGTCCCTCATACCCCCCTCCCTCCCCCCCTTCCCTTCCCTCCCCCCCCCCCCGAGGTGTTCAGTTCACTTACACCAAACAGTTTTGCAAGTATTGCTTTTGTAGTTGTTTCTCTTTTTTTACCCTGTGTCTCTCAAATTTGGTATTCCCTTTGAATTTCCTTCTTCCATACCAGTAAACACGGTTTCCAATATACTCAGATAAGATTACAGAGATAGTCTAGGTACAACCACAGGAAGGTGATACAAGAACATCCTCAATAATAGAAGCTACAGATACACATAGGATGTTGAAAGTAGTTACAACTGTGATATAACAATTGTTTTCATAACATGGAGTTCATTTCACTTAGCATCATCTTATGTGTTCATAAGGGTATAGCTATTGGGCCTTGTGATGCTCTGCTATGACTTGCCTAAACCTGTACTAATTATTCCCAATAAGGGAGGCCATAGAGTCCATGTTTCTTTGGGTCTGGCTCACTTCACTTAGTATAACTTTTTCCAAGTCCTTCCATTTCCTTACAAATGGAACCATGTCATTCTTCTGATAGAGGCATAAAATTCCATTGTGTATATGTACCACATTTTCCTGATCCATTCGTCTACTGAGGGGCATCTGGGTTGGTTCCAACTTCTCGCTATGACAAATTGTGCTGCGATGAACATTGTTGTGCTGGTGGCATTACTGTGATTTTGTTTGTGGGCTTTTGGAAAGATACCAAAAAGTGGGGCTCCTGGATCATAGGGGAGTTCTATATTGAGCCTTCTGAGGAATCTCCATACTGCTTGCCAGAGTGGCTGAACCAGTTTACATTCCCCCCAACAACGAAGTAGTGTTCCCTTTTGGCCACAATGCCTCCAACAATTGTTATTATTAGTTTTCTTGATATATGACATTCTTGCTGGCGTGAGATAGAATCTCAGTGTTATTTTGATTTGCATTTCCTTTATGGCCAGTGATGTAGAGCATTTTTTCATATGTCTATTGGCCATTCTCATTTCCTCATCAGAGAAGTTTATTTGTAAGTCTTTAGCCCACTTGATGAGGGGGCTATTGGTTCTTTGCGGTTTTGTTTTGGAAGAAGGTAATTTTTTTAGTTCTGCATATATTTTAGAGATGAGGCCTTTGTCTGTTGAATGTCCGGTAAAGATCTTCTCCCAGTCTGTGGGCTTTCTGTTTATCTTGCGAGCTATGTCCTTTGCCATGCAGAAGCTCTGCAGTTTGATGCAGTCCCATTTGTCCAACCTTTCTTTGATTTGTAGCCTTTCTGGGTCTTTGTTAAGAAAGTTCCGTCCTGTGCCAAGGAGCCCAAGTGTTTCTCCTTCTCCATCCTTTAGTGTTTTCAGGGTGGCTGTTTTGATTTCAAGGTCTTTAATCCATTTGGAATTGATTTTGGTGCAGGGTGATATATAAGGATCTAGTTTTAGTGGGTTGCATGTGTTGTGCCAGTTTTGCCAGCACCACTTGTTAAAGAGGCTATCTTTCTTCCATACTATTGTTAGCTCCTTTATCAAAGATTAAGTAGTCGTAGTTCTGTGGGTTCAATTCTGGGTCTTCAATTCTGTTCCATTGGTCTTCAGGCCAGTTCTGGTGCCAATACCAAGCTGTTTTTACTACTATACCTTTATAATACAGATTGAAGTTGGATATTGTAATTCCTCCAGCACTGTTCTTTCTGCTTAGGAGTGTTTTTGCTATTCTAGGTCTTTTATTGTTCCATATGAATTTCTGGATTGCTTCCTCTATTTCATTAAAGAATGGTGTTGGGATATTAATGGGTATTGCATTGAATTTGTAGATAGCCTTTGGCAATATTGCCATTTTGATTATATTAATCCTCCCAATCCAGGAGCATGGGAGGTTTTGCCATTTTCTTAGTTCTGACTTAATTTCATTTTTCAAGCTTTTAAAGTTCTCATCAAAGAGGTCTTTCACTTCTTTGGTTAAGGTTATTCCTAGGTATGGAAAAATGAAATTAAGTCAGAACTAAGAAAATGGCAAAACCTCCCATGCTCCTGGATTGGGAGGATTATATAATTAATATAATCAAAATGGCAATATTGCCAAAGGCTATCTACAAATTCAATGCAATACCCATTAATATCCCAACACCATTCTTTAATGAAATAGAGGAAGCAATCCAGAAATTCATATGGAACAAAAAAAGACCTAGAATACCAAAAACACTCCTAAGCAGAAAGAACAGTGCTGAAGGAATTACAATACCCAACTTCAAGCTGTATTATAAAGCTATAGTAATAAAAACAGCTTGGTATTGGCACCGGAACAGGCCTGAAGACCAATGGAACAGAATTGAAGACCCAGAATTAAACCCACAGAACTATGCCTGCTTAATCTTTGATATAGGAGCTAAAACAATAGTATGGAAGAAAGATAGCCTCTTTAACAAGTGGTGCTGGCAAAACTGGCTCAACACATGCAACAAACTAAAACTAGATCCTTATATATCACCCTGCACCAAAATCAATTCCAAATGGATTAAAGACCTTGAAATCAAAACAGGCACCCTGAAGACACTAAAGGAAGGAGTAGGAGAAACACTTGCGCTCCTTGGCATAGGACAGAACTTCCTTAACAAAGACCCTGAAAGGCTACAAATCAAAGAAAGGTTGGACAAATGGGACTGCATCAAACTCCAGAGCTTCTGCACGGCAAAGGACATAGCTCTCAAGATAAACAGAAAGCCCACAGACTGGGAGAAGATCTTTACCGGACATTCAACAGACAAAGGCCTCATCTCTAAAATATATGCAGAACTAAAAAAATTACCTTCTTCCAAAAAAAAACTGCAAAGAACCAATAGCCCCCTCATCAAGTGGGCTAAAGACTTGCAAAGAAACTTCTCTGATGAGGAAATGAGAATGGCCAATAGACATATGAAAAAATGCTCTACATCACTGGCCATAAAGGAAATGCAAATCAAAACAACATTGAGATTCTATCTCACCCCAGCAAGAATGTCATATATCAAGAAAACTAATAATAACAATTGTTGGAGGGGATGTGGCCAAAAGGGAACCCTACTTCATTGTTGGTGGGAATGGAAACTGGTTCAGCCACTCTGGCAAGCAGTATGGAGATTCCTCAGAAGGCTCAATATAGAACTCCCCTATGACCCAGCAGCCCCACTGTTGGGTATCTACCCAAAAGCCCACAAACAAAATCACAGTAATGCCACCAGCACAACAATGTTCATCGCAGCACAATTTGTCATAGCGAGAAGCTGGAACCAACCCAGATGCCCCTCCATAGATGAATGGATCAGGAAAATGTGGTACATTTACACAATGGAATTTTATGCCTCTATCAGAAAGAATGATATTTTTCCATTTGTAAGGAAATGGAAGGACTTGGAAAAAGTTATACTAAGTGAAGTGAGCCAGACCCAAAGAAACATGGACTCTATGGCCTCCCTTATTGGGAATAATTAGTACAGGTTTAGGCAAGCCATAGCAGAGCATCACAAGGCCCAATAGCTATACACTTAGAAACAAATAAGATGATGCTAAGTGAAATGAACTCCATGTTATGGAAACAAGTGATATATCACAGTTGTAACTACTTTCAACGTCCTATGTGTATGTGTAGTTTCTATTATTGATGATGTTTTGTATCACCTTCCTATGTTTGTACCTACACTATCTCTGTAATCTTATCTGAGTATATTGGAAACCGTGTTTACTGGTATTGGAAGTAGGAAATTCAAAGGGAATACCAAATTCGAGAGACACAGGGTAAAAAAAGAGAAATAACTACAAAAGCAATACTTGCAAAACTGTTTGGTGTAAGTGAACTGAACACCTGGGGGGGTAGGGAAAGGGGGGAGGGAGTGGGGCATGAGGGACAAGGCAACAAACAGTACAAGAAATGTATATCCAATGCCCAACGTATGATACTGTAACCTCTCTGTACGTCAGTTTGATAATAAAAATTTGAGGAAAAAAAAATAAAAAACAATTAAACAGATTTTCAGGAAAAAAAAAAAAACAACCAATGATGTTTCAGATGTGAAAAAATTAAAAAGAAAATTTAAAAAAAGTTTAAAAAAATGTTTGAAAAGAAAAAGAGAAAAAAGAAAATAAAAGGAGTCCTCCTTGTTTGGGTGGTTTCTCCCCAGTCTCTGGTTTCCCTGCAATGGACTGCAGTCTATTTTCCTGATTGGCTGGTTTGACTTGATTTCAGTTGGCAAGGGTTGGATCTGTTCTGACCCTTCTCCCCTGTTGGTGCAATCGTGGGTCTCTGAGGTTTGCACAGTTTGCAGGCAGGCCATGGGCGTCCTCTGTAGATGGGGACATGAGCAGTCTCAGGAACTGTGGCTCCTCCGTCTGCTGTGCGGCCGCTGCCTTTGATGCCTGGACTTGACTAGGCTGTGAACTCAGCAGAGCGTGGCGCCTCTGGCCTGTTTTGCTCCACTAAGAGTTGCTTGCCTGAGGGAGGCGGCCTCCTTGGCATAGGTGGGTATGGAATGCAGCTCCGTTTTGGGCTGGGAATTAGCTTCCTCTGTGATGGGCCCATTTAGCTGTCCCAGGAACTGTTTGTTCCTCCCTCTGGTGTTTCCGTGCCCCCAGTAGCTGCTTGAAGCTTTTGCTTTAAATTTAGAAATTCCGGCGGGCAGGGCGGGGTACCTCTGGCTACGTGCGGCCCAGGACTCGCCTCCCTCCAGGGCAGGGGGCGTTCTTCTGGGTGGAGCTGGTTCTCACTGATTTTGCCCCTCCTGCCCTTTTCAAAGCTGGCTTTTTTGACCTGGCTTTCCCCAGGCCCACTTCAGTTCCAGTCTGGTCTGACCCTATGCCAGTGGCAAAGATGGCTCTTTGCTCTGGCGGTGGGGACAGGGATGCCTTCCAGAAGCTGGTCTGTGGGCACAAGTGAGAATAACTTTTGTGGGGTACTCACGCTGTCTCTGCGATGTCAGGTCATCCGTGCTCAGCTGCCATCTGGAGTATTTCTCGCTTTAGCTGCGCGGAGTGCGGGGGGTGCTGTACTGGGCGCTGTGCTGGTGCCTGCACTGGCGTGGCGGCGGGACGCCGCCCGGAGCTCAAATCTGTGTTTTCAGACCAGCAAAGTCGATTTTTCCTTCCTGTTCAGGAATCCCTGTACTGTTAGAACTTACTTTGGCTGTCTTTCTAGGAGTAACAGTTTCTATGGGGTGAGAAAACTACGATATCGGAGGGAGCTCTGCAAGCGCTCTGCTTCTCCTCCACCATCTTCCTAGGGAACCACCTAGATGAGGCAACATTTGAAATAGAAACTCAAGGTCAGGATCTAGCTGAAGAAAAAAAAAGAGCCAAAGGTATCTAAAAATTTCAAGAACTATTCCTTCTCTGTATTTTCTCCTATATTTCTCCTGAGTTTGATGCCCTGTATATGAGAATGGTATAGATATATAATTTTAACAGCATATTTTGGAATATGTCATTTGTATGAACAAATATGATTGACCCAGATCAAACTCAATCCTAACAAGCTTTTGCCACAGGAACAACCTCACATTGTGTAAGGAAGAAAGACCTTGTCTCCTTCATTCATCACTTTCTAAAAAACAATTTCAAGAGAGGGTCATTCAACAGATATATTGGCAAAAACTTCCATTATACATTTTTCTACTTAAATGTATATACATATTAAATATGATAGCCTGTTTGGAAATACAATTTGAGAACCCAAGTGCTTTTATTTCTATCTCTAATTAGAGTGTTTTTAATATTCAAGCATGAGTGTTACGACAATGAAGAAATAAACCAATACCACATCCACTAGGAATTCTAAACTTAAAAGTATTTAAAGTACAGTTTGAGTCCTACTGGGTTTTAGGCAATTTGGGCTGTCGTAAGCCTTTCATTAGATAGAGAGTTAGCATTTCTTTTGCTCGTCCATATGAGAAAGTAGATAGATGTTGGCCAAGGTTTAAAGGGCAACCAATAATTGACATACTAGTTTAAATAATCATGGAAAATATTTAGTTTATGTTTTGAAAACTCAACCCCTTTATCAACTTAACATTTAGGACTCTTCTCTGAACTAGTGCCCAGTTTTTCTACCTTTTTTACAGTCCCATGGAATTGAATGGACTACAATATCTTTAATAGAAACCACATTAGGACCAAACCAGGAAATGAAAGACTGCTTCTCTTACCTAGGAGTTCAGTGTTTGCCTCTCTGGGAAGATATAAGAAAATTCAAGCTAATATGAAATTGTCCATCCAACACATCCACATTCCAAAATAAGAGTTGTGACTTAATTCATCTCACTTCTACTTAATTTACTTCTACTAGTTCAATTTCAATACTTAACTTGCACATGAATTTACATGGTTAAGACTTTTTGTTTGCTCTCTGAATCTTTTGGTCAGTTTGCCTAAAAGGCTATAAGCTTTATGCATAAACAGACATCTATAAAGAGAATAGAAATAAATACCTTTTTTCTACCTCCTTCAGTAATCCCTGGTGAATAGCCATCTTCAAATACCTGTCTCCAAGTTTTTCATTTTCTACCCACTCTAACAACTGCCAACTTGTCAAATGATGCAGCTTTTGCTTTCCCATGGCAACAGCTCCTTGCCCTGAGTGACAGAATTTCCATACTGACAACTGGAAAATGTCCCAAATAACTCTGAGAAGCACCTGGAGTTTAATTTCACATCTTAACATCCAGAAGGAGTCTTTTTTATTATTATTTCTCACATGTTAAAGTGAGGCTATTTATATACCACACAGCTGATGGTGAGATGACAGCCGAGCTAAGCAGAGAGTATTTGAAAGCTTCAATAAACTTAGCTTCCCTGGAAATGGTAAACTAATGTCTTTCAAAAGATTTGAATGCTCTCCCTAAAATAGCTTGGAATTGCAAGGCATACTTGCATTTAAAATGGTGGTAGCATAACAGCATCCAGTCACCTGAACAACAAAAAAATGGTAAAGATGGAATAATTTGCCATAAAAGACGCAAGCTTTCCATGTCATGGTGTAAGTAAATGCTAGAGAATAAGTGAAAAATATGTATTTCTGCTGAAGACAATAGAGGGAAAACTATATTTCTTTCTCCCTAATGGTAACTCTTTATCACTAAAAATAGCACACTGAAAACTGACAAAGGAAGCATTTTTGAATAAGTCTGAATTATAGACAGTGACCTGAATAGGAGCAGTAAAAACTACTCAAAATCATGAACATTGGCAATCTCAGTCAGAAATAGAGTAATCCTTCCACTGCCTAATTGCTGTGTGTGCATGTGTATCTGTGTAAATACAGTTTTATATTTGAGAGGTATGATCTCCCTGTCTTTAGCATACAATTTGATAACAGTGGCATAAATCACTTCAGATACTGCCTTACATTTTTTTCTAAAACTGGAGATGAGCACTCTAATATATCTATATACAATTGGAAATTAATATTCTTTCTCCATATAATCCCCACATTTCTCATATATCTTCCTTTCCTGTATTGTTTTTTAAAAGTAAACTACATGTAGGTACCATGTAATAACTTCTTCCTATTTTTCTTATTTACAACATCAAAGGTTTTATAGTCATGACCATGTTTTGTTCTCAATGTGACAAACTAAAATTTAAACAACAAATGTTTGATTATTTGAGACTGGCCAAAGGAGCTCACTAAAAGGCTCAACAAAACATATTGACTTCTCACTTCTTGCCAAAGTGAATGTTAATGCCCTTCATCCTTTCTTCTTGGCTGAACTGGAAATGCCCTTATGGAAACAAGCTGGCTGCGAGAGCCATATGTGCAATTGGACTGTGAGTCTCTGAGCAATCACGGATCGGAGGCATGAAAGATGCTGGAGATTCCCAAAGAGAGAGTACAAGGAACTACACCAGTGCTGCAAACGATAGCTTGTCCCTCCTATGCCAAAGACAAATCATAATTATATATTTTTTTCATTTATTGGAAAGTTTTGATGATTTTTCTTTTTATCAAGCTTAAGAATTTAGTCAAAAATTTTATGGTAGCACAAGATATATTTCATCTTATATTTCCTTTTACTAGGAACAGGAAGAATTGAAGGCATTGCTATATTCTCTATTTGTTCTCTCCTTTCTATGTTATATACCACCAATGTACTTACTAATTAACATATTACACAATAGTAAAACAACAGCAATAACAATGAAAATGCCTTTGATTAGTTTTGCATCTTACCTCAAGGTAATATCCCTTTTTTATGGATTCAAAACTATCTTTTTCTAACCTTTAAAATAAAAATTATCAATTACCTCATTCTCCACTCTATATCTTTACCTTAAGGATTCTAAATTTGGGAGAAATTTATGCCCTTAAGAAATATTTGGCTCACATTAGTAATCCTAGCTACTCCGGATGCTGAGATCTGAGGATTGCAGTTCAAAGCCAGAAGTGGTACTAACCTTCAGAAAAATATAAGCAAACAAATGAATAAGTCAGGGACAGTGCTCAGGTCCTGAACTCAAGCTCCAAAACAGGCACCAGGTGGGGGGTGAGTGGGAAGAGAGAGAGAGAGAGAGAGAGAGAGACAGACAGACAGACAGACAGACAGACAGACACAGACACACAGAGAGACACAGACACAGAGAGACAGACAGAGACACAGAGACACAGAGAGACACAGACACACACACACATACACACAAACACATAACTGTGACAGTATACAGAAATCAATTTTGATTATTACTTTTTGATTTTCACTACTGGCATCTGATTGTCATAGAGCCATGGGAGCTGATAAGTATCTTTAAGTGCAAAGAAGATATTCTCACTGCAAGAAATTATTTAAACTTAAATGTCAGTGGTACTGTTGTTAAGAAACCTTTGCTCTAGCCTACATAATTCCTTCTTGTTCCCTTCTACACAACACCGTTGCAGTTTTCTTCCTACCATGTCCTTCTCTCCTTTCCTATCACCTTTGCTCCTTTGAGTCTGTTCATCTAGCCAGGAACACCTCAAGACCTACTGTGTGTGTGTGTGTGTGTGTGTGTGTGTGTGTGTGTGTGTGTGTGTGTGTGTATACCACTCTTGAAATCAAGGCCTGGGCACTGTCCCTGATAATTTTTCCATTTTTACTTAAGGCTAGTGCTCTACCACTTGAGCCACAACTCCACTTCTGGTTATTTCTGTTTTTGGTATTAGTTGGAGATTAAACTCTCACAGATTTTCCAGTGGGCTGACTTCAAAGCAGGATCCTCAGATCTCCGTCTCCTGAGTAGCTGGTATTATAGGTATAAACCACTTACTTGTACTTGGCAAGACCTACTTGTAAACAAGTAAATTTCTGATTCTGTGTAGCCTGCAACATTCCAACATGCTGGCATAAAAAACCCATAGATTCATTTATTTTTGGTAGGAACATTTGATTACAGTAATAATTGAACTGGATTGATGCAAACTAAATTTCTGTGCTGCATAAAGAGGACTTTATTTTCTGAATAATCTATCTGTACTTCATGGGTATTTTTGGATGGGTAGCTAGTGGTGTTGTTACCTTACTTCATAAAATTCTGGGTATTAAAAAGAATCTCAAATATTATTAGACATGGACATGGTAATCAGAGTACTCTAAAGAGATTGACTATAGAGCTGAAAAAAGAAAAAAACAAGGAATTTTGTTCCTTGGAAATAAAAGCTTCCAAGAGGAATTTCTTAAACAATGAACCAACAATTTAAATTCTGTATTTAGCTCCCAGAAATCAACTATAATAAAAATTTTTTAAAGTTTGTTTAGATTTTTTTATGTTCATTGCCTTTTTGGATTGTACATTATTTTTTATTGTACTTAAGTAGCTATACAAAGGAGATACCATTTAACCAATCCATTGCAAGTATAATGCATCTTGATTGATGTCACCCTTTTAATCATTCTCCCCATTCCTTCCAACCTAACTCCTCCCTTCATTTTTTTCATTTTGTCAGATATGCACTGAATATTATAACAATAGTCTCTCCTCTTCCTTTCTTCATTTGTCTACTCCTCTTTCCCTTATTTAGACCATAATTTTTACAAAGCTTTTAAGTATGCTGTATAATTTTTTAAAATTCAAATCGAACTAAGATGACCATTTCTTTTGATCTTGATGTGTGTTAGCATTAAACAGATATCTAATTAAACTCCTTTCTGATTCCAGGGCACCTTTTACAGTTCTGAGAATTGGTACCTCCTTTGAATAATGGTTTCCCTCCTACGTAAATCCTTTCAGAATGTCAGTGGAATTAGGTATTTGTATTATAAACCATTAGAGTTGTTGTCCCTAATAGGCAATTGATCCATTAACTTTCAAAGGTGATACATTTCAATACTGAGTAAAATATTTGCTTTTATATAGTTTCATTTAGAGATCTCTGGAGTCTTTTGAGTGATATAATCTACATGAATACTGATTTAATAATCTCAAGTGCTACCAAGACTTAACAGGGAAAATAATAGACAGTACACCATTATAATTGCAAACATGTTCATAATCCTGCAGAGTGTTGCAAAGTGCCTTCTCAAATTTGGTTCTCAATCTTTTCAAAATAAGAGTAGCAAATGCGTTCATTTTTAGAAGACAAATGTAAGCTTCAGAAAATAAGAAAATTAGAGAATGCATTCAGATAGAAGTTCAGAAATATAGGACTTGTTTCATTCTAACTTTCCTACACAAAATACCATTCTATTGTATATTTTAAATAATAAACTTTATATGGAAATGACGTATTTTTAATTTTAAAGGAGAATTATTAGTACATGGGAAGAATACAAATATGAATATAAGACCAGATAAGAATTATTTAAATACTTTGTTTTTTGTTTGTTTTTAAATAAACACATTGAGATTTATTTATTCTATTTATAGAATCTAAGATTTCTAAGTTGGACATTGAAACCAATCATTTTGGAAAGGGGTTATATCTCTTTTTTTACTAAAAACACTTGTTTATTGTCTGGCTTTGCATCCCCAATATAAATATAACGGAATTAATGTATGACTGATTGAGTGAATGGTGGAATGAATGAACAAATCAGTCAGTGAAGTTATAAGAGTGGAGAAATGTTTGCCTTAAAATGGAAAATGCATAAAAAATGTGCTACTTTCTCACTTCTTTCTCAGAGTCTGAACAGCTACATCACCCTACACACCCCAACTGCACACTATATAAACTTTCGTGCAACAAGATTTTTCCATTGTTCCAGGCTTTGTGTGCTCAGCATAATAGATCAGATTTCAAAGCATCAGTATCACTAGCCTAGGAAATTGTGCTCATTCTTTTGGCCTATAAGATGTTTTACTGCAAAAGATGTCATTTATCCATGCCAGAGATATTTGTAGCTATTAGTACAATGGGCTCTCCTAGACAGAATTTAGAGAAAAGGACACTTAATTAAGGATTTGGGCCAATTCCTCTCCTAAACAAGCTCTTGGCAAGGTACTTGATTCTGTTGCCATGGTAGGTTGTACAATATTTCTTCACTAAACAAATGCATTTTCTACAAGATACTTGCTTCCTTTTACTAGTTAGAAGGAGTGTCAAATGGTGCCTTCAATTTTCTTCTCCTGCATCAACCATTTTTAAGTCTCTTTATCATGAATATCAATATGAAATAAAAATAACAAAGAGTGCTTAATAACCCTGAAGTAATCAGATGATATTTCTAGAACCCGAGAGAAAGCCTGATGTCAAGTCACTTGGGATCTTTTTTACACTACAAATGCTGATGCCTTAAAACCTCATTGTTTCACATGTCACCCATGACTATTTTCTCTCTCTCTCTCTCTGTCTCTCTGTGTGTGTGTGTGTGTGTGTGTGTGTGTGTGTGTGTTTTACTGTACTGGATGGACACCTGACCCCATCTCCATGAATATAAACCTTGACTTTCCCATATGGTGAGATCATAAGCCTAAGAAATTACGTGGGGTTTAGAATGAGGAAGTCTGGCATTTCTGCAATGCTACCTGTGTGGCAGCAGAACTAGGTGAGGACAAAGAGAAGAAAAGCTTCTTACGAGTCTCAAAGGCACATCAATTTTTATGTGTATATAGAGGACAATGTGTGATGAAGACAATGTTATACAGGGCACACCTAATATAGACCAATGAGCCTGCCTGCCTAGGCAGGCAGAGTTAACATTAGCTTTTGTGAGCTCATGGTTTGCTCTTTAGCTCCATTCCCTCACACCATCCAACCAATGGCCTCAGGTCATTCTTACAACATTTTTCATCCAGAGCAGTGGAGTTTGAGGGAGTGAAAGAAGTAACAGGATGCCCCCGGCCCCCCACTCCCCGACAAAATGGGCCTGCCAATGACCCACAGTTTCAGTGAGGAGGATCAGCTACTCACCTTGCTGCTTACTAGCTGTCAATTCTGGGTTTGTTCTTAGACACTGTATCTGACATGAATGCCATGGTGGCATTATATAACACAGATTTGTTCCTTTCTATGACCTCCATACTCAACTATGTCTATAGTTTTGTACCTCATGGCCTATGACATAAAGCCTCCAACATCCCTCTTCCTGTAATCCAGCAATTGATTTCCTCATTTTGTTCAGCACTCTTTTTCCATTACCGCCTTGTTGCACTGAACTCAGAAGATGTTTTTTCTGTAAGAAATACCTCACAGAGTTCGCACAATTTCATTTTAGTGTAATAGACGGCTTTTACAAATTCTAACTCCTGCATTTTTAGGGATTTAAGTTGAGCTATAAAAATGTTTTTTATTACAAACTTCAATTTTAACATATATTAGAGCCTTTGTTATATTCAGTTCTGAAAATTAAACCTTAGTGTCTCATAGCATACTACTTTGGGGGCTTAATTACAATATACTTTGATGATTAGCAGTACTCTAGACTGTTTCCAGTATATCAGTATGTTTTTTTCTTCTTTTTTGAAAAGTTTGTTTTCCTTTACAAGCTCTATGTCTGACTTTTTTTATTTTGATCATTTCCCTTGGTTATTGCCATTATCAAATTACTTAATTAAATAAAAACAAAGTAAGAAAGTCAATTCCAACTGATACCTTTGTCCTTAACTGATAGCCTGAACTCAATGCAGAATGACAGTAAAGAAGTAAAACTTTTAAAGATACAAGTTGACTCCATTGACTGGAACTGATTAAGTCTCTGTTGGAGATGGTATGAAAACAATTGGAGAAAACACTCCCACTCTAGGACATCCCCAAGTCTGTAATTCAGACTCAGTAAATGAGTGTTCTGAGATCATCATCCAATTGCTACTACTGTCATGCCTGATGAACAGTGCCCCTCTATGACCCTTTTGTCCCAGCTTCTACAAACAAGGGTCTTTCCTGAAGCCTGAAGAGTCATGTTCCTGGGTGTCTAGTGAGCTTTGTGGAAGTCAAGAGTCTTTAGCTGACTGTAGGAGAGAAGAGGCAAGCTTTAGAATTGATTTTATTGTTTTGTTGTTTATCACTGTAATGGAGTTGATTTTTCTAACAGTTGAATTTGAATCTAGTTTCGTTTTAGTGTATGTAGATATCCACTTTCCCCAGTTCCACATATTAAAGACATTCTTTTTCTCCCAATGTATGTTAATGACACCTTTATAAAAGAATTCTGGGGGTTAGAGGTATAGCTCAGTTTGTAGAGTGTTAGCCAGTAAGCAAAAGTGGCAGGTACTCTGTTGAGTCCCAGTCAAGGACTGAAAAAGAAAAAGAAAACATAACTTTGCTTAGCTAGGCACTAGTGGCTCACATCTGAAATCCTCGCTACTCACTCAGGGGGCTGAAATTTGAGGATCTCAATTCAAAACTAGTGTGGACAGAAAAGTCTGTGAAACATCTTATGTACAATTAACCACAAAAATAAAAAGAAGTAGAGCTATGACTCACATGGTAAAGCAGTAGATTTAAGTTTTAAAAAATACTCAGGAGCAGTGCCCATGAGTAGAGTTCAAGCTCCAGGACCAGCACAAAATTGAAACAAAACAAAACAAAAATCAACTGGCTGTAAGCTAATCAAATGTCTTTCTCACTTTTCTGTTTCACTGGCTGTTATGTTTATTTTTGTTCTAACACTTGGCTATTTTTCCCACTCTATTCCCCACTTACTTCCTTTTTCTAAAGCTTTCTTTGGCTATTCAGCTATTTTATGCTTCCACATGAAATTTAGGGAGTTTTTGTTGTTGTTATTTTGTTTTGTGAAGCATCTTATTGGTGTTTTGATAAGGACTATATTCAATCTGCAAATTGCTGTTCATATTATGGGCATGTTAACAATAGTATTTCTTTCTATCCAAGTAGGGAATTATCTTAATTTATTTGTGTTCCCTTCAACTTTTTTCCTCAATCAATGTTTCATTTTGTATGTGTATGTGATAGAAATATTTTAGTTCTTCAACTAAATTTATTTTAAGATATCTTAGATTTTTTTGCCAGTAGACAAAATTGGTTCTGGATTTCTTCATCAGATAGTTTTCTTTTGACATGTAAGACTGGCTTTTTCATATTGATGTTTTGTGCCTGTCATTGGGCTTAAACTTGAGCTATTTTGCTGAAACTTACTGCTCTAAAATTTAAGCCACCGCTCCATTACCCACTTGTTTGGTGCTTAACTGGAGGAAAGAATCTCAAGGACTTTTATCAGCTGACTTTAAATCACAATCTCAGATCTGAGATTCCTGAGTAGCTAAGATTACAGGTGTAAGCCACAGGCTGCAGGCTTGGTATTATTATTGTTGTTATTGTCATTATTATTATTATTTTGCCAGTGGTGGGGCTTGAACTCAGGGCCTGAGCACCGTTCCTGTGCTTCTTTTTACTCAAGGCTGGCACTCTACCACTTGAACCACAGTACCACTTCTGGCATTTTCTGTTTTTGTGGTGCTAAGGAACTGAACTCCGGGCTTGGTGCCTGCTAGGCAAGCACTCTACCAGTCAGCCAGATTCCTGCCATGCTGATGAAATCAATCAGCAGTCTTTCTCCCATTCTTCTCCAAGATGCATGACCATCGTGTTTTTAGAAATAAGAGAAGTGACCAAAAAGAGCTGGAAAAGCACCACCCAAGGAAACAAAACTAACAACCATAGAAGGATTAATCGGAGTCACTAATGCGCTCAGAGAGGTGCTACTGTGAAAAGTTGATTACAGGTACCTGAGGAAGCTGGGGCTGCTGGGATGCAAAGTAATGGGGTTGGCTTGAGTCACAGGATGGATCCCCAAATAGCAGAAGGGACTGGGGACGTGGTTCAGTTAGTAGAGCACACGCCTAGCAAGTGCAAGGCCCTGAGTTCAAACCCTGGTATCCCCCACATAGTTCATCAAATGGAGAAAGACAGCGTGCCATCACCTGCACTGAGGACATAACCTGGACCCTTGTAGAGTGCCAGGACAGCTGCTCATTCTTGGTCCTCCCCGACATCCTGGCCCTGCCAGTCTAGAGCGTATGTGCCCACAAGAGTGAGCCTGCAGGGTGACCAACCACCTGGAGCAAGTGGCACTCAGGGCCAGGTTTCCAACACAGGCACACGGGGGGCGGGGGGGGGGGGCACAACCCAGCCGGCTCCTGCTGGGATAAAAGCACAGGTTATGTTTTCATCCAGAAATAAAGGACCTGGGAAGAGGGAGTGGGAGGCAAGCAGGTTTAGCCAGTGCACCTTGGCATGGACACAAAGTGCCTGGAGTCAAAGGCCAGTATACCCCCAAGGCCCTGGGGCAGGCGGAGAGCTCAGACGCAGTATGTCCCCAGAGCGCTTTTCCAGCTCCCCTAGCTGGAGGCCAGGTAGTGCTCAGGAGTGCAGGGGCCACACTACGGACGTTGTTTTATTTATTTTTTTATTCATTAACTATGCAGATTTTTTTTTTACTTTGTTCTCACGTGTTTTAGTTTTCTCTGGGTGAGAGCTTGTCACCTGTACAGATGAAGACAATTTTCCTTTTTATACTTTGGAATCCATTTATTTTCTTTTCTTGTATAATTGCTCTGATGAGTATTTCCATCACTGCAATGAAGGACAATGTTGAAACTGAACATTCTACACCCAATATGATAAAAGTATCTGATTCGATAAAGTCACAAGTATACTTCCTTCTTTAATTTTGTCTTCAATGTGTTATACATTCATATTTTAGGATCTGAAGAATTTCTTATGCTTGTATATATCCCCAACAATCATTTAGAATAGGAAGTACTTTGATTTTATTGACTTTTCAATAAAAAATAGTTAACTCAATTTAGTTTTACCAATTATTTTCCAAATAAACATCACATCACATTTATTTTTACTATTAATCCTGACAGGGCTGAAAAATATATTCTTACTTTGCAGGCAGACATACAGAGATGGGGCCTTGCTGTTGTCGTGTGGCACATGAATTAGTTCTCATGAGTTCACAAGCTAACTTCTGTCTAACATTTTACAGTGTGGAGGCTCCTCAAAAGGCTAAACATAGAGCTCCCCTATGACCCAGTAACCCTGTCTTTGGACATTTACCCAAAGATTACAAGCAAGACTACACTAAAGCTACCAGGAGAACTATGATCATCATAGCACAATTTACCACTGCTAAAATATGGAACCAACCCAGATGTCCCTCAGTAGATGAATGGATCAAGAAAATGTGGTACACTACACACAATGGAATTCTATGCTTCTATCCGAAAGAATGTCATCGTCTCATTTGTAAGGAAATGGAAAGATTTGGGGAAAAAAAAAAAAAAAAACATCATACTAAGTGAAGTGAGCCAGACTCAAAGAAACATCATTGGTAATAATTAGTATATGTCTACAACAGTCCTAGCAGAAGATCACAATAGCTCAATAGCTAGTACATATGAACACATAAGATGATGCCAAGTGAAATTATCTCCAAGTTATGGATATAAGTGGTTTATCATTGTTGTTATTTTCAATGTAGTATGTGAAAAAATGCCTTTGCTCTTTTGAATTTCTTCCCCATGGTTTTACCCCTGATATCACTGGGTATTACATATACATTTATTGGAACTAGGGAAGGGAAGGGAAACATCAAAATGGTGAGACAAAGGGTAAAAGATGAACCAGTGCAACAGCAATACTTACAAGACAATATGCTGTAAACCATCTGTACAATTAGTGGGAGGGTGTAGGTGAGAGAAAAATGAGGGAGGAGGTAACACATTTGATACGAAATGTACTCACTTCCTTAAACATGCAACTGTAACCCCTCTGTACATCACTTTAACAATTAACTAATTAATTAATTAAAAGTCAAATGAAATCTATTTCTAAAAGTTGCGAGAAATATAAAAATTGGTAGAATGTCCAGGTGCCAGTGGTTCACACCTGTAATCCTAGCTACCCAGGAGGCTGATATCGGAGGATCAAGGTTTGAAGCCAGCACAAGTAAAAGTCCATGATATTCTTATCTCCAATAAAGTACTCATGAAAAGCTGGAAGGGGCACTGTGGCTCAAGTGGTAGAGCCTTGGGTGCATGGACAGAGCCAAAAGCCCTGAGTTTAAGTCCCAGGGCTGGTCAAAAAATAAAAAAAAGATTGGTAGGATGGAGGGAAATGGAGGAAAGTATCTTATCTATATATGGAAATACCATAATGAAACAACTTACAGAGTATAATTAATAAATAAAAACAAAACATGCAACAAATTGCTACCTTATTATAATAGAAAATCTTCTAAATTTAGATAAGAAATACAGATCTAAGTTTAATTCTTTACTACTATTATTTAATTCCCATGACCTTGCTCTGTTTCTGAAACTATTGGAACTTCAATCTAGAATAAATGACTATGATAATATTTTCACCTATTCAAACATTACAGACAACTATAATAATGACAGAATGCTTGATAAACGATAGATATTACAGTTTCTGATTTTTTTTAACATGAATAGATCAATTTGGTTACCAAATGAGAACTTAAGTTACTTTTTCACAATTATAAAATCATATATGCAATAGGATCTCCAAATTCATTCATGTTACTGCTCTGATATTCAGAGAACATGTATCAACTTTATTTTGACTATATCTAATATAATCCTGCTAAGCCTTGTCATGACATGTCTAAATTGATCCAGACAGAAGACAAAATATTCCTGAGTAAGATTAACTCTTAAACATTTGCTCTTTTGGAGAACTCAAGTTCTTTCTTCTGTAATTAAGGAGTGCTCTAAATATTTTTCTCCTCACCTTTTCCAGTTCCTACTGTTGACTCCATATTAAATGTTGATACTTCAATACTTGATTTTCAACCTTTTTTCCTCACATCATGTATTTATTTCTAAAATCACATATCAGCTTAATCATCTAATTACTCACCATTCTCTACACAGTTCCCTCAACTCATTCTCCTAGTCTAACTACACACCCTTAATATTCTTATTTTAAAACACAACCCAGATATTTTCTAGACAATTTATTACATTATGCCAAGCCATTTAACATGCAATCTTTCCCCCTAAGCATTCTCCTCTCTTTCATCCACTTTTCCTACTTTGGTAAATTGCAACAACTTGTAAAAATGATAAATTCAGAAAAAAGAGAGAAAATCATCTAGATGTGTTTTTGTCTCAAATTTCCTACAGCAAACTGATTACCAAGTTTATTTTCCCTAATTTCAATGCTACTGTCAGGGTCTCTTTCATAGATTATTGTGAAGGTGTACCAGCCTTTACAATTATTTTTGTTATGGAAGCACAAAAGATACAAGTGGTTAAACAACAAAACCAAGCAAGTATGTTGTTTGCTATTTTTTCAAAAATGAAGTAACTACTCAATTTCTATTTCATGTAGTGTTGGAGTTTTATCAGACTTCAGCCTGTGGGAAAGGAATGAGCTTTCTCTTGTCATAGACTGGGTCAGTAGACTTGTCCTCCCTAACAAAGGGAACATCTGTCATTGTAAATTATTACTACAACTCTTGTTTTAGTGTCATTTATTTTGTGATATGAGAAATTCTTGGCAAGTTTTAGAAATAGAACATCTATCAAAACAATTTTTATGAAACTAGGGTTTTTCATTGTTATGATTCTAAGAAAGAATTAACAGAATATAAGTCACAAACTTGTGGTCAGTGCATTAAAATTCCAAAAGCAACTATCTGTAGTTTTATCAACATATTGCTTTCATAGTCTCTATCAAAATGGTTAGATAAGAAAAAAATTCCATGTGCAACAGCCAATGGTTGATTGGCCAAATAATTCTACATGAAACTGGATGAAATAAAGTGATTAATTTGATATTTGAGGTTTTATAATTCTTAATAACTATTCATTTGTCACTTATTCTTAGGCGCTTTGTAAGCATTTACTATCCTCACTCAAATTCTAGGATATAATTGCTAGACTCATTCTCATTTCACAGAATAAGAAGTGGAGAGAGGATATTTTGGTGATTCTATCAAGAACCAATGATAGGTATATGGCAGAATGAAATTCAGGAGTAGATTATTTAGCCTAAGAAAGTGTGTGTGTGTGTGTGTGTGATATAACTTGTGCTAATATTTGGGATATTTGGGATTAGATGCATACTTCTAAAAGCACAAGTGTTTTCACTAGAAAACTGATTGGGTTTACAGGCATTAAAGAGTTTAGGCATTCCTGTAGACCCTTTATTTTTTCCAGAAGTTATAACATAATTACTCATATTTTTTAAATGTCATACGGAAAGCCAAAATAGAAAATCTATATCTCCATAATCATACCTGTGCGCATTAAGTTTTAAATTCAGTCACACACTTTAAATCTATAATATATCTTTAAAGATCACTGTTGCTTAAAGAACTTTAGTCTATTCCAAGTCTTTAGAATTTAACTCTAGATAGGAGGCATTGTTAGATCTGTAGCTTGAGCCAATAATTATAAGAGGTGTCTTTTTGTGTCAAGCTAAGGGTTGATAACAGAATTAGAAATATTAGAAAGGTCACATGATCAATGAAAAGTATAAAAAAATCATCTAAAGGCTTCTCTAATTCTAGAATGCTGGATATTTAAACATGAAAATGGTAAATTGATTAAAATAAAATTATGTCTACAATCTCTATGTCAGTATTACCTATGAAGCTAAACAACTGTGAATATCTGTTGTTGGCATAGAATATTAAAATGCAGTAACAACATTAATTATCTAACTTGATTAGATGATCAAATGTGTGCTATACATATAGGTTCCTTATCTGTGGCCAAGATTATGTGAGCTCTCAGATAAAGTAAAGGGAAAAGAACAGAGGTTCATCTTGGTCATCCTGTGTTCCTGAAATGACTCAGATACATTAGCTTAGCACAACATAAGCATCTGATAATTTTTCTGCAAGACTGAGAGTGAAACTATAGCAAGCTCATTTATTTACAAAGTGATCCCAAAACAATCCTCATGAAAAGCATGTCACAAGAATGAGAAGAAGAGAATCATAGTGTTTCAGTGTTGTTAGAGCCTGTGCTAAACAATTAATAATAGGCAAAATGGAAGAACAAAGTCTGTGTTCCATTTCTTTAAATGAATTATTATTATGGTCAGGTGGAATTTAAAAAGTGTAATAAATTCTAAAACAAATCAGCTATATTTAAAAATATCACGATGTTGGCTCAGCAAAGGTGTCCCACACCTGTAATCAAAGCTATTTAGGAGACTTGTTATGTTATGATCTCAGTTCAAAGACAGCCCAGAAAGAAAAATCCTTGAGACTTACAAACAATCATGGAAAAGTCAGAAATAAAGCTGTGGCTCAAGCGGTAAGGCACTAGCCTTAAGCACAAAATGCTTAAGGACAGTGCCCAGGCTCTGAGTTCAAGCCTCAGGATCAGCACATCAGCCAATCAGTCAATCATTAATAAATAATATGAAAGCATTTTTGTAAGACACTACTCCAGGATATCATTCACAACTCATATGTTCTCTTTCATTACAAAATTATAGAAGTAAGAATGGTTCAGTAAGTAAAATATGAATAAAGTACTTTAAGGTAGCTCCTTTAATCAACGTTATAACTAGACCGTTCATAGCATCTTTCTCAAGACTTAAATCCTTACCTTGTGCATGATAATAATTCAGAAATATATGGTCTTTGATTCTTATAACAGATTAAAGAATAGAAACTAAAATAATAAGATCTAGAAGCAGTGGCTCAAACCCATAATCCGTAGTATTTGAGACATGAAATTCAAGAAATTGTGATTTTAAGTCCAGCTCACACATAAAAACTTGAGACTCCACTTTACTAAAGTGCTGGGCATGGTAGTATGTGCAGGTAATCCAAGCCACCAAGAAACCAAGGTAGAACAATTTCTGGATATAGGCACATGCTTGTCATCAGAGTAACAAAGGGGAATATAAAGTCCAGGCTAGTTGGCTGGACCACATCTCACAAACTAGGCACAAAAAAGGGCTGGTAAAGTGGGAGAAGCAAGTGTGAGTTGAGTCAATGAGAGATAAAAAAAATTGAGAAAGAGATTGGGAGAGAAAAGAGATAAGGAAAATAAGTTTTACAGTGACTAAAACAGTATGATTATTTGAATTGACAATAGATTTAATTCTAAGATTATAATTCTTAGCTTGAGAATTTGAGCAGACGAATTAATCTCTCTCTACTTTAGTCATTTAATCTGAAAACAAGGGTATACTAGCATCATTTCATAGGTAGAAAAATCATTAGAGTTTCTGGCATATCATAAGTATCAGTCATTCTTTCTTTTACCTTTATTTCTTATTCTCAGATTTCTGCAACTTTTATGCCTCTTGTTCTTACTATCCCACTCCATAATTCCCATGTTGTGTTTGAAACCAGTTTTCACACTGCACAGCTCCAGGCTTGCACTGTCTACTGAATGATTAATGCTCTCATAACTTAGTGTGACCTCTTGGCCCTATAAACCAAAATCTATCTATCTATCTATCTATCTATCTATCTATCTATCTATCTATCTATCTATCTGTCTGTCTGTCTGTCTGTCTGTCCGTCTGTCTGTCTGTCTATCTATCTATCTATCTCTATCTATCTAGGCACATGTAATTCCGAAGAACAATTCTGATTTAATAAGTATGACACTGATAAAGTACAAGATGGTACTTGATCTGCTGCTATGCACATATACTCCACACCTAATACAATACTATTACCATTTTTCTGATAAGTACAAAACATATTTGAGTTAAATGGAAAATTCTTTGTACAACTATATGTATGTGTGTGTGTTACATTAATCCCTCTAGTTGGAGATTCTGCAAAAACAATGCTAGCCTATGATAACAGATATGCTCATTTTTCTTTAGTGTCCAACATGAACCTTTAGTTTGGGGCAATGAGCATCCTCACAGGGTACTTCTTATACCATCCTTAGATATAAAGATCTAGCAAATTACTTTTCCTACTGAAAGGATGGAGGTCACAGTCTCCACTTCAAAAAGTTATTGATTTATTCTACAGGAGGTATTTTATGATGGCTTAACAAGTCAGGCAAGTGTTTCCAGTAACCATGGACATCACCAGACAATATGCCTTCAGGTGCCTTTCAAAGCACTTAAAAGCATCCCTCCAGGTTAAATGAGAGCTTCTCATTATTTCCTAGAAATTCCAAAATCATATTCTACAGGGATGTAAAGAAAAGGCAAACAAGTATTGGTGAAGAGAAAATAGTCTTCTGGGATTCAACCTAGAGCCTCAAATATTTGTCTCTTCCTGTGGCCCAGATAAACAATGCAATAGGTTCTTACTTTAAAGTTAAAGCTGAGAATGTGTGAGAGTCTCTACATCATTTCTGTATACAGAAACCCAAAGGATGAGTTCTTTTTCTGTTTTGCTTTGCTTTGTTTTTCACTTTTGTGCTTCTCCTGAGTTTGAATTCAAGACCTGAGCACTGTCTGTGAGCTGTTATGCTCTAGGCCAGTACTCTACCAATTGAGCCATGGTTCCACTTCTGGATCTTAGTGGTTAATTGGAGAAAAGCATCTCAGGGACTTTCCTGCCAGGGCCCCCATAGAACCATGATCCTCAAATAGCACCTGCACCCACTTAAGGGATGAGTTCTTTCATCATTCCCTGCCACACTAACATGCTCTCTGTCTTTGTCTGTCTGTCTGTCTGTCTGTCTCTCTCTCTCTCTCTCTCTTTCTCTCTCTCTCATGTACACACATAGATACAAGCACACAAATATGCAATACCAAATGGGGAAGATTTCAGTTTATATTCTGTATAAAAATACTCAGTATCATCTAGTATTTGTCTTTTGTCATGTCTTCCATTTTTATTACTAATTTATTTATTGTCAAAGTGATGTACAGAGGGGTTACAGTTTCATATGTAAGTCAGTGAGTACATTTCTTATCAAACTCATTATCACCTCCCTCATTTCCCCCTCCCCCTTCCCCATTGTCCTCCCTGCCATGAGTTGTACAGTTAGATTATGGCGTATATTAATTATCATATTAATTCTCAACTTTTTACTATATAAGATAAGCCACCACACCTCTAGCTTCAGGTAACATATTTTCTCACTCACCATCACCCAGTTTCCAAAACCAGTACTACAAAATGCAGTGTTGTTCTGCTTGATGCGTTCCATTTCTGTTATTAATTTCTGTGCCTAGAGGATAGATTATGCCTCAAACACCAACAATTCCTAAGTCTAATGGCTTACACTAGAATAGGACATTGATTTTTCACATACCTCTAGTTGGCTGAGGGTCTGTTCCATATTTTCTTCACCTCAAGATTTTGACAATGGTTCAGTTGGTTAACATAATTTTTCTACTGGTTCACATTAATTTTCCACTGCCCTATCGAAGTAGCATGTTCATATCAAGTATTAGTGGAACTCCAGATGACTGAGTCTTCCATCTAGAGGATCATGTTCAGTGAGGAGAGCCCAGTCCTCGCCAACAGTACATTGATACACGTTACATGCCAAAAGTCCACTTAGCAGACCAGGTTATACTCAGGATAGGCCATACATCACATTAAGAATTGTATGAATAGAAATATCTATCTCTTTTCTGTTGCAGAATTCTCCTCAAACTAAGTCATGTCCATAGATCCTAGTGGTTCTCTTTATAACATTGCTTTGTGGTAACACACATGTCCATTCCTGTGATCTTTATCATATTCTCCCATATTTATAGCCTAATGAGTTGCACACAATCAGATTTTCTATAAAGAAGCCTGCTTTTTCTAGAGTAAAAGCAGCCTCTATGATCCATAGAGTTGAGGTCTATAGCCTTAGAAACATGAAAGCTTACCAGGATTTGACTTCTCATAAGAGGAAAATCTAAAATGTCACATTTCTATTTGTCAGTTGTCTACAAATTAATGTACTCTCAGAAATTTCTTTTATGAAACACATCCCATGGACATGTTATCTCTCCAATTCCAGTATTCACCTATCACAAATTAGAACCTGAGTTGCATATATTTATGCAAAATGAAGATAGCATATATTCTCCTCTCTCTGCAACTGAAAATGAAATGTCAGAGATTTGCCTTATTTTCCCCTTTTCTTTCAAAGGATATTAATGCTAACAATGTCAAGTTTGTCTCCTATGAATCTGCACCTCATAAAACCTTGTTATATTCAATATCACTCGAGTTCCCTGGAGGAAATGTGAAAGTTAATGCTCAGATGATGAAATTAAAGCCATCTCTTTGGAACAACTATACTAATCCTACTTGTTTGGTAGTTTCCAAATAATTCATTTAAACAACATAGTTCTCATTCTTCGCTTTTCAGTGTGTGACTTTCTCCATCCCTTTGCATCCCTAATGCAACCTGTCTCCCTTCAAACAGATTAGATGCTTTGATATCCAGGCCTTTCACATCTGCCTACCTTTTTAGTTCTCTTGTAATTAAATCCAAAGTCTTCAAATGTATAAGCAAAGGAAGTGGGGCTGGAAATATGCCTAGTGGCAAGTGTGCTTGCCTCATATACATGAAGCCCTGGACTCGATTCCTTAGCACCACATATGTAGAAAAGACCAGAAGTGTCACTGTGGCGGGACAGTGCTCAGGCCCTGAGTCTAAGGCCCAGGACTGGCAAAAAAAAAAAAAGGAAGCTAGGTGAAACTAAAGGATTCCTCCAAAATCACAACAAATTGGAGATGAGGTGGATAAAATTTAAAAGTTGGGGCACAAAAAAGGAGCTATGAGACATAATGGGGAATGATGATAACCGAGTCTTTGCTCTTTCCCTAATCAAAACAGAAAGACTTTGAAAATGTATTTTCATTATTAGGGGAAACAAGTGTTGAGTACCATGTGGTTGCTTTATCAAAATGTTCATGTTCCCTGTGCCTCATACATGCATTACACTAAATTTAAACTGCCCTGAAACATAGGGATATACAGAAAAACAAATGAACTCGTGTCAAATTCCCGTACCAGCACCATGTACTCATGTATTTTAATGAGCATTTCCCTGTGGAATTTATCAATTCCAAAGCGTTTCAGCATGCACATATAGTATTATTAAAATGCAAAGTGATTTCTTGCATAAATTTTAAGTTTTTGCCTTTAATAAAGACATCATAAAAGCCCAGTGATAACTCCAAATTACCAGGTAATTGATGTTTAATGTCACCATGAGTTGTCAAAGTTCAGCATAAACTCTACAAATCATTAAACTCATGGACTTTTAGGAGAGAGTTTAGTTATGGAAATTGTCTGTATCAAATGCTGATATTAAAAATGAACAATGTTGTTCTGTTAAAGTAGGTTAAAAAATAAAATGGACACTTTTCAAAAGTATTGGAGTGTTGAGTTGCATGCTATTCCATAAGATGAAGTAAATGACATCATGATACAGCTGCCCAAACTCACTTTCTAGAGTCATGAGTACGGTCACAGTTCCAACTCAGAGAAACATGACTATAATGAGTTCAGTAATGAATCTCCATTGCTTGCTCTCAGCATAGGACTCTAGAGGATGTCATATTAGAGATGAAATGGTCTGGAACTACTTATAGACCAGACCAGGCACACAAGTCAATTGCCTACAGAAAAGCCAGGAAAGTAACCTTATGTTGTGCCTAAAAGGAAGGAAAGAAAAAACTCTAGACAAACAATGATAAAATTCCTGCAAACACAGATTAAAATATTTAATAAAAGGAATTTCAACACATTAAGGGATTCTTGTTTCTATTAACTGACTTGGACAGAGAAGAATTCAAGGAAATGTGCCCCTAGTTATGAGGAGTTGGTGAGTTGTACTCTCCTTTTTCTAAATGAGAAAATTACTGGGTGCTGGTGGCTCATATCTGTAATCCTAGATACTCAAGAGTCTGAGATCTGAGGCTCTCAGTTTGAAGCCATCCCAGGCAGGAAAGTCCCTGTGAGACTCTTATATCCAATTAATCACTCAAAAACCATACATGGCACTGTGGCTCAAGTGGCAGAACATTAGCCTTGAGCATAGAGAGGCTCAAGGACAGCGCCCAGTCTCTGAGTTCAAGCCCCACAACTGACAGAGAGAGAGAGAGAGAGGGAGAGAGGAGAGGGAGAGAGAAGAGGGAGAGAGAAAAGAGAGAGACAGAGACAGAGAGAGAGGGAGAGGGAGGGGGAGAGAGGAGAAAGAGAGAGAGGAGAGGGAGAGAGGAGAAGGAGAGAGAAAAGAGAGAGACAGAGACAGACAGAGGGAGCGAGGAGAGAGAGGAGAGAGGGACAGAGAGACTGAGAGAAAGATAGATAGATAGATAGATAGAGAGAGAGAGAGAGAGAGAGAGAGAGAGACTGATTGTCTACCATGAATGAGCCTATGTATTTTACTATGTAAAAGTTTGGCTCCTTTGTTCTTTGCTTATCCATTGTTGCCTTGATGGCTAACATGTATATTCTCTCTGGTTTTGTGGGCTCCAATTGTTGTATCCTGTAATTTCATGGCAAATGATAAACTGAATCTTGGTATTCATTACTTTTCCATTACTATTAGAAAATACCTGAGATGAGATGACCAACTTTAAAAAAGATTGATTAGAGCCTACAGGTTCAGAAGTTCTAGTTCATGATCAATAGTCCCACTGCTTTGGATCTATAGAAAGGGCCAGTAAGTCATTACAGGGGGTGCATGTGTTTACCAACCCATTCATCATATGTTTGCCAGAATGCAGCGAGAAGAGGATAACTAAGCAAGGTCTCCACATATCTTTCAATGACACACCCAAACAACCTAATTTCTTTCACTATATCTTCCTCATAAAGACTCTACCATCTCCCAAGAGCGCCAGGATAGGGACAAACACGTGGACATTAATAACACATATCTTAGCAGCTCAGAAAACCCAAAATATTCATGAGACTGTAAAGGTCAGAGAAAAGAAAATGAATTGTTCTACAGTAAAATAACAAACATAAGTCTGTAAAATAATCATGCTAATTAATTGCATACATTGTTTACAGGCAGGCATTGGTGGGACTCTTTATTTATAATGCCCTTGCTCTGTTGATAAAATGGAGAACCATGCATGTGCCAGCTTTCGAGATCCTTGAATGTTAATTGTAATATAGTCTTCCACATATGTTTAACAGCCGCATTTGCTGTTTAGTTTTCTGTGTTAAAGTTTATTAAGTTACTTTCTCTTCTTCTCAATTGTCTCTCCTTATTGTAAAATATAAATATCATAAATGCCCAAAAATGGGTAAAAAGAATTATATAAAGCAGAATGTATCATGAAAAGTTTCAATATTCAGAGAATTGTAAGTATGATGACATAATACACCATGAATAGTCATCCTTAGACAGGCAGGGTAAAATTACCCATATGAGAGACATAGAAACTGAAGAATAAACAGAAAAAAGAGTTTCTGAAAAATTCTTACACCACTGTTATTAGAGCATGCTTAGAGCAGAACATATTATTTTATTTGAAAGGATTTGATATGTTTGCATGGCATTCATTTTAGCAAGAACATAGGAAAACTTTGGAATTGAGTATTAAACTGAATGTATATAAGGGTTCATTTTGGGATTTTTGTGTAACTAATTGGTATATTGCACAAAGAATGAAATTATTTTATGAGAATTAATTATCTAAAAATGTAGATTGACAAACAATGATTTGTGTTTTCTACTTTCTGAATACTCTTGTTTATAAACTTACCTGCAATAACTGCTAACATTGTCTTAAGTTTGCTAACATTTATTGTTTTGCAATATTTTTGATTTAAGAATTAGTAGTGATATTGAGAAATTAAAATTTTAAACTAGTTTTTTTCTCTTATTATTTTTTTTTTAAATTTCATCTTGATTCCTAATGTATAACGGACAATTTATCTGCCTGGGAATCAGAAGTCAGTCTTGCATGTGTATAGTCTTAGGTCTTCTTGCCAAAAAAAAAAAAAAAGAAAGAAAGAAAGAAAATACAGAAATTAATTGGCTACACTGGAACAAGAAAAATACAGTCCAAGGTCAATTTTCCAAATAATATAAGTAAAGAATTAATTTTTTAAAGGTTCGCAAATCATATATTGGCATTTAGAGAAGGAAGAAGATACAGGAAAGCCAAGGAGAAAGAGAAAGGAAAGAGTCATTGAGGGAGATTTCTCTGATGGCTCCCCTCAGCACACTAGAGCAGGAATTACACTGATGTAAATGAGACCACTTGCATACTACACACCATCCAAAAGAAGTTGCTTCTGCTCGTCTGTTCACTGGAAACTGTGCCCTTGATAGCCTATAGATAAAGGACTTTGGCACTTCTACAGTAATGTATGCCTTCCTGCACTGGCCCGTCAATGGAGCATCACAGGGGCATCTGGTCAGCCTGCTGCTGCTGCATCCTCTTTCCAGTTCCTGCAACTCCACATTCATATTGGTTTATGGGTCCCTGTGCACTTCTGTGCAGACACATAGACTTACTATATCCAACAATGGTAAATGGTGACCCAAGCTTTTCTCTACACTCCAATACATAAATATGCTTTATTTAGTAATGTGCTATTTGAATATGGGCAAATAAATACTTCATGAATTGGAGTTAAAAAGTGGTCAGTTTTTCCTTTTTACAGCAATGTTTTATTAATTCTCTTACAGGACTACTTACTCTCTAAGAATATTATGTTACATTATTTCACATTAAAATTACTGCAACATTATCAATTCAAGCAGGATTGAGCACATGAAATATTAATAAGGTTACCACTCATCTATTTTTCCAAAGGAAAGGATTATATATAGGTCAAGAACCTAGTCCCAGAATAGCTTTAGGCTCTAAGCAGTAAAGAAAGACTCACAAAACAAAGATATAATGACTCAGTCTATAAAATTAATGTGACCAAATAGAATTCTAACAAGAGCAAAAAGAATGTTTCCTTCTATAATGTGTATGTGTGTATGTGTTTAGAGCAAATTATAAGTCAGAAAAAAAACTGATAGTTCTGGCTTGATTGACTCCCAAAGCCAATGCATAGAATGAATTTGGATGCATAGTCAGAGAACCTGGACTTGAGTTGTGGTCATGTGACCCAATATTGCATTAACTTGGACAAAATAATAACACTGAGCTTTACATTTCTAATCAATAATGTGTAGTGGGAATACAAATATATACTCCACAGAAAAGGTACATTGACTGAATAAGATTAAATATGACAAGCAGTCTGAACTCTTTAAGATTGTATAACCTTTACTATTAATATCAGTATTATTGTATTTCTATAAAGTTTTATATGTATTACATTTAATATCACTGTCCATTCAAATATAAATTCATTCAATGACTATATTTGAGCACACACAGACACAGACACACACACACACACACACACACACACACACACACACACACATACATAATGCCCATGTCTATATTCTTCAATCATACCTGAAGGTTGTAGAATAGGACTTCCATAATGTACAAAAATGAGCTGATAACAAGATAGCAGAAGCAGAAATCTGATAGCCTTAGCTGAAAACTCTGACTATTCTTCATATGACTTGTGAAGAATCTGTTCCTATCTCACTAGAGAAAATATCTTATGCAAATAATAAGAATAACAGTCCTCTCTGATAAGTGCAAGTTAAATCTAAAATATGCTGGGATATGACAAATTATACAGGATTCTAGACACTCACATATAGTGAGACCAAAGATGGTATTCTTAGCAGAGAAACACAAAGGGGCAGTGCCTAAGTACCTCTTCATATTTATATAAAACAGTATACATACTGAAACAAACTCCAAGGCATGGAAACAAAAGAGATTTTTAATTTAATTTTAGTTTTTCTTTTTGATGAGTCTCTCACTTTTATGTATGGTGTAACCATGTATATATCTTCCGGAGGAGGGAGGGCACAGAACTCAACGGAAAAGCATGGAAAAGTGCAGCAGTGGAACTCACTGGACACTGATGAAAGTGGACTGTATAACTCATGGGTGGAGACAGGAGGGAAGGAACAGAAAACACTGTATGAAAGGAAAGGTACTCATTACCTGATTCATGTAACTGGAACCACACTGTACATCACCTTTATAACAATAAAGTAAATTACTTAAAAAAGAACATTTGGTGTTTGACTAACCCTTATTGGCCCAGCCCTTAATAGTTTATTTAAAAATCCACAAATTTAAGCTACTAATTTACCAATGAGAAGCTTCATCTATAACTGCTAAAAGGCTCACTCCCTTCAAGGATGGATCCTATCTGAAAACAGACACTGAGAGAATTATCTTCTCCCAGGAGACAAAAACAAACCTCGCCATGGCTGAGTCCCAGAAGAGACTGGCCCCACTTTAGGAGATTGCTAGTCCATGTAAAGAATGTAACTCATGACATAGTAGAAGGTATTTATTAGTTTGCTAAGGAGGAATGGGATTGCCACACACTTTGAGAAAAACATTCATTATTGGTAATGTTAGTTTTTTAGTCACTTCAAGAGACTGAGAAGTTCCTTACATTTTTTGCACAGGCAGTTGACTTCTTTTATAATTCTTTGATAATTATGAGGGAAATTTTTCATTCCTGAGAACAATTTGTGTAAAGGGAAGAGAAAGTGATAACAATTCAGAAAATGTCGCAGATAATCCTCATACAGAAGATTGATGGAGCCAATTGGAAATTTGAATAATACAGCAATTTTGTTACCCTGTAGTCACCAAGAATGGAGAGCTGCAGACCAGAATCACTCACATGATGTGATAAAACCAAAGACACAGGTGTTATTTAAAAATTGTGTTTATTGCTGGGTAGTAGTGGCACATGTCTGTAATCTTTTCTACTCTGGAGGCAGATGTCTAAGGCTATCAGTTTGAAGCCCTACTGAGACTTCTATCTCCAATTTTCAGCGCAAAGCAGGAAGTGAAGTCATAGCTCAAGTTATGGAGAATCAGACTTGAGCAAAAAAGTTAAGCAAGAGGAAAAAGCCATGAATTCATGCCCAAGTACCTGCACCAAAAGGAGAAAATTATGCAGAGAGAAAGAAAGGGAAAAGGAGAAGGAGAAGAGGAAGTGGAAGATAAAAGAACCAAGAGAAGGAAGAGATGGAAAAGAACATGAATGAGAAGGAGAAGAAGAGGAAAAGAAAAGGAAGATGACAACAAAGGAGGAGGAGGAGGAGGAAGAGGGGAAGGGGAAGAAAAAGGGGAAGAAGAGAAGGAGGAGGAGGAGGAGGAGAGGGAGAGAGAGAGAGAGAATAATTGTAAGATGCATAATGGCACACACCTGTAATTCTATCATGGAGGAAGATAAGCTAAGAGCATTTCAAGTTCAAAGTTCAGCTTAGGCAAGTCCTCCTACCATCCTCCTACCATTGTAACTATTATTCTTGAAAATGTGGCTGAGATAATACATTTGTATTTCCTTTTTTAAAAATTAAAAATAATTATCATGAAGATGATGTACAGAGGGGTTACATACTTAAGGTAGTGAATTCATATACATTCCTTGTCATACTTGTTACCCCCTTCCTCATTTTCCTTTTAAAAGAAGAATGAGAAGTAAAATTCAAAATATTTTGTTAAGTCCTTCTCTTTATTTTGACAATCATTGTTTCCTAATACTATTCTGGGTTAATTTTCCTGTTTGCAATGTGTTTCTTTTTGAGGCCCTATTACTTCTGTCATTGCACCTACTTCTAAAAATGCCCCTGTCTTTCAGAAGTGTCTTTTTTTTTTTTTTTTTTTTTTTTTTTTTTTTTTTTTTTTGGCCAGTCCTGGGCCTTGGACTCAGGGCCTGAGCACTGTCCCTGGCTTCTTCCCGCTCAAGGCTAGCACTCTGCCGCTTGAGCCACAGCGCCGCTTCTGGCCGTTTTCTGTATATGTGGTGCTGGGGAATCGAACCTAGGGCCTCGTGTATCCGAGGCAGGCACTCTTGCCACTAGGCTATATCCCCAGCCCCAGAAGTGTCTTTTTTTTAATATGCTTAGAAATTTCTTACAAATTGAATACGTCTAAATTTTTTAAAAGACCAAGTAAGAAAATTAGCATAAACATGGGAAGTAATATACTCCAAACAAAAATATTTTAGAATTATTTTAAAGAAAAAGGATTTTATTTCTACTCCTTTATGTTCTGTAAACTACTAAGATTCTTGGTGTCTAAACCACCAAATAAAGCAAGTCTGCATTTTCGTTTTTTTATTAATTTTCTTTTTTTATTAATTTACTTTTTTGTTATTATAGAGGTAATGTACAGAGCGATTACAAGTACATCAGTCAGGTAATTATTACATTTCCTCTTGTACAGTGTCTTCTTCTGTTCTCTCACTATCTCTCAGTCTCCACCCCTGCGTTTTATAGTTCACTTTCCTCAATGTCCAGTGAGTTCCACTGTTGTGCTTTTACCCCTTTTCCCTTGAGTTCTGTACCTTCCCCCCAAACCTTCTGAAGATGTACTCAAACACACCATGCATGTACAGAAGACCGAATCATCAAAACCTAAAAACAAAAAGATGGAAGGAAGGAAGGAAGGAAGGAAGGAAGGAAGGAAGGAAGGAAGGAAGGAAGGAAGGAAGGAAGGGAGGGAGGGAGGGAGGGAGAGAGGAAGGAAGAGGGAGGGAGGAAGGAAAAGGAAAGAAAGAAAGAAAGGAAGGAAGAAAGAAAGAAAGAAAGAAAGAAAGAAAGAAAGAAAGAAAGAAAGAAAGAAAGAAGGAAGGGAGGAAGGGAGGGAGGGAGGGAGGGAGGGAAGGAGGGAGAGAGGCAGAGAGGGAGGGAGGAAGGAAGAAAGGAAGGAAGGAAGGGAGGGAGGGAGGGAGGGAGGGAGGGAGGGAGGAAGGAAGGAAGGAAGGAAGGAGGGAAGGAAGGAAGGAAGGAAGGAAGGAAGGAAGGAAGGAAGGAGAAAAAATACAAGTCTCTTTTTTCTCCTATCCTGGAGTTCATTTCAGTATGTATATTTCTTCTATATCTCCTATCTTATTACATTTGCAGCTATGTGTTCCTGTAATCTAAGAGCAATTAGAACTCTATTTTAAAGGCAGAAGCCAGAACGAAGGAACAGAAAATTTAAACAGCTTAATGAAGTTTACATAGTTAATTATAACAAAGCCTGAGCTGGCATTTGAAATCCATTTCAGTCCTTATATAGTCCTACTTTGAATCTCCACAGAATATGCTAGAAAAAGAAAAAAGCAACATAGTAGTGTAAAACTAGAGTTCCCCCCAATCATTTGTGTCTTCTTTTATCATGCTTTCTCATTCTTATAGAATCTTTTTCCCAGTTCAGTGCTGTAGCACCTAACGATGACACAGCACTGGAAACATGTAGCCTTCCAGCCTCCACTTTGGTACCCTGCACTGAATCTAAAAGGCTAGAGTTCCTAAACAACACTGCAGTCTCCCAATTGACACAGCCAAAATATTTCCCATTTTGTTTTTAATTTTCTTACCTAGCTTGATTCCAAAATCAGATAAGGCAGAAAGAACCCTTAGACTGGAATGGGGGAGAGACTACCATGTTTAACCTTGTGGTAGTGTAATGTTATGGCCTGAGTCCAGTAGAAGAAAGCAAGTGAAAAATCTGATCATATACTTTGGAAATCTGTCAAGGTTGCAGTGAGTTTGGCTTTTTATCAAGGCCTATGCACTAAATGTAGACATCACATGACTGCCCGTAAGGATTTATTCATTTGTTTCATAGCTTTTGGACATAGTTCTCCATGTTTGGGCTCATGTGAATGCACAAGTTTATAAAGGCTTACAAAAACTTAAACGAAGAGGTTTTTGTTTTGTTTTTTTCAATCCAGTCTTCCTGACTTGCCAACGATAACCCAAGTGAACAATGTTAAATAGTTACTTGCTCTCAAATGTTCAGGATGGAAATTCAAAACAAATATCCAGTAGTAAATGCATAAACTAGAATCCTAAAAATAGCCAAACAGAAAGCCAAAGTATAATGTGCTGCTTTTATTTTTGCATATTGTCTTCTTAGATAGCAGGAGATTTATGCTTTGCTTGGATTGTGTTACATAAATGACAATGCATAAACAAGCTATCTGCTATATGTATAAACATCTCTCCCTCTCAAACGTGCTCATTCAGTATATGTAACACATGAAGAAAAACGGAAATTTTTTTTAAGTCTTTATTCCTCATAGGCACAAATTATGTCAAGGTGAAAAAAAGGTGAGTTTGAGTTTTCTAGAGAATGTTTCCATTTGGTCTTAACTCTTCTTTATGAATTTCCATGGTTTTGTGAGCCTAGGTTTATCAACGAGGAGACCCATGCAAACCCACGGGTTTATATTTGTTTACACACAGAAATTTTGCTGTACTGTATCACAAAGTGTTACAGCAATATTTTATAGATAAGTGAACTAGATTAATAGTATTACTAGCACTGAATGTCACTCTCTTTAATTATTCACTAAAAGTATTCAAGTGTAAACAACTCTCACTATAACAAACACAATAAAATTATTTTATTGATCACTGGTTAATTTATCTTTATCTCATATCATACCACTACTAATTTAAGGTGCATTTATGCATGTAATAGGTAGAAGATACTTACAGTTCTTAAATTGATTTGAATGCATTTGGAGCAGGCTGAGAGTAATTTGTACATAAAGCACAGTATTGTAAGGTCCACTCTGGGCGGGCTCTATGCAGATGCGCCCCACCTGGTTATGTCTCCACCCAGTTACCTTGGTAACCAGTAGACCTGGAGGCAGTTACCTCCCCTTCCCTAAGGCCGCACCCTAATCCACCTGACCACACACCCTGCCCCTGCCCTAGATAAGGCAGAGCCTGGTGGGGTCCTGGCCACCCCTCTCTTGGGCCATGCATCTTCTCAGCCACAGGCCAACAGTTGGGTAAAAAATTTTCTCTCCTGCCTGAATACCGCGTGGTGTTCTCCTTTATGGGCTACCTACTTTAAAAACCTAACATATATGGTGCCCTGTGACCCAGGAAGGGCTTAAGAGTCAGGACAGGTGGAATTCCCCTCTATTTTTCTCCATTTTTCTGTGAGTATCCCATGTCCTGACGGCCCTTTCTCTGTGAACCGAACTGCTGCGAGAAACCACATGGGACTTTTCTTTTTTTTTTCTTTTTTTTTTTTTTTCTGGCCAGTCCTGGGCCTTGGACTCAGGGCCTGAGCACTGTCCCTGGCTTCTTCCCGCTCAAGGCTAGCACTCTGCCACTTGAGCCACAGCGCCGCTTCTGGCCATTTTTTCTGTATATGTGGTGCTGGGGAATCGAACCTAGGGCCTCGTGTATCCAAGGCAGGCACTCTTGCCACTAGGCTATATCCCCAGCCCACCACATGGGACTTTTCACCAATACCATTGCTGGCCTCCACATCCACGTCAACACCACTTCCCTACTCTGGTGCGTGAAGCTGCTGCTCAGGTTCTCTGTTACCACGCCAGAGAACTTCCCAGGACCAGGGCCAGGTCATCTCCAGGGTCGAGGACTCTTGGCTTTGGGGGCTTGGCCTTCTCTCTCATTCATTCACCAGGCTGCCTCCCTCCCTCACTTTTAATGGGTCCCTGCAGTCACAGTCACACTTGAGCCAAGACACTGATAATGCCTCTTGAGAGCGCAATGAGGCCTGCTCAAAATACTCGCACAGATACAGCTTTGCCACTTCAATGGTAAATGGTCAGAAGTCCCTTATATTCAGGCTCTCTTTGCTCTCTCTGTGTGTCTCTCTCTCTTTCTCTCTCTCTTCCTCTTTTCCTCTCTTCTTCCTTTCTCCTTCTCTTGCCTGCCTGCTTTCTTACTTCCTGTATAAAACTCCAAGTCATACCATCCTGATAATGTGCCTTGCTAACAAAGCTGCCTCTTTTTTTTTTTAATTTAGACATTGTGAATATTTATTTTTTATTTTCAATGATGGAAACACAAAAAGCACCTAAAAACAAAAATTCTAGAAGAGCCACTTTTTCTTGCCAGGGTTCTATCTTTTCTCAAACTTGATCTTGGGCCCCTTATTCCCCACCACCTCTCCTCATCTGGCCTTGCATTTAAGAGGCAGATTTCTGAAGACATCCTGTTGACCACTGTTTTGTCCAAGGGGTTAGCCACAGAGTACCTTGTGAGCATAAGGTGATTGTAGTTATAAATCATCAGGAAAGACTTGATCTTTGACCTCTTGGAAATTTTCATTTTGCCTATGTTAGCTGTTACTTTTCAGGGATAATGATCAATTCCAGTCACCAAGGCTGTAGGGTGACCTGAGGTGCCATCGTTAATGTTCTTCATGATGATGACTTTGTGGGCATCTGGCCAGGACCCAACACCTCTTTCCTGGGGTTTATGAACTTCCCCATTTCCACAGAACCCAGCAGGCTGTAAGGTCCGTCCTGGATTTCGGCACTATATATGTTAGGTTTTTTTAAGTAGGTAGCCAGTAAAGGAGAACGCCATGTGATATTCAGCCAGGAGAGAAAGTTTATTATGGAACTGCTGGCCTGTGGCTGAGATGATCCATGGCCAGAGAGAAGGGAGAGAAGGGAGAGAAGGCACAAAGCTTCCTCTTTATACAGGCCTTCGAAATAAACTGAGGCTGAACCACCAATGTGCTTTGTCAGCAAAGTTGCTTTTTTTCTCTAGCATTGACCACATGGTGGATATTGGGTTTAACAGGGACCATCATGGCACCCTCTCAGGCACCATTATGCCATGCCATGTGTTCTCTGGTAGTGTGTTTGTGTCCTCCTGGCCCCACTCTGGTCACCATGCATCCCAATTGAGCTGAATTGGTTTATCAAAATATGGTTCCTCCATTTGATAATGTGAAATTTTTCTGTTTGCTAGAAAAGTTTGTTTTGCAAACTGACCACGTGGTTCTAAAATATTGGGCAAAATGTCATTTGCTTCTGGAATTCCAAAAGAGACTATGGCCGAAATTCATTTTTGCGCACTGTAAAACCTATGTGCAAAGTGTGTATTTGTGTTCCGAGTGTATGTCTGTCTGTATAAATGTCATTTGTTAGTGAGGTCTTAGAAAAGGTAATTGAAGAAACAGTGTAGGGAGAAGATGGTATGAGTATGTCTTAAATTGCTACAAGACAAAGCTTGTTAAATTAGTGTATAATTATTCGCTGTGATATCTGTGCTAAAATTCTCATCACATCTACTGAGTTTTTGTCATTGAAGAATTCTGGCAAGTATTTGTTGGTCAATTCTTGACAAGGTTCAGGTAAGCTCTAGTTTTCTTGGTCCCCTTGTTCTTTACTTGGGAATAAAAAAGGGATTTTGTGGCAAGGACTCCTTGGATTGCAGTTTGAAGCCAATCCTGGCAGAAAATCTCTCTACAACTCCATCTCCCAACTAACCAGCAAAGTGCCAGACTGGAAGCATCGCTCTAGAGACTTACCTCTAACCAGCCAAATGCTGGAAGTGGCACTGTGGCTCAAGTGGTAGAGTAGTAGCCTCAAGCAGAAGTGCTCAGAGACAGTGCCCAGGCCTTGAGTTCAAACCCCTGTGATTGCCAACTGGGGCAAGCCATCCCAGCAACAAGCACTTAGATACCAGGGACTCAGCCAGTTTCGGGAACAAGGATCATGGACAGGAGTAAGAGGAGAATGATGTCACATCCTAAATGGAGTTACTTTGTCTCACCCTTTCAAAATTAATCAGAGCCGGGGGAATCAAGAGATAGTAGCTTGTCCAGCTAATGTCCATACCTGAGTATAAGAACTAGCCAAACTAGCCAAGTCATCCAATTTTAAATTTTGTGCCCTAAACCCTTCTTTTTGCCTTAATCTTTTTTATTGTCCAGCTCCTGCCTCATGAGACTTCTTCTAGGGTTCATTCAAGGACTGGCAACTACCACCAAGGGAAAGCTGCTGCTCACCTTCTCCTGGAGGGGCCACATTTCTGCCTTTTACCCGTAATGTTGGTGCCCCTTGTCAACAGGAAGCAGCCAGAGAGAGTCTTCATCCTTTCTCATAACTATTAAAAGGATGGAATGTAAGGTCGGCCCAAGGAGGGCACCATGCCCTGATTAAGTCTCCACCCAATTACCTGGGTAATCCACCTGGCCACACCCTCCTGCCCCTGCCCTAGATAAGGCAGGGCCTTCTCTCTGGCCATGCATCACCTAGGCCACAGTCCAGCAGTTCAGAAATAAACTTTTCACCTGCTTGAATACCACATGGCATTCTTCTTTATCAGCTACCTACTTTAAAAACCTAACAAGTATCATAAGCAATTGGCTATCATTCCTCTAAACATTCAGCTGGGCAGCCACCTGCACATGCAGATTGGAGGATTTATTGCAAGGGTGAAAAAGAAAATACTATTTTCCAAATAACAGAGTATTGACATCCTGCAAATCCCTTTCTCTATCAAGTTCACTTCTTGAATCTTTAAGAAAAGGAACAGGTGAATAGTGAGAGACCTCTCCCTTGCTTTTATTGGCACTGCATATTTATTGTACACTGAGTACATGGAAAACATACTTTCATAATTTGACAACACAATAACAAACCAATGTCCCTGCTCACAGAAAACTTATGTTTTGGAAGTAAATAATCCAGACTTAAAAGGAGGAAGAAAATTGGTAGGGACTACAATCTGCAATACTTCCTGTGTGTGAAGCCAATTTATTCCATCCCAGTGGTACTTGACACTTTGTTCCAAAATTTTAAGAGAATTTTCAACGCTTTTAAGAGCAGTCAGAAATTTGGGTTGAGAAGCTAAATGCATTACGTTTTTTTTCCACTTACATATGAAGCCTACTCTGAATGGCACTTTTATAAAGAACCTGCAAACTTTAGTCTTGACAACATCTAGCGTTGATTATAATTTGGATATCTACAAGGTTGAACTCCAGTTGAGAACACATGAGCTGTCTTATGTATAAAATGTTTTCCTCTCTACACATTTCCTGGTTTCCTCAATTAAAATTATGTATATTTAAAATTACCCCATATGTAGGGTATTCTTTTCAATTACTAAATACCTACAGATTGAGTGTTAACACTTATGAGCTGGAACTCTCATAATTTATTTTAAATCTATCTCAAATACTAATACAAGCTTCTCACAGAATTAAAAAGTTAATGAAAGGAGAGTAGAGAGATCTATGGATAACTGAAATCTCTTGACATTGTTACTCTAAATTGATTTAATATGTTTAGTTCATTGGGAAAGTCAGACATAATAAAGAGTGTAATCATTATTTAGCTGTGATCTGAAAACAATTAAACTTTCCAATAATTAGCATAATTTTACCTAGGTTCTGGATAGCATCGATATGAAGATTAGTCATCAGTTTTTTGTGGGCTTATTTGGGGAGGGGTACTTTCCCTTCTTTTTATCTCTCATAGCCTAACATCTTTAATAGTGGAATCATTTCTCATCTGCATTGAAATATATCATAACAAGGAGATTTGGACAATTAGAATCTATTGTTTTGAAGTAGTTGTACAGAGAGGTTTCAATTCATAACGTCAGTTTGAAAGTACACCATAACTTGTTCATAATCACCCTTTCCATCTTTCTCCTCCATATCTCCCAATTCCACCCATCCCCTTGCTACCTAGTCCATTTTCACAGGTGTACATTGAATATTATGAATGCACTCTCCACTCTTCCACTCTCCATTTATCTACTCTCCCTCTCCTCGAACTCTCCATCTTCTACTAACACGTTTTGTCTTCCTGATACTCATCTGGTCAACGAAAAGTTAGTTGTTAAAGAAGTTGCACCATTGCAAACCACCCTTGTATTGTATTGTATTGTATTGTATTGTACTTCAGATAAGCTGTTTTTGTACACATGCATATGGTCCTGTATTTGTTTCCATATATCTGTAATTTTAATCTAACTTTCATACATGAGAGACAATATGGTTTAGACCATTTTTGCCACAACCAACATGATCTTGAGATGCATCGCACATATCTCTCTGGTACTTGCACACAGCACTCAAATTTCTGTCCAATCCATTCTTTATTTCTGGGTTTTTGTTCAAGTTGCAACATAGTGATTTGTATTTCGATAGAACTTGGCATTTTTTTTTTTTTTTGAGGAACGCTCATGTAAATCAATTAGCACAAGTTTACCTGTCCTAGACTTGATAGATGCCATTGCACCGAATGCGGTTCGTCAAGAAATGGTCAAGAGAGAAAACCTTTCCAATGAGGACAAACTGAACAATGCTAAGTAAGCTTTCACGGCTTATAAATTCCCTAAAATGCTTCCAGGAGCTGATTATGGTAGTATACACCTGCAATCCCAGTACATGGAAGGCTGAGGCTAATCTGGGTAATACAGACCCTATCTTAAAAAAGAAAGAAAGAAAGAAAGAAAGAAAGAAAGAAAGAAAGAAAGAAAGAAAGAAAGAAAGAAAGAAAGAAAGAAAGAAAGAAAGAAAGAAAGAAAGAAAGAAAAAAGGATTAATAAAATCCTTACAGGAAAGGTTTCACATGTTATAAAGTACGACTTGAATGGGGAATGAGATTTAAGTCCCATCCTGAACCTTTTCTGTGGAGTTAATCTTACCAAAATGTTTTTACGCTTTTGTTAACACCTGTCCAGTAAAAACCAGTTGACCACAGATTCCAAGATGTTTTTCCTTGTCTTTTCAAGGTATGTCTTCTCCGTCGCTCGAAAGATCGGTGCTCAGATCTATGCCTTCCCCGACGACCTTGTAGAAGTGAAACCAAAGAGGGTGATGACTGTGTTTGTATGCTTAATGGGAAAAGGGCTGAACAAGATAAAATAATGCAATATTTAATACGCTTTTCTGAGAACTTGGCATTTTTTATCCTTTACTTTCTTATCAAAAACTGTTGATCTCCAGAGCGTCAATTTTTTCCCCTATGTTTGGGACCACAGGAACAAATCACAGTTCCTAAAAAGAAGGGCTTGCTTTATAGTGCTCCATACACTCTGTCCTAATGTCACCATTAAGGAAAAAAAACCACTATTTTATATTCTGTGACAGGAAGAAAAGGATAGACAAATAAAAATAAAATAAATTCAGTCTACCCTGTGACGTTCTCCCAACTGGCTATATTATTACATTATTAATATTATATCATTCTTTATTATAAATACTAAATGCTAGAATTTTTGCTGTAGTACAGCTAAAACAATCCTTCTCTAAGCATGTGGAGGATAAAATATCATATTAAATACAACATGAAAGGAAATAAAGGTGGATATATCAGACTGCTCAGAATATCTTCTAGCACAAGTAGTATCTCAGATAGCATGCACATATAACAGCAGGTACCTGCCTGCTTAGTTTTTACTGAGGACCTAAACTACCTTTCTCTAGTGACCTAAAACAAATCAACCAAACAAAAGATCTCTGCAACTTGTTCTATAGCAGGTTTAAATAGCATATTTTGCATGCAAGGGAAAATTGAAAGCACAATTTTTTTAGTGGCCTGGGGTTGACCTAATTTTTCTATAATTGCTGTTGTTTCAAATAAATCAAGTGGGGCCATAAAACTAAAGGATAAAAATTGGGATGATTTGTCAGCAAGTATAATATATTTGGAATGAAGAAAAATATGGCTATATTGTTTAAAAATAATCACATTTGAAAATTAAGGCACTTAAGTTTTCCTCTGGGTTCTTTCACTGGGATGATTTGATTTTTTTTTCAGTTCCAGTGGATGTAAACTGATGATAGCAAGTTCATATTCTCAGGATTACTTACAGAAATTTAATAAGCTAATACTACAAGAAAAATATAAAGAATGAATTAAACATTAACAAGGTATCACTGTAAGGAATATAACTGTATATTTCTCCAGCTATTATGCTTCTACCTTATATTCACATTAATTTTAAAATTATACTCTGAACTGTCATTCCAGTCTTTTAGGCTTAGTATACTAGGAATGCTGGCATATTTGGTTTTGATTTACAGGGTCATGCAGGTCAAGAAGACATAATTTGTAACAGGCAAGATTAAGGATAAAATAATTTACATGCTTGTAATCTCAGCTACTGAGGAGTTAGAGATGGAAGCAAGCAATGCGGGTTTGAGACTAGTCCAGAACAAAAACTAGTGAACCACCCCACCACTACCAGGAAATAGGGGTGGTGTCATATGCTCTCATCACACAAAGCACAATGCAACAACACCCTAAGTATAAACAAGAAGATCACAATGTAAGTCACCTTAAGTAAATGAAAGAATGGAAGATTTGATTTGAAAAATAAGTCAAGTAAAAAGGACTCAGGTGGTAGAATCCGCATCTATCAAACATCCCAAAATTCAGTATCATCAGAAAATAACAATTCTAGTAACAATTAAAACAAATCTTTTAATCATGGAGAAACCTTTACAGTTCATAAAATCGAGGAAATGAAGGAAAGTATATGTAATATGTATGTTACATATGCTTACACTTATAGTCACTTGCAGATCTATATATTAATCTATGCATTTATAGATAAAAGAACTAACTTACATTCTATGGTACTGAGACATATTTAACACTCCATTTACTGGCTTAAAGTTGATAAACATAGTATTTGTATTTTATGTCCATATGAAATGGCTACAAGTCCATGTGAGTCTTGGTTTACTACAGAGATTTGATAGCATCACAGAGATAGCAGCAGATGCCCCTAAAAGAACTTCCTGCAGTGGACACTTTCTTGTCCCCCTCCTCCCACTTCTGCCCTTCCTCCCCCTCCTCCCCCTCCTCCCCCTCCTCCTCCTTCTCCTACTCATTTTCTTCCTTCTCCTTCTCCTTCTCCTTCCTTTATTTATTTATTTATTTTGTCTTGAATGGCCCTTGAAATCTGGGCCTGGATGCTGTCCCAGAGCATTTCAGCTCAAGGCTAGCACTCAACCACTTGAGTCACAGCTCCACTTCCGGTTTTCTGGTTGTTAATTGGAGATAAAGAGTCTCATGGCCGTACCTTCCCAGGATGGCTTTGAACTGCAATCCTTAGATCTCAGCCTCCTGAGTAGCTAGGATTAAGGTATGAGGTGCTAGCAAATGGCCATTGGATACTTTTCTGACTGGGTAAGACCTAACCTGATGGATCCTGTAGAGAGAGTCTCTGGTACCACAACAGCATTTCCCTTGCTACACAGAAGGCAGACAGGTGATCACAGGGCACCCATCAAGCCTTACACATACCCAATGTGAAAAGTAGCACACACAATGAGATGATGGAAAAATGATGTCTTAAAATGTAATTTGGTTTTATATTGAGGTACTAAGAATTGAACACATGTCTTCTGGCATGCTAGGTAAGAGCTTTATCAATTCCACCCTTCTTGTTAGTATTTTATTTTTGAGATCATATTGCTAATTTTGTCTCCCTAGTAGCTGGGATTATTTGCATGTGCCACCTTGTCTAACCTGAAAGGACTTTTAATGGACAGAGAAAATAATTTTTCCCTCCTCTTCCTCAGACTCCTGTCAGTATACTGGTTAGCCCAAGGACACAAATCTGAGGAGTGTAAGGGAAGCAGAGTAAATAGAAATAAAGTTTGAAATTTTACAGTATTCTACAAGAAAACAAAAGGGCGCTGGGAATACGACCTAGTGGAAAGAGTGCTTGCCTCCCATACATGAAGCCCTGGGTTCAATTCCCCAGCAGCACATATATAGAAAATGGCCAGAAAGGCACTGAAGTTCAAGTGGCAGAGTGCTAGCCTTGAGCAAAAAGAAGCCAGGGACAGTGCACAGGCCCTGAGTACAAGACCCAGGACTGGCCAAAAAAAAAAAAAGTAAACAGAAGGCCCAGAAATTTTTTTTTTTTCATTTGAGAAAAGGAGGAAAAGGGGGTTTATTAAAACTCTTCTGTGGACTGGGAATATGGCCTAGTGGCAAGAGTGCTTGCCTCCTATACAGGAAGCCCTGGGTTATTCCCCAGCGCCACATATATAGAAAATGGCCAGAAGTGGTGCTGTGGCTCAAGTGGCAGAGTGTTAGCATTGAGCAAAAAGAAGCCAGGGATAGTGCTCAGGCCCTGAGTCCAAGGTCCAGGACTGGCAAAAACAACAACAACAACAACAACAAACCAACCAAACAAACAAACAAAAAACTCTTCTGTAATAGAGAAAAGTTAATTTTAAAATACTTTTATATGTAGAGAAATGTTATATTTTTTCAAAATATAGTACAAGGGAAGGGGTGACCTTTTTCAAGAAACATATTCTTTACTTATGTAACTGCTATTCCTTTCTATATCACTCTTACAGAATCATTAAAAATAAATACATATGCTAAACAAATACAAGTTAAATGTAGATGAAAATTTTCTATAATCTCAGAGAATGAAAGTAGATATGATTTTTTTTTTTTTGGCTCGTCCTGGGGCTTGAACTCTGTACCTCAGAGCTATCCCTGAGCTTCTTTTGGCTCAAGGCTAGCATTCTACTACTTGAGACACAGTTCCACTTACAGCTTTTTCCATGATTAATTGAAGGTAAGGGCTTTGCTGGCTTCAAACCACAATCCTCAGGTCTCAGCCTCTTGAGTAGCTAGAATGACAAGTGTGAGCCACCAATGCTCAGCTTGATATGTTTTTATTAATAAAAATATTGGACTGATTTGATAGGTACTAAAATATCAAGATTTTTTTAAATCACAAAATTTTATATATTACCCCATTAATGAAATAATCAGTCACAAAAATATCTCTGATGTAGCACACATATTTGAGGACTTTCTCGTGGAAATGAACTATAGGTTCACTGAAAAAAGAGAAGGCAGAATGTGAAGATTAAGTGGTGGAAGAAATCCAAATCCTAGTATAATTTTTTCCAAGTCCTTCCATTTCCTTACAAATGGGACAATGTCATTCTTTCTGATAGAGGCATAAAATTCCATTGTGTATATGTACCACATTTTCCTGATCCACTCATCTACTGAGGGGCATCTGGGTTGGTTCCAAATTCTAGCTATGACAAATTGTGCTGCGATAAACATTATTGTGCTGGTGGCTTTAGTGTGTTCTTGTTTGTGGTCTTTTGGGTAGATGCCCAAGAGTGGGGCTGCTGGGTCATAGGGGAGTTCTATGCTTAGCCTTCTGAGGAATCTCCATACCGCTTTCCAGAGTGGCTGTAACAGTTTACATTCCCACCAACAATGAAGTAGGGTTCCCTTTTGGCCACATCCCCTCCAACATTTGTCATTGTTAGTTTTCTTGATATAGGGCATTCTTACTGGGGTGAGAGGAATCTCAATGTTGTTTTGATTTGCATTTCTTTTATGGCCAGTGATGTAGAGCACTTTTTCGTATGTCTCTTGGCCATTCTCATTCCCTCATCAGAGAAGTCTCTTTGTAAGTCTTTAACCCACTTTTTGAGGGGGCTATTGGCTCTTTGAGGTTTTGTTTTGGAAGAATGTAATTTTCTTAGTTCTGTATATATTTTAGACATGAGGCCTTTGTCTGTTGTATGGCCGGTAAAGATTTTTTCCCAATCTGTGGGCTTTCTGTTTATCTTGCAAGCTGTGTCCTTTGCCCTGCAGAAGCTCTACAGCTTGATGCAGTCCCATTTGTCCATCCTTTCTGTGCTTTGTTGCATTTCTGGGTCTTTGTTAAGGAAGTTTTGTCCTGTGCCAAGGAGCCCAAGTGTTTCTCCTACTCCTTCCTTTATTTAAATTATACTAAGTGAAGTGAGCCAGACCCAAAGAAACATGGACTCTATGGTCTCCCTCATAGGGAATAATTAGCACAGGTTTAGGCTAGTCACAGCAGAGCATCACAAGAGCCCAACAGCTATACCCTTATGAACACAAAAGATGATACTAAGTGAAATGAACTCCATGTTATGAAAACAACTGTTATATCACTGTTGTAATTACTTTCAACATGCGATGAGAAACCGTAGCTTCTATTGTTAATGATCCTCTTGTATCCCCTTTCTGTGGTTGTACCTGCGCTCTCTCTGTATCTTATCTGAGTACATTGGAAACCATGTATACAGGTATTAGAACTAGGAAACTGAAAGGGAATACCAAAATCGAGAGACATGGGTTAAAAAAAAGAAAAACGATTACAAAAGCAATACTTGCAAAACTGTTTAGTGTAAATCTACTGAACAGCTCATGGGGGAAGGGAAAGGGGAGGGGGAGGGTGGAATGAGGGAAGAGGTAACAAACAGTAAAAGAAATGTATCCAATGCCTAATGTATGAAACTGTAACCGCTCTGTATATCAGCTTGACAATAAAAAAAAATTAAAAAAAAAACCAACACCCACATGGTTTTACTTCCTGAAGAAAAGGAAGAACAAATAGAAATTTATCTAGTATGCAAAAGAGAAGATTTTTCCTGACAGATAAGATGACTAACAAGGTCGGTCAAAGATATGCAATTCTTAACAGACAAAACTAAGAAAAAATAACCATATAAAGCACAGGTGGCTTCTAAAGAACTATCCTCTTCTTCTAAGGAGTGTTTAGCAACACAAAGGATCATGGCAGAGTTGTGTTTCAACCACTGGGTGAAATAAATTCATAGAAATTGAAATATATTCATAATAGTTTGCCAACTGTCAGGAAAATAGCATGACAGAACAAACATTTTACTGCCATTTTTGCAAATTATGTACACATAGACAAGAAAATTATACAATGAAAATATGAATAGGTGCCTTTCTATGGTGATAAGAAATGAATTTTTTTTTCTTTTTGTCTACCCTCATGAAATGTATACACAAAATATGTGTTGCATTTATAAAAAAGAGGGACAATTATATGTCAGAAATTAGTCAGAGTACTGTACCATGTTGCCTCACAGGACAAAAATTAGTGAAGCCCAATAGAGAATGAATAAAGGCTGTAAGAAATTGAAATGAGTTAGAAATATGATTTGGGTTAGAATGACAGTTCTGAGCTCTTAATGAGAAGAACATGATTATGTGGTTATAGTCACTGTGCCTTGGACCAAAACCTGAATTTTTTTTTTGCTTTTTGTTGTTTTTATTTGCATTTTATTTGATAAAAGATTGCACACACAGTAGCATTAATTCAGTGAAAGAAAATCCATTTCATTTTAATAATGTATAATATTAAGACTATTTTCTCTTTCAGCATCACTCAGGTTTGAACTCAAGGCCTCTTGTTTGCTAGGCAGATGTTATACTACCTGAGCTAAGCTTCCAGCCCTTTTTTTACGCTCGTTTGTTTCATATGGACATGGTCTACTCAAATGGCAGCTTATTCTGGTTGAAGCTCATTTTCCATGATGGATGGAGAATCAGTAGATACAGTTAAGTTCATACAAGGTTACAATTGGCTTATAGACCAAATACAGTTCACATGTCTGCAGCTATCAGGACAAACATCATCAGCTAAGTATACAGGTTTTCAATCATATTTGTTTTAGTGTAACTGAACCAAATTCATGCTATTTGACCTATAACAAATACAAACACTGGTCATGAGGCCTGTCAATGACTGCTTTCCAACTTATGCAGTGAGATTCCTTTAGGTGAATTTTACACATAATAGAAATTTGTATTTCAAGGGTTTTGATAATATGAACCTAAACATTCTACCATAGAATGAGGATTTTCTTTTAGATGCAAGCACACTTAGCAAGCAAACAACAGAACAGGAATCTCTAAAGCAAGGTCGTAAGGACAGATATTTACACATCCAGACACAGTCAAATCTGTGAAGAACACAAAAATCTATGGCAGATGTCAATCACATACATAGTTCCAAAATCTTTTTCTTTTACAGTTAGGTCAACATCACCATAATCCAATAATGTCAATGTTAAGATAACTTAGCATCTATTTTCTTCTCCTTCAAGTAAAAGTAATTTAGGAAGCAAATAATGAAACCAACTTCTAACATGGAAGCAATCAATCTGATGAAGACAGAACAAAAATCATGAACTCCTTATGTGCTTATTTCTCTGAGGAAATTCAATTGTTAAGACTGGCTGACACATTGAAAAGTCTCTGAAAGACCTGTTTAATTGGGCAATGCAGTGAAATTCCCAAAAGGATCTGGAGAACTAAATTTCTCTCTAATACTAACACTCATGTTTAAAAAAAAAATCAGGTGCAACATTTTTATTGATAGAATCTAATACGTTTACCTGAAAAGTTCTTGTCTTATCATTTTTGAGAGTCTAGGTTTTCATTTTCTTATTTATTGTTTCGTTTCCCCATTTAGCTGTTAAATTATCACTGAGTAATACAAGAAGTGAGGAGATAATAATTTTATAACTCAGAAGATTTACACTAGGTTATATTTTCTTTATTTAATTCATCCACTCTAAAAGAAGAAGCCATTGTGGGTTTTAGATGAACTAGTGTCTAATATTTCAATGAACATATTTCAGATGTAGAGGTAAATCTGAAAATAAGCAGAGCTAACTCAATATGTAACCCTTAAATCATGGAATGTATATCTCTTCAAATATTTTATAAACTAATTATAAATACCATTACATTGATCTGACAGGTATCATTTTTAAAAACTGTATCTGATTTTTATCCTATACAGAAAAGTTAATTAAAATGCACCATGGAGGAAATATAACATTTATTATTAGATTTTGAAAAATACATATATTAATATTTTAAAGGAAATAATGTCTCAAATAATAGTTCATATCTATTAAATTCTCCATATTATTGCTAACGAATTGACTCACTTCGTAAAAGTATTTTCATAGGTAGAGGTGGAGAAAGCACAGCCATGAAAATTTGCCAAAATCAGATATTTACACCCAACAATGACCATGTCAGAAGGGAAACATAAATCAACAACAGAAGTCCTCAGTTACCCCTGCATGCACTTACATGGTTACTTAAAAGAGCAATCCTTTTCACTTCATGAGTTTCATAGGTATTGATATTATCAATAACTTAAATTTTAGTAACCCAGGATTCCGAATTGAGATAGAATATAGCAAATCACATAGGGGGGAAATGGAGGAGTTATTCACATCTAACTGCAACTACTATCAAACAAAGAAGCTGAGCATTTTAGTAGTATTTTTAGTGTTTTTAGTATATTTAGTATTTTTAATATTGATAGTAAGAGTATGTTAAAATACCTAATAGCATGTCAAATACTTCTCAAACCTTCCTTGAATTGGGAATTTGAAATTTTCCAAGTGTTACAATCATTATAGGTAATTGAGTAGTAATGTATTAGTACATTGGCATCCCTGTATCTTTGAGACTTGTGTTCATGTAGGTCACAGGCAGAGAGAGCAGCCATAGCATTTGATCTCGTATAAGGGGAGAGATATTTAACTCTACTCTAAATTAAAATAAATATAAAATTTAGATAAGTTAAAATAACTCTAAGATTTTTCTTTCATTATTTCTTTATTGTCCACAATGCATCCATTCAGATTTTACTCCTAAGATTTTTGCAGCGAGCAAGAACAAAGTATCTACCTTTAAACAGATTATATTTTACTTATAGATGCAGGCAATAAAATCAAAAAGAGCAATATATGCAGGCAATGTTACATAATGATTAGAGTCAGTCCTGGGCCTTGGACTCAGGGACTGGGCACTGTCCTGGTTTCTCTTTGCTCAAGGCTAGCACTCTGCCACCTGAGCCACAGTGCCACTTCTGGCCGTTTTCTATATATGTGGTGCTGGGGAATCGAACCCAGGGCTTCATGTATATGAGGCAAGCACTCTTGCCACTAGGCCATATTCCCAGCCCGTGATTAGAGTTCTTAAGAAAATAAATTATGATCATGACATACAGCATGGTATAAAGAATATTTACTTTCCTGAGCCAATGTACTGCCCTGCATTTGTTTCAACATTCCTTTTTTAAAAAAATTCGAACCCTTTTCAGAGATTGCTGAAACACCAGAGAGGTCTTGGTGGGAAATTTCTAAGAGTTTTTGTTTCTCTAATAACTGAGTGATACTGGGGCACAGAAGGCCAGCTTTTTTTCAGGAGATGAACCCATTCTTGGGTATCCTTCACATACAAGGATTCCTTGGAATGAGGCTGAGGATTGACCTCAGCTGCAATTCCCTGTTTGTGTACTTCCTTTCTTGACTTCCTGTATTGTTTATCTGGCTCCCATTCAGCTTTCTCCAAGAGCATTCCCTCAATTTATTTCTGCATGAGAATTTTAGTCTCAACCCTGTTTCCAGTAAATCTGACCTAAGACATATATTCAATGACAGAACACTTGTTTTGTGCCATGTTTTGGACTGAACTTTTAAGATTCAGATATCAATGTGTTTTTGTTCTTTTGAAATGGAGTTTGGGTTTGGGAAACAAACAGTGTAAGAATAGCTAGTGAAATGGGTGAAGCCTGTCTCTGCTTCCATCAGGAGACAGGTAAGAGATCATGTCAGATTTCAGAGAGAAGATTGTATGAAGTAAGTAGGAATTCATCAATTTGATGAATCTAGAAAAGGTTTGGAGGAAGAAAGGGCCTGTCAAAAGGAATGGAGATATGAAAAGAAGAAAAGGTGAAGGGAGCTAGAAAAAAAATGCTGTGACTAAGCAAGACTTTTTAGAAAAGTTGTTAATGGTTACCTGGAATGTCCCTAATGAAAGACATGATATGCTAAAAACTGTGGATTAGAATAAATAAAAACCATTAAAAGTGCTAAAGAAATGTACAAATTATAAAGGACATGTATATACAATGTTTATTTTGTAAATATCAGCCTGTTTGAATATAATGTGTAACAAGGTTAACAGTAATTCATAAAGTATAGTTGATGAATAGAATATAATCTTATTGCTTAATTCTATAGCATGCGATAAGAATCATATTAATTAGAGGCTTTCCAATATCCATCATTTATTAGACAACTTTTTTACAATGATCCTTCCAGGAATGGAGCCTGTTACATTAGCAGCTGTTGGATATATTGTTTGTTTTCAAATTTTTATTATCAAACTGATGTACAGAGAGGTTACAGTTTCATACGTTAGGCATTGGATACATTTCTTGTACTATTTGTTACCTTGTCCCATATAACCCCCTCCCACCTCCCCCTTTCCCTTCCCCCCACCCCGGAGGTGTTAAATTCACTTACACCAAACAGTTTTGCAAGTATTGCTTTTGTAGTTGTTTCTCTTTTTTTACCCTGTGTCTCTCAAATTTGGCATTCCCTTTCAATTTCCTGCATCCAATACCAGTATACACAGTTTCCAATATACTCAGATAAGATTACAGAGATAGTGTAGGTACAACCACAGGAAGGTGATACAAGAACATCATCAATAATAGAAGCTACATATACACATGGGACATTGAAAGTAGTTACAACTGTGATATAACAATTGTTTCCATAACATGGAGTTCATTTCACTTAGCATCATCTTATGTGTTCATAAGGGTATAGCTATTGGGCCTTGTGATTCTCTGCTATGAATTGCCTAAACCTGTACTAATTATTCACAATAAGGGAGACCATAGAGTCCATGTTTCTTTGGGTCAGGCCCACTTCACTTAGTATAACTTTTTCCAAGTCCTTCCATTTCCTTACAAATGGGACAATGTCATTCTTTCTGATAGAGGCATAAAATTCCATTGTGTATATGTACCACATTTTCCTGATCCATTCGTCTACTGAGGGGCATCTGGGTTGGTTCCAGATTCTCGCTATGACAAATTGTGCTGTGATGAACATTGTTGTGCTGGTGGGATTACTGTGATTTTGTTTGTGGTCTTTTGGATAGATACCCAAAAGTGGGGCTGCTGGGTCATAGGGGAGTTCTATATTTAGCCTTCTGAGGAATCTCCATACTGCTTGCCAGAGTGGCTGAACCAGTTTCCATTCCCACCAACAATGAAGTAGGGTTCCCTTTTGGCCACAACGCCTCCAACAATTGTTATTGTTGGTTTTCTTGATATATGATATTCTTACTGGGGTGAGATGGAATCTCAATGTTGTTTTGATTTGCATTTCTTTTATGGCCAGTGATGTAGAGCACTTTTTCGTATGTCTCTTGGCCATTCTCATTCCCTCATCAGAGAAGTCTCTTTGTAAGTCTTTAACCCACTTTTTGAGGGGGCTATTGGCTCTTTGAGGTTTTGTTTTGGAAGAATGTAATTTTCTTAGTTCTGCATATATTTTAGACATGAGGCCTTTGTCTGTTGTATGGCTGGTAAAGATTTTTTCGCAATCTGTGGGCTTTCTGTTTATCTTGCAAGCTGTGTCCTTTGCCGCACAGAAGCTCTGCAGTTTGATGCAGTCCCATTTGTCCAACCTTTCTTTGATTTGTAGCCTTTCTGGGTCTTTGTTCAGGAAGTTCGGTCCTGCGCCAAGGAGCCCAAGTGTTTCTCCTACTCCTTCCTTTAGTGTTTTCAGGGTGTCTGTTTTGATTTCGAGGTCTTTAATCCATTCGGAATTGATTTTGGTGCAGGGTGATATATAAGGATCTAGTTTTAGTTTGTTGCATGTGTTGAACCAGTTTTGCCAGCACCACTTGTTAAAGAGGCTATCTTTCTTCCATACTATTGTTTTAGCTCCTTTATCAAAGATTAATTAGGTGTAGTTCTGTGGGTTCATTTCTGGGTCTTCAATTCTGTTCCATTGGTCTTCAGGCCTGTTCTGGTGCCAATACCAAGCTGTTTTTATTACTATAGCTTTATAATACAGCTTGAAGTTGGGTATTGTAATTCCTCCAGCACTGTTCTTTCTGCTTAGGAGTGTTTTTGCTATTCTAGGTCTTTTATTGTTCCATATGAATTTCTGGATTGCTTCCTCTATTTCATTAAAAAATGGTTTTGGGATATTAATGGGTATTGCATTGAATTTGTAGATAACCTTTGGCGATATTTCCATTTTGATTATATTAATCCTCCCAATCCAGGAGCATGGGAGGTTTTTGCATTTCCTTAGTTCTGACTTAATTTCATTTTTCAAGCTTTTAAAATTCTCATCAAAGAGGTCTTTCACTTCTTTGGTTAAGGTTATTCATAGGTATTTTATGTTTTGGGGGGCTATTGCAAAAGGAGTTGCTTTCCTGATTTCAGCCTTGGTCTTCGGGTAGTAGCTGTTGGATATATTTGTTATTGTGAATTCATAGTAGGATACTTTTATGAAATTATTAGGAATTAAATAGTTGCTAACTGGACAAAACTCAAATAATCTACCATGTTTACTTATTTTTCTATGTGTAAGTATATTGCTTGAGTACATTATTCAGGTGGTAATTTTCTTTGCTTGTCATGGAAGCTAAAAATAACCTGAACTTTTACTCATCAAATTATGGCTATTGCCTTATTGCTGATTTTCCGTAGGTAAGAAGTAGGATAAAGGGAAGAAATGAGATGTATACAATATACTTATTCACAATCGTACTACTAGGACCCTTAGGCTAGGAATTCGATACTGTACAATTTTCTAGGTCTCTCTACTTTCATTGAAATACCAACGCTGGGCTTTTCAAGCAGAAGGAAACCTATCAAGTTTGACACAAGTGAATGTAGGATTGATTGATGGAGCTTGGGTTTATCTTTCCAGAGGAAGTGAGATGAATAAAGTGCAGCAAATCTCAGAATGTTCTACAAGAGGAAGATGTTTAAACATTCTGTATAACATTCAAAATGCCAGAGCAGTTCTGCATTTACTTGTATTAAGGCTACAGAGATTACCATAGATGAGCAGGCTTCATTTGGTTAATAACATCTTTTAAAACACAACATGAAAAAGGAAGTAAATGATGCTGGAAAGACTGTAGGAAGCTTGGATTATAAAAATAACATTGGCTAATTGCCCTGAAGAATAGTTGTTTGTTTTTTGTTATTTTAAAGTATTTTTTCTCTTTATGTAATTGTACAGAGAAGTTGCCATTGGACAAAGGAGTTTATGAGTACATCTTGATCAGTGTCATCCCTTTTAGCAAATCTTTTACTTACTTGAGACAGAGCCTTACCATCTAGCTCCATGTAGCTTTAAGTCACAATATTCCTGCCTTGGCATCTCAAGTGCTGATGTTATGGGTGTGAATCACCATGCTGTGCTTAAAATGATTTCGTCTTATCTCAGGTAAGTCATTTTCTTTTCAGATCTGTGATAATATGTAAGTCACGTAGTGTCCCCAGCGCTCATTTTTCTCTTCACTGGTAGCACAAAGATACACTGTTTATCTACTGTCACCCTCTGAGTTGTTATAAGGATTAAATATACTCAATAGATTTTATATTCTAGAAAGCATGTGGAAAGCTTTATGACTCATCCACGCTTGTCATCTTCATCAGATTGGGCTGCAAAACAAAGCACCCACATGTTAATTTGACTAAACAATAAACATTATTTTTCTTACAACCTGGAAGCTGGAAATATGGAAACATTGTACCAGCTGGGTCAAGTTCTTAGTGATGACCCTCCTCTTGAATAACAGATGGCACCTCTGTAAAATATCATACATGATTGAGAGAGCTCCGATCCTTTCATCTCCTTATACAGGCACTTATCCATTACCTAAGGGCATTGCCCTTATTACTTAACTTTCACTCCCAAACTCCAAATCCAGATACTGTTACACTGAGAACCTGAACTTCAACATAGGTGTTAGGAGCAATGACAATTAAGTCTCTAATATATAAAAATACTGACAACTGTTTTCACCCAGACATATCCATCCAACCTGCAGGAAGGATGTTCATTCTCAAGGCACTACCCATCAAGTTAAGGTCCAGTGAAATCATGGGTCAGCCTAGATAGGAGAATTAGAAGAACTGATGATTAAGTTGCTTACAAAACTCTTATCCATATGAACCAAGCAAACTTTATATTTAAACACCGCATTGAGGATAAGTGTGCAGGTTTTCTTTTGTCAACATTGATTTAAAGTGGCAGCATTGCATAATTCACATAAGCACCTACTTTTTTATTGGTGAAATGGCTTGTCAACTTTCATATCTCATTCTTTTGTTCTATAGATTTAATCAGCATACTCAGAGGAAAAATAGTGAATAAAGCTTGTCCAGACACAGCATTTCAAACAAAAAGGACTATTTTCTGCAGGTTAATTTCTAGCATGAAGCATATTCTCTAAGCAACAGATATTAGAAGATTTTAATACACCTCATTTTCTCAAGAAGTTTTATGTGATTCCAGACATCCCCCCTGACTTTGTTTTCTTTTTTGTTGTTATTTTGACAAGAGAAATAAAATGCACTTTATGACCAAATCCATGTATGTTTTGGGCTACTTCTTTCTGAGATGCTTGAGGGAACTTAATCAAGGAAGCTTTTGTAGAGTTTAATACTGAAATAAAGCCAAGAAAGTAAGCACTGAAAATAAATTACCTTGAAAATGGTGTAAATCCTCTTTACATCTCTGTCTATATTTAATTTCTCTCATTTTCACATGAAAGAGGATGCTGGTGTGGAGTAAAGGATTGTGTCTTCAGGTTTAACATACTTTGATTTTCCAAGCAAAATGATAATACTCTCCCTGCAACCATCATGGTATTTTATTACTCATTTCCTTGGTCATTACTCCTGCCTCTGGTGTTTTGAAATATTTGCAGTCATGTTGCTTATATTTTTAGTAAATTGCCAATATGTCTACATCCCACCATCTAAATTATATGTGCAGATTATAATACGTGGACAGGAAAAAGTGGCTTTCCTTGTTCTACATTCACAACGAGATTAGTAATTGCTTTACTCTGAGCAACAATTCTCAGAAAAGAGGCCCCATTGGTGATAGACTTTTTAAGGGATAAGGAAGTGAAGAAACTCACTAGTCTTTGTTTCTCCAGAAATAATTCTAGCCATTTTCAAACCTACTACTTCTTACATATTTCATATTTTTGGCTTTTATTCTCTTCACCCATGAGAGAACTATAGCTATTGTTAAAAAAGAAAAAGAAAAAAAGAAGAAAGAAACTCTGAAAATCCAGGGCAACTTTTTATCTTTGTCTTTCAGGGGAAAAGGCTTCTCAAAGAATCATCATCCAATTAGAACTCATACTGGAAATAATTGTATGTGAATCTGGGAATAAAACAGTGCAACATTCTAAATTTTTATGGCTTTATCTCATTGATGAATTTAAGCTTCGAGGTAAGGGATAACTTCTTTTAATCACAGATAGTGCTATAGAGTTGGGTCTCATTTCTTCACTTTTTTCCTCTCGTGACTATACCAGTCCTACTTATCTCCCAAGCCCTTAACTACTCACCAAGGAGGCAGCATTTCAATGAGAATTACCTACTAGGCTTTGAGACATGCTCTTATTAAATTTCAAGCCACATAAAATGGCAAGGGAGGCAATTCAAGAAACAAGTTCTTCCCTTAAAAATCAGCTTCCATCAGGGAATTGTGCAGCACCATTGTTATAATTTATACCTCTGTCTTTACAAATCCCTTCTATATCATTTTCTGCTTAGTTTAAAGAACTAATGTGAGTTCTGTCAAGTTATACCTGAATCCCTTAGCCATGGTGCTCTGCTCACATCTGCTCCAAGCAGGGCATGGGAATGTAGCCACCACCAATGTCAATAGAATCTTATAAAGATTAATGGAGCACCTGAGAAGCAACAAGGCCGTGGAGTGATTTCAGACTCCAGAAATCAATTTCCAAGAAAATGTTCTTGCTAATTTAACTGTGAGTATGTGACACTTCTCTTGTATAAAGTAAGCTGTATGTATGAAAATCAGGACTTTATGCTGACCCAGGATTTAAATTAGTATACCCAGAGATAGATAGGTGCATTCCAGCAGAGAGAAATAAATGCAATCATTTGAAACATAGTGTGAAAATTGATACTATATTTCAGATGTGAGAAAAGTAAAAGAAGGCTTCTATTTTTCATCCTGTTCAGTCTTTAGATGTTGACCTTTATTAGGATTAGTTATTGAGATAAATTCTGGACCCAACAGAATGGAATGATCTATTTTTATACTATGCAGATAAAGTCATACTATATTCAAAAGTCAACATAGGAAAGACAAAATGACTATGTTAGATATTTTGTTGAATGTTAAAGATTACTTAAATACAGTTTTAAATCATGCAATTTAAAATATTCCAAGGACATGTGGCAAATATTTGGAAATGATTAGTTACATCATTTACATAAAATGATGACATATTGACTGAGAGTACTTTTCTTTAGAAACGGAAAACTATGTAGAGAGAATTTTATGCTGATTTTATCCTAGTTCCTAAACTTAGTAACTGCCTCTTGGGAAAAAGGGAGTTTGAAAGAAAAATGAAGGAAAATAAAAGAAGATAAAGTTTTTGAAGTTTGTGGGCTTGGAGGCTTCTGCCAACTCTTAATAAGCACACATCTTGAAGTCTCATCGATCCTTGCTTTGAGTTCCAGGGTCCAGTAATAAAACATGACATGATTTCTCAGACGAGTGCAGGGCAATTTACTGCAAGAGAAAATGCAAAGTTTCTACCAGTGGAGGGCATTGACCTATTCAGAGAATTCATGAACTTGATCAAATCTGCCCACTATAACACGGAACTCCCCATTTGCAATTTCATTATGACATGAGGCTAAACAAGTGTGACTTGGGGGCCATGGTGCTAGTGAAATAACACCACTGGCAATGGAAGTAATTCTGTACAAGTGTAAAGTTGATCCTTATAGGACTAGATGTCCTTTTCTCTCTCTGGGTACCTCTGCCTCTCCCTCTTTCTTATTTCTTTCCTCCTCTCCCTCCCTCTCTGTCTTACATATAATATATACACTCACAGTTTAGTTTCCCTCTCATTCTCTTTATCACCATGGCTTCTGTACTTAATTTCCTCACAAATATGACAGTTGTCTAACATGTAGCTCCATGAATACAGTGTTTCAAAGAAGCAAATCTTTCAGATCCGTGTCCTTTCTTCTTCTGTATTTCATATGGCTTGGACCTACTCACTAACATAAATTTTATTTATTATCTATCTATCTATTTATGTATCTACCTATCTATCTACTGATAAAGCTTACTATATACATATTATATAAAATACATGAAAAGAGAAGAAATTAAAATATTTTGGAGCATCTAATCTTAGCAACTTTTGCAATATTAGAGAGATATACTGAGGAGTTGATTGTTAGTACTGAGGAGTTGATTGTTAAAGAAGACTGAAAACAATAGAGATAGAGAACTGAAGTGAGGGAACTAATTGTGAGAGGTTCAAGAAAGAAGATTTTACTGTTGTGATAGAAAAAAGTAGCTGTGATTTTAGGACTAGTGCATCTGCTTTGCCAAGTTATTCCACATCACATCTGCCTAGATCAATGACAGGAGAAGTTGGGTTACTGTAATCAAGTCTGTCAACACAGTTCAGGGATGGAAAAGCCACTGTGAGCTCTTCTGCCTTGTGTCATTTGCCAAACAAATTGTCATGAAAAGAAGTAAGGTCATTGCTACTCAGTATCAAGGATGTTTCACAAGGCCATCTAAATTCCTCCCCACTCCTTCTCAAAGTCTTGAACTACAGTTAGAACTTCGGGTATCAGGCTGAATACAGAAAGGAAAGGGAATTATCACAAAGTCATATCACAAATTGTTAGATAAGCAATCCCCAACTGGAAATTGCTGATAGCAAAATATTTGCTTCACTAAAATATTTGCACATTATACTTATACACTGTTTAAGGCAAAATTTACCAATGACTGGTGCTTGAATTATGTTCTCCAATCAACCACAAGCAATTTAATATTAGTGATGCACAAAAACCAACCCAACAATTTGTGCCCTGATTACTTGTTGTTTATTTTTGTCCTTTCCTTTTGGAGTATCCAAAATAAGACATAATTTAAAGAGGAAGAAAAGTAAGACTTTATAAAATATTCTATATTGTCTCTGAAATTTTTCATCTTTTCAAGGAAATCAGACATTTCCCTTTGCCTAGTCCTCTGCTTTGCTGGAAGCTTTCCTGGGGCAAAGGCCAGAGGACTCAATGGAAATGAACTATAAATGAAATACAGTTATCTTCAACCCCTGGGAAAGATGGACATCTATTATCCTGGTACTACAGGCAATCTCTCCCAGCATACAGACATGCTTTTGACTTCTCATAACTTAGTTTTACTGCTTTTCTTATGAATAGAGACAATCTCCTCACACTCAAATTACTGTTATTCATAAGTTCAACTTGCACATCTTCCACATGTAAATGGCTGCACATGTGGGTTCTTTGTTGTATTGGAGTATACATTTTCAATTATGCAGAGGAATCATTGATAGAATAAAAATCATATGCTATTTGAGAAATGTTATTCCTATCCAGTGTTAAGTTAGTGTCTTCTTTCTACTCATCCTCCCATAATAAGCTATCCATGAAGATAAAGAGAAGATAGATACAAAATGTTTAGATAAAACTCTCTAAAATTTTATATATGTAGTATTTTAACACTTTCTAAAATTGATTTTTCTGTTGTTTAAAACAAATTTTAAAAAAGACAATATAAAAGCAATAGTGCCATTATTATTTAAAGTATGAAGTAATAAACTGGACTCATAATCTGTGATTGCAACTACTCAAGAGGGTGAGGAATGCTAGCCTGTCATAGTACATATCACTTTCAGTTTTCAAAGGTTTCTCAGTAAGAGGTAAATTGCAGGAAACAGTGAGAGGAATGAAAAGATGACATTTCAATCCCCAGAAAATTCTTACAGATTGTTATCTCAAAATTATCTACCTTGGCAAGGATGGGTGGCTCATGCTAAAACCCGACTTACTCAGGAGCCTGAGATCTGAGGATCACAATTTGGAGCTAGACTGGGCAGGAAAATCCATATATCCAATTAACCACCAAAAATGATTTAAGTGTAGCTGTTGCTCAAGTGTAGAGTACTAGCCTTGAGGAAAAGAAAAAAGACTCAGGGAGAGAAGAACCCAGGCCCTGAGTACAAGCCCCAGGACTAGCAGAAAGGAAGTCAGCAAAAGAGCCAGGCAGGTTCGAACATGGATCAAGTGGCAGAGCAGCAGCAACTAGATAAGAAGGAGGTTCTGGGTTCAAACCTCTTTGTCAAAATAATTTTTAAAACGATTACGAAACAATTCTTTTATGATTTTACAAAACCCACTCACAAAGATAACTTGTTTCAGGAAAACTTCTCCAATGTCTAAGTTGAAGTTCAAGCGTAGTTTCCATGTCCATGGCTCATAATATATATTCCATCTTAATATATATAATCTATATATAAAGCTATAATATACATATATTAGTTATATTTATATACACATATATAGCTATATATATATATAGCATCTCACTTGAGTTAGTTTGTAAGTAAAATTAGTTTGTAACTAAAATTCATACATCTTAAACTATGTCTCTGAATAATTTATTCATTTCTTTCATATATATGTCAATTTATGTTTATTTAACCTTTTTGTGCAAAAAAAATCCTTACTTTTTTTGTTTGCAATGATAAATGTGCAAAAAAAATTCTAGCAACTTGTAGTAAAGAAAGTATAACAAAACTAGGGAAAATGTTGCAAAAATGTCCCCTGGAGTTCAATTTCTATTTCTATATGAAAGTTACATAACACCATTAGCTTTCTAAAATTTCCAGGCTCACAGAAGCTAATTAATAACATCTATCTCTATAGTTAATATTATTGGCCAAGAAAAGTTAAATGTTCTTCTAGATGCCCCAGAAAATATTACTGAGATCATTAAAAGAAGTATATATGTATGCACAAGTGAATCTTTGGTATGAGATAAAATCAATTCAAGGTATTTTATGCAAAACCATGTGGGTAGGGTTTGCCATAAACACAAACAGATTTTTTTCTTGAAATCCTTATAAACACATTGAAAATATGAAAGGATGGTATTCCCAATGAATTCTCTTTTATAGCTGTAGAGCAATACAGTCCATATTTATTTTGGAAATCCACCTATGCTCTGTAATACACAAAAGGAAAAAAGGGCTTTGTTACCTCATTGGTTGTTCTCATGCATTCTTCGAATATTTAAGCAGAAAATGTTAAATAGGTACACTGTAATATGATTATTACATAATGGATTTATAAATGTTCACATTATTTCCATCATCAAAACTTCAAATAATGATTACTATCACAACAGCATTTGATGATTAAACAAAAGCTGCAAACTGAAAAACATGCAACTTAACTTTAAACTAACCCACCATGCATCAGAAGTCAAATTTAAGTAATCTTTAGTAATAAAAATTAAAGGGACTGGAAATATGGCCTAGTGGTAGAGTGCTTGCCTTGCATACACCACATAAACAGAAAAGGGCTGGAAGTGGCTCTGTGGTTCAAGTGGTAGAGTGCTAGCCTTGAGCAAAAAGAAGCCAGGGACAGTGCCCAGGCCCTGAGTTCAAGCCCCAGGACTGGCAAAAAAAAATTTTTTTTAAGCTTACTGTAGACTGCATAGACTCCATTTATAATGGTGAACTTATTTAGGCTCAAATTCTCCCCCATGAAGGCACAGTTGACTAATGACCATTATTATGAGTTGATTTAACTAGTATTTCATTTGTAGTAAAAATTACATTCTACATTCTCTTTGGTGCTGAAAGTTCATAACCTATATTTTTTTAGGATGAAGCTTTTGCACTGGATCATATAAAAGTGATTTTAGAGCCAAGTAAAAACTTTTCTGATACCTACGTAACCTCATTTATTCAAAAACAAAGATTAACTTTTAATAAAATAGGTTTTAATGCATTACCACTACCCATTAAATAAAAAACATAGTGCTATTAATTGACTATTTTCACTCCAGCATAACACACATTAAATCTTTATTTCTTGCTGGACCCTTTCAATCATTTTCAGCTTAGAGTGTCATTTTATAAGTTACATGAACTTTATGTAACTAGTATGTTTGAGGACTTTGAGTCTACTTTTAAGATTATGCAAAGGATAATAGATATCCTGCCTACTTACTCAATTTAAAGGAGAAATGGATCCTCTGGGTTTAAAGCAAAAAGAAATGTATACTGTTTGAAAATTTTTTAGATGTGACTCCTTATTTGTGATGTATAATCTTAATTCTATGAGATATTAAAGATAGAAAGAGTAAGTTGTGAGATTAGTTAATATTGACTAGACAACATGTTGTGATAGAAAAGATCTAGAAGGAAATCTGCCTTCTTAAAATGAGGAATGTGAACAAAAGACACATAAGCATTTCCATAGGTACAAGTTACTGTGCGCCACAGAACGAACATGTAACGTGACTAACAAGATTTCTGATTTTGAAAGTTTGGTAGAAAATGTTGTTCATTGCTCATAGAAGGAAATCAAGTGATTGAGGACTTCACATCAGATAGTATAACAAAGTGTCCTTGAATATAAGCACTCATGTTTGCAAGTACTAAATGAAAGAAAAAACAGGGAATAGTCTTTGAAAAGGATAAAGTGCTGTCTTCCAAGACAACATTCAAAGAAAAAATTTAGTATCCTTAATTTTATGGATACTTTCTTTTTTAAAAAACCAATTTATTTTCTTTAGTTAAGAGATTTGTTTTTCATAAAATTCTTTAGAACTAAAGCTAATGCTTCAAAACAACCATTAGTGATACTCTCTTAAGAGAAATGTACTTGAAAAAATGTTTTCTGTTTAAATAGGTCATCATCATGTTTTTAGAACTCAAATAAGGGAGTAGACAAAGACCAAAGGAAAGTACATAAAAGTGCACATTCTCAAATCAGAGCCAATAAATACTAAAAGCTGGAATATATATATTTTAAATCCCACATAAATAAAATTACTGATCTCTTCAGACTGCTTTAATTTTCACCCTTATGTTCACAACACATTGGAACAGACACATGGATGCACACACATGCATGCACATACACAGATGGGTAAAACACGTTTAGTTAAATTCATTTTGCTAATAGATCTACATAATGGGTCTGAAACTTTTGTTTTCTCTCTCCCATTAGACCTTGGTTACATTCTATTTTTGTGACTTAAGACCTTGGTAAGAATAAGGTATACTTTTCACAGGTAGCATGAAGTAGTATTTTGTAGAAATCAATCTCCGTGTTAAACAGTGAGCAAATGCTCTAACTATAGATTAACAGTACACCAAATTTTAAAGTAGAAACTTTATGAAAATTTGCCTTAGGATACTTATACAAGTATAAAAATATTTCTTACTATCTCCCTCCCATGAGCCAAAACAGTCTTACAGAATAATAAAACTTAAATATTAAAATCAAGAAATTCACTACAAATATCCCCAGATGCATACTTCCCTAGTTATTTGAGAATAACATTTATATCTAAGGTTATTATTGACATGCTTCCAGTTGGAAAAATGTCTGAGTGCAACTGAGTACCTGCCACAAGTCACAAGTCTGGTTTGTAGAACTTTGAAAGACACCTGCAGGGACCAGGATGGTCTTTAGTACTGTGATTTTATCTGTTGAATCCTAATCATGGGAGAAATGCAGTTATTTAACTAATATATAGCATAAATATCTCACATAAATTATTCTCTGAAGTGCAGGTATGCAGTGTCTGCCTCATTTACTCTGGACTGACTGAATTCTGCTTTAAAGTTCTTGATACCGGAAGAATATTGAAATAATTATAGATAAAGAGATACTGATTGAGATTCCACTTTATCATTTAGCCCAAATATGCTTCAGGATATCAGTTGATCTCTCTCTGTCTCTCTCTGTCTCTCTCTCTGTCTCTCTCTGTGTGTCCCTCTCTCTCACTCTGTGTGTGTGTGTGTGTGTGTGTGTGTCTGTCTGTCTCTATCTTTCTGTCTCCTTTTTCTGTCTCTCTTTTGTAATCCTTAGGATTGACTCAGAACCTTGTGTTTGATAAGCAGGTGCTCTAACTACACTACCTGAGTCATACCCCATTTTTGCTTTAGGTATTTATTTTTCTCATAGGGTCTCATGCCTTTGTCTCAAACCCAAATCCTTTTTTGTCCACCTCTAAAGTTGCTAGGATTACAAATATTTACCCTCATTCCAGGTTGTTTCTCTTTTATTAGTAAAGCAGAAGAAACAATATGTAAGTTTCTGCTGGAATCAACCTGGGAAGGTATTCTTCAAAAGGGGAACCAGTTTCGCAATATTACAAACTACAAAACACTAACATTTTTGAGCTCTAAAGTTCTTTATTATTGTAAATAATACTTCTTAAGCAATTTTAATGCTCCCATTGGAACATCAATATTGTAATGCCTTGCTCCAATTTTTTAAAATAATCTTTGTCTTTTCTTCTAGTTAAATGGAGAAAATAAAATCTCTGGTATAAATGTGACAGTACTTTTGTTTTGTTTTGTTTTTGCCAGTCCTGGGCCTTGGACTCAGGGCCTGAGCACTGTCCCTGGCTTCCTTTTGCTCAGGGCTAGCACTCTGCCACTTGACCCACAGCGCCACTTCTGACCGTTTTCTGTATATGTGGTGCTGGGGAATCGAACCCAGGGCCTCATGTATACAAGGCAAGCTCTCTTGCCACTAGGCCATATCCCCAGCCCCAGTACTTTTGGATTGTAAAAGGAAAAGTTGAAAAAGTTTTGGTGCCTTTGAAAAACCTCATATTAATTGAAAAATTATAAATGTTTCAACACATATGCCTATCACAATTAATATATGTGTATATAATATATACATATATACAAATGTGTATTGTACTGATCTAAAAGCAAGTTTGCCCCATATAATAGGAAAAAATCAAAGAAGCTATCTGAAAATCTTATGTAAAATTCCCAAACATTTTTTTCTAGCACGTTAGCTAAAATATTCAAGAGGCCAGGCAGGTGGGACAATAAAAAAAGGTATGATTTGCATACAGTGGAAATTAAAGTTTAAAATTTCATTTAAAATAGGTATGATGAATTTCAATTATAACCATTTACTATAATATTCTTTTCATAAACCCCAAATATTTAATTCCTCTGAATTGATCATTCCATTACTAAATGTAGATAGTTAGGATTTTCCCAAATTTACTTACTTGGCCAGAGAAAAAGCTTTAGACAGACACCAATTCTAGTGATGATTTAAAAATACTCTTCTTCCAAAGAAAAAAACAAAACACTTTATAAAAAATACTCTTCTTCCTCCCAGCACCGGTGGCCCACACCTGTAATCCTAGCTAATTAGGAGGCTAAGAACTGAGGATTATGTTTTGAAGCCAGCTGTTATAGGAAAGCCCATGAGATTATTATCTCCAATTAACCAGCAAAAAGCCAGAAGTAGAGCTGTGGCTCCAGTGGTAAGTCACCTTGAACACAAAAGCTAAGGGACAGCAACTAAGTTCACAAAAGCTAAGGGAAAGACCTGAGTTCAAGGCCCAGGACCAGAACACACAAAATAATCTCTTGTCTTTCTACAGGAGGTTTGAGCATATATATGTGGGAGGTAATTTTTGAAACTCATCTTGTAAATTTTTATGTCGTGTTTATGAAATTAATATGTACCATTTGAAGAGAAAATGAAGAATGATAAAAAAATAATTTTTTTAAAATTTTTATTGTCAAACTGATGTACAGAGAGGTTACAGTTTCATACTTTAGGCATTGGATACATTTTTTGTACTGTTTGTTATTTCCTCCCTCATTCCCCCCTCCTACCTCCCCATTTCCCTCTTCCCCCCATGAGTTGTTCAGTTGATTTACACCAAACTGTTTTGCAAGCATTGCTTTTGTAGTCCTTTGTCTTTTTATCCTGTGTCTCTCGATTTTGGTATTTCCTTTCACTTTCCTAGTTCTAAATTTAATCCATACCTTTTTGTGCTCATTTTTATTCACACTATTAAGTACACTAAAACAATTTCTCTTTCTTATTTCCTCTTTCCGTTGGGTGTCTCCTTTCCACCTAATACATTCCACCCCCACCAAGTGTCTCTTTTGCACTCCAGTGTCTTTCTTTTTTCATTTTTTAGTAGTGTATATTAGTTTTCCAAAGATTCTTACTATGGTATTTCCCACATCTGTGTAACTCACATTACCTACTTGTACTGCTTTCTCATTCCCTGTGCCCTGTACCTCCCTAATATCTGACAGCTTTCAGGGATTGAATGAGGAAACCCAATTTGGTTTTTGGTATCCTTTTTTTTTTTAATAGATATACTGTTTGCTTTCTACATATTTCAGACTTTTCCAGGGTACTTTCAATTCTTGAATTTAAATGTTGATCCAGTGTTTTTCTGTTCCTAGACAAAATATTAATGCATCTTAGATGCAATCTTGGTCCATTCAACCCAACATTTGGTTGTTCTTATGGATAGTTTCAATTACCTGCCATTTCCCCCCAGTGTGTGGTTGTAATTTCCTGTCCATTTAAATAACACATGATATTTTTAATAGAAATTGAACATTAACATGCTATGATCAAACAAAATCAGTTTCCAGGACTCCTTCTCCTTTTACTCTTGTTCTCTATTGTCAATTGCTTTATTACACCCTTTTTTACTGGATGAATTATATTCATGAAACTTCATTTCTTTACCACTGCCTTGGGACTCTGTGCACTATTAACATAGACTTCAGGGTGTGTCCAATCACCCAGGGATGTTCAAGAATTGGGCAGAACTCTCTTCATCTTTCCTTTCCTATCAAACAGAGCTGTTAAACTCCACTTAATTTCCAGATGTTTACTCTACTATTTTCCATAGTGCATTGAGTCATGATTACTCCACAAAAGTCTTCAAATCTGAGCTCCTCCTAAGTTGCAATTCTGTATACCAGTATTTTAAATTTGTTCTACCACTTGGAAGACTCTTTCCTGCATTTATTCTGATGCACTCACCAATCTACAATTGAGCCTGTATCACTAATGATTCTGCCAATGACTCCCCAAATTTCTTTGTCTCTAATATAATGATTTCCTGCAAAGTTCTTTGCCTTCTAAGGCATAAGCAAAATGATCTTAGGTTTGAAGTGCCCCACATTCTATTGCAAATGCAGTCAATTCTTTTGGAGAGGGATTTGGAAATCTCTTGTAACCTACATTTTTTTTTTTTTTTTTTTTTGCCAGTCCTGGGCCTTGGACTCAGGGCCTGAGCACTGTCCCTGGCTTGTTTTTGCTCAAGGCTAGCACTCAGCCACTTGAGTCACAGCGCCCTTCTGGCCATTTTCTGTATATGTGGTGCTGGGGAATCGAACCCAGGGCTTCAAGTATACAAGGCAAGCGCTCTTGCCACTAGGCCATATCCCCAGCCCTGTAACCAACATTTTTAATACAAGCAAAATCTTAGAACTCTGGCTAAGATCTTGAGGGAGTAAAGGAAGTATAACTATATCTGAATGACATATTGGGAAGTGAGCTCTCAATAGAAATGGAAGCAGTAGCCCATGCTTGTTTTGACATAGAAGGCATACACAGTGAATAGACACAAGAACTAGTGGGTCCTGACATTATTCACTTACCCATGTAAAGTTCTATGCTAACAGAAAAGACCATATGACAAGGAAGACTCGCTCCTACATTAATCGAGTGCGTTCACCTGAAAATTAGCTTCAATTAAGTTAGCTGAGAACATCTTAGGAAAGCCTCAGTAGCAGGGTGGCCTGAGTCTTTAACCATACCAAGCAGCTTTGCAATGAGCAGAGAGATGAGAAGAAAAGTTACAACTTTGATTAACCTATAACAGACTTGTGAAGTTCTTATTAGTTGTCATACATTTTCTAAGTGTAGTGCTTTTTCATTTGATTTAGGTTTTTAAGATCACTGTCAAAAATGTTAATGGGTGTATTTAAAAATAATTTTCAATAATTTAAGAGATTACATTTGAGGAACCCTAAACCCTGTCATACCAGTAGTGTAATTTTAACACAGTTATGTATAAAGAAACAATGTATACAAAACTGAAGGTAAAAGCTATGTAAGAAACCTGGATTCGATACAAATGGATCAAAGAAATGTTATATATATATATATATATATATATGCATTTACATATGTGTGTATATGTTTTTCCTGACAAACAAATATGATATTTGTATGGAAAAGTAATTCATATGGATTACCTCTTTGTGCCTTATTTCACTTAATAAAATAATTTTATAGTGTAACAAATGACAAGATTAGTTTTATTTTTATGTCTGACTAATATTTAACTGTACATACATAGCATATTTCATTATTCATTTTTCATGCAAAGCTAGGATGATTTTATACTTTAACTATTGCAAATATTTAGCTTTATTGAATATTGGGAATAAAATTATCTTTTTAGCATAGTGACTTCATCTCTTTTGGCTGTATACTCTTTTGGCTATATAAGGACATCGTTGTACCATATGGTGGTCTATGGGCAGGGAGAGGGGAGGTGCTCTTTTGTTATGCAGGAATTCAGTCACAAGTTACAGAAAAGCCACATTTTGAGAGGTCATTTGGGGGAGTCTTTATTAGAAAGCTAGTGACTACCGGTAGACACATGTCCCCAGAAAACTTGTAGCCTGAAATACACTTAACACTGTTAGAAAATTGAGCCATGAGAAAAAAAGAGCAGAAAAACTTACCAACAAACCAGATCAAGCCCAGTGGAAAGTAAAAATGGGACACCATAATGATCTGAGCAGAGCCAGGAGACAGGAAACATATTGCATGCAAAAGCAGCTAAGGTGGTCGGGCCTAAATGGGGGCAGGGGCAGGGAGCAGGTTCACTGGGAGCTGGAAAGTCTGCAGAGTTCACAGCACTTGACTGGCAGGTCCAATAACTTGTCCAAGTCTTCACCTTTGCCTCTAGGAATTCAGACACACCTATCACCTTCAGTGACTAAGAAGACAAGATGGTGCCAGTTAAATCAAATTTCCTATCATCCCCCACTTACCAAGATGGTACCGGTTAGACCCAGTATACTAATTTCATTTCATATTATTCTTTATAATGGTTGTACCATTACATTACCACAAAAAGTATATATAGGTTTCTCTTTCTCCACATTCTCATTGGCAATTTTTATATTTTACTACTATGATGATAGGGGTGCAATGGTATCTCATTGTGCTTTTGATTGTATTTCCCTGATGATTAGAGATAATAGCATATATACATATATGTATATATATATATAAATGTGTTGATCATTTGAATGTTTTTTGGAAATTGTCTTAGTATTTTAGCCCATTTTTAATTTGATGACTTGTGGGAGTTTCTATTATTCAACTTTTTGAGGTTCTTATATATATATCCTTGATATTGATTCTTTTGTGTATGTGTGTAGTGTTCCTGGAGATGGAACTCGGCGTCTAGGCACTGTCCTTGTGCTTTTGTATGCAAAGCTAATGCTTTACTACTTGGCCCACAACTCCTCTTCCAGAATATTTTGATAGTTAATAGGAGATAGGATAGGAGTCTCATGTGTGTTCTTTTCTGGACTGGCTTCAGTGATCCTCAGATCCCAGCTTCCCGAATATAGGCATGAGTCACTGTCATCTGGCATATATTAATTTTTACTGTGAATAAGTTGTTAATCACAATCTATATTCCAAAGTTTGCACCTTCAATTCTGTTGATTATTTTATTTATTGTGAAGCAGTGTCATGCTTTGATATAGTCAGTAAATCATATGTCAGTTACACAATTATGCCTGGGAATGAATCCCATTCAAAAATGTATTAAGAATCTCTCAAGTGAATAAGCGCTAACTACTTTTATTAGAAAACAAATCTAAATTCAGAAGATTAAACTAAAATATTTTTCATTCTTTTTTCTAATAAAGCATTGTATTGTGTCAGTGTAGAAATTATTACACATGTTTTAGTGGATATCCTAAGATTTGAAGTTGGAATTATTTTCTACTATAGTTTTAAATTCAGTGAGTGAAGCCATATACCTATTCCATTTTATTGTTCATTTATGTAGAGAAAATTTCATTTCAAATACTCAAGGCAGAATTGGACGTCATAACTAATAACCAATGTGTACACATGACATTCTAATATTCATATAAAACTTCAAAATTGGAATGAACAATAAATTATAGTTTAATCAAAAATAAGCCAAAGACAGTATTTTGGGAGACAGAGGTTGAATAACTTAATAAGTGTCCCAATTATCATGTAGCAATGTGACTGTACATGTAGAAATGACTGAAGATTTTGCTAGGTGAACAAGTTTGTTCTTGACTAATTACAGTCAACCAGGTAGGCAAAAGAGTTTTGTTATTACCTTTGCTGGCTTAATTTTTACAGTGCAATAGCTTTGGGGTCACTGAAAATTATAGTTTAATGAGGGAAGCTATCTCCACTGAAGCATATTTTTTCTTCCCTAAGAAGTTTTGCAGAATTTCATAAGGTCCTAAGGGCAACTCCAAAAGGATTGATAGTCTTGGACATGAACTAATCTGGTAACAAAGCACATAGATTCTATACTGAACTTTATATTTCCAGTCCTAAGTAACAGCAATTATTTTATAATTATAAGGCAATCATTTACTGGCAACTAGAAGTTTTTCATTTTTATGGTAATTCCAAACAGAACTACTATATAATTTGTAAGAAAGAAATGGCTGTGCAATTACTCTGTATTAACACAGTAATTACCAAATATGCTCAGGTTTATTTGAGTCTTATGCAATTGAAATTCTCACACCTGCATAGTTGAAATTATATAGCAGCTATATGTGCTTTCTTCCTGCAGTTTATCACTAAACAAAAGTCCATTTTCATCCTATGATTGTTTTAGGTTATCAGTTGTATATAGTATTTTCTCTCAGCTGTTTCCCTAAGATTGAATTTGAATTTTTCCATTAAAAAAATGTAGGATGCATTTCCTAGCTGAAAGATAAAGCATAGTTCAGAATGGGCAGAAGGTTTCATACCAAACAGGTAATCATTAAATTTTTTTGGCTATTTTTTCACTATTTCTTGCTATTTCTTAGTTCATTTCTTACTATTGAAAGCACTTGCAACAAATTTCATAATTTTCTTCGTCTGTAAGCTAAGAATTACCAATTTGTAAACTGCTGTAAGACTAGGCCGGTAATTTGTAGAAACTATCTACCATGATATTAGGTTACTGAGTAAACAATTCTTCTCACAAATACCTAGGTGCCAACTGTGTCTTTGTTAATATACTGTATTAGAAAACCATAGATAGAACCTTCTCATTTGTAATCAGGCACATTATCCATTGTGCCACTGCTTACGTCTTGTATAGAATATTTATAATAATCAATAGGATTGACTTTTTATATGCTTCTAAGTCTGTCTAAAAATTGATATTTACATAAAGCCTAAAATTCTTACACAATTAAAAGCTGATACTCTACATGAAAACAATGCAGTGGTAAATCGTTAAGAAGGAATGATATACTGTGGTCTAATCTGGACTCTAAATTATTATTTCAGTAAAATCATCCAAAAGTAATATAGTTCTTTTTTAAATGGTACACTACAAGTTTTAAAGAAAGCCTGGTATGTAATAACCTTTTTTGTCTCTTCTCAATAATTTTAATTTGAAGTCAGTTTTATCTGATAGTAAGATTGCAACTCCAGCCAGACCTAAAGAAACATAGACTCTATGGCTTTTCTCATTGATATTAGCATATATTTAGGATAGTCCTAGCAGATGATCCCAATTGCTTGATAGCTAAGTACATATGGTCACATAAGAGGATGCTAAGCAAAAAGAACTCCAAAATATGGAAACAATTCATTTATCATTAATGTTGTGATTTTTAATGTACTATTTGAAATTATTTCTTTTTTCTTCTTTTAACTTCCCCTGTTGTGACTTTATTTGAGTCTGGTACCCTGGGTATTGTATATGTTTGTCTGAATTAGGGAAGGGAAGGAGAACATCAAAATGGTGAGACAATGGGTAAAAGGTAAACCAACACAACAGCAGTACTTACAAGACAATATATTGTGAACTAACTGTACAACTGGGGGGAAGGAGATTGGGGAGGGGGTAGGGGGGAGAAAAATGAAGGAGGAGGTAACAAGATTGACAAGAAATGTACTCACTACCTTATGTATGTAACTGTAACCCCTCTGTACATCACCTTGACAATAAAAATTAAAATTAAAAAAAGAAGCCAGCTAAATTGTAAAGTGATTTTATCACATGGGTATTGTTCACACCATACCCAGACACATGAGTTGTGACCTCCTGTATTATTTGATGGTGAAGAAATCCTGGAGAGGCCTCTTTTAGGTGATCTATCATAGAAATTAAAGCATTATTTTGTGAAGTTAGTAAGGATTGGACTTATTCTCTCATTTCCCAACTGGGTGTTTTTTTTTTTCAGCTAATTTCTTTCATGTGATTAAAAGTAGCAAGCCTTGTATAAGATATGATTAGAAAGGTTACTTACATGTTAGGTTTTGCAATGAATAAAAGCTACATGGTACTTACTAGGGTGTTTAGCATATGGCAAGCTTGCTATAAATGTTTGACATATTTTTTTTTTAAAAAAGAAAGCCATAGATAGTTGAGTATTTTCCATACAGAATATATTCATCATAGTTTTAGAGGCAGTCAACATGGTCAGGTTCTGATGAGTGACTTCTTCCTGGTTTTTGCCTTGCAATATTCTTTTTGTATCTACACACATGGGCACGCACACAGACACACACACAGTAGAAAACAAAGGAAGGATGTGAACTCTTCTTATAGGGACCTTAATCCTAATTATGTGGTCTCTACCTTCATGCCCCCAACTCTAATTCCACTACACTGAGAACCTTGCTTTCATGTTGGAGTTTGGAGGATCCACACACTCAGTCCTTATTATGGCTCTGAATCATGCACAAGGAAATGAATTATAAAAACAGTCAATATTACTGCTGGCCCCACAGATCTTAAGGTCTTGTAGGAAATATTAACTACAGGAGAGTTATGGGAGTCATATCAATGCAAAATTGTAACTGCTTGGTCTTGCATGAAGAATGCAATGTATTCACTAGAATGTAGCTTCCTGAGATGAGTGATCTATAGATGATGTAAGAGTAGTCACCCACCATTTATATACTAAGGCTCACAGATTGCTTCAGTTATAAGAGGCAGAAACTTCAGAGAAAACAAGTGAATACTCAAAAACACAGTAGTGGCACATATACACCACTAAGAAATAAGGATTACTCCATAGTGAAAGAGACAACTATTTGGTGTGTGTCACATTTGGATGTATCTGTGATAGGCCACATTCTGTCACAGAAAAAGATGTGTGTGTGTAAAACAAAAAATAATGAGGAATAAAAATTCAAGTTGGGAGTAATAATACTTCAGAAAAGATTGAGTAATCTTAGCAAATGGATTTCCTAAGATTTAAGCTTTGACTCTACCATCACAAAACACTTCGGTTCTCCAAAAATGTAATATGAAACTGCAATATAGTTGCCTACCTCCTTTTTCACTAAAACATCAATATAGTTAAGATAGATAAACAGATATGTATATGTGTGTGTGTGTTTGAGGCTAGCTGACAGAGCACATAATACATTTCCAAAAGTATTGAGAGATAAAAGAAGATGGACAGATAAATATTTCAGTGATAGGAAGGAAGCTGTCACTGAAGGACCAATCACAGAAATGCAGATCTGCTCTTCCCCAAGAGGTGCATGCCTGGTGATCACTAGTAAGGGAGAAGTCGAAGCTCTTTGGAGGGCAGAGAGGTTGTTGTATTTAGAAATACTGGAAGAGAAATTGTGTATAATATTATATTCTTCCTTGGCACATTTACCAAAGAATTAATTATAAATATGGGGTAGAAATATAAAAAATGATCAAAACTCCTACTAAAATATGCCTAATTCAGGAGTAGATACTGATTTTAAAAGAAAGGACACGAAAAAAGTCTGTCCCGGTGCTCTCCAATGAATGGACATAAACATTTCATAGCCTTTTTTACTATGATGTGCTAGATTTCACTGGTAGGGCACAAAAGGCTCACACCTGTGATGCTAGTTATTCAGGAGGCCGAGATCTGAGTAGCACTAATTAAAGCCAGTTCCAGTAGGAAAATCCAGGAGACTTTTGTTTGTTTTCATTTTTCTTCACTTATTTTTTTATTTATTTTTGTCAGAACTGGGGCTTGAATTCTGGGCCTGGGTCACTGTCTCTGAGCTTTTTCACTCAAGGCTAGATCTCTACCACTTTGAGCCACAGTGCCACTTGCAGTCTTTTTGGTGATTAGAGATAAGAGTCTCAAGGAATTTCCTGCCCTGGCTGGCTTCTAACCTCAATCCTCAGATTTTAACCAGCTGAATAACCAGGATTACAGATATGAGCCACCAGAGCCCAGCTAAAAGTTGTTTTTATTATCTTTAAGTAATTGTACAGAAGGATTGCCATTTAACAAAGCAGAGTATCAATGTCACTCCCTCTAACATTTTCACTCACCCCATTCCTTTTACCACTTCCCTCCCTCTTCTTAACTTTGTAGGATATGCATTAGATTGTTATATGCTTTACCTCCCTCTTCATTCACCTACCTCTTTCCCCTATCCCCACCCTACTGCTTTCAAGTACTCACTTCCTAGTGTTTTGTTTTGCTAAGCTTTGTGGGTTTTTAAAGATTTACACTAATTTTACTTCCAATTAACCACCAAAAAAGCCAAACATGGAGCTTTGCCTCCGTGGTAGACTACTAACCTTGAGCAAAAAATGGTTCTACAGCCACCACTCAAGCATTGAGTTCAAACCTCAGGACGTGTGTGTCTGTGTGTGTCTGTGTGTGTGTGTTTGCACAGAAAAAGTCAGTAGAAACCTCAAATCATGATTGTTTTAATTATATAAAATTTCCATAGATAGATAAAATTCATATGATAAAGAAATATGGCTGAGTGCTCAAGTGGCAGAGGACCTACCCTAGGAAGAATGCAATGAGTTCAAACCCAGTACTGCCACATAAATAAATGAGTGGGGAGAGAGAGAGAGAGAGAGAGAGAGGGGGGGGAGGGAGGGAGGAGGGAGGGAGGGAGGGAGGAGGGAGGGAGGGAGGGACTCGGGAGGGAGGGAGGGAGGGAAGGGAGGGAGGGAGGGAAGGGAGGGAGGGAGGGAGGGAGGGAGGGAGAGAAAAACAGAGAGAGAGAGAAAGAGAGAAACTGGATGCCAGTGGCTCAGGCCTGTAATCCTAGCTACTCAGGAGGCTGAAATATAAAGATCGTAGTTCAAAGCCATCCCTGACAGGAATGTCCCTGAGACTCTTGTCTCCAATAAATCAGAAGAAAACCAGAAGTGGTGCTGTGTCTCAAACCTTGAGCTGAGGAGCTCTGGGACAGCGCCTAGGCCCAGAGTTCAAGCCCCATGACCGAGGGAGGGAGTGAGGGAGGAAGGGAGGGAGTGAGGGAGGAAGGGAGGGAGGGAGGGAGGAAGGGAGGGAGGGAGGGAGGAAAGGAGGGAGGGAGGGAGGAAAGGAGGGAGGGAGGAAAGAGAAAGAAAGAAAGAAAGAAAGAGAGAGAGAGAGAGAGAGAGAGGTGGGGGGAGATGGGGATAATTATGAAAAGAGCAGCAATGGTCAAAATGCATTATACTTATAAATGAATTTATTGAATGGTTATCTCTTTGTACAACTAATTATAGATATAAAAATATAATTGAAAGAAAGTGAAAGTAAATGAGTCCTCAATACTCAATTTCCTTGCAAATTAAAAGCATTAGTCAGAAATATATTTCTTGATATAAAATATGAAAAAGTATTAAAACAATGACTGGCATAACACATTTTAGTAAAATTTTAGTGCAGCTAAATAATTGTACATGGAAAACATTTAGCTTAAAATCTTAAATTCAGTCTTCAAAGATTTTATTTAAAAATAGACTCTAACATATGTGTTCATTCAATTTCTCTTCTGACATATGACAGTTAGTACAAAATAAGAAAAAGTCAACTAATAGTCTGGTTTTAGTGATCTTATTTTAAAGTTCCTCTTTTCCTTTAATTGAGAAACCAGATGATATTTTTGAATGAATGAAGTATCTTCTAATTTACTCAAATTCACTAAACACTGCCAGCCATTTGCTTCAGCTTTTTCCAGACAAATCAGAATATAATAATAATAATATAGAATATCAAAGAATAATCACAGAAAAGAAGAAAATCAATTAGGCAGAAAATTTAGATTATTAAAAAGTATAAAACTAAAAGTGTGTTGTTACTTCATTAAGTACACAGTCACAAATAGTCTGAAATTTCAAACACTGAAGAATATAAAATTGTTGGTTACATATATATTTCATGTTGATTCCTTATGCTATCACATACTTTGGGGTCTATTGTCATACTCATCAAGAAGCATAATGTGAGAATCGTTCCCATTTATTTAATTGATAGGTAGCAAGTGTCAAAACTGGTTGTAGGTTTCTACAAAAGTGAGACCATTCCACCCCTTCTCCCAACATTTGTCAACCTTCTGAACCAAACAGTTGAAAAGTAGCAATCTGCTTTCAGAAGCATCTGGGAAATGTTCTTGCACCCACAATGAGCTTATTCTGGTGTCTGTGACATCTTTTTTTGTCAGTTACAAATGAAATAGTAGAACTCTTCCAGCTAGCGAGGTTAACTTGTTCAAAAACTAGAAGTAAGTCACACTTTTGCAATTTGTTCAAAGAATACCTAAAGGCAATGTCCTGATACACAGAAGACATTTTCTATTAGTGGTAACCTTATGTTACAAGAGATTTCCAGCCTAAGGAAAATTCAATTATCTGGATTATCTTCCCTTCAAACTGGTTCTTTGCCCTAAATTTGAGAAAATGAGTAATGTATTTCAAACAATAAGAGGCACAGAAGAAATGATGGAGAAGAAAATATTTATTGCTAGCAATGATGTGATAACAATAATGCTTCCTGTTCTCTTCCTTTTGTATAGTCTTCATTGATACTCTGTAGGTTTATATTGTCTGATTTACTGAAAGGCATATCTTCCAATTTTCATTTTGAATATTTCCAAAATGGCATTAATTCATGAACTTCTGAAGAAGAAAAAACACCTTTTTCCTCTGCACACCATACTGTCTTATTGGTAAACTGATTTACTGAATAAAATACTTGTAATCATATTATAATAACAATATTTGACATCTTAGGTCTAGATATCATATGTCATTCTTTAAAGTGACAACACATTTCAGTTGTAGAGAAAGTAAATGAGCTTCACTTTTGAAATGTCCATCTGGGACTGTGAAACATTAAAACTGAACTGAGTTGGGGAAATGCATTTCACAGGAAATAGTCTATTCATTACAGGTTTTCATTTCAACTTGCCTCTGCATCCTCTCAGGAAAAAGACAACAAAGTATTTCCCATCAAACAAGTCCCTTCATAATAGACACTTTTGGAAAAACACAGCACTATGCTTTGTCTTCCCACTTCCACCCCACCTGCAATGCTATAACTTGGCCTTTTGGAGCTCTGTTGCTCAGTGTTCCTGCCTTCCCTAGATCACACAGCAGGTGATGTTTCCTTGTTTCCCACTTCCAAATGAAAAGAGGGACCTGACCCTACCTTAATAGTGAGTTTGTTGGCTAAAATGCTAACAAGCTTTTGCATTTTGTAACTAAAGTTTGAATAGCTTAATCAACCTATGAAAAGGCAAAGGCACTTTTCCTGCACTGCTCAACTCCTAGTGTGCTTTACAGATCACATATCTATGCTGTACTAGGAAACTATACTGGACTATGAAGCTTTCTAATGGTTGGTTCAACCCAGGAAACTCAGGCCAAAAAAAGAGGTAGATGAATAATATTAACAAAACACAGTATGGTAGAGGAAAGTGTTGAGAAATACAATGGATTCACTTAGTTATCTTACTCATTATAGTGCAAATATTAAAACCCGGCTACTTTTTCTTTTTTCTAAGTGATCTCTTTTGGAGATGCTGTAGTTTTGTAATTTTTTTTGTTTCTAGGATTAATTAGCCCATTGAATTTTTTACTGAAACTCCATTATAATAAATTTAAATCCCTTTTTACTTTTTCAGTATTGTTGGAGTTGAAATCCTAACTTCTGGTTATAGAGGAAAAGAATTTATTTAATTTAGAGTAAATGAGAAAGATCAGGTATTTGCTTGAGAAAACAGCTAACACCCTAATCTCTACAGGGATAAAAAGAAACTCAGGATTTGGTATTCTGAATCACAAATAATCGATAAAAAAAATGAATAGGAGGGGTTAAAGATTTGGATTCATTTGCTTTCTTTTCAACAATATGAATTTTAGGGACATTTACTTTTGTCATCTGAGGTTTTTGGGGGAAGAGGGGTAGTTTATACTGGAACAGGAACTCATCATTTTATGCTTGCTTCCTTTCCTCCTTCCTTCCTTCCTTTCGTTCCTTCCCTCCCTCCCTTCCTTCCTTCCTTCCTTCCTTCCTTCCTTCCTTCCTTCCTTCCTTCCTTCCTTCCTTCCTTCCTTCCTTCCTTCCTTCTTTTTTGGAGGTGATGGTCCTGGGGCTTGAACTTAGGACCTGGACATTGTTCCTGGGCTTGCTTCTTCACATGTAGCTCTCTACCACTTGAACCACAGGTCTACTTTTGGTGTTTTTTTGGAAGTCAAATGGAGATGAAAGTCTCACAGTGTTTCCTGCTCAGGCCAGCTTTGATTGGTGATTCTCAGATCACTCACCCTTCTAAGTGCTTGAATTACAAGCATAGGTCATCATCCCCTGACTGACACCATGTTTTTGAGGAATATGGGCATAAAAACATACTGATATTTAATATTAACATAACAAATTGCAAGCAGAATGACTAATTAGATTACTGTAGGAATATTTTCACATACTTTGCCTAGTTTTTTAACATGACCTAAAACTTTGATTGGGGAACACCACAACCATTGATGGGCTGGCTGCCTGTTTTGTTTATAAAATTTAATTACCACATATCTCCATCTGATCAGATACACACAATCTGCATTTGCCTTTGAATTATGTGAGCACTGAGTATCAAAGAAGGTTGAATGCAAATATTACATATTTAACACTGGCCTTTCACAGAACAGCTAATCAAAAGATTTTTTAATTAAATGCACTTTTAATAAAAGTGAGAAATAAACCTCATCAAAATATAAAGTAATTGTTAGACATTGAAACATTAAGTTTATTTCCAAGGGCTGACTGTATGTCTCAAGGGGTAGATTGCCTATCTAGAAGGTCACTACTGAAAATGGACATTTAAAAATAAAGATTATTTTCAAAATCTTTTCTGTCTAGATATTTAAGATTTTGTATTAAAACTTGAAAGACACATATAATTAAAGCATACAAATTTAATAAAATGTCATTTAAACATCTGTTTCCATGTATATCTTGCAACAGAAAAGTGAGAGAGGATTGAGAAAGAAGGCTGTTCAAATGGTGATGACAAAGATACATTGTATTCATAAAATGCTTTGTTAAATGACAATTCTTTAGAACAACTACAAAAATATAAAATGAGCACACAACTTATTTTATAATTTTATTTCATATTCTTATTGAAATAGAATTATTTGCATTTTCAGCTATAAATGTCTATTTGCAATAACATGACGTATTTTAAGCCTAAACCAATGTGCATAAATGTAAAAGATGCAGCCAAGTGCATGTTGTTCACACTATCACTGTAGCTACTCATGAAGCTAAAATCCATCTGGGATATCACTATTCAAAACCAATCAGGACAGAAAAGTCCATGGCATTCTTATCTTCAAAATAACCAGTAAAAAGCTGGTCTAGAGTTTTGTCTCCTATGGTAGATCCTTAGCTAGGTAAGAAAGTCCAGAAAGCATGAAGCTCTAAATTCAAACCCCTATGTCATCACCACCACAAAACAACAAACAAGAACAAAAAATGAACTGTTTAGCATTACAGCTCTGTATTCCATCACTTGGACACTACATGAAGCTACTCTCATTCATAACTTGGGCCCATAACTGCAACTTATACATAGGAAGAAAAAAAGGGCACTCTTTGTTACTAGGATATGATATTTCATTATACAAGAAAATTACTGAATTAATATCTGAGAAAAAAATATAACATTGTTCTTTCCTCTAACTATGTGCTTTAACAATTCGAATCCTTCGTGATTTAAAAGTACTGCCTGTCTCTTACATAAGCAGAATCCCAGTCTGAGTCAAGAAAGCTTTTGTTTCCAGGAGCATAGCAAAAGTACAGAGAGATATTTCTTTGAGATGTAACATAATTAATCATAGGAGCAGATACTTAACATTTCAGGTAGTGCCACACTGGTTCTAAGTGCTAGATTTCAAATGACAGAGGTAGCAGCTTTCCTTAATGACTGTATGTTTGTTACTTCTGTGAGTGTTCCTGGTCAGGAGAATTTATAAAGCACAGGTTCTAGAAGAATTTCCCACCCTCTTTTCTCTGAGTTTGAAGGATGTTCTACAACTAACACACAATCTAGTTTTTATGAAGGATAAAGAACTCTATGGGAAAGATAGATTTAGTAGCACACATATCTCCAAAGATAAAGCAATTCTTCTTTCCAGTTATAGACAAGTCCCAGTGGTCATGCCCGAATTGGGAAGTTGAGAGTTTAGAGGCATTTACACAGGTATAAGCAGAACTCAGGGAAACCATCAAGTGATGTGTAAATTCTCCTAGGACCAGAATCATTACAAAACAGTAGAAAGCAATCATTGAAAAAATCGAGGAAAACATAGTAACAATAAAACATGCAGCAGTCCTCAGTCTAGGGGAGGGAACAGTTCCTGTCAGAATAATAGTGGTCCTCCACCTAAGTTGGAGTAAATAAGGGAGAAAAGTTCATCCTAACTCTCCTCTATCCCTACAGGCTCCTCCCATTGCTGTTCACTGCCCAAGTCATCCAAAGCCTTCAAAGGACCCCATGCTAATATGGTACCAAGCGGATCTAATGGTTGAAGATAAAAATTGATACTGAATATTCTATATACTACACACACAAAACTTATTCTCCAATTTGCAGATGGTGTCAGGCTGGACACCAGCCCACATCCCTCCTTTAATCATCTGTTTTCCACATCTTAATAGTTTGTCTCCCAAATTTTAACATACAGGTTTTAGCATTTATTTAGGGAATTGGCAATCCTGACAGTCTAACGATTACTCAGTAGTCCATGTCAATGTTGATAAAATTTTAGAACTAGTCTTTTATTGTTGTTGTAAAATTGATATAAAAAGATATTACAATTTTGTGAATCAGGTAACAGTAATGAGTACAGTTCTTTTTTAATCATATCTCCCGTTCCCTCCCACTCTCCCAGATTTTCCCTCCCATCCTCACCCAAAAAGTATAGAGTTCATCTTCTGTATAGTATCTAGTGAGTACCACTGTTGTAGTTAGTTCTTCACCCTTGTTTCACCTTTTCTGTGACCTCCTTTACCCTTCCAAATACAAAAAAAAGAAAACAAAAGCAGCAACAATGGCAACCAAAAATGTCTCTTGTTTTTGTTTTAGACCTAGTTTATACAGGCAGTACATTTTAATCATTCTAGCTCATGAGGCTGTGATAACTTGTGGATGTATGTACCATGTCACCACCCTTCTTACAAAGACATGATGTTGATCTGGGAAATCAAGTCTCATTGTTTGACCAAAGATAGATCTTATGTGTTTTTTCTTATCAGAATGCATTATTTGCAAACTCTGTTCTCTCTCCACGCTTTACAGCTGCTCACTTTCCTGCCTGCCTGCAACCTTGCTCTGCATCATCCTGGCAGAATGCATCAGAGCAGAGCTTCAGCAAGGAGAGATGCTCATCAGAGAATAAGAGCTGCCATCAAATTCTACTGCTTCTGTAACATCATGCTCCAGTTTGGAGCTGGCAAAGCAGACCACAGAGGAGAATACAGGAGAAAAATAGTGTATATAAAATCGAACTCAGGGCTTCATGCATACTAGGTGAGCACTCTACAGCTAAACCACATTCCCAGGATCCCTTGCCTATTCTTTAAAACTGAAGTTTCTAGGGCTGCGAATATGGCCTACTGGCAAAAGTGCTTGCATCTTATACATGAAGCCCTGGGTTCAATTCCCCAGCACCACATATATGGAAAACGGCCAGAAGTGGCGCTGTGGCTCAAGTGGCAGAGTGCTGGCCTTGAGCAAAAAGAAGCCAAGGACAGTGCTCGGGCCCTGAGTCCAAGGCCCAGGACTGGCAAAAATAAACCAAAAAACATAAAACTGAAGTTGCCACGAGTATCCTGAACTTCTTCCTGAAACACATAGTTAGAGGTTAGGTAAAAATAGTCCTAGGTATTTCAAAGCATCCGGTTTAGAAATAGGATGAATTACCTAAAGAATAATACTTAGTATACCATAGAAGCAAAGTTTGCCTCCACTGTCCCTTACTCCTTACTGTGCCTTGTCTTCTTCTTTATGTGCTAATAATCCTATTGAGCCACAAATGCTAGATAACTCATTTCTTTTCTTGGACATATTTCCTATAGATATTTTATTATCACTTGCATTGTAAACATTAAGCATTTTGGGGGGACTGGAAGATATCCCACTAAAAACATTTAATATAGGTAACACTCTTTTCATTGAAACCAACAGGCATGTTGATAGTTGTCTGCCTATTAGACTCAACTGGGCTTGTTTTTCTGTTTTTATGATTACATGCTCTAGCTTTGAAAGATATTTTTAGTGCCTCTAGAAATGATATCCTACTTCCCAAACTGTGTTCAGGCTACTGGAGCTGGCATTTTTGGAAGGTGGAAAGGGCAGCCTTACTCAGCAACTGAGAGTTAAGAGTTGAGGAAGCACAAAATACCTCTCAGACTTTTACATAGGGAACTCTCTGTGAAGCAGGGGGTTGGGAGGATTGCACTACAAATCGTGCCTCTACTAATTTCCCAGCAAATTTTGGCTGTGAAAACACCATAAGCTAAGTCAATAACAGAAAATTTATGTTCCTTTACCCTGGAGGCTGGAAAGAGTAAAATCAAGACAAGATTCGAGAGACACAGGGTAAAAAAGACAAACAACTAAAAAGCAATACTTGCAAAACTGTTTGGTGTAAATGAACTGAACAACTCATGGGGGGGGGGAGGAGGGAAAGGGGGAGGGGGAGGGGGAATGAGGGATGAGGTAACAAACAGTACAAGAAAGGTATCCAATGCCTAATGTATGAAACTGTAACCTCTCTGTAATTCAGTTTGATAATAAAAAAATATATATAAAATAAATAAATTTAAAAAAGAGGAGTTAAAAGGTGTTTATAGAGAGTCCACATTTTGATTCATAAAGGACTAATTTTTTTCCATGCCCTCTCATGGAAGAATAAACAGGGCATTTCTGGAGCAACTCTTTTTCTTAAAGACAGAATCCTCATAAACTAATTATACCCCAAATACCCCATCTCCCACAATATTGGTGATTAGATTTTGACAAGAGAATTTTGGGATAGACACACACATCCAGTGTACAGTATCCAACCTATTTCCCTTCCTTGACCTAGTTAGCTTCTCCAAAACCATGTCTGCAGGAAAGACTACTTCAGTCTATCATGAAGCCTTCACCTAAAGATCTGTTGGCAGAGATCCCAGTTTAAGACAGTGCCTTCCACAGTGGTAAATCCCATCTCCCAAAAGACCTCCACTTACTCCTCATATGTGATCACAACAAGTCGCTCCTGAATACTCAGGCAGACTTCTGTATGAGTAAGAAATAGATAACTGGATGATAACAGCCTAGAAAAAATAAGTCTGTTTTAGAAACAGGCCACGGGTACTATCTGCATTTTAGTGTGGTTAGGAATAAAATAAAGTAAGGAAGAAAGTGATAAATTAGTTTAAGCTGAGAATAAGCTCCCTTTGTCAAGGTGAGATGGATGTGTTTTCACCATAGGGGCTTCTCAATGCTGTCCAGGTTGTTTTCAATCAGAGCTTAGATACAAGACCTACAAATAATGGAAGGAAAATAATAAGAATGTTCCAACTTATTGCTTTGTCTGAAATTGCTAGTAGTGAAGGCCAAGCTGGTAAGAGCTTTTAAAAGCATCTGTTCACAAAATCTTTTGAGCAGTTCTGTAGGCTACAAGCTCCCACCAACATATCTCCTTTGAATGATCACAGAAGCTCTTTTGCTTAGTACCAAGTCACAGAAGAAAGATTCTGTCAACTCTGCCTGAACATAGCTTCATATAACATCTTAATCCCTAGCAAATCTTGGTTTCGATTGATTCCTGATTTCTCTTTTATTAAATAAAGGCTTTGCATATGTCTCTATATTTCCAGAGGGGAGTTTGCCACTTCCATCCAAATGTAATATAGCCTCTAATTACAGGAAGCTCTGTCAGTGCATAATAGACATCATGAGCTCTGGGGAATTCCAATCTTCTTCTTATTCCTTGTCAGAGAGAGAAGATAAATGAAGCATCCCCAGCTTGCGGCTTTCTCTTTAAAACCTTTCAGAGACCAAAGGGCAGTTTAAAAAATTAACTCACACACTCTTTCCTCCTGATAGAAATGGCTTGCCTTCAGATATTTTACCATATTTGTCTTAGAGCAAATGAGATCGTGGAAAGATTCCCAGACATTGAGTCAGAAAGATTAAGATTAAAATCCAGATTTTGTCATTTAATTGCTACAAGGAAATCCTCAGTTTTCTTACATACAAAATGAACATAAAAAGAACATATTCTGTCTAAGAGAATATTGGGGAGAGAAAATAAAATTGAAGAAATAACAAAACAATTTACAACAAAAATTATTTTGAAAGTATTAGTGAGGATAGAGCATGAAGAAATGGAGAAGAGAAAAAAACATTTCTACTTCCCATCAAGGAAATGAGAGTTAGACTCCTGCAACAAAATATGAAACGAAAATTTATACTAGGAATATGCATAGGTATTAAGTCCAATGGAGTAATAAAGACTAAATCCCTCCTCTTAAGCTCATGAGTAGCAGCAATTTTTATCAACAGAGCAAAGGAGTTATTTCTATCTGTCTTGAGTCTTGCCAATTTTAATCATACTATTTCAACATTTTGCGCTTTTTCTTTCACTATTTATTTGCCTTTCTTTTCTCTCAGTCCTGGCAGAGAAAGAAAAATCACTTTTATGCTTATGTAAGAAACAAACCAAACAATAATAGCACTTCAGACAGTTCCTGAATATAATTGGGTTTGTGGGATACAATGATAAACGAAGAGGCAAATCTGCCATGCTGTTTAGAAGATTAAACTTGGGGTAACTACATTTAAATCTCACCCTTCCTGGGAACATCATGAGCTACCTAACTTTTCCTACTACATTTCATTACTTTACATTTACGTTCTTACCTCTAAAATGTCAATATACTCTACAGAGTAGTTTTTTATGAAAATCAAGTACAATCACTTATACACACAGTATTACTACCAATATCACTGCTACTGTGACAGACAAGGGTCACATGAATGTAAGGAGAATATACTTTGCATTAAGTATTCTTTTCCTGCACAATTAGAAGCTCTTCTTTTACACATTCTTCATCTATGCACTTACACTGCTTATATCTAAGAAGCCATGAGATTCTTTTTGTTCTCAATCTTAGTTTTCTCAGGGTTTCATTCCATTGCTTTGATGGTCAGGTCTTGAGGCTTCTATTTTCTTTGACATCCTTTCTTGACTAAACTGTGGTAATAACTTTTTGCTCTTGGACAAGCCGTTCTCCTCTTTGCCAAGTGTTTTCTTCATAAAGCATAGAATTACTCAATTAATAATTCTTCCATTAATTTCTATTAACTACATGATTGACTCCTAATCTCCTTTAATGCCTTCCTAAACCTCTGTATTTTACTTTTTCCTCCACCCTCTCCCCCATTTCCATCCTTGTTTTTCTGAGGAAAGTGAAGTAGCTCAATGTTTTCCACACAGCACTCTTATATTCCCCTCCTTCTTTAAAGATTCCTTCCTCCTTTCTTCATTACTTTTATGGCATTATTGATTGTTTAGGGCATAGCATAAATGACAGGTGCTTCTTCACCATGCCTAATCCATATGAAAGGACTGAATTCCTTACATGTATAATTTATTTAAATCTCTGTGATGTCCTTGTCAATATTTTTCATATTATTTTCACGTTATATGTGTGAATATGCACATACTTCATGTACCATGCACCCTCGTCTGTGTACATATATTCCTGTATACCTGTGTTACTGTGGGGGACTTTCCATAAATTAAATGATCTGTCTTATCTAATGACACTGCAGTGACTTAAGTAGAATCAACCAACAATAAATACATGTTGGAGTGTGATAATTGCATTAGTTACTTGCAAATAGAAAATATCTGTATATTGAGACCTTCATGATAGCATCATATCCTAGAAAATAGTATCAGATTCCCATGTCCTTTCATCTTCTATTCAAAACTTAATTTTTTTTTGTTTCTTTGTTACAATGGCCACCAGATAATGGGATAAACTGATTTGTTGTTTTGGTAGACAGTGCTAATATTTGAAGAAGATTACTACATTATTGGTATAATGACATTGTGAAGAATAAAAACCTAAAAGAGAAATGTCAGAAACTAGGAAACATAACCAGAAATATCAGCCTTTACAGTCCTCTGGTATCAAGTGATATTCAACCATCTATTCTGCTTTCACATACAATGCCCCAATTTTGTTTATAATGCAAAAAGAATGAGTCTGTTGAAGATGAACTGAAATATGATAGTTGTCAGTAGCCAGATAGTATTGCTGAGTTAGAATATCTTTACAAAATCAGGACATTAGCCATCCATCTAGGACCGGACTCAGGGAAAATTTAGTAATGTGAAATTTGGATACAAAGATGAACTTTGACTCCTTGCTACCAAGGTAGCACTTTTTTTTTTAAGCACAACAGCCCATACCTAAATTAAGCCTATTTGTTAGTAAGCTGTAACTCTTCAGTCCAGAATTGGCTATTGCAAGTGAGTTATCTTCTTTCTAAAGGGTTGCCCTGAGCAGACCTCACCCTTTGATGAAGTTCATCATATTATTTAAGAATACAAAACCCAAACACCAAAGATAGGCCTTTGATGCAGAACTTCGGACTTCTCACTGAGTTGAATGGAAGTTGTTAATATTGGTTCAAAGAAGATTTCTGGATTGGTGCATTCAGGAATCCTTGATGTTTCTGGGCCTTTCTTCCAACCAGGGCCAACATTGCATTTAGATTTTCACATGTTCCTGCTGAGAAGAGACATTTTCCTCAAATGCACCTAGGGCCAGTGTGAGTCTTTTGAAATGATGCTGAGCCAAGTCTCCAATTGATAGAGCTTTATTGAGACCATGTTATGCAGTAAGCTGCTACACTCCAGCACTTTAAAACTCAATGATGTGTAAAGAATGCAAAAGCTGTCAGTCCTTTATAGAAACCATTAGCAGTCCCTGCTTGGAGGAGTCCTCAAGTCTCAAGTCAGCTTCAAGTAGATGAAAGAAAACCCACTATAAATAGACTCCACATAGAAAACTTCAATAGAAAAGTGTTTCACTTGGGCAAAAGTATGCAGTGGGTTTGTGCTGTGATAAAGAACTCCAATAGCCTTGAAGTAGTAATCGTAACAATAACATCACAACACACAAAGATAAGTTCTAAGTTCCTCCAAATGTAGAGACTAAATGATCCTATTTTTTATTTGTTTACTTAAAGATAGGGTCTCACTATTTTGTTGAGATTGGACTCAATTTCCCAAACTCTGGGCTTCTAATATTTACAATCACAATACATGCCAATCTTTTGAGCCTCTTTAATAATTGCATGAATTCCACTAATAAAAAAAACTTCACTCTCATAACCTAATCAATTTCCTGAAGTCTCACTTCATAGTACATCACATTGAGCATTTGAATTTATCATATGAATTTCTGGGAAGCATAGCATCAGGTTTATACAGCAATAATACATTCCATTTCTTCTTTTGGAGAATCATTTAAAGGTATAACGAAGATTAGCCAGGAGCTGATGGCTCAGGTTAGTAATCTTAGCTGTGAAGGAGGCTGAGATCTGGGGCATCTTGGTTTGAAGCCAGCTTGACACAAAGTCCTAGAGACTTCATCTCCAACATAACCAAATTAAAAAAAAAAAAACACAAAAAACTGGGGTAGAGGAGTAGCTCAAGTGGTACAGCATCAGCCTAGCAAACTTAAGACTCTGAGTTCAAACTTCAGTACTGGCCTGGAGAAAAAAAACAACTCTGGAAAATTATGTGATTATTTGGTGATTATTACAATATTGTCATTTAAGAGAATGCTTGCCATATTTGGCCAATGAAGTGATAGAAGAGAGTTGAAGTCATGTAGCCTGGATGAGTAAAAATGTATGACCCAGAGCTCAATATGACTGTTTACTTTGGTTGTTTTAGACTTCATAATTTATAAATCACTTTTACTTTTAGACCATGGTATAACCTAAAGATAAGATGGGCTTGGTACTTGTTTCACAGTTCTTAGAGCTCTCCGGGTAGCAAGATGAGAAAGTCTTGAGTAGTATAATTATAAACAATCTTTATGGCCTATAGATAGAACAACTGAAACGACAGTCCCTCATCTCGTCTGGTATGCAGCTTCCTTCAGAAATCTTAGACTACAGAAAGTTCTCCCAAGCTTAAGAAGCATACATTCCACTCAGATAATATTTAACTAATGCTAGAAAAACATAAAAAAATAGAAATAACTATACACACCCATGGAGTTTTTCTTGATAATGGCTATTGCAAAAGCTATTTCGTTTTACTTCATTGAAAGTTAAAATGAAGCCAGGTGTAGATGGCTCCTGCCTGGAATTTCTGGAAGCTGAAATTCAGAGGATCAAGGTTCAAAGCCAGCCAGGGCAGAAAAGGCCTTGATAGTCTACTTTTAATTATTTGGCAGAAAACTATGTTGGAATTGTGGCTCAAGTACTAGAGTGCCAAACAAGGAAGGAAGCCAATCAAGCATGAGAACCTAAGTTCAAACCCCTGCACTATCTGATTAAATGACAGATTTTCTTGAAATGACTATATGTTGAATCATCACATGTCACCAATGCAAACTTGATCATAAAAGGAAAATTGGAAATGACTTTTTTTCCTCCTAAAGGATATGGAGTTTCTAAGAAAGTAATCTGAGTCTTTTACTACTATTTTCAAACCAGAAGACATGACACATGAGGAAAGAATGAATGTTTGTAACTCAGTGTGTTCCTGCCAGGGTTTCCTTCAATCTATCAGCTCCATGCTGGGAGAGCTTCTTGGTCAGAATTCTGTATATCCTGTCCTGATACTTCTGATTTCCTCTTTTACAAAAGAAAACTAAAGTGACTTATCCTTGTTTTAACAATAGCACACTAAAAAGCCTTTGATGTCATTTTAAAAAATTATGGTTTGGGGAAGTTTGAATAGCTGATTTTTTTGAATTTGGTTAATTACTCCTCTAAGTGCTTCTAGAAACTGCTCTAAAAATTAAATGCAAACCATAAAACCTGAAGCAATTCAAAATGCTGTAAATACTCATAGGTGGCAATGACATTTTGTTTTGACTTCTCTATACAAATACTATGTGAATGATGCAGGGAAGAGATGAGCAATTATTTAATCTGTAAAACAAACTATTATGAGATGTAAATATTTGACAGAAAGTGAAAATGTCTGGGAAGATCATGCATATTTGCTGGTGGTGTACATATTTACATTGATTTATTTAATATGTTACCAGGCTTAATATAGTTTATATTCAGATTAAACACATCTTTTATATTTTTCTAAGTTGTAAAAGCTCTAATTTCAATACAGTAGTAGTTTCCAGAGATTTTAGGGCACAACACGCCACAGTCAATACACCCTTTTCCTTTCCTGACATTTTTTTCTTAAAAGAAGAACAATAGTATCATAAACTTTTGGAAATACACTTCTTATATTCTTGGTTAACAAAATGTACAGAGAAATCCATTATTCTCTTGTTTTTCAGTCCAAAACTGGGATTTGAACTCAATACCTACTGTTTATGTTAATTGAGCTAGTGCTCTACCAACTGAGCCATGCCTCCAACCACCCTTCCCTTTTTTTGAGGGCAGAATTCTTATAGTAGTAATTTTAAATATGATTTACTAAATGTATGCAAAATAAATATAATTTATGTAAAACTTGATTTGAGAATTTCTAGCTAATGTAGTCCCCCTCTATAAATTGATTTTGTGGTGCAGTATGTTGCAAATATCTTCCCTAAAAGTTGTAAAGGTATATAATAAAGAAAATGCAACTTCAGTATCATTTGTTAATCAACAGCTAAATAACAAGATCAATTCCCTTCTCCCTTCCCAGGAGAAGAAATCTTATCAGCATAAAGAACTCTTAATATATGGGCTAAATTCATTCTACTCAGTTCCTCTTAGTCAAATATTAAACCAATTGTCACATTCCTGCAAGATTCCCTAAAATGCTTTTATCAAGGTTCCAAAGAGTTGTCAGCAACATTTTTCTTCCTCATTTTTTATCCAGCTCAGGAGTCTATTGCACTAAGTGAAAATTATAGCCAGAACACAGTCACTTTTGACCACCTGTTATATGGGCACCAATACCTCAACCCACCTTCATTTGTATTTGGAATGGACTAGATTTCTCATTGAGTCCTGAGAGCCTGCGTGATCTTCTTAGACAACTCAGACTGTGTCAATTCTAATTGCTTCCACAATTTCTCATCTTTCCAAGATAAAGGTCAAAGTGGGTCCTAATTTTTTTTACCCTGGACCTTGACTTATAACCAATGATCATAAACCGATCCTATCATTTTTCAAATATCTACTTGATGCTCAGTTCTTTAAGGATGTGTCTACCTATTTCTTTTTCTCTGAATGTACTTTGTGTGAAAGAAACAGATTTTGTCTATTTTACTCACTACTTAGTATCCAGTAGGGGAAAAGTCTTATTCAGCAAGTGCTCAATAAATATTGTTTTAATGCATGCACCACTGCATTGCTTCTAAAGACACAAACTTGCCTTCACATTGTGAGTGATTGTTTAATGTTTGCATTCCATACATTTTCCTGACATGAGCCAGTATCCAATGGCCATTTATATTTTGTGCAGCTTATATCCTTAATGCCTACTACACACCAATCCATTACATATGTAAAATGAATAGCTGAAAGGACAGTGGTAGGTTTCCTCCTTTTTGTTTTCTAATTTGCTTCTGATATCTTATTTCAAATGTCCACATTTCTAGAATTAGCCATATATTTGCTCTCTGGTTTCCCTGTAATATCTTATTGCAACAATTCAATCTTCATAAAATAGTTTCCTATGTTGCCTATGCACTTTGTTTAAAGGAACCTATCTGGTTTGATTTACAAAAGAAAATGTAGAAACATACTTGTTCCTTACCTCAGCATAGAATGTACACTGACAATTCTCATTTCAATCCACTGTGTTAATCAAATGACATGTGTACACCTTCTTCTGTGGGTTCGCAAGAGCCACCAAAATGATGATGAGCCCACTTAAATCAGGAAAGGAAACAGTGGCTTCTTATGAGTTGGGGAGGTCTTGGTGCTTTTTGAGAGTTGTCTAGGACTGTTTCCCTAGGAGAAGGTTTCTTGCTAGAAGCAGTCAATTAAAAGGAATATTGTTATTTCCTTTCTTGCCCAAGGCATATTCACTGCAGAGCCCATGGCCACATGGGGGGTTGAGGATCTTACCAATTACAGATGGTTTAAAGGGACTTGAAGTTTCCCTTATAAAACTCCAGAAACCTGACTGCAGGTGCAAGAATAATTGTAATGACAACATATGCATGACAAGTTTTCAGATCTCTTCCAAGTGAGCCCTGGGCTATGAGTCTGTTTGTAGTTGATGGCCAATGTAGACAGCTGTGTTAGTCACATTCTGCTTGGTTTACACTGGTTGCAGAAAAATGAGAAATTCTCTATCAAACCGTCACTTTGCTGTCTAGTTAAAATGGAAATTCCATATCCTGAATTGGTTTGAATGGCCAACTTCTGAATTTTGAAGGAAAACATGTCATTGATTTCTGCTGGATCATTACTTTTCTAAAGAATTTTAGGTTGCCACTGAAATTAAACTTAGAAAACAATGTTGATTAGACTGAGGGAAACTAGATGGAGAGCCTATAATCATTTCTGACTTACTATTGATGCATACCAAGATTCACATTCACATTTCTTACCCGGCTATGTTTTAATAACTATTCAAATTTCATTAATAATTCAATATGAAAAGATTTAGCAGTCACCTGTGGGATGCCCATGGCTCATGCCCCTGATCCTAGCTTCTCAGGAGACTGAGATGTCAAGGGCTGTGGTTCAAAGTTAGCCTATACAGAAAATCATAAGAGAGTCTATCTCCAAACAAGCCAGCAAAAACCAGGCAGGAGCAATGACTTAAGTGGTAGAATACCTCCAAGGAAGCAAGCCAAACAAGAATGAAGAACTGAGTTCAAACCCTGGTATGAAACAAACATACACACTTACATATGTATGTACATGCTTGTGCATATACATATTAATTTAGTCCACATATTTCTCAGTGATATAATTTATTTCATTATTTAAATTTTTTTTTTTTTTTTTGGCCAGTCCTGGGGCTTAGACTCAGGGCCTGAGCACTGTCCCTGGCTTCTTTTTGCTCAAGGCTAGCACTCTGCCACTTGAGCCACAGCGCCACTTCTGGCCATTTTCTGTATATGTGGTGCTGGGGAATCGAACCCAGGGCCTCATGTATATGAGGCAGGCACTCTTGCCACTAGGCCATATCCCCAGCCCTAAATAATATTTTTGGTACCAGCTCTGAAGCTAGAACTCAGTGCCTCGGCATTGTCCTTGAGCTTTTATTTAATCAAGGCTAGCACTCAGCCACTTGAGCCACAGCACTACTACTGAATTTCTGGTGATTAAATGGAGATATGAATGACTTTTTTGCCCAAGCTGTAAAAGTCATCCTCAGATTTCAGACTACTGAGTAGCTTAGACTACAGGTGTATACTACCAATGTCTCACTTGTCAATGATATATTTTATTAAAATTATATAAAGTGTCCATCACTATAATGGCTCTGGGCACAAACACATGCCATTTGCATTACTTGTGTTGTTTTATTTCTGACTCCCTCTTTGGCTCTCCTAATTATAATGTCTTCTCATCTAGTACTAATTTATGTCTTGATAAAAAGATCATGGTTTTAAATGTGTGTTACTGTCAGACATTGAGCAAGCACTCAACAATAACAACAAAAAGTAAATTGCTAAAGGAAGAATGGATAAATAATTAATATATTTAAGTAGGCTTTTAGCTGTTGCGAATGTCTTTATCTTCTAGGGCATACATTCAGTCAGTAAATATTTTGTAAAAATCTCTATCACCAAAACCACTCAACAATGAACAAATCCCATTTACTGATACAAATCACATTACAAGAAGAAACAAATGAATAAATAATTGCTTGCTTACTAAAAGTAATAGCATTACAAAAATATAAATCATATTTCTCTGGCATTTATATTTCAGAAATTTCCCTTTGTATTCTTTGTCATACAATCAACCACATATTTATTAAATAATTGCTCATCTATTGTGAGTTTGGTTTATCCCTAAGTTTCAAAGTATGTGGGCTGAAACATCATTTGTACATAAGTAAAAAAATGGAGAAAGGGAAATGGATGTATTTCCCAAGGTTTGATTCTCTACAAGTTGGAGAAGCAAAGATATGGCTTATCTCTATAAAACAAGGTAAGGGTCTAGGAAGGTATCACAGAAATCGTACAGGAAATACTGACTCAGATAGAGCAGTTTATAAAATTTCTGAAATGTATTGAGACTCCTCCTTTCAATAAATGAATCCTGATTTCCATTCCATGGAGGATGGAATTAGTACTCAAACAAACAGAACAAAATAAGAAATGTATCCAATGCCTAATGTATGAAACTGTAACCTCTCTGTAATTCAGTTTGATAATAAAATATACATATATAAAATAAATAAACAAAATTTAAAAAATGAACAAAAGATCTCCAAAATTAAGATGTAAGAAGCATTGTTTTCTTGGTTTACTCTTAATTCAACCATTCATTCTGGAAAAACCAGCTACCAGGTTGTAAGGACATACATAATGAGAAATTAAATTAAAGGGTTTTTTTTGTAGGAAAATGGAATTACAGATCACCATGTTTAGCAAAACAAACCAGATTCAGAAGGAAAAATCGCATATGTTGTCTCTCATATGTGGAATCTAGTTCTGAAAAATGAATGAGATCAAGATGCATTGTACTCATAAACTGCTGTGTTTGTTGAGCAGCAACTCCTTTGTACAACTACTTAAAGATAATAACAACACTTTTGAAAATGAATGGCAGGGAGGTAAAACAGGTACTTGTTTGGCAATGTACAAATAGAATGGGGAAGGATATTATGAACAGAACTTGAAGTATTTTATACACAAACAAGGAAACCTTTCGCTGTTGTTTCAAGAAGAGAGAAGAGAGTGTCAGGATTTGATTGGGGTATTGTATACATATAGGAAATATCATAATCAAATCTTTTTATGCAACTAATACATATTAATAAAGTACAAGAAAGAAATGTGAGATTTAAAGTGAAAAATGTTGGCATTAACAATCTATTTCACTTGTTCTTTTTTTCTTCCTATGTAAGGACATATAGGGTTTTCCTTCCTGTTTTATGACATTAGAAATGGATATGGTCAATGATATAGGCTTTGGAATCGGGAAAGCTAGTATCTGATGAAGGTGTTTTGTGGGCACACAACCTTGCAGGTGTGAACTTCACAGGAGAGTCACTTCTGCAATCTGCCATTGCAGAAGAACAGCAAACCACCACTGCATTTTATAGTCACTAGCAACTAGAACAGTATGAAAATAGCTTTTAAAAACTAATAACAACAAAAGCTTCAGCTACCCAGACAAGAGTGTGAGGAGTGGCAGATGCAAGGTTACAAGTATCAAGCATCACCAGGGAAAGCCTTGCGGGGATTTTCAGAGAGCTTTGCATAGCTGGAAGAAAGAATCATACTCAAGCAACTTCCATTTTTTAAAACAAAGCTATTAAGCTTTGTCTTTTGAAAATAAGTACCTATTCTTGTAAGTGCATTCCAGATCCATGTTCTGCCCCTAACCCTCTAGTCTTTTCATTAATCAAGGAAAATTGTATCTTTTTTTTGCAAGTGCTGGGTCTTGGGACTCAGGGCCTGAGCACCATCCCTGGCTTCTATTATTTTTATTTATTTATTTGCTCAAGACTAGCATTCTGCCACTTGAGTCACAGTGCCCTTTCTGGCTTTTTCTGTCTATGTGGTGCTGAGGAATTGAACCCAGGGCTCATGCATGCTTGGCAAGCACTCTACTGCTAAGCCATACTCCCAGCCTGAAAACTGAGTCTTTTATGATCAAGACTGTTGCTAATGATTCAGAGACTTGAGAAGAAAAAAAGGTATACGTTAAGTTTATCAACTAGAAATCCAAGACATCAAGTTGTGGGCGGTCTTAAATTCTCGAAGTTTGCCAGTATACCTACAGCTTCTTTATTTGTCCTTTTCCATTAAGACCATTAAGATGCATCCTATTCCCTACTTAAAGTCAGTCATATAATAACTGATACATTAATGGCATTCTGAGGTAACACACTGTTCTAGATAGAATACTTATAAGCCATGTTGCTCTATGACCCAAATTTAGCATGAATGAAACAAAAATTTTCACTGGGTTTAGCCCCTGAAATTTCAAAGTCACTTTGTTTTTGCAGCATGACCCAGACTAAGCTGACTAACACATTCAAGCTTTGATTAATGCATGAGAAGATATAGATGTGAAGGACAAACAATAACACTGTAGGAAAGAAGAAGGCTGACACTGGGCTTGAAAACATAAATTCTAAATGGAAATTCTAAATGGGCAGAAGATTCCACAGAATGAAAAAGCAATTTACCTAGCTACTTAAGAAGTGTGTTAATCTAACTGCATTCATGCATTTATTGAAAGAAGAGTTGGCTGGCTCTTGAGTTGCTAGAGTAACCCCAGGAGTATTCTGAGAGTCATAGGTTGCCATGCATCTGAGGGCAAGTTCATGGGAACAACAGGACTCAAGGATTGGTTGCCAGATAGAAAGCACTTGATCTTTTTCTGACATAAAACAGGCTCTGTCACATTTCATAGAGGCAGCCAGAAAGCTTCCTGTGTGTTTGCATGTATCATTGTTCAGGAGATACACAGTCTGTGGTCTTGAGGTTTCTGAATTTTTTCAATTTGTAATATATACAGCTGCACAAGCTAAATTTCCTCCTCCAGAGATTTAATTAAGTAAATTGCATGCCATGATTCTCATTCTATCTGTTTGATTAGTGTCCAGTGAAGAATTGATTGTTGTCAAATCTCATGCCAATTTGATTTTCTCCAAGGTCTATAGAATATACTGTTTGTTTCCCTACATTGAGTTATCTTTGCTGTTGGAAACGGTGGTATGGATTTTTTAGGAGTGGAAACAAAAAATTAATAATAACTAATCATTTTCTCTAGTGATTTCCATCCTGTTGAATGTCAGAATGCCACTGTCTTCTTTATATCTAGCTGTGCTGTATCATCGAGACACAATTATATGGCCAAGTATGCACATCAACTCTCAAACTCAGTTGAACCACTAAAACCTACAAGCCATATGACTGTGGACATGTTACAGAATTTCCTGTATCTCACTCATCATTTATTAAGCGAGGAAAATGCTCATCTCCATTTCACATGGTTGTTGGTGGATGTATATATAAACTAATATCAATTAAGTAGTAACATATCTGAAAGTGCACAGGCTCTTAATAAATGTTAACTGTGATTCTTTTATATTGAACTGATTATTTCCATGGGTACATTTATTCATCAAATGTGTCGTCCTTCTACTGAAGATAAAAATGGAGGAAATGAAAAGGAGTTTAGGAATATTAGAATCTGTAGCTTATATGTTTTTTCTAAACAAAAAAAACGATTGTTTTATGTTCTAACAAATCACACACACATACACATATACCAACATATTATCAGACCCCACTGATATTTGATAAGAATAATATATAATTGAAATGAGAGACCAACTTTACTATATGCATGGGAAAATGGCTACCACTAAAAAAAAGAAAATGAATAAATGTCTTTTCCATTTACTTTCCACATATTATAACATTGGGCCTTGGTTTCCTCGGCTGCATTTTAGTGAACTTTCTAATTGTAATTCTATCACCCAAACAACTGGATAAGTATGCAGTTCTCCTACTTTGCCATCAAAGGATGAAAAAACACAGAAGTAAAGAATATAGAAGTATGTCAGATGATGTCCAATAAGATTCTGTCTACCCCTTAAGGGCAGAAACCATCTTCCTAAGGTCTCGTCTGCCTATAGCCTTGGAAGAGGCTAGACTTAGCTGACCTTTAACTCAAACTATATGTTACAGCTTTAAAAATCGAGTGGGTAGATATGTAATCTGTCCTGTTTATTTTTTATCATAAGGTCAATATTCTCTCTTCATAATTTCATACCATATGATTTTAGATTGGGGTAAAAGGTTAATTCCCAAAGTTTCTTTTGTATTTTTATTTTTGGAAAAAAAACACTTTATTGACAGAACTATGTGATCCTGTTAATATAAATTATCTTTCAGTTAAAAATAGATCCAAATTCTGCCATTCTTCTACACAGCAGAGAAAACAGTCTGAGCAACAAATGGTTATTTAGATAATTCATCACAAAAAGTTTATTCTTTCAGTAAGAAACAAATTAGTCCATACAGTCAAACGTTTGCCAAGTTTCAGTGTTTGAAAAGCTGCTACTTGCAAACAGACATTTACTTTGACACATGATTCATAACAAAATGTGGGTATGAATCATAGCAATCTATGATCAAATCCCTTGTTGCTCCAATTTTTCAATGGTTTAGCTTCTCATGCTAAATTAGCTAATTAGCTTTGAACAAAGGAGAAGTCAGTGTGGTTTCACTTGCTTGGTCATCACTAACAATAAGATTAAGTCATGGTAATGGAGCAATAGCATTTCTTTTTTAGCAAATCAAGACCTTCCAAATCCACACTGTGACTATGTCCACACTGAAAGGAGCTGAAAAACAAAATATATGTTTTTATTCTTTACCTTGCACTAAAAATAGTCTTCTAAGTGGAGGTAACTCAGAAATACTGCCTACTTGATAGCTAGAGGTGGGATTAAAGCTACTCTTGAATGTGCTACCTGCTTGCTTTCTGTCACAATGGACAACTTGATTTACATCATCCACTTATTAAAGATGATTATTCTTTTATTTATGCTCCCTAATGCTTTTTTCCCCAGCTCTTCTAGTGGAACTGAGCTTCTATTTCTTCATTTCTAAAGAAAACATCCTTCTTGCTCTGCCCCCAACATGCAGGAGATACTTGGCATAGAATGCTCCACGGCTTTTATCAGTGCAACTGCTCTTGGCACTGTGGGAGACACACTGAAGTATTTTATTATTCTTATGACAATGAGATAAGCATTAATTGCATTTTATAGGAGTGGAAATTATAGTTCAGAGGAATCTTCTAATGTATCCAATGACTTCTGGCTTCTAGTACATTTTCCTTCTGACTGTTTTCCCAAATTAGAACATGGGACTATTCTCTCTGCTCTTAAACAACTTTGTCCAATCTCACTTCTTGTGACCCTATAGCTGTTTTGAACCTAGTAGGCAGCAATATTTCAAGACAACAGAATCTTGAAGATAGAAAACCTCCATAAAAATCACAGGAAAACAAAATCTTTGAATTGTTAGTCATATATGAGTTCTAGTGTCCCATCTATTTAGAGTCTACCGTAATCCATGTCACATGAGCAAAAACTTCAAGTTCTTGACCTTCCCCAAGACTTCTACAAATTCCTTGGTTAATTACTGTACTTTTGTTTACACAGATAATTCTGAAGAATCCTGAGAAACTCATAAGAGGAAAACAGACACAAAAAATTTCCTTGACTTTCTTGGGATAGATTAGATACCTCTCTTAGCTCTTTTTACTACTGCCTTATTGCATCCCTTCATTACAAAACTTACAGTAGTCTGTATTATAAATATTCTCTATTGACTTACACACTGCCCCACACTTCCAGATCCCAGAGACTAGATGTTGTGTTTTTTCTTTCTTTTCTTTTTCTTATCTTTTTTTTTCTTCCAAATGCCTAGCACAATGCTTTCCTCATAATGGTCAACAAAGCTTTTGTGGAAGAAAGAAGAGACAAAATATACTTAAAATATCCAAACACAAATGTCATATTCTAAACAATCCTGTAGACAGAAAATCCCTTTACCAGCTATATCCTCACAACAAAACAAACCTCATCTCCGCTTGCAGGAAAGGAGAGGCTGACCCATTGTCCTGCTCTTTCCATCTCTTACATCACTGTCTCAGTATGTGGATGTGGGAGACTGTGGGGATCCAACAGACAATACATAATGTAGTTGACAGAGACCTCTGACACCCACACACGGGAGAACCATGAGGAAAACTGAACTATAAAATTCTAGCTTCTTCCTCCATTATAGCACAGAGCTAGAGACAATTGGCTCTGCTAAATAAATCCCACATTCAGAATTTAGCATCCTATGCCCATAGTTCATAGAGAAATGCCAATCATGAGTATAGACCATACAACATCACATATGTGATGTGAAAATAGTGCAGAGAACATGATTTGGCTTCACTGAATTTTAATATCTATAGGTCCCATTTGTTTCACCTACAAACAAGAGAACTAGACATTTAATCTTTGACTCTTTCTTCCTTTCTCTCACTCTCTCCCTCCCTCCCTCCCTTCCTTCCTTTCCTCCTTCCTTTCTTTCTCTTTCTTTCATCTTTCCTTTTTAAAAATAAATCCTATCACTTCATTGCCCAATTTTGTGGCAAATTTGTGATCTTCCAGCTACAGACTCCTGGGTTTCTGGGATTGTAAATGTGGCCTACCATGAATAGAGTCAAAATATTCTGTAATTTTATGATATTTCACTAAAATCAATTGGTTTTTAGGTGTAGGTCATATAGATGCTGATCAAAACTAACTTTGCAAACTGCCATGGATATATTTTTATGTTTAGAAATGTTACTCAGGTCTCAAACAAGCTTCTATAATTGTTCAAAAGACCTTTTTTGACACTGTGTTGTCACTTGTATCATGGTTTAGGGAGGGAAAATGGTTGTAGACATCACACAATTCAGGGAATTTAACTACCAAGTGAATCAAAACTATATTGGCAGAAAATAAAAGGATCAGAGTGAATTTATTATTCAACTGATAATTTAGGATCCCTATAGTTACCTTTGAAAAGAGAAAGAAAAAGACAAAAAAACCTACCAGGAGTTTCAGGCCTTGAAAACATTTAAGCAAGTACATCCACAAACACAGGTTTATGAAGGATTCAGACCACTGTCTCACATCAGAAAGAAAATACAGAGGATGAAAATGTATTTTTGTTGTTGTTGTTTTTTGTTTGGTTTGGTTTTTGTCCACTTTGGGGATTTCTTTCAGGGTATGGGCACTGTCCTCGAACTTTTTCTGCTTTGAGCCACAGCACCATATCCATTTTTTTGATGGTTAATTGAAATTAAAAGTCTCATAGCCTTTCTTATCTAGGCTGGCTTCGAACCATGATCTGCAGATCTCAGCCACCTGAGTTGCTAATTTTCCAGCATGAGCTACTAGCAACCAGATGTAGTTGACTTTTTAATATAATGATTTGTGAAATAAACCTGGAGACTCAATGGGAGGCCAGTGGTTTATAAAAGAAACACCTGATCCACATTCCATTATTAAGTAAAATAACATCAGTAAACATATACACAACAGAATGAAGCCATTCTACATGGGTAGAATGTTCAAAGAATAAAACCAGCTATAAAGATGGGAATTAGAGAAACAAAATGAGTAGGGACAACCACGGTGGCTGTGTGCGGATGTCAGGAGCTAGTTGCCCAGTCTCACTGTCCATGTGTAAAAATTGTTCTGAAGGCCCTGGGTAGTCGAGAGGATTGTGGTCTGGCCTGAAGTCAAAATATTTGATCGACCCTCAAAAATGTGGCAGCCCCTAGTCACAGACCGTTTACGATAAACTCTTTTGATTCAAAATACTGTTGGTTATAGTTTCCTCCTCGTGTAGGCTTTGAGAGTAAGTATGATTGCTTTGGCATGCTAGCATTTCTGTGATTTCACTGCCACTGTTAATTGTTCCCTGGAGATTTTGGCCTTGTGTCTGAAATTTTACTGATTTTCAATGAAGGTTTATATTAAATTCTCCCAGAGAAGTACACTGTAAGGATGATTTATATCACCATCTGTCAGTGCTCTTCACGTGACAGAGTAATTTCACTTACATAATGGGTCTAATATCTCTTTTCTGATACAGCATTTCCTGAAGCTCTGTGTCACAAAGTTTTAATTTAATGCCAACAAGGAAAAATCTATATTTTCATTCTCTCTAGGTAACTGCTGGTAGGGTCCTTTTTCCTTTCTATAGATGTTTAAGAGAGAGCAGATGGCAGATGAAATGCTTTTCTCTGACTTAAATTGCCATCCTGAAAAACAGTCCCATTTTCAAGTGGCTTGTTTCTTCATGGGTATGTCTAAGTCATTCATTTATTTTTATCCCTTTCCATATATATTAATGTACTGCCCACACTCCAAGACACTTACCTACATACTGAGAAGACAGGGGCCTGATCCTCTTCAGAGCTGACATCCATGGATGAACGTTTACACTAACAAAGGGGTGTCAGAAAGTGACAAGTGTTAGAAAGGAAATACACGAAGCCATGGTCAAGACAAGTGGCTACATTCGGTTGATGGAAAGGTCAGTGAAGACTCCTCTGAGGAGGCTATTGTGAGCTGAAATCTAAAGGATGAGAGAAAGCCACCTAAAAGAACAATGTAAACGTCTTCTATGTATTTCAAACTCTCTACACAGCAACAAACTAATTTATTTAGTTATCTGTTTATTGATTCATTGATTTACAGAACTGGGGCTTGAACTCATGTCCTAGGCTCTGTCTCTGAGTTCAAAGCTAATGTTCTACCACTTGAACCACAGTTCCACTTTTTAGTAGTTAATTGGAGGTAAGAGTCTTGTGGACTTTTCTGCCCAGGCTGGCTTTGAAATGTGATCCTCTGATCTTATTCTAGTCTAGAGTGTCTAGGATTGCTGGCATGAGCTCCCAATGCCCAGCAAAATTTATTCATTTTAAAACAAAGGGAATACTGTCATCTTTCCTATATAATTATGCATAAGTAGATACAGACTGTATGTATATAATGTATATACCATATATAATAAGATGAGTCAAAATATGAGACTGTTCTTAGATTTATTTTTAGTCACCAATCTAAGAAGTGTGATGCTATTATTTAATTCATATAAAGAAAATTTATTTTTATTTTAAAGTATTTTCTTTACTATTCTCTCTCTCTCTATATATATATATTCAACTACACGAAATATCTCTAAATAATAAAAATACATTGAGGATTTTTGCCCTTTTGAAACAAAAGATTCAGTTTTAGCTTTCTTCAGATGTAAGAATTGTTTCTTGTCAGAAATTATTTTATTTTGGAGATGTTATTTTTATTGTAATGGTGATGTACAGAAGGGTTACAGAAACAAAAATCAGGTAATGAGCACATTTCTTTTTGAACAGTGTCACTCCCTCATTTTCTCCTTATTTTTCCCCTCTTGAGCCCCCTGCCAAGTTGTATAGTTAATTTTCAATACAGTGTCTAATGAGTACCACTGCTACATTTGTTTACCTTTAGTCCCACCATTTCTGTGCTTCGCCTTTCCCTCCCCCAAACAACAACCAAAAAACCTTACATACAAGATAAAAAATACAGAAATCAAAAGCAGTGACAAAGGGGAAAAAATTTTCATGATCATCTTTGTAGTCGGTGTACAAACTGAGAACAGTCTGAAACTGACTCCAAGTTCATGGAACAATAGATGCAATAGAAGATTTATGCAGATATGTATGTTAATGTTTTTATCTTTTCCCATGTCAAAAAAATGTACCGTGGATAATTCTCTCTCCATCCCCCCCACTTGGTAGTGAGGTTTGGCTTTAGGACTTTATGAATATTAGCCAAAAGCGGTACCATGTAAGCCATGCCTTTTAGACCTTTTGGTTTTTTGTTAGTGTCTCATTAACATTGCCCCAGCTGACCTCAAAAGTAAAATCCTCTGCTGGTTAAGTTGCTGGTATTACAGGAATGTACAGCACATTCATCCTCACAGATTTTTCTTAAACATATATTTAAACACAGACTAGCCTCTACGCATCTTATCCTAGACAAGTTATAACTTTCCATTCAACTGCTCAAAGTGACTTCCATTTACTCTCTGTTATATAAATAAATGGTCACCAGTTGATATTAATACCCAGGACATTTTTGATGACCTCCCTGACATTTTAAGTGGAATTCTGTTTTTTTGTGTTTTCAGCAGAACCAGAATACCTATACTGAAAGGAATTATAGTGGGAATCTCCTGAGAAAGGTGGAGCTGAGAGCTTGGCAAGTACCCAGAATCTGCCTCTGTGATTGTGTAGAAGAAGCATTTGTAAGGAAATGGAAGGACTTGGAAAAAATTATATTAAGTGAAGTGAGCCAGACCCAAAGAAACATGGACTCTATGGTCTTCCTTGTTGGGAACAATTAGTACAGGTTTAGGCAAGCCAGAGCAGAGGATCACAAGAGCCCAATAGCTATACCCTTATGAACACATAAGATGATACTTAGTGAAATTAACTCCATGTTATGGAAACAATTGTTATATCACAGTTGTAACTACTTTCAACGTCCCATCTGTATATGTAGCTTCTATTATTGATGATGTTCTTGTATCACCTTCCTGTGATTGTACCTACACTATCTCTGTAATCTTATCTGAGTTTATTGGAAACTGTGTATACTGGTATTAGCACTAGGAAATTGAAAGGGAATACCAAAATCGAGAGACACAGGGTAAAAAAGACAAACAACTACAAAAGCAATACTTGCAAAACTGTTTGGTGTATGTGAACTGAACACCCCATGGGGGGGGGGGGGAAGGGAAAGGGGGAGTAGGGAGGAGAGTATGAGGAACAAGGTAACAAACAGTACAAGAAATGTACCAATGCCTACATATGGAACTGTAACCTCTCTGTACATAAGTTTGATAATAAAAATTTGAAAAAAAAAGAAGCACCATTCAAGAAGCACACAGTTACCTTCTGTCTTGTATATTGAGTGGAGGCTAGTGACTACTGTTAGATCTGGGCTTTAGTTAGCAACCACTGCTACACCTTATCCTTTCTAAACACACCAAGTTATTTTTTTCTGCAAAAAGTTGATATTCTTCTTCTTTCCTTTAGTTCCTAAAGGATGATGTTCAGCCTCCTTAAATGGGCGATATCCTCACCATAGCTCGCTTTCCTTTTACCTTCAACCACTTACTCCCTGCTGTCCAGTCTTGAAACCTCAGATGCTCAAGCCAATCATAATCTTCCACAACTCATCAATATCCTGTTCTTTCAGTTGTGCCTTTTACCCTCTGCATGATCTGCTTTGAACTGAAGTACTTTCCACAGCCCTCAAATCTTGTAAGCTGCTACTCACTTTTCAAGATCATTTCCATGTCTGCTTCCTTGGTGGAGCCTAAGATCCACAGGCAGTGGTAATCACTCCCTAGCTTGTACCCCTCTAGCCTTTGATCAGAAACTGTTTCATAGGACATATCTAAATAACATTTACATTTTTCACTCACTCCTAAATCTTTATAATGATGGTGGAATAAGTGAAATAGTCAATTAAAATAGAAAATTTTAATCTGAATATATTATGAACATGCTAAAAATAGTACCAATTTATCAAAGAGGCTTCTAACACAATGTGAATACATCTCCTATCATGGACACAAAGTCCTGAAGAGTTTAACTTTCTCTCTGTAGGTAGATCCTCACTGGCACACAGGCTGACCTTGCCAGCAGGCACCATGCCACAGGAACAGATGGGCTCTGATAATGATGGCCAATAGATTATGTTGTCTATTAATCAATTTTCGTATTCTGTTCATTTGTGTTCTTTATGAAAGGTCTGTTTAGTTTAAACTTGGGTGTCTTAGGTTAGGTACTTACATCTGGAACCGTGATATAAATGTATTAAGTGTGACTTTGAAAAGATATAATGAAATGCTTTATTTGGAGATATAATAAAAGGCTTATGTGGTCAGCCAAAAAATCATATGAAAGGGATAAGGCTAAGAATTTAGAGGTATGTAATACCATTCACACATCATTATATAGTACATATTTATTAACTAATACTAAAGCCATACTCATTTCCTCCCCTTTAATATTCAATTAACTAGAAGGTCTAAGCTTTGTAGTCTTCCTGCATTTACCTCCTAAGTATCTGGAATAACAAATGTGAGCAAACATACCCAGTTCAGAGTATTGGATTTTAATTACTAAATCATAAAAATTAGGTCTGCTTGAAATAGAATCAAATATGTATTTCACAGAAATGTGTGTATGTTTAGACTGTGTATGTATATATGTGTGTGTATGTGTGTGTTATGTATGTATGCATGCATTCACACATTAATACACACATTTAATCATATTAATTACAACCTCCTTTTTATTTCTTTTATTAGTGTATATTAATTGTACAAAGGGCGTATTTTGCAATATACACATGCATGCATATGGTGTACTTTGATTATGTTTACTCCCTTTAATATTCTTTCTTCTCCTTTAAAACGTGTGTGTGCGCGCGCGCGCGCCAGAGTGAGGGCTTTAACTCAGGGCCTAGGGATTTTGCTTGGCTTTTTGGCTCAAGGCTTGCTTTCTACCACTTGATCCACACCTCCACTCCTGGCTTTCTTGATGGTTTTAATTACCGTTTTGTGACTCATTATCTCTAGTCTTTGTATCTCTTCAAGGATATATTAATTATATCACACAATTAATCTCTGCTTAGTCTTTTACCAACTACAGGTGATATTTTTGGAAGAAATCTCCATGATGATGCATTAAAGTATTTTGCAACAAGAAATGTGTTAGCTTAAAAACAGAAATAGTGGTATCAAAATATATTCTTGGGAATGCATCTGAATCATCCTCTCTTAAAATCCTTTCATCTTTCCATGTTTACCTCAGCTCCTTCATCTTGGAAAATTGTATTTCATTTCAGAATTAAGCCTTTTATGCCGAAGACTTTCTTGTCTTCCCTCAGTAAGTCTGTACTCTAATTTAATTGCTGACTACAAAAACTCTGATTATCCCAAAAGCAGATAATCACTCAATTTGTTTACTAATGAACAAACACAATCACTCTTCTCACTCAAAAGATCCATGTTAGTCCTGTGAATAAATATTTTTCAGAGAAAGCCATTAAATGCATCTCTGAATAACAAAACATCTATAGGGACTATGTTTAGTTCTAGCTATTGAGACATCTACAGATAATGAGAGGGACCAATAGGTATATTTGCTTTAATTTTCCAGAAATTGTCAAAGACATATCAAATATGCTATTGAAATAAAACACTGAGTAGTCACAATACACCTTATGGAATAAAATTATCTGTCACCAATTCTGCAATCATCTGATAAAAACCAAAAGAAAGATTTCAAACAGTCAAGACTTACTAAAAACCCCATTAAAAAAAACAAAGTATCCCAAGCTAGAAATGACAAAATTATAAATCTGAAAGTTTTTTTCAGATTCCAGGATTATCAAAGAATAAAAATATTATGTGCATTATGTTTTAAAAAGAAGGAATTAAAAACATGAGAGAATAAAATACTAAAAAATGAATGGTTATCTCTGAATAAGGTAACTAATCTTTCATAGGAGAAAGACATAGAGTTTAAATGAAAATTTCCACATTGTGTTAGAAAGCAAATAAATATTTAAAGAAAATTAACTCAAGAAACAATGATCCAAGGAAACCTTACAAAACTCAATCCAAAGAAACAAACAGATAAAAAACATGAAAAAGAGAAGGTAGTTGGAAAATGGGTTTAAAAAATTTTGGCCATATTTCTATTTGAATTTGCAGATAGCATTGAGAAACAGAAGTGGAAAAGGTCAAACTTAGCCTAAGAAGCCTTTCTTTCATAATGTCTAAAATTTCAGTAGGCAAGCAGCTTCAAAATTCACGATACCATTTAAGCCCTGGCCAACTTTCCTTAATAAAAGCAGCACAACTGTAGACACATTGATGCTCATCCAAAAGCTGAAATAGCTAGAGAACTTAGAAAAGCATGAAATCTTTATTATGTTCAGCACAGAAGCCCTCTATTTTATACCAAATAGTACCTATCTGCTAAGATTATTAGAGCAGTCAGAATGAGATGGTAGCACTTTTGTCATTATGAGGTCTGACCTATAAGACACATTAGTCTAGCACACACCATGAAACTAAAAGAATAATGATATTTAGGGTGATTTCCTAGGATTTATTCCAGTGAGTTGCAAAGTAGCCTAATAAAAATGTAGTTCACTGCTTCAGATAGGAGCATCAAACCATGAACAACAATAGCACAGAGAAAATTGCCCTTTTTGGCTACTAATTCTTTTATTTGATTGATTTTTTTTTTCTTTTGGTAGTTTGTAGATCGGAACTGTCAATCCTTCGAAAGGCTGCTATGGTGTCAGTGATCTATACCTCTAGCCTTGGGTTTTGTTTCCTTTGTTTTTTTTTTGTTTGTTTGTTTTTGTTTTCTTATTTAGGATAGGGTCTCCTCTACCTGGACCCAGACCTCAGCTGCAATCTACTATATCCAGGCTTCTCAGGATGGTTCTAATGGCAAGGTAGTTATCTGCCACCACATCTGCCTATGGATTGAGAAGTAGTCTTGCAGTCTCTATACAGTCTCACCTTGAACCACAATCTTCTCATTCTCAGCCTTCCAGGTAGCTGGAATTACCAAAGTTGAGTTATTGGGGCCTGGCTTTTGGCTACCAATTATATTACTAAACTCATATTTTTCTTTCCTGAGATTTTCAGTTATTGACTCCGGGGAAGGCAACTGTCTGAGTAAGTGATACCCACAAAACATAAGAAAGAACACTGAACTTAATTCAAAAGGCAAACATAGCCACTGTGTGTATCTTGCAGCTGTGGAGAATTATAGTGTGCTCAATTTAAGATAGAAATATTTTAAATACTCATCAAATTAAAAGATTGATGCCTTGCGTTCAGCCATAACATGATCATTTACAACTCTCATGTCTAGCAAAGTATTTGGCCCAGCGTTGGCAACATAGCATGTTAGTGACTCCAGGAGTTTGAGGGAAGACAGCACAGCATCACTATTGCCAGAATCACTATTCCTTGTTTCCACTTGGTGGTATCTAGTTGTACTTCAATCTCAACTCAAGGATGAATTCTTACAGGATGTGTTTCCTGATTGGCTCCCATCATTCTGGATTATTCATGTGTCCATCTATGAACCTATGCAAAATGTTTATATTAGTGCCAAACTACTAGGAAAAGTTGCCACCTCATGGCTAATTAGTGTGTAAGTCGGTCACTATCTTTAAAAATGAAATTGGGTTTTATTTCTCGTTTTGCTGGTCCCAAGCTTACTGCTTGTTACCTAATGAACATGAAACCTGTACAGATAGGTAAAATGGCACCTAATAGGCATTCAATTAACATTATTCAAAAATGGGGATATAAGAGGGTCAATGGATGGACTTTTTGATGGATTGATGGAGAGAAGGAAAAAAAAAACATGTTTCTGTGTCTCTTCCAATGAAACATTTAAAAAGAGCATCTAAGTTACCTTTAAACCAGAGCCTTATATAAATCTTACTTGCAGCATGATTTAAGATAAATTTTACTAATTCTCTTAGAGTAATAGAAATTGCAATTGTCTTCCTTGAAGCTAAAATGATTAATGAAATTGTGGACGCTAGGCTTGCCAAAGCTACTCACTTATAGTACGCTGAAGCATTTAGGGACACGCAAGAGCTTTTTCAAATCCTCATTTAGTTCTGCAGCTGGCTTATGCCAGGTTCTGGCACAATCTCTTTCATCTGAGAAGTAAAGCCATCTTTTAAATTAGAGGGTGCAGTGAACTGAGCACCATACCCAGAGGACACAAACGGAAATCATTTAGAGGTGCCTGCGCTTTCCCTTCACTCAGAATCAACACCAAACAAGCTAGTTCAGCAAACTGAGGCTATAAATAATATACCTCACTTCATCATTTCAGTTGCCTCTTTGTACAGCATCCAAGATGCCCACAGGCCTGGATAGAGTAGCCTTATTAGAACAGCAAAGGAATAGAAGAGCCCTAACTAGCTAATCACAATACTGTCAAATTGCTACATCAAACAACCATAATTCACTGAATAGTGTAGTTATTAAAATTCTGGGCTCTGTCCTTGCTGTGACCAGAATGATAATAGCAAGGCAATCAGACTTCTGTGCAAACAGTGGAACATATTGGAGAAGGCATAGGTCAAGCTATCTCTTGGATCTATTCAATGAACACTGCTCGCCAGAAAAATGAAAGCATGATCATTCCCATGCCTTCTGTGATGTGCAGAGGAAAATGTCCCACGTCCTCTGAAAGCACCGGTAAAAGTTCAAGTCTTAGTGTCCTATAAAAATCAGTAGAGAAACTCTACACTGAAACCACCTTTCACAATTAAGAGAAGCAATAACAAATTGGCTAATTAGAATAAGAATAGGCAAACACTATTGTCTCTTAAGTGCCATTATTAAGGATTCTAAATATAGTGGTTTCCACTGTAAAATTTACAAATTATTTTCCTCTTTCTTATAATAAATCTTGGCACCCTTGTGACAAATGCTCTAATCCTCACTAGGCAGAAAAGCCCTAAGCTAATATAAAATGAACTTTTTATGAAACCTATGAATCTAGAAGAGAAGCAATTGAATTAGTCTTGGCATCAGCTTAAGACCCACTTATACTGGAAAATTACCAAATTTAACCCAACGTAACTCTGTTATGGTTTAATGAAAAGCAGTTATAACAAGTTGTGAATGAATCTTTCTTCCTGATCAAGAGGGAACAATACAATTACAGCAAACATAAAACTCCATAACAATGATTGGAAAATTATTTTGTTCTCAAAACAAATTAGTTAGAACATTACTACCTGAAATCACAGATTTGAAATCTGTTAATAATAACTGCTTCTCATTCTGCATAAGGAGGCAGGCTACAAGGGAAATATCAGAGCGAGTTCAGGCTTTCCTGTCTCAGCTATGGAAAATGGCAGTGGTATATGTTCTTGTTTACTGAAGATATGCTTACACTCATTGTAATGGTGGTAGCTGGATTTTCTTTATCCTAGTCTCTATAATGTAGATATAGTTAGAAAATCAGAGTATCAGATGACAGAGGGACAGGACAGAAATGGATTTAAGATCATTGCTGCCTAAATTTTGAAAGATATTCTGTGATGCATTAGCGGTATAAAAAATGCAAACCAGATTTAAGCTTGATTTAACTGTTTCCCAGAGGTGATAAGTCCCTCAACTCTCAAGAGCTGAGATGTGGATATAATCTGGTGTGTGTCCTACAGGTATGGGTGTGTTGGGAGCTTGTTCCCACTGTGGCAGTGCAGAGGGAGTGGCAGACCTTTACTTAGGATCTGAGGCCTGTTGGGAAGTGATTGGGTCCTGGTGGCACTGACTTTCATGGGAACAATTCCTTTTGGTCCCTGAGTTTTTTTCCATAGAAGGTTGTTACATGAAAGAGAGCCTGGCCTCTGTCTCATCTGAAGTTTCCTATTGCACTACATGCACTTTCCCTCAAGCAAGGGTCCTGCGGGTTGCCATGCCACATCTATTACAGCCAGAAGAGCTTGCCTCTAATATGTAAACTTTCAGCTTCAGAAAGTATAAGTTCAATAAAATGCCTTTCTTTATAAGTTTCACATCCTAATTTATTTTGATATAGTAATAAAAATTGATCAAGGCATAAGGCCTCTAAAAGAAGGTACACAGGGACTCTCTATTTTATCACTTTCATATCCCCAGAAAAAGTAAAATGCCAAACAGGAAACAAATTCTTGTGTGAGGTCAACTTCTCCAAACATTATGAATCAAAAACTTAAAAACGATATCTATGGAATTGAAAGTCATATGAGATTCACATAAACACATTGCATCTGTACTACTTAACCAAAAGTTTACATGTTTATACAATGATACCTTTTAAATGCTGTTAATAAAGCATACTCATTTAACAGAGGCAAAAGCAATTTCAAAACTGGAAGTTTCAATCCTATAAACTGTGTACTTTAATCTACCTAATTTATAAATATAATTTATAATGTAAATTGTAATGTAAATGTAGTGTATAATTTGTAATTTTTACCCCAAAACTGAGATTGCTCCAAATGTTCTATTTTTTCAAAGAAAATAATAACTATAAAATGATACAAAAACAATATAATAGATAATAATTATATGTACTATATGTAAGGTTAGCCAGGAAGGAAACCCGCTACATAGTTCTGGCAGAAAAGACTTTACTTGTGGGGAGAGCAAATTGCCAGCCCACACAAGGTAGAAACGTGCGGAGACAGAGGGGAAGGAAAAAGGGAAAAAGAGAGAAAAGAGCTAGAGAGAGTAAGAGAGAAAACTAAAAGAGAGTCAGGACTCATATTGAGCTGGATTATATATGGAAAGGCAGGAGATATGTCCGGGTGGATTGGGTGTGACCTCAGAGAAGGAGGAGGTAACTGCCTCCAGGTATTTCAGTTACCTAGGTAACACAGGCATTGGGCACAGACAAACAGGTGAGGGGCATCTGAAGGGAGGACCCCCCCTCCCAGGTGTGGACCTTACAATATATAGTAAATCTTTTAGAATGTCCAAGAAAAATTTTGAAAATCAGACATATCAAAAATCATCTAAATTTCTAGTTTGGGTATAAATCTCTTACAGTGGAGCTTTTCACTTTCTTGTCTTGGGTTTTGAAACTTCTAACATGAGAACTGTGCTCGCTAAAAAACAAACAAACAAAAACAAAACAAAACAAATTATTCTATGTTGATAGTTCTTTTAAAAAAAAAATTGGCGAGGGGTTGGGGATTTAGCTCAGCGGAAGAGCACCTTCCTGGCAAGTGAAAGGCCCTGAGTTTGGTCCGCAGCTCAAGGAAAAAATAATTGGCGAAAAGATTGAATAAGGGTTTTGCTACTGTTGTTTGTTTTGCCCAATATAGAGTTTGAACACTGGGACAGGGTCTGCAGAACTCCAACTGGCTAGAAGTTCTGGAGTTTCTAACTGATGACATAATGTAGAGTGATCTAAATTCTTAGGACAAACCCCTCATTTGGGATCAGATATTGTCTCCAGTTACATAGTAGCAGAGTTGATTTAGAAGACCTTTAGCTGGCATCTGGTCCACAGGTGGTCATTATCATCTGCTCTGTCCTACTGTATTCAGAGAATCTTTTGCTGCATGTTTCTGGAATTCCCTGTTTCTCAACATTCACCTCACCCTCGCCAAACTCCTCAGTTTATATGTCTGTCCTGATCATGTTCAAGTTCATATTTTCCACCTCAGAATTTCTTGTTTCTTAACTACATTGTATTGAATATCTTCTGTCTGTAGCTTGCAACATCTTGCCTACAACATTCCCAGAGGTGAATAATGTTTGCCTTTGACCACAAATCTGTCTCTTGCGAAGAACCCTATTCCAGCCATGGCCCCATCTTCAATTCTTTTATCCAATAAAGAGATCATCCCAATTGAGTTCTGTCTTCCTTAAATGCTGCCAACTCCACTTTCTTAGTATTTGTGACTTTGATTCATTAATATCCACTGTCATCATTTCAGATTAGGCCATCAGTTACTGATATCTGTCATGAATGAAACATTCCTAACAGATGTCTCTGTCTACAGACTTCGACTTCAAGATTGTTACTACAACCAGAGTCACAGTTCTACAATTCAAATCTGATTATGTCAATCATTCGATTATACTTTGCAAGGTTTATAATATTTTACGAGCTCATTTATCATGGTTTGTGAAGCCCTTCATGGGCTTGGCTCTCCAATCTTTCTCATTTGCTCACTCTGTGTTTTATGCTTATAGCCATTTAAAGTAACTGGCTATTTTCTAAATTTCATAGCCAATTTTATTTTGGAAATTCTGTATCACTGTGTTCTCTCTCATAAGCCAATCTTTTGGTTTCAGGTTAGATGTCAGAACCACTAGAAGATATTTCTGATTCATCTGTCACCCTCTGCTTTGAGAAATGGATGCCTCTCTTAAGTGCAACTACCAAAGCACTTCAGGAAACTGATGATTTTCCTGTCATCCACTCTAGAGTTTGGCTACTCTTTTTTATTTTGTATTTTTTTAGGTCTGAGACTGAGACTCAAACTTGGTGCTTTCATACCTTGGCTTGTGCTCTACCAAATGAGCCCCACGTCGACCCTGACTTCCTTTTTTAAAGGAAGTTGTCTTTTAAGTTATATCCAAAAACAGTTAACAGGAAAAAACAAAGACTTGAGATATTAAAGTTGGTTACTAAAGAGGTCACAGTGCCTTAATATTGAATAAATCAAAAGTATTCTAATAATAAATATATTGTTCATATTTGATGAGATGTTATGTTATGATCATCTAGCTATGAATTTAATGCTGTAATAACCCATTTTTAATAGCATCATATCATGTTCATCATTATGCCACATCAAATGGGTACCTTCAAGGCTCTTTCTCCATTTTCTCTCAACAATGTATCAAAACTGAGAGAATTGAATTTATGCATCATATTTGTATTATTACTAAACTAGCTGATTGGTAAGAGAGCTTGGACGTATTCTACTTACATCTGGTTATGACAATGAATTTTGAGCAATGATTTCTCACTTAGAGATTGGTATTATAACCATTTTATTCATAAAGAGAGTTGTCAAAATAATCTGCATACCCAGTCTTCCAAGGAAACATGGATCCAATTTGCCATCCTTGAGCATCATTCAAACCAATAGCCAAAGATAGTGGGGGTAAAATAGCAGTTATCCAACACAAAGGTTCTCCTGTGCCCTGTGGTCAAGATCACTGATTTTAAACTTACATATGTTTGGATCAGTAGCAGGTGACAATTTCTAGTTATAGTGTCATGAATAAATTAATGATTTTGTTTCTAAATTACAAAAGTATCTCTACTTAAAAGTTTAAGATTTTTATTAAGTCAGTATTTAGGATGTTTTTATAAAATCATCAATATATATACACATATTAGTTTGTGTTAGTATATACTATTACTAGTATATACTGCTATTAGTATGTACTAGTGTATATATACATATATATTTATATAACATTAACTACATTAACAATACTTAAGTCTAATAACATGCATTTATTTTGAGCAATCATATATTAAGTTATTTCATTTTTCAGAATATCTCTGTGAGCTGAGTCTCATTCTCAGTACTTGACAAAAGAAAACAGTACATAGAAAAACTATATACTTGGGAAATTCACCTATCAAGTGCAAAAGGGTATAAATCAAGAAACTTAGTATCTGTCTCCTAACTAGTATTCAAATGTGCCCCCATTATTCCATATTTTCATTACAAAACTGAATTTCAGAATATTTCAACAAATTCTTCACACATTTAATTTGTTGATGCTTCTCATTTTATATGTGTACATAATTGTTCTTATTTTATTAATTAAAGATTACTAACTCCAGAACTGTTGCTAGTTTCTTTGGGGACCCTCCAGTGGAGATTAAAATTTATGAGAATCTTAACAGACACAAAGATCTCATCCATTCCTAAGTATAACATGGAACATAATAACATGCTCTACATTTTGAACTCCTTCTACTGGTAAGTAGATAACAGAAAGGGCTTTGTAAGGATTCAGTTTCTTTGTTCAGCTAACCAAGTTAATAACCCTCGATTTATATTACAAAAAGAAAACTAACTATTTTACAACTATTTTTTTGCCTGTTCTGGGGCTTGAACTCAGGGCCTTGTCACTGTACCTGAGCTTCTATTGCTCTAGACTAGCACTGTACTGCCTGAACCAGAGCACCACTTCTGAATGTTTCTGTTTATATGGTACTGAAGAATCAAACCCAGGCCTTCACGCATAAAAGGCAAGCACTCTATCACTAAGACACATTTCCAGTCCTACAAGAAAATGTTTTCTTTAATAATTGAATTTCATAAAATCTGTGCCAAGTGCTTTATCAATAGATAGGCTTCTGTCCTGTATGGAGAGAGATATTCCACAGGAAGAGTTTATTAGAGAAGTTAGAAAGGGCATTTGTCAGAATATCAAGAACTCAGGCTTACAGGATAAGCTCCGTGAAAAATAAGGTCAGACATGGCTTAACGTTTTGCATCTTTTTCTTTTTTTTTTCTTTTTTTCTTTAAGTCTTGATTGCCTTCCTGATAAAATGTGCAAGATACCCAGAGCTGGACACAAAGATTTAATGAACTAGTGACCTTCTTTTAACATGAAAGTGTAGGAGGAGAACTGTCATAACATAATGTACACAGCCCAGTAGAATTACATATCAAATAACAAAGAATAACCCTAACAGATAACATAGAATCTAGACAAAAAGTTAAGGCCTCTGGGCTTGAAATGGCACATAGGAATTAAGACCTTTTGTAAGAGAGAGACAAAGATTCACTAATGGGACCAAGGTCTACTATATACCAGTAATGAGAAAATCCAAAGGAATGAACTTTGATGTAGAAGGTTCATCTAGATCAGGTGATCTGGACACCGAACTTTTTCCACCAAAGCTTTATATTGTGTTTCAGATGTATGTGCTTTTGCCAGTGGTTTCCCTTACTTATTGATGCCTCTGTTCAATTTTAGCTGTCTCCTAACCTCATCTAATCCATACTTCCCTCTAGTGAACTAACTTCAAAGCCTCCACAATCATTTCCACTCCTCTGTTACCCACTAAGTACACTTCCCGCAAGTTTCCCAGTGCACCTGGCCTCACCACATTCTCTATCCACATAGCAAAACTCATTTTGGTATCTATAGATTTCAGGGGTGAAACATGAGCATGGATTAAACGTAAAGACAATGGCTGTGTGAAGATACTCTATAATTTTTGATGCTTTAGGAACTAAATATGAGATTTAAGTATGCATTAATGAATGTCTCCTTTTTTAAAGTAATGTGACTCAGCTAATAATTGTGCTTGTAATAATTGATTGTAATTTGTCTGCAGCTCTCTGAAGACCTTCCTGAAAATGAAATCGACCATCTTTGAGTGATAATGTCAGTGGGATAGAATATGTCACTGGATAATGGTCTCCTGCTGTGTCGTAAATGCCAATGCAAGCCAAAGGTTTTTATGGGGAAAACGTCATACTTAGCCAAGATTTTTGTTTTCTGTGTGAAAGAAGCTGACTCTGTAAGTCAGCTTAATATCATAAACTTGTGCTCAATACAGACCTCATGAATGTAGGTATTGGATGCTTAATACAAACTATGATAGTCCAATGACTAGCTCTTACATAAATCCAATATTCCACTGGTTTTAAAATCTCCAGTTCCTGTCCATTTAGCTCTGAAAATTTGTCTCTCAGAAATAAAACACTTGCCCAAATATGATTTTAAGTAATTGTCTAGCTTCTCTTATGTGAGGTGTTTTGAAAATGTATACATTTATATTCAGAAGAAACTGGCTAATTAATATGCAGAGTTCTAGCATCTGTATTAAAAATTATATGAATTGAATACTGAAAATCCTCAAATCAACAAATAATTTACACTTTTAAACTATTTTAAACAAATAGGGTTATTATGAATAATCAGTAGAAACTTGATAATTACACGTCTTTGAGAGACATTCCATGTTAAAAAAAATACTTAGAGGCATACATGATTTATTTTGGTTGATATAATAATGTTACCCAATTTCATTCCCTGAATCTAGAAAAAAACATGATACTATTAGTTTTGTATTATACTACAACTTTCTAAGATTGAATTTGCTCTGTAGGGAAAGCAGTAAAATGAAATATAGATCCATAACACAAAATATATTGGCCAATGAGAAGCAATATGTAAGTCTAGGTAACACATTTTCCTAGTACACCCTACGAGAAAAAAATTGCTCTGAAATGTGCTGATATAGTAGCCTGCTCTGAGTCTTGCTGGTGGCAGTCATTAAAGAAGAAATTGATATCATTTGTAACCAAAAATATAAATATAGTAAAAAGACAATTTTGTCAACAGTCTGAAAAAGGTTAGTATAAGTTAAAGGTACTGTTTTCCAGACATATACATTCAGGCCACCAAGGTATTGGGTTTTAAAACAACATTTCTAGCCTTGAAATTCCAATGAACTAAAGTATCTAACTTAATCTCAGTGGTTTGCATTTTTAGAAACGTGAAGGAATATGAAAATTACATATTTTGTTTTTTTAAAGATCATTTTGTAGATGAATGCAGCAAAGCACAAAACATTCACAGCTTTCTTTTTCTTTTTCTTTTTCTTTTTTTTTTTTTTTGCCAGTCCTGGGCCTTGGACTCAGTGCCTGAGCACTTTGCTCAAGGCTAACACTCTGTCACTTGAGCCACAGCACCACTTCTGGCCGTTTACTGTATTTGTGGTGCTGGGGAATCAAACCTAGGGCTTCATGTATATGAGGCTAGCACTCTTGCCACTAGGCCATGTTCCCAGCCTCACAAAGTTTTCATTAAAAATATTTTCCAAACATGTCTTAATATATCTGCTTGTGAAGATTTAGAGACAATATTCAATGTGTGAAACAAATACAGGAAGAGAAGCTCCCAAGGAATTAAAAACTATGGTTGTTTTTTTATAGACATGGAAGAAATAAAGCCAAACTGATTTAAGAACTCATTTACTCTAATTTTTTATCAATTTAGTGCAAATGTAGTTTAACAAAATCATCTAAAAATATGAAACTCCTATGTATTTTTAGTAGAAATATTTTAAAAATAGTCTGCTTAGATTTGTGTCTGAGGCTGAGCTCTTCTTTGCTGTAGGACTTTAGTTGGGTAGAAACATAGCTTCACTTGCCCAATATCTTTCCAACTACCTATGTCTCACTTTCCAATTACCTATGCTTCTCTAGTTTGGAATATCAGGACTCACTTTTAGCACCACCTCTTTATTATTGATTGGTGATTGCATTTTTCTCAAGAAGAGCAAATGACATAAAAGCCTTATGGAGAACTTGGATCAAAGTCAAGATCTCTGCTTATTCACATAGATTGATTATTATGACACGGTTCTTTTGACGCGAATAAACAAAAATAAACAAAAAAACTCCTTTGCAATGCCTATCAATAATGTGTCCAGGAGTTATAAGCTGAAGTTTGTTGACCAACGTTGAATTTGTAGGAATGAAGAAGGGAAATACTTACTGATAATAAAGGGTTCAGGGCTATTTGGGATGGGGGAAGGACTGAGGGGCAGTTTGCATTATGCTTTGCTTGGATGATTTTGAGCCAGTGACATTTATCTAATGATCTCAATCTTTCTACTTATGTCTATTTATTTATTTATTTTTGTGGTGGCACTGAGGTTGGATAGCAGGGCTTCACACTTGCTAGGCAGGTCCTCTTTCTATTGAGTCAGGCCTCCAGCTCTTTATATTCATTCTTGACAATGAAGTTTGAACCCATTAGAAATATTAGAGAAAGACCTGGAGTCTTTTTCTGGAAGACAAAGTAAAGAATTTAAATCTCAGTATATCCAAGGTTTGGCTTATTTCATAGTCCTTAAGGATCAGTGCTCACTGTTGGAAGAGATCCAATGTGGATTCTACCTGCTCCAAGATTAAAAGCCCTTTCTTGGTAGGTTATCATTATGAAATAGATCACTGTGATGGTTTTACAATTACTATGCTGAATTACTGGTTCCAAGTGAAAAAATAGTAGAAATAAAACAATTTTTCCTGTAATTTGAATCTTATTGTGTCAGTTTAGAAGACATTCTTATAACCCAGAGCTGATTTACTCACTCTCAATCCACTCTATCATTAATGTTTTATCCTGTCATGAACATTAGCTACCATAACAGAGAAATCCAGTGAGGTATACAGTTCTTACTTAATTTACTATGTTGGAATTTTATTATTAAAGTTGAATGAGTAATTATTCACATGAAATAAAAATGTTCACATATAGTAAATGTAAAATAATGAACTTTTGGTCAACACTCATCCCATTTTCATGGTATTGCTTTACAAAATTAGGAGTCAGAATACTCACAATCTTAAAAGCGAACCTGACAGCATAATCAAGTTCAGTAAGCCTCTTGAACAAGATGGAATTTCCTTGCTTTAAACTGTTTCACAGTTGTAAGATAAGCTCCTACAAAGATGTATTGACTCTTTCAAACAATAACTTCATTTAAAACAATATGCTATGGTAAATAATGCTGCAATGAACATAGTTGTGCTGGTAGCATTAGTGTGGCCTTGTTTGTGATTTATTGGGGTAAATGCCCAGGAGTGGGACTGGTGGATCACAGGGGACCTCTATGTAACCTAAATGCCCCTCAGTAGATGAATGGATCAAGAAATATGGTATATAAACACAATGGAATTCTATGCTTCCATCAGAAATAATGACATCTCCCCAATTGTAAGGAAATGGAAAGACATGGAAAAATCATATTAAGTGAAATAAACCAGGCCCAAAGAAACCTAGGTTCCATGATTTCCCTCAATTGTAATAATTAGAAAATATCTAAAATATTTCTAGCAAAAGATCACAATAGCTCAACAACTATGTACTTTTGACCATATAAAATCATGTTAGTTGAAATGAACTCCAAGATATGGAAACAATTGTTTGTTTGTTTTTTAATGTACTGGATGAAGTTCTTTCTTTTTCTTTCTTTTTTCCCCTTTGTTTTATCCTTTGTTGTCATTGTTTATTCATTTGAGCACCCTGTGTCTTGTATATACGTTTATCTGATTTGGGAAAGGGAAGGGGAATAACAAAATGGTGAGACAAAAGGTGGAACAATGCAACAGCAATACTCACAAGACACAATGTAGGAAATGAAGTTTACAATTTGAGGGGAAGGAGAGTTTGGGGGGAGGGAAAGTGGGAGAAAAGGAGGAAGGAGTTAACATTCGTAGGCAAGAAATGTCTTTATTACCCTAGTTATGTTTGTAATCAAGCTGTACATCACCTTTACAATAAAATAAAATTAAAATATACTAGAGGATAAATATAATTAAAGAAAATGGTATGTTATTGATACTTACTGATTTAATATTGAGGTAAAGCATTAATACAACAATCAACTTCTTCTGAATGATGTGATTTGAAAAGTGGGACTAGGACAACCATTGATCTGTTAATGATGATATGATTTATAAATCACTCTGTTAGGTCAAACATTTCCTGCTTCTCCAAATTTTCTGCAATGTAAATAACCTTGTGGTGAACAGTCATATTAAATTACTGACACATCAAAATCTCTTATTTCACCGAACACCTTTCTTGTGGCCATCAACAATTATTTTATTGGTGAGAGAATTAGTAAAGAAATTAACCAAGATAAAGGAGAAGATAAAGAAGGAGCATGATGAAGAAGCCTTGAATAACTATACCATAGATCAAAGTTAAAGTACAGGACTTCATGTTTTGCCCTTAGCCAGTCCTCTTAGGGATTGCTGATATTTGTTTCTGGCATGTGTGTATTATCAACACGAATATTCTAACACCGCATTAAAATTTATATGTGATTTTGCCTTTCCAAGGTATTACCACATAAGAAAAGCATGAGAGTTACATAAGATACAAATTCAAAAATCACAAATGACTACTCAGCAACTATTTTAAGCCTAACGTTAAATGAGATGATGCTTGCCAGGATATATCATACTAATATGTTCCTTAGATTTATTATAAGAGTACTTAATGAACAAAAGCGTATCTTTTTTTCTTGTGGATTAAGAAAAATATAATTAACTTTAATAGAACTGTGGTTAATATTTAATAAATACATAATGCCCATAGCTATCTTAGTACCCTTTATGATTTATTTAATTGAATTGTAAGTATTTGACATTCTCCACTAATTTTATACACAATTATTTTTGAGAATTAAGCCTCATACATCAATGCCTCAATCACTTTGTCAATGCTAACTTGGTAAGTCTTTTACATGATAAAGATTTCCTGTTAGTTTCCCTTTGTGGATTTCTACACTTAAACTGCATATTCTAACACTTATACTAAAGTCAAGCTGTTTCCATCTGTCTAGGCTACACACCGCATCACTTAGTACTATGAAAAAGAGCAGTTTTCTTACACTCCTGGGACAAAAATCACACAGAAATCAGAAGAGATCCAACACATAGAAATTCATTTCCTGAGTGGAAGAATTGCAGCATTATGTAGTGAAAACTATTAGTTTCCCATTGTGTTTGTAATGAATAATTCAAACAACCAAACCCTTCAGGGCTGGACACATCATCACCAGAAAGCAGTCATAGTCTGCCCAAGCATGTAGAATTCATTATTGCAGCATTGTTTCACTGACCATCACAATGACCCAATCTAACACTGTACTGCATGCTATGCTGAAATAAATCCTTTCCTTACTGCTACGCTTGGAAGCTATGAGTGTATTGATTCTGACACAGTGGAGGATAGCTCAACTTCCATCTTTTGCAGGAAAACTTCTCTTCCCAGGTAATCATTGATAGGGACTGACAACAGTCTTCTGACAGTTATTGTCATCCTTCCAGTTCACTTGTCCTCAAAAATCCAAAAGGTTATGTCTCCAGTAACAATTAGAGCATTGTGATAGCGCCTTGAACACCTTGTGGATTTGCCATCTGTGAAGCTGGGTCATTCCAACAGCAATTTCTACAAGAATTGTGCAGCCACGAAAACATGACACCGTGCAGTTTTATATGCACAGCCATCCTGGTGAGTGTTATCTGCTGAATTGCAGAAGCTCAGGCATATTAAAATTCCCAAGAATCACTCACAGATAAGAGGTTGTATTTAACCCTTTCTAAAGTATTCCCAAAAACACATGGCAAAATAATGTCAAGTTAGCAAAAAAGAAAACATGAGAAGTGAATGTAACATAGAAAGTGAATGACATTTTGTCAAATTTTTACTCTCACTTTCTTACCTCCTCTTATTCATGTTCTAGAACCATCAAGTATTATAAACTTTGTCTCTGAGTTCATGGAAGATGTTCAGAGCCAACTGACATTCAAACAGGAATGACCTAATGTTTTGTGATATATGAGACTTATTATGCAACTCCTTTAAATAGTGCTTTTTTTTCATTTGCTATCTCCAAGTCAATAAGTGTTGATAAAAAGTCAATACAAAAAGCAAAGAAAGGTGGGCCCATGGTGCAATGGATAACGCGTCTGACTACAGATCAGAAAAAGCAAAGAAAGGAGAAAATTTTAAGAAACAGATAAGAAGGTCTAGATATGGAGGAAGGGAGGGAGAAAATATTACACATTATGGTAACTGTAGATTTGGAGCTAAAATGCTTTGAATTGTATGTTATTTCTTGCCTGTGGGCATCTTGTTTAAGTATATATAATTTTTGCTTCCTACTGTACACAAAACATTTTTACCATCATCATTTACAAAAAAAATCCAAGTCAGAAGCATATTCATTTGGAGAGGAAAATTTAATTTCCAATATAGCTTATTTGTATATTATTCCAATTATATGCCACAAAAGCGAATCTCGTATCTTTATTAGTATACAATCTCAACAGCTAGTTTAGTCAAAATTCTAAGAGACTTAAATTGTACATGATGATTTGCATTTTATTTCCAAATATGAATAAAGTGAATGAGCGCAGGAAGCTCAGAAAAACAAATAAACTCTAACATATCCATTAAAGTTAGTACTGTATAGGAACACAAAATGCGTTATATCTTTTATAATTCAGATAAACTAGTTATAAGAAGCTACTTATATCAAAAAATAAATATAACTCAGTATCAAACAGATTTCGTAGGAAAAATGATGAGCACAGCTTTTAAGGCAGTTATTAAAAGCATTAATCTGAGAAATAAAGAAGAATGGGAAAAGTAACCTGTCAAGAGAGTCAATAAGACAAAAATGCCTTAATGCCTTAAACTAATGCCTTAAAATCTACAAGTGAAGTGTAGTACAGTACTATTGTTGAGTGAAAAAAAAAGCCACCTTTAGAGACAACATGTAGGTTCTGAGTTCAAACCCCAATACTGACACTCATAAGCATAAAAATAACCTATGTGTTGAGTATCAAGTTGACACAAATTTTAGTACCTGTAAATATTACTTCAAATAGTTCCTGTGTCACATCATTTCAAAATCCACTTTTTATCTCAGGAAGTTTTATTCTGATCAGTTTCCTCAAAATTGTTCCAAATGATGCATTCTTTACTATTGACTAGCATAGTTCCTAGATACACACACACACACACACACACACACACACACACACCTATAGTGAGCTTACTGTCATATTCATTGTGCAAACAAAAACATTTCAACACCCCCTCTAATGGTCTTGAAGTGCTCATTAACTACTTGCAGTGTGTCTCTTAAAGGAAGTAAAAATTCAAACTCAAAATGAATAAACAAGAAGAGGCCAGGCTTAATTTGTCTGAAGTTGTCCGTGGGAACAGAAATTTCCACAGAGGAAGTAAAAAACAAATGAGACTAGACTACTTCTACAAAATCTCAAAGTCAAGTAGTATAGACATCAGCAATTATGTCCCTCAGAAGCAATGAGCCAAAGGATGTTACGTGATGTGGTAAACATGTTCCCACTCATCAGAAGCTCTGTGGAACATGCTGTTATTTGTTTCTTTTCTCTGATAGCAATTTCTTTATTTATTTCAATTTAAACTTTGTAATACCTCCTCAGATTAGCATCCTTTGTCTTAACAGAATAAAATTAACGTGCTTACAAGGTTTCCTCAGCTATCAAGGAACTAAAAGGCAGCTGCCAACTCCTCTGAAACAAATGCAGCATGGGCAGAACAAGAAGGGGAGAAGTAGTTCAGACAATCCTGTATCCTGCTAGCAACTTTCCCCTTAAACACAGAAACCTCAGGCATCAGCACTAACAACCGTGAAGGTGACACTTGAACAAATCTAAAGAGGTGTGAGATCTCTAGAGGTTTGGCTTGAACTGTCTATTTAATGCATATTTGACCCAGACTAAAAGGAAAATATCAGGTTACCCTGACACAATTTCCCATGTTGCTTGAATTTTCATTGAAAGGCATTTAAGAAAGTTACTTGCCCTTATGATGGCTCAGTAATTTGTTTTTTGTACAGTACTAATTTAAAAGGCATCAGTAACATTAAATATTTATTATTTTGTATCAAATGCCTTATTTCATATGAGTCGCCCAACCCCGCCCCCAAAATTGCTGTAAATAATGCCACCTCTATTTCTACTCATCAACCTTTCTCTTAGAAAAAGCTTAAGATTCTTGTCATTTATAACAGAATTTCTTTCTGACCACTTTTTATGGTTCATTTTCTCATACTTTACAAACTTAGTATTTGTCACTATGCTCCCAAACAGAATATCTGAAGGTCAAATATGATTTCTATTAATATTAGTCATTATTTGAGAAAAGGAAGAACTGTCTGAAACATTTACAACACATATGGCCCACCCAATGACATAAATGGTAGAAAGCAATAGTCTACATTATGAAACACAACTGTAAGATTGATTGTTCCAAGTGTTTTTAAGGCAACAAAAATTCTTCATAAATCTGTGAAATAAATGTTAGTATTACTTGAAGCTCAAATGATTTACACACTAAAGTGGATTGTAGAAATTTTGTGTTGTCAAAGTCTCAATGCTTATGTGCCTCTGATCATATAAAATAATATTTATCAACATGAACTCAAGGAAAGGAAACTAGAGGTTTTTCCTTTGTTATTGTTTTTGTTGTTGTTGTGTTTGTTAGTTTATCTGCCTTTGGGAGAGTAAATCGTCTACAGAAATGGAGGGACAAAGATGACCAAATGTAGCAGTGATAGTCACTAGACCCTATGTTGAAAATGAACCATACAAATTGTGAGTAGTTATGGGAGGGAAAAACTGTGAGGGAGTGGAGGAAAGGATGAAATTGACTAAAAGAAAAGTACTAAAAAAAAGGAAAAGAAAAAGTACTTACTATCGGATTTATTAAATTGTAACCCCTTGTACATCTCTTACAGGAGTGACAATTAAAAATAGAAATTAAAAAAAATTCTGTGTCATATGCAGAACTCAGCTTTAAAATCCAAAATTAATATAGTGCCACTAAATTAAAAATAAAATATTAATATTCTTTTACTATGGGAAAAGAGCTTTGAAAACATTTCACACAAAAATCTCTCACAAATTTGATTTTTTTTACATTTTCACCAAAGTAGCAATATATTTTCAAGTTCATAACCTTAACTAAAATTCTTTGTACACTGAATTAAAATTGAGCATACTGCTTTTATTTTTTTAGACCAGTGAAATTATACAGGTCTGTTTTCTGGAAAATGAAATGCTTACTATTTTATAATAGTCAACATGGGCTTTTTGTTCCTTACTTTAAATGCTATTGAATGTCTTATTTATTTTATTTTATTCTATATTTGTTCTGGGGCAAGAACGCAGGTCCTAGGCACCTCTAAGCCTCCAGAAAGAAGTTCTTAAAGACAGTATTTGAACAGTAGAATCCAGGGAGCAGTGGGGGACACACCTGTAATTTTAAATACTCAATGCCAGTCCAGTCAGAAATAACTGAGGGAGACTCTACAAATAACCAAAACACCAGGATGCAGGAATGGGTCAAGCTTTAGAGCACCTGTTGAGGAAGCAAGCTAGCTGAGTGCATACAGAAGAAAAAGAAGAGGAAGAAATAGAAAGGAAATGGAAGAAAAGGAGGAGGATGAGAAAGAGGTGGAGAAGAGTTTCTTTCTGATTAAGAGATGTGTTTCCGTTGGTAGAGCACTGTCCTAGCACATGTGAGGGTCTGATTACTGCTAAAGTTTAAGACAGACAGTGTGTGTGTGTGTGTGTGTGTGTGTGTGTGTGTGTGAGAGAGAGAGAGAGAGAGAGAGAGAGAGAGAGAATTGATTTGTATATGAGTTCAGCAGTTCCTCATTTCACTAAAGTGGATGCACCGAAGACTTAAAGAATATATTTGAAGTTTGGCCGAAATGTAATGTGACAGCATTCCATGCATTTTCAAAAATATTCCTTTTTCTACCTTAAAATATAGACCCAAATATTTTAAATGCATTTTTACTATCTCCAAGTAGCTGTATAAATGGGTTTCAGTAGCACATATTTGTGCACCTTGATCAATGTTACTCCTTCCATCATTCTTTCCCAACCACAACCAGCCCCTTTAGTTTACTTGGCTCTGTTTTCACATATGTCCATTGACTATTATGGCTGCACTTGGCCACCATTCCCTTTCCATTTATGTACTCTTTCTCATTGACCTCCTTCCTCTGACAACACATGTTTCAGCTTTCTGGCATCAATTGTGCTAAACTGTAAGTTAGTTATGCAAAAGAATTGCACCATTGGAATCTTCCTCACATGCCATATTTTAGTTAATACATTTGCATATGTATGCATGTGACCATGTATGTTTATATATACATATATATTTATAATTTAGATGGAACTTCCACATGTGAAAATATTACTTCTTTGTCTCTCTGAGCCTGACTTACCTGAAGACATCCAGCTTCCCTAATTCACAGCTCCTCAGGCCTCTCCTGAGGAATTTATCTGTCCTGCCCTGGGCTGAAAATGACTTTAGGGCCTTTACTTTATCCTGTAAGGTCATACCTAATAAAGCCACAGAGACTTCATCTTCAATAGCCTAGTGCCAGTACGAATAGCTTTCTGAGTGACTGACATTGGCATTGGCTCCAGAGAAACCATAAGGGTCCTTTCCAGAATCTCTCACATCCTTTCTACCTAATTTTTGTATGTTAGAAATTTTTCTACTGTTTTTCATTCCACGTGTTTTTAACAACACATTTTGCTATTTACATGTCTTCTAAGTACTTATTTTGATATATTTTCTACATTTTCAAAAAATGTAAACATGTAGAGTGCATAACTGAAAATTTATAAATGAGACATAGGATACCCTTACATTCACATTATAATCACAAGTTAGTCAACTTCCCAATGCTCTGAGTAAATATCTATTGCAATTAACTTGATAACGGAAATACTTCTTTTGGCTCATGGCTTTAGTCCTTGGTGACTGAGCTCTGTTGTTTTGGGCCTGTGACAGTATAGTGTATCATGGTGGACGCATTAGGGTGGAAACCTGCTTACGAAACATCCACTAGAGCCTGAGTAATCAAAGGAAATCATGTGAAATGTCTGTGGGAATTATAGAAGCCCTAACCCTTTCCTTTATCCTTGGCTCATGACAAAAGTTTCAAAAATCCAGGTTTGGGAGATAAAAATCCACTTTGGGAATAGACCATATTATCTTTCTCATTACAGAATTCCTGCTGTTGTTCAATAGCCCAAGACATTGGAGAATAAACACCTTTGACTCAACTTCTAAGTACTGATTACATGGTGCTAGACATAGTAATTATTGATCTAGGGCTAAAAGGTCTTAGGAATAATTTATTACTTGACAATCATCAGTAGTCTGCTCCAAACTTAATCTAAGGGCAAAGAAGAAACAAGCCAAGAGTAAGATGACCATTATGAGAAACATAACTATTTTTTTCTCTTGTCATTGAACCAACTTAGTTTCTAGAAAATTAGTTGCAAAAGGTTTCATCCCAAGCTTTTTTTTTAATAGTTTATTGTCACTCTTTTTCTCAACTATCTAGTAGGGTATGCAGGTAAACATGGGGTAGACATGAAAATGGTGCTTTTCTGGATATATGTGTCTCAGTTCCCAGGGAAAGACCAAGACACAGGCCATGTGGCCTCTGCCTCATCTTGTTGAAACTGAGTGATTTAGTAAGAAAAACAGTAATATCTCTTCAAGGCAGATGAAGAGAAACAGAAAGAAGTGACGTCCTTATTTCAGGCTTACCATGCAAATAACCCATACTATGAAACAACCCATAGAGTTAATTATCACATCATATCATAGACATGGGATCATTAAGGTACTTATTGCACTGCCTACCAGATCTGGCCATTCTTTGGCTATTGAATTCAAATGCATGCATAGAAGGAACAGTTTAATGTCAGACAACCTTTACAATTGATAGTAATGGAATACATGCAATCAACATGTAATTTTTCCTAAAACTCAACTCCCATGCAGCTGAGGATGGGGGTTCCTGAGGAACAGAAACAAAACTAGTTCAGAGAGTGACTTTGCTTCTCTCATACTATAGCAGTAAGAATCTTTTAACTTTGGCTAGACATAGTTGTACCTGCTAAATTTCTTGCTCATGGCAAGGGAGACACAAGGGGCTTCATGAGTTTGAAGCCAGTCTGGGAGAAGTTAATAAGAAAAAACAGTACAAACAGAATGATGAAGGAATAGCTCCAGTGACACTTGCCTAGCATGTAGGAAACCTGAAATTCAATCCCAATCGTAAACTATATGAACAACAAAAGTATGTTTTTGGCTCTGAATAAGCATTTCAATACAATTGTACTTATGGTTCCACTGTCAGTCCCATTTTAGGTGAATTTTGCAGAGGGCTCTGGCTCACTTGTTTTCTGGATTGCCCCCAATGAATCTGAAGAATTATAACCACTCTCCCCACCTTATCCACCTTCCTATCTATTTATATGCCTGCCTGGCTCACTGACACCACCTTACTTTCCATTCTCTAGCTTCTTCTGACCGACTTGCTTGTTGTAGAAGCCACACATAGGGCAACACAAATCAGACAAGCTCCGACTCCACATAGCTTCTATCCTGACTGTGCGTATGAAGGAAATGCCTTCCTATGGCTGCAGGGTCTCACAGATTGGTACATTACTCCTAAAAAAAGATCAAGTTGAAAAAAATCATTCTTATGGGATTTCTAGAGGGACAAAATAAAATCACATTTTTCCTGAAGAGACTATCTTCTCTCACAAGACAGGCATGAAACCTGTTGCTTGTGGGCATAATGTTTGTTGCTATAAACCTTTCTATTTTTTCTCCTCCATATAAATCGTCAAGGCAAACCTTCACTTTCCTTTGGAGACTCAGACTCATTGATCATGTGACATTGCTTTACTACCAGAAGACAGCTGTGAAACTCCTCACTTGGTACAATGAGCTGAGTAGGACGATGGCTTACTCTTGTTAGACCTAAACATTTCCATAAATGTAGTTGTGATGTCATGGCTCACCCTTTGTCTAAGAGCAGACATAGCTGTAGAGGGAGGTTATGATGTGTATTTAATGCTGATGTGTTTTTTTAAATTTTTTAATTTTTTAAACTTTCCACGAACTTCTTTTTTTTTTTTTTAGTTTTTATTATAAAACTGATGTACAGAGAGGTTACAGTTTCATACATTAGGCATTGGATACTTTTCTTGTACTGTTTGTTACCTTGTCCCTCATACCCCCTCCCTCCTCCCCCTTTCCCCCCCTGCGGTGTTCAGTTCACTTACACCAAACAGTTTTGCAAGTATTGTTTTGTTGTTGTTTCTCTTATTTTACCCTTTGTCTCTCAATTTTGGTATTCCCTTTCAATTTCCTGATTCTAATACCAGTACACACTGTTTCCCATTCACTCAGATAAGATTACAGAGATAGTGTCGATACAATCACAAGAAGGTGATACACGAACATCATCAATAGTAGAAACTACAGATACACATAGGACGTTGATTTGTAGCCTTTCAAGGTCTTTGTTCAGGAAGTTCCATCCTGCGCCAAGGAGCCCAAGTGTTTCTCCTACTTCTTCCTTTAGTATTTTCAGGGTGTCTGTTTTGATTACGAGGTCTTTAATCCATTTGGAATTGATTTTGGTGCAGGGTGATATATAAGGATCTAGTTTTAGTTTGTTGCATGTGTTGAGCCAGTTTTTCCAGCACAATTTGTTAAAGGGGCTATCTTTCTTCCAAACTATTATTTTAGCCCCTTTATCAAAGATTAAGTAGGCATAGTTCTGTGGGTTCATTCCCGGGTCTTCAATTCGGTTCCATTGGTCTTCAGGCCTGTTCCGGTGCCAATACCAAGCTGTTTTTATTACTATAGCTTTATAATACAGCTTGAAGTTGGGTATTGTAATTCCTCTAGCACTGTTCTTTCTGCTTAGGATTGTTTTTGCTATTCTAGGTCTTTTATTATTCCATATGAATTTCTGGATTGCTTCCTCTATTTCATCAAAGAATGGTGTTGGGATATTAATGGGTATTGCATTGAATTTGTACATAGCCTTTGGCAATATTGCCATTTTGATTATATTAATCATCCCAATCCAGGAGCATGGGAGGTTTTTCCATTTCCTTAGTTCTGACTTAATTTCGTTTTTCAAAGTTTTAAAGTTCTCCTCAAAGAGGTCTTTCACTTCTTTGGTTAAGGTTATTCCTAGGTATTTTATGTTTTTGGAGGCTATTGCAAAAGGGGTTGCTTTCCGGATATCAGCCTCGGTCTTCAGGTCGTTAGCATACAGAAAGGCCGTTATTTTTGAGGGTTTATTTTATATCCTGCAACTTTGCCAAAGTTTTGGATCAGCTCTAGTAGTTTGGAGGTAGAGTCTATGGGATTCTTTAGGTATAGGATCATGTCATCTGCGAAGAGAGAGAGTTTAACTTCATCTTTACCTACTTGGATCCCCTTTATATTTTCTTCTTGCCTGATTGCTCTGGCTAGGAATTCTAGTACTATGTTGAAGAGCAGGGGAGAGAGTGGACATCCCTGCCTTGTTCCTGATTTTAAAGGGAATGGCTTTAGTTTTTCACCATTTAGAGTTATGCTTGCTGTTGGTTTGTCATAAACTGCCTTGATTATATTGAGGAATGTTCCCTGGAATCCCAGTTTTTCCAGGGCTTTTAGCATAAATGGGTGCTGGATTTTATCAAATGCTTTTTCCGCATCCAGAGATAAAACCATGTGGTTCTTTAGCTTGCTCCGGTTGATGTGGTGGATTACATTAATTGACTTGCATATATTAAACCAACTTTGCATCCCTGAGATGAATCCAGTTTGATCGTGGTGTATGATTTTTTTGATGACCTGTTGAAGTCGATTGGCCAGAATTTTGTTGAGAATATTTGCGTTTATGTTCATCAGGGAGATCGGTCTATAGTCCTCTTTCCGTGATGATTCCCTGCCTGGTTTTGGGATGAGGGTTATACTGGCTTCATAGAATGAGTCTGGAAGTGAACATTCTCTTTCAATTTCATTGAAGAGTTTGAGAAATATTGGAGTGAGTTCTGTTTTGAAGGTCTTGTAGAATTCTGCAGTGAATCCGTCTGGACCTGGGCTTTTCTTGGATGGGAGATCCTTTATTGCCGTTTCTATTTCAATACTGGATATGGGTCTGTTTAGGAGGTTTAAATCTTCATGGTTCCGTTTGGGGATATGAATTTTTTCTAGGAAATCATCCATTTCTTCCAAGTTCTCAAATTTGTTGGCATAAAGGTTTGCAAAATAGTCCCTTATTATTTTCTGAATTTCGGTTATTTCTGTGGTGATGTTACCTGTTTTATCTCTTATCTTGTTTATTTGAGCGTGCTGCCTTTGTTTTTTGGTCAGGTTTGCCAGGGGTCTGTCTATCTTGTTGATTTTTTTCAAAGAACCAACTCTTTGTTTTGTTGATTCTTTCGATGGTTTTTTTCATCTCTAATTGATTTATTTCTGATTTGATTTTAATTATTTGCTTCCATCTATTGACTTGGGGTTTGGCTTGTTGTTCTCTCTCAAGGAAATTAAGGTGGTTCCTTAAATTATTGGGTTGCTGTTTCTCCAATTTGTTGATGTATGCACTCAGAGATATAAATTTTCCCTGAATACTGCCTCTGCTGTGTCCCAAGGAGCTCCTACTTTGTGTCCTCAACTTGGTTGAAGTCCATAAACATTTGAATTTCCTTTTTAATTTCTTCAATGACCCTCTGATGGTTCAGCAGTGTGTTGTTTAGTCTCCATGAATTGTAGCAATTTCTGTGGTGGCTGGTTGAGTTGAGCTCTAATTTTATTCCGTTGTGGTCTGAGAGAATGCAGGGAATGGTTTTGATACTTCTGAATTTGTACAGATTTTCTTTGTGCCCTAAGATGTGATCTATTTTGGAGAATGTTCCATGTGCTGTGGAGAGGAATGTGTATTCTGTTGTTGCTGGGTGGAATATTCTGTAGATGTTGATTAAGTCTAGTTGGTCTATGCAATTGTTTGGTTCTGTGGTTTCTTTGTTCAGTTTTTGGCATGTCCAGAGGTGATATTGGAGTGTTAAAGTCCCCAACTATCAATGTGTTTGGGTCTATGAGTGATTTTAGAGCCAGTAGTGTTTGTTTGATGAAGTTGGTTGCTCCTGCGTTTGGTGTGTAGATATTTAGAATGGTTATTTCTTCTTGTAGGAGAGATCCTTTTACTAGTATGTAGTAACCTTCTTTGTCTCTTCTTACCTTTTTTAATTTGAAGTCAATTTTGTCCAATACTAGGATTGCAACTCCAGCCTGCTTATGGGGGCCATTTGCTTGATAGATTTGTTTCCAGCCTTTCACTTTTAGAAGATGTTTACTTTTGCTGGATAGATGTGTCTCTTGGAGGCAGCAGAAAGATGGATCTTGATTTTTTTTTTTTTTTTTTTTTTTTTTTTTTTTTTTTTTTTTTTTTTTTTTTTTTTTTTTTTTTTTTCATTGCACAATTATTATTTAGTTAAGGCAATTTAAATGTGAAGGATCTTGATTTTTGATCCAACTTATGAGCCTATGTCGTTTGATTTGAGAATTAAGTCCATTAATGTTGACAGTTAGGATTGAGAGATGATCGTTTGTTCCTTTCATTATCACTATCTTGTTTAAAGCTGTGTCTTCCCATTTCTTGATCTGATGTTTACTAATTAAGGTTCATTTCTCTGTCTGTATTGTGATCTTGTTTATTTTCCCTGTATATTACATCTTTAAGGATTTTGTGTAAAGCTGGTTTGGTAGAGATATATTGTTTCAGTTTTTCCTTATTGTGGAAGACTTTTATTTGACCTTCGGCTATGAAGGAGAGTTTGGCTGGGTATAGAATTCTTGGTTGGTAGTTATTTTTATTTAGAGTTTGGTATACTTCATTCCAGGCTCTGCTTGCTTTCATGGTCTCTGCTGAGAAGTCTGGAGTAATTCTGATTGCTTTTCCTTTATATGTCATTGTTTTCTTTGCCCTAACAGCTTTGAGTATTTTTTCTTTGCACTCTGCTGAAGCTGTTTTGATCACAATGTGTCGATGGGATGTCCTATTCTGGTCTGGTCGATTTGGGGTTCTAAATGCTTTTTCTATCTGTATAGGCCTTTCCTTCTGGATATTTGGGAAGTTCTCAGCTAATATTCTGTTAAATAGGTTGCCTATCCCATTAACCTCTTTCTCCAAGTTTTCCTCAATACCTATTATCCTTAAATTGGGCTTCCTGATCGTGTCTTGAATCTCCTGTAGCGATCTGTTTTGTTGTTTGGACTGGATTTGTATTGATTTTTGATCTTTCTCAATAGAGTCTAAGGAATCTTCAGCTTGCGAAATTCTATCCTCTGCTTCAGTTAGTCGGGACTGTAGGCTAGCTACTTGATTTTGAATCTCTTTTCCTTCTGACTGGTCTTTCCTGATAATTTCCATGTCATTTCTTAGGTCTTGTATGGACTTCTGTACTTCATTAACTTCATTACTTTGGTTTTGAGAGTTGTCTCTCAAATCTTTAAGCTGCCTAGCTATCTTTTCATTTGACTCTAGAAGTTCATTTATCTTTCTATTTGTGGATGCCATGAAATTCTCCATTAATTTTTGCTTTCCCTCCTCACTCTCTAGAATAATTGACTGAAGAGATTCAAACTTTCCATTTATCATGTTTATCAGTAGACTTTGTAGAGCATTTTGAGGGTTCTCTTCTATGTCTTTGTTTGACTGCTCTGCTTCCTGCTTGTTTTGAGTGGGAGATAAAACGTCATTGTTTGCCATCTTTCTTGTGTTTTTTCTGCCCATTTGAATTGGGGATGCCAGTCTACCAGCACCTGTGAGCACCGTTTAAGACCCAACGCAGCCCTTACCAGGCACTGTTGTATAAATCTTACAAGTTCACAATTATGTACAGATACCCTGTATACTATGTCTATAAAATTAGATTTGGTGTTCCTAAAGAATACAATCTCAATATAACAACTGATCTTGGGCCCTGTATTCAGTAGTTACTTATTTACTGTTACAACCCTATACGCAATTCTTGTTTTTATATTAAGATCTTGTAGGACTGGCTTTCTCTATGAACCCCTTTGATTCACTCATATTAACCTGGGATACCCTCTATCCAATAACCAGGAGTCTTTGGAGACTGGAGGTCCAGGCAGTAAGTCAGGAGGGTAAGTTGGAGGTAGTAAAGAGAATAGAGTAAAATGTATTGGGGAGGGGAGGTGGTGATTTTGGTTTAGTTTCAGTGACGTGGAAGTGTCAAGAAGAGTAGAATCAGTAGAGAGAATAAGGGTGCAATGATAGATAATGGAGAGTTAGCAGAAAAGAGTGGAGGTGTTCTTCATAGGAAAGTAAGTTTTAAAGAAAGAGAACGCAGAGAGAGAAATAAAGTAAAAGTAGTGGGAGACAGACACACACAACAGAGAAAAATTATTTTAAAAAGAAGATAAAATAAAAAGGAAAAAAAAATTTAAAAATCAGCAAAGGAACAACCCAAACAAACAGAAAAGAAAAAAAAACTTGATAAAAACAAAACTGGTAAAGAAAACATGGGTTAAAAAAAGAAAGAAGACGACGTTTCAGAATTGAAATTTTTTTTTTTTTTTAAGTTGATGAAATCTTGAAAAGATAAAGAAAAAAAATGGAGTCTTCCTTGTTTGGGTGGTCTTTCCCCAGGCTCTGGTTTCCTTGTGATGGTCTGCAGTCTATATTCCTGATTTTCTGGGTTTGGCAGAATTCAGCTTGCTCCTCTGTCTACTGCAGGGCCGCAGCCTTTAATGCCTGCCTTTGAATAGGCTGTGGACTGAGCAGGGCGGGGCGCCTCTGGCCTGTTTTTCCCGGCTGAGAGGTGCTTGCCTGTGCAAGGCTTCTGCCTCCTGCACTGGGCGGCCTCCTTTGCGGAGGTGGCTTTGGAAAGCAGCTCCTTTTCGGGCTGGGAATTGGGCTTCCTCTGTGACGGGACCATTTAACTGTCTCAGGTTCCTCCATCTGGTGTTTCCCTGACGCTGGGAGCTGGTGGCTGTTTTTGCTTTAAATTTAGAAGTTCCCGTGGGCAGGGCGGGGCACCTCTGGCTAAGCCAAGGCCCAGGGCATGCCTCCCGCCTGGGCAGGGGGCGTTCTCCTGGGCGGAGTTGGCTCTCGCTGATTGGTCCCTCTTGCCCTTTTCAAAGGTGGCTAATTTGACCTCGCTTTTCCCAGGCCTGCTTTAGTTCCAATCTGGTCTGACCCTATGCCAGTGGAAAAGATGGCGCTTTGCTCTGGCGGTGGGGGAAGGGCTGCCTTGCCGGAGTTGCTCTGTGGTCGCGAGTGAGAATATCTTTCGTGGGTACTCATGCTTTCTCTGCGATTTCAGGTCCTCCGTGCTCAGGCGCCGGCTGGTCTCCGCTGTGTGCGTTACCTCCGTGGAGTGCGGGTTGCTGTGATGGGCACTGTGCCGGTGTCGCCGACACTGGCGTGGCGGTGGGACACCGCACAGAGCTCGAATCTGTGTTTTCAGACGTGCAAAGTCGATTATTCCTTCCTGGCCAGAATCCCTGTACTGTTACAACTTACGATGGTTGTATTTCTACTGGTAAAAGTTTCTATGGGGTGAGAAATCTGCGGTGCTGGAGGGAGCTGAGCTAGTGCACTGCCTCCACGAACTTCTTACCTTAACAAGCTCTGCTGATGTTTTTAATAATGTTAGTTATTTCTAAAACTTATTCTAGCTGTGCATGCATGTAATCTCAGTACTTAGGAGGCTGAGGGAGGTTAGGGCCACCTGTTTTACATAGCAAGACTCTGTTTCAAAGAAGGGCTTATTTTATTCTAAAAGATCAAAATTATTTTTATCTTAGGAGAAATCTCCTTCCCTCATAGGCACAAAAGATGACCAACATACCTTTAAGTTAAATCAATAATTCCCTTACATTTTCTGTTTCTACCTGTAAATATACATACAAACAGATTATCATCATTGCGAACTGGAAGCCACATTCATCTTTTCACATAACAAGGCATCTTTTATCAGGAAGCTTAGTCTTGTGTCATTCAATTCACTGGTTTCCTAGTTCTGGGATGAACAGTTTGCATGTGAGTAAATTCTTTCTTTCAATAATTTCTTAAGGCATTGACATTGAAAAACACATTTTTAGATCAAATGTAGTTAGATGAAGCATAAAGAGATCATAGCACCTTAAGTTTCTTAAAATTACTCAACTAGGCATGGGAGGTGATTGAACTCCCATTACTCTAGAAGCTGGTGATGGCAGTCCTTGAGTGAGAGGACAACCTGAGCTACATAGAGAAGCCCTGACTCTAAAACACAACACACTGTTACCCTTTCCATGGTTTTATCTCCCACTTTCCCCTCTCTCTCTCTGCCTTTCCTGAAGTTCTAAAGCTCATTTCCAACATAGTGTCTTGTGAGTATCACTGTTGTATTGGTTCCCTTTATCCTTTGTTTCACCATTAAAGTTTGACAAGTAATATACCCATTATCTTACTTATATAATTGTAACCCCCTGTACATCATCTTTACAATAAAGTTAAATTAAATTTTAAAAACCTACAAAGCCAAACAAAACAAAGGAAACTCAAACAATCTTATAGACACTGTACAGAGTTAGTGCATTCAGCACAAGTAAAAACGCAACCAAATTGGCATGCATATTTTTTTATACAAGTCTACAGTAGACTGATATTTCCTAAACAAGATGGAATTAGGTCATCTTCCATTCATTTAGATGCTACCCAGCAATTCTTTCTGCAGCTCCTATAAAATTTGAAAATTATTATGTCAATGCAAGTGTGTTTGCACTAGGAGTGATAAGAAAGCCTTGGACAGAGCACAGGCTGTCATAGGTCAGTGTGATCCAAAAGCCAATGGTGGTGGCCCAGAACCACATGACACATTATGACTGAGTAAAACATCTCACTCTGCAATTCATTCATTCATGTTCACTGCTATGATTTTTACTACTTCCTTTCAAAGTACAACTTCTATGAAAAAGACAGACCTTAATGTCACTTTACACTTCAGGGGGAAAAATGAATTTATTGAAAACTGCCCATAAGGATGCCAGAAGCACATAGCAGCCTATGGTTACCAGCTGCTATGGTAGCATAGGAAGAGACAAGGGCTGACCATCAACGTCTGTAAGCTTTGCTCTTTCCCAGAATGATCCTGTGTTCAAAGGAATATATCTTCAAGAAAAAAAAGTCACAATACCTGGCCCAGCATATTTTTTCCCCTCTTACAATGATGCTCTGTCTTGATTTCTGGACATTTTTATCTATGATCCTTAAATCCTAGTTGAGTTTTAAATGTAGCCCAGACTTTCTGTCAGGCCAAAAGGATTTGAATAAGAACTTTGCCAGTGGAAGATTGTGAGTTATTTCAAACTAGTTACATGGCCTTGTGAACTTCAATTTCCTCCAGGATAATAATATCAACCCTTCTGGATTGTTGTGAGGATTAGATAAAGTGATGCCTGTAAAGAGTTTAGCAAAGGGCCTAGCTCACAGCAAATGTTCACAAACCAGAGTAATTACTAGACTTAGCAGGGTCACAGAACAGGACAATGTAGCACGTTAGGACAGTGGCATGTGAAATAAAGAAAACAAAAGTGGTGGACGACCCTTAAAAGAGGAGCAGAAGCATAAATCAGACTTACTCTTATCTTGTCTGAAGTTTGGATTCAGAACTAAAAATACTGTGTCATCCACGTTTAAGCACACCCGTGAAGTTTCTAACAATAGAGAATATTCTAGAGGCTGACCTCCACAAGGCATGTAAGTTAGGCTAATAGATTGCCTGGAAATGATTCTGTTACTGAGATGTCTGGAGATAGCAAAGCAGTGCTTTCTTCCATTCATTCTCTTCCCTTCCCCATGGAGACAACCCTCTCCAAGGAATTGATCCTCAAACCCTGCCCCTTATCACTTTGCCACACTAACTACTTTAAACAACATACTGAAATTACTTTGTGAAGTTTCAAGGAAACCATATAGACTGAAAGCATTACAAAACAAATAAAAATACCCTGTCATAAGAAAGGAACAACCCATCAAAATAACAAAAGTATTCCAATGCAAGCAATTTACAGAAATCCAGATTTAAGTGATTCATGATAATGTTATGGGTGGGAGCTCTATAAACATGTTAATCACATAGATAATAATTATTATCAGAATACAGATTTCATAAGTAATTCTACCATTTATTTTCATACCTCAAATTTTCTGTTTTTTTTTTTAATGTGATTACTGATGAATGATACTCAATAGTTTTTACAAAGTTGTACCTTTCAGAAGATGGTTTGCTGCGGAAATAGCATGATAATTAGTGATGCTTGCCTTTGGAGACAGTAATCTATATATAATTCAGAATAATTACTTACCTTAAGAAGATAGAAAACATCTCAGGGGCCCAGGAAGTAGTCACTTCACAGGAAGATCATGTATAACCTTAACTAAGGTCATTACTACTTAATAATAACTTGATTTCCTTTCTCCTTTATCTACCCGTTTACCTCCAGCTTCACACCAGAATGATCTTATTTTTCCAAATGATACATTCCTAAGAATTTTCTTTTCTTCTCAGAAAATCTTGAGTCACCTATGAAGTATTGGATCAATCTATCTCCTTGGTTTCAAATATCCAATATGTTCAGGTATCACATCATTTCAATTGGTTAATTTCTCTTCATGTGCCTTCATTACATTATAAATTGATCTATCTGGTGTCTACTGCCTCAGAGTAAAGTTCTATAAAAATAGCTTGGAAAAGTAATTAATGATGTGATTTTAAGTGTTAGACACACTTGTCATCAAATATACATTCTACTTGGATAACTTATTTCCTTTTTGGAGACTAAATTAGGGAGACTCCGGAAATTCCTACAAGTGTAAATTTGGGCAAAGAAATACCTTTGCAGCCATGTAAATTGGAAAATAGCCACTACTATATTGAAACTGGAGAAAAGGTTAGTATTTCGTGTGAAGCTTTTAGCCTAGTTCTTGCAACATAGAAGTTCTCTGTAGAGGCTATGATTATTAATATTTATTTTGAAGATAAAACAGTTTTGTTTATTCATTCATGGCACCTAATTTGTCTGTTTTGTTGTTGTTGTTGTTTGTAGTGGTTGTTTCTGAAAGCCATTTGTACACTTAGATGGTGAGAGGTAGATAAAGACCTGGAGAGTTTAAATTTTATCTGGTGATGGGGTCAACATCAGTTTCAATTTGAAGAAAAATACAGTCATTATCCAATCTGATGAGATATGTAAGAGCATTGCATTCAAAAGTGTATAAAATGATTCTGATCAGGAAGAACTGGGAAACAGGCTCACTCTTGAGGATATCACTGTGGGAATATGTTAAATAAAAGTTGAGACAAAATTAAGAAAATGTTATTCCTGTATCTCAAGCTTAAATATGAACAAAGAATTGGAACGTGAGGCAAGCGTGTGTATTTCATTGATTTCAATATCAGCATCCTAGAGATATGCTCCCAGAGGTTGGAATAAGGTTCTACACTGCAACAAATAAAATAGTCATAAAGACAATGTCGCATACACATATTATTTGATGCCATAGAATCAAATAACCCATTGAATAGATTTATTGTTGCATTGATGAAAGAAGCCAAGGAACTGGTTAAGCTCATTGGTATTTTTTTTTTTCAAAACACAACTAGAAGAGAAAAGCATAGACACCAAGGTGATGATTTTTTTTTTCCAGGAGACTATGTAGAGTGCTATAGTTAACTTTCTAAATCTGTAATTTATATTCTTGTGCTCACAGCCTGAGCATGCTCATCCCAACCTAACAGTATAAAACTATGTTCTAGACAGTCCAATGTGGGCAAACTGATATTCGTCACTTCTAAGCCCAGGGCTATGAAATTTCCCACCTGTGATTTCTCTGTGTTTATACAGCTGGGTGATAACTCTTAGAGTAATTTTGACAGTTTGTAGAAGAAGGTAAATACTGCAGATGGCAAAGCTGCTCTCAATCCAAATGAAATCAGATTGTAAATTGGGAATCCAATATGTCTACCCCAGCTAGACTCACATCCCCTCCTCACAGGTCCATTACTGGGGTGGGAATGAAAATGCCACAGGGTTTAGCATCTGGTAGAATTCTTAAACTTGTTTAACACAGTAATGAGCCTTCATTAATAAGTACTGAAAGCCTAATGTGTGAGTCCCTGGCAGAAGAAAATGAGTACTGAGAGGTCATGAGGATTCATGTTCTACTAGGATCAAATCTAGAAAAATAATTAAGTAAAAGTTTGCATGTTTGCAGGTTAAATGATGACCAGAATGTGTAGAAGAGGAGATGTTAAATGCAAGTGAAGAAGCTGTGAATGGAGGAGAAATGCCATGTCCAGAAAAAAGTAATAAGAAGGAGGGGAACAACTAATCACTTATTCTGAACACAAAGCAGCAAAGAAAAGTGACAATTGCAGAAGGCTGACTAAAAGTAAAGGAGCCAATGGAGGTGGAGAGAGTGAATGTGCAACAAGAAGAAAGATAGCTGGAGAAATGCCACAAAGGGAGGGAAAGGGGAGAGGAAGTGGTGCCTACAGGCTCTTTAAGTTGCCATAATTTATTTTTCGGTTGGGTGGAGCCATGATAGCAAAGATTTATTCACTAAATAGTGCAAAAACAGGAAGAAGTAATAAGAGAGAGAAACAAAATCAGAACAAGAATCTACATTTATTTATTTTTGAGATGTTTCTTTTTCTAATATTTGAATATTTGTCATCTGTAAATGATAACAATACATGATCAACTTTACTATGCAGATACATATCACTCTATGATAAAAGAAAAAGTTTAGGCATAGAAGAACTCTTTAGAAAAGAACAATTACAGAACAAGTGAAACTTTCTGATTTTGACTTTTAACTTTCCCGTAGCATTGGTTAAAATGATTTTAGGTTATTCATTGTACGATACATGACATATATGTTTCTTTTTTGTTGTGCTAAGATTTGTTTTTTGCAACACAAAGTTTACTGCCTTAACTATTTTTTACATATGCACTTCAGCGACATTAAGTACATTTGCAAAGCTGTGTGACCATCCCCACCAAACCTCTCCAGAATGGCTTCATCTTCCCACTCAGTTCCCCAAATCCCAAGTGCCTGGCAAGCACAATTCCACTTGCTGTACCTGTGCATTTGGCTTTGGTTCCTGTAGATACTTAAAGAATTAATGCTTCCTTTCCAAATTTTAATCTTTATAAATTAACATACACATATATGTATAATTGTTGAGTAGTTGCACAAAGCCATTAATGAATAAAATGCATCTTGAGCAATGTCATCTCAACATTCTCACTCTATCCTTCACAACCTACTTCCTTAATTTCCGTAATTTTTGTAGGTTCTGCATTGAATTTTTTTACTGTGTTCTCCTCCCACCTTCTTTTATATTTATTTTACTTAGCATAATGTCTTCAGGGTTGATTCTTGTTACAGTAGAACATTCTTTGTTAAAACTGAAATACTCTTTTTGGCTGAAGGGATATTTTTCCTTTCTTCTTACCATATATTAATTGTGCACAGAAATTTCACATTTTTTTGTATGCCTATAGTGTACCAATCATACATACCCTGTCTATTACTCTCAATTATCTTCTTCCCTTTCCCACAGGTTATTTCAAATGGTGGTGGTGTTTAGTTTCACATGTTTATATACAATTCACCCCCACAGAACCATTGTTTTTTCCTCTCTTCTCTCACTTTGCTGCCCATCCCAAGTCTCTTTCACATTATTCCTACATTTATAAGGACTATATTCCATTCGAATTCTTTAATAAGTAAGGAGGCACAAAGTCCAGGAAAAATAATGGGTAGATTAGAAAAGCTCTGAGATTGATTGTGGGAAAAGTTGCCTCATACCTTCTTCAGGTTGTGGTAGAAGGAAATTTCTTCTGATTATACATTAACAATACATGAGGAAGTCTTCAATATTGTCCATCTCTTGAAATAACTTCATATATCATGTAGATCAGATATCCCTTTTTTTTTGGCCAGTCCTGGGCCTTGGACTCAGGGCCTGAGCACTGTCCCTGGCTTCTTCCCGCTCAAGGCTAGCACTCTGCCACTTGAGCCACAGCGCCGCTTCTGGCCGTTTTCTGTATATGTGGTGCTGGGGAATCGAACCTAGGGCCTCGTGTATCCGAGGCAGGCACTCTTGCCACTAGGCTATATCCCCAGCCCCAGATATCCCTTTTTTAAGAATATTTAAAATGCAATAAAATCTAAATAAGAAAATATGACGATTTTATTTTAAAATTCTCAGTCATTTCACAAATATTTTTTGAGCATCTATCACTGATAGAATTTAGGACATGGAGACAGAAGAGAAAGAACAAACAGCAAACAAATAATTGTAGGTTATAAGTGATATGGAGAATACTACCTTATATATTAAGAGGTTCAACATAGTTGTGTAAGAGAAGAGAATTATTTAGCTAAATCACTCCCATGTATCAAAAAATATCCAGTTATATTTAGGCATGGTAATACACACCTGTACTCAGAGCACTCAGGAGAATGGGTTTTTATTAATCTTTTAAAGTAGAAGACAATAGAATATTATATATGATGAAAAATTTTAATCATTTCAATTATTTGTTCATGGCTTTACTATTTGGGGCCATTCATTTTAGTCTCTGGCTTTATCTTTAAAGTAAGTTCAATTTCAGTTAAATCAAGTATGAAACTACAATTTCATAACATAAAAAAATGATAAAATTCATGTTTTCTTTCTTAAGAAGAAACACTTTCTGACATATTACCAGTGTCTAAAATTCTGTACACATTTAATACCTACAATTTTATATGTTGGGGAAACGTGTACACCCATGAAGCTGCCACCCCCATCAAGCCAGAAATAGATACATGAGATTCATCCTTTCCCAGTGCTGCTGTACTCACTATTGTGATTATGTGTCTTTTTTGTATTGTTTATATTATTTATAACTTTTGTATTGTTGTTATATAAATTGATATACAAGAGTTACAGTTTTAAGTCAGGTAATGAGTATATATGTCAACATTTCCTTCACTCTCTCCCAGTTGTTTCCTCTAGCTCCACATACAAGTTGTATAGTTCATTTTCAACATAGTGTCTAGTGAGTATTACTGCTGCATTTCTTCACCCTTTCTCTCTCCATTGTGTGTGTATCTTAACAAAACCATTTTAATGTACTATTCTATGCAGAAAAAATAGAGAGCTTCTCTTTAAGAAGTTTGTTTTTATAACACATTAAAATTATATGCAGGCATTCATATGAATGTATAGTGAAACCTGAACATATGTTAATATTAAATAGTGACTATAAATATTATGCTACAGTGCCATTGCTTGCACTGCTTCTTAGCCTACTTTGTTAATTTGTCTGAAAAACAACTTACACAAGAATACGCTACAACAATAATTCACTTTAAAGTACTGTGATCTCAATGTATGTGAGTTCCTGGAGGAAAACCCTTTATAGGGCTAAGGTCACCACATATGTATTATTTCCTTGGCTGAAATTCATTATAAGAAATAAATCACAACAATGATAATGTGAAATAAATAATAGTGTATGTGTGATTTACTTTTTATCTCTAGAAGTACTACTTTTCCTTCATCTGCTGGCAGCTGTAGTTAATAAATTAATAGTTAATAATTTAAACTGTTTCTATTTTTCTGGATTGGATTTACAATTTCTTGATGTCTGTGATATCAGCTAAATCCTCATCACAGGTTTTCACTTTAATGAATAGAGAAAACTTTTGAATATGCTTAGATTTTTATCATTTTTTATACTAAAACCTCAGAGTTTGAAAAGGCAAAACCAAGAGAAGTATACCTCACCCAAACATCACCACATTTTGCACAGATTAAATTCATTTACAAAAAATAATAATAATTTCAAAGTAGCACTCTGATTTTCAATGGAGTAAAATAATCATTCTTTTCAGGATATCTCTAACTTTTAATATAATATTTAGCTTCTCTACACAGTCTCCCCAACATAATACATGACAAATTAAATATGTAAGCAATATCTGCTCTCTTTAGGCAAAAGTGTACTTATTTGAAGCAATAGTTTTTCAACAAACAGCTTAGTCAGTTCTTTGCTATTAGAATGTATTGTTTTCTTTAAATATGAATGCTCAAACCAAATCCTTTTAATTGCTGGTTTACTTGCTGTAATTTCCATTTCCTCTAGGATTAATTTTGTATTTTACACAAGGATAGAAAACAGAAAAAATATTTAGATGAAAATATTTACAATACCATAATGTCATAAAATGCCTTTAATTTCAATGCATTTTTCCTTGTGCACTCAAGTATTCTTCTCTTTAAAAATGTTCTTAAACTAGGACAAAAAGAATGACAAATAAGGGAGATGGAAGGAAGTTCTAAATTTCAATTAAATACTATGTTTTCTAGTTATGTTTTAAATTATTTTGCTTCATCTTTCATTACATTAGAAATTATATGTTATACAATATATGCATAACATGTCATGTGTATTAGATATTTATTTATTTTTATTTAATTTTGTTGTCATGGTAATGTAGAGAGGGGTTATAGATACATATGTACATTAGTCAGTACATTTCTTGCCATACATCCCTCATTTTTCTCCTGTCTTTCCTTGCCCATCTCCTTCCCCTTCCCCCTGAGCTATATGGTTAATTTCCAACATATTGCCTTATGAATATCACTGTGGGCTGGTTCACCCTTTATCCTTTGTGTCATCATTTAGATGTTCTTCTTCCCTTCCCTAATTAAGATAAACATATATATAATACCCAGGTTATTTTAATGTATATATCTTATGCCAAGAGAAAATTTAAGAATTTATCAATAAAATTTTGAATCTTTAAGTTATGTAATATAATGATCTGTTTTGTCTAGTGAGTAATTAGGAATCAGTATAAACAGGATCTCAAAAATCAATAAGGATGGTGTTATTACAATCTCTATCATTTCAGGAGCCAAGCAGAATTTGAACTGAGCATTATCGTACACATACAAATTTTTTTGCTAAGATTTTCATAACCACTGACCTGTTATCCTCAGGACTCCATTGATGTTTGCAAATTAGAGTTCATAAACATTTCATTAATTTTTCTTTGAATATGGAATATTAATGAAAAGCATATTTCAAAATAAACACTGGAATATTTTCACTCTTCTGTAGTGTAATCTAGATCATTGTTAAGAAATATTTTCTCTCTTTCACTCCCATATTTGCATGCTTCTTTGCTTATAGTTCATCTATATGACTTGTTTCAGTCAATAAGAGATTTCTAAAATCGACATAATCTTGCATGATTGCTGTTATCTTCATGCACTTTTACTGCATCTGTGTATAGAGCATGCTCTTGATAGCTGCTGCTCCCAGAATATTAACAATCCACAGCTAAGCCAAGCCCATCCTCATATCCATTAACTTGAAGCTGATGTGAACATAAATTGTAACAAAGGAATGCTTTAGTTCTTATTCCACGGAGATTACTATCAGCAGTAGTTATTTCAAACAAGAACACCTGGGGAAAGATGACTGAGTAATAAATTTTGAAGGAAGAAGATGAGCAAATCTTATTATTGATCTCCTAAAATCAGAAATTTTCTTTCAAGTTACTCTTATGAATGGTTCAATTTCACACACACACACACACACACACACACACACACACACACACACATTGTTGTTCCTATAATATTGTTATTCAGGTTATCTTTAATCCTCACAAACCACAAAAATACTTCACTGTATCTCATCTGAGTACACTGAATACTGTATATACTGGTATTAAAACTAGGGAAATGAAAGGGAATATCAAAATTGAGAGACAAAGGATAAAAAGACAAATGACTCCAAAAGCAATACTTGCAAAATTATCCGGAGTAAACCAACTGAACAACTCATGGGGGGAGAGGGAAGGGGGGAAGAGGGGTAGAATGAGGAAGGAGGTAACAAACAGTACAAGAAATGTACCCAAGGCCTAACGTATGAAACTGTAACCTCTCTGTACATCTCTGTGACAATAAATAAGTGTTAAAAATAATAAAAATTAATTCTGTAGTTAATAGTTAAAAAAATACTTCATGCGAGGCATATGAGTTTATAGAGAAGGAATCAAACTTAGAAAATGGAAATATATGCCCTATCCGCACCATCAGACACCGGAATGCTGATTTAACTGTCCCAGATCCAACTGGAAATGTTTGTCAAGAAGCTGAAAAGACAGATGTAAGTAATATATAAGAATTAAAAAAGAACACTTCTAGATAATACTTCTAAAGTCTAGATAATAATTCTAAAGCAGTGTAGGCCTGAGTAGAGTTTTATTCAGCCATAAAGGTAAATGAGACTTTTATTTCCAGGAAAATGGATAGAAGTGGAGGTCACCATGTTAAACAAAATAAGCCAGTCTCACAAAGAATGTACCATGTTTTTTGTTTTTTCTCTCAGGTGGAATTTATGGGATGGGGAGTGGACATGAAAATAAATGGGCACTATTAGGGATCTGGAAAAGAAACCAATGAAGGCCACAAGGAAGAAAAGCAGAGAACAGACTTGACCAAAGTGCATTCTATGCTCTAAAGAAATGTCATAATTAAATACTTTACTTCATACAGTTAATATATACTACTATAAATTGAACAAGATAAACTGAAAAGTCATTTGTAACCTTGTATTTATTTTGTTGTTGAATCTAGAATAGCATGAGAATATTTACCTAAAACATTTCATTGCACATTATGCAAGCCATTCAATCATTGCTCATGACATGGTCTGTATGATATTTTGGTGGGATATGTATTTGTTTTTGTTTTTAAAAATCACAACTATAGGGCTGGGCATATAGCCTAGTGGCAAGAGTGCCTGCCTCGGATACACGAGGCCCTAGGTTCGATTCCCCAGCACCACATATACAGAAAACGGCCAGAAGCGGCGCTGTGGCTCAAGTGGCAGAGTGCTAGCCTTGAGCGGGAAGAAGCCAGGGACAGTGCTCAGGCCCTGAGTCCAAGGCCCAGGACTGGCAAAAAAAAAAAAAAAAAAAAAAAAAAAAAAAAAAATCACAACTATATTAGAAATCTAAAGTATTGTAGTAGGGAATTTTTAAAATTAGATTCCACTGCATTTATATTTCAGTCTCAGTGGCAATGTTTGGCTGCTCTCTGAAACCAGAAAAGCCCATTGGACAACACAGACTCCAGTTGAAATGCTTAGTGTGGTCAATTATAACAATGCTAAATAACTTATCATATAACGGGGAATAGGAGATCCTCTCTTGCATCTATATGAGTTCCTATCTAAGGAAGATCCTTGAGCTTTCCTCATGTTTTCCATTTGCAAATATTGAATAGCCTGCAAAAATCCAAAGAATTTACCCAACTAATTTTATATATGCCACTTACAAGACTAAGTGTTAAGCTTTTGTAAAATTGAAATTCCCACCCAACTAACTGCTCCCTTAAAGAATTCCACCGTGTCTAAAATGTGTGTTTTGTAAAGAATTGGATTAGTTCTACAATTATATCAGACAGAACATTCTGATGGACAGGGTCACCAACATGCAAGAGAAAGTGTTTGTATATCAGTGGAAATGATGTTTCTGCTGTGTTTTCCTTTATGACTTCTTCTGACACTCAAAGATTAATGTGCCATCAGTGCCACTGACAAGCATCTATTCACTGAATAATTATTTTCTAAATTCATAATTTATCAAGTTGTATGATGTAACTAATTAGATAAAGTTAGAGTTTGCAAGGAGAGAAATTCCTTCAAGCTAATCACCATCATTGGGCTGACTAGTTGTAAAGGAAATTAATAGTTTCATATCAGTACATCCTAGAATTTAGACATGAAAAATGGCATATCCATAAATGAGGCCACAGGAGTATTGAAGAAAACATAAATGTGACACTTAGGGGTGTTGAGATAGAGTACATAAACGTTGTGAAATACACACTTGAAAGGCAAGATATAAGAACAAAAACAATAAAACAAAGCATTTTGGAAAGTCAATTCAGAAAAAGAATTGCGGTGGTATTTTATCTAAAGGAGTTTTAATATATCCACAGCCCGTGGTTCATCATATTCACAGTGTGCCTTTTAAAACCAAAGAGAAAGTGCAGTATGCTAAGAAATCTAATAAGCAGTGTTATAAAAGTAAATCTCAACCCAGACTAAGGGTGGCCTTTACACAGTGAGAAAGTTCTGAGTTGTAGGAAGTTTTAATTTATTAGTTTTCTAGGAATAAAATCAAAAGATAAGAAGGAAAGATCATTTTGGTACTGGTGTGATTCTGATTGCTTGGTAATAAAATACTGAAAGATGCATAAATCTTTTAAAGACATATGCTAAAGTATGACTGGTAATTTAAGAAAAGAATATTTTTATTTTATTTACATGTACGCAGTCCTATTTAACCCAACAAATATTTTTAAGTTGCTAGGTTAAGTTTTCTTTCTATAGACTTCTCCTGAGTAATAAAGCCAAATCTATGACAACTGCATTGGAATATAAGTTAGAGTAGGTAGGACTTAATTTGTCCATAAAATTATGTTGCAAATAATTTTATTATTGAGGACTAGAACCTTACCCATGGGTGATATTATTCAAGGAAATAACTGATCATTTTAGAATCAGTCTTCTTTTTGGGGTTTCTGATAACACTGACAAAACAGAAATAGGTTCTAAGTTGTAACTTCTTGATCATTCACAGCCATGGTACTTTTTAAATACATTAAGATGATAATTATCAGTCACCTGTTGTTAGCTCACATCTGTGATTCCAGCTGCTCAGGAAGCTAACATCTGGAGGGTTGCATTTCAAGTCATTTGGGACATTAAAGTTCACTAAAGAGCTAGAGACATGACTGATATGGTAGATCACCAGCACTAGCAAGCACAAGGCTCTGAGTTCAAACTCCAGAATAATCAGAAAAGAAAGTAATAATGATAATGTTAAAATTTATATTCTATGTAAATGCATTGAAAATCTTTTTGTTACTTCATTATGCAATTACATTTTATATTCTCTAATGACCTTCAGAAAACTGTATTTTCCAAGTATATTTTATAGTAATAGGTTACAGAAGATGAAACTATCACTAATATCCTGATATTATTCTCTCTTCTCCAAAGAAAAGCTTTAGCATCACAGCTGAGAAATTCCTGTTTGGGTTAAAGCTGATTGAAGAACATCACTTCTAAACTTCCAGACTACTTTTAGTCACATTACATAGCAATAATGAGTTAAATTAACTACAGACTTTTCCTGGATATATACACTGTAATAAGTTCTATCAAACAAAAAAGGAAATGTGACTTGTATTCCTTGTCTTCTGTGTAATCACAATATGACACAAAAGAAATGGACCTTTGGATCTGAAGTGGGAAGATACTTAAAAGAATTTTAGGGTTTTCTGAGGTAGAAATGAAAAATTCTTGTCGCAGCTTAATCAAGAATATGAATTTTACATTGCTAAAATTTGGAATCAACCCAGATGCCCCGCAGTATATGAGTGGATCAAGAAAGTGTGGTACATACACACAATAGAATTTTATACCTCCATCAGAAAGAATGACACTGCCCCATTCATAAAGAAATTGAAGGACTTGGAAAAAAATCATACAAAATGAAGTGACCCAGATGCAAAGAAACATGGACTCTATGGGAATGATTAATACACATCTAGAATAATCATAGCAGAAGATCACAATAGCTCAATTGCTATGTCCATATGAACACATAAGATAATGCTAAGTGAAATGAACTGCAAGTTATGGAAACAAGTGGTTTATCATTGTTGTTATTTTCAACATACCACATGAAATTATGCACTTTTTCTTTTGTCTTTGTTTCCCATGGTTTTACCATTGATATCACTGTAACTGATCTTAGTATCTTACCCCAGATACTGTATATACGTGTATTGGAACTAGGGAAAGGAAAGGGAATACCAAAATTGAGAGGCAAAGGTAAAAAGACAAACCATTGCAACAGTGATACAAACCAATTGGTGTAAAACAACTGTACAACTCGTGGGGGGGGGGGAGAAAGAGGGGAAGCAAGGAATGAAGGAGGAGGTAACAAGTTGGCTAGGAAATGTACTTGCCTTATACATGACACTGTAACCCCCCTGTATTTCACTTTGACAATAAAGAAGAAAAAAAGAATATGACATTTTAGTCTTAGTTATGAGAATAATTGCCACTTATTAGCCAAATAAGGCATAGGGAAGAAAGAAATTCTGGGTAAAGAGAATAAGTGATAGGATAATACAAAGGCACAGGAGATGAAACGGATAGGCCTTAGAAGAGAAAGATTTCATGCTACCCTTATCCATTTATACTTTCTGGCTACATTAGGCAGCTTATGTAGTCTCTCAAACTTTTAATTTATTTTCTTTTAAGGTGGAAATAATAATTCTTTCTTCTCTCAAAGTTGAGCCGATATGAGATCATTTAAATTGTGAAATATTTGATGTATAGTGGCTTACAGTTTTGATGTCTAAATAGGTCTTTTAGGTCCAATAGAGGTAAAGATACAGTGATATAAATGGAAACGACAGGATATTTCATTAGTGTGTGTTGTTTGAGAAAGAAGATACAGAATGAGAACATGTAAATCCATGGATAGAAAAGAGATGTGATGAGACTTGTTTTAGGATGTAACAATGCTGGCAATATAAAAAAGCAGAAATGAGAGAGGCAGAGAAAGGCAAAGGTACCATTGAATCACTGATGGGAATGAACAAACATGATGCAGTTTACTGTGGAAAGAGGCAGCATGTTCTCAGGACTCAATGAATGATTGGCTAGTGAGAGAGAAAGCAGGAGAGGGAAGCTGACAGGGAGGGGGAGGATACCAGAGGAATACTCCTATGTGTGACTTTGATAATTCAGTAAAAGAGGGGATGAAGAAGAAAGCACAAGTCAAACTATTAGTGTGTCCTAACCTCTGCGGCAGTAAGACATGGAATTTAAGTTGTTTCATAAAATCTGAGATGGTTCTGGGTTGATCTACCAGTAAGCTCTTTTTCTTAAAATTTTTTATTGTCAAGGTGATGTTAGCAATGATGAGTTGTGCTGCTATGAACATAATTGTGCTGGTGGCTTTCTTGTGGTCTTGCTGGATCAACGACCTGGAAATAAAATCAGACATCCGGAAAACTCTACAAGGAGGAACAGGAGAAACTCTAGGACTCCTTGGCACTGGAAGAAACTTCCTCAACAAAGGCCCAGAAATGCAACAAATCAAAGAAAGGCTGGACAAGTGGGACTTTATCAAACTGCCGAGCTTCTGCAGGGCAAAGGATATAGCTTCCAAGATAAACATAAAGCCCACATATTGGGAAAAGATCTTTACCAGCCATACAACGGACTAAGGCCTAAATATCTAAACTATACACAGAACTCAAAAAGTTAAATTCCTCCAAAACAATCAAAGAACAAACAGCCCTCTCAATAAATGGGCTAAGACCTAAAAAGGGCCTTCTCTGAGGAGGAAATGAGAATGGCCAAGAGTCACATGAAAATGTGCCCTACATCACTGGTCATAAAAGAAATGCAAATCAAAAAAACATTGAGATTCCACCTCACCTCAGTAAAAATGTCTATTATCAGGAATCTAATAATAACAAATGCTGGAGAGGATATGGCCAAAAGGGAACTCTACTACATTGTTGGTGGGAATACAAACTTGTTCAACCCTTCTGGAAAACAGTGTGGAGGTTCCTAAGAACGCTAAAGATAGAGCTTCCCTACAACCCAGCAGACCCACTTTTGGGCATCTACCCAAAAAACTACAAGCAAGACCAGTAAGCTCTTATACACAGAAACATGTTCATGACCTATGAAATGAAATTACAACATCTATTCACAACAAAAATGCTGAGCTGGATTGACACAACTGCTCAGTAAGAAGGCAATGAGGTGCTTATTTATATTTTGACAATTATTATTACAGTTTCTTCAGAATGAAGACAGATAACAATTCTTATTTCACACTGTAGGTTGCAAGAGTTAGAGATAACTTAAAATGCATTGAGGAAAAGATTCATCAAGACAAAAAATCTAAACATTACCACAAGTGGGTCATAGTTTTACAAGTATTGTACACTAACTTATTCGGGGCAAAGAAACTTAGCAACTATAAGGCAATGAAGAGCAGTTCTGAGTTGGGCATCTGGTCTTGGAATAACAGGTTTGTTTCATCATTGAGTACTATCATGCTCAAGTGAGAATGGCAGGTGTATTATTTCAAATATAACTATCTCCATTGTTTCTAAGTGGTTATATTCATCATGATATGGGTCATTAATTCACTTTTCAAAAGGAATTATGTTTATGTGTTTGTAATTCTATCATATTTGCTCTAATTACATTTTTACAAATAGGCGCCCTATATGGAACTATAGTACTTATATATTAAATAGGAATAGATAAGTGTCATTCAGTTTAGCCACCAGTAATGAAATGATGATTTTTGTCTGTACCAGGCAAAATAAAAGGATGAAAGATTCAAACTGTTTTCTGATGAATGGGAGATTCACTAGAGATATTTTACCCAGACAGAAAAGATTACAAGGAAATATGGTCGTTTTCCTCAAATATTTGAAATAATTCAACAGAGTTCATTTTGTTGGTCATGGGGCTTAAACTCAGGGCCTGGGCGCTGTCCCTGAGCTCTTTTGCTCAAGGCTAGCACTCTACCACTTTGAACCACAGCACCACCTCCACTTTACTGTGGATTAATTGGAGACAAAGGTCTCACAGATCTCCATGATCCTCATATCTCAACTACTTGAGTAGCTAGAATTACAAATGTGAGCTACCTGCACCTGGCTTATCTCTATGATATATGTATATTGATAGGTACATACATGATAAATGATATGTGTGTGTGTTATTTTTTCCATATCTGTGTTTAGCTAGATAGAGTGCTTTACTTCTACAAACTTTCTTGCCCTGCCTTCAAGAAAATCTAGATGAGAATGAACATTCTATGGACAGGCACTAAGTTCACATGCACTCAGCAACAACAACAATAACAGCCATTAGTGTAAAAGAAGTAGAAGATTATATCTCTCTTAATGATGAAAGAAACTGAGTTAACAGTCCAGTTCTAGTGTGGGAGTTATGTATTTCTCCAGGTCCCAAGCTGACTCTCTTTCTATTCAACCATCTTTGGCATGCTACCCTACAGTTCAGTATAAGCACACATTGCTGGTCCCAGTCTTTGCATTTTGCAATGCAAAAATCTCTTGATATGAAAGGAGCATATATCTTACAAGTTTATACAATGCTCATAATTATACTTTATTGGCTAAAATCTTATATCAGTCGACAAGTGATTTGGGAGTAAATAAATACCTTCAGCAGACTGGCAAAATAAATGCCTTCCTAAAAATTCACATTGTTTCTGGGTTCCCGTGACTCACAGAAACATGTATCATAGCTACTTGAGAGAATTGCAGTTTGAGGCCAGCCCCAGATATATCAATTAAAAGCTGGGCACAATGGTACATTCTTATGGTCCCAGCTATGCAGGGGGTGAAATCAGGAGGATCACATATAAGGACAGACTGGGAAAAATTCAGATCCCATCTCAGCAGAAAACACCAGGCATAATGTCCTAGCTATAGCAGGTCGAATAAATAAGAGTATCCAGTAACAGGCTACCTGGACAACAGTAAAATACAATCTCCAAATTAATAGCAGCTACAAAGGTCCAAAACATGATTCAAACTCCTGCCTAGCAAGTGGGAGGCCCTGAGTTTTAATTCCAGTACTGCCTAAAAAGTTGAGATGTTTATCAGAGGAAATGACCAATGAATATTAAATTAGCACTTCTGACTCAAATGAATACACTCAAATACAATATATTCTTGAGGAAGAAATTCTTTGGGTGCTTCAACACCTCAACAAATGTAGGTTTATATCCTCAGCATTTCATATTATAAACTATTGTCAAGTTATTTTCCCTGCAAAACTTTCAAGTAAAGATTGATCAGTAATGCATAAGGATGCTAGGAACTATTAATACACTGGCAAAGGCTCAGAAATATGATTTCTCTTTATAACCAACAAGACGAATGATCTTTAAATAGCACATCTTCACTATAAAAATCAAGTTAACATACTTTAGCATGGGCCATGTATATAGGGTACTTAAGAATTCAGAAGCTTTCTCTCCTACACAACCCTTAATTTCAGAAAAGTAAAGACATTTTTCCCTAAAGTAGGACTGTTTTCCTAAAGTAAGATTTAATAAATAAGATTGAATTTATACATACCACCCATTTTTTATTTTTAAAAAGTGTGTAATAACCTTACAAAAATATTTATTCTTGGGCTGGGGATATAGCCTAGTGGCAAGAGTGCCTGCCTCGGATACACGAGGCCCTAGGTTCGATTCCCCAGCACCACATATACAGAAAATGGCCAGAAGGGGCGCTGTGGCTCAAGTGGCAGAGTGCTAGCCTTGAGCGGGAAGAAGCCAGGGACAGTGCTCAGGCCCTGAGTCCAAGGCCCACGACTAGCCAAAAAAAAAAATATATATATTTATTCTTATATATTTGGTGATAAGATAATTCATTTCAAAATGACTATAATTGAAGTAGTTGTGACAAGAAAAACAATACCAAAATACAGCATCATTTTTTAGAGATAAAGAGTATCACTCTACCCAAATTCAAGTGATTTTTCTTTCATTTGTTTTTTTCTTGCCACACAGGACCTAACCATAATTCCAATCGTCCTAGAACTCAGAAACTGAGTGCTGGGACTGTAGACCTATGCCATTGTTTCCAGACTCATATTCATGACTAGTAAAAGAAAGATAATCTATTCTTTAAAATTAATGACTTCCTCAAAAATAGGGTCTATCTTACTAGATCTCTTTATAATTTTTAAATATCCAATTCAAATATTTTTAAAATAAAAATCATTTTGAAAATATCGCTCTCCTAAAAGCATATTAATCAAGATGCTATGAGGTCCTAAATCTATATTTACATGTTAGCTCATGGACTACTTTAAAACTAGATTAGCATTATAATTTCTCTGCTCATATACAGCTTAAGAAGGCTGTATGGTCAAAAATATTTTAAGGTTTATACATATTTTTAATTGAGCCAAAGTAATAATGTAAACCTGTAAAAATCATCTACATCATTTTTATAAATAAAGTTTGGATTATCTTCCCCAATATTTCTCTCTTCTTGCACATTTTATTTTTTGATTACTTTTTATATTTTTTGTATTTTGTTTCTTAAAAATATTTTTACATATTTAGTAGCTCTACAAAGGAGTCAGTATTCACCAAAGCAATTTATGAACACAGTGTATCATGATCAATGTCACCCCTTTCATCATTCTCACCGCCCCCCCACACCCCTTGGCAACCCACTCCTTCCCTTACTTCCCTCATCTTACTCTTAGCTTATGCATTGAATGTTTTGGCCATTTAACAAAGCAGTTTATGTGTGCAATGCATCTTGGTCTGCGTCATCACTTCAACATCTTCACTCCCCTTCAACCCACCACCTCCCATAAATTTCTCAGTTCTATGCTATGTACAGTGAATTCTTGTCTGAATTATCCTCCCTTCACTGCTTCATTCCTTTACCCCTCTTCCCTTGGCCTCTTTCTCCTCTTGCAAGAATCCATTTCCTGGTACTTATTTTGTTGGGATTTGACTTAGTCTTTTTAGAGAATTACAGTTTTTATGCTCTGCATAGTATCTATTACATTTCAGTTAATTTACTTCTAACTCCTTGCTTACTACCTAATGTGTTTACTTATAAATGTACATGAACATTGTAACTACCAAGAATGACAGAAAACACACAACCTATGTTTCTCTGTGTCTGTCTTCCTTCACTTAAGATAATTTTTCCATGTCTTTCTATTTCCTTACGAATGGTACAATATCATTCTTTCTGACGTATGAGTAGAATTCCATTATGTATATATACCACATTTTCTTAATCCATTCATTCACTGATGGGCACTTGGGTTGGTTCTGTATACTGGCTGTGGTAAATAATGCTGCAATGAATGGAAATATGGAATATAAATATTCAGATCATGAAAAGATTAAGTTCAGAAATGCTATATCTATAGCACAAAATGTCTAAGACAAAAAACATATTTTCAAATAGGCTTTCAATATATGATGACATAAATGGAATTTGTACCAAGTTTGGTGTAATTAGTAATTGATGAACCTATTAGATTACCTAAATTGTTGTCAGCTTGAAATTTATTCTTTTTCACTTCAAGCTTTCACTATAGCTCTACAATAAAACACCGCAAGGACTTCATATTAATGTATTGGTCAAAAGATTCCTAAGAAAGAAGATATTATCCTCACTACAAAAAAATAAATTAATTGTGCTGTTAGGCCAGCATTACAATTCATAAACCATCACACATGGTAGTTTTGGAAGTTTTTAATTGTATTTACCTTCAAAACAGTGCCTGCTTGTTTCACTGATGGTGAATTATGTTTAAAATCTAAAATTAACTAGTTGAAAACATTTACAATTAGCAACACATATATAGTTCCTTAATCAGGAGCCATTATTTCTCAAGCTGTGAATAACAATCGATAATGGATCTGCTAACCCTAATGGCTGCTACTCAGTACAAAAAGTATGTGTGCTAGGGGGCACAAGTGTAAAAGCTGTTCTTTGTTTTTGAAATATTTCAAGTTTGCCAAAAGTAAATTTCACACACAAAACAAAGTTAGGAATTCAGTACATTGACTTCCTACCAAGAGAAAATAACAATTGCAACAATTTACTGAGTACATATAAATACATGTTTTCTTTATAGATAACTTTGAAAGAAATGCATTGCTCTTCTAAAATGGAACTTTCAGTAAATTATTAAATTGGCTTGAGCTGTTGATAGTGGTAGAACTGGGATTCTAAACCATAGGCATGGCTCCAACTATACTCAATAAACGAAGATAGTGCAACAAACAGTGACTTCTTTACAAATAGTTAGACATGATTTTGTAGCAGGTTGAAAATGCCATAGCTGGCCAGTTTTCTTTGTGTAGTCATATATTAAGACCATTCCAGCGTTGTAAACACTTGGGCATTTGCCAGGCTGTCAGAAAGTTCTTCTGGTGTTTATTATACTGCTTTTCCATTTGTCTGTGTGATCAATTCTAAATCAAGCTTGCTTTCTCTCAGGATACTTATCAACAAATACAGCAAAAGCTAGGCATTCAATCCACTAAACATGAAGACATGGCCTGGCCCTCAGTAGTATTTGGATCTTGCCTTCACCGATTTCTATACTGTACAAAAATGTCTCACTAAACTTTGTTCAGATATTACCAGACTACTAAAAAAAGGTGATGCAGCCAAGTTAAAAACTTTCTTCATTCAACTTTACCCCCAAATGATAATGATATGTAGGGGAAAATATATCAAATTTAATCAGAAGAAGAATCATAAGTTTATGATCATAAACTTCCAAAGGTGAGGCCCTTCCCATAATAAACAAAAAAGTCTGATGAAGTCCAGTTGCTTTAATACCTCCAACCCCCACTTTGGAAGTGATAAGAGCCTAAATCTTAGTAATCTTCACAGTATAGTATAATATTGAATCATAAAGGGTATACATACTCATTTCTCACTCATAGGGAGTGAGGAGCATTAATACAGAGGGAACAGTAAACCAGGATAGGAGATCAATTAGGATGTACTTTTTTATAGAAAGACACAAAGATGAAACTCTATTCTTCAAACTCTAAGTCAACAAGGATAGCAGCATGACTCAATAATGAAAAAGGTTTATTACAATTTAGTGATATTAAAACAAAATGCTATTTAAAATATCTGGTAAAGATTTCCAAATAAAGAAAAATAAATCATCATGTCAGTGTGACAAACAGAAAAACAAGACAAGAAGAAATCAATACATGTGAAACTTAAGGAAAATGTGAAACCTAGAAAAGTATTGGATAATACAAAAGAAAGAGATTATGTTCCTTTGTAACCTCTGTAGTAGAGAAGATGGTAATAACAAATTTAGTGAAGTGAATGGTTGAAAATAAAATAAGAGCAAAACAGTAAAAATAACCTTAAAAGCACAGGATGGAGTAAAATATTACTATAAAAATAAGACTAATAAAGTTGGGAATACTTCTCCCTCCCCCAAAATCACCAGTTTCCTGATTAATCAGATGTCAAATAAGCACCACTCCTCACATTCCAACTCTAGCATCCAATATATAAGCTACAGCCTAGACATGAACAGACAGCCAAAAATTACAGGTATTTGTGAATAGTTGTAAACAAGTAAAAGCAGAGGAAATCAAGTAAAGAGAAAAAAAGCTGATGGGTTAAAATGGCCAGCTAGTAAATCACTATGCACTAGGGAAATGCAAGTAAAAACCACAATATATCACATCATATCATGGATTATTTTCATAAAGAAAAAAGAAAAATAAAATAATAAGTGTGGATGAAGACCCATTGGAACTTTTGTGCACTGTTAAAATGGTTATTAATTCCACTGAAATGAAAGTAATGTGTATTTTCTCAAAAACATCAAGACTGATATTAACATCTAACCCCAAGCAAAACATCTGTGCCACTCAAACAATTAAAAGCAGAGCCTTGAAGACATATTTGGCCAATTCTCTTCAAAGCTGAAATACACATAATACCTAAGGTATATAAATATGATAAATGTCTATCTATAGATAAACTGATAAACAAAATAAGATATACATGCAAAAGGAAATATTTAGCCATCAGAAAGAAGGAATTCTGACATATACAAGATTATACTAATAATTCACTAATTAATATAAGCCAAATACAGAAAGACAAATACTCTACTTTGCTATTTAGAGTAATTAAGTTGACAGGACTAGGGAGTAGAATCATTGACAGGGTTGGGGAGATGAGAAATGGGAAGATATGTTTTAATGGGTACTGAGTTTCTGTTTATGAAGTTAGAAAATTCTGGGACTGTGGTTTACAAAAATTTGAATATACTAAACACTAATGAATTATACACTTAAGTAAATAGGATAAGTTTTGTTTTGTTTTGTTTTGTTTTGCCAGTCCTGGGGCTTGGACTCAGGGCCAGAGCACTGTCCCTGGCTTCTTTTTACTCAAGGCTAGCACTCTGCCACTTGAGCTACAGAGCCACTTCTGGCTGTTTTCTATATATGTGGTGCTGGGGAATCGAACCCAGGGCTTCATGTATACGAGGTGAGCACTCTTGCCACTTGGCAATATTCCCAGCTAGGATAAGTTTTAGGTTGTGTGTATTTTATTACAATTTAAAAACGTAAAAGGATTGGGGAAATTATATCCTCCATGAACCAGAACTGCAACCCAGAATACAGAAATATTCAAATGCAAGGGAATATTTTAAAAATCAAAATTTATTATAAGAGTAAAATTTAATGAAACTCTGTAATGATCAAATTGAAGAAATTTTTCAGGGGGGGATCATGGTTTAAATCTAGACTGGGCAGAATAGCCCATGAGACACCTCCAATTAACCACCCCCACAAAAAAAAATCCAGAAGTGAGAGTGTGGTTCAAGTAATAGAGTACAATCTTTGAGCAAAAAAGCATAGTGCCCAGGCCATGAGTTCAACCCCTACTCCTGGCACAACAAACTAATTAATTAATTTTTTTAAATCACAAAGTAAAACTAGCATCACAAACCTTACATCAATGAAAAAGGGAAAGCATGAAATCAAATAATATCAGTGGGGGGAGCCTACCCAGCCCATGTTTTCTATAATGCAGATTGATAGATTTTCAGACTACCTGAAATTATGGACCATCTTTGTTTTATCTAAGGAAGACCCCCCCCCTTCAGCTGCTTATCTTCAGTATTATCCATTTTTTTCTCCATACCCCCATTCTCTTTATGAAAATGAAGATGTCTTTGACAGTCTAAAAGATATCATTTTCTTCTCTAGGCCCACTGAACTTTCTCAAGATTTTTTAACTTCACTTTCTTGTTTTGTGGTTTTAGTTATCAAATAAGGCCAAATCTGACCAGCTGTATAGAGTATACAAGGCACTCCAAATATCTATACCATCTATCCATATGAGCTTATTTTTTTTTTTTTTTCTTTTGGCCAGTCCTGGGCCTTGGACTCAGGGCCTAAGCACTGTCCCTGGCTTCTTCCCGCTCAAGGCTAAGCACTCTGCCACTTGAGCCACAGCGCCGCTTCTGGCCGTTTTCTGTATATGTGGTGCTGGGGAATCGAACCTAGGGCCTCGGGTATACCGAGGCAGGCACTCTTGCCACTAGGCTATATCCCCAGCCCATATGAGCTTATTTTGATATCCTAATTCACTGATTCTTTCCTGAATTATTTTTGGGTATTTATCTCACACCCCATACTTCACTATTCAAGTTTGACCTAAATTTCATTCTGACAGTGATTTACAGGACCTTTGCTCTGATTCGCAGCATTGCTGCTTCTTGACATAAACTACTTATTTTATTCTGGTGTTTATCCTGTTTATGAGTAATGATGCATCTGGATGGCTCTATCATCCCACATCATTAAGCCCCCTAGTATAAGGCATTAAACAGCAGGTCCTTACAAATCACTGTGCCAAAGAAAGATAAAACAAAATGTGATTCAAAAGGCTGTTTGTAGAATTAATGACCAAAACTAATGCAATCATTCAAAGAAAAGGTCTAGTGTAAGAGGCTACAGGTCATTGTAATAAACCATCAGAGTGAAAATTAAAAATACATACAAGATGAATGATAGGTCACTCTTCTATAGAGAAAAATGATGAGAAAAATAGAATAGCAAATGATTTCTAAACTCAGATGATTAAAATATAGATTAGGGATTGTTCTAAGCAGGGTACCCTACAATGATTCTTAATTCTGTATATGCCAGGACACAGAATCATTTATATGATAAGACTAACTGGGTAACCAGCCCACACACAGCTCTTACAGCTCTAGTTACTACTTAAGGGGGTGGAATCCTTATCTAGAACTAAGTCTGACACTTAGGATAAGTTCTAGAAGGTGTAATACTACCTGTTATAGACAGAAGAATACAGTAATTAGATGGATGCTTAAATTTCTATATTATTCTGTTAGATGCTATCTCAAAGACATTTACCATGTACGATGGAGTATCTGAGGATCAAATACCAACTCCAGTACATTCATTGCTATTTTTTAGAATACAAGAGGAAATTCTGGAAGGGCACGCTGTTCTTCTCAACATTGTTCTCTGCATGAGTCCAAATACAAGCAGAGCTACTATGAAGACAGATGAAAACAGAAAAATAAAGTAATGTCAAAATCACCAAATATGAAGTCCTGAAGTCTTATTTCCTACACATAGGCATACTGAGGCAAATGGTGGGTTCCCAAGGGGTTGTTCTATTTGTATAGTTGTGTTGGTTGCAACCACACAACTGTTATATTGGGTTAGATTTTTCTCACTGTCTACAGCTTTGTTGTTGCACACTGATGGTACCTCTTCTTTAGCTTAGTTCTGACTGCTGCTTTACTTCTCTAGATGCACTGGGCATCAACTCATCAGAGAGTCTCCAAAGCAGCTCTCACCCTACGGCTCATCATCTAGTCTTCCAGACTTTCCTTCGAAATCTCAGCGGAGCCACCATGGTATCTTAACTTTTACATTAAGCACACCTGCAAAACAAGCATAAAAGGATGATGTCCAAGTCTGACATCTACATAAATTCTATCCAAGCCCCTGAAACCATTGTTGTATCTAGCTGAACATTCAAAAAGAAATCTTTACATCCTGAAGGGGTGTTTGGTGATGCAGAATTCCCGAGGGCTCTTTTCTGAAGAAGAAAAAAAAATGTGTACCCTGAAATTATTTGAAACATATGTGCACTTCTGCATCTTTCAGCCTGTAATTGGAGCAGCAGACTTGATGATTGCTGGGATGTTTTACAGAAATCTTTTCTGTCCTCCCAGTGTAAGACACTTCACTTATTTTTATCCTTATATTGGTGATATTCTCTTCAGCAAATACATCCCCCTTAGCTCACATTTTCATTCTTTATCTGGACAGGCTGAAAAAAATCTGCAAATCCTTCTACTCTGTACAGATTTTTGTACTTTCAGTGTAAAACTCATTGGCCCATATCATTCATATTATAGCCTTGATATACTCAAGTTTTTTTTTATTTATTGTCAAAGTGATGTACAGAGAGGTTACAGAGGGTACAGTTTCATACGTTAGGCCTCGGGTATATTTCTTGTACCTTCTGCAAGGTTACACTAGTGCATCACCTTTAATTTTTGCCCTCCACAAAGTTTTCAGGACACAAGAATAATGCTTTCAATTTTTTGCCATAGACTTACAAGGTTGTTCTTTTTATTTTTTTAACTCCCAGTGGAATACTCATTTCTATTTACATCCTCATTATCATGGCCTTTACTATTGATAATGTGTCCCTACTCTGGTTTTTCTAGACCTTTAGCAGAATTTCCCATGATGCTCTTAGAACAACATTGTGAGCAGAATTCCCTGCCAAACTCTTCCAAACTCATCTTACATACCAATTTCAAAATTTATTGTATGTGTTCAGATATAGGTACAATAATGAATGGCCCTACTTTTGGTCCTAATACTCTGTATTAGTCCAATTTGTATTACTTCTGTGAAATACCTAAAGTCAGTAACTTTATAAAGAAAAATTTAACTCACCTCTTTTGAGACAGTCCCATTTGCTTGTCTGCTAGTGGTAGTAGAAAGCAGCATGTCACAGTGGAAGAGATTAAGTGTGTAAGCAAGTAGTCACACCTTCAACAAGAAAAGCGAAAGCTCCTCTAGTTCGACACCACATCTCTGTTCCTTTATTTTTGCACTGGGAAATATATATATATATGTATATATATATATACATATATATGTCATTGTAGAGTCAATATACAGAGGAGGAGTTACAGTTACATGAATCAGGCAATGAGTAATTAATACAATTCTTTTTCAGCCATATTTTCCCTTCGATCACTCTCTCCCAGTGTTTTCCTCTTGCCCTCACCCACAAGATATCCAGTACATTTTCCACATTGTCTAGTATCATTGTTGTATTTGTTCATCCTTGTTTCACCTTTTATGTGTACTGTCTCACACCCCTAAATACTAACAAACAAACAAGGCAAAAGAAAAAAGATAACAAAAACAGCAGCAAATGCAACTAAAGAATGTCTCTTGTTCCTTTTTTTGGAGTTAATATCATAGAACATTATTTTCTATGATCATGTGTACATAGCTATTGAGCCTTTGTCTACTACTCTCTTGCATAACTTCATTTGGCCTCTGTATGTTAATAACTAGGATCCTATATAATTCATCATGTCCCAGTGAATATGTGAATGTGTGTGTGTGTATGCGCGCATGTGTGCGTGAGTGCACGTGTATGTGTATTCAAAGTTTCTACCACTAATAGTGCCACCCTGGGCACAAGCCTTTAACATATCGACATTTTTACTACCCATCCACACTCAGTCTCCAAAATTTATGCTCTGAGAACATTTTCTCCTATTAAAAAGTCCTTCCTGAGTCATATTCTGTAGGATTTGCCTTAGTAATTATCTTCAATCTATGCCTCACCCTCATCAGTACAAATATATCACTATAATTTCAGGTATTAAGCAAAAAGTCTGCAATTCCACATCCTTATCTAGCTCTAAATTAGCTGTGCATTGTTAAACTGCAAAGTGTCTCCTAAGAATTTTTTGCATAGAGATTTTCAGTTTTCTTGTCCCTAACTATTCTTCCTATTTTATCTAATCTGGCTTTGCTACCAAAACTCTCAAGGAATCACTTTGATCAAAGTTACCAATAATTACACATTTGCCAAAATTATATAGGCTTATTCCCATCTGGTCACTAGGCTCACTTACATGTTTTAAGACCTCCAGGAGTAACTCTTGCATGAAAATTAAATACAGAATGTTCCCAAGACTGTGATTTCAGTAAGATCTTTTAGGATTTATCTTTTAACATGTTGTTCTGTATTTCATCAACATGTTGCATAGACCTACTTGGATATATTAATGTGGGCTCTCTTGCTTTGACACAGTACCAAAGCCAGGAAATTTATATAGAAATGACAGATATTTAATTCAGCATTTGGGAGACTGAAGATCCTGGCTCTGATAGCTTGTAGGCTTCTGATAATGTCATCATGCTCTATCATCTCTTGGAGGAAAAACCTCATAGTAGCTAATGTGTAGGAAATACGTAAGTGAGAGAGAAAAGAGGCTGAGCCACTTTCCAATAACCCACTGACTCTCACACTACCTAAATGAAGGCCTCAAAACTTCACTCACAGAGGGAAAGCAGGGTGGGGGGAGGTGCAGGAGGAGGCAACAAGTTGAACAAGAAATGTACTCACTGCCTTACATATGAAACAGTAACCTCTCTGTACTTCACTTTGACAATAAAGGGGAATGAAAAGAACTTTACTCACTCCTGAAAAAAAACTAACCCAGTCTCAAAGACATTATCCATATCAAAAAATTTTGCAATTATTATCGAAACACATTGATTTGTTTCTCACCATCTCTCAATATAGCTACATATGGAATCATTTTCACAGTTCATAAAGATTTGGGGAAACAACCATGTTCAATCTATTGCTGTGTAGGGACTTCATTTATTTCTCTATAAAATTGTATTTGTTTACATGAACATAATTTCCTTATTTTCTTTTTTATTTCTTTTTACTGCTTTTTTTCTGTTAAAGATACACTGAAACCTGTAGACAACATTTTTCTACATGATAATTGGTGTATATATGTGATATTTTCTCTTGAATATGTCTAAATAATTTGATTCTGTAACCATTTGACACATGATTGGTCATTTTTATGAACCAGTAGCAAATTCATTTACAGAATGATCACTTACAGCAAATTACAAGAATTTTTAAATGCACATCTCCTGTATTTCTTAGTGTCAGATTAATCAAATTTTACAAATGGAATAGGTATGAAAATGATGTCCATTTAGTTTTGATTTGCATTTTTCTCAATTCTAAATGGCCTCTCCTTACATGTTTATGCCAAATGCTGTACTTTCTGTGAAATGCATGTTAATTGATTTTTCCCATTTTTCAAGTGAGCTGGGTTGTTTCCATTAACTTATTCTCTTAATATTTTTTCAAGGATATAGATTCCAAATATATTAACTTACCCAAACTTCAGAAAGTGTAGAAATATATGCATAGAAACTTCAGTATCATTTGTGACCTCTTAAGAAGCCAAATATATTTACTTAAATTCATTGTTAAATTACGATGATCTTTGATTTTGAGGAGTTTCATGTTAACTTGTAAAAGTTGGTGTTATGCATATAAAATATCATTTAAACCTGTGAATTATGTTAATGCAAATGTTAAAGTTTATTTCTCTGTTGGTGATTAAGTAGTTTTGCATCGAGTTCTTAAATCTTCCCTTAGCATTTTCATTAAGCCATGTATTATATTGCTTAGGTTCAATAAAAAAGAATCAGTATGATATTTCACATACAATATACTATATGTTTGATATTTAATATAATATGTACATATATGTTTCTAATGTTAAAATGGGAATTGTGTTCTGCAATTGTACAGAATATCTATGCAAACCTGAGATGCTTTGTTGGACAGGTGTATATAAGGAAAGAAGATCCGTAGCAAATTTGATCTTATGACAGATGCTTAAGTTGGTTGTCAACAGGCAAGTGAGCAGGAATGAAGGAGTATGAAAAAGAAAGCTGGAACCCAATGCAGGGAATGATATTGGGGTCCTCAAGTGGCAGTTAGAAAGGAAGCTCCAGGTGAAAACAAAATTATTTGCAAGCTTCAATTATTAAAGACTGTAAGTACATAGAATTTCTGCATCCACTCCTAAAATTGTACATGAGATGTACTGTGATATGTATCCAAGTTAAATTCTCTTTCTAATTCACTTAATACCAGCTGACATAGAGAACTCACTTTTTATTCTAAAAAATTAGTGTACGGTTATCAGATTCCTATGGAGTGAAAAACAGAGATAAATAAAAACGCTGGGCTCAAGTTCATTATAGTCAAAGTGATGCTTCAAAATACCACTGTATGTGTGTAATTTATATACATATGTAAAAAGATTGGATAGATGTGAAGTTATATAGGCACACATGCATGTACACACACACACCAATGGATAAGCATCTTTTCAATTGCTCTTTTGACTGGATTTAACAATGATGCTTTTCTCCTTATTTAATAACTTAGGTTACTTTTAAATGCTTGTTTATGGATTTTAAAATCACTGTCTTCTTATATTTGCTTAACAGTCATGACTTGAGCATTTGAAAATTGTACTGTAGTGGGGTTTGCAATTTTCTTCAAATGCTTGAGTGGATTCACTAGGCATAACAAAGGAAATTTTCTTGCCATGATACATACATATATTAAGTGTAGGTAAGCATAGTCCTCTTTCCTATAAGGAACCTTAAGTAGCAAATATTTATTTTTAATTTTCTCTCTATATTTTATTTTTAGTGAATTTTTATGGTTTATTTATATTTTAAGTATATACAGGGACTATATTTACAGTAATAATAAAAGTTTTGTTTTTATACATGATTACCTAGTGAATGCTAGTGTGTATATTCTATATAGTAAGGTGAAAGAGAATTGCATATTTTAATTGCTTGTATATATATTTATGATCTCAAATAAAGTATATCTGGGGAGATTTTTTTTTTTTTTTTTTTTTTTTTTGGCCAGTCCAGGGCCTTGGACTCAGGGCCTGAGCACCATCCCTGGCTTCTTCCCTCTCAAGGCTAGCACTCTGCCACCTGAGCCACAGCGCCCCTTCTGGCCGTCTTCCATATATGTGGTGCTGGGGAATCGAACCGAGAGCTTCATGTGTAGGAGGCAAGCACGCTTGCCACTAGGCCATATTCCCAGCCCACTGGGGAGATTTTTAAGATTCTGTATTTTCTTTTGGGTGACGACTAAAGTTGTAGAATTTCAATTCTAAGGTATTTTCTGCAATTTAGAAAAGATTTTATATCTCATTACATGGGTGTAAATATATTTTTCCTAAATCTGAAAAATATTAATAAAACACAAGATAACATCTCTTAGAGATTTTATTTCAATTTTCAAAAAAAGATGAATAATCTCATTGATGAATTAAAGGTTAGCGAAATTTCATAGAAAACCCAGGAAACCATCATTCCACTAACTGTTTTTGCTACTCAGGTTTCTCCAAAGAATAAAGTGGATACAGAGAGATGAATGGAAATTGGTTTCTGCAATTAAGAATGCCAAGAAGGTTCCCATTTGCCAACTTTAAGTCAGAAACCCAGGGAAATAAGTGTTATCATTCAACATTAGATCAAAGTTCTGAAATCCAGAAGAAATAACAACACAATGGCAGTCTGAGGGGAAGGGTATAATGCAAGTAAGTCCTGAATTTCCAGAGCCTGTGAGCCAGGAGTTCCAACTGAAAAGAGAGTAAGATGTATGTCACAGCTTGGCAGGAGAGGGGGCTCAGAGAAAACCCTACCAAAAGTCAAAACCTTAAGAATTCTTGCAATATTAAAAACTTTAGCGAGTTCAAGAGGTTTGAGGAAAGGGCATTCTGCATGCATGTGTTATTTCTACTAATTCTGAGGAGAAATTTGTAAGCGACGTTAAAATTCAGCAAAATTCTCTCTATTACACAAACTCACATTTAATAATGTTACGAGGACTCCATAAACTGTAATGTCATAATACATTCTTGAAAAACTAGAATTTGTTTTTTCTTTATTAAAAGACTAAGTTGGTGTTTAGAACTCTTAATGAATTATAGTAAAAGGTTATTCTTTAACCCCCCTGTACAATGAACTCAGAGAGCAGAGATAACACCTTTCACCAGAATAATCTTATCTGCTTTTTGTTGATTTTACAATATCCTCAGTAAACTAAAAACACTTATTTTCTTACTTGTTTAGGAGCTGAAGTTCCTCATAATTTTGTTTCATACTTTGTGCTTCATTTACCACATATCATTAATTACTAGCTGTAATATTCTGTGCCCTTCCTGAGCTTGATCTGATCAAATCACACATAAACCCTGATAAATCTGAATCTTCCTACCTAAGGCCAACATAGAAAAAATGACATTTTATGATTTTTTTCATACTCCAAGTTACTTTAAAATTTACCATACTAGCCATTAAAATATTGTAGTATTTCATTTTAATGATTGATTTTTTCAGAAATAATTTGGGTTCTCCCTCCACATTTCTTAAGCTGCAGTGGAAGATTTCAAAATAAAAAAATACATTTAGCTTTTCCTAAGCTTGATTACTGTATGGAAGGCAATGAAAATTTGGAGAGCTCCATCAGTGCCTGTTGTCTATTGTATTTACCTTCACAGCATGCATTGACAAACCCACTGTACTTATAGAAAATTACTCTTCTTATTGCCAGTATTTCTGACCCCCATGAGAAATTAATTAGGCTATCAGTTTAATATTAAATATAACAATTTCTCTCTGTTTTTTTTTGCCTGGAGGACTCTCGAAATGCTAAGGGCTAGAATTATGTGTAGAATCTTTTGAAAATTATTATAGTAGGTACTATGAATGATTGGTGATTCAAAAATGGGCTTTTGGTAAAAGTTTTTTGCTGACATCCTTTTAAGAACTTTCACATAGAATTGTTAGCCTTATTATAGTTTTCTAAGATTCTGGTCCAGAGCAATTTAATGAACACATATGGTGGATTCAAAATAGAGAAGAACAAAAATAAGCACGTAGAACTGAGTGTGCTGATAAGACATGTTTTATTATGTTTATTTATTTGGAATTGCTCTAATATTGAAATTTCGTTAAATTCATGTTCAATTTTATAAACAGTTTAATTGAGGTACAATTCATGCATAATAAGCTGCATATGTTTAAAGTGCATGAATTAGCAAGTATTGCCATAATTATACAACTCTTTTCTTATTTGCATGATTTCTAAGAAATATGATATGATTCTTATTTTGCTTTCTTTTAGGTAAAGTCTGCTTTCCTTCACTGGCTAACTTCAAGAGATTTTCTTTTATCTTGGTTCTCTGAAATTAAATATACTTTGCTTCGTCCTTTGGCTTGTTTATGGTCCTGGAGTTTTTATTTCATTTCTGATTTTATCCAGGTGACATTCTTATCCTTCTTGCTTCAGATACTGTTTCTGCTTTGTTCTCTTTCTTTTTTTTTTTTTTTTTTTTTTTTTTTTTTTGGCCAGTCCTGGAGCTTGGACTCAGGGCCTGAGCACTATCCCTGGCTTCTTCTTGCTCAAGGCTAGCACTCTGCCACTTGAGCCACAGCGCCACTTCTGGCCATTTTCTGTATATGTGGTGCTGGGGAATCGAACCCAGGGCCTCATGTATACGAGGCAAGCACTCTTGTCACTAGGCCATATCCCCAGCCCTGTTCTCTTTCTTATCCTCCTTGTATTCCTAATATTCACATATTACATGATATGGAATTGTGCCACAGTTTTAGGATATTCCTTTCTTTTTCTCTTGCTACTCAGTATTGAAGTTCCAGTCATCATAGCCTCAACTGTAGATAGTCTTTCCTCAGCCAGGTCCAAGCTACCAATGACCCATCAAATGTGGCCCTCATTTCTGTTATATTATCTTTCTTTTGAGATCTAGCATGTTTTATTATTCCTTCAATTTTTTCATCTTTTTGCTTACATTAACTCCCTGCATTGCATACATTTTCCTATAAGCCCTTGCTTTATTATGTTCCCCGTGTTTGTTAATTATCCTTATACTATGATTTTTTTTTTTACTAAAAGTGAGCATGATGTGTTAGGTAAAATGAACTATAATACTAGTGATTTCTGATTAAAATGTGAAGAGGGAATTTTTTTATCACAATGATTACATATTAGTTTTCTATGATTCTGTACCCTGGATTGTGAACTTCACTGGTACTTTTCAATATCCTCACCTGCTGACCCACATAAGGTAGGATGTTATGGCTGGAGGGAGTGGGGTTATTTCTTTCTTTCTGCTCTGTAAGTTAGGCTCCAAGGAAACCTCAGCAAGTTAAAATCCCAGTATTTCTAAACACACATTCTCCCCTAACAGGCACAGTTAGGAACTCAATGATCTATCTGGTGTATTTCAAAATCTTTTCTTTCTTTTTTATTTTTATTTTTATTTACTGCCTCTGTTAGAAACATGAGGGTTTTTATTTTCTTCTTCAGCTTTGCTTCCTTTGCAGTCCTTGCTGTGAGAAGCTGTAACTCTCAGTATTTATCTGTTTTTCCAACACTAGAGGCGATCTTTCCCCTGTGACTTCACTTTCTTCACAGACTTGTGCAGAGTTATTGATTTTTCATTTATTCATTTTTCGTAGTTGTTCTGGATTTGATGTTAAGATGGCATGACAATTTCTAGGTGCCTTACTGGTAAAACCAAAAGCAAAGCTTTTATTGTAATACAGATGTCTGTATTATCTGTAGTGATGACAACTCTCTTATCTTTGACACTAGTAATTTAGCCTTGTTTTTCTCTTCCTAGTGTGTCTGTCTAAAAGTTTTCTTTTTTATTTCATTAATCATCCTAAAGAACTTTTTCATTAACATTTTTCTTTTAAAAAAATACTATTTCAATTATTTTCATACTGATTTGTGTAACTACTACACTGGGTTTGGTTTGCTAGAGTTTTTGTTTGTCCTAACGTTGTCCTGCTTTAGAAAATACTGCTAAGTGCTTGCCCTACATTTGTGTAATTCTGAGTTAACTTCTCTAATTATGGATGAATTTTCTATTATTTCTTAAATTTTTATTATTACTATAAAAGTGATATACCATTACATATGTTAGGTAATGAGTACATTTCTTTTTGGACAATGTCACTCTTCCCTCACTTTCTCCTAGTTTTTCTCTCCTGTCACCATGACATATAAATTGTATAGTTCATTATCAAAATCGTGTCTGCTGTATTTGCTCATCCTTTGTCCTGCAATTTCTGTGCTCCTCTTTCCTGCCCAAAGACACATAAAAGAACAACACAAAAAAGGAAAGCAAACAAAAACAACTACAAATAAAATATGCTCCGGTTTCTGTTTCCTGGAGTTTACTTAAATAAATATTATTTTATATTATATTCTTCAGTTCTAAAAGCAACTTAAATGAAATTTTACACCAAAATCTCTCTGAAGTGAGCACTGTTTTCTCAACTTATAGAGTAAATATTAGTTTTCTATGTGTGTTGAAAAATCTTAAATAAATTTCTTCCCAGCTGAAATGGAAGTAAAATAAAACATAAAATATCCTCTAAAAGATTTTATTATCTCTTCTGCCCTGAAAATACTCTCTAATGATTAATGTATTTTCCTGTTGACATTGGAATATAAACTCTTAATTAACTACTCATTTGGCTAACCTAGGTCTCTGGTTTTCTTAATTGACCTAAATTAATAAACTGTAAATGCTTGTAATTCCTAAATTATCTTTTTAATTATGTAGCATCAAACAGTGATAGTTGCATAATTATATTAAACCAAACTACTTGAAATTATAGATTTTTAAAATTAAATCTCAAAAAAAAAATGCCTTCTCAAGGTATCAAATAAATATGTTAAGTGACTATATTAAGGGTAAAAATGAATTCCTGGACTTCTAAAAGAATGAAATTACTAATTTTCTCCACTGAAATAGATTTACAATATTTTATTTACATGATTTCATTTAATCAAAGAGATTACTATATCCTTAAATCATTATGGACTTAATTTATTATTGTGTATTTCTTCTGCCATGCACACTTTCTTCCTTATATACTGGGCACAATGATTGTAGACTAGAGCACTTAGCCCCTAATGATAGCTCTCAACAATTTTTCCCTTGTATTCTGTATGCACATGACTTCTCACACGTACATATCTTTCAACCCTTGTCTTCGACCTTCGCTAGCCTCATAACTTGATCTGAATGGTCAAAGGTAGGTGAAAGTGGTATTCAGGGGCTTCTAAGCATAGAAGGCCTTATAAGGAATTCAAGTTTCTGTTTATAGCTTGTTGGAACCCATCTAGCATCTGTAAGAAGTCCTGGTCACAGAAAAATATTCTTAGAAAGGGAACCAAAATTCTCCTATTGACAGCTCTTACTATGTGTCCAGCACCAATGGCAAAATCTGTGAGAAGTCATCTTTGTCCTGTTAATCAGCTAATTCTCCAGTCACCCTGTAGCAGAAGACCCAACCAACCTAGCACAGTCAACTCATAGAAACAATATCTATTTTAAAGCCATTTGGCAAGATAGAATTGTTGCACAGCAGCACAATCTGACAGGATGTATGAGTTAATTTTTTTATGGTTAAATGAGGAATTCCTAATTTCTGCTCAATCATCCCAAATACATCATATATAAAAACTATCTTCATATTTTTCTAGAGAAAATGTGACAAATTCATCACAAGGAATTCATACTTGACATAATTATCTGCAAATGATTGCAACAGTAGGACCAAAAAATCTAAGTGGGAAAATTCCATGGATTAAGATATAAATGAATTTTACAATATGAACAAAATACATAAAATGATTACATATACATAGTCACTGAATATGCTTAATTTACTGGTGTACTTTCAATCAAAATCAAGATATTTATTACTAAGATGAATTAAGGTTGTACATCAAAATTGAAATTTTTCTATCCACTTAAGTCCTAATTTTTAATACAGAAAAAGTCCCATAATCTCAATATACATAGGTGTTTCCAAAAAAATAATCAGATAAAAATAAAGTCTTATTTGAAATTTAAAAGTAGTTACTAAAATTGTTAACTAACGAAATAACATGAGCAAAACGAAGTAATGCTCTGTGAAAAACACTGGATAATTATACAACAGATAAATCAAAAATACCCATCTATATAATATTACATACATATGTGTAATATATATAACTCATCTGATATAATGGGCATGATAAAATAAAATAACTGAAAATTCCTTTGTGATGTTTTTGAGATTTTTTTCAATATTAATTTAAATAATAACAGTTCCATAAGAAAGAGATAGTCATTTTTGCTGTGGGAGCATCCTTTAGGTTTTCTGCTCACATTATACTGTTATATAATTTATCAGCCTGTATATGTCATTCCTGATATAGACCAGCAGCAAATGGCATAAAACATCCTGGTGTAAAATGCTTTGGCTCATAGTTCTGATGGAAAAGTAAAGTACGTTACAAAGCAGTAAATTAGCACTACTCTAGAGGATGCATTTACTGAGACAGGCAAGCAGCTTCCCAGTGATGAGAGTCAAAACTCTGATGACAGAGGAGATATGTGGGTGGAGAGAAAACAAGCCGCGAGCCCATTCAATTGCACAGAATTACACTTGAAAATAATTACAAAAGAACCTGTGAGCAAAATTGGCCAGGCTGTACAAAATGCCTTTAAATATTCTTCAGTTTCAGTTGAAAATTAAAATCTAGGGAGCAATGAGGCACCACTCTGAGTTCTTGACTGTTACCCATCAGCCTTGAGCTATATCTAGGCACCAAAACAAAAAACAATCAAAGAAACACATACATACATACATACATACATACATACATACATACATACATACATACATACATTAAGTAAATTCTGTGCTATTCCATGGCTATACCATTTGAGGTGCACATATACTTTGATCTACATAGCCTACTTCAGTAACTATGATTCTAGTGATTTATAGGCAATTATGTTCTGATTGTCATTTAAAACTATTTTCAATAACATAACATTATTTGTAATTATTTGTGATAATTGTAAAAGTGATTTCTAATAACACAATAACTAAATACAGTGGGGAATTACCTATATGGACTGGTAATGATGTCAGTGCATTTTGGGATATCTAAATGAGTACACTCAGGTATCAGATTGAGAGGTACCTTTAATCCTGCACTCATTCCCAAGGATTTCTCTTACTTGCCTCATATTTTCCCATGTTATAGTTTATCCAAGTTGTACTATTTGCTCATAAAATTATTCCAAAAGTGATAATTTTTGTGTAGGCAAATTAATGCTCTCGCCTCCCTCTATCAAGCAGTTCAAGGTCTATCCTGATTGTGTTGAGTTTAGAGATTGGGATTGATTATAAATAGAGCTAAAATTTTTCCATTCTTTGCCTGCAACCTGGCCTATGACTTATTACCAGTCATAAGTATTGCAGGCCCAAACAGTTCATGAACAAACAGCCTTTAACCTGTTCACCAATAGTTATGGTGTTCATGTAGTGAGAATATTCAATGTCTAAATGCCAATGTTCTGCTTAAAACTAGACAGAAAAACACTACACAAGTCTTAGAGAAATGGGTGAGGGAAGTAAAAATGTTCTCTGTCTTTTAGAATGTTACTGCCCTCTTGGGGCTGGGGATGTGGCTCAGCGGAACAGTGCCTGCCTGGCCAGCGCAAGGCCCCCGAGGTCCATCCTCAGCTCTGGAAGAAAAAAAAAAAAAAACAACTATAAAAAGAATGTTACTGCCCTCTCCCATTGACAACTGCATATTTTTCTAAATAGCCTAAAAGTGATCTACCATAATACCAAAGTTAACACATCATATTTATCTAAATTTGAAATGAAAGCATGCATCCTCATATAATATGTCTGTGTATATACACAGTGGTTTGTACAATAGTAAATGATGTATGGCTACACCACCTACTTTTTTTTAATAATTTTGAAATTTTTAGTGTAAGAGTTTATGATATGCAATTGGAAATCAGTTTGACCTAAATGTGAATCATGCATACTTACATTCTGCTTTTGAGGTTTGGCAGTCAACTTGTATCAGTCTTACTTTTATAGTAGACTCAAGTCATACAACTAAATACAATAATAGACTTTATTCAGCTACACTTAAGTTACTCACTCCATAAGAAAATAATAAGACTCCATAAGACAAGGATAATAGTAGTTATATAGCATGATCATGTAAGGAATGAGGTTAGAGTTGTGCAACGTTTCTGCCAGTTTGCTGATACGGATATGATCAATACTTACAGCAAACATAATTCAAGGAATATAATAATCTACAGAAAGAATGAAATGCAGAATCCAATAATATATTGAATCTGGCTTATACTCACATGTTGTTTTCCAAGCTAGGATTTATATACATTTCCCAAGTTTTCATAGAAAGTACTTCTAATATTTATGTATATTTAGCCTAATGGTTTCAATTCTAACTTTGTTAAAAAAAGAAGCAAAAAAAAAGCCTGTGCAGAAATAGAAAAAGAGTAAAAAGGAATATATTCATATTTATTTTCCTCCCACTAAGTCTGATATAAATAAAGTATCTGAGAAAAGTAATTTGCAATAATCTATACATTTGTATTATCCAAGCTGTGTACTCAGTCTCTATGACAAAAGATGGTTACATCTAGAACATTATAAATCTTGCTAACATATAGAAGATGGGTCCAAACAAGGAGGAGAGACTTGAACAAGGATTTTATAGGTACTGTTCTTTCATTTTCATAGAGTTAATTCTTCCTCAAATCTTAGGGCCAAGAAGATACCGACAATACTGCATAGTAACACTGCGTTGTAATGATTTCCTGCCAGCAGGTCTTCTCAGTCTCTGATAAAGGGGTAATGAAGGTTCTATCTCTAACAGCAAATTCATCTGAAGTTCTTCTAGTTTTGTTCATTTTGCTCCATATAGTTTGACATCATATTCTATTTTTTTTTTCTTTTGCCAGTCCTGGGGCTTGGACTCAGGGCCTGAGTACTGTCCCTGGCTTCTTTTTGCTCAAGGATAGCACTCTACCTCTTGAGCCACAGCACCACTTTTGGCTTTTTCTGTTTATGTGGAGTAGAAGAATAGAACCCAGGGCTTCTTGCATGCAAGGTGAGCACTCTACCACTAAGCCATATTCCCAGACCTTGACATCATATTCTTACAGGGATATGTGTTAAGATGTTGATGTTTTCTTGGAGAATGGAGTGTTTTATCATTAAGTAGTTCCCTTCATCCCTAGTGATTTTCTTAAGTTGGTTTTGACTGAAATCAATATGGCTACTCCAGGGTCCTTTTAATTAAGTGTTAACATGGTACTTCTTTTTCCACCTTCTGCCTTTAATTATTTTAATTAAGCATCTTGTAGGAGTCCATTTTCTCTTCTTTTAGCATATAGATTACATTTACTTGTTTAAGTTTTTTTTTCTACACTTGCCCTAGGTTTTACAATATACATGTTCAGCTACTGGTAGTTTGTTTTGACACCCCAGAATATACAACTTTCAATCATTTCACTTAACCATGCACTATAATTACCCACACAAATTTGTGATTATCTTGAGCCATCAATCAATAAATCACATATGAGAAAAGTAAGAAGTTTTCTTTCATTCTCTGATACTCTCTTCTTCTAAAGATTCTAGTTGGTGATTTATATCCTTTTTTCTTTCTATCAGAAGTTACTTTAACATTTTTTCCCAAGGAAACAACTACTGGTGTGAATTCTATTAGTTTTTTTTATCTAAACACATCTCTATTTCTCTTCACTTTTCAGAGTAATTCCACTAAATATGAAATTGTAGGTTTGGGGAAGGGTTTTCATCATCACAAATATTTCAATTATGTACCTTCTGCTTGCGTAGTTTATACCAAAGCTTTAAAATATTATTATTTTTCCATGTTCAAATAATTTAGCCTCTGGCTTATGTTAATTTTTTTTCTCTTTTTAATTCTCAAAGTAATGTACAGAGAGATTACAGTTTCATACGTTAGGCCTTGGGTACATTTCTTTTTTTTAATTTTTATTATCAAACTGATGTACAGAGAGGTTACAGTTTCATAGGTTAGGCATTGGATATATTTCTTGTACTGTTTGTTACCTCCTCCCTCATTCCTCCCTCCCTCCTCCCCCTTTCCCTTTCCCCCCATGTGGTGTTCAGTTCACTTACACTAAACAGTTTTGCAAGTATTGCTTTTGTAGTTGTTTGTCTTTTTTTACCCTGTGTCTCTCGATTTTGGTATTCCCTTTCAAATTCCTAGTTCTAATACCAGTATAGATGGTTTCCAATATACTCAGATAAGATTACAGAGATAGTGTAGGTACATTTCTTGTGCCGTTTTTTACCTCCTCCCTCATTCACCCCTCCCCCCCTCTCAACAGGCAATAAAATAAATAGATAAATAAATAAGTGAAAGAAAGAATGAATATTATTTTTATTTTAATTATTTACAGTCCATTTCCAGCCAAATTATGTTTCTGGTAAACCTGAAATTTAAAAAATAAATAAAATAAGACTGAAAGTAGGCTGCTCTATCATTCCAACTCCCGTACAGTGTCAAAACAGCCATGCTATCTGGTGGGTATAGCCATGTTAGCATGTAAAGTATGAAGCTCCTTTCAATCTAGGTGCAGCAAATATTTTTCAAAATTCTGCTAAGTAAATAATGCAATTTACTAGAACTAATTCAATATGTAAATAGCTTTGAAGTACCTTACCTAGTTACTATTAACAAAAAACTAATGTGAAGGATAGAATTTTCCCAAAAGTATACCATAATATTTTCCTTTACAACTTACAGTGTGTATATCCAACTGATTGAATGTTTCATTAGAACTTTCTGTAGACAATTAATCAGTGCTACAGAAGTTTTAGTCACCCATGTGTATAATCTTAGCATATAATGGTTCGTCAGTGCTCCATAAGCTAAGTATCAAATGCCTATTTTTAAATGCTGTAATCAAACGTGATAAAATAGAATCTAATGACATTAATCAGTTGTGTGTATGTGCTGGTTGAATGCTTTTATAACTTCTATAAATAAGTTGGATGCATGGCTCAAATAGAAGATATGCCTAGCAAGTCCATCATCCTGAAGTCACCCTTCTGTGCCACATAAACCAACCAACAAAAACAACCAGTAAAAATACATGTACTTTGCAACATTTAAAGCTTACAAGAATCTCAATAAAAAGGTAATATGACAATAAAATAGGGCTTAAACTCTGGTCATTGCTCTACATTCAACACTACTAATAATATTGAATTGATCTTATAATGATGTGATGTAAAATCAGATATTTTGTTCACTTATTCTTTTTCTAGAGTATTTGCCATATCATCTAAAACGTGCTATTCCCTCCGTGTACTTTTAAAATCATGGATTATCAATCAATATAGCTTACTCAGTCTACCTGAAAGACAAATGGAAATGACAGCGATTTGAAAGATCTTATTGCCATTTATGGTATATTCAAATAAATCAAAATTTGAATTGAACTAATTTTTATAAAATGTGGACAATGAATGCTTAGAACTCATAATTTGGGACATGAATCAAGGATGCCTCAAGGAAGTTTAACATTGAAAATGGCATAAATTATCCATACAGTGTCAACAAAAGTGGCTGGCATTAATTGAACACTTTTACTTGACAATGCCCATGTTGAACTGGTACAATAATTTTTTTTCTCACAGTTCAATACAATGCAATTTTATATTCAGCTCTAGAAACAATATAAGAAAGCACCTCACCTAGTACGTAATAGGTTTTAGATTCAGGAAAATGAAAGTTTGTGATCATTACTAGAGAGCAGTTGTCAATACTTAGTGTCTCAGCTGCTCATCTAAAGTGAGGTTGAAAATAGTGCCTGGCCACAGTGGCTGTCATGGGTATTACTGATAGAGGTAACATGTATATTACACTCCTGGCACCATGTGTCACACGTAGAGTAGCTTCAGTTATTTGCCTTTTGTGTACTTTTGGTGTTGTTCTTTAAGCACTTTCTAAAGAGCAGAACAAGGGACATGTAATTAGTATTGAAGCAAAATGTTTAATGGAGTTGTTTTATAGACAGTATTATCCATCTAATGTGAAGATGATTCCAACGTGAAACTAAACAACTGACTCTTTAGTCCTGTCATTCACTATGCCTTCTTGTGGAGTTCATATTTCACCAATAAAGGGACCAGGAAGACAAGGGAACATATGCTCATATATGAGAAGAACGTAATTTTAATAAAAATTACAAAACAAAACACAGCACTTAGGAAGACTCGGACTGTCAAGTGTCCTTTCCACACAGAAATGCACATCACTTTGAGGTTTAAAGGTGCCTTCTCTTGAGGGTTTTACACATTATTCCTGGCCAAGAGAACTTACTAAGTATTGTATGGGAGTATGCTTTAAATAGAACTGTTAATTCCAACTCATTTGATAAGAAAAATGATTCCTAAAATTTGGCTACACACACACCTCAAAAGAGGACAGGAATTCGAAAGAAGATAATAGGAGGGAAGAAGAGAAAAATCCACACAGAAAGCATATGTGAGTAAAAATCAGAAGGCCATGTGTGTACTGAATTTAGCAAACTCCTTAGTGTAGTTGAAAACTGAAAATGTTTATGTGGGAGAGCAATAGAACTAGGAAAAGAAGTTTGGAGAGATTCAAGAATTTCTGTATTTGATCAAAAATTATCTTTATTGGAAAAAATGTTGTCATAAATGTCAAGTGACTAGAGTTTTCCAAGTTGCAAAGAGGATTTGAATATGTTGCATCAGAATATACTCTACAATAATATAAAAGTATTTGATAAATACCCCAGAGTGAATGAAGTCAATGTATTACTATTGTAATTGAGATTAAAGCTCCATTTATCTAACACTAAAACATTATTATAGAAGTAGTTAATAAAGAAAAGTTCACAAGCCAACACCCAATATTTCAGAAATTTAAATATATTTAGCTTCTTTTCAGGCTTGTCTTGTGAATATTTTACAAATAATACCAAATTTAGTCTTTAAAATGACCTTATGAAGGTATAATATAATTGTTATAATAAGTTCTCTCTTTATAGTTAGATAAACTGACGTTTAGAGAGATAGTTTACTCTCTCAAAACTAACAGCTAATAATGGCTAGGCCATAGCCATGGTAGGCATGGTGGTATATATTGGCAACCCAGCACATTGGAGGCTGAGTAAGGAGGTTTGAAAATTCAATGACAGCTTGTGCTGCATAGCAAAACTTTGTCTCAAAAAATAAATAAGCTATAGCTTACCTGAAGAAAAAGGCATTTGCCCACAGAGTTTGCAGGCTATAATGTAATAAAAACTTTTTCATGAGAGATTTGTTGCCAATAAGCCAAAGAATTGGACTTTAGGAATAAAATCATTGAACTTTTCATCAGTCAAAAATATGAAAGAAAAAAATATGATAATTTTCAAAAACTCTAATTTGTTATCTAAGCATACATTTATCATTACCCAGGTTGTGCTAACTGCACGTGCCCTAGACAGACTATAATTTTTATGCTTTTACTGTTAATGTAATGGTGATGTACAGAGGGGTTATAAGTAGGCAATGAATACATTTCTCTTTGAACAGTAGCAACTTTTCCTTTGTTTTATTCTCCCAATTTTCCCTCCCAAACCCCCAACCAGTTGTAAAGTTCATTTTCCTCATGGTAGCTACTGAATATCACTGCACAATCAACAATTTTATGACTAACACATTAGAGCTATGATCATTTTTAAAAATACACACAAAAATGTTCCATACAGAATCACCTAACAAGAAATACTGTTTTAAGATAGAACACATATTTTCCATGTAAGAAAATTATAGCTTTACTATCAAGTTTAATATTTATTTAGTATAATGGATCAAATATCATGGAAATGTAATTTAGATTGGTTTGATTTGGACACAGCACGAACACTTTACACAAACACATTTCCTATAACTGGAATGTTTTCATTTGTTTTGGAACTGGATAAATTTCCACTCACTTTCAGAATTTTCTATTCTACACACCACCTTAGTAACATAGGAGTATGTTCCTCTTTTAAGTGTTCTTTTGTTTTTATATTTAACATATCTCACATGTAAGAATATACTTACTGTGAATTTTAGAAAATAATTCTTTATTTTCATAAATGACTTGTTCTCTGGCACAATGCAACTGCCTTCTCAGATGTTCTTTCATTGTTACTCATTCTCACTGGTGAATCCTAACACTGGGTATTAAGTGAATTATTGGAAAATAATTTAAAGTTACAAAAAACTTGAAAAAGTCCAGAATTCTTTTATCCTATGTGCATTCCTATACACCAAATATATTACTTCATTTTTCCTTCATTTCACCCTTTCATTTTCTTTTATTGTTTTTAGTCAATCTTTTGCACAAATCTCTTGAACAGAAGGAGAGAAACACCATGTGCTCTTTTTAGAAACAAAGATTGCATTCATAAACCACATGCAAACTTCAGGTCAGCAAACTAACACTAATGCATTACCATTTAATCCATGGACAACATTCCAGTTTCAATAACTCACAAAGGATACTTTTTCTTTTTATTCTGGGATCTCATCCAAGAAAACACATATCACTTTCATTTTGTTTCCTCCAATCTGGCACACTTTTATGGTATTTCTCTACTTTTCTTGTCCTTGATAGTTTTAAAGTCTATGGATAATATATTTCATAGGATGACTTTACTTTGTACCTCTCCAATCCAACTTGAAAGTACATGAACTCGCAGTTGGGACAAGTTTACTCTTCCCCAGTCCTTCTGTTTGTCTAGAGATATTTCTGTGCTGTCATAAATATAAGTCATGGAAATATTACTGAGTTTTAGTGAGTGGAGGCCAGTAACAATCCAAACTCCAAGCCAATAGATGGAACAAATAAATAAAATTAAATCAGAAAAAAATGACTTAGAGTAAAAAAAGAAAAAGAGAAAGAATCAGCAAAACAGAGAGTTGGTTCTTTGAAAAAATTAAAAAATCAACAGAACCCTAGCAAATCTGACCAAAATATGAAGATAGCACACCCAAATAAACAAAATCAGAGACAAGACTGCAAACATCACCACAGATGTAATCAAAATTCAGAATATATTTGGAGGAAAGTAAAACAAAACCGCAAAGAACTAATAGCCCACTCATCAAGTAAGCTAAAGACCTACAAAGAGACTTCTCTGATGAGGAAATGAGAATGGCCAAGAGACATATGAAAAAGTGCTCTACATCACTGGCCATAAAGGAAATGCAAATCAAAACAACATTGAGATTCCATCTCACCCCAGTAAGAATGTCATATATCAAGAAAACTAACAATAACAGTTGTTGGAGGGGATGTGGCCAAAAGGGAACCCTACTTCATTGTTGGTGGGAATGTAAACTGGTCCAGCCACTCTGGCAAGCAGTATGGAGATTCCTCAGAAGGCTAAACATAGAGCTCCCCTATGACCCAGAAGCCCCACTTTTGGACATCTACCCAAAGGACCACAAACAAGAACACACTAAAGCCACCATCACAACTCTGTTCATCGCAGCACAATTTGTCATAGCGAGAATCTGGAACCAACCCAGATGCCCCTCCGTAGACGAATGGATCAGGAAAATGTGGTACATATACACAATGGAATTTTATGCCTCTCTCAGAAAGAATGACATTGCCCCATTTATAAGGAAATGGAAGGACCTGGAAAAAAATTATGCTAAGTGAAGTGAGCCAGACCCAAAGAAACATGGACTCTATGGTCTCCCTTATAGGGAATAATTAGCACAGGTTTAGGCAAGTCACAACACAGGATCACAAGAGACCAATAGCTATACCCTTATGATCCCATAAGATGATGCTAAGTGAAATGAACTCCATTTTATGAAAATGATTGTTATATCAGAGTTGTAACTACTTTCAACATCCCATGTGTATCTGTAGTTTCTACTATTGATGATGTTCGTGTATCACCTTCTTGTGATTGTATCTACACTATCTCTGTAATCTTATCTGAGTGTATGAGAAACAGTGTGTACTGGTATTAGAATTAGTAAATTCAAAGGGAATACCAAAATTGAGAGACAAAGGGTAAAATACGAGAAACAACAACAAAAGAAATACTTGCAAAACTGTTTGGTGTAAGTGAACTGAAACCTCAGGGGGGGGGACAGGGGGAGGGGGGAGGGGGTATGAGGGACAAGGTAACAAACAGTACAAGAAATGTATCCAATGCCTAACTTGTGAAACTGTAACCTCTCTGTACATCAGTTTTATAATAAAAACTTTAAAAAAATTCAGAATACAATAAGGAAATATTTTTCAAACCTATATGCTAATAAATTGAGGATCTGGAAGAAATGGATGAAGTCCTAGCAAAAAATGATATTCCCAGAATTAACCAAGAAGATTTAAACCTACTAGACATACCGTATCAAGCAATTAAATAGAAATTGCAATAAGAGATCTCCCATACAAGAAAAGCCCAGATCCAGATGGATTTACAGCAGAATTCTATAAGGCCTTCAAAACAGAACTGACACCAATACTCCTCAAAATCTTCCATGAAGTTGAAAGTGAAAGTTCACTACCAAATACATTCTAAGACACCAGTATAACATTTATCCACAAACCACACAGGAACCGATCAAAGAAAGAGAAATTTAGAACCATTAATTTGATGAACATCGATGCACAACTTCTCAACAAAATTCTGGCCAATCAACTTCAACAAGTTATCAAAAAAATTACACACTATGATCAAACCGGATTCATTCCAGGAATGCAAAGATGGTTCAATATACACAAGTCAATTAACCTAATTCACCACATCAATAGGAGCAAGGTCAAGAATAGCATGATTGTATCTTTAGACATGGGAAAAGCACTTGACAAAATTCAGCACCCATTTATGATGAAAGTTTTGGAGAAACAAAGATTCCAGGGAACATTCCTGAATGTAGTAAAGGTTGTGTATGACAAACCTAAAGCTAGCGTTATATTTAATTGCCAAAATTTGCATTAAAATTAGGAGCAAGACAAGGATGTCCACTCTCTTCACTCCTCTTCAACATAGTACTAGAATTCCTAGCCTGAGCAATAAGGCAAGAGGCAAAATATAAAGGGGATCCAAATAGGGAAAAATGAAACTAAACTATCTCTCTTTGCAGATGACATGATTCTGTATTTAAAAATCCCATATAATCTATTCCCAAGTTACTTGAGCTGTTCCAAAGCTTTGGAACAGTGGCAGGGTATAAAATAAATCCTCAAAAATCAATGGCTTTTCTGAATGTCAGTCATGGGAAGAGTGAGACTGAAATCAGAAAACCAACTTTCATTGTAGTCACCTCAAAAAATACAAAATACTTATGAATAAACTTAACCAAAGTAGTGAAAGACATCTATACTGAGAACTTTAAAAACATGAAAAAGGAAAGTAAAGCAGAACTAAGGAAATGGAAAAAACCTCCTGTGCTCCTGGATTGGTAGGATTAACATTCTGAAAATGGCGATACCGCCCAAGGCTATCTACAAATTCAATTCAATACTCATCAATATCCCAACATCATTCTTTAATGAAATAGAGGAAGCAATACACAAATTCATATGGAACAATAAGACCCTGAATAACAAAAACAATCCTAAGTAGAAAGAACAGTGCTGAAGGAATTTCAATACCAAATTTCAAGCTGTAGCACGAAGCTGTAGTAATGGAAACAGCTTGGTATTGGCACAAGAACAGGACAGAGGACCAATGGAAAAGAACTGAAGACACAGAAATGAACCCACAGAACTATGGCTGCTTAATTTCTGATAAAGGAGCTAAAAAGTAGGATGAAAGAAAAAAAGCCGCTTCAACAAATGGGGCTGGAAAACTGGTTTAACACCTGTAACAAACTAAAACTAGATTCATATATATCACTTTGCACCAGAGTCAATTCCGAATAGATCAAAGCGCTCAAGGTAAAATCAGATAACCTGAAAACATTGCAAGAAGGAATAGAAGAAACACTTGGGCTCCTTGGCACAGGATGAAACTTTCTTAATGAAGGCCCAGAAACATAAAACTCAAAGAAAGGTTGGAGAAATGAGATTGCATCAAACTACAGAGCTTCTGAATGGCAAAAGACATAGCTTGTAAGATAAATAGAAAGCTCATAGATCAGGAGAATATCTTTACTGGCCATACAACAAAAGCCTCATATCTAAAATATACATAGAACTCAAAAAACTAAATTCTTCCAAAACAAGTCCTCAAAGAACCAACTGCCCCCTCAACAAATGGGCTAAAGACCTAAAAAGATACTTGTCTGAAGAGGAAATGAGAATGGGCAAGAGTCACCTGAAAAAGTGCTCTACATCACTGGCCATAAAAAAGTCAAAACAACTCTGATATTCTACCTAGGCTCCATGAGGAAGTTCATTATCAAGAAAACTAATAATAACAGATGCTAGAGAGGATGTGGCCAAAAGGGAACCCTACTACACTGTTTTTGGGAGTGTAAACTTGTCCTATAACTATGAAAGCAGTAGGTAGGTTCCTCAGAAGACTAAACATAGAGCTCCCCTACGACCCAGCAGCCTCACTTTGGGGCATCTACCCAAAAGATTACAAGCAAGACCACACTAAAGCCACCAACACAACTATGTTCATCTCAGCACAATTTGTCATCACTAAAATATGGAACCAACCCAGATGGCCTTCAGTAGATGAATGAAGAAAATGTGGTACATAGACACAATGGAATTCTATGCCTCTATCAAAAAGAATGTCATTGCCCCATTCCTAAGGAAATGGAAGGACCTGGAGAAAATCATACTAAGTGAAGTGAGCCAAAGAAACATAGACTCTATGGTCTCCCTCATTGGGAATAATTAGTACACATCTAGGATTATCCTAGCACAAGACCAATACCTCAATTCCTATGTCCATATGAACACATAAGATGACACTGAGTGAAATGAACTCCAAGTTATGGAAACAAGTGGTTTATCATTGTTGTTATTTTCATCATACTATTTGAAAGTAAGCCTTTTTTCTTTTGTCTTTGTTTCCCATGGTTTTACCCCTGATGTCACTGTAACTGGTTTTAGTGCCCTGGATATTGTATATAGGTGTTTTGGAACTAGAAAGGGAAATGGAATATCAAAATCAAGAGACAAAGGATAAAAAGACAAACCAATGGAACAGCAATACTCACAAAACTATATGGTGTAAACCAACTGCACAACTCATGGGTAGGGAGGGAAATGTGGAGCGGGGACTGCAGAGGTGGAATGAGGAGGAGGTAACAAATGTACTTATGTATGAAACTGTAACCCCTCTGTACAGCACTTTGACAATAAAGAAATGAAAAAAAAATTAAAATAACTTGGTAGAGTTGATCAAAATGCCTCCTACACGAAAGGAAAAAGAGCTAAAACATTAGAAGATATTAAGTAGTATTGAAATGGCAAATGAAATGGTAAGAATTAACATTTCAATGAAAGTTTCAGCTGAAGAGGAAATTTTGTGTTTGAAAATCTAGTGGCTGAAATTTTTCCAGAAATGATGAAAGATGCTTAGATTCAAGAAGTCAAACAAATCTCAAAAAGGTTAAGTAGAAAAGAATTCTCAACTAAGAACTAGTACTCTAATTAAAAGATCTGTATTGACATCATCCTACTGCTAATTTCATAAAAACGCCTTTTCTGGTCTAAGGGAAAACGATCAACAAGATTTCAATAGACAGGGAAAAAATCGTTTAAGTACAAAATACTAGGATCATTTTGAGTCCAATAAAACTCTGGGAAAATTCTCCTAATCAGAATAAACTGCATAAGGATAATTAGTATTCAGAAAAATATAAATAAGGAATAAACTAGATGTTTTTATATTGGCAATCTCATTCAAATACAACATCCTAAGTAGTCATCAATGAAGGTATAAAGGGAAATGTAAAGAGTGGAACATTTTTGCATCTCAGGTGGTATATCAAAATATATTCAAGCATTTTGGAAAATATCAACATTATTTTATCTATGAAAAGTACAACTGAAAGACTCCTCAATTTTTGTGTTGATAAAGTATGTACAGAATAATGTAGAAACAAATGCAAATGGACAAGGTAAGTGTTCATGGTGGTAAGAGTAAAGATCATTGTTCACAATTACAGCATCAAACCTGGAAATAAAGGGGAAATTTTGGAAACAGTCATGTTGAGTGAATTTAGGACATACCTCTCATAATCTGACAGATCCAAGAGAGAGATGAGAAAGTGCACAAGTTCACTGAAAACAGAATGAATTTGCTAAGAGAAAGGAGGGGAAGGAAAAGTTGTTAATGACACTTTTACTATTCACATATAGTGAGACTGAACAACCTCATAACCATAATAATGAAAGGAAGTAAAATAATTTAAAATGATAATTTTGAATAGAAAATGTTCTTATAACTTATTTATATCTACCATAGTTATTTTCTGTGTATCTGCCAGGGCTTAATCTCAGGGATTGTCTTGCTTAGCTTGATGCTCAGGCTTTACCACTTAAGCCAAGATTCTTCCTAGGCTAGCATTTTTCTGGTTAATTGAAGATGGAATCTTGAAGATTTTTCTGCCTAGTCTGGCTTTAAATCTTGATCCTCCACATCTCAGCCTCTTGAACAATTAAAATTATTGCCATGAGTCACCAACACTTGGCAATAATTTTATTTTTAATGCTGGTTAACAGTATGTTTCAAAAATTCCTGAAAAATATGAGTAATTAATGAGCCAGGAAGAACTGATTTATTTATTTCAGAAACCCAAACTCTGTAGCACTAAAGCCAAGGTAAAAATTCTAGGAAACAAGCCTCCCCCCGCCCCCCCCACGTGTGCATACACACACACACACACACACACACACACACACACACCAGTAAACAGATAATTCAATATATTATTTTTCACTGGGAATGTGGCTTAGTGGTAGAATGCTTGCCTAGCATTCATGAAGCCCTGGGTTCGATTCCTTAACATCACATTCACATAAAAAGCCGGAAGTGGCTCTGTGGCTCAAGTGACAGAGTGCTAGCCTTGAGCAAAAAAGAAGCCAGGGACAGTGCTCAGGCCCTGAGTCCAAGCCTTAGGACTGGCACACACACACAAAAAAACCCAAAACATTATTTTTCATTCTTTGATATGATCAAAGAAATTAACTCTCAAAAGTGAGAATTTCAAAGAGAAAGTAACAGTTTATTTAGCATAGGCAGGAAAAGTGTAGCATGTTCACTTAACTGATAGTGAATATATTCATTTAGTGAATTTAAATAATTATGAGTGTGGATATCATTGTCTTAATATTTTCGCTTTAATTTTTACTTTAATATAAATATTTCCATTTGGTATTTTTTCATATATGTGTTATTTATCATCTTCTGCATATATCGATGTTTACTTTTTGTCCTTTTGAAAAATGTTATTTTTCTCAAAAAAAACAAAGTATTAAATATATTTTTCTTTTGAACATGCTTGATTTAATTTCTGCATCTATAATTTTTCTGCAATATGTTTTAGATAATCATTTTGAAGTCCCTTTCAAGCTCCTTTCCAAGAACATGTTGTCAAACTAGGATATGTTTCCTCATTATGCATTAATTAGTATTGTAAACCATGAAGAAGAAAAGCAGAGATTTTTCTCATCTTGAAAGCACATCTTGAAACAGAATGGCATTTTTAATTAACAGCAGAGCCCAAGTATCAATAATCCCCCCAAACCTCCTGCAGTCACAATGATTGCTATCAAGAGAGTCCCTGCTATTCCTTAGGTCAATCCTAGATCTGGCAGTCATCTGAAAGAGGAAGGTACTTCTCTTTCTTCCCCCATCTGAACTTTCAAAGATAGTTTATTGGATGTGGTTTTCCCAGCTCCTTTAAAAGAAGAAACGTTCCCAGCACCTGAACTGCAATACACATACATTCTAAGGATATTGCACAGTAGTAGAATCTGTATTCTGAGTCTGAATTGCACATTATTCCTATAAAAAGGAGGGTTATTCTCATTGCTTTCTATAGATATATTATAACAGACAGCATGAATTATACATTTAATCCTGTAACCCAATGGTTTTACTTAGCTGTATATTTTTAATTTACACGTGAAGAAAAATTTCTACACTGTGAAAAGCTGTATGCCTAGGATGCAGACGAAGTCTGTTCTTCATAAAGTGAAATTATGGGTAGTTTTACACTACAAGAATCTGTTTGCCTTATAGTGTTATAGTTGCGTTGTTAGGCAGATAATTTATTACAGTTGCATTTCATTAGTCCCCTTTGGGTTAGGGATTTATGTTTTATAGCAGTAAGTTTGGGTACCAGAAACCCTGGAATGTAACCCTCACTTTGTGGATAACAATGTAAGTTTGTGGAATCAGTTCAGCCAAGAGGACCATATTCTATATTCTCATTTTCAAAATTTAATGATTTTTCATGTGTCTATAAAGATTTCCCAGATTCAACACAGATTTATTTCTCCATTGATCACTTCCTTAATAATCAAGGTGGTTCTCATCAAATTCCTGAGCCTCTCCTGTAATATTTAACTCCCAGACTAGGAAATACTTGATTAGCAGCCTGTTTCCTGAGATAAACAGGAAGATCCTTCAAGAAGGTAACAAGGATTCATGCCTTGACATCCTTCAGGCCTCAGCTGAGAGCAGTATGTATTCTGAAAACTACTTGTTTAATGATAAATCACTGAATATATACATGTACATCCACACCTTGGTGTAGAGGCATATGACTTGAAATAATTTAGGCTCCATTCCTTTGCATTCTGTATGCAAGAAAGATCAGATTCAAGGATTATTTTATGTTTATGTAAATATAAAATACTACACAATTTTGATCCTGACACTAGTCTTACAATTAATACTTGAGCAAAAACTGTTGTTGAAGAGACATTGTATATACTTTTAAAATAGGATGACTTTAGAAACTGCAATTGAAGACATGCATTCAGCACTACTCTTTCTCTTGCCTTTCAGCAAATAGAAATTTGAATGGTAAATTTTTGCCAGTGATAATTTTGGCTCTGGCACACAGAATCATTTTCATTAGTATGGTAGCAATGAACATACTTGATGGTTCTAATATATTTTAAAAAGAAAAAAAAATATGCCAAGAGTAGATCTTATGATTATTGCAAAACATTTTTTTCTGAGTGAAGAGCATTAATGAAAACATTCATACAATGAAAAAATGATGCAATGAAGTTATGATTAGCAATATTGACTGACTCACCAAACATAATTCTGTGGATCTTAATAGCAAATTAAGTTCTAATTTTTATTCAGAGGCATATTAGCATTGCCATTAGAGATCAAAATCCAGTAGCTTCATGAGATAAGAAAATTATACAGACTAACAATAAGAAATATGAAAAGCTATTGTCATGCTAATATCAATGGCACTATGAAATTAAAGTTAGTCCTAGAATTTTGGATTAATAGATTGTTCACCTTTTTCCAATTAGAATTCCAATTAACTCATGCTAATAACTTAATGTTGAAATACCAACATAGTTTACTAATTGCAACATAAGAACTCAAATGTTAGGTGCATATTAAGAAATGCACTGAGGTGCATATTAAGAAAACAAACAGAGATGATTTACTTTTATTTCCAAAGAATAAAATCAATGTCACCCAACAGTGTTTAAGTTGGTAACAATTTTAAGTAGCTTAAGAGCTTTTTCCTCGAAGTATTTGGGGCAGACGGATAAACAAGTTCAACAATGAACAACTAACTTCACTGTTACTCTCTGCAAATACATCTTATGCATCGTTTTACTGTCCTTAAGTAATTTTTGAGAAACCAACATTTCTTATAATGACCATGTATTGTCTTACTATACAGAAACATTTTGAAGTCACGTTCTCAATGTTTTTAAAGCTTTTTAAGGTGTTCTTTCTCTTTAGTTTTATTTTTTGTGAATGAAAAAAAAGAACATGTCTATTTAGGCCACTTTTTAAAATCAAGGTTTCTTAAGGTCAAAGATCACCTCTTCTTTCTGCACTCACTTCCTGGCACTTTGATTACAGTTATTTCATTATGCTCCTCTTCAGACCAAAGGAATACCTATTACCCCTTAGCTGTTTGGAATCTCAGAACAAGGCATGAAATAAACACAGAGATCTCCCAGTCAGCTATCTCCTTAGTTCACAGCCACTCACCCTACCAAGCTGGCTATTTTGCGGTTTTCAGGTGATCACTAAGAAGGGGAACAAAGATGATGGGTCCAATTCTTTTTTCCAGAAACTGAGCCAAACCTAACAAGAATATTCTTTTCAAAGTAGTAGAGGATTTAAAGTCTTTTCTTTTGTAGCAACAGGATTTTAGGAAGCAACTGAAGATAATAACTAAAAGAAAAAGTAGAAGGCTACATCTAAAGAGTGAAGTAAAGGAATCCACTGTCAAATAATATGGGCAATGTGCTTTCAGGGAGTGGGAAAAGGTCTGGAGTCAATAGAAGAAATCCAGTATGTAAGTTACGAAACATGAGTGGTTCTGAAAGATCTTTCTTGTTAAATGATGACCTTGTGCCAGAAGGGAGCACTCCATGCTAGAGAATGAGACAGAAAATAGATGGCTTAGCACTAATCAGCCTCAATCCCTAGAACTTTCTAAATCATTTCCAATCATGGTATTTACACTAAGGACAGTACTTAAATTTTCAGAGTTCCAGATGAGCCTGTCAAAATGCTTTAAATTATCTATTTTTCTGCAGTGCCATCATATAAACAAAATGTATTGAAAGACAAATGTGAGCCTAAGAAATGAGAAATTATTGAGTCATATAATGGGCACCTATGAGAAACTATCACAATTCCTTTCACAAACTATAGGACTAATTCTTGCAACTTGCCAATAATTTACTGTATCTTACAGAGTATTTCAAGGGGGGAGAAAAGTTTCTAAAGATAATAAACATACTATGGGAAAATTTAATTACAAATGTTAGAACAAGGCTTTAATAGCCAAATAAGATAAGAGGAAGATAGTATTGGTAAATGTAGAGGCCTGCAAAAATCTGAGGTAAATATGGTGTCCAGAAAGTTACCATTGCTTCAGTGTTTATAATACTCTAAAGAAGTACATCAAAGGCACTAAATGCTTTGGTGTGTCACCCCTGTCGTCCCAGTTACTTAGAAGGCAAAGATTGGAAGAATCACTGTTTGATGCCAGCTTTGGAAACATTAGTGAGATGCTATGTCAACAATCTGACTAAAGTGAAAAAAGGTTACAGATATGATTCATGTCATATAGTATATACCTTGTTAGCCAGTGTAAGGACCTGGGTTTGAATCCTACCATCACTAAAAACAAGACATTTCTAGAATTTTTATCTTAAGCACTTGAGGTTTTGTTTTAAGCTGATAGTGTTGCTAAAGTGAAGCAGGAAAAAATATGGTGTGCAGAAGTGATTCTAGTATTGCAGTAACATTGAGTTTCTGAGTGCAGACAGTTCCCCAGACAGACCTGTATATTAACAGAGGCATTGGAAGAAATGGGCCCAATGAACTCAATGAGGAAGAGCACTTATCTTCCCACTACCCTGAAAATACAGTAGAAATGAAAGAGAAAAATGGCAATATCTCAGAGGTCAAAGAGAGAGGGGAAAAAAACCTATTCCGAATGGTTTCATGGCAAAAGGAGGAGTGTCTACAACATGCAAAAACTCTATCTCCTTCAAGTTATGTCTTTCAATATGATTATAGCTTATTCAACCTTGAATTGTTTTTACTCCACCATAAGCTTATGAATAGAACATTTAGTAGGATTCCATATGCATTCTGTTTTTGCAAAAAACAAAACAAAACAGCTTTTCCTTATCTGTGGGTGTAAAACATTTGATCTTGTTATATGATTCTAAAATAGGATAGGGTGTTTGTAGAACCCTTATTTATCAATATCCACTTAAATACTGTTAAATAAATACCACCCTGGCCTCTCAGCATGATACCTTAGCAAAACAGCCACATACACTGGAAATAGGATAGTGGAACAGTGTGGTAATAACACATGCATGCTTACAGGAGCATAGGGGCACCTGGTTTACATTACATTTTTCTCTGCCATTAAATAAGATCTCTTTTTCCTTCTGCTGTAATTACTGCACCAGTTTTTGAGTTTCATAGTTAAAAAGATTGTTTGTGGTGAGTATATATGTAGCTATGTGATGCAGGTGATGCAGGTGTTGCTGGGAGTTCTTTTGTGTGAGGAATAAAATAGAAATGTGTAAACTCCAGCTTCACAGCAACTTAGACTATATTCTCACAGAACCAGTTTTGGTAAGATTGTCCTAAGCCTCAGCATAAATAAATAAAAATGTAATTTATTCATGCTATTTATTATTTACTAATGTGATCATAAGTGAAATAAAGTGCTGTGACATTTCTCACATTGTAATATTTGAAAGTTACCCATCTGTGTGATTATGAGATTGAAGCTCAATCTCTGTTATTCTTTTCTCAGAAGAGGTTTATTTTCTTCCCCCTGTCTTTGATAATAACCTCTGATTCTATTTCATAATGGAATTGAAAGGAAACATCTATATACACTGAAAGCAAATAATTGTATTATTCTGTAATGAGCCCATTGGAATGGCAAGGAAGGGACAATATAAATCTTTTTTACTGGGATATATTGAGTTTTTATAGGCGTAAGTTTGTGATATGCTATACCCTATAACCATTTTCAGGATCCTACAGAGAGCTACCACAGTAATAGTAATCAAAATGATTACAGGCAAAGATAGCAGCTATCTTGTAATCAGTTAGCTGTCTCCAAGCAACTGGGTTTAACAAGACTAACAATCACCACCTTATATATTTATGTAAAAATAAAACAGAGTTTAGTTATCACAGAACTAAAGCCATAAACTTTCTGATCTCTAGTTGACTTGTGGTTTTCAATGTTTGGAGTTTAAATTATCTCTTCCAATTCATCACTTACTTCTTTTGTACCAACTGTATAAGCAAAATCATGTTTTTATTAAATCATATATGGGACTACAGGACTTATTCAATTAGTAACAAATTATTTTTTACCAACCTAAGATGTTTTGGCAAAAGGGTGATGGAAGTTGAAGTCCATATATAATAGTATGGATATCTTATTACATGTTTTGTCTTATAATTTTAGACTGCATTTCTATGTAACTGTCTTCTTTGATAGAATCAACTAAATAATTTAAAAAAGATGCCAGTACAAATGACAAAATCTGGAAGAAATGTATTAGTGTATCAGTGACCAGTACTTTCTGTTTATGAAAATCAGAGCAATTAACCCTAGAAACTACAAGCCTTTTCATTCAGATCAGTTCATCTTGCATTTGTATAATGCTATTCTGCTTTCTCCCAGCTTTTCACATGCAAAATATTATTTGATTACTAATCAACTTGCAAAATTAAGCAGGATGAGAGCTTCAGTTTGAATTTTCAGGTAAGTAAATTGATGTACTAAAAGATCATATAGGCAGGGCACCAGTTGCTCACACCTATAATCCTAGCTACTAGGGAGGCTGTGATCTGAGGATTGAGGTTCGAAGCCAGCCTCGGCAGGAATGCTTGTGAGACTCTTATCTGTAATTAACCACCAGAAAATCGGAAGTGGTGTTGTGGCTCAAAATGTTAGCGTATAGCCTCAAATGAAGAAGCTTAGGGACAGCATCTAGACACTGAGTTCAAGCCTCACATCCAACAACAACTTACTTTATTTGCTACTGGACAGAGGTTAGGATAGAAGACATTGGTAGTAGAATCTCTGCTCTTTAAATTCAACTCACAACATTCTTTTTGTCTTCTAATCTCATGCACAGTCTCATTTGGTCCCAGCAACTGTGAATCCAATGGGAAGACTCATGTGTCTGCCAGAATTATGCCTGTAATCAGCCTCCCTTTTGGCTACAGAAGTCTTTTTCATATTGTGTTAGATAGTGTCCATGAAATCTTTCTTTGTTTAGTTAATTTGGACAACACTATAGGGACCTTGCTTCTTATTACAAGACTCACTCACTGGGAAACTATGTCTGTTGGATTGTACTGCACTGTTCATGGTCTATTTAAGTAATAGTGACATTTGGTAGAAAGAAAATCACTCCCTTGGACCACTCTTCTCTCTGCCAATACAACTGCATATACACAAGGGAACCCAAACTGTAGGATTTATGTTCTCTTCTACTCTCTTCTTACTCTTTGAAAAATCTCAAATACAGCTGCAGTGGTTGGCTACAAATGCAGGCTTGTCCCACAATGTCTCCATAATTAAATGTGTTCGGACTGTGAACAATAGAAATACACTGAAGGTTAATTTTGGATTAGTAAATCCACAGCATGTCCCAGGTCAAGTGCAACTGGGAGCACATAGTTTATCCGCAGTACTTTTTCTTTCCAGACTTTCCACACTGCTTGAACAGGACTTCACTGGAGACCATTGCCCTAGGAACCCTCCTAAGTTATATGGGTGATGGAAGATTTTCAAAGGAATTTATGTGGGTCTGATAACTCAACTAATTCTCATTGAAAGGCTAAGGATATATCAAAGTGAGATGAGTACTAAAAGGGTTTTGGAGCTTAAGCCCAAATTAGGGTTACAAATGATAGAAATTTTGGAAATTTATCCAACAGATGTTACCATATCAGTGATAGAACTAGACTTATACCCTAATAGAATATCATAGAGGTATCCCTTAATATTCCCATAATGACCAGACAAAGGACAAAGTGTGAACCCATGCAACAATAATATTCATAAGACAATATGTTGGGAAGGAACTTTACAACTTGGAAGTGGGTGGGAGTAAAGTGGGAGAAAAACAAGGAGGGGTAACAATATTTGACAAGAAATGTACTCGTTACCTTATTATGTAACTGTAACACCTCTGTATAGCACCTTGATAATAAAATTTAATTTAGGAAGAATAATTTTGAAAAATTGTGTTAAAATAGGTTCTCATGTCATGATATAGAAGTAAATACAATCTGCTTGAGGATAAAAATCACAAATCATGCAGACCTAATAGTTTCCCTGGTGACAAAAATCGGTTTGAATTTCTATAAACACTTCCTAACCTATTTTTTTCTCATGTCCCAGGTTTTAAATTTGGGGGAAAATGAAGCCACTTTTCATTTTTCTACCCATCCTTTGTTTCCCTTTCATACCCTTGTTCACTAGGCAAATTCCCACTGAGAGTACTTCACTCAAGACCTCACACTTGTTAGACAAGTGCTTTACCACTTGAGGAATATGTATGGTCAGAAAATCCCTTTAGAAAATAGTCAAATGCTCCCAACATATCACTATAAAAAATCCAACAGGAATTGTGTATCAGATCTGTGATCCTTGAATATGTGTCCTGTTATAGTATAAAAGCAACCCACATCTGTTTTCACCTGAAACGTTTTCACATCGTCATCTCATGTGTTGAGTTTTTAGTTCAGTCTCATTACCCTATATATCTCCAGAGCAAGAATCCAACAATTAATCATTTAATGAAAACTTGAATTATTCTTGTGAATTTAAAATGTATGCTAAATAAGTACAATATTTAGTGCTCATACCAAGCATCCATAATAAAATGTGACAAATGTGTTGTACATTCTGTTGTTTTAGTACATGAGAAGCAAGAGATAGGCAAGAAAGATATGGATAATGTCTATATAAGTGGATATCAATTGAGAAGCATAGGCAGAGCGAGCAAGTTAGGAAAAGTATAGAAATGTGGAAATTGAGTAAAAGCCCAATGGCCCTTAAACTTGAATCCATTAAAATAATTCAGAGAGCTTTTGAAATTTATGTTTTTGAAAAATAGTTAAAAATAGTGAATCAGAAATTTAGCAATGTGGAATTCAGGAATCCATATTTAATCGAAAGTATTTTAGTCCCCTTTCCAGTTTCTAGGAATAATGATCTAGGTGTGGGAGTTTATCAATTCTTTCAAAATTTATATATTTATTTAGTGTGCATCAGATAAGCTTTATGTAACATGTATTCTAGCCATGTGAAAAATACTATACTGAGTGCAATATATGAATTAACCAAATGTATCTATATTATAAGACCAACAAGTCTTTATTTCCCATGTGAGGAAAGCTAAAGAGTTTTTAAAAAATGAATCTAAGATTAAATAACTAAAAGGCCCAGGACCTGAAACTCTCAAATGTGACCTGACTCCATAGCTTTCGTGCACGGCTGCCTACATAATTTTCAAAGCTCAGTACAAAATGAAAATATGGGGCTGGTTGTTCAAAAAGAGAAAGTTCTTTTCTTTCTTCTGTGGTCTCTTGTGACTTTTTCCCATTAAATTTTAAATGAGTAATGTGTGTTTAACCATACATCTTCACAGCGTACAAATGAAATGAAAATGAAATCATGTTTACTCATCTGCAGAATCAGTGAAATTACATGATTTGTATCTCATAGCTGGACATGTGTTTGCATTTGGTTTTTGCTAAAACATTAGAAATATATCAAAACACACAAATGGTAATTTCTCTTCTTGATAGACATATATTGTTGTAGCCCTCTCTACTTGAAACAGAGAGAAAAATAAGGAAGGAGTGTTATAGAATGAAAGTATGTGTTGCCTTTTCCTTCATCTTCTGTTTCATTAGTGACAGCAAAAGCAGTAGAAACTGCAGGGCAAGGAATGTGAAGGAGTAAGGATATGATGGGGTACTGTGTTAGAGTCATTGCCCTCTTACTGTGTTTGAAGAAAGTCATGGCACAAATAGGAAATGTAGACTCTTGGCTGTTGACACTCACAGAAATTGCAGAAACAAGTAGCATGCTTATCCTTTATTTTTAGGCTCACTTTTTAACTGATATATGAAAATATAAAAGCTACCCATGTCATTGGGGTACATGTAAAGCTCAACATAGGTTTATACTGTACAATATTTAAATCAGGAGGTGACTCGTGTATTTTGTCAAACATTTTATCATTTCCTTATGGTGAACTCAAAATGCTTTTTTCTAGAATTTCGAAAGGCCCAGTGCACCATCTATAGTCACTACTCTTGCCAATTGTCCCCCAGAGTAACATGTTTTTCTAGTACTTACTCAGAGTTAGCTGAGCACTCAGGATTTGTGTATCTACTAGAATTCTGTGCTTCTAGCATGCTACATAGAAAACAGGTGAAGGTATTAGGAAATATGTACAGTGCATATCTACTAAGCACACACATATGCATATGCACTGATCTTCTATAGGATTTCAATCATAAAGAGTTTATTTACAATCTTAAGTTGGCTACAGAAAAGCACAAATGCAATCATGGTTCCCTTTGGAGTCCTTCTTAGGACTCAGATCACATGCCCAGGAGATTAGTCCTATATTTAGGCTTGACCATTCCTCTACAGTACAACCCAGCTGAAGTGACCTTACATCTAATGTCCTTGTCATTTCTTCAAGGTCCATTCTTTTTTTTTTTATTATCACACTGAATTACAGGGAGGTTACAGTTTCATACCTTAGTCATTGGATACATTTCTTGTACTGTTTGTTACCTCATCCTTCCTTCTCCCTACCTCCTCTCTTCCCCTTCCCCCATGAGTTGTTCAGTTCATTTACACCAAACAGTTTTGCAACTATTGTTTTTGTAGTTGTTTGTCCTTTTTTTTTTTACCGAGTCTCTCGAATTTGGTATTCCCTTTCAATTTCCTAGTTCTAACACCACTATACACGGTTTCCAATATACTCAGATAAGATACAGATATAGAGTAGGTACAACCACAGGAGGGTGATAAAAGAAGATCATCATTAATTGAAGCTACAGTTACACATGGCACATTGAAAGTAGTTACAACTGTGATATAACAATCGTGTCCATAACATGGAGTTCATTTCACTTAGCATCATCTTATGTGTTCATAAGGGTATAGCTATTGGGCTCTTGTGATCCTCTGCTGTGACTTGCCTAAACCTGTGCTAATTATTTCCGATAAGGGAGACCATAGAGTCCATGTTTCTTTGGGTCTGGCTCACTTCGCTTAGTATAAGTTTTTCCAAGTCCTTCCATTTCCTTACAAATGGGGCAATGTCATTCTTTCTGAGAGAGGCATAAAATTCCATTGTGTACATGTACCATATTTTCCTGATCCATTCGTCTACTGAGGGGCATCTGGGTTGGTTCCAGATTCTAGCTATTACAAATTGTGCTGCGATGAACATTGTTGTTTTGGTGGCTTTGGTGTGACTTTGTTTGTGGTCTTTTAGATAGATACCCAAAAATGGGGCTGCTGGGTCATAGGGGAGTTCTATGTTTAGCCTTCTAAGGAATCTCCATACCACTTGCCAGAGTGGCTCAACCAGTTTACATTGCCACCAGCAATGAAGTACAGTTCCCTTTTGGCCACATCCCCTCCAACAATTGTTATTGTTAGTTTTCTTGATATATGACATTCTTACTGGGGTGAGATGGAATCTCAATGTTGTTTTGATTTGCATTTCTTTTATGGCCAGTGATGTAGAGCACTTTTTCATATGTCTCTTGGCCATTCTCATTTCCTCATCAGAGAAGTCTCTTTGTAAGTCTTTAGCCCACTTGATGAGGGGGCTATTGGTTCTTTGTGGTTTTGTTTTGGATGAAGGTAAGTTTTTTAGTTCTGCATATATTTTCGATATGAGGACATCCCTGCCTTGTTCCTGATTTTAAAGGGAATGGCTTTAGTTTTTCACCATTTAGAGTTATACTTGCTGTTGGTTTGTCATAAACTGCCTTGATTATATTGAGGAATGTTCCCTGGAATCCCAGTTTTTCCAGGGCTTTTAGCATAAATGGGTGCTGGATTTTATTGAATGCCTTTTCCGCATCCAGAGATATAACCATGTGGGGGTTCTTTACCTTGCTCTGGTTGATGTGGTGGATTACATTAATTGACTTGCCTATATTGAACCAACTTTGCATCCCTGGGATGAATCCAATTTGATCGTGGTGTACAATTTTTTTGATGACCTGTTGAAGTCGATTGGTCAGAATTTTGTTGAGAACTTTTGCATCTATGTTCATCAGGAAAATCAGTCTATATTCCTCTTTCCGTGATGAATACCTGCCTGGTTTTGGGATGAGGGTTATACTGGCTTCATAGAAAGTGTCTGGTAGTGAACGTTCTCTTTCAATTTCATTGAAGAGTTTGAGAAATATTGGTGTGAGTTCTGTTTTGAAGGCCTTGTAGAATTCTGCTGTGAATCCGTCTGGTCTAGGTCCATTCTTGTCAATATTTGTCCTGCTTCTAGGATAATGATGATGATCTATCCTCGAACTGATGTTTACAGAATAAAGAACATTAATACTTCAAATGGACAGTTGCACTAAGTGCACCCTAATTTGGATAATTGCAGTATTAATACTCATTCGATGCCTTTCAGTATATGTTGTCTCTGCTTATTTGCCGGAGCCAACCAGCAGTGAAAAGGGAATCCTGAATGAGGGGGTGGGGGGGGGCATGGATTAAAGAAAAGAAAAAATACAAGACAAGAGAAAAAAGACAAGAGGCAAAGATGGGGTTTGGGAGGTCTGCAACTTAAGATTGTAACTCAAGACTGCAGCCAAGTTTATTCTTAACTTCCAGTTTATATGCAGTTTAGGAACCAGGGAATAGCATAGGGTTGCTAACATTCAAGAACAAAACAGGCTTTGAAGTTTGCAACATCTGATTACAGTAAATACAGGATGAGGTCGATTAACATAGGAATGTACTCCAGGGGACATAACAAGGAGGACATAGCAAAGGACATAGCAAAGCAATTCCGGATAGTGGCTGTGAACAAATGCTAGGGAACAAATGCCCTTGCACATAGCATATCCTGGTGATAAGAACACCGCCAGAGGTCAGAATGAATTTAGCTGCAAGTTTGGCTCCTGACACTTATTGTGTACTGCTTCTATTACTATGTGCCAAGTACTCTTAAAATTGTTTTTCATAGTGCTTTCCTTAATCCTCACAGCAGTAGAATGAATGGCATACTATTTGTACAGAATAAGGGTTCCTCAAAGATGTTCATGTCCCAATCTTTTCAGCATGTAAGTCTGTTTCACAAAAGGAGGAAATAAAGTTGAAGGTACATTAGAACTTCAAATCAATTCATATTATAGTAGTTGATATTAAAATGGCTAATGTATTTTGACTCATCTGAGTAATCAGAAAATCAAGTAATGTAATAAGATTTTTTTCACAGTATTGGAGTTTGAATTCAAGGACTTACACTTGTGGGACACTTGTTATACATTGAGCCTCACCCTGGGCCATCACAAGGAAAAGAAGAGAGTAGGAGGTTAGAGTGATCAATGTTGGGGACATTCAAACCATTATAGATTTTAGAGAGTGTCAGGAGCCATTAGTCAAGGCATTTGGGCAAATTCTAGAAGCTGTACATGAAAGATATAGATTCCACTTAGAGCAGCCAGTAGAATGAAGCCTTGCCAGTACCCACCATTTAGCCCAGAAAGGTTTGCATTACATTTCTGCCTACAGAACACTTGTCTTGCACATAGTTCATATAAATATTGAGTTAATAAATATTTTAAAAGAAATTATCACTTTTCAGTAAATAATTGTCTTTTCTGTTAAGTGAAATGAATAGCATCAGTATTTAACATAAATCTCAACTCTACTAAGGACATAAAAATGAATACACACAATTCCATCTCACAAGGAGTAAGGAACCTAACAATAACATCAGACATGGAGTTTCCTTGGATATTTCACATTCCTCATCTGTCATATTTTTGCAAATTAAACTCCAAGCAAAAGTCTGAAACATAAAACATTTATGCTAAAACTATTATCAAGAGATGACATACATCTTGAAGACATTTATTTGCCAATGTGCTATATAGAATTGCATTCCTGATGCACTGCTGGAATCATTTTAAATAATGGCAATAAGAGATCTAAGTAAGACCTCTAAGGTTAGCAAAGAAAATGTTGTGTTCAAGCTAACTTTGTGGTAGACCAAGCAATTAACTGGACTTGTTAAATTATTTAAAGAGCTTATTATAACTTATTATAGTAGCCCAATTGACATGGGATATCTGATGTGTATCTTCCTAAAATCTGTCTCCCATTACAGGTGTAGACTTTGCAGTCTTTCAGTATCTTGTACAATGCACAGGGTTTCTTTATGTCTGGTCTTCCTTCATTGCTTGCTCTGTAATTCTTAACACTATTCTCATTTCTGCCAGGCCTGGAAGCAAAGAGGAAATCTTCCCTATTAAAAAGAAGAAAAAAAAAAAAAAGAAAAAAGAAACCAGTTCAACATTCTCTGCATAATTTATATGTGCAGCAGGGAGAAATTACCAGCATAATTCCATTGTGTCATTACACAGTATACTCAGTTGTTCTTCCCTTATGGCAACCCTGTGTTTATTTTCAAATATTTCCTCTTCTGCCTCTGCCTCTTATTCCCTCTTCTTTACTCTACTATGTCCCCATATTCAGGAGGTCAATCAGAAGGCCTTTCTGAGCTCTTCCTACTCTTATGTCTCTGCCTTTATGGTAACATCACTGGCTAGCACAGAAGCCTACAGAAAAACATGTTGCTCTTTCCTTTGGTCTTTCAGTACCTAAAGATAATGACAAATATAATTTTAAAAAACTATCACAAAATATGCAAGCTAAGCATTTTGTGGCGAGATACTTCTGATATTGCTTAAAATTTATACCTTTAATTTTAGATATTGATTTTATTTGTTATCAATGCTGTGAATTGAACTAGAGGGCCTCACTAAACACTACTTGTGTCACACTCCCAGTCCTTTTATTTTCTTAGCTTGTTTTCAGATAGGTTCTATTGCTTTTGCCAAGCCTAGTCTTGTACCTTGAGCCTCCTACCCCTCCTTCCAATCTGGGTTTATAGGCATAAACATTCTGCTTAGCTAGAAAATAAAAATAAAATTCCAAGATGCATATTCATAAGTAGACATGCTGAATTAAAACCTTTTTTTGCAATTACATAAAGGTAAATTTTAAAAGAAAGAAAATAAAAGTATAAAGATAAAATACCCTTTGCAATTACTAAGCCATGACTAAACTTAAAAGATGTCTAATATACTTGAAACTGATTAGAGTGCCCATGTTTGTTGAAATTCCCCCAGCATCTGTGTTTTTCTCTGTGTTCTAATGCTATTAAACCTTGTCTTGCCTCCCTGTACCTTCCATCATCTTTTGTGTTTTCCTTCAGTACCTTCACCCTAGCCTTAAGGATATTTAGGCAATTACTTTATTGAACATGCTCAACTCTGGCTCCAGATTTTGAGTTTGTTTTATTTATTCCTATAGTTCACATAAGCTTTTCCCTATCAAATTTCCTTTTTTATTAATTATGAGTCTGTTAACTATATTCTTGAATGATGTCACACCTTACCACTTACTGTCATGACTAGCTAGCATGGTATTTTGATATTAGAGATGTAATTTTATCTATGTATTTAGTAAAATTTCCACATAGCACAGAAGATACTAATGTTTTAAGCCCACTTCCAGCAAAGAGAAAGAGATAGGCAGGCTTTGGTTATTGCATTCAATTATGTATTTTTTGTAACTGCCTTACACTTAATTTTTTTGTTATAGAGCTGATGTACAGACAGATTACAATTACATGAGTCAGGTACTGAGTTCATTTCCTTTTGTACAGTATATTTTGTAAAGTCTTCTCCAAGTCCGTCCTTCCTGTCTCCACCCACGAGTCACATAGTTCACTTTCATCAGTGTCCAATGAGTTCCATTGTTGCACTTTTTCACCCTTCTACCCTCAAGTTTTGTACCCTTCCATCCACCCTCATGAAGACATACACACTAAAAACTAAGAATTCTTAAATTTTATGTGGATGAATTTAGTCTCTAGGTTGGTGGTAGTCCTCCTTTTCTGTAAATTGTATTCAATTCCATAGGCCAACATGTTTTATTAAAGATTTTTTCTCAGAAAAAAAAAACAACAGCTGATTTCCTATTCCATCCCTAACATCCCATCAGCCAATCTTGTAGATAGCTTTGAAGTAACTACCCATCAGAAGTAGACTTTCAAAGAGCCTAGCCATGTTTTCTGCTTATAATCCTTGTTATTTTGGAATACAATTCTATATATAGGAAGATCACTTACCTTTTCTAGGATAAGTCATTGAGACCCCATATCTCAATAAATATGACAGGTATGGTGATTAGACTATCAGAATTTAGGCCAGAGGATTGCAGTCCAAGGCTGTTTCTGTGGAAAAATGCAATACCTGATGGAAAGAATAAGGTGAAAGGAAGGAGGAAGAAAAGAAGGGAGGGAAGGAAGGGGGGGGGGTCAGAGGAGGAAGGAAAATATTTTAGTCAATGAAATTCACTGAACCATTTTCTGTAACTTTTAAGGGTTACAATAATGGAGTAAATGAATTGTGACATCCCCACCCTCTTTCTTTTTAATTAATTAGTTTATTTATTTGTTGTCAAAGTTATATACAGTGAGGTTATTATTTCATATGTAAGGCAGTGAGTACATTTCTTATCAAACTTCTTCCTCTCTCATTTTTCTCCCAATTCCTTCCCCCCTCAAGTTGTACAGTTGGTTTACAGCATATTGTCTCATAAGTATTGCTGTTGCATTTCTTCACCTTTTACCCTTTGTCTCTCCATTTTTATGTTCCCCTTCCCTACCCTAATTCTCATAAACATATATACAACACCCAGGGTATCAAAATCAGTTACAGTGACATCAAGGGTGAACCAATAGGGAAGAAAGACAAAAGAAAAAGCCAGAATTTCACATGGTATGCTGAAAATAACAATAATGATAAACCACTTATTTTCTTCACTTGGAGTTCATTTCTCTTATGTGTTCATATGCACTAGCTATTGAGTTATTGTGACCTTCTGCTAGGACTATTCTAGACAGGTAATAATAATTACCAATGAAGGAAACCATAGAGTCTTTGTTGCTTTATGTCCAGCTCACTTCACTTAATATGATTTTTCCAAGTCTTTCCATTTCATTATGAATGGAGCAATGTCATTTATTCAGATGGAAGCATAGAATTCCATTGTGTATATGTACCACAATTTCTTGACCCATTCATCTACTGAGGGCATCTGGGGTGGTTCCATATTTTAGCCATTGTAAATTGTGATGCATATAGTCGTGCGGGTAGCTTTAGTGTGGACTTGCTTGTAATCCTTTGGATAAATGCCCCAAAGTGGGGCTGATTGCTCATAGGGGAGCTCTAGGTTTAGCCTTCTGAAGAACCTCCACACAGCTTTCCAGAATGGTTGCACAACTGTACATTCCCACCAACAGTGTTCCCCTTTGGACACTTCCCCCCAACATCTGCTGTTATTAGTTTTCTTGATAATGGAAATTTTTACTGTGGTAAGGTGGAATCTCAATGTTGTTTTGATTTGCATTTATTTTATGTCAAGTGATGTTGAGCACTTCATGTGCCTCTTGGTCATTCTCATGTCCTTTACAGAGATGTCTCCTTTCAAGTCTTTAGCCCATTTACTAAGGGGAAGTTGTTTTTTTAAGTGTTTGGGGGGAACTTAATTTATTGAGTTCTAAATATATTTTATATATTAAGCCCTTGACTGCTATATGGCAGGTGAAGATCTTTTCCCAATCTGTAGGCTTTCTATTAATCTGGCAAACTATGTCCTTCGTCATACAGAAGCTCTGCAGTTTGATGCAATCCCATTTGTCCAACCTTTCTTTGATTTATTGTGATTCTTGGTCGTTATTACGAAAGTTTCATCTTTTATCAAGGAGCCCAAGTGTTTCTCCTATTCCTTACTACAATGTTTTTAGGGTATCTGCTTTTACCTGGAGGTATTTGATCCATTTGGAATTGATTCTGGTGCAGGATGATATATAAGCATCTAATTTTTGTTACAGGTATTTAACCAATTTTGCCAACACCATTTGTTGAAAAAGCTGTATCTCTTCCATCCTATTTTTTAGCTCCTTTATCAGAAATTAAGTAGCCATAGGTTTGCAGTTTCATTTCTGGGTCTTCGGTTCTATTCCATTGGTCGTCAGGCCTGTTCTTGTGCCAATACCAAGCTTTTTTAAAATTACTATAGCTTTGTAATACAGCTTGAAGTTTGGTATTAATAATCTTCTAGCACTGTTCTTTCTCCTTAGGATTGTTTTTGCTATTCGGGATCATTTATTGTTCCACATGAATTTCTGGAATTTCTTCTATTTCAATAAACAATGATGTTGGAATATTGATGGGTATTTCATTGACTTTGTAAATAGTCTTTGGCAATATTGCCATTTTCACCATGTTAATCCTCCGAATCCAGGAGCATGGAAGGTTTTTCCATTTCCTTAGTTCTGCTTTACTTTCTTTGTTCAGGTTTTTTTTAAAGTTTTCATCATAGAGGTCTTTCTCTTCTTTGGTTAAGGTTATTCCAAAGTATTTTATGTTTTTGAGGCTACTGCAAAAGGAGTTGCTTTCCTGAATTCAGCCTCACTGTTAGCATTGTTGGCATACAGAAAAGCCATTGATTAGTGGGATTTATTTTATATCTTGCTACTTTGCCAAAGCTTTGGATCAGCTCAAGTAACTTGGGAGTACAGTCTATGGGGTTCTTTAAATACAAGATCATGTCATCTTTAAAGAGAAAGAGTTTTACTTCATCTTTTCTATTTAGATCACATTTATATTTGCCTCTTGCCTTAATGCTCTGGCTAGGAATTCTAGTACTACGTTGAAGAGGAGTGGAGAGAGCAGATATCCTTGTCTTGCTCCTGATTTTAAAAGAAATGGCTTTAAATTTTTTGCCATTTCTAGCTTCAGGGATTTCCCCTGGATTCCTAGTTTCTCCAAAACTTTCATTAAATTGGGTGTTGGATTTTGTCAAATACTTTTTTGTACATCTATAGAGAAAATCATGTGATTTTTGTCCTTGTTGCTATTAATGTGGTATATTATGTTTACTTGACTTGCTTATATTAAACCAGCTATGCATCCTTGGAATGAATCCAGTTTGATCCCAGTGTATAATTTTTTTTTGATGACTTGTTGAAGTCGATTGGTGAGAATTTTGTTGAGAAGTTTTGCATCAATGTTCATCAAAGAAATGGGTCTATAGTTCTCTTTCTTTGCTGAGTCTCTGTCTGGTTTTGGGATAAGGGTTATACTGGCTTCATAGAATGTCTTTGGTAGTGAACACTCATTTTCACTTCCATTGAGGTGAATTGTTGTGTTTTCTGTTTTGATGGCCTTAAAGAATTCTGATGCAAATGCATCTGGACCTAGGCTTTTCTTATATGGGAGATCTGTTATTGCCCTTTCTATTTGATTACTTGATAATACTTATCCCCTTTTAGACATAATATAATGTAATTATTCTTTAAGAAACAAGAAAATTGATTAACATAGGTAAGTTTTCAAGAAAGGAAAGAAAATAGCAGTTTCATCGAAAAAGCTCTGCTACCGATAGGCCAAAGATAATTTAATTGCTTACAAGCCACAGTCATTTAAAAGTTATCAAAGATTGCTCTGTTTTACATTGTTTGTCTATTTAATAGAAAGTGAAGTATTGGAAACAACCTCATATAGGAATTGATCTTAGCTGTACATTACAGCCATCATCAGCTTCTGCCTGTGCAGATACTGAGTCTTGAACTCAGGGCTTGCATCTTGTCAAAGTCAATTAGTTAATCACTATCCCCTATTTTTCCATGAAGTTCTAAGGGAGCATATGCTTTCTGATCTCTGGTTGTCTATACAATCTGTTATACAAAATAGGGAGAAGCAGAATCAAAAGAGCAATAAAACCATAGCAAAAGAAGAAACTTTTACTTAGCATTTACACTTTAAACACGAAGGCTCAAACTTGGACTCAAAAAAGTAATTCTTCCCAAGGTCTTTTAGTAAGATGTGTTCTATTGCTTTTACCTGTTTGATATTTATTCCTCTTCTTTTTTTGGGGCGGGGGGGGGTATGGCATCTTTCCCTTGCTTTGCGATATCAATCACCTATGAGCTATAATCTTGTCAACACTGTGAATTAGAATAACTTGCTTTCTTCAGTTAACAACCAGCGTATGTCCATGACTAAGATAGGCCAACTCTGCCAATATATTGCTTAGAGGTGACTCTTCTCAAATTTTCCTAAGAAAACACTAGAGTTCTTCATATCCAGATGCTATTGGCAAAAAATGGTTTCCATTGATGTGGAATTGAGCAGAAAGAATGCACAGATATCATGGAAGAGTTTTAGTGCAGATACCTTGGGATCATGCATGTATATATAATACATATGATTATATATTAAAATTATATTATATGTATTATATATTATGTTATATTAATGTATTATCTCATATGTATTATATATTTTATATATATATATGAGATCCAAAGGTATCTACAAAAAAATACTTCCGTGGTATCTGTGCATTCTTTCTGCTCAATCTCTGGAAAATTGAGATTTCATGTCAGATAATCTTACTATCTCAGAGTGAAATTCTGCTATACAGTACACTCCTTAAAAAGAGCATAATTTGTTCAATATAAATCTTCTACAGGGAAGGTTTCATGACAGTCTGGAACATGTCACTTTCTACATCTATTTGATGTCTACAGCCCATGTAGTAAACATACAATCCCTATATTTAAATAATCAAAATGAAGAACAAATTCTGTAACCCTAGGTATCTCACACACAGGTAGACGCAACAGCCAGAAACTGAGTGTTTGATTTTTGTTTGAAATAATGAATAGAAAAACTATCATGAATAAAGTAAAAGAATAAGGTGAGAAAACAGAATAGATGGTTGACATGAATGATTCCCTTCTCTTGAGAGGATATGGATCTTTATTCTAACCACATTGAGAAGAATATTTAACTTGGGACGGCACACAATTTTTTCTGAGTAACTATTCTTTATATTTGTGTAAAATGATTAAGCATATTACAAAGATAAATAGCCTTTATAAATGTGATTAGGCATGTTATAAAGAGAAATTTCTAGAAAAATCTACAAAATGTGAATTCACACCCCTTATATCTGGTTATCCAGAGTAAATATTTGTACTCAATTCTTTTACAATTACAAAATTACCAGTGTACTTGTGTTATTTTCTAAATTTCTTGCTATAATTATTGCTGGACTACTTTTTTTTTTTTTTTTTTTTTTGCCAGTCCTGGGCCTTGGACTCAAGGCCTGAGCACTGCCCCTGGCTTCTTTTTTTGCTCAAGGCTAGCACTCTGCCACTTGAGCTACATCGCCACTTCTGGCTTCAGAACCCAGGGCTTCATGTATACAAGGCGAGCACTCTTGCCACTAGGCCATATTCCCAGCCCTGCTGGACTACATAGTAGGAAAATGTCTAGTGTGTCTGCATGTGATATACAAGTAGGTTAGATTATTAAAACAACTAAAGCCCTGTAAGATGATTTACCTAACGGGATTATGAGGCCATAAGTTCAGGCTATACTTCTAAGATAATGACCATTGCCCAGCTAATCACTCTTCAAATTGATTTTTCAAACACAGACCACACTTAAAGTCCATGATGTAAATATTGATTGTACATAATTATATGTCTCATTTTCCAAATGGAGTTTGTACTTCAAATTTCATCATGTTGAGCTCAATTACACTTTTTCTTTATAAAGTACTGCACCATGCAGTCTTTTCCTAAGAGCATTGACTTAATTTAAGGCAGTCATAAGAAAAATTCCTGTTTATACTGCGACCTTATTTTACAAGGCATCATCCTTCATATACTACATGCAACCTTATGTCTAATGTAAGTCTTTGTATCCTATAAAATCACTTGCAACATACAATTTAGCATGTAATTGATGTGCCCCTCCCACAAAGACTGTGTAGGTCCAATACTACTTATTGCTACAATATTGTTTAATTTTTAATCATGTGCTACTTCTGTGCTGTGAACGGTCATATTTAGTCTCTCTACTAGTGGATTCCATAGCAATTAAGTTGAATCATCATAGGTTCAAGGTAATTAAAAAGCTTACAGAAATATAATGAGTACAGAAAAAATTATCAAAATACTTTTTTCCTGTCAGTTGTATGGCTTGAACTCAGAGCCTGGGAACTGTCCCTGAGCTCTTTTTCTCGAGGCTAGCACTCTACCACTTTGAGCCACAGCTCTGTTTCTGGTTTTTTGGTGGTTAATTGGAGATGAGTCTCATGGAAACTTTCCTGCCTGGGCTGGCTTTGCACCGTGATTCTCAGATCTCAGCCTCATGTGTAGCTAGGATTACCTAGGTATGAGCCACCTGTGCCCAGCTCAAAATATTACTTAAAGATATTATTTGAACAGATCTCTGAGCTTCAATGCATCAGCATTTTGGAAATTTTGCTTCTGGTTTTTAAGTCCTAAAGCATAACACAGTTTAAGTTTCTAGATAAACTTCCTTGATCCCAGTTATCACCTCTCTGCCAATCTCCAAATACTGTTATAGGGAGATTGCACATACTTTACTGGATTTGTTCCTGAGAGTAATACAGAGGCTTCAATCATGGCTATGGCTTTGATAGAACTGTCACATATGTAGTATATATTTTACTACATTCTTCTGTCATAGACAGCCCTAACACCTGAAAAGAACTTCATCCATTTTCATGTTAACTCAGAAGGCTCCATTTATTTTTCTTACCTTATTTTACTAATACAACCTCCAGAAGAATATAGGAAAGAAGGAATATTAAATAGAAACCTCTTCCTTTTTGGAATTTAATTCTTATAATGCTATTCCATGGGGTAGTTGTCTGCCTACTTTTTCTAAAATTGGGAACTCTTTACAGAATATTGAAGACTCTTTGTATATTTCTCTGAGCTCTATTCATCTTTTTTAATCTCTAGTGGCACCTATACATGAATCCATCTGAATTATACTACCATACTATCATTAAACATAACTTTAGTGTAAGCTAGGATATCACTACCATTCTGATATTATCTCCAAAGATAACAGTCTCAGATACTATAATTATTAATGCTGGTATAAGACATATTTATTTATACTTTTGTCACCTGTAATAATAATTATGATGTTGCTCCTAACCTACATGGACAAAGATCTGCAGATGTAAAAAAATACCATCCTTTCATTACTAATGAAATTTTGTCCCCTTCAGTATTTCCAGTGATATATTTTCTTCCCATGTTTATTTCTTCTACTCATGTATTTTCTAGTGAAACATATGCAATTTTCCCATTTTAATATACATGTCTAAGTTTAAAAGTGTCAGAGTTATGATGGCTTGAATTTTAATTGAGTCAGAATGTTATGCATCTTATTCACTAAAAGAACTTAGAATTCACAAAATGCCATTATTGAGTGACTATAACTCCCTATATAAATAACTCAGCATATAATAATTGGGTTCACAAAAAAGCTAAAGAAAACAGTACACTGGTAAGCCACCAATACAGAATTACACCCTTTATGTTCCTGTAAACAATATTGACAGTATAGGTGTTTCTAAAATCAATCAAGCTAAGATATTAATTAATATATTATTAATGAAAAGGGAAATTTGATTCCTCAGATTTAAAATGGAATCCAACATTTTACATTGACACATTGTATAATATTTCTTTTAGGAACCCCTCTGAAGTCTGCAAGAATGATCTCATTGGAGTATACTGAGTATGCATAAGCCCTACAGAGCTGTTAGAGAAAGAGGTAATTTCCCTTTGCCCTTTTCCACCCCTCTTTTTTATTATGGCTTTATGGAATGTTATAATATTCCTGAAGAAAGAGAATGATGCTCTGCATAGCTTGAATTACTGAGCACATAAAGATTTAAAGGTTACCCTTGAGGTACAGTCTTACACTCAGGTCAATAATACATACTAACCTTTTCCCATTTCCATTAGAAATAAATACTGAATTTCACCATAACTAAAAGTTTCTAGAAAGTACTGGAGCTTAAGAAAGAGTTCCCAGGAGGATTTCACATAAGGAGACCAAGAACATATGGGAAGCCAGCAGTTTTCCCCACAATATCTCTGGCTTTAATTTAGAAAGAGGGTGCTGATGGTGCTCTTCCCACTGAATGAAATTTTCCAAAATAACTCAGCTGCCAAACTAGTTTTTGTTGTGTTCTAAAGTGGTCTGTTTTGAAGAAGGCTGTTGATACAATTGCTCATTTTATGGCTTTTGTTTTGAAATATAAGTTTAATAAAAAGAAATGTTATTGTATCTCTCCTGAGATCTCCTCCATTCCAAAAACCAGCAGATGAGAGGCACTGTGTCTGAGAACATTGTTAAGTCACCATATGAAGATGTTAGTCAGCTGTGAGTATCAACTCAAAGATCAGCCCTTGATATTGTCAAAGGCAGCTGAAGTGACTCAGGGGACCTTAAAGGCTCCAGCTCCACCTCCCATGGATTGCCTTATCTGAGTCATGTGGTGGCTTAATTGGTCAAGTACAGTTTCTCATCTGTCTGATCTCTCCATTGATTTTACCAGCTGCTTCTGCCAGCCAGCTCAATTCACAAGAAGGCCTCACACAACATGGAAAAATACCACTGGGCCAATCAAGAGCATCAAGCATCTCTCAGAAGGAAGCAGATCGCCACAGATGGGCAGAAACTCACAGGCCTACCCATACAACTTTACTTCCAGAAGTATCTTTGGGACTGGATTGCTGATAGGCACAGATCCCAAGATTAAATGCTTGGGAAAAACTTGAAACAAGAAAATTTCCAATTCATCAAAACTATGGTCAGGTACAGCATAAACTATACTCACTTCTAATCAAAACAGCGAGATATTTGCCTAAGCTGGCACAAAGTAGACTCCAAGCAATGCCTTAAAAGGCCCAGTAGCCTAAAGGCCTCCATGGACACTTGTGATTGCCTGGGCTAATTAATGGGAGAACTCACATGATGCCTCTTCACTTCCAGGAGTAAAGGGGCTACTGAGGCTCTCAGGTGTGCTTTCCCCCATGTCATGTCTCAGCTGGGCTTTGCTGTGTTTTCTTTTTTCTTTTTTTCCCCCTGCTCATTGCTTTCAGACTAGGATCAGTAAGCTGTTGGGTGGAATCAGATAGCAATGAGTGGGTTTTTCTGTTTGTTCATTTGTTTTGGTTTGTTGGCAGGACTGAGCCACAAGGCTGAGGGTAAGGAAGAAAGCTAATTTAGGTGTACATAGGGTGAGGGTGACTGAATATTGGGTAGGAATATCCAGGCAACACATTTTTCAGAGGGGCTGTGGCTGAGCTATGTAGAAGGAACATGATGGAGAACCTGAAAGAGAACTGACTCAAATGATTTCTAAGCTCCTCTGCTCTTCTACATCAGGCCATAGTTTGTGAAGCCAGAGGGGTTTAGGTAGTTTTACCTACAGAAATCAACCATTTATTTTCAGGGAGTAAAACTTGTGGGCAGATGTAATATAGTAAAGAAACCTAGTCTTTACAAGAGACAGATACTAAGACGCACCACTCTGACCCATTCTAGGAATGCAGTAGGGATACCAGGGCCTCAGGATAGCAAATATCTGGAGGAAAAATAGGTTGAGTCACACTCCTATCTCCTTTGAAATCTCCTCAGAAGGCATGGTACATGGAGCCCCTACCCAAGTTCTCCCACACTGTGATAAAATGGGAAATATTATGCATAAACCAAACCCAATAAAATTCTCTACTTTTCAAGAAAAAATAGCATAATTTCTGGACTAGCAGAGACAACCTTTTTTAAGCCATGCTTACGTGCTCACACAGATCCAGTATATTTTTAGGCTTTAGTGTTCTTACATGACCTCCTCTTGTTAATAGATTAAAGAGCTAGTAAATATGTGTGTGTGTATCTGCCTGTGCACATAAAACAGATCACATTTGGAATGTAAAGTGGTTTATATTTACTATCTGGCCATTTATACAAATAGTCTCATTATCCCTGCTAGGAAATAACCGCTTAGTTCCATTCTAATTTATCTGTTTATGACTTAATGTTATTTGGCCAACATGAATTATTTAGTCTTACTTTCCCTGCACATTGGATATATTTTCCTTGTATCTGGTTTTCCTGGTTAGTTTCTTGGTGAAAAAAATGTACCTGAATCCCTCAATTTAAATTTCTTTGCAGTTTTTGTTTAGGTTCCATCAATAAATGTTTTGACTTTAAGTAATAAAATTATTTTGATATATGTACTTCTAAAAGTTAGATACTTGTTCTTTATAAACTGTAGTTCTTAATGCCACTGAAATTGATATTTGGGTTTTTTAAATTTCTTTTTATTTAATTTTTATTTTATTGTCAAATTGATATACAGAGAGGTTACAGTTTCATACATTAGGCCTTGGGTACATTTCTTGTACTGTTACCTCTTCCCTTATTTCCCTCTTCCCCTTCCCCTTTCTATCTCCCCCTATGAGTTGTTCAGTTGGTTTACACCAAATTGCTTTGCAAGTATTGCTTTTGGAGTCATTTGTCTTTTTGTCCTTTGTCTCTCGATTTTGATATTCCCTTTCACTTCCCTAGTTCTAATACCAGTATATACAGTATCCAACGTATTCAGATGAGATACAGTGACAGTATGAGTACAACCACAGGAAGGGATACAAGAGGAGCATCAACAAAACAAAGTAAAACTTGAGATTCAGCTTTTTTTTTTCATTGTTTGGCACCTTTCATTGATTTATATTGCCAGCATTCTCATAAATGAGTTTCCTTGATTAATATAAATTAGTTTCTGGATTTTCTGTTCAATTAATCAATTTCTATAACTTTTGCCAATACTGAAGACCATATGAATATGAATTAGGATATTCTTATTGGGACCTAATCAATTTTATAATGTCAATTTGTAGATGTACATATTGTAAACCTCAGTAATGCTATTCAAGGAAATATATCCTAGGCAAACACAGGCGTGTATATCCACATGTCCATATCCATGTCCATATATGTGTATATACAAATGTGGGTATGCTGTATATGCCAATATAAATGGAGTCAACCCTGGTGATCTACACCATGATATAAACTCAGAATGAAGTATAAAATTAATGAGCCTAAATGTAGTTTCTTCTAATGTCTTTTCTTTTCTCTTTGGATTTTCCTCTCATATCTAATTTTCTCTGTTTTATTTTAATTAGTTAATTTGTTTTTCTTCAAAAGGTTATACAAAATGGTTACAATTTACCCTATTTATGTGCTAACCCAGTGCTGATGGATGTGCTACCCTTCCATCTTTATCCTCTGTCAACCCTCCCCCCCCCCTTCCTGTCACATCATGTCAAATTTTCTGGGAGAAATGTAGGTAGTTTCAGGCTCCAAATTTTTATTGAAGAAAGTCTATGAGCCAACGAATGGGTGAAAAGAGAGAGAGAGGACCTATGTTCTTGTGAATTCCTCTTTTGTGCTGTATCAGCCATATCTTCCCCATTGACACTTAACTCATCCATCTCAACTCTTTGGGGTAAGCACTATCGTCTCAGTTTTACACTTGAGAGAAAAGATGTGGATTATGTTATCATCCAGTACCCTTCAGTGGGAACTTGGTAGGCCCAGGGATCAAATAATCCCGATAATTTAGCTTGTGTTGCCTCTTGACTTCAGTATTGATTTTTGTAGAACCTTAGGAACAATGCTATAGTTACTAACCACTTGTGTCTAGTGAGCTCATGAAATGAGACTAGATCAAACTGAGTTGTACAATAAAAATATAGAATACAAACATATGTACACATATACAGGGCCAGGTGAATATATTAACAACTAAATAAACTAAAGTATGGTATATGCAGGTGAGAATTCCAATGGTGTAACTCCCTTCAAAGATTAACCTACAACCTAGCAAAATGAATGCCAGAATACTGGGGAATATGTTGATGGGAATCGAGGGTGAGGTCAAGAGGGTATCTGAGCAGATGAGTGGAGAAGGGAAGGGTGGAAGAATTCAATCATCATATTCAATGTATGTGTGTGGAAATGGAACTAGGAAAATTGAGGGGATCAGTAGGGATGAGTGAGATGGGGGGATCAAGATGCAATGTTCATATTCTGACATATTACAATAAAACTGCTTTGTACAATTTCTAAAAGATCATCATAATTTTTTAAAGCAAAAAAGCTCAGGGAAAGTACCCAAATGCTGAGTTCAAGACCCAGGAATGGGGAAAAATTAATTAATCAAAAGAACACTAGAATTTAAAAGAGTTAGTAAGAAAAGCAAAGGAAGATCTTAAGGAAGGATCACAAAGGCTCATAGCTATGTTCATATGATCATATAAAATGATATTTATTAAAATGAACTCCAAGAAATGGAAAGAAGTTTTTAATTTTGTTTTTTTTATGTTCTCCTTTGTTGTTGTTTTCCTTTTTTTCAGTTATCTTTTGTCTAGTATGTGAGTTTATCTGTTACGTGGAGAGCAAGCGAGAGCACAGAAATGGTGGGAAAAAGGGTGAACAAATGTAACAATGATACTTACTGGGAAAACTTGAGGGGGAAAAACTGGGAGAAAGCGAGGGAAAGGGGTGGCACTGTTCAAAAACAAATGTACTCATTCCCTGACATATGCAACTGTAACCCCTCTGTACATCACCCTTACAATAACAATAAAATAGAAGGGCAAATGAAAAATAAAGTATGAATGATAAATTTTGTACAATACAAATTGATAATCATCAAAATGATGCATTTAGTAAATTACTCTTAAGTCAAAAATTAAGTTCATGAATGTCTTTTTGTATTAAAACTATCAAATATATTTTAATTTCCACATATTAATTGTATAAAATGAGGTATTTCATTTTGACATTTCTACCCTTGTGTATAATGTGCTTTGATCATATGGTCATCTCTGTTACTTTTTCTTTTCTCCATCTTCATAAATCTCCCTGATTTTTTTAGCTTTCTTGCAAATGTTTTGTTTTATTATGAATCATGAACATTTCATTGTGGCCATTTTAATACTTTAATAGACTTGTTTAGAGTTTTTTAATTTGGTTATTAGAAAATCACACATATAACTTATATTTCTTTGGAACAGTTGAGTGTCAGGTAAATTTAGTTTGAGGGGACACCTGTGACCCTTTCAGGCCCTAAGCAAAATCTTAAACCAACTATTTTTTCTCATCTAAGATGTATGGGTAATAACTTGTCCCTGACATTAGGGCTAAAGACAATATGTGTAAGGCATTTTCCAAGTGTTTAGAGCACTTGAGTCCTTGGGAAAAAGGTAATGGTAAAGGTAGTAAGTAGTATTAATCTACATGACACTGTATGTTGAATCCTACTGAACATTAAAATCTCTACATCTCTTCTAATTCTTATAGAATTCCAAATAAACAGAAGCAATAATACCTTCAGCATCAGGACATCTCAAGAAGAGAACAGAGGAAAATATTCAGAATCAAATATGTATATTATTGTATAAAATATAGACTAAAAATGAAAATTTTGGTTTCAATATGTTTTTATTGTTACCCAAAAGCATTAACAATTATTTGCCATAGCCTATCATCTGTACATAGCTAATCAATATTTACCATACTTTTACAGTTCTGCTTTATTTAAACATATGCAAATCCATTCAAATATTTAGTTCTTAGACATTGCTCTGGAAATGCATACAATCTTTCAGAGTCCAATCAGGGAGAACTCCACAAACTACTTAGTTGTAGGAGTCAATTGCATCTAGAGGGTTTCTTGAGGATTCAATTTACTGGAGATATTTAAAACTTCATTCATGCATTTTTGCACATATTATTACAATAAATTATTTATAAAATCTATCCTGTGGGTTCTGGCATTAAAATATATGTTCCACCAAGAAGTTTGTGATAACATTAAACAAATACACCTGAGATAATACTTCTTTACTAGATCTGCTTTTGAAGATCTTATTTTTATCTTAGTGTGAAGAATTCCTGTTTTGGGTCCTTGAAATTGACTACAGGCTAACTTTATGTTGAAGTGACAATAATTAAGAAAAAAACAATTGTTTGCAGCTATAGAATGCTTTGCTTCCCATAAACTCCACTGCACCCCATTTCCTGATTTTTCTTATTATCCAAAACTCTGCATGGATCTCCAAGCCATCTTCCCTAGCCTAATCATTCTGTATCTTTATGTTTTCTGAGGACAAGTCAGCATGGAATGTATTACTACAGTCATGGGGATATTTTAGCAACTTTTGTCATGGAGAATCACTTTCTGGATCTAAGTCTGCATTGAGGAACACCATTGCACAAATGGGACCTTGGATGTTTCTTGTTCTACAACAATAAGTATCTGTTCTATAACTGCTCAGAGGTATACACTGCCAGTTACTTCCTACCCACATCAGTGCCTATTACATTTGCAAACAGCTATGTTTTTAATTTTATTATTAAGTAGATGAACAAAGAGATTAAAATTCCATGAGTCAGGTTACATATACACGCATCTTGATTAATGTCACCTTTTCCACTATAAATAGCTTCCAATACTATTTTTACTGATAGAAATTTTCAATGCACATAATCAATCTGTACCTCCTTTACTTTTTGCAGGTTTATTATAGAAGATTCATCTTCCAGTTCTTTGTCAATTTATGTATACAAAATGTGAAAAGTAAAGTGTTAAAGAAACTAGCAATGAACTGATGTTTTCCCTAGTTTGGAATTTTTTTATCATTGAAAATGGATGAGTTATATACATGCATGTGTGTATTTAATATACATAAAACATGTATATAAACATATATAAGTTTACATGTGTGTGTTTATATTACATATGGCCTGAGAAAATGTTCAGTTCTTCAAGAAACTCTCACCACAGCAGGTATTTCTGCTTTTCTTACCTGTTCTTTCCTCCCTCAATGGAAAACAAAGATGATTCTCTGATGTGGCACAAAATTCCTAAGACTAATACCACAGTGCATTCTGCTTCCTGCCTGTGAATACAAGGTTCCATTGCAAAGCACCAAGAGTTTAACAATTGTTTATAGCTTAAAAGAAGCAGGTGGCCATTTGCCACTATGACTCCTATTTTTTCCTGGCTTTCTTCCCTGTCTCTGTCAGTTGTGTGCCTACTGGATTTGGAAAAAACACAGAATTTGACTCACTTCATTGTATCCCTTTCATGACTCTTGTGAGTGCTTATCTTTTTTTTTTCTTGTTGGTTTTCATTGTCAGTATCCAGAAAAAACCCTGAATGTCAGTCCAATTTTGAAAAGCATATGTCTTATGGCTTTTTTGCTAGAGTAATTCAGTGCCCAGATTCTCCATCTCATATGCAATTAAAAATACTAGCAAGAAAGGAAAGGCAGTCTAGCACCACTCCAAAATCTGCATTTGTCCACCTACTAATGTGGGTTTATTCACATGGAAAGTCAGCACACCACAATGACCATGTCATGCAAAACCTACCATTTTTCTTTGAGCTGACAATGATTATGAGGAGATGGTATACTCATTCAACTTTAATGTTTCAGGAATTGAATGTTGTGTGACTTCATTTCAAATCATACATATTGTAAAAAAAAATCTAGATTTGATGCAACCAATATGCTTTGATGATTTTTAAAAAACAGTCAAATTGTCATTTATTCTGCTTTCTGTTTCAAGTGTAAGTTGTAAACTCAACTTGAAAACCTGCCATGATAGTCTATAACTTTCATGCAGAAATTATTACAGCTACAGGAAACATAAGAAAAATTCTCCTCATGGTGAATAGACGTTAAGAGACATATCTCCTTCTTTGTCAACTTTAGATGCATCTGTAAATACCCAAAATCTGTCAGAATTTGATTCACTCCTTTAAGTATAAGTAGAAATTAAATTGATGATCTCATTCATATCCATTTATTCCATTTATTTATTATTTATTTATTCATCCATATTATTTCATTTATAATTGGAAAAGATATAAATATCAATTCACAGATCAGATTTTTTAAGTCAAAGTAATTGTGATTTTCATAAGGTAAATTATACTAAATTAGATTATGATATAACTACTACCTTGTATCAACTTCCATGTGATCCAACTGAGGTATGTTTTATGTCTTTGTTCATTTGTAATAATATACATAGCCTTACAGTTTTTGAACTAAAAAAAGAGCCACTGGTGATTTCAAAAGCTCATAGTTCTAATTGGTCTAATAAATGCCAACTGGTGATCCAATACCTAGAATAACTCAAGACGAGCAGAGCAGGGGCAGAGGGGCAGATGTGCTTCTTAAGGAATCACTGATTCAGCAAATGTCCTTTATTCCTCCCACTTGTAAATATAGTCACCAATATCTAAGTTCATTTAAGTAAAGCATCTTTAAATGTGCAAATTATTTACACTGGAACCTATGTCTTCCTTCTAAACAAAGGGGAATAAAACGGGAAGACTTATCATGATGAATATAAAGGGAGGTAATTGATTCTTTGGTCTGAATTTTCTTCTCACTTAATAAATTTCTGCTTTCACAACAAGAAAGCAATGTAATCAGGAAGCAGACAAGATAACTTAGGCACAGCCAGCTCTGGCGTTGCCATCACTAAAAGCTTATCTAGCATTTCCAGCACTCTACCAGCACTCTTTCTGCTGTGTTTAGAATACAAAAACCTTGTAGCTCTACAAATGTTAAACTTTATATTCCAGGAAAAAAAATAAATGAATATAATTTTGCCATAATGCAGGACTATTTGGTTTCTTCTCATTTGTGAGAATTGTTAAGAGTAGATATTCTGAACAAAGATACTTTCTTCTAAGTTGTGAGAAGATCTATGGCAAATAAAATTTAGGATTCCTTGGCTACAATGAGTATTAAAATAGGCATCATTTAATTGTGGTGATTTCACCAACCTTGAAATTAATGCCAAAATGCTTAGACATTCCCAAAAATTCTCCAAAATGACATCACAATACTTTATGTGTGAATGTATTTTATGTTTGTGAAGCTATTTTCACTACCCCAGTGCTGTTGATAAGTGAGCATGTATACAAATATATTAACGTCCTAACAAAAATCTGAATGTTATTCATATAGAGGTATAAGATAGTCCATCATAAGCCACTATTCATTTGTATCCATGTATGTAAATGACTCTCATGCATCATGTCACAACAGCAATGAATTTGAATAGAAACCTAAGTCACTGTATTAGTAGTATGACAATTAGTCAATCAAAGGTGAATTTCCAAATTAGTTTCATTCTCTTAAATATTTCAGTAAAATTGTTTCTTGTTCCTCCATATTTTTTAAAATAAAATTAATGGTTATTTAACTTACCATATATCTGGTATCACTATTCAAATTCATTTGTGCACCCAGTAGATTTAACATAGAAGAATGATAGCACAAACGAGAGATAGATTTCATTCCACAATATCCGTACAAATGGTATAGTTGTACATTAAAGGGACATGATAGAGTCCTGAATGAATGTATATATGCACAGACACATTTACATGATAAATAAATGTGTATATTAGTTATACTGGAGTTTTAGAAAATCCAAAGAATCTATTAAGCCAGCAAAGTGAAATCTTGCCAAATGCGCTGAGCAAAAGCCACATTTGTAGAGAAACTGAACTAAGTGCTGGTGCCTCATGCGTATAATCACTCATGCCTATAATCCTAGATACTCAAGAGACTGAGACCTGTAGGATTAAAGTTCAAAGCCAGTATGACAGAAAAGTCTGAAAAACTGAATCTCCAGTTATTCACCAAAATACTAGACTGACATCATGCCCCTAGTTGTAGAATGCCAAGTATGAGCAACAAATCTAAGCAAGAACACAAGGCCCTGAGTGCTAGCCCAGGTACCAATGCATACACATATATTAAGTCATGCATACATATACATACATACATACATACATACATACATACATATGTACATACATACGTACATACCAGCATACTAATTATTCTAGCCTTGAAGAAAAAGTTAATGTTGACCTCTCCCTTAATCCGCAGAATTCTAAATATTTTCAAACTTTAAAAATGAAAGTAGCTGTCCAGGAAAACAAAACTCAAAAGTCTCTAAAGGAAGGAAATCAGGACCTGACAATAAAACATTATAATACTTTCCTTGATTTGTAGCATTTCTGGTTCTTTGTTAAGGAAGTTTCATCCTGTGCAAAGGAGCCCAAGTGCAACATTGAGATTCCACCTCACCCCAGTAAGAATGTCCTTTATCAAGAAAACAAACAGTAATAAATATTGGAGGGGATGTGGCCAAAAGGGAACCCTATTTCATTGCTGGTGGGAATGTAAACTGGTTCAGCCACTCTGGCAAGCAGTATGGAGATTCCTCAGAAGGCTAAATATAGAACTCCCCTATGACCCAGCAACCCCACTTTTGGGCATCTACCCAAAAGACCATAAACAAAATTACACTAAAGCCACCAGCACAACAATATTCATCACAGCAGTTTGTCATAGCTAAAATATGGAACCAACCCAGATGCCCCTCAGTAGAAGAATGGATCAGGAAAATGTGGTACATATACACAATGGAATGTCATGCCTCTATCAGAATGAATGACATTCATAAGGAAATGGAAGGACTTGGAAAAAATTATACTAAGTGAAGTGAGCCAGCCCCAAAGGAACATGGACTCTATGGTCGCCCTCATAGGGAATAATTAGCACAGGTTTAGGCTAGTCACAGCAGAGGATCACAAGAGCCTAATAGCTATGCCCTTATGAATGCATAAGATGATGCTAAGTGAAATGAACTCCATGTTATGGAAACAACTGTTATATTCAACATGCCATGTGAAACTGTAGCTTCTATTGTTGATGATCCTTTTGTATCCCCTTCCTGTGGTTGTACCTGCACTATCATTGTATCTCATCTGAGTACACTGGATACTGGTATTAGAACTAGGGAAGTGAAAGGGAATATCAAAATCAAGAGACAAAGGATAAAAAGACAAATGACTCCAAAAAACAACACTTGCAAAACCATTTGGTGCAATCCAACTGAACAACTCATGGGGGGAGACGGAAAGGGGGAGGAAGGAGGGGAGAATGAGGGAGGAGGTAACAAACAGTACAAGAAATGTACCCAAGGCCTAACATATGAAACTGTAACCTCTCTGTGCATCACTTTGACAATAAATGAGAAAAAAATTATAATACTCATCATCATACAAGTAAGAATCAATAAACATTTGTATAGCCTCCAGACATCCACCTGCGATCTCCACATTCTGGTACTCAGACCCAGAAGTGTTGTCTGAATGTAGTCATTTGCCTTTAGTAAACACGACATGACAAAATTGCAAATGGGATGTCACAGCTGAAGATAAATTATATAAAAACTCCTGTTGCTACGTTGGATACATATACACAGACACTCACACACATATACACACACGTACTCACACACTTTCCCTTAGGTCATTAGGTCATGGGTCATCAGCTCCCATATTAAATTAGAAGATATGAAGTGGCTTATAGTAATCTATTGGAGTCCCCTGTAAACAATCAAGAAAGAGAGCTTGGAAGTGGCTCTTTTGCCTTGTGAGAAAACTGCTACCTTTTCTGACAACTTGACTGAACCCATGTGAAATATACTGAGCCACAATCACCTGGATGAACCACAGTAAGACTCTTGACCATCAGAAATTGCATGATCTCATAACATTTCATGGTTTGAAGACACTAAGATTTTAAGTGAACTTTTGTGGATTAAAGACAATATGACAAATATAGAAGAGAGGCAATATGTTCAATAACTGAAAGTCAATTAACAGATTGAAAGACAACACAGGTTTTAGACTTAGTAAACAAGTTTCATGCATGTGAAAATTCTTTCCATTTCTTGGTGTCCTTTTGATTTCTTCAGGTTTTCTCTAAACAACTAATGTACTAACATATCAAAATGGATGCCAAGAAGTAGAAACATGTTTTGGTGGATGGGCAAAAGGTAAGACACAGAAATGGAGGGAAGAAGAATGAGCAAATGAAATCATTAAATTCAATGTACATTATGTAAAAATAGAACTAAATAACCAGTGGATAGGGAGGAGGGAATAAGGGAGAACAAAGGAAATGGTGACAGTGACTGCTAAAATTGGCTGAACTCAGGTTCACAATCTGCACACAATTGGCCAGTTTGAGGATGGTAGGATGGCTTCATTACTCACACTTTCTGGAATAACCTATATTGTATCTTAACTCATCACAGCCTTTTGGTACTTTATTTGCTGATATTGTCTTAGCAGAATAATCAACATGTGTCAAGCCAACAGGCCAAAGCATATACTTTTCTTTATTGTCAAAGTGATGTACAGAGGGGTTACAGTTTCATATGTAAGGCAGTGAGTACATTTCTTATCCAACTTGTTACCTCCTTTTAAACAACCCACTTTATAGAAACAAGTTTTTCTCCCAACAAGAACCATTGTACTCACAACCTGACTTAGCTAATCTCTTTGTACTATTACTTAATAACAATAAAAAAAGCATATTTCTTTTTTTGCAACTAATTGCTTTATTATTTGCAAAACAGAAAAGCATATACTTTCTACATTCCTGTTAGATATAAAAAAAGATAAATTCCTTCTAGTGAAGTGTGTGTTCGTTTTTAATCTTATGTCAGATGGGCATAACATTTTCCTCATTATTTTGGGGAAACATATAAATTATGTTTAGCTTTTTAATTAAATTAAAATTTCTTTTTTCATAGTCATCATTCCTATAAAAACTAGCATATTTCTGAAATGACCATTATGAATGCCTGGAACATTCCAGATAATCTATTGGATTATCATTAATAATCTAATGAGAGGGTAGAAATTGATATATCATGACATAATAAAATAAGTTTTAGCTGAAAGTACACATTATAATAGTGTTCCTTATAAATCAGCTTTTTAGCTTGTTTTTCCTGTGTGTATATATATGAATAAAGAGAGGACAATACACGTTATTTGTGCAAAATGTTAGCAATAATTTTATCTTTGACCATTTTTGTAACTGACAATTCTACGCAGTAATTCCTCAGAATTTTTTAACAACTCCATGATGCATGAAAATCTAGAAGATGGTAGTGTCTGAGGAGTACATCAACACGAATGGACCAAGTCAAAAAGCAATTCCCTTTATGGCAGAGATCAGACAGCTTTTTAGTTAAGTTCAAAATATGGTCAAGTTCCAAGGACAGTAGCATGTACTCAGGTAGGTGAAGAAGAGCGATCGCTATTTTAGATAAAACAGGAGTATATTCTAGTCATTTATTAAGATAATATTTTATAAATCTCCAAGTTACACCTTGTAAGACATCTACAATGAATGTCTATGTCACAGTCACTTGAAATCCATCTGTGACATAGTCAGGGATACATATTTTTAAAAAAACGATTTATAGTCTATATTTCTTGGCAGGCAGAGCGAGCTCAGATAGAAATGAGGAGGAGTCACTTGATCCCTGCCGAGCACAGCCTGCCTGTACTCATTCACTCACACTTCCTCCCACGCCTTCATAGACGTTCCTACTGAATGACTAAGACATTCATCTGTTGCGCATCACCCCCCAAATATGTATTCACAATGTGACCATGGACGACGGCATTATGACATGTTGTAGAAAAATAAATGGAATCTTCATGTTTTTACAAATATTTTCACAACGTTAGCACGATGAATGCAATTTCTTCACCATAAGTGAAAATTACACAATACTCTGGTGAATTACCTTAGGAGAAAAACCAATGGCTGATAATTCACAGATAGAACTCTGAGATTAGAGGTTACAGAAGATTAGAAAATGCAAAGCCTATCTCCCCCTCAATTCCATAAACTGTTTTCCTAAGAAATGGATATTCCTTCCAACTTCATAATACTTGGGAAGAAGTCATGTACTTTTCAAGAACTGGGACAAATGTTACATCTACCCAACATTTCTCTAAAGTCACATTTCTGTGCTATTTTAATTTCTCCACAGGTGATTAACAAAAACAAAATATGTTTTGTTTTATATGAATATTGTCAGACTTGTAAATTTTGTAGGAGAAATTTTAACAGAGGTAGAGGAAATCTATTTCTAGACTTAGAGATATCTACTTCATCATTACACAATTTAAAAGTCAGTATTACTGCTGCTATATTTTTGAGGCAAGTACTCTTGCCACTGTAGGCCATATTCCCGGCCCTGCTACTATCTTTTTTATAAAAGTAACCATTTAAGAAAATTTGAACAATACAGTCAATAAGTCACATGACACATCCAAATAAACAATGTATCAACTTGGTAGCCCAATAAAATTGATAAAATAATGTTAGAATGAAAATGAGGGTGAATACACAGGTGAGGGGAAATGGGTATGCAATTGGCTCCGAGGGTATGAGTTCATCATGTGTAAGATCTTGGTTTCCAATTTCAGAAGAAGATATAAATAAAAGAACAGAAAGAAGAGATAGTAGATTTATCTTCTTGAAAGCAATTTTCATAGACATTCACACATGCTGGTAAGTGAGAAATTCCCCCATTCATGGTTTCATTTATGTTTTGAAATTTGAACAGTCAGAATTGTGTAGTTCCCTTGACATTGTTAGAGCACTTGCCACATAATACATACAAAATCGACTTCATTATTAATGTTGAACAATATAGAAGGTAGAAACTTCTTTGGCTTCAAAGTCAGATAACTCACCATGTACTATAAATCTTTAAGTTTACTGTATTATAATTTTCTCTCCATAAAACATGAATAGTACAGATTTCCCAGGTGTTTGTTTAAAATAACATTGATGAATTACATCACTCCGTGCTCAATTAAAGGAAAGCTCTTAATGATCTCATTATCACTGCTGACTGAGGGACTCCATAGCTGATTCTCCTTATTAATGGTAGTAATGTTTATAAAGTAACCCTAAACACTGAAATAGTGATGTGTTTTTTGCCCTAGGGGAAGTAGTAAGTAAAGTTTCTATGAGTCTATGGTCATAACATGTTTTATCAACCAAAGTACTTTCATAGCACTCAGTTGTCTTTCGATATGTTTTGTCATTGTTGGAATCCTGCTTTTATGTATAACCTCTTTTCTGTAAAACAGTTCACAGAAGTTTTTAAGCCTCACTATTTAAGGAATCCATTTTGTAGATACAACTGCTTATTAAAATTTGTCATAATCCCATTATACCACATATTACACTGAATTCTATCTGCTCATATAATATCCAGGATTAAAAAATTGAATTGAGAGCTTGGCTTTAAGCTTCATCCCACAATTCAACTGTTTTATGTGTTTATGTTATCTCTGTATTTCAGCTCTATTTTTTCTGTTCCATGAATGTAGTATTCCCAAACTTCCTCACGTTAGTAAAAGAAAATTGAGATAATGCTGATGTGTTTTGTAAATGGAAAATGATATGAAAATATGAAGTGTTATACATTGTGATCTTCCAAATTACTGGTGGTTCTAAGATAAAACCATAATCAGTGAAGGTAAACTGTCTGGTTTTATCCTCTACCGACTTCACACATTAGTCAATTACTGCTCTTGAGTAATTCTAACTTTGAAGAAATAGAGGACTCTGTAATTTAATGAAGCTTAAAAGCATGTGGGCAGTCTTATTTTTGCAAAATAAGTTTGCACTGTATGGATGATCCTCGAAATTTATCTTAAAGATAAATAGGTGTGTTTTAGTCAATAACAAATTTAGAGGCTATCATAGGGTTCCATCAAACCTTAACAAAGGAAAGTATCAATATTTTTATTTGTTAAATGAAAAAACTAAGAATAGCAGGTTGCCTAACTACATTTTCATAAAAATAAAATGATGAAAGTATTACAAATATTAGTATGATCAGCATTCTTTTGCAGTGTTTTTCAAAACAATGTCTCTAGTAATGGATTGTTTGAACAGCTGTTCAAGAATAGGAGGGTTGGGTAAATTATATTACATCAGTAAAGAAAAAATATACATATATTTGTAGAGTCATCCATAATGACAATGAATGATGTCATTACAGTATATTACGTTACACATTAGGCACATGTGTACATAGGTAATGATCATATACAAGGGTTTCATGAACCTTGTGATCATTCCTAGAGAAAATAATCTACAGGTCAATACAAATGTAAGGTGTTTTTTTTTCAAGTTTTTATTATCAAACTGATGTACAGAGAGGTTACAGTTTCATATGTTAGGCATTGGATACATTTCTTGTACTGTTACCTTGTCCCTCATACCCCCCTCCCCCCTCCCTCTCACCCTTCCTCCCCCCAAGTGTTCAGTTCACTTACACTAAACAGTTTTGCAAGTATTGCTTTTGTAGTTGTTTCTCTTTTTTTACCCTGTGTCTCTCAATTTTGGTATTCCCTTTCAATTTCCTAGTTCTAATACCAGTATACACGGTTTCCAATATACTCAGATAAGATTACAGAGATAGTGTAGATACAACCACAGGAAGGTGATACAAGAACATCATCAATAGTAGAAGCTACAGATACACATGGGACATTGAAAGTAGTTACAACTGTGATATAACAATCATTTCCATAATATGGAGTTCATTTTACTTAGCATCATCTTATGTGATCATAAGGGTATAGCTATTGGGCTCTTGTGATCCACTGCTGTGACTTGCCTAAACCTGTACTAAGCTACTAGGCTGTACTAGGCTACAAGAATAAATATTTCTTTCTCTTCTTTCTTTTTTACATTATGTATTATTACTAAGGCAATAGCCTTAATAATATATATCATAATATAATACGCATCATAATATATACAATATTATATATATATATCAGCTTGAAAATTAGATTGTTTTTCAAAATGTCTAGTCTTAGCTCTCATTGTATTTTAATACTTAATCTACCTGTCCCACCTGGAGTCTCTATTTAGAGAAACCATCCTTTGCAAAAGAAATATTTTTTCTTCAAGGTAACAGTTCCTCATGGACTGACCTTCAGTTACTCCTCAGAGAAAATGTATTTGGAAAGATATTATTAGAGAAGAAATGCTGAGTCCAACTCATAATTCACTGTAGAAATCTAAAATCTTGTGTTTAAGCATCAATCATTTGCTTTTCCAGCATATAGTTCTCAGTGGCTCTTTATATCTTTATTTTCCCTGGGTAAGGTACTCTGTTCACAACTGGATACAGTGCAGAATATGTCTAGTTAGCAACCATTTCTTATTGGCTCTTTTGTTATGCTTCTCACACTGAGAGAGCTATTCTCCACCTGAAACTTCACGTTCATATATATAACTGATAACCTTAAAGTCAGGTTGACTAATACAATGAATTTCTAGATGAGAAAAATGCTCTGGAGTAAGTGGAGAGAGGTTCTTACTGCATGGCATAGGTGAGAAGTTCATGTCATTGTATTTCCTTGGCTTTGAAAGCATCTCATTGGGATAAGGATGAGCCAAACTAGGAAGGAAACAAGCACAGATGGCTTCATAGGCCTTTGAAATAGATACGAGATGATTTGCAGCTTAAGACATAAGGGATAGCACAGAACACCATTTTCTAAAATTAAATTTTAAAAAATGAAATCAGTCCTTTTTAAAAACCTCTGAATATGAACTGTTCACCCAATTAAGAAAGTGTATTCACTTTCAGTCATCGATGGAGAAAGGGACAGATAATTGCAGCTGCCTATGTTAGCCTTGTAAAGAGCCATCCAAAATCATTAAGCATTCAGAAATTTTATTCAGCCAGCAACATTTTCCTGAGCTGCACTCACACTTATTAATACCATTCCCTGGGCTTTTTCACCCACTCATACAGTCCTCCATATCATTAAGTTAACTCCTGGTAACCATTTCCCTGCCACAGATAATAATTTTTTTCTCACCAACATAAATTTCCATCAATATCAAAATGAATGACACTAGAAAGCTGTCCTAGAAAATGTCAAATTTCCCTCAGGATGGTATCAAGATGATATTAAAATCTCCACATTTTTTGTTTTTCTCTTATTCAGTGCATATACCATGTAACTGATTTTATACAAGTTTCCACATAAATTATTTGCTTTGGTGTCATGTGAACACACTAGACATTTAATATCATGTTTTAAAAATTCTTTCTCCTTATTGATATGCCTTACACGTGGAGTCTACAGCTTTTTTCCCCATGTAAAGCCGTATAAGAACATACTAGAAAGAAATCATAAATAAGTAGAGAAAGAAATAGCATTCTATGATGCCTGATATAGTCTTTCTTTCCACTCAGATATCCCACCCTACCTGGAGAGTTTCTGTAGAGCAATTTTGCCTTTGTCAGCAAGTGGTTGCTGCTTATTCCATGTCCATTATGCTGGGCCAAGGGTATGGGGAATTCTCATCACGAGAGTTTCATGGTTTTGCTCATTCTGGCAATGATTCTATACTGGAGCCAAAAGAAAATCTATTGTTAAAATTGGGAGTTGCAGATCTCAGCTCAATACCAGTTGTTATTTTGAAAGATACTTCTCTCCAATACTAGTGTCCTGATTCATGTTCTCACATTGATTTGGCTGGCATCAAACTAACCCAAAACACACCAAAATTATCTTACTGAAAAGTCATGAAGTTTTTAAGCAATTAGGATACCTCCTGGTGGTCTCCAAACTGTCCTGAGTTCAGTTGTCATTTTAAGCTTTATCCTCTGACACTCATTTTCCAAGATGAATCTTATTGGAACCTGACTGAGTGAGTCCCTTGGGGTGAATAACAGTATTTAAAATTCACAATCTGTATTACCTCACACTGAGTATTGTTGGAGATTCTTTTTTTTCAGACTGGACAAGCAGCACACTAGAATAATAGAACTTTATTTTCTCTCTCTCTCTGAATTGAATTTGAAATCTGAAAGAAGCTGATTTGCTATTTTCCAATGATATTTTAAACATAGGCTTCCTAGCAATGTATTTAATTAGAAGAAAGTCAAACATCTGGCAGGTTCTATGTATGGGAAGAGGAGTTGAAGACCATCCCAGTGAAGCATCTTGGGTAATTTCTGAGGTGATATGATTTTGATGATCATGACTAAGTTTATGATTTTTACAATTTGATGATTAAGTAGAAAGCAATTCAATTTAGCAAAGGCCTTGTACATATGATTGCTGGAAGAACCAAAATTTTATACCATTTTCTCTTTATAAGGAAGTCTTTTATAAAATAAATTTGTCATTCATCACTTTCCATGGTATCTGTGTGCCCTTTTGCAGAATACAGAATATTTTTAGACATACCACATGGTAAGTCTGAAACAATGAGAGTGACAAGTGCATTTTGAAAATGATTTTGTTGAGAACTTTCAGTATTTCTGTAGGAAATCTTCATTGCATAAATACTCATTTCAAATTCAGTTCAAAATGGCAGACTTATTAAGTTATGTGGAAATAAATAGCAGTAAAGAGTCAAATGATTTGTGTAAAAAAAAACTTCTCTAAAATTTAAGTGAAAGCATTCACTTTGAAGATGCTCTGTTACTTATCTGTAGATCAGGAAAAATTATCATCCATGTTTCATTTTATCTTCACTGTGGTGAAGTAATATTTATAGGTCCATTATATATATTATATTATATATATATTATATATATATTATAGGTCCATTATATATATTACAGGTCCATTATATATTCATTTCCTCAACACAACCTGAGGTTAAGAAGAATTCAGAAAATATAAGGTTCTGATGGGTGTTCTCAGTTGTTCGGGCTTTGAACCAAGTACAGTGTTGTACTATAACCTAGCCCACTTCTGTACAACCAAGGGCTGCCAGCATGATGTTTCCTACCTGCAGGACAGATGTCACACTGCAAGATCAGCAGCAGCCTTGTTGCTTAGAGAGCAGCTGTTGAGTAGGCTATTTTGGATACCAGCATGGAGCATGAGGCAGGCAGTGCCAGAGTAGAGTAAAGAAAGAAAGTGCCAAGAAAAGCAGTACACAACAGCTGGAAAGTGTGGGAGACAGTTTTAGTCATGGTATACTTGTTTCTGGAGAAGGTGTCTTAATAAAAACACAAAGCTGAGCTTTCAACTTGGAAAGAAATGAAGGAATAAAGGACTATTAAAAGTTCCTTTCAAGAAGTGTATCAGAATGCCCATTAAGGAACAGAAGATATTTGAAGAGAAGGTTGGAATTAGGAATGTTTTTTATAGTTGTCTTGGAATTCTTGTTTCTATTTCCAAGTTTGCCTAAAGTTTTCCCAGTATTGTCAGAAAATCTAGTTGTCTTCCTCCAGCAAGAGAGAAACCTGCAGTCTTTAGAACAACAAAGCAGCAGGCAGCCTAGAACCTCAGGGAGGGGGTGACAATGAGCCATTTAGGGAACACTTGGGTAATGGGAAATGTGTGTGGTCTCATGTTCATAGCCTGCAAGTTGTCAACAAAGTCAGAATCCAATGCACCTTTTGACCTCAGCCTGTAGCTTGCATCCCTGCAGAAACATAAGAGACATATACATGCACGTGCACACATACACAGAGAACCTTTAAATAACTCTGTTCACATTTTTTTAAATAAATCCTCTTTTATTTGTTTTGTTTTTGTTGCCAGTCCTGGGCATGGACTCAGGGCATGAACACTGTCCCTGGCTTCTTTTTGCTCAAGGCTAGCACTCTACCTCTTGAGTCACAGAGCCACTTCTGGCTTTTTTCTATGTATGTGGTGCTGAGGAATTGAACCCAGGGCTTCATGTATATGAGGCGAGCACTTTACCAGTAGGCTATATTCCCAGCCCTCTATTCACATTTTTATATTCAGTCATTTATCCACCACCCATCCATCCCTCCATCTACTTCCTTGCCAGGTTAGCATAAACATATTCCAAATGTGAGATGCTTTTACAACTTTTATTGTCATTGTTTCCTGGCTGTGGCTATGTTGTGGATGTTTTAATGGACCAGGCCACTGTACAGTCAACTCAAAACATCAACTGTAGTCAAAGGGAAACACCTTGGGATAGGTAGGTTTCCAACAGGTCTGAGTGTCATCTGATTTTCCAACTTATAGATACAAACAGATGTTGGTGAGCAAAAACTCCATGCAATTAAATAGTCTTAGTCCCCATTGTATCAATGTCTTATGCATATTTCTTTTTACCTCATGAGAAAAAGAACTTTTAGATCTGAGACTCCCTCAGTGAGGATTGTGATGTCTGTGTCACTTATCAAACCTGCTCACTGACAGTCCATCTGACAGTCCATTAGGAGCCCACAATACTTGTTAGATGAGGTGTAACTAAGGCCTCACATGCCTCTTTTATTCTTCTTCGAACAACTGATGTTCATTCTTCCATATTTAGGAGACTTGAAGTTGCAGATAAAGGTGTCAGTCAGCTATTGTTCCACTAATGGCTCCATGTTCTGAAACTGCAGGTATTCCTGGGTTTGTAGTTTCATTACTCTTATATCTATCTTTGTCTTCATCTAGCTTTCTTCACTGTGTGTGTTTGTGTTCCCAAGTTTCCTTCTCTTTATACTAATATCAGTCATTTTACATAGGACCCCAGCAGCCCAACATCATTCCCTTTTAACTCCATTAAAAATGTAATGATCTTATTTCCAAATAAGGTCATGTTCACACATTGGCGAATGACTTTTTTGGCAGTTGTTTGTAGAGGATTCAGAGGCAGGATGAAAATGCATCAACCATCAACCAGAAAACATGTAATTAATCATGAGAGGAAAACCCAGGGCTAAGTTCTTTGACCCATGTGACATCCTCTAAGCAAGACATACCACATCATGTTTGCAATCAAATCATAGCAGCAGATGTTCTTTACAAAGAAAACCAAGTTTCTTTCAATTCCTGGGCTTAGGATATCTTTCAATTGCAAGTCAGAAGTCAATTTATTCAATTTTCCTCATAAGCAAAGTTCTTGGGGCAGTCAGGAAATACCATATACCATACAGGTAAGGCCTAGAAGAATGCTATTTTAGTCTCCTTTGTTTTGTGAATACTCATTTTTCATTAAAAGAGAGCATGTATCCTCAGGTCATTTTTATAGACAACAGCTTTTGGCTGAATTGTTTCTCATAACATGTAATTTTCAATTCCTGGAAACAAAGGGACAATAAAAGGCAGCAATAAACAGAGGGACAAATAGAAAGGCATAGGGTACCACTGCACTAGTTCTTCCTTCTTAGTAAGAAAAGTGGTAAAGACAGGTGTTCCAAGTTGGTCTCTTAAAAAGATGACCCGTGAGAATGATAGATAGGAACAAAAATCAAGTCCTACTCTTAGATTTCAATGTACACATGATTCATATAAAAATGATTCTAGGCAATAAAAATGATTCAAGATGATTTCTTCAGTGTTGTCTCTAATTCAATTACTGCTACTCATGGAAGAAAAGACCAGGCATCTTATGATGTAACTCTAAGCAGAGAGTTCACTTATTACTTCAAATCACTCAAATTCAAAGTTCCAGTGCTATCAAGTCTGTCCATACATGTTCTATATATGTCTGCTCCTCAAATATCATAAAACTGATCATTCTGGAGTTTAAATATTGAATTTTTAAGTTTGAGTATGCAATATCCTCTTAGTTCCTATGATAGCTTAAAAGAAGAAAACAACCTCCAAATTCTTGTTGATGGAAAAAAGAAAATAATAACTTTAGTAGAATGGAAAGTTTTAATTGTGACAATTTTAGTTTTGGAGGGGAGAGAATACATTTAATCTCTGAAGGTTCAACAACCACCAAGTTAAAAATTTTTGCAGCAAAACTGTAGTTCATATATTGTGAGACACATCTATGAAGCTAGTCATACATTTCTGCACAAAATATTGTGGTCTTTCTCAGAAGGGTTTTAGACAACTTCAGTAAGCTTGATCAAGAGCATTGAATATGAAAGTAAAGGAAAAAGATTTGAAATTGTTGAAACGCAATTAAAAATATATTTCACCATATGTTCCTCTGTCAGTATACTTCAGCAAAATAAATTCCTAAAGCATTTATTATCTCCCATCATTTTGTAAAGAGGATTAGTGTTCACTAAAACAGTGCAGAGAAAATGAACTTTGAAAATAATGATGGGAAATTCATTTGTCTGGGTTCACCAGATTATAGGAAATGATTCAATGTTACTGTCCTTTCTCTTTTTGTAAGAGAACTTCGAAAGTCTCATCTCCATTCATGATTACTCATACTGTACTATCATTGTTATAAACTAATATTTTGCCCCAGGTTTCAAAAGCCTTACTCTTCAATGCCTCATGTGAGCTTTGGATAATTAAGGTTAATGAGGTCATGAAGGTAGGATCATCATGATATGAGCCGTCTTATAAGGAGAAAAAGAGACTAAAATGCATTTCTCTGTGTCTTCTGAGGATACAGTGAGGAGCCAACATTTTGAAACCAAGAAGAGCCTTCTACTTTCCCTAGCTGTGGGAAAATAAATGTTTGTCTTATAAAGCCACCATGCCTATTGTAATTTCTTTAAGCAGTCCATGCTAAGGCAGTATTGAAGGAGTATTACTCTTTCAATGGTGTGAAACATGAGAGTTTTCTGCTTAATTAAAACTGGTAAATCAAATACAAAATCAATATAAAAAGCAAGACATATCTCTTCAGGAGCTCCAAGATACAACCAGGAAACCCAATTTAAGGCTAATAGGTATTGAAGAGAACCTTGAGAAGGAAGTTAATGGAATAGTCAATTTGTTTAACAGAATGCTGGCAGAGAACTTCCCAAATATACAGAAGCATAGGCACATCCAGATATAAGAAGCTTTTAGAACCCCAAACAGACCAGATCAGAATAGGACATCCTATCAACACATTGTATTCTGGACAAGATCAATAGAGACCAAGGAAAGAATCCTTAAAGCTGCCAGGGAGAAGAGAGTAATCACATATAAAGGAAAACCAATCAGTATTACTCCAGATTTCTCATGTGCGGGAAGGGAAGAGGGGAGGTGGGAAGGGGGGGAATGAGGGAGAAGACAAGTTGGATAAGAAATATACACACTGCCCTACATATGAAACTGGAACCCATCTGTACATCACTCTGACAATAAAGAAATGCTGGAATTACTAAGACAAGAAATGAACAAGGAAAAGAAATCCTGTCCTGTGTCTATATGAGATGTTCATTTTAGAAATTTGTTCAACATGAGCTATGAACTCAGAGAATATCAAAAAGAAGCATTTTTCTTTAGATGACAATATATAGTGCTTGCAAAATAAAGCAATAAGAGAAAATATGAAGAGGAATTAACTACTTTGTGAAGCAATACAAAATACAAAACTTTTAAAAATGGTAATAATATTCCCTATGATATTAGAATTAATACACAAAGACAGAACCTGCTCCCCATTGGGAAGCTGGGCCCTTGGTTTTTCAGACTTCTCTGAGTATAATGAGCTGTTGTCCAACTTGTCTTCCCAAGAGTAGCTACAGGACTTAGGGTATAAAGCCCAAATTCTGATCCTACATGTAATTCTATCAGGTATAAACCTGACAGGTCAATGAACATGACATAAAATTGGGAGATGTTGGGGCTGGGGATATAGCCTAGTGGCAAGAGTGCCTGCCTCGGATACACGAGGCCCTAGGTTCGATTCCCCAGCACCACATATACAGAAAAACGGCCAGAAGTGGCGCTGTGGCTCAAGTGGCAGAGTGCTAGCCTTGAGCGGGAAGAAGCCAGGGACAGTGCTCAGGCCCTGAGTCCAAGGCTCAGGACTGGCCAAAAAAAAAAAAAAAAAAAAAAAAAAAAAAATTGGGAGATGTTCTTATGGAAATGTGCAGGCTCAAGTGGCAGAGTGCTAGCCTTGAGCGGGAAGAAGCCAGGGACAGTGCTCAGGCCCTGAGTCCAAGGCTCAGGACTGGCCAAAAAAAAAAAAAAAAAAAAAAAAATTGGGAGATGTTCTTATGGAAATGTGCAGAAGAGCACTATACCCCCAAAGAGTTCTCACAAATAATGAATTCAAGTTTTCTATCTTATTAGTAAATCCCTAACAAGATTAATGCTATTTTGGACATCACAAACTAAATTGTATAATCACTTTAATACTAGCTTTTATAAATAAAGTTATTTCTTTCTTTAAGAGACTTTTTCCCCCTCTAGAGCCTTCACTTTCTGATGCATTTACAAGCTATCCACCAGGCTTTTGCCTGGTGATACCATTAGGCAAAGAAAAGATACTTGTTTGCTCCTATTGAGTTCTGGCTCATAGATTGAAGAAAAGTTGAAGAAGGAAATTCAAGAGGGCACAAGAAGATGGAAAGACCTATCATGCTCATGGATCAGTGGAATTGTTGTGTAAAAATGGTCCCACTCAAAAGTAATGTACAGAATCAATACATAATGCTCATCAGCATCCCAATGACATTCTTCCCCAAAATAAAATCTGAAATCCCCTTGATTATAATGAAGTAGAAAAGACACTAAAAACATTCTTGAACAAAAATAATTACATTACAGCAATTAACTCCACATTACTAGCACAAGAACAGAATGAAGACCAATGGCATAGAATAGAGACTAAGAAATAAATCTACATAACTACAGCCATTTTATTTGTTCAACAGAGCCCAAAACACGCATTGATGGAAAGATTAACCTCTTCACTGGATGGTTCTGAGAAAGTTGTGCATGTGTGTGCAGAAGCCTGAAACCATATTTCTACTCTTACTCTGTTAATAACAATTCAAAATGGATATATAATCTCAAGGTGAGGCCTAAAAGTTTAAAATTATTAGAGCAAAGAAAAGAAATGTGCAAGAACATACTGACACTAGCAATATATTCCTAAATAGAACAACAATAGCTCAGCAAATAATAGCAAGGATTGACATATGAGATTGCATTAAACTAAAAAGCTTCTGAACAGCAAAGAAAATAGTCACAAGATGAAATGACAGTCTACAGAATGGGGAACAAAAAAAAATCCTCCAGCTATACATATGACAAGATGACCGTACAGAGATCAAGAAAAGCCTGAATTTCCAAAGAATCAACAATCCAATTAATAAACAAATGAAAAAACAATTTTGAAAGATGAAATATCAGTGGCCAATAAATATATGGAGAAATACTCAACATGTCTTGCCATAAAGGAAATACAGGTCAAAATGACATTGAGATGTCATTTCATTACAGTCAGAATGGCCATGATGAAGAACACTTAAGTGCAAACGAGGATGTGAACAAATAAATGCTGGTACTGATGTAGGCCAATGCTGGGACAGGTTGCTGACAGTTTGAAGAGCAAAAGATTCCTTATGTCATTTTATTTATCTCTTTGCTTTGTTCTCATACTTCAAGTTTGGACTGGTCTTGCCAGGCAAAGACTCTACCCTTTGAGCACATCCTAAGGTCTTTGAATTTAGTTTGTGTTTGAGATAAAGTCTGCAACTAACTTTTCCCAAGGTAGCCTAGAGACTCACTACTTCTGTGCTTCCTGAGTTCTGTGATTATAGGCATGGGTCATTTTACCTGGCTTCAAAATTTCCTTCATTAAGGTAATATTTTAGGCCAGGTACTGGTGGCTCATGCCTGTAATCCTACTCAGAAAGCTGAGACATGAGGATTACAGTTCAAAGCCAGCCTGGGCAGGAATGTGGCTAAGAAACTTATCTGCAATAAGCGACCAAAAAAGCTAGAGACTGAGCTGTGGCTCAAGTGGTGGAGACAGCCTTCAATGAAAAAAATCTCAAGGAGAGCACCCAGACCCTGAGTCCATATTGCTAATGTAGGATAAAGGGCATATTTATACTATTCATTTCAAATATAAATTTGTAAGTAATGGAAATAGTTCTTTTGAGGGAAAACTTATGCTTTGCTTTACTGTATTTTAAAGAAAATATATGCTTCCCCTTTTGGTTTGAGTAGTCAGGAACCCCATAGCTAAATATGATACTTCATCAAAGGGATTATTTTCAGACTACAGCATTATGCTTACTCTAATTTTTATATTTTGCTGTTTGTAGCTTACATGAATATTCTAATTGTATTTGTATTGCATTACTATGGTTTTATTACATAACTTAAAGAATATTTTTGAAATGGTTGGTAACAAGCAATTGCAGTAAATGTCTTATATTCAATCTCTAAAGAAAAAATAACTATAGCAATATTTGAAACAGCAACTTTAAAAAGTGTGTAGTTAAGAATAGAGAAAATAAGCAGGCACCAATGTCTCATGCCTGTAATCCTAGCTACTCTGGAAGCTGATATTTGAGGCTTGTAGTTTGAAACTCACCCTGAAATCTGAAGATCATGGTTCAAAGCCAGCTCTGGCAGGATAGTCCATAAGAGGCTTATCTCCAATTAAACATGAAAAAAGGCTGCAAGTGAAGCTGTGGCTCAAGTGGTGGAGCAGTAGCTCTGAGGGGGAAGACAGGAATAGCACTCATACCCTGAGTTCATCCTAAGAGCAGAACACACACAGAGAGACAGAGACAGAGAAAGAGACAGAGAGAGACAGAGACAAAGAGAGAGAGATTAATGTCACTTTAAAAAAGCATGCTCATAATTCAAAGGGAATGCCAAAATTGAGAGACAAAGGGTAAAATAAGAGAAACAACAACAAAAGCAATACTTGCAAAACTGTTTGGTGTAAGTGAACTGAACACCTCAGGGAGGGAAAGGGGGAGGGGGGAGGGGGGTATGAGAGACAAGTTAACAAACAGTACAAGAAATGTATCCAATGCCTAACGTATGAAACTGTAACCTCTCTGTACATCAGTTTTACAATAAAAACTTTTTTAAAAAACCAAAAAAAAAAAAGCATGCTCATGTATTTTCCTTGGGATATGATATAGTTGAAAACACTTCCATTTACTTGCTTGTGATAGACCACCATACATTTCTATTCCGTGATGCATTCAAGCCAAAGAAATAAGCTGTTAAGCAAGGTTTTTCCAAAGAACAAAACTTTGAGTATACTGCAAAAGTTTCTTAAAAGGAGGAGTTTGGGTCATGCCTGTAGTCCCAGATTTTGAGATAGGAGAATAGCAGTTCAGAGCCAGTGTTAGTGATATCCAACCTTAGGAAAATAAGACTAAACTCAGCATGGAGACACAGCACTATCATTCCAGCAACACAGGAAGTGTAAGCATAAAGATTTTGATCTGAGACCAGTTTTAGAAAAGCTTGAGACACTGATAATTAACTAACGTCAGAAAGGTTGAATGTGGCTCAAGTGGTGGGGCATCTGCCAGCAAACCTGATGCCCTAAGTACAAACTCCAGTACTACCAAATAAAAATAAATAAATATACAGAAAGGGCTGGGTCTACCATGAAAAATATTCCTTCATAAAAACCCACAAAAATTATATCAAGCAAAGTAAGACAGACCCAAAGAAATATGGGTTTTGTGGCTTCCTTCATTTATGGTAACTAGAATGTGCCCATAAATCTGCATGTAACTACTGGATGTTAAAAAAAAAGTGCAATAATACATTGGGACAATTATACAGGTCTCTAGACATTTGTACAGTGAAACCAAAGGAGGCTCAATAACTATGTGCCTATGATCGTGGAAAATAAGATTTTACAAAAAGAGCTACAAGAAATGGAAGCAAGAGCTCTTTGTTGTTGTTGCTGTTTTTGTTGTCTTTTCCTTTCATGTTGTTTGTTAGTTTGTCTTTGGGAGGGCAAAAGAGGACATAGAAAAGGTGGGACAAAGGGTGAATAAATGCAACTGTGGTACTCACTAAACACTGTTGAAAATGAATGTGCAACCTATGAGGGCAGACAGGAGGGATAAAGTGGAAGAGAATAAGAGAAGGAGTGACGTAGCTCAATAAGAAATGTACACATTATTTGAATTATCTAACCAAAACCCCTCTGTACATCAATAACGATAAAATATATATGTTTTAAAAATGAATCCATAATCATTCCAGAATAAGTTTAAGGAGTTTTATAGTCTTTTTTGCTTCAGGGCTTAGGGACTTCCTTAGGGAAATTCCTCAATTCCTTAGAGAATCATGGATTCTGTCTTCTTTTCTGTTTCCCAAAGGCTCAGAGCTAGAGAGATGGGCAGTCAGAAAAGAGCTGATGTCCAGTTCACTGCAATTCCAGAAGTGTTTCTTTTAATGCAAATTACCCACAGTGCATCCACAGAGGTGTTCCTCCTCTTCCTCCTCTTCCTCCTCCTCTTCATCCTCCCCCACCCTTCCTCCTCCTCCTCTAGAGTGCCATCCCTCCTTTGTAGCAGTCCATAGCCAGCCATTCACAGTCTAATTATGTGTGCATTCCACATTGGTGCTTCTTATACAAGAAAGGGTACATTGGAAATGCTTTTTTTATGACAGCACTTTATATTTCTTCGCACCATCATTTAGGACTCTGATAAAACAGCAATCTGGGATTTGATGGTAACTCCTTGTCTGCCAATTAGTGGTGGAGGTGCTGAGCTTTGAAAAGCTTTTAAATCAGTGTTCTGAAAGGTCTTTCTACATGGCTTGCTTTATGCAGGCAGAGTCCCTATACCCCTCCCATTTCTGGAGCTCAGCTACCAACTCTTTTTCTTAGGATGTCTCTCACAGAGATTGACACGGGAAGACTTGCAGGATACATGATTTTCAATGTAATATAGCTATAAAAGGATACCCAGTTTCCTATGAAAATTGCCACTTTTTTTGTCTTTGAGTGGACTAACGAGCAAACTTCAAAAGTTCCTTAGATTTGATTTCTACTTATCTGAAGTGTATCCAAGGGCATCCATGAACTTTGAAGTGAAAGAAGAAAAAAAAAAGGGGGGGGTTTCTTTAGTAATAGGTCCAAAGGGCTGGAAACCACAGTCCACGTGTATTGCTAGTCTTGAAGCTACTGGCACATTTACCTCATCCTGTGAAACAGTTGGATAAACACTCATCCAGAGCAGAAGAAGCAAGGAAAGGATCAAACAACTCCCAGGAAAACTGTTTATAAAGGGTCACAGATGCCCACACACAAAGGAATGGGTGGCAGGCAGTGAATGACAAAAAAACATCAATTTATCGAGGGACCCATGGCTCAGGACTGTACAACAGGCTGAGATCTGATCATAGTTGAAAGCCAGCCTGGGCAAGAAAGTCCATGAGATTCTTATGTGAAATTAACCACCCCAAAGCCAGAAATAGAACTGTGGCTTGGTGATGGAGCACCAATCTTTGAAAAACGCAAAGGAGCAGCACCTAGCCCCGACTCCCTGTTCTCTCTTTCTCTCACTCCATTGCTGTGTTAGCTATTTAGAATAATAAGTAAACAATGTTCTGAGTAATTGAAAATACAAAAATAGATATGGAAACTGCCTTTGCAGTCTAAATTCAAGACTTGTAATTCTCTTAAATTTGTTAATGGCTGAGAATTTGGTTGAGAAGAAAAATACAACCCATCCAGAACGACACTCTATACACACTGAGAACTCACTGAAGGCTCCAGACTGTCATCACAAAGGATTTTTAAAAATCTCTTCCTTTCAAACGAATGAATCACAGCAGATTTTTCCCCTCTGGTACTGGAGATAGAACTCAAGGACTCTACTGTTAAGCAAATATCATTCCACTGCAGCCATTCCCAGTTCCTTTTTCATTTCCCTAATATTCGACTAGGATTTCCTGTTACTTTTGCTTGAGGCTTGCTTTGAATCTTTCTGTGTGTGCTTCCTGCATACTTGGATCCCCTGAGTATGTTAGCCCCACCCACAATGGACCACAGGCCCTTAAAATGAAATCAACTGATCATTTACCTTCACTCAAAAGACCTTCTATTCCTTGAGATAACACAAGTCCAGTTCCCGATCGGCCATTCACTCCCCAAATTCAGACATTATTTCTTTTCTGATTGCTTTATTTCAGAAAACGTTTTTTTTCCAGGACAACCCAATTTTCTTTGCTTACCTGAAAATTTCTGAGTATTATTTGCTTTACTATATTGCTATTCAAGCGTCAGTTAAGTAAGACACATCATTGACATTTCAGGAAATAAAGAGTTCTGTCACAATTCTAGTGGTTTTATTTTATTTTTTTCAGATTCATTAGTGGTTGGTATGATTAACTTGTTTTCCTACAATGCTCTATGCTTCAGTTGCTCATCTGGTTGGTTGCTTTAAATCACAACTACCCTTTTACCTTCTACACATATGATTTTGAATATGTCTTTAATATTGGTTCCATTGCTTAACCATCTTATAGAAAGGAAATAAACCATAATTTTAAAAAAATACCAAAGAGTAGGAATCCTACAACATGAAATCTATTCCTCTCCCTTGTCTCCTGTCCTGTTAAATGCATGCTCACAAAATATTTATTCTATTTGAACTGATTTTCAGTAATTTTCTTGGAAAGAAAAAGAAAGAAAGAAAGAAAGAAAGGAAAGAGAAGAAAGAAAGAAAAAGAAAGAAAGAAAGAAAGAAAGAAAGATAAGAAAAGAGAAAGAAAGAAAGAAAGAAAGAAAAGAAAGAAAGAAAGAAAGAAAGAAGAAGAGAAGGAAGGAAGGAAGGAAGGAAGGAAGGAAGGAAGGAAGGAAAGAAAGAAGGAAGGAAGGAAAGAAAGAAGGGAGATGAAAAAACCCACTTTATAATTTGAACAGAGAAGTGAAAAAATTATTCCCAGGAGAATTTTTGCTTAATTGCTAATTTAAATGGCTTGGATTCCAGAGCCTCAGAGAGCCACTCTGTTCTTAGAATGGCATGAATGGAAGATGGAGAAGACTCATTCAGTCTCCAGGAGGTTCAGACCCTGGAGGAAATACCTACAAATTCCCATGAAAACTTTGTTCTATTTCCTTTTTCTGTTGCTTGAAATAAAACATGACTACAAGACTTAAACCTTGTAGTGGGGGTGTGTATTTAAAGCCCACATTACCGATAGAAAAAGCAGGTTATTGAGCCAGGGACCAAAAGACAAGAGCATTGGTTTCTGTGGACACCAATTTCAAGTTCAAGTGACTTGTCTAGCATCAGTTTCCCCCATTTATAACACTGACATAATAATTTGTTCCATACTGCTCACAAGGCTACATACCAATTTAAATAATTTTAAAATTATTACCAATTTAATAATTTTAAAATTATTTTTTTTCTCAAATTTTTATTATCAAACTTATGTACAGAGAGGTTACAGTATCATACGTTGGGCATTGGATACATTTCTTGTACTGTAATTTAATAATTTTAAAATTATTTTTAAAATATATAAATTTTGATTATAATGATAGGAATTATACACATGCAGCTGGAAGCTTAAAAATCTTTTTATGTAAGTGAACTAACAAAGTACTAAATTTATTCAGATACCTACTTTGTCAATATTGACCAACTGCTTGTTAGAGTAAGAAAATGTACTGTGTGTGTATATATATGTGTGTACATATATATATAAATATATACATGCAAAAACATATTAAAAGTGGATTCCTGATTTTGGAGGTTGTTTTAGTGGGCTGTTTTTCTATTCATTTATTCATTTATTTGGCAATACTGGGGTTTGAACTAAGTGCATCTTAAGGGCTATCCCTCATAAGCCATGTCCTCTGCTTTAGCTTCCTGCTTTAAAATGTTAAAAATCATACTTCAAAAGTTCTTTTGAAAACTGAAGGACTTTTCTTCAGATTCTTTTAGGCTATTCAGTCACATTAAATAAAAGAGTGTTCTTGGATTAGCATTGAACTAGAGCTACTAATATTATAAAATCTCGAATGCAGTCATTTTACCTTCTCAGTCAATAACAGTTAACTTACCCACAAAGTATCATTGCACATGACCTGCATACTCATTGAAACTCTGTTTTCCTTAACTTCCTTTCATTTTTCTAAAGAGATGAGCACTTTCTAGAAATTAACTGGTAGGTTTAAGATAACTTCAGCATATTGTTTTAAATTGTTCATAATGTTAAAGATTACATGGGGAGATGATAGATGCTGGGGTTAACTTAAAGACACACATATAGAAAAGGGACTCCAAATGTGACAATTATAATAAAGGAAAAACAGTTTTAAAACAGAAGAATCCTAATTCACATACCTAAGTTTATGTCTCACACAACATTTTATGGTCTACCTTGCCCTGTCCTCCCAGGTAAAATAACAGCTCTTCTTCAGCTCATCTCTTTTGAGGATGTCACATTGAGACTCCAAAAACAGCTGTTTCTTGGCAGGTGTTTTCATTGGAAGGTACTCAGTCCCATGGCGGGAGCCCAGTACAGAAGCAAGATGACAGAAAAGGCGATGCCCAAGTATTGTACCAACTACTTTCCTCTGACATGAGGGAGGGGTGGTGAAAATTTTGAAGCAGGTGTTTACAGTAACACAGAAATTTTTTCTTAAAACCCAAGCAGTTGATGGTTCAGCCACTATGGCAAGCAGTGTGGAGATTCCTCACAAGGCTAAATATAGAACTCCCCTATGACCCAGCAGCCCCACTTTTGGGTATCTATCCAAAAGACCACAAACAAAATCACAGAAATGCCACCAGCACAACAATGTTCATCGCAGCACAATTTGTCATAGCGAGAATCTGGAACCAACCCAGATGCCCCTCAGTAGACAAATGGATCAGGAAAATGTGGTACATATACACAATGGAATTTTATGCCTGTATCAGAAAGAATGACATTGTCCCATTTGTAAGGAAATGGAAAGACTTGGAAAAAAATTATAGTAAGTGAAGTGAGCCAGACCCAAAGAAACATGGACTCTATGGTCTCCCTTATTGGGAATAATTAGTACAGGTTTAGGCAAGTCATAGCAGAGCACCACAAGGCCCAATAGCTATACTCTTATGAACACATACAATGATGCTAAGTGAAATGAACTCCATGTTATGGAGACAATTGTTATATCACAGTTGTAACTACTTTCAACATCCCATGTGTATCTGTAGCTTCTATTATTGATGATGTTCTTGTATCTCCTTCCTGTGGTTGTACCTACACTATCTCTGTAATCTTATATGAGTATATTGGAAACTGTGTATACTGGTATTGGAACTAGGAAATTGAAAGGGAATACCAAAATTGAGAGACACAGGTTAAAAAAAGAGAAACAACTACAAAAGCAATACTTGCAAAACTGTTTGGTGTAAGTGAACTGAACACCTCAGGGGGGGAAAGGGTAAGGGGGAGGGGGGAGGGGGTATGAGGGACAAGGTAACAAACAGTACAAGTAATGTATCCAACGCCTAACGTATGAAACTGTAACCTCTCTGTACATCAGTTTGATAATAAAAATTTGAAAAAAAAACAAGCAGTTGAATGTTATAACTACCACTTTATGTCCACACTGATATAATAAACCAAATGCTAATAAAATCCCACTATAAACCTTTGATTTGATTGCATTTGATTCTGGAACACATAAAGAAATAATATTGTCTTAAATATCTCTAGCCTAAGAACATACAGTTTTCTTGAAGAAAATATTATTATTCGCAGTTACTAAGGGCAATCATTAGTATCCTCCAAATAAATCAGTAGTTACTGCATCAAGCCACAAATATCCCCAGAGAACATGCAAAGGGCATGGGTCTGTATTCACCAAACAAAACACATTTTAAACTTCCAGGTAGGGGCTCTGCCATGGAGCCATGTTTCCAACCCTGCATTTGTAAGGCGTAATATAAAATGTGCCATGCCTTTGATGTCTTCATTTACTATGTGACTTTTTTTATCTTTCCTATATATTCCTCGAGGAATCTTGCTGACTTGACACAAACTGATTTCTAAAGTGAGGTTTCTGGAGTTGTGGGATGAACACTGTTACAATAACACTGAGGGGGAAAAAAATAAAACCAATTGCTGCCACTGCAGGGGCTCTGTCCTCTACAGGGGGCAGAGCTAGCAATAGCCTATTTTATCACACCAAGTTCCAAAAGTGTTGATGGAGCAAGTGTGTACTCATCGTATGAACACAGGATGCTTTCTGAAACAGATTATTTCTGAATAGATAAAGTGGATTAGGATCCAGGATTTGCTCCAGATGTGACAGTGGGATACAGCCTTCAGGGACAACCTTTGCTTTGTAAGCATCATGGAAATATCATAAAATCAGTATACCATGTGAACCCCAACAAGATTGTACATGGTAAGGTCTCCTAGGCAATTCTATCATTGACTGGACTGTACATATGGACTAGTCTTTTAAAAGGCTAGAATAGAAATCATACTACTTTCTCAGACTTTGGCAGATATATTAACTTAAACCTTTCATAATCTGTCCTGGGGCTTTGTTATGTTCATGGAAAACCAACAACTAGGCTATAAAAAAATAAAACCCAGAAAGTTAGAGTTTACAGCACAGCTTTTGTAATCAAAGTATTTGTGGGAACTTGGTATAGTCCTTCCTTTATCTCTGTGGCTGCTTCCTTAGCTACAACAATAGAGCTAAGATGATACTTGGAGTTTTCTAGGAAATGTTTGCCAACCTTATAGCCAAATTCCCAAGGAAAACTCAATATCAAGCATGAGAAGGTGCAATTGAACATAGTACTAGAATGATACAATTATCTCAAAGGACGGCTTACATGCTCCCTGCTGGGAAATTCCTAAAATGTCAGAGACAAGAACACTACTGTCTGCTGGGCACTGGTGGCTCTTGCCTATGCTACCCAAGAGGCTGAGCTATAAAGATCATAATTCAAAGCTAGCTTGGTCCAGAAACCCCATGAGACTCTTATTTCTAATTAACCACCAGCAAATAGGAAGTAGCTCAGTGGCTCAAAGTAGTAGAGTACTAGCCTTAACCAAAAAAGTTCAGAGAGCTCCCAGGCCCTAAGTTCAAGTCCCATGACAAACTAAAAAGAACATTACTGCTTACTACTACATTAGATTATTCTGAGAATTCTTCTGTATCTCAACTCAGTTTCATATTGTGCTATATCCTTCCCTAATCATTTATTTAAAAACTGCTACCAGTTAGTCTTGTAACCGCAGAAAGTGTTGCATTGATACTCAATGAATTTAGCAGTAAATTCAACGTCCCAGGGACTATAATAAATAAAGAAGTGTACAGTTTGCATAGCAGAGGCAGCAATGAAGGAAAGAGAAAACTAGTCCCCAAAATATATTAAACAGCTTGAGATTGTCAGAACCAATAATCATTAATCATTTGGACTTAGTGATAGGTGATTGCTAGAAGAGGGAGCATTGTATGGAAAGCCCTACAGTGACATGGGCAAAACATAATGCCTAGAGTGAAGAATAACACATAATGGCAACAGTGCTACTAGAAAGGCACCATGGGATTAAATAAAAAGTGTTTTGTATGAAGTCAGGCATGGTGGTACATGCACATCATCCCAGCTACTCAGAAGGCAGAGATAGAAGGATCACAATTTGAGAGCAGTAAGTGTAGAAAGTTATCAGGACTCCAACCACATCTCAATCACAAACCAGTCATAGCAGACCTTGCTATATCAGAGGCCCTAAGTAGGAGGATCAGGTCTGAGACAAGCTCTGGACAAAAACATGACACTCCCCATGAAAAATAACTAAAGAAAAATGCTCTGCAAGTGTGGCCCAACTCTCAGAGTGCTTGATGAGCATGACAAAGCCCTGATTCAAACTCCAGAAAAGAAAACGAAAAATAAAAACAAAAAAGGCTTCTTCTTCTTCTTCTTCTTCTTCTTCTTCTTCTTCTTCTTCTTCTTCTTCTTCTTCTTCTTCTCTTCTTCTTCTTCTTCTTCTTCTTCTTCTTCTCTTCTTCTTCTTCTTCTTCTTCTTCTTCTTCTTCTTCTTCTTCTTCTTCTTCTTCTTCTTCTTCTTCTTCTTCTTCTTCTTCTTCTTCTTCTTCTTCTTCTTCTTTGTTGCCAGTCCTGAGCCTTGGACTCAGAGCCTGAGCACTGTCCCTGGCTGCTTTTTTGCTCAAGGCTAGTACTGTACCACTTGAGCCACAGTGCCACTTCTGGACATTTTCTATATATGTGGTGCTGAGGAATCGAACCCAGGGCTTCATGTATAAGATGCAAGTGCTCTTGCCACTAGGCCATATTCCCAGCCCCTGAGCTATATTCTTTTTTTTTTTTTTTTTTTTTTTTTTTTTTGCCAGTCCTGGGCCTTGGACTCAGGGCCTGAGCACTGTCCCTGGCTTCTTCCCGCTCAAGGCTAGCACTCTGCCACTTGAGCCACAGCGCCGCTTCTGGCCGTTTTCTGTATATGTGGTGCTGGGGAATCGAACCTAGGGCCTCGTGTATCCGAGGCAGGCACTCTTGCCACTAGGCTATATCCCCAGCCCGATATATTCTTAAAGAATATTTATTGTAATCAAAAAAATTTTAAATTCTTATTACAAGCTCATGTCTGCCATTGTAGTGACTCAGGACACTGAAATCTGAGGATTGTGGTGCAAAGCCAGCCCAGGCAGGAAATTCTGTAAGCCTCTTATCTACAAACAACCACCAAAAAAAGCTAGAATTGGAGCTGTGGTTCAAGTGTTAGAGCACTAAACCTAAGCAAAAAAAAAAAAAAAAAAAAAATTAGAGACAGTGCCCAGGCTCTGAGTTTAAGCCTCAAGAACAGCACACACAAAAATATTCTTATTAGCATGAGTTTGTTATATTAATTAATTTTATTTATTTACACACATGATACTTACATACACACCTATAATGTATTTTGGTCAAATTCACTCCATCTATATTGCTGTGCCTCAGACTCTGCTAGTTGCTCTCATCCTTTTTAACAGCTTTTAGTGAGTTTCACTGTGCCATTTTTCACACATATTATGCTTTTTTTTATTTCAAAGAAAGGGGTTGTCATTCTGTCTGTGTTGCATAAAGAAGATGCTAGGGGATATTTGAATAATTCAAATGGCAAGGATATTTGAAGACATGAAGATAAGATTGCTAATGTCTGCAAAGGGAAAAGAAACAAAAGACAAGCCCTAGATTAGGGCAGTGCCCACAGAGAAACATGCCATAGTATATTAATTTTGAGGTATATTTCTCTCATACACTAGCAAAGTAAGGGAGGAGTCCACTGAAAATGGCAAAAAGGAGTCACAGATACTAGTGGATATGCTTGTGTAAACTGTGTAGATCACTTTGTACTACAGAAGGAGTAACTAGATCATAATTGTAGATCTTTTTGTACTCCAGAAGGAGTAACTAGATCCTAACTGTAGATCACTTTTCCTGAGGAAAAGACTTGTTCCAACAAAGAGCAAGAATTGCAACTGGGACAAAGCAGGATGGAATCTGAGAGCCAATATGGAATCTCAGTGCCTGTGGACAGGCTTTCACATGAAGCAGAGCTTAGAATGGTGCTAAAGATCTCTTTCCTCTAGTTTTTCTACAGTTAGGTTTCAATGTTGACCAAAGGAGAATCTGGGAAAAGTAAAATGTTAAACACTTCCCTAAATATAAAAGTTAAGTAAAAGCTTGATGTAGTGCCTCACACAGTTAACACAAGTTAATCTGAAAGTGGAGATTTACAGGACTGTGTTTTTGTTTTGTTTTTTGTTTTTTTACAATGTCCAATTTTTTAATAGAGCTAGTCAACTTCAGTCAATTCAGAGGAATAGGAAGGTTACCACCAAAAGAATGTCCCTCCAAAAATCTTACTTTCCAGCAGGAATCAGCTGCATGTGATAGAGTCCTATCTGCTTTTACCATGGTGGGGGTGCCCAGGGAGAAGATGTAGATTCTTCCAGATGACTGTCAGGCCGTCCTTGATCCTCACCCAAATGTAATCGGCAGGGGCCATGGTGGTGGCAGGCAGCAGTGTCACCCAGTGGCTCCAATAGAATGTCACGCCTTCTGCTGGGTTGCCTGCAAATTTCTGCATAGCCTGGTTAGAGAAGCTTAACCTAAGTGAACCTAAAGCCTAACTTGAGCAAAATCTAATATCTAATCTAATCTAATCTAATACACTGGCTTTTGCAGGCTGGTGCCCCACTGAATTTCAAAACAGCTTTAGGCAATCAATGGCCCTTGAGTAATTTTGCCAGGGCAATAATTTTAAGTAATCAGATATTTTTAATAAGGCTAGGGTTTTTTAGGCCAACATAGAAGGTTTGGCCTGTAACCATATTTAACAAGTGCAGTCTCTACTCTTGTACACTTGTTAACATTGCTTTCTATGTTTTAAGGCTAGCCAGTCAGGAAGAAATAAGCAAGACCCCATCTCCACTAATGAAAAGCAAGGCACAATGTCATTCTTGTCATCCCAGCTACACAGGAAGTATAAACAGTAAAATCGTAGTCTAGATTTCTGGGATAAAACACAATATCTTATCCAAAAATAAATTAAAAGGTCTGGAGGGCTGGGAATATGGCCTAGTGGCAAGAGTGCTTGCCTCGTATACATGAAGCCCTGGGTTCGATTCCCAAGCACCACATATATAGAAAATGGCCAGAAGTGTCTCTGCGGCTCAAGTGGTAGAGTGCTAGCCTTGAGCAGAAAGAAGCCAGGGACAGTGCTCAGGCCCTAAGTCCAAGGCCCAGCACTGGCAAAAGAAAAAAAAAAAAAAAAGGTCTGGAGATATGGATCAAGGGATAGAGTAGCTACCTAGCAAGCAGAAGCCGTGAGCTTAACCCCCAGTATCACACTCCACAATAACAACAAAACAAAAAGAACACAGAAATAACTATTATCAATTATTTCTTCCTTCATTGATGTAAAATGTTTTACACAAAATAGGATATCCTACTTATGCAATTTGCTTTTGGGGATTTTTGTTTTTATTTAAAATTTGCTTTCCTGGACTTTAAATATAACATGCCACAGCCTTTCAGTTTGCCATCCTATGTCTTATTTGTTTTGGTGTTGTTTTTTTCTTAAACTAAAATTAGTTCAAACAAATTATTCACAGTAGGAAGTTTATACACTAAGCATATTTCTGAAAATTCTCAAAGGATTTACTATCCCTCTAGGATAATCAGTTCTTACTTTCAGTGAAATTTTCTTTTATTTTACCATGTATTGAGGTGTACTAATTTGTTCATCATAAGAAGCATCAATCGGTGAATTCTTGATGTCTTTTTTCTGTGTTTCATCACTTTGAGAGAGATCTCTTTTTCATGCACTATTGCTTGGAACGACCTCTAATAAATTCATTCATCCTTTACAAGCTCAAGACAGTGTGTATGTATGCTTTTCTGGAGCTCCAATTCAGCAGTAGATAGTGTTATATTTGGGGGCAGGGTAATAAAATATGTGAGTTTAAATGTTAGATACACTATTCCTTGAAGTCTCCAAGTTGTTTTATTAGCGTAAAATCCTACTCATCCCCCGCATAATTCTTATTCTTAAAATAATACTTCATACTGCCTACATAAAGATAAATATGCCATATTTCCCTTACTAAATCATGGACACCCTGTACATAGACATCAAGAGATCATTTACACCTAATCCAAAAAGTCTGGTCATTGAGGTTTCTGGCAGTTTGTGGAGGTGTCTTGGCCTACGGAAAGTTTAGCCACTGAGACCACACTGGCTAACAAGCTAGGATGTAGCCTAAGTGAGCATGCTTCAGGAGAACTAAGGAAGAACACTTAGCTCCATCTCTAGGGGATGAATGACTGAGAGATGACTTCCTCACACCAGAACTTGGTGGGATGAAAAGGATTTATTCACATCAGTAAATAAAAAGGAAGGAGGGCCAGCCAGGTATAAAGAGAATTTTTAAAGAAAATGTGCTTCTTTTCTGGAGAGGTAGGAAGGAGAAGAGAAAGGAGGTCAGGCCACAGCTGTCTGTGATATTATTTGAAGTTATCTATGCATTTTGTTGAGAATGATCAACTGTTAACAGAATTTTAAGAAGAAAGGATCATATTTGCTTTTCAGTTGCATTACATGTTGCAGTATGGCAATTTATGTAAGTATGTGAGGGGATTGGCATGCAAGGGGATACACACTATGGCAAGGACTGCTTCCAAAAAAAAAACAACAATAACAACAAAAAAAAACGAGTTATGGTCCTGGGAAGCACTAAGAATGAATGAGAAATAAAATTTGAAAATAGCTGGATAGGTAAAATTGGCAAAGCATGGCAAATGAATATTTAGAAAGAATATGTATACAATAACTAATGAATTACAAAAATACTGTTAATGAAATAGTGATGACTTCTTTTTTGATTGGTAGATCAGAGGGCTGGTCTGGAGGACACTTTTGCAACCGTGGAAGATACTGGTATCAGTTCTCACTATGTATAAGCCCCTATATTCCAATGCTTTTTTTTCAAGTATTTTTGAAGTTGTTTCTCACTTAATGTTAGATTTTTTTTAAAAAAAGAAAGAAAACTTTCTAAAGTTGGTATTTGAGTTAAGTACAGAAAGAGTAGACATTTTTCCTGAGAGTTTCATACTTAAGCCTTCTATTTCTATGATACCTCACATCATTCTTGCTGCTAGGCAACCTAGGGGTGACCCAACATAGTTAAAATACTTTCATTCTCTCCTGGGTTTATCACCTCTAATGGGACCCTAACTTACATATTCCCTTTCATTCTTCATTTTTTTTCCAGGAGAAGATATGCCTGAAGCACTTTCTGGGCTTATACAACCTCTTCTTTCAACTTTCTCTGAGAAAGAACTTTTATAAACTAAGTTATATAAGAATATCTCAGATGTAAATGTCGATAGAGAAAAGAGGGACTGCAACCAGAAAAAAACAAACTTAAAAATGCCCAGTGTGGCTCCGTTGCAAGCTCGAAGTGGATATCAGATTCCAGGATAATTACTCCACAATTGCTTCTTCTCAGAAATAAAACTCCCTCCAACCAACCACTGCCCTGAGAAGAATCAAAGTCTGTACATATTCCAGAAAGCGCACATTAAGACTAGATAGTCTTTCAATCAGTCCCAACACAATTCTAGGACATTATAGAGAAATGGAAAAGCTAAATGTGCTAAATGTGTTGGGAGTTTGTGGAGGTCCAGGAAGTATAGACAGGTGAAAACACATCACATGCATAAGTATTAATAGTTACTGAGTTTATTGTGAACATATTAATATTATTTGTTGATTGCTGAACATGCAAGACACCATACCTGTTTGCACTGTCATATTCTGAAAACTCTGCAAAGCAGTCAATATTATTGTCCTCAATTTAGAAAGGAGTGTACATAACTGACAAGTAGAAGTAGGACTTGTCTAGTTGGTTGAGGTAACTAGTGCCAGAAATAAGGTATAGCATCTGAATTTATCAGATGCCTGCATGTATGTATGCTATTACACATATAGATCCATGACAGCCCAAGTTGCCCACTAACTTAGATTTTGAGTGTATGGTAGATATGCTCTAATCTTTCTTTCTTTTTTCTTGTTTCTGTCAAAAAAAGTAGTTAACATGGGACTCAAGTTAACTTGAGTGGATCAAAAATATAACCCACATGCAGTTTGCCCTCTTTAGCCTCTCATTTTGTCATTACCAAAGCAAAGACTGTGGTTGAGATTGTATTCTTGTTCCAGTACGTATATCATAGCACTTGATTTGCTTAGGATATAACTATCCTTAAATGACTGAATTTAAAGGTGGTGGAGTGACTGTCCTTGGAGAGAAAAAAAGAATGTCATTGTTATAATTTGGTGGCTGGATTATGCTAAGTGAAGACCTCAAGGTCAAAATGGGATTCTTTATTCTTAAACAATTATCTTAATATTTCTATTCTCAGATGGGGTTTCTATGAAATTTGTTAAAGTGGTGACCTGTAGTAAATACACAATTCTACAGAGTGAAGATAAGCCAGCCCAATTAACTGTATCCATGGAAGAATAAACAATATTTAAAGCTGGTGTTTAATAAGTGCTTTTGTGACATAAATATATATGTATGTATTATGTATGTTTACCTGTACATATATTGTGCTTTCAGTAAGAATTATATGTATGTTATATATATATATTTCATAATTTCTAACATACATTGTTTTGTAGTCAGTTGTCCGTTCTGATGTTTCCAGTGGTCCAGGTTAGTCAAATGAGGCAGCTCTGAGCAGACTCTTACTTTTTTCCTAGCACACCACAGGCAGTACTGAAATGTGTTTGTAGAATTTTCTGTTTCAGGGTTAGTTACTGATTGTTTCAGATTTTGCAGAAGCAGATTACAAAATCTGAAGCTTTACTAAAGAAAAGTTTCAATGCTATAATGTAGAAATTTGCATTCATTAAAAATTAATTTTTCAAAGTTTTCCTGAATTCTCTTGATATGACAGTTTTATGGTAGCTATTTACAGGGAATATAAAGACAATACCAACATTCCTCTATACTGGCCAAATAAAATGTGTTTGCTCTTATTGAGGATGTTGTCAAAACAGTAGGAAGCTATGAAGTTTTTTTCAATCTCACATTTAACATTTTGTTTTTTGGTTTTTTTTTTAATTTTTTATTGTAAAGGTAGTGTACAGAGGGGCTACAGCTATGTAAGTCAGATAATGAGTACTTGAACAGTGTCACCTCTTCCCTCTTTTTCTCCCAGTTTTTTCTCTCCTGACTCTCTCTCCCCCACGAGTTGTATACTTCTCAATTTTCAACATAATATCTAGTGAGTGTCACTGCTTCATAAGTACATCCTTTGTCAATTTTCTGGGTTTCCTCTTCTCCTCCCTAAATCAGATAAACTTACATATAAGACAGAAGGTTCAGAAATCAAAAACAGCGACAAAAAGAGAAAACATAAAACAAACCAAAAACACACAAAAAGTAAAGATTTTTTAGAAAAAACTCTTGTTTCCATTTCTTGGAGTTCATTTTGCTAAGCAACATTTTATATGATCATATGCACATATCTGTTGAGCCTTTGTGATCATCTCCTAAGAATATTCTCCTTTGGTTGAATGTCTAGAGTCCTATAATTTTTGTAATATTTAGAAGAATTTCTTCTATTTTTTTCTGACTGTGTGTCTCAATTTTTACCATTCTCATGGTGATGTGGGCACTGGAACATGCTCACATTTTTCTATGACTTTGGTCCTACATGTTCTTCACAGTGGCCCTGGTTAGACTGAACTTGAGCTGTGTGCATTCTATGTCAGAACAGCTAACAGCAATGCATGAACCTGCAGAGAAAACCATGTAAAGACTTCCTCATGAATCTATCACCTTCTTTTCATATCCAAAATGCCCATGGCTAACATCAAGCCACCCAACCAAAGAAGAACTATGCCAAAGAGAAAACCAGAGCAAAATGAATAACCATTCCAACTGTTTTCTATTTGTGCCTTTTGTGGGGGAAATTATGACTATGCAAGTGCATACTGCTTTTGGTCACTCCTAAACATTTAGAAAAGGTTTAAACAAATAACAAGCTCCAAAATGTAAGCTTCCTTATATGACGGAAATTCCATCTCAACCTATAACCACCCACTTATGAAAGTATTTGGTTTCCTTTGGGCAATGAATATTTGCTGTCACCAAACTGTCATTGCTTCCAGATGTTTATCAGCCAGGTACATACTATATTGAAAGGGAGTCAAATAGGCCCTGTTATCATTTCACACTTCTATCATTCTAGCTAATCAAGAGGTAATAATCAGGAGGAACACAGTTCAAGCCCAACCCAGGCAATATATCAGCAAGACCCCATCTCAACTAAGTAGTTGTGCATAGTGGTTCACAACTACACAACTACCAACGTGTGAAGCACTGGTGGGAGAATTATGGTCTGAAATCAACCTGGAGAAAAGAGCTTGAGATTCTATCTGAAAAATCACTAAAGCCCAAAGGGGTGGGTGTAGAGTGCTGGACCAGCAAGTATCAAGCCCTGCGATCAAATCTCATATCACCAAAAACCAAATGAACTATGTTTATTGATTATATAGTTCACCAGGTTTAAGAAGAATAAATAGAATCTAGCAGGTCAAAATCCAGAATCTAAGTGGAAATCCTAGAAAATAAAAAACTTGTATGAAATTTAGGGTTCACTGGAACCACAATAAATGATAGTTGTGAGAAAACATTTGATACCAAAAATAAACCTTGCAGACTACTGAGTTACTCAGCTTTTATATTATTTTGAAGCTCTTAAACGCAAACATTTGTTTTGATCAGAAGAATAAAATGATTCAATTCTTTCTTTTCTTTTTTTTTTTTGTAAAGACTGCAATGGAAGAGAAAGGCCCTGCTCAGGAAACCTGCATTGTGTGAAGAATACAATTCAGGAACAGCCTGAGTGCTGGGGAAAATTGGAAAGCAACCCAGTCACTGTGAATGGTTCCTTGTGCTCACTGTAATGATGATCAAGTAGACAGCGAGCATCAGCTGGCAGAAAAATAGCTGGATTTATTCAGAAACTTAGGTAATTATGGAAAATTATCAGGAATGAGCAACGACAGCAAAGCAGCATTTCTCATTGCTTTTCACTCTCATTAGTCAATAAATATTTATTGAGCTTTTTTGGACGATGCTAGACATGGAGGAAATGTAGCATCAAGAAAAACACACATTCTCCTTGTATTTTGAAGCATGCATTCTTGCAAGAAGAATGAATAAAAACAAAGTTAGTGAGGTTCTGAAAGAAGCTATACGTGTGTTGGGTGACTTTTGTGTTGTGATTGTTATGCATGATTATATATTTGTTTTTGTTTGTTTTATATGACTCTGGGTTTTGAGATCAGGTTCTCACAGCTGCTAGGCAGGCTCTCTACCATTTGAACTATAAAACCAGTTCAATATTGCAGTTCAATATTGCAAATGTTCTAGAAAAAATAATAAACATTGTAGATACCACCTATCTCTTTTTGTTCCTGAATGTGAACTCACCTTTCAAAAGCACACACACATTTACTCTCCATCTTGTTCTTAGAGCCAACATGAAAAATCGTAACAAAAATGATGGCTTATAAAACCCAATAAACCAGGTGCCTATGGCACATGCCTGTATTCTCAGCTACTTGAGATAGAGATCTGAGGATCACAGTTTGAAGCCAATCCCAAGCAAGAAGGTCTGTGAGATTATTATCTCCAATTAACTACCCCCCCCCACACACACAAAAAAAAACAGCCAGAGTATAGCTGTGACTCAAGTGGTAGAACACTAGCCTTGAGCAAAAATATCCAGAGACAGAACCCAACCCTCAGTTCAAGCTTGAAGTCAAGCACAGGAGAGGGAAGGAGAGGAGGGAGGGAAAAAAGAGGGGAAAAAGAGGAGGAGAAGAACTCATTCTTTTCAATAAATTTTTTCTTTTTTTTAATTAAATTTTATTGACAAGGTGTTGTGCAAAGGGGGTACAGTTACATAATAAGGCAGTGAGTACATCTCTTGTGATATCTTACACCCTCGTTTTTCTTTCCCTTCCCTAGATCAGGTAGGCCTATATACAATATCCAGTGTACTTAACCACATAGTAACCACATAGGGTAGGCCAAAGGAAATTCACCTAGAACTTTAAATGTAATGTCAACAATAGAATCCTCCTATGTCCTTCTCTTGGAGTTATTTTTGCTTATCGTCGTCTTATATGATCATGTGTACATAGCTGTTGAGCTATTGTGCTCCACTGATAGGTGTATTCTAGAATTTTTTACGTTTAGTAGTTGTTTGGTTTTAGAAACATAATGTAAAGTTTCTGATCCATGATATTTTTTGTTGTTGGTTGTAATCTTGAACTCAGGGCATGGGTACTGTCCCTGAGCTCTTTTTGTTCCAGGCTAGCACTCAACCACTGAGCCACAGCTTTGCTTTCAATTTCTGGTAGGTAACTGGAAAGAAGAGTCTCACAAACTTTACTGCCTAGTTGGCTTTGAACAATGATTTTCAGATCTCAGTCTCCAGAGTGTCTAGGGTTACAAGAGTGAGCCACCAAAGACAAGTTTATAATGTTTTGAAATGATCTTCTCCTGAAAAATATTCCATGACCTGTGATATAATCACATGATAAACTCTCATCTCATACCATAGAATAGAAGAGGAATTGTTTTCAGTAAGATGGTATTTTTTTGCTCATGCTAGTAGTAGGGTTTAAACTCAGGGCCTGAAAAGACTGTCCCTTAGCTTTTTAGCTCAAGGCTGGCACTCTACAACTTGAGCCACAACTACACTTATCACTTTTTGATATTTAATTGGATATAAGAGTCTCGTGGACTTTCCTGTTGTACTAACTTTGAACTGCCATTCTCAGATCTGTCTCCTGAGTAGCTAGGAATAGGGACATGAGCTACCAGCTCCAGGCCAGGTGGTGTTTTGTTTTGTTTTGTTTTTTAATTAATCCTCAAAACAGCATAGCATAACAGATCACTCTGTATATGAAGTATGGGGCTATCCTCACTGTATTATAAAGTAAAGCTAAAAATATTTCTTTGAATCTTTTATTAGTACTCCAGAGTTTAACCTTTAAAAGATATTCCTCAAGTCAGCTATTATTTTATTTATGTGCCTAAATTAAAACTGCTACTTTTGCCCTGTAATAGTAAATATAGTAAATATGTATATTAAAAACTGAGTCATGAGATGATGGAAGATCATTCCTTAATCTCTCTTTCTTGACATACCTTAAGGTCAAAAACAGAATAAATAAGGAAATTCATATGACATAGCATAGTCTTCTCTGTAAAACAGGAAGTTAGTCCTACAAGCAAATTTAGCAGTTCCAAAAAGAGAATGTGTGAATCACCTGATCAAGAACCTGAGACACAGGAACAGCAGAAAATAATTAATTATGGTAAATACATAAGATTAATTATCTTGACCTCAAATGAGAAGAAAAAGGAAGGGAAAGATTCAGTTTGAAATCGGAACATTTACTAAATATGCAAATTGTGTGGAGCTGGATCTAAGACCTCAACATTCGACTCACAGCAAATCTGTAGTAGGAAAGGTAGCTTAGTGACCTTATCTGGGGCCATTCAGTATTTCAGTGGCATCTTGGACTCAAATTTGTCTCTCTACTTTCACAGTTTGTCACAGTAACACTCACTCTCCTGCTCTGTTCTCTCTTTTGAGGCTTAGTATACCAGGCCAAATAGAAGCTGCTGGTCCAGAGAAGGAATGAGAAATGGAAGTATGTGAATTGGGGAAACATTTGAATGGAAAGTATATTGGTGTGCATGCTTTACCAAACATGTTTCTTGTCTTCAAAATAACAATCTCTAGCAAAGAAGAACCCTCAGTACATACCTCAGTACCATCACCACCAAAACAAACAAACAAAGCAAGTAATCCATTACAAAGTAAGACCTAGAATATTTTAATAATTTCATTGGAGTCTCTTAAGCATTTAGAAAGCTCCCTAGTTCCTTCAAGTGGGAATGATTGAATGCTTTCCACATGCATCTAACTCTGTCCAAATGTTGACACATCTAAGTAGTATGATCACTCTACTTTTTGCATGACTATTCTCCTTAAGTTATAAGGCTTTTGATAGCAACATTCACATATGCCAAGCATGAAATTCAATAAAAACTCTTCAATGGATGACTAAGTGAAGGAATGAATGTTGATCAAGCTAATGTTTTTTATGACATTATACACAATAATACATTATTCGAATGCAAATACTGTTAGTAACAACTTACATGTGTTCTTACTCAGTCTGATGAGATAAATGTTAATAATCAGACAAGTAAAACAGAATTACTGCAGAAAAGCAAGAGAATAGCCTCACTATAGAAAAGAAAATACTCACTTTCTATAATTTTAGTGGAATGTTTCATAAGTAATTAGACATTGAATGAATAAATAGATGAAGTGAGATAATGATGGGTGGACAGATAGAAGCATAGATAGATGTGGAGATAGAGAGATGGGTGGATAGATAGATAGATAGATAGATAGATAGATAGATAGATAGATAGCATATATCTAGATAATTCAGAGTCTACGATCAAGTCTTTTTTTATATCAATCTGGGCAAAAAATTCTGAGAAAGACTCTGAAATTAACCAGCAAAAGTCCCTACTTCACTGGAGGTATGACTCGACTGGTAAATCACCAGTTGAACAAGCAGGACAAGAAAGCCGGAAACCTTGAGTTCAAGTCTTCATACTGGAAAATATATGCAAATAGACTTTTTGTCAGTTGTGAGGCTTGAACTAAGAGCATGAGTGCTGTCACTGAGCCTCAAGGCTAGTGCTCTACCACTTGAGCCACAACACCACTTCCAGTTTTTGATTGCTTAATTGAAGATAAGAGTTTCCCGGGGACTTTTCTGCCCAGGCTGGCTTTGAACTGTGATCCTTAGATCCCAGCCTTGGAGTAGATTACACACAAGAACCATCAGAACCAGCTTCAAATAGATCTTTTTATTTTTGAATTACTTTTAAAATATAAAATATTCCAATATGGCTTTTGGTTATCACGTTAACATCTGAAAATGCATATTACATTTGAAAATATTTATAAATACTCCCTTTTTAATTTTACACTTCAAATAACTTGACATGTAGAAATATATTCAGTGTAGAAATTTTCTATTTATCTAAAGGAAACAATTTTGAATGTGATTTGATAATAAATTAAACCTTAGGTCATTCAAAATTTCATCTGCAATCAACTTTATAGACTCACAGTAAATTATTAGAGTGTCTAGATGTCATTATAATTTACATGGTAAAGAGTATAAAAGTATCAGGTAAGATTAAACTTGTAAATATGACCAATTTACTGAACTATGTATTTCACTAAGATTTAACTTGTTAATCAATGCAGACCTGTGCATTTGATTGATAGGACAAACAACATCAAAGTCTGAAAAGTCAAAAGACCTCACTATGTCCTCCAAGACTACTTCAAGTACCCACAAAATCTGCCTACCTGGTTGAGAACATTGATAACAGAAAGTCAGTTTTACAACATTTTTCTTTCCAGTAGCTATATATTCTCTTAAAAATTAGCAAGGGAAGCCATGGGGGAGGGAGGTTATTATCTATTCTGAAAAATATTATTAAAGATGAACTAGAAATTAGACAGAAAGCAGATCATGAAAGGCAATACTTGTTGAAACTCCACAAGTGCTTAAGGGACTTGCCAAATAAAACAACAAAAGTTTCTTAAAAATTAAATCAACAAAATTCTTAGACCCATTATAGATTTGTTAATAGATGAAAATAATATTGGAGTCTACATTCAAAAAGAGAAGAAGAGGTGATTACTGTGCATGTTCAATCTTTAAGAATCACTGAGCCAAAAGAACAAGCATTTGATGGTTGCCTTTGACTTAGGAAGGCAAGAGTTTTACTAGTTAGCTGTACTAAAGATAAGATGGATGGATAGATGTACGTAGGTAGGTAGACATCGGATAGATGATAGATAGACAGATAGATAGATAGATAGATAGATAGATAGATAGATAGATATTACATATGTTTAATTTCAGGATTATGTTGGAAATCTAAATTCAAATAATTGGTATGATTTGGAAATACAGACTGTTACTTTGGTTCTGGAATCAGAGTACCTGTTCATCATAGTAGTAACAAATAAAACCTCAGACAAATATACTCACTATAGAGAATGCACAGAATTAAGAGAAAGGAGAACTGGGCACCAAATCAGAGACAAGGAGGAAAACATAATAAGACAAGGCAATAGCAAAGTATTCAGCACCAAGCAAGCTTCCAGAGTCTTTCAAGGCAGCTGCCACATTAACTTTATCTTCATTCATGAGTATGGAGCAAAGTAGGATTTGAAGACCATTGTAGGCAGAAGCCAGGACCAATAGCAAGTAGTTGCTTGATATATGAAAAATTTCATTGGTTTTTACGAAAGAGGACTAAATGAAAGAGGACTAAAATAAAACAGAAGTCACATTTGAGTTTGATTATGACATGAACTATTATTATTGTGGGATGTAATTATTAAGGTTTATCTGAAATTCAAATTTATCCTACACTTCTAAAGGATTCCCTTCATTATATTTGTCTGCCTTACTTCTGAGTCCTCTCATCCCTAGCCTGGATACATTAACTGCAGCTTACATAATTGTTCCTCAAATTTGAAAATAATTTGGAGGAGGAGTCATTTGATAAATTGATGATAATTTTGCTTAAACTGAGCACTATAACCTTTTGTAAAGATAGAAAAGGTTTGTTTTTCATTTTTATGTCCAACATTTGAAAAAATAGAATATTGCATACTTATAATTAAATGAATTATAATTTTATGAATGTATATTCAGTTTGGTTTTAATTGTTTAACAGCAAAATCACAGAGAGATTACCAAAATTACCTGTTCTTTCTGAAAAGTCATTGAAATAATAGTTTTTTAAACAGTGACACAGTACAGAGATTCACAAAAATTCAACAAAGAGTAAGATCAGAAGTTACAGTAGCAGGGCTGGGGATATAGCCTAGTGGCAAGAGTGCCTGCCTCGGATACATGAGGCCCTAGGTTCGATTCCCCAGCACCACATATACAGAAAACGGCCAGAAGCGGCACTGTGGCTCAAGTGGCAGAGTGCTAGCCTTGAGCGGGAAGAAGCCAGGGACAGTGCTCAGGCCCTGAGTCCAAGGCCCAGGACTGGCCAAAAAAAAAAAAAAAAAGAAGAAGTTACATTAGCAGAAAATGAGTCTTTTGTTAAACAACCAATGAAAATTATAACAGAGTAAATCTCATTTTTTTTTATATATAGGAACGGTTATAGAATGTGTGGCAGTCACAAACAAAATCACAGTAATGCCACCAGCACAACAATGTTCATCGCAGCACAATTTGTCATAGCGAGAAGCTGGAACCAACCCAGATGCCCCTCCATAGATGAATGGATCAGGAAAATGTGGTACATTTACACAATGGAATTTTATGCCTCTATCAGAAAGAATGACATTGTTCCATTTGTAAGGAAATGGAAGGACTTGGAAAAAGTTATACTAAGTGAAGTGAGCCAGACCCAAAGAAACGTGGACTCTATGGCCTCCCTTATTGGGAATAATTAGTACAGGTTTAGGCAAGCCATAGCAGAGCATCACAAGGCCCAATAGCTATACCCTTAGAAACACATAAGATGATGCTAAGTGAAATGAACTCCATGTTATGGAAACAAGTGATATATCACAGTTGTAACTACTTTCAACGTCCTATGTGTATGTGTAGTTTCTATTATTGATGATGTTTTGTATCACCTTCCTATGTTTGTACCTACACTATCTCTGTAATCTTATCTGAGTATATTGGAAACCGTGTTTACTGGTATTGGAAGTAGGAAATTCAAAGGGAATACCATATTCGAGAGACACAGGGTAAAAAAAGAGAAATAACTACAAAAGCAATACTTGCAAAACTCTTTGGCGTAAGTGAACTGAACACCTGGGGGGGGAGGGAAAGGGGGGGAAGGAGGGGGGCATGAGGGACAAGGCAACAAACAGTACAAGAAATGTATCCAATGCCCAACGTATGATACTGTAACCACTCTGTACGTCAGTTTGATAATAAAAATTTGAGAAAGAAAAAAAAAATAAAAAATAAACAGGTAGTCTTCTAACTAAAAAAAAAAATAATAAAAAAAAATAAAAGTGATCTAAATATCAAAAAAAAAAAAAAAAAGAATGTGTGGCAGTGATTTTCAGTGAATCTCTTACTTCAACTCTACAACCTTAGAGAAGTAAGAGCCAAAATTGGTAGTAGAGAACTGGTAACCAACATTAACGTTAACAATATTTGGTAGAAGTCAGTGAATGTGGTATCTTCTGCAGCACTAGGTTTCCACTTTCAAAATGGAGACCTTCTCCCTGGAGGACTGAACTTCTTCCAGAGGCAATACCTACCTGTCCTTCCCCTTTGGGGATTGCCTCAGCTGAAGTAAACAGCTAGAATGAAGCTAGCATCTAGCTCTAGGTGCATCTCCCCAGACCATCAATCATCACTTTCTTAGCATCAAATCAAAGATACCTTCAATCCTATCTCATTTTCAATCCTATCTCATTTCAATCCTATCTGATTTTTCTGTAGGTTTCATGAGGCCTTTGTAGAGACTTTATCAAAACTCAACCTGTCCCTTAAATAATTTCTGCTTTTCTTCCTCCATAGTAGTCAGTACTGGAATGGATATCAAATAAACAAATTCCATGTCCACTTCTTTTTTTTTTTTTCACTTTTCTTCTGACATTTTTATTTTTATTTACTCTTTTCAAGATGGGGGGATACGTAGAACAGAATCTCCCATAGCCGGACTAAGGAGGAATGAAATGCTAAGGACACACATATACATTCTGAGGGGAATCAAAGCAACCACTAAGAATATGATATATACAAACAATAATTTGGAAATAGTTCAAATAAACATAAATTCTATATTAAACAATGGTTTATACCAATATTTTTAAAATTTATTTATTAATTAAACAAAAAATTTTTGATAAGGTGTTCTGCAAAAAGGATACAGTTACATAGTAGGGCAGTGTGTACATTTCTTGTGATATCTTACATCCTGTTTTTCTTTCCCTTCCCTAGGTCAGGTAGACATATATACAATACCCAATGTACCAAGAACATATACAGTAGCCACGTGACCTATGCCAAAGAAAATTCGCCTAGGACTTTAAATGTAATGTCAACATTAGACAATATATTGACAGTAGTCTTATAAGAACGTACATACATGGCTTTTGAGCTGTTGTATTCCCCTGAGAGGTCAATTTTTGACCTTTATATGTTGAGTAGTTGTTTGGTGTTAGTTACATAATGTTGGGGCGCTGACCCAATCTTGTGGGAAATACCATTTGACAAGCAGTTTTTGGTTTCACAGACCTGGTCTCTACTGTCTCTCCATCACCCCATCTTAACAGTCATATATCAGGGAGATCATGCCCCTTTGTTTTCTGTGTTCTAGGCTTGTCTCGCTCAACATTATTTGTTCAAGTTCTGACCATTTTCCTCTGAATAACAATATTTCACCATTCCTAATCGCTATGTAATATTCCATTGGGTATAGGTACCATACTTTTGGATCCATTCATCTGTGGAGGGACATCTGGGTTGTTTCCATATTTTGGCTATTATGAATTGTGCAGCGATAAACATGGAAGTACAAATGTCTTTTTGATATCTTGGGACCTGTTGTCCAGGATAGATGCCTAGGAATGGCATGGCTGGGTCATAGGATAGGTCTATATTAAGCTTTTTGAGAAACCTCCATACTGTTCTCCAAAGTGGTTGTACTAATTTGCACTCCCACCAACAATGGTGAAGGGTTCCTCTTTCCCCACACCCCCTCCAGCATTTGTTGTTGCCTGAGTTCAGAGTATAGGGCATTCTAACTGGGGTGAGGTGGTATCTCAGGGTTGTTTTTATTTGCATTTCCTTTACTACCAGGGATGTTGAACATTTCCTTATATGTTTCTTTGCCATTTTTATCTCTTCTCTTGTGAAGTCTCTCTTTAGTTCCTTTGCCCATTTCCTAATTGGTTTATTGGACTTGGAGGGGCTTAGTTTTTTGAGTTCTCTGTAGATGACAGATAATAGGCCTTTGTCTGTTGCTGTGCTGGTAACGATCCTTTCCCATATGGTTGGCTGTCTTTCTATTTTGGTGGCTATGTTCTTAGCTGTGCAGAAACTTTTTAGTTTGTAGTAGTCCCATTTGTCAAGTCTCTCCCCTATTTGTTGTGCCCCTGGGACTATATTCAGGAAGTTCCTTCCTGTGCCTATAAATTCTAGCATCTTTCCAACTCTGTCCTTCAGTAGTTTCAAGGATTCAGGTCTGATAATGAGGTCCATGATCCATTTTGAATTGATCTTGGTTTCATGGTTATAGGCTTGGGTCTACTTTGAGTTTTCTGCATATGGCTGCCCAGTTCTCCCAGCACCAGTAGTTGAAGAGTCTATATTTATTCCATTGTATGTCTTTAGCTCCTTTGTCGAATATCAGCTGACTGTAAGAGTGAAGCTTTATTTCTGGGTTTTCAATTCTGACCCATTGGTCTCCCACTCTGTTTTTATACCAATACCAGGCTGTTTTTGTTATGATGGCCCTATAGTAGAGCTTGAAGTCTGGTATTGTGATACCTCCTGCACTGCTTTTTTTGCCTAGAATTGCGTTGGCTATTCTAGGTCTTTTGCTGCTCCATATGAATTTATGGATTGCTTTCTCTATTTCAGTGAAGAATGAGACTGGGATTTGATAGGGATTGCATTGAATTTGTATAACAATTTGGACAATATGGCGATTTTCACTATATTGGTTCTGCCTACCCATGAGCATGGGAGGTCTTTCCATCTCCTTGTGTCTTCTTTGATTTCCCTTATTAGATTTTTATAGTTCTCATTAAATAGGTCCATCATGTCCTTGGTTAGGTTGATCCCTAGGTACCTTATTTTTTTTGGCTACTGTAAATGTAATTGTTTCCATAATTTCCTTTTCTGATTGTACATTGCTGGTGTACAGAAAAGCTTCTGACTTTTGTGGATTGATTTTGTATCCTGCTACTTTGCCAAAATGGTTTATTAGGTATAGGAGTTTGGGCACTGAGTTTTTTGGGTCCTTCAGATATAAGATCATGTCGTCTGAGAATAGGGATAGCTTGATTTCTTCCTTGCCAATGTGGATCCCTTTGATGTCCTCCTCTTGCCTTATTGCTATGGCTAGGGATTCCAGCACTATGTTGAAAATAAGTGGAGAGAATGGGTATCCTTGTCTTGTTCCTGAGTTTAGGGGGAATGATTTAAGTTTCTCTCCATTTAATTTGATGTTAGCAGTTGGTCTGTTGTATATGGCTTTTATTGTTTTGAGGAATGTTCCATCTATTCCTGTTCTCTCCAGAGCTTTTAATAAGTATGGATGTTGTATTTTGTCAAAGGCTTTTTGGGCATCGACTGAGATAACAATATGATTCTGGATTTTAGTTCTGTTGATGTGGTGAATTACATTGATTGATTTACAGATGTTGAACCATCCTTGTGACTGTGGGATGAAGCCTATTTGGTCATGATGTATGATTTTCTTGATCAGTTTCTGGATCCTGTTAGCTAATATTTTATTGAGGAGCTTTGCGTCTGTGTACATTAGTGATATTGGTCTGTAGTTGTCTTTTTTTGTTGGGTCTTTGCCTGGTTTGGGAATCAGTATATTAGCTTCATAGAATGAGTTTGGGATTTCTCCCTCTGTTTCTATTTCGAGGAAGAGTTTGAGGAGTATTGGTATTATCTCCTCACTAAATGTTTTATAGAATTCATTGGTGAATCCATCTGGGCCTGGGCTTTTCTTTGTGGGGAGGTTCTTGATTACTCCCTATATCTCGCTGTAAGTTATTGGTTTATTTAGTTGATTTATTTCTTCTTGGTTCAGTTTGGGCAATTTATGCTTCTCTAAGAATTGATCCATTTCTGTAAAATTATTGTTTTTTAGTGAGTAGAGGTTCTAGAAATAATTCCTTATGATTGTTTGAATATTGTGTGTACTTTTTATTTTTCCATTGGAGTCCCTTTTTTATGTATATGAGTCTCTTCTTTTTTTTTTTTTTTGTAAGTCTTGAGAGGGGTCTGTCAATTTTATTTATTTTGTCAAAGAACCAGCTTTTAGTCTTATTTATTTGTTGAATGGTCTTTCTCTTTTCAATCAGATTTATCTCTCCTTTAATCTTTGTGATCTCTCTCCTCCTAGTCATTTTAGGTTCGATCATTTCTTGTTTCTCCAGTTGTTTCAGTTTCATTGTGAGGTTATTCACCTGCTCTGTTTTCATTGTTTTAATGTGAGTGCTGAGGGCGATGATCTTGCCCCTCAGTACTGCCTTAGCTGTGTCCCATAGGTTTCTTTGTGATGTATTTTCAATGTCATTGTGGTTTATGAATTCATTAATTTCATCTTTAATTTGTTCTGTGGACCAAGTGTTGGATAACAGTGTGGGGTTTAGCATCCAAGAGTGTGTATAGCCTCTGTGGTAACCGTTGTTATTGAGGGCTAACTTTATTCCACTGTGGTCAGATATAATACATGGGATGACATCAATACTTTTGTATTTGCTGAAGTTCTTTATGTGGGCTATGACATGGTCTATTTTGGAGTATGATCCATGGGCTGCTGAGAAGAAGGTGTATTGGGTCTCTGTAGGGTGGAAGATTCTGTATAGATTTGTCAGATCCATTTGGGATATGGTGTTACTTAGGTTCTCAGCAACCTTGCTTATCCTCTGGGTGTTGGGTCTGTCTCTTGGAGACAGTGGGGTATTAAAGTCACCCACTATGATTGTGTTTGTGTCTATCTTGTTCTGTAGTTCTGTGAGAATTTGCTTTACATATGTAGGGCCTCTTTTGTTCGGTGAGCATACATTTATCACCGTGATGTCTTAATTCTGGATTTTTCCTTGTATTAAAATATAGTGGCCTTCTTTGTCTTTTTGAGTTGCAAGATAGTGATAATGAAAGGAACAAACGATCGTCTCTCAATCCTAACTCTCAACCTTAATGGACTTAATTCTCCAATCAAACTACATAGGATCATAAGTTGGATCAAAAATCAAGATCCATCTTTCTGCTGCCTTCAAGAGACACATCTATCCAGCAAAAGTAAACATCTTCTAAAAGTGAAAGGCTGGAATCAAATCTATCAAGCAAATGGTCCCCATAAGCAGGCTGGAGTTGCAATCCTAGTATCAGACAAAATTGACGTCAAATTAAAAAAGTTAAGAAGAGACAAAGAAGGTTACAACATACTAATAAAGGGATCTCTCCTACAGGAAGATATAACCATTCTAAATATCTACACACCAAATGCAGGAGCAACCAACTTCATCAAACAAACACTACTGACTCTAAAAACACTCATAAACCCAAACACATTGACAGTTGGGGACTTTAACACTCCACTATCACCTCTGGACAGATCAACGAGCGAAAAACTGAACAAAGAAACCACAGAACTAAATAATTGCATAGACCAACTAGACTTAACCGACATCTACATAATATTCCCCCCAGCAACAACAGAATACACATTCCTCTCCACAGCACATGGAACATTCTCCAAAATAGATCACATCTTAGGGCACAAAGAAAATCTGTACAAATTCAGAAGTATCAAAACCATTCCCTGAATTCTCTCAGACCACAATGGAATAAAATTAGAGCTCAACTCAAACAGCCACCACAGAAATTGCTACATTTCATGGAGACTAAACAACACACTGCTGAACCATCATTGAAGAAATTAAAACGAAAATTCAAATGTTTATGGAATTCAACCAAGTTGAGGACAAAAAGTACCAGCTCCTTTGGGACACAGCAAAGGCAGTACTCAGAGGAAAATGTATATCTCTGAGTGCATACATCAACAAACTGGAGAAACAGCAACTCAATAATTTAAGGAAGCACGTTAATTTCCTTGAGAGAGAACAACAAGCCAAACCCCAAATCAATAGACGGAAGCAAATAATTAAAATCAAATCAGAATTAACTCAATTAGAGATGAAAAAACCATCGAAAGAATCAACAAAACAAAGAGTTGGTTCCTTGAAAAAAATCAACAATATAGACAGACCCCTGGCAAACCTGACCAAAAACGAAGGCAGCACACTCAAATAAACAAGATAAGAGATGAAACAGGTAACATCACCACAGAAATGACCGAAATTCAGAAAATAATACGGGACTATTTTGCAAACCTTTATGCCAACAAATTCGAGAACTTGGAAGAAATGCATGATTTCCTAGAAAAAATTCATATCCCCAAACTCAACCATGACGATTTAAACCTTCTCAACAGACCCATATCCAGTACTGAAATAGAAACGACAATAAATGATCACGCATCCAAGAAAAGCCCAGGTCCAGATGGATTCACTGCAGAATTCTACAAGGCCTTCAAAACAGAACTCACACCAATATTTCTCAAACTCTTCAATGAAATTGAAAGAGAACGTTCACTTCCAGACTCATTCTATGAAGCCAGTATAACCCTCATCCCAAAACCAGGCAGGGTCTCATCGCTGAAAGAGGACCATAGACCAATTTCCCTGATGAACATAGATGCAAAATTTCTCAACAAAATTCTGCCCAATCGACTTCAACAGGTCATCAAAAAAATCATACACCACGATCAAACTGGATTCATCCCAGGGATACAAAGTTGGTTTAATATATGCAAGACAATTAATGTAATCCACCACATCAACCGGAGCAAGCTAAAGAACCACATGGTTTTATCGCTGGATGTGGAAAAAGCGTTTGGTAAAATCCAGCACCCATTTATGCTAAAAGCCCTGGAAAAACTGGGATTCCAGGGAACATTCCTGAATATAATCAAGGCAGTTTATGACAAACCAACAGCAAGCATAACTCTAAATGGTGAAAACTAAAGCCATTCCCTTTAAAATCAGGAACAAGGCAGGGATGTCCACTCTCTCCCCTGCTCTTCAACATAGTACTAGAATTCCTAGCCAGAGCAATTAGGCAAGAAGAAAATATAAAGGAGATCCAAATAGGAAAAAATGAAGTTAAACTTTCTCTCTTCGCAGATGACATGATCCTATACCTAAAGAATCCCATAGACTCTACCCCCAAGCTACTAGAGCTGATCCAAAACTTTGGCAAAGTTGCAGGATATAAAATAAACCCTCAAAAATCAACAGCCTTTCTCTATGCTAATGACCCGAAGACCAAGGCGGAAATAAGGAAAGCAACTCCTTTTGCAATAGCCCCCAAAACATAAGATACCTAGGAATAACCTTAACTAAAGAAGTGAAAGACCTCTTTGAGGAGAAATTTAAAAGCTTGAAAAATGAAATTATGTCAGAACTAAGGAAATGGAAAAACCTCCCATGCTCCTGGATTGGGAGGATTAATATAATCAAAATGGCAATATTGCCAAAGGCTATCTACAAATTCAATGCAATACCCATTAATATCCCAACACCATTTTTTAATGAAATAGAGGAAGCAATCCAGAAACTCACATGGAACAATAAAAGACCTAGAATAGCAAAAACAATCCTAAGCAGAAAGAACAGTGCTGGAGGAATTACAATACCCAACTTCAAGCTGTATTATAAAGCTATAGTAATAAAAACAGCTTGGTATTGGCACCGGATCTGGCCTGAAGACCAATGGAACAGAATTGAAGACCCAGAAATGATCCCAAAGAACTACACCTACTTAATCTTTGATAAAGGAGCTAAAACAATAGTTTGGAAGAAAGATAGCCTCTTTAACAAATGGTGCTGGCAAAACTGGCTCAACACATGCAACAAACTAAAACTAGACTCTTATATATCACCCTGCACCAAAATCAATTCCAAATGGATTAAAGACCTCGAAATCAAAACAGACACCCTGAAAACACTAAAGGAAGGAGTAGAAGAAACACTTGGGCTCCTTGGCGCAGGACGGAACTTCCTTAACAATGACTCAGAAAGGCTACAAATCAAAGAAAGGTCGGACAAATGGGACTGCATCAAACTGCAGAGCTTCTGCACGGCAAAGGACATACCTCGCAAGATAAACAGAAAGCCCACAGACTGGGAGAAGCTCTTTACCGGCCATTCAACGGGCAAAGGCCTCATCTCTAAAATATTTGCAGAACTAAAAAAATTACCTTCTTCCAAAACAAAACCGCAAAGAACCATTAGCCCCCTCATCAAATGGGCTAAAGACTTACAAAGAGACTTCTCTGATGAGGAAATGAGAATGGCCAAGAGACATATGAAAAAGTGCTCTACAACACTGGCCATAAAAGAAATGCAAATCAAAACAACATTGAGATTCCACCTCACCCCTGTAAGAATGTCCTATATCAAGAAAACCAACAATAACAATTGTTGGAGGGGATGTGGCCAAAAGGGGACCCTACTTCATTGTTGGTGGGAATGTAAACTGGTTCAGCCACTCTGGCAAGCAGAATGGATATTCCTCAGAAGGCTAAATATAGAACTCCCCTATGACCCAGCAGCCCCACTTTTGGGTATCTATCCAAAAGACCACAAACAAAATCACAGTAATGCCACCAGCACAACAATGTTCATTGCAGCGCAATTTGTCATGGCTAGAATCTGGAACCAACCCAGATGCCCCTCAGTAGACGAATGGATCAGGAAAATGTGGTACGTATACACAATGGAATTTTATGCCTCTATCAGAAAGAATGACATTGTCCCATTTGTAAGGAAATGGAAGGACTTAGAAAAAATTATATTAAGTGAAGTGAGCCAGACCCAAAGAAACATGGAGTCTGTGGTCTCCCTTATTGGGAACAATTAGTACAGGTTTAGGCAAGCCACAGCAGAGGATCACAAGATCACAATAGCTATACCCTTATGAACACATAAGTTGATGCTAAGTGAAATGAACTCCATGTTATCAAAACGATTGTTATATCACAGTTGTAACTACTTTCAACGTCCCCTGTGTATCTGTAGCTTCTGTTATTGATGAGGTTCTTGTATCACCTTCCAGTGGTTGTACCTACACTAGCTCTGTAATCTTATCTGAGTATATTGGAAACCATGTATACTGGTATTAGAAGTAGGAAATTGAAAGGGAATACCAAAATTGAGAGACACAGGGTAAAAAAAGACAACTACAAAAGCAATACTTGCAAAACTGTTTGGTGAAAATGAACTGAGCACCTCAGGGGGGAAAGGGAAAGGGGTGGGGGGAGGGGGGTATGAGGGACAAGGTAACAAACAGTACAAGAAATGTATCCAATGCCTAACATATGAAACTGTAACTTCTCTGTACATCAGTTTGATAATAAAAATTTGAAAAAAACAAAAAAGAGAGAACATATCCTGGACATTCATACAGTCTATAAGATGGAATTTACCCAGAAGCCCAAATGTTGAAGGGCTTGTTTGTCATCTGCAGTATTAATAGAAGACGGTTGAATTATTAGTAGATGAGGGTCTATACAGTGAAATGTTGAATGTTGGAGGTGTGTCTTGAAGGGACTATGCAAATTCTGACCCTTCCTCTCAGGGTTCTTTGCTTCCTAGACACCTGAGATGGATACACACCTCCTTTATTATATGCCCCTCCTTTGAGATGAAAGGCTCAAAGCAAAAGTACCAAGTGAACAAGTGCTGAAAGTCCTTGACCGTCTGAGCCAAACTACATGATTTACATAATTAATATTGACCATCTTAGATATTTTGTCATCCTAGTGAAAAGGGGATTAATAGTTTCAGAACACATTATAATGTAACCTTACATAGAGATTTTGCAGTTATACATAAGAATATTTAAATCAGGACTGATGCCATTTAATTGAGAATTTGCTTTAAAGCAAGTGTGTGTAGACTTGTTATTTCTTTAAATTCTTAGAATTTCTTATAATAACAATCTAGTCTTATAGTCTGTAACAACAGAAAGTACTTTGCTGTTGATAGTATGATATAAATATTTAATTATTTAATCTTCACCATGAATGCTTTTAGTTAGCATTTGAAGTGCTAGTCAAGTTTCTGTATTGTATGAGGCAATAAATAAGAATTTGGAAGATTCTAATCCTAAATTCACCGTAAAGAAGCCAGAAGCCACTTGAGGATAAACCTTGTTGGTCTCTATATAAATACGGAGTAGAACCATGTGGCCCAACCAGCCCAGTTTTAGGTATATGTTCAAAGCATATTAAGCCTACATGTAAAGAAATATGCATACTTATATTTGCATTGGCACTATTCATAACAGCCACTGTCCTAGGCCACCTGTCAACAGATGGATGGGTAAGGAAAATTAGTAATACACAAATCTATCCTCAAAAAAGTATGAAATCCTGTCATTTGAAAAAATTGGGTGGAACTTAAGATCAACATGTTAAACAAAATAATCCAGAAAAAAAAAACTAAAAATCCCTCCAAGTATGTATTTTAATTCTTACATGGATATTATAGAAACAGGGTCTGAGGAGAGGAGAGAAGGGAAAAGGGAAAGGGAGGGAAGGGGAGGTCAGGGGAGAGGATGATAGGAGAGGGGAGGGAAAAAGAACATTTGAAAGTAAAGAGAGACTTCAAGCTGTGATGAATTGGGAAAGGAATATGAGATTGAGGGCAGGAGAAGTCAGAATAGGAGGTGGCTGGATGGATGAGAACAATGCACAGTATATACCTGAATGGCAACGTCATAGGAATCCCACTAATATCTACAGTTCACATATGTTAGTAATTATATTGAATAAATAAATGGAGTGTAATATTAAGTACGCTCAAATAATTTTCCATGGGTGTGTCAGAAAAAATGTTTTCTAGAAATATTATAACTGCAGTTCTACTCTTACAATGAAAATGCAACACTGTCTAACATCAAATATGCCTATTTTTCTCTTTTATTAACCAGGTAATCAGAAACTCCTCTGCCTATTATACACAGTAGGAAGCTTCTGTAAGTACCTCAAATCATAGTTGTAGTATCTTCCCAGCCAAGCCTCCACCCTATTCTTTTTCCTTTAAGCTTAGTTGGATTTCCCTAGATAAGCATTTTCCTGTCATATATGTTCTATTTATATTGGAATATTTTAGGATTTCATTGTGTTGTTTCCATGTGTAGACATAATGGAACTTGATGAAAACCATGGCCTTTGCCACTCCCTCTCACAGAAACAGTGTCAACAGAATTCTTTGTCCTGTTTGCCATGTAACATGAACAGCACGATACTGGCACAAAATGGAAAGACAAATCAGCAGGTCTAGAGATAAGCCCACCCAGATATAGATGTTTTATTTTTGACAAAAGGGTTAAAAACCTACATTGGAGAAAATATAGTCTCTCACTTGAAGATTATTATATTGAACGTGTTCCCAATGGAATTCCATTGTATGTATGTGTGGTGTGTGCACATGTTTATCACACACTCATGTATTATACATATATAAATATTTTGAACTGATATTATGACATTATGTCATTCTCTTCAAGACATATCATATACTGAGAATTTACTTTCTCAGAACATATTCCAGAGCCATCTTCTGGAATAACATTATGGAGGTAGTGTTATTTAGTGGCTGGGATGAATGGTATGAGCAGACACTAGATCCAATACCTGCTTCTAACACATGTTTCACTATCAGAACATTAAGTTCCCTTTTAAATTTTTGTTTCCTCTAAAATAGGAATAATAATATCCCTCTGCCTCAAAGGGATTTATGAGGATCGGATAATCATTGTAAATGTTAGCCCATGATAAGTACTATGTAAGCATTTGTTTTGAGTATTTTATGTTTCCATAGGACTTAACTGCCTTCAAGTTTATATTATACAAGTTTATTTCATACAAAATTCTCAAATTTATCTGTAGAGATAACTTTCTTGGTTATGATTGAATTTCCTCATTTCTAGTACCATTAGTGATTGCAAATATAAAGTTTCTGACTATTTTATATGGATTGTTTCCAGCCTTTTTCCAAAATTACTTTGACAATTTCAGTGTGCACGATAATTTTATAAAAAAAGAGAAGGGGAGGAAGGAAAGAGGAAAGAGGAAGAAGGAAAAAGATTATTTAACTCCTTTTATTCATAGTTTCTAATATCCAAAGCATTCTGGATATTAATAATATATTCACGCCCATTTTTGGCATGAATGGTGACTTTAAAATGATTATTTCTACAGAGATGTTGGCAGACAATATATATTTTTAAAGTTATTTTCTTCAGCGATTTTATGAAGATAGTTTCTGATTGATAATAACTGGCTTTTGAGCCAGGCATGGTGGGCTCATGCCTGTAATCTCAGCTATCAGGGAAGCAGAAATCAGAGTGGTTACTACTGAAGATCCACCAGGAAAAAAAGTTATTAGCACCACCTCAAAAATAAGCCTGGTTTGGTCATTCTTTTCTGTAATCTCAAATCCATGGAAGGCCATAGATAAGAAGATTACTGCCCCAGGCCATCCTTGGACAAAGAACATTTGCCCATAGCAAGAATAAACAATCAGCAAACAAACAAACAAAAAAGCCACTCTAAATTCTTCTCAGGATTACAAGAAATAGGGAAATTAAATGGCTTCTTCTGATAATTTCACAAATTTATGAATCTTTTGGACATTTTTAGATGTCACAAATAATAGAGGTTTTTCTGCTTACACCAAAAAAAGTAGATTTTACTCCCAGTTAATGGCATGCTATAGGATTCTTCATGCTTAGCAAGTAGCCACTTGCTGTATTCCCAAAGGAGCTTGTATTATGCCACTCAGTTCATAAGAATTCCCATGTGGGTTCTAGATCAGTGGATCATACAGAAAATGCAAGACTGAATATCATCACACAGTACCTAAACACAAACTCACAAGCCTTCTGATCTTCCAGCACACAGTATGGCCCACTTATAACAAAAATTTATGTATCTGAGAAGCTACTTATACTTTTTTAAATGAATGTATAACTACTGCATTAAAATTTGATGACACTAAATAACTAATAATGTGGCTAATATTACCACCTCTAGAAATTAGTTTATGAGGGTTAAACAATCATCTATTTGATAAAATTCCTAGTGCTTATAATTTTTTTCTAAACCACAGACTCATCTATCTAACTTACAGATGAGCTACTATCCTAAATTTAAGACTCTAGGGAGCATAAAACTTATTATGTCCAAAACCCACACACAGCTGTATCTCCATCTTTCTGCATGTTTTTGCAACCAAAAACCTGAAGCATATTCTTCTCTTTCATCCCTCAGAACCAATTTTCTAAGTCTTTTCTATTTTGCTTTGTAAGTCTTAACTGTATTTATCTACCTTTTTCTATATGCTTGTTGTCTCCTCAATTCTGACTTCCGTAATCTTTAATGTTAAACAATAATTGTCCCTGTCTCACATATTCTGCATGGATTGTATTTGTAAACCACTGTTTCTTTTCTGTGATTACAACCCGTCTATTTTAGTACAAGGATCAAAAGCTTTGATGCGGGGCTGGGGATATAGCCTAGTGGCAAGAGTGCCTGCCTCGGATACACGAGGCCCTAGGTTCGATTCCCCAGCACCACATATACAGAAAAAATGGCCAGAAGCGGCGCTGTGGCTCACGTGGCAGAGTGCTAGCCTTGAGCGGGAAGAAGCCAGGGACAGTGCTCAGGCCCTGAGTCCAAGGCCCAGGACTGGCCAAAAAAAAAAAAAAAAAAAAAAAGCTTTCATGCATCCTAAACTTATTTAGTGATCGTTGGAAATCTATGGCATCATCTCCCTCATTAAACACTTGGTTGGCCAGGTGACCCTAATCACAATCAATGATCTCATCTCAGTTCCTTGATTATATCAACATCCACAAGGGTGAAGAAATCCTAGGACTTTCTGCCTTCCCAAGAATGATGGCTACTTCAGTATGATTTCAACTACTTAGTTTTGATTACCACAGTCACTAAGCATATATTTTTTAGTTCTTCATAACCAATGACAACCATGAATTATAATCTTTTTTGAGGATAGAACTATGCCTAGGATTGTCAGGACTAGCAAGGAATTGCAGAATTATATTTCTTTTCTGCCTTCCAAGTTTATGAAAGCTCTTTCTAGCTTAGATTAGAAAAGAGCTAATCAATTTGTTTTCTGCTAGTAAATTTTAAAAGGGTGTTTTGCTTTTTATTTAGTCTTTTTGTGCCAGTCCCGAGGCTTGAACTCAAGGCCTAGACTTCTCTCTGAACTTGTGTTGCTCAAGACTAGTGCACTACTACTTAAGCCACAGCTCCATTTCTGGATTTTTGTGGTTAGTTTACTGGAGATAAGAGTATCACAGATTTTTCTGTCTGGGAAGGCTTCAAACCTCACTCTCAGATCTCAGCCACTGAATAGCTAGGATTACAAATTGAGCCAATGGCGCCCAACTATTAAAAAAAGATAATAGAAAGTTTTAATGGACTTTATTTACCTTGCATGAGACAAACATAGGATAAAAACATGGTTGTATGTTTAAATTTCAAATATAACTGAACATGTCTTATTTAGCAACTCTATCCATATCAAAGTTAGAACCTACACTGGACTTACTCATTAAATATGCATTGAGGAAATAAATTTGTAATAATAGACTATATCTTGAGAACTATTGTTTATAAGCTTCCCTTTATTATGTTTAGTAAATATCAAATAAAGAAATTTGTCCTATAAGTAAGACAATGGAATTGGCAGAAATTTTAGTAATTGTCACAAAAGGAAGAAGATTTATCCTGAATGATGTGACTACCACAATGATGCAGATTGAGGGCATGATTGGAGTAAATGCCAGAAAAAGAGAATGTCACCTAGTGCAGGAATTATTTCTCCATCTCCTTCCTGGCCCCCCCCCCTCACCCCCCACATTTTCCTACCTGGTTACCATGAAGTACACTGTTTGAATTTGCTATCCACAAAATGGGAAAGAATCTTCTGAAACCATGAGGCATAATAACATCTCCTTACTTCCTTTACATTTATTTCCCTCAGGCATTTATAACAGTGATGAAAGATCAGAATAATGCCCAGAATTTGCATGAAAGAAGTAGATTCAAAGCTACAACTACCTGAGTACAGGGATCAAACGTCTTTGGAACCGGTTTATGTGAGGAACTTATGAATGCTTAGAAATACAAAGAGAAGTCCCAGAATTCTGTAGGCAGAGCTTGATGTCTGATTCTGGGGGGAGCTCAGAGAACTAGTATGCTAATAGAAACATAAGGGTAAAGTCTGTGTCTGTGTTTCGAGGAAACAAAGAATATATCCATGAAAGCTCTTAGGCCACTTGTGTTTCATTTTTGCAAAGAATTTCTTTAGTTTTTATCTGTGTGATGAGACTTTGTATGAGGATGAATTTAAAGGTGATAGATTGATTAATCTGGTGAGGACATTTCAAAATGAAATATAATTTAGCAAAAGGCATTTTGCCTTTGCTTTTAGCTATGTTTTCAGTGAAAATCTGAATGAAAAGAAGAACAGAAAAGTTTGAACTAAAGTGATGTTTGCATGACGTTTGGACAGAAAAGCTAGTGTAAAGGTACCTAGCAAATTGTTTACCCAATCCCCAAGGTCAGAGGAGTGAGGTTTCTCAAGCCCTTTAAAGTTTAACACTACATGGTTTTGATAAAAGACATTAGTTACAGATTTGATGTTCACCTTGCTAGGACTCAGTCTCACTTTCATCTGATTCTTCCCTGATTTTCTTCCTTTCTTTCTTTTAGAAAAAGGATCATTTACTCTGTACCACAGTAAATAGGAAGTGTATTTCTTATTTTGTAGTGGTTTACAGATAAGAATTTGCCTAGAGACTCAGAGGTGACTTTTGCCTGGAATTTTTTTTAATGAAGTTAGAACTGTTAAAGGCCACCTGGAAATAAATTCAATGTATTTTGCATTTTGAGGTAGACATAAATTATTTGGGGGTGGGGAAGGTATAAAATGTTGTAATGTTGTTTGTGTGTATTAAGTTGACAAAAGTGAATCTACGATGGTTAATCTTGGTTGTCAACTTAATTAGATTGTGAAGTATGTAGGACACTAGAAAAGTCCCTCTAGTTGTATCTGAGAGTGTTTTACTAGAGTTATTTTAAATAATAGGGAGAAATATATCATAAATATTGATGCCAGTACACATTGAAACATGATAAATTATATAGGATTCTGGTCATTCACTACTGAGGCCAAAGCAGGATATGTAGAGGAGTGGTGGACAAAAGATCAATAGCTATGTGTATATGATCCTATAAATGAAAAGAACTCCAAGAAAAGGAAACAAGAACATTTTTAGTTGCCATTGTTGCTGTTACTTTCTTTTGTTTTGTTTGTTTGTATATATTTGGGACAATAAGGGGGGCACAACAAAAGTGAAACAAGGGTGAACAAGGACTACAGTGATATTCACTAGACACTGTATGGAAAATGAACTGTACATCTTGTGGGTGGGAACAGGAAGGGAAATCTGGGAGAATGTGACAGAGGGGAGACATAGAAATTCATGGAATTCAAAAGGAATTGTACTCATTATCTGATTCATATAACTGTAGCCCCTCTACAACAACAATAAAGAAAATTGGGTATCAGCATCCCATAGCCTGATAGAGTAAGAGGGGAAAGAGCAGAGGGCCCACTAGAAGAGACTCTTTCCTTCTTTCTTTCTTATCTCTTTCTTTCTTCCTTCCTTTCTTTCTTATTTACTTTATTTCCTCTCTCTTTCTTTCTTCCTTTCTTCCTTTCTTTCTCTCTCTCTTTCTTTCTTCCTTTCTTCCTTTCTTGCTTTCTTCTTTGCCATGATAATGCCGAGCTACCTTGTGCCACACTGCATCCTTCCTGTCAAGTTGCACTGAAATACCTGAAGCCATGGGCTCAAGCAGATAATTCCTCTTTTTAAGTTGGTTTTCTTAAGAATGTGTCAGAGAGATAAAAAGTCTGACTAGCCCCGATAATAAATCTGGCAAATTATTATTCAAATGCAGAATTGTCTTATCAGGAATTGTCTTTATCACTATATTAAAACTTCTGAAACGATTTATCTTAACTTTTTATTCTTTAATGAACTGAATGATTTAGATGCACTCTACCTATATCCAAAAATGATAATGAGGCAATGTATAATTAAAACTGGAGAAGAGTAACTGGAAAAATTAATAGAGATTAAAAGAAAGGGACTGTGCTAATTGTTCCCAGTTTGTTCTCAGCCCGACAGTTGTCCTTTGATACCCTGCTTCATCATCTTTGTGGAGGCTAGGCAGTTAATGCTAAAAACATCAGTCAGGCCATTGCTGTCTAGTCCTTGCTGACTCTGTGTGCTAGAAGGCTCCATCTACTTATAGGAATAAAAGAATAAGCTATTTTTCACCCTTTAATCTCTACCACACTATGGCTTTCACAGAACGATATTCCTCCTATTAAAAACAAAACAAAGCAAAATAATAACAAGAAGACTCCTTTCAAAAGAAGAAATTTTCCATAGCATCAACTCTAGGACTCTGGCCCTTTAGCCCTAGATGGGAATATCTGCTTCTTCTTAATCATCCTCAAGGTTTTCCACATTCCTTTGTTAGTCATCAAAATAACAACAAAAAATAAAATGTAAGAAGCAACTTCACTATGAAAGACAATTGCAATTAGAAGAAGTAGAATATTGAAATAAAGTTATTTTCATGTTAAGATCTGCAAGAATATCAAAGGTTGAGCAAAGGCAATTCTATTTTATTTAATTTTATAGTCAATGTTATGTACGGAGGGGGCACAGTTACATACATACGGTAATGAGTACATTTCTTGTCAAATTTGTTACCCTTTTCTCTCATTTTTCTCCCACTTTTTCTTCCCCCTATACCCCTCCAAGCTGAAAAGTTCATTTCCACCATATTGTCTTGTGAGTATCACTGTTGCATTGGTTTACTCTTTTTCCTTTGTCTCACCATTTTTTTTAAATTTTATTGTCAAATTGATGTACAGAGAGGTTAGTTTGATACTTTAGGTCTTGGGTACATTTATTATACTGTTTGTTACCTCTTCCCTCATTCCCCTCTCCCCCCTTCCCCTTTCCTTTTCCCCCCATGCATTGTTCAGTTGGTTTACACCAAATGGTTTTGCAAGTACTGCTTTTGGAGTCATTTGTCTTTCTATCCTTTGTCTCTCGATTTTGATATTCCTTTTCACTTCCCTAGTTCTAATACCAGTATATAAAGTATGCAGTGTATTCAGATGAGATACAATGATAGTGGGAGTACAACCACAGGAAAGAATACAAGAGGATCATCAACAAAAGAAGCTACAGTTTCCCATGGCATATTGAAAGTAATTACAACAGTGATATAACACTTGTTTCCATAACACAAAATTCATTTCACTTAGCATCATCTTATGCATTCATAGGGGCATAGCTATTAGGCTCTTGTGATCCTGTGCTGTGACTAGCCTAAACCTGTGCTAAGAACACGCTAAAGCCACCAGCACAACAATGTTCATCACAGCACAATTTGTCATAGCTAAAATATGGAACCAGCCCAGATGCCCCTCAGTAGGTGAATGGATCAGGAAAATATGGTACATATACACATGGAATTTTATGCCTCTATCAGAAAGAATGACATTGCCCCATTTGTAAGGAAATGAAAGGACTTGGAAAAAATTATACTAAGTGAAGTGAGCCAGACCCAAAGAAACATGGACTCTATGTCTCACCATTTTGTTGTTCCCCTTCGCTTCCCTAATTCAGATAAATGTATGTATAATGCACAGTGTACCAAAATCAAATATAGAGACAATAGAGGATAAACCATAGAGAAATAAGGCATAGAATTCCATTGTGTATATACTTTCTTGATCCACTGAGGGACATCTAAGTTGGTTCCATATCTTAGCTATAGTAAATAATGCTGCAATGTACATGGTTGTTCTGCTAGCTGTAGTAGGGCCTTGTTTATGGTCATTTGGATATATGTCCAGAAGAGGATTACTAGATCATAGGGGAGCTCTATGTTTCATCTGTTGAGAAACCCCCATACCTCTTTCCAGAGTGATTGAACAAGTTTATACTCCCACCAGTAATATAGTAGTGTCTTCTTGAAACATCCCAGCCAGCGTCAAGAAATCTAATAACAGCAAAGGGACTTTCTTAATAGGGAAGGGAAATAAAAAGCTAGAAATTATCCAGTAAGTTGGAGTGGGGTGAGCCAGCAGTGTGGCTGTGTGAGAAATGTCTTTCCCTGGGCTATTTACTGGGAATGTTTTTGTTCACATCTCATTCTGAAACTGAGAATAAAAGTTTAAAGCTGGGGTAAGTGATAGGCTTGATCAAATATGGTTAAATCAAGTTAGCAGATGTTTTTGGGGGGATAGGTTAGTAAGTTCTAATTGTGTTTATATTAATTATGGAAAAAAATGACTATCCCTAATAGGGAAAAGACTTGTAGTTCCAAACATCTACTAAAAGTTGAAATCGAATTAATAAGAAGTTGTGCTATGCCTCTTATACTGGTTGCGATATCAGTTAAAAATAATACTCACCTTTGTTCTCTTATTCATTGCTGTCAGAAATTATGTTCAAGTGAATTCTAAAATGGCTTTCCTGGTTTGATTTTTTTTTGGAGGGGTTCAAATAGAAATTACTGAATGTTTTTGAATGCCCTTGGCAGTGAAGAACAGACTCAGTTTTCTATCTCAAGAACTAAGATTGAAGAAAATTTATAGACAGAGCTGACCTCATCATGCTTAGGGAAAGGAGAAAAACCACTATATTAAAAGTGGCACCTTTTCAGGAGAGAATAGATTCACACTCAATCCTGCCCGGGAAAGTTGCTCTTCTGTGTGAGGAGATCACAATGGAAAGCAGTTAACACTCCAAAGAAATATCATAAGGAAATCACTGCTTCAAAAACAAAACTCAGGTCCTGTCCCAATATTATTAACCATTTAAACACTCTGTCTCTTTTATTTCTTTGGAACAAACTGAAAATAATAATAAATACAAGCCCAGACCACTATTTGAGATTCTTTTTGTTATGGGCAGTCCTGGGCTTGACCTCAGGGCCCAGGCATGGTCCCTGATCTCTTTTGCTCAAACACTGCCACATGAGCCACAGTGCCATTTCCGGCTTTCTTTGCTTATGTGGTACTGAGGAATCAAACCCAGAGCTTTCTTCATGTTAGGCGATCACTCTACCACTAAGCCACATTCCCAGCTATATATGAGATTCTTGTAGAGATTAAAAAGATGCTAGAATTGAAAATTTATTGTAACTTGCAAAATTGGAATATCAGTGCACTATGATTTTTTTTGGCTACTGAGTAGTTTACCAAGATGTAACATGAATTGGCTGAGAACTCACAACCCTGGACAATTCTGGTTAAATACAATTTATCTGCCGTCACTTATGTTCAAAACCTTACACCACTGGCTAATCTGTATTATTAATTCACAACCAAGATGCAATTCTGGCACAGATCATTTTCATCAATGTAAGGATATCAAAGCCTGAAAAGCTTTTTGGTAGCCACACCTGTTCCAGTCTTAACCATTTTACACTTTAAATAGTTTCTCTTGATGCCTTTAGAATTATTATGTCTGATCCTGATATAATGCTTATTAAGCTATCAAACGATGATTCAGAAGATAAAGAGAAGAAATATGTACCATATGGACTTATATTTCACTAAGCATCCTTTTGCTTAAGAAAGTGTCTAGTGACGAGCACTGCTGGCATTGTTCAGGCTTTTTCCCTCCATTTCTGTGTGCCCTTTACTCTCACGGAGACAAATAAACTAACAAACAAGAGAGAAATAAAATAAAGACAACAAAGAAAGAAATCTATTTATATCACTTGGAGTTCATTTTGATATATATTATTTATGGGCTCAGAGCCACAGCATTGTGCCTTTGTGTGTCAACGCTAAGAGTACCTCTTCTGGTCTCACTGTGTGTGAGTATATAAACCCCAATAAAATCTATCATGCCCCAAAGTATTTTAGATCAAAAAGCTCCCTATTTCCAGTTGTTTAAAAAATCCATTAAATATGACAATGTCTGCTTGCATATATATACAAACAAGAATTTAGCTCCGAGATATATTTTTAACCTGCTGAAAAATAACTAGACAGAATTTTTAATTTAATAGAGCATGCTCCAGAGATGTAACAAAGATTAGAGACCCTATGCCAGCAAAGGAGATAGCTCCCAATTGGGTCTTATTTTGTACCCACAGAGTGAGAATTATGAGCACTGACCTATACACTTATACAGAATGACAGAATTGCATAATAAGAGTAAGAAAAATAAGATGTAAATTAATTGATTTTCTAAGTAATATTTTACCACTTTTCTTAAAAACCAAATGCTATACTTAAGTTCAGCAAAATTTAGACTTTTTACATGATGACAAAAGTGATTGGAAGATTCATACCTAGCTGAAGATTATAAAACAATACTTACGTTAAAATACAAATGGATAATCAACAGGAACAATCCAACTTAAAAATTGGATATTGAAATTAACATGATTTATTATCATGGTTTATGAGACTTTCTTTTTTCTTTTAACCTGGGAAATCCATCTGGGAAATATTCTTGTTGTATTTCCTGTCACTGAGAACATAGCTGGCATATAAACACTCAAGAAACACTTGCTAAATTAATTTTTTAATTGTCCAATTTGCATGGAAGTAGAGAGTCTCAAGTAGTGACTATATATAAAATCGGTCTCTCTTTGCTGTAGAATTTGATATTCTTTGGGTTTTTTGTTGTTGTTGTTTTTCTGTTGTTGTTATTTTTGTTGTTATTGTTTTTGCCAGTCCTGGGGCTTGAACTCAGGGCCTGAGCACTGTCCCTGGCTTCTTTTTGCTCAAGGCTAGCATTCTACCACTTGAGCCACAGTGCCACTACTGACTTCTTCTGTTTATGTGGTGCTAAGGAATCAAACCCAGGACTTCATGCATGCTAGGCAAGCACTTTACCACTAAGCCACATTCCCAGCCCCTGATATTCTTTTCTAAGCTACTTTTTAATTCTATTTATTTATTTAATATTTAAGATTTTTTTAATATTCTCACATTGAAGCTGTCATGTATTGTGGCCACCCAGAATTTACAGAAGATTGTTATAGTATTTATATAATAACCACATCAAGAAGCATATCAAGTTTGGCATTCCAGAACCCCTCAAATACACACATGGCTCAATACCATGTATATCAATGTATGTGTGAACATGTGTGTGGGTGTGTGTATGAGGGGTATGTTATAAATTTAGAGCAAAACAAGGTGAACATGATCATCTCCAAATAACCCACTTCACTGATTTCAATCTCGTTTAAATATTCATAGTTTTTGAGATGCACTCCACTTCTCTAAATAATAATTTTCTTGTTATTTCTTTCAGTCATATGCATTAATATGCAATTACATAAACTTACAGATGTTTCACTCCCTTTAGAGTGATGTATTTGTTTTTAAATTTTTAACTTTCAAAGTTAAATTTGACTAGAACTTTTTAATTTGTTCTTTTGAATTTGAACTTTCACTTTAGAAACTTAATTTCCTGTTGGGAGAAGGAGTTCTTCAACTATGCTGTTGGGTCTCCCAATGTGTTTACAAAGTTGTACTTGCACACAGCCACCCTAAGGAATGCCCCTCTGGGGCAAGGGGTCTTCTTGCTTAATGCCTGCTACAAATAAGATAGATTTACCAAGTTCACATTGCTTGTTTATGACAAAACCTATTGTGTTTGTAGTAGCCTGTTAGACCCCTGTGGTAGTTTATGTGGATTGTCAAGTTGGCTGCAATGAGGGATTCTCAAAAGACTAGTAAAGGAACATTTTTCTCAGTGATTTGTCGAGCACTGAGCTTGTACCTCACTGAAAGAGAACCCCAAATTGGCTTGCTTTTGATTAGAATGCTTAGGCTAGTGGACTTAGCTCTAGGAGGAGGTTTCCAGAAGATACTGGTCAGAATCATGGAGGGAAGAAATATGCTGAGGCTGGAGTGGGCTGGCGCCTTCCAATGGCAGTAGGACCACATCAAACAAAGATAAGAAAGGTGAATTCTTTTCGTCTGTCTTCCAGACTTGAGAAGCCCTTCTACTTAAACGTGTCAGAATGTGAGGTTCTGCCTTCTGGAGCCTTTGGACTCCAGAACTCATCTTAGTGGCTCCTCTATTTCAGTTCTCTGGTTATGAGGCTCTCCACTTGGACCAAACCATGATAGTAGATTTCCTCATACTCTAGCAGGCTTTTGGCCTGTCTTGGGATTTCTCCACTTCTATAATCAAGTGAACCAATTTCCTTAATGAATTGAGCGTGCAAGTTGTAGTATTTCCACTAAAACTCTCTCATCCTCTTTTTAATTTGAAACACTCTACTGAACTCTTACATTCTCTGATACTTCCCTTGTTATGCTTGCTTCGTTGTATGCTTGCTTCGTTGTATTACTTGGGGTCCGTCATCAAAGGAAGGAGACTGACCCATTGTGAAAGTATAACAAAATTTATTTTCCCGTCAAGCATGGAGATCACAAGCTGACCGGTCAGTCGACTCCTTGGAGAGGCAACCCTCCCTGATCTCACAGGCTACTTTTAAAGCAAAAAGAACTGCAAACCGCAAAGTTACCATTGCTGACATCTGCCCTTTAATACCATTGGCTCACACAGGGCAAATTCAAGCGTGGGTTTTCCTGATTGGCTATCTACCCTTACCTATCTATTTTGGCCTTGATAACCGGAACTGGCCTCGGTATCAGGAATTGACAACAGGGGGTCAGGTAAGCACTGATGCAGGGGGTTAATGCAGGGGTTAGAGCAAGTCACAAATGGGTTATGTAAGCCATTTAGAGAAGCAGAATTTTGCCGTCAGGCTAAACTAGTACCAACTTTATTTTAACAATTGCTACCATGTTTCCCATTACCACTAAGCAAGCATGAGCAGGCTAGAGCAATCCAGTACTCAATCATAAGTAAACCAACCCAACAGTTACCATGACATTTCTTTTTTTTTTTTCTTATTGATTGACAAAATGATGTACAGAGAGGTTACAGTTTCATATGTTAGGCCTTGGGTACATTTCCTGAAATGTTTGTTACCTCCTCCCTCATTTCCCCTCCCCCCTCCCCCTTTCCCTCTCCCTCCATGAATTGTTCAGTTGGTGTACACCAAATGGTTTTGTAAGTACTGCTTTTGTAGTAGTTTTTCTTTTTATCCTGTGTCTCTCTCTTTTGATACTCCCTTTCACTTCCCTAGTTCTAATACCAGTATATACAGTTTCCAATGTACTCAGATAAGATACAGTGATAGTGCGGGTACAACCACAGGAAGAGATACAAGAGGATCATCAACAATAGAAGCTACTTACCACAACATTTCTATAACTACTATTATGGTTATTTCTATAGTCTATGACTATGATCATTTTTTATTGTCCATTACCATGGTTGCTACCCAGGTACAGAGGGGAACAAGGATCCCTATATTTTTAAATGTCAAACTACAAGAAACTAGTCTCATGGGTGGAGGTGCAGTCCTGTAGCATGGAATCATCACCATGGTTTAGAAGCTGTTATAATTTTAACACTAAAACTTCTATATTTAGTCACTCGGGTTCTCAGGTTAGTCCTAACAATATTTAGATTACATTTTTTTTTATTACAGTGGGCTCTGAAAATGCGTTGCAAGTGAGTATATAATATATACACAGTCTGTTATCTTCCACTAAAACTATTTGCTCAATTTAAAAACTGCTTTGCTTAGATTAGATTCCATCTCTTTTCTACAAATTAAATGACATTGTCAGTATATACGAGCCATAGCACTTTCTGGGATATAGGAAGAATGAGTTTTAGATAATATTTCAAATAATTATCCACATGGCATTGGGTAAATAACTTCATTGAATCTCATTTTTCTTGCACTAATTGTTTACTAAAAAGAGCTATTTAAAACTGAGGATATGCTCTTGAATAGTTGTGATATCTCCAAATATAGATGCAAAGCAATGTTGAAAAGAATAAACAAAGACAAACCTTGTTTTCCTAACAATTAAAGACAGCTCTATTTTAACACTTGGATTATGAATACACGGTATTCAGATAATTTAGATGATGAGAAGGAGCATTCAAATCTAACTGCTCTACAGTATCAATTGGAAGAGGCTACATTTTCTTCCCCCAAGTGGAAATCACTGCTTTGTGTTAGTATTTAAACCAGCCCTTCAGTTTCCTCTTCTTTATATGCCTTTAACAGAACTACTAATAAGTCCCTAACAACTTGGATTTTTCCCCAATAGCTTTTCTGTTTTCCATTGACAAATGAGTTTTTGCATTCCTGTATGATTGATTCAGAAAAAGAGAATACCATAAGCTTCATTTGCTCTAAATTTGGGCAGCTCAAAAATGTTCTGGCTAGAGTCCCTATTCCTTGCCAAGTAAGCTTATTTTGATGAATATGAGTCATCTGTAAAATACTGAGCATAATAGAGGGACAAAACACTTTGTAAATGAGTGGAATGGGGTCATAGGTCAGATATGAATAGATCGCTATTGTCTTAGAGTATTTTTATTATTTAATAATTAAGGTGGGTAATATAATTTCTCTATTTTAACTATTAGTTATTTGTGTTGGGTATGGGAGGGGATGTTCTGCTCTAGCATATTTGCTGCCAGTATTAAAGCTTTATATTTCTACTGTGAACACATAGAATTCACACATAATGAGACACAATATTATAAAATTCCATTAAAGGGAACTCATTTATGGGTTGAGAGGGAATAATAATGACCTCTAACTGAATGACGGCATTAAACATTTTGGGCTTTCACTTTTACTTCATAGAAATATCTCTATACAGTCATTTTAATTGAGTGTGATGATTATTTTTTTCTAAAATAGTCTAACAAGAAATGTGTATGAACATTAAGTGCTTCAATTTTAAAGAATCTATAAAACATGGATAGTCTTTGAATTAAATGAGATGTTCTGGTTATCTGCTTTGGGTTCTTCTTCCAAGAGTTTGTAATTCACACTCAAAACCTTGCTATTACTTTATGGATATGTGTGAAAATGGAAAAATGAAAGTTGTTGATAATTATTTGGGAAAGAAGAAGGGGATACAAGGAAGCATGATGGAGAGGATGGGTTTACCAATTGTATATTATGCATATAAGAGCATGGTAAGTGAAACCTCTATGTACAATAGATTTTAATAATACCTAATGGAAAGAAAACTTTCCTGATATCAGTACATTTGATCTGAACAGAATTTTTATTATTATAATTCATTTATTTTAAGTCTTTGATTATGAATTCTGTGTGTGTGTGTGTGTGTGTGACAGAGAGTTGTGAGACTTGAACTCAGAGCCTGTGTTCTCTCCTGGAGCACTGGTCCTCCAGGCTATCAAATGTCCCAGGCTTGTTTTGAACCATAATCCTCAGCTCTCAGCCTTCTGCATTGCAGGGATTATAGTTGTTTGTACATTAAGAACTCAAAAAACTCTGGCACATATTCAGCATGCAATATGTTTGTGTAACAATGATACATACTTTTTTAAAATAAAGATCATTTGTACTATATATTATGTGAAACATTCTAAAAATATTCATATTCCTACTTAGGAATAACCTTAACCAAACAAGCGAAAGACCTATGTGATGAGAATTTTGAAAATCTGAAAATGGAAATTTAAGCAGAACTAAGGAAATGGAAAAACCTTCCATGCTCCTGGATTCAGAGGGTTAACATTGTGAGAATGGCAATATTGCCAAAGGCTATCTACAAATTCAATGCAATACCTATCAATATCCCAACACCACTCTTTAATGAAATAGATGAAGCAATCCAGAAATTCATATGGAACAATAAGAGACCTTGAATAGCAAAAACAATCCTAAGCAGAAAGAACAGTTCTGGAGGAATTCCAATGCCAAACTTCAAGCTGCATTACAAAGCTATATTAATAAAAACATCTCAGCATTGGCACAAGGACAGGCCTAAAGACCAATGGAATAGAACTGAAGACCCAGAAATTAACCCTCAGACCTATGACTACTTAATTTTTGATAAAGAAGCTAAAAACATAGGATGGAAGAAAGACAGCCTCTTCAACAAATAGTGCTGGCAAAACAGGTTCAACACCTGTAACAAAGTAAAACTAGGTCCTTATATATTAGCCTGCACAAGAATCAATTCAAAATGGATCAAAAACTTCAAGGTAAAATCAGCACCCAGATAATACTGCAAGAAGGAATAGGAAACAAAACACTTGGGCTCCTTGGCACAGGACAAAACTTTCTTAATAAAGATCCACAAATGCAACAAATCAAAGAGGTTGGAAAAATGGGATTGCATCAAACTACAGAGATTCTGCATGGCAAAGGACATAGCTTGCTATATATATATATATTTTTTAAAAAAAAAAAAAAATATATATATATATATATATATATGTAGAACGCCCATAGGCTGGGAGAAGATCTTTACCAGCCATACAACAGACAAAGGCTCATATCTAAAATTCACATAAAACTAAAAAATTTAAATTCCTCCAAAACAAATCCTCAAAGAACCAACTTTCCCATGAACAAATGGGTGAAAGACCTAAAAGGAGACCTCTCTAAAGAGGAAATTAGAATGGCCAAGAGATACATAAAGAAATGCTCATCACTGACCATAAAAGAAATCCAAATCAAAACAACTCTGATATTCCACCTCAGTAAGTATGTCCATTATCAAGAAAACTAAAAATAACAGATGCTGGAGGGTATTTGGCCAAAAGGGAGCCCTACTACATGGTTGGTGGGAGTGCAAACTTGTTCAACCACTCTGGAAAGCAGTATGGAGGTTCCTCAAAAGGCTAAAACATATAGCTCCCCTATGACCTAGCAGCCCCACTTTGGAACATTTACCCAAAAGATTAAAACCAAGACCACAGTAAAGCCACCAGCACAACAATGTTCACCACAGCACAACTTGTCATCGCTAAAATATGGAACCAACCCAGATGCCCTCAGTAGATGAGTGGATTAAGAAAACGTGGTACATATATAAAATGGAATTCTATGCTTCTATCAGAAAGAATGACATTTCCCCACTCATAAGGAAATGGAAGGACTTGGAAAAAAATTATAGTAAATGAAGTGAGCCCGACCCCAAAAATCACAGACTCTATGGTTCCCTCATTGGTAATAATTAGTACTTTTCTGGGATAGTCCTAGCAGCAGATTACAATAGCTCAATAGCTACGTCCATATGAATACATAGATGATGCTAAGTGAAATGAACTCCAAGTTATGGAAACAAGGGGTTTATCATTGTTGTTGTTATTTTCAACATACCATGTGAAGTTATGCCCTTTTCCTTTTGTCTTTCTTTCCTGTGTTTTACCCTTGATATCACTGTAATGATTTTGGTACCCTAGATATTGTATATATGTGTATTGGAATTAGGAAAGTGAAATGGAATACCAAAATTGAGCAACAAAGGAGAAAAAAAAAACAAACCAATGCAACAGCAATACTAACAAAACTATATGGTGTAAACCAACTGTACAACTCATGGAAGGTAGAGGGAAATGGGGAGGGGGAAATGAGGGTGGAGGTTACAAGTGGGATAAGAAATGTACTACTGCCTACATATGAAACTGTAACCCCTCTTTACATTACTTTGTCAATAAAGAGATGAAAAAAGATTAGTGTTATTCTTAATGTTAAATTCAAGATTTAAAATCTTCTACGATAGACAAGATATAAGTAAAATGTTAAGCTAGGAATGTATGATGCCCAAAATTTCGAGTTTTTCTAAGATAATTAAGGTTAACAATTTGGAAAATATATAGTCTTTGTGAAAACTGATAAGAATTCTAAGTATCCTGTAGCTGAGTCAAAGGTGTGTGTGTGTGTGTGTTAGAAAATGAGATCAAGGATATGAATAGAGAATCAGAAATAGGGCACTGAAGATGCATCTTTAAACTGAAAACCACATTTGTCAGAAAGAGAAAGATTAAAAACTTCTATAAGCCAAATATTACTCTAAAACCAAGAGCCTCTATTTTTATACTGATCAAGGCAGGGGCTATTGATTACAAGGTTTAAATTATCAGGAAATAACAGTAAACCCAGGTGAATCTTTGCACCTGAACGACCTTGTCTTAGGCTGTGTCAAGAAGCTTGAGGCTGGGCTGGGGATTTGGCCTAGTGGCAGAAGCGCTTGCCTCGTATACTTGAAGCCCTTGGTACAATTCCCCAGCACCACATATACAGAAAATGGCCAGAAGTGGCGCTGTGGCTCAAGTGGCAGAGTACTAGCCTTGAGCAAAAAGAAGCCAGGGACAGTGCTCAGGGCCTGAGTCCAAGGCCCAGGACTGGCAAAAAAAAAAAAAAAAAAAAAAAAAAGAAGAAGAAGAAGAAGAAGAAAGCTTGATGTATCTTATGTAATAAGTTCAGCACGGTGATCCCAGTTTAAATCAGAGTCATTGAAACTAAGGCTTTCTTAGTCACCTTGATATCTGAATCCAAATTGACTTCAAAGTCAAAACTGCAGCAAACCCTTAAGTACTTCTGTGAGGCAACTGAACCTTAAGTACTTCTGTGAGGCGACTGATCTTGACCATAAGAAACAAGAAATATAAAGGCAGAAGCAGCTACCCATAAAAATATAAATCTGCATTACAATAGCATGACAGTCCTACATTAAATCTGTTAGAAAGGTATTTCTGACCATGTGGAAAGAGCAAGGATTAATCTGTGTCATTGAGAATTATGTAAGATTTTACTCACACATCTCTTAATTAAGAGTTCTTGCTATACCTGGCTTCATTTCAAAGTAAGTTGTATTATTAGCTAAATCATACAGTTTTTCTCTGTCTCATGTCTTCTAATAGCAGTGACACAAATTTGAGGAGACTAATTAGCTGAGGCTTCAAATTTATATCTCAGAAGAATAAGCTTACCGCTTCATTTTCTGAGCCATATGGCTGAGGGATCACACTAGGCAAGACCTTTCCAGCAGTGAGGTCAGAATTTCATTTATAAATAGATAATTGGAAATCCATCCATCTGAGTTCCATGGTGCTGGAGAACTAAATTTTTCAGAGAGAACTATTTAAAGATCAGAAGGATAAAAACTATCTTCATTCAACACCATATGAACAGACTTGAGAGATTCTGAAACACTTATGCAAAAATTATGTGAAAATGCATGTGTCTTTTCATTTATTCCTCTGAACTTAATCTAGATGTAGAAAAAACAATTGTGTATTATGGTTATTTAATTACAAATGAATTACTCAGCAACGTACATGGCATTTGAGAATAATAGACAATATTGGGAAGAATTTTTTTTTTGCAGGAATCAAAATGTACTTCTTTGGGCTGGGAATATGGCCTAGTGGCAAGAGTGCTTGCCTCCTATACATGAAGCCCTGGGTTCGATTCCCCAGCACCACATATGCAGAAAACGGCCAGAAGTGGCGCTGTGGCTCAAGTTGCAGAGTGCTAGCCTTGAGCAAAAAGAAGCCAGGGACAGTGCTCAGGCCCTGAGTCCAAGCCCCAGGACTGGCAAAAAAAAAAAAGAAAAAAAAAAACTTCTTTGGAGGGAGAGTAGGACTTGCTGTCAATGATTCTCAATTCTGGTTACCTATTAGAATTATTCGAAGGAGGATTCCATTAAAATGCTAATAATCACTTCTAGCTGTAGCTTTAGATTTATTTTACTGAGATAGCATCATGTTATTGATATTTTTGTAATATCCCTGTGTGATTCTAATGAGTCTGAATGTTAGGTGTTATAATCAGAGGTAGGTTCAGTATAGAACTAGAACACTGACCAGCTTCAAGGATAAGACACTTGACTTGTAGATCCTTCAAGGCATACCCAGCTGATAATAGACACGTTGACTGAGATTCATTACCATTGAAAGTAAGCCTAGGTAAGGTCTTGGTGAGGTGTGCATATGCCTAGCAGTATGACACATTGCAAAATCTAGTTGATCAATAATTAATTCCTATATTTACACACACACACACACACACACACACACACACACACACACACCACAGAACTTTGTGGGTGTCATAAATGATATAGGAAGCATTCACTTACCAAGAAACAACTATGTAAACATTTGGATGCAGGTTTCTAGTAAATAAAATTACATTTGTATCTGATAAACTGTCAACATTAAGCTCTTATATAACCATATCCTTCATACATGGCACTGGGTAAGTGCTAACACATTTTCAAAGGTATTTCCTTACCTTTTAAACACCATATTGAAATCTATTTGAGCCTCATACCAAGTTGCTGTGTGCAAACTCTACATGATTTTTTAGAACATCTACTTGTTGACAAAAACCACATTAACTATCACTGGGATAGTAGAGGGTTAAATTTGTGTTTTATCCCTCCTAGATGACTACAGCTAAGTTGTTAGAACATCACATTCAATTTTTTTTTGAAAATTTCAGCCCCAAGAAATATTTGGGTATAATTTTGATAGTCAAAACTAGGGAGTGAGGTGCTGCTGGGATCTGAGTTTGGTGATGCTGTAACTACCATGCAATATACTAGAAGGTGCCACAAGTGAGGTATGTAAAAAGGTACAATGTGACAACAGTATGGAAGTTCCAAGACCTTAAGTAACAGGAAGGAAGGCTGTGGAGTAAATGTGATGTGATGATGGAGGATTTCTTAGTGTGATGTAACTGTTCATCCTGTTTTTCTCTGCTTTCTAACTCCTATACTGATTTTTCTTTAGCTCTAAAATGAATGTAGGCATAGTAATTCAGATAAACCAAGCCTGACTGCATGTTTAAAAAAAAAGAAATCCTTGAAATAAATGGTAAGGTTTTTTTCCCCAAATATGAAAGATGAAGTTTAATGCTTCAACTATTATCAAGGAGAAGCTCAGCTATGAAAATGTGTTCTCTTTTCATCATTATGGAATAAAACATGTCTGATTAACAAAATTAAATGATGCAAACAAGCACATTACAAAGATCAAGGATGCTGAGACCATGGTACAATTCAGTCCATCACTAAATCTCACCGATATAGATTAGACAGTAATAGTAAGTGGCATCCTATTCTGGGAACAATAAAACAACCAGCATTTCCCAGATGTGTGCATGTCCCAAACACATATGGCTAGTGTATAAAGAAGTCTGTGCTGTTGCTCTGAAAATATGTGAGTGTTTAAATCATACAATTGCATTTTCCCACCTTCTAAGCCAGGAGGTATAACAATAAGATATGAAAACAAGCATATTGTGAACAAAATTACAAGCCCATATGATGAATATATTGTGCCATAACAGAAATCAAAATACAAAAGAGTGAAATTAGTTTTATTAGACACTGATGATTTCCATGACTATGTTTGCATAATCATAAGCAATTTGAGAAACATGAAGAGCTATCATAACTTTTAATGTTCAAGTGTAGTGAGGGTTGTGGCTTCTGCAATGGAATCCAAGTATAAGAGTTGTAGACTACTCTGAATGTAGAGTCTCAGGTACATAGAACCACATATTAAAAATAGATTCTCTTTTTTTAAACACTTTATACTCCACTACCTGTCCAAGAGATGATGTCTTTGTAAGAGTTATTTTTGTTTTTAACCATCAAAAGTCTATTAGAATAAACCCTGTGAAACTACCAATTACAGGTCAAAAAAACTACTCCAAGTTAGTAATTTCATATGATTCCATGCACTTTCCACATCACTGGCCATTCTTTTCTGCCTCTGCTTTTGTCTTTACACACATCTTGTGGAAACAAATAAGCTATCTGCTGAAAAATATCTCTCATATATTCTCACATTTTGGCCAGCTATTTTATCTTGCCATTATAAGAATAAACTAAGGTGTACTGAAGATTATACTGTAAGAGAAAAAGTAAGCAGAAGGCCTCATATGAGTAAATGCTTTCTTTCCTACTATAATCTACTTTTTTTTTTTTTTTATCCAGTCCTGGGCCTTAAACTCAGGGCCTGAGTACTGTCCCTAGCTTCTTTTTGCTCAAGGCTAGCAATCTGCCACTTGAGTCATAGCGCCACTTCTGGCCGTTTTCTGTATATGTGGAGATGAGTTCATTTAGTATCTTTTATGGAAACTTGGCCTCATCAAAATCTTAAGGTTTTCCCTAGTGAATACTACATTTTTATTAATTTGTGCCAATTATACAATTTGAAACTGTATTAATTTAGTTCTTGCATGAAAGCCAGTGTAATTGTTTTGACATGAGTCTCATCCCCACAAAAAGATCCTGTGTGACTAGTGTGGTCCTCAGCTGGTGGATTCAGTAATTGAGGGATGATCAATTAATCCTTCCTAAGTTCATGGCATATTTGGGAAATGATAATAACTTTTGGATTTGGGCCCAACTGGAATAAACAGTTCACTAAAGACAAGTCTGTTGGGTCTAGATTTTTGTTCCACTCCCCCCCTGCCCATCTCTCTTTGTCCTGGACTGCCATGAAAAAAAAAAAAAAAACCCTGTTCCCCCTCACCTTTATGACATGATGTCGTGCCTTAATACAGGAATTGGAAGAGCACAGCTTGCCAATCTCAGACTGAAACCTCAAAACTATAAGTCAAAATAAGTAAAACTTTCCTCTTCTATGGTATGTGAATAGGCATTCTTCTACTGTGACATGAAACTGACCAATACAGTACATAACTTTATATGATTTCTTTTCTAATGTATATTTCATTGATTAATTGTATCCATGTGTCTTTTATATTTCTTATATCTACTAAATTATAGTTATACTGAGACTGAACCTGTGCATCATCCTCTATCACCGTATAATAGAGTCAAAACACTTTTTGTTAATAGAGCAAGTGAATATGTGGATAACTTACTTTCAAAGACAAGAATAGGTTTTGGTACAACCACAGGAAGAGGATACAAGAGGATCATCAACAATAGAAGCTACAGATTCACATGACATATTGAAAGTAATTACAACAGTGATATATCACTCATTTCCATAACATGGAGTTCATTTAACTTAGCATTATCTTATGCATTCATAGGGGCATAGCTATTAGGCTCTTGTGATCCTCTGCTGTGACTAGCCTAAACCTGTAATAATTATTCCCTATCACTGTATATTATCTGAGTACATTGGAAACTGTATATACTGGTATTAGAACTAGGAAAGTGAAAGGGAATACCCAAATCGAGAGACACAGGATTAAAAAGACAAACGACTACAAAAGCAATGCTTGCAAAACTGTTTGGTATAAACCAACTGAACAACTCATGGGGGGGAGAGGGAAAAAGGAAGGGGGGAGGGGGAAATGAGGGAGGAGGTAGCAAACAGTACACGAAATGTATCCGATGCCTAACGTATGAAACGGTAACCTCTCTGTACATCACTTTGACAATAAAAAAAATGAATAGGCTTTGGGATCCTATTGTTTGAAACTTTCTTAGGTTATATTCATGGACATAGTTGGGAAAAAGTAATGGAGAAGACTATAAAGTGACATGTCAGTGTGTGTGATTCTAAAGAGTGCTGCTATTATGGACCATGTTGGGATATTTTTAAACCTTGATGGAGAGAATTTCAAGGAAAGCTTCTTTTCTCATTCCCCTCCCCTTGACCTTAAAATCCAAGTGAAGAGAGATATTAAATTAAAAGAAAAATTCTAAGGTGGGAAATCATAAAGTCAAAACCTCATCCTCTATGAATAATAATGATTAGTTCTCTAGAAGACATAGAGATTGAAGATTTGTGAGTGGCTGACAAGTTGCATTTGGTCAAATGGACAGAATCTTTTTTAAACTATAAATAACTCTTGCTAGATTTATGTTTTCCTCCATGCTTCCTTGTTATGTTAAATTAAGGAATCAAAGTAATGAAAACTATGTATAATCCCACAATCTAGCAATAAACAGTGCTAACGTATCTCTCTAATTTCTTCTTTCCATATGCAGATATACTCGAGGATACCTATGTCCTATGTAGTGAATAGTCATCTATAGTGAGAAGGGAGCATGATTACAGTGGAATAAAGTGAAAGCAAGAAGACAAGGAAAAGGCAAACTCCTGTGACTTATTTTTCTAACAGCTTATGTTATGGTTTATTTTGTTCTACTTAGGGTCATACTTTAAAATTCCTTTTGATTTCAAAATTGTTGAATTGATTCAAGATACTGCTTTGTTTGCATATGTCACACTTGGTTTAGTAATTGGTTGGTTTTTTCTACCCTTTAACTCTTGAAACTACTGTGACACTCAACTATTCATACAGAGTACTTGCCTCTATAATGTTTTCCAAAAGCAGAGTAAAGTGACTAATAAATATAAGCTTCAAATTTTTAGACAAATTGCCAAACTATTTTCAAAAATAATTATTGCCTTCTAGAAGCAGTGCGACAATAGCATTTTACACTATTCACCACGAAATATTAATAAACTATTAGAATACTGAAGGTATGTGTGTTAGCTTGATCAATATATAACCGAATCAGGATTTTAATGATTTTCATGTCTCTGATTAATCTCAGTATATGAGACTACTAGCAGTATATTCCATGCAAAAAAATGGGAGAAATCAACAATAAACCTTCTGCACCAAACCTTAACAGCACTTTATAAGGTTGTCTCATTGAGTCGTGAAGTCTTTGTTTTCTCCCAAATTCAAAAATTATGTGTCTTTTTCCAGAAAGCAGAAAGCAGTAACAGAAAACAAACATGACAAGAATACTATCCATGCAATAAAAGCCTATTGGTCTGAATTTATGAATTACTTATGTTACCCAAGACAGACAAAAATGGGCAAAATAAATTTATATCCCCCCAGGAAGGAAGAAGGCTGTTTTATTTTTAATTTTTTTGTTGCAAAGGTGATGTACATTGGGGTTACAGTTACATAAATCAGGTAATGAGTACATTTCTTTTTGAACAATGTCACCTTTTCCTTCATTTTCTTCCAGTTTTTCACTCCAGCCTCTCTCCTTTATAAGTTGTAATGGCTTCTTTTCAACATAGTATCTGGTGATTAGCACTGCTGCATTTGTTCACAGTTTGTCCCAGCAATTCTGTGCTTCCACTTCCCCTTCTCCAAAACAGATAAATGTACATACAAGACAAAAGGTACAGAAATCAAATACACCCACAAAGGAGAGGACAAAAAAGCAAGATAAGAAAAAAAAAAAAAAACCTTGTTTCCACACATGGCTGTTTTATGAAGTGGAAATGCATGAGTAGGCCACCAGTTGTTTAACCTGATCTTTGAAAGGTTACTTCTAATTTTCTATATTACATATTTCAACATTTTCTTTTCTTCACGAGTTCTCTAGAGAGAAATCTGAGAGATTGCATATCAGCTTTTGATAAGTCATACATTTCAGTGCATGGTATGAACCCCTCAGCATAATGGCTTGAATAAAGACAGCTTTATTTTTCTCTCAATACAAGAATTTCAGACAAACCACTTCTGACACCTACACAGCTACTAAATGATACAAAGCAGAGCCTGGGAAACGATACCTCATTAACTAAGTCTGTCTTGTCATCAATTTTGGCAAATAAAGTTTTATTGGAACATAACTATGCTCATTAATCCAAAGTACTGTGTATGGATCTGTTCATCAAGTTATGAAAAATGGAAGATTTGTAAGAGAAATAGCATGCCCACAAAATCTAAAATACTTATTTTCTAGGCCCATGCCCAAAATAAAACAAAACAAACATGCCAACAAATAAAAACAATTTGTGTACTAATAATAATGTATCTCTTCGCTTTCAGTACAACATAGCAAAATGGCAAGTTTCCAAGCCCAGATTATCAGAAGAAAAGAAGAAGAAGAGGAGGAGGAGAATAAAGAAGGAAGGAAGAAGGGAGGGAGGGAGGAAAGAAAGGGAGAGAGAGAGAGAGAGAGAGAGAAAGAAAGAAAGAAAGAAAGAAAGAAAGAAAGAAAGAAAGAAAGAAAGAAAGAAAGAAAGAAAGGAAGGAAGGAAGGAAGGAAGGAAGGAAGGAAGGAAGGAAGGAAGGAAGGAAGGAAGGAAGGAAGGAAGGAAGGAAGGAAGGAAGGAAGGAAGGAAGGAAGGAAAGAAGAGAAGAGAGAGGGAGAGGGAGGGAGGGAGGGAGGGAGGGAGGGAAGGAAGGAAGGAAGGAAGGAAGGAAGGAAGGAAGGAAGGAAGGAAGGAAGGAAGGAAGGAAGGGAGTAGAAGTAGCTATACCTGGCAGGTATCTTTGAGAAATTCTAATACTTCTCAGAATAAATCATCAATTTTCTATCCATCACACATTGGTCAGAAGTGTGTCATATGAAACCCTTAGCAAAGAATTGGTATTCCTAGTGACTTGTTCCATAAGAATGCCGGTAATGGCTGGGCACCATTGGCTCTCACCTGTAATCCTAGCTACTCAGGAGGCTGAAATCTGAGGATTGTGGTTTGAAGGAAGCCCAAGCAGAAAAGTCCCTGTGAGACTTTTCTCCAAGTAACCACTCAAAAACTGGATGGTGCTGTGCCTCAAGTGGTAGAGTAATAATCTTGAACACAAAAAGGTTCAGGGACAATGTCCAGGCCCTGAGTTCAAGCCCCATAACTGACAAAAAAAATACCCAAAACAAGAATGCCTATTATGGTCAACTAATAATTTTAAACAAAAAACTTGCAGATATTTCACTTTGATTTCTGTTTCCTTGTTTTGCCTTTTTTATGTAATTTTTGAGCAATATTCCACCTCTCCCTAAATAACATGCAATATCTTTCTCTACAAAAAAGTTATTATTATTATAAAGATGATTGGCAGATGAGATACCATTGCATAAGTCAGGTAATGAGCCACTTTTTTTGTACAGTGCCATCTCTTCCCTCTCTTTCTCCCAGTAGTTTGCTCCTATTCCCTCCACAAGCTATATAGTTATTTTTAACATAGTGTCTAGTGCGTATTGCTGCTGCATTTGTTGACCTTTTCTCCCTTCATTTATATACCCCTTTAGCCTCCCAAAGACAGATAAATGAACAAAGACAAACAGAAAACAAAAAAGCAACAAAGATAAAAAACCTCCTGTTTTCTTTTTCTAGTGTATATTTTGATAAATATTATTGTATATGATCAGATGCACATAGGCTTTGCATCTTTATGTTCTTCTCTCACTGTGTGTGAATGCCTAGAATCCAATATTATTCATCATGCCCTGGTGTATTTTCAATCTATTTTCTGCATGTGAGAGAAAAGATGTGCTGCTTATCTCTGAACGTGCCTTAACTTGACATGATCTTCTCTAGGTGCATCCATTTCTGTGAGAAATATTATTAAGAAACAAAGAGAAACATCTAAAATATTTTAATTGACAAAAGTAATTCTGATCTTCTTTTGATTGTTAATCATTTGTTTAGATGTCATCTACCTATGCTATTTCAATTAAATACCAGGGAATCAAAAGCTATGGTCTCAATATACCACCAACTTCAAGAGATATGGGAAAACTACTCTTGCACTTTCATTCACCTCATGTTACAATGAAACTGCACAACCTCTCTGCCAAGTTGATAACAAAGAAAACCAAGTAAGGCACTGGGGTCTGTCATCACAACAGAGCAATAATGAATGGATGGAGTTTTTGTCAGGCTAATGATAACTCCATCAAAAAAATAAGGTCTAAACAACAAAAGTAAAACAGTCCACCCAACAACAGAAGTACATGAATGCACACACAGGACTCATAGCTTATCCAGATAACCACCAAACTACCATGGGTGAAAATAAAACATATTCTAAACATGAAATAAACATGCCAGCATATAGAATGTCATAAATTATAAACTGTTTGTTCTATAATCAAAGTAATAAAAGAAAAATCCCCGAACATGAAACTCACTCATTTCCAATAGGTCCTGGTTCACATTGAGGTCCCCAGAGAATATTTAAAGCATAGCAATTTTAATTCAAACAAAATATACCATGACATTACAGGTTTACACTTGAAAATCAGAAATACTTTAAAAATTACCTAAGGTCATACCACCAAAAGTAGAAAACTCAGAGAAATTGAAGGAATGAAATTAAACCTTACAAAAATGAAATTAAAAGTAGAAAATTTTACAAAAACAAAAAAAATTCATCCTTTTATGGGGGATGAGGGGATAACCATCAATGAACTTATAGCCAGAATGGCTGGCCAGATACAATGTTACCTACAGGTACCTGTAGTTTCAGCTATTCAGGGGCCTAGGTAGGAGGATCACATTTTAAGGCTGGTCCTGGCCCAAAGCAAAACAAAACAGCAAACAAACAAAAAAAAAACAAAATAGAGGAGACTATTTAAATAATAACCTAACCTAACAGGCAGAAGTTATACTTCCAAATGGTAGACTGCTGGCCTAAGAAATACAAGCCCCTGAGTTCAAGCTTCATTTACCATTAAAAAAAAACTATAAAATCCCAAAAATATCATATTAAATGGTACAAAAATGAATGATTCTCCTTTCTCCCCTGATCAGAAAAGAACATTGCTATTCCCTCATACCATCAGATTCCAAAACACCATTAAGTTCTAATGTACAGGTCACAGACAAGAAAAAGAGAAATGAATTTACTTCCTTTTGACGATGATGGCACTGACAATGTAGAAACTCCCCCACAAATGGTCAGAAAAACAGAACACAAAACACCTTGGCACCAAGTGAAGTATCATAGATTATAAAAAAAACAACATGTCTTTATTTACTAGTAGTGAACAAGTGAAAACAAAACTTTGTAAAAATATTGCCAACAATGACATAAAAAAACTGTGATTTTGCAAAACCTATTCAAGACTTAACTTGCTAAAAGTATAGGGAAGATAACATAGATCCCCAAGTTTATACAGAGCAAGCTATCATTGTAGACAGATCCTTAGTTATTCTAAAATTTATGTGAAAAGCAAAGGCCCCAAAATAGCCAAAGCCACTTGGAAAGAGAAAAATGAACTGGAAGGAATTATTTTCACTCAATTTCAAGATTTATTATTTAGCTAGACTAATCAATACAGTGTGGTACTAACAGAGGAAGAAATACACAGATCAATATAACTGAATAGAGAGCCCAGAAATGGTTGAAAACTACAGGCAAATGATTTTCTTTTACAGAATTTCCAAGGAATCACACATAGAAAGAGCAAAAGAAATAGGTATTCATACATCAAGGTATGTGTGAATCACAATCTAAACCTTACAACTTGCACAAAAATTAACCTAGATTCTAGATGTAAACAGCAAGCCTGGGATTTTTTAATTGAATGAATTCTCATTTATTTAGGGAGTGAAGGGCACAATAAAAAATTTTACACAAAGGAAATGCACAGCCTACTTTCAAAATACAGTGAAACTGCTTGGGGGGAGCTGAGTTTCAAAAGGCCTTTCTAAGAGTATCAGCAAGTCACAGCAGAGGATCACAGGAGCCCAATAGCTATACCCTTACAAATACATAAGATAATAGTAAGTGAAATGAAGTCCATGTTATGGAAACAATTGTTGTAACTACTTGCAATGTGCCTAATTGTAGCCTTTATTATTGATGATCTTCTTGTATCACCTTCCTGTGGTTGTACCTACACTTTCTCTGTATCTTATCTGAGTATATTGGAAACCGGGTATACTGGTATTAGAACTAGGAAATTGGAAGGGAATACCAAAATCGAGAGACACAGGGTAAAAAAGACAGACAACTACAAAACCAATACTTGCAAAACTGTTTGGTGTAAATGAACTGTACAACTCATGGGGGGGGGAAGGGAAAGGGGGAGAAGAGAGGGGGGAATGAGGGAGGAGGTAACAAACAGTACAAGGAATGTATCCAATGCCTAATGTATGAAACTGTAACCTCTCTGTAACTCAGTTTGATAATAAAAAATATATATATAAAAAAGACCAAAAAAAAAAAAAAAGAAGCCAACAGTATTTCTACTACATCACCCCTTTTTTGTACAGTTTCTCTCCCTGCTTCGAATATCCAAGAAGGATGTGTTCCCAAAGAAAATATTAAATAAATTAAAATGAAAGTTGGAGATACTCTTACAAGATACTATCTGTCATTGCCTCAGTGGGGCAAAGCCTGGAGGGTAAAGCCTGGAGATTTTTAGTAAGAAAACGTAAGACAACATTCAGGACCTAAGAGATGTTTTTAAACTAAATACAAAAACCATGATCCATGAAATGAAGCACTCAAAAACTATGAGTTATCAGATTGAATCGTTTTCTATTTAAAAGACCATTCGAAGAATAAAAAGAGAAGACATAAGGTAGAAGGAATATGTTAAAACTACATATTTGACAAATCAATCAGATAAAGTACATAAAAAGACCCTTACTCTGAACAGTAATATATCATAAATGACAAATAAATATATACATAAAATTAACAATGGACAACAAAAAACTGAAATAAAAACAGCCACAGCTCCAAGCGCCAGCAGGATTCTAAGAAGCTAAATCTTTCCCATTTTGTTTACAGGAATGTAAAACTGAAATGTTAAGAACTTTTTAAAACTCAGTCTAGTGAAGAGAAAACTTACATTCACATGAAGTCTGTTTCTCATACTAGCTTTATTTGTAGTAGCCAAAGACTACAACAAAGAAATGCCCTTTGATGGGTGAATGATTAAATTGTGATGGGCTGAGATTATGGGATATAGAAAGCCATATCAAGCAGTATCATGCTCAGTGGAAAAAAAGGGAGAAAAGGTTACATACCCTGTGATTCCATTTGAGTAACATTCTCAAAGAAAGAAACCAGAGTTGCAGCTGAAGAGCTTAAGGATAATTTCAGGAAGGAGGAAAAATGAAAGTAAAAGAAGAAACAAGATGGGCTTTTTGTAGTGATGGACACAGCTCTGAATCTTCTTTGCAGTGACCACACAATGCTCTACTTGTGAGAAACTGGTGTAGAACTATGAATACACTCTGTAGCAAAGTTAATTTCCTAGTTTAGTAACATACTGCAGTTAACTTTTAGAGAACACCGGATAAATGGTACCAGTGACCTTGCCTTTACCATCCTTGCAATTTCTTTTGAGTCTATAATTTCAAAACAAATAAGTAGTAAGGTCCTGGTGCCTCACACATGTGCCTTGCTATTTAGGAGATTGATATCTCTGGACTGTAGTCCATAACTAGCCTGGACAAATATGACTATAAGTCTTTTTTCCAGTTAATCTTTGAATACCAGAAGTAGAGCAGTGGTTCACATGGGAAGCATGAGACTTGAGGGAAAATAGGAAAAAGCCAAGCAAGAACACAAGTCCTTGAATTCAAACCCCAATGTCAGCACACACACACACACACACACACACACACACACACACACACACACAGAGCTTTGAAATTATGTAACCTAGAGTGTTGTGCTTTCCTTATTTAATAAAATGATTCATTTCACATGCACAAGCTGCATCTTCATAAATAAAGCAAAGGGAATTTTTTTAAATATCTCTCCATATTAAAAGTTATTACAAATCTCTACCACTTGAACCACAGTGCCACTTCTGGCTTTTTCTGTTCATGTGGTGCTGAGGAATCAAACCCAGGGCTTCATGCAAGCAAGGCAAACACTCTACCACTAAGCTTCACCCCTATAATGGCTTTAATTCGTAAAAAAAAAAAAATCTGAAGGTGAGTCACATAGCTATATTTGAACCTATGTCATGTTAATATATATAATGATGAGCCTAGTTAGGAATTGCCAGGCCCCAGCATAGGAACAATAATAAAAGTAATGTTTTAAAGTGGAAAGATTCCAATGGAATCAGAGCAAGGACATATAGCCTAACTTGCTCAGCAAGTCATACTTGTGACACACAGGGACAAATTGATCCCTTAAGACCCTCCAGCTCAAAAATGCAGTATAAAGACAATGCAATATTTTTGTCTCAACAGGACAATTGAGAATAGCTTAATTAGTGAGTAGATGTCTTCATCGTTTGATAAAATTGTACTTGTCAGATATTCTTAAATTAGAGTTTTTAGTACATCTCTATGCTGTTAACAAGAGCTCTAACTAATGCAAAATTAGAGAAGTTATGGATCCAGATGGCAGACTAAATATATGCATTTATTTCCACTGTCCACCCAAACCCAATTGTATTACAAGGGGATGTATGACAGGAGATAAGTCTGTAATAACACTGGAAATGAGAAAGCAAATATGGTGTTTTAACAAATATCTAGAGTAAAAAAAGTAAAGTCACGTTGACGAAACAGAACAAAGAGAAACTTTAAGATGAACAGAAGAACCTTATAAAGAAAGAGAAAGCCTCCATTTGGGTGATAATTGTAAATCTTTTAGCATTTTGGGGGATTTTATTATTTCACTTAACTTCTTAGCTTCATTACACTTATGCATGGACGTAACTTTATTCTTTCCATTGTGTCATTAATTTCCATTGTGCCATCTATAGCATAGTCCATCTGACTTCACCTAAGTTATTTCCAAAAGCAGAATGTGTGATGGAGTATGTATTTTTAAAAGTGTGATTTTAAATATTCTTAAATGTTTAAGTGAGGGACTAACTTCAGTGGAAAGTAAGGGAAATCAATTCAAACATTTTCTAATATGAGACCACCACAGTTGACTATTTAGCCAAAGTGGGACATTTTGAGGTACTTATACCATGTGTCTACAAACTATTCATCCATTGTCAAAGAGAAAGAATTCATTCTATAGTTCCCATTCTGCTTCATGTAACATGTGCAACAATCACATGGACTCACATGGGATTGTCCGTAAAGCCCTGGGAAAGAAGCAAAAGGTACTCAACACACACTTGGAGGAGCTGATAATAGCAACGTGGTTGCACTCCTGTAAAACTGTTTACCAAAGCACTGCCTAATTAGAGATCAAGACAAAAGGGTAGAAGGCTACAACCTTCTGAGGTGAAAAACGATTTTTTTAACCACTGATATGAAATATTAACTGAAAATAACAAATCAAAGAATAGTTGGACAAATGGGACTACATAAAATTGCAGAGCTTCTGCAGGGTAAAAGACATAGCTTGCAATATAAACAGAAAGCCCAAAGATTGGGAGATCATACAACAGACAAAGGCCTCATATCTAAAATATACATAGAACTCAAAACATTAAATTCCTCTAAAACAAATCCTCAAAGATCCAACTGCCCTCTCAACAAATAGGCTAAAGACCTAAAAAGAGACTTCTCTGAAGAAATGAGAATGGTCAACAGAGACATGAAGAAGTGTTCTACATCATTGGCCATAAAAGAAATGCAAATCAAAACAACCTTGAGATTCCACCTCACCCCAGTAAGAATGTCCATTATCAGGAATAACAAATGCTGGGGGGGATGTGGCCAAAATGGAACCCTACTACATTGTTGGTGGGAATGTAAACTTGTTCAACCACTCTGGAAAGTGGCCTGGAGGTTCCTCAGAAGGCTAAACATAGAGCTCCCCTACGACCCAGCAGCCCCACTTTCAGGCATCTACCCAAAAAATTACAAGCAAGATCACAGTAAAGCCACCAGCACAACAATGTTCATCGCAGCACAATTTGTCATTGCTAAAAATATGGAACCAACCCAGATGTCCCTCAGTTGATGAGTGGATCAGGAAAATGTGGTACATATGCACAACGGAATTCTATGCCTCTATCAGAAAGAATGACACTGGCCCAATCATAAGGAAATAGAAGGACTTGGAAAAAAATCATACTAAGTTAAGTGAGCCAGACCCAAAGAAATATGGACACTATGGTTTCCCTCATATAGAATAATAAGTACAGGTTTAAGTTAGTCATAGCAGAATATCACAATAGCCCAATAGCTATACCCATATGGACACATAAGGTGATGCTAAATGAAATGAACTCCAAGTTATGGAAACAAGTGGTATATCATCATTGGCTATTTTTAAAGCTTTCATTTCATATAAACTTCAGCATCTCTTTGTCAGAAAACAATTCTGAAGTTGGACTTGGATTAGTTTGTACTAATTGATTAATCTGGAAAGATGTTTGCATAACATTTTTTATCCTACTATTATTATAGTTTCCCATTTGCAGTCACTCTAGTCAACTTTTATATTCTTCAGGTGTATTTTGTATTTCTCTTCATATAGGTATTGCATGGTTTTGTTAGACTTACCCATTACTATCACCACCATCATCATCATCCAAACATAATTGTTAGTATATTTTAACATTGTGTTTTCCAGTTGAAATTACTGTATGATGATCCAGTCTTTTGTATGATGATTTTCTATAAGGACCATTTTGCTAAGTGAATAAGAAGTTACATATTTTCATAACTTTCTATTTTCTTAGTTCATTTGAAATTATGAGATATCCAACCATGGTATACTACTTACCTACACTTAATCACATTATACTTTTCAGAATTTTTTTTTTTTTTTTTTTTTTGCCAGTCCTGGGCCTTGGACTCAGGGCCTGAGCACTGTCCCTGGCTTCTTCCCGCTCAAGGCTAGCACTCTGCCACTTGAGCCACAGCGCCGCTTCTGGCCGTTTTTTCTGTATATGTGGTGCCGGGGAATCGAACCTAGGGCCTCGTGTATCCGAGGCAGGCACTCTTGCCATTAGGCTATATCCCCAGCCCTCAGAATTTTAAAGAATTGTTTCAAAGCAAGACTGTATAGTATCATTGAATGTAGATAATGTTCACACCTTCAGCTAAATTTATTCATAAACTTCATGAAATTATTCATGATATGAATGTGTAAAGCTGAGTCCAGGTAAATCAATGATGGCTTTATAAGACTTCCCTCATGTTCAATAGGATTTGTTATTTTTTAAGGGAGTTGCTGGTAAAGTCTGCATCAAACTGACTAGGCTAGCTGATAGCTGATATTTATGCCTAAATATAGTATAGTACAAATTAAATATAGTATAGTATTAGTGCATGTTAAATACATAGTATTAAATATATTAAAAATGGTATAGTACAAAGTACTTCTGGGGGTGGGTTTCTGGAAGATTTGATTGTTTGATTCAGTGGAATGAATAAATATCTGCCACTCCTGGGAAGTCATCATCTAATGCATGAAGGAACAGAAAAGTAGAGGAAGGGTGGGTGGATTTGCTCCTTGTTTAGGCTACACATCTAACTTTTCTACCATTCCCAATCCTCCTCCAATCCTCAGATCATTGAGCTTAAACATAGCCCAGGCTGGCTCTTTAGCTCACAGGTGAGCAAATTACAGGACTTCTGAGCTTTCTCAATGGTATAAGGCAAGTTCTTTGATAAACTTCCTGACTATTCTTTGGAATCCAATAGCATGACATGGAATTAAATTGGACTAACTTGAAGCTTATGTGCATGTTACTGAAATTCAAAGGCATATTCATTGAGACTTAACCACCATCTTTTTCTTCTGTAAAAATAACTGAAAAATGGTGGCAATTTGCCACAACTTGATTATGTTGAAATAGAGTTGATATCAATCTGTTTTGTTTAGGGTGATTATGTTGAAGTAGACTTGATTTCAATCTGTTTTCTTTAGGGTGATGTTTGTCTCTTTTGGCCATATTTGGGACATATTTTTGGTTGTTCCAATCTTACTATTCCTCTGGGTCACTAGTATAAACTGAGTAGACCAACTGTAGACAGTGTTTAAGCTCATGAAAGTTTTTTCAAGGGGAAGATTCTCATGACAGCAAAAGGAGCCAGGAGAAAATTATGAAGATTTCCAAGTTCAGTAGCATCTGAGAGAAAAAAAAACTCACAAAATTGGAAGGGATCTCCAAACAATAGACTTGAAAAACTGGAATAAAATCTAGGACATGGTTGTGAGGAAATAACAAGGGGAAATTTTTTTTAGAATGAATGAATTTTGCTGGTGATCTTCACAACAAGGCCAAATATTTCATACAATTTGAGAGTACTTAATCTGTGCTTACTTTACTGTTATATACTTGTGAATTAATAATACAGACTGAATAGTTTAGAACACCTTTGTACTTTATAAAATCAAAGAAATAAAACACTGTAAATTAGTCTGACAAATATCTCATATAGAACCAGTTGCACATAGCAGTTCTCCAGGCTGAGCTTTTCATTTCTCATGTAGTTTGGTTCTGCTTAGAATTTAGTTTCATAAACCTCCATTGGACTGAAACCAGGTTGTGGGTATTGACAATGAGTCTCTGAAAACTCATGAATAATTACCCAGACTAATTTTGTTATACTTCTGACCCAGGCATTGAGCTGAGGGCTGACTTTGAGCAATCTGGATGGCTTTCAGAAGCTTTATGTGTTTATCTACCTTTCCCCATGGACCATCACTCAGAGAACAGCTGTATCTAATTCCAGAAAACAAACTTCTGAACCATGAACCACTAGACACTGAATGAGTTGGGCCAACACTCTGTCTAAATGAGAATCACAAATTCAGGCAACATTGCTTTGGCACTATTCATATTTGAAACAACACTATGGTTCAAAGTTAAGAATGCAAATAGAGAGATCATATGTGCAATTGTTAGTAAGTCTGGTCCTAGAGCCTGGATCTACCAATGTATTAAAGCAGAAGCAATACAGTAAAGTACATGTCCTATAATTTTATTAGATAATAGATTGCTTGAAGAGTGAAACTCAAATCAGTACTGAGTTTCTTTGTATCTACTATAAATTTGCCATAACCTCGTAGCAGTTTACAAAAAAAGATGAGTTATTCACCTTCCAGACTACCCTATATCCTTCTTTATAAACTTTATTAGAGTTCTCCAGTTCTCTGTGTTAGCCATGTGATTGATTTGACCAATGAAATTTTAGCAATTGTAGCATAAACAGAAGTTAGGAAAGATGTTGAGTGAATAAGCCATTCTTCTCTTGCTTCTCTAAGATTTTCATGAGAATCTTCTAAAGATAAGTCAGTCACATACCGAAAGATCTCAGATGCAAAACTAAGTCACCATAGCAATTCCAGCTTCTGTCTCCATTTGACAGTAGTCTGTCAACTTTCAGATTTGTAAGACTGAATGACCCCTACTTTGCTTGAGACAAATGAGACAACCTAGTTCACATCAGTTAAACTTCTCAGTCAAAGGAGCCAACTAAATATTTATTTCTATTTTGTGTGCCAGTGAAGTTTGTGTTTGTAACACGGCATACTTGAATAATTGAAACAACTATCTTCTCTTTTAATCAGATTTCAAAAATCTTGTGTACCTTTTTGGTTAATAGGATATGATACCAAGGAAAGACAGAAAGGATCTAAACTACAAACACTGACTTTACTGAATCTGCTATTTATTGGTTTTGTGACACAGGGAAAAATATTTAACTTCATGGTGTCAGCCAACTGAGTAATTATGTGGATTAAAAGATATGTTATGAGAAATTTTCTGTGACCTAAAACAGATGACTTAATCACCATAGTCTCAGTCTTCATTAGCAAACTGAGGTAGACAATTGTTACCCTCCAGAGCAATTTTGAAGATTAAAAAGAACACCAAAAAAAATATAAAGCATTTCAACAAGAGTTCAGGAGTTAGAAAGTATTAAGTGTTAAACTGATTAATATATGCTAAAATAATTTGTAGTATTAGTTACTCTTTAACTTTGACAATAAAAGTGAGACAAGGAGCCCAGTATATTTTGGTAAAATGCCTTAGATAAATGGTAAAAAGTTCTTCAAGGCCCAAGATGACTGATTGTATGCCCTATGGTCCTTTCATTAGCACAAATGATTTGTTAGTGACAAATTAGCTATTTGTAATTTTAGAAAGAGAAAAAATAGCCAGGAAAAGAATTTTAATAGGTAGGTTTCATTTTATTAAGTGAAGCAATCAGAGAGGTAAAGTATCTCTATTGGTCAAAGGAATTGTATAAGACTCAAGTCCTTGAAAATGTCACCATGAAAGCCAGAAAGGAAAAAGCCAGTCTAAGCATTAGGATGCAAAAGAGAGAAAATGGGTAGAGTTATGTAATGACAAATAATGTGTAGGATTACGTTATGCCAGAGAATTCTTTCAGTAGATGTTACAAGCTTGGCATGGTGGAATATGCTTGTAATCAGACCACTTGAGAACTGAGATAGAAGGCTCATGAGTTTGAGATCAAGCTTGGCTACACAGTGAAGTAAAGACAAAAAAGAGAGAAAAAATGAAAGAAGAAAAGAAGGAAGGGAAGGAGGGAGGGAGGAAAGAAGGAAGGAAGGAGGAAAGAAGAAAGAACGGAAAGAGGAGAGGAGGTAGAAAAGAAAAGAAAATTTTAAGGTAATGTCTGCATTTATAAGATTTTCTCTTATCCTGAATGTAATAAAGCAGTTTGTATAAGGCCGGAGGTTGTAAATTATCACCTTCCAACACAGACATAACATGAGAAAGTTTGTTTGCAGAGAATTCTAGATTTGGGCTCCAGAAAGTCTATGCTACTAACAATTTAAGTTAGGTCGATGAATGTGGCAAATGAACTACAGCAGAGAAGGAAGAATAAAAAAAAATAATAATAAGGATAGCCCAGTCCAGGAAAATTCTGGGAAGAATTCATTTTCACCCAAAGCTAGAGAAGCAGGGCTGAGGATATGGCCTAGTGGCAAGAGTGCTTGCCTTGTATACATGAAGCCCTGGGTTCAATTCCCCAGCACCACATATATAGAAAACGGCCAGAAGGGGCGCTGTGGCTCAGTGGCAGAGTGTTAACCTTGAGCAAAAAGAAGCCAGGGACAGTGCTCAGGCCCTGAGTCCAAGTCCCAGAACTGGCCAAAAAACAAAAAACAAAACCAAAGCTAGAGAAGCAGTTCTGACTGCAACTGCTCAAAAGGTGAAGGAGAACATATGAAGACTATGAGCCATCAAACAAAAGCAGCTACACGAGCACTAGTGGGTCTTTAGGAAGTATTTCTCTTTTTAGTTGGAGACAATTCTAAATACCTGTAGAATTTTTTTATAGGATGAGTGAATACAGTCATAATATTCAATGTAGCTATGTGAAAATAAGAACTACATGTTGAAGAAAATAGGTGAGTGAGATAAGGAGAACAATAGTGACATTGATGGAGATGCATTGTAATCTGATATATTGAGTTAAAACTCATTCATGTAACTACTGACAATAATTAATAAAAAATAAAATATTGGGCTGGGAATGTGGCTCAGGGGAAGAGTGCTTGCCTGGCAAGCATGGAGTCCTAGGTTCTATTCCTCAGCACCACATAAACAGAAAACACCAGAAGTAACACTATGGCATAAGAGGTAGAGCAAAAAGAAGCCAGGAACAGTGCTCAGGCACTGAGTCCCCAAGCCCCAGGAGTGGCAAATAAATGAAGGAATGAATGAATGAATGAAAATAAAAGCTGGGAATATGGCCTAGTGATAGAGTGCTTGCCTCGTACACATGAAGCCCTGGGTTGGATTCCTCAGCATCCATATATAGAAAAAGACAGAAGTGGTGCTGTGGCTCAAGTGGTAGAATACTAGCCTTGAGCAGAAAGAAGCCAGGGACAGTGCTCAAGCCCTGAGTTCAAGCCCCAGGACTGGTAAATAAAAAGAAAGAATTTTCCCTACCAGCTTTCAATGGGTCTGTGAGTCAAGTGGTAAAGTGCTAGCTAGCCTAGAGCTAAAGAGCTCAGGAGTGCCCAGGCCCAGAGTTCAAGTGCCACAACCAACAACAAAAAAGAGATAACTTTGGCATCACACCTGCACTTGTTAATTTCATTCTGCTCTCATACAAACTGTTGAGTTAGATTTAATCTTAAAAGCATAAAATAAAATACGCTGTGTGTTTAGCAATGTGAGGAATGTGGTCTACTATAATTCTTTTTAAATGTCCCCCAAGGGCCCATGAATCAAAGTCTTGGTTTCCAACTGCATTGCTTTTAGGAGATGGTTGAACATTTAAAAACTAGAGACCAGTGGGCAGTGTTCAGTCACTGAGACTGTGCCCTGAGAGGTGATGGTGGGACTCATAATTATTCTTATGGTTTTCTTTTTTACTTTCTGGCCATGATTGAGTAGTTATTTCCCACCATTTACTCCAATTATATTATGCATTACACAATACTACAGAATACTATATATAGGCCCAAAGAAATGATACCGTCCAATCAGTCACTAAAAGCTCTCAAATCCAGGACCCAAGTGAAGCTTTTCTCTTTATAATGTCAATGTCTTGTGTATTTGTCTCAGTAATGAAAAGCTGATTGTCACAATGCTAGTTGAAAAACAAAATTATCCATGAGAAAATGTTTTACACTTCTAAGAGTGAGTTTGATATACCCAACACCCTCCAGCAAATGCTGCCACAAACACTAAGATATCCCAAGTTTTTTTTTTTAAGTAGAAAAGATAACTGCTCCAGAGTGGGAGAGGCTGACTCTGAGTCAATGTATACCACAAACACTTGCCCAGACTTGAAGATTTAAAAAAAAAAAAAAGAACTTGGCTAGTGAGAAGAATCTTGTGAACAAGAAAAGAACAAATGATGCTTTTAAAGTGTCACAGAAAAACAGATGATCTATAAAAATAAAATCATCCCCTTTTGTGAATTCTGTCTAGCTTGTGTCATAAAATCAGCCTTGGTGTGTAACAGCTGAGCAATGACTAGACGTGTTAGAGTAATGCTATCCTCCACCCATGGCTAGTGACATGCTTTCATCACCTAATCATTTTGCTAACAATTATTTTCCATCTCATTTTAGAGTTCCCTGGGGAATGGGTTTAACTTTTCCTTCTATTTGATAGAGGAGCAATTATAATCAGAGTACCTAAAAATAAATAGATAAGAGACCTGAAACCTAGTCCCAGAACTGCCAGTATACAGAACTTTAACTATTTAACTATTCTTTGAAGACAGCAACAAAGTTCAACTAAAAAGATATTATTTGTTAACAGGTTTCTGGTCAATTTCATCTTAATAAAACTATTACAGAACAACCACCAAATGCAACAGAATAATTGACATCAATAGAGAATAGATTTTTTTCTATAAGTCTGAACATCCCACAATGAAGTAGCCTCAAAATTAACACGAGGTTCCATCTTTTGGTACTATAGATGATATTTCACTATAATACTTTCAGGTTTCTTCAGGTCAGATATAAACAAATGTTACCATTTAGACCTATTGATTCATTAGGAGATTAATTCAATCAATATGTATTTTTAAGCATCACTCACATAAAAAGGTCTTACTCTAGATACTGAGGGTTGGAGAATGAAATCAAGAAAAAGAAATTTTCAGCCAGCCCAGAACTTTTATTTTAACATATAAATAAATATTAGAATTCCTTAGCATAAACCTTATTGAAAATGAACTTTGAGAAAGAAAGATGAAAGGTGAGAGGATGGAGAGTTTCTAGGTAGATGAAAGAAAAGTTGTGAAGAACCTCAAGCAACTCCCATCCCTTTTCTTAAAGGAACTGCAAGACAGCTGATGTGGCTGGAGGAAAATGAACAAGGAGGAAGTATGAGATAAAATAATTAGAGAATAACGGGACAATATAGTGAGGTTATGCTAGGTTTGGATAGGAGAAGAGAAAGGTGTGTTTAATGTGGGATTAGTCAACCCAAGGATGTACTAAGAAATCTCTCTAGATATGTTGATCAATGACAGACAATGCCACAAAATGAGCAGAAAACTGAATTTAAAGAAGATGGAGGTGAAGTTTCCTGGTTCAGTAAGAGAAAATGAAAGGACACTTTGGGAGTCAAGCCCACCTTTAAAGGACTGATTATGGTGCATCATGAAATTTAAGCTGGAAAGAGAAAAAAATGAATGTTAGAGGGAGGAGGGAGGAAGAAAGTGAAAGTTCAATGTAACCTAAATGACAGTGGTAGAAAGGAAAGAGAAACTACAAGGTAGTCATGTGAGACAAGTCATAGTTCGGGGGAGAGAAGAGATTAGGATGTTTATGAAGACAACAGGATTAGGGCCCCAGCTGAAGAAGGTAAAGGAAGTGAGAACATAGGAGAATGGAGAAGCGATGCTACTAGACAAATACTCCACAGCATTATTCAAGTATGAGGTGAAATATCAAGACAATTGTGGCATGTATCAACTACATTTGGGGAGGGGGAAGAAAAGCATACGAGAATCTTGAAATTTATATTTTGGTGTAACTATGGATTATTTTTGCTGTTGTTAATGTCATAATGGATTAGATCAACAGAGTATTCACTGTGCTTCATCTGAATTGATTTATAAAGGAGGTTTTATGTTGCGGTCCCATTCCTCACATTGCTAAGCATTAGAATCTCTCTTGTGTTTTTCTTAGTGCGCACAGGGCAGCATGTTTTATGGTATTGACCAAAATCTCATTTATGGTTCAGTTAAGGCAGTAGAGGAAACATGGTACATGGCAAGCTCTTCCATTCTTGATGGTCTGAGCGCCAGTGCTAGCAAGCCAAAACCAATTAAATCAAACAGGAGAGCAAAGGGAAAAGGAGATTTAGTTCATGCATATGAGGAGACTAATTCCTCCTGCTCAACAAAATCTATGGATATTCAAATACCAAAGTAATTGTGTCTCACTGACCAGGAACTTTCTGACATGTTACTGTCTTTCAACTTTCTTTGTGACTCACGGAAAAGAAAATGCCAGTCAGAGCATTCAAATTCACAAAGGTAAAAATCACAGTTTTATCAGAGAAATGGCACAATTGTCTTCATAGTTTTAGTCAAACATTTAATTTATTTTCTGTCTATTCATTATGTCCTCCCTAAGGCAGGTGGGCAACTTGCTATGTGCTGTCATGTTAGCTGAAAGTAGAGAAATGTACATGGGGCAACTGTAAAAGAGTTAAGTGCAGAAGATGTGGATAGAGAAGGAACAGCAAAGGATGCTTGATATGATTGTGAAACAGTCTTATATCCCAACTAAATTTATCTAGAGATTGTCATCCACAACTCAAAATGTATTGTTATTTTTGGTGCAATATTTCTTGTCTGAAGGATTTTTACCCCCTCCTGGTCCTAGGACTTGAACTTTGGGCCTGGGTGCTGTCCCTGAGCTCTTCAGCTCAAAGCTAGTTTTCTACCACTTCAATCACAATGCCACTTCCAGTTTTTGAGTGGTTAATTGGAGATAAGACTCTCACATACCTTTCTTCTCTGGTTGGCTTTGAACATCAATCCTCAGATCTCAGACTCTTGAGTACATAGGATTACAGGTATGAGCCACCTGTGCCTGACTGAAGACTTTTTATAAACTGATAGTGTAAAGTGATTGATCACTTTTCTCTCTGCTAACAGTCTAAAACAATAGATTGCTTTCTTTCTCTTATGTATTAAAAGGGAAAAACATGGTTTGACACCAGCAGAGGTTGTCTTTTATTAATGCATATCTACTTAAACTAAAATTAATATAAATTGTAGATAAGATGTTAAGATTATATGTCCTTGAACTGAGAAAGATGGTTTTACATGCTAATATAATGAAATTATATTTTGAAGTGCTCCTTTGTGACTTGGAAAATATAACATAAATGTTTTTAAATTACTTAAAAATAAAAGTAGTATATGAAGTTCAAGGTCAAGTTGTAAGATCTTTTGCTAATTTATGTTTGTCAGAAAGAAGGGCAATCTAACATCCAGATAAGACTGTTTATGTGAAAAGGATATGAGATTATAAAAAAGAACTAAAAGTGATCAAGAATAGCAAAAAAGGTAAATAAACAACATCAAATGGTGAAAGCCTAAGACAAATAAAAGCAATGGTAATTCAAGAAGTTGAAAGATAATAGCAAATAATGACCTGAAATGTTAATTCAAAAGTAAGGATTGTTAGCTAAGTGCCAGTGGCTCACACCTGTAATCCTAGCCACCCAGGAGGCTGAGATCTGAGGATCATGGTTCAAAGCCAGCTTGGGCAGAAAAGACCTCATGAAACTTTATCTCCAACTAATTAACTCAAAAACCAGAACTGGCTCTATGGCTTAAATGGTAGAAAGCTAGTCTTGAGTACAAAGAGGCTCAGAAACGGTGCCTAGGCCCTGAGTTCAAGCCTGAAAACTGACAATAATAACAATAAAAAATAATGATTATTATTAGTTTTTATGTTTTCTTACATTCATCTTTTACTAATTTGTGCTTTTTTAACTTTTAAATTGTCTTTAAGTAGTTCTACAAGAAGGTTTCAATTTATCATGCCACTTTATAAGTATAATACATCTTAATCAATCTCACTCTTTTCTTCTCCCTCTCATCTTTCTCAAATGAACCCCTCCTCTCAATTTTCCTGGTTTCATTTTCACATATGTGTGTGTGCATGTGTGCGTGTGTGTGTACATGTCGTATTATGACTGCATTTTCCCAACCTTCTTCTCTCCATTTGTATTTTATGCTTTTAATCAGTCTATGACTCAATCCAACATTAGGAGGAAAGCAGTGAACTTTAGATTTCCCTCTGTCCTTATATCGTTATCTCAACAGCCAAGGAGATGAGGCAGCTCAGCTCTCAGAAGTCTCAGTCCTCAGTTTCCCAACCACTTTCTTGCTTTCCCTGGATCACACTCAGTGAAGCCATTGACAACTAGATGTTTCATTCATTTATGTTGGCCCAGTCTTACCTCATTTGCAATGTGAATAATACATTCTCCTATAATTCAAACTTGTTATTACTACCGACACAATCATAATCTGAATCCAACATCTGGTGTGTGAAGCTGAAAAGCTCTAAGGAAAAAAACAACAACAAATTGAAAACAAAAAGTATAAAGTAAAAATCCACTGTTTCATGAAATCTTTGCCAGGTCTAACGCTGGGTCAAACACAGTTGGCAAATCTCTCCTGCCTTTGACACTCCACAGCACTTTATCTTTTCTCTCTCTTGGAAGCAAATTCTATTCCATCTCACAGCTCCCATAAAGGGAGTAAGGCAAAAATGAAGAATCTACATTGCTCTCCAAAACGCACTACCCTTTTTGAGCTCTATAACAAGAACTCAATGTGAAGCCTCATCCTGTAGAGAACTCCACTGGCTAAACTCATAACCAACTGAAAATAGTGATCAATCTTTCCAAGCTTGCTATTATTTCTCACCAGAGCTGTGAATAAGGTGGTGCTAGTGAGTTATCATGAAATGCATGATGAAAAGACATTTTAATCCTAGTACCTAAAACAAGATGCTCATTTTCTCTCACACCAAATTATTAGCCTCTTATTTGAAGCTTGTTGATTCTAAATCCAACATTATTCTGATGTGCAACTTGCTACTCATCCTCCTATGATTTATTAAAACAAGAGAAACACCTAAGTCAAAAACAGTACCTCATTCACCAAGAGATGAGATAATATAAAATGAATGGTCAAAGGATACAGTTCTCTCAGAATAGTACAAGAAATGTATCCAATGCCTAATGCATGAAATGGCAACCGCTCTGTACATCAATTTGACAATAGATAAGAAAAATAAATAAATAAAATTTTTATTTTTTTTCTAATTTTTATTATCAAACTGATATACAGAGAGGTTACAGTTTCATACGTTAGGCATTGGATACATTTCTTGTACTGTTTGTTACCCTGTCCCTCATACCCCCCTCCCTCCTCCCCTTTTCCCTTCCCCCTCCCCTGAGGTGTTCAGTTCACTTTCACCAAACAGTTTTGCAAGTATTGCTTTTGTAGTTGTTTGTCTTTTTTTACCCTGTGTCTCTCAATTTTGGTATTCCCTTTCAATTTCCTACTTCTAATACCAGTATACACAGTTTCCAAAATACTCAGATAAGATTACAGAGATAGTGTAGGTATAACCACTGGAAGGTAATACAAGAACATCATCAATAATAGAAGCTACAGATACACATGGGACGTTGAAAGTAGTTACAACTGTGATGTAACAATCGTTTCCGTAACATGGAGTTCATTTCACTTAGCATCATCTTATGTGTTCATAAGGGTATAGCTATTGGGCTCTTGTGATCCTCTGCTGTGACTTGCCTAAACAGGTGCTAATTATTCCCAATAAGGGAGACCATAGAGTCCATGTTTCTTTGGGTCTGGCTCACTTCACTTAGTATAATTGTTTCCAAGTCCTTCCATTTCCTTACAAATGGGGCAATGTCATTCTTTCTGAGAGAGGCATAAAATTCCATTGTGTATATGTATCACATTTTCCTGATCCATTCGTCTACTGAGGGGCATCTGGGTTGGTTCCAGATTCTAGCTATGACAAATTGTGCTGCGATGAACATTATTGTGCTGGTGGCATTACTGTGATTTTGTTTGTGGTCTTTTGGATAAATACCCAAAAGTGGGGCTGCTGGGTCATAGGGGAGTTCTATATTTAGCCTTCTGAGGAATCTCCATACTGCTTGCCAGAGTGGCTGAACCAGTTTACATTCCCACCAACAATGAAGTAGGATTCCCTTTTGGCCACATCCCCTCCAACAATAATTTTTTAAAAAGAAATGAAACTTCTGAGTTCTGTGCTGGTGGATCATGCCTGTAATCCTACTTACCCAGGTAGCTGAAATCTGAAAATGAAGGCTTAAAGCCAGCCCAGGCAGACAAATCCAAAAGACTTTTTTAAATTTAAATTTCATGGAAAAGGAGATGAACAGAGTGGTTACAGTTACATAATCCAGGTAATAAGTAAATTTCTTTTTGAACAGTGCCACCCTCTTGTTTTCTCCTACTTTTTCCCCTCCTGTCTCCCCTATTCATCCCCGCAAATTGTATAGTTCATTGCTAACATAGTGTCTAGTAATATCACTGCTGAATTGGTTTCATCTTTGTCCCACCATTTCTATGCTTCTGCTTCACAAATCAGATAAACTTAACATAGGACAAAGGGTACAGAAATCAAAAAAGCAACAAAAGGGAATAAACCAAAGCAAATATAGAAAAATAAATAAATAATTTCAAAGTGTGCAATAAAAATCCTCTTGTTTCCATTTCTTAGAGTTTATTTCAATAAGTAGAATTTTTTTTTTTTTTTTTTTTGGCCAGTCCTGGGCCTTGGACTCAGGGCCTGAGCACTGTCCCTGGCTTCTTCCCGCTCAAGGCTAGCACTCTGCCACTTGAGCCACAGCGCCGCTTCTGGCCGTTTTCTGTATATGTGGTGCTGGGGAATCGAACCTAGGGCCTCGTGTATCCGAGGCAGGCACTCTTGCCACTAGGCTATATCCCCAGACCCTCAATAAGTAGAATTTTAAAAGATCATATACATCTAGCTATTCAGACATTGTAATCCACTCTTAAGATTATCCTCCTTTGTTCTCACTGTGTGAATGTTTAGACAACTGTTTAAACATGTCCAAGTTAAATTATTTTTTGCTATCCATTAGGCTTATTTGTAGGTTGATTCTAGTTATTACAAATGAACGAAATCATGCAGTCTATGTTTCTTTGGGTACAACTTGCTTTGCTTACTGTAATTTTTTTCTAAGTCTTTCCATTCTGTCATTCTTCTGACAGAAGCACAGAATTCCACTGTGTATATATGCCACACTTTCTTGATTCATTTATCTACTGAGGGGCATCTGGATTGATACGATATCATAGCTATGGCAAATAATGTTGCAATGGACAGCTTTGTACTGTAACCAGAATTGACCTGAGGACCAATGGAAGAAAATAATGACCAAGAAATGAACCAACAGGCCTACAACCATACAATCTCTGATAATGGAGCTGAAAACAGAGAATGGAAGAAAGGCAGCCTCTTAAACAAATGGTGGTACCAGAATTGGCTCTGCATGTGCAGGAAACTAAAGTTAGATCCTTATTTATCACCCTTCACCACTTTCAATTCCAAATGGATCAAAGACGATAATGCAAGACCAGATACCCTGAAAATATTTCAGGAATGGATAAGGGAAACACTAGGCCTCCTTGGCATGGGTAGAAACAAACCAAAGAAAGATTGGGTAAATAGAATTGCACCAAACTGAAGAGTTTATGCATGGCAAAGGACATAGCTAGCAAGATAAATAGGAAGCCCACAGAATGAGAGAAGATCTTTGGTAGCTATGTACTAGACAAGGGTCTCATATCTAAAATATATTTAGAGCTCAAAAAAAAATTAAATCCCTCCAAAACAAATCCTCTAAGAAACAATAACTTCATTAACAAATGAGCTAAAGACTTAAAGGGGGACTTCTGTGAAGAAGAAATAAGATTGGCCAATCGGCACATCTCTGGCCATAAAAGAAATGCAAATCATGATATTCGACAAAGGCACTAAAGACGTACAATGGAAAAAACATAGCCTCTTCAACTACTGGTGCTGGAAAAACTGGGCAGCCATTTGTAGAAAACTCAAAGTAGACCCTAGCCTATCACCATGCACCAAGATCAACTCAAAATGGATTAAGGACCTCAACATCAGACCTGAATCCTTGAAACTACTGAAGGACAGAGTAGGAAAGAAGCTAGAACTTATAGGCACAGGAAGAAACTTCCTGAATATAGTCCCAGGGGCACAACAAATAGGGGAGAGTCTCAAGAAATGGGACTACTACAAAATAAAAAGTTTCGGCACAGCAAAAGACTTAGCCACCAAACTAGAAAGACAGCCAACCATATGGGAAAGGATCTTTACCAGCACAGCAATAGACAAAGGCCTAATATCCATCATCTACAGAGAACTCAAAAAACTAACCCCCTTCAAACTCAGTATACCAATTATTAAATGAGCAAAGGAACTAAAGAGAGACTTCACAGGAGAAGAGATAAAAATGGCAATGAAACATATGAGGAAATGTTCAACATCCCTGGCAGTAAAGGAAATGCAAATTAAAACCACCCTGAAATACCACCTCACCCCAGTTAGAATGGCCTATACTCTGAACTCAGGCAACAACAAATGCTGCAGGGGATGCGGGGAAAGAGGAACCCTTCTCCACTGTTGGTGGGAGTGCAAATTAGTACAACCACTTTGGAGAACAGTATGGGTGTTCCTCAAAAAGCTCAGCATAGGCGTACCCTATGACCCAGCCATACCACTCTTAGGCATCTATCCTGAACAACAGGTCTCAGGATATCAAAAAGACATCTACACATCCATGTTTATTGCTGCACAATTCACAATAGCCAAAATATGGAAACAACCCAGATGCCCCTCTACAGATGAATGGACAAAAAATGTGGTACCTATACACAATGAAATACTACATAGGGATTAGAAATGATAAAATATTGGTATTCTCAGGGAAATGGTCAGAACTTGAACAAATAATGCTGAGCGAGACAAGCCTCGAACACAGAGAACAAAGGGGCATGGTCTCCTTGATATATGACTGTTGGGGGTGGGGGGGTGGACAGTAGAGACCAGGTCTGCAAAACAAAATCTTCTTGTCAAATGGTATTTCCACAGGTTTGGGTCAGCGACCTTACATTATGTTTCTAAAACCAAACAACTACTAAACATAAAAAGGTCTAAAATAGACCTCTCAGTGGATCACAATAGTTCAACAGCTATTATATAAGACAATGATAAGCAAACTCTATTGTTGATGTTATATTTAAAGTTCTAGGAGAATTTCCTTTGGCATATACCACGTAGCTACTGTATATGATTTTGGTACACTGGGTATTGTGTATATGCTCACCTGATCTAGGGAAGGAAAAGAAAAATGAGGGTGTGAGATATCACAAGAAATGTACTCACTGCCCTATTATGTAACTGTACCCCCTTTGCACAATACCTGGTCAACAAAATTTAATTAATAAAAAAAGAAATATAAATCAAAACAATATTGGATTCCACCTCACCCCAGTTAGAATGTCTATTATCAAGAAAACTAATAATAACAGATGCTGGCATGCATGTAGCTGGAAGTGTAAACTTACTCAACCACTCTGGAAACCTGTATGGAAGTTTCTCAAAAGACTAAGCATAGAGCTTCCCTATGACCCAGTAATCCCACTTCTGGGCATATATCCAAACAAGCACAAACTAGACTACACTAAAGCCACCAGAACAACCATATCAGAGAGACCCTTGTATCCAATTAATCAGCAAAAAGCCAGAAGCAGAGGTAAGTGCAGCCTTGAATGAAAAACCCAAGTAAGAGGGCAAGGACTTGAGTTCAAGCTGATGGAGGAAGAGGAAGGAAAAGAAGAAGAGGAGGAGAAGGAAAGGAAGGAGTGGAGGAGGAAGAAGAGAAGAAAGATGAGGAGGAGGAGGAGGAAGAAGGGAGGAGGGAAGGAAGGGGAGGAGGAGGAGGAGGAGGAGGAGGAGGAGGAGGAGGAGGAGGAGGAGGAGGAGGAGGAGGGAGAATGTTAATTGAACACATTTGCATCAAGAATAAAAACCAGATAGACCATTATCATTGTGAATCCTAAGTTTTGACCAATGCAAGAGATACAAAATGCCTGCTATATAAGTGGGACAGTTGAAGTGAGAGCAAGTCTCTTTGGACACAAAATGGAAGCCACATATTTGAAGATGATAGAAAAGTTAGGATGAATAAATCTGATATTTGATTATCATGACAGATAGGAACATTTTGCTTAGACACTGACAGTAAAAAAAAAATTAATTGTATCTTCAACCACTGATGCATACTTTTTTCTTCTGTCATATGCAGATGAGACTAATCATAACTAAGACATCAGAGTAAGCTCATTGTCTCATTTTATTAGAAACATTCAGAAATAATTATGAACTTCTTTTCACAAGTGTCCTTATGAGATGGCTTTAATATTACATGCATTTCAAGAGGTATAATAACATTGGATAATTTAATTTAATTAATTGAGTCCATTTTGCTCCTTTATCCATTCGCTGAACTGAGGAGTTTTGTGTAAGCTCTTTTAGTAATATAATCATGACATAAGTTCACAAAATTTCTGGTTCTCCTTCCACACATTTAGTACCCTTGCCCTTCCATGACCACATAGACTCATGTGACTAGATAACAAGCTTAGCCAATGAAATGTGAAGAGAGGTAACCCACCCCACCTCTAGAGAAGCATATAAGAAACAGTAGAGTTCCAGGTACTGGTGGCTTATGCCTGTAATCTTAGCTACTCAGAAGGCTGAACTCTGATGATAGCTGCTCAAAGCCAGCCTGAGCATGAAAAGACATTTATATCCCATTATCCAGTAAAATAAGCCAGCAGTGGAACTGTGGTTCAAATAAATGATAGAGCACTAGCCTTGATCACAAATGCTCAGGAACATAGTCCTGGTCCAGGACCAAACATCCCCCCTCAAAAAAAGCCATAGATTATCAATATCATATTGGGAATTGTAGAATTACAGCTAATATAAAGCCTTTAGTATGAATGTCCAACCTGTCCCACAATAAACACAATGTAGAACAAGAAAATAATTTCGTTAAAATATTATTTGGGGATAAGGGATTTTTTTTTTTTTTTTTTGGTGCAGGTCCTGGAGCTAAAACTCAGGGCCAGGTCTCTGCCCTTGCGCTTTATTTCCTCAAAGCCCCTACTCTAATCACTTGAGCCAAAGATCCACTTCTGACATTTTGGTAGTATATTTCAGATAAGAGTCTCACAGACTTTCCTATCCAGATTGGCTTCAAACCTCAGATCTCAGGCCTCCTGAGCAATTAGGATCGCAGGCATGAGCCACCATGGCTAAGAAACTATTTCTGAAAGAAAACTTAGGTCTTCCTGAATAAGCGTATCAGTGCCCTGCACAATTATTAACTAAATCAACTTGTGTATAACATTATATCACGACAGAAAGTGCTACACACAGTGATAAATCTACTAACTGAAATATCATTACTAAAATATAATTTGACTATGGTTTTCTCTCTTCCCTTGTATGTATCCCCAAATATTCCGGTTATTTTTCTTTTCTCAATTTTTAGCTTTCAAACATCCCACCCACAAGTATCCACTTCATTCAGCATGCAAAAATCTATACGAATAATCTGCACCTTCTTTATTGTTTATTATTTATGCATATGTTCACTCCAAAACCTCTTGAAGTTTGTATCTCTATCAGGTTTTTTAAAATGGCTTCTGCGAGGACATAGCCAAAACTAATGAACTCATCCTATTTGGCCATTTTGCCTCTAGGGTCCTGATGACATTTCAACATAGCTTTAATGATGCTACTATTTTCTGACTTTCTTCTTATATTTATGGCCAATTTTTTTATCTCATTTCCTGCCTGCTTTTCTAACCTCAGCCACCACCATGATTCTCCAATCTTTTGTCATTTGTTCTCTTTTTTTTTCCTCTATCTCCAGATGAGCTTGTCAACTCAATGGTTTATGAGCTAATGTCTCACAATCTGAAACTACAGTCCTAAAACTCACTCAGCAATTACTCAAAACCTCAGAGGTCTCTAATTTTTCATAACCAAAACAGAAATAACTAACTTCCTCAATTTTGTTCTATATTTCCTTTTCTATTTATAGTCCATCTAAGCATAGTAACACTTTAACAGGATAAGTTAAATAATTCAGTTATTCATTTCTCTTTCTCCCTAATCTACACCAAATTAGTATCTTCAAGCTGTTATCACTACATTATCATTGTACATTCTTTATTTTTTCAAATTTTCATAAGCACTCCACTCCACTTGCTCTTTAGGGTAACCCCCTTATTAACATGCCTTCCTTTTGGCTACTCATGTGAACCCACCATTCAAGAGGCCACTACTCCTATTTCTCTCAATTTTTCATTTGACTATGTGATCCTTTAAAATGTGTAAATTCTGCCAGTGCCAGTGTCTCACACCTGTAATCCTAGCTACTCTGCAGACTGAGATCTGAGGATCATGATTTGAGGCCAACCTGGACAAGAAAGTCAGTGAGACTGTTATTTCTGATTAGCAAAAATCTGGAAATGGAGCTGTGGCTAAAGTGCTAGAGTGCAGCCTGAGGACAAAAGCTCAAGGATGGTGCCCAGGCCCTGAAATCAAACCCAGCACACACACACACACACACACACACACACACACACACACACACATGCACACACACACACACACACACACACATGCACACACACACACAGTGTAAATGTATTACATTACACACACACAGTGTAAATGTATTACATTACAAAGTAATCTCAATTGGACTTTATAATTTTAACTATATATCTTAAACTACTCAACTCCTGTATCATAAAAAATTACAGGTAACTCCATGCATCATGGATCTTATCCTTGGTTAGGATTGCTCTTTCTAGTTTCATGCTTTTGCCTCCTAGCTAAAATATGGCTCATACTGATTTGTTAGTCATGATATTTATAGTGCTTAATGATTGTTAATGAAACACATTTTACATATGATCAACAAGTATGTATAAATGCATGAATACAATCAGTTCTAAGGAATAAAAATTATGAGTTGGTAATTTTTATAGTGAAAAAATAAGTAGACCAGCTATAATGTATTTAACTTTATTACTATTTTCCTTCACATTGAAACTCAGAGGAAAACCCAGTTTTTTTCTCTTTATCAAAGTTCATGTTATCATAAAGCAATCTTTCATTTATGTGGAAAGTATTTTCTGATCTTTTATAGAAGAGGAAAGTCAGTGCTAAATTACTTAGAAACAGTTTCAGAATGCTGTAAAGTAAAAGCCATAATGAATAACTTGTCCACACTTTGTATGCTGAGACATTTTTGAGCAAATCTTAAAAGCAATGCATAGGGATTTAGTCATGAGACTTTCAGCAAGATTAATGGAAGCAATGCTCCTTAAATCCCCTGGCAGAGCTTTGAAAATTTCCCACATGCTATCAGCAATGTCTTTGTGACTTAAAATTCTGGCTTTGGTTTCAGGCTGAAGATTTAAGGAAGCAATGACTGTGTTTGATATTGACAACCTTGTGGCCTCAATTATACAACAGGATATCAGGTTTTGATGATAACCTAAAGAGTATCCTATCTGACACTTGTGGGCTACATCTTTTTGAAGAGGAAAATCATTACCTCCCAAATGTCCATTGCAGTTCAGACAAACAGAGACAAAGATTAGAAGAATATAATTCATCATGTAGAAAGATATGAATTTAATGTTTTACAGAAAGAAAATATCACCATTGGATAGATTCCTAAATATGTCAGTGTATCTTGAAACTTCTAATAAGAATTAATTGAGAGGCTGTTATGGAAACGAGGCTACAATTTATTTAGCCTCCTTAATGTTTAGCCTCCTTTAGGCTCCTTAATGTTAAAACATTTTGGACAATGATCTCTTTTTTCAATAAAAATTATTTTAATTCATTTTTATTGTAAAGTTTATGCACAGAGGGGTTACAGGTACCTGAGTCAAGTAATGAGTACATTTTTTTTGGACAATGTCACGCAGTTCCTTGTTTCCTCCCGTTTTCCCCTTCCAACTCCCTTCTCCTTCCCCCAAGTTGTACAGTTCATTGTAACATAGTATCTAGTGAATATCATTGCTGCATTTGTTCACCATTTGTCCTGCCATTTCTGTGTTCCCCCTTCCCCTCTGCTAAAAAATTCCTAGACATATTCTAGTTATTAAAAATGAAAGAAACTATGCCACCTATGTTTCTTTGGGTCTGGCTTACTTGGCTTAATATAATCTTTTCTAAGTCCTTTTATTTCCTTACAAATAGGGCAATGTTTTTCTTTCTCGTGAAAGCATAGAATTCCATAATGTATATAAACTACATTTTCTTGATCCATTCATCAACTGAGGGGCATCTGTGGTGTTGATTCCATGTCTTTGCTATGGTAAACAATACCACAATGAACATGGTTATGCTGGTAGCTTTAGTAGGGCCTTGTTTGTGGTCTATTGGATAAATGCACAGGAGTGGAACTGCTGAATCATAGAGAAGCACTATGTTTATTCTTTGGGGTCCACTGCTTTCCAGAGTGGTTGGACAAGTTTACCTTGCCATCAACAATGTAGTAGACTTCCCTTTGGGCCACATCCTTGACAACATGTTATTGTGTTTATTGCTCATTCTTACTTCTTCTTTTGAGAAGTCTCTCTTTTAGTCTTTAGTCCATTAATTAATTGTATTGTTGTTTCTTTGAGGATTTGCCTTATCTAACTTTAGGATGATTCTTTTCACTGACCTCTATCTTGAGAAAATTTGTGAAAAATTCTTTCCCAAAAGGGTTTTTTAAAAATATCTCTTCAGTGTAAAACATGAATGCTTAAGAAGTCTCCAAAGTGAACTTAAATATATATCTAAATATACTTTATGACTATATATACACATATATACAAATTATGAAGAGTCAAGGCTTTAAATTTTTAGAACTAACATTTTCCCTTCAAGTATTTTCCGAATCAACAAAATCAGCCTTCAGTCGAATGGAACATTTGAAAATTGTGCACCAATCTCCTCCTGATTTAAATTTAAATTTTCCAGTCATTGTACATGACATTAACCACTTGGATCCTAAAATTCCACATTCCCCTACCCCACACACAAGAGTTGAACAACGTCAATATATGAAAAGTATTTCTATATAGTAATGCGTTTGGCAGAATTTTACTATTGTAGCTATCTTTTTAAGCCAGTCTCCTACCACCAAATTTCCATTAAATGTTGCTTAAACCAAAACAATATCAATGATAGGCCATATGTTAACCTGAAATGTAACATAAATCTCCATACAGATCTGTTTCTAAGTGTAGAGTTCTTCCAAAGTGTCAATCTAATAAAAAGGGAGACAAACTCTGTTTTCAATGGAAAAGCTTAGAATTCAATGAGCAGAAAAGGATTGTCCAGACACTTCACATTTCCATTCATAAGACAATAAGGGGGATGCTTTTGTAGTTCTCCTGGCACTAGGTGTAATCTAGATATCTAAGTCAGTCATATTCTCCAGGTTGCATATTTTTAGCCTGAAGTAAACTTTTCTACAAAGAGTTTAAAACAAATATAGTGCTAACTATAAATAATTGAGATTTACTAAAATCTGAGGATGAATCAGGAAGCTCCTAAAAAGAAAATATGAGTCCATATGTGGAAAATAAAACATAAAACCAGAGATTGAGAATGCTTTATGAATCCATGTATTAATGGAAGTTTTAAAAAGAAGTGAGATATATCTAAGTTCTGTTGACCTCAAATAATTCTACTGAATTGGTTGGAAAGTGAAAGAGGAACTTTCTGAAATTTCTGGAGAATTTACCCTGTGAAAGGCAAGAAAAAGAAATGCAAAACAGAATAAAATAACATCTCCAGGGCATTCCTTCCACACCGTGAACAAAGAAAGAGAAAACATATAGCTTGGTGTCACAATTAGACCCATCATCAAACTTTAGGTACTTGTAAGGAGAAAGCTGCATCTAACAGAAACAGAGAAGACACTGAATATTTAGAAAGGAGAATCATAAATAACTGACATAGTTCAAGCCACAATTTCATTAAGGCAAATTTGTCCCAGAGTCAAAATACTCTTCTACAGTATTAACTCAGCCTTTGTTCCAACAACAACAACAAAAAAAAAAATGTATAGACTAGTCTCATGGGAGAACAGAAACAAAATGCAATGAAAATCAAGGATCTGTTACAAAATTAATGTGATTAAGTGTTAAGGATTTAGAGTGAGGTCTCACATATACAAGGGGCCTGGATATGATTCCCCAGTGACCTTCCCCCAAATTAATGTGATTAATTGTGTTAATCTATGCCTCTCCTAATTGAGAAGCTGGAAAGGGCAGAAAGAGAGAGAAAGAGAAAGAGAGAGAGAGAGAATGAGAGAAAACTTCAAATGTATTTGCTCTTCCTTGACAAGGTGGCAGTCTTGCTGTTGTTTTGTTATGCAGGTGTCCCACATGATTTACTGCTCAGTAGCATGACAAATGGATTTGTCTTGAGAAACAGCTAAGAAAACATGCAGAGTGTGTTTTAGGAAGTCCTTCCAAAACAAAAAAATAAAATCGGTGGGATGTCATTGTTTGAGTACTTCTGACAATGAGTAGAAGCTGGACACTTGACCCCTAGATGTATGTGGGAAAACAGCTGTGTTTGAATCAAATATAAATTTTATGCTCTGTTCTAATGTCTAAAATTTTATGTCAAAATGTTTTTGGAGTGTGTTCTTAGACATGTATGTTTGTTTGTCCAAATAGCCAGTCCCTGAAAAAGTACACACAAACTAAAACGTATGCAAATTATTTATCCATAATCTTAACATAAAGTAGGTCTTACTTGTTATCCAATTTTATTTAAACCAGAATGCAGAGGTGAAGAGGAAATTTCTAACATGTACTATAATCTTTGCCTGAGGATCACAAGAGCCCAATAGCTATGCCCTTATGAACGCATAAGATGATGCTAAGTGAAATGAACTCCATGTTATAGAAACGACTGTTATATCACTGTTGTAATTACTTTCAACATGCCATTTGAATCTCTAACTTCTTTTGTTGATGATCCTCTTGTATCCCCTTCCTGTGGTTGTACCTGCACTATCACTGTATCTCATCTGAGTATCCTAGATTCTGTATATACTGGTATTAGACCTAGGGAAGTGAAAGGAAATATCAAAATTGAGAGACAAAGGATAAAATGATACACGACTCCAAAAGTAATGCTTGCAAAACCATTTGGTGTAAACCAGATGAACAACTTATGGCTGGAGAGGGAAAGGGGAAAGGGGGAGGGGGAATGAGCGAGGAGGTAACAAATAGTTCAAGAAATGTACTCATGGCCTTACGTATGAAACTGTAACCCCTCTGTACATCACTTTGACAATAAATAATTAATTATTTTTTAAAAGCAGAACCAGAGAAAAATAATAATCTTTGCCCTATCTTTCTATGGAAATTATGTGACTGACAACAACTTTACCTTAGAAGAGAGGTTGTCTACCTAAAACTTACTTAAAATTTCTCTACATACAAGCTTTCTCTAGCCAATCTCCACAACTATATTGAAAAGTTGTCTAGTCCAGTTTACTCCACTTTTGGGTTGGATTTTAAATTGATTCTCTAGTTTATTCCATTAAAAGAATTCTCTTTAGTCCATCACTGATGGTTCAGGCCTATAATCTTAGATCTTCAGAAGGCTGAGATTTGAGGATTGCACTTCAAAGCCAGCCTAGGCAGGCAAGTCAGTGAGACTCTTTTTGTTTTGGTTTGGCTTGGGTTTGGTTTTTGTTTTTTTTGTTTTTATTTGCCAGTCCTGGGGCAACTCAGGGCCTGAGCACTGTCCTTGGCTGCTTTTTGCTGTAGGCCAGCCCTCTACCTCTTGAGCCACAGCACCACTTCTGGCTTCTTCTGTTTATGTGGTGCTGAGGAATCAAACCCAGGGCTTCATGAATGCTAGGCCAAGCACTCTACTGCTAAGCCACATTCCCATCCCCTCAGTGAGACTCTTGTCTCCAGTTAGCCATGAGAAAACCAGAAGTGAAATTGGCTCAAGTTGCTGAGCACTAGCCTTGAGCTGAAGAGCTCAGGGTCAGTGCTCAGTCCCAGAGTTCAAGCCCCATGTGGGACAAATGTGTATATATGCTAATTTAATTTCTAGAAAAGTTCAACTCACACTCCTTTGTATATACCTTTGCTATATCTCCTTGTCCAAACTGAACTATGATGAATATACTGATAGCTATTGCTATAACTTTATGTTCCTTTTGTCTCTAGTAGAAAACCAAAGGGTTCATCATGATCTTGAATTCTACAGGACCTAGACACCTGTCTATGTCAATAAATATTAGTCCTCTCTCTTGAAATCCATTCTTATCTGACATACAAACTTTCTTATAACTAATTTTAGAAATATCATAATTTTAACTGCAGGAATTCTGTGTCAGCTGTGTTTTTCAGGTAGCTCTGCATGTTGCATTTGCTCAACATATTCACTTCTACAGTGCAATGCGACAGTCTTTCTTTGAAGAAAAATAATAACTTTAAACCTGGTGAAGGAAATTGTAATGAATTCCAATGTGAGGATATGATACTCTTTATACAACATACCCCTGGCTGGAAGGGGTGCTCTCTCTCTCTCTCTCTTTCTTTCAGACACACATACACAAACACAACTTTAGAATTTCTAAGGGAACATGCACATTTGATAGGGTTGTATCCTTTGCTCATAGATCAGTAATCCAGAAGCATTCACATGACGCTATCCTAAGTACCTAGCTGGAAAGGTTTCAAATGGTTCTGCAGAACTCAGCTTCTCTTTTAGAGGCTGGTTTCCATGATATAATGCAATGTGAGGAAGCTTTCCATGCTGGAGCCATGGATTAAAGTATAGGAAAGGGATCTGTGATGAAACAGAGAATGAAGGAAACATCCCATCAAGGTGAGGACACTCAAAATCTGTGTGTCTTTTCAACAGTGTTTGGATTTATTCTACCTCAATGTTTGTCCTCAAATTTAGAACCATTCTAATATTTCTGTCTTCAATAAGAAGACAAATGACTAAAATGAGTCACTCTGTTTCCTAGTTAATTCCTATTTTATAAAGGAGGCCCCACATCAAAGTCAATTCAATCCCATGATGCAGGTAAAAGAGTATACATTTAATGTCAACTGAGAATGCATGCCATAAAGGGCAGGTTGATTCACATGCCCAAAACATTGTCTATGTAATGTGGTCTTAAGTTGTGAATATGATTATAAAATCCTACACAAATATTTTCCTCATCCATGGGCATATATAGAAATCTTATCCTTCTTTAATATATAAAGTTTATGCAAGAATCTATTCTTGTTTATTTTGCTATAGTATATGCCAGTTCAAATGAATGAATTGAACATGATTTTTGAGGTATGTGCACAAGAGGAAGGGAGAGGGAGAACAACTCATGTACTTACACTAGTAGGAGAAAACGTAATAGTTGAATGTGTAATGAGGCATCTGACATCTTTAGGAGACAGTAGGTTTTTTAAGGCAAAAGGAAGTAGGAATAGTTAAACAGAAAGATAAAGACAATAGTCAACTTTCCACTTAATAGTTCCAGAAACAATAATATGGAAGCAGGGAGAGGTCAGGAGTATGATACTATGAAGCAGGATGGTTATCATAGTTGTGGATCAGATTAAGTCGGATTAGAGTTGGGCCAGGGGAAAACAAAAGTTGACTACTGTTGTCCCAAGAGATTTAGATTTATGGAGAACCCTGACATAGGAAATAAACAGTTTGAATAAATTGGCCTTGATGGATTCTTAAGACAAAGTGAATATTCAATATGAAATACAGAACTCTGTGTATTCTCTCTTGGCAACTTGTAACAAGGGAGAATTCAGTTTTCCAAGAGTATTTTAGCGTGTTTTTTTATTTTTGTTTTATTTGATTTTGATGGTAGTGTGCATTTGAACTCGTGGCCTGGTATTTGCTACTTAAGCATTCTAACTCATAAGTGATGTGCCTTCTGCTTCATGCCCTTTTTTGCTTTAGTTAGATTGGATGGATGGATGGATTGATGGATGGATGGATGAACAGACAGATAAAGGTCTCATGCTTTTGCAAAGGGCCAGCCTCAAACTAATATCTTGCTACTTAGAACCCCTCAATACCTGGAATCACAGGTATGATCCACCGTACCTACCATATCATACCTACAAAAATGAGGTCCTACTATCATTTTGCCTGAGCTGGCCTCAAACTGTACTCATTCTAGTCTCTGGATCTCAAGTAGTTTGGATTACAGCCATGTCACTATGCTTGTCCTGATGCAAATAGGATAATGTCAGATGAAGCATGACTGAACCAAGAAACCCAATCATAATGCCAATTCCACTTCCAATTTCACTATTACTCCTGGACAAAAGTTGTGCAAATTAGTAAAGATACCTCTAGTTAGTTTCTCTTCAATGACTGAGATGTCCATTTCTGAATCCATCCCTGACATTCTATTGAAATCTACTGCAAAGAGACAAAAACAATGTACAAAAAAAGTAGGAAAAGGGGGGCTGAAGCATAGGTGAGATTTGGATCTGGCCCTCTACAGTCAATACTACCACACCTATGCATGAGAGAGCAAATATATTTTTGTTACTTTGATTTAAATTAGATATCTGTCACTTGTAAACACACATATCTGACTTAAACATTAAAAAATAAATATATTTTAAATGATGGAACAGTTCTAAATCCTAACCTTGAAAGTTGTAAGTGGAATGACCTTGAAAGGTCATCTATTCTCTTTTTCTTTCTTTCAAGCAAATGACACTTCCCAAGACAGCATGTGGCTTTTTCATAAAAGCCATCTGTTGATGGCTTATGCCTGTGGGTCTTGTATGTGTAAATTACAATAATAAGCCAGTCAGAATTTTTTTTAAAAAGCAACTATACGTTTTGATTACCTTCCTTAGAAGGCAATGAATCATATCAAACTATGTATCTTTCATTTCTCTTTTTGAAAGGGTACTGCTAATAATTTTAAAAATCAATTTTAAGCATAGTTAACAGTACCTTCACAAGACTACCTCAAAAAAACCTGCTTTACAACTGTGATATAACAATTGTTTCCATAACATGGAGTTCATTTCACTTAGCATCATCTTATGTGATCATAAGGGTATAGCTATTGGGCTCTTGTGATCCTCTGCTGTGACTTGCCTAAACAGGTGCTAATTATTACCAATAAGGGATACCATAGAGTCCATGTTTCTTTGGGTCTGGCTCACTTCACTTAGTATAATTTTTTTCCAAGTCCTTCCATTTCCTTACAAATGGGGCAATGTCATTCTTTCTGAGAGAGGCATAAAATTCCATTGTGTATATGTATCACATTTTCCTGATCCATTCGTCTACTGAGGGGCATCTGGGTTGGTTCCAGATTCTAGCTATGACAAATTGTGCTGCGATGAACATTGTTGTGCTGGTGGCTTTACTGTGATTTTGTTTGTGGTTTTTTGGATAGATACCCAAAAGTGGGGCTGCTGGGTCATAGGGGAGTTCTATATTTAGCCTTCTGAGGAATCTCCATACTGCTTGCCAGAGTGGCTGAACCAGTTTACATTCCCACCAGCAATGAAGTAGGGTTCCCTTTTGGCCACATCCCCTCCAACAATTGTTATTGTTAGTTTCCTTGATATATGACATTCTTACTGGGGTGAGATGGAATCTCAATGTTGTCTTGATTTGCATTTCTTTTATGGCCAGTGATGTACAGCGCTTTTTCATATGTCTCTTGGCCATTCTCATTTCCTCATCGGAGAAGTCTCTTTGTAATCTTTAGCTTCTACTATTGGTGATGTTCTTGTATCACCTTCCTGTGGTTGTATCTACACTATCTCTGTAATTTTATCTGAGTATATTGGAAACTGTCTATACTGGTATTAGAACTAGGAACGTGAAAGGGAATACCAAAATCGAGAGACACATGGTAAAAAAAGACAAACAACTACCAAAGCAATACTTGCAAAACTGTTTGGTGTAAGTGAACTGAACACCTCATGGGGGGAAAGGGAAAGGGGGAGGATAGAGGGGGGAATGAGGGACGAGGTAACAGTACAAGAAATGTATCCAATGCCTAAGGTATGAAACTGCAACCTCTCTGTACATCTTGTCTTTGACAAATACTGGTGTTCTGCTGTTATTATTAGTGCCTTATAGAAGAGGAAACATAAGTTCAGGAAAAACATACTCTTCCCAGAATTATGATGCCATCGTTTCTGACATTATCAAAGGTGCTTCCAGCAAACACACTCCATAAACCAGGCCAACGTTGGTGCTTCTGCTACCAGAGCCAAAAATGATGAACAATGGTCAACAAATAAGAAGGGATTTTCTAAAAAGTAAAGAGAGAAAAGGGTTCATGGTTCTAAAAGGCTCCAATCAATGGGAAAAGGGGTGAAATAATAACATATTAGATACTTTGATATTTAAGTATTGCAATACAATACAATAGGGACATGTAAATAATATTTGAAATAAGACTCTCTTTAGAATATAATTTATCCAAACTGGAAGACAGCTTATTTCAGACAGGACTTGTGGCATAGTTATGGTGATTATGCATACAGGAAGCCAAAACAATGATGAAGAAAATCACTGATGTCCATCCATTTATATCTTTCCCTTGATGTTGTCCAAGAAAGCTCTTCATGTAGGACTTTATAAAGACCTTTTTTTGCTAAAGAGGGTTTACCTTCCTGTGGTTGTACCTACACTATCTCTGTAATCTTATCTGAGTATATTGGATACCATGTATACTGGTATTAGAACTAAGAAATTGAAAGAGAATACCAAAATTGAGAGACACAGGGTAAAAAAAGACAAACAACTACAAAAGCAATACTTGCAAAACTGTTTGTTGTAAGTGAACTGAACACCTCATGGGGGGAAGGGAAAGGGGGAGGAGGGAGAGGGGTATGAGGGATGAGGTAACAAACAGTACAAGAAATGTATCCAATGCCTAATGTATGAAACTGCAACCTCTCTGTACATCAGTTTGATAATAAAAATTTGAAAAAAAAAAGAGGGTTTAAATGAAATTTAACTCCTCCATTCTGATGAATGTGAAATTTGCCTAGCAAATTTAAAAATATCTGTTTGCAAATAAGTACATGTTGGTGTATGTGTCAATGAAAGAAAACATATTTTCTACAAATAGTTTCCTTAACTCAATAAGCAAATCTCTTCTGTACCAACTATTTAAGCCAAATTATTTAAGCTAATTATTTAAGTCAAAACGAAGCATTTCACATTTAATTTTCATTTCTATTGTTTGTAAAATGTATGTAATTTATTCACTGACATAGATGTTTGATATTTTGGTATCTCCACTATTAAATACATAAAATATGTTAAAATGTTGACAATATTTTAAGAACTTTTAATTTTTTACCTTTACTTTTGGTCCCAGGAAATTTCTGGCCCAAAGTTTTTATTTTGGAAAGAAATCTTGAAATAATTTACAACAATGTATGTTAATTTCAATTTAAAGGGAACCCAAACACATTTATTAGCTCCGTACTCTAACCAACTGAGCTAACCGGCCGCCCTCCAAACACATTTATTTAGTCCTACATTTCTCCAAATATATATTGCCATAGAAAATCCTGATGAAACACAACAGAACATAAATACTATGATGTAAGCGCTATTTTATGTCAATTTGAAAACAAGTATACAAAATAAGAGAATGCTATTGTGGAAATATATTACTTATGAAAAAGCATATACTCACATGTATTTATATGAACACTTCCTTACTGGCCAATTAGAGAAATCTTTCTTCCTTACCTGCTTATTAGAAAACGTTCCTTCCTCACTGGCCAATTGAGCAGAACTTCTTCATTAAATTAGAATTGGAGAAAACTTTGATCAAAAACGGCTGACTGGGAGATGGAGGAAAATGGCAGAGGAGCAACAGATCCCTATCTAAGCCTAATGCCAAGAACCCAGTTTTACTATTCCAGAGAAAATTCCTGTTAGAATATATAGACATTGCCAGAAACCAGGTTCAGAAGAGCAAAGGAAAAGTTTATTGCCAGAAAAGGGGGCCAGCACGACCCCTTCTCAAGGGAGAGTGAAAAGAAGTTCCGTCTGTTGTCTAGGGTGAAATTTATAACCAAGTAGGTTTTAGAGGCAGGGACCTCGGTGTGGACGTGCAGACCAGGGGCTCCACCATATTAGACTATGATTGATAGCAAAGGTGACCTTCAGCTGCCTTGACCCTGGAGGTCACTTGTAAGGGGATCTTGTTGCCTTACATGGTCATAATTGCCCCAGGGGAGTGCCATCTCAAGGAAGAGAGGGTGGAAGCTAGTTATTTACTGCACTTACTGGATGGGCATAGTGTTGCCTAGGAAAGGAGCATGCTAAGCGATAGGAGAGGGGGCTATCAGGCTTACAATTTCACTCCTAGAAAAGCATATCAAGTAAGGTATACTAGTATAGAGATTCTGGCCAGAAAGGAAAAAATCTAGGCAGCTGGCTTGAGAAAACAGAGTTGAACTACAGATGGTTTCCCACTGCCACTCCTGCAGAGCACGCGGCTTCCCACTCACCTACAGCACACGTTGGTAATGAGGAGAGAAAGGTGGCAGACAGATCACAGATGGGTCACAGGCAGATCCTTGATGGTCCAAAAGTCCAGAGAAAGCATGACATTCTCACTCGCACTTGTACCCACAGAACAGCATTTTGGAAGGTAGCTCTTCCTCCACCACCACAGAGAAACACCATCTTTGACTCTGGCATAGACTGGGCCACAGCAAACAGGAGTTAAAGTGGGCCAGGAAAAAGCAAGGATGAAGGGGCCATTTTTGAAAAGGGAAAAGGCAACTGAGCAGTGAAAGCCAGCCCTTCCCAGGAGAATGTCTCCCCAACAAGGTGGGAGGAATTTCCCCAGTGCACAGCTTTCAGCCTCAGATAAACAGACAAAATTAGAAACGAGAAACCCCAGGTACCAGAAACTACCTCTCAAGCTCAGTACCCTCAAATTTAGCAGTATCTTCCACACCTACATAGTTCTTCCTGTGTTTGTTTTTGTTGTTTTTTATTTTTCAATTATCTTGGTTTTTTAAATTTTATTTTGCTTACCTTTGTTGTTTTTTGTTATTCTATTGCCATGTATCGTTTTCATGTTGCTTTTTCTCACTTATTTTTATTTTTAACTGTTTTCCACTTTTTCATTTCACTGAAGTGAAATCAAAATCTTCATATCTCTGTTCCTTTTACTCCCTAAATTTCACTACTCTTAACTGTTCCTCCTAAATTTACTTCTAGAAACTCCATAGTCCATTGATCCCTGGTTATTCGTGGGTTAGACAGAGGGTATATTTATTCAATCTGAGTGAGTCAAAGGGGTTCATAGAGCAATATTATCAGTCCAGATAGAACTAAACATAAGAACAGATTTGTTCACAGTTATAACTGTATAAAATCCAACTTCTGAATACAGAGCTCAGGGTTGGTTTTTATCCTAAAGTTGTATTCTGTGGTGACACTAATTCTGTTTTTACATACAAAAAAGGAGAGAGGAAATTTGCCTGTCTGTGATTGTGGACTCCTAAGATCTGTACAACAGGGATTGGTCAGGTTTAAAGAATCAACAAAACAAAGAGTTGGTTCTTCAAGAAAAATTAACACAATCAGCAGACCACTAGCAAATCTGACCAAAAAAAAAAAAAAGAAAGAAAAGAGAACACCCAAATCAGACATAAGACTGGAAACATCACCACAGAAACAACAAAGATTCATGATATAATAAGGAAATAGTTTGCAAACCTATATGATAACAAATTTGAGAATCTGGAAGAAATGGATGAATTCCTAGCAAAAATTGATATGCCCAAACTTAACCAAGAAGATTTAAACCTACTAAACAGACCCATATCAAGCAATGAAATAGAAACTTCTATAAGATATCTCCCATTCATGAAAAGCCCAGGTCCATATGGATTCACAGAGGAATTCTATAAGGCCTTCAAAACAGAACTCATACCAGTACTCCTTAAACTCTTTAATGAATATGAAAGGAAAAGTTCCTTACCAAAGCTATTCCATGAAGCCAGTATAACCCTTATCCTACAACCACACAGGGACTCATCAAAGAAAGAGAATTTTAGACCCATTTCTTTGATAAACATTGATGCAAAATTTCTCAACAAAATTCTGGCCAATCGACTTCAACAAGTCATCAAAAAAATCACACACTATGATCAAACTGGATTCATACCAGGGATGCAAAGCTGGTTCAATATGCACAAGTCAATTAATATAATTCACCATATCTATAGGAACAAAATTAAGAATGACATGATTATTTCTTTAGATGAGGGAAAAGCATTTGATAAAATCCAATACCCATTTATGATAAAAAGCTTTGGAGAAACTAGGATTCCAGGTAATATTCCTGAATATAATAAAGACTGTCTACAACAAACCTACAGCAGGCATCATACTTAGTGGCAAAAAGTTAAAGCCATTTCCTTTAAAATCAGGAGCAAGACAAGGATGTCCACTGTCTCCACGCCTCTTCAACATAATACTAGAATTCCTAGCCAGAGCAATAAGGCAAGAGCCAGATAAAGGGGAACCAAATAGGGAAAGATGAAGTTAAACTCTCTCTCTTTGCAGATGACCTGACCCTGTATTTAAAGCACCCCATAGACTGTACTCCCAAGTTACTTGAGCTGATCCAAGGCTTTGGTAATGTAGAAGGATAAAATAAATCCTCAAAAATCAATGGCTTTTCTGCATGCCAACAATACGAAGAATGAGACTAAAATCAGGAAAGCAACTCATTTTGCAATAGCCTAAAAAAAAAAAAAAAACATAAAATACTTAGGAATAACCTTAACCAAAGAACTGAAAGATCTTTACAACAAGAACTCTGAAAACCTGAAAAGGGAAATTAAGGCAGAATTAAGGAAATAGAAAAACCTCACACTCTCCTGGATTCATTGTGAAAATGGCAATGTTGCAAAATACTTTCTAAAAATTCAATGCAATACCTGTCAATATCCCAATGCCATTCTTTAACGAAATAGAGGAAGCAATCCAGAAATTCATATGGAACAATAAAAGACCTCACTTAGCAAAAACAATCCTAAGCATAAAGAGCAGTGCTGGAAGAATTTCAGTACTAAACTTCAAGCTATATTACAAAGCTATAGCAAAAAAAGAAAACCAACACAAACAGCTTGGTATTGCCACAAGAACAGGCCTGAGGACCAATGGAATAGAAATTAAGACCCAGAAATGAAGCTACAGACCTATGGCAACTTAAACTTTCATAAAGTCATTTAAAAAAATAGGATAGAAGGAAAGACAGCCTTTTCAACAAATGGTGCTGACAAACTGGTTCAACACCTGCAACAAAGTAAAATGAGATCTTTATATATCACCCTGCACAAGAATCAATTCCAAATGGACAAAGACCTCACGGTAAAATCAGATACCCTGAAAACGTTACAAGAAGGAATAGGAGAAAAACTTTGGCTCCTTGGCACAGAATGAAACTTTCATAATAAAGGCCCAGAAACACGACAAATCAAAGAAAGGTTGGACAAACGACAGACAAAGGCCTCATATCTAAAAAATATATGTGGAACTAAAAAAAAAAATCCTCCAAAATAAATCCTCAAAGAACCAACTCACACTTTAACAAATGGTTCCTCAAAAGGCTAATCATAGAGCTCCACTATGACCCAGCAGCTCCACTTTGGGGCATTTACCCAAAAGTTTACAAGCAAGACCACACCAAAGCCACCAGACTGTGTTCATTGCAGCACAATATGTCATCACTGAAATACGGAACCAACCCAGATGCCCCTCAGTAAATGAGTGGATCAAGAAAATGTGGTACATATATACAATGGAATTCTATGCTTCTATCAGAAAAAAAAAAAAATGGCATTGCCCCATTCGTAAGAAAATTGAAGGACTTGGAAAACAATCATACTAAGTGAAGTGAGCCAAACCCAAATAACCTAGACTCTATGGTTTACCTCATTGAGAATAATAGGTGCATGTCTAGGATAGTCCTAGCAGAAGATCATAATAGCTCTAGCTATGTCCATATAAACACTTTGAGAGACAGAGGATAAAAAGACAAATGAGGGGCTGGGGATATGGCCTACTGGCAAGAGTGCCTGCCTCATATACATGAGGCCCTGGGTTCGATTCCCCAGCACCACATATACAGAAAATGGCCAGAAGTGGCGCTGTGGCTCAAGAGGCAGAGTGCTAGCCTTGAGCAAAAAAGAAGCCAGGCACAGTTCTCAGGCCCTGAGTCCAAGCCCCAGGACTGGCAAAAAAAAAAAGACAAATGACCCCAAAAACAATACTTGCAAAACCATTTTGTGTAAACCAACTGAATAACTCATGGGGGGAGAGAGAGGTGGGGAGAGGGGAGGGGGAACGAGAGAAGAGGTAACAAATAGTACAAGAAATGTACCCGTGGCCTAACATATGAAACTGTAACCCCTCTGTACATCACTTTGATAATAAATAAGTAATTATTCTTTTTTTAAAAGATGATACTAAGCGAAATGAACTCCAAGTTATGGAAACAAGTGGTTTAACGTTGTTGTTATTTTCAACATATCATGTGAAATTATGAGCTTTTTCTTTTGTCTTTGTTTCCTGTGATTTTTACCTTGACATCACTGTAAGTGATTTCAATACTGTGGATATTGTATACACATGTATTGGAACTAGGAACATGAAATGGAATACCAAGATCGAGAGACAAAGGATAAAAACACAAACCAATCCAACAGCAATATTTACAAAACTATACAGTGTAAACTAACTGCACAACTCATGGGGTGGTGAGGAAAACGGGGAGGGAAGAGGCTGGGGAAAATGAGGGAGGCGGTAATAAATTGGATAAGAAATGTACTCACTGCCTTACAGATGAAACTGTAACCCCTCTGTACATCACTTTAACAATAAAGAAATGAAAAAAAAATCTGACAGTAGTGATTCTCTTATCTTGGATTCTTCTCTTCATAATAATGCAGTGCTGTGAGGAGACAGTTACTTGTGTATAGTATACCTAAACATACTAATAGAAAGAAGTTGCAGATGCAGTATCTATAGTTGCTGTAAGTTCATTCTGCCTTTGCAATGTTTCATTCATCTAAATGACATCAGTATGAAAACAGCAAAGTAGAATTACAAGGACTACTTTTGAGGGGCTTGAACATTTCTGGATCAGAAGCTTCCCTTCATTCAGGGATGTAACTCTAGGACCTTCATGACCTAGGAGACAAATAATAAGTTATACAGTTGGTTCTAGTTTGTATAATTGTATACATTATAACGACCAGCTTTGTATAGTAGGGTGATGCCAATCTCAATGGGTTTTCTTTCATAATGGATTTTAAATGTATCTTCTGCTTTCTAAAGTTTTTTTTTTAACATTCCCTTAAATCATTTCTCAGTTCTGTTGAGACTTCTAGCAGTTTGAACATAGCACAGATATATGTCACATTTTTATCATCATCTTTGTACTGTTCTTTACAGCTTTTAAATGCAAAGTTTAAAAATACCCAGTCATCTGAGCGAACTGAGCAACCGAAAACCGCATCAAATCCTATCCTTTAGCCTTGTCAACAGGTCTTTTGTGGTTGCATTTTTTCCTTGACTATTCTTAAATGGAACATTTAATCTGTACTAACACTTACAATTTTAGATGCTCACCTTTTGAGTTTATTAGAAATATTTTACATTTACTAGAAATATAAAAGTTGAAATTTAAAGTAAGCAAGTAGATTCTTTGGAGGGAAATCCATACATATTCTCTAACTCAGACATTGATCAACAGCTTCAATTGTGAGCTGGTCTATTTGGGTTTGGATGTTGTTTCTGATCAAGAAACAAATTCAACATATATGCTGAAGGACTTCAGTGTAAAGTCTCTTTCTTACTCTCTAGAAAGTACTATATATATGGAACGACTATAGACCCATTATTGAGGGGGGTCTGTGTAGAAAGAATAATAAAACATACTAAACACTTAAAAGTGGGAACAGAGAGGGATGAAAATATCAAGGAGGAGGTCAACTTGTTCATAGTATACTACAGAGCAATTTGACCTGATCACCGTGAAATCCCTTGTAGTAATAATACATTATTCAAAAACATTTTAAAAGAAAATGAAAACAAAAAGGCAATGTTTTGTTTCTATTTGACAGATCCATCATAAGGAAATATCCTTCTATACTAACTTCATCCTATATCTACTTCTAAAATCTCTCTTGTACTCTGTTTTTATGCATGTAGCATTCTCCTTTGTTTCTTTGTTCCTTATTTGCAGTAATCATAATATTACTTATAACAGTAAGCTCCCACATACATGGATGGCAAAAACAGATCATTAAAATTGGCAGTGACCGCTACAAAAATATAATAGTAAAAGATCAGATAAATACTGAGAGACTTTCAGAAGTTTGCTAATTCATTCTGGGTGGCTTACAATGATTTTAGCATGTGCGTAGCCTTTTCACCACCAGAGAAGACTGGACACTGTATTCCAAGTGCCAGAGGTTGAGCACGATGTGGAAACTCACCTCTCTGCAGTTGCCCACCCACCTTTGCACTGGCATTTGTCCTACAAGCAGGTAGATCACACTGTTTGTTCTTAATTTACTATAAAATAGAGTCGGGGGGGGAGCTTTCCCACTATAATAATGTGATTGACATGCATGCCTCTTGAATTCTGTGCTTATCCATTTATTTTTCTCTGTATGTATGATTGTATATCATATCTTTTCATTCAATCAATCAATTTTCCTTGTTAATATCTTAAGATAACTGTAACGATTAATTTCATAGAGCATATTTGCTTTGAATCCTCGGTGGGAAAAATTGCTAAGGACTGAACTTAAGGCCAAAAGAATATCTAACTGGGTTATAAAAAGGAATGACTTCTAAATTACACTCTTTTCAAGTCCTCTGCAATTTTTTCATCCACTAATCAACAATGATAATTTGAGTTACCTAATTCTATCAGTTTCTTTTTTCTTAACATCCTGTATACTTATTGTTCATAAGGTAATCTGAAACATCTGGGTTAAATACTTAGTTCAGTTAAGAGGTAATTTATCTGCTCTATAGTACACATATTATGATCCTTAATAAACAAACATTCCCTTGACTTATTCATGTGTGTGTGTGTGTGCGCATATGCACATGCACACCCATCTGGGGCTTGAACTCAGAGCCTGAGTGTTGTTCTTGAGCTTCTTTTCCTCAGGAAGCCAACCTCCACTTCTGGCTTTTTGGTAGTTTTAGTGGAGATAAATGAGTTTCACAGAATTTCTTGCCTGTGCTGGCTTCAAACAGAATCCTCAGTTCTCAGCCTTCTGAGTATCTAGAATTACAGGCATGAGCCACCTTGTCACCTTGACTTATTATTTTTAAACACATAATGGTTCTTGGTGAGCAATGTTCTCTTCTCTAAGCACTTCCAGGTTAGTTGCTTAGTCTCCATGTCTTTCTTGAAGTTCCCAATGTTCAAGCAGAGAAGGTGAAAGAGTTAGTGATGATTTGTCTATATGGGAATATTTCTAGGGAATTGGTACAAATTATATGATTAGGATGTTTGGAGATATATTGAAGGACAAAGCTAAGCTATGATTATATGAAATATAATCCAAAAATGTGTCGATTTACAAATATTTTCATGTCTATAGTACAGAATAAGAGACATCTTAATTCTTACATTTCATGCCATTTTCAGGCAATTTTAGTTTATTTTGCACAAGAGAACCTTTCATGTTCTTCTATTCATGTTTTAATGGAGAATCATCATAAAAGCCAATAAAGAATGAACCTATTAACTTTTACTTCCTAAATTCATTTCATTCAACCATAGCAGCTAGAAAATCCACTGCTTCAAATAGGGAGTCACAATTAAAAGTATCAAAAATTAACATGGAATGCTACAATTTTATTTTGCTTGGCAATTAAAAAATGTTTTACTATAGAACATGTGTTTGCAAAAGTCATTGAGAGGGGTTTCCTCCGAACCTGACTACCAGCTCAGTTTGGAGCTCATTGTTCCAAAAGTCTCTTGTGCTGAACTCTTCACAGAGCAATACCTTCAGTTTTTGTTCTGCCCACCCCCATTATAGGCTCTCCAATAGCTTGATTCAATACAATTTCTATCCTCAACCTTTTCTTTTGACTCACCAGAATGCGGTTATCATTCCAAATCTGCTAGATTCCAATCATGTATTCATACAAAAATATTAATTAATTGTAGAAATATATATACATATATACATATATATATATATATATATATATATATATATATATATATGCTTAGCTCAAAGGACATAGCCACTGGCAGGAGCAGTCTGGTGCTCTCTGGTGTTAACAACAAGGATGGCCAGTCATGGGCTTAGTTATTTCACATTTCCATGTGCCAACCAAATCTCTCAATGGTTGCAATCAGTGCAAGTGCTTCAGGGTAAAAATAAATAAGTAACTATGTGGATTAGCACGTTCTACCCAGTGCTGTGAATGCACATAGAACAGAGTATAGGTGGATTTAGACTGCAGGGGTCTAAATTGGGTAATCAATTTTGTTTTTCTTTTTTAATGTTTGGCAGTTAACAGATTTGGGTCCATGAAATTACTTCTTTTAAAAGGAACTTGCTTTAGGTAATACTGTTCATGCAACAAGAAAATCTACCACATATGGTATCATTGGATAAAGGCACCTAACATAGGCTACAGAATATCTAGAGGCAACAAGAAGTGTTGCATAGCAAGTAGCAAGAAGTGACCCCTTGCTAAGGAGTGCAGAACTCTTCAAAAGGCTGTAGAAGGTGTTTCCCTCTACAATAGCCTGAGGATGGTGTAATTCATCCAAAGAACCTCATTTCAGCACTGGAAAAATAGAAATATAAACCTATCCAACTTGGCATGGAGAATATAAATGGGTTTGAATAATTGAAAGCAAGCAGACTTTGCCATATAGCAGCCAAAACTCAAATAGCATACTGGCTCCTGCTACACAGAAAAGCAATCTAAGACATTCTCATGTGCCCTTCTTTCTAGTTTTTTTTATGAAAGCTATAATGAGAGGACTCACATGTATAAGATGAACACCAGATAAGAGCAGCATAAAGAATGAGTAGACTGGCATAGCTTTAAGACTCTGGAAAGGGCCTATTTCCATTGTGAAATTTTGCCCTTTCTTTGTCTGTGCTAACAAGCTTTGTCAACCATTATGGTAGCACAGGATGTTTAAAGGTTGGAAGTTTGAAACAGGGACGTTGCCAGAGGCAGTTCTGTTTCTATTACGTATATTAGAAGAACAAAGAATATCTTCCAGGTAAGTAGCCAAAGCACCTGTTTTCATCAATAATACTAGAATTTCACAGCTTTGCTCCACTCTTCTAATCTCTCCCAAACTAGCTCTCAGATCCTACCATTTCACCAATGCTTAACCTCGACTATGAGCAAAAATGTAGCATGCACACTTGTACCTGGTGAATGGCGCCCACACACTGTAGACACCATCCTTAAAGTATGTATGTCATACCATCCACTTCACTTGCATATAATGTGGTAATAGGGTCAGATAGTAGCATTTATTAGAATGCAGGAAGTGAGGAACAGTCTTCTAACTCAAAATACTTGATAGATTCAAAAGCTACACTGTCGCCTCCTGCTAATAGAAATCCATCTCTCTCCTTCCATAATGACTTCTTTCGGAGAAAGTTGGATAGAAAGGGGTAGAAATTTGAACCAGTGAATAGGTAAGTACTCAAATTTTTTTCCAGGTGAAACACAAATAAATCTGTACTGAATCACAATAATGATTTATCAAGTCACGTTTTTGTTCATGTTTTTATAGCAATCATTCATGTTTAGTTGCCAGCCTGTAAAAACAGAGTAATGAGACCTGGCCACAGCCCTTACCCTGCCCTCAGTAGTGGAAGGAAGACTATTATTAACAATCAATATTACATCCCCCAAATGCTAATTGATGAGCTAAAAGTAAAATATCAATATCTTTATTTCCACATTATTAAACAAACTTGTGAGGGAGGAACTGATATTTCACTGCACAGACTAAAGTGAAGCCTTTTAATATGAAAGAAATCAATAACTGGCAATGTAATGACAGTCTCAGGTAAATTTTTAAATGACTCAAAGGTTTATTAAATTATAATCCCAGAGTGGCAGAGAAGGAAAAAACAAACAAAACCACATGTAACACAATGAGGAGTCGAGAATCCCCATGAACTGCAGAGCAGACCTGAGTATGCTTGAACTATCAAGAGCTCAGTGACCTGCAAGTATCAACCAGGCCCTGCCACAGGTACTAAGGAATGAAAGAGTTGTAATACTTTCACGTCCAAGAAGCCATAAAAACTAAACATCTACAAAAATAACCACAACCAAAATGGATGACCGTATGGAAATGGAAGTTAGGCAAATGATCCAAGCACAACCCAGATCTCCTTACTGAGAACAAATGCCTGTGAATAAGGTAAGATGAAATGGAGCAGGCTATGTAAGAAAGACATGTGCCAGGCACAAGGTGAAGGGGCATATGGAAGCTCCGAGATCTCAATTAAGAGAGATTGCTAAGTTGGCTCCTCATCTCTGATGAAATTCAAAAGAAAGAATCTTACTTCACTAAAGGTTAATCATGTGTTTGGGAGACATAATCAGTTGACTTACCCTATCCTCAAATATAATCTAAGCACTATAAAATAAAACATTCCCTTAATCCTTTCATTATTTTTTTTGATCAGTTGTGGAGCTTGAACTCAGGGTCTGGGCACTGTCCCTGAGCAATTTTGCTCAAGGTTAGCACTCTACCATTTTGAGTCATAGCACCATTTCTGTTTTCTGCATGGTTAATTAGAAATAAGAGTCTCACAGGGACTTTTCTACCTGGGCTGGTTTCAAACCTCAGTCCTCAGAGCTCAGCCTCCTGAGTAGCTAGGATTACAAGTGTAAGCCACTAATGCCTCGCTTCCCTTAATCCTTTACTTTTTAATCAGTTTCCCATCCAAGGAGTAAGAGTTAACACCAAAAAAAAAAAAAGAAAGAAAATCCTGAGTAATGCTAAAATTTCCCTTCTTTCTTGTCACCTTGGCAAGTGCCAGCAATCATTGAGAAGCTTCAAATATTTCAATATTTCTGGGAAATGTTTCACTTACAGTGATAATTTTGTGTTAATAAAGAATAATCATGCACTTATTTTCACACAAATCCTGCATGTGAATATTTATGTCCACTTAATTTACTTTTTCTTTTAAAAAATCTATAGAAAGCATAAAAGAGAAGTGGTTACCATGGCTATGAAAGAGAGGAAGTAGGGAAAGGCAGGAGAGAAGAAAGATTTCACAGGTGATACATTGGAGATGTAACTCAGTAATAGATGGGTTACCTATATACCGTGCGGGAGGAGACCCTGGTATCCATCCCTAGCATGGTGGGGAAGCAAAAACAAAGAGGAGGTCTGTGAAAACAAAAAACTTCTTGTCAAATGATATTTCCCACAGGTTTGGGTCAGCGACCTTACATTATGTAACTAAAACCAAACAACTACTCAACATATAAAGGTCAAAAATAGACCTCTCAGTGGATCACAATAGCTCAAAAGCTATGTAAGTATGATCATATAAGATAAGGATAAGCAAACTCTATTGTTGACGTTATATTTAAAGTCCTAGGTGAATTTTCTTTGGCATATGCCATGGCTACTGTATATGTTTTTGGTACACTGTGTATTGTATATATGTCTACCTGATCTAGGGAAGGGGAAGAAAAACAGGGTGTAAGATAACACAGGGAATGTACACACTGCCCTATTATATGCACAACACCTTGTCAAAAAATTTAATTAATAAATAATTTTTTTTAAAGAGAGATTGCTTTTAGGTAGGGTCTCTTTGCTCAGGGCCAACCTCAGACTTATACTTCTTCATAGCTGGGATTACAAACACCCATTATACTTGTCTTGTTTGAGGAGATGATGACATACATAATTTCAGTCCCCAGCTGGTCTCAAACTATAATATACACCTCTCAAGTAGCTGAGATTATAGATGTAAGCCATCATATTTGCTTAGGATTCTCATTTATGTTCAGATTCATTAATTCCTGCCTGTTTATTTGTATTCTACTTTTTAATCCTTCAATTTTCTTCCATTATTTCACTTTTTTCAGGTTTCCTTATTTTGTAACGTATGTACTCAGATGTGTAACCATTTAGAAGTTTTGCATTTCTCCTGAGTTTTTGTTTCTGTTTGTTTTGTTTTGTTTTTGGTGCTGGGCCTGGAGCTTAAACTCAGGGCCCAGGCACTATCCCTAAGCTTCTTTTGCTCAAGGCTAGTGCTCTATGGTTTGAGCCACAGCTCCACTGCTGGCTTTCTTGTTAATTTAGTAGAGATAGAATCTCATGGGAGGGAGAGGGAAATGGGTACAGGGGAGGCGGGGGAAAATGAGGGAGGAGGTAACAAGTAGGATAAGAAACTGTAACCCCTCTGTACTTCATTTTGAAAATAAAGAAGAAAAAAAATTAAAGAGTTTCACAGACATTCCTGCTTGGCTGGTTTCAAACCGTGAACATCAGATGTCAGCCCCTTGAGTAACTAGGCTTACAGGTACGATCCACTAGCACCCTGATACCTTTCAGTGTTTTTATGAATAGAAAAAGGCTCAAACAACGTGGATCCAGTATTCTACTGCTGTCATCATCCCTACATCCCTCAGGAAAAAACTCTGCTTCTAAAGGTGAAAAAAAAAAGGGGGGGGAACTTTCATCAATCCGCTACTGCCTAGTAAGAATATGTAAGTCTGAGATCTCTGAAATGTCTACCTACAAATTCCATCTGACCTTCAAAGACTTTCCATCAACCACAACAGCAAAGAAAGAACTCTTCCCTTTGAGGCAGACACTCTTTCATGTCCAAGCATATGAGAATTGTTTCACACACTATCTGGTACCCAAACCAAGTTTTGCCTCCTATACATGACTGCCTTCAGGCACATTTAAACATCTTTATAATAATGACACTGAATCTTGTCTTATTGTCGCCATTTTCACTAAATGTTGTGAAAAACAATTAGCTGTTTGGTATTTCTTGCACACTTTGCTGAATGAAAAATGGATTGATTGGTAATACTACAGGTCTTATGCTCATTTCCAATAAAATCCTTTATCATGATCATGATAAACCTCAAAATTTGAAGAATAGGTGATTGTAATGTAGAACACTAGTAAAGAAAAAAACATGACTTCTATCTCCATTCCTTTGGTACTTCTGTGATAGAATACTAGGCACTGAGTTATTTACAAAGAAAAAAAATCATTTGTATCCTCGTGATAAAAGCTAAGAAGTCTAAGATCAAGGGTTTGCCTCTAGTGAGAAATGTTTTTCTTCCTAGATGCTTTGGAAAGCTTCCCCTGCTCAAGAAGGAACTAGATAGGAAAGAGGGGGCCCAGTGAACTCTTATCACAAACTCAAACAGTCACTAACAACCCAGTTGGATTTCAGAAAGGGAGGGGCCATCTCAAAGGTCCTTCCCCTCTAAATTGTTGTCCTGGGATTCATTTTCCAATAAGAATCCTTGAGTCACATTCATACCTCTGTACAAATCTCTTGTTTTATCTAATCAAAGAGGAATCAGCTGTGTTTCACTTTAGCTTACTCAAGTGACAGTGAGGAATTTGTAGAGACATTTTACCAGGGCTGAATATGTACGTTCATGTGGGCACCAAGTTGTATTTGAAGCTACAGCAAGTATAGAAGGATCTTTCACTACAAGAAACTGTCATTACAGGAGACTGACTTAGTCCATAGAAGCCAACTCCAGTCCAGTGAAGGCCAAGACAAATATAATATGTACTAACATATTTATAAAAATATATTAGAAAAGATATTAGGAAAAGATCTCAACCTAAATTATGATATAGTAACCATTAACATGTAGCTACTGAGCATGCTGAACCAGAGTAATTGAGAAACTAATTATATTTGATTTAGTTAATTTTAACTAAAATGTATGAATACATAGGGCCACACACTGGCTCATCTTTAGTTAGCATTTCTCCCCTAAAATTCAGCTCTCCAGGTATCTCGAAGAACCACTACGAACTTAGTTCAAGGAGCTCCTGTAGGCCACCACTACAGTAATGTGAGTCAGCTAGAGAATTCAAGGACCCCTTGGGGTCCTGGACAATTTGCTTCTCACTTTGTCCTGCCTTTTCTTCCTTCTCTGAAGACCTTTCCATTCATGAGTTCTGAGACCAATGGTCTCAGTGATCTTCAGTCTTCCTGTTCAGGAAGTGACAAGATCCATTCTCATAAAAGAAAAAAAAAATCCGAATCTCACAAGATGTTTCTCAGATCTGTGAGGAGATTGGCTATAGCTGCTACTCAACTTTTAATCTCCTTGTGTGTGCAAAACAGTATTTCACCACACCTTATTTTTCTTACAAATTACAAAAAAAATTGCCTAATAACCTATTTTATACACAGCATGTGGTTCAAATTGAAGTAATAGTACTGTTATTCCACACACAAACTATTTTTCAGCTTGGGAAAAACATTGATTACTCCCAGAGTGTATCATACTCAGGAGTTATTACTTCACCATTTCACAAAAGAAGAGTGGAAAGGAAATGAGTACAAACTAAAAGAGAATATCAGTGTGTATCCCCAGCTGGAACCAGAGCCACACACTTAAAGTCAGATTTTTCATCTCACACTCAGACATATCCTCTCTGTGTTTATGGTTAGATAAAATATAACTTTTAGATAGATAAAATATAAATTTATGGTTAGATAAAAATAATTAATTAGTAAGATTATTATCAGCCACTTGATCGTATAAATTCCAACAAATATTTTGTTGTGTTCTTGCATAGAAAGGACTCAGGAAAAGACATTTGTGAAGTTGCTATATTCTTTTCCCATTCTGATTTAATCTAGTGGAAGATATGAAACCAAACAGCTGCTCACAGGATTTACAAATCACATACACACACACACACACACACACACACACACAAATGTTTCCATCCTGAGACTCGGTCACTCTTACCTATAGAGCCTGCTTATCATGGCAAAATCAGTTATCTTCAACAATTATGTGGGTGAGTAAGGGCCTGTATCTATTTAAGAACCCTTTGAACTCATGAGAAAGAGTGGAAGTTGGTTCTCTTTTGAAAAACATCTTTTGAAGATTTTACTCCAGAGGAAAATCTGTTATAAATATCCTGTCTCTGTGATTCTGACCTGTCCCCAACTTTTCCATACTTTGTAAACATTCTAATCTCAGAAATCCTTCCTTCTGTCACAGTGCCTACAATGATGTCAAATGGAGTTACATTTTTGTCAATCTCTTTTTTAAAATTCAAACATCCTGTAGAATAATGCATCCTTCTCACTTGACCAATGTCCAATGGACTAGAATGGAAAAAAATAGATTTTTAATTTGTGGGGACTCCAGGATCATCTTTTTGCACAGTAAAAAAAAAAAAAAAAAAAAAAAACATGCAGCATGTAGGATGATGATCTGCAATTTAGTTTTAGTAAAAATGTCTATTTTTAAAAAATGCATTATTGTTGACCTCACTCAAAGGATTCTAAATTTTTAGGTTTGCAGGGGGCCGAGGAATCTCCATTTTAGCTGATTCTGATGCCTTGTTTTATAGTTCTGAGACATTGTGTCCCCAAGAGATGGACCTTGCCTTCAACATAGACCTTCACATCACCAATTTTGATAAGAACTTAGTAAATGTGGAACCATGGGCCGCTGGGGCTAATGGGAAAGGAAAATTGAAAAGGATATAAATATTTGAAAATGACTCAGTGACAGAGATAGAAAATATTTTTGCCATTTCAAAATTTCTCAACATTTTTTAAACTTTGGTTTTTTACCTCAGAAAACAGCAATTTCACCTCTTTTCTTTTCCCTCTTCTATTTCTACTCTACAAAACTCCTAGTTCTTACAGCCTGGAATCTATTTTACATACTCCAATTTCATATAGACAAAACAGTATTTTTCCTGTTGCATTAGCAAACCATTTGCCATCTTTAACATTACTTCAATAAGAAAACATCCAACTACCTTTGCCGAAAGATTGAAAGTTAACATACAATGCTTTTTTATATAAAACCAGGCAACAACATTCCAAGGGAAAAATAAGGTCACTCCATTTTCAAAATCAAGCACCTACATTGATTATATTCCCCTACACACACAAAAAAAAAGGTTGCATCGATCAATGGGAATATATTAGAGTATTACTATCACATTCTATACTGTTTTGAATTTCTGTGGTTGTCCCTTTGAATGTTTTATTTAAAGTGTTCTAGATCTTAGAAATGTATTATAAACTCATAACCAAATTAGTCTCAAAAGAATATCTTAAAGTTAGTTAGGTATAAATGTTAGATTGCTCTTTTCTCCATGACATTAGGACAATCAAACTCTAATGCTCAAATTATTTGCTATGTACAGTTACAGAAGCTTCTATTCCTTGTGATTCTGTCAAAAATGCAGACTCACACATCACACCCTATAGCAAATGAATCCAAATCTTCATTTCACTCAATTTCTGCTGACTGTAGCATCACATCTGAGGAGCACCATTTTAATTCACACAGGAATGACCTGCAATGGCATGCAAAGCCTGCACACTGGGGATGTTCTCCAGCGATGGTGATATTAGGTAGCCCCAGTCTAGGTATGAAATATGCATAAAGATAATGATTCCAGAATTTCTGAAATAAATCAGTTGGTTTTTAGCCTCCTAGAGTTTGTTGTTCAGATATTCCTTTGGGGGTTTGACTTCTACTAAATGTGCATTCCCTAAATGGGATAAGTTTGTCCCTTAGTTTATTATAGATCAGAGATGGTTTTTGTCCATTTCAGAATAATTCTTTCATTTTGCTTCTCAACCTCAGCCCAAAGACAATCAGATAGGAAATATATGCATAAAGTGTAAAAACAAAGTGCAAAATAAGTAGATGAACACCAAGCCATCAGCATAATCAAAACTTAAAGCATGTTCCTACAATTAATTCATGATAGATGAGATTAAAAGCTTATTTATATTCACTGTTTTAAAAAAAAGCATGATACGATGTGGGTGACCCAATTTTGATCACTTGTTACATTCTTAATTTTCTGATTTCCTGTTGCAAACTTCGCGATATTCCTATTCATGATAATTTCTGATTTCTTCTCATATCACTTTTTATAATTCTGCCCATTTTAGCATTCTCTTTTCTGAGATCCTAATGGTTCACTAATGAGTAATGTATTTCAAGCAATCAGCTTCTCACAAGCAGGACTGATCTTACCATTAGCACAAAAATACACACTCAGCAGACAATTGTGATTGCCAGACTTTTTCTTTGAAAAATACTTATAAACTGGGTATGGTGACTCATGCTTCTGATCCTAGCTATTCTGTAGTCTGAGATTGGAAGGATTTTAGTTTGAGGCCAACACCTTAATACTCTATCTCAACTGAGAAGCTGGTATGGTGGTGAATACTTATCATACCAGCTGTGATCTATAAAATAGGAGAATCATGATTCCACGTATAGGTCAGGAGATGAAGTGAGAACTTATCTCAAATTAATCAGAGCAAAAATGACTGGTTGTGTAGAGTGCCTACCTTACAAGCACAAAACCCAGAGATCAAACTTTACTATTATCAATTTCAAGAAAAGGAGGAAAAACACTATGTATTATGTGTATCAAATTAGAATAAGTAGATAGATATTAATAATTAAGCTTTATAAAATAAAATCCCCGATTTGTGAGGAAGCCAGTCTACATGTATAGTTTTGGATGATTTCTAAGCAATAAATGTAACTAGACATACATGACTTTTAATCAGAAATAATATTACTTGGTTTTTAAAGAGCAGTGCCTTTGTTGTCAGCAGTTAGGAGCTTATCTACCTTTGCGAATGCACAGTCATGTACAACCATGCACAGTGTGTGCTGTACTCCTCAGCCTCTATGAAGGAGTTTAATGCTATCAAAGTGTTCCAGTGATAATGAAACACAAAGCTCAAAGGACAGTTGGAATATTATTCCATATAATGTATTATGCATCAATACTTACAGGCGAGCAGATTCTGCCAGCCTCTCAGGCCATGACAACAGAGTGAGTGAAAAGAATATTATCTGATTCAAGAATTGGAAAAATAGGAAGAGAAAGTGTTTTTTTTTTAACTAAAGTAGCAAAAATCTCTTTCATGTCTTGATCTCTGTCTTTCTCTGTCTCTCCTTCTGTCTCCTGTCTCTCTATTCTCTGTTTCTCACTCCCTTTTCTCTTTCTGTTTTTTCTTCCTTCTCTCGCCCCTCTTTTCTCTCCATTCTACCCTTCCCCCCACTCTTTTTCTAAACTCTCTCTTCTCTTCTCTCTCTTTCTTTGTGCCTACATTTTTCTGTTCACTTATGCTCCATCTATCTACTCTGTGGGATCCCTGCTCTAATGCCATTCTCCAAATCTGTAATTGACCCTCTCTCTCTTTGCCTCCATTTTTTCTCTTCCTTTTGCTTTCTTTGACATCAAAGCTCAGTTTAACTAAAAGTAATATGAAATACACATCCATATGTCAAATTAATGCTACTTCAAATCATTCCTTTACAGTAACCACATTTCAACTTCCACTCTAATTAATGTCTCTAACCCACAACCTTGGCAATGATTCTGCCTGAACAACATTTTTTCTCTCTGCATACCAAAGCTACACTGCCAACAACAACAGTTTTTTAGAAAGAAGATGCACTGAAGTTTTTATTTTATAAGAATGTCTACTTTTCATTTCAGAAAAGATACATTGGTTCTATTATCAGGAAATAATCACTAGTTTTTAATCACTAAAGATACACAAATAATAGTATGACACCTTCATTTAAGCTTACGAGGAAGTATGTATTTAGTTTCTTCCCATGAAAAATTAAAGTTCTCTTAATATTAGAGTTTAATAGAAATCATACATAATCAGTATCAAGCAAGTTCACAAAAGTTTGCATCCGTATTTGCAGTAATAACAGCAAAGTGGGCCTAAACAGTACAAAAGCTGTGTTTTCCAAAGCAGATCATATTACCCACTTTCCTCTGGCATGTAGACATGGGTGCATGCTCAAGTGTTTGAAGACACAGGCTTTTAAATGCAAATTAAATCAGGCCAAGAACATCAAATAATTTCTGTCTTCCTTAGACTGTCTGATAATGTTGAGGAGACATTAGTAAATTTTCTTTGCCTTTCTTACCAAAGCCATGAGTTCTGAAGGCTGCATTTGTACTGTGTGACTTTTAGGGGGCTCAGAGAGGAGCTTCTCACCAAGTTCCTGTTACAGAGAACATGTGCATACAGTGAATATTTTTATTGTTTTTATTCAAAATTTTATGGCTTTCACTTATGAAAAAAATGTTCCAGGGAAAGCATCAGTTAAGAAATTGTAGAAACAAACTGGATATGCTGTCCCGGGCTTGTTATTCCAGTATTCAGGAGGCTGACATAGGAGAATAGAAAATACAAAGCCAGCCTGAGCTACATAGGAAAACCTAGTCTCAAAAAAAAATTGGGAGAGAGAGACAGAGACAAAAAGAGAAAAAGGGAAGGAGAGGGAGAAGCAAAGGGAGAGAAAGAGGAAGAAAGGGAGGAAGGGAAGGAGGAATGATGGAATGAAGGAATGAGGAAAGCAAACAGCAAGGAAGGAAGGAAGGAAGGAAGGAAGGAAGGAAGGAAGGAAGGAAGGAAGGAAGGAAAGAAGGAAGGAAAGAAGGAAGGAGGAAGGGAGGGAAGGAGGAAGGGAGGGAGAGAGAGAGAGAAACATAAAACTTTAAATAAAACAGACACCTAGAATGTTATAAACCTTTTGAAAAATAAGTTTTGGAGGTGCGATGAAAGTTTCTTATTCTGTTTTACCTTTTAAGAAAACTACTTTGGGCAACATGATCCCAAATTAAATGACATGATGTGATTTCTAAACACACACCAACAAACACACACACACACATACACATGTGCCTATAAGTATATGTAAATTCATTTGCTATATTTAATTATTGAAATGAAATTGCAGAAAAAAATAGCAAAGAAAGCTTTGAGGCTCTGTGATTACAACCTCAGATCAGTTTCTGCTAATAGCAGCTCTTGCTCACTCAGCTCTAGCCCTTCCAAAGTGGTCCAAGAGAGTGAACACTACAAACCAATAATATATTTCAGTCAGACCCTATCATGCAAATAGTGCTTCAGGATCATAAAGAGAAAGCCTTCGGCTTTTATAATGACTTTATAGAACCCAGTGCCTCCCTTTGCCACTGCCATGAAATAGCATTTCCAGCAGTCTTTTGGCTGAACTGAACTTCAATGTTTTATGGCTCAAATTTTAACAAACTTCTACAATCTGGACCTAAATTTATCCATTGCACCTAAATTGTATTTGAAATGGATTCCCTTATGTAGCTTAGAACAAATGGTTTCCAGATGAGAGTCTAAACTCAAAAATAGAAGCTAGAATTTGGAACTGTTCACTTGCATTAGGGAATTGGCTAGGCTAAGACAAAATGAAGGCCTGAAATCTGACACACACACACACACACACACACACACACACACACACACACACACACACTTATTTATTCAGGTTTGCTCCTTTGAGAATGTCCATCATAGATTCTGTGGGATTTCTGTCAATGCCTACAATAAACAGATATTCTACTTCTTTTAGAAAGCTAAGCAAATAAGAAGAAATGCATATTCTTTCATATGACAGAACATAAAGTTCAAAATGAAGCTTGTTTCTAAATGTGTTGTCTAAAACAGGATGTCTGTGCACTACCACTACTTTCTAATTCTTTGGATTACTTTTTTCCTGTTACTATGAGATACATTTTTACCCCCTTTGGATAAGACAAAGATGATAAAACTACATGTGCTGGGTTTGGTTTTTTTGGAGGGCGAGCAGTCATGGGGCTTGAACTCTGGGCCTGGAACTGTCCCTGATCTCCTCCACTCAAGGCTAGCACTCTACCACTATGAACCACTTCTAGTTTTCTAGTGGTTACTTAGAATTAGAGTCGCATGGACTTTCTTGCCCAGGCTGGTTTGCACTGCAATCCTCTGATCTCAGCTTCCTTAGTAGCTAGGATTACAGGTGTGAACCACCAGCACATGGCATGTGGTTTATTCTTACACAGAGTATGCTTTTTCACAACCAGAACACAGACGAGATCGGGCACGTTCAGAGTTGTATGGCTGTAGACCCAAACCAGAAAACAATAGAAAATCATGAAATAATTTCAAATGCACAATCTTTTGGCAAGTCTATCCCAGTTTTGAATTAGTGAGCATCTGTGGAAATATATGGATATTGATACAAGTTAACATGAAAGTAAAACCAAAACGTTTACATTGAGTAATTGAGGATTTGATTTGATTGATGTCTAATTTTCAATGCAAGCCAAAAAAATCATAATCTACTGGGTTTCCAGTGGCTTATGACTATAACCCTAGCTACTCAGGAGGCCAAGATACGAACAATTTTTGGACCAATGGAGGCAGACAAGGCCAAAAGAAAGACTCTTTTCCTCCAAGTAACCAACAAAAAGCTTAAAGTGGAGATGTGCTCACCTGGTAGAGCACCAACCATGAGAAAAGCAACTGAGCAAGAGCATGGAACCCTGAATTCAAGGCTCCAGTAGTGGCAGGCACACACACACACACACACACACACACACACACACACACACACACACCAAGCAATAATCTTTGGGTCATCTTTATCCTCTGTCAAATGTTAATACTGCCTAAATTATAAACATACTGATAATATCAGGGAGCACCCTTCCTCCACCATTTATGATCTTTTATGACTTTCCATTCTCTACCTGGTCCATGGGGGGAAGAAACTCTACTGCATTTTGCCATCATACAGTCATGAGAATCTTCTTTCAAAGCCTTATCAAGTAAACTTCATCATCAAACCAACTTCATAAACCCCATTTCCTGTAGCCTAGTAAATGAAATACTGAATCTGAAGCAGAATGGAAGCTTTCTTCGTGAGAAGTCAGTCTCTGGCTTTAGACACTCACTGTCCTGGATCTGTAGCCCAGCTCCAGTATTTACAGGCTCTGTGAGCCTGCTAGTCCATTCAGTGTTACTTCTAACACAATACCTGTGAAGCTGGACTCTTCATAAGCAAGATGGTTCTGAATGTGTAAGCATATGAGGCAGATCCTGGTGGGAGCACTGGCAAGTGAAAGAAGTCAAATGGCAAAACAGGAATCAAGAGATGGAGGGGTCAAGCTTACACTGTGTTAAACTCTTGTGAAATTTAATTCCAAAAATTAATTTAATTGTACCCTCAAGATGCAATAATCTAATCTATTTATGATAGAACTCCCAAAATCTTAGCACCTATATGTAAAACATCTTTATCTAGATTCCAACATCTTCATACCTTGAAACTGAGAGGATCAAGCCTCCACCTCGTAAACTTTGGGGGACAAACCACATATAAACTGTGACAGGACTTAGATACTTATTTCCTTTTGCTTCTGTTTCTCTAAAATGAGAACTTTAAAAGCATTAAATGTAATAATAAATAATTAATAATTAGCAACTTCCTACATAGAAATTATCAGGTAAGCATTGATGATCATTGTTCATCATGTGATTGCTGACTTTTATCTCTGCCCTCATCTCCTATGATCTCCTCATCCAACTCCATATATCAGAAGTCGCTAGGCCCCTATGACTTACAAGTTATTATTACATCTGTTAGGAAAGCTCTGGATATTTATCCAGTTAGTTAATAATATTAAGAGTAATAATGTGTGGTCAGTGTCTACAAATAAAAATATGAAATTTTAGGTTTATCATAAATTAAATATTTTTCTCTTCAAAAACTATCCTTTGGGGAATAGAACCTACAAAAAGTCAACTCAAGGATTTGTCATCCCTACCATCACCTAGGTGTGAGTTTAAGCCTTTGAGACCATCATATAACATGGAGGTCCTGGGAAGGGACCCTTGTGATGTTTTCCAGTCCATGACTGCATCCACTGATAAATGTCTCTATGTCTCTATCAATTGACCATTGGACAGCATTGGAAACATTTCTTTCTCTATCCAAGCCCCTCATGAAACTGGAATGTTTGTTCTGTGACTTTTACTACTTCAAATGCAGTTGAGATGAGTAATCTCTGGCAACCCTACTTATATTCCCCAGTATCCTTTTCTTCTCTGGGTTCCTATTAATCATCACTTCAGGTACATCCCAAGAGCCTCTCTCCTCTCTCCTTGTCTCAGCTTATCGCCCTCTTTTGGCAGGATGATAGTATTGCACTGTCCTTTCTGAAAATCCTACCAGGTGAGATTCCATGAATCCTCTTTTCTGACTTTAACAGTTTTATTCCTAAGGCTTCAGTCCTCTCACGCCTGCTCATTTCACACCCAGAAGTTTTTTTTTTATTCTCTTCTTACATCTCTGGATGAAATAAAACCTTTCCATAAGCAGTGAAATCAGCAGCATATCTGCTCTAATTGGAAAGAGTAAATGATAATAGGCAATATTAGAAGAAAAATATTGCTTACATTTCAAAATATTATCACACTGCAATAGTAAAAAATAGCTAATAGTTATAGAGTTCAACAGATATATTGTGGCACTATTTACTCTCTCCATTGGTTAGGGTCCCAGCAAGAGACAGATGGTGTACTCAAATTAGATTCTTTGAGTGGAGTTGAATAAAGGAACTATTTGCAAACATGTGGGCAGGTTAGTAGATAACCCAAAGGTTTATTCTGGGGCTGCTGATATGCAAACAGGGGTACCATACCTATATCTGAAGGAGCAAAGAAAGGGGGCACTAAATGGAAAACGGGAGTGACAGAGAAAAAGATCTGAGGAAATTCCACCTGAAGGCAGCAACAGCCTTTAATTAAGAAATGCAGCAGCCAGAGTAGCACTGCCAGGGTTCATGGAGGAAATTTTTATAGTACCTGATCTATAGGTGTTGCCTATGCAGATAAGTGTGATGGACAGAAAACAAGATGGAGAAGTAGGGAGCACAGGGGCCAGGTGCAAGATCCCAGGCACAGTACTGCCATTCAAAGTCAACATTCCTGGGCTGGGAATATGGCCTAGTGGTAAAGTTCTCATCTCATATACATGAAGCCCTGAGTTCTATTCCTCAGCACCACGTATATAGAAAAGGCCTTAAGTGGCACTGTGGCTCAAGTGGCAGAGTGTTAGCCTTGAGCAAAAAGAAGCTAGGGACAGTGCTCAGGCCCTGAGTTCAAGCCCCAGGACTGGCAAACAAACAAAACCAAACAAAGTCAACATTTCTTCTTAAATTGTTCATTTAATTCTTCATAGCTGAAGTCTATCTTAGTTGATTCAGTTTTCCATGTAGAAATAACACAGTGTAAGTGGTATAAACAATATATTTATGTTCTCACAGTTCTGGAGGCTAGAAGTCCAAGAACAATATTCTGGTGAGTATTTTCTCCCTAACTTTAGTGTGTGTGTGTGTTGGGGCGGGAGGGGGTTGCTCTCTTTTTTTCTTATGAGATTACTAGTTTAATCATGAGGGACATATCTTCATGATCTTAGCTAACAATAACTTCCCCCAAATCCCAAATATGGAATCCCCCAAATTTCTTTAAAACCATCACACTGAAGACCAGAGTTTCCTATCATAATTTAAGGAGGGCAGCCACATTCAGTTCATAACAAACTCAATGGTTCCTTTTTGAATGCTTTTCCATCTAGCACTATCTGCTAGTTGTTTATTTATCATGCTGTAGTGCCTTCTCCATCACCTTTGAGATTGTTACTTGTATATAAGAAAATAAGAGACAGCAAGATTTTTCTCCTTCCTTTGCTATATTTTTTCTCCATAGCTCAGAATCATACTTCTTAAAAAATAATCTTTTCAGAGATAAATGAAGTCATACTATTTTTCTATGCTTCTTGCTAAAATGTTGACTGCTTAATGCATCCATATTTAAAATTGATTTTGTAAGTTAATACCAAGTGATTTGCTATGATATTATGCACTTTAGGCCTAGTAAGAGAAAAGGGGAGGAAAGTGTGTGATTCTGTGATAAAATACACACACACACACACACACACAAACACACATTATCAGTAATATCTCTAAAGTTGCCTAGTTTGTTAACATGAGACTTACTTCAGGTTTAATTCAAAAATTATCAGGAGTTTATAAGAAAACACATACCTACCATTCCCTCTTGAAATAGAGTTCAACTACTTTAACAATATTTTGCCAGAATAAAGTCTTATAAAGTTGCCTACTTTTGAACAAAGCAGATGGATAGATAGATAGATAGATAGATAGACAGATAGATAGATAGACAAATAGATGATAGAGAGTGAAGCAGACAGAGATTAACAAACATCTGTTCCACATAGTTGTCCAAATGCAGTTGTGTAGTTTTTGTTCCTTGACAATTTGGGGCCAGACACATATGTCCCAGTATCCATCTGGATGAAATATGTCTTTCTATTCAAAGAAAGGTATCAGTCATCAACCCATGGGTAGCTGACATGAATATCAAACATTTTTGCAGTTTGTTGTGCAGTCAAGACTTTAAAATCACCTCAAATTCCATATATCCAAAAGGGAGTTTAAAATAAATAGAAATAGTTGTATACAAGTGTATAGATGCTATTAAATTAGCACTTTAGGAAAAAGAAAAAGGAATATAAGGGAAAGTCAACGCTGAATACTCTTAAAACAAAGTAGTTAAAAAGATTAAATATAATGTTATAGAATAAAATAACAACAATTGTAAATAAATAGAAAATATCAACTGTCAAGTGCATCATTCACAGAAATAGTTGGACAATGGGTAAACTAATTCAGCAGTGATACTCACTAAACACTCAATTGGAAATGAACTATACAACTTGAGGGGAAGGAGGAAAGGAGGGGAAAGTCTAGGAGAAAAGAGGGAGGAGGTGACACTGTTCTAAGAGATATACTCAATACCTGACATATAATTGTAAGCCCTTTGTGCTTCACCTTTACAATGAAAATAAAAATTTAGAAAATAAAAAAGAATATCATTATCTCTACAGATCCATCATTCTGTATGTACTCTTTCTTCACTTAATATCTGGAAGGTAAACTGAGTATGTGTTAAACCCCAGCTTTGCCAGTCTCTATCCTCTGTTGACATTTACTCTACTGCTAGATTTTCTGAATGTAGTGTAAAAAACATATTAGAGTACTTTTACAAGAAGTATTAATTTTAATAAAAGAAACCATGATTTATGTATAAGAAAATTATCATATAACCTGAACTTTCAAGACAAACTCCTCCTACAGTGTTCGGTTTACAGACCGCCCCCCAAAAATTTTTTCAATTATAGGACACCTAACATTTTTAGCTGATCATATACCAATTTCAATCTATCTTTATATAATTTCCAAAGAAGCAATTTCTGACATATTGTAAATGTTTGTTAATTAAAAGAAATCATTGCTAGCTCATGTAAATTATCCAATGAAAAATACCAGAGGAAATTAATATCCTGCATTACCCATTTCAAAATTTATGTTATTTACTTATATAATTATTTTTCTCCTTCATACATATTTTTCTTCTGTTTACTTGCAGATACTTTAAACTTAGTAAAATACATTTTATGCATGCATGAAGTCTTTTATTAGCCACATATCTATTTATTAGTTTCTTCCAGAATGATAAAACTATCTTACCCAAATTAATATTTAATAATTATTTAACTAATCAAACCAATTGGTATCTTGATGAATCACTGGAAAACATAAATGTAAGATATTAGTAAATGTACATATTTTGTATAACACATCAAACTATTTATATTAGGCAATATATCTTAAATACATAGAATAAAGTACTTCAATTTTATTCTTTTCCTTTCACTTATAGAAGTAAACATACAACAAAATTGTTCAAATTTTCCGGGCACCATTGACCTGTAATCCTAGCTACTCAGGAGGCTGAGATCTGAGGATTGTAGTTCAAAGCCAGCCTGGGCAGGAAAGTCCCTGAAACTCTTATCTCCAATTAACCACCAGAAAACTGGAAGTGGTGCTATGGCTCAAGCGATAGAGTTCTAGGCTTGATCTGAAGAGCTCAGGGACAGCACCCAGGCCCAGAGTTCAGGCCCTATGACCTACAAAAAAATTGTTCAAATTCATAAGCAATTTTCACTGAGTCTTTGATTATCTGTAGTTATCCAACTAAAGTATTTAAACTGTCTTCAGGCTGTATGAAAAAGTGTACCCTATCTAAAGATAAAAATTAATATTAGCCAAGTATTAGCCTGACTAGATTTTCATTTATATTTCATTAGCAGAAATCAGACTTCTTAAAATCAGTAGTCCTTCTGTATAACAAAATGTATGAGCAGAAAGGGAACCAGGAAAACAACTCCATTTTCAGTAGTTCTCAAAAAGGTTAAATTTGGGAATATACCTAACCAAGGAAGCAGAAGGCCTTTATGATGAGGACTATAAAATTTTGAAGAAAGAAATTGAAGATGACATCAGGAAGTGTAAAGGCCTTTCATATGAATCAATAGGTAGAATTAATATTGTAAAAATAGACATGTTGCCAAAAATGATCTACAAATTTGGTACCATTCCCACCAAAACATCAATGATATTCTTTACTGAGTTTGAGGAAACATTCCAAAAATTCATATGGAACAACAAAGGACCTTGGATTTGAGTGGGTCCAAAAAAATGATACTTATACACAATGGAATTTTACACAGCCATTAGAAATAATATTATGCCATTTTCAGGGAAATGGATGGAAGTCATGTTAGGTGAAGTGAGGCAAGCTCAGAGAGACAAAGAGGGTATGTTTTCTCTCATGTGTGGAAGTTGGATCTAAAATATACCAGGATATGATAAATGATATAGGATTCTTGGCATTCACACACAGTGAGGCCCAAGGAGGACATTCTTAGGAGAGAAACAAAAAGGCACAATTCCTATGCACCTGGCTTCTGATCATAATTTGATGAACAAAGAGGATAAAGCACTGAGGATGCCTCAGCTGCAATAAGGAGTGTTTTCCAGCGCTAATCGAGAAGCATTTAAATGGTAGAGGGCCAATCTCCATGCCAATATACCTGATTTTCATCTCGCAGGGGGAATACTCCAAGTACTTCCCATGCTTTAAGGAAGTGAGGGTGAACACGTAATAAGAGTCTACATGTCTTAGACCTTACCCCAGGTGAACAACAGCTACGCCCAGATGAACACATGGATTCCAAGGACATACTTCACAGTCATACCACACGTCATCCACAGTCACTAAATATTAATGACCAAAAATAAATTGTGGGCTGGGGATATGGCCTAGTGGCAAGAGTGCTTGCCCCGTATACATGAAGCCCTAGGTTCAATTCCCCAGTACCACATATACAGAAAAATGGTCAGAAGTGGTGCTGTGGCTCAAGTGGCAGAGTGCTAGCTTTGAGCAAAAAAGAAGCCAGGGACAGTGCTCAGGCCCAGCGTCCAAACCCCAGGACTGGCCAAAAAAAAAAAAAAAAAGTAAATTGTGCTCTAGACCATGGAAATTACCAAAATAGGAGTGGAGGCACCAAAGAAGACAGTCATTTGGGACACAGAAATTCAAATCCCTCAAGAACAGCTAGAAGAAAACAGAAAGTAGCTATGTGGAGAAAATTTGTTAACAGCCATCACATCTCTCCAATAATATCTAAATGTACCAAGTCATATATAAAGGAATATGGCTAGCCACCAAAGGACATGTTTGCTCTTTATTACATTTATGGAGAGTTAGACAGGAGTCTACGTCAAAATATATTAAACCAACTACAGTCCTTAAAGAACAACACCTAAGTTTGTAAAGGCTTCCAATGGAGTTTGTAAAAGGCTCCTTTCACATGCATGCCACAAGAACAATTGTACTCTTATGTTTGGCATTGGTGATATTGTTTCAGCAATGGTCCTGCTGAGGAAAATATAATAACCTTTATATGTTCCAGAAATTGTAAGGGATGAAAAAATTCAAATGTAATTTTCCATTTTATTTTTATGTAAAAAATACTTATCTAAAATTAGGATTAAAAACAAAATTCTTCAAGGTGACCTAGATCCAGTGTTAAAGTTTTTAATAAAATACATCTTTTATATAAATATATTATATATTATATAAATATATAAATAAAATATATCTTTTATAATATTGAGAAATTGTAAACAATGAAAACTTCAAAAATAGTTTTCCATAAGTCTCATCTGGCGTGTGAACTGAGTCATTGTACAATTGGATGAAAGACACTATTTCCTTCAACATGCATTAGTTTCATTATTAACACTGTCCATATGTACTCTGTTATACTTCCAAGAATTTATAAAAAACTGCAAAATTTCTGAAATAATTTTCACTTATGACTTCAGAAGAAATTGGGTTAACATCAAATCCTCTACTGTAAACTTAAAATTCTGTAAGTATATTAATAAATTACAAACCTTAAAAAATGAAAAGAAATGCATCAGGAACCACTTATCTAGTGAAAGCTTTGTTGCCAGTTTGCTCATTGTGTCCTAATTATGGTGGAAGGTCATCTACTCCAGAGTAATGCACATCAGTAAAACTGTGGGTTGAAGTAGAGAAAGTATTACCTACATGGTGAGAGGATGACCATGGTAAAAGCTGAGGTAGGAGAGACAAACACCACAATACATGGTAGGTTTGGGAAAAAAAACACAAATAAAGATAAAGATTTCAAAACAATTTTCTTTTCCTTTTTTATTCTTTCTTTTCCTTTCTTTCTTTCTTTTTTTTTTTTGTTTGTGTTCATTATGGGACTTGAACTCAGGGTCTGCACACTGTGCCTGAGTGCTTTTTATTCAAGGCCAGTGCTCACCACTTGAGCTAAAGCTCCACTTCTGGCCTTTCGAAGATTAATTCAAGATAAGCACCTCAAGGACTTTTCCTTCCCCAGGGCTAGCTTCAAACCATCAACTGCAGATCTCAACCTCCTGAGTAGCTAGGATGACAGGCTTGAACCACAAATACCTGTTCAAGTCAGGTATCTTGAAACAATGATTTTGAAAGGTCTTCTTAAAATCCCATGAATAGTCATGCTCCATTTTGAAGAATGCTGTTCTTCATAAAAATTGTGGTTTGATTCAATGTGGAATCAAATATCAAATGTAAAATAGTCTTTGTTTCTGAATTATTTATATAAATATGTTTATATTTCTTATATAAAATATATATGTTTCTTAAAGAAATAGTTCTTCAAACAATTTGTACATAAAACATCTTCTAAGAAAGTATAATAAATAAACAAAATAAGAATGTATTTGCTATGAAGTTTTAGTGAATGAGGGCAACTCTTTTGTAACAGTATATGCTACCAATTTTTGGTGACTTCGCTGGACAGTAAACACATCAGTATATCAGTGAACTGAGCCTGTAGACTTCTACCAGCAAAAAAAATGTACAAAGGAAATGGATTTGTGAGCTGTGAGGCAACTCTTAAAAACCAGAATACAAGTGTTCTTATAATACTTAGGATTCTTAGCCCTGGCAGTGTGGCCCACAGTCTATTAATACGTGTTACTTATTGATGCATCACAGAGTAGAAAATGACAAAACAGTGAAAGCTAATTAAAACCTGCAGAGTGGCCCTGTTAATGTTGGCTTTTTTTATTTGCCACAGAAACTAATGTCCTCATCTAATATGAATAGACTGAGAAAAGACTGTATGCATTTGGAGGTTATATTCTGCAAGGCATAAGTATATTGATTCATCCAACTTTAATAATGAATAATTCCTTCATCCAGTATGCCTGAAATCATTCTATATAACTTGATCTCTATAGTTACTAATTACTAATTTGATGATGACCTTTTTCATATTTTGTTGAAAATTAGGTATTTAGAGTTTATTTATATGTATATATTACTCTCAATAAAGTTTGACAGCTTATCTAAATTGCCTTTCTTCCCCTTTAATTCAATGTAATCTCAGTGATAGCCACATATAATGAATCAATATTTCCTAAGTTATCTCAAGTAGGATATAGTACAGCACCAGGTATTCAAATAAAATTCCTTTATTAATTTATTCTTCTTATTATTTTTATTTCCAAAGTGATGTACAGAGGGGTTACAGATTCATACACAAAGCAGTGAGTACATTTCTTATTCACCTTGTTACTTCCTCCCTCATTTTTCTCCCACCTTCCACCCTACCCCCAAGTTGTACAGTTGGATTACAGTATATTGTCTGGTAAGTATTGCTTTTGCATTGGTTTGCCCTTTACCTTTTGTCTCTCCATTTTGATACTTGCCTTCCCTCACCTAGTTCTGATAAACGTATATACAATACCCAGGGTACCATAATAAGTTACAGTGACATCGAGGTAAAACCATAGGGAAGAAAGACAAAAGAAAAAGGCAGAATATCACATTGCACCTTGAAAATAACAACAATGATAAACCACTTATTTCTATAATTTAGAGTTCAATTAGCTTAGCATCATCTTATGTGTTCACATGTACATACCTATTCTGCTATTGTGATCTTCTGCTAGGACTATCCTAGATATGTACTAATTATTACCAATGAGGGAAATCATAGAGTCTGTGTTTCTTTGGATCTGGCTCACTTCACTTAGTATAATTTTGTTCAATACTGATTTCTTTAAGCAATGATTCTATGAAACTACATGAGCATGGCTATGAAAGTACTTCTGCTATCATTAGATCCAACAAATTGAATTCACTTATTATAATTCTTCAATGATTGTTTGATACACAGAAGCATGTGAAAATTAATTCTGAGCAAAGACCACTGATATTGTTAATATGAAAATTATTGAAGCCAGATTCTGATAAATTCCTGCAGTTATACAATCCTACAGTTGTGCTCCTCTCCTTAACCAGCAAGGTTATAAATATGATAGCCAAGAAGAGAAGACCCTTCTTCTGAGCATGGTGGTACATGCCAATAATTTCAGCACTTAGAAGAATGATACAGAGGGACTATGAGTTCAAGGTCAACCTAAGTCATGTATTGAGACTCTTCCTCAATTAAAAGAAAAAAAGGGAGAATTATTGTACTTAATTTACTCAAAGTACAGAGTGTAGGTAACAGGCATATTATACATTCTGTCTTCAGACCTGTTGACCTAATTTCTTATTTTGAGTTGACATAGGAGATGAAGTAGAGAAAGCATTATTATGCTTAATGAATTCTTTATACCATATTCAGAAAGATTTATAGGTTCATGTAAAGTTAGAAAAATAAGCCAGAATAGGAATATTAAGTAGCTGTAATCAAAGTGAAGAGGAAAATAAATGTGGAAAAAAGTGATATGCAAGTTACTTTGCCATAGTTTATGACAGCTCTGTCAGGTTTTGACTAAATCTTACTATTCATAGTGCCACATTCTTTGCAATCCATTTCACTTTTTAAAACTAAATTGGTCATGTATCCATTCTCATAACTAGTTATTTTATTTTCTGTAATACTGATTAGTTACTTTTTTTCAAACATCATTTACCGGATTTATTTAAAGCTTTATTGTAAAGGTGATGTGCAGAGAGGTTATAGCTACATAAGTAAGGAAATGAGTACAATTCTTGTCAAACATTGTTACTTCCTCCCTCCCAACTAAGTTGTAAAGTTCATTTCTATCATAGTGTCTTGTGTCACTGTTGCATTGGTTCGCCCTTTGCCCTTTGTTTCTCCATTTCTGTGATTCCTCTTCCCATCCCCAAATTAGATAAACTTTTATATCAAACAAAGGATACAGAAATCAAAAACAGTGACAACAGGGGTAAACCAAAGGGGGTGGGGAGAAAAGAAAAAAGAATAACTTCACACAGTACATTGTAAAAGCCCTCTTATTTACATATCTTGGCATTCATTTTGATTAACATTGTTTTATATGGGCCTATGTACATAGCTATTGGGCTATTGTGGTCCTCTACAAGGACTGTCCTAGACATATACTAATTATTACCAATTACAGAAACTATGTAGCCTATGTTTCTTTAGGTCTCGGTTACTTCACTTACTCTAATGTTTTCCAAGTCTTTCCATTTCCTTACAAATGAGCGGTGTCATTCTTTCTGATGGAAGCATAAAATTCCATTGTGTATATATACCATATTTTCTTCATCCATTCATCCACTGAAGGGCATCTTCATTGATTCCAATAATTGATCGGCTACTATAAATAATGCCATAGCTACCAGCACAAATATGTTTATTGCAGCATTTTTTTGTAAGTCATGAGACATTGAATTCAGGGCCTGTGTGCTGTCCCTGAGCTATTTTGTTTAAAGCTACTGCCTTACCACTTTTAGACCCAGATCCACTTCCTGTTTTCTGGTGGAGACAAGTGTCATGGACTTTCTTGCCAGGGCTGGCTTTGAACTGCAATCCTCATATCTTAGCCTGCTGAGTAACTTGGATTATAAGTATGAGGCATCAGTGCTCAGCTTATTTTTTTTTTTGCATTTTTCCTTCATTTTTGTTTTGTACCTTTCTAAGGAGGAAAGGTTGCTTCTAACTACGTATTTCCCTTCCCAATGCAAAATTGAAATAACAGGCTGAAATTCTCAAGAAAGACTATCAAATTTGAAGAACTGGCTCTATTTCTCAGTTCTCCAGGCTTACTCCTTAGTTTAAAACATAAAATAAAGCTTCTGAGAAGAAGATAGTCACTATTATTTGATGAAAAAAATAGATGATGTGCAGAGGTCAGAGTAACAGTGGTGTGAGCAAATGGAAGAGAGAGAAGTTGAGAAAGAAATAGATTGAGATAACAAGAAGGAGACAGACTAGATAGACAAACATAGATTTCAAAAACTTTTCCAGAAAAAAAGAGATCTTCATTTCAGAAAGTTGAGAGCTGGGTTTTTATAAGAATCTAATCATTGAAGAATCAATGTGAGTCTAAGACAAATACAGAATAGGAAAATTAAAGAAAGGAGAATCTTATGAATTGTGGCATCTACTAATACTATTTCAGAGGTGAACACTACAGTAGACATGTTATTTTCTTATATGTAAGCTATTGTTCTCCTTCCTTTCATTTAGTTTATAAATGCAAATGACAGGGAGAAAGAGATTTGTTCAGAGATGGTTTCTATCTCAGCCTCAAGAGATAAATCATAACCTGATAGTCACCAGTGACTGCTTTAAATTTAAATATGCTTCATAACTTTGGCTTTTGTAATGAGAAAACCACTTGTGAAAGGACAAGGACCTCTATTCCTAGATAAAATGGCAAGACTGTTAAAGTAAATCAAGTCTTTTTCCTTTCTCCTTCATTCTTTCTTTCTGTAGCGAAGTAGAACTCATGGTTGAGGATGAAACTGTCCTGATCCTTGAGGATAAAAAAACAAGAAAACCTTTAGACCCAATAACTGATGGCAAGCTATGGCTAAGATTATGATCATGTTAGTATTTTCTGTCCTGTGATAAATCAATAAATTCATATTTATTTCAGCAACTATAATTGTATTTTCTTTCCTGTGTAATTGAATACATTGTTAGATAAACAAGTAAAACATTCCACTTTTGATTATTAGACTAAACTTCTAAGCATGGAACAAGCTTCAAGATAGCCCTGCCTTGGGGATGTATTAGCTTTATTATCACAATGCATCATAATTATGTGCACAGAATTCCTGCCATGCTATAAGACCCTCAAAAAGGATCTGTGCTTTTCATCTGTATTGCAATTTTATCACAGGTAATAAGAACATTATGACAACTCATGAGATACTGGTTTGGTGAGTGGATATATTTGAGGCTAACCCCAAGACAGAGTAGTATGAGAGGAACCATAAAATAAGGTACAAACAGGTTCTTCAAAATCAAGTCATTAAAGTTTCAATTTGATCAATAACTTTGATCTACTTTTAGAAAAATTTAAAAAGAAACTATTACAGAGTTGTTTATGTGCTTAGTTTTTAAGCATATCTTCATAAACCAACCAACCAACCAACCAAGCACTTATTTAGAGTTGCTTAGGTACTAACTCAATCCACAAGACAAGTAAATCTAGTCTACATCACACATTCTATTCTACATACAGTATTTTTCTCTCTGTGCCAAGATGCTTGAATCAAAGTACTAATTTGCACATTCTGCATAAATTTAAATATTATGTTCAAGCATCCTTAACTCCAAGCTTGTACAATAAAGCCCAATTAATTAATTAGTACAACCTACTGCAATTGTATTTAAACCCAATATTCACAGCATGACACACAGTGTATTTTTAAACCAATTAATGTAATTACATTTCAGTTCAAAATTTTAAAAAAGATGCAAACACATAAAGACAAAGAGCTAGTGACAGGGATGAGAAACGAGAACTACAGGAGGCTGGGGTTCCCACATGGATTCAAAATTATCATCAGCATTAGAAATCTAAAAATCAGAAGTAGACTTTAGAAAAGGGAAAAATTCTACTGCTGTCCCCAAGTATTTTAGCATGATAATCTGGCTAAACTAATGGACAATTTTGTCTCAGTTCATGTCTATGCATGTTTTACTGCCAAATGTAATGAAAGTATTGGTTTCTCTTTCCAGATTCCTATTCAGATCAGTATTAGTGCAGACCACCATACCATCTTCTTCCCCCGAACTGTCTGTGCCACAGTTTCTATCACACAATCTAAAAATTATTCTATAATTGTTCTATGTACTCTGTTCACACACCTTAATTTTATTACAGTCACTACAGAGACCCAGGACCATGTCCCATCCTTTTATAATACCATAAATCGCTGGTAACACTGTAAATAATATGAATACAAAAACCATTTCAACCAAAAAGAATTTGTGGTGTTTTCAAGGATAAAATGTCTAAGACCTTTTTTTGCTTGTGAATCTGAATATTAGCACCCAAAGGAACAATACTGTAGTATCCATGTCCACAGAAAAAAATCAAGATTTTCCAAGACTGCATTAAAAAGACTGAAAAGAAAAACAATAACATAATGCCCAGGAAATTGCAGGAAATGATGGAAATATGATAAAAAAAAATTAAAAGGCCTGTATTATTACAAATAATTATGAATCAGTGTGTAATAACTAAGAACAAATACCTAATACTAACAAATCAATGGCAGCTTAGAAATGGCAGAAGAAAAACTTAGCAAATTCAAGAAAAGATAAAATATGCCAACCAAAAGTACAAATATGAAAGAAAAAATAATGTAAAGAAGCCTAAAAGACATGTTGAGACAATTAAAAAAAATACAATGCTCATGAAATCAGAGTTCAAGAAAAAGTTGAAAGATGCAATGAAGGGAAAATGAATTGCAGAAATAATATACAAAAGTTTTTTTAAAAACATAAAATACATAAATCTACAGTGTCAAAAATGCTCAACACCCTACAAACAAGATAAATATCAAGAAAATCAGCCCAATGGGCTCATTTTCATAAAACGGCTAAGTAACTATGTAAGAGAGAAATCCTTAAAGCCAATAATGTTGTTCGAAAAAAAGAAAATATTCACACACACCCCACACTTACAGAGTAAGAGAAAGGAAGAGGGATACAGAATGAAACTGAAAATAAAAATGTATACTAGTCTGTAATATTATAAGAGTATATATTGAAATCTCTAGGATAACTAGAAAAAATAAATTGTAATAATAAACTATTCCTCTGATAATTTATTAATTAATAGGAGAACAATATAGGACAATAAATGCTTAAATGTTTTTGCTAAGCAATGTTGTGTGTGTGTGTGTGTGTGTGTGTGTGTGTGTGTGTGAAAACAGCATAATAAACCCTATTAAAAACTCTTTGAAAGGAAAGGTGAAGAAATGAGGAAAGGCAGAAAGTAATATAGAAGATGTTTTTGATCAAATTACTTTATATGCACATATGTAAGTATCACAGTAAAATTTTGTTGTACAATTAATTTATGCTAAAAAATAAAGAGGAAGATAATAATGAAACACAAAGGACTGGGGTTATGGCTCAAGTAGTAGAACGTCTACCTAACAAGCACAAGACCTTAAGTTTAAACTTCAATACTTCCAAAGAAATAAAATGAAGCACTCAAAATGAGATAGCAAATGAGAGATATCTACTACATTTAATTTCTTGACAATTTTATGGTTAAGCAAATACATATACTGAAGAAAATGTTTTTCTTGAGTAAAATAAAGTAGAGAAGGGAGACCAGGATTATAAAATAGATGGGTAAAACAGGTAAGAAAATATGTAATGTAATATGTAATGCCATAAAACATGTATTAGGTATTCCAGTGTTAAACTTAATATCTAAATATTACGTGTCTGACTAAATAAAAAATAAAGTACATGCTATTATACATTTTATGTATGTCCTAATAACACTGGAGCTTAAACTTTGGGCCTAGTTGTCCTTGAGAGTTTTTGCTCAAATCTAGCATTGTTTGACTTGAGCCACAGCTCCACTACTGGCTCGTTGATGGCAACTGGAAATAAAAGTCTCACAGATACCAAATGTAAGTGGCTCATGCCAGTAATCCTAGCTACTCAGGATACTGAGATCTGAGGATCACAGTTTGAAGCCAGCCCAGATGAGAAAGGCTGGAAAGGCTGTAAAGAAAGGACATAAGGAGTCCCTTATCTCCAATAAACTACTCAGAAAAAGCTGGAAGTGGTGTTGTAGCTCAAGTGGTAGAGCCCTAGCCTTGAGCCAAAGAAGCTCAGGAATTGCAATAGGGACCAGAGTTCAAGCCCCAAGATCAGCAAAAGAAAAGCCTCAAAAGACTGTCCTGCCCAGGCTGGCTTCCATCTCAGCCTCCTGAATAGCTGGATTACAGGTGTGAGCACTCAGCCTAAATGTAGTTTTAAAAGAGGTACATTTTAAGTAAAATACACATAAAACCTAAAAGCTGGGAAATAATAAGGGTTAATCTTTATCACCAAAAAATAAATGTTTGACAAAAGGAAACTACATACCTCCAAAATATTTAAATATATGATTTAGATAAGTTACTATCAGGTAAAATAGACCTCAAGAGAAACACTTTGGATGAATTAAAAGAAAATATTTCTAAGTGATTAGAAATTAACCCAAGAAATGTATTAGAATGTTTTGCTTGTTGTTCTTATTGAAACAAGTCTTGCAATGTACCCCAGTTGGCCTTGAGCCTGAAATTTTCTTATCTTAGGCTTCCAATTAATAGATCAGAGGCATACAGCATGATCCCTGGATGATAAGAGATTCTTAAATTTTATGTATCCAACAACATACAGACAAAATATCAGTGATAGAATTAAAAGGACAAATGTGAAAATTCATAGCAAATCCTGACATCATTCATTCATTAGCTACTTGCAAAACAAGTTAGAAACTTTTAAAAATGTAATCATTCTGACCACTACAATCCAGAAAATAGGTCTAACAAAAAGAGAATAAAGCTCTCACCAACAAGAGATTTCAAATCCACTCAACAAATGTGGAACAGCTGCCTAAAGTGCCCATATGTTGAGCCATAGGAAAAATCATCAACAAATACCAACGTATTTAAATCATCCAAGTGTAGTCTTCAGCCGCAATGGAAATGAGCTAAAATTCAACATTAAAAATAACTAAAAATATCTATCTCATATTTCTGTAAACTAAAAATGCATGTCTAACTACTCCATACTTTAAAAAGAAATGACAAAACGATAAAAAAAAATTTAAATAGAAATGAAAATACCTCATAACAAATTTGGAAGATATAGCTTAACCAATACCCAGAGAAAATGTATCTTTTAGTAAAGAAAAAACAAACATAAGAATCAATGAGTGAAACTTTCATTACAAAATATTAACACATGCATAATAAACCAAAAGAAAGTAAACATTAGGAAACATTAAGAATGCTGGAATAACTTTGTTAAATTTTAAAACCATGCAGCTTTAAAAGTCAGAAGATCCAAAAGTTGTCTTTTGAAAAGATTAATAAAATTATTTGTGCATTAGTAAAGTTGATAGAGTTAATATTAGGAAAAAGAAATGATCCTAAATTACCAATAGTAAGAGTTTAAAAAGAGAAAATTTTATAATACCAGGGACTCTACAAGTTTTATTGAGAATAACTCTATTCTAGTGAGCAATTTGGATAAAATTGCTCATTGTTTTTATAAAGCAAGACAATTTTCAAAAGGTTTCCCTTAAAGAAGACCTTAAACACCAGTTTCATGTCTCCTGAATTCTTCCAAACATTTTAAAAAAGAAATAGCATAGTACCAGGTTCTCATGACTGTGTTCCTAGTTACAGTCAAGGCTAAGATATAAGTATCATGCTTTTAAGTCAGACAGGTAGAAAAGCCCATCAGACTCTTTTCTCCAATGAGCCACCAAAAAGCCAGAAGTAGAGCTATGGCTCAAACAATACAGCGCAAGCCTTGATCATAAAAGCTAAATGGAACAGTCCCCAGGCCCTGAGTTTAAGTCTCAGTACACACACACACACACACACACACACACACACACACACACACACACACTAAAAAGCTGTGATTTTTAAGGAAACATTTGAGGGAGAAAAATGAAGAAAGACTTTCCATTCTCTATAGTGATAGAGTATGATCTTATTATTAATCTTGAAAAGAGTATTCTAAATAAATATATGATCCATTTTTTTCATAATATAGATGAAAAATCTCAGAATGGTAGCAGATGGTGAACTATATTAAAAGAATATTACATCATAATCAAGTAATCTCATTTTAGAAAATCAAGAGTCCTGCAATACTTGAAAGTCAAGTGTGTGTCACAAAACATTAAAAGCATAAAGAACATAAGATAGCAATTTAACACGTGTGTAAAGTATTAATTGAATTTAACTGTCTGTAACAAAAACTTCTAGTATAACAGGCATGAAAAAGACTATCATTAGTGTTATATATCCTGAAACAATCCCAAAGAAAATTCACATTTAATAGTGAAATATTGAATCCTTCCTCTGTTAGGATGCAATTTCTATCAAACAATATACTGAAAATAATTCCAACACTGTGTATATTGGTATTAGAACTAGGAAACTGAAAGGGAATACCAAAATCGAGACTCACAGGGTAAAAAGACAAAAGCAATACTTGCAAAACTGTTTGGTGTAAATCAACTGAAAAACTCGTGGGGGAAAAAGGAAAGGGAGGGGGCGAGGGGGAAATAAGGGAGGAGGTAACAAACAGTACAAGAAATGTTTCCAATGCCTAACGTATGAAACTGTAAACTCTCTGTACATCAGTTTGACAATTAAAAAAAGAAAAGAATTCCAATAAACTAAAACAACAAAAAGAATAATCTTTGAATGGGCTATAGATTATAAAAAAAGGAAAGTAAAGTTTTATGATTTGCTGAAGACAGGATTATGTACTCAGAATATCCAAAAGAATCTTCAGACAGACTACTAAAATTAATATTAGATTCTTCAAAGGTCACTGAATGTGAAAACCATTAAAATCAATATAAAAAAGTAACTCTCTCTCTGAGAATGAGCAATGAACTAACAAAAAATGAAAATTTAAAAATGTATTGTTTATGGTAGTGCCCAAAGTATCAAATAATTATCAATCACATGATAATGTACATGACCACTACACTCAACATTATCAAATAGTTTCGTTGTAATTAAAGACCAAAATATCTTGTTCCTGGATCAAAAACAAAAGATATTTCAGAAGCATTGACACTTTCAGAAGTATTCTACAAAACCATGAACTCCAAACAAAAAACACAATGTTTTTTTCTGAAATTAAAATGTCAGGAATAGCTAAAACACAAAAATGTACAACAGAAAATATAACAGCAACCATCACAGTGAATTGAAGCAAGATAAATGAATGAAAATTTGAAAGAAATAGACCTACAAATATACGCATAACTAATGCAGAACAAGGTTGAATTGCAGGGGACTGGAAGAAAGCATTTTCCCTCACCTTGATGTGAACATTTTAAAAAAGAAAATCTGAGACAAGTATAGGTGGCTCATTTCTGTATTTCTAGCCACAAGGATGCTGAGATATGAAGATTATGGTTCAAAGACTGACCAGGCAGAAAAGTCAGTGAGACTTACCTTCAATAAACTACCCCACTGCAATAAAAAAAAAAATGTGAGTGGAACTCTAGCTCAAGTTATAGGGCGCTGGCCTTTAGCAAAAGAAACACAAGGTCATCAATACCCTGTGTTCAAACCCACAATCAGCACAAAGATAGACAGACAGACAGACAGACAGACAGACAGATAGATAGACAGACAGATTTATTGATTTCAACTTAAGATCGCATATAGATTCAATTAAAGATGAAATAATGGTACTAATTTAAAAATAAAATGTTTCTAATACCCTTGGGGAAAATTTTGGAAAAGCAGTTATATTTACATAAGCAAAGCTTTCTGAAATACAACCTATAAGGACATAAAGGCCATTTAATAAAGATGTTGAAGTGCATCATATTAAAATTCAGATCCTGTGTTCAAGAGGACATTAAGAAATAAGGCAGAACAGTGACTCTCAGGAGATATTTCTAGCCATTAAATTAAGTAGAGGGCTCATACCTAGAATATCAAATAAGTGGCTGTAAATATTAAGAAATAAACAACCCAGGGAGCAAAACAGGCAGAAGAGATGAATGGAAATTTTATTAAAGAAGGTCAAGAGGTCAAGTAGAGTCATTTAACTTCAGGAGTCTTTTTGGAATGCAAATCAAAATCACTACATAATACCAAGACACATCCACTGTAATAGCTAAAATTTAAAAATTAAACTTAAAATAACACTGCCTAGCAATGGAAAGAACTTGGAAAAAACAGAATTCCCATAGAATCCCACATGGTGAGCATACATTGCTGCATTGATTTTTAGGCAACATTCCAATGGTGTCTACTACATATACAAACTTAAATCTCACATTTTGAAAATACTCAAGAGAAATGCATATATTCATATCTCCAAAACTGAATTTAAAAATATTCAAAACATCCATTCCTGCAGTATCCTAAAAACACTCACCATCAAGAGAAGAAACAAATAAATTGTGAAACATTCATTCATTGGGTCATTTTATAGTAACAAACTATAAGCTACAATTTCATACATAAATCTCACAAATATACTTTAAGCATAAGAAGCCAGCAGATAGTAGCACATGTTTATTTGATTCGAATTTATTAAAAAAATAAGAAACTAATCAATCTCTGGTGTTTCCTTTTCTGAACTAATGACTGAAAGGAGGCTTGAGGGTGGATTCTGAAGTTTGAATATTTTTTTTTAGTTTTTGTTTATATATTCTTTATGGTAGTTGGTGACTCAACTCTGGGCCTCAATCATGATGACTCTGGAAAATATAGATTTATTCATGCATCTGCCATGTGAGTTATACATTATGAAACAGTTCAATATACCAGTTGTAGTACATATCTATTCTAGGATCACCTGAGAAATAACAATCTTTAAATAATACATGAATATATTACAATAATCATACTCTGTCCAACAGTTGTGTGTAAAACCCTCAGAATTTTAAATACTTATTATATAATTTAACTCAAACAAAACTCATTCAAGTTGAAATTAGCTCAATTTTCCAAATGAGGCAATTAAGGACTAAAGAGTTTCAGACACATGTCAAAGAGCACATAATTAATGATAAGGGCTGTAATTCGAAGTCTATGATTTCCCTACCATGTAATTCCTTCCTTATGAGTCATGAAAGTGTAGAACCAATTCACACCCAAGAAGTTATGAGAACGTTGATTCAGTGTGGTCTCAGTTTGGGTTCTTGGGAACATAAAAACCTGTGGAAGGGAAAGAAGAGAGAATTGAATGGAGGTGAAAGCTGACCTGAAATGCAAGCCCAAAACAGCTACAGTCCACCTCAGGCACAAATAGTACCCACCATGTATTTCTCAGTGAGCCACAATGGCTGAGCCTACATACTCCTCAGCTATGGGTGAAGATGATATGGAGGAAGGAAGCTGATGTATGGTGAGGAAACACTCCTCACTGAAGCCGACCCTGAAACTACTGACTGCTGAAATCTGTCTGTGGACCACTCTTCTCATAGAGCTGCATTTCTTCCTCAGAAGAGGACCTGGACTACACATTTCCAGGCTACTCCTCTCCCCCATACACACACACGCACACACACACACACACACACACACACACACACGAATGTATCTAATGATGTTCTCATTCTTATGATATTCCTGAAAGGTAGCTGTGCATGTCCCCTATCTGAGGTCTCTCTACAAGCACTGACTTTTGTGAGTAAATATCTTTCCTTTGTAAGATGTAGGGGTATCTATCTTATAGTATTATACTGTTCAGGCTGCTATAACCAAAAATTCTAGACTGGGTGCTTATAAATGAAAGCTTATTTCAAACACTTCTGAGAATGGAGAAGTCACAATCAAGATGAAGCTGCTGATAAGTTTGGTGTCTGGTGATACCATACTTCCTGCTTCCTGCTCCATAGGTTTTACATGCTCATTATAGTCTCACCTGCTCGAGGAAGTGAATGAATAAATGAACTCTTTTGGCCCTCTTTTATGAGGACAACAATATCCCATTCATGACAGCTCATCCCTCATTACCTAAACACCTCTCAAAGGTCACATCTCTAATATAACCACCACGGAGGTCAGAATTCCAACAAATAAAATTGAGGGTAGACACAAATTGTTAGAACACAGACATTTACTTCCCTTAAGTCTTCATTCAACTCAGTACAGATTGACCCAGTGTATGTCAAAGTGCAACCAATGCTCATCCAACCCTTTCCAAATCCTCCTTAATTTACTTTTGTTTTATTCTTTTCATTGATCAACTCGTAGAATATTATACACATACCTATTTTTGCATTACAATGCTTAGACTATAAACTCCACAAAATAACAGTCTTTGTAATGTTCATTGATGTGTTCCTAAAAATTAGTTATATAATATATCTTAAGAGATGTTTTTGAAATTATGTTGATTAAATGCCAGATCTTCAACCTGAGCATGTGCATATTGGTGCAGTGTGACTGGAATTAACAGCAAGAGAAAAGGAAATTCAAGCTCAAATGTGGAGGAGGATTCCTGTTAAAGGGGGAGTTAGTGTTTCAAAACAAAATGATACTGTTAATTCATATTTTTTCTCTGTTTTCTCAATGAGCACCTTCACATTCTGTGTCATTTTCAGAAATATATCAAGGGCAATATAATATTGTCAGCACCAGTCACTAATGTAAGTTGCTGAAAAATTTGTTCAATCATTTTTCATGACAATTCAAATCCTACATAAAACCAGAGTTAAAAGCAAAAGTGATAGCATCATGGAAAATGGTTTAACAATAGAAATTCATATGCTAATACATTCTGAGAACTTACTGTGTGTAAGTTATAAAGTAAACTCTTTTTCATTTAGTGTACACATTTCTGAGTTACGTATCATTATCGTTCTATTGCTGTTATCCTATTTAATTATGCTGTCCTGATATAATAGTTCAAAGTTGTGACTTCTTCCTGTTAGAAAATCAAAGCAGAGCTCAGTTTATGAAGGACACAGAGGTAATCAATGGTGAGCTCGAACTGGAATCAAGACAGTTTTATCACAGAACTAATAATCACCCTGTTTAATCTCTTAAAGCCTCCTGCTGGCCACACCACCTCCAACTGTCCTTCACCAAAAAAAGTAAAATAAGCTTCTCTGTAATAATACATTCTTGTCATATGTTCATGTACTATAATTGCTATCTCAGGATCCACTTTTTTTTTGAGGCTATTGCAAATGGAGTTGCTTTCCTGATTTCAGCCTCGGCGTTTGGGTCATTAGCATATAGAAATGCCATTGATTTTTGAGGGTTTATTTTATATCCTGCAACTTCGCCAAAGGTTTGTATCAGCTCTAGTATCTTGGGGGTAGAGTCTATGGGGTTCTTTAGGTATAGGATCATGTCATCTGCGAAGAGAGAAAGTTTAACTTCATCTTTTCCTATTTGGATCCCCTTTATATTTTCTTCTTGCCTAATTGCTCTGGCTAGAAATTCTAGTACTATGTTGAAAAGGAGGGGAGAGAGTGGACATCCCTCTCTTGCTCCTGATTTTAAAGGGAATGGCTTTAGTTTTTCACCATTTAGAGTTATACTTGCTGTTGGTTTGTCATAAACTGCCTTGATTATATTCAGGAATGTTCCCTGGAATCCCAGGTTTTCCAGGGCTTTTAGCAAAAATGGGTGCTGGATTTTACCAAACGTTTTTTCCTCATCCAGAGATAAAACAATGTGGTTCTTTACCATGCTCTGGTTGATGTGGTGGATTACATTAATTGACTTGAGTATATTGAGCCAACTTTGCATCCCTGGGATGAATCCAGTTTGATCGTGGTGTATAATTTTTTTGATGAGCTGTTGAAGTCAATTGGCCAGAATTTTGTTGAGAATTTTTGCTTCTATGTTTATCAGGGAAATTGGTCTATAGTTCTCTTTTTGTAATGAGTCCCTGCCTGGTTTGGAGATGAAGGTTATACTGGCTTCATAGAATGTGTCTGGTAGTGAACGTTCTCTTTCAATTTCATTGAAGAGTTTGAGAAATATTGGTGTGAGTTCTGTTTTGAAGGCCTTGTAGAATTCTGCAGTGAATCCGTCTGGACCTGGATTTTTTGTGGATGGAAGATCATTTATTTCCGTTTCTATTTCACGACTGGATATGGGTCTGTTTAGCAGGTTTAAATCTTCATGGTTGAGTTTGGGGATATGAAATTTTTCTAGGAAATCATCCATTTCTTCCAAGTTCTCGAATTTGTTGGCATAAAGGTTTGCAAAATTGTTCCTTATTATTTTCTGAATTTCAGTTATTTCTGTGGTGATGTTACCTGTTTCATCTCTTATCTTGTTTATTTGAGTCTACTGCCTTCGGTCAGGTTTGCTAGAGGTCTGTCTATCTTGTTGGTTTTTCAAAGAACCAACTCTTTGTTTTGTTGATTCATTCTATGGTTTTTTTCATCTCTAATTGATTTAATTCTGATTTGATTTTAATTATTTGCTTCCATCTATTGACATGGGGTTTGGCTTGTTGTTCTCTTTCAAGGAAATTAAGGTGTTTCCTTAAATTATTGAGTTGCTGTTTCTCCAGTTTGTTGATGTATGCACTCAGAGATATAAATTTTCCTCTGAGTACTGCCTTTGCTGTGTCCCAAAGGTGCTGATACTTTGTGTCCTCATCTTGGTTGAATTCCATAAACATTTGAATTTCTGTTTTAATTTCTTCAATGACCCACTGATGGTTCAGCAGTGTGTTGTTTAGTCTCCATGAATTGTAGGATTTTCTGAGGTGCCTGTTTTAGTTAAGCTCTACTTTTATTCCATTGTGGTCTGAGAGAATGCAGGCAATGTTTAGATACTTCTGAATTTGTACAGGTTTTCTTTGTGCCCTAAGATGTGATCTATTTTGGAGAATGTTCAATATGCTGCAGAGAAGAATGTGTATTCTGTTGTTGCTGGATGGAATATTCTGTAGATGTCGGTTATGTCTAGTTGGTCTATGCAGTTGTTCAGTTCTATTTTTTCTTTGTTCAGTTTTTGGCGTGTTGATCTGTCTATGGGTGGCAGTGGAGTGTTAAAGTCCCCCACTATCAATGTGTTTGGGTCGATGTGTGTTTTTAGAGTCAGTACTGTTTGTTTGATGAAGTTAGGTGCTCCTGTATTTGGTGTGTAGATATTTAGGATGGTTATATCTTCTTGTAGGAGAGATCCCTTTATTAGGATGTAGTAACCTTCTTTGTCTCTTCTTACCATTTTTAATTTGAAGTCAATTTTATCTGATAGTAGGATGGCAACACCTGCCTGCTTATGGGGGCCATTTGCTTGATAGATTTGATTCCAGCCTTTCACTTTTAGAAGATCTTTACTTTTGCTGAATAGATGTGTCTCTTGGAGGCAGCAGAGAGATGGATCTTGACTTTTGATCCAACTTATGAGCCTATGTCATTTGATTGGAGAATTAAGTCCATTCATGTTGAGAGTTAGGATTGAGAGATGATCGTTTGTTCTTTTCATTATCATTATCTTGTTAAAAGCTGTGTCTTCCCATTTCTTGATCTAATATTCTGGTTTTCTAGTTAGGGTTCATTTCTCTGTATTGGGATCTTGATTATTTTCCCTGCATAGTACATCTTTGAGGATTTTCTGTAAAGCTGGTTTGGTGGAGATATATTGTTTGTTATTCCTTACTGTGGAAGACTTTTATTTGACCTTCTATGAATGAAAGTTTAGCTGGGTACACTATTCTTGGTTGGTAGTTATTTTTATTTAGGGTTTGGTATACCTCATTCCAGGCTCTCCTTGCTTTCATGGTCTCTGCTGTGAAGTCTGGGGTAATTCTGATTGCTTTTCCTTTATATGTGATGGTTTTCTTCTCCCTAACAGCTTTAAAGATTCTTTCCTTGGACTCTATTGATCCTGTTTTGATCACAATTTGTCGGTGGAATGTCCTATTCTGGTCTGGTTGGTTTGGGGTTCTAAATGTGTCTTGTATCTGTAGAAGCCTATCCTTCTGGGTATTTGGGAAGTTCTCGGCTAATATTCTGTTAAATCGGTTGTCTATTCCATTAACTTCTTTCTCCAGGTTTTCCTCAATACCTATTAACCTTAAATTGGGCTTCCTGATTGTCTTGGAGCTACTGGGGTGATATGTTTTGTCGATTGGATTGGTTTTGTATTGATTTTTATCTTTCTCCATAGATTCTAGGGAATCTTCAGCTCCTGAGATTTGCTGCTCTGCTTCAGCTAGTCAGGACTGTAGGATAGCTACTTGATTTCAAATCTCTTTTCCTTCTGACTGATCTTTCCTGATGATTTCTATGTCCTTTCTATAATTATCTCTTAGGTCCTGCATGGACTTCTTTACTTCATTAATTTGGTTTTGAGTGTTGTCTCTCAAATCTTTTAGCTGGGTAGCTATCTTTTCATTTGACTCTTGAAGTTCATTTATCTTTCTATTTGTGGAGGCCATGAAATTCTCCATTAATTTTTGCTTTGCCTCCTCACGCTCTAGAATAGTGGACTGAAGAGATTCAAACTTTTCATTTATCATGTTTATCAGTAGACTTTGTAGAGAATTTTGAGGGTTCTCTTCTATGTCTTTGATTGACTGCTCTGCTTCCTGTTTGTTTTGAGTGGGAGATAAGACTCCATTATTTGCCATCTTTCTTGTGTTTCTTCTGCACATTTGGATTGGGAATGCCAATTTTCAAGCACCTGTGAGCACCTTTTAAGACCCAAAGCAGCCGTTACCAAGCACTGTTGTGTAAATCTTATAAGCTCACAATTATATACAGATACCTTGTATACCTGTATATAAAATTAGATTTGGTGTTCCTAAGTGAAGTGAGCCAGACCCAAAGAAACATGGACTCTATGGTCTTCCTTATTGGGAATAATTAGTACAGGTTTAGCCAAGTCATAGCAGAGCATCACAAGGCCCAATAGCTATACCCTTATGAACACCTAAGATGATGCTAAGAGAAATGAACTCCATGTTATGGAGACAATTGTTATATCACAGTTGTAACTACTTTCAACATCCCATGTGTATCTGTAGCTTCTATTATTGATGATGTTCTTGTATCACCTTCCTCCTGTGGTTGTACCTACACTATCTCTGTAATCTTATCTGAGTATATTGGAAACCGTGTATACTGGTATTGGAAATAGGAAATTGAAAGGGAATACCAAAATTGAGAGACACAGGATAAAAAAAGAGAAACAACTACAAAAGCAATACTTGCAAAACTGTTTGGTGTAAGTGAACTGAACACCTTAGGGGGGGGAAAGGGTAAGGGAGAGGGGGAAGGGGGATATGAGGGACAAGGTAACAAACAGTACAAGAAATGTATCCAATGCCTACCATATGAAACTGTAACCTCTCTGTACATCAGTTTGATAATAAAAATTTGAAAAAATAAAAAGAATTCAATATCAATATAAGAATCCTGAGCCCTGTATTCAGTAGTTACTTATTTATTCTTGCAATCCTATGAGCAATTCTTGTTCTTATATTAAGTTCTTTTAGGACTGGCTTTCTCTATGAACCCCTTTGATTCACTTGGATTAAGCAGGGATATCCTCTATCCAATAACCAGGAGTCAATGGAATCTGGAGGTCCTGTAAGTAAGTCAGGAGGGTGGCTTAGAGGTAGTAAAGAGAGTAGAATAAAATGTATGGGGTAGGTGGTGATGGTTTTGGTTTAGTTTCAGTGATGTGGAAATGTGGAGACGAGTAGAATCAGTAGAAAGAACAAGGTTAAAATGATAGACAATGGAGAGTTAGCAGAAAAGAGTTGGGGTGTTATTCATAGGAAAGTAATTTTTAAAGAAAGAGAATGCAAAGACAGAAATAAAGAAAAAATACTGGAAGACAGATGCACAAAGCAGAGAAAAATTGTTTAAAAAATAAAAATAAAAAGGACAAAAACCAGAAAAAAAGGAACAAGCAAAAAAAAACTTGATGAGAGTTGCTTGCCTGAGGGAGGTTCCTCCCTCCTGGGCTGGGTGGCCTCCTGGGCAGAGCTGGGTATGGAATTCACCTCCATTTCGGGCTAGGAATTGGGCTTCCTCTGTGACAGGACCATTTATCTGTCTCAGGAACTGTTTGTTCTCCCCACTGGCTGTTCCGTGCTGCCAGTAGCTGCTTGCCGCTTTTGCTTTTAATTTAGAAATTCCAGTGGGCAGGGTGGGGCACCTCTGGCTGAGCCACAGCCCATGACAAGCCTCCCACCTGGGCAGGGGTCTTTTTCCTGGGTGGAGCTGGCTCTCACTGGTCAGTCCCTCTTGCCCTTTTCAAATATGGCTGCTTTGTCCTCGCTTTCCCCAGGCCTGCTTTAGTTATGGTCTGGTCTGACCCTATGCCAGTGTCAAAGATGGCGCTTGGCTCTGGAGATGGGGGAAGGGCTACCTCCCAGAAGCTGCTCTATGGGCACGAGTGAGAATGTCTTTCTTGGGGTACTCATGCTTTCTCTGCGATTTTGGCCCGTCAATGTTCAGCCTGAGATCCACGTCTGTCTGCTGCCATCTGGGAGATTTCTCCCTGCTCACCACTGTGTGCTTTTGCTGGGTGGCGTATGGGGCACTGTGCTAGTGCTGGCACTGGCGTGGCAGCAGGACGCCGACCGGAGCTCAATTCTGTGTTTTCAGACCAGCAAAGTCGATTTTTCCTTCCTGGCCAGAATCCCTGTACTGTTATAACTTACTTTGGCTGTCTTTCTAGAAGTAGAAGTTTCTCTGGGGTGGGAAAACTGTGATGTTGGACGAAGCTCAGCTAGGGCTCTGCTGCTCCTCTGCCATCTTCCCAGAAGTCTCCTGTCATTTTGTTTTGTTCTGCTCTTTTTCTTGTTTAGTTTTGTTGTAAAGGTGTTGTAGATGGGGTAGAGTTACATAAGTAAGGTAATAAGTACATTTCTTGTCAATCATTGTTACCCCCTCTCTCATTTTACTCCCATTTTCCCTCCTCCTGCTTCCCCATTTAGGTTCTGTTTCTTATTTTTCTTTTGCTAATATCTGCTTTTAAACTCAGGGACTTATACTTGCTTTGATATATTGTTTGGCAGGTGGTCTACACTTGAACCATACTTCCAGCCCACCTTTTTGCTGGGTATGTTGGAGTTTTAGTCTCTTAGACCTTCCTTGCCTGTCATCTTCTAGATTTCCATTTCCTAAGTAGGTGGATTACCAGCATGAGCCACCAGAACCTGACTTGCTGTTTTGTTTCTGAAGTTGCTATTTAGGTTTTATTCTTTTTTTCATTGTTCCATGAAAACAGGAATTTAATCTTGCTTATTTAGGGGGGATTTTACAAATTGTGAAGTTGGCTTCAGGGAAATTGTAAAGCAAAAGGAAAATAAGTTGCACAGTTATGTAGAATAAATATGCATCCTTATTTAAATCAAAGACTCTCCTTTGCCAATCTTGAGGAGTTTCATCGTCTTTTTTTCTATAATAAACCAAAGGACATATACTCTTCATTTTATTATATTATTATAATATAAATATTATTTATTCCAGCAACACTACAAGGCTGGCCTTATTTTATTCTGTTTTGTGGATGAGAAAACTAAAGATTTGAGGTGAAGTAATTAGCTCAATATTTCACAAAAAAAGCAGAAGAATAATTTTAACCTGAAAACTAAGTCAAAGTTCATTTTGCTCTATCTACTATACAACCTTTGCTGACAGAATGTGAGCAGCATAATTAATGGACATTACTTGATGGATCCTACAGAAAGCTGGCATACAGACACACATGCATGTAAATGTATGCATATATGTATGTGCACATATGCTTGTGTACAATCACACATTTGCATAAATGTTTGCATGTGTGTAAATGTATAGTGCTGATAAATTTCAGGAAATATTACTCTGTACCTACAATATGACCAGAAACTCTTCTAGATATCAGAGGAACAAAAGAAATAAGGTATTGGAAACTCTGAAGTTACAATTCAGTAGAAAAAAATAACCCTTAAGCCATATTATGTCATTTACTATCACTATGTGTTGTTACTTTTTAAAAAGTTTTTTTGAAATGTAAATAATAATGATTATGATGGCTGATCAATCACAAAACAAAATTAAATGTGAAACAAAAAATATTTTCCTTCACTTTTCAGTAGTTATATACCATCAGTATTATGATGTGTAGAAAGTTTGACCTTTAAAGTAAATTTGAACTTATTCCCTCTAAATAATGTTGGCTTTACTAAATATATATACTGCAGGGTGTGCATATTGACTTTATCAATAATTTTCTAGAAAACGATTCAATCTGCATTTAATCCACCTGTAAACTAAATATACATAAATAAGTTATCCAGAATGCTAACCACTTCTGAGCAGCATGAGCTCACTTGTCACATAGATGAAAATTTAAAATGTCTCCAAGTCCCAGAGAGATAATAAGAGGGAAGTACTTACCTGGCTCTATTAGACTGTCCTTTTTGATTAGTCCTGTCAACACAGTTCAGCCAGGTTTAATCATATGCTTCTTTTTGACTTTACTTCCCTTGACTTGCAGCACATCATGTGGCTATAGTATTCCTTCTCATATCACTTTGACAGTCACGCTTGTAATATTTTCTCAACACATCACTATTGATATAAGGATGCAGGAACTATTAGCCTGAATGAAATGGAAAACACTATAACACAAGCAATCATGCCAACAACTGGGGTCTTTTCTAAGGCTGAGAAATGTCTCTTGCTTTTGTTTTTGTTTTTGTTTTGTTTTGTTTTCAGTCTGACCCATCATAAGGACCTCATTTGGTACTGTGTTGAAAGTGAACTTTGAGAATTAGATAATTGCCATTCAGGAAACATTCCTCTCCAGTATAATTCAGTATTTCCTTTTGTTTTTACATTGTTATTTATTCACCCTGACAACAGAAGACTGGTTTTCAAATCACAGACAGCAGAATTCATTCTATTTTTTTTTCAGATCCAATTGTACAAAAGCTCCCAGCATGCCATATGAGAAAATGATGAACTCTTATTAAGGCATGCTCTTTTTCACTCATTGGGACACTTATAATTGAAAGCACAGAACTACTCAAGTAGTTTGTTAACCATTGTCTAAGATCTTTCTTGTGTAATTTGTGAGAAGAATCACATTATAGTCTGATAACCTACCTGATGATAGTCTCAATTTTGAAGTATTTTGTAAACTTGGAATAACTGGACTCATATGAAACTATTTCAGGCAACTCCTATGGATTGCTGATTGTATGACCTTGAGAATTTTACCTGAACCCTCTGAAACACAGCTTTCTCATAACTGAAATGAGAACAGTCCTGGTGATACTGGACAGTTTTGAGAAATGAATGGGGTCTACTTTGGTAGGCTTTCCTCATTCAGCAAATGTCTCTAGAGAAATTTGTCTCCTCTGTCCCATAATACACAGAGATATCATCATAGCACAACCTGCAATAAAATGTGCCTGCACCATTGCCTGCACTATCAGTAGGTTCTTAGAAATGGCTGCAAAGGCATTTCTCTGAGCACATTCCCATTAAAAGTTGCAATTCTGCCACAAGTAAGATTCTCTCGCAATTTTCAAAAAAATAGTATTTCTTATTTCCTAAAAATGTTTGTACTGCTTGCACTATTTGAAAAAGAACTCCAAGTCATTTTTACTTCATTCATATAAAAACGTTAGTTTCCTCACCTATCTATGCAAGCCAGCATATGTTCTTCACATATAATAAAAGAGCTTATAGTTTCATATTTTACATGCAAGCTTATGGTCAACTTTGCATTAACTTTGTGTGTATGGAGGTATAAGATTTGTGCCTGGAATCATTTTTCTTTCAGTGTAGATGTCTAGTTGTTATAGCACTATATCTCCCAAAATATATGCTTCTATTTTTCTTTACTCCTTTGTAAGAGGACAGCTGATTATACTTACGGGAATGTAATTTTGGGTTCTCTATTCTCTAACATTATATTCTTTCACAAGGATCAACATGGCTGATTACCAAAACTTTATATAACATTTTGAATGGAGTTGTAGTAGTTTTACAATTTTGTTCTTATCTAATATTGACTTGGAAGTTCTGGATCTTCAGCTTTCTATATAAACTTATAAAACTTGAGCAATATCCCAAAAACAACTGCCTGGGATTTGGGTTAGCACTGCATTGAGTGTATGAATCAAATTTGTTAGACTGCCATGGCAACATTTGATCTTCCTATCTATGAACATAGATTATATGTGTTTTATTATTTGTAGGATAAGGCTTTTGTAGTTTTCCTCAGGTTGATCCTATGCAAGTTCACATTTTCTTCTATAAAGACCCCTTAATTTTTAAATTCACACTCAGGTGATTAGTTACTGAAAGTAAAAACCCTAGTCTTCTCCCTCGTAGGATATATGTGCACCCCAATCACAAAACGGATGTATGAAGTCAGGCACAGGATTTTATGTAAAATAATTGTTTAAAAAAGTTCATTTTATTAAGTCATAAAAACATTTAAAGGTTATTCAACAATATCAAACCTCGGTGTTTTGGTTGGAAATGTAGGAACAATAGTATCATTCATCTCATTTAATGTATAACATCATATTTTTTGAAAAAAATGTATTTTTATGAAATCATTATTTAAGCACGTGGTTTTACTGGGCACCATTGGCTCATGCTTTTAGTCCTAGCTTTATACAAGGCCAAGAACTGAGGATAATGCTTCACAACAAGCCTGGGTAGAAAGTCCATGAGGCTATTATCTCCAAATTACCACCAGAAAGAGACAAACAGATAAAGAAAGAAAGAAGGAAGGGAGAGAAAGAAAGAAAGAAACAAACAAACAAACAAACAAAGAAACAAAGAAAGAAACAAAGAGAGAAAGAAAGAAAAGAAAAATAGAAGTGGTGCTATGGCTCAAATGTTAGAGTCACAGCCCTTAGAACAAAAATAAATAAATAAATAAATAAAAAGGAACAGCATCCTGACCCTGGCCCCAGAACCAGCACATACACACACACACACACACACACACACACACACACACACACACACAATAATGTGCTTTTAAATGAATAGAGAAATGCATGAATGAAGCCTAGAGTTCAAATGATCAAGTCCAAGTTGTTGAGTCCAGGAAAAAAGGAGAAGAGATTAGTAGGAAGATTGCCACAGAACACAACAAAAATGTAGATAAAAGTCCATATCCCAGGCACAACTTCTAGAGAATGTATGTTCAAGTGTGGGCCCTGATCTTTTTTATTAGAGTGACAGATTTGTCAAACTTTATCACTACAGCCACTGATGGATGGATGGCCTTTAATTCAGCTATCTATCTGCTGCAATTTTTAAATACAGGTTTGAAATTGTCAGGAGTGCTTTGGATCTGCTGGAACTAAGACTTTGGTTATGGGAAATTCTTTCTGTGTTACATAGATTTGTAAACCTTAACCTGATTAACCTTTGAAGAAAGTTCAAAGTCCCCTGACTTTGGGTACCAGTCATAGGGAGCCAACTTCAACTGTTGGAGACTCCTTAAATTACAAGCGGAAAAAGCCCAGGCAAAGATTCAGCTAACAGAGAAATCCATGATTTGGTTTTAGGTACAAAATAGAAGTGGGAAGTGTAATATGAAGGTCAGATCTGGCCAGCACGATCATTGCCACATGGTGAGTTGTACTATCTGGCATCTTGTCTTGATGGGTGTGCATGGATTCCTAGGGGAAAGGAAGTCCCATCCCCAGGTGGTGGGTGTTCCTGAATGCCAAGTGTCGGGGTGGGCACATGGCCTACAGGTTACTGAAGCTTTCAGTCAAGTTCTTGGGACTGGGAGCTTCCTGTGACCCTGCCCCCTGACCTGACCCTATTAAGGGTCAGGCCAGCTCAGGTGCCATTATGCCATGCCACCGCTCTCCATGTTTGTGTCCTGAGTCCTGTCTCCTGGCTTGTAACCAGTCACCATGGTGTCCCGAGTCAGCTATCCATTGGAGCTGGATTGGTTTGTTGGAATTGTTTTGTTCTCTTTCCTCTCTGGCCTGTTTCCTGATAGTGTCAAGTGTATTTCTGGTCTGAGGCCTCTGTAACAACCAGCTGCCTGCAGATTGCTAATTGCTAATGCACTAATAAAAACACCAAGATTCATTCATTCAAAAAAAAAAAGAAAGAAAGAAAGAAAGAAAAGGAAAGGAAAGGAAACTAATACAAATGATCCTACTCCTTTCCCTTTGTGCCTCATTCAAGCTCTAATGCATTACACGCATTGGCTTTTGTTTCATCCATTACAAATAAGATTGTTTCCTTGGCTGCACAGGAACATCTGATTGCTCTTGCCTTTGAGTAGCAATGATAGTATTCACGCCAACCAAAGATAATAATTTTTCTTTAATTTTACTTATTAAGCTACAAAAAAAGCCACAGTTTTAGAGTAGATATGCAGTAAGGTATTAAATATGAAAGATATTACAAATCTTTCACAGAATACCAAGCTGAACAATAATACCTCTTAGAAATAATGTGAAAAAGTATCAGTTTTTCTTTAAAATATTAGAACAAAATGGACTATTATAAGCTTTTTAGAATTGTTTCTTGAACAACCAATCTGACATTTCCAATAATAATATTTAAATAAACTATAAACAGTCATTTAGTTGTAGATTTTCATTTATTTTACAAGATCTCTTTTCATTGCATTTCCCTATTTCCTTGAAGAAAGACACTCTAATCATTTTAAGTGTGCTTAAGGGTAAAGGCAGAAGGAAGGAATATTCTATATTGAACACCATAAGATTTCCTGCCTTTGTACTACAAAAAAGTAATTTATATTAAAGCTTTCTAGCCAGAAATCATCCAGCAAGTAGCAAAGTCCTCCTGTGTGCATGCATTACAGTTGCATTTTGGAAAAATGATTGTCTCTACTAAAGTACAGTCTTAATTCCTCTTACTCAAGTTTGAAATTATTCATCGGTATTAGAGCAGGACCAATACCAATACTACTTAAAGAAAAAAAGACTACTCTACCATGACAGAGTTAAAATATTAGTAAGACTGTCAGGTACAACATTCCTTGTCATCTACAGGCTTTCCCATTTTGTACATTGGGCTTTCATTGTTCAGAACTTGAAGACATAGCCAGAACTTTCTCCAATTCTTTAACATAAGACCCTTCTAATGCCTCAGAAAGTTGAATTTTATGTTTTCTGCAGTTATAATTACTATCTTTCCAACGGTATTTTGCTGAAAAGAAACTTTTCAGTTCAGAAAATGTGATTAGTATATAATCTTTTATTTATTTACTTACATGCATACACATATACCCTAATAGCTTTATTCTTTGTTCCTTTTGTATTTTCTCATATGAAAGTGCATCTTTCATTATATACACATACTGAGTATATGAACTTCTTATTTTTATTTCGTTTCTTTCAGTGCCATAGAATCATGCCATCAAAAGAGGATGAACAAACAACTAAACAAAATACAATTAAACCAATAGTACTCTCTGTTAATTTTGAAGGAAATAATATGTGTAACAGAAAATACTGGGTTTTTTGTTACTAATGACTAAAATAAACACAATAATCTTTGAAAATATCCTCAAATGAAAACACTCAAAACCAATCATCCTGAAAGGATATACATGTCAATTTACATGTGTATATATGTGTGTGTGAAAATAAATACAAGTGAGATCTATGTCATGGGTTTGTTAGATTTTCTTTTCAAAAGATCAACAATGCAAAAAAATCAACAATGCACTAAAAATATGTGGTGACAGAGACATTCAACTGAAGTGATCCCTCCCTTAGAGAAATAGAAATTTCCATATACTAGTATACTATTTTATCAACTATACTACAGAACAGTAAGAAGTGCTACAATTTGTTGACTTGTTTGAGCAATAAGTGGTATAGTCAGTATTTTATATCATGGGGCTTTTAAATGTGTCAAAATGAATTTCTTCTAAAGCCTGTGCATAAGACCAAGATAAACTAAATAGAAATAAATGTCTGAAGGATTGTCTTCAATCACTTCCTCTTCTTCCCTCCCAAACCACTACAATAATATATGACCTTAGTTATAATTTTCTGAATTGCTATTTTTCTATATAACTTTCCATATTTTTTTCCTTTCTTCTCAAGGTAAACCCTGTTCAGGTAAAGAGAATATAGAGCCAATTGCTGTCCGTACACATGTTTTAAATTAAGTAGGTCTGATAGTCCCTGTAATAGATACATAAATGCTTCCATTGTTGTTTCTTTAATGAATTATTTGCAATGCATACAATATTGTCCTTAAGTCCAGCATCATAACCCATATGAAGATCATAATGAGTCCAAGCACTGCTGATGTGAAAGGTTCTTCTAGAGACTGCTACTTCAATTGCTCTCCCATCTATCTATCCAATTTTCCATTAAGCCTCGCAAATAAGATAGCTGTTATATTGGTTAAAAATAATATATTTGTAATGTATTACTGATTTTTCTTTTATGTCAGGCTTCCAGCTATTATGGATATAACTTCAAGCATTTCAATTTATGCTCAGGAGTCACCACTGTGTTGTGAAATTAAATTTATAATGTACAACAAATAAGACACTTCTAAAGCATGAAAATTATAGTGTGGCTCATAGTCTTTTCTGTCTGAACTAAGTTTATGTATAATAACACTTTAATACATTAATATAAACGTTCTAATTTCTTTACCAAATTGCTCATGTTTCTTTTTTTCATTTCTTCATTGTTAACGTAATGTACCGAGGGGTTAAAATTTCTCATATAAGGCAGTGCATACATTTCTTATCCAACTTTATATCTCCTCCCTCATTTTACTCCACTTCCCACCTTCCCCATCCCCATTTCTTCTCCCCTTCATGAGTTGTACAATTGGTTTAAACCATATAGTTTTGTAAATATTGCTGATGAATTGGTTTATCTTTTTATCCATTGTCTCTCGGTTTTCATATTCCTGTTCCCTTCTCTAGTTCCAATACATGTATATACAATATCCAGGGTACTAAAATCAGTTACAGTGATATCAGGGGTAAAATCACAGGAAACAAAGACAAAAGAAAAAGGACATAATATCACATGGTATGTTGAAAATAACAACCACAATGATAAACCACTTGTTTCCACAAACTTCACTTAGCATCATCTTATGTGTTCATATGGACATAAATATTGAGCTATTGTAATCTTCTGCTAGGACTATCCTGGACATGTACTAATTATTCCCAATGAGGCAAACCATAGAGTCCATGTTTCTTTGGGTCTGGCTCACTTCACTTAGTATGATTTTTTCCAAGTCCTTCCATTTCCTTACAAATGGAGCAATGTCATTCTTTCTGATAGAAGCATAGAATTCCATGTGTATATGTACCACATTTTCTTGATCCACTCATTAACTGAGGAGCATCTGGGTTGGTTCCATATTTTAGCGATGACAAGTTGTGCTGTGGTGAACATAGTTGTGCTGGTGGCTTTGGTGTGGCCTTGCTTGTAATCTTTTGGGTAAATGCCCCAAAGTGGGTCTGCTGGGTCATAGGGGAGCACTATGTTTATCCTTCTGAGGAACCTCCATACTTTCCAGAGTGGTTGAACAAGCCTACACTCCCACCAATCATGTAGTATGGTTCCATTTTGGCCACATCCCCTCTAGCACCTGTTGTTAGTTTTCTTGATAATGGACATTCTTACTAGGGTGAGGAGGAATCTCAGTGTTGTTTTTAATCCACATTTCTTTTATGGCCAGTGATGTAGAGCACTTCTTCATGTGTCTCTTGGCCATTCTCATTTCCTCTTGAAATAAGCCTCTTTTTAGGTCTTTAGCCCATTTGTTGAGGGGTCAGTTGGTTCTTTGAGGGTTTGTTTTGGAGGAATTTATTTTTTTTTAGTTCTACATAATTTTTAGATATGAGGCCTTTGTTGTAAGGCCAATAAAGAGCTTCGCCCATTCTGTGGGCTTTCTATCTTGCAAGCTATGTCTTTTGCCATGCAGAAGCTCTGTAGTTTGAGGGAATCCCATTTGTCCAAACTTTCTTTGATTTGTTGTGTTTCTGGGCCTTTATTAAGAAAATTTCATCCTGTTCTAAGGAGCCCAAGTGTTTCGCTTATTCCTTCGTGCAATATTCTCAGGGTTTCTGATTTTATCTTGAGCTCTTTGATCCATTTGGAATTGATTCTGGTGCAGGGTGATATATAAGGATCTAGTTTTAGTTTTTTACAGGTGTTGAACCAGTTTTGCTAGCACCATGTGTTGAAGAGCACATTGCTCACCTTTCTATGCCAACATTTTTCAGTCTTATTATAACCAATCCCCTCTCAAAAAATATAAAGGACATAGGATTAAGATGCTTAACTCAAGTTTCTACAAAAAGTATTGAGAAGAAAAAATTGATTGCTGCACTAAGAAATGAACTTCAGTAGATGACAATATTGAAAACAATGGGCAACTTCTGTCTTCTGGATCTGCCTTTCAGTTTCTGGCCCATGTGCAGCCATGGCCGGTGCTTGGCCTGGGGGGCCTGGCCCACTGAGGCTGCATGGCTAATCCACTGGCTTCCCCTCTGCCTACTACCTGCATGTTGCCTTGCCATTTTTTTTTCCTTTTAACTTCTTGCAGAGCTAGCCCAGGGTTGGGGGTCTGTTGGAACTGGCCTTTGACAACTGTGGATAGTGGAGTGTGTGTGCTGTCCTGTTCTGTGATGAAGGGGGTGGAGGGGGGTACCGACGTCCAGGAAGCCAGCCATCCTCAGAATGAGGACCCAAGGGATAGGAGGGGCTCCGCGTTGGTGACCACCACCGTTACCCAGCCATATTCTCCACCCAGTTTGGTGGCTTCCAGGAGGCCACAACCCTGTGGGGGACGGCGGGGGGGAGCTCCCTCTCCCTGGAAAGTGGACCTGTACTTGCGATTTCGGGCCTCATACCTTGTGTAGTAAAAAGGATTTGGCTGGTTTGTTTCTGATGTTTTTTGAGGTTCTGTTTCGTTTTCTTTTGTTGTTGTTTGTTTCTCTTTGCTTTTGTTTCGGCCTTCCTTCTCTTTGTCTCTTCACATAGACCAGGTGTTTGAAAGGGCAGACGATGGCTAAAGGTGTACTGTGCAGCTTGTTGACATGTGATTATAGGAGAAACTGATACCTCGCGTGGGAAATGGAATTGTGGGTTCACCCTTCCCTCCAGTTCAGAACCTGTTGTTTCTCCTTTCAAATATGTGATTGTACTAGCTCTTTCCATATGAAAGAACTCCTCCTTATTTATTAAAAAAATTAAAAAAGAAAAAAAAGAAAACAATGGGCAAGTCTACAAATCAACAATATCAGAGGCTAAAAGGCCGTAAGTGTTATATTAAGAAAAATCCATGGAATTATTGTTTGTAATTTTATAGCACAAGAGATAATCAGTGTCAATATGAGATAAAGCCTTTCTACAGTGAGGCTGGAGGAAAATGCAAATAGCTATTGAGGAGTCCTAGGTTAAAGTTTGAAACCAGCTTGGGTAGGAAAATCTGTGAGTATCTAATCTCCAACTAAGCGCCAAAAATGCTGGAGGTTGAGCTGTGACTCAAGTGGTTTAGCACAAGCCTTGAGAGAGGAGAGTGAGGAGGAGGAGGAGGAGGAGGAGGAAGGAGGAGGAGGAGGAGGAGGAGGAAAGAGAAGGAGGAGGAGGAGGAGGAGGAGGAGGAGGAGGAGGAGGAGGAGGAGGAGGAGGAGGAGGAGGAGGAGGAGGAGGAGGAGGAGGAGGAGGGAAAGAAGAAACAGGAGCAGCAGCAGCAGTTCACGTGCAGCTCGCAGTCCATCAGTTTAAGCACAGGGATCACCAACTGTGCAAGTGTGTGTGTGTAGTGGGTATAAGAATTGAATATTACATATATAGATAAATGTTCCCCTAAATAACTGAATATCAATCTCTATAAAGGCATTTGCTTTCTAGTTACAATGTGCAATTATGATATCAGAGGCTTGAAAAACACAGGAAAAACTATTTAAACAATACCAGTACAAATATACTAAAGCTAAAAAGAAATGAGCATTTAAGGATAGTGAAAATTCCATGGAGTGCAGGTAACCATAAACCCTCTTCTCTTCTTTGGAAAGACAGAACATTTACCTGTGTTACATGCTGTTGAGAAAATGAATTCCAGATTGACTTGGGGAAAGAGTGACATTTACTAAAGCAACACCATATTCTACTTCCAAAGGATTACTGGTATAAAGGCACAGATCAAAATCAAAGATTCTGCAAAACCATTTGGTATAAACCAACTGAACAACTCATGGGGGGAGAGGGAAAAGGGGAAGAGGAAGGGGGGAATGAGGGAGGAGGTATCAAACAGTACAAGAAATGTACCCAAGGCCTAACGTATGAAACTTTAACCTCTCTGTACATCACTTTGACAATAAATTTTTTAAAAAATCAAAGATTCACTTTAATTTTGAAACTTTTTTTTGTTTAGGGTAGTGAACATATTTTGAAAGAAAAGTAACATATTAAACTCCACAATATAACTCCTCAACCTTTTTTATAAGGATATAAAAGGGGTTTGGTAGCCATTTTATAAGAGAAAAAATAGAAACTGTATAATGAAGAAAAATAAGAATAAACAGCTCACAAGGAAGTCAATGTTTCAATTCTGTAATAAATTGTTATAGAGCAGGAAAGAAAGGAAGGAAGGGATGGGAAAGATAGAGGAAAGAAGGAAGGAAGGAAATATACAGGTGAGTGATAGAAGTTGAAAAATGACTGATGTTTGCACCATACTAACACAAGCAGTGGCACTCATCACTAACTCCTTTCCAATTTCACACAAAATGAAGACATTTTATTTAATGCTGAAATCCATGGGCTAGAGCATCTCATATCAAAATTTGGAAAGTAGTATGACTCTCCACACTGTGAAGGGCTTTCCTCATTTAGCCAGTATTAGATCCAACAAGAAGCTTTGTGTCTGTTCACAGTGCCCTCACCATGAAGAGGAGATGCTGCTCATCTACCAGCCTGTACTACTCCATTTATGTGGGTCTCCCATCATAATTCTCACCCAAGAGAATCCTCTGGAAGACACCTTTAAAAATTCCTGCACAAAGCACTTCTGCTAAAGCCAAAAAAAAACCCTGATTAACATCTTACTCCACTGAAAGTGTGACCTGAATACCAAATATTACCTCCTATGTAAAAAGGTTTAATTATATGAAAAATAAACATCAAATGGATCTCTATACTGCAGAAATCCATGAAGGACACTGAAAGGACTGAAAACAGCTCTAATATATACAGAATATAACAGAAATGATGTTTATTAAAAGACAGGAAGTGTGGAAAAGGGGAAAATGATTACAAAACAAGGAAATGCTTAAGATGCAAAAATGAACCAAAGACGTGAATGACCTATTTAATGAAAACTATAAAAATCTAAAAAGAGAAATCAAAGAAGACACCAGGAAATGGAAAGACCTCCCATGCTCATGGGTAGGCAGAATCAATATACTGAAAATGGCCATATTGCCCAAATTGTTACACAAATTCAACACAATCTCCATCAAAGTCCAAGCTATATTCTTCAATGAAATCGAGAAAACAACCCATAAATTCATATGGAGCAACAAAGGACCTAGAATAGCCAAAGCAATTCTAGGCAAAAGAAGCAGTGCAGAAGGTATCACAATACCAGACTTCAAGCTTTATTACAGAGCCATCATAACAAAAACAAAAAAAGCCTGGTACTGGCACAAAAACAGACCTGAAGATCAATGGAATAGGGCAGAAAACCCAGAAATAAATCCACATACTTACAGTCAGCTAATATTTGACAAAGGAGCTAAAGACATACAATTGAAAAAACATAGCCTCTTCAACTACTGGTGCTGGGAAAACTGGGTAGCCACATTCAGAAAACTCAAAAGTGGACTCTAGCCTATCACCATGCACCAAGATCAACTCAAAATGGATTAAAGACCCCAACATTAGACCTGCAACTCTGAAACTACTGAAGGGCAGAATAGGAGGGACACTAGAACTTATAGGCATAAGCAGGAACTTCCTGAATAGAATCCCAGGGGCACAACAGGTAGGGGAGAGACTCAACAAATGGGACTACTACAAAATAAAAGGTTTCTGCACAGCTAAAGACATAGCCACTAAACTAGAAAGACAGCTAACCATATGGGGAAAGATCTTCACCAGCACAGCAACAGGCAAAGGCCTAATATCCATCATCTACAGAGAACTCAAGAAACTAACCCCCTCCAAACCCAGTAAATCAATTATTAAATGGGCAAAGGAGCTAAAGAGAAACTCCACAAAAGAAGAAATAAAAATGGCAAAGAAATATATAAGGAAATGCTCATTATCCCTGGCAGTAAAGGAAATGCAAATAAAAACAACCCTGAGATACCACCTCACTCCAGTTAGAATGGCCTATACTCTGAACTCAGGCAACAACAAATGCTAGAGGGGATGCAGAGAAAGACGAACCCTTCTCCACTACTGGTGGGAGTGTAAACTAGTACAACCACTCTGGAGAACCTTATGGAGGTTCCTCAAAAAACTCAGCATAGACATATTTTATGACCCAGCCATATCACTCCTAAGCATCTATCCAGAACAACAGGATCCAGGATACCACAAAGACATCCGCACATCCATCATTATTGCTGCACAATTTACAATAGCCAAAATATGGAAACAACCCAGATACCCCACTACAGATGAATGGATCCCAAAATTGTGGTACTTGTACGCAATGGAATTCTACACAGCTATTAGAAATGATAAGATAATGGCATTCGCAGGGAAATGGTCAGATCTTGAACAAATAATGTTGAGCGAGACAAGCCTAGAACAGAGAGAACAAAGGTGCACAGTCACCCTGATATGTGGATGTTGGGGGGGGAGGGCAGGAAATAGCAGAGATTGTGTCTGTAAAATAACAAACTTCTTTTCAAATGGTATTTCTACATGTTTTGGTCAGCGACATTACATCATGTCTCTAGAATCAAGCAATTATGAAATAAACATAAAAATGTCTAGGACAGACCTATCAGAGGATCACAATAGCTCAACAGCTATGTACATATGATTATATAAGATAAGGGTTAGCAAAATGAACTCCAAGAGATGGAAACAGGAGGATTTTATTGTTGTCTTTATTTTTAATGTACTAGGTGAATTTCCTATGGTGTATACCCTGTGGTTACTGTATATGATTTTTGTACACTAGATATTGCATATATGTTTATCTGAGCTAGAGAAAAGAAAGAAAAATGAGAGAGGATGTAACAAATATAACAAGAAATGTACTCACTTCCTTATTTTGTAACCATACCCCTCTGTACATCACCTTGACAGTTTTTTTAAAAGATGCAAAAATGATTTCTAAGGAAAATAAACTATAAAGGACTGAAAAATACTGAATAAAGAAAAAAGCAACATGCAAAGTATATGACTTTTCCATTACTGTCTAGCAAGTTTCCTGAAACAAATGTGGATGAACAAGCCTCTGACTTCATAATCACAGTAGGAATGTTCAAAATGTTAGGAAATTGAAAGTGGCACTGTGGCTCAAGTGGTAGAAACACTATTCTTGAGCTGAAGAGCTAAGGGACAAGACTCAGGACCAGAGTTCAAGTCCCACAACTGACAAAAGAAAAAAGATTTAAGTTAGAAAATAATGCTTTCAACATACTGAGGGTCAATTTTTTTTAGCCTACAGTCAGTTCTACAATAAGATATCATCTATAAAGGCATACTAAAATAATTTCTGATATGTTCCAAATTATTGAACTTATGTACAATATTTTTAAATCTATGCGTGCACCACTGGCTGTTGCTTGTAACCCTAGCCACAAAGGAGGCTAAGATCTGGGGATTGAGATATGAAGCAACCCTTGGCAAAAAGATCTGAAAAAGCCCTTCTGCAATGAATAAGCAAAAACACCAGACTGGAGGTCACTAAAGTGGTAGAGGCAAACACCAGCCCCTCAGTTCAAACATCAGTACTGCCAAATGTTTTAAAGAGCTAACTTCCAGGATGGGCATGTGGCTTAGTGGTAGAGTGCTTACCTAGCATGCACGAAGCCCTGGGTTCAATTCCTCAGCACCACCTGAACAGAAAAGGCCAGAAGTGCTAGCCACAGTGCTAGCTAGTGGTAGAGTGCTAGCCTTTAGCAAAAAGAAGCCAGGGACAGTGCTCAGGTCCTGAGTTCAAGTTCCAGGACTAGTAAAACAAAAGAAAACAAAAAACAAGAGCTAACTAGAGAGAAGGGAGAAAGAGAGATGAACAAAATAATCAATATTAAGGTACATTCCAAGATGATTGTTTTACTGAGATTCAATCAACAGGAAAGGAGGCACATCACTGAAATGGTCACCATAAAGTAAGGAGAGAAAGCAGGCATGAGGAAATATAGCATATAGTGAAAATTATAGAAGTACTGAGAGTGTAAAAAAGGTTAATTGTATGAAAAGGGAGGCAATGAAACTCAATAATCAAATGAACTGATACCTAGGAAGTCAATCAAAATATGGCATGATTTCAAGAAATTTGTAGAACGTACACACACAGAATCTATTTGAAGTTTTGAATATTGGTCTCTTATTTAATAGTATACTACACTAAAAAGAAGAAAATATAAACTAAGCAACTATCTGACTCTATTTGAAACAATGTTTTTATGCTCCTTATATGCTAATTTAAATAATCTAGTTATCTATGACACCACTAGGACCTGCTTATACTTTCACTATATGATTTAAATGTTAACTATGTTGTCAAAGGCAAAGTCTAACATAGATGAGATTAAAGGATGTGAGGCTACAGTGAGCAAAGTAAAGGTAAAGGCTAAGGCAGATGTACATTTGGCCTAAGAGAGACCCTCAAATGTTGACCAAACAGTAACTGGAAATAAATTGATATTTTTAAAACGTACCCAATAGGATTAAAAATAATAAAGCAAACATGAAGATTCAGGGAAGAGGTTTACTGTGAACAAAATAAAAGGTTTATCTCTCATATCACAGACCCAATTTGGTTCTTGTCTACATTTTATTCAGGAACTAGGAAAATGTGTAGATTCTCTAGAATTATGGAGGAAACAGGAAAAATAAATAGATATGATTTTAGTGGGAAGGGCTTCAGGGCAAACAGATTCCAGGCCAACTATTCTATAACATTTTATTTTAATATAAGTTAGTATTCATTTGGTTTTAAAAATGTTTTAAAAATCTCAAGAACATCATTGTCCGTTTCTAGGAAATAACAGCAGTTTGCAACAATTGTAAACACTGGAATTCTGTGAACAACATTTTAATGGATTCCAATTAGTTCACTGTGTCTCATTAATATTTTTTACTTATTACTTAATTCTGAAAAAAGTTCATACCTATCACTTGTTGAAGCTTTCTTGCCACAAGTATAAATAATGTTTGCTCAAACTTTCTGGAGGTATACTTTCCATCTTGAAATTGTATATAGTTAAACAACAAGATGCTTTAATATATTCTATGAGAATTGTTATATCACAGTTGTAACTACTTTCAATGTCCTATGTGTATCTGTAGCCTCTATTATTGATGATGTTCTTGTATCACATTCCTGTGGTTGTACCTACACTATCTTTGTAATCTTATCTGAGTATATTGGAAACCGTGTTTACTGGTATTGGAAGTAGGAAATTCAAAGGGAATACCAAATATGAGAGACACAGGGTAAAAAAAGACAAACAACTACAAAAGCAATACTTGCAAAACTGTTTGGTGTAAGTGAACTGAACACCTCCGTGGGGGGGGGAGGGAAAGGGGGAGGGAGGGAGGGGGGTATGAGGGACAAGGTAACAAACAGTACAAGAAATGTATCCATTGCCTAACGTATGAAACTGTAACCTCTCTGTACATCAGTTTGATAATAAAAATTTGAAAAAAAAAAGACTCAAGTACTCTATCTTCTTCACATCAAAGGGATTACCTTTCAGTACAGTGCTTGTAATATTGTAAATGAACAATCATCATCTGGGCAGGTGATGCCAAACCTGTTTGTCCTTGAATCATATATTTGTTAGTAAGGAGAGATTCTAAATCAAGGCTTGAGTCAGTGACAAATAAACTGAAAGCTGCATCTCAGAAGAATGAAATGACTTACCAAAGAACTGTGGCACTTGGAAACCAGAAAAAAAGAATTCTGAGACACCTACTTTGAACATATATATTCATATTTTTCTCTTACAATTTCAAAATGTTTCCTAAAGTGCTCCAATTGTACCAGTTACACAAAGTCAAAACATCATAATAAAACAATCAAAAGTCTATTAAAGTTAAAGAGGATTTATATTCTTAAAAGTATCTATCTTCTGCCTACACATTTTTTAACATATCCTAATTTCCAAAAAGTAAAAGTTTGTTATTTAGAATTCTTCCACTAATTTCAAAATGGTATTCTTTGCTGATCAGCGAAAATAAATAAATATGATAGATAAAGACAAGATATGATACTATCTTGTTATTACATCTTATTTACCTCCAAAAAAAAATAAAGGAAAATATAAACCAAGGAATGAAAAACTACGTGCATTCTTCTGTTAAAATAAGAATGTACAAGAAAGGCTGGACTTGGTTCATGCCTTTAATTCCAGCTATTTGATTTAGAGATCAACAGAATTGCTGTTTGAGGCCAGATTGGGAAAAGTTAGCATGACCACTGCACTATCAATAACACAGAGAGAGAGAGAGAGAGAGAGAGAGAGAGAGAGAGAGAGAGAGAGAGAAGAAAAAGAAGAAAGAAGAGGATATCAAGGAAAAAGGAATGGGCAGGGAAAGAGAAAGGTAAGTTAAAGGAAGTTAAAAAGGAAAAGAAAGCAAGAATACAGGTGAAAAGTCAGTTATGTTTAAATTTAGTAAATATTAAATTAAGTGGACTTGTTTAACTAGAGCTATAATACCAATTATGAATCTGATTTTCATAACTTAGCCTTTATTTTGCTGAAAAAATCATTTGATTATTTTCACACCTTGACAATATCAGTAGATTATAAAAACAGCAACAGCATTTGGAGTTGGAGGTTGTGGTCTGGCATGGTATAGTTGAGGTCACCTTGGGCACAAAAGTGCATAAGTTTCCATCTCCAATTAGCAAAAAGGTGGAGGCAATGGTCAACTACTAGACCACCAGCTAATCAGGCATACTGAGAAAGTGCGAGGCCCTGAATTCAAACTATGATACCAGGAAATGGAAAGATAAAAAGAAAGATATGAATTATTTTTAAAACTGCCCCTCATATTCTAGCTATGACAAATTGTGCTGTGATGGACATTGTTGTGCTGGTGGCTTTAGTGTGTTCTTATTTGTGGTCTTTTGGGTAGATGCCCCAAAGTGGAGCTTCTGGGTCCTAGGGGAGCTCTATGTTTAGCCTTCTGAAGAACCTCCATACCGATTTCCAGAGTGGCTGAACCAGTTCACATTCCCACCAACAATGAAGTAAGTCATAGCTAGAATATGGAACCAACCCAGATACCCCTCAGTAGACGAATGGATCAGGAAAATGTGGTACATATACACAATGGAATTTTATGCCTCTATCAGAAAGAATGACATTGCCCCATTCGTAAGGAAATGGAAGGACTTGGAAAAAATTATACTAAGTGAAGTGAGCCAGACCCAAAGAAACATGGACTCTATGGTCTCCCTCATAGGGAATAATTAGCACAGGTTTAGGCAAGTCACAGCAGAGGCTCACAAGAGCCCAACAGCTTATGAACCTTATGAACACATAAGATGATTGATGCTAAGTGAAATGAACTCCATGTTATGGAAATGATTGTTATATCACTGTTGTAACTACTTTCAACATGCCATGTGTAAGTGTAGCTTCTATTATTGATGATCTTCTTGTATCCCCTTCCTGTGGTTGTACCTGCATTATCTGTGTATCTTATCTGAGTACATTGGAAACCATGTATACTGGTATTAGGACTAGGAAACTGAAAGGGAATACCAAAATTGAGAGACACAGGGTAAAAAAGGCAAACAACTACAAAAGCAATACTTGCAAAACTGTTTGGTGTAAATGAACTGAACAACTCATGGGGAGGAAAGGGAAAGGAGGAGGGGGGAGGGGGAATGAGGGAGGAGGTAACAAACAGTACAAGAAATGTATCCAATGCCTAATGTATGAAACTGTAACCTCTCTGTACATCAGTTTGACAATAAAAATTTTTTAAAAAAAACTTCCCCTCAATAAATGGGCTAAAGACTTTAGGAGAGACTTCTCTGAAGAGGAAATGAGAATGGCCAAAAGGCACAAGAAGAAATGCTCAGCATCACTGACCATAAAAGAAATGCAAATCAAAACAACATTGAGAATCCACAGTACCCCAGTAAGAATGTCCATTATCAAGAAAACTAATAACAACAGATGCTGGAGGGGATGTGGCCAAAAGGGAACCCTACTACACTGTTGGTGGGAGTGGAAACTTGTTCAACTACTCTGGAAAGCAGTATGGAGGTTTCTCAAAAGGCTGAACAATAGAGCTCCTCTATGACCCAGCAACCCCACTTTTGGTCATTTACCCAAAGTATTATGAGTAAGACCACATCAAAGCCACCAGCACAACTATGTTTATCACAGCACAATTAGTCATCACTAAAATATGAAGCCATCCCAAATGCCCATCATTAGATGAATGGATCAAGAAAATGTGGTATGTATATATAACTGAATTCTATACAGCTATTAGAAAAAATAACTTGTCCCCATTTGGGAGGAAATGGAAAGACTTGGAAAAAATAATACTAAGTGAAGTGAGCCAAACCTAACAAAACATAAATTCTGTGGTCTCACTCATTGGAAACAATTAGTACATGTCTAGGATAGTCCTAGAAGAGGAGCACAATAGCTCAATAGCAATGTAAACATGATCCTATAAGATGATCCTAAGGAAAAGAAACTACAAGATTTGGAAATAAGTGGTTTATCTTTGTTGTTATTTCCAATGTAGCATATGAAATTATGTCTTTTTCTTTTGTCTTCCTTCCCCATAGTTTTACCCCTGATAACACTGTAACTGACTTTGGTACACTGGGTATTGTATATACCTTTATTGGAACTAGGGAAGGGGAACACCAAAATGGCAAGACAAAGAGTAAAAGGCGAACCAATGTAACCGCAGTTTACAAGACAATATGCTGTAAACCAACTGTAAAACTCAGAGGAGCATTGGGAGGGAAATGGAAAAGGGGGAAGGGGGAAGAAAAATGAAGGAGGAAGTAACAAGTTCCATAGGAAATGTACTCACTGCCTTACACAAATAACTGTAACCCCTCGGTACATTACTTTGACAATAAAAAAAAAACAGAGCCCCTAAAATTTGAATATATATTTATGTAACCCCTTAGCAAAACTTTGTGCTCACAACTGAAGAATATTACCTTAATGAACCACAATTAAAACTTATTTCCAAATACCTGAGTCAATTTCCAAACTATAACCTACATATAAATAACACTTGGATTTTAACCTTCCAAAGCAAAAGAGATCACAAGCTTTTGAACATATCTACATAGTTTTAAAATATTTAAATTAGAAAAATACTTTTGTTTCCAGAGAGAAAACAATGCAATTGAACTGAGAAACTTCTAGGCTTTAAGATTATTAAAAAGATTGTTCAATATGTGACTGCTTTGATCCGACGAAAATTCCAGTTTTATTTGCCAAGTTAAATCTTCCAGCAAATTGTTGGCAATGTGGTGCTGGATACTCATATCACACTAATCCTACCCAAATAGTCATGTTTGATTACTCCGTGTTCTCTGAGAAGACGGTGGAAAAGTCCAATAAATTCTCACCACTGTTCCAAGATCCAATAGTCACTGTAAAGACTTAAAAAAAAAAAAAAAAAAGACAACACAAAGAAACATGAGCAGGGCTGTTGACCTGAATGTCAGAATTTGAAAGAAATGAAGGTAAGTGCTTAGAAAAGTGTAAGCATAATCAGGAATACGTCACACTTTCACAGGAAAAGACCCCAAAATTTTTTATTTTCCAATAAATATAATTCAGTGAATTCTACAACATGCTTCTCAGATATGACAAGCTACCACAAATGAAAGGATGTTAACCACTGTACAGTAATGAGCCACAGCCAAGTGTTGGTGGTTTGCCTGTATTCTTCGCTACTCACCAGCTTAAGTTTAAAACAAGCCTAGGAAGAAAATCTATGAGATTCTTACCCCATTTAAGCACCAAAAGAAGCCAGAGTACATACCACAGTGTTTCTTCATAAGTGCTAACCCTAAGTAAAAAAGCTGAGGAGAGGGCCCAGGTCCTCAGTTCAAACCTCAGGACCTGCACCAAAAAAAAAAAAAAAAAAAAAAGCCTCTATATACAAGCAAAAGATTTGATTCATTAAATATATTTTCCTATGATTTGGATAGAGTTTGTGTCCCTGTGTTCACATGCTTGGATCCTCAAACCCCAGTGTAGCTCAGCATAGAACCTTTAAAAGATAGGCTCTAGTGGAAAGAAAGTAGGTCGTGAAGGGCCAGCCTATTTGTAGATTTACTTATCACCCTCATGAAGAGAATAGATTAATGCTGGCTCACAGCATTGAGTCGGGTCTAATGGAGCTAGGTTACTCCCTGTGAGAGCTAGAGTGAGTTGTGAAAAGAGCAAGCCTCCCTAATTTCCTGCCTCCTGTCACTGTGCAATGTTTCTCTGTCTCCAAACAGTTTAGCCATGATGTCCATATGTTGTGAAATAGCCAGAGGCCTTCTTAGAGGACAACTGGTTGGGTCACCTGATCTTCCATCTATAAATGACAAGACCGTGCATTAAATATATGACTTTACTGCTTTGTAAAATATCCTGGTATTTTATTTTAACAATAGTAAATGGACTAAGATAGTATTCTTCTCTTAATTTCAATTATGACTTTGACTTAACTGGTGCTAAGGACAAACACAGAAAGATACTACTTGCTAAAAGGTTAAAAAAAATCAAACCAGGAAGTGGTAGCTCAGGCCAAAAATTCTACTACTCAGGGGAGTGAGATTTGGAGGATCAAAGTCCCAATCTAGCTAGGAAAACAATGTCTTAAAGACTCAAATTATCCAGAAAAAGACACTAGTTGCATGGATGGCTCTTTTGGATAAAATGGAAACCCTGAATTTAAACCCAACTACTGGCACACACACACACACACAAAAAAGTTGATTTAGCTCATATACAAATCCAATATTTAAAATGGTGAAAGAGGCAAGGGCACATCATTATAAAAACATAAATAAAATCTAAACCCATCAGTCTATTTTCTTCGCATTGATTCAAACATTTAGTCAAAGGACCCATAAAGTTCTAAAGGAAATCTGGGAAGTACTACTAGTAAGCCACATCCTAAGGTAACAATCCAAGTTACACATACTGAAGAAACAGATAATAGGAGACAATTAGTGGGTTTTAGATTTTAGGTTTCTTTCTACACTGTCAAATCAAGCTTATAATATCTTCTACATTTCCTTTATGGTAAATATTAAATGAAATAGTGTATAGGAAAGTACTTCCTAACCCACAACATATACATGTAAAATACTAATTACATTTTACTCTGATACTTTATTGAACAGCTAGCAAAAGATAATTATTAGTGGATCATTCTATTATAATTAGAAAGCTAGAAAAGATGAAGCATAGATGGAAGGGAATTATTTATTGATGTAGTTTAGGTAGTAAGAGAATAGCCTATAAAAGAAAGAAATTTATAGGAGCTAGCATGGAATTTTGGTATTACACTACTAATCGTACTTTAAGTGGCCATATGCAAATGAATAGAAAAGGAAATAGTGGTGAAAACAGTCATAATTTCCAAAGTACATATATGAAAAGTGTAAGCAGGGAACTTCACGTGATTGGTAGGGGGAAGTGGAGATGGAAGGAGAGAGTGATGGAAAGGATGACACTGATTAAGATGCCCTGTTCACACAGGACATCTTAAATTGTGGCCCCTTGTACAATTTGTAGATGAAGAATTAATATTTAAAAGTTCATAATATTTTTGCAAAGTGAATATACTGAGTAAAACTCAATGACAGGAAGTGGCGCTGTGGCTCATGGTAGAGTGCTAGCCTTGAGTAAAAAGAAGCGAGGGACAGTGCTCAAGCCCTAAGTTCAAGCCCCATGACTGGCAAAAAAATAAAATCAATGGCAGATTAGGGAAATAAGATGTATTAATCTAAACATCTCCCATCCTATTAAAATTTCAGAAATCCCAGCTCAAATCTAAACAATAGAAATACAAAAAAAAAAAAACTTGAAACAGAATGGGTTGCAATAAAGATCCTAATAAAACATTTATTTGGAGAAAACTTAAGATGAACATATATATGAATCAATTATTTATATAGTATTAAAATATAAGATGTGTCTTATATTTGTATCTGTAATGAATTTACTTCTCTAAAAGAAGTGAGTATATATAATGTAAAAGAAGGTTGTCATAATATTGACTTTTAAATGTATTTGTCTCTTGAAAACAAAACAAACCATTTAATCAAATCTTAAATTGTTTGCAACATAAGAAAATGTGAAAACTAATTATTAAAATATTTATGCTTTTTCTATGTTTTCCTAGATGGATGCTAAAAGTGAGAGTAATAAAATAGTAATGTGGTTACACACAAAATACTCTAGCACTATTGAGTTTCTTACTACATTTCATGTCACATCCAGTGAAGGGAAGATGGCGCCGCCACAGTAAGGAGGTACCCCAACTCCTCCAACTGAATAGCTGGGAACTCCAGCACCCAACACCCCATCAAGAACCCAGAAAACTCAACAACCAGAAGCAACAGAGAAACACAGAAACAAATTTAAAAAAAAAAAAGAGCCTATAACCTACACGGACCCTGAAAATCTCCAGGGTACCCCCCCCACCCGCCGACCCTGGCCCGAACAGGGCCAGGCTGGAAAAGGGGACCCAGGGCCAGCACGCGGGGCCACAGACCTTCAGCCACCAGAGAAGCAACAGCCAAAAAGTCATGCCAGGAGTTCCACAGACCCCAGATGGAGCACAGACCGACTGAGACAGATGGTGGCAGCGCAGGCCGGGCAGCGTCGTGGGACCGAGCAGCCGGGAACTGGGCGGCGCAGACAGGGAGTGCTGGGACCGCCACCACCAAATGACTGATCGCCACACCCTGGCACCCATCCCCGAAAAGCCCACAGCAACGCGGGACACACACACAATCCAGGTCCAGTAAGTTCCCTATTTCCCACCCCCCCAAACAGGAGACCAGCCCTAGCAGAGACACAAAACCTACAAAGAAGCTAGAGCTCCCTCCCTACCCCGAGGGAACAAACGAGTCGTGCCAAGGCATACCCCCCAAACCCCCAGCAGAGGAGCCAGAACCTGGCAGCACTGGCCCCGCCCCCTCCCCAGCAGGGGCCCGAGGTATGGTAGGCATTGGAAACCCCACCTGAGGCACCTGGTCCTCGTGGTCTTTTTGAACAACAACCACAGACTGGAGGGTGTACAATACCAGCCCAGCAGGGACATCTGGGTCCGATCACATGCCCCGCTTCACAGCGGAGGAGCAGAGTCTGTGGGCACCAACCCGCGACCGGACACTTGATCCTACCGGGGCCCACCCATACGGCCCCCCACAGCAAACCCACAAAAGGGCACAAGCACTCTCCAACAACTCAGGTCAAAATGCCCCCAAAGGAAGCACTAGAGTGCACACACACACGTGCCCCACGGAGGGCCAGCATGGGCCAGCGTGCTAGTCCTCCAGCAGGAGGATCATCTGCCCAACCCCCTACGAGAGCACACAAGCAGGCAAACTGCAACACCCACCACACAGGTGGGCAGGGCCCCTCACCGGCAGGGCCTGCTCTGATAGGCACACGCCACACAGGCAGGCAGGGCCCCCCCAGTGGTAGCTGCCCACGGTAGGTACACTCCGCACAGGGAGGCAAGTCGCCTCTCAGCGGCAATTCTCAATCTGAGAGGTGAGCTCCTCTAACCAAGGTATCCAGTGGAAAAAAGAACCAAAGAAGAGAAAAGCCTCCATGCCACGCTGAATCAGCGACCAGCAAACCCCCACCAGGGGCACTCTAGGGTCAGCACAACACAGCGGCAGGACACTATCCTGCAGAGAAAGACACAGAACCTACCCACCCCCAAGTGCAATGAGGGTGACCACCTCGGCAACAACCGAGACTGGCACGCTCACCCACTGGGCAGTAAGGTTCAACAGCCAAACTCAAACCCAGAGCCAGGACACAAACAAGTCTACCACTGACAGACCAGCAGGAACCAGCACAAAGCCAAACCAGGGAAGCTACCCTCAGATCTCCAGATGTGCAAATCACAAAGAAATATAACAAATTTCATCAAAGGGCAAGCCAACTCGCCAGCTCCCAAAAGCATCACAACTGAAGAGGAGATGGAGAATAAAAATACAACTGAGGCGATGTTAGCAGAAATGATGGAAAGCCTCAGAAACGAAATCAAGAAACAATTCCAGGAGTTCAGAGTGGAAACTCGAAGGACATCCAGGAAGCCAAGAAAGAAATGGAAGCAAAAATGGATATAGTGCAAAACTCCATCAAAGAAGACCTTAACATCCTGAGAAGTGAAATGCATGAAAAAATAGATTTAAAATACAACTTTTTAAAGGAGGAAATTTCCACCATCAGAGCTGATCTGGCAACCATAAATACCTCTCTGACATCCATAAACTCTGCACTCAAATACACAGCACAAAGAATTGACCATATGGAAGCCAGAATTTACTCTTGAATGATGATGCAGCCAATAAGAACCAAAAATTACCACACTCCAAAAAACGGTAAAGCTCCAGGGCAGACTAATCTAGGAGCTAGTGGACAAAGACAAGAGATATAATCTACACATAATTGGAATAGAAAAAGGAGCCGAATACCCGAGCAGAGGGCTTCAAAATATTATCAATAAAGTGATTGCAGAAAACTTCCCCAATATCACAAGGGACCCCATCCAGGTAACTGAAGCCTATAGGACACCTGGCAGACCAGATCCTAGAAAAGCCACGCCTAGGCACATAATATTCAAGACCTCAGATCTCAAGAATAAAGAGCAAATTTTGAATGCAGCCAAAGCAAAGAAAGAAATTTATTACAATGGGAAGAGGATCCAAATAACAGCAGACCTCTCCACACAAACCTACCACGCTCGAAGAGAATGGAAGAACACCATCCAAGGTCCTACAAGCCAACAATTGCCAACCTAAAATAAAATAAAATATCCAGCAAAGCTTGAGTTCATATTGGAGGGGAAAACCAGATCTTTCCATTGCAAGAGGATCTAAAGGAGTATGTGAATAAAAACCAGCCCTAAACCTTACTTCATTGTTGGTGGGAATGTAAACTGGTTCAGCCACTCTGGCAAGCAGTATGGAGATTCCGCAGAAGGCTCAATATAGAACTCCCCTATGACCCAGCAGCCCCACTGTTGGGTATCTATCCAAAAGCCCACAAACAAAATCACAGTAATGCCACCAGCACAACAATGTTCATCGCAGCACAATTTGTCATAGCGAGAATCTGGAACCAACCCAGATGCCCCTCCATAGATGAATGGATCAGGAAAATGTGGTACATATACACAATGGAATTTTATGCCTCTATCAGAAAGAATGACATTGTTCCATTTGTACGGAAATGGAAGGACTTGGAAAAAGTTATACTAAGTGAAGTGAGCCAGACCCAAAGAAACTTGGACTCTATGGCCTCCCTTATTGGGAATAATTAGTACAGGTTTAGGCAAGCCATAGCAGAGCATCACAAGGCCCAATAGCTATACCCTTATGAACACATAAGATGATGCTAAGTGAAATGAACTCCATGTTATGGAAACAAGTGATATATCACAGTTGTAACTACTTTCAACGTCCTATGTGTATGTGTAGTTTCTATTATTGATGATGTTCTTGTATCACCTTCCTATGGTTGTACCTACACTATCTCTGTAATCTTATCTGAGCATATTGGAAACCGTGTTTACTGGTATTGGAAGTAGGAAATTCAAAGGGAATACCAAATTTGAGAGACACAGGGTAAAAAAAGAGAAACAACTACAAAAGCAATACTTGCAAAACTGTTTGGTGTAAGTGAACTGAACACCTGGGGGGGGAGGGAAAGGGGGGGAGGGCGGGGGCATGAGGGACAAGGTAACAAACAGCACAAGAAATGTATCCAATGCCCAACGTATGAAACTCTAACCTCTCTGTACATCAGTTTGATAATAAAAATTTGAGAAAGAAAAAAAAAAAACCAGCCCTACAGCGAATTCTAAGAGGGAACTCCCACCCTACAGAAAGTGTACAGGACACACAGAAAGAAACAGAAAGAAACTACAATAGCCAGAGCCCAACAGAAAGAGTAGCTCACTAAGGAGAAGAAAAAAAAAAAAGAAAAAAAAGAGGAAAAACAGCCCAACAAGAAAATGGAAGGAGAAGAAACACTCTTATCTTATCCTTGATCTCTTTGAATATAAATGGTACAAACTCTCCAATAAAGAGGAGCAGACTGGCAGAATGGATCCCCAAACAAAAAGTTGCCATATGTTGTCTACAAGAGACCCACCTTACAGCAAGGGATAAAAACAGGCTCCGAATGAAAGGATGGAGCAAGACCTTCCAAGCAAATGCACCTACCAAAACAGCAGGAGTAGCCATCCTGATCTCAGACAAGCTGGACTTCTCATTAAAATCAACTCAAAAAGACAAAGAAGGTCACTACATTTTAATACAAGAAAAAATCCAGAACCAAGACATCACGGTTATAAATGTATACTCACCGAACAAAAGAGGCCCTACATATGTCAAGCAAATTCTCACAGAACTACAGAACAAGATAGACCCAAACACAATCATAGTGGGTGACTTTAGTACCCCACTCTCTCCAAGAGACAGATCCAACACTCAGAGGATTAGCAGGGGAGCTGAGGACCTAAGTAACACCATATCCCAAATGCATCTGACAGATATATACAGAATCTTCCACCCTACAGAGACCCAATACACCTTCTTTTAAGCAGCCCATGGATCATACTCCAAAATAGACCATGTCATAGCCGACATAAAGAACCTCAGCAAATACAAAAGTATTGACATCATCCCATGTATTATGTCTGACCACAGTAGATTAAAGGTAACCCTCAATAGCAACAGTTACCACAGAAGCTATACACATTCTTGGAGGCTAAACCCCACACTGTTATCCAACACTTGGACCACATACCAAATTAAAGATGAAATTAACGAATTCATAAGCCACAATGACAATGAAAATACATCACAAAGAAACCTATGGGACACGGCTAAGGCAGTACTGAGGGGCAAGATCATCGCCCTCAGCACTCACATTAAAAGAATGGAAACAGAGCAGGTGAATAACCTCACAAAGAAACTAAAACAACTGGAGAAACAAGAAATGATCGAATCTAAAATGACTAGGAGGAGAGAGATCACAAAGACTAAAGAAGAGATAAATCTGATTGAAAATAGAAAGACCATTCAACAAATAAATAAGACTAAAAGCTGGTTCTTTGAGAAAATAAAATCAACAGACCCCTCTCAAGACTTACCAAAAAAAAGAAGAGAAGAGACTCATATACGTAAAATCAGGGTCTCCACCGGAAAAATAACAGCAAGTACATACAATATTCAAACAATCTTAAGGAACGATTTCCAGAACCTCTACTCACTAAAAAACAATAATTTTACAGAAATGGATCAATTCTTAGAGAAGTATAAACTGCCCAAACTGAACCAAGAAGAAATAAATCAACTAAATAAACCAATAACTTACAGCGAGATACAGGGGGTAATCAAGAGCCTCCAAACAAAGAAAAGCCCAGGCCCAGATGGATTCACCATCGAATTCTATAAAACCTTTAGTGAGGAGCTAATACCAATACTCCTCAAACTCTTCCGCGAAATAGAAACAGAGGGAGAAATCCCAAACTCATTCTATGAAGCGAATATCATACTCATTCCCAAAACAGGCAAAGACCCCACAAAAAAAGAGAACTACAGACCAATATCATTAATGAACACAGACGCAAATCTCCTCAATAAAATATTAGCTAACAGGATCCAGAAACTGATCAAGAAAATTATACATCTTGACCAAGTAGGCTTCATCCTACAGACACAAGGATGGTTCAACATCTGTAAATCAATCAATGTAATTCACCACATAAACAGAACTAAAATCAAGAATCACATTGTTATCTCAGTCGATGCCCAAAAAGCCTTTGACAAAATACAACATCAATACTTATTAAAAGCTCTGGAGAGAACAGGAATAGATGGAACATTCCTCAAAACAATAAAAGCCATATACAACAGACCAACTGCTAACATCATATTAAATGGAGAGAAACTTAAATCTTTCCCCCTAAACTCAGGAAAAAGACAAGGATACCCACTCTCCCCACTTCTTTTCAACATAGTGCTGGAATCCCTAGCCATAGCAATAAGGCAAGAGGAGGACATCAAAGGGATCCACACTGGCAAGGAAGAAATCAAGCTATCCCTATTCGCAGACGTCATGATCTTATATCTGAAGGACCCAAAAAACTCAGTCCCCAAACTCCTACACCTAATAAACCATTTTGGCAAAGTAGCAGGATACAAAATCAACCCACAAAGCTTTTCTGTACACCAGCAATATACAATCAGAAAAGGAAATTATGGAAACAATTCCATTTACAGCAGCCAAAAAAAAAAAAAAAAAAAGGAACCTAGGGATCAACCTAACCAAGGACGTGACGGACCTATTTAATGAGAACTATAAAAATCTAATAAGGGAAATCAAAGAATACACAAGGAGATGGAAAGACCTCCCATGCTCATGGGTAGGCAGAATCAATATAGTAAAAATGGCCATATTGCCCAAATTGTTATACAAATTCAATGCAATCCCTATCAAAATCCCAGTTACATTCTTCACTGAAATAGAGAAACCAATCCATAAATTCATATGGAACAGCAAAAGACCTAGAATAGCCAAAGCAATTCTAGGCAAAAAAAGCAGTGCAGGAGGTATCACAATACCAGACTTCAATCTCTACTATAGAGCCATCATAACGAAAAGAGCTTGGTATTGGTATAAAAACAGATCGGAAGACCAATGGATTAGAATTGAAGATCCAGAAATAAAACCGCACTCTTACAGTCATCTGATATTTGACAAAGGAGCTAAAGACATACAATGGAATAAACATAGACTCTTCAACTACTGGTGCTGGGAGAACTGGGCAGCCATATGCAGAAAACTCAAAGTAGACCCAAGCCTATCACCATGCACCAAGATCAACTCAAAATGGATCAAGGACCTCAATATCAGACCTGAATCCTTGAAACTACTGAAGGACAGAGTAGGAAAGACACTAGAACTTATAGGCACAGGAAGGAACTTCCTGAATATAGTCCCAGTGGCAAAACAAATAGGGGAGAGACTCGACAAATGGGACTACTACAAAATAAAAAGTTTCTGCACAGCTAAGGACATAGCCACCAAAATAGAATGACTGCCAACCATATGGGAAAGGGTCTTTACCAGTACATCAACAGACAAAGGCCTAATATCTGTCATCTACAGAGAACTCAAAAACCTAAGCCCCTCCAAGCCCAGTAAACCAATTAGGAAATGGGCAAAGGAACTAAAGAGAGACTTAACAAGAGATGAGATAAAAATGGCAAAGAAACATATGAGAAAATGTTCAACATCCCTGGTAGTAAAAGAAATGCAAATTAAAAAAACCCTGAAATACCACCTCACTCCAGTGAGAATGGCCTATTCTCTGAACTCAGGCAACCACAAATGCTGGAGTGGGTGCAGGGAAAGAGGAACCCTTCTCCATTGTTGGTGGGAGTGCAAATTAGTACAACCACTTTGGAGAACAGTATGGAGGTTTCTCAAAAAGCTCAATATAGACCTACCCTATGACCCAGCCATTCCACTCCTAGGCATCTATCCTGAACATCAGGTCCCAAGATATCAAAAAGACATTTTCACTTCCATGTTTATCGCTGCACAATTTACAATAGCCAAAATATGGAAACAACCCAGAAGCCCCTCCACAGATGAATGGATCCAAAAAATATGCTACCTATACACAATGGAATGCTACATAGCGATTAGGAATGGTGAAATATTGTTATTCGCAGGGAAATGGTCAGAACTTGAACAAGTAATGTTGAGCGAGACAAGCCTAGAACACAGAAAACAAATGGGCATGATCTCCCTGATATATGACTGTTAAGATGGGGTGACGGGGAGACAGTAGAGACCAGATCTGTGAAACCAAAAACCTCTTGTCAAATGGTATTTCCCACAGGTTTGGGTCAGTGACCTACATTATATAACTAAAACAAAACAACTACTCAACATATAAAGGTGAAAAATTGACCTCTCAGTGGATCACAATAGCTCAAAAGCAGTGCATATAAAAAAGCTATGTTCATATAAGAATATTGTTGACATACTGTCAATTGTAGACATTACATTTAAAGACCTAGGGGAATTTTCTTTGGCGAAGGCCACGTGGCTACTCTATATGTTCTTGGTACATTGTGTATTGTATATATGTCTACGTGACCTAGGGAAAGGAAAGAAAAACACGGTGTAAGATAACACAAGAAATGTACATACTGCCCTACTATGTAACTGTACCCCTTTTGCACAACACCTTGTCAAAAAATTTTTGTTTAGTAAATAAGTAAATTAAAAAAAACACATCCAGCATATAATTTTGTTGAACTATCTTGCTAGCTATATATTAAAATTAGAACTCTGAAACCAACTGAAAAATCATCTTGATGCATTGCTATTTACCTTGATGGATATCTTTGCATAAAACATTTGTATATTCAGATTCATTTTGTTGAACAACTATATATGTACTCTGAATACATGTAAAGTTTCCTATCTATGTTTGAATCTAACTTAAAATGTTTTCTGAAACTCAGCACTTTTAGCAGAACACCATAGCTTGGAATGAATTTTGAATTATTAGGAGATTCTTTTTACTGGATTATTCTTTTATAATTATTAGTGGGTCATTCTTTTGTAATTAGATTTTCATACATATTTAATTATGTAATCAACTTTAAACATTTGAAGTTAGGGATTTAGCTCAGTGGAACAGTACTTGCCTGGTGAGTTTAAGGCCCTGAGTTAGGTTCTCAGGTCCACAAAACCAAAAAATATTGACTTTTACAGCTCGTTGATTAAAATGTACCAGTGTTGTGAAAACTTACATAACTACATGATTAAAAAAAAAAGTTCTACCATCCTTCAATAATAATTCTTTTGCTAGTGAATCAAAAAGTCTCAAGAACTCAATGACCTAAAATAGTCCCCACAGGCATAACCTCAAAGAATTCCAGCTTAAAATTTCATTTATTAATATTACATTTTAAACAGTAATATCCCTTGCCCCTGTCTGTCAATGTCACATCTGCATTATCAGTCATGGACAGCAAGTTCCTGGCCTCTGAAAGCTGACTGAGGGAGTGGACTGCAATGGCAGCAGTGAGCAGGGTTATGATGATGGGAAGAGGAACATTAGAACCCTCATGAAAGACTTGAGTGGAGGAGATGCACTCAAAATTATCATTATCATTAAGGCACTCTCCATTTTGAAGCAAGGACAAGAACATCCCATGGTAAGAAAGAAGCTTGTGGAAGGCAAGGAAACAAGGATCAAAATGGAGAAACCTATTTCAAAGAATGATAACAACATACCAAACACAATTATGGCCAGTTTCACAATTTTGCATAAAATCTGCTCAGCTACCTTCAGAAAAAGGAATCAATCAACTGCAATAAGAAAGCCTGTTCTGTGTTTTTCAAGATACTAAGGCTTCTAAGTCAGCCCAACATTCTGGCAGCTGATTGGAAGTAGGATTTATTGCGGTGACTGTAACTTGGGTGGGTAGATGCTTAACCCAGTATTCTCTAAAGCACTGTCACCCTGACAGGCTGACAACAGGTCCTATTCCAAATAATGTTTCCAGTTGATCAGCTTCAGGAAACTCGGCATCCTATATTTCTCACATAAAGAATCAAACTTTAATTATCGTCAAGTAGTTGCACGAAGGAGTTTCAATTCAACACCGAAGCTTGGAAGTTGAATGAATCTTGATTGTCATCCCTTCCATTGTTCTCCTATCTCTCCCAACCCCATGCATCCCCTCAAGTTATCTGGCTCCATTTTCATATACACACACTCATTATGACTGTATTCATCCACTCTTACTTGCTGCATTTGTCTTCCCCTCTCTATTCCACCTTCCCCCACAAAACACATGTTCCAGATTTCTGGTTTTCATTTTGATGTGTGTGTGTGTGTGTGTGTGTGTGTGTGTGTGTGTGTGTGTCTGTGTGTGTCTGTGTCAGTGTCTGTGTCTGTGTCTGTGTGCTGGTACTGGGATTTATACTCTTAGCTTTGCACTCTCGTTATTTCATTTATTCGTGGCTGGATTTCTATTACTTACCACAGTTTTTTAAAACATTTACTTTATTGTTGTTTTAGATGTAGCATAGAATGTGGTTACCATTACAGGTAATAAGCACATTTCCTTCCACATAGTGTCATCTCATTCCCTCATTCTCTTCCATTCTCACCCTTCCATCTCTACCCACAAGTTTCATAGTTCCCTTTCATCAATGTCCAATATCACGGGTGCACTCCACTGCTGAACTTTTTCAACCTTTTTCTCTGATTCCATGCCCTTTCCCGCCCTCCTCCAAATGTCCACTTGAATACACCATATATAAGGTAAAAAAAAAAAAAGCAGTCATCAGAAAAAATATTAAGAAAACCATTCTTTGTTTCCATGCCTGTGAAGTGCATTTCACTATGTATATTATTTTATACATGTATGAAGAGGCACTTGGGTATTGTGCTTTTGTGATTCTCTCCTATAATTATCCTCCTTTAGTCTCACTGTATGTGAATATCTAGAGTCCTGTGTAATTTGTCATATCCCATTATGTTTCAAATCTAACTTCCACATACCAGGGAGAACATGCTACTTTGGTCTCTCTGATCTTAACTTACCTCACTTAACACAATTTATTCTAGTTCCATCTATTTCTATTGAAAATGACATTATTTTATTCTTTCTAATAGCTATGTAAAATTCCATTGTACATAAGTACCAATTTTTTTTATCCATTCATCTATTGTGGGGCATCTGGGTTGTTTCCATACACACTGGCTATTGTGAATAGTGTGGCAATGAACATGGATATGCAGGTGTTCCTATCATATCCTTTAGCCAAAGCTTAATTCCAAATTTTTGTTGGCTAATTGAGGATAAAAATTGATCAGTTTTGTCTGCTTTGTCTAGCTTAAAACCTCATTTTTCACATCTCAGCCTCTAAAGGCACTAGTAGGCATGAGCCACCAGTGCCTGGCAATAATCAAAACTTGTATCATATTAAAGGCTTTGAAAGTTTTAGAGTTAAGAAATCTTTATAGAAATCCACATTTCTTAGAATTATTGAACCTTACAAGCATGTTGTAAAGCTTGTATTTTGCTGGAAGTGAATGTTGAAATGATTACAAACCACTTCATGTCAATGTAATTTGCTCTTAGTTAAAGACTGTGATAGAGTGGACAAGATAACTGATGTATGGTGCAACCAGTAATATCTACCACAAAATTATGGTGTATTACAGGACACATCTTTTTTTTTTAAGTTTAGATTAGGACAATTTATCTCTATATATTTTTTTTTATCCAAGGAGAAGGTCGGTTTAATAAAGAAAGTGCTGTAAAAGACACTTTACATTACATAGGATGCCACATTGTATACATACAATTTGGAAAAGTTAGAGTAAATACTGCAGCCCATTATATTAACCTTCTTTGTTTAGGACATTTTTTTTCTCAAATTTTTATTATCAAACTGATGTACAGAGAGGTTACAGTATCATACGTTGGGCATTGGATACATTTCTTGTACTGTTTGTTGCCTTGTCCCTCAGGCCCCCCTCCCTCCCCCCCTTTCCCTACCCCCCCAGGTGTTCAGTTCACTTACACCAAACAGTTTTGCAAGTATTGCTTTTGTAGTTGTTTCTCTTTTTTTACCCTGTGTCTCTCAAATTTGGTATTCCCTTTGAATTTCCTACTTCCAATACCAGTAAACACGGTTTCCAATATACTCAGATAAGATTACAGAGATAGTGTAGGTACAAACATAGGAAGGTGATACAAAACATCATCAATAATAGAAACTACACATACACATAGGACGTTGAAAGTAGTTACAACTGTGATATATCACTTGTTTCCATAACATGGAGTTCATTTCACTTAGCATCATCTTATTTGTTTCTAAGTGTATAGCTATTGGGCCTTGTGATGCTCTGCTATGGCTTGCCTAAACCTGTACTAATTATTCCCAATAAGGGAGGCCATAGAGTCCATGTTTCTTTGGGTCTGGCTCACTTCACTTAGTATAACTTTTTCCAAGTCCTTCCATTTCCTTACAAATGGAACAATATCATTCTTTCTGATAGAGGCATAAAATTCCATTGTGTAAATGTACCACATTTTTACAGGACACGTCTTTTCTGTTAATATGTCTTTTATTTAAAAATATTGTATGAAATAGAGTCTCCAATGGCCATTACTAAAACTTCACATCGTATACCTTAAAAATGTGCAAGGGCTGGGATGTAGCTCAGTGGCAAAGTTCTTGCCTAGCAAGTGCAACATCCTGGGCTCAATCCCCAGTATCAAATATAGAAAAGACAAAAAAATGTGCAAATGTTAAATTACAAGGTGCCTCAAACAGTGAGTGGACTGAGTGATTTAAAGCATAAATATACATTTGACCCATTTTACCATCACTGCTCCACTGGGGCCTCCTGATGAACTGATAATTGTGCTGGTAGTTTTAGGGATATTGCTTCCTGCCTATCTGAAAATAATTTCCCAATGACTAATCGAAACCAAACTTTAACACACAATATGACCAAGAAATGTGGTTTCTGCATGGTTTTGCCATGTCTATAAACAAAATTAGAAAAATACATTCTAATATGCATAGAGAATGTAGGACAGGATGCAAGAATATGACTATTTCTATGATTAATATGTTTTCTAAAGCAGTGTCTCAAATTCTGGAGTTCTTTATAGAACAAGATTATGGTTAAAGCCCTTCCTAAATATCAGAGCATATTGGGAATTTGAAGATTTGTGTAGCAATACTCAAGTTTTCTCAGTCTCTAGCAAAACTTCTATGCCATCCACCTAAACTTTTGAAAGCATTCATTTTGCTTACACAGAAACTAGGTTCCTTCAGATTACAGACTCCTAAGTAGCTAAGATTCCAGGCATGATGAACTAAAGACACTTGACTTAAATTTGCAATTTCTATATAGGTCAGGAATTTAACCATAAGCACTTATAAAACCAGATGGTAAAAAAAAACCCAGGGAGAAAAATGGAAAGGAAATTAAAAAAAGCATAGGATGCAAAATATTTCATATTATGAAATAACATTTCATAACTTTATTTCTACTTAGCTACCTAGATTGTATAAATGAAGATTCTAGAAAGTGCAGAATATTTTTGACCTCTATGATAGTGGATTCTCCTGTTAAATATCCATCATTTGAAAGATGATACAGTAAAATCTAGCAAGAGAGTATATGTGGAATAAGACATAAGGCCCCAAAACTTACTCCCATAGACAAAGCCTGGAACTACCTGGTCACCAGGCATAACCACTCTGCTTTGCAACATCACATTAGCTGCCCATTCCATAACCACATCCCTTGTGTTTGGACTATCTCAACTATTCCAAATACATTGCATTTCCAAGCTCCTGTTTTGCTGTGTTTCATTTTTCAATGTGTTACTTTTTTACTAATATTATGAGTTTCCTCAGGCACTGATGTATCCACTTCTTCTTATTCCACTCAACTAAATTATTTTTCCCTTGAAGTAGAGATTCTTGTCCTTGTCATGCTGAACATACTAGGATATGAGACCTTTAATAAATAGTTATATACTGTTGAAGAATATTACATAACCTCTTAGATCTGCCTCTTCCCTTGCTGGAAAACGATAATAATAGTTTTTGCAAACACTGAAAATAAGATGACTAATGCACCTAAGCATTTTGCATATAATAAGTCATCAAAAAATGAAAATGATCTTTGTCACGTCTTCTTTTCTGAGACACAGACCCTTCAAAAAGATGGAAAGGGTATATTATAATAGTTGAAAGTCTTTTACTTCCAGGTGGTTTCATAGCCATTTTTATAGAGATTTCAAGTAAAGATTATGTTTAAAATTGTATCATGTCTCCAAATGACTGTTCTAAACATTTTTTCAAACAAGCTAAATTCATTTCATTTTCAAAAACTGATTGTACCTACTTATGCACCGTTGTTCCTATATATCCATATAGATTATTCCCAAATGAAAAAGGTCAGGAAAAGATTGTTCTCATGAAATTGACACCTTGCTTCTGAAATTAAACAATTATATTTGCCACCTGCAAGGTAAATCTCGGGGAGACAAAAGGATAGGTAAGATAATTAAACATATACACCAAGAATGTCTTCCTTCTGACCATAAGAAAACTGCATTCAGTTCTGTTTCCTCAAAGATTGATCTTCTGAAGAAGAAAAAGAAACACAGACTTTCTCCTCTGAGCAATTAAAGGTCCCAAAGGAAAATCTAGAGCTAGAAAATTATTAAAAAAAGAAAATCATACAAAAAGAAACCATTAAAATAAAAAGTAATTAGGGCTGGCATTTTACAGAGCATAATTGAGAGATGATACCTCCTTAATAGCCCCCTTGATTAAAGCTCAGCATTTAAAGTGAACTTACTAAAGCCACATACACAAAGACAGAATCTTTCTTCTTTTTTTTTGAATAATTATTTATTGCCAAAGTGATGTACAGAAGGGTTACAGTTTCATACGCAAGGCAGTAGGTACTTTTCTTGTACCATTTGTTACCTCCTCCCTAATATCCCCCCTCCCCTCTCCACCTTCCCCTCTCCCCCCATGAACTGTTCAGTTAGTTTACACCAAATGGCTTTGTAAGTATTGCTTTTCGAGTCATTTGCCTTTTTATCCTTTGTCTCTCGATTTTGATATTCCCTTTCCCTTCCCTAGTTTTAATACAAGTATATACAGTATCTGAAAATGGTCCTCAAACAAGAAACAAAGATCCTTCCATTGACACAGGTGGAAAGTGAACCTTGGACAGCAGAGAAAAGAATAAGAATTTTCCAAAGGGAGAAAAAGCATTGAGAAAAAATTTCTTTTTTATTATCTTTAAGTAGTTATTCTAAAGTGTTCCCAAGAAAGCCCATAATCATAGATCTCAGAAATTTTCTGTACTTTTATATAAATTTTGTAGCTACTATGTAGAAGTAAATTAGGACACGTTTATTCATGATATTAATACTTTTGCATCCTGCTCTTTTTTATTGCTTTTCTACTTTTCTTCCTGTTTTTCTTTAGTTGTTCAAGTACTCATAGTTACATTTCTGACCTGCATAGAAGTAGAGTTTAAACCAGGTGCCTGTAGTTCATCATGCCTAGAATCTTAGCCACTCAGGAAACTGTAACCTGAAGGATCCTCATTTATTAATACAACTTATTTTTTTATCCAAACTTGAGTAAGTGGTTCCCCTGATTCCTTAATTAAAGGTCATTTGACATTTATACCAGAAATGCATCAATTATATTGCACCATAAATAAATATGCTTGTTTACAATATGGTTCACAACACATTTTCTTTTATATTAGTATTAATTAATTATACAATTATATAATTATACATGTCATTTTGACATGTCATGACACGTACAATAAAACTTGATCAGATTCTCCCTCTCCATCATTCTTCCACCCTCCTTCCCAAACCAATCCCAAGTAGCTTCACTATTTCATTTTCACACATGTGCATAAAGTATTTTGACCATGGTTATCACCTTTGCCGTCTCACTTTCCCTCCCTGGACATTCCTCCCTGTTTCTAGCAGTACCCACACCACAAACTGAACTTTTTTCTGGTTATTATTTTTTTAGTTCATGTAAATTTCTCTAAGGAGCTTCACCATGGTATTTCACACATGCATATACAGTGCTTTAGTCAGGGAGATTTTGGTAGAAATGTAGACATGATAATCACTGTGGCAGTAATAGAGATAAGGAAGTAGAAGGAAGGCTCTTGGAATAGAGATGAACTAGCAGGAGGGGAGAGTAAAAAAAGGACTATAATGGTGGGGATAAACATGATCAAAATAAATTGTGTAGGTGCATAGTGAAACATTAAGTATTCATATAATAATACAAAGCCCTTTTAAGATAGCTAGGTTGCTAACAATGAAAAGGAGAGGATTTAACACAGTGCAGATCTTAGTGACTGACTCGATCTGGTTTTGCTATAGACTAGGGAATGAAGTACAATCCACACCGATTTGTAGCTTGAGCTGATCTGAATGTGTGACACTGCAGTTCTTAAAATTAGGGGACAAGAGTTGGTTGATGGGAGAAGATCACAAATAAAGGCTTTCCATGTTGAATTACAAGCATGTTTGTGGTAAAGAAGCACAAATATTGTTCAAAGAGTTAGACATGTAGATATTTTTGTCAGAAAAGAGATAGGTAGAAAGGGTCTAAATTTGGAAGTAACAAAGCTTTAAATAAGCTATACATTTTAAGGTGTATGTAAAAATACTCTTTTTATTCTTCTCACTCCTGCTTGTTTTCCTCTTCCTAACTGCTTAGGGATCTCATCCTAACAGTTTTCCTTTACATCCTGTCCTCATCTTCTTCCACACTGGGCTCTTTTTCATTATAATTTTATCTATGTGAAAGTTTCCTTTATGTTTAACAAGTAAGAAAGCAAGCAAAGTCATTGTCTTCTACCACCACACTATTTCTACTTTACAGAATTATCTACCTTTCCTCTTTTTAATTTATTCATTTCTTTATTGTCAAAGTGATATACAGAGGGGTTACAGTTTCACCTTTCCTTTACTTAGTATTTCCTAAAATACAATTTCTGCTTTGTATTCCAATGTCCATCATCATGATTCTACCAGAATCATTCCATGTTTTACTATTTTTTGGTTTTTCATGTTTTACGATTATTTTCTATAAGTAGTTGCACCAAAAGGTTGCTATTTAACAAAGCAGTTAATGAATATAATCAATCTTGATCAATGTCACCCCTTTCAACATTCTCACCCATTCCTCCCCTACCCACCCTTCCCCTCACACTTCTTTTGTAGGATATACATTGGATTCCTGTGTGCATGTCCCCCCTCTTCTCCTCTTCATTCATGTACTCCTTTCTCTTTGACTCCAGTCCACCCCTTTCCAGTACCTGCTCCCTGGTGTTTTATTTTGCTGGTCTTTAATTTTTTACACTATGTGTACACTGTAGTTGGCTGTGAAGTGCAACAACTCAGAATAATGCTCACCTCAGGGGCTTCTGAGCTCTACCTGACACTGTTTATCCCTCACTTCTGGAAGCCCTCACTACACTTAGAGACCCTCTGTCCCTCTATTTCTGCTCCTAGGTCTCTTTTATTGCCCATCTCCCAAAGCACGATTCTCTTCTTACTCTACGTGCATGTCTATGTGATGCTATTTGCTTTTGTGGAGTACTGTTGTGGAATGGTGATTCCCAAGTCGCTGTATCTGTGACACAGAACTATCAGAGAAGAGTACAGGAAGACAAGATAAAATTTCTTCATCTTAGCTAACCTTGCAATCTTTCATAATATTGTGACTGTAGCTTATCTACTGAGAATTGCAAAGAAAACCACAGCAAGTACACTCAAGTTCTTTGATTGTATCTATTTCCTAATGTATATTTCTACAATGTCCTATTAATTGATCAGTATGTTTTATCACTCTTTTGGGACAGTGTATGATTTACATCTGTAGTAGTTGTTTCTTTAACCACTCCTCTCTCTGTATTTCTATAATGTGACTACACATACTCAGCACAGAAAAGGTAAGTACATGCAAATGCAAGTAAAACGGACCTAGAATTTTTCACCCTAGAAGATTTACTCTTCCTTAGGCCACAGAAAAGTGTGCTGATTAACTAATAATAACAACCATGAGCACAAATAGGAAAGGAGTAACCTCAACTTGCACTTTTATCATCTATGTTAGAGCTCTTAACATCACTGGCCATAAAAGAAATGCAAATCAAAACAACATTGAGATTCCATATCACCCAAGTAAGAATGTCCTATATCAAGAAGACTAACAATAATAAATGTTGGAGGGGATGTGGCCAAAAGGGAACCCTACTTCATTGTTGGTGGGAATGTAAACTGGTCCAGCCACTCTGGTAAGCGGTATGGAGATTCCTCAGAAGGCTAAACATAGAGCTCCACTATGACCCAGCATCCCCAATTTTGGGCATCTACCCAAAAGACCACAAACAAGAACACATTAAAGCCACCAGCACAACAATGTTCATCGCAGCACAATTTGTCATAGCGAGAAGTTGGAACCAACCCAGATACCCCTCAGTAGACGAATGGATCAGGAAAATGTGGTACACATACACAATGGAACTTTATGCCTCTATCAAAAAATATGACATTGCCCCACTTGTAAGGAAATGGAAGGACTTGGAAAAAATTATACTAAGTGAAGCAAGCCAGACCCAAAGAAACATGTACTTCATGGTCTCCCTTATAGGGAATAATTAGCACAGGTTTAGGCTAGTCACAGCAGAGGATCACAAGACTCTAATAGGTATGCCCCTATGAATGCATAAGATGATGCTAAGTGAAATGAACTCCATGTTATGGAAACGAGTGATATATCACTGTTGTAATTACTTTCAACATGCTATGTGAAACCATAGCTTCTATTGTTGATGATTCTCTTGTATGCCCTTCCTATGGTTGTACCTGCACTATCACTGTATCTTATCTGAGTACACTGGAAACTGTGTATACTGGTATTAGAACTAGGAAAGTGAAAGGGAATACCAAAATCGAGAGACACAGGATAAAAAGACCAACGACTACAAAAGCAATATTTGCAAAACTGTTTGGTGTAAACCAACTGAACAACTCATGGGGGGAGAGAGAACGGGGGGGAGGAGAATGAGGGAGAAGGTAACAAACAGTAGAAGAAATGTGTCCAATGCCTAACGTATGAAACTGTAACCTCTCTGTACATCACTTTGACAATAAATAAGAAAAAAAAAACTGTTGCTATTCATCTCAATTGTAAATGCCCTGTCCCTAAAGCCAGATTTTAAATAACAAGTCAAATAAAATAAAATGTATTTTGAGGAAAAAATAAATAAATAAATGGATTCATGTTAAATGACAAAAATAAATAAATAACAAGTCAAGAGCTGGGTTTCATTCTCCATTGTATTGTCATCATAAAAAGTTAATGATCAACATTTTAGAAATAAGTAATGCACCAACAAAGAAAGTTAAAAATACTACATGTCTTATTATCCTTTCTCTTTTCTTTGAAGATGCATTCCAAAATTAAATCACCTTACTCAACAAACCCAGATGGGATTATAATATTTTAAGAGAACACATTTTCCTTAGAATCTTATGTAATCTTTTAAAATTCTATCAGTCTTAAAGTATATATTGTGTTTGAAATGAGTTCTACAAAACCATAGCCTTTATCAAAGGCATAAGTGAGTTTTACTATTAAATATCCCTATTCATTTTCTATTTTTTTAAAAAATGACAGTTTGAAATATGAGGTGAGTTTATAATCCTGAATGTATTTTAGGAGAAAGGAGTCATGTGGAGAAGGTTTTACAAAGACAATATCACAAAAGTAAAAGATGATATGGGCAACAAGTGTCTATAAAAAGAATTCTCCCTTGTCCCTTTGCCATCTCCCATGAACTGTCTTACAAACATGTTCTTGGCATGCTGTATGGTTATGACAAGAGATAAGACATAAATTTCATAGTAAAGATGAAGGGCCTCTTTAAACATATAAAAATCAGAATCATGAACCATAGACTTAAATATTTAATATTTCTATTTGGTTCCCAGTTTAAATCATTGTTTTAATATTTTTTGTATAGGTTTGGTCACATTTAAAAGATAAGTCTGAATTTCCATAATTCCCAGACTTAGTTTTTAAAATTTTGTTTTCATTCTGTGCTTTGCTACCTTTCTGTAACTGAACTGCAGAGGAGAAAAGACATACATAATTTTCAGAATCACATAGGCCAGATTTGGAATCACACTTGGCTTCTTTATTTCCAGTGATTTCAGTCAAGTTGTTTACCGTCCATGTAAGTTGGGAAATGATTCTTATCAGCAAAACAGGGAGACTAATACGTATCACACATCAGGAGCAAGATGCCAGGTGACATCAGGAGACTAGGGAGCACAAAACTAAGGAAATGGAAAGGTTTGGAAAATTTAAATATTAAGTGAAGTAAGCCAGACCCAGAGAAACACAGTTTGCATGGTTTCTCTAATTTGTGGGAACTAGAATGTGCCTGTCAATCTAGAAGTAAGCACACTGGTGTACCCAGTGATTATTAATGAACTGAAGTACAATAGAACCTAAGGATACAGCAATTTGTATAATTCTTTAGAAAGACTACATCAAAGCCCAACAAAATGGGTAGTAGGAAATGGGTACATGAAAGGTGGGGAGGCAGCCAAGTGGAGAGGGGTAAATGAATGAATAAGGGAAATTAGTAAAATATGGGCAATAATGCTTTGTATATGCCACAGAGCTAAGAAAAAATAAGGGAAGAAGTGGGCCGAAGGGAGGTGAGGATGTTGAATGGATGATACAGATCCAGATGCCTGTACACATGAATTGCTTTGTTAAATGGCAAAAATTTAACATATAGCCTAAAAATTAAGAAACATGAGGGAAGGCGTGGGGTGAGAGTGGTGGGTGAGAATGTTGAAAGGAGTAACATTGTTCAAGAGGCACCGTATTCATAAACTGCTCTGTTGAATGGCAACTCCTTTGTTTAGTACAGTACTTAATGAAAATAATAATATATTTTCCAAACTAAAATAATGATCTAAATATCAGTTATGTAAAAAAGAAAATTTCTTTAAAAATTGAAAAGACTATTATCCACATTACTTCTCAACTGACCACACACACAAAGTATATGTATACATACACACACATATATGTACACACATATGTATATGCGTGTATACATAATACACACATATACAACATATAGTATCATAAAGTTGAATCACCTTGTGACATTGTAGCCTTCTTAGTTTGTGTACATATACTCAGAGATGTTCACGCAATAAAAATCACATAACTGCCAAAAAACATAAGTAGTTGCTATTTTTGAATATGAATCTTGTTTCAGAGATCAAAATAATATCACAAGCTGAAAATCTGAATGTAAATTCATTGGTAATTTTAGCATTCATTAAAATATTTGCTTGACTAAAATCGGAAAGGACAATATCAATTCTTAAATGTAAAAATAATTTTCATTTCACAAATGGTAATATTCAACCATTTGATTTGTCACATTGGTTGGGTTGTTGTTCATTATTTCTTCTCTGTTTTCACACTTTTTATACTTAGAAAATAAACAGTTGAATAGAAAAGTTTCTAATATAATTTACAGTACACCAATATTAGTAATATGCGGTGTATATTTAATATTTGAAATGAAATTCTTAGCAGGGCATCTGAGCTAGTTATTTTCAAAAGGTGTTCACAAAGTATCAGGCAGTTTCTTAAAGTTTTGTTCTGTTTTTTATGACTCATGAATTCCTAAAATCTCTTTTTTTTCCCTTTGTGCTTTTCTAAAATTGCTAATTATGTAGGAAGAATGTTGTTGATATATACCAGACCCAACACATAATATTTTTCAACATTGAGGATTCTTTTGTCCTTCTCTAAGAATCCTTAACAATCTCTGTTTGGGCTACCACTGACTGGCCTAGTGTGGTCAACAAGAGAGGCTGAGTGATGTCAAGATCCCTTCAAGCCTGAGCAATGGTCAAAATATCACTTGGGCTGGCCATGTGGCTTAGCAGTAGAGTGCTTACCTAGCATGCACGAAGCCCAGGGTTCAATTCCTCAGCACCACATAAACAGGAAGAGCTGGAAATGGATCTGTGGCTCAAGTGGTAGAGTGCTAGCCTTGAGCAAAAAGAAGCCAGGGGCAGAGCTAAGGCACTGAGTCCTAGTCCCAGGACTGGCAAAAAAAAAAAAAAAAAAAAAAAAAATCACTTGGGGGGAGGGATGTGGGTCAGGAGGTAAAAAATGGGGAGAAAAATGAGGAAGAGAAGTGACACTGTTCAAAAAGTAATGTACTCATTCCTTCACTATTATAACTGTAACCCTTCTAGTACATCATCTTTACAAAAAATAAATCAATCACTTGGCAGCTACAGCGAGTTATTTTTGGCAGAATGTAGGCACCCATCTGCCCCTTATCATTTCTGCACCGGGAAGAAGATTTTACAGAGATTTACTTTTTCAATTAGCGTGATACAAATTTTGATTGTACATAATGTAGCAGGTTTGGAGATGTGAGCTCCAACCCCAGGCTAGCATGAAGTCTTGTAAATAGGATAGGAAGAGACAGACGATGTCTTTTCAGGAATATCGAGAACATAGAGGCTGAAAATCTAGGATTAAAAAACAAATATATGATGTAAGAATTAAAATTTCATAGTACCAGGTGCCAATGGCGCCTGTGTGTAACACACAAGGGACTGAGGTTAGCAGGCATACGTGACAGAATCTTTCTCAACCAATAGCTCAGGCAAGGTGGTGTGTGCCAATCCTTTCAGATCTGAGGAGCACAATTCCAGACCAATCAGAGAAAAAAGTTCCATCTCAGGAAGCTGGACATGATGACAAATACTTATCATCCCAACTCCCATGCAAAGCCTAACATTCGCAGAATGCAGTCCAGGTTGCACACCCAAGTGAGAAGAGCAACCATGTCTTGAAAAAGAGTTTTCTACCACATAAAACTCTGTAATATACACTTAAAAGAAATTTGGAGCACTTTGAAATATATATATCAGAAGCTTTCAGCATCCTTTTGAGTAAAAAATAAAATAAAAACTAACTTTGTAAGCCATTCCAGTGGCTCACACTTTAACCCAGGAAGCTGAGGTAAGGATAGAAACTGAGTATGAGATTTCAACTCCAAAACTAACAGCAGAAAGCCAGGTTGGAGCTATGGCTCAAGTGGTAAGAGTTCCTGCTTTACAAGCTTGAGTTCAGTCAGAATATGGCAAAAAAAACAAACCTTTATAATATTAATAGTTTATATTAAAATAACTTTGTTTCAGGGTGTTCCAGAAAAGGCAATATGTTGTATATTATTATTGAATTTTATCGCTACCTGGATTTTCTAAGAAAACCACCTACCAGGTTCTAGTAAGATTAGGAAAATGACCCATAAAATTGAGTCATTTGCTGAACATTAATTCTCAAGAAAAATACAAGCATTATGCTATTTCTGAAGGGTGAAAATGTTGATCTCTTGGTAGTATTATAGGAATCAATGTGATAGTACACTGCAAACTCCTCAAATAATGGGTTTTAAGTAAGAATCAAAGCAGCAACCATATGTTAAAATCCTAAAAACTGTTCTCAGAGGTCAAAGACAGAACTTTTTTTTACGAAATAATCTTGTATTATGTTCTCTAAGGCTTCAATTTGAGAGGACGAAATTTTATTTTCTCGGATGTTTTAGTGACACATAATTCTATGAAACAAATTAGATCAAGATATGAAACAGAGGACACCTGGAGATAGATGAATTGGAAAGCTAAATTTGAAATGAGTCATTGAGCTAATGCATAAATGCTTTGGGTTTAAGTGTTTTATCCACACTTCCTTTTCTAATTGTTTTTGCTTCCTGCTGCTGCTGTATTGCCATGATGTTTTTAAAAACTAAATTGATATGTGTGAAGAATAAAGCCTGCCACCTTCTGTGCTTAGAGATCCTAGAGAGCTATGGCCTTTATTTAATTCATTGGTAAAATGATTTCTAAGGTTAGAAAATGTTGATGCTCCTATCATTTACAAAAACACTTCTTAACTACCTGAGGTAAAACTGACTGACCATCTTGAGCTGAGGGCTGACTTGTACTTTCCTCTTCTGTAAGATCTTCGGAAGTAGAGAGGTAATCTGATGATCTCCATGTTTGCCTCTTGTCAAAGTTTCAAAGTAAAAGGCCGACAAAAATGTCTACTCGAGAAAATGTTTGTTTCTAATTATTCAGATTAGCATACTTTTGCACCAAGAAATGAAACAATCATAGAAAACTTTGTTATTTTCAATTGGGACAAAAAATGAATATTGTCTGCACAGAGTTTAATATGAATCCACCCCATTCCTATAGGCTAGCTCAATGAAAGTGAAATTATTGTTATTCTCATGCATTAAGAGGAGAATCTAATCTAAGCAAAGGACCCAGACTTAAATTAAATATTAAAGTTAGGAAAAGTTAGTCCTTTAAATGATATAACTTGGTAGCTCTTTCCTACTAATTACTTTTATCTTTGTCATTATATACTTTTCTTTACCATATGAATCAGTGTTAACTTTTGTGGGTATTGCTGCCCTACTACACAGATTATATAGGGTACATATTATGATATTTAGCAATCTAAAGCTATGATAATTTGCTTTTGCACACAAAAAATACAAAATGATGATTTTAGGAACCCTATGCCCAATATTGTACACGTACAATAAATGATAAGAGCCTGTTGATGAAGATTTCTAAAGTATTAGCTGACATCCACACTATTACATCTAAGTAGTTAAGAATGAATAACACTTTGTGATTTTAGTATCAATATAACTAACATTAATTTTAACATTTATATTTTATTAATTTTAGCATTAATTTATCAATATAATTAATATATTTAATATTAATAACTACTATACACAGAAGTATCACAGAAGTACCCACATTGCTACCACATATCAATGTCCAACATACAACAGGCTTCCCACTATTTTACAATAGATAATCTAATAAAATAATTTGTCACAAAAATATATATTAAATATATTTGAAATATGTTCATATATTAAAGGAAACATTATTGTGTAGACTCTAATTATTGCTAATATTTTCTCATTTGAATAAAAAGGATTTTGCCAATTATAGTCCCAGCTGGAAACAGCTGGCTCACTCAAAATGCCACTGCAGTAATTTAAAGAGTAATTCCTTATTAAAACATAGTTGTTAAGATCAATCAACAAAACATGTTGCCTTTACCCCATTTTCCTAATATAAGTTAATCATTCTGATTATTCTTACTCAAGCTATAGAAATTCCTTTCTTATATGTGCTGTGTAATCATCACCCATTTTCTCACTTATTCCCTTCCCTGTGTCTTGCTTGTCAACTGCTTTATTTTATTGTTTAGTTAGTTGGTTGATTTCCTCTCTCTTTTTGTTTCTGATTACATATATTATTCTTCAGTTACTTGGAAATGCAGGACATATTTCCAATACTTATATATTATATTATATTTCATTAAGCTAAACTCATAGATATATTATTCTGATCCCTGCATTAATTTAAGTCTATGTCATTTACATTTTTGTTATATATGCATACTATTTTCATATAAATTCATAAATATGTAGGTACATAGCTATACATATACACATGCACATACACTTGTATACATATATGCATATCTACCTATAAATATGTATGCATATACATTTATACATGTATCTACATATAAATAGATATATACATATATATCTAAATGGAGATATTATTGTCAAATTTTATCACTACCTGAATTTTTTTTAATTTTTTTTAAGTATTTATTATCAAACTGAATTACAGGGAGGTTAGAGTTTTATACATTAGGCATTGGATACATTTCTTGTACTGTTTGTTACCTCATCCCTCATTTCCCCTCCCCTCCCCCTTTCCTTCCCCAACCCCCATGAGTTGTTCAATTCATTTACACCAAACAGTTTTGCAAGTATTGCTTTTGTAGTTGTTTGTCTTTTTTTACCCTGTGTCTCTCGATTTTGGTATTCCCTTTCAATTTCCTAGTTCTAATACCAGTATACACGGTTTCCAATATACTCAGATAAGATACAGAGATAGTGTAGGTACAACCACAGGAGGGTGATACAAGATCATCAATAATAGAAGCTACAGTTACACATGGCACATTGAAAGTAGTTACAACTGTGATATAACAATTGTTTCCATAACATGGAGTTCATTTCACTTAGCATCATCTTATGTGTTCATAAAGGTATAGCCATTGGGCTCTTGTGATCCTCTGCTGTGACTTGCCTAAACGTGTGCTAATTATTCCCTATAAGGGAGACCATAGGGTCCATGTTTCTTTGGGTCTGGCTCACTTCACTTAGTATAACTTTTTCCAAGTCCTTCCATTTCCTTACAAATGGAGCAATGTCATTCTTTCTGATAGAGGCATAAAATTCCATTGTGTATATGTACCACATTTTCCTGATCCATTCGTCTACTGAGGGGCATCTGGGTTGGTTCCAACTTCTCGCTATGACAAATTGTGCTGCGATGAACATTGTTGTGCTGGTGGCTTTAGTGTGTTCTTGTTTGTGGTCTTTTGGGTAGATGCCCAAAAGTGGGGCTGCTGGGTCATAGGGAAGCTCTATGTTTAGCCTTCTGAGGAATCTCCATATCACTTTGCAGAGTGACTGAACCAGTTTACATTCCCACCAACAATGAAGTAGGGTTCCCTTTTGGCCACATCCCCTCCAACATTTGTTATTGTTAGTCTTCTTGATAAAGGACATTCTTACTTGGGTGAGATGGAATCTCAATGTTGTTTTGATTTGCATTTCTTTTATGGCCAGTGATGTAGCACAGGTTTAGGCTAGTCACAGCAGAGGATCACAATATGAACACATAAGATGATGCTAAGTGAAACAAACTGCATGTCATGGAAACAAGTGATATATCACTGTTGTAATTACTTTCAACATGTGATGTTAAACCGTAGCTTCTATTATTGTTGATCCTCTTGTATCCCCTTCCTGTGGTTGCACCTGTACTATCTCTGTATCTTATCTGAGTACACTGAAAACCGTGTATACTGGTATCAGAACTAGGAAATAGAATGGGAATACCAAAATCGAGAGACATAGGGTAAAAAGGACAAATGACTACAAAAACAATATTTGCAAAACTGTTTGGTGTAAATGAACTGAACAACTCATGGGGGGAGGGAAGGGAAGGGGAAGGTGAGGGGGGAATGAGGGAGGAGGTAACAAACAGTACAAGAAATATATCCAATGCCTAAAGTATGAAACTGTAACCTCTCTGTACCGCAGTTTGACAATAAAAATTTAATAATAAAAAGACACTAAAACCCTTTCATTGTTTTTAATTGTCTGAAGTTGTCTGCCTTATGTTGTCAACGTAAATGATAAAAGGGAATATTTTAGCCAAATATTATTCAGTTGTGTTTATACAAATTTGAAAAATGGCCAGTTTCCTAAACATCAGAAATGTCTTATTCCTCAGTGTCTTCTTACTCCCAGTTTCTAACCTAATGCAAAACATATAATGAGCACTTACTAAATGACATTGATTAAATTACATGTTATATTAGGTGCAAGGCAAATCAACAGTTTATACTGTCACACGAAACATCCATCCAATCAGTGTTTGTACAAATTAGCCACTGTAGCCATTGCAAAGGAAAATTTAAGGACTTAGTTTTTATGGGTAGTCACAGACATTAAAATCCAAATAGTAGGAAATTTGAGATTATCAAAAACACTACTTCACTCTACCCTAAATTCTAACCCTCCTGAAGATCTACTTAAGTATAGAATTTTTGTTTAGTGATTCATGCAAATCAAGTAAGTGAGGTTTGAAGTATTTTTGGTGAGACTATTAAAAATGGATTTTGACAAAAATATTTACTTTCTAGTTTTGTGAAATAATTGTCTCTGTCATAAAATTTTGAATGGCTCTTTTTCATCAATTGCTTAGTCTCACATGCTTTGTTTGGAGTCATATGGTGCTTTCAGGATAGTTTTCCTTATCTTCAAATATGTTTTGAAAAAGACAAGCTATTAAAAAGAAGTGTGAACTTGCTAATATAAGGTCTGATAAATAAAATTTGAGTTTTAATTACAGAACTGGGCTAAGGAAGTTATTCAAGGCTCATGGCAAAGAGTATCATTACTCCACATCATAATGTAGGACAATAAGGATAATAAGCCTGAAAAAAGTGTCATTAACACATTGATCTTGTCTTCCAAACCAAAAAGCAAAAGGCCCAATCACAATTCTAAGGGTACCTCATGGCCACAGTGGGACAGCAATTTGGATTGGAATTGTTCTAGAAGATCTGAATATAGGATAGCAAGGTAACAACAACTAAAGTTAAATCAACAAGAGTGTTCAATCTATCTGCATCATGAGCAGTGGTTCTGCATATAAATAAGCTTTTCTAGAAGGTAAGAGATGTAGATTATTCATCTTTATCACTCATTGCCTACATTAAAAAGATCTGCCATTTCAATCAATCACTGAGGGTAGTTTTATTGAATATTTGTAATGAAGACCACTAACTAATGGAGACACTTCTTAATTGATTAAATAGGAATATATAACTCTAATGTCTAAAATTAAATTTGCATGCAATGCTTCATTACTGTAAAAAATGAGATCCATTGCGCTATACATATCAAGTTACCTGATTTAAAACAATAAATGATAGAAGTAGGAAATACACCTACATTTGTTCAATAATTGCAATGGATTAATCACTATTTAAGTATATTAGCGATTTTGTCAAAGTAGTGCTTTCCACATATGAGAAAACCAGTGTTCAAGAACAGTAAAGAAAAAATTTAAAGCCACACTAGTAAATGATTACTGAAATAAATGAATGCAGATAAGCCTGAATATGCAGAAATTAGAATGGTATTTGCTCTTGTACAAAGACCCTTGCTAAAAAAACTTAACATTTGTTCAAATGGATAATGTGAAAAAACAAATTATAGCAGTTTGGGTCTTTTGACTCTTTTTAGTAAAAAAATAAAATAAAATATATTACCTTTAAGTAGTTGTATAAAGGGGTCACCATTCAACAAAGCAATTTATAAGTATAATGTTTCTTGATAGCTATTACTCTATTCTTCCCCATTGTTAGTATTCTTAATGAGTTTAATGTTTTAAATCATTTTCAGATCAAAAAGTAATATAGAATTTCACCTTGCATTTCTTTATTATCCTCGCCTAGAAATTGGTGTGAAAATAGGTGATAGCACAATTAATATTTCTTATGTAAATATATTGAAAGCATCCAATTAGTTAGAGAGCTTTAGATTTAATTATTAGATTTAATTTTATTTTATTTAGCTTTAATTATTAAAAGAAATGCATTAAATCCAGTGTGTAAAAAGTTTAAAAATTAAGAAACAATGGTCAACTTTTACTTTTGATTAGAGTAAAAACTAACGTGTTGGGCTGGGAATATGGCCTAGTGGCAGGAGTGCTTGCCTCCTAGACATGAAGCCCTGGGTTCTGTTGCCCAGCACCACATATATAGAAAACAGCCAGAAGTGGCACTGTGGCTCAAGTGGTAGAGTGCTAGCCTGGAGCAAAAAGAAGCCAGGGGCAGTGCTCAGGCACTGAGTCCAAGGCTCAGGACTGGTAAAAATAAATAAATAAATAAATAAATAAAGTTCAATTTCCAGATCCCATTATGTCACAGAGCTGCTTTTATCATTCTCTCCTCACCATTTGTAGACAGAGAACTAGAAACAACATAAAGGAGTGCCTTCCTGCAGGTTCTTGAGGAGCAGAGTTCCTAACATACCCTAAATTTTTCCACCTGAGAGAACTTCATTTGAGACCACCTTGATCTATTGCTGTGACTCCAATTCACTGGGTGTTTGGCATAGCTTTAAAATACTTAAGCAGGGCGCTAGTGGCTCACACTTGTAATTTTAGTTACTCAGGAGATTGAGACTTGAAGCTCGTGGTTCAAAGCCGTCCGGGGCAGAAAAGTCTCCATGAGACTTTCATCTCCAATTAACCACTCAATAACTTGGGGTGATACTGTGGCTCAAGTGGTAGAGCCTTAAGCAAAAAGAGGCTCAAGAACAGTGCCCAGGCCCTGAATTCAAGCCCCACAACTAACAACAACAAGTAGAGGGTTAAAAAAAAAAAAAAAAGCTTAAGTATGTGGTAGTGGTTGTAATCATAAGGTCATGAATTTGTTGGTTTTATTTCAGTCATAACAAATGAGAATTTCCTAAGCTGCTACCCAAAATTTGAAAACCAAATGCTTCATATACAAAGACTGGCTCTACAGAAGGTAGGTAGAAAATGCTTGTATGTTGTTACACATGATGAGAAAGAAAGTGTAATACCCATTGCATATTTCTCAGGAATTCTTTGTCATTTTTCCAAAAATTCAGGAATTTGGGTCAGGGTATGATTTCAAAGATCATCAGAAGCTTTTCCAGAAACATTTCCAGAAGTTTTGGGATAAATGTCCTCAAATATAAACCAGCCCATGTAGAAGGCAGATTGAGGGTTGCCATCTCTCCAATTTCATGGTTTCAGGCAGTCTTATATTGGTAAGAGTTAAACTGAGGAAAACAAAGACGGAAAAACAAAACAGTTAATGAGCCAAGAAACAAAATAAGAAGAAATTGTTGACCATGATTATTGTCTAAGGGAAGTGGATGGAAGCCATTGGGTGTTGAGGACAAGTTGACATTAAAGAGTATGCCCACCTAGTCTCATGCAGCTCCCATTTGCTGCCTTAGAGAATATAAGGAAGCAAGGGGACCAAAAAGCTGGATTAGGGTTCAATGAATTACTCCCTAAACTTTGGATCACTTCAGCTTGTGGCTTTCTACTGTGGTAAAGCAATTCCCTCAAAACGTTAATAAGAAATAATAATTATTTTAGAAGACAAACCTGTCAGCCATAGAGGAAGTTGTTCACAGAATGGATGAAGAGTCTAAACAAAAAAATGTTCTTTATAGTCATGAAAACATGTTTACCAGAGGAATTTCAGTACTGCCATGGACTTCTGTTCATTTCTCAACCTTGCACTTTTGAAATGTAAAATTATGTTGGGGATATTCTATTCATGCTGTGTCAGTCTAGCACTTGTCAGAGCCTCATGCGCTTGTTCAGCTTTTTGTTGTTGTTTCTTTTTTGCTTTCTTTCTTTTTTTCTCATCACTGATGCTCTACCATTTGAATAGGCCTCTACTTCTAGATTTTTGCTGGTTAATTAGAGATGAGAGTTTTGTGGATCTCTGTCTGGACTTGCTTCAAACTCTGGTTCTCAGATCTCAGCCTCCTGAGTAGCTAGAATGATGGAGGTGAATTATTGGCCCTGGCATGCAACTTCCACTCTTCTTTATCAGGGGTGGAAAAGGAGATTCAAATAATTGACTTTTGAAGAACCATTTCGTGTGAAAGAGTTGTTTCTGACGCTGTTGGACTCTGAGTTGGACTCAGAAAGTGGAGGGGGCTCTGGCCCTTCCTCTTTAGGGTAGGGATAAGTGTGCTATCTGTGTGAGGAAGTGAGCACCATGCAAAGGCATAAACCACACCATTGTCTGTTAAGCTTCTTTTTTCTTTTTTCCCTCTGTTTTCTGTACAGATCACATTTCAGGAAAACTTGTTTCTTCTTTCTGTTTTACCTACAGATCACATTTCCATCTATTTCTTTTATTCCTGTAAATGACAAGTTTATTTACTGCACCTAAGTTCATATGAACATAACCTTCTCAAAAGACCATCAATGCTAATTAATTCATATGTGAGATTGTCTTCAGGAATGGTAGAATAAAGACTTCTAAAATTATTTGGATAACACTTTTTTCAATTTTCTTACTTAAGTATCTTCAACAAGAAGAAAAAGAGGACTTTTTCCCCCAACAAACCAAAACATCTTCTATATTATTCTCTACATAATTTATCCATAGAATAATCATGTAGTGATATAATTGCATTTGATAAACATAGTGCTGGTTGCATTTGTCATCTCTTAATAACATTTATTTAGAGATCATATTTTTTAAAGGTGACTTTTATGAAGCACTAGGGCTTTATGCCCGTTATCTTAGCTACTCAGAATGCTGAGATCTGAGGATAGTTGTTCAAAGCCAGACCAGGCAAGAAAGTCCAGGAGATTCTTATCTACAATTAGCCACCCCCCCCCCAAAAAAAAAGGCACAAGTGGAGCTGTGGTTCAAGTAGAGAGCATAGCCTTCAGCAATGAAAATCTCAGGGGCAGTACTGAGGCCCAAGACCTGGCATCCTCAGAAAATGTAGACAAGAATTCAATGGCATTTCTTTTGATTGAGATATGGATATTTCAAATCTAATCAGGGTAAGAAAGTTGGTGAGACAATGTCTCCAGAAGAATCATCAAAAGGCAGAGTTACAGGCATCAGTCAAGTGGAAGAGCACCAGCAAGCAAGTTAAGTGAACTTGAGGTCTTGAATTTGAATTCAGTATTGCCAAAAAAAAATTACACCAATATCTGACAAGATAGTTTATCTCTCAATTAAACTTAATTATTAAAAGAACAAAAAATGTATCTAACATCAATTCATGAGACTTAGTCCAGAAACTCACCTCATTTGCTTTCCTCTTTGGAAAACATTGAATGAACAAAACGTCATGTTACAATCCAATTTAGAAATAGTGAAATTGATGGTTAATGTGGCCATTAAGAAAGCACTAAATAGTTTTGTAGAGAGAACAAAAGAGTTGAGAAGATGATATCTCACAGTTAAGATGCTAATACTGTTTGACATGTCTAAAGTACAAAGGCTGAGCTGAGCTGCCTGAGACTCATGCTCACACAATGCCAGAGAGTTCTCCTGTGTTAGATCTTCAGCCTTACATGAAATAACACATTTATGTAAGAAAGAAAGGTGATATGCACATTTTAAGTATACGAAATAACAGTTATGAACTAGAGAATTAACACTGCAACTAAGCATAACAAAATTTTACAAAGCCATGAGGAAGAAAATACATTTTATCATCTTTTATGAACATGTTCTATTTTTTTAAACCCAGAGGAGATATAGAAGTATGTGGTGGGTTTTTTTATCTTTCTAAAGCAATTGTGTCATAAACAAAGAAAGCAATTCAGTACTGACAAGACAGTTAACTAGTAAGGAGGTTTGTCATATAAAAATTCATTTTACTAAATATCACACTATATTTATTTCTTTGCAGAAATTCTGGACAAGGTATGAAGGACATTTCTGAAACGGATTGGGTATTAAATAATTCAAAACCCAAGTGTTGTGATCAAACAAATCTGTAGGCATATGTAAGTACCACTGAGGTGAAAGTGCCAACCAAAGCAATTAGAATGAAAATTAATGTCTGGATATAATCAATGGAAGAACTGGCTGTGGTGCTACATGTCTGCATCATCTTTGTTTATTGCTGTATTTCGTAGGTATTACAGGAAAACCAACTCATTTCTCAAAGGCAGAGAGAGGATGTTTTCTTCAATTTAGGCATTTCTATATTAAATTTGAATCCATAGGAAGTGATTCCATGTTCAGAACTTAAGCTGATTTTTATTAATACTGCTGGCCAGTAATGAAGATAAATGGTAAGCATATTTCACTTAAGAAAGGAATACAAATGCAAGATTGGGATAGTTGGGAGTGATTAATTATATGCTGTCTTCAAGGGTTCATGGAAGGGCTAGGGTTACCTTTCCCTCCACTGTTGTCCTTTACGTGACATTAACATCACTAGTATAGGAGCCATCTACTTGACATTCTCTTCCGTTTCCAATTGTAACTTAGAGGTAGTATAATGAATGCTTCCAGGAGAGTCCATCTTGGACATGTTCATGGCATTCTATAATTTACATCATACCAGCTGAGAAAATTACAAAATTCTAACAGGACCAACATTGCAATCATTTGTGTGATAAGGGAAGCAATGTTAACCTCTCATGGACGAGATTTTCTGGATAACTGAGGTATGAAATAGAAAAACTTGTTTCATTCCAAACTAAATGTCTGAGCAAAAAGAAATCTTTGTAAAATGCATTAGTCCACTTTACAGTCTTGCTAAGTACAATATACCAACACTAATCTAATCTATTTTTTTATGATTGATGACTCTACAGTGCTTTGGGGTCAGTAGGAATTGTTGTTCAGGTAATAAGTCATAGTATATTGGACTCTGAATTTGAACTGACCAGATATTGGTTTATATCATTATGTTTTGCTTCTTTTTTCCTAAAATAGAATACAGAAAAATTGACTGGTTCTAGGTAGAGCTGTTTAGTATATGTGTTTGCCACATGTCTTGCTTTTTAGGACAAGTAATACACTGAAAGTCCTCCATAGTCCTGCCACAGAGTCTTAGAAACTCCAAAACCCCTGGTTCTAATTGTAAGAAATCACTATGAGTTCCAATTAATTTACAGGTATTACCATGACTTCACATCTCTGAAAATTTCAATGATATTCAATCAGTAAAGAAATATGCACAAGTGTAATTGGGCTGTCATTATTACTAAGACCTTCATGGCAAATTGGCAGGACAATTGTGCTCTGGATCCTGGTCTTTTAATAAGAAGATAATAATATAATTGACTTTCAAATGACTCCCTCAATGGAAAATACCATCCTCTGAAAGTATTGCCCGAGTAATAATCTGCAAATTTTTACCCAAGATTTCTCATTTTCTCTAGGGGGTTTTGTAGAAACAAATATGGAGTACTTCACCTAGAACTTCTTCTTCAAAAGGTCATGTGAAGATCCTATCACTAAATTTCTGTCTTTGTTATAGAGTCTCTTCACTTTGTTCAAACAAGGAACCATGACTATAAAAAAATAAAACCTTTAGGGACCAAATATAGAGAGAACATAATGGGACAGGATTTCTCAGGAATACTATTTATAAGAACTGAAGGGCTGGTTCTCTCTATTGCAGTGAAAAATCTCAGACTGGGATACCCATGGGAAATTAAAGAAAACTGCCTGGTAATGGCAGTGGAAGATGGGTGAAGGTTATTCCTAGTGTTTCCATAACTTTTCTAGCCTAAAGCTTCAAAAGCCTTAGGTTTTCATGTTACTAAAGGTTCCACAGTATCATCAGACACCTAAGGCTGGGGGAAGTTTGGGAAATATCTCTTCAGAAAGAACAAAAAAATGTTCCTTGCTCCTTTGTGAGAAAGGAGGTAGAGGGAATTGTAGGAGAGTGGAGTTTGTGTGTGTGTGTGTGTGTGTGTGTGTGTGTGTATTTTAATCATCAGTGACAACTCCAACTGATAGATACAAAAATTGTGATTTAATTGTGATATAATGGGATGAAGGAATCTGCCCAGGTAACAATAGCAACTACAGTAGTTTTCAAGGCCTAGAATGAATGAATGCAAGTCAGTAATAGAGTACCTTCTTAGCATGTACAAGACTGAATTTTATCCCCAATACTGCAAAATACTACTACTTCTACTACTACAACAACAACTAATACTACTATTGCTGATAATACTAATAATAACTGATAGTATTTATAGAAGCCAATTCTATCTCAGATGGTGTAAGTCCTTTATAGGCATCATGCTATTTAATGTTCACAAAACATGATAGAGAAAACATTATGTACTTTTAATAAAAGAAGAAGCAAAAGATCAGCTAGATTTAAGTGCTTCCTAATACTGAAAAAAAGAAGCTGGAATTTTTATTCTGGTTTTTCAGAGTCTAAAGCTTAGCTTTAATCAGGAGAACCTATAGCCTGGTTCCCACTAGTATTGAGTAATATACACAGATTCAATTATGTAATTGCTGAGTGAGAAGTTTTCTCCATCAAAAAATGAAATTTTTAAACTTGGGCATAGTGATCCACACTTGTAATTCCCACTTCTCAGGAGGTGGAGTTGGGAATATCATAATTTGAAGTAAGTCTGGGAAAAAAAAAACAAAGTTTGGAAGCACCATCAAAATTAATAGCTAATTATGCTGGCATAAACCTGTCATCCTAGCTACATGGGAAGCATGAATAGGAGAATTGCAGTCCAGACGGTCTGTACAAAAACCAAGAACCTATTCTCAAAGTAAGTTAAGCAAAAATGACTTGGGTTATGGCTCAAGTAACACACTTTCTGCCTAGGGAAGGCTCTAAGTTAAAAACATAATACTGCACAAAAAGAAAAGACTTTACATTGACATAACATAAAAGAGGTAAATGGAAGAAAATACAGATTGTGAAACCATAGTTAAATTAACATTTTCTAAATTTTGTTTTATTTTAGTTTATTGCAAAGGTGATGTACAGAGGGTTTACAGTTTAATAAGTAAGGTAATTAGTATATTTCTTGTTGAACAGTTACCTCCTCCCTCATTTTCTCCTACTTTTCCTCTCTCTCCTCTTCCTCCCCCACCCCAAGTTGTAAAGTTCATTTTCAACCAAGTGACTTGTGAGTTTCACTATTGCAACATTATTTTTCCCATTTTTTTCTTTATTGTCAAAGTGAAGCACAGAGGGGTTACAGTATCATATGTAAGGCAGTGAGTACATTTCTTGTTCAACTTCTTACCTCCTCCCTCATTTTCCCCCACCTCCCCTCTGCCCCCACCATGAGTTGTACAGTTGGTTTACACCAAATGGTTTTGCCAAGTATTGCTTTTGGAAGGGTTTGTCTTTTTTTTTTTCTTCAAATTTTTATTATCAAACTGATGTACAGAGAGGTTACAGTTTCATATGTTAGGCATTGGATACATTTCTTGTACTGTTTGTTACCTTGTCCCTCATACAGGGTTTGTCTTTTTATCCTTTGTCTCTCAATTTTGGTGTTCCCTTTCCCTTCCCTAGTTCTAATAGACATATACACAGTATCCAGGGTACTAAGATCCGACACAGTGATAGCAGGGGTAAAACCACGGGAAGGGAATATGAGAGAAAAAAAGAAAAAAAATAAGGGTACAGTTTAATATGGTGTGTTGAAAATAATTACAACAATAATATAACACTTGTTTCCATAATGTGGAATTCATTTCACTTAGCATTATCTTAGGTGTTCATAAGGGCACAGCTATTGGGCTATTGCGATCTTATGCTATGACTAGCATAAACATGTACTGATTATTCCCTATGAGGAAAACCATTAAGTCCATGTTTCTTTGGATCTGGCTCACTTCACTCAGTATAATTTTTTATTTTTATTTATCAAAATTTATTTAAGCCAGGATTCAGTGATTCATGCCACTACTCAGGAGGCTGAGATCTGAAAATCACTGGTTCAAAACCAGCCCAGGTAAGAAAGTCTGTAAGACTCTCATCTCCAGTTAATCACAGAAAATCAACAACAACAAAAAAAACGGAGGTGGCTCTGTGGCTCAAATGGTGGAATGCTAGCCTTGAGCAAAAGAAGCACAGGGACAGGGGCTGGGGATATAGCCTAGTGGCAAGAGTGCCTGCCTCGGATACACGAGGCCCTAGGTTCGATTCCCCAGCACCACATATACAGAAAACGGCCAGAAGAGGCGCTGTGGCTCAAGTGGCAGAGTGCTAGCCTTGAGCGGGAAGAAGCCAGGGACAGTGCTCAGGCCCTGAGTCCAAGGCCCACGACTGGCCAAAAAAAAAAAAAAAAAGAAGAAGCACAGGGACAGTGCTCAGGCCCAGATTTCAAGCTCCAGGACTTGCCAAAGAAAAGATATGTATTTAATGAAGAATTTCATTGTTAGAATTGGGATGTTCAGGAAGTAACCAAAATCAAGGGAAGATGAACCTACCAACTTTACTCCAGTTTTTGCTACCCCCGTCAGTCTCCCCAAGCTCATTTCACAGAGGACATAGAGTGGAGTAGGTTATGAACCAGTATTAGTTTGATTTCAGCAACTTTATGCATTTCATTGGACAACTAATATTATATTTTGATTAGCATAAGAAACCATGGGATGAGTAAGGTGCTGGTGGTGTGCTTTTAATCCTAGCTACTCAAGAAACTGAGATTTCAGGACTGATATTTGAAGTCAACCCAAGCTGATAAATCTATTACACTCATCTTCAGTTAACCAACATAAATCTGGAAGTGAAAGTGTGGCTCATTTGGTAGAGGCACAGCTCTGAGTGGAAAAGCTAAAGAAGGGAAAGCATGGGTCTCTGTATTCAGGCTCCAGTATAGGCAAACACACACACACACACACACACACACACACACACACACACACACACACACAGGGAAGGAAGGATAGAATAAAAAGAGAAAGGAAAGAGGGAAAGGAAGGAAGGAAGGAAGGAAGGTAACCATGGATAGTGAAAATGCAAAATTACCTTAAAAATTATAAAGAAAGTTGAACTATAATAATCAAACTATCATAAATACTTCCTAATTACCAATTATAGGACAACCTTGATTTCAGTGATAGCAAACATGAACAAATTACTATATTTTAGTCAATGAAATATTTAGTGATCCAATTCCCAATTGATTCTTAACCTTAGTCTGCAAATTGATTCTGGATTAGTGAAAATCTGATCTGATGACTAGGAATAAATTAAGGCTGGAAGAGTCTAACTAATAATTTACTTTAAAACAATAATATAATTAGAAAGAAATTACATAGTTTTGTAGAAAGAGCATGAATTTTATAATTAAGCATATTTAAGTTTTAACACTAACCCCATGCTGTATATGCAACATGGGGAAATACTTGATCATTTTATATTTAATTATCTCATCTATAAAATGGAGGTAATCCCTGGTGGATCCGCAGGTTCTCTTACAGGTTAAAGTCAGATATTAATATAAGCACAGATAAATATTCACTAAACAGTCGTATATAGACTTAGTGGGAATTTGCAGCCTACTACGTGAGTCATTCATATTAATATGAAGGCAAAGGATTTTTATCCAATCCTATAAGAAAATCCGCTGGCCCTTCTTTCCTTACTGTCACCACCATATACTTCTCTGGTGATGATGTGCAGAACAATGGAAAGATCCCTGAACTAATGAATGAATTTAAAGTTGAATAATTTGTAAATCAACTTTTCAAAATGCACTGATGATGCCACAAAGAAAACAAAATGACTAAATAATATTAAGCCCTATAGATAATAAATACTTTGTTTCACATTCAGAGGTAAATGGAGTCACAAATGTTAATATATTGCTTTTTTCTGAGGAATATACTATTTTCAAATGAGTTTTGTTTGCTTGCCTGGTTTAATTTGTTCATCATCTCTTATAATGATCTTTAGACTTTTGTTTCTCTCTGGGGATATAATTAACTAAACTTTCTTATATTGTGGCTGATTTCATTTGTGTACATTAAATTCATTTTGATCTCTCTTTGTACTCCATTCTAGCATATGGATGATCCAATGTCCTTACCTTTTGTACTTTTTCCTTCAGCAATATATGCTATCATATTAGCTTAAACCCAATACAAAGAATAAGAAAAGTCTAAACATATTAGAACAAAGAAATCTGGGCTCTCAAAAAAGCATTCAACCAATAAATATCCCTCTGAAAGCACATTTTTGTGTGTGAAAACAAAAATTATTTATTAAAGAACCAAGTTAAAAAAATAAGCTCCAAATAAAGTTAACCAAGAGCTCGCAAGAGAAGAAACATATATGATCAGTAAATACATGAATGGCATTAACTAATTAAAATGTAAAAATAAAAGTGATGTAAAGTCTTGTTTAAGCTCTCATTTTAGATCCAATATGACATGTCAACTAAACCATTGCTTTGGAAAGAAACACAAAATCTCAGAGAAAATGACTGCAAGTTCAATGCCTGTTCCAGGTGCCTAAGGAAGTAAAGATCACTTAATAGAGACCTCTCTCTCTCTCTCTCTCTCTGTGTGTGTGTGTGTGTGTGAGTGTGTGTGTTTGTGTATGTGTGTATGCATGTGTGCATCTGTGTTCTGGTTCTGGGGCTTGAACTCAGGGCCTGGGAACTGTCCCTGAGCCTCTATGCCCAAGGCTAGCACTCTACCACTTGAGCCACAGCTCCACTTCCAGCTATTTTATTTTGGCATTTATTGGAGATAGAGTCTCACAAACTTTCCTGCTTGGGCTGGATTCTAACCTCAAACCTGAGTTTTCAGTCTCCTGGGTGGCTAGAATTACAGGAGTAAGACACCAGTATCCAGCTAGAACCCTCTTAAAAAAATAACCTGAATTTTGGAAACAAAATTCATAAAAAATTTCCAATAAATCTAGAAAAAACTTCCTAACTTGATAAAATAAAAAGCCCTACCACCATATTTTTTGTGAAACATGATAGGCATTATTAAGTAAGGCAATTGGGTATTATTGGGTAAGGCAGTTATCTAGCACTTCCCTGCTGAGTAATAGCCATGAGGCTCTGCTCATGTATTATGCTGTAATACATGGAATGAGCACCAAAAACATCCTCATCAACAAAGATGATCTATATTTCTTATAGCCATTTAGATAGAAGAACATGTTTCTTAAGACAGTAGTATTGTCAGATATTTTCTACTGAAAGAGTCTTCTTTAGTATGTTTTTCTTGTCGTTTATTTCCACCTAAAGAAAAATCCTCTCACATTAGAAAGTAGATTCAAAAGTATCAGAGAGGAAGTGGCACTGTGGCTCAAAGTGGTAGACTGCTAGCCTTGAGTTGAAGAGCTCAGGGATGACACCCAGGACCAGAGTTCAAGCCCCATGAATCAAGACCATGCCTGAATTTTGCTCTCTTCTTGTCTAATTGCCTAAATGAAGTGTCCATTGAAGATGAGAATTTGGGGAAAAGGATACCATAATAATCCATTCTATTTTAAATAATAACCACAAGTTTCTGGAGGTAACCTAATAACTTCTGACTGAACCACATTTTTTTTCACAGAGAAACTGATGAGTTTAAAAATCTGAGAGCAACGCATGTGCCAAAAACAAAAGGGCTCCCTGAATTGTTCATGTTCTTGTAGCCAAATACAAAGCCAGTAGATTTGATAACTGAACTGAAGCCTAATGATGCATCTTTCAGAACTATAAAGCATATTGAATTCACAGCCTTTCTTAGTACTGTATTTGAAAGTTAAGGACCTTACTAAAAAGGAGTGAGGACTTGGTGGTCAATGCCAATGGGTAGGAGACTTTTTGCTCCTTTCTAAAGGCCAGAGAGACTGCCCCTGAGGCATTTACTTTGCAAGGTGACTTTCTATAGGATGTGTCCATCACCTAGCATTACTTCCACGTCTGGAACTAGAGCCAGATCATAGAATAAGTACAAGTCTCATTTAGTGAGGAGAACCTTACATAAAACGAATCAAAAGTTTTTGATGGTTTATATTGGCAGAATCTTGAAAAAGAATGCTAGAAAACCAATTAAATTATATTAAGCCATATTTACTAGAATAATTGCACTTTATCTATTATTCAAATCCAAGATCTTTGATGTCTGAGTATAGGACTCTGACTTACAATATAATTGCAAGTAATAGTCAATAGACTGAACTTGAACTTCATGATGACCAAAGCTAAACAAAATTGAGGTGCCAAAATTTCTATGGGTTAGTTTCTGTGAAGAAACATGAGGATGTACTTTTGATGGATCAAGTAGGACTTGTTCCCTGCATCTTCATGTGTCACCATAAAGGTAAAAAGGACATATTCTTTCCAAAACACTCAAGGGAAGTAACTTCATTGAAATGAACTTCTGAAATTTAATAGGGAATAAAAGGATCATGAAAGTGACAGAGGATCATGGTTGCAATTAAGCTTTAAAGCCTGAGGCAAGGTGGAAATGATTCCCAAGGGGGCACCAGGCTAAAGCATTGCTTTTTACATTGATGCTCTGGATTATATATATCTAATATCTAAGGTAACACTTTGCTGCTTTAGAGGTTTTTAAGATCTGTTGCATTTTCAAAGTAAACTTGGAAATTTTGAACTTAACTGTGATAGTACATTTTGGCCATTTCATATTGAGCATCTTTGCCCCACAGAGATAAAAATCCTAGCCAAAGAGATCACAGAAGCCATTGGACTGAAATTTTAAAAAAAAATCTGCCTCTACCTACTATATTTTCATAATTAAATGCATTATATATCTCATGAAAATTGACACTATTGAATCATGTTTCAGATTTCCTGAAATGAAGCATAGGCCAGACTCCTTTGAAGAAGTACCTGGTCTTCAACAGAATAAGAAATCCTAACCATTTCTCAAAGGGATTTACAATCAGTGACAAAGTGACTAGACATTTTATAAAGCAGGTAATTTCCTCACTTTCTGAAGGTATAGTGGGGAAAAGATATACTTCCAGAGCCATATTTTCCTATGTTGTTTCTTTAGCCTTTAGATATTAGGAAGGGATAATTCTTGGTCCTTGGAATTATTTCCTATTTCCAAGTACTAAGTCAAATTGGGAATTGCACAGATTCTTGTCATCAAAAAAAACTAGAACTATGAAGATATAGGATTCGTGCATGAACACATTGACCAGGGCTGAAAATAGATGGCCTTGAAGATAGTGAATTATTATAAACATAATCAGAAAATAACTCTGATTGCAGCTGCTTTCCCAGATGTGATCTCTCTCTCTCTCTGTGTCTCTCTTTTCTTAAGTAAATTAGCATACCACTGACATCTTCTGTACAGCTTTGGTCCAGAAAATATCTTTTCTATTTGTTATTAAAAATAATAAAGATATTTGATTCACCTTAATAGAGACAAAAATACTGTATATCATCATTTTATCTCAGGACTAGATCAACTGGCCTTCTGTCATGATTTTATCCACAGATATTGATCCTTCAGCCAATCTATATGACATTTTTCTGAAATACTGCATTTGTGACTACCACAGGTTGCATTTTCCAAAGTACAAGAATATATGTATATATATGTGTATATATATATATATATATATACACATATATATGGGCATATCTTAACCTGTGACTAACTCTACATAATACTTTGGCTTTGCTTGAGAAAATACTGAAGTAGGGTTGTTTTAGACTAAAGGAATAAATATTTCAATATGAACAATGTGTTGGTCCCAGCTAATACATCAAGATGCTATTTCTTTACCTTCCTTGCATTCTTTGGATATGGTTATGATGTGTATGGCTTGGAAGTGAACTAAAGATATCTGGTGCTGGTTAGAGGAGCCTTATTTTTCATTATGGCAGCTTGCTAGTTTTATAACATGGTAATTGGATGGTAATTCCCCTTCCTGGATAAGTGAGCAAATGATTAAATATTAATGTTAGCATCCTTGAACATATCCAAATGTGCAGTGTCTGGCTACTCCTTCTGTGGGGCTCTCACCATTCAAACTTAACAGATTTGGTAAAATATTGTTAAGTTGAGTCTTTCTTGCCTTCATTCAGTCATCTTTGTATGAATCCAGTAGATGTGGGGTATGATTTTGATTTTTTTGTTTGTTTTTTTCTTCCTGTTCCTACACCTCCATTTTCAAACGGTTTGTAGCTGACTTTCATTAAGAGAGTAAGTACTTCGAACTGTGCCACTGATGGGAGGAAATTCTAACTAAGAAAATATATTTCTTTACAGACCTGTGTCATGCCATCCTTTGGGCCTTTTGCTGGAAAAGTAGAATCACGTCTCAATAATGCCTTTTTAATTGTATCTTCTAGTATTATGGACATAGGACAGTACTCTATCATCTCTCTGTGAATATTAAATACCTATACCTGCTTCTTGATGCATAGTAGTGACTGTGCTTTATCAGAACTGTTTTTAATTATGTTACTTGAGAATGTTTTCTTTCCAGATGATGATTGAGAAGCTAATAAAAAAAATGGTTCCAGGTACCACAACAGTAACAGAACTACACATTTTTCTGTTTTTTTTTTAATCTTTTTTTTCCTTTTTGTTAATGGAGTGTGCTGGATGTCTAATTTTGTTCAGATGACTGAAGAACCTGGAAAAGCTGCTGCTGCTATTGATGCATAGCACACTGCTATTATTGGTGTTTTTAGATAAATATAAGTCAATATATACACATATATATAATTTGAATTTTTGGAACCTTTAGCTGTGCTGTCAGCTTTGGAAAAAGAAGTATTCCAATTTATTATGTTGGGTTGGCATTGTACAAAAATTAATAGCCATATTGGTCTATAAATGTTAAACTTATTTTTTTTCATTTGTGCCAGGGTAAACACACTGTGTTAAATATGTAAGGTCTTATCTACATGGGTTTGATTATAGAAACTAATAAATTGTTCTCTAAATAATTGGGGGGAAAGAAATATAATATCCTAGTGAATAAGAAAGACTAGTAAGATTAACTAATCTGCTCTCTGTGTGTGTGTGTGTGTGTGTGTGTGTGTGTGTGTGTGTGTGTGTGTGTTTACATCAGTCCTGGAGCATGAACTCAGGGCCTGGGAGCAGTTCCTGAGCTTGAGCCACAGCTACACTTCGGTCATATGTGGTGGTTCACTGGAAATAATAATCTCAAGAACATTCCTATCTAGGCTGGCTTTGAATCTCAGTTCTCAGATCTCAGCATCCTGAGTAGCTAGGATTATAGGCATGATCCACCAGTTCCTAGTCTTACTGTGACTGAAAAAAAAAAAATCAATGTGCCACTTTTGTTCAGTAGCTCAATGCAGAAAAGTTCTAGGGAAACCCTTCTATTTGAGGCAAAAGTCATTGGAAGTCTTCTTGTTCCTACGAGTTCATGATGAAGTACAAAGCTGGACCCTCAAAAAAGATAGTGTCCCTCTCAGCAGCTTAGAAATTGTGACATTTAATACTGATAGGCAGGAATAAATTGTTTACAGTTCCCTTCTAGAAGCTTCTTCAATTAATTTCCTTTGTTTGGAAAATTTTTATGCCTCTAAAATTCATAGGTTATTTTGTTCAGTTCTGTATCCAAGAACTAAAACTTTAACATGGTAGGTGCTCAAGAGAAAATAATTTGTCGACTTTGGTGTGTTTAGGGACGAGGTAACAAACAGTACAAGAAATGTATCCAATACCTAATGTATAAAACTGTAACCTCTCAGTAATTCAGTTAGATAATAAAAAAATAAGATACTCTGTCTGTCCTTAAGATTAAGTATGACATGACACTTAACAAAATTTGCCCTTTGGAGTTGACTGTTGGTAGGCTCTGTTCTCCTGGAGACAATGCATTTTGTTGTCCTTCTCTTCGTTCCATCTGCCCTTCTGTCCTTAATAAGTAAAGATGTTTGAGACAATATGAATGACACATGCCTCTAGTCCCAGATACTCAAGAGGTGGGAGTAGAGGATTATAATAGGATCTTGCCAGGGCAAAAGTGTGTGTGTGTGTGTGTGTGTGTGTGTGTGTGTGTGTGTGTGTATTAAAAATGTAGGTTAAGCATGTACAGGGTTTTTGTGGGGTTTTTTTGCCAGTCCTGGGGCTTGGACTCATGGCCTGAGCACTATCCCTGACTTCTTTTTGCTCAAGGCTAGCCTCTACCTCTTGAGCCACAGCAGCATTTCTGGTTTTTTCCGTTTATGTGGTGCTGAGGAATCTGACCCAGGGCTTCATGCATGCTAGGCACTTTATGGTTAAGCCACATTCCCAGCTAGCATGTAGACTTTTGTATCCCACCATTTTTAAGGGAATCTTGTTCTTTATACAAATCATATTTTTTATCATTGTCCTCTCTTATCTTTTTTTTTTTTTTTTTTTTTTTGTTTTTTTTTTTTTGGCCAGTCGTGGGCCTTGGACTCAGGGCCTGAGCACTGTCCCTGGCTTCTTCCAGCTCAAGGCTAGCACTCTGCCACTTGAGCCACAGCGCCTCTTCTGGCCGTTTTCTGTATATGTGGTGCTGGGGAATCGAACCTAGGGCCTCGTGTATCCGAGGCAGGCACTCTTGCCACTAGGCTACATCCCCAGCCCTCCTCTCTTATCTTGAAAACCTCAACTTGAAAATGTATTGGTTCTTAACAAGTTTTAAATCTGTTTTATATCTCAGAAACGCAGTATGGGTGGGTTTTTTTTTTTTTTTTTGCATCAGTCCTAGCACCATCCACATTTTCCTTAAGACCTTGCATTGAATAGAGGAAAAGGAGACATCTGGATATGGGAGAAACAAAGCTTATTCATTAAAATGTAAGATATTGATACAGTACACAGGGAACATAGAAATATTGTAATAGTTCCCTAAGTGTATGCCCTAATTTTAGTCACTTTACACCAAAATCCTACTATCAAAATAATTCTCATAAGGTACTCCTTTTCACATGTGATTATCCTCTTTCTCCAATTTTGTCTTTCTAGTTTAATTAATTATTTTAGAATAAAGATTGTTTTTTGTTTATTTGTTTTGTTTTTGTTGCCAGTCCTGGGGCATGGACTCAGGGCCTGAGCACTATCCCTGGCTTCTTTTTGCTCAAGGCTGGCACTCTAACTCTTGAGCCACAGCGCCACTTCTGGCTTTTTTCTATATATGTGGTGCTGAGGAATCGAACCCAGAGCTTCATGTATACGAGGCGAGCACTTTAACACTAGGCCGTATTCCCAACCCATAAAGATTGTTTTTTAATTTTAAGATTCACATATCTGGTGATATAGTCCTTTTTTTTTTCTTTCTTGGATATTGTAGGGTGAGAACCCAAGCCCTTGTACAGATAGGCCAATATTCAACCATTGAGTTGTATTCTAGGTTGCTTTTTCTGTTGACCATGATTTCTTTTTTTCCTTTGTGTACTTTTTATTTTATTTTTTTCTTTTATTGTCAAGGCGACGTACAGAGGGGTTACAGTTACATATGTACAGTAGTGAGTACATTTCTTCTCAGACATTATTACTCCTTGTTTTTGAGCATTATTTCTAACATATTACATACCCCCATTGTATTAACCTTAACTTATGTCAAAAGGATATCTGTATTGCAGATTGGAACTTTCATGATGGATGTATACCTTCTAAAAGTATATCTGCAGTAGATTCCATTTGTGGGTTTGGTCTAGCTCTAGAATCTAGCATGAGTGTTACATATTTAAGGAATATCTAAGTGACATTAGACCAAATGTCTACACTCCGAAATAAGTCACCCTGTGGGCCATCAGGCTCTGTGACAATAGATTTTCTGTCTTATTCTCAAGAATCAATCCTAACAATATCCCCAAATTATTGTTTGACATTTTTACTTTTTTTTTTTTTTTTTTTTTTTGGCCAGTCCTGGGCCTTGGACTCAGGGCCTGAGCACTGTCTCTGGCTTCTTCCCGCTCAAGGCTAGCACTCTGCCACTTGAGCCACAGCGCCGCTTCTGGCCGTTTTCTGTATATGTGGTGCTGGGGAATCGAACCTAGGGCCTCGTGTATCCGAGGCAGGCACTCTTGCCACTAGGCTATATCCCCAGCCCATTTTTACATTTTTTATTGAAAGCCAACCAACATCTTAAGTAACCAATAATATGTTCTTATTTTATTGAGATCTTTTCATTTTCCTTGCTACTCTAAAGCAATATATATACATATATGTATATTTATTTTTTTGCAGAAAGTAAAATTTACCACCAATTCTTGTAGTCTTTCTGCTATAACAGAACCTAGAATGTATTCCATTAGTCAGGATTTCACAGGGCTGCAAGACTGAGAACTCTTCAATAATTTATTCCAACACCTTGGATTCAGATAAATAGTCCTACTTAAATTTAGAGTAATTATAAGGTATACCTTTATATAATTTAATATTTGTCTAAAGGATTTTTCATTAAATGTGATATAAGACAAATGTGACTGCAATTCTGATTTTACATTTCTAATCTTCTCTATTTCATATTTTACTTACGCAAGAAATTCTGCAAAGGGTGAGGGAAAAACAATAGTTCTTTAAAACTTCCTTCCAGTGACATCATTAAACCTTTTACAGTTTGGAGCACTCTCTCTGATGACAGCTATTGTCCCAGAGCATTCTATTGTAATGGCAATTCTTCCCTGTCATAAGGCCATCTCTCAATACACTTCTGTAAAGAGATTGCAGTAATACAGTGATGCTTCATGACTTTTTTGTGGTTCTCTGTGGCTCCTTTTGAAACCTCCTTTTTCTCACTCACTCTCTGTCCTGGCAGGCTTTCAGTTTGGAGAAAGATCCACTTGTTCAAAATTACCCATATAACCATGCGTTGAATTAGTTATAGAGAAAGGATCTCTGTTAATACTGAAGAGCTCCATGATAGTCACTCCCTGGCCTCCCAGAAAGCTGCATGTAAAACTAAAGATATGAATGAATTCACAATCTCTTATTAGTATAACTTATGAAATTTGTTCATGCTGCCTCTTACAAGGTTGTTTTAAAACTTTGGAATAAAATATTGTGGTATCTTCAATTTACATTGTTTTTACAACTCAGATTTCATGTCATGGTATAACCATTCTGAGTGTACTTATTTCTTTTTAGAGTATTTGTATTTAGTGAATTTGGAAAAGAATACAACCCTTTTAAAAGTATGTAAAAAGCTACACCTATAGGGAAGCTAATATAAGTCCCATTTTCAGCTTCCATGAGTTTCACGGCTAAATAATAGGGCTTTGAATAAAATAACTCTATAATTAACCCAGTTGTAAATGAAGGCAATTTTTCCTGGGCATAGTTTGCAATATTTCCAAATACTACAAATTTTTATCATTTCTAAAGGAGTATAGAAAATACTACTTACTACTTACTACACTTGAATCTTTGTGTTAATCCTCTATTGGAAGGCATTAAAATTATTTCCCTGATGTATTTTAAGTATATAGCAACAGAAAACTAATATTATGACAATAACTTTTCAAGAAATCTGAGCTGTTTGTTTGCAAAAACCAAAGGTACAATTATAACTCTTTATGTCATCAGAAACCACTTCATTGGCTAAAGTTGTGTGAAATAAGAACAATTTTGTAACTCCAAAAGCCTTTATATTTATTTACTATCTCAATTTCAAGGAGAAATAATAAAGCATAAGAATTTACTTAAATGTACAAGTATCAACCAACACATTCTGTGTATTTTCCACTTCTAAAAAATTCACTTAATGGTGCTCATTATAAATTAAACTATATATACAACTTTATTTAACAAATCATAGGCTAATAAGTTGAGAGTGTTGTTTAATCTTAATAATACAGATAAATATATTTCCTCATTTCTTAAATAGCTAGCATTATTATCTATAGTATTCATGGGCTTTACAAAAACAGAGATGAAATGTTTACAGCAGTAAATGGAAACACAAAGGTATTATTACACTTAAAAGATCACAAAAACTGAGCGCCAAAGACTCATGTCTATAGTTCTAGCTATTGAGAAGGCTGAGATCCATAGGACTCAGGCTCCTGCCAACTCAGGCAGGAAGTTCCTGAGATTGTCTCCAAAATAACCATCCAAAACAGTGGTAGTGGGCTAACCCAAGTGGTGAAATACCAGCCAAGTAATCAAAAAGCAGAATAAGCATGAGATCCTAAATTGAAACTCCAGAACTGTACCCCCCCCCCCAATTATAGTAGTTTGCACTTTAACCTTCTAGTTGTGAATGAAAGTGAAAATACTGTTAGTTTGACAAGGAAGACTTCTTCATACTCCACTGACTACAAAGAGTTTGGTTTTTGTGTTGTTTTCACCTACAGTGCTCAGGAATGACTCTAGAATGGATTGGGGAAAGAAATGGCTGAATGGATGTGTGTAGAGGGCAGAAAAAGGGCTTCCAGTGCTGGAACCTGAACTTCCTGACCCTCCAGCACCACTGCCAAGAACCTCTCAATACTAGATAGAGTGTAGATGGAAAAATAACGCAGATCTCAGTCTTAACCAAAGATGTTGAAGATGGATTCCCAGGAAGCCTGGAGAGTATTCTTCAGCAGGAAGAGAAAGGGTGATAGTATAGCAATCCCACATGCCTCTAATAAGAAAATAGCAACAGTTAAGGCTTCAAAAATAAACCTTTGCAGAGCAAGCAAAAGAGCAGTCCTGTTAAGTAAATGCAAGGATGTTGTTTCATTTCACCCCAAATTTTTAGCATTCTGTGAAAAGCTGTTGATCAAAGGTCTAGCATTATTTTTAAATCGGAAAATAAGAACATTTCATTTGTGTTCAGCATATTTTTGAGTGAAAGAAAAAAAATCTAGCTAGAAGTTTTGACACACCTGCCCCTTTTTCCTATGATGCATGTGTGTAACAGAGGAAAAATGGCAGAAATAATTAGGCCAATGATACATTTTCCTTCTCTATATTCTTAAAAGGCACATGAAATCTTTTTGATCACACTGACGTTTAAACTTTATTATTATTTTCTAACTAAATTTAAGGGTCATGGTTCCTCCATTTAATCTAGAAAGGACATGCTTATCACCACAAGGCTTTCTTTACTGCAAAGACATTTTATGAAAAGAGACTGCATGGGGAGATTAATATTAGTCCCTAAAGACCCCTGACAGTGTTGCTGTACTGATTTTCTACTCCTTTATGAGGTATATGTCCTCTGGGAAACTTAGGTAGGCAGCATAAAGTCCCAGATGTCAGACTGCAGACTAATACCTTTATGGAAAATCTTTACTAATTTGAAAATGTTTATTTCTGTGAGGGACTTGGGCTGATACTAGTTGGAATAAATTAGTGGCTGCTTCTGCCAGAGACCTGAAAAGTCATGCTGGTCAAATGGTAAGATGCAAAAAGGTGTCATCCAGAGCTCAGCCTTCTACTCCTTCTTAGTACCATTCCCCATTTCTGCCCAACCACTCTTTCCTGCCCACCTAAATTTTCAAGGGCCCACTTTCAACATGGGTGATCTAATATTAATTCATTATGAGTTAACTAACTGAAACAGATTGCAGATTGTAGGATATGGAAATATAGGCAGACTGTAATCGCTGGACAATCATGTACCAAATTAGAGACTTAGTATATGACTATATCATACATCAACCTGACTGGTAAGAGGAGAATTGCGCAATGAACATCCTTTGGATTCTAAGCTAGTAATTAATGATAGTGTTTTGGAATTGACTTTCAATTTTTGCTTTTTGTCTTTCATCTGTAGATCTACAGCTAAGAATTAGAGAGATATAGACTATTAATTTGACCCACTGAGTTTTGGGGAGTTTATTTTTAAAGCACCTTTAGACAATTCTTTAAAATGTTAAAATAATGCATTCACTTTTTTTGGACTTACAGTCATTCTCCAGTAAGATGTAAGGTTAATCTATAAGTACTGATTTTAAAAGTCCACTTTACACAAAGGACTTCAGTGTCTTATGGATCTAGGGTGCAAAATGCCAGGCTACCAGGAGGTGTCACCAAATACACTGCCCAGTATGGACACAATCCCTCTCAAAAGTCCAGGTCAACATTTGATGCCTACTATTGAACTGAGTGCCAAAGATAGGAAGTAGAGTAAGAGAAATGTTCCTATTCAGTAAGAGTTGACTTCAGATAGTAATATTTTCTTTTAAATGTCAGCTCCCTATTTTCTCAATTGCACCATTTGGAAATGTTATGCATCATTTTCCTTCAATATGGAACATTTTAATAATGAATATTTAATGTCACTCTTTGTCACCCTGATCTTGAGTCGACACAAGATTATTGAAGCCATCATTAAATCAGGTAAGTAATTTAAGTGCAGTATTTTATACTTGCAGTATTTTGCAGAGAATCTAAAAATCTTTTAACAGTAATTTATGAAGAAGTAGCCTAAAATGCTTTGTTATTCCCAATGGGAACCCAGCAAGGGTTACTGTCCTTCAGTCTTCTCTGCTTAGATTGGATCTGTTCTAGCAAACAGAAAACAATGATGGTGGAAACAAAAACAAAAGTTAATGGCCTGAATATGCCTCTAATATATAAATAACTGAATCTGCTTAGGAACATAGACTCTAGCCTATAGGGTATATCTCTATATCCCTACAGGAGTATCCTATAGGCTTAATTTACCTTAGCAGAATCATTATATCCACAATATAAATATACTCTTCCATTTCACACAATTAGATGCAGCCCTTGGGAAAACTTACTGACCACTACTATCGTCATGAATCTCGACTATATCTCTCCAAAGGCAAAGGGTCCAAGAAGTTTCTTTTTTTCCTTGTCAACTACATGTTTTTCTTTTAACCTGATGTGTATGTCTGAGGGCCTATTGGTGTTCTGTGGTGATAGATGCCACAGAAACATTTGTTTTTTGGACTAATTGGATGACTTTGCTTCCCAGAGCTGTCAGCTTGACAACTTTGTTTTGTTTTGTTTTTCAAGTGGTGAATTCAATTGAAATAAAAATTCCATAATTAGATAAATTCTGTAAGATGTCAAATCTAGACCACAGCTAGTGATAAAGTCTTGAAGATTTGTTCCAAACTCTGGTCATCTCCCAATAGCTATTTCAAAAAGCAAGCCTCAACTCTACCCCATTAGAAGCAGACATTTAAAAAGCACAGAAAAGTAACAATGTTGATGACAGTGTTCCTTGCCAACTGAAACTACCTTGCTTTTTCCTTGTAGTGTGGAAAATACTGCAATCTGATAAAGTATATTAGAGATTATTTTTCTTCTTTATTGTCAAAGTGAAGTACAGAGGGGTTACAGTTTAATATTTAAGGCAGTGAGTATTTCCTATCTAACTTGTTAACTCCTCCCTCATTTTCCCCCCCATTTCCCCCATCCCTCTTTCTCTCTTCCCACCCCAATTGTTGTACAGTTGGTTTACATCAACTGGTTTTGTAAGTATTGCTTTTGGAATGATTTGTCTTTTTCTCCTTTGTCTCTTGATTTTGGTATTCCCTTTCCCTTCCCTAGTTCTAATACACATATACACAGTATCCAGGGTACTAAGATCCGATACAATGATGGCAGGGTAAAACCACAGGAAGGAAATACGAGAGAAAAAAAAAGAAAAAGAAAAAAAAAGGGTATGGTTTCACATGGCATGTTGAAAATAATTACAATGATATAGCACTTGTTTCCATAAGGTAGAATTTATTTCCCTTAGCATCATCTTACGTGCTCATATGGACATAGCTATTGGGCTATTGTGATCTTCTGCTATGACTAACCTAAACATGTACTAATTATTCCCTATTAGGGAAACCATAGAGTCCATGTTTCTTTGGGTCTGGCTCACTTCACTTAGTATGATTTTTTCCAAGTCCTTCCATTTCCTTAGGAATGGAGCAGTGTTGTTCTTTCTTACAGAGGCATAGAAATACATTGTGTAAAAGGCCCAGAAACGCAACAAAAAAAAGAAATGTTGGACAAATGGGAATGCATCAAACTGCAGAGCTTCTGCAAGGCAAAGGACATAGCTTGCAAGATACACAGAAATCCCACAGAATGGGAGAAGATCTTTACTGGTCATACAATGGAGAAAAGCCTCATATCTAAAATGTATTTATAACTCAAAAAATTAAATTCCTCCAAAAAAATCCTTAAAAAACCAACTTCCCCTCAACAAATGGGTTAAAGACCTAAAAAGAGACTTCTCTGAAGAGGAAATGAGAATGGCCGAGAGAAACATGAAGAAGTACTCTACATCACTGGCCATAAAAGAAATGTGAATAAAAACAACACTGAGATTCCACCTCACCCCAGTAAGAATATCCATTACTAGGAAAACTAACAATAACAAATGTTGGAGGGGATATGGCCAAAAGGGAACCCTACTACATGATTGGTGGGAATGTAGACTTGTTCAACCACTCTGGAAAACAGTATGGGCGTTCCTCAGAAGGTGAGCTCCCCTATGACCCAGAAGCCCCACTTTTGGGCATCTATCCAAAAGACTACAAACAAGAACACACTAAAGCCACCAGCACAACAATGTTCATCACAGCACAATTTGTCATTGCTAAAATATGGAATGGACCCAGGTGCCCCTCAGTAGACAAGTGGATCAGGAAAATGTAGAGTTGTTTTTTTTTTTTATATAAGTTGAATCTATAAGAGCAAAATTAGCCATCATATTAGCTATGGATTTTGAGTCAAAGAATGGCAAATGTTGGAAAATGTTTAAGGAATACCATAAACATCAAATATTACAAAATAAAAATGAAAGTTGAGTAAAATGTTAATGAACAATACAACAGTTTTAGGTTAAAAATTTTGCACAAAAATTTAAGAATTTTATTTCTGAAGAAAACATTATGTTGTTGATGGTTTAAGCAGTTAGGAGGGCCTGGCTGTTTTTAACACTTAGTTGAGATTTTTAACCTTCAGTTCTTGAAACATTAACTTGAAAAAGCTATAAAACTTCACCTTTGATGACAACCAGTTAGGCTCTATTATAAGAGAGATACTGGTAAAGACCTGAACTACTGAATTTAGGATGCAAAGGGATCTCTTGAAGATTTGCAGCATGCAAAAGACAAAATGTTCCTTGGGGAAATATTTTTAAGTTGTGAGCCAGGGTCTTGACTTAGCTTTCCTATGTTGTGCTGATCAACCTTAAAGATTTGTTTCTTATTATGTTCTGTGGAAGTTGCTTTCCTTCAAGCAGGAGCTATAAGAATGGATCCATTTTCACCTCTAGCTCTTTCCAGACAACTTGAAATGTAATATCTCACTGGAAACCCTCCCTCAGGATGTGGGTCCCTGCTTCCTCAGGTGTTACTACCCCCAGCCTGTTGATGGCGCTGTGGTTCCTGCAGTAAGTGCAACAGCTGCCCTGAGGTCGGCTTGCCTTACCTATAGTCAATGGAATGAGTAAAGGAAAGTGATGTGATGTTGGTCTCAAATTTAATTATTCTCACTTAAGTTCTCAAATTGGACATAATATTTTAGAATATTAACTTGATTTGTTTGTTAATTAATTAATTAATTTATTTATTTATTTTGGTGCCAGGTTTTAATTCAAGGCCTAGGAGCTGACCCTGTGCTCTTTTCTTTTTTCCTTCAGGGCTAGTCCTATACCAATTGAGCCACAGACAGCTCCACTTCCAGCATTGTAATAGATAATTGGAGATAAGAGTCCCACAAGCTTTCCTGCCCAGGACAGCTTTGAACGATAGTCCTCAGATCTGGTCTCCTAAGTAGCTAGCATTATAGGCTTGAGCCACTGGCACTCGGCTATAGAATATTAACACTTTTAAAGTATCTTCTGCATAAGTAAAAATTGCCCTTTCCATCTCCCAAGTTAATTATAAGTAGCTGGTGTTTCACTGTAAGGAAAAACTGGCTAGTTTGTACAGATATGTTAGAACACATTTCTTACAACATTGTTTGAAAATCTATGTTCTGATAAAGCAATGACAGATTTCCCCTCTCCTCCTTAATACTAGAATTCAAACACAGGGCCTCACCTTGCTTGGTTTGCTTGCTCAGCTAACCATACCCCTAACCTAGTTGTTGTTTTTTTCTTTTTCTTTTTTTTTTTTTGTTAGTTAATTTCAAATGGAGTCAGGGACTTTTTTAAAATTTTTTGTTTTGCATGGCTGATTTTGAAACATAAGCCTCTGGATCTCAGCCAGCTGAGAGGGTAGGATTATAAGTGTGAGCCACTTGCACCAGGCGGTGACTGAATTTTATACATCTATTAAGGGTATCCTGATAGCTAAATCTCTTGAATGAATCCTAGCATTGCAAGCCTAAGCTAAAAATCATCACAGATACAAACATCTATAAGGTGAAGGGACTCTATACTGATGGATAATAAGATATAAAGGTCAATGTATAAGACATCAAATGAATTACAGAAGGTCCATATTAAGTGAAAGTGAAAAAAAGCTAATTAGTAAATCATGATTCTTAACAGCAGGGTAATAAAAAAAGTAATATAAAAAGAAGGGATGTACAGATGTATAGAAAGAAGGAACATACCATGCTGTTTGGGGCAAGTTATACATTAATCAACATATACTAATAAAATGAGCCTCTCCCAATGTGAGCTGCTGTTATTAGTACATGCTAGCAAACGTGTGTAGTATGAAAAGAACAAAAAATGAATATAACCGTACCAATATTGTAGTTTCAGGGAATTCCTTTCCCTTCTTCTATGAATCCCAGGTGTGAATTACAAATATTGTCAACTTACATTTCTTACTGTTGATTGGAAACATAAATCTATGCATATTATGTAGACAGGTACTTTATTCTGGATTGATTTAGTGAAAATTCAAGTGGAACACATTAAGGAGAATGGACCCCTATGGATTGCTTCAACATATCTAATACTTTGAAAAAGGTTTTCATAACTACAATTAGATTATGTTAAAGAAGAAAGCATTTAGAATTACTTTTAAAATGCTGAAAATTATAGGGACTGAATTAATAATTTAGGACCTGGTAATTTGTGGAGATGACACCATTTCTATAGAACATGAAAATTTGAGGGAAGCGTCTTCTTACTAGCTTCTCAAAGGGCTGGGTTCCAATGAGATTTCTAAGCTAAAAGCCCTTCAAGTTTCTATCACCAACCTGGGCCTTTGCTGAGAGCGAACTGTATCTCATCTTTAGGAAGGGACAAAAACAACCAATTCAGACAATGAAATAAGAGTTGGCAGTCATTCAGCCCCCAGAAAATTGCACAGGGTGCCTTCTTTCTCCTTAGTTGAGGAATAAATCACAGATAATACCTTGGCAGAAGTCAATAAGATGAAGCCACCAGCAGAGTGCACTGTGGCTTGAGCCAGATTAAGTGGAGAAGGTTCATTGGGCAATGAATTTTCAGGGCAAGAGCTCCACTTGCAGAAGTGGAAGAGGCATCTGGTTCCATCATGGAGTGACCCCTCCATTCCAAAAGTGGGAGAAGGCAAAGGTTAGAGGGGGTTTAGCTTAAAAGTCTTAAAGACTGACTTGGAACTCATGATATAGCAAACTGAAGCAGGACTGGGTGCAATGTTCAACCCTGGAGGTGTAAATGAAATGCTGCAGGGGCAACAAAATCCACTCCCCCAAGAAGAACTTGGGTATAAATGACAGAAACAAGTACAAACACTGCAAGGAAAGAACAAAAAACGGAGCTAATATAGGAAGCAAGAACAAAATGACTTCTGAACAATCAATAAAGAAACAAAAAGAAACCCTTACATTCATATAGAAAAGAGCAATTTTCTATCAAATAAACTATTAGAGAGCCACCAAAAGCTCTTGGAATTTGAAAGTATTAACAAATTCTTAACAGAAATCTTGAAGGACAGAGTTAAAGAAATCTCTCAGAAAAAATAAAGTTTTCTGGTATTTTCAGACATCCTTGGGAAATGTTTTTCAATAACATGTTTGCAAGTGCTCATGGAGACATTTGTATTTCTTTTTTTTTTCCATTTCTTTATTGTCAAAGTGATATACAGAGGGGTTACAGTTTCATAAGTAAGGCAGTGCTGTACATTTCTTATCCAATTTGTTACCTTCTCCCTCAATTTTCCCCTGCCTTCTCCCTCCCCGCTTACCTCCCCCCGCCTTGAGTTGTACAGTTGGTCTATACCATATAGTTTTTTAAGTATTGCTGTTGCATTGGTTTGTCTTTTTACCCTTTGTCTCTCGATTTTGGTATTTCCTTTCCCTTCCCTAGTTCCAGTACACATATATACAATATCCAGGGTACCAAAATCAGTTACAGCGATATGAGGGGTAAAGCCATGGAAAAGAAAGACAAAAAGATAAGGGGCATAATTTCACATGTTACGTCGAAAATAACAACAAAAATGGTAAACCACTTATTCTCATAGCTTGGAATTCGTTTTGCTTAGCATGATTTTATGTGTTCATATGGACATAGCTATTGAGCGATTGTGATCATCTGCTAGGATTATCCTAAATGTGTACAAATTATTCCCAGTGAGGGAAACCACAGATAGAGTCTGTTTCTTTGGGTCTGGCTTAGTTCATTTAGTATGATTTTTTTTCCAAGTCCTTCCATTTCCTTATGAATGGGGACATTCACATTTCTAGTGTTGTTAGGATAGACCCTTGCTGAAACAGTAGTCTTAGAACTGAGAATAGCAACTCACGTTCCCAGTAAATATCTGAGAGACTTTCTAACTTGTGGATGTCCCAAGAAGCAATGTGCTAATGGGAGAGGTCAGACAGACCTTCTCTTGGAGAACTGTTGTCCCATAAGGTGGATCTTCTTATCAGTTCTGAATGCTGAAGGTCTGTCCCCTTGTTCAGCCTCTAACTCTGCTTCCGATTTTTCTGTGCAGCTCACTCTGAAAAACCAGGACAATTCTTTTTGAGCAATCACTAAGATTATGATCTTTCCAGTACCCTATAGTTTTGTCACCCACATTCTATTCATATCATGAGCTCCTTTCTGCTTCTGGAAAGACCAAACTTCAAGTGCTCTTGCTGGATAGTCATGTCCTTTTATCCCAGACCATGAATACACTCTTCAAAGTCCTCTTCCCTCAAGTTCAGACCTCCTGTATCCCAGACAGTCTTCAAGAGTTTCAGATTTCATCTAGGTTGAACAAACAGTTTTTCATACAAACACAATTTTGCTATTGCCTGTTATAAGAACTTTAAAAATGAGAATATTCACATCATCACTTGCAAACATGTCTTTGAAACCCTTTTCTCAAGTAATAGCCCCCCTCACAACTCCAGATAATGTAGATCTGCAATAATCACTCAGCTCTTTTGAGCTACAAAGCAAAAAACGGATCATGGTGACATATATTATACATTCTTTAATAAAGAGAAATGCTGGTTTTTTTTTTTTACACTCACTGTTTCAAATCCTGGCATCTCGACTAGTACTAAAATATAAGGAAGAAGTATAATGTATGAGCAATTGTGATGTGTTTAATGACACAATTTTTGCAACTATCTATGAATGTTGCCTTTGTGATGTGAAGGATAAATATGTTACTCTTAGAATTTGCAGGTAAGTGGAAGAAAAGGAGAATAATTTAATAAATACTTAGTGGCTTATTATGCTCATTGTTAAAACGTGGCTTAATTTGAGATGCATGACAATTGTTCCTTTTATAGTTGAATCCACCCTCTTAAAAAATAACATGTCTTTATCTAAGATGTCTCTGTAAAGGACTAAATTAGTTTTACTGTCATTTTCTTAGATTTTTCAACATTCTTGTGAAGAAAAATGACATTATTTTTGTTCTATAACTAATATATATGCGCATATGCAGAAATTGAATGGAATGCCTCAGATTCTTGAACTACCCAGAGATCTGGGAGGAGAAGGCTAGTCTCTTGAGTATAAGCCAATATTGTTATCAACTGCCTCAATTTTCATTGGAGCAATACAGTATGGTATCTCTAAGTTCAGACACTAAATATGTTTTAGTATCTTCTAAACACTGACATCTGTATGTCAGAACTCTTCTGAAGGCAGATCTCACTTCTAAAAGGACACCAGGGCAAATGTTTTGCACAGCTAAACATCACCAAAGTCTTCAGTGTGATTTGTTTTATTTCCTCAAGATCTGCTCATCATAAAAAAGTAGGCCTCTGGCTTTTAAGTAATCTGACATTACTCTATCAGTATTCATACTTCAGATGCAGAAGTTAAACTTCTGGGATATTATGAAAATTTTATTTTCCTGAGTGCAGCTCATCTTTAAATGGGAGTTGTGAGGTCAGAAAACTAGACTATTGCAGATCATTGGTGAAGTGGCTCAAGAAACAGAAGTCAAGTTCTCAGGAGAAAGGGTCTAAGTGAAATAAATTTTACTGATGGTCTTTGTAGTTTTGTTAATTCATGAAGTCACTAACTTCAAAATGAGTTTGTTTTTCAATATATAGACCAATATATTTATAGTGCATATATTAATTTCTAGGAATATTTTCATATGCCCAAATTTGTTTGGGGTAATATTGCAAAGTCACCAATTTTTAACTTTCTTAATCAATCTGTCAATTATTTACTCAGCATTAAGCTATATATTAAAGACTTTATGTTGTGCTATGAAATTTGAACAATCCAAATGAAGTCATATTTTAAAAATCCACATAGAGGGTTTCACAAGTGGTATAGCCCTGTAATCGCAGCAATTCAAAATGGAGGCCAGGGATCATGGTCAGAGGCTAGCCCTGGCAAAAGTGTAAGACCTTTCCTGAAAAGTACACCAAGACAAAAAGAGCTGGTGCTTGGCTCAAGTTGCTTGCCAGCAAGCAAGAAGCTCTGAGTTCTAGCCCCAACACTGCTTCTCTTATTATTATCATTACATTATATGAACATGGTAGTCAATAAAAATAAACATAAGAATTATTATAAATATTGATGTTGTTATGGACAGAACTGGGGGAGGAATGAAGAAGCTCCACTGAGAATCTTAAATATCTTTGCTTGGGATCCTCTATGGAAATCAGTATGTTAAATATATATATAAATTAAATGCTCAGGCTCAGTTGTGTTCCACTGGGCTCCTATAAGGCATTCTTATAAGAAATACTGGTGTTATTCACATTTTGGAAACAGGGAAAGAGAGGTTTAGAAATGTTAAGACACGTATGGTCATACAACTGGGTCTACTTGAATCCAAAGTTCCATATGTTTATTGTATCTTCCTACCTTCTAGAAGATAATTACTCCTTCCTTCCTTCCTTCCTTCCTTCCTTCCTTCCTTCCTTCCTTCTTCCTTCCTTCCTTCCTTCCTGCCTTCCTTCCTGCCTTCCTTCCTCTCTTCCTTCCTTCCTTCCTTCAGTGCTCAGGCCCTGAGTCCAAGGCCCAGGACTGGCCAAAAAAATAAATAAATAAAAATAAAAAATAAACTTCTACCTTGGCCCTTGTAGTTGAATTCTCTAATGCTAATGGGGGTCTGCAGAATAAGGTAAAAAAGTTAGGTATCTCTGGGAAGAAGAGAATTCGGCTTCCATTCTACATTACTTACCTACTCAGCTGGCTTCCTTGTAATATCTTTGAAGCTTCTGGAACACCGAGATGGAAAGTAAAGGGTTGCATAGACCATGTCTGAAGTTTTACTTAGAACATTCAACAACTTACTAAGACAGAAGGCAGGTCACTGTTTAAGGGGAAACTGAGGGTAGTTTGTAAAGGACAAAGGGCAACCTTAACTTTCCCTGGAGATTAGAAGTGAAGGAAGAAGAGTGTTTGTCCAATATTTGGGAAGAACTCTTGGCTAATACCACTTCTAGGCATCTATCCTGAAAAGCAGGTTCCAAGATATCAAAAAGACATTTGCACTTCCATGTTTATTGCTGCACAATTCACAATAGCCAAAATATGGAATTAACCCAGATGCCCCTCCACATATCAATGGATCCAAAAAATATGGTACCTATACACAATGGAATACTACATAGCGATTAGGATTGGTGAAATATTGTTATTCGCAGGGAAATGGTCAGAACTTGAACAAATAATGTTGAGCGAGACAAGCCTAGAACACAGAAAACAAAGGGGCATGATCTCCCTGATATATGACTGTTAAGATGGGGTGACGGGGAGACAGTAGAGACCAGGTCTGTGAAACCAAAAACTTCTTGTCAAATGGTATTTCCCACAGGATTGGGTCAGTGACCCAACATTATGTAACTAAAATAATACAACTACTCAACATATAAAGGTCAAAAATTGACCTCTCAGTGGATCACAATAGCTCAAAAGTTATGTATGTACATTCATATAAAAATATTGTCGACATATTGTCTAATGTCGACATTACATTTAAAGCCCTAGGCGAATTTTCTTTGGCATAGGCCACGTGGCTACTGTATATGTTTTTGGTACATTGTGTATTGTATATATGTCTACCTGACCTAGGGAAGGGAAAGAAAAACAGGGTGTAAGATATCACAAGAAATGTACACACTGCCCTACTATGTAACTGTACCCTTTTTGCACAACACCTTGTCAAAAAAAATTTGTTTAATTAATAAATAAATTACAAAAAAAGAACTCTTGGCTAGGTGTCAGACACACAGACAAGTGTAGGTGGCATCTTGGAGATGTATCTGCAGGGAGGGAAGGGGGCTATAGGGTAATCCACTGTTGCACTTGTTTCTAAAGTGAGAACCTTTGTACAAACACCCATTCGATCCATCCTTACAATAACCATCCTTTGTCGGAACAAAAAAAGAGTAAAAAGTGATCTACATTGCCATTCTGTTTTAAAATGAATCATGACGCCTGGAAATATGGCCTTGTGGTAGAGTGCTTGCCTTGTAAAATGAATCATGACATCTTCATAGTATTGAAGGCTGGTTATATTGTAGGTCACCATTGAATTCAGTCTGTCTACTGCTTGGTACACATTCACAACTGCAGAACTCTTTCAGGAAAGCAGCATTCCGCTGCTCAAAAGTCAATGATTAGATTATTCATTTACTTATTTGTGCTATTACCAAGGTTTGAACTAAGAGCTTTTGTGTTCAAGACTGGTACTCTGTCACATCATCCCTTCCAGCTTTTTGATGGTTAAGTGGAAACAAGATCATGGACTCTTCTTCCCTGGTTGGCTTCAAGCCACAATCCTCAAATCTCAGCCTTTTGAGTAGTTAGGAGTGCAAGCATGAACCAAAGGCATCCAGTTAGATTGCTTTTTAATAGCAATTAATTCACTAATTAATTCATACTTTTTTTCTGTTTTCTTCTTTCCCACCTCCAATACCAACTATTGGCTCATGCAAATCCTATCTTTTAGATATGCGATACTTTGAGAAGGGACTAAAAAGTTGAGGGTCTGATTGGATACTTCCTCAGATTAATGAATTGCTCCATCAGATGATGTTGGATATACTATTACACAAGTAATGATGTGCTAGATGCCATAGTCAACACCATATCTACTTTATTATAATCAAATAGGAGCACAAAATCTCCAAGAATGTGATATTAGGCCAGCCCATCCTTTGAAACGTTGATTAGCAAGATGAACTAAAAACAATTCACAACCATGGAAATGTGATAGGCATGCAAATATTTTTCCAATGCTGCAAGTTGTTTACCTTAATGATTAAAAAAAAACCCTACTGAAATCAGAGAAGTAGCTGACAAGACAGCCATTCCAAAGCATATTTTGAAGTCCTATAATTAGAGTTGAATTTATAGGGAACGTGGCATTTGAAACTTTAAACAAGCAGTAGTTAGTAATGCTAAATTTTGCTGCACCTCTAATCAGAATGGCAATAAAAATCAATGGCCATGGCTGGGGGGATTGAGAATACCCCTAGACCCCATACACAGGACCACAGTTTAATTTTAAGGCATGATAATGAGCTCCATAAATCCCATTTCTCACAGTGACAAGCACAACTCTGTAAAGCTATTATTCTACGCTTATGCATGACTCCCTGAGAATAAGTGCTACAAACTATTGCATTTAGGCTCTTATCAGTAGTGTGACAATAATATCTAGGAAAAAAAATGGAACAGAAAAATAAGCAGTCCTGAAGAGTACATTAGCTAAGTCCTTCATTTCATCTTTTAAACTTAATAAACATAACCGTTCTTATTTTGAGAAGAAAATCATGGAAAAATGAGTTTCATAAAAGTGGCTTACAATATTATGCTTTAATTAAAATTGAATAAACCTCCCAATTAATATGAAAAAATTAAAAGCCTCACCAGCCATAGTGCATTATTAAAAGCCGCATCAGTTATGTTGAAGAAATTAGTACTTGATTTCCAATTTCATCATTAGATTCTTAAGTGATCAAGGTCTTCAAACTTAAATTCAAATAATGCTAGCATTTCATTTGCTCCAAGACTGAGTCAGCACTAAAACAAGAATATGTTCGCTTACTGCAAGTAAAACCACCTATCTCCCAAGTGTTGAAATGCTTACATGAAACAGATACTTTATTTACCTGGAAAACCTTCAGGAAAACATAGGAGTCCCAGAAAATGGATCACCACATAAGAATCAACTGCTCCCCACCTTGCCTAGGATGAATGCCTGTGACTCAGATGTGTAAAGTCTCTCATTCTTTATGTCTCCTTCTAAATCCATGTCATAAAGCGACAATCCTTGACTTGCTGCAAACTCTTTATTATCATCTTTTAGATAAACCGTGAGTCTGCCTGTCTCCGTGTGTGTGTGTGTGTGTGTGTGTGTCTCCCGTGGAGATGGTGCAGGAAGGAGTTAAAAGTCCAGGAAATTGTTTGCCCTGAATACCACGCAGGGGTAAAGACCTCAAATGAGAGATTTTGAATAATAACAAAAAAAGCTAGCAGAAAAACGAAACAGCATTCGGTCCCCAACTCTGAGACGCAAGAAAAGCAAAACCAAATTACAAAAACTTGAGCTGTTCTAGTCCATTGCAAGGGTGGGGGCTGGAGAGGTCCAGGCGCCCGAGAGAAACCCAGGCCTCCACTTGGTTCCCCCGCCAGCAGGTTGCTCTTGGCAGATGCCTTGGACAACAATGGCCAAGTATTACTTTGGTAGGTTTGCCCCAACCCGGAAAAATAATCTATCTGGAAAGAACAACACAATAAAGAATCATGCTTTAGGGTACTAAGGAGTCATCCTTCTTCTCCCTCCAATTCGAATCCCTTGATTCCCCACCAATGACCAAAGGTGAACCCGCCGCCAATCAAGTTCCCTTTGCAAGTTTCCCTTTGATTTTTTGCAACCCTTGCACCTGCTGGGGGTGCTCGGTGCACACCAGCCATCTGTCCGGCGTCTCCCCCCGCCCCCGGCTGGTTGCAGCAATAAATAAATAAACAAATTGAAACAAAACAAAACAAAACGGGGCGCGAAGGAGGCAGGGCGGGGGCCGGGCGGCTGCCACGGATCCGGCCCGCAACCGCCGCAGCTTGGTGGCCTCCCATTGGCCGCGACGTTGGCGGGGGCTCAGCGGAGGAGGGAGGAGGAGGCCGGGGGGGGGGGGCGAGGGCGGCGGCGGGGAGGGACCGGAGCCGGGAGCGGGCCGCGCAGCCTGGCAGCGCGTGCGGGCGAGCGCGGGAGAGCGGCGGCGGCGGCGGCTCGTCCAGGTCGCGCTGGCGGAGGCCGAGCTCGGGGTGCGCAGGCAGCGGGCGGCTGAGGGGGTGACGCGCGCCAGTGAGCGGCGCCCGGCGAGGACTGGCGGGCGCGTGCCGGGTGCGTAGGCAAGCCAAGGAGCGGCCGCAGCGAGGGCTGCGCGGGACGGAGCCGCAGCGACTGCTACTGCGCGGGCCCCTCGCCTCATCCCCCGCTGGGTCGCGGCCAGGCAACAGTCTCCAAGTGGCTCAGGGGAGCCAAGAAGCCGCGCGTAACCCCTACGCAGCGGACGCAGGGGCGGCGGGGCTACTGCCCTTTGTGGGCGCAGCACGAACGGCTCCGAGCGCCCTCCCCGTGGCGCTCTTCCCCGGCATCTTCCTTCACACCGTGCGGCCCTGGAGAGGAGACCGGAGGAAGCAAACCCCAGAGCTTGAAAGCTCGCGTTGAGGAGCTCCTGGGGAGCGTCATCCGCTCCCCCTCCACCTCCGCATCCTCCACCGGCCGCGGTCCCCGCCGCTGCATCCCTCGCGGCTTCCGCTGCGCTCCGGGCTGGGGCACTGCCGCCTGCGCCGCTACCGCGGCCGCCTACACACTCACCCGCACGCGGACACACGCACACGGGCGCCAGCGCGCGCACTCACACACGCACACACACGAACTCCCGCCCTTCTCCTCCGCCCCCTCCCCGCCTCCTCCCCAGCTCCTTGATCTCCCGGTCTGTTTTATTACTCCTGGTGCGAGTCCCGCGGACTCGGCGGCCCGCTATTTGTCATCAGCTCGCTCTCCATTGGTGGGGAGAGAGGCCGTGGAGAAGGGGGTGGGGTGGGGAGGGGAAGGGAAAGGGGTGGAAACTGCCTGGAGCCGTCTCTCCGCGCTGCTGTTGGTGCTGCTGCTGCCTCCGCCGCCGCCTCCGGCTCCTCGCTCGGCCTCTCTCCGCCTCCATGTGCCGGATAGCGGGAGCGCCGCGGACCCTGCTGCCGCTACTGGCGGCCCTGCTTCAGGTAACGCGGAGGTCCCCGCGGTCCGGGCTGCGGGTGGGGTGGGGCAGGCGGCGCCGGGTCCCTTTGTTCCCCGCGCCGCTGCGGGGCCGGGCTGCGCACCCGGGAAGGAAGGTGCAGCACCGCGCGGCCGGGAACTGCGCAGGCACGAGGCTCCAGCCGGGTGCGGAGCTCGGCTGGCCGGGGCCACCTGGTCGGCGGCGCTCCCTTTTAGCTGGGGGCTGGATCACCGGTTCTTTCCCCGGCCCGTCCTGCTCTAGTGCGCCGACGGGGCCCGGAGAGGTAGCGGGAAATGTCCCCCAGGCAGCACGAAGGCTGAGGCTGGATAACTCCTAGCTTTTGCAGTTTGCTATGTGCTTTTCCCCCTTGGCGTTGCACTTTGATTTTTGTTCTCTTTGGTTTATGTCTTCCGGGATGGGTCGTGAGTTTGCAGGAGGAATTCTCTCTCTAGTGTCTTAGTTCCGGGACTTGCTTCCACCCCACCCCACCCCACCCTGGCACCCGCGCGCCTCCCGAGGCTCCGGGCTCTGCTGTCCTATTGTCTTTAAGACAGCCCGGAGTTTTTGCTTTCTTCTTTTTCTTCTTTTTTTCTTTTTCTTTTACCCTCACAATTTTCTAGGTAGATCCCACCAGGAGAAGCCTTGATCCCCAGTTCCAAGGAGAGCTTGCCCGCTGGTGCCTGGGCACGCAGCCTCTGGTGGCAATCGCCACCAGCTACCCAGCTGGCCAAGCGGGGAGAAAGAAGTTCTGCTACAGGGGTTTTATTTCTATGTCTCCCTCTCTGTCCCACTGCCATGCCCCGAGAGAGTCTCGGGGGCGCATTCGCCAGGCCCTCCTTACTTTGCACTACAGAGAGAGCGAGCAAGAGTGCCAGCCTTTTCTTGGACTTTGTGTGAGGCTTTTCGGCTGCTGGAAGCACCTGCTCCAGGCAGATCATAGATTCCCTCTTCATTCCGTGTTATGTGGGCCCCTCAGCCCTTGCTCCGTGCCCAACTTTCTGTGTCCCCAGGCCCCTCCCGTGAGGCCACGCCGCACAGCCTTGGCGGCGGCAGCCCTCGCTGTAAGCTGGGGTTGTGCAGCTGGGATCTGCGGTGGGGTCCCGAGGAAGCTGCGGGAGAGAGGTGGTGCGCCCTTGCCCCGGGGCCGGAAGATCTACAGTGGACCCCCGGTGCGCATCGCCCTGGGGATAGGGAGGTCTGCGAGGTGGCCGCCTGATAAGTGCGGGCGCGGCTCGGAAGTGCCGCCGCGCGGGGGCTGGGAGTGGGAGGTGGGGACAGATGGTGCAGATCGCCCCTCTCCCCGCCCTCCCCTGTGGTCTTCACGGGTCAGGGCCTGGCGCACTCGGGCCTCGGGGAGGCTGTGGGCGCCGGGGCAAATCGAAGCCGGCGCCCGCGGTCTCTCGCGCTTTTCCCCGCCTCCCCCTGGAGGGGTGTGGGCCGCGGCCGCGCGGAGCCCTGTCCATGGTGCGCCATGGTGCGGCGCGCCCGGCCCTGCCTGGCTAGGCTCCCTCGGGTCGCCCTCTTCCACTTTGTAGCTCTTTCTCTTAGCTCTGGCTCCTAGGCCGCCTGCGTCCGTCCTGTCCTTCTCTTTCCCCTTTCTTAGGTTTCTCCTTTTGTTCTTTGCTCCCCTGCTGGTCTTTCTCCTCCTCCCCCTCCACCCCACCCCCTTCCCTCACCCTTTTTCCTGACTCTGGGATTTCCGAACTATTAGACCACACATTTTTGGTCTCTGCAGTTTTGGGGGAGTAGATGGAATTCTTTCTAACTTGGAGGAGGAGACCTGCCAGTCACTTGCTAACAAAAGTACCTCCTGTTATAAAACCGCCCTTTATTCTCCCAGCGCACGCTCACTCTTTTTCCTCCTGTCACTTCATTTATTGTTTCTTCTTTTTAAAAATGGGGTTTTTGAAAGAGGTTAGGCTGCAGGAGAAGGAGGAGGGGGAGCACTCTTTCCAGTGTTTGAAGTTAGGGGGGTGATGAGGCAAACTTAAATCCTATGTGTATTATATTTTAACAAAGGAGATGTTATGTAAGTCAGACAGTTCTCAGAGTATGAGTGTAGCAGCAAATGGCCATTTCACCAACTTTTGATCTAAATGCAACTGTGCATTCAAGTTATGGCAGGAGGCAACATTTGTTGGTGATCAGTGCCAAGGAAAGTCAAAGTGGGGAGTGAGGTGTGATTTATGGACCTCGTTTCTAAGCATGCTTTATTTCTTGGGGGGGGGGCTCTTTTATAAACATGAACAAATATGCTCATTTTTCCCCATGGATGTTTCTTCTATGTTGGTATTGATTCATGAAAGAGGACATTATAACTTTGTCCTCGAAGTTATTTGTCAGTCCTGTAATTCATGAGTGCAAGTAGCAATACCTTTGAGTAACTTGGAAGGGCATTAGGAGTGGGCTCAGGGCAGTTTCTGCATCGTGAATTATAGGGTTAAGTGTACCTTGTGGACTGTACAACCGAGATTAGAAATGACTTTCAGGTAATGGTCTGCTTTATTCTCCAGAAAAATAAAGACCTAGTTATCTGCAAGGTGAACATTGAATTTGGTTCCTCTGCAATCATCTATTAAAAGTGTGTGTGTGTGTGTGTGTGTGTGTGTGTGTGTGTGTGTTTCACTCCAGAGGAAGCAACCAAGGTTTTAGAGAAGAGACTGCATGTTATTAGCATAGATACAGGGAAACCTTGTTTTATTTTCAGAACAGTTAAACATAATTGAATGTGCAGAGGACTGCTTTTTAATTGTTAACTGCAGAGTCCATATTCCTGCTTTAGTTTCAGGATACTCTTTTATTCGTTGAGTTATTCTGTTATCTTGACATATATGAATCTAATTTATATAATTCTAACCAATTCTGCATAATGTGATTTTCTATCTTCATATTTTTTTCCTTTATTCCTCATTTTAATCTTAGCTATAAGTGTTGTCTACTACAGTAAAAAAAAACACAGAATTTAACATTGAACTTGACTAGTTAAGGGGAAAATATATCAGAAAGTTATGACTATCATTCTTTTTAAATCATAAAATCTTGCATAAATTTATTGTTAGATTATATCTTTTACTAAGAATGCATTAATAGATCAGGAAACTTATTTTTTTTAGTTCACATCTTAATTTTTTTTTTTTTTTTTTTTTTTTGGCCAGTCCTGGGCCTTGGACTCAGGGCCTGAGCACTGTCCCTGGCTTCCTTTTTGCTCAAGGCTAGCACTCTGCCACTTGAGCCACAGCGCCACTTCTGGCCATTTTTCTGTATATGTGGTGCTGGGGAATCGAACCCAGGGCCTCATGTATACGAGGCAAGCTCTCTTGCCACTAGGCCATATCCCCAGCCCCGACACACATCTTAATTTTTTAGCACCTTCTAGTTTAAATATATTTGTATGACTTACATAAACTTAAGGATAATAACTTAATGTTCATAGAAATTGTAGATTCTTAGCCTGATCACTTAACTCCTGATTTCAAATCTACATGAGAAAGTTGAAAGAAAGGCATAAACTATACATATTTCTCATCCATTAGATAGAGACTTCAGAGATGTTAATATTCAACACGGGTCATAAAAAAGAAAGGAAGAAGCTATATTTTAGGATGTGAAATTTTTAATATTTAATAATCACCTTAAGTATAATATGTTTATTTCATTATTTTATTTTCTGGAGTCTGTAAATAAAGTTCTTAAGAGGTTTAACAAGATCCAACTAAGTTGGGCTATCATAGTTACTAAACATAGTTATATATTATATTATATTATCTTTGCTGTTTTCTTACCTTGGAGCATGTGAACATTAGTAATAGGTGATTCATTACCAATGAATTAGGTGTGATTTGAAAAATAATCTATATGCCCTGACGCATCTTTGCCTTTCTCTTTCTTTTTCAGATCCCAGTTAGCTCAGAAATTACCTACAGAGTGTAGTTTGTGTGTGTGTGCCTGTGTTTGTGTGTGTGTGTGCCTGTCTTGGTGCTGGAACTCTGGGCCTGGGTGTTGTCCGTGAGCTGCTTTTGCTCAAGGATAGCACTCTACTATTGGAGGCACAGCTCTCCTTCTGGCTTTTTTTTTTTTTTCTTCTTTTGTAATTAACTGGAGACTAGAATCCACAGACTTTCCTGCCCAGGCTGTCTTAGAATCATGATTATGGCTCCCTGCTAGAGTATACTTTTTTTTTTTTTTTTTGCCAGTCCTGGGGCTTGGACTCAGGGCCTGAGCACTGTCCCTGGCTTCTTTTTGCTCAAGGCTAGCACTCTGCCACTTGAGCCACAGCGCCACTTCTGGCCATTTTCTGTATATGTGGTGCTGGGGAATCGAACCCAGGGCCTCATGTATATGAGGCAGGCACTCTTGCCACTAGGCCATATCCCCAGCCCCTAGAGTATACTTTTTGATGTTCATTCCTTTGTGGAAATTTATCCTGATCTTCTCTGGAAAGTTCAAAATGAGATTTTAAGACTTCCCTCCTTCCCTCCCTCCCTCCCTCCCCTTCCCTTCTTTTCCCTTCCCTTCATCTCCCTCCCCCTCTCTTCTCTCTGTCTCCCCCCTCCCTCTCCCTCTCCCTCTCTTTTTCTCTTTAAAATTCCTATTTTATAAATGTAGAGATTGAAGTATTCCTGGAGCAGATTGTCTTGGTGACAGTATATTGTACCAAACTAACCTTCATTTTCTTCTTCAATAAAAAATTTTCATTTTCAAATGTGTTATGCCTTCATAAAGTTATAGGATTATAAATCAAGAAATGTGAAGAGTTAAAGAAACAGTTAATAATGCTTTAAAATGCTTCTTTTTAATCCTAAGTGACACAAATCTCCATCCTCTGTTCAAGGAGATGTTGTCAGTTTAGAAGAGACTTATACAGTAAGATCAGACTGTTATTTAGGAAGTGTAGTGTTTATGTATACACTCTTATATACACTCTTACCATTTTGCCCAAGTTAACATTATTCAAATTTGTTCTTTTGGCTCAAATACAAAAAGTAATCAAGTTTAAGCACTGCTTAGAGTTGGCAGTGAGTTTTATCAACCATTTAAAAATATGATAGGTTTGGATTTTATCACTTGAATAAGTATTCCAAATAAGCCATGAGTACATCTTCTACAATCAAAGCTTTTTTCAAGTTCGGTAAAGCACTAAAAGTTGAGGTATTTTTGTGACAAATCTTTGTGTTTTCCTGTGGTTTTCCTTAAAAAGCTATTTTTTTAGAGACTTTTGCCAGTTAATTGAACAGATATAGATATATAGGCTTAACAAGTTACCTTACATATGTTTTAATTAATCAGTCTAATTAATTAGCCTGCCTATACTGGACAAGAAGTTCATATAGATGAACATTTAACAAGAGCTCTGTTATCAATATATAAAAGTAATGGAGGGCTGGGAATATGGCCTAGTGGCAAGAGTGCTCGCCTCATATACATGAAGCTCTGGGTTTGGTTCCTCAGCACCACATATATAGAAAATGGTCAGAAGTGGCATAGTGGCTCAAGTAGCAGAGTGCTAGCCTTGAGCAAAAAGAAGCCAGGGATAGTGCTCAGGCCCTGAGTTCAAGGCCCAGGACTGGCCAAAAGAAAAAAAAAAGTAATGGAGCTGTTGATAGCAACTCAGAAGGTTGAGCTCTGAGGATAGAGGTTCAAAGCCAGCCCAGGCAAGAAAGTCCTTGAGATTCTTATCTCTAATTAACCAGTAGAAATCCTGAGAGTGGGGCTATGACTCAAACTTAGGGACAGAGCCCAGACCTTGAGTTCAAGCCTCAGGCTGACACAAACAAACAAACAAAAAACAATAGGAAGTAGGCAGGTGAAGGTAAGTTGAGAAGCTAAATGGAGCTATGACTCAAGCTCAGGGATAGAGCCCAGGCCTTGAGTTCAAGCCTCAGGCTGACACAAACAAACAGACAAAAAACAATAGGAAGTAGGCAGGTGAAGGTAAGTTGAAAAGCTAAATGGAGCTATGACTCAAGCTCAGGAATAGAAAGCCCAGGCCTTGAGTTCAGCCTCAAGTTCAAGCCTCAGGCTGACACAAACAAACAAACAAAAAACAATAGGAAGTAGGCGGATTAAGGTAAATGTTGAAGCTAAATGTGTTATAGGTTACAGAAGCTAAATAAAAGATACAGGTTTGAAAATTGTGATTTACAATAGAAGATTTCAGGGAAATTTTATATGACACATAAGACATGTTCCGTTTGCTATTCCTTGTTGCTCTTTGATACTCTTGAGCTTCCTTGTTGGAGGTCCATCTGAATTTTGAACATCTCAAGTCCTTGAAATAATACATGTACACATACACATACATGCCTCCCACATATATCTGTAATGTACATATAATATTTATTTTATGTGTTGCATATATTTGTTAAATATAATACATATACAAATATGCATACCTATACATACATATATAATGTGTTTATGGGTACAGGTATATATGTTGATTCTTATGTATGTTTGTGTCTCTCAGATTTTCAATATGATTTGACATCAACTACCAGTCAATAATTAATTGCTATGTGCATTATGAAGAATGGTTTGGAGGTCTGGGGTATAACTTTCTTCTGTGCAAAGGAGTTGCTTATGGATAGTATGGAAGGCAGGAAGGCTGGGGTTCTAATGTGGTCTAATGAAAATGACCTCCTTTTCCTAAAAACTAAATCCCTGGACCTGAGTAAATTAATTAGTCTATAGGAAATTTCTAATTCTGTAATTCTTTTCAACACTTGAAACTTTTTGAATTATGTTCCCTTTCATATATTTTGGAATGACTTTTTTACCTAATTATAAGGATTTTCATATGCCTAGAGAAGTAAAATGTGATTTTTGAAGGTTTTTTTTTGTTTAATAACAGTGTTTAATCTATCTTGCATGATAGATTAGAAATGATTTTTGTATTCTTGAATTTTTCTACATTAAATGTTTATTTTACAAGTACAGTGAAATCATTTTTGTGTGGGGAAGGAGCTTAAGCTTAAAAAAAGACAACACAAATATTACTTAAGATAAAAATGGTTTGTTACTTTTATGCTATTGCATTTCTTTGAGAGAAGATGACCTCCATTAAAACCTTCAGATGGAATGACATAGTTCCCTATTGCCTATGACAGTGACTCCCAGAGTCTATGACAACATAGACTTTGTCCTAAAAAGTCCTATAGTGATATTTCTGCAGATGTGTCTATATTCACATTGTACAAATGGTATATACGCATGTGCAAAGATAATCATTATTATTACAAATGATTATATTAATTTCATTAAGAAATGGTTTAATAAGTTAATGATATGATTTGCAGCCAAGTTTAAAAACTCCTACTTCATGGGACATAAAATTTTAGTTCTACAACATTGGGTTTAAAGAAAGCTTGTCAAGCCACCTGTTTGGGAGTAGTTATCATTAACCTAGAAAAACTTCAGAAGAGGAAGGATCCCAAATCATCAGTGGATTTTAATCTTTGGTGTAAAGATAGAGTAGAAAAATGCCACAGGCAGTAAAGGAAAGAACTGAAGAAAAGGATATTAGATATCATAGAAATAAGCTGAGGATGATCTAACAGCACTAGAACTTTGCAAAAAGTTTAGAACAACCTATAGCAGACTAAGCTACATGCAGGTCTAAAAGTTAGTTAGGGCAATTGATGGGTAGCTAAATAATAGTTAAGATTCCATACCGAGGTGATGGAAAGACCCCATTATATTTTTCTGTGTCTGAGAGATTAAGCTGGTTTGTTAAACTATTGTGGTAATTTTAATGTTTTGACTGATTGGATATTTGCTTTTTTCAACTAATATGACAGTAAAAAACCTAGTCTAAAGTAGGCCTTACCTGTAGCTGACATTTGAGCTACAGAAGCACAGTCAGTTTAGAAATCAGATATCTGATAGGTTGACTGTTTTCATTAAGTACAGCAAAAGAGTTCAGTTTGAGATTTTCTAAGAAGCATTGGAGGAATTGGTTATTATAAAACATAAGATGGCATGCCTAATAGACTAACATGTCAAGGTGCTTGATACATGATCTGTTCTTAGAAAGTTCCTTTCACCAATTATAATTATGTATACTAGGAAAGAAAGCAGAGGGAATGTAGAAAGAAGGAAAAAGGAAAGGACTGATAGAGGGTAGGAGAGAGGAGGTTTCACAGTAGTACTTACTACTACATAATATATTTTCAACATTTTAGGTGCTATCTTTAAAACATTTTTATTGGCTATCATAATTTTAAACACTTGGATTTTCTCCCCATTTGGATGAATTATTAATGTTATATTCAATCCACCTGTTTATACTTCCACAAGGCCAAGATGACATAGGTGATCCACCATATCCTGCTACTGGTCAGGAAATAGAGGATCCCACTCATTTTATTTTCTAGGCTAGCTTTGAACTTCCATTCTTCTGATTTCAACCTACCAAGTAGCTAGGATTACAGGTCTAAGTCACTGGCACTTGGCCTTATTTCCATTTTAGAGATGGAACTGTGACTTTTTGAATCTTAGGCACATGTATATAGAAGAAAAAAAAACGTGTTTCTTAGTAAAATTGAACTTGATTCCTAGGCAAAAGATCTTTTTCCTCAGGATGAAATGTATATAATGAATACTCAGCAAAAGTCACATGATAGGACTTCTCTACTGACTGGATTCTTTTTATTGGTAGTTAATTTTTGTGTTACACTCTTTATCTTGGCCTTAAACATTTTTCCTTATCATTAGCATTTGAAGCCAAAATGTAATACTGAGTAACAATTTTAATCCTTTTTTAAAAAATGCTAGAACTGGAGGTTTTTTCTTTTACTCATGGCTAACATTTTACCACTTGAGCTGTTCCACGACTTCTAATTTTGCTGGTTAACTTGAGATAAGAATGTTTTACACAAGTAAGTCATATCCCCAGATCTCAGCCTCCTGAGTAGGCATGAGCCACCAGCATCTAGACTGTGGCATCTATCTCCTAAATAGTTCAGTATGGAATTTTGTTTAATGGCTAGTGGCACATGTTCCATTTTTGTATATTTGGAATTACTTTTTTCCCCACAAATGAGGAAATTTGATATGTTTTAAAATAAATATGGTGACATCTCCAAATGACCTAAATAGGTTGCTGTGAAAAATTTATGGAATGACTAACCACAGACATTGATTTGTTTGTTGTTGAGAAAGTCTAGAACTATTTTATTTGCAACATGACCTGCTCTGGGTGGGTGGATACACTTGAGTGCTCTTTAATCTTGCACAAAATGTTTGTTCCTTGGTTGGGAAGTTATGAAGTGAAACCTGAAATAAATTACCAAAGTCCCATTAATTTTATTATGTTTAAAAGAGATGTAATCTACTACTGCTTAGCATAAATCTTTTAGTAAACTAGAAACTGTGCCCACTTTAACTTTTTTTTGTCTTTTGTTGTCACAGTTGGTTGATAACAAAGTTCAATGTCTGAGGTTGATTCTTCATGCCTTTCTGGTCCAGTAAATAAAGAAAATTGTGCTATGTGTTGCCAAAATACTGGACTTTGGTTATTCTTTTGGCACCCACTCTGGTTGTGATTTAATTGATATCACCATTTCCAAGGTGGCATTCTATTATCTTGCTTCTTTATATGTAAGGGAATTAAAAGCATACATATCCATAAATGCACATACATGCTCAGAAACATTTACTTTATGAAGTATCCAATGCATACAGTTAATTGAACATATAAATAAACTTCTCTTTTATTCTTCCTATACCAAATATGCTATTTGTACTTAAACTGCCCTGGACCAAAAAATATCGGCACCTCCAGAGTGTCTCTGCCAATTTTAGTCACCATCCAATGGTGGTTGCTTGAGTTTTCTTTCTTTTTCAAAATCTGTTTTTCAAAAAACTGTTTTTTATGTTGTTGTTGTTTGTGAACTTGAGATTTGAAAGTGCTTGATCTGTTGAGTCATACTACAAGCCATTCTGTGTGCATTCTGCTTCTGAGATAGGCTGTTTTAAAACAACTTTTCCAGAGCTGATGTTAACATTCAAGGTCCTCCTGTCTCTACTTCCCAAAGAGGCTCAATTACATATAGCTGCTACCTCACCTGGATATTTTGTTGTTTTTTTGCCTTTGCTAGTATGTCATTCAGTCACATGCCACATTTCCTTTCATGTCTGATACCACTCACTCAGTAGGTAAATATTATATATTTCTGTCATAGGTGTTTAAAATAGCTACAAAATTAGGAAAGATTCATGGATACCATAGAAATATCCGCAAGGTAAAGTAAGATTAAACACTGATAAAGTTCACTGTAAGTAAAGAAAGGTCACTTGTACTTTCATGGTTTGAAGCCACTAAATACTTTTTGTGGGTTTTCCTGTTTGTGTATCTTTTCCTGTTTTCCTGCTAAGTATATAATATTGCTTTATCCAAGAGGCAGAGAAATTTGGAGTTCTTTGAGTACTGGCCTTTCTTGCCCTTTTTCAGAAGGAGAGTAGAAACAAGAACTATATATCTTTTTCATGATAAATTTTCATGCAGAAGATTTGGGTGCTAACAGATTCTAATCTTTTTAGTGATGGTTCTCAATAGCTTCCCTCGGCTTACCAATGACCTACTTTTCAACAAGGCCCTATCCAGTTTTTATTTTCCTATTTAATTTTAAAAAGGTTACATGGAATGCTTTATAATGTTACCAATTGTAGTTTTCTGGCTACTCAGCATATATTGGGTACAGTTGACTCTGTTTTGTGTTTGTGTAGCTTTTTTGAAGAGCTCAGAGTTTGCCAGAAGAATTGCAGTTTCTACTTGTCCAAAGATCATTCCTGAATACTTTCTGTCCATTTTTATTATTCTGTTAGATCTTGTCTATTCTGTTAGATCATAGTGATTGTGTGGTTAGTCTAGATCGAAAGTAAACAAACCATGGGGAAGACAAGACATCTAATTCTATAGGCAGTTGCCCACTGAGGATTTGCGTTCTTTAAGTGGGCTTGTGCTGGTTCATATCCTTACATGTGTGGACTTCATGTTACTGTACCAAGACTGTGTTTTTCATATGGCCTTAGAATATACATATATAATTTAAAAATCAACTTGCCTTAGCCCCTATACATTGCTCATTATTTTTAACCATAAAAATGATTGTTCATATACAGTGTTTGTGATGTAGGCCTTAAATTTTATTTATAGTTTTGTCTTCTCTGTGTGGCAGATAAATGAGAACATTAGGTGAGGAAAATCATAAACATTGATTTACAAATCAATTTACAATTAAATACCTTTTAAACGAAACATGCAAACCTATCACTTGGTTTATAGGGATTTTTTGTTGTTTATTTCTTTTCTTTTGTCAGTTGTGTGGCTTGAACTCATAGCCTGGGCACTGTCCTTGAGTTCTTTGGCTCAAGGCTAGCGCTCTACCATTTTGAGCCACAGCTCCACTTCTGATTTTTGAGTGGGTTAGTTTGAGATAAGAGTGTCACAGAGACTTTCTTGCTCCAGCTGGCTTCAAGCTGTGATTCTCAGATCTCAGCCTTCTGAATAACTAGGATTGAAGGCATGAACCATCAGTGCCTGGTGCTGAGGCCTTCTTGATGGAGCTTTATCTTATAAGAAAATAGTTTACTTAAATGGCTTAAATAGCAATAGCTTATTGAACAGATTTGTAAGATTTCTGTGAAATGGTTAGGTTACATTGTTAGCACTGTATTTGCATGTAGATAGTAGATACTTTCAGGATTTAATTCCTTATTTTCATAAAACATGACCTGTAATAATTGATACATATTACTGTGTGGGTAAGCCAAAATAAATTGACCGATGTCTGATAGCTTATTCTGTACTGAGTTTTACTTACCTGTTTATGTCTGCACATTCAGAAACTTTACTTAACTGAGATTCATTTTTGAATGTGTTTTGAAGTAGGATGAATATGTCATAACACACATGCACATGGTAACAGTTATTCTCATTTATTAAATTTAATTTTGTGTTTTCTCAGATCTGAGATGCTTCTTTTACCAAAGCTACCATTTCTATAGCATTTTGGAATTTCATCCACAGCCCTGGGAGGCACTGCGATACAGTAGTTAAGAATGCTTGCTCTGGCGCTAGATGTTTTTTGGCTTTGATACTAGTTTATTGTGTGAGCATGAACAACATATTGGACATTTTTATCCTTCAGTACCCCCATTTGTAAAATGTGGATAAACACTATAATAAGGTATGTTGTTGTGAAGACTAACTTGGTATATGGGTATATAGAAATTACTTTCATGTAATGCACAAAATGTTTGATTTTTGAAGATTGTTGCATTGCTTTATACAAGCACAGTTAATGAAGGGAAAATGCAATTGCTTTAATAAATTTGTGCAGTTAATGTGGGAAGGCTTTGTTCTATATTATGTTCAGCATTAAATAATATGTATTTAATGAACTACCTACACCAGTGCTCCTCGAACCACGCTTGGAAACTACAATTGAAAGGCAAATATCTTCACCGTCTTCCTTATAGTCTAACAGATGTATGTGTAGGTCGATATACTCCCACCATCTTTGGAATTAGGAATAGGGATTAGTGTGCATAAAGTGTATTCTCCTGATGATTTAACCAGAGAATAGTAGATTATTCGAGTGGAACTAGTCATCTGTCTTTTCCTAGGTTTTCGTCTTGTTTCTCTAATTTTATTTTTTGATGTCCTGCTAAGAAATCATGCATTGAAGTGTGTGTTGTCCACATGCACATGTGTGTGCATGCACACACTCCCCCCCAAATATACATTGAGATTGGCTGATACCAAGTGAGCATAATTTGTCATCTTTGGTTGATAATCAGCATATTTTCAACAGGAATGAAGGTGGATTTGGTGTTATCATTGTTGTGATGATTTATTGACAGATGAGGGAATGTGTTTTTGTTGTTGTTTTTTTTACTTTATAGTCATTCTATTCTGGTCATGGCTTATTTTTTCTTAATTTCAACATATAGTTTATGAGTACAGTGCATCTTGACCAATGTGACCCCTTTCATAATTCTCCCTATCTATGTGTCAGACCCTGTTCTAAACACTTAACATTTATCAATTTATTAAAAAAATTTGCACATTATGTATCTTGCATGTCAATATGAATGGGTTAACCAAGGTGTTAGAGCTTCTTATTACAAGTAATGGAGCTAGGATTTATATCCAAGTAGCCTGATGTCAGAGTTTACATTCCTGGGCTTGATATATATTTGAATTCTAGTTAGAGGGGAAAAAAACCCCTTCAGATTTACACTCACTCATTTCCATTATTTAATACATTTGAAGATCACCGGGTCATCACTTCCTTTTGTTGTGAAGTATGATCACAAAAGGAACATGTAAAGCATATGTATATGCCTTAAAGAAGAAAGTATATAAAAATCATCAGTATAGCCACCAGGCAGATTAACAAGTAGTATATTGCTACTATAATGGACATCCCAAGAATACGTCTCTATTCTCTTCTATTTTTCCCCCTTCCTTCCTGACACAATTACTATCTTGAATTTCCAAATATGTATTCATTGCTTTTCCTTATAGATCTATTGTCTATGTATGTATTTGTTAAATATATATGTACATAAGCACACGGGTATGTTTTATATACATATATATGTCATTTGATAGAAGTATAAATACATAAAATATTTTTCCATGACCTTCTTTTTCTGCTTCTTATTGCCTATAGGATACAGTTGAGCTGTGTAGCTATAATTTGCTCATTTTCATTCATGTAGAGCATTTCATGCTATGAATATGGTATAGTTTTCTTACTTGGTTTATAGTTGATAGGCTTGGATGTATAGGTTCAGATTTTTGCTGCTGTCCATATTCTGATACATGCCAGTAGGGCATGAATGCTGGAAATACTCAAGGGTTGTGTTTTTTCAAACTTGAGCTTATATAAGAATCATCAGAAAGCTTGTTAAAACAAACCCTACTCTCTGAGCTTTGATTCAGTAAGTCCACAGTGGAGTCTGAGAGTTCTTATGTCTAGCAAACTCCCAGGTGATGTGATGTTTCTCTGTTCTGGGTATGTACCTAGGAGTACAATTTCTGGATTACAACCTGTGTACAGGTTCACCTTTAGTAGCCAATATAGGAGAAATTGTCAAATGTATCCATCAAACATTATATACATATATTCTTACAGTTTGTTTTAATCAAATTTCGAAACTTCTAAGTGGCTTAGATGGTGATATCTCATTTAGGTTTAAATATGAGTTCTGATTGCTAATGAATTTGAGCATGTTTTTATGTGTGTTTTAGCCCTTTATTTCCAGGATTTTTAAAAATTATCTTTAACTTCTACAAAGAAGTTGGCATTTAACAAAGCTCAGTTTATGAGTATAATGCACCTTGATCAATGTCGCCCGTTTTGACATTCACACTCATTCCTCCCCAAACCACCCCTTCTCTCACTCTTAATTTTGTAGGATATACTCTGAATTGGCTGCATTCTCTCCCTCTTATTTTTGTCATTTCTTTAGTGAGATGATCACTGCCCAATTGAGTGAAGGTCATAACTTACCTTACGTTTGTTGCCCATTCCCTTTGCCTAACAACTTCTAAGACTCGTAAGAAGATGACTGCCCAAGGATTTCTAGCCTTCTTCAAAGTGGATGTATGGTATAGAACTCATATTTGCTGAGGGCTTACTCTGTACTCAACCAACCAAGCAAAGACAGTGATCTTTGCAGTGTTTCATGAATCCATATGTCAATCCTTTTTTTTTTTTTTGGTAACAGCCCTAGATACTTCTTATAAATCTTCAAGATAGTCAATCCATTGGAAGCAAGATAAGTCTCTTCTAGATGTTTCTAAACTGCCACCTTGAGCAAGATATGGGCTTTAGAAGGAAGGCATCAGCCATTTCAGTTTCTGTGAATATGTTGCAGCTTTTGAAGGGAGCTTCTAACAGACTGAGGTAGATGTGGAATAAATTACTCTTGAGCTGGATTGATTCTGCCATTGGCCATGCAGCTGTGTAGAGATGACTTAAATAGATCCATGTATATGACCAAGGGTTGACAGCTTCTGTAAACTGTTCTTATTCTTTTGACTTTAACATTAACTTGGTCCATAATAGAACTCACCCAGTAAACTAGGGGTATACATGTGGGTTTCTGTTTCCCAAAGCACTTACAGAGTCTTGGTGGTCAGCTCTCAGGTCCTCAGTGACCTTAATAAGCACCTGCTCGGGGCTGGGAATATGACCTAGTAGTAAAGTGCTTGCCCTGTATACATGAAGCTCTGGGTTCAATTCCTTAACACCACATATAGAGAAAAAGTCAGAAGTAGTGCTGTAGTGCTGTGGTTCCAGTGGTAGAGTGCTAGCTTTGAGCAAAAAAGAAGCCAGGGACAGAGCTCAGGCCCTGAATTCAGGCCCCAGGAATGGCAAAAAACAAAACAAAACAAAACAAAGCACCTGCTCATATCCTTAATGGTATATAACCATGTTATTTGGTCTGACTCTCTTTTTTACTCCCTTCCTCCCTTGCTCCCTCCCTCCTCTTTCCTCCCTCACTTCTTTCCTTTTTATTTTTTATTTTTTTTGCAGTAACCCAACTCCTTGCATATGCTAGGTGCCTGGGCCATTAGCCAACCTAATTTCCTTTTGCTTTTTAGCTTTGACCTTTTAGTCCTTGGTAGAGTTTTCAGTTTGTGAGACATTTTGTTGTCTTGGAAAGTTCCTAAACAAAGTGTTTCTCACCCTTCAAAATTCTGGACAAGAAAGACAAAAGAATCAGAAGATGGAGAACCAGAATACAACCTTTGTTAATGACAGTGACCAAGTCAGTGAATGTAGCTTCAATGTATGGAATTAATGATTCCTCACATGCCATCTTCGACAGCTTAGGATAAGGTCATCCCTCTCCTTAGGACCAGTGGTATAATTATACTGGCACTGACTATAACTCTGTGTATGTGTGTGTGTATGTGCACGCACGTGTGTGTGTCTATGTGTGTATAACAGCTGATGAGACAACTGTAGTCTATATGCTTCTTTTATCCAAACTGGCCAGAGAAGTAGACACAGCTCACAAATATCATTTCTAATTTAATCCCCACTCCACAGAAGTAGGGAATAAAGGTTCTATGAAACTGGTCTCAGATTTTGGAATCAGCATTGAGCTCATATTCTTAACTACCAAATATGTTCTCAGGAACCAGTATGGTGACTCCTCTCAGTGGGGAGATAAACATCATTTAGGAGAATTTTACGTCCAACTTCCTGATGTCTTAGGAGGTCTACAGCTACTACTAAGAGTCCCAAATGGGTTATGTAAGATGATTGTAGCCATCATTTTAACATCCTATTAAGTTAGAGAACAGACAAATCTCTGCTCTTATATGTGTTATCCCAGACAAAAAATGATTCCCAAGAACCTGCCCTTTGTGTTCCAGAGATTATAGTAGGTAGTTCATGATACCTTCAGAAAAGCTTGAGAGAGTCCAAAAAATGTTCTCTATTTTAACCTTTTCTGGACACTAAGCTAAGCCTCTTGTCTGTAATCTACTACTGTTAAATTTTAAACAGAGTTCAAAGGTGAAAGTGTTGCAACTTGAAGATACTAAACATACTGGATGAGACCCGGAAACAGTATGAAAACGATGGACCAAAGGACAACATCTCAAATGCCAACTTTCCGAAAGAAAACCCAGTATGACAAGTGGATCCCTTTTCCCTAGACAGTAGTAACCCAGGCACTGAACTTAATCTCCCAATGTGAGCTTCTCAGTTAAAAACTCAGCACTTCTGAATGCCCTTTCTCTTTGTGCCCTTGAGTCTGACAGCCAGTGAAGGCTTCAGTGAGGGCTCAATCTGGTGAATTACTGGTGGACGTGCTGTCTGGGGAGCAGCTGTTCACAGCCTCTGGTTACATTGGCTTCAATGGCACTGTGGGATTCTTTACCAAAGCAGGCTGGCTATCCGGTAGATTTCTCCTTCATTCGTAAAGAACATCCAGACTACTCAGTGGGAGTTTGACCTTGACCTATGGTCAAGCCATGAGAATCTAAGATGTGTCCTTCTCCACCCTGAATGGAGAGTGGAATTTGAGGCTGAAGCTGCCAATCCTTTGCAGCATTCTGCTTGTCATGAATAATTTAAAATGAGAGCCTTGCTAAGGCTTTTGAGCTCATTGTCATTTAAAAATAGCAAATATTTTTCTGTTCACTAGTCTTCAGGCAGTAGATATTAAATAATCCAATTTTTTTGGTACCTCAGCTGCTTCTACTTGTGCAGGTCAGGACCCACCAGAAGTCCTGTATTAACTAATTCTCTGTACTAAGACCAAAAGTGTGTGCCATTCATTAAGGTTACTGTAAATCCTTCCGTTTCTAAGATTCTTTATTTTTGTTCTAAGACCTACTTCTCTAAAAACCACTTCTCTGGAGAGTAGACCACAGTATGCTCTGGTCACATATCAAGATCAAAACACCTTGTGGTTTATTTTATTTTATTTATTTATTTTTTTGGGGGCCAGTCCTGGGCCTTGGACTCAGGGCCTGAGCACTGCCCCTGGCTTCTTCCCGCTCAAGGCTAGCACTCTGCCACCTGAGCCACAGCGCCCCTTCTGGCCGTTTTCCATATATGTGGTGCTGGGGAATCGAACTGAGAGCTTCATGTGTAGGAGGCAAGCACTCTTGCCACTAGGCCATATTCCCAGCCCACTTGTGGTTTATTAATTAAAGCTTCTTGAAGTTAAAGTCACCTACCTAACCATAAAAAACAGCCAATGCACAATAAAGACTGCAAACCACCAACTTAAAAATATCCAGGATCTGAGTAACACACCATTTCCTTCTGCCTGAAACTTGAGTCTCTCATGAGCACTTTGTTCCCCAACATTGGGACTCAATTTTTTTCTTCTGTATTTCTTAAGGTCCTCAGATGGTTCAGTGAATGCTAAAATCTTTGAAGAGACCCACTGAATAGGAGGTCTCCTTTGGGCCCAACTTCTGACTCTCTGAAGAGTCAGCAGATAAGAGAGAAAAACATCACATGGGTTCTGATAAGTGCAAGACTAGAGGGCAAGTCTTCATTCTAAACCTGAATTACTAAATCACAGAATTCCAAATATGGCCCTCCCCCAAGGCTGCAGGGACTGCAAACTCCCAGCATGGAAAATGAGGTAATCACGCTTGTTTTCTGAGGGCTAGGCACTCCCAGGTGAGAGAGGAAACAGACAGGTTGGGCACCAGATGCTCAAATTGTTCTTTCTAATGCAGCCTTCTGGCAAATTCAGTCCATCCTTCTCTTCTCTAGAAAAACAATTTACAAGCTTTTTAGTCTCTGGATTCTTTTACATTCTTAAGATTTAAGTACTCCAGTGATCTTTTAAAATATATGTAGTATCTGTTAGTCTTCACCACAGAGAAATTAAATTAAGAAAAATTGAACAATATTAATCATTTAAAATATTAACTCATTGCATGTGTAACATAGATAGTATTTTTATGGGGGAAAAAGACTACATTTTCAAAAAAAAATCAGTGGCAGGAGTAGCATTGTACTTCTATGTTTTTGCAATATCTTTGGCTTCTGGCTTAGTGACAAGACTGCAGATTTTTCTTATCCACTTCCGCATTTATTGCATAAAGGTATCATATGCTACACTGCTTCTGGAAAAACCCACTTTACTCTTATGAAAGAATGGGAATGGAAAAGGCAAAGGATATTATGATATTATGAAAGTAGTTTGGCTTTTGCAATTCTCCTGAAAGGATCCTGGAAACTCTTAGAGGAGTTGTCATAATGAAGAGAAACATTGTGCAATGATTTTATTACCATATAGCCTATGTTATATCACATAACATTTGAACATCATATTTTAGGAAAAATCAATTATGGGAGCAGACGGGTATTTCACTTGTTCAGAATTCATGTGGAACAATTTCCAGGTCTTCAGCCAGTCTGCAAGGACCTTGTCATAAGAACTGTCTTCTTGGCATGGCTGGAGGGCAGAGTGGAAAGAGTGGGAAAGCTACAGTTAGAGGAGTCTAAGCATCAGGAAGAAAAGATCTATTTCCTTTACATAATATGTCCTATTTAGGTCCCTCCTGGCATCCACACAGTAGGAAGATGCTAGTCCTGGGCCTTTGAGTTGAAACTCAAAGTCTTCTCTGATCTTAGCAGGATAGCCTCTCAGTTATTGTGAATTGCTGACTTCCTTCTTTATGGCTTGATCTATTTGAACTACTTTGGACAGATTTCTGCTTCTGGAGCAAGTTAAGGAATGGCTTTGAACTCTAAAATTACTGACAGTGCCCTCCTTTTCACTGCAGCACATTTCGTGCCACAACTAGTATTTTCTCCCAAGAATATTATGATTATTGGGCTTTGTTTATCTTACCCTGGACTCCAAATTAGGTAAATTAACACGGTGGCTAGCTATTCAAATTAACTCAGAGTTATGTAGACTATAACCATCTGTAACCATTTTTACAAAGTGAAACCATACTCAAGGTTGTATGAATTAAGCCTAATTGTACATGAGTATCAAGGACTCCGGAGTACATGTACAAAGAGTATATTACAGAAAGACTGTAATTATTCTCTCATCAGTATCACAACTGAAAATTAATACTCAAGTCATGATTAGTACTTACTGCTAAATTTCCTTCTGTATTTTTAGGAGGATTTGGGGATGAGAGGGCTTTGATTTGAGTTGCATAGAAGCAAGATATTTCAACAGGGTTTGACCCGTTGTCTTCCTTTCCCCTCATAATGAACAGAAGCATTGGAATGGTTTTATTATATAACACATATCATATGAGTTTCATGTTTTAGGTAAAAAAAAATCGTGAGAGCAGGAAGAGTTTTTTTCTAATAGTTTGAACTTATATAAAACAGTTTGCAGCCCTTTAGCCAGTTATATATTATGTGTCATTACACATGGCTCCCTGCCAATGGCTTTCTAGAGTCATTGGGCAGTGGTTAAAGGTGATCCCCAAAGCTCTTTGGAACTATTTGAAAACCATACCTATGTTGATTGGCTAATCACCTAAGGCGAATTTCCTCTCATTTTGCTTCCCTCACTCCCCCCGCCAAAAAAAAAAAAGAAAAGGCACTGCTATTAGTACTATGGTGCTCTATTTCTGATACTATGCATGGAATCTACTGTAGCACACTTCCTGGCACACAGTTGGTACTCAGTAGATATTGGTAATCATTGATATTCTATGTAATCAGTTGAATGAATTCCCAAGTTGATTATAAATTCAGGCTAATGCCAAGTACTACACTATTTGACATTTTGATTATTACATACAGGCATGTTGCAGTCTCTGGTGAGTATAATGAGTTCACAATGAAGAATCAATCTAAGGTGGGATTGACCATCTCTTCTGGAATTGCCCTGGGCACTTCTGGAAGTCTTAATGACAGTTTAATTGCACAGCTGACTGTGCCACTGTCTAATGGTTGTGTTAAACTTTTAGTGAAGCAGACTATAGCATTGTTACTACCCATTCCATTAACCATGCAGTACACTTCATGTTAGCTCATGTCAGACTTTTGAGACTCTCAGAATCCTAGGAAGCCCCTAATACTCACATGAGAGGGGACCTGGGGCTATACAGATATATGTGAATGGCACTTAATGGACTTTTGTATATTGTCTCAAACTTCCATAGGCTTACCTCTTGGGAAGATGACATTCTAAACCATATTTTGTATGTTGGACTCAGACTTTATTCCATTACAAATAAACTTCTTTATGTGGTGCTGACTTGTGCTGACTTATGCCTTTCAGTACAGTTTCTCCGGGTTGTCAGGTTCCTGTGCCAACATCCAGGCTAAACCTTGATCATTCTATTTGTCCTCTTTTGACTAAAAGAAACAATAATTCAAAAAAATAATAGTGGTGCTAGAGATATCCAAGTGATATATTCTAATAATATACTTGGAACAAAGTAGGAACTCTCTGGAAGATGTGGCCTTGGGCAAGTGTTTTTGAACTTAAGTTCATCTAGAGTCCAACATGAAGGTAAAGAAAGAGTCCAAGACCCCCTGCAAAATTCTGCTCCCTCCAGACATGACAAAGAAGCAAAATATCCAGGATTAAGCTGCACATTTTAAACATGTTTCTAGGGACATGAATTTCTAAGTGTCATTAATGGCAGTAGAGACATAGAAAATATATTAAGAATGTCAGCAGCTCTTGAATAATCTTAACATAACCAACTTCATGGAGGCAGTCCTGTGAAATGTAAATAATTTGGTAAATGAATTTGCATGAATTGGATTAAGAAGTAAAATAAGACCAAATGTGTAGAATTGAGATTGGACCATTCCATAATTCTATTATGGAGCAGCCAACTAACCATGTTAATGGTGTCTTTGTTAGTTGTTTATATTTGCTTATAGTATTTGGAAGATGTCACCAGATAATAAAAGAATTGCCACAGTCATACCTCTCAGCCCACAAAGCATATATTATGAAAGGAATTCCACCTGCATTTACTTTTGTCCATGTTTGTGAGTGAAATTTCTTTTTCACAAAAAAGAGAAAATCTGCCTGGTGCAGGTGGCTCATGCCTGCAATCCTAGCTACTCAGGAGGCTGAGATTTGAGAATTGTGCTTCAAAGCCAGCCCTTGCATGAAAGGCCTAGAGACTCTTATCTCCAATTACCCACCAGAAAACAGGAAGTGGCACTGTGGCTCAAAGTGGTACAGCACGAGCCTTGAGCTAAAGAGCTTAGGAACGGTACCCACACTCAGAGTTCAAGCCCTGAGACAGAAAAATAAATAAATAAAAACCCCACAAAAAAACCTATAACCAGCACCATAGCAGTAGTGTAATAATTATCCCTTATGGCGAATCAACAATTACTTTTAAGTCCTCTTTTATTCTTCACTACAAACATCTTAAGGCTTGACTTTGTTTCCATTACTGTTATTATTACAGAGATTGAGGCTGGGATAGAGATGAGGTCTTTAGCTAGTCACTGTCAAATCAGTAATGTGGAGCAGGGGCTGGATTTAAACCTAAACAAATTTTCTGTAGATCCCTCAATCTTACACAAAGCTGCCTTTTTTGTTGTTTTATTTTGTTTTTGTTTTCCCTTGCAAAGAGAAGAGACACAAACACCTTAGGGGCATTTTTTTTCCTCCAGTTCAGTTAGCTGCATTTTATTATCAACTTCACAACAATCGATTGTGATTAGATTATGGCCATAGGATAACAGATTGTGAAAAAGGAAGAGATGAATGTTTGTGCAGAGACCAGTAGTTGATTAAGATCTTTGCGATAAAGTGGTTTAGGCTTTAGTTTTGCAGTTTTCCTAGAGAAAAAAGATAATGAATTTCATAAGTATGTGATATTTTCAGATGGGAAACTTTCAATTTTTATAAATGAACTGGATTGAGAATAAAGTGAGACAAGTGATGTAGAGGGTCTGTTCATTGTAACTCCACATGGAATATTTAAGAACTTGGATTTAGGAGGGAATTGGACGGAATTGGAAAGCAGATCCAGAGACCAAGCATAAGAACTAAAAAGAATAATGATAATGGAAACCAAAAAAACACAGTGGATTCCAGGCTTTAAACTATTGAGACTGTGGAAAAATTTTAACAAGAACAAAAAAATCCAAATAGAGAGGCTAATACTGACAGGCAAGCAGTACTCCCCAACTCCTATTACAGTGCTACCTTTTTAGACCAGGAGGTAGATCTTCAGCTCCGAAAGAGTAAATAGTTGTAAGAGGAAATTGAAACTCAAGATGGGTGAGCTGATTGTGTAAGGGTGCAGAGAGGCACTAAATGAGTTCAGATCCTCTGACCAGCATGAATCTCTGCTCTGATAGTCAGAGAAACTTCTTGACTGCTTGTCACTTTTGAGCAGTGGTGCAGAAGAGAATTCTGAAAGAATGGGCAATGGATGACTTCCCTATTAAAAGCCAAATAACAAAATGAAAAGGTGTAGTTTTTCAGTAAAAAAAAATAACATGGCATTTAGAAAGGACCATGCTTGTTTCTTTCTTTCTTTTTTTTTTTTTTTTTTGCCAGTCCTGGGGCTTGGACTCTGGGCCCGAGCACTGTCCCTGGCTTCTTTTTGCTCAAGGCTAGCACTCTGCCACTTGAGCCACAGCATCACTTCTGGCCATTTTCTGTATATGTGGTGCTGGGGAATTGAACCCAGGGCCTCATGTATACAAGGCAAGCACTCTTGCCACTAGGTCATATCCCCAGCCCCATGCTTGTTTCTTATTTGCTAAAGTTATTAGATATGAAGACTAGGACTAAAAAGTAGATTGTAGTTTCTAGAGTTCTGAAAGGTAACTGCAGACAAACATATGTTAAATATACAAATTTTTCTACCATATTTCTTGAATTTCTATAAGGGAGGCTGTTGGGATCCCAGAATTTGTCTTACACTTTATTTTTATTTTGTGGTGGTACTAGGTCTTGAACTCAGGCCCTGGGTACTATCTCTTAACTTTTTCCACTCAAGGCTCCCATTTTCCCACTTGAGCCCCATCTCCACTTAACATCTTTTTTTTTTTATGGTTATTTGGAGACAAGAGTCTCATAAACTTTCCTGCCTGTGTCTCTCAGATCTCAGCCTCCTGAGTAGGTAGGATTACAGGCCTGTGGCACCAGCACTCAGTGGATTTATGTTTTTGACAAGAGTTGTAATAAGGTTGGGAACTACCTGGATGTATGACAGACATCCCATGAGTTAGATTCATGGTGAAAATAAGTGTTAATCCACTATGAGTCAGAGCTGAGACAGTAAATGACCATGTGCGAGACACTCTCATGAGTGCTTTAGACATATTAACTGGCTTAATCCTCACACCTGCTTTTATGAGTGCTAGCATTAGTAATCTCACTTCACAGATGGGGGAACTATGACTTTTCTGAGCTCTCACGGACAGTAGTGATGGGCTGGGATTCAAAGCCAGGCAGTCTGGTGTACTTGAAGTCCATGTTGCTTGGCTCACAGCCCTGTGTCAGTAGGAAGGACCATGTGTGAGTATGTGGCATGCCCAGTCTTTAGCATCTGAGTTTGATTTTTACAAAACACTGGGGTCTATTACTGTACTTTCTTGGTGAATAAGGCTGGAAGGAATGTTTAAAATTAACTGGAATCATTTGTAGAGATATAATTTGAGAGAGCTAAACATAAGTGACTGCTCCTAGTAACCCAAAATCAGTAGCAGAGATGCTAGAAAATGGCCATGTTTTGTAAGCTTGGTTAAAGATGAGGGGTATTATGGTGGACTACAAGCTCAAGATAAATCAGTAGGTGCTTTGTTCCACTGTACCTTTTGCCTGGGTTGCACTTTTCCACTTCTTCCTCTTTGTTCTGGGGAAAATTTTTTTAAAATCATTTTTAAAGTCAAGGCCTAAATGTCACATCAGCCATGGAGTCTTCTTTGACTTCCCTGGGCAGATTTATCATCCCATTCTTTCTGCTTCTTTAGTACTCTGTTCCTGGAATTGTAATTTTGTGATTATCTTTTCTTGTTGGTGGCACCTGTGTCCAGAGTTGCACAGCTGGAATTGGGGCGGGAGGATATCATTTCCTCCCTTCCTCCTGTAAGGTCTACCCCTGGGAGGGCTCCATATTTAATCTGTCCACCTATTTAAGTCTGTGTCCAGTACCTGAGTTACCTAGGTAGTTGGCACACCTGGAGGCAGTTGCCTCGTTCTCTGAGGTCACATCCAATCTACCTGGCCAAATATCCCACCTTTTCCTATATAATCCGCCTCAACACAGTCCCCGTCTCTTTCCTTTTCTCTCTTGCTCTTTTCTTTTTCCTTCTTCTTCCCCTCTGTCTCCCATCACCTCCATCTTGTGTGGGCTGGCAGTTTGCTTTCCCCCCCAATAAACTCCTTTCTGCCTGAACCATGTGACTGGTTTCCTTTCCTGGGAACCTTACACCTCCCACTGCTAGTCTCTGCTGTCACTAAGCCCTGTCGATTTTAATTGTCTGCATATTGATAAAATCTGCCCCTTCTTCATCCCTGAAGTCCCTGTGCAGCATACATCCTAGTCAGTATGCTAACTCCTCTCCCTACTGTCATTTGTCAGCCACCCCCTTCGCTCAGGCCCAGGAAGCAATCAAAAAATTCTCTTATCAAACACAATCTTTCTGAGAACCCTCACCTCCCCTTCCTATCCCCCCCACTGACACCCAGTAGAGTAGCCCTCAACCATCTATAATCTAACCCTGTCTAACTCTCCAGTCTCAACTTTTGACTTCCTGCCTTGCTGCTTGGACTGCAGTGACACTGAACTCATTGTAATTCCCCAGGCACTGCTGCTTCTTGCTCATTTTGCTCAAGCAGTGAGCCTGGGATGGCTTCCCTGCCACCCCCAACCTTCTCTATGGCTATGTTTGGCTATGTCCCCAAGCCTGTTTGCCTGGGCTCCGGATTATCTATTTCTACTTCCATAGGAATCCTGGAATTTTTGAAGTCAAAGATTCTGCTTTATTCTAATTGATGTTCAGTGTTTTATTTATTTATTTTTCTTGAAAGAATTGTTGTAATTGGAAAGACTGAATTCTGTCTTTGCCTCTTTGAATGTGAGGTTTGGGGTATTTTGCTGATATTTTTGTCCCTTCCCTCAGTAGACCCCTATCAGAATTAAGTGAGATAGCAGTGTTGTCTAAAACTTTTACAGTTCCAATGATCTGCACATGGTAGTCTTGTTGCCTGTTTTTGTATGGTCAACAATTCTTTTCCACATTTTTACAAATGTGCCAATGTTTTTATGAAAACAAAATCAAAAGTGAAATATTTTTGACAGTAGACAAAATGAAATTCAAATCCTGGTGTCTGTAAATCAGGGTTTATTGCAATAATTCTATCCAAGCTCATTCATTTGCCAGTCTTCCCTTTCATTTCAGTTGTAGTGCTGATATCTTCAGCAGAGATCCCATGGCATACAGCACATACTGTTGGACCCTTAATAGGGAAAAGCTTGATGGCCTTGCTCTATCCAGATACAGGAAAATGCATGTCATTCACAAACTCCTCCTGTATGCATAGCAAGTTTGAAAAAGGAGACAAGAGACAATCTTTCCTTCATCCAAAACGTCATCAAGGGGTCTTGGCAGGGTGAGGGATTAATGTGAAAATATGCTACTACAAGGACTGCTTTGGCTTTCTGGAAAAGGATAGTCAAATAATAATTCAGAGGATGAAATAAGGTTATAGTGAGCTTCCCACTGATGTAGGGATGAAAGTGTATATATAAAAAATATGGTTAATCTAGGGCTGGTGGCACATGCCTGTAATCCTAGCTACTCAGGAGGTTGAAATCTGAGGATCATGGTTGAAAGTCAGCCCAGGCAGAAAACTCCCTGTGAGACTCTTATCTTCAATTAAACCACTCAAAAACTGGAAGTGGATCTGTGGCTCAAAGTGGTAGAATACTCGCCTTGAACCAAAGAGCATGGGGACAGTGCCCAGGCCCTGAGTTCAGGCCCATGACAACAATGACAACAAAAATCTGGTTATCATTTTATTAACTGGTGTTTATTGCTATTTTGGGTGAGATAGATCCTGTCCAATACATGGTAATATTTAACAACCTGCCTGGCCTGTACCCACTAGAAGCCAGCTTCCTCTGCTTAAGATGTGACAGCCAAAAATATATTCAGACATTTCCTGATGTACTCTGGGATCAAAATCTCCCCGGACTCGTGTAATGTGGATGCTTCAGTATACATTAGACTAAAGAACTTGCTGTGAGTCATTATGGAAAAGTTCAAGAGTAGATTCAGCTTCTCTGAGTAGTTTCTTGCTAACTATATAATCCCATTCAACTATAAACCTAGTACTAGCCCTGATCTTTGCCTGGGAGCACAGATGAAATATAGATTTACTAGCATGGTACTTAGCATAAAGAGGGCTACCATCTCTCTAGTGTGGAGATTTGTATTCATTCAAGTGCTTCCTTATTGATTGACCACATAAATTGGTTATATTGGACTAAAAGTCAGCTAGAGGGGGATTAATAATCAATTAGTAGATAAAAACATTTTAATAATTTCATGGAGCCTCTAAATTCATAACAGCATGGTATGTGTGGATCTGTTTTTGTCTTTGGAAAGAATTTAAAATAAACCTTTAACTGAAAATTTTGATACAAATACAAGGAAATGGGTTCTTAAAATGGTTAGGATGGGTCAAGAGGAGGGTTTTGGCACATGAAGAGAAGGTGAGGATAATGCAGTCAAAATTTAATGTATAGCCTGAAGAGAATTGAGGGAGGGGTGGATTGGGAAGGATGGGTGGCAATGTTGGAAGGCTGACATTGATGAAGATGCACTGTACTCATAAACTACTTTGTTGAAAAAAAAAAAGCAGAGATAAGCTGAAAAAAAATCTCCACACAATAGAGGGTCCCAGCAGATATTTATTATGAGTAGTCAAGAGCTGTTGGGAATGTTCTTTACAAACATTGTTTTGGCCATTCTTTGTCCCAGCATACTTAGACAGGTAGGGGCATTTCATAGTTGAGTAGCGTGAATACAGAGAAGCTAAGTAAGGAGTAATATATTGAGGACAGAAGGTCCTTTCTTTAAAATAAGTGGAAAATTGAAGATTAGAATAGCACAGCCACCTTATCCCTGATGCTCTTCAAGTGGCCTTTAAATCTCATTTCTTTAGGTTTGGACCAAGAGACTATTACTGCTGGTTTCATCTACTTTAGTCCAGGCAAGTCTTACAGTTGAAGAAAGTCTTCCTTCCATTTTTCCTCTGTTTTCAGACTTCATTTATCTCTGATTGCTTGCATATAAAATTGTACTGCATGTTGTTCTAGCCATCAGGCCAGATTAAATGATACTCATCTTTTCTATGTTCCTCCTACTGTTCCCTCCTGGCTCTCTGCTCTGCCCTGACCTACCTCACTGGCTAAATATTTCAGTCTTTTCCCTGGTTAGAGACCTGAGTTAGAGGTGACAAAGTAGACCTCAGACATCCTAGTGGCTTATAGGTTCTTGGCACCTTGGTTTCTTGTAATGTGGCCAAGTGGAAAGTTCCCTTTATTTGGCTAGATAAAATCAAAATCATTTTCTCACTGATTGATCATTCTTCCAAGCTGATAAAAGTGCCTGGTATTGTAATACCTCCTGGAGTCCCAAACTGGACAGATAATGGAAGCCTTACTTCCGAACTTTTCAGTTGTTGCCTAACATTTGATCTTTTTTATTATGAAATATAGAGAGCATATAGGTCCTAGGGAATAATATAATTTGTACCCATGGGCTTATAAGCTTATACATACATAGCTTCATATTTTACCTTGTTTTCTGTGTGTGTGTGTGTGTGTGTGTGTGTGTGTGTGTGTTTGAGAGAGAGAGAGAGAGTGAGAGAGAGAGAGAGGTATGTACCAGTATTTGGTCTTGATCTTAGTGACACACACTACTCTGTACCATTTTAGTCACTTTTGGCTTTTTGTTTTTTTTTTTTTTGTTTTTTTTTTTGGCCAGTCCTGGGCCTTGGACTCAGGGCCTGAGCACTGTCCCTGGCTTCTTCCCGCTCAAGGCTAGCACTCTGCCACTTGAGCCACAGCGCCGCTTCTGGCCGTTTTCTGTATATGTGGTGCTGGGGAATCGAACCTAGGGCCTCGTGTATCCGAGGCAGGCACTCTTGCTACTAGGCTATATCCCCAGCCCTACTTTTGGCTTTTTGCTGGTTAAATGAATCAGGGTACTTCCCAATCTAGCTTGGAATCACAATTCTTAGATCTCAGCCTCCTTAGTGACTAAGATTACAAGTGTGAGCTACTGGTGCACAACTATGAGATTGTTTCTGAAAGGGATGAATTATGACATAAAAATTTAAAGCTACTTGTATATTTTTTCTGATGCCTATCTTATTTTTCTTCCCTCTGGGATTACTACTATTACTAACAGGTACATTTTTTAATATTCTTTTTACATGTGTATGTCCATAACATTGTGCTATTTTTTTGTATTTACATTTTACATAAACAGAATCATTATTCATACTTTCTATTCTATGGCAAGATGTATCTTGCTCTGGGTTTTGCCTTGTTTGAATTTGGAGTACCACACAAATAGATTTTTGAACTTATTCATAGTAATAGTTATCCCTAGGTTGATCATTTAATTTCTTTTTCTGTCTTATGTGAGACTTAAATTGAATTGGCTCCTTTTTTGTTTGTTTGTTTTGTTTAGTTCTGTTTTTGAGATGTAGCCTTGTGGATAAATTTAGTTCTACTTCTTCAGTTTTAATATTGGTAGCTGGGTTTTTTTTTTGTTTTTTTTTTGGCTATGTGAAAATGCATTGGTCTATTTTCCTGCTGATGGACATTGATGATAGACATTTACACCCAAGGGGTCCATAGTCCTTCTTTAGTCACAATGTTGCTACCACCGTGCTTTCAGGGGACATTCCTGCTCATGTCTACTAGGTCTCCTAGCTTTGCTACGAGTTTACAGCTTTGGATTTGTGCACATTCTTCTTCACTGTATTGGCCAAGTTGCACTCTTAGGTGACTGAACCGGCTTCCACTCACACCTATGAAAAGGGGTCTATCTCTCTGTAGTGTGACTTTACACAATCTTGTCTTGCACACAACAGACTTAAAACTGTTCACGAATTTGATGGGTCTGAACTCGTCTAGTCTCTTACTATTGTTCAGAATAATATTTGAGATTAAAGACTGATATTTAATGTAGTTTAATTGTGTTCTTTGTATTTTTTCATCCTTGAAATGTGTAGTGTTGCTTTTGGATGAGTCTTATTTGCACATTTTTCTCTGCATAATCCAGACATTATTGTAATTATGAAGCTACATGGGATAGCATCATCCAGACACCTGTTCTTAGTTCTGCCTGTTGCCAAGGTTTTCCTGTCTTCTATCTTTGGTGGTTGAATCTCTGAACCATTATAAAGTGTGCCTACTGCTATCCTTGTGGCTATTAGATGGCCTCCATGTACTCTTCTACTTGGTTTTTATCTCCAGCGGTGCAGGGTAGAACGTCTCAGAATTAATGGAAATGCTACCAGAAGTAGTGACACTCACTTGGAGAGTTATTCCAACAGCACTTGGTATGACTAAGATTTAGGCAAATGAGTGATACACTGAATGTGTCAATCGAGAGCAAGATGGAAGAAGATCTGTAGCTACTGTGTACCTTGATGGATAAAAGAGAAACATAACTGGATTGGCCTTTGTTTGCTATTTTTAATATATCCCTGTTCTTCACATCAGGAAATAAATATATTTGATTTTTTTCATTTTTGGCATAAATTATATCTTTTTTTTTTCTCAAATTTTTATTATCAAACTGACGTACAGAGAGGTTACAGTATCATACGTTGGGCATTGGAATATAAATTATATCTTACAGCATCTGCATTATCATTTTGTTTTTAAATGAACAGGGCATAGTGAAACAAACAATACAGCATCAGATAAGAATATAAGGATCTGTGTACTTGAATACGTAAATTTTTTTCCTGGGAAATCTGGTTACTAGCAGCAGTGTGTGGAATGCGAATGTTATTTAGCTCTCCCTCAACCCCATCTCCACTTGGTCCTTCTGCAGTCACAGTGGCCATTTTAATGGAAATGACCAATCCTTAGAAGGACCTGGAATTTGTATTATTTAGATTTTACTGGACTAGACAAGTGGTATTTGTTTCTTCTCCTGCATTTATCAAAAGATTAACCCTTTGCCCTCTTCAGTCTGATTGTAACCAGTCGGAAACAAAGGAGTTGTTTGTACAAGATAGTTGAAAAAAAAAAAAAGAGGCCCCCATGCCTAGTGGAATGTTTCTCAGTTGAAGGAGGCAGCAATCATTACAACTTTTTTTCTTGTGTTGCAGGCTTCTGTAGAGGCTTCTGGTGAAATTGTATTATGCAAGACTGGATTTCCTGAAGATGTTTACAGTGCAGTCTTATCGAAGGATGTTCATGAAGGACAGCCCCTTCTCAATGGTACCATCTTTTAAGATATGTTTGTGCATACAATATCGATGCTTTTGAAACACATTAGTCATTTAAAAAGTCTGTAGATCATCTGTATGGTATAAAGAAGTTTTTCACAATCTCTGTAATGAGATTGTAGGGGCTTTGTTTTAGGATTGCAGAATAGCTCATGTATCTCTCACATACACAATTGAAAGGCTCCTGGTCTTTGACAATTTCAAATCTCTTTTCAAAAGTCTGTGGTAAGTCCTTTACACAACTGCTTTTCACTGTATTTCTGCATATGCTTTTCTTATTTAGAAGAACTGTTTTTCAGATGTCTAATTCCAGTAGTTTTTTAAATTATTATAAGCATCTCCTTAGAATTCCCAATTAATGAAAGAAAATTATTATAATATCACCTCTGGTAAAATATGTCAAAGTTTAATATTTAACTAAATTATAGTAAAAAAGTTTAACAAGTAATGTTTCAGTTCTGGAGCATGAAATCTGTGTTTTTTATGATATTGTTTGTGGAAATTATTAGATGGCTGTAGCATATGTAAATCTCAAATATAGACCCATTTTCCATGTAAATATGGATCAAGCTCATTATAGTTATATGAAAACTCATGCCAATGAGTATAGATAAAATATGAAGTACAACCTGGGCACAAAAAGCAGTGTTGAAAACCACCTTCCTCTAGCTCCAATAGATAGCAAATACAATTTTGGATAGTGGTATTTTCATGTGCTTATTTATCATTATGCCAAATGTCATTGAAATGTGAAAGCAAGAAGAAAATTGATTAGTAAATTATATTTAAGCCATATTTTCTCACAAATCTTGCATATCTCAGAAGCTGTTTTTGAACGTTGCATTTAGAAAATCTGTATAACCTCAACTAATTAATTTACACAGTGCTCTACACATAGCCTTAATTGAAGTGTTTCCATGACACCAACAAATATTCCTGTTACAGTTCTTTAGAATATCATAGAAGACTTTGAAATGTAAATGGCTTCTTACCTATTAAAGTTCTTTGATGCATCTTCCATTTCATTTTAATTTTCTGTTATGTCTCTTATGTCCAACTAGTTTTTCTAAGAGCTGATTTTTAAGATTTTCTTAAAGCTGTCCTCCACTGCCTCATTACATGGTATTTTAATGGGTGCCTGAATTGCTGCTATCTCTAGAGCACAATGGGTGACAGGATGGCAATTTAATTCAAATCATAATGTGTAAATTTTGTTTAGTTCAGTGTGAATCTTGAAGCTCATGTTTTAATTTTCTTTGAATCTGTGAATTATTAAGCATCATCCTAAATTGTGTAATATCGAGATATTATTTGAATATGTAAAGAGATTTAATTCTAAGAAATAATTGAGACATATAAAATATCAATGGAATTTGCATCTTTGTAATACTTTTTTTGTGATTTATTTTTAAGTGAATACTAACTTCCTCTCAAGTCTCACAATTTGTTGGTTACAAATAAGCACATGGCCTGTCACTAGAAGCCATTGATTTAAGATTACTTGTGCATGTTGAATGGTTTTGAAAATAACACATTGTTTTCTAATCATTTGATAATGCTGCTGACAGCATAAAATGAAAATAGTTTTCCTCCAGCATCTTTTTAGTCTAATCTAGACACTTGAGATCTTTGCAAACATTGTAAATGTGAAAGATTAAAAACAATTTTTGACTTTGTGCTGAGAACAGTATGATAGAGATTTCCATATATCATGCTATTACTTTTTTTTTTCTTCCCTGAGATTTTAAATAACATCAGCATCTTAAAGCTTATAACATACTGATTAAAAATGTTGGTTAGTAGAAAAAATAAGTTTTTGAAAGGAGGAAACTTTCTTATGCTTTCGTAAGTCCCAACATCCTTCTTTCCAAGAGTGTCCTTACCATTTAATATTTCTTACAGAAAAATTGTTCCTGAAAATAGTTTTAGGCTTTATCTTTCATGTATTTTTGAAGATTTTAGCGGTATGGTTATCTCTCTATACACAAAGCACAAATAGGTTGCCATATTATTTTAATGAACGTTGTATACTGCAGTCTTCATTCCGTTCATTTTATTTACCCAGCAGCAGAAAGGGACCCATGGACTAGTCAAGGAGACTGATTACTTTTGCCATGGCTTAGTGGGCTATATGGTTTAAGGAAAGAAATAATTGTACATAAGAGGTACATAACAATCTTTGAGGCCTTTGCTTTATAGTATATTCTGCCATTTAAGCTTGACCTTAGAGTCATCACTATTTAATTTCATATTTTTTTCTCATTTTGTTCTCTCTTTGTTCTGCCAGAAACATCCCTTTTTAAGTATTATGGCATACATGGGTTTGGCCTTTTTTAGGATCAATTTTAGTATACTTAGGCAGTAATTTTAAGTTGAGCTTTTCTGTTCTATTTTTTTTTTCATTTTTTTCCTCTATTATAAATGTGTGGTACAGAGGGGTTACAGATTCATATGTAAGACAGTGAATACACTTCTTGTTCTACTTGTTACTTCCTCCCTCATTTTTTCCTCTGCCTACCCGCGTCCCCTTCCCCTCTACCTCCAAGAGTTGTGCAGTTGGTTTACACCACATCATTTTGTAAATGTTGTCTTTTGAATGTTTTGACTTTTTGTTCTTTGTCTCTTGATTTTGGTATTCCCTCTCCCTTCCCCAGTTCTAATACCTGTATAAATAGTATCCAGGGTACTCAGATAAGATACAGTGGGGGTACAGCACAGGAAGGGAATACAAGAGAAACAAAACTAAACAAACAAATCACACAGACAAACAGACAAGGAAAACAAATGTATGAGTTCACATGACATGTTGAAAATAATTACAAAAGTGGTATAACTCTTGTTTCCATAACGTGTAGTTCATTTCACTTGGCATCATCTTTTGTCATCATATTGATGTAGCTATTGGGGTATTTTGATCTTCTTCATGACTAGCCTAATCATGTACTAGCTATTCCCTATGAGGGACACCATAGGGTTTCTTTGGGTCTGGGTCCCTTCACTTAGTATGATTTTTTTTCCAAGTCCTTCCATTTCCTTATGAATGGGGCAGTGTTGTTCCTTCTGATGGAGGCATAGAGTTCCATTGTGTATATGTACCACGTTTTCCTGATCCACTTGTCTACTGAGGGGCCTCTCAGTTGGCTCCATGTTTTAGCAATGACGAGTTGTGCTGCGATGAACATAGTTGTGCTGGTGGCTTTAGTGTGTTCTTGCTTGTAGTCTTTTGGGTAGATGCCCAAAAGTGGGGCTGCTGGGTCGTAGGGGAGCTCTGTGTTTAGCCTTCTTAGGAACACTGCATTCAAGAGGGGTTGAACAAATTCGCATTCCCACCAACAATGTAGTAGGGTTCCCTTTTGGCCACATCCTCTCCAGCATTTGTTATTATTGGATTTCCTGGTAATGGGCATTCATACTGGGATGAGGTGGAATCTCAATGTTGTTTTGATTTGCATTTCTTTTATGGCCAGTGATGTAGAGCATTTTTTCGTGTGATTCTTGGCCATTTTCATTTCCTCTTCAGAGAAGTCTCTTTTTAGGTCTTTAGCCCATTTGTTGAGAGGTCTGTTGGTTCTTTGATTATTTGTTTTGGAGGAATTTAACTTTTTGAGTTCTGTTTATAGTTTAGATATCAGGCCTTTGTCCATTGTATGGCTGGTAAAGATCTTTTCCCAATCTGTGGGCTTTCTATTTATCTTGGAAGCTATGTTCTTTGCCTTGCAGAAGCTCCACAGTTTGATACAGTCCCACTTGTCCAGCCTTTCTTTTATTTGTGCATTTCTGGGCTTTTGTTGAGGAAGTTTCTTCCACTGTCTGTTCTATTTTTTCAACATAAATCGTAGCTCCTCATGCTTGCAATTTCTTTTAATTTCTCATGGATGACATACAGGGAGAAGAAGGCAGTGTCTTGCTAGTTTATATAATGTGGTTTCATGGGATATATCTGGCATGCTAAACCTTGTACAAAAATTCCATTTTTGATATATATATATAGAGAGAGACTATGAATGCTAATTAGTTTTCAAACCATTGAGTAACCATCTCTTTGAATGTACTTGAAAGTACTAAGCTTGAGGATCTAAGGTGATAGTACTCATGATTGAAAGGTTATGGAGAAAAATCATGAAATATACACACTAGACATCTGTTCAGGAGCAGCCTGTCTTCTTTTATCCTCCTGTTAATTTTTGGTTGTCATAGATTTTATAGAAATAACATAACACATCTAAAGAACCAGACCTGCCCTTCTAGATTATCTTCTGTTTTTCTTTTTTTTTTTTATCATGGTTTTTGCCATCTACCTTCATGTCTCATGCTGTATCATGTGAACACTTGTACTTGTTGAAGATACTCTAGCATTTTTTAAATGGCTATACAGACCCATGATCTATTTTGTTAGCCAAACCAGACTTTGCTTAACTGTGTCTCTATTTTTGAACATACAGGTTGTTTCCAATTTTTCTGTCTTATATATAGCGCTGCTATGGAGATTCTTTTTAGAGAAATTTGATTTTTCTTTAGAGATATTTTCTGTGGGAATTTGTGTTTGGAAGTAGAATTACTAGGTCAAAAGGAATACAGTGTTTGATAACTGTTTTAGTTGGTTTTATGAATTTACAATTTTTAAATGGATTTTATAGGAATCTTCTTTACAAGAGTTAAAGTATGTTCTTTCAGAGTACTCATAAGTAATTTTACAATGTTTTCCCTTTTTTGCTGTAAACTATCTCTGAAAAAATATTTCTTTTGTTACTCTGCAGAATATATGTGTTTGCCTTTATAAGTTAGGATTGGTTCTTCTGTGTTTAGGTCATCATTTTTACCTTGCATTTTTCTATTCTGTTTTCAAAGCATTTATTGCTAAGCCCTTCATTTTACAGACAAGCAAATTAGAGCTCAGAGAGATTATAGGCTTTTTCTCATGATTATATAGCTCTTTGGACTGTTAGCTTCAGCCCTAGAATTAGAACTCAGGCTTCCAAATAATTAATTCAGCTCTAGTGATACTGATGATCTCTCTCTCTCTCTGTCTCTCTCTCTCTCTCTCGCACACACACACACACACACACACATACACATACACACAGAAGAATGAAGGTTGAAGGGCACTAGTTTTTGGTCTCAGATGTATAGTGGCAACTTTCTTAGAGTTGGTTTTTTTCCCCAAATTTGGACTATGGCTTTGGCACTTCTAGACATATTTTGGAGATATTAAATTTAAAACAGAGTACTTCCTCTAGTTAAAAATAAATTTTCACTCAGCATTCTGTGCATACCATTATAAGCAGGAAAATATAAGTCTCTGGAAGATATTTAGTCTGCAATATTTAACTTATACTCCACTCGAAAGGGAAAACAAAACTTTTGTAGTAGAATATACTTGAAAATAAAATAACCACACTCATAAATTTCAATTTTTTTGCTAACAGTGTGCCTGACATTCTGGAATCACAACCACACTGTGACTTTGCACAGAGGCTCTTGGTCTGCCTTTCCTGTGGAAGTCATGAGTTATATTCTTGAGTGTTTTTCATTGGTTGTCTAAATGCTTAGACATTTCAACTAAGTAAATTCCTCCAGATCTGGTCAGCATAAATAGCAACCAGCAATTACCATAAATATTTTTAGTAATCCATTCATATTCACCACCTCTGGGCAGCACATGATGATTATTTTCAACTAGATGGAATTTGATTTAGATTAGTTTGCTTACTCATTGAGGCTTGTCTGCGTTAAATGGGAGCTACAGTGTTGGACTGTTCTTATTAGTTTAGTAGAACTATACTGTATAGCTGTACTAATTTTAAAAATAGGAATACGTACCTTTGTATGACATGTTTTACTGAATTATAAAAGAGACCCGTTTCTGTTAATCTGCCATGAAACCATGGCTTTTGTTTTTTCTTTTAAATGGTTGGTAAATTTTTACTGCTAAGTGTGCAAATATTTTTAAATATTTGAAAGGTGAGTTTGTAAAATCAGGCAGGCTTTTGCCATCCATTGATTTTCATTTGATTATAGAAAGTAATATGAGATTGAGTGGATCTTGGTGCTAAATTAAGGGGGAAAATACATGAAATTCAGCCAGGAACATTCTCATGAATGACCTTGGCATATGTGATAGGTGGCAGGATTTTCTTTTCTTTCTTTCTTTTGTTTTTGTTTAGTTTTGTTTGCTAGTACCAGAGTTTGAGTTCAGGGCTTCATATAAACTTGGCTTGCTCACTCAGCTGGTTCTCTACTACTTGTACAATGTCTCCACCTCAGATTTCTGCTGTTTATTTTTGAGATTATGAGTGTCACAAATGTCAGGTCCCACTCAGTATACTGAGTAGGTACCATTATACACATGAGCCAATAGCTCCTGGTACTTTTTTTTTAATTAAATTTTCTTTATTGTTATTATAGAGGTGATATAAAGAGGGATTACAATTACATGAGTCAGGTAATGAGTACCGTTCCTTTTGTACAGTGCCTTCTGTTCCATCATTCTTTTCCAGTTTGTCCCTCCTCTATCCATGAGTTGGATAGTTCACTTTCATCAATGTCCAGTGAGCTACACTATTGTACTTTTACACCCTTGTCCTTTTTTTAACTGTATAGTAAGATCAAGAAAAGAATCAAGAACTTTCAGCCTTACTTTTATTATAATTGTATGCAGACTTTAATGCTTGGAAAATTTTCTATCTTTTAGGAGGTGTTTTTTGATAACTGTGCTATAACTATCAACAAGTCTAGTTGTGCTATTCTTCTTACGGTCTTTTGTCAGTTATTTCCAGACTTTGGTAGTTTGGGATAGTGAAGGCTTACTTCTCCATTACCTTGCATCCAGAATATATGTGTTAAAACATCTCAAGGTTCTACACCTACATCCTTAAAAGCACCAGCAAGCAGACAACTTAGATATTTGAAATTTGGCCTTATTCTGTCTGCCATCTTAATCGGTATGGTGAACATCTAGCATGGGCTAGAAAATAAATACCAAACATAAGAATAATACATATGTGTTAGATACTATGAGGAAAACTAAAGCAGAAAAGGGAGAATAGTTGTTTCTGAAGTTTCAATAGGGAGGTAAAGAGATGACATAGATGACAGTGGAGTGAAAACTGGTGTTGATGTTGTTCAAGGGCTGTAGATATATTAGGGTTCAGGCATTGCCAACAGATTAAACAGCAAGTGCAAGGACCCTGAGGAAGGAGTGTGTCTACAATGTTGAATGAGTAGCAGTGAGCCCGGGACTGGAGTGGAGAAAAAGAGAGGAGGAGGGCAGATAAGGTCAGAGCAGTAATGGGCTACTTTGTATGGTGCATTGTAGACCATTCTAAGGACTTTGGCTTTGACTATGAGAAGGTAAAGAACTATTAAAGAGCTTTCAGCAGAGGAAGGACATGATCTGACTCTCAAAGCAGGATATTATTGGCTGTTATGTTGCAGAAAGACTAAAGGATAAGAGAAAAAGATCAGAGAGAAAGTTGGTAATGACCTAGGTGGGAGAAGGTGGAAATAATGGATCAGCAATGAGGTAAAAGGAAGGAACTGGGTTTTGAATTTTAAAAAAAGTTAGTCAAGTGAAATTTACATAATGTAAAATTAACAGCACACCGCACTTATTATTTTCAAAGTGCTGTGTAACTGCACTGTGTAATTTCTATCCAGTTATATGCACATCCTTTATTATCAAAGAAAAGCCCTCTAACTGCTAAGCACTTGCTCCCTTGTTCACCTTGCTTCACCAGATTTGGACCTTGCCTCCTTCACTTAACGTAATATGTTGCAAGTTTACCCATGATCTAATTTGTGTCAGTACCTCATTTTTTTTAGGGACTAATAGTATTCAATTTCCTGCTCACATACACACATACACACATATGATGTGTGTATATTTTATACATATGCCTAACTTTCATTTATTGTTGATATATGTTTAAGATGTTTTCATCTCTGCGCTATTTTTAGACAGTACAAGTATGTGTACTACTTATGAGTACGTATTTTCATATTGCTTTGGGTATACACCCAGGTATGGAATTGAGAGGTTTTGTAGTAAGTCTGTGTTTTGCTTTTGGAGAATTTACCAGATTATGTTCTACAGCAGGTGAAGAGCCATATTCTATTCTACCTAGAAAGCACGTGGCTCTGTTTCTTCCACACATTTGCCATCGCTTACTATTTTACATTCATTTTCAATGTCGCCATCCTTGTGGGTGAAATGGTATCTCATTTATTTGTTTTGCATTTCTTAAATGACTACTGATGTTTTCTGTCTTTTCATGTGTATCGCTTATATATCTTTTTGGTAGAGATATTCATTTAAATTCTTTGCCAATTTATTTTACTTAACTGTCTTTTTTTCTGTAATAAGTTTTCATATATCCTGGATACTTTTTTCTGATACATGATTTCTAAATATTTCTGTTATTCTGTAGATTTGTTATCTTAGTCTGCTTAGACTACTATGACAAAGTATTATCAGTTGGGTGGCTTATCAACAGTGAAAGTTAATATCTCACAGTTTGAAAGGCTGGGAACTTCAAAGTGTGGGAAGGAAATTTGATGTCTGATAATGGTCATTTTCCTCATAAAGACCATCTTCTCATGGGCACAAGTGGTAAGGAATCTGTCTAGGACTTCGTATAAAGAATACCATTCATATTAAGGATAGGGTACTATTCATCTAATCACTTTCTAAGAGTCTTATCACAGTGGTGGTTAGATTTTTAGTATATGAATTTTGAGGGCAATATAAATATATATTCCGGCCATAGAGAAGTCTTTTCAATTTATTTCTTTTTCATTATGTTGATATGTGTCCTTTTTTTTTTGCCAGTCCTGGGGATTGAACTCAGGACTGGGGTGCTCTCTCTGGCTTCATTTTGCTAAAGGCTAGCACTCTACCACTCAGGACACAGAGCCACTTTCTGCTTTCGCTGTTTATGTGGTGCCAAGGAATCGAACGCAGAGTTTCATGCATGGTAGGCAAGCACTCTACTCCTAAGCCACATTCCCAGCCCAATATATGTTCTTTATACATATTTTTGAGGATTCAGAGTCCCCCTCTGTACTTTTTCAGTGATGTCCTTTGATGGACAAAAAAGTTTTAAAGAGGCATAACTTAATGTTGTTGCTCTTATTTTTGAGATTACCTTTAAGAAACCTTCATAGAACTAAAGGCTGTGATTTACCTGTTTTCTTCTAATGGTTTTGTAACTAAAGAAACTTTCATGTTATTGATCTGTGTTTGTGTATGGTGTTAGATAGTTTTTAGATTGTTTTCTAAGTATGCTTTAAGATATAGCTGACAGGGGCTGGGGATATTGCCTAGTGGCAAGAGTGCCTGCCTCGTATACATGAGGCCCTGGGTTCAATTCCCCAGCACCACATATACAGAAAACGGCCAGAAGTGGCGCTGTGGCTTAAGTGGCAGAGTGCTAGCCTTGAGCAAAAAGGAAGCCAGGGACAGTGCTCAGGCCCTGAGTCCAAGGCCCAGGACTGGCCAAAAAAAAAAAAAAAAAAGATATAGCTGACAGGATATGATGAATGGTGGATATATGTATTTATGAAAAAAATTGAGATTCACTGCATGCTGCTTATTTGAGTACTGGGAAGGTTGTTATTGCTTGTGTTAAAGAACACCAGGAGCTCAATTTGAATCTGTTGAATTGAAGATGTGAGATATCAGGACAATGACACATGATTTCAAGTTCATTGAAGAGGACCCAGCTACAAAGAAGACAGTGCCAGTTGTATACAGTGTAGCTAAACTATGGCACATTAAGAAGCTAGTTTGAGGAGGAAACCAAGGAAAGAAGAGAAACAGTTTTGATATAAAAACTTTAAGGATTCTAGTGTAGGAAATCATAAACTGAGTAAGGACATGAGACTGAGAGAGCAGAGAGGTGGGAGAGATGCATGTATAGGGCAGTGTCTTAGATAATACATAAAGAAGTATTTCTAAGGATCAGTGTATTCATCTTCAAAAGAGATCAACTCACATGAGCACTGAGAATTCACCAGTGGATTCAGCACCATGGAGTTATTCTGATACAAAGTCTCAGGGACAAGGTTGCAAAAGCTTGATTTGTGTGTATATGATAGGTGGATGGGGGATGTTGAATACAGATTAAATTTTCTACTAAAAGAAGGAGAAATTGAGTCAGAGAGGAAATAGGTCAACTAGGGAATAAATTTTCAAGGTGGGAGTTAATATGTTTAGATGACAGGGGAGGCTGGAGAGGTCATGGTACAGAAGAGTGGAGACAAATACAGTTACTGGGTCAGTATGGAGTAGGCCTTGGAAATGAGATGAGGTGTGATCAGACCACACATGTGGTATGTACCTGGATTTACAATGCATTATGCCATGTTTTGTTGAGTTACTCCTCAAATGGTTAAATGTCTTTATTTCAACTGGTTTTTGTCAGCAGACGTTTTCTACAGAAATGACATAGAGGATAAAAATGAAACCCTTGTGGTGTTTGCTGTTTCACTGCTGTCCTATCCTGGACAGATGGCTATCCATTCTCTGCAAGAGTACTAGTGCCACTTGCTTTCCCAAAATGGGAAGGATATCCCTCCCTTTCCAAGCCTTCTCCATCCTTGGAAAATTTTATCTGTCAAAAAGTGACTTCTTAAAGAGTTTCACTGAAGCATATGTCTTAAAAATTTTTATCCATTGGTGCTTTTGGCACCATGTAGAACAACTGTAGTCCCTTATGCTCTGATGATTTCCTTCACCATTTGTTCATTTCAGCAAGTATTGCTGAACACTTGTCCCTTACCACACCTATGTCAAAGAAATAGGCAATAAAGTTCAATAGACCAGGAGAAGCCCTGTAGAAGGTGATTGCTGGTAGACATCTTCAGATACCTCAACAGGATTTCCTGAGTTCCTTTAATTTGATTTCTTAGCTGAACATTCAACAATTTCTCAGTGGTGTTTGAACATTCTACTTCACTCTCTCCTCCTGACAGAGGAAAGTGAGTTTCCCTCTGAACATAATACCTTGTGCCCTGGTGTGTACCACTGGCATCCCTCTTGCCTTTGATGTGAATGCAGCACTTTCAGCCCTAGGTGGAATTGGCATTATTTATAGCTGTATTGTTCTGTTTGCTCCTGCTAAGGTTGTAGTTAACTAAATCTCCTGGGTGCTTTTCAGACACACTGCTTATCATCTTGCACTTGTAAAATTGATTTTTATACACAAATGTTAGACCTGTAGGTTGAGGTTTTGTTAAAGACCTTAGCTTCAAACTAATCTGCAAAATCTATTAACAACCAAATACACAGCAACCCTGGGAAACAACATCAGTATTTTGAATCCTCTGTAAAACTCATGGAGTAAAATCTTTCCTTCCTTCCCTCCCTCCCTCCCTTCCTCCCTCCCTCCCTCCCTCCCTCCCTCCCTCCCTCTCTCTCTCTCTCTCTCTCACACACACACACACACACACACACACGTATGTACATGTCAAACAGAGACTCACAAACATTCACACATTTTCTTTGAGTCATTAAATGATTCAATCATTAAGTTCCCTACAGCAAGTGACAGACATATGTAAAAATTATATTTCAATTTTTGGACCATGACTTTCTTCAAATAGTTTTTGTAATGTCAGGCAGTAGAGAGAGTGCAGCTATATACTTTCTTTTTTTTTTTTTTGCCAGTCCTGGGGCTTGGACTTAGGGCCTGAGCACTGTCCCTGGCTTCTTTTTGCTCAAGGCTAGCACTCTGCCAACTTGAGCTACAGCGCCATTTCTGGCCTTTCCTATATATATGTGGTGCTGAGGAATTGAAACTAGGTCTTCATGTATAGGAGGCAAGCACTCTTGCCACTAGGCCATATTCCCAGCCCACAAGTGCAGCTATATAAAGGCATCAATAACAGGGAAGTTGTGTTATCACCGCATCATGGCAGTATGTCTACTTCAGATTACTGCTGAAACATGAATTTCATTTTTAACAAAGAAATAAAAAGCTGCCTGTTTTCAAGAATCATATAGCTTATTATAAACTGTTCATTTCTTTTAGTACACTTTATGTCAATAGATGGTTCTCCTGTGAACAAATAGAACAAAGAACAAGACCAAAATCTTTATCATATTTATTGACATGATCACATTTTGTGGGGCTGGGCATCAGTATCTTTGTGTTTTACCTGTGCCTCTATAGGAGGCAAAGGTTGTCTTCTTTAATTGCTCATTGTTGAATCTTTTATAGGTGGTTTTAGTTGGGATTTTACTTTGTAAGGAGAAAGTTGTTGGCAGCCTTGTTTGCAGGTTTTCCTCCTTCAGTGTGAAAAGATACTCTTTATGGGTGATGTAATTTGCTGTTATATGTATGTATGGGGTGTATCTTAGGGTTCTTTCTATGTAGAATTGTATTTGATGCTAATATCCATACTTTGTTGTATCAAGAATGAAACTGAGAACATCACTTCTGAAGATTGTGTGCATTTACACTGGGGCGTGCCTCTGTGTATGTGTGTCTTTCCAGGAGCCAGCCACTCTGTGACAACACATCACTTTTCCTGTGATGAGAGTTTTCCTTACTGAAAGGAAGTTCCCTTCAACAAATGTACTCATTAGCTTTTATTATTATTATTATTATATTATATATTATATATTACATATAATATATGTAATATATATTATTATTGTAGCACCTTTTGTGTTGACTGCTACAAGATTCTGCCATATTTCTGTGCATTGATTTTTTTCCAGTTCAATTTTTTTTGTTTTCTGTGACTGTATTAAAAAAGAAAATGGATTTGAAATTCTCTTGAATGTCTTTAAATCCAATAGCATTGTTTTTTGTTGTTGTTGTTTTTGTTTTTCAGATTTTGTAGTGCTTGAGAATTAACTCAGTTGTTAAAGTGTGACTACCTGGGCTCCATCTTAAACTTGAAGTCTGCATGTATGTCTGCATGTATTCAAGTGAATTACAAGTGATTCTGATGAATGTGGCTTTTTATCACACTTATATAGATGGCTTTAGTATTTATCTTCATAGTAGAAAGACATGTCATGTTCAGTTCTGTATATAGACAGTCAAACCATACTAATCCATATGGATATCCAGGAGTGTTTGGGACGACTACAAATTATCTTCTGCCTTTTTATGTAGAAGCCTACTTTTTGTCTTTGTTTGGACAGATATTGCCAATATCTAAAATAGAACTTGAAAAAAAATCTAATTCATGTTATCAATGGACCAGATCCTATCTTGTATACACCATTATTATATGTTTGTTTGCTTTAAAGGATCTGGATATTTATTTCAGCAGATGCTCAAATAGAGTAGCAGGTTTTAATAAAAAATGGTAAGTAAATACAAACTAAGGTTCTTTGCTTACCTGATAATAGTAACAAACTAAAGACTATAGTAAAAGAAAATGTCCCCTAAGATCTACTTCTCATTTCATTCCTAGAGCTGAGAGGTCCTCCCTCATGTCCACTTGACTTACCTGCTGAGACTGTGGTCTGAGTTGGTTGTTCTAAGAGGCAGAAGCAGCTGTTAATATCACTTTTGATTTTCTTTTGACCTCATCTGGCCATTCTGGTACTCTCCTTTTCATCTCTATCCTTGGTAGTTTGTTGGATTCTGTTTTCAAAACCTATAAATCAGGTTAGTTCATTATTACTTTGACTATCATTTCAAAAGTTATCTTTAAATTTAGCATTTTCAGATTTAGTACATGTTATAAATTTAAGAAAGTGTTGACAACAAGGAAGTTACAGGAATTAGGAAGTATTTGTGTTCTATGTATTTATTCAACAAATGTCTTTTTTCTGCTGTTTATGAAGAAGTCACTGTCATTGCCTTGCAAAATGCCAGTGCCTAGATAACACTGATTAGTTGTGGTAGTGGGGTAGAGTAATTATTTGTGGAAGTCATTTGAATTATAAATGTTTCCTTAAAGAATTTCTACATGATTTTAAAGGGCAAAAAATAATGAGACACATTAATGATAAGATCAGAGATTAATGTCCAAGGAGTTGAATATTTGTTCTCCTAATTTCTTGGTAAAATTAAGTTCTGAAAATTCACAGTATGCATATATATGTATAAAATATATGTATATATGATTATTTCTTCCATCAATCATTTAGTTCTACTGTGGCATCTTTTGCTGATTTGGCATCTCTTCTATTCATACAAAAGACAAATTTATTGAAGGATTTTGTTGTATTTATAATGCAGGAAATCATCTCTTATAGGGTAACCGTGTACTATTTCTCAAAGTCACATAGTAATTCTCAAATATGGTGTGCTCACTCCACTAACCATTTACAAATTAACATATAGCATCAATTTGAAACCCATGTTATTGATCCATTCTCCTAGATTTGTATTTTATATTTAAATATACTGACAGTTTAACTACATCTTAAGGAATAATTTCTTATTTTCCAACAACCATTAAAATAACTAAGAATAGGTTCATCCTACGTTAGTTATTGATATATGTGTTTGCTTTTCAGGCACAGATACTTCATCAAAGCCACATTATAATTTGTGGGAATCAGGATACTTGTGGCATTCAGAGTGGTTAATTGTAAATAAAGTCTAGTTTCACAACATTTTACATGTCTTGAATAATTTTATAAACCTTACTTTAGATGTTGTAAGATGTGTAAGCGCAGACTGTGATCTGGGATTGTGCTCTGACTTCTGTTTATCATAAATGGACCTTTTCCTACTGCCTGTGACATCAGTATTTCTCAGTAAGTATACTTCTGATGGAGCATTTTGGGCACATTCCATTTTCTCATGTCCCACATGCCAGTACTCACTTACTTGGCAAAGATTTGCCATCCATGTTGCCAGTCACAGTGCAAATTCGTTTTCCCATCTGTTTCTCAAGAATGATCCTAAAACCTTTCTTGATTTTATTGAAATGCCAGTGAGTGCTCTTAAGGTTCTTCTGTGGTCCTTGATTTTACTATTCTGTCTTTGTGAGCAAGTCTATTTTCAGCAAGTCCAAGTTCTGTTTTGAGGGTAGGGCCAGTAGTTGGCATCATCAGCTATCTGTGTAACATACTTTAAGGCATAAGTATTTTCTTTAGAGACAGTAATTAATTTCTATGGTGGAGAATAGGAGACAAATGCAGCACCTCAGCTTTGCAGTATACAGAGATAAGAAGTTATGCCTTTAATGTAGATATAGACATCAACTTACTAGTTTCTCCTAGACTATCTGTTAAGTGAAGATTTAAGTGAAAAGCATGAGAAAGCTACAAAATTTCATACAAAGCCAAGCATGGGATATCATAGCTCAATAATATTATTCATAATAGATTTTATTTATCAAGTCAATTATATGTGCCCTGTTCTTAATAAAAATTATCTCAGGTCTTTAAAATTGTCTTGAAAATGTTAATCTGGTTCAGATGACTACAGAACCTCTGGAAACGCTGTTGCTGCTGTTGATGGATGACATACTGCTATTATTGGTCTTTTAACCAAAAAAAATATATATATGCATATATACATATAATTTGAATTTTTGGAAACTTTAGCTGTGCTATCAACTTTAGAAAAAGTTTCCCAGTTTACTGTGTTGAGTTGGTATTATACAGAAATTAATAACTATATTGGTATAGAAATGTAAAACTTAATTTTTTTCCATTTGTACAAGGTAAAACACACTGTATTAAATATGTAAGGTTTTTTCTATGTGGATTAGGTTACAGAAACTAATAAAGTATTCTCTAAATAATGAAAAACATGTTAATCTGTTTATGGTAAGGGAATTCAGATACAAATATTTTAAAGTTACTTACTAAAGGCATATAGTTATTGAATAATGGCACTAGGATTTGAAATGAGGCATATGGAGTTTCTACTCTTATGTTTCATTTTTATTTTTGATTTTGTTCTTCAGATAGTGTCTTTATGTAGCCCAAGCTAGCCTTTTTTAAAATATATATATATTTTATTATCAAACTGAATTACAGAGAGGTTGCAGTTTCATACATTAGGCATTGGGTACATTTCTTGTACTGTTTGTTACCTCGTCCCTCATTCCCCCCTCCTCCCTCTCCCTTTCCCTTCCCCCCACCCATGAGTTGTTCCGTTCATTTACACCAAACAGTTTTGCAAGTATTGGTTTTGTAGTTGTTTGTCTTTTTTTACCCTGTGTCTCTCGATTTTGGTATTCGCTTCCAATTTCCTAGTTCTAATACCAGTATACCCGGTTTCCAATATACTCAGATAAGATACAGAGAAAGTGTAGGTACAACCACAGGAAGGTGATACAAGAAGATCATCAATAATAGAGGCTACAGTTACATATGGCACGTTGAAAGTAGTTACAACTGTGATATAACAATCGTTTCCATAACATGGAGTTCATTTTACTTAGTATTTTCTTATGTGTTCGTAAGGGTATAGCTATTGGACTCCTGTGACTTGCCTAAACCTGTGCTAATTATTCCCTATATGGGAGACCATAGAGTCCATGTTTCTTTGGGTCTGGCTCACTTCACTTAGTATAATTTTTTCCAAGTCCTTCCATTTCTTTACAAATGGGGCAATGTCATTCTTTCTGATAGAGGAATAAAATTCCATTGTGTATATGTACCACATTTTCCTGATCCATTCTTCTACTGAGGGGCATCTGGGTTGGTTCTAGATTCTAGCTATGACAAATTGTGCTGTGATGAACATTGTTGTGCTGGTGGCTTTAGTGTGATTATGTTTGTGGTCTTTTGGATAGATACCCAAAGTGGGGCTGCTGGGTCATAGGGGAGTTCTATGTTTAGTCAGGCTAGCCTTAAACTAGCAATTGTCTAGCCTGTCTCCCTAATGTGTTACATTTCTGACTGTTCTTGTATTCTTTCTGATGTACTAAGCTGTCATCACAAGATTGCCTAAAAATTCAGGTGAGAGATCAACCAGATCAAGTAGGTGACATTTTCAAAAAGGCCATTGAGCTCTATATTGATTATTTCTATTGGAAAATATATCCCAAAGTTTAGACATGTTCTGAATATGCTGAGTGCCAGAATGAGGAATCTGTTGACTGTGTGTGTGTGTGTGTGTGTGTGTGTGTGTGTGAGTGTGAGTGTATGAGTGTATGAGTGATGTGTATCTGTGTCCCTTTGTATATAGGTACCCTCTTGAGCCATGAAGAAGACTTAAGCAGTTGGGAGTGGAAAGTGGAATATGGATGAAGCTTTCTTTAAAGATGGTGCGAGAAAACTGTGTGTGAATCCAGTTGAAGAGTGGATATTCTGGTGATCTCTTCAGGAACCCATTTCTTCACTTTATGTTTGCGTATTTACTTCCTGCCTCCCACAGGCCAGGCATAGCTTCACAAGAAGCTAAACTTTCTGGAAACCTCTGCCTCTCTAGGGATGAGATACTACAGTTCTTTTCTCTTACCACAGTAGCCTTTTGGGCCAATGAGATCAAATAAGGGAAATTGTCTTACTTCTCATCCTGTCTGTCTTTTGTCTCTTTGTTCCTGTTTCTCTGTTTCCCTCTTTCTTCCTTCCTTTCTTGGATGAGGACAAGAAAACAATCTCTAAAGCCCTTGTCACCCACCCACTTGTAGGCAGAGTGGAAAGAAACCTGTCCCTAAACAAAATTACTGAATTGCTGAATTAATATAATCCAGGGTCGTTTCCTATCCCTGGGCCTCTAGTCATCTTATTGATAAGCTCCGTTGATTAAAGCACTGTGAGATAGCTTTGTGTTGCCTGTAGTGAGTTGCATCCTAATTGTCCCACTGAAGGTTACCATAAAGATGTGAGCTCAGGCTTCATACCTTCAGAAGAAGGAAAGGCTCTTACAGGTAATACATTCAAAAAAAGGGACGAGACATTTTAGAGATGCTTTGACCAGGGGTATATGAATCTGTAATAGTGGCCAGCTATCTAAAGTGAGGACTTACTTACCCAGTACTCCCAATACTGAGCACAGTGCTTGACGCCTTTAGATATGTTGATAGATTAAAAGTGAATTAATATGAACAAAAGTTTGGAGATTTACTGAACACCAGAAAATGTATCCAGTTTAGAATGAAGCCTCATAGAGAATAGTTTGAATTTTTTAAATGAGGTATTTGTTAATTTACAAAGATAGAAATGAGATGGGAGCTTGTAAATTGGTAGAAAGTATCTGGCTAAAAGGAAATTTTAACTGAGCTTTAGGGGCACATTTTAGGTTATAAAATGGTTTCGGGAACAGTTTCTTCTGTACTTTAATTGTTTTCTCACTCTCTAAATGGACTCACTTTTTTTCTAAATATATTCCAAAATATTTTGCTTTCCTTACAAAATATCCTGTGAGATAGAATACACAGGGGAAAAAAAATCAAGGACTTTTTCTAGGTCATATCTTAATATAAAACCAACATGACAGTGATTGATTTTGCTGTGTGAAGATTCTATATAGGGGTGCCTGTAACTTGCCTATATAGAGGGAAAAGGTTGTCATTAAAAACCCACCGTGTGCTCACATAGGGTCTCTGCTATGATCATTTTCAATACCCCCTCCTGGGTGGTGTCTATTCTTCCAAGTTAGTGAGGCAAAAGTCACTTAGAGTATTAGTCTTAGAAGCTGACAGAAAATTTACTACTTTCTTCCTAGCAGAAAATCACCAAGCTTCAGTATTTTTAGAAAAGCCATAATGTATTAGGTGATCCTAGATTTGCAGAAAAGGTAGAAGGAATTTCTCAGGAAATTATTACTGTCAAGTACTGTAGAACTTAGGATATCATTTTGAGCTTTTCCATGTAGGTCTCTTTGTCACAGAATTACATTGATGTTTCATTGATCTTAAATAACATCTACTTTTTCAGGTTTTTGAAAATGCTTATTGGTTATATGTCTGGTTAGCTGGGAAAGTGAAGAGCTGTTTGTTTTTTAAAATTAAGATGCCAGTGAATATATGAGTGTTTTTTCTTGTCTATGTGTCTTGTTCTAAATTTTTAATGAGCTTGATCTTTCAAAAGTAGCTCACCAAAACTTAAGATTACTCACAGCTCAGTCTCCCATAGATATTTAATCCTTTTTCCACTCTAGGCCACTTTCAAGGAAGGGGTGATTGCTCTGGCAGTCTAACTGCTCTTTGGAAAGGTTTGGCAGCATGAGAAAACTCACTATGCCCCTCAGGAGGTAACATAATTTTCAACTTCAATCACTGGAGACAAGAGCTCAAATCCTCTCCTGCAGAGATCCCTGGAAGAGGCCTGCTCAGTGGCCCTGCACAGATCTAGATGGCCTCAGGACTTAGACCAATTGGTTCGGGCTTCTACATCCTAGAATGGCATGGTGTCATTACTGTATAAGTGTCCTACCTGTACAGAGTGGTTGTACACTCTTGTCTTTTAAAGCAGTTGTGGTCAAATAGTTATGCAAGAACTTTGACTTTGTGAGTCTGTATTGATTCATCTATGTATTTTACATTATGTTACCCTTTCATTTGACTGTTCAGTATTCCTTTTCACATTGTCCTGCTCCAATTATAATAGTAAATACACTGTTTCACTTTGAGTGGCAAGCACTGCCTTTTTTCTTGTGAGCATTTTGGGAAAACTGGTCTCCAGGGTCTCAGGTATGTGTCTTTGTGTCCTCCAGTGGATGTGGCTGGGGGAGGGGGGCAATCATGACCTACACATGCTCATGTTTTTTGTTAGCATTCATGCATTGATGAAATATTCATGATTCTGACTAACAATTCTTGAATACCATGCCATGGTTATGACAGTGTTTTGTGTGAATTATCTTCAGTGTACTTAACATTCATCTGTTAGATATGGGTGTTACGATTGTCAGTCTGTTTTATAAAAGGGAGTAGAAACAATGATAGGTTCATTACTCTTCCAAGGAAGTAGAAGAGTTATGCTATGCTTAATACCACATTATTTCCACTCTTTTTCTATCTTGTGGCCTAACAAGATACTTACGTTATGTAATTATAGATTTCCTAAAGAAGAATCATAATTAAGGTATCTAAATAATCACTGTTGACATAGATTTGTTCAGTTTGTATAAGTTATTAACTTATTTTTTCAAGTTGTGGCCTGGTCTAATGTCTGACAGATAACCATCTGTTTTGTAAATCATAAGCTAGACTGCCCTTAAGAAAAATACTTTATTTTTGTTTCATATACCAAATATTTTAAGGCAGACTTCTTTCATATATTTTTGACATTTATCATAATTAAAATAAATTTGCTTAAGCTGTAGATACTATTTTTATATGTAAGTTGATGGGCATTTTTTGTGAGCTTGAATTTTTTACAGCTGTGAATTAAAAATGTTAAATTTATGATATTAATTTTCTTAGGGAAAAATAATTTAGCATCCTAATGCATCAACATTGACTCAGTGCTATTTTGAAAGGCAAATTATGACTTTCAGTGGAGTAGCTATTAGCCAGAAGACTACACAAAGGCAGTTGAGGTTCATTTACATAGTGCAAGGACAAGAATTATACAATATTTGATGCTTAACTTTATTGAGTGGATTAGGATACATCTGGAAACTACCTATGAAGGGCTGATGTCCTGAGATTGTGGGTGTGACCTGTCAACTGTTGTTTGCATCTGAGATTAGTTTGCAAATTGGCTTTTAAATGTAAGCTAAACAGTAGTCCAAATCTTCTTTTTATTCGTAGCACTGGCTTATCCACCAGAATAGAATAAGTAGTCGCTATTGAAAATGTATGGCTGAGTTCATCCTATTGTGCTTTTTGTCTTTCTGTGGGGAGTAACTTCATTAATTATGGGCTTAATTCTGAATGTACCATTCATTTAACTTTTTAATTCAGGAGTACCAATGAAGCATATTCAAATAAACTCCAAATATTAGAATCAAGCAACCAAGCTTCTGTGGAGTGTAGTCAAATTTTGTACATTATGAGAAATAAACATACTGCAGATATGTTAGGTACATATTTATATTATACTTGTGGAACTCTTAATGCACAATGCACAATGCACAAAGTACTTATTTGTACTTAGTACAAAAAAGTAATGTGATTGTGAATCTTAGTTAAAATTCAAGGTTTTTCAGAACCTACTTGCATATCTTGGTTTAGCTTATTAATTCACTTTCAATGTTCATTTTCTTTCAGGAAATCAAGTGAAAAACAAACTTCATGATAAAAGTTTTGAAAGACTATCAATTGAATAGATATCTTAAAGAATGTCAATAGAATATCAAAAAATTTAAAGAATATAAAACCTAATCATCACAACACTTTTATAGAACTGTCAGATGTCAAATAAATATTTTAAATCATGTGAAGTGAGTTGTCATAGCGCCCATTGAGAGATTAGTGACAATCCACCTGCCTTGAAAATATAGGAGGTATTCTAGGATGGCAGCCGGTTTGTTACTGATTATTCTTTTATCATTTACTCCACTGTTTAAGTTGTTTGGCACTCAACATTCTGTTAGAATTAGAATGTAATATTTAGTAGTTTTGTTTTATAAACAATTGGACCACTCTTATCCTTGGCAAATATCACCAGGCACTTTGATGCTTGTGTGCATATAACTTCAAAGTAGTTTAATCATGCGATTAGTAAAGTTTACATAGAAAAAAAAATGAAAAAGGAAATGTCACATTTTTATTCCCTCAGGAAAGAATTCTCTTACTGTGTTTGTACTGTAATAGTAGCCTTGATGGACTTGTTTACATTAGTGAACCTTTACCTCCACCTGTAACCTGTAATCAATGCTACTTTTTGCTGGATCTAATTGTATTTATAACATTTGCATTTTTGACATGACTTAAATGGCTATCTTGTGGTTAGTGTTGTTATTCTGTAAATAGATTATTTTCCTTGAGTGGAATGAAAACAACTCTGTTGCCCCACTCTTCTAATCCTGAGATCTGAGGATCAAGGTACAGAATCAGCCACTTGAATTATACATTCGGTTAATCAGCAAACTGCCAGACAAATGGTGTGGCACAAGTGGTAGAATATGAGCTGTGAGCAAGAAAGCTGTGTGAAAGTACAGTTCTGAGTTCAAGCTCTGTTACTGTCATGGAAAAGAAAAGGTGGAATGGGAATTACTTTAATAACAGTAAATAAAATCTTTGTTTGCCATAGCCTGTTCACAAGGTAAATTGGCTTGTTAATTGCTCACTATGAACAAAATATATTTCTTCTGCTTGGGCTTGTGGCTGCTTCCTAAACTTTAGAAAAAGCTGGAAAAAACTGTTACTATGGCTACCAGAATTTGAATTTGCTGCCATTAGGGGGAAGCTAAATTCCCAAGCCACTCAGATGTTGGATCCATTAACTAAATCCATAACTACTCTCATAGGAGCTAGAAAGAAAGCCCTTGAGTTTTTTGTATTTTTCCCGTGCTTTGGGTTGGAGGATAGGATTACTTGGCAGTTATTATTTTATCTACAAGTGACGATATTCATAAGAGACACAATAGTTACCTTAAAATAATAATACTGCAGTTTTTTTTAACCTGTCCTTCACAATATTGCCGGAATTCCTCATACAAATAAACAGTTTTCCTGTATGAGCCCACAGTGCCTTAGACCCTTCTCTAGGACCAGCATTCACACTTTTGGACCTGGCTCTTGGAGCACTTACACAGAATCTTTACCTGCCACTTTGTAAACATTCTGGACTCATTATATGGAATTCTTACTGATGATTTCCAGCTACATGATCACATTGGTACACCTTTGCATATGTTGATCATTCTCCAGAATTCACTGCCTGTCACGGTTCACCTATCACTTCTACACAAAAGTCATCTTTTCCTTACCAGTCTGTTGGACTTTCTGGGATGGTCTGAGTATAGTCACGTTTCCATATTCTGTGTAAGTACAACTCTCAATACATGTTTAAAGTGTATGATAGATACCCTTTCCTTCTCTCCTTATTGAAATGAAATTAGAAAATATTGGACCAATCTACTCCCAAATTAAGATTTATAGATAAGACTTTAGAAGCTTCCTGACCATACTTTTATTTGTGGAAGATTGCCAAATTTGCTTTAATTCCACATACTGTGTTAAAAAGTCTAAATGAACTAGATTAATTATCACAGTAACCAGTTTGGGTGGATTTTATGTATATTTTAAAGGAGTTGACAAAGTAAATTCAGAATTGTTTGGGAGTTTGTACCAGCACCCAATGGAAAAGGAAGACGTTTTATTTTCCAGAGGTCACATACTAAATATGCACTATATTTAAAATAAATAATTCATTTTTATTGTGTGTGTGGAGGGGAGATTTTTTTAGGTAGCCATATTGACCCCTTGATTCTTTTTAAATGTCATTTTACATGTGTGTTTTTCTCAGGGTGGTGGTAGTCTTTGTATGAGAAGATTTGAACAGTTTAAAAACACACACACCTAGAAGCTCTTACAGAATAAAAATAATATGATAATCTAATAGTCTCATTTTTATTAAGTATTTACCTGTCTTTCTTTAAACGTGGACCATAGTCCTTTCAATTGGAACAGGTAACAATATTAGATAGTGCTTTTGTCCATTGATTTTTATCTTTTTTCCTGTAAACATACTAAAGTTTCCATGGGTTTTAATTTCAGTGGTACTTTCAGTTCAAATTAAGGAAAATTTTTTTAAGTCTTGCATATTTTGTATACCTCTAAGTATTTCTTAAAGGTAATTTCATATGATATTATATATATATAGTAACTAAGAGTTGTGATCACTGATCATAAATGATAGCTGAGATTTAACCATTTACTTTCTTTGCTGAAAAACAAGGATATTAGCATTTTTATAGATCTTGTATGCTTGTCAGGATAAGTATATTAATTAGTGTTTATAAAGCACAGAATAATTCTAGCAAATATTAAGTGCCAAATAAAAGTCTAGTAGGGTAGTTTAGAATTTTTTTTCTTTCTACAGCTTTTCAATGTGAAGCAAATTTGGAAATACATTTAATGTTTACATAGTCACAATTACATGAATGCATTAGGATAGCTAAGTCTTTTGATGTAAAAGGAAATTTCTGTTTACTTCCTCCTCCTTTCTCTTTCCAATGTATTTTCATTAAATCCTAGCCAGGTTATTTTAAGGAGAAAATTAGTTATAAAAATTAAGGTAAAACCCTTCCTCTTGCTTCTTAACTAGACATTGCTTAATACCAACCGCCCATCTATAGCACAGTCTTGATAAAGTGGATATATTTTATCATTTAAATTCCAAATAATTTTTAAAGTAGCTCATATTTATATCTAATACTATTTTCCTTTTTAAGATATAGTTTTATTGTTATTATTAAAGTGTACAGAAGAGCTACCATTTGGTAAGTCAGGTAATGAGTGCATTCCTTTGTTTGGACAATGTCACTCTTTCCTTTGCTTTCCCTCAATTTTCCCCTCCCATCCATGTGCACAAGTTATATAGGTCATTTTTCACATAGTGTATTTAATACTATTTTAAAATTGCTAATATAAAATTATTCACGAGAGCCAATCCAATGAATGGGTAACATGTGCTCAGTAATACTAAAACTGGGAGACCAGTTGCTGAAGATGCTGTGCTGTCAGCTTGGTGCTGGTGGCTCACAACTGTAATTCTGGCCAGTTTGGAAGATGAGAGATAAAGGATCATTTTTAAACAGAAATATTTAAGAGGTGACTTCTGAGCCAGTAGGAGCAGCAGTATGCATATGAAATGCCAGTCATCAGGAGGCCCAGGTTGGGAGGATCACAGTTCCAGGCTTGCCCAGTCAGAAAAGCCCATGAGATCCCTTCTCAACAGATAAAGCTGGGCATGGTGGCTGGTGCTTGTCATTCTAGTTGTGATGGGAAGCATAAAATAAGTGAACTATGTTTCATGCACAGGCCTGGATAGAAAACAAGACCTTATCTCAAAAATAACTAGTGCAAAAAACAAAAATAAGGTTGAACTTATAGCTAAGTGTTAGAGTACCTGCCTATGAAGTGTGAGACCTTGAGTTCAAATTCCAGCACTGAACAAACAACAAATGCTACACTGTTCAAGAAGTTAGGGGCCAAACCAGGATTTAGATTGTATTCCAGTTCAAATACAGCCCTGAGATGACTTTCAAAGGGGAGCCTTTATTTCTTTGAAAGGAATTAAGAAACTTCAGAAAGATTACTGCAGTGATCGAATACAAAATTATGCCTTTCTCTTTTTTAAATACCAGAATATTAGGGTAGTAACAGCAGATGAGAGTATTTAACCTTTGAATTTGGAAGACAAAATGGAAAGCCTTTGGGGAAATATTCACTTGACTGATGTTTAGAAATACAATTAGGCCTTTCTTTTATTTGTTTAAAATTCACAACTCTTTGACAGTGTATAGATGAACACTAATGGAATTTAGCAACATGTGGTTGACCTGTATTCTGAAAATATTTAGGGTAAGGGGTATGGTTCTATTGAGACAAAATTGTTATTCTCCTTAGAAACGTGCAAAGGAAATATTCCTTTTTTAAAACATCATTTCACCTTTAAAATATTATTCTATCTTTTTTTTTTAATCCTGAAAGTCTTTGAATTTAACAAGAGCTGTGGCTCCCTCCCTGTTCTCTAACTGAATGCTGTCTATTATTTTAATCATGTTAATCTACTACTTAGGGTAAAATGCTGCTCTGTGGCTGCCAGCGAACAAAAGTACTTTCTGTTCTTCTTTCCTTAGTGAACTGAGCTTCACATCAAGCATGGTGTGGCAAACAGTTAGGGGTTTAGTCTGAGCTGATCAATACATTCAGAACCCTTTATTTGGTGAGATCAATACTGTGTAATGAAGTCTGTGCTTCAATTCCCTTCCCAGCATCACTTATAGGGTAGGAAGGTGTCTGTTTTTCAGTTCTAAAGCAAATTTTAAATTATGTTAGAGGTTTTTGCCTTATTACTCAGGACAGACAACATTTTCCTGAACCCTTTCCAAACAAGCTCCACAAAGCTCATTCTTGGCTTCGTCTAGAGACTTGCTCTCTGTGCCTACCAAAGAATGAGGGAACAGGAATTAATTCAAGAAAGAGAAATATGTATGCTAGCAAAACACTGATCCAGCTAATATCTATGACTTATTCACATAAGATGATTTCAGCTAAATGGTTTCAAGTGAAACTCATCATTTTTATGAAAAATGTATCCACAGATTAGTGATATGCTTATGAAAAGTATATGGCTGATCATAGGATCTGAGAGGTGATCTGTCAGCTGTAATTTTAATATAGATACAGTCATATTCATCATGAATACAATAAATTTTAGTATGTTGGACTCATGAGTATTCATATTTTGATCAGGGTTTGCCCTTTAGTATCTTTTAAGTTTAGTTTTCTTTTTAACTTTAAAAATATTGCATCTGTTCTTGTGGATGACTCATGCCTGTTATCCTAGCTATTCAGGTAGCTGAGAGTTTAGGATTGAGATTCAAAGCCAGCCAGGGCAGGAAAGTCAAAATGTGGAGCTGTGACTCAAGTTGTTGAGTTCCAGCGTTGAGTGAAATGCTAAGGGAGTGTCCCAGGCCCTGAATTAAGTTCCCATACTGGCACAAAATGTAAAAATAACATAAAAATACTCATATTGGCTGGGGATATGACCTAGTGGCAAGAGTGCTTGCCTCGTTCGTATACATGAGGCCCTGGGTTCAATTCCCCAGCACCACATATACAGAAAATGGCCAGAAGTAGCACTGTGGCTCAAGTCGCAGAGTGCTAGCCTTGAGCAAAAAGAAGCCAGGAACAGTGCTCAGGCCCTGAGTCCAAGCCCAGGACTGGCCAAAAAAAAAAAAAAAAACAAAAAAAACAAAACTCATATGTTTGGAGTAGTAATTTAGAGTATTTGACATACTAACATTGTATGCAGATAGGCTGAGCTGAGGCAGCAAAATTGATTTCCTATACGAAAGCATTAAAATAGTATGACACTATTGTCTAGTGTTTTAATAAGCCATAACATAAATTTATGATCTTAGAATGTTTTGAGGATTTTTTTGCTGGAAAAATATACTTTGATGGTGATTTTTTTTCAGAAATTATTTGTTTGGATATGATACCTGCCAAGTAATTATATCAGCCCAATTAGAGAATTTCTGTTTTGTAGTTTATATTTTACTTAATGTTGGGAGAAAATGTTTATATTCATAGACATTACATGTTCATACTCTTTGTTATTAAGAATGAAGTTCATTTATCTGCTAAAGGGACTGTGTTTAAGAACATCTGGAGAAATCTTCCTGGTTGTTGACCGAAAAGGTTGTTTTTTTTCTGTATTTTTTATCATTAAATATTCTTCAGCCATTTATTTTTACTGAAATATTCAATATTGTGAATACAGAAAAAGTAGTAATAAAATAGTACTTTTTAAAACAACCTAATATATTAAAATTGTGACATTTTTTATTTAAAATTATAAAGTAATATTCCAATATGAAAAGAAATAAAAATAATATATGATGTGTGGTAAACTATATTAACTTTTTAAAAATAATTATTTATCGTCAAGGTGATGTACAGAGGGGTTACAGTTTAATACATAAGGCAGTGGGTACATTTCTTGTACAATTTGGTACCTCCTCCCTCATTTCCCCCTCCCCCCCTCCCCTCTCCCCCCATGAGTTGTTCAGGTGGTTTACACCAAATGGTTTTGTAAGTATTGCTTTTGGAGTCGTTTGTCTTCTTATCCTTTGCCTTTTGATTTTGATATTCCCTTTCCCTTCCCTAGTTCTAATACCAGTATATACAGTATACAGGGTACTCAGATGAGATACCGTGATAGCATGGGGGCAACCACAGGCAGGGGATAAAAGAGGATCATCAACAAAAAAAAGCTATGGTTTCACATGGCATGTTGAAAATAACTACAACAGTGATATAACACTTGTTTCCATAACATGGAGTTCATTTCACTTAACATCATCGTATCTATTCATAAGGGCGTAGCTATTGGGCTCTTGTGATCCTCTGCTGAAATGTTAGTGCTAACTTTTCTTAACTAACTATATTTTATGTGCTTGAAATCTAGTAGAATTCTGGACTTAAAAGAATTTCTTAGATTAAAAAACTCCCTTTAATCTTGGAGCTTACTTAATTAGGTTTGGTAATAGAGTAAAATGAGATTGTTGAAATATTCTCTATAACCAAAGCCAGTGCAGTAAGTACAAAACTATCTACTTGGAGAAAAAGCAGCACCTTTGAGTACCTGTTATGTACAAATATCAGGGCAAGAGAGTGAAGAGCAATACTTTTGCTTTCCATGAGTTTTCCAAAACAGTAGCAGCGCTATTGAAATACAAGTAGTCAGAATATTAAGCAATGTTTGAAAGATTAGTGCAGTTTGAGATGGGTTGGGGAGAAATTTTTCTGTATTCAAGTCATGTGTACTAATCCCTAAACACAGGATTTTCGGTTTGGTGGTTAGTGAGTGTGAGGTAACAGAAATTGAGAGAAACTTAAGAATTTCAAGGTTTTAAGTATAAGTGATCAAGAAGAATGCTGATATCACTAAACAAAATAAGGAAATAGCAAGACCAAGTGTGAAGAGTGAGAAGGTAAGGCCATTTTCATTCACTGGTACCTTTGATCCTCATTCCACTGAATGAGGCCATTCTGAAACCCTCAGTTCTAAATTTCTGTTCTTACCACTCTTACCCCCACAACTATTTCACTGCTATCTCCTCTGCTGGACATTTTAGAAAAACCCAGATTAAGTGACACAGGCACTGGGTTCTTCTATCCCAACAGATAAACCTGTTATTTAAAAATCACCATTGATTTGAGTATGGTTTTATTGTATGAGACTACAGTGAGTTTGTTTTTCTTGGCAACCCTGTACCAGCCATGATTCAATAGATATCTGTTAGGTTAGTAAAAAGAGGGTAAACATTACCATTCATTGGAAAGGTGATTAATGGAAAGACATCCAGTATTAGAGTTGATGCCTGGAAGCCAAAAGGTAGATAAAAGGAAAAAATACAGAGGACTGATATGTGGGACCCATTTGTGGAGCTGAGGAGATTAAAGAAGCCAGTAAACCTAAATTGCAGACAAAGAAAATTTCCAGACTGAAGAAAGAACCCAAGAGTCAGAATAGTTCAATGACTCCAAGAAAAGTAGGGCATAATGAAAAGGTAGCAAATGGTGAATAAGCAGGCTTTGAGGTCCTTTGAGAATAGTTGAAATAAAGTGGTTAAGATGAAAATATGTGTTTCCTTATGTAAACATTCACACGTTTTCACATGACATGTGCAATGATATGTTGGACTATTTTGCTTATTTGGATGTTCTGTATTGGCCCTTCCCTCCTGAGTAAACAGAAGGTTTAGATATCTTGTGGTCAGTGGGGGTAAGACATATTCAAAGGACTGGATAATTATGTGAAACTGCATAGATAAACATTAGTGTTTTTTTCTGTGACTCCCATGGATTTCTGTTTGTCTTTGACTTAGAATGCCTATATTAGCTATAAGTTATCAACAATTTATATAGGAGAAATCTGATGCCATCAGTCAATGTTTCTACCTGTGATTAAAGGGGATCTGTTTTGAGAACGGGAAAAACACTTGCCTAAGGAGTTTAATTTCCATACTAGAAAATTAAAATTAGTTTCAAAGGAAATGAAACCAATACAAAACAACTTTCAATGGGGTGGGTAATAGTTGTGCTTTGCAGTGACTTTTGTGTATTGTGTCTGAGCATCTGTTTGATACCGTTCTTTCACATTTCGATTTAGGTTTATAGTTACAGATAAGATAAATAGTCAATGAAGTACCATAGGTTTTCTATCTTACTTGGACATAAATCATACATTCTTTTTCTATCTGTCTTTTCTGAATTGCTGCTCATATATCTTTTTTATTGTGGTTATGCCTTGTGTTCTAAAAACACACAGGCTGTTCAGCCACGTACTATTGGATGAAATAATCAATTTCGGTCATTTGTAAGCATGTACTCATTTTATGTCTGTGATGATACAACAGTAGAATTTTTATGTTCATAACTTTATTCTTTCTATTACTGAATATTTTGTGCCTTCTTTGCCCCAGCTCTTTCAACTAATTATGAATGAATTGGGAAGAGAGACTATTTTGTTCCTGTCAGCATGACAGGTCATCTGAAAATGACTAAGATTTATACACACGTATACTCATATGATGCACATGCATGGGAAGCCATGCATATGTGGGTATATAGGTCCACTCACAATGAATAAGTGTTTCTGTTACAGTTTTTCCCAATATACATTGATCTTCCCCTTGGTTTGTGAACTAAGTAAAATAAATACTTGGCTGTGTGAAATAGCAATTATTTAAACAACAAACAAGGTTATTATTTTTAAAATCTTTTTACAGTAGTGGTGTCCTGTCTGTTACGTCTGTGTAACTTGGGTTATAGGCACAATCACCAACCTTATTGCCTAATTTGTGAATCTTGTTTAACTTTTTGCCAAGTTGTAACTGGTTAATATTGCAGGAATTTTTTTTCTCAAAACCTCCTCTCCTTCAATTAGAATACGATTTATCTCACATATTACCAGAATATGACCAAATTTAGACCTGTTTGCTAGTTTTATGAATGTTTTTTTGAAGATTAATGTTCCCTATGTTTCCTGAATGAATTTTTGGTTTTGAATTTTTTTTTGTGTTATGATGCTTTTGCTGTTAGGGCCACTGGAACATAGTAGTGAGCAAATAGAATACCATTATATAGATTTCTTTTTTCAGAATGTGGCAGTTTTTTTTCAGTATAAACCTGATAAGCCAGGTGCTAACCGAAAGAGCTAAGTCCATGAGGCTCTGACCTCCAGTTAACTTCCAAAGAGCTAGAAATGGAGGTATAGCTCAAGTGGTAGAGTGCTAGCCTTGAGGAAAATAAAGCTTAGGATCAGCAGCCAGGTTCTGAGATCAAGCTACCTGACTGGTGCACGTGCAGGCACATACACACACACACACACACACATATGCACATGCACGGGCACATACAAGTAAAAAGAAGCTATATGTAGGACTATAATTGTTGTTTCCTAAAAATTCACAGTGAAAATTTTTATCACTTAATCAGACTATTACATTTGGATTTTTAAAATAATAAAGTCTTAAGTAATAAAAACCTGATTTTTTAAATATAAAATTAATGAAAGGCATCAATTATCATTACATGTGCTAGACAAACCATTCATCATACTGGCTGAAGTGCATTGTTTGGTTTTTCTTTTTACAATCCCAAACACAGCAAATTATGGAATAACCTCTAAGCAGCTCAACTTGGAATCAGTATACATGTATTTTTCATGTACATAGACACACACAAACATATGCATGAAAACACACATTTAGCTAAACATACATACAAACCAACATTCCTTAAAAGTAAATGCATGTATTATAAAATGACAACAAAGAGCTCCTGGCATACCCAGTTTCATCTTAACTTTTGCCATTCTTTTTTTTTTTTTTTTTTTTTGCCAGTCGTGGGCCTTGGACTCAGGGCCTGAGCACTGTCCCTGGCTTCTTTTTGCTCAAGGCTAGCACTTTGCCACTTGAGCCACAGCGCCACTTCTGGTCATTTTCTATATATGTGGTGCTGGGGAATCGAACCCAGGGCTTCATGTATACGAGGCAAGCACTTTTGCCACTAGGCCATATTCCCAGCCCTGCCATTCTCTTTAATGGGAACTGTAGAATTTTTCTTGGTAAGCAGCATTCTTTCCCAATAAAGTTGATTATTTTCTTTGATCATCTAGAGGAGCAATACTGATGTCACTTAATGCCAGACACAATAGAAGATGGAGTACTTTATATACTTATGAATATGCAGGGCTAATTTGTGGCAAAATCAGCATTTGGTTTTAATTCCATTTCCCTGTTGCATTTGTCCTTTTTTATTTTTTTACCTTCCTTTCAATCTTCAACCACTCTCTGCCCTTGAACATAGATGTATGTGGACATTAATTATCATATAGACAGCTTCTGAAAGTTGCTATTTTATAGTCTGGCTAGAATCATATTGAGAGAAAATACACAAAAGCATATAATGTATATTACCCTAAGTTTGATATGAGAGATTGCATTTAAATATAGATATGCAACATCATTATCCTTTGGTTATATTTTTAAAACTTAAGTCAGATGAAGCACTTAGTTTTTGCTAGATGAAAGCTATTGCATCTGTTTCCCATGGGGATGTGCAGGCCATTTAAGCGACAGATGGTCTAACCTATTAGGAAAAGCATAAATACTCTAAGAGTCAGGGAACTGGGATTTAGCTTGGGTTAGTCTACTAACTTCAGTATAAATGTGTCATGGAGTTCATTTCTGAGCACACCCTTCACCTTCTCATCCTCTGTACAATGCTGGGTTTACATTAGGTGACTACTAAGATTTTTCTCAGGTCTGTGGTCACTCTGCTGGCCACTTTAATTTGAAAACCAGCATAAGATTAAACAAAAAGTCAACATTAAAAAAATCCATGTTCTGTAAAGCAGGCTTTGTACACATATCTGTGTCATTCACCTTGCCTTAAGGCTGAATACTACTTGATCATTTAAACTCTGTGAATAAATGTTTTTACATTTTTTTATTGTCAAAGTGCTGTACAGAGAGGTTACAGTTTCATACATAAGGCAGTGCCTACATTTCTTATCCAACTTGTTACCTCCTACCCCCCCACCTTTCCCCCTCCTTATTCCCCTTCCCCATGAGTTTATACCATATTGTTTTGTAAGTATTGCTGTTGCATTGGTTTGTCTTTCTATCCCTTGTCTCTCGATTTTGATATTCCCTTTCCCTTCCATAGTTTCAATACATGTATATACAATATCCAGGGTACCAAAATCAGTTACAATGACATCAGGGGTAAAACCATGGGAAAGAAAGACAAAAGAAAAAGGCATAATTTCACATGGTATGTTGAAACTAACAGCAACAATGATAAACGACTTCACTTAGTATCATCTTTTGTGTTCATATGGGCATAGCTACTGAGCTATTGTGATCTTCTGCTAGGACTCTCCTAGACATGTATTATTCCCAAAGAGGGAAACCAGAGAGCCCATGTTTCTTTGGGTCTGGCTCACTTCACTTAGTATGATTTTTTTCCAAGTCTTTCCATTTCCTTAAGAATGAGGCAATGCCATTCTTTCTGATGGAGGCATAAAATTCCATTGTGTCCTCTAAATGTTTGGCTTTGGTCTCTGAATTACAGCCTCAAGCCTCTTTCTATTATACTGTAAGATCTCTGCCCCAGCTCACAAAAAAAGCTCTCAGTGGCAACTTGGAGCAGACAATCTAACCGGTTGAGTATCCTTCAGGGGTATAGGGCCAGGTGGCAGCTTTGAAGGGGGATTTGTGTCCTACTGGTAGTGGAGACTTGGTCTAGCCCTCTATTTGTCTTTCAGTCATATTCTCCTTAGATCATGTGTCTTCCATATAGATTAGTTTACTTACTTTAAGGTTGTTATTTCCATTTTCCGTTAATCTTATTTAGAACAATTTGGTTTATTCCAGGAGGTGAATAGATTGTGCATTGTGTGCTATTCCTTTATTTTTGGTAGTTGCAATCAATTTAAATTTGAAGGGCATATTAAGTATCAGCATAAAATTGAGTCTGATAAGTAAGCCTTGAAAAGTTAGATTTATTTCAGAATACATTGTGATTTGTGAGGGAAGGCGAGTACACAACCAAATTGCAAGTATATTTGTGGGAGATAAAGCTATTTAATGAACCCCTATCTAACCTACAATATTTGAGTAATACTGGTTTGAAAAACATGAAATACAGATTCTTCTCTCTTCATTGTTAAAACAGGTACTTATTATATGAAACAAACAGCTGTTTCTTTTGACTTTGTCAGTGTTAACTCCTTTTAAGTAATTCAGTTATCTTTGGTAAGCCCGATTCAGTTAACTAAGTCAGAAGTTTCTTATGCTAAGATGTTCAAGGTTGGGTGTTCTAACACTGTTGTGCCACACTGATTTTGTGCTCAGAATCAAAGACAGAGGAAGGACAATTATGACTGTGTTTTTATAAAAACAAAACAAAATTCTTAAATGCCAATGACCTTTGGTGTTATCTGATTTACCCTGGCCTTTTTGAGAGTTGTTTCAAAATTAGGCACTTAGATAGTCCATCTCTCCCATTAAAAATCTTAGGTAAATAACTGATTTCTTATTGGAAGTGTTATTTTTTTGAGAAACATTGCTTTATATTAAACTACCCAAGGTTGTTTGCAAAGGGGCATTCAGAAATAATACCAAGCCAGATGTTGGTGTCTTATTCCGACAATCCTAACTATTCAGGAGGCTGAGTGCTACATGAGGATTGCAGTGTGAAGCCAGCCTAGGCAAGAAAGTCCAAAAGACTCTTATCTCCAATTAACCACTACAAACATGGAGCCAACAAGCAAAATAACTTGTGAACAGTGCTCAGGCCCTGAGTTCAAGTCCCCAAATGGGTACATACACATAACAATAATAAAAATACCTGAGTCAGATGAAGAAATACTAAGATATTTAGTAGAAATTAAAACAGTATTTGAATATGCTGTTTGTCGCCATTTTCATTTTTCTAAGTGAAAGGGTTTGAAAGTTATTTAATCCAAAAATTCTTTGATAATCAAACCCTGCCTTTATCACCCAGTGACCTTCCCTTAAATATGGTCCTTTTGCCTAGCAGTGCCAACCCTTTGAATTTACAGTCAAGTAAAATATCAACAAATACACCTAGTAAAGATATTAAACCATAGATTCTCAACTTGGTTGATTTGAAGGTTCAGCCAAATAATTATTTAATGTGGGGTTGACCTGTAGAGTGTTTATCAACATCTCTGACCTCTACCTACCAGATGCTCAGTTATAACTATCAAAATGAATCTCCAAAGCTTGCCAGATACTACTTTGGAAGAAAAAGAGTTGTTTTTGGTTTAGAACCACCGCATTAAATAAGAAAACCATTATTTAGCATTGTTTACCAGTGGTTTCATAAGTGGCATAGTATGACAACTAAAACTGACCTAATAAAAATGCATTATTAAAGTTTTGTGAGGTTTACTGATTTTACTTGTTTTTGTAGACACTTGTGACCAGAGAGTACAGGTGAAGCAGAGTTCAGCAGCCTACTTTGTTCTATTACTTTAAAAAAGTTATAAAAATTCTAATTCACATAGATGTACTTTATATAAATGGAGGTAACAATTTTTAAATTGTTCCACTGACTTCAGAATATTCTGAATGCGTCTGAAAGCAAGCCTGTGATTAATTGAATGGTGGTTCTGATGTGGCTCCAATGAGAGCTTCAGATATCTTCCTATCTGTCCTCAGGATTGTGTAACTAGAGGATCCGATATCAGGAATTTCTCTGATTAGCGGAATCTTTGCTACTAGCCCAGTGGCAAAATCCTTAAGGGTTGACTACCTTGACTTTTTTTCCCCTAAGTCACCAGTGGATACTGAAGTGGTAAGCTGCAGTGAGCAATGTGCTTCATACTGGGGCCCATTCTTTCATCTCTCAATTTGGAGAATCTGAAGAGCAGCTCCGGAGTGAAAAGGATATGACTCATGTTCCCTTCCTGCACGGTATTTCTTATGGAAGTAACCTCTGTTACTCTTGTGGATAAGGGAACCTTTGTCAAATATCTTCCATCTTATCTAGTCCTAACTTCTACCCCAGGAGACAGCATTGGGAGTAAATCTAGGTCTTTCTGAGATGTTACTTTGGTTCCTAGGCTGCCAACACAAATTGAAAATTCTGAGTATACTAAGATCCTTTCTCCCCCCCCCCCCCCACCTACATACATGCACGTTCTTGTTATGCTAGGGATCAAATCCAGATCTAGAAGAGATATTTCTCAATGTAGGTTTTTCATTTTGTAGGTAACCTATAATTTGGATGGGAGAATGGTAAGACATGTTTTAGGATGTTGGAGAGAAGTTGTGTTGTGCCTAAGAATCTGACATATTTAATAACACAGTAAGAACTTCAAACTTTGTAGACTTGATAACTAAAATCTCTCATGACATAGTGACCTAAGTATTTTACTGACACTAACTCAAGATGTCAACTTCAGAGCTATCTCTTGATATGCAAGCCATTGTTAAACACTATCTTTTGACAGCCCCATGGCATATAATGTAAAAAAGAACATAATTTAAATGAAACCAAAGCCCATTTTCTTGTTCATCAATCATTAGGTCAGTTTAGGAATAAATTTCGATAAAAGCTCAAGCTAGTGGGAACTACTTAATCACATATTTTTTCCTGTTGAATATGTTTCTATGCTAATGATATGATTACCAGTTGGGGAAAAACAGCTTCTAGTGTTATAAGCAGACTTGAAATAAATTCAAAGTATTTTCAGATTTACTTCTCTTGCTTTGCCTAACATGTTATTTGTTGGAAGATGCTATTGCTAAATACTTTGAAATCTGATTTTTTCCAAGTGACTTTCCAATAACTGTAGTATATTTTGTCTCTTCTTACAGATATTGTCATTATTCTTTGGTGGCTTTAGAAATTACATGAATGTCTTCATCAAGCTCCTAGCAGTTCATATGAATTTCTCATCCTCTCATGGAGGGTAATTTCAGATACATTAAGTTGTTGATAAAATTACACACACACACACACACACACACACACACACTCACAGAAAAGCAGTGATAATTGTTTTTTTTTAATTATATTTATTTTATGTAGTTTTCCATAGAAGTGGATTCTGAACAAATGCTACAGTAGAAATGCTTTGGTGCTATCAATTATGAAGTTCTGACTAATGTGACGAATGACCTTTGTGTTTATTATCTAACTTTATCTAACTCCCTTCCCTTCTTGAGCAGTAGAAGTATCAGTACCATATACTGGATGAATGAACATATTCTCTTCTTTTTATCTAGCCTAGTGGCCTCAAGTTCTTTCCATTCCCTGGTGTCTCAGAGTATTCTGACATATCTGCATTCCTGAATATTAACTATGTAGGTTTGTGCATACACTGTGTGATTTACAGTAGCCATTTTTGGCTGTAGATCAGCTATCATGTTGCTACTGTAGATTTTTAAGAATGAAAATAATGAATAGTAAACAAGTTAACTCCATTTAAAATGTTAATTTATGTTGACATGATATTATTTTAGATACACTTAATTAAATATACTACTGGAGTTATGTACTTTTTTTACTTTTTATGTCAATTTTTCAAAATAGTATGTTACATGGTACAGTTATTATACATGATTATAAGGGTACTTTGATCCTATTTATCTTCCTCATCTTCTCTTACCCTCTACCCTTCCATTATTCTCTTCCTTTTCCAAAATAGATCCTCTTCTAATTTCATGTTGTTTCATTTAGATTCTAGATGAAAAAATATGCCTTATTTATCCTCAGAGTTTTATATGTCTCTTAAAATGGTGGCCTCCCAATCTATTCATTTTCCTGAAAAAGACACAATTTCATTCTTCTTTATGGTTTGGCTCTATTATTTAGTATACCCTGTTTGCTTTATCCATTCACCTGAGGAGTGTTTCTATAACTTGGCTGTTGTAATAGTGCTACAATAAACATGATATGGAGATATTTTTATTCTGATTAACCTTGATTCCTGTATGTATATACCGAAGAGTAGTAAAGCTGGATTATAATGGTAGTTGATTATGTTTTTTTTTTCAGTTTACATTCTTGCTAATGGAGCATTTATTACTTCTCTCGCCATACTAAGGTTTGAATTCAGTCCTTCTTTATCAACCTTGATTTGCTTGCTTGTTGTTGGTGCTCTACCACTTGAGCAACACTTTCATCTCAGCTTTTTACTGGACATTTTGGAAATGGAGACTTTTAGACTTCTCTGTCTGGGCTGGCTTTGAACCACTTGAGTAGTTAAAACTTATAGGCAGGAACCACCTGCACCTGGCTGTCTTTTGTTTAGTGATTACTGTTCTGACTGGAGAAGAAACAATCTCAATGCAGTTTGGATTTGCATGTTTTTCTGACAGCGAAGGATGTTGAACATTTTTTCTTGTATAGTTTGGCCACATTTACCTATTACATAGTAGCTTACCTAGTCTTTTGACTCTGGAAATTTCTACTCTATATCTCGGGCAGTCCTACTTTTTATGGTTGTTGTTGTTAAATTTTTATTGTCAATCTGAGTTACAGAGAGTTTACACTTTCATACGTTTGGCATTGGATACATTTCTTGTACTGTTTGTTACCTCCTACCTCATTCCCCCCTCCCACCTCCACCTTTCCTTTTCCCCCCCATGAGTTGTTCAGTTCATTTATACCAAACAGTTTTGCAAGTATTGCTTTTGTAGTCGTTTGTCTTTGTTTACCCTGTGTGTCTCGATTTTGGTATTCCCTTTCTATTTCCTAGTTCAAATACCAGTATACCCGGTTTCCAATGTACTCAGATAAGATACACAGATAGTTCAGGTACAACCATAGGAAGGGGATACCAGAGGATCATCAATAATAGAAGCTATGGTTTCACATCGCATGTTGAAAGTAATTACAACAGTGATATGACAGTCGTTTCCATAAAATGGAGTTCATTTCACTTAGCATCATCTTATGTGTTCATAATGGCTATTGGACTGTTGTGATCCTCTGCTGTGACTAGCCTAAACCTGTGCTAATTATTCCCTATGAGGGAGACCATAGAGTCCATGTTTCTTTGGGTCTGGCTCACTTCACTTAGTATAATTTTTTCCAAGTCCTTCCATTTCCTTACAAATGGGGCAATGCCATTCTTTCTGATAGAGGCATAAAATTCCATTGTGTATATGTACCACATTTTCCTGATCCATTCGTCTACTGAGGGGTATCTGGGTTGGTTCTAAATTCTAGCTATGACAAATTGTGCTGTGATGAACATTGTTGTGCTGGTGGCTTTAGTGCGTTCTTGTTTGTGGTCTTTTGAGTAGATGCCCAAAAGTGGGGCTGCTGAGTCATAGGGGAGCTCTATGTTTAGCCTTCTGAGGAATCTCCATACTGCTTTCCAGAGTGGCTGAACTAGTTTACATTCCCACCAACAATGAAGTAGGGTTCCCTTTTGGCTATATCCCCTCCAACATCTTGTGGGAAATCCTATGTTTTTTTTTTTTTTGTTTTTTTCCTTTTTGGTTCTTGGATGCTCAGATTCAGTGTTTTACTTAAGGCCTGATAAATTCCAGTTGTGTTGAAAGCATATATATTAATCACTACACTATGTGAACACTTTGAAGTACAGTAACCCCTCAGCATCCTAAAATTTTGGATAAAATCTTTTATGTGTTTTCTTATGTTTTATTTATTTACTTTTGTAAAGGTTATGTACAGTGGATTACAGTTATACAACTCAGGTAATGAGTACATTTCTTTGTAGATAATTTTACTTCTTCCCTTTTAAGGTTTTTAATCAACTGATGTGGTCTCTGATTCCCTGTGTTGTCTCTGTGGTTAACTTTCCTTCCATGAAAGAGATAGTGCACACACACTCCCACTGGCCCTGGACCTTGTTTGTTTGCCAGTCTGGGGAGATAAGGGAGCTTTCATTGTGGGCTTTGATCTTCCTGTTTGACTTTGGAAATCTGTTACTTTGATTTTGGGCAAGGGATTTTCTGAGGATTTTCCTTTGCTTTCCCCCCCTCCCCCTTTCTTGTTTATTTTTTCTTTTCCGTTCTTCTTTTTTCTTTCTTCTCTACTTTTCAAATAAAGTTTGAGTTGGGGTTAGGAGATATTTATGAGACTACTTTTAAGAAGTAAAAATGATTAGGTGTTAAAAAGATGACCAAAAGATCACTACAATGTAATTTTAAGATACACTTTTTTCATACAGGACTCAATCATTTCAAAGAGTGTTTGAAATGCTGAGTGAAATTTAAAGTAGACTTAGCAGCTTTTTGTGGAATCCATCACCTTGGTGCCTTTTTCAAAGGAATTTGAGTCTGGCCTTTTTCTTGAGTAGCCATTTGGGATCTTGTGAACCTGAGCAGCTTGGAATCCCTGTGCCCTTTGTGCTCATTAAGACTATGGTGTGGAATTCCTTGGGCTGAGACATCACTAATCCATTTTGGGACATTGAATCTGGAAAGTCAGAAGGTTTTATTTTGGCTCAGTGAATTTGTCTGTGACCATGGAGCTGAAATATGAAACAAACCAGGTCTGGAGACATACAGTCTTGCATTTATAGTGGGAGAGATTAGATAAGTGGTCTTCTGGTGACAAGGACATGATTCATGCTCTATCTACTGATGACTAAACTTTCTAAATACTTTCAGTATCCTGATAGCACATTTCTTAAATACTAAATATATCTAACTGTTAACAGCTAATTGTCTGCCAAGCTCATTGTCTGTTGACCTTAAAGGCTAAGGTCAAACTGTCCTTCTAGTTTAGTAGATAAAAAATACAAATGTGTGGCAGAGGCAAGGGAGGGAATTCTAGAAGCTGAATGAAGGGAATGGGAGGATAGTAAGGACATAGGACTGAAATGCCAACAGTCAGGAAGCTGAAACTAAAGGGTTTCAAGTTCAAGGCCACCTGGGAAACATAGGTACAGCCTGTCCCAAAAAGAAAAGGAAAGAGAAATTCTGTTAAAAGTATAAATGTAGACTTACAGAACTTGGTTACCTTAATGTTTTGCAATTAATTGTTTTCACTGCTGTGAAACTATTGAAATTTTATTATTATTATTTTATTTATTTTTTTTTTGGCCAGTCCTGGGCCTTGGACTCAGGGCCTGAGCACTGTCCCTGGCTTCTTCCCGCTCAAGGATAGCACTCTGCCACTTGAGCCTCAGCGCCGCTTCTGGCCGTTTTTCTGTATATGTGGTGCTGGGGAATCGAACCTAGGGCCTCGTGTATCCGAGGCAGGCACTCTTGCCACTAGGCTATATCCCCAGCCCTGAAATTTTATTATTTTTGGCTGTTGTTTAGTTTGGAACAGAATCACAGAACTTTATATCTTGGGGCAGAGGGCTTTGAAATAATTGTTTCTGATAGTTATGCTAAGCTAACAGATTAAGTGACTTTTCCAGGTTTGTGAGTTAAGTGATTTCATGGTGAACCCAAAGTTTTGACAGTTCAGTGTTCTTAATGTCAGTGTTTGGCTCTCCACTCCGTTTTTATGTGGTTCAGGAACTCTTGTCTTTAATTTCACAGAAACAACACTTGCCTCTGATCCGCAGTTACTTCACTTCTAAAATGATGAGCTTTAGATGATTTCCAAGATTATTTTCTGCTCACATAAATTATAGTACAGAGTTCATTCCTGTTTTTCCTTCTTAATGTGGGCAGTTGTGATGACCTCAAATGCAAATGTTTTCAATCTTTTTAGAAAGCCATTCTATTTCAAGGTTATGTTAAGTAACATTTAAAATCCAGATGAAATGCTGGTGTTTGGAGGAGGTGGAGCTGGAGGCACTCATATGTAGACACACATACATATGTGTATAATACACAGGCACTGAGGTGTTCCCATGAAGGACAGTAGGCAGGTTCCAGGAGTCTGAAGTTGAGATTTGATAATAAAATCCTGCTCCCTTGTTTTCTTCCCTGGCAGCATTTTCCTGCTATTTCTATGGCCTGTAAGTAGGCCAGGAAGCCACTGCAAGTTGGCCTTGGAATTGATAAGAATTCTTCTCCCTGTGCAGCATTAAGTCAGAGAACCACCTGCTGTGGATTTGCACATTTTAATCACAGGATGAACAAGTTCGTTCTTTACATCCTCCTTCATTTCTTTCTTATACTAACCTTGTTCAATCTGATTTATTCTGAGTTCTGTTTGCTTTGTGAAATAGTCCTTGAAGAAAATGTAACTTGGTAAAGAGAACTCAGGATTTATGGACAAACAACCTGGATGCTAGAACCAGTTTTATCCTACTGAGCCACATACCCAGAGCAAAGTCTTGGTACTTGTCATAGGTTTCAACTACAGCTTATTTATAGAAATGAACTTCTTTCTCATTTGAACATATCTGCTGAAGACATGCATGTATATCATGCTTATTACTTCCTTCCCATTTGCAGCAGAAAGGTATCTTCACTGTTCCTTTAATTTTCTGAAAGTATATATACTCCTTCGCCCTTGATCATATCAACTTTTGCACAGGTGGATGAGCCCAGTAGCTTGCAAATTTATTATTTCAGGCATTAGCCAGAAAAGGCTAAGGCTTCTGAGATAGGAAAATACTCTGTTACTGTGAACATTTGACTCTGGTCATCTGACTCTGTTGGTTCTGTCCTCATTATTTCCCTCTTTCTAAGTTTGATTGACCCTCCCTCATTGTAGAAATCCCTCACAACTTCTGGCTTTAACTCTCAGAGGCTCACTTTAATTCTGGAGAAATAATCTATGCCAAGAAAGCATGTTGCTGACAATGGGTCCCATGTAGTGAAACATTCTATCTATTGTTATGTTAGTCTTTGGTTGAAAATAAAACAAAGTAGTATTAATAATGAGACACTGCTTAACAGCATAGATAAGAGCAGAGGTCCCTATGTGTGTGATTAATACAGAACTCATTTCATGTATTAACATGGACAACACTTCGTTCTTAATTGAGATGGGGAATAAACTCATATGTGTGTCAGATTATTACTTCTTACCTCAAGAAAGGACATCCTAGGTCTCTGTACTTGTATACTCTTTTCCTGCCAGTTCCTTCTGTCAAAAATGATTTTATCCAGAAGTATGGAATGTTAATTCTTGGCTAATGGTTCTGAAAAAGGAGGAAATAGTACTTATTAACAAGCATTTTTGAAAATCCAAGCTTAGTGTCTTTATGTGTTGACACTGTGTTTTTAGCTATCATAAGGATACACAATTTTACAGACAGTAAGAAAAGCTTTCTTTTTGATGTTTAGATTATCTGGACATGAAAGATAACTATTTTCATATGTGCAGAGTTTCATATTCTTAATAGGAAAGGCATCAGAAAGATTTGACACCAGTTCTTTATGAAATCACCTTGAAGCCAATACTTGATTCTGTCATGAATATTTCTTACATTTGCAATAGTAAATCATTTCTTATTTCTTGAAGCTAACCAGCAAAGGTGTCATGTATGTCACTCCCATATTTAGCTCCTCACATAGTTTACATTTATTTATTATCATAATACTTATGAAGAAAAGTGGCCAGTGATTTTCAGTGATTACATTTCACTTATGTTCAACAAATCTTTCTGTTTGAATCATTCAGGAAGTCACCTGGGCAGAAAACAATCACTCTTTACTTGTAAATATGTGAGGATATGGGAACCTAATATTGAGTGATAATGCATTTTGGTCATTTTTAAAATAAATTAGTGAAAAACTTCTGTTCATTTCTTTAATGGAAAATAGTTATTTAACATCACAAGCTAGCTAAAAACGTATTTATTTTGCAGAAATCCATATCTTGTTTCTGCAGAGAATGTTTTTAATTCCTATTGGGCATTTAAAGAATGAATAATCTCTTGCTCCTTACTAGCTCCAGTAGTAGAACTTTGTAGATACAGTAGTTGTGTCATTAGCAGCTTAATTATTCTTCCATCCTGCTATGGGTCAAATGCTGGTTTAATAAGATTAATCATACTGCCTTCAGTACTGAAGATGGTGCTCTTGTGTTGTTGAAATAGTATTTAATGTTCAACATGAACAAAGCTTTTTGGGTTATGACTGTCCCAGGAGCTTTTCATAATTCTGCTTTTCTTGAATAGCCAGGTAAATAGAATTCTACTGAGTAGGAGAATCGAGAAGGAAGCTTGTATTTTTTTGTGTAGATGTTACTTCTGCTTCTACATTAGGATATGAAAATTTGGGAAAAGTTGTTCTAATAGCAGATTTTTTTTAAGGACCTCTAATGTTTGTGCAAAGCAGAGTTCATATGACCTGAAAATGGCTATTTAAAACCTCCTGATAAGATATTGAGTACATATAGATCCATACAGTAAATGCAATTTAGAATTTTCTAGTTGAAATTTGTATTCATTGGACATAGGAAAATGTGCTTTGTAGATTTAGAATAAACGACTTTGTGAGATTCCTCATTGGATGGGTGCTGTGTTTGACTGAAGGGACACAAATGTGGCTTTGAGCTGCTGTTTGATTAAAATCTGAACTTCAGTCTATCAAGGTAAGTTAGATTTGGCAAGGATTCAAGTGTGTATGATTGTACTTCATCTTTTTGCAATCTTAACAAATGGTTCTCTTTCTTGGAGTATTTGTAGTTTTTCCTTCAACAATGATTGGATTTACCAATGACTAGAGACTCCACTGACCAGAAATAGTTAATAACATTTTTTTTTTGTAGAAGGTTATGGTTCCCATAGTAGTTTTTAAATTTGTGGCTCAAATAAGCAACTAAGGAGAGTCTTCAGCTTTTTGAGGGGGCTTTGGAAGCTGTCTTCAAAGCCTGGTCCAAAGAAAATGAGGCCATTTTTCTTTCCAGGGGTTTCTGTAACCTCTAAACACCTATGTGTTAATGGGTTAAGTAAGAGTGGTTTTCACTTTTTGAATCCTGCAAGCTATCAAATGGAGAGCAGGAAAAAAAAATGGAGAGGTTTCTGCTTCCTCTGTCTATCAGGTTTTATTATGGAAACTATTTGGCTAGATAATTGGGTTTAATTTGTAACAGGGGGGAAGATCTGTATTGCAAACAAGAAAGTTCTTTGAAGATAAATCTTGTCAGTAGCAGTTGGAAGGATGCTGGAGGAAAGCCTTGAATTATCTCTCTTTAATGGCCTGGAGTTGGAAGGTGTTTTGCCTTCAGTCTTTTTTTAATTCTTCTTTTTTTGCTAGACTACAAACTGTTGGTGGGGGCTCGAAGGTGATAATTAGTAGCCTTCAACTGCTTCCTTTTTTTTCTTGTTGTTTTTGCATGCTGACTAATTAAAATGCATTAAAACTTTTCACTTTCCCAAAGGGAAGTGTACTTCTTAGACATCTGCCTTTTTTCTGTTTTCTCCCACCCTTCCTTGCTACCTTTGTGTCTTATGGACTGCTTTTTTATATTGTTGAGTAGAACTCTAAGATGTTTATTTGTAACTCTTAAACTTGATGCCTATGAATCTGATATATAAATGCAATATTTGTGGCAATATGTATAAATGAGTTATGACCGATTTAAGTTAAAATTTCTTTCATTTTTTTCATTCTTCATTTTTTTACACATTGGGCTTTTTATTGTCTAGTGCTGTCATTTTAAGTGAACTTGGTTAATAGTATCTCTAGAATCCTTTATCTTACAATACACTCTTAAGGAACAGTTTCCATTTTAGTTTACCTGCTATCTCACCCAGTACTTCACCATCACATAAAGAATCAACTAATATTTCAGCATTCTAAACAAAATCACTAGGATTGGGTGTAGGATATTTAAGTGCAGATTCCTTTTTTAAAATTTTAGTCTCCTGGCTTCAAATAGTTGATTATTCTTACAGAAGGGGATTCCTTAGATCACTGAAATGATGAGCTTTGATTTTTTTTTTGTCTGAAAAGGTGCTACAATTTTTTAAAAATTATTGCCTTGTTATGTATTCTTTATGTATGCTTTAGTTTTGCTTGTTTTTGAAAGTCAAACGTGAAAATTTTCAATTTTGCTGTTTTCAAGTTATTTAACTTCTCACAAAATATCATTGCAGTTGGTCAAAAGTACTTTGTGTGTATGTGTGTGAGTGTGTGAGTGTGTGTGCGCTTAATGCCAGATTGAGTTGCCCCTTTGTACATAATTTTGAATTCTAATGGAGTTGTTTTGTTGGTCTTGGGGTTTGAACTATGGGCCTGGGTGCTGTCCCCGAGGGCTAGCTCTCTACCACTTGAGCCACAGCGCCACTTCATGATTTTGAATTCTTTAGTCATGCTATATGCAACATAATTTAACTAAATATTTGTCACTGGATTAAACTCTAGAAAATAATTATTTCATGCAGTTGGTGATATAAATTATATAATTAGAGTGGCCAAGCACAAATTATATACTACTTTAAGGGCTTTAGTTTGAATTTTTAAATGCTGCTGTGTTTTTATCATTATACAGTAGGACAGTTTTAAGGAATAGTTTAGTTTAAGCCAGAAACAGGAGCCTATTATATGAGACAGATGCTCTGAAACTCAGAAACAGAAATAAAGGCTTCTTATAGTTTAGCAGTTGGATGCTGTGTGAAATTTGTAACTTTGGTGGGTATTTTTTTCTTTTCACATAAAAATGTAAGGTCAAACCATCTTTTTGGTGGGGGGGAGAAAAACTTGTCTTTGTGCTCACAACATACCTAGGATGTTCTCCTGTTTCACATATGCTAATGGTGACTGCTGGCAGGAAATGAACATGAAGAATTTTAAGAACCTCATATTCACAGTGTAAATTAACTGTGAGTGAGGTCCTATCTATCATGAGGGTATTTCTGAAGAGAATCACTTCCCCTCCATTACAACTGCTAGTTACTTTGCAAAAACCCTCAATTAACCAATTCATATAGTTGACGTATTTCCTGATTAATTAAATCATGTAGAGGTTAATCAGAAACCCATTGTTATTTCAAGCCATATTTTTAAATATCCTTGTAAAACATACTACTATAGTTTGGCTACTATAACATCTAAAAGAGGAGATTGACCCAGGTGACTTCTGAATTTAACATTTCACAGTACAGTTCTGTGATTCAAGCCATAGCTCAGAAGCTAGAGAGTAAAAAAGGTTTGTTTAAAAATTGATAGAATTTTCCTCAGTTATCATTTTGAACTTTGCTTCTACGATTGGAATATATTAAAAAAAAACTTAGGTATGTAACAGATTCTGTGTAACTGAGATTTTATTTTTCAGTATGAGAAGCCTCTTTTGAAATGATAGCAGGAATTTGGGAGTATTCCAGATCTCTAACATTCATTTTTAATAATTTTCTTCATTCAGATTTATTTTGATTGGCATGCTATGTTGTATTCTGAAATTTCTGAAATCACAACCTCTTCATAGAGTGTGCTCTATTTTTGAATTGTTTTAAATAGTAACTTTAGAATTTGCATTAATTGAAAGGTACCTTGTCATAACATTTGCTTTGTGTCATGAAAGGTTATCTATATTTGGAAGTAACATTTTGGTAAAAAGAAGATATGGAATATTTATGAACTTTTTTCTCTCACCGACTCATAGGTTAGTAGAGCAGGATGGAACTTCAGAGCTTTTCAACCACAGCCTTCTCAGATTACAGGTGATTGAAATGAGTTCCAGAAAGATCAAATGACATGCCCAAGGACATACCACTAACAGAGGATGTGGGAGGGATTGTTGATGGGATACCTAGCACCAACCAGGTCAAGCCTTGAATTTACCATGCAAAATGTTTTTCAGTAAATATATAGTAGTGAAAAAAATACTGTGATATAAAGCTAGAATGGTGTGAGTTTGAGCTGTATACTTTATTGTGGCTGTGTAGATATTTGAATATATATATGTATATGCACATAAACACTTGTATTTTTTTACACATTTAGATAGTAAAATCCTTTTATCTTTTTGCCTACAACAGTAGGTTTGATTCTGTTTTTGAATTAATCATGGAGATGGGGATGATTGTACTTGAATGTGAGCTTAATGTTTTTTATTCTTGTGACTCAATTTTGGGAGTATTACTCCTTGATAATATCTCCATACAATTAAGAGATGAGGATAAGAGTTCTATGTAAAATAACTTATTCAAATCTTGGACTGATTCATGGTTTCAAAAATTTTTTTGAAGAAGTATGAATATTAAATGCTATCTCTTCATAGTCCCTGATTCTGAGATACCAGCAATTCTTAATTTTCATGTAACCAGTCTTTCTGTATTGACAATTAATATCATATTTATTTATTGGTGGTGCTTCAGTTTGAACTCAGGTCTCACATTTGGCCGACTCTGTACCACTTGAGCCCACACATCCCTCTAGCCCCTTCAGTATTATTTTTCAGGTGTCTAGTGCCTTCACCTATGACTTTGATCCTCCTAATTTATGCCTCCTGCATAGATAAGATCACAAGCATGTTCTACCATGCCTTGCTTGTTTTGTTGAGATGGGGTCTTGATATCTTTTTGCTAGGCTGGCTTCAAACTGCTATCCTTCCTATGACTACTTCCTGCATAGCCTAGGTAACAATTTTACCTTAACCTGCCCTACTTTGATTGAATTTCTATTTCGAAGCACAAGTTTTGGAGGGACTGTTCAATGAGTATATGTTACATATTTTCATGAGTGACATTTAGTAGTGAATAAACAGAAACTTTTCATAAAACATTGCAATTCTCTATTGGAAATTTGTTTTAGGCACCAAAATCAATAATATAACCAACTGAAATGAATGCTGATTGCTTTCCTCCAGAGGCAGTCTGGAAATCGTCACTATTACTAGGCTTCAAGTAGTTCTACAATTTTCAGTGTCGCTGGCCAGAGCTGGTCAGATTCAAAGAAAATAAGTGCATCTCAAACTTGCCTGGAACTCTGTATCCCCTGTGGTCCAAGTAGATTCCTCAAGTTTTAAAATGCACTTTGTAGATATAAAGCAAAGCTTAATATTCAGATTTAGTATTATTCATTTGCTGAATATTAACTGAGTGACTAATAGACTGCATTAGGAACCTTTTATTAACAAGTGAAATCAGTGGGTTTTTCATAGGCAAACTATATGTTTTGGTTACAATATGTATGAATGTATGTAAAATGTATTTCATCTGTCTTAAAATTCATAGCCTATTTTTAAATTTTTTATCTTAAGGGTGATGTACAGAGGGATTACAGTTATATAAGTAAGGTAATCAGTATATTTCTTTTTTTTTTTTTTTTTTTTTGGCCAGTCCTGGGTCTTGGACTCAGGGCCTGAGCACTGTCCCTGGCTTCTTTTTGCTCAAGGCTACTAGCACTCTGCCACTTGAGCCACAGCGCCACTTCTGGCCGTTTTTTTTCTGTATATGTGGTGCTGGGGAATTGAACCCAGGGCCTCATGTATACGAGGCAAGCACTCTTGCCACTAGGCCATATCCCCAGCCCCAGTACATTTCTTTTTGAACAGTGCCATCTCTTCCCTCAATTTCGCTCATTGCCCCCTCCCTGAACCCCCCACCTCCTCCAAGTTGTACAGTTACTTTCCAACATAGTGTCTAGTGAGTATCACTGTTACACTGGTTCACTCTTTGTCCTAGCAATTCTGTGATTTCCCTTCCCTTCCCCAAATCAGATAAACTTATATACAAAACAAAGGGTACAGTTATTTCTTTTGTCTTTTGTCTTTTTTCTCCTTTGGTTTATAGCCTACATTTTATATTATAGAAACCAGTTTGAAGAATCTTAATGATTCTTAGCTATATAGCATTGCACATTCTGCTCTATCCTATTTTTGTGCCTTATGTTTTATTTCCATTTCCATTTCCAATTCTCTGATAAGTAGTTTTGGGCAACTTCCCATACTGCTTGCCACTGCTCCCTGATATCAGCCACATACATAAGTCCTCTCAACGACAATAACTCTCTCCAAACCATAAGATATGTTTTAGTATTTTCTATATTTAATTTACATTAAGTGCCTAAACTCTTGACTTGAAAAGGCAAGGGAATAATTTGCATACTCATTATGAAGTAAATAATCTGCTGTGTGACTGCTCTTTCCCAGGTACTCCCTACTGTCGCTCACTGCTGGGTGCTCACTGTAGAAAGGGGCCTCATGTATGGAACAAGGCCCCACTGTCTGGCATGCAGGGTTGCATATGCACTATCAGAACACAAGGAAACTGGGCTCTGGCACTGTCCCTCTGCTTCCAGTGTAAGAAGAAAAGATTTTAAGAAATGATTCTGCAGAGATAGACCCTTAATACTTTGATTGTGTTTGAAATTTTCATTTCTTAATTCTTTAGGCTTTTTGCCCATTAATCAATTGCAAACACTTGAGATTTCATCTCTCCATTTAATAAAGGCTTTTTTTCCTACTAAGATTAACCCTTGACTTTCCGATTAGTGGAAAATGGAATTTTCCTCCAAAGAGAGAAGAAATTTAGTTCCTTTTGTGTGTTCTTCCTTACTTCCCTTTCTCTTCCCCTTCTTTTTTGTGACAGTATAGTGTCTTGAAGTTAGAACCTGTCATTAGCTTGGCTATTGTGCTCATGATTGGTGCTCAGCCACTTGAGCCATGGCTCCAGCCTAGCTATTTTCTGGTTAAATAAAGCTAGGCTGCTTTCAAACACAGTGCTCTGATTTGAGCTTTCTGAGTTGCTAGGATTCTAGGTGAGAACTACTGGTGCCTTTCTCTTTTTTTTCCTTTCTTCTAACTGGACAGCAGGTACATGGTAAAATTTCATACTAGATATGTTTCCCACTCCATGGTCAGGGCAAGTGGGTGCAAAACATGGACATTTCTTTTTATATGACTGTGGGAAAATAGGACCATGCCTCATTCTCTTAAGCAATTTGAGAAACAGGAAGCTGGAAACAGGCAGAGGAAGAATGAAACAGGTGGGCAAATGTCTAATTTTGGATTTGATACAATTTTTTAAATTATGCACAAAGCAGGGCATCTTTTGGAGTGAGCATTTTTCTTTTTGATGTGTTAAATCCTTAAATAATGAAGGAAATTAGAAAACCTTTCATTGCCTAGGACAAACTTTTGTGATCTAGCATGTGCCTGGTACTATGCAATTAATTCTTCTGGACTGTGGGAAAGTTTGTGTGTTTCAATCAAATTTTCCTCTTTTATAAGATCCCCAATAAATCTTATTACAAGCAAATATAGAGTATTACTCAGGGTAATTGCATACAAGTATTCAATAAGCTTGGTGAGAATAAATTCCCAAATGTGTTAGGGTGCCTTTTTTTGCAAATCACAGGTGCATTTACAGTCAAGTCTCCAGATGGCTTTTAGAGAAATATCAGGTCTTAGGGTCCTGTTTAAAATGCATACAGGTGCAGATGACTTTGAAAGGCATAGTCACGAACTTTATTATGTTACATGAAAATTAACTTATGTATTAAAAATAGCTACATGGGTCATATGACACTGCTTAGTCTGTAGAGGTTAAATGGGAAAGTGATTGCACTCAAACAATAGAATGGACACTTAAGATAGAAATTGGGAAGCAAACTGCTAAAGGTATTCTGAGTTCAATGTAACTAAAAATTACTTAAACCATTGTTTTTGGTCATTCACAGTAGCTGTACTAGAGGATAAATGGTTTCTTACATTGCCAATTCCTCTACTGGGTTGTTCTAGAAGGTATGTGCTGAGAGCAATTATGAAGTGCCATCAATAATATGATACTGTTACTTGTTGGTAAGTTTTGTAAAGTTTCACTTTTTCAAAAATATCTGAGTGGCTTGTACTTAATCCTGGTTTATGAGTATTCAGACCTTCCTACTCTGTGGGATGGAAAGGTTTCAAGTTTCAACTAGGCATTTGGTGATATTGTTTACATATGGTTCAAAAGTGCCCTCCAAGGGGATGGTCATGCGAATGAAGTTTGGTCCCCAAGATGGCAGTGTGACAGGTGGTGGAATCATAGAGAGGTGAATGTTGGTTAGGTCATCAGGGGGATTGCACTTGGCGTATCTCCAAAGAGATAAGTGAGATTGTTTTTCCAAGAGCTGCTTGTTATAAAGTGAAACTATCCCATATGTTTGGCCCCTTCTCCACAAAACAGCTGGTTAACCTTTCACTTCTTCATCTGTCTTTCTATCTGTGTGTCCATCCATCCATCTATCCACCTAGCTACCGGAAGTGAAACTGCTCATGCTGTTATGAAGTCTGACAAGTCCCAAGACTTAGAGTAGATCAGAAGCGTGAGACCCAAGAGAGCTGATTTTATTCTAGTGTGACGTGTAAGCTGAAGAATTAATGTTTGAATTCAAGTGTGAAGGCAGGACAAAGCTGATGCCCCAATTCAAATTCAGTTAGACAAGAGGACCTCTCTTGCTTAGGAGAAGCCTTCAGCTGATAGGAGGGGACTTCCCGCATGCATTATGGAGAGGTATCTACTCAGTCTACTGACTTAATTTTGAATTTTATTCAGTGAGTACTCATAAAAATACCCTGATTAATATTGGGCTTAATGCTCAGATACTACAAGGACCAATCCAGTTAATACAATGAATTTTACCACAACATCAGCTGTCTAAGACATTGCTTTACCTTCGGATGGATGATTTTTTTAAATCACAGAACTTAAAGAATCACAGTTTACATGTTATGTTTCTAGAAATACTTTGGTTTTTCTAGTTAAAAATTAAGCTTCACAGGTACTTGTGTAAAATATAGTGTGGGTTGATGTTTTTTATAGAGCAAATGGCTCAACTGAAGACTATACTTACCTTTGAAGGTACTTCAAAGACACATTTTTCATAGTATTTCCTTCCATTATTAATACACTGTTTCAATTTGTCTTACACTTCCATGGTTTTGCTTACATGTGTAAGTTTACTTAATGTTTATATTTGTTTCTCTTTATCTCTCTATATATTTCTTCATAACTCATTTTGATTGCAGTTGTTTTTTTGTTAACATCTTCCCATTGACTTCTTTTTGGCTAATGATGCTTTTTTTTCTGTACTCAGTGGAATCGGACAACTGTTATCTTATTAATTTGACTAAAAATATAAAAATATGAGGTAGAATATGAATGTTTTGAAACAAAATTGTGTCTGTAATACATAACTTAAATCAATATTTTCTCTTCATCTGTTCTTTTTTTTTTTTTTTTTTTTGGCCAGTCCTGGGGCCTGAGCACTGTCCCTGGCTTCTTTTTGCTCAAGGCTAGCACTCCGCCACTTGAGCCACAGCGCCACTTCTGGCCATTTTCTGTATATGTGGTGCTGGGGAATTGAACCCAGGGCCTCATGTATATGAGGCAAGCACTCTTGCCACTAGGCCATATCCCCAGCCCTTCATCTGTTCTTTTAACCATAAGATTATAAAGTTCTCATGACTTTTGTTTTAGATTTTACTAAATACATACAGACAATATTTAGGAGTTAATGACAAAGAACTTATGAGCAAATAATGTAGGTTGATAGTTCTCACGATATGATAATCATGCTATACATTAAAAAATTTTTTCAGAATAATTTTCTTCTCAAAATCAAGATAATACATAATTTTTATTAGAAAAATTGGAATTCTCACAAGAATTACTCTTTTTCAAATAGTCTAAGCATAATGAACTTACCATTAAGTAGTAGTTGTACAAAAGAAGGCAGCAAGTTCTACCTGTACTAGAACTTCTTAGCTACACTCAGGAATTCCTAGGTTAGTTGTATTTAGTTCTTATGTTGGTGAGTATCATCTGTCAAACTTCCTTGTTTTCAGGTTCTGAATTTGTGGATTCACTTAATCCCTTATATTTGCTTGTAACCTCAAATTTATACTATGACAGTTTCTTGGTTATTTGTGGAGACATACAGGTTGGCAAAACATTTGGATTTCTAAATAGATTTTCTAAGCTAAAGCTGAAGGAAATGACACTCTGTCTTATTCTGATTATTTTTCATACAACGTAGGGACTCTCAGACTGTAGCTAAGTATTGTTTATGGTGAACTATAAAGTATCTCATCTTAGTCTGCATATTGATAACTCTGCTGTTTAAAATGACCCCTAGAGTGGACTGGGGATATGTCCTAGTGGCAGGAGTGCCTGCCTCATATACATGAGGCCCTGGGTTCGATTCCCCAGCACCACATATACAGAAAATGGCCAGAAGTGGCGCTGTGGCTCAAGTGGCAGAGTGCTAGCCTTGAGCAAAAAAGCCAGGGACAGTGCTCAGGCCCTGAGTCCAAGGCCCAGAACTGGCCAAAAAAAAAAAACAAAAACAAAAAAACGACCCCTAGAATCGAAACTTAGGTGCTGTGTAGTGTTCCTAAGTTTAAGAGGCTAGGATGTACCTCACAAATAAAACATATGGAAGATAGGTTATATTCAGAGTTCCAATGATGCTGGCTGTACATTCAGTGATGAGAATCTACAGTGTCATGAAATGAGGTATTTTAAATAGAAATCTATGTAAACAAGGTATTGATCAGTCATCAAAAATATTACAACCAGATATTTGCAGGAACCAAATCCTGCACATTTTCTTTAGAAGTAGCTTACTGCTGGTAAATTTGGTGTTCTCTTCAACTTCATATAGGCCATTGGTATTGAGAAAGGCAAGAATCACTTCAACTTTTTCTTTTTTCAAAAAAAAAAAGATTTCTACTGTACTATCTCCTTAATGGTATATTAAGAATTTTTTCCTGTATCATGATATCTTCTCTAATATCATTTTAATGTCTACCTAACAATGCAGCCTACAGATGTGCACTTAATTTATTTAATAGAAGCTTTTATAGATCATGTACTAGTCCCCTTTTCCAAGGTTTTCATTATTATATGCAGCTCCACAATAAATTTCCTGTACTTATTTGTTCTGCATCACATCCATGATTATTTCCTTAAATTTTGTATAGATGATACTGTTTGGATATAATATATGCAAAATGCAGATAAACATGTTTTCTACTCATGAGCTTTGTTTCTGCTGAAATCTGTATAGAAAATCAACAAAATCACTTCTATCAAGTTTTGAAAATTGATACCGGAATACCAAATATTATGAATGTTAATTTTATCTCTTAATCTAGTGGCTTTCATAATAAATATGATCTAATGTGCTTACGTTGCAATGAAAAGTCCTTAGATATGGGTAGAATTAAGGAGTAGATATGAATGCTCCTGCAGGAATGATTAGTGATCTGAGTCCCAACCTTCATTTTTAATTGATAAGATTAAGACGGCTTTACCTTTTTATTGTGAATTCAATTTTGTAAAGAGAACATAGATACATGGATGGATTTATTCGTTAAAAATACACCGGAAGACTCAGACTTCTTATTACCATTTCCAGGTCAGACTCTCTTTGACTAACTTTTCTTTTAGCTTTGTTTCAGAAATCTAAATTCAAGACACACAAATGTATATATGTATGAATGTATGTATGTACCTATTATTTGTAGGAACAGACGTAGAAGTGAAGAACTGGTACCTTTTCCTCCCATTCAGCAATTCAGAACAGACATATCTACACCTTTTGCTTAAAGGGAAGTCTGGATCAGTACCTCTAAGGACTCTGAGTAAAGTGTATGGAAATTCAGAGATGAAAGATAATAGTGCTTTTAATGGTTAAAAAAAGGATAATAAGAACAGTGGTATGTTAGATGTGGAAGGATGACTTAAAAGTTATCATTGGAAAAATTACCTCATGTAACAAACTTGCATACTTCTATATTGGCAGATTTTAAACTTTTGTAAGACATTTCTCAAGTGAGTATCTTAGCTTGTTATTATTTTATGCATTGCTGGTACAGATGAACAAATGGAAATTTTCATCATCAAATACTAGATTTAGGAAGTACATCTGTCATTTCATATATGTTTCACATTCTCAAAATTTTTGGTTTGTTTCTTCAGTTCTTTGTGATAATAAATTATTGATTATTAAACACAGATACATATATATTGTCAAATAATTTTATGTTGACCTCATTGCTTAATGAAAATATTTGGAGTTTTGCTGGACTTTTTCATGATTATAATTAGTCAAACGAATAGGTTAATGTTTTTATCTTTTTTGTTTAGCATTTGTTGGGCATAGAATTCTATATGAAATCACATGAAGCTAACTGGTAGCTTTTGTTGGGTACTTTCAGTGTTACTTTCTAAAAATATATTAATAATCAATAGTACTCCCTACCAAGTATGTCATCATTGTATGTTATGTATAATAGTTTAAAAGTCTTAATTTCTTAGTCATACAATGACATTTAAAAGTTGCTTAATTTGCACATATTTGATTACTAGCAAAGATCATTTTTTTTCTTAATATATTTTCTTCTGGAATATTATCTTAAGCCAAACTTTAATTTTTGATCCAATACTTGCCTGCGAGAGCCTTCCTTAGTCTCAAGGAATGTTGTTCCATTCTTAATGGAGTTACTCCAAGTTAAATGATTTTCTGTATTTGTAAAATTAAAGGTCTGTAATATGGACCATTGTATTTGGTGTGTAGGGAATAGTGCCTCATCTTGTTGAGTTCTCATCTTGCACCAGATCCTGCACAGAAGAAAATTATGTCTACACCACCCTTCCAGTGACCTGTGACAGAAACAGGGCTAGTACAAAGTGTATAATTCCCAAATCACTTATTTTCGGAGATTGGAATGCATCCACTGTTTCACAGCAGTAAGTTCTCATGTCTTATGCTAATTTCATCTCCCCTTTGTGTTGTTGCTATACTTTGTTACTGTGCTATGTACTTTGTACATAGATTGTGGAAATCAGCTAGAGCAAATTGTTTTTAATATGTAAAACATAAACAATGCCTCTTCTGGAAAATTGTTGAGATGTAGAAATCCATAGTCAGATTCTTTATTCTTTTTATCCATCATGTCTAATACCTCACAGTATATTTCTTCATTCCTTTGTCGACCATTTCTTGAATGTCTGAGTGCTCTCCTGGTTTTTATTGAGCATGGAGTATATAAAGATGAAAAAGCCCTGGTCCCTGAAGTGCCACAACATTTATGGGAAGGAAAACTTGAGTCTCTGGATAATGGACAGAGTGTGAAATCTGATTTCAGAGTTTAAAATGTTCTTTAAGCACCTCAAAGTATGAGTAGAGACACTTCATTACAGCAGTAGATTAGAAGTTACTGCAAAAAATCTATATAAAATACTATAAATTCTTCACAATGTATTTTCTCAAACATTACAAATATGTAGCTAAATAGACTAGATGTGGCCAACAGTGAGTGGATCACAGAAATGCTGTATTTGGAGTGCGCTGGAGCCTTAGCATACATCCCAAACCTTTCTTTTTGCAGTGGAGAAATTTTAATTCTGAAGCAATTTAAATTTTTCCATTCCACATTAGGGCTTCCCTCTTCTTCCTCCTCTTCCTCCTTCTCCTCCTCCTCCTAATCCTCCTTCTCCTCTGTAGTATTTCAAAATAGTGGAAGGATCATTTCTTCTAAGTGTAATGAAGACCATTCATTCAGTGTATCCATGGACATTTGAATCTTTTTAAAATCAGTGGGACTAAGGGCTGTGTCCAGCGGCTGATTGTTCATGTACCATTCCTTTTATCCTTTGCTCTAGGTGTACTTCAAAAAAAAAAAAAAGCCTCAGGAAACAGCACTGTAATATTTCTTAAACTTCTGTACTCTGTTTTTTTTTAAAGATGAGTTTGAAGTCTTTATTTAGTTACAATTCCCTTTATCATAAAAACAAGTACAAATCAGTAGGATATTTTGAGTTTTAGTTTTTCAGTGTAAGAGAATGAGATAAAGTATGTCATAGAACATGTAAAATTGAACTATCTGGCAGAACTAGCATTCTCAATATTTTATCTTCACTTTACAGCCAAGTTTTCTATTTTTACCTTTCTAATGAATAACCCAATGTTTAGTTTTCTTTCTTCACTTAGGCTTAAGAAGATAAAGACCCATCTCAATCACTCAGACAAGTTGTATCCATTTGGGCTTAAATGGTGAAAGGCAGGAAGAGACCTTAGAAGTTCTGTGTTATTGGTTCACAATTTTAACAACTTAGTTATGATTCCCACTTACTCTTTATTATGAGAAAATCTTTCAATTAAACAAAAGGGCTCAGGCAATTGAATTCACTTATCTTCAAAATTGGGCTTTGTTTCTTTAGATCTAAGATGCTTTACTACTATGGTAGTTTTCAGTGGTCACATTTCAACTCAGAAAATGCCAACTTTTAGCACACACACACACACACACACACACACACACACACACCCCAAGACGAGAATCCTAGAATCACTGTATTATGAAATGTATTCTTAAACAAGAAAATGAGAGAAAGTATTGCTCCAATCATTTTAGCGGTAACTGTTAGATATTGCTAACTTGGGAAATGGCAAACACCGTTTTTTGTCTCTGTCTCTTTAAACAAGTGATAGAATTAACAGTACAGTTTTATCTACATCTGTGATTTCTTCAATAAAACAAAATAATACTAGTTCATTGTTTTGTCTTTGGAAAGGAGATATGACTTAGTGGTACAAGATGGCTTGGACTTGACTATTGACTGATTCTACTGATTGTCAAGAAGATAATTTCTTCCATAGCCAGTGCTGGTGACTCATGTCTATGATCCTAGCTACTCAAAAGGCTGAGATCTGTGGATGATCACAGTACAAAGGCAGCCCAGCAAGAAAGTCCATAAGAGACTCTTATCTTCAATAAAGCACCAACAATGCCAGAGTGGAGCTGTGGCTCAAGTGGTAGATTGCTAGCCCTGAGCAAAAAAAGCTAAGGGACAGCATGCAGACGCTGAGTTCAAGCTCCATGACCAGCCAAAAAACAAAAAAAGAAGATAAGTCTAACATTTCTTATTTGGGATAAAGTTTTTTTTTAATCTATTTTTTCCTTGGGTTCTATTCCTGGTGGTTGAACTCTGGTCCTGGGTGCTGTCCCTGAGCATTTTGCTAAAGGCCAGTGTTCTGCCACTTGGGCCACAGTCCTTCTGAGTGTTTGATGGTTAATTGGAGATAAGTGTCTCACAGACTTATCTGCTGGTGCTGACTTCAAATGGTGATCCTTAGCTCTCAGTCTCTTGAACTAAGAATCCAGGCATAAACCACTTGTGCTCTTCTCATTTTATAAAATTATGTTTTCGTTATCATTAAGTAGTTATACAAGGAGTTGCCATTCACCAAACCAGTTTATATGCAAATGTTGCCTCCAACATAACTCCAATGAGGGAGTCTTAAAACTTGGTATTTTGTACATAATTTTCCTTCAAATAAAGATCAGTAGGTTTTTAAAAGTTTTTTTCCCCCATGAATCTTCAGGAATTCTAACTACGGAAAAGGCGATTTGTATTAATCATTAGACTAATTGTTTCATTCCTATCAAAATATTATTTTAATGGTAAGAAAAATGGTGAGAATGAGTTTGCCACTTTATGAAAAACATATGAAAAGAATCATAAAATATTTTCCAGACAAATTGAAGGACAAAGTCTACCAGCTCACTGAACTAAAGAATAAAAAAGAATTAAGAGTAGGTAAGAGATATTTGTGGTTCAGGTTATATGTCTCCTTTTTTTCTTGATCCTTAAAGTAATATAAGAACTAGTGCAGAAAGGATGAAACAGAGGGGAGAAAAATTTTATCATTGCTTTTCCCAGCTTGGTTTATGATTCGCCACTGTTTATTTTCCCTGGTGTTGATTTCTAGGAAAAACAAACCAAACAAACCCTCTTTGCAATCATATAGGCATTACTGAAACCAGTATAAAAGTTTGCTTCCTTCTCTTGGCTTTCTATCCCAGTATATCTATATCTTTTCATTTTTACAACTCTTAAAAAATATGGGAAAGTCAGCATAAGGAAGTAAATGCAAAATCAGTGTGTATTTCCCAAAGGACTAACTTATTGGCTATTAGCTTGTAGAGACAAATGCTTTTGTAGTCTTCCTGTGATTCAAACACTGTAGGATATAGAAATGTAAGGCTTAATGTCTATGATCTCAATGTTCCAGTTATAGGTACAGTAAAAGGGAATAAGGAAAAAATTTTCCCTTCCAAACTAGAAAGATACATGCTACATTAGAAATATTATACTGGCTTCTGGGTATTTTTAGGTCATGATAGATATAAAATCCTATAGTGCAATAAAAGAAAATTTCTCTCTTGCCCTGAAGTTACATTTTAGTTTTTGTTAGGTTCTTATCTACCATAAAGTTGGAAGGAGAAAACCCTTTATAGCACTGCCAAGAGTTTGTTGGAATGCAGAAGAATATACTCTAATAAATGTACAGAGAGGTTATTGCTAAAGAATTGTACTCCGTGGGAGAAAGGTTGTGAATGTTTTCTAGGCACGTATTTATGGACACTACCAGGATAAAATCCATGGCCCTTAACCTTTTCCCCATCAGTGATATAATCTTGAGAATGCCTCTGTCATTTCTAGCCTTTAGGAGCATTTCAAAAGTGACAGCATGGCAATAGATCACACTTTTTAACTTTTCCTTTAAGGTTCTTCAGAATTATTACTCCACTGGAAAATGTACATGTCACACAATAGTGCACATTTGTCATTGTTCTTCCAATTCTTTGCTAGTGAAATTGATGTAATTCATATGTATTTAAAGATATATTCAATTCAAAGTAGTTATCACTTTGCATTTTTTTACTCACTTGCTCACATTCATTATATGGGTATTTTATGAGGTTTTTTTGTTTTGTTTTGTTTTGCTTATAAAGTTATTCACAAAGGAATGGAAAAAGGAGGCTTATTGATCTCCAAGATTCTTACAGCTATGACTATCAACAGTGTTTTGAAACACTATACACTACACTGTATTTTCTCATTATTATGACATGAAACTTTAAGAGGATTTTTTTTAAGCTCAATTTATGTACAATAAGATTTTTTCCATCTGCTAAACAGGTCTGAATTACAGAGAGCTCCTTTGTGGCAGGAATCTGAGGGTCTTGTTTTCAGTTACACTCCTGAAAAGATCAACACAGCTATAGGTAGTAGGTTCACCTAAGAAATATTTGTTACTGAATCTGTCTCTTGAAATAAGACCTGTTACAAGTACTAATCATGAACACAGCTAAATTTTGCTTACTATAATCTTGAAGGTTCAGAAAAGAATTTTCAGATACGACCAATAATGAAATAAATTTAAATATAAACATTTTTACAAAGATTACAAATGAAATTGCTTTAAATTATTTAAATATTTCAAAGAAATTTCACAATTAAAGTAAGACTATTTAGTGTCACATGTCTTATCTAAGTTAGCTATGAGTGAGCCTCAAGGTTCTATGCATTCAGAATTGAATTATTCTCTGGTTTCTAAGCCTGTGAAATTTAAAAACTTACCTGTTTCCAAACTATATTGATGGCTCAGACATAGGATAGAGATTCCTGTTCTAAAATGGACAAATTAACAAGAAGAAATGATCCCAAATTGGTCCATATCCCATGAGGAAACATGACGCATTAAAATTGGAATTTTTTCCCCCTTGGGATTTGTGTCTCATATCCTGGACACAAATGCAAGTTAGCCCAGGGTGTTCGGCAGTCCTGTCCTGAAGAGTTTTCTAGGTTTGGTTCATACTTTGGATCTTGTACCCTGGAGGAGATGAGGCCAACAGTTCTCCCAAGCCAATGTTGTAAACTGGTATGTGTACAGACTGTGGGGTCTGATGATTGAGCCAGCCCCCGACAACTCCAGTAGGGACTGTCATAGTGGAAGTCTTTTGTGATGGTTCTAGCTCTGTGAAACACCTTTACCTGGATCTCCAGGATGTCTGGAAAATCATTTAATTTCCTCATAGGCCCCAGGGCTATCTGGAAAATGAGCCAGGTTCCCCAGGTCTGCATGCCTGCACAATTAACATCATCTGGATACTTCTAGTGATTGACAGCTTGTACTTCTGGACTAGATCAAATCACAACCTCAGCTAGCTTGAGCTATGGCTAGGGTGGCTGGTGAGCACTGCTCTGTTACTCAGGGGCTGAGATCCAAATCATCTCTGAGCACCAAACCCATGGAGGGTTCACTAGGCTCATCCCCAGAAACTACTGTCCCTTCCTTGAAGTCTGGGCCTATGTTGGGCAGAGTGACCTTAAAGATCTCTGAAATGCCTCTGGATCATTCTGCAGGTATTCTAACGAGCCTTTTCATCCACACTTAATACCTTTATCAAAGGTGTCTTGGACACACCTATATGGCCTCTTCTTTAAACCCACCCTTTCACAGTTTACAAGGCTAAGAGGATAATTTTCCAAATCGGTCCATTCTGTTTCTTTTTTAATCTAAATTTTGTCTTTAAAGAACATTTTCATTTTTCTCAGTTTATTGAAGTGGTTAAAAATAGTCACTTATTCTGGTGCAGTGGCTCATGCTTATAATGCTACTAGCTACACAAGAGGCTGAGATTTTAAGATTGCATTTCACAGACAGCCCAGGCTGCAAAGTCTATGAGATCCTTATCTCCAGTTATCCACCACAAAGCAGGGAGTAGAGCTGTGTGTGTGACTCAAGTGGTAGAAATCTAGACTTGAGCACCAAAGCTCAGGGATACCATCCAGAAACTTGAATTCAAGATCCAGGACTGTCACATGCATATGTGTGTGCACTCACACATATACAGAAACACACACACACACACACACACACACACAAAGTCACATATGTCTTAGCAGTTCTTTATTTTTCTGTAAGATATCTTGGGTCATTATTCTTTCTTATAAAGCACTTACATAATGACATAATTTAGCCAAGTTCCTTGTCACTATAATAAGGATGATTTTTATTTCATTTTCCAATAATCCTTTATAATAACCTTTAATTGTTTTCTGGAAGATTATGAAAAATTATATACATGTACATTAAAAAACCATATATAAATATATGATACACACATGCTTGCATCATGCATGTATACACACATAGAATAACCATAAAAATGGACTTACATTTAGGAAATGATACTGATAAGAATGTGAAGATTGTATATTTACAATGTGAAGAAATGTGCATGATTTGTTATATTTTATCCTTTCCATGCCATGATTAGTTTGTCTGAGGTTATTATTTGAAAGGACTCTCATTGTATTTTTTATGTCATTGTTGGTTAATCTTTATTTCCCCTCAGTTATGTCAGTTGATTGTATTCTAATCTACCAAAGATTCAGAGAACTTGGTTTGACACTTAGGTGGCTGTTTTGATTAAAAAACTGTCCTCTGAAGCATGGTTAGGTTGGAATCACTAATGAGGATCAATCTCCTGATATGTTGTTCTTTATTCTTCTCTCCTTTGTATTCTGACATCTTGTGATGAAGAACAAATTAATAAAACCTAGTTATGTAAGTGTGGAGTTTTATTGGTGTACAAAACTCTTGTTATTTGGCTATTAGTGAATTACATACCAGAGTATAATTCTAAGTATTCATTTTTCTTAGTCATTTGATTTCCCTTTTGAGGGTACCGTAGTACTTACCGGACACCTGGCATAGAGCTTTAGCTTTCTTCTGGGACGTGCAGGGTCTGCTTCCACTCACTTTGCACTCGACCTGTTTTGTGTCATGGCTGTCTTCTGCTATGCTCAGGCGGCCCCCAGTTTAGAAACACTTGACTTACTCTGAATGTGGCAGCTATGGAACATTCCTCAGGCCAGCAGGAATGCTTGCACACCCTGTGAGAGTTGTTAGAGCTGGATACCCTTACTCTTTCTGTTCACCTCCTTGGAAAATCCCCAGTTTGCCAGGCTTCTCTTGGACAGACCAATACCCAAGGTTATTTCCTCTCATCAAGCTGAGAGCCTATGTGTCTCCAATGACATAAGGCTGGAAGGCAAGATTGTGAGGATGGGGTGTCGTTAATTCACCATGTTCCAGCTAAGAAAGGCTATGGTTTTCAATTTCATTTCCATGAAATGTATTGTGACTCAAGTTCCAGATTTATAAATCAACATTCTTGTCACTTTACAAGTTTGGAGCCTGTGATATGTCTGCTTTCTCATTACATTTTCAGTCTTAAAAGGCAAAGGAGGGCAGTTGATTCAAAATGTTTATAATGTCTTTTGTTTGTATCCCCATAAATGTAGTTGATCCTGTGAATATCAATATATTCTCCCATAATATCTTTCCAAAAAGAAATTTCACATTAAATGATGTCTTACTTTCCTTTAACCTACTCATCAAGCCTAATGAATCAAAGTAGTATTTAATTTTCTCTGCCTTATTGTCTGGCTTAGTATTTTCATCAAGCAGCCTCGTTACCAAAGGGCCAACTTTCCTTTTGGACAAATCAAGTGTATTCATAGAGGAGCATCTTGTGTTTATAAATTTTTCATTCTATCCAATTGGAGGAGAAGAAAAAGTACCATGGGACAAATGATAAAAATCTGTGTAACCAAAGCTATAATTTTCCTGTCCCAGGACTCCTATGATGCAAGTTTGGTTTGCCTTGCTTCTGTTTGGTTTCCTTTTCTTTCTTTCTTTTTTTTTTTTTTAAAGTGGCTGACCCTATAAAGATTGGAGTAGAGGTAAATATGTTGTCTAACCAAACATAATAGCTGAGTGTTTCTGCCATCATCTTTTTTTTTTCTAATATAACAATGCTTTTCCAAAGGATACATGTTTGGGATTTGAGGTATTTGAAATGTAGAGAAAAAGATTATTTTTCTTTCTTCTTAACCCAGTGTAATGAAATGCTTGGATGAAGACAGTCCCAGGAGTAAACCCCAGTAAGTCTAACTAGTATTTGCAGGAAGGCAATGTGCCAGTGGCACTCAGACCCCGTGGTTTGTTTGTGTTAGCATGTGGCATGTAGGGAAGGCATCTTAAAATACCCTGGCATATGAGAGTGCCCAGAGATGCCTGTAGTACTGTCACACTCTGGCGCACTGTTGGAACAAGTACCTCTGCTTCCCTTAGGTAGGCTTGTTGTGTTTGCATCACTGTATCTTGGTCTTTCTTATGGTTTGGAGGGAACTGCTCTGTGCTTTATCATGCATTTCTTCAGCCAGATGCACAGCTTTTGTGTGCCTTGCATCAAACCAGCCTTTCATCCTGTCTTTTGTATCTTTTGCAAGGAAATTGATCTCATAAAGAATGCTATCAAATTCATCAACTGGCAAAAGATATCATTTCAAAGTCTAAGTAAGAGACATAAAAAGGATGTGTTTGTAAGCTTGACTATTTCAACACTGCTGCTTAGCAGAAAATATTAAATCGGCCTGCTTGCCATTAAATGGGGCTGGGCATAACTCACCAAAGAATTTCACCATGTGGATAACCTCCAGCCCTCTGACTGTATGCAAAGCAGGAAGACTGAATGAGAGCATTGTGTTTGAAAACCTTAAGCTGGAGCAAGACTACAAAACCCAATCTCAGTGGTTATTTTGGACATTCAAATGCTGCCTAAGAGAAAAGAACTCATTATGACTCAGTTCCGTTAATTAGACGTAAATTACCATCTTTTGTCCTATACAAAAGAAGGTAAAGGGAACTCTGCAAGACCAGAGGATACAGAAATTCTAATGAGATGAGGGCATAGGCTGGGAAACTGAGTGAACACAAGAAGCCATTCAATGTGAGCAAGTCCCTGGTATGTCTTGTGTATGAGCAAGAGGCAAAAACATAAATTTGTAATCGTCCAGATTCATACACTATTTAAAACTATGGTCCATGTCCCAATAGTACACAGAGGGTCTGATTTTTCACAGGATATAAGGCTCACCTAGGAAATATTTTCTTGTGTTCTATCCCTGATTATACTGTGGAAAATTCTTGTTATGTACTGTCTTTCTCAGTGGGAGAGAAAAGACCTGGAAAGTCACTGAAGTCTAATCAAATGGACATTTTACTTAAAACAATGAAGTCAACAATGAAAGGAAATTAGCAAGCTTTCTGTGCAGGAGTTTAAGGAACCAAACAGACTTAGAGGAGTTGTTTAAGAATAAGGATAACTGAAAAGTGATACATTTTTCAACACTGGAAATGATTTTGGTATTTCTGGAAGTGAAAAACTACTTCATGAAAACAAGAAATAGAGAAACTAGTGACTCTCTTAATCTCTTCCTTAGAAATATATAAACATATTTCTTAAAAATTGAGTCAATTTCTTAGTTTCCAACCAGGCTGTTCAGAGTAAATTTAGTTGGATCTTTTCTCCCAACTAGAAGATCGAAATTCTCCATTACACAGTGATCTCAGAGTTCCTGTAATCTGGTTACTGAGTGTCTTCTGTTTTTTAAGCAAATTTATAATTCAGTTCTGAGTGTAATTCCAGATGGAAATTACTTTTATTCTTACAGAAGATGAGTGTGGTGGAGAAGGACTTGTAATTTGAGCTCTATAGCATTGGCTATCACGTTGTTATTTCACTGGATCCAAGTACTTATTTTGTGGGAAATTATAATAATTGTGTTACAAGTAATTAATTGATTCACTGAGCACATTAAGCATTTACTAAGTCCCAAATACGTTGTTGAGGCATTGAAGAATTACATGACTTCAATGCAGAGAAAGGGGATTACACAATATAGGACCAGATGAGCAAAAAGTTGAAGGTTTCCATCAGAATGTTGGATTTAATGCTGGGTGCCAGTGGCTCATACCTAATCCTAGCTACTCAGTAGGCTGAGATCTGAAGATTGAGGTTCAAAGCCAGCAGGGCAGAAAAGTCCATGAGACTCTTATCTCCAATTAACCAGCAGAAAGCCATGAGTGGCACTATAGCTAAGTGGAAGAGGTGTAGCCTTGAACTGATAAGCTCGGGGACAGCACCCAGGCCCAGAGTTCAAGCCCCATGACCAACCAAAACAAAACATAACAAACAAACGAAAGAAGTTGTAATTTACAGAAATGTCTCAGCACATTCTTGAAACTCCAGTACTCCAGAGACTGATACAGGAAGATTGAAAGTGAGAGGCTAGCCTGGGCTACATAGGAATATCTTTTCTCCAGAGAGAGAGAGAGAGAGAGAGAGAGAGAGAGAGAGAGAGAGAGAGAGAGAGGGAGAGCAATACTAAACTAAAAGCAACAGAAATTTCACACTGTGATGCCCACAGACATGATAGTTGCTATTACCAAGCAGATATTTGCATATGATTTGGGGGACTAGAAAATCTGAGCCTAGGATTAATCAAAAGGGAGTTTTTTTTGCAGATACCATGTCATATTGGATGAAATCATATGAAGTAAATAACAAGAACCCTCACAGGGAACACCCATGGAAAAATGAAACTTATTTAGAAATGCAGAGTAGAACAAATTCAATGTGATGGTTGCACTAAACGGTTAAAAATACAATTGGGAAACCGTTCCCCCCCCCTCAAAATGCAGGCTTTCCTCCCAACAGAACATTAGAGTTAGAGGTATATGGATATTCACAATTAGTAATAGGAGCATGGGAAATGGAATTCTATCATAGCCAATGGCTCTCATCTTCCCAAAATAGTTGGAGATAGAGTAACCTGTGGGTTAAGTCAGAGCCTAGGAAGATCAGAATAGAGGGGACTGGAGAAAGATCTGTAACTGAGAAGGCAAACTAATTTTATGGCTACGGGTTTACTGGCTTGGACTCAAAGGATTCATTGGACAAAATGCATAGCTGCAAGATCTTTCTCAGGATTTTTCTGCTTACTTCATCTCATGAGAGATAGTGCTTTTCTATATTATTTGTAGTTTAAGGGTTTTGTTAGGAGGATGTAATGGGTGGAACAGGACCAAAAGAAAGCCCAGGATATGTTGACCAACTACAGGCATATTGTCTATGAATGTGTGTGGGTGTGTGCACGCATGTGTACATGCGTGTCTGTGTATCCACTTCCAGAGTAGTTCCCTGTACTAGTCCTTCTCTGTTTATGAAATTGTGTTGAAACTGGCCTTCTTCCCCATGTGGCTTGGAGAAATTGTACAAAGAGACAGAGTTTCTAGCCATTTCTCAGATGGTTGACCACAGATTAGAAACAAAAGTCAATTCTTGACATATTGATGATTCTTACTGTTTTCTATTCCTGAGTCTTGTAGAAACAAAGCAGAAAAGAAATAGCAATGATAAATGAACCAAGAACATCGCTGCTCTGTTCTGTTAGAACTCAATGACTTTTTCCCAGAGTGTGTCACATTGAATTTCATCTTTGATATTGCTAGCTAATTCTCAGACAAGGTAAAATTGCAGGTACAGCCTTTGAGTGATGTTTGTAAAAGCTCAGAAGCTAATAGGTATATCAAGAATTAAATATGTAAGACTCATTTATATATGCTTGCTCCTAGCACTGCAATCTCTGTTGTTGGCATTTGATCATTTGAATTTGTCAGACAAAAGTCTTCATGGCTGATTTGCTTACTGGTGACCAGGGACAGGCTTCAGATTCCATGTGAGCAAAGCTGGGCAAAGCTCTGTATCCTCAGCAAAACTGCTCTCTGCTGATCTCAGCAAGGCTGAGACTGAGCTCAGTAAACCTGAAGTGTCACCGCCCCTCACCCCCATGTGAAAATGCGAATGTGAGGCGCTCTTCTGAGCCCCTTGTAGTGTGGCATCTTTGAAGCACTGCATTTAGTGGTTTTCAAACTTGAGTCTCTGCTCTCTGTGTCTGTTTCCATTTGCATCAGCAGAGTTGGTTTCATTCATTTGACTGCAGTGTTTATATATTTGCAATCAGCCTGAAAATTTTGCTATGCCTTTTATGAATGACAGACCATACCCAAATCAAACTAAAGTAGGGGGTGAGTGAATGTGGTAAATCTTGGCCTTCAAGTGAGAAAAATCTGCGTGCTGATTCAAGATCAGCTCTATGACCTTGAGTGTTGTTTTTACCGCTGGAGTCTTCCTTTCCTTCATGGTAAAATCATCATTAAGAACTTTTCCAGCTCTTAATAATTCATGATTAAATTTTAACTCAAAGGTTTTTATTTTTTAATTTTTATTGTAACACTTCTCTTTACAATTTTTAAAAATATCTTTAGTTAGTTGTACAAAGGGGCATGTCAATTTTGGGTACACTTCATCTTGATCAGTGTTATCATCCTTACCATCTATCCAAACCGTACCTATACCTGCAAGTTACCATTTCACTTGTGTACAGAGAGTATGGTAATTACATTTGTCTGAAATCTACCTCTCAATTCACCTGTAAGACTTTCAATACATTTCATTTTTCTTTTGTTTTCTGCCTAGTCCATGTTACCCCCCTGCTCTTTTCTCTGTTGTGATAGTGCTTTTATGGTGGAACTCTAATTGATTCATTTTTCTGTTGCATCAGAGCGGTTCTTTTTTCATCTTGTTACTAAGTGACTTCATTTGTCAATTCATTAGTACCTCCAGCAGTGGGTGGACTGGGATAATAAAGTAGGAAATTCAAGCAAGGTACTGCTGCAGTCTTGGTCTGGATGCTGAAAATGAGTTTCTCGGGAGGTGTTTTACTCAATTATACTACCCATGTCTTCATGAGCTAATTGAGGGAATGGCTCTGCTAACAGATCAACAGCAGTGAATGTGACTTACAAGGCCTTCTCCCCTAGGAAATCTGTAGACAGAAAAATTTAATATCAGCATTCTTTCCTGCTCAGTTGGCATAAATTCTTTCTTGCTTTTAGGCTGCACATGAGGTATTTTTAGACCCTGCTATATTAGTTTACTGTTCAGAAGATCAACTACCTTTAACCTTGTAGTCAGAGATTGCAGAGTGAAAGAATCCTATAGAAGGTGCAATCCAGACTTCAATTCTGCCTAAAGAAATAGTACTAACTTCTGTAGCAATGTTTTTCTCCTTACTATTGTTATTATTTTGTAATTACCAGTGCAGTTTATTTCTTTGCCATATAACAAAGCAGTTTATGAATACAATGCATCTTAATCTGTGTAAACCCCCCCCCCAACATTCTTACCTTCAACCCTTTACTTTTCTTAATTTGGTGGTATGTACAATGAATTCTTTACTGCATTCTGTCTTCTTTGCCCAGTTCATTCGTCTGCCCCTGTTCCCTTTGTCCCATCCCTCCTCTTGGATGTACCCATTTCATGGTATTGATTTTGTGGGGCTTTGACCTAGTCTTTCTAAAAGATGATACTGTTTGTGCTCTGCATAGAATGTATTATAGTTCAGTTAATTCATCCGCAATCACTTGTATACTGCCCAACGTGTTTACTTATGGATTTATAGGCATATTCTATCTACCACAAATGAAGGAAGCCATGCAGCATTTGTTTCTCTGGATCTGGCTTACTTCACGTAATACTTTTTTTCCATTTTCTTGTGAATGGTACAATTCTTTCTCACAGATGAGTAAAATTTCAGTGTGTGTGTGTGTGTGTGTGTGTGTGTGTGTGTACACACATATTTTCTCGACTCATTCATCTAATGAGGAGCATTTGGGCTGATTCCATATCTTGGCTATGGTGAATAGTGCTTCTTTGAACATGGCTGTGCTGATAGCTTTATTGTAACCTTGTTTATGTCCTAATTGATAAGTGCATTGTCATTTTTTCCTAGTGTCTTAATTTTCTTTGTTTATTTACTTATTCATTCATTCATTTAATGGCTCTGGTGATTGAGTATCTTGCAGCCATACACATGCTAAGCATGGAGGGCCTACCACTGAGCTTTGCTCCCAGCTCCTAAAAATGAAAATCTTGTAAAAACGTATTTCTCACTGTATGCAAGAAACTAAAAGCTGAATGCAATTAAGACAACAACTGTTAGATGAACAGCTGTGTAGTCATAAAACAACATGTGTAATGCACCATTTTATAATCTAATATAAAATAGGATTAATGAGGTGATAAGAATTGCTTTGTAAGTCTTTGAGCAATTTGTAGGAAAAAAAGTGTAACTTAAGTTTTGGACAGGATTTTAGGGTTGTGTGCTGAAATCTCCAGTGTTACATACATTCTTCAGAATTTTGATCTGCTTCTGTTAGTCTTCATCCACCTTTGTTAAGGTGTCTCTAATAAAGAAATGCAACTATGCCTTATATATTGCCACATCAGTGCTCCTTCTAATAAGTGGAAAATATTTGGACTAGTCATTTATTCACAAAATGTTTGTCAGTAATAGAAAGCAGATTTTCTAAGTCTGTGTGAACTTAATTTTATACTTGATTTTATGATTTAAAGCGCTGACACTGACAAATGATGGTATTAAAGAAAAAGAGGAAAATGGGAACTTGTTAACTTTCTTGCTTAAAGTGTGCATTTTGATCTAAATAAGTACTCCAGAGGAATTACAGTTTCATATGTAAGGCAGTGAGTACCCCTCTGTACATCACTTTGACAAGAAGTTCTCCACTCAAAATAGTTTATCTTTGGCAAGAAACACTTATTTACTTTTATTTTTATACTGTAATGCTACGTTACAGGTGAGGTTTGGCAGCCACTCAGCTATTTAACTACTGTCAACTTGTGCTAATGTTTATAACGTAGAAAACAATCAATTTTATAAATGCACTGTAATCATTATTAAGCAAAGTCTGTGAGCTATATGGAATTGAATGATTTTTCTTCATGTCAAGTTGTTATATATACATCATGAGTCAGACACTGCAATTAACATTGTGCTCATCTAATGGAGAAAATTTGCGTTTGTAGGATGATATAAGAGCGTACCAATTGCTAGTATGACAACTTGTAAAACATTAGCTAGTATGTAAAAAAGTTACTTGTTTGTGAGTAGTTCCTTATAATTTCATTTACCATCCATGATAAATGAATCAATAAATACTAATTTTTACTAATACGTTACAGGAATGAGATGGGATCTATTATCTCTCTGAAAGATATGAAATATAGCTAGAGATAAGTATGATAAGTAAATAATTTAAAACTAAGCAATACTAAAGTGCTAAACCAAAAGGAAATCAGGAAAGGAGAGTTAAACTGATTTGCATAGCACCATGGTCTGGATTGTGGATGCTAAGACCAAGTCTGACTTAGCTCCCATGTACAAGGAAGCACATAGACCCTTTGTGGATGGCTTGCCCTCACAGCTGCCTTCTCTCAGGTGAGGAAGCTGGGGCTCTGGTTACTCCTCCTGGTAGCATTACTGTTCAGGGGAGTCGCTTACTTTTGGGAACATTGTCTTTCAAGTTGGAAGAAATGCTTGAAAAAAGATATTGACATGGGCCCGTATGAACTTCCCAGTAATATTAGGAAAGCTCAGAAGATATCTGTGCATTACCGGCAATCTGGTATGAGGATGAAGAACACAGCTTGGTGAGTTCTGGGAAATGTTTTTCCTTATGTTAGCAGGTGTGGAATATCCTAGCTGCTCATTAATATTAACTGACTGAAGGAGAGAGCTGCATCTTGTCCAGAAGGTTATCTAAATCATGTCCATCATTTGGTTAAATATCATCTTAAGCACAGTTTCACAAATAAGCTAAAAGCATTATACAAAGTAAATGTAATCTCTAGTATGATTTATAATATTGTTTCAGTGCTTTGCATTTAAAAAGTCAGGTTTTAAAGTTTTTTATAGTACATGTTTTTCCTCTATTGTCTTGTGCTTTGTTATTTTTTTGAAGACCTATTTACTAAATGTATGTGCTATCATTATAGCTTCAAAATGTAGAAGTTGAGATGTGTCCACAGAAGACCCCAATTTATATTTTAATGTAATTTCTATGGATTATTTATTTATTTATTTGTGTTGATACTAGGGCTTGAATTCAGGGCCTCAGTGCTGACTCTTAGTTTTTTCATTCAAGCCTGGTAGTGCTCTAGCCCTTGATCCACAACTCCATTTCCAGCTTTTTGGTGGTTATTGGAAATAAGGGTCTTACGGACTTCCATGCCCAGGATGGCTTTGCACATAGGTCCTCAGATCTCAGTTTCCTGTATAGCTAGGATGACAGATGTGATCCACTAGTTCCTGGCTGTTATTTCTTTTTGAAGGAGAATAAAAATATTTCTGGTTGTCTTATTCAGTGGGAAGAGGAAACATATTTTCTATATATTCTGTTGTTCTTCATGGCTTTCAGAAACCTGGTGAGTCCTCCAGGCTTATGTTAGCTTTTAGGTAATGATCTTACTTATTCATTGCCAATTCGCTGTTTAGCCTGAAAGTCAATATCTTTTTGGTTTCTGTTTGCTCCCAGGGTCTTGTCTTTGCTCTACCATCAGATAAGTTAATTACCAAGACATTCTTGATTCTCTTGTGAATTTTCATTCCTGTAGCCTCCTCCTGAGGAATCTGTCTTTAGTCACTGAAAACTCCTCAGGGTCTAATAATCATATTCTGGTGAAGCCATTCTACAGAATTTCAATTCATATATTAGATATAAGATATGTTTTTCTGGGTTCCTTTTTGCTAAAATTTTATATTTCTGTGGGATTTTTTAAAACTTGCTTAGAATTTTTTCCCCCTGGTACAGTGATGGTCCTGATTGTACAAACCAGTTGAGTCCCTATGATTATACAGGGTTATGTATTATATATGTAACGTGCCCCTTTTCATATACAGACTTCTGTTTTGAAGGTGTGGCCCCTATCTAGTGATGTTATTTTGGGTGGGCCAGGGACACTGTAAGTTGGGGGGACTGGCTAAATGAAGTAGGTCCCTGAAGGTGTATTTTGGAAGGGTCTCTTGATCCTGACCCTTTCTTATCTCTCCTTTATCTGCTTCCTGGTTGATGTGAGGGGAACATAGATCTCCTTCAGGATACTCTGCCCACAATGATGGTCTACCTCACCACAAGCCCCCACAGCCATGGACTGAATGTGCTGATATCATTAGTCCAGATAAATCTTTTCTCTTTTAAGTTTTTTTAAGGTGTTTATAACAATAACAGAATCATGACACAGTGTGCTAGAATAAAGGCCCTGTGGTAAGACCTTGCCAGGACAGTGCATGTCTGTGGATTTGGGGGAGTGTCTTGGTTGACATGGCTATCCTCCATTTGATACCAGGGCTGGAATTGAGAATCTTAACTACATTAAAACACTGACAGTTCCTTTTAAAGGAATTCCTTTTAAGGGAATTCCTTTTAAAGGAATTTTATCCTACTAAAGAAAACATGTTCATTGAAATTATGAAAATTAGCTATGTCTATTAAAATTAATAATTTCCCTAAATGTAAGCAATTTAGATACACAAATAACTGAGTAATTGAAGGGACCCAAAATACATCTAAATAAAAATGGCTGATTGAAGATAAAGACACATATGGGAACCAGAAAAGTCTTCTGCTGATTCTCTATTATGGTATACTACTTTTTCTGGACAGTGGCATATTTTAAGAATTAGTTGAAATATTAAAAGAAGGAATAAAAATATGTAATTAGTTAGAGGTTTTATAATCTGGAAAGAGGATGAGAAATCCTATTTTTTCCATCTATTGATCTAGGTGAGATGAATATCTTTTTAATTATCATTTTATTTTTAGATAAATTAAGATTCACATAGGAAAGAATTGTAGACAATTCAGATAGTTGAATTTTACACCTGATTTTACTTTAATTTTTGTGTGTGTGCAAATATTGAAATATGAGATCTTGAACTCAGAGCCTCAATATCTATCTTGGAGCCTTGCCTCCAGTTCTGATGGGCTTTATGGGTTAATTTGAAACCAATTTGAGATAAATGCCTCAGATTAGGAAGGAAGTCAAAGGTGGCTTCCTTTAAACCTAGATTCTCTTATCTCAGTCTCTTAGTCTAGGATTGTAGGCTAGCGCCACCAGCAGCAGGCTACTATTTTACATTTTTATTTAGCAAATATTGTTTGAACATTTACTAGGTTGCTAAATAAGTATAAATAAGAAACATTCTTGAATGCTTGCTGAACCAAAATCCATTACTAAAATCCAAGATAAATAATGAAAGTTCCAGATATTTCTCCTGACTAGAAATGGTTACATTAGGATCCAGAGGAAAAGTCCTTTTCTGAGTTATCAAGAATCTTGACTGTGGAACCCAAGGAATCAAGCCACTCACAAAGAAAGAGTGAGCAGTAAGATTAGGAACCATGGAAGTCTGGAATTAAAATGCTAGGGGAAGGATATACAAAGCTTTTGATGTGTGCAAACATTTTCCTATCACCTGGAAATGTAAGTAGGCTTTTTTTTTTTTTTACTTAAGTAAATGCAGTGTGCAGAGAAAAATGAAATGTGTGTGGATCTGAGTGCTTGAGGGAATGTTATTTTGGAAGGAAGTGTATAGTATAGTGAGGTCATGAACCATGAGGGAGCAGAATCAGAGGTTACCATAGGAAGGTAAGTCAGGAGAGGCTTGTCCTGCCCTTCTAAGGAGTTGATACTTGGTTCTGAAATCAGAGCATCATTCACTCTCTCACTTGAGTATTGTACTTAATCACTAACTGTAGCTTCTACTTCCTAAATCTCTCTTAGTTAAGAGCTTCTCAATACTCGACCTCTCCAGTCTCTGAATTTCATATACCCCTCTTGTATCCAAATACCGAAGTTGATAGACCTCCATTTTCATTTATATGTATACTTTTTATGTGAAAACTTAGTCAGTATATTGTAGTCTTTGACCAATATCTGGAAAGTTTTCTCACAATTGGAGAATAATTTTCAATCAATCTATACAGTTCTGGGGTCCAAAATGGTCTTGAGAAGAACATTGTAAGATTTTAAATTTGAACACTTTTCACATCATTTGGAAATATCAATCAATCTTTGAGATATCCACAGATTTGATTTGAAATTTTTCAAAACTTCCATTTTATACAGGTAAAATAAATATTAGTTATAACCAGTGTTCTTTCTTTTTTTGGAAACTAGATAAATCTTTTGTAAATTTTTTTCTGTTGATTTTTGAAGCATTTATAGAATTTGTTTATTTCGTGTGTGTGTGTGTGTGTGTGTGTGTGTGTGTGTGTGTGTGTGTGTTTTGCCAGTCTTGGGCCTTGCACTCAGGGCCTGAGCACTGTCCCTGGCTTCTTTTTGCTCAAGGCTAGCACTTTGCCACTTGAGCCACAGTGCCACTTCTGGCCGTTTTCTATATATGTGGTGCTGAGGAATGAATCCAGGGCTTCATGTATAAGAGGCAAGCACTCTTGCCACTAGGCCATAACCCCAGCCCCCATTTATAGTATTTAAAGAATGACCTTTGTTGAGTGCCTGTAGCTCATGCTTGTAATCCTAGCCACTCAGGGTGCTGAGACGTGAGGATCTAGGTCCAAAGCCAGTCCAAATAGGAAAGTCCTTGAGACTCTTTATCTTCAGTTAAATCTGCAAGTGCTACCCTTGAGCACAAACTCTCAGGGACAGTACCCAGGCTTTAGCACCAAAAAAAAAAAAAAAAGTTGTATTTCCAGAATTTTAATTTACTCACAGAGTATATTGTCTAAGCAAGAATGTGTGGATATTCTGGTACTGGAAATTTCTTTATTACACAGTGACTTGATATTTAAATGTATGATCAGATACCATCTTCCTTTATATGTTTATATTTTGTTTTCAATTTGAAGATTCTACAAATAAATCTATGATGCAATTCATTGACAGTGTTAAAGATTACTATTTTTGTTGTTATAGATAGCAGAATAGTTATGTCACATATATATTGTTTTTATATATTCGTTTTAAAAGGCTAAAGCAGCATACAGTGTGGACAATCTTCCAAATAATTATTTAAAACAGAAAAGTTAACATTAACAGAAAAGTTAAGTGCCAGTTTGCCTATTTGTTGTAATATGATAGTACATTTATTGCATCTGGTATCATTGCTGATAGTGATGATAATGATGAATACAAAACCTTTAGTTAAGGCAAGTTACCTATGCAGTTACTTAATTTTCATAGTTCTTTGCTTGCTCATGTATCAAAGATTGACAGACCTGTCAGGTACTTTTATAAGAGAGGTCTGATAAATTCATTAACACGTTTCCTAAAAACAATGCTTCATCAGCCTGAGAAGATATTAGTTAAAATTGTGCAAAATACAAAGGCCTCATCTCTAAAATATATGCAGAACTAAAAAAATTACCTTCTTCCAAAACAAAACTGCAAAGAACCAATAGCCCCCTCATCAAGTGGGCTAAAGACTTACAAAGAAACTTCTCTGATGAGGAAATGAGAATGGCCAATAGACATATGAAAAAGTGCTCTACATCACTGGCCATAAAGGAAATGCAAATCAAAACAACATTGAGATTCCATCTCACCCCAGCAAGAATGTCATATATCAAGAAAACTAATAATAACAATTGTTGGAGGGGATGTGCCCAAAAGGGAACCCTACTTCATTGTTGGTGGGAATGTAAACTGGTTCAGCCACTCTGGCAAGCAGTGTGGAGATTCCTCAGAAGGCTCAATATAGAACTCCCCTATGACCCAGCAGCCCCACTGTTGGGTATCTATCCAAAAGCCCACAAACAAAATCACAGTAATGCCACCAGCACAACAATGTTCATCGCAGCACAATTTGTCATAGCTAGAATTTGGAACCAACCCAGATGCCCCTCCATAGATGAATGGATCAGGAAAATGTGGTACATTTACACAATGGAATTTTATGCCTCTATCAGAAAGAATGACATTGTTCCATTTGTAAGGAAATGGAAGGACTTGGAAAAAGTTATACTAAGTGAAGTGAGCCAGACCCAAAGAAACATGGACTCTATGGCCTCCCTTATTGGGAATAATTAGTACAGGTTTAGGCAAGCCATAGCAGAGCATCACAAGGCCCAATAGCTATACCCTTAGAAACACATAAGATGATGCTAAGTGAAATGAACTCCATGTTATGGAAACAAGTGATATATCAAAGTTGTAACTACTTTCAACGTCCTATGTGTATGTGTAGTTTCTATTATTGATGATGTTTTGTATCACCTTCCTATGTTTGTACCTACACTATCTCTGTAATCTTATCTGAGTATATTGGAAACCGTGTTTACTGGTATTGGAAGTAGGAAATTCAAAGGGAATACCAAATTCGAGAGACACAGGGTAAAAAAAGAGAAATAACTACAAAAGCAATACTTGCAAAACTGTTTGGTGTAAGTGAACTGAACACCTGGGGGGGGGAGGGAAAGGGGGGGAGGGAGGGGGGCATGAGGGACAAGGTAACAAACAGTACAAGAAATGTATCCAATGCCCAACGTATGATACTGTAACCTCTATGTACGTCAGGTTGATAATAAAAATTTGAGAAAAAAAAATTGTGCAAAATATTTAAAGGAAAACCCTTTATTATAATGTGTGTATCATATAAGTGCTTCCAAACAATGAGCTAGAGACATTAACACCAGAATTACCGCATTAACGTAAGTAACATCATATTTAATGATGTCTTGTTGAGACTAAAAACCTCATAGCAATAATAGTAGCTGTGTATGCATGTGCAGGTTGATAGCTAAATTTCCTCCCTGATTTTCTTATTCAGATGACTCAGGACTTCATTCAGATGTTAAGGCATAATTCGACCTTAGCTTGTCAGTAAAGCATTGTCTACATGTTATGCTCACATTGACCTAACTACTGTTTCCTTTGTTGTACATGTGAACCGCTGAGTCATTAAATTATTCTTTGAAAATTGCTATGGGAGTAAAACCCAGACATTAATTTCGAAAGTTTTTCATAGAGAATTTCAAGTATTCTGGAATTCCTTGGACACATTTCCTTTCCTCTCGTATGCTCCCTGGCTCCCCAATTTGCAGAGGAAATGAATTTAGTGGAAATAGCAAGGTAATGAACCAGGCACTTCACTTAAGCTCTTTATATGTATTATCTCATGGAATCTTGCAAGGACCCTATAGTCTTATTATGCCTTCTTTGAAGATCAGAGCACTGAGCCTTAAGTAAATTCTCCCCAAATCACTTGGCTAGTAGAAAGTCAAACTTATTTTGAACCCATATGGTCTTACTCGAGCCTGAAAACCCCGTAGATTTCATACTTTTGTCATTTCTATAAATGAATATAATATACTCTTCCTACAAAGAGTAGCAACCAAATGTTTAGCACACATTTAGTCTTCCTCAGCCAAGTAGGTTCTACCACTTTCCATTAGAAAGTTAAGAAGCTCAGTGCTACCCATATTATAATAATCTCCCCAACCTGAAGAGATTATTCAAAAAGAAAACATAAATTTTCTGTGTAAGGAACAGTCTTTTTTTTTTGCTGAATAAAACAAGCATTTTATACATATATACATTTGTATGCATATGAATACAACAATATGCATATATACATACAATATACTTTTAAAATACATTTTCATTATCTTTACATAGTTGCATAAAGGAGTTGCCATTCAACAAATCACTTCATGAATAAAATTCATTTTGACCAATGTCACCCCTTTTAACATTCTCCCCCATTCCTCTCAATCTCTTCCCGTGAATTTCTGAATTTGTAGAGTATGCACTTTTTTTTAAAGTTTTTATTATCAAACTGATGTACAGAGAGGTTACAGTTTCATACGTTAGGCATTGGATACATTTCTTGTACTGTTTGTTACCTTGTCCCTCATACCTTCCTCCCCCCTCCCCCTTACCCTTTCCCCCCCTGAGGTGTTCAGTTCACTTACACCAAACAGTTTTGCAAGTATTGCTTTTGTAGTTATTTCTCTTTTTTTACCCTGTGTCTCTCAATTTTGGTATTCCCTTTCAATTTCCTACTTCTAATACCAGTATACACGGTTTCCAATATACTCAGATAAGATTACAGAGATAGTGTAGATACAATCACAGGAAGGTGATACAAGAACATCATCAATAGTAGAAGCTACAGATACACATGGGACGTTGAAAGTAGTTACAACTGTGTTATAACAATCATTTCCATAACATGGAGTTCATTTCACTTAGCATCATCTTATGTGTTTATAAGGGTATAGCTATTGGGCTCTTGTGATCCTCTGCTGTGACTTGCCTAAACCTGTGCTAATTATTCCCAATAAGGGAGACCATAGAGTCCATGTTTCTTTGGGTCTGGCTCACTTCACTTAGTATAATTTTTTCCAAGTCCTTCCATTTCCTTACAAATGGGGCAATATCATTCTTTCTGATAGAGGCATAAAATTCCATTGTGTATATGTACCACATTTCCTGATCCATTCGTCTACTGAGGGGTATCTGGGTTGGTTCCATATTCTAGCTATGACCTACTTCATTGGTGGTGGGAATGTGAACTGGTTCAGCCACTCTGGAAATCGGTATGGAGGTTCTTCAGAAGGCTAAACATAGATCTCCCCTATGGCCCAGCAGCTCCACTTTTGGGCATCTATCCAAAAAACCACAAACAAAATCACAGTAAAGCCACCAGCACAACAATGTTCATTGCAGTGCAATTTGTCATAGCGAGAATCTGGAACCAACCCAGATGCCCCTCCATAGACGAATGGATCAGGAAAATGTGGTACATGTACACAATGGAATTTTATGCCTCTATCAGGAACAGTCTTAAAAGCAAAAGTTAAAGTAGTTTCTTCATTTGTTAGAACTAGATTTACAATATTCAAAAAACCCAATTAAGAGATCTTCTATTTACATTGATTTTTTAAAAATAAAAACTTTAAAAATGTCATTAGAAAATGGGCTCTGTTAACAAAAATGGGCCCATTAAATGCCATTGTGGTATATGAACCTTGACAAAGGATATGAAATAAATGCCTTGTGAAATGAACTTTTGTATGTTAAAAACATTTTTGGTCAGCAAATTTTGTGGTAAATTTATTGACGTGGTAAATATTTCATTTACTAATAGGGCTATTTCGGAGATTTGTTTACACTAGAGAATTGAAGGAAATGTCCAAATTACAGGCATAATGATTTTCATTGATATTCTTTCTGTGCCCTCTGGCTTATGTGCATCTACAAAATGATTTTGTTGTTTTTTTTAAATATTCCTTGTCACCATTTAAATTTATGTGACATTTGACAATCAAATGACCAATAACTAAGACAGTAATAGGGGATCTAGGTGGGTGCTTACGTCTGTGTATGTATATATGTATCTATCCATGTAATATGTGTGTATGTGTGTGCATTCATGTAGTTTTAAAGTAAGTATCCTTTATCCAGAGTTCTTGAAAAGAGAAGTGTTTTGGGTTCTAGAGTAATTTGAATTTCTATACATTTACATATACATTACTAATTGAGCATTCCACATGTTAGGATCCCAAGGTAAAATAAATACCGCCAAAGAAAAATTTGTAAAGTATCATTCTGGTGTTCAAAAGCTTTACATTTTGGGTCACTTCAGAGTTGGAGTTTTTAGATTAGAGATGATCAGCTTATGCATACATGTACATAGACATATATGGCTTATGTAACCCCAACTAAGATCCATATGCTGTAAAACAGGTTTTTATGTGAATTCATGATGCCATTCATTTTCAACTATTTTATTGACTACTGCAGAAATCATTGCCTTGTGTGTGAGCAACTGTTTAAGGGTTTCCTATTGATTGGTTTTGTTCAAAAAATATCTTTTAGGGCTGGGAATGTGCCTTAGTGGTCAAGTGCTTGCCTAGCATACATGAATTCAATTACTCAGTAACACATAAACAGGAAAACCCAGAAGTGGTGCCATGGCTCAAGTGGGAGAGTGCTAGCTTTGAGCCAAAGAAGCTCAGGGAGAGTGCCCAGGACTGGTGGCTGTGTGTATGTATGTATGTATGTATATATATATATGTATGTATGTATATATACAGACAGAAAGGGAGAGAGAGAGAGTTGTACAAATATAAAATAAAGCTCAGAAACCTCACTGTTTCTCTCATTTCAAAGTTTCATGGAACCAGGGGCTGGTTGTTCATACCTATAATTCTAGCTATTCAGGAGGGTGAGATCTGAGAATTGTGGGTTGAACCTAGCTGGGACAGTAAAGTTCATCCGAGTCTTATCTCCAGTTAACCTCCAAAAAAAAACCAGAGATGGATTTGTGGCTCAAGTGGAAGAGTGCTATCCTTGAGCAAAACAGTTCCTAGACAGAGACTTAAAAAAGTTTCATGGAACATTTTTTTTTTTTGTTTTCGATTTTAGTCTCTCTCATTTGAGTATGACCTTCTAGTCTATTTTATTACCAAAAATTCTTTATTGCTTACTAGGTTCTAAGGAAAGCAATGGTTAGCAAGAGGGATGGACACTATTCCTGACCCAAGAGAAATGGAGAGAGAATGTGATCGCTAAACAGCACAAGTTTTGGTTTTGACGAGATGGGAAAGACCCATGCCAGTTGTAGTCTTCAAGGTTAAAAAGATGGTAGTGAGGACGGAGCCTTGTAGAGTGTCACATGAATGCAGACACTCTGAAGTAAGACAAACCACACTACTTAGCTGGAAGCAACAGGGTCACATAAGGTCAGTGTTGTGAACAGGTGGATGATTAACTTAGACAGCAAAAGGCTCCATAAGTCATTTAAAGGAAATTGAACCAAGGAATCTTGGAACACACCTGTGCCTAAGAGAGAAAAAAAGGAGAATGAAACGGCAGACAAAACGGAGAGAGAAGCTGGAGAGTGTTAATACTGAGCACTGTGGTTTGGGAGAAGGAAATGGAGCTTCAAGGCAGAGTACAAGGTCCATTGTCAAATGTAGCTGTATTTTTCAAGAAGAATTGTGCAGACTAACTACTGTCAGCAATCAAGGAATCATTGTTGATCATATATTGGATTTCTAGGATTTTACACAAAGAATCCTATATGTAAGTCTCATCAACTGAGCCCTTTTTTTTCTTATGTAGTTGAAACTAGAGTTTATAAGGGAAAACAAAGTGGGGAGAGCATTTCTCAAACTATTTCAAGGAAATTGACAGTAGATAGGCTCATCAAGAATATTTAAGTGACAGGATTTATCTTAAGTAGCTTAAAAACAAAATTAGGCTGCTGATTAAGGAAGCTTGTCAGGATTCCATTGGATTGTTAATTATTTAGCAATAAAATAGGTTTAATTTTCACTGCTTTCTAGCTAATGGGAAGTATGAGACAGTGTCGGGGGACAGAAAATCAGTCATGAAGGCTCAGGGAGGCAGATGTCTGCCTCATGTCCTCAGAGCTCTGATGAGGGTGACATTGATGGACAGATCATCTGTCCCACCTGCGCTTTCTTTATTTCCAGCCATTCTCACTTTTCCATCTTGACTTCCTGCTTCATCTCCAAGGAGCAGTGAATGACCTTCTGATGTGTGCACACCTGCACTTTTGCTTAGTGGTACTTTTTGTCAGTCTCTGTAGGAACCAGCACATACATATTTTCCCAACTTCAAAAAGGAAAAGGGGGAGAGAGAGAGAGAGAGAGAGAGAGAGAGAGAGAGAGAGAGAGAGAGAGAGAGAGAGAGAGAGAGAAACACATGAAAATTGACAGAAAACTAAGAAAAAATGAATTTGACAGATTTGTTTGATTCTGCACTCCCATCTTCCTGTTTTCCAAATGTGTCAGACAAGCTAAGACCCTCCCTTATGATGAATGATGAATGAAATCCCTAAGGCCACTGTCTGAAAAGAGGGGAGACATATATTGTTTTCTCTCCCCATATTACCACAGGAAGATCCTTACAGGCAGAACCAAGACACAAATCATTATCTCTAAATTATTGGCAGGAAATCAAATTGTTTGGAGCTTTAAAAATGAGTGGGCTAATGTGGAGTAGAAAAAAAATAATCAAGAAACAGAATGTCTCTTGCATAATAAATAAGTCGGGTGTAGTTGTAATTTAATCTGAATCCTACCATTATCTGGCTGCTCCATGTGTGCTTTTTACCATTTCTGTCATGTTGACCTAGCTACCTCTCCATCAGTACCACTGTCCCCTGCAAACTCTATCATGTGGCTTAAACTTCTGGTTCATATTCTAGTTGTTCCCAGTTAAACCAAGAACTCTATGAGAACTGGGATGAGGAATATTGTACTCCATTTTGTAGGTTTTGTGTGGGGGTGGGGTGGGGGGAGTGTTATGCAAAATCAGAGAAGTCAAACAGTTTGTATGGCAGAGGTTGACTGATCATGTGAGGAGTCCTCCCTGTGAAGGGAGGCTAGCTGGTAGTGTTCTCTCAGATGCATTGGCTGGCCACTGAGGTCTATGTCCTTTTCCTTTGTGCTGTTATATTGTAGTCTCATGCTACATGAGAAAACATGGTGCCATGGAATAAAAATACATGGTTTGCAGTTAGTAACATCCTGTGCAAATCCTTTTTCTCCTTCTCAATGGATTTCACTTACTTTCTCTTGACCTATCAGTTATAATACAGATAATTATAGTGTTATAATATGGCTCAGCTAATTGCATCTGGGATTATAAGAAGACATGAGTGTAGTAGCTGAAAAGATTACAATTTGTAGGCAACTTTTTATTCTTGGCAAGAGTACTTTTGTAGACAGGCATAACGTGAGTTCTCTTGCCTTGCAGAACTCTGGCCTTCTTCAAAAGCATGTTCTCAAACCACACACCCCAGATGTCACCCTATCTGTGATCCTACAAAGATGAATTAGGTATCTGGTTAGTCCCTATTTCTTGTTCTCTTGATCCATATCTACCTGCCAGGTTTCTGTTGGTTATATTTATACACTGAATTTCTTAAAATGGACTTTTCCTTTTTTGCATTAATGTCTTTGAGAGGTTTGTTTGATTGTTTATGGGGCTCTCAGGAAGATGATACCCTTGACCATGGGAAGATAGGAGATCAGTTCACACATGCATCCATATAAATGGGAATATCAACATTAAATTCAACATTGTCCTTATGATGGCCACTGTATCCACTGAATTGAGTATGGCCAATGCCATCGTGTGCCTCATAGTCATTCTCTCTGTGGGTGTGCAAACAGTGTCTATAATGAAACCTAGGGCCTATCACCTCAGTGACTGTAGGTGAGATATTGGTGGCTATCTTTGATTTTACAAGATTTCAGGGGAAGTGTATTTCACGTGATACACCTTGGAAACTAATGCTAAAGTAAGTTGGCTTTCATTGAGTGGATTGGTTCTGGATAACTGGAAGTTGAAATTTAAAAAGTGGAATTATTATTATCAAATAAGTACAAGTGAGAAGGGAGGGTAGTGCCTTTGGGAGACAGAAACTTTTTGCTGAGTAGGGGTAGTATTGGAAATTCAGAATAAAATCATTCTCTTCCACTTAAAGAATAATCATATAGGCCTTTTGAGATCTCTGCCTCCAAGCAGTTTTGAAGAAGGATGTCAAATTCTACGTAAACAAACCAAGGAAAGGTTAGCATTACAATCCAATCAAATGCTTAAAATTGAAAATACTGTCATATAAGTGTAGCATGAAGTTTTAATTTGAAAATTTTTACATAAAATACATCCCCTAAATTAAAAAATATGACAAAATTACTATAATTTAAAGTTGGCTGAAATGAATTCATTTTCATGGGATTTCTACTTTATGCAGTCAAAAGAAATGTTCTATTTTTTTTCCAAATTTTAATTATCACACTGATGTACAGAGAGGTTACAGTTTCATACGTTAGGCATTGGATACATTTCTTGTACTGTTTGTTACCTTGTCCCTCATTCCCCCCTTCCTCCTCCCCCTTTCCATTAACCCCCATGAGGTGTTCAGTTCACTTACACCAAACAGTTTTGTAAGTATTGCTTTTATAGTTGTTTTTGTAGTTGGTTCCAGATTCTAGCTATGACAAATTGTGCTGCGATGAACATTGTTGTGCTGGTGGCTTTTACTGTGATATTGTTTGTGGTTTTTTTGGATAGATACCCAAAAGTGAGGTTGCGGGGTCATAGGGGAGTTCAATATTTAGCCTTCTGAGGAATCTCCATACTGCTTGCCAGAGTGGCTGAACCAGTTTACATTCCCACCAGCAATGAAGTAGGGTTCCCTTTTGGCCACATCCCCTCCAACAATTGTTATTGTTAGTTTTCTTGATATATGACATTCTTACTGGGGTGAGATGGAATCTCAATGTTGTTTTGATTTGCATTTCTTTTAAGGCCAGTGTTGTAGAGCACTTTTTCAAATGTCTCTTGGCTATTCTCATTTCCTCATCAGAGAAGTCTCTTTGTAGCTCTTTAGCCCGCTTGATGAGCAGGCTATTGGTTCTTTGCGGTTTTGTTTGGGAGGAAGATAATTTTTTTAGTTCTGCATATATTTTAGATATGAGGCTTTTGTCCGTTGAATGGCCGGTAAAGAACTTCTCCCAGTCTGTGGGCTTTCTGTTTATTTTGAGAGCTATGTCCTTTGCCATGCAGAAGCTCTGCAGTTTGATGCAGTCCCATTTGTCCAACCTTTCTTTGATTTGTAGCCTTTCTGGGTCTTTGTTAAGGAAGTTCCGTCCTGCGCCAAGGAGCCCAAGTGTTTCTCCTACTCCTTCCTTTAGTGTTTTCAGGGTATCTGTTTGGATTTCGAGGTCTTTAATCCATTTAGAATTGATTTTGATGCAGGGTGATATATAAGGATCTAGTTTTAGTTTGTTGCATGTGTTGAACCAGTTTTGACAGCACCATTTGTTAATCGTTCTTCCAAACGATTGTTTTAGCTCCTTTATCAAAGGTTAAGTAGGTGTAGTTCTGTGGGTTCATTTCTGGGTCTTCAATTCTGTTCCATTGGTCTTCAGGCCTGTTCCGGTGCCAATACCAAGCTGTTTTTATCACTATAGCTTTAGAATACAGCTTGAAGTTGGATATTGTATTTCCTCCAGCAATGTTCTTTCTGCTTAGGATTGTTTGTGCTATTCTAGGTACTTTATTGTTCCATATGAATTTCTGGATTGCTTCCTCTATTTCATTAAAAAATGGTGTTGGGATATTAATGGGTATTGCATTGACTTTGTAGATAGCCTTTGGCAATATTGCCATTTTGATTATATTAATCCTCCCAATCCAGGAGCATGGGAGGTTTTTCCATTTCCTTAGTTCTGACTTAATTTCATTTTTCAAGCTTTTAAAGTTCTCATCAAAGAGGTCTTTCACTTCTTTGGTTAAGGTTATTCCTAGGTATTTTATGTTTTTTGGGGCTATTGCAAAAGGACTTGCTTTCCTGATTTCAGCCTCTGTCTTCGGGTCGTTAACATAGAGAAAGGCCGTTGATTTTTGAGGGTTTATTTTATATCCTGCAACTTTGCCAAAGTTTTGGATCAGCTCTAGTAGCTTAGGTGTAGAGTCTATGGGGTTCTTTAGGTATAGGATCATGTCATCTGCGAAGAGAGAAAGTTTAACTTCATCTTTTCCTATTTGGATCCCTTTATATTTTCTTCTTGCCTAATTGCTCTGGCTAGGAATTCTAGTACTATGTTAAAGTTTAGCAGGCAAGAGAGTGGACATCCCTGCCTTGTTCCTGATTTTAAAGGGAATGGCTTTAGTTTTTCACCATTTAGAGTTATGCTTGCTGTTGGTTTGTCATAAACTGCCTTGATTATATTGAGGAATGTTCCCTGGAATCCCAGTTTTTCCAGTGCTTTTAGCATAAATGGGTGCTGGATTTTGTTTTTGTTTTTTTTTTTTTTTTTTTGGCCAGTCCTGGGGCTTGGATTCAGGGCCTGAGCACTGTCCCTGGCTTCCTTTTGCTCAAGGCTAGCACTCTGCCACTTGAGCCACAGCGCCCCTTCTGGCCGTTTTCTGTATATGTGGTGCTGGGGAATCGAACCCAGGGCCTCATGTATATGAGGCAAGCTCTCTTGCCACTAGGCCATATCCCCAGCCCTGGGTGCTGGATTTTATCAAACGCTTTTTCCGCATCCAAAGATAAAGCCATGTGGTTCTTTATCTTGCTCTGGTTGATGTGGTGGACTACATTAATTGACTTGCATATATTAAACCAACTTTACATCCCTGGGGTGAATCCAGTTTGATCGTGGCGTATGATTTTTCTTGATGACCTGTTGAAGTCGATTGGCCAGAATTTTATTGAGAATTTTTACGTCTATGTTCATCAGGAAAATAGGTCTATAGTCCTCTTTCTGTGATGAGTCCCTGCCTGGTTTTGGGATGAGGGTTATACTGGCTTCATAGAATGTGTCTGGTATTGAACGTTCTCTTTCATTTTCATTGAAGAGTTTGAGAAATATTGGTGTGAATTCTGTTTTGAAGGCCTTGTAGAATTCTGCAGTGAATCGTCTGGACCTGGGCTTTTCTTGGATGGGAGATCATTTATTGCCGTTTCTATTTCAATACTGGATATGGGTCTGTTTAGAAGGTTTAAATCTTCATGGTTGAGTCTGGGGATATGAATTTTTTCTAGAAAATCATCCATTTCTTCCAAGTTCTAGAATTTGTTGGCATAAAGGTTTGCAAAATAGTCCCTTATTATTTTCTGAATTTCCATTATTTCTGTGGTGATGCTACCTGTTTCATCTCTTATCTTGTTTATTTGAGTGTGCTGCCTTTGTTTATTGGTCAGGTTTGCCAGGGGTCTGTGTATCTTCTTGATTTTTTCAAAGAACCAACTCTTTATTTTGTGGATTCTTTCAATGGTTTTTTTCGTCTCTAATTGATTTAATTCTGATTTTATTTTAATTATTTGCTTCTGTCTATTGACTTGGGGTTTGGCTTGTTGTTCTCTTTCAAGGAAATTAAGGTGATTCCTTAAATGATTGAGTTGCTGTTTCTCCAGTTTGTTGGTGTATGCACTCAGAGATATAAATTTTCCTCTGAGGAATGTCTTTGCTGTGTCCCAAAGGAGCTGGTACGTTGTGTCCTCATCTTGGTTGAATTCCATAAACATTTGAATTTCCGTTTTAATTTCTTCAATGACCCACTGATGGTCCAGCAGTGTATTGTTTAGTCTCCATGAATTGTAGGATTTTCTGTGGTGGCTGGTTGAGTTGAGCTCTAATTTTATTCCATTGTGGTCTGAGAGAATGCAGGGAATGGTTTTGATACTTCTGAATTTGTACAGATTTTCTTTGTGCCCTAAGATGTGATCTATTTTGGAGAATGTTCCATGTGCTGCCGAAAAGAATGTGTATTCTGTCCTTGCTGGGTGGAATATTCTGTAGATGTCGATTAAGTCTAGTTGGTCTATGCAATTGTTTAGTTCTGTGGTTTCTTTGTTCAGTTTTTGGCGTGTTGATCTGTCCAGAGGTGATAGTGGAGTGTTAAAGTCCCTCTATCAATGTGTTTGGGTCTATGAGTGTTTCTAGAGTCAGTACTGTTTGTTTGATGAAGTTGGGTGCTCCTGCATTTGGTGTGTAGATATTTAGAATGGTTATATCTTCCTGTAACCTTCTTTGTCTCTTCTTACGTTTTTTAATTTGAAGTCAATTTTGTCTGATACTAGGATTGCAACTCCAGCCTGCTTATGGGGGCCATTTGTTTGATAAATTTGATTCCAGCCTTTCACTTTTAGAAGATGTTTACTTTTGCTGGATAGATGTGTCTCTTGGAGGCAGCAGAAAGATGGATCTTGATTTTTGATTCAACTTATGAGCCTATGTCGTTTGATTGTCGAATTAAGTCCATTAATGTTGAGAGTTAGGATTGAGAGATGATCGTTTGTTCCTTTCATTATCACTATCTTTTTAAAAGCTGTGTCTTCCCATTTCTTCATCTAATATTCTGGTTTTCTATTTAGGGTTCATTTCTCTTTATTGGGATCTTGATTATTTTCCCTGTATAGTACATCTTTGAGGATTTTCTGTAAAGATGGTTTGGTGGAGACATATTGATTCAGTTTTTCCTTACTGTGGAAGACTTTTATTTGACCTTCGGCTATGAATGAGAGTTTGGCTGGGTACATTATTCTTTGTTGGTAGTTATTTTTATTTAGTGTTTGGTATACCTCTTTCCAGGCTCTCCTTGCTTTCATGGTCTCTGAGGAGATGTCTAGGGTCATTCTGATTGCCTTTCCTTTATATGTGATTTTTTTCTTCTCCCTAACAGCTTTAAGGATTCTTTCCTTGAACCCTACTGATCCTGTTTTGATCACAATGTGTCGGTGGTATGTCCTATTCTGGTCTGGTCCATTTGGGGTTCTAAATGCTTCTTTTTTTTTTCTTTTCAAATTTTTATTATCAAACTGATGTACAGAGAGGTTACAGTTTCATATGTTAGGCATTTTATACATTTGTATCTGTATAGGCCTATCCTTCTGGATATTTGGGAAGTTCTCAGCTAATATTCTGTTAAATAGGTTGCCTATCCCATTAACTTCTTTCTCCAAGTTTTCCTCAATACCTATTATCCTTAAATTGGGCTTCCTGATCGTGTCTTGAATCTCCTGTAGCGATCTGTTTTGTTGATTGGACTGGATTTGTATTGATTTTTTATCTTTCTCCATAGATTCTAGGGAATTTTCAGCTCCTGAGATTCGATCCTCTGGTTCAGTTAGTCAAAAAGAAATGTTCTTAATCCTTCATTACATTTAGTCTTGAAGTTAGGGAGAACTTTTGGGATATACCTTTTGTGTAATTGATAACATCATGCCTTTTCAAATTTTGAGACTGAAAGACAGGGAGGGACAGAGAAAATATGACCAGAATGGTGGCTTATTATTTGTTAAAGATTGATGTTCAGTTTCATTTCAGCTAAAGTGTTTATGTTAATGTATAGATTTTCGATTAAACACCTTAGGTATTTACTAGCTCAATGTCTATCAGGTTGTGTCAAATGAGTCACTATTTAATGAATTTGCATAGATTTAGTTCAGCAAGATGAGTTTGTTCTTGGATCTGCATCTATTTAGCTAGAGAGAATTTCTTGTCATCTTTCTGAAGACCAAACTTACTATTACAGCTGCTTATACTGGTTGATAGTAACTCTGGTTATTATCTGTGTATTAACATCAGGTGTCATGATCGTGCAACAGGCTTAATGAAGCTATGTTGGTCATGCTGTGAACACTTCTATTTTTAATACTTGATTATCTGCTGGTGGATAAATTTTTTATCACTGATTTCCTGGTAAGTTGTACTAGTTAGAAAAATCAATCTCTATTCCCTCTTTGAATGCTCAAAGTGGTCTTCACAGTCACATTATGAGTGTTTTTATGTGAGCTTGTTCATTTAGTCTTTCTCTGAGCTTCAGAAATGCGCACTGAATTGGACTGTCTGAAACATTCTTTGTATTTATAGAAAAATTTACATACTAATAAGGTTGGGACCTTGAAGCAAGCAGCTCTGATATTTTATGTCTTCTTTTCCCTTATCTTTCAGCTTGAAATGCGGTTTGAAATAGCCATAAGTTCAACGCCAGGAGGTCTATGTGGAATCATGAGAGGGTTCTTTGGCCCTATTTCAGAATGGATTCTAGACAGCAAGTAAAAAAGAGGGTAGAAGAGGGTAATTTATTATTTTGTTTTCCTTTTGGTAGAGTAACTTTAAGGATCAGTGTTATTGTAGCATATTTGAAGTATTACTCAACTTTATTTTAATAACTTTTCTCTAAGATAGAAGTGTCAGTATCTAGATTTTTAAAGTTTGAAGCCAAATACTTTCATATTTCATCATACATAGGCAAACTATTGTTTTATAAATGGGAAAGCTGAGGTCCACATATAGTGGCCAACCTATTTAGGAAAATTAAAATTTGACTCTGACCACAATTTGGAGGAGAAAGAAAATTACAATTACTTTGACTTTGGAGAGAATGTGTTTCATAGACATGATGGAGAAAATATCTTTACTCAAGAAAGAAAATCTAGATAAGTAGTATCTGTCTGTCTGTCTATCATCTATCTTATTTTTACTGGTTCCAGGGCTCCAGCTTAGGAAGAACTTTGAGCTCTCACTAAGCTTTTTCACTCAAGTCTGGTAGTCTTCTATTTTAGCCACACTCACAATCTAATTTTTTTCTAGTTAATTGAAGACATTCTCCAGGACTTTTCTGTTCATGCTGGCTTTTCACTGTGATCCTCCTTTTTTTAACCTCCTTAATAAAGAGGGTTACAGATGTGAGCCACTCATATAACAAGAAGTAATAATTTAAAGAAAACAATCAATTGGAAACAACACATATGTCCATTGACTGATAAATGGATACATAAAACATGGAATATCTATTCAATGGAATATTATTTAACTATAAAATGTAATGTAATACAGGTTCCCTTAAACCGAGGAGAGTAGTTCAAACTATCAGCACAGTCAGAAAACTTTACTAGACTCTATCTCTAAAATAACAAACAAAAAAGCAGGGCATATCTCAAGTGGTAGAGTTCTAGCTTAACAAACAAGAGTACTTATGGTCAAACACCAAGGAGGAGGAGGAAGTGGAGTAAGCAAAAATAATATCATAATGAACTCATTAAAATGTACAAAAAAAAGTTCACAAAATATGTACCATTATTGGTGCTGGCAAAACTGGTTCAAAACATGCAACAAACTAAAACTAGATCCTTATATATCACCCTGCACCAAAATCACTTCCAAATGGATTAAAGACCTCAAAATCAAAACAGACACCCTGAAAACACTAAAGGAAGGAGTAGGAGAAACACTTGGGCTCCTTGGCGCAGGACGGAACTTCCTTAACAAAGACCCAGAAAGGCTACAAATCAAAGAAAGGTTGGACAAATGGGACTGCATCAAACTGCAGAGTTTCTGCACAGCAAAGGACATAGCTCGCAAGATAAACAGAAAGCCCACAGACTAGGAGAATATCTTTACCGGCCATTCAACGGGCAAAGGCCTCATATCTAAAATATATGCAGAACTAAAAAAATTACCTTCCTCCAAAACAAAACCACAAGGAACCAATAGCCCCCTCATCAAGTGGGCTAAAGACTTACAAAGAGACTTCTCTGATGAGGAAATGAGAATAGCCAAGAGACATATGAAAAAGTGCTCTACAACACTGGCCATAAAAGAAATGCAAATCAAAACAACATTGAGATTCCATCTCACCCCAGTAAGAATGTCATATATCAAGAAAACTAACAATAACAATTGTTGGAGGGGATGTGGTCAAAAGGGAACCCTACTTCATTATTGGTGGGAATCTAAACTGGTTCAGCCACTCTGGCAAGCAGTATGGAAATTCCTCAGAAGGTTAAATATAGAACTCCCCTATGACCCAGCAACCCCACTTTTGGGTATCTATCCAGAAACCACAAACAATATCATAGTAAAGCCACCAGCACAACAATGTTCATCGCAGCGCAATTTGTCATGGCTAGAATCTGGAACCAACCCAGATGCCCCTCAGTAGACGAATGGATCAGGAAAATGTGGTACATATATACAATGGAATTTTATGCCTCTCTCAGAAAGAATGACATTGCCCCATTTGTAAGGAAATGGAAGGACTTGGAAAAAATTATACTAAGTGAAGTAAGCCAGACCCAAAGAAACATGGACTCTATGGTCTCCCTTATTGGGAATAATTAGTACAGGTTTAGGCAAGTCACAGCAGAGGATCACAAGAGCCCAATAGCTATACCCTTATGATCACATAAGATGATGCTAAGTGAAATGAACTCCATGTTATAGAAACGGTTGTTATATCACAGTTGTAACTACTTTCAACGTCCCATGTGTATCTGTAGCTTCTACTATTGATGATGTTCTTGTATCACCTTCCTGTGGTTGTATCTACACTATCTCTGTATATCTGAGTATACTGGAAACCGTCTATACTGCTATTAGAACTAGGATATTGAAAGGGAATACCAAAACCGAGAGACACAGGGAAATTAAAAAAAAAAAAACTACAAAAGCAATACTTGCAAAACTGTTTGGTGTAAGTGAACTGAACACCTCAGAGGGGAAAGGGCAAGGGGGAGGGGGGAGGAAGGTATGAGGGACAAGGTAACAAACAGTACAAGAAATGTATCCAATGCCTAACGTATGAAACTGTAACCTCTCTGTACATCAGTTTGATAATAAAAATTTGAAATATGTACTATTATTGCTAAATATGTACCATTTATTGGATTTTATTTACCTAAAATAGCTAGAATAGGTAAATCCATAGACAGAACTACATTAATAGTTGCCTTGGTAAACAAGTTGGTGATGGAGGTAAGTTGGGATTATGGTTAGTTGGATGGAAATTTCTTATTAGTTAGAGAAAATGTTTTCAGTTGGACAGTTGTAGTAGATATCTAACTGTGAACAGACTAAAAGACATTAAGTCAAAATATAAATGGATGAACTTTATGATATTTAAATTATTTCTCCATGAAGCTACTAGAAACTAATCATTAACAAAGGAAACCCAAACCAAAAATACATAATCTCCAGAATGATAAGCATGTATAAACATTGATGATCAGCCGTTATGAAGATTTTCTGATTCCTTGATTATCAGTGCTGTCAAGAAGTATGTTAATTCCTGCATCTGTTAGTACATTTGTAGTGTTTGTTTTCCGCTCGTTTCATGAAGTTTTACTTTATTCATTTGTTTCTTTACAAGGAAGAAGATCCAAGCAGAAAACCAAATTGCTGTAATTCTCTTATTTTTTGGTTTTTATTTTAAGTTTCACTAAAATTTACTTTTGGTTTTTTATATTGTTTTGAGTTTTGTCAGGTTTTTTTTACACTGGTGAATACATATAAATGACTGCAGGAGTCTTCTGCATGTTAAATATGCTTATATTGTGGATTTGAAATCATGACAGTAAACATTTTTATAATCTACAGATAATTTTTTCCTCTTCTTATTTGCTGGTAAAGCTTATTCTTTATGCAACTCAGAGTCAGCTTGACTAGAATAGAAATTATTATTCAAAGGTAGAGTACTACCAGCTTTTGGTGACATCTAAGCCCAAAAGAGAATTAAGAAAATGGTTTTAATTACGTTCTTGTCTGTTTGACAGGCAGTAAAAAATTTGCCTTTCAAAAATGAAAAGGGCCTGTTCGGAGCTTGTCAATACAATTCCATGAATTCCTATCAGAATTATTCTTAAAATTCTGATGCATCAAACACAAAAGCCTTTGTTCAAACTCTTGCTCTGAAGGTGGCAACCTTAAAATCTAAAATTACTCTGCTTAGAACCCCTACTTTTTCTGGTAGTAGTGTAAAATCAGCATTTCTCTTTACAATGCTTATGTATTAACTTTTATCTGTAATTAATTTTAAAGGTACTATTATTTCACATTTAGTAAGGTTTTGTTTTGGCTGAACCTTTTCCTGTAATATAACAGAAATATTTTCTCTAGTTCAGTCTAGTTGAGTTAAAACTTTTCAGATGAGTGTTTTAAAAACAACTTTCTAAAAACCAGTGGTTAAATATTTTCAAATGGTCCTTATCAGAGGAAGTTGTAACATGAATAAACATGCAAGTGCTAAAAGTGGCCCTAGATGTTTGAACAAATAGAGTGTGTTTGGAATGTGCCCAGAGCCTGGCTTAGGTGCAAAGCTCAGGATGGATGCTTTCTTAATTACATTTTTGTCAGATTGGCGTACCACTAATTATCAGAGTTTACCAATAAAAGTGCAAGTTTTGTGATCTTCACTCTCTTTCTCATATTTAAGTCTAGGAGTTGTCTACAAGTAAAGAAGAAAGCGATTGCTTACTTTTCTCAGTCAATTATCCCTTTTTAACCTGCAGGCTTCTGGGGTCTTTTCTGACATCTCAGATATCATCAGTTCTGTCACATCAGTGTTGGAGGAATTGGACAAAATGATGATGATGATGATGATGATGATGATGATGATGATGATGATGATAACAATTAAGAATAGAGAGGGCTGGGGATATGGCCTAGTGGCAAGAGTGCTTGCCTCGTATACATGAGGCCCTGGGTTCAATTCCCCAGCACCACATATACAGAAAATGGCCAGAAGTGGCGCTGTGGCTCAAGTGGCAGAGTGCTAGCCTTGAGCAAAAAGAAGCCAGGGACCGTGCTCAGGCCCTGAGTCCAAGCCCCAGGACTGGCCAAAAAAAAAAAAAAGAATAGAGGGATATCGTATATTTCTTATATATATTAGTACTCTGAGCATACAGGAAGCCAATTCTACAGTTAATGACCATGGTTTTCTTGTTTGAGAATGTAAAACAGTAATCCCTTTTTCATATTAGGAAATAGAAACATACATATGAAGTTGAAAATAGCAATCCTTTTGAAAGATCCTTTTATTGTAATTGCTCTAGAATGGATCCCTTGTAATTACTCAAAATGCCTATTTGTTAAATCATCTTGGCAATCAAAGTCATTTTCCTCATGTTTGTTTCTCAACCTACTCCTTGGTTGTCATATATGAGTGTTATTGGTTGGTGAAGCTTAGTAGAACTGAGACTCTGGCTTAGATGTTGGCTAAACCTTACCACCATTCTAAACAATTAAGTGTCAACAGGAGATCAAATCCTGTTGATATTCCACTTCTGGCTCAACTCCCAAGAGTTTTACAAACAAGTGTTGAAATGAGCTATAGGCTAGGGTATAGAATTTGTAGTTTTTCTATTAACTCTTGAACATAGCACCTGAACTGTATCTAATGCAACTTCACTGGGTCTGAAAAAATTGTGCTATAGTAGGTAGTTGCTGAGAAAGGAGGCAGATTAAAAAAATTTCTTTTTTAGTTTTTGAAAAGGATGAGCCAAGAGAGGAAACAGTAGAAGGTTTATCAAAGCATACGGTTATCATTTTCAGGTCCTGAGTAATGGTATATTTGCTGTGATTTATCTCAAAATTTTCTAGAATGGATGGAAGAGAATAGGGGATGGGAGACTTATTTATAATATGGAAATATTTCTGGTGTATTAACTATAGATAGCTAAAAGAAAGGCCTCAAAAACTGTAAACTTTGGTGTTTTGTCACTTGTCATAAATATTCACTTGGTTTTTTTGTGAAATAGGACTCTAGATTTCTGAAAAATTTAAATGTTCTCTTACTTTAAAAATCATTGCAAAACTAGGGGAAGGGAGCCAACTTCCTTGCATTCTTTTCTGCTTTAGTTTCTCTATTTTCTTCTTTTTCATTTATGTATATTTATCCTTATTTTTCACTCTCTTGTGTCACTCTTCATCATACATTGGTGGATACTTCCTATAACTTAAGTTTAGGAAGGCAATAAAAGAACAGGCTCAGAAAACTCTCCTCATGACCAAGGATTGATTCCATTTCAATGCCATGTTCAAAGAAAATCGCCTTCTACCTTACTTCACTCTCCTTTAAGAAATTCACATTGTTAAGAGATTTAAAGGTGTTTCTTATCCAGATCTATCAGGAGAAATAAAGAACAGCAAATATTTGAACCTGCTATGGTTGTTAATGCCTCTAAGGCAAGTGATAAATATTATGTTACTTTTTCCTCTGTCTAACTCAATTCATTGGTACTATCAATTGGGCTTGGTTATATGGGAATGCATTGTGTTGCTGGCAATATTTGAATGTTGTAGAATATAGATAATAACCAATGCTGATAACGAAGTTCTTTTTAGCAAGAAAATGTGAAAAGCTTATTAGTATGTTTTGAAGCATCAAAGAGGATACTTTTGTCTAAAAATCTCAGAGAAAGGGTGTGAAATTTGACACATACAGACCTGCTGTCAGATCTGTCCTAGCCAAGTAAATTTGTCTGTGTATACACCCTGCTGCTAATCATTACTAGGTTCAAGCTTCACTTTATGGCTTCCTGAAGCCATAGGCCTCCTGCTGACAGTTCTGCATGCAGATTAGAAAGGAATCTCTGTGAAAAGTTTTTATTAGGATGTGTTAATGATGCTTTAGTGCTGCATTCAATGGGTGAGAGAGGTCTGCATAAGTGGTGGGTGCAGGTTGCCACAAATAAATTGCTGGAATCCACCAGTTTTTTGTTTTTTGTTTTTTTACTCCAGATAAAAGGTCGCCATAGTCTTTCATTGAGCAATTCCTGAAAGAACCTATCTCCTTCAGCTCCTACAAACAACAGGCTGCCTGCACTTCTGTTCTTAGTAAAAATTACTTTCTAGATTGTTGACTGTTGGTTTCCCTGCCTTTTCTCTTTGACTTTTGTGTATTTTTAAAAACTAAATAGTGATAGTATGCTTTAATAGCAATGGAAAGTTCAGCAAAATGATTTAAGTTTAAAGATGAGTGAAAAGGCCATTTAAACATTGCTTTTGCCCCCATAGTAATTTTGGGGCATGAAATTTAAAAAATTCTAGAGTTTTTAATAAAATGGGATTTAATGAAAATAGGATTTTATGAAGCCATATATGCCTTTAAAATATCACTTTAGTGATGTATAGGGCATATACTACTACTTAAATCGTACATTTAGAAGGCTACTTTTAAAGCACTACCTTTAAAAATGGTATTGTAATATAATTTTTATAACTCAAGATCCTGTTAGGTTTTTGTGAAATGTGTTTTTCTCTATTTGTGGTGTTTTCTGTTCCATTTTTCTTAATATCACATCATTAAAATTTGTGGGGATTTCTTCAATGCAGCCACTTGATTTCATGCTAATGGAGATAATATTTGTACCATGAGCTTTGTCACACAATTGGGGCTAATTTATATACCAGGACTTGTTGTGAAAATAGTTTTATTATTACAGAGAACCCTGGGAAGATAACAGTTTTCATCTCTGGCGTGCAATAAAAATAATGAAGAAAGGCAAAACTGAAGCACTATAATTGATTTAAGTTGAGTCTATTAGATTTTAAATTATGGTTAATTAGTTGAGTAAATTATATATTTTCTGTTGGAAAAGTTGAGAGATTTTCATTTAGTGAAGAAATAGATAAATATTTTCCAGTAGGGTGACCTATTACTGAATTATATTCTCTTCCTTTTGAAGTAATTTTAGCTACTTTTCAATTTTTTGAAAAGAAACAGATGAATGGATTGAAAAAATGTTAACTTTCCTACAAGTTTATTTATTGCAGAAGAGGCTAACTTAAAATTTAAAGACCAAGACAAATCAATTGACTATGAATCTGAGACTAGTTGAATAGATTATAATATACTCACCTAAGGAGGTAATCTGTGCAGCTCTCAGTAGGAATGAAGGCTAACTATAAATGCTACACAGAGATCTCCAGGATAAAGTGCCAAATGAAATTGGTAGAGGAAGTTGAGATACAACTTGAGTGATAGTGTGCCAGTCATGGATGGAAAACAAACAAACAAACAAACAAACAAACCCTGGTGAAAGTACAGGCCTGAAGCCTCAGTACGAGAAAGGGAAAGGGAAAGCGAGAGGACAGGAAGCAGAAGAAATGAAAAAGAATTGTATAGCAGAAGAAAATACATTTAATTAACCTACTATTTAATCAAAAGAGGGGTGTGTTTTGTAGATTTAATTTTAGATATACTTATATTTTATATAAGTATACAGCAATCAACAAAAATTAAATAAAACATTGTATATCTATATACTTCACATTAAAGAATAATTTCAAATATTAATGTTATATAAAGCAAAAAATAACTTTAATCTTTCTCATGTTTGCGTTTGGTATTAGTACTAGCTGGGGGAGGAACTGTTATCTTTGCATATTGTGTGTACATATCTTGCTATGTCTCAAGTAAATAAATGTTTTTGGTTGGAAGAAAAAGACAGGTAAGATGAAATGTAAGTAAAAACTACTGAAATTCTAAATTTGGATTGGAAGTATCAAATGAATTTGATTTAAAATGCTAATTGCATAAATATATACTTTCCTAATACCTGAAGACAGTTCCTATGCAATAACAAGGACCACATTTGGGATTATACTGAGGCTGCCTGGAAGTAGCCCTAGCTCTTTGAAGAAGTGACTGATGCCATGTAGAAGATAAGAAATAAATATATGGGAAAATCTGGAATATCACCTTCTCTTGCCTGATAGAAAGGGATTTCACTGATTTCTACTCTTTATCAGAAAGTTTAACAAACTGATGCCTGACTTCTTTCTCATACTTCTGGAGACTGGCAGTCAGATTTAGATATAAGCAGGTTCAGTTGCTCTTGAGGATCTTTCTGTAGCTTCTTTTACCTGTATTTGCATGGGATCATCCCTCCGTGCTTATGCTGGTCTATGCCCAGGTTTCCTAATCAGATAAAGACTCTAATCATTTTGGATCAAAGCCTCCACTTACTTTAACTACTTCTTTAAAGCCTTTAGCTCCCAATGGTTGTCATATTCTGAGGTGTCATGGCATAGGACTTCAATGTATAAAATTTAGTGGGAAGGCAATTCAGGCCTTAACAGGTGCAAAGTAATTTTGAGTGATTCAAAGGGGACCAATTGATATTCTTCAATGGATTTTCATGAATTCTTTCATGATGTTGAGCAATTAGTTGCCACCCAGAGAACTTCTGGCTGCTTTGTCAGGGCTCGTGTTTTCATTTCTGCTTTGTTCTATACTTCTCTCTTTCTCTTTGCCCCAGTATTGATACTATTGACGAATTTTCAAAACAGGAGTCAGATCCTCTATTTAATCAACTTTTAACCAATTCTCTGCAATCTTTGAAATTTCTCTACCTTTCCAAATAAATATAAATGAGACCTCAGAGAGAATCAAACCTCAAATATTAGTTTTCCACTAACTTAATCCCAGAGTAGGAGGTTTTTCAGAGCTTACCTTTGTGTATAATGGCATAGGAGACCCAAACATTAAGCTTCTCATTTGCTCTTCTTACAGATTAAATAAAAACTATGGTAATTTCTCTTCCTTCAATTTGCTATTAATTAAAATGAATATGCATACCAGTCCCCTTTTCTACTTTCAGTTGTACATCCTGATTTCTTCTTTTTTTTTCTTTAGGAAAAGCACTGTAGACTTAGGAAACACAAATATTTTTCTTTGTGAAATGCACAAAAGTTAACCCTAACCTAATAGATTGGTTATCCCATGATGCCAGCTGGCTAGCATTAATGTGTTAGGGTTCTGATGGCATAACTAGTGGTTTTCTAAGGAAGTGCTCACATTTTCAGATGCCTAAGTATGCATCTCAGAGGTGATGCAGAGGTGGGTACCCAGTGGATCTTGAGTTTGCTTTGACATTCTTAATAAATTGCAAAAAGGGTGTTAAATTAAGCTTATATATTGAAATTATGATAAGTGTCTTACCTGGCTGACTATATGAGGCCATTTGACTATTGTCTGGTTTTATATATTTTGTAATCATTCCCTATTAAAATATTTAGTGCAGTTACAAAATTACTAGTGCTACAGTTTTTTTCTGTAGGAAAAGATAGAATATTAAATATTGGACATATTCAAGAGGTTGGTTCTTAGAAGCCTGCATACACAACCGTTCTTGTGTGATGTATTCTGGGAAATTCAGTCATGGATGGTCTATATCTGGCTTAGGTAATTCTCCTTCCCAGATGGTCTATTCGTATAAAGGATGCAGTTAATTATTGTGTGTATGTATGTGTGCATGCACACACGTACATGTTGTGTGTGCATGTTCAAATAGAACCTTAGTTTTGTAGTTCTAAACTCCTGTTAAAGATAAGAATGATTCTTACTCAAAGTTTTACCATCTTACATACAGATGTCTTTGTGTATTGCATTTCTTAGGATGAACGGGTATTTTAGTCATAGTCTAATATTAGTGACTGGATAGAGATCATGTTCTTATACAAGGGTTACTTTTAACTGCTTGTATTATTTCCCTAACATTTAGTTTTTCTCTTATTTCCCACTCTTACTCCTAATCATTTTATGTAGGTAGCTTTTGGGTTGTTTTTTTTGTTTGTTTGTTTCTTGTTTTTGAAGATTTTGCCTTGTATCATTTTAGCTGAATTTCCTACTCTTCTACAAAACAGATAAATGTACTACCTCAGCCCTCTCTAAAGTATTAGGAAGCGTATTAGGTAATAACTTGTATGAATGAAAGAAATATTGATAGCAACTTGATATTATGCATAAAAAGACAATCTCTGTATCAGTATGTTTCAATACCTCCCTCAAGGAAATGTTCATAGTTTTAAAAAAATTTAATAACATGCATGTGGATTTAAACTTGTGAAAGAAAAGTCTTTGATAGATTTAAGACTTTTTTTCTTGGTTCTTATTATATTTTGTTAAGAATATGGTTGTTAGGGCAATGTATGTTTTTTTTCAAAACTGTAAATCTGAGTTTTTCTTTGTTCAGTCTTTATCCTTACTGAATTATCTTATTATAGACTAAAAGAAATGAACTTTTAAAAAAGAATCTCCTGAGCATAAAACTTATGGCTGTCCTAGGAGTTTTCTAGACTGTACTTCTCCTTTGCAAGAAGAGAGCTTTTGGGCATCCCCAGAGGCCTCTCCTTGTCAAGTGGACCATCTGGGGGTAGGGATGGGAGAACTATTTCAGTGCTAGATGAGTCCCCACAGAGCAACAAAATAGAAAAAGACATGCTAGCTTTTCTGTGGAGCCCGCTTGTTCCCTTTTTAAACATTTCCAAATAGAAGGAAAAAACAAAGACCTTACTGAAATATGGTAAATAATAAGGTATAAGGTAGCACTTTCCTGAAACCTGGAGGGCAACCTTTACGCTCTGGAACCTAGTACTAGTTACTGTAGGCCTTGATTTTTGTTGTTGTTGTTGGTGGTGGTGGTGGTGGTCTCATGAGGCTTGACCTCTCTATCTGGATGCTGTTCCTGAGCTTTTTCATTCAAGGCTAGCATGCCATCACTTTGAGCCACAGCAACACTTGCGTTTTTTGGGTGGTTAATTGGAGATAAGAGTTTCAGGGACATTTCTGTCTGGTCTGTCTTTGAACCACAATCCTCAGATCTCAGCCTCCTGAGTAGCTATTAGTACAGGTGTGGATCATCATTGCTCAGCTGATTTTATTTTTAATCAGGAGCATTATGAGAATTATTTTAAGAATCAGATGAGACAAAGGCAATTAGGAGACATAGTATTTAATACAGCAGCTTACTTATGTGGGCACAGCAAAGCCAGAAAAGGTTAAAGTGAGAAAGTCCAGTTGTACTAAGACACATATAATATATGCTATCAACAATACTTGAGTGTCTTTTAACTTTATTCTGCACCATTTATTTACTAAATAGAGCTCCTTTTGAAGATACGGTTATCATATACTTATTAGCATAGGTATCTCAGTTTTTACCACAATGATACTACATAACAAATCGTCTCCAAAGCTTTGTGACTATAAACAGAAATTACTGCTGGTGGCATACATACACACACACACACACACACACACACACACACACACACACACACACACACATTGCGCTCTCCTTCATGTGTGGCTAGGATTAAGTTTAGCTAATCCCAGGTGGGGTAAGATTCAAGCCACAGATTAGGTCAAAATCTGCCTTCATACTTTTTAACTTGGTAGATAGATCGAACTTGTATCTTTATCTGGTGGTATTATCCGAGAAGAACTTGTACATTTTAGGCACCAGATCCACTAACATCCTAGTGGTCAATCCTGGTATCAAAGGAAGACAATAGGGAATATCTGCTGTACCATAATCCAAAATATTTAAATGGTAATTACCATTATTGCTAATCACATGCGTAATAAATTGTTAAACACATGGGTTATACAATAACATAAAAACCATCTAAATGATCATTATCATTATTACTAATTGTGGCTACATTAAATTGTTGCAAAAGTTTTGAAAAGCAATAGCTAAATCTACTATGTGTACCTGAGATGCTTTTGTGGTGGTGATTGGTTGACCTTTTGACACTTGGTGTCCATGTGGCCTTGATATAAACATAATTCAGTAGTGAGATAATCACTCTGCTTCCTCAGGGTGAGTATGCAGTCTCTGATGAGCAAATGCTAATAAAAGGGTTAAAGCACATTGATGCTTCTCTGGAACCACTAATAATCTAGTCCATCTGAACACGTATTTCACCTGTTTTGTCAATTTGTTTTATTAGGTCTAAGTTTCCCATCAGTGCTATCACAGTATGTATTTGTACTGTTCATTTCATCTCTGCATGAAAGTTTCACCTTTCACAGAAGGCAGAGTTGCATGCACGTGTTTGGCATCATAACAGGCTCACTGGAAATAGCCGCATAGCACCTACTGTTTGGGCAGAAGTACTTCAGGTCCATAGCTCGTTTTCATGTAGTCATCACAGAGGACGCTTTTGACATGCATTTGCCTTGCTTGTTGTCACTCACCACTTACAAGTGCTTATTTTTTTTCCACAACTTTTCCTTTACCCCCACATGACCCCAAACAAATCAATCAGAAGCCCTCCAGTTGAAAAGTTTTTCAATAGATGGCATGCCCTTCAAAAAAAATACAAAACAAAATTGTATTCCTGTGAATGTACAATAACTAGGGGCATCAGTTCTGTTCAGGGAATGAAACAGAGTCTGAATAGACATTCAAGACTGCTGTGGATTTTGTGATGAAGGACAGAAAGTAGACTGACAGGGTTTGTCCTCCTACTTGCATGCAGATGGCATTGTTTATTTTATTTATTTATTTTTCCTCATGGAGCAGTGGGAGGAGAGGGCTGTTTCAGCTGCCATTGATGAAAATCAAACTCCCAATGTCTGATGGCAGGCTGCTATTTCACGCTCTGCCCCTTTTTTTGTTTCAACAGGAATTTAGTTTCTTGTTTCTGCTGGCAGCCTTTGCCTATTGGGAAGTAGAGTGACTGCTGCATTTAGTTAGGGGTTCAACATTCTTTGCTTACATTCAAATTCTTGTCATGGTTATGGTTCTTCATATTTATTAAACAGAAACACCTTCACGGAGGATGGGAAATAGTATTGTAAATAACACTGTAGGTTTGATGAAATGCCAACAACCATCAGTGCTGGTCTCTAGATACCCACCTTGTGTGCTCTGGGAACATTTGACCAACATTATATGTAAAACACAGTCATTCCTTATAAGAGCCCAAATCATTATTTAGCACCCATATGAGGAACCTTTGTATAGGACTTTTTGTAAGTATACTTTTAGCATAAAAAAAACCTTTTTACAATTCTAAGTTAGGAGATATAGGTGAAGCAGAAATGTCATGGAATATTTAGCTTCAGCCTTTACACCTCTTACATATTATATCTTACCATGGAATACTGTATACAGGTATAAAAGAAAAAGGTATCACAGCTCAACCCTTTCAAAGGCCTTATTCTTCTTTTAGAAGCCAAATTCTAACATTAGTTAGGGGTCAGAAAGCTCTGCAGGCCAATAGTACCCTCTGAATTTGTAACATCTTGAAATGGAAAATGATTTTTTTTTTAAATATATTTACTTGCTGAGCCATGAATATATAGGCTATAGCCAAGGCTTTCTATGATGGATATCTGAGTTTTATCAGTATCTCATTTCTTCTTGGCTTCTAGCAAGCTTCTAGGCATTTAAATCTCTTATTGCCTTTTTTTTTTCTTTTGGTAATGTAGTTTCTTCTCTTAAAAATCCACTTCCTGTGGAAGTGATGGTAATTTGTTTGTGAACTGCCTGGAGCCTGGCAGATCAGAAGGCCATAGAATATTTGAAGTGTAAAGACATCCCTCTAGAACTCACATGAAATACAATCATTCAGTAGCCAGAATATCTCGGCAAAGCATAATTCTTAAAATTCATAGTCTTTCCCTATTCTCTACTAGATTTCACAAAGGCAATTGCTGTGTACCTACCTTAAGGCTGCTTCTGAAAGAGAAATACTTGCGCCTAACCAATTGAAGCTCCTGTCACTTTGCCCATTACTCCAATTTAACATAAGTGAAACCTTAAATGCTCTGTTGGAAAGTTCAACAGGTTTTATAAAGAGTGTCAAATTTAAAATAAGTAGCACCTCTGTAAAACTATAAAAATGTCCATTCACACCCTTTAGAGTTTTTTTTAATTATCTTAAGTAGTCATACAAAGTTTTAATTCAATGTGTCAGTTTATAAGTACAAAGAATATTGATCAATAGCACTTGTTCCATCGTTCTCCCTCACCATTCCCAACCCCACACACTGTTTTTTAATTGCCTGCACTGACTTCTGTTGAATTATATTAGTTTGATTCAAGTTGGTCAGGTTTTATAAATTGTTACCTAGGATATATTTTGCAATTTGCAGAGCATGCCTTTTGTTTTGGTGTTTCTTGAATTGTCATTTATAATGCAGTAGCTATGTTATGAAAAGGAAGGCATGACTCAACCGCTTTGGAAGCCATGTAAACTTCATCATCTTCTTTCTTACCTAAAATACTGAGTTCTTTGTGACTGTGGGGAAGGGTGTGCTTAATTACTAGAAATTGTAACAATGATTTGTTATTGTAATTAGTGTTATGGTGAGTCTTGTGAGAGACATGGAGTTGAATGTCAACTGTAGGTACTACATGGTAGTACCTACATGGTAGGTACTACCATCTCACATGCCTTTCTGCCTTCCTGTTCAGTGTGCACACGTGCATGCAGGGTGTGTTTTAATGCCATGCTTAAGCTAAGCTCCAGGGCCAGAATAAGGCAGAATAAAAGGTTCTGCCTTTCTGTCTGGGAACAGTGTTCAAGTGTAATGATGTCAATATTTAAGAAAGATAGTTGGAACACAAACTTAATAGAGGGATTTATTTACCAAGGCCTCATAAAGGAAGTGCTACTTGAAAAATGAGTATTCACATGGTGATACCTTTAACTATCTTCCATTCAGATGGATCAGCATGGGAAAAGACCACAGGAGCTTGGAACAGTTGGATGCATTCCAGAAACCATAAGCAAGAGAAGGTGCTTGGAATGGTGCTCACTAACAAGGTGTGATAGAGAATTGGCTTTAAGCCAGGGCCATGATGGGGAAGGACATACATAAGGGTGAAAAGAGTAGCTCTTTATTCCCTAATCAAAGAGAAGATACTAACTTAAACCTGATCACCCTTGAGCTTAACAAAGACATATTCATATTTATTCATTGTTCTGTCTTTAGGGTAGGTAAGGGAGGCACAGAAATGAAGGGACAAATGCTAGCTTGCAACTTAATACATTTAAGAATAGATCTTTGCCTTTATTTATCTGTACTCAAAAGGCCAAGAGGCTGAGAAAGATGAGACTGAGAGGAATTGTCTAACCCCTTTCTTAGCCTAAAAAAGGCAACTATGATCATTCACTTGTAAAAACAACATTGCAAAATTACTAACTTTTTCAGCTGTTGACTTTAGGCTAAGCATTTCTTCTATCTTTGTTAGTGAAATGAAATCAGGGGTAATAGTGATAAGTATAATGCTGGTCAGATGTTTACTTTATGAGTACAAAATGATATGGGTGAAAATTCGGGACTGTCAGCTACTAAAGAACTTGTTTAGGTACCCTGCCTGACACCTCACCAACTCTGTTAGCTGCTTCACAGGACACATGTTGTTCCGTTGTCAACAATGTTTCTCCTCCTAGATGGGAAGGAGTGTGTTCTTCCATCTAATCCCATATTGCATCAGCTTTCCTGCTACTCCTTCTCTGTACTTTTTCTTAAATGGCATGGTGAATTGCCATCATTTCACTAACTTCGAACAGAATCATGGCCAACACGCTGTCCTTTTAAATCCTCAGTTTTCTATAATAACACGTTTTGTCCATGAATATTACTTATGTATATTTCCATTTTGTTTTGCTTACAGCTATAGCTTCATTTTGTTTTGCTCATAAAAGTGCCTGGCACACAGTAGGTCTTAAATATGAAATACTTGAATGAATCAATGATTTTGTAAGCCATGCTGAAGTGAAGTCACCTGTCTCATTGCTTATATATAACTTGAAAAATAGAACAGAATATTTCAAGGTTGAAGATAGCATAATGCCAGACCATCAGTGTAGATATATCACCCTAACACCATTACATTAAAAAAGTGGATTTTAGTATCAAGCACCTTAGATGTCCTCTGAGGCAGGTTAATAGCAGAATTGCTGAAGCACCTCTCACCTAGAATGCTTTTAAAGCAAAATAACAAAACATTATTCCAGTAATTCTTCTGCTGTATTATTGGGCATTATAAAAGCAGAAAAGCTTGTCTGTGGGAAAACAGAAAAAAAAATAGACCAATTGTGCTAAACATAGTATAACACATTTTCTTTTCTATATTCATATTTCTAAAAAACCTTTAAAAATAAAATGTAGCAATAAGGCATAAAAGCACATATGCTTAATGAAAAGTGATCATTAGCAGTTTGTTATTTCAAATGTACCAATTACAGCTATCCTATTTGCTGTTTTTATGGTGGTGATTGTCCTCCTTGTATTTGGTAATTTCTCAATTGCAATACAAAGAACATAATAACAATTAGGAGAGCTATTTAGAGGGAAAATTATTCCTTGGTGTTAATTTATTTCATTTATAAAGATATTGTACTTAAATGAAATCAAAGTAAATTCTTCAGGTAATTGGTACCATTTCATTAGAATGGCAGAATTCTGTATGTTCAATTTTAGAAAATAAGTTTATGTTTTCATTTCTTTATTGTTACTGGTAACCGTATGCATTGTTCCTGAAGTCCAAGAGAATATTTAAGATGTAGGATGGTTGAAGGGTGACTGGGCTAAGAACACAAGCTCTCAATGGATTCAGGGAACAGGTATAAAATGATGGTACAGGCTGGTTCCACATATCCTGCATTGCCTCTCCCTAGCCCACTATCATTCATCATTGAGAAGGAAGGAAAGAAAGGAAAGCCAGGCAAATTCTTTCTTAATCTCCAACAGTGACTCTAGGCTCTCTCTGCTGGGGCATTTCTTCTTGTTGTCATGGACACTCACTCATGCATTGAAAGCACACAGATGCCTTCTGATTCTTTCTTTTGCACATTGCCCAGTGAAACTTGTGTCTGATTTGAAGCTTTGATAAAGGTAAAAAGGATTCAGCAGAAATCCATTCTCCATGCTTCTATAAAATTTGGCATGTGATTCTGGTAAGAAATTAAATGAATTCTGATTTTGTTTCCTATAAAAGCCAAATGCATTTGTGTGGCCCACGTCCCTAAATATACTTTATTTTAAAGTAAAACTGATATATTTTTTCACTTCAGAAAAAACACTTTTATAGACATGTTAGTTAAGAGAGATTGTTTCAAAAATACATCCAGTAATAACAACCTCATTATTTTACAAATTGGTAATCAAGTGTTTCAAAGGAAACATTTGTAGTCAGAAAGGTATTAATTCATGATTTTTTTAAATTCTGCAGTTATATTCATCATGAATTCTTCCCAATAAGCCAGTGTAGATTTTGAAAAAGAATACCCAATTTTGGTATCATATCTATATTAAAATATCATTTCCACTACTGGATAACCTTGGGCCTGGATCTTTATCTCTCTGTGACACACACAGGTGTGTGTGTGTGTGTGTGTGTGTGGGTGAGTGCACGTGTGTGAGTGTACACCTCTAAGTATCATCTCTCATGTAGAGTTGTTCTTAGGATGGTATGAAGTACTCTATAATGTGTGTCTGGCATAATCACTGAATCAAGGGGCCACATATGTTTCAGTGAGAAAGTGAGGAGCTACAATCCTTGGTATGTGCTGTTCTGTCAGAACATTCTTAGTCTCCACAGAGCTAAAGCTGGAATCGCCATGTTGAGATCCTGTATTTAATATGATTGTACTTACTAGGACAATATTTAGTAAAGTGGGTTGACAGAATTCTGTGCCAAAGCTCATCCTGATTCTGTTGACTCAACTTGTACTTTCTATTCCCTCTGCTCTGTGTATGTGATCTTTTTCAAGAAGTTGCCACATTTACTACTTAGGGATAATTTTACTCCCAGTACTTCTGTTAACAGGAAGTAAGCCTAAGTGTTTCGGGGCTGAATGCAGATGGTGGGAACACTTTTTTTTTTCTTTTTCAGCAGGATGTTGACCTGAGAAAATTAACACTATCTGTTTATGATGGATTTTTTTTTTCATCTGCTTGAAAGTGAGCTAATTACTTTGGTGATGTTTTTGGACTCCAGTGACATTGAGTTTTTGGAGTATTGCCATAGCATGGATTGTAATTTGCCTTCTGAATTGTAATTTGACTTCCATTGATGTGAAAGCAGTTTTGGAATTGAGTGAGTTGTATGTAAGACAGGGGCACTGCTTCTAGCTCGATCAGTGAGCAAAGCCAGAATAACTCTTTCTACTACAGGCCACGGACTTATGTCAGGTGTAGGACAATGAGTGTGGTTATAACCACAGCATATCACATACTAGACTAGCTATATAGTCTAATACCCTGTGGACTAAAGTTCAATCACCTTTCTGGAAATATCCTTGGCTATGACCAAACAACAATTTATTCTTCAATAACACTGTTTTAAGGTAGTACTATGATAAAAAGCTGTTCAAAGTTTTTATTCTGTTCAGTTTGTCAAGAAGAAATTCACCTTTTTTATTTTTGGCATTGTCAGTCTGTTGTTGTGGATATTAAAATTTTTGTTTGTGTATAGTTTAAAAGATGACTGATTTTCTAGTGTTCTCCTTTTAATAAATTATACATGTTCACTGACCTTAACTTTACTTTGTCCCTGTATTATGACTATAAAATATCAAGATCCATTTTGTAGACACATAGAACTTTAACCTTACAATTGACAAATCTAGGGAAAAATTATCCTTACAAATTAGTGGGGAGATAAAACTTGACAATAAACCATGTGACACAGACTACAATATCCCAGCTTAACACTGGTAGAGCAGAAAATAGGTTACTACAACAAGCCATAACAAAATGTGAATGAGAACCTATCATCATTTGTAGTTCATTTTGTCCCTAATATGGCAGTTTGTTCTGTTTGACAGTTTGGGGACCTAGGGCGAGTTGCTTCATCTCCCTGAGCTATAATTAATTCATTTATAAGAATGGAAATATGAGCTGCTGCCTACTCAGGCTGGGTTGTGATGATCAAATATGATCATGTGTATGGAGTCACTGAAATATCAATTCAGCCTCTTGGATCCAGGAGCAGACTGGAAGAATGAATTTGAGCAAAGATTGCTGATATATCAGAGTGTCCTGCCCCCAAACCTCTGCCATTGTATGCTTTGTATACCTTATGTGGAGGAATTTCAGATGTTGGAAATATGGATTCACATGAGACTGAGTAACATATAGCTTACAAGAAAATGACTCTCAATGGTTATGGGAGGTAAGAAAAAGAAAGGGACTCTATAAGACATTAAACCCAGTCTGGCAGAGCCTTTAGCAATCAGAGTCTGAAAGATGATTCATAGAGATCTCTGTCTTGTATTCAATGCTAAATATTCCTTGTGCATTTCTCAGTTATCAATGTTTAGCTATATTACTTTTATTATTATTATTGATACTTGAATATGACTAAGCTCACAAAAAATTGCCAACTCCTCTTAGATGTTACAAGAGTTGACAGGTACTTTACATTCAGTAGGTACTCAGATGTTATGATGGTAGTAATTTTGTGAGGTTTTCATTTGAAAAATGGTAATAGCACATTAGTGTACGATGAAGAGAAGAGAAACCATCAAAAGCCCAATAGGAAAGAAACTAATAAACCCAATAAAGACAAAAGGCAAAGCAAAGGCGGCTGATGTCAGTACATTTTTAATATATTTTGAAAAAAAAGAATTAAATGTAAAGAATTGAATGAAATAATCTCAATAGGAACATGTTTGTTCAAACATAACTTTCTCCTTGAGAGATTTTACCTCGTTCTGGGGATTCCAACTGTACAGTTTGTATCTGTTTTTATATTTGGACAACTAGAAGCTTCTACAGGGCCTGGCTGTGGGATAATTTGACTTCTCTATTTCTAGACTAATGTCAACCCCTGAGAAAATGCATACATATAATACTATTCAAATCAGCCATTCTGAAAGACAGCTTTTATAAAACCTATTCCTTCAAATTTAACCTATTTCTATGCCCGTTTTCACCAGTCAAATAGATGAAAAATAACAGAATTACTTGACTCCTTACCTTCCCTTTATCCTCACAGCGAATTAATTACCAGTTACTGTGAATTCATTTTTTACTACTTCGCTGTACTTGTTTCTTCTTTAATGACTCTTATTCCCATTATTCTTGGTCAAATCCTCTGTTCATGTTCAAATATTATTCTTTCTAGTATTCTTCCAGTCTTGGGTTTTTATTCACATGCATTTTCTTTAAGTAATTTGTCCTAAAATGCTGATTTTATTTCTCTTGCCCCAAAATGTTTGGTTCTATATCCCAGATTGGTACAATTTCCCTATGAGGTGCACATACACAAGTTATAGAAGATACATCTTATTTTTATATCTGTCACTTCTCTGTCTAAGCAGTGACTGACTGCCATTCCTTGAACATGCCATTGCTTCTTTTCTTCTTCTGTGTTATTTCAGGTACCCTCTGGAACTCCTTTCCATCCTAGCCTCACTTCTTAACTCTCTAAGGTCCAATGGTACCCCCCAAGTATTTCTGTAGGCCTTCTTACTGCTTCCCACAATGTTCTTGGGCTATCACCAATGATGTATTCAGTGCATGGTACGTACTAGAAGGTGGATTCTTGAAATAGAGATGATTAAAAACAAGACATTAAAAACAATACAAATGTATGTTTAACATTGCTAAGCATATATTTGCCTTTGGGCTGACAGCCTGTCTCAAACATCATAGAAATTTAACAGAGTCAATAATGTCTGTTAAATTTGGAAGAAACAGTACCTTTTTAGAAATCTGTTTTTCCTATCCATTAGCAAAATTTTAAAAAAAAGTAAAATTGGTGTGATTTACACATAGAGTATCTTTTGTTCTACAAGGAGTACATTTTTTAATTATGAAAATTTCTCTTTTAATGTGTAGTCCTAGATAAACTCCTTTTGCCATTAATTTTAGGTTCATACCCATTTTTTTTTTTTTTTTTGGCCAGTCCTAGGCCATGAACTCAGGGCCTGAGCACTGTCCCTGGCTTCTTTTTTGCTCAAGGCTAGCACTCTGCCACTTGAGCCACAGCGCCACTTCTGGCCATTTTCTGTATGTGTGTTGCTGAGGAATCGAACCCAGGGCCTCATGTATAAGAGGCAAGCACTCTTGCCACTAGGCCATATTCCCAGCCCCCAGATTGATACCCAATTTTGAGCATAAAAGCAATGACTTTACAGATCTAAATTATTTCATAAGCAGCATGACTGTTGATTGATTTACGAAGCATATATATACATTTCTTTAACTTTTCAACCAAGTTGCCTCTTTAGAGAAAGTGAGGAGAGCTATGGATACATATTTTCTTTCTCTTCCAAACAATAAGTGACAGTTAGTAGTGGGGGAAAAACAAAAACTAGAAAGAACATGTCAAAGATAGGCAAAATGAAGACTTGCACAAATGCAAATGCTATTCTACCTTCAAAAGATTGTTCTTAGGTTAGATTTTGTTTTGCCAACAGACAAAAGAACCAGCAGGGCACAGGAAGGTTTTGTATTGTGCTCAAGGTTGGGGGCAAGAATTTGAAAGGGATCAGTGAATCAGATGTAATATGGGCTCTGTCTGAGCCACCCAATCTCTGTTTTGCTGATGGCCAGTATTTCATTTATAAAAAGCTGTGTAGGCATTTCCGCCAGCTCAAAAGAACTTTATCCCTGTTTTCATTCTGACATACCTATTATGACTTTGTTCACTAAGCAGAAGGAATTCTGGGAAATGGAAAGTCAATGGCATGTTTTTATTAAGAAGTGATGGGTGTATCCTTATAGAGAAATTAAAGAACCAAGGAGGGTTATGTGTTTTCCTTTCAGGTTACCCCCGTCCCCAAAAAATAATAACAAAAGAAAAATCCTGCCTTATTCATTTCTTTACTATAATGAGTATTTTCTTCTCTTTTTTGCCTTCTTTAGAGTTCTAGGCTTAGAGAATTACATGTTTGTATTTTAAAACACGGTGCACATTTTCACTTAGCTTGTAACACTTAGTAAAAAGCTAGCTGTATTTGCTCCCATTTTTATAATAGGCATTTCTGTGCATACTGCAAGTAAATGAACTTTTCACAAACCAAATCTTTTTGATGAAGTGTTTGCTTTTTGTGATGCTTTCATTTAATGTCACATTTTTTAGCATTTGAATTTTTGTCCTAACATCTCTAGACCTCATCTTTGTGTGCCAGTACTGGGGCTTGAATATAGAGCCCCAGGAGTTGGGGCTGTGGCTTTGCGTCTGAAAGGGGGTGCTGTACCACTGGAAACACAGCTCCACTTCTGGCTTTATTTTTCCCCATTGGAGACAATAGTCTCATGCTTTTTTTGCTCCAGCTGGCTTCAGACCTGGATCCTCAAATCTAAATCTCTTACATAAGTAGGATTACAGATGTGAGGCTTTGGCACCTGGGGCATGATCTTTATTTTAAGTAACATATTTGCTAGAGAAATTTTCAGATAAAATTGTGCACTTTTGATGGTGCTTGTCGAATTCACGTTTGTATTCCCAGCTCTTGTGCAGTGCCCATTCTTTCATTTGAGGTATGCATATTCAGCATAGAAGGAAGTGGGCAGCCACTTAAAATGGAAAATATTACCAATATCTCTTTAAAGTTCAGTTTCAGAGTCTTAATTTTTATAAACTTAATTTATTTTAAGTGGGATTAACCTATATTTAGCTGCTTTATACATATACTTAAGACTAAGAATATGTTATATATGTCTTTCATTTTAAGAATCTACTTTGAGCTTAGGAAATTTTCCTTTTAAAAGAAGTTAAGCTAAAGAGCCCTTGAATATGACTTTAAATGAGACTCCTGTGATAACATAAAGTAACTTTGAAAGTCTGAAGAATGAAGGTTAACCTCATTAATTTTTTAGAAATCTGCCAAACACCTAGGGGTTTGAAACTGCCTAGAAAAATAGTAAGATATTCAGCAAAGTTGCTTGTTTTATGGTCTAAACTGTATTCCATGAAAGAATTATCAGAAAGTAATATGTGTGATAAAATAAACTGTTAACGCAAATGACTTTGAATCTGTAAAAAGTAATATTGCTTGTTAGCAACTCAAACTCATAAAATTCAATGTACATATGTACATTGAGGGGATAGATGAGATTGGGAGAGAGAGAGGAGAATGATGGAAGTGATGACGTTGATCAGGGTGCATTGAGTTTATGTAATTGGAATCTCTTAGAAAATAATGTCACATAAAGTTAAGGGAATACGTTTTCTGTTGTCACTCACCCAAATTGGAATTCATTTTCTTGCCATATATCTCTCTAGGAACTTTAGATGGCTCTAGATTATTTTCTGAATCTTATTGTGAAAACTTCTGAGAAACAATTAATAGCATTCTTGGGGATCTCCAAGTCCCATTTTATTTTCCATTTACATCTGTTTTGTGTTCCTTATCAACTACTTCTGAAAAGCTCTTTTAGAGAAGTGTATTCTCAACAAAGTTTTAAGTTTTACCTTTATAGTTTGATATCTACTGTGTTAAAAGGCTTGGGCCACAGAGTTTGCAGCTGCCGGTATGAGGTGGAATCTTTTCGTTTCCAAGAATATAATGTAAACTCATTGTGACACTCGGTGCTGATATGACTGAAAAATGTTTCATGCACAAAGGCAACTGATCTATTCCAGGAAAAGTTTGCTTTAAGCACACTAGCTTGAGTTTCTTCTACTTTTTGTGATGACATGAATTTTAGCAAAAGGAAAGCACCTAGACTATAAATTACAATTTATTAGTGCATATATAATTTTAACCTATTAGAATAAAGAATGACAACTGGATACTGCCATGGTTTTTATTAAAATACTTATTATTGTCCTTCTATTGATATTTGGATGCGATATTTGAGTTTTAAATTTGCTGTGGAAGCTACTGTCTCTTAAAAACCATATAAAATATATTTCAAATAATTTTACTCCTGGCAGTTTTCCTTGTGTCTTGCCCCAGAAAAATCACTATATTCTTCATAAGATTTTTTCAACAACAACTCAGAAAAATCAACTTTCAGTAGACCTATTATTTCAGGGATATGAAAAGATATGGAATTTTAGATTTTGGAGTGTGCATATTTTTGGTGTTGTAAAAGGTATTCGAAATTATTGACCTAGTGCGATTCCTTCTTACTAATGCTAGAGAGAGGAAGACCAGAGCTGTTCAGAGTTTATTGATATAAGTGGAACTGAAGCCAGAAGTGGTTTTATCAGCTTGTATATTTAAAAAAAAATTGTGCCATAAGCATGAATGAAATGATTAAGGTCTTACTAGCAATGAAACTTTTTCTAACATAGAAAAAACATGCAGCTGTTCTAGACTAGTTGAGTATGAAATGATACTGGCTTATTGAGAATAACTCATAAAATACCAGAGGTTAGAGTTGGCCTTTACACAAAAGAATTTTAAGTATTAGCACTTATTAATAATTTGTTTCTTTAGATAATACTGCACTCCAAATTAAAGTGTATATTTAGTGCGCCTGTTGGGTAGATTATAATTTATATGACAAGTGACAGTTATATAATGAATCTGATTTTTCTGTGTGACATGTAAAATTATCTCACTTTTATAACCATACCATACAAAAATTGTACATTTTTAAAAAGAATTTCTGTGTTTTAAAATGTGCCAGTAATGACCTTCCGGCAGGCATTTTTTTCAAAAACATAAATCTCACAAAAATGAAGCGGCATTTAAACTTTAACTCCTAATCCAACTGTTAAATATACAAGTTACATAGGCATACACACATTCTTACAATCTGTGAACCAATTCATGTGCATTGGTAATAAGATAATTACTTTGGCCCTATCTTGACTTTTTTTTTCTTTTAGCCAAATGGATCTCAGTTTGCCTGGAGAGGGCTTCTCGGCTTCTCTCTTAATGAGATACTTTAGTGTGTAAAAACCTTACCCCTACAAAAATAAAGTGTCCTAAAAACACCAATGCCAAAAAATATGCCCTAGAAAAAAAATTCTTTCCAAATACTCATCATTAACAAAGACATCAGGTAAGAAACCATTTTGCTGATCCAACACTGTCTATTTTGTAAATACTGATACCTCTCCATATTGACTGTCATGGCCCTGCTTCCTTGTGTTGCTTCATTCACTCTGAAACTTCTCTTTTGTATACCCTTATTTGGATCACATCCAAAAGGAGCTTCATTTCTCTTGTAAGCTCCTCTTATTCCTCATCCTCTCCCACCCCTCCTCCTCCTCTTCCTCTTCCTCTTCTTTATTCTTTTTATTCAGTGTATTTCCTTATTACTGCTGTGTATTTGGTCTACTCTATCATATCATACTATCTAAAAGTCTTTTTACCTTGAGTTTTTAAACAAAGCAATCAAATTTAATAGTCCTGTCATTGTTTCTGTTTAGATCTGTGGGCTCATGTTTCTCTCATTGTCTCAGTTACTCAAATCTATTGTTTGCTTAAATTTGTACGTTACTGAAATTTGGCTACTGCATGTTTTCTTTTTGCTTATTTTAAGAGCATTTGATTTATTATCTTAAAATGTGAGTATTGCTGGGGCTTTGGGGCAAAAGAACATAATTCAGACTCATCTGTTTATTGTATCTACTTATGAGGACAAGATAAGGATATTATTTTAGCTCAACTCGATTTATTGGAACTAATTTGTACAGATTGGGAAATGGTAAACTGGAAGCAAAAAACACATGCACAGGATATCTGTTCTGACATCATCCTAGCAAATGTAACAAGAAGCCTTTTAATAGGTGACTGTGTACTTACAACAGATAAATTAAATGCAAAAAAAATCAGCTTATCTCTGTAAGATTTAAAGTAACTTTGGACCTTCAAATTACACCTAAAAGCTGGACTAAATGCCATGCTGACATGAGGGAGCGGGCAGTGTGGGATTAATTCTCCTCGGCAGAGCACTAATGTACTTAAGATGTTTTCCAGATAAATCACATGATGTAGGGCTGGAGCTATGTGAGATGGCCCTAATGTTACAATGTATGACAATTAATCTCATTCACTTCGATGTAATTAACGAGAATGGTGAGATGGGAATGTAATCACTTCTCCAAGAGGAAATGTCACCCCATTAATGTGGATAAGGCTTATTATCATCAGTGGAAGAGAAATTGCTGAATCGTTATGTTCACACTGGTCCATGTTCACTTTGGTTGATATAACAGAAAGCAAACTTTTGAAGAGGAATTTGGGCTTTTCTTCTAAAAAAATATGATATTTTGATATGAAAACATTTATAGGGCATCATAATTATAAGGTTATAAAGCATAATACATAATTTCTGGATATAACTGTCTTTAAAAGAGAGCATTACTGAGGGAATGAATGGAGTTGGGAAGAATGGGGGAGGATGATAAAAGTGGTAACATTGTCCAAGGTACTTTGCATTCAAAAACTGACATGTTGAATTAAATGCCCTCTGTATCACTACATAAGGATAATAAAACCTAAATAAACTAAAACTAAATAAAAAACAAAAACCATCACAAATGTATAGATTCATGTTAAATCAGATAATCCTTAATTATTTTTAATGATCACACTTAAAAATTGAATCTATGCTGGGAATGATGGTTCTCAACTATAATAGTGTTAGTTCCCTATAAAGTGAAGCTGGTAGATCTCAGTGGGCTGCATAGAGACCTTATCTTAAGAGATAAATCAATTCTTACTATGCACCATAAACTACTTACTGATGTTTCTCTGTTATTGTTCTGGATCAGAGGGAGTTGAACTGGATCTGAAAAATACTATCACTTTAGGTCATTTTACACAATGCTGTCCACTAGCAGAGCAGCTTACTAGGATTTATACAATAATTCCTCAAAAAGGTCGAGGGTTGTGAATAAAGACAATCATAAAAAGATGTACTGGGAGGTCATCGGTTTTTTTTCCAGAGTATATGATGATGTTTATTACTAGTGCAGTTATGAATTTATATCAGAACTAGTAAATTTCTTTTACTACTTAAGATCTATTGGCAGTTCAGGGATTTTATGGGCTTGCTTTGAATAACTTCATTGCTTTTGTGAAAGAAATAGTAATACTGCTGAAAATCTGGAAGTCTGCGTATATTAAATTTTTAATGTACATCATACTGGTAATGTTCATAACATGTACACCATCTTTATAAACAATAGAGTTTGAAGATTGCATCTGTTAACTGTTTATGCTTTGCTTTCTATGAGAAGTCCAATGTTGCTACTTACAAATTTCTTTCCAGCTGGGAGTGAGTTGATGTATCTTTGGTGAATTGGCAGTAAAAACAGGGAATTTAACTTTTAAGTGATGAGTTCTATCCTATTATGACACATTTTTAAGAGCTGTTTTTTACACATTGTTATTTTTTCATATATGATAATGATCTTTTCTTGCTAGCAAGTAAATTCATATTTCTTAACATTTTATAAGTACTCGGAATAAAGAGTTGCCTTTCTGTTTGTCTTATGGTTTTGTACCTTAGAGTTTAATAGTCAATAGGCTTTAATTGCACTTAATGTGACACCATATACAGAGTAGGGCTAATTTATGCAAAGAAAAGTCTGTGCTGCCTACTTGTCAGTTAACTCATGTAGTGTCCTTTTGTTTCTTGGTGTACCCATAGTGGCGCACTCTGAAAACATACTCTTACATCTGTGTGGCACATTTTGATGTCACATTGTTTGAAAATGAAGCACAGATTTAGTTTAGTTGGGTTATTATTTATTTTAGGTCTTCTATCCTTTTCCTGGTTGAGTTTTTGAAAACTTCAGTGATCAATGACTTTTTTTGTTTTCAGTAAACTAAATTTTGAATTTTTTTGGAATTTAGCAAAAATATGCTATAAACTTAAGATTCTTTCTTTGTGGATATAAGCACCTTGAAATATGCAGCTTGCTTAAATAGATTCAAATCTCATATATTAATCACTAAACATCGGGGAAAAGGGGATGTACTACTTGTACTCCGCAAAAAAACAAATTTACTTAGCAATAATGGTATTTCCATTTATTCCAAGTTGTTAATGAATTTGTATTATGAGAGAGAAAAAAAGAGCATGTATACCTCTACATGAGCAATGGCAATTTTATAAATTTGTAGCCATACTCTGTTAAAAGAAAGGGTCTTCACCCATTGAATTTCATGACATAGAGTTGCCTAGAGGGAGAATATCAATGAAGTGAAGAAATGTTTAAAATCTTTTAAAGTTATGAGAATGCATATAAGAGAGAAAATAGTCACCCTAACATATTTGCCAAGAGTTTTTATAAAATTGTATTCATAGAATTTTTTTATTTTTATTTATTTATTTTTTTTTTTTTGCCAGTCCTGGGGCTTGGACTCAGGGCCTGAGCACTGCCCCTGGGTTCTTTTTGCTCAAGGCTAGCACTCTGCCACTTGAGCCACAGCGCCATTTCTGGCCATTTTCTGTATATGTGGTGCTGGGGAATTGAACCCAGGGCCTCATGTATAGGACGCAAGCACTCTTGCCACTAAGCCATATCCCCAGCCCTATTCATAGAATTTTTAGACTATTATAAATCTGAATTTCATAGTTTTGAGTGTTAGCATCATGTTTCTACTATCTTGATTGCTGTTTTTGGTTTCTTTCCATTTCATATCATAGAACACCACACACTGTATGCCTTTCTTTTATACTTGGAGCCTTGTATACAGATGTTAAACATTACATGACTTCTTCATAACAAAGCAAACCCTGACTTTTCTCACAGATTTTACAAAATTTGAGGACATTATAATAAAACTTCTCTTTGTGGAAAAACATCAAGATATTTGGAAATAAAAAATTACTTTGAGTTTTATGAGTTCCATCACAGTAGGCTTAATTGCAACTTATTTGTATATAAATAGGTCATTCTAATTTCCATGCGTTGGGAGAACAACAGGTTATCACTAATTACAGCAGCATTATTAGGTGTGGTAATTAAACATGTACTGTCGCAATAGTTCCACCAGTTTCCTGTCAGCCCACTGTGGGTGGGTTGACTCACAGGGCAGCTCTCCACAGGGCCACTCACTCATCCCCAGGCTTGATCTTGTCTTACCTTCCTCTGACCTGTTGTCTCATAATCACCACTGCAGGGGAAAAGAGCAGTAACTAATCATTCTGCTGGGAGTACATAGCTGTCACTTCAACCCTCAGGTTTTGTTGCCTCACATGGTCTTGCCTAATGTCAAGGGCTACGTGAAACTGTTCTGATTGTCCAGAGTTAGGGAGCAAAGTTGAAAACATTCACTTGAATATTTCTGCTGCCTGCGTAGGGCATATTTCAACACTGTTGGCAAACAGATTGGAATATCCTACTCAAAATTCCATTTATGGGACACAAGAAAGACACCAATACACGTTCCACCTGAACTATTTTAGTTTTTAAGGCAGCTACACTAGAGTAAATCAAAAACCACAAATGGCTCACATTGTATTTCTACTGGACACTCCTACATTGTATGTCAACTGGACACTGCTGTCCGTGTGCAGCTCTATGTGCTGAGAGTGGAGAGGAATGCCCAGGTATCTGGAAGGTCTCTGATGAGGTACTAAATGGATGATGACCTCAGACTGTTTATATCCTAATGAAGAGATGGTACACCTTCCGTGATACGTCTGTTATTCCATGGAGAATCATGAAATACTGTCTATAATTAAACACACTCTTTACTTCCACTTGAATATTCAAAAGGCAGTACAAAAATCATTTATTGATTCAATCCATCCTTGTGTTTTGGTCCAAATTGCCCTGTACACCCAGTTAAGACAAAAAAAAGAGATAGGTCATTGAAAACAAAAGAATAGTACAGAAGTAGGAGATAAAAAAAGATAGGGAGAACGTTTTTATAGTATCTAGTATAATTTTCTGATCAAATTAAAAGCTTTGAGTTTATCTGTTGGCATTTAATCAGAGGTAGAAGAGAATATGAAATTACTTAGTAGAAAATGATGCATGGGTCAAGCCAGCATATCTAAATACTACTATCATGTGAGCACTTCTCTACAATTTAGGTTTCACCAAATAACCCCAAGTTTCCTTCCTTCCTTCCTTCCTTCCTTCCTTCCTTCCTTCCTTCCTTCCTTCCTTCCTTCCTTCCTTCCTTCCTTCTTTTCTTCCTTCCTTCCTTCCTTCCTTTCTTCCTTCCTTCCTCCCTTCCTCCCTTCCTCCCTCCCGCCCGCCCTCCCTCTTTCTCTTTCTCTCCTTTCCTTTGGGTGAGACTGTAGTTTGAACTCAGGGGCTTATATGTGCTTGGAAGTTCTCTGCCATGTATCTTCAACCCTTTCTAATCTGTTGATTTTTGAGGTAGGGTCTTGCTTTCTGCCTAGACTAGCCTAGAGCTGGTATTCTTCCATTCTCAACCTCCCACATAGCTAGGATGACAAGCACATGACGATTTCCTAAGGGAGGTGAGACTGGGTGATACAAACAGGAAGATGACACTTTGTTCAGCTATTTGAGATGGGGTTTTGCAAATTTTTGATCTAGTCTACCTTCACTCTGTGGCTAGGATTATTACAGTACCTGATTACCAGTAACTGAGCTCTTAAATTTTTATAAAGCCATTTATTAGCCAACAGTATTTATGACTTATATCACTAGAAGCCAGCACCACACCCCCACCTCCCCTCTGGCCCCTGAGTATAATACTTCTTAGGAAATAGAATAATGATTCCTTCAGATTTGCCCTTATGTGCAATTAAAGGTTTTAAGAAATGAAAACAATAAACACTGTATGATCAAACAGTAATAGTTATATTTGAATACTTTTTACTGGCTCTCTGAAATATTGCACTTGGAAGGTTTTTACATTTATTTTTGACAAAAAATTTAATTTTTACTATTTTCTATTATTTTTCCTAGGAACACTTGTTTACAGACTCACTAAAGGTGTCATCCATGGATATTTCATCTACATGTTCATCTCTCTGATCATAAACTCTTGTGTCAACCAAAAGCCAAACTTTGCTAACTTTGCTACCAAATCCTCAAGTATTCTCATAACTACTTTACTCTTAGTATTTTTAACTTAATAAGAATTTTTATACAGGCATTAGTATTACTAAACTTCGATTTAATTTGTTTAAAATTTAATTATGCTCCTATTTTTCATTTAATACCCAAATAGAATACATACTAGTTTATACCTAGTGTTTTTGTTTGTTACTTGAAAATTGTTTGTTTTATTAACTTCAGTTAATTCTTCTCTCCTTTTCCCCCTCTCTCCCCCTCTCCCCCAGTTATTTGCTTTCATTTTTCCCTGTTGTATTTTAACTCTTAACAATTGGAAGTATACTTGACGGAAATCAATGATTTGTGTTTGTGTGTCATGGAAGTAAAATGTTATATTGTGTGAAATTTATACCAGCTTTTAAGAACCTAATCTTTAGAATTAAATTAGTTCTTCTGAGAATAAAATACCATAAATTCCTAAGAAACACTATTAATTGCATAAATTGACTTTTTAAGAGTATTTTAATACCTAAGGTTATTTTAAAAAGATTTATTTTATTTTGTTTATTTTGCCAATCTTGGAGCTTGAACTCAGCTAGGTGCTGTCCCCGAGCTCTGCTACTTGATCCATAGCACTGGACTTTTCTGCATATTTTATTGGAAATATGAGTCTCATGGACTGGCTGGCTTTGAACCGCAGTCCGCAGATCTCAGCTTTCTGAGTAGCTAGGATTACAGGCATGATCCACTGGCAGATGGATAAGATTTATTTTTAAAACATTGGAAATACACATCATCTTCAAAATACATTTATATGCTATATGATGCTACTCATTTAAACAAAAATATTATTTACAAGTTGACTTATTTACAAATTGACTTTTCTGAAATTATATATGCCTTCAACCTGGTCTGTCTCTAATGTTATGTGCATTTATCATCTTAATTTAGAGGAGAATGAATCCTTTGGGAGTTCTTATAATACATCCTACAGTGATCGAGATACTAACTCAGATAGAAATATAGCAATAATCCTCTGAAATTGAAACTCCTGTATTCTCACACATGAATTGAACATGTAATATTTGCATTGAAGTTTTTTTGTGGGTAATATACCACAAGATGGTCACATTATGCTGAAGTAGTTTTGAACTCTTTTGAGCAGAAAGTAGGAAAGTTCTTTTATGTGATTATGACACTGCATAATCCAAATTGAAAAGCCATTCACAATGTTTCATATTTAATAACACTTTGAGCCAAAATCTCTCCAGTGTTTGAAGAATTCCTGATTTTACCAGCCTACATATTTTTCGTGAGTCGTGAACTGAGAAGTAGGAGGGGAGCTAATGAGCCTGAATGAGGATGACATACTTCATTTGCATGTATGAAAATAGAACAGTGATACCCTGTTGAAATTGTTTTAGGGGGAGTGAGTGAGGAGTATGATAGAGGGGGAGAGGTTGGTTGAGATACACTTTATACATATGTGGAAGTGTCACAAAGAAACCCTTTCCCCCATATAACTAAGGGGTGCAGGTTTTAAAGTAAAACAAAAAACAATAGTGCACCAAGAGCCAATGTAGCAGATGCAATAGAAAAAGACCAACATGTATAGAATACCATCAGAACAGGACCTGTGGATGAAAAAGCAAAAGGATTATTAAATTGAAATTTTTATTGCATTTCAAAAACTTGAAGGCATTAGTAAATACGCTAGGTAATTGGGCTGGAATGAATCCTTAGAGATTATCATTTGCTCTGAAAAAATAAAATTAGTCGTGTATAGCTCATATATGCAATGAATCATATGAATACTTTAAAATATCATGTTCAGCAAGTATTTCATGGTGCTGTGGCCCTGATGGCATGAGGTATATATAAATAACATGAAAGTGGTAAACATTCAGAGTTTGGCTCATTCGCGTTAAACCCTTTGAATATAAAATTTTACTCATAAATCTTTAATCCTATGTGAATTGACATGAAACTATAAATATCAATAAATGGTTACAGCTCTATGCAAAGATAAGGGACTGGAATATCATTTTTACTGATATGTAACATGGCATACAGGCTGTCTAAAAGATAGGTTTCCATCCCAGATGTGTTAGTTAATAGAAAAATGGGTTCTGGAATTGTTATTTATTGCACATTTGCTAAAGGAGAATTATTCTCTTGAAAACAGAGCTTACTTATCTGACATTTTGGAGCATCTAATTGAAAACTGCAAAATCTTGTAATAAAATATTACATGTACAGAGCTGATAGATTTGAGGCGGCTTTCAGAAAAGGTTAAAAGTGACTTATTTTGATGGATAGTGGTTTATTTTAAAACCTAAGGAAAATTTGGTAAGAAGGTGAGAGGGTAAAATCTGTGAATGGCTAAGGTAAAGTTTCACACATTACTCTGAAATAATTAGGAAAAAAACTTGAAAAATATTTACATTGGCACAAGAAACTTTGCCATTAGACTTGTGAATGTGAGAAAAAGGAGCATAAAATGTAATTAATTTATCCTTCATTGCTCATGACAAAGAACTATGTCGTTTGGAGAAAAAAAAAATATGAATACTACATTTTGATAAAGGATAAATACTGATCTTTGCTGTCCCAAGCTTTTGGGAATATTTTATTAGCAGATTGTGATTAAGTATTTTAATATTTTAGGCAAAGCATACTTGTAATCCTAGTTAATTTGGTAGTAGAGTTCAGAGGATAGCAATTCTAAACCAGCCCTGGCACAAAAGTTAGACTTCCATATCATCAATAATCCAGGTTTCCACCTGTGAACCCTCCAGTAGGCTCATCTCAGTTGAGTTAGGACTTTGGTGGAGATGTAGGCTCTACCTGAAAAGTAAATAAGGCAAAAAGTAAAAGGTAAAAGGGCTGGGAGATTGGTTCATATGGCACAGTGTCTGCCTAGCAAGTGCTTAGGCTGTGAGTTCAAATCCCAGTAGCACTGAAAAAAAAATCATATTGCAACCATAAAACTTCTCACAAAAGCCAGTGTTTCATGAACACACATTCAGATGTATTACTAAACATTTTAAGTTTTTTTTTTACATATTAAATGCTAGTTACTAGATCCCCTAAAACTTTGTATCATTTTTTTTTTCAAAACAAAATTATATGGTATGAAAAGGACCTAATGACCTCTTCCAGCATCAAGCTTCCTACAGGCATTCAGAATCTGGAAACTATTTTTAAATGGAAATGAATCTGAATGGATCTAAAGAGATCCAAAGCCCTTCCAGGTACCAGTTATTCAGGGGAGAGTATTGTTTCTCCTATTGAAATTTGAGAAGGTAAGAAGATGATAAAAGGAACTCTAAGCATAATTTTGAAATGAGTGAGTAAACATACCATTTAGTAACCGTTCTTATTTAAATCTAAATACTAGTCCTATCATTTTGGTAATTATTCTTTTTTAAATGTCTAAGTATTGTGAAATACCAACTATCAAGACAGCTGTGCTTCCCTTTCTTCCTCCTTTTCTTCTCAGGTCCACATGAACAAATTAATAAATATTAACAAATAGGGATCTGTGCCCCCCCCGAAGAACTTCTGTTAATACTGGATCTATTTCTATTTTCCTAATGTACATTCAAAAATACAATATGAAAAAAGTCAAAAGGCATAGTTAGACCTGAAAGTATTTTACAATGTGTTTTTGTAATTGTTTCTAAAGCTAGTGTGTTGATTTACTAAAGCAAAATGTATAAACCATGTGTGAGCATTTTTCCATTTCCATTCATATTGTTTATGCAATGTTATTAACTGCAAATACATTTAGCATAACAGGTCTGTGGTTTTCTGTTAATACTTTATGTAAAGGTATTATGGTTTTATGGTTACATTAATTTGAGAAATTGCTTTAAGAGTAAAAACGTACTTTAACTTAGTTACTTCACTGGTGTTTAATTTTATATTAATCATGCTAACCAAATTTTATGTAGGCTAGAGCACAGTAGCTACATATTATGGGTATAAATTGTGCAGTAATCTAATAAAATTTTCTTGCTTTCTATTATGTTTTTAGGCATAAATACTATAGATTTGTTTCAATTTTTTTTTTTTTTGCCAGTCCTGGGCCTTGGACTCAGGGCCTGAGCACTGTCCCTGGCTTCTTCCCGCTCAAGGCTGCTAGCACTCCGCCGCTTGAGCCACAGCGCCGCTTCTGGCCGTTTTCTGTATATGTGGTGCTGGGGAATCGAACCTAGGGCCTCGTGTATCCGAGGCAGGCACTCTTGCCACTAGGCTATATCCCCAGCCCCTGTTTCAAATTTGATTAACCCTGTGGGCCAGGGTTATTCTTTTAGTTGTCCAAGAAATTGCATTTCCTTTTCTCCCATTTTTCAAAAATTTTTGGGTTATCTGAGCACTTCTGCAAAATTAATCTTTTAATCTAGAGAGAAACATCAGGAAAAGATGGTAAGGCCACATTCTTTGGTTTTATTTAAAGTAATGTAATTTCAGCTTCATTATATTCAATAAATATTGTGACTTTCATTAAACCCAAATTTAGTATTTCCATACTTGGAATACTTATGCTAATTATGGATTTAATTATTTTATTCAGCTTCAACTAATACCAGCACGAAGCAGTTTGCTGGAATGTCTAGGAGAGACAGGATATTGGCAAATATCCGTTTCAAACATCAAATAACACACCAAGCCATCAGCTGTTTTGTTTTGTTTTTCAAATTTTTATTATCAAACTGATGGACAGAGAGGTTACAGTTTCATACATTAGGCATTGGATACATGTCTTGTACTGTTTGTTACCTTGTCCCTCATACTCCCCCTTCCTCCTCCCCCTTTCCCTTTCCCCCCTTGAGGTGTTAAGTTCACTTTCACCAAACAGTTTGCAAGTATTGCTTTTGAAAGACAAACAATCAGCTGGTATTTTTATGGCAGCCTGATTTATTAAACTTTGCTTTTTTATACTAGTTTTACATTGATAGAAGAATTAAAGAGATATCAAGAGTTCTATGCATGTCCCTCTTTCCCATTTTACCTGCTAAAGCAACTTGCATTAGTTCACTACATATATGTCAACCAATTAATAAATCATGATACATTATTGTTAGGTTCTTTCCATGTTTTGCATTTCAAAGTTGTTGTGTTTTTTTAACCCAAAACATTACATTCTGCATCCAACATTGTAATACACAAAACAGTTTCACTGTCAGAGATATGATGTCATTCAAGATAAATATACCTTTACCCTTTCTAAAAAATCCCACATTAATGACAAAACTGCTTTCTGTGTTGGAAAAATTAAAGTTGAATATTTTTTTCATATTCTTTATTTTACTTTATTTTTCATAGTCTTTATTTTAGGAAAAGTGGTTTTGTTGTTGTTTAATGTGAGTACTAGGGCTTGAATTCAGGGCATAGGTACTGTACCCTTACTTTTTTGTGTCAGATTGGTACTCTACTGTTTGGGTCATGATTCTCATTTCTGGCTTTTTGGTGATTACTTTTACTTATGGATCTCAGGGGTTTTCTTTCCTGGTCTGGCTTTGAACTTTGATCCTCAGTTCTCTTTAAGTAGCTAGAATCACAGGCATGAACCACGAGCATCTTGCATAGAAAAATGTTTTAATAATCAAGCAGTTGGCTCCAAAGCACTACATAATTATGTTTTTGTTTTGTTTTTGCCAGTCCTGGGGCTTGGACTCACTGAGCACTGTCCCTGGCTTCTTTTTTCTCAAGGCTACCACTCTGCCACTTGAGCTATAGTGCCACTTCTGGCCGTTTCTATATATGTGGTGCTGAGGAATGGAACCTAGGGCTTCATGTATAGGAGGCAAGCACTCTTGCCACTAGGCCATATTCCCAGCCCTTATGTTTTAAGAGTCAAAATGTAAGATGTTCTGCAGAGAAACACAGGCTGTATGGTTTCCCTCAATTGTGGTAGCTAGAATGTGCCTATAGATCTATAAGTACACACACTGGGTAATAAAAAAAAAAGTGTTTACAAACTGAGTTAACCGAAGTGAAATAGCCTCAATAGCGAGGACATATAATATCTGTCTGTCTGTCTCTATCTCTGTCTGTCTGTCTGTCTATTTAAAGACAAAGTCAAAGCCCAACCAAATAAGTACCAGGAAATTGGTACTTCCTAGAGGGGAGGGTGGGACAAAGAGGGGAGAGGTAGAAGAGAATGGGGAGGGGAAGATAATGCAAGCAAGAAGTCATCACATAACACAGAATTGAGAACTGTAAGGGAAGGGAGGGGGGCGCGGTTGTAAAGGGGTAAAGGTGTTGAAGTGATGACACAGATCAAGATATATTGTACACATACACTGCTTTGTTAATTGCAAAAAGTTCAATACATAACCTAAAATTAAGTAAGGAAAGAAGTGGATTGGGGGTGGTGGGTGAAAATAATGAAAGGGGTGACATTGATCAAGAAGCATTCCTGTGTAAAACTACTTAAAGATAATAGAACTATTTTTTTTTAAGATATATGATGTTTTGGGTCACTTTTTCCTTCTTCAAAGTTAAATTTGAAGTCTGCTTTTAATAATTAAACCATGTCTCCTGGACATTTCCCCTTGAAAGATTTCTGTGCCTTATTTTAAAATTTTTAATTGTTATATAAAATATGGAGGAAATATGGAAGTATTATAGAGGCATTCTAGTTTTACATAAGTCTGGTAAAGAGTATATTTCTTTTTTGACCTTGTCATCCCTTCCCTCAGTCTCTCCCAGTTTTTCTCTCTCTGTTTACGGTTTCTTTGCAACATTCTGTTCCTTCTTCTGTTTTTAAATTGAAGTCTTTTTAAGCTCTGTAAGTGAACATAATTTATTAAATATGAATATATTAGTTGAACATATATTAGTGGTCTAAGATTCTGTAACATAGCAGTTTTTCACCTTTATTTTTACCTTTAACCTTTAAAGCAAGTCCTCTACTATAAATTTCAGAACTTGGTCCTAGGAAAGAGGTGAATGTTGTAAAAGTTGAGAAACAATTCCATCTTGTCCTAAATGAGTAAGATAACGGGCAATAAACATTGATGAGTGGATGATAAATGAGATTCACAGATTGACAATAGAAATTCTTAAGCATTTTAATTCATATCCTTATAAATTAATAAGACATGGAAGCTCATCACTTTAAGCCAGGTGCTACATATGGAGTACTTCACCATGTAGTACTAAACATGTAATCCAGACTCATGCACTGAGAACTTCTTTAAGGTAAGGATTCTGTAGCTGGGTACCAATGGTTTGTGCCTATTGTCCTAGATACCCAGAGGCTGAGATTTGAGAAAAAAGATTCAAAGCCAGCCCAGGCATGAAAGTCTGTGGGATTCTGATCTCCAACTAATCATCAAATTGCTGGAAAGTGGAGCTGTGGCTCAAGTGGTAGAGTGCCAGCCTTGAGTGAAGTAGCTAAGGGACAGTGCCTAGGTCTGGAGTGCAAGCCCTAGTACTAGCAATAAACAAACAAAGTGAACTCAAATAGTAAGGATTCTTAGTACTTCTGGAATGTATAAGCGGAATCATATTATTCCATATATGTCTTTAAGCCTAAATAGGGCTGATAATGTAGCTTATGGCAGAGAATGTACTTAGCATAGATAAAGTATTGTATTTGATCCACAGCACAAGTTAATTAATTTGAATAATATTCAAATATTGGCTTATTTTAATATTAGAGTAAATGAGTACTAGCATTTATATCTTAAACTCAAGAAAATTTAACTGTATATATTAAATTTATATTGATTATAAGTTACAGGCAAGAAGAGAACAGCTCACTGAGTTTAAATAACTGACCATCTTACAACTTCCTTCAGATTGCTTTTTGCAGTGTCAAACTCTCTGAGATGGGCTTCATCTCATTCATAGGCTGTGCAGTGACACTGTGGAAAAAGCACAATTTTTTTAATTTCCTTGCAAATGCTTTTTTTTTTTTTGACAAGTCTCCTTTCCCTTCACTAAACACTTTAACACCTGAATACAAATAGGTAATAGAGTGCCAGATGAACAGAACAGGTACCCACTATAACCTCCACCAACCAGAGAGCTCTCCAACTGCTGCCCTCTGTTGGATATTGTGAGTATACCAATTAATATACTGTGTACCATGGTGCTCTTCGAGGTTAAAAATTGGCTTTATTCTCTTCATTAGATTTTATCAGTTCTCTTTGTCACTTCTGTAATTTGGTTTTCATACTGTAGGCTTCAACAACTCAAGAATCACAGTTTAGTTGGATTCTTTTTTGTACTTGCTTTTTTATATGTGAATTCCAGAACTGAAACTTGAACTCAGGGCTTTGTGCTCTCTAGATCAGCATTTCTTTCCTTCTCCTTTTTTTTTTTACACACAGATGGCAATTCTTCCATTTTAGTCTTTCCTCCAGTTCTGATTTTGTGCTGGTTAATTGGTGACAAGAGTCACAGGACTGGTCTACCTGGGTTGACTTCAAACAGCAAATCTTAAGATCTCAGCCTCCATAGGATTATAGGTGTGGTCCACAGGTGCTGGGTTTACATCACTTTTCCTTACATCAACTAGTAAGCAAGCAACCAATGGCATGATAGAGTTTCCATTCTCCACTGCAGAACAGAAATATCGAGGTTTACCTAGGAGGTAATTTCTAAAATGGAAGTATGTAACATAATTATAATTGTCTTATACAATGCCTGGAAGTCAACAGATATTAGTTTAGTTTCTTGTACTACCAACAACTTAATACAAAATCTAATTATTTGAAATAATTGGGCTTGGTCTGTTTGTTGATTACTTGATTTCACTGGCATTTATTGCTGAGTGTTGCTATACCAAGTGATGGATGCTTCTAAGTTTCCAGTTGGTTTTCTACTTTTTTGAAAGTCGGAAGATATTTACATGTATTTCAAGATCATTTACCCTATTCCTGCTCGTGTTAGGTGCCTTAGGAAATAAAGGAACCAAAATTTGCTGCCAAGAAACCAAACTAAGCTTACTGTCTACATGGGAAGAGGAAATCTAGTCACACGAAACCCCTGACACATAAGCATTACTTAGTATAATTGCTGCAAAGAAACCACATTAGTGTATGTAGATGGACAGGAAATGCAGAAAGCTAAACTGAGAAATATATAACACTCTCAAAAGTGAGGGTATAGGCTGATATCTTCTGCTGGACATCTTGGTGAGTTCTTCTGTTCGGATCACTGGATGGATCCTAGGGCGGTGGCACAAAATGTGGAAAGATGCTTCCATCGAGGTTATGAGTGCAGGCACTGGTGAAGAGGGGGATGACTATGGAAACTGGAAGACAGGAAGCAATTAATAATGAAGAAACCATCGTATACTGGCTTGAAGTGTTTTTGTACCGTATTACTGATTTTAAGCAGGAAAGAGAAAAATCTCAGCAAAGATTTCCTTTAGCACTGGATATTATCATCGTACAACTGGGAGAAGACTACCCAGGAGGCAGGCTGCAAACTGTGTTAACTGGTGAAGAGTAATGTTGAAGTGGTAATATTTAAAGAGGTAGTGCAGAATACTCTATAGATATTTTGTTCAGTTTAAATTTTATGAATTCCTTTGGTGATACAACAAAAGGTAATTTTATGCTTAAAAGATGGCAAAAATGTACCATTTAGACTTCTCAGCAAAGTTCCAAGAATTTTTATTTTTGTCTTGTTGTCTTTAATAGAAAAGATAAGCAGAAAATACTATTGTTCTCATAAAAAGATTCCTTTAAGAAAAAAAAAAAAACAAAGTCATATAGTATGGAAGAGGAGAAATCTTTTGAATAATCCTACTCCAAGGACCAGCATTTTGATTTAGCACAATTTAGTTGGAGATGCAACTTGTATTTCCATTTTAAACTGATCAAAATCTGAAGGGTGATATATGTAATATCATATGGAAAATAATATATTCAATAGCTCAAGTATTTTATTACTTCTGTCTTGGATTTCATAGCTACTGAAGGAAATACCTCTGTGTGTGTGTGTGTGTGTGTGTTTATGTTATTTTGTGTGCTCCTATGTATGTCACAGTAAATTTATTTTAATAAAATAAAAGAACTATCATTAGTTTTCTTGGAAAGGATGTGGGATTTTAAAAGCTTTACTTAGATCCTGGAGAAATGAGGAAGTTGGTATACACGACTGTATTTTGTATTGTGAACCTATTAATTGCTTTACAAAGTGTACACTATACAATTGTAGTCAGGATGCAATACTGGCTGCTCATGGAAATGAAAAATTGCTTTTTTATTTGATTCTTTATTATTTTTCTCAAAAATGTGTAAGGGCAGGCTGGGAATGTGGCCTAGTGGCAAGAGCGCTTACCTCGTATACATGAAGCCCTGGGTTCGATTCCCTAGCACCACATATATAGAAAACGGCCAGAAGTGGCGCTGTGGCTCAAGTTGCAGAGTGCTAGCCTTGAGCAAAAAGAAGCCAGGGACAGTGCTCAGGCCCTGAGTTCAAGCCCCAGGACTGGCAAAAAAAAAAATGTGTAAGGGCTGCTAAGGGAATAATATTCCTTAAAGAGCATTTTTAAAATTTTCTTTTGCCTATTCTGCATTCTTAAATGCATGCCCATTCTACATTCATGTACACATGATTTAATTTTTAACCTCTGTTGGCATATAAGCTAATTGATATTGCATTTAAGAAGGAGCCAAATTTTCGAGTTTTAATGCCATAATGCAAATGAATTCATTTTTATCTTTCACTCAGGATCTGGGAGATGCCCCTTAACTTTTGCTCAAGGTTTGCACTTCAGCCACAACTCTACCTGGATTTTTGGACATTGGTGCTTGGGATGGTTTTGAACTGCAAACCTCAGATTCAGCCTCTAGAGTAAGAATTAAAGGCATGAGCTACTCGCACCTGGCATTTAATTCTTCAATCAATTTCTCTTTTTGCACTAAAACTGTTTTTTTGCAGCTAGGCATCAGTGGCTCCTGCTTGTAATCTTAGCTACTCAAGAGGCTGAGATCTGAGGTCCACCTGTAATGCACATGATTTCTTCTAATGCCTAATACAATGTAAATGCTGTGTACATAGCTCTAGCTTCTTGTTTGGGGAATGAAGAAAGGAAAAGGTCTGTACATATTCAGTGCATCAGTACACATGTAATTTTTTGTACTTCTAGTCTATAGTTAGTTTAGGTTGGCCAAATCTCAGACAAAACTTGCAGGATGCTGACTATTTTTCTCTGGGACAAAATTGCCTTTCATAGTTTAAAAATAAAATGTGTATGTTTCTTTTGACTGTGTTTTGTGATTTAACTTAAATCTGATATAAGCTTAGCTGTTAATTGTGTTTGCCTTCATGCTGTAATTAGGTTTTTCTACCTATGATTTTTACAGTGAATTTCAGCAACTGCAATGGCAAAAGGAAAGTACAGTATGAAAGCAGTGAGCCAGCAGACTTCAAGGTGGATGAAGATGGCATAGTGTATGCCCTGAGAAGCTTTCCACTCTCTTCGGAGCAGGCCAAGTTCCTGATATACGCCCAAGACCAAGAAACCCAGGAAAAGTGGCAAATGGCAGTAAAATTGAGCCTCAAGCCCACCTTCGTGGAGGAAGCTGCCAAGGTATCATATCCAAATATGGCTTTGGAGCAGAAGTGTAAAAATCAGACATGAACACTCTGATCTAAACATATACTTGGCTTCATGTAAGTGGGTGGCTAGTATTTGAATGGTTATCAACTTCAGTCCCTCTTATTATTAGTATTTTCTTGTGTTTTTGATGTGTTATACTTCCACCAAATATTTAGTAATCAACCAGAAATTACATTTGGAAGGTTTGTGTTTTGAGATTCATAATTTAAATTAGGAGTCATTTCTTCTAAATTTCTTAGAAGCTTTAGGAGCCATTAAGTAAAACCACAAAACTAACATGTCTTTCCAAGACATCATCAGTCACGTTTAGTGGCTAGGAAGTACAGATTTACAGTGATAGCAGGAATGCATTTCTAGCCGTAAGTGTTGGGTTCAGTTTTGTTTCTTAACAAACAAATGGAGGAGTATGAATTATCTATACTACTGGTATGACATTTAGGAATGATATACTCCCTTTGCTAAAAACTAAAATGAATGAGATTTCTAGCCTAGCACTCCTGTTTAATTCAATACACATTTATTGAGCACTTACTTTAAGTTACTATATCAGGAACTTTAAACAAGATATAAAAAAATTCTTCTAAAAAGTTATGATATTATGTTCTGAATATCCAAGCTCTTTGAATTAATTTTCTCAGATATTTGGCAGCCTGTGGTTTTATGAACTTGGAAATTCTATTCTTTTATATTTGTTATAGTGACAGATAAGAACATGCTTTCCTTTCTGGTGTTTAATTATAAATGTGATATATGGAATTATACGTTTTCTTTACTACTAGTGTTGTGGTATCAACTTTGAGATTTAAGTTGTTAACTTCTATTAACTGTTAGAGGGAATTGTGTCATTTGTGTATGTAGTGAGAAGTGGAAAGTGATGGGGTTTAAAAGGTATTGTTGCTGCTATTGTTGACTCTCTGCGTTCTGGCAAACTAGCTTCAACTTAGCTGTTTGCAGGGAAGCAACAAGAGCTAATGGCTAAAGTGTCTGCAGATTTGGGGGGAAACAGAAGGAAATGTTGACATGTAGGAGAGATTAATACCTGGTGTGCAAAGCAGGTCATTCACAGCATTCATCATGACTGACATAGGTTTAGAATAATTACAGCATTAATTCTGTGGGATTTAATAGGGTCATAAATATTTGAGACATTCTTTAGCAGTATGTATTAAACTTCTAGGGAACTGAAATTATATTTGAGCATATCAAGACCTAAATTCAATGTACATTAAATTTAAAGCACATTACCTGAACTATGGTTTAAACTAATGAGAAATATATAAAAGGGTATTATTTAATTTAGCCTAATGTTAACTATTATCTAAGATGGTTTATAGAAATTTCCAGTAGTTTACACAACTAAACCATATATTAAATGGTTAAGTATTCAATTTTTCAATTAACAGTGCACGCCCCTCCAAAAAAATTCCATTTTCTATTGTTGCAAAGGGAGGAGGTTAAGAGAAAAAAATAGGAAAAAAAAGCATAGGTTAATTCTTTTTGTTCATAATGAAACATGGTTCCCACACTTACAGGTATCCATTAACATTGACATCCTGTTAGAAAATGCTTTTCCTAGTACTCAGAAATGTCTTGTTGTATTTTAATGCAAAGGAGTCACATGAAATTGAAGAAATAGTATTTCCAAGACAATACACCAAGCACAGTGGCCACCTACAAAGACAGAAGAGAGACTGGGTGATCCCTCCTATCAACTTGCCTGAAAACTCCAGAGGACCTTTTCCTCAAGAGCTTGTCAGGGTAGGTGGCATGATATTGATTCTTTCCATGTAAGGTGGCAAGTATATGTTAGATATGTTAGAAATATCTTTATGTTGGAAATGATTTGGCATTATATGTATTTTTTAATATATCAGAACTTAAGACCTGTATGCACAAAAGCTATTTTTGTACAGGTAGATTTTTGTGTAGACATATTTTCTATAGTGTTGCCGAAAACATATTATTTTCTTTTGTTATCTCTTGGATTAGTTACTTGTGCAGCTCTCTAGATAGTAGACCCAAGATGACAATGCTTGTTGGGTTGCACATTCATGGACCCACAAGTGTATCCATGTGTCTCAACTCCACTCACACAGCATAGACCCCAGAAGAGAAAGGTACCTATCATATGTGGGATCCTTCATGAGGAACTCTACCCTTCACAGATAGCTTTGAGGCTAAAGAAAAAAAAATGCTATGGTTTGCTAAAAATGCAAGAAACAAGTGCATCGGACAGTTTTTGTTTGTCTGTTTGTTTTTAAGATGGAAGTGTTGCTCAGTCTTGCTGCAAATAAGTGACAATTCTTTTTAAAGCCTGTCACCAAGAAGCAAAAAGAGGAGGAGGACCTGGGGGAGTTTTTTTGATGGTGTAGGAATAGATGGAGCAAGTTTGTTGCTGAACAAGGGCATGAAGTATGGCGTGCCCTGTCTCTAATGAGTTCATTTATTCTTCCATTTAATGTGATTGTTTTCTTGATCCTCAGATCAGGTCTGATAGAGATACAAACCTCTCACTGCGGTACAGCGTCACTGGGCCAGGAGCTGACCAGCCTCCAACTGGCATCTTCATTATCAACCCCATTTCAGGACAGCTGTCCGTGACAAAGCCTCTGGATCGGGAGCTGATAGCTCGATTTCATGTAAGGTTTCAACCTTCCAATAGGTCTATATAATCTTTCTCTTCTGAATGTGTATGGAGTTTATCAAAGCCTCCTTTCACTAAAGCCTTTGACAGTGAACATTTATACACCAGAAGTTGATCTGTAGCCTCTTGACCTATTTTAATAATTTTAATGTTTTTGTAGAATTCATGGATGCTCTTGGTAAGAATGAAATTATGCTGAGAGGAGATAAAGAGTTGGGGGGACTATACTGGCTAAAATCCCAATACTGTTTACATGCTTGCTTACCTTTAGGTGTGTATACCTATAAAAAACTATGAATTTATAGGACTGGGATGGAAACTATGCTATATAAAATATGAAAGTGACCACATCATTATCAATCTCATGTATTAGAATTAAACATCATCCCCTACTCTTGTACTATGCCCAATTTTCTTTTTTATTGTTTATTTTTCTCTCTGTTGTTGAAAATCTTTGGTGGGTAGATTGTGCCTGTAATTCTAGCTATTCAGAAGAAAGAGTTGAGAAGACTGTGCTTCCAGGGTGCCCAGCTTGTTGGCTGAGATGGTATCATGCAAACATTTCCCCCAGGGTATCCTGGAACCACAGCTGACCCAGCTAGACCATAGGTGAAATGATATTCATGGTCTAAGAAAGCATCCCTGGGCAAAAACATGAGATCCTTCCTGATCCTTCCTGAACATCATTTTCACCCATCAATTTTCATTATCTCTCTCTGTTACTAAACCTTGATTGTAATTGTGTCTGTGTGTATGCAGGTCTGTGTGTGCCAGTCCTTGAGCTTGAACTCAGGCCTGTGTGCTGTCCCTGAGCTTTTGTGTTCATGGCTAGTTCTCTACCACTTGAGCCACAGCTCCACTTCCAGCTTTCTGGTGATTACTTAGAAAGAGTCTAATAGATGTTCCTGCCCCTGACTGGTTTCAAACCACAATCCTCAGATCTTAGCCTCCTGAATAACTAGGTTTATAGAGATGAGCCACTGGTATCTGCCTTTATAAAATAGTTTTGGCATTGTGAAATTCATTAAACAATTTGTGATATATTTGTGTTTTCCAGGAATATTCTTTTATTTTTTGTCTTTTCTTTTTTGGTACTGGGGATCAAACCCAGGAGGTTGCACTTGCTAGGCAAGTGCTTTGCCACTGAGCTACATCCCAGCCCTCCAGGAATATCCCTTTAAGTTTTTCATCTCCCCAGTTAACAATTTTAACCTGTGAGGAATGATTTTTACTAAAAGGGATAGGAATGTAGACCCCATTTGTTTTCTATTATGGCTAGCCTGGTATCCTAATGCTAGCTGATCTTGGATGTATTGACACTTAATCATCAGAATTTCATTACATGTTGTCATGTGTTTGTTGTTAACCTCCTATTTTTTTCTCACTGATATTTATTGAATCTTGTATTTGAACAAACATGTAAAACTATGCATTTTTTAAAAAAACTACAGTAGATTCCTCTATATCTAAATAGACAAATAAGCACATAAAGAATTAAAAATGTGTTAGCTTCAGAGCACTCCTTAATATTACCTCTGCCAAAAGCCTTGGTTATATATCAGCCCATTATTTAAAAATTCTTGAAGGACTCGGTTATTGTAATACTTTTTAAAACTGTTCTTGAAACCACAGATAAAGAAGTAAGCCTTCTTAATGTCAGACTGCATGGCATTGGGGGAGAAACTTGATTAAGTTAACACATAATACTACACTCTCTATTGGACTAGTCTCTGACTTGTGAATATTTGTAAATAAGAATAATAGAAAAACCCATTGTCATCTTGTGTGCACTGAGCTTGAATGGTTAAAAGCACAGGAAATGAATAAGTCAGTTTTGGAGTAAACTTTATTCTTCAAAAGCTTGCTACTTGCACATTAACAGACCAATGCTGAAAGCAAAATGGAATTAGTTACAGAATTCCAAGTATTAATATTCCATATTTTATATCATTATAACTTAGGTTCAGAATTAAAAGTATATTAATTGAATATAACATATTAAATGTGTCAAGGGAAAAATAAATTATCCCTATAGGTATTGAAAAGAAACAATAAAATTTATGTTTTACCATGTGTTTAATAATCTCTAAACAATAATACATTGGTGCATTTTTATCAATGTGATGGAACACGTCCAATCTGAGCCAACAGGAGCAGGCACAAGAGGAAAACTGTATCAGCATTTCAGTTAATAGAGACAAGTCCATGGAACACTAATGCTACCCTTGAAAGAGAAGGGAAAAAAATCTATTTGCCAGATGAAAAGACTTTGCAGATAGTCTGCCAAGAGTAACTAAGTGATTACATTTGTTTAAAAAGAAAAATAATGAAACTTCTTAAAGGACACTTCTCACACTGAGAGCTAGCGCGGTGGAGAAGAACAGCCACCTTAGATGCTCATGTATTTTTAATGTTCATGAATGCGTTTGCAATTTAAAAAGCAGTGTGTGAATACTCCCTGTGCATATTTAATTTTTGTTTCTGTCCTGTTCTCTGGAACTTTGTCACTGTTCTGTGGGAATAAGACAGTTTTACTTACCCTGATTCTATTCTATATATTTGGTTAATAAAAAAGTTTAGATCAGGACAGAACTGGCTTTGCATCTGGGTTCTGTCAACAGATGGAGCAGTATCACCACGGGGGTACCTCACATTCTGAAACTTGTTTCCTCATCTTCAAAGTGCCAGTCATTTCCATCTTACTCTTTGGTGTTAGACCAAATGAGTTAAAATCACCTGATCCCTGGATACGATGCTACTCTACCTGCCCTGATATGGAGTTGGGCTACTCAGGCTTTATTTTGCTTTTGAACTCTCAATCCCTTCACTTTAGTAGCAATGCAATTGTGTATTTTATCTTCCGCAGACAAATGTGTTATGTATGTTTTTTGACTACTTTTGCAGCTGAGGGCACATGCAGTAGACATTAATGGCAATCAAGTGGAGAATCCCATTGACATTGTCATCAATGTTATTGACATGAATGATAACAGACCTGAGTTCTTGCATCAGGTTTGGAATGGTACCGTTCCTGAAGGATCAAAGCCTGGTAAGTTGGCAGATAATAATTTAAAGATGTCTTAAGTAAATATTGTGTAAACTGACACTGTCATGTAAGCTACAAATGAGGAATAGTGTGAGCCTTTTATTGTCATTTAATTTCAGCCATAATGCTTTTACAGCAAAGGGAAGGTAACTGAGGAAAAAACAAATTGAAAGTAAAAACAGGAAAATACCCTTCTTAACTGCACACATGACCATTTTCCCTCATCTTTGAAAACAATATCTCCTACACTATCAGATGTTTATCATGTAGGATCTATAGGAACCTTTCCTTGTGCTCCAGCTGATAAAGTCAGAGCAGCTTGAAAACAACAAGAAGAAAACCTTTTTGTCTGTAAAGGACAGATTTGATGACAGGAGACAGAGCAGGAACTAAAGCCCAACTGCCTTGAAGGTCAGTGTTCCTGAGAGCAGGTGGTGAAGGAAAACCAGTAGCAATCAGGAGCTGGTGACAGCTGTGACTGCTGCCCTCTAGCTACACTGGACACTGGCGTGAGGCGGTGTCCTCTGCTGCCCCGTTTTCAGCTAGCACATGGAAAAGGGGCCTGGCCTAGAAACAGCACCTACTGGAAGCTTCTCCCCACTAGAAAGTGGTATTTGACAAATGTTTCAGGTCCTTGCACTGAAAACACTGAAGGACTCAGACACAGTAGACTAGCTAAGCCTGAGAAGCCTATTTAAAAACCTCTAGTGGACAAGGCTGTCAGTAAGCTTTCCTGAGAAGAGTTGATGCTTAGAGAGATTTAATGAGCTATATTATTTATTTTGTATTATAAAGCCTCTACATTTAAAACTGTGTTACATGATGTTTTGGTCACCTGTATGGGATCATGAGCTAAAAATTTATAGAAATTGGCAACTGTGCCATAAACAAACATTTTTTTCTTGATGCAAGTGAGCTTATCTATAATCTCAGAAGAGGACAGGAGTGGGAGGGAAGGCTGAAAAGGAGCTCAGGAAGTTGTGGCTGTTTTCTGAGACATATTTACAGATGAACTCCCATCCATGTTATAAAACTTGGTATGAATGAAGCACGTTAAATATGTCCATACCAAAATATACAAATATTCCAAAAATAGATTAATCTTAGCCTTTTTTTTTTTGCTACCGAGGTTTTGTTTCTTTAAAACCTTTTCTTCTTTTTGTTTTCTTGGATTGTTTCAAACTTTATAAAATAAACAGCTTCCCAGATATTGTGCAAAGTAAGCCATTCAAGTTATATTCATTATTCATTTGACAATGAATTTGCGTTTAAGCCTCCCATAAATAAAAGACTATCGGTACAGTTGAAGTAATGACATTTCGTGAGTGTATTTCCTAAAGTTTGAAAATACCTTCTAGTCAAAGATTGTTAGTGTTATGACTCTTGAGTAAAACTGAGCTCAGAAATATACTTTTTAAAAACCATTCATTCATTCATTCCTAAATGAATGGTGTAAAGCAGTCACTTTGTGCTTGATCCTGTTCCTTACTGTGTTTCTAGGAATGATAAGCAAGTTTCTGGCCCTGTATGAACTTAAATTCTAGTAGGGGAGAAAAATAACAAGCAAACATGTAGATATGGATGAAGTTTTTGAAAAAATAAGCATGTAAAAATTATATTTGTCAAAAGTGTGAGCGAGGTACCAGTGGCTCATGACTATAATCCTACTTACTCAAGAGGCTGAACTATGGAGGATATAGTTCTGAAGCCAGCCCAGATAGAGAACTCTGAGGGACTCTATACACAAAATAATTTGCAAAAACTCCTAATAGAACTGCATCTAAAGTGGTAGAGTACTGGCTGAGCAAGTGAGAAAGAAGCCTTGAGGTTTAAACAGTAGTGTGGAATGGAGTAAACTGTAATGAAGGCTAAAGTGTTCATTATTGCTGTTTACTGTCTCCAGGGACATATGTGATGACTGTAACTGCAATTGATGCTGATGATCCCAATGCTCTAAATGGGATGCTGAGGTACAGAATCCTGTCCCAGGCTCCAAGTACCCCTTCACCCAACATGTTTACAATCAACAATGAGACTGGAGACATTATCACAGTGGCAGCTGGACTCGATCGAGAAGTAAGCATGTCAAAATTTTTATTCTTTTAACCCCAGTTAATAATATACCTACTTATTACTTATATAATAATTTTCATAATACTCTGCCCTATTATTTTAAGCTTGTATTTTATGTATATTGGATAAATTATTGGTGGCCTGTGTAATAATTGACTAAGCTAAACCAATGCTTTCTAATATCTAGTTCTTAAAGTGCTAAGGACTCCTTCAGGTTTCCTTAAGAAAGTTTTTTTGGGAAAGTAAATTTAAGATTATGGCCAAAAGAAAGATGTATAAATGCATCATGGGTTGTTTTTTTTTTGTTTTTTTTGTGTTTTTTTTTTGGCCAGTCGTGGGCCTTGGACTCAGGGCCTGAGCACTGTCCCTGGCTTCTTCCCGCTCAAGGCTAGCACTCCGCCACTTGAGCCACAGTGCCGCTTCTGGCCGTTTTCTGTATATGTGGTGCTGGGGAATCGAACCTAGGGCCTCATGTATCCGAGGCAGGCACTCTTGCCACTAGGCTATATCCCCAGCCCCGCATCATGGGTTTTTAACATTTGTATTTTTAAGAGCCTACAAATGACACATGTAGTTAGGTGATTTTTGGAGGCTCAATGAATAGCCTGATTTATGTAGTATAGGAGATATTTTTTCCTTTATTAGGACTTGCACCTTAACTCTAGTTAATTTAACATGCTTGAATACTAGTTACTGTGTTTATTCTTTTGACAAGCATTTAAAGGTATACATGATAGGTAGCCCTATTTCTGCTGTATTTTGGTGTAAAGGCAATGTTGGGGCAATGAAATGTCGTGTAGTGTTCTATATTGGTAAATGTCTAGTGGACTGTCAGTCACAGGTTTACAGGCTGCACCACTGAGTTCTTATGCACGTCTGTGCTATTGTCACAGGATTTCTTCTGTGAAATTTTTTCTGCCCTTTTTTTTCTGTCTAACCTTCCAATTCTCTATATTCTGATTCAAGTTCTTCACCTACCATTTGTTGAATATTCAGCTCCCATGAAATTGTTATGTTCTTTCTCATTTCTCTGTTTTGTGTCCTGATCATTTTCCTACAGATTCTCAAGGTCATTATGTGGACTATCCATAGTTATTGTTAGAGTGAATTATCCAAGTGGCAGCTTATAGAGATTTGTGCTTTGCAGATTTCTGGCTGAGACAGCTCTTACTGTAATGAAACCACAGATTATGTATGTCAAAAGGAAACATTACACCCACTGCAATAAACGTTATTGACAAGGATTTTGGAAACTAGGTTTTTGACACTTTATTTGCTATAGTAGCTAGCATTGGATCGAAGAAAACATTGCTATTACAATTAATTATATATACACAATAGTGCTTGGAGCACTATAATAAAGTAATATGAGCCAATCAAGATTACTTTATTCACAATTTACTTAGGAGTTAGATGGATGCCTGTGGCATTGTACCTATTAGTTTCTGTCTGTCGATTCTTTTTCTAGCAGTGTTTTGCATCAGAGATTGTTGAAATGAATTTCATTCTTACAGTAGTACTTTCAGTTCAGCGATATTCACAACATGGATGTCTTTTCAACTTTTCTATTACAGTATGAAATACTATTCTTATAGGTCAATAAACTCAGCATGGATGCTCTATTTTAGAAGATTAGGGGTTATTTTTCAATAGTCTTTCTTGAGTGCCAGTTTGTTCATATACCAAGTAGATTTACCTTAGTTCACAATCCTAATATTGCTCTTTCATTTACACTGTCATTGTAAGATAGAGGAAGGGGACTTCATCCTATGTTATCTAATAATATTCATGTCACATTTTCCATGGCTCTTTTATTGCAAGAAGAAAGTATGGAGAATTAAAATGCACTCTTCCTAAAGCAGAGCTACCATGTCTAAAAATGAAAGAGACTGTATTTCGTTTAGAGGGTGAAAGCTTGAAGTGGAGCTGTAATCTCAGTTTAAGCGTATCTTCCAGTGGATAGTGGAGCCGTTCACTCCCTCTCGATAACACTAATGCAGAAATAGACTAGAAACTATAGAGTCATGGATAGAGATGATATGAGAAATTGCTTTTTGACAGTGAAATTATTAAACACAACAATGAGTTACTAGAGGAAATTATGGAAAACCTTCCTTGTCTGGAAGTCATTTAACATAGAAAAAATATCTATCTTGGATGGTTTATGGTAATTCTGCCTGAAGCTAAGGATAAATTACTTTAACTTCTTCAGGCCTTGCACAGGCTTGAAATTATTTTATTTCTATTAGAATTCAGTTTCCTTTTTGTCGGAAGTAATTTCTATTGTTGTTCACCCAGGATAGGATACCTTTAAGTGACAGGAGTCTTAATCATAGTGCTTACCTGGAATCAGCTTCTTACATTTTCTGAAAGTTAAAAAAAAATCTCTATGCTTTGGATTCTCCATATCTAACGTATACCTACTATGTTATCCAGTCTTCAAACCTTTGTTCTTGTTATAATACTAGGTGGTAGAGATTCCTGGACTTCTTGTCCTTCTCTAGTTGTTTCACTTCATGGCTGCTTTCTGCCTTTGTTGGACAGACTTCCCATCAATCTCCACCAACTTTGAATTTGGCTCTGTGAGTTCAGTGGGCTGTTTGACCTTCATTGGCCTACAGTCTCAACTCTCACATTGGTAAATAGAATATTAATGTGAGCTGTTTCATGGGGTGATGGTGGGATTGTGTAGTATGGTACATGAAGCACTCGTGTAGCACACTGACCATCATTTTCTCCATTGCCCTTGGAAATGGTGATGTGCCTTCACTTATGGTTATTCCTTGTCAGAACTTTTCTCATGGCAGAAAATGAATGATAATTTCCTATTTTCTAGGCTTAATAAGTCTTTTATTTTCTGCTGTCTTTCTTCATGCACGAGCTCTGGTTTTCTGTAAGGTCTCCAATCTTCCCTTTTCTATAGATTATATCATAATTCACTAAAAGGCATTCACTTTTGCAACTGTGAAATAGCTCTCCATGCCTTCAATATGGACTCTTTAATGTGGCATCCCAGGCATCAATGCCTTCCTTAGCCCAATCCGTTGCAATCCCAGAAATATCTGCCCTTCTGCTTTCAAACCAAGGATGTTCACCACTACTTCTACAACCACATTGAGTTTTCATACAACAATTGTTTTCTCTATTCTGCTCCTGTTTCCTCTGTTTCTTTTCCACCTGTGATACTAATCCTCACCTTCTGAGATCCAGTCTCATCTGCTTTCCTGGTCATCATACTGTCAGTGACTCCTCTATTTACAGAGGTTGTTGTACATGGAAAGTTTATCTAGATTTCTATTATCATCATTCATTGAGACAAGTTTTCCTCATCTATTTACCTTAAACAAGAACCATGAAGGGATAGATGTTCAAGTTATTAGACTTTCTCTTTCAATTCAGCATCAGAGGGCTGGGGATATGGCCTAGTGGCAAGAGTGCTCGCCTCCTATATATGAAGCCGGGGTTCAATTGCCCAGCACCACATATCCAGAAAACAGCCAGAAGTGGTGTTGTGGCTCAAGTGGCAGAGTGCTAGCCTTGAGCAAAAAGAAGCCAGGGACAGTGCTCAGGCCCTGAGTCCAAGCCCCAGGACTGGCAAAAAACAAACAAACAAAAAAAAACAACAACACATCAGACTTGTTGAAAGGGAAGCCCCTGCTCCCTGCTCAGTTCCCACTCCTTCTTGACCCATTTGAAATTTGGGCTTCTGCCTGCTTCCCCCAGTACAGACAGGCAAATGTTGTATATATATATATATATTTTTTTTTTTTCTATTTTGGAGACAATGTTTCACTACATTTTCTAAGCTGGTCACAAACATCTATTGTCAAAGTCCCTAGAACAGTGTCACCTACTGAAAGTATGAAAAATAGAAGGTAAGCTATAAATTTACAAGGTAAATAATACTTTCAAGTTCATTTTCACAGATTAGGAAATTGGTAGTTAGCATTTAAAATAGTAACTTTTTAGTAAAAAATTGCTTATTTTTTAAAAATAGTTAAAGCAAATTCCATGTAAACGTTACTCAGTAATACCTAAGTATTTTTCTAGGTTTCATAATTTCCAAAGTACCTCCAGATATGTTAATTTGATTTCTAAGCAGTCTTTATATTTAATATGCCTATCTTTAAACTTTTATTTTGAGACAGTCTGAAAAACACAGTTGCTTTCCCTGCACCCCAGGTAAAATTTTAATTCTTACTGACAAACCTCTTCTTCCCTTCTAAGTTTGCTTGCTTGTTCATCCATTGACACTGTCCAGGAAATATCTAAGTGTATTACCTTTTCCTTAAACCTATGGTCATGAATGATTTCCCATTTTATTATGACCTCTTCCCAGTCTTGCAAGGTCATGTCTAATTGCTTTTAGCAAACACAGCTTTTCACCAGCCCCAATCTATCTGGTTATCAAGTTCTTCTCTACATCCCTCTAGGGAGTTCTTATCCTTATTCCTTTCTTCCTATTCTTACTACAGTTGCATATTACATTTGGTCCTGTAATCTCTTATGTTCTCTCTGTCTCCATCACTTAGTGGGAGAAACAAGATTATATATGGTTTTGTTTATTATACTTTCCAAATAAATACTGCCTTGTATTTAGTAGAATTTCAACAAATGTTTGTCAAATGAATAACTGAATGTCGTTCATTCACCTACATCACTTGAATCCAGTAATATAGTACTGTGCTATACATATGTACAGTACTGGTTTTAGTTTGTTCATGTAGAAAAGCCTGTAGGAACAAGAGACACCAAGCTTCTTAGATGCTACTCTATTAAGCAGAGCCCACCAGAATTTGAACAAGGTCTTGTGTTTATTCTTTACAGTTATACTTATGGCAGTGATGCTGCTTCAATTCATGGTAGCTTTACAGTAAATCGGGCTTTGTAAGGGAGTTAAAGATAAATCATAAATTATTCTTGGTTTGGAAAAATGTGGCTATGGCAGATTTAGGAAGATTGGGTAGGAGTCCTGTAGTTTGGGGAATAGTGAGCTAGTTTATTGTACTCTTACATAAGTTTTAATAAGTAAATATAAATAAGAGGATGGTTTCTCCCTAAACAGGAATGATTTTTAAAAGGTAATACAACACTAAAGATTTCTCTTTAATTTACTCTTCAACTAGGAATTCAAAAGCATTCATACTAGCTTCCTTTTTTGAACATTGTACTATGTATCAGGGACACAAATATGAGCCAACCAGAGGTCTCTAGGGAAAGGGGAATGTGTCTTCATGCCTCTGTGTGTGTGTGGGGGGGGTGGTATATGTGCACATTCTGAGACACACAAAATAGAATAAGAACGGGCATACAATGTGACCAGAAACTAGAAACTGTGACAGAGATACAGTTGATGCAAATTCTGAGGACCCAAATAGCTCATCCCGAAGGATTTTCAGAAGTCATCTCAGATTTAGTCTTTTGCAGACTCAGAGTGAAGGATTATGTATTCTTGGATAATGTTCTCAACCATGGCACTACTAACATTTGGACTAGGTATTTATTTCTCATAAGGGTCTGTCCTGTCGAAGAATGCCTGATCTCTCAATAGGTATCAGTCATACTCTCCAAATTGCAACAACTAAAAAAATCACAGGCAAGGCACAATCACCTAGTTGACAGAGAACCAGTGTTCTAGGCAGTGGAGTCTTAGGGGGATTGTCAAAGGCAAGAGTGTGGAGTCATGAAAATAAACAGCAAACACTCAAAATTGTTATGGCAAAGAAATGAGAGCACATTAATTTTGTGAAATGTCTGGACCAGAGAGAAGGAATGATAACAGGCAGAGGAGTAAAGATTGATCCCATCTAGAACAGGAAGTCTCATCCCATCCCATATGGGACTGCCAGGATAGGAAGTCACATTCCTGAGAATCTAAATGTCACTCATTCACAACCAGATGCCTAATGACTAAATTATGCAACGCCCAGCCCCATAGAAAAAGAAGAAGCTGCTGTTATAAATGGCTCCATTGCCTAAAATACAAGTTATCAAGTCTTCCTTATTAAATATAGAACCATTTTACCAATCAAACATTTGAAAATGAGTTTTAGTTTCCTAGTAGGTGCTTAAGAAATTAATAGATATTGTGTTTTAGAAGTAACAATGTTGTATTAAAACATAAAGATTTCAAGACCACATTGACACAATAGGAAATTCCAGTTATTGTCTACAGATCCCAGTGTTTCAGCTTACTACAAAATTGTGTGCATTATGAATATATAACTTTAAAATGTTTATAGAATAGAATACTGATATGGTTTTAATTTTAAAACATACAATTTTATAAGCTAACCGAATTCAATCCAATTTTTTTCTTTCTGAAATTTTTTCCTTTTTTTTACTCTTGCTATTTTTTCCTTTTCTTATTCTCCTCCCTCTCTCCTCTTTCCTTTCTTGGTCTCTGTCATTCTCTCTGTCGATCTGTCTGTCTCTGTCTCTGTGCCACCCCTCCCCTGTGTCTCTCCCCTGTTTCTCTTTCCTCTTTTTTCTCTCCTCTACAAATTGACTCAGAGGCTTAGATCTGATGAGGAGGAAAGTCTGTGAGATCATCTCCAATTCACCACAACAAATAAAAAAGCTGAAATTGAAAACTGTATTGCTCAAGTGGTAGAACACCGGCCTTGAGTGAATAAGCTGGCCTGAGTTCATGTTGTAGTACTGGCACACATGCATACATACCCACAAAAAAATGAAAGAGTTATAACTGGAAATTCTAACTAGCAGCTAACAAAATGGTATTTCAGTAGTCATCACTAATTTTTGTTTTCATTGGGGAAATCAAATTGAAGGTCTTGCTAATTCTTCTAGTAACCACAAGATCACTAAACTGTACTGACACTCTTGGTTGAAAAAGGAAAACATTGAGAAATATTGCAGCCCACTTACTCATTAGAGTTAAGTGTAGTGGGTTAGGAAAAAGTAAGGTAGTTCAACCCATACTATTCTTTTATGCTTTTTTTTAACTTAAAAATGTGATATTTTCTTTTCTAGTAAGACAAAAAAAAAAAGAAAAAGAGAAAGAAAAACCCTAAAATAAATAACTGGAAGAGATTGCCATTTGTGTGTACAGTCTGAAAATCTGATGTGAGATGTTTGCTTTCATTCCCACTCCTTTCTTTTCCTTGCCCTTCCCTCTAACAACTAAATCAAAAGGTACAATTTGTGTCTGTTCTATGCTAGTTTCAGAAATCCCTTAAGAATGGCCATTCATAATGTCAGCTATATTTAGAATCCGAGGAAACCACACTTTTCAGTGACTGTTGTTTTGTATGAAGAAATGAGGTTTGTTGTTCAGACTGGTTTAACATTCACAAAAATGATCTTTAGATTTTTTTTAATTCTGTGCCAATTTCCACAGACATTCCAAACAATTTTAGTTATTGTTTCTGTTAGTTTTCCTATTACAAAACCTTGTCAAGTTTTGGACCATAGCTTTCTCAATCTCACATATTTTCTCTAAGATAACATTGTTAAATTTTCTTAGATACAGCTGAGTTTGGTTCCCTTTTAAAATAGTTGATCTGTATCTTGAGAGTGTTGGATTCCTGTCTGTTGAGAAGCATGTACAGATATTCAGTAAATAGTTCATATCTAAACATATGAAAGGGATGTGCTTTAAACTATGTACTCTATCTAAATGGCAGCACATTAAAAATAAAAGCATTCAGTATCTGTAACCCCTTTAATGAGGCTTGTTTTAGGACTCTTATTAGAGGTTTAGATAGATTAGCCAGTGGAAATTGGAGGGAAATATTGTGTCCACCTTGTTACAATGGAAAGAAGACTGTGTAGAGGAATGCACAAGTAGAATTGTGTACCCTCTGTGAATTAAATATTCTTCCTCTCTCACTTCTTCATTGTCTTTAGTATCCTTCCTTAACATATAAGAGAGTAAATATAAAGCAAAAGACTTCAGTGCTTTATTACAGTCTTGTGGAGGAAAGGAAGAAGTTGAAACCAGTTGTAGGCTTGGCTTAGCTGTGAAATTCACACCTGCAGTGGTTCTTTCCTGTGAGTGGAAGGGAATATATACAGTTAAATCTCTTTAGACAAGGACCAGACTTATAAGTTAAAGTAAACTCCACTTGGGAAATTTCAAGTAAATGTTAATCAGAATGAATGATGTTGTGATCACCGTGGGTAATAAAGCACCATTTACAGAACAACTGTAACGTCTTCGTAGAAATTAGTTTCATTGAAGTTGCTGTCTTGATGTCTTTTTAGAAAGTACAGCAGTATACATTAATAATTCAAGCTACAGACATGGAAGGCAATCCCACCTATGGCCTTTCTAACACCGCTACTGCCGTCATTACAGTGACAGATGTCAATGACAATCCTCCAGAGTTCACTGCCATGACGGTAAGTACAGTTTCTCACTCAGAGAACTTTAGCTCTGCTTGTTTTTGTCGTGAATAATAAATGCATTAAATCCAAGTTGCTTAACCTAATAGTCAAATGGCTACTGACTCAGATGTTTCTCTCCCTGGAGCTTTAAAACAGACATCAGAGTAATTTGGTTCCTTCCTGGTGGCCTCCAACTCCATTGTTGAAGACATTAAATTATGCTGCCTGGAAGAAATCCTAAAAAGACTTTATGCTGTTGTAACAAGATTCCTATAAATATTTCCAGGTGCATAAATGACATGAATCTGATTCATGCTGCTTTTTTCAGTATGTAATTTTGCCTTAAGTAAAACTACTTCCTGTAGACTAGTTCTTTCCCTTGATCCCGTGTTAACCACCCAGAGACTCACAAATGGATGCTAATTTTAGTATTAATAAAACAAAGGAATAATTTGTTTTGGAAATTGTTACAGTATTTTAAAGTCAGACATAAATGCCCTGATTACTTCTATTACCAGTGTCCTCATTCAGTGTAGAGAATGAAGATTTAATGGGGTAGTAAAATTAGGGTTGTATGATCAAGACAATTTGTCCTTCACTTCTTTGACTGAGGTTTGTCTTTCTTGTAGTTCTATGGTGAAGTCCCTGAGAACAGAGTGGATGTCATAGTTGCCAATCTAACTGTGACGGATAAGGATCAGCCCCACACACCTGCCTGGAATGCCGTTTATAGAATCAGTGGTGGAGATCCCACAGGGCGGTTCGACATTCAGACGGACCCAAACAGCAATGATGGATTAGTCACCGTGGTAAAGGTAAGTCCTCCTTTGGCCTTTGGCAGAAGCTCAGCAATGACCAGGATGTACCTGTCTTTTATTGTGCTATTGAATCTTGGGACGTTCCCTTTCAAACATCTCTACATCTGTATTTCATATCTGTTTAGTGGGTTATATGTTACAGTGTTGCATATGTACTCATTACTTTAAAATCAGCTTGAAAGATTTACTAAGCTGAATAGAGGCCTGGTCTCAATAATGTTAATTGAGTTGAAATATTATTAATCTCTCACTTCCTGAAGCTTTGATCATCAATTGAGAGCTATTAAGAACTATCTGCCATAACTACAATCCTTGTTTCTACAACTATTGGGGTTTTGGTAGGTAATGAAGGAATAAAAAGTATTGCAGAAAATAAATAGAATGAATAGGTTTGAAGAGAACCTACATTTTTTTAGAGGATGTGCCATATTTACATAGCAGCTTTTGATGTTACTTTAAACATTTTAAGAAACTGATTCTTAATTGTCAAAAAGATCAGACAAAACAATCCATTACTACATGCAAAGTAAACATTCTTCCTATGAAATAAATGTACATACAGCTCTAATGTAAATTACCTTTCAAGTAAGTGCCCTTTCCTTTTAACCAGCTGGTGGAAGTTTATTTCCTACTTTGCCTCACATCAAAACATGCATGATCTGTAAGTGAATCTACTTGTTAGCTTTAGAAAAAGAGCTGTGCATGTAAGTGTCCTGCCAAGAATTATGTGCTGACCTGCATGAATTGAACAGACCAGCAGCTGGAAACTTCCTAAACAAATAATAAAGGAATGATGAGGAGCACCAGTTCTGAAACACCAGTTTTCTGTGTTCATATCCCATCTCTACCCTGATATCTGTGAGACCATCGCCAGTTATTAGAGGCACCTGTGCAACTTGGATTCCTTACAGAGAAAGTGGGACTTGATAACAGCATCCAAGTCATAGCACCTTTGTGGGCAATGAGCTTTTGCACACTTCAAAGGACTTGTGCATAGTGCTTAGCACGTTACCTCAGGGACAATTCATGTGGCTAATGGACCCACTCAAAGTATTACAATCTTATTTCTGGCTCCTTTCACGTCTTATTTAAAATACTTCAAAAAGGAACATTGAGTTGAGACTTTAGACTAAGAAAAAACTGTGTACTTGAAGATTTGAGATTAAGAAACATAGTTTATTCTGATAATGTGACTTTTTCTGATCAACTCAGTGTTTCTTGGGCTACCAGCCATGGTATGAAAGCTTTCTGTGCTCTTTCTTTCCCACTATCATTGCAAAGTAATGCCTGTTTGCACCTCCACAGAAAGGTAGACAAGAGAAATGTAACATGAAAGTTCACTCTGGTTACTGGACTCTGATGACATTCTAGTGAAAGTAAGATTCAGTGGAACTTTGGAAGTTAATATTTACACAAAGCATTTTCTGTGCGTTGCATCAATATGGAGTGTTGTTCTTAGATTCAGGGCTTTTATAAACGGTTAAAATACTTAAAATTATTTTGGATAACAGCCAGCTTTAGTTACTAAATAAGAGGGAACAAAAAATAAAAAGCCTTCCACCTAGAAACCTTTGCCATTTTCAGTATTGGGGCTTGAACTCAGAACCAGTATATTGTCCCTGAATTCTTTTGTTCTTCTATCTTTTTGGTGACTTAATTGGACATGAGTGTCACAGACTTTCCTGACTAGGCTGGCTTCCAACAGTGCTCCTTAAATCTCAGGCTCTGGGTAGCTAGGATTGCAGGCATGTGCCACCAGTGCCCAGCAACTCTTATTTTTTTTAAATGTATTTGTGCACACACATACACTCATATGTAGGCCCAAATACTTTTACTTCAAAATGTGTATTTCAAATTATAAAAAAGATGCTTCTAAATTGGAACATTAGCTTTATAAAATAAATCAATTTCTTGTTTTGATTTTTCTTTTATCACTGGCTGGTTAATTTTTCTAGATAGGGTTGGTCTTTGAAACAATGTTTTAAATGTAAATCTTCACATTTTTATATGACTAACATTAGCTGTTATTTTGATCAACAATGCCACTTATAAAGAATATCCAAGTATTTAGCTATATTGCCTAAATAAGTGGATCCATGCCATAGTCATATGCTTTCTTTGATAAACATAAGCCTTTGAAGTGCCAAAGGATTATAAATAGAATTAAATTAAGATAATATTTCAATCATTTGACTGTGCAAATGCTTGTTTCCCAGAAATTTGAGAGGAACTTTATACTGTGGTAACTGAAAAATGTTCACATATGGAAATGGAGTTGATAGATTAAAACCTCACCATGAAAATATTCTTATTTCTGTAAAAATGTGGTTTCTCCTTTTCTTTTTGTTTTTCAGCCAATTGACTTTGAAACAAATAGGATGTTTGTACTTACTGTGACTGCAGAAAATCAGGTGCTATTAGCCAAAGGAATTCAGCACCCACCTCAGTCCACTGCAACTGTGTCTGTTACAGTTATTGATGTAAATGAAAACCCTTATTTTGCCCCAAATCCGAAGATTATTCGTCAGGAAGAAGGTCTTCATGCAGGCACCATGTTGACAACATTCACTGCTCAGGACCCAGATCGATACATGCAGCAGAATATTAGGTATGAAATTCCATCTATGATATTTTTGAATTTACGTTGCATTCTGTGTCATGCATAGAACTTATTTAGTTATCATATAACTAAGAAATTTTCATCAGAACCCTAACAACTGATTATAAAGCAGTCAGTCATATTTTGTCTTTCATTTCTCAATTTTAATTGTTTTGGATCTTATAGAAAAGCTTTATCAAAAGATAAGACTCTCAAGAGAGAAAGGAATATCTATTATGAAAAAAATGCTTCTACAGTTCCCAACACCCAGAAAAACTAATAAAAGTGTAAATATTTTCCAAGTTATTTTGAAATTATTTGGGAAACTTATTTCTCAATATATAATGACATAGGTACAAATATAAGAATGATTCTATGCCTGTATTTTTTAAAAGAAAGATTCTATACCTTTGTTTCTTTTATCTCTCATTTAAAAATAACTAGCCTGTAATTTTATACCAAGCACCTGGAAAAGTCCCATGGTAAATAAATGGAGACCTTTCAGAGGTCTAAAAAATTTATCTCTTTCTTATATCAGGAAGAAAACTCATGCCAAAACAAGGATCTAAGAGCTAATTAATTTGATCCTGTACCTATACAGTGAATTTAAAATGTATCAGTAAAGAGTCCCAGCTTCAGAAAAATGTAATTTATCCTTCCTGGTGAGGAAGCACATGACTGGCAGAGCACAACATTATGACTATGATCCATCACTGGTGATGATAATTTTTTTAATTAGCTCATAATTTATTTAACTTTTTATGAACTACTGCTAACAGATAACTGTATAGTCTCCATTTCTCTATATATCATAATGAAGCTATATAAGAATCCTATAGCTTTTACCTCTTAAAACAGCATATTTTCTCCAACATATATACTGGTTATCTGAGATTGAAATACAAAAGGCAGTTAAGTAGATAGTACTTCTAGTACAATTCACACCTGTGAGATTCTAAAGAATGTAGATGTGAGATTTGGCCGTGAGTGGGACATACTTGTAGGGAATAGGATTGTGTGGGGATCTCTCATGAGACTTTGCTTCTCTTATGAAAAGGTAGTAATACATTTTAGTAGTTGTGTGTGATAAAAACCCAACCTAGCCAGGCACTGTAGTTCACATTTGTCATCCTAGCTACTCAAGAGGTTGAGATCTGAGGATTGTAGTTCTAAGCCAGCCCAGACAGGAAAGTTTGTGAGACTCCTATCTCCAGTTCATCACAAAAAAGCTGGAAGTAGTACTGTGGCACAAGTGGAAGGAAACTAGCCTTGAGAAAAAAGGAGGTCCAGCGCCCAGGCCCAGAGTTGGAGCCTCAGGATTGGCAAGTGGGCACGTGTACACACACACACACACACACACACACACACACACACACACACACACACACACACCCTAAAAACTTATATTCTAACTTCTCTTAAGTTCTAGACATCAGTCAGTCCCACTGATGATTTAGGAGGTATATTTGATCTGTTTTATCACCATTTTTGAAATCTGACAAAAGTGTAAAGAGATCTGTCCAATCAAACTTAGCCCATCATAGGGAAACAGTGCTTCTTCTCTTACCCCTCAAACACCTACACATGATTTGTGCTTCCCTGTGTGCCTCTGAGAAATTGCTGCTCCATAAATACTGTATTAAAGATGTATTTGCAATCACTGTTTACAGAAATTCAAGTTAAAGAACTGGCTGAAATCATTTCTCGTTTATATTAATGCTTTATTTTTTATATTCAAAAATTAAATACCCTGCACTTTTGTTTTATAGATATACAAAATTATCTGATCCTGCCAATTGGCTTAAAATTGATCCTGTGAATGGGCAAATCACTACGATTGCTATTTTGGACAGAGAATCACCAAATGTGAAAAACAATATATATAATGCTACTTTCCTTGCTTCTGACAATGGTATGTAATTAAATATACATTTCCCATGTTAGGGACCAACATACTGTATAACGAGAATAGAGCCTCTCATATGTACATAGGAAATGAGGTTTTCCACAATGTGGAATTATCTAGAAAAGTGATCCTTTCTTATTCTAAGACTATGCATTGTTCTTTTCTTTATTTTGTGTTTTAAGGCCACAAGTTCCTGGTTCCTGGCACAAACCAATAGCTCAAATAAATATTTCTAATATACTTAAAAGGTCTCAAGACAGAATAATTTTTATATCTCAAAATATTTGTAATGTGGGCTGGGAACATGGCCTAGTGGCAAGAGTGCTTGACTCGTATACATGAAAAACGGCCAGAAGTGGCGCTGTGGCTCAAGTGCTAGCCTTGAGCAAAGAGAAGCCAGAGACAGTGCTCAGGCTCTGAGTCCAAGGCCCAGGACTGGCAAAAAAAAAAAAAAAAAAAAAAAAAAAAAGGTCAGTCCTGAAAAAAAAAAAAAAAAACATAAAAAAAAAATATTTGTAGGGGTTGGGAATGTGGCCTAGTGGTAAAGTGCTCGCCTCGTATACATGAAGCCCTGGGTTCGATTCCTCAGCACCACATATATAAAAAACGCCGGAAGTGGCGCTGTGGCTCGAGGTACAGTGCTAGCCTTGAGCAAAAAGAAGCCAGGGAACTGTGCTCAGACCCTGAGTCCATGCCCCAGGACTGGCAACAAAAACAAAACAAATAAACAAAAAATATTTATAATGTTAGGGTATGGATGTGTGTTTAATAAAAATAGATTTCAAATCGATGGTCAAGATGTGCAGTTTGAAAAACATTGTGAGTAACATTTCTCATAAAAATAATTGGAGAAAAGATTATTATCTGAAGAAAATCTACCTGGTGAGAGTGCCAAAGCAATATTCTCTCCTCTTTCTAAGATGAGACCTACATTCAAATGTGTAAAGCTTCTGCCATCGTACTTCAAACATTACATTAGTGTCCCTTGGTTAATACTTCCCTGCTGTATGTAATCAGTTCCTTTCCTCTACAGTAGAACTTAATCAATCTTCAACCATTATGCTGAAACACAAGGAGTCATAAAATGATATGTATGTATGTTATGAGTTGCAACCAGATTTTCCATTCACTAAGGTGGATCATTTTCTAATTGAAAGTGTATTAGATATGAGAAACAGGTGAGCTGTTAAATCTCTGTAGCTGGAATGCTTTGCAAATATACTTCACTTAAATTGAAAAATTGGATTTGCAGCCTTAGTTCTGCTCCTTGTGATTGGGCAAACAGACTCTGTGCCTGTGTTTCATTATCAATAAATGGTTTTATAGTTGCCTACTCTATAAAGCCTTTACAAGAGTTAATCTAGTGATCATAAATGTAAAAATTTCTCAAACCATCAAATATCATAGTGGTCACTATAGTAGTGGAATATTGTAACAAACATCATATACTTTTAATTCTCCAGCTCAATGAAGTATACATTCCTCCTCACAGAGGGTGAAGAAATTCATACTTACCCACTTCTTACAATAGTTTGTTGTGTGTATGCACTTAGTTACATGACTTTGGGCAGGTCACTTAAATCTCTGGACATTGCTATGTACCATTATTTTTTAAATATTTGCAAATATATTCTACTCTGTAAGTTTAAGGTGAAATAAAGAGCAGCCTCATCCTTTCTTAATCAGGTAGTAGATTGGTCAATAAATATTGCTGCTCTCTTTCACAATGTTTCTTCCGAAAATGAGGCCCATGATCCTGACTTACTTGTCAGTAGCAGTTCCCAGTCATAGCTGTGTTTGAACTTTCAAAGAACTGTTCTGTTTTCCCATGCACATGTGTTGGTTTCTGCTTGAAGAAGACAAGACCCCTGAGATCATGAGCCTAAGTCTTGTTTCTTTGGCCTTTCTACCATGCCTGGAGGACTGTGGTGTATGGACCCTGACTGATAGCCAGGACAGGAAAGGTGTGCAAGTCCATGAAAAAATCATGCACTGTCATCATGCTTAGGTTCTACAGAGCAGCACTGGAGCTTAGGATTCTCCTTAGGAGGGAAGCAGGAAGTAGCCTTGCTCTGGTCTGTGTGGATTCTGTGACAACCAGATTTTGTCAGGCTAACATAGTGATGGGGGATAAAGGCTAGAAGCTTTGAGAATTTTGCCGTAATTGATGTTCATCCGAGAGAATTGTTCAGCATCAGTTGTGATTTTCCTCCCTTTCCAGGTATCCCCCCAATGAGTGGAACTGGAACGCTGCAAATCTATTTACTTGATATTAATGACAATGCCCCTCAAGTGTTACCTCAAGAGGCAGAGACTTGTGAAACTCCAGACCCCAATTCAATTAACATAACAGCACTTGATTATGACATCGATCCAAATGCTGGACCATTTGCTTTTGATCTTCCGTTATCTCCAGTGACTATTAAGAGAAATTGGACCATCACCCGGCTTAATGGTAAGAACAGGTTAATTGTTTGAAATATACATATACAGTTGAGAGGTTTTGAAGCCTGGTATGAAAAGTTAATTTTATGTGTTTTATAATCTCTTCATTAGATATATTTTCAAAGCTACTTAAAGTTTAAGTGAGATATTAAAAGCCCCTAGAGCCAAAAATTAAATTCTTCACAAGGCAACATAGTTTTGAATTGCTTTATGTATTCAATTAGGTAATAAATACATTCTGGAAAACATTCTGTGGGTTTTTTTTTTGTCACATTAGGTATTAACTGTCACAACTTTTGTTTTCCTTTCTTGGTACAGGTGATTTTGCTCAGCTTAATTTAAAGATTAAATTTCTTGAAGCTGGTATCTATGAAGTTCCCATCATCATCACAGATTCGGGTAATCCTCCCAAGTCCAATATCTCAATCCTTCGTGTGAAGGTTTGCCAGTGTGATTCCAACGGGGACTGCACAGATGTGGATAGGATCGTGGGCGCAGGGCTCGGCACAGGCGCCATCATTGCCATTCTGCTGTGCATCATCATCCTACTCAGTGAGTGCTTCAATTTACTTCATTTACGTAATTTAATTACAACCTTGGCTTTCCTTTCCTTTTGCTTCTAGAATGTTCAGCAATAAGACATATTGCTATTGCCTTACCAAATAATTGAACAACCATTTTTGACCTCCCAGCATTGTCTTGTCAGTCATAGATGGGACAGCTGTGAATCTACTTTAAAATTAAAAAGAAAAACACACCACCTCTCAGCATTATTTTAAGCACTTATACACTTGCAACATGCCTTCCCAGAATTCTTCCTCCATGTTCTCTGTGTGTTTTCTGATTGCTGATGGCTTGGGGAGCTTTACAAAACTCTTCTCATAGAAAAATGTTAAGCAGCCCCAAGTCTGAGCACTTATCTTATGATTTGAGTATGAATTTATGGCACGTAGTTGATGATTTGTGAAAATAAGTATATTGCTTTCCTTTCCTTTCCTGCATATAAAGCACAGTCAGCAACCTGCTTTAGTCAGGCGAGGATCAGGTATTTGTTTCTGAAGGGCTGCACAAAATAGGGAGAAATTGTACTTCACACACAGCACATTTGATAATAGAGATGATTACACAGCTCAATAAATTGTCTGTCTTTAGAGTAAGTGTAGATTAAGGAATTGCTCTTTTCTAAGATACTTTGCAATCTTTGGTTCAGTGGAATGCAAGAAATTAACCACTGGAAAGTACTTTAGGAACCACTTCTGAGCATGCAGGTTAAAAGAATAAATTGCCTGGGCCTAGTGTTTTATTGTGGAATAGCAGCAGGACTTAGTTTATTGTACGATCATGCTATGCACCAATCACTTTTTTGAAAATGTTGGCCATTTCTTTTATGTTTTCTCCATTTACAAGTGTTCTGGTAATTTAGAATTCTGTCCCTTTATTCTAAGCAATTACCATAGAAGCCTGAGCATTTTTTACTTCCTGTGTGGAGACTACTTTGGCTATAATTTGAAACCTGCATGCTATACTAATAATCTACTTGCTAGATTTAGCCCTGGAACAATGGCAAATGAGATCATGTATCTGCCTTTAAAAGGAGGATATTTATTTTTATGGCCAATAATAAAAATGTGCTCAAATAGGAGTCATTAAATCTTTTGTTTCAGGATATAAACTGATACCCTCAGATTTTAGAATTTATTCCTAGTTGTGCACTTAGGGATGTTACAATTGCTGCTGAAATGTGGTGTATATGCCACCCTTATCAAGACAGACTTAGGTATGATGGATTGAGGCATTAGGAAGTGACTATGGCATTTTGAAGGAAAATGAATTGGTGCTGATTCCATCAACTAGAGAAAACTTATGGTTCCAAGCCTGACATCTAAATGCAAAGGATCAAAACGAATACTATTTTAGTGCTCAACACAATCCCCACACCTTCTTGGATGAAACATTCAGCTTGATAAGGAAGGAGAGGCAGAGAAGCATGATAGAAAAAAAAAACAGTGACATCTGGGACTCAAAATCTCAAGATCCAAAAGCTGAGCCAGTCCCAATTTTCCACTCTAGTCACCTAAACAAGTACTTGTCCCTGTGAAGATGTGCTACCCTCCGATTTTTGAACTACAATGAGGACTGATAAGACAGAATCCCACTATACCACATTTAATCTCTCATCTGAAAACACTGTCTACAGATGAAGCATTCTATTAAGAGCATCTATTCTCTAGTAAGCCAAAATTAAAGTGGGTTCAATAGACAGCAATGAATGGAGCCCTAGTTTTCATACTCTATACCTAGAGTTCAGCTTCCTTGTCTTTGCTCTGTTGGTGGCAGGCCAGAAATAGAAACAGAGGGAGAATAGAAACACACGTTCAACACTTCTAAGTGTAAGTCACTATGTTGGATGTTGTCTTCAAGCTTTGAAGATGATAATATTGTGTCTCTTTCCTGTATTCCTCCCTAGTCCTTGTTCTGATGTTTGTAGTATGGATGAAACGCCGAGATAAAGAGCGCCAGGCCAAGCAACTTTTAATTGATCCAGAGGATGATGTAAGAGACAATATCTTAAAATATGATGAAGAAGGTGGAGGAGAAGAAGATCAGGTGAGCAATATTTTGAATCTTTAAAAGGAAATGATGGGGTTGGTAATATGGTTTAGCGTTAGATTGCTCACCTTGCATGCATGAAGCCCTGGGTTCAATTCCTCAGCAACACATAAACAGAAAAGGCCGGAAGTGGCACTGTGGTTCAAGTGGTTATAGTGCTAGCCTTGAGCAAAAGAAATCTAGGGACAGTGCTCAGGCCTTGAGTCCAAGCCCCAGGACTGGGAAATAAATAAATAAATAAATACATACATACATACATACATACATACATACATACATACATACATACATACATACATACATAAATAAATAATAAAAGGAAATGCTGTATAAGAAATGGGAGGGAGATTTGTTAACACATAAAGTATGAAAATTATCAGGTTTTTTTTCTATTATATTATCAGATAGTTGAATTCATTTATTGTACATTACATATTTCTTAAGCTTTTAACTAAATACCACATGCCATGGTATTTATTTTGTAGGACATTCATTAATATTGTTTCAACGAGTGCAGAATTTAACCTCAATCCATTTGTACTAAATATAAATTTCCAATTTATATTTGTACTAAGAAACTATTCACTGTCTTTTTCCTGCTGGATATTCAAAATGTAACTAATTTCTTCATTGGGAACTCAATACTTATGTTGATGTTAGAAAAATCACTAAAACTCTTCATTCTGTAAACATTTACCAAACAAATTCAATATTCCAGGCACAGTTTTAATCTCTGGAAGTATAGAGAGGTGGGCAGAGAAAACAGATACTTGCCTTTAAAGGTCTTCCATTATGGAAAAATATTTGAAGTCATATAATACATATACTTCATCATTACATTCATAGTGTCTGTATGGCATATGACTCATAATGTTGATTCAACAGAAATATAAATTCTTTTCTGTTAACTACTGTGAGCTTCTAAATTGCAGTGTATATATTACATGTGGAATTACCCCCATTTCAAGAATAAGAATGTGCAATATAAGGAAAACAAAGATTCTTGTCTGCACTGAAGCAACATCTTAGTTACTGTCATAGTAACACTTATAAGGTTTGTGCTATAAGCCAGACATTGTACTAAGTATATTAAATACTATTTCTTAAATGTTTTAAATCTGTAATATTGCTCTATCTCCACTTTGAGTAGTAGAAAACTGAGCATCAGCTGAATTCTATAAAATCACATGTAAAGGATACTGGACTTTAGTCCAGGTTTTCCTAATTTTACAACCTAAACTAACTACTGTGATGTAGTTAGTCTGGAAATCACTGGGAAGATATTGCCCTAAACCATAACAAATCACTGGCAGTTATTTCTTACATGCATTTGTTAGTTATGCATTTACTTAGTAAAAGATTGTCAGGATAGTACTGTAAAAAGAATCTACAGTTCTTGGGTTTACACAATTATTCATAAATGGAAATAGCAATTTTCTTATGTATATATGACTACCACAGCCTTGGAACTATTAATTTTTATAGATGTACCTTTTGTAAACATTGTTTTCCTTCCCTTCTTCACTGGTCTACTGAAAAACACCACTTTTTTATTTTGCAAAGCACAGTCATACTCATTCTCTCATTTAATCTTAATGGTAGCCTGTTAGAATTTTCCCTTTCATATTTGCAGAAACTTGTATGATTTGCTCTCAGCATTTGAAATTCTGAGAGCTAGGACTCAGATCCATACAACATCTCTTTCTGGTTCTGTGCTTGCTTTATAAAACCACCACTCTCTCATTTAGAAGAGATACATGTTTAAGTTATGTTGAAAACTTGACTCAGATGTGTAAAGCTGTGTTGAATACTGACTGATTAAACTGACTATAAATATACCCCAGGGTTTCTTGCTTGTAAATGTCTTTGAATTTTAAAATTCATGTTTAGCTTAATTCTTCATTAATATATCCTTTTACTTTCCTAGACTGTATTCAAGATTAACAAAGATATATTGATTACACTCCCATAAACCTTCTACTTTATTTATATTATGCTTTCAGTCATTGCTTATCATTTTCAGGACAAACCTAAAGGCCAACTCAGTGAAGTCTCAGCAAAAATAATAACCACTATAAAGTCATGGGAAATAACTAGATAGTGCTCAAAGTGGAAGGCATAAAGGCAAAGAACCTAGACAGTTCTCAGCTTTGAGTGACAATCAGGTAACTTAATGTCACCAGTCTGAATCTTTCCTCCCTTTCATCCCAGTCCCTTCAAGAAATCATTGAAGTTTCTCTTGCAGTTATTTTAGGAAAGACCTTTATATTTTATTGACTTCATCCACTTAGATTGATGCTGAGAACAAATGATAATCCTTGCATATTGAAGGAAATGCAAAATAGCGCAGCAGAACAACACCAGCTTCTAGAAGCCGGGATCCAGTTCCTGACCTAGGTCCAGTTTATTGCCCAAATCATCTTTTCCCCTTGGAGAAATACCCACTGTGCTCTTGTGAGTCTGAGAATATAATGATGGCTGACCAATACTAAACAAAAATATTTATATACTTGTGGTTTATATCTTCAGGACTTATGAAGAGTGTCATAATGTTTTCTTCAAAATTCTTTGGCCTCCCAGGTTCCACATAAATTTGTGGCTGTGTTTTTACTTCTTGCCCACGTTTCCCATAGCCTCAAAAAATTTTCTGGGCCTTTCTCTGTGCTGTACTCTATGACAAACCCTGAGGATTTTTCTGGAACTTTTCCTATGTACTTTAATTCTTTTACATAGTACTGGTCTTCCTGTTACATCTTTATAGCTTCTTGGTCTCTTCATGGCATTTTTGGTCTATATCAAGATTCTCATCTCTGATTCACCATTATGATTTCTTGATACAGTTCTTGTTCCAGACAATTGTGATAAAATTAAATAATATACCATTCAATTTTCTAATAATCACCTCATTGTAACAGTAAAAGAAAACAGAAATCCTGTGATAGAGGAATATTACACCAGGGATTCTGTGTGCTGGATTTCTGTCATTCTTATCCAACACCTGCTTGTTAACCAGTCATCAGTCTCTGGATTAACAACTCCACCCAATGCTTTGACATTTATCAAATCCAAACTTCTTTAGCGTTCCTCTACACAAAGTAGAGGTCCATTGGAAGGCGTTAGTGGTGGGTGAACTCTATCAGGAGGCAAACCCATCAAGTCTTTCTATGTATGGTCCCAGTGCTTTTGCTTTTTTGGGTGATATATCCTTCTGTCCTTTAATGGCAGATTTCTTTTTTTCTTTCTCTTGTTCTTTATCCATAGATAAACATGTCTTCTTTGTCATAGTAGGTCCACTTTGTTCCTTTGTATTCATTCAGATAAGCTTCATTTTGTTCACAGCTGTCTTATAGTTTCAAAAACTCTGATCTGTTCACTGATCTGACTTGTTATTGGCGCTAGACTGTGACGATGAGTCGGTCATTTGACTTTCTTAATTACAGCCAGCAGCAGAAGGCTTCCTACATAGTTAATAATGTAACCAACACACCTGGCAGTATTTTCAGTAGCCTAAGAGATTCCTTTTCACCTTGTCCAGGCCATATTATTGCTGTCAGACGTATCCAGTATTTTTTTTCAATTTCTATTGCTGTTGATTGGCATGATATGTTTTTTATTTATGTGTAAATGGATTCTGTACATTAGAGACTTTGTGTGTGACTTCCCTTATTCAAAATTTTGCCTCTGAGATTCATCCATACTGTATACAAAAGTAGCTCACTTTTGCCATTGATGACTAATGTTCTATTGTAAGAATTATCAACATTTTATTTAATCTTTGTCCTACTCCTGGACAGTGATGCTTTTCCAATTGGATACTGAATATCACGTGTCATGTTGCATGTATTGGGTACATTTCTTTTGGTGTGTGCCTATGTGCAGCAGCAGCAAAGTTCTGCCAGCTTCCCATCTCCCCTCCCTGCATCCTGTCCAAGTTGCTCCACATTTTCATTTTCTATGGCACTGGGATTTCTTTTGGCCTAACCTTCAACCATTGAGATGGTATGAGTTTCACTCATTATGATTTAATTGGGAGATTATTGCTGCCTTACTGAACATTTTGGTGTCTTCTTTTATCAGTTGTCTCACTCTTTCTTCATGATTGCTATTGCTGTATAATCTCAAAGAGCGTTTTTGGGGGAGTGTGGTAAATGTATTTTATAAACAATTCTCTCATTCTGTAGCTTGTCATTGTCATTATAGTATAGCATGTCATAAAGACATATTTTTACTTTTCATGAAGCCTACTTTTCTGCAAATCTGTAAATCATAGCATATTTAATTAAATTTAGTTTGTCCCAATGTAATGAGCCCTCCCTCCCCACACAAACACTTTCATGTTGTCCCATTGAAGCCTTGTTATGTTAGCTATCAGAATTGTGATAGATAATAATTGTAAATCAGAATTGTGATCTATATTCTACCTTGTCTAACATGTAGTTCAGGACCTTTTTATTTCTTGAAGCATTATAGATACCAATCTTCATTTACTTAAAAAAGATAATTGTAGTTCACTGTAAGGAAAAAAGGTAATCATAGTCCACTATGATGAAAGCAATAACTAGGAGAGAGAATGTGTGTGTCATGAAAGTTCTTGGCTTCATGACTATTCTGTACTACCTGTTCTGTTTATTTATTTTTGCCCAGTAACATTTTGTGTTCATTGCTGTTACTATATTTTTAATTAATTAATGTATTTATTGTCAAAGTGATGTGCAGAGCAGTTACAATTCCATATGTAGGGCAGTAAGTACATTTCTTATCAAACTTGTTACCTTCTCCCTCATTTTTCTCCCACCTTCCTCCTCCCCCATTCCCTCATTACTGTTACTTTCTAATATACTGATACCTGGTAAAATAAATTCTCTAACCCTTCAAAGACATTTTTAAATGATGGACTTTATTCTTAGGAAAATATAAATTATTTATGATCTTTTTAAGTGTGCGTAATCTAAACACCTAATTCTAAATAAATATTCTTGCTTCAAGTCTCAAAAATCATGGTCAGTTCCTGAGAAGTCCTGCTTTCTTGAAATGGACAATTTTCCATAATTCACAATAACAGCCTTACAAATGAGCTGATGCGAAGCTACATTCTAGACAAATTTTAGTTCACTTTTATTACACATGTCTGGTGTTTTACAGAGCATGTATATTGCCTTAAAGCATAAATGTGCCAAAGTGCAAATGGCTTGTGATAATCAAGACTCATTTGCTTGATGTCTCCCGTAGACAGTCTTCTAGAGGATCATTTCTGGCTTTGGAGAATTCTGAAAGGAATTAAACACATTTAATCTGTCTAGCATTGGAGGAACTAGAAGCCTCTGGATTCAATTTAGGTAGTAGGTGGCCACCAGGGAATAACAGTGGCTACTACAGTGGCTACTGCACGGCAGGCTTATAAAAACCGCCTCAGGATTAAGCTGAAACAGATTCTTGTTCTTTATGCCAAGTCAAAGAGCCCTTCTTCTTGGCAACTCTCTGATTGGAAAGAACCAAAACCAAAAAGAGACTTGCGCAAAGGTGGTCTTTATCTTTCTTGCTTTTGATTAAGATCTTCATCTGAGTTCTGTGTCAAGGTCCCTAATTTCTTAACAAGAACAAAAACAAAAAAACATAATGACCTAAGGAAAAATGAGGGGGAAAAGAACACTTTTTTTTCTTGTCTGTAGCATAGTAGACATTTATCAGAGCATGTGGATTTCTACCCAGATTTCTGCAGTCAGGAGACCAAGCTAAGCCCACTTCTGAAACTGGCTTTCTGTGTGTTCTGAAAGGGGCATTATCTCTGCCCTGCACTGTTGGCCCTTAGCACTTTTTGTACAATGTCAAGTCCCTTTTCAGAAGCTGAGATTCCTTTATCTGCTTCACTGCTATCACCAACCGGGCTTTTCTGATATCAGGCCATGTTTAATTACCTTCATTAGTAAATGTCCTTAGTGCCCTTTTGCCTAGTGGGGTTGGTTGCAGACAAGATGTCACTTCCCTTTTGCCTAGTGGGGTTGGTTGCAGACAAGATGTCACTTTCTGTGATCTCTGCATCTATTTCCTTAAACATCAGCAAGAATGTAGGAAATAGCCCACAGATCATTTGCCCTGGGCCTCTTTTTAGGCCTAGGAAAGAGAAGACAAACAGTTACCTTGCTACTTAGAATTTACTACCATTTTTTTTTCTTTATTGTCAAAGTGAGATAAAAAGGGGTTATAGTTTCATATGTAAGGTGGTGAGTACATTTCTTACTCAACTTGTTACCCCCTCCCTCATTTTCCCCCGCCTCCTCTCTTCCCCCCTTTTCTTCCCCCCATCCCATGAGTTGTACAGTTGTTTACACCAAATCGTTTTGGAAGTGTTGCTTTTGGAATGGTTTGTCTTTTTATCCTTTGTCTCTTGATTTTGATATTCCCTTTCCCTTCCCTAGTTCTAATACATGGATATACAGTATCCAGGGTACTAAGATCAGGTACAATGATAGCAGGGATAAAACCACGGGAAGGGAATATGATAGAGAGAGAAAAAAAAGGTATTGTTTCACATGGCATGTTGAAAATAATTGCAACAATGGTATACCACTTGTTTCCATAAAGTGGAGTTCATTTCCCTTAGCATCATCTTATGTGTTCATACGGGCATATCTATTGGGCTATTGTGATCTTCTGCTATGACTATCCTGAACATGTACTAATTATTCCCTATGATGGAAACCATAGCGCCCATGTTTCTTTGGGTCTGGCTCACTTCACTTACTATGATTTTTTTCCAAGTCCTTACATTCCCTTACGAATGGGGCAATGCCATTCTTTCTGATAGAGGCATAGAATTCTGTTGTGTATATCTACCACATTTTAATTTATTGAAATTTAGAGACATACTTGGAGATAGTTTTTGTTTGCTTGCTTTTGCATCAGGGATGGCTCTGAGTGCTCAGGGAAGGCAACTGATAGCAATGCTGATGGTTTGGGAGACCCATCCAAAAGATGGATTCCATGCCCTGCAAAAGTCAAAATTCACCCACTAGTGTCTGTTTATAAACAGTTCACAGCTGTTATTTTAGTATACAAATTCAAATATTGGAAAAAAATCACACTAAGTTATTACTGTTTCCCACTCAAAGGGCCCCCAACATGGGAAGGAGGTTGAGAAATATGGTCTGCATTCCAACATGACAAAATTATTGGAAATGAAACAAAAGCTATCTTAAAAAAAGAAAAAAATAGTAAAGCATGTGGATATTCCAGTAAAAATTTTCCAGCTTTATTGGTTGTTGTTATCAGTGTGCACTTTATAGATGCATATTTTTGCAGACTTTGATTAAATTACATACTCATTATTTGGCTTTCAATGAAGAAAAACAGATTTTTATTGCAGAACACACTATTCTGGAATCACAAGATTGTTTTCTGTATTACTGCCTTAAGAGAAGATAATGGGTAGATGCTAGTGGCTCATCTCTGTAATCCTTGCTAATCAGAAAGTTGAGACTTGTGATTGAAGTTTGAAGCCAATCCTGTCAGAAAAAGGTAGGGGGAGTAGATTGTTGAGACAAATATGTTTATCCTAATGTATTAGTTAAAATTAGCTAGCAGCTAACTTATTGTGACTAACTGGTAACAAGATGGTAACTTTCAGTAACCAAACTCCAGTTGAAACACATGTCTACTTACTTACTAGTAAGCTAAATTAATTTATGACAGTGCATGAGTGAGATGGAGAAAGATTTAATCCATTCTACACAATCACTCCGAGACCAAGCATGCTTCATTGTGTCACCCATAGGTTTCCAGGGTACCTAGCCACACATACTTATGGTCATTGGATGATACCAGTTTGCAGAGGATCATTTAGGAGAAGTTCTTACCAGTCATACCTGGAAGTAGCACAGGAGACTCACTCCTAAAACCCTAGGAAAACATTGGAGCTGTGCACCTAGAAAAAGAATAAATGTTAGTTATCAACATTAGGTCTCTCCTCTTTCCAGATCAAGTATCTGAGTTTGGAGAATCTTTTGGGAGGTTGTATAAAATGAGTTTTTACCCCACTCCCATAGATTTTATCTTTCTGGTCAATCAAGACATGCAAGAGAGAAATGAGTCCATGGGCAAAAATAAGACACAGGTGTAGTTTCCCTCAAAAAGTTTCATAAAGATATACACAATGGAATGTTATGCCTCTATCAGAAAGAATGACATTGCCCCATTTGTAAGGAAATGAAAGGACTTGGAAAAAATTATATTAAGTGAAGTGACCCAGGCCCAAAGAAACATGGGCTCTATGGTCTCCCTCATAGGGAATAATTAGCACAGGTTCAGGCTAGTCACAGCAGAGGATCACAAGAGCCCAATAGCTATACCCTAATGAACACAAAAGATGATGCTATGTGAAATGAACTCCATGTTATGGAAATGACTGTTATATCACTGTTGTAATTACTTTCAAAATGCGATGTGAAACCGTAGCTTCTATTATTGATGATCCTTTTGTATCCCCTTCCTGTGGTTGTACCTGCACTATCTCTGTATCTTATCTGAGTACATTGGAAACCATGTATACAGGTATTAGAACTAGGAAACTGAAAAGGAATACCACAATCGAGAGACACAAGGTAAAAAAGACAAATGATTACAAAAGCAATACTTGCAAAACTGTTTAGTGTAAATCTACTGAACAACTCATGGGGGGAAGGGAAATGGAGAGGGGGGAGGGGGGAATGAGGGAGGAGGTAACAAACAGTGCAAGAAATGTATCCAATGCCTAACGTATGAAACTGTAACCGCTCTGCATATCAGTTTGACAATAAAAATTTAAAATAAAAATAAAAATATTGCTTTAGAAAAAAGCAGGACAGGTGGATTTCTTCATGTGGTAAAAAAATATCGAGTAGTCTGTCACACTGGTATCTTTTTGAGCTGGTCCCAACAGTTGCACATGTGAGGGATTGTATCTATCTCTCTATCTGTCTATCTGTCTCTCCATCCTATAGAGAGTTCTACCAGTTCAAATAGTAGATAGATAGATAGATAGATAGATAGATAGATAGATAGATAGATAGATAGATAGATAGACAGATAGATAGATATTTCTTAAGTGAAGGGAGGCATGACATGAGCTCTTTCAGAATTCCCAAGTTTCTAGAACTTCAGAGATCCAGATGTAATCAAGTGTGTCAGTTGAAATTCCTTTTTAAATCAAATTGATTTCTTCTGTGCATTGTGTAAAAGACTCTCAGTATTTAAATAGATGAGACCTCTAGAGTCCTCATGACCGAGAGCACATTCATCAGAGCTCAGGGCCCTAAGAAGAAGGGAAGCCCCACAGTTCCCATGCCCAGGGACTAGGTTTTAGGAATGGATACTTTGGGTATAGGTGGTTTAGTTTCTCCTCTCATTGTCACTCTGCTTGACATTTTATACTGCAGTAACATTGAATTGACGATACTTAATGTAATTATATTATAGTTTACATTCTTAGCTCAGTTCATGACTACACCTATCTAATTAACTTAAGCCACCAAGACTTATCTCAAGGTACTTTGTCTCTCAGGATTCAGGCTGAAACAAACTGTCTCTGCTTTGTGAATTGCTGGCATCCATGCCTACTTCGGTGTCCAAACCTGTTCCTGAATCTCTAATAGGGCAGGGACTTATAATCCCATATCTAGGACAGTTAGTGTCTAGCATCATCCATAGACTATAAGTTACTGAACTGTGTTTGCTTTCCCCCTGAATTTCTTCTAACATAACTACAATTCTACCTATAAGGTCAATTGAGTACCACTGATAGCATCACTTTCATATTTGAAAAGCTCTGATGTGTTCACCAAATGATAATAGCTTACAAATGCTTGCCTTCCTCAGATACCTGTCCTGTGCCAAGCACTAGGCCACACTCTCAGTTTTGTTTGGTATTAAGAGCCTTCCTGGCATTCCTATGAAGTAAACAGTGCTCAGGCTCTATGCTTGACATATAATGGGCAGATAATACTGGGTAAGAAAAGCAAGGCTAGGGGCTTGGCTTCAGCTTATTCAATAGATACGGGCAGCCTGACTTCAAAACCAGCAAAGGCTGAGACCCAATTAACTGGTGAAGCATGGATTGCTGAATTGAGCACATTAGTTGTAATGTGAAAAAAATAAGTATTGAAATTTGAGTTTCAGACCCCAAGTAAAAATTCCCAGACTTCCAAATCTGAGGTCTGGCCCTTTGCCCTTCTTCCCCAAATAGGGATAATGGTGAAGGGTTGACAAAGGAGTTTTATCACATGGCTTGAGCAGCCATAGGACGACAGGACTTGGGTTCATCTTCAGCCATCTTTTGGATACAGATGCTAGCTGTATGTTTACATAGAAAAATAATTAAAGGAAAGCTGTGGAAAGGATGCATGGATAACAGGCCAAGTCCACAGATGTGTTCTGGTAGACAGAAGTGAAGTTAGAGATGGTCTTAGGTAGTCTGATAGTAAATTGTCTCAATTGGTCAGATGGGGGCCTTGTTAAAATGTGACATTGATTCCTATCAGGTGCTCCTGTCTCCTCTCTGCTCCTTCATAGCATCCAAGAAGGCTGTAGAATAATTGCAGGAGAAAATGGCTCAAAAGACACAGATGAAAAATGGAGACAGGGATGTTTAGATTTTATACTGCATTTAGTTAATTTGTGAGCCCAAGTAAGACATTAGTGCCCTTCAACAAAAGCAACTTTTATGTACAACAAAGTTATGAAAAAATAGAAAGTCTGAGTACATAATTTGGACCAAAATCTGAAATACAGGCAGGGTGACTAGACAGATGAATAAAGAACAGGTACCAAAAAAATCCTCTTGAAGCCAAGGTGGTTCTGTGAGTCAAGAAATTCCCTGCTTGTGCCTGGGTTCTCTGTAGAACCTGCTGAACTCCTGGACTAGCCCCAGTGTGCTCAACCAACCCTGGCCATCTGGCTAAAGTGGAAAATAAAGTGCAATTTCTTAGCTATGACATATTTTATTTCTTGACTAATTATTTTACAAAGTTCTGCTTTATAAGCAATCTAACAGATGGCAGAACTGGACATACCTATGGAGACCACATTCCACATTGTTATGGTTGCCTAAAAGTTCACCCTGTTAACAATGTTTCCACGTCACTCATCCTCATATGCATTCCCACCAGGAGAACACAGTCTTGGTTAGTAATTTAAGAAGAATACAGGAGTACAATTTACCAGGGATTTGCCCTTTCCTTTTTGTGTACTGTTGTTCTCATATTGGTGACCAAGGGACACAAGACAGTTAAGCTGCATGTGGCACATTAAATATTTTTATTTATACATGCTTTGAGTATGATTCTTTCTTTGTTACTCCTGTCACTTCATGTGAATGAACATATATTTTATGTAATTCTTTTTACTGTGTGTTCTTTCTAGCTAATTATAAATTTACTATATAACACTTCAGGAAATGGAACAATCAAAGTAATGACACCGTAAGGATTTGAATGCCAAGCTTGTGTTAACAGCTACAGTTAATGTGCATTAATGCTACAGGTTAATGGCAGATCAGCATCCAAATCCACTAACTGCCTGGTACTCTATATAAATATTTGCTTGCAGTGCTATGTATTAAGTCCACAATTTATATGTTGTGCATGCTACAACAACAACAGACTAGAACACTTACAACAGAGATTATGTGACCCAACAAGCCTAAAATATCTGGTGACTAATACAGAAAAGAGTCTTTAAAACTTGATATAGACTTATTTGTAGAGTCCTAACGTTTTTTCTTTTTATCTTATCTATAGGTAGCTGTACAAAGGAGTTGCCATTTAACAAGCAGTTTATGAATAGAATATATCTTAGTCAGTGTCACCCCTTTCAACATTCTCAGCTATCCCTTCCCTAACCACCCCTTCCCTCACTCTTCTTAATTTTGTAGGATATACATTGGATTCTTGGCTGAATTCACCCCCTAATTAACTTTTTCTATATTCACTATTAAACTTAGCCCAGGAAATGTATCAAATATGCTTGCTCAAAAGCATACTGACGTTATAACACCCAGAATTTAAATCAAAATACTCTGACTGAATTGACTGTGTGTAAAAATTTATCTCAAAATGAAAAAACAATGCTTTAGGAAACTCTGAAATGTCATAAACTGAGGAAAAACTATCTCTTCTCACTTTTTCCCAACCAAATGCTGTTTCTCTATTAACTATATATGTGTTTCCACCAAGAACAAATAAGTCATAGAATGGCTTCTTTATCCAAATGGTGACATTTTGGGGCTTTTATAAGAAGTTAGATGTTAGGTAAAAATACAACATACTTTACCTTCCAAAGAGACAGTGCTTCTGAGGGTAAGGAAATGAATTCATCTGTGTAACTAATAGGCTACAAAAAGAAGTCGAGATTGCAAACATTAGAAGAAAGCATTTGGGCTTGTAGGTATGTGCCTATAATAGATATGAGACCCAAAGCTCTATGAGGCCAGTAACAACATCTGTAACCCAAGACAAGGTATTTGAACCTCATCGTGTATTTGCTTCACTTTTCCAAAAGAATGTGCCAAACATTTCATAATGAGAGATGCTTTATGATAAAGTTTTTCAATGTGCCAGTTTTGGAGACAATGCCATGCTTATTGCACCAAGGAAAAGAGCTTCAGCTCACTCAGCTTTTTTTGGCGAGTCCAGGGTCTTGAACTCAGGGCCTGAGCAGTGTCCCTGGCTTCTTTTTGCTCAAGGCTAGCACTCTGCCACTTGAGCCACAGTGCCACTTCTGGCTATTTTCTACATATGTGGTACTGGGGAATTGAACCCAGGGCTTCATGTATGTGAGGCAAGCACTCATGCCACTAGGCCATATTCTCAGCCCACAACAGGTACTTTTTAAAAGCAGCCTTTCTAGGCCACCATTCACAGCCATCCAAGGAAGCAGTAACAATGGAAATGCTCTTTTTTTTTTAAATTAATAAATGTATTTATTGTCAAAGTGTTGTACAGAGGGGTTACAGTTTCATATGTAAGGCTGTGAGTACATTTCTTATCAAACTTGTTACCACCTCCCTCCTTTTTTTCCTACCATCTCCCCTCCCTAATTCCCACCCCCCGAGTTGTACAGTTTGGTTTATAGCATATTGTCTTCTAAGTATTGCTCTTTCATTGGTTTGCCTTTTCCCTTTGTCTCTCCATTTTGATGTTCCCTTCCCTAGTTACAATAAACATATATACATTACCCAGAGTACCAAAATCAGTTACAGTGACATCAGGGGTAAAACCATGGGGAAGAAGGACAAAAGAAAAGGGCATAATTTCACTTGCCATGTTGAAAATAAGAACAACAATGATAAACCACTATTTCCTTAACTTGAAGTGAGCCAGACCCAAAGAAGCATGGACTCTATGATTTCCCTCTTTGGCCATAATTAATACATGTCTAGGATAGTCGTAGCAGAAGATCACAATAGCTCAATAGCTACATATGAATACATAAGATGATGCTATGTGAAATGAACTTTAAGTTATGGAAATGCTCTCTTTCTCTGGGCCCTCAGCCACTTCGCTTATAGGGAGTGGAGGACTGGCAATGAGATTAAAATGCCTATGAAAATAGAAACAGGAGGCCCTTCATCCGTATATTTTAAGCCCGTAAGTTATTTTATCCCAAGTAGGTTTATAACTAAATCCAGAAAAATGCTTAGGTTTGGGTTTTTTGGAGGAATTTTAGTAATCTGTAGAATCTACTTAATTGTTACCATTTCACCTATACAGATGGTTGCCATCCTAACCATATTTACTGGGGGAGAAAATCAGGTTGTAATGTAATTTACTGGAAGTTTGCAAGGGCATTTGACTTGAGTGTCATTAATAACATGGTAATGTGTTGACACCTTTCACTATTTTATTCAATTAATTTAATACCAGGCATTATAAAGGATTAGATAGTCAGGTTCTACTCTTCCTTTACATTCAGTTTTTTCATTTGTCTGAAGTTTCTTGCTTTATGCCACCTCTTTTTTTACTTCACAAAACAGGTACTTATCTTTTCTTGAGAATTATATCTATTTCTGTTCATGTTAGTGTTTTCTCACTCAATCTTAAAACATTTGAAAACATTTAAAATAGGAATTTAAAATTTTAACTTTTACTTTGTTATTATGAAAGTAACATTTTCCGCTGATACCAGGCTTGACCTAGGAGAATAACACTCCTATGGGTCATGGTGGGCTCTGTGAATGGAGGATGACAGAAGACCATAGAAGCCTGCATCCTCTTTCCTTGGTTCAGAATCTTTATAGACCTAAGTACAGATTTTTGTTTTCCTGAACAGAAGTGAATCTTGTTTCAACCAGATGTTCACAATGCTAAGAATTCAGTCTTTCCTATCACACATACCAGAGTGCAGTGTCTAAATAGCATTTCCACTTAAATTCTACTGAACCCCCATCCCACACACTTTTAAAATCCTGTTGTTTCTCTTCCACAATCTATGTGGTGCATTTCTTTTTTCAACAAACGTTTCAGTACATTTATTTCACTTGCTCTGATGGTCTCTGATTTATCTTTTGGCTTTGCTTAACTGAGTCTGTGACCCTGGACAAATCATTAACCTCTTTGAAGGGCAGTAGTCAATAGAGTGGGAAGCATAACAACCATTGGAAGGGCTTTTGTTTGGATTACATGAGGTGCCATGTGGGAAAGTAAGTACTTAATGTGACTCCTCACAGATAATGGGGTAAAATTGCATTTCCTTCTTTCACTCTCTCAGAGCTGAAAATGGTATTTGGCACCCAGTAAGCATTTCTTCAAGATTTGTGGACTGGTAGATAAATGTGTTCATCACTCCCTGAAACAGGCTGCTAGATGGTAGATTCTACCTGAAATACAGTTTTCTGAGATATTTACTTGAGATTACAGAATTCCAATTTATTCATATATGTGTTTTATTTCATCTTTTGTTTTAATTTCATCTCATTTTGATTTAACAACCAAATACCCCAAGGTAGATTTGTGCCATTGTTCTCTGAATCAATTTCAAATTGTTAAAAGTCAGTGAGATTTTAACAAGTAAAGCCAGAACTAGAGCTTTAATTGCTATTAACCTCCTCCTAATTCTCATATAATTAAATCGCCCTTAAAAAGTTACAAATCATGGAAAAATATGTTGTTACTTGTAATATTAGTATTCTAAAAACCTAATTCCTTGCCTATTTTAATGATCATTTCCAATTTATGCCCATTCTAAACATTAGCTAAAATAGATTTTCTTTGCTTTCCTTTGATAGTTAAATTTCTTTGGGAAGTGAACATCGTAAAGGTTGACAAGTACATGAAAATTTCCAGATCCATTCTATCTCCAGAATTTTAGAATCCAAATAAAGATTTCTTCTTGAATTGTTCATGGTCTTCAGAAGTGAGACCATGAACCCAAAGACCTTGAAGATATTTTTGGTCTCTGTAATTCTCAACCTACATGTTGTAATTTGTGTGTTTAAGTAAAGCATGAGGGGATTGCAAAGATGTATAATTTCGAAAATTCACATAACATGATCCTTTATCAAAATATCTAAATTTGAACCCTCACTTCAGGATTTTTGCCATATAACACAGTTGAACATCAGCAGAAGAGCCCATCCCTGTGCGTCAGTCATATGCTTTGTCTTGGGCTGCGGTAGCCACTAGATGTTTCTACCTTGTAATTGCAACCAGTGAGGAAAGGCCATCGCAAAGAAACTGTTGTGTGTTCTCACACAGTGTCTTACTTCTTGATTTAATGGCTTTCTGATGCATCTTTGACAGCATTATCTAACAGGAATTTAATACGATTCCATCATGATGAGAAGACTAACCCTGACAATCATTCTCAGAGACAGGACAAGACATTTTTCTCTTCCTTTTAGTATCAATTACTGATATGGAGTGTGAGGTTATCTAAATCACATTTCTTAATTGACAAGTCTTGTGCTATGACTGTCATCACTGAGATGATATTCAATGCTAATTTTGAATGGATACTTTCGATCCATCTGATACATTGATGGTCCGAAGAACTGAGCAGAACCAGAAGTTGTAAAACTATTTCTGATCTCAAGTAGGAAAGGATAATCAAACAAAACATAAACAGCTGTGATTCACATGGTGTTCAAGTGTGTTGTATGCACATTAGTAAGTGAATGAGGCAGGCCAACACGAGGTACAGTCATTGTCCCAAGGGAATGAATGGCTGCTGTCACATGCATGATTGACATTGCTGTGTTACAGTATAAGCTATCTTGCAGATCTTTCTATTTACAGTTGTGATACACTTAGGCCTAAATGTTGGCAACTTACTGGAGTATTTTTGGAACACTCCTGACCCATCAAAATGTATTTGTATTTGCAACCTTGGATCCGATTTGGATCCATTGGGAACTTTGAAAAAGAAAGGATAAACAGGATGGCATGGTTTTCTCTACATACAGCATGAGCCAAGCTACATGCTTTTCTTTTTTTGTTTCTGATTACATAAAAGAAATTCTTATATTCCTGGGCTGGGGATATGACCTAGTGGTAGAGTGCTCGCCTCGTATACATGAAGCTCTGGGTTTGATTCCTCAGCACCACATATATAGAAGAAAGCCAGAAGTGGCACTGTGGCTCAAGTGGCAGAGTGTTAGCCTTGAGCAAAAAGAAGTCAGGGACAGTGCTCAGGCACTGAGTTCAAGCCCCAGGACTGGCAAAAAAAAAAAAAAGACAAAACAAAAGAAATTCTTATATTCCTATCTTTATCACAGTAGGTTATCATGCAATAAATATATCCAAGACTATCAAGTAATATGTAACCACAGAATAGGTAGTGCTTATATAAAATTCAATTGCATATTTTTCTATAATTCAGACTTCCAGCAAAGTACATTTTACCTTCAGGATGGACATATTTATTAACTTTCAAAATACAATTTATGTATATGCATATATGTATGTATACACAAATACACACACATTTTTATATATATATATATATTGCTTTCTGGAACACACTCAGAATCCACACAAATCCACAGTTTATCCCACTCTACAGTGTTGGTAGTTATGCAATTAAAAATGGTCTGGAAAGCCAGGTTTCTTCATGTGGAAGCATTCACAACTTTCTAAATAAATCTTTCTTGATCTTGAACAGCATTTTTGCATTTCAAAGGCTTTTGCGTGTTATATTATTTTAGGCCTATAAGATATTCTGTAACTCATCAATTCTGTAAAATTGAAAATGGAGCACATTTGTGCAAGATTAAGCTGTTCTCGCTCATTTTATAGGGATGATTTGAAATATTCTATCCTGACAACCATCCCATGCCTTTGCTCATGTCATTGATTTTCTTAAACAGTACTTTCTCCTTAGCCCACATGTTTCAGTGTTCAGATATAATACCAGTTTTTCTTCTGGGTATTTTATGATGTGTGATATACAAAGTGTACATCTCTATTTGCCTTGGCTTGCTCTGTGTATTGCCACCTTACCTCTTATCATGGTACACACTTCTGAGATGGATAGCTCTTCCATCATTGTACCTGTCTGGCTGGATGAAGCTCTAAGTAAATAATTAGGGGAAGAGCTGAGGTCAGGGGGAATTAACATTCTAGGGTTTTAGGTTTTTCTATTATTATTTTTGATGCATGTGCGTATGCGTGCGTGTACAGGTGCACCCTGAACAGAGGCTCCTTGCAATTGCTTGGGTTTTTCTCTCAAGACTTGCACTCTATCATTTGAGTCACACCTCTGCTTCCAGCTTTTTACTGGTTAATTGGAGTTAAGAGTTGGCTCAGATTTATCTTCCTGAGCTGGCTTTGGTCCTCAGATCTCACTCTCCTGAGTAGCTGATTACAGGTGCGAGCCACTGGTGCCTGGCTATAGAGCTGTGTTTTATATCATATGCATCAAAGACAGATATATGTGGTTTGGGCTCCCATCTTAAATCATCTACTACCTGTGTGACTTTAGAAATTTTACTCACCACTCAGCATAAATTTTAGCATTTAAAGACAAGATAATAAAACAATTTTACATATTTGTTAGAAAGTATTAATAGTGAGAAAATCTTTAGCAAGAATCATGGTAGAAGTAACTTATGTGCATGTAGAAATAGCACAGTAAAATCTTGGTTTAATTAATACATCTCTTAAGAAAAAAAAACTTGGTAGAATGCCTGACATGGCATGGGTGTGCAGGTTAGTGACCTTTCCTTTATCTCCTCTGTTACTTTAACCATTCCTGACATTGCTCTTCTTTCTGACTGTGGATTCAACTATCTAGTCATTCCTCTTTAATTCAGCCTTGTAGCTTGAGCTTGACTTTGTGTCAAAGGTGAAAAGAGCCAGGCTGTGAAGCATAATACATTTGGAATCAGAGTTGGATTTTGTGTCTGTAGACCTGGGACCATGGGCAAGTTTCTTGGGTTACTTGAAACTCGGTGTCTTCTCTTAAGTGGGAATGATCAAATATGGTCTGAGGATTAAATGAGCAGATGTATGTAAAACACCCAAAACACTGCCAGATGTGGTAAATGGTTGAGAATTGAATAAATGAAAACTACTGTGGAGATTCTGAAGAAGGATGTAAGCTGAGTTTAGACAGAGATGCAGCAGGGATAAAGATGTGGACCAGATTATTGGTATATTCTGTAAATGTTAGCATTGAATTAGGGCATTTAGGTTAAGATGGGAATATGACATTTTATAGCACAGGATTCAGAGGTGTTTAAAGTGCAAGTACTTGCTTAAACATAAAATTGAATTCATTTCCAATGCATAATGTGTTTCCTTATACATCCCTGTCCAGCCAGCTGATATATTATCTGAAAATAGTTCATAGGACTCAGTCTATACCCACATAACCCGTATACTTCTTCGTTCCTTCCTTCCTGCAAGTTTGGAGGCTGTCTTTCCATAATATGCCACGTGGCTGCATCGAGGACAGTCTGTACTCTCCCTGGCATAGCACTCTTAGATTAAAGGTCTCCAAACTGTTTCTGTCCAAGGCTACATAGGAAATGATCATTAGGTTTTATGGACCACATGTGGTGCCCTTATAATATCCTGGTTGATATTTTAAGTAACACTCTGAAAATATAAAGGCCATTCTTAAGGGAAAATAGTCCACTGATCATACTGACCTACTAACTATATAATTTGTGGACTCTGGCTCCAGATCATAGAATAGAGAAAGCAGTGAGATTGACTTTGAAATAGCAAAGTACTGATATCTTCACTATTTTTTGTTGTTGTTGTTCTACTCCTGGGGCTTGAACTCAGGGCCTGGCTGCTATCCCTGAGCTTTTGTGCTCAAATCTACCACTTTAGCCACAGCTCTACTTCTGGCTTGTAGGTTGTTAATTAGAGATAAGAATTCCTGCCTAGGCTGGTTTTAAACTGTGGTCCTCAGCCACCTGAGGAGCTAGAATTACAGATAATGAGCTACCAGCGCCCAGATTCAATCAATTGAAAAAATATTCAAGATATTACATTCGTTTTTTTCTTTTTTGCTTCTATGGTACAACTATACATTCTAGTTGGTTTTTTAGTCATTTGGTAGTGAGATCTCGTCATACTGCTCTTTCCCATTGAGAGTTGATGAGGAACGGTTTAAAGCAGATGGAGCACAGACTGCAGACATGAAAAACACAGAAGAAAGAGCTGTGTGAAAGAAATATTTAATCATAACATGAAAAACTCCTAGTGGCAACTTTTCCATTATGTTAAATTCCACTCATTTCTATGCATTCTGAGGATGTGTTTAAACACAAAGGTTGTAATTTTCCTTCTTTATACCGTCTACCATGGATTTTGGATTTTGTCTTTTGCAGGATTATGACTTGAGCCAACTCCAGCAGCCTGATACTGTGGAGCCTGATGCCATCAAGCCTGTAGGAATCCGACGACTCGACGAGAGACCTATTCATGCTGAACCACAGTATCCAGTCCGGTCTGCAGCCCCACACCCCGGGGACATCGGAGACTTCATTAATGAGGTACAGAGAGAGACTCATTTTCTTTATAAGCCTTTTTATTTTAATATTATTATTTTTATGTACCAGTGGGCACTGTCCCTGATCTTTTGTGCTCAAGGGTAGCACTCTACCACTTTAGCCACAGCTTCACTTCTGGCTTAGACTTTTCTGCCCTGTCTGGCTTTGAACTATGATCCTCAGATCTCAGCTTCCTGAGTAGCTAGGATTGTAGACATGAGCCACCAGCACCCGGAAAGGTGTTTTTTTTTTTTATTTTAAAATAATGGTTAGCTCTATGTAGCTCTATGTAGACTGTAGGTTGCTTAAGATATAGCTATGTGATTCATTAAGACATACTTTTCCTATATTTCTTCTTATCTGAAAGCAAATATGGCTACAGTAACAGAACAAATTTAATTATAATAACCAATACAAAAGAGTTAATTTATATTCTGTGTTTCTAAAATGAAAGTCATATATTCTCAGTATTAGTCACACTATATCCAGAAAGAACTTTTTCCTTAGATTGTAAGTAGTAAGCTAACTATTATTATAGGGTATAATAATTCCCTTGAAGTTTTCTGCATTCTACCCTTTGCATTTGACACTTGGTCAGGATTCAGGGCCTATCCAGTGATTCTAATGAAGGAAATCAGTTGGAAAAGCTGTTGAATTAAACATTATGTAAGTAATTTAGATACTTACCTAGTTCAAGAGTATTAAGAGCCTCAGTAAGAGGAAGTTAATTCTCTGTTGAATGTAACAGATATAATTTTCACTGCCAAAATTATCTCATTGCTGACCAAGAATTCTACCACATTTAATAATTAAGTGTTGGAGTAAAAATATGTATGCTGTCTTTAGATCATGACTTACGTTTTACTGCACTTCTCTTCTTTTTTTTTTGGCCAGTCCTGGGCCTTGGACTCAGGGCCTGAGCACTGTCCCTAGCTTCTTCCCGCTCAAGGCTAGCACTCTGCCACTTGAGCCACAGCGCCGCTTCTGGCCGTTTTCTGTATATGTGGTGCTGGGGAATCGAACCTAGGGCCTCGTGTATCCGAGGCAGGCACTTTTGCCACTAGGCTATATCCCCAGCCCCTGCACTTCTCTTCTTGAATTGTTATTGTTAGTACAAGACAGCAGTATACATTTGTATTGACTGAATATATAACAGGTGTTGTGTCCTCTAGATGCTTCTTCAATATCTTGAAGATAAGAATGGTAATCACCTAGTAATCCTAGCTACTTGGGAGACAGAATAGGAGGAATAGGATTCCAGGGAAGCCCAGGCAGAAAAGATTAGACCTTTTCTCAACCAATACCTGATACATGTCTGCTATCCTAAGCAATGTGGGAGGCTAAGATTTTAAAGACTGTGGCTTCAGGCCACCACAAGGGAGAAAAGTCCATGAGACTGTCTCAACAGAAAAAAGCTGGACATGGTCAATGTTGTCATTCTAGCAAGCAAATGGGCAGGGAGCAAGACCCTTTCAAGACCCCTTCTCAAAAATAACAGCAAAAATCAGCCAGGGGCTTGAATCAACATTAGAGAACCTGCTTATTAGCAAGCATGGGACATTGAGGTCAAACTTCAGTACCATTGGGGGGAAAAAATCAATCAGTCTTCGTGCAGTATAAAATGTAATATAGCAGTTACATGTGGCCTAGGAGCAAGCACTGATAAGCTTATTTCCAAATATTCACTAAAATACTCATATATGTAAATAAAAGCTCAAGGTTTTAGAGTATTTAGAGCTTGTAGGAATTTTTGAAACAAAGTTGGAATATTTATATACGTCTGTGATTGTCCATTACTGTCTGTTCCTGAGTGATCTGCTACTTTCTGAACATATGTATTGTCTTTTCTTAAGTATCTAGGAGGAAAAAGATTAACAGTATGCCAGTATCTCCTTTTATCTACCAAAATATGCTCTGACTTTCTCAGTTCTTGTTCATATATGGATCTGCTTGGAGAATTTTCCAGAAAGATATAAAGGACTTAAATCCTTTAGTCTGTGTAGAAGTTCCTGATGATTTTCATCTAATTTTATGCTCATTATTATGAGGAATTGTTCATGGTTTATTCCTGTGATCATCAGCTTTCAAGATGTAGTGAATCTCTTGATCGTAGGTGTAGGATCTAGGTTGTTAAAAGCAAAAACCTTGGCTTCAATATAAATCAGCTAATACTTGTTGGGTACTTGTCTGTAATCTGTGGAATTCAGTTCCGTTCTTTAAGCCCCTCCCCTTTTTCTTAGTGATAAAAATTAAGACCTAAGCAATTTATAAGACTGTTTACAATTTGATTCCTGCCCACTTCCCTTGCTTTCCCCATTCTCTCTCACTATTTCCCCTAGTGAGTGATTTGCCAGTTCAATGAGAGGATCACACTTTGAACAAACAGTAACATCTCGAAAATCTCAAAACCCAACCCTTCTTAACCATCTACAGCACCTCCCTCTCCCCCTTAAGCTTGTAAGGATTCTGTATTAACATCTCTATGAAGTCATTCTTGGAATGTCTAAGAAGGGCTTACACAATATCCAGCTATCTGGCATGTAACTGTCAATATTTCTTCCTCCCAAGGAAGTATGAGAGTTCTCTCTACAACAAAGACTATTTCTTGTTCATGTTTCTGTACAGTAAGCATCTAGTACATTACTGGCTTCTTAGACTTGGTTATTTCTAGGAATTTAAGTACTGTGGCCATTGTGTAGGGCATAAAGCTCTAGGCACCACAGAATTTGCATTTTAATGAGATTCAGCAGAAACCAAATCTGGAACCTCCTATTGTAGTGCTGGTGAGAACATTCAGAAAACAAAAATATGGTTTAAAAAAAGTGTTATTCTACATTTGTGTTTTAGTGTGTCTGTGTGTGCTCATTGATTTTTTTTTTTGCAGTGATTAAATTTTCTCAGTAAATAGAGCAGAGCATCTAGGTAAGATTCAGTTCTAATAACTACCACAGTAGAAAGAGATACAGTAGGAATTTTCATTTGGAAATTATTTTCTCTGAAACAGTGCTTTGGTTTGGCACTTAAAAAGTATCTTGAAATTATAACAAAACATATATTATTACTTACATGAAAGTTTCAATCCAAACAACTGGTTGCAAATTCATTTCCATTATATAATCCGTTCAAAATTTGAGGATCACCTGCATGCATATGTTAAGAATAACTTGTTTTTAAATATTAAGCTGGGTTTAGGACTAGCCACTCAGCAAATCACTAGTGAATATCTCCGGGGCATAATTTAACTCTGCCAGTAGTATGTGAATTGAAAAAAGTAAATTGGACATGCATATCTTCCCTACTTTGCTTCCAGGGCAATCTTTGTATAGATAGTTCTTGACTTATGATACTTCAACTTAGAATTGCTCAAATTTACATTGGTGCAAAAAATGATTACATTCGGAGAAATTGTACTTTCTAATTTTGAATGTGTATGTCTTCCCAAGCTAGGAATAAATACTACAGTGCAATACTGTCTGGCATGCATGAGAGCAAAGGAGAAAAGAACGGAGACCACAGTAGTTTCTTGTTGCTAAGCTACTGTGTTCAATAGGTTTAGGTATATGAAGTACATTTTTGACCTGTAATATTCTCTCCTTACCCTTCATTGATCAAGATGTAACTGCATCCTAAGCTGAGAAGCATCTGTTCAGCCAGTCATAGGAAGCACCTTGTCTGGCTTGTTACTTGCTTTCCAGTCGCAACTCAGCACCTCCCTAAACTGCATCTTGTAGGACCAACAACAGAGGCCAACAGGCCAATGACTATTTGTATGCCACAGTGTCAGTTTGCTGTCTGTTCTTCCTGCAGTTTGTCTTCTTTGCAGTTTGTTCTCCCTGCCTCAAGTTCACTTCTCCTTCATTCTAAAGGAAGCCTTTACCAAGCTAAGAAGGGCCAGGCACAAAAAGTATGGGCTTGGTGGCCTCCAGTGGATCCCATCTTACCTTGAGCTCACTTCCCTTGAGAGCCCTACCCTGAGCTCTTCTATGGTCCCAGGAAGAGATGTTTATCCTTGCAGGGTAGTATGGGGCACCTTGGTATGAGGAATGAATGAATGAAGTGTTGATTTGACAGTTATCCCCCAAATGGCATGAAATTCATGAAATTGAATGTGATTCCAAGATTTAGAAATTCAAAGGAAAGGGGTAGAGGACCATAGACAATGCATACCCAGAAATGCCTCTACAGCTGGAGATGGAAAGAAGCTCTAAGGAAGTTAAAATGTTAACAACCAAAAACAGAGTTCTAGGTCAGTTCTGTTGGTAAGTTCAAGGCACTAAAAAGTTACTGAAAGATACAAAATACTCAGAAGCTCCATGCTGATTCTTTCATCCAAAGTACTGGTAAAGACTTGCTCTGAAATCTTCCTTAGCTTGACAGACAAAAATAAATAGATATCAAGTTTTAAAACAGATGAAGGCACATAGAAAGAACTCAAGCACACTTTGTAAAAACACTGCAAATGCACACAAATTTATTTATCTCCAGGTCTTATTTGATTTAGCAATGTACCAAATGTTCCAAAGGAAGAAGAATATAGTGGTGATTATAATTGGAGTGCTTTTATAGATGTAAGGAATAGGAAAGCTCATGAGAACATTTTCTAGTTTGTTTATTTAAATAACGGATAGATGTTGCCTTGAATCTTAAAAATAACATTTCTAGTCAGGCAGGTAGAGTGAAAACAAGTCATATGTTTTTGAATTGCAATTGCAGGATTTTGCTTTATTTTGAGTTTTCAAACTTGACCTTCAGAGAGTGAGTGAGAAGTTGTAACAAATTCATTAAATCTCAGCCCTACAGTAGACATAGAATGTCTCCAATCACATTAACAATTATGTAAATCCCCTTATCTCAGAGGTATTAAAAGCCAAGTACAGGGCTGGGGATATGGCCTAGTGGCAAGAGTGCCTGCCTCGGATACACGAGGCCCTAGGTTCGATTCCCCAGCACCACATATACGGAAAACGGCCAGAAGCGGCGCTGTGGCTCAAGTGGCAGAGTGCTAGCCTTGAGCGGGAAGAAGCCAGGGACAGTGCTCAGGCCCTGAGTCCAAGGCCCAGGACTGGCGCAAAAAAAAAAAAAAAAAAAAAAAAGCCAAGTACAAGCTGAATGCCCATGGCTCACACCTTTATTCCTAGCTACTTAGTTAGCTGAGATCTGAGGATCAGAGTTCTAAGTCAGCCCAGTCAGCAAAGATTGAGAGACTATTATATTCAGTTAACCGCCAGAAAGCCAGAAGTGGAGCTGTGCCACCAGTATCCTTGAGCTAAAAAGCTCAGAAACAGCATCCAGACCCTGAGTGCAAATCCCAGGACTGGCAAAAAAAAAAAAAAAAGTTCATCCATCTGTTAAAAACCTGACTTGTGATTTTTACTGTTTAAAAATAAGTGATAGGTTCTTTTAGAATAATTTGCTGAAACTACTGAGGTTTAAACCGTCTATATTTCTCCAAATAATTATAATTTTTTTGTAAAATATCACATTCCACTCTTATACAAGTTGGTTGAATTCAAATCTAGCTGTCTTACTTCAAAGCTCTGTTACCTTGCTCAAGGATTTTACCTCTTAAATTTCCAATTTTCTTGTTTTTCTTTTTTCTTATTTATTGTCAAAGTGATGTACAAAGAGTTTACAGTTTCATACATTAGGCCTTGGGTACATTTATTGTACTGTTTGTTACTTCCTCCCTCATTCCCCCTCTCCACTCCCCCTTTTCCTCTCCCCCCATGAGTTGTACAGTTGGTTTACACCAAATGGTTTTGCAAGTATTGCTTTTGTAGTCGTTTGTCTTTTTATCCTTTGTCTCTGGATTTTGATATTCCCTTTCACTTTCCTAGTTCTAACTCTAAATTTCCAATTTTCTTAGTTGTGAGATGGGGATAAATTGCAGTTGCAAAATTTCAGTGAGAACTTAATGAGATCATGTAAGGTAAAATTCTTAATTATAATATCAGTTATACAACAAATTCTCTTAATTATTATGAGTGCCATATTCATGAGTATTACAGGTAAGCTACCTTTTAGATCTAAAATATTTTCTACTGTCCTCAAATTTTAAGTAAAACAGTTGAGATCTCCTTCCAAAAAGGTGCTTTAAGCAAAATGAAATGTCTGATGTCAGACTTGAAAAGGAGCAGTAATGGAATTTAATTCTACATAGTGTTATATAGTGTAATGCATATGTAATGCATATATTTTAAACCTCTACTCTAAGTTCTTCTGAATAGAATAAATTTAAATATGAACTATATGCTGATGGGAGTGTGGGGGGGGTGGTTAAACCTAGGAAAGCAATGCAAAGTTACCTTGTAGATAGCTGTCAGACATCTGTCATTCTTGGAAAGCAGGACATGGGTACAAAACAGCTTACAAAAAGTATGTCACAATTTAGCTCCAGCCAAACATGAAAATAAAACAAGGGTCCAGAGGTCCAGAGAGATAACAAGAATGACTCTCAGTCATGGTTGAGGAAGAAAAATCCATGGAACAGAAGTGATATTTTTAATGAGATTTTGAATGGGTAGATGAATGATTGATGGGTATTAATTAAATGGGGGAAAAAAAACTACTAGGAGGAGCACATTTCCAAAAGAGTAGATCACTTATTTTCTTAAAAGGAAATGAATACCCATTAACAAGGTGAAACCTAAGCATATACCCCTTTCCAGTATAGGAGAAGAGTACATGATTTGGTTGGGAGTTGGGCATAATTGAAACAGCACTGGACCATGTTCTACTGTCACTCAGTGTTCTACTAAAGAGTTTTGATTTTATCCTGTATTTTACTTGAACTTCAGGCAGTTGAAAAACACTGCCTAGTTTCATTTTTTCCTCTCTGCATATTTCTTCTAGTACTTAAATTTTAATCAACTTTAAACTTGTCATGAAAAGTTGAAAACTGTCTTGCCTTGCCCATAGAGAAGCTCAGACCTTATGTAGGAAACAGTGCTCCAAGCTATAGAAAACACTTGGTGCTTTATCTGAGGGAGTGCCATTAAATTGGTGATATAAGCCAAAGTAGTTTGTATGAAAGGAACAGGAAAAGAACTGAAGATAGGAAGGCCAGTTAGTCAGTATCTTTTTTTTTTCTTTTTTTTTTTTTTGCTCTTCTCTACTCAGGATATAATGAGGATCTGAGCCACAGTAATGGCAGTAAGACTACAGAAGACAGAATGTAAGGGGATCAATAGACCTCTTTCTTCTTGTATCCTCATATGTTCCTCACTGAAGGATGTGGGGTTTTATTGGCCCCATAAAAGCATGTATCCACCCATAAAGCAGAGGATCAGAAGTCTATAAATATCACCTCAGCAAGAACATAGCCACAGCTTGTTCAACTCTGCAGAGGAGCCTCCAACTACAGAAAAAAATTATAAATATATCCAGATAAATTTATCTAGAGTTCAAGATCTGCCTCTCCAGGACAGGTGAAACAAGAAGCAGACTTTTATGAATATAGTCAAAACCTAGAGAAAAACACTCAGCTAGTTTGTAAATCTGGCAACAGTACATTTTGCATCATGAGAAAAGGTGTCCATATCTAAGAATACAATAATCCCATAAGGGAAGACCAGAAGGCTCTGTCGGCCCAGATTCATTCTGCATTCCTTCTGATTGTGCTCCTGTTGCTTGTCAGTTTCTTAGGACTTCGACTATGATCTTTTTAGAATTACTAAAATATTGCCAAGAATTTCTATAATGCCACACTCAGAAGCATCTTATTTTAGTTTCCAATAAGAATATAGACTATCCAAGTAAAAGCAGGTAAGATACTTAAGTAACCTGCCTAGAAAGATGATTTGTCTGAGAATTCTTTAAAAAATGCATTGGTTTTGTCTTTTCACAATCACTAAATACTAAGATGATGTGTCATGCTTTAGTGTGGCACAGTGGTCTCTCAGCAGTGGATTTCATGACTGTAATATCTTTAAAGAAAAAAGGAAGGCGGAAAGTAGGAGTGAAGGAAGCCCAGAAAAAAGGGAGGGAGGGAGGGAGGGAGGGAGGGAGGGAGGGAGGGAGGAAGGAAGGAAGGAAGGAAGGAAATATTTTCAAGAATCTCAATACCTGGTATGGAAGTTGATTGCCTCCAGGGTTATATTTATTTTGTGGAATTGAATCAGGTTGCTTAGTGGGTTGACAGAGAGTTCTGGCATTCTTTAACAAATCATTGATGACCAGATCACTTGTAGTGTGTAAACAAAAGCTTATCACTTTCTTAATGCAGACATGCTTGAGCCCTGCCCACAGCCAACACCTTATAGTGCTGACACCATAAGGATTGTACAAGTCTCTGAGTCTATTTTTGCTGAAAAGTGTGACTGTAATCACAATGTGATACCAGTGCTGTTTGCACTTGGTATTTTGAAGCAATTGCTGTGATGACATTCTGATATTTGTTTTCAGAAATTCATTCATCTTATCAGGAATTTCCTTCAATCTTATTGAATCTAAAGGAATTCAGATTCTTCTTGGTCCAGTTATTGGGTGACTCTAATTAGACAGTGCTGAGCTCAAGGAATCATTTCTTAGGTTTGCAGTTTCTGAATTGTGTGAGACAAAGGGAAGGATAGGGGAGACAGTGGAAACAGCATTAACAATGAGAGACCATACCACAAAACTTTGCAATGATAAATACTCATCCAGCATGTCTTTCGTTGAATAAATGTAAACAAAACAAATAAAGGTACATTCTGTGAGCTTTGCTACCTAAGGTTTTAACTTCTACTGACTCCCAAGTATTGTTGGCTTTCAATAGCCAGGATTCATCCCACTCCAGAAGAGGCTCTTGTGGTCTCCTCTAGGAAAAAAAAGAGTAGTGAGTCACTGAGGCCAGTAACCCTGACCACAGAAAGGAGTTAGGAATTCTGATAAATTGTAAGCTTCCATGGTTCTCAGCCTCAGCAGAATTGCCTTATACTTTATTCTAAAAATAAGATAAGGAAAGTCACATCTATAACTATTTCAGTTTTTTATAATGAAGTAGTCTCCCTTAATTGTTTTTAACAGCCTTTCCTGGGGTGTAAATAATATAATCAAACCTGAGAGAAAAAAGTGGTGCTTAATTAAGTGGCCAGGACTTGGGATAGGAGAAGCTTGGAGACAGGAGAACACTTTTCATCTTTGCTTCTAACAATTGCCATTTTACTCCTTAAAATATGACTTCCTCGCATTTATTTACAGTTCCAAAATAGGATATTTCTTTAAACTTCACACACAAGCAGTCAGACTAAAGGAAAAAGCCAAAGGCATAATTTCTGTGAGCATCTGAAATGCTATTTAACCAAGATGAATTCCAGGAAATAGAAACATTAATTGTTGTTTTCAAGATTGTGGCTTGTTTTTGCTGTGGGTTTTTTGTTTGTTTGTCTTTTGGTCTTTTTAGGGGAGGTTACAAGGATAGCAAAGAAAGGGAGGGAGAAAGGATGAACAAATGCAGTCATGGTATTCAGTATACTCTATATAGAAAACAACATGTGACTTATGGGCATGGTGGGTAACTGGGAGAAAGCTAAGGGAGGAGTGACATTGTCCAAAAGAAATATACTCATTATCTGACTTATGAAATGGGAACCTCTCTTGACAACCTTAAAAAAAAATTAGTATTTTTAAAAAAATTTATAATAACTGATATTTCTTAATTTCTACATTTGCCAGACATCGTGTTGAGCCAGACTCCATTTACCTCATTTGGCCTTCATGATAATTTTATTATTGTCACTACCATTGCAGATTTGGAAATTCTGAGCTCCCACAGCTGGTACTGCAGAGGGCTGAGGTATCCACAAAGATCTTCTCTCTTAAAAACTATATTGTTTGGACTCTGACTTTAAAGCTCATGCTTCTGAAAATCTCTCGTCTGAAAATTAAAAGAATAGCTTTTTTAAAAAACAGTACTTTTAACAAAAGATATGTACATTCTTATAAAAACATATGGACTGTAAGAACCAATTTCTCAAAGAGGAAGAGTCAAAAGCACTTGAAAAGGAGTTACACAAAGAGAAGAATTGCTTGAAGGCTAATAGTTCTGTATCTCAAAATTCTAGAATGAAACTGAGAAATTACAATTAAAAACTAATACAATTACAAGTTAGCTGCATATCTCAAAGCATAGATGAGTTAAATATGGATTATAATTCATTTCTTTTTAAAAAAACTTTTTTTAAGAACCAGATATGTATTTTGTTTTAGATTGACACATTTATCCTCCCCTGACAGTTTACTTTACATGCAGGTATTGGATTCTATGTGCTCTACAGAAAACAGACGTTATCCTATTTAAAAAATAATGATATTTATTCACAATTTAACACTTATTTCCATGTTTTGTGTGCATTGAATAACAAATGATTTAATGAGTCCCTTTCCTATATAGCAACTTATTTGCCCTATCTTTATTCTCCCTTTGATCTCCTTCCATAATTAGAGCAGATATAATGTTTCTTCTTCCTCATGCACTCTTCCTGGATGTCTGAATGACATTTAAGCATCCTGGGGATTTTTACTTAGACTTCACAGTTTTGTTACTTGTTTATCATTTGCTTCTGATTACAGTCATACCTGTTAGCTTAGATTGTAAGCTAGTAGAGAATTAAGGATGCTGGCATTCATACTTCAGCCCTTCTCTCTGCCTGACCTGTAGCTTGTGTTGAACCTCTTAATTGTTAAAATCCTCCAATACATGAAATGCACATATTGCCTGATACTGTAGTTGACTGTTTGCCTCAGGTAACCTATTCCAGCACTCAATTATTCTTTTAAAGCTGACCTTATCCAGTGGATTGTAAACAAGGGGTTTATCAGAGATCCTAGCAAGAACAGTAATCATTCTACCTTTAGTGAATTAATGAGAAAAAATTTGTAGTAATTACTACAGTGCAATTAATTTTGTATTTTAATATTTTTAAATCTAGTAACCTTGCTCCTTATATTTTGCTATGTCAAATCCTCTGTATTCTACTTCCAGCAATTGGCTTATCCTTTCTGTCCATCTTTCAAACATCTTCTCTAATTAGACCCCTCCCATCTTATATCTCAGGCACTCTGGGTAGACTCTTTTTATAACCTGTTTGCAGAAGAAAAGATAGTTTCTGTTTAACTTTCATACCATGATCACTCCAGTTTTGAAAATGTTGTGTTCCTGCCAATGGAAATTACAGACAAGTTGTTGAACTCATGAAATCCCATGAAAGGAAAGGACACGTGTGTGTGTGTGTGTGTGTGTGTGTGTGTGTGTGTGTGCAAATTGCAGCCATCTCTTAATTCTTTTTCTTTCTTTGACTCTCCAAATTGTAGGGCCTTAAAGCTGCCGACAATGATCCCACAGCTCCGCCCTATGACTCCCTCTTGGTCTTTGACTATGAAGGCAGTGGCTCCACAGCTGGGTCCCTGAGCTCCCTCAATTCCTCAAGTAGTGGTGGCGAGCAGGACTATGATTACCTGAACGACTGGGGACCTCGCTTCAAGAAGCTCGCGGACATGTATGGTGGAGGTGATGACTGAACTTCAGGGTGAACTTGGTTTTTGGACAAGTACAAACTATTTCTACTGATATTCCCAAAAAGCATTCAGAAGCTAGGCTTTAACTTTGTAGTCTACTAGCACTGTGCTTGCTGGAGGCTTTGGCATAGGCTGCAAACCAATTTGGGCTCAGAGGGAATATCAGTGATCCAATACTGTTTGGAAAAACACTGAGCTCAGTTACACTTGAATTTTACAGTACAGAAGCACTGGGATTTTATGTGCCTTTTTGTACCTTTTTCAGATTGGAATTAGTTTTCTGTTTAAGGCTTTAATGGTACTGATTTCTGAAATGATAAGTAAAAGACAAAATATTTTGTGGCAGGAGCAGAAAGTTAAACCATGATATGCTTCAACACGCTTTTGTTACATTGCATTTGCTTTTTGTTAAAATACAGAATGAAACGAACAAAACAAGAACTCATGGAGTGATTTTAGTATCTTGGGGGGAGGGTAAAACCATGAGATTGGAAAATGTACATTACTTCTAGTTTTAGACTTTAGATTTTTTTCCCACTAAAAATCTTAAAAACTTACGCAACTGGTTGCAAATAAAGGGAGTTTTCATATCACCGATTTGTAGCAAAATTGAATTTTTTCATAAACTAGAATGTTAGACACATTTGGTCTCAATCCATGTACACTTTTTTTTACTGTATCTTTTCCACACCACTGTAAAAATGGTATGTGTACATAATGTTTTCTCAGCATAGTCTATGGAGAAGTGCAGGAGCTTCAGAACATGTATATGTATTATTTGGACTATGGATTCAGGTTTTTTGCATGTTTATATCTTTCGTTATGGATAAAGTATTTACAAAACAAAGTGACATTGGATTCAATTGTTGAGCTGTAGTTAGAATACTCAATTTTTAATTTTTTAATTTTTTTAATTTTTTTTATTTCATTTTTGTTTTGGGGAGGGAGAAAAGTTCTTAGCACAAATGTTTTACATAATTTGTACCAAAAAACAGGAAAAAAAAAAAAAGGAAAGGGAAGAAAAGAAAAAGGGGTGGCCTGACACTGGTAGCACTACTAAGTGTGTGTTTTTAAAAAAAAAAATCAAAATTTAAAAAAATGCTTTTAAACTGGAGAGACTTCTGACAACAGCATTGCCTCTGTATTGTGTACCAGAATATAAATGACACACCTCTGACCCCAGCATTCTGAATAAAATGCTAATTTTGGATCTGGTGACTGGTTTGAACTTCTTTTCTGTTTGAGCTGCTTTGAATGTTGCAAAAATACCAAATGCTGCAGTTTCATTGAGACAACCATAGAAAAGCATACATTTGTTCTTGCAGCACAGTATGTACTATGGCAGCCATGATACTGAGCAGCAAAAACCATCATGTCAGACCATACTTCTGCCATAGAAGGAAATCATCAAGTGACTCAAGAGTAGGAATGATGGGTACAATTCCAGTATCTTGTTTCTGCTCAAAGGTGCTCACTATGTGTGTTGGACCAGGTGCTTTCTTTAGGCACCAGTATGAGGGAGACTTTTGGAAAATATTTGTAGAACTGGACTGGAAGCTTATAGTAACACCTGGAATTCTACTGGAATTCATCAGTTATTCTCTGTGGCCAGAATGAACCACACTTAGGCTTGACTGACTTTTTATTCCTTCCCTCATCATTTATTTTGTTTGATATATGTGATACAGCCTCACAGGAGGAACTACAAAAGAGACAATACTCTACATTTTGTAAAATTTTTATGTATCTTACTATGATTCATGAGTTTATTTTACCAGATCTGAAGGAATGCTCATCTATTTTTCTATTAGCTTCTTAGTCTTTATCTCATCATGTATTCCTACATATTAAGATTTCAAAAAACTCTCACACAAGATACTTCTCCTAAATCCTTTTTCTTTATTTTATTTTGGCTTATCTCAAAAGGTTATTATATGTTAGACAGCATAATTTGCTTTTCTTATGGCTCACTTGGAGGGCGGTACTTTCTTGTTACTTTTCTAATCATTAAATGCCAGAGCTTGCATCTGGGAATTCCCATAATGAAAACTTAACCAAACTTGCTAATTAAAACTGTCTTTTCTAAAATGGATTCCTCAATTCTGCTCCATACTTTTGTACATCTAAATAAATTCAACGATCTTTTCAAATTCAAACATCTAAAGTTTACATTATTGTTTAAAAGAATATGTCTAATGAAAATATAATACATTGTATAAATACAATGTATAAATATAATATATAATACATTGTATAAACATTTTATGTGTATATACAATCTTTAAATGTAAGCATTATTGTTGTTGTTGTTTTTTTACTTTTGTTTTTAGCACAACTATTATTTCCCTTGAAAAAGCATTTTTTTTCAAAGTAGGAAACAAATATAACGCCATACTCTTCTACAGATAGAATTTCCATTCAGCTGGTTTTAATTCTGGTTCTTGTTCCAAAAGGCATTTTTACACATGTATTTCCAAAAAAGGTTTTACTTTGTTTTGTTTTCATGATTAATTGGGGTTATATTTTTCTATAAGTTGTATATTTCACTTCATATATCTTGGAAATTTTCCCATGTTAACACACATACATACACACATACCCCTAACTGGTCCTTTTTAACTGCTATATAGTATTCATTGTATATCTATTGTGAACATGATAGTTTTATTGCGTCCTTTCCTCATTAATGCTTTCTGTGTTTTTTTCACTGTTAAATGTACTCAAGTACATTCTTGTGCTGGTTTCTGCATATGGGAATATTTCTCTAAATTAGATGCTTGGAGATGGAATTGCAGGACTCAAGAAAGTAGAGAGGAGTTAATTAAATATGGTTGCAATTATAAATGTTTTAACATGGCTTCAAAGTGCCTTTTAGCTACATGTCAAGGCTTTCAGAAAAAAGCCAGCAACTTCCTCTTCTGGCAAAGGATTTTATGCAGCTCAAAATAGTAACCACAAAATGTAAGACAATCTAGTAAAGCCTTATTCTTTTTTTTTCTGTGTTTTTGGAAGTTAGCCTTTGAACTGGGTCAAAGTAGTCATTTCAAATACAAAATTACTGAAAAAGAAAAACAAAAACACTGAAAACTATGCTTATGAATACACTCATAACAAATCCTCCCAGACTATTCTTGGTGATTTCCATCTTTTTGGCAGTATGTGCAGTCAAATCTAGAACCTTTGTGTGATAAAAGGTCATTTCCGTGAAAAAAGCACTTGTGCTTTAAATCTTAAAAAGTTTTTATCAGATATCCCTAATTATATGCTATACCAATTAAAACTATCAAAGCTATCTACAAAAAAACTGCTTTGCTATCTACAAAAATGTGCTTTCTCTACAGTCCTGGACATGACATATATTTATATTTGCCATGATGATAGTGATGATAAATGATAAATGATTCCTCCTGTTAATAATTACACTTTCCTGTTACTGAGAAGAGGTAGGGATTTGGTTTTTCTGCACATTTATTAAACATTTTTGTGGCTTTGTCTCTGTTATCATTTCCCTATTGAGTGACTTTTGCCTTTTCCCCACTAATTAGTGAGATCTCTGAAAAGCCAATTTCTTTTCTTGGCTTTTGCTAATCTTGTAAATTCATCTATGATATATTCTCTCATAATAAAAAAAAACATTATGTGGTTTATTCTCACCTCTCCAATGTAAGCTTATGAAGTAATCTACCTAGTTTACATATAGAAATTTAATTCACACAGAAATTTTGTGTCAAGTAGACATTTCATCATGTGACATGCAAACTTTCTTATATCAGTTCAATATACTAACGTCTGCTTTGAGGAGTTTTTTAAAATTATGTTTCATTGATCTTTCATTTAATATCTGTTCAATATCAGATTAATTATACAAGAATATCTGTTCTGCTAGGCTATCCTCTCATGATTTTCTTTTGGTCAGAGTTTTCTATATAGTTTTTCCACATTTTCTCTTGTGCATAGTTTTAGAAACACTGTCAGAGGCTATGCAAAATTATATTTGAAATTTTAATCAGTTGCAAAAAGTGAACAATTTAATTTATTATCATATCCAAGTACTATTTAATATATCACTTTTCACTTCATAGAATTCCACTAAACATCTAATTTTATTGCATTACAGCTTGGTAATTTTCATAGCTGTTATGAGTGGGTTCTACTTTTCATAGCAGTTTATCTAATGATTCTTTTATTACTCTCTTGGAAATTTATCAACTTTGATTCCTCTAGCTTCTGGGTTATTTTACTATTATATTAGTTCTAATAGTTTTTTGATGATTCATTTGGATATTCTTGACAGATAATTATGACTTCAACTAATGCAAGTTTTTTTTCCCCTGCTTCCAAGGCTAATCCATGTTCATCCTTTATGCAGTTGCTAGTTGTGATTATTGTAAGAATTATTTTGTTATTCATAACTATAGTCAGAATGCTTTGTGAATTTTACCATTATACATAGTATTTCCTATAGATAGGGTTTATACCCAGCCTAATTTGAGACATGTTCAATTGTATAAAACGTCTTTCCTTCATCTACATAGGTGACTCTATATTATGTCACTAATATGTTTGCTGAAACTGCATCAAACTTTCCTTGAATAAATTTTAATTATTTTAATATTATTCTTTTAGTAGACTTGATACAGTTGCACTGCAGCTATTTTACTAGGAATTTTAAGTGGTTTCCTCCTTATACTGATTTTTCATTATTCTGCAAATATTATGCTAGCCTAATATAAATATTTTGGGACATTTGTCTTTTAGTGTCCTAGAATATTTTTTATAAGTCATGATCATCTCTTTATAAAAATTTGTTAAAAGGGCTGGGGATATAGCCTAGTGGCAAGAGTGCTTGCCTCGGATACACGAGGCCCTAGGTTCGATTCCCCAGCACCACATATACAGAAAACGGCCAGAAGCGGCGCTGTGGCTCAAGTGGCAGAGTGCTAGCCTTGAGCGGGAAGAAGCCAGGGACAGTGCTCAGACCCTGAGTCCAAGGCCCAGGACTGGCCAAAAAAAAAAAAAAAATGTCTATTGAACTGTCCAAGAGCTTTCTGATTGTTCACTGCATTATCAGATACACATTTGTCATTTACCATTTGGTTATATGTATATGTAGCCCATTAGAGATATATGGTTGAAACACTTATTTGTAACTTTTACTAGTGCAAATATTGATGTATCTTGCTTCATGACTCCCAGTGATTTTAGCTCTGTGTTTTACCTTGCCTGGTATTAGTGCAGATTCACCTGTGGCGTTTTGTTTTGTTTTGTTTTGTTCTCATTTTGTTTTGGCCAAATATATATTTGACTATATCCTAATGAAGCTTAGTCCATCTCTTTACTATTTAAAACTTTCTGTGCTGTTCTGAAATAGGCATGAATGATTTGGATTTTGCAGTTCAGCATCTTTAGTCCCCAGCCTCGAACTTCTAAATGTGACGCTAATGAGCCAGGCATATAAGGGACATTCTCCTCATTGCCTGAAGAAACTTAAAGCCACACTGGCATGTCAGCTTACCTCAGTAGTGTAAAACCTCAGAGGAATCATTAAAAAAAGAAAAAAGAAATTCGAGGCTTTCTAGTTTACCTCATTGAAGCTCTTGTGCGTGTAGAATCTGCCACAGTTTCTCATTGGGCTGAAAAAGTACCACTTTCTTAATTTACAAAAAAGTCACTGCAACACAAACTCAAGAAAATTTGAGAGGCTTAAGAAATATGTGTGCTCATAAACTGTCAGTTTTTTCACTCATAGATTTCTTTTTATCTAAAGCAAATTTTAAACCCTTGATATGTGGATTGGTCTCTTGTCCTTAACAGCAACAAACAAGCCATCAAACACATCTCCTCACCCAGAAAATCATTACTTGAATTGCCCCTTCAGAAAAAGAATTGAAAAGTAGATGTAGTATTGCAAGTCTATAATGCCAAACTCGGGGAGCAGTGGAGGCTGAGTCAGGAAAATACTGTTAAGATCAGCTGGCCTTTATAGCTAGACTGTGTCTCTGAAAAAAGTAAATAAAGTAAAAGAAGGTAAGGGAAGATGGCAGATGAAAAAAGGAATGAAGCAAGAGAGGAAAGAAGCAAATGAAAGGGATAGCATACATTCTCTGTGTTTTCTTGTTGCAACAAATTTAGTCATCTCTCATTGGTCATCAGTGCTTCTCCAAGATAAGTAGTAAAAGGAGCTGCATTAATGGTTGGTGTGAAGAAAAAGAAGTGATGTTTCAGCAGCAATGCAATTTGATTGAGGAAATTATTTACAAATTTTTTAATATATTGTGATAAGTGGTGTTATATGATTCTCTTAATTTCTTTTACACCAAAGGACTGTGAGGATTGTAGCCACAACTTCAAGCTCAAGAATACATTCATTCTTTATGTAGAGTTCATTCCATAGAAACTAAGTCCACATTAAAATTGTAATTTTCATATTTTAAATACCCGCTCTGACAGATGAAGTAACATGAAGAGAGATGCGTTTCTCTTGATTGGAAATATTTGTATCAGCCAGAAACCAGAAACATGGTAGACACTAGTCTGCCATGTGTTGTTGCTCTTAACCAAATATGTATTTAGTATATTGGTTTCAATGTGTTCCGTTTTTGAAAGTTTGAACATTTTAATCTCAAGAGTAACTCTTGAATGCAATGTAAATTTAATTACTAAATGGATATCAGCTTCAATAGTAACTTGCTTTTAGTTTGTTGCTGCAGTTATGAACTTCTTATAAAGATTTAATCAGGTAAGGTGGCATGGTTAAGTCCCAGTACTTATGAGGTAGATGTAGGCTGATTGTGAGTTGAACAGGCCAGCCTGAGCTACAAAGTGAGGTCCTATCTCACAAACACAAAAAGAAAAAGAAGAATCTTGAAGTCTAAGAATGCTGTATTTTATTGTTTAATACATGTTCAATTATTAGTGACACTTAACTTTTTTTCTGTTTTCACTTTGTAGAAATAGTTCTTACCTTATATGGTACAATTTTAGAGTTTGCTACTTTTTCTCATGGGATTTTGATTGTGTATGATTGTGTATGGTCAGATGTATATTGCTTTATAGTCAGTGTCAGAAAAGTATGACTATATTAGATGAGAATATTTACTAAATCTAGCCTCTTTTCATTTTAAATGACTTCTATATTTTGGATCATGTTGAACCCATTTTTTATAATTTCTTAATTCATTAAACTATTTTATGCATTTCTTTTACTTCCATCTTAATCACTTTTTGTTTCTTTGAAACAGAAGCTTAACATTTAGCTCAAGCTGACTGGCTTTATCCTCCTGCTGCAGCCTCTCAGGTAGCTGGGATTATGGATATGCTCCACCATGCCCAGTGATGTCATCTTTATTATTAAAATCATCACAGACAACACAGTAAAGAAAGCGTCTTCCTTTGCCCAATTTTTCATATCAAATGTCCAGCTTCATTCCACTGCACTGAGACCTGTGTGCTCTTTAGAATAAATCAATCGGAATCAATGCTTGGTTTTCCTAGGCCTCATACATTGAAATTGACCTCATGGAAATTGCAGATCATGTGGGCTTCACAGACTGGAAAACTAAAATTCTGATAGTGGTTGCATGTTCAACAGCATGGATGAATTTAATAACGGCTCATTTTCACATGCATAGTCTTTTATTTACTTGGCATGATGGCCCATGCAAATTTTACAGTAATTACTCCATCCCATCACATTTAATAGAGTTGTTCCTCACATTTTAAAATTTAAAGAAGCCTCATACCATTATTTGAGTACATCTCTGCAAGATGGCATGGTGTTTGGGTTGAGGGAATACTTCACATTTGTATCTTTTGGTAACATCAATAAAACACTAGCATCAGTTTCTTTGAATCTATGAAATATTTATTCAGGGATAAAAGGCCAGTTTTATTTTCGTCAGTTTCTTGAGGTGGAAAAGATGTACCAGTAGAAGTTATACAGCTTGTCCTCTGACATTGGACTTGTAAATAGAAGCCATGATCAGCATCCACATAGACCATGTCTAGAGCCCAGGTTTAACTATCCCACAAGGTTGCCAGGCACTGGGTAGAGAAGACAGAGATGGGTAAGCAAAGGAAAAAGCCCATAGCGTAGCATCATTTGGTTATTTTGTTGACTCATAGGATTACTATTTTGAGATATCAAGATTGTTAAGTATTGTTATATTTCTGAATCTTTACTGTGACCAAACTTTTAAGAATTGATTACCTATTTGGCCACAAACCATTCAATACCTATGAAACACTAAGCATGTTAGGTGACCACATGTAAGGAATGGAAAGAATGAATCCAGCATGAGAGGAAAACATTTCTTTTCTTCTTAGTAGTTGTTTTACACTCATTAAGCTTTGTTCTCACAACACTTCCACAAAAATATTCCTAGCATCTAGAGAGTACTACAAAATATTTAACACCAAGAAAGCTGCTCAACATGATCCGAAGGACAATCTTACTCAAGCACACCACAAGACCATTGCCATGCCAGACATTTCATTTTCTAGAGTTAATATGAAGAGTTCTGGAAATCAAAGTAACATTTTCAGGCTCTGCGGAAATATCAAATCTGCTAGTAAAAACTCATTTTCATTTTCACTAAGATAGATCAATCTTTTATTGTTTTGTTATCCAAGAAAGCTGGGTTTTTTCCAGTATACTAACTTTTAGCTTTTGATGGTTGCATCACCTTCGGGTATATTCAGGAGAAGATAAACATTTCCAGAAGTCACTACAGAGATTGACTTAATACCAACCACATCCCATGTGATGTGCCCCTATTCTATAGAAAAGGATTCAGAAAGTCTTATTGGAGGCCATGTACCTATTGAAGTGCAGTGATAGAGCCAGGGATGATGGCCCAGATCTGCAGTCCTAGCTCCTCTGGAGGTTAAAGCAAGAGATTGCTTGAGCCTTGGATTTTAGTGCCACTCTAAATGACATTGAGAGCTTCCATCTCTTAAAGGAAAATTTAAAGAAGTAAAGAGAAACAAATCTGAACCCAGGGCCTCAGACAAAATATCCATAGAACTTTAAATTCAATAACACAATTCTTTGTGCCCTTTCCCTGTACACACACTGATAAAAGACTTCATTCTACCTCTTAAAAGTGAACACAAAAATCTAGATTTTCTGCATTCTGTTTCAAACTCCTACATTATTTGAAGCAGCAGGAATATGTTTTATATAATTTTTTGGCCCCCACAGTCAGGTTTATTGAAGTAAATCCATGCATAATTCCAGGCTCTATTGGCCAGAAAATTTCACCACCTGTCAACTTCGTTTCCTTAATTGCCAGCTCTGGAAGAATATCCAAGTATATCCAGGAAACTTGGAACCACAGAAATTCTAAAAATTGATTGAATTGCCTAGAAGCAATAGATCCTAAAGAGATCAAACATTATTACTTTAGAGGTTTTCCTTATGGATTTGAGCACAAGAGTGCGGACTTAGTATCTCAGCTATGTTAGCAGAACCATCCATTTTACCAGACTCATCTGATTCTACATCCTCTTTTAAATAATTTCCTTCTTAATGGTGCCATTCCTCTTCAACCCGTTGACTGCATGTATAAGAATCTTTCAAAAATTAGGTCATTGTGCAACATTAAACTTTAAAAACTGGATCTACAATGCATAGAATCTAATAAATCACATTAATCATGATCACATTCCTTGTAAAAACTTAACACCAGTGTTTATGAAACCATTCAATACACTTAAAGTATGTGAAATGAAATAATTGATAGGAAATTATTTTATGAATTTGAAATGCTGTATAATATTAGCTTTCAAGTATTAAATAAATCGCTTCAGAAAATACTATGTGTATCATCGAAAAGGAACTACACAGTTGAAGCCTCAAGTCTTAATGTACTGAAAGTTAATACTCACTTTCTCAGAGTGACACGGTGCCACAACCCAGAGAAACAGAACAGAAATAGGGCTATTAGTTTGTTCCAGGATATATTTGCTTTACAATTTTGTTTGCTTCAATTAATTTATTATAGCTCTGTCATTTTAATGATAGAATTAAATTATTAAATGGTATAACTATTTGTCCCGTAAAGGTTTGTCATTTACTGTTTCTATATATCAAATGTATTCTTCTAGTGTCATGTTGTAATTGTAATATGACTAATACTCTAGGAAAAATGCAGTATGTGAATATGTCAAACCATATCTACCTGAACAAAGAATAAATGTGCACCTGAGCCAAGGAGATTGAAGTCAATTATAGATTCAAGGTGCAGAAATGAGCATCAAATAAAATGTTCCCACATCACGTAGAACTCCAAAGAGGTAACAAAGGTACTTTTTACAGAGCAAAAGGTTCTTGATCAAGCATGCTAGAGCTTATTGGAAAGTGATTCACAAAACCTACACATTAGAATTTCTGAAGATATATTTTAAAAGTGGTGCCTGGCTTCCATGACAGTATATCTGACACTACTGAGTCCGAGCCACTAAACCTGCCATGTAAAATCACCCAGAAGAACCAATATGGATTTGTTTAAGCACGCTATGAGGCTCTCTTCTGACTTAGCTAGGTGGTAAACATACTAAGAACAAACCCAGGGTGGATTCCAATGAAAAAGACGAAGATGGAGATCAGCATGCACAAAGTTTATCAGAGAGTGTTTTTAGAATTAATGTTCAGCAAGGAGCTGAACTAGACTGTGGGGTTGAACTGTTATGAAGACTTGAGAGGTTCTCAGCTGACACTCATGGAAGCAGTAGAGTCTATTAGGTGTTGTTCCAAATTGAGGCCAGTTATGTAAACTAGGCACCAAATGTGTGCAACTCGAAAGTGGTTTGGCCCTAGAGAGGCAAGCCAAGGAGAAAGCTGAAAAACTGAGAAGTGTCCTCCAGCAATAATCAGAAGTAGAAAAGTACATTTCTTCAATTAGCTATCTTTGACTTGAGGGTCTCACACATTTGCTTGTTTGACACTTGAGTCACACCTTCAGCCCAGCTTTTTGCTAATTACTTCAGAAATGAAGACTCATGGATGTTGTTTTTTTTTTGGCTCCAGTTGGCTTCAGGATCAAATTCTCCAGATATCAGTCTCCTTAGATCCACCAACACCCAACTGAAATGATGTCTTCATATTCATACCCAGTAGGGGCACGTTTTTAGAGCTCAGTGGAACTCCTTCCATCTAAATGCTAAATATTCATCCACTTGAGCATTTGAATTCCTTATTAAAAATATGTTTGCTTTCTTTCAATTATCCTAATTTAGCAAATTTTCCAAAGTCTGCATGTTGCCAGATCAGTTTCTATACTATGCTTTAAATTCCACAAGATACCAAGTTTAGACATATTGCGTGCATCCCAGTGTTTCAGGGGAGAACTATTTTTTTTTACAAAGTAAAAACATTTTAGCTTTACAATTTAATTTGTTAGAGTAAAAAGGGATAGTATATAATTGATTGCTGCTAATAGTCCTAATTAGCATCTTTTGAAACTAATTGAAAAATGACTTTAGTGTCAGATCTTAAAAAAATGCTTTGATTTCAAAAAGATAACCTAAGGATGGTTTTGTTCTACTCTATAACTTTTTTTTTTTTTTTTGGCCAGTCCTGGGCCTTGGACTCAGGGCCTGAGCACTGTCCCTGGCTTCTTCCCGCTCAAGGCTAGCACTCTGCCACTTGAGCCACAGCGCCACTTCTGGCCGTTTTCTGTATATGTGGTGCTGGGGAATCGAACCTAGGGCCTCATGTATCCGAGGCAGGCACTCTTGCCACTAGGCTATATCCCCAGCCCCTACTCTATAACTTTTATCACCTAAGAATACTGTCAGATAAGAACTATCCATTAGAAAATTTACCAAGAACAAACCTGTACTCTACAAATACTAACCATGTGGTCAAATAATAGCTATAACTTAAGAAAACTATGTGAAAATATTATACCTATATTTCAATGAGGTATAAATATTCTTGATGTTTGCAAAAAATAAATGTAAGCTCCAATTCACCATTTAGAGCAGATGATTCACTGACAAAACCTTTATAGAGCAAATTTTTAAAAATAATAGATCTTTCTTGACTTATTGTATTAATGGACAATAATTCAGTTCTTGTCAAGAAAGCTTCAAATGTAATTTCCTATATCTTTAGCTGCTTTCCAATCTTTATCATTGTGTTGTGAATCTCATAGGTGGTTTAGAAAATAGTAAACGGCATTCATTAGATGAAATTTGATTAGTAAAATTTAATGTTGAGATTATTTTTATATTATTCAGAGGTTCATGTGAATAATTACTATGATATTTAAAAGACATTAATAAAATCAGTAGTTGCTTAAAATCACTTGGTGTATTACAAACTTTAGAAGAAAACCCATTCATGTCCAATTCTAAAATCATATTTAATACATTTTATTCATTTCTTTAAGTATGTTTTCATTTTAATGTAACAAAATATCCATACAATATACTGTAATCTCCAATATGGTAAAAATTTGCTACAATTCTTACATGTTTTTGTAAGGTGCAACTTTTTGATATGTTTGAAATTTGACATTATGATTTCATTAATGTTAATGTTTCCAATGAAGAGAAATGTAGAGTTTCATGATATTAGCTACTTTAATGTAAAATTTACTCTGCTATATATTGAATCTGAAAATACGTACATTGTGCTTCCGGTTTTTTTTGTTGTTGTTGTTGTTTTGTTTTCATACTGAGACTTGAGCTGAGGATTGTGTTCTTGCTTGGTTCACTCTCACTCATGGCTGGTGCTCTCTACCACCTGAGCCACTTATGCAGTTCTGACTTTTAAATGGTTAATTGAAGTAAGTATCTCTTAGATGCTTCTGCCCTGAGTAGCTATGACTATAACTATGGATTCTGGAGCCTGGCTACATTTTTTTTATACAGTACACGAAATGGACATCAAAGTTTCCTTTTCAGTTAAAATATTAAAAAATGAGTGTTTTTAGTCTGAGTTAAAGGCTATTAAGAGCTGGGTGCTGTTGGATTATGTCTGTAATCCTAACTACTCATACAATTGATACCAGAGGGTTCTCGATTCATATTAGATGAAGCAACAGTGTCCAAAGTGCTATCTCCAAAGTAACTAACAAAAACATAGGTTGGAGTCATGCCTGGTTCAAGTGGTAGAATGCCAGACAAGTGAGCAAATCAAGCAAGCTCAAGGCCCTGAGTTCAAATCCTCTGATCAGCATAAACAAAATGTAGTTATTAGCTACAAAAAGAATAGAAACTATATGTAAATAATACATAATATAAAATATACATTAGATAGATTTTCTAGCTTTGATGATTATCACAATAATTGTTCATTTTCTACAATTCTGTAAACTGAGCCTAAGTTTTAGTCTAGTTTTCCATATTGAATAATAAAATTTAAAATATTAAAAATGCTGAAATGTGTTAGGTGGTCTATTTTTCTATGTTCTGCAGTTAGTTACTATTATAATATTTATATTATAATTTAAAGGGCAACAGACCATTACCATTAATATAAATCAAAGAGTTTATCTTTCAGTGAGGCTTCTATACGAATTACTTTTGTTGTTACTGTGTAGATATAACCTGACAATCTAAAGAGAAAAATAACTTATTCTAGGTCAGTTTCAGAGGTTATTGTAGAGAAAGTGGGGTGAAGCAGAAGAGTTCACACACTGGCCAGGAAGGAGAAAGAGAGATGGATGGACAGGTGGACAGACAGACAGACTGATGGACAAATGGACAGAGAGACCATGAGATAAGAGATGAAAGAAGTGATGGGGGAGGGGAAAGGGAAAAGGGGAAAAAGAAGGGAAGGAGGAAGGAAGAAAGGGAGGAGAAGAGGGTGGGACAGAATGACTATTCTGTGCTAAGGGAAGCTTTCTCCATTTTCCTTTGTATTCCATTTGGGCCTCCAGTATGTGGGATAATGCCTCCTGTATTTTAAATTTAAAAAAATGTAAAGCCCTTACTGACATAGCCAGAGGTGTGTGTTTCTAATTTCCTTGGCTCTTCTCAATCCAGTCAACTTGACAATCAAGTTTAACTAATACAACCTCTGTAAAAGGGTTTGATTAAATTTTAACAACTTAAATGTAAAATGAAAAAAACAAACCAATGTTTTATTCCTTAAGAGACAAATAGTGTGATGGAAGGAACTATAAAGAATATAGAAAATACACTTCATTTTTTATGTTAGCACCGAAAGTCATTGGAAAATGGACATTAATTGGACCAGTTTACTGTGCCAAGCGCCACACCAAGCATGAATGTAAAAAGGTGACTTCTGTCTCTGTTCTGCCTATGAAGACATTCTGACCCAATAGGGAACTGAGTCTTATCAAAGCTACTTCATTAGGTGGTACCTTCCAACAAGCCTATTTCCACTAAAGCTAGTGAAAGGAATGCCTGACTTGTTGGTTCTACATTCTCATCACAGAAATGCTTAATATCATTGTGGAAAGACAAGATTTCCAAACCCAGAGGAGTAGAAGAGAACAGCATTAAAGTGCAAAAAGAAATAAAAACAAAACTCCAAGAAGTAACTTCAAAGCACATTTTGGGACTAGACAGAACAGGAATAGAGGTAAGAGGAGCAAAAATTAACCATAGAATATAACTGGGGATGCGTTCAGATTATGTTCAGCCTTGTCAAGTACACTGAAAAATTTAGGATTTATGTCTGTATTGTGAGCAGCTCATGAAGAATTTGGAATGGCTAAGCACCAGTGACTCACACTTGTATTCCTAACTTTTCAGAAGGCTGAGATCTCGGATCAGGGTTTGAAGGCAGCCTGGGCAGGAAAGTCCATGAGGCTCTTATCACCAAAGGCATAGGCCAAGTGGTAGGGTGTTAGCCTTGAGCAAGGAAGATCAGGGACAGCACCCAGGCCCTGAATTCAAGCCCCAGGATCAGCCCCCAAAATGAAAGAAAAAAGAATTGGGAATGAAGGAAAATGTTATCAGATTCTTTAGTAGTCACACTGGCTTTAGAGTTAGAGCACAAATAAAACCTTCAAATGTTGGCTAGCATATGTACAAAGTAGAAACACTAAGATTAAAGGTAAATATAAAGATATTTGGCTATGCTCTAACTTTTCTCATATTATTTTGATAGTTTTGTAAAATGTTAACAAAATTTATCTCCGTTATTTTATCTTCTATCTAGACTAGATTCTTTTTTCTCCTTACTAGGTGCATTTTAGTGCAGAGAGAATGAGTAGCTGTGCTTAGAACTACATTAAGGATGAGGCAGGGGTCAAATGCTGCAGCCCAAACAAAAGAAGAGGTTATAGCTTTTTGGCTTTGATTGTAGACTGAGAAGAATACATTAAACAGATTCAGATAATACTTTGATATAGCTTGAATAAATGATTGTAGGGAAAAATTCCACAGAACAAATAGAACCAGGAAAACAATGCAAAATTGATTAAGCGTTATTGATGATTGATATTGAGAAGAATTTACTAATTTGGTTAATGTGATTTGCCACATTTCAGATTGGCAGTTGGGAGAGTGGTACTTGTTATTTGTCTAGATAATGAAGCAAGCATGATTTACAAAACAGCACAGTGAAAAGATGCTCCTATTACGAGCCAATCAAATAGCAATGTCTGACAGCTGGCTAATTCCTTTCTCTTCTGTTTCATAAAGAAAAAAGGAGAGAAACACACACACACACACACACACACACACACACACACAAACACACAAAGAATACTACTATAATCCTTACTGCTATTTCAAGAACAATAAACTTCTAAAGACTTGGGCAGCATTGTAATCCCCTATGAATGGGAGTTGCAGGGCAGAAATCCAATTGACCACTGAGAACTGCACAGCACTAGAACAAAGCTCACAAATAAAAACTTGCTTTCAATGCAGAGTTCTATCTGCATTGAAAGCAGGTTTTTAAATCTTGCACCAAATAAATGAATTAATTAAAGCACAGGATATTGATGACCAAAGGATATGCATTTATGAGACATATTCCATTGTGTTTTAACATGAATAGGATGAATATGTTCATGTTTTACTTAAAAAAAATGTACTATAAAAATTATCGTGTGGCTCTTTAAGGGAAACGTTGAGTTAGAAAATAGCTGAGCTTTAGGACAAGAAAGGGACATCATGCTAAAATTAGAAAAGTTCCCTGAAAGAAAATCCAACAAAATCAAAGAGACAATAGACCACTCTGATTCAGGTAGAAAAAGAAATCTATTCCTCCAAGTTGCAGTAATGGAACCTCTACTATCTTGAAAGGAAACTTGTACATCAAAGCATAAATGGCACTCCGATTGCTCTCAGAATCATGTCACAAGGTGTTGGGGAGTTAAGCGACACAACCTCCTCTGCCTTGTGTGATAGACATCAGTACCAAGAGCAGCGAAAGTCAGGCATAAAGTGGAAGCAGGCAGAACCAGGAAGAGAAATAGATGGGACCCGAGAATGTGTTCTGTGTGTGCTTGATAGCACTAGAGGAAAATGGAATTAAGAGAAATGGCTTGCCTATGATATATTTTATCCTATTCTATGCTGCTTTACTTCTTAGAAGAAAAAGGCATCAGCAGATCAGCCATCTAGTGTGAGAACATTTTGTATTTATTCACTTCAATAGCCTTTCCTTTTATAATTTGTATTCATTCAGTGAGAATTTCCAGTGGATTCTTAAATAAGTGAAGAGGATCAACCAAACCTAATGAAAATGATCACCACTTTTAATAAATCATGGCATCAAAGCCCAGTGAGGATTAGAAAAGTTCAAAATGAGTTTGGAAAGCTTTATTCTAGACTGTGAAATCTTGCTTGGTCCCCACGAAACTCATGCTTTCAAAGCTTAGTCCATATTTTTGAAACTAGTGGGGGTGGTAGAAAGGTTAAGAGGGGGGGAGAAGCTTAATGAGAGTTCTGCAGAAGACTGAGGCATGTAACTGAGGTGTGTGCTCAAAGGGGACAGGAGAACCCAGCTCCTTCCTCTCGTATCTTTCATTTTCTGACCATAATGTGACAGGTTTTCTTCCACCACTTCCTCCTGCATTGATGCACTACAACCAACCTAAGTTCAAGAGCCAACCAGTCATACTTGGAAGCCTCCTAAACTGTGAACTACCATAACACTTTCCTCCGCGGACATTGATTATCACAAGTATTTGTTGAGGTAACAAAATGCATACTAACCTTCCTTAAGAATAATTTCAGGCCAGGCACAGTGGCCCAGCAAATAAGCTGAGCATGAGGGCATGTGGCTGTGGCTATGTAGAGATTATAAGTAGGATGGTCGTGATCCAGGCCTATGCTGCAAAAAGAAAAAAATTATAAAATAAAGCAACTCCCCCCCCCCCCCAAAAAAAACCCTGAAAAATGGCTAAGGGTGCATTGTGGTTCAAGTGGCAGAGCAGCTATCTAGCAAGTATATGAAGTTCTGAGTTCCATCCCTAACACCACAAAAAGAAGTAAAAGTAACCATTATAATGATAAGAATAATTTCAATCTTCTAAGCAAGTATGCACTGAGGCATCATGCCATTTTAACTCTCTAGCACTTCTGTTTGGGGATTGTCCATTGATATTAAACGTCTGTGGCTCTGAGTATCCAGAAGGTTAAAGTTACAGGTTTTTTTTCATTAAACTTTTTTCTTTATTGTCAAAGTGTGGTACAGAGGGGTTAAAGAGTGGTACAGCGGACAGGGTTTTTATTGTTTTCCTGAGTGTGTTGTTATTTTGCTCTGCTTTCAGTTAAGGTCTGACTGTGTTACCAAGGCAGATCTCAAATTCATGAACTCAAGTAATCCTCTTAAGCTTGGTGTACTGAGTAGCTGAGACTACAGATCTGATCAACTATGCTCAGCTAGTTACAAAATGGTTGAGCTAAGTAAAAACCACAATTTGGGGGCCTTAAGAGGTGCCTTTTCTTCTAATGTAGTTAATTCTCTTGCTTTCCTCCACTCTCTTCTTTCTCCTTTTTTTTAAAGCTTACAATGTAATTAAACAAATTCAAATATATATCAAATTATTGCAACAAAATCCTATTATTTGCAAAACAACAAGGCTCAGAAGTTCACAAATGATGTACATTATAAGATTTATTTCAGCCATGTGTATTGCCAAGAGCTTAATTCACAGAACAATTGTAGATTTTATAAATGAATAGTTAGAAATACTATTCCTATAAATGCAGGGTTCATATACTTGCTGAGCACAATTTATGGACTTTATGAGCACATTCTTTCTCTCTCTCACACACACACACACACACAACATGCACACACACACACACACACACACACACACACGGTCTTGGTATTGTAATATGATCTTAAACTCATTATGAAGGTCTAATTGGACTTGTACTCACAACCCTCTTGCCTTACTCGCCCAAGTGTTGAGATTAGAACCCTGAATAATCCCATAAATGATTTTTTCTTAAATTGAGATTCTTTCTAATAGATAAAGAAATTAACTTTCTGGATTAAGCTGATATTATGTATAGTAAAGAAGATGCACATTTTGCATTATTTTCCATAACATTATCATCAGCAATTTCCCTCATGTTTAATGGCATGTGATAATAAAAAGAATATATGAAGTCCAAAATTCTGGCTTTCCATTTCCTGGCTGCAACACAACTTCTACCCATGACCTTGGCTTCATGTGCATCACGATCTCAGCAATGCATCTATCATCCCTGCCTCTTGACCTAATGAATATGAACTCATTACCTCACAGAAAAGTGCCAGGATCAGCAGTTAATATTTTAGGGCAATAACTTCACATGGGTCTATGTGCTTGTTCTTTTAGTAACAGCACAGAATTGTATTATTTATCTAAAAAAACAGGAAGAAATATAAATTGGCTACTAAACACAATTTCAAATGGGTGACTATTGCTAATATATCTGTACACTAAGTAGCAGTAGTCCATAGACTTAGCCAACTGTAACTTTCCCTTAAAAAATTCTAGGTGTATCTGAATGATTGCTGATTGATGACTGAGAAATACTAAAAATAAGTTTATGGAATGGGTTTCCTTATTATTCTACTCATCTATTGCTTTGGTAAGTCAAAACATCATGGAAGTAATATGAGATAACAAAGCAAGAAATCTGTGGATTTTCCAAATTACCCTTCATCATTTATGTGTTTGTGTGACACAATTCAGCCCTCAATTTGGGAGAGATGGAGCCTCAAAAAGTCTATGTGAACAAGATCTGAAGTCCATCTTTCTGTCTCTTAGTAGAACCAATTTAAACATGGAATAATATTAAACAGCAGTCTTACAGATTGAACACAGGGAACTGTTTGGTAAGTAGTGACTAGCTCAACAAATGAACAGCAAATAAGGAAATGACAGAAGAAGATACTTTTGCTAGTGGATTCCAAACGATGCCTAAATCCCATGCATTACATTTTTCTCTTTATTTAAAATAGTTCAGGTCATTTACTTTTCCCAAATGAACTCTAAGAAAGATTGCTAGGGACCAAGGAGTCTCAAAAAGAAAGGTTACATTGGCTCATAATCCCCAAAGATTCCAATTTAAGAGCTTCTTGAAAAAGAAAAGCAAATGTCATTTTAAAATGCTTTATTTATGCACATAATACCAATCAATTACCATAAATGGGAAAATTAAGCTTGGTTTTTCTTGTACAAAAAAGCCAACAAATAAATAAGTCATCTGAAGGGGGTAAAGATGGACATCATGTTTACAGTTTACCCAAACAAAAACATGCCATTCTGCATGTTGGGCAGGTGGTGTTAATTTCTTAGGATAAACAGATTAAAATGAAATATGAATTTGATTCTGCTTCATTTGAGGAAGACAAGACAGTGCCTAGCTTGAGACAGAGGCACCATATGGAGATAAGCATAGGAAGTAGAAAGAGACTACTGAAAGGCACATTGCCAAGTAGCATGACTTTTAATCTGTTTACCAATAACATCCTAGTTAACTAAAGGCCTTTACTTTTTACCTCTGAGTTTTCAGGCTGCAGCAAGAATATGAATATGTATAAAGAGGGATAAATGATTCAGCTAAGATTTATTCTGTTAGCTAAGAGAGCTGCAGGCAATATCACATTTGCATTTTTATCATCACCTCTTTAAATAAGATTACATAAATTCTAAGTTATCTAGTTGTTTTTCAAAACTTTTTTGCACCAAATTCTGAATGAAAATTTACATTTGAAATAATAGAAATCATTTTCCGGGGGACATTACTCTTCCTTCAGTTCTTTTATTTAGTACCACGTTAAAATTTTTTCAATAATATATTTTCAAGGTATACCCACCATATATTGATTTCTAAATTGTCCACCCGAGATTGGTTAATAATGCCCATGTTTTAAAAACCACAACAAAAAATAACTCAGTGAGACACAATAAGGAAAATAATTCACATGTATTATGAATCAAGATATATGTATCCAGAAAAATTGATGAAATAAGATGCCCTATAGCTTACCTTATAAAAACAAGAGCCTCATATTTCAACATATTCACATGTTCATTTAATGTTATTAATTAAATATACATTATTTTCAGTTAATATTTTTTTGCCAGTCCTAGGACTTGAACTCAAGGCCTGCTTACTGTCCCTGGGCTTCTTTACAAGGCTAACACTCTACCACTTGAGCCACAGCACCACTGTTGTCTCCTTTTTCTGCTTATGTGGTACTGGGTTCCCATGGCTTCATACATGCTAGGCAAGCACTCGAACACTAAGCCACCTTCCCAGCTCTCAGTTACTAATTTTATTATGCTGTTAAATAGCCTTACTTTGAAATCACCAATACAAATAAATAAAAGAAAGCTGAAACATGTTCTGTTTTCAGAGGGGAGTGAAATGGTACTGTGGGGGCATACAAATTAAAAGATAAAAGGTAATCAAATGTAGTTATTATATTCAATGTACATTTTATAAATCGTAAACTATGTAACTCGAGGTTACAGATCAGGGACAGAAAATGGAGAGAATGGTGGAAGGATGACAATAATTAATCAGGATGTATTACATTCATTAACATCTGGAATTTAAAACCCTTTGTTACAACTTAATACAACTTAATAAAATAATAGTAATAACAAAAAGAAGTCAACAAAGAAAAATTTTGACATTCTGGAACTGGGGTTTGAACATTATAGCCAGAGAGTCATATATTTTAAATAAACTCAGAATCTTTGCTTCAAGAAATGACATTTCACCTTCTTATTTGCTAGAACTTTTATAAACAAAAAGGAATGGATATTGCTGGCATAATTATGGGAAGCAGTTAAGAAGCTGACATTATTACACAGTGAATACGATACTAGATAAATCAGAACTTTCAAAACAGGCAAATTTGACATGTTGTTTCAAGAGCACTTATGAGCACAGTGCCCTCTCCGTGTGAATGAACAGCTCCCATTATTGTCAATAATATTTCCTCATACGACATCTCACAGAAGGAAACCATTTTCCTTTTATTGGTTGTTATTGCCATGTTTCCCAGGGAGGTCTAGTTCTTTGCAGATTGCAATAAAAATGCAGGTTTAAATTTAACCAAATTTCTTTGGGTTTAAAGTATACTGAATCTCCCCCATAATTAAATGAACTACTTAAAATTGACAATTAGTAACTTTTTGATACCAGAACAAATATAATGCTCCATGGAAAAATTTTGGACAATTATTATTTAATGATTGTTTTTCATGATCTGAACAATAGTACTACTTTCTTGTATGATGATGAGGAATATCTTTTAAAGCTGTAACTTTTATAAGATAACTTTCGGTGTTTAAGCAACTGGTGACATGATAAACCAAAAGGGAAAGGGCCTATCATCACCTTCTAAAAGTCTTAGGATCTAAGAACCTGAAAGGAATGAGATTGGTAGTGTCAGATGAATTTTGCTGGGTATCAAGTTTCATCATACACTACACATAATTCAACATGGAGGACAGCCAACTAAAAATAGTTGGAGGGTTGCTTTCACATGGACATAAATTGCTTATTGGTTTATGATTGAAGAAGATTCTTTCTTTGAATTATATTCCTATCGTTGACAGGAAAGTATAACAGCTAAGTCAAAATGGATGCTTATTTCAGTCATAATATAGGGAGAAATTGACCAAGATTCAGGAGTATTTTTAAGCACAAAGGAAAATTCAATTTTAGGCCATTTATTTCTGGTTAAATAATGTCATGTGAAATTCATGAAAGGCAAACACAAAATATTAAATGAAAGATTCTGTAAAGGGAAGGTGGCCAAAATAAGTAGAGATAAAGAATTATACTCTGTTCCCAGAGTGGGTTATGATTACAAAAGCAGACTTTAAGTTTTGATTTCCACAATGGAGGAACTTGTTATTTGTGTCATTGGTGTGTGTGTGTGTGTGTGTGTGTGTGTGTGTGTATATTGGATATCTATCTATATTGATCTCTCTGTATCAGTCTATATTGAGATCTATAGATACCCAGATAGATATCTGTATGTATAGATACTTATATATCTATATAGAGATATTTATATAAAGATATTTATGTATATTATATAAATATTAGGTATTTATATATCTATATATAGATTTCAATATATGTTCATATATGTCTGCATATACGATATGTCTACTGACAAATCATTTACTTTAACTTTGTAAGAAGCATCAGACTTTTTGATACAATGCAATTTTTATGATATCAGGACATATTATGAACATTTATTCCTTTTGAAATCTGGTTTCAACAAGTTTGGGGCACCAAATAAATGAGCTACGTAGTATTAATGTGACATTGGATAAGACAGAGCACTTGGCAACAAGGCCCTACAGTGCCTTAGAGGAAACAAACACATGAAAGTACTAAACACAACAATGAACACCTTCTCCTTATACAACTAACGACTACTAATAATATGTGGGTAAACAAAAGTACTTAATACAGAAAGTAGATATTAATAAGAAAGGTGATAGAAACAGAAAGAACATGCTTCAGGAATTTAGGATTAAAGGTGTCACATTCCATTGATCTTGGCTGAACAAGACTTTATGAAGAAAATAGCATTTCATTAATAGAGACATCTGGACATCTAGACCTGGGGCTGTAGTGAATGGTAAGGTCCAAAGATGAAGATCTGAGAAAGAGCTAACAGAAGTCATGATTATAAATAGAATCCAGTACAAATATATTATAAAACAAAAATCTAGACCCATCACCAATATTTGGTACAAATGGATTGCTGAGTCTGCCTAGTTTTTATAGAATATAATAAAAACTAAGGCTGCATTTTGGCAGATAAGTAAATGCAGCATAATTGCATAGGAATAACCTTCCCTATGTACTGGTCACAAACTTCAAGCAAGAAGCCCTGGAGAGAAATCAAAGATAGGCAAGCAAAGGAAGCATTTCCAGATTTTGTAGGTAAAATCTGGACAGGAGTTGCTCTATAAAAGGGAACACCACTGGGGAATATTTGTTTATGAAATACATTGCCAGCAGATACATACAATCTTCATACATAAAGTATTTTCAGTAGGGAACATCATCAATTTTACTCAGGAAGTCAAAGCTCTGCATTCAGAGTGAAGGGTACTTGCAAAAGAGAGTCACAGATCAATGGAAACATCTAGAGGATTACTCCAAAAATCTGTGAAAGAACTTTGTCCAAAGATTAGATTGCTCTATATTAAACATGCACAGGAAGTCTCCAAGGAATTCAATAAAAGACACCATTAAAATAGTGAGAGCACCTTTCATTTAAGCTGTTACTTATGAAAAGAGAAAATGAATTTAGAATGTCAGAAGTGTGTGTGTGTGTGTGAAAAACCATCCCATAAACCAATAGGTGTAAGAAACTAGTGTGACTGAATAAGAAAAAAAATCTCAAAACAAGTAATACCAAACATTAAGGAAATTTCATCACCCTAAAATGATTAATTCATCAAGAAAACATTAATGCTTAAATGCACATGTACCACCTCCAGAGTTTCAACATACAAAAGCAAAAAAATTGATGACAATGCAAAGAGAAATAGACAAATCAACAATGAAAGTTGGAGATGTTAGCATTCCTTTCTTTTAGTGACAAGGCAAGTACACAAAAATTCTGTAGAAGAACTGCAAACATGGAGAAACAACATACATGACATTTACATTTACTGAATTATCAACAATTACCCAATATATATTGCTTATAAACATGTGAAGAATATTCAGCAGAATAAAACATAAGACAATGTATCATAAAATAAACATTAATAAAAATAGACGAGGATGACTCATACCTACAGTCCTAGTGACTCAGAAGGCTGAGATCTGAGGATCAAATTCCAAGCCAGCCTGGGCAGGAACCTCCAGAAGAATCTCATCTCCAATAATCACAGAAAAGGATGGAAGTGACAGTGTGACTCCAGTGACACTAGCCTAGAACAAAAGGAGCCCAGAGACAGAGCCCAGGCACAGTTTTCAACCCTCAAGATAGAAAAATAAGATAATGAATTATAAAAGACTGAAAATGTTTCTTTTTTTGTAATTTATTTATTAATTAAACACAAATTTTTTGACAAGGTGTTGTGCAAAAAGGGTACAGTTACATAGTAGGGCAGTGTGTACATTTCTTGTGATATCTTACACCCTGTTTTTCTTTCCCTTCCCTAGGTCAGGTAGACATATATACAATACACAATGTACCAAGAACATATACAGTAGCCATGTGGCCAAGCCCAAGAAAATTCGCATAGGGCTTTAAATGTAATGTCGACATTAGACAATATGTCGACAGTAGTCTTATATGAACGTACATACATAGCTTTTGAGCTATTGTGATCCACTGAGAGGTCAATTTTTGACCTTTATATGTTGAGTAGTTGTTTGGTTTTAGTTACATAATGTTGGGTCGCTGACCCAATCCTGTGGGAAATACCATTTGACAAGCAGTTTTCAGTTTCACAGACCTGGTCTCTACTGTCTCTCCGTCACCCCATCTTAATAGTCATATTTCAGGGAGATCATGCACCTTGAAAATGTTTCTTAACCGAATTAAAATTGCTTCATTTTTTGCATTATTATTTATTGCCAAAGTGATGTACAGAGGGGCTACAGTTTCATATGTGAGGCAGTGGGTACATTTCTTGTACAATTTGTTAACTCCTCCCTCATTTACCTCTCCCCCTTCCCCTTTCCATCTCCGCCCACGAGTTGTTCAGTTGGTTTACACCAAATGGTTTTGCAAGTATTGCTTTTGGAGTCATTTGTCTTTTTATCCTTTGTCTCTCGATTTTGATATTCCCTTTCCCTTCCCTAGTTCTAATACAAGTAAATACAGTATCCAGAGTGCTCAGATGAGATACAGTGATAGCATGGGGACAACCACAGGAAGGGGATGCAATAGGAACAACAACAAAAAAGGTATGGTTACACATGGCATGTTGAAAATAATTACAACAGTGATATAACACTTGTTTCCATAACATGGAGTTCATTTCACTTAGCATCATCTTATGTGTTCATAAGGGCATAGCTATTAGGCTCTTATGATCCTCTGCTGTGACTAGCCTAAACCTGTACTAATTATTCCATATGAAGGAAACCATGGAGTTCATGTTTCTTTGGGTCTGGCTCACTTCACTTAGTATAATTTTTCCAAGTCCTTCCATTTCCTTTTGAATGGGGTAATGTCATTCTTTCAGATAGAGGCATAAAAATCCATTGTGTATATGTACCACATTTTCCTGATTCATTCATCTACTGAGGGGCATCTGGGTTGGTTCCATGTTTTAGCAATGACAAATTGTGCTGTGATGAACATTGTTGTGCTGGTGGCTTTAGTGAGTTCTTGTTCATAATCTTTTGGGTAGATGCCCAAGAGTGGGCTGCTGAGTCATAGGGGAGCTCTATGTTTAGCCTTCTGAGGAATCTCCATACCGCTTTACAGGGTGGCTGAACAAGTTTACATCCCACCAACAATGTAGCAAGGTTCCCTTTTGGCCACATCCCCTCCAGAATTTGTTATTGTTAGTTTTCCTAATAATGGACATTCTTACTGGGATGCGGTTGAGTCTCAATGTTGTTTTGATTTGCATTTTTTTATTGTCAGTGATGTAGAGCACTTCTTCATGTGTCTCTTGGCCATACTCATTTCCTGTTCAGAGAAGTCTTTTTTTAGGTCTTTAACCCATTTGTTCAGGGGCTGTTGGTTCTTTAAGGATTTGTTTTGGAGGAATTTAATTTTTTTACTTCTTCATATATTTTAGATATGAGGCCTTTGTCCACTGTATGACCAGAAAAAATCTTTTCTCAGTCTGTGGGCTTTCTGTTTATGTTGCAAACTATGTCCTTTGCCCTGAAGAAGCTCTGCAGTTTGATGCAGTCCCATGTTTCCAATCTTTGCCAAACGCTGTCTCCAAATTTAACGCAATACTCATTAGTATCCCAGCACCATGTTTTTTTTTAATAAAATAGAGGAAGCAATCCAGAAATTCATATGGAACAATAAAAGACCCTGAATACTAAAAACAATCCTAAGTAGAAAAAACAATGTTGGAGGAATTACAATACCAAACTTCAAGCTGTATTACAAAGCTATAGTAATAAAAACAACTTGGTATTGGCACAAGAACAGTCCTGAGGACCAATGGAACAGAACTGAAGACCCAGAAATGAACCCTCAGAACGATGCCTACTTAATCTTTGATAAAGGAGCTAAAAAGAATTATGGAAGAGAGACAGCCTCTTTAACAAATGGTGCTGACAAAACTCGTTCAACACATGCAACAAATTAAAACTATATCCTTATATATCACCCTGCACCAAAATCAATTCCAAATAGATCCAAGACCTTGAAGTAAAATCAGATACCTTAAAATTGCTTTAAAAATCCACAAAATAAATCCAAAATAGAAGGAAGAAACAAATTTAAGATAAAGAATGAATGAAATAGGATATATAAATAAATCTTAAAATCAATGTTTTTGAAAGGATAAACAATTTGACAGACATCTAGAAAGGCTGATCAATAATCAAAATAATTATGACTATCAGAAGTGAAAGGCATTGTATTAGGATTCTCCAGAGAAGCAGAGCCAATAGGCATGTATGAGGGCATGCCTGAACATATGTCTGTGCTTATATGTGTCTATTTGTCATGAAAAAAAGAATTTGATTTTTAATTTGATTTTCTTAATAGAAATAGGTTATTCAGATTTTTTTTGATCTACTTATTTTGGTAAATAATGTTTTCAAATTATTTTCTAAATTTCATCTATCTAATTATCAGCTGTTTATCTCTCCATCTATCTATCCACCTTACAGCTGATCTGACTTCATGCCTCTCCCTAACTACATAAATGTGCATGTATATATATGTTTGATGGCTTCTTAACTATAAAAGGAAAACCAACAGGACATTTACTGTGGATGCAACTGATGGTGGCACCACATTAAAAGCAATTGAGAGATAAACTGAAATCATATTTCTTGATCTACTGCACTAAGAAGTAACTTGTTTCTCTATGACTATGGGGAGGGGGGATGAAAACTGAGTAATCTGATCTAATTATTAAGTATTAGACTAATTCAAAATAACATTTCTATATTCTTGAGCAATCAAGATCAGAGACAAAGAAAAACTGAGAAACAGTTCCATATTAATGATATTACAGAGACCCAATAACTATACGAAAGCTGTGATCCTTACTTGAATACTGCATTGGTATAAATATAGCTATAAAGTGTATTATTGGTACAACTAAAGAAATTTAAACATGAAGTATCAATTACATGGTAAAATTACATCAATATTGAAAGTTTGCTTTTGGTTATTGTACTATGCTAACAATCATTTTATAGGAAATTCATACTGAAGATTTTAGAAGTTAAAAAAATAATATTAAAAAGTCAGACGAGCCCCAAGATGGCGCCGAAACAAGGGAATCACCCCTGCTTGCGCCTACCAAATAGTGTGTTGGGAGCCCCGACATGCATTCCTCTTCCACCCCCAAGAGATTAACAAAGAAAAATTGAACAAGCAGAGAATCACAGGAACCAGAAAAGAAAAAAGGAAAAGGCCCATAAATTGCACACACAAAGATGGAAAATCACAAAGACAATCCTCACCCTTGCTGGAGCGCCGCCAAGTGAGTGAGCCACCCTGGCTGCCCAGCGTGGAAGCTACACGGCACAGAGATGGAGACCAGAGGCGAGGCACTGAGACATTCAGACCCAGACAGCTCCCATTGCACTGCTGGACGGCATACAACTAGCTACCGGGGCCAGTGATTACCACAGCAGGGAACTCCGAAGCAGGAGGAGACCAGCTCTGGCAGTGACCTCCATCCCAGCTCAAGAAGGAACACCTCGTTTTAAGGGGAGGAAGTGGCCAGAGCCCTTCCCCACCCTCCCCACCGCACTTGCTGGCTTCCATTGGGAGGCCACTGGAAGCCATACATTGTGGGCATTAGGACCCTGGAATCTCCCAGAGTACTGGCTATGGGAGTGCATGACAGTGGGCGGAGGACTCTCCAACTGGGAAGTGTGGTCAGTGTCTTCAGGTGTCTGCAGCCAGCGAGAGGAGGGTTCCTTACCCACCAAGTCTTGCCAAACAGGCGGAATGCCAGCCCCTGTAGGACAGCACAAACTGTGGCAATGAGGGTACAACTGACAACACACCACTGTTGCGAGGTGCTGACCCTGGAGGGAACCGCTGAAACCACAGTCCATCTAAAAGTGAGGATTGTGTGAGTTTGCAGGTAGCAGTTGGAGCATGCATACACACACACACACACACACACACACACACACACACACACACACATACAAGATGAGGTGGACTGAGTGGCCAAGTGCTGGATACTGGGGAGAGGGGGGAACAAGGCTCAAAGAACCTAGTGCACTCATTGGAAAATCAGCCCTTCTGAAACCAGTGCCTAACCCGAAAGCCTGAATGTAGCCACCTCAGTCCCCACTGAAGATCAGTCCTCGCTCTCCGAGTTCCATTCAGCTAGCCTGGAACCAAGCGCATGCGCTAGCACCTGCTGGCCAGGGGGTCACACTGAGTCAGTGTCTAAGTATGAACCAGCTCCAGGGCCAAGTGAAGGTTGCCACCTCTCTGTCACCAACAGGAAGAGCTGGGGACATGACCACCATGACCTCTGCTCACAGATGTGTAATTCACAAAGAAAAATTTAAAGATTCATCAACGGTCAAGTCAGCACAACAATTCCAAAGGCCAGCAGAAACCCAGGAAAGAACTCCAGTGAGAGAGAAGAAGAGATGGAAAATAAAAGAACAATTAAGGAAATGATGACAGAATTAGCCAGACATAAAAGCGGATTTGGATTTTCAAAGGCAGTTTTGACAGCATAAAGAAGAAATTCTATAAGACTTTTAAAGAAAAGCTAATACCAAAACTCCTCAAGCTCTTCCATGAAGTAGAAGCAAAAAAGGGAAGAATCCAAAACTCATTCTATGAAGGCACTATCCTATTCATCCCCAAACCAGGAAAGGACACAGTAAAGAAAGAGAACTACAGACCAATCTACCTGATGAACACAGATGCAAAGCTCCTTAATAAAATATTAGCCAACAGAATCTAAAAACAAATTTTAAAAAGCATACCTTATGACCAAGTAGGCTTCATTCCACAGATGCAAGGCTGGCTTAACATACATAAATCAATAAATGTCATTCACCACATTAACAGAGCCAAAGAATCACATGGTTATCTCAGTCGATGCTGAAAAAGCCATCAGCAAAATACAACATCCATTCATGTTCAAAGCTCTGGAGAAATGGTGATAGAAGGAACATTCTTTAAAATAAAAAAGTCCATATAAGTCAACAGCGAATAGCATACTAAATGTGGAAAAACTAAAACCATTTCCCCTAAAATCAGGAACAAGAAAAGGATGTTCACTTTCTCCACTCCTATTCAACATAGTTCTGGAACGTGTAGCCAGAACAATATGGCAAGAAAAAGACATTAAAGGGATCCAAATAGGGAGAGAAGAAATTAAACTATCCCTATTTGCAGATGACATGATCTTATACCTTAAGGACCCAAAAAGCTCCACTCTCAACCTCCTAGAATTAAACCATGTGGCAAAATAGCAGTATGCAAAATCAACTCAGAAAAATCAAGACTTTCTGTACACCAACAATGTACAAACAGAAAAGGAAATCATGAAAACAGCACTGTTCTCAATGGCTAAAAAAGGATAAAATATCTAGGAATTAAGCTAACCAAAAAAAGGAACTAGTTAGTGAAAACTACACAAATCTAAACAGCAAAATCAAAGAGGACACCAAGAAATAGAAAGACCTTCCATGCTCATGGATAGGTAGAACCAATAATGTGAAAATGACCATACTGCCAAAAATGACATACAAATTCAGTGCAATTCCCATCAAAATCGCAATGACATTCTTTACTGAAATAGAAAAACAATCCAAAAATTCATATGGAACAACAATAGCCAAAGCAACTCTAGGCAAATGAAGCAATGCATGAAGTATCACAATACCAGATTTCAAGCTCTACACCAGAGCCATAATAACAAAAAAAGCTTGGTACTGGCACAAAAATAGATCAAAGATTAATGGAATAGATTAGAGGACCCAGAAATAAAACCACATACTGCAGTCAGCTGATACTTGACAAAGCAGCCAAAGACATACTATGGAAATAACATAGTCTTTCCAACTATTGGTGAAAACTCAAAGTAGATCCCAGCCTGTTACCATGCACCAAGATCAACTCAAAATGGATTAGAGACCTCAACATTGACCTGAAACTCTGAAAGTACTGCAGGACAGAGTAGGAGAGACATTGGAACTTATAAGTACAGGCAGGAACTTCCTGAACAAAGTCACAGGGACACAACAGTTTGGAGAGAGACTGCATAAGTGGGACTACATTAGAATAAAAAGGTTCTGTACAGCCAAAGACATTGTTCATCATCCCTGGTAGTAAAAGAAATGCAAATAAAAAGTCCTGATATCCCACCTTACCCCAGTCAGAATGGCCTATACTCTGAACTCAGATAACAATAAATGCTGGCTGGGATGTGGAGAAAGAGGAGCCCTACTGCATTGCTGATGGGAATGTAAACTAATACAATCACTCTGGAAAGCCGTCTGGAGATTCCTCAAAAAACTCAACATAGACATACCCTAGGACCCAGCCATACCATTCATAGGCATCTACCCCTTAGCAACAGGATTCTGGATATGACAAGGACACCTGCACCTCTATGTTCATTGCTGCACTGTTCACAGCCAAGATATGGAAACAACCCAGATGCCCCACTACAGATGAATGGATCAAAAAACTGGTACCTATATACAATGGAATTCTACATAGCCATTAGAAATGATAAAATAATGGGCATTCACAGGGAAATGGACAGGAGTAGAAAAAAATTACATTAAGAGAGACAAGCCAAGAACAGAGACAAATGGCACATGATCTCCCTGAAATGTGGATGTTAGAATTAAAATGCAATGAGATATAACAAAGCAAACAGGACCCAAGATACCAATACAAAGTGAGACTAAAAAAATGACTGTATTGGGAGAAATGCACCAAAAAGTTAAGACCCAATCATTACTTTGTATGTAAATAAAATAATACAAAGACTTAAAAGAACTCCAAAGGCAAGGGAACAAAGAAATTCTCTTTACTTTGTCTTATAGTATTTAGAGGTGTATACATGTGTATACATGTGAGCACCTGAGGGAAGACGGGAGAGGGCAGAGAATGAGTGGAAAGTAGGGGGGAAATACAGTAGAGGGGGCCCAACAGCTGCAATGGACACAGATGAAAGTGAACTAAGCAATTCAAGGTCAGTGGGAGGAAGGAGAAATGAGAGAATAAGCAGGAACAGATGATACTGAGCAAAAGGAAAGAAATGTACATATCATCCGACCTGGAAGAAATTGCTTTATTGTTAATGTTCATAGAGTTTATAAGCTTTGTAGATTAGAATGATGATGTCCATCATTGGGAAGTAAAACTGTGTAATATGAAATTTATGTAGTTACTTAATCTTAATAAAGAAAAAAACAAAGCAAAGTTAGGAGTGGAAAAGATAATCTTTCTAACGTACTCTTAAGTACTTTAGAAAAATCTTCATCTATTTCCTCTCATTTAATCAGTTGGTCTTCTGTATCTGTAGAGTCCTTGTCTATGAATTCAACCAAGCACACACAGAAAATATTTGGAGACTAAAAAATAAAATAAAACAAAGGCAAAAATGACTTCTGTAGTTAACATGTACAGACTTTTCAAGACAACAAAGCATGATAAATATTCACCTAAAGTGGCATTATACTTGGCCTGATAAATAACTTAACAATCACTTATAGAGTGATTTTTTTTTCAATACTACACCATTTTATTTAAGATACTTTGGTATCTAAGAAAATCCCAGAACCAAACTCTTGTGGTTATAGAGAGACAACTCTCTGTGTGCAGAGAAAGTGAAGGGAACAAATGTAACAAAATATTAACCATCTTTTAAAATCTGCTTAAAATGTTCAAGGTGTTACTTATATTAATCTTGCAACCTACTGGCAAGTTTGAAGATATTTAAAAATAAAAACTTATTTCTCTAGGTGAAATAAATTGCAATTTTTAGGTTACATCTAGTTTAGCAATCCATACGTTGAAAGAACAGCAAATCTAAAGAACACTTTCAATAACAATGGCATTATGAGTCAAGGTAGTTCTCTCCATTGTTAGGCCCTTAAACTATGGCTCTTTTGATTCTTTTTTATATCTCTTTTTAATAAGCATTAATTTAGGCCTTGGAAATACAATGGCAACAGCCCCCACCACTTCCTAGTAGAAGAGTGAATGAAATGAATGAGTCAGAGTAGAGAACAGGCAATAACTAAACATTTTCACTGATACCAAAAGATTGCAGAAGGAGCAAGTAGGAGATGCACATGGACATTCTTTATAGGGGGGTCATCAAAGGTTACTCTAAGAGCAAACCTTGGAAATAATGCTGAAAGGCCAAGATATAAAAGTTAGTGAGAGAAAAACACTTAGTTGGGAGGCACCACACAGCAGGGATAATGCAGGTAGAGGGAACAAGATGAAAACCATGCCAAATTTGTCCAACTGAAAGTAATTCACCATAGGAATTCCAGCACCCTGAGCTCCTAGGTTATTAGTCTGTGCTGGCCTGTTTTTTTTTTTGTTGTTGTTGTTTCTTTATTTCTTTTTTGTAGAAGGAATAAAAGAAATTCGGATTATAGAGAGACTCTGTGTGGTATGCAATCTCTCAAGAAGCTGAAATCTTAGCCCTATAGCTTGCCCATATGGTCACTTGATGGAAGCATAGAATTCCATTGTGTATATATACCAGATTTTCTCAATCCATTCATCTACTAAGGGGCATCTGAGTTGGTTCCATATTTTAGCTATGGTAGATAACACTGCAATGAACATGGTTGTGGTAATAGCTTTAGTATGGCCTTGTTTGTGATCCTTTAAGTAAATGCCCATAAGTGGGGTTGCTAGGTCATAGGGGAGCTCTATGCTTAGTCTTTTGAGGACCCTCCATTCTGCTTTCCTATGCTCCCATCAGAAAGAATGTCATTGCTCCTTTCATAAGGAAATGGAAAGACTGGGACAAAATCATACTAAGTGAAGAAAGCCAGACCCAAAGAAACATAGATTCCATGTTTTCCCTCATTGGTAATAACTGTATGTCTAGGAGAGTCCTAGCAGAGGATTGCAAAAGCTCAATAGCTATGTACCTATGGTTACATAAGATGAAGCTAAGCAAAATGAACTCCAAGATATGGAAACAAGAGGTTTTTCATTGGTGTTGTTATTTTTAATATACTATGTGAAATTCTTTCTTTTTTCTTTCATTTTCTTTCCTATGGTATATCCCCTGTTTTCACAGTGTTTGATTTAGGTACACTGCGTATTGTATTACATTTATCTGAATTAGTGAAGGGAAAGGGAACATCAAAATGGTCAGACAAAGGAGAAAGGGTGAACCAATGCAACAGTACTCACAAGACAATATGTTGGAAATTAACTGTACAAATACAGGAAGGAGGGAGGACTAGAGGTAGGGAAGATGGAAGAAAAATGAGGGAGGGGGTAACAAGTATAACAAGAAATGTTCTCATTACATTATGCATGTAACTGTATATCACCTTGACAATAAAACTAAATTTTAAAAAGATAGTCACCTGAAAGACAACATTCTCAGTTCATCTCTCTGAAGTTCCCTCCCTTTTCCTTCTCTCATGCATTTTTTGCCATTCTACAGAAACATCACACTGGATCCGAATTACTCAATTCTTCACCAAATTAAAAGTACCAAAGGCAAGAATGAGGGGTCCTTAATCTATTTTAGCAGCCCAAATCAGCAAATCTGGCACATAGTAGGTATTCAGTAAACCAAATGAGTCTTTTCCTTATTACATATACAGAAAGCAAACCAAATTTTCTGATCATTAGAAGAGTGATTTGCCAATTTTCTGCCTTGTTCCATCCAAAGAAGCAACAAAACACCCCCAAAGTTCCAAAAAGCATTTTCTACAATGCTTTTCACAGTCTGAGTGAATACAACAATTCTTTGTCCAAACATGGGTACAGTTTTTTCATTCACTAACTGAGTTCACCAAGTATATGCCATGTTGCCTTCAGGCATTAGGATCTAGGAGGCAGAAATTAATTGTGAGAACATTTTGCTCTATTGATGGCTGTGGTTGCTCAATACTCATTGAAAATATCAACAAAACTTGCTTCTTTGCTTTGACATTTGAACCCAGCTACATAATGTTGGGCAAGTATTTTGATTCCAATATATCTATATGCCAAAGTTGAAAAATAAGGGACCTATTTTTCCTTCAGAATTGTTTTGTGCCTGTATCAAAATACCAAGTTACCATGGTGATAGCTACTCTGGTAAATAGGGCAACTCTACCCCCCTTTCCCCCAACCACAGAAGCAAATGCAACACAAAAGAAAGGCAGAATAAGCTCTGTAATAGGGAACAAAGGAGCCTGGGGAAAATCCCCACAGTGAAAGAGATAAAGCCTACTTCAGATAAAAGTCTTGGAAGGTGACTACATTCCTCCCCCCCACCCCCCTCCACAGTCCACAAAGGACTAAGTAGAAGTAGAAAGGGGTAGGACCTTGAATTATGTGTACTGAGCATATTGAGCACTGGTGACACAGAGAGGTTGTATTTGATGAGCTCAGTGAAAATTAAATATTAATAGGCAATAATAACAGTCACTGAGGTCCTATTATGGGCCAGATACAGTGCTACTTGGTTCATGCGCACACATTTGTTTGTCCAGTATCATGTTCCTAGGAGACAGATCCTAAGGCTATTAAGGAGTCATGCTAGAATTCCAAGTTGTGTGCTTAACTGCACCAAAGAGTAATGAAGAAGGAATTTGAACAGAAAAAGGAGAGGAACTGGTCCTTTCTATCTTTAGATTCAAACAGTATGCAATAGGGGAAGCACAGTCTGAGAAATGGAGGAGCTGCTCAGAGCTGTCTAAGACCCTAAGCACTGTGGATTCCAAGTCTTGCCTGGACAGGCTGAAGCAAGGAAACAGCCAGACATGGAAAGAAATACCATAAGGGCAAGAGATGACAAGATACTGCCAACTGATTCTCTACAGAAACAAAGATGCACATGCTTATAATTAGCACATCTTTGTGTGAATAGCTATGTTTTCCACTTCATTTTTGGTTCATTATGGCTTCACTAGGCTTCATTATTGTAGGTTTGAGGTAATAGAGAACTGTGTGGCTTTTATTATTATTATTCATCTACTCCACCTGCTTAGAATAATCTTGACTTGGTGCTGCCTCAAGATTGTTGGAAGTATAAAAACAGAAAAGAGATTCCAGGCATAGGTGGCTCATGCCTGGTATTCTTGCTTCTCAGGAGACTGAGATCTGAGAATCCATGCTGGAAACCAGACTGAGACTGAAGACTGAGAATGAAGCAGAAAAAAAAAAAAAAAAAAAAAAAGCCCGAATTGGAATTGTGTCTCAAGTGCTAGAGTGCCAGCCACAAATGAAAAAAGACATCCAAGAACTGGAGGCTTGGAATTCAAGCTGTAGTACAGACAGACAGACAGACAGACAGATATAAACAAAGGGAAGACAGGCAGGCATGCAGGGAGGGAAGGAGAGACGGAAGCAGGAAAGAAGGAAGGAAAGAAGGGAAGAAGGAATAGGGAAAGAGAAAAATCTTTCTCCTAGATTAGAAAAAAAAAGGCACAACTCTTAACCATTTTCTGGGTACAATGCTGTGCAGCTATTAGCCCAGCCACAAGGAAAGCACTAGCAGGAGAATGGCAGCCTAGGCCTGCCTAGGGAAAAAGCAAAAATAATCAATGGACAAAGGGCTTGGGAATAGCTCAAGTAGTGGATTGCCTGCCTAGCAAGTTCCATGTCCAATCTGCTCCCAAAATGCACCCAAGACAATTCTCCTGACAAGGCAACTGCAGTAAGTGGGTCTTCCCTGAGGTATAACCCCCTCCCTGTGACTATGAAGACTTGTAGACAAGAGCCTTGGCCCAGCAGAAATGGAAAAAGTATATCTAGGACAGAAAATGCTATCCTTGTCTAATGTTGTACTGCAAGGAATTATAAAGTACTGTTATTCAAGTGTCAATACCAAAACTAATGCAAAAATGAATACTTTCCTTCAACGTAAGTTCTTTGCAATTTTAAAGGCTCTCTTTAACAAAGATGCCATTTGTGGGAAATCCATTGGAAATATCTGGGAGCAATGGCAATCATTTGAAATCACAACTCATTTTTAGCTGGAATTGTATTAAACGAATTCATCACCCATCTTATTCAGCATACAGATCTCCACATAACTTTCTTTTCATAAATGAGAGTTGCTGTCAGAGGATTAAAATTTCTCTTCATGGAATATTATGATACTGAATGGATTTATAGATGTGAAAGCAATTCCCAAAGAGAAACTAATTTTTTTGTTTTTTTTTATTGAGTGAACATCAGTAGTATCCATGATTTGCAAAGGTGACTTTTCACATGGCTTATCCTTACCCATAAGTGAATGATGTAGTCAACTTGAAAGAAATCAGCCATTTCTTTGTCGACTAACAACTCATTTTATGTCTAATAACGTGGAATAATGACCAAACAGGGAAGACAATAAATAGTTTCATGAATAAATGTTTGAAACTTTCTTGTGATAAATTTTTATGACTATTTATTAGTGAAAACTTATTTTTTTTGTCTTTTCTTTTTGGGTACTGGGTATCAAACCCAGGACGTTGCACTTGCTAGGCAAGCACTTTGCCACTGAGCTACATCCCAGGTAGCATTTTGCCTTTGGAAGTAATATACCAAAGAAAAATATCTACTAAAATGATTCAGACAGGTATTTATTCAAATACATTTGTGAAATTAAATGCATCTTCCTACACTGATTGGAAATTTCTCTGAAGAACTTTACTCACCAATAGAAGGGAAGATTTTTACTCTGATCCATAAAATCCCAGTCCTTCTCCAGTCACACCCGAGCTCCTATGCCCTTGTGGTGCTCATGGACCCTCTGTGGATCAGTTTATTCATTTATTCCTATGCAAATTACCTAAATTGTGTACTTCTAATTTAAATAAAATATTTGCTCCTTAAGGGTAGGGCATCCATTTATGGTAGTGATAAGGAAATCAGCTATTTAAAATGAATCTTGTTACTTTTACTGTAATTAGTCATACTAAATAAAACTGCAAGATAATAACCACTGTAAATGTGAAGTTAAAATAAAATGTTTTTTCTATGATCACTATTCTCCTGGTTAAGATGTTTATACATCACATAATTTTTGTCTTTCCTATAGTTCCTTGCTATTTGCAATAAAAATTTTTTGGCTGATGGTAAGACTTACTCCTGGCAAATATAACTGGATCAATATTTGCATGATTTAATTTTATCTTAATTGGATGTCTTGAGACTCACTGCAGGGTTTTCTTTCTTTTATTCCTCCTCAGTATATGCCAATAAGTATGCTCTTCCATTTTCTCTTCTGAAAATTGTATCCACAGGCAAGTATTACAACTACTCCCCTTTCTCTATTGATACTATACTCAGAACTAAAAGCACTCCTGCCAAGATTTTACTGTCCTCAAACACCAGCCAATTTACATTAGAGACCTCCAGATGGAGGGGTAAGCAAACCTACACTCTAACCATAACATTCAAATGCCTTTGCAGAGGATTCCCACAATGCAGTAGAACTTTAAATATTCAGAAAGAAGCCATCTTCTAATCTGTCTTGTAATGAATTTCTGCTAGGATCTCACATATGTGTATTTATAAATTTGTTGCATTTAAAATAAGTAATCATTTTTACAATGAACATTGATGCATTCACATTCAATTTTAAAACAAGAATCGAATTATCTTTTAAAACTCTGAGTGTCATTTCTCAATCTATTTCTCATTCTGTTGCCTTTAAATGTCACTGACATTTTGTTTACATAAGAAACACACCATTTGGGTAATTCGCATAAGAATACATGCATAAATTGGGCCCCAAGGGGCCCCAGGAGTGCATGGGCTTGGAGGTTCCTAGAGAATGGCTGTCTGAGACTTCATGGGTTCGGGTAGTGACTATCCTTCTATCACTGATTGAACAGTTTGAATTTTATTAACATGCTCAAATAGCTCAGCAACTATTTTTGTTAGCAGGGCTTTTGCTGATGATGCCTGCCCCCGCCCCGTTCTGAGGCTTGAACTCAGGTCCTTGGCATTGTCTCTGAGCGTCTTCACTCAAGGCTATCACTCTACCACTTTTGTGCTTCAGCACCATTTCTGGTTTCTGGTGGTTAATTGGAGATAAGAGTTTCCCATAGATTCCTTCCTGGTCTGGCATCAAACCATGATCCTTAGATCTCAGCCTCCTGAGTAACTAGAATTACAGGTGTGAGCCACCAGTCCCCTGCTTGTTAATAGTTTTCATAGATTTTAATAATGCTTACAGCATAATCTGTATAGCTTTGGTTTTATTTGCTTCAAAAATAATTTCAAGAACAAAATTCATCATATGTTACAGCCTGTAACTACTGAGAAGAAATAGAAGGAGAATACTTCAAAATATAGACACAGGCAAGTACTTCTTGAATATGACTCCAATATCTCAGTTAATAAGAGCAGTAAGTGTCAAGTGGGATTGAATCAAATTAAATAGCATCTGCAGAGCAAATTTTTTAAAGCAACAGAGGGAGGAGATAGATACAGAACTGGACAAAATCTAAGCTAGCTATTCATCCTACAGGAGGTTATTATATAAAAAGCTCATAAAAGTAAGCACAAAAGAACAAATAATCTAAACAGTAAGTAAACAAAAGACTTCTAGAAACACCTTTTAAATGGAAAAGTACAAATGGCTAAAAAAATGAGTAAAAATGTTCAATATTTTTAGCCATCAGGTAAATGCAAATCAAAGCCACATTGAGATTTCATCTCACCCCAGTCAGAACAGCTATTATAAAAAAAAAAAAAGGTATCCAACAAATATTTGTTGCACATTTTGTTGCAAAAGAGAACCCTTTATACTGTTGATGGAAACATATAGTAGTTCAACTACTATGGAATTATATGGAGGTTCCCCAAAACTAAATATAAAATCATCTTATGATCCTGACAGACCAGTTCTGGGTTTATAATTAAGAGAATCAAAATCCACTTACAGTAAAGACACCTACATGCCCATGTTTAGCGTGGCACTCTTCACAAGACCTAAGCTATGAAGTCAGCTTAGATACTCATCAACAAATGAATAGATAAAGAAAATAAACTATAAGAAAATCATGCCATTTTCCATTCTTCCAAAGACAAATATCACATATTTTTTTCCATCTATGGAATTTAGGGGAAAAGTATAGAACATAAAATTTAGAGAGGGCCCTTAAAGACTGTCAAAAGGGAAAGAGGAAGAAAGGAGTGGTAGGATGGCTTGCAGCAGGTCAATTAGTAGCATATTATATGGAAACACTGTACTGAAACTCACTGCTTTGTACAATTGATATGTAGCAATAACAGGAATTACCAAATGCTTCTCTTCTCCCACACCTTACCATCCATCACACAGAGCCTCTACTATGGCAACAGTGGCTGACAGCCGCACAAGCTGAAAGGCATACATTCTTTTTTTCTGATGAGAGGTACTTAGGGATTCCCAAAGTCAGGAAATAAGACAAAAACCAGGACACTACAGGAATTTGAACTCTGTCACCTTAGCTACAGCAAACATTAAACATAATCTACACCATAGCCTAATTACCATAAATCCTCACACTAAGCAACCATTTCACTAAGCTTCTCTAGCCAACCAAAATGTCCTGTTTTTACCAAGAGAAATACAAAGTATGCCATAAGGGGCAGGGGAAAAAAGAATCTGAATCACACTGAGATGTGATTATCAGAGAATCTAGAATTATCAGAGAATTTAAAGTAGATGTGATTAACATGTTAAAGTCTTTAGCGGAAAAAGATAAAAAACCATGCAAAAAAGAGTAATGTAAGACACAAAAAGTCTAAGCCCCAAAGGAAATTTTAGAAAAAAAGTCCACAAAATGAATAATACATTTTCAATTAGCTCATTAGCAGTCTTCACACAGCCAAGGAAATACCCAGTAAACTCAAAAAGAGGTTAAGAGAAAATTCTAAAACTTAAATGGGAAAAGAGACAAGGAAAGAAGGAAGGAAGGAAGGAAAGAAGGAAGGAAGGAAGGAAGGGAGGGAGGAAGGAAGGAAGGAAGGACGGAAGGAAGGAAAGAAGGAAGGAAGGAAGGAAGGAAGGAAAACCCAGATAGTTAATTCATGAACTGAGGGAGTGCTGAGACACATGTAGCTCAGTGGCAAAGCACTTGCCTAGGAAGTACAATGTCCTGGGTTCAATCCTCAGTACCAAAACATAAAAGACAAAAATTAAGAAAGAAAGAAATCCGAGCTTGACACTGGTGGCTCATGCCTATAATCCTAGCTACACAGGAGGCTAAGATCTGATGAGTATGATTTGAAGCCGGCTCAGGCAGAAAAGTTCCCATGAGATTCATTTCTAATTAACCACCAAAAAACTGGAAGTAGAGCTGTTGCACAAAGTGGTAGAGCACTAGCTTTGAGCAAAAGACCTGAAGGACAGGGTCCAGTCCCTGAGTTCAAGCCCTACAACCTATAAAAGACACACACACACACACACACACACACACACACACACAGCAGAGAGACAGAGAGAGAGAACTGTGGGAAGTTTCAGAATGGATATTACATGTATAACTAAAATAACAGAAGATGAAAGAAATGTAGTTGAAGAAATACCTTGACTTGTAATAGACAAGAGATTTCTAAATTTAATATAAGACAAAGAATCACAAACTCAAGAATCTCAAAGAACATCAAGCAGGAGAAATAACCAAATAAAACACTCCTAGAGATAATTATGTTCAAACTGTCAAAAGGCAAAGACAAAAGAAAATATTGTGATGGGTATACCATTTTATTGTCTTCAAATGATCCAAATGAAATGGACAGAGTTTATGGTATATAAATTATACTTTAATAAAGCTGCTTTAAAAAATGAATCAGTGGCTCAAAGAAAATGTGTTAGTGTCAAGGTAGAAAAATGTTTATCTATACCAAGAGATCATTTCCTATTTTTCCTAATAGTCAAGACCCTCCTCAGGAGGTGAGTTGAAACCACAAGCCACATTCTAATGGGGCTGTGTGATAGGAGCTTACTGAGCAGGAATCCTTGTCATTGGTCTTCTCTTTATATTGGGAACATATTTGACCTGCATGAAGTCAATGTTTTGTCTATTGGTGTTCAACAGCCCAACTTTGAATGTAATGTGTTTCAGGTCTGTGTTTTCCCTTATTTAAAATTTACTCATGTGTTAACCATTTATTTTACTACCTGGTTGACATTTTTGGTTCTTTGCGTTTTTTGTTTTTGGTGCTGACGTTCTAAAAAATAAAAATAAGGGCAAGCTGCCCTACCAGGCAAAGCACAGGGTAAAATGTAAAAGAAGCAAGAGCCTACCAGGCAGATTGGGCTTGGATGGAATTCATCTTTATGTTTAAAACACACACACATTGTTTTTGTTGTTTCTAATCAGTGCTTTTCTTCTCTGTTCAAGAGAAAAAAAAAATCTCCCTAGCTTCTGGAGTGAAATAGCTTCCTTGACATTTTAACTTAGGTGCAATGCTTATCTGTTTCCCTCCAAAGGTTTCTCATTGGGTTTATCTGTCTTATTCTTTTAACAGTTTCTAATCTGATTATTGTTATTTGTACAGCCCCGAAGCTTTTTAATCTCCAAGGGTAGGGATCTATTATAAGTGCTTATTGTGAGAAAGGAACACGATTTTCAGAAAGCCTTTTGTCCTCTACTGGTAATAGGGACAGAAATGCATCCTGCCTGTTCCCTCTTTGACCTTTTTGCCATTCGGGAAGTTCCATATAGTCTTATGGTCTCTCATTCAGTAATTAGCTAGAGCAATTTTATTAGAGAAAAAAATGAAATAAAAAAGAACAGAGCCTGCTTTAGGAATGAGAAGAATCCAGACCAGGCTCAGACTTGGATTGTGTGTAACTCAGCCAGACAAATCATTCCAGAAAATTTGGTATGGCAGTATAAGAACTTCCAAAGTATTTGAGGGTTGTCCTAATAAAATTCACATCCAGGCAACAAAGCAAGCTATACAGAAAAGATTAGCGGGAATGACTTCATTGAAATTTATTTATTCCATCTAGACAAAAGGGGAAAAGGACAAAGTATTCCTATGAAACCTTGGGGGACAATGAGCTGTTTTCCAAATGTCTGAACCATAGGCCCTCTAGCTTTGCTTCTAATGATCTGCTCAGAATAAATCCAGCTGCTTTGCTATTATCTCAGAGGAATGTGAATGGAACACTTTCTTCTGCCTTGTTTTAGCAGAGTAGGAAAAAATATGTGGGGTTGTAGAGTACTGGGTTTGATCAAAGATTGCGCATTTTAAAAGTCCCTAAAAGGAGAAAAGGAATGGCTGTAAAATCCTAAAAGTGACTTAGTAACACTGACACATGAAAATCCAAGAGTCCTCAGGCTTTGAGCAACTTGCTTTACTACCCTACCTCCTTGCTTTATAGTCACCTTGTGACACTTCATTGGTGCCAGCTTTAAACTAAGGGTAAAAATCCTAGAAACGACCGCTTTATTTCCAAATATTTGGCTTTATCCCCAAATTACAATCCTATTGAATTTTTAAAGACATTTAAAAATCATTTGATATAATCTTTAGATTTGTTTAGATTTGGTAAAGCATACCTAAAAAAGATGTAGTGTAGTTAATTACTCAAGCATGAAGAAGTAAAAGAAACCCTTCAGGAACAATAAGAAACCCCAAAAGAAGCAGTAACTAGGCTTGTTAAAATTTCAAAGAGGATTGATTGTGTAGAACCATATTGAGTCTGAATTTTTAATAATTTTGAAGTGCAACTTCTGACTATCATATCTGGGGCCAATTACACAGCTTCCTTGAGGACTGGGTTTCTTTTTAAAAGATATATAGTAGTTTCTAACTTTTTTCCAGTGGCAGGAATATTAGACAAAAAGTAGATTAGACAAAAAGTTCTATGTTTAAAAATTTAATTTATTGAAAAATGGGAATGTTTTTACAATGTGATTTAAATTATTATGAATTATTATATAAATAATGAAAAATATTGATAAAATAATTAAAGAGCACTCTGAATAATGGTTGTGTGCATACTTTCAACTCGAAATGAGTACTGGGAGAGGCCCCATGAAGATGGATGATTAGACAAGAAAACATGTTCAGGTCATTCCACTAACCTGCTACAAATGGTAACACTAATACTTCTATTTCTACCATGTGATTTGACCATATTGTCAAGCCCTCACTTTCAAACTGGTTATGTTTCACAATCCTGGTTTAGTTTTACCAAATGACCATGAGTCAGGCACAAATCTTCTAAACTTAAGACATTTGAGTCTTTTTAAATTTTTGTATGTTTTCTGAATAATTATTTGTTGTCAAAGTGATGTACAGAGGGGTTACAGTTTTTTACATAAGACAGTGGGTACATTTCTTGTACAATTTGTTCCCTCCTCCCTCATTTCCCTCCTTCCCCTTTCTCTTTCCCTCTCCCCACATCAGTTGTTCAGTTGGTTTATACCAAATGCTTTTGTAAGTATTGCTTTTGGAGTTGTTTGTCTTTTTATCCTTTGTCTCTCAATTTTGATATCCCCTTTCCCTTCCCTAGTTCTAATACCAGTATATACAGTATCCAGGGTACTCATATGTGATACAGTGATAGGGCGGGGACAACCACAGGAAGGGGATACAAGAGGATTTTGCCAGTCCTGAGGCTTGAACTCTGGGTCTGAGTGTCCCTGAGCTGCTTTTGCTCAAGGCTAGCTCTCTATCACTTGAGCCATAGCACTACTTCCTTGAATCTTTTTTTTTTAAGATAAAAAGATAACAACTATCTACCAGAGATTATCAGCATTTTAAGCAAACTGGGTGGGCCCTGTAAAGCATTCTTAGGCTAACCAGGAAGGTAAATGGTGCTGAAACATAAGGGTGTAGGATCAATTGTATATATTTGGAGGAAAAGACAGAGGATTCTGTATCATTGGGATGTCTTTCTTTCTCTATGAAGTGGATACAGATTATCCAATCCCTCAGTAGTCTAGCATATTTACAAAAGAGCACACACACACACACACACACACACACACACACACATATATACATACATACTCTCACTTTTCTCACCATGTTGCATTCCTTTTATGAAACATAGGAGAACAGATTCTTCTTATACAGTCATAGTTTTCATTCACTAGGAAATGTTTTTTCCCTATGGGACAGGCTCTAAATGTGGTAGGACCTAGTTCACTTGCATGTCTGACCATAAAGTAGACATCTCCAGTATTTTGGATCACCCATGTCTCATATGCATTGACTTCTTTGAGCATGAAGAAAAGCAGCTGTTTGGTTTTTGTTCTTTAATTAACCAAGCAAGTTCTAGGTGATCAGCTAGTTCTTAGTATCCATAGAATGATTGTTGTACATATTTGCCAAGAAGTTGGAAAATAAATTTCTTTGATTTTTTGTTACTATCTTTAAGTAGTTGTACAAAGGAGTTACCATTTAAAAAAGCGGCATATGAATACAATACATCTTGGTCAATGTTACCCCTTTCAACATTCTCACCCATCCCTCTCCTACCCTTCCCTTCCCTGATTCTTCTTGTAGGATATTCATTGGAATTTTGTCTTCATTCTCCCTCTCTTTTCCTCTTCATTTGTCCATCCTCTCCCTTTGACCTATTCCTTCCCTTGTGTTTTATTTTGCTGAATGTTTCCTTTTCCTTTTCCCTTGAATTTACTGTATTTTAATCACTACATTTGTATACACTTGCATATCACTCAACATCTTTACTTATAAATTTAGAATCTCAATCTAGCTCCCACATATAAGGGAAAACATCGTTCCTTTATCTCTCTTGGCCTGTCTTACCTCACTTACCATACTTTTTTTTTTTCCAGACCTTCCCATTTATTTACAACTGGTAATATATCATTCTTCCTAATGGGTGAGCAAAAGTTCATTGTGTGTATTTACCACATTTTCTTGATCCATTTATCCACTAAGGGCACCTGGGCTGATTCTAGAAAAATAAATTAGTAGTAAGTTTTACAGTTGTTTTTCTCTTTTGATCATTCTTAACAGAGATAGCCATTTTTTTTTGGTTTTAACATAAGCTAATGAGACTTATAAAAGTGGCTGTTCTTTTTCTGACAACTAAAAATTACTTACTTTGTTAAGTAAGTAACATTGTTAAGGTCGTGGATCGGTCCTATCATGACCAAATCCTAAAGTAATATTTATGAGTGTCTGCAGATTGAAATCAAAATTATAAACTTCACTGTGACTTGAGTCTGTGTAAGAACAGCAATAATTAAGAAAACTTTGATTATCAATTAGTAACAAACTCCTGTAACAGGAATTAGTCATTAATTCAGAGATCTGTGAGTTTAGCAGAAGCCAAGGAAAAAATTAATTACGTCCTCCTAAGCAAACTGCAAAAGCATTATTTATTTCGCAAGACCAAAGAAAAAGTTCTACTAACTGATGTGTAAAACAAATAATATGAGAGGATTGGAAAACGTCCACTTGATTAGCTAATCTTTTCACTCTTCGCTTAGCTTTCATTGAGCCATGAGATTCTCTTTAATCCCTAGTACCTGGGTCACAGAGGCTTCATAAGACTGTTAAGTAATGAGACACCTCCACATATTTCATCTCAAAAGAGTGTATTCTTAGTTGGGTGCTGGTTGCTCATATTTGTAGTCTTAGTTACTCAGGAGCCTGAGATCCAGGATCATGGTTCAAAACCAAACTGGACAGGAAAGTCCATAAGACTTATGTCCAATCAACCACCACAAAGCCAGTGTAGCTGTGACGCAAGTGGTTAAACACTAGCCTTGAGCAATAAAGCTCCTGGACAGCACCCAAGCACCCAAGCATGCCTCCCCGCCCAGTGTAATGTTGAATTTTCTTATAAGATATACTTATGTGTCCATCTTTAACCATCAAATGGATGTGTTTAAGGAAATGTTCATGAAGATTCTACATGTATCAGTCTCTTTAGTTCAAATATAATTTTGTATTATCTATGCTAAATTGTAAGCTACAGCAATAATTATGCTGGAATGGCTAGCCTTTGAAAGGTAGATAGCTTATTCTTCTCATAGCCAAAAGGCAACAAAATAAATTAATTTCATGGTTGAAAAACTCAAAAATGCACACCTTTTAGTCTTAATGTGCCAGTTAAGACACCAAACATTCTGTCTGAAATTTCAGTCTGTCTGAAAATCAAACTGAATTGGGACGTGTGTGTGTAAGACTTGTAAAGGAATTAATAGTGTCTTCTATACAGTATATGTTATCCCCATGTCAGGTTGGCTCTTCTAACCTATCTTTTCAGGGGAGCAAACTATTTCTTATGTCCAGAATTTTGTACTGAGAGATAGGAAAGCCGAACCTGTAGTCTAGGAGTTCATTAGATATTTGAAGTTATGTCTTCGGTTGAGTAGAAACAAGCTCACAGAACACCAAGATCAGACAAAGGCCCTCAGGGACTATGATGAATCAGAATAAAAATAAGGCTGTGGACATAGCCTGCCTGAATACAGAAGAAAACATGACTGCCTATCAAGCAACGGAAAATTTAGTTTTCTAGAGGAAAGCTTTAAGTGGCCTAAACTTTACTCCCTACTTTATGATCTTATCCATTTTAGAAGAAAATATCTAAATCCTTAATTTCTTCCCCAAATTACATTCATAAGCCCCAATTCTTTTAAACATTCTATCAGTGACATGCCATTTGCTCACCTTCTGTACGTGTGTCTTTGTTGTAATGAATTATAAACCCATCTTGATCAACTTCTGCTGTGCTCCTGGCAGAAGATGGCTGCAGAGATTCAACAATGCATTGGTCCATTGGCACATGCTGTCTCCTTTCATTCATGTCTTCAGAGTTCATTGTTTGCCTGCAGTGTTTCACATCTTATTGCTAAACTGTGTCTAAAACCCACAGATATAATAAACACCCTCATCAGAAGCTGCAACATCCTGCATTCAAAAGCCTAAAATATAAGATCAAATGCAAGAACCTGGTACCTAAATGGCTACTCAGAAAGGAATTTCACGACCTTGATGATGTTCCAGGCTACTTGTGTCACGTAATGACATTCTAGTCAGTGAGAGACCACTTATATTAGAGACACCATAAGCTTAAGATGAAACAGACAGAGCTGTCCAAATGTCCTGAAATAACATATGTTCTGTGTGTTTGAGAGATGTCAGTATAAACATCTACTGTACTGTCAGTCATATAAAAGTATGGTACATATACAATACTTAATGACCATAATATATTATGGTATCTCTAGTTTATGTGTATGCTATACTATATATATATATGTTTTTCTTTTCCTGCTTTTTGATAGTAATGAGAATTGGACTTAGGACTTTAAGCTTGCTAGACAAACACTTTTCCACTTGAGCCATTATCATCCATGCCTTTTTACTTTACTTCATTTTTCAGGCTTGGTCTTCTGATTTTATGCGGGGCCTAGCTTCAGACCACAGTCCTCCTACATCTACCTCTAAGTAGCTGGCACTATAAAGATGAGCCATCACATCAAGTGTGCTCTTTGAGTTAGGGTCTCACTAGCTTTTCTTACCCAGGCCTGCTTCAAACTGAGCTGCTCCTATTCTATTTCCTGGGTAGCTAAATTGCTGATGTGAGCTTCCCTACCTGACCTATTAGAATATACTTACAATCATGATTTGAATTTATGCTTGCTTAAGTTTATAGCACAACAGCATGTCATTTTACTCCAATTTCAGACGTTTTGTGTTCATTGAGTCTGTCTCTTGATTCTATGAATAACTACTTTATATGATTTTCTGGTACCATTATATCTTTGGAAGTCCACAATGTTCCTACAATGATAAAAATCAACCAAGAATTGATATTTTTCAAAATATTGTTGTTAGCAATAATGTATGTAAAAAGTTGTTCATACTGTTCACAAAGAAATGTCCTCAATACCTGACTTATGTAACTTTAACTCCTCTGTACATCACATTTACAATAACAATTAGAAAAAATATTTATTATGAGTTTTTCTTTGATTTGGTTTAAAAAAAAAATCGTACTGATTTGAATATATGGAACACAAAGCTCTTGCACTGAAGGCAAACTGACTTCCAAGTCTAACTTTGGGGTATGGATTCTGTCCTAGATGGTAGGGCTGCTCCTGGTTGGGACAAAGGCAACCCTGTACTCTTAGTGTCGCAAGTCATGCTGACTTTCCCTTCTCTACTTAGAAACCAAAGGCCTCACTATGTTTGGTCTACTTTACTTCATTTCTTTATTTGTCTGAAGCAAAGTGCTTATTAGTCCAGCTCCAAATTTGACAACATAAAATCAAACCAGCCCATCAGTTCTTGCAACTTATGATATTAGATTGGATATATGGGGGGAAAATCAAACCCTTCATTCTTTTCTCTCTCTTTTAATAATATGCATGTTAGAGGAGAGTTAGAGTCCTGGAATACGGAAATGAATCAACAATATGGGTATTTGTATACTTCCAACTTTCTCCAGTTATTGGTGCATGATTGTAATCCCGGCAGCTAGAGGTGAATGTAGGAGGGTTTGCAGTCTGAAGCTGACCTGGACAAAGTTGACACGAGGCCCTACTGGAAACAAACTGAGAGCAAAAATTCTAGTAGTGTAGCTCAAGAGATAGAGCAGTTGCCGAGAAAACAAGAGGTTCTGAGTACAATCCTGAGTATTGTCCAAACAAATTAACAAAATTTCCCATATAGTTTTTATTGATGGAATCATATGGAGATAAAATATCACCTCCTGATTAAAGTAAGATGCAGTTCCTTAAAGAAATCAAATTTAGGATTTACTTAGGATCTGCTAGTTACTGTTATATAGACCAAACCTATACTTTAAAATGTAGAACATAATTGTGCAGCAACCTACGTTGATCTAATTAATTCTCTCTCCACAGTTGTGTGGCTTGTGAGTTCCAAGGCCCAGCCCAGAATAATAAAAGCAAATCTTTCCTAAAGTCTAATTTAAAGAAGAACTAAAGTGATGCTTTAAAGGTTGCTGAGGTCATGGAAGCCAACTTCTACCTTGCAGACCCTAGTAATTCTCTCTGAAAAACACCTCTGGCTATATAACTTACCTTGCTTAGTTTTACATCAAAAGTAAATTTTAACTATGATTGAAAATTTGTATGGTATAGTTTTGTTTTTGTTACCTGCTTAATAGCCATTGCTTAAGAGCATAACAGCAGAATTTGCATCAGAACACCACTAAATGTATATGATTTGATGTAGGCCCCAGAGTAGTGCCAGATTAGTGCTGACACTGAGTGTGAAGTTTGTGCAGGTATGCTAATGTGGATGATAATGAGGGGTCAGAGAAATTGTAACTGTTTCTTGCCTATTGTTCTACTTCAATCATGGCATGATTTGACGTAATGAATCTCCCCCAATTGCCCCAATGAGAAGCAGAGGAATAGTGAATGTTTTGTCCTTAATTTAATCACGATATCTTCCATACAGAGGTTAAGAAGTAATTTATTAAAGTATAACACAATCATTGTCAAGCCTGATAGTTCAACCTAAAATTTTTCCAAGTAGGAAAGAAGGGAGACTTTGAAAATAGGCTTTCTTGTGAACGATTGGGAAAGAAGTTCCAATTCTTTGTGCCCTAAGTACTTGTTAGAGATAAAACCATGAGTATACACATAAATAAAAACAAATAAGTAAACAAGAACAAAATGATACATATCCTTGACTGGGCACTATTTACTCTTTTAATAACAAAGACACAGTAGTAGTGTAATTCTTAGGTTCTACAAAAACGAATGAACATGATTTTACTGGTAGCTTTAGTGTGGTTTTGTTTGTTGTCATTTGGGTAGATGCTCAGGAGTGAGATTGCCCTGGAGTAGAGTACCAAGGCTGGAATTTAAGTAAATTTAAACAAATGTTAATCAATGAATGGTTTCTACCATTTTGTTTTGTTTTGCCAGTTAAAAACAACTATCAAAAAGTGTATTACAAAAGCCAGAAATGATGTTCGTGTTGGTTTTATTTTTTACCACAATTAGGGCATATTATTTTAAGCATCTGTCTTTTAGTTTACACAGGTAAATATTTATTTGCCCAAGATACAATAATGTTAGATTTTTGTATTGAATATATAGTAAACTTTATCAGTATTTATATTTATAATGTACATATAAGGTGTCTAATAATGATTCGATATAACCGTCCATCATGAAATGTTGTGTATAGCTAAGCAAATTAACATGGCCAACGACTTATATCTTTGCTCTTGCATGTGGTACTATGGAGGGAATACTTAGCATTTTAACAGTAGATTTCCAGTGCAGAGCACAATATTGTAACTACATGCTGAACATAAGATCCATTTGTGTATTCCCTGTACAATCTTACCTACATGCAAGATTGGCTTAATACTCTCTATACTCTTCCCACACCTCCATCCGAGGTAATCACCATCTACTTTTCTTTTTGTGTATTTGATGGTTGTTATTTTATCTTTCACATATGAATAAGGACAAATAAATGAGATATTTGTCACTGTGTGTCTGGCTTATTTCACCTATGATGTCCTAGATCTCATACATCCAGACCTCCTTTACTCTTCAAAGGTTTCATAAATACATATGTGCACATAAAGACATATATGTACTTGCAATTATTTTAGAGATTATTTCCTTTGCCATTAAAATTGCATTTTGTAGTCTTATTTATTTTTACTATTGTTGTCTGAGCTTTTGTCCTAAGATTTAAATACAACTTCCTAAAACTATGTCTTAATTTTTCCCATCTGTTTTCCTCAGGAATATTATTGTTTCAGATATTATACTTAAGACTACAATTCATTTTGAGCTCATTTTTTGTGTGTATCTGCAAAATAAGGTTCCAAATTTACTATATTGCATGTGAATATCCAGTTTTCTCAACACTTCATTGAGGAAATTATCCTTTCTTATTATTGAATAAAATTACTTCATCATAAATGTTTCTCTATTGTTTTCCATTTCTCTATGTGTCTGTTTCTATGTCAGCGTTATACTGTTTTGATTACTAAAGTTTTGAATTATGTTTTGGAAATTAAGAAGTATGATACTACCAGTTTTATTTTTATTTCTCAAGATTGCTCTATTTGGGGAATTCTTATAGAATTACATTTTGTCCATTTCTATAAAACAATAGCATTGGAATTTTGACAAGGATTCTGCTGAATCTGTATATTGCATTGATTATTCTCTTCTATAGACATGGATATCCATCCTTTTGTTTGTGCTTTATTCTATTTATTGTGTTAGTGTATTATAGTTTTCAATGAGGTAGAAATGAAAAGTCTCCAACAAAGTAAATTTAAGAATGACATAGTTTCACAGGAAAATTGGCAAAACATTCCATGAAAGTTGGTTCTCCTATTCTGGAGATGGAGCCAAGAAGATCTGGAGTCAAGTATGGATATAGCTGGGGAAAAACCATGAGATCTAATGTGAAAAGAAACTATAAAACAAAATGGCTGGGACATGGCTGAAGTGGTAGAATGCTTACCTTGCAAGCATAAGGCCTTGAGTTTTATTCTCCAGTAACACCTCCCTGCACACACACATACACACACACACACACACACACACACACACACACACACACACTATGCGTCGTGAATTGGAATCTATCCTTGAGAAGCAAAATTTATTTAAACTATGCAAATCATATTTTTCACATAGCAACATTATATTAACAGAATGAAAGATTAAAACCACATGACATAAAAGGGATGGAGAGAGAACATATTCACATAACTTATTTTTAACAATATAATCTAATAAAATTTTTATTTTATTATTAGTGATGGTTGTTCTCTTACTATTTCTAGATAATACATTTTATCATAGGAATATTTGAATAAGAACAAAGATTGCATATAGAAGGTTTTGGTATTGTCTGAGGTTTCAGGCAGCCCCTGGAAGTCTTCAAATCTATCTTTGGTGAATAAGAGAAAAATACTGTGCATTAGAAGTAAGCTAAATTAGATTACAGTTGAGTTTTTTAGTATTTGAATTTCTCTTCCCATCCCACTTTAGGAAACTCTATAAAATTAATAGTTTTCATTTCTTAGTATAAATTATGCTTTAGTTTCTCAGTTATAAAAGACGGATTTGCAATTGAGTCATTTTGTGGTTAGATAGGATTTATTAAAGGATAACTCAATATTTATCATCTTTAGTTCTTTAAAAGTTACTTTAGAATAAGAGATGGAGATGGCACATTGAACAACTATTTCCTGGGACTGAACTAGAAGCTGGCTTTATGATACAGGTTTTTTTCCCCAGGGGAGAAGGACCACACTGCATAGTGATCAAGTGCTGGATTCAGGGAAAAATTACAATGGTTGTTATTGTTTCAGTGTTCTTCATACTTGGATTTATCTTCATGTAAAAAGTTGTAGAAAATTAAAGCTCCATTGAGTTTCTGGGAAGCATATCTTGGTTAAGAAATGTCTTTTATTGAAGAACACACATACAGCACATTATTATTATTTTACCTGTAAAGTCTCATTAACTGTCACTGTTTTTCTCACTAGATTAGCTCTGAAATATCCTGAACATAATACTCCAATTCATTATTATATCAAATACAGTTTTTGGAATCTTGGAAGCATTAACATATGTTATTTAAGAGAAAGGAATAACATACCTTTCCATTAATACAGTACCTCAAGTATTTGGTCTGTTCCTATCCTACTTATAATTAATCCAGCTAATAAATTTAACATCATTATGTGGTGAATAATTTCTAAGGAAATAGTAAAATAAAAAAGAAAATGGGCCTGTCTTCCATACTCACATGGTAAAGAAAAAAAGAGAATAAATTAGATGAAAGGCAGAATGCTATGAAAGCTCCAAAGAATAGCATTGGTTTCTGCTTACAAATTCTCACAGTGAATAAACCATTTATCCAATTTAATTTCATAAATGTTGATGTTGCCCAACATATACCAGGCTCTGCCACTGTAAGGAAAAAGATGGTCAATAAGGTCTCCCACAAGACTTTTAGTCTAATAAGAAATATGAAGATAAATAATAACAAATAACAAATAATAACAGATAAATAAAAACAATAATGGAGATCTGGAAAAACATTGTACATCTTCAGCAGCTGCGTATACGTTAACATTTCTACATGTCACTGAAACTAGAGGAGGGATTGGAAATGTAGGCATGGGCACTATGACTGAGGACCATGCATGTCATGCAAAGGACTTCTCTCTCACAATAAATATTGTTTTACCTTTAGGATAGATCATTTATAACATTAGAGATATTGAACGACATATGTCTATACCACTATCAGAAGACATACAGCATTAAGATGCTAAGTGAGATATGCTTTAACTTACTTTCTCCAGTTATATTTAATTTTTTTTCATGTAATCTTGATTAGTATAAAATAATGTAATATCCTGATCAACACAAATCTCACAGACTTTCCTGACAGGGCTGTCTTTGAACTGGAATCCTCAGCTCTCATCTTCCTGAGTAGCAAGGATTATAGGTATGAGCCACTGGTGGCTGGCAACAACTTGCTCCCTTATGATTTAAAAACTTTTTCTTCGAACCAGTCATAATTTAAGCTGTTAAAATGCTCTATTAATCTGATTAGTTAAAGCTATAGTAAACACTCAACTTTTAAAATTGTTTCTTCTGTTTCATTACTTGTTAGGCTATTTAATTGGTTTAAATCATCTTTGTTTAGTTTGTGTATGTCAATGTTCTCTAAGAATTCTTCCATTTCTTCCATATTCCCCAACTTGATAGCGCAAAGATTTTCAAAATATTCTTCAAAATCCTAGTACATGGGTTCTTAATTCTTTCTTTGGATTTTTAGTCTCTAATTTGTTTATTTCTGATTTTATTTTGATTATTTGCTTCTATCTGCTGGTTTGGGGTTTGGCTTGTTCCTGTTTTTCAAGAAGCTTGAGATGCATCATTAAAGTGTTGACTTGACATTTCTCCACTTTGTTGATAGACACACTCAGAACTATACATTTTCCTCTGAGGACTGCCTTTGCTTTGTCTCAGAGGAACTAGTATTTTGCTAAATTTTTGTTAAATTCATAAACGCTTGAATTTTCATTTGAATCTCCTCAATTACCCACTGGTTATTCATCAATGTGTTGTTCAATCTCCATGAGTTAGAGAATTTTCTGTGACAGCTTTTGCTGTTGAGCTCTAAATTTATTCTATCTGACAGGATGTAGGGGATAATTTCAATTTTTAAAAATTTGCACAGATTTGCTTTGTGACCTTGGAGAATGTTCCATGAGCTGCTAATAAGAATGTATATTCTGATGCTGCTGGGTGAAATATTCTGTATCAGATGTCTAGTTGATCAATGGAGTTATTTAGATCTGAGCTTCCTTCCTTCCTTCCTTCCCTCCTTCCTTCCTTTCTTCCTTCCTTCTTTCTTGTGCCAGTTCTAGGGCTTGAACTCATGGCCTGGGAACTGTCTTTGAGCTTCTTATGCTCAAGGGTAGCACTCTACCACTTGAGTCACAGTTCCACTTCTGGCCTTTTCTATTCATGTGGCAGTGAGGAGTCAAAACCAGGGCTTCATGTATGCTATTCAAGCATTCTACCACTAAGCCACATTCCCAGCTCAGATCTGAGGTGTCTTTTTGCTGAGTTTTTGCCTGAATGATCTATCTAGAGGTGACAGGGTGTGTTGGAGTCACCAATAATCAGTGTTTTTTGATCTATGTGTTTTTAGGTTAAGTAGTATCTGTTTGATGAAGTTAGGTGTCATGCATAGATATTTAGAACTGTTATATCCTCATGAATAAGAATTCCATTTATTAGTATTCAAAATCCTTTGTCTCTTCTCACTAATTTTAATTAGAAAAATATTATATCTGATATTAATATTGCTACTCTGGCCTATTAATGGGGCCAATTTGCCTAAAAGTGCTACTATGTTGTTGGTGGGACTGTAAACTTGTTCAGCCACTTTGGAAAACAATATGGAGGTTCCTTAAAAGACTAAATACAGAGCTTCCCTATGAACCAACAATCCAATTTCTGGGCATTTATCCAATTGAGTACAAACTAGGCCACACTACAGCCACCAGCACAGCTATGTTCATTACAGCATTGTTTACCATAGCCAAAACATGGACTCAACCCAGATTTCCTCAGAGGATGAATGAAGAAAATGTGTTATATGTAAACAATGGAATTCTTTGCTTCCATCAGAAGGAATGGCATTGCCCCATTTGTAAGGAAATGGAAAGACTTGGAAAAAATTATATTAAGCAAAGTAAGCCAGACCCACAGAAACATAAGTTGCATGGTTTCCCTCATTTGTAGTAACTAGAATGTATCTGTAGATCTACAAAGGATGGTAAAGGACAAAAAAATACACTTGGACAGGATAAATTAAACAAGCTTGTAAACATTCACACAGTGAGACCAAAGGAGAATATTTTTAGGAGAGGATCACAGAGGCTCAAAAGCTATGTGCATATGATCATACAAAATGGTGTTTATCAAAATGAACTCCTAGAACAAAATAAGAGGGTTTGGGATATTTCGCTTTTCTCCCTCCTTTGCCACTGCTTTTGACTGTACATTTTGTTTTGTATGTCAGCATCAGGGAGGGGAAGAGGGAACCCAGAAGTGGTGGAACAAAGGGTGAACAACTGCAGCAGTAGCAATGATAATCACTAGACACTATGTAGAAAATGAACTTTACAGCTTGTGAGAGAGGGGGATGAGGAGAGAAAAACTGGCAGAAAATGAGGGAAGAGTTCACACAGAAATTATCTGAATTATGTAACTGTAACCCCTCTGTACATCAACTTTACAATGAACTACAGAACATTCTTTCTTCTGTTACCTGGGATGCCCAAACCTTAACCCAACTGAGATTATACTCCTTAGTTTCTCAGGGGATGTTTGCAGAAAATACATGCAACATAGGGTGCCATCTTTACCTCATCTTAGCCCACCCCAAATCCCCAACTAGCTCCATACCCTATTGAGCCAGACAATTACAGGTGGAATATTTAAAGGCCAATTTTATTAGAAGCAGATCCAAGAAGCCACATACTTTGGTATCTGTAGGTCCTTCTCTGAATCCATGCTGATTTCCAGAAGTAGAGAGGACTCCTACCATGCTAGCAACATGAAAGTGAAGAAAGACATGAATAAATTGCCACATGAAAAGAATAATTTGTTTGTGTATGTGTGTGTGTGTTTTATGTGTAGTTAGTTCAGTACTATTTACAACCTATTTCTTCTCTAATACCTTTGGTAGCCTAATTTTATACCCTTGATATCTAGTCTTCTCTTAGACCAAGAGTTTTTATTTTACCCCTAGAAATGAGAAAAAAAAGTGAATAACTCATATTGCCTTAGAATCTGTGTCAAGTACAGCAAGAGGTTTTTGAGCCACTCTAGACCAGAGGTTCTTAAGCTTCACTTTGGCCTGGTGACAGCTCCCCTTGGACAGTAACTTCCATGGAGACCAGTAAAGCATTCTTCACAGGACCACACAGGGAAGAGACGAGACTTGTGGGATCCTGAGAGGGAAAGTGTGGACTCGTTTAACTAAAAAACTGTATGTCATCAATGCTTTCGCAGAAAATTCCTACTTATTGCCTGCCACAGAACTAGCTGAGAGACATTAGTAAACTATTATTGTAAACCTTCTCCATTTGGAGATAAGAAACTGAGGTCCAAAAATCTTTTTTTTTCCTTCTTTATTATCAAAATGAAGTACAGAGGGGTTACAGTTTCATATGTAAGGCGGTAAGTACAATTTCTTATCCAATTTGTTATGAGGTCCAAAAATCTTAGGAGACTCTCTTATCTCTCTTATTGCAGTGACTGACTCAGATTTAGAAACTGCAAATTGTTTCATCTTAAATAATTTTATAACACTGTGCTTCACTCAGCCTCATTAAATCTAAATTTTTTGTAGAAATTTTCTAGGTCTACCTAAAAGAAGGAAAGCAGGAAGGACGGAAGGAAAAAAGAGAAGAAAGTAGAAATGGAAGTAGGGAGAATGTGAGGAGGACAAGAGGAAGGGATACAGAAAGAATGGAAGCATCAACAAAATACAAAGGGACACAGAGGACATGACACTTTAGCAGCATTCGAATTAAATTCTGTTGTTTGAGAGCTATTGTGCAGTTATTTGGCTCAAAAATAAACAAATCTGGAGAGGCTGATAGAGTACAACCTGAGAACAGAATCACTCAGGAAAATCTGACATCACAGTGACTTTTACAGGTCAGAATGCCTCAGGATGGAGTTCTTACCTATATCAATGTGTTTATCCCCTACCAATCTTTTCTCCCAAGTAGTGACAACCCAATAGAGCATAGAATATGGGAGAACATTTGAAATGTCAAGGCCAGAACTTCCTTTTATTTATTAATTTTTCCTACTTTACTACTGCTCAAATACTTTTTACTTCTTCCTGTCAAAACAAATAGTCTAAGAGAAACACTTAGGAGAGGTGTTGATCATGGTACTCACACCAGTCAGTAGTGGCTGTGGGGGTGGAATTGTTAAGGAGAGTTCAGTAAGATAGGACCTCTGTGTGGCTGTGCTCTGGAATGCAGCATGACCCCTGGACATTGCTGATTAACTTTGAGCCAGCTCAGAAAGAAGTTCTTGCCTCTCACTTCCATTTAAAGTAGTAGAAAGGGATTCCTTTCTCAAACATTGAAGAGAAACTTAAAACAAATTTAGGTGGGAATACTTGAACTACTCTTTTTTGGGCACAAATAGTACATGCTTTCTGGATGAAGTATGTTTTTAAATGTATTAAGTTTATTTTGGGCCTCTCCAAGTACACCATTATAATTAAGGCTTAGTAAGTGTTCTTGATACCATGCTAAGTAGTTTATTTATGAGTAAATTTGCAAATCGTGTTTTTTTTCTTTTTAAGAGGAAGGCAGAGTGCATCTGGTATCGCTTCCCAAAGCTGGTGAAAGTGCTTCTTTCTCATTTGAAGAATGGTTCTAATAAAACACCTACCCGCTTCCATCCTTACACTCTGACTGGACTCACACACATGTCCAGATATAAAGATCCACGCTTCCTCCTGCCGTCTCCCGTTCCTGTATTTTTACTCAGTTACCTGTTGGTACTGCAAAATTCTAGAGCATTTAAACAGGTACAAATATAGTGTCTAAATAGGAATTTTTCTTTGGTTTTCAAATTGACACAGAAAGGCAGGTAGCAGTGGCTCAGGTCTATCATTCTTGGCTACTAAGGAAGCTGACGTCTGAGGATCGTTATGATTTGAAACCAGCCCAGGAAGGAAAGTCTGTGAGATTCTTATCTCCAATTAAGCACCAAAGAATCTGAAATGTATCTGTGGCTCAAGTGGCAGAGGACTAATGGCAGTAAGCCTTGAGTGCAAAGTTTCAGGGACTTTGTGCAGTAGAGGGAGAGTGGGGAGGGGGTGGTGATGAAGAAAGAGAGAGGGGGAGAAAAACAGAAAGGGAGAGGGAGAGAGAGAGAGCTATATCCTGAAAAATGTCCATTTAATAATGACCATTTATGGGAAATGTGTCAGGTAACCACCTTGATTCCTCTAGTTTTTCTTGAGAATTACTTGCGTTTGAAGGAAATTACTTATTTGAATAAAGGAAATATGATTTTTCTGTCTCTTGCCCAATTTCTCTTTCATTGGATAAGCAATTATTCTGTTTCAATCCCCAAAGTCTCTACTATTAAAAAAAGATGAGTAAACTGAAGACTGAATCTTTTAGAGGCAGTACAGCACAAACAAAAGGGATAATTTCACTTATCTGAGAACTATTGTATTGCCTCTCTAGAGTTTTACTTGATCACAAATATCATTTTGACTCAATGGATATTGGGGGAGGGGGGATAAGTGATATTATTGTGTTTTGAAATCTAGAGACAAATAAAACACCCCAAATCTATAGTTAAATGTATTTTCTCCATTTCAAGGGCAAATAATCTTAATAGTAGCTTTTATTATAACCGTTTATAAGTATTCATCCCATTTGTTACCTTAATACTATCAAATGAATGAAAATAATTCCACAATACTTTTAAAGTGGATATATTATTATCACTATTTTTAAAATAATAATTATTTATTGTCAAAGTGATGTACAGAGGGGTTAAAGTTTCATACGTTAGGCCATGGGTACATTTCTTGTACTATTTGTTACCTCCTCCCTCATTCCCCCCCTTATCATTATTTTTGTTGTTGTTGTTATCATTCTGGCAGTACTAAGGATTGAACACACATCCAGCATTTTTTTGTATTGATTAGTCTTAATGTAAGTACTTGCTTTCTACTCAGTTTAGCCTGAGTTGTCATCTTCCTAATTATATTTCTCTGTGTTACTCAGGAATAGGTGTGTGCTGTTTTACTGTGCCATTGAATGAGATGGAGTTTTATAAAGTTGTACACTAGCGATAGCCTTGAACCTTGATCCCCTGACCTCTACTTGCTAAGTGGCTAGAATTATAGTCTTGAGCCCCCACACCCAACTTTAGATTGTGTTTCTCAGAGTTGTTTTAGTTTCACAGCAAAGTCAACCAGATGATTCAAAATTATCCCATCTACTTCTCTCACACATGCTCACAGCCTTCCCCACTGCCAGCATCCACAGGAGAGTGGCACAGTAATTACAAATCTCCATGAGCAAATCATTATCATGGGAACTCCATTGTTTGCATTAAGGTTCACTCTTGGTATTGTACTCTCAATGAAATTTTACATATACAAAATGAAATATATCCACTACAGGGCTGGGAATATGGCCTAGTGGCAAGAGTGCTTGCCTCCTACACATGAATCTCTTGGTTGGATTCCCCAGCACCACATATATGGAAAATGGCCAAAGGGGGCGCTGTGGCTCAGGTGGCAGAGTGCTAGCCTTGAGTGGGAAGAAGCTAGGGACTGTGCTCAGGCCCTGAGTCCAAGGCCCAGAACTGGCCAAAAAAAACAAAACAAAACAAAACAAAATGAAATATATCCACTACAATACTGTAGTAGATACTGTAATTCTCTCTTCCTTCTACCCCCAGGCACCTTGATCCCAGGCATTAATCCTTTCAAGGTCTTCTTATTTTTGCATTTTCCAATATGCCACATAGTTGGAATAGTTCAGAAGGAAGCCTTTTCAGGCTAGTTGCTTTCACTGAGGAATATTCATTTAAATTTCCTCTATGTCTTTTTATGGCATGATAGATCTTTTTTTTTTTTTTTTTTAGCTAAACACTCAGTTGTCTGAAAGTATCGCAATTTATCCATTCTCCTACAGAAAGATGTTTTTATGACTTAAACTTTAGGGAAATTTTGAATAAAGCTGCTGTTAACATTCATGTACAGGTTTTTTATGTGGACTTACATTTTCAACTTTTTGTTTGTTTTAAGCAAATCTCAGGGAGTGTGACTTCTGGGTCCTATGGTAAGACTATGTCTGGCTTTGTAAGAAATTTCTGCACTGTCTCCTGAAATGCCTTCATCCTATAGCATTTACCAGCAGGGAATGATGTTTCCTGTTGCTCCACACCCTACCCAGTATTTATAGTCAAAGTCTTGGATTTAGGTTATTTTAATAGGTGTGTAATAGTAGTTAAATATTGTCTTAGTTTGCTATCTTTCAGAAACAAAGTAACTATTAATGAAAATTTATATCATATGAGCTACAATATCTTTTCTTGTGCTTTTCTTGATATCACATAGCCTTGATAAGTTACTTGTTAATGCTTCAATGACTTTTTTTTTGTCTTTAGGAAATTCAGTTGTTCACTTCTTTCTGTTGAGGGTTATTAATATTAACATTAATATTATTACTAATATTGACTACTTAAAATATCACCATCTTTTTCTCTCTTACATTCCTTTTAGATATTCTTTTGCTCATTGGCTAACACTCTACCAACAGAGCCATGGATCCAACCCTAGGTATTGCAATTATACATGAATTACAACTTTTGGAGCTGCCTAAAAATGGTTGGATATTCTGTTCTTTTTCTTTTATTTTCTCTTTTCTGCTTAAATCTAGCCAGTTCTATTTGCATATCCTCATGCTCAGGGATTGTTTCCTCCCTTACGGCCAATCTCTTCATGATCCCACCAAAAGAGCAAAAGAGGTCTTCACTCTATTATAGTTAATTTCATTTCTATCTTCTCTGTAGAATTTCCATATTTCTGCTTATATTATCAATCTGTTCACATATTTCTCTCTTTCTTTCTATTAGCCAGTTATTCTGAGTTTTAGAATATTACCTTGACAGAGTCAGGTTCTAATGCCTTTTCTTTCTTTTCAAACTTTTTTTTTTTTTTGCCTTTTAGTACAAGTTGAGTTTTTTTTTAATTTTCTGAAAACAGGAAGTGATGTATGAACTCAATAAAACTCTAATTTTGTGAGGGAGGGAAAGCTGTTCATTACCTATGATTAGTCTGTGTCTCCATGAAACTCCATGTGTTCCTCAGCGTGAACTTTACAGGGCTTCTCAATTTCTCACTCATTTAGCTGGCAGCTGCATGGCTAATCACACTGGCCCTGGACATTTTTTTCTCAACAGGTCAGGTAGGACCTGGTGACACTTCAGTAGCTTGGACTTTGGCAACAAAGACTTGAGGGCAGCTCTTGCCTCATTAAGAGAACAGAAGGGAGCTGGGAACCTGGCTTAGTGGTAGAGTGCTTGCCTTGCGTGCATGAAGCCCTAGGTTCATTCCACTGTGCCACATACACAGAAAAAGCAAGAAGCGGCGCTGTGGCCCAAATAGCAGTGCACTAGCTTTGAGTAGAAGCTCAGAGACAATGCCTAGGCCCTGAGTTCAAGCCCTAGGCCTGGCACAACACACACACACACACACACACACACACACACACACACACACACAAAGTGGACAGAAGGCTATGGTTTGAGAATGGTTCCATTTTCCTTTCCCTACTGAAAGCAGAAGGTGCTGTTTCTACAATTTTACTGTAAGATCCTGAGAGTGCACCTAGAGCTAGAACTCACTCAAGACTTGTCTCCCTGGAGAATTGTTCACAATGACTGTTTGCCATTTACTGTTCAGGCTTTCTATACTGGTACTGATTCTTGTGGGGGTGGGGTGTATTCTTTAATGGTCAGCTATGGTTCTGGGTATTTACCTTTCCTTTGTTCCAATTTTCAGAGCTGCAGTTTGCCCTGTGACCTCACATCTCTAAAAGGATCTAAGAAAAGTTATTGATTTTTCAGTTTGCTCAGGTTTTTAGTTATTGTTAGAACGGACCACAAATTCCAAGGTCCTTATATATACCAGACAGGAAATCAAAAGCCTATCAAAGTATTTTTCAAAGAGAATTTTTATCAGTGATTAAACTTTTCAAGATGGCTATATAAATTATTCATGCAATTTGTTTTGAACATGAATATTGTCATCAAAATAAATCTACAAGTAAACATACCAATGGTATTAAAAATATGCTGAGACATGATACATTATACAGGTCTCTAGGCATTCACAGAGTGAGACCAAAGGAGGATATCCTTAGAAGAAGAACACAAAGGTGCAATAATTATGTGTATAAGATCATAAAACAATATTTCTCGAAATGAACTCCAGGAAATGCAAAGAAAATTTTTTTCATAGTTGCTGTTTTTATTTTCTTTTCCTTTTGTCCCATGTGTTCATTTACCCGTCTATGGGAGGGTAGAAGTGGGACACAGAAATAGTGGGACAAAGGGTGAAAACATGCAGCAGTGCTCTAGACACAGTTGAAAATTGTGGGAAGGGATGAGAGGGAAAAACTGGGAGAGAGCAGGAAGGTGTGTCATTGTTAAAAAGAAACTGTACCCCCGTACATCACCTTTACAATAAGAATAATGAAAATGCATAAAAACTATTTCTATAATAAAGCTTTATGTAGTCATATATATCTCAATAGCTATGATGTTTATAAAACAGAATAAATTGTGTTTTTAAATTATTTTTACTATTGAATGGATGTAATTAGTGGAATATGCCTATTAATTGTTTGTTTTCCTGGGGCAGAGTCCAGCTATTAAGCCCAGGCTAGCATCCTATTTTCTCTTTCCTCTGTCTCCTATATTCTAGGATTGCAGGTATACATTTGATTCAGCTAGTGGAAAGGCATTTAAAAAGTTATTTAACTATTTTGTGAGCAAATCGTGGACCAGGCAAATTTTAATGGAATATTTTACTCAATTCTAAAAAAAAAATTTTTTTTGTATAATCTAACTGCTTGGAAAATGTAAGGGTTTGGCTTATAAAGCAAAAAATGCTCCAAATTTAGATATTTATTATTTCCTCTCTCTAAAGAAGGGGATAAATGCTGGGTGCTGGTGGCTCATGCCTGTAATCTTAGCTACTCCTAGACTGTTATCTGAGGATTTCAAGCAAGCTACGGCAGGAATGTCCTTGAGACTGTTATCTATAATTAACCACGCCCCCCCCAAAAAAAATTTAAACAGATGTAGAGCTGTGGCTCTGGTGGTAGAGCACTAGCCTTGAACAAACAAGTTCAGGGACAGCACTCAGGCTCAAAGTTCAAGCTCCAGGACTGGCACCAACAAAAATAAACAAATGGAAAAAAAAAGGAACAGATATATTTATTTTGCTGATTATTTATTGATTTATTTATTTTGGCCAGTCCTGGGCCTTGGGCTCAGGGCCTGAGCACTGTCCCTGGCTTCTTCATGCTCAAGGCTAGCACTCTGCCACCTGAGCCACAGCGCCCCTTCTGGCCGTTCGCATATATGTGGTGCTGGGGAATGGAACCGAGAGCTTCATGTGTAGGAGGCAAGCTCTTGCCACTAGGCCATATTCCCAGCCCCTGCTGATTATTTTTTATTTTTTATTTTTTTGGCCAGTCGTGGGCCTTGGACTCAGGGCCTGAGCACTGTCCCTAGCTTCTTCCCGCTCAAGACTAGCACTCTGCCACTTGAGCCACAGCGCCACTTCTGGCCTTTTTCTGTATATGTGGTGCTGGGGAACCGAACCTAGGGCCTTGTGTATCCGAGGCAGGCACTCTTGCCACTAGGCTATATACCCAGCCCCCTGCTGATTATTTTTAATGAAAACAAAACAGCTTCTAGTTTAACAAAGTATCTTTTTATTTCTTTTTGACAATGCATAAGGTTACTGGATATACAAAAACCCTTAAATATCCTGAAGGTCATTACTAGTGGTAATTACCAATTATTTAGAATTTCAGGAGACTGACTACTTTTACAATATTTCCCTTGTATTAGCTTTTTCCATCATTAAAGGAATCTTATAAGAAATGTGGTTTCATGAAGAATATAAAACTTGGTCTTAGGGTTTAACTCCAAGTATGTTACTTACTGTTTGGTTGTCCAAGGTCTTATAATAGGCAGAAAAAAAAAGATGTGAATGCTAAAATCTAGTGTATTTCTTATTTCTGTTAACCAATAAAGTTTTAGTGCTTAGATCAAATAAGAAAGTGCCTGTAAGGTCAAAGTTAATAGATTTATAACAATTGATTACTATGTAAAAAAAAGCAGGAATGGAAAACATAGACACAGTATAATCAATGAGAATAAAATGCCAGAAAGAAAGGATTTAATGAATGAGAAATGCTTAATGAGAAGACATGACATGAAAGCTGTTTTTGTCATTTATTTCAAGAAAGATCAGCACAGTTATAGATTAAGTTGAACTCTGAGAACGTATTCTCCTTTTCCCCTTACCCCTGGAGGATTCATTATTACAATTCAACTCCACCATCATCCATCACAGCTGGACTTCCAGGGGACTTTCCAGAGTTATTTTTAAACTTTGTTTCACAACTCTTTAATTCTTTGGTAGAAAGTAAGATAATTAACTTTAATCTACCTTTTACTTGTGCAGTCTTTAAAAGACCAGAGAGTATTTCACCTGTGACATTTCCACTTAGCCATCATCACTTCAAGAGTAGTGAATCCCAGAGTTTCACAAAAACTCTTCCTCCATTAGGCTATTTATAGAAATTCCATCTAAGTATTTGTAGCTTACTTTGGAGAAGTTTGTGTTGTAAAACTACTAACTAATAACATAACTATGAAAGGTTCACTTAAAAAATGCTATCATTTTATCCTTTGTCTCACTCTTTTAAAAAAAAGAAATACCTTTTGCATTAGGAGAGATTCAATGCAGAAAACAAAAAATAACCTAGGCATGTGAAAGAGGGAAATGTTGACAGAGATTAGGAAAGGCCAATAGATCAAAGGGCAATATTATCAAAATCTATCGTATTTGTGTATGGAAGCGTTATGATTGCTTATATTTTGTGCAGCTAATATGTACTAAGTTTAAAATAAAATCATCTAAGTGACTATGATAAAAATTGTATCAAAATGTTACAGAATCAAATATTTTTTGTAACTTTATGACCTATTTTTAAATGATTTTGATTTTTCTTTGGTTTTGTTTTGGTTGCCAGTCCTGGGGCTTGAACTCACGGCCTGAGCACTGTCCCTGGCTTCTTTACGCTCAAGGCTAGAACTCTGCCACTTGAGCCACAGCGCCATTTCCGGCTTTTTCTATATATGGGTAGTGCTGAGGAATCGAACCCAGGGCTTCATGTATTCGAGATGAGCACTTTAACACTGAGCCATATTCCCAGCCCCCAATTTTGATTTTTTTATGTGACGAAAGTTACTTAGAAAGATCTGAAAAAAAAAATCAACACTAAAAGGCTTTATTTCAGAACTGACAGATTTAATTTGTACCTAGAAAATAAGTATGATTGCAATAATGATAAATAGGAGAGGCACTTGTACCTTTGTGAGTATATTTTAATTGTTCATACATGGCTTTACTTCTTCATACACACATCTTATCATCTTGCATGATTAGCACCTTGTTCCATCTTTTGTTTGAATTAATATGATAGCTTCTACCTATTTGCAATTTGGCATCAAATTGAGCTTTTTGATCAAATCATAGTAATTACCTATAGAAAATTCCCCAGTGGCCCTGTTATTTTCTCCGAATAAACATGGAAATCTAATAAAAGTGTTCAAGATCCCTCATAAATGGGTCCTGATCATCTTGAGAGAATCTCAACCTCAAATAATTTCAGCCACACTGATTTTTTTTCTAGCTCTGTAAACACGAGTGGCATTTTCTTGTCCATCAGCTTTGTATTTGTTCTTTCCCGGCCTGCTTTGCTCCTACACTTCCTGAAAAGTTTGCTCATCCTCATCCTTGAAAATTGCACCCTCTGTCAGTAGCATCATTTGTCTCCTTCAAGCATTTATCCTATTGTAATGTGCTACCAATATTTTCTCACTTTTTCTACAACAAGAACACAAAAATCGTGACCTAGGATCATTAAAAAAATGTTTCTTTATAGAAAAAGTCCAAATTTAGCTGGGTGTTGGTGGCTCACTCCTGTATTTCTAGTTACTCAGGAATCTGAGGATCATATTTCAAACTTAGCAATGGCAGGAAAGCCTGTGAGATTCTGATCTCTAATTACCAAACTCTAGTTACCAAAGTGGAACTTAGAATAATATCTATTCGGTGACTGTTTTATGAGAGAATGGCTAAAAGCAAAATCCCCACCATGACAAAATTAAAATAGAAGCAACAGCTGTAGAAATACCTTAAACTTATCCCTTTATGAATTTTATATTTGTGTATTTACAGATCAGTAAAAAAGCACTAATATCTGTTGAAAATTACATACACAGGTAGGTATAGAAAACTTCATTATCTCAGTAACAAAAATGTATGTTACAATTATCAACTTTTGTACTTTCCATGAATTGGTCAAAGAGGTAAAGTTTTTGTTATTTAATTATATTATGTTTGTGAAGAAATGGATAGCTTTGTATACTGCTAATGGAAATATGTTAGAAAATTATTTTGTAATGACATTGGATATCCTCTATGATCTTTAAACATTACCATAATCTACTGTAAGATATTTCACTTAATAATTAGAGAAACCGGATAATGTGTAATAAAAATGCCTAAATCTAAAAGCAATCCCTGTACCTATCATGAGGAAATGCTTTAATATATCACTATAGAATTAAATATTATATGGGTGTTAAAAACATCTTTTATAATAATATTTAACAGAATTATTTTAGAAATTATTTTTATTTTGAATGTATCTGTGAATTTAATCTTAAATTAAACCTTACCCATAAACTAAATATATGATACAGTTACAAGTTTTGTAAGAGAAATTAAGATCTATCTATCTATAATCTATCTATCTATACATATATTATGTTATATATATATATGCTTAAATAAAAATAGAGAGGAACACCAAAGCATTTATTTTTCTTTTGTATGCTTGTAATGAGCCTTGAACTCAATGCCTAGGCACTGTACGTTAGCTGTTTTGCCCAAGGCTAGTACTCTACCACTTCCTGTGCTGTTTGGTGGTTAATTGAAGAGAAAAGCCTCAAGAACTTTACTGCTTGGTTGGCTTAGATCCTCAGATCTTGGCCTCGTTAGTAGCTAGAATTATAGTCTGAGCCACCTGCTTCTAGCTTTACAGTAGCATTTTAACAATTGTTGTTATACTAGTCTAAGTGTAGTAGTAAATTTCATTTGTTTCCTCTACTATTAATTCTCAAAGCACAGAATTGAGCATATGTTGGCAGTAAATGAAAATGAACACATTTAACTAATATAACATCAAATGGCAATACTGACAATTTTTATTTTTTTAGTCACATGAGGTGTCCTATCCACTCATTGAGAATCTATGTGCATTTATTGTTGATTGTCCTGAGTGGAACTGAAATTCCCTTCCGTGAGTAGAACCAATATTATCTTGTGAAATGTTGCCAGTTTCTACATTTAAATTTTAATTAAGGATACTAAATTCCTAGCCAGGATCAGCTGTTATCAACTTTCTTCAGTTATGTGACTTGATCTAGTTCAAGGAATAAATAAATAAATAAATAAATAAACACATACATAATCATGCAAGTCTTTTCTCACTTTTTTTTTTATAAGCTTTGAAAATAAATTCCCTTTGAATTGCCATTTCCTTGAAAAACTCTCTGACTGGATTCTTGTTGAAAATAAACAACACACACCCACGCCAGCACCCACACTGCCTCCAAATGACACATTTTTTCCCTTTGTAAACATCTTTCAAACATCAGATTAAAGTACTTTTCCAATATGACTGAAACCTTTGAATAAAGCACAAATATTACCCCATTATACAACTAAAGAGAAATCTTATGTGTAAAGGTGATGTTCAGAGGGGTTACAATTACATAATTCAGGTAATGAGTACATTTCTTTTTGAACAGTGTTACCCTAACCCTCATGTAGGAGACATCTTTTAATAGAGTTATTCATCCTTAAATTTCCCAGACCCTCAATCTATATCTTACCTGATGTTTTGGCTTGGCATTGCTGGGTATTTTGAGGTCATGGAAGGCTATGCAGTGATGGCAGGAGTGTATCATCCACTGAGATACTCTGTTGTATACCTTGTTCTTCTAGCTGTTAAGTAGAACTGAACACAGTTGGGAAATAGCTGTCTTCCACTACAGATATGTACAAGTTCTTCCTGTGGGGGCTGTGGAGGAGCTAGTGAAGACAAAAGAAAGTGATAATCACATTGTTTTAAAGTTACCATAAACTATAAATAAGTAATACCTCTGAAACCCACTTATTGGGAACTTCATATAGGTAAGGTTAAACACTTGTTGGCATCTTGAAAACAAAAGTTAAAAGATTATCTGCACAAGTTGAATACATTTATTATATAATGTATTGGATGAGAAAGAACTTCCTGTCTGGAAATTTGTTGTGTGAGGCAATAATTTTGTATAGTCTCTTCAGTGTTCTAAAAGTGTGGAAGAGTGACGTATGAAAGGGAAAGCTTCAGTAGCAGGGATTTTTGTGCTCATTTTACCCCTAGAATCATCCATGTCTGGACAAACTGAATTTTAAAGAATACTTAGGATAAGAAGCAAAATGGCTATTTATGTTTCTTTTGGACTGCTTGTACCATATAATTGAGATACACGAAACTGAGATGTTTATGTTTTACCCCACATTTGGCTTGCTAGTAAGATATATAAAGATATTTATAATCCTTACCAAGTTTTGTGTGATTGCTTTTCTGTGTGGGTGTGTTTAATACATATTATATAAAGTATTTCATGTTAGTAAACAAGGTCAAAATCCACCCTTTTATATACTGTCACAGTGATCCTTAAAGTTGGTTTTAGGTAAATAACAAGAACATCATTATTGCATGGCTCTCTGGTGGCTCATGCCTGTAATCCTAGTTACTTGAGAGGCTGAGATCTGAGGATCACAGTTCAAAGCCAGCCCAGTCAGGAAAGTCCATGAGACCCTTATCTCCAATTAACCACCAGAAAACTGGAAGTGACATTGTAGCTCAAGCTGGTAGAATGCTAACCTTGTACCAAAATGCTCAGGGACAGCACCTAGGTCCCAGGATCAAGACCCATGACCAACAACAACAACAAAAAAACCCAAAACAAAACAAAGCAAAAAAATACATTTTTACTTTATATAGGGAGAGGTGCTAAAACCCAGATAGGCAAATAAATTTATTATCTTTAAGTAGTTGTAGAAAAAGGTTTTATTCAACATGTCACTGTGAGTATGATCCATCTTGATCAATGTCACCCCTCCATCACTTTCCCCCATGTCGGTCAAACCCACTCATCCCCTAAATTTAGCTAGACAAACAGGGAATTAAACATTACATCTGTAAAATAAAAATTTAGAAATTTATGTAAGCAGGGAAATTTGAGGGGAAAAAAGTCATGTTGAAGTAAGCAACCATAGCAGTTTGCTTATACAATGAAGTAATTCCTGTCATCCTTTGGAAAGATTGATTATTAGGAAAGAAACTCAACTACCTATAAAATGTGACAAATTCAATACGACAGGAGAGCCAGATGGGCTTTCAGCTTAATTTTGACAAAGTTATGCCTGACATACATAGAGCTTTTTTTTTTCTCTTAGAATTTTTAATGATACTTTGAAATCTGGGAGGTTGCCAGAGTCAATAAGAAAGGCCATAGAGAAGCTTCTGAAGAAGATGAGCCAAACTGAATTTTATATTGTGCATATTACCTGCGCTATTTTATTTCAGTGTAACTACTAAGCATGGCATCCTAACATGAAAGTATTAGGGAAATCATGGGTACTAGGAGAGAAATAGTTTTCCTTAAAGAATAACACTGCTTTGCTCTATGTGTGGGTATAGCTAAAAGCTGGTCATTATTCACTTCTACACTGGAGTTTAGGTGATGATCTGGAGGATTTTTACTAAGTTGAATTCTTGAAGTTTAGACTATAGCTTTCTGGAAAGAGAACACGAATATCATAAATTTTAAAACATTGAATAATGTTCTGGTATAAGTAGTTAGAAGGTAAGGAGAATTCACAGTCCTCTTAGTTCCTTGCCATATTTTAATTTATCTATATTACATCTAAAAAGTTTATACTAATGTAATCAGGACAAGGAGCTAACTTACATAACTTTGTCTAATAAGTATATTTCCATGTTGCTACATTATGCTGATGAGTCATTGTTCTAGTACTACCTTCTATAATGTTAGTGACTTACAGTGGATTTAGCCATTCTCTAATCAGATGTAGATATGTTAAATTCTAAATTCTTCCAATTTAATATCAATATAATTAAGTCACACTGAAAAAAATTGATGTTAATGATAGATTTTTTTTTGGTATGTGTCTAAATGACACATCCTAATAATGCTGCTATCTTGTTTAGGTGGTAGGATCAACAATTTTGAGATGTGTTCTCTCCTAAAAAGTAGCTGCTTTAATTTTGCTACTGGAAGTGCATTAGTACATAGCAGTAGAGGATGGATCATTTTTAAGGATTTTTTAAAGGTTAAATGTTTATACATAATTTTAACTTTCATATCTTGGTTGAGATGAGGTTACTTTTCTTATTTGCTCAAAATTTATATCTCTGCTATTTGGAATGAACAAATTTATATCCTGTTACAATTTACTTTGCAGAGGTATAACTAGTATTAACTCACTATATAAATGTACAGGGAAGAATAATAACTGGAAACAGTAAGTTCCTTGATAATTTTTCCTTGTAAAACTTTTCCATGATCATGTTATAGTCTAACTCTAGCTAGGGTTGGCCTTTGAGCAGTATCGTCCCCTTTAAGTCACCACTAATTATCAATTATTTCCAGGGCCATATAATTGCTGTGAAGAACAATAAGCAAAAGTTAACAAAAACAAAATGAGTAAAAGAAAAAATAGTTTTGTGCACTTTTGGATGCAAAGGAGCATGAGGAATGTATGGGATGCAATCAGAGCACATGAAACACCTGGTGCTCTGCTCCCAGGAAAGGTTGGCAGCCTGCTGAGAACTGAGACCCGCCCTGAACACAGAAGCTGAGCGCCATGTGCACTCTGCAGGTGCACCTGGCAAACTTTGCCACTGCCAGCATTATGTGAAGAATGTCATGAAACAGAATAATGATTACCTGAAAGAAAAGTTGTAGCTACTCTACTCACCCTTTATGTTAAAAACAGTGCTGTAATCCTGGAGATTTTTTTTCTTAAGATAATGAAGTGATCATTTGTAACTAATACTGCATTTTTACACAAGTCTATAGAGACTAGTACTGACTTCTCCCTGTAAGAACATCAAATGGCTCATTTTTTGAAAGGAAGTGCACATGCACATTATTTTGTGATTTTGATGTACCTCATTAATTAATAACTAACATGCATGTATTTAATTGTAATTACATGTGAATTTAAAAGCCTCTGTAATTTTTTATAATTCTTACCATATTAAAATAATTTGCTGATTAGTATGATATCACAGATTGTATTTACATTTCAGCAACCCCTAAAGATTTAGAATCCTTTGAGAATTCTGAAAGATCCCAGTGATGATCTAAGACATAAAGAATTATGCCTAAATCTTGAATATGTACAGACTGCCCCTGCTATTATTGTTTCTGATCTCAGTACCCTGGATACTGTATATATGTGTATTAGAACTAGGGAAAGGAAAAGGAATACCAAAATCGAGAGACAAAGGATAAAAAGACAAACCGTTCCAAAAGTAATATTTACAAAACCATTAGGTGTAAACAACTGTACAACTCATGGTGGGGGAGAGGAAAAGGGTGAGAGGGGAGGCAGAGGAAAATAAGGGAGGAGGTAACAAATCGGGTAAGAAATGTACTCACTGCCTTACATATGAAACTGGAACCCCTTTGTACTTCACTTTGACAATAAAGAAAAAAAGACTGCAGATTTTGGAGTTTTGTGGGGAACACTAAAATGGTGAGACATAGGGTAAAAGGCGAACCAATGCAACAGCAATATTCACAAGGCAGCATGCTGAAAACCAACTGTATAAGTCAGGGGAGGGTGGGGAGGGAACAAGAGAGGAGGGAAGGTGGGAGAAAAACAAGGAGGTAAAAATTTTGATGAGAAATGTACTCACTGCCTTATGTATGTAACTGTAACTTCTCTGTACATTACTTTGACAAAAAAGTAGTTTTAATGGGTCAACATATAGCACAAAATATTTAGCCTATCAATTTATATGGCTAGGTCATCTATTTAAAACATACCATAGAAACATTTAATTATAAAAAATTCAATTCCTTTTCTCTCTTATTCCTAAAACTAATTTAGACTAAAACAAATTTAGAACATTTCTCATCAAAATAAGTCCATTTATAAACCAAGAAGTGAGTATTGGTTGTTTATGTCTGTAATCCTAGCTGTTCAGAATATTATAATCCAGAGGATCAAGGTTTGAAGCTCATCAGACAGAAAAATCTACTAGATTCCATCTCTAAAAAATAAGCAGCAAAAAGTCAGGCTGAAGATGTGGCTTCGGTGGCCGAGGACCAGGCAAGCAAGCAGCCATGCATGCATGAGGCTTTGAATGAAAACTTCCATGCTCTAGTACTGAAAAAGCAGAAAATGATGAATAGTAAAGTAACATAGATAAAACAATTTGTGGAAGATTCTGGAGTTAGTGATGTGCAATATAGAATTTGATTAATACCTTAACAGAGCCCTAAGTACATCTCAATAGAAAAACCTATATTAGGCAAAGGTAAAGAATTTAACATTCAAAAGAAATAGTAAGCTGTGTGCCAATGGCTCACCCTTGCAATCCTAGCTGCTCAGGAGGCTGAGATCTGAGGATTATGGTTCAAAGCCAGCTGGGACAGGGAAGTCTGTGAGACTCTTATCTCCAATTAAACACCAAAAAACTGGAAGTGGAACTGTGGCTCAAGTGGTAGAGTGCTAGCTTTGAGGTGAAGAGCTCAGGGACAGCGCCCAGGTCCAGAGTTCAAGCCCCCCAACACCAACAAATAGTTATGATGATGATGATGATGATGATGATGATGATGATGATGATGATGATGGAAGAAAAGAAATAGTAAAAACCATGGAACAATAACCTACAATCTTCTATATGGATAATGTGTGTAGAATTTTTTATTTTAGGGATTGTCTTTATTACATTATATCTTAGGGAAATATATTTACTAATAAAGTTAATTTTAGAAGGTCCTGAAATTCTGGCATGTAATATATAATTTCTGGTGTGCCTGAAATCCCTATGAATAATTTCCATAACATCTGAGCATATTTGAACACACTTCACTTAATTCAATTTGGTGCTAGGAGAATTTAATTGAGCCCTTTGGCTCAGATACTGTAATGGAAACAAAATAAGTGAAATAACAAAATAAGTAAAGAGAGAGAGAGTGAGAGACACACAGAGAGAGATTCATACAAAGCTTCAATGGCGAGTAGAGAAAGTACTTTATATGCTATTTTAAAATTCTGAAAATTAGTAGTAGACAGATAACAGATAAAAGATTCTTCAAATTTTCTATTTTTTTGAAAGTGCTTTGGTAATTACATTTTTCTGAAAACTTTTATGTTATATTGACAGTATATAATGCAATTGTGTAGGGTTATTTGTAGTGTTTTATGTTTTTAATAAATATAGGGTCTGTAGTAAGGACTCTCTTCTCCCTTTGACTGGAATCCTGTCTTTTTTGTTTTTTGGAATGGCCTTGAGAACTTTGTATTATGTAGATTCCTTGTGTTGCATTTTAGTTTTCTCTTTCATAGCTTTCTGCTCTTATCATTTATTCCATTCATCCTCTTTTCTTTGGGATTAAAATATAGTTTGTCTTACTCCTTAAAACAATCACTTGGATAATTACTTTTCAACCTACCTTTCATGTTAATTAGTGTATAGATGACTGTGTATTTGTCTCTGAACATAGTTTTTGTTTTTCTTTTTTGCCAGTCCTGAGGCTTGGACTGAACATTGTCCCTGGCTTCTTTTTGCTCAAGGCTAGAGCTCTGCCATTTGAGCCACAGCTCCACTTCTGGCCATTTTCTATATATGTGGTGCTGAGGAATCAAACCTAGGGGTTCATGTATCCGAGGCAAGCACACTTGCCACTAGGCCATATTCCCACTCCTGAACATAGTTTTATCTGCATGCCTGAGTCTGTTAGAGAATTAAAGTAAGTATAATTCTATCTAATCTTTTAATTATTGATGACTGGCATTTTCTCTTACAATTGTGTGTATATTCTCTCCAAAAAATCAGTGCTACCAACCTTAACTATTTATACAAGTGAAGGATGAATGTATGTGAAATTACATGTTACATAGTTGATATTTTCCTGAAATTCTTTTTAATAGGAAGAGAAAACAATTTAATGTCTACAAAGTATAGAATACATTAATAGGTAAATCAAACTTATAAATGAATACTACCTAAAATGAAAATAGACTATTGGTAAAGGCAACATAAATAAAACAGATAGATTATTCAGTGAAAGACTACAGAGAAGAAATGACACATTGTATCAATCCATTTGAATAAACTTCAAAAATATACTTATGATTACGGTGCTGCCAGTGTTTTAAATCTTATTCCTTAAATTCTTATCCTTTTGAGATAACTATTATACTTACAAACATGTCTCAAGTTCTTGAAAATAAAAAATTATATTTAAGAAATAAGAAAAAATATTTTAAACAATAAAGCTCTTGGTTTTAGTTTTTTATGATTCATCTGTTTAAGATGCCTTGCCTTGAAAGTTCAAAACAATTCATAATTGATTGTAATGAACCTATTTGTAAAAGCATGTTATGCTCAAATTTTAAAATGTAAGTTAATCCACTGAGCATTAACTATGAAATGGTAGAACCAAATCACTAATGTTTTTATACGTTAAAAGCTTCCATACTTATTTATTAATTTTATAAAATAATCAGTGCACAAACAAATTTTTTTTAATTATAAACGAAAGTGACAATCATGTGGGCTTTTTGTACATGTGCCGGTACTGGGGCTTGAATTGCGTATAGGCATTGTCACTGAGTTTTTTGGCTCAAACCTGGCCATTTTACCACCTTACCTGTATCGCCACTCTTGCCTTCTTGTGGCTGATTGGAGAGAAGAATCTCAGGAAGTTTCCTGCCTAGGCTGGCTTCAAACCAGATCTTCAAATCTCAGCCTCCTGAGTATCTAGAATTACCAGCATGAGTCATGGGTGCCCAGAGGAATTTAGAAACAAAACCAAAAACCCTAAGAATTTTTAAAAATTGTTTCTCTGGAGCATTATATTTGGGCTAATTAAAAAAAATTGACCTGCACTCAAAGGGCTTCATTTGTGGTTGCAATGCATATTGTCATATCATTTACATTCTTCTTGTGTTTGGCCCACCTGTGCCACACAGTGGTAGGTCTTCGTTCCATGTCTATCAAGTGTGAATACACACATATTCCTATAAAAATGTTTGCTTTTGGTGTTCCTTATTCATATAATCACATCCTGTCTTATTCTTCATCCATTGTAGTACTAGAGAATTTCCCAAGCAAGTTGATCTATGCCACCCTAAAACAGCAATACCCATAGATTTCAAAGTTACTGTTAATTTGTTGTGAGGGTAAATTGTTCCTTTTTCAGCTGCCTCAAAGGTACACCTTAGTAATAGCCATCCTCAGACCTGATGTCACTGAGGCTGACTTGAGGCAGTTTCTCTAGGAAGGAGCGATGCCCATCCATCAGGATGTGTTGTGCAGGGCACCAGGGCCTTGTGCTTGCAGAGAAACCAATCATAGAGTTCAGGTTAAGAATGAGGCAAGGATCCATAGCTGTAATGAGATGTCTGGGTGCTTCATTTCTCATCCAAAAGTAAAATGCATACCCAGTTCTTACCGGGTCAATGTAACTTTCTTGTCTGATCAAGTAACAGCTATTTCCCAAAGTTAAGGAAAACAGAACATTCAGAATATCTTCAGGCTGTACACATTGCTTCCCTCCTTCCCAGAACACTGCACAAAATGAATACAGGCCCAAGATTTTCAGTTCCCGCAGCCTGTACAAGGAAGTCTTAATTTTCTTGTTAATGTACCTAGGCGTGACTACCAAATTCCATCTGAAGATAAACTATTTTAATATTTATTTTAAAAAACTCTCTTCACTTCTAACAATATGCTCTAGCAGAAGATAATGATGGTAATTGTGTACTCTGATGTACTTAATTTTTTTTATTCTTATGTTGAGTCACTTTGTGTTATAACATGTACCTTTTACCTTTCTCTTTTTCAAAAACAACTGCCAGCTAGGCACTGGTGGCTCATGTCTGTAATCCTAGCTACTCAGGAGGCTGAGATCTGAGGGTTGTGGTTCAAAGCCAGCACAGGCAGGAATGTCTGTGAGACCCTTTTTTTTTTCTCTCAAATTTTTATTATCAAACTGATGTACAGAGAAGTTCCAGTTTCATACATTAGGCATTGGATACATTTCTTGTACTGTTTGTTACCTTGTCCCTCCTACCCCCTCCCTCCTCCTCCTTTCCCTTTCCCCCCATGAGTTGTTCAGTTCACTTACACCAAACAGTTTTTCAAGTATTGCTTTTGTATTTGTTTGTCTTTTTTTACCCTGTGTCTCTCAATTTTGGTATTCCCTTTCAATTTCCTACTTCTAATACCAGTATACATGGTTTCCAATATACTTAGATAAGATTACAGAGATAGTGTAGGTACAACCACAGGAAGGTGATACAAGAACATCATCAATAATAGAAGCTACAGATACACATGGAACATTGAAAGTAGTTACAACTGTGATATAATAATCGTCTCCTTAACATGGAGTTCATTTCACTTAGCATCATTTTATGTGTTCATAAGGGTATAGCTATTGGGCTCTTGTGATCCTCTTCTGTGACATGCCTAAACCCAATAAGGGAGACCATAGAGTCCATGTTTCTTTGGGTCTGGCTCACTTCACTTAGTATAACTTTTTCCAAGTCCTTCCATTTCCTTACAAATGGGGCAATGTCATTCTTTCTGATAGAGACATAAAATTCCATTGTGTATATGTACCACATTTTCCTGATCCATTCGTCTACTGAGGGGCATCTGGGTTGGTTCCAGATTCTCGCTATGACAAATTGTGCTGCGATGAACATTGTTGTGTTGTTGGCTTTACTGTGATTTTGTTTGTGGTCTTTTGGATAGATACCCAAAAGTGGGGCTGCTGGGTCATAGGGGAGTTCTATATTTAGCCTTCTGAGGAATCTCCATACTGCTTGCCAGAGTGGCTGAACCAGTTTACATTCCCACCAACAAGGAAGTAGGGTTCCCTTTTGGCCACATTCCCTCCAACAGTTGTTATTGTTAGTTTTCTTGATATATGACATTCTTACTGGGGTGAGATGGAATCTCAATGTTGTTTTGATTTGCATTTCTTTTATGACCAGTGACGTAGAGCACTTTTTCATATGTCTCTTGGCCATTCTCATTTCCTCATCAGAGAAGTCTCTTTGTAAGTCTTTAGCCCACTTGATGAGGGGGCTATTGGTTCTTTGCGGTTTCAAAACAGACACCTTGAAAACACTAAAGGAAGGAGTAGGAGAAACACTTGGGCTCCTTAGCACAGGACAGAACTTCCTTAACAATGACCCAGAAAGGCTACAAATCAAAGAAAGGTTGGACAAATGGGACTGCATCAAACTGCAGAGCTTCTGCATGACAAAGGACATAGCTCGCAAGATAAACAGAAAGCCCACAGACTGGGAGAAGATCTTTACCAGCCATTCAAAGGACAAAGGCCTCATATCTAAAATATATGCAGAACTGTGAGACTCTTATCTCCAGTTAATCACCAGAAAACTGGAAAAGGCACTGTGGCTTAAGTGTTAGAGTGCTAGCCTTGAGCTGAAGACTTCAGGAACAGCCCCCAGGCTCAGAGTTCAAACCCCATGACTGACAAAAACAAACAAACATAATGCTTTTCATAGACCATTAATTATTACTCATATTTTTCCAGGATTTTGTGAACTTGAACTTACTGTTCACAAAATTTGTGTATTTTCTCTTTGAGGGATGAAGGATTGTATCCATCTTGCACCTAGATGTATAGCCAGATTGAATCTGAATCTAGAGAATAACAATCAAGGAACCCAATGCACTGTGCTCTCACAGAGGAGGGAACAGCCTTCCTCTTTATGCACTGGGTGCGGCCTTTAAAAACTTGAACTTGAGGAAAGAAAAGAGCAGCAATAAGAACAGGGGCAGGCTGACAGGAAGAGAGATTTGCTTCTGTCCCTGGCCCACTCAGAGGCCAGTCCAAAAGACATTTGTTATTAGTGAATCTTGGTGTTTATAGGAAACCCGGGGCTGTTCATTTTAAAGCTTTTGACGAGATCCAGACTAAACAGACTTGATAACGTCAATGAACACAAATGACCTTTCAGTGGCAACCTTACTGATACAGCCCAGCCTTCAATCTTGGTCGAATTATCATGGGAAAAGGTTCACTGAATAGGAGAGCTATTTATCATCGGCATCCAGGAAAGTCTCAATGAGCCTTGTAATCTTTCTAATTAGTCAATTAGGAAATTACCTGAGGTAGGACATAATTTCTATAATTGAACCAACCTGGTTATTTGATCTGTTTATTTTGTTCGTCATAAAAATAATCACCAATCTGACAAATATTTGGTCATAAGATAGCTCCTGATGGATACGAAGTGGAGAGGGCTCGGTACATTTGTAAAGAGAGCAGCAAGTAATGAGGGGGAAGGGATGGGAATGCTTCACTGAGCAAATTGCATTTTCCAGCCGGTGCTGGGTCCTATCAAATATCGCTGCGTGAGAGAACATGAACGTCGTGCACGCTGGCCAGCCTGGCAAAGAGCAGAATGTTCCCTCTAGGATTTATTTATGGCTAAATCAATTGTACCTTAAAGGGATAGTTTTTCAAATAGTTTTGTTCTTGCAGGATGACTCCTGCAAGCAGGAACCATCCTGCAACCACAGAACCCAGGTGGTTTAATGTCTTCCAAATCCAGGTTGGGGACAGTATTATTTCCCCTTTCTCATTTCCCAATGCTGTGCTGCTCATATGGCTTTGAGATTTCCTAATGCTTTAGAATGCAGCCAGGACCTGGCATGAGGGAGTTCATCTGAGCCAGTGAAATTATTCTCACTTCAGGTAACAAAGGTCATCTCTTCCTGACCTTTTATAAGGTGCTTTTAGGGGATTAATAAAATTGAACCCCGTTGTTTTCTTTGTTGTTGTCCTAAGAATTTTACTGAGTCACAGGCGGTCACGGCAAAGACAGAAATCCTATATTCCAGAAAGGTGCTTGTAAAGCAAAATTCCCATTTTTATCTGTGCTGCTTTTAACTCCCCCTTAGAGGGATAAAAAGGGAGGAAGAAGCTGTGTATGGCTTTTTAGCAAACTACAGGCAGGCATCAGCAAGCCAGGAGGTACAGGAGAGCTGGGGAGGCCCAGAGCTGCCCAGCTTTAAACAGAACTGGGGGCAGCTGTGAAAGCCACAGAAGGGGGTGGGCTACATGCAGGAAAGAGAGGACTTCCCAAGAGAAAGTATTCTGGGCTGACCAGGAATTCCTCAGCACAGTAGCAGGCTCTGATGCCTGATACGAACAGCTGCAGATGGAAGGGGTTTCGCATGGGTACACTGATGGGGAGGAGTTAAAATTCTCTGCCAGCATATCTTCAGTTTTCCTCAGGGCTGATAGACAAAGGACAGGGTCAAAGAGTAACTGGGTTTGTTTTGTGGATGTAAAAATGAAAAGGTATGATGATTGCTGCTACTGGCTTTCTGAGAATTACACTACATGATCCACAACATTAAAAAGGAAGTTAGCTTTACTTTCATACATTCCCACTGAAGGAGGTTTCCTGATCTCTAATAGACCGCTAATTACCTGGACACACATGTGTCTATACTCCTGCCTGCTCAGGTGCCCCCAGATGCTCTGTGAAGCCAAAAGTGACAGGAAGCCACTGCACAGAGGAGCTAGAGGGCAGGGCCTGGCTTATCCTAGGTGAAGAACCTTATTCGTCCTGAGTATGGTGGTGCATGCTTACAATTCAAGCTACTTTGGATGCAGAGGCAGGGGAGCTGTTGGTTTACAAGGAAATGGATGGAACTGGAAAAACAATGATGTTGTGAAGTAAGTCAGGTTCAGAGAGACAAAGTGCATGCTTTCTCTCATATATGGAAATTAGACTTAGTAATATAAACATATATAAAACACATACAGGGCCATATTCATACATATGCCGTTAAACTGACTAAAGTATGTGTAAATAGGGGAAGATTCCAATGGCTTTGAATAAGAAATGACAGTTAAACAAAATAATTGCCAGGAGGCTGAAATAACTTTTTCTGAAGGGCATGGGGCTTAAGGAGAGGAAGCTGATAAATGAAAAGAGGAACGATGGGAGTCTTAATATTCAACGTATATATGTGAAAATGGAGCAAGGTATTCTGAAGGGATGGGTGGGTATAGGAGAAATGGATGGGTAGGAGAAGGTTGAAAGGGATAGTATTAAGATGCATTGCAGTTGTGAATTGATATCTTGAATTGGAACTACTTTGTAACACTAAAGAATAAAATTTTCAATAAATAAGCATAGAAAAGTAAAACAAGCCAGGCACCAGTGGCTCACGCCTGTAATCCTGGATACTCAGGATGCTGAGAGCCAAGGATTGCCATTCAAAGCCAGCCTGGGCAGGAAAGTAGCTGAGAGTCTTATCTCTAAAACAAACTATAAAAAAAAAAAAAAAAAAAAAGAGGGGGTGGGGGTGGGGAGAAGCTGAAATCAAAGCTGTAACTCAAATGGTAGAGTGCTAGCCTTAAGCAAAAGAAGCTCAGGAACAGAGTCCAGGCCTTGATTTCAATCCCCAGGACACAGAGGGACACACACACACACACACACACACACACACACACACGCATACACACACACACACACACACACACACGAAATAAGTGAATTGAGACACTCCAGAATGCAGCTCTGACTATGCTTTCAGGATTTACTTCCAAGTTCCCATTTTGTTTTACATGTTGATTTGTCATTTCAGAGCTTCCAGCTTCAAAGAAACAAGTCATTATCTTGAAAACAATGACTTTCAGATACAAGCTATAGTTTATTTTGAAAACAACTTATTTCATTAAACTAACTAATGTTAACCTTTGCATTTTGTTATAATCTGTCAACATATCTTTCTTACTAGTGTGTGTTAGGCCCTTATAACCATGTCTCTATAGTCCCAATGCCTGCAACACCCTTGGCTCATAAATCAATTAAATAAAAGAATACCATGAGTCTTAGAAAGCAAGCAAGTTTGAATTAGTCATTTAAAATAAATGCTATCTACTCTTCTTGCTGTTCTTATTTCTGATGCCAAGTCAAAAATATAGCTGTACAGTCATTCTATTCAATGTACATTACATAAAAATTGAGCTATGTAAGTTCAGGGTACCAATAGTAGGAGGACAAATAGGGGAAACTGATAGAAGGGGAGACCCTGAACAAGACACATTATCCTCATAACCTGATTTATGGAATTTTAATCTCTTTGTACAGTTACATCGTCATCATCATTGTCATCAATACCACCACCATCAAAGCAAACAATAAAGCTGGGCACTGATGGGTCATGCCTAGACTGTAATTCTAGCTAATCAGGAGGCTGAGATCTGAGGATGGTAGTTTGAAGCCAGCCTTGGCAGGAAAGTTTATCTGCAATAAACTACTCAGAAGAGACAGGAAGTGGTCCTGTAGCTAAGTGGTAGAAGAGGAAGCTCAGGGACAGTACTCAGGGCCTGAGCTCAAGTCCTGCACGCCAAAAAAAAAAAAAAAAAAAAAAGGAAAGAAAAAAGATCTATTACCTATTACTAGTATCTCATGTGCCTCTCCACCAAACCAAGTGAAATACTAGATGTCCAGTATATGTATAGCCTTCCAAGATAACCTTGAGAAGTTAGGAGCTGCAGACTGTCTCAGAGAGTAAGTGCCCTCTCCTTAATTGACCACTTTAGAAAATCCTTAAGTGGTTTCCAATAATAGAAGGCAACATTCACAGTTAAATACATATCTCCATAATTGACGGGCTGTCTCTAGGTATTTATTTGTCTAGAAACAGTTTCTCTGTAGTGGTTTGCATCTCTAATTGTTTAATGGAGAATGTAGTGCTTATGTCCAAATTGAAAAATAAATCCATGTTGCACTGCAGAACTTAGTAAATACTAAATTAAGGCTTAAAAAAATTGTAGATCCAATGGCAGTTATTTCTAGACAGGAAGAAGTTGAAGGCAGGAGGAATGTAGACTGCTTCTATGTGGACAATGCACTTATTTTTCCTCAGTTTGTCCTGCAGACATGACCACATGTAGGATCTCTAACTTCATGCATTTACCAATGCTTGTTGTTTATGATGTAGTTCTAGGTAAACAGTGGGAGGGAAGTCCCTCAGTTTCATGTTGGAATTCCTGGAGACAGAGTCTCTGCCTACCAAAGTACTCTGTGTATTCCTAAGGGCACTTTTGCTTGCATTTGATTGTGGCTAACCTCATCTTAAATCTCTGTGTTCTTCCCTAAGAGTTCTGTGTTAGGATGGTATCAACATCTCTGAATGGAAATGCTCCCTAGACCACCCTCTCATATCTGATTCTCAGAGAAGCTTGAGAACAGAACAGTAGGTTTTAGTCTGATCTATTTCCATTGATCTATCATGTTTTTAACAACTATACTTAGTATTGATTACATGGATTAAGTATTGAACAATATCAGTCAGGTCTTTTGCCCTGAGAGTTTTTATAATGGCAGGAAAGGTAGATATCATGCATTTATGAAAAGAGTGAAAAATGTCACAAACAGGTAAAATAAGACCCTTTAGAGAAGAAATAAATGAGCTTTCTGGGTGAGGAAAACATCCTCTACTTGATAGTGCATCTTTCTCAGTTTCTTTCTTTTTTAAAGATTTTTAAAAAATTGATTGCAAAGGTAATGTTACAGAGGGGTTAGAGGTACATAACTAAGTACTTAAGCACATACGTGAGTATTTTTCTTTTTGAACAGTGTTCAGCCGTTGTCCCACCATTTGTGTGCTTCTTCTTCCTCTCTCCAAATCAGATAAACTTATGTACAAGATGAAGTGTACAGAAATCAAAAACAGTGACAAAAAGGAATAAACCAAAGAAGAGAAAGAAAGACTAAAAAGCCCTTTTTTTCCATTTCTTGAAGTATATTTCAGTAGGCATCATTTTATATGATCATCTGCATAGAGCCTTTGAGCCTTTGCAAACCTCTCCTAAGACTATCCCCCTTTGCTCTCACTGTGTGAATGTTGAGTGCAATTAATTAATCATGTCCAGGGATAATTACTCGTCTTTTAGCATTCATTGTGTAGATTTATAGATACATTCTAATTATTACAAATGAGGAAAACTATGCAGCCCATATTTCTTTGAGTCTGGCTTACTTTGCCTAGTATAATTTTTCCCATTTTTTCCATAATTTTTTCCCATTTCATTATGAATGGGGCAATGTTATTCTTTCTGGTGGAAGCATAGAATTCCATTTTGTTATATAACACATTTTCTTGATCCATTCATTCATTGAGGCAGATCTGGGCTGATTCTATATCTTAACTGTAGTAAACAAGTTTCTTTCTTTTAATATATTCAGATTTGAACTCAGGGACTTGCACTTGCTAGGATAGCACTCTACAAATTAAGCCACACTCCCTCATTCTTTTTGCTTTTGTTTATTTTTCAGGTATTGTTTAATACTTTTTGCTAAGTCTAGATTTTTTCTACCTATACTTTACATCACACATGACTTTTTGAGATAGGGTTTTACTAACTCTTTTGCTTGGGATGGTCTTGAACCTCAAATTCTCCATTTTCTTTTTCCCACAGTACAGGAATGTACTGATATACTCAGTGACAACACACCTTTTTCAACAATTCCCACTTTCATTGCTTAAGCAGTGGGTGGAGAGTACCCCATATTAGGGAAGAAGGTAAGATCATTCATGTTTGCTGTAAGTTGCTTGAAGTGGCCCACAGACTCTGGGGTCATATTTTTATTTTCTCAAAGCCAGTGACTTGATGGTGAGAGTGTTGTGATAAGGAAACTTGAGAGAATACCTGTTGGGGGGTGGGAAGAAAGAAATAGGAGAACAAGTAAGGGTTCACCTTTCCTTGTTCTTCTTGCTTGAGGTACTGGTGTGAGCAGCTGGGATATCTCCAGCTGTCCTTGTCTGGAGCAGGCCAGGTGCCCCTCCATCACTTGCCTCCTGAGTGGTTTGTTGTTGGATAATGAACCTGTCACTTGAACTAATGAAATATACTTGTTCATAAAATTGCTGTTTAGATCCTTTCCTATAATGTTTATAGGTATGGGAAAACCAGGTGCAAGAGAAGTGAAGTATGTCAAATAGGGGGAAGTCAGTTCCTAGGAGATGAAAATGAATATTTAACGGTTAGAGGAAAGCAGAAATGAACATTATATTATGGCTTTTGTGGAATTCTTGGCTACATGTACTAATTGAAACTCTGGTCTGCTCCCAAGCATACTGTTTTTTTTTTTTTGGCCAGTCCTGGGGCTTGGACTCCGGGCCTGAGCACTGTCCCTGGCTTCTTCCCGCTCAAGGCTAGCACTCTGCCACTTGAGCCACAGCGCCGCTTCTGGCCGTTTTCTGTATATGTGGTGCTGGGGAATCGAACCTAGGGCCTCGTGTATCCGAGGCAGGCACTCTTGCCACTAGGCCATATCCCCAGCCCCCCAAGCATACTGTTTTTGATTGTCCTCTTCTTCCTTTTTCCTTCTTTGTCCTGGTGCTCTTAATGGCTCCTTTGTCTTATCTCCCTCCCTTATTCTCGTTCTTCTCTTTCTATTACCCTTCATTGGCTGTCCCTCTGCCTCTCACTTCTCCCCCCCCCCTTTTTTTTTTTTGCTAGTAAAGCCAAATTCAAAAGAAATTAAGTAAATCCTAGGGAGAAATGTGAATGAGCTATAAGCCACAGTAAGAATCAAAGTTGCAGGGTTGTGAGCATGCCAGTGACATGGGGAGCTTAGAACACATCCCCATTCTCTACAGTCTAACTGTCTGTGGTTTCAGTTACCTGTGGTCAGTCGAGGTCTTGGTTCCCAGCATGCCATTCTAAGAAGTGTGGTGGAATCTCATTTATCATAGCATATTCTTACAATTATTCTATTTTATTACTGGTTATTTTGTTAAGTAGTCATGGAGGCTAATTTATGAATAAAACTTAAGCATAGGCATGAGTATATAAGAAAAAACACAATATTGAGAGGTTCCAGCACTATCTGCAGTCCAAAGTATTGAGGAAGAAGGTAAAACATATCCTACAGGGGACGGGAGGGGGGCATTAAATTAGCATTGTCACTTGGTGAAACCCGAAAGTGAGATCAGGGCTCTTTGCATGATGTAAAATTAGAAATGAGGTATTACATAAAAGTGGAAACCTCAAGGTGAAGGATTGGTTAAGAAATTTTTTGATTCCAGACTAAGGTTGATGACAAGATTACTTGTCTGTCTGAAATAATTTACAGTCAGGTACAAGCTGCTCACACATGTTTAGAAGTTAATCTCTTTTGGTGTTATTAAAATCTCAAGAAAGAAATTTCAAGGCAAGAAGGAAATGTCAAGAAGCTTGCATTTGGAACAGGGTGAGGGAGGCATGTGTCAGCAGTTAAATTCAAACTGGACGAATGAGTTTGTGCTCTCTTGTCCCACAGATCCACCTAGTAGTCAAGTCCTTCACAATACAGCATTGAGAGCAGGAATAAATGAACTATTGCAAACATCAAGGATATTAGAAACCAGAATAGTGGCACTGAGGAAGCAGTCTCCCACTTGAGTAAAAAGTAAAACTAGAGGGGAAAAAATAGGGTAAAGGGAAATAAGTCTGTACATAGAATGCGGAAAGTTTGAAAAAGAAGTAATAGATGTTTCTAGTATATATAATATTTACAATATTAATATTAATCAATAAGTTAAGTAGTGGACTTAACACACTTGGAGAGGTTGGGAATTAGAACTGCCCTGCTTACCCTTGAGTGAATCATCTACAAAGCTTATTCTACATGTCTGGGGGGTGTTAAGGGGATATCCATTCTTGAGGAGCAAGGAATTTAAGGAAAGACTTAGAGAAGATGTTCCAGGAAGAAAGAGAGGTTAGAAAATGTCTCCTTGAATATGAACAAATAGAATGGAGGAAACAGAGATAAAGAAGTATTTGAAAAGACAAAGACAGAAAATTCTTCAGATTTATAAAAGTCATGAAGTCACAGAATAAAGAAAGCAAACCCAAGACCCATGGAAGAAAAGAAAAGAGGGAAGTAAAGGAGAGAGAGAGAGAGAGAGAGAGAGAGAGAGAGAGAGAGAGAGAGATGGAGGGAGGGAGGGACTGAAGGAAGGAAAGGAGTTACCTTGGAAAATTACAAATTGTCAAAGCTAAGGAAGATCTTTAAATCACCCAAAGAAGAAAACAGCTTCCTAACAAACAAATTATTAGACTTTTCAGCAATATCAATGGATGTGGACTTTTTTCCTGATAGAGAGAAAGAGAAAAGTAAACAATACAAACCCTATCAACCAAGACTTGTATATCCAGCTAAACTATTTTTCAAGAGAAGAGACCATATCAAGTCATTTTTCAGGCTTATGCTTATGACCAGTATTATGCTTATGACCAGTATTCCCACTCGAGTATTCTAGTGGTTCCCAAATTGTACTTCCCATTGGCAGAAAAACTGGGAGTACTGAGGGTATGAAACTCTGAGAGCCCCACCTCAGGCCTAAGGCCAGAAACTGGTGGGTTTAACAAGCTGTCCAGGTGATCCAGTGCTACCCTACTGGGAAAATCACTGTTCTCCATGAAGAATTTGATTCAAGAGAAAAATTATTTCCCAGGGAATGGCTGAGACAAAGTAGAATTTCAATTAAATCATTTTGTATATTTTAGGGTAAGTTAAAGCACTGACTGATGGAAAAATGAAAATGTCAAGTCTGAGGATAAAAATTATGACAGTTAAAATATTGAGCCATGCAAATAAGAAGATACAACTAGGGTGATTGTAACTTTCTTTATAACAGGAGTTGAATAGAAATCCTCTGATGCATATATGAAGAATTAATTATAATTAATCTTGTGATCTAGTTGTTGTTAGTATCAACAACACCTGAAATACTTCATTGAAAAAATTTGTTACATTATTCTAATATATTTAATTCATCTATTTACTCTCCTAACAACTCTGCTAAGTGTGTAGCTCAAGTACATTGAAGAATACTGTAATTGACCAAACTCACAGGATTGGGATGTGACAGAAATAAATCCAAGCTTAGTGATTCTAGACCTTCATTTTGTTTCCTCCCTTATGTTGTTGCCTCTTTGTATTAATAAAAATTATTCAATATTGTAGAAAAACATATCCTTTGAAAATTTTCAATATAAGGTTTTGTGTATTCTTTTATATAAGTAGGAAAAACATTAATCTGTAAGTTCTTTTTTAACAGTGATTGTAACAAACCTATATTTCATAATACATATACTTTCATGATTTATGACTCTTTTCCCAGAGAAATAGGCTAGGAAGGAGAGAATAGAACAATTGTATAGTTTTCCAGTGTTCAGTCAAAGACTTGTAGAATCTCTTTTATAATAATATTATTTTAGAGATAAAATTGTTCTCAACAGTTAAATACATGACTTAGAACACAAATGACAAAGTTCATCCAGTTTCTCTTATTTGCATCATCACACTGAGTGATTCTTCTTAGACTAGTAGGATGGCTAGTCGTGACTATGCTGTGATGTTAAGCTCTAGACTCTAAAGGGACTATCATTTCCTGCAATCTATTGTAGAGAATAAACAAGTTATCATCCTTAAGTAGGTATTATAGACAACATATGCAAGTGTCATAGTTTGACCATTACCACATTCTATAACATTTATAATTTTATATTTTAAAGCTAACAGACGTCTTGATTTTAAAATTTACGAGGGGTCAAAAACCTGGTGAGCCATATATGGCATTTTTTTCCTACAATAAGTGAGGAATTTTCCAGTCAAAATAAATGCCAGGTGAGTTTATTGGCCTATTATATAACACCTTTCATGTAAAGGTTTTCATGTGTTTCACAGATCTAGGCTCATTAGCTTCCTGACAGAGAATGGAGACAGGCAAGTGGTATCAGATGTGGAAACGGAGGCATAGAATTAGCAAGTTCTTCATGCTGCTCCCAATGCTGGACTCAGATCTGGAGCTCAGCATCTTTCCTCAGAGCATAGATTTTTATTTTTACAGGGTTTTATAATTACATAGTTTAGATTGCTCAGTATAGTTTGAAGTGACTCAAATATGGAAACATTCATTACATCTTTTAGGAGATGATTTTGATATTGTGGAGAGCTTTTTCTGGCTAATTGATTTCATATATTTTGACTCAGTAAATCTCATTTTCTCTAAAAGAGTTATTTCCCATCCCCCACGGGTAGAGACTTTTCTTTTTAGTTGTTCTTCAGTTTAATAATTTTTGAATTATATATCTATTCCATTTTCTCCATAATAGTTGGGGCCACCAAACGCTAATTATATTTCACAAAGAATTATTGCAGTGTTTTTGTTGTTGTTGTTTATGTGCTAGTACTAGAGCTTGAGCTCAGGGCCTGAACACCATCTCTTAAATTTCGGTGTTCAAGCCACATCTCTACTGAAGATCCCAGGGATCTCATGAACTTTCCTGCCCAGGCTGGCTTATAACTGCCATCCTTATATCTCAGTCTTCTGAGTGGCTAGGATTATATGTGTGAACCACTGGCACCTGGCTTACAAAGTATTTTAGGACCTATACATCTACTGTTGTTGAAAGAGTTGATGTGTTTTATAAGTCAAGATAATTTATTAATTATAACAAAAAAGTCAGTGAGTGGTAATTTTAAGAAATTATCACAATGATAGAGATTTTAAAGCCCTTCACCACTACCCTCCCACCCTCCCCTTATTACTATGTTCTCTTATGCAAAACCATGAGCTCTTTATCATTTCAATGGCCAATACAAAAATTCTGCTTGCAAGAAACTCACTCTTTGTATCTATACTGGGAAACTGGGAATAATGGCAGTAATATTGTTATCTTCATTTGTTCTTTTAGATTTCCTAATTCCACAATTCAAATATTCATCAAGAAAATGTAGGAGCATGGGTTGATAGCAGAGATTGGAAAAGAAGCACCATGAAGCCCTTAAGAAGGAATGAAAAACATATTAAGAGGATAAAGTTATGCAAAATGGGATTCTGTGGTTGCCTGGAGCAACACCTGTCATGGAAACTATTAAAGTGTATAAAGTTCCAATGTCAGCTTCCCAGAGTGCAAGTTCAGAATCTCTTCACAAGCCTCTGGACTGAACAGTGTCAGAAAGGGGAGGTTACTTTTCCATGCTCTACACACACACACACACACACACACACACACACACACACACACACACACACACGTGTATATATACATACATAAAAATATAGTTATTAAGTTGTCATAATGGCTTCATAATATCAGTATTAATATCTTTATTTAATAGATGTCTAAGTTGGAAATTTAAAAGAATAATTCATCTATTGCCCACTCATCAGCAGACTAGATAAAATGCTTGTTAAATTCCAGATTGTTACACCCACCACTGAGTTAGACCTACTGACAGAACTCACTTGAATTACTTTTCTGTGGGCACAATATGTGCTCAGTGCCATTGAGACGAAAAATGATGAAGAAGCTTCCAGATTTAGTTGAGGAAGATAAATGAAGAAGAGGCACATATTGCCTTTGGCTGAAGAATCAGCAAATCCCAGGCCAATTTCTTTCCATGAAGTAGAAATAAAGAGTGTAACTGAGAGTTTAGGCTATGTAGTTCTCAGCATTCTTCCCGCCCTTCATTCCTGGTTCATGTTTTATTGAGCAGAATCTGCTAAATTGCCAATGGCAGTCAAGTCTGAGGGGCAGCAGAGCTAAACAGTCAGAGCCATCATTCTCAGACTGCCAAACTTACTTCTGATGAATTGATATTATTGTTCTTTTTCATTAGAAAGAGATTATGGGATACTTTTTTCCCCATGCCTTCCTTTCCTTCTTAAGTTATTTTTTTCTCTATTGCAGCTTCTATTTAGATGTGTAGATATAATATGGCTTTGTCAATTAAACCTTCAGACAGCAGATCTTTCTTGACTCTGATGCTGACCCTGCAATAGGGAGAAAGGAGAAAATAGACTTTTGTTTTAACAATTAGGATATTGAAGTAAGAAGATTTAGCATTGGAATTAGAGTAGCAAAATGTTAGTAGCCTGGTTCCTGGATTCAATCAGATCATCTGTTCTTTGGAGGTCATTTCCCTTTTTGAGTCCTTTGTGCTTTTTTTCAGATGCTGATTAGAAATGTTCTTTAAAAAAAAGTTGAATGTCGTCACTGTAGAGGTGGGGTTGAAAGTGCCAGCATACAGGGGAAGAGTAATTAATGTTTCCACTAACATTGCTCACATTATTCTGCCAGTCTTCTTTTACAATTTGCCATTGAGAAAGAAACAGCAGCTCATAATGGAAAGATCAATCTTTGGAGACACACAGCGTTGGGTTGGCTTTGCACCTTTTGCCTTACTCAAGAGTGAGAGGAACTTTTCTCATCCTCTCCTTTATCTGTAGATAACAAAAAATGGCCCACATATTTACTGTGAAGATGGGAAGAAGGGCACATTTCTGACAACATCCATACATATTAGTGAGATCTGAATCTGACTATGTGCCATTGCCTATTACCTCTGGATCCTTTGAATCTGGTTTGTAGTTTAAGCAAAGCCTCACTGTGTACTGTACACAATGTATAGCTTATGAAGACTGAAATCTCCAGGAGTTTTTTACTACTTTGGAAGATGTTTCAGAGAAAAATGAGAAGTGATTACTCTACTTGTGGGAAAGGCTAGCAACAAACGATTCTCCTAGGTTTAAGACTGGATGTCTTTGAAAGCAAATGGGAAGCACAATGCAAGATACTGTAGGAGCTGCTATTACAAAGTATCCTAACCCAAGTAAAGCCAGAAATCTGAGGTCAGGATACCAGGATGGTTGGGCTTAGGTGAAAATATCTTCCAAAATGTAGACTTCTGACTTCTGTTGAGTCCTCACTTGGAAGAAGAAGAGCTTTCTGACCTCTTCTGAGAGCACTAATCTTATTCAGAAGAGCTGCACCCTCATAACCCAATTGCTTTTTAAAGATTTCACCTCCAAATATAATCACAGTGGCCATTTATTTTAACTTATGAATTGTATAGAGAAGTGAGGGAAGAGAGGCCCTTCTACAATGTAGGGCCATTTCCTTTATATAGCCCTATATTTTCTCTTCAAGGGAGAAAGTCTAGCTAATCCATTTGGAAACATCCAATGTGTGTTAGAGAACTAAATCTCATTATTATATAATGACTATCTGTTTCCCTGAATATGGAATAGATTCATATCCCACTCAAATAGTAAACCAGGATTTCTGCCTCTCCAAGGCCATTTGTGATTAACAGAATGATCTAGCCCAGATAGATATAATTCTTAAGTACCATTGTTTCTTGGAAGGGGTTGTACAAACTAGCATTCCTTGCGCAGTTACTTGCTCTTTGTGAGGATGATTATAGCTTCTCCTTACCTTGAGACTTGGAAACTGCTTAATCAGCTATTCCCTGGTTTTGTTCCTATAGTGCTGATGGGAAACAAGAAAGTTCTGAATATGTCAGTGATGGAGGCACTTCATATTGGTACCAACTCTGTACCAGGCAGCAACTTTCAGCTTTTTCAATCAAATGGAGGGAGGAGACTTTAAGGAAATTATTTATGTCAGTGATTATGATCACTTACTCTGGGACATTGGTTGAGAGCCTTTCAAAATGCAGACCAACCAGCTTTCCCAATTTCCAGCTAGTTATATCACCATGGAATAAACTAATAGGCTGTGATTACTAGTTTTGCTACAAATTCAAACAAATTGCAAAAGGAGTTTAAGGGTAAGCTCCTTGCCTTCTCCTGGCCCTTAGTGTAGGAACACATACATGAAAGCCAACACCAGATTTTGAGCTCAACTTATCAGTTGAAAAGGACACATCCAAGAATTGTGTACTAAGGGATTTAGAGACCCTGCAGTCCTATCAATTTGGCTACCGTATCATTGGATCTTATAAATAAAACAAGTGCATTTTGAGCCAGCACCTGGATGGAACATTCAGAAATCTCCTGGGGAGACACACAAAGTGGTGTTAGGCATCCAAGTCCCACTTTTTTCTTCATGCTGATTATAAATCAATACCCAGTAAGAGACATAGCTTTCATTTCAATGGGCTGTTCCTTTAATGGAGTATCTTTCTAGACATCCATAGAAATGATTCTCCCTTCAACCATATTTTGGGATAAATTGATTTTTTCTTCACAAATAAGGTTTGCCCTTTTCTCTTTTCATTATTTATGATGAAAAGAAATGACTTAATCAAATCATCTTTTTGGTGTTGGGTGTGGATATAAATGCATGTCATGATTTTTGGTTGTTTCTCTAAGAAGAGGGTAGGATTTCCAAGTGAACAGTGAGTAGACCCTTAAAAAGTAATAAAAATTCCTTTGATTACCAGATTCTGAAATAGGCATGAGAAAGCAAGTTTTGTGTTAATGGCCAATTTAGCATTTTATGAATCTCCCTACTGCTATTGTATAGGTAGAGTGCTTGCTGGGCTCCACAAATCTCACTCCCTCTTCTAATAACATATGTATTATTCTGATGTGGATTGTGAAAGCTATTATTTTAATTTTAATTTCACTTGATAAAAATAATTATCCCTGCCCACCTATACCTTTACTCCCCAAAATCTATTACTTGAATAGGTTTTGGTGTATCATTGTGTATTTAATGTCATGTCATTTTAGCTATGTCTCATATAATCAGCTTCTAATTTCAACCTCTGCTTAGTGAAAACACTTTGTCACTTTGTCAAACTACCTTATCACGTTTTCTTTTTTTTTTTGTACACACGTCATTTCATCCTCACTCCTCAAAAAAAATCTGCTAATGCCAACTCCAATATTGGCAATGTAAAAGTGAAAAAAAACCTCTGTAAAGGAAAATCTGAATTTGAATATCATCATTATGAAAATGTAATGTGGATTGAATACCCTCAGAGAAGGGGCCTCTGACATCCCAGATATGTGTAGGCTGTTAGCAAAGAACTATTATGCAAAGGTTAAATGATGTGTCATTTGTTAAAAGAAATCATTTAAGGAGTTATTTAAGTAGATATTCCCCTAATACTTATAAGCAGAGTTTATGTGTAATTAATTAATTGAGAGAAATGCTGGAGCAATGAAAAGTGTGAAAGCTGCCAACTGAAGATTGATTTTTAGAAATGCATCATTCTTGAAATGACAGTGATATTATAACTGAAAAATATGTTTTTATTTTTATGCAACCATTTGGGAATTACATCTACCACATAAAGGACTATGTTGAATTATATGATTAGATTCAGAGGATGTAGAATATGTAAATAGCATATTTGCACAGGAAGGACAATAAGAGATTGGAGATGGTATTTTTGCCTGGATTTATTAAACAACATCTCTTGGATGATAATATGAATTCTGAGGGTGGAAATATTTGAGAGAGAAAATAACAGATCTGTTTACATAGTTGATAAAGCCTAAATTCTTTTAGCACAGCTTGGGAGAGTAAAGGCTCAATGTAACTTTTTTTTGTTGTTAAATGAATGAATAATTTCCCCCAAGAATACAAAAATAGGAATGTTTGTTTAACTTTCAGATGTCACTAGAATTTCATTCATTTGGCAAATACTGATTGGAAAAAAAACAACCTACGGTATTCTTGGCAGTGTACTAAGATCTCTGGAGAACCAACAAGACAAAATTAAACTTCCATGGGGCTCATGGTTCAGTCAGGAACACATACATAAAAGACATCATAATTAATTAGATGTTGATGGTACATACACTTCAGTGTATGCAGAGATTGTAGCCAAATCTAGTTATCTAAACTGGTCTTCATGAGAATGTTATATTTTAGAGGAGACTTGAAAAATAATAAGGAGAAGAGAATACATTTAGGGGCAGATTAAACACCAAGTATGGAGAAAATAAAAAGCTAAGCAGCAAAATTATGGCATATTTCAGAAAAAGGAGGTTCATAATGACTGAGACTAGAAAACATGAAGGAAACCACAAAGATGTAAGCTGAAGTATAGACAGATGGGAGCCAAACAACTGTAGTCTAGTGGAGATAAATGAGTTCTTTTAGGTGCTAGTCTTTTCCTCTGTGTTTTTAAATCTTAGAATTTGGAAGTTTGTCAAGTAGAATGTCTTTACAGCAATCTTTTAATGCATCTACAATTACTTGTATGAAATTAAGTTCTGTGGTCTTGGAATTTTAATTTCATTTATGTTTCTGAGGAGCACATAGGCTCATTGATTTATTGATTCTCTTATGTGTAATTACACATGTCAAATACAAAATAAGTAAGGTACTTACTGTCTTCAAGGAGATAATGGAAAAATGGGTGGGAGGAGGAGATGGTGGATTTAACTGGGCAGTTAGATTAAAAAATTTAGGTGTTAACAGCTAGACATAAAATATTCTATCTCTGATGTCTTTAAAACTTCTCATGGGAAAATACAAACAGAACTGCAAACTTCTGTTCTGGCCCCTGTTATCAATGGGAGGCTTCTGTTTTGACAATTATTTACTTTGGATATCTCCTAATTCTTTTGAGGCATGTGGGATACAAAGATGTGGAAGTGTCTCAGGAGCATCATTCTTTCCCAACAAGTCGTTTTATGCAACTCGAGGGCTCATTCATCCTTTTTCTATGTAATAGGGGTGCAGACAATAAGTGTCTCTCTCAGAGAAGGTGCAATAAGTCCCTTGAATTCATAAGACCAATTCCCCTGCTCTTGAGAACTCAATCATTAGCCACCACATCTGGACAAATTAAATGGTAAAAGAAAATAATCTACTCCAAGTCCAGTATCATCAATTAGGGGAAGTAGTCTTACCATTGATTTCCTGAGTTCTGAAATGCTGAGATTAGATCTTTGAGTTTGGCCCTGACTCAAAGTTAGTCATTTTGAGAAAACTAGGACCTTTTTTCCCTTCCAGCCCTGGGGCTTGAACTCAGGGGCTGAGCACTGTCCCTGGGCTTCTGTTTGCTCAAGTCTAGCACTCTACCACTTGAGCCACAGCACTGTTTCTGGACTTTTCTGTTTATGTGGTGCTGAGGAATTGAATCCAGGGCTTTGTGTGTGCTAGGCAAGCATTCTACCACTAAGCACATTCCCAGCCCCAAACAAGGGTCTTTTAATAATTGGAGAAAAATATAAACTCACTACACTCTCAGCCTACATAGTACTTTCGGTTCTCACATCAAATGTTGCAGAACAATGTACTCTCTTTGTTGATAGAGATTCTTTCTTTATTTGGTTGATTTTTCATTCCCAGTATATACTAAGCCTTCTGCCCACTGACGGGCTATTTTCCAATTTTTCTCTCCTAGATCACAAATGAATATTTACAACCACATTTTAACATAAATTATATATGAAGTTAATAAATGGCTCTTATTTGCAGCCAAGGGAAGTATAGTATTGAATGGAAAAATGAATATTTATAATTCTTCCCCTGCTGGTGTTCATACACAGAAACAGAGCTTGATCTTACTTTATGAAATTGCCTACCAGTCAAATTTATTACTTCATAACACTATTATCAACTACTGTTGTTTTAATTACTTGGCTTGAGATGTTTCAGAATTTACATCTTAAAAAAAAGTCTATCCATATAAGTAGGGTCTATTGGAATAATGTTAGATATCTAAGAATGTTAGTGGAGTAGAGGTTGTTGGAGTAAGTTACTTCCACTGTAGCAGTCTGGAGGGAAATATGTGGAGGGGGGGAGGACATCAAATGAAAACAATATATACCCATATATGTGTACATATATATTCATATACACATATTATAAATAATATAATATATCATAATATATAATAATATTTACACATATATGTATTACAATGTATATACATATAATATGTTATATTATATGTATATATATACATATATAGAGAGAGAAAGTAAAGAGTAAAAAGTGAGAAGGAATCAGCAGGAAGAGAGAATAATTCAAGTTGCACTGATGCTCTGAAGCAAGGTGAATGAGAGATGAAAGAAGAGTGATCCAGTCACGATGGAAAATAATGGATTAAACTTCTCTAGATGAATTTTGAGTTGCTAATGGAAAACTTGTTATTCATCTTTCTATTACTATGACAAAAGACTTGAGGCAATTGAGTTTTAAAGAAGAAACATGTATTCTGGCTCCTAGTGACCAATGTTTCAGTTCATGGACAGTTGGCTCCATTGCTTGTGGGCCTGTGGCAGGGTAGCACCTTACGGTGGGAGCCCATGATGGAACAAAGCTGCTCATTTTTGGTTGCCTAGAATTGAAAGAAAACTGCCTGGAGGAGCCAAGGTCCCAATATCTCCTCCCAGGGCATACTCCCAAAGACCTAATGTTAACTTCTAGGCTCCACTTTCAATCACACCATTGGAAGTGGACCAAGATTTCCACACGTGGGCTTATGTGGGGACATTCAAGATCTAACCCATACAGACACCACATTCTGAGGGATAAAAAAGCAGAAGCGCAACCTCTTTCCTTCCTCTTTTCTTTCCTCAGCTCTACTGTCTCTTCTCTCTGTGTGAACTGTCTTTTCTGTAGAGTTCTCCAGAAAGGGAGTGAGGGCTCGGTGCTCTGATTATTATTCCACCAAAAGCACAGATGCATTGCCTCCCCTGGGGCTGTTCACACCAGACTCAGCTGTAAGCTGTATCAGTCTAGCTTTGCCCATTGGTCTGGAATGCAATTAAATACTTGACATTGGGCACAAGGGAGAAGTCTGGTCTCTGGATAGTTACTTGGAAGCCTCTGATTAGAGATAACAGAGAAGTCATGAGAGCAAATGCATTCTCTTAGAAGACAGACAGAGATAGGGCTAACAGAGACTGTGGGGACAGTTGTGCCTAGGGTACAGTGGCAGGGAGAGAGACTACTGTTAAGGTCAGAGAGGAAGCATCTCTAGGGAAAAAAGGTTAAAAGCATAAGAGTGAACTGGGCAAAGGAGAAGAGATTCTGAGAAAGTGGTGATCAGTCGTGACTTGAGAGCAGATGGTGGAATATACAGTGTGTGGAGACAGTGCATAAAAGAGAATGAAAAACAGAAGCGAATGGAGATAGTAATGAGAAAAGTATGCTGTTTCAAAATGTAATATATTTTATTTTTTGAAAAATCATTTTATTTTCGCATATTAACTATACATAGTCAGTGGTTTCATTGTGATGTTACTGTACATATATGTAATATAGTTTGATCATGCTTGCCTATGACTCTTGGTTATCTTTCCTTGCTTTCCTTTAAAAAACAAACCAATTTCTTTATATTATCCTCTAAGTGAGGTCAAACCATCACCCCTTTTCAAACAGAAGGGAGGAGTATGAATGTGAAACATAAGTGCAGATTGTTGGTAGATATCTGGTGTGTGTGTGTGTGTGTGTGTGTGTGTTATCTTGTACCTCTTTTGTGTGGGGAGCATCCCACTATTGTAAATGTCTTGCTTCATAGAAAAATGAGTTAGTCATTCAGCCCCCACATACTACCTACAATCTATGCAACCATCCTGGCTAAACAGCACATGCAAACCTGCTGCTGTGTCATGACCAAATGAGGAAATCTATCCACATTCACTTTACAAACACTGCTTCTTGTTACCATTTCCCTTCCTCTGTGCTCAGCAGCATTCATTTCTTTCCTCAGAATATATCATTCTGCTTATCTAGAGCTAGGAAAAAATTGAGTCTATGTCCAGTGCTAAGCTTTCTCCAAATACTCCCTCCCTAGGGTCCATAGACTCATCCATGCAGAAAAATCCCCAGCTGAAGTGTGTGGCAGCCAATAATCACGTTATTAAGGACACTTTTGCTTTGTGGATGTTCCCAATCAGCTCCACTCCTGCCACTGCTCAAAAAGCCTTAGGGGACAATTTTGTGGTGTTGATTATGTTTTGAAAACTGAACACATTTTTTCAACTCCAGTAAGTACCTTATAATTAGAAACATAAGAGTTTAGTCATTGCATGCCAGAAATGGCAATAATTGTATATATTTTTCTTTTCTTATTTTCCATTTGGAAGTAAAAAAGGAGCAAAAAGAGTAAAAATAGTTAGGGGTAGTCTTTAATTTTCTTGGGTTGTCACAGGTCATCACATATTCAAAAAAAGGTTTAATATTTATGCTTTATGTGAAAATGTGTATGTTTAATAAATTCCTAGGGTTTTAAAAGGAGCCATTCTGCCTTAACATATCTAGGTCACGAGATCTGGATGAGGATCAAGTGGGATTTTTGACAGCAAAGATTCTAGCAATAAGCAACGATTTCTGGCCATCACCGCTTCTCTTCCCATGCCTTCATTTGCAATAAAGAGAGTCTTCTCCGAGAGAGTGACAACTCTGCTTAGATGATATCCTCACTTTCCCAAATATGCACAGCCTCATGCCAGCACTGGCCTTGTTACTGATTTTCTCATTTTGTCTCTCACATATCTGTTTATATCACACACTGCAGGGAGCTGCAAACTCCAAGTCGATTCTAATCCCCTTTGCCCAACCCCTCCACAACCCATCTCTTGTCTTCTCCACTATCACTTAGAAGATTAGGAGTTTTATTTATTGATTGACAAATACACAGTGAGTACTTCATGATTACTTGCTGGATGAGTAAATTGAAAAAAAAAACTGAACAAAAGTTCATTTGACACAAACTTGAATGTTCCTTATGAACACCATAAACACTATGCCTAAATACACAGATCATTGAAATGTTTATATGGACTTGTGTAGTAAATATTAGGAGAGGCAAAAGTAGAAGGCAAAATCTAGGAATTCTTTTTTTTTATTTCTGTCTGTCTTTTTTCCCCCCTTTATTGTCAAAGTGAAGTACAGAGGGGTTACAGTTTCATGTGTAAGGTAGTGAGTACATTTAGGCAGAAACTAGTTTGTATCATGAGTGGCTATTGTAGAGCAGACAAAATACTATTTTATAAGGAAAACAAGATAATACCTCTATACTCCTTTTAGGCACCTTTCTACACTATAACAAATAACTTAGATTATAAACTTACTTAGAGGAAAGTTTTATTTGAGCTGAAGTTTAGATGTCACAGTTCATGATTCATTGGCTCCAATACTTTGGGACTTAAGTGAGTCAGATCCATGACAGGAACATATGGGTGAACCAAACTGCCTACCTATCAGTCAGGAACCAAAAGAGAATGAGGAGGGGCTGGGCTCCCACAATACCAATATTGTTCAATAGTAAGCCCTCAAGAACCTAAAGCCTATCACCTCACCACTTAGAGGGTCTGCCATTTACCACTCAACCAAGTGTTCATCACAAGAACTTCTCAAATGGCAACAATGCACTTGCATAGCAGCTTCTTTCAATACCAGGCTTTCAAGCACAAAAGCAGAATCAAATGCTACTATAGGTCAATATTTGCCTTCACAGAAGCTGACATAGTTTAAACAAAGCACCAAACTAATAGAAGCTCCCCATATATAGACGATGCTTAACCAAAGCACGTGGAGTGAGCAAATATGTATTAATGCCTGGGAAAATCTAGAATTGGCAAAATCAGTCTTTCATGTTGCAAAGCTGCTTTCCCTCCCCAGACACTCAGGCTTGTTCTGCTGGTCTCCTCCCAGGTCATTTTATTGAGTTCTACCTGTTCACACACAAGCACTCTACCACTAAGCCACACTTCCAGCCCTCAGAAGCCTTCTTTTTCTTTGAGTACTACTGATTCTGGATTTGATAACAGAACTCCAGAACCAACTTTGCTTGATAAACCAGAGCCCCGAGAATGAAAGTGCCTAAAACAAATATAGCTGATCAGCTTTTAAAAGTCTTTCTAAAGAATGATGTTGCTGTCAGAAATGGCAAGCTGTAAGGTAAAATGATGATATGATATGTGAGTGACTGTACTTAGAACTAGCCTGTGAGGCTTGAAGGGGTATATCATACCTGAGGCCATTTGTGTTTTCCTAGGAGGTGGCAACATACTCTTTGGTTTCTAAGAAAACATTTTAGGGGGACAACTAGACACTCTTGTATGTTCTTTAATACAATATTATTTTCCTGTATATTTTTTTTCTGGCATTTTCTCCATGGTTGTGCTGCAGATGTAAACTAGGACCTTGAGCATGCTAAGCAAGTACTATTATCACAAAAATAGGTCCTTAGTCCTTTCTTTCTTAACGTGAATATTCTTGGTTTAATGTCCTATACGTTAGGTGTAAAGGTATATGCTTCCTAACATGAATGTTTTGTGACTTTTCTGTTTCTGAATTATTATATACTGGATACCCTTCAATATCCAACTGTGATTGCTTGGATCTGATTGTCCATAGTTTTGTTATTTACAAGTAATGGAGTAAATACCATTTAGGGACATCGTATGGATTCACAGTCTATCTATGGAGCATGAAGTGTTATACAGCGAGAAAATGGAGAAGCCACATTCTGAGAGGTTGAATTTTAGAGTCTTTATTAAAAGGCCAGCAACTGCATGGTGGACTCCTGTTTCAAAGCCCAGCAGCCTGCAAATACATTTAATATTGTTAGGAAACTGAGCCATGAAGCCCGGAGAGGAAAGAAAGAACAAAAGCAATATGAACAAACCAATTCAGCTACAAAGGAGAGCTAAAGAGGGATGCCATGGTGATTGGAGAAGAACCAGGAGAAAAGAGACAGGACATGAATATAGAGACGTGTGTTATGGCCCCTGAGCTGTTCCAGACCTAAGTAGGGTCAAGTCAGAGGGCAGAGTCACAGGAAACCCCCAGTCCCAGGCACTGGACTGACAGGTTTAGCAACCTATCATCCAAGTCCTGTCCCTGCCTCCAGGGATTCAGGCAAGCCCTTCACCTGGAAGGTGGGGGCTTTACCTTCCCCCACCATGAAGACAAGGTTGTCAGACCCTACCATCACCGTGTGGTCAAGATGTTGCCCGCCGCCACACCTGATCTCCCCACTTCTGAAGAAATTGTGGCAGGAAATTTTATATATTTGACCAGTTTGGTGCTCTTCTGCTGTATGCTTAAATAGGCTATGAATTAAAAAAGAAAAAATATATAATTAAAATAAATATATTTTATGGAAACATTTAAAATGCATTTAATTTATTCATGTATTTAGTATTATATATTTTATGAATATATAAATATATTGTATTCATATATAGATGTATTTGTATGTAAATATGCTTTTGAAATAAACATATTTTATTTGATGTTGGCTCATAGAAAATTCAGCAAAGTTTCTATCAAAGTTTGTTTAGATTCATCTATCATCTGAAAATGTTTCTGAAAACCAAACATATTCTAAATAAAAAGGGCATCATCCCACATGTCAAAATTTGGTTACTATGTTGAAAATATACAGGAAATGATCATCATGGATAGAATGGTGAGGAAAAAAGAGAATAAGATATTTTGAGTAACTTCTAAGTTTTCATTCTCATGTATTTTGTGAATATTCCCAAAATTACTATATGAAGGTGGATCTCCTAGATTTCCTACCTTGCATTTAGGAAATAGTGTTATCTCTCTCAAGCTGCCAATGTTTTGACTTTTTCTTTTCCTTCCCTCTCTATCATTCCAGAAGTGTACAGGAGTATAGCTGGAGGTCAAAGATTTTAGAATTTCATCTGTTCAAAGAAAATATTTATTTAGAAAAATATGGCTAAGTGTGGTGGTACACACCTGTAATCTTTGGTACCCAGGATTTTGAATTAGAAAAAATTACTTGAACCAAAAAATTGGAGATCAGCCTGGTCAATATACTGAAACTTTATTTCAATGTTAAAAATGGTGATGACTTTAAAATTAATCTGTTTTCCAATTAGTCTAAAATATTATTAACAAACAAGAAATCTATTCACCCAGAAAGCTATTAAGAGCTATCAAGACAGGAGGGAAGATGGCACCGCCACAGTAGGGAGGCACCCCAACTCGCTCCAACTGAATAGTGAACTGGGAACTCCAGCATGCAACACCCCATCAAGATTCCAGCAAATCCAACAACCAGAAGCAACAGAGGATCTCACGAAACGAAAAAGAGCAAAAAAAGAAGAGCCTGTAGCCTCCACAGAGCCGGAAAATCTCCGGGGAACCCCTCCCCCACCCGCCGACCCTGGCCGGAACAGGGCCAGACTGGGAAAGGGGACCAGCAAACCAACTGCCGAAAAGTCACACCAGGAGCACAGAGTCCAGACGGCAGGAGCTCCACGGACCCCAGAACTGAGTGCAGACCAACAGAGACACTGGAGCTGCGGGACCAAACAGCCGGGATTGGACTTCAGCAGCAGGGGAACCGGTGCAGATGGGGGAGAGCCGGGGACGCCACCACCAAACAACCAATCGCCAAACCCCAGCACCACAGCGCCGAGGAGCCCACAGTGGCGCAGGACCAGTAAGTTCCACATTACACCCCCCCCAATGGGAGACCAGCTCTAGCAGAGACCCAAGGACTGCAAGGAGGCTAGAGGTCCCTCCCTCCCCCTCCCTACCCTGAGGGAACAAAGGAGCCAGCCACAATACAGGCCGCAAGGGGCCCCTGCATTCTATGGGAGGACACAGGAGCCAGCAGAGGCAGAGCAGCCCCAAGGCAGCAGAGCAGCGGAGCCCAGCCACACTGGCCCACCCCCTCCCCAACAGGGGCCTGGGGACCAGTGGGCATTGGAAGCCCCACCTGAGGCGCCTGGTACTCGCGGACTTTTTGAACAGCAGTCACAAACTGAGCCGGAACACACGCCCCACCCTCACAGCTGAGATGAAGAGTCTGTGGGCATCAACTTGTGCTTGGACACTTGGCCCAGCTGGAGCTCGCACATACCCTCCCCACACACAGCAGGCTCGCAAGAGGGCACAAGCACCCCCAGCAGCTCGGGGCAGCACGCCCCCAGAGGAAGCACTGGAGTGCACATGCACATGCCACCCCGTGGGCCAGCATGGGCCAGCGTGCTAGCTCTCCAGCAAGAGGACCTCCTGCCCAAACCTCCACAGGAGATTCTCACAGGTGGGTGGGGCCCTGAGTGGCAGTGCCCACTCTGGTGGGTGCACTTCACACAGGTAGGCAGGGCCCCCCAGCGGCAGTGCCCACTCTGCTAGGCGCATCTCTGCACAAGTGGGTGGGCCACCCCTCAACAACCCTGGCCCCGGAGCAACAGCCAAACTCAAACCCAGAGCCAGGACACAAACTAGTCTCCCACTGACAGACCAGCTTGAACCAGCACAAAGCCAAGCCAGGGAAGCCACCCTCAGATCTCCAGATGCGCAATCACAAAGAAATATAATGAGTTTTGTCAAAGGGCAAGCCAACTCACCAGCTCCAAAAAGCAGCACAACTGAAGAGGAGATGGAGAATAAAAAAGCAAATGAGGCCATGTTAACAGGAATGATGGAAAGCCTTAGAAACGAAATCAGAAAACAATTCCAGGAGTTCAGAGTAGAAGTCGCGAAGGACATCCAGGAAGCCAAGAAAGAAATGGAAGCAAAAATGGATACAGTGCAAACCTCCGTCAAAGAAGACCTTAATATCCTGAGAAGTGAAATGCATGAAAAAATAGATTTAAAAATACAACTCTTTAAAGGAAGAAATTTCCATGATCAGAGCTGATCTGGCAACCATAAATAGCTCTCTGACATCCATAAACTCTGCAATTGAATCCACAGCACAAAGAATTGACCATATTGAATCCAGAATCTCTCTCTTGGACGATGACGCAGCCGAAAAGAACCAGAAAATTACCACACTCCAAGAAACGGTAAAGCTCCAGGGCAGAATAATCCAGGAGCTAGTGGACAAAGACAAGAGATATAATCTGCGCATAATTGGAATAGAAGAAGGAGCCGAATACCAGAGCAGAGGGCTTCAAAATATTCTCAATAAAGTGATTGCAGAAAACTTCCCCAATCTCACAAGGGACCCCATCCAGGTAACTGAAGCCTATAGGACACTTGGCAGACCAGACCTCAGAAAAGCCACACCAAGGCACATAATATTCAAGACTTCAGATCTCAAAAATAAAGAGCAAATTTTGAACGCAGCCAAAGCGAAGAAAGAAATTTACTTCAATGGAAGAGGATTCGAATAACAGCAGACCTCTCCACACAAACCTACCATGCGCGAAGAGAGTGGAAGAACACCATCCAAGTTCTACAGGCCAACAATTGTCAACCTCGAATAAAATATCCAGTGAAGTTGGAGTTCACATTTGAGGGGAAAACCAGATCTTTCCATAGCAAAGAGGATCTAAAGGAGTATGTGAATAAAAAACCAGCCCTACAGCGAATTCTAAGAGGGGAATCCCACCCAACAGAAACCGTACAGGACACACAGACAGAAACAGAAAGAAACTACCATAGCCAGAACCCAACAGAAATAGCAGCTCACTAAAGACAAGAAAAAAAAAGAGGAAAAACATCCCAGCAAGAAAATGGAAGGAGGGCTGGGGATATAGCCTAGTGGCAAGAGTGCCTGCCTCGGATACACGAGGCCCTAGGTTCAATTCCCCAGCACCACATATACAGAAAACGGCCAGAAGCGGCGCTGTGGCTCAAGTGGCAGAGTGCTAGCCTTGAGCGGGAAGAAGCCAGGGACAGTGCTCAGGCCCTGAGTCCAAGGCCCAGGACTGGCAAAAAAACAAACAACAACAAAAGAAAATGGAAGGAGAAAAAACACTCTTATCCTTGATCTCTTTGAATATAAATGGTTTAAACTCTCCGATAAAAAGGAGAAGACTGGGGCTGGGGATATAGCCTAGTGGCAAGAGTGCCTGCCTCGGATACACGAGGCCCTAGGTTCGATTCCCCAGCACCACATATACAGAAAACGGCCAGAAGCGGCGCTGTGGCTCAAGTGGCGGAGTGCTAGCCTTGAGCGGGAAGAAGCCAGGGACAGTGCTCAGGCCCTGAGTCCAAGGCCCAGGACTGGCCAAAAAAAAAAAAAAGGAGAAGACTGGCAGAATGGATTCGCAAACAAAAAGTTCACATCTGTTGTCTACAAGAGACCCACCTTATAGCAAGAGATAAAAACAGGCCCCAAATAAAAGGATGGAGCAAGATCTTCCAAGCAAACGCACCTACCAAAATGGCAGGAGTAGGGGCTGGGGATATGGCCTAGTGGCAAGAGAGCTTGCCTCGTATACATGAGGCCCTGGGTTCGATTCCCCAGCACCACATATACAGAAAACAGCCAGAAGTGGCTCTGTGGCTCAAGTGGCAGAGTGCTAGCCTTGAGCAAAAGGAAGCCAGGGACAGTACTCAGGCCCTGAGTCCAAGGCCCAGTACTGGCCAAAAAAAAAAAAAAAAATTAAAAAAAAATGGCAGAAGTAGCCATCCTGATCTCAGACAAGCTGGATTTCTCATTAAAAGCAACTCAAAAAGACAAAGAAGGCCACTATATTTTAATACAAGGAAAAATCCAGATTCAAGACATCACAGTGATAAATGTATACTCACTGAACAAAAGAGGCCCTACATATGTCAAGCAAATTCTGACATAACTACAGAACAAGATAGACCCAAACACAATCATAGTGGGTGACTTTAATACCCCACTCTCTCCAAGAGACAGATCCAACACCCAGAGGATCAGCAAGGGAGCTGAGGACCTAAGTAACACCATATCCCAAATGGATCTGACAGATCTATACAGAATGTTCCACCCTACAGAGACCCAATACACCTTCTTCTCAGCAGCACATGGATCATACTCCAAAATAGACCATGTCATAGCCCACACAAAGAACCTCAGGAAATACAAAAGTATTGACGTCATCGCATGTATTATATCTGACCACAGTGGAATAAAGGTAACCCTCAATAACAACGGTTACCATAGAGGCTATACACACTCTTGGAGGCTAAACCCCACACTGTTATCCAACACTTGGGCCACAGACCAAATTAAAGATGAAATCAACGAATTCATAAGCCACAGTGACAATGAAAATAAAGGTTATATACATATTTTTTTGTTTCCTAGAGAGTTAAGGCTTCTAGAGTGAAATCTCTTTATTGAAATAAGAAAACAGTGAAGGTGATAGCATTAATCAATACACCTATTTATAAAGGTTATATGCATATTTTTTTGTTTCCTAGAGAGTTAAGGCTTCTAGAGTGAAATCTCTTTATTGAAATAAGAAAACAGTGAAGGTGATAGCATTAATCAATACACCTATTTATTTACCTATTCATTCATCCATTCATTCAGTTATTAGTACCTACTATGAACTAGGCACAAAACATATAAAACTGCTGCCCTCATAGGTATTACATTCTTATTAGGGTAAAGGAAAATAAGCAAATATACATAATTATTTAGATATGGTAAATAGTAGGAAGAAGAAAAGAGACTTGGATGGCTAGGATGCGTAAGAGAAAGAGACATACCTGAATAAAACCTGTGTATTATTCATTTGAAAGAACAAACAAAAAAAGTTTCTCTACTATTTGTCTTTTTAAAGAAATAAAAATTGATGTGGCATCCCTCGGTTGGCCGAAACCAATCAAATAGGTCTCTGTCAAGTTGCATAGACAGACATTTAAAGCAATTTTGTGATTCCTTTTGAGTTTATCCTATAAACCACGGCACTGAAATTCGTGTGTGTGTGTGTGTGTGTGTGTGTGTGTGTGTGTGTGTGTGTGTGTGTGATTTGACAATATTGAAAGGACAATTTTGCCTTCTAATATTTCTACTATCAAGCCTACTTCCCCCTAATGAACACCCAGCCCTTGGACCTTGTTTCAATTTCCAGAGCAGTTACTTTGTAATGTAAAAAAGTAAAGGATATATTTCTTATAAAGCTACTACTGAACTTACATTGGTACTAAGGAATGGGAATCACTAGGGCACAGCACAAGGGAGCACTTAGTTTAAAACTTTTCTTGAAACTCTTTTAATGAGCCAGAAACATGGCCATTATTTTACTTTATTTATCTTTCTTTTTTATTTATCCAAGGTTCTTAACTCTTCACTTTGATAATGCCTTTATAGAAGCATTCTTTTTCTGCATGAATATCTATGGGATAAAATGATTTAATCAGCTTTGATGATTCAGAATAACAGGATTTTACCAAGGGACTGGCTCTTCTGATTTGAAAGTAAATGTGTTAACCTCCCTCACCATGACATTTATTTTCCATTAATGGTGCAGGCTCTGCCTTGGCGATTCTTTTAGCAGCAGGAGACCATTATCCTGTGAGAAAGTTCTCTCAGTGTTCACATTATCTCTTCATTACTGCCCTCTTTTCTATAGACAGTGCCCTCAGGAATTTTCATATAATTTGTCCCCTCCACGCCTCCCTGACTTATACTGCTATAGGAGAGTATTTGGGTGTTAACCCCAGAAAGTCCAGAACAATGAATCATGTAGATAGTTGGCTCAGTATCCAAGGAATCATTTGAGAGTGGGTTGAAATTCTGTGAACAACTTACAAGACAGATGCTTGGGAACTAAAAAAAAAAAAAATTGCATTGAAGCCTTGGAGAAAAAGAAAGACTAACAATAGAAATCTTAAGGCTGGAGGGGTAAGGGATGGAAGATTTAACTTTTCCCACATACAAGTAACACAAAATTATCCATTTATTTGTTTAAAAAAAAACAAGAAGTGTTAGGGCTCCTGGGACTGAGTGTCCATGAGTGATTACTTTTCTCTATTTGTGCTTCTCCAAGTTTTCTGCACTGATTGAGTAATTCTGTAATTAGGGAATAAAAGTAAAAAATAAAAAAGTTTTAAGCAGTGCCACTACCAAAACTGACCCTGGACATGTAAATCCTATCTCTGTCATTTTTGTTGTCTCCATCCACTCAGATTAAAACAATGACTGAAAAACAAACAAAAATATACACGAGGACAAAAAAAACCACATCTGAGGGCTGTTTGATAACTTCAAAAATGACCATTCAAACTACTATATGGAAGAGTAAACATTAGAACTTCTTGGCACAGGCAGAAACTTTCTGAGTAAAGTCTCATGCACTCAGCAAATCAAAGAAAGAATTGCTAAATAGGATCACACCAAACATCAGTCAAGATGCACTGTATTTCTAATCTGATTTGTTGGACAAGTAGTTAAAGATAACGAAATATTATTTTAAATAATGACTATTCAAAACACTATTAGCCAAGGAATCCAAACAACACCCAGGGTGACTGTCACAATTAAGAATCTAACATTTTCTGTTCATTTAAAACTTAGGGTAGACTCATCATATACACATACATTTGTAAGAAACATAAATTTTTTTTTTAGGATACACGTTTATTTTCAGACATCAATGCTTCTCTTGGGGTCCCTGGGATAAAGTTACCATTTTCTGCAGTCACATACACAACTGAATAAGGAAAATTTATCCATCCTACTGCCATGCCATTGTGTGTGGAATATGCTATCAATATCTACTGGACTTAATTGTAATGTCATAGTATAAGGAATGTGGAGCTCTGGTTTTAGATATTTCTGGTGGTGAAAGAGTGGGGCTTCAAGTTTTTTCCCTATTTCTTTGAAAAATAAGAAAAAAAATCCTGGTGCCTTTTCAACATAATATAAAGGTCACTGACAATAGCTCACCTATAGATGCTGATGTGTGACATTTAAGCTGAATACAAAAAAAAAATGATAAGCATTAGAAAGAATGAGTTACTTTCAAGATAATGCTGTTTACTAAATCATTGCTCTTTGAGAAAAAGGAATATAGCATTTCATTTTACTTCCCAAATGTTAGTTTAAAAATATATGTATATAGATAATATGAATAAAGAATTATCACTGATAATTTAGCTGCTCTCTTATCTTCAACTGAAAATAAGGTTTATAAAATATCATGGTAGACTATATCATGGAAGCAATACACACATATCCCTTTGTTCTGAGTGTTTAAGGAATATCTTAAGGTTATTATCTGTAACAAATGGCCATGTGTGTACTGTAAGGAATAATAATTATCTCTAGTCCATTTTCAAAGCTAGGTATCTGACCTGACTTGGCTTAGAAATTACTAGCAGCTTGCTTGTGTAGTAGCATTTATTCATGCACCTGAGAAGTTCCCAAACAGGGAATAGCCAACTATGAAGGGAAAGATGAAGAAAATACAACTGAAAAGAAATAAAAACTTAAACTGGGAATGGAGATGAAAGGATGCCTTAATTAAAAAGATATAGTAAAACTGAGGCCATATCTGGGAAGACTGTACTCCCCATGGTACTCAGCTAATGAGGAACAAGGGACAGACTTGCATAACAGGAGGACTGCTCTGAGTGTGCCTTCTCACTGGACACCAATCTTGTGAGACAGCCACTAACATCTTGCTGTCACTGTACTTTGTGTCTTTGAGTTCATTTTCTGAGTTTAGGCAGGTGAATGTGCTTCTCACATGTGTGTACAGATTTTTAATTTAAATTAAGTTTATGTTCTAACTCATTCATACAAATTATATACATGAATGGGCAAAATGTGGTGCCAATACATATGTCTACACTGTACCATGTTTAAATCAGATTAAATATAGTTATTTACTTTAATAATTTACCAGGTATTGAAATTTCCATTATAAATTATAATATAAAGGAATTCAAGGGCTGGGGATATAGCCTAGTGGCAAGAGTGCCTGCCTCGGATACACAAGGCTCTAGGTTCGATTCCCCAGCACCACATATACAGAAAACGGCCAGAAGTGGCGCTGTGGCTCAAGTGGCAGAGTGCTAGCCTTGAGCGGGAAGAAGCCAGGGACAGTGCTCAGGCCCTGAGTCCAAGGCCCAGGACTGGTCAAAAAAAAAAAAAAAAAAAAAGGAATTCAAAATCCTTTCTACTAGCTTTTGAATATATACTCAACACACATATACATACATATATATTCATATCTATCTATCCTTCCCTTTAATAGACTCACATTCAAGGGTTGAACTGAGCTTCAGATTATCTGGGAAGTAGGACCATTATTCAACTACATCTTTGGGGCCAGCTCTGTATGTTTCTCAGGCCTGGTGCCTAGAAAAACTGGAGATAGTTGCCTAAGGATTCACAACTCATTAATCTGTCTGAAATATAGAGTTAAAAGCCAATAACTGTCACATTCTGAACATATCATTTTCACCCAAGTTGATATTATAATCAGTTTACATTCTGGCTAATAGGTTTTGGCAACAACCTTAGTGTCTGACAGAAGCATAATACAAGAAAGTAGGTAGGAAGTCAGCACCACACACAAAATCACTATTAACTAAATGATGAGAAAGAAAACTTGAAAGTATTAAGTGCATATTAAGCATTCTTTAAATATATCTTTACATAAATGCCATTCACAGAACTGTAAGATTTTTTCTTTTTTATAAGTAAACACTTTGATCTGAGAAATTAAACTAGATGATGGCCCAAGTGGTTCAGTTTAACGTTTAATAGAGCAATTGGATTATAGACTAACAAGAAGGCTAAATTGACACTAAACCAGCAATTGGGGTTTTTACTCTCAGTATTATTCAATGTGAAATTTCAAATTGAGTTTAAAATATTCTGGAAGGCAGATTTATATTTGTTGAAATAAATCATCCCAAACTAAGAAAATGAAATAACCAGGAAAAAGAAATTATTAATTATTGTACTTGTTTGTATATATTTAACATTTCACACATATGGTTCAAAAAATGGGAAAATGATAATTCTGGGGATATTGTTTGGTGCACTTATCCAAGATGAAAAGCAAATAATAAAATAATGTCAATATAGACAATTTTGAGATACAGTGTCTGTTCAAACTGATAAAAGCTTGCAAAGGAAGCATTTTTTCACTATGACTAGTAGAGACTAAACACAAATTAATGTCTATTATCATTTCTGTGCCTAATATTATTAACATGAGGAGGAAAAGACATCTATTGACTAAAGCAAATTAAAAGAACAACCCAAATTCAAAAGGCAGGGAAAACGATTTCACCTCTTCTGATCAGATGCCATTTTTGCAAGCAATGATCATCTCTACCCAAGAACAGACTAGGTAAAGAGCTGTGCAGGCCTGAGGCAATGGGGCTGGGCTGGTATGGCCAACAGCTGCTTGGGTAGGAGATGAACATGTCACTTCACCATAGAACACAGTGAGCACTGGTTCAACTTCAGAACAGTTGGGCTACCTGTTGGCAGGAGCAATGGTCCTGCCTGGGCAACCTGGACTACAGTAAGGCTGAGTCAAAGACTCAGGAAAAAATCTGAATTTGAGTGAATGTCATATTGAATGTACTGCAGTGCTTTTGATGATTTTCAGACATGTCTAGAGATTATGCTAAGGTTGGTATGGTAGAGTGGAGGTTGGGTTGAAGGGACTGCAGGACAAGGTGATTTTTAGTGGCAATATGTTTTATTTGTACTTGTTAGAGAAAAGTGATGACTCTTGGGATTTAAACAGTGTGGTTCTGATGTTAACTTCTACTTAAGCAGCCAAGGCCTATCTATCTAATCAGAACCCTCAAGATGTGCTTTTTTTTTTTAACTATTGGACACCCCTCAGGAGTAGATGCTCTTCTGTATCTCCAAATTTTTCATTGAAGTAGCAGTTGATCCATGTCAGACACCTTGTACTAACTGCAGAGATTTCTCAGGCTCTCTTAAACTGAACATTCTGCAACTCAGTTATGAATTATGTTATTCATAACTGATGATATGATATATCATTCCAGTGATTGCTATTCCTTTTGGATGGGTTGCTTTGAGGAAATCTGAACCTGAAGAAGCTAGTATTCTACAAGTCTGTATTTTTACAAAATGGTGCTCTTCCCTAAGTTTGGTAGGAATAGTTACAAAGTTTATATCGCTTTTTTCTTTTCTTCTGGAGAGATGTTCCTAGGTAGTATACTTTGAAAGCCTTCTCCGACTATGGAAAACCACTGACTTTTCATATTGTTTTGAACCATTATTTCATTGTTTCTTCCTTCTCTGACCCTCTGCCCTACAGCCTATTCCAAACTTGGGACTATATTTACAATTTCTCTCAGATTAAAAAATGTACATGAATTGATGAGCTAATTGAATGCTAAGCCTTGCCTTATTGGTAGAAAAGAAGATAAGGCTGTGCTGCATGGAGCATTGTACTCAGATTAGTATTCCACAATGAAGAAGTCCTATTTCTGAAGTCTACTTAATGTACTTTATGTGCTATATATGGAAAAAATGAGGACTAGGGAGATTAAGAGAGTCATGTGTAAATCTTCAATTCAAGAGGCCGATGAGGAAGCATTTCCAGTATATTTTAAGTCCACTAAATGTGTACATATATTAAATGTAAAGTGTGTTCTAAAATCATAGATTTTTAAATTTTATTTCTAGAGGAAAGACAAATTGCTGCACATGGAAAAAAGCTAACTTTTAAACTGATAGATGTGAAAAATTAAAACTTATTTGTAAAAAATATTTAACCGTGGTTAGAAATTTCTACATATAGGAGTTTTCATACAGGAAATCATCAAGTATTAAGCATTCCATAAATATGCCTTGCTGTTGTTAAAACTGACATAATCTGCTTTGGTGTTTCGGCAGGGATAAGTGTTAGGGGAGATAGCTTTTATAGACCGCAGTTGAAAGCAAAGGCTCCTTTATGTACCTTTACATTCAGCATTGAGTAAAATTCTGTTTGAGGACTATGAATGAATTATTGATAATGGTACATTATTATATGTGAAAGTTATACAGTAAAATAGTTGTGTTAGCACATGCATATATACATATATATTTAGATAGAAGAGAACATGCAGATAAATAGCTTTAGATAGATGAATGTATGGCTGAAGGGATGACATGTTAGATAGATGTTAAGTCCATGTCTGTCATTCCCTTCAGTGGCAGATGATGAGGGTCAGCAAGAATGTTGATTCTTGCATGGATGCTGAAAGAATAACATGGGCAATTTTCTCTGGGCTTTAAGGTTTGTACGTAAGGACAGGCTGCTCAGAGTATAACAAATATGAGTGGGGTGATATTGAGAGATGGCCCAAGTTGCACCAAAAGCACCTAAATAGCCATCTTTGGGCCTCACTTAGGCAATCAAAGGTGAAATGGGACCATCATGATCACCCACATGGTCTCATTGCTGCCTGAGACCCCAGAATTACTTCTTGTCTAGAGCTCCCTTCTCTTTGCTCTTCTTCTCAATTTTATTAAATGTTAATTTCTGGTAAGGTTGAGTGAGGCAGAATAGAAAGTAATCATACATATTATTTTAAAAACCAGGAATCTCAGCTCTTACATTATGTCTTTCCTTAAAAGTAGTAAACAACAACACAAACTTGAGAACTGTTTTCCAGGGAGGAATTTGGATTTTCTAGTTTCAATACTGTTCAGTGTTTTGAAATTCAAGTAAAATCCATGAAAATGCAAAAGGTTACATGGAATTATAAAAAAGTTAAGTGTAATGTACAATGAATTTTGTTTGCAATAAATTTTTTCCTTCGTGTATTTTCTCTCGCTCTCTTCTCTCCTTCCTTTCCCTCCCCTCTCCTCTATTCCCTTTCTTCCTCTTTTTTCTTTTTTTTTTTTTTTTTGGCCAGTCCTGGGCCTTGGACTCAGGGCCTGAGCACTGTCCCTGGCTTCCCGTTTTCTGTATATGTGGTGCTGGGGAATCGAACCCAGGGCCTCATGTATACCAGGCAAGCTCTCTCGCCACTAGGCCATATCCCCAGCCCCTCTTTTTTTTTTTTTTAAATAGGGTCTATTTATGTAGCACAGACTGGACTGAAATTCATCATTCTCTGCTTCAGCCTTCTAGTGCTGGACTCACAGGCTGTGCTACCATAACTGGCTTCTGTTCTTTATTTTACTAAAGTCAACTATTTAAATAGCTTTGTTTTTGGGGCTGGGGATATAGCCTAGTGGCAAGAGTGCCTGCCTCGGATACACGAGGCCCTAGGTTCGATTCCCCAGCACCACATATACAGAAAACGGCCAGAAGCGGCGCTGTGGCTCAAGTGGCAGAGTGCTAGCCTTGAGCGGGAAGAAGCCAGGGACAGTGCTCAGGCCCTGAGTCCAAGGCCCAGGACTGGCCAAAAAAAAAAAAAAAATAGCTTTGTTTTTAATTTTTACAGCCTGCACCCTTAGTCATTAAAGAGTGTGTTTTGCATGTCTTAATGTAAAATAGTACTTCAGCTTTTATTTTCTACAAGCTTGTTACTTTAAAGTATTTCATTTATTTAAAAGCTAGAGAAGATTTTTTTATGTCATAAAGAGGATTGCAATTATTGTGAATTATTACTGTAGGAAAAGTTACCTATTTTAAGTCTTTCAATAATTGCAGGTACACTTTGATCAAAGTTTAGAAAGACTTTGTATTCAAGAGTCCTAGCCATCAAACAAAAAAACATCAAAAAACCAAAGAAACACTATTGTATTCATATCTTTTGTTTTGTTTTACATTTGATTTCTGGAACTCTTGAATATGAAGTCTTTCTAAAATTGGATCAAAGAGAGTTAGTGACATTTTACAACACTATTGCTCTTCTCAAAGAAATAGCTTACACTGGATTGCATTCTATGATATTAAATTATGAATTGTTTCTGAGAGTCCACAATTCCTCTTTCTCTTATTATCTTTGACAGACCTCCCTTAAAATGAGATAAACACATTTTGAGGTGGTAATAGAAGCTGGAAGTTGACAATTTCTTAATTGCCTACCAAAATCCAAGTGCTGAAAAATGGATACTCTTGCAATTAATCTTGACCTGTTCTGAGCACTCTCAGAATAATGCAGTGACACCAGACCTGGAATGAAATGAGGTTATTTGCAGCCAATTCATTTCACCAAGTGTAAATATTTATATGTTTCACTGCAGAAATATTAACATGTTTATGCATGGAGTGCTGAATATATAAAATAGAAAATATTGCTGCATTTTCTAAAATTTGATGAATTTGGAATTCCAAAACACATCTGGTCCTCAGTATCAAAGCAGAATTCTCAAAGTGAAAAAATATGCTTTCCATTTAGATACAGAAAGAACACATATCAAAGAATTTATTCACTTTATTAACTGGTAAAGAAACTAGAAAGATGGAGCAATTGGTTCAAGGGTGAATTTTTTTAAGTTAAATGTTATAGCTGGCTAATCCAAAAATTACTGAAATGAATTTTTGTGAATAATTTTTTAATGTTGAATGGCATTAAAACACTGGGCTTCAATTTAAAAATATTGTACTCAGTGCCTTATGTATGAAACTGTAACCCCCCTGTACTTCACGCTGACAATACATAAATAAACATAAATGACAAAAATATTGAATAACGAAGTCAAATATGGCTATGTTTTTCTAGACAATTACATAATCCATAGCTAAATAACTGAAGGGCCATGCAGATATCCTTATACTTTATTCCAAGTTTGGAATAATTTTGCCAATGTCTGCCTTCCTAGTCATGGCCATAAATAATCTTAAACTCTTGAAATAAGAGGCTAGTTTTATTTTGCATAGAAAGTTATAATATTTTGCAAACTAAATGAGATAATTACCTTCTATGTGAATTTGTCCAGAGAAAGTTGAGTTTGGTTTTTAATAAATCCTTTAGATTTGATAAACAATAGTTACTACATTGCTTCACATACACTGTTTTCAATAATAAATTATTAAGAATACACCAGCTAGCTGGATTCTAGTGGCTCACACCTGTAGTCCTTAGTACCCAGAAGGCTGAGGTCTGAGGATCATGGTTTGAAGCCTGCCCACCCATGAGACTCTTATCTCCAATAAAGTACTTAGAAAAATCCAGAAGTGGTGCTGCAGCTCAATGGTAGAGCACTAGCCATGAGCACAAAGAGGCTCATAAACAGTGCCCAGGTCCTGAGTTCAAGCCCCACGGACCAGAAGTAAGTAAATAAGTAAATAATAATATTAAAAAATGTCAGTGGTATACCAGGCACTAGTGTGAACTACTGTTCACACTTGTAATCTTAGCTGTTCAAGAGACCTGAGACCTAGAACATTCTGTTCGATGCCAGTCTGGGCAGAAAAGTCTGTGAGACTCTACTTAACTAACAAAATGAGGTATTGTGTTTCATTGCTCAGTATGGTTTTTAGTAGGTTAAGTACATGTTACATTTTCAGCCTATGATGGGATTATTGTAATACACCTCATTGTAAATTAAAGAGCTTCTATTAATCTTTCTTTTAAAAACAATCCAGTTATTTGAAGATTACGTACTAATTAATTTTATCTAAAATTAGTCCAGTGGTAGGCACCATGGCACAATCTGTAATTCCAGCACTTGGTAGGCCAAAGCAGGAGAATCACAAGCTCAAAGGTAGCCTGGACTATCCAGTGAGACTCTGCCTCAAAAAAAAATTAATTCAAAATTCTATGAGTTAATTAAGATCTTGGAAAGTATATTTAGGATGAAACTCTATATAATTACTAGTTATATGAAAACCTTGACAGAAATACAATTAATTTTAGCTGAATGCAAATTCATATTTTTTGTACTGTTACAAATAAACTCAGTGAGTGATGTTAGCTCATTTTACCAGTAAAACATCATAACAACTCTTTTTTTTTTTTTGGCCAGTCCTGGGGCTTGGACTCAGGACCTGAGCACTGTCCCTGGCTTCTTTTTTTTTGCTCAAGGCTAGCACTCTGCCACTTGAGCCACAGTGCCACTTCTGGCCATTTTCTGTATATGTGGTGCTGGGGAATCAAACCCAGGGCCTCATGTATATGAGGCAGGCACTCTTGCCACTAGGCCATATCCCCAGCCCATAACAACTCTTAATACTCATGAAAAAAATTAAATCCTAAAAAAAGCATTCTTATCAAATATTGAATTTGGATATAGTCATAGGAAAATTTAAAGCTGTTTCCTTGAGATGGTCAAACAGTCTTATTTGTCCAATGTTTCACCTTAATTCTTTTATAGTATCTTTTTGTGATCACCATTTATTTGGCTTGTTTAAAAAATTTTACATATATATTATATATATTTCAGCTTATTTTCTGAGCCACAGAAATTTCTCAGGGAATTTTAAGAATGATATACTAACATATGTATTCATTAATCCCTAGCATCTGACACAAAAATGCCTGTATTTTGAGAGATATTATCACTGAATCTATTAACATTACTCAGAATTACAAGAAATTCAAATTCACATAGAGAAAAGTTAAGGCTTTGCTCAATTATAGACATATATGTTACTTAGATAAGTAAATCAAATGTCAAAGTAAACACAGAAGCAAAACATTTTCTAATTTCTATCCTGAAGAACTGTTTCCCTAAAATATTCCTAAAGAGCTAGATCTCTAAAATATCTTAACTGATCTGAACACATGAAAAGACAAACAGGGAAAGAAAAACTTTGATCTTTCCCCTGACACAGAAAAGGCAGATGTCTATCTATCATCTAGAAATTGATAGCCATGTCATGCAGCCAGGAAATCAGGTCCCCACTATTGCCTCAGTGGGAGACTATATGTATGTGTGTGTATATATATGCATGTATATATACATATGTCTACATATATATGTATATGCTTCCATATCTTTATATCTACCTATCTATGCATCTATCTATCTATAAATTAGAACCAAAACCCAATGTGGCCCAAAAGCAGAAACAAAACATAAACTGTGCAGGAAAGTAAACAGAGAAACAAAATATTCAAGATTGTTTACTGCTGCTGTAGTTTCCTCAAGAAGCTAAGTGAAGAGGACCTGGCTTAGCCAATGCAAGAAACTGTATCTCTTGGTGGCAGAGTGTAATTGGCTTTGCAAATGAATGCCTTGGAGGACCTCAATGGACCCTCAAAAACAATTTTGAAATAATTAATGTATGACTCTTACAGATACAAAATGAACACATGACAATCCTTTTATTCAACTAATCAGATATTAAGAGAGATTTGAAGGATAATTTGATAAGTAGAGACTTAAATGTATTCACTTAGATTAAAGAACATTGAAATAAGTTTTCTCATAAATGTGAACATGATTAATGACTTATGGGGCAACACAATTTATAGGAAAAATTTTCATATAGATAGGTAGATAGATAGATAGATAGCTATAGATATTTTCTGGTAACTTCACAATGTCTGGACTGTAATTAAATATAAAGTAGCAGATATTTTCTTTTATTAATTATTCCCTGAGTGAGCTTGTTAAATAAAACTGAAATAATAGTCACTTTTTGCCATATTTCCAAGTTTTGGTAATTTTAACAACATATTTCTTATGAGTCTAAGAATCCATGTTTACATTGGAAATTTTGACTGTAACTAATTGCATATTCAATCACATTTGCATACTAAAGCTTACCCTTCTCAAACTCTCTGTCCTGCATAGTGGATTCAAACATACATGGATGGAAAATGCTATTTAAAAACTTTCATCTGAACTGAAGAGATACAGATGTTTTTCTTCTCATTAATTCCTAAACAATACAGTTTAACAACTATTTATATAGAATTTATATACCATTAGGAATATAGGTAGCATAGGGGTAATTTAACGTACATAGATGATATTTATAGGCTACATACAAATACTAGGTCATTTATATGAGTGACTTGAGCACTTTTTGCATTTTGCTATAGTGGAGCAGATCTTGGAATTAACTTCGCGAAGATACCAAAGGACAACTACATTTATTGGTTATGATTCTTCATGAAATTTAAATTTTAACCTCCATGTCATGTTACCTTGAGTATCAACATAAAATGAAACAAAATTGCTAGTAATAGTTGATTCTTTCAATACTTAACAATATTCAAGGCTCCAATAAAGCAGTGATAGTATTGGAGTCACTTGAGATACTTAAATGCAGATTCTTGATCAGTCTTAGTGCAATGAAATGGAAATGTCTAGGGATATGATCTGGCAGTCCGAGTTTTATAGAGAATTCAGAATGACTTATACACATTAAAGCTTAGAATCATATTTCTAGGGGAAGAAAAGATGCCTAAGGTAAGTTAATACCCAGAAAGACTCAAGAAAAACAGACCAAAATCATCAGTGCCTCCAGAGATCAAGCCACTGTTTGAGCAAAGGGGGTTATTGTTGACAGGCTATTCAGGGTTGAAGCCATGTATGTACTGATGGGAGCTTGTCTTTCTCTAAGGTATTGGCTCCACTGAATACTATTTATGTAATTTTAAGTGTGGTATTGAACATTCTTGTTGGCTTAAAATCTTTAATTTACCTTTCATGTAAAGTTAATCGTGATCTTTGCTGCTGAAGGAAACGCTGGCCTGCAAAGTAAAAGGGGTCAATCTCTCACAAAACACATATGTGCTATGGGCAAGGAAGAGAGGAATTTTCTCTAAGGAACATATTTCTTTGAACTTCATCTTCCATACCATTTGCCTGCATAGAATTTGGACCTTTCAGTTATACAATGTGATAGAAAATTTCTAGAAGCTACTGAAGAAAGGGTGAAGTGTGTGTGTGTGTGTGTGTGTGTGTGTGTGTGTGTGTGTGTGTTTTGGAGGTTGGGGGTAACATCCTAGGGCTTGAACTCAAGGCCTGAGCACTATCCATGAACTTCTTTTTCTCAAGACTAGCTACCATTCTACCACTTGAGCCACAGCTCCATTTCTAGCATTCTCTCTCTCTCTCTCTCTCTCTCTCTCTCTGTGTCTGTGTGTGTGTAAGTGTGTGTGTGTGTGTGTGTGTGTGTGTGTGTGCGTGTATTTAATTGGAGGTAAGAGTCTCATGAAGTTTCCTCCCCCATCTGGTTTTGAACCATGATCCTCAGAACTCAGTCTGCCAAATACCTAGGATTATCGGTGTAAGCCATAGGTACCTGGCTATGGTTAGTGTTTTTATAAAATAATTGTAGAGAGGCATTTATACTTTTAAAGCATACTCTTATGCAATCTGTCTCAAAATGGTATTTGCTCATTTATTATTTATGAATAGTTAAATAGAATCTTTGAGCAAACCGAGCCATCACCATTCATATCAGCTATTGGTGGGCTGGTGTTGCTGTGTATGTATGCTTGAGCATAAAGGAAAAGGATGCATTAAAAGTAAAGGGTATGTGTGGTGAAAGTTGAGCAAGTAGATTATAAAGAGAGAAAAAAGAAGTCACAGTAGCAAGCCTTACTCTTTCTTCTGGCTCACTTTATAGACAATTATTTTCTGGATAAAGTCTTTAGTCAATAATACCAAGATGATTTTGTTCTGTTGGTTTCTTCCTTAAAAAATTCATTCTTGGAAGTAGATCACAAAACTCTTTAAATGTATTTATTTATTTAGAAGTCTGTTCTACCAACAAACATTTGAAAAAAAAAGTGGCTGGAAGTGTGTTTTCTACTGAGCTTAGGTTTGGGGCAAAAAAAAAAAAAAAAGTAGAGTTCTAAGAATTTTCCCATTGAGTCATAAGGTAGTATTTAATGAATAGAAGCTGAACATTATTGCCATTGACCTGATTCTCTTGCTGGAGCTCATCAGTAGAATGCTGGTAGCTGGATTTCTACACATTTAGCAGTTTCCTGTTAGCCACTTACTAGCCATACCTCTGCTTATTGCCACATAGGCTCCCCACCCCCCAACCCCCCATAGTAACACAGAGCTGGCTCTCACAATTTCAGCAACTTCATCAGAGCCTGAGGGCCTGTATGTGCAGATCTGCCAAGGAAGACTGAAAAGCAGTAAAAAGCACTGCAATCATTAGAGCTGTTCTTAGACTGTATAAAAGGAAGCCTTAATCAGAAGTCTGCATGCTGAAGATGTTGGAGAATGTTTGATTCCCATTGCCATCACAATTTAAAAATAATTATTGATAATAATAGCAGTAATAAAAGTAATGATAAAATAAAATAATCCATGATGATGATAATAATCTTCACTTTGGAGGACCTTCTTCAGCTGAATACATTTACTACAGATGGTGAGTCTGTGGATAAAGTGAGATCTCAGCACTCCTTACTTCCTTATCTGTCATTCTCCTTTTGGACTGCTGGGATTGGGAGAGATGGGAGAGAATAATGAAAAGGGATATGCTGATCAAGGTGCATTGTACTCATAAACTGACATGCTGAATTGAAAAACTGTTTGTACAACTATTTAACAATATCAAAAATAATTAATTAATAGAGTAAAATAAAATTTCCTATTTGTAGTCAGCCAATACACAAAAGGCTAAACCATGTACTTGAATGTGGCAGTAAGTTTCAATTATTAGGAATAACTCTTCATGCTTAATTACATTTTTTATGCTCAGCTTGATGATTGGTAACAAACAGTTTGATGACAAATTCCAAAATCATCCTTTGAATTATGCATTTCTAGGCCATTCTCAGGTCCCCAGAGGCCTTTCGTGATCCCAAGGGACCTGAGGTCTCTTCTGGGACTTGAATCTATACACTAGAAACACACAGCATCACTAGTGGCTGGGAATGAGCTCTAAGTCAAGTATGGTAGTGTTCACACCAGGCCTCTTGCATTGTAAGGCAGAGCAAGGAAGAATGTGTGGTCAGAGTATCTGCCTCTCTCTGAGCTCAGAGATTCTAACTTTGAACCTGTCCTACATATTATAAAATGTATGTATCAAGACAGTGGTATAGATCATATTTTACATAGTAGATTTTTAGATTTACTTATTTGCTTTCAATACTGAGGTGCATGGCATGTGGCCCTCCATTTCCATGTTTGTGTAGGGCTCTACGAATGTTAAAGGCAGGCCTGGTAATAATCCAGAAGTTCACTGCCCAGATAAGAAAGTCTTCTTTTATATCACAGTCATTTCACTAAGTGTCATCATTTGAAAATGTGTGTGGCAGGGAGGGTTGTGGGAGAGCTTCTGGCTTTTCCAAGGGGTCTATGCATGCAACTCCATAAGCCGTTACATTAATAAGTATATGTTAGAATTCCACTGCCCTTTTCCCAACATATAAAAATTCAGGCCATTTAGTCATTCTGAATATTTGTTTATTCAGTCTAGAAAATGACCATTTAACCCTTTGGGATACAGTAATGTTTTAAGGAGCCAGGTACATAGAAAGTAAACAAGTTGATGGTAGCTGCCATTTTTATGAAGAATTCTTTCTTTTTTTTCATTTCTTTATTGTCAAAGTGATGTACAGAGGGGTTAAAGTTTCATAGGTAAGGCAGTAAGTACATTTCTTGTCCAACTTGTTACCTCCTCCCTCATCTTCCCCCACCTCCCCTTCCCCATTTTCCTCCTCTCCCCTCCCCCCACCCCCCACCATGAGTTGTACAGTTGGTTTACATCATATAGTTTTGTCAGTATTTCTGTTTTACTCATTTGTCTTTTTACCCTTTGTCTCTCAATTTGGTATTCAATTTCCCTTCCCTAGTTCCAGTACATGTATCTACAGTATCTTTCTTTCTTGTTGAAGCCATCTGCCAGCTAAATACAATCTCATTTTTTCCAGACATAAATATGCTCCCAGTCTATGGTGGGCATTTATCCCCAGTAGCTCTTCTTATAATGACTGATAAAAATCTAGTTCTGTGTTAAATCTGGCAATAACTACAAGGAGAAATAGCCATCTGCCAGTTTAAGAATTTACCAACTCTGAAAAGTGATAATTTTAAATTTCTGAGTTTGAGTCTTTTCTTTTACATGAATAAAATAAAAAAGTACTTTGCCTATTCTGATGTTGAACTTCTTTACTTACCTTTAAAATTTGGATTAAATTTTAACAAACTCTCATTTATGTGTAGTTATATATCACAGAATGTTACATCAGGCATTATAAGTAATTCTTAGGTAATATTTAGAATGGGTGTAAACCATTTGGCTAAGACTTATTTATAATGCTCAGCTCACACTGTTTGCCTAGTGTATATTCACTCTGTGTTTGGGGAAGGGGAAAATCCTTTAATGCAAGGAGAATATTGTTGCTACTCACACAATTATTCCCGAGCAAGTCAAGAACTGTGACTCTGCCCATCAAAACCCTAAAACATTGCTGATATTTTCCTGAAAATTATCATTGTCGAATTTACCTCCAGTCTATGGCCCCTGCCATTTCTTCTATGTGAAGACTTTTCTTATTATTATTTGTGTATCTATCCTGCTCTATATCTTTGCTAATTCCCTTTGTTGCTCTGGAGAGCTTTATGTGACTTTGAAAATTGGGTTGAGGAGTCTCTTCCTACTGTTTATAGGTGGGGCATCTTTGCCACTGCACTAAGAGCCCAGCGGAGAGAAACTGTCTTTTTCTCACTTAACAAGAGACTATAATAGGGTTCTGGGATATCCTTGCTATGTCAGGTAAACAGAAAAATTACAAGACTTTTAGGTAGACCAAAAGCTTAGTAGCATTCTTCCATTGAACTATGATGTGGAGTGCTACAAGCATTCTTCTGGGATATATGATTTAATAGAGTTTGGTGCTTTCATCATGATTAGCTATCCTCCAACTTACTAGTGAGAAAAGTTATCTTGTAGGGAATGAAAAGTGATGTAATTAATTGTTGACTGTAGACATGCAAAAAATGGTGTCAGGTGGATATTCAAGTGATTTCTGCCACCTACTGTGGAAAACCTCAGTGTGGGAGCTACTAAATTAATTAAAACATTTTGGACACACATATATTTGTTTTTTGACTTTTCTTTTGAAGTAGCTGTAACACCTTTTAAGGTTCCCTCATTAATTAATGAGTTAACACTTTTGACACATGTTCATGATTTTGCTTTTTTTTTTCTTTACAGGGTATTCTTTTTTTTTAATTTATTAATTGAACACAATTTTTTTTGACAAGGTGTTGTGCAAAAAGGGTACAGTTACATAGTAGGGCAGTGTCTACATTTCTTGTGATATTTTATGCCCTGTTTTTCTTTCCCTTCTCTAGGTCAGGTAGACATATATACAATATACAATGTATTAAGAACATATACAGTAGCCACGTGGCCAAGCCCAAGAAAATTCACCTAGGGCTTTAAATGAAATGTCGATATTAGACAATATGTCGACAGTAGTCTTATATGAACGTACATACATAGATTTTGAGCTATTGTATTCCACTGAGAGGTCGATTTTTGACCTTTATATGTTAAGTAGTTGTTTGGTTTTAGTTACATACTGTTGGGTCGCTGCCCCAATCCTGTGGGAAATACCATTTGACAAGCAGTTTTGGTTTCACAGACCTGGTCTCTACTGTCTCTCCGTCTCCCTTTCTTAACAGTCATATATCAGGGAGATCATGCCCCTTTGTTTTCTGTGTTCTAGGCTTGTCTCCCTCAACATTATTTGTTCGAGTTCTGACCATTTCCCTGCGAATGACAATATTTCACCATTCCTAATCGCTATGTAGTATTCCATTGTGTTTAGGTACCATATTTTTTGGATCCATTCATCTGTGGAGGGACATCTGGGTTGTTTCCATATTTTGGCTATTGTGAATTGTGCTGCGATAAACATGGAAGTACAAATGTCTTTTTGATATCTTGGGACTTTCTGTTTAGGATAGATGCCTAGGAGTGGTATGGCTGGGTCATAGGGTAGGTCTATATTGAGCTTTTTGAGAAACCTCCATACTGTTCTCCAAAGTGGTTGTACTAATTCGCACTCCCACCAACAGTGGAGAAGGGTTCCTCTTTCCCCGCACCCCCTCCAGCATTTGTTGTTGCCTGAGTTCAGAGTATAGGCCATTCTAACTGGAGTGAGGTGGTATCTCAGGGTTGTTTTTATTTGCATTTCCTTTACTACCAGGGATGTTGAACATTTCCTCATATGTTTCTTTGCCATTTTTATTTCTTCTCTTGTGAAGTCTCTCTTTAGCTCCTTTGCCCATTTCCTAATTGGTTTATTGGGCTTGGAAGGGCTTAGTTTTTTGAGTTCTCTGTAGATGACAGATATTAGGCTTTTGTCTGTTGCTGTGCTGGTAAAGATCCTTTCCCATATGGTTGGCTGTCTTTCTATTTTGGTGGCTATGTCCTTAGCTGTGCAGAAACTTTTTAATTTGTAGTAGTCCCATTTGTCGAGTCTCTCCGCTATTTGTTGTGCCCCTGGGACTATATTCAGGAAGTTCCTTCCTATGCCTATAAGTTCTAGCGTCTTTCCTACTCTGTCCATCAGTAGTTTCAAGGATTCAGGTCTGATGTTGAGGTCCTTGATCCATTTTGAGTTGATCTTGGTGCATGGTGATAGGCTTGGGTCTACTTTGAGTTTTCTGCATATGGCTGCCCAGTTCTCCAGGCACCAGTAGTTGAAGAGGCTATGATTATTCCATTGTATGTCTTTAGCTCCTTTGTTGAATATTGGCTGACTGTAAGAGTGCGGTTTTATTTCTGGATCTTCAATTCTAATCCATTGGTCTTCCAGTCTGTTTTTGTACCAATGCCAGGCTGTTTTTGTTATGATGGCCCTATAGTAGAACTTGAAGTCTGGTATTGTGATACCTCCTGCACTGCTTTTTTTGCCTAGAATTGCTTTGGCTATTCTAGGTCTTTTGCTGCTCCATATGAATTTATGGATTGCTTTCTCTATTTCAGTGAAGAATGTGAGTGGGATTTTGATAGGGATTTCATTGAATTTGTATAACAATTTGGGCAATATGGCCATTTTTACTATATTGGTTCTGCCTACCAATGAGCATGGGAGGTCTTTCCATCTCCTTGTGTCTTCTTTGATTTCCCTTATTAGATTTTTATAGTTTTCATTAAATAGGTCCGTCATGTCCTTGGTTAAGTTGATCCCTAGGTACTTTATTCTTTTTTTGACTCCTGTAAATGGAGTTGTTTCCATAATTTCCTTTTCTGTTTGTATATTGCTGGTGTACAGAAAAGCTGCTGACTTTTGTGGATTGATTTTGTATCCTGCTACTTTGCCAAAATGGTTTATTAGGTGTAGGAGTTTGGGGACTGAGTTTTTTGGGTCCTTCAGATATAAGATCATGTCGTCTGAGAATAGGGATAGCTTGATTTCTTCCTTGCCAATGTGGATCCCTTTGATGTCCTTCTCTTGCCTTATTGCCATGGCTAGGGATTCCAGCACTATGTTGAACAGAAGTGGGGAGAGTGGGCATCCTTGTCTTGTTCCTGAGTTTAGGGGGAATGATTTAAGTTTCTCTCCATTTAATATGATGTTAGCAGTTGGTCTGTTGTATATGGCTTTTATAGTTTTGAGGAATGTTCCATCTATTTCTGTTCTCTCCAGAGCTTTTAATACGTATGAGTGTTGTATTTTGTCAAAGGCTTTTTGGGCATCGACTGAGATAACAATGTGATTCTTGATTTTAGTTCTGTTTATGTAGTGGATTACATTGATTGATTTACGGATGTTGAACCATCCTTGTGACTGTGGGATGAAGCCTACTTGCTGATGATGTATAATTTTCTTGATCAGTTTCTGGATCCTGTTAGCTAATATTTTATTGAGGAGCTTTATGTCTGTGTTCATTAGTGATATTGGTCTGTAGTTCTCTTTTTTTGTTGGGTCTTCGCCTGGTTTGGGAATGAGTAAGATATTAGCTTCATAGAATGAGTTTGGGATTTCTCGTCTGTTTCTATTTCGCAGAAGAGTTTGAAGAGTATTGGTATTTGCTCCTCACTAGAGGTTTTGTAGAATTCGTTGGTGAATCCATCTGGGCCTGGGCTTTTCTTTGTTGGGAGGTTCTTGATTACCTCCTGTAACTCATTGTAAGTTATTGGTTTATTTAGTTGATTTATTTCTTCTTGGTTCAGTTTGGGCAGTTTATACTTCTCTAAGAATTGATCCATTTCTGTAAAATTATTGTTTTATACTGAATAGAGGTTCTGGAAATAGCTCCTTATGATTGTTTGAATATCGTGTGTACTTGTAATTTTTCCGGTGGAGTCCCTGATTTTACATATATGAGTCTCTTCTCTTCTTTTTTTTGTAAGTCTTGCGAGGGGTCTGTCAATTTTATTTATTTTCCAAAGAACCAGCTTTTAGTCTTATTTATTTGTTGAATGGCCTTTCTATTTTCAATCAAATTTATCTCTTCTTTAATCTTTGTGATCTCTCTTCTCCTAGTCATTTTAGATTCAGTCATTTCTTGTTTCTCCAGTTGTGTCACTTTCATAGTGAGGTTATTCACCTGCTCTGCTTCCATTCTTTTAATGTGAGTGCTGAGGGCAATGATCTTGCCCCTCAGAACTGCCTTAGCTGTGTCCCATAGGTTTCTTTGTGATGTATTTTCATTGTCATTGTGGCTTATGAATTCGTTGATTTCATCTTTAATTTGGTCTGTGGCCCATGTGTTGGATAACAGTGTGGGGTTTAGCCTCCAAGAGTGTGTATAGCCTCTGTGGTAACCGTTGTTATTGAGGGTTACCTTTATTCCACTGTGATCAGATATAATACATGGGATGACGTCAACAATTTTGTATTTCCTGAGGATCTTTGTGTGGTCTATGTCATGGTCTATTTTGGAGTATGATCCATGTGCTGCTGAGAAGAAGGTGTATTGGGTCTCTGTAGGGTGGAACATTCTGTATAGATCTGTCAGATCCATTTGGGATATGGTGTTACTTAGGTCCTCAGCTCCTTTGCTGATCCTCTGGGTGTTGGATCTGTCTCTTGGGGAGAGTGGGGTATTTAAATCTCCCACTATGATGGTGTTTGGGTCTATCTTGTTCTGTAGTTATGTGAGAATTTGCTTGACATATGTAGGGCCTCTTTTGTTCGGTGAGTATACATTTATCACTGTGATGTCTTGATTCTGGATTTTTTCATATATTAAAATGTAGTGTCCTTCATTGTCTTTTTGAGTTGCTTTTAATGAAAAGTCCAGCTTGTCTGAGATCAGGATGGCTACTCCTGCCATTTTGGTAGGTGCGTTTGCTTGGAAGATCTTGCTCCATCCTTTCATTCAGAGCCTGTTTTTGTCTCTTGCTGTAAGGTGGGTCTCTTGTAGACAACAGATGTCAACTTTTTGTTTGCGGATCCATTCTGCCAGTCTGTCCTCGTTATTGGAGAGTTTATACCATTTATATTTAAAGAGATCAAGGATAAGAGTGTTTTTTCTCCTTCCATTTTCTTGTTGGGCTCTTTTTTCCTCTTTTTTTTTCTTGTCTTTAGTGAGCTGCTCTTTCTGTTTCTGTTTCTGTCTGTGTGTCCTGTACGATCTCTGTTGAGTGGGATTCCCCTCTTAGAATTCGCTGTAGGGCTGGTTTTTTATTCACATACTCCTTTAGATCCTCTTTGGTATGGAAAGATGTGGTTTTCTCTTCGAATGTGAACTCCAGTTTCGCTGGATATTTAATCCTAGGTTGCATATTGTTGGCCTGTAGAACTTGGATGGTGTTCTTCTACTCACTTCGCACTTGGTATATTTGTGTGGAGAAGTCTGCTGTTATTTGGATCGTCTTCCCATTGTAGAAAATTTATTTCTTCGTTTTGGCTGCATTTAGAGTTTGTTCTTTATTCTTGAGATCTGAAGTCTTGAATATTATGTGCCTTGGGTGGCTTTTCTTGGGTCCAGCCTGCCAGGTGTCCTATAGTCTTCGGTTACCTGAATGGGGTCCCTTGTGAGATTGGGGAAGTTTTCTGCAATAACTTTATTGAAAATATGATGAAGCCGTCTGCTCTGGTACTCGGCTCCTTCTATTCCAATTATGCGCAGATTGTATCTCCTGTCTTTGTCCATTAGTTCCTGGATTAGTCTGCCCTGAAGCTTCACCGTTTCTGGGAGTGTGGTAATTTTCTGGTTGTTGTCGGCTACTTCATCGTCCAAGAGATAGATTCTGGATTCCATATAGTCAATTCTTTGTGCTGTGGATTCAATTGCGGAGTTTATGGATGTCAGAGAGCTATTTATGGTTGTCAGATCAGCTCTGATCGTGGAAATTTCTTCCTTTAAAGAATTGTATTTTAAATCTATTTTTTCATGCATTTCACTTCTCAGGATGTTAAGGTCTTCTTTAATGGAGGTTTGCATTGTATCCATTTTTGCTTCCATTTCTTTCTTGGCTTCTTGGATGTCCTTCAAGACTTCCACTCTAAACTCCTGGAATTGTTTTCTGATTTTGTTCCTGACAATTTCCATTATTCCTGTTAACATGGCCTCATTTGCTTTTTTATTCTCCATCTCCTCTTCAGTCATGCTGCTTTTTGGAGCTGGCAAGTTGGCTTGCCCTTTGATGAACTGTGTTATATTTCTTTGTGATTTTCGCATCTGGAGATCTGAGGGTGGCTTCCCTGGTTTGGTTTTGTGCTGATTCCCGCTGGTCCATCAGTGGGAGCCTTGTGCCCTGGTGTCCTGGCTCTGGGTTTGGTTTTGGCTGTTGGACCTTTCTTCTCAATGGGTGAGCGTGACCTTCTCGGTTGTTGCTGAGGTGGTCACTCCCTGCACTTGGGGGCCGGTAGGTTCTGTGTCTTTCTCTTTGGGACAGTGTCCAGCCACTGTGCTGTGCTGACCCTAGCGTGCCCCTGTTGGAGGTTTGTTGGTCGCTAATTCAATGTGGCGTGGAGGCTTATCTCTTCTTTGGTTCTTTTTTCCACTCTGCATCTTGGTCAGAGGAGCTCACCTCTCAAGCAGTTCATCTTCCTATGTGGACCGCTCCAGGGCCGGTGGTGTTGGGGTGCGGCCCACCCACTTGTGCAAAATGCACCAAACTGAGTGGGCACGGGCTGATGGAGAGCTCTGCCCTCCTGTGTAGGTGCGCCTACCAGAGCCGGGGGCCCCGCCCACCTGTGCACTGTAAGCCCACTACAACGGGTGCTGTCGCTGTGGTCCCGCTCACCTGAGCGGGGTACGCCTACCAGAGTGGGCGCTGTTGGCGGGGGCCCCCCCGCCCACCTGTGTGCTGTAAGCCCACTACAACGGGCGCTGCCACTGTGGCCCTGTCCACCTGAGCGGGGTACGCCTACCAGAGTGAGCCCTGGGTTGTTGGGCTGTGCTTGTGCCCTCCCGAGAGTCCACTGTGGGGGGCGGTATGTGTGGGGCCCAGTGGGATCAACTGTCCAAGCGCGGGTTAGCGCCCTCAGACTGAGTTCCGCTCGCCCTTCGCTGCGAAGGGTGGGTGTAATCAGGCCCAGGTGCCCCTGCTGTGCTGGTATTGCCCACCAGCGCCTGTGATTTTAGTTGTAAAGGTCCACGAGGTCCAGGCGCCTTGAGTGGGGCTTGCACTGCTGGCCATCCCCCGGCCCCTGGGCCGGTTCAGCCAGTTCCGGCTCCTGGGTGGCCTTTGGGCTGCTCCGCCCTTCTCCTGCTAAACTCCTGTGACTTCCCAGCACCTGATGGGAGCTTCCCGCCTGATTTAGGGGTTCTTTGTTCCCTCGAGGTGGGGAGGGGGAGGGAGGGAGATCTAGCTTCTTTGTAGGGTTTGGTCTCTGATAGCTGGTCTCCCATTGGGGGAGGGGGTAATGCGGGACTCGCTGGTCCTGGATTGTGTGCGTGTCCCGCGCTGCCTTTGGTCCTTTGGGTGTGGCTAAAGGTCATGGTGGTGTCCCTGGCTCTCCCCTTCTGCACTGCTGGGTTCCCCCAGCTGCTTATAACCATTCCCATGTGGACCTGAATTTCCCATCGCTGCCGTTGCTGCCGTGTGTCTTGGTCCACGCTCTCCCTGGTGTCCATGGAGTCCTGCTGTCTGGACTCTGTGCTCCCGGTGTGAGTTTTCGGCAGTCAGTCTGCCGATCGCCAGGTCCCCTTTCCCAGCCAGAGTCAGCTGGTGGGGGGAGGGTGCCCCGTAGATTCGCCGGCTCCGTGTAGGTTTTTGGCTCTTCTTTTTTGTTCCTTTGTGTTTTCCTGCATTTCTCCACTGCTTCTGGCTGCTGGTTTTGCTGGGTTCTTGATGGGGTATTGGGTGCTGGAGTTCCCAGCTCGCTATTCAGTTGGAGCGAGTCAGGGTGCCTCCCTACTGTGGTGGTGCCATCTTCCCTCCTTCTACAGGGTATTCTTAAATAGGTAGAGGTCTTCTACTGAGATTATTTAGAGAGAAAAGAAACAAAAAAGAAAGCTACAACTTTCATGAAAGACTGAGGCTCCTTTGAGTAGTAGTACCTTTATGTTTACTTAAAAGTGCTTTGTTGTCACTGTGATTATATGAGTAATCACATATTATCCCTTAATCATCCATAAAAGGTCTCATAATTAACCAAATTTCCTATGAGAAGTTTTGGCTATTTTTCTTTAAAGCAGGTTGTAGATAAAGTTTTAAGCGGTCTTTTATATCTAACACAGATCCCCAGGTATTGGCAAAATTATTATGGCTAGTTCTTATAGAACAATGCTAGAAATGAAGTTTAATGAAGTGACGAATCAGATAAATAGATTTCCCAAGACAAAATCTGGATACATAACATATACTAGTATAAATATTTCAGTATTTGTGTATTTTCATGAGAAACTCCTAGGATTTGTGAATATTCTCATTGCCTAAAATGTTCTCCTATTCATCAGAATCTCCATGGTTACTTATCTGGTAATACAGACAAAATTTAGAGATATCAGATAGTATTTTTTCTTCTTTAAAATACTTACTTGAAATGATCTTCTTGATTTGAGTGGAGCATCTTCTGATCTGTCTGTCTAAATTGGAAATGCTTATCAGATTGCCTGGAGAGTCAGAAAAGTAGAGATGTTTAAATCCTACTCCATAGTAAGGGAGCCACTGAAGTTGACATTCTTGGTATATGCCTGATAGATTATTATGTACATAACATTTCAGAATTATATATTTTATTGCAAAGTTTTATTCCTTTCTAAAATATTATAATAATTCAGATGTAACATTTGAGAATAATCATCTTTACAGATACTTTGTTTAAACTTATTTTTGGAGATTGACTTTCTTATTTTGCTACAGAGACAACTGAAGCTCCTTTGTTCTGAATAGTCATTATATCTCTCATATTTGAAAGTTATCAATAATAAATAAACACTTTTTTTACTTTCTGTATTGTGCTGATAGTTTTTGTTTTATTGATTCTCACTTGAGTAAGCAGTATGAAGATCCAGCAAGAGCCAGGTATTTCAAACTACTGCCTCCTCTAGGAATTGCCTAATGGGGACATATGGCATTGCTTGCTTATATGCTGAGTCACCATTCCAGGTTCTTTGTAGCCCAGAAGCAGACAGCTTCCAAAGTCTGCAAACTAACCCACAATCTAGCAGACTATGATCTAGTCACTCAGGCTAGAATACACTGCTGAGGAAATTTTTATGTATATGTTTAAAATACTACTGATATTCTAATGTTCGTTTTTTGAGAGATAACATTTAAACTCCCATATATATGCAATATTCTGGTTTGAACTCAAAGCCTCTCACTTGCTAGGCAGTTTCTCTCACACTTGAGCCATGTCTCCAACTTACAAGCACCCAAGCCACAAGCTCCATTTTTATTCTAAAGTTATACATAACACATAATAATTTATAAACATTTGCTTGCATTCCCATTTTTGTGATTCTCACTACCTTTTCTCTCTTCTCTCACCCTTGCTTCCCAGGTTAGAAACTTGTAGACTCCTTTCTGTTTGCTCAAAGCAAAGGTATTTTTGTGTTCTCATTAAGAATGTGTTGCCTTTTGTACCCAGGCATGATTTTTTAAATCTGGTAAAAAGATGCTCGCTTTGAATTTCATCTTCCAGAATGGCTCTCCCTTAATCAAGTGTAATAGAAATAAACTACTTCCTTCATGCATGAAATTTCTTATGAAACCAATGAGGGTCACCAAGAAGACAGGCCTGGATTTTGTTTTGTTTTTCATGGGTCTTGCCTCCCAGCTGCTGAAGAAGGCTACATCTGGAAGACTAAAACTTTGAGAGGAAAGACACTTCGCTGTGTTTGCAACCACTCAAAGCTAATATTGAAAAGAGTGCTTGGTCATATTTTGCTATCTTTAGGATTGGAAGCAACACAAACTTTTAGAAATTCCTCCCCCAAATAAACTCTCAAGGGAAATTAACTTTGCGATTGTTTAGTATTTTAGAGCTCTAGATTTCTAATCCAAACTGTAGAAGGCTACTTGCTGCAAGTTTGAAAATGATTAAGCCAAAACTAAGGAGACCAGCCTTATAAAGTTTTCTTTTCTTTTCTGGTTGTTTGTTTTTAAATTTAATTTTATTGTCAAGGTGATGAGGTACAGAGGGGTTACAGTTACATATGTAAGGTAGCGAATACATTTCTTTTCAAACTTTTTACCCTTCCCTCCATTTCTCCTATGTTCCCTCTTCCTCCACCCCCTCCAAGTTGTACAGTTCATTTCCAACATATTGTCTTGTGAGTATTGCTGTTGTATTGTCCCTTGTCTCACCATTCTGATGTTCCCTTTCCCTTCCCTTATTTAGGTAAATTTATATACAATACTCAGGGTACCCAAATCAAATACCATGACAACAGTATTGGATAAACCATAGGAAGAAAAAAACTAAGGAAAAAAAATAACTTCACGTAGTACATTAAAATCCACAGCAATAAAGAAAAGTCTCTTGTTTCTATATCTCAGAGTTCCTTTCACTTAGCATTATCTTATGTGTTTATACGTACATAGTTATTGAACTATTGTGATCCTCTGCTAGGACTATCCTAAACATGTACTAATTATTACAAATAAGGGAAAACATGGAATCTATATTTTTTTCATGTCTGGATTACTTCACTAAATATGATTTTTTTTCCAAGTCTTTCCATTTCCTTAGGAATGGGATGATGTTATTCTTTCTGATGGAAGCATAGAATTCCATTGTGTGTATATACCACCTTTTCTAGAACCATTCATCTACTGAGGGGCATCTGAGTTTGTTCCATATCTTAGCTATGGGAAATAATACTGCAGTGAACATGTTTGTGCTACTAGCTTTAACATGACCTTGTTTGTGGTCATTTGGGTAAATGCCTACAAGTGGGGTTGTTCACTCATAGGGGAGCTCTGTGTTTACTCTTTTGAGGAACCTCCATACTGCTTTCCAAAGTGGTTGAACAAGTTTACACTCCCACCAACAGTGTAGTAGGGTTTGGCCATATCCCCACCAGCATATGTTGTTATTAAATTGCTTCATAATACTGGGGTGAGGTGGAATCTCAATGTTGTTTTTATTTGCATTTCTTTTATGGCCAGACATATTGAGCAGTTCTTCATGTGCCTATTGCCATTTCTTATTTCCTCTTCAGATAAGTCTCTCTTTAAGTCTTTATCCCACTAATAGGGCAGCTGTTTCTTTGAGGATTTGTTTTGGAGGCGGCTTTAATTTTTTGAGTTGTAAGTATATTTTAGATATGAAGCCCTTGTCTGTTGGATGGCTAGTGAAGATCTTTCCCAGTTTATAGGTTATGAAAAGTTTTCTCTTGACTAAGGAAAGAAAATTGTGCACAGGTTTAGGCTAGTCACAGCAGAGGATCACAGAGCCTAATAGCTATGCCCTTATGGATGAGTAAGATGATGCTAAGTGAAATGAACTCCATGTTATGGAAATGACTGCTATACCATTGTTGTAATTACTTTCAACATGCCATGTGAAACCGTAGCTTCTATTGTTGATGATCCTCTTGTATCCCCTTCTTGTGGTTGTACCCGCACTATCACTTTATCTTATCTGAGTACATTGGAAACTGTATATACTGGTATTAAAACTAGGGAAGTGAAAGGGAATGTCAAAATCGAGAGACAAAGGATAAAAAGACAAACAACTACAAAAGCAATACTTGCAAAACCATTTGGTATAAACCAACTGAACAACTCATGGGGGGAGAGGGAAAGGGGGAGGGGGGAGTGGGGAATTAGAGGGGAGGGGGAATAGGGGAGGAGGTAACAGACAGTACAAGAAATGTACCCAAGGCCTAACATATGAAACTGTAACCTTTCTGTACATCACTTTGACAATAAATAAGAAAAAAAAAACTGTGAAAGACTTTTAACTGGTCAAATGATTGCAAGTTGCCCTCAAAAGAAAAGTATTCATACACGTTCACCAGGCTTATCTGATTTTGTTTTTTTATTGCCTTTGCATTATTTTGTAATTGTGTAGAAATAACTAGATGTAGTTAACTCTATAGACAATAATTTGTAAGACATGGATATATGGATTTACCACAGATAATTTTTATCCACAGAAAAGCAAAGATAAATTTAATTGGACTCCTTCTTTACTGTGGAGCAGTCAGATCTGTATCCATCAAACTAACATTTAATGAGTATGTACTACATTTCTGGTACTACTATAAGAATATTACTCCTATTTCTTAACTTAATCCTAAATAAACCCCCCAAACAGTCTTCTTTTCAGATATATTTTTAGGTGAAAAAAGTGAAGCACAGAGCAATTAATTTGCCCCAACTTTGTAGTCAACTTCATGAGCAGGATGCTAATGAGGGCATTCCCAACTGTTTCTTGACACTGCTTCTTGTGGAAAGTGAGCTCAAGTTCTTATAGCTGTTTAAATATAGTTCTCTTTTGACATTAGATTCAATTTATTAAATTGGTCTTCAGACTAACATTTTTATTTGCATGCAGTTCCCACCAAACTCTTGTCTTGGTCTATTTTATGCTGCTGGAAGTGAATACCACAGAGAGTAAGTTTAAAAGAATGAAAGTGATTTGGGCCACAGTTCTGAAGATGGGGACCTGTATGGCCACACAGCTAGGTCTCAAGGGGTTTGCCTTATCTGTACACAGATTCACAGATGGCAAGAAGGGCTTAGCATTCTAAAACAGTCCTTCTCTTCTCCTAGAGGCACTTTGATTGCCATCCCACCCTAATCATCTACATAAATTATCTAAACCTTAATTATTTCTTTAAGATTATACTTCTAAACATCATGGTTGATGGAAGCTTCTATCTAAGGATTACCTCATGATGTGGATTAAATTTCATAATGAGTTTTGGCATGACATTCATGTTAGTCAGTTTTCTATGACTGTGGCAAAACCCTTGAGATCACTCACTTACAAAACAGAATAGTAAATGTTGACTCACAGTTTCACAGGATGCAGTCAACAGCCATTTGTTCCTATTTCTTTTGGCCTGTGGTGGCATATCACTTAATTTAAGGTTAAGAATGCATGTCAAAGGAAGCCTGTTTAGTTCATGGTGGCCAGCAAAGCAAAAGAGGCAAGGGCTGGGATCTTAACAGCTCATTTGATAGCATACCCTCAATGTTTTTACTTCCTTTTCCTAGCTCCCATGTCTGAAAGCTTCCAACCATCTCCCAATATTGTCCTGGGCCAGAGACCAAGCCTGAGGCATGTGAGCCTCAGAGGGATACTTTCAAACCATATCTAAATTCAAGCCACAGCAAGTCCTCCAAGGGAGGTGTTCTTATTCCTACTTTTCAAGTAAACAAAAGGAGGATAAATAGGCAAGTCATAAAAGTTAAATGTATCGGGTCAGTATAACATTGGTTGAAAAGTGTTTTATGTGGTTTGTCCACGTACTGTTCTGCTGTGGCCACACAGTGTTTTCTCGTGTTGATCCATAAATTGCTTCTCTCTGTAACAGGCACATGGTTCCAGGCCCTTGGCATCATTGCTTTTCAAAATCTGGAGAGCGGCTGGGTTCCTGGAGGCCAAGTAGTTGCATTTTCCTCTAAGAGGAGCTGGTTTGCCTCTCAGGTAGCTGCTGTGTTAGAAGGTTATTGCCCCCACAAGTGAAGCTATAGAATGCCTAGCTGACCAAATAAAACCATCACCTGCTTAGACTGAGAGACAAGTACTTACAGAGGGTGGCGATTGCCTTCTTTTTCTTTGCCTTCCCATGCAACAAATTAACTGGCTTTGAATCAAGACTCACTTTATTCCCCCCCTTTATTACCAGTTTTCCTTCACACTCGATCCATTCCCTCTTGATGGAGACTTCTGGCAGAGTAAGAATCACAGCTCAGCTGTCCCTGGGCCAATCCTGGAATTGCTCTGTAATGACTTCAGCGGTGTGTTCTTGGCTGCCTCTAGCTTGATTTCAGCTGCTTTTTGTTCACGCAGTGGCAGATTGTTAAATAACATGTGTTTCTTATGCACCAAGTTCCTCATCCATGTGGCATCTGACATTTTCATTACGGCTTGTCACAACTTTGCAGCATCTACAGTTGCAGTCCTTAGCGATTAGCTCAGCATTTACTTAGGCTGGGCCTTTGCTCTGAGACATAGATGCATTGCCAATGCTAGGGGAATTAGATCAGTCGATATGAAAAGAGGTTTGTTGTGAATTTCTGGTAGCCAGTGTACATACTGAAGCTAGGGCCAGCTCCTCTTTCTGGCAGGAACATAGAAAACACCAGCGACAGCTGCTGTAGCATGCATAGGGAGAAGAATCCTTGTTGCTTTCATTGTGCTGGCCTCTGCTTTCCAAACACAAAGGAATGCAGGTAATCTTATAACCCCATGTTTAAAAGCAAATTCATCTCTTCCCTTCTCTGAATCCCCCTCTCATTTTCTATGTTACTCTGAATATAATATTTCTCCACTAACTCTTTGTCAAAACCTCATTCTCTTTCCCCTCGTGTCACGCTTGCCTTCATTTGATTGGAAGTCCTGCCAATTTATGTCTTGAACCCCTCCTTTCCCCATAGCCTCGCCTCTTGCTTGGTAAGCACCCCTAGCTATCTCTTCAAATTCTATGCTGGATTCTGTTCCTCAGAATGATTAGCTGTTTCACTAAGCTTTTTGGGCGAGCTTTCACATTCCTACATTACCATTCTGTTGCCAGCCACCATAGTAAGTTCGAGAGATTTGACAGTGGGGGACAAGGTGCACCAGAGACCTTGTCTTCCTTATTTCTAATTAGAATTAGAATTTCAAAACACAGTCAGCTCTGCTTCACTGATGTTCACAACCACTCCTGTAGCACGCTTTTTATGGGCCACAATCTTATTTTATTACTATTTTATCTTTAAGTAGTTTATCCGAAGCAGTTTGTGAATACAGTGTATCTTAATCATTGTCACCCATTTCATCTTTTTAAGCTACACTTCTGGGTTTTGCTTCCCTGGACCTTAGCCTATTTATCTTTTTAGCTGAAAATCTGTTTTCTAAGCAGGAGGCATTCCAGGCATTGATCTGATTAAAATGTGAGCCAAGTGATTGAGACTTTAAACCCTTCATGATTCGCCCCCTATTGGTGACTCTTGGAATTGAAATAGAGGTTGACAAGCAACATCCCAGTTCAAACTTCATCCTAGTAAGACATGCCCATTCTGTCCTGGCTCCACTTTGAATCTCCACTATCTCTAAAGAGGTTGAATTAGCAAAGCAACAATGGAGTGAAGCCTTGCAGTTGGATTTAGATTCCCTTCCATGAGTTCCTTCTGTCTGTGCTTCTGTCCTGCACCTCTTGTGGGTGCATTCTCTGAACTGGCTTTTCAAAATGTCAAGTTAAAGACTGGGGGCCTTATCTCAGTGGTAGATCACTTTTACCTGCACAGGGCTCCACATTTGATCCCCAAATGATCCTCAACATATCTAATCACTACACTTACTTCATTCATTTCAGAGACTGCCTGTTCCTCAGAATGCTGACAACCATATCTACGCCTAAGTGGTCAGTGAAGTGCGCCAGTCTCCTTGGGGGTGCAAACATGTAGAGGTTTTATTTTTATTCAATCATTCCCTTCAACCCTGTTCTGTTGACTCACTACTTTGTCTCTTGGGATCTGGAACTGTAGTATTCATTTCTGTTATAAACCCTGGACCAGGCATCACCCATGGGTGAAGGTGGCCCCACAGAATCCACCTGCCATGGAAAAGGGGAGGGGCTCTGGCACTGTCACTCCTAACTCTTCACACTCAAGACCTACCGGACTGATGCTCTGGCATACAATGAGAGGGATAGCTCACACTGAATTTCTCTGTGTTTCTTGTTAGGTGGTGGCACTCCTGTGCTACTTGCACATCAGTGTTTACCCACTGCAGATACTGCTTAATTAGTGTGGCAGAGTAAGCTCCATGTCCAACTTCTGAAGAAAGTATGAGGAAAGATGAACCTTTACGGGAACCTCTAAGAATATTCAAAGCCCTAGAAAACCCCACCTAAAGACAGTCAACACTAAAACCGGCAGGAGGACATCCAAATGCATGTTTATTGCTGGAAAGATTTGACTTTTAGTGGGGTCATCCTGTTCACTTAGTTGTTGGTTTTGTTTTGGTGGTAATGGGGTTTGGAGTCATGCTTCTTAGGCAGATGAGCCACAGCTTGAGCTCCACCTGCATCTTGCCCTTCATATCTTTATAGTTTGTTTTCCTGTAGGATCTCAGGCTTTTTTCCCAGGTGGCAATGCTACTATTTATGTCTCTGCTGCAGCTGTGATTACACTTTTGCATCACCTAGCTGGACTGTTTTGTTTCTGCAGAGTTTAGAACTGAATCCAGGACAAGTAGTCTATGACTGAGCTGGAAACCCAGTTATCAGGGTCAGCTTTTTTTATTTGAAATAGTAACTGAGTCACAAATGTGCTTGGGAATACACAGATAGCAAAGTATTTGATGTCTTTGTTCTTTATCTTCCATTAAGAACATTAGTGGGGAGGACTAAGGAAGTCAGTGACTTGGCACTCAGAACTGTCTTTTCTTTAAAGCTCTTGTACAGGAAAAATCAAGTACAGGGTTCCTAATAAGTGCATTCTTACATTTCAGAAGCATCTGCTCATAAATTTTCACATCATATTCTATTTCCATGCCTTCTTTCTATTCAAGGAATTTCACCTCTTTCTTACATTGGGGAAACCCTACCCCTTATCCTCTGCTTCTTGCAGATTGCTGCAGTCTCCCAGCAGAGTAGAACCTAGTAGCATTGGCACCTCCTGGGCCCTCTCCAACTCTTTCAATCTCTGTGGTCAGAGTCTGACTTTCCTTGGCACTCTTTGTCTTCCTGTAGCTTTCTTTGTAACAGAAAGTACCTTTCCTCTTTCAAGTTTGATGTTTCCCATTGACCAGGGACTCAGAGAAAGATGTCAGGAAACTCTATTGGAGAAGCATGTAGAGGCTACCATCTCTGACACTCAATGGAAATTGTTAGGGCTTTGAAGTGGGTTGCATTTCATGGAGCCCTTTCAGTGTGGGGCAGGGTTTCCCGGCGAGTATTGAGTTAAGATAAAACTCCCCACATCCAACAGAACTCAACTGTGGTCCCTTCCAAGTTCTCTTTCGAAACCATAGGTGACTCAGTAATACTCTCTCAGATAGGACTCTTTGGGGTTTGTTATCTTTGGGGACAAGTATTTCTAAAAATTATGGTACCAAGTTTGAGAATAATAAAGTGTACAGAATATTTCTACAGAAAAAGCATTTTATGTACTTATTCCTATTTATATTTCTTTTACAATGTTGTGATGAAGATGGGAGAAGAAGGTAGATAACTTACATTTATTTAGGCACTTTAGAAAAACTCTCATATAATCTCTATAGGAAGTTCATGAGGGCTCATTCTCCTTTTCCAGATGAGTAAACCCCAACTTGAAGAATTATTGGATTGCTGAAGACCACTAGCCAACTTGAAGTTCAAACCGGCTTCTGAATTTGTTTCCATCATTCCTACTGACATACATTGAAAGGAAGAGACAAAAATATATATAATCTCTATAGTATCCATGATAATGACCTAGGGCTACACACAGGGTGGTGCAAATAGAGATTTTTTTTTAGCTTATATTTCTGCAGGCCAGAAATCTAAAGTCAAGGTGTTCACAGGATCATGTTTCTTCTAAAACAAAAGGAATTTCTTCCTTTTCTTCTCCACCATTTTCTGCCATCTTAGCATTCCCTGAGAAATAGCTGCAAAGACTCTAGTCCTCACATGCATGGGAATTTTCCCCATAAGTCTCTGTGTCCACACAGCTGGCTTCTTTCGTTAAGGACCTCAGTCATATTGAAGTCAGGGCTGTGTTAGCTAGTTTCTTGGTCCCTTTGAGAAATTACCTGACATAAATAATTTAAGGAGGAAAGATTTGTTTTTGCCGTATGGTTTTAGATATTTCATTCCAAGATTGCCTACTGTCAGAGCTTGGGGTGCGGGGTGAGGCAGACTGTCCCGATGCTGCTCACTTCCTGGCACCAGGGAAGCAGAGGCAGGGCGAGCGTGGGGGGGGGGGAGGAGGAGGGGGAGGAGGAGGAGGAGGAGGGGTGGGAGGAGGAGGAGGAGGGGGGGGGAGGAGGAGGAGGAGGAGGAGGAGGAGGAGGAGGAGGAGGAGGAGGAGGCTTCCAGTAACCTGCTTTCTCTAAGTAGATCCCGTCTCCTAGTTTTCATCACCTACCAGTATGGCTACCAATGTATGAATCTATGAATATATGAACCTATTGCCAAAGCCAGGAGACTCATTATCTAACACTTTCTAAAAGCTTTGCCTCTGATCATTGCATTGGGATCCAACCCTTTAACACATGGACACTTCATACTCAAATCTTCTTAGTGAATGGCCATACTCTAATAGGACCATACCTTAACAAATTACTGCTGTAACAGTTCTATTTCCAAATATGGTCACATTCAAATATATTTGAATTGGAATATCAGTATTTCTGGATTGGTGGGGGGAATGCCTGACAAAGTTTAATGCATAATACCCAACCCTGTGATTCAAGGCTGCAACAGTCACAGGACAGCAATATGCTGGAATTAACTATTGTTTTGACCTCAGAAAAGTTGTTTTATTCTCTCATATTGACTCATTTTCTCATTGAAGTACTTCATTTTAGTGTAATAGTAATGTATTTTAATATAAAAATGTGTTCCCACAAGATGGCTAGTAGGAATCATTCAGATTCTAGCACTAAGTATCATTGAAAAAATGGTTGAGTTGAAAAATTCATTCTCAGTGTGAACAATCACATGCATAGGGAGTAGTGTAAGGTTTAAACCTACATCTCAGATGTATTGTTCAAACTTTTAAATGCTTTATCTAATACTTCTTCTATTTGTCATTATAATTAGAGAAGGCTCATCTTTTAGTAGAGAATTTTCGGTAAATACTGATTTGTAAGACTTAAAATGACAATTTATGAATTATGTCTATTTCTTTGTTGTTGTTGTTGTTGTTTGTGGGGCTTGAATTTAGGGTCCGGGCACTATGTTTAATCTTTTTTGCTCAAGGCTACTGCTCTACCACTGTGAGCTACAGGCCAACTTCTGTGTCTATTTCTTTTATATATATATAATTATCAAACTGAATTACAGAGAGGTTACAGTTTCATACAATAGGCATTGGATCCATTTCTTGTACTGTTTGTTACCTTGTCCCTCATTCCCCCCTCCCCCCTCCACCTTTCCCTTCCACCTCCCCCATGAGTTGTTCAGTTCATTTACACCAAACAGTTTTGCAAGTATTGCTTTTGTAGTTGTTTTTCTTTTTTTACTCTGTATCTCTCGTTTTTGGTATTCGCTTCCAATTTCCTAGTTCTAATACCAGTATACCTGGTTTCCAATACATTCAGATAAGATAAAGAGAAAGTGTAGGTACAACCACAGGAAGGTGATACAAGAAGATCATCAATAATAGAGGCTACAGTTACGTATGGCACATTGAAAGTAGTTACAACTGTGATATAACAATCGTTTCCTAACATGAGTTCATTTCACTTAGCATTATCCTATGTGTTCGTAAGGGTATAGCTATTGGGCTCCTGTGATCCTCTGCTGTGACTTGCCTAAAACTGTGCTAATTATTCCCTATAAGGGAGACCATAGAGTCCATGTTTCTTTGGGTCTGGCTCACTTCACTTAGTATAACTTTTTCCAAGTCCTTCCATTTCCTTACAAATGGGGCAATGTCATTCTTTGTGATAGAGGCATAAAATTCCATTGTGTATATGTACCACATTTTCCTGATCCATTCTTCTACTGAGGGGCATCTGGGTTGGTTCCAGATTCTCGCTATGACAAATTGTGCTGCGATGAACATTGTTGTTTTGGTGGCTTTAGTGTGATTATGTTTGTGGTCTTTTGGATAGATACCCAAAAGTGGGGCTGCTGGGTCATAGGGGAGTTCTATGTTTAGCCTTCTGAGGAAACTCCATACCGCTTGCCAGAGTGGATGAACCAGTTTACATTCCCACCAACAATGAAGTAGGGATCCCTTTTGGCCACATCTCCTCCAACAGTTGTTATTGTTAGTTTTCTTGATATATGACATTCTTACTGGGGTGAGATGGAATCTCAATGTTGTTTTGATTTGCATTTCTTTTATGGCCAGTGATGTAGAGCACTTTTTCATATGTCTCTTGGCCATTCTCATTTCCTCATCAGTGAAGTCTCTTTTTAAGTCTCTAGCCCACTTGATGAGGGGGCTATTGGTTCCTTGCAGTTTTGTTTTGGAGGAAGGTAATTTTTTTAGTTCTGCATATATTTTAGATATGAGGCCTTTGTCCATTGAATGGCCAGTAAAGATCTTCTCCCAATCTGTGGGCTTTCTGTTTATCTTGCGAGCTATGTCCTTTGCCCTGCAGAAGCTCTGCAGTTTGATGCAGTCCCATTTGTCTAACCTTGCTTTGATTTGTAGCCTTTCTGGGTCTTTGTTAAGAATGTTCTGTCCTGTGCCAAGGAGCCCAAGTGTTTCTCCTACTCCTTCGATTAGTGTTTTCATGGTGTCTGTTTTGATTTCGAGGTCTTTGATCCATTTGGAATTGTTTTTGGTGCAGGGTAATATATAAGGATCTAGTTTTAGTTTGTTGCATGTGTTGAACCAGCTTTGCCAGCACCATTTGTTAAAGAGGCTATCTTCTTTCCAGACTATTGTTTTAGCTCTTTTATCAAAGATTAAGTAGGCATAGTTCTGTGGGTTCATTTCTGGGTCTTCAATTCTGTTCCATTGGACTTCAGGCCTGTTCTGGTGCCAATACCAAGCTGTTTTTATTACTATAGCTTTATAATACAGCTTGAAGTTGAGTATTGTAAATCCTCCAGCACCGTTCTTTCTGCTTAGGATTGTTTTTGCTATTCTAGGTCTTTTATTGTTCCATGTGAATTTCTGGATTGCTTCCTCTATTTCATTAAAAAATGGTGTTGGGATATTAATGAGTATTGCATTGAATTTGTAGGTAGCCTTTGGCAATATTGCCATTTTGATTATATTAATCCTCCCAATCCAGGAGCATGGGAGGTTTTTCCATTTCCTTAGTTCTGCCTTAATTTCATTTTTCATGTTTTTAAAGTTCTCATTGTAGAGGTCTTTCACTTCTTTGGTTTAGGTTATTCCTAGGTACTTTATGTTTTTTGAGGCTATTGGAAAAGGAGTTGTTTTCCTGATTTCAGCCTCGGTCTTTGGGTCGTTAGCATAGAGAAAGGCCGTTGATTTTTGATCCTGCAACTTTTATATTCTGCAAATTTGCCAAAGTTTTGAATCAGCTCTAGTAGCTTGGGGGTAGAGTTTATGGGGTTCTTTAGGTATAGGATCATGTCATCTGCAAAGAGAGAAAGTTTAACTACATCTTTTCCTATTTGGATCCCCTTTATATTTTCTTCTTGCCTAATTGCTCTGGCTAGGAATTCTAGTACTATGTTGAAGAGAAGGGGAGAGAGTGGACATCCCTGTCTTGTTCCTGATTTTAAAGGGAATGGCTTTAGTTTTTCACCATTTAGAGTTATGCTTGCTGTTGGTTTGTCATAAACTGCCTTGATTATATTCAAGAATGTTCCCTGGAATCCCAATTTTTCCAGGATCTTTAGCATAAATGGGTGCTGGATTTTATCAAACACTTTCTCCATATCGAGTGATATAACCATGTGGTTCTTTACCTTGCTCCGGTTGATGGGGGGAATTGCATTAATTGACTCGTATATATTGAACCAACTTTGCATCTCTGGGATGAATTCAGTTTGATCGTGGTGTATGATTTTTTTGATGACCTGTTGAAGTCGATTGGCCAGAATTTTGTTGAGAATTTTTGCACCTATGTTCATCAGGGAAATCGGTCTATAGTCTTCTTTCCGTGATGAGTCCCTGGCCTGTGTTTGGGATGAGGGATATACTAGCTTTATAGAAAGTGTCTGGTAGTGAACGTTCTCTTTCAATTTCATTGAAGAGTTTGAGAAATATTGGTGTGAGTTCTGTTTTGAAGGCCTTGTAGAATTCTGCAGTGAATCCGTCTGGACCTGGATTTTTCTTGGATGGAAGATCATTTATTTCCGTTTCTATTTCAATACTGAAAATGGGTCTGTTTAGAAGGTTTAAATCTTCATGGTTGAGTTTGGGGATATAAATTTTTTCTAGAAAATCATCCATTTCTTCCAAGTTCTCGAATTTGTTGGCATAAAGGTTTGCAAAATATTCCCTTATTATGGTCTGAATTTTGTTTCTGTGGTGATGTTACCTGACTCATCTCTTATCTTGTTTGAGTGTGCTGCCTTCATTTTTTGGTCAGGTTTGCTAGGGGTCTGTCTATCTTGTTAATTTTTTCAAAGAACCAACTCTTTGTTTTGTTGATTCTTTCAGTGTTTTTTTTTTGTCTCTAATTGATTTAAATCTGATTTGATTTTAATTATTTGCTTCTGTCTATTGACTTGGGGTTTGGCTTGTTGTTCTCTTTCAAGTAAATTAAGATGCTTCCTTAAATGATTGAGTTGCTGTTTTTCCAGTTTGTTGGTGTATGCATTCAGAGATATAAATTTTCCTCTGAGTACTGCCTTTGCTGTGTCCCAAAGGAGCTGGTACTTTGTGTCCTCAACTTGGTTGAGTTCCATAAACATTTGAATTTCTGATTTAATTTCTTCAATTACCCACTGATGGTTCAGCAGTGTGTTGTTTACTCTCCATGAACTGTAGGATTTTCTGTGGTGGCTGTTTGAGTTGAGCTCTAATTTTATTCCATTGTGGTCTGAGAGAATGCAGGGAATGGTTTTGATACTTCTGAATTTGTACAGATTTTCTTTGTGACCTAAGATGTGATCTATTTTGTAGAATGTTCCATGTGCCACTGAGAAGAATGTGTATTCTGTTGTTGCAGGGTGGAATATTCTGTAGATGTCGATTAAGTCTCATTGGTCTATGCAATTATTTAGTTCTGTGATTTCTTTGTTCAGTTTTTGGCATGTTGATCTGTCCAGAGGTGATAGTGGCGTGTTAAAGTCCCCAACTATCAATGTGTTTGGGTCTATGAGTGTTTTTAGAGTCAATAGTGTTTGATGAAGTTGGGTGCTCTTGTATTTGGTGTGTAGATATTTAGGATGGTTATATCTTCCTGTAGGAGTAATCCCTTTACTAGTATGTAGTAATTTTCTTTGTCTATTCTTACCTTTTTTAATTTGAAGTTGATTTTGTCTGATACTAGGATTGCAACTCCAGCCTGCTTACAGGGGCCATTTGCTTGATAGATTTGATTCCAGCCTTTCACTTTTAGAAGATGTTTACTTTTGCTGGATAGATGTGTCTCTTGGAGGCAGCAGTAAGATGGATCTTGTTTTTTGATCCAACTTATGAGCCTATGTTGTTTGATTGTCGAATTAAGTCCATTAATGTTGAGAGTTAGGATTGAGAGATAATCATTTGTTCCTTTCATTATCCCTATCTTGTTAAAGGCTGAGTCTTCCCATTTGTTGATCTGAACTTCTGGTTTACTATTTAGGGTTCATTTCTCTGTCTGTATTGGGATCTTGATTATTTTCCCTGTATAGTACACCTTTGAGTATTTTTTGTAAAGCTGGTTTGGTGGAGATATATTGTTTCAGCTTTTTCTTACTGTGGAAGACTTTAATTGACCTTCAGCTATGAATGAGAGTTTAGCTGGGTACACTATTCTTGGTTGGTAGTTATTTTTATTTAGGGTTTGGCATACCTCATTCCAGGCTCTCCTTATTTTCATGGTTTCTGCTGAGAAGTCTGGGGTAATTCTAATTGATTTTCCTTTATATGTGATTGTTTTCTTCTCCCTAACAGCTTTAAGGATTCTTTCCTTGGACTCTATTGATCTTGTTTTGGTCACAATGTGTCGGTGGGATGTTCTATTCTGGTCTGGTCGGTTTGGGTTTCTTTATGTATACAGGCCTATCCTTCTGGATATTTAGGAAGTTCTCTGCTAATATTCTGTTAAATAGGTTGCCTATTCCATTTAACTTCCTTCTCTAGGTTTTCCTCAACACCTATTATCCTTAAATTGGGTTTTCTGATTGTATCTTGGATCTCCTGGAGCGATTTGTTTTGTCGATTGGATTGGTTTTGTATTGTTTTTTGATCTTTCTCCATAGATTTTAGGGAATCTTCAGTTCCTGAGATTCGATCCTCTGCTTCATTTAGTCGGGACTATAGGCTAGCTACTTGATTTCAAACCTCTTTTCCTTCTGACTGGTCTTTCCTGATGATTTCCATGTCCTTGCTATAATTGTCTCTTAGGTCCTGCATGGACTTCTTTACTTTATTAACTTCATTAATTTGGTTTTGTGTGCTGTCTCTCAAATCTTTTAGCTGGGTAGTTATCTTTTGATTTGACTCTTGAAGTTCATTTATCTTTCGGTTTGTGGAGGCCATGAAATTCTCCATTAATTTTTGCTCCACATGCTGTAGAATATTTGACTGAAGAGATTCAAACTTTTCATTTATCATGTTTATCAGTAAACTTTGTAGAGCATTTTGAGGGTTCTCTTTTTTGTTTCTGATTGACTGCTCTGCTTCCTGCTTGTTTTGAGTGGGAGATAATACTCCATTGTTTGCCATCTTTCTTGTGTTTCTTTTGTCCATTTGGATTGGGAATGTCAATCTACAAGCACCTGTGAGCACCACTTAAGTCCCAAAGCAGACCTTACCAAGCACTGTTGTGTAAATCTTAGTTCACAATTATATATGGATACCTTTTATACCTGTGTATAAAATTATATTTGGTCTTCCTAAAGAATTCAATTTCAATATAACAACCAATCCTGAGCCCTTTCTTCAGTAGTTACTTATTTTCTGTTACAACCCTATGAGCAATTCTTATTCTTATATTAAGTTCTTTTTGGACTGGCTTTCTCTATGAACCCCTTTGATTCACTTGGAATAAGCAGTACTCTATCCAGTAACCAGGAGTCAATGGAATCTGGAGGTCCTAGAAGTAAGTCAGGAGGGTAAGTTAGAGGTAGTAAAGAGAATAGAGTAAAATGTATGGCAGGTGTGTGTGTGATGATTTTGGTTTAGTTTCAGTGATGTGGAAATGTGGAGGAGAGTAGAATCAGTAGAAAGAACAAGATTAAAATGATAGACAATGGAGAGTTAGCAGTAAAGAGTGGAGGTATTATTCATAGGAAAGTAATTTTTAAAGAAAGAATGCAATGAGAGAAATAATGAAAAATACTGGAAGACAGATGCACATAACAGAGAAAAATTATTTAAAAAAATAAAAAATGAAAAAAGAAAAAAATCAAGAAAAACAAACAACAAAAAACAAACAAAAAAGAACTTAATAGAACCAACAGGTAAAAATGGAAAATAAAAACAAACCAATGACATTTCAGAAATGAAAATATAAAAAAGAAAAGAAAAGAAAGCTTAAAAACGTTTGAGAGAAAAGAAAAAAATAAAAAGGGGTCCTCCTTGTTTGGGTGGGCTTTCTACATTTTTTGGTTTTCTTGCAATGGTCTGCAGTCTATTCTGCCACTTGGCTGGTTTGACTTGCTTTCGGTTTGCAGAGGGTGGATCTTCTCTGACCCTCTTCCCCTGTCAGTGAAATCCTGGGGCTCTGTGGTTCCCACAGCTTGTAGGAAGACTTGGGCATCCTCTGTTGGTAGTGGACATGAACAGTCTTAGGAACTGTGGCTCCTCCTGTCTGCTGTAGGGCCGCTGCCTTTAATGCCTGGCTTTGAATAGCCTGTGGACTCCGCAGGACGGGGAGCCTCTGGTCTGGTTTACCCAGCTGAGAGTTGCTCGCCTGGGGGAGGTTCCTCCCTCCTGGGCGGGGCAGCCTCCTGGGTAGAGCAGGGTATGGAATTCAGCTCTATTTCAGGCTGGGAATTGGGCTTCTAAACGGGACTGTTCTCTGTCTCGGGAACTGTTTGTTCTTCCGTGTGGCTGTTCTGTACTGCCGGTACAGTACCTGCTTGCTGCTTTTGCTTTTAATGGAGTAAATCCGGCGGTCCAGGCAGCCCACCTCTAGCTGAGCCGAGGACCAGGACAAGCGCCCCCCCCCCCCACCACCTGGGCAGGGGTTATACTTCTGGGTGGAGCTGGCTCTCACTGGTTGGTCCCTCTTGCCCTTCTCAAAGATGGCTGCTTTGTCCTCGCTTTCTCCAGGCGGGCTTTAGCTTCAGTTGGGTCTGACCCTATGCCAGTGTCAAAGATGGCGCTTTGCTCTGGTGGCGGGGGAAGGAGCTGCTCTGTGGGTACGAGTGATAATGTCTTTCATGGGGTACTCATGCTTTCTCTGCAATTTCAGCCCATCCGTGCTCAGCCTGGGATCTGTCTGTACTCCACCATGTGGAGGATTTCTCCCAGGTCTCCATTGAGAGCTTTAGCTGCAAGGAGTGTGGGGCGCTGTGCCAGTGCCGGCACTGGCGTGGTGGCGGGATGCCGCCCGGAGCTCAAATCTGTGTTTTCAGACCAGCAAAGTCAATTTTTCCTTCCTGGCCAGATTCCATGTACTGTTACAACTTACTTTTGCTATCTTTCTAGGGGTAAAAGTTTCTGTGGGATAGGAAAACTGTGATGTCTGTCGGAGGGAGCTCAGCTAGGGCTCTGCTGCTCCTCCGCCATCTGTGTCTATTTCTTTACATACTTTTTTTTTCTGCAATGTCTACCATTATTCAGTTTAATATTTTCTAAATATGTGTGAGAAAGGCCCACAAAAGATTCACATGGGATCTTCCTGTCATTTATTTTAATGATCAATGGGGAATTTATTTAAATCTATAATGCAATCAATTTTTTCCACTTCATTAGCACATATCCGTTGTACAAAGGGGTTCATTTGTTATGTTTGCATATATGCATAAAATGTATCCCCTCAAGCTCATTCACACTCTCTTTTTCCCATCTTGCTCCCACTTTTTACAGAAATTGCTATTCTATCTACTGTTTTATTTTCACACATCTATGTATAATTCATTAGCCATATTCACTGTCCATACCTCTCCCTGACCCACTGATACCCACCCTCAACCTGTTTTATATTTCTGCTATTCATTTTGTAAGAACTAGCTTCTGCATGTGAAGAGAAAACATGATATTCAACTTTTTCAGTCTGTCTTATTCTACTGAATGTGATGAATGGTAGTTACATTCATTTTTTGGCAAATAATGTACTTTCATTCCTCTTTATGGCTAACAGATATGCCTTGTGCATATGTGTGTATATATATCACATTTTATTTATTTTCTTCCTTTTCATTTTTATCATCTTTAAGTAGTTCACCATGTACATTTATGAGTGTAATACAATTTGGTCAATGTCACCTAGCATATTTTCTACTCATCAGTTGAGGAACATGGATTGATTTAATCATTTGGCTATTGTTAAATAGTATCTCATAAACACAAGTATACAAATGTCTAAATTGTATTTTGACTTACATTCCTTAGGAGATAAGCCCAAGTGTAATAGGAACCTATAGTAGTTCAGTGTTTAAACTGAGAGTGTGTGCGTGTGTGTGTGTGTGTGTGTGTGTGTGTGTTGTGTGTGTGTGTGTGTGTGCGGTCCTGGGCTGTTTCCCTGAGCTTGTTTTGTTCAAGGCTAGCACTCTACCACTGGAGACACAGTTCTACTTTCAGCTTCTTGGTAGTTTATTGGAGATAAGTCTAATAGACTTTTCTGCCTGCACAGGCTTAGAATTGTGGTCCTCAGATCTCAGCCTTCCGAGTAGCTAGAGCCCCTGCAAGCGTGAGCCCCTGGAGCCAAATTCTATGTTTAGAGGGTTTTTTGTTTGTTTGTTTGTTTTTGTTTTTTTTGAGGAACCTCTATAGTGATTTCCAAAGTCATTGCACTAATTTGCATTCTCACTAACAGTGATCCAATACTATTTTATAAAACATTTCTTACCAGTCACATAATGGATATTTTGTGTAATACACTTCATAAGTTTATTAACCACTTTCTTTTATAACTCTTCTTTCATTAAAATACATTTTGTATACTTTTTCCTGTGGCCTGTTGCCATGTGGAATTTGAAGTTCTAGCTCAAAAGGAATCATGTCTAATACAGATGGTTCACATGCCACTCTAAATAAGTATTTAATAGTCATGTAAAACTTTAAATTTATGCCTAACATAGTTAAATAGGTATTTCCATCTTTTTCAACAAGATCTGTTATATGAAATAATTTCTGAAGATACTGCTGTAGAATTTTTAAGTTTATTAAAATCTTCTGATATGTTTGACAGAAAATCCCAAGTGTTATTGTGACTATTTAAGAGTGGTGTATTAAATCTTTCTCTTTTTTGGGGGGGGTGGTGTGATAAGGCTTGAACTCAGAGCTTCATGCTCTTGCTTTTTGAGAATTATTTATTTGTTTTTATTGTTATTGTAAAAGTGATGTATAAAGAGGTAACGAGTACATTTCTTTTTGAACAGTGTCACCTCTTTCCTTGTTTTCTCCTACTTTTTCCTTTCATTCCCTCCCACACAAGTTATGTAGTTCATTTTTGACAGTGTGTAATGAGTATCACTGTTCCATTTGTTCATCCTTTTTCCATCATTTCTGTGCTCCATCCTTATCCTCCCCCAAACAGATATTCTTACAAACAACTCAAAAGCCACATGGGGCTGGGTATATGGCCTAGTGGCAAGAGTGCCTGGCTCATATACATGAGGCCCTGGGTTTGATTCCCCAGCACCACATATACAGAAAATGGCCAGAAGTGGTGCTGTGGATCAAGTGGCAGAGTGCTTGCCTTGAGCAAAAAGAAGCCAGAGACAGTGCTCAGGCCCAGAGTCCAAGCCCCAGGACTGGCCAAAAAAAAAAAAAAAAAGAAAAAGAAAAATAGCAACAAAGGAAAATAAATCTTTTGTTTTCATTTCTTGGAATTCATTTGATAAACATCATTTTATATGATCACATGCACATAGCTATTGAGCCTTTGTGTTCCTCTCCTAAGAATATTCACCTTTGGTCTCAAAATGTGAATATCTAGAGACCTGTAAAATTTTACCATGCCCAGGCTTTTTTTTTTTTTTTTTTTTTTGTCTTTTAACACCCTTGTAGATATATAGAAACATCCTAGTTATGACAAATGAGAGAAACCATGCAACCTATGTTTCTTTGGGTCTTGCCTGCTTCACTTAATCTAATTTTCCAAAGTTTTTCAGTTTCCTTGTAAATGGTATAATATCATTCTTTCTGATGGAAGCATAAAATTCCATTGAGTATGTATGGCACAGTTTCTCAATCCATTCACCCACTGAGGAGCGTATGGGTTGATTCTATATCTTGGCTTTGGTAATCAATGTTTCAATGACCACACTTGTTCTGATTGCTTCATTGTGGCCTTGCTTGTGTTCTAGTTGATAAATGCCCAGGAGTGGAATTGCTGGGTCACATGGAAACTCTCCAAATAGGGAAAGAAGTACAACTATCTCTCTTTGCAGATGACATTATCCTGTATCTAAAGGACCTTTTATGTTGGGTACTAGTGGCTCATGCCTGTAATCCTACCTACTCAGGAGGCTGAGATCTGGGAATTGTGGTTGGAAACCAGCTCAGGCAGATGAGTTCCTGTGAGACTCTTTTTTTTTTTTTTTTGGCCAGTCCTGGGGCTTGGACTCGGCCTGAGCACTGTCCCTGGCTTCTTTTTGCTCAAGGTTAGCACTCTGCCACTTGAGCCACAGCGCCACTTCTGGCCATTTTCTGTATATGTGGTGCTGGGGAATCGAACCCAGGGCCTCATGTATATGAGGCAGGCACTCTTGCCACTAGGCCATATCCCCAGCCCCCTTGTGAGACTCTTATCTCCAATTAACCTCTTAAAAACTGGAAGTGGTGCTGTGGCTAACGTGTTAAAGTGCTAGCCTTGAGCACAAAGAAGACAGAGCCCAGGCCCTGACTCACCACCACCAACAACAACAAAAAATTAAAATAAAAACCCAACCAAACGAACATAAAAAAACCTATAGATTCTTCCCCCAAGTTACTTGAGTGAATCTCAGACTTTGGCACAGTAGCAGGGTGTAAATTCAACCACAAAAATCAGTAGTTTTAGCTGAGTACAGGTGGCTCATGCCTGTAATCCTACCTACTCAGAAGGCTGAGATCTGAGGATTACAGGTAAAAACCAGCCTGAGCAGGAAAGTCTGACAGTATTATCTCCAATTAGATAGCAGAAAAACAGAAGTAGAACTGTGGCTTTAAGTGTTAGAGCACTAGGCTTGAGCAAAAGAGCTCAGAGACAGCACCCTAGGGCTGAGTTCAAGCCCCTTGACCTACCAAAAAAAAAAAAAAATCAGTAGCCTTTCTGTATGCCAACAATGTGAAGATTGAGACCGAAATCAGGAAAGCAATTCCTTTTGTAATAGCCTTGAAGAACACACCAAGAAGTTAACTTAACCAACGATGTGAAGGACTTCTATGATTAAAACTTTAAAAATCTGAAAAAAGAAATTAAACCAGATTTAAGAACTTGGTTTGGATAAGTGCTCCTTGATTGGAAGATTAACACTGTGAAATGGCAATACTGTCCAAAGCTATTTTGCAAATTCAATGCAATACCCATCAAAATCCCAGAATTCTTCAATGGCATATAAAAAGCAATTCCAAAATTCATATGGAATAATAAAAGACCCCAACTAACAAGAATAATCCTTAGAGTAAGAACAGTATTGGAGAAATATCAATACCAAAACTTAAAAGTCTATTGCAAAACTATAATAATAAAAAAACAGTTTTGTATCAGCACAAGAATAGGCCTGAGGATCAATGGAAAAGAATAGAAGACCCATAAATGAACCCATAGACATATAGCCACTTAATATTTGATAAGGGAGCCAAAAACACAGGATGGAAGAAAGACAGCCTCTTCAGAAAATGTTGCTGGCAGAATTGGCTATACACATGCAGAAACTAGATCTTTATATATCATCCCTCACCAGAGTCTTAATTTATCAGACCTCAATATTAAGACTAGATACCATGGAAGTACTACAGCAAGGGGTAATGAAAATACTAGGGCTCCTAGGCATGGGTCAAAACTTCCTAAGTGAAGATCCAGAATCATAGAAAATCAAAGAAAGCCTGGATGAATTGAGTTATATCAAACTAAGGAGATTCTGCATGAAGGATGTAGCTAGCAAGATTAATAGAAAACCTATAGAATAGGAGAAGATCTTTACTAGCTACACATCAAACTAGGGCCTCATGTCTAAAATACACTCAGAGCTCAAAAAAATTAAACTTCCCCAAAACAAACCTCAAAGAAACAACAATCCAATTAATAAATGGAATAAAGACAAGGAGATACTTCTCAGAAGAAATAAGACTGGTCCATAGACACATGAAAACATGTTTGACATCTCTGGCCATACAAGAAATGCAAGTCAAAACAACATTGGGATTCCATCTCGCCCCAATGAGAAAGTCCATTATCAAGAAAACTAACAATAACAAATGCTGGAGGGATGTGATCAAAAGGGAACCTTAGTACATTGTTGGTGGGAAAACAAACTTATTCAGTCACTCTGGAAGGCAGTATAGAGGTTCCTCAAAAGGTTAAACATAGAGCTTCCCCATGACCCAGTAACTGCTTGGCTTTGTCATTTAAAGCTGGCACTTACCACTTGAGCCACAAGTGCCTGACAAATCTATAAGACTATAAAGTCTTACTTGTTGGTAAAACTACTCTCCCATGGTTAAGTATCTAATGAACTTTACTGTTGTATTTTCAATACCTGTCCAATGCCTTCTCATTCTCATAGCATCCAAATCACATCCATTCAATGCTACAAGTCTTCCTGCTGGTTTTCATTGAGCTTTCTGATGTTCCCATGAGGTATCCTAGAGTATTAAGATGTTATTGTTAGCAGCACTGGAGAGGAAGATTCTGTCATTTCTGAAATACTTCCAGATACTTTAAAGCAACACTGCTATTTCCCCAAGATGAAGTCAGAGAATGGTTTTTAGTAATAATTTTATAAAACATCTTACAATTTTATTTATTTTTACTTTAAGAAGATTTGGAAATGTGATCTTAACTCTTTTTTAATTAGATCTTTAAAAAAATGCTTGCCATTTTATAACTACTTTTACTCTACAATATCGAGCCAGGATTCTAAAATGGGAGGCTTAATATTTCTCAGATTCATCCAGAATCTCTTAGGGATGGCATGGGAAAGATAGGGGAAGGCGGGTGACAGTAGTCCTGGAGCCATGGTGCTGATGAAAAATCACGGCTTCTTCTCAGTTTTTCCCCATGAGTGCTATAAAGTGCTCAGCACTTCCTCTATAGGCTTTTAGAATCCTGACACAAATCTGACAAAATTTTTACTATTATTTTCATAGTAGTTTTCCTATTCATATAGGCTGAGATAATTCTACACTAGCTGTGTGATCTAGGAAAGGAAGATTAAGTTTTTTATGTGAACTGTAAAGAGTAACAATATATTCTTCATGAAGCTACAACTATATATTTTATAGAGAAAGCCAGTATACATGTAACTTTTAGGTATTACTTTTGTAAGATCATCTGTATTCTCCCAGTGTGTTATTCACACCATTCTGGTAAGTAACATGATTAATATCTTCAAAGTGTTTAGAGACTCAATTCGACATTGAGGACATCTAGATCATTATAACTGACATATTGACATGTTTGACACATTGCTTAGTATCATGGCATATGTAGTATTGTGGTATACTTATGTTGAAGTGTATGAAACTTCTTCTTTGTTGTAATAATTTAAGCCATATGTATTGAATAGTAGTTTATCAAAGCATAAAGTGCCAGAGTATCTTGATTAAAAATAAACCAATTAGAAGAACACATTAATTATTTACTATCCTCATCATCCCAAGGTTTGTATCCCAGTGAAACCTGTTGTAGTTCATGAAGTAATTTTGTCTTACAAATCTTGCCATAAAGCTCTAGAAGAGCTTTCAACTTGAGAACAATATTTCCCTCATTATATTTTCTATGGTGGATGAAGAAGTTATGGAATGAGTGAAAAATATAGCTTGAAATACTTGTTTGCCTGTTTATTTGTTTTGCCAGTCCTGGGGCCTGATTACAGAACTTGGTGCTGTCTATGAGATTTTTCACTCAAGAATATCACTCTACCACTTGAGCCATAGCTCCACTTCCATCTTTTGGTGGTTAATTGGATGGAGCCTTATGCACTTTTCCGGCTTGGCTGGCTTTCAAACATAATCCTCAGACCTCAGTCTCCTGAGTAATTTCAATTTATAGGCTTGAGGCACAAGTACCCATACCTAAACCATGTGTGTGTGTACATATATACATACATATATACATATATATTCCATTTCAGTTTTCTTAAAAGTTTGTGCTGCCCATATCCTTATGGAGCACTTGGGGACATTTTCAGAAGGCTCAGTGAGCTGAAAGAAGTGACAATAGGAAGTTTGGAAGGCTGTATTCTTTACTATTTGTGTGCATGGTAATTTCAGAGAAGTGCTATAACCTTGTTTTGTATTTCTATGCAGCCTGACTCGTTTCATTTTTGGTTTCCTGGTTCATTATGTGATCATCATTCCATATGGCACTGCTATCTTCCAGCTCATATTTTCATCAACCAGCACTCGCTTGTTGCCCATTTAATGATGTAGAAATCTAAATTCATGGTTGGCAGTTTCAGATGTTAAAACACCACTGCAAATTTACCTAAAGAAAATAAGCAAAAGAACAACTTTTTTTTCCCCGTTCAGAGCAAAATGAGTCCTTATGCTAAGGAAGAATTCTTGATCTCTTCAGCTCCCATTCATTACAAAAAGCATCACCCAGTTAGAGAATGCCTAATGTAAGAATTGTAGTCTCCTTAGCCTTCCACGCATTGATCTCAAATCAAGGAAGAATACGTTTTCATCCCAATCACTTATGTTGGGTTTAACCAATCAGCCACAAACCTGCATTTACATTAGGATTCATTTAGGAAAGAGAGTAAAGTAAAATAAACAACTACTTGGTGTTTTTTTTTTTTTTTTCAGATATCCTAGAGCATTGCCCTCCCATTTAAAAAATCTAAAATCTAAATTCTCTGAGATGCATGCACAAATATGCACAGGCACAGGCTAGATGATCTTGTAAAGAAACAGCAGATTCTAACACATGAGTGTAGTTACTTCTGTGGGTTACTGGCAACCCAGCCCCACATCAGGCTGTGGTACTCAGACTCACTGAGCAGTCCACCAAGCCCATGAATCTTGAGATAAGCAGCCTGGATGAAGACCTGCAGCAATGGGACTACTGCTCATTGTCTTTGAAACAATTACCAAAGAGGTGACAGTTAGCATCCTTCTCAGAGAGAGGAAGCTTGCCCAGTTTTGTTGGCAGGTTGACAAGATACTCTGATAACTCCTCAGTGGTGCCTTTTCAGAAGCAGGTGGATATGGCTTCTGTAAATTGGCTTCCTATCTTAGCTTTCTCATTACTTCTTTCTGGGAATTGGTCTTTTTCACACAGTAGGTTCCCTTACTTGGCATGTTTTAATGTTTGTGCTAGCTCATTAGGGGTAGGAAGAATATTAAAAATCGATTTGCATTTCTTCACTGAATATCTCCCTGAACTGTTCAGGATAGTCAGGGAAACTCACTGATGAAGTTGACTAGCTACTAAGTAAAGGGCAATCTGTTTTCGTGACACACTTGTTTCATTAAATCAGGAGAGGCCAGGTATTTTCACAAAGGGCTCTACTCAAAAGTAAGTTAGTGGTTAAAAATGAAAACTTCATATATCCTGACTTGACTGGAATAGACTTTTTGAAGCCATTACTGGTTCTTTTTAAGGATTTTTAAAATAACATTAGTGACACACAGCTTATGTTCTATGAGTTCATGATATAAAACTTTGCTTTTATATACCCTAATTGCTGGAATGTTTCACAATATATAAAATAGTATGTGTATATTGATTAAAAATAAAAAAAAACAGTCTCTATCAAGCATAACTGGGCAGAGGAGTTTTCAAGTTCTTCTTCTAGCATTGACTTGCTAAAGAATCTGCTTTCCATATCTGGAGAGCAAGTAACTGTCCCTTTCCTTGCAACTTGGCTTCAGGTTTTGTTATGTTTGAGGAAATAACTGAATGCAGGACCCTGAAGTCCCCAGGTAAATAAGAATGACAAATAACAAAACCAGACATGGTGTCTCATGTCTGTAATACTACCAATTTGGAAGGCTGAAATTGAGAGGATTGACTTTTCAAGTCAGCTCAATCAAAGGTCTTTTTTTTTTTTTAAACAAAACAAAACAAAACCAAAAAACCAATAGCTAGGCATGGTAGTGCTCACCTGCAATCCATGCTGAGACTGAGATGGAGAGTAGCCCAGTTCCAGGAGTTTCAGGAGGTTCATGATATGGCTTCCCAATGGAAAGAAAGAAGCTAGGTGTGGTAGCACATGCATGGCATTCTCAAAGATGACAGAAAGCATAAAATAAGATCATAGTCCAGCTACATGCCTGCGCAAAATTGAAGACCCTATCTGAAAAGGAAACAGTGCAAAAAGAAGGGAGACTCTGGAAGTATAGCTCATCAGTACAATGCCTGTCTATCAAGTGCAAGGCCTTGAGTTCAAAGCCTACTACTGCTGAAGAAAATGATCTTTATCCACCAAATACATTAACCACAAAGCTAGAAGACATTGTTCTTTCTTCCCATTTCATGCATCTTGCATCTTAATTTAAAAACATTTATTGAAAGAAAAAAATAAAAAGGAAAACAATCCTTTCTGTATGGAAGACACAAGGCTGCTAATGGTGAATATAATTTGCTCCTCAAAAGTATGGCTCAATGTTATGGAGTGACTGTCTGAGAAATGAAATGTCATATGCTTGGAGAACTTGTTCTTTTGAATATAAGCAAATTATATGGGGTGTGGGTAGGAGACAACAGCAGACGGAGAGCCCCAAGTGTGGGTGTTCACAGTTTGGTAGGAGCTGGATGTTCAAGAAGGATCCCACAGCAGTGAACAATGATATTCTCCTTGCGCACCCGAAAAGGGCATTTTCCATTTCATGTATCATTTATAAACTCTCAGTAATCATGTCAGAGCCACTCCTAAGCATAATGGGATCTTACAAAAAGCAAGAAGAAGAAGTATAAGTAGACAAGTTCACTATTTTCTGTTGGATTACTAGTTTTCTAGGTCACATGGTATCTGTGAGTAGGGAGAAAAGGGCCTTCACAACAGTAAAAAGAATGACACATCAGTAGGAGTTTGAATGCTCCATCTTATAGTTGATGTGTTTCATAGTCTTAGACTAAGACACATGCAGAACTGTATCTCCTTCTACTAGTTTTGCAGTAAAAGGCCAGCAGGAGCTTTTATATTTCCAGCAGTGTGCACAGATGAAAACTGCTTCATTGTTGTCTGTCTGGTTAAATGTGTGAACCTCACTTCTCAGTCTTTTCTACAATGTCTCTGCACCAGTTGGAAGCCTTCATCTCCAGGCCTCCCTGTTAGTTCCTTGCTGAAAGTAGACTTATCTCATGTTTGCAGAGCATTTCATTGGCTTCTTCTAGGTACAAAGTAGGAAGTAACATTCTTGTTCATTCTCAGCCATTTCCTTGGGAAACTAAGTCTTCTTTGCTTACTTGTAAGGTGTAATATAAGCAACTGTTTAAAGCACACCTTTCATGCTGGGGGTGTAGCTCAGTAGTAGGAAAGTTTCATTGCATGTGCACTGCCTTGGGTTACACTGCTAGCACTGCAAATCGAGCAGACAAACATCATCAAGTAAAACTTCTCCCTTTTCCTTGATATTGGAGCATTCCCTTTCCAGGTCATGGCACATGCTGTGTAAACTAAATGACTTTTTACCCTGAAGATTTCATAATGATCTAATGTTCAGTGGATGTTATTTATACTGAAAATAATAATTTCTTGATTTTATTTCTGCCACAGATTAGTAATAACTTATATTTAAACATGTAGTTAATACAGAATAGTGTTGGGGAGGGAGGAGCTTGTACAATGGCTTGAACAAAAGGCCTCATTTTCTCAGCTTCCTTGCTCCTAGCTGGTGTTCTACCAGATGGGCTGTGCTTCCAGCCTGATATTTTTCTGGTTAATTAGAGGTAAAGTCTTGTGTATTCTTCTGCCTGGGCTAGTTTTGTACTTCCACTTTTCAGATCTCAGCCTTCTGAATAGCTAACATTAATTACAGACATGAGCGACTAGTGCCCAGCTTCAGAATGATGTACATTTGAAAGTGAGAAGTTGTGGTCAGAGGCAGACCATGCATTCTCTACTGAGGAATTATCTCATACACCATCATGTTTTGATATTTGTGTACCCTGTGGTATACCTCCTTAGTTTGACATTACAGAGTTCAAGAAACTTGGAACATTTGACTTATGTTAATCAAAATGATACTGAGATGTAAGAACCATATGGATATTTTTCTTATGATGAAGAAGGATTCCCAGGAGGTCACTTAGCTATAGTTACTTGAGTGAGTAAAGAGGGAAGCTGGGAGGACTATTTCTCCAAATCTGTGTTGAACTTACAGATTCCAATGTTTTTAATGTCCATATTGTACTATTGACTTATAACAAGATTATGAGAAACTGAAACTAAGTGTTTATTACAAATCTTGATGATAAGTGAACTCTCCCTAGCCTATTAGAACACAAGAATTCTTTGCTTCCAAGAGCAGAGCTTTCCATGTCTCCTTGTTCTATGGCATTTGGTTATAATGGTTTTACTTTTTATCCCATGAAGTCTTTTCTTATACTTGTTTTATCATACAGTATATTTATCCAGTAAAAAATGATGAAGGGAATAAAATAAAGCAAAATATTATGTCTTCCCTATCTCTAAAGGGGTTGATTAAAATATATTCGAAAATGAAAGATAGAGGATGCTGTGTCACAACTTAGAATTTTACTAGTTAATTTCATCCTAAGTTCATTCATGTATTCATTGTAGTTTACTACATGCCAGACATTGTGCTAAGCCCTGAGGACACTTAACGAACATACAATGCTTTAACCTCTGTTAAACTGACTTAGTAGGACTGGTAAAAAATAAACACTCTCTTAGGAAATGAATAAGGGATAGCAAAGGTGGTGTTAAGTTGGGTAGGTGTCTGTCTACTTTAGTGATAATGTTTAAATGTGTGACATTTAAACTAGTCCTCTTGTTTGAGAGTGATCCAAGTATTCAGAGAGCTGGGCGAATCACATTTGATACAGAGAGAAAGAAACAGTAAGTAGAAGCAGGAAGGAATGACTGTGGCCTGGACAAAAACAAAGCTGTGGGCCAGCCAGACTGAAGCTGGCTAGTGATAGATTATGAAGGATTGTAGATGAGGATTTGGAATTCAAGTAGGTGTCCTCTTTCAGGAGGACCAACAGGATTTGTTCAATGAGTACATAATCCATCAAAGTGTACTGATATCTGAGCCACATTTTCCATATTCCATTTTCTATAACAATTTATAAGATCATGAAGAGCTATATAAAGTATTCTTTTTTTTTCTCAGTCAATCAGGCTAGGAGTTTTTATTTAGCTGTGCACAGCGTCTGCTCTCTACCATCAGGATGGTAAAGAACAGCAATGAGCCACTGCAGGGCTGGGTTTTTAAAGGTAGAAGCTGTGCCTTCTGCACTAGTTGGTCATGTAGCACAGACGCAGGGGATCAATGCAGGGGGTCAGAGCAAGTCACAAACAGGTTAAGCAAGCCATTTACGGAAGCAGAATTTGGTGGTCAGGCTGACCTAGTATCAACTTTATTTTAACAATCATTACCATGTTTCTCTAATATCAACTAAACAAGCATACACTGGCTAAAACAATCCAGTATGAAATATTCTGAATATCTCAGTATACTCAATAGAGTATTTTTCTAATGTACAATTCACAGTAAACCAGGATAAAATGTTCCACTGGGATTTTTTTTCTTTACTGTAACCATGTTATTTATCTAGTGGTTCTAGATCATGTATTTTAAGGGTCAATTATAAGACTTTATAAGGAGTTCCAACAAAGATATGCGATACATTATTTCTAGAATTAGTGTTTATTTTTAAAAATTGGGCCAGATTTTCTCCATCATTAGTCTATTTAAATTTCTCTCATTCTCCCCGATTCCACAAAGATTATCACAAATAGTTAATGATTGAACATGTAAGACAGTTCAATGCTCAGTAATATAATTTACTTTACTTACAGCAAAAAAAAATTCTTTCTTCTTCTCAACAAATATACTAGGACTGTTTCAGTTTATTATGTTTTAATTTTGGAGGTCCTATTCCTTAAAATAAAGAACATAATAAAACAGAAAAGGGAGGCATACAGAAGAGTATTTACCCGATTTTATTCCTTTTATTTTTTTTCCTTTTTAAAACTACAGTTATTATTTTAAGTAATTGTGCAAAGGATTATCATTTAACAAAGTAGTTTATGAATATAATATACCTGGATCAATGTCATCCCTTTCAACATTCTTACCCAGCCTTTCCCTACCTACCCTTCCCTCTCTTCTTGGTTTTGTAGGATGTATATTGGATTCTTGTCTGCATTTCTCCCTTTTCTCATCTTCATTCATTTACTACTTTCCCTTTGACCTCACCCACCCCTTTCCATCATCTGCTTCCTGTTTTTGTTTGTTTGGTTTGGTTTGGTTTGTGCTGGACTTTGATTTTGGTTCTCTAATGAATTACACTATTTGAGATTTCCCTTGCTGTCATTTAGCAACTTCAATTCATGTGTCCATTCTGGTAGGTCACCACCCTGAGTCTACTCTTTTTCCTTCCATGTTGCTTTAAGCATAGCTAACATATGATACTAAACCAAATTCTCTGAAATACATCAGTTAGTGCTTTCAATAGAAATATTTTAGCCAATAAAAATAATTTCTGAATGTATTTCCAATATCTTTAGACAAACCCAAGGAAAACAGATATTCATTCCCTTTATCAACAACCTATGCCCATAATGTAAGAGAATTAGGAGGAACAAAGTCTGCACGTCTCTTAATTATTGCTATAAGTCTGTTGGATCCATCTTACATGCCTACACCACCTGGAGCCTACATGGTTACAAGCCTTATCTATCCTTGACTTTCTTTAACTAAGATCTCCGATACAGATCTTAGCTCTCACAGAAATGAAGAACAAACAAGGCCAGAATAAGTCATGTAAATGACTAGGCCACCAGTTCACCTGGCCCCCGTTATCTGTAAAATGAAGAATTTAGAAAAATCATATCTGAAGCAAGCTTCTTCCAGCTATAATACACTGGGAAAAAATTTCTTCCTCCCGAATAGACAGTTTGATCTTCTTTGTGATGCTTGAAGCACAGATATAATTTTTTTCTTCAGCAATTTTGTGTGTAGCTTTTACATAAAGCATTAGAAAATTGGTTCAATTTTCTTTGAAATTTTCAAAGAACTTTAAAAATACGTTCAATTTGCCAGTTAATATCCCTTCTATGCCATTTGGAGGCAGCAGTATGTTAGATGTTTAAAATTATCTAAATGTAGGTGGTCAGTCCTGGAATAGTTTCCTGATTGATGATTTCTATCAAACCACATTTGGGCTTTCTTGAAGCCAGATAGAATATGTGGAAAAACACTCATTAGCCCTTCTACTTTGTACAGTTTGGCCAATTAATTTTATGACTGCAAATTTTCTATGTATGTAGTTTGGACTTTTAAAACTTTGCAAAATCTTAGGTATACCTATGAAGAAATAGTACTAATTCCTTTTGAGATTTTGCTTTCTTTTCAAATGGAAAACTCTCATTTTATCCAGAAATTGTACACAGAAGTTTCTACTAACACAATTTCAAAAGAAGGAAACATGATCTCTCTCTCTCTCTTTCTCTCATTTATTTATTTATTTATTTATTTATTTATTTATTTATTTATTTATTATTACTATTATTTTTTGGCCAGTCCTAGGCCATGAACTCAGGGCCTGAGCTTCATTTTTGCTCAAGGCTAGCACTCTGCCACTTGAACCACAGCACCACTTCTGGCCATTTTCTGTATATGTGGTGCTGTGGAATCAAACCCAGGGCCTCATGTATACGAGGCAAGCACTCTTGCCACTAGGCCATATTCCCAGGCCCTCTCTTTCTCTCTTTCTATATCTTTCTAGCCCAAAGGAGTAAGAAAAAATAATGTTCACAGAATGTATATCAGATAAAGCAAACATAGAAATAAAAATCTCATGATATTTCAGCCTTTTTGATTTATGGAGTGTTTGATTAAATATCAATTGTCACTGAGGCTATTGCTCATATGGAACAAATAGTAAGGCAAAGCCAAAAGAAAACATATAATCTTTTCAATTTTTAACTAGTCTTGGAAGAAAGGTATTAGAGCAGTTGGAGACTGTACAGGGCTGAATTATGGTAATACAGGAAGCAGGAAGATGGCAAAGAAGAGAGATGATGACATCTATTTTCCTTTGTGCTTCTGTTCATCACATGCTCTTTATTTTGTTTAGATGTGTACTTATCTCCTCAATCTGCAATAGTCAGCTTTGTTTATTAAATTTTCAAGTAAAGTAATGTGAAGGTGTTTGCTCACTCTTTTTGAAATTTAATTTAATTTTAATTTTTGTCAGTCCTGGAGCTTGTACTCAGGGACTGAGCCCTGAGCACTTTCCCTGGCTTCTTTTTGCTCAAGGTTAACACTCTACCATTTGAGCCACAGTGCCATTTTTGGCTTTTTCTGTTTATGTGGTGCTGAGGAATCGAACCCTAGGCTTTATGCATGCAGGAGAAGTATTCTACTGCTAAGCTATATTCCCAGACCCTTATTTTATTTTATTTTATTCAGTCTTGATCACAACTTGATTTCTAGTAACAGATGATACTGAAATAAAATATAAAGGTTATTTCAGTCCATTTAATGGGGTAAAATGACTAATGGGTTTACTGTTTTAATTGTTCTAGGACACAAATAGATGTTTGTACTTGAATGAGCTTGGAGATTCTGATCTGCATTTTCATACCTATGAACAGAAACAGATGTATTTACTTCTGCTTTGCTCATGAAGAAGAGAAAATTAAATGATACAATGTATACACATATTGAAACATTACCTGGTCCCCCAAGAAAATGTAAATTTTATGTTTCACCTTGTTAAAATAACATTTAAAAGCAGTACAATTTATTTTATTTTTAATTTTTATTTTTTGGCCAGTCCTGGAGCTTGGACTCAGGGCCTGAGCACTGTTCCTGGCTTTTTTTTGCACAAGGCTAGCACTCTGCCACTTGAGCTACAGCGCCACTTCTGGCCATTTTCTATATATGTGGTGCTGGGGAATCGAACCCAGGGCTTCACGTATATGAGGCAAGCACTCTTGCCACCAGGCCATATTCCCAGCCCCTAAAAACAGTACAATTTAAAAATTCAATAAAATTTAATAATTGTTCATGTCTAACTCTTTGAAAAACCTAGATGTCATACATGTTTTCTTTTGACATGAAGTAAGATATGCCATCCTCAAATTGTGTGTGTGTTAGTGTGTAGGTGTGCATATCACCACCCACAATGAAAACATCTAAAGCCCTTCTTTTACAACCCCATTTCCTCCAAGGCAGAAAGCTGAAAAACTGAGAGAAGAATTCCTATCCTAACACTCAGTCCACAGCATTTCCTCTTCCTACCGCGACACACGTTGTCGAACTTTTTCTTCATTAGCTGGCTGTGAACTCAATGTATGATTTGTCATTCTCCTAATTCCCCAAGAAGGAAAAGAGATGCCCTTAGCTGATTTAATAAGGAAGGATCCGCATCTGTTGAGGAAGAGTAGTTAAGGTTGCTACTTTCATGCCATCATCAATCCCTGTATTCTGCCAAAATGTAGCACTGAGGGATGCTCTGAAATGATGGGTGGAGCCATACCGTCTGTGACGACAGCCTGTAATTCAAATAGGGAAGTGATCCTTTTATTTTGAGAAGTAAAACGTGTTAGTCTTTTGTTCAATGTGGACTGGTGCTTCTTTACTGGTGCTTCTCACATTTAACTGTTGTGAAAACTTATATCAAGGTTTCTCCATAACTCATTTTCACATTTTCTCCCACGAAGCATCTGTTGCACACAGGTGCTTTTGAACATGCTATTTTCCTCTTCCTTTTGTCCAGGAATAGTTAGTGTTACATTTGTTGGGACCACTGGTGTGACATTTTTGTGGCATGACAAGCATGGTGTCTTGCCACAGTGAGAAACTCAGGGTCTTGTAATCTAGCTGTATAGCATTTTCTTGATGTTTAGGCTGATGACTGCGGATCTGATAGAAGGTGTAATGAAGGGCATGCCTTTCATAAATTGGGTTATCTGAGAAGGATTCTGAATGTAGCAGATCTCTCATGATTTTCTACAATTATAAAAAAAATCTAGTCCTGGCCAAATAATATAATGCATTATGAAAAAAATAAATGCAACTCAATACTTGCTTTCTTATTCTATTTTGCAACACCAAAGAACACACGGGATATGAGATATTCATTCCTTAATGTGTAGGTATTTAAACAATTTGAAGACTTAATCATATGATTTCAGACTGGAAACTAGGATCTCCTAGCATGTAACGAAAGAAAAGTCAGTTCCTTCTGGAATACAAGATTAGAAATATGCCTGAGTTGGTAGCAGGTTGACAAAGTAACAAGGTGAAGCTAACCAGGGCAGGGTATGCCATTTTCATATCGTAAAGAATTCACCCCAACCATTAAGGATGTCAGAAACTATAGCAAGCAAGTCCTTAGAGAGGAAATTTGTGAGGACATTCTCTGCTTTCTGAGCACATCTTGCTAAATTGCACACATCTTTATAATCTATGATACAAATGTCAAACATGTTACCCTCTCCCACTTCCTGGCATCTGGCATTTGGAAATGCCTGTCCCACAATGAAAATAAATAAATAAATACAGTGTACACTGACAGATCTGAGAGAAGAGGAGCTATGAAAAGGGGATGAAGTAAGGCACTCTCTAGAATATAAAGTATTTAAGTTTCCTCTCCATTGTGAAGAAATCCATATGCAGAAAAATGATGCTGTACATATTTTTTCCCCAGCTACGACTAAGCTATGTATGATCAGGTCACAGATATATCAAAGAGGAATAATTCACAGCTCTGAAAAGACACATTTTTAATTTAATTATTTGAAGCCCTACTTGCAAATTATGAAATAATTGTTTAGATTTGAGAGAAAGATTTCATTGACAAATAAGAAGCTCAAAAGTAGAAGTTGTCCTTTGGTTTACTTTTGAACACTTGGAAAATCATAAGTATCTTGAATTATTGCTCTAAAGTTGACAATTAGGAGAACCAATATTAAATAGATTGCACCTGGTTAAAACTGCTATTGAATTTTTTTTTTTTTTTTTGCCAGTCCTGGGCTTGGACTCAGGGCCTGAGCACTGTCCCTGGCTTCTTTTTGCTCAAGGCTAGAACTCTACCACTTGAGCCACTGCGCCACTTCTGGCCATTTTCTATATATGTGGTGCTGGGGAATTGAACCCAGGGCTTCATGTATACGAGGCAAGCACTCTTGCCATTAGACCATATTCTCAGCCCCTGATACTGAATTTTTGTGGACTTATTTTAAATTAATGTAAGCTGACATTGTTTCTTTATCTCTTTAATCTTTCTTTTTTAATCCTATCTCAAGGTATACTTGTGATACACGACTATAATCACAATGATGTAGGGACAGGAGGATCTCAAGTTCAAAGTCAGACTGAGCTCCATAATGAGTCCCTGTCTAAAAAAATAAATAAAATAAATATAGAAATTCCATCTCATATTTTAATTGCTTGGCTAATAATGTAAAAACAAAAAAAGGTGAAGAATTCTGTTCCTTAAAAAAAAAAAACTACATCTAGGTGTAGATTCTATTGACAGTCATTAACTTGTGAAATGTAAGTGCTATGATTTTGTATTTTCCAGTTATTGCTTCCACTGAGGATACATGACAATTTAGTGAACCAATGAATCTGCTCATTAGGAGGCCTGGTGTACTTCAGAAACATAAAGACCATGACTCAGAGAAGCAGGTGGCAGAGAACAGGAAGTATCCTGGCCAGCTGTAGGAGAGCCTGGTGTTGGCATCTATCCAGAGCTTAACTTCAAAGCAGCCTCCTGGGCATGGTACAGGGCAGGCTCTCCTTACCATGTAAATTTTGAGTGGGCAAGCCACAGATGACCTAGGAAAGTCTACCTCCTCCTTCTATTTCCCCTTCCCACTTTAAGTCCCCTTCTGATAGCAGTAACCATCCCTGCTGGAAGATGTTTCTTCTGACTTATGGTGCTGTGCTGAGCTCATGTCTGCAGCCACTGTCATATCAGTGGTAGAAGGAACTCTGGGAATTGGTGGCCTTCTTCTCACAGTGGGGAAGGAGGGGGTTTGCAAATAGTAGACAGGGACCTGAAGAGAGATGTGATCCTGATTCTGGAACTTAAATTGCAAATAGTCAATGAACCTTCCCCCTTGCCACAAGGTACCAGTTGCTATTACACACTGGTGTGTGTGTGTGTGTGTGTGTGTGTGTGTGTGTGTCTGTGTCTGTGTCTGTGTCTGTGTCTGTGTCTGTGTCTGTGTCTGTGTGTGTATGTGTAACACCAATACAGCCAAGACAGACCCTGCCCTCACAGAGCTTCCAGATTGATCATGTACAGCACAGTTAAGCTGAATTTGATCTGGCATAGCAATGACTATACCATATGGTAAAGAGAAAAATCCATACAGAGCATGCAGTCTAGTGTCGGGCTCATGGCAGCCACTCGTTATCATTTCTTTCCTTTTCTCCCTTTCCTCCCTACCAAATCTGAAACTTAATAGTCTACATAGAAACTCTCAAGAAACAATAGACAGATGGTCAGCATCAGATACCTTGTATATAATATAATCATTGCTCTGACACCTTCATTATTATCTTCTACTCTCCTTTATTCTGCTGCAGATTTGCTTTTGGTGATGATTTCATTTCTCCTCCATCATTGTCCTTGATGTTCTTTTTAACCCAACTCTACCCACACACCATATGCTAGATGGTGTTGATATAGATGAAAGGCACTAAGATTTGTTTTGCATCCTGCACCTGCCCAGGACTGGACCTGCCTATATATAGAGAAAAATGAGCACAAGGAATTTTTGATATGTTAAGTTGAGATTACAAACAGTCCTTTTGCTCTATTTGGAAGTGCACCAGTGGTGTTCATAGACAGGCATGGCCATGCTTTCAAATCCCTGAGCACATATGGACTGAGTCCTTGTCCCACCATGTGTGATTATTCCAGGCTGCTTTAGATTCTGAGGGCTTTGTTCAAGGCAAGCCTGAGAGACACAGAGGGGAAGAGGGGAGGGAGGGGGCTCCTGGGGCTGCCTTTATATGCTCCATGTTCAACTGACTTGTTTCACAACCACTATATCATATGCAAGCTATGACAAGTCCAGAACAAATAGAAGCCTACATATCCTTATCTTTAAAATAGAATGCAAGTATTAAAGCTTCTTATATTATTATACTCAGTTCAATAAATAATGCTTAGCTTTGCTGCCGTCAAAAGTCTGCTATTCCAACCTAGCTGTTATCATATCCCATTGAGCTTCAAGACAAATGAAGGATGAAAATCCAACCAGGGCTTTTAACTCCTTTTGGGTTTATAGCATCTTCCCTAAAGCCAGCCATGACAATATGGTGTCATGCCTATAAATTATTTGCTTCCTCCTATCCCAAGGTACTTTGCTCTATGTTACTTTAATTTTTACTGTGTGTCTCAGTTTCAATACTTGCATTTTCCCCGAATTCACGTGCCGGAATCCTAACCTGTAAAGTGTGAATGGGGCCTTTAGAAGGCTCTGTTCTCAGTGGTCCATGGGAACTCAGTCCTCCTTTCTGCCATGTGAAGTGAGAGGGACCAGAGCCTCTATAGGAAGATGGCCTTTCCAGACACTGGTCTAGCAATTTGATCTTGGAATTGCCAGCTTCTAGATGTGAGCAATCAATTCCTATTGTTATTTAAAGACATTTTGTTCTGGCAGCTGGAATAAACTAAAGAAATATATCTTCATCCCTCCACCCCTCAATCCCTGGTAGATGATAAATTCCATGATAGTGATTTTGTATATTATATTCATTGAGGTTTCCTTATTAGCCAGTGCATGATTTGCCACTGTAGTTCTTGTGAAGATCCATGTCAAGTAAAGCATTTAGCCATGTGATTAAGCAAGAAAATATCTGTAAGTCATAGCAGACACCCCGTGTTTCTCCTTATGCATTTAGAATCACAGGGAGCTTTTACTCTGATGCTATTCAGCTGCAACAGAAGTGAACTTCAAATTCCAGGACACGGCTATGTGAGAATCTCCCAGAGGACAAGTTGCTAAATCGCTTTTAGAAAGTTACAAAAAAAGAAATCAAGTTCACTGTGTCAAAAACAATGCACAAAGCTTGCATATCAAGTTGGGCCACTGCTGTGTCAGAGCAGTATTTCCATGTGACTAGTTACCAGACACCAACATCAGGACCATCCGGGACACATGCTGGATGGTCACTTTGTCCACATTGCTCATGTTCAAACATTACATCATCAGTGACAGCAGTGTTCTGTGTCAACAGTTGTCAGAAGCATGTATCAAGTGCCCAGGTTGTACTCCCAAGAGGGTCAGGAACTGAAGCAAGAAATCACACTGACTGTCTCAGGGACATAGATTGAATTAATATAAGGTTACTGGCTATGACTGAATGACTGAATATGAAGTTGGATGCTGTTACTCAGAGAGTTGGGTGGTTGAGTAATGATCACAGCTTACTATGGTTTATAAGACAGTAAGGCTTCAGCTAGATGTATTGGAATTGTGTAAGCTGGAAAATGTAGATAGCCATGACTGAGGAGGACAAGTTCAGTTTGATGATACTTTCACTTTTATTTATCCTGTGGTATAGATCCATAAGAGAAAGCCTCCATTTCAAAGAAAAATCTACAACAGTAGCGTGTTATATATATCAACATACCCAAACACTCAACTATAACTGAGTCACAAATATGGTCATGAATTTTATACAGAAATCATGGGATCCAACCTGACTGACTGGCATAATTAACTTCATTTTAATGATGGAAAAAAAGACTAAATATTTTTATTTACTATTACTACTTAATTTTATTTATAAGAGACTTCATCAAAGGGATAAAATATAAAAAAGAAAGGATATTATCAACACATAACTTGATATTTTAGTGTGTTGAAACCTACTAGAAGTTATCTGCTGGGTGGAGATTTAGGCCAATGCCATTAAAATCCATAAGTTTGGGCTGCGAATATAGCCTAGTGGTAGAGTACTTACCTCACATACAAGAAACCCCAGGTTCACTTTCTCAGCACTACATATATAGAAAAAGCTGGAAGTGGTGCTGTGGCTTAAGTGGTAGAGTGCTAGCCTTGAGCAAAGAGGAGCCAGAGACAGTGCTCAGGACCTGAGTTCAAGGCCCAGGACTGGCAAAACAAAAACAAACAAACAAAAAATAAATAAGATCCATAGGTTCAAGTAAGATCAGCATCTCATACTACTGTTTTCAATTATGTAATAGTCAAATAAGATAAAATGTTATTCTTGAAAGTAGAAATTTTCCTTTATGAGTTGTTGAATTTACTTAAAGTCACTTTGTGATTTCTAACACAGAAAAGCACTAATCATCTGAGAAATAAAAGAGTTAATTACTTTGTTCTATGTCTTTTACCAAATATATGAAACTAGGGTTTTTTTCCCCGTAACTCTGTCAACTTACCTATGTCAGAGTCATTATGCTTGTCATACATTCCCAAGATATTTAAACTTTCTTATTACATAAAATGTTATTTTATGTAATTATTTTCTCCTTTCACCATCAACTATGGATGACAGTGATTGATGAATTTTTTCATCTGTTAGCCTCTGTTGGAGTTTCTGACTCAATAATGTGTTTGCACACTTTGGGAACAAATTCTGATCTTTTGTTTTTTTCATTTATTTCTGGCTAGTATGAATATTTGTACAGAGTTTTAGCAGGTGAACAGAATGACCACGGATTTTGTATGGGCCTTCTCTTTATTCTGAAGCAAAGTGATTTAAACAGTTGATAACTTCCAATAAGGCCAGCATTAGTGTACCTCTCTGTGAGATACTAAGGGAGTCATGATGTATGAAATGGAAAACTTTTTGTCTTAAAGATGCATTTGAATAACATGCACATGGTGTTCAGGTAGTGCACAGGATACTAAAGAGTTAAAGGGAGCAATTATTCAAAGAAAGATACTGTTATCCAAATCTTAATGCACGTTTGAGAAAACTTTGGCAATCATTATCCTCATCAGATAATGAAATCAAGTTGAATGTGGTGGCAATGTCCCAAATCCCAGCATTCAGGAAGACTTGGGAGACCATCAGTAGGTTGAGACCAGCCTGGAATTCATAGGGAGATCCTGTCTCCCAAAAGACAGAAACAGAAGGAAACCAATAAAGCCAATTACCAGAGGTGGTGTAGAGAGATTATGAGGGACAAGCTACATGAAGCTTGCAGATCACAGTGCATTGCCACCAGAATTCTTGAAAAACAATGAAGGAAGTCAAAGCAAAAATAAGTCCTATTGGCCAACCTGGTAATATTAGCTCTGGTTGCTTGGTGTTCTCTAGATTCTACCATGGATGGGTATATTTGTTACTTTTCTCATCATCTGACAGAAGCAAATGTAAGAGAGGAATAGACTTATTGTGGTTCATGGGTCCAGGGCGAATACTCTGTGTTTACTTGAGACATCTGTGTATTTCTGGGTTGTTGTTAAAGCATTATGGGGGACTAGGTATATGCCAGAGGTTACATAAGGATAGAAAAAACTAAGAGAAAGGACAATCATTTAGTATAAATCTTATTTGAAATTCCTACCTAATGAGTTTAGAATTTTAATATGTTCTCTGGCAGGAGGTTGCTTGTATCACGAGTGCTAACAATGACAACAGAGGTGGAATAATGGACGCATTCTGCAGACTTCCTGAAGTCTCATGTTTATTCCAACTCAAGTGAGGATGTCTTAGATTTGGGGTCAGTTTTTTCCCTTATATATCTACCATATTTTATGAATGGACCATTTCAGTGCAAATTTGAATCCTCTGTGCTACCATATAACGTAGGCTTATTGAGCAAGATGAGAATTATTCAAAAATAAATAAAAAATGGTTTCTCAACATATTGTGATCCTGTAGTATTGTTTTTAATATTGAGAAAAATAAGATTTTGTGTTGGACGAACTGTTGAAATTATGTGTCAGCAAGAGATTTTCTTATGAACCATGAAGAGAGATATCAAAATTCATACCCTCTAATTAAGCATTTTCTGGAAACATATTCCCTAACAGTCTGCAGTGCTTGTAAATTGTCTACTACTGCAGACAATAGAATTACATGTAAAACTAACTGGTTAACATAATCATTGTTAGTGCAAAGGAGATATTGTTATGAAAGTATCAGTTAAACCATGTTCCTAATACTGCCACTATTTTTCCTGCTGCAAGGCACAGATATACACAAAATGATTGTTAGTTACCTAAATAAGGTAAGGGCACAAGGAAAGAAAATATGATTTTATTATTATACCTCATATAAATTGATGTTTAAAAAGTAAACCATATTTTATATGCCATAGACTGGTTTATAATCTTAAAAGACCAAAACTTATCAGTGAAAAAAACCCAAAACTTGCATAATAATAGTGAAGCATTTTAATAATATGAATAATGCTTCTATTCTAAATAACTTGGTTTTGTTCATAGTTTTATCTCATATCTTGTATTTAATTTTTTCAAGCCAGGCAGACTTATAGGCATGTATTTTAAAATTCATTATAGTATTTAGCTTAATTGAATGGCAAGTGCACTTTGGTGTACCTGTACTGTTGTTATAGTATCTAAGGCTTAAAAAAAGTAGCAGTTTCTTGGAGTTAATTATCCTTTACGGGGATAATCACAATGCTGAAAAAAAGCTATTTGGTTTATATTAGGAAAACAATAGACATTCAAAGCTAGTGAGTTTAAAACTAGAAGCATATCACTAGAGCCCTAAAGCTAAAAAGAAACAAAAGTAGTATACCACAGGAAGAAAGGACAATAGAGAGGTTTGAGATGGAGATTCATTAACCCTCAGATATTATTATACAAAGGGGATTTTAGGCAATCTTCAAGAAAGGGCTCATTGCTTCATAAGCTCTAAAGATTTTCAAATGTGAAACTTTCCTGTAGTTTCTTCTTCACTTCAAGCCTTTGGAAAAAATACCTTCACTGTAGAGTAGAGAAGGTGATGCGTTGACTGCAATTATGTCAGAATAGATTCAGCTTTTGTAAGCTTGCAATTAACCTTTTCAATATTCTTTTCATGGTGCAAGAGACTCCTGAATTTCTTGTTTTCACCCACAACTTTAGCCCTTAATTTTGCTCAGTTGCTTTGTATTTTTTGTAGTTTTGAATATGTATAATCACATAATTAAATTAAAATCTGTAATTATGATGTCATTCTTTATAGAGAAAGCTTCTATTAAGCTTTGTAGCATGAAATGTCCTCAGTATACAGATGGTATTCAGAATCCTAGGAGATGACTTTTGTAATTTGTTCTTTTAAGAAATAATTGAATTTTTTTTCTATTAAAAAGCATCCTTTTATGTACCTTGTCAGGTCCATGTGCTCTCATTTTCCTCTTCCTAAGTAATAAATCATGAACAGCCAGCTCTAGTCACTTGAAGAGCAGAATGGTCAGGAGACTAGCTGGAGTCTGTAGTAGGTAAGGTAAGACACACTCCTGAAAATCGTAAGTGCTAGATGCACCCGGAGACTAACTCAGGCACATGAAGTGCACAAGTGCCTGTTTTGCAAGTTTTGGCATAGTCAAGAACAGTTGTCTCTTTCCAATCTACTTCTGTCGTATTGCCCTTTTTCATACTGGTTTGCACTGGGGTGACTACATGCATGCTTGGAATCTGGCTAAGGCACTACTGAGTTGAGAGTGCCTTTGCTGGGTTTGTGAGACCTAATAGAGTGGTCTTCAGTCATTTTTCTGCACTGGCACGCTTATGGCAACCTCTTCCTAGCACATTCCTCCAGTCTCCTGCAGGAGGAGTTCAGCTAGAACCTTGATGCAAAAACCACATGGACCTTCATGTGGTTTCGAAAGACATGTTTCAACAAAGAAATTAGACTGAAGTTAAAGAATGATGATGAATTGTTTATCTTTAAAGTTTATTAAAGAATAGAAATTTTAGAACAAAAACTTCCATCAGAAATGAGACAAAGTAAGTAATAAAATCCACAGGAACTATGTTAATATGGAGTGCATAAGTTACTCAGAGATCAAGAAAAACAATAATTAAATACCTAAATAAGTTCTCATAGTGAATTCTATGAGTGAATAACACAAAGAAATTGGGAAAATATTAAAATGGCTTGGAGCTTTCATGCAAAATATGAGTAATATAGAAAATACAATAAAATGTATATTATATCACTACATTGATGTTATCAATGACAAATTCAAAGAAGAATATTATTCATTTGAAACTTCAAAGAAGTCACAGTGTATGGAAAAACCTCAAATGATCAGATGTAAAATATACATTATTGGTATTAGCAATAATTGGAGAAAATTAAAGTACTTTTCAAAAAATATCAGTAACAAAATATGACTGTCAACCAAAGTAGAATGAAGGAAAGTCTGTGTCTTCTGTACAGCTTATAAGATTAGAATGATCTGCATGTTTGGTCATAATTGAATAAAAGCAACTGAAACAATCATATGACATAATGTTTTGAAAATTATATCAAATTTAAAATTCAAGGTCCATAAATAAATTTTCTTAGAAGAGAGTCAAATTCATTCCTATACTGTCTATTGTAGCCTTCATACTGTGATGACCGAAGTAAACACTTCTGACAGTGTATATAGCCTTCCAAGTCTAGAATAACTCCTATCTGGGCTTTTATAAAAAAAAAAAAAAAAGGTTGCTTATCTGATGCTAAACTTTGACTAAATTCTTGTCATAAGGTATAATATTACAGTTTTTGTTATGTAAATAGGCCATTAAAGAATGAACTGTAAATATATAGATATAGATACTGTATTTCAACAACTGGTTTTATAAATATAGCTTGTTTGTATCAAAATGAACTCCAAGAATTGGAAATAAGAGATTCTTACTATGTCTTATATGCAGTTATTTCTATATCTTTTCTTACTGTTTTAGATTTCTGTACCCTTTTTCTTGAATATAAGCTTATATGATCTGTGGAAGGGAAAAGGAATCACAGATAGAGCAGGACAAAAGGATGAACTAATGCAACAATGATACTCCATAGACACTGTTGGAAATGAACTTTACAACTTGGGAGTGGAGGGAGGTGGGGAGTGATAAATGAGAAAAAATGAGGGAGAGGGTAACAGTTTAAAAAGAAATGCACTTATTACCTTACGCTTATGTAATTGTAACCCCCTGTTCATCACCTTTACAATAAATGTATTTAAAAAAGAAAGAAATGTAGCTTGTTATCTTTTGGAAGATTATCTGTCTGTGTATCTATCTATCTATCTATCTATCTATCTATCTATCTATCTATCTATCTAATCTATCTATATCTCTCTATCTGCAATACCAGGGTTTGAAGGGCTTTAGGTTTGCTAGGAAGGTGTTCGCCCATTGGACTATATCTTTAACATCTCTATAACTTTTTTGCTTTGTTTATGTTTCAGACAAGGTCTCCTACTTTTTCCCTGGCTGAGTTTGGACTGCCGTTTGTTTAAGTATGTTTCCTGAATGTCTGGGATTTCAGATGTGAAGCCTCTATTACCTGTTGTTTGCTGAGATGAGAGCTTGCTGTTTGGGGAGGGTAGGATGGGAGGGGTTATGGCTGGCTTTGAATCAAGATTCTTCTAACCCCTGGCTCCTGAGAAGCCGGGTTATGATGATAAGCCGCTATACCTAGCCCTATCCTCCAGATTTTAAACAGCAGTGTTTGTAAACCTTGTGAATTTTATAGTTTCTTGTGATTAACTTTCTCATTCTCAATTTTCACTTTTGTTTCTAGTTTTGTACTTGTAATCTTGTATTTTCTTTAATTACCTTTCCAAATTACATATGCTGTAGGTATAAAGAAAGCGAGAGAGAATAGTACATGAGAAATGGCATTTTCCGTCTCAACTGTGACTGTAAGCTTAAATACAGTCCTTGTACTGTGTGTCTGACCTATTTATAAACATTACAATTTAGACTAAAATTAGTTTTCAAGGATCAACACTGTATCTAGAGTGAAATCAAGAAAAAAATTCTACTAAATATTTTACCTTTTTAGAACTTAACCTCTTGCCCAAACTTTGCCAAACACTGTCCCTAAACAATGGTGTATTATAACTCAGAGGGACTTTTTATGACTAGGGTTAAAATGGAAAAGCAGCTTTAATTATGGTACCACATAGAGGGTGTTGAACATTAGTATTATTTTTGAAAAAAAAAAAGCAGTCTGCTCTTTGAGTATATAGAACATCTTTAATATTTTCATTTGTACTTACAGAAGCTATTTGATTTTTTTTAAACAAACAGGTATTATATAGATACCCTTTGGAGGTCTCTTACTTTGATATCCCTTTCATCTATTATTTTTAAGAAAAGGGGATATACATTTCTGAAAAATTATATCAATCAAATCAAATAGAATTGTCCTTTGCTTTTTACTGTGGCTTTTTAGAACATCATACTTGACTCATTTTTTTTAGGGCAATGGATGTTATAAAGACCTACACATTCAATTGTTAGGCATTGAGAAATGCAACTATAACAAGCTAGTTGGAGCTATTGGCTACAACATTTGGGTCAATACAGATTTCTTTTTCCTTAAACAAACTTATGATAAGTAGACTTTGCTTTTGACTTCTCTCAAATTTGGATTCTTTTTATAGAATCTGATCTGAGCATTTCTTTTTCTTCTTGGCTAAACTACTTTTGTTTATTTTTTATTTATATAATTAAAAGTATCTTTCAGTAGTTGTATAAAGGGGTTTCAATACAAGAGATCACTTCATAAGCTTTAGTCTCTTCCATGATGCTAGAAGGTTAAGTGTTCTAGCTAGGTTCTTTTCCCTTATATTGTAAAGGCTTTTTAGTAGGTTAAGGCCTGGTCTCAAGGCTGACTACTCTCAACTTACCCTCAGATACTTTCTGGAAAAAGTTGTCCATCTTTTGATAAGTAACTTTCCTACTGTTTAAAATTTCTTAAAGGTAAGCAGTCATCTCTTTGAAATGCAAACACTAATACCTATTGCTGACCACCCATGAGAAGGGAAACCTTGTTTCCAATAGTCCCACTGCCTCTTAAATGAAGGATAGAAAAGTCCCTTTGTCCTCAGGTTAGGTCTTTCCTCTTAGCCACCCACCCTTCTTCCCAGGATTACCATTCATGTTTTTTCAACATATGCAAACTTTATAATAGCCTCTCACTTTCATTTTGATGGAGCTGAGCTTAAGTTAGGGTCTCTCTCTCTTTCCCTCTCTCTCTCTCTCTCTCTCACACACACACACACACACACACACACACACACACACACACACCCCTTTATTGTCAAAGTGAAGTACAGAGGGGTTACAGCTTTATATGTGAGACAGTGAGTACATTTCTTGTTCAACTTGTTACCACCTCCCTCATTTCTCCCCCTCCCCTCTCCCCCTGGTACTTCTCTTTTGTAATTGATAAGGACTAAATAAATCTATCTTCACTCCTCTAAAGTGAGGTCTACCTTTATTTTTAATACTACATAAATTCAACATTATACTAGGAATGATCCTATGTTTTCTTTTTATTTTCTTATCATTTTTTGTAAACATATTGTCTTCAAAGCATCATAGCCAGAAGAGAAACATTTTCGACTATGATAGCTGAATACTTAGGACGAATGGGTCTTGATGAAGACTAATAAAGCTTCTGTGCTAAAATAACTTCATTTTTTCAGATTGTGCAAAGTTTTACAGAAGTTATTTGAATAAGATATTTTTTTGTGTGCTAAATGGCTAACAATAATTTCAGCCTTCTTAAATTAGGGACTGGAATTGAACCATTTGATTAAGTACAATGAAAATTGAATTGGAGATTCCTTATTTTTCATGTGGGGAGGGAGTTGATACAAAAAATTCAGCCCAAGATTATGGCAAATGGTATCATAGCTGTTTTAGAATATGACATTATATTTTAAAATGCTATTATAGTTCAAGAAATGGCAAATATGGCAAATAGTATTATTGCTGTTTTTAAAGCATGGCTCTAATTCCAAGACTCAAACAATTGCTTTCTTTCTATTTCTTTCTTAGGCAGGCTTCAGATTCCTTAAGAACAAGATATATATATTTATTTATTATCAAACTGAATTACAGAGAGGTTACAGTTTCATACATTTTTGATGTATTTGTTTAGCCTCTGTGGAGGGACAGATTTGAAATTTTTTGATTCTCTTATTTTTCACTATGAATAAAAGTAAGTAAACCTAGTTTACTGTAAGAGACTTATGGAAGATCTCTTACAGGGGAAAAAAGAAATAGGAAGTTGAGCTTTATAAATAGAGATATCTGTACTTCTATCTTCATTCTAAAAATGGGGAAATAACAAATAACAGTCTATTAGGCAATGAATGCCATTTAGTCCACCTAGCTGTGCTTTAAACAACCCTTCTTTGATAGCCAGGTGTGTACCTATAAGTGCTGCAGTGTGGAGAAGAAAAAGCTGCAACTGTGGTGAAAGTCAAAACCAGCTCTTGTAATGCTTCGGAATGGAAGTCAATCATGACACAGTTCAATTACAGCATTCGTTCCTGATGTCAGAGAGGGGTTAAGAATGGATCATAATGACTCTTTAGCAGATAGATTTGAAGCATTTAAAGGTCAGAAAATGTCTCTTTATGAAACAAAAAAAATAAAAGAATTACTCTTAAAGTATCTGAGCTTAAGAATATGTGTTTGTTTTTTTTTCCCATGATAGGAGCAGTTATAAAATTCTGTTGTCCTTAGAAATATGAGGGTGTAAGATATCACAGGAAATGTACTCACTGCCCTATTATGTAACTGTACCCCGTTTGTACAACACCTTGTCAACAAAATTTAATTAATAAAAAAAAATTCTGTTGTCCTCAATGTGGTCCACATGGAATGAGATTCAAACCCCAAATCTCAGATCAGAATCCATTAGATTTTAAATTATTCCAAACTATAAGAAATTAAAAAAAACATAGGCAACAAAGAAAATACTGGGAAACAACAAGAAAATGAAAGGAGAACTTCATTATACATCCTCACCTTGTGCACACATGGTAGGCATTCATGCATGCTTGTTGAACTAAAATTCATATCTGTTCTTTATATATGGCTCAAGAATACAAACTAGTTAAATATCAGTCATACTGAATAATACAGCTCAATGCTAGACTGACCAATCCTACACTACAAATATGATCATTTTATCTTCCTTGATTCAAGTAAATGTTGAATCAGTTTAACAGCACTAAGCCAATGCAATTGTTTTCTTATTGACTGGGAGGGCTAAAACTGGACTTTTCTTGGCCACAATCTGTAATTTGTTGCTGAGCTCCTATCCTGAAGGCAATATTTGCTGTGATCATTTTGCTGTTTTCACTGTTAGGAATTATTGAATGAGGATATTTATTGTTTCATCTTAACCCATAAATGAACTTTAGAGAGAAAATTTGAATCACATTCTTTGTTTATTAAATTATCCAAATAGGCAAGAAAAAGTTTTAGTCTCTGGTCGTTCTTCATAAACTAGCAAACTTTTTGCTAAGCTCCGAGGAGTCATACACTAACATTACATATGCAGAGAAAACCATCTCGTTTCCTTCCTCTGCCCTTTGCATTCGATGGTTAAATTATCTTCTTAATCTTCTTACTCCCTTTTCATATAACCTTTAATTTGCCAGTTTATGGTAGATTATTTAATTAGTTCTATTTATGCACTCATTTTGAAAAAGTTCTTATGGCCTTGAATTCCTGACCCTCCTTCCTCACATCTGGGATTGCAGGCATGCACTGTGAAGCATGGCTTGTGGTAGGTTTTAAATTCACATCAATAAGGAGGAGACCACAAAGAGAGTCCACATATATTAGGTTTATTGTTCATTTGTGCCATACAGTATGTAAAGTCTTCTATACGTTCTTTAACAGGTCTGGATGTTTTTTCTTACTCTTAGAAGTTTCCACATTTGCTCTTGAAGTTATGTGTGTCATTACCTTTCAATGGTAGAAGGCGATGCATTTAATGTCTGCTATATGAATAATAATTTATGGCACATGAGTAATATTTGTAGACTAATAATTACTAGTCTGCCTAGCAATAATAGATATTATTCATTTTTATTTACAGATGAGGGAACTGAGGCTGAGACAATTTGTGTAATTTCCTTGTTTGTGCCGAGTTGCAATTTTACAGTTAGCTGGCTAGCTCATCAAGATAAAGTAGGGCACATTTTCTAAGTTGTAAATGCAAGTATTGTGCTGAAAATATGATAGAGTTTTTAATGGGTTGAATTTTCCAAATATTTCCAAGGGCAATACCTTATTTAGTTTTCAGAAATACTTAATTCTATGAACATTATTGGTGAAAGTGTTTACATAGATCATGTATTTCCTAGCTCTCTGTACACATGGAAGCCACATGCATACAACCTATTAAAATGTTCATATTGCACCACTAGAGACACTGGAGACAGAGGAGCTCAAAGACATAATTCACTATCAATATGCGATGTAATAAGCAATGTGTTGTAGACACATATGGTAAAATTGAATATATTCAAATTTTCTTTAATTCTCAGAAAAATGTGTACAACTTTAGACCTTTTTTCCTTCCTTTCTTCTTTCTTCCCTCCCTCTTCTCTCTGTGTCTCTGTTTCTATATCTCTCTACCTCTCTGTCCTACCTGCCTCCCACCCTCCCTCCTGTAAATGGAGAACATACCTTGTGTTTTCAAGATCTCACAGGTCAGCGGAGAGTCAGATACATGAAAGGATGTATGTCAGATAAAGGGTGCTAGAGAGGAACCCTAGGGTCTGAGTCCATGCCTATGACTGCCTAGACTTACCTAAATTGCATTCAACATATTCACCTGAATGAACAACTCACAAACGATGAGCATTTTTAAAGCAATATGGAGATTTTCAGAGGCCACATGTGTTAATTAGCTATGACAGAACCCACGAGAAAATAAATTTATAAGAGAAATGATTTATTTTGGCTTACGGTGTCAGAGGTATAAGTTCATGATCATTTGGGTTTGGTTACTTGAAAGGCTGAGCCAAGCCAGTAAAGATGCCATAGCAGAAGTAAACAGTTGATAAAAATGGCTTGTCTTGATATGGCCACAAAGTAAAGTGAGTAAGAAAGTAAAGGAGTGGAGACAAAATATGTGTCCCCACCCTCCAAAGAGATGCCCGCAGCAATCATCTTATTCCAGCTCTTCTTCCAAAGTTCCCCCCACCATAAGGGCTCAGTTAGCTGTGATTCTATCTCTTGTCAATCCATTAATGGAGTAGAGCTCTCACAATTTAAAATGTCGCACCTCCAAAGACTGCTGTATTCCATATTGAGCTTTGAACACAAGGGTTTGGGTGGGACATTTAGGGTCCAAACTATAATAGCACATAAGAATGGATAAAGGATATTTTCATTATTTGGCCTTCAATAGTCAAGATATGGTCAACACTCCCTCTTCAACTGATCATGTAGCTTTATATAGAAATAAAGTAGAGCAACTGGCCAGCTGAATGAACAAGTTAGCATTTTGCTGTCAAAATACTTCATTCTTTGTGTTGTTACAAGGAAATTCTTTGATTGACTCAACAATAGTACTTAAACAGAGATAATATTTGATCCTTCTAAGATTTTGTTTTTCCCTTGGAATCTTTCCATGTTCTAAGAGCGGTCATGATCTAAGTAATGGACACATGAAGGAGTGGTTGGACTGGTCAGGTAGTTGTTTACTGTCAGCAAGGCACATGAGTCAGTTCACCAAGATGGCAGCCATTCCATTAAAATCCTCTGTCTATGTTAGATTATCTACAGACACAGTGCAAAATCCAGACAAGATCTTGGTGTGTGGATCCAAGAGTAAGGAATGAAATCAATGAGACAATTAATTACAAACAAAACACAATAAGGAATAGAGGATTTAAAAGGTGACATTCCAAGGTTCATGGAGGAGATAAAGGAACCATCAGAGAGAAAAGTGCCTTCTCTTGTCTAGCTTTTAGGACCCATTATTTTTTTCCCAAAGTCTCTCTCTGCCTCCTGCCAATACCTTTGACAGCTATAACATTTATCTAAGTATAGAACAGCTGCCTGTGAGGATATAACACTCTCACTTCCCACATTATGTCACCATAGATGCAGCTCAAGGGAATGTGTATTGGAAGAAAATGAGAGCATGTGTGTTACCCCTTTGATTGTCTACGGGACACAAAGATGTGCAGAAATCTAGGAATGCTTCAACAAAATACCATACTGAGCATGCTCCTAGGTAGCTGGGTAGCACTGATGTTTAAGCTCAGTAACTGAGCATGGATGAATCAAATTATATTCACTTCAATTATAGCAGCTGTCTCGGCATCAGCCTATTTTAGCAATTCCATGTAATAAAGCCCTTTGAATATACCAGAAAGATGCCTTGGCTTTTCTTCTCATTTTCTCTTATCTTAGGTTCCAGTCCAGTTAGAAGCCTCTTCTTTGACAGCTTGGACTCAAAGGTTAAACAGCACAATTGAACTCTATCTCATCCTTCTCAGAATTTCTTGCTATTTTGAGAAACTACAGGTGGCTCTTCCAAGTTGATCAAATAGAATCTCAGTGTAAAGTTACTGGAGCTGTGAGCTCAGCCTTTATTATGAGTGGTTTCTCACTCTTATAGCAGTATTTTATTTTTAAAAAATCTTATTGCATTTCTCATATTTATGATTCAATAGGAATTGAGTAGACTCTGTTGGGGAGAGTTGTCTAGAGATCTTTTGAATTAGATATGATCCAAAAATCAATGGAGGAACATAGGTTTATTCCATTGAAACATTTCTATGTGCTACAGAAATATTACACATCTTCTTGAGGGCAGAGACCTTGTTTTATAAGCCTTTGAATCCCCCACAGAGTCTGGTGCAATATTTATCAAGAATATTTCCAGTTTAAAAGAGATGATTTTGAAGCAACATTTTTTTTTACTTTGAAGAGTAAGTTATCTCAAGCAGAGTTTCAAAGACTGAAGTACAATGCTTGTTTGTTAAAAAATCTCTTGCATAGTCTTCTTTAAGTAAGTGTCATCAGGATCTTTAAAATTGTATTGTAAGAAGCTATTTGTTATAAACTCAGACTTGAACTTCCCTTCAGAAGTCATGTAACCTGTTTGGGGAGATAAGAAAGAAAATATTTTGCAGTTTACATGTTGAAAATCTCACTCTATCTAGCTTTGAGATTTGACAACCATGTACAAACTGGTTGTGTTTGACCTTGGGATAAAATTATTAAACACAAACCTGCTGTTTAGTGCAAGGGGAGAAATTTTCCATGTGGATTCTTTCCCACTCTAAGAAACTTTTATTTTTGAGATGATAGTGCTATTGTAGATTTCCCTCTCTCTTGCTGCCTAATGCAGTTTAAAATTCTTTGTATGTCTTAGAGTAATATTACTGAGAATTCTCCTGAGGTGTGAGGGTTGATTTTTTTTCTCTTTTTAGCTGTTCACAAGACAGTTCTGTAGAGCTGAAATAGCAATGCACTGCTGCTCTGACATTTTGCCTTCCCCTTTCTCAGTTTTCTCCTTCCTTTTACTCTGAACCAACTTTCCTAGCTAAAAGAAACTTCAAGAGCTTCAGGCTAACAGCCAGTGCATTGATCTGGACTACTTGCATGGGGAAGATGAAGGAGACATTGCAGTAGTATTCTTCTCTCCCTTTTTCCTATAGGAGACTGCTGATGTACATGCTTGTGCACATTTGCATGCACACACACACACACACACACACACACACACACACACACACACACTGGTAAAATGGCCTGCCCCATCTTCTTCAATCTAACAGTAATTTGGGATTCCCCATCTGATGGGCACTCACACAATGATCTCTTTCATATACAGGGTGGTAATTTCACACTAAACACTTCAATTATTTATAAATGGATCTCAAAGACAGCAAGTAGCAGCTGGGCTATAGAAGCAGCTCTGACTGAGGCGTGGCCAGTAGAACCACATGCCACTTTAAGCAGTTTTATTAATATTTATGTGACTTGATCAGCTAGTTTAGATGCAGGTCTTTCCTAGCCTGTAGAGAAGGAGCCTCACTATTTTCCCCTGCCTGTAATTATAAGAGGATTCTTTGCTTTGTCAAACTTCAGGGGTAATCGAAGGTCAGGTCCCTATGCTGAGAAGTGTGCCAGATCCTCCCCAGCCATAATGCGTTCTCCCCTTTGATTCAGCTTTTTGGAGTCAATTAAAACTTAGGTCTGACAGAAGGAAATTTGGAAGCTCAAACTGTCAATCTCAGATTAAGATTTTGGTTTTAACTTTTGGCACAGGGGCATCTACTATGGAAATAGCATTAAAGTATTTCAGTATAAGGCAAACAGCCAAACAGATATAATCTCATGTTCATGAAGTTACAGCTTGGAAAGAGAAATAAAACCTGCACACATACACACAGGCATGTAAATACACATACATGTAAATAGACACAAATGGGCTGGACTATCAAAACCCTTAGAAGGGACTGCTGCTCATGCCAGGTCTGGCTTGTTTCCTGAGAAATGGCTTCTTTGTTCAGAAGGAAAATATATTTTATTACAATCTAAAGCAAGACTGTCCCTGCCCAATAAGTTATGAATCTACAAATATAAGACTACATTATATTGGCTTCTGGGAGTTTCAAAATTCCTCAAGTTAAGTATAGATATAAAAAATAAGTAAATAAAAATATAGTTCCAGGGTTAACTAAGCAATGGTGAGATATTGTGAAAGATCGTGTGAGTTTGCTTTAAAGCATGTGTTCCACATTTCGTATCTGATTGGGTCCTAGAGGACAGAGGGCAGAAGCTGTGGGCCAGCAACCTGAAACATCCATCAGAGGGCAGCACATGCTTGGCCGAAAACCTGATGAGAATGTGTGTTGCCCTCATTCCTGCCAGGGCTCTTCAGGGACACTTGAAGGCACATGGGATCATGATGGTCTTAGGCACAACATGGGCTTTATGTCTCTGTTTTCACTTTCTCCATTCAGGCTGACACTGGAAGTTCACAGCAGCAAATAAAGCTGTTCTGGGACCATGTCAATACAAGAATCTACTTGTGTACATTTATAATTCCTTTTATGACTCAGCACTTCTTTTCATCTCAATCAAATGATAGTTGATCTTCCAAATTTAGTTTTCTCTTGTTCTTTTAAACTTTTGTCATGGTTGTGTGTTTATGTGTGTGTATGTGTGTGTGTGTGTGTGTGTGCGTGTGTGTGTGTGCGTGTGTGCGTGTGTGTAGTTAGAGGGTGTAAGCAGTTTATATTTTTCCTAACAGACCAAATTCTCCCTCTTCCATGACCTAGCTGCACAGCAAGAACAACCAGTGTAATAGAAGGGACGGGTTTAACTACTTAAGAACTAATGACCTACAATAGTGACAAATCACCTCCCACTCTTATCCCATTTGTTAACTACAGACGTCTTAGCCTCAAGCTGTGAGGGATAGAAGATCAGGGTAAATAATCTATAATTACAGTCGAGTAGATGAAGATCGATTGGTAAAGGGAAGTATTTTCCTTTGGTATTAAAGACATTTTTCCTTTTGATTTTACTGATGAATAAATACATGCTGGATGAATAAAAGCAGACAGTGTGTTTGGGGGTAGGATATATAATGAGAAATGTTCCCAACATGAGAATCTGTTTTAAGAGATGAAAGACTGTCTCAATAGTAGAATGAGCTCAACAGCTGATGGGGTGGAGCATGGAGCCCAGCCAGTGGCCCCGAACACACGGTGACCCAGGAGTCCTCATTCTACAGGCCAGTGGGCTGGAAATTAGGGTAATGAGATAATCAGCTCAAATCTTTAAACAACCAAACCCAACATCTCTCTCCCAACTTGTTTCCCTTTGTTTTCTCTATTCTCCATGCAAACAGTTCAAGGATGCTGAGCTTAAAAATAGAAACAAATTTTCCATACAGATAAAAAACGGGTTCAAGCTAAACTTGAAGGTGGTTGCAGGCTAATTAGCATGTAGGCAGCTTTCTCACACTGCATAGAATGAGATATTTATTTGTCTTTCCATGAGAAAGATATGAGAGGTGAGAGGTGGGGGAGATTTGATTGGGTGCCCAGACTTAAATATAACACCACCAAGAGAAATATGAGAGGTTAAAGAAATAACCAGCGCACATTCTAGAGAGTGAATGAAAGCATGTATCACGGAATTAACTTTTCAATCAACCAATCTAAAGTGTTCGTTGGGAGAGCCATGTTCTCATTTTTTTTTTCCTACTTACTTTGACAGCATTTTTGACTCTTTTAAATACTAACAGCTTTGGATGAACTGCACTTTAAGGAGCTTGACAAAAAGTGAAAAACCAAAAACACAGGCACAGGCACACGTGCAAAGCTTGCCTCATAATTCTTACAACCACCCACAATTAGCACCACTATTTTTAACCATTAAGTTGCATAGCTGATGTTCTCCAAGCAGATCATATGAATTACTCTGCATTAACACTGTCACGATCTATCCTATCCTGGAGTTGACTGACTGAGCTAGGAAGTTTACATTGGAACACAGGGTCAAGGGCATTCATGTGATGCCAGACATTACAGTATAATGCTTAGTCATGGAAAGTGTATTTATGGCATGTAACAGCAATGAGTGTCATTAATGTAACTGAAAGGGAGGAGCTGATGAACAATGTGGCATAATGGCCCTGCCCCTATACTCTTCCAAGCTAGTTTCATATTGATGTTCATCTTTGAATAGACATCTAGCACTTACATCTAGTTAGACATCATTTATTACACTGATACACTTCTCTGTTTCCTTCTCTTCCCTCTTAGCCTAACATTTTTCTATACCTAGCAGCAGTGCATGCCTTTTTAGGATTGCCATAAATGGATGTGAGAAAATAAAGTCGTTGGAGTCTAAGAAGTAAAACAAAAACAGAACCTAGAGACAGTGAAAAAATTACTTGTATTGTGGATTTTTGTGCCCAATTTCTCATTCAAAATTTGCCCAAATGGAATGGAAAGACTTGGAAGAATAATATAAATGAAATAAGTCAGGTTCAGAGAAACAGCAGTTGCACACTTTTCTTCATTTGTGTTAGTAGAGTTTACCTATAAATCTGTAAAGAAATACTTTGGGTGGTATGTAAGTACAAATGAATTAACTGAACTATAACAGACACTATGGAGAGCTCCATAATTTTTTAGAAAGACTAGGACAAAGCCCAACAAAATTAGTACGGGGAACTGGGTACATGCAAGAGCGGGTAGGGCCAAAGGAAGAGGGGTGGGAATGGAAGGGGAAGGGCCAATGCAGTCAAGAATTCATTGTATGTGTCAGAGAATTGAGAACAGTAAGGAAGGGATGGATGGGAGCGGGGTGAGAATGTTGAAGGAGTGGCATTAATAATCATGATGCATTGCATTCCTAAATTGCTTTGTTAAATGCACCTTGTTTGTACAACTTCTTAAAAATTTTTAAAAAATATTTAAAAAGTATTGCTGAGTATAAAATTTTCCTGTGGTGAAGACTTGCTAGAACTATCACATCTCCCAGAGGTGCTTTTCCAGCCTCTTGCTTCTTGTGGGATATTTCATTTTCATTTCATTCTTCTGTTGATTCCAATTTGATTTTTTTTGTTGTCAAAGTGATGTACAGAGGAGTTACAGTTTCATACATAAGGCTGTGAGTACATTTCTTGTAAAGCTTGTTACCTCCTCCCCAATTTCCTCCAATTGGTTTACAGCATGTTGTCTTGTAAGTATTGCTGTTGCATTGGTTCACCTTTTACCTTTTGCCTCTCCATTTTGATATTCCCTTTCCCTTCCCTAGCTCTGATAAACATATATACAATACAGAGGGTACCAAAATCAGTGACAGTGAGATCATGCACACTCATGATTTGATTGTTTACTTAACCTGAAATGCAAATAGATTCTTGGAAAGGAAAAGAAAAAAAAAGGTGGAAAGGAAATGTTTTCTTCTAGCATCTCTTTCCCCACTAGCATCCCTTGGAATGAACAAGGGCAAAGGTTTCTAAAAGGTTATTTGGATAGGACTATAAGAGATAGTATGAGAATCAGTTAAAAGTACATTTTGCTGACAAGCACTATTTGCAGGACGCATGGATTAACTAAAACTAGGAGAGAAACTTGCCTCCATTTTGTATATGCCTCTGCTTTCAGCCATTGTCTCTGCTGGCACTTACAATTGCTTTGTAATCTGGTAAGGGCAAGACTAATCAATAACGTTTTTACTATGAGGGACCAAAACCAGCTCTAAGGAACAATAGACCCTCTTCTGGTCTATCTTGAGCAATGATGACAATACTAGTTTCTTTGGAATGTCTCCAGGAACAAGGATTGAAATAGGATTCAGTGAGCCTATCCTTTGAACTGGACTATTTAATAATTATATATTATTCTGTCTCTTCTCCAGCTCAGTTCTTTGTCTATAAAGCCTGAGGTTTATGTCTGTATCTTGGAAGACAGCTGGAGATGTGCCAAAGTGTGTGTTTTCCTGTAGCATGCTCTCTCATGTAACAAAAATCTCCTTTCTCTGCCCTTTATCTCTTTATTTGTTGTATAAAGGAGAGTTCCAGAACTGACATGTGGAATTTGTTTATGGAGCCTAGAAGTCTAGCTTTCACAGGTTTGGGGGGTTCTAGGAACTTCTAGAAGGAAAGGTTTATGGTTCCCAGGAGTAGTTGAGATTATCACCAGGAACCTAATTTCCATGTCAGTTCTCTGAGAACTAGAGTGGGATTTGTAATAGAAGTGGTAGTAGTTGGTAATTCAATACCATGTTTATGTCTTCTATTACTTGTATGGAAGTAACAGGGCCTTGAACTTTCACTCATCTAGGGGATTCTTTAGCATTTGAAGCTACAGTTCCAGTTAAGCTTTTCTCTAGTTAATTGGAGATAAGAGTCTCTCCAATTATTCTGTCCAGGCTAGCTTTGAATTTCCATCCTCAGATCTCAGCCCCTGAGTAGTTACGATTATAGACACAAGCCACTAGCACCTGGCTCCTTCTGGTACTTTTAAAGTGTCTTTCACTAGGTGTTCTCTTTGAGACTTTTTAGTTCAAGCCCCTTTGAAAATTGTACTGTTATAGTGTATCTCCTGCTTCTGACCCTTAGAAAGAATTACTAAAATCCCCAGTTCTTCCATGTATCGATACATAGCTGAGCTTGAAAAAAAAGTAAAGAAAACCAGTTGACTTAAGCAATGAAGAATTCTCAAGACAAAAGGCATATGCTGGTGGAAGGATGGCATGGTATCCAATAGTTGAGACTGAATGGCTGTATAACAGCCGGAGTTATAGGTTACAATAGGAGAATAGGATACATAGCCCTGGGTCCACACACAGTAACAATAGAAAGAAACAAATGCAGAAACAACAAGACATGGTGTAAAATGAGGTACTTTAAAAAAAAGTACTCTCAAAATGTGTGTGCAATAATAATATTTAAAAAGGAAATAACTAAGAATGTCTCAGATTTAAAAATCATACCTGAGAACTCAGGTGAAGGACAGTATTCCAGGGCAGAAAAACAAAAATAAAAGCATCCAGAATATGAACAATAAGTTAACTATCAATTGCATATCTGTGAACATTCTCTTGTCATTTGAGACACCTGTGCAGAAACAGTATATATGGGATTCTTCTCAATCCAAGATACACAAGGAAGTCTAAGGGAAGATTTCACTTCTCCATGACATTACAGATTGCTTATAATCCAATGTGAAAAATTCCATAAACACGAAATATTCTATAAAATGTCAACTAACTATGGAAGCATACAAATAAATAAACAAGCAAACCAAACCATCATACAACAATAACACGAGAGCAAACCAAAGCATGAAAAATTTCTGTGACCCTTCTAAACATAGAGAATGGAGATGTTTGAGCAGAGATATGCCTCAGCTCATTTCCCACTCTTATTATATGAGGATGGTGAGATCTAAGATCAAACTGTCATGTAAGAAAACCCTAGACACTGGAGAAGTGAACTGCATGGTGCTGAGGAGTGATCTGGTGTCAAATCACATTACAGATATAATCATCATATAGGTTGTATAAATACATGTTTCATGATATATTATTCATGACTATGAAGATAAAGGACTGAGTGACAGCTAGATCCTTTCATCATTATTGGTGGTCCCTTTCTTTCCTTCACAGCAGTAGCAGCTGAGTAGGAGACAGGCATTGAAGTCCATGGGTCAAATGGATACACCAGCAGTCAGAAGGAAAGAGCAGATGTTTCTTCTAACCTGAACACTAAGTGTTACTTTTCTCAAGTGAGCAGAGTAATTTTATCCCTTAGTTTTCCCTCTTTGTCTCATCTACTCTCTCTGTGACTTTCATCGATGGCCTACTCTGTCTTTGGTAAGGTCCTGATATCGAGGTATCTATGTCCATGATGATGATCTGGAAAAATGAAGAAAATGAGAACTTTGCTAAACTCTAGGAAGTTCTTCAACTTTTTCCTGACTTCTCCAGCTGAGTGAGCCTTTGAAACAACACACACACAAAAATATACCAGTCTCCTTTCTCAATCATGAGATGTTTTCCCGGCTTCTTTTATTCACCCTCTGCTAGCTGGTACATGTGTCAGTATGCATGATGGTATCTCGGTCAACTTTCTATTATTTTTTTGTTTTCCAGTCCTGGGGCTTGGACTAAGGGTCTGAGCACTGTCCCTGGCTTCTTTTATTTGCTCAAGGCTAGCACTCTACCACTTGAGCCACAGTGCTACTTCTGGACTTTTCTATATATGTGGTGCTGAGGAAACAAACCCAGGGCTTCATGTATATGAGACAAGCACTTTACCACTAGGCCATATTCCCAGCCCCTACATCTTTCTATTCTTATAACAACATACATGGGATAATTAATTTGTGAAGAGAAAAGGTTGATTTTAATTTGTGGTTTTAGAGGTTCTAGCTCATGACTGAGGCAGACTTGTTACTTTTATCTTCTGATGGGAATGTTGGATGCAATGGTGGGAGCACACAGTGCAGCATAATGACTGACCTCATGGCCCAGAAGCAAAGGAGAAGAGGAAGAAGCTGAGATCTCTAAAATCCCTTACAGGGCTCATCTCAGATCTTACTGGGCCCATCCTACAGATTCTACCACTTCTACTGCCCCTTTTAGGAGCAAACATTTAACAGATGTACATTTGGGGAACATTCAAGATCTAAACTCTAGCATGGGCCATTCCTTTGTTCCATGAATTTGGTTGCAGAATGAAGCAAAGCTATTAATTTAATCTACCATTTCTGTGTGTGTGTGTGTGTGTGTGTGTGTGTGTGTGTGTGTGTGTGTGTGTGTGTGTACTAGCGCTTGAACTCAGGGCCTGAACAGTGTGCTTTAATTTTTTTACTCAAGGCTGGTTGGTTGGTCCTTTACCACTTGCACCACAGTTCCACATCAGCATTTTGTTGGTTAATTGGAGTTAAGAGTCTCACAGAATTTTTTTTTTTTTTTTTGCCAGTCCTGGGGCTTGGACTCAGGGCCTGAGCACTGTCCCTGGCTTCTTTTTGCTCAAGGCTAGCACTCTGTCACTTGAGCCACAGTGCCACTTCTGGCCATTTTCTGTATATGTGGTGCTGGGGAATTGAACCCAGGGCCTCATGCATACGAGGCAAGCACTCTTGCCACTAGGCCATATCCCCAGCCCTCTCACAGAATTTTTTACTTGACATGGCTTTGAACCATTATCCTCAGATCTCAGCCTTCTTAGTAGCTAGAATTGCAGGTGTGAGCCATCAGCACCTAGCTCTAGTGATCTGTTTTAATTTCTCTGTCAGTATATTTCTTTTGAAATCATTTGTGTGTGTGTGTGTGTGCGTATGTGAGTGTGTATAGTGTGTTATCTATGAATTAGAATCTGGAAAAATGATGAAAAATTATATTGGAAGGTAGTATCTACCTAAAATTTTAAGACCATGTAAACAAAGTATCTCTAGATTTATAAAATAAGGGACACAGTTTTAAAGTTTTATGCTCTGTAGTCATCTCAGTATTCTACTTTTTTTTTTTTAACCAGTATGGGGCTTGAACTCTGGGCCTGGGCGCTGTTCCTGAGCTCTTCAGCTGAAGGCTAGCACTCTACCACTTTGAGCCACAGCACTACTTCTAGTTTTCTGGTAGTTAAGTGGAGATAAGAGTCTCATGGACTTTCCTGCCCAGGCTGGATTTGAACTGTAATCATCAGATCGTAGCCTCCTGAGTAGCTAGGATTACAGGTGTGAGCCACTGGTGCCTAGCACCTTAGCATTCTTGATTACTTGACATTAGGTAGTATCTATCTATCTATCTATCTATCTATCTATCTATCTATCTACTTACCTACCTCCCTACCTGTCATCTGTCTTGAGAACTAGGGATTGAACTCAAGACCTCACACGTTCTAGGCACATGCTTTAGCATTTGAATCATATCTCTAGCCCCTTTGTGCATTCGTTATTTTTGATGAAGCTGCTTGCATTATGCTATGGACATGACTTTAATTCCTCTACTTGTACTTGCCTTATAACTTGGATCATAGACAATCATTGTATAAATATTATTTATTTAACGTATTTCTTTATTTTAACCACTATTTTAAAATAATTTGCTTATTTAAACATAATATTTACACAGTGAGAGCCAAGTGAAATTGCATGATGAATGGGCAAAGTATGCTAATACTTGAAGCTGGCCTGGCACATACTCCCTCCTTCACAGGCTTCTTTCTGGAAGAGTAGTCAGGAGGCAACCTTGAGCAGTGCATGGTACATGTAGGCTCCTCATTCTTATTCAAAGCACAACATCAACATTTATTTTTGCACGGTGACAAGTTTCAACTGACTGCTGAGAACAAGGAAATAGTTCTATCACTCAGAATTTTTACTCACTACAGAACCCAGTTCATGAATCAACAGGAAATCCCATGTTCCTGGGTAGATAAATGCCTCTAGAAACTCTTAGGGAAGAATCTGGGAGGTAGGGCTTGGGGAGCTTGGGGGATAGCTGACTAATCATGCCTCAATGATTTCTGATTAAAACAGGCTTACCTGTGATTATAGGCTGTATCTATTAGCAACCAAGGTTTCCTTGGGAAATAGTCACACAAATGATCCGATTCTGGGAGAAGCCCGCTGCTTTGTCAAATAACAAAGCCCTCTTTACTCTCTGGGTCAAAGAAAAGAAATAGAAGTTTCTCTAGTCTGAATGCCACCTACCATGAGTAGCCTGAGGCTTGAGTAAAGAAAGGAGAGCAAGGCAACAGGGCTCCCAACAACATGGCAAGTACAAAACCCTATTTTGAGCTGCATTGCATTGTTTACTAAAGACTTTTTTCTTTATAAGAGCACATTTTATAATTATGGATATTAGGACATACCTATTATTTGCAAAGATATGTTTTCAGAATTACCTCTCAGTCATCATCAGCGGTGGATGGACACTAGGAATGGCTGCCTGTGACAGCTAGTGTGTCTGTCACCTTTGCTATCCTGCTCTTTGGAACAAACAGAAGGCAAGGCTCCAATCTAGGAGTGATGAAGCTGAGAAAAGATAGGCAAAATACATGCTTTTCCATATTTAGATTGCAACATATTTTGATGTGTAAGTCAGTGCCTGCTACAGGAATTCATTGGTCAAAGGAGATTGTTGTTCTTTTTAGACTTTAACTTTTTCTGCCCCCCCACCCACCCCTCCCATCCAGAGAAAGTGTATGTGTTCCAAAAGGACTTACTCTCATCACTACTTTAGAGGCTTGTTTGTTCCAGAGCCAGTTCTGGGGGTCAAGGGGAGGGATTTGAAAATTGCTACCCATAATGCACACCCAATCTTCCAAAAGCTAATTTTTTTCATCGTTTCTGCTTTAGGATGAAGGGTTTTGTTGATGTCAAGAAAATTTAAAGTGAAAATTCCTTCCTGCTGAGTAGCAGTGTTCACTGAAAACCCAAAGAGGAGTTTGCTCCCTAATTAGACATTCGGTTGAGGAGTCCAAGCACAGCAGAAAAAAAAAAATTTAAAAGTAGTAAAAAAAAACCAAAAAAGTTTTATTTTATTTTTATTTTTTGCCAGTCTTGGGGCTTGGACTCAGGGCCTGAACACTGTCCCTGGTTTCTTTTTGCTCAAGATTAGCACTCTGCCACTTGGGCCACAGCGCCACTTCTGGCCATTTTCTGTATATGTGGTGCTGGGGAATTGAACCCAGGGCTTCATGTATACCAGACAAGCATTCTTGCCACTAGTCCATATTCCCAGAAAGCCCCCCCAAAAAAGTTTTAGACAGTATTTGGTTATAATTTTTTTTAGAATACACACACACACACAGCACTATTCTTCTTCCTTTTGCTCATTCAAATAGATTTATGATAAGTGAATGACACTCTCTATAGACCCAAAGGAAGACAAATCGATGAAGCAAGAATTTATTCTTTCAACCACAGAGCTCAAGTCATGTCTGCACAACATATTATCAGAGATTTGCAAAGAGGTGGGAAATAAATGATGTGTATAGGCCTGGAAAATTCTGAAGTTGTACAAGCTCTAGTAGTATTTTCATACTACCAGGAAGAGGAAAAAGAACTAAATTTGAAACTATCTACTAAATGACAGTTGCCTTTTGCATAATATGAGGCACACAGCTATTCATTCACAGTCAACAGTAGGGCTTTGAATATAGTTTAGAAAGAATAACAGAAAATACTTATGTAAACTAAGAACTTTTTTCACTTATACTCTGTTATTTTACTCTCCTAAAGGCCTATGAGGCAGGGAGGACAGCTGAGGCCATTCTTGCTCTGTGCACACAGCTAGTGCACTGAGGGTAAACAGGCTAAAAAGGGTGGCCAATATTCACAATGCATCAAGTTGCTGGGGAGCAACCCCAGCTTCAGTAATAACAAGGCTGGCTGCAGGGTTCCTCATCTTTTTGCCACCTATATAATGAAAATAAGTAGTAGCCAACAGTCTACTTCAAAAGCTTATTGAAAATAAGCCAACAATATCTTAAAGAGAGGTAGTGGTTTAGATGCTTGAAATATTAGAATGAGGTTTGTGTGGGAACATAAAATGTATAAATGTTATACAGAGTTACAATAGTAGTTTGTAGTTTATTATAGAGTTCAGTATTTCAAATTTTAAATTATCTGTTAAATTGATTCATTATGCCTTTACTTAGTAACTATAAATATGAAACTATGGCAATGAGAGAAAAGTGGAAGGGTAATTTTTTTTTTTTTTTTTTTTTTTTTTTTTTTTTTTTTTTTTTTTTTTTGGCCAGTCCTGGGCCTTGGACTCAGGGCCCGAGCACCGTCCCTGGCTTCTTCCCGCTCAAGGCTAGCACTCTGCCACTTGAGCCACAGCGCCGCTTCTGGCCGTTTTCTGTATATGTGGTGCTGGGAAATCGAACCTAGGGCCTCGTGTATCCGAGGCAGGCACTCTTGCCACTAGGCTATATCCCCAGTCCGGAAGGGTAATTTTTTAAGGGCATAGTTCTACCACTTCTTTTTTTTTTTTTTGGCCAGTCCTGGGGCTTGGACTCAGGGCCTGAGCACTGTCCCTGGCTTCTTTTTTGCTCAAGGCTAGCACTCTGCCACTTGAGCCACAGCGCCACTTCTGGCCATTTTCTGTATATGTGGTGCTGGGGAATTGAACCCAGGGCCTCATGTACACGAGGCAAGCACTCTTGCCACTAGGCCATATCCCCAACCCCTCACCACTTCTTATTATGATAGACTTTTCTAAGTTTTCACTGTATGACTTTTAAATTTTTATTACATATTCACTTACTTATGTTGCAGTGGAAGTTATAGGAAATTTTGTGAGGAAAGAAATATATTTTCAATAGACTATCTCTAGACAGATTGAGATGGACAATTTTAGATTTCTTTGTCTCAACTTGCTCCATTTTGGAATTGTTTGCTATTTTATAATATATTTTTGTTTCCAATCTCCAAATGGTTTTTTCTTTAATGCTTTTCTCAAAATCATATCTTCATATCTTCACACATCATTCTTACTTGTTGGTTTCTTTCTCTTTTTTTTCCAATTTACATTTTAGAAACAGACAGAATTGGTCTTATCTAATAAAATACTCTTAGTAAACAGAAGGAAATTAATCTTAAACTACTTCTTTATGCAATAACAATTGCTGAAGATGTTAACCCATGTGCATTGATGAAGGTATCTTGTATTCTAAATTGCTTTGTTCAATGGTGACCTCTTTGTACAATGGCTTAAATATAATAATATAAAAAAGAGAAGGTAGGATAGATTCAGCCCAATTTATTCAAGGTTACAGCAAGGATGATAGCAAGAGACTTTCCCTAGGGGCAGAAGGGTGGGCTGGCAAGCCATGTCCAGAGAGAACAGTAAAACAAGGAGAGGAGTTTATTGCCTCAGAAAACTAGAGTGGATCCATTGTCCATTGGACTTTTCTGGAGTTATAAATGTGGAAATGACCTCTACAGAAACAGACCACAAGCCACTATTTGAAGAAAAAAAGAATAAAAAGGCAAAACTACAAAAACACTCTCATCCTATAAGGTTGGTAAGAGAGAACTCCCACCAAAACAATAAATAAATGAAAATAAATAAACACTATAGCATTGTTTTTAAAGATATATTTTTAATGATTAGAAGTAATTCAATCAGAATATTAGCCATTTACTAATTGAAAGTTTTGGGTTAAAATAAGTCGGTTTATAATTATTGGGTAACTCCTATATGCCTGTCATTTATATTAAGCAGGTATTCATTTCTTTATCTTTTTTTCTTCCAAAGCAAAAAAAAAAAAAAGAGGCAATTCAAAGCTAGCATTTGAACTGTTTATTTAAAATGATTTTTAGCCCCTCCCTCATTTTTCTCCCACTCTCCCTCCTCCCAATCCCTCACCCTGAGTTGTACAGTTGATTTCCAACATACTGTCTGTTGAGTATTGCAGTTGCATGTGGGGGTTGGGGGTAACAAGTTTGACAAGAAATGTACTCACTATCTTACATATGTAACTGTAACCCCTCTGTACATCACCTTGACAGTAAAATTAAGTAAGAAAAAATTTTAAGACGTAAAAACTGCAGGGGCTGGAGGAGGGAGCTAGGGACCTTGGGTAGATTATGAGAAGGGTTTGGGAGAACATAGTCAAGGATTCATTGTATTTACCACAAAGTTAAGAAGTGTAAAGGAGTGGGCCAAATGGGGCTGAGAATGTTGAAAAGGGTGACACAGATCAAGATTCATTGCATTTGTATACTGCTTTGTTAAAATGACACCTTCTTTTTACAACTACTTAAAGGCAATAAAAATATGCTTTTTCTAGCTGTTAGGTCTCAGAACAAGATATTCCAAAATATGACCCTTTGGCATACTAAGTACTTTAAGCTGACAGAAATTGAGAAACCTGCAAAAACAGCTTTCTCTCTGACCTCTTGTTCTTCTCACTTCTAAATCCTCTTGCCTCAGGTCCCTTGCCCTGTACCCAGAAGAAAAGAAGGAAGGCATAGAGGCACAGAGCACAGTCTGAGTAAACAGGTCTTACCAAGGGATACCATTTATTGCTGTAGGTCATACTTCTTTTTGTCCAATCATAAGTTCTGCCTGACTGCCTAGTTTTCAAACTGCAGAATAAAACATATATAGTTGCCCCTAAGACTTTGACTTTTCTTTTCTGAAGGTGCCATGTCTTGAAAAACTTATATGAGAAAATTGTTATGCTCTTTTCTCATTGCCCTGTCTTTTGTTGTTAGGTACCCTCAATGACTTTATGATGGGTGAAGACCAGTCATTTTTTCTCCCATATGTTATCTATGTGTAAGGTCATAACAGCTTTTAAAGGGAACATTTGTTTAATTTGTACATATTAGTGTTTTGAGCTTCAAGGGAATTAAACATAGTAATATTTTTCTTCTGTGATACCTTATTGTAACTTTTTTGGATTAAACTCAAAAATTAAAGCTCTCAGAAAATGGATTACTTTAGAAACCCAAATAAAGCAGTTCTAAAGTTGAGCAGTTCCTGAGGGGCAGGATCTGGCCTCAAGCAATTGATTGACATTTGCGGTTCAGTAGGGGCGATTTCTCCCTGGAATATGGAATTCCATGGAAATGTAGGACCTTCACTAACTTTATGACCTTGAATGAATGGATAGCTTTAGTGGCTTCCATATTGTTTTTATCTATGATACATTAGGTACTTTAAGATCTAAAAGAGAATCGAGGGGCAAAAGTTCTAAAGTGTCAGACTCAGGAATGTACTCCCTGAAGGGTCATAATGTACAGTTTTGAAAACATGGAATGTTTAGTTAATTTGAATGATCACGTCTGTGATTCAAAATACATCTGGCCTTCCAGAAAACAGCTGGGTCCAGAAAGCTGAGCTAGTGAAGGCTGAATACATTCTAGCTGGGAGATAATTGGTCTCAGAAGTAAAGGTTTCGAATGTGCAGCTATTCAACATTATTTCAAGGAGTGTCTCTGGAGGAAGATTGATCTTGACATGCCATTCTTTTTTTGTGTTGTGGTGTTCTCTGACTGTGCATGCAGACAATGACAGTCAGCAAGGGAGCTGGAGAGAAAAGCTCCTAGAGTGTCTGCAAGAGAGAGATTCATTCCTGTGGCAGACAAACTGCAAGTCGATCAAGATGTTGGGTCTTTTGTTTTGGCCAGTCTTCAAAGCCATCCCTGACTCTGCAGGCAGAGGAGGAGGACATTTGAAAAGACATCCAATGCTTTGGGGAAAAGGGTGAACATTCAGCAACTCCTTCATGCCAGTGGATCTCAATTCAAGTTTTTGGAAGCCCTGGAAATGGGCTATGATCAACATTAATTTTTTATTTTGGGGGGGGGTCAATCCTGGGGCTTAAACTTAGGGTCTGGACACAGTCCCCAAGCTTCTTTTGCTCAAGGCTAGCACTTTACCACTTGAACCACAGTGCCACTTCTGGATTTTTCTGTTTATGTGGTACTAAGACATTAAACCCAGGGTTCCATGCATGCTAGACATGTGCTGTACCACTAAGTCACACTCCCGGCCCCAGAGTTTTGATATTTTTAAGAGAACATTTTGTGCAGAGACATGATTATTCACAAGTAACATTGGTTTTAAGCATTAACCTATAGTTTAATTAAAACTGTTCACTTAAAACCTGTGCTTTTCCCAGCAACTTGTAAAATCTTAATAATTTTCTATGTATAGTACAGGAAAAAATTTTTAAAGACCCTTGGTTGATGTTTAGCACCATGTATAAACTTGGATTGTTATCTACCTTCAAATATATTAAGTGAATTTGTAGATTTAATATGATCGAGTTTCTTTTAAAGAATCTCTCTGCTTTAACTAATTCGCATTCTTAAGTAATTCTTAGAAGATTAATACATTTGCTTCATGAATAAAGTGAATGTTAATTTCCCAGAAATCAGTAGTTCTCAAAGTGTGGTCCTTCAACCAGAAGCAGTACCATTACTTGAGAATTTATTATAAATGCTAATCTTTAGGCTCTACCACAGAGATGATCTTCCTTAGTAAGTTCTGAGTTAGCCAGATTTTCAGGCAATTGTGAGAAGGTCTAGGAACCAGTGCTTAGTGTTTACTATAATATGCAAACTTAAACGATTTCAACTCACGGGTGAATACAATCATAATATTCAATGTACATATGTGATAATGGAACCAGATAACTTGAAGTGATGGGTGGGGTTTATTTCTCTCTCTTACCAGAATGACATCTGATTTCCATACTCAAAACACTGCCAAATGGATTTAGACCTTCAAAGGTTATTTCCATGACAATTACATGAAGAGGTACATGAAATGTGGTGTTGCTCACATTTGGTCAGTGGCCTTGTGCTTACACCTTAATTTCTCAGTTTAATGAAGACACTACTGTACCTAAATTATATGGCCTCTCCAAGCATCTCTGGCTTCATGTAGTCTTTCTACCATTACTTGTTAGTTTTTTCTCTAGGTATTAAAATACAGTTTTAGGTAAGTCTTCACAAAATAATTTTCTATTAAGAGTCCTCTGTTAGAAACCAGACTACAGACAAGTAAAAGGACAGGTTATTTATGTGAAATACACCTCATCATTTCTCTTATCACTTATGACCCCAAAACAACAACATATTTTCGGCATAAATGAAGAACACAGAGAAGCCAAGTATAAAGTGAATTTTTGTACATTATGTCAGCCTCACATTGGTACTGCCTGTAGCATTATCAAGAGCATTTATTTTTACTAATTTTGGGGCTTGAACTCTGAGCCTGGGCACTGTCCCTGAGCTCTGTGGCTGAAAGCTAGTGCTCTACCACTTTGAGCCACAGCTCCACTTCTGGTTTTTGAGTGGTTAATTAGAGATAAGAGTCTCTGGGGACTTTTCTGACCCATCTGGCTTCAAACCAGGATCCTCAGATCTCAGTTTCCTGAGTAGCTAGAATTACAGGTATGAACCACCAGCACCCATCCAGAGCATATATTTGTAATGGAATTCCTAGTAGAGTGTTGTAATTTTAATTCTAGTTAGCTTGAATAATTTCCATTCTCCATATATATGAGCAAATTTCTTTTCAATACCACCACAGACAGGTATTCCTATAGGCCATTCCTCATCCGTGTTATTCATATGCTTTCCTAATTGGTCTCCCAGCATCTATCCTTAGTTGTCAACAAATCCTCACTCTCCTTTTATGCAGCCTTCATAATGATCTCACAGAACTTGTCAGGTCATGTCACTTGACTGTAAATCCGCCAGTGCCCTCCCATTGCATTCTGAGGAAGACCTGTCTTTACATGGGCCCTAGGATCCAATAGGATGTGACTTTCTTTCTTCTTTCTGACTTTATTTACTTCTTTCCTCAAACCACATTGATCTGAATATGTAATGAACGAGCAGAGCTGGCCTCAGTGGCTTTAAATTTGAAGTTTCCTGTTTGTATGGTTTTAGAGTTGACTCGACTCCCAAACCCATCTACTTTAAGTGTTTTCTCAAGTATTCCTTCATGAGGCGCCTCCCAACTGTGTATTTGAAGCAGCAACGTCCACCTCTGCACTGCTTCCTCACCTTCTCTACGACCATTCCCTACTGTCTCATTTTTCTTAACACAGCATTTTAGTAACCTTCTTCCTTGTATAATGTATGCTCTCTGAAGGTCAGTTAGTTTTGTCTTTTTTTTTTCCTTTTTCTACTATATCCCTTGAGCTTGCAATAGACTTCAATGTATTAGTCAACATTCAATGAGAAAGACTTAGATGATATAAATAAATGGATTTACTTTTAAAAGATAGTTGATTATTGATCTTGACTACCTTCCGTTGAGAGTCTTAAAATATAATTCTGGAAATCTGAGTGTGCTCTAGCTGGAAGAATACAACTTCTGTTGGTTGTGCTGTGAACAGCTACTGTAGATGGCTATAGGGGCTCCCTCCAAGTCTATGTCAAAAGCAGAGTTTGATGTCAGAGCTCACAGGATGTGTGGGATAGAGAACCTTCCCACAATGCCCCTCTATGCAGAAATTTTACAAAAAGAATTCCTTTCCCAGAACTGTTTCAGATTGCCATCTCTACCCCTGGCCCATTATCGTGACTATGATATCCACCAGAGATAGAGATGGGTGACCCTACCTCTCAGATATTAATTTCTTCTAGGAAAAGGGACATCAATCATATGATTATACTTAACTACATAGAGAACATATTTAATAAATCAGTGCTTGCTTCTGGTTAGGTTTTATAATCTAGTTTAGACAAACCTGTTTATTGTCTGTGATAGGATTGCCCACTGGTCTCTCAGCTCCATACTGACTTTTTCTCCCAGCTAGGGCTGGAGGTCAGCAAACTACATTTTTCTAGATTTTCTTTGCCAGCTGGTTTCCTGGTATATAGCTCTATGTAAGTGATTCAGGTAGCCTTTCTCCTCCTTCACAGCAATGGCAGCCACCTGAGGTGTGCTAGCGCTAAAAAAATTGTACCCCAAAATACGGCACTCTGGTGGGTTGAGTATTTTAAAGACTCACCGAGGGCAGTCAGATGCCAGAAGAAGCTTGTATATTACAGAAAGAAGCACTGTGTATCTCAGAAAAAAAATTGTGAACTGTAATTCTACCTAAACAGTTTTTTTAAATCACAAAGTACTGTCTATCTCTTAGACCCCTTCAAATGCCAATGTTTTTTCCTTGCATCTTACCTAAAATTACTCACCATACCTCTAAATTGTGTCCTCCTCTGCCACACTACATTTTCATTTCTTCTGTGAAAGAGTATATAAAATTCAACCACCTGGCCCATTCTTTGAGTTCTCATATTTTGTATGGCAACTGTGCTTACATGTATTCAACATTTTTGTTAAACTCCCCCCCACCCCCGCCCCAACTCTCTGTCCAATACTAGTTTATCTCAGCTGACTCAAACACTGTACCTGAGGAGACAAAGTCTGAACTTTTTGTAAGTACTACCAGAAGTTGTGAGTTCTGGTATCCTTGTGAGATGGTGGCTTCTACTTTTCTATCTAGCTGTGGTGTGGTTCTCACAAACTAGCAGCTTTGTGGGCTCATCAGTCCAGGGGTTCCCAGTGTTTACTTTTTAACACGCCTCCCTTCAATCTCAGCAATTTTTATTCTTTTATAACAACTGCTTGTGTTCTTCACAATCTCTCTGTTCTAGCCATAAAGGAAGCACAAATCAAAACAACACTGAGGTTCTATCTTACTCCAGTAAGAATGGCCATTATCACCAATACAAACAACAACATATGCTGGCAGGGATATAAAGGGGGAAAGAACCCTATTGCACTGTTAGTAGGGATGGAAATTTGTACAACTGTGAAAGGCAGTTTGGAAGTTCCTCAAAAAATGAAACATAGAATTACCCTATGACCAATCAATACCAATGCCAAAAGATTACAAGTCAGAATGCAGTGAAGACATCCATGTCCATTGCGGCACTACTCACCCTAGCTGTGGGACAAAAACAACCCAGATGCCCTAAAATGAAACAATGGATCAAGAAAATGTGCTACCTATATACAAAGGAAGTTTTCTTTTCCACTAGAAGAATCATATGTCATTTGCAGAGAAATGAATGGATTTGGAAAGAATTATGCTAAGCAAATCAGACTCAGAGAGACAAAAGATGCATATTTTCTTTCACATGTGGAAGTTAGATCTAAATTATAAATATATATGTATATATAAACACATGCAGGGTTATGTGTATATATATACACAAACATGTCAACTAAACTACCGCATGGGTAGGGGAGAATTTTAATAGTGTAACTCCTTTCAACAACTAACTTATAGTCAAACAGAATGAATATCAGGAAGCTGGAACATGTATTATTGGGGGAGGAAGGAGATCAGCAGAAGCTGGGTAGATAAATGGAGAGAGGAAGGGTGGGAAAATTCAGCCATCATATTCAATGTGTATATGTGAAAATGGGACCAAATAACTTGAGGGGATGGGTGAGGTTGAGAGAGACAGAATGATGAAGGGAGTGACATTGATCAAGATGCATTTTATTCACAAGCTGACAAGTTGGATCAAAGCCAACGTGTACAACATCCTAAGGATTAAAAAAATAAAGAAAAATAAATGCTCTTTGTTTTAAATGTACAAATTATACCTCTTTTCCTGACTGGATCTTAATTCAATATCTGAATCCTAAACATAGAGGTTTTTAACCCCTCTGTTTCCCAGTGGATAAATCTTTACAATGTGGTTCTTGTTCTCTGAAATCAAGAAATCACCAAGAAAACCTTAGGAAATATCTTATATAAGAAGCAACAGGGTGTGGAAATAAATGGAAAGCAATCAAACAAGAACAATCGAAGGCTACTTATGCCGAGCTTGTTACAGCAAGGTGATTAACCACTGTAACTTGTGTTTTGGCAGAGACTCAAAGGCGGGCCCCAGAGTGGAAAAGCTTCCTGATGGAAACAAGTAGAGGCTTCAGGTTTCCTCTGCTTGGAGGCACTGGCAGGGGAAAGACTCAGGTGGATTAATCAGATGTGGGTTTTTCTATGTGATGGATTAGTAGGACATACTTTGTTTTTTCTGATTTGGTCCTCAGTAGAAAGTAGGGTTAAAAATCAGAGAAACTATGAATTTTGAATCAAATCCTGGCGAGTTTAGCCAACTGTTACAAATGTTCTTGGTTCCCAGCATCGTCACTAGAGATAGCTGCCTAACTTCCTGCGAGTCTGACTTGTAGTTCTGTGGCTTTTAGTTCATTCTATTAAGATTTACAATCAAGTGACAACCTTCCTTAACTTTTTAAAGAAGAATTGGTTAAAAAATAATCCTTGCAAGAATACCCCCAAAGAATGATAACAAATGCTTTAGCACAGAAACATGTCTTGTGGCTCTGTGGATGTTCATGTCTGTCTTTACATGACAGAATTACAAGTGAATGGGACCGCAGCAATGCTCCTTGCGTGACATAATTATAAATGGAAATAAATCTGTGGAGAACATAACCATCTTGCCCTATGTGTATTCCAACATCATGTCTTTTTCAGCTGAGAAGTCATGGTTTGTTAAAAATAAAATATATTTCCTGCTTAAAAATTCCATCGCTTTTACAACTGGTAGTCTGTTTTTTTCAAGCCTGTTCTTGGATTTTCTCATGAATTCACTTAGTATCATGGACATAGAACAGGAGAAAGAAAATATGACAGTTATTAAACCACCGTCACCAGCTATGGCAAAAGTCTGGCAGGAAATATGAACAGTGGCTGTTGTTAATATTGCAAAGCTACCAAGTACCACTTGATTTATGCTTTTCCCTTCTTTTTAGTTTGTATTATTACATGATCTAGATCACCCCTACTTTGCAGTTAACTGCAACTTCTGGAACCAGGATCCTTTTCTATTGACAAGTGCCATTGATTCCTTAACATTCCTTTCTGCTGGGCTGTCTATTCTTCTCAGGCACTATCTTTGGAGACGATGACAGAGTGCTGGCTCAAGTGTTTAGGCAGTCCTCATATTTCTCCCTTTCTGAGGACAAAGAAAGGTTCCTGTCATTCGATATCCTTGAAGCAGAAGGCTCAAAGGAGACCCAGGAGAGGTGGTGGGAACACGATTCCCAGCTGCTGCCTTCATGATGCAGGCTCTGGAAATTTATTCTAATACCACTGGCATCTCAGCATGAACTCTGCACCTGGAAGTGACATGTCTTACAGGAATGCTTTTTAGTTCCTGTTTTCAGGGAGTATGTGATTAACATTGATTCAAACACTCGGGTTTGAGTAATCTAGGACTTAAGGTGAAAGAATAGTACACCCACAACACGTTGATACAGATGACGTAGATACAGATACAGATGACGAACTTCTGATGGAAAAATCTGGGTCAGGCTTCTTATTTGGTACACAACTGCCCTTCCTTCCTTCCTTCCTTCCTTCCTTCCTTCCTTCCTTCCTTCCTTCCTTCCTTCCTTCCTTCCTTCCTTCCTTCCTTCCTTCCTCCTCCCTTTCTCCTCCCTCCCTACCTCTTCTCTCTCTCTCGATCTTTCTTTCTTTCTTTCTTTCTTTCTTTCTTTCTTTCTTTCTTTCTTTCTTTCTTTCTTTCTTCTCTTTCTTTCTTTCTTTTCCTTCCTTCCTTTCTTTCTTCCTTCCTTCCTTCCTCCCTCCCTCCCTCTTTTCTCTCTCTCTTGACTTTTCTTTCATTCTTTCTTTCTTCTTCTTTTCTTTCTTTCTTCCTCTCTCTCTCTTTCTTTCTTTTCCTTCCTCCCTTCCTCCCTTCCTTCCTCCCTTCCACCCTCCCTCCCTCCCTTCCTCCCTCTTTTCTCTCTTTCTTTCTTTCCTTTCTTTCCTTCCTTTCTTTCTTTCTTTCTTTCTTTCTTTCTTTCTTTCTTTCTTTCTTTCTTTCTTTCTTTCTTTCTTTCTTTCTTTCTTTCCTTTCTTTTTCTTTCTTTCTTTCTTTCTTTCTTTCTTTCTTTCTTTCTTTCTTTCTTTCCCTTCCTTCCTTCCTTCCTTCCTTCCTTCCTTCCTTCCTTCCTTCCTTCCTTCCTTCCTTCCTACATAGGACCTGAGCTCTATCCCTGAGCTTTTTTTTCCTCCTGAGCTTTTTGGTCAAAGTTGAGCTCTACCATTTGAGCCACAACTCTACTGCTGGCTCTTTGGTGGTTAATTGGAGATAACGTTTTCATGGACTTTCTTTCCTGGGCTGGCTTTGAAACAGATCCTCAGAGCTCAGCCTCCTGAGTAGTTAGGATTACATGCTCTGGGCTCAGCTCCATTTTACTAAGCTGTGATATAAGTTAGCAATTTTTGGGATGTTCTCAACTGAGAGACATTTTACTATGAATTCCCATTCCTTTCCCATATGAGTCATATGTATTATGGTTTTGTTTATGCAAGAAAATTCTATCCATTACTTGTTGAAGCCCATTTAGTTTAAGTAGGTAAGAAAAAAGGGCTTTATTTTTGATCCTTTGAGCAGTGGTTATTTTTATTTTTTTTTCAATTGATTAAACTTCCTGGTCAATAAAGTACAAAAGTGCATTACTTTTGATTTTTGGCTCCCACTGTGACCTCTGGGGTAACCTTTGCCTTTTCCCCTTCTGGCTCTCTCTCCATTCATCTCTACCTTAGATTAGAAAAGGAGGATGGGGAGGGTGGGGGCTCAGAACTGACACCAATGGAGGCTCAACCTTTTTTTTAGAGCATGTGGCAGAATACTTAGGCAGCCAAGTTCCTGATCATCAGAGAGACCAGAAGACCAATTTAAACTGGAAAGTGCATAAGCTTCATTGGGCTGTTTCAAAGTTCATGGGTCTTTAGTGCTAATCCTCTTAGCATATTAGGCCAAGTGGACTCACATTCCACAATGGCAGTGGTTACAAAGGCCTCCTCAGCTTTCATTTACATTTCTCTGCTTGGTGAAGTACAAGTCCCTCCATTTTCCTCTCTCAAATGCTCTTCTCACCAGCCTGTTCTGCCCCAAGGTGATTCAGATTGTTTGAAGGCCAAACTGCTTAAGCTGACAAATTAAAATATTTTTATATAACATTGCTTTCCCCAAGTCTTGGAATGTTTGCCTTATGTTGGCTCAGTGATGGCCTTTCCTTTTCTTTCCTTCTTTCTTTCTTTCTTCCTTCCTTTTTTCTTTTTTTTTCTACCTCTCCTTCTGCAAAAGGATAATATTTTGGCTGTCCACAAGGTAAGCATTTCCAGCATGAATGTTTAATGAGGATGAAGTCAGCATGCTGCTTATTTTGCTTTCTAATAAACCCATGGCTCAGCAATAGCCTCACTACTGCAGTGACTTTTTGCTCCAACTTTTCAGCTTCTTCTGTACTCAGAGTGAATTTCTCTGGACATCACTCTTCCACTGCTAAGTTAATCACATAAAGCACAAAGAATGCAAGGTTAGAAAGAAATGACGCATTTAAAATAATCCCAAAGAACTCATTTTTAACCTCTCAATAACTAATGTATGTTCATATATTACAGACCCTGAGTAAGTTCTGTGGTAATTAGAATATATTTCAGATTTCTAAACAGGCCTCAGATGTTGTGGATAATCCTAGAAAAAATACTCTTTATTAGTGGAATAAAAATATTCATATGAGTGAAGAGTTTTAATTCAGTAAAAAACTAAAACTGTTGAAAACCTGGAAATACCAATGAGCAAAGGAGCTTAAAAGGGTGTTGATATAAGCAATGTTTAGGAGACTTGCTCAGTTGGGAAGCCAACTGTGGCCTTGGACAACTGACTTTTCTTTTTGGCTGAAATGTACATTCTTATAAAATGCCAGGTATAACTACATGACTTAAAGGAGTCTTTTAGTTTGAACACCTCCATCCTAACCCCTTGACATTACTGACTGTTCACTGAGAACATTAAAAACATTCATTTTTTTTCTCAGCATCCATCAGTTATACAAGGGAGTGCTTTCATTGTGTAGTTTCCACATGTACTTACAAGATACTCCAATCAACCTCATCCCCCTACCAATTGCATATACCTCCTATCCCCCTTTCTAAAATGATTTGAACAGCTTTCATCCTTCTATTTCATATGTGGAAAGTATTTACTGCAACCACATTCATCTTCCCTCACCCTTTTTGTTTGCTCAAACTCCTCCCTCTAGTTCCCACTCTCCATGAGAGCCCTTTACCCTTTGCTCTCCTCCCCAGCCCAGCCCTCTATTGGCCAACAGCATTCATTACAACTGTAGATGCACTTTATGTATAGTTGCAACATATTTCGAAATTATTCATCTATTTTTTACTTTCCCTTCCTCTTCTTCTTCTAAGTAGTCCATGTTCTATGTATACTTACATATAAAGGCCTATATGTATAGATATGAATGCTGATATATACATATGTCCATGGCCATGAATATGTATGACTTTTAGGTCTGGATTCCTTATATGATTGAAAAAAATGATATTTTGCTTTTTTAAAATCTTGTCTTGTTTCACTCAATATGATAGTCACTGAGAACTTATGTATCAGCCACCATTTTATGTGAATCATATGTGTTGATTAAACTCTTTAAAATTACTCCCCAAAGTAGATAGTACTACTTCCATTTAAAAGTCATGTAAACAGCTGTGAACTAGTGGCTTATGCCTACAATCCTAGCTATTTGGAAGGCTGGGATCTGAGAATGGAGGTTCAAAGCCAGCCAGGGTAACAGAGCGTGTGAGATTCTAATCTCCAACAAACTATCCAGTAAAAGCTAGAAGTGGTGAGGTGGCTTAAGTGGTAGAGTACTAGCCTTGAGAAATGCATTTCAGAAACAGTGCCAAGGCCTGGAGTTCAAGCACCTCCAGCACCCACATAAATAAATAAACAAATATAATATAGTAACAGTCATGTGAAAAGAGTTTAGACATTCATGCACCCAAAGCCACACATTTGGCAGGTCACTTGGTGGCAGAACTGCAATCAACATGCAGCTTTGTAACATAGAAGCTCTTTCTCTATTGAGTGCGATGTATTATATACTCAGCTAGCAAAATACCAATGAGTTTTGATAAATGAAGAGAAGTAGGGGCTGGGAATGTGGCTTAGTGGTAGAGTGCTTGCTAGTATGCATGAAGCCCTGGGTACGATTCCTCAGCACCACATAAACAGAAAAAGCCGGAAAGGGTGCTGTGGCTCAAGAGGAGGAGTGCTACCCTTGAGCAAAAAGAAGCCAGGGACAGTGCTCAGGCTGTGAGTCAAAGCCCCAGGACTGGCCAAAAAAAAAAAAAAAGAACCACTCATAACTGTCTGTTTCTCTCCTCTTGTCCTTAGGAATCATAGAGAATACTTATTTTGTTTATCAAGATAGATTTATGCAGGAGAAATAGAGATATTGTCTACATTTGTTGATATTCAGAATGCAGATTTTGAGCAGATATGGATATTGAAGCATATAATTGTTAGACTAGTGGAAAAATAGAATACAGAACAAATAGAAAGTTAGTCCTTTCAGACAAGTTTAGTATCTTGTCAAAACAATGAAAAACTTCATAGGATTAGAAAATTCTTCAACCTCCAAACACACTTGATGCCCCAAAGGTGGGGGATCTGTGATAGGAAAGTAAAACTAACAATGTATGGACTTGAGATGCATTTCCCTGTATGATTAATGAGGAATCTTGATTCCTCTGATATTGATAATAATTCTGCAAGGTAGACTGGTAGAAAAATTGGTACATTTCTGTCTAGAGAGGAAGACACTGGCATAGTATACTGAGATTCCAGGACAGGAGAGCCATCTGATCTAGCTCAGACATACTTCAGTGGAAAAGGCCTTGGCCTTAGAGTTAGATGAGTTCTTGTCATCGCTCCACAGTGTGTGGTGGTGAGAAGTTGTCTGGCCTCCCTGTGTCTCAGTTCTTACATCTGTAAAATGAGATTAGTAATACCTCATTCAAAGTTGATATCAAAATACTTAACAGTTATTGGTATATGGTTAAAATATGACTTATCTTTGTCATCTTTTTTTTTCACCTTATCACATCAGGGGATGCATAAGAGCATGTACCTTAAGTGGCTTGAGTTGCTAACATGTCCTTCTTATTTCAAGACTTTTTATGTTTTGTAGTATATTTATTTTCACATTTGGCTTGCCTTTTCTGAATCTGAATATATCTTTGGTTTTAGGATTTAATATCCATGTGTGTTAAGACTATAATAATTGTTGCGATATAGTAACAAAGAGCACTGACTATGAAGTTAGTCTGTTGGATTCAACTCACCTATTCAACACTTACAGCTTCTACAATCAAAGGAAACATATTTAATAGACTCAGTTTTTCTCAGTTATAAAATCTGGGTAAGAATTTTACTTAATTCATTTAGTGTGAGCTAATTTTTTTAAGTTCCTTTACTTGAGAAGAACTTGAGAAGTATTAGCTAGAAAATAAGGGTTTCCTATCATTACTATTGTTGTTTTGCCATCCTTAGAATGATAACTGGGCTAGAGGCATGGTTTGAGTGGTAGAGTAACCCAGCAAGTAAATTCAGCAAGAGCACAATGCCCTGAGTATCATCTACACAGAAAAATTAAGATATCTCATCACCCAGGATATTCATGATAATCTTAATATTCAGTGATTTTAAACTATATTCTTCCACAAATTTATTTGCACACGTTTATTATATGTACAAATCATATGTATCGTTACTTTTCCATGTGTGCTCTAAAATGTTCCGTTAGATTCATAAAAATTAATAATTTCATTGTACCATGTGTTTTGTCCTTTCTTATGCTTTTTGTCATATTTTTGATGTTCCTTTTGCATATGTGTAGAGATTACTTAATTTCTTTCTGGATTCTATATTCCTTCATAAGTACAGAAGTTTTTTTTTTTTCTAATGTTCTTCCTTTGATATCATTTTAGGTGCCTGAACTTTTTGCTTTTCCCTCCAAAGCTACAGTGAATATCTTTAGATATATTCCTTTGTGTATTCCTGGGAGGGTTTCTGAGAGATGTATACTTAGAAACAGGGTGACCTACTTGGAGGCTATAAGTAGTCTCAATGTCATTCAACACCAACAGATGGAGCGTCTCATCAAGTATGCTTTTGCTAGTTTAAGTAAATTTATAACAAACAGTTTGTCTGTTTTCCCATTTGGAGTGCCTATTCTTTGCTGGATTGCAGGAATTCCTTATATATTTAAATTCTGAATCTTTTGCCATTTCTGATATGGAAAAGCAATGCATTGTTCCTATTATCTGCAAAATGATTCGCTACAATGTGAACACTGGCTTTCCATGCCCCAGCTTTGAGACCCCATACAAGCTCCCACATGGTTTCATTTCCTCATCTTTATTTTTAAAATTAAATTTTATTGACAAGGTGATGTACAGAGGGAGTACAGTTACATAATAAGGTAGTGAGTACATTTCTTGTCTTATTTGTTACACCCTCCTTCATTTTTCCTTCCCTTCCTTAGTTCAGATAAGCATACATACAATATCCAGTATACCAAAATCATATATAGTGACCATACAGGGTACGCCAAAGGAAATTTACTTAGTACATTAAACATAATGACAACAGTAAAATACTCCTATTTCCATCTCTTGGAGTTCATTTTGCTTAGACTCATGTTATATAATCATATGTATATAGCTGTTGAGCTATTGTGATTCACTGATAGGTCTATCCTGGACCTTTTTATGTTTATTTAGTAATCATTTGGTTTTAGAGACATACTGTAAAGTTGCTAACCAAAACATGTGGAAATACCATCTGAAAAGAAGTTTGACATTTTACAAACATGATCTCTACTTTTCTCCCCTCCTGCCCCCCACCCCCAACAACCACAGATTAGGGAGACCATGTGCCTTTGTTCTCTGTGTTCTAGGCTTGTCTTGCTCAACATTATTTGTTCAAGATCTGACCATTTTCCTGCGAATGCTTCATTTCCTCATCTTGAAGATGCTGTAGTCACAGTAGTCTTCTCCCAGAGAGCTTGAGGATTACACAAATCAGCTCATTAAGACATGGAGAATAAAATGTTGTACAGATGAAGGCTTCAGATTGTTGTATAGATGAAGTTAATTTTGTAAACTTTTCTGTTTTTTTTTTTTTGTTGTTGCTGTTGTTGTTTCTGCTTTTATTGCTTTAATCAACCCTTACCCTCATTGAACTTTTCTTTTCCTCCTTATAAATTCATTTCTGTTCTTTGGAACAGGGATCAGTTTTATTAATTTTCTTTTTGTTTGTTTCCAAGTACTAGTCTACATAGAAGGTGTGTGTTAATGTTTAAAGAATGAGGGGAATGGAGTATGGCTTGGCAGTGTAGCACTTGCTTAGGATGTGTGAAACTCTGATTTAATTCTAAGCACTGAAATAAAGTTAACCAAGGAATGAGTAGATGTTCACTATGTCATGATATATATGATTGCTTCTCTCATCATTCAAGTCCCCTTTCATTTTCCTAAGATAGAGGTGTCTCACTAGAGTCGCAGGATACTTTCTTATGTTTTCTCCTCTGTGATTGCATCAATAAAAGGGCCCCATTTGGGATTTAGAAAAGCCTGGCTTCTAAAATATAGTTCCTTATACATTTTAAAATGTTTCTCAACAAATTGAACTATGTTCTGTGTAATACAAATGTCCACAAACTTAAAACATGTACTCTGGATTCTGTTGCATAACTGAGTTGTTGAAGTTAAGTTATCCCTACGGTACAGGAATAGGAAGACATTGCTGATCTCTGGATAAAAATTCTCTGAGTAAGGCACATAGAGACCCATTCATAGTGGATCTGACTTGACTGAATTGTAGATGAACTTAAAGTCAGTCACACAACCCCTTACTGAAAGGTCAATCTTCTTCGTGTCTTAAAATTTTTAAATATTCAGATGATCATAGAAAATGACCTTGAGTTTTATGACTCTGAATTCATACGAAAAATGTGCTTGCAGTGGTGGTAATTTTCTTTCATTTGACATTGAGCTTCCAATTTGATAATAGTCAATAAAAGGCATATGATAGGATAAAATGTGAATGATTACCAATTATTTATTTATTCATTTTCCAAGAGCTGAGAAATTGATAGTAGTAATAAAAGCAATAGAAATAACACTGAATAGTAATGCTCTTTATGTAACACATCAAAATTTAGTAAGAATTTTTAGATTAATTTATTTATTGTCAAAATGATGTACAGAGGGGTTACGGTTTTATATGTAAGGCAGTGAGTATATTTCTTATCAAACTTGTTATCTCCTCCCTCATTGTTCTCCCTCTTCTCCCTTCCCCATTTCCCTCCTCCCCCATTAGTTGTACAGTTGGATTACAGAACATAGTTTTGTAAATATTGCTATTGCATTGGTTTGCCTTTTACCCTTTGTCTCTCCATTTTGATGTTCCCCTTCCCTTTCCTAGTTCCAACAAACATATGTACAATACCCTGGGTAACAAAATCAGTAACAGTGATATTAGGGGTAAAACCCTGGGGAAGAAAGACAAAAGAAAAATGGCATAATTTCACATGGTACATTGAGAAAAACAATGACAATAGTAAACCACTTATTTAGTAGGAGGCTTTTTTGTTTTAAATAACAATTCATCCACTAAATATTTGGGGTTAACCTATGAGGCTTAATGGAGAATAAGACAATATGAAGTTGATACTGTGTTTTCTTTAAATATTACCAAAGCAAAAGAAAGATGCCAAGTGATCATAGGTCAAAGGCAAATATAAAACTAAATAAGAAAACTCTCATAAGGCAAACAAAACAAAACACCATTAGAATAAAGGAAATGTGTGATCACTTTATGAATTCTTACTATGGCTTAGGGCTTGTGTATATATATATATATATATTTTTTTTAGTTTGTTGATATATACTGTCTTTTAAAAGTATATTTTATTGTTGTTGTAGAAGTGTTATACAGAATGGTTACAGTTACATGAGTTAGGTAGTGAGCACATTTCTTTGGAACAATGTTTCTTCTTCCCTTGCTCTCTCCCAGTTTTTCCCGCCTGTCCTCACCCACAAGATGTACAGTTCATTTTCCACATAGTGTTTAGTGAGTACCACTATTGTATTTAATCACCCTTTATTCCACCTTTACTGGGTCCCCCTTTCTCTCCCAAAGACACAAAGAAGAAAAAAGAATAGAAAACAAAAACAGCAATAACAGTAACTGAACAAACAACTTACCCTCATTTGTAATAGCTAGAATATGCCTATAAATCTACAAGGAAGCTGAGTGCTGGTGTCTCATGCCTGTAACCCTAGCTACTCAGGAGTCAGAGATCTGAGGATCTTGGTTCAAAGCCACCTTGGACAGGGAAGTCCATGAGATTTCCAATTAACCACCAGAAAACGGGAAGTAGTGTTGTGGCTCAAGTGGCATAGCTGAAGAGCTCAGGGACAGTGCCCAGGCCCAGAGTTCAAGGCCCACAACCAAAAGAAAAATCTATAAACACACTGAAACACACACACATACACACACACACACACACATATCCATACAGACATAAATTATACAGCTCTCTGGACATTCACACATTGAAGCCCAAAGAGGATATGCATTGGAGCAGATCACAAAGGATCAATAGCTATGTGAATATGATCATATAAAATCATATTTTATAAATGAACTTCAAGAAAAGGGCTTTTTATTTTAAGGTCTGTTCCTCAGGGTAGTGGTACTTATAGAGATGGGCTCTGTGAGAGGTTCTTAGGTTATTGGAGAATTATAGGGGACCAAGTGTGTGAAAAGTGGGAAAGGAGTATTTTGGGCAGGGGCATTGTGTCAGAAAAATACCTAGTATCTCATGCCACAACAATCATTGCAGGAAAGTTGGCACAGGAGATGTTGGAGGATTTCTCCACACCAGCCAGCAAGTAACCAATTGTGCAGCAGACATGACACGAGCCAGTCATTCTGACTTCTCCCTAGGTGTCAATCACTACCTCTGCTAAAAATAGGAACAGATGCCACGGGATGAGGGTTCAGTCCAGGACTGCACCAAACCCACCTCATTCCCTTTTAGAGGCTCTACACAGTCCCACATTGTTTCTCTTGTGCTTCCCACCCATGGCCTTGCCACAGTCTTCTACTAGGATTCAATTAATTTGCTTGAGAGGCTCAGTGAAGCCATCTGTTTATTGCAAACAATAAAAAGTGGAAGGATACCTAGGGTAAGGTAGGGAGAGGGGGATGGGTGTGCCAGCTTCCAGTAGTCTCCACAGGCTCAGCTATTAAAAGCTCTCAACCTGTTCTTTGTTCTTCTGGATTTATGGAAAACTAATGTATGTGTATGATTAGAGCACTGACCTAAAAGGCAAATTGAACAGCATTGAATGTGAGAATATGGGGCTTATACTAGATGAACTGAGGGTGGCCATGAGAGGAGAAAACAGAAATGCTAATTGCTTAGAATACGTGTTCAGAAAATTAAGTTCAAGGAGGGCAGAACAAGTGGGTTGTCAGGGCTACACTGGTTGAAAAGGACAGCACAGGATGTGATTTGGCAGGTGCTCACTTACGTTGTACAACTGATAATTGTGGTAAGTGGGAAAAGGCTTTTTACTGGGTTATTTATTTTCTTGATGGTGTCAGGAAATCTGCAGAACTAGTTGCCATGCTGGGTTAGAATGACCTAGGTGACGGTGGTCTCATGCCTCATGCTTTCTCCAGAATAAAATATCTTGCCATTTTATTTTTGTAACATTTCAAATACATCTCAGAAGCGTGGACAACAATGACAAAATGTGATTGAAGGAGAAGAGTTATGATTTACGCTGATTGACTGAGCGAGCCAGCAAGTTCCGTCTGCTTTGATTTTCTTCTCACACGCTCTATGACCTACTGGAGGAAAGAAAATTCTAGAAATTCATATGTGTGTGTACACATGTGATGTACATAAGGTATGATGTGGTATACATATGGCAAACACGAATTACTTGGAAGCAGTAAAACTGCTGAGGAATAAATAATTCAATAAATATCTCAACACCTTGCATATTTCCTTAAATAAAATAAATCAACTAAATCTACTTAGATACATCATTAAGAGACAAATTCGTCCAGCTGCAATTGTTCTGACAAAAAAAATTAGCCCATCTATATGATTTTCTTGTATTTCAGGCTTGATATTTATGCTAGGAAAACAAGCAGTTAATTTAGTTAATTTAGTTGAGCAGCAGTCATTTCAAGAGTAAAATAAGGATTTGAGATGAGTAACGTTGCAGAATGGGTGCAGCAAGCCCCAGCTGTTTGGCTGGACTTGTCATTTTTTATTTGTAATATTGGCATGAACAGACCTACTTCTCTAGGCCTGGAATGGGAATGGGAGGGGGGAAAAGCTGTTAAAATGTGAGCAATAGTTAAGGATTATAGCAGAAAAGATAATCCTTCAGTATCTTCTGCTGATGCAGAGACTGTTTCTGAAGAGCTTTATACTTCATTTTATGGTTTTCCTTGAAAACACAGAGATAGGCCAGATGCAGGCCTGAGTATTATTTACATCTTCTAGAGATAGAAGCTAAGGTCTTAAGAAGGCCCTAGTGCGGAGCCATCCCAGACAGCATCGTGAGCAGAGCCATAACAAAGCTTGTGTTTTTCCAAAAAAAATCCCACTCTGGGCTCAGGCATTGTATTGCATGATCTCTGTGTTGCCACAAGGCTAATTTCCCCTAGTGAAGTGCACCCTGTGGGTGATGAAATGCTTGTTTGTTGAAGATGATAATAATGATGGGGATAATGATCATCATCTGGTAACGCAAATGGTAAAGTAGCCAAAGGGAGCCCAATGAGAGATGAGTGTTTATGGAAATGTAGTGCAAGAAATAATGGTGTAAATGCAAAATTGATGGAGCATCTAACAAAAAGGGCAATGTCAGAGAGGATTATTTTCATTTCAGTTTAGTTAAGCTATATATTAATGTGGTAGAGATATATGTGAGCGTGTTGTAAAATTAATTCTTTTTTTATAATTGTTTTTTTTTTCAAATTTTTATTATCAAACTGATGTACAGAGAGGTTACAACAACAAAAGACACATTAACACAAAGAAAATGATAATGATTTTGACATTGCTGATGAAAATCCAAATGAGGAATAGCCTTTAAAACTGAGTATCTCATGTAACAACTGGTTGATGTAGATATCCTTTATCCTGAGGTCATAGGGAAATAAATTAATAACTTCTTCAGCCGTTCCTTTTCGAGCAGTCACAGAAGAAAACTTGAGGCAGTCCCAGAGGGATAAAGCACTCAAGGGAAGTAATTCACTTTGCATCTGAGCAATGTCATTGTAAACCCTGCAATTTTACAATGGTGTCCTAAAGACTTCAATGATAAGCTCTGCTACCACCATTCCACCCATAAAATCATACACAGTGGGAATGCTTTACTTATGGACTTTCTGTCTTTATACATCATTTTCCTTTACTACCACAGTTGATGGTTTTTTCCTCCTCGCTAGTCCATCTCAGAACTCAAAGTATTCAGAGTTAGACTAGATTTTGAATGTTCCAGGTGAGTATAATCAGACCCACAATTTTAGACTGTTTCCAGCTAGAGCTTTCTATTACATTCCCCCATAACAATCTATTACATTCCCCACAACATTCTTAGTTGGTTATAAAACTTTGGTCAAGAGATAAACATAGGAGTTTAGGTTTTCTATTTAATGGGGGTAGATTCTTTCCAGGCTTAAACCATTATCATTTTTTTTAAATCTGTTTTGTCTAGGCATTAACTTGCTACACAAAATACTTTTGAAGGAGATATTATATGGTCTGCAAGTAACCTAGGAAGAAATGACCACAGGGACATTCCTGTGATCGGAGGAACTAGAATGTTTAGGTGGAATGCCAGCAAAGTAAGAAGAGGGAAGAGAAATAGGTGGCTGGCATTTTCAGAGCAGTCTCCTTAGAGGGGTGTCTGAGGTGCAGTCACCTGCGTTTTTGCCAGTTTGCTGTGAGTCCCAGATTCAAGTCTTATCCTGGGTTAATATTCTACAGAATACGAGTTTTGGATACTTTTGATGGAAACTACATTAAAGAATACTCTTTAGTAATATAAATTTGGAAACATTCTGGTTTACATAAAACCAAACAGAATTCCTCCCGGAAGGAGACTTTGGGGTTCTTGATGAAATGATCTATATTGTGAATCTCTGTAGAAGGGAATGCCTATATCCAACAGCTTCCACACTCATCTGATCATGAGACATGACCTTTTCTTTTCTTAAAGAGGTTTTCAAGGTCAAATTTCTGTATAAGTATCGTGAGCTAACCGATTGCACAACTGGAGCCCAAAGGTCAAATTTCTGATGAATATACTTTTGAAAACATTTTCGGTAATCATTCATAGCAAGCTGATATTCACTGCAGAGGGATTGGGGTGCAAGGGATCCCTTTGATGTGGAATCTGGCATTTGTATCAATCAGGTCCATCCCTTATAAGCCCTGAATTTATAGGTAACAGGACAAAACCGTCTCTAGAATTTTAAAGTTGATCTTCAACATATTTTTGCTTGTTATCCTTTATTTACTCTATCTTGCCATCTGATCAAAGGTTAGCTCAGTTTTTGACTCAAAAGTATTTTTTTAATGTGGCGCTTATTTACACACTTCTCTTTGAAGTGTTTTTAAATTTTATATTCCTTTATATAAGATTTCAGAAAATGTTTGATCATCAATCACTTTATCACAAAATTGATGAACTTTATAATTGGAGATTACTAAGTGACTGCAAAAGTCTCATGGATTTATCTGGTTCATTCAATGATGTTAAAAATCCATCACATTCTAGGTTTCACATTTCTAGTCATTAAAACATAGGATTAAACATTGGAGAATTGAAGAAAAGAGACACAGTGATTATTCTTCCCTGTCTTCTTCCAGCTCCTTTTCCTTTTTCTCCTCCTACCTCATTCCCCCCATCTCTCTTCCTCTTTTCTTTCATTTTCATTGCCAAAGAAGTATCGATTGTACATTCTCAGTGTGTTATAATAATACTTGCATGTGGCATGCATTGACCACCCAACCTCCCTTTATTTACCTACCCTCTGCCCATACAATGCTGCTTTTTTTTTTTTTTTTTTTTGGTCAGTTGTGGGGCTTGAACTCTAGGCCTGGGCACTGTTCCTGAGCATTTCAGCTCATAGCTAGTGCTCTACCACTTGAGCCACAGCACCACTTCCTGTTTTCTGGTGGTTAATTAGAGATAAGAGTCTCACAAAACAAAACCGCAAAGAACCAATAGCCCCCTCATCAAGTGGGCTAAAGACTTACAAAGAAACTTCTCTGATGAGGAAATGAGAATGGCCAATAGACATATGAAAAAATGCTCTACATCACTGGCCATAAAGGAAATGCAAATCAAAACAACATTGAGATTCCATCTCACCCCAGCAAGAATGTCATATATCAAGAAAACTAATAATAACAATTGTTGGAGGGGATGTGGCCAAAAGGGAACCCTACTTCATTGTTGGTGGGAATGTAAACTGGTTCAGCCACTCTGGCAAGCAGTATGGAGATTCCTCAGAAGGCTCAATATAGAACTCCCCTATGACCCAGCAGCCCCACTCTTGGGTATCTATCCAAAAGCCCACAAACAAAATCACAGTAATGCCACCAGCACAACAATGTTCATCTCAGCACAATTTGTCATAGCGAGAATCTGGAACCAACCCAGATGCCCCTCCATAGATGAATGGATCAGGAAAATGTGGTACATATACACAATGGAATTTTATGCCTCTATCAGAAAGAATGACATTGTTCCATTTGTAAGGAAAAGGAAGGACTTGGAAAAAGTTATACTAAGTGAAGTGAGCCAGACCCAAAGAAACATGGACTCTATGGCCTCCCTTATTGGGAATAATTAGTACAGGTTTAGGCAAGCCATAGCAGAGCATCACAAGGCCCAATAGCTATACCCTTATGAACACATAAGATGATGCTAAGTGAAATGAACTCCATGTTATGGAAACAATTGTTATATCACAGTTGTAACTACTTTCAACGTCCTATGTGTATGTGTAGTTTCTATTATTGATGATGTTCTTGTATCTCCTTCTTGTGATTGTATCTACACTATCTCTGTAATCTTATCTGAGTATATTGGAAACCGTGTTTACTGGTATTGGAAGTAGGAAATTCAAAGGGAATACCAAATTTGAGAGACACAGGGTAAAAAAAGAGAAATAACTACAAAAGCAATACTTGCAAAACTGTTTGGTGTAAGTGAACTGAACACCTGGGGGGGGGGGGAGGGAAAGGGAGGGAGGGAGGGGGGCATGAGGGGCAAGGTAACAAACAGTACAAGAAATGTATCCAATGCCTAACGTATGAAACTGTAACTTCTCTGTACATCAGTTTGATAATAAAAATTTGAAAAAAAAAAAAAAAAGAGTCTCACAACCTTTCCTGCCTAGGCTGGCTTTGAACCAAAACCCTAAGATCTCAGACTCCTGAGTAGCTAGCATTACAGGCGCAAGCCACCAGAACCCCACCAATGCTGCTTTTTAATACATGTTTTTAATGAGATAAAATTGGTTTTTGTAGACAGACTAATCCAATGAATGAAAAACTGGAAATATCCAAGTAGATGTTTTCTACTTGATCATAAAATTTTTTTGTATTATACACACTTGAATAAAACAAACTAAGAGGAGGTGGAATGCCTTCCAGAAGCTTTACAGGTTACAACATAGATCACATTTTCCAACATCAGGCAGCAAAGCTTAACTCACTATATGTCCAAAAGGAATTTGCAAATATTCAGTAACAAATGAAAAAAAACTCGTAGATAGAAAAATAGCAAAGTGACTTTTATCAAGGTACTGTACGTATTATACACTTGACAAGTAGCAAATAAGTCTTATTCTTTCTTTCTGAAAATAAAGTATTTCAAAGGCATTCAGGTTGATGTTTTTCTCACAGCACTAATGATGCTATCAGATGAGATATAACTAGATCAAATGTTTTATCTCAATTAAATAAAAGTTGAAGGGACCACTTTTGCTTTGAAACCTTTCAAGTACCTACTTCCTGGAGTTTTATTTTTACTGAGCTGTATTTAGGCTTTGTAAGGAATTGCACTCTTTGAGATCTCCCTAGAACCTACCAAATTTCAGTTAATAGATTTGTGTATACTTGCATACCACCCAATGTACTTACTTATGAGTTTGTAAGCTAAACCTAGCTTCCACATATAAGGGAAAACATACTTTCTTTGTCTTCTGGGCCTGACTTATTTCACTTAAAATAATGTTTCAATCTTTCCAATTCTTTGCAAATAGCATATTCTTTCTAATGGGTAAGTAAATTTCCATAGTGTATATTTACCGTATTTTCTCAATCTTTTCATCCACTGAAGGGCATCTGGGCTGACTCTATAACTTAGTTATGGTGAATAGTGCTGCAATAAACATGGTTGTGTTGGTGCCTTTAGTGTTTCTTGGTTTGTAATCTTTTGGGTAAATGCCCAGGGTCATAGGGTAGCTCTATGTTTAATTTTTTTTTTTTTGAGGAACCTCCACACTGTCTTACCAAGTAATTGAACAAGTTTGTGTTCCCACAAAGAGTTTATTATGGTTCCTCACTAACATCTGTTATTGCTATTCTTGATAATGGCCATTGTTAGTGGGTGAAGTGGAATCTCAGTGTTGTTTCGGTTTGCATTTCTTTTATGGCCCGAGATGCTGATCATTTCTTCATGTGTCTCCTGGTCATTTTTACTTCTGAGAAGACTCTTTAGCTCATTAGCACATTCATTAATTGAGTTGTTGGGTTTTTGAGGGTTTAACATTTTAAGCTCTCTGTATATTCTGGATATTAGGCCATTGTCTGATGTGTAGCTGGCAGAAAGGTACTTAAGTAATTATTCAGTAATTATTATGTTTGTTATTGTTTCGATTGCTGTAATTCTCAAAACTATTCAGGAATCTGAAGAGTTATAGAACATGTAGGCTGGGTCAATCCTTGTCATGTCAGACATAAAACTCAAGCCTTTTTTTCTTTCTTTCTTGATGTCAAGTCTTTAATGGAGGGACATGGACTCACTTGGCTTTCTTTTTTTTTTTGCCAGTCCTGGGCCTTGGACTCAGGGCCTGAGCACTGTCCCTGGCTTCTTCCCGCTCAAGGCTAGCACTCTGCCACTTGAGCCACAGCGCCGCTTCTGGCCGTTTTCTGTATATGTGGTGCTGGGGAATCGAACCTAGGGCCTCGTGTATCCGAGGCAGGCACTCTTGCCACTAGGCTATATCCCCAGCCTCACTTGGTTTTCTTGATCACAGCTAGTACCCTAACAATTGAGCCAAACTTCCAATTTGGTTTTTTGATGATTGTTCTGAGGATGTGGTATCACAGACTTTTCTGCCCAGGCTGGCTTTATTTATTTATTTTTTTAATTTTTGTTGTCAAACTGATGTACAGAGAAGTTACAGTTTCATATGTTAGAAATTGGATGCATTTCTTGGACTGTTTGTTACCTCCTCCCTCATTTTCCCCTCCCCCTTCCCCCCTTTCCCTTTCCCCCCATGAGTTGATTTACACCAAACAGTTTTGCAAGTATTGCTTTTGTTGTCATTTGTCTTTGTACCCCGTGTCTCTCGATTTTGGTATTCCCTTTCAGTTTCCTAGTTCTAATACCAGTATGCACGGTTTCCAATGTACTCAGATAAGATACAGAGATAGTGCAAGCACAACCACAGGAAGGAGTTACAAGAGGATCATCAATAATAGAAGCTACGGTTTCACATCACATGTTGAAAGTAATTAAAACAGTGATATAACAGTCGTTTCCATGACATGGAGTTCATTTCACTTAGCATCATCTTATGTGTTCATAAGGGTATAGCTATTGGGCTCTTGTGATCCTCTGCTGTGACTAGCCTACACCTGTGCTAATCATTCCCTATGAGGGAGACCATAGAGTCCATGTTTCTTTGGGTCTGGGTCACTTCACTTAGTATAATTTTTTCCAAGTTCTTCCATTTCCTTACAAATGGGGCAATGTCATTATTTGTGATGGAGGCATAAAATTCCGTTGTGTATATGTACCACATTTTCCTGATCCATTCGTCTACTGAGGGGCATCTGAGTTGGTTCCATATTCTAACTATGACAAATTGTGCTGCGATGAACATTGTTGTGCTGGTGGCTTTAGTGTGTTCTTGTTTGTGGTCTTTTGGTTAGATCCAGTCTGGCTTTAAACTGTAATCCTCCAGATTCCAGTCTCCTAAGAATCTAGTATTATAGATGTATGCTACTGGTAGCTCACTTAACATTGAGTCATTTTTTCTTAATGCCAGTATGCACAAGTAGCACCTGTAAGAGAATGAAAATGATGTCAGGCAAAAATTAGTTTTAGTATGTTAATGAAGTTGTAATTTAGTCTTGTTGTATCCAGATCCTGGGGCTGAAATCCAGGGACTGGGCTTTTTGCTCTAGGCTAGCATTTTGCCACTTGCACAAACAGCTCCGCTTTCAACCTTTTGCTGGGTAATTGAACTTAAGAGTCTCATAGACTTTCCTGGCTAAGCTAGCTTTGAATCACACACCTCAGATTTTAGCCTCTCAAGTGGCTAGGATTATAGATATGAAATGCTGGTGCCTGGCATGATTCAATTTTATTAAAGTTTTTTAAAAATGTATTTCTTGGGCTGGGGATATAGCCTAGTGGCAAGAGTGCCTGCCTCGGATACACGAGGCCCTAGGTTCGATTCCCCAGCACCACATATGCAGAAAACGGCCAGAAGCGGCGCTGTGGCTCAAGTGGCAGAGTGCTAGCCTTGAGCGGGAAGAAGCCAGGGACAGTGTTCAGGCCCTGAGTCCAAGGCCCAGGACTGGCCAAAAAAAAAAAAAAAAAAAAAGTATTTCTTTATTGTCAAAGTGATGTACAGAAGGGTTACAGTTTCATACGAAAGGCAGTGTGTAGATTTCTTATCAAACTTGTTACCTCCTCCCTCATTTTTCCCCTGCTTTCCTGCCTCCCCTTTTTCCTCCCCGCCACATGAGTTGTACAGTTTGTTTATAGCATACAGTTTTGTAAGTATTGCTGTTACATTGGTTTTCCTTTTATCCTTTGTCTCTCTATTTTGACATTCCCCTTTCCTTCCCTAGCTCTAATACACATATATACAATATCCAGGGTACTAAAATCAGCCCATAGATTGGGAGAAGACCTTCACAGGCCATACAGTACCCAAAGGCCTTATATCTACAATATACATAGAACTCAAAAAATTAAATTCCTCTCAAACAAATCCTCAAAGAACCAACTGCCCCCTCAACAATTGGGCTAAAAAGAGACTTCTCTATGCTCGCTGCAGCAGCACATATACGAGAGAGAGAGAGAGAGAGAGAGAGAGAGAGAGAGAGAGAGAGAGAGGCTTATCTGAAGAGGAAATGAGAATGGTCAGGAGACACAGGAAGAAGAGCTCAACATCATTAACCATAAAAGAAATGCAAATCAAAACAACTTTGAGATTCCACCTCACCCAAGTAAGAATGTTCATTATTAAGAAAACTAATAACAGCAGATGCTAGAGAGAATGTGGCAAAAAGGGACCCTACTACACTGTTGGTGGGAGTGTAAACTTACTAAAGATTTATTTTAAATTTGTAAAGGGAATATTAAGAACTCTGGGCTATACATCAGAAATACTGAATTAATTCATTAATTCACTTAATCAACATTAGCATATATCTACTCTCTTTACGACACTGAGAGAGATACCATGGATGTGTAGTTTACATAGAAAGCCTTAATTTTTTTTACCTCCTGATGTTTTTATTGCTTAAGTAGAATGCAGCAGGTAAGAGAATTAAGCCTTAAGAGGGAAAGCTGAGGTTTTAGTCATAGGTATGGCCCCCAATTCTGTGGACATGGGTACCTGATTCTCAGTAAGTACATACAAAATTTGCATACAATTAGTAGCAATATCCTTCAGCACTAAAGAATCTATTGAAAAACCTGAACTGAACAGTTTATCTGGAAAAAAAATGCAAAATGTACCCAATTTTAGCCATAAGTCATGTCTTTCTTTTTTCTATTGCTTTATCAGAAAAGCAATAAAAGTAAAAAAGTAGAGTGAGATAAAAACAAGAACAGAAAATTCCAATCAAATGACATGACCAAAGGCACAGAAGGCAAATTGGTTGTTGTTCAACTGTGCAGTAGCATTCTCTGGGGATTTCGGGGTATCATTGATCCTGAGAACAATAGAATACATATGTTTGAATTTGAATGGAGCTAGGCTTCAGTCCGTGCCGTAAATCTTGAGGAAAATTTTTATGTATGTAGGCCTGTTTCTTCTATTTAAAACAAAGAACAAGTCCCAATCAGTCAATGAGTTTGCATAAAGCTTATGCTTTTAAAAGAAGATACAAACATTATCAGTGTTAGTTTTAATCCCTAGAGTAATAGATGTCAGAAATTATTTGCCTTAACTGAGACTCCAAGGATATGTCAAAGAGACATTCCTTTATAAATTTAACATAAAGAATGAGATTAGAGATAATAATCAGAAGGCATCCGATGACAAGGACACAAGGCAGAAGGTGACTTTGGCATGAACTCCATGCCTCAGAGAGGAAGGCTTTTTTACAGGAAGACAGAGGTGGGATAAGCTTTAAAGTGAGGTATATTCCTAAGAACCCCTAAGGCCATTTTATGCTTTCTGACTCATGGTCTATAATGTGGTAAGCAACTTCCTTCACATTTAATTATTTCCTGATAATTCTTAGAGATATTTTATAAGTAAATACACATATGCACAAAGCTGTTTCTTTAAAAAAATAAAAACAATCACTGTAGTTTTACTGGTTTTAAGATAAATATCCTTTTAAGTATTGTATTTTTATAATTTTTTCCCATTAAAAAATCCACATTTTTCCTTACAGGATAAATCATGCATTCAAATATCCAAGACTGAATGGTTTTTACACAGTTTTAGTATTTTTTTCTCCAAGTCGTACTAATTTCATGAAAAAGAGAAAAATATTTGGGTTACTACACATGACTTCAACTTGAAAAAAATCATTTCTTTAGATTCCTATACAAGAACTGATTTGACTTTTTGCTTTTGGTTTTGTTTGGTTGTTCATGGGGTTTGAACTCTGGGCCTGAGCACTGTCCCTGAGCTCTTCAGCTCAAGGTTAGTGCTATGCCACTGGAGCTACAATGCCACTTCTGGTTTTCTGGTGGTTAATTGGAGATAACTGTCTCATGAAGTTTCCTGCCCAGACTGGCTTTGAACCGAGATCCTCAGATCTCAGCCTTCTGAGTAGCTAGGATTATAGGCATAAGCCACCAGCACCTGGCAAGAACTGATTTGGGGAACACTAAATTGCTTATATTAACTTTTCCTTTTCAAATCAATGACTGCTAATTATTACAATTGGCTTGAAGTAATTATGGAATGGATGAAGGCAATGTTGAAGTTAGAAGAAAGAGGTATTAAGAGAGAAGGAGTTTAAAACCAATGTAAAACTTCAGCCACTAGATTTACTATTACATGTGTATCTACTGTAGAAAAAAGTGAGGCATTGAATGTAGTTCAACATCCTGGTTGAATATTTCAAGGATGCATGCTATTATCATTGTCTATACCCAAGAGCTAAAATTTTGGGTAATTACCAAAACTCAGAGTAGCTTGTGAATTGATTTTTGTCTCTTAAGCTCAGTTCTTCTATTGATACTGAATAAAAATCTTTCACTGATTCAAACGATTACTCTGCAGGCAGTAACTCTCTGAATTCACAATGCAGGATTGAAACCGAAAACCTCAATTTATCATGCTGGGAAGAGTTTAGTGTTTAATGAAGGAGGAGAATCTTATTGCACTGACATGTCTAAACACAGGATAAAATAATGAAGTATTAGGTGAATGAACAATGTCCATGTTTGCCTACAAATCTTTGTATCTGATTTTGAGTTAAACTTGTTCTTATTTGTTTTAGTGATGGAACCGCATTGATTCATTATGGTTTCATTAAACATGAGAGGAGGCAGCAAAATATTATTAAGGTAATTATGGCAGAAAAATGATTTGTTGGACTTCTGTCATGAATCCGTACTGAGACTCTAGACACTGCTGTGATAGTCATGTCAGGTAAAAGCTACTCATAATATGGCTACAGTATTCTTATAAACATAAACATTTATAATATGAGCCTGAAAATGTAGATAAATTTAAGAAATTCCTTTAAAATCACATAACAACAAAACTAAAATAATTGTAAAAAAGCTTAAACCCATTATTTAAAACCTTCTCGTGAATAAACCCTTCAGAATGATAAGACTTTGAAGAAAGAAGTTGGAGGAAACAAGCAAATGTAGAAAAGAAGTCCTATGGTAGTGAGCTGGTAGAGTTAATAACATGAAACATGCTATACTGCCAAAGTAGTAAACAAATTCAATGCAATGCCCATCAAAAAGAGTACTATCATTATTCACAAAGTTAGAAAACTCAATTCAAAAATTCATATGAAGGCAAAAAATTTAAATAAAATGGCAAATGCAATTTTAAATGAAAAGAACACAACTGAAAGTATCACAACACCTGACTTTAATATAGAGTACTAGTAATGAAACAAGCTTCGCACTGGCTGAAAAAAAAAAAAAGACTCAGAAGCAAATGGAGAAGTCCAGCAGGCCCAGGAATAAAGCCACATGGATATAGCGACAACGAGCTAATATTTGACAGAGGAGGCAAAAACATACACAGGAGAAGAGACAGTCATTTCAAGAAATACTACTGCGACAAATAGTAATCTATTTACAAATGATCAAAACTGGACCCCAATATCTCAACCCCATACAAAAATGAATACCTCATGGATTATAGATTTCAAACTAAGACTTGGAACTTTGAGCCTAATCGAAAAATATATGGGGAAAACAGGTTTCCTGTTTCCTGTGAGGTTTCTCAGATGATGGGGGCAAGAAATGAAATGGGATTCTATTGTTTCTGCAGTGCAAAATAAATAATTACCAGAACCAAGAAACAACCCACAGAATGGGAGAAAATTCTTACCAGCTATTCAATAGATAAAGGATTAATATAAAAATATACAAAGAAACTAAAAAAATTAAACAGCAAAGGGACAAATAATCCAATTACTAAGTGTGCAAGTGAACTGAATTCTCACAAAAAGTGGTAATGGCTAGTAGATACATGAAGAAATGTTCAACGTCCTTAGCCATAAAGAAATGAAGATCTAAATCACTGAGATTCCATCTCACCCCAGTCAAAATGGCATCCATCAAGAAGATAAGCAATGAATTCAGGTGAGGAAGAGGGAAAAAGAAACCTTCATAGTTGATTGAACTCTGGAGCAGAGCTGTGAGACCTGGAGAGGGTTAAGAGGATGGAAAGCCACCTCCTACTCAGAAGGCTGAGAACTGGACCTTGGGAAGGTAGAAACTAGCAAGTCTAAGTTACAGTTAACTGGACCCGATGGTGTGTAAGTCACAGTTGATTGACCCCTATGACACTTGAGACAAGGGGAATAAGATGAAAGTTTGTGTTATGGTCACTGCTTCTCATTACTCCCTAGATATAGGGAGTTTTGACTATGTATACAAATTATGCCTAATGTTAATGATTGTAACCATAAGATAGAGTAGCATCTTGTTTTCTGCATGTATCCATTGTACCCTTCCCTGTACTGAACTGAATAAATAAACTTGATTATGGGCTCAGAAGCTGGTGTGTGCTGAACCCCCTGGAACTTCATTCTTCTATCTTCTGTCTTCTCTCTTATATCCAAACAAAAATAAATCTTATTGCTGGAAAGAAGCTTTAATTACTATGTTTATTGTAGCACTACTCACAATGGGAAAATGATAGAATCAGCAGTGGTGCCCAATAGCAGATGAATAGATAATGAAGATGAAGTATACACACACATCATACTACAACAATCATAAGGAAAAATAAAATCATGTAATTTGCAAGAAGATGGGTCCAACTGGAAGACATGTTATTGAGAGGAGATAACTCAAGCTCATAAAAGATCCAAAATCATAACCAAGTTTAGTTAACTTTTGTAACACAAATGCAGCTCAGTCAATTACTATGATTCAACATTAAAAAAAGAAAAGTCACAGGGCTACTTAGACACAGAAAAGGCTTTCCATAAAACCTCATATTAAAAAAATTAAAACTTACAAAATCAGCAATGATGGAAAAGAACTCCTTTAATATAAGCAAGAATATTGTTTTCTTTTTCTATCAGTAAAAACAGAATTTATCCACATAGCCATTTAGTCTCATTTTTACAAGCACATCTTGTCTTTTTTCTTTGTATACCATTTGAGGAAAATCTACTTTTTTAAAATTTAGAAACATTTTCTTGGATCAATTTTGCTAGTATACATTTTCCCTGAAAAGTAATGACAATATTTCTAGGTTTGCAAATGCATTGCAGTATGAATTATTTTTTAATACTTTAAATTGTATGCACATATTTGGTTTATTCTTATTTGTCACAGTTGTCAAAATTTATTGTTTGGTTAACATTTTCATTGTTTTTTCAAAAATTCAGAGTTTTATCTTAACCATCTAGTTTGCTTTTTCTATTACACAGCACATAGTCATGTGTTTGCTTTAGGGAGCTCACAAGATGCACTTTTTAAGTAGTTTGTTTCTCATCTGTGTAGTTGCACTTCAAGGAGTCTCAATGAATGGGCTAGAGTATAAAATCTTCTCTGTTGCTAAATTACCTTAAAGTAGACTTGACTTCAAAAGGATTCTAAATACAAAATATAGTTATGGCTTGATGATTTTATTCAACTTCTAAAAGCAGTCTACCTTTAAACCTAGCCTTCTGACACCAGGTCAGAATTTTTACTAATAAAAGATCTCTGCTATTTACCTATTCTGTCTATTATTCAAAAATTTAACAAAAGGGTAACTTATTCAAATCCAATATTTTGTTGTACCCTAGGGTTGTCCATCTTGGGTTTAAGCTTCAGTTCTTTCACTGTTGTGTGCTATTTGACATTCCAAATATGCTTTGTTATTTTAAGCTACTGATATCTCAAGAGATGCAGGACTCTAAGTAATTTTTCTGTATTCTGTCCTAGGGGGCAGTTCAGGTGTTATTTGCATGTCATTTTAACTTTCTCATCACATGTTTGTGGCTGCTTATAAACGGACTCTAGGTAAAATAGATTATTTAAGAAACAACACATCCTGCATATTTGCTCACTGAGCTGTCACTTGACATGAAGATTGAAATACTGTCTGACAAACAATGTTTATAAAGATTCTCACAAACACTACACATTCTTCCCCAAGGTGGCTTGAAATGCCACAAGCTATTGACTAACAAACAAACAACAACAACAACAACAGTACTTCTTGACTGGCTGACACTTTCCTTTCCTTAGAAAACAAAGGAGATGCCCTAAAACAGCCACTAGCACTGCTAAAATTGAGAAGCAGACAGGCATGTGCTTCTGTCAGAGATGATGCAGTTGCCTTGACAGTTTCAAGGCTCAGAGCAAACATTGGTCTAAAGCCAACAGTCATTTGTGGTTCAGTTCCTGATTTATAGCTTTCAAAGGCTAAAGATTGTCCTGCAACTAAAAAAAACACCAAGAAATTTTGATAATGAAGCTTATGAAGAGCCAGTATGAAAATAATTTGAATGGAAAAATTTACTTGGATACTTGAGTGTTTTGCGTTCTCTTCTAGCTCAATGGTTGCCTTATAACCTATCTAACCAATTTTAGCCAATCCAGTGCAATTTTGTAGGAATGGACTAGGCAGATTGAGATACCCATTTCTGTTGGCTCTAAACAGATACTGGTGATACACTGCAAAGATAAACTACTTCCCCCTCTTCTGTCTCTTCAGATCTCTGATTGCTGAAGCTAAGCTGCTTTCAGTAACATAGAAAAGAGAAAGCCAACACCCCCTTCTGCTATACAAACTGCCATTCATTTCAGGACAAAAACTGCCTGTTGCCTGGAGATCCAGCTGCTTGTCATGTTAGACCGTGTGGCATCTGCTGCTGAGTCCAGCTGGACAGCTGAGATTAGTGCCCTAAGGACTGAGAACAAGAATGCTGTGATCCCTGGTGGTGACAGGGTCTCAACTAACAACACTCTAGACATTCAAGATGAAATGTCATCACCCCAGCACAGCTCTCACCGAGGATGAAACAAAGCATCTAAAAACCTTTAATAGCATCAGAGTTCAGGAAATAAGGGAAGCATCTCAGGTGTAGTTCTCCACTCTGTGGAACTGATGTCAGCCTTGTGAGCAATGATGACCGCTTCTCTATCACTTTATCCCTAATCCTCAAAGATGAAAGCAGAACTGGTAGTAGGAAGTTCCTCTTCTTGTTGTGGATATAGACAAAGAAATTGACAGACATGTTGTCCATCTTCATGGAATAACAGTTTTGACTCATTCAGTGTTTGGCTTCAGACACTATGTTAGACAGACCTCTTGTCATTCTGATACACACTTGAGATAACAACCTATGTGAGGAAACATTCATTGTGGATCGTGGTTTCAGGTGTTTTAGCTCATGGTCACCTCACTCTGTTGCTCTGGGTCTATGGAAGGTAAGGTAGGACACTATGGACGATATGGAAGAACAAAATTGCTTACCTTATTGTAGAAAGGAGGCAGAGGGTGACAGGAAAGAGGGCAAGGGAGAAGATAGCTCATTCAAAGACAGGCCTTCAGTGACCTGACTCCACACTTAAGAGATTCCAACACCTTTCAAAATAGGATAACCAGCTGGGACCATCATGCATAGGGAGACATTTCATATTCAAACACATTAGGCATACTACTGCAACGGTTGGATTCTTTGATCTCACTCTTTCTTGAGATCTTTCTAGCTTTCTTTGCTGGTATCATGGTATGTGGGGATTTATATGTGCTATGATATTGACAGAAAGGTCTTATCTCATCCTTTAGTAATCTACACAGGTTCGCACTGAGGCATCTATTGTTCTGACTTGCCAGGCTTCGCTCTATCCCTCCTCATCCACGTGGGATCCATACTCACTCTCTCATGTGCCCCCCGGCCGGTAGGGATTAGACGCAGAAGTGGGGTCCGGATTAGCCTCGGTTCACGTGTGGTCACGAGACCCCCATGCTCACCAGCCCAAGAAAAGACAGGAGCGCACGGTGGTCTCGGAGACTGTCTCCAGGACAATTCTAATGTTATTCAAATGAGGAGGCATAGATATACCCCGAAGGGCGGGCACAGGAGAGGGACAACAGATTGGCCACGAGAGCTGTTCCTCAAGTGATGTCAGGGGACTTCCCTTGTGGGCGGAGGCCCAGCCCCCCAAGGATTGGGTTTCTGGGGTTCCCTCGCCATTGCACACGTGCTCGCCTCTGGAGCTGGGGGCTTCTCTTCCTGTTAAAGGCGAAGAGGGGACGGGCTAAGACAGCTGTGGCCTCTTAATGGCACAGCTGACCCCAACACTTACTTGCATGTGTTTTCCTGTCCACCAACTCTTTGCACCAGAACTATTTCTTTAAGTTTACCCAAGGTCCCTTCTTCTATAATTTATTCCTTCTCTGGAGTCATGTCATCTCCCTGGAGAAGTTTGTAGGTATCCCATCACATTCTGTTCTCACCACCATGAGCTAAACAGATCTCCCCTACAATAATGTACTTTATCACCACAGGCTTAAAACAACAGGACAAAGTTACCATGGATGGAGAGCTCTGACACTGAGTCAAACTAAACTTTTCCTTCCTATAATATGACAGTTCAAGTATTTTTTTTATAGCTTTGTAACGTTGACAGAGATAAAATATATCGTGGATAACATGTCATGTTAACATAATATAAGCTTATGCAAACGGGAAGTAAACAATTTCTATCTTTTGGCAGAGCTACAGATGCATTTTACACAAGAAGAAATATACTGAGTGCAAGAGACCAGAAACAAAAAGGGGACTAAAAGTGTGATTTCAATTACATAAGTCTCAGACTCAGAGAAAAATCAACCATGCTGTTGATCTGTTGATAGTTGGTATATTACTTATTTTGGGACATTCAATAACTAGATGTCTGGTTCTATAATGCATTCCGACCCTCGACTGAGATATTATATAATCAGACTGTATGGTTTAGGTATATACAACTTCTCAAGATACTTATTATATAGAAGCATCCCAAACTCACGCCCACCTAGAACCTCCAACTTATTTGGAAAAAGGAGCTTTAATCACATAATGAACTAGTTAAGATGAAACCATGCTGTATTTTTGGTGGGACCGAATCTCATGATTTTGGTATTTATAATAAGAAAGAAATTTAGGCAATAACGCATGTAGAAGGAAGGAAGCTATGGGAGATGTTGATTAAGAGATAGGAGTACTGTATCTACTGTAAAATAAAGTAAATATAATTTAAATGAAACAAAGATGGAAGAATTGCCGGGCTTAGCTCTACCTCCATCCACGTGGAGGTCCTGGGCCTCTCTGCCTCTTCCGTGTGGTCCCCTATTGCCTTCAATGCATCCCCTGTCCAGTAGGGATTGACTGAGGGGGTGAGGTCCAGGGATAGCCTTGGTCAGCGTGTGGTCGCGAGAATGTCCTGCCCCTCCCCATACTTCCCAAGGAAGACACGGGTGCATGGACTTCTCGGAGAACCTTCAAGGGGAGGGGCTAACAGTCATATACCAGTAATGACACACGAAGGAGAGGGATTGGCCAGGTGCCAACGATAGTCTAATGAGCGTGTCCATCATGGTGATGTCACAGAACTTCCCGCAGAGGCGGAGACCTCTTGGCTCAACGGTGCCATCCTGACACACATGCTTGCCGCTGAGAGGCAGGAGCTGGCCTGGCTTCTCTTCTGGTTGAAGCCGGAAGGGGGTGGGATGGGCTAGAGCCAGCCGTCCCCTCTTAAAGGCATAGCCATCCCCTACAAAGAATAACAACATAAACAAAAGGTTTATCAGAAAATGTTAGAAGCTAGAAGAAAGGCATAGTACAGATTCCCTAATTCTTCCAGAAGGAATCGACCTTACTATCTCCTTGATCTGAAAATTTTTTTTCCCGGACCAAATAATAAATTTCTGTTATTTTAAGCCACCTACTTTGTGGCAATCTGTAACTGCAGCCCCAGGAAACTAATATCCTTTATCTACAATTCTTGGCATGGATTATACAAAAAAAAAAAAAAAAACAAAAAAAAAACAGGCTTTCAGATTGAGTACAGTGCAAAGAATTTGGGTAAGATTTAAAATCGGTAAGTAGTCATATATAACATTCAACCATGACTTATTCCTTTAAGGCTATATTAAAGTGCTTCTAATCTTTGGATAAATAAGAGCCAACATACTGTTCTGTGATTCTACAATCAGTGTCACTTAAGCAGTTTCTATAAGCCAAACACTGACAAGTCACCTGGCCCTTTTCCTCCAGGTCAATTCTTCTTCTAGAACTGATAACTCAAGCTCCAACTTCTTGGTGGGAGAGAACTAGCCACATGTGCCAGCAGCTGTTGTCCATCTCTGTCAGGAGTGAAAAGTATAGGCACTAAACAGCAATATTATCATGGCTCTGGATGTGGTTGAATTATTTTTAACCATGTCCAGTATTTTTCAAGCACTATATAATGTGTGATGATAAGCAATGCATGTGTTTTTATAACATGCCAAGACTAATACATTCAGAGTGTCATCCGTCAAGACAGTTACCTTGGTATCAAACCTTCACCATTGCTGTCATTATTCAACATGTGACTGGGGCTCTTCTGGCAGAATTTCCTTCAAATCTAGTTAATGAACCACGCCCCCCCCCCCCATCAGCCTCATAAACTTGGTGTCACACATAATTTTGACCACAAAGCATGTCATCTGCTTCCATGGATCTTACCCACCTCATCCATCCTTATTGACTTTGAATAATTTTGACCACTCCCCCAAATAAAACTCACCATCCATGGGAGAATATTTGCCTCAAATGAGCTCATTTGGAAGAATGATGACTTTCAAACTCCTTTCAAGAGAATGTGTAGTATAGTACTTTACAGATGGCTGACACACAATAAATACTTGTGAAATTACTTTGATGGACCTGCTTAGATACTTATGACTCCACCAAAGAAGAAATTCCCCAAACTGAAAAGACAAAAAAGTATTGTAGCATGTGTATCGCTTCTTGAGGTGAAATTTAAGCAGGAAATCATTTTCAATTATACATTTCAATTGTAATGCATGTTGAAAATAGGCAATTGCAGTTTGTTGACACATCAATACAAAATACATCTTCCTAACCTTTAAGAGATATAAAGGTTATAGATGTATAAATTATAAGCAAAGAGCACAGTACAACTCTATTTGAAAATTAGGTTTCACTTTTGTTTACTTTTTTATTTTCTTGGATGATGGATAGCATAGTGACATATGATTTCATGTAAATTTATTTTTCTGCTTCATTTTATTGTTTGGCACCATCCACCCTTTTTCTTTGTCAAAATATAACTGAGAATCTAGAGATTATATTTGTGAAAACAGTAGGAAAGCAGTTAAGCAGACTGATGGAGAGACTAAAGTCCCCAGCACTGAGGTAGCTAATGCACAGGACTGTGAATTGTTTTCTCACACCAGGAATGCTGTTGGATAAGATTCAGAAAGGAAAAAAAAATTATAAGCGAAGTGTAAGATGACAAGTGTGACTAGGTTGCCAATGGAAAAGGAAATGACAGAAACTGTTACATATAGCGTTTAGTGATTTAATGTGTGTTCTCTTGCTTCAATATTTTCAGCATTTCTTAACCAATTACTAGTGTGGATGCAAAATGACAAGTCTAAGCAAAGCTATTCATTTTTAAAGGAGCAAACTTAGGGTATTAGGTCTTACAAGTCACTTGACTTGTAGGAATGCAAATTGGTGTATCTAGGTTAGAAAACAGTATGGAAATTTCTCATAGGCTAACTCCAGAGGGGTCAACAACCTGGCCCTCTACTTCTGGATATATGCTGTAGCCAAATAAGAACCTATGTCTTCCCAAAATTGGTACTTGGACGTTTATAGCTGTATTCTGCATAATAGCTGAAAAAAACAAAGGCAGCATAAATGTTGATAAATGAATAAACAGAAGCTGAGGAATTTTAATAGGCTAAAGGTGGTGAATCCATGCAATGGCATATTAGCTAGGACTTTAAAAATGTAGTGATAATATGCTACACCATGAACCTTGAAAACATTCCACTAGATAAAACAAGTCTGTCACAAAGAATCACGTCATATGACTGTATTTATGTGAATATTTGCAGATGAAAGTTGTCAGCGATTAGGGAAATACTGGGGACTGGAAGTAATGAATAATGAAAACAGGGTTTTCTTTTTGCATGAGAATTATTCTAAAGCTGGTGGTGATGATAGTTGTGTACATTTGTGAATAATTTTAAGTGGCTATATTGTATAATAGTGAATTATGTCTTATTAAAGTGGCATAAAAATGACCAAATCCTTTTTGAAAATCCCAAACACTCCAAAGGACTCTTTCCCTGGGTTGATGTTAACTCTTGAGGGAAGAGAAATGAATGATAGTGAAAGTTCTGTTACTGAGAAAACTTTAGCTTCTGAACTCCTTAAATGAGCTAAGTCATAGTTGAAGGAGAGCTTTGCAGTGTTCTCTTGCTTTTAGAGCATATCATGGGACAAGAGATGCTGCTAATATTTGATGTTTTGCAAACAAACAAATTCAAGAAAGTGTATTAACTCATAACTTTTGTGAAAGTATCTTAATTCAACTTGTGGTTTAGAAGTACGATGCATTTTGGTCAAGGTCATGGTCTTTCATATTTCTGCCCCATCTATCCCAACTCCATTCATCTCCTCAAATTACTTGAATCAGTAGTCACACATATACCTACATTGAATATTATGACTGTTTTTGCCTAGCATTGTTCTATTTATTTGCCTCCTCTCCTTAAGCTACACCCTCTTCTGACAAAATATTAGTCTTTAAACTCACAGGTATAGAACATTTATTTCTTTCAAACACCTACTGAATTTTATGTGAATTATCTTCTTCCACTCGACAACAATGCAACATGGTATAATCCTTCTGAGAACACCACAAAAAGCATAGAATTTAGGACCACAGCCCTAAGTTTCCTTATCTTGCTTGGTCTCAGACAGACATTCAGAATCATGCTCCGCATAACATAATATGAAACAGGTGGAACCAGAATACGAGCTTTGGCCAATCTTGCTTGAGGAACATGTTAAATAAGATGAGATTGAGAGCAAGGCATAGCTGCTTAGAAATATGTAGGGCTAAGTTCAAGGGTTCTGTTTACAGATGACAAAACTTCAAATACTAGTCATACTTCTTATCATTTTGGAATGTAGTCAATCTCTAATGTATTTTTCGTCTTTTTGTTGGTTGTATTATTGAAATATAATATTAATTAAAGTGTTTAAAGGTAATCCTTAGGAAGAGGTCAATGTGATATCTGATCATAAGAACAAAGGTCAACTCTGTATGAATTTATGACTTTATGACTCATTGTCCTTTTGAAATGGCTGTCCAATTAGTCTGTTTTAGTAATAAAATTTTATTTCCTTATCATGAGTGAGTTACTGAAGAATCAATCTTTGACATGTTGCCTACTTAAATTAACTACAAAATATCAGTTTATGGATCTCAACTACACATATGCTTAAAGTTTCTCTGGTCTTTGAACATCAGGTTATATATTTAAAAACAGGTGATTGGGCTGTAAAGCCCAAGCTAGAAAACTGTGGCTTATTTTATCTATATTTAGTTGTGTGCAAACAGAATAATATTTAGTAATCATAATTTCTCTGCAAAAAGCATGTGTCTGAGCATCTGTATTTGAGAAACTTGTATTTTAGAAATCATTGATCAATGTGTACTATGAACAAGAAAAGAAATGAAGATCTTCTTTATACACATATATGAGAAACTTTCCAAAGTATTAAGCAAATAATAAGAAAACACAAGTTGCCGGTCAATGGTAAAGTTACATGGTAAAATAGATGCAAATCACAACTGTAGATACACATATGTTTGCACATATATTTGATTATGTATGTGCTTGCATTTTTACTATATGCACATTTATGCATAAATGTATATATGTACATGTACAAGCTATGTGTATCTACCTATGTGTGTGTGAGTGCATGCCCCATACATATTCACAAACATGCACATTGTATGCATATATGTGTGTCTCTCCTCCTATCTAGCTCAGTGACTTAGCGTAAAATACATGGATGGACATAGATACCATCCTCTACCTAGAGGAATTAAAAGGACCTGGATAGTTAGAACAGATGAAGGACTTCATTCTATCTCTTTTTTTTCTTATTGATATGTAGTTGCACATAAGTTACTTATTTAAAAGTTAGATGCATAATAAAACTAAATCTCTTGAATAACTTTCTGATTGGCAAATGGTGAGGAAGCATATTCATCTCAGTTTTGAGCAAATGATTGTTGTTCAGGAACACAGAAAAAGAGGATAGTGGATTCCCAGTTATTACTTAGAAAATATAAGTCACTTGAGGAACTGGTTGTTTTCAATTACCATATTTATAAGGTACCTGAGGATAAGAACAGTATCATGGAACACAAGGAGGAGCCTCAGGTCTTGGTGGTTGGCTAAGAAGAAGATAGGTGCGCAATCAGTGTTGTCTCTAAAGGATCATGGTTTTGAGGCGAGGTGGGTAGAGTACAGGTCAAGCAGAATCCTGGCCAATTATATAGATTATCTTTTGGCACTTAATGTCTTTAGCTAGAGAATGGTTTGTTCATTATATAAACAAAGCCAAGAGTTCACATAAATTTGTTTCATTAGATTATCTGTGTTATATTGTAGAAGGTATAAAGTAATGTAAAACAAATGCACAATGAACATACTTCCTGTGGAAAACTTTCACTATGTAAGACAAAGAAAATCAAGTAAAGTAACTTTGCACTGATACAAAAACATCAATATTTTTCTGAAAAAGAGAAAGGTAATAAGTTTATTGCCAGGAAGCCAAGTGGGCCATCACAGAGAGCCAGAATTAGGGCCATTTACTTTGTAGACATTATGTGATCTTTTTTTTTTTTTTTAAAAAAAAACAACAATGTGGCACGGCAAGGGGCCAGCATTTTGGGCTGGGAATATGGCCTAGTGGCAAGAGTGCTTGCCTCCTACACATGAAGCTCTCGGTTCGATTCCCCAGCACCACATATGTGGAAAACAGCCAGAAGGGGCTCTGTGGCTCAGGTGGCAGAGTGCTAGCCTTGAGTGGGAAGAAGCCAGGGACAGTGCTCAGGCCCTGAGTCCAGGGCCCAGACTGGCCCCCCCACCCAAAAAAAAAACACAACAAAAAACAATGTAATGTGACAATTTTAAAAATAACTTAGAACAACCTGTTAATAGACATATAACAGATATAAAGGAAAGTTTTAAACATAGATTTAGCGTGGTAAGCATAGCTCTGTTTAATTCTATTTCACAACTGTTGTGTGTATTGGCCCAGCTCTGCTGGTGAGATAGAGAGTAAAGGCAAATGTGTGTGTGTGTATGTGTGTGTGTGTGTGTGTGTGTGTGTGGTGTGCATGGGGGGGTGAAACTCACAGTACCCTAGGGAATTAACCCCTATTTTAATTTCAGAAAGAGAAATTGACCAAAGAGAACTATGCAAGGCCATCTTCACTGAGATTCTTTCTTTGTTACAGAGAGAGAGAGAGAGAGAGAGAGAGAGAGAGAGAGAGAGAGAGAGAGAAGAGAGGGAACCAAGGAAGGAGAGAAGGAAGGAAGGAAGATAGAAGGGTTCTACCCCACCTTCCACAGCTGTCTCAATAGCCTAGGCTCTAATTTCCCCAACATTATTGTCTTCCTGATAAGCCGCTGCCCTCTAATTTGTTGTTTTCTACTGAATTAGTAACTGGATGCTAATTTTTTAGCATCTAAAATTTTTTAGCTCTAAAATTTTATGGTTCTAATGGAAATATCCCATTATGGAAGAAAATATTTTTAAGTCTCTTTATTCAGAAACAAATGCATTTATCCCTAAAATTATACTGAGCACAATCAAATTTTTAGTGATTCAGAGTCATTCAGGAACTTTCAATGTGCACAGCAATTATTATGTATATCAATTTTCATTGCCTGCCATTGTGAAGGCATTCTGATTATTGGAGTTCACTGCAAATGGGCCCAAGTCCCTGTGATCAATGAGTCTCTGTTGTTAGCTAGTACTTCATCAAGATTTTGTGCAGTTCCTATTCTTTACTGCCTTTGCCTTCAGTTTTCCTATTGACTTTTATTGACTCTTCTACCAGTTCCTACAGTGCTTTCACTTTTACTCTTCAATTGCTTACTTATGCTGAGATCATTGTTGCTATTTTCATCTCTACATGCTGAATTTTTTCCTCCATTACATAGTTATTCTTAGTTCATCTACTACTATTTTAATCTGCTAAATATCCAGGGAGAGAGCCAAGTGAACTGGAAACATGACACAGAGAAATATGAATGCACTTCTAAATCATTCAGAGAGTAAATAAAATATTGTTCATCTGGCCTTTTGTACTTAATGTGGTAGAGGAAAACACAGGTAAATACCCTTGCCAGTTATTCGGAATATGTGCATTGTGTATCTCTCTTATCTATCTATCTATCTATCTATCTATCTATCTATCTATCTATCTATTATCTGTCTGTCTGTCTGTCTGTCTGTCTGTCTGTATTACTGGGGCTACTATCCAACAAAAGCCTTATGCTGTTTTTAGGAAAAAAATGTGGGATAATGGCAAGTATAGATATAAGCAAGAAATATGCTTTTTAGTGTCATTTAAAGGGTTTTAGAAACTTTTCCTTGCCCAAAATACTTCCTGTCTGAGCCTGCTTCATTGCCAGATGTTCTCTGCTTTGTTAATATGTTATTAAGAGTCATCTGCTTTGTTAATATGTTATTCTCAGAGAAGCTCTATTTTATGCAAACTCACACCTTAAAGAATACAACATATTTATCTATAACAAAACAAAACATACTACTGAAATTTATTTGCAGGTTATTTGTCCCCTGAGTAGAAATTAGGATTTGAGACAAGGGAATGAAGACAGAAACAGTATGTTTTGAAGGAAAAAAGAAAAAAAACAGAAAATATTTACAATGCAAAAAAAGCTGGTCATGATAACTTTAGTTGGTCTATAGGACTGTCATTTGGATCTCATGTAAGGAACAGGGATGGAAAATAAAACCAAAAAATGTTAATATTTGATGATGGTTTCTCATGGCCTCATTCTGGATACAGAAATAAAGAGAACAGTTGGTACAACATGTCCTTGGAGCTATTTACCCCAAGTAAATAATAATAAGCAATTTCTTCCTTTTTAAAAATTAAATATCTATTATAATTAATATTAATTATCATAGTTGATTATGATTAATTGTTAATAATGAGTAATTTCTTCTTTTTCTTCTTCTTCCTCCTCTTTCACTTCTTCCTCCTGCTTCTCCTTCTTCTTGTCTTCCTTCTTCTCCCTCTTCAATTTAGCAGGATTAACACATATAATCAGAAGAAGTAGAGACATAAACCACAAAAGTACCACAAAGTGCACAAGGCCTTGGTAGGTTTCTGTGCCACTTCCCTTCAGCAGGACTTAGTGGCTCCTTTCTCCAGAACTTCTTGGTCCAGGCAGGTGAATCCCTGAGCATTAACACCTAACTTCCTAGTGTCAACTGGAAAATAATAAGAGACTGCTAAGGCCACTTCACTGTAGGGTTTGGATAAGAATATCTTAGAAATAGTATTTTTGCACACAAATAAATGTTTCTCATATTTGTTCATCATTGGGTACCTAAGCTTTTGTTTTCTTTTCCCCTTGTCAAACGATGGGCCTCATGAAGATCTTTATGGAACAGCTGGGAAGACCTCACAGTCTCCCATTCTAGGCATCTTAGCAAACACAGCCCAGAGTGTGCTTGTGATTCTTAAACTCCCAGATGTCCTTGCTGCTGATGGAGGCTTTCATGGCAGAGCGTGAACAGCTCAGAAATTGATTTTTGGGTGGAAGTAAAATTTCTTCTGCACTGCCAAAGGGGGATTTCACAGGAGTTTTTCTCCATGTCAGTCTCTACAAATGTCCCATAGAATTTGGTGGCTGCTAGACAGACACAGAATCTTCCTTATGCTCAGACAAAATGCGAGTGTTGGCATCCAGTTTCTGTTGGGACAAAGAGACAGCTATCTGCTCTATACCTTACCCTGGGTTCATGTAAGGGCAAGGCAAGTTCTGTTTGCCAAGTGGGGGCTGGAGAATGCTGTGTGCTATAAAGCCCTTAACTAAGGGAGAAATGGCAATGATCTTATCCTATTTCCTGGTTAACTTAGCTGAATGAACTCTACATATAGTACACTTTGTAGATAAACTGTGCAGCTGCCAAAGAAAACAAGATCTTTTTATATATATATATATATATATATATATTTCTTATTTATTGTCAAAGTGATGCACAGAGAGGTTACAGTTTCATACATTAAGCATTGGATACATTTCTTGTACTATTTGTTACCTCCTCACTCATTCTCCCCTCCCACCTCCCCCTTTCCCTTTCCCTCCCATGAGTTGTTCAGTTGGTTTACACCAAACAGTTTTGCAAGTATTGCTTTTGTAGTCATTTATCTTTTTATCCTGTGTCTCTCGATTTTGGTATTCCCTTTCACTTTCCTAGTTCTAAAACCAGTATATACAGTTTCCAATGTAATCAGATAAGATACAGTGATAGTGTAGGTACAACCACAGGAAGGGGATACAAGAGGATCATCAGCAATAGAAGCTACGGTTTCACATGGCATGTTGAAAGTAATTACAACAGTGATATAACAATCGTTTCCATAACATGGAGTTCATGTCACTTAGCACTATCTCATACATTCATGGGGCATAGTTATTAGGCTCTTGTAATCCTCTGCTGTGACTAGCCTAAACCTGTGCTAAGAACACACTAAAGCCACCAGCACAACAGTATTCATTGCAGCACAATTTGTCATAGCTAAAATATGGAACCAACCCAGATGCCCCTCAGTAGACAAATGGATCAGGAAAATGTGGTACATATACACAATGGAATTTTATGCCTCTATCAGAAAGAATGACATTGCCCCATTCGTAAGGAAATGGAAGGACTTGGAAAAAAATTATACTAAGTGAAGTGAGCCAGACCTAAAGAAACATGGACTCTATGGTCTCCCTCATAGGAAAACAAGATCTTTAGGTAAAAATAGAGGGGAATAAGGACCAAACTCACAGGAGGACACTGATATGTGGATATAGTTCCAAACTGGCTGTTTTATGTAGAATACATTGTAGCAAATTGCATATGGAGTTTGATTTACAGAATGTACTGTATTAGTGGCAGGTTGCATTGATTTTTAGAACTATCCCCAAGTCTGAAGAAATGGTAACCGATAACAAATTTTCATGTCTAGTGCTGCATATTGGCCAGATCTCTTTCCTTGTATCCTGAGCTCATAGCCTGAAAGCATTTCCTACCTCCATCAGTACCCATGGGATTGAGTCCCAGCAAATGAAAGGGGTTCATGTGTAATGTGTGGTATGTATCTCTCAGATAGCCCAACAGCTGTGGCCCTCCAGAGACGTTCTATAGTGTTTGTAATATCCTGATTGGCTTCTGAGCAGCCTTGAAAGTACGACAGAGCTACAATTTGGGAAGCAACAAGGTCATCACTTGGAAGAGACTCTTATCCAAATAGAAAACTTTCATATGGATATTTATAAGGAAAATATCAGGGCTAAGAATATGGCCTAGTGTTAAAGTGCTCTCCTTGTATACATGAAGCCCTGGGTTCCACTCCTCAGCACTACATATATAGAAAAAGCCAGAAGTGGCACTATGGCTCAAGTGGCAGAGTGCTAGCCTTGATCACAATGAAACCAGGGACAGTGCTCAGGCTCCAAGTTCAAGCCCAAGGACTGGCAAAAAACAAAACAAACACACACACACAAAAACAGGAAAACATAAATATCTGTTGGGTTGAATCATTGCACATTGTGGGCTTTGTTGAAATAAGGAAACAAATTCAAACTCTACGTCTTAGTGAATGAAAACATGCATTGGAAATTTTGATGTGGAAAGGCAGTTTGCATCAGAGCTAGCTATGAGCACTCTCTAGAATACCATCCAGCTACACCATGATGGTACAGATTAAGAACTCGAAAAAGGGAGGCCTATACCATGTTATTTATTTAGTTTTCTACTCTAATCTACAAAATACACTTGAGATGTTAAGGCAATACGTGTTAGGCTCTAATTCTCTACATCCCAGTAGTTTTAGCATTTGGGAACTATTCCCATAACACCAGTAAATTTTTTCGTTATTCTGTATTTCCCAGGAAAATGTGTCTTATTTTGCTAACATGCAGGTCCACAAGAGTAAATAAATTAATTTGTGGAATAATTTTCCCATTATTCCCAATGGTTTTTATATCCTATAGAGGAAATTTCTTTGGATGTCCAACTGTCCCATGTTTCATTTGTCCTGGAGAAGCTGTGTGACAGGACTCAGATGGCTAAAGTTGAAGAGTTGGCTTAGACAATAAAGGCCATGTGTTTTGGTGCTCTTTCTAAAGCAAGCAACCAGCCATTTTAAATGATAACTAGAAGTAATACAAAAGAAAGAGAGAGAGAAAAGTAGTTAGTCAAAGAATTCAAGGTAAACAAAGAGCTTATACATCAAGAATAAAAACTTCATGAAGAGTCTTACCTTTCTTTAAAGAAGCACAGGTCCCTAGGCAAATATAATACAAATCTATGATGTAGGAGCACAGAAGTAAATTTTTGCTCCGGAGTTAAGAATGGTGTTTGAGTGCCTACTCCTTGATCCTTGCCACAGGAGTGTCTCTCATCCTCACATTCAAAGGGGTTCCAGCTATGTAGGACAAGTCTCCTTTCAGTACTTTGTAATTTGACCTCAAATATGTTGGCCCCGAAAAGTACCAGTGAGGATGCCAGAGAGAGTGTATGGACACATACACATTGTACAAATACATACACACGCACACACAAACTTCACACAATATTGTGTCCTATATGGCTAATCCTAAATTCAAAGTCAGAACAAATAAATAACTGCCAAAGATCCATAGACATATGTGTATATTGTCTACTGCAGTCTCAGAAGAGTTCCATGAGCTGGAATGCTTTGAGTTGCTCAGGGCAGGCTTGTTTGCTGGGATAGAGGCCTGGGGCAGCTTCATTTGGAAAGCACATCACCTCAGAGCCCTCTGGTTTCCACATTTTATTTGTATGTTGTTTTCCCAGGCAGGGTCAAAAGAAAGGTCCAATTTAATAATCCTTACATAATGCCCTGTTCTCATTTAGAAAGTCTTTCTCATTTATTCTCAGGGTTAATTGTGAGCTGGTTTATTAATTTTCAGAAGTTAGCAGTTACTATGCTCTGAATCATTTTAAAATGATTGATTCCAAAGTGTTTTTTTTTTCATTAGATAAGTTCCAGAAGAAAAACTATGCTCTAAAAAACTGATTAAAATTCTCTTCTTTGACTAGTATCTGATCATTTTGTGACTAGTTCACTGGTATAATTAATGCAAGCATGCAATTCATCTATAATGAATATTTTAAGCCTATAATCCTTAAATTGAGTTTATCAATTGAATTATTATTTTCCTTCATGTTAATGAATATTTCTCTGACAGATTTTTTAAAATTTAAACAGAATGATTGTTAAGGTTTAGAGATATTTTATGTGTCTCCATTGAATTTCTTTAGGATTTTATGTTTAGAGTGTTTCATTTCATTGTTTCATTTCAGTGTTTCTTGTTTTATTTCCTCTGGTTGATTTTTTTAATTGGACTTGGGGTCTAGATTAAGACTGTACACCTATCTTCAGGATGTATGTACTTACAAGTCATCTCTACATTGCAGATGCTGGAGAAATTTTTGGTGCTCCCAAGTCTCCCTCAGGCTCAGGTACTAGGGACATATACTCTTGTATACAGTTCTCTCTGAAAATCCTAAAGGCTCCTGTACAATGCTCACCCCAGGGGCCATTGATCACCTCTAGCCAAGCTCTTTCTAGAAATTACCTCCATCTCTGAGCTTCATTTTAATAGCCTTGTCAAATAATGGTATACCCCAGTGTTTCTACTCAGTCTCCAGAGAAGTCCAAGACCCTGTTCTGAGGTTCCATGTCTACTTCATATTTGTAACGAGATGTCCTGATAAGGGAAAGAGCAGACAAGAAGGCCACATACCATTCCATGCTCAGGTTTAGCTCCATTTTCTCTCAGCAACATACTCTTCCCACAGAAAATTGCTGGAGGAGTATTAAAGCATTTGATGACTTGACGTTGACCACATAGGAATGATGCTCAATTCAAGAAGATGAGTCTGGTTGGAGAATGAAGGCATTCACTCTTGCCCTCTCCAGCCTCCTATCCTTCTATCAATCAGAGCATTACTTGTACATAATTCTTATACTCATAAAGCCAAATCTCTCACTTTAAAGAAACAGTTCTGCCCTGGAAGAACAGTCCTTGCTCTCTTTCCTCTTCCTGAAAGGCAACACTTAACCTCATCAGAAGTCACCTGCAGGAAACCAGTAATCATCTGACGGTCAATCACCTGGCTGAGTCAGCAAAGGACCCCAGACTCTGAGGTCACTTCCTCATCCTCTGAGGCCACTTCCTGAACTGCCCTGGTCTAACCTCCTTTGGACAGTGAGAAATTACCCAGGCTCTGAGGTCACTTCCACATCTGCTGTGGTCACATCTCCTCCCTGCCTTTCCCTATATAATCTCTCTCAACCATACGCTCTCTATGTTCTTCTCCTCTTCTCTCTCTGAATGCCTACATCTTATGCTGTCTGGCAGTTTGCTCTACCCTCAATAAACTTTTTTCTGCCTGAACCATGTGGTGGTCCCCTTTTGGCAAACCTTATAGAAACTAACTTGGGAAAAGAACTCATTGTGAAGATTAGTTTTCCAGGACCTTCTAACTGTATAGTATTCATGAACAATAATAAAATGATCTTTCCTTTGTCTATTCTAGAAAATAATTACTCTAAGGCACAGAACCTTTGAAGATGCATGCATGTGAACACAAAAAGTGCATGCATGTTCATGAGCATGCAGACACACACACACACACACACACACACAGTGCTCTATAGATCTTCCTTGCTTATGTCATGCAGGGATGAAAACTACTTCTCCTGATCATAATATTACTCCATAATGTCATTTGGTAACAACACAAGAAGTTCATAAACCATTAGGATAATGATTCCTAACATTACTTGTCAGTAAAATATGGAAATCATTTCTTGTTACCCATTTGTACTAATTTTATCTCTCATTTATTTAGTCAGCAAAGACTTTCAGAGGTGATTGTTTCCTACTGATTAATTCTCAGATCTAAGAGTTGGATCACGAGATGATATATAATATTTTCTTAACAGTGCATTTCTGTGGGAATAAAGATTAATACTTCAGCTGAGCCATGTGAGAGGTCTTGTACATGTGAGAGATGTTTGAGTATATTGTCATTGGCCTGTTCTTTTCCAGAGATGTTCAGAAGAATTTCAGTGCCAGGATTACCTTACTTATCCAGTTACCCTTTGTAACTCATTTACCTTCCTTGACACTTTTTTCATTTCTTAACTCCCACGTTCTACCCTCTCTGAGCTCTGATGCTTCACACTTGACCACAGTAATTTCTCATCAGCCACCAGCCCCTTTGGTTATAGATTTTTCATCATTCTTTTTGCCTAGCTTTCACATTGTTCTTTCAGACTCAGAAATCTTCTTACCAGATGGTGTAAAACAATGTCAGCAGACAGTTATCAGTTTTGAGAGTGTTACTCCTCTATACAACATGAACACTGATTTTCACAAGGCAAATCTTAGGACTAATGGCAGGTGTAGACACTTGTATGTGACGGGGCTTGTTAGTAAGCGGGAAGAAAGGTGGTACACTTAGGGTCTTCTCCAAATCTCTCAATCACTGTATTTATTTGGATAACGTTGTCCACTGTTACTTTATGATAATAAACGTCTCATCTTTCTCTAATATTGTTGGCTTGTTCATTTCTAATAATCATAATAATTGCATAAAGACTTTTAGCTTTCCACAGTTCTTATGAATGGCTGCCTCATTTACTGTACCAGGAGAGTACCTCTAAATTATGGGACTTTTCCCCTGTCTGGATATTTGCAAGTTTTTCAAGTTTGTTTTTTTTATAGATGATACACTGTGAATAAGAACTTCAACCCCATTCACTCAGTCACAGAGAAAAAGAAACTTTATTTTTATCTTGGTATAGAAAAAGTTGATGCACTGAAGGAACTTTTACCCAATCTACAAAAACGACTTCTCACTATAGCCTGACCTATGTATAGCCACATTCAGCCATGCCAAAAAAGGCATTTTCCCTTTTTCCCAAGAGAAGAGATGTAATTTTAAAAATAGAAAGAAGAGATGATAGAAAGACAATGGGGGGAAATTTCATGTGTCAGTGAGGGGAAAAAAGGAGAAAGAAAGAAAAAGTAAAAGAACTCAGCATTTGAAAAGGAAGAATTCACACATTTTGCAGGCATAAATTGCTAGTCAATCAGACACCCTATCTCCTTCTAAGCAAGAGTGGCACCTTGAGGAGATAAGAATTGTATAGGGCTATGCAAAAGATTGCAGGCCCAAAGAGGGGCATTTAAACATATTAGGTAATCCTACACAGATGCTATGAGGATCAAGATTAGTCTCTGTTTCCCCAGCAGAGAAAAGGCCCAAAGTCAGTCCGCTTTGATGGATCCCAAGAGGCAATCTAGAATGTTGTGATACTCATCACACACATAAAACTTAAAATGCCAGTCCCCGAAAGACACGGGGGTTACAGACAACTTCTTTGTAGGTCGATAATGAAATTTCTAGCAAGCTTTGCTTTTAATTCTTGTGAAGCAAAAGGCTGATATTTACTTACCTTAATGCTTGACTGGAGTAAATACACTTAATACATAATTATAACACTAAATCGTCAATTAATTGTGACAAATATTTCTCAGTTGGAATTGTACTGGAACACAAGGTAATCCCAGCTGTCACAGAACAATTGTATTAAACTAGACATTCAAAGACGAGTTTTTCTCTAAGACCTCTTACGTGTGGAACAGAAATTCCGAGGGGCTTTATCAGTTAATTAGAAGGCAAATGCTGACAATCCCTTCATGCACAATACTTAGGATTCAAACTGTAATGAAAAAAAAAGCAAACAAAAAATAGTTTGCTAAAATTGAATTCATAGTCTATAGTGATTATGACTCACTCTTGATGGAGAATAAGAAAATATGTCACATGGTAAGATAAGTGAATTTCCCCCCAGAGGCTTCTGGGGAAATGTCCATTACCCTCCCCTCCCTACCATGCACACACAAAACCTTACTAGGAAAATGGTATTTTGACTAGTAAATGACTAGTTTGCCCATTATGTTCAGAGATTTGTTTTTGTTTTAAAACATTAATGGGATTGACTAAAATGAAGAGTAAATACAAAGATTGATGAGCATTGCTTGGATCTTCTTGGTATTCAAAGAATCACCTTCTTTATTAGGGAAAGATGTTGAGAGAACTAATTACATGGGCATATCTTTGAGTCCCTTGGAGCTGTATAAACAAAAGGAAGTAGCAATAATTGGAGAAAGCAGAAAGAAATGAATTCTGGTGCTGAAGTCAACAAAGCAAATATTTTAGCTGGAGCCGGAACCCAGACACAAAATAATGAGAATGCCAGCAATTTCCTTTTGCAACCCAGGTTCACACAGAGGAAGCCCAGTAGGCAGGAAGAGACTGAACGTCAAGACCCACAGCGAAAGTGCAAGCAATGCAGCTTTGGGAAGTTTGTGAGCTGAAATGACTAGCTAACAGATCATAACTACCACCATTCCAAGGAATGGATGACAGCTGGGCAGAGCTGTTTCCGTAGCCCTTGGTGTTTTAGAATTTCTAAGGAGGTAAAAGCTTTTCCCATGTGCTGTGAGATTACTGCTGGTAGGAAGACAGGAGTGGTGCGTGCGTGCGTGCGTGCGTGCGTGCGTGCGTGCGTGTGTGTGTGTGTTTATATTATGTTGGTTAAAGGACACAAAGATAACAAGAAAGTGGTGCAGAGTAAAATAAAACAATGTTGATTCTGGCAAAAGAAAAGATGAAACATAATAAAATTTACAGATATATACTTAAGGCTAACTATTGTGACATCAAAACTAAAATTACACAAGCAAAGAATGACCACAGAAAAGTCATGGAGGATGCTGGCTATTTATTTAAACAGATAATTATTATATTACAAATATCCATGTGCCAACTTGCTGCTCTTGGGAGATAGCAACAATGAGTTAATACTAATGTGATTGACTGCAGTTCCCACAGTTTTTCCCTTGTGCCGTTTCTCTCTCCCTCCCTTCCAGTCCTCCCTCCTTTCCTTTCTCTTCTCTCCTTCCCTTTCTCCCCTTTGTTCTCGCTTCCTACTCCCTCCTCTCCCATCCTTCTCTCTCCCTTCCTCTCTGTTTATTTTGTGATACTCAAGAATGAAATTGAGGCCTCATACTTGCTGGGATCTATCACTTAATCCATGTCTCCAGTTCCCTTTGTATGCATTATTTTCGAGGTGATATCTTGCATGATAGCTGAACTGGCCTGGGATAAGATTCTCCTACCCTGTGTTGCTGAAGTGGTCCTCACTGTGCCCAGTCGTTGTGCTTCCCCAGTAGCTGGGATAACAGCTTTGTGTCACTGTCCTCAGCCAACAAGCAAAAAACATTTTGGGAGCTATTATGCCTAGGCTGACTGCTTCAGTAATAGCAAGAATCAAAGGTGTGAGACACTGTGCTCAACAACTTTTCCCTTTCAACATGGTTTCATAGGTTGTTTATTTCTGCTTACCACATATTTTTTCCAATTTCAGACACAAACAATGTATTTCTGGCTGAATTTTCAGGTACTGGTATGGTCTTAATGTACTTTGTCTGTAAAAGGCTGTTGCCTTTTATTATCCTAACTAAGATGCTTTGCATCTTATTTTTCAATGGATTTCTTGAAGGTAATGTCTGGCTCATATTTATTTACGAGACCTTAAGGCAAGAGTCAAAATCTTACATATAATTAGCATTCAATAAGTGTTGAAAAATGACAGACTTACTGACTGAATGTATATCCAGCACAAACCTTCTGCTAGGGTTGATATGATGAAATATTAAATAGCAATTTAATAACAATGAAATCACAAAAACATGGAAAGAGAGTGTGATGTCATTTGGAATGTATTTTGATATTGTCACAGGGGTATATAAGATACACATTGCCATGTACTGTAACTTTTTAAAAAATTGAAAGATAAGGTCTATATACAAAAATAGAGCATTTTAAGTTGATTATAAACTCATCCTACTAAGTACCTTGTTTTCCAGATCACAGGCAGAATATCCAGTTACAGTTGCATTACATAGCAATAAATAATTGTTTTACATTTCTATCAGATGAACAATTTATAACTGCTTTATGGTAAATAACTTTCTAATTGTAAGAATGTTCTAAATATCACAGGATCATATTTATATTAAAACATGCTTATGTGAAGTGTTGTACATTGTTTATACAACATTTAAGTTTATTTATACTCAGAAATTATTTGTTGCTTTAAGGTAATTCAAATTTTTTGGTATATCCTGAATTTTTATTTGCTAAATTTGGTAACTCATGTAGTCATGAGGGCAGAAATCAAAGGAACTAATTGTACAACTGGGAGGGGGGAGGGAATTAGGGAGGGGGGAAGGTGGGACAAAAATAAGGAGTAGGTAACAAGTTTGATAAGAAGTGTACTCGCTGCCTTATGTATGAAGCTGCAACCCCTCTGTACATCACTTTGATAATAAGTAAATCAATTAGAAAAAAAGAAACCAAAGGAAAACTGAATACAATATTTATGTCACAAGTTGAGAGCAAGAAGAAAATCCTGCTTGCTTACGTCGACTAAACATCTAAGTTTAACATGTGTCCTTCCTAAAGAAAATGACACAAGAGTGATATTCCTGGTAAAATCTCATATTGGCAGATCTTTAAGGAGAACTAATTTGCTGTGGTTCTTATAAAATCCTGAATGAGGAGGACAGTGATGAAGATACCTCTGCTGTCAGCATGTCTACTTCCTTGCACTTTATCAGTCTTTATAGGAGTTCCTACAAAGAGAAGGAACTAAGTGCTCCAGTTGAATAAAATGCTATTTCCTGTCTTTTATCCTAGATTTCATAGTGGGAATACTAAAGGCAGATCTCTTTTCTATGGGAATTTCTGTTGGTAGATAATCTCTGAAGGATGGAAAAGAGGCAAAGCCAAGGAAGAACATCAAGGAGGCTTTGCACAGCCTCAAAGACAGCCAGCCTTGGTCCCTAGTCATCATTTTACTTAGTTGATTGAAACTTCCCAGACCTCAGACTAGTCTTTTACAAAACAACAAATCTGATTTTATTTGACTTTCATAATACTTATGAGAATGCTAAATGATGTTAACTCTTCATATCACTGTGGTAAAAAATAGTAATTGGTATGGATGTCTTAGTTATTGTAGTAAGTCTAATAAAATGCCTAATGATGGCCAAGTTCCTTTGCTCAAGCTAGCATAAGTGATGTACACATTTGCTTTTAAAAACTGCAGTGGCTAGGGCTGGGGATATAGCCTAGTGGCAAGAGTGCCTGCCTCGGATACACCAGGCCCTAGGTTCGATTCCCCAGTACCACATATACAGAAAACGGCCAGAAGCGGCGCTGTGGCTCAAGTGGCAGAGTGCTAGCCTTGAGCGGGAAGAAGCCAGGGACAGTGCTCAGGCCCTGAGTCCAAGGCCCAGGACTGGCCAAAAAAAAAAAAATTGCAGTGGCTAAATGACTTTTACTTAAGTTATTTTCTAACCAAGTTCTTGGTTTTGCAGCCTGCCCCAGTATTAAAAGCAAAATATATTATTGTAGGATCCCAATTGAGAAACAAGGATCTCTATAGTCAAGGAAGGACAAATCTGAAAATGTAATCTCTGTAAAATACAACAGCAGAGATTATAGATATAAGTCTGAAAATGAAAATTGAGGATTTTGAAGAAAACTAAGTTGTTTTCTAAAAGTTATATACTTCAAAAGGTGTCCATTTGTCAATGAAGCTGAATATTTTCATTACTTGTTATAAATATTGAAATCTGAAGACAATTTAGTCCCTCTTATGGACAGTAGGTAGCAAAGTTTAGCATCATGAGTGCAAGAGAACCACAAAACCTAGAGATTTAAAGCTTTCTTTCATATTTTTGCCAACAGAACATTGGGGAAATACCGCAGGTAAAGAAGTTTCATATTTTTATTTCTTTTCCTTCTTACATTCTTTCATTCTCTTCATTATTTCTTTCTTTCATCCTTTTATTTTATTTTTTATTCACAATAAGTTCACCTTCTAATCACTATCCTTTCATATAATCAAAATGACTCCCTTGGCTTCTCTGATGTGGAGTCCTTTGTGCAGGCACTAAGGATTCTTTGTTTTGCTAGATTCCTGTGTCCATTAGGGTTCAATGAAGCCTTTGCTGCAGACAGTAGGCTTGATCTGTAGCCTTTCTGCTTGGCTAACTGCTTCTTGAATGCCAGCACTGAAAGGCACTGGAGGAGATTCACATTACCAAAAACAGAACAAAACAACACTGAATTAACAACAAAAATTAAAAAAAAAGGTTTCACAGACCAAGGAGATTTTCTGCCATGAGTCTATTGATTATTCTCCTTTCTGTAATCTTTCTACAAACAAAGCAAATGGCATTGCCTAACCACCATACTGCCTACTGGTATTGTTGTGAACCAAAAGATGGTCTGGATGTTGTCTCCCTAAGAGTGATTTACCTTGAAGCCTGTTTTCTTCTTACCGACTCTAATGAGTTCTCTAACAGCATTGCTTTCATCACACTCCTTTTGTTCTGCCACAGAGAAATGAATTTAAACAACAGTTATTCAAGAGCCATGGCATTTATCGATTGGATAAACAAAAGCCTGAGGTTTGGTTGTGTTCCTCTTATGCATGCCAGATCTTATTTTTGCTTATTAGTCAGCCTGCTTTGCCTCCCACCTGCTGGAAGGGAACCCCACAGTTTTATCAAATGAGTTCAGTAAAAGCTGTGGAAATTTACCTGCTATGATCGTAAATCTTGTGCAATTCAAAAAGTGTCTTCAGGTTCTTATAGGGTCCATTTATAGGTAAATGATAATATATGAAATTAGAATTACCTTGCTTCTGAAGACAGTGTGGACGGATTGGTGCAAATGAGTGAACCAGCAGTTAAAATCCCGTGACATTTATCTTTGAACATCTTAAGAATCACAATATAGATTAAATGAAGTTATTTGGGTATTTAAGGAAACATAAGAACAATTATATGCCTGTAACAGTTTAGACATGAACATTACAACTTAGGGGGTGAAGTCAGGGGATGTGAGAGGAAATAAAGGAGGTAGAAACACTGTTCAAAAACAAATATACATATTACCTTACTTATTTGACTGTGATCCCTCTGTATATCACTCTTACAATAAAATGTAAAAAGAAAAAACACAAAGTGAAAACTGGAAAAAAAATAATTGGGACAAAATAAAGTATGTTGTCAACAGGTGGAGATCAAAGCTCCAACTAGAGCAGTAGTTCTCAACACATTGGAAATTAGAATTATCTGAGACTTTTGGAAAATTTCAAATCAACAATCTTATAAGCTCTATTTTTGCAGTTCTGATTTAGTTCATCTTTGATAGAGTGTAAGTGTTTGCCGGGCTAGATTTACCTCCCCTGGTGCGGGGATGGCCTCAAAGCTACCCCTTCTGGTTCGGGACCAGGAAGAAGATAGGTGTGGCTCACTTCCACACTGCCCCAGGGCTGCGGGAAGGGCGGCATCTCGGGAGCGCTCTCCTCGCCTTTCCCCCTTTAAGGCCGAGATGAATCCCCAACAGGTGTTGATATTTTTTTAATTACTCAGCAGATGATCTTATTATTTTCCTACAGTTGAGAACTACACATTATGATTACAATGGATCCTTCTAAATGATGGTATTTATGAGTTCAGCACCCGTCTGCTATATGGTTCATTGGCATTGGAAGAAACAGCAGAAGCAAAAGGGTCCTCTGACCTTTACTTGCCCTTCTCTTCTGAAGCGAGCCATATAAAGAAGTTGACCATTCTCAGAAACAGGTCATAAGATTCCCCATGTGAGGGTTTACTCCTATAAATGGGGAGAAGCAAAGCGATGTCTTTATCTCAGAAGAGAGAGGGACATAGAGAAGGATCTGAACAGACTTGTTAAATTTCTTCATGCTTAAAATCATTAAGTCACACATAATGTGTTCAATTATACTTCAAAGCTATGTCTTATCAAACTTATAAAATCATTGATTTCCCATTTTCTTTACTTTATTATTTTATTTGCTAGCATTAAAGTTTGAACACAAGGCCTCATATTCTTTTTTCATTTCCCTGCTCACTCTCCTGGTGTGCTCCCACTTTACCCATATCTCTAACCAAGTTCTATCCTGGCTAATTTGGAGATAGAGTCTCACAGACTTTCTACCTTAAATTGGCTTTGAACCACAATTTTTCTTATATTATCCTCCCCAGTAATTAGAATTATAGTTGTCTTTGTTTTTATATCTCACTATTTTATATTATCACTATCTATTATGATAAATAATGGGCAGTCATTGTTGCTTTAGCAAATGGTAAAAATGAAAACTAAGAACATTATTTCCACTAAGGTAACAAGTAATCTCTGTCCATTCAGGTAGTTACTGAAAGATGTTGTTTGTTGGATGGGAAGATTAGTTCTCAGAGGCTCTTGTAATGATTGATTCGCTCTTCATGATTCATGTTTCTGTACACGGAGGGTCCTTAAAAAATACTTAACCTAAAGTGACCTTATTTTCTTTGGAGATAGAGAGGAATGTGGCTCTTATACTTACAGTATCAGCACTTAAAGTGAAATAAACAGCAATTATTTAAGTGTTCAGATCTCCATTGGACAGATTACTTAATGAGGGAATGTTTGTTTGAAGAGAGCAGAGGTAAGAAGGCAGAAAGGTAATGATTGGATTAATTAATACCACAGCTCTTGTTTCCTTTGGGGCATCTTGGGCATAGGGCATACTTATAGATGCTTAAAATAATTCCTTATAAGGAATACATAATGAAAAGTACTAAAGTTCTCAACTCATTTGGGTTCCAGAGAATATGCTACTTTTTTTAATATCCCAAAGTAATACTATCTTCTCTGCTTTTGAAAAGAAGATAGAAACATGTAATGATTTCCAGTGGCTACATAGAGGAGACCCTTTTGGCATATTTTGTGACTAGGCAGAACCTTAATGAGAGAGAATGGGAATCACTGTTGAACTACTGAAATAACATTAGTAAATATTTCATTTGTACAGGAGAGGCAGAGCAACACAACTGTAAATTTTTGTTTTGCTAAGTAGCTGTAACAAACATATGGCATCTAGATTTTTGCTGCACCAAAATGTCATAATGTTATTTTGTTCCATTTTGGCTGACTTGTATTAATTGTACAAAGTAATGGGTACAGGTGCTATTTAAACAGATGTATACACCCTGCAGTGAGTGATTACCCAGGGTGATTACTATTTCCTTATCACTTACTTCTTTGATCTTTGGCCCCTTCCATTTCCTCTTTTCTGCATCTTTATAAAATAGACTATTGTAAACGATAATTACTTCATAGCGATACAGAATACCAGAACTGATTTCCTTTGATCCAATTGTTATTTGATAGTGGACATTTATTTCTGTGGACTGTCATGTATTAACTGATTTAAATGCATCTGCATGTTTTTTTTTTCTTGTTACTCTTGATTTTTTCTATAAGGACTTGAGCCATACGCCTAACCATGAAGAACTAAAAAATTAAATCATTGAGGAATATACCTGGGCAACCAGTTCTTTAAAAAGAGCTCCCAGCGGGGAGCCCAAGGGGGCTGTGGTGCACAGTGAGAACTAGAGGAACTATTGTAGCTTAGGGATACAATGCAAAGATAGATTTAAGTTCAATGTTAGGAGTAATATTCTTATACTTGAGAATAGACTCAAAATATAACTGTCTGATTCATGAGATTCTAAGCTTCCCAATATACTTGACATTGATAAGATTGAAAAAAACACTTGCTAGCAGTTTTTGTATTGCCTTAAAAATAGATCAAAATCATTTCCAAGTTTAGAACCTTAGGTTGACCGCTAGCACGTGTGAGACATCAGTGAATATTTACTTGTTGGCTAGATCCCTGTCTATACTAACTGCTACAAAAATGTATTATAAAACACATGCATTGTTAGATTTTATAAGACACAGAGATTTATTCTAGAAGATTTGTAATAATGAATAGAGAAGAAATACATATATGTTTGTTGATTTTCCCTGAAGTATAAGCCAAGTACCTCATTTATATTGAAGTGATATATATATCTTCTTGTTTTATATTCCATGATTCTATTTGTTTAGCATAAGTCACATCATTACTCTGCTGCTAAATTGACAATGCACCACCTTTGTGAATCCTGGCTTCTTGTAAAGGACTGTCACTCAAAGGTTTTTACTGTGCTTTATGGAAGATAAATATTTTCCCACTCTATACAGGACAATGTGAACAAATTTTTGTTCATTTTTATGACTATATAATTTCTATTCAGGATTATAGATTGTGAAGTTAGAACAACACATTGTCCAACCATTCTAGGTGGTAATCACTGCCTTGCTGGAGAATGAGTTTGCCTCCCTGTTCTAATACCAAGAGGGTTCGCAGACCAAGGACTGTGGGCAAAGCAAGAAGAATATCCCATTTTGAGAATCATGCTGTCCCTTTTCTAGCATAGCTTAGTAGGGATTGTATTAGAACACAATTGTGGTATGGATTAAAGGAAGAGAGTCATGGATTGGAAAGCACTCCAGGGCTGTGGGGAGAGATAAGCATAGTCACCTCAGGAATGCTTGCTTGTCTGCCAATATGGAGCCTAAACATGGAGAAGGCTTGTCCTGGATGTCAGTTGCTGGAAGCACAACCGGTAAAGGATGACTGGCACTGTGTCATCACAGTAGCTGCTGCAGACCAGAGACAACATTGAAGTTAGAATATGAATGGACAGAATGTGTGTCTCAAGTGTAGTAGATTGATTGTTCTGTGATTAAGGTTAACTTCAAATCAGCCTGTCTGTACTATTCTAGCAATTCTTTTGCTTTTGAACTTGTGAAGGAAATTCATGCCAGAAAACCAGAATAATTACTGGCCTGGTTTCCCTCCTGGAACCCAATTTTGGCACAGATTATAGGGTTATAGATAGGTGTTTCTTAGCACTCCTTGGAGAATCTGGTCAGTGTATGGGACAGACAGATGGAGGATGTCCTTATCCATTCTGGGAACCATAACTGATGACCACACAGACCTTGCACTGGACTTGAAGTACTCTATCCAGATAACATGGTTTTACCTGGTCAATCCCAAGATTCTAGCATCTCAGAGGTTATAAGGGGTGGGATGCTATGCAGGGAATTGGTTGCCTATGTCTCAATGATTCATCAATTGTTGATATGTGACAGTGAAGTTAATCAGATAGTCCTAAGAATATACATGTATATCATTCTTTGTTTCCAGATCTACAGGAAGAGCAGGCAAAATATTGATCTATTTTTTAATAACATCAACTGTACATTTCCCCACTTTGGAAGTGAATTTTGTGAAGGCATTATCACCTCAGCTTTTTGAATAGGGAATCCATTTTTATGCCATCAAAAACAGAGAAAACTTATTTTGTAGTTTTGGTTACAATAACAAAACGTTACTATAATGGAGTGCTATTCACCACTCTCCTGTGTACAGTGGTGACTTTCTGAGATTCTAGCTATAATGGATAAATAGAAATAATCTAATATTTACCTATTTTAATAAATTTCATAATTGTATAAGTATATTCATGTACAAAACCCTTTTTTGTTGCAAGTAAAACACATCAAATGATATCTTACTTTTATTATTTTTCCCCAGACTTATTGATCTTTTGGTTATTATGCTCTCATATTTAAAAATTAAAAAGTACTAAATTAGACTCCCAGAGGTAATAATTTCACAACGAATCTGTATCCTACAGTTCATGTAATCATTATTTGATCAAGTCTCTCACAGTGTTATTGTCTCATAGGAGTGAAAATATTAATGATTTTCTTTTCAAAGTGAACTCAACTTATTAATGAATTATATTCTCTTGTAAGAAGGACTCTTTCCTTGGCATCCCTCCTCCTTTACCTCCTCTTCCTGCTTCTCCTTCCTCCTCTTTTTCTTTTTCCTTTCTTCTTTTTTTTAAAATAATTTTTCTTCTTTTTTTTTTGTCAGTTGTGGGGCTTGAACTCAGGTGGGCTCTACCACCTTGAGCTACAGCTCCATTTCCAGTTTTCTGATGGTTAATTAGAAATGAAAGTCTCACAGACTTTCCTGCCCTGACTGGATTTGAACAATAATCCTCAGCTTTCGGCCTCCTGAGTAGTTAAGATTATAGCTGTGAGCTACCAGGGCCTGGTGATTCCACTTCTTTTTTTCTTTTTAATTTTAACTCCGCCCCCCCCAAATCATTTACAAATAATGTATAATACTCTCTCTCCACAGAGGAGTACTTAAACAAAGACAATGGAGAGATGACTTAACATTCAATGAACAATTACTAAAACAAAGTAGGTAATAGATTTTGGGAAAGCAATTTGATAATGTTCAACTAAATCCATACTTAATAATAAAACAAGAACAAATGAAACTCATTAATCAAAGGAATGTGAACATGAAATAGAAAAGGACTTAACAGTCTATTAGGAATTTTACATGTATTATCAAAATAATTTGCTCTGGTTTCAACCTAAGTAACATATCAATAAATATTTATTAGTGCCTACTATGTTTAGAAAAGGCAGTAGGCAGAGTTAGGTGATATCAAAATGAGTGAGTCATACTCAATTTATTTAACTAAATTGACTAGCTCAATCATTGAAATGTCTGTCTAGACTTCAGACTGTTAGCCTCGAATAACAACTTAAGAAGGAATTCAACATGTGAACCAATATAATTATCATTAGACAAAAGGACTTGCATTTTAAATGATCATTTTCCTAAATATTATAAAACAGACAAAATTGGTTAATAAGTAAAACAGGAATTGAAGAAATGTGATGTGTATGACTTGGAGAAAGTCTAAAAGAAGTCTATATTTTTATAGAAGCACACTAAAACTCACGTCTTTCAGGGTGCTGATGGCTCAAGCCTATAATCCCAGCTATTCAAGAAGCTGTTATGAGGACTGTGGTTCACAGCTGGCCTAGGCAGGAAAGTCTGTGAGACTCCTATCTCCACTAAAGTATACACACACACACACACACACACACACACACACACACACACACACACGGAATAGTGGCTTAAATGGTACAGTGCTAGCCTTGACCACAAAAGTGCATGAGCAGTACCCAGGCCCAGACTTCAAGCTCAAGGACAGGGAATAATAATTCAATTTTTGTTGTGTTTAAAAGAAATATATATATATATATATATATATATATATATATCACCTGAAGATGGTATTCATTAAGAAACATTACTATATTATTTATATCCCTCTGAAATCACTGAATGAGACAGCCCATGAAGAGCAAGTGTAGAATTATTTTATTGAGTGCCACAAGGCACTAGTGAAATATACAAACATCTTGGGGGAGCAAAATAAACAGGAGATTCCATGTGGGACATTAAGATGATTAATCAGCTCAACTGTGCTGTCTTTTAGATTACTGTCATCCATATTTATAAGTACAGAAAGGAAGTACAGTCCAAATCCAGGACATTTTGTCACCAACAGGAGTTGAATAATACTAATTTTGAAGGATTCTTTTTAAAGTTCTTATCACATCATTTAAATAATAAGAGAAAAAACATGTACATCTTGAGTGATTTAAGTGAGGTCTTTAATGAATTAATAATACCAGAACTTACTATTCACCAGGCCCTGAGCTGAGAGGTTTATGAACACTGACATTGATTATTGATAAATATTAAGTGAAAGAAGATTAATCTCCAAAGTCAAACTATTTGAGGATGTGCTTCCAAATCCTATAGTTATTTCCTAATAGAGCAGAAGTTGAATTCTAGTCTATCTGGTTGTCATGGAGCAAGAAGTTTTGTGTAGAACTAGTTTGTCATTATAATTTACAAACTTTATCTGTAATATTTTGATTGATCGGATAATTGGTGATTTACTTATTTATTCATTCACTCACTCAACGAACTTACAAGGAGTACCTAATCGACTTCAGATTCCCATCTTCAGATTCCCAGCCTGTAGATCCATTGTGCTTTTATCTGTCTCATATACAGCACTGGTGTTCTGAATAGGATTTTTAAAATAATTAATATAGTTTACTGCTATTATAAAGGTGATGTACAGAGGGATTACAATTACACTAGTTAGGTAGTAAGTAAACTACCTTTCTTACAGTGTTTTCTCTTCCTTCACTCTCTCCCAGTCCCTCCTTCCTGTGTCCATTCACAAGATGTATAGTCACTTTTTCAAGATTCAGTGCTCATGTAGTAAAAACAATTTATTCAGTACTGGAAACTGGTTGAAGTGGTATGGGGAGTACAGTGTATACATACGTGACCTGCCCGTCTACACAGTAGTAGCAAGTTGTTAGAGTTGAGCAGTGAAAAGCCATATGCTAGTGTGCTACAGTTCTGAATAAATGACAAATATAATTGACCCAAAAAGTATAAAATTGGGAACTATCTTCCTAGGTGTGATTCATTCTCCCCCCCCAAAAAAAATACTTGTTAAAATCTTATCATCCAATCCTGCCATACAATTTTGTAATTTGACATACTTTTTTTCATTTATGTTGGAAACTTCCTCTCTGTAGCTTTTGACATGCCTTAAAACAGAATTTCAGGAAAAGCACTTATGTGCTCACAAAATAGTAATAAAAGAAATTTTAAAAAACAATGGACAATATCTTTTATTGGATATTTAAAATTGGGAAAATGATTTACTTTATGGAAGAAATTTGTGTTTTTTAAGTAACAAACAATGAGATAGTGTTATTTTAGGTAGCCCAAATAAATAATAATCATTGGAGAATAGAAAATGATACTCTTATCTAAGTCTTCCTTTCATTCTCATACATCTCTGCCATCTGTGAGCTCTTGCTCTCAAGTCAGGAGCTAAACTGAGCAAATATGAAAGTTCCTGAAAGGCCAAATAGGCTTTCACATACCAATTCAGACCTCATCAGATAGAGCACCTGTTTGCTGTCACATAATTATTTGTGTATTACTTATATTTCAATAAGTAATAATCAGACCTTTTATAAAACATAGAATGATTTATCTTCTTTTCAATAGTCCAACCCCATAAGAAGACTGGATAAAATTGTCTGAGGGTCTTCAAAAGACAAACGATTGGCCAAGGGAGATGGTTTTTCTAAATTCCTCTGCATTTTGAGGTGAAAAAGAGAAAAGAAGTCTCATGGGATATTTGTGTTTGTATTATAACTCCCAGAGAAATCATTTTCAGCATCAGTATGTATAGCACCTCTGAAGGACCTTGCATACACTACCTCCCTGTGATCATTTCAATTGTGAAGATATACATGAATAGCCTGAGGTATAGCACAACTTGATAAACAGATATTTATACAACATACAGTAATATCCAGAAGTCACAGAAACAGCAAAACTCAAACACTTGACAGTATTCAGTAATTAATTAGAGAATATTAGAAAGCCCTCAGGTAAGTACTTCTTTAGAACCAGCAGGAAAGCAGAAATCAAAAGATCATTAATTATCTTCTTCATTGTTTTTTTTTTCTTGTTTACCTTATTTTTTTTACAAGCCATCTCAAATCTCATGGACAAACAGGAAGAAAGCCAAGATAGCCCATTCTCAGATTGCCAAGGAGTTTAAAAAAAGAAATTGGAATTGGTGTGCTTTTAAATTCATGGAGATACTTTGCAGTTATCTCAAATTCCAAACCACATGAAAGGACTGAGGTTAAAATAGAATCACAGTTGTCTTGTGGGTGCAGACAGCGAACTAGAATAGTCAGGACCTACTATTCTTGGCTAAAGGAATAGGAGTCAAGTCACTTATACATCTGAGAAAGCAGGTTACTTCAGGGATATTTCTCCAGGGAACTAAGCAAAGTCACAAAGGGAAAGAATTTATACTCATTCTTAGCCTGTCTAAGTCAGAACTCTACAGCATAGTTTCAGCTTTCATTGACCTCAAGAGGGGAATTCACTTTTGAAATAAAATTGAATGAAGATAGGTACTAATGCTGATTAATCTCATTCACTAATTCATTTCTTCATTATTAATCACTTATCATGTACTCTTCTACTGAAGACCTGGAAGTGGTGCTGTGAACAAAAACTTAAAAGTTAGTTATCCTCCTGGTAACAGAATAGCAACTTGGAGTTGAAAGTGAGTATTTGAGAATGTAAGAATATAGACTGTTATTTTCAGGTCTACGGTGGTTAAAAGAGGAAACCAGAAGAAAAAAAAAAGAGGAAACCAGAGTCATGAGTTCATGTTAAAATTTCAGGCCACATTACAACTCCCAGATACTTTGTGAAACTGTTTATCAATGGATGGTAGAGTATCAAACCAGTTATCTTTCATCCAGTTTCACACTTGAAAGGTACCATTTTGGTTATGAAAGTAAGGGATATGATTATCTCCACAGTTTTAGCTGCTTATCATCTCATGTTTGAAATAAATCCACAAAGTTGGAAAGATTTGATATCCATCTTGTTTGACGTGTTACCTATAAAACATCAACATCATGTCTAGCTGGGAGAGAACTCAATATGAATAAATTAAACAGTTTAAAACATAGTGTTCAATCACATGGTAATTTGAATCTATGACTATCTACATATCTTAAGAGTGTATTCACTCTTAAATTATAACTAATAATTGATCTCATAATCAATCATACAGACATTCTGTGCATTCTTTTCTTCTGTAGAAGTGAGTCTAGAGAATGATATTTTTCTCAAAAGATAAAGAGAAAAACATTCTTTGGCTAGAAAATTAAGTTAAATGCCCAGAGCACAGGAAAATGGTTGTTTGAAGAGATTGAAGTTGCTGCACTTGACTACAAAACCATTTGCAGACCCATTGACCTATTGATATGGTTTAATTTGCAGCCAGTGAAACATTTGTGATCCTCCATAATGACTGAAAATATCTAGGAAATTCATATATTGACACTGTGGCAAACAGACTACCCATTCTGGAGCTAAGCAGATCTTAATATTGACAGCAAGAATGATATACTAAAATTGTTCTCAACTGACTTTTGTGACTTTTCTGACTACTTTCTTTGTCTGTCTGAATTTATTTTGATCTGGGGGTGGGGGGGGGAGTAGACTTGAGCCTGAGCACTGTTCCTGACCTTATTTGCACAAATCTAGTGCTTTACCATTTGAGCCATAGCTCCATTTCTGGGTTTTTGTAAGTAATTGGAGATAAAAGTCCCATGGCTTTCCTGCCTGGGCTGGCTTTGAATCAAGATTCTCAGATCTCAGCCTCCTGAGTAGCAGGTATTACAGGCATGAGCCATCAGTGTTTGTCCTATGTGTTATCCTTTAGGAGTATTTGAAACCAAGAGAAATGAAATAAGAACCAATAATGTGACAAAAGTATTCATGATTAGAAAATATTCAAATATACGTGTTGAAGATACTTGCATTATAGATAACGAGAAAATTTTAAAAAGAAACTCATGCCTTGGCATACCACAATATTTAATTTTTTTTTTATTCAGGAGGAAAAAGTAATATTCCGTATGGAGAAAACACATGAACAAAATTTCTATGAAGGAACAGGATCAGTTCAGTTTCATATAAGTATACAGTTTGAGATATTAAGGGAAAATAAAACTGCCCTGCTATAAGTTTTGAAGAAAAAAAGCTGTACCAGAGCAATTTGTGCCCATCAATTTTAGATCTGAGGGGTATGGGAAGAACTTATATAAGATGAATTTCTAGGTAGCAGAAAAGGCAAAAACAACAATAACAACAAATTAAACAACCCCAAATCCAAAAGATTCTAAAGACTTGAGAGACAGAGAATAAATTATCTGAGCAGTAAAATCAGTTAAAAATAAAATGAGGGCTGGGAATATGGCCTAGTGGCAAGAGCGCTTGCCTCGTATACATGAAGCCCTGGGTTCGATTCCCCAGCACCACATATATAGAAAATGGCCAGAAGAGGCGCTGTGGCTCAAGTGGCAGAGTGCTAGCCTTGAGCAAAAAGAAGCCAGGGACAGTGCTCAGGCCCTGAGTCCAAGGCCCAGGACTGGCAAAAAATAAAATAAAATAAAATAAAATGAGGTTGGATACCAAAATCAGTCCAAGTGCAATGCTAAACATTATAGATGACATTAGTCAAAGAAATATAGGTAGACTGACAATTGTATGACTAGAAAATTTTGCATAAACAAAATAATATGGTGCTGTTGGAAAAATCACCAAAAGTTGTCTAGAATTTCATAGTATTGTTCTTTCTCCCATTTAAAAATGAATCAAGCATTTATGGGATTCAATTTTCATGGAAAAAAACCCTTTCATTTCTGTTCAACCTTCATTTCAGTTGAAAAGGCAATTTAGTGTTCTTGGTAAGTTTGATTTGTTTTAAATTTTTTTCTATAAAAGGACACATTTTACTTGTATGCAAAAACATATACACATTTCAGTAAAAATAGTATTAGTCAAAAAAAGAAATATAAGTAGACCGCATAAAAATTCAATATATGCTATTTATATTTATATTGAATAATCATTTAATTGAATAAAATTGTATATTTGACATTTGAAGTGAAAGAAGTGTATTTTCATAGAATTTAAAGATGCTTTCTCATACCTATTCATACTTCAGAATCTTTAGATGGTGATCAAATCTCAGTAAACAAAGTCCACAGTCCATAGAACAAAAGATACTGCTAACAAAAAGATAAATGTAAGCAAAAACAAGAAGAGACATTTAAAATGTTGGAGCTGATTAAACACATGAAACACTGTACGAGTAAAAATTTGAATTTCCACTAAAAAAAGACAAGGAATAATGTAATAGGTTGCATTAGTCAAGGGTCTCCACAGAACCTGATTCTTGTAAAAAATATAAAGAGATTAGCTATGGTCTCATATGGTAGATGTGGCTTAGAAGTCTCCGGATCTGCAAACTGGAAGACCAAATCCAAGCATGGGAGAATCATGGAATCCAAAGATGTAAGTTCTCTTCCAAGTCAGGGAGCTTGAGAGCCAGGACCATCAGCTTCCAAGAGCAGGAAAAATGGTAGCCCAGCACAACAGAAGAAAGATTCACTGCTCCTCTGACTTTTTTTTTAAGTTTTTATTATCAAACTGAATTACAGAGAGGTTACAGTTTCATACATTAGGCTTTGGATACATTTCTTGTACTGTTTGTAACCTCCTCCCTCATTCCCCCTCCCCCTCCCCCTTCCCCTCCCCCCTGCCATGAGTTGTTCAGTTCATTTACACCAAACAGTTTTGCAAGTATTGCTTTTGTAGTTGTTTTTCTTTTTTTACCCTGTGTCTCTAGATTTTGGTATTCCCTTTCAATTTCCTACTTCTAATACCAGTATACATGGTTTCCAATATACTCAGATAAGATTACAGAGATAGTGTAGGTACAACCACAGGAAGGTGATACAAGAATATCATCAATAATAGAAGGTACAGTTACACATGGTACGTTGAAAGTAGTTACAACTGTGATATAACAATCGTTTCCATAACGTGGAGTTCATTTCACTTAGCATCATCTTATGTGTTCATAAGGGTATAGCTATTGGGCTCTGTGATCCTCTGCTGTGACTTGCCTAAACCTGTGCTAATCATTCCCTATAAGGGAGGCCATAGAGTCCATGTTTCTTTGGGTCTGGCTCACTTCACTTAGTATAACTTTTTCCAAGTCTTTCTTTCTTTGTTTTTTTTATTTTTTATTTTGCCTGTCCTGGGGCTTGAACTCTGGGCCTGGGTGTTTTCCTAAGTTCGATTTGCTCAAGGTTAACACTTTACTGCTTGAGCCACAGCTCCACTTTTGACTTTTTCTGTGATTAATTGTAGATAAGAATCTCATGGACTTTCCTACTTGGGCTGGCTTTGAACTACGATCCAGATCTCAGTCTCCTGAGTAGCTAGGATTACAGACACGAACCACTTAGAGGAAAGGATTCTGCCCTCCCAGTCTTGCCAAAAAAATCCACATGGATATTCTCAGAATTATTGTTTTACTTATCAAACCATTCCATGACCCAGACACAAAACCAACCACTACACTAAATAAAAGCTAAATTCCAACCATGAGTGTGTAGCTTCTTACAGGAGAAAAGGAACAAAAGATTTACTAGTGAATATGAACAAAAATATGTTGTAAATTAGTTAGTGGGTTTCAATCTGTATAAAAATATTAAAAGAGTTACCATGAATAATTCTCAATTTAGGAGAAACTTCATTCAGAAGTATTTATTGGAAAGTCAGAAGGAAAAGTCATATTTATTTTGTAATAATGCTTGAAATAACATTCATTTCTGACTGTACTTATGAATCAGGATAATAATGTGTTACTGAGGTGGATAGGAGCCTAGAAAAGCAGAGATTCAGGAAGGAAGGAAGGAAGGAAGGAAAAGAAAGAAAGAAAGAAAGAAAGAAAGAAAGAAAGAAAGAAAGAAAGAAAGAACAAGAGAAAGAAAGAGAGAAAGAGAAGGAAGGAAGGAAGGAAGGAAGGAAGGAGAAAGAATGAAAGAAAGGAAAGAAGGAAGGAAGGAAGGAGAAAGAATGAAAGAAAGGAAAGAAGGAAGGAAGGAGGAAAGGAAGGAAGGATGGAAGGAAGGGAAATAAATAAACTGGTGAGTTCATTTGAGGATGTTTGCATTTGAGGCATATGCATTTCCATTTCTTTATAAATGCACACAGATTTACATACACACAAACATCATGTACTGGGCATCTTAAAGTAAAACAAAAGGAACAAAAACATTACTCATGGTGAAATTCTCAGCATCAGTTTCTGCCTCTAATTCATTTCCTTTAAAATCTGCTCTTCCCAGTTTAAATAGTCTAAAGGGACTGATGGCGAGCTTCACACGCAATTTTTCTTTTTTTTTTCTTCAAATTTTTATTATCAAACTGATGTACAGAGAGGTTACAGTTTCATAAGTTAGGCATTGGATACATTACTTGTACTGTTTCTTACCTTGTCCCTCATACCCCCTCCCCCCTCCCCCTTTCCCTTTCCCCCCCCCCCCGAGGTGTTCAGTTCACTTACACCAAACAGTTTTGCAAGTATTGCTTTTGTAGTTGTTTGTTTTTTTTTACCCTGTGTCTCTCAATTTTGGTATTGCCTTTCAATTTCCTAGTTCCAATACCAGTATATACGGTTTCCAATACACTCAGATAAGATTACAGAGATAGTGTAGGTACAACCACAGGAAGGTGATACAAGAACATCATCAATAATAGAAGGTACAGTTACACATGGTATGTTGAAAATAGTTACAGGGCTGGGGATATAGCCTAGTGGCAAGAGTGCCTGCCTCGGATACACGAGGCCCTAGGTTCGATTCCCCAGCACCACATATACAGAAAACGGCCAGAAGCGGCGCTATGGCTCAAGTGGCAGAGTGCTAGCCTTGAGCGGGAAGAAGCCAGGGACAATGCTTAGGCCCTGAGTCCAAGGCCCAGGACTGGCCAAAAAAAAAAAAAAAAAAAGAAAGTAGTTACAACTGTGATATAACAATTGTCTCCATAACATGGAGTTCATTTCACTTAGCATCATCTTATGTGTTCATAAGGGTATAGCTATTGGGCCTTGTGATGCTCTGCTATGACTTGCCTAAACCTGTACTAATTATTCCCAATAAGGGAGACCATAGAGTCCATGTTTCTTTGGGTCTGGCTCACTTCACTTAGTATAATTTTTTCCAAGGCTTTCCATTTCTTTACAAATGGGACAATGTCATTCTTTCTGATAGAGGCATAAAATTCCATTGTGTATATGGACCACATTTTCCTGATCCATTTGTCTACTGAGGGGCATCTGGGTTGGTTCCAGATTCTAGCTATGACAAATTGTGCTGCGATGAACATTGTTGTGCTGGTGGCATTACTGTGATTTTGTTTGTGGTCTTTTGGATAGATACCCAAAAGTGGGGCTGCTGGGTCATATGGGAGTTCTATATTTAGCCTTCTGAGGAATCTCCATACTGCTTGCCATAGTGGCTGAACCAGTTTACATTCCCACCAACAATGAAGTAGGGTTCCCTTTTAGCCATATCCCCTCCAACAATTGTTATTATTAGTTTTCTTGATATAGGACATTCTTACTGGGGTGAGATGGAATCTCAATGTTGTTTTGATTTGCATTTCTTTTATGGCCAGTGATGTAGAGCATTTTTTCATATGTCTCTTGGCCATTCTCAATTCCTCATCAGAGAAGTTTCTTTGTAAGTCTTTAGCCCACTTGATGAGGGGGCTATTGGTTCTTTGCGGTTTTGTTTTGGAAGAAGGTAATTTTTTTAGTTCTGCACACATCACATCGTTGTTTTCTTCTTCCTGACTATTTCTGCTTTTTAGTAAGAATGAATGATTAAAACTGAAGCCACGATCAATACAGAGACAGATACTATATACAAAGACACTAGGACAAGGTATTCATTATTGTCTAAGAGAGGGGGTCTATAGAAGAGAAAATAAATATGAAAAATAGGCACATTTTTAATTATAGTTATTGTTCTTATTGTAGCATTCTCAAAGAATCAGTGAATTTTAGTTGTAATTGGTCCAACTGAGTCATATGGAGAAGTGCATGTAATCACGAATCTCATGCTATGGAGACTTTCTGAGAAGGAGTCAGAAAGAAAAATACAAAATGAACAAATGATAAAAGTTTGCAAAGACTTCTAGTCTGTAGAAGAAAAAAATCAAAGCAGCTTCCCTGCCTACTTAATTTTCCAGACAAACAGTGGGTGTTCTAGGACTTTACAAAATAAATCCTTATGTCTTTTAAGAAATCTCTTCTTATAAGGTTGAACTATTTTGTTTTGTAAATGAAATTATGTGACCTATTTGAGTAGCAAGTCTTCAGTGCATGATGGTTACTGATTGTATTTTGATAATCAAAAAACAAACACCAACAAAAAATGTGATCGGACCCAGGCATCAGTGGCTCATTTCTATAATCCTAGCTAATCAGAAGGCTTAGATCTAAGAATCAAAGTTTGAGGTCAATTAGTAAGGAAGTCTATGAGATTCGTATCTCCAATTGCACATCTAAAATACAAAAGTGGAGCCATGGCTCAAGTTGTAGAGCTCCAGCTTTGGGGGATAAGACAGAGCCCAGGCTCTGAATCCAAGTCTCAGTGCGCACATGCACACATGCCCCACCTCCCCCACCACTATGATTAAATTGATGGAATTAGATCACTAACTGTATTGGCTCACTGGATCACTAACTGACTATGAAAGAATTAAAAATGCTAAATCTATATAGCATATTTAATGTAAAATATTAATTGTTAGCATATTAATATAGCATATTTAATCCATCAACCATATCACACATAAATTCCCACACAGTGACACATTGAATAGTATAGAATGGATCTTTTTTCCCTCTACATAAAAGAGGGGGAAAATCGTTTTTCTCCTCATTGTGATCTTTTTTTCAATCATTGTTATTGCCGTGCTTTTTTATCTTCATTATACAAACTTTTTTTTGTTTTTGTTTTTGTTTTGCCAGTCCTGGGGCTTGAACTCAGGGCCTGAGCACTGTCCCTGGCTTCTTTTTGTTCAAGGCTAAGCACTCTGACACTTGAGCCACAGTGCCACTTCTGGCCGTTTTCTGTATATGCAGTGCTGGGGAGTTGAACCCAGGGCTTCATGTATGTTGAGGCAAGCACTCTTGCCACTAGGCCATATCCCCAGCCTATATAAACTTTTTATATTTTGACTTTTTTTACTTGCAAATATCTCTTGAAATAGAAGTTATTGTAGCCTAGATTATTTTCAAAAATTTATTAGTCTCTATGAATATACTGGAATTATACTACCATTGTCTTCTGAATCATTTTATTTTCACTTGAGATTTCCTTCCTAGGAGATTCATGACAAAGAATAAAATTTCCAGTTCAGAAGTTATATCAATTTTTAATTTTATGAAATGTTGCTAGATTGATTTCCAGAAAGAGAGCTAACATGTCAGATTCTTACCATATTATTTACTTACCTTCCAGTCTAAGATACAAGTTATTAGTCCTTAGACTGTATCTATTTTGGTTTGCAATTTTCTATTAGTTACTGTTTAAATGCCTTGGGCCATCAATATTATTTTCTTTGTAGAAACTTTGAATGTCCCATTAGTTTTCTTTATAATCCCTTTAAGACATACTTTTGCATATTTTAAATATTAGTCCTATACTTTATGATTTAACAATATTTTCCAAAGGTTTATTGTTTATTTATGAACTTTAATTTTGACATTTTTCTGTATCTGTATTCACTTTCATATTTTTCTAGATCTTTTAACTGAGAAACATAGTTTTCAATTTCCTTAGTGTTTTTCTTTAAGAGAGTTTGAAATCAGAGCCTTTTGCTTGCAAAGAAACGAGTAGATACAAACAGTCCCATTGCATCCCTTTCTTTTCTCCATAGAAAACTTTTCCGAAGAAAAGTTTATACTCATTTTTCTACAATATTGACTCTTTTATAATTACTTAGAATTTGTATTTTATGTTTGTTGATTTATCAAAGTTACAGTTTGCTTTTTAAAATTATATCTTATTGTCCTGACACTGTTACTTTTACTATGGTCCTATTTGATCTCTATGCAATATTTCATCTTGATTAATTTCATAATCTATTTACTGAAATAATACAGATATAAGTAGACTCCACAGTCAGATCATAGAGGTTAAAGTTTTTGCTTTCATTTTTACAACTATGTACACTTTCTGAGAATCAATTTCCTGATACGCAAGTAGGGTGAGCTAGGTTATGAGACAGTAACAAATAGTACCCAAACTGAGTAGCTTGTGTCTGTCAAATATTATTCGCCTTCATCCTGTCTGTCCATGGCTTAGGTAGAGGCTGCTCATAGTAATTATTCAGACATTCAGTCAGGGAAAATATCCACTTTATGTCCACATTGTATAAAATTTTTATTTGGACTGGTAATGTGGCTTTGTGGTAGGGTACTTGCCTAGCATGCACAAAGCACTGGGTTCTATTCCTCAGCACCACATAAATAGCAAAAGCCGGAAGTGGCTCAAGAGGTACAGCAAAAAGAAGCCTAAGACACTGCTGAGGCCCTAAGTGCTGAGGCCCTGAGTCCCGAAGCCCCAGGACTGGCAAAAAACAAACAAAAACTTGTATGTGTTATACACAATGGAATTTTATGCCTCTATCAGAAAGAATGACATTGCCCCATTTGTAAGGAAATGGAAGGACTTGGAAAAAATTATACTAAGTGAAGTGAGCCAGACCCAAAGAAACATGGACTCTATGGCCTCCCTTATTGGGAATAATTAGTACAGGTTTAGGCAAGTCACAGCAGAGGATCACAAGAGCCCAATAGCTATACCCTTATGAACACATAAGATGATGCTAAGTGAAATGAACTCCATGTTAAGGAGACGATTGTTATATCACATTTTTAACTATTTTCAACGTCCCATGTGTATCTGTAGCTTCTATTATTGATGATGTTCTTGTATCACCTTCCTGTGGTTGTACCTACACTATCTCTGTAATCCTATCTGAGTAAATTGGAAACCATGTATACTGGTATTAGAAGTAGGAATTTGAAAGGGAATACCAAAATTGAGAGAAACAGAGTAAAAAAAGAAAAACAACTACAAAAGCAACACTTGTAAAACTGTTTGGTGTAAGTGAACTGAACACCTCATGGGAGGAAAGGGAAAGGGGTATGAGGGAGGAGGTAAGAAACAGTACAAGTAATGTATCCAATGCCAAACGTATGAAACTTTAATCTCTCTGTACATCAGTTTGATAATAAAAATTTGGAAAAAAAAACTTGTATGTGTGATTTTTTTTTAACCATAGAGAACATGCACTGCTGTCATTCACATTTTATCAGCTGAAGTTAGTCATATGGCTGAGCTTAAATTCAGTTGGCAGGGTTCTTGTGGATAAATGAATTGTTGAAATGCAGGAATGACTACTAAAACCCAAAGGTTGGTTGAGAATCAAATAAGGCTCCATCCATTTTAGCTACCTTGGCTCTTTTGTGATATGAGTACAAAATGAGATTCTTTTTTCCCATTTGTGTTCCTCCTCATTTTCTCTGCCTTATAATCTAAGCCTCTTCTGAAATTTGTATCAGCTTTATCTTTTTTCAATTTTTTTTTTAAAATCAAGCAAGCAATAACTTTTTTTCTGGGCATCAAAACTGGTGCAATCATGTGTTGCCTAACAATTGAGATATTCTCTGAGATGTGTGTCCCCAGGTAATTTCATCACGAGAATTCATAATAGAAGGTACTTACGCAAGTGTTTATGGAACAATCTACCACACTCCTAGGTTATAACCTATTACCCAAAGGGCCATGATGAACAGTATAACATAAGGTTAAAGCAAATGCAAAAGAAAATGATGTGATGAGAGACACAGTAAAAGCAAGTGGTCTGAGAATGCTCACAAGTGAAACCTAGAATATTGTTTGACAGTATGCTTAGAAACAAACCATTAAAAGTATACAATAAAATAATGATATAAAATATCGTATAGAAAATGTATGTTATTAATGAAAATAAACCAGTTGTGTGGTTGTTCCTATCATTATCAGGTGTTATGCGCACTACATAATTATGTTGCTATACTTGTATACAACTGGCCAGTAGGTTTGTTCAAACCAGCATCACCACAAATTATGTGATTTGTTGTACTACAACATTGTGATGTCTATGACATCACTAGACAATGGGAAGCTTTCAGCTCTATTATAATCTTTTGGTACAATGGGTAGTGTTGTTGATTGAAACATCATTATGCTGTATGTGAGCATACATTTATGATTAAATTCATTATCTCCTGAAGTTTTTCCATTGACAATGCTGTGTGTTTCAGATAGGGTGTTACTATGGTCCTAACAATCTAAACTGTTAGCTGTCACGTAAACATGGATTTCACATAGCCTCATTCTTTTTTTTCTCCTCCCCTAATTTATCTCAGTTCCCATCTGGTTAACTTTTCTTCTTCAATACCTTTCTATTACTCTCCTAATCCAGTGTCTAATTCCTTGTTCTAGTTCATACCCCAGTTAACTTAGGGTGTGAGTCAATAAAGAACTGAACACTGAAATCAAAACAACGCTGGAATTCTCCCTTTTCTTCTTCTTGTAAGAGATGACTTAAAGGAGACACTGAGGAGGAATTGGGAAAGCACAAAATAATCCACATAATGTAGGACAGGGTTAAACTGTGCAAGAATCATTGGGGTCAGATGATAGAAGTTGTCAACAAAAGCACTCAAAGGGGGCTGAGAATGTGGCTTAGTGGTAGAGTACTTGCCTAGCATGCTGGAAGCCCTGGGTTTGATTCCTCTGCACCACATAAACAGAAAAGGCCAGAAGTGGCACAGTGGCTCAAAAGAGGTAAAGTGCTGGCCTTGAACACAAAGAAGCCAGTGACAGTGCTCAGGTCTTGAGCTCAAGCCCAGGGATTGGCAAAAAATAAAAAAATAAAAGCACTCACAGGTATATTGGATTATTCTATTTTGGCTCTCTGTTAGGATTACTTAGGCATTATCCTCAGACATAGATTTTAATTGTCATGAGTAGAGCACGAGCATCTTTATTTATGACACACACTTTATCATACAGTTCTACATAAAGCTAGGATTGAAAAGATAGTTAAAATATTTGAAATCCACTAAGATGTCATCATTGATAGCTAGAGAGATGGTGATGGCAACTGAACTATAGAAGATAAAGAATAAATTTGGGCCAACCACTAGTGGCTCATGCCTCTACTCCTAGCTATTCAGGAGGCTGAGATCTGAGGATCTTGGTTTGAAATTAGCCCAGGCAAGACTCTCTAGGAGACTCTTATCTCTCATTAACCACCAAAAGCTTTGGCAGTGGAGTAGTGGCTAGAGTGTTGGCCTTGAGCTGAAAAGTCCAGTAACAATACTCAGAGAGAGAGAGAGAGAGAGAGAGAGAGAGAGAGAGAGAGAGAGAGAGAGAGAGAGAGAGAGAGGAGAGAGAGAGAGAGAGAGAAGAGAAAGCAGAGTGGAAGCTAGAGGACATTGTCTTCTTTGTTAGTGGTTACATACTAACAGAGCCCACAAACAGGTAAAATGGATTTTGCCTTCATAAAATTGAGAATTTTCAGAAATCTAGTTTGTTGATGCTTGTATTGTTATTTATATAACTTAGAATTTGACATATTCATTATGTTGTTGGTTAAGTGGAAATGAAATCGAAGAGACAGTAAATGTATTTTCACTATTACTTTGTGGTCAATTATCAAATTATAGCTACTTGCTTATAATAAGTGTAAATTTTTCTGTCCTACTACTATTATGTTTGAATCTTGCCTATTTTGAATTTTCCTCTAGGAGTCCAAGGTCAGTCTGTAATTATACATAATAATACTTTTCAAGAAGGAAATTGATATCTGGAATTACTTTTACATTGTTGATGGGAGCTAGTATGGTATTATTTCCTAAGGTTGAACATTCATTTTACTCATAATTCTGCAACTTTATTATAGGAGAAATTTTTATTAAGGAGAAAATCTTGCAAATTTACAAAACAGTACACAACAGAGACATATACAAAATATAAAAATGTAGACACTAGATATTCCACTGGTAAAAACTATGAATAGCCCAAATGCACATTAAGAGGCAAATGAATTACTAAGTTGTTTAGTCACATAGCAGAATGAGTGGTAAATGTGAAAGCATCAGGGCTACAAAGCAACACCTAGAAAATCATAGACATGTAATAAGAGAGTAAAAAAAAATGAGTCCAAAGAGAGTTCAGTTAGTAGCATTTAAAAAACTAACAAAAATGCCTCCTAGTTATAGGAATATACACTGATGCAACAAATAATTTTGATAGAGCAACTACAAAGTGATGAACATAGAATTTTGGATGAGAGCTCTCTTGGATGACAGAATCTAGAGGGATGAGCTGTCAGAGAAACCATATGCTTAGGTGTTAGAAAGGATCAACATAGAAGCTTTTGTTTGTGATTGAGAATTAGCAGGTGTTTATTACATTATTCAAACAACACTAATTAAACAACTAACTAATAAAAGCACAGGTCACTGATATTCACATCACAGCCTAGGAATTATAGTTCATTCAATACGGGGCATCTAAGTTAGAACGGAGGAAAATATTGTAAAAACATTGTAAAATTGTAAAACATTGTAAAATTGTAAAAACATCGTTTACAATTGAAGCATGAATGGAGTTGATATTGGTGTTCTCTTGTGGATATTAGACTGTTCTACAACCTAATAAATATATGTTATGAGAGTAGAAAAAGGTCTCTTGTTTGGAGATCAGGTTTTTTTTTCCATATTCAGAAATAGATTTTTTGAGAGAAAAGTTGTATTGAAATCTAAGCCCAAATGATCTTGTTCATTACCTGCTCATAGTTTAGGTATAGTTCATTTTATTTTATTTCTTTTCAGCCAACTTTACTATTCGCTTACCTTTTTTTGTCTTCTCTTTTTCTTTATTCTTTTCTCTACAATTGCAGTAAGAACAATGCTTTTTTACATGCAGTTTCATCTTGGCACTTTGGTTACTGCTCGCTTGTAGAAAATCATTCTAATAACAGTAACCACTTACCTTGTACTTCACCCTTGAACAACCACCAGGCTTCTGAGTACCCTTGCAGATTACAAAGCTTTTTAGCAACTAGGTATGTTTGTTTCTATTTTTTTCTGCTCTCACCTCAGAGTAAATTCCTTGTGTGTTTATGACATAGAACAAAATAAGGAAGTTTTCAATTTGAAGTATACAATATTTCAATTTGCATGTTGTATTCATTTATGTGAAGGAGTTACATTCACATCACCAGGACAACTTTGTTGATAGTCATTGGTTTTTGTTGTTTTGTGGTTTTTGGGGGGGTTGGATTTTAAGTATTTTCTGTGATGGGACTTAAAATTGTTCATATTCTTAATGTTTGTTTTCTTTGAAAATTTGATTCTTAAGGAAAGGATTCCTAATAGCTGTTATTTTACATACTACTTTCTCCCATCAGAAATAGTGCTAGAAGGTTTGTATTATAAGAAGATATTTTTATGTGTGGACTATTAAAATATTGAAATTCTCATGCTTTTGCTTTTAAATACTGTACACTCTCACACATTCACTCTTAGTTCTAGACTTTCTTCTGAAACTCACAAGTATCAGTGATTAATATTTAGTAAAATGGGATCTTGCCAAACTCAAAGAAACCTTCATTATTTTTTACAATTGTTAGAGTAACAAAGGTATTGCTTGATACTGTTGAATATTATCTGATACACCTTTTGTACTTTGTGAACTATGATTTAAACTTTCATAAGAAAACTGAGGTCTGATCAAAATTCAAGAAACATTTTGCATCTAACAAAGTTGATTTAGGTGATGATTATGCAACAAACGTAATCCCTAAGGTGTAGAAAAATCTATTTTAATATATTTATTGTAAATAATACTTATTTTTCTACATTATTCAGTAGTTTAACACAAATCTAATGAGTGTTGCCAGAGAACTAGATACTGGGGCAAAGGTTCAAGGGCAAATTATTCTTTCAAGAGTTATAGGAAATACCAGCAATGAAATAGGAAAGTGATACAAGGAAGGAGGCTTCTCACTAAAGATATGCTGACATTGTGAGGCTGAAGCTTTACTTAATCCCACAGAGAAATGGGAAGTCATGAGACGTGTGCTTCAGATGTATCCCTAGTGAGGGGGCTGTGGTATTTGTACAGATACACCTCCTGTCATTGGTGGAGTTCTGCTTCTTGAAGCCTTCATCCCTTAGCATCTCTGATCTCTGAATTCCAGAACAGAGTGGTCTTCAGGGAAAGCCTTTAGGGACAGAAAAATCAATCCTGGCATGTGGAACTCCTGCTTTTTGGAAGTGACAGGGCTGAAGGACACAGCTGGAGATCTGATAGCAGGTACTTTATTATCACCAGAGTTAAGTTTCATGTTTTGCCATTTGTAAATTGTTCCTTAAACTACCCTCATTAAAAGTTCATTTTTCTATGAAAAAGAATTAGGTATTTTAGCTTTTTAGAGAGAAGTGAAATTGGAAGACTTTTAGAAAGGTCGTGTTTCCTAAAATAAAAGGTCTCAGGACAATTGAAATAGTTGAAGGTTTAACTGGCCTTCTACTCTCAAAAGCGCTTCTGAGGTTCATGCAGGGCAATATTTATTACTGTCTTTGCAGCTATCCATGAGTTCCATTGGTAACAGTTTACTTTCATTTTCCCAAACCTTTAAGGATTCAGTAAGGATGTAAGGTTTTTCTTTCTCATATCTCATATACATATATATGTATATATATGTAAATATATATATACCAAACATAGTAGTTTGTGTGCAAAATGAAAGCTATAATAATTAGTCATTCAAGAGTTCCAATCAGGAAATAAAAGTTCAGGAAAGCAGAAAGTACACTGCCGTCTTAAAAAGCTCTTCTGGCTTAACTGAAAATAATACCCCAAACCAAAGATGCTTGGTGATAGGCCCAAAATATTATAATCATTTCAGAAAGGTGAAAGAAAATAAAATCTACTTACCCAGCAATAACTGCTATCATATTTATTGTAATTACACCCATTATAATGCCTGTTTTCATTTTTGAAAGAATAACCATTTTTTGGTTCTAAAACAGAATCGATTTTGTAAGCTAGTGGCTTTTGAACATCAGCATGTCTGACATCATCTACAGACTGTGTTAAGGCACAGATTGCTGGGCTGCATCTTCAGACCTGCTGATCCTATAGGTCTGTCATAATCTGCGAATTTGCAAAAGCAAATTGAACAACTTCCCATGCAACAGAGATGCTATTGATATGGTCTGAAGACCACAAAAATATGAGCTGTGTTTCTAAATCATCCAAATAAGAATTTTGTAGGCACATAAGTATCAATAGGACATTTTCCAAAAAATGTCAAGTGTGATTATAATGGTTTAGTAATGTTTTCCCATTATTTATATATGTACCATCATTAGTGTACAGATACACGCTCTTGATTTCTTTTTAATTTGCCTAGTTATTAGGACTTTAGGGAACTTTAAGTTGTTTTGGAGTAAGGCAAATCTGGGATAAAAACAGATATAAGCATTTCAGCATGGTTGATACCGATTCCATGAAAGTGTTCCTAAAATGATACTTCTCATTTATATAAGAGCTACACAGGTTCTAATTTGTTTGTTGAAAGTCAGATTGCATTCTTATGAAGACGAATGTAGGTTAATGTTTCTTCATTCCTTAGATACATGTAAATATGTGAACATAATTGGAATGAGTAATAATTAAAATAAGTAATATACCTCTAAAGTTTTCTTATGCAGTCTTTCCATAATATGGTTCATAGAATTCCTTAAAAATATGTAATCTTTACAAACTTTCATATAGGCTTTTGCAAGGTAAAAATCCTAGAGAGTATTTTTTAATTGAAAGATTGGCAGCCAATAATCTAATTTCAATTGACTACATCTTTTTTACATTTTCCAAAATATTCCTTGTAATATTGCAGTTTAGTCAACAAAAAGTAGAAGATTGGAAGAATTCTCATTGACTTTCTTTCTTGTTAAAAACAAAGCCCAAAAGAATACCATTATGTGAGAATCATAATTATGATTTAGCATAGCAATAGCTAATGGTATGAAGAATAGTTATCACAATTTCACTGTCTTAAAGTGAATGTGAGTTTAGCCACTAATTAATTACAAATATTAAAAGTATTTTTTCTGAAGAGTAGGAATTGAAAATACAGACAAAAGTGAGGAAAGAACACAGTCATAATATTCAATGCATATCCTAGAAAAATTGACAGGAGGGGTTGCGTTGGAAGAGATGGGGAGGATGATGAAAGTGATCAAGATAAATTGCCTGTATAAAGGAACATGTTGAATGGTAACAACTTATACAATTACTTCAAACAATTTAAAAATGGTTTGAGAAAAAAAATTCTGGTGTTGTATATTCCATACATCATGTATTGTATTGATTGAACAAAAGCCTCTCTCTCTCTCAGTTTCTCTCTCTCTCTCTCTCTCTCTCTCTCTCTTTGTGCATGTATTTAAACTTTACCTAAGGTTCTTGATCCTAATTTTAACATAAACTAAAGGAGATTTTGAATACATATAGTTTTTTCTGTGTTCCTTGATAATTAAAACATGGTAATCAAATATTTTTTATCACATGTTTTGTATCTGATAAAAAGTTCTCCAATTAATAGAGTATTTCCCATTGTTCAGGATGAGGCAGACAGCACAACACTGGTACATATTTGGGGAAAAGCACACATGAAATACATAACGGGTATCAATTCAGGCAACTGACACAGCAGGGGCTCAGAAATACTTATTATATAAATACACTAAAATCAATAATTTTTTTTAAAACTAGGGTAGGGTAGGTTTCACAAACAGAAGCCTCAATAAAAATTACAGTTGCTGGTTCTGTTTCCTCTATCCTTGATAAATATTCTGTAAGTAAATAATAAGGGATAAAATTTGAAGATGAAAGGAAAAAAGGAAATCCACTATGTTCTCCATCAATTTCTGTTTTATTTACTCTTGATTTTTTTTGCCTGAATGCCTGCTTTTATACAAAAATCCAATGCATTGTTTTCATAAATTGCTCTATTGAATGGTAACTTCTTTCTACAAATACTTCAAAGAGAACAAAAAAGTAAAGAACAAATAAAGTAAAAAAATAAAATAGAAAATAAACATTTTACATAGAAGTGCTCAGTATCTGAATTGATTGCGTTTTTCTCTTCGTTCTTCAACCTTTGTCTTAACCTTTTTTTTCTTTTCCATGTTGATAATGAAGATTTGGCTGAATGTATCTTGCAGCTGCAATAAGTTAAATATAAAATGATACATAATGATACAATAAAATTTGAAAACAGTGAAATTCTTGTGTTCTATCTTTTTCTTTTGTTCTACAAATGCTATTGTTATATTTTTAAATTTGAAATGTTGATAAGAATTTTTTCATCTTCACAAGTCTTTAAGAAAGAATAAGACAGTTATTTTCAATTGTGTATTAATACACATAGCACAAAGCCAGGTGAAGTAAGATTTCCATCCACAGTATGCTGCAGTAAAAATTCACGTTTGATTTGATAATAGCATTAAATTACATATATACACATATCACACCTATGTAATATTTTATACATTACACCTTATATATCATGATATATAATATCGTGTAATATATAATAGGGCACACACGCACCTCAGTTCATTTGCAAGCTTCACTGAACTCTTCATAGCCAATTGCTGGTCTTAAATGTCAGTGAGAGGATGTGTTAATTTTAAAGAAAAACCAAAGTCACTTCCCATCTGAGCAGCCAATGAAATTCTGCATCTAAGGGAATTTTGTCCCACAAATGCCAAGCTGACTGCATGCACACATGTTCTCTCTGATGTATCAAGATGTTGGAAATTACACATGACTTCGATACTTTAAAAGTTGTTTTTTAAATCTTGGAGTTTATGTCTATATATGATTAAGATTTTTCTTCTAGCCTATTACAATGTATAACTGACAAAATGCACTTCCATGTTTTATTAGGTTATCTGAAAGTAGTTACTTAATATCTAATTATGGTTATTCAATACTCAAGTAACTAATGTGTATTAAAACATATTCCAGCAAAGCATCTGTTGCTCACCCCTGTAACTCTAGCTATTCAGTAAGCTAATATTTGAGAATTTATCTGCCAGACAGAACATATAAATCTACAAAATTCTTACTTCCAATTAGTCAGCAAAAAGCTGAAAGGAGAGGTGTGGCTCAAGTGGTAGAGTATCAGATTTTAACAATTACAAAAAGCCAAGCAACAGCATAAGGCACGAGGTTCAAGTCCCAGTATAGGCTCAGAAAATTAAAAAATAAAACATATTTCAGAAATCAAATAATCATGCATTCTTTCCACTGCAGTTTAACTTAGATCACATATAAACATAGTTTCCAGCACCTGTACAGTCATATGTCACTGAGCTGACCCCTTTAAGTTATACTCAAACAGTCATTCAACTTCTGTCTCATCAGGTACCTTTGGTACCTTTCCTTTGGTCAGGAAATTTTACCACATATTTCATAAAAACTTCGGAAGAACATCAATATTTAAAGTGATAGCATTTCTGTAGGAAGAATGCATCATGAGGGTAACACCACTACATTGCATTGGACTCTTGGTACATTTTAGAATATAATTGTTTGAAATTATATTTTAATTGTAGAGCACATAATAAACATTAGAGTGTTAATATGGTTGTAATTTCGCAGCTTAGCTCTGTAGCCCATTGCTATGACTGTCTAACTTCTATATACCAGATTTAAATGACATTATGGTACAAGCCAGGAATCTGAAAATGCATAATATTTGAGAACATCTAGGTGCATATAACATACTAATTAAACAGATGTTTTGTTGATGTTGGGTGAAACAACCAAAAATTAAAAATATAAGAAATGAAATGACTAGAAATTAATCTGAAAATTCAGAGAAGAGAAAGAAAGGAAATGAATTTCTTCCCTTTTTCTTGTTTTTCTACCAATAGGAGGATTTTACATCAAGGTAAGAAATGGGTAAAAATGAGAAGGCATTTTATGTTGAGTAGCTTTGATTTCTTTTTTTTTCACAGCAAAAGTAATTGAACATGTTTTTCCACACCCACAATTTTTCATAGTGGAAAATGTCCTTGAATTTTAAGTTTATATGTTGATGGAGTGTGACAAAATTAGCTTATCTAGAAAATATTTACCAAACATCTCTTTAATACAAGGACATTGCTAGGGGTAAAAATAAAGCAAAGAGAATATTACACAATATCATTTTCATATTTGTGATAGTTCTTATGCCTTAGTGAAAAGCACTCTACTTGACTCCATCCAGCTTGAAAGCAACTTTCCTTATCTGATATGGATTTATCTTTCTTAATTTCATTTTTGAAATGCAGTTACTGTTCGGTGTCCCACCACTGCCTACAGAAGAGATTTTTGGATCAGTGCATACAATAAATCCTTATTTAACCTGGCATTGTACACTATGTATTGTACTGTGAGTGGGATGAAAAGAAAGAGAAATTGAGACTTGGTTCTAAGAGGTATTAACAACATGATAAAAATATAGGTTCAGAATGAAAAGAAATGAATGAGCAACAAGAACAACAAAAATAAGCAGCGACAGGTCTGGAAGGAACTGAATTCCCCAAAGGGTGGCCTTATGGTATTGAAATATTGGATGACTGACAGCAGCCTCACCATCAAGGAGTGGTTTATTCAGATCGATAAATCCACACATTTACAGAAACGATTTCCACAGCAAAATCTGAAAGCTCCTTCAACAGCATCTATTGTGCTGATTGCAACTGGTGCATTAAAAACCTCTAGGTGTCCACATCAGTCAGTTTTAAAGTGTTGCTGTGGGGGGAAAATGAATCACAAGCTAATGCCTCCTGAGATGAAGTGTGTTTAACCTTGTCTACAGCTCAAGCCCTCACTCAAAGGGCCACATATTGCATTAACGTACCCACATGTGAGGTCTGTGTTATGAGTAGAAAACTGTTTAGCAGAGTAGATATTTTTCTCTGGTTCTACATATTTCTCTGTCCTTATTTTCAAATTGTGTGTGTGTGTGTGTGTGTGTGTATGTGTGTGTGTGTGTGTGTTGGGTAGGGGCAGGGGTCTATTGTGTTTCTGTGGTTGAAAACTATGCTAGAATTCACTGAGCTCTTTATGTACCTTAAAAATTTGACTGTTTTGTGTTTCTTATCCCAGTATTTCGAAGCCTCCTCTTCAGAACAGGAGTGCTCTGTGTGGGTGAGAGGCAGGAGAGGGCTAGGGGTGGTTACTGAGAGAGTTCTGGTCGTAGGTTCATACTGCTGTCATTCAGAGGTTTTTTTGAGGTCTTTATGCTAGACATATGGTTGCATGATGGTATAGTGGTCTCATCTTTCCACATCCTTTTCCTCAGAGACAATACAGTCGCCTTTTAAGAAGTGCTTGTGAATAATGAGTCCTTGGGGAGTGCCAGTTCTTTGTCTATTAACAAAGCCAGAGGATTGTCTTGCCAGTCTCTTGATGCCTTTCAATACACTGTTGAAAGTCCCGAAGAGTTTCAGGACCATGCGCATTTTTCTTTCATGAACATTCAAGGACACCAGGCAGAAACCCTAGCCTGGCATTGGATAGTCCAGGACCAATGTCCCATTTCTGTCCATCAAGTCTCTGGAAGGTTCCATGATTTCAGATTTTCTTCCTTCGGTTGAAACATGGAAGAGTGGAAGTGTGAAATATGGCTTCCCTCAGTCTGTGGTGTGAGTGTGAGTGCTGGCATCACAACCATCCAGGAAAAGGGTGTAAGAACAGATTGTGCAGATGCTGTGTCTGCCTTTGTGTTGCCAAATAAATTGAGAGTACTCTGCCATCAGGCTATTTCAGAATGGCTTATCTGTTCTGGTTGGTTTAATTTTTTTAAGTACTGCACTGTTGTTGATAACTGACCTCCACCCTCTGTGGTCAGTGATCTGGCAAAGGACTCATCTGTTCCTTTACAGCCAGGACTCTGAGAATGTGAAAGGAGGGTATCCGTAAGTCATAGACCACATTTTGAAAAGGAGGATTTGACTGAGATTATGTAGGAAATGCAAGGAATCAAAATCTTCACCTTTAAAATATTTGTATTTAGGTAATAATGTCATCTGACTTCTGCTTTGGGGAATCACAGGCTCATGAAACTCCCTGACCCACTGGACCACGATAATGTGAGATGTGTCACTATGGCAACAGGTGCACTATAAGCCATGTTTCTACCTCTGCTCATCTATAAGTTGTACAGATTCAAGCCACATAACAGTCACCTCTTCTTCTTTCTGTTCTTTTTATTTAGTATGAACCTGGAGAGCCCTGATGAACTAGCTCTTAGTGGTCTCAGGGATCTGTGATGTTTCTCTCTTATCTCTTTCTGTCACAACTTTTGGTTGGTCCAGTTAGCTGTTCTGGCAACTGCATGTTTGGAGGGCTCTTTGGGCTCCATCACTTGCCCCCAGATGAAAGACACCTTTCCAAGCTTGGAAGGTATTTTGAGCCTGGCTTTATATCAATGACTGGCTCTTGAGATCACAACTGCTCAATGGCACATCTCATTCCCAGAGTTCAGACATTTATCCTTGAAAACTAGAACAGGAAACACAAAACAAATCACTCCTCCTTGAAACTAACCTGTTCTGTCCTTGATCAAGCTTCTTCCCTTAAAATGAGTTCCCTGAAAGCATGTTTGAGTAAAGAAAGAGCATAGAAATTTTCTTGTCAGTGATGACACACACTCAAGTAAAATAAAAACTGAAAACTCTTTATTAACAATAATAAATATATGTTTCAAAAATTTTAAATACTTACTTGGCCCTTCTGAACTCTGCTCAGTATTCATATGTCAGAACAAGACATTTTAAGGCACTATATTTAAGAATCTTAATTAACTCCAATGGCTTGTTATTGGAATGGCCATGTGTTAGGCCTGGGGGACAGCAGAGAGAATTTTGCCAAGCTATGCCATTCATACTGCTAACTTTTTTGGAATTGGGACATCATCAAAAGTAGTTTTAGATATTCAAGGATTCAGATGTAAAAACTTGAAAGACAGTTCAATTGAAACCTGAAGAAAAGTCGGTTATATATTAGCCTAAGAAAAATATGTTGTGTTCATAAATTGTTTTGTTAAATGGAAACTTCTTTAGATAACTACTTAAAGATAATTTAAAAATAAAAACAAACAAAAATACCCATCAAAATTCTAAGACTTTACCTGACTTCACAATAAAACTACATCTCTTTTAAAAACAACAATAAATAGACATTGATGCAGATTAAATAATCATTAAGTTGTATTAATTAGTAGTTTTTTATATAACTATGAGCTTGTTTAAAGTAAATATAATAAGCACAATACGGAAGTGCATACGATTATATTTTGTAAATTTATTTTGTCAGTCATGCGGATTGAATTCAGGGCATGGGTGCTGTTCACAAGCTTTTATGTTCAAGGCTAGCACTCTACCACTTTGAGCCATAGCACAAATCCTGTTTGTTTGGGGTTTTTTTGTTGGTTTTTTTGGTAGTTAATTGGAGATAAAAGTCTCATGGACTTTCCTGTCTAGGCTGGCTTTGAACTGCTATCCTCAGCTTCCTGAGTAGCTAGGATTATAGGCATGAACCCTCGTTGCCCAATTTTGTTATTTTTAAAATGAAGATTATACAACTCAGAAGGAAAACATCTGAAACAGAAGCTATGGGAGATCTGGCTCTATGAAACATGGATCATTCACTACTACCCCCTTTTTAGCAAGTGGTGCTACTTTTACACAATTCTCCTTGGTGAAAATGAACTCTGAATTATAAATTTCTGGACAGAGGTTGTTTGACTACTCATTCATTAAATCTGCTCTCACCTTTTGCCACTGATGGTTAACTAAATTCAGTCTCCAATAGCAAACTGCAGTTACTAGCTCATTTTTGCATCCAGGTATAGCCCAAGTGATATAAAAAAGCTGTAATTATTATGATTACTGAAAAGACACTTTTAAGAGAAAGGTGATTAAAATTCACAATATACAAAGAACTTCAACAATAAACAAAATTTTGGATAAAAAGTGGATAAAGCACTTGAATAGATATTTCTTTAGTAAAGATATACAAATGACCAATAGGCCTGTGAAAAGATACTGAAGCCAGGAATCTTTAGAGAAATGCAAACTCAAACCTCAATGAAATTACTACTTCATTGCCATTAGAATGAATGTTATCAAAACTATAGAAAATAACATGGATGTGCAAGGATGTTTAATAAAAACTGATAAGCACAGAAAAAGCAAGGTTACTTCCTTCTTAGTGGTAACATAAAATGGTGGAAACCCATATTGATACCTTGGAAAATTGAAATTAAAATGATCATATCCACTAACAATTCTATTTCTGGATGTATACCCAAAAGAATGGAAAATACCCACTAGAAAATACACACTAGAAGAATGGAAAATACACACTGGGCTACCACATGAATGGGTCTTGACAATAATATGCAATATGAAATAATGCAACCATAGAAGGAAAGATATTGTTTGGTTCTATGGCTCTGAAATACCTAGAAGAGTCCCATCCAAAGAGACATAGTAGTAGAGGTTCTTGGGAGCTGAGTGGGAGAGAGAAGACTAAGAATGATGGCATCCTATAGCAACTTTATATTTGCAATTAAATCTGCTTTACCTTTGAGAGTTTTATGATTTATAACACCTAATACTAAGAATCTCTCCTGATTATTCTGAGGCTCTCCTGCATTACTCCAGACAATCTTTTTAGCTTGCCGAATGTTAAGTCTGAAAGGGAAAGACAGACCTGGTCCTTCTCCCTAGAGCACATCCTGTGTGTCCTGAGTAACTGCACTCATTCCTCACAGCTGCACTTTTAGTGTACTTTTTTTTTTCTCTTTATTTGCTCTCCTGAGATTACCTGCTGGTGCTTGCGTGGAAGAGAAGAAGCTGTGCCAGCACAACAGTGTTGTGAGACTTGCCCGGAGGAAAAAAAGATCCTTTCTGAGCAGCTCCACCAGGGAGCAACTTCCACCATGTGTAGGGTCTTGAGTCCAATGTGCATTACTTTAGTGTAGAAGTCCAGCAACACAGAAGACCTGCCTTCATCCCATCCACTCAGTTGCTGAGTTCTCTACTATGATCTCTGATGGAGATACAAAATGAACAAGCCAGTTATTTTCATCCAGGAGATTTACAGATTAATAAAAATGATATATACTTTAAAAAAAGACATGAATGCCAGGCATGCAATAAAGATCAGTAGTGGACAAGAAATATTCCCTAACATTGGTCCTGATCAATTCTGGATAATTGAAGACATTATGAATGAAAGATGATGATTTAGCTAGTACACAATGAGTTGGACGTTCAGGTGGTAAACTTGCAGCAGCAAGTTGATACTCAGGAGATGGGAATGTCTTGATAACAATTTGAAATTCACAGGATGAGTGAAGATGTATGTATGATGTTCTGTGAAAGTCATAGTAAAAGGTCAATAGTGACAATACTAAAGGAATACTAAAAGGAGGGAAATAGAAGCCAGAAAAAGAGAGAAGCAAAACTGAGATATCTCATAAACATCCAGAAATAAACATTAGCACTTAAAGAGACATACAATGAAAGATATGGTCACCATTCCGATGTTGTGGAGCAGTCAATAGCATGGCATCAAGAAGAGTCCATTGGCTTACTATAGTAAGTGGGAATGGGAATGCCAATGCAAGGTGATCAAGATGCATTGTATTTGTAAACTACTTTGTTGAAGGGCAACTCATTTGTACAACTACTTAAAGATAACATATACACATATAAAAATCATGCTTGTGAAGGGAGGATGAGGATTCAGGAGAAGTAAAGCTAAATAAGGAACTAATTATATATTTAAATATGTGAAATAGACATATGCTAAGGAGAAACTAGTGGAGTAGAAGATATGGTTGATCAGGAGGGGAGATGGAAAGAAAGGGAAGAGAAGTTAGAGATGATAGAAGACTAAAAGAGAAGAGGGGAGCAGGGGAGCTGATGGTACCAATTCCCAGAGATGAGAATATGGTTTCATACTTCCCCGGTCTCATTGGAGGTAGAAGACAGAAAAATTTCAAATATTCAAATAGACAGCATTATAATTACCTATATAATGTTTGTTATTGTATAGAGATCTTTTTTTTTTTTTTTTTTTTTTTTTTTTTTTTGGGGGGGCCAGTCCTGGGCCTTGGACTCAGGGCCTGAGCACTGTCCCTGGCTTCTTCCCGCTCAAGGCTAGCACTCCGCCACTTGAGCCACAGCGCCACTTCTGGCCGTTTTCTGTATATGTGGTGCTGGGGAATCGAACCTAGGGCCTCGTGTATCCGAGGCAGGCACTCTTGCCACTAGGCTATATCCCCAGCCCACTGTATAGAGATCTTGACACAGGTGATAAAATAATTTTTTAAAAATCATGCCAGAATTAAGAAACATGATCTGAGGTGCCACTGAAATAGTTCCAAATATTTGTTTCTTTACCTAGAACAAATATTTTTTAAGTTCCGAAATCAAACTGAAATCAAGACATTACAACAGTATTTATGAAGAGTTCAAACCTCATATTTTTTCTCCCACCAACAGTCCATAATTTCTTTCTAAGCAAATGCCATCCAAATTCTAATGTTCATAAATAAATTTGTTTTCTTCATCTTGAAGACAAAATCCAGTAGGATGTCATTAATGGGCAATTCTTCCCCAAGAGCTGATTTACTTTGGACAAGTATTGGCTTTCTCTAGATCCTGGTGCATAAATGCCTTCTAAATTGAGCAGTGTGTTTCACCCTTGCTACAACAAGGAAGTGAAGATTATTGATATTATTGAGCCCACAGAAGGTAAAATTGTCTTGCAGGACTGACATTGGTATGTGAAGACTCTTGTAAGGGTTTGGGTGAGGGGAGGGTGGGGAAAGAGTGCAGTTTGGCTTTCTGTATCTTCTGGGACTTCCTCTTTGACTGTCCCCAGTTGTATAAGGCACTGTTTCTCTAGTTACACATCACACTCTCAGATACCAACAATGAAATTAATGCATGACTTGATGCCAATGCCCAATTCACCTGTCTCATCTCCTACATCACATAATACCAACCCGTTCTCTAACTTCTTTTTATGTGTGTGTATGTGTATGAGGAAGAGGTCTGTACCTGAACTGAAGTCAAAGATTCATACTTGCCTTGTTTGTTTGTTTTTTCCTGGTTATTTTGGAGATAGATCTGATGAACTCTTCTGCCCAGGATTGACTTGAACTGTGATGCAACATATCTCAGCATACTGTGTAGCTCCAGTTATAGGTGTGAGGAATCAATGTCCTGTTCTATTCTCTAATTTCTTACTGCATTTTAAATAAATGGTACTGAAGGATAATATGAATGAATCAGTGTGATTTTTTTGACTTGGAAAGTTGCAGAAATAAATATGCCCAAGTTGGTGAGGTGCCAACTCCCCACTGTGATGTGTTTTCTGCTAACTTCAAAGTCCCTCAGCACATTTAATATCAGAAACCCACACATCATCGGCATCCCAAGGAGGCCTTGTGTCCTCAGAACACCTGCATGGTAGTTTCTGACTCACAAGTTAGTGATTTCCAATCTTTTTCATATGTCATAGTTTTTTAATGCCTATGAATTTCTTTTTGACATTTACAATCTAAAATGTAATGCGACTGTTTAAAAAAAATCATTGTCCTTTTTTGTACTCTGTGTGTGTGTGTGTGTGTGTGTGTGTGTGTGTGTGTGTGTGTGTGTGTGTGTGTGTGTGCTGGTACATGAACTTGAAGTGAGGGCCTGAGTGCTCCCCTTAGCTTTTCTGCTCAAGGCTGGTACTCTACCATTTGAGCCTCACCTCTGGCTTTTTGGTGATTAATTGGAAATTAATGTTATAGACTGTCTGGTTTCAAACTGTGATCCCCAGAGCTAAGTCTCCTGAATAGCTAGGATTACAGGTGTTAGCTATTGGCAGTTGGACCAAGGGTCACTTTGTAGGGGCTGTCTTTTTAACACCCACAGCAGGGTAGTGATAGACATGGAGAAGTGAGGCCAGTACCCCAAAGCTAGCCCCCACCAAGTGCCTCTTGTCACTCTCTTAGTTCTCTGTGAGGCCACCTGAAACAGCCTGGTCCCTTGATCAGTAAAGGCTGATAATAGTGGAGCTAAGGATCCCTTCATTCATTAAGTAGACAACAGTAGCAGTCATTTGCTAAGTCCAAACAAATGGGAAGGGCCTACAGGGGAAATCAGGGGCTTTCTAAGCTTTTATGTCTTTTTGGAGGAAAATAAACTCCTTCATCCCATAAATAATGGATGCTCATCTGCAGTTGAGGAATCCTCAGGTCTTGGCATAAGGTGAAGTTGAATGAAATAAGGAAGAAATGTGCAATCACATAATGACAAAACATAACCATCATCACCATATGGAAAATACTTAATTCTTAAAATATCATCTTTAAGTAGTTATACGAAAATATTAATTCAATAAGTCAGATATGAATGCAATACAACTTTGCTAAGCTTTAAATTAGTTGTTCAAAGGAATTACATCATTGCAATTCTACCTTGCAAATACCATGTAACCCAGTACATATTTTCATATGTGTTTAAAATTTAGATCTAACTTTCACATATGAGAGGCAACATGAATCATTTGTCTCTCTGACTTATTTCACTTATCCACACGATTACAGTTATTCTAGAATGCAAGATAAAATGCATGAGTATCTATAAGAAAAAGGAATAAGACAAGATGTATTCAAAATCAATGCCAAATATTGCATTTGTCATACCATATTCCTTAGTGTGTTTAAAATCTGCACAAGAGTACACTCCATAACAACCACTGAATTTTGTTACTGCTTAAAGGGCAGCTTAAAATGCATTTTATTTACGCACACACATACACACACATATAATTCTATAAAAATTTCAACACCCCTATGGTTTATGAGCCAGAACAAAATAATCTTTCTATCCATAAAAACTAAGAACCTAAACAATTGTTTATCATACGTAATAAATTAAGGTCTTTCAGAGAATTGTAGGATAGAGAATATTTCCCAACAAACACTCATTTGCTGGGAATTTGAAATTATTTAGAAAACAAAAATGTGTACGATTCTGTCTGAACTCTTACCTATACAGAACATTTTCTATTAAGATGGATGATTTTGTTAGACTCTGAGGCTTTGTTTGAGATGGAGAGGTGGGGGAAGAGGAAACACCAACTTTATCAGTTCATTTGAGAAACATGAGTAACTAAACCCCAAACAATTTTACTTACAAATATCAAGCTTTGTAGTGTTATAAAATGTAATATTTTTGGAGAAGCAGCAGCACATATATCTAAAACTATAACTTCTTAGGCTTTATCTTCATAAAGTCAAGACCCACTTAAGCAAAGCTACATAAACCATATAAGATTTAGAACTATCAGTTTTCTTTCCTACTATTTCCAAACACATAATTATTTTGTTAACTTAGTTCAAAATATGATCTCTTCACCACTGTATCAAGGCAAAGATGTGAATAGGATGTCCTCTCGTACTATCATGTAGCAAAGGCAGGCAGATTCTAGGGGAAGAGTCTAGGCTTTCATCCATTAATGAAGTGAAAGTACTTTCCCCAAATAGTATCCAGATCCTCATCTGCCCGGGTCACTTAGCACCAGCCTCTCTCAATTCTAACTGTCTCTATGGGAATATAGTAGAAAAAAATTCAAATAGTAGGGCTTTGATTTTCTTTTTAATTTTTTGATAGTACTGGGAATTGAACTTAAACGCTTACATTTGTAATCCTTACATATTGGCCATCCTTTAACCCCTTTTACTTTTTAGAATTGGGTCTCATGTTTATGTAAGGACTGGCTAGGTCCAGGAACCTTGTGTTTCAGCTATCACCATAGCTTGTACGACAGATGCATGCTATAATTTTGACAGCTTTTATTGCTTAAGATGGTGTCTTTCTAAGCTTTTGCTCCAACTGGCCTTGAGCTATGACCCTTCACATCTTTGTCTCTGGAATACTGAAGATTACAGATATGAACCACTCTGCCTGGCCCTATATAACATTTTAATTTCAGATTATCATTCACCAATCCTACATTAAATATCACCTCGATAAAGTATACCATTTTTAAAAGTTCTTTTTAGTATGTTCTTAAGAGTTTTGTAACCATTCCTATTATATAATTGTGGAAACTTTTCATCATTCAATAAATAAGCAATACCTCTTAGCAGTCCAACTTCATTTCTCACTCTCTCAAGCTCTTGGTAAACCAATTTAACCTTGTGTCTCCATGGAATTGACACTTCAGATATTTCATGTATAAGAAATCCTACACTATATGGCCTTTCAATAGTTTCTTTTACATAGAATAATAAGTTCATTTTACATAGGAGAATATGTTTATTTAAAAAAATAACAATGCTTACATGTGATTAAGAGGGAAGAAAATATCACTTCCTTGTTCTAAATAATAGGACAACTTATAATAAACAGATACTTATCCCTTTTATTTTTATTTTCTCATAAGACTTGATTTATCCATATGACCAGCCCTGAATTCAGGCAATGGCATTTCAAGGGATCTCATTTAAAGTGATTAGCTTATGTAAAGGAGAGAAATCTTATTTTCCTACCTATATTTTCTCCTGGCTCTGGGCTGGATCTATGTGATTGACTCTTTCTTAACAACTGTTGACAATTTGTTGAGTTCTTTGTGACCAACTGTAGTGACAGAATGTAAAACAATGTGGCCTACAAATACTGAATGTGGCAATATTCTGAAATGTGACTTATGTAAAGAAGTCATGTCCCTTTTAATCCACAGCTACCTTAATGCACCCAGGAGGGAAAAGACCACAGAGGAAATAGCCATTGCAGAGATGCACCAACAACAACTGCTACCTAGAAAATACTTTTTCTCCATATAAAATATAAAACTCTAATGAAAAATAAACCAGTGGAAACTTGGTAATGGATTTGCATAATCATATGACCATCTTGTGAGTGTACAGTCTTATTAAATAGAATTAAAACATTTAGTATACCTGGGCACAATTGGCTCATATCTGTAATCATAGCTACTCTGGAAGCTGAGATACAAAGATCATGGTTCATATTCCCAATTAAATAAACATACAAACAAACAACAACAATAAACATGAAATTGGCACTATGGCTCAACTGATAGAGTACTAGCCTTGAGCACAAAGAAGATGAAAGGCAGTGCCCAGGCCCTGAGTTCAAGCCCTACAACTGACAAAAAATAAAAAAGATGAGATACAGTGATAGTGTGGGTACAACCACAGAAAGGGAATACAAGAGGATCGTCAACAAAAGAAGCTCTGTATATCACTTTGACAATAAATAAGTAATTATTAATAAAACATATAAAATTAAAATTAACAATAAAGGAAGCATTTAGGATTTCCAAAAATACCCACATTTGAGGAAACAAGAAGAGAGGCAAGGACAGAAAATACAGGAGAACTAAAAATTTTATTTTATTGTAAAGGTACTGTACAGAGGAGTTACAGTTACATAAATAAGGTAATGAGTACATTTCTTGTTGAATATTGTTACCCCCTCTTTCATCTTCTCCCATTTTCCCTCCCTCTGACTCCCTTTCTCCACAAGTTGTATTTTATTTCCAACATAATGTCTTGTGAGTATTGTTATTGCATTGGTTTACTCCTTGTCCTTTGTCTCGCAATTTGGTTATCCCCCTTCACTTCCCCAGATCAGGTAAATGTATGTATATATATATATATATATATATATATATATATATATATGAGACACGGGGTACCAAAATTAAAAAAAGAAAAACAGTGACAACAAAGGATAAACCAAAGGAAAAACAAACACAAAGGAATGAAAATAACTTCACACAGTACATTAAAAAATTTATGTGGTTAAGGCAAGAAAGTTATTTTAATGCGTGTAGGGAAAGAATATAATATCCAGTATTTTCTTTGACTCTAGAAAGTGAGCAGCGAAGTGTAGGTTTCTGACTTGAAAAAAATATTGAAAGCAATGTGCGTCCATGTTATATAGCTCATTACCAGGTCAGGCACAGAGAATTTATGTCTTAAGAAATGTTGATTTCTCTAACAGGAAATAAGAACAGATTGCCTCTGCTATCATTGGTCTGGCAGGATTTAACTAATTAGTTTCTGAAAAAAAAAAGACATATTTCTAGCTTGCATTTTCCAAGAACTTCTGAAAAGAGGCTTGCTTATTGGAGTAAATATGCTACCAGCATAAATTTACGCACACACACACACACACACACACACACACACTCACACACACAAGCTGGGAGGGAAAATTTGTCAAAACATAAACTTCCAGCTTTAGGGAACCCCATGATTAAAGGGGGGAAGGGTAAAACCCCTTTAAAGGGTTCTTTCGATAAAACCTGAGGCTAAAATGCCACATTTTCCCCCATCAAAATTCATGTTGGGTATTAAACATGGTTAAAGTCTAAAGCGAGGAACAAACAGTCACTTAAGGCAGCACATATTGCAGAAATATCCCATAAAGATGCAAGAGTCTGCATTAATCATTGGAGTAGGACAATCTGTGACCTTTTCTAATAAGGACGGGAGCATCGAAAGTGAACATTAAATCTCACTGCGGCTCTATTTGCTGTGTATCTGTGACATTCATCACTGCTCAGATGGAAATGTCCCAAGACTTTTGGAATCTGACAATCATACTTCACAGAGAGGGAATATCCTGAAGAGCAGCGGAAGCTTGTTCGCGCCCCAATTTTGGCAACCTTGGGGCCTTTTTATGGCTTCGTTTCTCTTCCATTATGAAAGCAGAGCAGCTGTTGAGCAAGCAAGGTTAACAAACCTTGGAAAAACATTAAAGTTAATTTGTTTTTAGGGCTTTCCTAAGCCCAGAAGTTGGAAGATTATTTTATATGGACCCATTAAGCCTTTCAATAGTCAAATCTGCAGAGCTACTTACAAGATCGACTCTTTGGATTTTAAGTAGATATTATCAAGGGTGGGCATCTGTTTCACTGGCATTTGCAGCCACTGGGGGCTACTGCATTAACTTAAAACTCCTTTGGAATAATGACCTGCATAAGATGCTAGAGAGCCATGAAATCTCAGCTCAATTCCTGACATTTAAGGAGCCTTAAAAATTAACTAATGAGCAGGATCCATGTTTATACAGAAACAATACAACTAGATAGAGAGAAGAATAGTGAATTAAAAAGGTTACTTGGATGGGCTTCACCATTTAAGTTGAAATACTAAATGCACTTCACCACTTGAGGCAGGCAGGATGGAATTACAATGAGAATGAACTACCCGAGGCTTTGTGATCTTCTTGGAGCCTCAATGTATCCTTTAGGAAATTGTAATAATGAGTGTGATTTTGGATTTAATTTGAAGATTACTTATGATAGATAAGAATAAATAGAGTAAGGCTGTGTCCACACATGTAGTCAGTCAGGTTGTTAGTAGTATTGAGAACTCCAGGGACAGTTGGGGAGTCTGAATTATTGCCAGGAAATGCCAAAGGTCTTGTAAATATAAAGAATACTTTAAAGGTTTAGGAGTTGAAAATGGAAAAGTGACATTTTTGTCAATGTAGCTGATAGAAAATAAGAAAGATACTTTTTATTTTTTGACCATGGGACTTCAACTCTGGGCCTGAGTGCTGTCCCTGATCCTCTCTCACTCAAAGCTAGTGCTCTACCACTTGAACCACAGTGCCACTCTGGCTTTTTCTGGGTAGTTTATTGAAGATAAGCGTGTCATGGACTTTTCTGCCTGGGCCAGCTTTGAACCATGATCCTCAGATCTCAGCCTCCTGAGTAGCTAGAATTACAGATGTGAACAATAGGCATCTGGCAACAGATACTTTTGAGAGATCTGTTCAATGCTGTTCAAAATATTTGTTTAAGTTAAATATACTGAATATCAATGCCAGTCCAACTGCCTTCTAGGCAATTCAATAATTTTCTCAGTGTTGAGCCATCTGTATCTTGTGTTTTTAGAAAAGAAGTCTTAGAAGTGGATGAGTTTAGCCAGGTGCTGGTAGCTCATGGTAGAAATGTAAGAAGCTGAGATTTGAGAATCCTGGTTCAAAGCCATTCTGGAAAGTTTGAGACTTATTTCCCAGTCACCACCAAAAGGCCAGAAATAGAGCAGTTATCCTTGAGTAAAACTGCCTAAGGATAACACTCAGGACCTGAATTCAAACTCTAGTACCTGCGTGTGTGAGCACATGCACACACACACACACACACACACACACACACACACACACACACACACTGGGTTAACTTGAGTCAGGGCAGTCTTGCTATTATTGGATAATTTGAAGCTGAAGGTTAGTTTGGAAGAATGAAGCCTTCAAAGCTAAAGAAGGCAAGAGTTAGATGGGCAGATTTCCTAGAGCACACACAGATTTCCTAGAGCTAAAGAGCTGTACTGAAGTAGGTAGCCATAGGCTGCCATTGTCATCAGTCTAATATAGGCCTTGTGAAGCTAATTTATCCTCCTACTCTAGCCCCTTGATGGCGTCTGATCTTTTGCAACAGTCAGAGTATCCAGGTGGTCCAGAACTGTAGGAATTCATTGGGTTCCATAGCTATAGTCCTTAGAGCTCGATAGAGTGTGTGATGGCATGATGGACACAAAGCATCTAGCAAAGTATCTGCAACATGAAATGTATTCAGGAAATCTTACTCTAATTAAGATGAATGTGATCAGAAATACTTGGAGATTTCTAGCAGGCATCTAAGCATTCCTGTGTCTAACTATCATGTGGGGTGATAAAGAGAACAGAGCTGGTTGCTTCCTGAAAGGAAGCCTAAAGGATTTCCCAAAGCAAGGATTTATAATAGTTTACTTGCAAATACAAGTAAGATAGAAGGATAAATATATTTGAAAATATTTGTTATTTTGTTTGGAGTTGGCATGTAAGCTTCCAAAGAGCTGAGAAAGCTGTATTATCTATGTATCTATGTATCTATATGTGGGGCATCATTAAGAGGCTATGAAGGCAATTGTTATATCACAGTTGTAACTACTTTCAACATCCTATATGTATCTGTAGCTTCTATTATTGATGATGTTCTTTTATCACCTTCCTGTGGTTGTACCTAAACTATTTCTGTAATCTTATCTGAGTATATTGGAAACCGTGTATACTGGTATTGGAACTAGGAAATTGAAAGGGAATACCAAAATTGAGAGACACAGGGTAAAAAAAAGACAAACAACTACAAAAGCAATACTTGAAAAACTGGTGTAAGTGAACTGAACACCTGGGGGGGGGGAAGGGTAAGGGGGAGGGGGGACAGGGATATGACAGACAAGGTAACAAACAATACAAGAAATGTATCCAATGCCTAAAGTATGAAACTGTAACCTCTCTGTACATCAGTTTGATAATAAAAATTTTAAAAAAAAGATAAAAAAAAAGAGGCAACAAGCTGTCCCTGCCTGTTTTCCCAGCCCTGGGGCCGTGTGGCTGTCCTCAGAACTGGAAAGGTAGTTCTGGCCGGCCTGCCTCCCAGCCTTGGGACCACGTGTAGCCAAGATGGCGCCTGGTAGTGAACCGGGAGGTGGTTTTGTGGGCTGTGACTTAGAATTAGGCCGCCTCCTAGGGTTGGTCCCTCACTTTCCACCCTTGACAGAGAACTCAGGCCGCCCCTCATAGCCCTAAGTGCGCTATACCCCTCCCCTTCCTACCGCTCTCTGGCCCTTTTAAGAGCATGACTCCTCCCCAATAAACTGAGATTGCTAGAACAACTTCCGAGCTGTCTGATTGTCCTCCAGCAAAGAGGGGCTGGGTGCGGGCGGTTCCTTTTCTTGGCTCGCCTAGGTCAGGGTGCGCTTCCCCGCCTCTCCCGCTGGCCAGGAGAGTGCTGGGGGTGAGGGACCCCTACATCTATGTATCTATGTATGTATGTATCTATCTATTTATTATTGAAGTGGTCAGAAAGGAAGAGACGTTTTTATACCTGTAGGTCAATGACATGGGTCTTCTGCTTTTCCTGGTTTGCAAGGCTGTTCAGTGTCAGGAATAGTCTTAGCAGGAAATCCAAACCACTTTGATTGCTTAACTGCTGTCAAGTTCACTCTGAAGATAATCTTTGTGATACCAAAATGTGGGCCTCGGGAAGCTGCTCATTTCTCATAGAAACCAGCCAAAAACAAACTAAAAAGAAATCATACCTTCATGTACACATTTCAATTACTACATAAAAATATATGTAAATTTGTATACAGTTACATATATACTTAGTATATATGTTAAATATATAAATATATGAAATGTGATATATAAATATATACAGACATTATAAATTATATAAACATGAATATAAATACATATTGTATTTTATGCATTATAATATATCAAAATTTATTATGAGCATAGATTTAACATATATTATGAAGAATTATACATGTATAATTTACTTTAGATGTTATACACATATGACACAGTCACATTCATGTGAATGTAAGATAATTCAACCAAAATTACAGAGGACAGTTAAGAATTATTATATGTATGCTCTTCTGGTATTTTTGCTTCACAAATCGCATTTGTGGCAGAATGGGTAAGCATTTGCAAAGAAAACAATGATTTGAAACAAGCAACCATCAAACAAGTATGGAAACATGAGAAGAGTTTTGGTCAAAGGTTTTATGCACTCTGCTTTCAATGACCTCTGAAAGTGTAGGATCAGACAATCAGTTGGAGAAAGAGTGAAGGCTGCAGTATTATTATATAGTAATTTCATGTCAGAAAGGACTTAATTGTCCCGTATCTTTGTGCTGTTGATAGTTGTGGTCAATGAATTGATCTGACACTGAAAATTAATGCCTGCCATATATTTTGTGTGAAATGATGATACTCTGCTCACTAAGTTGTCAAGGCAAGCTGTTACCTTCACTGAGAAATCTATTGTGAGATTAGCTTAGAAAAAAAAGAAGAAGTGAAAAAGTCTAGATGTTTTATCAGTCAATTCTGCCTTCTTGGGCAAGGGAGTTCTGCATACCCAGGCAGAAAATCCAAAGTTACCTTGAGATTTTCTCTCAGGTAATACATAGCTGATGCTCTTTATATATGAGCAGTGAGGACAGCAACATTATTAACAGAAAGAAAGTGGGAGAAGAACTGTAGCCAATACAAATAATCTCTTCAGTAATTTAGCTATTGGAGAATTCAACTGTTGCCTGTGCTGTTAACTCATGACAAACAACAATAATAGATTCTTAAAATGGGCTCAAGATTTTATTTATTATGATAATTATTGTTAGTTTTCCTTTTTTATAAGTGGAAGTTTATATGTGATCAGAAAAAATTACTGGAAATTATAAATATAATACCAAATCTTACAGAAATATATATAGACATACAAACACATCAGTTTCATTTTCTTGCTTATTTAGACAACATCATTCTTGCATAATGTTAGAGATCAATGAGATAATATATGTAAACTGAAATTGATTGTTCCAGAAAAAAGCAAAACATTCATCTCAAAGCGAAGTTCTTTTTATGTCAATTTTTACCTTGCGTTATTATTAATTGAGAAAAGTAGTGTCATTTAAAAAAAGAATTAAAAACAATAAATAAAGAATTAAGTAGCAAGTCCTTCATTGGAGAGATTGAAAGTGATCTGAGTCTACACTGGAGAAAGAATCTCACATGCCTATCATAAAACAAGCAAGCAGTTCATTTTATAGTTTGAAATATATTGATTATGATCTATGTCGCTTTATCTTTCTTTTGTTGGGAAAGCACACAGTCAGCTGAAATGAATTCTCTTAGATAATAAGTATGATTATTTTTTAATGTGCCCTTGATTATCAATACCTTCGGTATAAGATGTGGAGCTATAAAAAGGGAGCCAAGTACTTGCCATTTTCTGCTTTTACTTATGTCTCCTTAAGGACATTTTTTTAAATATAAATTTTCTTGGCTAGCCTAGTTTTAAAAATGCATTGGAAAATTGTTGAAGACATTGATTGCTGCTCAAGAGGCATGATTTGCTCCTGTTTGCATTATGCATTTAAAAATCTTTTATACAAGTTGCTACTTCACTAATTACAATTTGGCAAGGGATCAGGAGAACTAATAAGAGCATGTAGACTTTCCTTTCAAAAAAATCTGTTCTGATGTTAATAAAAGGGGCAAAGCTACAATGTCAATTGAAGAACAGCTTTCTTTTGCAGACATTTGTTCTTAATGATGAGTTATACTTGAGGAAGACAAATAATGTTCTTTCTTAAAGAACTCATTTTTCCTCTACGATGGCATTTTGAAGCCCATGATTTGTCACAACTCTCGGCAGGAAGTATAATGGCCAAGCATGGCTTAACATGTCATTTATTCAAGGAACATGGTCTCAGTTCTGTGGGTGGCAAAAATTCCCAGTCTCTGATTTGCCCTTGACCACCACCTTAGCCAATGAGAACAATAAAATAATGTAGTTCAAGGTCATGAGGAAGTTCAAAGATTTACCTTGTTCCATTCTATATGATAAGTGCATACTGAGTAAAGAAGACATTAACCACTTCAACAACAGATAAATAAATCACTTTTCTATATCTAGAATGTAGCTTGGAAATCTAAAAATATGTTTCTGATAGATGGCAAACATTCCCCAGAGAAAAATGTACATATGAAAGCAATACACAATTCCTCAAATATTTTTTGAAACACAGCTTGAAGTTATAATTTCAGCCATAAGGAAAATGGTTTTGTGAAGACTAGAATATGCCATTGCAATGTAACTTTGGCATAAAGACTGGGGCTAATGGCATCGAAAAGAGGCAGAGAGCAGAGAAATCTCTGCCCTTCCTCTGTTTGCCTAAAAACAGAACATAAATTTACCAACATAAAAAATGTCTTGCTGCCTTCTCTACCAGGAAGAAGAAAAAAATCAGTCACTGAAGATCATTTGAGCCACTCATTGGTCTAGAGATGGTACTAAAAAAGTATCATTCTGTGACATCCACATTAAGAAACTGTTCTATTTTGCCTTGCTCTGCCATTTGTTTTCTTGTCTCGAATTAACAGAATTAATAGTTTCAAATTTCTTTCTTTTTACTCCTCAAGAATTTACACTTGTTTGTGGAAAAGGCCACACAAACTGGGTTCAAAACATTTTCTGAGAATTATCCATTCCCTGAATATTGCCCATATATGTTAGAAATGGACATGTTAATAAACTTCTCTTGTTGATCTGGTTGCTGTGACTAAGGCTTGCTCCAATTAAGTGCTTACAGGTGCTAAGAAAAAAATATCATTTTTCTTTCTCTATGGTTGCTTCACAGATTAATGATAACCAATAGGAAGTGAATGGTGGCACTAGTAGCTGAATATGGCTCTTGTAAAGGAAATCAAGCTACACATTTGAGTTCCTGATGTTTAGGAGAAATGTCATCAGGAAGGAACTGACTATGGTTTGAAAATTCTCTCCCTAAATTTATGCAGAAGTTTAAACTCCAGTCTTATGTTAATGGATTAAAAAGGCTGAAACCTTAGCTGGAAGGGCCTACTAGCAAATAGCTGCTTACAGCCTAGCATGAGGAGGCTGAGCCAGGAAGAATAGTGAGTTTAGCGTCAGCCTAGGCTTCATATTAGGATCCTGTCATAACAAGATAAAACAAAGCAAAACAGTAACAACAAAGGGGAAAACCTAATATAGTCAAGTTATTTAAAGGGTAAATAATCAGAAACCTGATTTCATTAGATTCTGTCATTCAGGTGGAGTCCTATAGAAAATCATTAAATGATAAGGAGACAGGCACATGGATCTAAGGTAAGTGTTCCCTACCTAGATAGGAAGTAGCTAGGAACGACTTCTCAGAACCTGTGCTGTACTGTGTGGACTTTCAGCCTCCAAAACAGATAAGGTAAACAGACTGGCTTTATAAATTAGCTTGCTTCAAGTATTTCATTATAGAAATAATAAAAATCTACAAATACAGAACTCTTAACTGAGTTCTCCCTGGCAATGAACAATTTGATCAGAGTTCTATCTGCCTTGCTTCTGTGAGATGGGCACATCTGATTTACTTTTGTCTCAAGTTCTTTTCTTATAAATCATACTATATCTTTCAGGGGTTCTAAGTATCTATTTTTTTCTTCTGGTTTTACTAGGTATAGTGCTCTACTGTTCAATCCATGCCTTCAGCTCTCCCTATGTTCTTTAGTCACAAATTTTAGAAATCTGTTTGGGAACTGTTAACAAACTATAACAGTTTCATGTTCTAGAGTCACAGAAAAAATGTAAAGCTACAAGATTTATTTAAAAAAAAACATCTAGACACCTTGCAAACATTATGTAAGGAATAATACATGGGTATGATGTTGCATATCTAATTGGCAGGTTTTCTAAACTGATGTTCAATTAGTCAGTGTTTTGCTATAGAACTCAGCTTGTGATTTACTGCTTTTCTCCAGGATTACCCACATACCTAGGCATCTTTTACCTGGTCATAGAACCCATAAAATCTTTTAAGCATATTCCTTTTCTACATTTCACCAGGGTAGTGTTTAAAGCTTGATTACATTCATTGTTCACATTATACAATCACTTGAGTAGAGTTTCAGAGGGAATTTCCTCTAGTAAAAGAATGTTGCCTCCTTTTATTTCTTACTGCTTTTATTATGAATTCACTGTATGTCATATAATAAGTAACACACCTTGTTTTGTTTAAGTCTTGAACCTGAAACTTACAAATGTTTGATTTGTAAAGCTATATGGAAAGTAGTTTCTTGTGAATTTAAAGGAACCTTCTATGGGCCCAAGCGGTTTTGGCTGAAGAAGTAAGTTAATTTAAAGCAAAACACAAATGGATTTGATTAAATTCTGGTTTTCCCTTTTCCTTACCCATATAACCTAAACCTAAATTACCTATCTTATTCAGGGCTTGATTTCCATATTTTTAATAATGAGAATTGTATAATCAATTCCAGAAAATTAAGAGATTGGGTATAAGAGCATTATCAATAGCTTGCATGAAAAAGCAGCATGGAAAAACTCTTGATTTTATTCTTTAAAATATCATTTGAAGAAGAAAGTAATTAAATGAGTTTTGATAAATAAACCAAAAGTGGCTTCTTCTTATGAGTTATGTGGATAACTTCATCAAAGTGTATATTAAAAAACAACCAAGAAATCAAGATATCTTTTCTTCTTATGCCTGGCTGATACAGAACCAGGAATTCTAATGATGCTATATTTTTATTTCTTGGGTTTTGAAGAGGGTGGTTAAATAGGAGTGATCTGATACTGTTCATATTTTATAACACACTGGCATTCACGACGCGACCTGGACCTCCTCAGTGGTGTGTAAGAGGCCTTCATGGTGCAGCCTCCAAGGCCTCCTCCTCCTCTTCTTACTTGCCCACCACAGGGCTCTCTGTTTTGGGCGAAACCTGAAACAGAGTAGGATATCTTATTTGCACTCATGTATAAAGTTGCTTCCATCATCTATTTTGTTTCCCACATCAAAATGACACTTCCTGATCATCACTCCCATACATTAGGGTACATATTTTTGACCAGTCTTTATTAATATTATGTCTCCATTGTGTGGTCACTGAAGCTGTCCTCACTAAGTCATCATTGCATGACTTGGCTTAACCCAACGGCCAGGATTTAGGCTTCTTTAGAGCTTTTGATAAATTCATTATGTTCTGTGGGCTTTCCTTGGTTGTGTAGGATTCTTCTTAGGAGTCACTCTTTCATCTTCTGGCTTCAGTGTAAACATCCAATGGGTGCACTGTCTCGTGAGGCTTGAACCGGCACTTGAAAATGATAAGTTCTAATATCTGTCTCCTATACACTTTCTTTATTTCACTATCCACTGAACATCTACAAGACAGAGATAAGTACTGGGAATGTGGCTTAGTGGCAGAGTGCTTGCCTAGCATGGATGAAGCCCTGGGTACAATTCCTTAGTACCACATAAACAGAAAAGGCCAGGAGTGGAGCTGTGGCTCAAGTGGTAAATACTGCAGAGAGAGGTTCAGGGACAGAGCCAATGCTCTGAGTTCAATCCCCAGGACTATAAAAAAAAAATACAAGGCAAAGAAAATGCTAGCATTCAAATTTAATCATCTTTCAAAAAAGGAAGAAAACCAGAAAGAAGAAAGAAAGTGAAGGAAGGAAGTAAAGAAGGAAGGAATTAAATGAAACAAAGAAGGGAAGAGTAGGGAAAGAAATAGGGTAAAAAGGACAGGATATAGATTTACTATATCTACCATAATTCATATTATTTCATTATCTTATCTCTTTCCATCCAGGAAAATGTGAGGAAACGATTGAATTTTTGGATTCTTTGTGCTCCTTCATACTCCTTAATCAACTATTCAGCAATCCTCAGTTGCATGTTGGAAAAAATGTTTGTTTCATCTATTATTATTGTTATTTTTGCCTCCACTGCCTGTTGGCATTTTATCTAAGGCAATATGATAACTTGTCCATCCCCCCTCCTTCCAATTATCTGCTTCAGCCACATCAGCATTTTCTCTCAAATGGAATCCATCTATGCCATTCTTTGAAACCATTGAAAACCAATAATAACAAGATGTGAGTGGTTCTCACTTCTCTGGAGAATAAAAACTAACATTAACAACATTTCCTCACCCATCCATACTGATGCCTGTAGGATTTTATATATTTTCTCTTTTATGGGTGGTTGTGTTTTTGACTCACCTGTTAGGACACTGCTCAAGTAAGTCTCTTTCTGACACTCTTTCTGGACTCCTTTCTCACTCTGTTTCTTTCGCAGCATTTTGAATGTATCCAGGTAAATAGGGATGACCACTATTGTGAAGACAAGATAAAACAATGTGGTGTCAGATCTGATTGTGCTTACTGGTACAACTGGAGAGAATGGTTCCCTTTTGGCCACATCCCCTCCAACAATTGTTATTGTTAGTTTTCTTGATATATGACATTCTTACTGGGGTGAGATGGAATCTCAATGTTGTTTTGATTTGCATTTCTTTTATGGCCAGTGATGTAGAGCATTTTTTCATGTCTCTTGGCCATTCTCATTTCCTCATCAGAGAAGTTTCTTTGTAAGTCTTTAGCCCACTTGTTGAGAGGGCTATTGGTTCTTTGTGGTTTTGTTTTGGAGGAAGGTAATTTTTTTAGTTCTGCATATATTTTAGATATGAGGCCTTTGCCCGTTGAATGGCCGGTAAAGATCTTCTCCCAGTCTGTGGGCTTTCTGTTTATCTTGTGAGCTATGTCCTTTGCCATGCAGAAGCTCTGAAGTTTGATGCAGTCCCATTTGTCCAACCTTTCTTTGATTTGTAGCCTTTCTGGTTCTTTGTTAAGGAAGTTCCATCCTATGCCAAGGAGCCCAAGTGTTTCTCCTACTACTTCCTTTAGTGTTTTCAGGGTGTCTGTTTTGATTTCGAGGTCTTTAATCCATTTGGAATTGATTTTGGTGCAGGGTGATATATAAGGATCTAGTTTTAGTTTGTTGCATGTGTTGAACCAGTTTTGCCAGCACCATTTGTTAAAGAGGCTGTCTTTCTTCTAAACTATTGTTTTAGCTCCTTTATCAAAGATTAAGTAGGCATAGTTCTGTGGGTTCATTTCTGGGTCTTCAATTCTGTTCCATTGGTCTTCAGGCCTGTTCCGGTGCCAATACCAAGCTGTTTTTATTACTATAGCTTTATAATACAGCTTGAAGTTGGGTATTGTAATTCCTCCAGCACTGTTCATTCTGCTTAGGATTGTTTTTGTTATTCTAGGTCTTTTATTGTTCCATATGAATTTCTGGATGCTTCCACTATTTCATTAAAAACTGGTGTTGGGATATTAATGGGTATTGCATTGAATTTGTAGATAGCCTTTGGCAATATTGCCATTTTGATTATACTAATCCTCCCAATCCAGGAGCATGGGAGGTTTTTCCAGTCCAGCCACTCTGGCAAGCAGTATGGAGATTCCTCAGAAGGCTAAATATAGAACTCCCCTATGACCCAGCAGCCCCACTTTTGGGTATCTATCCAAAAAACCACAAACAAAATCACAGTAAAGCCACCAGCACAACAATGTTCATCGCAGCACAATTTGTCATAGTTAGAATCTGGAACCAACCCAGATGCCCCTCAGTAGACGAATCAGGAAAATGTGGTACATATATACAATGGAAATTTATGCCTCTATCAGAAAGAATGACATTGCCTCATTTGTAAGGAAATGGAAGGACTTGGAAAAAAAATTATACTAAGTGAAGTGAGCCAGACCCAAAGAAACATGGACTCTATGGTCTCCCTTATTGGGAATAATTAGCACAGGTTTAGGCAAGTCACAGCAGAGGATTACAAGAGTCCAATAGCTATACCCTTATGATCATATAAGATGATGCTAAGTGAAATGAACTCCATGTTATGGAAATGGTTGTTATATCACAATTGTAACTACTTTCAACGTCCCATGTGTATCTGTAGCTTCTACTATTGATGATGTTCTTGTATCACCTTCCTGTGGTTGTATCTACACTATCTCTGTAATCTTATCTGAGTATATTGCAACCCGTCTATACTGGTATTAGAACTAGGAAATTGAAAGGGAATACCAAAATCGAGAGACACAGGGTAAAAAAAGACAAACAACTACAAAAGCAATACTTGCAAAACTGTTTGGTGAACTGAACAACTCATGGGGGGAAAGGGAAAGGGGGAGGAGGGATGGGGGAATGAGAGAGGAGGTAACAAACAGTACAAGAAATGTATCCAATGCCTAACGTATGAAACTATAACCTCTCTGTACATCAGTTTGATAATAAAAATTTGAAAAAAATAAATAAAAGTGTCAGTAAAAATAAAAAAGTAAAGCGTTTGTGATACATAAATAAAAAACAACTGGAGAGAATGTTTTAAGTAGATGATATCTCAAACAAGGATGACTACTGTAAAGATGGCATGCATTCTACTGAAATAAAGAAAAATGTAGTTGCTTTTCCTCATTTGTTTCTCCTGTTAACTATAATCTCACCACAATCACAGCCATTGTGACTTAGGGAAGGAATTCTCCCAGGGTTGAGCAAGAGTCAATATGTCAGCTCCTCAAGAACTTTGTACATTTTTTCTTCACTCAGGAACATTTTCCTCATATTCCTAATCCTTTTTTTTTTCCATTTACTTCTTCCAGATCTCTCCTCTACTCAAATACCAATTTATCAACAGAAGTTTTACAGACTGTGTCTATATTTCCATAGTATTCATGTATCATCTTTGGAACAATACATATTTACGTCCAACTTATGGCACAGCAGTGTGAGCTCCAGCCTGGACAAGTCATTTATCTCTTTTTAATCTGTTGAAGATTTCCATGCCCGCAGATGAGTCTGTAGTAAGCTTGAATTAAAACAAGTTGTTGAAATAACAGGCCATCATCTGCCATTTTGAGTAGCTTTGCCAGAAATTGTGATGTGATTCCTGTTTTGCTTTGTGTTGCATTCTCACTCATATAGTTCAATGTGTACAATACCAACCCTTTATATAACCAATTCATATCAGAAGAGGGAAACATACAAGGGATTTCACCTCACATTTTTTTCTGAAATAATCTTTAGCAAGGGCAGTCACTATATAATGTTCATCAAACACTTGAGAAAGAGGAAAGGATTAAAATTATACAGACTGGAAAACAAGGAGAAACTTAATGGCTAAATCAATATCACTATTTGATCTTGGCCTCTGATCAACATGTCCCTGCCTGATGACCCCACAGAGATCATTAGGACAGTGTTTGCTTTTGTTCTCACTCTCATAAATGCAACTGCCGGTCATGCACACACAGAGAAGTCGGTAAGATACAGCTGAGAATTGGTTCTTATTACAATTTAGAGTGCATTGAACCTGACAGTTCCCTAGACGACTGGTTTTTCAACCAGTTTTCCTTCTCAACAGGCTATCTGCTAGGTAATATTTACTTTAGCTACAAAACACCATTGGCTGGAGTTTGATATTTACGTAAGTCCTATAGTTCTATGAGATCTGTACAATTCACTTTCATCATCTAAATGCCCCTTCTTCAGAACCATTTATTTTCCTTCCATCTATGTACTTAAATATGAGGCTGTTTTCTCAATGAATACTGACTCTTTTTTTGTCTCTGTGTGTGCCAGTCCTGGAGCTTGAATGTGGGGCTCAGGTGTTAATACACACTCACATGCAACATATACATTTATATGTGTATGCCTACTGTCTACTATACATTATATATATACTGTATATATATGCATATATATATATACATACAGTATATACATATATTTTCTTGGCTGGAAAACATGTGTTGCTCACAGTAAAAGTCCAAACATGGAAGCAACCAACAAACATACAACTCATAAAAGTAAAACTTTGACCCACAACATAGCCCAGAAAGCCAACCTATCGACTACAATAGCCACTCATTGAAGTTAGATTAATATGGTTAACAACCAGGCTAGGAAGCCAAATAAATTGTTCTGTGATAGCCAGGACACGAAGAATAAGGGACAGCTTACTATCTATGCCTCCAACTCACAACAAACTGGAGAAAGCCACATGTTCTTCTTTAACTAACAGAGGATGACATGCCTCTACTTGCCATGTTAGCAGATAAAGTTATTTAGGGAATAACCAAGGATGTCCTTTCCTTCTGCTACTAGAGGTCTTCCACATCTTAACATGCTTTTGAGTTTCTGTAAGTGATGTTAGTTAACCCTTATACTATAGCAAGGTTTAAATAAATTGCTCTTGACTTGCTTTCATTTCAGTGGCCTTCACTGGCTTCCATGGTTTTCATGGAGAACTCAAATTCTGTCTGCATTGCTTATTACTACAGACCCCAATCTCAGAACACATTTCCAGGTGCTATAAGAACCCTGCACCTTTCTGACTATGGCTTGTCAAATTCCTGCTCATATGTTCTATCGGCAAGGATTGTCATTGCATTGAGTTTCTAAGCTTTTAAACTTAGTTTGGCACCCTGATTTTGGTAATGATTCCTATTTGTTGGACATCCTTGCTATAATTGCAATGATCCTTTTCCATCCCATTTTACTGTCTTCTCTATGATTATCCTGCATTGTCTGTCTAAAGTGTGCATGCCATTTTTGAAAAAGGCAAACCAAAGCCAAAACAAAAAAGGATTTCAATACTGATAACCATGTGAAGTAGAATTTAAGCCACAAAATAAAGCCAAGAAGAAAATACAATTCTAAAGAATATTACTTTAAAAAATTATTGTATGTATGTATTCAAATGCCTAGCAATGACTTTCATAAAGGAAAATACTGGAAGATATGGAAGCAAAGGGGATAAAACCCCCAAACTTTATTATATATATATGTATATATATATATATACATATATATGTGAAGTAATCTAAAGCAAGATCAAGATAACAAAAATTAGTCAGCTAGAGAAGGCCTAAGGACAACATCAATAGAGTAGGTTGAGCAAGCCCATATGAAACTTTGTATCCCAGAAAGAAATTGCACCTCTTATGTTAAAAGAGAACATAAAACAGTCCTCCCACGTCAAATACAATGTAGACATCAAAGAAAGACTCAAAATTCTACAATATGTGAAGAAGACAAAAAAATTCTCAGACTGCATTACAAGGAAAAAATTATGAATGAAAATCAGTTATATCTAACTATTTTAACTTACATTCATATGGATACTGGAGGTCTGAATCAAAGGAAAAATAAAAATCTAAAAACTGAAGCTGTAAAGTTTTTTAAAAACAATAATAAAAACTCAACATATGAGAGCAGAATCTATTGACTTTTGCAGAAATGGGACCTAATGGAAACTTTGCATAATTAAATATTTATCAATTAAAATGTTAAAAATAAGAAAAACAAATGCACAAGTGTCAGAAAGCTAGAAAAAACAAACAAAATAAGTTTAAAAAAGCCAAAAAGTATTTACAAAAAACGTTAGAAACTAACATTTTCAAGGAATTCAGGTAGAAACAAATTTTAAAGTTCCAAGTAAAAAGAACAACTAATACCTTAAAACATTCAAAAGACAAATACCTGAAAAAATATTTTAAAAGCTCTGGGAAGATAGTGTAGGCTCAAATAAACAAGAGAAAAGCATGACAGAGGAAAATATGAGAAAATAAAAATGATGATATAGCTTTTTACAATATATGAAATTAAAATTAGAAAGATTAAAAGAAGGAATAACTTTGTAAATACTTATTTATCAGAAAAGATTTCAGTACAAATAAATAAAAGGTTTAGAAAGATTAATTTGATTTTTTAATTTAATTTATTTTATTATTTAGTAGGAGTCGAGTTGGAACTTAGAGTCTTATGCTAGCTAGGTCAGTACTCACTTGAGGATGCTTCTAGATCTTACATTTAATATTTAAAATTCTTGAGACAATATTTACTATGTACCCAGGTTGGCCTAAAGCTCTTGATCTTCCTGCCTCAGACTGCCCAGATCTGGGATTATAGGTGTGCAACATCATGTTTAACTTTTAAAAGACCAATTTTAATGTATTAGAAGCAATAGAATTGTTCAAGAGCAAACGATTACACTCAGATAGTTTCCTAGGTAAGTACCAATATTTCAAAACTAATTATTTTTGGTCATAATCCTAGAAAGCAGTAAAAGAAAGAGATCTTCCATATTCATTTTCTGATGAACTATATAACATTGATATCAAAACTTGGTAAAGTTTACACTGGAAAACAACCAAAGAGTACCAATTTTGACCATCAGCACAAATCTGAGGTAAAATAAAAGCAAAAAATAACTCATTATTGCCACATTTAAAATAGCATGTCCCAACCAAGTGGAGTTCACTGCAGAAAAAAATCTCTCAATGAAATTTAACACATTAAGCAATAAATTCACAATGTTATTGAGACTTGTAGGCAAACCCAGGGGACAGAACTGGACACACTGAAAACAGAAACTGCAACATGAAACCCAGTCATAGCAAAAATGGTCAGTAATGAAATCTAAGACTTGAAAAAGACTGAGAAAATAGAAAATCTATAGGCAGCTCTAGGTATTGATGAATGATTGATTCCAGAATCTCCCTATCAAATTGATGAATAGTAAAAAATTTCTTTATACCAGATGGCATATTGTTTGCATATAACCTGTGCATTTGCATGTCCCCTGCATACTCAAAGCATCACTAGAGGACCTGTAGTACTTAATACAGTGTCAGTGCTAAGCGAAGAGTTGTTATTGTGTATAGGGTAGGGACCATGGGAGGCATAGAGTATTCACCTTCACAGAGCAAAATTGCTTTGTAGGTTCAGAATGCATAGAGGGTCCAATTGCATTTTATTTAGCTCATATCTATAAGATAATACTGCATTAAAAATGGTGATAGAATAGAGACAGCATGGTGGGAGATGTGTACACATGCCTGTAGATGAGAATGGCCCTTGAGTTCCTTCCCTGTGATGGGACAGCAGCAGTGCTGTGCCGTGTCACTCTCCGAAGGCACTCAGCCATCCTACCCTCTGCACTGTGCAGATGTGCTCCAAATGCATGCAGCAGCAGGTGTTTTTCATTCTCAGGCTTAAGGAAATTAAATCTGCAAGATCAATGGCTCCTGTTTTGCTGAGATCCTTGAAGTTTATCTGCACAATTTCTCAGACCCTCAGTATCTTCTGCCTGTGGAGTCAACACTAGGATGTTTCTGTGCTGCCTTAGTTTGTGCCAGGCTCTACTCCTCGGGGGCCTCAGACTCTGTGTGTGTGTGTGTATGTGTGTGTGTGCACACGCACGTGTGTGTGTGATTTTACATAGATCGCCAGGTATTGCTTTGGATTCTCAGTTCATCCTTTCCTGAAGACTACCTCTAAAATGTGTATGTTCAAGCCTAATCTCTAGTGTGATGAAATTTAGAGGTGAGCTGTGTTGGAGGTGGTGAGGTTGTAAGGACAGAGCCTTCATTAATGATTTGTGACCCTACAAGTAGGTTGCAGAGAGCAGCCTGGCTCCTCCGTCCCTCTGAGGACATAGTAAAACTAGAAGGCCAGAAAACCGGCACTCACCAGGCTACAAATATGTTGAAGCCTTCATCTTGACTTTACCAGCCTCTAGATCTACAGAAGAGTTACTCTCCCAGTGTTCATATTCTGTTAAGGCAGCTAGAAGGAGCTAAGACATCCAAGCTCAGAGCTGACTGGCATATTTCCACCCCTCCATCCCCGGGTTAGGGACTCTTGTGAGTGAACCTTCTTTTTCATCTGGGGAGCCTCACTGATCTGGGAGAAGTCCCAGTCATTCCTACAATCTTGCTTTCCCCAGCCAGCCACCCACCTATACATGAATAGAAGACTTGGGGGGTTTCTACTCACCATCTCTCCGGTGCTCCTTGCTTGTGCTCAGCCCAAGACCCTGGCAGAGAAATTTAGTTCAGTTGACAAATGGCTCCAAGATAGGCATTTTGGGTTTCTGCCATGTCTCTCAGTGAAACATCTGCAAACCAAAGATATTTGTTTCATTTTCTGAAATCTAGAGAAGCATAGATGAGGAAACCCCAACTTGTGAACATCAAATTTATAAACATTAAGCATCTCTGTTCTTCATTTAGCAGGAACCCTATGTCATCGATCTCAACAACTATGCTTTACTGACAGGATAAGGAGGAACAGAAAGGTTGACTTGCCCACATTACACTGTGGGGCAATGGTGGATTCCACACTCTGGACCAGCCCCACAGCCTACTTTCTTTGTACTTTGACACATGAATATAAATACAGCTTAAAATACACAATAAAAGTTAATAAGAGGTTGTAAATATAAAAGGTGTTTAAGGGGTAGGAATGTTAAAAAGGACTCTGGTTGAAGTAGAACCCTAGGATCTTGGGTGTCAAACCTGTATTCTGAGCTCCCGCTGCTGGAGTGCATCAAAGCCCAGCCTTGCTTCCAAGTTAATGAAGTGTGTGCTGCCCTCTACTGGCAATGGAAACACACTACATCATGCTTTGTGTTGGCTCAGCATGTGTCTAACAACCAAAGTAATGTGTATGATTGAGTCCTCCTGTCTGCTGTAAGAGACAAAAGGGCCTTGGTGCTTTCTGCCACATTTCTCCAAGAATAAATTTATGAGTTTTTGTTTCCTTTCTTTTCTCCTTCATCTGGTTCTGTCATTCCTATAAATGAATTTGAAGCTTTAGCAAATGCACCTAGAAACACTAAGGCTATGTCTGTATAAATATAAATCCAGGAGACTGAGAGTTTGCAGCTATGTCTCAGTGAAGGGCTCTTTAGCCCTTGCTGCTTATTTTCTCTCTCTCTCTTTCTCTCTCTCTCTTTCTTCCTTTCCTTTTTTCTTTCTTTGCTCAAGGCCAGCACTCTACCACATGAGCCACAGCGCCACGTCTGTTTTTTTTTTTCTTTCTGTTTATGCGGTGTTGAGGCTTCATGCATGCTAGGCAAGCACTATACCACTAAGCCACATTCTCAGCCTGCTGTTGCTTATTCTTAATATTGTACATGACAGACACATAAACTTTTGAATGCATTATTCTTTCCTGTGTACATAAAACAGACTATTGATTTTCAATAGGCCAACTCTAATAGTCAGCCATTAATTTAATTGTTCATTCACTAAACCAGGATTTAACAGACCCTCTGTTGTATCATCACTTGAGGCTTCCCCTGCCCCCCCTCCACCAGCCCCCCACTTGCCAGGTAGGTGGAAATAAAGCATCTCACAGTTTAATGGTGGACATGCATGTGTGAACACATAGCAGCAACGTAGTTTGAATAATGCTGTGACAATGACAAAGGGCTCTGTCTCAGAAGGGATGATTCATTTTTGCCTGTTGTGAATGAGGAAAGCTCTGCTGAGGGAATTGCACTTATCTCCAAAGATGAGAAAGAGTTAATGTACTGAGAAAAAGGGAAGGGCAACTCAGATTGAGGAGAATCTTGTGGGCAATGATGTGACTGACCAGAGTGAGATATGAAAACAAAACACTGGGTTCACAAGTCATTCATGAAGCGTGTTAGGGAGTGGTAAGAGTTAATTCTGTATTGAAGAGGTCAGCAGTTATGAAAGGATGAAGTGTGATCTCTACAGAGTCTGAGTTATAGATTGTGGATATTATGTGTATAGGAAGAGAACAGGAGACCACTGAGTGACCAACTTCACATCTCACCTAGCATTCTGTTCCTGTCTTACTTAATCTAAAGTGGTTACTTTATATTGGAGGGAAGTCAATCAATAAAAATATAGTTCCTGAAATATTTTGATTGATGATCAAATTAAATATGCAGTTAGCAAATTCTCTATATGTATGTATGTATGTATGTATCTATCTATCTATTTCAACATACTTACGTGTCTAGTGCTCTTTTGCTGAGATTTGAGGATCATGCTATGAAGCCAGTCCTTAAGACTCTTACCTCCAACTAACCAGCAGCAAGCTGAAACTGGAGTTGTGTCTGAGATGTAGAGCCACCCCTATGAGTGAGAGTGCTAGGTCTGAGTTCAAGCCCCAGTACCACTCCCCCTCTTGGCCATTATCAGGATTTGAACTCTGAGTTTCATTCTTGCTTGGCCTGCTCCACTTTCAACCGCTTGAGGCCTGTCTCTAGCCTGGGTTTTTGCTGTCTAATTTTATAGATGGAGTCTTGGAAACTTTTCTGTCTGGGTTGCCTTGTAATCTCAGTCTTCTGGATCTCAGCTTTTTGAGTAGCTAGGGTTTTCTGCATGAGCCTACATTTAAAAAATAGTACTTTAAGTGTGTGACTATATACTTCAAAAGCCCAGAAAGATAGAGAAAGAGACATGCGAATGGTTTTACAGATACCTGTTGTCCAGAAAGTTGTAAAGAAAAGTCATTATAAACCCATATGGTGTCTGATTCTCAGATTCAAACTGAATTTAGAATTCATATGTATCTTCCGTGACCATTATAATTTGTCATAATGGATAAATAGTTAATACAAACTTAAGATAATACCACCTTTCACACTCTGGTATAGTTCCCTCTTTATTTTCTCAGTATTAATTAAGTTTCCATTCATAGGGAAGTAGTAAAGTTTCTGTAAGGAGACTGCTGTGATATCACAAATAGCTAATGAGTTCTTTCAAATTCATTTTTATCTGAATTCTTATTGGAATGCTTTCCAGTTGCACAGTAATCTCATTGGGTATTGGGCCATGGGAAAAACTAATACAAAGTAAACCTCTTATATCAAGCAAAGAATTTACTGAATTTAATTAGCTGTAGATCCCTGCCTATGCCTTTTATTTCTATAATTGTTCCTTGCTCTCAGCATCTCTTATAATTTTTGACATCATTACATACATGATACACTTAGCCTCTATGGATGTATTATTTAAGAATGATCTTAATTCCAAACTCATTCTGGGATAATCACAATCTATTTTATTATGTGCTGAAAACAAAAAGACCACCCCCAAATGCCTGTACAGTGTAGTTTAATTCTTTTCAGTCTTTTTCTCCTTAATTAGCGGGTTCAGATCCAGTATGCTCCTGCTTTTCAAAGGCACCTCATCTAACTCAAGTAAATGAGATGGCAGCTGTTTGGGGAACTTACCTAGAAGTCACGTGGCTTTATCATTTAGAAATACACTTACTGAAAAGCTGCCCTTTAGAATACCACCTACCACCAATGGGAACACATGCCTATTTTTATAGCAGACCTGACTTAGTAGAAGCAAGCTCATAATACATTTATGAACAGATACTATGCTGGAAACTTAACTGTGAAAAACTAGCAGGTGTCACCTGCTCTTAGTGTTGGGTGGGGCTGTATAATTTTTTCCATAAAAGCACAATTCTCCATCTATATTGTTTTGTTAGAGTAATATATGCTGATTTGGTTTTTTACTTTGTAGTTGACTCAGTGTCCCAGTTCTGTGAGCCCAGCTTAGCCTTGAGGAAATCAAGCTGTACTGGCTGTCCAGGTGGATTTTGAGTGGCTCTGGGTGTTCTCTGAAGGCAGTTGTAGGATTTCTAGTTGTTCTTTATATCTGATTCAGATAGACAGATAAATACAATGTCTCACTTGCTCTCAGGGATGTTTTCTGGGTTTCTTGAGATTTGGTAGAAGCAAAAGCTCAGGTTTTTGATAGCTGATGTTTGGTCAGCCAGGTCCACTCTGCACCTGTCTTCCTGATATCCACCATCAATGGATGACTTCTTCTGGACAGCTTCCGATAGCTCTCCTGCCTGGTCCTCATGAGGTTGGCTATTAGGAGTTTCAGAAAGCAGACAAGAAGAAGAAAGGGACAGTCTGGCTTTTATGTAGACTCCTATCCTTTTGTTAGGTCTTGGTGGGTGGGCAACAATTCCATTTCTCACATAAAGTCTGGGGCACACTGTCAGAGCCTTGACAGTCTCACCCAATTGTGAGCCATGATTGTCTCTTTCACCCTTGGGCTTAGGAGTGGCAGTGGCTTTCCACAGCCTAGTGTAGTTCTCTCCATTGTTGACTTCCTTCAACTCTACTAACCCTTGGGTAATATTTCTGTGGCATTTATTCCCTGGGATAATCCCTCAGGGCATCAAGCCAGGTACAATCCATTCTTCCTGAGTACAGCAGCATCTTTGGTTTGATTGTAAGTAGGAGTCATGGAGAAAGGTCAGATGTTAAGATGGTTCCTCTTTCATCAGGTTGTGTTATCAGAGAGGATGATGGCCTAGAAAATCTAGTCTGCCCATGCAGAGGGGAAGTAGAGACTATAGGTGACTCTTTTTCTCAAGACAAGCAGAACCAGTGAGGGTATATGATTATGGAGGCTGACAACTTCCCTGTGGTCCGCAGTCAGCAACCTGGACCTTGGTGAGAGCCACTGGTGTCATTCTAATGTGAGTCTGAAGGCAAAAGCAGGAAACCTGTTACTAGAGAAAGTCCAGTGGGAAGGCTGGAGGGATCCAGACCCAGAATATCAGTGCTTCAGTTGGAAACACAACAGAAGGACAAGAATAAGGAAAAACAAAGACAAGGAAAACAATGTTTCTAGTCCAAGGCAGGAAGGACACACAGCCTTTAAAATTTTTTCATGGGCCCTGAACTGACTGGACAAGTCTCACTGGCATGAGAGAATTCTGCTTTACTCAGTCTGCTGCTCTTTATCTCTTGCATAAACATCTTCATCAGGACACTTAGAATAATGTTTGACGTAATGTGTAGGTACCTTTCAGCCCAGTCAAATCAAGACAAAACTAACTGTCACAATGACCTCAAGAAAACCCCAGGTTAGCAAAGTGGACTCTTCTCCTCCAATCATAAGGTGAAGACTTATACCAACATCTTGGTGGGCATTTGAAATCTCACCTTCCTGAGCTTCTGCTGAGAAGCAGAATCCATCTGATTATAAACTGGTGAGACTTTAAGCAGATGACCCAGCAAAGCCCAGATTTATGATGCACAGAAACTGTAAAATAATATATATCTTTATCTAAGACACTGATGAGTAGATGGTGATTTGTATAATCATTATTACACAATAATTATTCCTAGCTCATAGGTTAATCACAAACAAGCAAAATGTTAGATATGATTCATGAGCCATGATTTGCTAACCTCTAGTTGGGCAAAGGAAATGATCATATACTTGATTTCTTTCCAGTGAATTGAAAGTGAGGGCAAGTACACAAAGCCCAAGTTGGATCAGAAAAATGCATTGAAAGGTTCTGCACACTAGTGAATTCCTAATTACCTATCTGGATGGAAAGGCCTTCGAAGGTCCCCGTCGATAAAAGTGCCACAAGACAGAGAAACCCTAAGTTCCTGTGTCTCAGTATGGAAGACGAGTACCAGGAAGAAAGGTGAGTTTGATTATTATATTAGTAAGAAGTGTGTGTGTGTGCACGCATGTGTTATGTTTGTATTCATTTTTCTTCCTCTTGTAGTTAGTCCCTGAGAGTAGAAAGTCAATTTATTCTATGTATCACAACGTTGAAGGTACCAAAGAGTAGTCTATTAGGTCTACACTTTTGGAAGAGAATGTCCAGAAGAGATTGTATTCTTTAGACACATTGGTAAAGGAAATTTTTCTCATTTCATCTGGTTCAAGTGTGGATTATAGGCTAAGCATAGGAAAGAGTTGATGGGGCTGAATTAGGACTCAAAAATGCACATCACGTTAGTGGAAAATCCATCCCTAAGGAACTTTGTTCCTTATTCCTGCTGATTTTGATGGCTACTTCGTTTTGCGACAGGAGGCGTCCTGGATGTTTGGATCCACGGGGGTGCAGAGCACAGCGTGGTCATATGTCCTCCCACCACGAACCTTCTTTGCACTGCACGCAGCTTTTTACCATTTCACATTTCTGAATCTACTCCGTCAACAGCTTCTAGAGAATGTGTGTACGCATACTGCTAGTGAGGACGCCAATCTTTAAAGCCACCTCCATCTCACTATTTTGTTTACTTTCTTTTTTTTATGTTTATGATTTCTCAAATAGTTCTACAAAGGCGTTTCATTTAAACAGGTCAGTTGATAAGTACAATGCTCCTTTATCCACACCCCTTCAGCCAATCTCATTATTTTAGACTCTTGGAAAGGCAGTTCCTTTTCAACCAAACTTTCTCTTGTCAGAATATTTGTGTTTGGATCAAAGCAATTGGAATATATCTCTGAACTTCTTCCTGAGAGTTGTCTCTGGCCTGTGAAGCAACATGATCTGGTGTTTTGCTGGTTTCTTCGATGCCCTTGGCTGTGCTACTGAAAATAGCATCCTATGAGAGATCTGAATCAATAGAAGAACAACAAGAAAAGGACACATTATTCTTCCACATGGAGTATTTCAGCATACCTCTATTTATAGTTAATTCATCAATATGAATGATAGCCTTAAGCTACCACATTGTCCTTAGTGTGAATCAATTTAGAGTCTTCAAAGGATTCAAATGCCCGGCATATTAAAGATCCATGTCTGCATTGCAGACTATTCGAATATGAATCAACAGAGACAAAACTTTCCTAAATAATTAATTATGAATTTTATTGTTAACGTAACTATATTTTGTTTCTATCTCTTAATCTCCGACGCTGTGTCTGTTTCTCTGTTTTTTTATTCCCAATTGTTTATCCCTTGTATGAACTCAAGGAATGGAGGCAGTGCTTGTCCAGTAACACTAGGTGGCAGCAGTAGGTTTTTAAGCCAATACATTTCTCCTTTTACCAATGGGAAGAAGTTACCATGGTTAAGAACCAATTTTCATTGAGAGATAACTAGATTTTCATTCTCTAGGATGGCAAGGATTTTCCTGTTAGCAGTTTTATCAACTAGGAAAGACATAGAAAAATACTACTCAAGGGCAAGGAAGCAATTTCTCTACATGAATAAGGATGGTCTGACCAGAGTCTTTAAAAATTGATTACAGCCTACACAAAATGAAGACTCTTCCTCTCATGGAAGATAAACTATTGCTTTAGGATAGTCAGTGATTCACAGAAGACTTGCATTTAAAGCATTGCTTGCACCACAGTACTTCCCAGTGCACAATTTGGAAGGAAGTGACTTGTCAACCTATGATTGATCCTTGAAAGGTAACTTGAACTTTTGTTGATTTATTTCCGGCATTGCTACTCCATTATTTTTAAGACTGTGGTGTAAATATCTTTTAACACAGAGAAACTTATTAATCTTTCTGGAAAGAACTAAATCATGTGTCAGTTTTTCAAGCAAGAAATAAAACAAGATTAACAAGAGAACTTCAGTTTGGCATGCTGGGTTAAGAAAGAAAGAACACATATGTACTGAGATTCTAACCAGGCTTCACTCAGTACTTACTCTGAATAATTGAAGCAAGATTGGAATGATTTTTGATAATAGACACTGGATGATAAAGATAGATCTGAATTGTAATTCTAGCTCTGCATCCCCAACATCATCTGTGCCTTTGAGTCAATAATACAACAAAACTAGAAAAATTGAATGGTTGGTTTCAACTATGTAAAGTACATGTATTGTTTTACATGACTTCTATATTGTGATGTTTTTCTTTTCTTCTTCTTTTTTTTGTTAGTTGTGGGACTTGTGTGCTGTCCTTCAGTCTCTTTGTGCTCAAGGCTAATACTCTACCACTTGAACAACAGCATCACTTCCAGATTTTCTTTTTTTGAGTGGTTAATTGTATATAAGAGTCTCATATGGACTTTTATGCCTGGGTTGGCTTCGAACCATGATCCCCAGATCTCAGCCTTCTGAATAGCTAGGATTACAGGCGTGAGCCACTGGTGCCTGGCTTTATGATATGGTTTTTTAATGAAAAATTTCATTTTTTTGTCCAGAGTTTAATTGATAATCATCATTGACAAAAAATGTGAAGAATGTGTGTGCGTGCGTGTGTGTGTGTGTGAGACGTGTGTACTTTTTGGATTAGTCCTGTTTTTAAATTCACAAAAGAAACAACATTGCTACATATATTTCTTTTTATGGAAAGTCAGAATGTGAATTCATCAATTTACTTGGCAAATAGCCCTTGAGAACACTGTTTATGTAAGTCATTGTATGATGTTGGAGCCACAGAGGGAAGTAGTAACAATTTAAAATTGGTTTTGTTTCAACAACAGAGGGGTATTTGCCTTATTCATTATTTCTTTCATCTCCCTGACTTTTAGAATGGAGAATGGACAGCATTAAATGTAACACACCATAGGAAACAATGTCACTAACATTATGGGTCAAGTGCAGGAAACTGGATGTTTTGGTTTTGCAAAAATGGAGAATCTTCCACAAGCCTGGACCGACACGTTGTTGAAATGAAACCTATTCATTGTTTATTGTACACGTCAAACTCCATATCATTCTCAGAATTTTTGGCCCAACTGTAGAGTATATTAGGCCTTTCTTTATTCAATAGACATTCAATTAGAAATACTTGCTGACATCGTGGTCAAATTAAGTCATTGCTATAAAATTATGGAGGTTGTGCTCTGGAAAATGATATGCTCAACAGTATCTCCGATGTTCCACACCATACTCTAAGAGCGTTATTAATTGTGTCTCACAGAATGATATAAATGCATATGATCAGCTTATGAATAAAGAAACTGTGGAGGTCAAAGAATGACAGGGGGTGAGTAAACCTGAGGCACTTTGTGCTACACATGACAGTGGGATAAGGACCCCCACCCCAGTCTCCTGCACTACCTAGGGGGAGCACGGACTGTGGAGCTGTGAGCAGCTGTGCTGTTGATGTAGGGGACCGCAGGGAGCTGCTCCCTGTTTCCTTGTTTTCTTTCTTTTGGTAAGTTAGTTCTTCTTTAGTAAGCTAAATTTTTATCAGCTTAGAGATCTAATGGAGTTGGTCTCTTGAAGTAAAGTGTGTCCTGTGGCCCTAAATCTCTGTGTGGTCAGAGACACCTAGTGAGCTTACCCTGGCAGTGTCACCATCTTGCTCCAAGTAATACAACCTTTTAGAAAGAGACTAATGGGGAGAAACTTCCCCCGATGTAGTAAGAGAGAGAATTAGGATCGAACCCTGGAACTCTCAGTTTGGAGCCGTATTTGATATTGTCCTCTCAGGTACATGGTCTTGGGGCTCAGTCTTCTGCTGTACAATCATGTGAGAACTCTGGACAAGCACAGAGCCCTTGCCAGCCTCAGCATTACTGTGTCTCTATAAGAAACCAATTTGCAAAATTCTTGCTGTAGTCTTCCCCGGCACTAAAAGTGGGAAGAATCTTTGAGGTTTAGTCAATATCAATTGCTTAAAAATAAACAGAGACCTCAATAGTTTTGGAGTACTGTTTTGTTACTTGAGAATGGGCCATAGAAGGATGTTTCTTTATTTTCTGTTTAAAAGACTCACATTCCATTTCCCTTCATTGGTTTATATCTTTTATTACTAATATTTCCAAAAGTCAATGGATCAATGTTGCCAAGGAAGGGTCTATTTCTCTCTCATTATTATCATCTCACAAAGAAATATAGATAGTTAACAATAGCATAAACAATTCCCATCAACAACTAATTTCACTCAATACTGCCTAGTTAAATGTGCTAGAAATGAAAGGGAACAGTTAAACAGATTAACAGAACACATATTACACAGTTGCAAAATTGCTGACATTATATGTGATTATCAAAGCAACAATAGAGTAAAGATTTGCTAATTAATGGACAGGTCTAAGCTCATGAGATACCAAGCCATTTGACCAATGATTTCTTTATTGGAGACCACATATTGGCTTTGGCTTTCATTGTCTGAGGAAACGCCATTCTTCATTGTCTCAATCAACAGCTGAATATCATTGGGGATGATCATTTAATTTCACATTTTATTAAAACACTTAATGCAGAGATAAGTTATAACTGAAGGCAAAGCATAGAGTCTGGTGAAGAAACTACTCTTCAGAGAAGAGTAATGAGGGAATTATCACATTAATCCATGAATAAAGACCCTTTAGAGATTTGCATGCCTCCAGTGGTTTCATTTTCTAAGAAATTGTGGAGTAAGAAGAGCTGCTCATACATTACTCATTGTTACACATTTCACATAGACATGGTAGGATTCTGTGAAGACACTACTTCCACACATGAAATGACACTTCATTTTAGCTGAGTTCCCCATGGCCTGCTCCATCAGTGCACACAGAGCCGTTGCTCTGCCAACAAGTAGATCCTGGACAAATGGAGACTCCCTGTTGTGCACATGGATATCCTCCAAACAGAACTTCTTCTCCTCCTCCTCCTTCTTCTCCCTCTCCCTCTCCCTCTCCCTCCTCCACTTCCCCTCCTTCTCTCTCCTCCTCCTACTTCTTCTTTTTGCCAGTCCTGAGGTTTGAACTCAGGACCTGGGCCCTGTCTGAGCCAATTTATGCTCAAGGCTAGCTCTCTACCACTCGAGCCACACTGTCACTTCTTGTTTTTTTTTTTCTGCATAGTTAATTGGAGATAAATGTCTCATGGACTTTCCTGCGTGGCTGGCTTTGACCCATGGTACTCAGATCTCAGCCTCCTGAGTAGCCAGGATTACAAGTGTGAGCCTGGCAAGAGCTCACTTTTCTTTTTCATAATTAAATCTAGTTGACAAATGCTGGCAGATCAAATGTGTGTTGTATACTTTTAAGGTTATTTATAAATGGCAGTGACCCAGCCCAGAATATCACTATCATGATCAGTTCTTTTGGAAATTTGAAAGGGAGTGTTGATCAGAAATAAGGCTCAGACTACTTCGCATAGATATGAGCTTGCCTCTGTGAGTCTTGCTCTAGTATCTCTGGCTTCAGAATCACTTGGACAGCTGATGAAGGAGTTGTAGTAGAGTGGAGCCGTGTTGGGTGAATAGATGAAGCTCTGTCTACATGGAGGACCATCTGGCCTTTCCTGGAGCTGATAGATGCTCCTGGCTGTCCCAGGTTTCTGTGCAGGATCCCTGTTATGAAGCCAACAGCTGATGGTTCTACATACAGAAGATGAAACATTCCATATGTGGATATTAAAAAAGGAGAGACTATGCAGAAACACATAGCAACTCTTTGAAGATTTAGGGATATGGTTGTAGGAATGCTTTAAATATCTTTCTAATAAGCTAGAATGTTGTCTCCTTAGTAACAAAAGATTTTGTATTTGCCAAAGTCAAATGCAATATGCAGTCCAGGCTAGAAACCAAATGATTCTTGTTGCTATTAAAATGATAACCAGGGAGTTCAAGGACTTGGGAGTCATTTAAAATGGCCTTGGAAAATCTGTTGAAAAAACTGCCTCAAACCATTTTCCCTGGTGGTTGTTCTTTTGTCACCCATGCTGTAATACACAGTATGTGATAAAATACATCCTGTATATTTATAGTGTGTCCAGAAAATGCCAAAGTGCTTAAGGCTCTGACATTGTTTTCATTAGAGATTAATACTCAAGGGAATGCAAATGCCAACTTTTCTAATTTTCTATAGGTGGAAAAATCTAAGTGATGCCAGCTTTCAAAAAACATTGTGTGCTATGAGACACTCTTGACCAGGTATTTGGGACCAGAATGAAGAAAGACATTTGGGAAAAATGCCAACAAATTCTTCTACCTCTCAATAGTAGAGATGTTTGTCATACTGGTCAAGATCTCAAAACTTGATTTTTCAATTAACCTTCACTTTCTTCAAGCTTCACCAAATCAGAGAAAATCAGAGACAGACAACCTGTATTGAAATAGTACAACCTTTTCACCCAGCAATATAGCTCATTCCTTTTGTCCAAATTCATTCATTCCCACTTCTCAGTCATTTATGTGTATCACAAGACAGGAGTTCCTTTATGTGTATTCTTTTTTTGGTGGGGGGTTCTTCATATTCAAGTGGCCACCACTAACATGCTGTTGAGAAGTACTGGGTACTGCCTGCCTTCATATTTGCCCTTTGCTTTTTCACATGAAAACCATTGCATAAAATCATAATGATATCCACTGAGGCTCTCTCCTTTTGTACCTTCCAGTTCTTCTTGAAAATGGATGTTATATGAATCCAATCCTGTGTTTTTTGCATCATCTCCTGATTGCCTGTGAAATAATCTCCTAGGTTTCACACTGATTGAAAGGCTTAGAGTTGTCAGCCATTCCAGATAGAAAGCCAGGTGACTTAGATAACTATGTGAAGGCTTACATTTATAAGTAATCATGGCTGGACACCCACTTGTCATTTTTCCTTCAGTACAGATGTCATGTTCTCTTTCTTCTCATGGAATACTAGAAGGACTATAGTCACTACTTTCATTCATGAAAGAAGCTGGGGATGCATAATCATATCTCCGTATCTGTATTACTTCTCTTATCTTTATTAAGCACTTAACTCTATTGTATGCCAGGTATCATGACAGGTGTTAGAAGAGCAAAGCAGAATAAGATGCATTCTAAAGTGAACAGAAGGTTCTGGTTTTACAGAAGGAGTCAGGCCAATAAGTATGTAAAACAGTGCAGAATGGTGACAGCTAGGATGATGGCAGCCTTGCAAGAGTTATTAGGAAACCATAACTGAGCTCCTACCTTAAACTGGGCAACTCAGGGAAGGGTTATGGAAAGGGAGAGCCCTGAATTAGGCCTTTTTTAGTGTAAGAAGTAAATCATAGGATGGATGTGGACTCAGAAGTAGTGATGAATGCAGAGAGGAAAGAGGGTTGGACTAATAAAAGGAAGGGAGAAGATTTTTTAGATGAAAGGAAGAGGCAAGGGACTTCATCAAAAGGTTGGAAACATGAAATTACTTTTGGCTGCCTGAAGAGAAGATTGCATACAGTGCCCAGGCCAGAAGTGCCATGGTGGGCTGGCCAGCAGAGGGCTGAAGGGGCACTCTTCAGGCTCCTGGCTGTAGATGTTGTATCTTATTGGAAAGTTAGGACGAATTGGTGAGGAATTTCACAGAGAGGAATATGTGATCTTTTTTTTGGTCTGTCGTGGGGTTTGAACTCTGGGCCTGGGCACTGTACCTGGGCTCTTAGCTTGAGGCTAGTGCTCTAACACTTTGCACCAAAGTGCCATTTTGGTATTTTGGTGGTTAATTAGAGATAAGAGGCTCAAGGACTTTGCTGATCAGGCTGGCTTTGAACCGAGATCCTCAGATCTCAGCCTCCTGAGTAGCTAGGAGTACAGGAGAGCACCACCAGCACCTGACTTGATCTTGTTTTTTTCTAAAGCAAGATAAAATAGATATTTTCCCCCAAGTGTAGTGGAATTTGGAAGTAGGGATGGGAATAGTGAAGGAATACTTAGATGATCTTTAAAAAAATCTTTAAGTAGTAGTACAAATGAGTTGCTATATAGTAAATAGAATGCATCTGATCTTTAAAGATAACTATACCTTTTCTTCTTTTCCTCTATTATATATTTATCAGCTTATGATATTCAATTTTACACATGCACATTTTATTTTTTTTTTATTATTTTTTTTTTTTTTGGCCAGTCCTGGGCCTTGGACTCAGGGCCTGAGCACTGTCCCTGGCTTCTTCCCGCTCAAGGCTAGCACTCTGCACTTGAGCCACAGCGCCGCTTCTGGCCATTTTCTGTATATGTGGTGCTGGGGAATCGAACCTAGGGCCTCGTGTATCCGAGGCAGGCACTCTTGCCACTAGGCTATATCCCCAGCCCGCACACATGCACATTTTAAAGAAAAGCATATTCAGTTTGTCCTTCATATTTTTTTCTGAATAATTGCTTAATTATTGTCAAAGTGATGTACAGAGGGGTTACAGTTTCATATGTAAGGCATTGGGTACATTTCTTGTACAATTTGTTATTTCCTCCCTCATTTCCCCCCCATCCCTCTTTCTGCCCTTCATATGTTTAAAGTATCATCCCTATCTCGCACGTGTAGGATAATGAAGTTTAAGCAAGAGATGCAAACTCATCTCAAGCTCATCCAGTCTTCTTAATAAAGTGATGGCTGTTGCACACCTAGGGAAATTGACTATGTGACCCAAACATGGCAGAACTGATTTTCATTTTCTATTCCACACTTTTCTAGGAAGGAACGGCTTTGAGCTACATTCACATCAGTTCAAGTAAGGCAATGGAAGATCAGATTGCATTGGTTTCCTGACCACAGTGCTGGGCTTACTCACTAGATCTAAATTCAAGTAGAAACATTTTTTCTTTATTCCTTAAATGGTACATAATAATGATATCTGCATTGAAAGAACCAGGTTAGAAGTGTGGACTTGTATAAGCAGTAAGTTGTCTATATAATATCATTCAATGCTAAACTATAACTTAGTGGTAGAGTGCTTGCTTAGCTTAAGTGAGGCCTTGAATTTGATAGCCTAGTACCATATCAAAGTAAAATAATAAAATGAAAAATAAGATTTTATTCAGTTACTGTCTTGCTTTATTGGTAAATCTAATTGCCTTGTTCAGTGTTCTCCTTTGAAAAAGGAGTAAGACCACGTTTCACCAACCCTCCCTTTTTTTTTCTATTAAGTAAACTGGTATGCATTTACTGTTTTGTTTTGTTTTTTTGTCAGTTGTGCGACTTGAACTCAGGGTCTGGGTGATGTTTCTAAGCCTCTTTTTGTTCAAGGCTAGTACTCTATCACTTGAGCCACAGCACCACTTCTGAGCTTTGAGTAGTTAATTGGAGATAAGAGTCTCCTTTCTGCCCAGGCTGGCTTCACACAGATCTCAGCCTCCCTAGTAGCTAGAATCATGGGTTTATTTATTGTTTTATTCCAGTTCTGTGTGTCAAAAGAAAAACTCAACAATGCATTTAAATACAGTGACAACCTCAGGCATGCAGTGCTTTCCACCCATGAGTCCCTCTTGATCTGTTGGTATCAGTTTATTTTGGAGGACTTGGCTTTTCTCCGTATGCATTAGCTTGATGAAACAATAATTGAAGTGCCCTTTCTTATTGATAAGGAAGCTCAACAAGTTTCTGGAGGACTGCAGTTACATGAACTCTCAGTATGACTGGGAAGAATGACTCTGGAAATCAGAATCTTTATTTATAAATTAAAAATTACAGGTCTAGGTATCTACTTACAAACTCTTCTAAATGTCTCTGTGGATATAAATGTGGAAATAATCACCATATTAATTGTCAGTTATCTCACAAAGAAAAAAATTAAAATATAGGCATTCAAGAGAATCAGTAACTTGTGATATATTTTTTCAGAGAAATAGTAAATATTGGGCTCAACGAATGGTTACTAACCATAAATCTCTACCTAGAAAAAAAAATCTCAAAAAACAAAGTTTGAACTGGAAAATTAACATAATCATACAAAATATAAAATACCATTTTAGTATACTAATACATTTACAACCTCATATAATGATTTCTGAAATAATTTATATACTACTGTATAGAGAAACATAATATACAATGTTGTAATATAATATATAACATAGATGTGATAAAATGGATAAACTTAAATGGACAACAGTCATAACTTTGAAGAAGATAGAGGAGGATGGAGAAATGAGACACTGGAGTTTTATGATATATCTACAACATTTTGTTATTCTTGTATATCTGTAATAAAAATATTGGATGAAGAAAACTTAATGGTAGGTGGGAACATGATATTATTCCATGATTGCTATCATTTTCACAGTGTTGGAGATGCAACCCGAGGCCTCATGCATGCTAAACGCATGATGTACTACTGACATTCTGTGAAATTGTAGCCTCACATGCTCCCCTTTACAATTTAAGTAAGTTTATGATGTTTCATAAGAAAAGAATCATGTTGAGCTACAAAAATTGATCTCTGGAGGTAACTACCAATATACTTCTTAAAAGACTTAAAAACCTGGTTCAACATTTCAGAAGACTACTCCTTTTTTTCTTATGCTTGCTAGTATGTTCTGGTGTTTTTCAATATCATGATACATTCTATTCTTAACACATCCTGTAGATAATAGAGTATTCTTCTGCATTTAAGGCTCTAATTAATTCTGTATCTAGAGATTTCAAAGTTTCAGCAGAAAATATCTTATATTCTTAAAAATATTACTAAAATTCATAAGCTGTTTACAAATGAGTTAGACTCCATCAAAACCAGTAAGTCAATATAAACAATTACATTTGTTTCATTCTAAGGTCCAACTCAAAATGTTAGGGGGTATATTTTCCAAAAGAAATCCCCACACTCTGGGTTTATATGGAGTTCTACAATTACTTTTTTCTGGCGTGGGAATAAGCCCGGGATTTGATTCCTCAACACCACATATATAGAATAAGACAGAAATGGTGCTGTGGCTCAAGTGGGAGAGTGCTAGCCTTGAGCAAAGAGAAGCCAGGGGCAGTGCTCAGGTCCGGAGTCCAAGCCCCAGGACAGGCAAAAGTAAAAAATAAAAAATAAAAAGAGGACAATTACTTTTTTCTTTTCTGTTCTTTACAAGAAAAGGGAAATAAATGAGAGAAATTAAGTAAACTTACAAAAATGAGAATATTTAATTGGAAGTACTACTATTATATATTTGTTAACCCATTTTATTCATTAAAATGGTGAAAACACAAATGAAAGCTTTCAAAGCTTTTGCTATCACGTCTCCCTAATGTCTTTTACCACTCAGCTGTGAATGTGTAGACTCTAATGACAAGAAAATGTTACCATGACCACATTTATTCATTCTGTTGTGTGTTTATTTGTTTGTTTGTGTGTGTATGCATGTGTGTGTGTATGTATTCATGGCTAGCACTCCACCACTTGAGCCACAGCTCCACTTTCAGCTTTTTATGGTTAATTGATGATAAGAACCTCACAGAGTTTCCTGACAAGTCTAGCTTTGAACCATGATCTTCAGGTCTCAGCCTACTGAGTAGCTAAGATTACAGGCATGAGCCATTAGTACTTGGACATTAATTCATTCTTGATGACCATATCCAAAAAGGTTTAAAGCAAGCCCTACACACTATTAAAACATTACAGAATTAAAAGCTTATAATTTTTCATAATTTGTTTGTGTCATAATTAATAGTTGATATGAATACATCATTAATTCAAGTTTCTTGCTCCTAAAATTTTAATTATTGCACAAATAAATATTTACATATACACACATATGCATATGTATATTACATGTTTATATGCATATATTTTAATTGCATATTAAGAAAATAAACAGTATGAAAACAAGTAACTCATGTTGAACTATTATATGGAAAATACAGGTCTAACTATCCTGTCCAGCAATGTCCACCGTGTGACAACTATTAAAAAATCCACAGTTATTTAAGACAGGAAATGAGATACTGTATATGGAAGCTCACATTCATTTTTAGAAAATGGGGAAAAATGTATGCATGAGCTTTTGAATTCTAGTTGTCTAGGACTAATAGAGAATACAGACTGCAAATTTATTTCATGAGGAGAAAAAAATTCAGTGATTTTCAAGACTTTACATTTTAGATGCATTGAAACTATTGATAGTTTGGCCCAAGGTTCACAAATTGTAGAATAGAATTAGTACTAGTTGTTCCTTCTCTGCCGCGAGATGAAGCATTCCTGGTTGATTCTGGGTTCCAAAATGCCTGCTAGTAGTTCTTAGAACATACACATGCTTAGAGATTTAGATGCAAAGATGAAAAATAGTCCTTTTGTCAGTTGACAGACTAAACAGATTGTGACTAGGTGTTTCTGATTGGTCACATGATCACATGATCATGTATCAATTTGATTGTCACATCTTGGTTCACTCACCATCTGTTTGAGCGCAGGCTAATATTAAGACCACTGATGCACACCAGAATGAGGGAGAAGTTGGGCCTCCAGGAGCAAACAGCAGAAAAATGCTGGATAAGGAAAACAAATTATGCATCTTCATCATCGCCATAATGTCATCCATCTACCTCCTCGTTATTTTTCAAAGCTTAGTCCTTATCATGCAGTCTTTGGCTAGGCTATTCTATTTCATTTACATAACTCATTCGGTTTCAGTCATTCAGCACTAACATTTGGCTAGATTTCTCACTTTAACCCTGTCTCCTGACTTACCAACCTAATTCTTCTGAGTTAAGTTGATTGCTTATGGCTTTTTGAAAACCTACGTTCAAACTGGTGCCCAGAAACTAGAGAGCATAAACCCTGGAGATGTGGGGAAGAAGATTCACAGAGCACTCCTGCATGCAGTGTTTTATGGGCACTAATTTGGATTCTCTATTTCCATACGTCCACATCCCCTACCCAAAACTAATTTATAACCCAATTATAATATACAATTTGGTAAAGTATCAAAAGCAATTTATACCAAAACATTATTTATTTATTTATATACATAATTTCTTATTATATTTGATTTTTATTGAATTTAATCAATGTTTTCTCCATTTAAGAAATAATTTAAAAATCTGGACTTACTAAAACTTATGTTGGAAAACCCAGACACAGCTGAAAAGAAGCTAGAGGTACCTCAGTTGTCAAATCTTGTGAGTGGTTAGTGGTTATGTGAGTTAAAATATTTAAAATCTTCTGCCCCTAAGTGTAGTGAAGTGACACTGGAAGACACAGGCAGATTTCATAATGGTCATGGAACAGGCAAGAGGTGGTCTAGAGCCAATTAAGAAATATATTCATCTTTTTTTCTTCTCTGCTTGCCCAGAGCTCCCTCTGTAGCTTGTTAAGGGATCTGCCCTCCCATTTTCATGACTATTTTAGCTATTCCTCCCTACTAGAACCAATTACATTGTCCAGTTCTAAGTGGATCTTGCATTCTGTGAGAGTTGGCAATCAAACCAGTGTAATGAAGTTAGATTACATATGGAAGTAGTATTTCCATCAGATAACACATTTAAATGTTAATGAGAGATTATTTTCTGGAGTCAATGAAATATTCCAGAATAAAAGTTTGAAGAAACTCCACTGACAATCATAGCTCTGGGAATGGAAGATTTGGTGGTTATATTTAATAGCATCTGTAAGCTAATTTGTCTGTGAGAGCATTAAGCTCAACCCAAGAAACACTATGTGTAAATGATCATTCCACATGAACTCTAAAAACTTTAGATCATCTATTATTGATCTATCATCTGTCAATGATGAACAAAAATGCAAATAATTTGTAATAAATGCAAAATGGTTATGAATTTAATGGGTCTTAATATAACCAAGTAGATTTCAGTTATTCTAAAATAGATGGGGCCCATGAAATCAGCAAGCTTATTTTTCTTACCATCTACTCAGAAAATAAACTGGAAATTCTGTGAACTTTGATAAGACTGGATTTTTTAATATACCATAATATCTTAGTGTAACTTCTGGTGCCTATAGTGTATATTATCATTACTGTCAATAGATCTGTGGACACAAACTTCTGAATCATCATTAAGGTAGTTGGTTTTTCCATTCCTCCTGTTAAGCCTCCCAAATATTCTGTATCACAAAACTATGAATGACATTTATGAAGTACAATATTTATAAATATATCTATATCTATATATTTAAGTAAATAAATATTAAGCATATTTATGAATAGATAAGTGATATATAATATATTATATAAATATATAAAAACCAATATAAAACATATATGTACACACACACACACATATGTCTCATTCTGGGCACCCAGAGGCTCACACCTGTAATAGATACTCAGAAGGCTGAGATTTGAGAATTGTTGTTCAAATCATGGTTCAAAGCAATGGATAGAAAAGCCATGAAACTCTCATCTCCTATTAACTACCAAAACACTGGCAGTGAAATTGTGGCTCAAGTGGTAGAGTGCTAACTTTGAGCACAGATATTCAGGGATAGTGCCTAGGCCTTTAGTTCAATCCCAGGAGTAGAGCGCGTGCACACACACACACATACACACACACACACACACACTATATATAGATAGATAGATAGATAGATAGATATAGATATAGATAAATCTTGCTATCTTGCATTATATTGCACAAGTGTAGAGGTATTTAACTGAACTTATTGTTGTCTGGATATTTATCCATGATTCAACCCTAATCACAAAGTATGCTGGTGAAAATTTGTCTTCAGAGCAAGCTTGTGTGGCAGGGACATCATTTCACAGGCACAGACTAACTTCCTTGAAAGCACTTTCAATATTTCCTCCTGTACTCTCATAGTGTAGGGGTTATTTACTACTTCAGTTTGAAAATGATGCCAATTTTATTCATCCTAGTCATAGACTGCATCTGAATATGAGATTTTCTTTTAGAATGAAAAAGAAAGCCAAATGGTTCTTTTAAATATTATGTTGGTAGCTAAGTCCATGTAAGTGTGCTGGCTATAGAAAAAATCAGTTGGGGCAGTTGCTTGCTGGCCACTAGACGAAATCTCCTTTCTGTAAATTCCCTCCATTCCACCATAGATCACAGCAGCAAGGGAAAAATGATGCAATGCACTGTCTGGGTGGCTTCAGTACAATGTGAGAATTCAGTGAGAGCCAAGACTATTCAGAGGAAGTAAAGCAGATGCCTGACTCCCATCCTGATCAATGTAATCCCTCATGTAGCTGACATTTAAATACAAAAAGGTAAGTAGCAAAACCACTCTGAAAAGAAAATGTGGGTGCTTTGATATATGATTCTGGGTGCAAAGATCATATGCATGTAAAAAAGGAAAGACTAATTAAAAAAAAAACATTAGATACAAGTACAAACCCCAAGTGAATATATTCACTTACACATGTACCAAACACAACACTTTCTGAATATTTAAAAGAGGTTTTTTTTTTTTTTAAGCAAAGGAAGTATAGGAAACCATTTATCATTGGTAACAGATAATAGAGCTGTATTTTCAACTATAAGCAGCTTTTGTGGGGTAATGTTAAGCAATGTGTGTATAACAATACAATGACTAATGGAAAAAATAATGAATTACTAGTAATGCAATTAAAAGCAAACACAAGAATGTTTACATAAAACTGACAATAGTAATTTTCACATCAACCTGACAAAGGCTACCCAACCTACTAAAATAAAACCTCAATTTTGCTGTGAAGAATACTTACTTTCATGCACCAGTATGTAACACACATCAAAACCTTAAATGTGGATATAATCTATAGTCCAGTGCTTCTGTGTCCATGAGCTTTTCCTAAGGAAGCATTAATAAATAAATGTCAACAAAGGCATATAAATGAATAATTTTGTAAAATTAAAAATGAATTGTGCAATGATACTTTTGGCACATTGCTTGTTATTTCGATCAATTTCAAGTTGCTAGTGATGAACTCAGTGGTAGGTACAGCACTAACCTGGCATGCCTGAAGACCTGGGTTAACCCCCAGTGCTACAAAACAACAACAAAAAGCCCACTGTTATTTAAAATTAACATTGAATTACTTATTTTCTATAGTTCTTTAAAGTTGTTTGGTACAGATTTGTTCCTGAGTACTTTCTGAAAATACTGACAAAAATGTCTACTGTCAAGCCTGAGAGGTGAAGCAGTTCCATTAATTCTCCCTATTTTGCAGATGAGGGGACTGAGGTGCAGAGCAGTGAGGGACAGGTTCAAGGATAGCCAGTGCAAGGTGGAGCTCATCCACTTAACCATGCCATATTCTATGCACTAGCTACCATCTGTTCAGACTTTTTTCCAGCTGGGATGTTTTAATTCCTTGGATCATGGTGCTCAATTTACGCCAACGGTGCATGATGTAATAGCCTACATTTCATCCCAGCATGCCTTCTGTCTGATCAAGAGTTGAATTTGTATGAAGAAAAAAATCTCCCTTGGAAGTATTCCACCATAAAAGCCATTTTGGAGATGTGTAGACACCACCTTTACATCATCCTGCACATTGCTTGTTAAACATAAATCTCTTCTGAGAATGATTTCTCTGCTATATATATAAGAAATAGTCCATCTCAGTATACTGACTGTATATTTATTTATACTTGGCTCCCATCCTCTACGCTTTGAGAGCTACCTTATTTATGCTCAAAGATAAATAATTTGAGCAACGTCAGATTGTTGTGTACATGTTTGGCCAATGAGTTCTAGAGTCACTTTTCTTAGACAACACCATTCTAATGTGCTGCTCAGAAAGGGATGTTTGGCAATATGTATTAATTGTTTTACTTTGACCTCAATTTCTGCTGTGTGTTTTCTTCTACCAAGACTTTAGGAACACCAAAATCTGACAAAACATGAGCAAAATGACAGGGCTATCCTTATCCTAAAGAAAGGAAAATAATTATTATCCCTTAGCATGATAAAAATGCAAGGATATGTCTGAGGCTGGGGCCTGCCATAAAGCATAGATCCAGGGAGAGAAATCAGATAGTAAAGACAAAGGAACTGACAGTAATTGGTTCATCTGGTGAAGAATATTATAAGCAATACTACAACCCATTGAAGGTCAACAAAAATTAGATGGATGGTGAGGGTTAGGATTCTGGCTTCAGGGAAATCAAGAGGGAAAGGTAAAGTGGTCCTCAATATCTGATGACTAAAGCACATACTGGTCCCATTATTCTTACATTCCCAGTTTCCATGTCCCCTAACTTATATCAACCCTGTCCCCTATTGCCAGCATTCTATGGAGTTTTTTGATACTGAGAAGGGAAAATATTTTCATTAATTCTGGGGCTCAGGTTCACACCTGGACAACCATCCACCTATTTTAGTCTTCCCAATATAAAGGATGACAGATGCAAACCCTAACACTCATATACTTCTGTTGAGATAGTTTTGTGGACCTTCCTGTTTGGGCTGGCCTAGAACTTCCATAATCCTGTTCTCAGCCTCCCATGAAGTTAAGGAAACAAGTATGTACTACTGTGCCCAAATATGAGATGAAAAGGGATTCTGAACTTTTTACTCAGGTTAGCTTTGAACTGTAAATTTTCCTTTCACAGCTACCCAATTAACTAGGATTGAAGGCATGAGACACTAGCACCAGGGTTCATATTAATTTATTACCATTACCAATGATTACATGCTGTACATAATTGGATATTTTTTCTTTTAAGTGATTGGCAGTGCAGTAGGTTTATTTCCACAAGCATCACTACACACATGGACAATGTTATGATGTCATGTCAACTGTGTAATGAAGACAAAAACTTTCTATCACTTAGTGATGTCACAGTTGACATGACATCATAACATTGTCCATGTGTGTAGTGATGCTATCACTAAGTGATAGAAAGTTTTTGTCTTCATTATAATCTTACAGAATCTTCCTCCTAAAATGTTTCATTGCTCAGTGAACTATCATGATAGTGAGTATTACTGAGTACTTTTTCTGTTTTCTAGAGTTATGACTACAGGCTGTTATTAAGGAGTAAATTTATATTTTATTCCATTACCAATAAGGGTAATGTGAAATTGGAATTACTAATGTTTTTAAATCAAGATTAACAAATGTGGTTATTCAATCTATGTGAAAAGACAAAACAAAGCATTTTGTACACACCTGAAATAGTGCAGACTTGTAGGGCAAACAATATACTGAGGTATTGTGTAGCGCTTATTGTGATTGTAATGCTCACTTTTCTTCAATGGTATTTTGAATGAGTGGAATGTTGATACAAGAATAATGATATTTCTCAAGGCAATTTTATGCACACGTGATAAAATTCAAGCAGGAACACCCAACAAGTCTTTCAAAAATAGAAGTTACAAATTTCCATCAATAAAATCATTGTGTTTCCAAAGGACAAAAAGACAAACTGTTCCAAAAGTAATACTTACAAAACCATTTGGTGTAAACCAACTGCACAACTGGGAGGAGAGGGAAAAGGGGAGGGGGTGGGGGAAAATGAGGGAAGTGGTAACAACTTGAACAAGAAATGTACCCACTGCCTTACATATGAATCTGTAACCCCTCTGTACCACACTTTGACAATAAAGAAAAAAGTTTAGTAAAGAAAAAAACATTGCATTTCCACTAAAAGTACAAATATCAACATACAAACAAGATTTCTAAGAATTATTTTTTTAATTTTAATATGATATATAATTATTTTTCTTAAAAAGAAAATATTATGTATATTTTCTCTCCTCTTTTCTCTTTTCATCAATAGACAATCAGAATATATTCATTTAAAAACATTGATAGGCACTGCCCTTTGCTATATAGTCACATCCGTATTGCTATGGGATTTTTGTTTACTAATAGACTTATTACTTTTCAATTTTCCATGATTAACTCATTACCACTTTATTTTTGTTGAGTGCTTATTTTTAAGTAATAATTTCTTTCTGATAACTTTATCAGCTAATAATTTACATTAAAATAATAAGGCTTGGCATTTAAAATTACAAATGTGCATGATACTGTGATGTATTTTCAATTTGTATCTGAAATTTATTAAATATTTAGCTTCTCATAGGTTATATTTTGTAAAATCTTATCTTCTATATGCATGTGTTAAATACCAGTAAGTCAATAATATATACAATAACTGACAAAACATCTTTGTGAATTTTCTCCACAGACTGAATTAACTAATAAAGAATTGGGGCATTTTATTGCATGTCAGAAAGATTTTGCACCTCAGAGAGATTTTACATATGGTTTTTTCCAAACTGAAATATTCCACTCTCACATCCATTTGTTTCAGGATCCCATATTACTTAATCTTCTTCTAATCACTTCCAATGAAAGAATTTAGCAGGGTATTAGTACCTCATGCCTTCGAACTTACCTACTCAGAATGCTGAGTAAGATCTGAGGATTGCAGTTCAAACCTAGCCTAGGCATGAGAAAGTCCATGAGAATATATCTCTAATTAACCACAAAAGGGCCCAAAGCGGAATAGCAGCTCAAATAACACAGCACTAGCCTTTAGCAGAAAAGCGCAGAGACAGTGACCAGGTCCTGAGTTCAAGCCCCAGGACTGGCAAACACATACATACAAAGTGAACTTATTTATTTTATTGTTATTATTGATATTATTATCTTCCTTTGAAGAAATAGAATCTCTTTGAATGGGAACTTTTTCTGTGTGTCCTCAATGGTAGAAATGTACCTTTCATACATCATGGCAGGAAGTGAGACACTATCTCAAAATAACCAACACAAGTCTGGCACTAGTGGCTCTTACTTGTAAATCTTAGCTGCATAAGAAGCTAAGACACAGAAAAGGCCATAGACTCTGTCTCTAAAATAATCATCACAAAAGAACTCCAAAGTCTAAGGTGGAAGCATGACCCAAGTGGTAAAGTACTTGCCCAGTAATCCTTGAGTCCAAACACCACCACTACCAAAAGAAAACAAAAAGAAAGAAAAGAAAAGAAAAGGAAAGGAAACAAAGGAAGGAAGGAAAGAAGGAAAGAAGGAAGGAAGGAAGGAAGGAAGGAAGGAAGGAAGGAAGGAAGGAAAGAAGGAAGGAAGAAACAATGGAAGGAAGGAAAGAAGGAAGATGGCTGGCATAAAAGAGTTGATTTAATAAGCATTTATTCAATGAATATTATAATAATTATATTGAATAACTGCTTAGTCAAGTTTCTCTTATGTAATAATAATATGTTTATTACTTAAATTATAAGAGTAGGGATTATTGGTATTGATGCTTAATATGTGTATCTTTGTACACAAAATTATTTTAAAATTTGGCATTATTTAAAATGACTAGGCCAAGAGTAACAAGTATGTGGAAATGACTTAAGAAATCCAGTTCAAAATGGTTCTCTGCAGACTGAATTAATTTACATTTCTACCAGTGGTTGATTCTCACTTTTCTGTTTGGCTTTTCAAACATACGTTCATAGGCTTTAATCATATTGGTCTGTTCCATCTTCATTCTTATCAAATGAGAGTTTAGTATTAGAGCTGTTTTCTTCTACTGTAAGTTACAAAAGAGATAGGAGAGAGAAATTTGAGAAAACAGCTTAAATTATCATTGCTATTTCTCTAAGAGTTATCCATAAAATTTGCCATAGCACATGATCTTATAATTCAGAAGCAAAATTTACTGAAAACATTATCATTGTTTGCAAATACAGTACATTGTTGCAACTATTGGTATGAGCAAACAATACAAGATGCCTAATGAGTTATACAATAACATTTTGAATTCTGTCACTATACATAAGTTTATTTGAATATATTTATCATTTTACCCAGTGGCTTATCAAAATATGTATGTTAGTATGACCGTGGTGGCAAAGTTATTCTTTTTCTTTCTCTTCTAAAGTTCATACCGTGTGTGTGTGTGTGTGTGTGTGTGTGTATGTCTGTCTGTCTGTCTAATTAATGTGGAGTGTTATGTGCACATCTTTAGCTCTTTAGCACCTTTAGCTCTGTAGGCTTTTATCCAAGACATTTGATAATAATTACTGCATAAATAAATTCATAACACTAGGCAGCTAGAAGCAGTCTAATTGCAACAATTAATTTGTAGACTTACCTAATTAAATCTCCCTAGCCAGAATGTGTTTTTTGCATACATCAAAGTTTACAAAAGAGAAATAAGAGAGCAGAATAAAAAGTGACATCGTGCCTAATAGAGTCCCCAGAGGAACTCTAAGGTTAAAATAAAAATCTATCAGTGCTGAACAAGAAAATATGCAGTTCAGCTGCAATGATAGATGACTCTACTAACCTTCATGCAAAGCGATCCTGACACATATTATTACTGAAATCGAAATGAGCATATCTTTGTCTACGTTATTGCTTTTTTATAAAGTGGATGAAATGGTCTGGGAGTCAAGAAACTCTTTTATATTGTACTTCAGAACATTAAAATGATCCTGATCTCTTTTTTCCTCTTGATTTGATAGCTACTTGTTTATCTGTGTCCTGCCTTCATGTAATACTTGAGTAATGACAGAAGTACTCACCGAGGATAGAAAACTGCACAGCATGCACCTTTGGTAGAACAAAAATGCTCTCCCTGTCACTGGGAGTCACGGGCAAATTTAAATTTCTCAACCTTTTATGCAGCCTAGACAAGAACAAATGGCAATTACAGCTTACTATTTTTAAAGAGAAAGGAAAACAATAATGCTGGCTAAACAGAAAGAGCAGAGTAACTGAAAATTATCTCCTGTTTCCTTTTCTTTGAGTTCATTTCATAAAATATTATTTTATATGATCATATTGCTTGTTTGTATTTGGGAGGCTAAGGAGGGCCACAGAAATGGTGAAACAAAGGGTGAACAAATACAACAGTGATACTCACTGGGCAGTATGTGAACAATGAACTGTACATCTTGTGGGTGGGGCTGGGAAGGGAATAGCTGAGAGAGGGCTAGGGAAGGGGAGGCATGGTTAGAAAAGAAGTGTACTCATTATCTGATCTTTGTAATGGTAAACCCTCTGTATATTTTCGAATATTTTTGAAAAAATTTCACTTTGCATTGTTAATAAAAAGTTAAAATATAAAAATAAAAAAGGCAAGAGCACAGGACAGTTTACCTGAGGAATATTATTATACAGTATATACATACATTTCTCCTTTGTCTTTTTCTTCTCACCATCTCCCTTAGTGGCTGACTCTTTTGACCTTATTGGAATTTATTAGCATATAATGAACTCTCATTTTCTGTTTTTTTTTTTTTGTTTTGATTTGTTTTTAGAGCTACCGGGTGTACACCTCACTGTCCTGCTAAACTGGAGTGCCTGCCCAGGCTGACCCCTCTGTCTGACCCCCTCCCCCTTTCCACTTATCTGCCTCCCTCTCTAGAGAAGGCCCTTGCTCTTGACTTGTCCAGCTCTTTCAGGAGCGCCTAAGGCATTCTAAGGAGGAGAGGCTGCCTATCAGAGATCCCCATTTTCATCTGTGTTCTGCCAGAGGGAAGAAGAATAGATTTTATTTGGACAGTGAACTATGGACTGCTGATCATAGCTCTTTAGCCTTTTATACATGCACAGCTTTTGCATCTGAGGAGTGCAAATACATTTTCCTAATAAAATGCAGTCTACATTCACGTAAGAAGGAGTTCAAAAATTATCAAGAAAATGTTGCAGAATTATTGTGGGCGATAAAGCCTTACTGTAAGTCCTGTGGAAAGCCTTTATCCTAATCCAGTCTGAGAAGTATAAGTAGGAGAGGGAGGCAGATGAGATAGAATACAGGCACAAATTTCCTTACATATGTATCATGCAAATATATATCATTTAATTGCAAATAGAGGATTAGATAATAGCAAGAAATGATTTGGAAGCTGTGTCTGGATGCAGTATGTAATTGCCCATCTTAATAGTGGGGTCTCTTTCTCCATTTTACTGAAAACATAGATTCTTTATTGTTTTATGTTGACCTGAATTCGATAAGTGGACCTTTCTTGTAACAGACATTTCAGTTTCAAATAATAATTTCTATAGTTTTTTGAGAGCAGATATGTTTTAATAATAAATTTGTTGGTTTTATATCTTTTATGGGTAGATATCATTTTCTTTTATAGTTTTCTCTATTTTTGAAACAATAAGAGGCTTTTACATGACAAATAAAACACTTCTTTTATCTTAAGATTCTTTCTGTTTTGTCAAGGAAAACCCAATGAAAGAGTCTTATATTGAGTTCCATTTGCGTTCATGTTTCAGAAAAGTAATAATAGCAGTGGACTTAGGGGAGGAGAGAAGGTAAAGGAAATAAAAGAGAGAAAAAAGCCCAGAAAATATCTTAATAAATTCTCATTCAGAATGTTAGTTTGACTATACAATTTTATTTTACAGTGAATTCCTGGGATTTTTGTTCTCAGATTTAAACTCAGGTATAATGACTAATCAAGTAAAATAGAAATGATCTTTGAAGCTTTAATATAACAGGTTATTACCACCCTGTCTTTTAGTAAAATAGGAGCTTTCAATTCCTCTACCTAGGAGCTGTAATTTAATTTATATATTTGACTCTGATAAATTTGACTTTGAAATGTGTCTTCCACAAGAAGGGTCTACATATAGAATTCAGGTCAACATAAAATAAAAGCAAATTGTATCTTCTTCTAGGAATTAATTTAGAAACTCTTACAGCAATAAGATAAAAGAAAGATAATGAAGTTTTAGCAATGGGATTAACCCTCCCTTTCTGACCTCTTTTGTAACTCTCCATTTTGGCTTCTGTGACTCTACCTCCTTTTATATGCTGACTCACAATAATGATAGGCTGCTTTAAAAGAAAAAAATTAAATCCCTTCAAGTCTCTATCTCAGTTCCCTTTCCCTCTTGTTTTATCCCATTGCCTTACTTAGTGAAGTTTCTGAATTCACAGCATGTACAATACCTGACACTATTAGAAAGGCAAATGTCAGGCCCTACTCATAATTCCAAGTTTCTGTTTATTAAATCAAAATCTCTGCATGTGGAGGCTGGTAACAGTTTATGTTTTAGCACACCTTCCAGGTGATTTTGCATGTACATTCAGGTTTTGAGGACCTCAGCTTTCTTCTGAGGCTTTCTGAGCCTTCATCACAGGTTTCAAGTGCAAAGGACAGGCACTGTGCAGGAAATGTTAACTTCCCTGGTAAGTCTTAAAAGGTGATGATTCTGTCTTGTTTGCTAAAACTTCTAAATGAGTAGTCTCATTTCACTGAGTAAGGAAGCTGGTCACAGAAAGAGCTTGTGAGAAAGCTTTCTGATGTGATTGGCAATTCTAGCCCTTCCTAGTTAGGCATCTGACATGTGAATGCATCAACGAACTTTTGTAGACTTATTGTCAAGTTATCTTCTTGTCTTCACATCTTTCCAGCTATGGCTTGAATGATAATGGAATCAAGCCTTTTCTGCTATGCCTTTCCTGTATTTTTCTTTACTTTTTCTTTTTCTCTCCTCTTTTATTTGGTCATACTTGGGGTTGAACTCTGGGCTTTGTGTTTGCCATGCAAGGTGTCCCTCAAAGATACACATATTAATGGTTTAGGGGCCAAGCCAACTCCACTGGGACGTGATAGAAGCTTTAAGGGATGGGGCCTAGTGGGAGGTTTTTAAATCAATGGAAGAATATCCTTTAAGTGTTTTGTGGACCTGGCCTTTCCCACTTTCTCTTTTGCTTCCTGACCTTAATGAGTAGTTTTGCTTTTCTTTTCACTCACCATCAGTCTCCATTACATACAACCTTGCCAAAAGCTCAAAGCAATGAAGCCAACTGACCATGGATCTGAGCCAAAATAGTGTATTTTCCCTCTTTCTCCATCCCTAAACATTATATGTTCTATCAGTACTGAATAATTTCCTTCATAGCACATTTGCTTGTTTATAATTTACATGTTGACTGCTAGCTGTCATGATATTTGTGAAGTTTTCCTCATCATAACCCCAACTGTTAGTGTAGTGCCTAGCACATAGTAAGCAGTCTAAACTATCTGTAAGGTATTATTATTTACCCACAGGAAAATGGAAGCAGTACTATCCTTTAAGTCTAAACATACTGGACCTAAAATAGAGATATTTGAGGTTCAGCTCTACTGTCTTAGTCATGGATCTTAATTCTCAGAATCTTGTCTTTTCTCCATTTAAAAATGATGTATCATTGAGTCTTCTGGGTCTCACGTCTGTAGAAAGGACAATAAGAAAAAGTGGAGTTTTAGCATGTGGTAGGCAGGATGAAATTTTCTTTCCTGTTGACACTTTAATACTCTGTGTGTGTGTGTGTGTGTGTGTGGTGTGTAAGAGAAAGTTTTAAAAATAAAGAATCACTGGCAATTTTAGGATAGCTCTATCTGTACTACTTTAATATGAAAAAAGAGAACAAATTTTGAGACTAGAGGTCAGGTCAATTGGCTTTTCTATTACCCCTTAGTTTTCCATCTTTTTTACTTTTCTTTTCAATTTCATTTCATTTCTTTTCTTTCCTTTTCATCTGTCTACCAACCTACCTATCATTTATATTCATTTATCATCCATCTATCTATTGGTGGTATTAGACTTTGAACTCAGGGCTTCATATTTAAGCAAGTGTTCTGTCATTTAAGCTATGTCCCTGCCATTTTTGTTATTATATAGACAATCTTGCAGTTTGGGTGTGTTGGCCTTGGAATGCAATCCTCCTCTCTACACCTCCCAAGTAAGTAACCGTCCTTACAGACATGAAGCACCATGTCCAGCATTTTTATTGAGATTATCTTTTTTCTGTTTTGTCAAGATTGGCTCTGAGTCTGATCTCTACTTTCCAAGTAGTTGGTAACCATTTATTTTCCAATGAAAACAATAATTATTTATTTTGCATTAATTTCGGCCCTATGCCTATATGATTCTTCATTCTTTTTTCTTTTTAACCTAAGTGTCTTGGCAGACTTGCCTCTCTACAATACCATTATTATTTTCACAACTAGCATCTTTGTAGAATGAGGAAATTATGTTGTTTACTACAAAAAATCTATTTGCAGAAATTATTGGCAAACATGAGAGTCTATCATAAATCTACTACCACAGCAAATGGGTTTATATGGTGGGTTTAATCTATTTTTTTAAGTAACAGCATTAGACAGTAGGTCCCTTGGGAGAGAAGCTCTTCATAGGGACATAGTAATCATGTTTTAACAGTGCCAATTTGTAACTTTATCTTTGTAAAGTTGTATACACTAAACTCAAATGTGACAAATCAAACAAAGATGCAATTTGCTAACTGTATGTGCTTCTTGTGAGAAAAAAAAGAAGAGACGTTATTAATTCTAAGGTGACTGACAGCAATTATTACAAGATGTATAAAGGGAAATGTGCACAGGGTTTTTGAAAACATTAGCATAATACCATGACATGGATTCTCCATTAAATATCCTCAAATAAGCCAGGGCCTCGTGGTTCATACTTACAATCCTAAATCTTTTGAAGCCTGAAATCTAAGGACCACAGTTAAAGTCAGCCTTCTCAGGTAAATCTAAAAGACTATTAGCCTAATGAAACAGCAATAAGACAGAAGTAGAGATGGGGCTTTGTGGCAGAGAACCAGCCATGAGAGAAAACCCTAACAAGAGAATAAACTCTGGACTCCAAACCCTCTCACAAATACACACACACACACACACACACACACACACACACACACACCACACACAGAAATATCCTCAAACTTTCTCAATAAACAGGCTTTATGTCTATGACTTCTGTATATGCAGGTTTAACAAACCAACATTTCAAAACTTTCCCCTGTTCCGAACCTGTATAGACTTTTTTCCTGCCACTGTCCCCAAAGAATGTGATACAACAGCAATTTTATTGAAATTTGTTTTGTATTTGGCATAATATGAGGCATACAGTACAGGGAAGGAGATGTGAATGTTCTGTGAAAACTAACTACCAGTGTACATGAGGACCTGAATGGCTGAGGATCTGTGGGGAGTCCTAGACCCCTGGACCCCAGCCCGCTGCAGAGTTTGGAGGAAGCCTCATTGTATTCTAATACAGCAAAATAGGTCAGATTTGTTTTTAATTGAAGTACTTTTTTTCTAAAAATTTATATGACTATTTCCTCTGTTTCATCCTCACAGCATCAGCAAACTCACAAATTTAAACACATTGTTCTTGAGGAAACAGCCATCCCGAAATTCTTGCCATGAAAACGGACAGGGACTGTCAAGGGAGTTCTAGTACCCAGCTACCATTTCCTTGCCTGGGGATAATAAGTGAGGAAGTAATTTCTTAGCTCATCTGCAGGGAAGAAAAGAAGCAGAGAGTGGGCTTGCCAGGCCAGCCTGAAGGGCTTACCTCTCCTGAAGATTAGGTAAAAATACGACCCCTGAGGCTTTACTGGGATTATGCTTGCAGTAAGTCTTGCTATTAAATGAGCAAACACATGGTGCACATAAAATCTATGAAGTTATAGAGATGAGGGTGTCTTTTCCCCCCAATCAACAAGTAAGTTTATCAATACAATGCATCTTGATCAACATCACCCCTTTCATCATTCTCCCTCATCTTTTCCAACTCTACCCACCCATCCCCTCAATGTTCCTGGTTTCATTTTCACATATTCTGGATATTCTGGATACCCTGGATATTCTGACTTGCGTCTCCCACTCTTCCTTTCTTCATTCACTGACCATCTTCCCTTTGACTCACTCCCCAGAACCTTGTTGCCACTTCTTGGTGTTCATTTTGTTAGACTGTCAGTTCAAAGGAAATTCTCAGGAGACTTATTTCCAGGTGCCTTTCTCTTTCAGGAAAGGATGCTGAGACATCTGTGCTCTTGAGGACGTGTCTAGCAGGAGTCCACTTGATTGCTAGAGCCCTAAGCCACATTTAAAACCATTTTAGGGTACAGAAGAAGAAGGTTCCTGGATATACATTATGCCACCTCCCTGTGAGTGAATGTCTGGGTTCTGGGTTTATTATCTCCAGCCTTGCCTTCAATATGAACTACTGCAGTGGACTTTTTCTGCATCATCAATTCTGACTGAAGTTTCAGTGCAGCAGGCTTGGCCAGGCTATAACCCAGGGAAATAGACATTTCTCTGCATAATCAGTGAGGTAGCTATACAAAGCCAGATAGGTTCTTGGGATATTAATCCAAGATCTATTACATGTGATAAAAGGATCATTGTGAAAGTACTTTTCCATCAATCAGGAGATGAGGGGGAATAATTATAGGAGAGATGAAAGCACACAGTTTTGAAGCTCCTGTAATACTGGATTGGAAGAAGGGAAAAAGGTAATGCATTTGATACTCAGCCACTTTGCCCCTCCAAGAGTCTTCTGAGGTAAACCACTAGCTAATTGTCCCATTTCAGCAGTTGCACCTTCAGGCTGCATGTGGATGTTAATGTTTCCTTTATTTAAAAAACTCTTTAGATGTTTGCAAACTGGAGGCATCTTGTTTTCTCTTTTTTACAAGCAGCTTTTTGACTGCAAGGATGCATAATATTTATTAATTCTATCTTCTCTGTTCTGATACATTAGAAGCCTGAATATCTGCTCCTCTTTCCTTTTAAATGCAAAGAACTAAAATTGAAAAAGAAATCTTTCATCTTACTACCTTTCCTTTAAAGGTGAGTGCTGGTCTTGAACTAGTTTTTCTGCCACTCATAACTTCTGTAGAGTCGTTGAGTAGGTTTTCTTACAAAATAAGGCAATGCATTTTGCTTTTAGAGAATAAAGAAGGATTTCTTAAAATACCATTCATCATCAAGTAGATTTCCATTAGCAGGATGATCAATTTCATTAAAAGGCATGAATACCTCTATTATAAGGCTAGAAACACTCTTTCTCCTTTCAAAAACATGTTGAAAATAATTTGATGTCAATTTCCATGGCGACAGAAAAGAAGAACATCACTTAGAACCTTTAACAAGGACATGGATTTCTGAGTCACTGTGAAAAAGTGAAATTAGTCCCTTTGTGTCAAGAGTTCTCTGGATTTGATGTTATTATTGTTTTATTACCTGAGAAGAAAAAATGAATTTATGAAAAAGAAAAATTATGAATTATACTTTCTTTATATCATCCTGGTCAACCAATTATTTTATGAGATAATGATTTAAAAGAAGAAGCCTAATTTTGTATTTGTGAATATTTTAAATAAATGAGCTCTTTGTGGATGGAAAGGGTCATATATAAAATATCAATTACCAGGTGCTCTTTTGCTTTGCCAAATGCTACCTCACAGGCTTTAAAATTTTTTATAGGTAGAGAAACTGTTTTATTGATGTTCCTTTATGGTTTTGTTCTATACTCCCACTGTTTGTCCCTACTTGGTATTCCAAGTTAATGAACATATTCAGTATTATTAGTGGCACTATAATTTGCAAGGAATGTCATTAAATTCATTTGTCTTCTCTGAGTTCTAGGAGTGTCCAACAAGTTTCAGGAGGTAGACTCCCAGTCTTGGTAGGCCCAGGATTTCCACATAGAGATATCAAAATAATTGGTCACAAATAAATTCACATGAAGGATTCATTGTATAGTTTACCTTCCTGAACATAACGATCACAAATAATACTCCTCCACTATATCAAAACAAGTCTCAATTTGCTACATATTCACACATAGCCACAGACACTGACAGACAAACATACACATACACACACACACACACACACAAACAAAACAAAACCCCTCATGCAGACCTTAACACTTGTAAGCCTCGTGTTTCTAAGACATTTTCTCCCACCCTATTCCTGCTCAATTTCTCTTTTGTTATCTGATACTATATCTTACCTTCCTATATCTTATACCAAATTCTATTAAAATGGCTTCTTGCTAAAGTCAGACCTTTTTCTATTCTGCAGAAATGACTTAGTACTCCTTCCCATAATGCTCTTTTTGGCATATATGTTTGAGGAATTTTAACCTCTCACTCTCCTCCTTCAAAGGTTTTGCTCAGCCAGCCAACAGATCTTCCTTACCTTAACTGCAGGAATAGAAAAGACTTCTTACCTTTAAATTTTCTAACTTGGGCATGATTCAGAGATGACTGCAAAATTAGAGAGGAATGACATTGTTGTGGTCACTTCTTGCTCTGGGATTTACTTCCACTTAATTAACCTACTTAATGGATCATGTTATTTCCACAAGCAGCTTTTCTGTTCTTTGATATGATGTACAGAATGTAGATGAACCTGGATCTTTTACTGACTCACACAAATACACATACACACAGAGAGACACACACAGACACAAGGTATTTGCTAAAGACACAAAAGACAGAGGAAGTTTGCACTGCAGAAATTGAAACATTACAAGATGTATATCAAATACTCTTCTTAAAAGTCTTTTATTTATTTTTTATTTTTTAGTCTTAATCCTTGAGCTTGAATTTAAGTTTTGGGCAATATCCCTGAGCCTTTATTCTCAAAGCAAGTGCTCTACCACTTGAACCAGAGGTCCAGTTCTGGCTTTTTGGTGCTTAAATGGAGATAAGGGTCTCAAGGACTTTCCTGCCTAGGCTGGATTTAACCACAGTCCTCAGATCTCAATCTCCTGAGGAGAAGTGTAGGCATGAGCCACTGCTCCCAGCTTTCAAAGTCTTTTAACTATGCTATAACTTGGGATTTTCCCCCTAGAATCTTACCAATGATATCTTATTTTTCTTTCTCTTTCTCTTCTGTAAATTTTCTTCCTTAATTTTCCTGTATTTCTTCCTTTTAAATTCTTCTCAGTCTGTTTGGCAGAACAATTTGATTGCTCTTTATTCAACTTGCAAACTCATTTAAGGCTCTGCCCACCCACCACCATCTTCAGAATGATATGGGGCCAAGTTCCTACATTGATAACAGCATGGAAAAACAACTTGGAAATTCACTTGATAAGAATCTAAGCATACCTTTACACCTATTTTCCCTATCCAGTATGCTAGATATAGGCTCATTATGATTTCCATAGGTCTCATGAAATACACCTGATTTTTTTGACTTACGGCATTTTGTTTTAAAAAGCACTTGACTAATATTGAATTAATCATGAGAAAATCATAAAAATATAACAATTTTAAGCTACTATAATCATTAGTATATGAAACTACTCTAATGAATAGGATATATTAATATGAAAGAAACTCAATTGAGAAAATGTGACAAAAATAATATATCCCTATCTTGTCAGAAAATATCCAATAGTATGCCCTGTGTATGTGAGTGTATGTGTGTATGTTTGTATGCATATGTATATGTGTGTATGCATGTGTGTGTGCTTAAATTCAGGGGCTTATACTCTGCTTTTTCCCACAGAGGTGATGCTCTATCACTTGAGCCATGTCCTCAGTCTGTTTGTAGTTAATTGTTAATGGAATATTCAGTACTCTTCTGTCCAGATTGGCTTCAAATCTCAGCCCTGAGATCTCAGCCTCCTGATTAGCAAGGATGACAGTCATCAGCCACTAGCATCTGACTACTCATTTTGAAAATGTTTTGAAAATGTACTAAACCTTAAAATCATATCAACTGTTTGATGATATTTTTGTTGTAACTAACTCAAAGCAGGTTTTCATTGGAAGAATGAGGTTATTGTGAATGGAATAAAAATCTTACCGTGGCAACATAGCTCATTTTCATGTGCTCCACTCCCTCCTGCCAAATCACATCAAACTCTTCCTCACTAATGAAAGCCTTGTGTGACTTTGAGAAAAGTTGTCCTCAAATGCTGCCTCTGGATTCTGTGTCCAGCTCTTCAGGACAGCTGTGGTTGTGGCTCATCCACTAAGCCTGTCATGCTACTGTGTGATTGAACCTTCCTGGGTGACATGGGGCATGGACTCTAGATTCTCTTAGATGGATATGGGATGGCTTGATTGCAGGTCCAATTTCATGATTAGAAATGCTGATGCACATTTAATTTATTTTGGGAAAAGGAATGTAACCCAGTGTCTATCTTTGGCACTGGCCAAACCTGTCAAAAGTCAAATGCTTCAGCCAGCTGTCTTGGCCTTCCAAGTGAACTCTGTGTTGGCCAAACTTCTCTAGTGATCATCACTCCTGACAAACACTGTACAAGAGAAATGAGACTTTTTGGTTGAATTCTGTGAAGATCATTGGAGGTGCAAGGCTCACTCATCTGTTAGTCACTGGTAAAATCTATGTAACCCCAAACTCATAAGTTATAAACAGTAAACATGGGACTTCTGTTTTATTTATCCATATTAAAATCTGTTCATTTGCTGGTAACATTATGTCACACACATGAAAATCAAATTTAGAAAGTTTTAAAAATTATCTCCTTTGGACATACTTCTTTCTATGTATTTATACCATCTGTGCTATATTAGTGACTGATACTCATATGTGAATTCAATTTGAACATGATTGGAGAGAAATTGAGTGATAAAACTGATTTTTGATTAAAACATTTAAAATTTTCTGTGAAACTTATGCTAACTATACTTTTTTAATTTCTTTATTGTTAAAATGGTATACAGAGGGGTTACAGTTTGATACGTAAGGCAGTGAGTACATTTCTTTTTTTTTCTTTTTTCCATTTTTTATTTTGTTGTTATTATCAAACTGAATTACAGAGAGGTTACCGTTTCATACATTAGGCATTGGATACATTTCTGTTTTATTTTTTTCAAATTTTTGGATACATTTCTTTTTTTTTAATATATAATATGAGAAATTTTATTAGTAAAAGTGTCATTATAATGAGCAAATAGCATTTTTTGATGCAGAGAATTCTGCAATTGTCTTCTTTTTTTCTCAAATTTTTATTATCAAACTGATGTACAGAGAGGTTACAGTATCATATTTTGGGCATTGGATACATTTCTTGTACTGTTTGTTGCCTTGTCCCTCATGCCCCCCTCCCTCCCCCCTTTCCCTCCCCACCCCCCCAGAGTACATTTCTTATCCAACTTGTTACCTCTTCCCTTATTCTAAAGAGATGTACTCTTACTAGAAAAATTCCTATTGAAGATATTTTGGGGACCATTCATCCACTCAAAAATATACACTGTGTATTTATCATGTGTTAGAAAACATTTACATACTATGAAAATAAGGAGAAATTAAACAGATGTTAGTTTTATGGACCTAAATAATTCTGGAAGAAGTAAGCAAAGTAAAACATAAAGATGTTCAGTTATGAATGCTTTGTAGGAAATGAGCAGGGCCAAGAGAAAAAAGATGACACACTAGGAAGGTTCCTAAGGGGAGGACATTACCCTGAGGTTCAAAAAAAAGGCAGAAAGCAGGACTGTTGGTGGTCAGGATGTCGCCCAAGTTCAGCACCCTGAGGGGCAGAGGAGCCTAATTAGAGTTGGGTCAAGGGAATTCTTTCCCTCACCCAAAATAAAACAAATGTTCTTTTGCTGGTTTCTCAGAAAAGATCCTCTCTCTGAATGGAATTATTATGTCTCTGTAAACCCAAGTTGGCCTCAAAGTCTCAGAACTAAGTACACATGATTGTGGCCCAAAGACTGGTTCTGGATAAAAGTACCCTAAAGCCATAATGAGGTACACAAAGCTTGTTTCAGTTTGCCTCTACATCATTTCAGCAGAAGCCTACAGTTATCTCTGGCCTTTATTTCTCCTCTCGGCTAAACTGTTAAACATTTCTCAATTGGCTACCCCAAATACATCCTCTCTGTTCTCACAGCTACTGTCTTAACTCCATATTCCCTTTCCTGATCTTCTGCTGCTGTTTTTTTTGTTTGTTTGTTTGTTTTTTACTTTCTACTTTATTTTCCGTATCCCCTAAATACACAATTTGCATACACACACACACACACACACACACACACACACACACACACACACACACACACACCCCTCCATTGGAAGTTTCAGTATACAAATACCTACCCCCATTTATAAGTTTTCAACATCACAATGATATGAAAACAGAGTCACTCAATAGAAGCCATCCATCAAATTTTGTATATGAATGTTTTCCCACACTTTCTGAGTGTAGTAGGATCCTCTTTTACAGGGATAGACTGTGGCAGTAAACCACAGCAAACAGGCAGTGAATCTTATTTTTTTTATTTTATGGCTGTGGTGCTAAGTGTTTCTACATCCCCTCTAATCTGCAAAGCACCTCTGTGTGTGTATATGTGTGTGTGTGTACGCGCACGCATGTGCCTGCATGTGTGTGTGTGTTATACAAATGTCTTGTCTTTATCTCTCATTACTTTCTCTCCATATCTTATTCCTGACCTGCCTTTATCAGATCTTGAGTACTCATTTCAACAAGAATCTCCTTTTGTCTTGATATTTTGACTATAAATCTGTTTTTGTATTCCTATATCCAGAGTTGAGCTCAATTTCTGTTTCCTACAACAAAACTCCACTTGCTGAATAGAGTCACTTTATTTACCTTTTGCAATTGTCATGAATATCTTTTTGTTCTATCAATAGAAACATAAAAAAAACACAAAAGAAAGTAGTCTGGAGAAAAGTAGAAGAAGCAAAAAAACATCAAGAGCTAACGGTTTAGAGATATAGAAATAAATGTGTATATTCAAATGTCAGGAGGAGAGTTTGAAGAATGAAATGATAACCAAAGGCCTGGTAGTCATGATGGTGATACAAGTCGCTGGAGAGAGGCTGGGTAACTCCTTCCCTAGGAGACGGTAAAGATAAACTCTCTTCTCTTCAGTTCGTTTTCTTCCCCTCCTTCCTAGCCATACAAGTTGTTTCCCTGTTGAATAAAATTTTCTTTCAAATATTACAAGTTAATTAATTTATTAAAAATACCTTCAAGCCGGGTACCTGTGGCTCAAGTCTATAATCCTAGCTACTCAGAAGGCTGAGATCCGAGGATCACAGTTCAAAGCCAGCCCAGACAGGCAAGTCAGTGAGACTCTCATCTCCAATTAACCATCAGGAAACCCGGAAATGGCACTGTGACTCAAATAGTAGAGTGCTAGCCTTGAGCTGAAGAACTCAGAGATAGCACCCAGGTGCAGAGTTCAATCAAAATGAATATATATACATATATACATATGTATATACATATATATACATGTATATATGTACATGTATATGTATATATACATGTATATATGCATATACATATGTATATACATATGTATATATGTATATATATATCTGTACAGAGGATTTGTCACTTAACAAAGCAGTTTAAGGACACAGTGCATCTTGATTAATGTAAACCTTTCAACTTTTTCAAGCACCTCTCCTAACTTGCCCCTTCTGTCACATTTCTTAATGTTCTAGGATAAATATTGTTTAGTTTAGCATAGCAGTTTATGTATACAATGCATCGTGATCTGTGTTGTTCCTTCAATATTTTCACTCCCCTTTGACCTACCTTTTTCCTTACATTTCTTAATTTTGTGGCATATACAAATGAATTCTTGATTTCATTCTCCCCCATTCTCTATTTCATTCCTCTATCCCTTTCCTCTTGGTCCCAGCCTCCCTCTTGCAAATACTTTTTTCCTGGTACTACTTAAATATAATAAAGCTATTACAAATTAATTAAGGAATATCAAATATTACATTAAATATTAGGCACATAATGAATGCAAATCATGCCTTTATTGTTATGCAAAGTAGGCACTATTGATATTGAATAATCATTATCTTCATTATCATTATTATAGCCCTGTTATTACTATTGGTTTTTATTATTTTATCATTATTTATTTTGATAATGTCCCCACTGCTTTTATTGTATTTATTCATCTGAGATGCCAGTTATATGTATAATACATTTTCTTACTGAAAGAATACTACAAATCTCCACAATGCCATTAAGCTCTAAAGTAATGGAAACACTTTGCATAGTATGTATAAACCTGAAGGAGCACCTGGATTCATGTGTTATGAGAGCTAGGATGAATATGTGTGTGGCCAGGAGGAAACGAGTATGAGATATTCTATAGGGACAGCATGGAGAGTTCATTCTTATTGTCATTCCAGTGACACTTATGTTTGGATTAAATTTAGAGCTCTTTATGGTTTTGAATGTAATAAATGTACCTTTACAGTTTAGTGCTGAGTAGATAAATCTGAAACCTTTCCTAAACACACACTCATACACATTCATACACACAACCCTTCACACACAGAGAGATATGAAGAAACATATGCCATTTAAATCCAGACCACTTTTGGTCTTGACTAAACATGATATGTTTGATTCTTCATCTTATTGCTTAAGGATTCAAGTCAGCCTGAACATGGATTAGACTTAATTTATAGTGTGCTTCTCTCTGAAAATGGACAATGCTTCAAGAATTAAAATTCAGACAGATTATTTTAGTTTCATTTGGCCCCTAAATGAGATGTCTTTGCGTAGCATGGCTAGTATTTATTTCAAATAGTTTTACTGTATGCACATTTCTCATACTCCTGCTAGTACCAAAGAAATTTCTTTAAAAAACATTTGGCACAAAACAATGGAAGATCTTTGCCAGGGGTACATCTGACAACGATCTAAAATTCAGAACACAGAAGAAGTATAAAAACTATCCCCCAGAGAATCAACAAGCCAGTCAATAAGTGGGAAAAAGAGCTCAATAGACATTTCTCAATAGAAGTTCAAAAATGGCCAATAAATACATGAAGGGGCCAGTAAATACAAGCTCAACAATTTTGACCATAAGGGAAATGCACATAAAAACAATATTGAGATTCCATCTCATTCCATTCAGTATAGTCATCATCAAGAATTAATAAAAAAAACAGTTCTGGAAGAATATGGAAGAGTAGGGACCCTAATACATATTCCTAATAAAATTCTATGTAATGGAAATTTGCACAGTCATTAGCAGTAGAAGAAATGTATCCAATGCCTAATGTATGAAACTGTAATCTCTCTGTAATTCAGTTTGATAATAAAAAAGTGTCTGTTCAAGAAATGTACTCACTACCTAAAATATGTAACTGTAACCCCCTTTGTACATCACCTTGATAATAAAAATAAAAAAGAATTATATTTGTTGCAGAAAAACTGATGGATCAGGGGGAAAAAAAGCATGGTAAGTGAAGTGAATCAGGACAAGAAGAACAAAGGATACATGTTTCCATGATTTGTGGATCTGACCCCCAAGATACAACATCCCAGGTAAAAGGATATATGCACACATGACTGAGCAAACTGGCTAATGTATAGTCCATGCAGGAGTCAGACTCATAGTGTGTACCCTTTGAACAACTAACTGACAGTTTAAAATGAACATCAGAAAGCTGAAACTCTTTTTAAAGATGAGGGACTTTGGGATGTGAACATATAAATGGAAAAGTAAATCGTAAATGGAGTCATAATAATCAATGTGTGTGTGTGTGTGTGTGTGTGTGTGTAAAAGGAAGTGAGAACCTTGATAGTGAAGTAGGAAGGAAAGAAAAATAGAAAGGATGACTGAGCAAGATGCACTAAACATAAATAGACATACTAAACTACAATCCCTTTGTGTATTGTTTGAACATAAGATAGTGATAAAAATTTTAAAAAAGAACAAATATGTGGCTGATGTGGTTATTCCTAGTTCTTTTCTTCCCAATATTATTGATGGCAATCTGTCCTCTCCTGTGAAGAAGACCAGAACACACGAGACCAGCTCAGTATCTTTGATTTCTGATACTAAATCATCCATCCCAAAGTTCTCACAAACTTCTCAGTGACCAAATGGTTCCTTGGTATTGGAATTGTGGGTATCTCACTAACAGTCATTTCATCAACCAAACCACAGAAGTTTTGCAAGGAGCCTTATCCACATAATGCAGCTGCACAGCTACCAATCAGTTCTTTAGAGTTTTGCACACTCAAATGGAAATATGACTCAACCACAGCATTTATCATCAAGCCTAGAGTGCTTATGAGCATTCCTTTAACACTGATTCGGAATGAGCCTGTAAAATACATTAGGAGGGAAAAGCATCTTTTGTCTTTTGGGTTTTGACAAAAGAGGAAAGATTTTATGTAGTAGTCTACAGCAGATTTGCTTCAGGTAAATCAGAAGACAGGACATTTAGTGGATAACAAAGGTTAGATTTCTTGAAAATTTTTAAACATGTTAATTTTTGTTACTATAGGATCTGTCCTTTATTTTTCTCCATTTCAAGACTTAGATCAATGGCAGTTGTAAGATTTAAAATTTTTCCACATTAAGTTTTCCTATTATCTTTGTATTTTTAAAAGTTTTATTGTAAAGGTGATGTACAGAGGGGTTACAGTTACATGAGTCAGGTATGAATGATTTTCCTCCCTCCTTCTCTGTAACTTTTTACCTCCCCCAAGTTGTATAGTTCATTTCCAACATAGTGTCTAGTGGTTTCACTGCTGAATTGGTTCACTCGTTGTCTCACTGTTTCTGTGCTTCCCCTTCCCTTACAAAAACACACACACACACACACGACAAACAGTATATATCTACAATATATTGATATATCTATCAAAGAAATGTATCTATGACAAAGAGTACAAAAGTAAAAAATAGGGACAAAAGGGAATAAACCAAAGACGAAAGGAAAGAAAAAAAAACCTTGTGCTTCTTGGAGTTTATTTCGATAAATATTATTTTATATGATCATATGCACAGCAATTGAACCTTTGTGATCCTCTGGAAAGCAGTATGGAGGTTACTCAAAAGATTAAACATAGAGCTTCCATATGACCCAGCCATACCACTCTTGGACATCTATCCAGATGACCACAAGCCAGGCTACACTAAAGCCACCAGCATGGCCATGTTCACTGCGACATTGTTTATCAAAGCCAAGATATGGAATCACCCCAGATGCACCTCATTGGACAAATGGATCAAGAAAATGTACTATATATACAAAATGGAATTCTATCAGAAAGAATGACATTGTCCCATTCGTAAGAAAATGGAAAGACTTGGAAAATATTATACTAAGCAAAATAAGCCAGATCCAAAGAAACATAGGCTGCCTGGTTTCTCTCATTTTTAATAATTATAATATGCCTATAAATCTACAAGTAATGCCAATGGATAGTAGAAGACAAATAATTACACCTGGAGATGACTAATTAAACAGCAGTCTAAACATTCACACAGTGAGAACAAAGGAGGATATTCTTAGGAGAGAAGCTCTTTGTATTTTTATTTGCATGGTAAAGAGCCAAATAGCACAAAATAAAACAAGCTTCCAATATTCCAAATAACCAGAAGACTTGTCTCACAGAAAACACAAAGCTGAAATTCGACAATCTATGACCAAAATTAGAAGCAGACAGAACATGGTGGGAAATACAAATATACATTTTGTCTGCTTTCAACACTTCATGTCAGGTATTTTCAGTCAGATATTACCTCTACTTTGAAAAAGTCTGGCCTTCTCTGTTCATAATTTCTCTTCTAGACTATTTCTGTACTCGTATTTCTGTACTTCGATTTTTCTTATAAAGTTAGGATTGATGACCTTTAATGCCACGTCTTATTTTGACAATTAATTACTAGCATTGTGCACAGGTTTATGCAGGTGTTCAGGTGTGAATGAACAGTAAACTGAAGGCTTTTAAGTGGCAATATGGGCATGATCATGTGATACAGGAGTTTGATGGGTATATAAAATTAAACAGCAGTGGCAATTTCTTGTTCTTACAGAACACCTACGTGGAACTGCTTCTCAAATCCAAAAGCAAACATAGAATAGCACCTTGTGCATGCTGTGCTGAAAAATTCTTCCACTCTGGTTGAGTTGCAATTTATTTTCTTTTTCTCTGCAAGCTGACTTGCCACAACTATTGTTTGTGTGAGAGCGCCTGCCTGAGCAGCAAACCTAGCATTCTTTCTGGTTCCTACTGTTTGCTTGAAGAGACCTGACAAAGAGATATGTACTTTGTATTTGTGGCTACCAAAATAAATAAATAAATTAGCTACTTGGGGAAATAATTATGCAAATATGCTTTGAGAATTCCATATATGGCCTATAAAGCAAGACAAAATAGCTGCTACTAGGTTTGGCTCTAGCAGCAGTTGCCATAGGACTCATTTTAAAGAAAACGTTATAAGTGAATCAATTTAAACCTGTAGATACATAGTTATATGTTATTTTTAAATGTTTGCAATCACTTAACATAATTAGGATCTTTCCAACTTTCCTGAACTACAGTAGGAAAAAGTTAGTATGAACCTTTGGGCAATTCAGGGTAGACTCTATTAATCTATGATCCAAGTATGATGCTACATAAATAAAGTCCCATAAATATTCATGGGAATTTTTAGTTTATACCTTCAATGTATATGTTTATTCCAATACAATAAGATGTTGGATAAGATGTTTGGAGATGTATCAACTGTATTCTTCAGCTTCCAAGAGGCAAAATAATTCTTCCAACATTTCCAGGATGTATCTTAGGTTAAGAAGTTCCTTGTGGTCTATGCAAAATGTCACAACAGCAAACTGTTGTGCTATAAGCAGGTGGCTTGTGTTATCCTTTGTTTACAAAAATAGAGGTTGGGACTCAGAAATTTTAACTAACCAAGAGAAATTAGTTGCAGCCTACCATCTAGAGCAAGCTCCACTACTTTTTCAGAGCATAGAGCTGGTTGCATCAAACAGTTTTCCTCCTGGAATGCTGTCGTTGAAGTCCCAAACAGAACCACTGTTAGAAGGAGGTTCTATGTCAGCACCTCACTGCTGCTGTCACCCCTTTACTACAGCCGAAGGATTTTAGACATGTTAAATAAGACTGATAGATTTCAGTAAGATATCTGTCAAACATGTTTGATAATGTTCTGTGCAGGGAGCACAGGTAAAAGAAAATATACATACAAGCACCTTTTATTTCCCAGTATATTTACATTCCAAGTCACTTATTCATTTACAAGAATCCATACAAAACTGAAGGCACCATGTTCTCAGCACTGCACAAAGGATTCAGTTTCCAAGTGTGTACAAAACACCATTAGGTTAGTCTCTTTTTTGGCTTATTTATGTTGGCCTCAAGGGTAAGTGAGCTAGGTAGAGTCAGCTAAGTACAGAAGTCAAGGAAGTGTGGACAGCTCTATTATGTGATATACACAAGAATTTATGAGAACAGGAGAAAATACAGTGGAAACTGAAAAACAGGGGAAGGAGTATGGGAGAAGTGGTGATGAAATCAAGTTTGAGAGTTGCATTTTAGGAGATGGTTAACTGAAGCATGCAGAAAGGAAGAGGGGTCAGAGTAGGCATGTTGATTTCTTGATGTCACTATCTCTATTCCCACATGGAATCACCAGCCTCTCTTGGGAAGAACCCCAAAATCTAACTTGGACATCTACCTTAGGTATGAGCAAGGAGAAAATCAAGTATTTTCTGAATCAGTCTCACTATAATAGATTTCTTTTTTTTTTTTTTTTTTGGCCAGTCCTGGGCCTTGGACTCAGGGCCTGAGCACTGTCCCTGGCTTATTCCCGCTCAAGGCTAGCACTCTGCCACTTGAGCCACAGCGCCGCTTCTGGCCGTTTTCTGTATATGTGGTGCTGGGGAATCAAACCTAGGGCCTCGTGTATCCGAGGCAGGCACTCTTGCCACTAGGCTATATCCCCAGCCCCTATAATAGATTTCTGAAAGTGTAACAAAATAGCAAGATCAGCCTTAATTATTGTAACTTGTAAACAGGGAATGAAGTAAACTCGGTAAAATATAGCACTGGGAGTATATTACAGAATGTATAGGGTAAAGTTATACATTTGTTTATGTATTTTGTGTACTCTTACTATCTCATATTTAAAGGAACAAAGGTGTGGTTTTATTTTTTTCCATTAGATTCTTATAATACACAGACAAATAGACAATACATATACATATGTATGTATAGCGTTTGTTGTCATGGTCACCATATTATTTTCCTATATGTAAGAAGTATTTAAAGAAGCATGTGATGAGAATACTATGATCTGTCTGTTAATGTATTATACATAAGAATGGTTTGGATCTATTTTATCTCAACCTGTGCCATCTATTAAACTGTGAGTTTGCATAAAATACATATTTCTATTGCCCTTAGAGTACATGACATTTTATCAAAAGTGACCCATGTCCTCCTGTATGTTTCTCCTGCTATGATGCCTCCTGGGTTTCCTGTAACAAAGAACCTCAAGCTTCTGAGAAGTTAATGTTCTTTTTTGTTTGAAGGCTGTGAGTTTGTGAGATCACACACGAGGTAACTGAAACCTGAAACACCATAAAGGTATTTTGAAAACTAAGGCATTCTGTGAATGAGACATGAAATGAATTTCCTGTGCATCAGCTCCCCGGAGCCTTGTCACAATAGATAAGGCCAAATTGAAGGATGCGGTGTTACTTCTTGTGGGCTACTGAGCAGCACAGTTAATAACTGAATCATAATGTCACTGCAGGGAATAGAAACTGCTACATCCTGTCCCCCTTTTGATCCCTTTATCCATAGTAGCAAAAAAGAAAAATACGTTAACATCATACTAAATGATGAATGCATCTATGTATGCACTCCTATAATGTGGTGCAAACAAACGTATACTTAAAATTACTTCTGAGTGACCTTCTCAAATTAATCGCTTTATCTGATTACTTAAGTATTTCATTATGTGGTATGCATTTCTACTAATGGACTCAATTCTTAATCACTCATACTTCTGGATGACTTTGCAATCCTTAGCATTCAGAAATGTATTTCCCTCATCCGTGGTTCAAAACTAGGCATATAACTTTTTTTGACCAGTGCAAGTTTCCAGATGTGATTCAAGTGGAGGTTTCTACAAGTGCCAGCCATTGATATTTCATCCTTTGCTCCTATGAATTTGCTGTGAGAACACATGAAGCTTGGCCTGCTAGAGGAGGAGACACATGTAGATCAGGTGTTTCTATTGCTGTAGCTGCTAGCCAGCTAACCACAACACCTGTTTTGGCAATAACTATAGATTATTGGAGATGCTGACCAACCCTGCTGAGTTAAGTCCGTGTCTATTGAATCCTCCAGACAAATGTGTTAAACCTGTATTTATTGTCTGGTTACACCAAGAATTTGTGCTTGTTACACAGCTGTGCTGTGGAAATATATAGTTGAAAATGACATTTGTTGTTTCTTTATACAGTTAGTCCTTTGTATTCGTAGAAGTCCAGCACTCCCCATCAAACAAAATGAGCAGATACTCTAGTCCCTCTTAAAATACTGCAGAGAATTTGCCTATACATTAAATAAATCTTTAGTACTTATGATATCTAATACAATATAAATGCTATATAATTACTTGCTATATTATATTGCTAAGGACTAATGATAAGTTTAAAGATTGTGTTTACTCATCATGCTCACAATTTTTGCAAATATTTTCAATGTATGCTGGATTAAATGCATAAATGTGGAACCTCTTGACACTATTTTCTTCTTTACATTTTAGATAACGTTCTTTTTCTAACCTACGGTTGCATACAGATCATCATGTTTCACTTTGTCCCTCTGTCTTTTTGACATGACATTTCTCCTGACTGACAATTTCTCATGCTTCTTTGTCGTTGTTCTGTTTTGGATGGCATTAGCAATTTTGAATAGTACTTCTTCAGACATTTCATAGAAGGTTTCTTAATTTGGAGTTACGCTTTTTCCATCATTAGAGCTGGGTACTGTGTTATGGGGATGAAGCTCACAAAGGTAATGTGCCATTCTTGTTACATCATATGAAGAACACATGCAAACAACTTGACTGGCATGAACTAGAGTTTGTTGCACTTTAATTGTGAAGTTTTCTTTCTTCCTCCTCTTTCTATGCTATACTCCTTAGCAGGAAGTAATTATGTGTGGAACATTCCTAAGGAATGGGGAGTTATCTGCAATTTCCTTTATATCAGAATAGTGACATAAATTATTTGAAATGCTGTAAAAATATCTGTGTATACTTTCTCAGCTATTTAATTCATCATGTATTTATGTCCCCAGCTTCATATATATGAGAGAATTTATAACCCAATGGTATGTATTTGTTTCACTACTTACATATCCATCTTTGGATATTGGGAGTTCTTCTATTGACTCCTAGATGTATTTTTATGTTTGTGGATTTTTTTTAAATTTTATTTTATTGTAGAAGTGATGTACAGAGGGATTACAGTTACATTAGTAAGGTAATGAGGACATATCTTGTTGAACATTGTGATCCCCCTAGCTTGGGTTCTCCCACTTTCCTTCTCACCGAGTTGTAAATTTCATTTCCAACATAGTATCTTGTGAGGATTCCTGTTGCATTGGCTCATACTTTATCCTTTGTCTCACCATTTTTTATTCCTTTTCCCTTCCCCAAATCAGATAAATGTATTTACAAGACACTGGGTACCAAAATCAAAAACAGTGATGACAGAGGATAAACCAAAGGAAAAAATGAAAGAAAAAAAGAAATAACTTCACACAGTACTTTAAAAAAACAAAAACAAAAAAACAACCAAAAAACGTTCTTATTTTCATATCTTGGAGTCATTTCGATTTGTGTCATTTTGCTAGACCTATCCTTGACATATATGCATTATTACAAATAAGGAAAAATATAAAGCCCGTGTTTCTTTGCGTCTCTTACTTCACTTAATATGATTTTTCCAAGCCTTTCCATTTCCTTATGAATGGGATGATGGCATTCTTTCTGATGGAAGCACACACACACACACACACACACACACACACACACACACACACACACACACACTCCACAACACATTTTCTTGATCCCCTCATCTATTGAGGGTCATTTTTTTTAACCACATCCTTATTTTCTGGTTCTTTGAGCTATCCCTCTGACATTGTTTATTTGAGTTTGTTTGAGCAAGCTTCTGTTGCTTGTGATCAGAAAGTTTAATTGGAATGTCAGTTTATTTGGCTTCTTAGTTTTATGTCATTACTATCAATCTATTTAGCTGTATAGGTGCACCTGTGACTTGTCCACTATGGGTTTGTATGTGTGTTTATTGGGTGAGAGTTATTTTATTTGTTGTTCTCAAACAATATAAATCCAAATTTAAACTATACAGAGTATACCTTGAACATAAGTATCAATTAACTAGTTTTTCTTCCAGACAAAATTTTGCTAGCATTAGGGACATTTCATGACATAGACAACAGAAAGCAAAAGTATGAATTATTGCTTTCTAGAATACCTGAAAGAAAAGCCCTAGAAGAAACAAGTTCCTCTTGTTATATTCTACTTACTTGTAACAAATCAGGATACAGAAAAGCCATATGCACAACCATGTTCATTGGAGCACTATTCACCATATTCATGGTATGAAATCATCCCAGACGCCCCTCAGTGGATGAATGGATCAAGAAAATGTTAAATATATATACAGTAGAATTTTAACTATCCATTAGAAAGAATTATATTGAATCATTTGTAAAGAAATGGAAAGACCTGGAAACAATATGTTAAGTGAAGTAAGTCAGGCCCAGAGAGACAAAGCATGCTTAGTTTCCTTTGTATGTGGAAGCTAGATTTAGCATATAAATTTAGAAAATATGTTGACTGATATGCAGGTTTATAAAATGAATGGATAGATTCAAAGGAAAACTCAAATAATATAATTCATTTGAAAGACAAAGTCTAAGTTCTACCAAATAAACACCAAAAAGTGGGTACTTGAAAGGGGTAGGGGGTGGCCAAAGGGAAAGTGGTGTGTGAATGAAGAGGATAAGAAGAGGAGAATGCAGTCAAAAATCACAAAATTGAGAGTGAGGGGAGGAGAGACAGTGAATCTATGTGTGAAAATGCTGAAATGACTGCTTTGTTAAATGGTGACTCTTGTAAAACTTCTTTTAAAAAATAATTAAAATGTTACATAAAAAGATAATATCTTTCAGCATAAAATTTTAAGATATCTTAAGACAGAGGCTGTTGATAGCTTTGTACACCCATATTTCTAACAGATTAACTTATGTATTTATAGCATGAATATAAAACATAATGTTGAAATATTTCAAAATATAAATAGAGTGTTACCTTGAGGAAGAATAAATGGGAAAAAAAGCCACTTTAGAAACATTAATTCCAAGGTAAATCTAGAGAAAGATAGCTTACATATAAAAATAATAGTATATAATATGTTTTGTTCATATCATTGAGGACTTTAAGGAAGTGTTAATTTTAATATTTAGAACAAATTTGTGAAATAGGTGGTGTTCCATTTGTGCTCACAGACTCACACTCAGAAATGTTAAGCAGATAGCCAAGTTTATAGCAGCCAAAAATGCATAATCAGGTTTGACTCAGAGGTTTTAACTTCAAATTGGTAAATCTTACCCTCATTAAGGTCAAGTCCTTGGAAAAACTAGTGATTGTAAAGAGAAGGAGAGAATCAGAGAAAAAGGAAAGAGAACAGAGGGACAAGAGAAGGAAGAGGAGAAAGTAGAACAAGAAGAACTAGAAGCAAAAGAAGATTGATAGGAGGAGGAGGATAAAAGTCAGAAGCAGAATAGCTACTTGTAGGAGAAATGGCCAAGGTGATTTGGGAAGGCTCTCAGGGAGGCAGAAGCTCCCAGAAATACTGTAAATATTGACAGGACTTTCCAGGGTTATTTCTGAGTAATAAGTGTTACACATTATAATTTCCAGTTCCTTACAAAACATGCCTTCATAGATTTCCCAGAGTGAATCCATATTTGAAATGTACAGAACCTATTTTTAACAGCCTTCTTATCACTATTTTTTCCCATGATAGGAAGGAAAATACTGATAAAGTGTGAAAGTAGGGAAATTTTCTAAATGTTTCAAACCTCTTAATTCTTTTTGGAGTGCGGAGGTGGTTGGTGGTGAGGGATTGAATTCAGAGCCTGAGGACTGTTCCTTATCTTTTTTTTTTTTGTAGAAGGTTAGCACTCTACTACTTGAGCCACAGCTTTACCTCCCGATTTTTCTGCTAATTAATTGTAGATAAGAGTCTTATAGACATTCCTGCTTGGGTTGGTTTTGAACCAAGATTCCCAGATCTCAGCCATCTGAGTAGCTAGGATTATAGGCATGAGCTACCAGTACCTGCAACAAATCTGTTTTTGACAAATTTGATTAAGAACATCACTCTCTTGATCACAGGCTAGTGGTCTTATATCTACAATGTCCTTAAATAACAATATTTAAGATGTTTTCTTTAGTCATTGAATTGTCCTTTTATACTGCAGTTCCAGCATAACCATGAAACTATAGGGTTCTATGATCATTTGAACTACATTTCAGTGAAATTTATCTTATCTAGATTTCTCAGGAGAAAAAAAAAAATTCAATGGCTAATAAACACAGGAAAAAAAAACTTGACATCTCTGGCAATAAACAACACTGAAATTCCATCTCGCCCCAGTTTAGAATGGCCATTATCAACTATATAAACAACAACAGAAGCTAGTGTACATGTGGGCATAAAGGACCCCTAGTACACTGTTGGTGGAAATGTACACTTGTTCAACATCTCTGGAAAGCAATATGAAGATTCCTCAAATAACTAAACAGATTTACTCTATGATCTAGGAATTCCACTCTTAGGTATTTATCCAAAAAAATTACAAACTAGGATAGATTAAAGCTACATTCATAGTTCTGTCCACTGCAGCACTATTCACCATAGCCAAGGTATGGAATCAGCCCGGATGCCCCTCAATGGATGCATGGGTCAAGAAAATGTGGAATATATGCATAATGGAATTGTGTTTATCCATTAGGAAGAATGATTTTACACCACTTATAAAAAAGTGTGTGTGGGGGGGAATATGTTAAGTGAAGTAAATCAGGCCCAGTGAAACAAAGCATGCATGTTCTCTCATATATTGAAGCTAGAATTAATTTATAAATGTATAAATAAACACTTGTAGGTTATATGCAAGTATTCACAAATGTGTGACATAGTCAGGAGAACATTCAAACTGTAATTCCTTGAAAAGTATAACTCACAGTCAATCAAAAAGTGGCAAGTGGAGTCAAGAGAGGGGCTAGACAAAAGAAGAGAGGAAAGGTGCAGAGAATACATTCATATAATTCACTGCATATCCTAAATAATTAAGATTAAAAAGAGGGGAGGGGTAAGGCTAGGAGGAATGGAGAAGAATGATGAAAGGGGTGATACCTACCCAAGGTGTATTCATAAACTGCTTTGTTGAATTGCAATTCCTTTGTACAATTACTTAAAAGGTAATAAATATAATGTAAAAATTGTCTTATATAATTTAACTATTATCCACTCTATTTCAAGTAGAAAAATCTCCCAACATCCTGTAAATTCTGCCAGAATAACAACTAATATTCTATAGTGAATAGTTGCAGCATTCAACAAAAAAGAACTTCACAGGAAACATTTATGATTACTTCAGAGAAGAAATAAGAGAAAAAATACTGCTGACTGTGGTTGCATTAGGCTAGAAGTAGATGAGAGAAAAGAATATTCTTCTTTCATAGCTTGAAACAAGATGGAATATACAGCAATTGTTCTTCTTGATTACAGAGAGGTAAAGCTTAGGCTTCTATCTATGATTATGTAGACCCTTATATTTGGAAACGAGTGGGAATAATATTTCTAACAATTCACTGATGAATTCATGATATAGCTTTATTGTATAGACTCTCACTTAGGAGAATTTTGTATGTGTGTATATCAGATTTAATCCAAGAATACATTTCTATTATATATATGTATATATATATATATATATATACATATATATATATATATGAGATTTGGTCCAAGAATACATTTATATAAATGTTTGTATGTGAGATTTTTTTTTTGGGGGGGGCCAGTCCTGGGCCTTGGACTCAGGGCCTGAGCACTGTCCCTGGCTTCTTCCCGCTCAAGGCTAGCACTCTGCCACTTGAGCCACAGCGCCGCTTCTGGCCGTTTTCTGTATATGTGGTGCTGGGGAATCGAACCTAGGGCCTCGTGTATCCGAGGCAGGCACTCTTGCCACTAGGCTATATCCCCAGCCCCTGTATGTGAGATTTGATCCAAGAACATATTTATATAAAATATTATCATGTAATAATTGAGATATACTATATGACGAACTACTCATTCTTTGATCTCTAGTTTCCTTTTGACACCTTCATACAGAAACCAATATATTTTGATGATAATTTTGTTTTCTTTAAAAATACAAGGGTTAGAAAACTACTGGATAAAATAAAAGCTTGGTAATTCTACTATCAAATCTATATGATGGCAGTTCAATAGTAGACTGCTTTGTAACATACTCGTGCATGAGATCCTTCATTAATCCTTAATATAGTGAAAATAAAACAAAACAAAAAAAATCAGTGTAGCCAGGAATGTGAATTTCTTATGGAAATTTGTGGAAAATTCCTACGGAATTTGTGGAAAATGTGTCTTATAATCCATAAACTATACAAAAATCCACTATAAAGACAAAACTACAAAATGAACACATATATACAAGTACATAATTGAAAGTGTCATCATCAGTAAATGCAATAAATATATATTGAATTAATAAAGGCTTATATATGGCTTCTCTCTTTCTTTTAAGTAAGTTTTGTAGTTGCTAGAGTTATATCCAGTTCTTTATTTCAATGAACTTCTGCCAGTAGAATAGTAATTATGAGAAAAGAACCTAAGTCTACTTTTGCACATTGTCTCATAACAGAAACAAATATTTCAAAGTACTAAGTGATCTTGGGTAATGCTTATTTGGTAACTGTTAAGTACTCTGCCCTTCTCAATCAAAATGGTGGCATTCTTGTCTTACCTTCCTTCTGCTTCAGTTAGAATTTCCAGCCCTCCAAGTTCTCTTCCAGTTTTTTTAGCATCCTATTAGTCTCTCATGTAAGGTCTGACTCCCTGTAAGATTTTGCCCTTTTGTGGCCTTTACATGAGCACATCAAACTGATCAAAGAGCATGATTTCAGAAGTCAACTGCTTCTAAGATATTGAGTGCTTTCCTGCAGCTAAGGAAGAGTAGATATCTGATAAACCCTCACTCAGTGATCATTTATTAGCAACATAAAAGACTAGCTTTCAAGCAAGTGGGAAGGATAGAAAGAGAAAACTTTAGTTTCAGCTTTTTTTTATGAGTTGGAATTGCAAGAGAAAATTGTATCCGATCTGTTTTTCAGGTTAATTATTCTTTTTTCTCCAACCTCTTTTCTCATCTCCTCTTGGTCTCTTCTTGAAAGATGACAAAATAGGTAACTGTGAAGGATACCATGCTTCTACTCAACTTCCATGCCTGCTTCTTTCTCAATACTTACCTTGTTTTCTGACTCTGTCTCTCAGACCCAAAAGTTTAATTTTAGAAGGGGCATAATGATAAATAAAATTCCAGAGAAACAAATAAGTACCTATAGCTGTTAACTAAGTTAGCAGCTAACTTGACTCAGAAGCATTAACATTAATCATATATAAAATCATTTGTAACAATTTAATTTGCATTCTGTTGTTTTTAAGTTTTAAACAAGACTCCCCTAACTTTGCTTTGTTTTTCTTCTCTCTCCTGGGATAATCCAGGGATCTATCTATGAGTCCATTTGGTTTTCTTTCCCATCTTGTCTTGTACTTATTATTCCTTTTCTACTGAAAGGTTCTGTGTTGATAGAAATTTTCTCTACCTGGGGTAACCAATATGGCAGGCATTAGCTGTATGTGGCCATGTACTACTTGAGAATGCATAGTGGAATGCCTTGGAATCTAAATATTTCATATTAGTTGATTTTAATTAACTTTAATGCATATCCACATATATCTAGCTCCTATCTTATTGAGAAATGTAGTAAGATGGTCTTATCTAAGCCTATGTCTTTGAAAAGCTAATTTATGATAATTTTATGCCATACTTTACAAATTTTTCTACTTCTTATTACAATCATTTTGGTTTAAACCAACTTTGGTTGATCTAAATGATGGCATCCTGAGTAATCTTTCTGGAGCCATCCTACCATTTTGGCAACATATTCTTCACATAGTTCCAGAGAGACCATGCTTAAAACATCAGACATCCATGTTTTCTACGTCTCTGCTCAAAATCCTTGAATTTGATGTAATAAAAACCACCACAAAGTTAACAGCTCAGCATAATTTATTTCCTTTCATTTTTGTAGGTATGAGATTTAGCAAAGGTGTCAGAGGTTCACATTCAAGATGTCTGTGGGATCTACAGGGCTGCATTGTCTGGATGCCCCTAGGAGAGAAGCCATTTTCTTGTCTTTTCTGCCTTCTAGGAATCATGACCTATTCCTTAGCTGGCAGTTTCTTCCCATTACTTTATAGCCAGCAACAGAGTATCACTCTAATTCAGCACTTCCTACTACATCTTTTTGAACTAAATGAAATGTTCTATGATTTTAAAGTCTCATGAGATTAGACCAAACCTACTGACACAATCCTGGATAATTTTCTTTTTCCAAGATTATTTACCTGATCAGAGCTAAAATTACTTTGTCTCCCCTTTGGCTTAAAATATTATACTCATAATTTCTGAAGATTAGAACATAAGCCTGTTTTTTGGCCCTTATTCTGATTACTAAAGACCTCTGATCATCACTTGTATGATCTAAGCACCTTTCATAACCAGGTAGTTCTCTGTGTCTCTGCACTGATTCTCCCCCTCTTTGTTCAATTCTTTTTATTTTTGTACCATTTTCTTCTTTTGTAATTTCTTTATTGTCAAAGTGATGTACAGAGGGGTTACAGTTTCATACATAAGACAGTGAGTACATTTCTTATCCAACTTGTCACCTCTTCCCTCATTTTCCCCCATCTCCCCTGTTCCCCATTTCCCTCTCCCCACCATGAGTTGTACAGTTGGTTTACACCATGTAGTTTTTTAAGTATTGCTGTTGCATTGGTTTATCTTTTTATCCTTTGTCTCTCCTTTTTGGTATTCCCTATCACTTCCCTAGTTCCAATACACATATATACAATATCCAGGGTACCAAAATCAGTTACAGTGATATTAGGGGTAAAACCACAGGAAAGAAAGACAAACAAAAAAGGACATAACTTCACATGGCATTTTGAAAATAATTACAACAATGATAAACCACTGATTTTCATAACTGATTTTCATTTCGTTGAGCATCATCTTATGTGTTCACATGGACATAGCTATTGAGTTATTGTGATCATCTGCTAGAACTATCTTAGACATGCACTAATTATTCCCAATGAGGAAAACCATAGAGTCCATTCTTTGGGTCTAGCTCACTTCACTTATTATGTTTTTTTATTTCCCCAAGTCCTTCCATTTCCTTATGAATGGGGCAATGTGATTCTTTCTGATAGAGGCATAGAATCCATTCTTTTTTCTCCTCCTCCCCCTCCCCCTCCCCCTCCCCCTCCCCCTCCCCCTCCCGCTCCCCCTCCCCCTCCCCCTCCCCCTCCCTCTCCTCCTCCTCCTCTTCTTCTCCTCTCTCTCTCTCTCTCTCTCTCTCTTTCTCTCTCTCTCTCTCTCTCTCTCTCTCTTTCCTCTCTCTCTCTCCCCCATTTTCTCTCTTTCTCTCTCTCTGTTAAACTCAGTTCCTGGACACTGTCCTGAGTTTGATTTTTTTCTCTCAATAGAGTTCTACCACTTGAGCCACAATTCCTATTCCACTTCTGCTTCCTTCTTTACTTCCTTCCTTCCTTCCTTTCTTTTTTTTTTTTTTGCTTAATTGGAGATATGAATCTCATAGCCTTTCCTGCTTAAGATGTCCTCAAACATGAATCCTCAGATCTCAGCTGCCTGAGTAGCTAGAATTACAGGCCTGAGCCACTAGCACATGGCTTCAGTATTCAATATTACCAATATAGAGAATTTCTCTTGGCTCTAGACTTCCTCTCCAACATTCACCTCCACTTTTACATGTCTTATAAGGGATTTATTCAATTCATTTTTAATTTAACTTTATTGTGAAAGTGATGTACAAAGGGGTTACAGTTACATACTTAAGGTACTGAGTACCTTTCTTGTCAAACACTGTTACCCATTCCCTAGTTTTTCTCCCATTTTCCCTCTCCATAGTCACCTCCTCCCCTAAGTTGCATAATTCATTTCCAAGATATTGTCTTGTGAGTATCACTGTTGCATTGGTTCATCCTTTGTCCTTTGTCTCATCATTAAATTATTTTCTTGGAGACACTTTTATAAACTTCCTAACTAAACACCAACGGTAACCACAATAAAAACAACTTTCCTGAAACAAATGAAATTCTTTAGGATTAGCTCTTGGTATTTATCTTATTATAACTTAACTCATTCTCTGAAATTACATTAAGGCAAAATATACACATTTATATATTATTTATCTCCTTCAATAAAATGTGTGTTACAGAGAAGCAGGAGTGTTAACTTTTAGCTCACGTAATTATTAGCATGAACAGTATATTTGTTAATTACATAATTGTCAAATCAAGGGATGATTGAATAATGGTCATGGATGTTTCCATAGTACTAGAAGATGAGATGCTTTAACATACTCAATTAATGTTAACAAAGACTTAATGATTTCATATAAGCCTAGTATTTTCCCACAAATACTATACATAGTTTGTCCAATATCAAATTGAATTCTTAAGTTAATTCTACTGATGTAGTTTAGAGGGAAGATAGAGTCTCACCATAGGCCTTGAAGGCAAAAACTATATATGATTGCTGTGCCATAAAAAGCATATGAAAAGTTATGTTTTATGAGATCAAGATATTTCTAAAAAAAATGGGTCAACACATTACATCAAACCCCAAATACATCCTCATTTCCAAGAGGAACTTTTATACCTATTCCACGGATTTAAATTGCATGCTACATTATTGCAAAAGTTCCCAATTTCTCATTAATACCTGCACATGGAACAACACAGTAATTGTTGCTATGGTGATTTACAAAGCCTATAATTCGCAGGCAAAGTCTGGCTTTTTTCTATTAAATATTTATAAAAAGTAATTAGATGTTTTCATACCCTTATGTGTCACAACTTTATGTGTCTTCCCAAGAGTCCATGTTCTAGATTACCTACTATAAAGTTTAAACAATTAAAACTTAAATTAAATATGGAATAGTTATTGTATGGTGGGCATTGAAGCATTTTCAAGTAATGTGTAATAGATCTTGCTTTGATTGTTGAAAAAATCTATTTTATCAGTTGCTTATTTGAGCAACACGATAACTTCTAGTCAGATCTGCACATTTTTCTCAGGGTTAGAAAAGCATTTATAACTATTGGATCAGATTCATTCAGTTTATTACATATATATCAAGATATGTGACTCTGTTCATAGAAATTGTAGAGAGAGACCCCAATAGTCATTTCTGGGAAAAAAAACCATTATTCTATAGGAATAAAAAAGACAGCAATTAAGAACAATTCCTGAAGTATTGTTATTAGTACTCTCCTTCTGTATATCTTCCACTCTTTCTCCATTCAAGTCTGTTTATGAGCTGAGTTTATGAGAGGGAGGTATATGGAAAGTTAAATTAATCTTATACTTCTTTTGCTTACCCTGGATTAAACAGGGGTAAGGAAAGAGAGAGGAAAGCAGGAGGAAGGAAGGAAGGAACAAAGAAGGAAGGAAGAAAGGAAGGAAGTAGAGAAAGAAGGAAAGAAAGAGAAGGAGATGGAAGGAAGGGTATATGAAGGTGAGGTAAGAAGAAAAGAGACAAGTGTCATGGAGGACTACAGTAGTTGTCACTGTTTGTTAATTTATCTTTACCCGATCTCTGCCCACCATTTAATTCATCTGAGTCAGAAGTGTAGGATGGCAGATACTTTCACACTCACACTGACCAGATTCATTCTCCTTTGACAGACCTTTTCATTTATGTCAGATTTTGCTTTCCATTATATATATATAGACATACATATATAGACATACATATATATACACACATACATATATATATATACACATACACACACACATACAGTACAAAACACTTCTCTGTGTGTTCCACTGGAGAGACAAGCCTACCCCTCCAGTTTCCTGCAGTGTATAAACAACTTATAGCTTCTTTCTGTGCCTATGACAGAATAAATCAACACAGCATACTGGAATTTACTATGCATTTTCTCTATATTCATCCAGAACTGAACACCCATATTTAAAGAAGCCATAAACATCTTTTGCCATTTGTAAATTGATTAGAGTTCCATGGAACAGTACAAATCATATTATGGTCTTTTTTTTCAATAGCTGAAATTTATTTTCACACAGTTCACAAAGCTGGAAGTTGAAGTTCAAGGAGTTGGCAAGTTGAGTTTCTCTGGCTGACTTCTCTCTGTCTCAACACCCCTTGTGACAATATATCCAAATTTCCTCTTCATAAAAGAGAAATCATAGTGGATTAGGAATCACCCTTCCTAGCTTTCTTTCAACTTAATAACACTTTCCTATGCCTTATCTCTGAACACAGTCACATTCTGTGGAACTCAGAAAGAGGATGTAGAAATTCAGGGAAAATAAAATTCAGCTGCTAATACCAAGTAAATACATAGAGCATAATGTTATTGGCAGTTTACAGTGACAATGAAACAAAATTCTGATTTTTCTTAGTAACAGTCATCAGATGATTTTCTTTCATAATGCACATAAATGTATATTAGGGTTCATACATAACTTATTATTAAAACATATATCTTTAAATTTCAAGGGATAGCTATAAAATAATTCTAATTGTCCTATCATCAACCATGTCTCTTATAGGCAAACAAGAATAGTGTGTCATCATTTAAACAAGTGACCATTGAGTTAGAAACTCACTAGGTTCTTGGTTATCAGCTGATAGACTTTGGGGGAAATTATTAGATTCTGTCACCTCTGACCTGATTAATAGCTTAAAGCCAGGGATGCTATATTCACAACATGATCCCTTGGGAAGTGTTAAAAAGGAAAAGATTGGATCTATTCAGAGGCAGTAGGGACGGGGGATTGTCTTTAGGGGGCTATACCCTGCTGTGACTCCTCTCTGTATTCCCTTTCTCTGCTTCCAGCCCACATATAGGTGAAGTATTTCTTCCCTCTCATGCTACTGCCATCATTATGTTCTACTCGAGATCATGAATCAAAGCAACAGTGGGCCAAACACTCAGAAGATATGAGCCTGAATGAAACCTTCCTCTTCTTAAATTATTCGCATCAAGTGTTTTATCATGTTTCTTTGAAACACAGTATCTCTGAAATGGGTTAGTGCTAAGGGGAAAAAATGTAACTTTATTTTTTCTTTCTTTTTTAAACTTTATTTTATGGTGCTAAGAACACAATATGAAATTTAATTTCTTAACAATGTTAATGGTACGATGAATTCAAATCAGTATGAGGCCAATATTGATAGCAGCTCTGTCAACTTCATTCATCTTGCCTGCCTGAAATTTCATACCTGTTGATTAGTAACACCTTAATCCCTATTCCAATTCTGTGATTCTATGAACATTAGTATTTTAGATACTTAATACAAATAGAACTGGTAGCATTTTTTGGTTCTGTGTCTGGAATGTTTTACTTAGTTTATCTTTTATTTATTTATTTATTTTTTGACTAGTCCTGGGGCTTGGACTCAGGGCCTGAGCACTGTCCCTGGCTTTTTGCTCAAGTCTAGCACTCTGCCACTTGAGCCACAGTGCCATTTCTGGCCATTTTCTGTATATGAGGTGCTGGGGAATTGAACCCAGGCCTTCCTGTTTACGAGGCTAGCACTCTTGCCACTAGACCATATCCCCAGCCCTGGAATGTTTTACTTAGAATAAAAGCCTCTGACTTTATTCCTGTCACAGATTAGAGAATCTTCATCTATGTAAAGGCCTAATACTGGCAACATGTGTTACTCATTAATATCTAGATAGACATTAAAGTTATTTTCATGTCTTTTGTTGTTTTGGTTCTGGGGCTTGAACTCAGTGTCTGCACACTCTCGCTGACCACTTGAGCCACAGCTGGCTTCTGGCTTAAAAAATTTCTTAGAGATAAGAGTCACACAGGCTTTCCTGTTCAGACGGGCTTTGAACCACAATCCTCAGATCTTAACCTACTGAATAGCTAGAATTATACGCATGAGCCACCAGCACCCACCATTATATCTTGACTATTATGAATAGTGCTGCAATAAACATGAGTGTTAATATTTCTTTGAGATCCTAACTTTATGTTAGGTTAATACCCAGAAACAAGGTTGTTAGGTGATATAGTACTCCCGTTTCTTTCTTTTTCTTTTTGAGGGTTGTCCTCACTATTTTCCACAATGGCTGCACTATTTTGTATTTCTACTACCAGTATGCAATGAATAAAGGGTTGTAATAACTTGCTGATGTATATGTACTGTGGAGGGGTTAATTTGTCCAGTATTAATATCTAATTTCCAAAATGGAATTTAAGAGTCATTTGACCAGTAATTATTTTTTAAGTTTTTTTGAGTATTAGTATGCTACAAAGAACTAGAAATAGATGTCAGAAAATTTGGACTGTACTTCCAATTATAATCCTGAGATTTGCATAATGTGGCACAAATCTATTCTCTGAGGTTTACATCTTTTTTTACACAAGAGCGTACAATTTGGCAATAAAAAGAGTTCGGGCAAAAAAAAGTTTAGAAAGATACTCCTAAGATGATGTTACATTTTTTCCCCTTAGCACTAACCCATTTCAGAGATACTGTGTTTCAAACAAGAGCCATGCAGACACATTCTGCCTTTTGCCAATTTAGCTGTTTCAAATGTCCCGTTGTAGTCATTCAAGACAGCATGTGAGCGATGCCTGCAGAATTGTAGGTGGCTTGCTTTGAAGGATTTCCTCCTGTAATGTACAAAATAAAGGATTCTGTTCACTGTGAACTCGAAGTTGCATATAAACAATATAGGAATACAGTTTGCACACAAAGTCTTAAGTGAAAGATGGAAATTAAGGCTGGATCAGGAAAGCTACCCTACGCATGTAAGAGAGACCACATATACTTCAAGCATACAGGTAAAAATACAAGACAAACAAGGAACACTGTGTCCTTCTATCCATTTGAGGAGTTGATACTTTTAATGTGTGGACAGCATAATCACAACAAGGGATACAAACTATAAGGTCAAATGGCATTGCGTATTATTTCTTGTTTCTGCTCTCATTTTCTAGGGAAAGATTCTGTCTTATGTGGAGCACATTTTCAATATTAATTATCATGTTTATAAGGATGTTATATATCATAAATTTTTATGCATATGTGTGTGCTAGCAGGATGAAGTAGAAATGAATTGTTTCTGTGATTTGGAGAATGAAGGTTCTTGGTAAAGTTGATGTGCATGTACATTCAGGCTATAAATCTAAGATATTAGTCAGAAGTAAAGTAGAATGTGTGGTAAAGTCATGGCTTAGAGACAGACAAATCATCAAGGATCTGGAAAAGTATGATTCCAAGACATCAGATAATAGTAGCAGTACTGGTGTCTCTTACAGGTTCATAAATGTATTCATACACTTTTTTGTGTTTTCCAATCACAACCTATTTATACACATGTCCAAATCTGATGAGGAATCAAGCTGAGAGTTGAGTTACCAGTTCTTCTAAGTCAACGACTAAGCCAGTTGCGCTGGTAACCCAACCACTCAGTGTTTAAAGCTGCATTGTTGGGAGCAATAAGTTAGTGTATGCAAAGCGAGAAGAATAGAGTCTGGCATACAGGAAGTTTCGATGAATATTAGCTGAAGGTTGTACTGAATGCAGGAGATAGGGAGAGGATGTCACTGTGGATCTTCTAATTCACATTTCACATTTGTTTCTTTGAATAGAAGGCTCTAGAACTTTGGATGTGTGTGATTCCAAGAGAGGGATATAAGCAAGAGGACGTCAAGCTAATGATTTGAGCTATGATGTTCCAGTTATTATTATGAGATGTAATTGCAGAGAGAAGGTCTAGTATTGTCAATTTCTATTTCTGGGCGGTTGATCTACTGCTATTTAGGAGCAACTCCTGTCAGTAACTAGCTTGAGCTTTAGGAGTATAAATGATGAATGAATAGATAGGCTTTTTTTTTTTTTAGTCATACCATTCCAGTTACTTTGAATGTCAAAGAAAGAGAATATAGAAGCCAACTTATTTTTCCTGATAATTAATGCTATGGAATTAGCAAGCTATTGTTTTTAGATTATGTGTAGAAATGTGATGTATTACAGGAGGTTGGAAATAATGAGTTAAATACCTAGTATGATTGGAAAGATTTTGAATAAATTCAAATAATTTCTAGTTGCTAATCTCATAGTTTTGGTGTATTTATACCTCATTGTCTATTGTCTCTCATACTGAGAATTTGACTTTGGAAAAAAAAAATGTAGCTGCAAGTTTCTATTCTATGTTCTTCCAAGTCATGTATATTTATTCATTTGGTTATTTTCAGCCAGACTCAAAGTCCTATACAACCCATAATATTTAGTGACTCTCTAGATGCACACTTGTTCTAACTGATGGGTTATACAGATAGGTTACCTGTGGGAAGGCTTGTCCAATGAGCAATTTATACTTGTAAAAGACTACTTTAAAGGATATGGACCTTATAATTTCATTCCAGTCACATAAACTTTTTGCATAGAAGAAATATTCTATGATCAAGTCAATAAGGATTTTAAGAGTTAGGAGGAGTATCTATCTGCTTGTGTAAACAGATGACAAGTTCATCCTGAGATATATTTCAATCTTTAAAGTAGAACCTCAGAATCATTTCTGATTTGCTTTTCTCTACAGCCATTTCCAGTCTTTTGGCCCTTAATACCAATTCTTCCTAACACCTGGTAATAATCATCTATCTTGCATTTGTATGGTCAAGCCATCATAAAATTCCCACTGGTCCATTTACCTTTACTTGGTTGTTCTTCTGATTTCCTCAGCAACCCTATTGGCACCTTAGATGCTAAGTACACAAAATTTGTTTTTAATTGCTCATCTCCTCCCATATCAAAAACATTTAGAGGCTATTGCTATCTTCCTTTATTTTGCTTCAGTTCAAATTTCATATAATGATCTCAAGATTTCCTTGCTTCAGTTCAAATTTCATATATTGGACTCAAGATTTTTTTCCTGCCAGTCCTGGGCCTTAAACTGAGGGACTGAGCACTATCCCTGGCTTCTTTTTTGCTCAAAGCTAGCACTCTACCATTTGAGCCACAGCACCACTTTCAGCTTTTTCTATGTATGTGGTGCTGAGGAATAAAACTCAGGGCTTCATGTACACAAAGTGAGCACTTTACCAGTAGGCCACAGCCCTTCAAGATTTTTTTATGATTCAGGTCTAAAGACACATCAATACATTAACTGGTATTTCTGAAACTATTACATGGCATTCAAGGAAGTAATATTTAAGTAATGTGAAGTGTTTGAGAAAATATATATTGAGTCTTTGATGTAAGTAAAATTAGCCAGGTATGCATGAAATTTTCCATTAACCTCAAATTACAAAACTTACAGGTGGCTGAAAAAGTTCTACTAAGAACCAACAACAAAACCCATCTGGAACATTCTATTAAAACTCTACAAAAATAAGGGAAAAGCACTACCTAATTTCCAGTGATTGATATTTATCGTGAGTAGTTGCAGGGAGAGAATAGTAATTGTAGTTTGATTGTGAAATGAAAATGAACTTGGGTAAAGATTCCTGGAGGGTTATGTCATTGGCAGTAAGAGCAGTAGTTAAAATTCTATCAGTAGGCAATTTCATGGACTCCTACATAGTGTGCCTAATGGTAGTTCGTCTTAATGTATTTGATTTTGTTAATGCATGGGTCCTTTATGAAATGAACTGTCTTGGTTTCTTACTATGATTCATAAAATTGAACAGCCTTCAATGCTGAAATTAGGAACAAATGAGACCATTGAAGGTCACCTCAATCACTGTCTTACAGGACATGCCTGTATGCTCCTGACCTTTGAATAGTAAACCAATGCTTGAGCTTCATGATTTTGAAAGCATGAAGATTTATGACACCCTATTTCTGGAAAATGCATCATCTCCATTGTAAACATAAAGCAATTAGCACATGGCATTTTCATTAGTTGTTTATTTCTATGTGTCATCTGATCATACTGTGAGCTTTCTGAAAGCAAAAACTACCTCATTATCACTATTATTCTAACAATAAGGCCATAGCCTGCCTCACAAAAGTAGCTCAGTAAATGATTATGGAATACAAACAATTTTTAAATTTATCAAAGTAACTTATAATAGCACAAACATCAATTACACTCTACAAATTACCTAGCATACTAAGTTCAAAAGACAGATGTTTATGCAGAGCTATGAAGAAGCCCATAATAAGTATTTTTAAGTAAGCTTAATACTATACGGTATTAACTATAAACAATTCTAGGACAGTTAGACATAAACATGAGTTGAGGAAATATTACATCTGTCAAAAGTCTTTGAAGGTCTGTTATATTTTAGATGGTTGCGTCAAGAAAGTGAAAATATTTTAATTAACTTCAGACATTTTAAAAATTAAAGAAGTAAGAAAAATCGAAGTGGATGGCTGGCTGGTTAGACAAGTCATTTGCATATGGAGTGTATAGAAGAGACAATGGAAAATCCATTAATTGTTTGGATCTTGTGCACAGACCCACAAAAATTCAATATGGACTACCTTGGATTCTGTCCAATGAGCAACCTGGGATGATGCATATTCTAGCCCATAAAGCAGCGATACTAACCTTGGACTATGGTGGGTCTAGAACAGATAAGGGAACATTACAAACATGATGTTCTCAATGGCAGGACACTGGGTTGATGTCTCTTCAGTTCTCCAGATGACAGGCACAGGAATTCCATTCTGTCTATTTTCATTATCGTTTCAAATCTGTTAAGATTCCAAGATTAGTCTCCAATTTTTAGTGGGCTAGCCACTTTCTGCTTATTGTAGTGAATGTTGTTCTTTAACAGTCTGAGGTCAATCAATCAAAACATTACTAAGAACTAATTCTGAATTGAAACAGCTTGTGTTTTATTTTGCTAAACTTTGATTTTGACTTTCTCAGAAATTACACTCTCTGAGATCTCCTTTGAATCTACCATCAGTTTATAGATTTGTATATAGTTTCCTACCACTCAACATGTGTACTTATAAATTTATAAGCTAAATCTAGCTTCCACACATAAGGGAAAAACATATATCCATTTTCTCTCTGGGTCTGACTTCACTTAACATAATTATTTCCCAGGTTTTTCCATTTCTTTACAAATGACACAATTTTTTTTTTTGCCTGTCCTGGGCCTTGAACTCAGGGGCAGAACACAGTCCCTGGCTTCTGTTTCCTCAAGGCTAGCACTCTACCACTTGAGCCACAGAGCCACTTCTGGCCGTTTTCCATATACGTGGTGCTGAGGAATTGAACCCAAGGCTTCATGTATATGAGGCAAGCACTCTTGCCACTAGGCCATATTCCCAACCCCAAATGAAACAATTCTTTATTTGAAAACAGTTTTATTCAAGCTGAGGATATTTGAATCTGCAGATTAAAACTCCACAGAGGCAAACTGTATATTTATTTGAATTTTTTTTCTCTGGATTTTTCTGCAGATCTTTAAGTATGGATAGGCCAGGGAAGTTGAGACATTGAGAATAGGAACAAGGATTGAGAGTTTGAAAGAAAACACTCCTTAAACTTCAAATACCACCCCTTCATGTAATCTTGGCAATTGTGTCCTTGTCTGGTTATCATTTAAACCACAGGAACCACAATAAAATGGGTTTGATTCCTTTTCTCTCAATCTCCTTCCTCCAATGTTGCTCCCCTAGGCAGGCTCAGGAAAGTGCCAAGGTGTTAATAATACACAGGAGAAGGTGGAATTAAATGCTGCAGGAGGCCGCTAGCTTGCCTTTCCCCAAAACAAGGCTGAACTTAAAGTTAGACTTCAGGGTTTAGGAGCATGGGCTTTCTGTGTGCAGAGCCCACAGGGGTGAAAGATCAATTCAGCTTTGCCAAGCCATGTCAGCAGTGGCTGCCTTTAAGAGGCTGACAAGGCTCTGGGTGACAGTTTGAAGAAATGTAACTGCTTTGATAAGGTTAAAAGGGGCAACCAACCACAAATAGAAAACACAAACACAAGGCTGCTTAGGAGCTTGATTGCAGGCTAGAAAAGAAAGCATCAACAGACAACAATACCAACACCCATTACTTTGTTTTCATTTTTAAAAACACAAGAAGTAGACTGGTAGCAAGGGGAATTTAAAAAAAGAAAAGGCCCTTATAAAATATAACCAACTGTAATAGATATTTGCTACTTGCTCTGGAAAATCTTGCTGAGAAAGGTTGGCTACTGCCAGTAAAAAGTAAACAATATCTTATATTTTTATCTACTTTGAAAAATATAAGACCAATTAAAAATTCCAATCAGACCAAAGAGTGACCTTTCTGGATTATGTAACTACCTTTTGAGAATAGTAATAATGTTTGGATTTTGTGCTGAAAAAAATTAAAATAAATCTAAAAATAAGCATTCGTGGCTGACATCCACATTAAAATAAAACTTCAGGCAAATACAAGTTTATAAAATATACCTATGACCTATATTCTCATTTGAAAAAGACAACAAATATAAGTGTTAATGTTTATGCCTTGACTATTAATCTTGGAACCTCAAATTCAGTTGTAACTCAATTTAGCAATGTGTCACATAACACAGCTGATTTAATTGGTTATTCAAATATTTCCCAGATGCCCACAGTAGCAGTTTTATGAGACAATAAAATATTGGGTTGGATATACTTGTTTCCTTTTCAAAAACATGGAAATCACATTTGTGTTACTGTCATGGTGGGACTACCCCCTTTGTAAAGTGGAATTAGTTGCAAAGCATAAAACTCTGTCTATTCATGAAGTGAATCCATGAATTACTCATTACTTCCTATCAAGTAACCTGAGTGTTGGTATATGGTATACAAGAGGTTCATCAGTGGACATAGTAGCAGTGTCTTGTCAAAGAATTTAAGAGAAGGAAGTAGCCAGATGGAAGATGAAAGACAGGAAACCTTAGACTTAAGCAGTGAGTAACCTTTATAGAATGCTAGATGATAAAATTTAGAAAAGGGAAGGTAAAGCAGAGGAGGGGAGGAACATGAGATGTTGCACCATTGCAAAAGGGGGATATACCACAACTACAAAGGAAGAAGTTTGAAATACTAGAAGCAAAAGAGATTTTGTGAGGGAATGGAATATGAGAAATGGGTTTCCAAGCAGAAAGAAAAGCTGGTTAAAAGCCCTAAGATCACAGCCTAGAATGTCTTCAGAAACCAGAACCAGGAAGGAAGTGACAGAAATGGAGAGAAACAGGAAGTAAGACAGAGAGGGAATCCTGGCCCTCCTTTGTAAGATAAGGACCTTGGAGGAACTTTGATTTTTTTTTTAATGAATATTAAGGCATTATTGGAGAAATTTGAATTGAACAGAAGATCCAAACAGAATTTTGAACAAACATGATCTGATTTATCTTATGCTGTCAATAAATAAATCTGGGCAGGAGACCTAGAAACAAGAAAAGCAAATAGATGACTATTTCAGCAATTGGGGGTGGAAGGGAGAGGGATTAAGTGGACTGGAACATATAAACTTCTCACCTAACTTCTCCTACATGACCACAAGACTGTCAACACCAAGAAGTGATTATCAGTGCATTGCTCATTAATCTCCAGGCTCTCTTCAAATGTCTCTGGTTATTATAATGTCTTTTCTGTCCTAGGAAACCAACTTCTTAGTCCAAAACCTGAAAAGCTGTGATCTTCTGTGATCTCCCATGCTCCTTTATAATCTTGTTTCTTTTGAACAGTTCCCATCAGTTACTTTATTGAATGTCCTTCAACTTGAATTTGATGCTTTCTTGTGATTGCAATGAGCTTATATATTTTTGTCAAAAAACCCCCACAGAAATGACTTGTACTTCTAAATAGATTATGTCAAAGGCTTCACCATGTAAATATATTTTATTACTGGTGATGTCAAATTCAATCACTTCTTTTAGTGTTTTTGTCCAGCTTTCTCTACTTGCAAAATTAGGGCTTTATACTAGGCGAATTTTTCTCCCCAAACTTCTGCCAACTAATTTGACTGCCAATCAATGCATCTTATCTGGGACAATACTTCTGTGGTATTTATCTAATAATGATTTTCTGTTTATTTCTGCATTTATTAGTTATTATTCTAATATAAGGGAGAACAATTTCTTTTTCCTTACATATTTATTGATCCTTTATGTTATTTATAACCTCATGGAAATTAATCGTATTCTTTGAGTTAAATTCCAATACTATTATTTACTTCGAGCTAAAATTAGTTATTTTGAACAATGGGGATATTTTTCATGTTGTCAGCTCTGCCTTTTCTAAATCCTCCACCTTCATTCTCTTCTGGTCAGTTTCTTATTTCTGGCAAAGGTTGTTCTAGCTTTGTTTTGAACTTGCCATTCCTTTAGCCCTGGAATCACTCACTTTTCCTGAGCTGGTATGCTCCTGTTGCTGAATTTCATCTGCTAGGTCCTCTCCATGAGCAGAGCTAGGAAATAAGTACCCGTGTTCTAAAGTACAGAAACTAGTTCATTGTGCACTTAGAATGCATGAATTTAGCAGGTTATAAAAAATGGGGTTACTACTTACAGATGAGAGAGTAAGGAATATTGAAGTCCAGAATTTAGGGCAAGTTGGTCACTCAAGGCTCAAAATAGCTGCCCATAGTTGATTTTTTTTAATGTTGCAGTATTTATTAACTGTTCTGAATATATGTTTTGTCTTTTGAGCTTTATCTTTAAACTTTCTTACTTGGTAAATTGGCTTCTTGGTAGTTTTTCTTTAGATAAAATTTAACTTACAAATTAACTCAGGGAACACGACATTTTAACAAAGAAATTGGGTTATCCTTTCTAAGAACGTGGTTCATCATTCTATTTGTTCAAATGCACTTTGGTGCCCCTCAGGCATATTTTAAACTGTCTTCATATAGGTTTCATGCATCTCTTGTTAAATTTGTTTTTTAAATACTACCCTTTGGTTGTTGATATCATTTGATTTTCCTTGTCATCACATTCTTTCACTGCTTATTTTTTGCATTTATAAAGACTATTGATTTTTGTTTGTTCATTTTACATCCTCCTGCTTTCCTGAATTCCTTGTTTGACTTAGTTTTATCATTGATTCTCTAGAGGTTCCTCGGTGTCCTGTCACATCTACTGAAAACAAAGCTGTTTTCTTTCTTTTCTTCCCGTCTTACGCTTGTAATTGATTAGTCTTGTTAAATTTCCTTAGCAACTCCCTCTGTTACCATTTTGAATAGAAGATAGAAATAACCCTATCTTTATTTGATCATAGAAAAAAATACCCTTTGTATTGGTCCTTCATTAAATTAGATACAGATTTAGAACAAAGATTGGAGGATGTGTGTGTGTATGTGTGTGTGTGTGTGTGTGTGTGTGTGTGTGTTTCTTTTAAGAAATGTATTCTTAGTTATTTCTTTAAAATATTTTCTTTGGTTACCTCTTCAATTTCCCTTTAGAAAGAATATTTCTCAAATATATATTGTAATCAAGGAGATTGAATTTTTTGTCTCTACTAGTATAGATCAAATATGCATTAATAAGAATTCTCCCTAAAATTTTAGTAAGTTAAGTCAACAGAATATATATTGTAATTCAAGTTCCACCTCTGTGATGGGTTGGCAATTCATTTTTACTTCAGAACTCCAACTGACAGATCCAATGGAAGAAAGGAAGTAACAATACAGTGAGGTGTTCCAAAATAACACCAATAACCACTACTCGTTATTTCTGTGATTTAGAAAGTTGTGTGGTAAAACTAGTCTGAATGAAAAAAAGTCCTTCAAAAAGGTGGGGGTGGGCATCAGAGGCATGAGAACAAAAATTACCTATCAGAATATACTCTAAATTGCCTAAACACTCTGAAAAAAAATCTCTACTCCTTTATTGTAGATTTGGCTTTTTTAAGGGTTGCTTCTTAGCCATAGTTCCAGGCATGCTAGGTTAGCTGCCTTCCTCAATAAAGTAAGTGCTAGTTGAGATAAATATTTCTGTGATTCTGACCACATGCCATTGTGATTTGGTTGATGCATACCTCTTTGCTTAGGGGTAGAAAGCCAGCTGTGTTTAATGCTATTGTTGCTAGAATTGTGTTAACTTGAAAATGTCTTGGCTCTGTCTTTTTCAACCCATGAAAACCTTGAGGAATCTAAAGGTTAGAGCAATAGAAGTATACACTTGTGGAACTAAGCATACTTAGTAGCAAGTATACTTTTGGTTACTCCTCAACTTTATTTTTACATTTGATCCAGTAAAAGGGATAGGAAACTACTACCTTAAGTAAGGTGGACTTAAACGTCTGTCTTCTAATATGGTATTACTCAAACAGAGGTTATGTATATGCTCCCCTAGCATCTACAGCCATGGCCAATGGTTTTCTCTTTTTTGAAATTAGCATATATTAACCAAAAAAATGTTGGTACATTTAAAGCAGAAAAATATTTTCTAATATCTTATATATGTAAACATACATATATACACATATGTAAACATACATATTGTATACATGTATACCCACATACATATATATGTGTGTATATTTATTTATGTTTGTGTTTATTTATTTGTGCTGGTCATGGAGCTTGAACTCATGGCCTGGTACTGTCCCTGAGCTTTCTGCTCAAGGCTAGCATCCTACCACTTGAGCCCCAACTTTACTTCCATCCTTTTGGTGGTTAACTGAAGATAAGAGTCTCATTGACTTTTCAGCCCAGGAAGGATACAAACCATGATCCTTAGATCTCAGCCTTCTGAATAGACAAGATTACACGTGTGAACCACCAGTGCTTGATTTAGTTTGGAGATTTTTATGAGCTTATTTTGTTCTAAGGGCTTTTATTCAAATCATTCAAAGGATTTTAGAATTGGGAATACTTCTTAGAGAGGTTAGTATTATAGAATAAAACACTTCCATTTTCCTAGAGGAATTGTTAAGGAACTTGGTTACCTTAGGAAATACCAGTCTCTGCCTGTCAGATTTATCAACTCTGAAATGAAAGATTGAGTTGGATGATCTTAGTTTCTTCCTGGCTATGCCCGCTAATGATTCAAGTGAGTGCAATAGATTGAAAGCATTACCCAGTATAATAAATATGTACCTATGGGACTCCATCCTCCAGCAAACCATGCACCTGTGCCATTTAGTTTTTTTCCCTGTTACTCTTAGTAATTCAGCTGATATCATTATAGCAATCAGGCCCCCATATAAGGAAAACCATTAATGTAATTACATTGATATTTCGATACAAGGTTTATTTGGGGAAAAATGTCTGTGGAATCAATATAACAGGATTATTTCTTATGTAAAATTGTGAATACATGATTTTACTAAAGTGCTTTCTCAGTACATACATGTGTATACATTTTCTTCACAAAAAATAAATGTATTTCATAGCTTATAATTTATTTTACTTTAGAAAAAGACTGAGAGTTCCACTTTTAAGCAAATACAAATAGGTTTATTTTGCCTCTAAGAATTTCAGGTAAATTTGTACATGGTCACTCATACACATCCTGTATCTCATTCATCTGTGAGATGCTTAGATATTTCTACAAATCACATAGCAGATGCTGTTCAGTCTGAATTCTAATTCTTTCATTATTTTTTTCTGAATGGAATAGAGGACTCATTACAGGCGTGGGAAGTGGTGTTTTAATTTCTAGTAGATCTATTTGGACAGCATTGTATTTCCAGGTCCAGTGATTTATCAAGTAAGGCAATGGCCCTTATGCTGTCATGACATCTATTCAAATGAGTTTTCCCTACTACATTGGAGTCTGACAGCTATGAGTTGGAAAGATTGCCAGAGTACTCTTTCCCAATCTGGTTCTTTAGGAATGTTTGGTATATCCAGAAAGTTGTCAAGAAATCAACACTGACCCATAACTACAATTCTACATTTGATCAGAGCTGAGAATTTAACAATCTTCAGGAAAATATGTATTCTTCTGAGGGAGTTGGAAAAACTCCTGAGTATCTAAATGTTGTCAGGAAGCCAAATTTCCATGGGTATGGGCATATTCGATTTTGGCTGGCATTTATTAAGTAGCTGTATGTGTCAACTATGTTCTTGTATGCATTTTCTAATATAAATACCACAGAACTTCCTTGAAGGAAGTGAATTTTTGGTATTCACATTTTTCAGAGAAACAGAATTTTATAGGCACTAAATAAAGAGGCAACGTAAAAGATGCTATAGCTGGGCCTATAACTGAACCAAAAGCTGGGCACCTTGCCTTCTCTACTTTGGCCCTGTGTCCTTTGATCTGAGCTATCACTGCTGTCACTTTGTACTAACCTTGGGCTCCAGGATCGGACATATTCACCAATAAACATCTTATGCAAGAAGCAAACTGCTCCTCATACAAGCAATGCCATCTCCTTCCCTTCCAATGGAAGCAATAACAAGTTCTCTGGAACTCCACCAAAAGCAAAGACCAGAACATATTTGTGATTTGAGAATGTTTTAACTAAGGATGTACTTCTTACCCTCCGCCACAAATTCTTCCTGCTTACCCAAAGCCAATATCTGTACCCAGGAATGTCTGAAGATATACTGAAAGCAGTGCTGTCTTCCCATGATTACGGTGTGACAAGTCTATTTTATCTGACCTTCATCATGTTGCTTTATTTGGCATAGATGCGGGTAAGTATTGGACCTTATGTGGAACTCCTGGAATGTGGGCCGGGCATCTAAAAACTGAGTTTCAACTTATGTAGGGTTGAAAGTATTATATTCATAAACTACAATACAATTACTTAAAGATAATAACAATTTAAAAATAATTAAATAAAAAACAGAATGATCTGATAGAAACTCTACACTGTCCATTCTGGAATTTTCTTTTTTCCTATTTTTTTTCTTCAGCATAGAAACCTGGAGGTAGCTTTAGGATTTCAAGCAGAACTTAGGTCTTTGTTTGTTTGTTTGGTTGGTTTGGTTTGCCAGTCCTGAGGCTTGCACTCGGGGGTTAAGCACTGTCCCAGGTCTCCTTTTGTTCAAGGCACTCTACCACTTGAGCCACAGCCCCATTTCCATTTTTTACTGTTTATGTGGTGCTAAGGAATCATTTCTCAGAGAATAGTTGTGTCTTAGAAGTTCAAGGAGGTGTGGTGGGGAAGAGTCATCTCAGAATGACAAATTCTTTCTTGGTATTAAACATCAATGCTCATTTCCTGTGAATTTTTTTGTTGATAACTGAAGCATAGCAAATCTTATGTTTTGTATTCTATGCTCTATATTTTTAAACTATATTCTGTTTTTTATTCTTATGATTATTCTTATCTAAATTGCCCTCACCAGACTAGAATTTTTGAGGACAGCATATAAACCATGGGTTTTATTCCCACTACCTAGTACACATGATATGATATACTGTACTCAATAAGTGAATGAAGATCCTGAGAGCAGCAGTGTTTCCTTTGAGGTCTTCATTACAGTTTTCACTCTACCTGTGAACAAAACATGTTAGAATTTGAAATTATAATGTTCTTAAATTCTTTGAGGTACATTAAGATAAATATAGATTTTGAAACCTATGACCGGGTTCAGGCTTTCCTAATCAGATGTGGCCCGCACAAAAGTATTCACCATGGAGTGAAGTTCTTATAGCTGACTGAAAGACAGCTTTCTCGGGACACACACTCAGCAAGGTGGGATCCCATCTGACACTAAGTACACTTACTTTACGCACTGTTATTCAGACACATATTCCCTGGAGCAAGAAGAAAATGATAGATAATATACATCAAGACACTGTATTTTATATTGGTACCCTGGGTATTGTATATATGTTTATCTGAATTAGGGAAGGGAAGGGTAACATCAAAATGTTGAGACAAAGGACAAAGGGCAAACCAATGCTTCAGCAATACTTACGAGACAATATGCTGTAAACTACTTGTACATCTTGGGGGAAATGACTGGGGTGAAGGGAAGGTGGGAGAAAAATGAAGGAGGAGGAAACAAGTTTGACAAGAAATGTACTTACTACCTAATCTATGTAACTATAACCCCTCTGTGCATCACCTTGACAATTTAATTAAATTTTAAAAAGGCACAAGAAAGACAACTACACATCCATTGTTATAAAAGTTATATAATCATTTGAATATAAAACATATAAATCACATATAGTATGTGTAATATAACATGTAAATTATATAATGTATATAAATAAAATTATATAATTCCATTATATATTATATATTCACATATAAAAAATCGTACTCATTTATCAGAGTACTATTACATCATTGCAAGAAAGAGGATGGGTGAGGAAAATTATGTTAAATGGAGTAGCTCAGGCTAAAAGAGACAAACAGCACGTTGTCTCTCATAGGTTGAAATTAAATCTGTTATAAACATATATGAAAACATACATGGTTTAAATATATATACAGAGATTGGTATTGGGTTATATATACATAGTACATATGTGCTTATATGGATATATACATAAATTGACCAATGGATGATATACTTCCAGATGTATTCTAATGATATAACGTCTCTGAACTGCTAACACACAGGTTAACAAAATGAATACCAGGAAGAAAAAATATGTTTTGTTAGTGGGGGTGGAAGTGTTTACTAGAGGGATACAGATAAATGGAGAGAAGAAAGGTAGGTGAATAATTTTATTCAATGTATCTTTATGGAAAATGAAATACCTAGCTTGAGCATATTGGGTGGGTTGAGCAAGGTGGGAGAGAATGACAGGAGGAGTGGCACTGATCCACATGCATTGTACTCATAATCTGACTTATTGGACTGATACTTCTTAAGGGAGCATTGAAGTTTAGCAGTCATAGCAGGGCCAAACTATCCCATTCAGTCTTGAAGTGAAGGAACGACATAAGTAGCTTTTTGCCTTACTTGAACTTTCTGTGAATAGCCAGTACGTGGATAGTGTTACTTCTCAAATCTTGCCTTAAAGCTAAAATAGTCAACTGATTTAGTGACAGTGGTATTTCTGATTTAACTGAAAATATTTTCCAGAAGGCATATGATGATTGGTATATAAGATAAATGATACTGTGATGTTGAGCTTTAATCTTCAAAATAAGAAAAAGTATTATTAATTATTATCATTAAGTGATCAGTGCTAAGTGCAAAGTAGAAAATTGAATTCTCAAAACTTTTGAGAATCTGCATTCCCTGCCTTTTCTCTCTTTATTGGAAGTTAACCTACTTTGTATGGCTTAAACTTGAAGTAAGGATGAAAAAACAATTTACTTTTCCATGTTCCATCTGAAAGAAATTTATCAATTGTTTTAGTGAGTAGATAACTAACATCCCAATGTACTCAGGTATTAGAACTAGGAAAGTGAAAGAGAATACCAAAATCGAAAGACACAGGACAAAAAGACAAACGACTACAAAAGCAATACTTGCAAAACATTTTGGTGTAAACCAAGTGAACAACTCATGAGGTGGGGGAGGGAAAGGGGGAGGGGCTAATGAAGAAGGAGGTAACAAACAGTACAAGAAATGTATCCAATGCCTAACGTATGAAACTCTAACCTCTGTGTACATCACTTTGACACTAAATAAGAAAAAAAATTAATGTCCCAAAGAAAGAGAAAGATTTATAAATTATATCCATGATTAGCAGAAAAAACTGAGTTAAGATAAAGAAAGTCAACTTCACCAGTTAAAAGTGTTTGATCAAGATGGAATAATTATATACACAATGGAATTTTAGTCATCAAGTAGAATGACATTGTATAATTTGTAAAGACATGGAAAGACCTGTAAAATATTATGTTAAGTGAAATGAGATAGGCCAGAGGATCCATGGTTTCTTCATATGTTGAAACTTCATTTAGCTTTTAAACTTATAAGTATATACATTGGATGGTATGTAATTGTATATAAATGTATTAACTGAAATATGGTAGATTCAAGGGAGAACTCAAATAGTGTAATTCCTTAGAAAAGCAAAATCAACAAGCATGTACTTGAAAGGGTAGTGTAGAGGAGGGGTAGATTAATGAATGATGTGGAGAAGAGGAGGACAAGGCAATCAAGTAGTCAAGAATTCAATGTATATCCTACAAAATTAGAAAGAGTGAGGGAAGGGGTGTGTAGGGGATGGATGAAAGAAAACATGGAGTGACATTGATATAGATATATTGTATTGCATTCATAAATTGCATTGTTAAATGCCAACTCCTTTGTATACTACCTAAGGATAATTTTAAGAAGATGTGACTCAGTAGACCCTTTATGGAAAACAAACTAGTGCAACTTGTGGGTAGGGAGAGGAAAGGAAACTAGAGGAAAGCAACGGAAGGTGAGACATAGCCATAAAAAAAGATATCATACCTGACTGGTATTATTGTACCTGACTTATAAAATGGTAACTTCTCTCTGTAATGCCTTCATAATAGAAACAAAATTATATTAAAATAATGTAACAATTTGCAATATATTCTCAATATGTACAGCCTTCTTTCAGATGTAAAGACTATGTGAAATATAATCATTTAGTCATTTATTGCCTACCATTTATTGCTTTTGAAATAAAAAAATGTGGTACATATACACAATGGAATTTTATGCCTCTATCAGAAAGAATGGCATTGCTCCATTTGTAAGGAAATGGAAGGACTTGGAAAAAATTATACTAAGTGAAGTGAGCCAGACCCAAAGACATGGACTCTATGGTCTCCCTTATTGGGAATAATTAGTACAGGTTTAGGCAAGCCACAGCAGAGGATCACAAGAGCCCAATAGCTATACCCTTATGATCACATAAGATGATGCTAAGTGAAATGAACTCCATGTTAAGGAAATGATTGTTATATCACAGTTGTAACTACTTTCAACTTCCCATGTGTATCTGTAGCTTCTATTATTGATGATGTTCTTGTATCACCTTCCTGTGGTTGTACCTACACTATCTCTGTTATCTTACCTGAGTATATTGAAAACCATGTATACTGGTATTAGAACTAGGAAATTGAAAGGGAATACCAAAATTGAGAGACACAGGGTAAAAAAAGAAAAACAACTACAAAAGCAATACTTGTAAAACTGTTTGGTGTAAGTGAACTGAACACCCCATGGGGGGAATGGGAAAGGGGGAGGAGGGAAGGGGGTATGAGGGACAAGGTAACAAACAGTACAAGTAATGTATCCAATGCCTAACGTATGAAACTGTAACCTCTCTGTACATCAGTTTGATAATAAAAATTTGGAAAAAAAAAACCTGAAAAATGGAGACATTACATTAATTGTCAAATTCAGCAATCAACTTGTACCTGGGATCTAAGTGTACAGATTTCCACTACAGTGCTTTTTTCCTCAAGCTTTTCTGTTAATGATTTTTTTCCAATTACTTTGTTTGGACATAATATTTTTACTTTTATTTTTATTTTTTTGTTGTTTTTAAAAAATTTTATTGTCAGACTGATATACAGAGCGGTTACAGTTTCATATGTTAGGCATTGGATACATTTCTTGTACTGTTTGTTACCTCCTCCCTCATTCCCTCCTCCCCCTCCCCCTTTCCCTCTCCCCACATGAGTTGCTCAGTAGATTTACACTAAACAGTTTTGCAAATATTGCTTTTGTAATCTTTTGTCTTTTTTACCCCGTGTCTCTCAATTTTGGTATTCCCTTTCAGTTTCCTAGTTCTAATACCAGTATACACGGTTTCCAATGTACTCAGATAAGACACAGATATAGTGCTGGTACAACCACAGAAAGGGGATACAAGAGGATCATCAACAATAGAAGCTACAGTTTTACATCACATGTTGAAAGTAATTACAACAGTGATCTAACAGTCATTTCCATAACATGGAGTTCATTTCACTTAGCATCATCTTTTGTATTCATAAGGGTATAGCTATTGGGCTCTTGTGATCCTGTGCTCTGACTTGCCTAAACATGTGCTAATTGTTCCCTATGAGGGAGACCATACAGTCCATGTTTCTTTGGGTCTGGCTCACTTCTCTTAGTATAATTTTTTCCACGTCCTTCCATTTCCTTACAAATGGGGCAATGTCATTCTTTCTGATAGAAGCATAAAATTCCATTGTGTATATGAACCACATTTTCCTGATCCATTCGTCTACTGAGGGGCATCTGGGTTGGTTCCAGATTCTAGCTATGACAAATTATGCTGCAATGAACATTGTTGTGCTGGTGGCTTTAGTGTGTTCTTGTTTGTGGTCTATTGGATAGATACCCAAAAGTGGGGCTGCTGGGTCATAGGGGACCTCTATGCTTAGCCTTCTGAGGAATCTCCATACCACTTTCCAGAGTGGATGAACCAGTTTACATTCCCACCAACAGTGAAGTAGGGTTCCCTTTTGGCCACATCCCCTCCAACAATTGTTATTGTTAGTTTTCTTGATATATGACATTCTTACTGGGGTGAGATGGAATCTCAATGTTGTTTTGATTTGCATTTCTTTTATGGCCAGTGATGTAGAGCACTTTTCATGTTTCTTGGCCATTCTCATTTCCTCATCAGAGAAGTCTCTTTTTAAGTCTTTAGCCACTTTTTGAGGCGGCTATTGGTTCTTTGCGGTGTTGTTTTGGAAGAATTTAACTTTTTTAGTTCTGCATATATTTTAGATATGAGGCCTTTGTCCGTTGTATAGCCAGTAAAGATCTTTTCTCAATCTGTGGGCTTTCTGTTTATCTTGCGAGCTATGTCCTTTCCCCTGCAGAAGCTCTGCAGTTTGATGCAGTCCCATTTGTCCAACCTTTCTTTGATTTGTAGCCTTTCTGGTTCTTTGTTAAGGAAGTTCCATCCTGCACCAAGGAGCTCAAGTGTTTTTCTTACTCCTTCCTTTAGTGTTTTCAGGGTATCTCTTTTAATTTTGAGGTCTTTGATCCATTTGGAATTGATTTTGGTACAGCGTGATATATAAGGATCTAGCTTTAGTTTGTTGCATGTGTTGAACCAGTTTTGCCAGCACCATTTGTTAAAGAGGCTGTCTTTCTTCCATCCTATTTTTTTAGCTCCTTTATCAAAGATTAAGTAGGCATAGTTCTGTGGGTTCATTTCTGGGTCTTCAATTCTGTTCCATTGGTCTTCAGGTCTGTTCCGGTGCCAATACCAAGCTGTTTTTATTACTATAGCTTTATAATACAGCTTGAAGTTGGGTATTGTAATTCCCCCAGCACTGTTCTTTCTGCTTACGATTGTTTTTACTATTTTGGGTCTTTTATTGTTCCATATGATTTTCTGGATTGCTTCCTCTATTTCATTAAAAACTGGTGTTGGGATATTAATGGGTATTGCATTGAATTTGTAGATAACCTTTGGCAATATTGCCATTTTGATTATATTAATCCTCCCAATCCAGGAGCATGGGAGGTTTATCCATTTCCTTAGTTCTGCCTTGATTTCGTTTTTCATGATTCCAAAGTTCTTATCATAGAGGTCTTTCACTTTTTTGGTTAAGGTTATTCCTAGGTATTTTATGTTTTTTGAGGCTATTGCAAAAGGAGCTGCTTTCCTGATTTCAACCTTTGTGTTTGGTTATTAGCATATAGAAGTGCCATTGATTTTTGAGGGTTTATTTTATATCCTGCAACTTTGCCAAAGTTTTGGATCAGCTCCAGTAGCTTGGGAGTAGAATCAATGGGGTTCTTTCAGTATAGGATCATGTCATCTGCGAAGAGAGAAAGTTTAACTTCATCTTTTCCTATTTGGATCCCCTTTATATTTTCTTCTTGCCTGAGTGCTCTGGCTAGGAATTCTAGTACTATGTTGAAGAGAAGGGGAGAGAGTAAACATCCCTGTCTTGCTCCTGATTTTAAAGGGAGTGGCTTTAGTTTTTCACCATTTAGAGTTATGCTTGCTGTTGGTTTGTCATAAACTGCCTTGATTATATTCAGGAATGTTCCCTGGAATCGCAGTTTTCCAGGGCTTTTAGCATAAATGGGTGCTGGATTTTATCGATTGCCTTTTCCACATCCAGAGATAAAACCATGTGGTTCTTTAGCTTGCTCCGGTTGATGGGGTGGATTCCATTAATTGACTTAAGTATATTGCACCAACTTTGCATCCCTGGAATGAATCCAGCTTGATCGTGGTGTATGAATTTTTTGATGACCTGGTGAAGTCGATTGGCCAAAATTTTGTTGAGAATTTTTGCATCTATGTTCATCAGGAAAATCGGTCTATAGTTCTCTTTCTGTGATGAGTCCTTGCCTGGTTTTGGGATGAGGGTTATACTGGCTTCATAGAATGAGTCTGGTAGTGAACTTTCTCTTTCAATTTGATTGAAGAGTTTGAGAAATATTGGTGTGAGTTCTGTTTTGAAGTCCTTGTAGAATTCTGCTGTGAATCCATCTGGACCTGGGCTTTTCTTGAATGGGAGATGACTGATTGCCGTTTCTATTTCAATGCTGGATATGGGTCTGTTCAGAAGGTTTAAATCTTCATGGTTCAGTTTGGAGATATCAATTTTTCTAGGAAATTATCCATTTCTTCCAGGTTCTCGAATTTGTTGCCATAAAGGTTTGCAAAATAGTCCCTTATTGTGTTCTGAATTTTGGTTGCTTCTGTGGTGAGTTACCTGTTTAATCTCTGATCTTGTTCATCTGGGTTTGCTGCTTTCGTTTTTTGGTCAGGTTTGCTAGGGGTCTGTCTATCTTCTCAATTTTTTCAAAGAACCAACTGTTTGTTTTCTTTATTCTTTCAATGGTTTTTTTGTCTCTAATTCATTTAATTCTGATTTGATTTTAATTATTTGTTTCCATCTATTGACTTGCTGTTTGGCTTGTTCTCTTTCAAGGAGATTAAAGTTCTTCCTTAAATTGTTGAGTTGCTTTTTCTCCAGTTTGTTCATGTAGGCACTCAGAGATATAAATTTTCCTCTGTGTTCTGCCTTTGCTGTGTCCCAAAGGAGGTGGTACTTTGTGTACCCATCTTGGTTGAATTCCATAAACATTTGAATTTCTGTTCTAATTTCTTCAATGACCCACTGATGGTTCAGCAGTGTGTTGTTTAGTCTCCATGTATTGTAGGATTTTCTGTGGTGGCTGTTTGAGTCGAGCTCTAATTTTATTCCTTTGTGGTCTTAGAGAATGCAGGGAATGGTTTTGTTACTTCTGAATTAGTACACATTTTCTTTGTGCCCTGAGATGTGATCTATTTTGGAGAATGTTCCATGAACTGCCAAAAAGAATGTGTATTCAGTTGTTGCTGGATGGAATAGTCTGTAGATGTCGATAAAGTCTAGTTGCTCTATGCAGTTGTTTAGTTCTGTGGTTTCTTTATTCAGTTTTTGGCGTGTTGATCTGTCCAGAGGTGATAGTGGAGTGTTAAAGTCCCCAACTATAAATGTTTTGGGGTCTTTGAGTGATTTTAGAGTCAGTAATGTTTGCTTGATGAAGTTGGGTGCTCCTGTATTTGGTGTGTAAATATTTAGGATGGTTATATCTACCTGTAGGAGAGTAGGAGAGATCCCTTTATTGGTATGTAGTAATTTTCTTTGTCTATTCTTACCTTTTTTAATTTGAAGTCAATTTTTCTGATACTAGGATTGCAACTCCGGCCTGCTTATGGGGGCCATTTGCTTTGTAGATTTTATTCCAGCCTTTCACTTTTAGAAGATATTTACTTTTGCTGGATAGATGTGTCTCTTGGAGGCAGCAGAAAGATGGATCTTGATTTTTGATCCAACTTATGAGCCTATGTCGTTTGATTGGAGAATTGAGACCATTAATGTTGAGAGTTAGGAATGAGAGATGATCGTTTGTTCCTTTCATTATATCTATCTTGTTAAAATCCGTGTCTTCCCATTTCGTGATCTAATATTCTGGTTTTGTATTTAGCGTTCATTTCTCTGTCTGTATTGGGATCTTGATTATTTTCCCTGTATAGTACATCTTTGAGGATTTTTTGTAAAGCTGGTTTGGTGGAGATATATTGTTTCTGTTTTTCCTTACTGTAGAAGACTTTTATTTGACCTTCGGCTATGAATGAGAGTTTAGCTGGGTACACTATTCTTGCTTGGTAGTTACTTTTAGTTAGGTTTTGGTATACCTCATTCCAGGCTCTCCTTGCTTTCATGGTCTCTGCTGAGAAGTCTGGTGTAATTCTGATTGTTTTTCCTTTATATGTGATTGTTTTCTTCTCCCTAACAGCTTTAAGGATTCTCTCCTTGGACTCTATTGATCCTGTTTTGATCACAATGTGTCGGTGGGATGTCCTATTCTGGTCTGGTTGGTTTGGGGTTCTAAAGGCTTCTTGTATCTGTATAGGCCTATCCTTCTGGATATTCGGGAAGTTCTTGGCTAATATTGTGTTAAATAGGTTGCCTATTCCATTAACTTCTTTCTCCAGGTTTTCCTCAATACCTATTATCCTTAAATTGGGCTTCCTGATTGTGTCTTGGAGTTCCTGGAGTGATCTGTTTTGTTGAGTGGATTGGTTTTGCATTGATTTTTGATCTTTCAGCACAGATTCTAGGGACTCTCCAGCTCCTGAGATTCGATCCTCTGCTTCATTTAGTTGGGACTCTAGGGTAGCTACTTGATTTCAAATCTCTTTTCCTTCTGACTGGTCTTTCCTGATGATTTCCATGTCCTTGCTATAATTATCTCTTAGGTCCTGCATGGACTTCTTTATTTCATTAACTTCATTAATTTGGTTTTAAGTGCTGTCTCTCAAATCTTTTAGATGGGTAACTATCTTTTAGTTTGACTCTTGAAGTTCAATTATCTTTCTATTTGTGGAGGCCTTGAAATTCTCCATTAATTTTTGCTTTGCCTCCTCATGCTCTAGAATAGTTGACTGAAGAGATTCAAACTTTTCATTTATCATTTTATCAGTAGGCTTTGTAGAGCATTTTGAGGGTTCTCTTCTATGTCTTTGATTGACTGCTCTGTTTCCTGCTTGTTTTGAGTGGGAGATGAGACTCCATTGTTTGCCATCTTTCTTGTGTTTCTTCTGCCCATTTGGATTGGGAATGCCAATCTACAAGCACTTGTGAGCACTGTTTAAGACCCAAAGCAGACCTTACCAAGCACTGTTGTGTAAATCTTAGAAGTTCACAATTATATACAGATACCTTGTATACCTGTGTATAGAATTAGATTTGATGTTCTTAAAGAATAAAATTTTGATATAACAACCAATCTTGGCTGTTACAACCCTATGAGCAATTTTTGTTCTTATATTAAGTTCTTTTTGGACTGGATGGCTTTGTCTTTGAACCCCTTTGATTCACTCTGATTGAGCAGGGATACCCTTTATCCAATAACCAGGGGTCAATGGAGTCTGGAGGTCCTGGAAGTAAGTCAGGAGGGTAAGTTAGAGTTAGTAAAGAGAACAAAGTGTATTGGGGGGAGAGGGTGTTGGTCATGATTTGGTTTAGTTTCAGTGACGTGGAAATGTGGAGAAGAGTAGAATCAGTAGAAAGAACAAGTTTAAAATGATAGACAATGGAGTGTTAGCAGAAAAGAGTGGAAGTGTTATTCATAGGAAAGTCAATTTTTAAAGAAAAAGAATGTGAAGAGAGAAATAAAGAAAAAATAGTGGAAGACAAATGCACAAAACAGAGAAAAGTTATTTAAAAAAAAAGAAAAAAAAACCAGAAAAATGAACAACCCCCCCCCCCAAAAAAAACTTGATAAAACAAACAGGTAAAAATAAAAAACAAAAAACCAATGAAGTTTCAGAAATGAAAATTTTTAAAAAATGCTTAAAAAATGTTTTGAAAAGAACAAAAAATGGAGTCTTCCTTGTTTGGGTGGGCTTTCTACAGTCTCTGGTTTCCTTGCGATGGTTTGCAGTCTATTTTGCTGCTTGGCTGGTTTGACTTGCTTTCAGTTTGCAGAGGGTAGATCTGTTCTGACCCTCGTCCCCTGTTAGTGAAATCCTGGGGCTCTGTGGTTCACACAGCTTGCAGGTAGGCCTTGGGCATCCACTGTAGATGGGGCACATGAGCAATCTTGGAAACCGTGGCTCCTCCCCTCTGCTGTGGGGCCACTGCCTTTATCACCTGGCTTTGAGTAGGCTGTGGACTCACCAGGGCGGGGTACCTCTGGCTTGGTTTACCCTGCTGAGAGTCACTTGCCTGAGGGAGGGTCCTCCCTCCTGGGCGAGGCGGCCTCCTGGGCAGAGCTGGCTATGGAATTCAGGTTTGTTTTGGGCTGGGAATTGGGCTTCCTCTGTGACAGGACCATTTATCTGTCTCAGGAACTGTTTGTTCCCCACCTGGTTGTTCCATGCCTCCAGTAGCTGCATGCTGCTTTTGCTTTTAATTTAGAAATTCCCGTGGGCGGGGGGGGGGCACCGGTGGCTGAGCCACGGCCTGTGAGGAGCCTCCCGCCTGGGCAGGGGGCGTTCTCCTGGGCGGAGCTGACTCTCACTGATTGGTCCCTCTTGCCCTTTTCAAAAATGGCTCCTTTGTCCTCACTTTCCCCAGGCCCACTTTAGTTCCAGTCTGGTCTGACCCTATGCCAGTGTCAAAGATGGTGCTTTGCTCTGGCATTGGGGGAAGGGCTATCTTCCAGAAGCTGCTCTGTGGGCGCGAGTGAGAATGTCTTTTGTGGAGTAATCACGATTTCTCTGTGATTTTGGCCCGTCCATGCTCAGCCTGTGATCTGCGTGTATCTGCCACTGTCTGGAGGATTTCTCCCTGTTTGCCACTGGTGTGGTTTAGGTGTGTGGAGTGCGGGGCACTGTGCTGGTGCCGACACTGGTGTGGAGCTCAAATAGGTGTTTTCAGACCAGCAAAGTTGATTTTTCCTTCCTGGCCAAAATCCCTGTACTGTTATAACTTACTTGGGCTGTCTTTCTAGGAGTAAAAGTGTCTCTGGAGTGAGAAACCTGTGATGTTGGAGGGAGCTTAGCTAGGTCTCTGCTGCTCCTCCGCCATCTTCCCGGAAGTCTAGGACATAATATTTTTATATTTATATGGTATGGTACACTGAACTTATTCATGTATACTTTAGATAGTGATCAACTCAGGATAACTGACATATCCATTGCATTCAAAGCTTTGTGGTATGTAGTGAATTGTTAAATATAATCACCTTGCTGTGCTATAGAACACCAGAACCTATTCTTTCTATCAAACAATAACATGCATCTATTGACTGACTTTATTACCTTATTTTCCTCAGTCTTTGATAGCCTTGTTTCTACTCTCAAGCTCCATGAGATCAACTGTTTATTTTTATTTTGTAGTTTGTTTTTTACCTTTCTGTGTGTGTGTGTGTGTGTGTGTGTGTGTGTGTGTGTGTGTGTGTGTGTTTGTTAATTTTTTGGTTATGAACTCAGGGCCTTGTACTCTTGTTTGGATTTTTTACTCAAGGCTGACTTCTTGCCACTTGAGATATATCTCAGAGCTGGGAAGACGTAATACTATCTCACTTTATAGGAAATGTGATTGCTTATCTGAAAAATCTCAAATAGTCTAAATTAAGACAATAGGTCTTCTAAGTAACTTTAACTTAGTTGTAGGAATTAAAGTCTACAGAAGGAAGAATAGTTTATTGTATTTCTACTTGCTAACTATAAGTAATTATGAACTGAAATTTTTTTGTGTGCTTGTCCTGGGTTTGAAATCAAGGCTAGACATTGTCACTGAGCTTCTTTTTCAGGGTTGACATTCTACTGCTTGAACTACAGCTCCAATTTTTAAAGTACAATTTGAGATAGAAACTCCAGAAAGGAATTACTTAATATTAAATCTGATAAGATATATTTTCTAGCCGAGTGTCAGGAGTGTTTCATGACTATAATCTTAGCAATATAGGAGACTTAGATCTAAGGATCATAAAGCCTGCAGAGGCAGGAAAGTCTATGAAATTCTTAACCAGTAAAAAGCTGCAAGTGGGGGCTGGGGATATAGCCTAGTGGCAAGAGTGCCTGCCTCGGTATACCCGAGGCCCTAGGTTCGATTCCCCAGCACCACATATACAGAAAACGGCCAGAAGCGGCGCTGTGGCTCAAGTGGCAGAGTGCTAGCCTTGAGCGGGAAGAAGCCAGGGACAGTGCTTAGGCCCTGAGTCCAAGGCCCAGGACTGGCCAAAAAAAAAAAAAAAAAAGCTGCAAGTGGAGCTATGGTTCAAGTAATATAGCACTACTCTTCAGAAAAAAAAAATCCCAGGGATATTACCCAGGCCTGGAGTTCAAGATCCAGGACACATATGTATGCCCCCCCCCCAAGATGTATTATCTATGATAAAAATTACAGAATATTGAAGAAAGTAAATAAGATTTAAGTAACTGTTGAGATCAACCAGACTCATTAACTAGGAAATTGAATTTTTTTAATATATATTAATCAATTATATCCCAAACTGGTTTATGGGGAAAAAATCCCTCATCAAAACGATAGCAGGGCATATATATAATATATATATTATATATATTATATATATATATTATCAAACTGAATTTCAGAGAGGTTACAGTTTCATACATTAGGCATTGGATACATTTCTTGTACTGTTTGCTACCTTTTCCCTCATTCCCCCCTTCCCTCTCTCCCTTTCCCTTCCCCCTGCCATGAGTTGTTTAGTTGTTCAGTTCATTTTCACCAAACAGTATGTAAGTATTGATCTTGTAGTTGTTTGTCTTTTTTTACCCTGTGTCTCTCGATTTTGGTATTCCCTTCCAATTTCCTGGTTCTAATACCAGTATACCCGGTTTCCAATATCCTCAGGTAAGATACAGAGATAGTGTAGGTACAACCACAGGAAGGTGATACAGGAATATCATCAATAATAGAGGCTACAGTTACATATGGCATGTCGAAAGTAGTTACAACTGTGCTATAACAATCGTTTCCATAACATGGAGTTCATTTCACTTAGCATTATCTATGTGTTCATAAGGGTATATAGCTATTGGGCTCCTGTGATCCTCTGCTGTGATTTGCCTAAACCTGTGCTGATTATTCCCTATAATGGAGATCATAGAGTCCATGTTTCTTTGGGTCTGGCTCACTTCTCTTAGTATAATTTTTTCCACGTCCTTCCATTTCCTTACAAGTGGGGCAATGTCATTCTTTCTGATAGAAGCATAAAATTCCATTGTGTATATGAACCACATTTTCCTGATCCATTCGTCTACTGAGGGGCATCTGGGTTGGTTCCAGATTCTAGCTATGACAAATTATGCTGCAATGAACATTGTTGTGCTGGTGGCTTTAGTGTGTTCTTGTTTGTGGTCTATTGGATAGATACCCAAAAGTGGGGCTGCTGAGTCATAGGGGAGTTCTATGTTTAGCCTTCTGAGGAATCTCCATACTGCTTGCCAGAGTGGATGAACCAGTTTACATTCCCACCAACAATGAAGTAGGGTTCCCTTTGGCCACATCCCCTCCAACAGTTGTTATTGTTAGTTTTCTTGATATAGGGCATTCTTACTGGGGTGAAGTGAAATCTCAATGTTGTTTTGATTTGCATTTCTTTTATGGCCAGTGATGGAGAGCATTTTTTCATATGTCTCTTGGCCATTCTCATTTCCTCATCAGAGAAGTCTCTAGCCCACTTGATGAAGGGGTTATTGGTTCTTTGTGGTTTTGTTTTGGAGTAATGTAATTTTTTTAGTTCTGCATATATTTTAAATATGAGGCCTTTGTCTGTTGAATGGCTGGTAAAGATCTTTTCCCAATCTGTGGGCTTTCTGTTATCTTGCAAGCTGTGTCCTTTGAGCAGGGCTTTTTTTGTCACCTTTTTTGTAGGCTTTTTTTTTTTTTTTACCAGCCTCAAGTATTATTTTCTTTTTTTTTCTTTATTGTCAAAGTGAAGTGCCAAGGGGCTGCAGTTTCATATGTAAGGCAGTGAGTACACTTCTTATCCAACTTGTTATCCCCTCCCAACCCTCTCCCCCTTTTTCCTCTTCTCCCCATGAGTTGTACCATTGGTTTTTACAAAATGGTTTTGTAAGTATTGCTTTTGGAATGCGTTTATCTTTTTATACTTTGTCTCTCAATTCTGTCATTCTCTTTCCCTTCCCTAGTTCCAATATGGTTTCACATGGCATGTTGAGATTAACTACAACAACGATATGCCTCTTATTTCTATAACATGGAGATCATTTTGCTTAGCATTAGCTTATGTGTTTATTGTGATCTTCTGCTGTGTCTATCCTAGAGATGTACTAATTGTTCCCTATGAGGGAAACCATAATGTCCATGTTTCTTTGGGTCTGGCTCATTTCACTTAGTATGATTTTTTCCCAAGTCCTTCCATGTCCTTATGAATGGAGCAGTGTTCTTCTTTCTGATAGAGGCATAGAATTCCATTGTGTGCATGTACCACATTTTTTCTTTTATTTACTTTTTTAAAATTTTAAATAATTACTTATTTATTGTCAAAGTAATGAACAGAGGGGTTACATTTTCATACATAAGGCAGTGGGTACATTTCTTGTAAAATTTGTTACCTCCTCCCTCATTTTCCCTCCTCCCACCTCCCCCCTTCCCTCTCAAAATCTAGAGATAAAGGCTAAAAAGACCAACGACTCCAAAGCAATACTTACAAAACCATTTGGTGTAAACCAACTGAACAAGTTGTGAGGGGAGAGGGGACATGTACCACATTTTCCTGATCCACTTGTCTTCTGAGGGGCATCTGGGTTGGTTCCATATTTTAGCAAAGACAAATTGTGCTACGATGACCCAGCAGCCCCACTTTGGGGAATCTACCCAAAAGATAACAAGCAAAATCACACTAAAGCCACCAGCACTTTTTTTTCTACCAATTCTTTAATACCCTTTCAATACCTTATACTCCCTGTTTCTTAGGGGATTTGGATTTGTTTGAGACAGTAACTAAGAAGGGAGAAGATTAAGCAGTTTTGAATTCTCAGTATCTAAAGTGGACCTTCTAGCAAGGCACTAGTGGCTCATGACTGTAATTCTTTTTTTTTTTTTTTTGGCCAGTCCTGGGCCTTGGACTCAGGGCCTGAGCACTGTCCCTGGCTTCTTCCCGCTCAAGGCTAGCACTCTGCCACTTGAGCCACAGCGCCGCTTCTGGCCGTTTTCTGTATATGTGGTGCTGGGGAATCGAACCTAGGGCCTCGTGTATCCGAGGCAGGCACTCTTGCCACTAGGCCATATCCCCAGCCTCATGACTGTAATTCTAACTATTCAGGAGGCTAAGATCTAAGGATCATGGTTCAAATGCAACCCAGACCAAAAAAAAAAAAAAAAAAAAAGTCTGTTGGTCTCTTAACTCCAGTTAACTATCAAAAAACTGGAAGTGAAACTGTGGCTCAAATGGTAGAGTGTTATCCTTGTGCACAAATGTTTAGGGACAGTGCACAGACCCTGAGTTCAAGTCCCAGAACTGGCACCAAAAACAAACAAATTTAAAAATAAAATAAGATAGATATTCCAATCTCTTATAGCACAAGGGTAAGGATATTAAATCAATTACTTTTATTTAGAAATGCATACAAAGTTGAAGAAAAGTAGCTAATGTTGAAGAAAAACTGGAGAAAAGTCCCACAGGTTGTTAGTTTTTTCATCTTTTGTGCTCAACTCTCTTGGATCGATTTTGTTTGAAACTCTTCAGTGTAAATGGGATCCAACTTACTTGCAGAAATTCAATTTTACTATCTGTCTATTCTCTATATATTATGCTGTACACTTTAAACACATGTGAAAAGTTAGTTAAAAAATATATGAACCCAAGGAATTCTCAATGTTGAGTTCTATGCTCAATCACTGAACTCATATTCTATTATTTATATGCCTGGGTTCCACTTAGTATTGTAATTTATAAAGTTGCTCTGGAAATGTGTTAGTGTATCATCTTCCCAGTTCAATCTGATATAGGTTTTCCTAGACTACACTGAGAGAACATGGCTTGAAGATATTAGTAAAGTTCATGAAAGAGTTGGAAATGAGCCATTTACTTTTCTTTAGCAATTGAGCTACCACAAAGTAAGCTGGATTTTTTTTTGTAAAATCAATAATTCATATCCTGGTAGTTTACAAGGGCAGTCTTTTTTTTTCATCATTTTGATTTCAATATATCCTATAATAGATGCAAAACTAAGTTTAATACATAGTCCAAGAATTTGTTTTCAAGATGTTAAGCCATTCTTTACTCAGCAATTTTAATAATATGAAAATGTACTTTATTTGATGAAAATGTAAATAGTAAATAGAATTTAGGTAATTGATGAATGGTCCTTTAAATTCACTTTCCAGACATTTTTGCAAACCTTTGTGCAGTTAGTAATATTTACAGCAATCAAAATGAAATATTCCTTAATTTTGCTCATTTTTTTCATGTATCTTTATGGTGCAGCAAGTCTTCTGCTATGTGATCTGATTCTAAATGTTTATCCAACCTACCAGAAATGCCAGAAATACTTCTACACTGATTTGTGTGTTCATAATTACTGTGCAAATGTCCTTATTTGAGAAACAAGGACTTCAAGCATGAGACCAAACAAGAGTGAAATGAACACTGAGTAGCCTCTGACTCAGCCTTTCAAACACTGTCTGAGTTCCATGAGCTGTGAGGGCTCAGCCAACAATAACTGCATGGAAGGAATTCACAGAGCAAGCATGGAGAATCAGATCCTGTGTGGATGGGAGCAGTGGCATTGCTCAGGACAATGGACCCTCTGTTTTGCAGGCATTGGACACTGCGATCATTAGAAGTAATCGACAACATAGTTACAGCCATTTAAGATGCCTCATTTCATGCCTTGGCCTCCTTTGTTCTTAGGCAAGATTTACCTCATGCATTATTTCCAGAGGCACCTTCTTTATTTATACTGAAATAAAGCCTCTGGTTGAGAACAACATTTGGAGAAGCCCATCATTTGTCTCAGAAGGCCAAAGCATTCTGTCTCAATTGCAGCATGTCCTAGAGGTACCCTAGGCAGCATTGTCTCTGCCTAAAGTTTCTCTACTTGTAAATTAAAAAATAAGAGTGTGTTGGAGGGTCATAATTCTTCTCTGTACCTGCTTCTCCCTATTGCAATAATTTTCTTTGTCCTGTGCAGCAGGAAAATAATATATACAAAGAGCTCAGATAATAAACTGAGCTGTCAGCATTAGTGTGTTTGCTGGACGGCAGTACCTTACTGCTGTTGTATATTCAAGAAAGATGGAAGAGAGGAGTAAGTTTATATGCAACATCACTACCTACTTGTTGTCAGTGCATCACAGGAAAAACACATCCTCCTGAGCTGGGGGGGGTAACATCTAGACTGCACCCTTCTCCTGACCAAGTCTGGTGACATAGTAAGTTCTTTCACATGATCCTGTTTAACATGTGCTGTGCTTACTGCAGTTGGTAAAGCAGGTACTAGTGCTTTTAACAACAGCCTCTTGGAGTTTGACTTTATGTTCTTAATCTTACAGCAGTATCACAGATGATCTGTATATGTCCAGGTGGCAGAATTTTGAGTATTCCCCAGTATGATCAAAAATGTGTTGTTGTTTTTTTTCTGGAGAGGTAGAGATCCACTAAAATCTAATAACACAAATACTCCATAGATGCAGAACTCCATGGACAGTTCTATCAATCAAATCAGACTCCAGAGTATGTTTCTGATGTGTACACAAGATTTGAAATTACCTTGTTGGGATAGCAAATGTTAGTTTGGCTGCCTATTGCTTGCAACTAGTCGATCTGATTCAATGTAATGGTCCCAAACTTCTTGTTATATTTCTTTCATCAAACATTTTCTAGTAGCATGCCAGTGGTTCACACCTGTAATCATAGCTATTCATGAGTAGAGAAGTAGAGAATGGTCACTCAATGCCAGATCAGGCAGAAAAGTTCTTGAGTGTCTATCTCCCTAATAACTAGCAAAAGGCCTAGGTGGGAGTATGATATGTGTATTCGAATATCAGCCAGGAGCAAGAAAGCAGAGCAAGGGAAAAAGCCCTGAGCAAAACAACAACAACAATAAGACCCTTTTTATGACCAGGTACACTGGTCTTATACTTTTAATCCCAACTACTTTGGAGGCAGGGATAGGAGCATGGAAATGCCAAGTCAGCCCAGGCAAAAAGTTAACTAGACAAAACCCCTGTACTAAAAACACTCTGGATATCATGCTGAAATCCTGTAGTCTCAGCCTGGTATTGGAAGTAGGAAATTCAAAGGGAATACCAAATTTGAGAGACACAGGGTAAAAAAAAGAGAAACAACTACAAAAGCAATACTTGCAAAACTGTTTGGTGTAAGTGAACTGAACACCTGGGGGGGAGGGAAAGGGGGGAGGGAGGGGGGTATGAGGGGCAAGGTAACAAACAGTACAAGAAATGTATCCAATGCCTAACGTATGAAACTGTAACCTCTCTGTACATCAGTTTGATAATAAAAATTTGAATAAAAAAAAAGAAATCTCAAATGGAGAAATGTATAAAAAAAAAGAATTGCTACCTTAAGATAGCCCTGGCAAAAGTTATAACATGTATTCTGGAAAAATAAATGATGCAAAATAAGGCTGTAAAATGATGCAAATGATGCAAAATAAGTGGTAGTGCTTACTAGGAGGCCAGGAGAACAAACTCCTGTTCCATTAAAAATATTGTTCTTTTAAGTATATGCCTATCACTTCATGTTACTTTTGCCAGCATACTCCTAGGTTTAGATTATTATGACATGTATCATGTACTCTAACTGCATTTCCTATTGTCTGCTTTGCATGCCACCCTTGTGACTACTTATTAAGTGCTCAATTGATTAATGTCACACACTCAAACTAACCACCTTGCTGCCATAGTCAATGTATTCACTTATGGAGAGCACAAACAAAGAAGAATGTATAAACATTTATTCTGTTTCCAATCCCAGTGTATCAATTGCCAGAATCAGTCAGGATCTGGTTCCTGGGTTTAAAAATCCAAAAATCTGGGCAAAAGTCCTGCTTCTGTCATTTACCAGCTTTATAGTTGTGGCCTTCATTTATTTCTTTCATCTACTGAAAAAAGTAAAAGCTGCTAAACAGTGGTTTTCAAACTTGGCTCTGTGTCAGATTCTTTTGGAAAGACCATTAAAAATGCACACTCTCAAGTCCCATGGCAGGCATAAAGAATTGTATCCACCAGATAGAAATTCTTCCAATGTAGTCATTTAGTAAGCTCCTCAGGTACATTTTATGCAACTAAATAACCTTTCACTCATGTTTGGAGACCTTTAGATGAGGTAACATTCCAGGTCCTGTCCAGAGATAATTACCTATGATTCTAGGTCAAAGAAACAGAAAAAATATAGAAATGAACAGCATGGCTTCCTAGGACCTGCACATATTAGACATTTCATTAGTGTATGTTAACTCAGTGACTCTAGGACTCTATTGATTCACTAGAACAGTGACTCTACAAACATCATCAATTGTGCCTGAAACTTTTGGGGCACTATATGCATTCTCATGAAGCTAACCTGATTTCCCCTGTCCTTTTTCACTTAAAAAACTATAACCTTACAGCCAATGGCTTCAGCCAGAAGTGTTAGGGATTGTCTGCTAACACATCTTTTTTTTTTTTTTCTCTCCAAATTTATCAGCAACTCCTATTGATTCTACTACCTGAACACCTCTCAAATCTGTGCATCTCACTCTTCTTCATTACCAACTCTATTTTTGAGGCACCATCATCTCTTTCCCAGACATCTGCCATAGTGTTCTAATTAGTCTCCCAGCTCCAGGACATTTCTCACAATATGCCATTTTGAATTCAGGTATAGCAACCAACAGAAATACCCTCTTATACACTTCCCTCATATGTAAAATAGATCCAGTCTTTCCTTCTCAAATGCAAATCTCTCCATGATTTGACCCTAACCTACTTTCCATCATCCTTTCATCATTCTTTCTTTTACTTTCAAATACTAATTGACCTTCTTTCAATTTTCAGAGCATACCCAATCTATTCTTATCCCCAGGTACTTCTTATTCTTATTGTTTCCTCTTCATAAAATGCTTAATTTCTTAATATTTTGGCCTGTTTTCATGCTCACTCAAGTATCAACTTTTTTTTTTTTTTTTTAGGCTGGAGACCAGGACAGGAACTCAATACTTGGAGCTTTAGCACTTTGGCTAGGTCTCTGTCAGCGGAGCCTCACATCCAACCCCAAGTATCAACTCTAGAAAATATTTTATGGTATAAGATTTTTTTTCTTTTAAATACCTCTTTAACTTGTGCTCTAGGACAGAGACTTATAACGTGGTAGATTCGGAAATGTTGAAAGAATTAATAAGCTATATTAATGTGGATGACGATTGATGCTTGAAAAATGAAGTTCTTCTGGATTTTACAAGTGAAGAGCATATCTGAACTGAGGAATTTCCCGACTGATGCAGGTGATCTGACCTCCATTCTTTCCCTCTAGGCCTTGCTTTCTGTCTTGTTATGATTGTGTTTTCTGCCCTTCAAAATCATTCTTCCTAGGGTTGGGAATGTTGCCTAGTGGTAGAGTGCTTGCTTAGCATGCATGAAGCCCTGGGTTCGATTCCTCAACACCACTTATACAGAAAAAGCTGGAAGTGGTGCTATGGCTCAAGTGGTAGAACCAAAAGAAGCCTGGTATAGTGCTCAGGCTCTGAGTTCAAGCCCCAGGACTGGCAAAAAAAATCATTCTGCATAGGCAACTTTACAAAATTGGTTTTCTGTTACTACTTTGAAAACCTTTGCAAGCTTGGATATCTACATCTTTAAGTGAAAACACCTTTTTCTCATTTTTAAAGTTTATCATGCTGATCCCTTCCCATCCTAAGACTTCCTTTTTGTTTCTCACTCCTGGGAAAATATATTTCTAGTTATAGATTCAGTTTACCCTCCTGTTGTTTTGTTTACTTCTGTTAGTAGGTGCTTTTACTTCCCGTTTTTCGAACTCTGGTTCTACATCCTGAATTCTGGGGATTTGCTCGTGCGGATGGTCCACCTTATATCAGACATTGCTTGGATTCAGGATCCTCCCCTTAAGCCAATGCATTAGTAAATCTGACTTCTAGAACATTCCAGGAGGCATAGCTGTTTGGTTACATTGCCCTTGAAGGCAGTCCCTGCTGAACTCCTGCTCTCCTGGTAGCTTGACTTCTCATTTCATAAATCAGCACTTCCCCTTAGGCCTTCCTTCTAAAGTCCCCAGGATATCAGTGAAAAATAGTATGAATCCTGCTACAGAGTTTAATATGAACCAGCAGTTACACACTTTTTTATATCAGGGCTTGTTGTGAGTGACTTGAAAAGAAGAAAAGTGAAAGAAAACTTCTAAGTGCTCTCAAACTTCCTCTGCAGAAACCCACCACCATGCTGAGACAAACTTTAAGAAGTCTATACTTTTAATGAAGTCCCATTAAAAACATATATATTGCACTGGGTAGCTTTTATGTATTTCTTTTCACATCGTTGCTGATTTCCCAAGGTACTTGTGCTCACAGAAGTTCTGCCTTTGCCTCTCATCCTAGTCTTTCTGCCAAATGCATTCATTGAGGCCACAAGGCAAAGATTTAGACAAATTGCTACTATGAAAGCAAAATTATGCCTCCAAACAGCACTGCAATTTTGAATCCTAGAGGGGGAGCACATTGATTTAAAGAGAGAGAATTCATTTCTGTTATAATTGAGGAAATTATGTTCAGTAATACAAAACCAGAAATGGAAGAGAAGGAAAAGCTCATCCTTCTTCATTATTACTATTGTTAAAGAATATACTATTGGCCAGAATACAGACATTTGTGACTCTATTGAGACCTTTTTTCCCTATTGTTTTACCTTGTGTTCTGAAAAAGATACGGTGGCCTCTAATTTCTTATTCCTGTGTCTCAAGGACAGCTGGTTTCTTGTGGGATCTTTTCAATGTTTGAACTGGCTATTGTCTCAGACCTGTTGGCACAGAAAGTTACTCTGGAAATTGATTTCTCAGAAATAGGAATCTTTTAGATATGGTTAGGAGTTCTGCTTCTATTGATTGCAACGACAACATTAGGTTATCTGTATGCTGGGTCTCCATTATTTAATGTTTAAACTTGATTATTCTTTCTTCACTTTGTAGAATTTACATCTCAACAATTAGCCTTTCTCACAATGGCTAATATATTTTCAGTAAAAGTTTAAATACCAAAAACTGATTTAAACACTCGAGTCCCTACTTTTATACAGGTTGGGAATTGAGACAGAGATGTGAAGAGTATGTTTTGCAGATGGGCTGAATAAAAAGTGAAACCTTTTTCTTATAAAACAATTTGGGCCGGGTGCTTTACATCTATAATACTATCTTGTGAGGAGGCAGAGATAGGAAGATTTTATAAAAAGCTGGCATGAGAAGATAGCATAACACCTCGTCTGGGAAATAACTAAGCACAAAAGTGCTCAGGGCATAGCTCAAGTAGTAGGAAATCTGCTCAGAAGAACAATACCTGGAGTTCAAACCCTCATATCAACAACAAAAAGGAAATTATACATGGATGGAAACTGCTTGTATCTATAATTCCAAATGTCTTTGTCCTGGTACCCTTAATCTTCCATGGTTTGCTTTTAAAATTCGACAGAGCTTGAAAATTGGGCAAAAGAACAATATATGTGAAAAGTATGGTTAAAGCTATTTACTGACAGCAGTTTTAATTCCATTTGTACAGTGATATTGCCAATTGGCAGAAGAACGAAATGAAATTCAGAGTAAACCTTGTCTTAAAAATAATTGTCTAGAAGGTTTGAAGTTCAAAGATTATGTGGCTAACCTGAGGCCTTAGTCTTACTTTGAAATTGGAAGTGGCAGTTGTACTATGAAGGACCAGAAAAAAGAAGTTTGTGTAATTTTAACCCTGTGAAAAAGCAATTATTTTCTTTGGTCAGAAAAATTACATTGGGTAGATTCTCATTCCTGTTTTTGACCTAAACACTTTCAAGTGTTTTCATCAATCCACCAAACTTGCTCAGGACCCATGGCAATCAAGACAAAGGGATAATTAAAGTGGTAAATGCTTAATTTCCATGGCAATATAAGTAGTATAGTGATCAGATACAGCTACCCCATATTATCTGTTGGACCCCCATGTATACCCAAACCTACCAATGCTCAGGATCTTTTTTATAAAGTGATGGCATATTTGCATATAACCTGTATAGTCCTATCATATATGTTGAATCATTTCTAGATAACTTAAATTCTTTTTGAATTATTTTAGGTGATTATACATATGAATTTCAATTCAGCATGTCAGTTTATGAGTGTGATTCATCTTGGTCTATTTCATCATTTTACCTGATCTCGCTCAACCCCACCCATTCCTCTATTTTCCTAGTTCAGTTTTTGCATATACATGCTGAATATTATGACTGCATTTGCCTACTCTTCCTCTCTCCTTTTGTCTATTCCTTCCCTTGACTTCATCCCAGCTTCCTGGTATTTATCTCATTAGACTGTTATATTGCTAAAATGACTTAAAATTCTTTGTACAATGTAAGTGTTATGTAAGCAATTATTATACTGTATTGTTTAGGAACTATTAGTGAGAGAAAAATGACTGCATAGATCAATAGAGACATATAGTTTCAACCCATAGTTAAATGAATCTCTGGATGTGGGACCAAACAGATATAAAGGGTCAAATGTGTTTATAAAAGCCACTTGTGTATTGTGTACAAGTCTAATGTATGAGTTTTAATGTCTAGCTATGTTGGCCTTTGAAGAACTACAAAATGCGATACTTTTCCTCAGTGAGATCACAATTTAGATGGGAAATGAAAAGGTGTGATATACAAAACGGAAGCAATTATGCAGGACATCCCTGAGGTGGGTTCCTTTTTTCATTGTGATCAGCTTTTGAGGGGTGGCCAGAATGTGTCGCTGAGCAGAGCGTGGCGGTAAATTCTAAACATTCAGTATTTAAGACAGTCAGTTAAACCTTACAATCTTGCATTTAAATCATGAACTCTTTTGTCATCCTAATCTTTAATCGGTCTCCAAGTAGAATTGTAATGTTATATTCAATAGTGTATATAAATCTGTCCATTAGAAATTAGATTATTCTTTTGGCTTGACAGCTTGGCAAATTTTGAAGGTAAGTGACAGATCACTTATTTTACACCACTTTTCACAGATGAAAAAATACAGCTTAAAAAGTAAAAGTGATTTTCCAAAGTCATTCAATTTGTCCATCACTGTTCAGTGAAACCATGTTAGTTATTGTCAGTGTTAGAATAAGCATTCAGTTTCTCTTTATTGCTTTTTAACAAGGAAAAATGTAGGGAATACATGTTTACAAAGAAAGACATCCTGCCAAGAACTGGTGGCTCACACTTATACTCAGGAGGCTGAGGATTGTGGTTCAAAGGCAGCTTGGGCAGTAAAGTCTTTGAGAGACTCTTACCTCCAATAAACTACTCAAAAACCAGAAATAGTGCTATGGCCCAAAGGGTAGCCATTACCCTTGAGCCCAAAGAGGCTCAGAGACAGCACCCAAGCCTTGAGGTCAAGCACCACAACTGACAAAAGGAAGAAAAAAAGAAAAGAAACATTCTTGAAGACTTACAGGTCCTTTCAGGGTTAATGTGTCATATTTTTTTCTCACCTTGGATTATATGTTGCTTTGTTGCTTCCAGTTCAAAGTTGCATGGGATTTGTAGTCATGACCAAGGAAAAATTATGTAATTTCATAGCATTCTTCTCCTTTATCACTGTGCTTTGCAAGCATGGTTTAATAAAGTCTCATTGCAAAGAAACCTATGATGCACAAAGGCAAGAAGGATGGCAAAAGAAAGCATTCAATGCTTGGAAAATGAAATTGATGTGAGCATGACTTAGACATCATTGGCATCTGTTCATTTCAAGGGCAAGTTTCAGAAACTGCACCCTTTCCTTAATGGAAGATAAGTACTTTTAAGTCAAAAGATATTAAGTAAAGGTATCTATCTGTACTTTGGGTTTTTGTTTTTGTTTTTGCTAGTGCTGGGGCTTGGAGTTCAAGGCCTGAGCACTGTCCCTGGCTTCTTTTGACTCAATGCTAGCACTCTTCCTCTTGAGCCACAGCACCACTTCTGGCTTTTTCTATATATGTGGTGCTGAGGAATCAAACTCTGGACTTCATGTATATGAGGCAAGCACTCTACCACTAGGCCATATTCCCAACCCCCCTATCTGTACTTTAAATGATTCTTTATGTTGTTAACCAGAAATCATTTATAGAGCAAAAGAATATCTACAGTTCTTTCTCTTATACTGTGGATTAAATAAACAAGTGATAAAATGGAAGAGCTGTAGTCCCTGGTAACAAGGAACCCAGGATTTGAGAAACCAAGTACAAAAATCTAGGAATATGGAAACATTACTATTTTTCAGGTATAGGATGGTACATGTGTGTTATACTGACTCTATGAAAGGAGAGTTGAAAGATTTATACCAGATGGAATGATTTTCCCCAGAGACCTCACTTTTGGCTACGCATTCATAAGGTTGAAATTGAAAAGCTGGATAGTGCTGGGTTTTTTTTTTTCTGCTGTTTTACAAATGAGTTGGGTAAAGATTTATATAGTATGGTAATGATAGCAAGCTAGAAGTATTAGAAGTTAGAAAATAAATTTGGGATCAAAAATAGTATCAATAATGAGGAATAATGAACTTCATTTAACAAAATGTCATATAAGGAAAGTAAATCTAGCATTCTGTACTTGAGTTCAGAAAAATAAAAACACTAACTTTTCCAAGCAAAAGTCATACTTTATTAACAAAAAAAACTAATTACAACAGTGAAAATTTAGCATTCATCGAGCTTAAACTGTGTTCCAAACTTTCTCTCATACCCATAATGTACTGTTTTATTTAACTCCCACAATAGTCTCACTCAGTGGCAACCATTGTCCTCACATTATAAAATGGAAAACTATGAATTAAATGAGTTATATGCCTTATATAAATTTGGTCAGTGGGTTTAGATTTAAGGTCTGATATACTTTATCATAGAGCAAGGCTCTGTTAATTTCTCAGTCCTCTAGAAATGTGTTCACAAATGATGGTGATGATAATGATGACAGTGACAATAATAATTATTTTACTAATAAAAGGTGAATCAAAGGCTCCTTATAAGAACTTTGTAAAATAAAATGTTAATTACTTTGCTGGAATGATTATAGATTTTGTTTTAATGAAAAAGTTACAAATACTTTACTATAAAGGTATTTTTTCAGTTTGTTTCATGAGTTAGGTTTCCTAGACATATTATTTATAGACAAAAGTTTTGTCATTAACATTTCTAATAGAAATAATCCTCAATAGACTATGTCATAATTTTAAAGCAACTAAGTATTCATTTTTCAATTAAGTAACTCAGACATTTTAATTAGACAGTTTTGCATTCCTAGAACTGTCTTTGTCATTCTTGAGAAGATAAAACTTCTCATTTAAATTAACTAACATGGAAACATGCTTTTATCAACAGTTTTAACAATTAGCATCTGTGGTTTATTCACATAGAATAAAATATAATTTAAAGTAGAATTTAAAATCATAGTTGTTTTGTTTTAACTTTAGTAAGGACCAGAAACTTAAAATGTTGCAACCTGTCTCATGTGGTTGTTTCTTTCTCCTTAAGAAATTCTTTGTTGTTTTCTGCTGTTATGCACATTTGTGATGCTTTGGGATAAGTAAATTATGGCTTAAACATAACTTTGAAAGATAAGTTCAGAATAATCATATATTTTATGTGACAACATAACAAATTGTCATAAAACACAATCTACTAAGTGTAAATGGCCAACTAAGATAGAAAGATTAGCTGTTATAAGTAAAAGCAACATCAAATACCTTATTCATAAAGCCACAGAAAAGCAAGTTGTGTAACTAAACAAACCTGAAGCTGAGATCTTACATAAACCTTGCTCTCAATAGAGAACAAATAGATTGTCCTGGAATTCTAAGGAGCAGGAGTTATTTTTATAGTTTATAAGATAAATTATTTTTTGTCCTTCATTTTCCCCTTGTAATTCCAGCAGAGAAGGTTTGGACTAAGAATAAACATGTACACTGTTTAAAAAGAATCCTCTTCTTGGCTTTTATTGTATCAAAAGTAGCACAGCAGACCACAGAGAAAGAAAATAGAGCTTCTGATCATGGCCGGAAGTAGAATAAAAACCCTTGGGTTCTTGTATAGCAACAAACTGTAGGCACAGGCATGGAATGGGACAGAGATGTCTAAAAGATGAAGAATCTGCAAGGCAGGCCTTCCTTCTTTCCCTCATTCATTCAAGAATATATATTGGAATTTTTTGTTAAATACGGATATATACACTCTACAAATAAAAATGATTGCTGTCATACAGATGTGTATGGTAGCTAGAACTATCCATTGACAGTTATAAATCAATACAGAGCACATTCAAATATAATTACCAGAGTAATTTTAAAAAGGGGGGTCATAGAGACTTGTAGGAGCAGCTGGCAGTTTCAAATAGAATCACCCTCAGAGCTGAGAAAATGAGATTGTAGTAAAGACTTGAAGGAGATAGGAATTTACCTACAAAGATGTCTGGAAAAAGCAATCCAACCATTGAGGTACAGATACCAAGAAAGGAAAGTTTGAGATATTTTTAGAATGAAAAGGAGCTTAGCACAGAAGAGGATCATGTGCTTTGATCAGAGAATCCTCATGTTTCAGTCATTTTGCTGGACTTTATTGAGAAAAATGATGAGGGAAGAGCTTTCACCTGAGTGTTAGTGATTGGTATACACTTGAAGGAAAGGGATTGTATCAGAGGAAAACAAAGAAAAAGGACACAACCAATAAAGAGAGCTTGAGCCATGATTGTAAAAGCAAAATTTAACAATTAGGTTCTGGGTTTATCTTGAAGAGAGAGTTCACATACATGCTGAATGTGTTGTACATAGGCCATACATTTGAAACTTATCTCCAGATTCATATTTGTTTAGGAAATATCTGGAATTAGATGAGGTCAGGAGGGTGAAGCCATATAGTGATGTTAATGACTTTATAAGAAGACTGAAAGGAGGAAATTTTTTTATGATAGCCAACATTTAATTTTCAATGTATTGTCTTTGTATAAGCAGGAAAGATTTTATTTGTTTTGTTTGTTGTTGTGAGAAAGGAGGAAATTTAAGCCAACAAGTTTGCTCTCAGTCTGTGTGATACCCTGCACGTACCATGTTAGATGCTGACCATTTGTGACCAGGCTTTGATCTCCAGAATCATGTGCCATATACATGTTTTCCTTTAATATAAATTATCTGATCTCTAGTGTTTTATAATAATAACTGAATGTGTAAAATGTCAACATGAAATGAGAAAGAGAAGACACAATCAAGAATAAAAAAATATATACCTAGTTTTCAGGTTTCTCAGACCTGGAGGGAAATCTGCCTGTTTTCCATGCAGTAGTAATGCCTAAAAACCACACATTGACTTGGAAAATGAGGAAATCACTGTAAGGGCCTAAATATAGAACATGATAGTTCAACTTTTTGATATTGTAGATGTACCTATGACCTTTACGAGCTCCAGGTACGAGAAGGGTTTGCAAGCTGTCTTCCTTCTCTACTGCATATTGCTTTTTATTCTGTCCTTTGGTTTATTTGCTTTTTTTGCTACTTTTGTTTTGATATCCCTTTAAAATGATCAAATCTATTCTTAGCTCAAAAGCTATAATAAAATAAATCTGGAGATAGATTCGGCAAGCAAGCTACAGCTACTAATCCTTAGTATATAAGGGAATATTATTATGATAGTACATGTACTCAAATATTATGATATAGATATATTTACATATTTATATATAGTATATAATAAATATTTATCCATTTTTCTGCTGAAGTTTATTTGTACAGTTTCCAGGTTGGCATTTTGGAACACTCAAGAGCATTTGCTTTGTTGCACATGTACACTGATTTTTTAAGCAAAGGCCTAGGAATTAAATTGATGGGGCTATAGTGATTTGATGTACATCTTCTAAGAAATTAATGAAATTCATCACCTAGTCATTTTTACATGTAGAAATTGAATTATAGTAAATGAAAATATGGTAAGTATGAGATGCAATTTTTAATTTTGTAGGACAGGATTGTTGATCACATTGTTCCAGTATTTCCTATTTCTCTTTGAGTCCAGAAAACTTATGGATTGCAAAGTTCTACAGATTCCTGCTGATCTCAGTGCATAATATCATGTTGATATCCTTCTTGAGCAGGCCTCAGGCCATTTGCACTAGTTATATCCTCTGCATACAATAAGCACACACAGAGATATTGCTTTCTTTAGCATTACTCTTATGTCAGGTGCTTATTTATATGTCTCCTGTTATGAGAATTCTTCACTACTCACCCTAAGGACACAATGCACCAAACATACTCTTTTTTATTACTTTATTGTAGTTCTCTATATAGAATTGATACTTACTAAGAAGTTTAGGGTCTTTGTCTTTAAGGTCCTGGCCCTAGTAAAATAGTGAAACCAGAAATCTGTGAATATTATGAATGTGAAAGTATAGAAGGATGTCCTGAATAATAAACTTTTAAAGTAATTTTAGAGGAAGAGAACAAGGAGATGAAAGGACATTTAGGGGTACTAGTTTTCCCTCGCTTCTCAATCTTTCCCTTAATCTTTTTTGCACTTTTGCCTCACCTACCCATTATTTCCGTAATCTCTTAATGATCCATACATTTGACATGATGTTCTCTGTAACAATCTCTCCAATCCACAGGTTCTTGTGAATTGTTTTATCTAAAAGAAAGCAGATATCGAGCAAGGTGCCAGTGGCTCACATCTATTGTCCTAGATTACTCAGGAGGCTGAAATATACAGAATCAACATTCAAAGCCAGCTCTAGCAGAAAAGTCTGTGAGACTCCATCTCCAATTAACCAGCAAAATGACAGACTAGAAATTTGTTTCAACTGGTAGAGTGCCAACTGTGAGGAAGAAAGTACAGTGGGAGGCCCTGAATTCAAGCTTTTAAACCAGCTAAAAGAAGAAGAAAACACATATGCTGGCACAGGACATCTGAAGTCCAGATGAGTATTATGAAGAGGAGAAGGTACTCTAAACAGACTATTCCAGCCATTGTCTCACAGCAATACCTTGTTTCCTCTAAAAGCCTTTCACACTCTGAGTCCACCAAGATGAAGTTTGAGATGGGAAGACTTCCTACATTTTCCCTACTGGTGGTCTCAGGTAAATCTGTTTCCTTCTATTAATTTCTGCCTTGGGATTTTCCATAGAGGAGCCAACAGTGAAGACCTCAGATTATAGCAACTCTCCAAAAGTGTGTACTCGTAATAGGCTAGGTAGATGTTTATCAATAATATAGTTAGTATACAAGGTATGCCAAATTTAATATCTATTCCCTCCCATCATATATTAAGAAGATGTTTCTTATGGTCCCTGTGGGTCCACCTGCTGTGGAATGTGACATCTTAAAGGAGACCCCCTTTATAAATTATCTTTAGAAAATAAGATTTCCTCTTGAAATCCTTGCAGGAAACAAAGGACGTATTGATAGACAGCAGCAAGGGTGAGTCATTTGTTTCCTAAGCTTTTAAACATATGCAAATGAAGTCCAACTACAATACTCCAGTGGTTCGTGGATGAATATTTATTTTTTGAACATGAGGCCATTTAATCAAAAGCATTGGTCGGACAATACCAAGTTTAAATTCCTGGGTAGAGGAAACTTTGACATAATTCCCAGCATAATGATGCAATACAGCTGCAATCATTTGCTTTTCTGCCAGGACTTCCCTTCCTGGCAGTCAGTGGAGTGGGCACCTTGCATTGCAGTGAGAATCTGCAGCCCCCTGCAGTGAGCACAGCAGCCTACACCTAATCAGGGGCAATCACAAGTAAGGTTATTTTGTACCATTTGGCTATAATTAGAACAGCTTTCTTTTTTAGATATTCATTAGCATGACACTTTGCTTTCAGAAGTAAGAAACTCAATCTAAATTCCCCCATAAGTAGTGGCAGGGTTGCAAACCCAAAGGAAAACTATTAGTGTAAACAATGTAACATGAAATAGAAAGCAATATTATGTGGTTTTCCTCCTTTCCTAAATTGCAAATGGCAAAGCAGAAAAAGGCTGCAAAGGCAGACTGCCCGTACTGTTTAACAATAACCTCCATATATTATTCTCCCAATGGAGATCTGGCTGACAATTAGTCCTTCACAGCACAGTGGGATGTGTCCCTGCAGTGGTTTTCATTCTAATATTTCCTTCATATATCAAGAAGGAAAGTATCATTTGAAAGAGTCATGTGGGTTTTCATTTGCCTGGCTACTACTATCTCTTGTTATTTGAGCACAAAACTTATAAATGGACTTGCCCTTAGACAATTATTACAAGGACAGTGTCTGTATCATTGTCATTTCAATATGGGCAGAGAAGTTATAGTAATAAGAAAAGGAATATCAAGTTATTTACTGAAATCCATATTTACTAATCTGTCCTCAGACAAAGACATGTCATAGATGCTGAAGAACCCCAAACACAGAATTATGGAGAAAAAAAAGACCTGTGTCTATACTGAATCTCTACTAAAGTCCCTTTGTATTGTATACAGATAGCTTGTATATCTTGTTATCACCAAGTGAGTAATCTTTAGTAAGATTCACAAATACTTATTGATGAAATAGTGCCAGGCTGTGTGCCACAGTGGCTAGCAATAGTCTAATGGAGTATAGTGTGAGCTGCATATGTTACTTAAACGTTTATAGGAGCCATGTGGAAGAAAGCAAATGAAAGACTAAATTCTATAATATGTTTTATATAATATCTGTCTTAAGTACTTATTCAACATGTAAGCAATATGCAATATATCATCAGTGAGACACTTCATTCTTTTTATATTACACCATCAAAATATGGAACGTGCACCACATTATAGCTCACTAGCCTACACTAGCCATGAAGTAGCTGTTAGAGCCTATCCCCCACCTTGATGGTGGCCTACAGCTGTACGATAATTTGTACCTTGAAGTTGAAGGACAAGCATGGGAGATCATTACGTGCCTATGCTAGTGAGTTCTGTAAATGACTACAACATGTATTTTGCTGCATGAATTCTATTCTTAACTAAATATTCAAATTTAACTCAAAGAGTTATTTAATGATTATGGGAATAAAGTTAATCAGTCATTAGTACTCTTTGATATCCCATAGTTAAGGAAATTAAAATTTTTGATCATAAAGTACTGAAAAGCAAAACAAGGCCCAATTCAGATGTTGTAATGAGGAATAGCAGAAACTTTCAGAAAGAAATGGTATGAAAAGCAGACCACCTAAAAAGAGTAAGATGTGAAATTGGATAGCAAGATTCTGGACTGCAAGAAGCTGAGGTTGTTTCTCAAAGTATTGAAAGGAAAAATAACTGTAGTAGACTTCATAATAGCACTTAGAATTAAATTAAAGTGTTACACTATTTATTTTGTAATCAGAGAAACTATGTGTTATAGCATATCATTGGTATTTAAATTTAAAGCAATGCGTATACTGTAGCCTTGTTTGTATTCTACTGGATAAATGCCCAGGAGCGGAACTGCTGTGTTATAAATAGTTTAGTTCTTCCCACCAACAGTGTAATAGAGTTTCCTTTTGGCCATATCCTCACCAACATTTGTTATTTTTTGTTTTCTTAATAATGCCCATTCTAACTGGTGAGGTAGAACCTCAGTGTTGTTTTGATTCACATTTCCTTTCTTACCAAAGATGTTGAACTTTTTTTTTCACGAGTCTATTTGCCATTCTTACTCCTTTTTCTGTATTGCAGTACTATTTACCATGGTCAATTTGGAGTTAGCCCAGATGTCCCTCAATGGATGAAGAAATTATGATATATATATATATATAATAAATGTGATATATATAGGAATTTTCTCATCTATTAGAATGATATTGTTCATAAGGTAAATAGAATGTCTTGGAAAGAATTATAGTAAGTGAAGTAAGCCAGACTCAGAGAAACAGAGGTTACATGGTTTCCCTCATTAGTGGTAGAGAGAATGGGCCTACAAGTCTATAACTAAACATGCTGGGATGTATGCAAACAATCCCAAGTGAATTAATTGAATATGGAGAATTCAGTCAAAGCTCAACAAAATAAGCACCAAGAAATGGGTAGTTTTGAAGGGGGCGTCAAGAGTGGAAGGGTAGATAATGAAGGGTGGATAAGGAGAATGCAGCCAAAGATTCCTTGTATATACCACAAAATTGAGAAATGTAAGGGAAGGGTTGCATCAAAGGGGGATGTGACTCTTGAAGGGGACGACACTGATCAAGATGCATTGTTTTCATATGCTACTTTGTTAAATGACATCTCCCTTATACAACTACTTAAAGGTAACTAAATAAAAATAAAGCAATGCCTCTACATCCAGAGTGAAGAATGACTGAAATTTGAAAATCATCAGAATACTTTGTCAAATGACTTACATATTTACAGTCTATTGACCCTCTTCCCCCCAACCAAACCAGGTTACAGTATAAAAATCTTTGTAGTTATCATATGATCCAGTTTAATAACTAAAAGCCAGAAAATAAAAGCAGAATACTGGTGGCTCACAGTTGGAATACTAGCTATTCAGGAGGTTGAGATCTAAGGAAGACAATTTGAAGCCAGCCTGGGCAGGAAAGTCTATGAGACTCTTATCTCCAATTAACTACAACAACAAAACACAAGAGTAGAGCTGGAGCCCAAGTGGTAGAGTGCTAGCCTTGAGCAAAATTATCTCAGGGACAGTGACCAGGCTCTGAGTTCAAACCTCAGGACTGGCATGCGTGTGTGTGTGTGTGCGCGCGCGCGCACACACAAACACAAATTCATTTTTTCTTTTAATCCTCACAGAACTGACATAGACATATGGGGCTGTATTCATAAATAAAGAATAAATAGATTTGTTTCTACCATTTTGAGAAACTGATCCCAAAACGTTTGAACATTGTGGTATGCTATCTTCTATCTTCTACCACTAAGCCACATTCCCAGCCCTATCCTTAAATATTTTTAATGTGCAAAATTTCATATTGTAATTAGATCTTTGCTTGTAGAGTTAAAAGGATCAAAAAGTGTGTCCAATATAATATAATCTCAATATTCAATCTCACGATTTTAGAGTGTATATGAGTTTAGACTTGATCTGAACTGCCATTTACTCTTATGAGATGTATTAAGTATACAAGTATTTAATATTCAGATTTAATCACATAGACTCAGTCTATTAAGCATTTTGGTCACACTAAATTTTATACAGTCTAGTCATTCATAAATAATCCTCTTCCCTATATTAAATTCAGTCTGGAAGTACCTCTATTTTCCAGTATTCATTAGTCATTAATTGTATGCATATATAAGTCTGGGTCTTAAAATGAAATTCAATTTGAGACCTTCTATAAAATTGATATTCTATTCATTTAGTCTGGTCTCTTTTCCAATTATATTAGATAAGTTTAATCTCTTTTGACTTTTTGTTCTATGTAGCATGGGCTAGAAATAATTCTCCTAAAAGTTGCTTTTTTTTTTTAAGTGTAATAATTTGGAAGCACAGAATGTGCTATGGAAGCACAGTGAATGTATAGGTCATTTCACTAATTGAATGACTATAAGCTAGAATTGGGGGATGTTATGCCTTTTCCTCAAGTTTCTGGGCTTTTTCTTTCCTTTTAGCCACAATGTTATATAGAAAATTAACACCAAAACAAGAATTTACATACTGAGGGCATTATCATCTGCACTACCCAAGCATCTGTGCATGACTTGAAATCCTCTTCCTTAAAGAGCCTTTATGTGGACTTTAGACAACAATTGGCTTATCCATCTTCTCATCTTTTGCTGATAGTATATCTATATGTTTCCCTTCAAGTTTCTTCTACAAGAAGTACACCTCGGTGAATGCTTCACACATATTTATATTTATTCCAGTTATTCGTCTTTGACTGTAGGTATGCTGCCCATTAGGATGGGTGGGTATCATAATGGCTTTTCTGTTTATCAGTCGAACTCATGCAGTTCACCAAATACATACATACATACATACATACCAGTTTTCCCTGAGCAAATCTGTTGTTCTGGGCATGTGGAAGAACTCCAGGGTTACATGGCATTTGCATATTTTGTTGCTACCTTTGCTTCTACTATGGCTTAATGGGTTATATTTTAGAAATTCATTCTCCTCTCACCTAAAGTATACACAGTGCAATGATCTCATTTTAATTACCTTGTTTCCATGGTCATCACACTGCCCTGATTTCTCTTCATGCTCAATTTGTCAACAACTTTAATGGGAAAAAATAAGTGTGCCCTGGTCTTTCCATGATGCTTCTAGGCAGCAGGATTGGATAGGTAGTGACAAATACACTAATGAAGACAAGATGGTGGCAAGTTATTTGACTGAGCATTTGGGAGCCTACTGAAGCAAGGCAGAAAAATTCCATAACTTTTTTTTAAAGGTATGAAAAGATTTAATAATAATAATATTTGTAAGTATACTTAGGAAAAAAGATTTCAAGTAGTTTACTTCTATTGCTCTACTAGATTGGTATAATAACAAACATAACCACTGTTTTAATCTCCTATATAGAGATGATAGTGTTTATATAGTAATTTATTATTTGGCAGTACTAGGGTTTGAATTTATAGGCAGATGCCCTAATGCCTGAGCCATCCCCCGCCCCTACCCTACTGCTATATTGTTTGTTATAAATGAGCAAAAAAGACAAATTGAGCTATTTTACTAAGTTATATCATTTCTCTATTACAGCAATAAATATTTTGCTTCTTATTTTTACTGGTAATTCATTAGGAGTTTTGTTATTTTATTAAATCTTGTTACTAAAGGATATTTTTCCATGACATATATATTTATTAGCATATATTAATTGCAAGAAGTAATGTATTTTATTATGACAGTTCTACACATATATATTTCCCTTTTTAAAATCAGCTTTAAAAAATATTCATTTCTTTATTGTTGAAGTCATGTACAGAGGTGTTACAGTTTGATATGTAAGGCAGTGAGTACTTCAATATACAACTTGTTACCTCCTCCCTCATTTTCCCCCACTTTCCTCCCCCAATTTCCTTCCTCCCATAAGTTGTACGGTTAGTTTACAGCATATAGTTTTGTAAGTATTGCTGTTGCATTGGTGTGTCTTTTTATCCTTTGTCTCTTGATTTTGATATTCCTCTTACCTTCCCTAGTCCCAATACATGTATATACAATATCCAGGTTACCAAAATCTTCTTCCTTCTCCTTTTCCTTACATTTTCTTAATAGCTTCCCCTTGACTTTCATATGCCTTTTTAATCACTAAATTCAATATATGAGAAGGAAAGTGCAGTATTTGTCTTTAGGAGGTTGGTTTATTTTCATGTAAATTGATTGTATCAACATGACCCATTTTCCTATGAATGGCATAATTTTGTTTTTATTTATTGCTGAATAAAATTCCATTGTATACATATAGCACATCCTTAATCTATATATTCACTGATTGGCCTTGTGATTCCATAACTAGGTTATTGTCAACACTGCACCAATGAATATGAATCCACAGTTGCCTTTATAGTAAATTGAACTAATTTACCTCCTCTCAGTATTGTATAAGGATTCCTTTACCCACATCCTCATCAGCATTTTTGGGGTCTCTTTTGTGGGTTTGTTTTTTTTAGTGGTAATCATTCTGACCAGAATGAGATAAAACCTCAATATAGATCTGATTTACCTTTCTCTGAGAGCTAAAGATGTTGAACAATTTTGTGTATTCAATTGTCATTTGCATTTGTCATTAGAAAGATACTTGTTTAGTTCATTGGCCCATTCATTTATTGGATTGTTTTCTCTCTTGTTTAACCCTTGAGGTTATATATTCTTGATATTAATCCTTTCTTGGATGAATAACTGGCAAATACTTTCTCGCAATATATGATCTGTCTTTCCAATCTGTTGTTTCATTAGATGGATAGAGCAGAAGTGCAAGAAATAAGCCCACACAATTATAGACATCTGATTTCTGACAAAGAGGCCAAAAAGCACGGTGGAGAAACATATAGCCTCTTTAACAAATGGGGCTGGGAAAGTTGGATATCCATACATAGAGGAGTGAAACTAAATACTTCCCTTTGCCCTGTAAAAATTCCCAACTGAAAACAAATCAAAGGCTTTAAAATAGCACAATAACATTTTGCATTACTAGAATGAAAGATGGTAGAAACAATGTGATCTAGTCATAGGAAACAACCTTCTGAGTAGGAGTCCAATAGCTTCAGAAAATAATAGCACAATTTGATATAGGGGATTGCACCAAAGTAAAAACCTTCTAGATATCTGAGCAATACTATTTTCTTCTAAATAAAAAGAAGCAAAGTCAAATGTATATATTTTCTTAACTTATTATGAAACAATTCTGGAAGCATTTTTATAAAAAGATATTTTTGAAGAAATGTAAAAAGTAAATGCTGAGAATGTGATGATAGATTTGGTTAGATTGGTTCTGCTGCTTTCTTCTATGTGAGTGCACGCACAGACTTTTCTGTACTTCTATGAGCTTCAATTTGATTATCTATAGACTGGCATAAGCCCTATCTAACAGACCTTTCTTTTCCTGACTGAAAAGCTCTTTCAGGTGAACCACATAATTGTGTTCCTTTTTACTTCTGTGCCTTTACATTCTCTGTCTAACAACACATGTCCACAAAGCTCAGTATCTTAGGGCTCCATTGATTCTTCCCTCCCCTTCTACTTAGCCCTCTGCTTCTTGTTTTGTTTTGTTTTGTTTTGCCAGTCCTGGGGCTTGAACTCAGGGCCTGAGCACTGTCCCTGGCTTCCTTATGCTCAAGACTACCACTCTACCACTTGAGCTCCAGCCCCACTTCTGGCTTTTTCTGTATATATGGTGCTGAGGAATTGAACCCAGGGCTTCATGTATAGGAGGCAAGCACTTTACCACTAGGCTATATTCCCAGTCCAGCCCTCTGTTTTTGAAGGTCTTCTCCATCCCCCCAAATTTTCACAATGTTACCATCACCTTTCCTATCTGTGGTTCAATGGCCTGAGACCACATATTTCTTATTTGTGACTTTATTTGTTGTTCTTCCAGTGCGGTATTCCAAAACAGCACCTAGTGATTATTAGAGACCATCATCTTCCTCCAGAGGTCCCAACTTCCCATAGACCCATGTAAATATCACATTCCATGGATTTTAGATCATACTATAAGCATATAATCATATTTTCACCCACATTGCATGTCTTTTCATTCCATTTGTCATATGAAATCTTTTGGAAAGCCAAGTACCTCATCTTGAAATCCTCACAGCTTAATGTCTTGGCATAGAGTAGATATTCAGATAACACAAGCTGAAATGAGGAATTATCTGGACATAATTATTACCAGCTTTCTTGCTAGAGAAAAATGTTCTGACTTATAAGTGTCCAACAAGAATTAATTGCAACAGATACTAAATTTTTGGTTGGGTAATAGTGGCTCACATCTATAATCCTAGCTACTCATTAGGCTGATCTGAAAACCACAGTTCAAAGCTAGCCCAGACAGACAAATCTACAAAATTCTTATCTTCAGTTTCTTAGTAGAAAGCAGGAAGTGGAGTTGTAGCTCAAGTGGCAGAGCTCAAATCATGAATGACAATGTCCAGCTAAAAGACTCAAACCTGTACCTGAACAAAACAAAAGGGGGGAGATACCTCTATAGTTATATTACAGTATATTTTATATAGAGACATTGTGAGCTCACTTATGTTATACTATTTTCCTATAAAAAGTAAAGTGCAAGGTTTTGATAGAATGATAAAATTATGTTCATCTATCTTGAGGAGGTTATACCTGTTTAAATGCTGTTCAAATGCAGCATTTCAAATCATGAAAGGACTTCAGCTATGCTTTCGAATTCTAACTTCCAATTCAATGATCCATTGTGAGGGCTTATTGCTCAATATAATAATAGATTCTTCTATATTGGGTCATTTGTTAAAGTCAAACTGCTTAATTTGAGCAAGGCTATTTATAGTTATTACTACATCTCAAAGAGGACTTGCACATTCTATTCATGCCTACTTAACTGGATTGTTCTTTGTAACAGATAGGTCGAATGCTTTCCACTCATTTCAATTCATTACTGCAGCTGTGAGATCTGATGCTCCATTGGCTGTATCTCCTTATTCAGTGATACATTCAGTGGAAATCATTGTGGATTTCTGCCATTTCTAAATCCATCTACTTGTACATATTATCATTCACTTTTATTATCCTCCTTTTTTGTTCTCCCATTCCTTTCTTTACTCATCAAACTGCCATAGCATTCCATCTTCTTTGTTGATAATTTTTCTAAACAAACACATTCAATTTCATCACCATGTGCCATTCCTTAATCATCCTCTGATAGAAAAGATCACCAATGGCCACTTTGTTGAAGCCGATGATGGTCTTCCTTATTTTTGTAAGGGTCAATTTTTCCTTGGACACACATGCCAGCAACTTTGCCTTGATGACCTTTAGTTCTGCCCCCTATGATTTCTGCTATCACCCTACACCTTGAACAAATTATACCAAATACATGAACATTGAAATAATACTTATAATCTTCTCCTGAAAATAGTTTCCAAATGAATCCATCCCTCATTTTTCCCCACCTTCCCTCCTCCCCAGCACCCCCACCTCCGTTAGTTGTGCAGTTGGTTTACATCATTCAGTTTTGTAAGTATTGCTGTTGCATTGGTTTGTCTTTTTATCCTTTGTCTCTCGATTTTGGTGGGTAACAAATTGGATGAGAAATGTACACACTGCCTTAGGTATGAAAGTGTAACCCCTTTGTATAGCACTTTGATAATAAATAAATTAAAAAAAAAACAAATCTATCTACGTGCATTCCTTCTTATCTGTAAATACTGAGGATCTGAAAACCCTTTAGGTGTTATGCTCCCATGTTTGACACTGCTAGTTATATATCTTTTCCACCCTTGCTGGTAAGTGTACCATTCTAATCTTGTATAACTCTTATTTTCTGTTGACTGCATAGTTATTCTACTTCTAAGATACTGCCCTGGGTAAGTCACCCTTACGGATTAATTCTATTCATCCATTTGGCTCCAATGACCACCTTTCTGCTATTTACTCTTGAATTGTCAACTTCTAATTCAGTCCCATTTTCTATAATAAGAACTCTTAACTTTTAAGAAAACTTATACGTTTCTGTTTCATTGACAGAAGAAAACTTAATATCTTGGAAATATCTGTGCTTTCCATTAATTTAATCTGTTAATTTTATTTTATTTTTTTAGTCAAGCACTACTGAGTTTCTATGAAAGCGTTCTCTAAGTCTTCTGTGAACATCTGGATTTTATTTTTCTTCAAGAATCCCTCACACCACATACAAAAATCGATTTCATGTGTTGTGGCCAGTTGTATAGCTGATGTTTTGTTTAATTCAGCTCATGGTAAATGCTCTCTTGAACCATTTACCAACATTAGGTAAAAGTGAGGGAGAACAGAGTTTTGAATTTCTTAAGAAGACATTCTTTTGATCACTATCCCAAGGCTTTCCATATTTTCCAAATAGGGAGCAGATTTCACTATAAGAATCTGTTTTTGAGGTTGCTGATTAGTTGCTTTGAAGAAATTAATCATCTATATATTGTCTTTTATACAGACAAATAAGCTCATTGCTGATGTATGGTTACAGAGAGAGGCACAATGGTCCTCACCAGTAGTATTATATGACTTATTATGTGCAATCTGAAAGTACTATACTGAGAACCTGGCATACCTTTGAGTCTAAACTTCACTATAACCCATAGAAGTAGACATTTTTCTATATGATAATAAAGACGCTGAGGTTCAGAGATCAGACAAGAAATTTTCGAGCTCCTGAAAGATATACAGTCAACAACGGGCAAATTCTGTCAGCTTCCAAAATCAACATTCCTTCCAACTTTGGTGTAAAGAACATGGAACTATGACAAGTAGGTTCTCATTCCAGCTTGGTCATCATTTATATGTTACTTTGAACAAGTGCCACAAACATACTATAACATATAATGCTCATATATATGGTTGTGTGTAGATTTGAGGTCCATTATAGCTACAACTCTCTCCAATTTTTAAAAAAATTGAATCTCGACTTTTTCATCATTTGTATATAGAACTATAGTAGAACATTAGGGCAGTGTTCATGTCATGTAATATTTAAAAGAATTTATTCTAATCTCAGAGTGATGGAATGGAACAGTTATGGTAGCATTGTACTTTCAGTAACTTGACAGCACAGTATTTCCATGAATTGTGTAAAGTTTTAGGTGTACAGTGATGAGTAAAATACGAAAGTCATTGAAAATACATACTACTCTAAAACAAAAATTAATCACAAGGGGCTACCTCAGGGGGTTGAGTAATAAGTTAATCATTGGGTTCAGCCCACTATTCCTACATTAGGTCATCAGCATTTTCTCCAAGTTCTGCATTGGGCTTCTTACCACATCTTCAAAATCAGCAAATGAAACCATGTCTATGGCATGAGTATCTTATTATGGACTGTTCAGCCATAATTTTGTCAACACATTTTTTCTTACATAATATAAAGAAATGGGTTTTCCTCCTGAAGTCACTATCTCCACTTAATGATAGATTTGGTGTCCTTGGGCAGCTTTATAATGATATATTTCCTACACAAATGATTAAAATTTTTAAAAGCTTGAAAATATGAATCAGAGTGAGTTTATTTCTATCAGATATGTCTGAGCATTTTGAGGAAAATTAATGTTACATCTTCACTTTTCATTTCTCTTTCCTTACAAAACTATGTTAAAATTATTTGTAATGTTTATGAGAATCATTTAACTTTTCTAGACACAATATTTTACTCTTTCATATTTCTATTACTGATAGAGGAATCATGAAATGTTTGCTCTGCAGGAGAAATAATGTGAACTACAAAATTACTATTTTAATATGAAGTATAAAGTTATTAAACTTCTCATACTCAAATTAACATTGAGAGTAATGTAGAAGGCACAAATTTGTTTAAAATCATTAGAAAGTTAAAAAGTGATCCTCAGGTATACAACATTTGCCTAAGAGATGTGATTACCTGTACTTAATACCCAGGACCAGAAAAAGAGAAAGAGGAAGCAAGAAAGCAAGTAGAAGGAAGGAAGGAAGGAAGGAAGGGAGGAAGGAAGGAAGGAAGGAACAAAGGAAGGAACGAAGGAGAATAAAAAGGAAAGAAAGGTGACAATTAGAAAATTCAGTATTAGATGAAGAACTTTCAAGAGAAATCTGCTTTCAAATCTGGAGGGAATGGAGGGAAGAGGAGAAAAGTAAAATTACTCCTGATTTACATAAAGATTATTAGTGTTGGTGGCAGTCTAAACTTAGCTACTTAGATTGAGATCTAAGGATCATAGTTTGAAGCCATCCCAGGCAGGAAAGTCCATTAGACTATTCTCACCAATTAACACCATAAAACTGGAAGGGGAGCTATTGCTCAAAGTAGTAGAGTTCTGGCCTTGAGCACAAAAGCTAATGCCTTGAGTTCAAGCCCCCCCCCCCCGAACAACAACAGAAAGGATCATTAGTGCCTTGGATTATTGTCTGTTTCTAGGACAAAATGCCTGAGACTGTATAATTTATAACAAATTTAAGTCACAATTCTGGAGTCCAGGAGGTAGAGAACATGGTGCCGGCATCTGTTGTTATCTGATAAGAATAATCTTGCTCTATCATGACATAGTGAAAGGCCTTACATACAGTGAGACACAACCAATTTGTTAGCTGAAGTCTTTTTTCTAAACCAAGGAGCCCATTATTTGGAGCCTTATAAAGTTATCTGATCCTAATCCCTTGCCAGAGATCTGACTTCCAATCAGAATATAAATTTGGAGTTTAAGTCTCCAAAACATCACATTTGATGACGACATTAAAGCCATAGCAAAGGATTGCCTCAACAAGTTTCCCCTTTTCTCTTCCCCAGCCCAAGGAATCCTCCCTGAGTGCAATGCAGCTGTCTGCTGAAGGTCCTGGACAGAAGAGCAAGTAGAGTGGGGAGAGATGTCCCCACTCCCAGGAAGCTCCTAAACTCTTGAGTCCTTCAGAGAAAAGCAGCTGAAGGCTGGAGTGGGACTCTCCTGTGGGCCCCCATATCCTTGACCTACATGTGAGAGGCAAGCAGTACAGCAGTGACCAGAATCCTTGAACAATGTAGAATTTTATTCTTTGGTGGGAGCTGACTCCAGGCTCAGGTCTAAGTTTTGAGCGTGCAACTGCAAACTTCTTTTTGTTATGAATTAAATTTTGTTGACAAGGTGTTATGCAAAAGGGGTACAGTTACATAATAGGGCAGTGAGTACATTTCTTGTGATATCTTACACCCTCATTTTTCTTTCTTTTCCCTAGAGCAGGTAGGCATATATATATATATATATATATATATATATATATATATATATGTATGTATATATATTACCCAGTGTACCAAAATCATATACAGTAACCATGTAGCGTACACCAAAGGAAATTCACCTAGAATTTTAAATGTAACATCAGCAGTAGAATCCTCCTGTGTCCTTCTCTTGGAGTTGTTTTTGCTTATCCTCATCTTATAGGGTCATATGTACATAGCTGTTGAGCTATTGTGATCCACTGATAGGTCTATTCTAGACCTTTTTATGTTTAGTAGTTGTTTGGTTTTAGATACATAATGTAAGGTCACTGACCCAAACTGTTGGGGTCCATCTTCCCCCCTAGATGGAAGGGGCCTGAGGCACCTCCCCCAGCTGGGGAATGCAGCCCTTCCATCCTCTCTACATTGGAATCCAGAGAAACCGGTTGGGCAAAGAGACCCCCAACTTAGCTGGCAGCCAGCCTGGCGCCTACCAGCCCCGCCCTGGTTTGGCGCGCTCAGAGTGACGTAGCCCCTTGGAGGTCAAGTGACCAGCCCCTTGGAGGTCACCTGACAGCTCATGGCCTATGGGAATCCTGGCCAACCCCCTTCCCCCAAACATCTCCCCTTGCCCCTCTCTCAATAAAGTTAGTTCGCTCTCAGAAGCTGACTCCGTGGTCTATGTACGTAGGTAGGAAAACAGTCACATTGCCACGCGGGTCGCGCGCACGCCAGGACGGAGACGCCCCTACGTCTCACCCTGACAGACCTGCAGGCCGAGGGTTGGGGGAGAGGACAATACGAGGGTAATAAGAGAGAAAGGAATAAGCATTTGAGCCGGAGCAGAGAAAGCAGTCCCCACACAAACCTGTGGAAATACCATTTGAAAAGAAGTTTTTTGTTTCGCAGACCTGGTCTCTATTGTCCCCACACCCCCACCCTAACAGTCATATATCAAGGAGCCCATGCCCCTTTGTTTTCTGTGTTCTAGGCTTGTCTCGCTCAACATTATTTGTTCCAGTTCTGACCATTTTCCTGCGAATAACAATATTTTACCATTTCTAATCGCTATGTAGTATTTCATTGTGTATAAATACCACATTTTTTGGATCCATTCATCTGTAGAGGGGCATCTGGGTGGTTTCCACATTTTGGTTATTGTGATTTATGCAGTGATAAACATGATGTGCAGATGTGTTTTTGATATCCTGAGACCTGTTGTTCAGGATAGATGCCTAGGAGTGGTATGGCTGGGTCATAGGGAATGTCTATGCTGAGCTTTTTGAGGAACCTCCATACTGTTCTCCAAAGTGGTTGTACTAATTTGCACTCCCACCAACAGTGGAGAAGGGTTCCTCTTTTCCCTCATCCCCTCCAGCATTTGTTGTTGCCTGAGTTCAGAGTATAAGCCATTCTAACTAGAATGAGGTGGTATCTCAGGGTTGGTTTTATTTGCATTTCCTTTACTGCCAGGGATGTTGAACTTTTCCTCATATGTTTCTTTGGCATTTTTATCTCTTCTCCTGTGAAGTCTCTCTGTAGCTCCTTTGCCCATTTAATAATTGATTTACTGGGTTTGGAGGGGGTTAGTTTTTTGAGTTCTCTGTAGATGACGGATATTAGGCCTTTGTCTGTTGCTGTGCTGGTGAAGATACTTTCCCATATGGTTGGCCATCTTTCTAGTTTGGTGGCTATGTCTTTAGCTGTGCAGAAACTTTTTATTTTGTAGTAGTCCCATTTGTCAAGACTCTCCCCTATCTGTTGTTCCCCTGGGACTATATTCAGGAAGTTCCTTCCTGTGCCTCTAAGTTTTAGCGTCTCTCCTACTCTGTCCTTCAGTAGTTTCAAAGATTCAGGTCTGATGTTGAGGTCCTTAATCCATTTTGAGTTGATCTTGGTGCATGGTGATAGGCTAGGGTTTACTTTGAGTTTTCTACATGTGACTGCCCAGTTTTCCCAGCACCAGTAGTTAAAGAAGCTATGTTTTTTTTCCATTGTATGTCTTTAGCTCCTTTTTCGAATATCATCAGAATGTGGCTTTATTTCTGGGTCTTTTATTCTATTCCATTGGTCTTCAGGTCTGTTTTTATACCAATACCAGACTGTTTTTGTTATGATGGCTCTATAATAGAGCTTAAAGTCTGGTGCTATGATTCCTCTGTGCTGCTTCTTTTGCCTAGAATTGCTTTGGCTATTCTAAGTCTTTTGCTATTCCATAACAAATCTACATCTGGGATTTATTGGTCAGTTAGACGTGGGGAGAGACCACACAAGGAAATCAACATTGTAGTTTGCTAGTATGCAAAATACCAAGCTCAAATGCCCCAATTGGGTAGCTGAAACACAGACACATGTTTTCTAAAAATACTTGGAGACTACAAGTCCTGGAACAAGGTGATGCCAGGCTTAGTGATTTGTGAGGGATGGATATCTTGATGGCTTTCAGATGGCCATCATCTTGTTGTGTGTACAAGTGATCTTTCTTGTATGTCTAGAGAAAGAAAGATCCTGGAATGTGTTCGGCTTCTTAGAAGGACATTGATTTTCCTAAGATAGGGACTCACTTATGGCTTCATCTGACTTGTTTTGTTTTGTTTTGTTTTTGACAGTCCTGGGCCTTGGACTCAGAGAGGGAGCACTGTCCCTGGCTTCTTTTTGCTCAAGACTAGCACTCTACCACTTGAGCCACAGTGCCACTTCTGGCCATTTTCTGTATATATGGTGCTGGGGAATGGAACCCAGGGCTTCATGTATACGAAGCAAGCACTCTTGCCACTAGGCCATATTCCCAGCCCCTCCTTAATGCCTTTTATTTAAAAACCAATAATGTCACTTTGGGTATGTAGACTTTCAACATAATGGTCTAGAGTGTGGGCACAATTCAGACCATAGCCATTGGCATTGCTTTCTTCAGTCCCTTCATCTTGTGACCCTCTTCACTTTTGGAATAGCCATGGCTTCTGTTGAGTCATTCCTATGATAACTCAGTAAAATGTTTTTATTTTTCAACTTGAGCAATCACTGACGTATCCAAATCATACAGCCACTATAGCCTACACACTGGCCAAAACAGTGAACATAGGTTAATGACCTCATACTAATCTGTAATTTCCTTGAAAACACTTCTGTCTTTTTTGACTTCCAGATCCAGTAAAAAAGCAGATTTGATTTGTTTTGAGGTATATTTCTTGAACAAAAATGTTCGTATACATGAAAACAAGCTGAAATTTTTAAAAATGTCATTTCAATAGCAATGCTGGCTTATGTTTATAATCCTTGCTACTCAGAAGGCTGGGATCTGGGGATTGTAGTTCAAAGCCAGTGTGGGCAGGAAAGAGTATGTAAGAATCATTTTTCCAGTTAAGCAGCCTAATGCCAGAAGTAGAGCTGTGGCTTAAGTGGTAGAGCAGTACAGGCTTATACAACAAAGCTCAGGGACAGCACCAATGCCCTTAGTTCAAGCCGCAGTATTACCACGCATGTTCATGTGCATGCGCACCCTCCCACCCCCACCCCCACCCCCCACACAAATATATTTTTCAATTGTACTTGGGATTAATTTGCCTAGAGCAGCAATGTTGAAAGGCAGCAAAAATTCTTACTTGTGCTATGCATCCATTACTGTCAACTCCTGTTTCACTGGCTATCTAATTAAAGCTTTGCCTAGATTTTGTGTCCTAGAAGTGAGGAGAACAGAATATATTTACTATAGTCCTTATACAGGACAGGTTGCACTATGGTTAAATGGTCTCAGTATAGGTGGCTGTTTATTAAATACAATCTGGCTATGATTTATACCATGGTAGTGTTGAGACTTGCTGTTCCTTCGATTCCCACGTATCCCATTATTTCTGTTCTTAGGTTTTTAATGAACAAGCATTTCACCAAGTAGATCTCATTAGAAGAGACACCTTGGGCTTGGTAGATTGGTTCTATACTTCATTCCATAGGAGAGCTGTGCAGTGGCATTCTGACAGGACTTTGTTCTGTTACCATTGGGTTCCAGAAGCTATGATAATGAATGCATAATAAATTGCCAATTTGAAACACTGTCTTTCTTTATTTCATATATTCATAATATATTAAACCTCGTTCCAGAATAAGTCATTCTTATTAAGGAAGACCCAATGTATCCCACTATATTGTCTCTGCTACCTGCATCTGACATTAGGAACAAGAAACCCTCATTAGAATTTCATGAAAAAACTCCATGCATTCTGTTCTGTTTGTAGGTTGCAGAGTGATCATGAATTCCTTCTATTTAAAATACTTTGTGACCCCATTAAAAAGAGGGCATAGTATAAAATAATTCAATACCTCATAAACACAGTCATCTGTGGTACATACTGAAAGTTTCCTGGATCAACAAGGATATGGAAACGTTCAGATGAAGGTCACAAGATAAAACAGAGTAATCGCTATTTTCACAACATATGTGAGACTGTGAATGTATCAAGCATGAAACTAGAAGAACCTCATATAGTAGGAAGTTGATTGTAAAATGTCTTGAGAACTTCTCAGGGAGACACATTGCTTATAATGTTTCTTCTACAACTTCATTGTACTTAGAAACGTGACAATTCCAATTATCAGTGTAAGATCTCACTAACATTTTGAATTGATTTGACATTATTAATGGATTTATGCAGTTAAAGGTAAATGTATTTTGTTCAGAGACAAAAGATATATTCTTTGAGGCTCATTCTCTTAGATACACAGATGTCTTTGAAAATTGACAATCCTATAACATGACTTATTATTCCTCCTTTTTGGAAAAGGCTTATATTAGTTATTTTGAGGGGGCTAAATTGCACTTTCATAAGTGGCAGATTGGTTTTTATTTTCATCATAGCTGAACAGATATTTATCTGCAAAGACTCTTACTAATAATTTTTTCCAGGAAAATTCTTTTTCGTGTTAAGAATGTTTGGTATGGTTTCAATATTTTGTAATTAGCAAGTCTAAAGTAATCATTTATATTCACCTGTTTATCATTCATTCATTTCTTTACTAACAAATTTATTCATCACAATATTTCTGCTTTTCAAGTTTCTAATAACATAAGATGTGTGTATGAGTTTAGGACAATACTGGCACATAATCAGACCTAGCAAATATTAGTTATTATTATGTATGTGGATTTAATTATTTAATAAATTATTAAAGTTCAGATGGACAGGTGGATGTTACATAGAAAGGGGGAAGTGAAACATAATTAGCCTTTGCACCCATAAAACGTAGGCCAAATATGCACACATAAATATGTCATGGATAACATGGTTTGTAGTATAAAGCATGATAGCAAAACATATAAAATATTAAGATCTTTTCCAAATTTATTTTGTCATTAACATATCTCTATTCCTTGAAAACTATGAATCCCATGATCTAAACAACAAATTATGGAGCTGTTACTTTTGTGTGTATATCTATAATATAAAGAACTTCACTGAGTAAGTCAGTTACATATGGTATTGACCTAATCTTGGAAAGGTCATTTAATCTCATTAAGCCATAATGCAGTTATCCTTAGGAATAAAAGGCATACATCTCAAAGGAGGGACATAGAAGTTTGAAGCGTTTAGTAGACTGCCAGCAATTCTCCTAGTGAATTTGGTGAATAAGCAGATGATGTGATTCCTCTTTGCTGCATGTGTATATGCTGCATGTTATACAATATGTAACAATCAGATATCAGCTTTATATGAGCTGATATGGATTTGAATGTGTCCTTTTCTCTATTTTAAATTGAAAACAGATTATCCTTCTGTGGGACTCTGGGACATTTTATCAAAAAACATTACTTTACAGAGCCTCAGTTATTAATCAGTTTATGGAGGTGTTGCCTTCCAATGTTGGCTTGCATATGAGATAGATCTAGAAGAGGATCACTGTGGGGCACTGGCTTGCAGCTTTAAGAGGCGGTCCCAGCCAGACCTGCCTCTTCTCCAGCTCTGGGGCTGCGTGGCTGCTAGCCCTGCTTGCCTTCTCTGGGTCTGGAACCAGAAAGGTGGCTCTAACCAGCCCCACCTCCCGCCTCGGACCACATGTGCACCAAGATGGCAGTGGGTGATGAACCCAGAGGCGGTCCTGGGGGACAAGATGACCGCCCTTAGAGGAAGTCCCATGACGTCACTCCTGATGGACAGCTCAGGCATCAAATCCCAGCCCCTACATAGGAGCCACGGACCCCTCCCCTTCCGCCACCCTCTGACCAACATAAAAGAACAGCTCATTTTCCCGAATAAACGAGTCTTAGCTCTGACTGGCTCCCAGGCTGCCTGTGTGTCCTCTGTGGAGAGGGGGGCTGGGTGGCAGTCTGTCAGCCCTCTTTTCCTCTTCCTAGCCCATCTGGGTGGGGCATGTTTTCCCATCTATCCTGCAGGACAGGAGAGCCCAGGAGGGAGAGACACAGAGTAAAAAAAGACAAACAACTACAAAAGCAATACTTGCAAAACTGTTTGGTGTAAGTGAACTGAACACCTGGGTGGGGGAAGGGAAAGGGGGAGGTGGGAGGGGGTTATGAGGGACAAGGTAACAAACAGTACAAGAAATGTATCCAATGCCTAACATATGAAACTGTAACCTCTCTGTACGTCAGTTTGATAATAAAAATTTGAAAAAAAAAACAAACCCTGACAGATCACAATAGCTCATTTCTATGTACATATGATCATATAACATGATGCTAAGTAAATCTCAAGATATGGGAACAAGAGGTTTTTCATTCTTGTTATTTTTAATGTACTATATGAAATTATTTCTTTTTTATTTCCTATGAGTTATCCCCTGCTGTCACTGTACTTGGTTTTGGTATCCTGGATATTGTATATACATTTATCTGAATTAGAGAAGGGAAGGGAACATCAAAATGATTAGACAAAGAACAAAGAGTAAACCAATGTATCAGTGATATGAGACAATATATTGAAAATGAACTGTACAACTTGGGGGAGGAGCTGGGGGAGATAAAATGGGAGAAAAATAAGGGAGGAAGTAAAAGTTAGATAAGAAATATACTTACTATTTCATGTATAGAACTGTAACTTTAACTCCTCTGCACATTACCTGGACAATAAAATTAAATTTAAAAAGCCTGAACAAATTTTACAGGGGCGATTTTTTCTTCACTTTTTACTCCTTTTTCTTTCTTTTCTTTTGCCTTTTTCTGTTGTTTTCTTTTTAATCTTCTTTTCTTTACTCCTTTCTTCTTTTATAATCTTTACTTCTTTTGTTTGTTTTGTTTTGTTTATTTGTTTCTGTGTGATGTTACTCAGGCTTATACTCAGGGCCTGGTCTTGATCTATACCTCCACTTTTGACTTTCATGTTCATTAATTGGAGATAAGATCTTTATGGAATTTTCCTGCCTGAGCTGACATCAAACTGCAGTCCTCAGATTTCAACCGCATGAGTAGGTAGGATTACAGGTGTGGAGCCACAAATACTTGGCCTTCTTTCAGGTGTTTTTTTTTTGTTGTTTTTTTTTGTTTGTTTGTTTGTTTTGTTTTTTTGAGATAGGATCTTGCTTTGTAGGCAACTTAGGCTGGCTTTGAACTCAGGTACTTTGTTCCCTTAGGTTCATGAGATCTGGAATTACAGATGCACAACACCATGCCGGGTTTATACAAGCTTTTTTTTCAGTATGGAGTGCAGATGAACATTTGAACTCAACTCCTAAATAGTCCAAAATGTTCTCTGCATTAGAGCTTTCTGTTCCAGGCCCACAAAAGCTGCATCTGAGTTCTAAGTTGTTTCTGTTGCATTCCTGAATATCATTTTTGACAAGGAATAGGATAAAGGATGCTAGATTTGAAAGAGGTCAGACAAGTTCCCTCTGTAACATATGCCATCTTAAATACAGAAAAGATGATGTTGTCATAGGAGAGCTTTAGCTGGGGATAAATCTCTGCAGGTTACAATGCCATAAACTCTGAGGAACATTTTCGGTAGATAATTGATAAACTTTACTTTTTGTTTTTCTTTTGGTTTTTCTAATTTGAAATAGTACTCTCAAAATCAGGAACATCATGATCATGATTCATATTAATTAGTGACTGTTGCATGCCAGAAATTAGTTTTAGTAGGGACTGTATAATGCCCAAATCCATCTTATAGAGAAGCCCTCAATGACCTCCATTTTAAAACAAGAAAATGTGAGATAAGAGAGCTTTAGTAACTTGCCTATCATTTCAGATCTACTAAGTCACTGTGTTTGGGTTTGAATTGGTTTGGTTTAATTATAGAGGATCATATCCAAACCTGTTCCACATAGCATCGTAAGAAAATAACTCAAAAAGAAGGGAATGGGGAAAAGAAATAAAGCCTTGTTCGCAAATCCACTTGCTACTGGACTCTGGACTCATGTCTGTAAATATTTAACATGACTAGGAAACATAAAATAATTGGTTTGGAGTCACCATGTTTACTTGACAAATCCAGGTAAATATCTCAAAGTCAACTCAAGGGATGAATTGGATTGAAAACTGTGCACAATCAAGTCAGTTTAAAACTGAAAGAGAAAACAAAACTATTTCTTCCAAATTGACATGAACACAGTAAATGTTTTTTATTCTTATTTTCACATTCATAGACATTTTATATCAATACTAGGTGTACCTTTGCCCAAATAATATTTGATTCTTTTTTCGTGAGTTTCTACTAAATACTAGAAATACAATGCAGAAAAGAAAGCAATGTTCCTGGAATGGAGGAATTGCTCTATGTAGGTTATTACACCATTGATTCTTTTATTTGGAAAGCTCTCTGAACAATGCAGGGTGTAGGGGTATAGGTAAGACTTTGCCTCCCATGCTCTGGAGAAAGAGAGGCTTCATCTAAGACTCAGGGATGCCAATGCAACCGAACTGGAGAAGAGAAAGAGGGAGGGAGGGCCACCCTCAACAGGGAGCTTGCACAGAAGCATTCACACAGTAGGATGCAATGGCAGGACCAGGAATGTAACTCAGTAAATCTTATCACAGAAGCACAACTAGCCCCAGTTCCCCCTCCCTCGCAAGCTTGGAAAAGTAAGTTATCAGCATCTGTGATCTGCCTCCAGAACATTTGTATCTCACTGTAGGAAGGAGAATGAAACAGCTGCACATGTTTTCTCCAGCGCTGTAAACCTGTCATCAGCACTGCATTGTTTACATATGGCTACAAGGTCTTTAAGCCCAGGATCCCTTAGCTATACAACAGGGACAGATATTTACATGACAGCTGTGTCAATTGCAAGCTGCCTCCTGAGCTTGTTTGTTTCACTGAAGTGCCACTCACTAGCAGCCACCCCTCCCCCCACTACACCCAAAGACACAAATCTAATTCTTCCCTCTTTTCAAAATGAGTTCCATGTTAATAATAGAACTGCAGTGCAGATGCTCAAAATGGAAAGAGCTGGCATTTCCCTAACAAGACTCATAACTCTGCAAGAAATAATGGATTTCAAGCAAAATAGCTTGAGTCCAAGAAGAGTGGTTATAATTCATGACCAGACACTCAAATGAAATCAAAATCTGGGAAACATGCAAAGTGCTAATTTTCTACATCAGTGGAATTTATCAAGTTCCTACTGATTAATCTGAACAGTGGTTTGGTTGTTCAAGTGATGGAGCTTTGTTTGCCTTGCAAAGCCATCTGAATGACATTGATTTAAATATTATCGTAATTTCCTAGGTTCTCTGAAAAGCTTTTAAAGCTGTAAATCACAACCTTCTGAATCACAAGTGGCTAATATTAACTTTTTTTATTCTTATGGTTCTTTACCACTTGAGGCAAGATTCCTATTTATTTTATCAAGGAAGTAAATAGCAATACGTTTTTGGAGAACAATTATTATTCATAGCTCAATGAAGTAGAACTAAAGTCCATTGTGGTTGTTTTAGTTTATCATTAGCTTTCCCCGAGAACCTACTTATTATATAATAAGTAATAACTATTTACAATTAATAGGTTGAAGAAAAAAAACTATGCCTAAAAAGGCTTACCTAGTTCAGCACCAACAGTATACCTAGATATATGAATGTGTTTCCCAACGTTTGTGTGTTGGAGACTGATCCCAATGTAGTAGTTCTGAGATGGAACTAAAGGTAGACATATAGATCTAAGAAAGTTGCCTTTCTGCATGGGTTGATTCTGCTATGGTGAGAGTGGGTTTGTTGTTATGAGAGTGGGTTTCTCATAGACAGACCAATATGACTCTTGTTTACTTGAGCTTGCTCTAGCTTATCTTCCTTTGTCCTTGAGGTATCCTACTAATATCTTCTCCATATGCCCATATCATGATCTTAGATATCCCTGCTTCCAAAATTGTGAAATTTCTAATCCTGAAAATGACTCACTCTATTTTGTGCTATTATAGCAATACAAAATGGTTCAAAACATGGTCTAAAATCTCTTTCAACTCTTATCACATTTTAAAATAAAAATAGTCATATAATTGTGGTAGATTAAATATTCCATTCTCCATACTATGCTATCCTAATCTCAGATCCTGTGGCTGTTGCTTTATAAACAAAAGGAGATTTCCAACTGGGATTAAATTAAGAATCTTAAAATTCAGAGGTCATCTTGTTCCAACTGAGTGGGCCCAGTCAATATCAGGGTTCATTAGAGTAGAGAAGTTGGAGAGAAGAGGGGCAAAGGACTAGCAGTAGTGGTTGACTATCAGTAAGCAGGGTGATTTGAAAATATACATCTTTTAGGACTGAGAAAGAAGCCATGAGCCAATGAGTAAACCTAAGGGGGTCGAGGGTATAGAGAAATATATTTTTTTCTCTTATATTTTTTAAGGGAATATAGCCTTGCTAATTCTTTGGTTTTTAACCCAGTGAAAACCATGTTGTTTTAGGCTGTAAAACTATTATAAATGTGTGATGCATTAAGCAAATAATCATAGCAATTTGTAACAACAACAATAAGAAACTAATACATGAGTTAATTCTAATACTCAGGACAATAAAATCCTTTAGGTGCAAAGAAGGGTTGTTTCATATGAACTTGAAAATAATGACTGAGATTTAATATACTCATTCTGCTTAAGATGTAAAAGTCTAGTTACATTAGAATGAATCACATTCTTCCCCCTGTGAAACCATAATAGATGATTTAGGATTTTGTTAGTTCTAACATGGTTGGTCTCGGAAGCTCTGGGCTTTTGGACTATTCAAAGGGTAATAAAAAAGACCAAGATAATTAATGGGCTTTCCAATCATCAAGAAACTATGAACAGGTACTATACATCATTTATCAAGCTAAAAGCTTCAGATTTTTGAGATCCATATTTCCTCTCACTCCTTTTTTCAAATTTTGATGTGTTGGTATATACAATGTTCAGAAAACACTAAGTTACCTTGTAAATAGAGAAGAGATTTTCCAGAGCTACAGAAGCATAAAACTTGGGTTTTAATGTCAGAGACTCCTTGGTTCAAATCTGAGCCCTACTATTCATCAGTGGTGAGAGGCAGCTCCTTCATTCCAGACTTTCACATGCATAGTAATGCAAAAGAGAGGATTTCATTTTAATTTCATGAATGAAGAAACTACCTTCACAGATATGCATATACACAGAGTATCTATCTACCTCTCTCTATATAATGGCAGAATTGAATATTGAATTTCAGGAAATTGTAATTCTGGCTGTTGTTTTCACAGTTGCCATTCTCAGGTCATCCTGACAATTAGTTTTGCCAAAACTTGATGTCTTTACTTAGAAGATGAAAAATTCTACATCAGTATATCTGAGTTAACCAAGGAAAAATAATCAGATATAGTTTACTGTGTTTTCTAAACTCGAGTATGATTGTGAAAGCCTAGTTTTCTTTCACCAAATTCCAAATCTTCTATAAGACTTTTAAGGCTATCATCATTTTAAACAATATCTTTCTAGAACGAATGAACAAATGATATAGATAAATGCAACATTATCCCTATGTTTTTAAGAAAGGTATGGAAGGTCTTCAAGCCCCTGGAAGAATAGCCACAGTGAAACTAGCTAAACCTCTTTTTTTTTATTTTACCTTTTTTGTTAATTGTCAAAGTGATGTACAGAGAGGTTACAGTTTCATATTTTAGGCATTGGTTACATTTCTTGTACTGTTCGTTACCTCCTCCCTCATCCCCCCCTCCCCCTTCCCCCTTTCCCTCTCCCCACATGAGTTGTTCAGTTGGTTTACACCAAACAGTTTTGCAAGTATTGCTTTTGTAGTTGTTTGTCTTTTTATTCTGTGTCTCTCTATTTTGGTATTCCCTTTCATTTTCCTAGTTCTAATACCAGTATGCACAGTTTCCAATGTACTCAGATAAGATACAGAGATAGTGTAAATGCAACCACAGGAAGGGGATACAAGAGGATCATCAACAATAGAAGCTACGGTTTCACATGGCATGTTGAAAATAATTACAACCATGATATAACAGTCATTTCCATAACATAGAGTTCATTTCACTTAGCATCATCTTATGTGTTCATAAGGGCATAGCTATTGGGCTCTTGTGATCCTGTGCTGTGACTAGCCTAAACCTGTGCTAATTATTCCCTGTTAGGGATACCATAGAGTCTGTGTTTCTTTGGGTCTGGCTCACTTCACTTAGTATAATTTTTTCCAAGTCTTTCCATTTCCTTATGAATGGGGCAATGTCATTCGTTCTGATAGAGGCATAAAATTCCATTGTGTATATGTACCACATTTTCCTGATCCATTCTTCTACTGAGAGACATCTGGGTTGGTTCCATATTTTACTAGCTAAACCTCTTATATGCAGGATGAGTACAATTCTTTTTCAAAAAATTAAGAGGGCTAACAGGAAGATAGCCTCTGTAAAAGGTTATGTTTTGCTTACACTCACTTGAGTTACATGACAAGTTCTTCTTAGTGGCAGTATTCCAACACCTATGTACAAAAGATTCCACAAGGATTCAGCCAAAAATTACCTTGTGTCTTGTTTCTCCACTTAAGAAAATATTAGATTCTATTCACTCTCCTTATTCTTCTTCCTTATATCAATTCTTACCTTCCCTTTTCTCTTCCCCGTTCATCTTTCCAATTGTCCCCTTCTTACTTTCAAGGCTTGGTTTTATTTGGTTCTGTTCTGTTGTGTATTGTTTTGTATTTTTACCTCTAGCTTCCACAAATATGACAAAGTATGCTGTTCTTGGTTCTGGAACTGGATTACTTCACTTAACCTGTCCAGTTTTAAAGAACATTTATGCCTTTATTCATGATGAAACCACTTATTATGTACAATTTAATAAACTCCAATTTTACAGGGTAAAACAAAAGAATTTACCAAATTTGATGCTTGGAATATGTACAACTTATTGGACAACAATTATGCTTTGATAAAACTATTTTTAAAAGAAAATATTGTATTAAATTTATATTCACTGAAAATTATAAGAGAGTATTAATATACAATATAACCATTTAATCTGGAAGAGGGTCCTCAAATTCATATGACTTAAAATTATCTAATGCTATTTATTGATCACACACAGAATTTTCTCCCATGAGTTGTTCATCATTATATATTTTACTTATTTTTCTCAGCTACTCAACAAATCTTTGGCTTGGATTTTGATGTTTTCAAATAATATAAAACATGCTATTTTTTCCAATCCTAGTTGATATTATCTGTCCCTAATCATGTTTTCCTTGAGTTATATAAAAATTACATTTTTGTGTGCTGTATTTACAACCTGATCCAATTCTGACTGGCAGGGACATTGAATCTTACTGAATATATACATAGACAGGCTCCCCACAGCAATTTTCATATAACAGTTTCTGATTGCATGATATCTTGGCATAATGATAGCAAGTAAAAATGTAGATTTATAATGACTATTAATATCATTTGTGGAGAGAAGTCGGTGTTCATGCAAATGAAGGATTAATGCTGACCCCTACATGAAGTATTGGTTCAGCCAAATGCTGTCACAGCATTGCCTTGCAATTTGTTTAAAGGACATTTTAATCATGAGATGGTACATTTCCCTATACTGGTCCATGCAATCTCAGTAAAGAAAAAAAAAGCCCATTCATCTAAAAGGATTTAGCCATTTGAGAAGCTGAAAAAACATTTGTTTAGCTTCCTTTTTAATTTTTTTTACCTTTTAATTTTTAGTGTCAAGATGATGTACAGAGGGGTTTCAGCTACATACTTAAGGTAGTGAGTACATTTTTTGTTAAACCTGTTACCTCCTCCCTCATTTTTCTTCCATTTTCCCTTCTTCCCAACCCTCCTCCCCAAGTTGTACAGTTATTTTACAACATACTGTCTTGTAAATATTGCTGTTGCCTTGGTTTGCCTTTTACCTTTTACCTCACCATTTTGATGTTCCCCTTCCCTTCCCTAAATCAGGCAAATGTATATACAATACCAGAATCAAATACAGTGACGAGAGGGGCTAATTCAAAGGGAAGATAAACAGAAGAAAAAAATTTCACATAATATGTTAAAAATAACAACAAAAATGACAAACCTCTTGTTCCCATATCTTGGAGATCATTTCCTTAGCATCATCTTATATGCTCATATGTACATAGCTATTGAGATTTTGGGATCATCTGCTAAGACTATATGCTAATTATTACCAATAAGGGAAACTATAGAGTCTCTTTGGGTCTGGCTAACTTCACTTAGTATGATTTTTTCCAATTCTTTCCATTTCCTTATGAGTGGGGCAATGCCATTCTTTCTAATATAAGCATGGAATTCCACTGCGTATATGTACCACAATTTCTTGATCCATTCATCTACTGAGAGGCATCTGGGTTGGTTCCATATTTTAGCTATGGTAAATAATGCTGCAATGAGCATGGTTGTGCTGGTAGAATTAGTATGTCCTTGCTTGTGATCCTTTGGGTAAATGCCCAAAAGTGGGGTTGCTGGGTCATAGGGGAGCTCTATATGTAGCCTTTTGAGGAACCTCCATACTGCTTTCCAGAGTGATTTAAAAAGTTTACATTTTCACCAACAGTACATTAGTGTTCCCTTTTGGTGACATCCTCACACATCTGTAATTAGTTTTCTTGATAATGGTCATTCTTACTGGGATGAGGTAGAATCTCAATGTTTCCCCGAATAGCAAAAACAATCATATTAGCAGAAAGAACTGTGCTGGAGGAATATCAATACCAAACTTCCAACTCTGTTACTAGGCTGTACTATTAAGAAAAACAGCTTGATGTTGGCACAAGGACAGGCCTGAGGACCAATGCAATAGAGCTGAAGGCCCAGAAATGAGCTTGCAGACCTATGGCCACCTAATATTTGATAAAGGTGCTAAAACAAGTAGGATGGAAGAAAGACACCCTCTTCAACAAATGGTGTGGGCAAAATTGGTTAAACACCTGTAAAAAAAAAAAAAACAAAAAACACTAGAGCTAGATCCTTATATATTACCTTGCACCAGAATCAATTCCAAATAGATCAAGGACCTCTAGTTAAAAGCAGATACCCTGAGTACATTGTAGGAAGGAATAGGAGAAGCACTAGGGCTCCTTGGCACAGGATGAAACTTTCATAATAAAGAGCCAGAAACAAAACAAATCAAAGAATGGTTGGATAAATGGTATTGCATGAAACTGCAGAGCTTCTGCACTGGCAAAGGACATAGTTTGCAAGATAATAGAAAGCCCAGAGATTGAGAGAAGATCTTCACTGACCATAGAACAGACAGAGGTCTGTTGGGGATTCAGCTTGGCCTTGAAGGGGGAAGGGCGATGAGAGCGCTCCCGAGATGCTGCCCTTCCCCCAGCCCTGAGGCAGTGTGGAAGTAAGCCACACCTATCTCCTTCTGGGTCCAGAACCAGAGGGGGTAGCTTTGTAACCAGACCCCCAACTTCTCACCAGCGAGCACATGTGCTCCCCTTTCGAGGGCTTTGCCCAGGGGGCAGTATTATGGGAAGTGACGTTAGCCCATGAGGGGGTCCTAGACAAGCTCGCCAGCCTATCGTCAGCTCCTGGTCTATCACCCCTTTCCTCGTCATCATTACTATATTACTGATAGCCCCTTCCTTGAATAAACCAGATTGCTCTTGAAGCCTTCTCCGAGACTTTGTGTATGCCTGGCTTCCTTGGTGGGTATCAGGAGGGAGGAAAGGGGTCTCGCTCAGTCATGTGCACCTGAGGCTTACCCTAGTTCCCCCACTCCACCTTGGCCTGCCTGCAGGCCAGGCAGCCAGGGGAGAGGGTCAGAAAGGGAGCACAGATAAGAGAGTAAGCTTAGCATCCCAGCACTAGGGGAGGTAAATCTAGCCCGGCAATTGGCGGCCCAAACGTGGGGCACAGAGCCCACGGGAGTAAGCCTGGCAGCTACGGGTAAGCCTTCAGGGAATTGGAGTGGAGTCTCTGGGACATGTGGTTCTCCCATCAGATCAACAAAGAAGATGGGACAGAGTCAGAGCAGGTGGAATAATTCGCCTCTTAAAATACTGAGGTTCATCCTCCCAAATGCGGATATGAGCCCAAACGCGAGCCCTGGGCTGCGTGCAGCTTTGTGCGTCACCAGGTGCCAAGTGGGGCGGCAGCAGCAGTCTGGTTGCCTGCCCCCCCCCCCCCCCCACTGGGGACTTTTAAAAGTCCCGACTTGCAAGCGGCAGTGGATCCGCGTGCTGGGCTCCGGGGACGCCGGGCCCAGGGCATTTGACTGGCTGGCGCCGCCTCCCTAGGAGGTGCCCCACGAGGGGCCCCCCCTCAGGGCATTCGGCGAGAATTCCACAGTGGGCACCGTGGGTGGTCGTGAACCGGCAATGGTTGGGGCATGGCCAGCGCGGAGACGCGCAAGCGCCAGAGCAAAGAGAGGGCAGCTTGGCGCCCGGTAGCGCGGTGGCACCGGCAGCTGAGGGCGGAGTGGAGTTTTGGGGCAGAAACTGCCTTTGCGCTGGCTCGTTCCCCCCGCCTCTGAGGCCTGGGAACTTACCAGGCTTGCCTACCTACAATCTAAGGCTGGCTAATCTGCTTTAAAGGAGACCAAAGGGTTCTCAGTTTTTGTCAATGTTCGCTAGTTGGAGATTCGTTAACTCTGAGGATGCGGGCTAAATTCTAAACTTGGTTAACAGATAAAATAGATTCTAACAGCCCTTCGTGCCAAATTCCTGGAGGCTGGGTGGGAACTCAGAGACTGGCAGACCTCTGGTGACTTAGTGCAGCTGGGCGGAGCTAGCACCTGCTGCCTGTCTGTGAGAAACCCCCCACTGTGGCCCTGCATGGCTCCCTGTCGTTTTCTCTGTGTTAAACTCACAGCTTACAGGCAGAGAAAAACAAGAGAAAGCCCCAGATTTCCAACTAAAAAGGAGTAATTCGAGATATTAACAAAGGGCAAATGAATGGTTCTGATGCAGCAATAAGTAATTTGGTTGGATTTCCTATAATTACCAGTTCAAAGATTCTAGAAATTGGAGGAGTTTTTCTTGATGGATAAAAAAAATGTTTGCTTGTCTGATGTGATTTGATCCTGTGATACTCTCACAATTTGGAGATATTAGAAAAAACAGAATGTTAAGGCCAAAATCCCTTGTGTTTAAATTCTGGTAAACACGGTTGAGGGTACTTCTGTCACAATTGTCTTGGATATTAGTCTAATGATTCGGATACTAAATCCCATGTGAGACTCCTATCTTAAGTTACATATAATCAGACAAGCGTTTAAAGTATGTTTAATTAACTAATGGGGATACGAGTAACTTCTCGTTAACCCTGCATGTATACAAAATATGGCAAAGCAAGCTAATGATTCTCACTAATTTATTAAAAAGCTAAATGGATAAGTGCCTCTAAATTTGTAATTGTGATTCCTGCATTAAGAAAAAAAAATTGTCATTTGAGTTCAGAGTCTTTCGGATACAAAAACCTAAAAGTAGGTTCCTAGATGGAAATTTAAACAACCATAGTGCCAACATTTTGCCAGATCAAAGGTATCATAGCTGTTAAAAGCCACAGAGTTACCTTGGGATTTTGTGACTAGGAAAATCTCTTAAAATCATCACTGTGCTTAAGCCAAAAGGGCATCTGCCCACAAAAGCCAGGGAATACTCAGCAACCAGCCAGGAATGCTGGGGGATTTTCATGTCCTTAACCAGTCTATGCAGAATTTTATAGGCAATCTTACAGGAGATGTCTCTGAGATCCTACCACAGCCCTGCCTGGGTGCAACTCATCTCTCGTGCCTGACTCCATCGCATGGCATGGAACCTGCCAATTTGGGATGAAAGACACAGCCAATGCTAAAGCCAAGACTCTCATACTGCTAACTCTTTGTCCTCAATTGTCATTTATTTGTGTTCCCTTCCACCCGCCGGTAAGATCAAATGGTATAATTCAGATTGATGGCACATAGATCTCATGTTCTCTAAGAGTTACAACAAAACTTTGACAAATGATTTTTGGTCAGTTCTCAATAAGTTACAAATGGGTTATTTCTGCTGTTGCCCTCGTTGCTCAATTGGACATAGAAAAGGGCTTTTATATCTAAAACTCCTTGGATGCAGTTCAAAGCCAGCCCGGGCAAAAGAAAATCTCTCTAAAACTCCCTGTCCCAATTAACCAGCAAAGAGCCAGACTGAGAGCTTGGCTCAAGAGAACCAGCAAAATGCTGAAAGCAGCATCATGGCTCAAATGGTAGAGCACTAGCCTCGAGCAAAAGTACTCAGGGACAGTGCTCAGGCCCTGAGTTCAAAACCCGTGAATCCAGATGGGAGCATGCCATCCCAACAACAAGCGCCTGAACTCCTGGGACTCAGCCAGTCCAGGCAACAGGGATTGTGGAGAGGAGCGAGAGGAGAATTGTGTCATATCCTAAACAGAGTTGCCTTGTCTCGCCCTTTCAAAACTGATCAGAGCCTGGAAATCAAAAGAAATAATACCTGTTCATTTTACAATTGGATTTATGCTCCAAATGGAACTTTTCTGGCTTATGCCCAGGGTATGTTCTCCTATGTCATTCATGCCAACTAGCTCTGAGAACCTGTCAACCCTTTGCTTGATCTTTTCAAAAGTCTCTTTTAACAGATTAACATCCCTCCCTAAAGTCACCACCTGGAAACTTGCGGTTCAAGGCCATCATCTTTTCCATACTGCTGTGCCAAGCCACAGGGTGGCCAGAGGAGACCAGGACACCCATTGGCCCGGATGGCCATTCCATTCTCGTGGTAATGATAGGACCTTTGCCAGCCACACTGGACAGTGCTGGTCAGATCAGGGGCCCTTGATTACATCGCCCCCTTTCAGCAGGAAGCAGCCCCACAAGAAAAGACTTTCGCCCATATTCCCAGCCTGGTGCTCGCCTATGTTATAAGAAAAAAAAAGGGGGGGGGGGGCAGTCCCCATAATTAGTAAGGATAGCTATGCTTACATTAAATATCTTAAGAAATATATTAAGAAATTTTAAATCATCCCAAATCAGTGTGGGATGGAGCCTTGTATATGCTTTTCCAGATTGGAAAATTAAACCCAGAGCACACAGTCTGGAGAAATGTCTTTCCTCGTTTTCTCTTCAGGAAAACAAAGACCGTGGTGGATTTTTTTCATGGAAAAAATAGGAAAGCATGCCTGTACCAGCGATGGACCTAGTGTCGGCCCTGTTTCCTCCCTGGACCTTGCCTGGTACCTTTTGGCGTAATGTTTGCTGTGGCAACGTGGCCCACAGCATTGCACAAGAACTAAAAGGAAATTTTGCACACTGTTGTTCCTTCCTCTCCTCTCCCCCTGCTGCTTGGTTTAGAGGGTCCCATTGGAGGAAAATAGGAGCTGAGAGTTTTGCCACTCAACCTCAATGTTTCATGATAAAAATCTTTTAAAAAGTAAACGCAAAGGTTTAGTGCCTTCACCTCAATGTTTATAAAAAAAAGAATGTTTTACTAACTATATGTGTTATCAGCCACTGTAAACTACCAGAGATGCCAAAGCTTCAACCTGCTTCTACCTCACTGCCAGAAAAGAGGGATGATGCCTGCATTATCTTAAATGGCACAGAAACAGGCTAAGAACTCCAATTTCTCTGGACTGAGCCAAATGGATGGCCCTTTTCACTTACCCCTTCCTTCCGTGGAAGAGGCCCCATTATGTATCTTATGTCAACATTTGCCTTATGCCTACATATGCCATATGTTTACAGCATCCCCTGTTTATTTTTTTTTTAAAAAAAGAGAGGGAGATGTCGGGGATGGATGTGCCTTTAAGACGGGATGGCCTAGTTAGCCCATCCCGCCTCTTTCCGGCTTCAACCAGAAAAGAAGCCCCTGCCCTGGGGGCGAGCACGTGTGTGCCATCATGGCGCCGGAGACTCCAGAGGCCCGGTCCTTGGGGGGGGCTGTGGTCCCTGCCCATAGAGGAAGCTCTGTGACATCACCTGATGGACAGACCATTAGCCAATCGTTAAGACCCAGTTAGTCCTTCCTCTCCCTGCCTACCATTACTGTTATATAAACCCCTCCATTGAACAAACCTTTTGAGGCTGGCAGTCCATCGAACCAGCTCCCCAAGATCTTCATCTCTGCGTCTGCTCTTGATACGTGAGGGGGACAGGGAGTACTGAGTTTAAATAAACATATAGGTCATTCAAATGGGTCCCATACAAGTAGCAAGCTTCATATTGAATTCCTTCTTGTGACAGATTATGGTAATTGGGAAACAAATAAATTAATTTCAAAATGTCAAATGTAATTATTTCTTAGTGATTTTTTGGTTTTTACTTTTAAGGGTCACAGAGAACACCTTGGACCTGGAATAAGTTGTTCTCATCACAGCTGGCATTTGGTTTTGAAACTCTACTCTGCTTTTATGATCAAATAAAAAGTAACGAATTCCTAGCTTCCTCCCTCCTGCACCCTCTGCCTGCACCATTCTACACTCATAGATTCTCTGTAGTATTTTCAGGCAATCAAGGCCAAATGAAGATCTGAGACCCTGCCTCATTTGGGTCCCTAATTATGATAATGTTTTGATAGATCAAAGCTGCCATGACTACACAAATCAGAAAAACAGAGTCTTTAACAAATGACCTCTGTTTGATCTGCATCTTTGAGCTTATGTATTTCTCCTGATTTGTGAAGGAACAATCTGTTGTTATAATTTAAAATATGAATAAATTCAACCAGAGACCCAGCTTCTTCTCCTAAAAGGCATTGTAGATTAATGAGTAAGTATGTATTAGTATGTCTTCCAACTGCACATTATTGACCTTCTAGACAACAGGGAACTGTAATGACTGATTATGTAAATCCTCAATTGCAGATTGTGGCTCTATCCCATAATGTCATTAATTTACATTAATGTCAGTCTTTCTTTACCAGATTCTAATTAATTAGCTGTTCGTTGATACATATTCTGATGTAGACTTCCTGTGAGTCATTAAAGTCCTCTGTGTGGAGACCTCCTTGAAGACCTTTTAGTTTGTGTATAATTGACAAACCAGATGACAGCTTTTACTGGATCATAAAACTGTAGCCGATTCACTTGGGCACTGGAGTTTATGTTTTTAAGCCTTTTTATTCACATTTTTATTTTATTTGTAGAGAAAAAGGTTAAATGCAGGTAGATTTTTTTATTAGATGGTCTAAAATATGCTCTTTTCTACAAGGTCAAGTTCTGAAGAGTTTTCTAACCAGATGCACAATTGCTTTTCAAGATTTTGTAATCAGAAATCCTTCACAGAAGCACCTACTCCATATGAATTCACTGAAGAAGTCTCATGTTTTAAAATAATTTTCTTAGCTAAGATTTAAAGGCACAGATTTTGAAGTGTTTGAAATGCCATCTAGCTGAGTGCAAGATCCTTAGCACCTGCTGGCTGACAACATCCCTCTCCTGCAAAAAGCCAGCATCATTCCACTCCAGGCTGTGCTTGTCAGCCAAGGGTCCTCTAGCTCACAGAGTGCCTCCCTTTGGGTTTGGTTTCATGTGAACTAATTACTCCATTACTAATTACTATACTTAATTCATTCTATTATTTATCTAAATACAGTTATTAAGCACTAATCTATATCGAGCATTATCTACGTATCTGTGAACAAAAGATAAAAAGTAAAGTGGCTCTTGCCTTCATACAGGTGAGTTGGTAAAGTAAGAGACAGACAATAGAGATATTGCATAGAAGTTTGTGAAAGAATCAAATGGGGACAGATTCAAAGGAGAGCTGGAGGGAGAGCTTGGAAACATCTGCTAGTCATGAAGATGAGAGCCCCTCGTGTAGATGATTGCCCTGGCTCAGACTTGTTATCCCAGCTACTTGATAGGTGTAGATATTAGAAAGAATGAACTTCAATACCAGCCCAGAAAAAGGTGGCAAGATCCCATTTCAATAAATTAGCTAGATGGGGTGGTTCTTTTCTGTGATCTCAGCTATGAGGGAAGAGGGAGGTCATAGATATAACTGAGGCCTTGAAAAACTCAAGACTTAAAAATTAGCTACATGCATAAAGGATTTGAAGCATTGCTCAGTCTTTGCCTACCTAGAAAGTCTGAAACCATAAGTTCAAAATCCCAGTACAAAAACAGAACAACAAGGAAGGAAGAAAAAGGAAGGAAAGAAGGGAAGAAGGAAGGAAGAAAGGATAAAGAAGTAAGGAGATAGGAGAGAGTCATCTGGATGGAAGGAGAAAGAAAAGAAAGGAGGGAAGAAGGGATGGAAAGAGGAAAATGATATAAGGGAATATGATGAAAGCATTAAAAAATGCAGTGTAAAGCAGAGCTCTGATCCCTGTTATTCTTATAGAACTGCCATTCTCACTAACCATTACACCTTCCATTTCTTATTTCTAGCCAGCCAGTTCATTGTATGTGAAAAATAAGCTATCTTTATTTAAATTAAGACATTATTATATTTATGTTACATAAAGTGAAATGCACTCCTAATGTGTATCGCCTGTTCTTCATTGATATTTTTACCCTCAAAATTCTATACTATAAACTAAATTTCTTGTTGTATCTTGCGTCACCTAAAATGATTTTTTCAAAACATTTTTATTTCCTTATGAATGACACAATAGTCTTTCTAATAGAAGAGTAAAATTCTATTATGTATATAATACCACATTTTATTAATCCATTCAACTACTGAGGAGTATTAGGGTTGATTTCATATCATGGCTATGGTAAATAGTGCTAGTAGCTTGTATTGTTTGAGTTGTATTGAATAAACACCCAGGACTAGAATTGCTGTGTCATAGGGTAACATGTTTTTTTAGGTGCCATGTAGTAGATAGAATGCTCCTGTAAAAGTATAAGTAAGCACACTGTATGGTATGCAATCAGTTACAATTAATTAATATACTGTGGAGAACTCAAATAGTATACCTTTTTTTAGGAAGACTAGGTCAAATCATAATGAAATAAGCATCAGGAAATGGGTACTTTCAAGAACAGGGGTGGGGCAAAAGGGAGAAGGTTAGACAAATGAAGTGGGGAAACAGAGGAGAATGCAGTCAATAATTCATTACATAAGGAACAAAATTAAGAAAAGCAAGGTAAGAGGCTGGTCAAAGGAGAAAGGAGAGTGAGAATACTGCAAGAGGTGATACTGATCAAGATGCATTGTAATCATAAACTGCTTTGTTAAATAGCATTTCCATTGCACACCCACTTCAAGATAATTTAGAAAAACACATTTTTTTAAAGGTTTGGGAGCTGGGAATATGGCCTAGTGGTAGAGTACTTGCCTAGTAAAAAAGATGTAGTATGACAATGCATTTATGATAAATTCCCAAGTGATAAATTTCCTATCATCCCTGATAACTGAATGTTTGTTTTCTAAATTAAGGCTACTTGTGTGTCACAGGTAGAAGCTTCTAAGTGTGAGCATGAATATGGGAAAATGAAGGCTACTTGCCTTCCTGAGCATTGCATCCTGCTTATCTCATCCATTAGCTCTCTCATAACTCTATGACATTGCTAGTGATTATTTTTCCAGTGTAAATATGTCTATATGTTATTTTTTTTCCCACCCAAAGTTCTAAGATGACAGTCAAATTGAATTTCAAGAGGCAGAATCCAGTTACTTCCAATAAATTGTACTAAAGTGTCAAAAAATGTATTATTTTCTACCAAGGTAGTATGGAGACTATGAATTTATGTCTTCATGCTGGTGTGATGTGATACTAAGATGGAAGTGAAATAGTACAATATGCTGATAGATCTAAGCTCACTTCTAAATTTTCAAATTCAAAGAATACCCGGGTAAGAGTTTCCATCCAGTACATGCCTACCAAATATTTCCTAGGGAACTGGATGTGCTTAGAGTCTTCCGTGAGAATTTTGATCTGTTCAGGACATAAACTGTATTTTTTTCCCCTTGGAAGCTTTAAGTTTGAACACAGTTTCACATAATCAGGTGCTTTTATTGCTTGAGCAACAATCCCTGCCATTTTTTTTCTGGCCATTTTTTCAGATAGTGTTTTTCATTTTTCCCAGTCTGGCATGGACTGGAATTCTCCTATTTTTCATGTAGCTGAGATGCCAGATATATGTCCTCATACCCAGCTTTTTCTGTTAAGATGAGCTCTTATGATCTTTGTTATTCAAGCTGGCCTCAAATTGAGATATTCCAGTTCTCTGCCTCCCAAGTAGCTAGCATTACAGGTTTGGGTCACTGGCATTCAGCCAAAGATATTCTTTTGAAAGTATTGTCATTATCTCTGTATTTTATCTGAGTACACTGGAAACCGTGTATACTGGTATTAGAACTAGGAAACTGAAATGGAATACCAAAACCAAGAGACACAGGGTAAAAGACAAACGACTACAAAAGCAATACTTGCAAAACTCTTTGGTGTAAATCAGCTGAACAACTCATGAGGGGGAAAGGGAAAAGGAAAGGGAAGAGGGAACAAACAGTACAAGAAATGTATCCAATGCCTAATGTATGAAATTGTAATGTCTCTGTACATCAGTTTTACAATAAAAAATTTAAAAAAAAAGAAATTATTGTCATAGTGCAAGCATTCAGTTTTAATATGTTACTAGTAATATGTTTGACAATTGTCTCTAGATTGGGTAGCCATCTCTCTCTTGGGTTAATTTTTATTTTGATTATGTATTAAATTGTGGCCCAAATCTTTTGATAGATAAATGCAATGGTGTAGTCTAATTTTTAAGTAGAAATGGGCATAATGAGCTGCTGGGCACTAATTATTCCTTCCATCACCTAAATATAGATTCATTTTAGCCTCATTTCCTAAACTTTCCTCCTGATATCACTTCTACAAATCTGCTTAGGTATCCTTGCCATACCTTGCCATGTGCTTCTACTTTTTGGTGTGATAAGAATGGAGTTTAAACTTAGACTGTTTGTTAGGTAGATGTCCTACCATTGAGCCTTCTTATTCCTGGCACCTTTGCTTACAGTTTTGATCTCATCATAAAAATTAAGTCAAAAAATCTGTTTTCTCATACTCTACTGCTGATAATAACAGGTTTTCTTTAAGAGGAAGTTCAGTTATGGTGCTGAGTTTAGATTTGTAGAGAGACATGATGTATTCCCTTTATTTAATAGATTCACAGTTTAATTGAAGGGAGGGATGGCTACAGTGTTGGCAGAAAATATGTGACAAGCAGAACGGAGCCCACATTCTCATATGACATTCTCCATGTGTAATCTCAGAGTTTGGAAAAGGTGACACTTAGACATGGTATGTGGGAGGGATATAAATGGCCTATTAATAGAGATAATGATACTTTACTAGTAATGACAATAATGTGAGCTAAGATTGGTTATTAGCCATGTCCAATATTTAAGTATTATATTAAGCAATCTGTAGTGATTATCCCATTAAATATTTATTGTAACTTTATGGTTGCAATGTTATTATCAATCTCATTTTAGGGAGGAGAGTAAGGAGGATTACTGATATATAACCTTCCCAAGGTTACCAAGGTAATAAATGATAACTATAAGTTATAAGCCCAGAGAAACATATACTCAGATCTGCTTCACTTCTAGGAAAAGAATAGCTGTGAAGAGAAATATATTGATTAACTTTGGAGCAGCTTACCATAATTTAGAATTGTTAGCTCTTCAACTATGCTCAAATTAGTGAACCAGTTCTCCTGGATTTCAGTGTGATGGCTTTAAAAACCAAGGAACTTTATATTTGGGTTTCTGTAATGGGCTGATAATCTGCCAGGATTGTGAATTCCTTGTTAAACCTTTGCCTGGAAGTGAAAGATAAGCATGCACATGCTTTGTCTACAAATGGAGCGAGTTGTCACTCAAAGCTGCAAAATATAGCTTAGGAGTTAAAGAACAAGGGGAACACAAGTTCAAGACCGGGGAGGAGAGCATGAGAGCAGACAATATGCCAGTTAATGGAATTAAACTGAACTGAATTAAAATGAGGTCCCCTCAGGAGACAGTGTAAAAGAAAAGGCAGCTAATTCACTAAGGACCAAAGGATAAGAGAACTAGCTATGAGAGGATCAGAATATGTAAAGTAGATAGTGTCTTAAGAATTAAAGAACATTGGCTTGTGATTGCTTGAATTTATTATGCCATAGTAGTTTGGTCTAATTTGGTCCCCTTCATTCTCTAAATAAATAGGCTCATCTTGAAATTCCAGGACAAAAGAAATAAGCCTTTTTTGTTGTAACTGAGCTATAAACACGATTATGATCAGCAAGCCATTCAACAAGGAATAAATAAAGGACCAATGCATCCATCATGCTAGCAAAGTTTTAACCCATCTGTCATGTTGCATTTCAAAGGCCATTTCACCACATTGTGGCAGTTTTAAAAGGTGTACTTAATAATAATAAGAAAAAAGACACTAAATTTTGTACTTGGAAACTCTCAGTATGCTGAGGTTTGCATATCTGGATATAATTTATCTTTTGATAAAATGGATTTTATGTGCCAAAGGCAAAGTAGGGGCTAGTTAGTAGATTGTAATCAAATGAATCTGTATGCTTTCATAGAAAAATAACAGAAAATGTGAATTTAGAAAATTCTTTTATGGCTCCATTCTCTAGAAAAGTGTTTGTGTCATTATTCAGTTGCATATCAACAAATGTGCCTTTGCAGACCAAAATGTAAGGAAGGGAGTAGGTTTAAAAAGATACACTAGATACAAAGGTATCATATCCTGAGAGGACCGCAGGACTGCCTGGCCAATAAAGACACATGAGAGGGAAAAGCAAGTAATGAAATCAGAGACCTGAGGATAAGTAGTTATTTATGAGGAAGTCTGATTTGTTTCAATGGAGCTGAAACAAACACACAACCTCCTCCTTTATCTGATATTTATACCTGCATCTTATCTGATCTCATCATTGCTCTGTGGCTTGTAAATTAGACTGTCTTATTTCTTATGATACCCTGGTCTCCATAGATTTTGTCACATGTAAGTTCTAAAGGAAGACCAATATACTCCACATCACTTCATTGTTTCCCTTTGTTTTGGGTGTGACTGATCTGGACACTTTGGAAAGTCAGTTATATACAGCATAAGTATTTTCATCTTCTCTACTAAGCATATGTGGGCATATATGTATATATAAAATATAATTAAGGTAACAAACTTGTCAGTTCATAAAGAAGCATAGCAGAGCATTGTCTTAAAGTCTGTGATAGTTTTCTGATCTAGAAAATTTCTTTAAGTTATTTAGTTCTATTGTGGGTAGAAGATAAGATATTTCTACTTCCCAGGTTGTTTTCTAGAAATATATTTTTAAAGGACTCGCCATTTGGCTTAATGGTATGGTAGAAAGAGCAGAGTCTTTGACATTTGTTTATTCTAATGAATTTCACATATGAAAATAAATGAGAACCCTCTTGGCACTCCTGGAATCCTTAAGTGTATTTTCTTAAATAGGTCCTGCTTGAGATACGGTAAGACTAACACTGCCATAAATCTGCTGTCTTAGAACTTTTGATATAACTTTTCCAAGGGCTCTACTCAAAGGGCAAGAAAGGAGAACTAAGAGAAAAAGGAAAATGTAACATACCTAGTATAGAAACACACACTTGAAACACAGCTTGTGTTTGACTCTTCAGAGGACCATTCACATGTAGAAGAGGTTTTCACATTGCTTAGTTGTCTCATCTCACAGAGTACAGTTTCATAATGGTAGATGACAATAGTTAGTCCAACACTTCTCTGCAATCCATTGGAGTGGAAGCTGCAATAGATAGTAGATAGTAATTTAAAGTATTTATTCTGTGCATTACACTGCAACAAACATAGGACAAGAAATACATAAGACATGACTCTTAATTAAATGACCATATGTACATGTGGTAGCATTATGTTAAGTACAAACAGGAAGGGAACTAGCAATCTTATGATGACTTTTCTTAGATTCCCAGAGTAGGAAACAGAAGGACCTAGCTAGCATATTTCAGGAACTATAAGATTTATAGATTGGTGGTAATTTCTAATATAAATAATTGCTCTAGAAGTTAGTGCTAGAAAAAGTTGCAAATTAATATGCATTGGAGTATTTGGAGATGGCTTGAAGGAATAGCTGAGCAAACACACTGCTTTCATGAGACAAGCTAGAATTAACAGATGTTGCAAGACTGTGTGAGATCACACAGTGGGGAAACAAGTCTTTGAGATACAGACATCTGGAAGGAAGGTGAATCAGGAGGAAATTTCGAAGAGCACCTGGGTAATGGAGACTATGACAGTCCTGCTATGCTGTGCTTATCCTTTGTCATTGCAGTGGCACTTTGCTGATACAAAGGCTATCAATAATTCATCTGAATTGTTTACGTTAATCAAGCAGGCCCTCTCATTGTTGGAGGTTCCTGGCACAGAGCCCATGATTATTCATGGGGGATGGGCCAAAACTTCTTGTCCTGCAATCTGTAAGTGCTACTGTATGGCTGCACATTCCTTGTCTTGGTCAGTGTTGAAAGGTAAGTTCTCTCCTCAGACTTAGAGCAGATTCTGAGATTACTGACCATAATGTCTATTCAATGTACAAGAAGCTCTTGTTCTGTCAGTTATAATCCTCTACTTAACATGCTGATCTATCCTGAGGCACACTTGAGTACCTTGGGTGAAATGATCAGGCCAGAAGAAAAAGAAAGAATATTCTATGAAAACAGACATCGGAAAAGTCTCCCAAAGGGAGACTACTCCCTTATTTTTTTCTGTTGTATTTGGGAACGAGGCTGCTCACAATGGCATGGCATAGAGAAAGTGATGGAGAGGGCCTGAATTTATCCAATTGGTGGAAATCCAGAACTCACAAGCACAATTTGAACCCCCAGTCTTTGTTACCTGTTGAATTCTTTTATTTCTCATTCACATCCACAGTCAAGGTAACTTGTCTGCAGGCAGTCCTAATCCACAAGGGTATTCAGGCCTTCTTTAAGTAATTTTATAAATGTGAATGGGAACTCAATGCTCTTTGCCATCTTCCCCATTCAGGCCACTTCCTTCATTCCTTCACACTGTCTACTGAATGCTTCTTGAATTTCACGAATGTTTTTGGCCTGCTTTGCCCACCTGCAAAGACCAACCTTTCATTCTCCTTTACCACATTGATTCTAAGTGTTTATAATCAATGATTCCATAGGAAAGTGAATACAAAAAGCAGAACTCAATAATCTTCCATTCATATCTTTGTTCCTAATACTTCTGGCCCTAATCTTCTATTGATATCTTTGTTCCTAATACTTCTGGCCCTGCTCTGCCAAAAGATGAAGAGATTATCTCCTAACTATCTCTCTTACAGCCCTAGTCAGAACCCTTGTCATATCTAGGTACACATTACTTCTCTTTCACTTTCTCTTCCTACTCTCGAGTCCATTGGAGAAAATGACAAATCCTTCATGCATCTGAAGAATCCACTCTGCAGAAGTTTAATCCTCATGATTACCACAGAAGAAACTTCTACATTATTTCAGATAAAATCCTTTTAATTATTCCCATCTCTCCCTATTTACAAAGGCTAGGACTAAAACAGCCTTGAAAACATGTTTCCTCTCCCCCAAATCTCTCTTAGTGAGGCAGAAGGCAGAAGTAGCTATTGGCAACTTTTAGAACAGCAATAATTTTTTCATCTTTGGGCACAAGCTCGAGCCAAAGAAAAACAAGCCAGGAATGAGTAGGAAGCAGATAGAGGGAAACCAGAACACTGAGTCATTTGGATCTAAGTTGCTTTCAAAGATGGGATTATCACTTGGTGGTAGAGCACTTGCGTAGTTGATTTTGGTCCCTGGATTGCAAAAAAAAAAAAAAAAAAAAAAAAAACAACTCTAAAAGACAAACATGAGTGATCCTATACTGTTATCCCAGTGATCCCTTCAAGTTCAAATGGATGCCTTAAGATGTAGAATCACATTCCCTGTGGTATTGTGTTCTATAAGATATCTGCCTGTGAAGACAGGGTCTGTACTGTGCAGGACGTGTCCTGACCCCTGTTATGAATAGGAATTCATCTGCAAATATGTGACCTTTGCATTAAAATGAGAATGTGGAGGGAGAAAAATGGCGCTGACAGAGTAGGGAGGCACCCCGACTCATTCCAACGGAATAGCGAGCTGGGAACTCCAACACCCAACACCCCATCAAGAACCCAGCAAAACCAGCAGCCAGAAGCAGTGGAGAAACACAGGAAAACAAAAAGGAGCAAAAAGAAGAGCCGAAAACCTACACAGAGCTGGAGAATCTCCGGGGCACCCTCCCCCCACCAGCTGACCCTGGCCCAAACAGGGCCAGGCTGGGAAAGGGGAACCCTGCGATCGACAGACAGGCTGCTGGGAGTGCAGAATCCAGATAGCGGGAGACCCCATGGTCACTAGGGAGGGTGCGGACCAAGACATACAACAGCAGTGACGAGAAGTTCGAGTCCACACCGGGTTCAGACAGGGGAACCCAGCACGGCAGAAGGAGGGAACCGGGGAAGCCACCATGACACTTCGCCACTCCCTGAGGGACCAACGGCTACACAGCCTACACAGGAGGGAGGGAAGAGCTACAAACCAAACCTGAGAAGCTATCCACAGATCTCCAGATGCGCAAATCACAAAGAAACATAACACAGTTTATCAAGGGCAAGCCAACTTGCCAGCTCCAAAAAGCAGCACGACTGAAGAGGAGATGGAGACTAAAAAAGCAAATGAGGCCATGGTAACAGGAATGATGGAGAGCCTCAGAAATGAAATCAGAAAACAATTCCAGGAGTTTAGAATGGAAGTCTTGAAGGACACCCAGGAAGCCAAGAAAGAAATGGAAGCAAAAATGGATACAATGCAAGCCTTCTTTAAAGAAATGGAAGCAAAAATGGATACAATGCAAGCCTCCTTTAAAGAAAATCTCCACATCCTGAGAATTGAAATGCATGAAAAAATAGATTTAAAATACAACTCTTTAAAGGAAGAAATTTCCACGATCAGAGCTGATATGACAACCATAAATAGCTCTCTGACATCCATAAACTCCGCAATTGAAACCATAACACAAAGAGTGGACCATATGGAATCCAGAATCTCTCGCCTGGACGATGAAGCAGTCGACAACAACCAGAAAATGACCACACTCCAAGAAAAGGTGAAGCTTCAGGGCAGACTAATCCAGGAACTAATGGACAAAGACAAGAGATATAATCTGCACATAATTGGAATAGAAGAAGGAGCCAAATACCAGAGCAGAGGGCTTAAACATCGTTCTCAATAAAGTTATTGCAGAAAACTTCCCCAGTCTCACAGGGGACCCCATCCAGGTAACCGAAGCCTATAGGACACCTGGCAGGCCAGACCCCAGGAAAGCCACCCCAAGGCACATCATATTCAAGACTTCAGACCTCAAGATTAAAGAGCAAATTCTGAATTCAGCCAAAGCGAAGAAGGAAACTTTCTGCAATGGGAAGAGGATTCGAATAACATCTGACTTATGCACACAAACTTACCAAGCTCGAAGTGAGTGAAAGAACACCATCCAAGTACTTCAGGCTAACAATTTGCAACCTCGGATCAAATATCCAGTGAAATTGGAGTTCACATTCGAAGGGAAAATCAGATCTTTCCTCACCAAAGAAGAGCTAAAGGAGTATGTGAATAAAAAACCAGCCCTACAGTGAATTCTAAGAGGGGAGCCCCACGCAACAGAGATCGTAAAAGACACACAGACAGAATCAGAAAGAAACTTCAATAGCCAAAGTCCAACAGAAAGAACAGCTCACTAAACACAAGAAAAAAAAAAAGAGGAAAAAACAGCCCAACAAGAAAATGGAAGGAGAAAAAAACACCCTTATCTTTGATCTCTTTAAATATAAATGGTTTAAACTCCCCGATAAAGCGGAGCAGACTGGCAGAATGGATTCGCAAACAAAAAGTTGACATCTGCTGTCTACAAGAGACCCATCTTACAGCAAGAGACAAAAACAGGCTTCGAATGAAAGGATGGAGCAAGAACTACCAAGCAAATGCACCCACCAAAAGGGCAGGTGTAGCCATTCTGATCTCAGATAAGCTGGACTTCTCATTAAAGTCAACTCAAAAAGACAAAGAAGGACACTACATATTAATACAAGGAAAAATCCAGAATCAAGACATCACGGTGATAAATGTATACTCACCGAACAAAAGAGGCCCTACATATGTCAAGCAAATTCTCACAGAATTACAGAACAAGATAGACACAAACACAATCTCTCCAAGAGACAGATCCAACACCCAGAGAATTAGTAAGGGAGTTGAGGACCTAAATAACACCATTTCCCAAAAGGATCTAACAGACCTATATAGAACCTTCCACCCTACAGAGACCCAATACACCTTCTTTTCAGCAGCCCATCGATCATATTCCAAAATAGACCACATCATAGCCCGTAAAAAGAACCTCAGCAAATACAAAAGTATTGACGTCATCCCATGTATTATATCTGATCACAGTGGATTAAAGGTAACCCTCAACAACAAAGGATACCACAGAGGCTATACACACTCTTGGAGGCTAAACCCCACGCTGCTATCCAACACTTGGGCCACAGACCAACTTAAAGGTGAAACAATGAATTCATAAGCCACAATGACAATGAAAACACATCACAAAGAAACCTATTGTTCACCGCTAAGGCAGTACTGAGGGGCAAGATCATTGCCCTCAGCACTCACATTAAAAGAATGGAAGCAGAGCAGGTGAATAACCTCACGATGAAACTAAAACAACTGGAGAAACAAGAAATGACAGAATCTAAAATGACTAGGAGGGGAGAGATCACAAAGATTAAAGAAGAGATAAATTTGAAAATAGAAAGACCATTCAACAAATAAATAAGACTAAAAGCTGGTTCTTTGAGAAAATAAACAAAATTGACAGACCCCTTGCAAGACTTACAAAAAAAAGAAGAGAAGAGACTCATATACATGAAATCAAGGACTACACCGGAAAAATTACAAGTACACACGATATTCAAACAATCATAAGGAGCTATTTCCAAAACCTCTACTTAGCAAAAAACAATAATTTTACAGAAATGGATCAATTCTTAGAGAAGTACAAACTGCCCAAACTGAACCAAGAAGAAATAAATCAACTAAATAAACCAATAACTTACAGTGAGATACAGGAGGTAATCAAGAACCTCCCTACTAAGAAAAGCTCAGGCCCAGATGGATTCACCAACGAATTCTACAAAACCTTTAGTGAGGAGCTAATACCAATACTCCTCAAACTCTTCCGCGAAATAGAATCAGAGGGAGAAATCCCAAACTCATTCTACGAGGCTAATATCATACTCATTCCCAAACCAGGCAAAGACCCAACAAAAAAAGAGAACTACAGACCAATATCACTAATGAACACAGACACAAAGCTCCTCAATAAAATATTAGCTAATGGGATCCAGAAACTGATCAAGAAAATCATACATCATAACCAAGTAGGCTTCATCCCACAGTCACAAGGATGGTTCAACATCCGTAAATCATTCAACGTAATTCACCACATAAACAGATCTAAAATTAAGAATTACATTGTTATCTCAGTTGACGCCCAAAAAGCCTTTGACAAAATACAACATCCATACCTATTAAAAGCTTTGGAGAGAACAGGAATAGATGGAACATTCCTTAAAACAATAAAAGCCATATACAACAGACCAACTGCTAATATCATATTAAATGGAGAGAAACTTAAATCATTCCCCCTAAACTCAGGAACAAGACAAGGATGCCCACTCTCCCCACTTCTGTTCAACATAGTGCTGGAATCCCTAGCCATAGCAATAAGGCAAGAGGAGGACATCAAAGGGATCCACATCGGCAAGGAAGAAATCAAGCTATCCCTATTTGCAGACGACATGATCTTATATCTGAAAGACCCAAAAAACTCAATCCCCAAACTCCTACACCTAATAAACCAATTTGGCAAAGTAGCAGGATACAAAATCAATCCACAAAAGTCAGCAGCTTTTCTGTACACCAGCAATATACAAACAGAAAAGGAAATTATGGAAACAATTCCATTTACAGTAGCCAAAAAAAGAATAAAGTACCTAGGGATCAACTTAACCAAGGACGTGATGGACCTATTTAATGAAAACTACAAAAATCTAATAAGGGAAATCAAAGAAGACACAAGGAAATGGAAAGACCTCCCATGCTCATGGATAGGCAGAATCAATATAGTGAAAATGGCCATATTGCCCAAATTGTTATACAAATTCAATGCAATACCTATCAAAATCCCAGCCACATTCTTCACTGAAATAGAGAAAACAATCCATAAATTCATATGGAACAGCAAAAAACCTAGAGCAGCCAAAGCAATTCTAGGCAAAAAAAGCAGTACAGGAGGTATCACAATACCAGACTTCAAGCTCTACCACAAGGCCATCATAACAAAAACAGCATGGTATTGGTATAAAAACAGATCGGAAGACCAATGGTTTAGAATTGAAGACCCAGAAATAAAACCACACTCTTACAGCCAACTGATATTCGACAAAGGAGCTAAAGACATACAATGGAAGAAACATAGCCTCTTCAACTACTGGTGCTGGGAGAACTGGGCAGCCATATGCAGAAATCTCAAAGTAGACCCAAGCCTATCACCATGCACCAAGATCAACTCAAAATGGATCAAGGAACTCAATATCAGACCTGAATCCTTGAAACTACTGAAGGACAGAGTAGGAAAGACGCTAGAACTTATAGGCACAGGAAGGAACTTCCTGAATAGAGTCCTAGGGGCACAACAAATAGGGGAAAGATTCGACAAATGGGACTACTACAAATTAAAAAGTTTCTGCACAGCTAAGGACATAGCCACCAAAATAGAAAGACAGCCAACGATATGGGAAAGGATATTTACCAGCACAGCAACAGACAAAGGCCTGATATCTGTCATCTACAGAGAACTCAAAAAACTAAGACCTTCCAAGCCCAATAAACCTATTAGGAAATGGGCAAAAGAGCTAAAGAGAGACTTCACAAGAGAAGATATAAAAATGGCAAAGAAACACATGAGGAAATTCTCAACATCCCTGGTAGTAAAGGAAATGCAAATAAAAACAACCCTGAGATACCACCTCACCCCAGTTAGAATGGCCTCTACTCTGAACTCTGGAAACAACAAATGCTGGAGGGGGTGTGGGGAAAGAGGAACCCTTCTCCATTGTTGGTGGGAGTGCAAATTAGTACAACCACTTTGGAGAACAGTATGGAGGTTTCTCAAAAAGCTCAATATAGACCTACCCTATGACCCAGCCATACCACTCCTAGGCATCTATCCTAAACAGCAAAACCCAAGATATCAAAATGACATTTGTACTTCCATGTTTATCGCAGCACAATTCACAATAGCCAAAATATGGAAACAACCCAGATGCCCCTCCACAGACGAATGGATCCAAAAAATATGGTACTTATACACAATGGAATACTACATAGCGATTGGGAATGGTGAAATATTGTTATTCGCAGGGAAATGGTCAGAACTCGAACAAATAATGTTAAGCGAGACAAGCCTAGAACACAGAAAACAAAGGGGCATGATCTCCCTGATATATGATTGTTAACAAAGGGAGACGGAGAGACAGTAGAGACCAAGCCTGTGAATACTGTATATGTTCTTGATACATTGTATATTGTATATATATCTACCTGACCTAGAGAAGGGATAGAAAAACAGGACGTAAGATATCACAAGAAATGTACACACTGCCCTACTATGTAACTGTATCCTTTTTGCACAATACCTTGTAAAAAAATTTGTGTTCAATTAATAAACAAATAAAAGAAATGAGAACGTGTTCTTAGCTTTCTCTCCAGCTGATGCCCAAACTGTTTACATCAGCAGCCTGCAAATATAAAGGATCATTTTCATTAAAAAAATGTAATAGGCTTTATTTACTCTATTCTTAAAAGTAGATACATGAAGAGAGCAACTGGGTCTTCACAATAAGAAACACTCATCAAAGACATTACTGCAAATTTTATGGGATTAGTGGACCATTTATTTTCTGGAAAAATTCTACTGTAAAGACATTTATTTTATATATATATATAAATATCATATATATATGATGAAGTACACTTTTATAAAGTCATTTTATCATATGTCCTTAAGTGATTGACCTCCAAACAAAGTAAAATATGTGTTTGGAAAAGGGCAAAATGTTTTCCATTTTCTGTTATTGTCACCTATATCTCTGCTCCTGAATGCACCTATCTATTGCTTTCTGACCACATCAGCAATGTTTGTTGGTGATCATTGTGAAATTTCACATATGGGTCTGGAAGTGAGTACCTGATGCAGATCTTAGGAGGAAAATTTCTCCCCCCATCCTTATTTTATGTTGTTTATAGCTGAACTTCCCAGAAAGAATTTACCTGAAGAAGCTCAACTTTAAGGTTTCATATCAATTTTCACATTTAATGACACAGTACGCTTTTCTTTTTTTTTTCCTTCTATGTTTTGTGTCAGTACTGGGGCTTGAACTCAGGGCCACAGTGCTGTTCTTTAGAGTTTTCTTTCAATCCTAAAATTCTGCTACTTGAGTCACAGCTCCACTTCTGGCTTTTTGGTGATTAACTAGAAATAAGAGTCTCTAGGACTTTCTTACCTGGGCTAGCTTCAGACCATGATCCTCAAATCTCAGTCTCTTGAGTAACTAATTACAGTTAATTGATTAATTAGTTAATTAATTAATTGAGTATCATGATTACAGTCATGAGATAGTGACACCCTGTTTTGATACAATGTCTTAATATCTGAAAAGAAACTCAACATACACCTTTTTCCCATGATTTTCTTTTTTGTGCTAGTACTAGTTCTTGAACTCAGGGCCTATGTGCTGTCCCTGCATGTTTTTCTCAAGGCTGGTGCCCTACCACTTGAGCCACAGTTCCACTTCCAACTTCTTTGGTAGTTAATTCGAGATAAGAGTTTCTGTTGCTTCTTCCTGCCTGGGCTAGTACTGAACCTCAATCCTCAGATCTCAGCTTCCTAAGAGGCTAGAAGTACAGGAATGAGACACTTGCACTCAGCTTTTTTTCCATAATTTTCAACACTTGTCATGGTTTTACACATTAAAGACAATTTTGCTGAAGCTATTATTCATTTTAAGGATGATTTTCTTGCTGAGTAGAGTCAGTTGAGAAAAAAGCATTGGAAAAATGCTTTTCTAGATAATATTTAGGCAGAAAAATATTTGTTTGATAGGACACACTAAAGTCACAGAACAGTTCTTCAGAAGTTCATGTGAGGCTTAGTACACAGGGTTCTGTTCTCTCATAAGAAACATTGGCTTAGTGTTTAGCTAGAAGGTATATTTTTTAATGTTAATTTACTTTTTGCAGTGCTGGGACTGGAAGCCATGGATTCATACATACCATATAAATGTCATGCTGAGTTATATCTGCAGCTGTGTGTATTCTTACGCATTTCTTCTGTTCTTGAAACATCATCTCACATCTCATGGTTGGAAATATTTTTAACTACTTCAACTTTTGCTTAAAATCAATCAATGACTTGCTCTCAAATAGGATCTTTTTTCCCTCTTTATTTTCAGTTGTGGCACTTGAACTCTGGGCCTGGGTGCTGTCCCCAAGCTCTTCAGCTCAATGTGGCACTCTACCACATGAGCCACAGTGCCACTTTTGGTTTCCTGGTGGTTAACTGGAGATAAGAGTCTCATGGCCTTTCCTGCCTGGGCTGGCTTTGAACAGCTATCCTCAGATCTCAGCCTCCTTAGTAGCTAGGATTGCAAGTATGAGCCAACAGCACCTGGTTTGAATAGGCTCTTTTAATGTCTTCAGTCAGTTTCCATACTTGTAAAAGATAGAGCTTATGTTTAATAGTTCTCACAATCCTGTAGAGTTGCAAATCATATGTCTGATAAAAGGCATATGCAGAATATGTGGAGAACTCTTATAACTCAACAATAAAATGATAAATAACCCAATCAAAGAAATGGGCAATGAACAGATAATTCTCAAAGAGAAATATATAAATAGTAAGTAAGCATCACTAATGACATCCACATTGCTTGTAGGGAAATGATAACTAAAAGCAAGAGTTATTATACTCCATGTATTGTGGTAGTGACAATAAAGGTGATAGATTATAATAAGTATTGTTAAGGTTATTGAGGAGCAAAGATTAACTCTGAAATTATCAAACAAGCTAATGATTCAATTCAAATGTATATACTCAAGTGACTAAAAGTATATTCCATAAAGGTTGGGTGCGTATTCATAGCCAAAAAAATTTAATAGCTGAAATGGAAATGATCTCCTAGAAACTGAAGGAAAGAAAATGCCATGTATTTATAAAACAATATTACTCAGACATGAAAACGAATGAAGTGGCTGGGAATATGCCCTAGTGGTAGAGTGCTTGTCTCGTATATATGATTCCCTTGGTTCAATTCCTCAGCACCTCATATATAGAAAAGGCCAGAAGGGTCACTGTGGCTCAAGTGGTAAAGTGCTAGCCTTAAAAGAAGTCAGGGACAGTGCTCAGGCCCTGAGTTCAAACCCTAGGAATGGGGGGGGGGGAAGGAATGAATTGCTTATGTACGCCATAACATGTATGAAACTTGGAACCAAAAGGGCACACATTACATGATCTTTCTTATATGATATGTCCAGAATATACAAAGTTATTGAGAGAGAGGTTAGTCATTCCTTAGATCTGGTATCCATCCCATAAGTTCCACACAGAGAAGGACTTTGATTGGATACTCAAGGAACAATCTCACTAGTTCACAGATTTACTCTGCTGTCAAGGTGATGATGTAGCAAAATCAGACAAAAAAGCTAGAGTATCAAAAAAGCTAGAGTGCAGTAAAGTACATGAAATGCCTCTTTTTGTGCTTAATTCTTAGCTTTATAAGATTTACCACACTGAAGCCAACAAAGCTGTGAGAGATACAACGATCTAAAGGTAACCTTTAATAGTAATAAGGTACTATTGGCCAAGGCTTTTAAAAGCAGTTGAATTCACAGGGATGAATAAAGAGGAAAAACTGAGAATATTAATGGATGCATCCATGACACCCCCTGGAGATCCACAAAAACACTCCAGAAATGAGATGGTCTCCTTTACATAGGGGAAGTTAGGAGTTACTATTAAGGTGGAATAAAAGAGCTCCACAGAGGTTGAAATTATCCCCTCACCACAATGTTGATTTCAAACTTATGAAATGTATGTTATCATGTAGCAGATTCATAGAAGATATGACTCTTGGGTCAGAAGTAAATGACAGCTTACTGCTTGATACAATAGTTGTATACAGTAGGTATCACCCTATTTGGGAGTCTTTCTCTTACTCTTTAAGCCTCACATCTACCAGGGTAGATGTGAGGACCCACTGATGTCTTTCCATGAACTGGGTAGCATCTCATTAGCAGCAAGTAAACCAGCTCTACTTTCCTGAAAGAAGGTGATTTTCTGTCTTGAAGAGTAAAAGTATCTATCTACTGATCCAGAAAAAGACAAAGTCCTCTTCCAAATCTGTCCACTATGAAAATATACTTGAGGTAAAAGCTTGGACCGGGAAATGTCTTCCCTTTGTCCAGTGAGATATACTTAAGGACGAGAGGCCTGTGGAGAACTGGCTTCCTGATCATGATACATGTACGTACACACAAACGTATGCATATGCATGGGTAGAGACACATATATGTACATATGTGTGAATACATTCATACACACTCAGGTTAAAAGCAGGGTATTATGTATTTTAAAAATTATATTCTTCAAAATTACTCCAACTTTAAGTACTGGTATGTGGATGTTGGTACAGTGGTACTTGGATGTCTGGTAACAGTTTGTAAATGTTTCCCCCCTGGTATTTATTTATTTACTTACTCATTTATGACTTGCCTTCTAGTATAATGTTGCTGGCTTAATGAGAGCATGCACTTCATGGTTCCTACCTTAGGTTCTTTAAATCATGCCTGACATGTACAGACTAGCTGACCAGGAGGTATCTATTGAATGAAGAAAACCCAAGAAGTGAGACAAAGCACAAAGACAGATGGAAAGAAAGCAATAGATAAGTAAAATCTGATTCATCACTATAGAGACAATATTTTTGTTTTACATTAGTATCTTGCTTTAGGGGGAGACAGATATCAGGGTTTAATCTCAGGACCTTATACTTGCTAGGAAGATGCTCTTCCACTAAGCCCATTCTTGAATTGGTTGTTTTGGAGACAGATTATCATTTCCTGCTAAGGACTTGCCTGGACCAGGATTTGTCTATTTTAGACTTATTGTCACAGCTGGGATGACAAGCACACACCAGCATACCCATTTTGCTTCAAATGTTGAAATGGAGTCTCACAGACTCTACTTCCTGGGATGACCTCAACCCACAATCCTGCAGGTCTCAGCCTCCTTCATAGCTAAGATGCCAGTATGTGCCCTTACAGCCACAGCCAATTCTTTCCTAACATTTTCTGCATGAACTGGCCTCAAACTTTATACTCCTGTCCTCAGCCTCCCAAGTAAATATGATTACAAGTGTGAAACACTGCTACTCCTCTTGCATTACTTAAGATTGTTTCTTATGCTAATTTACTCTTCTTAATAGACTCCTTACTTTATCTAAATTTCAAACTCCTTGAACGGGAAGCACAGTATGAATAAAATGTTTCAGGCAGAAATGCTATTAATATTGGAAGATGCAATTTTTGTAATAATTGAGTCAATTCACCAGATATTTTGTGCTAATACCTTTGTGAACTAAGACTATTCCACAATGTGTAATTTTTGCTGATGACAATAACGTGCTAAAGTGCTCTTGGCTGAAACTCATGGTCTTTTCTTTGTTCTCCATAAAGCTATCTCTCTTATTCAGGTTTGCTAGCTTTATATCCACTTCTAAATATGTACATGTTTTCTTTAATAAAACTTACCACATGCTTAGATTTGTATGGACAACACTACAGCCAAGACCCAGAAAAGTTCCATTACAAGGATCCCTTATGATGATGACCTTGCAAAGTCATAGCTACCTCTGCTTCACTCCTTTCCTAATCCTCAACAAGTGTGTGTGTGTGTGTGTGTGTGTAATAGAATATATGTATAATATATAGTTTGATTTTGTCCATTGTGTTGATATGTCATCAATCCCTACAAAATTGCTTTGTTTTTTTCTTTCAAATCCTCAGGCTAAGTTCTCGGCCATTAATTTAAAATGACTTTTTTCTTTGATAATGTTAGAAACTGTCCTTAGAATAGACACAGGCTCTTTATATATTAGAAGTTTACAATTGGAAATAGCCACATCAAAACATTTTTAGTGGTCCCCTTATTTCTCCAAAAAATTTGTCTTCTTACAAAGTCAAGATCATTCACTCTTTAGGAGGTTTATATGGCTTTTGTCATAGATCTGGATTCTTAGAAACATTTTCCGTATAATTCATGTTATTTAGATATGCAGCTCTTAAAACTGGGTGATTCTTTTTCTCCAGAGGAGCAAGTAATGCCCATTAGTGTCAACAGGGTTGGCCCTCATATGTTAAGGGATGTAAAATTTGCCAAGGGTGAGAGGATGTTTTAATTTTTCTCACTTTGATTTGGGTCTAGTGTGCTAACTTTGATGCCTCTAATGGTTTCCCTTTTCTCTGTGTTCATTAGCATGTTTACAGGATATTAACTGTCTAGAGAACTTGAGAAAAGCAGGCCTGCCTCTGTCTCTGCTTTTATCAGATCAGAACATTTTGTTTGGTGGAGGTTAGTGCCTTCACTATTTGTCATCTCATTTACTCATTCTGTCCTTCTTAGAGGAAATATGTCTGCTTTCTTCAGTTAATTTAGTCAAATGTGCTTTGAAAGAGCTCAGTTCCATATTTTATGTAACGGAATTATTAAGATATGATTTTTTTATTCTTTGTCTCTCGATTTTGGTATTCCAATGCAATAGCAATACTTACAAAACTATATGATGTAAACCAACTGTACAACTCATGGGCGGGGAGAAAAATGGGGAGGGAGAGGGGAAATGAGGGAGGAGGCAACAAGTTGGATAAGAAATGTACTCATTGCCTTAAGTATGAAACTGTAACCCCTCTGTACTTCACTTTAACAATAAAGAAATGAAAAATATAAAAAGATATGATATATTTTAATTATTTAGTTTGTATAAGCCACAAACTATCAGACAAAAATTCATGAGTTTATCTCAATGTTAGAAAAAAATACTTCTTTTTCCTTCTGGATTTTAAAGTTTAACTGTATAATTTGATAACATTAAGTTCTCAAATATGTAATGTCACAATCTTAAATTCAAAACAGAGCCAGAAATGTAGATTTTCCCACTTCTAGTCTCTTCCCATTTAACTCAAGAGGTCATAACCACTAGAATAAAGATACCATGGAGATACTTTAGAGGATTTGAAGAATTTAATAGCATTAGGGATTTTTTTTTTGCTTTGTGTATTTTTCTGTGGAGAAGGTTCAAACCTTTCAAATGAGTTTATCTATCAGTTTTGCATTAATTATCCATAAAAATGCACTCCAAGTTTCCTATGGAGGAAAATCTCAATTATTACATCTCTGAGTTGTGGATGGCACCTAAAATATTTGGTGAACCTTAAAAGTTTTCTTTGGTTCACTGATGAAATACTTCATACCACTTAACAAAGAACCAATGGTTACCTTTTCCCTCTTATTTCCCACTTGATTGTATTCATGGTAGAGACATCTCAGTCAAGACACCAAGATTGGAATCTCTTATTTCTCTTTGCTTTATGACTTAACATTCTGAAAAGCATATGAGGAACAACCCTAGTCCTTCTCAGTTCAGTAGTAAGAGGGCCACTGGTCCATTCAGTTCAGTTCATCCTCACGTCCCCAACAGAATTCCGGAATTTTGCCTCTAGGCAAAATGAACACTTCTGAATTTAACTCATTAATATAAATAGATTTATATAATTAAATTAAAATTTACATTTTAATATATTTTAACTTAAATGTAAAGAATTTACAAATTTATCAGGGACTACACTGTCTTTCAATATGTAAGTATATTTTGTAATGCTTAAATCAGGATGAACATATCTATTTCTTAATGAATTCATCATTTTGTATGGTAAAACATTCAAAATTATTTATTTTAGCTATTTGAAAGTCTATCATTGTTATATGGTCATCTTACTATGCAATGGCATGCTAGAACTTCTTATTCCTGTTTTAGTATCTGTTGACCAGCCTTTCTTCATTCTCTTTCTAGTGATGGTATCAATACATAGGTAAGTGATAGAGGAAAAGGAAGTAGTGCAAGAAAAAGTGATACATGTTACTATTATTTAAATATCTAACTCTATGAAAAATATTTTATGAAGAATTTACTTAAGTTTTTAATAAAGCTATGTACAGTGGTGCATGCCAGTAATCCCAGCACTTGAAAGGATGAGGCAGGAGGACTGTGGTTCACAATTAGCCTGGGCTGAAGATAACAAGATACTAGTCAAAACCAAAATTCATGATTAAAGTATAAAATTTCAAATTATTACAAATGAGGGAAACCATGCACCTATGTTTGTTTGGATCTGGCTTATTTTGCTTAATGTATTTTTTCCAAGTTTTTCCATTACCTTGCAAATAGGACAATGCCATTTTTCTAGGAGAAGCATAGAATTTCACTGTGTCAAAATACCACATTTTTAAAAATTTATGTTTATTGTCAAAGTGATGTACAGAGAGGTTACAGTTACATACATTAGGTAATGAGTACATTTCTTGTTGAAGATTTTCTTGATCCATTAATCCACTAAGGGGCATCTGGGTTGACTCCATATCTTAGCTATGGAAAACAATGCTGCAATGGCATGGTTCTGCTGGTGGCTTTACTGTGGCCTGGCTTGTGGTCATTTGCATGCTCAGGAGTGGGATTGTTGGGCCATAGGTAAGTTCTATGTTTAGTCTTTTGAGGAACATCCATATCGCTTTCTAGAGTAGTTGAACAAGTTTATATTCCCATTAACAGTGTAATAGTGTTCCCTTTTGGCCACCTGCCCACCAGAATCTTTTATTGTTGGTTTCCTTGATAATGGCAATTCTAAGTGAGGTGAAGTCAGATCTCAATGTTGTTTTAATTTGCAATTTTATGGCCAGAGAAGTCAAACATCTCCTCATATGTCTACTGAAGTCTCTAAGATTTTAGACCACTTATTAATGGGATTCTTATTTCTTTGAGGATTTATTTTTGAGCTTTAAATATATTTTAGCTATAAGATATGAGGACCTAATCTGTTTCATAGCTAGTAAAGATCTTCTCTCATCACACACGTATAAGGTCATTTGGCATTTCTCTTTCTTTGCCAGGCTGTTGCATTTAATTTGATAATCTCCAGTTTCATGAGCATTATAACACACTACTGTTTATATTTTGCTTGTGAGCCGCAAAGCTGTTATAGTGGATCCTCTATACACAACTTCAGCATCAGAAGAAGTACAAAGAACTACAAATTACTACATATAAAAATTGTATATGCAGTGAACATGAGTTCACAGGTAAAAGGTTGAACACAACTAAGTTTGTTATCTACATGGGTCATAGAATCAATTTTTCTTCTAGCCCATGGCATACTTTATGGACATCAGAGATTTCTATGATGACTCCTAAATTTTATTTGTATGTACAAATGTGCATATTAACTTTTTTATTTAACAAATGCTAAAGTTTTAGGCACTGAGCAGCTCTGAAGATAAAAGTTGTATTTATCAAGGTCCTTGCCCTTGTAGGTCTTACAGTCTAACATGAGAGTAACTGCTTTTAACCTGTTATTATTGAATAAATTTAGACTACACTGCACCTCCCAATGCTCATAAATCACCTTTGTTTTTATTTAGCTTTTGATATCAATTATATTTAGTATACTCAGAATCACTATCCATAAACACAGTATTGTGCATGTCCTATAAATCTCTTTTGTCTTTTATGCAGCATTTTTAGCTGTAACCCTTGCCAGAGGTTTCATTCTTGTCTTCTTTGAGCCATCTTAGATTTCTTCTTTTCTCAGTACTGAACGGCATTTCTCATCTCTTTTTGCCCTTCACCTTCTCTCTTTATTTTCAGTCAGAGATACCAGCTTGCATTTATAGTGCACAAAATTGATGGCTACCCCAGAGAGAAAGGCAAACAGAATGCTCAGACTGTATGTTACCACCATCATTCTGTTCCCCCTGCACTCACATCTGGGAAGAAAGGAATCACAATCCTTTGTAAATCCCTCAGAAATGTTTCCTTTAAATGCCCAAAGCAAACTGCCTTTTGGTGATACCTGTTTATCTCTGGACTCCTGGGACCACTCTCTTTAAATCAGTTTGGACACCAGCTTCTATTTCTTTCCACTGAGCTTCTTTTATTCTGCTGGAATGATGGTTTGAATTACTAATTTATCTTGTAGGTGCCTGTCTTATTCAGATACCAAGTAGACAAAGACCCTTTGTCCAAATATTCCAAAGACGCTCTTTCACTTACCTTTTCCAATAATTTTTAAATTAGAAAAATTAAATCTTATGCTAAACAACAGCCAGGTGCCCCATAGTAAGTCAGATTTGGGTAATACTCAGGTATAGGAAACAGATTTTCCTTCCTAAACCATAAGAGAAAAATAGGGAAAGTACGTATCCACAGAGAAAGTTCTGATGAAATGGCTAATTTTTACCCAGGACAGAATTCTGTAAGGGGGAGCGGGGAGGAAAAGTTAGGTTTTATGAATTTCATTCTTACACAATGCTGAAATGTGAGTAGAACAGTTCTGGGGTTTTTATGCACCCAGATGTGATTAATAAAAGATTATGTTACTCACTAGACAGATCTTAGTAAGTCAAAGCCTGTCTTAGCCATTTTTAACCTATAAAATAAGGATGATGAAAAATATTTTCTCCCAATTGTTTTAGTAAATGATTAATAAGCCAGGATTCCATGCACTTTGTTTAATTATAGAGTAGATGATCAATTAAATATTTGCTGAAGGAGAAAAGGAATGAATGTAATTGTATCAGGTCCTGCTGAATATCTTTACACAGCATATAGTAGAGTGTTTTGGGTCGTAATATGAGTATGAGTTATAACTCTCTCACTTTTTAGCATCATAGTCATATTCATAGTCATGGTCAATTTCTGTGTATGAAAATGAGAAAAGAATGTCGAAAGGAATGGCATGGAACAAGATATATTGTGTTTATAAACTTGTGCTCAGTGGAAAATCCTTTGTAGAACTACTTAAAAATAATAAAACATTTCTTTTTGAAGTAAGCATATTAACACTACATAGACATATCTGTTATCATAATACCTAGACTACAGTGAGCTTTTTAAAACAAATATTAATAATTTTGATGCAGTGTGTTTTGCTATGATTTAATAATGTAAAAAGCAGCAAAAATACTCTCAAGTGAAAAACTAGAAAGCCACTTAGTTTATTGTAAATTTTCCTCTGCAAGAATTCTCCAGAGCTCATGAGGCTGAAAGGCAGTCACACTGATGGAATTCCCAGTATTTTCAGAGGTCAGAGGTCATTCCTACCATTCATTTTCTAGCTATCACCTAACCTGTGGTATTCTGCTTTCATTTTCATTTACCCTCTAGAATTTATGTGCATTATGTATTGTATCCACAATCTTGGCTAATTACTCAAAAGTCAATTAATTTTTTTGTTTAGTTTCACAGCTTTTTCCTCATTTTTGGTTCCAAAAATAATGCATCACCTTGTAATCGATTTTATATGTCTTGCTTTCAATTTTACATTTGTTTTTGTCCTAGAAACACTAATTCCATTTAAAGTATTCTATAAGCACAATGACTCAATCATGTGAATACCTTATTTTGTTTCACCAACAATTTCTAATCCCTTGTGTGAGTGCCAGGGGTACAAGGTGTTGCATTATTTATAGATAAAACCCTAGACCCAGAACAATGTCATACTTTACAGACGGCTAAAAAATAATTTACTAAAAGAATGAATGTACCTGTGGAAAAAAGGATATGCTTAAGTTCCAGTTTTCTTTTAACCATTTCTTAATGGTTAAAATGGTCTATTTTTCTATTTGCTCCATCCATTTTGTAGCATCATTTTTTGTTTCCCTGTGCATATTGTATGACTTAATATTTTAGTATTATGCTATATTTCCTCCATTGTATTTTAGAGGTATTCCTTTATATAATTTATGTACTGTTTTGGAATTATAATTTACATTCCTAACTTTATACAAGAAATATATAACAATGTAATTCCATTTAGTCCTTATTTTTTATACTATAGTTATCATAAATTTTATCACTACATACATTATGGATTCTACAATAAATGTAATTTTTCTTGAAATACTCCTTTGGCTTTTAAAGAAATGGTGAAAGATTGTCCTTTTTTCTACTTGCATATTGACCATGGCTGGTTTTCTTAAATCATTTCTTAATTGCAATTTCCTATTTAACAATTGCTACATGCAGCCCAAAAACTTTGCTTTAGCATTTCCTATAAGATGCTGACAAATTTTCTTAACTGTTATTTAATGAAACATCTCTTCATCAAACCATCATTACTGAAGGAGAATTTTTGGGTTTCCATTTCTTCCTGATCTTTTATCACCATTTTAAATATGCCATTCTACAGGCTTCTGGCCTCCTTTCTCTCTGAGAATTTTCCATTCTTCATCTCTTTGTTTAAATATGCTGCATGGTTTTAATAACTTCCTGTATTTTTATCTTTTGTGTTTAACATTACTAGGTATGTTTGTGTGTGTGTGTGTGTGTGTGTGTGTGTGTGTGTGTGTGTGTAAGAGAGAGAGAGAGAGAAACCGAGAGGGTATGTGTGTGTTCTAGTTGTTCAACTGAGACCAAGAAAGGCAATGTAATAAAAGTAACAATTCTTCTTGATCAAGATCAAGGACAAAAATACAACCCACCACTGATCTATTATAACTAAAGAATGACAAGGGCTAACAGATGCAGTAGAATATGCTATGCTCTAACTTATTGTCAGAATAAAATTCAGCACCTCTTTAGCTGGTGTTTCGGTAGAGCCATCAGCCCTGCTGCAATCAAAGTGATCATGTCCCCCACAGTCATCACCCCATGTAGAGCAGCTCACAGGGGCTTTGCAAGGAATCTCATGCCATCTTCTGGGATGGCTGTCTTCACAGTCCTCTCCTCTCTTGTATCCTGCAGCACAAATCCTGGTTATTTCAGAATCCCCGAGTGCAATCCCCATCTTCTCTCATAGGTCCAGTGGCTCAGAGAGCCAACATCTCTCTGTTTGTGCTCCACCTTCCTATTCTTAGATTGAGAAAATGTTTTTGGGCACTGATCCATGATTACTTGTCCCAACTTATGTAGACAATGACTTCATACTTTGTCCACTTTTCTACTGGTTACAAAGTACTTAATATGTTCAGTACTAGCTACTACTTCATCAAGGACAGACATACATCCCTTCTTGGTATCACTGCAAACTCTTCAGGTCAGTTATAATAGATAGCTAAGACAGAGTGCCTCCGGAGGAGTCAGATATGTTGGTCAGCTGGGAACTGCTAACTACTGGAGATGAGGGTAGGAAGGAAGGTTGTCTAAAAGAACAGTCCAAGAGAAAAATACATTCATAAAAGTCTCTTTTCACAAGATAAATTTCTGAGACAACATTGGGTACAAAATATTATTTTCAGAGTAAAGAAACCATTTCTATTCCAGCTCCATCCACAGCTATTTGCTACACATCATTTAAATTACTTTCTCCTAACTGTGGAAAGAAAGAATTAGAAATTGGTGATTTTTTTTTACCATCTAGATTGAGAATCACAAAATATGTCATTTAATATTTTCTATAACTGGGCAACACACAGGAATAATAGAAATAAGCTTTTTACTATGAAAAAAGAAATCCTCAGAATGGACATGGACCTCTGGGATAAAAACCTGCTAAAATGAGAGTTTAATGGTCCTATTGGGAGCTTTATGGGGCTTTAATATATTGCCAAAGAATTCTTTGCTGAATTTCAAGTCTTTCCAAAGCAGGACACTAGCTAGATCGCAAGTAATTGAAATGATCAGAAATTGAAATGTCCTATTTTCAGGTAGGCTTTATTGTTAGGGGGCACATGAATCGATTTTTCCTCGGTTTAATTTATGGTAGTCAAATGAAACCATGAGCAATGATGAAAGGAGTCCACATACAAAATGAGTTTCAACCTTAAACAAATGAAATCTTCTGAAAGCCTAGTCCATGGAGATTCACCACACCCATGATCTCTTACAAAATTGTATGTTAAAATAACAAACTTTCATTTACCTCTTCATATTTCTATTTCTCAAGTTACCTAGGGGCTGACCATGGAATCTATCCTATAAACATTATGACTTGTTCCTCTGCTCATGTTCCTAAAAGTCATCAACTAAATCTAAGGACAAAATGGCCTAGAGACTGCTAGGTAAAGTTTGAGTATATGTTGAGCCAGAAAAACATGACATTTGCCTTTTAAAGGCATGGCTTTGATGACAGGGCTAAGCTTTTAACAGAAAGGTTAAGCCTGAGGCTCTGTGTATCCTTGTCCCTTCAAAGTCCTGAATCTTAATCTTCCTTCTGACATTGTTGCACATTCTCCACCTTACTCTGACCTTCGGAGACTTTCTATTTTGGCCTTTTCTCAGAATGCATTCCTTCCATGCAGAAGAAACTCATTCAAAAGGGTCCAAAGAAGTTCATCTGGGTTTCATGTCATCTGAGAATAAAAACAAGACAACAGAAAGAGAAACATTTATGGAAACGTTAGCAAAGATTAAAGAAACTTTAAGCGTGGTATACACTTGATAAACTCACACATTTTTAAAAAAGAAATTGTAGGTGTTAGGGTTAATGACAACTCTGAATCAATATCTGGCAGCACACTATTTGCAATAATAATATATCATGGGACCTTGTAGTTTCATTATAAGAAATGAAAATTGATGTCAGAGGCCTATAGAAGCAAATTATGCTCTAATGATTTCCTAATAAAGTAATTTGCTCATAGATCATAAGAGGATATAAGCAAAAAAAATGAATATTGAGTCCAAGTAATTATTTGTCAGGCTTTGAGGATTAAGAACTTGCATATGGCGAGCCATAGTGTTGTAAATGATAGCTCCCTATCCTACCAACTTCTTGGGGATGGGTAAAAGGGGTCAAACATTTTCTCTTAATGTACACTTAATCCACAAATGCTTACCAAGATATCTCAAGTTCATTTTCTACTTGTGGCCACATTATAAATTAGGAAATATATAGGTATATGCAGATTCCTATAAACCTAACATTTAACCAAGGGAACAGGTACACATAGAAGAATCAGTAGAATTTTCATCTAATATAATCCATTCTATTAAATCCTCAGCTACAATCTAATTTAATATTAAGGTAGTAAAATGTGAGCATTAAATCAAATTATACATAAAAATACTTTGTCAATGACAAAGTAGTATGTAAATAGAAAATATTAAGACACTTCTGACTGGGAAAGAGCAACTTTTTTTGAATTCTAATTATATTCCCTTCAGACTTCTAAAAGTAGGCCATGTTGCAATTTAATATTAAAAATAGTGAATAATTGTTTTTGGTACAGACAGGAACATAGAAATTATCCTCCTATTCAGTGTACTTTCACTCAGGAAAAACAAATTGACAAAATTAAAAACATTAGGGATAGACATTTGTTGTGAGAAAGCCCTTTGCACATCATTTATTTCATTGTTTTGTTTACCTTAACTTTGGGTTGCTTCTGTAGTTTATTTTTAAAGATATGAAAAAAATTGGTGAAGGAAACCAAGTTAATAAGGAAGAAGGCTTATCAAATCATGGGCAAGAAACTTGACTATAGAGAGAATAATGAATATGGAGACTTATGATTGCTATATGTTCATTGTACCTCTAGAATCTTTCCATTGGATTAGGACATTACTCTAATTCAGCCTTTAATTATCCTTCTTTTATCACTGTGCATCTATAACAGTAAGGAGGGAGGAGTGTTTGCTCATGCTATATCTCTCCAAAGAGACTTCTCAGATGATGAATTCAGTTCATGGCCCAACTCATACCAAAAATATAAAATCTGCTCAGCTTTGTGTACAACATTACTACAGGGTGATGGAAAAAATGTAAACATTGATGTCAGAATGGATTTGTGTTTGAAAGCTATTAACTTTGTCACTAAGGGGGTATATCAATTTCTTTTTATCTCATCAACAAAAAAATCAAAGTCTCTTTTTCAGAACTGAACTAAATTGAATTTATATAGAGAATTATCAGTAGATGTCAATGAGCTGAAATGTTGCCTCTCTGTTTATTTCTGTGTGCCACATCTACTAACTGCTTACATATTTCTCATGTAGTCTCTTAAACAACTCTGCTCCATAGGAAATATTGCTCAGGCAAAATTGGAAGCATGAACCCTGGCATGTGGCTGGCATATAGAAAAGTCCAAGAGAGAGCTTATACGTTTCAGTCCCTGCCCTAGAGAATCATTATTTCAGAGCTTTATCAATGCTTTATGGGTTACTTTTAAAACCACTGAATTTTTCTTGGCTGATGGTCTGCATTAGATAGTACTAATTCTCCATCGCTCAGACATTCTTGTAGGGTAGAGAAGTGAGAAGTTGGTTTTGTATCCTTTGTGATACTAAAATGGTTGACGATTACCAAGGAAGAATAAATACTGATTCTGTTAAACAACAGAAGTAAAAGAAATTAAAAAAGATTAAATGAAAGAACATCTTGAGTGATAGACTAACTGTACCTCCCAAAAACTATGTGTTAAAATCTTGTCTGAATATATATTTGTGGTGATAACAGAATTCCTTCAGACTGGTTAATTTGTAAACAAGAGTGGTTGATTTTGGCTCAGAGTCTGGAGATTGGAAAGTCCAGTGTCAACACCAACAAGATGGTGTCTGCATCTGCTCAGATTCACGCTGTTTCAGTTCATGACAGAAAGCAGAATGACATGGATGCAGAGGAAGTACAGGAAGGTGCACTTGCTTTGTACCAAATTCTGTTTCCTTGCCTAATTCAATACATTGACAATGAGAACTCACTCATGGAAGAAAAGTATTAAACTATTACTTGAAAGCATTACCCTGTCCCTTAAACCAAACACCTCCTGTTGAACTGCAATGATCTCAACAGTGTAGCAGTTAAGAATGTTCCCAACACATTTTGGAGAAGAAACCAACCATACCACTCCCAAGATGAATATCAGGAGATGGGAACTTGAGGAAGCAATTAGATGACAAGGTGGACGCTTAAGAGATTAGTGTCCTTCAAAGGAAATAGCCACCTTTAAACCAAACCAGTGACACCTGAACAATGGATTTGCCAGTGTCTTCATCTGAAACTTCCAAGCCTCCAGAGTCACAGGAAACAAAAGTTTGCTGTCTATTGAGCTTCTTAATTGTGGTATTTTTAAAGAGCTACTCTTTCCAAGCTAACAATGAAACATGAGAGAGTGATTTCCCATGATAATCTACAGGTAAACAATTACTCATCTGGAATTGTTTCAGTTAATAATGTGTGGTGATACCCACCCCATGGAAATAATGTTAAAGTTGTATGATGAGGAACAAGGTCCCTTGATTTATCAAGTCTGTTTTAAACAAAACAGTCATCCTATACGCCAATATTCAACTCATGGAATGTTCTAGGTTTTTATAAAAAAAAAAAACCCTGCAAAGGTTTTGCTCTTATGAAATCTGAAGTCATAGACACTGGTGCTTCTAAAGAGCACATTTGGTTCAGGATAAGAGACAAACCACATGAAGGATGTCAGGATGAAAGGCTTGTTGTACTGAAGAAGAGAGTATCTGCTCTTTTCAGTACCTTTGTTCTCTGCTCTTCCCCCTTTCCCACAATATCCTGGGGTGAAGGCCAAGCGGCAAGCTGGAAACAATCATCCAGCTTGATGATACTGTGGAAATCATATTTTGTTCGGATTATAGTCACCATCTGACTTTCACAGATTTTTCCTTATTTTTATTATTTGCTTCCTTCTTTCTCATGGGGACACATGGATTTCAATTGTTGTCTTTCCCCAGTTTCTGAAAGTGTTTCTCTGCCAGCTCTTTCTGTAATATTTTTTTACTATTCACCTTGTTCTCTTTCCTTTTAGTATGCAATCCTTATATAGGCATCATTTAAAAATAAAATCCTTGGGGCTGGGATGTAGCTCAGTGGCAAAGCGTTTGCCTAGCTAGTGCAATGTCCAGGATTCAATCCCCAGTACCAAAAAAAGAAAAGACCAAAAAATAAAATAAAATAAAATCCGTTCCATATAGGCATCATTTTTAAAAACTCTATATTTCCAAGAAACTTTTGTAAAAATAATCATATCTACAGTCCTCACCATTTGAGAATCAGACATCACAAAGTAGATATTAACAATTTAACATGCAAAGCAGTTTCTAGAAAAGTTCTGGTAAAAGAAAATTTGAGAAGGCTCAGAGTTTACTGCAAAGGCCATCAGATCACAATGCAAGTCTAATCCCGAGGAAAGACAGAAGAAACGATTTTTAGGGAAACATGCAATCTGTAGTTTTGTTCTTTGGATATTTCAGCAGAGGGCAGTCTTATGCCAAAGTTACTTATCAGAGGAGACCTATGTTTACCACAAAAAGACCAGCCTTGTATCCTGGCTGCACCTATTCATATGCTGGAGCTGCCTCAAAAGTGTGGCCTCAGAGCATAAAATTTTGGAGTACAGAAGTGAAGGCAATCAGTGCATTATGCTCTCTGCATTCGAAGAGTGGTGAAGTACCTTGTCTTAGCTAGCATGTGATTCTTAGATGTGTGTGTGTGTGTGTGTGTGTGTGTGTGTGTAGTATATTTATCTGTTTTATTGATGTAGATCTTGTCCTCTCACAAGAATACTTGAAATATGACAGAAGAATAATCTTATGAGTAATCCAGCAAATTGGACAGGTGCTCTGAGAATTACTTTTAGATCTATATTTGATAATATGGTAAAATTGGACATATTTTCAGCAGGAAAACAGTTACTCAACAAACTAACAGTTCGATGTTTAGTGCATATATTTTAACAAATGTCAGTAGCCAACACTGCTTCCCTTACATTTTCAGCTAAGCAACATTTATCTCAGAGTCAAATATCTTTAAAAGTGTGCATTGGTATAATCAGCTCAGAGCCAGGAAGCACAATAGTGCATAAAAGAAGTCATCTTTTATATGAGCAGTGATTGTTGTAAAACTAGATAAAAATCAACTGAAAGGAAAAATTTAAGCATTGAGAAATAAGTTTAGTCTTATGGACTTTGAACTAGGCTAGTTCCAATTAAATAGAATTTTAATAACTAATGTTATATGTGTTACTTCACTAAAATAAATGTATTCCTCATTTATGCCTTCTGAGAACATTAGGTCAATAGTTACAGAAGGGTCAGGATCCTTAAAAACCTAGAATTACATATTGTAGCTCCCAGCCACTATTGAATTATGCTGTCTTACCATGTCGTCTCGGGAGGCAGCATGCTTAGGATGAATAAAGCAAATAGTGCACTGAAGAAAACACTACAGAAATGAAAGGGGACTGTCAGAGACTAGTTAAAAGATTCCATTGCAAATCTTGGAGTTCATTTCAATTAACATCATTTCATATGAACATACCTACAGAGCTATTGTGATCCTCTTCTAGGACCGTCATAGACATATACTAATTGTTACAAATGAGGGAAACCATAGAGCCTATATTTCTTGGCATCTGGCTTCAGATGTTTTTTAATGATTAATTTAATCATTTTAGTATTGTTTTTCCAAGTCTTTCCATGTCCTTACAAATAGGGCAATGTCATTCTTTCTGATGAAACATAGAACTCCATTGTGTATACATAGCACATTTTCTCAATCCATTCTTCTACTGAAGACATCTGGGTTGGTTATAGTATATCACCTTTATAACAAAGTTGCACTAAACAATAAAAAATATTCCACTGCAATAGTTTTTGTTAACTTGGATGACAGCTCAGATTTTGATTTCTGTAGGACCTTTTTCCCATGATATTCTGAAAACGTGAGTTTCCTAAATATATATATATATTTATTATATATTATGTAATATATTATATAATTATATTATATATTATACTATACATTGTATATTATATATTATTAAAAAACAAAAGCCTAAAAAGTTAGGATGAATCAAAAATGAGAACTGAATATTAACTAAGGTACAGTAAATATTGTCATGTGGTTGTCTGCCATATTAGAGAATGTTCTGAAATATCTATGTAAGGCTGAGTATTCAGAGACAGTGAACTTCATGGGTTGACAAAGTTCTTTAACCAGTTCTCAAAAGAAAAAGACATAATTGTGTGCAAGAGTGTAAGTATAAGAATGACGGTATGCTTAATGGATTCATTACATAGATTTGGCAGACTCAATTATAAAGGCCAGCAAGTTCAGATTCTACAGAAGAAAGTTCCTGAGCACCTATGGCCCAGAAAAGTTGACAGTTATATTAACTACTGCTCCAGCTTCCCATGGCCCTTTGCTCTAATATTGGAATAGTTAATGCCGTACTTGCTATCCCACTGTGAGATGAGATCATAGAAGTTGAATCAAGTATGAGAAACTGGGTCTAGATATTATATATAATGTTTTAGCAACCTATTTGTATTTTTAGACTAAGACTGAAATTCAAAGGCAATTTCCCATTGGTCTTTCTTTTACAATATATTTATGAGCTATGGCATATGTGTGGTAAATTTCACAAACCTTAGATGACAAGTGAATATATACCTTCATAGAATAATCATTCAGAAATATATATGTACATATGTACATGTATATGTGCATATATGTACATATACATAATTAGAATAACACAAAACTCCTTCTTTTTTTTTCTTTTCTCTTAAAATACCCCAGAAGAAAAAACAATGCTAACTTTAGGCATTGAAGTTAGTTCCACTTCTTAAATACCATATAAGTAAAGTCACAATTCACATTACTTTTTCATCAACTTGTGGCTTCCTTCTTTCTGAAACTGTAAAATAACTATGATTACCCAAGTGGATTTAACAATTAGCTTTCTATGATTTTTTTATATAGTCAATCTTCTTTATAAGTCCTATGTCCATGTTGTCAAACAGCCTTAGGTCAAAACATTCAGGAAAAAGGAAGTATCTTTACTGACTGACTGAACATGTACTGACAGATTTCTTGTCATTCTGCAAATAATAGGGAAAACTACTACCTGTGTGGCATTTCCATGGCATTGATTATTTTTTATGTGAAGTTTTATGTTGTTTTATATAAAGGACCTGAGCACTTCAGAATCTGTTATCTTCTGCATATACTGAAGAATGACTGTTGGTGTACTAACAAAAGGAAGCAGGGTCTTATGTGGTAGTTCAATTTATTACCCACAACGAAACAAAAGCCAGAGTAGCATTTGCACAGATTTTCCATCCTTCAACTCCCAACAAGGGCCAAATATTCACCTGTACTTGCAGGGATTTGCATCATCAGTTAGTGGTAGCACATTTATGAGACCTGGAACTTTCAAAGGGTGGCTGTTATTTCTACTACTGTACTTCCCAGAGATGAAGATGATGATGATGATGATGATGATGATGATGAAGATGATGATGATAATGTAGAAGAAGAAGATGATGATGATAGATGATTGATATAAAGACAGATTTTTACTCTTTGTCCCAGAGAGGAAAGACTACTACCTGGAATGTGAATAAATGTCTGTGGGAGAGAGGAAGAAGTTGAGACAAGTATGAAGGACTGATTTTCCTACTTCTATGAATTATGGAATGCAATACAAAAGTTTTTAATATGTTTCATATGTCCCTTTACTGTCTACATTTATTGTAGAAGTTTGTCAAAATTCTACTTAAAGCTTTGTGATCTGATAAATATATATTTTGTGGGAAGAAGTCATCACTGCTCATGTCATGGATCTCTCTCTATATATCGGAATAAAATAATAAGAACTGCTGATGTGCTAATTTTATTTCAGCAAGATTATAACAGACTTTCTTTGGTTATGCTTCTTCCAGCTTCATCCAGCCCCCAAGTGTGTGTGATGATTAACCATATGTATCAGCTAGGCTGAGCTAAGGGATGCCCAGATAGTTAGTGAAACATTATTTCTGGGTATGTTCATGAGGAAGAGATTAACACTTGAGTCAGTAGAACAAATAACAAAAATTCACCCTCCCCAATATAATTGGACATCAGTTACAGCTTTTTTTTTGCACTCTCTCTCTGCCTCTCTTTTTCTTTCCTCTCCCTTTCTCTGTGCATTCTCCCTCCCTCCTCCCTTCTCTCTTTCTCTCCCTCCCTTCTTTCTTCTCTCTCTTGCTCCCTCATCCCTCCCTCTCTCTCCTGACTTTCACATCTTCAAACTGATTTATACTTGGTCTTCAGAGTTAGGCATGAAAATATTGCCAGCTTCCCTGCTTCTATGACTTACAGACAGTAGCTAGTGAGATTTCTTAGCGTGCATGATTATGTGATCACACAGTTGCACTCACGGGCACACACACGTGCACACAGTATACTATATTTATACAATGTAATATTATATATATAATGTCTAATGTTATGTAACCTGTAGTTTCATATATAATATTACATAAAACATGATGTGTACACAGAATGTAATATTATGTATAATATACAACTATATATATGTATATATGACATGTATATTCTGTCTTCAGAGGCTAGGGTCAGATTCATCCTACCTTTCCTATTCTTTAAATGCTTCTACTTTCTACCTCCTCACCAGCACCTTAGAATTGTCAGTGAAGACAGTAAATTATTCAAAAGGGTCATAAGGTGAGAGTAGTCTCCATAAGCAGTGGGTTAAATACTCACATGAATCAGCTTTTGATTTTTTGGGCACTTTCTTTTTAGTTTCTAAATCCAGTGGCTCAAGGAAGTATAAATAAAAGCAATCAACACTGAAAAGAAGCAATAATTAAAAAGAAACTGTATTATTACCAGGTATTGATATGAAGGAAAAAAAAAACCCTACTGTTAAAAAATAATCAAGCCAGCCTTTATTAGGAGGATATATTCACAAAAATATTTCTAGAAACAATCTCTCCCTCCATATATTCAATTTCTTCTCATCTAGCATTGAAAATAAACTTAACAAATATGTTTTTGCTTTTTTTGAATATTTCTATCTTAACAGATGTATGCCTGAAAAATAAAATGGGCTTTTTCTCAGGAGAATGTATTGCTAATGTTGAAATGAGAGGCATTTGCTGTTATCTAGTTGGGGATAGATTTAAAGATGAGTGAGCTTTCCTGTCACACTGTCACACAGCAGAGCTAACTGCATGCTGTTCTTATCTCTTTATACAGGACTTCACAGAATGCCATACTTCTCTTACTGGAAAAATGGCTACCAAGGCTCAACATGGGAAATTCTCTTAACTAAGCCGCACATATCTCATACAGCCTGATTTACTTGGAATGTCAATTACGCTCCCAAAGGCTCAATCGAATTATTAGTAATACTGCAACAAATGTGCAAAGACTTTATAAACTGAAATACATTTTACAAATGGTACAATCCTCAATATCATAATCATGTCACTATTGCCACTGTGACTTCTCTGAACCATACCTGACAGAGATGAAAGCATCCCTTAGATGTTCAGAAATGCAATGCTTTTGAGATGAAATTATTGAAATGTGGGCCTTTTGGATTGGAGGTATTGCTGGAGGCATTAAGGAAAGGGGGAGGGAAAAGGAGAGTTGAGAACAAGAGATTCAGATTAATGAATGAATATCTGCTTTCTCTGAAGGGAAACATTAAAGCGAACAGGTAGCTTGCAGTGCAGGGCTCCTGAATAGAGAGATTTGGTGCTCTGCTGTAAATCAGTAGGGATTTGTAGGCTGATGATGGAAGATCAGTTGCATTGGTTGTCTCTTCTCTAGTCAATTTGGACTGCTAAATATCAGCAGTTCAGTCACAGAGATACTTAAAATCAGTGGCTTCTAGTAGTGTTAGCCATAAGATGGTTGTCCATAGGACCCCTGTGATCTCATATGTTTCATGGGTTACCTTAACCTAATAAATCTGAAAGCATGATAGCAACCACTTTCATTACTTATGGAAAGCAGATCACAGTATTTTATGGACAGTACTAGCACTGAACAATATTTGAGGTATTGGAACTCTGCTACGTACAACTATATAGTATTGCCCATGGAAAGGTAGAGCACAATAGCCAAAAAGTGATGAATAATATTCTTGAACTTAGAACAATGCAGTTCAGGTCAATTGCTCTTATAGTCACATTTTGCCTAGAGGAATTGTCATTTAAACTAACTTCATAGCTTTTTGCCTGAGAATTTTTCTCAGCAGAGAAACATTCTCTACAGAGAATGCTTTTATGGTTCTGAGTAAGGCAGAAAACAGTACAATAATGGCAGCTCTTCTTTAGAATCCCTCTCCCTGAGGGAGAGCATGGGCATTATTCTTCTTACATTTCATGAGAAAGGAAAGTGAGAAGATAAGAGAGACCAATTTGTTCCTTTTCTTAAAAAAAATCTCATTTCTGCCAAATTATGTGCAAATTTGAAGAAATGAAAATGTGCCATTCTGATACTTAATATTTCATCATGGCCATTGAATAAGCAAGTAGAGAATGTGAATAATTCTTTTGCTACTTAAGGAACACAAATTGAAATCTGTATTTAGTGTTTTCTAAGAACATGTTCCATAGCTTCCTGTTTTTATTCTTGGACTACATGACCACGCCATTATTTTTTTTATGCTCCAAAGGTGATCTACTTTATTTTTCCCAAAAGCTTAACATTTTTACAGGTAAGCTTGAAATTCTGAATGTCAACCTCATTAGAAGAGTTGAAGAAAGTTTATGTCAAATCAGGAAATCGTTCGCAGATAGGTTACGGTCAATAAAAGGCAACAAAAAAGTGACAGACCACTCTGAAAAAAGTAATATATCAGGCTTCTTTGAAAATCGTCATTCTCTTATACCTGCAACTAAAAGGGAATTTATAGAGTTTTAAACAATGATTACATATGTGTTTTTCCAGGGCCTTTTTTTTTCTTTAATTTATTGAGCATATTCTAAGATAACACAATATTTAACTTGCATATAACATCTGCTTTAACATTTTTCTTAGATAAAGTATAGGCAATTTGGGATTTTGTATATATTTAATTATGTTTGCTTGTTAATGTATGATATTTTCTTGCTTCTTTGACTTGTGGTGTTTGATGATACAAAACCGGTGACTTTTGTTACCATCTTTTTAAATGAAATTTATGTCTTTCAGGAAGAATCCAGTTATAACATACATCATTTTATGATTAAGATTTCAAGCATTACTAATGAGAATTTTCCAAGAATGTATAACTGAGCCCTAAATAAAAATAATGACCAACCAAGAATACTGTACTCAGCTCAACTCTCATACATAGCCGAAGGTCAAATAAAAGTCTTCCACAGTAAGGAAAAACAGAAACAATATATCTCCACCAAACCAGCTTTACAGAAAATCCTCAAACATGTACTATACAGGGAAAATAATCAAGATCCCAATACAGAGAGAGAAATGAACCCTAAATAGTAAAAGAGAACATCAGATCAAGAAATGGGAAGACACAGCTTTTAAAAAGATAGTGATAATGAAAGGAACAAACAATCATCTCTCAATCCTAACTCTCAATATAAATGGACTTAATTTTCCAATCAAACGACATAGGCTCATAAGTTGGATCAAAAATCAAGATACATCTTTCTGCTGCCTCCAAGAGACACAACTATCCAGCAAAAGTAAACATCTTCTAAAAGTGAAAGGCTGGAATAAAGTCTACCAAGCAAATAGCCCCCATAAGCAGGCTGGAGTTGCAATCCTAGTATCAGAAAAAATTGACTTTAAATTAAAAAAGGTGAGGAGACAAAAAAGGCACTAATAAAGGAATCTCTCCTACAGGTAGATATAACCATCCTAAATATCTACACAACAAATACAGGAGCACCCAACTTCATCAAACAAACATTACTGACTCTAAAAACACATTGTTAGTTGGGGATTTTAACACTCCACTATCACCTCTGGACAGATCAACACGCCAAAAACTGAACAAAGAAACCACAGAACTAAACAACTGCATAGAGCAACTAGACTTAATCGACATCTACAGAATATTCCACCCAGAAACGACAGAATACACATTCTTCTCAGCAGCACATGGAACATTCTCCAAAATAGATCACATCTTGAGCACAAAGAAAATCTGTACGAATTCAGAAGTATCAAAACCATTCCCTGCATTCTCTCAGACCACAATGGAATAAAATTAGAGCTCAACTCAAACAGCCACCACAGAAAATCCTACACTTCATGGAGACAAACAACACACTGCTGAACCATCAGTGGGTCATTGAAGAAATTAAAACAGAAATTCAAATGTTTATGGAATTCAACCAAGATAAGTACACAAAGTACCAGCTCCTTCGGGACACAGCAAAGGCAGTACTCAGAGGAAAATTTATTTCTCTGAGTGCATACACTAACCAACTGGAGAAAAAGCATCTCCAAAATTTAAGGAAGCACCTTAGTCTCCTTGAAAGAGAAAAACAAGCCAAACCTCAAGTCAATAGAGGAAAGCAAATAATTAAAATCAAATCAGAATTAAATGAATTAGAGAAAAAAAAAAACATCGATAAAATCAACAAAACAAAGAGTTGGTTCTTTGAAAAAAATCAACAAGATGGACAGACCCCTAGCAAACCTGACCAAAAAACGAAGGCAGCACACTCAAATAAACAAGATAAGAGATGAAACAGGTAACATCACCTCGGAAACAACCAAAATCCAGAACACAATAAGGGACTATTTTACAAACCTTTATGCCAACGAATTCGAGAACCTGGAAGAAATGGATGACTTCCTAGAAAAAAAAATGGTATCCCCAAACTCAACCATAAAGATTTAAACCTTCTAAACAGAGCCATATCCAGCATTGAAATTGAAACAGCAATAAGTGATCTCCCATCCAACAAAAGCCCAGGTCCAGACAGATTCACAGCAGAATTCTACAAGGCCTTCAAAACAGAACTCACACCAATATTTCTCAAACTCTTCAATGAAATTGAAAGAGAAAGTTCTCTATCAGACACAATCTATAAAGCCAGTATAACCTTCATCCCAGAACTAGGCTGGGACTCATCACAGAAAGAGAACTATAGACCGATTTCCCTGATGAACATAGGTGCAAAAATTCTCAACAAAATTCTGGCCAATCGACTTCAACAGGTCATCAAAAAATTCATACACCACGATCAAACTAGATTCATCCCAGGGATGCAAAGTTGGTGCAATATACTCAAGTCAATTAATCCACCACATCAACCTGAGAAAGGTAAAGAACCACATGGTTATATCACTGGAAGCAGAAAAAGCATTCTATAACATCCAGCACCCATTTATGCTAAAAGCCCTGGAAAAACTGGGATTCCAGGGCACATTCCTGAATATAATCAAGGCAGTTTCTGACAAACCAACAGCAAGCATAACTCTAAATGGTGAAAAACTAAAGCCATTTCATTTAAAACCAGGAACAAGACAGGGATGTTTGCTCTCTCCCCTTCTCTTCAACATAGTACTTGAATTCCTAGCCAGAGCACTCAGACAAAAAGAAAATATTAAGGGGATCCAAATAGGAAAAGATGAAGTTAAACTTCCTCTCTTTGCAGATGACCTGATTCTATACCTAAGGAACCCCATAGACTCTACCCCCAAGCTGATCCAAAACTTCAACAATGTTGAAGGATATAAAATAAACCCTCAAAAATCAACAGCCTTTCTCTATGCTAATGACCCAAAGACCGAGGCTGAAATCAAGAAAGCAACTCATTTTGCAATAGCCTCAGAAAAACATAAAATACCTAGGAATAACCTTAACCAAAGAAGTGAAAGACCTCTACGATGAGAACTTTAAAAACATGAAAAATGAAATTAAGGCAGAACTAAGGAAATGGAAAAACCTCCCATGCTCCTGGATTGGGAGGATTAACATAATCAAAATGGCAATATTGCCAAAGGCTATCTACAAATTCAATGTAATACCCATTAATATCCAACACCATTTTTTAATGAAATAGAGGAAGCAATCCAGAAATTCATATGGAACAATAAAAGACCTAGAATAGCAAAAAAAACTCCTAAGCAGAAAGAACAGTGCTGGAGGAATTACAATACCCAACTTCAAGCTGAATTATAAAGCTATAGTAATAAAAGAGCTTGGTATTGGCACCAGAACAGACCTGAAGACCATTGGAACAGAATTGAAGACCCAGAAATAAACCCACAGAACTATGCTTACTTAATCTTTGATAAAGGAACTAAAAAAAAAAAAAAGTAGGATGGAAGAAAGATAGCCTCTTTAACAAATGGTGCTGGCAAAACTGGTTCAACACATGCAACAAACTAAAACTAGATCCTTATAAATCACCCTGCAAAAAAATCAACTGCAAATGGATCAAAGACCTCAAAATCAAAACAGACACTCTGAAAACAATAAAGGAAGGAGTAGGAGAAACACTTGGGCTCCTTGGCACAGGACGGAACTTCCTTAACAAAGAACCAGAAAGGCTACAAATCTTAGAAAGGTTGGGCAAATGGGACTGCATCAAACTGCAGAACTTCTGCAGGGCAAAGGACATAGCTCGCAAGGTAAACAGAAAGCCCACAGATTGGGAAAAGATCTTTACCAGCCATACAATGGACAAAGGCCTCATATCTAAAATATATGCAGAACTAAAAAAAAATACATTCTTCCAAAACAAAACGGCAAAGAACCATTAGCCCCCTCCTCAAGTGGGCTGGAGACTTAAAAAGAGACTTCTCTGATGAGGAAATGAGAATGACCAAGAGACATATGAAAAAGTGCTCAACATCACTGGCCATAAAAGAAATGCAAATCAAAACAACATTGAGATTCCATCTCACCCCAGTAAGAATGTCATATATGAAGAAAACTAACAATAACAATTTTTGGAGGGGATGTGGCCAAAAGGGAACCCTACTTCATTGTTGGTGGGAATGTAAACTGGTTCAGCCACTCTGGCAAGCAGTATGCAGATTCCTCAGAAGGCTAAATATCGAACTCCCCTATGACCCAGCAGCCCACTTTTGAGTATCTATCCAAAAGACCACAAACAAAATCACAGTAATGCCAGCAGCACAAGAATTCATCGCAGCACAATTTGTCATAGCTAGAATCTGGAACCAACCCAGATGCCCCTCAGTAGACAAGTGAATCAGGAAAATGTGATACATATACACAATGGAATTTTATGCTTCTATCAGAAAGAATGACATTGCCCCATTTGTAAGGAAATGGAAGGACTTGGAAAAAGTTATACTAAGTGAAGTGAGCCAGACCCAAAGAAACATGGACTCTATGGTCTCCCTTATAGGGAATAATTAGCACAGGTTTAGGCAAGTCACAGCAGAGGATCACAGGAGCCCAATAGCTATACCCTTATGAACAGGTAAGATAATGCTAAGTGAAATGAACTCCATGTTATGGAAACGATTGTTCTATCACAGTTGTAACTACTTTCAACATGCCATATGTAACTGTGGCCTCTATTATTGATGATATTCCTGTATCACCTTCCTGTGGTTGTGCCTATACTATCTCTGTATCTTATCTGAGTATATTGGAAACTGTGTATACTGGTATTAGAACTAGGAAATTGAAAGGGAATAACAAAATCGAGAGACACAGGGTAAAAAAAGACAAACAACTACAAAAGCAATACTTGCAAAACTGTTTGGTGTAAATGAACTGAACAACTCATGGGTGGGGAAGGGAAAGTGGGAGGAGGGAGAGGGGAATGAGGGAGGAGGTAACAAACAGTACAAGAAATGTACCCAAAGCCTAACGTATGAAACTGTAACCTCTCTGTACATCAGTTTGATATTAAAAACTTAAATAAATAAAATAAAAAAAATAAAGTCCCATGCATCAAACTGCAGAGCTTCTGCACAGCAAAGGACATAGCTTGCAAGATAAACAGAACGCCCACAGACTTGGAGAAGATCTTTACCGGCCGTTCAACGGACAAAGGCCTCATATCTAAAATATATGCAGAACTAAAAAAATTAACTTCTTCCAAAACAAAACCGCAAAAAACCAATAGCCCCGTCATCAAGTGGGCTAAAGACTTACAAAGAGACTTCTCTAATGAGGAAATGAGAATGGCCAAGAGATACATGAAAAAGTGCTCTACGTCACTGGCCATAAAAGAAATGCAACTCAAAACAACATTGAGATTCCATCTCACCCCAGTAAGAATGTCATATATGAAGAAAACTAATAATGACAAATGTTGGAGGGGATGTGGCCAAAAGGGAACCCTACTTCATTGTTGGTGGGAATGTACAGTGGCTCAGCCACTCTGGCAAGCAGTATGGAGATTCCTCAGAAGGCTAAATATAGAAATCCCCTATGACCCAGCAGACCCACTTTTGGGGATCTATCCAAAAGACCACAAACAAAATCACAGTAATGCCAGCAGCACAAGAATTCATCGCAGCACAATTTGTCATAGCTAGAATCTGGAACCAACCCAGATGCCCCTCAGTGGACGAATGGATCAGGAAAATGTGTTACATATACACAATGGAATTTTATGTCTCTATTAGAAAGAATGACATTGCCCCATTTGTAAGGAAATGGAAGGACTTGAAAAAAATTATACTAAGTGAAGTGAGCCAGACCCAAAGAAACATGTACTCTATAGTCTCCCTTATTGGGAATAATTAGTACAGGTTTAGGCAAGTCATAGCAGAGCATCACAAGAGCCCAATAGCTATACCCTTATGAACACGTAAGATGATGCTAAGTGAAATGAACTCCATGTTATGGAAACGATTGTTATATCATAGTTGTGACTACTTTCAACGTCCCATGTGTATCTCTAGCTTCTATTATCGATAATGTTCTTGTATCACCTTCCTGTGGTTGTACCTACACTATCTCTGTAATCTTATCTGAGTATATTGGAAACTGTGTATAGTAGTATTAGAAGTAGGAAATTGAAAGGGAATACCAAAATTGAGAGACACAGGGTAAAAAAGTCAAAAGATTACAAAAGCAATACTTGAAAAACTGTTTAGTGTAAATCTACTGAACAACTCATGTTGGGAGAGGGAAAGGGGGTGGGAGAGGAGGGAATGAGGGAGGAGGTAACAAACAGTACAAGAAATGTATCCAATGCCTAATGTATGAAACTGTAACCTCTCTGTACATCAGTTTGATAATAAAAATTTGAAAAAAAATAAAGTCTCATGTCTCCCATACAGTGCTTTACTATTAATATCTAAAATCTCAAAATGGTGCTGTGCTGTTCCACAAATTTTAACTTCGTCTTTTGAGTGGGAGAGCTCAAAAGATTATACTGATAGTCAAACGGAGACTTTGTTTCTAGCTCTGTATGGAAATTGGAGGATCAGAGAGCATATCCATCAGCCCAAAAGATAGTTGTGTATTTGGAATTCAGGTGACAAGTTATGGAGCAGATCAGGCTTCTAAATCTTTGTTGAGAAAATTTGGTATATGTAGCTTATAAAGCCTTATACTACAAGAATTTGTTCTCTCTTCCACTGTGTTGTAAAGTTTCCCTTGGGTTTTGTAATTTTATAGAAATACATTAAAAATAATTACATATATAATAAGGTTACAAATATAATTTTACTCTTTATTGCTAGAATTATTAATTAAATAACTCCTAGTGTATTTCTCCTTATTTTTGGATTCTGTTCTATGAGTAGTGCATGTGAACATAGAAATGTACGAATTTCATGGACCCTCTGAAACCCATTCATGGTCCAAATGGAGCTAAATTTCTAAGTTTAAAACCATTCTTGTAGAAAATATGGAGATGGATCTGTTTATATAGATTAATATCACATCCTAAATAGTGCCTCAGATGTAGTAAAGTAAGTGCTTTATGAAACTTTTTTTGTTACACTGATGTACAGAGAGGTTACACTTTCATATTTTAGGCATTGGATATATTTCTTGTACTGTTTGTTACCTCCTCCCTCCTTCCCCCCTCTCCCTTCCCCCTTTACCTTTCCCCTCCATGAGTTGTTCAGTTGGTTTACACCAAACAGTTTTGCAAGTATTGCTTTTGTAGTCGTTTGTCTTTTTATCCTGTGTCTCTCGATTTTGGTATTCCCTTTCACTTTCCTAGTTATGATACCAGTATACACGGTTTCCAATGTACTCAGATAAGATACAGTGATAGGGCAGGTACAACCACAGGAAGGGGATACAAGAGGATCATCAACAATAGAAGCTACTGTTTCACATGGCATGTTGAAAGTAATTACAACAGTGATATAACAGTCATTTCCATAACATGGAGTTCATTTCACTTAGCATCTTCTTATGTGTTCATAAGGGCATAGCTATTGGGCTCTTGTGATCCTCTGATGTGACTAGCCTTAACCTGTGCTAATTATTCCCTATGAGGGAGACCATAGAATCCATGTTTCTTCGGGTCTGGGTCACTTCACTTAGTATAATTTTTTCCAAGTCCTTCCATTTCCTTATGAATGGGGCAATGTCATTCTTTCTGATATAGGCATAAAATTCCATTGTGTGTATCTTTATGAAACTTTTTGAGGGAAACAACTTTTGTTTTATTTTTCTGCCCTGAAATTACATTTCCCGAAGCATACAGAAAGCCAATTAGACTTTCTGTCCTCCTTTTCCACATTGCTGACTTGCATTGCTCACCTTCAAAGAACAACAGTCTTGAGAAGGAGGCTCGAATTTCAACATTCTATGAATCTAATCATTTAAAGACTGTAGAAAGTTAGATTAGACTCTTCTCCTTTGTCTTTTATTTGGAACATGGGATTAGCTAACAAAGGGACTAAATAAGCTTACATGGTTTTATAAAGGAGATAGTTTGTCTTAGTTTTTTCTCCTCTCTCTCTCTCTCTCTCTCTTCATTCTTTGCCTGTCATCTTCTTTCTCTTCCTCCACACAAAAGTTCTTAGCTATTACAAAAATTCTGTATAATAATAATGAAACTATTTGTCCATAACAAGTAAATAAATGCTTAGTAATTCAAATAAAACAAGCACAATCATCTGAGTTTTGTAATTCAGTCTCATTTCAGATATTACTTCCAAATATTCTTTACTGCTCAAATTTGGAAGTTAACTTCCTTTTCTAACTTGTCACTAGCTCTAAATCAGATGGAAACCTATGCTTGAAAATGAGAAGAATAAGATTTATACATGTCAGTTAATCTGATTAAAACACATGCACACACATATATACAAATTCACCTCTATATTTGAAGAGTTAGCCAAATAATAATGTTCATACATGGTTGATTCTAATATTGTCATTAATCGAGGAAACAGTCAACTTAGACAGGAGAATAGAACATTTGCTTATTTGTGGTAAAACTTTGACATATTATTTAGAGCCTCTTACACTGTATGTATGGCAAAGATTTAATTTTTTGCAAATTCACATACAAACTGAATCTTTTAAGGTTTATAGCAAAGAAGATATGAAATGTCAAATATATACAAAGTAGAAAGAACAATATGATCTTGTGATCAATTTTCAATTTTCTGTTTTGATGTCACTGGAGTTACAGAGAAAACAATAGCCAGTTATTGCCTTATTTCTTGCCTTTCCCCCATTTTACAAGAATTAAAGCTGAGAAATGTTTAAATTATATAAAATTATTAGATGCTTATTAAGAAAAAGGCAGAAAAGCTATTAAAAGCATTTACAATATTTAAAAGCCATGTCAATTTCCATGAGATCCAAATCACCTTTGAGTAATATATCATTTCGTATACCTCTCTGTAGAAAGTTCTAAAGGGCATAGAGTAAAAATGTTACCACACTATATTTATATTGAAGTTAAATTCACATAAAAAAACTGAAGTAAAACTGACATCATTATTAATTTGAGAAACACTCTGTTCTTAAAACCCCTTAAAAACATCCACTAAAAATTATGTTTCTACTTTTAATTGTATCTAACTATTTTAATTTTCATTTCAAACCATAATTCTAATACTTCAGTGTTTAAATGAATTCACTATTTACTATTCACTACTTTCCCTGCCTTCTTCATTTCTTAGATTTTATTATCCTTCATCTATTGTGTGGCTGATATTCATTCTACTGAATAATACTTTGGTCCTTAAGTTGTTATTGAACTAAGTTAAAGGAAAATGTCTTAGGCTGTCACTGGAAGACATCTTGGCCAATGTTAACTACTGGGTTATATTTGTGACACATTATAGATACTAGTCACTTTCTTCAGCAATTGAATATTGTCTTAAAGAAACTACAGCCAAGTCAGTACAATACTTGCCTCTCATCATGTGCTCATTTTTCTTAGTTTGAGATGGTAAAACCAAAATACCCCATTCTAAGTGCTTTAAATAACAGAAATTTGCCTCACATAATTCTAGCTCCTTGGCAGTTAAGATAAAATACTCATAGTGTCTGTCTGGTTAAATTATTTTGCCTGGTTTGCACAAGGTCTTTTTCTTGTGTCCTCACATGGGGACACAAGAGAAACTAATTCAATTCATGAAAGGTGTAGAGTTTCAACCTAATTACTTCCTGAGGCCCCCATCAACTAATACCATGACAGTGAGTAGCTGTCAGATTTTTAGTGAACACATTGTTGCAATCAGTAACTTTTACAAAATGTTACATTGTTGCAATCAGTAACTTCAACAAAATGTGTCAGATAATTGAATTTTCCAAGACTGAATGTTTCGTTTTAATTTGCTTGTTTTAGTTTCTCATTTCTATAGTGTGTCTACCAGTGATGTTGTTTAATTTGTTCCATTTGTTCTTCAATAAAAACTTATGGATGTACTAGATCAGTAGATCTTCTTTCATATAGTCTCCAATGTTCAAAAATTCATTTCCATGTTATTGATATTACCCCTGATAATGGCTCCCATCATTATTATGGTTTAATTTTCTCTTATATTTCCTCCATGAATCATACTAGTTCAAATAATAAATTTGACTTTGAATTCTTCTGTCAATCGTACTCCTTTCCTGGAGAGACCATGCTGTCTGCAATTTCCTTGACACTTTAAATAATTTGACTATTTTTATGATATAAGCAGTTATGCTGTTTGGAGGGTGGACATGTATTTAGAGATTTGAAAACTTCTTTGTTTATTGGAAGTAGAAAGTGTTTTATATTTACTTTAAAAGAATTTGGACTTAGTAAAAATAATCCATTCACTGTGAGAGGAGAATACTGTTTGAAAGGGGTTTACTCAACCATTTCATATAAAGCCTGATAGAACCATAGAGAAGATATGGAATTAAATTGGATGCCCTTTAGTAGACGAATGGATCAAGAACATGCGGTATAGATACACAGTGGAATTCTACGCTTCCATCAGAAAGAATGACAGTGCCCCATTCATAATAAAATGGAAAGCCTTGGAAAAAATATATTAAACAAAGTAAGCCAGACCCAAAGAAATATAGGCTGATGGTCTCCCTCATTTGTAATAGCTAGAATATGTCTGGGATATTCTTAGCAGAGAATCACAATAACCCAATAACAATGCTCATATGGCTATTATAAAATGATGCTTATTTATATAAACTCCAGGAAATAGAAACGAGTTTTTCTTTTCTTTGCCAGTCCTGGGGCTTGGAAAACAGGGCATGAGCACTGTCCCTGGCTTCTTTTTGTGCAAAGCTAGCACTCTACCTCTTAAGCCACAGCGCCACTTCTGGCTTTTTCTATACATGTGGTGCTGAGGAATGGTACCCAGGGCTTCATGTAGGTGAGGCAAGCACTCTACCACTAGGCCATATTTCCAGCCTCAACAAGAGGATTTTTAGTGTGCTCTTTGCAGTTATTTCTTTTTTCTTACTCCCCCTGCGCCTCCCCCTTGGTTTATTCCCTGGTGTCAGTGTTTTGGGGTTTGGGGGGTTTTTGGGTTTTTTGCTGGTGTGTGTGTGTGTGTGTGTGTGTGTGTGTGTGTGTGTGTGTGTGTGTGTGTGTACCAGGGCTTGAACTCAAGTCCTCATGTTCTACCTAGCTTTCCTGCTCATAGCTGGAACTCTACCACTTGAGTCATGTCACCAGTGTGGCTTTTGGCTGGGTAATTGAAGACAGAATCTTACAGACAGAATCAGTGTTTTTGACTTCAGTGCATGTAAGTTTCTCTCATTTGGGGAAGGAACAGGAATCACAGAAACAGTGAATCACAGAAACGGTGGGACAAAGGAGGGAACAAATGTAACAGTGACACTCACTAGACACTATGTTGGAAACGAACTTTACAACTTCTGGGGGAAGAGAGTTGGAGCAGAGTGAGTGGAAGTGGGAGAAAATGAGGGAAGGGGTAACACTGTTCACAAAGAAATCTGCTGAATACCTAGTTATTTAAATGCAACCCTTCTGTATGTTGCCTTTACAATAATAGTAATAAAAGCCTCACCGAGTCTGGGACTATGGACTAGAGGTACTGTGCTTGCCTCACATACATGAAGCCCTGGGTTTGATTCCTCAGCACCACATATATAGAAAATTCCAGAAGTGATGCTGTGGCTCAAGTGGTAGAGTGCTGGCCTTGAGGGAAAAAAAAGATGCCAGGAGCAGTGCTCAGACCTTGAGTTCAAGCCAAAAAAAAAAAAACTGGCAAAAAAATCCAAAGTGTGTTGTGTTATTTTGTGGCTAGAAGACTACATAGACTGCTACCCAGGGAAAGTGACTGCTTTTCCCTGAGAATGGTCAATTCTTAGGAGAGAGAGTTTACAACCAAGAACACGGGATTACTTTTCTATGTCTTCCAAATGCCTTATTTCAGGAAGTTTGAAATAGGAAGACATAAGCCAATGATCTGGCACTAGAAGTAAATCTGTGGATAAAGTCTTTTCCTTGCTCAAATAAGGAGAGAAACGTGGCATGCTAGTGGGAGCAGCTTGCCTGTGTATCCTGAACTAGCTCTATGTTCTTTTCCCTTTGGATAAAATAAACGTCTGTTGTACACAGGATTGAGATATAAGCAATACACTTTGGAGGTTCTCTTTCTACTTAATTTTAAAAATCAGCTAAAACTATAGCTAAAGCTTTTGCCAGAGGGTTGCATAGTAATGGGAATAAAGTTTACTGGAAACCTTGACTGGATCATAACTATCTCAATGTTTAGAATCTCAACAATAAAAACTAATTATTGAAATAATACATTAACTATTTTCAGTACCTTATGCTGTATCTATAAGTAATAGGTGATATTAAAAATACCAAATTATATGACTAATGTCTCTGTCAGATACTATGCTAAACACTGGATAATATTCATCACATTTAATTTTGAAACAAAAATCTACTGTGGTTCAGAAGTGTAAAAACTAATTTCTAAGGCTCAGAAACATATATCCCAAAGTACACTGCTGTTGATTTAATGGAGTGAAGATTGAACTCAGGATATGTCACCACAGATTAAGCTGGTTGAACAACTGTGAAAAGAAAGAAAAGAAGTAAAGGAAGAAAAGAAAGGAACGAAAAGAAGTTAAGATGAAACCAAGTTATATAAGCAAATATGGTACGGTATTATACCATTGTGCTACAAAAAAAAAAGTGAATGGTAATCTTTTAAACTGTTGGGGTTTTTTTTGTTTTTGTTTTTTGTCTTTTCATTTCTTTTCACACTTGGGATGGTGTACTTGCTAGGTAAGTGCTTTGCCACTGAGCTACATCCCAGCCCTAATGACAGCTATTAATATGTCAGTTACACCTCAATAAAGCTGTACGTCATTCACTCCATGCTTATACAAATATTTTTATGAAAGGAAAGAACATGGTGGTGAGAGATGCAGGAAAGAAGAGCAGAGATGAAACTTATTATAAAGACAAATGTGAACTCATCGCATGAGTTTTGGCTACCACATCACATCTGCTCACCAATGGCAGGTTGGTTGTGGTTTCCAATTGCCCAGTGTTGTGTGTATGTTGTGCCACGTGCCAGAGCTTCCACAGTAAATTAATGCTTGCTTCTTGCTGGCCACATATGGAAGTTTCAGTTTGTATCATGTTTGTAGCTCAGTGGCAAAGCACTTACCTATTAAGTGCACCATCCCCAGTGCCAGAAGAAATGAAAAGACAAAAAAGAGAAAAGTTTGAAAAAGGCAGTTATTTAGTGCATCTTTGGAATGAATTTATGCATATGCATATTCTAATTTCATTCAATACAGCCCAGCTCACGAATGTATAGATCACCTCTCAACATTACCTCATAGCCTATTTGATCTACCCTCTCATCAAAAAGCTGAAGTCCAAAATGCAGTGTGGTTAAATACAGGCATATTGTTGTATGGGAGATTTCCAGGAACTTATTCATCTCACAGACATTTCCACCAATTGGAATATGAGCCATCTCTCCCTCCTATCAGCCACTAGCAAGCACCATTCTGCTCCTTGCATACATGATGTCACCTATAAAACATTAAGTACTATGTATATTATTGCAATGGTTTATTACTCTGCTTTCATACATGATAAATTCCTGCCATAAATGATTATATGAATGGACTTGTGGACATTAGCTAAGTGAGATAAGTATGTTCTTGTCAGAAGTATTTTCAGTCAATTTCTTGGGCATCTGGAGAAAAGTCTCACCATGGGAAAAATATTACAAATCAAAAGACTCCTTAGTCCCTTTCTTGGCCACTTTTATTTTTTATCTCTAAATTGAGATACACATATACACTGTATATTTATGAATAATACTGGGATGTCTAGATAAGCATAAAGCAAGATTACTTGATGTTCTGTGTCTATCTTTGTTGTTAGTATGACTTAGAAAGAGAGAATCTGCCTGGCTCTGATAGCTTGGGCCTGTAATCCTAGCTACTCAGGGGGCTGAGATCTGAGGATCACAGTTCAAAGACACCCAGGGCCCAATAGTCTTTGAGACTCTAATAAATCACTCAAGAAAAACTGGAAGTAGTGCTGGGGTTCAAGTGGTAGAGCACTAGCCTTGAGTAAAAGAAGCTTAGGATTTAAGAACAGTGCCCAGGCCCCGAGTTCAAGCCCCAAGTATATATAAAAAAAGAATAAGAGCGAAAGAAGAGAGAGAGAGAGAGAGAGAGAGAGAGAGAGAGAGAGAGAGAGAGAGAGAGAATCTTCCCATTATCTGAACAGTGAGAGCTCAGTGATTCAAAGAAATGTACTATAGTCCTGTTTTTGTTTTTTTTTTTCTGAATAGCTAAGAGATGTGATCTGCCTTACTCTCATTTGGGGACAGTTGCCCCAGACCCACTTTTTACTGAGTCCAAATATTTCTTAAATAAAATCAAATTACAGGTACAAACTCTAAGGTAGTGGAGTCAGTATATACACCACAAAAGTAAGGAATTTCTGAGTTTCCAGTCCTCTTTGTCATGTGACTGGCATGATCCTGGCACTGCCCAGACCTTGCTCATTGTGATATCCAAATTCAAGTCTGCTTCTAGCCTTATTCTATTAGATCTGTTCCCATAGGATGTCATGCGAATAACAAGGCCTTGGATAGTACATTGATATCATCAGTAGAAGTGTTTTCACTTCTGGATTCTACATATTATTTTTCAATTGCTTTGAATCTTTTCCAACAATTAAATTTATTTCTCTCTCATTTATGTGTTTCTCCTCAGTGACATAGCCTCATATGACTATCATAATGCCACATTGTCATTGTCATACATTCTTACTTTCTCCTTCCCTTTCCTTCCTTTCCCTTCCCTTTCTGTTCTTTCTTCCCCCCCCCTTTTTTTGAGACAGAGAGAAACTCTTTCTCTCCCCTCTCTCTATATACATTATATATATAACCACATATTTAGCATGTATTGTCCTATATAAGCACATTTTTGCATTTGTATTCAGCATGTTTAAGATAGTTTGCTTGATAATCACATCCAAAGAGGCTTCAGTACAGCACGTGATTAATCAATGAAATATGTACTACCATTATTAATTAGTATTATCATTATATCTCAGTTGTACTATGGCTACACACGGAGCTCTTCATCCAAGGTTCAAAGTCTTCTTTCTCTTTACCATATTTTCTTCTTGTCCCAGATACTAGTGACAACTACACAACTGGTAATTAATTCTCAGAGGCATTCAAGCTGAGAAGTAAAAATAAGAGATATGACTGTGACTCCCCAAAATAAACATTTTATATTTAAAAATATATGCTAGTATAGCTTATTGAAAGAGAAAGAAATTAAGGATTAAAAAACTGATATCTGAAAGGTACTTAACGAGAGATCTACAAAGTCTTTAGTCAACCAATACACCTAGTCATAAATCACTTAGAAATATTGTACAGTCACAAAGCTAAATATATGTAATTATTTTGAATTTAATTTTTGTGAAAATCAGAGGTAGCAACTACCCATGCATTGACAATAACAACATAAACTATGTTTAAAGGTAGGTGTAGCCATTGACTATTAAGAAGTTCATATGAGTTAATATGGATCTTTTTAAAAACAAGTTATAAGCCTTACGTGAATATATAACCCAATTTTATATGTCATTCTTTTTACCCAGGAAAGTGTTTGTGATTTTTATATTCAAGAAGGAAAATGATTTTTTATAAATGTGAGACATTCTTAAAATTAATTTTAGGCTTGATGAATAGATCACTTCTTCACCTATTTATGTATTGTATCAATTCAGATGGCATCTCTCTGTGTGTATATGGAGTGTGTGTGTGTGTGTGTGTGTGTGTGTGTGTGTGTGTTCTAGTCTTGGTTCTTAAACTTAGAGCCTAGGTACTGTCCCTGAGCTCTTGTGCACAAAGCTAGTGCTCTATGACTTGAGCCAAGCTCCATTTCTGGCTTTTTTCATAGTTAATTGGAGATAAGAGTCTCACAGACTTTCCTCTCTGGGCTGGCTTTGAACCATGATCCCCAGATCTCAGCCTCCTGTGTAGTTAGGATTCCAAGCATGAGCCACTGGTGACTGGCTCAGAGGATATCTTTATCAAAGATTAGTAGTGGTGTAGTCAGGAGGGGAAAACTGGGAGAAAATGGAGGGAGAGGAGACACTGTTTATAAAGAAATATACTCATGACCTGACTTATGTAACTGTAACCCCTCTGTATATTCCATTTACAATAAAATAAAATGAAATAAAAATGTAGTAGTGGCTCTCCTAGGGAAGTAGGAGATTGGCATGAGAAGTATGTAGGTATTACCTTTATTCTTTTAAACCCTAGCTATCAAATAATTTAATTACAAAGTGATACTACAGGCAAAGAAAATTATTTTGAACAGAGCAATATTATACAAGCTATCTATGCTACCTAGGTCTCAAGTCATCTATTTTATCTGTTTTCACACATCATGCATAATAAGCATGCATAATAAGACAAATACACAAATTATCAGAGAGATGTTGCTAGGCTGCAATTTGAATCCTAATTGAACATACACACATGACAACTTACAGGAGAAATGATGTATTTGAGTTTTCGTAGTTGCCTCCCATATGGTAGATGGAAATGTGTGGGGCATGTCAGATAATCAGATTTAGGGTGGCAGTGACTTAGTCTCCAGCTTTGTTTGGCCTCTGAAGAAGTGATATTATCCATATCAGTTGAAACCCATCAACACGGTTTAACAACCCCATGTTAAGCCATTTCCATAAAGAGCAGCTGTTTCGTCCAATCTGTTTATTTCATGCAGTCCCTAAGTATGTGTTTGTATACACATTGGTGTCTGTGCTTTGACATAACTTAAAATGGACGAAGGTGCTTTTAAAATATATATATATATATAATAAATATTTCTCTAAGATATTTTAAGACTTGTTATCTTGGACATGATTTAAACTGTACAAACTTACTGCTTTCAGTGGCTTCATGCAATAAAACCCACCTGTTATTTTTGGCTGCTTTATTTAGACCATCTGCTTCACAAAGAATGAAAAACTCAACAGTGGATGGAGAATTATCTACTCCTCATGTGTCAATAATTTATTTATTCTCTCTACTCAAGCCTTGAGGTCACTGTAAAACTGTTTATCTATTCGTTTGCCAACACAGGGAAAAGCCAATATTTGGTGTTTGGCTTTATGAAAAACCATCAAAGGGAACTGCATATTTCATTCATTCATAGTTTCCTACACCCACTAATGTTTAGAACAGTTTTCCAGTTGCATCTCAAGACCCAGCTTCACTTTTGCATCTGTGGTACACTGGGTATCTGTTGAGTGAGGTATTCTTTTGGTGATGACAGGCAAGAAGTCATTCCCATTCTATGTAATTGCATGAGCATCACATGATATCATCCCCAATTTAAGATGTAACCCTGATTAGAGATTAGAAGTAAAAAGGCCAGCCCCGTTGGTAAGCAACTACTTTACATTTTTTGGCATCTCGGATAGTTTATTTTTGTATTAAAGAACACAGATTAATGAAAACGAGCCAAATTAGAGACACAGGGTAAAAAAAGAGAAATAACTACAAAAGCAATACTTGCAAAACTGTTTGGTGTAAGTGATCTGAACACCTGGGGGGAGGAGAGAAAGGGGGGGAGGGAGGGGAGCATGAGGGACAAGGTAACAAACAGTACAAGAAATGTATCCAATGCCCAACGTATGATACTGTAACCTCTCTGTACATCAGTTTGATAATAAAAATTTGAGAAAAAAAAAAGAGTAGATATGCAAGAAAGCAAAGAAACCAGACCCAGAATGAGAAAGGCAAAGAAAAATCCATATTCCTATTCCTAGTGTTACTACTTTGAGTTGTAAGCCCTTATCCTAAAGTATTTGCAGTAGATACTGGAGATGATCTCTTACATTAACTTTGCTAGTTTACCTGATGACATTACATTGATCTTTCCGGAATTCACTCTTGTATATTTTATGGTCTCTAGTAACTACTACTAATATTTTATTTAAAAGTCTCAACACTATAGTTCTATGCAGAGTACCTACCTGCCTTTGTAGCCACTACACTTAAAATTGACTTTAATTACTGTAAAATAGGAGCTAATAATTTTGAGTGCCTACAAAACTGTAAATATTTGATGGGACTTTTATGTGGTCAATTCAGTTGTAAATAACTTCATCTTTATTTTATATTTGAGAAAACGTAGGTACAAATAATTTAGTAAGTTTCCCTAGGTAACTGCTCATCAAAAGCAAGCTGGGATTGAGGTGCCAGACTTTGAAGTTAGGCCCCACCACGTGAACCCCATTTTAGAATCGAACCCTGAGCCAATCAGATTTGTACCTGTGTTCTAATCTTGCTTGCACAGCTGATTGTTGTAACCTTGTTCTTTGCCTTTATAAGCCCTGTGTAATCACAGCTCGGGGCTTCCTCCTAACCTCCGCTGTGTCGGTGGGTAGGACGAGGCCCGAGTTGGCAGCTCGTTAAATAAAGCCTTGCCTTGCTTTTGCATTTCGGAGTGTCTGAATCTCGGTGGTCTTCTTGGGGGTGGTCTTGCAACTTGGCACAACATTTGGGGGCTCGTCCGGGATAGCCCCAGAGACCCCGAGATCCCAGACTCCGAAGGTAAGAAAACAGCGCTGTTCATTTGTCTTGTCCTGTAATTTGTTTGTCTGTTTGTCTGTTTTGCTTTTGCTTATACTTGTAGGGCGCGAGTCAGTTTGGTTTTTGGCCGGAACTGACCAGGAGGGCCTCCTAAACGAGACTCAACCCGCCCACCTTGTACTTGGGTCTGCTCCTTCTGCTTATCTGGCAGGAGGTTGTGGGCCAACTTGAGTCCACTCCTCCTGTACCCTGGCAGGAGGTTGTGGGCCAACTTGGGAGATCTCCAACTCGTAACTCGGGTCCACTCCTTCTGCACCCTTGCAGGAGGTTGTGGGCCAACTCGGGTCCACTCCTTCTGCACCATTGCAGGAGGTTGTGGGCCAACTCGGGTCCACTCCTTCTTGCAGGAGGTTGTGGGCCAACTCGGGTCCACTCCTTCTTGCAGGAGGTTGTGGGCCAACTCGGGTCCATTCCTTCTGCACCCTTGTAGGAGGTTGTGGGCTAGCTTGGGAGATCTCCAACTCGTAGCTTTTCTTAGGCCTGTGTGTTTTCCTCCTTTTGTATTAATTGTTTGTTTTTTGTAGCCTTTTGGACTGAACATCTGATCAGAGCTATGGATAACGTTCTATCTCGAGGACTTCCATCTAGCCCCCTAGACTTGATCCTAGCTCACTGGAGGGAGGTTAAGGAGATAGCTCATTTTTGTGAGTTTCTTTCTTGCACTGTGCCTGACTGACCAACGGATGATGGGGAACGTTCCTTCCACTCCCCTGGACTTGAAAATGTACGGCCAATGCTTATTCAGCGCGCTTTAAGATCTTTTGAAAATATATGTGTGTGTGCATGTGTGAGTGTGAACATGTTCGAGACTGCAGTATGATGCAAAACTAAGTTTAAATTCAAAGGTCTTCATGCCATGCAGTAACTGGGACTGAAGAAAAAAAAAAAAAAAAAAGAGGCTCTTTTGAAACAAGCAGCCCGTAAGCAAAGGGCGGCACCTGGTTTCAGATTGCCTGTGAGCTTCAGTTTTTCCGATGCAGATAAAAGCTAAAGTGTTGTGTTAGTGTTAGAAAGGCTTTGGAAATCAAGAATACATTTCTAGATAAGAAATTTGGAAGTAAAATTGTCCTAAATAATTATTGCAAAGTGAGAAAAGGAGAATTATGGCTACCAAAATGTTTAATTGCCATTCCAGCTTCTTTGTAGGTTTTTTGTAACAGTTTCCAGCAGGCCCACAGAGAAGCACAGGTGATTCCTACAAGTTTGTCAAGATCTAATACTGACCCTTAATAAGTTCCAGGTAAGAGAGCATGCTTAAAAACTACTTCTGTGTGGACCACCTTGTTGCTTATAATTGGAGTAAAGTGGCCCCTTATAAGACTCATTGATCTGAATCTGCGGTTCGAAGCCAGCCCGGGCAAAGAAAGGTCCCTGTGAGAGACTTGTCTCTAATCAGCCAGCAGAGTGCTGGGAACAGAGTGGTGTGGAGCTCAAAAGTGGTACGGTGCTAGTCTTGAGCTGGAGAGCTGAGGGACAGCACTCAGGCCCTGAGTCCAAGTCGAAAGTCACTCCTCCTGGGACAAAAGTGATGGAGCATCCAGAGGCAGTAAGCCACTGCTTGGATGGCAGAGATGGTGTCAGATCCTAGAGTCACTACTGTTGGCCTTTCAAAAATTAAAGCCGGGAAGTCCTAGAAGAATAGTTCATAAGCATGCCTTTCCAATGCCCATGTCTCTACTGGGCAGGAATTTGCCAGTCATATGTGATAGTGGTTGGTAGGGGTAAGTTTGTCAAATGAGAGGATAGATTATAATCTCACCCCCCGCATTTACTCAACGCCCTGACTGGCAGTAAGAATTTTAAGCTGATACATCTGTTTAGGAAAGAAAGCTTGTAGACCTGAGATTGTGTCCTTATTGAGATCTGTTAAAGGCCTGCAAAGGTATATTGTTAAAAATTGCAAGATCTGTCAGCTTACCAATGCCCCCAATCAACAGATTACTAAAGGAGCTCGCCTCTGTGGGAATAGGCCAGGCGTGTATTGGGAAGTAGATTTCACAGAAATTACAAATATTTGCTAGTTTTTGTAGACACCTTTTCAGGATGGGTTGAAGTCTATCCAACAAAGCATGAGACTGCGAATGTAGTGGCTAAGAAGATCCTGAAAGAAATCCTACCCAGGAGACTAAACTCCTTAGAACCACGGTGGAAGGGACCCTAGACGGCATCGCCACTTGGGTTCATTGCTTCCACGCCAGGCCAGCTGACCCCTTTGCCCTGGATGACAACTACCGTGATGGAACATGGGAGGTCTCCAAGCACCCAACTCAGCCGCTTTGCCTTCGCCTCAAGACTGAGACTAAGGTTATAGGTTCCTGGCTAGGTAAGGTCTACGCCCCTGAGTCAGCCTGAAGAAGTTACAGAAGATGGATGATCTTCACCCATCAGCCCCCCTTTAAAACCGAGGGACCAGAGTTATTTTCGGATACTACTTTTGGCCCTACTGGCCCATGCCTTACCTCTACATGCAAGCCATTGAAATGGACAGAATGGAGCCATGATTGGCTCCCAAGGTACCAAAAAGAAAAAGGGGGAAATGAGGTGCCAGACTTTGAAGTTAGGCCCCACCACGTGAACCCCATTTTAGAATCGAACCCTGAGCCAATCAGATTTGTACCTGTGTTCTAATCTTGCTTGCACAGCTGATTGTTGTAACCTTGTTCTTTGCCTTTATAAGCCCTGTGTAATCACAGCTCGGGGCTTCCTCCTAACCTCCGCTGTGTCGGTGGGTAGGACGAGGCCCGAGTTGGCAGCTCGTTAAATAAAGCCTTGCCTTGCTTTTGCATTTCGGAGTGTCTGAATCTCGGTGGTCTTCTTGGGGGTGGTCTTGCAACTTGGCACAACAGGATTCGTCCCCACAAACTCTACAGCTCATAGTTTTTACAGCACTTTATGCAAGTTTCGTACATAACACTATTCACATCATTGACTAACTGCCCTTCCTAAGCGCATGAGGAGATGGTCCATGTACTGCTAATCTAATGTTTCTCTGTTTATCTCTTCTCTGCTCCTTTACCATAACCTCATTCATGTAAGGCCTCATTAACCTCACTTTTGATCACTTCAGTTATGTCCCTCCTCGTTCTTCATGCCTTACTCATTCCAAAGTGAGATATATGATTAATTGCTTTGAGGCTCTCTTTTCCTATCATCATTTCATGACCAAAGAATCTATAGTATCATCAATTGATACATCCATCAAATTAAACTATGAATTTGGGGATTTTATTCTACTTTCTCCTAACTACTTCTCCAAAATGACTATTACTTTACTAGTTCATTCTTTTTGTAACATTATTTTATTAGATCTTTTATTCACACTATACCTTGCTACTTCTTTCTGACTCAGAAATCCTTTCCTCTCCTTTTTTGGCCAATCCATCCTTTCCCTGGTTCAACATTCCTCTGTGAATTCATTTCCTCCAAGAAAGCCAACTTGCCTGTCTACAGCCTACAAGCATCTGCTCTTCTCTGAGCTCTGTAGCACTTGCTGTGTGTGCCATGTTGTACATATTGCTTTAAATTTGCCTTTCATCATTCAAGGCTCGGAGTGTTAGACAGTAAACTTTTGAGGACAGATGTCTCTGTGCTACTTTTTGGAGCTTGGCGTGTAAGCTTGGCACATTGAACACACTCAGTACACTGTGGCTGACAGGCTGTATACTTGTAAGTGGGAATCATCTGCTTCACAGTCCTCATCGCTCCCATGGAAACTTGAAGAAGTATATGTTCATCTCACATGTGATGGGTCTCCTCACCTTTGGTCACAGGAAACCACAACATTATTTAACTCTAATGGTCCATACCAAACACAATCTCTCATGAGAAAGTAGAACTGGAATTACATGCCTTGACTATGGTAACTTGGAAATTTTAATACCTATTTTTTAAGATAATTTTTTCTAGTTATTGTCAAAGTGATGTACAGAAAGGTTACAGTTTCATATATTAGGCCTTGGGTACATTTCTTGTACTGTTTGTTACCTTCTCCCTCATTCCTCCCTCTCCCTTTCCCTCTCCCCCCATGAGTTGTTCAGTTGGTTTACACCAAATGGTTTTGCAAGTATTGCTTTTGGAGTCGTTTGTCTTTTATCCTTTGTCTCTGGATTTTGATATTCCTTTGACTTCCATAGTTCTGGTACCAGTATATTTAATACCTACTTTTGAAAGAAGATGTGGAGAGAAAAAAGAGAGGGGGGAAGGAGTGAGTGCAAGGAGAGGGAGACATGAGGTTAACCACAGGGCATCACTGGGTTTCTTATCTATTGTCATACTTCTCTTCTCTTTCCAAAGGGCATGCTTACAAAGTATTATAAAAAGCATCTTTAAAAGTCTCCTTTATCCCAGAATTGTCATCTCTTATAAAATAGGCTGCAAAGATTCTCAAGAGCAGAATAGGCATGATTTACTTTGAATTCTTCTTGGGCTGAAACTAACACTTGAACTATCTCCAAGATAGTGACCTTTGCAGATATTTACTGCACCCTGAAGAAGATGGATGATGTGACAATAAATAAGGTAAATGGCTGGGAACTCAGAGCTCAGATATCCCGATGGCTCTTGACTAGCAAGCCAGGCAACACACTTCACTGTAATATGAGATCAAAGGACAGTACCTCTGATGAGATTTAGTTTCTCAGCAAAAACATGCGTTGTACTTCAGAAGCACTGGTTTACTTTTCGAATATTTTAAAACACAATAGCATCATTACTGCAAGACCATTTAAAGGTCTATAAAATTTCAATAGAAAAATCAATGACCAGTGGAGGATAATACTGAGGTCACATAAAAGAGGGCATGAAGTATTCAGGTGACTCCCCAGATGTTTGCTGTGGGATTACAATGGGGCATCTAACTGAAGAGTGATTAAGTATAATTAAATACCAACAGCAATCTCTGTGCTTTGTTTGTACTTTAAAAATTAAACCTATACTTTCCCTATGCCAGGGACAGAAATCTAAGTTGCATAAGGAGACAGAAGCATAGTAATACAAAATTTATTTCAAACCAAATGGCAATGACTGATTTAGGTGTTCATTTTCTTTGATCCACTGACCAACTATGTGATATGAATATTTGCATCTTTGTCTTACAAATAAGGAAGTCAATTAATGGAAATATTAAAAATTCGTTCAAGGTGAAAGTGGTAAAAAGGCTAACCTAGAACTCATAAAGCTGAATGCTCATTCATTTATTTTACTTGTTTACTTATTGGAGGTTGTAAGAAATTGCAGATCAAACAAACCTGTTCTTTAGAATAAAATTTGTTATCTACCCAGCAAACTATCTGCTCCTATTTCCCCTCCCCACTTAAATCTCATGTATAAAAGTTCTGTAGGACAAACTAGAGAATGTTGTATGGTGAAGATATCACTTTCCACAAAACTGAAAAGAAATATCAAGAAATGTGTTTACATTCCATTGGGAGGCCAGATGTGCACATGCATGTTAGAATATGTATTAATGTGATGGATTCAAAAGAGGGGCAAATTTATGTTAGCCCCTAAAATCAGAAGAACATGGAACAACCTGGAAAAAACTTAACCCTGAAGGAAATATTAAAACCATGCCAACCAAGTAATTGCTGGAAAACTAAGGTTTCTAATCAAGTCAAGAGAAATTGTGGTTGATATCTGGTTTGTTTCTCCAACACTGACTTACACCAGCACATACTTTGTTTTGGATACTGAGTATTTGTGAAAATGGGAAATAGCATGGAATATCTACTAGCGGAGTGATTACTAACTGTGAGTGACTTCTCCTAGATAAGGCAAGTAATTCTTCTACAAATGGCTTATTTCTTCTGAAATCTGAGTTCAGGACAAGGGAGCTCCTTGGTAAGGCAATTCTGTGCAGCCATTTAGATGTAATCTCATAGAAAGAGTTGTTTTTATATGGCTATAAATATCACCTAGTACATTTATAATTCTTTGGCATTTGTCTACACTTTATTTCAGATTCATGGGTTTTAAAAGATAGAACAGTCAAAGATTAGCTAAGGTTGGGTGTGATATTGCTGCTAATTAAAAATAACCACCTTATGTTTTGATAAAGCTATATGGCAAATGTCCTTTAAATTTTCTTTGATGAAAAATAAAAATTAAATTCATCAAGTTCATTTGACTTCCCCTGCTTCAGTGACTATATTTTATTTATTTCATGTTTCAGAGATTATTTCTTTTTAATTGTCATATAAAGAGGAAAATAAATTTTGGGCTCCGAATCCAGTCTTCTGGCTGCCTTTTGCCCTTGTAGACACCTCCATTTTTTCTGCTGTCAACACTGTCTTGAACTTTGAAAACTGTCAACACTGCTTTGACCTTGTTATATTCTACTATATCTTTGTGTAGCAAAAGTGATGCTATTCTAGTACATTTTTGTGTATAAAAAGTGAAGAAAAGCTGTATATTTAAAGAAAACTTTCATTAAAAGGCTTATTGTCAAGAAAATGTTAAACAAAAGACCTAGAGATAAATATGTGTCCATGCACAAAATGTAACATATTTTCCTCTTGGAAACACCTTGGGAGATTCTTGATGTTGTTCTGTGAACAAGCTTCTATAATACAAATGGCATCAAGCTAAAAATTCAATTCTGGATACTCCAAGACCTACAAAAAAGAAATTAAGGTTCCTTTTCACAACTGGGGCTCTTCTAAACATGTTTTTTGACAGCTGTTGGAAATATTGTTTCATTTCCCAAAGACCTTAGAAGAGTATATACCAATACTATTTGCAGCAAGTGCTCAATGCTGGAAGCTGGCAGAATCACAAATATCCTTGGGTTAAACCATATAATCCTGCAGGAAGCAACTTAGCTAAGGACAATGAATTCAATCTGGAGTTCAATTTCTCAGGAAGGCTGGCCGCTGGCCTGCCTTTAGCAAATGTGTTTACCGGGGCATCTCTACTCCAACTATTCTCTAACTATGCTCCTAAGAAAGTTACTAGCCGCAGGCTAGCAGATTCTGAATTTCACCATGTTGCAAGAATTTCAGATACTTTAGGGATTGTATGCAAAGGTGATTTAGCAGAAAAATGACAAAAAAAATTTATGAGAAGATTTTTCTGTCTTGTATAACTAACTGAAAAACTTTAGGAGATACTTTGCTTTGAGTTATAGTTTCTAGTGACATAGGCCTATACAAGAATAATACATTTTTACCAGTTGCTCTGAAATAAAGATGTCGAATATTGTCATTAACTCCTCTGAATTATTCATTCTTTCCTCAAATTAAAAATAATGTCTTAAAGTAATTATTGGCCTTTGACAATGACTTCTCAATCTTCTGTAATAATTAATTTAAAAAAATTATACACTTGGATTTTTTTTCTGTAACGAGGTTGTCTGTCTAATTCACCTAAGGCAGGTACAGGAGGGGGTAACAAAGCTACTCACTAAAACATATGCCATCCAACCATTTGTCACTGGAATATTCATATATCTCCAATGTTTAATTAAAGATGGTTTTAGTAGGAAAGCTTCTGAAGAGGGTTCTGGCTGCAGTTCTTTGGGTGGAGAAGTGAGGCTGCTTCAAGGAGAAGGCTCATTGGTAAAAGTAGAAAATTGCTAAGTAGCTCTGGCAAGGTCACTGTCAACTTTGGTTACTAGCTACATATTTTACAGAATACACTGAGTGCTCAAAATAAGCTTTCCATGGTGTTTAAATGGTGTTTCCATGGTGTTTAAATTATCCCCTCCTTTGGTTCATTTGGTTGAAATAAGGAGAGAAGTCACATACACACACACACTGGTTCATTCTTTTCATCTCACTAATGCTCTTTATTCTCTGTTTGAACCTCACATTTGAAAACTAAGAGTCTATATCAATAGTGCAGTTGTGGGTTGTTACAAAGAGCCCCAACTCCACCTTTTCTGTCATTTCTTCATTCATTTCTCTCTCTACTCACTCAGGCTGTCAGGAAGGGAAATTATTTACTGGGTTATACTCTTGAAGTTCTTCTCTTGACTTTAAGCTCAGTTTTACCCCTCATTCACAGATTCATCTTTCATATAACACAAGCAGACATCAAGTGTGTTTAAGTATTCTCAGGCTAACGTAGGTCCACTGTTCTAGGTGGTTCTAGATGCTGTTCTAAGGCACTCTGTGAACCTAGCCTGGCCACTTCTGTTTTCAGATCCAGTTACTTTAGGCTAGACTTTAGTCTAGCAAGACTTTCCCATTTAATACCTAGGCATCTCATGCCTAGAATTGTAAATACACTGTCTTTCACTGTTACCATGAATTTCCTGCAGTACTGTAATGTTCCTGGTTGTTCTGAACAAAGAGAATTCAAGAGTTGAAAGAAGGAGCTTATTAAAAAAAAATCATTGCTGAGGAACAAGAAAACATACAGACTATTTCTCTCTGTAAGGAAGGGGTCTAACCAAAGCAGCTAGGCAGCTGGCCAGGTCACATTCCAAGGGTAATAGACAGATGAGAGTGCTCAATCTATTCTGAAGACTTCTGTGTTCTGCCTCAGTAGGAATCTCTTTTGACTTTTGAGTCTTTCCGCTGAGCCAGGACTCCCAGTTTATCATTGCTGAGATGTCTGACCCCTGGAGACACAGCGTCTGTGACCTTTAACACAAGATATATTGTATTCACAAACTGCTTTGTTAAATGGCAACTCCTTTGTACGTGTACTCAAAGTTAATAATGAAAGAAAAAAATAAAATATCACCTGAGGAGAAGAGGGAGGGGAATGCAGTCAAGACTCCAATGTATATCCTATAAAATTAAGAAGAGTAAGGGAAGCTGGATGATGGTGGCTCACACCTGTAATCCTAGCTACTTAGGAGGCTGATATCTGAGAGTCATGGTTTGAAGTCAGCCTAAGCAGGAAAGTCCATGAGCCTCTTCTCTCCAACTAACCACCAGAAAACCCAAGGTAGAGCTGTGGCTAAAAGTTGTAGAGCATTAGCCATGAGCAGAAAAATTCAGTGACTATGTCCAGGACCTGAGTTCAAGCCAAATGACCAAGAGAAGAAGAGAAGAGGAGGAGGAGGAGGAGGAGGAGGGGGAGGAGGGGGAGGGGGAGGGGGAGGAGGGGGAGGGGGAGGGGGAGGGGGAGGGGGATGGGGAGGGGAGGGGAGGGGGAGGGGAGGGGGAGGGGGGAGGGGGAGGGGGAGGGGGAGGAGGAGGAGGAGGAGGAGGAGGAGGGGAGGAGGAGGAGGAGGAGGAGGAAAAAGGAAAGGGATAAGTAGGGACAGTTTGGGTAAGAATGTTGAAAGAGGTGACACTGATCAAGATATATTGCATTCATAAACTGCTATATTAAATTGCAACTCCTTTGTACAATTACCTAAAGATAATCCCTGATGAATAGCAAAAAAAAAAATACTCCCTTCTCTCTGTGGATTTCTAGCCCTCCTACCCCCTCCCCAGTGGTACAAGGACACCATACCTCAGCCCTAGGAATCCTGCTTTCAAAAGGACCAGTATTAGGGAGCATCAACCTGCCACAGCCTTACAATTAACACGCTACTCTAATAGCTGGCACTTTTCTTCTCTGTGCTACTTTCAGGAAGGGGATGTTCTCAGTCTGAAATATCAGAAGGCCCATTAGAGAGGTAGTTGATAGAACTACAATTCCAATCACTATGGTTCATGCCCAAGCAGTGCCTGACTAGGATACGGTGTCTTTGATTTCCTGTGAGCATTGATTCAAGTGAATAATGTTATACATTTGTTTGTGGCTGCAAAACCATTGTACTTCCTTAGTTTCCTATTACCCATCAAAGTGCATTCTGCCTGCATGAATCACAAAAGTATTGACATCCTATGAAAAGATTAACAAAGGGAAAAACACAAAAAAAATTTATATATAAATAGATCACAGGAAAACCAAAGAAAACATACAAGGGAGTTTTCCATTGCATATGTATAAAAACATACAGGGTGATCAATCGTGACACTATGTCGATACTGACTTATGAATACTGGGCTAAAGAAAATATTCCTCTCATAAATCTACAAAAAGACCTACAAACGAGAGGTCTAGCAGAGTAACCTATGGAGTTTTATCCACAAGAGGTCCTCAGAGGTGAGTGGGTAGTATGGGTGAGCTGGCAATTTGCCCTCCATCCAAATCTCTTTGTCTTCTCAAACTTTCTAACTGGCTCAATCTATTCCAAAAAGAGCATTCAATACAATCCACCACCCTATGTTTATCTTAGTTCCTTTCCCTCCTCTCCTCTCCCTTTCCTTCCTTCCTTTTGCCTTCTTTCCTCTTCCTATCCCTCTTTCCCATTCCATTCTCTTCCCCTTCACTTCTTTTCCTTTCCTTTCCGGGGACTTCTGTTTCTGTCTGCAGTTATGTGGCACAGAGAGTTCATCTGAAAGATTATTGGTGCTGCTCTTTGCTGCTGCTAAATACTAAAAATGGCTTAGCAAAGCATGATATGGCCAGATGCTAGGGTGACACCAAGTAAGGCTAACAACAGTGCCAAAAATTAATCCTTGAATGTTTCTTACAGCCAGTGAGTTATGAAAAAGAGAAAATCCATTTATGCTTTTGCTAGAAGCTGTAGACTATTAGAACATGAAGGAGGCCATACAAACACCACTAGATAAAGACATAGTAGAAATGAACAAACATAGTCTTGAAATGGATTTTCAAATGTTTTTAGGTCATTAGCACTATTAGCATAGAACTGAATGAGCTATTCATAGGAATGTGTAATTTGCAAATTAGTAGATAAGAAAGATCTGAAATTAGTAGATAAGATTAGTAGATAAGAAAGATCTGAAAGGTCTTCTTTTTTATGAAATACCTGCGTTGTGTTTTTAGAAGAATGCAATGTTTGATTTATGCAAATGATTTCCTTGGAATGTAACTAACATTTGATAAACATTTGCACTGAGAAAAAACATAACAAAATATGATAATTCAGGGAAGCAAAAGTATATTTCTATCAAACTGACTCATCATTCTTCAGATAAATCCATAAAAAATCTTTCTCATTGGAGAAAGATAGGCATATTGGCATGATATAAAATTCCTCTTTCCGATAATAACACTGTGAACATAAAAAAATTGACCAAGTTTACAAGAAACATCCTAAATATTCAAAGGAAGCATCATTTAGAGATATGATAAAGTTACTTTTGTTTTTTTAATTTAATTTTATTGTCAAGGTGATGTACAAAGGGTTTACAGTTACATACAGAAGGTAGTGAGTACATTTCTTCTCAAACTTTTTATCCCCTCCCTTCTTTTTCGCACCATCCCTCTCCCCAACCCCTCCCCCCACCAGTTGTACAGTTCATTTTCAATATATTGTCTTGTATTGCTGATACATTGGTTTACTTTTTGTCCTTTGTCTTACTATTTTGATGTTCTCCTTCCCTTTCCTAATTCAGATAAATATAAACATAATACCCAGGGTAGCAAAATCAAGTGCAGTGACAACAGGGGATAATCTATAAGAAAGGAAAGGGAAAGAAAAAAGAAATAGTTTCACACAGTACATTAAAAATAACAACAATAAAAAACTTCTTGCTTCCATATCTTGGAGTTCATTTCACAGTAACTCAATAGTTAGTTTTATTTTGATCAACTGATTGTTCTCTATTTTTCTAGGACAGGGTCTTTCTGTACAGCACAGGCTGACCTCAGTCTTATGATCTTCCTGACTTAGTTCCCCAATTGCTGGATTATAGGCATATACCATCATGCCAAGTTATTATTAATTTATTTTTATTGAAGTTGATTAACTTTAATTTTATTCTGGATTTTGCATATCTATATTCTGAAGTGAAAATACTATTATTTCATTGCTCTTATTGGGTTTTAGAATCAATTTAAAATTTTCTTCCTCAAGTGTGTTGAACTTATTGTATTTATATTTCACCCTTTCTTAAATTTATATTTTTGTTAATTTGTCTTATAAACAAGACAATTTTCTTAGAATTTTCTAATTATTCCTCTTTACTACTTCACCCATTCCACATATAACAAGTTGGTATTTTGTAGAATTTTAAGTTTGTATTGCTATAGATACGGTTTTTCTTCTTTCTAGTTTATAGTTCTTCTACATCTAAAATTCTGATTTATTTACTCTCACTTCCCTTTTTAAAATGGCATGTTCCTGGTAATATATTTATTCCTGATGAAATGCTTGATTCATACTGTTTTCAAATTCTGAGTCTTGGGCTAAGAATGTGGCTTAGTGGTAGAGTGCTTTGATTCCTCAGCACCATATAAACAGAAACGCTGGACGTGCGCTGTGACTCAAGTGGTAAAGTGCTATCCTTGAGCAAAAAGAAGCCAAGGACAGTGCTCGGGTCATGAGTCCAAGCCCCAGGACTGACAAAAAAAAAATCTGAGCCTTTGCTAATAGTTCCATTTCATTCTTGAGCCTAATCATTCACTAGCTGTACCCATCTGTATCAAGGCTAATGACACCTTTTAGTTTCTATTCTTCATTGTATTTTTAAACTTTTTCTAAGTAGGTATGACCTAGCACTTAAAATAATAAATTTCAAGGGCCATTCATTGTATTCAGAATAAGATCCCAAATCCTCATCCTTTCCTTCAAAAGTCCTCCGGATGCACACCTTATCGTAACATTAGCATCATCTTCCATTATGACCAGTGCAACGCCAGTGCTGAATTAGACAGGGTGGCTCCACAATCTCCAACTCAGAAGAGCTCAGTCTCTCATTTTGTTTCTCATTTTGTTTGGTCTTTCCAGCCAACTTTATGCCTGTATACTTCAATGTTTGTCTTTCAAAATTTTCCCTTCATTCATGACCAAATTCAAATTCAATAATCTCTAATAGCCTTGGCACTCTCCTGAATCAAAAGAAACTTCTCCTCTTTGAGCAGATTGCAGTTTGCTCTGTTCAACAACCAACATGTCTAGAAGGCACAGTTACCGTGTATTTTATCCTTTAAAGCAAAGATCAGCTGTTGGCACATAGCAAGCATTTGCTTACTGTTTGTTGACTGACTAGCTAAACCAACAGTAGTACTTCTCAAATTATAATTTCTTCCCCTAAACTGACTTCCAGGTCCCTGTCTTCTTTGATTTATCATAAAACAGGTCTCCTAACAGGACACAATGCCCTCCACAATGCTGTCCTAATGATCTCTCTAAAACAGAAACTTATAACATTTCATGCTAGTTTAAAATCTGTCATCATCATCATCATCATCATCATCATCATCACCACCACCACCAATCACCTTTCCTCCCTCCCCCTCTCTCTCTCCTCTCCCTCCTCCCCCTTCTTCCTTTCCCTCCCTCTCTCAAAGGAGTTATGTGACTTAATAAGCCTTGACAACTTTTCCTTTTTCTCCAGCCACTTGTCTACAACTTCCTACCATATACTTTATTCCTCAGCTACACTGAGAGGTTTTATCTTCAACAATTATGAAAGCCTATATACTTAAAAAGTTATATTACTTAATAAAAATATTCCAATGTGAATAAACATTGCACAGCATTTTGGAGTGGATGGATCTTTCCCTTTGGCAGGGTGTAGCTCCTTGAATTTTCTTCTGCCCAGCCTTGCTATTATCTATTCACACCATCCATACTCTGAAAATCCTAAAAGAGCATGTGATAGTGAATTTTTGTTGATGTCTGCATGCCACTTTATTGCACTTAAGTCCTATTTCAAGGTTACAAGTTTTCAGGAATTATATCAGGCATTAGCCTTTACCCTAGCAGCACTGTTCAATGAAGATTTCAATTATATTGTAATAGGGTGTAAAGAAAGAATTTATAATGCAGTTGCTATGATTTAAAGGTCCCCATGAAATCCATATTGAAATTGAATCTCCAGTGTGAGGTATTAAGAGTATAGAAACATAATCCCTCTATGGTATTTAAAGGTGGGAAATTTGTGAGTTCATAAAATTAAATGTGGCTATAGGAATAAGTTAGTCCAACAGGACTGTGGCTTTGTAGAAAGAGGAAGAAAGAGAAGAAGGATCTGACTGAACACATTCCCACTCGCCCATGATACACTGCACTGCTTGGGACCCTAAAGAGATTCTCCAACACAAGGACTTCGCCACTTGCTGTCTTTACATCTGCCACCCCCAGAACCATGATCTGCAAAAACTTCTCATTGTAGCAGCAGAAAATGGACCAAAACTTTAATGTTAATTTTTTAAACTCTAAGAGTTTGTAGTTTTGGGAAAGGAGGAAATAGAACCCTAAGTCTGTAACATAAACCTTTGTACATAATCTATATCAAATGGATATTTGGGGAATGGCATGAAATAGCATTGCTCACAAAAATTGCTGCAATATATTCATTAATACAGTCATCTTCCACATAATGACATTTAGGTCAACATATATCAGTGTTCCAATAAAATGATAAAGGGACTACAAATTCCTATTGCCTAGTGATATCACAGCCACTTTAACAATGTAACCCAATGTCTCATTACATGCTGATATAAGCAAACATATTATGCAGTAAAATGTGTAAAAAGAAAGCAATACAGTTATATCCAGTTCATAGCCCTTGATGATGATAATGACTGCATTTTTAGGTGGTATTGGGGATTGATCTCAGAGCCTACCACTGAACCACACTTCCATCCCTTGTTTGTACTGGTTATTTTTTGAGATAGTGTTTCCCTTCCTCCTTGGGTACATGCCTGGACTATAATCTTTCTATTTTTCACTTTTCTGCCATAGCTGGTATGATGGATGTATACCATTATGGCTAATTTCTTACACTGAGATAAAGTATTATGGATTTTTTTTCTTTCCAGGCTGGCCTGGAATCACAATTCTCACGATCCTAGCCTCTCATATAGAAGGGATGATAGGCAGGTACCACTGTGCCAGCTGTTTAAGAGAAGTCTCGTGAATACATAGTTGGCCTCAGACAGTAGTGCTTCCAATCTCAACCTTCTCACTGTATAATATGAGAGATGAGAGTCACTGGTACCCAGGGACTATGCTATCATTTTTCTTGTTATTTTATACTTGCATAAAAAGGTTTACTGTACACCAGCATGCCACACTATGCCATCAGCATCTTGTGTTTACTGCATCTCTTGATTGTAAAAAGAGACCACATGGAGTGATTGAATTGTACCATCTAGTTTTGTGCATGATGTTCACACAATGACTAAATTACCTAAAAAGGCATGACTGTACATTATAATTGTATCGTTTTCTATTTCCTTCTCCATACTTTTTTCCATACTTTTTTATAAACATCATTTTCTTCCCTTTTCTCCTCATATTTTTCCCATTTGACATTCAAAGCTGCAACCACAGGATTATTCAAATAGCACACATGACTTATATGAAATTCAGTTAAAAGGACACAGCCCATTAAATGACCATGCTTTATGAATATTAGCACACTACCTTCCTACTTAAACTGTGAAGAGGAGACTCTAAATTATTGAGCTCATTTCCCTTTACTGGAATCAGATTCCTGTCCATGAACTTGCCCCTTGGTCTTCATGTTTTCAACTTCTGTAAGGAATTCATATAAACCTTTTCAATTATATATCATAAATTCTCATTTTGTTCCATTCTATGCAGCTTATTTATCACCTTTCAGATTGTCACTTCTGAACTCCTCTTTATGTTTTATAGAATCCACTGTCTTTTAAAAATAAGGGTAGAAAAAAGGCATTCAATGAAAAAAGTATTCAATGAAATATATAGAGACTCAATACTCTTACTCAGTCAATTTTAGGCTTGTCTGGAATTTTTCATTGTAACAGATGTAACAGAAGATTCAGATGCTAGCTTTATTGTGTTTGCACCTCTTTCCAAGGCATCCTTCTCTCTTCTTCATTTCTGACCCACAAGACATAAAACTTTCACCTTTTTTACATTTACTTTTACTTCTGTATGAACTTGGAAATATCTATCCACAAATATTTTATTTTAATGCTCTATTTGTAAACTATCTCTATTTTATTGCTTGATGGAAACCACTGATATTTAGGTGACTTAGTACCTTTATTATAATTTGTGTATCAGTTTATCCCTCAATCAATCATTTTCTTCTTAGCTGCCTTTCATGGCTTTTACAATAGTAATCTCAAATAGAATTTGGCATCATATTATGGTCAGAAGAGATGGAAAGCCGTGTTTATGTGAAATCTCAAATTCTCTTCATTGTAAACATTTAGTTTCTCCAGAGCGATTTCTTCTTATTAAATTGTATTCAGAATCACCAATATCTACACAAACATGTGTCCCTCGATCCTGATAAATTTGTAGACAAGTTGTAAATATTTGTCTGCATAAAGTAGATTATCCTACATAATGCTTCTGCAATTGAAAATCTGGTTCATTCATTACATTTATTTTTCTATAGATTAAGTATTCCTTGTGCCAAATGCTTAGGACTAGACGTGTTTCAGGTATGGGATTTGTTTATTCAGGTTTTTATAATTTTGCATATACACAACAATGAATTGTGAGGATGGGAAAAAGGAACATGAAGTCCTTTATATTTCATGTATATCTTACACAAAATAGCCTGAGGGTGTTTCTATAACACATGTTTGGTGAAACTTTGTTTGACTGTGACCTGTTATGTGAGATCAGCTGTGTAATCTTCCAAATATGCTTCATGTTGGCCCTCAGAAAGTTGTATATTTTGAAGTATTTCAGATTTTTTATATTTAGGTTAGGGATGTTCAACCTGTATTTAGACAATTACAATTGCCTTCTCAATTTCTAGTTCCGGAAGGGATAAAAATAAGTAGGTTTGAAGTGTGAATTGTATTGTGTACTTGATTCTCTGCCTACTTGAGATATGATTCCAGAATTTTCCTATTTATGCTTTACTCCAATAGTTATTCTATTCTTTGCTATAATAAGTGAATCCTGATGATCAGTTTAGCTAGTATCTAAGAAATCAGTAAAGCACAGTTCTTCATGTGTCTGTTAGGACATTCTCAGAGAGAATGTACTAAGAAGGGCACCGCTGCCTTGAATGTGGCACCATCCCACAGTACAGATGGCACAAGAAGAAGAGAAGTCTGTCTTCTTGTCTTCCTGTCTGTCTCATTTCCGGCCACCATTTATAAGCCAGTTTTTATGCACACATACTCCCTATGTCTAAGAGCTATTTTATTTAAGTCTGTGGCATTTACCCTGTATATAGAAATCAACCTGTGTTTGTCCAAGTAATATCTACATTTCAAAAGAATTCAGCAAGTAAAATATTCCACTGCCTTGGATAAGGTGTGTGTGTCTAGGCATTTGTGTGACTTTTACTGTTACAAATACTCTTGACCTCGTCAGTACACTAGACTACCTGAGTAATATTGCCACTAGGCTTATGTAAATGAAAAACTCTTAGGTTAAACGCTATGCAATAGGATTCAAAATAAAGTATTTTTCAATAGTGCTTTTGATTAAATTGAAGATTATCAAGTGACACTAATCCAAGTTCAAAGAAGTATCATTGTTATTATAATGATTAAAGAGGAAAATGAGAAGGGAGCATTTTACTGTGATGTGGTGATTGTTTATTCATGATCTGACTCTGTCATTTAGAAGTGACTAGGATAATCTAATGCAGTTTCTTCTGCTATGAAAGAAGGGCATCAGAGGGTATGGTCAGTGGGTATGAAATGCTGCCTCAGATCACTTTGGTAATTCTCAAGTTTCATTTCAATGCCAAAGATATAGGGCAAATTGTGTCCAACTCTCCTTTAAAAGAGTATATTCTAGTCCCAATCCCCAATCCCTGGCTGTGAGATCTTATTTGAAAGTGATATTTTTGCATACATAATTAGCTGAGATGATGTCATACTGGAGTATAGTGGGCTCTTGTTCCAATATAAGTGATATCCTACAAGAAAGAAGAGTGACTCCCTCCCTTCTCTTACACACACACACACACACACACACACACACACACACACACAATCTGAGTAAAAACAGTCAAGTGAAGAATGTGGCAGAAATTGCAGTAATATATTCCAAGTCTAGGAATGCAAAAGGTAACTAAAACCTCCAAAATTCAGGAAGAAGACAGAAAGTGTCAGGTAAAACATAGATGTCAACCCTGTATGTTCCTGCTGACACTTTGATTTTAGATTCCTCCAAGCTGTGATACAGTGGGTTTTAAAAAAATTATTTTTACTTGAAGGTACTAATCTGTAATCTTTGTTATGACAGCTCCAGAAACTAACACTAACTGCTAACTCTAGAAGTAAGTTTAGGGAACATGTAATTGGAAACACCTGTAATGGTGCATTATGAACAAGATTTGAGACAAATGGATAAACAATGATTAAGGTCTCTATAGATTTCAGAGTCTGTGACTCAAGAATACATATGTTTCCAATACACACATATATATGCACATGTGAGGGTAGCATGTATGCATATGTATATATTTCAGTGATTTAGTAAAGTCAAAAATTACTAACTCCTCACCACAATGGCAACTTACCCTCCTACATGAGATGATGAAACTCTAAATGATACTATTCTATAGGTCTACCCTAGAAGTACAAGGCTCTTGAAGGTCAGCCCAATTTCATCTTGATGAACCCATCTAATTCAGCTCATTTGCTCTGGGAGATAAGTTGTTTATTCAGTTTTTAGTTGGTAAACGTTGGGGCACTATTGGTGATAGATTGGCCTCATAATAGATAATACATCTTCTGTGTATGAACACCCAGTTCTTTTACAATTGTCTGTGGTGATTGATATTAAACTATCATTTCTTGGTCTGTGGCACCAAGTGCAAACTTATCTTTCATGTTGCTGACTGTTGACACTCCTCACTCTTGCCTGGATCTGTCCTTGAGACAAGATGATACGAGGTGCACAGTGCTGCCACAGCATCAGAGATTCATACCGTGCCAGGAGCTGACAGGGTGCCCTGAGTGATGCCAATACACCCACTATCAGGGCTCCCATCTATAGCTGCACCAGACAACAATGACCCATAACTTTACAATACATCTTGTTCATCATCATTTATGTCAGCTGTTCTGCCACATGTTTATCTTTATTGCTAAGCCTTCCTACGATGGGGAATACTGTAGGAAATGCAATTCTATGGAGAAAAAAATGCAGAGAAAATATACAAAGCTCTTTGATGCTTTTCTCTATGCATTATCAGAAAGAATAGGATTCAAGGTTAATCAAGGGTGACCAGACACTTGGAAAACAGGAAGGAAACTCACAGCCCTGTCTCTACAAGCAGTTTGCAACATATCCATTGACTTTAGATTTCATGAAGTCACACACACACACACATCATACACACTTGTATTTGGGCTTATTATCCACAATCTTGTACTTCCTCTTTAGCTTGCAAGAATTCGCATATAAGAGTTCACCATCAGTTTTTTAGTGACCATTCTTTCTCAATTCATTGCCACTCCAGTTGAATAAGCTTGCTTCATTTATAGATCATTGCAGCAGTAAACATACTATCTTCTATCTTCTTGGAGTTGGCAAGATTAATGTCTCAGAAGTATTGTTTATAACATTAAAATGACCAGTTTATGTGTATATGATCCACAGTATCTTTTAAACCTCTGTTATATTTATCCGTAGCTCCATCCTTAGTTTGGGACCTAGCACAAAGTAGTAGCTTATTAACTTTTAAAAATCTGAATTGTGTTCCTGGATGTATAGCTATTTTACTATAACAACAGAGTTCAGGTGGGGAAAACAAAATCCTATGTTCCATTCAAAATAATTGGGGATAAGATTGTTTGTGAGAATCTATTCATGCACCACACTTTGTGTGCATAACCCATGGATTTAGTATGAACATGGATATAAAAAAAAGAACAGGTCTGTGTTGTTTCCATTACATTTAGAAACATAGAAGCCACATGGAAAATTTAAAGCAAAAATAAATGAATGAGCACCCAAAGCCTAAGAAATCTGCCAAGTGGAAGCTATGTTAACTTAAGTAATACACAGACCTAATGGACTGATCTCTAAGATCAACAGAGATAGGTCTAACAAAAAGAAGGGATGAGAGATGAGAAAAATCATTTCCTTTCCTTTTCCCCCACCCCCCTCCCAAATGCAAAATCAGGAAAGATATGTCATTTTGAGTGCTTGTTTTAGGGGTATAAATATTAAGTTAGAAGCAGTATAAAATGCTTGGATATTTTGGGAATTTCATTTGTTTGCATCTTAAGCGTGCAAAATGTTTCTGTGAAATACTTGTAAGCAAACTTCTAATTTTGTGTTTTAGCTATTCAATGAAATAGCTGATCATCCAATTCATAGAAAAACACAGGTTAAGAATCACATTTAGCTATTGTGGGCTGATAGACCATGTTAAAATAAAAATTACCTAGTAGATTGCATTTGCGCCTGAGCTGTAAGAGTCCTCATATACATAATTGAATTTAAGCAGTGTTTATGGAGCACACTGACATTTCTGCCTTAAGAAAAATATAATAGACATGATTTAAAACAACTGTTACCCAATAATATACCTGTTCACATTCATCAAATCTCTTCAAAGAGATAGTTATGGCAATCAACAAACTGCTTTCACATCAATATCACCACTGCAGTATCTTAAATATTAAAAACTCCAGCCTCTATCAAGTGGTAAGCAGTCACAAGACATAGGATGTATCCATGAGGCATATTTTAAGACATGCAAATATAAGACAGATCCAGCATGCATTTGACTACTTGAAACTTGTATGTAGAATAATGACTTAATCATAGTATATCTGCTTACAAAAGCAAAAGGCTTTTGAAAGCAACATGATGAATAATTGTGATTTTACCAGTGTTATATTGGAATATAATTTTCTGCAGTAAAATGCCAGATCCAAATTGTCAACACAATAGTATCTTTTTTAAAAATCCATATTTCACCATGGAATAATCACTTATTTTAAAATACAGATTTTTAACTTACACAAAACTGTGACTACAATTGAGAAGGACTAGGGCTATATGGTTAAAGTTAAGGGGAAAATGTAATTCAGTTTACAAAGATTTGATTCCCATATGCTTGTAATGTATATGCTTTGTCCCTCACATATGTTTCTTCACAACTACCACTTGTCTAAATTATTTTGATGCTTATTTGCATGTTTTTGCATAGAACCATGATCTGCTGAAAGAACACTTGTCCATTGTTGATCAGAATGCTTAGCTTCCTTCATCTCTCTGCTTGGATGTTATTCTGAAGGTGTAGACAGTTGTACTAGTGACACCTAGTGCTTATTTCCTAAAAATGTCTGCCTTTCAGAAAACATTTATTTTCTCATGGTTAGCTACTGTTAATCAAGTTCTTGTTTATGTGCTGAAAGTGACAATGATAATGTAAGTGCTATTTCAAGCTGTTAAAGACTAAATGGATAACCTTCCAACATAACCTCTTAACATAATTAAAGCAAACAGATTTGACATTAACATTGTGCATTAAAAGCAAGCACAGAGAATGAGAGGATCACAAATGAGAAAGCATATGTTTGAATTGCATTTTTATTATTCATAAGCAGCTATAAATGCCAAAAGTTAGGGCATACTGGCTTAGTCCATTCATTAGGAACTACTAAATGACACGGAGAACAGGGGTGTGACATCTGACCTCTATGAAAGGAAAAAAATAGCTTAATCTCTTTAGTAGTATGTTGGTTCTGAGGTTTTTATATCCTTTACCTTAGTCTTGATATACTATACAGCCCAGTAGGAAATATAGTGAGACATGTACTTCAAATCTTGTCACTTAAACTTTTTCCTTCCCTCATATGCAAAGAGAAGCTCAGTGTTCAGCCTCTGGCCATATAGATCACTACATTTGTAGAACGGTCAAGAGTCCTCCCCATACCTAACCTATCTATCACTACATTTTCCACCTAGCGAACACTCCTAGAATAAACACTACCAGAGATTATTTCACTTATGGCTACCTAGATCTTAGTATAAATTTCTAAGCTAGCCTGCATAAGGACAACCTCACTGAGGAGGAGATGCTAATGCTAAGAGCTGGATAAAAGTGCCTGAAAACAAACGCAAGACACTAGGCAATATCAAAAGCCCAGAGATGGAAACAATCTTGATTTTTAGAGAGAAAGAAAGCCAGCAATCAGGAAAGAAGTACTTCATATCTCAGAGAAAAGCTGTCATGACACTTTTTATGTTGTTAGGTAATACATTTGTGTAGTCTAAATTCTTGTGATGAAGTCCTAAACCTTCAATATGATGGGATTTGGAGGTTGGGCACTTTGGGAATTGATGAGGCTTAGATAAAAATCACAAAGGCTGGAATCTTATAAGGAGGACGAGTGCCTTGGAAGAGGAAGTGACAGAGAAATGTGAGAACACAGTGAGGGGGTGGACATCTTACAGCCAGATAGTCAGGCAGCCATAGACAGCAAGTCTTCCACACCTTTACCTTGCACATCACAGAACCCAGAACTTTTGTAAAGCAAACATCACCTATTGATGTCATTCAGTTTTTGGTATCTTGTTATAGCAGCTCAAGTATGAACCTTATAATCTAAGGACAAATTTTAATAATTTTTGGCCAACATATGTTATGCATATTCACATATATCGATATACAAATATATTAATGTAAGACCACTATGGCTGCCATATCAATCATAAATAGTAGATAAAAGTGTCAAATATGGGAGTGAGAAAATTTCATGACATTTACAATTTATTTGGAAAAGTAGGATGAACAAAAGCTAAAAGCTCATACAGTAAAATACGTTGTACATATATAATGTGCATGTATTATTTCACAAACTTGGTATTAATAAAATTATGTAGTAAAAACAAAATATTCACGTGCAGAAGTCTTTTTTTTTTGCTGCAAAAAGCTTTATTTCATTTGGTCCAAGGCTTGGGAAGGGCTCCAGGGTGGTTAGTTAGGAAGTTGCCCATGGCTAGAGGAAGAGGCTCAGGTGGAAACCCTGATGTCACGCGATACACAGATGGCCTCCAGAGGCTGCTGGACTCTGGGGTCCTCTAGTCGTGCCTGAGGGTGAGACGTTCGAAGAGAAGCCAGCCTGCAGAGGTTGGTTAGGTGGTCACACATCTTCTTGATGAGCGTCACCTTTTCATCCAGGAAGTGGTTCTCTAGGAAGTCACAGAGATGGGGGTCTGTGCGTGCAGAACCCAAGGCATGAAGATACAGAATGGCTTGGTTCAGGTTCTTCTCCAGGTTCATGGCGGCTTCCATGGCTTCCACGGTTTTACCCCACTCATCTTCAGAAGGCTTCTGCACATCCTGGAACAGCGCGGCTGCCGCACTGGTTCTGCATGTTCAGGAGGCGGTGGACGCTTCTCCTCCGCCAGCTCGCGGAAGAAGTGGCCCACGCCGTCCAGGGCCACATCATCTCGATCGAAATAGTAGCCCAGAGAGAGGTAGGTGTAGGAGGCCCTCAAATGCAAGTTGACCAGTCGGTTGACAGCAGCCTCCACCTCGGTGGAATAATTCTGACGGATCTGGGAGGTCATGGCTAGTCGTCGATACAGGGCTAACCACACACACACACACACACACACACACACACACACACACACACACACACACACACACACACAACGGCGTTGGTTGGTCCTGGAAGCAGACGGGCAAGAAGATAAGGGTTAGACGTTGTGAGTGGAGAGGAGATCCGAAGGCAGCTGGTGGTGGAAAAGAGGAGTCCCCGGGGCTGTTCGGTCCAAACACTGTTGAATCAAGACACAGATCCGCGGGACTGGCGCGCGCTGCTCGCAGAAGTCTTTTAATATGAGAGCCAGGATAAATTATTTAACAGACTTGGAAAAACTGGATTCCTGCATTTCTGCTATATTATAGCTCATATTTATGCTTACTTTCCCTACATCAGATTATATAAAATTTAAAAAATTTAAGGCTGCAAAAGATAAACCCTCTTGTATCTTGAGTATTTTATGGAAAGGCCAGTAATTGCCTTTCTTCTTCAAACATCCATGTTAGAGATATAATAGGTAAAAATGGAGGAAAAGTAAATAAATAGGGAATAGGGAAGTAAATAAATAATCATTGGAAAGACAGATACCATCAGAGTGCAGAACAGTCAATGAAGAAGGTAAATGATAATGAAGATGGTCAAAGTGTTCACATGAACCTATGGAAATAAAACAATGCAACCAGTCAAAACTGTTTTGAGAAAGGGGCTGAGGGGCTGATTGAATTGCTTTCATTGGGAGTACACTGGATGCATGCATAAAAATGTTACAGTGAAACCTCCCCCACTGTACTAATAATGCATGCTAATAAAATTCTAAAAAGTCTGTTTTCTTTGGATTCATTGTGTTCAATTTTACTTAAGGGAACTAATCCACTTTTTTTGGCTTTTTGTTCTTGGTTTGTTTTTTATAGAATCCATCCTTCTGCAATGTTTAGGAGTACAATCATACCTTCCACTTACATTTCAGTTTAAATTTAGCATTTCAATAATTGCTGCTGCTTTGCGCACACGCGCACACACACACACACACACAGAGAGAAATGAGGTATGCAAATGCCAACTGTAGCTCATCATTCTGACATTTATTACCTTATTTTGTTTTCTTACTCAGTTGTCCTCCCACTGGGAAGTGGGGGGACTCCATGTTAGAGTGTAAACATCTATTTGTAGTTCTAAATGACCTCTCTCCCTTGTACTTGTTCATTGCTTCACTGTACTAAAGGCTAAACGGGTGACTGATAGTTATATGCATAAGGATGCTTTATATGACAAGAACCCTGTCCTCAAGATATCTGTTTTCACAAAGAGGCTTATCAGATCTAAGGTGAAGCTCAGTTTACCCTCCTGTCACCTGATAAAGGTGACTGTTGCTGTAATGGTCAAGGTTCAAATGATAGTATTTAAGCAAGATGGACATGATGTATTTCATGTTGTAAGCATTTATGTGTCCATTCAATTAAGAAAATATTAGCATTATTTGATTAACTCAGGAATCTTCCATGGTTTCTTCTACTCTGTGCTCATGTACCAACTTTTCGGCACTTCACATTGCCTTATGTAGCAGGGCTCGTCCTAGACAGTCTCTTCATATTTATGTATTCTTCCTTACTTACAAAACTGCTAAAAATGAAGGTTTTTCTTATCTCCCTCCACCCTCCAAACTGAAAAACATACATTTGTATATACTCAATAAATATAGCATTATGTGAAATACCAACTTTCCAGTAGGAGTCTGAAGTAGACTCATATTTTTTGAATGATATATCTTTTATGTTTCCTTTTCTTTTTTCCATGGTTAGATTGGAACGATGAAATCCAGACTGACCAAAGTTCTGTCCTCCTGTGCTATATTTCTGAATGTTGGGATTATAGGACCGAAGCACAATGCTTGCAATTTTCAGATTTCTTTTTTCATATTTTTCCTTTATTGTCAAAGTGTGGTACAGAGGGGTTACAGATTCATATGAAAGGCAGTGAGTATATTTCTTGTTCTACTTGTTACCTCCTCCCTCATTTCTCTCCTTCCCCTCCCCCTTTCCTCTCACCCCAAGAGTTGTGCAGTTGGTTTACACCCTATGGCTTTGCAAGTGTTGCTTTTTGAATGGTTTGTGTTTTTGTTCTTTGTCTCTTGATTGTTTTAGTGGTTTTAATTTGTTTTAATTTTCATTGAATTTAAAAACATTATCTTTAACTCTACAAAGGAGTTACCATTTAACAAAGTTTGTGGATACAATGCATCTTGATCAATGTCACTTCTTTCAACATTCTCACCCATTCCTCCTCTACCCACCTTGTTCCTCACTCTTCATTTTGTAGGACATACATTGCATTCTTTTTTTTCAAATTTTTATTATCAAACTGATATACAGAGAGGTTACAGTTTCATACGTTAGGCATTGGATACATTTCTTATACTGTTTGTTACCCTGTCCCTCATACATACATTGCATTCTTGACTGCATTCGTTCCCTCTTCATTTTTCTACCCCTTATTGTCTACCCAATTCCACCCCTTTTCAGTACCAACTTCCTGGTATTTGTTTTGTTGAATGCTGATTTTGCCTTTCTAAGGAATTACACTATTTGAGATCTCCCTTAAATATACCATATTACAGTGCATATATTTGTATACATTTGCATACCTCCCAATATATTTACTTTATCTAGCTTCCATGAAGAAAGAAGTTTTCTAGCCTTAGAGTGGCTTGACAGTTTTTCTAGATTTAAAAATTTACTGCACATGATGCCCTTTTCCATATACCATGAAGTGCCATTTGTTTCTACTCACAAGAGCATGAACATGCCTTCCTTCTCTGAGTGCCCCAGACTCAGGCTGCCCAGCTGGTGGATGCTCTGCACTATAGTCTTTGGACTTCTTCTCATCTGTGCTCTTGTGTTCTGGGAAGGAATTGCTCTTAGGGAGCAGAACGGTAGCTTGCTCCATGCCGCCCTGGCTTCCTGTGGCTTGAACCAGGCAAGGAGAACAGAAGCAACCTGGAGCCTGAGGCCTCCTCGAGCCTCATAGGACCAGAGGGAAAGGGACTCAGTCTCTTGATCCCTGATCCTTTAAAAATAGTAGTTTTACATGGACTCTATGGCCTCCCTTATTGGGAATAATTAGAACAGGTTTAGGCAAGCCATAGCAGAGCATCACAAGGCCCAATAGCTATACCCTTAGAAACACATAAGATGATGCTAAGTGAAATGAACTCCATGATATGGAAACAAGTGATATATCACAGTTATAACTACTTTCAACGTCCTATGTGTATGTGTAGTTTCTATTATTGATGATGTTTTGTATCACCTTCCTATGTTTGTACCTACACTATCTCTGTAATCTTATCTGAGTATATTGGAAACCGTGTTTACTGGTATTGGAAGTAGGAAATTCAAAGGGAATACCAAGTTCGAGAGACACAGGGTAAAAAAAGAGAAATAACTACAAAAGCAATACTTGCAAAACTGTTTGGTGTAAGTGAACTGAACAACTGGGCGGGGGGGAGGGAAAGGGGGGGAGGGAGGGGGGCATGAGGGACAAGGCAACAAACAGTACAAGAAATGTATCCAATGCCCAACGTATGATACTGTAACCTCTCTGTACGTCAGTTTGAAAATAAAAATTTGAGAAAAAAAAAAAAAGAAAAGAAAGAAAAAAAAATAGTAGTTTTAGAGGAAAAAACAAAACTAAGCAGTGGTGACTCTCTTATCTTTTTAAAATAGTGACAAGGCTGCTGTCATGTTCAAAGATGGATCCCATCACTTCTGTAATATTTGGACCATAGTTTATTCTGAGTTCATAATCACTCCTCCTAGTGTCTCTTCCAGTGGAATGCAGTATCTCTGCCACTTCCCTTCCCAGTGGCCACTGTGATCCCTGGGGCCTACCTGTGGAACCTGAGCCACGTGGGCCTCCTAGGGGCTGAGGACTATGGCCTGGCTGGCAAGCCATCACAACGATCCTAAGGACTGGGACACTTGGGTGGAATTTTGCCTCAGGTCAGGAATAGGGGACAAGCAGGGCAAGACCCTCAAAACTCCACAGAGCAGCTCTAACCAGTGGCCTATTGGCTTGGTGTCAGGCTGACAGACTAGCAAATCTGGCCACAACCTACAGACTCTATGTGTCTCTAGGCTATGACTCCCTTTCTGGAATGTACTTTGGTCTTGCAGTGTGCCTAGCCGTCACTCTAGTTATCCTATTTTCTCTAGATCTAGATGAATGTTCTCCCCTAACATCTGGGATATAAAGTAGGTGAAATTTAAGAAGCAGTCTTGTCCACATGGCCAAACTACCTGTCATCGTTCCTTTAGTAGCTTTTTAAAATCAATGTCCAGTGCTAAGCTGAAAAAGAGACACTCCAATCTCCCCCCCCCACTCTTGTTTTGTTTTGTTTTTGTTTTATTGCCAGTCCTACTGAGGTGCCAGACTTTGAAGTCAGGCCCCATCACGTGAACCCCATTTTAGAATCGAACCCTGAGCCAATCAGATTTGTACCTGTGTTCTAATCTTGCTTGCACAGCTGATTGTTGTAACCTTGTTCTTTGCCTTTATAAGCCCTGTGTAATCACAGCTCGGGGCTCCCTCCTAACCTCCGCTGTGTCGGTGGGTAGGACGAGGCCCGAGTTGGCAGCTCGTTAAATAAAGCCTTGCCTTGCTTTTGCATTTCGGAGTGTCTAAATCTCGGTGGTCTTCTTGGGGGTGGTCTTGCAACTTGGCACAACATTTGGGGTTTCGTCCGGGATAGCCCCAGAGACCCCGAGATCCCAGACTCCGAAGGTAAGAAAACAGCGCTGTTCATTTGTCCTGTCCTGTAATTTGTCTGTCTGTTTTGCTTTTGCTTATACTTGTAGGGCGCGAGTCAGTTTGGTTTTTGGCCGGAACTGACCAGGAGGGCCTCCTAAATGAGACTCAACCCGCCCACCTTGTACTCGGGTCCACTCCTCTTGTACCCTGGCAGGAAGTTGTGGGCCAACTTGGGAGATCTCCAATGCGTAACTCGGGTCCACTCCTTCTGCACCCTTGCAGGAGGTTGTGGGCCAACTCGGGTCTACTCCTTCTTGCAGGAGGTTGTGGACCAACTTGGGTCCATTCCTTCTGCACCCTTGTAGGAGGTTGTGGGCCAGCTTGGGAGATCTCCAACTCGTAGCTTTTCTTGTTCTCAGGCCTGTGTGTTTTCCTCCTTTTGTATTAATTGTTTTGTTTTTGTAGCCTTTTGGAAGAAATTTGGAAGTAAAATTGTCCTAAATAATTATTGCAAAGTGAGAAAAGGAGAATTATGGCTACCAAAATGTTTAATTGCCATTCCAGCTTCTTTGTAGGTTTTTTTGTAACAGTTTCCAGCAGGCCCACAGAGAAGCACAGGTGATTCCTACAAGTTTGTCAAGATCTAATACTGACCCTTAATAAGTTCCAGGTAAGAGAGCATGCTTAAAAACTACTTCTGTGTGGACCACCTTGTTGCTTATAATTGGAGTAAAGTGGCCCCTTATAAGACTCATTGATCTGAATCTGCGGTTCGAAGCCAGCCCGGGCAAAGAAAGGTCCCTGTGAGAGACTTGTCTCTAATCAGCCAGCAGAGTGCTGGGAACGGAGTGGTGTGGAGCTCAAAAGTGGTACGGTGCTAGTCTTGAGCTGGAGAGCTGAGGGACAGCACTCAGGCCCTGAGTCCAAGTCGAAAGTCACTCCTCCTGGGACAAAAGTGATGGAGCATCCAGAGGCAGTAAGCCACTGCTTGGATGGCAGAGATGGTGTCAGATCCTAGAGTCACTACTGTTGGCCTTTCAAAAGTTAAAGCCGGGAAGTCCTAGAAGAATAGTTCATAAGCATGCCTTTCCAATGCCCATGTCTGTAGTGGTTAGTAAGGGTAAGTTTGTCAAATGAGAGGATAGATTAAAATCTCACCCCCTGCATTTACTCAAAGCCCTGACTGGCAGTGAGCTACTGGGCAGGAACTTGCCAGTCATCTGTGATAGTGGTTAGTAAGGGTAAGTTTGTCAAATGAGAGGATAGATTAAAATCTCACCCCCCGCATTTACTCAAAGCCCTGACTGGCAGTGAGAATTTTAAGCTCATACATCTGTTTAGTAAAGAAAGCTTGTAGACCTGAGATTGTGTCCTTATTGAGATCTGTTAAAGGCCTGTCAGCTTGCCAATGCCCCCAATCAACAGATTACTAAAGGAGCTCACCTCTGTGGGAATAGGCCAGGTGTGTATTGGGAAGTAGATTTCACAGAATATTTGCTAGTTTTTGTAGACACCTTTTCAGGATGGGTTGAAGCCTATCCAATAAAGCATGAGACTGCGAATGTAGTGGCTAAGAAGATCCTGGAAGAAATCCTACCCAGGTATGGCTTCCCATCCACCATTGGGTCAGACAACGGACAGGCTTTCGTCTCAAAACTAAGTCAGGGAATAGCTGCAGCACTGGGGACAGATTGGAAATTGCATTGTGCTTATAGACCCCAGAGTTCAGGACAGGTAGAGAAAATGAATTGGACTCTAAAAGATATGATTCTGCTTCTGTCCCTACCCCCCATTTATTCAGACCAGGGGACTGAAATCCTAAGAACCACGGTGGAAGGAACCCTAGACGGCATCGCCACTTGGGTTCATTGCTTCCACGCCAGGCCAGCTGACCCCTTTGCCCTGGATGACAACTACCGTGATGGAACATGGGAGGTCTCCAAGCACCCAGCTGGGCCGCTTCGCCTTTGCCTCAAGAAAAGAAAGTTAGACTGAATATTGTTATAATTTTCTTTTTGCCTTCTTTCCTTACTACCCTGGCTGGTGTTAATGTTATTTTGGCAGCTCACTCCAAAGTGAGGTGAATCCTGCAGTCCCTTGGTAAAGTAGACTAGGGTTATAGGTTCCTGGCTGGGTGAGGTCAACGCCCCTGAGTCAGCCTGAAGAAGTTACAGAAGATGGATGATCTTCACCCATCAGCCCCCCTTTAAAACCGAGGGACCAGAGTTATTTTCGGATACTACTTTTGGCCCTACTGGCCCATGCCTTACCTCTATATCATCCCCTAGACATGCAAGCCATTGAAATGGACAGAATGGAGCCATGATTGGCTCCCAAGGTACCAAAAAGAAAAAGGGGGAAATGAGGTGCCAGACTTTGAAGTCAGGCCCCACCACGTGAACCCCATTTTAGAATCGAACCCTGAGCCAATCAGATTTGTACCTGTGTTCTAATCTTGCTTGCACAGCTGATTGTTGTAACCTTGTTCTTTGCCTTTATAAGCCCTGTGTAATCACAGCTCGGGGCTCCCTCCTAACCTCCGCTGTGTCGGTGGGTAGGACGAGGCCCGAGTTGGCAGCTCGTTAAATAAAGCCTTGCCTTGCTTTTGCATTTCGGAGTGTCTAAATCTCGGTGGTCTTCTTGGGGGTGGTCTTGCAACTTGGCACAACACTACTGTCCCTGGCTTCTCTTTGCTCAAGGCTCTAGCACTCTGCCACTTGAGCCACAGCGCCACTTCTGGCCATTTTCTATATATGTGATGCTAGGGAATCGAATGTATATGAGTCAAGCACTCTTGCCACTAGGCCATGTTCCCAGGCCCTCTTCCTCCACTCTTTAGGCAATGTGCACTTCAAATGGAGAAGAATGGATACAGCCATGAAGCAGTGACTAGAAGCAGACTGTCATATCCCCATCTTTGTCCACATTGGGAATGTCTGGACAGGTGCCTGTGTGGGTGAAGCCTACAGCTGTATACAAGCAAAAAGGAGAATTGTGAACAAAAAGTGCAACATTACAGGCTTTTCCCATCTCCATCCTAAAAGGGATTTGGCTTTTGTAGAAGCTCATTTTTACTGTTTTCCCACAGTCACCTTGATTCCATGCTTCCTGAGGAGACACCAGCAATTCATTTCAAGAAGGAACTTGTATGTGATGATTTGTTCTTGTGAGATTTTCTCTCTGCTTCCGGAGTCTGACCACGATGATTTTTAGTGTGGTTCTCTTTGAGTTTTGATTGTTTGAAATTTATTAAACAACTTAGGCATGTCTATGTCTTTCATCCACTTTGGGAATAGTCCTTGACTTAGTATTACATCATTTTTCTTCCCTTTTCTACTGAAATGTTCGTGAATATGTGGGTATATTTGGTGATATTTCTAAAGAAATTCTGGTTCTTTGCAAACTATTTGTTTGCCTTCATTCTCACTTTTCTGCTCCTCAGACATAACTTTAGTTCCCTTTTACATTATGGATATTTCTGCTTCCCCTGGTCTGTTGTTGAATGCCTTAGTGAATATTTCATTTCAGTTCCTATCTCTACATCCAGTTCATTATATTTATTACTTACTGAAATCTTCACTTGCTGAGATGTCCTTTGCCTGACTTCTTGGATTAAGTTGTGGGTCTGAACTTTCCTTCAAGTTATCCAGCATATTTGAAACAGGTAACTTGCTGTCTTTGTCTACTAAGCCCAATGTTTGGCCTTCCTTGGGGACAGCTTTATCAAAACTCTGGCCTCTGTGAAACAGCCATTCTTTCCTTTCTATGCTTTGTAATTTTTTGAGAATTGAACATTGAGTATTACAATGTGGTCAATCTGGAGACCAGATATTTTCCTCCTCAGGAGTTGGTTCAGAGCATTATTAAAGGCTCCAATCTCCAATGTCTATGGGAAACCATTGTTTCTAACTATTGCAAACCATTGTTGTGATACCTGCATTCCTTGTTAGAATACTCACTGAATGTTCCCACTTGTCAACACTGGTCAACAGACAATTCCTTAACTCTCAAACCTTAGCTGTGGCTCTCTCCATGAATCATTTACCTGGTGACTAAGTCTGGTCTGTTTCCAGTGGCCACATGATGTGGATTCTCATAAACATGTCCCACGACCATCAGTACAATGGCGGTATGCCTGGAAAGACTGAGCTCTGGAGCTTCCACTGGGACATTTTGAAACTACTTTTATTTTCAAAGACACAAAATTTCAGGGTTTCTTCCACATTCTGTGGAACCTACAACCTCTGATTCCAGGACAGTCAGGACAGTACTCAGTTTATTAGAACTAAAATGAACACTTGTTCTGTGCAGAATGGACAAGGCCCTTCTCCTTAATGTGGAGAAGGGTGGTGGCATTCCCTACTTCTGCATAAAATTCATTATCCTGCAAGTTTTCCTATTTCATACCAGGTGTAAGAGTGTCTCATGGAGGTCAAACTGGCTTAGTGCAAAGTGTCCTGTGGACTTCACAGGCACAAGGGACAATGATCTGCACCAGAGTCAAAAAAGTCAGGTCAAAATACAGAGGAGATACAGCCAAGGTAAGTCATAGAATTATGCCCATTGCTCTACATAAATGACAGCCAGTCCTCTATACAAAAGTGTAGCAGGAACTAGAGGCACTAAGGTAGTCCCTGGAGGGCAGGTCCGTCTGTCCAATGACATGTATCATTCTGAAATCAGACCTGGTCTGCAGGAGGTCTTAAGCCCTGTTTCCCTTCAGAGTCAGGGTCACTGCCAACTGCCTCCACTGTGTTCTGTTCTTCACCACCTATTGGAAGGTCAACTTCAGCAGGAAAGGAAATGTACGTGGAAAATTCCACAAGTCTATGTCCTATTATAAAGCCTAGACAAAATATCAATACAATCTAAATAGTTTAGGTAGCCAGAAGTCAGTGGAACTAAAGTACTTTGAGTCATTATTTAAAATATACCCACAGCCTTGCCTAAATAATTGAGCTTGAATAAAACTGTTTTAGTTTCCCATACATAGGGAATTGAAATCATTCCCTCAGAGCTACAGACAACTATTAACAGTGCTAATCCCTAGCAGCTATTCTAAGAAAATGCCAAGGACTTAGACTCCAGGAAGCATATCTCTAACCCCTTTTTGCGGTAAACTCCCCAGCTTCAGCCAATCAGCAGGTGGTGGGGAAGGCCTCAAAATCCAGCTACTTCTTCAGGCAGCAAGATACCAGATAGACAGCTCTGCAGGATGGCATGTTTGTCATGAGGGCTTGGACCATCTAGCTTAAGTGACTGCCCCATGAGCCAACCAACCACCTTTTCCAGACCTGTTCCCCCCACCAGCTGCACTAACCAGCTTTTGAAATGGTTTCATGATTTTCCCATGGTGTGATGTAATTTGCTGTATGATACTATGATGCATGGAACACCCCTGACAACCTTATAAAAACCCTACTCTATGGAGGGACGGGGCTCTCAATCCAGATCCGCTGTCTTGGTGAAGGTTGTGAGTCCAGGCTCCAGCTTGCAATAAAGACTTTCATGCAGTTGCATCAGAATTGGCTCCTTGGTGGTCTTTGGGGACCCCTAAAATCTGGGCTTATCACTGGTTGGCAATGAGTTCTGGGCTTTCTGGAGACAGGCAAACCCGGTAAGAGGAAAGGTAGTCACATCCCTTTGGCCTACTCCTTTGACAAGGTGGCTGCTGCTAAATCCCTGTGGGCCACAGCAGTCCCCAATCCTGTGGTTCATCTTTTTCAGGGACCACCCTTTGCTCCCGCCCCCACAATACCCTATTGGCAAAAACCTATTACAGTGCCCCCATCTGCTTAAGTGCCAAAAAACCTCTTCTCTCGCCTTCCTCCAGAAGCAAAAGTCATGAAATTTCCAAAATGCCTTCAGGATGGAATTGGTTGCCAGTAGTGCCACCCTACCATCTACCATCTGCCCTTACCTCCCCAAACTATTAGTAACAGCTCTCTTTATCCTGGAGTAGTTGTTTTCAGGAGAAACCATCTCGGACAGTTTCTAGAATCTTCTGGAAACTGCCAGTGCAGAAGGGAGGGGCAGAGAGATGGTGACAGTTGGAAAGGGGAGGGGGGGTAGGACTCCATTTTGTTTTAGAACCAGGATTCTAAACTGCCTAAAGCAGAGGGTTTATTGCATTGAGCCTTAAGGACCCCTGGTCCTGGAGTGGGTTTCTCACCCCCTTCCTGACATGAGGGGGCACTACCCCATTTCTACTACGCAGCTCTGCTTTGATTTCAACTGGACCTGAGATCTGTGCTTACCACAGGAAACCTGGAACGCTCCTGTGTGTCTCTGTCCAGATTCAGGAAACCAAGGATTGACCAGGGCCCAGGCAGTGAGTCTCTCAGCCAAACTTCCTTCCCTGGAGTTTGGAACCCCCTGCCCAGGGCTTTATGTGGGTGATGGCAGCCCTCATGTGCCCACAGCTCCTGTGGAAAGAGAGACCTACCTGCAGCTACAGCCTCTCCAAGCAGTTGATGACATAGCTCTGCAGAGCAGAAAGGAGGCATGAAGGATGGCAAGGAGAAATTCCCCAGGACTTGGAACTCCTGAAGAGAAAGACTGAGTGAGACTTGCCTGCTATTGCTGTCACCTCATGCCTTGGTCCTTGAGGCTGGCTCCTTCATGAAGAGAAGGATGCTAGGGAGCTCTGGGGCTTCTGTGAGGTCTGAGGGCAGGATTTCAGCACTCCCCAAGGTCTGAATGGGAGGAAGCAGTGAGCACCCAGCACTTGAGTGGCCAGGAAGCCTTGCCCTGTGTTGGACCAATGGGGTCCACAGCTCTGACCACGGTCCAGACTCAGAGTAGAGGGGGAGTCTTGACACATGCCACACTACCTGGATCCAATGTTCTAGTACAAGGGTCCTATCAAGGTGCCTTCGTGTTGTGATTTCCAAGACAAATGGCGATGACACAGAAGGACAAGTAGTTGAACTGTGTAATAATAGCCCAAATGAGGGATGAAAGGCTTCTTACCTTGTGTCACTCTGGGACTAGATGGAGCTCAGTCATTGGTTGGGCATTGCCTTCCTGAACAGCTCCCAGAAAGAGAGTGCCAGCAGGTCCTCTCACAAAGGACAGTGCCCTGGCCCCTGAAGTAGGAGATGGAGCTCAGAACATGGAAGAGATGACTTGACCCTGTGGGAATTTCTGGGTCTGATGTGCTGCACCAGGTGCAGTCAGGACCCAAGTGACCATAGCTAATCTTGGTGCCTGCCCCAGAAAGTGACTCGGCCTGCCTGACCCTCACAGCTGCTCTGGCCCTCACCCAGCTACCACATATCTGTGTCTAATTCCACATGCACATTGCCTACCACGAGGCCCCTTCTGTTGTCCACCCTGGGCTCTGATACACATCAGGTCCCTAATGAGGGCAGGTCTCCTGACACATGACACAGCTATGGACCTGGCTGTACCTCAGCCCCAAATGCTTGATTGGCACAGTTACTGGGAGAGGAGTGGGTCTGATCTCCTCTTTAGTGACTGGACTTAAGAAACTTGACCTAGACAGGGTGAGTCATGGTTGAGCTCAGGGTGGAAGAAACCATGGGCTCTAAAGGAAAGGAATAGCAGCAGGATAGGGCAGCAAAGTTCAGAAGGAAGCCCCTCCGTCCTGCCCTGTGCCTCACCACATCCATCCACATCCACATGAGCTGCTCTGCCACCTGGTGGGGAAGGCAAGCCAAAGCACCTCCTTCCTCAAACCTCTCTCTACGGCAAATAGGACAGGAAACTTCTGATGAAACAGATGCAGGATCGGGCTCAGAATCTACGGAATCTACAGCTTGCTCCAGCTCTGCAACAGGAGCCAAGGATGATTTGTGCAGCAGATCTTCTTGCACAGGATCAGACCGTTTTTCCAAGAGTCAATGCTAGAGCTGGCACTGGCTCTAGCTATAGAACTTATGCTAGTGTTCCCATGAGGGTGGACACCAGAGAAGAGTCTGCTGCTTGCCCTTGCTCTGGACAAGATGACTCTCCCAGTAGACTGGGTGTCCAAGCTGAGATAGCAGATGGCACTACTAGTTCTGGATTAGATGGTCCAGCACCCATGGACTGAGCACTAGGGCCAAGAGTGGAGGTAGCTCTCCCACTGTGGGTGGGAGAGGCTGTCCCTCTGGACTAATATCTGAATTTCCCAATGGACTGGGAACCATGATGAAAGTGGAGATGGCTCAAGCTCTACAAATTATGCAGGCGATCCGAGAGGACGGGGAACACATGCAAGGAGGGAGATGGCACTACCTTTGCAGTTGGTGATGCTCCCTCTTGACTGGGGACCAGAGACAAGGATGGAACCCTCTCTAGCTCTGCAAGTGGTGGTGGTGCTTGTTCTGTATGGGCAGAGGGGTTGATATGGAACTCGGCTCCAGCTCTACATGGGATGCTGATGCTCTCAGAGCCAGGGCCAGAAATAGTTGCAGGTCATCCCTGCATATTGGAGCTCCTTCAGAATTGAGTCAAGAGCCTAGGTGGGAAATACCTCCATGCCAGCTCTGGATGCCAGGACTGCCTCAGGACTGAGATTTGAACCAAGGTAGAACATGACTTCAGGTCAGCACTGAATGTTGGTGCTCCCTCAGAACTCAGCACAAGAGCCTAGGTGGAAGATAGCTCTAGTTCACTACTGGATGCCAGTACTCCCTCAGGATTGAGCATTTGAACCAAGGGGAACATGGCTCCAGATCAGCACTGAATATTGGTGCTTCCTTGGGACTGAGCACCAAAACCAAGATGGGAGCTAGCTCTTCCTCTGCACTTGATAGTAGTGCTCCCCTATGATTATACACTATAGGCATGCTTGCTTTTGGCTCTTGCTCTGAACCTTATGAAGGTCTTCCCACTAGGCTGGGTGCCAGAGTCAATGATGGAGCTAAATCTAATTAACTCCAGCTAAATCTCTGGTCTTAGACTGAGAGTCACCACTGGGGCTGGTGGTAGAAATAAAAAAAGGACACAAGATCCTCTGCATCACTGCTTTGTTCTGAGTCTTTGAAAAGACCAAGCAGACACTCCTCCCTGAGAATTCCCAACATGCAACCTTCCACAGATCATATTCTTCAACTTCCCTCTACTCACCATGGGCTTCAGGCTCCTCCTAGCTCCTGGACCATGGCTAGTTTTGGAGCTGCTTCCCAGTGGTGCCTGGCAGCATCTTCCTCCAGATACGGTTTCAGCCACAGGCTCTGCACCATCAACCTCACCCTTGCTGGGCTCCTGCAACTCATCTGTGCCAGGAGATGGTGGACATGGCACTCTAGGTCTGATGTAGGCACATAGAGCTTCAGGTGAGGCAGGGACACTGCAGGGTAGGAAGAAGTACAACCATGATGGCGGCACTAGGGGCAGATGGGTGTGAAATAAAAGGCCAGCAACTCTCCTGTTCCCCTTCCTCACCCTGTGATTGTCGCTGTCCATTCAGAGATCAGCACATTATGACACCAGTACCCTTTGGCTGTCCAGGCAATGGCAGGCCAACCCAGGCAAGGACTGAAGAGAAACTCTAGGGAGGGATCCAGGCCCACATATGAGCAGCTCTGTCCTATTCTGGAAGTTTCACACCCTCATATCTCTCTCCCCTGGGCCACTAGGCAGTAGACTCTAATAAGGCTTGCTGTCCAGCCTGGCATGCATAGGGTTCTAGTGCACCTCATTCGTGGCTCTGCTTCCCCATTCTGCATGAAGCACATGTGGGCTGTTTTCCTACCACACTGTTCTCCTGGTGGCACAGCCTGGCTCTGGGCTCTCACTGACCTCCTGGTACCTTCTGAGGGGCTATGACCAGGGAGAGGTGCCCCTACCCCTACTAAGTAGCTCACAGTGAGATGGGCAAGCCTGGCTGGAATGGGCTATGGTGTGATAAATTCTCATCGCTCAATTCTGAGCCTCAGCCTCTACCAGTGCTCAGAACAGCACCCCAGCTCCATGTCTTCCTCCTCCTGCAGACAAAGCCCCACACCTCAATGCTCTAATGAGAATCACAAGAGTTGTAGGCTCCTGAGTTTGCCTATTCCTCTACACACACAACTGTCATCATTCTGGAGACAGATACTCTCCCTGGAGACCAAAGCCACTCACTTGCTGAGCCTGTCCTGTGGTGTGACATCCTCGCTGAAGTAGGGGAGAGTCCTCATGTTTAGAGGAGTCGCTAGGGCTTCACAACTATCAAATATGTTTTCTATTATTACTAGCTGACCCTCCATAGACTAGAGCCCAGCCAGCACTTTCTACTCTTCTCACTGAACTGTGATAATTGCCTGGAAATATGCCCTTCCACTGTAGGTCCTTCATATCAATGCAATGCAGGAGAACAGCTCCTTCTCTGACAATCCTATGAGCCCAGTGTTCCTCACTCTGCCCCCATCCATCCATGCTGTCTACATCTAGATTAGGGACTCTCTTCCAGGATAGAATCTGATACCCTCTTCATAAATAGACTGCTTTGTCTGAGGCTTCGAATAAATGGAGCTGGAGCCAGAGAAGCAGAGTCACAAAGAGCCCACAGCCCCAGACAGGATGCTCTACAAGGCTAGCTCAGGCCATGGTTTATACCAGACACCAGCAACACCCAATGAGTGTGCTTCTGTGAGCACCCCACTTCCCAGGCTCCATCCACAGATGGGAATCTCCTGATATTACAGATGGTGCTCACCTTTAGAACAGCAGGTCCAGTATCTCCTGGATGTTTGCAAATCTGCTATAGCTGGTTAGGAAAGTGGGGATTAGGATGTCCCAGATGAATTGAGCAGGCAACCTGTGGTCTAGCAGCAACTCCAGTGTGCCTGCCATGAGGATCCCTGGCCTGCAGGCCATGTCCACATCTGGGGACAATAGATCTTCATCCTGGAGTAGAAACAAGGATGGACAGTTCAACTGGAATCTAAAAAACTATTAGAAGATTCACTGCCACACAGTATAATGAAATACCTGTAAAGAACTGACTACCCACATGGGCAGGGGGAGCTGGTGATGATCAGGGAGATGTGACTGGTGGGCCAGCTGGTGGTGAACTGCCCTGGCTGCCCCGTGTCACTGTGAAGTCCTGTGGAGAATCTCCAGATGCAGGCTGAGCACCCTCTTCAGCCTTCACTGAGACCTGAACCTCTACAACTTGGGATACAGCAAGAAAACATGTTTCTTGATATACAATTTCCATACAAGTGAGCTAGCTTGGACTTGGTACTGTGGGTGTCTGGATACCAGGGTTCTAAGATCTCTTTGATCTGTAGTAAGGTCATCTCTGGAGGTCCTTTCCCTTGAGCCCTTCTGACCAAGACCTTCCCGAATTTCCTTTGTCCTCAAGCCCCTCTTACCTAGGCTGTGAACACAACTGGCCAGTGTTATGCCCCCCACCTCGTCACCCCTCGCCCCACTGTCCCAGGTAGAGCTGGGTACAATAGTGCCTACCCTGGGGGAGGTACAGTTGGGTTCATCAGCAGCCCCCCTTCCAACCAGATGTGACCCTGGATATGACACTCTCCCTCAGGGGCTCCCAGCCACCCTTGTCCCTGATCCCTAGGGATCCCCTTTTGATCTGCTTCCTGGGAGGTCATCAGGCTCCTAAGTACCTGTATCCGCTGTGATAGGAAGTGTCACGCATCACCTGGGCACTAGGATGGAGAGCAAGTCCAATGAGAGGAGAGATGGAAACTGCAACTCTACCCAGCCCTAGGTTCCCACAGTGGGGTCTAGAAAATGCCACCTCCCCCTTCCTGGCCATGTGTTCCTCGGCATCACAGGAAGATTCAAATGAGTCTGAGAACACATGTCCTTCTGACATAGACCTTCCAGTGCCCTCCCATGACTCACAGAATTGACCATGTCTCCTCTCAACCTCCGGATGGCTACTGCACTAGGTCTCACACTAACTGTAGCCTCCCACTTCCCAAGCCTGTAAGCCTCTCCCCTGGAGATAGACTGGACTCAGCACATGACTTGTAAGAAATGAAACAGGGTGACCTCCTAGATCAAGTCATGGGAAGTTGTGGTTTTGGGTAGCTCTGTTTTTGCCGTGTTCCTCTCTCCTCCTCTCTCTATCTCATCTTGTCTCTCAGTCTAAGGAATCATCTAAGATAATATAAGGAATCATCTAAGATATACCTAAGGGCCAGGCCTCATGGGTAAAGATCAACCATGTCCCAAATAGCAGACAAAAAAATCAGAGGCTCAACCAAATGGGTTACTGCCACTGTCCCGGTCTCTGTTCCTGGTTGAAACCACAAGTACAGCCTCCTGGAGACCTGGAAGTTGAGGCCTGGGTGAAGCATGCCTGACCCTGGGAACATAGAAAGTCTGACTTTGTCTGTGTGTGGCTGTCAGCGGTGGGTTAGAGGGAGGCTGTGGCACAGCATGGACAGCCAGTGTCATCCCTGTCTTGTCCACCCTCCTCCACCTCTCCCCAGTCACACAGGCCTCCTCTCCAGCCTCCTCCCTGGATACACATCTCCTTCCCATTCATCATAGCTGAGCCTTCCCTGCACACCACTCCCAGAGGCGAGCAGGGCATGCTCCCTCTTGTCCTTCTGGTTCTGTCACCTCAGTACCCCTCAGGCCCCCATCTACTGACCCAGGCCTCCCTGCAACTCCTGGCTTTTTTAACTGTAGCAGCTGCTCTATTTTTTCTGAGAACCTGCGAGGCACTTTATGAACCTCCCTCTGCAGCCTGACAGCTGCAGGCAAGGGGAGCGGGAGGGGACAGGAGCCTGACAGCAGCCTCTATGGTCATTTTCACAGCCGCATTTAGGCCCAATTCAGGCCCTTCATAGGGCTCAGTCAGAGCGCAGGGTGAAAAGATGGACGTGGGGCCTCCCCTCCTTGAGCAGCACATACTGCACAAGGCTTCTACAGTGGGATCTCTGCTTGGCTACAAGGCAAAGAAGAAGGAGAAGGACCCTAGGGGTCCCAAACCTGTGGACCCTGGCTAATGTCACTTGCTCCATTATCATGGTGATCACTGCTGCCCCCACTGGCCAACTCTCACACTGCGGCTACCGGAGGAAAGCCAGAACCACCATGCTCACCATGTTCCCACAGTGGGTTTCCAGGGCCCAGGGGCGAGAGGAACCAGGCCTGAAAGCCCCAGGGGTGATAAGAGGGACTTTCCTCTCCTTCCCAGGGTGTTGGCCCTCAGAAGGCTTCTCCATTCCAGCCAGAGCAATGACTGAGACTCATTTCCAAATGAGGACTGTGTGCAGCCTCTAGACCCAAGAGTTTTCCAGTGTGTGCCATCTGCCAACCCAGATCTCCAGACACCTACTTTCCAGGGTGCTCTCTGCTCTCTTTCATCAAGAGGTGAGAAAGTATTTTCCAAGGATTTCAGCCAGTGTGTTTCAAGGACATCATTGAAAATAATGACCTCCGAAAATAATTCCCTTATGACCTTGGGTTTCTTTGCTACTAGTTGTAATATTCACATATCATCCTTCATTTTGTTTGAGACTCTTTCTGCCTACTGAGGGGTTTATTACTTATTTGAAGAACCAATTTTTTTCTTTCAGTGATTCCTTTGGACAGATTTTTTAGTCTCCATTTTATTAGTCACTTCCCAAATCTTTGTATTTCTATCCCCTAATTTTTGGTGAGACTGTTTTCTGGTTTTTTAAACATTCAAGATACCTCATGAAGCTATTGAGTTCTCTTTACTATGATGTAGGCACCCAGAGCTACCAAGTAAAATGCCCTGACCAGCCATTCTTACTGTGTGGAGGGAGACCCACAGATAATGCCCAGAACTTGTCTATTCTCTTCTTCCTGTAGTAAGAACTTCTCTAGGAAAGAGGGTCTGATGACAGCACCCAGCTCTCTCCTAAACATGTATGTGAGGGTTCATCTTGCTTATCTACCTTATTTCCCTGAGAGGCACACTGGTGATTAGTGAAATACAAGTCTGTATGTGTCTTTGAACAACATTCTAGAGATGAAAAGATCATAAAGGCTGATCTGAATGATTTAGTCTCATGGATTCAGGATTTAAATATGTTCTTGGTACATGGTGTGACTGTGGAGCTCCAGCTGGAGCCTACCAGGAGGAAGTACTTGAGGGGTTGATCTTGACCTCTGTCCCTCCTTGTTCTTCTCTCTGCTTTATGGCCACCTTTAGTGAGCAGCCTGTGTACCCCAAGTTCCTACCACCTTTGTGTTCTGACTCATCTCAGGTTCAAGCAACAGATCCAGATGGCCTTTCACTGAAACTACAATTGTGAGTCAAGATAAATCTTTCTTAAGTTGATTCTCTCAGCTACTTATGGGAGGCAGGGGGTGGGAACAGATCAACATGCTCTGCTTTCAATAAAGCTGGACAATGTCTCATGGCCACTAACATATCAAGGTGTCTAATGTGAGCTGGCTTTGTTTCTTTCAGAGATTAGTAGGTGCTTAGATGTAACTTGGATGATCTGGGAAAGTGTTTCATCTCGCTTGCCAGATCCTTTACACAAGGATTGTCCCAGAACACAGCATAGTAACTGCAGCATCAGGCAAGTGAGCTGGCAGGGACAGAGTGACTAAGATAGACCCATGCATGAAGGTTAGTGAAGGAGGACAGAAGAAAAGCTGAGAGTCAGCGGGCTAGCAATGAACATCAGTTAGCAATGTGATTCCAGGGCCTGGACTCCCAGGATGGTCCCTGGTGTTCTGTTCCTTGGTAACAGATAGTAACCCAGGTATGAGCTCCCAGAGGAAAGTGGGAGATATGGGCCATTTGCCTGAAAATGGGAGGCTTCTATATGAGGACTTTACTGTGTGTCGGAATTAGCTAATGGATAAATTCTAATAGGCATTATAATAATAATAGACCATGTAAAAGGCATGACCCTTAGCCACAAAGTCCAGTGGGTCAGAACACAAAAAATGCTTAAAAGAGACAGTGTATTCATCCACATGCTCAAGCATTGAAAATGGAGAAATAAGATAATCTGCTCAGAAACAGCCACCATGCAGTGAATGAGAAGTAAAAATGTGCACATGCCCAAACACAGCTTTGAAGGGAAAGGTTTGAGAATGGACATTTTCACTACTTATGATCAGGTATCCAAATCTGTGTAGATAGCCCAATTTTCACATACAATTGTCCTTCGTCTGGCAATTTATTGATGTTGGGAATACACTCTTGACCCTGACACCATTCCCCCAAATGCCCTGGATGCAGAGGCTGTGTTTGAATTACCCAGGGTTAATGGGATTTGCCTGTGGATGAACCTCAAGAAACTTCATTTGAACAGTGACTTACGCACTGAATGCATTCCCATTTGCAGTAAAAGCAGTCTGGAATTCAGTGCACCTGCTCTGCAGAAGAGAGAAGAGGTTGGAGGGCCCAGAGTATGCAACCACCCTCCATGATGTGCATGTTCATGGGCCATCTGGGCAATGGGAACCTGCTCAGTACAAACGGGTGGCCATAGACTAGATTCCCACTTTTCTCTGAATCTGGGTTCACTTCTGATCTTTGGTTTCACCCTTGGTCTTCCTCATAGTGGGGCATCATGTCCCCTTCTGCCCACAGTTTCTGTTCCTCTAAGACAGGTAGAAATCAAAGGACACAGACAGAAAAACAAAACTCTGGTCATAGGTAATGCCTGCTTCCTAGTTAAAAGCATACTTTCACCGGTTGTATCACAACACACCTCAGAGGCCACAAATAATATTTACAAACCAGGAGGGCTTAGTTGTTGTTGAAACTTTCACTGGTGAGGTGGTGAGGAGGAGGAGGAGGAGGAGGCGGAGGAGGAGGAAATACGTTGTACAAATCCTCTAGCTCTACTAGCTTTTGCTGATGCAAAAAAGAATCATTGTTTTTGGGTGACTGAAGTGAAATAAAGACCTAAAATTCTCTGTTTTCCTATTTTGTCTGACCTTATTACCACCTTAATTTTTATGTTCAGTTCTACTCAGATCTTCATGGAGACATGTTCATCATTAAGGAAGTATTTAATCTGGTATGCTACTACATGACTAAGTCTGTTTCCCTTGTGAGCTGGTATGAGTTAGAGAGTGTTGTACATCTTCCCTTTTCACTACAGTGAGGTTAACTTGGTCCCTTTTGTTTAAAATAAAAAAGAACCCACTTTCATATTCCAGTATCCATTTATTCCATCTATGTTGTCCTCATGGCACTTGTGAACCATTGTTCACACAGGAAACAGAACCACACAGTAGGATGTATGAGAAGTGTAAAGACTAGATCAGGAATGCAGAGAGCCACTAAGGGAGAAAGAAACTAGGCCTGGGATCTCTTCGAAGGCTGAGTACAGATCTGTTGAGAGGTGGTGAGGTGTGGATTACATCCAGGACTTAGGGGCTGTTTTCTATATCATCTTGGGTCACAGATGGTCTCAGTTTCCTGGATGTCCCTCACTTGTGACAGTCTGTGACTGTTAACCTACAGCAGGTTGATGGAGAAGAATGAAATGGAAGCTTTGTAGCACTTGGAAGGAGAACCTTTCATCCTAAGCCTCTACTTATTAAGCTCAGGGTGCTCTTGTGGGTTCTAACTCCAAGCAGATAGTTCAAGGTGTGTCTGTAGCTGGAAGACATTGACTTCTGACTCCTAAATTCACTTATTTATCTTGTTTATTTGTCTCCCACCCATGGAATGGGAGGTCCAGGTGAGCAGTACATTTCATTTGTTTTCTTCATTGCTGTATTTCTTGAGCCTAGAAACGTTCAAAGTAGAGTGTGCAAAAACCTTCAAACACAGGAATAAATTTGTTGATTCAAAGCTTCAGATATTTTATTATCTCAATTAAATATACATGCTTGATTAACCATTGCTATTTTGTATATTCGGGATACATTTTGAATTTTTGCTAGTAAAGCAAAGTTGTCCTGGGACACGTGTATGTGAACACGTGGGAATGTCCCAGTTGGAAGGATGCCTCTGAGTTGATCTGTGGGCCATAGGCCATATGTATTTTCAAAATCATCGTCATGCCCACTGTGATATTTGAATGAGTCCTTTTTATTTTATGGTAATTGTAGATTCACACACAGTGGGAAGAAATAATAATGAGATTGCACGCATTCATCACCCTCTTGCCAAGTCAATTTTTCAAAACTAAAGGATAACATCAGAAGCAAAAAGCTGATGTTGATTCAAACAAGGTAGAAAGCAATAACCTGGATGGATGAAGTGCTTATCAGAGCTACACCACCCTTCCTTCCCACCAACTTCTGTGCTCCTGCCAACTGCTGGTCTCTGTTACTGTTCTGTGTTCTGATGAGTGAATAAGGCTTGCCTCTTCATTTGTTCAGATCATTGACTTAATCAGCATTGTGTAGTGTTTATTTTTTGAGGGTTTTTTTTTGTGCCTTTCCTGGGGCTTAAACTCAGGTACTTGAGCTCAGGCTTGAACTGGGTACTGTCCCTGAGCTTTATTTACTCAAGGTTAGTGCCCTATCACTTGAGCCAGAGCTTCATTTATGGCTTTTTTGGTGCATAATTGGATATGAATCTCACTGAGTTTACTGCCCTAGATGGCCTCCAACCACAACCCTCAAATCTTAGCCTCCTGATTAGCTAGGGTTATAGGTATGATCCACAGGTGCCTGGCCCCATTGTGTAGTTTGGTTTTCTTAAACCTATAGTTGTACACATGGATTTCTAGAGTTACATCTAGATATGTAGTTACTTTGTCATTATGGATTTTATTGTGTCGTTTAGATATTGTATTCCCATTTTTCTTTTAAAAATTATTTTCATTGACCCATAATCTGTGGTCATGTTTATATACACATAAATATGTGTGCACATGGATGTGCACATGGATGTTCTAATTCATATATCTATTAAATAAAAAGTTTAACTAAGGTGAATTAGCATATCAATATGTATCACCTTTCTCTTCCTCTTTCTTTAGTGTATATAGGAATACCTGCAAATACCTTTCCTCTAAGCATTATATATATATATATATATATATATATATGTTTGCAATGTTCTTAATAATATTTATGCTACTGCCCCATGGAATCCTCAATCCTCAATAGGTCTGCAATTGTTCATCAATCTCCTCCTTCCTCCTACCCCCCTCAGCTTCTTATGTTTTCAATATGAAATCCAAACAAAGGTATAATATAAATACTTGTCCTTAGGGTGTTGGTGTTACTTAATGGATTCTGGGGATTATCTAGATCACTGGGGGTAGGTCGTTGGGTCTACCATGTCCTGGAATAACTTCTTTCTCCTCTGTCTTATTCTTTCTACATTGTTCTATCTCTCTCTCACTTCTCTCTGTCTCGCTCACATTATCCCTCTCTCCATCTTATTTTCTCTCCTTTTTTTCTCTCTATCCACTGTCTTATTTCTATCTTATTCTCTCTTCTCTCTCTGTTCTCTCTCTTATTCTATCTTATTCTGTCTCTCACACTCTCTCCCCTGTCTGTTGTATCATATTCTCTGTCCTTTACTCTCTCACTCTCTCCTCATTAATTCTATCTCTCAGTCTTGTCTACTATGAGATGAACATCTCTCCTCATTCTGTCCTCCCAATTCCATCATGTTCTTCGCAATTGCCTGGTGCCAGGTGACCATGAATTGAACTCTACAAAACTGCAAGTTAACATAAATTCTTCTCAATCATTAAGAGCCGCAAAGAATAGAAGTTGTTTGCCAATATTCTTTCCATTACCCAATTGTCCTAGGGTGCTGATTGACTTCCAGTCACCACAAATGGTTGATATAGTCTGAAACTGGATGAAAATTCATTAAGAGAAAGAAATTCATTAAATAGAAAGAAATTATTTAAGAGGTTGCATCACCATATACCTATGCTGAACTCATTATCTTCACGCTTGGGAAAGTGCATTATGGGTTATGGGTTGCTAAGTGATGTTTCCACTTGTCCAAGGAAGTGGTTAGACCATAATCTCCAAGCATAAAATTCATTTTCACTCATTTGTGGGCTCCACCTTTAAGACATATATTCATGGACACACACACACACACACATATATATGTATATATATATGTATATATACATGTGTGTATTAACATAAATATTAATATGTAAGAGTGAACACAGAGTATTAATATTACAAAGAGATTATTAATTGGAAATGGGAATGGGGATGGGTGAAGTAAAATACAGGTTGAATAATTTTGAAATACGTTTTGAAGAAGGACAAATACACAAATAGATTGTTTCAAACTATGAAAGGGAAAAATACTACATAATATATGTGGAACACACACAAACAAATGTCACTTGTTACAGAAAAACATCAAAATATACAAAATGGAAAGAGCTAGCAACATAAGCCTAATAGGAAAACAACAACAATGCACATTTATTTTCAATAGTATATTAAGAAGAAATATACAAAAGTATGTCAAATTCAATCCAACTAAAACACTTCACATATGTCTGAATTCAACCAAAGAATCCAACAAAGTTGTCAATGAATGTAGAGCCACCCTATTAACTGACTCAGACATATACTACACAAATGTCTTAAGAAATCTTACAGAATTATATCACTTTAGCCTTTAATTCACAAGTGTATTGTTTTTTGTTTTGGGGCTTTTTTTTTGGTGCTGATCCTGGGGCTTAAACTCAGAGCCTGGGCCTGGTCTCTGAGCTTTTTGCTCAAGGATAGAATTCAACAGCTTATTTCTTTTTAGTCTTCATGGTTAGCTGGGCATAAAAGTCTCATGGACTTTCCTGCCAGATCTGGCTTTGAACTGTGATCCTAAGATCTCAACTTCCTCAGTAGCTAGGATTACAAGCATAAGCCACCAGCACCTGCCTAATTGATACCCCTGGGCTGACAAGCACAAATCTTCATGGAGACAAGATATAGTCTTTTTCCCTAATGACCTGGGGCAACTTGAGTGGGCCTCAAGGCACCACACCCCAGGTCTAGTGACATTAGCACAAGGAAATCTTCCAGCTTATTTACATTATTCCATTATTACTTACAGACACACACACACACACACACACACACACACTCATATACATATAAACTCAAACTCATAATACCTCTGGAGATCACTTACTCTAATTATTTGTATCCACGTACTGGATTTTTCTCACCTCAGTTCCTGAAATCAGTCCCAGCTGATTCGCCTGGCTTTCTATTTTTGCTGCTTTCTCTTGTGTTCAAATCACATCTGTATTTTATTTCCCCCTTTTGTTTGAGTGTAGATCTTAAGTATCCACCAGAGGTAATGTGTTAAAGGCTTGATCCTAAAGTCCTGGCACTACCGAGAAGTGATAAAGCCTTCAATTTGTTGGGCCTGCTCAGTGTGGTGGTTATTGGAGGTATACATTTGAAGGGGAGGGTGAAACCCTGGCCCCTTTCTTCTTCTTATGAGGTAGGAAACTTTGTTCTGTCATAGGGGCAATAATTTTTCCCCAAAGGCCAAATCATTGGGTCCAACTAACCATGGACAGAAACTTACAAAATTGTGAAATAATCATTTTATTTTTGTAAGCTGTCTCAGGTATTTATTACAGTGTTGAGGAGCTGACTAATACACCAGTAACACACCGATTCTCTTTATTATTTATTGTTTAATATTACAATCCTAGAACCCTTCTCTCTATAATTTCCTGGAGTCTATCCAAATGTATTTTTAAAAACTTTGAGACTGACAGTGGTGGCACACAATTGTAACCCTAGCTACTCAGTGGGCTGAGAACAGGAAGGTCATAGTTTGAAGCCAGGTTGGGCAGAAAACTCCAGGAGACTTCATCTCCTATTATTCAACAAAAGCCAAGGTGGAGATATGCCATAAGCCAGCAAGCCATAAGTGTTTCCCTGAGTCCAAGCATCAGTACTGGCGTGTGTGCACACACACTCACATTAAAGAAAGGAGCTGTAAGTTTTCCTTAATTTTATTCGCAAACTGCAAATCACATTTTAAATGCTCCAAAGCCATTCATTGAATAAATTAATGGCATGAAATTATAGATATTTGTGGTATATTATTATCAATTTCCAATAAAAGATTATATCAATGAAATTTGATAGACATCTCTGAAATTTGGTTACCAGTAGACAAACAGATTTGGCAGATTTATCAGAACATTTTATTTAGTTTGACAAGTAAGAGAGAACTTTCTCCTCCTCCCAGCAATAACACTCGAAAGAGATTCTTTCATTAGTGGGGGGATGTTTACTTTCTTATGGATCTTGGAAGACAAAAATTTGGTATTTATTCTCAGGCAATTGGAGAATTGATTTTACCCATTTAGGAGTTTAAAATGGATTCATAATAAGTCTTTCAAAAGCCTATGTATATCAATTGATCAATAGTACATTTAAGAAGATAAAGAACTCAATATCGAAGAATTTGAAGACCTTGTTAAAGAGTACTACTTCCTAGTCAGAGAATTAAGTTATAAAGTCTGGCCGAGGTGCAACCAATCATTTGAAAGTGTTTTTCTTTAAATCCAGGGTCCTAGTTTTTGGAGTGCAAGGCTTCAAAACTTCTTCCTCTTACCTTGAAATCAGAATGTCTATTCCACTTAAAACCTGAGTCATCATAAATGTTTAATTTCATTCTGTAATCCATCCTTGATGTTTTCTTCAAACAATTCTGGGTTGATACAAAGCACCTGCTTCCACTCCTCTCAGTGCCAGTCAGGTTTACAGATGGAAGAATTAACCCTAGCAGGCCCTCAGTTAAAAAAGATTCTTGAAGGAAGAGAGAATGGCTGAGGGGCTGCTTGATATATGGCAGCACCCAAGGAAAACACTAAGAAGTGTGACTCCCTTTTAGTTTCATCTAGAAAACATAATTGCCATCTAGGAGAGAATTCTATCAGTCATTTCAAAAAGTTGACTCTGGTCTGTGATCCCAGCACTCAGGAGACTGAAGAAGGAGAATTGAAGATGGAGATCAGTTTGGGCTACCAAATCTAACTTCATCTCAAAGATAAAGAAATGTTGGTTATGCTTAATTCTAGAAAAATCTAGTTTTAGCTTTACCATGTTGGGTTCTCATTGGGGAGCACCACTGGCTTTATTTTTTTCTTTAATTAGTCTAGCCCCTGGGGCCCAGTCACCTTCATGCTCAGGGATGTGTGTATCCATAAACCTGGCAGTCTTGTTTATCTGAAAGATATTGTCGCATTCTTCAATTTGTCCTGCTGCCAGAACCAGATGGCTGAAACCCCGAGAGCATTTCCTGTATGACCAGACTGGGCACTCATTGGCAAAACAGCCCTCCCTAGCTACACAGTGAGATTCGTGCTGTGTGTTGATTTTGAGTGGGGTTCAGTTCCACTGGGGCCCCACCTGCTATGGCTGCTGCTGCTGTGGCTCCTTTGCCATTATGTCCCAAGGATGTTACTGAACTACCTCCTCAACGAGGGATTCCTTTCTTTGGCCTTTATAAGAAAATATGACCTGACATCAAGTTGAGGATACAGGCTTCAGCCTGGAAAAGTGATAGCTCTCTCTGGGGCCTTGCTCACCTCCAGAGTATTTCTCTCTCACAGAGATTTAGGAAATAGTATATTATTCATATAATACTAGCCTAAGAGATAGACTCTATAGATTGTACTTCCATCTTTACCATGGGGTTGCATTTGGGCTCTCTGAGTCTCATTCACATTCTCTTCCAAATGAGGATACTGTAGCATCAACTTCTTCTGCTGTTGTGACAATTAAAAACAGTCATCTTCTTGGTGCTGGTGTCTCACACACCTTTAACCCTAACTATTCAGGAGGCTGAGATCTGAAGATTGCTGTTTTAAGCCAGCCTGAGCAGGAAAGTCTGTGAGACTCTTTTCTTCTAATTATAATCAAAAAGGTGGAGCTGTAGCTTAAGTGGTAGAATGCTAGCTTTGAACAAAAATCTCAGGGACAGTGCCTAGGGCCTGACTTCAAGTCCCAGGACAGGCACACACACATAAAAATCCAGTCATCTTCCTCAGAGTCTTTTGTCTCTCAAACAAATAGCCAAGCAAGAAATCGAGGTGAAGACCTTGATGGAGAAGACTACCACCTTCCTTGTCAAACTCAGTAACATCACAAAGAGAATGTTCTGACCTACCTCATGTCTGAATTTTGCAGTCAGACAGCTGGACAATGAAGACAATATCCCCAGGGAGTGCGCCTCTCTCTGGTACGTCATGATGGAGCTGGAGTCAACTCAGCCAGAAGTACAATCACAGCAAGACAATGGGCCCAAGTGTCACACTTGCCTTCAATTTCATGTTTCACCTCACATGATAGGTATGGCCACCTACAGCTTTTATCTCCAGAAAAAAGTCAAAGAAGACACATCATTACCTTTTCCTGCCCCTGCAAAGTAGCCTCTTTCCTGGGCCTCATTTTTCTAAGATTTAAATATACATTCTATTTCTTTTCTTGTGAAAATATCATCATAGTAACATTGTTAATACACAATATGCTTATAGACAGACCCCTATAAATGATGATAATAGCGATATTGGTGGTGGCTGCAAAGCAAAAATTTATTTTCTAGATGATAGCTTAAAAATATACATTAGCACTGCTACCTGCCTATGTAGGAACATAACTATACCATGTCCACTTTTATCTCATAGAGTCTTAGTTCTAAAGAAAGGCCTATTTGTGCCCTACTAGAATACATGTTTGCATTGTTGTGTGTTGCCTTATAGCCAGAGCCTCTGTTAAGTCATTTTTCAATTACTTATTTATAGACATATAAGATAGGTATTTATAGACATATACACATACATTTAAATTCTGATGGCATTGTATGGGTGTCAAATTAACTACATAGAGGGATGTCTAGAGCATTGGCAAAATATATTCTGGTTGTGTCTCGAGGACTGGGTATTTCAAGATATGATTGGCATAAAGTTCTAAAAACGGGGTGGGGGAAATAGGTGGCACTATCTAATAGTCTGTTAGCTCAAATAGAACAAAATATGGGACTTTCCCTTTGGAAGTTCTCACAAACGATCATGCTCAACTTCTCTGGTACATTTTTGCTCCTAGCATTTCCTGTGAGCATCAGACTCCAGATTTTACAGCTTTGAATCTGAACTCCAAGAGCAACTATCCAGGGAACTTCGGGTTTCAGTCTCATCCTAAGGCTGCATTAATGATTCTATTTGTTCTAAGGCTCCAGATTCTTGGACTGAACAGCTACTTGTTTCCCCAGGTCTATCGACTGTGATTGGCTATTGTGAGACTATTTAGCTTCTGATTGTGTAAGCCAATCTAATAAATTACTTTTATAATTATTTGTAAATATTCTTGGTTCAGTTCCTATATAGAAGTCTAATACACAAAGGTAGATATAAATAGATTATAGATAATAAATAGACAAATGATAGGTAGATCATAGATGATATGTAGATACACCACAGATAGATGATGAATATATTTATTGATTCCAATCCCCATTTTGCCTAGAGGGGTACCATACTCTATTAGTAAGATAAGTTACTTAAATAAGACCACAGGTAATTGATGCTTTTAAAAATGAAGTGAACAATCTGGAGGTAAAAGCAGGCACCTTGAAAACTTTTCACAAAGGAATAGGAGAAACACTTGAGCTCCTTGGCATAGTTTAAAACTTTCTTAATAAAGGCACAGAAACACAACAATTCAAAGAAAGGTTGAACAAAAATAGGATTGCATCAAACTCCAGATCATCTACCTGGCCAAGGACATAGTTTGAAAGATAAATAGGAAGCCCTCAGATTGGAAGAAGATATTCACTAGCCATACAACACACAAGGGCCTCATATCCAAAACACACTTAGAACTCAAAAAATTAAGGTCCTCCAAAACAGATCCTCAAAGAAACAACTGTTCCCCTAAGAAATGGGCTAAAAACCTAAGGGCAGACTTCTCTGAAGAGGAAATGAGAGTGGCCAAGAGGCACATGAAGCGTGCTCAACATCACTGGCCATAAGAAAAATGCAAATCAAAACAACATTGAGATTCCACCTCACTCCAGTAAGAATGTCCATTATCAAGAAAACAACAACAGGGGGCTGGGGATATAGCCTAGCGGCAAGAGTGCCTGCCTCGGATACACGAGGCCCTAGGTTCGATTCCCCAGCACCATATATACAGAAAACGGCCAGAAGCGGCGCTGTGGGTCAAGTGGCAGAGTGCTAGCCTTGAGCGGGAAGAAGCCAGGGACAGTGCTCAGGCCCTGAGTCCAAGGCCCAGGACTGGCAAAAAAAAAAAAAAAAAAAGAAAACAACAACAGATGCTGGCGGGGATGTGGCTAAAGGGAACCCTACCACACTATTGGTGGGAGTGTAAACTTGTACAACCACTCTGGAAAGCAGTGTGAAGGTTCCTAAAAAGGCTAAACATAGAGCTCCTCTATGACCCAGCAACCCCACTTTGGGGCATTTACCAAAAGGATCACAATCAAGACCACATTAAAGCTATCAGCACAACTATGTTCATTGCAGCACAATTTGCTATTGCTATAATATGGAACCAACCCAGATGCCCCTCAGTGGATGAATGGATCAAGAAAATTTGGTACATATACACAATGGAATTCTATGCTTCTCAGAAAGAATGACATAGCTCCATTCATAAGGAAATGGAAAAACTTTGAAAAAAAATGGTACTAAGTGAATTGAGCCAGACGCAAAGAAAGATAGACTCTATGGTTTCCCTAATTGGGAATAATTAGTACATGTCTAGGATAGTCCTAGCAGAAGATCACAATAACTCAATAGCTATGTACATATGAACAGTTAACATGACGCTAAGTGAAATGAACTCCAAGTTATGAACTCCATTGACAATGAACTCCAATAGCAAGTGGTTTAACATTATTATTTTCAACATACCATGTGAAATTATGCATTTTTCTTTTGTTTGTCTTCCCCATCGTTTTACCTCATGTCACTGTAACTGATTTTAGTACCCTGGGTATTGTATATATGTTTATTGGAACTATAGGAAGGAAGGAGGACATCAAAATGGAGAGACAAAGGGTAAAAGGTGAACCAATGCAACAGCAATGCTTACAACAGAATATACTGTAAACCAACTGTACAACTGAGAGAGGCAGTGAATTGGGGAGGGGGGAAGGTGGGAGGAAAATGAGGGAGGAGGTAACAAGTTGGATAAGAAATGTACTCACTGCCTTAGTTATGAAACTGGAACCCCTCTCTACATAACTTTGACAACAAATTAATTAATTAATTAATTGAACAAATACACTAGTCTTCTCAGATTAATTTATTGTATAAGCAGAAGGCCTAGGATAGAATGAGGGAAAGGGAATATTTATTAAATTGTCAATCGTCTGTAGAGTCTAATGAAATAGACCAGTATTAAAAGGTTAATTGCCTTCCTAACACCCACTTAACAATAAAAACAGGCAATAGGAACATAGAGAAAGTGAAGAATTTAAGGGAATTATTGGGAAATGAGCATAAATACTTCAGTACGATTGTATGTGCCTTGTGTATAGCAACTTAAGGTGTATGGACAGGAACTAAAATATTATAAGTTCATGCAAATGTAATGATGATTGTCAAACTTTAGAAATACAATACAGAATAGACATCTCCTATAAAATAAATCATTTAGATCTGAAGCTGATAGATAAAGCTATGTTTAATTTGGAGAGATTTCTTTTGCTAAATCCAATAAATCTATAATCACTAATCCATATGAAAGATAATAGGATTAACTTCATCTTTTCCTATTTGGATCCCCTTTATATTCTCTTCTTGTCTAATTGCTCTGGCTAGGAATTCTAGTACTATGTTGAAGAGCAGGGGAGAGAGTGGACATCCCTGCCTTGTTCCTGATTTTAAAGGGAATGGCTTTAGTTTTTCACCATTTAGAGTTATGCTTGCTGTTGGTTTGTCATAAACTGCCTTGATTATATTCAGGAATGTTCCCTGGAATCCCAGTTTTTCCAGGGCTTTTAGCATAAATGGGTGCTGGATTTTATCGAACGCTTTTTCCGCATCCAGCGATAAAACCATGTGGTTCTTTACCTTGCTCCGGTTGATATGGTGGATTACATTAATTGACTTGCGTATATTAAACCAGCTTTGCATCCCTGGGATGAATCCAGTTTGATCGTGGTGTATGATTTTTTTTGATGACCTGTTGAAGTCGATTGGCCAGAATTTTGTTGAGAATTTTTGCATCTATGTTCATCAGGGAGATTGGTCTGTAGTCCTCTTTCCGTGATGAGTCTCTGCCTGGTTTTGGGATGAGGGTTATACTGGCTTCATAAAATGAGTCTGGTAGTGAGCGTTCTCTTTCAATTTCATTGAAGAGTTTGAGAAATATTGGAGTGAGTTCTGTTTTGAAGGCCTTGTAGAATTCTGCGGTGAATCCATCTGGACCTGGGCTTTTCTTGGATGGGAAAATATGGTACATATACACAATGGAATTTTATGCCTCTATCAGAAAGAATGACATTGTTCCATTTGTAAGGAAATGGAAGGACTTGGAAAAAGTTATACTAAGTGAAGTGAGCCAGACCCAAAGAAACATGGACTCTATGGCCTCCCTTATTGGGAATAATTAGTACAGGTTTAGGCAAGCCATAGCAGAGCATCACAAGGCCCAATAGCTATACCCTTAGGAACACATAAGATGATGCTAAGTGAAATGAACTCCATGTTATGGAAACAAATGATATATCACAGTTGTAACTACTTTCAACGTCCTATGTGTATGTGTAGTTTCTATTATTGATGATGTTCTTGTATCACCTTCCTATGGTTGTACCTACACTATCTCTGTAATCTTATCTGAGTATATTGGAAACCGTGTTTACTGGTATTGGAAGTAGGAAATTCAAAGGGAATACCAAATTTGAGAGACACAGGGTAAAAAAAAGAGAAATAACTACAAAAGCAATACTTGCAAAACTGTTTGGTGTAAGTGAACTGAACACCTGGGGGGGGGAGGGAAAGGGGGGAGGGTGGGGGGCATGAGGGACAAGGCAACAAAGAGTACAAGAAATGTATCCAATGCCCAACGTATGATACTGTAACCTCTCTGTACATCAGTTTGATAATAAAAATTTGAGGAAAAAAAAAGAGATAATAGGATTACTGAGCCTGCAGTTCACTAAGTGAAAATAAGAATGCCTATATGGAATGCCCTTGGACAACACCTTTGACCTCCTTACAAGGTCTTTCATATTCCATTCTAATTCATTTACTTATTCTACAATATTTATTTTGACTTTTCCTGGAGAAAGGGGGGCAAAGACTCCAATCTTCTAGCAGACTTTACATTTTAGAAATTTTACAGGTTGCAGTAAAATTAACTAAAAACTACAGAAATTTCCAATAACAGCCTTACCCTTTTACACATTCATAACCTTCCATTTCTTCACAAGTGCACTTGTTATAAAGCAGCAAACCTACTTTGACACTTTATTGTTGCCAAAATTACGCCTTCATTTTTGTCTTTCCTTTTTCTGTAAAAAAAATGGCTTTGAACTAAGCACTAATAATAATAATAATAATAAAACCAGGGTTTTTTAACCTCTGAAACTGCAACCCACCAGCAAAATAGCTGATTTGACACAGTTTCCAGATCAGGACAGAACAGGTGTGCCCCAAAGCTTCCTATGTTTAAGCTCTCTTTCTTCTTGCTATCTGGAAGGAAAAAGCTAACTTTCAGACCTGTGGTGAAGAGCATGGACAAGAGGAAAGCAATGTAGAAAGAACCTGGATCTTTGAAACTTTGTAGAGCACAGTGAGATTTCAGGCCTGAATCTACCTAAATAAAAAGTACACTTTAAGCCACTGTTATTTGGTATATTTGGATGGTCATAGCCATGATTACTAGAACCCAAATATAAGATAAAAGTCTTCATATACACTAAACACATCTGTAAGGTCCAATTTGTCCCCACAGGACTATTCCATAATACTATGAGAATATGATATAGAATTGAAAAGATACAAAGATCAGCAAGATAAGACACCAGTACTTGAAAAGCATGGGGAAGAGACAAGCAGAAAGTGGTAGATGAATGAGGAGGAAAAAGGGATGGGAGATGCAGGCAAGAATCCAAAGTGTATGCTACAAAATTAAGAAGACTGAGAGGAAGGGTGCATTGAGAGGAATGAGTGAGAATGCTGAAATGGGTGGTGACATTGACCAAGATGTGTTGCATTCATAATTTGCTTTGTTAAGTGGAAACTCTTTTGTACAATTTTAAAAATTCAGACTTTCTAGTAAATGAAAAATCATAGAAATGAATAAACTATAAATATTTCAGAGTTCATAAGAGAAAAAGGACTACTTAATACACAAGAAAATGGAAAGTATGGTCAATGGGTGATACAGAAAAAGAAAAAACAAATTCTATGTATTGAAACAGAGAGTGAACCAACACTAGCCTAAGAAGGGCATTTGAGAGGGCAGAATGTAGTCTAACTTGGCCAATATGAAATGAGTGAGGGACAGGTAGAATGTGCTGCTTATGGAAAGTAACATTAGAAAAATACTTGTGATATTTAGATTTTAGGAAAGGCAATTTATTTGACTCTACCCTAGAGAAACTAACTTGTCTCTACTATTACAAAAAATGAGGTTGTAGGAGAGAGTATGGAATGAGAATATTTCTTTCCCAGAAATTTTAGTAGCAGAATTAAAGGGGAAAGAGACAGATGCATGGGAGCAATCTTTCTAAATTGGCAACTGGGAATGGGTGGAAGTGGGAGATAAACCATGTTAAACTAGATGAAAGTTAAAATTTTTCTAAACTAGAAAAGGAAGCTGTTGGCTGGAGGGATATCTTCAAGACTGCTATAAAGAAGAGACAAGAGGAAGAAACTTGAAGCATTATTTCTTCAAAGGTAGAAATAAAGCTCATCAAAGGAATCATCTTAGCGACAGTAAAAAGCATACAGAAAGTGAAGGCAAAAGAAGCCTTTGAGACTGGGCACACTGGCTAACCTCTGTAATTCCAGGTAGTTGAAGGGCAGAAATTAGAAGGATGTGGTTGAAGGACAGTTTAGAAAACTGTGAGCTCCAATCTCAACAAGTAAACTAGGAGTAGGGGGTGTGTGTCTATAATGTTAGCTATGCTAGAGAGATGCAGTTAGTAGAATGATGAGCTGGGCAGATCCATGGGCAAAATGTGAGACCCTATCTTTTTTTTTAATTTTTATTTTATTGTCAAATTGATGTACAGTGAGGTTACAGTTTCATACGTTAGGCCTTGGGTACATTGCTTGTACTGTTTGTTACCTCCTCCCTCATGAAAATAGCCAAGAGACATATTAAAAAGTGCTCTACATCACTGGCCATGAAAGAAATGCATATCAAAACAACATTGAGATTCCACTTCACCCCAGTAAGAATGTCCTTTGTCAAGAAAATTAACAATAACAAATGTTGGAGGGGATGTGGTAAAAAAAAGGAACCGTACTTCACTGTTGGTGAGAATATAAACTGGTTCAGCCACTCTGGAAATTGGTATGGAGATTCCTCAGAAGGCTAAACATAGAGCTCCCCTATGACTCAGCAGCCCCACTTTTGGGCATCTACCCAAAAGACCACAAATAAGAATACACTAAAGCCACCAGCACAACAATGTTCATCGCAGCAGCACAATTTTTCATAGCTAGAATGTGGAACCAACCCAGATGCCCCTCAGTAGATGAATGGATCAGGAAAATGTGGTACATATACACAATGGAATTTTATGCCTCTATCAGAAAGAATGACATTGCCCCATTCATAAGAAAATGGAAGGACTTGGAAAAAATTATACTAAGTGAAGTGAGCCAGACCCAAAGAATAATGGATTCTATGGTTTCCCTCATAGGAAATAATTAGCACAGATTTAGGCAAGTCACAGCAGAGGATCAGAAGAGCCTAATAGCTAAGCCCTTGTGAACGCATAAGATGATGCTAAGTGAAATGAACTCCACGTTATGGAAATGAGTGTTATATTACTATTGTAATTACTTTCAACATGCCATGTAAAACCACAATTTCATTTGATGATGATCCTCTTGTATCCCTTCCTGTAGTTGTACCTGCGCTATCACTGTGTCTCATCTGAATACACTGGATACTGTATATACTGGTATTAGAACTAGGGAAGTGAAAGGGAATATCAAAATCAAGAGACAAAGGATAAAAAGACAAACGACTCCAAAAGCAATACTTGCAAAACCATTTGGTGTAAACCAACTGAACAACTCATGGGGGAAAAGGGAAAGAGGGTGGGGGAGGGGGAAATGAGGAAGGAGACCCTATCTTAACAAAGGAAGAAAGAAAATAACCAGAGCAAAAGTGTAATGCTTGTCACTCAAGTGTCATTTGTCTGCATGATGTATTTAAGTTCCTGTATTTAAACTCTCATATCACCACCAAAATGTATAAATGAGCATTTGAATGATAGTTAATGTTGACTTATACAAAATGTCTAATTTCTGAGAGGTGAAAAATAGTAGTCATAAGGAACGAAATTTTGTCCCCAGGAAGAGAAGCTGATTAATGAAAAATATTTTTATTTTTATTATTATTAAACAAAAACTTTTCAGATGAGAGTAATCAAAGTTACAGGAGTGAAGAGGTCAGTACTATCCACTTAGCTGTAACTAACAGAATACTTGGCTTCGAAACAGATGTGGATGGATATGGGCATACTGAAAGTTACAGAAAACAAATTTAGAAGGTTGAGGATGGAGGGAGTGTGATGACCAATGAGTAGAGGAATTCTTTCTAGACTGATACTAGTGTTCTAAAGTCAGTGTAAATAACACAACTGGGTGAATACACCAAAGCCACAGAATTTTCACACTTTAAAATGATAAATGTTAAGACATAAATTATATCTTGGTAACACAAAATGCTTTTAAGAAGCATCTTAGCCCCGGAATGACTTTAGATTAATTACACATCATATGCACACAAGTCAATCATAAGTATCCTTATGCCTTAGTCGATTTACCTCTAAAGAACAGCATAATTTCTCTTTTAATTTCTACCTGGTCCCTGATCTCTCAGGGATGTACTCAATTTTAAAAAATGTTTACCTGGAAATGAGAGTTCTGAGATGGAGAGTTTGTTCATTAAGGCTGAACATAGCAAAATTCCCAGAGTGTCTATGTTGCCACCAACAAGTTTAACGATTGCATGAGCATGTCTTTATTTCTGGTGAGACTTACCTGCAACACCTTTTTAGCTGGAGGATTAACGTCACCAAAGGAAAGGAAAGAACAATGTTAAGAGCTGTTCTACTGGGTCACAGTGAATGTGTATAATTGTGTGTGTGTTTGTGTATATGTGAGTGTGTGTACTCAAATAGTCCACAGCATGTACATGCTGTGTTCTAAAAATGTAAAATAACTGCTCTTCTTTAATTTGTCCTCTTTAATTGGACAAGAGTTTAGAGCCCCTTTTCCCCTGCTCTGCAGGTGTATGGTAACAATGTTTCTCCTTTGAGGTCACACATTCTCTGTTTTCATTACTAACTGGTAGGCTTTTTATTATTTTTTCATGCATCCACTCAGCTTGGCTTCACTCACCAGTTAAGGATCAATAACGCTAACTACATCTAGTTCTTGATTGGTGCTTCATTTTGATTTCCAAGAGACCACTCCCTCCTCAAATCAGGATGTCTAAAGCACATGAAAATTCATGACTTGAGTAACTAAACCCAAGTCTTCCTCCACATTTCCCCATCTCATCACATGACTCATAACTAGGAAATTGTCCTTCCTTCCTCCTATCTTTGAATCCCTGATCATCTGAGTTCTATTTCCTAGATATTTCTCCAAGTCTTCCCTCTTTTTCTCTCTCTCCTTTGCCTTAAAGTGCCACCAACCATCAACTTTCACTAAGAATTTGCAAAAAAAAAAAAAGCTTCTTAAATGCTTTATCTGTAAAGCATTTACCATTATTACCTTTGAGTTTATTTTCTATAATGTAGCCAGAGTACATAGTTTAGAAACAAGATCTTGTCACGTCTCCTCCTTGTTAAATACCTCTTGGTACTTTCCTTTTCCTCTTAAGAGAAAAAAAGCGTCGTCCACAATCCTTAATATGTCCCATGAGTGTCTGCACAGTTAGGCTGCCTCTCATCTTTTTTCCTTTAGCATCCTCCTCTCTCTACATTCTAGTAATATTGGCTTTAAAAATATTCTTCTGACAGGCCATTCTCATCAGTGCATGGACCTTTTATACACTGTCATATAATTTCCCCACTCTCCCACTTACTCAGCCTTTACTTATCTAATGCCTCCTTTATGGTCAACACAAATTTCATTTCCTTAGGGAAGTATTTCTGGACTCTAAAGTACAATTTCCTGTCATATGCTTCCACAGAACATTTCTCCTACATGGAGCTCAATAAAATTGTTTGATGACTCTCTTCCCTACTAAGCTGCAATCTGTCTTGCTCAGTGCTGTGTATCTAGTAACCACCACATTTTCAGCAAAGAAATATTGAATGAATGAATGTTGTTAATGAAACTATGGCAGGCTTAGGTTTAAATTTCAAACCTTTAATTGTTTTCCTCAGTAATGATAAAACATGAAATCACCCCAAAATTTGTTTATCAGATTAAGAGACAGCAAGGTGGGAAAGAATCAGAACACAGGTAACTAACTATGTTTGTGGCAGAGTAGGAAGTTAACTACTAGATTTGAGACACTGTGCTAAGAGAGGAACAGTGAATGATGCATGTTTGCATGCAAAAATAAAGTAGAAGAGGGTGATAACAGAAGAAGTAAAAACCCACAGAAATCAACTTGATATCACCATTGAAATAGCTTGACTTTGGAGTCAGAAAGATCTGAATATTCCATGTGTGAACTCACTAATTATTCTATCTTAATTTCAATTACCTTGCTATGATTTGGGAAAATAACACATTGTACTAAAAGGATGAGAGTATTACTTTCTTTAATGGCATGAAAAGTCTTAACCAAATTATTAAGTTATTTCATTCTAAGTGCCAGATTGGCACTCATACTTATTCCTCTTTATTTTATTTTAAATGTGATTGACTAAGAAATAAAATCTGTAGCAAATAAAGTTGAGTGTTCAACTAGAATATAACTCAGGTCCTGTAGTTTTAGAGAAATTTGTGAAAGGAATGGGTCAAAATAATAGTAAGACAGTTGAAAGTAAGTAAAGCTAACTCACCTTATGCATGTGATATGTGTGTCTTTGTGTTTCAAATGAGATTTTAACCAACCCCAGAATAAAAGTATTCAGAAAAATACTAATTGCTAGCAGGATGCCAGAAGCTCAGAAATAACTATCATAACTTCTCTTTTCCTTCCTTCTCCAGCTTCCTGCTAAGGTTTCCAATTGGTCACACCTCCCTCAAGGCCAATCTGGAAGTGTAGTTCCCAGTGTCAACCCTGTGAGGGTAGAAGAAGGGAGAAATCAGGGAGGGCATGGAGCCTAGAAAACAGGCAAATCCCCAGCACACACACACACACACACACACACACACACACACACACACACACACACACACCAAAGTGATTCAGTGAACTTACTAGGGCAGAGTTCCTTTAGAACAATACAGGAGACTACAAATAGTCACAGTTTCACAATTTTTGTGTTTTGCCAAACATTTCCAAAGGGTATCATGGAGTAATGGAAGAGAAGGCTTGGAAGGAGTCATCTTGTTGTTTAAACAATTCAGACATTATATAGATGGAAAATTTTTTTACCTATGCACTACATTTTTTTATAATCAAAATATTTACTTTGTCATCAAATCAAATCATGAATAGTATACTACAGATAAAACAACCTATCCAAAATATATAGATGTAAATTTTTAAAAAATCAATTTAGCATACACTTTTTTCACTCCTTTCCCCCAAATAATCACTATCAAATTTATGGAAACCTTCTAGAAACTTATTTATATGCAAAACAGATGTTTATACTCACTCCTCCCCAAGTGTCTGTGGGAGATAGGTTTCAGGACCAAAATACTTATATGTATATGTTTATATGCAAGTATATATGTGTATGTATGTATGTATGTTTATATGTATATGTGGAGAGAGAAAGAGAAAAGAGGTAGAACACAGTCAATAATTCAATGTATATCCTACAAAATTAAGAAAAATGAGGGAAGGAGTAGGGGAACTATGGGTAAGAATAATAAAAGGGATGACACTGATGCACTATATTCATGAACTTTTTTGCTAAATGATAACTTCTTGTAAAACTGCTTAAAGACAATAAAAATGTTGTGTGTGTTATGCTATATTTTAAAGGAATAATGAGAAAGAAAAGCCTATAGATGTTCAATATAGACACAAGTATCATAGGTCAAACTACCCAGTACACACAAAGACAAAGAGCTCTGGTGGTTTGAGGACCTGAAATGGTGAGAAACTCAAACAAGGTATGCCTATACATCTTTTTTTTTCTTTGTTATTGAATTTTTTTTCATTTGCCAAGTGTGGAGATAGAAAATCAGCTGAATATAGGTGTGCATGTTATTAGAGATAAAAAGCCAGACATACTGCTTTGAAACTGTAACCTCTCTGTACATCACTTTGACAATAAATAAGAAAAAAAAGAAATGTAGTCATTGCCTTACATATGAGACTTAACCCCTCTGTACATCACTTTGACAATAAATAAATAAATTATATATATATATACATATATATATTTTTTTGTGAAATGAACTCCAGGTTCTCAAAATAAGTGGTCTACTGTTGCTATTATTTTCAATGTACTCTGTGAACTTCTACCTTTTTCTTTTGTTTTTCTTCCCTATGATTTTACCCGTTGTCACTATATTTGATTTTAGTACCCTGCGTATTGTATATACATTTATCTGAACCAGCGAAGGAAAGAGAAACATCACAATGGTGAGACAAAGGGTAAAAGGCGAACCAATGCAACAGCAATTCTTACAAGACAATATGCTGTAAACCAACTGTACAACTTGGGGTAGGGGTCTGGGGAGAATTGTTGGAAGGAAAATGAGGGAAGAGGTAACAAGTTTGACAAGAAATGTACTCACTGCCTTATATATGTAACTGTAACTCCTCTGTACATCACCTTAACAATAAAAGTATAAACAAAAATAAATAAATGAAAAAATACAATTTTGGAACAAAAGTTAAAAATAAATTAATTAAAAATAAAAAATAAATATTTTGTCACATATATAATTTTTTAAATTATTTTCAATATCTACAATTATTCTACTTGCTAATTAGATGATAATTTATTTAACTGGTTGCCTATTAGGAGTCATTTGTAGTACTCCAATGTTTTTCCACTGCAAATAGGATGGAAAAGAAAAAATATACCAACAGGGAAAGGTTAAAAAGGAGAATTTCTGGGTCAGAAGGTATGATGTCATAAATGTTAATATATATTACTAAAAGGCATTCCAAAATTTACTTCAATTTACATTGTCATCAAGTGTGAATAGATAACATTCTTCATTTACTTTTAACCTCACTATAGGTTTTAAAAAGCATGTTTACCATTTAAAATACACATGAAAATTATTTTGCTGTTGATATTCATCCATGCTTTATTAGTATTTTGTTAGGTTTTGTTTTTCTGGGAATTAACTCATTACCTACTTTAATTTTTTAATTAAGTGACTTTTTAAAAATCTGCTTACTCACTTGAAAAATATGAAGAATTCTGTCCTAAACTATCAGGAGTTGCAACTTCTTTGTCCTTTGTCCTTAGACGGCATATTTCCATGTCATTTGTCTCACAGAAATTTGCAAACTTAGAAACTGCAGAGACTAGACATTAATTAAATTTAATCTGCCACTGTTTAATTTACTCATCTATAAAAACAAAAAATAATTTGTTCCTCACATGTTCACTTTGAGGATCTCTGAGATTACATGTCCAATTTTTCTTCGTCCAGTATATAAACAGCTCTTGTTACTATTAAAATCTTCTTTATATTAAAATAAACTTATGAAAAATTTATGACAACTTCTTGGGGCTGAAGCTTAGAAAACTTCCTGAATTTATTATAGCTAGGCAACTACAGACATAGAGGTTTGATTCATCTGAGTGTTTATAGTTATAGAGATATATATGTATCTGTTTGTAAATGCATATTTATTTATAGATACATATATTCAAACATCTATTTACCTATAGGTAGATATTTATGTTATATGGAGATGTTATAGATAAAGATATAGAGATCTATTCATAGAGAGATATAGATAGATGTACAATAAGATAAACAGATGCATAATAAAATAGACAAACAGATAGTTAGATAGATGTATACTAAGTGTACTTACTTCCTTACCATCTTGCTCTGGACTTGTTGGATGTTGAGACCAAAAGTAGAGATCATTACCTGCTCAGGGAATGTAAAGTCTCTTTCAGGACTATCTTAAAAAATGATTTTGGAAGCAAGGCAAGCTTTTTAGGTGCTGCCATCAAGTTTGTTTCAAATTGGAATGTTAATTGAAAGACAAAGATATATAATCATGGTGGATCTTACAGTGATAACAATGGTGTGAAGAATAATTATAAGTGCTCCTTTTTTCAAATTTTTATTATCAAACTTATGTACAGAGAGGTTACAGTTTCTTTTTTTTCAATTTTTTATTATCAAACTGATGTACAGAGAGGTTTCAGTTTCATATGTTAGGCATTGGATACATTTCTTGTACTGTTTGTTACCTTGTCCCTCATACCCCCCTTCCTCCTCCCCCTTTCCCTTTCCCCCCATGAGGTGTTCAGTTCACTTACACCAAACAGTTTTGCAAGTATTGCTTTTGTAGTTGTTTGTCTTTTTTTACCCTGTGTCTTCTAGATGCTTCACAAAACAATCGTCCAGTCTTTACATATTATTTATTGTGAGCAAATAGCTTTATATACAATTTATGAATAAATACAGCTATAGAAAGCAAAATATTCGAATGCAAAGGAAAATAGATAATTTCAAAAAGTATTCCAGATAGATAAGCAATTGTATATTCTCAGTTTTTTATTTTTTATTCTGGGAAAGATACCTGTGACATGAAAGAAAATGTAACAATGAAAACTGATTGTGTAGAAAACGTGAACACATAAATAAAAATGGAAATGCCCAGCACACATCTTTTTATGAGGAAGCCAGATGAAAGTGTAGGTATTTCAAATGCCCTGGAGACCTCACTAGCTCTAATAAAATGGAAATGCTCCCAGATACACCTGCTTAGTGTGATTACTTCAGATGCAAAACATATGAGTTTTAGAGGCAAGAAGAGGAGCCCAAATCAGATGCAATTAATAACATACTCATCACTTCTGCAGCCTTATACAGATATTAAATGTTTTTCACAATAATATTAGAAGTTCAACCCTGAGCTCTCGGATGGAGAGTGAACACTTGTTTGAGCAAGAAACTTAGGCAGTGTATGGAAATCATCATTAAAAGGAGTAGCCAATGGCAGCAGGCACTATAATGGTTCTCAAACTATTTGTGAAGATAAGAGAGATTCTTCATCCTGGTTCATCACACTGACTCCTCCCTCTAGAGAAGTCATACCCAGAAAACCATCCTAGTAGTACATTATACTTCTACTGCCAGAGATCTTAAGAGTTGCATATGATGTGAAGGAAAACTTAATAAAAGGCATGTGGTAATTTAGAAAAAGTATGTGTTAATGTATGAGTACTTTTTTTCTGGCCAAATACCAGCCTGATTTTGTCAAGAGGCAAGGACTTGGGGCAAAACATGCTGAGGTGAGGTGTTTCAGTTTGAGTCTGGATGGCCTACAGTGACTTTTAGCAGGTCCTATTCAGTCAATACAGGTACAGACCCAGAAACTTTCCCTGTATCTCTGGGTGTGCAGAGACTTACTATATTTGAGATCTACAGAAATGGGCATTTTTTCACATTAACTATAACTGAGGGGCAAGTCTCAGGCCATCAGTGGGAATTCTTGTCTTTGTTATTGATGACAAGCTTTTCAGTGTTAGAGGGGAGTCCTCCTTTGATGCCAACGGCAACCATGTTTCACTTGGCATCTTGGTACAAGTTGAGGAGTCTTTATCCAAATGTTTTAGAGCTTAAATGTTCTTCATATTTTGGATATCGTTTGCATATGTATTCTTGGGAATGGAATTCACATCTAAACACAAAAGTCATTTTGTTTTACATACTTCCAAGACACCTAGCCCAAAGGTATTTTTTTTTTCCTGGAAGGGACTTGAAAGGCCTTTAGTCTTTCTTTTCTGAATAATTACTTATTTATTGTCAAAGTGATAAGGCAGTGGGTAAATTTCTTGTACAATTTGTTACCTCCTCCCTCATTTTCCCTCTCCCCCCTCTCCCTATCCCTCCCCCCACCATGAGTTGTTCAGCTGGTTTACACCAAATGGTTTTGTAAGTATTGCTTTTGGAGTCATTTGTCTTTTTATCCTTTGTCTCTCTATTTTGATATTCCCTTTCCCTTCCCTAGTTCTAATACACATAAATACAGTATCCAGGGTACTGAGATGAGATACAGTGATAGCACGGGGACAACCACAAGAAGGGGATACAAGAGGATCATCAACAAAAAAAGCTACGGTTTCACATGGCATGTTGAAAATAATTACAACAGTGATATAACACTCGTTTGTAATTTTAGACAATATTTTCAGTGTCCCTAAGTTTTGACTGTGACATAGCACATGAGACTATGTGAAATTTCACATTTATAGCATCGTGTTAGCACTCAGGAAGTGCCAGATTTTGGAGCTTTCAGATTCCTGATTTTCAGTGGAGAAATGCTTACCTTGAACAAGCAATGTGCAAGGCTTCCTTGAGTGCAAATATGGTGTTTACAATGATTTCTTGGCTTCCATGAGCCTTTCAGGCAAGGCTGACCAGTTGTGGTGGTTCAGCTGGAGGTACATCAGCTCCTGGATGCTTATGCCACTTCTATCATTTGATCACTTGACCGGTTTCCCAAATCCTGTACCCAGAAAGCACTAAATGCATGCAGCATGGTCTTTTATCTTCTTCCTTCCTCTGCGAAACTCTTCACTGAGACTAGGTTCAAGGCAGCCAGGATGTTCTGCTAATTCTAATGAGTTATTCTCTTATTCTGTCTTATTCTCTTATTCTTATACTGGAAACAAAAGGCAAAAGTAATTTTTTTCCTCTAAGGTTCTTTTCCATAAGTCACTAGGTGTAGAACATGGAATGTATGGACTAGCTAAGGGTCTAGAAGGTTACAGGGAATAGAAAAATAGAATAATTTGAAGCCCAGTGGTTACCATATAAAATATTATTCAATCCTACATCCACTGTCAGGGTTTCATACTATTTTTGTGATTAATTGTTAGAGAAGGCAATAGTCTACAGACTTGCTTAGCTTACCTTAGCTTTGAACGTTTAACAGATTCTTCCTCAAAAGTAACATGTACTAGCAGTCAAGCGGCAATCTATAAGCATCCTTAGGTGAACTATGAGAGTTGGATGGAGCTAGTTTATCACATGGCTCTTGTCACTATAAAGCAGCAAAAGAAGAGAGAATTCTGGAGTCTGGCTACATTGTGCTTCTGAAATGAAAAGGGAAAGTTGCCTGTAATAGGCATTTTACCAAAGAGCAATCACAATGCCCAGTTGGTTCTGCCTTTGATAGTTCTCAACTGTATCTCACTCTCCTGCTGAGCTCGTGTCTTAGGCTCACAGATTAATATTAACTGGGGCTGCAATGAGGCAGATTTCTCTTATTGAGGGAGAGATATTTTGGTCATATACTTTATCATTAGAAGGTTTTCTGAAAGCCTGCCTGGCAGCATTTCTATGAAAATCATATTCCATGGAAACCTCGTATCCTGTGAGATATAACACATACTGCACAGATAAAAGGGATATGCACTCAAGCTACTCAGACACCTTCTGCAAGCTTTATCTCTTATTATTCAGATTCAGAATTCAATTAACATATAAAGGATTCAAGAAAAAAAGAACCTCGGATTTTGCAAACACTACCTCAATTTTATCTACCCAGTATTAGTGAATATACTATGGACCACCTTTTGAAAGTACATATAAACATGATATCATTTATTTGATATTTTATTATAGGTGCACCTACCAATAGAGAATCTATATCCAATTAGAGAAAAACTATGACATTTTCAGAAGCATGGAAATGTTTAAGTTGTGCAAACTTTTCCACATTCTAAACCCAGAACTTCAAGCGATCATTGAACAAAATAGACTGTTTCATGTTTTAAGACTTTCAAAATGTATTTATATAAACAGCATTTGCAGTTTATAAGTGAAAGTAAGGGGATTGAATAAGAAATAGTGAGTCAGGAGCAGAGGAATTACGTAGAGTTGGGTTGGGAAATGTCCTGTGCTCAGGGCAACAGAGTGAATTCTGGGAAGGTTGAAGGTCAAGAGCTAGGCAAGTCATTGGAAAAATCAAGCTGACAGTCAGGGGCCAGGAACACACTGTGGAAAGCAAGTTAGCTCAATAGATCGAATTTCAAGATTCTGGAAAAGTATACTACTAGGACATGAGACAAGATTGACTGAAAAAAAAAAAAGATATGCAGAAACAAGGGGTCTGGAACATGAGCTGGAGTGAATCCAGGTACCTCAACAACAACAACAAAAAATCTTTACAACAAATGTGTACTGCAATAAGCAACTTAAAAGAAAAACAACACAAAGCATAAACACAGCATTGGAAAGTTACAGGCAAGACCATTCCAAAATCTAAAGGCTATAGCTAGTAAGTGCCTATTCTGAATATAGGTAACTAAAAGGAAGGAAGACAGGGCAGCAATTATAAAGCAAGACAGGAATCATCTGAATGTTTACCTGAATCATTTGATTTCTAACTTGTTATTTATAATCATAGTTCTAATTTTCCTTCTTAATTGATAAAAGATAATAGATTACATAATAGAAATACCCATGCAACTCTATTGGGCAGCCATGATCATCCTACACATGCTCTGTATGAGAGATGACAATTCAAATATTAAGGATGTCTATGATAAAAAAAAAAGCCAATAAATATAAGGAGTTAAACTTAGAGTTAACATAAGAATTCAATGTAAAACATTTTGAGTTTTTCATGTATTTATAATGGTACCACATTTGATTTCAGTGAACTGAATAATACTTTATAGTCATTAAAGATTGTTTTTATTTTAGTAAAGCTAGTTCTTAATTTAGTAAATCATTTGACTTTTTGTTTGTTTGTATTTGTTTGTACTAGTCCTGGATTGAGTTCAGGGCCTGGGCACTGCCTTTAGGCCATTTTGCTCAAAACTAGCACTCTACCACTTAAGCCACAGATCCACTTCCAGCTTTTTGGTAGTTAACTGGAGTCAAGAGTTTCAAACACTTTCTTGCCCAGGCAGGCTTCAAATCACAATCCTCAGCTCTCAGCCACCTAAGTAGCTAGGATTACAGATATGAGCTGCTGGCTCTTGGCTAAGCATTTGATTTTTACCCACAGATCAACACTCATACAAATGAACAAAGTGGTTATTCTGTTAATCGGCTGGTAACCTCGATTGTTACAGCCTATTTCTATTATTCTGGAGAATTTACTGGGAAGACTTTGATAGGCATTGATTATAAGGTTTGCCCTGACCAATATCTTCATTGAATTCCCAATCAAAGTGTTTGTAATTTGCAAACTATGTTACTGAAAAACTTGGGTATATATTCATGGAACTTCAGAATTAGAAAATACAATCTGTCACTTAAAAAAATAGAATGTATTATATTTGCTTAAGCAGCACAAAACAAAAACAAATATAGGCTGATTTAAGTAAGAAAAGGTAATTATAGAAAAGAAACTAAGTTATGGAACCAGATATTAGATATATTCATATAACTCACTTATAAAGGTAATTTTATCACCTCTCATTTGAAGAAAGACTAGAATGAATAGAGTAGGATCAAACACATGGTGCCACATAGAAATGACAATGATACAAATGACAACAGGACCAGACCATGTGGGTGTGTCACAAGCCTTCAATCCATAGCTATTGACATTGTATTTGTCAGTGAGACAGGCCATCCTGTGTATTCCAGGCGTAAAGGGACTTCATACAGAAAATGATACTTTAAAACTGGGGATTTTTGGACAAGAGGGGTGAGGAACCTGCCCTGGCAAGCTCAGTCTAAGACCCTGAAGAAGATAGTTATCAGGGCTGGATAGAAAATGCAGAGATTTGCTCCACTAATGATGTATTTGTCTAGAGGTCCCTCCATAGTGAAGGGCCATTCCTTCTCTCTACCTTCCAGATCTCACTAGAATAATTTTATCAAACTCTGCCCCAGTGATCCAGAGCTATGTGAGAGAAAGGATTTTTGGGGAAGAGAACTCTTGCTCTAGAAGATGAGGATAATACAAGCGATTGACATTAAACACAGTTACACAAATGAAGCACCAATGAAGGCAGTATAAGTAATTTACATGTTTAACATAGAGAAGGGATGCAATGATGACTTGCCATGAATTTGACTTCTTGGGAAACCAGGTTAAAATTTTTGGCTAGTTTTGTTTGTAAATTAGTAGTCAACTATTGCTACAAGTGTAGTGAACAACATCAGTTCAGCCATTGTACTCATTCTCTTTAGGCAGAGTGCTTTACCACTTGAGCCATACCTCCAATCACATTTGCCTATTTAAAGTTAGTTTTTAGGATACAGTCTCACTTTTTTGACCTGAGGTCAGCCTTGGACTACTTTTTAACTATGCACCCATCTTAGGATGACAGAAGCACAGCATTATGTCCAGTTTGGGTTGAGATCAAGTCTTACTAATATTTTACCAAGCATGGTCATGAACTGTAATCATCCCAATCTTTGTCTCCTGAGTAGGTGAGATGATAGGTCAGAGACACCATGCTTGCCTCACTGACATCACTGGCTAGAATTCTATGTGGCCAGTGTGTCAATAAATCATTTAGGGCTATTCTGCTGATCCCTCCTCGACTTGGCTCTGGGTTAGTGTGTGTCCATCTAACTCACATTTTAAATAATCATCTGTCATAGATAATAATGGTCCACTAAAGATGGACATACCCTACTCCTCAGAACCTCAGAGTGTGTTAGGCCACTTGGCATAGAAAAACTAAGGTTATATATGAAAGTGAAGTATCTATCTAACTGAGTGATTTTATAATGACAGTATCTTTGTATCCTTGGTAAAATGAGGTTCCTCCAAGTAGAAGTTGACAACAGAACCTAAATGCAATGGTTGACCCCTATAATCTTAGCTACTGGGGAGAGAAAGTCAGGAAGAAAGCAGATCTAAGCCATCCCTGGCCAAAAGTTCTCAAAATCCCACTTCAAAAGTAAAAGCTGGGCATAATGATATATATCTGTCATCCAAGTTACTTTAGGATACAGAAATAGGATGATTTCAATCCAGGTCTGATGAACAATAGCAACTATTGCAAACTAAGTGCCCTGAGAACACCATGAATTTTCAAGCATTTTTGATAATCTAAAGAAAAATGTAGAATGTGTGTTTGAAAAAAAAAATGTGCTAGGGGCTGGGAATATGGCCTAGTGGCAAGACCTGGGTTCGATTCCCCAGCACCACATATATAGAAAACAGCCAGAAGTGGTGCTGTGGCTCAAGTGGCAGAGTGCTAGCCTTGAGCAAAGAGAAGCCAGGGACAGTGCTCAGGCCCTGAGTTCAAGGCCCAGGCCTGGCAAAAAAAAAAAAAAAAAAGAAAAAAGAAAAAGAAAAAAATATGCTAAATGTACCAGTGAGATGTGAATCCTGTGGGTTAGGATTTACAAGGAAAATGAATTGAGAAAATCATCGGAAAAATGGGGAAATTGCTAGATGTTTTAAAAGATACCCTGACAGAGTGCAAAAAAAAAAAGATACCCTGACAGAATAAACTTAAGAAATACTGGATAAAGTAAATTATGCACACGATCCTTAGCAAGAAAAAAAAAAAGAGGGAGAGAAGAAATGGAGATTGAGAGAGGAATAAAAACTCAAGACTAGAAAATACTGAAAGTAGGTGGTAGAAATACTTGGGAGAATAGTAAAACTTGTATAAAGCTGCTGAGCTTTTATATCATATCATCTTCTTTATGACCTTTATGTTTGCTGCCAGAGCTTGATGCTTTGTTTGATTTCTAGTCCTTTAAGAGAATTAAAAACAGACAGGCAAACAGACAGACAGACACACAGACACACAGACACACACACCCCATATCTATATTGTCTCTAGAGGTCTATTTCATCACATCTCTCACACCATCACCTCCTCATGGCTGCAGAACACTCCATCATGGGATGCCTCCCTAGTACCTGCTGCTGTGTCCCCTCTCATGGGTGTCCTTCAGCTACTCTTCTGCATGTCTAGAACCCAGTATATCAGTGATTTGGTAAGTTGTGGAGAAGAGCAGGCTCTGTTGAGAATTATAAGCAGAACAACTTCTCTCCTAGCATACCATGGCCTGGGTTAGCAAGGCCTTCAGACCCACACAGGCAGGGGCCGGCCTTGCAGTCAGGGATAGCATTTGCCTCGCAGCCTTCATCTCCCTTGACCAGTCTTTTTAGCCACTCTCAAAGCAAATAGACTATCATTCCCACAAATGTACAGATGATGCCTGGCTGCATTTCATTTTTGAAAGAAAACAAGATTACTTAAAAGAAGTATTTGTTCTGCAAGTAAGATTTCAGAATTTAGTACAGAAGTTATTTTACCCATAAGAGCATACCCAATACCAGAGAAAACAGATGGATGTACCCTTGTACAGAATGAACATCATTCCACTCCAAAAGCCAATCAGAATTAGCATTTCTTGAGTTCATAGTAAATAATCCACTAGCCAGGGATAGCATTTGACATCAAAAGTTCACAGGTGGCAGCCCTTCTCCAATCTTGCCCACTCACCACACCCTCTGGTCTAACGACAAAGCTTCCAAATTTCCCATTGGCCTAAGTCAGAAGACAGAAGACTTCCACGTGCAAAATAGGTCATGCAGTGAGATAAAAATTAGCAGACCGAGCTTTTTCATGGATGGAAAATTCAAATTTAAATAAGTTGTAATGATCATAGAAGATCACAGACTTGCTAAGTTCAAATAGCTTTCCTACAACTTTTTCTAGAATAAAAAGTAATCATTTGATCCAGCCTTAAAATTTCCACTAGAAACAGATTTTGGAGTAAATATAGAAAGGTCCAGGTTTCTTATATTTAAAAAAATATAATCTTATTAGGTGAACAAACACAGCAGTGGTACTCACTAGACACTATGTCAAAAATGAACTAAACATCTTGTGAGTGGGGATTGTAAAGAAAAACTAGGAGAGAGCAAAGGAAGGTGTGACAATGTCCAAAAATAAATGTATTCTTTTCCTTACTTATGTAACAGTAATCCCTATGGACATCCACTTTATAATAACAATAAAACGTAAATTTTAAGAAAGGACCAAAACATCTCAATATCAAATATATGTGTGTGTGTGTGTGTGTGTGTATGCTAATGCTTTGTACAGAAGGATTGTCATTTCATATTCAGGTGCATCAGTACATAGGTGTGGTGTTTGTGTTTTTTCCTTTTAGCCAATGTCCCTTCTTCCTTCACTTTTTCCCAGTTTTCCTGGTATTTTTTTTAATTCAAATACCCTCGGACTGGATTGTGTGGTCCCTGTGAGGGATGGTTTAAAGGTTAAATCCTAAGTAGCTAAATAGGTTGATGGTATACTTAGCTCAGGGTGGAGAATGTATGCCACGGTGTGATCTCTCTAGTATGCAGAGTCAATAGCCTCATTAGGCATACACAGCGAAAGAGAGTCATGATTTTCCCAACTAGGTGAGAGAGGTCAGCTCAGGAAGACAAACCTCTGACTCAGGGCAGCTATATCCGTGTCCAGATCGGAGCCCATAAACTTCATCATTTTAAGGATGCTATCTATCAGAGAAGGAGAAAAGGCCTATTAGAAGGTGAAGACCTTAAGTCCCCCCAGAGGTTTTCTGCACAGGTCGTGTGAATGCAGTGTGGTAATAGATGGCCAAGAACCAGGCAAGAGTGAGAATCACTGGAAATGAATCCTTTTAGTGAACAGTAGCATATCCTTAACCCTGAGCTGGCTGGTGCTTCACATAGTTGAGCAGCAAGGCTTTTAAAATAATTGTTATTGTTATTATCATTTACTGAGGTTGACATTTCTCTCTTTATTCAATCTCCTATACTAACTTCTACTCCACAGACCCAAGTTTCAGTAGAAGAATATCTGAAATTCCTGAAGGATGGTCTAAGGCCCATCCCTCCAAAGGTGCCATGTTCTTTCTACGACTGTTAGGGCTCACCTTCTATGTCGCTGTGCTCACACAGCTTGGCAAGATGACGCTGAATAACCACAGAGGCTGACCTCAGCAGATGGGTTCTAGGAAGAAAACCAATGCACTCTGTAGGGCACCAGTTAATCCTTTCCAGATAAAAAGTGCATTCTAGCACCAGCCACTGAGTCTCACAGCTGTGATTTCAGGTACTTGGAAGGTAGTATTAGGAGAATTGTGGTTCAAGGCCCACCCAGGCCCATGCATCTCAACAAATAAACCATATGTGATCTTTTATAATCCCAGAAACTCTGGAGACACTGGTAGAAGGATTATATTCTGAAATCAGCCCAGACGAAAAGTATGAGGTCCTACCTGAAAAATATATAAAACAAAAAGGTCTGGAGATGTAACTTAAATGGCCTAGGAACTGTGATGTCATAAGTTTAAATCCAGGTCCTACAAAGATGGGGGGAGGGAGGGAGGGAGAGGAAGAGGGAGGGAGGGAGGAAGGAATTAAAAAAGTGGAAGGGAGAGAAGAAAGAGAGAGGGGGAAGGGAGAGAAAAGAAAGGAAAGGGAAGGGGAGCGCAGTGATATCTTAGAGGCAGCTCTCCTTCAGTTGCTTTTTCCCACAGGAGAATGTATTTAGAATTGCATGGTGCTAGGGACCAACTCCCAACACTAGGACATTGCACATGCCAGCCAGTACTGATATGCATACCCGGCCTTTAAAAAATAGTTTTAATGGACATTTCAGAGAAAGTGGGTCCCATGCACAGAAAAGCAAAGAAACAAAGACACTTGTAGCATTAGGTGAAAAAGGAGAGATGGGTAATACTCTTTGTAGGAGAAGACACCATTTGAAAGGTCCAAAGATACTAAAGGTAGTAAAACCTCCCCCCTGGCCACAAATTAAGAACACAGCCCGATTTTCTTCCAGAATGGAGCATCTACTGCATAATCTCATTATGCTGGTGTTTAAAGATGGTGGGGAACATTTTAGAGAGTAGTTAATCTTACTCAATGATACCTATGACTCGGGTTGTAATAACAATTTGCTAATTTTAGAAAGGAGAGAAGTAAAAATGATCACCCATTTACATACGATTAACCACTGTAATCGTGCAAGAATGAACTTGGGGAGCTAGCAGATTGTGGAATTACTGCTGTGGGTATAGATAGCAAACAATAAAAACGTCATGCTGAGGTAAGAACAGTGAGCTTTGAGTCCCTGCTCCTCTGTGGGCCTTTCTTATTGTAATTTTAACATCCTGATTTTATTTTATTTTTTTATTTTTTTATTGTCAAACTGATGTACAAAAAGGTTACAGTTTCATACATTAGGCATTGGATACATTTCTTGTACTGTTTGTTACCTCCTCCCTCATTCCCCCCTCCCCCTCCCCCTTTCCCTCTCCCCCCATGAGTTGTTCAGTTGGTTTACACCAGTTTTGCAAGTATTGCTTTTGTAGTCATTTGTCTTTTTATCCTGTGTCTCTCGATTTTGGTATTCCCTTTCACTTTCCTAGTTCTAATACCAGTATACACAGTTTCCAATGTACTCAGATAAGATACAGTGATAGTGCAGGTACCACAGGAAGGGGATACAAGAGGATCATCAGCAATAGGAGCTACGGTTTCACATGGCATGTTGAAAGTAATTACAACAGTGATATAACAGTCGTTTCCATAACACGGAGTTCATTTCACTTAGCATCATCTTATGTGTTCATATTTTAAAGGTCAGTAAAACACAAGGTCTTAAGTTGGAATTCAGTCTGCTGCTTCTGGTAACTGAGGTATTTTATATACTCACTTCAACTCATGCTGCTGATAGCTGCTTCAAAATCAGGAGGAAAATGTCCATGATTATTCCAATCAGATTCTAATGATGAAGGAATTAATCAGGATACAATAATTGTGTGTGTGCATGCCTGCACGTAGAGAGTATGCATTTGTGCACTTGTGCATTTGTGTGGTTGTGGAGTATAGTGTAATGTGGCCTAGAAAGAGTGACTGGAAAGACGTATGCTAACAAATCAACAAGATATTTCTCTGGATCCTTAAACTAAAATTGATTTTTACTTTAAATTTATTCTACTCTTCCAAAATTGAATTAAGCTATCACTGGGTTTTACAGTTTAACTTTATGGTATACTTTTAAGTATTTGTTGAGATCTGTTTACCTTTTTGTGTCAGCTAGTATAAATTAGTCCAGGAAAAGTAGAGTGGACATAACAATCCATAAGTTCAAATAATGATCTAGTTTTATTTGTATATCATCATTGTTGATCCTTTTTTTAACACTGAGTTTATGCTTTGCAGTTTTTCTTGAAAAAGACTATTATGAATTATAATTGTATGATGCTGCTCCTTATCAGACGGCATTCTATTATTGTCTTTCTACACATGATGGACAAAATGTCCTAAATTTTGTCACTCAGCACAATGGGAAGGCAGTCATGGGTACTGAGGAAATGAAAGAGGAAATGTCTTAATCCAAATAAGGGGGAATAATCTGCTCATACTTATGAACTCAAACTAGCACCTGGCTCAATTATCTTTCTAAAGATGAGTTTTCTGATTGGTGGGCATAATATATCTTCCTATCTACTTCCTAGTTCTTTAAATTTTCATTGCTGTCATGTCATTTTAGGATACAAGTAGTGCACACATTTTACTAGATCGTTCTACTTACGCCTCCCATATAAGAATAACACTACTCAACTTTTTACTTGAGATGAGAGATTTGCTTACTTTTTGCTCACGCTGACTTTAGATTGTGATTCTCCTGATATCAATCTCCTGAATAACAAGATACACAGGAACCCAGCTTTAATTTTGACATATCTACTCCTATTTTTATTATTCCTTTTCTTCTTCTTGCTTTGGAATTTTTTATATTCTGTATGTAGATTCTCCAACAAAGAGTTCAGATTCTTTCTTTTAAGACATTTCTTTTCATGCTAAACACTTCTCACTGCGTTAGTGGATTTCCAAATATTTTGATATATTATACATCCCTTTTCATTCAGTCCAATGTATTGTTTTCTCTTCTTTTGAGACTTTCTCTTTAACCCACAGGTTATTTATGTATTTGTAAGTGATTGTAGATTTTTCTGTTATTGATTGCTAGCTTGATTCCCATGTGGCCCACTGGAAGGTTCCAGTTCTTTTAAATCATTCAGGTTTCTGGGTTGTTGTCTGTCTTTGTGTGTTCTGTAGATGTTTAAAAGAAACTATTTAGTCTCTGTTACTGTGGAATGTTGCATTTGAACATCCACTAGAACAATGATCCAATTAGATCATGTTGTTTAACAATGTTGTAAGTTTCTCTATATATAATTTTTGCTAGCATTGAGGTTTGAATTTAACCCATGATTACTTGGCTGGCACTCTACCACTTGAGTGATGTACTCCAGCTGCCTTTTTAGAGGCTATTTTGGAGATAATGCTTAGTGGACTTTTCTTTATGGACTCTATTTAAATCACAGGTCTTCAGCTCTCAATCTCTGGAATATCGATAGTTCCAAGCATGAGCTACTGGATCCAAGAAAGTTCTATGTTCTGGATGAGTTATATATTTTTGTTGTGTTTTATATTCCTGGAGAGTTTTATATAAATAGCTATAAGTTATCATGGTTGTCCTATGAATAGAGGAAAGGAAGAGAGAGAGAGAAAGAGACAGAGAGAATAATTTTGACATTTTCTTTGACATTCTGTCAGTTTTTACTTCACATGCTTTGCAGCCTTGTTGTTTATTGTGTACACCTTTAGGATTGCATGTGTTCTTGATTCACTGAGTCTTTTGCCATTATACAAAACTTTCTGTGTCTCTGTCAATTTTCTTTGCAACAAAGTCTACTTTTTATATTATATTTTCAAATAGTACTTTAGCTTTTTTTGAATTAAAGTTTGTGTGCTATATTGTGTCTTTATTGTTTTACTTTCATATTATCCATTTATTTACATGTGAAGTGAGTTTCTCATAAAAATGCTTGGGTCTTACAATATGATACTCTCTGTAATTGATGTATTTAAACTTTTCATTTAATATAAGAAATGATATGTTAGTACTTAACACATTTTGTATTTTGCCTTTTTGGGTTTTTGTGGTCTTTGTTTTGTTCTCTATTTTTTTTTAGGTTTGCAGTTTCTCATTTTCTTTTCCTAGCATCCTGCAGGTTTCTATCAATTACAGAAGTCTATTGTTTATCTGTATGCATTTGTATGTTGTTGTTGTTTTTTGAGGGGGGGGTCAGTCCTGGGGCTTGGACTCAGGGCCTGAGCACTGTCCCTGGCTTCTTTTTGCTCAAGGCTAGCACTCTGCCACTTGAGCCACAGTGCCACTTCTGGTCATTTTCTGTATATGTGGTGCTGGGGAATTGAACCCAGGGCCTCATGTATATGAGGCAAGCACTCTTGCCACTAGGCCATATCCCCAGCCCCTGTATGTTTCTTTTTCAGTATGAGATTTTTATAGTGGTTTTTGTGGACATCATTATGTCCATGCAAGTATATACAGTTTACTAGCATAAGAGAAATACACATACCTGATATTTCCTTAGGTTCCCTTGGTTTGTAAGCTTATGGAGTAATTGCTTTAAAACTCAATGGAAAATGGCTTAAACCCCTTCTCTTTGATGCTCCATTTTTTTTTCATTTGTTGTTTTCTGGGATACTCTTGAAATTTTCAGAGTAAGTCTGCTGGTCACTGATTCTTAGGTTTTCATTTTGGAATGTCTTTTTCACTGAATTTCTGAAAGCTACTTCTACTTAGTGTAGGAATCTGGGTTGACAGGTATTCTTTTTGTACATTTGAAAAAAAATATGGTTCCAGGGGAGAAACACACATGAGTGAAATTATTTCATTCTTGGTAGGTATGCTGTCATTTCTCTCTTGTTATGCCAGAAGCTCCATGACTTAAAGGAGTAGGATGGCAATGTCTTCCTTCCACATGCCTCAACTAGAAAGGAGCTGGAATCACTAGAGCTGAATAAAGATAAAAGCACTAATTCTCCATCTGCCTCCTCTGTTACTACCTCAGTGGTGAGAGAGACAGAGACAGACAAACAGACAGATTATCATCATTTCCTGAAGATGATGGAAATACAAAGTGGCTACTACCTTGAGATAAGGTCTCCTTGCTACTCAATAAGTATGGAAGTTGAAGCTTCCTAGGTGACTTCTTTAACACTGCAAAGGTATGCAGGATGTCCTAATCTTGCTGAAGATTAATGTTTAGGCCTCCTCTCAGTCTTGACCATCCTGGAGAGAGGAGGTATCACAGGTCTGTCTTTCTGCCATATCTCCAGAAGCAAATCTGTTATCAATGAAAACTTCTCCATCTAGACAGCCCTGTTCCTGGTACTATTGGTAGAGGACTATTTTGTTTCTGCATATTTGTGTTTCCAGTTTGCTTGCTCATTCTGCTCCAAGCACAAAATTAACCTTTGGGACTCACTTTGTCTCTGTCTCTTTGTTTCTCCCACTGTGTGTGTGTGTGTGTGTGTGTGTGTGTGTGTGTGTGTGTGTGTCTGTGTCTGTGTCTGTGTGTTTGTACTAGGGTTTAAACTCAGTGGTTGCACTAGCTAGCCAAGTACACTGAGACTTAAGGCACACTCCAGATTTTCTAGATTTCATTATTTTCAAATTAGCCTCTCTCTTTTTGCCTCCACAAGTTTAAACTCTAATCCTTCTATATATGCTTCCTATGTAGGTTAGATAACAGGTGCATGTCATCACACCTAGCTTTTAAATGACTGCAAACTTTTTACACAGACTGCCTTTGAGCTACAACCCTCCCTCCCAAACTCAGCCTCACTAATCTCTATGATTACAGTTATGTGCTATGGACCTAATACCCACTTCATGCAGAATTTTCTGTACATTTCTATGGTCCCAAATCTTTGTCCATAATAAAGTGAATCCTTGTCCCTATGAGGCACAGTACCTTAAAATCAGAGTAGAGGACTCTGCTTTTAATTTGTAAACCATGATGTGAGAGAAATAAAATTTTAATATGAAAGAAATCATGGCAAATCAATATCTGAGTGGCTGGGCTCTTAAAAAAAATCAAGCATGGTTTAAATTTCAAGTAGATATGGGGAAATTTTTCCTATTACCCCTTAAGACAGATGCTGGTTTTTTAAATTTTTAGTTACTTCATACTTTTAATTTATCAGAAAAAAATAAGAGCTACAAATGGTTCAAAACTAAAAGGCTTGTCATGAGGAGAAATAAAAGTAGAAATATCTCAACAGCTATAGCCATGACACAGTGACAATGGCTAAACCCCTCTAAGTAATGAGCATTATACCCTTTGGCCACAAATAATTCTCCTAACCAGCAGTTTCCATAACTGTTCCTCTTTGTGTGCCATTGAATTGCACATAATTGAGAATCAAATTCTGCCTTTGATAATTCACAATAGAACTGATTATTGTCCATCTAATTCTGAAAAAGTAAAGCTGCAGAGAACCTAATGAACATTTGATGGTTCCTTTGAAATTTAACAGTTGAACTAGCTTTGTGTGGGATGATGTAATTCATGTGACAGAAGAGGAATAGAGATTTTTATGAATTCAAGTGATTGATAGCATTGTTAGAATTAAGAGTATCAGCCATGTGGGGGAGAGTGGTTGAGATAAAAATAGAATGTAGAAATCCCTGGCAGCAATTGTAATCTCAAGGTAAGGAGAATATGGCAAGATGTGAGCTTTTTAATAAGATGTGGAATTGCTTACATGCCTACTAGGTTAATGCATCACTTCATTGTTCATATAGTATACAGAATTTACACATAACCCCACAAACAAATGACTTACATATTTGTATAATTGTGCTGCAAGTCCTGCTCCTTTATCTGGCTGGAAACTACTCCAATGTCCATCAGAATTTCAGGATAGCATTCAGGAAAATGAATTTCCTAATGGACAATTAACAGACTATACAGAACAGTAGAACTCATACTGGTAGGCTCTGCAATAGCAGGCTAGGAAGTCTAATCTGAACCTCAGCTGCCATCAGCCCCAGACCAGACTTGAGAAATTGTCTTCCATCTTCTATGCTATTTTCATGATGCATGAGAATTACTGGAATTTAAACTCAGGGTGTTTTACTTGCTAAGTTGGTACTCTACTGCTTGAGACAATCTGTGAGTCCCTTATTATGCTTATTATTTTCTGGTTTCTCTTTGGATGACTGTGCTGGCTTACCCACACTGGTTGAATGATGAACATATGCTACTGTACCCAGTCATTTTATTTCCCTTTACCTGAGAAAACAAATGTATACAACCACACCCACCCAGCAACTGGTTGAGACAGAGCCACAGAAATGTTTTGCCCAGGCTAGCTTAAACTGTAAACTGTCTCTGCCCCAAATAAGGTTTACATGCTTAAGCTACTGTTTCTAGCACCTTCCCCATCCTCCCTCCTCCAACACTTCCAATTTAGGATTTCTAATAAAAATCCAAATGCTACGTATCCTGAATAATCACATAGCATGCTTCACTTCTAATTGTACTAGGTGCTTCTAGTTTCCCAGTAGCAACTGGGAATAAGCCTCCAGTCACAGAATAACTGAAGCATCATGAAGCATCATGAAGCATCATGATATAACTTCCCCACACCCATCCAACTTTGAGACTATGCTGAACACAAGTGAGTGATAGTGGCTCACCTTCCTGCCATAAGCAAGTTCTGAAGAAATAGCTTTTTCATGGTTCTCCTTGATGCATTCATTTATTTTCACACTTCTTTGTTTTTCCTTTGCCTACCCTCAGTGTCAAAGGATTTAATTTTAAGTGATGTTAACAAGTACGTCTGGCTTGTGTCTGTCAATTTAATAAGATCAATAAAAGCAAAACAGATTGTGCATTGGTCCCTATTTTCATTATAGAATTTGAGCTTTGAGGGAGGAGGTAACAAACAGTACAAGAAATGTATCCAATGCCTAATGTATGAAACTGTAACCTCTCTGTAATTCAGTTTGATAATAAAAAATATATAAAAAATAAAAACAAAGTTCCCCCCCAAAAAAGAATTTGAGCTTTGAGAATAAGCTTCTGTACATATTTTGTTTGACAGATGCCCAAATATTCCCATTTTTAGTGTGATTGCATGTAATACTGGCTCCAAAATTTAAATGCTCAATAGTTTATAGTAATAGTATATAGAAATACGATGGGATTTTGCGTGTGTACTTAGAGCTTGTGACCATGACATACTCACAACCTATTTTAAAGATTTCTTATAAATTTCTTGATATGTTATTATTATAAAATATCAAAGTGATTCATGTGGCTGGTCTGTACCTGAAATGAGGAACAACTGCCTGGAATATAAAAAAAATACAGGAGCCAGTACCAAGAAGACACAAAACTATGAGGTCAAATAATAGAGCAATGATTCTAACTTATTGATGATATTCTTAAATGATTTTCAAGTCAGATGTGATAGTAGCTACTGCAGTCAACCAAACTGTCATGCTTCAACAGCTATTAATGTCTGAGGAAAGATTTCTTTTTCCTATTGTCATTTTCTACTCATGAAGAAGTTCTTGGCCAACATTGTCAACAATGCATACTATGTTCATTCGATGTGAGGTTCAGTATCATTTGTCCTATACTGGTCTATAGACAAAACTGAAATTCTAAAGATTGTTTTGAATATAACAGTAAGCTAATCTTTAAGCTAGATATGTGATAGCAAGTGAATTAGAGTAGACAGACAAGGCTGAAAACACATTAAGACTTACTACAGTTTATCACACAGCAAAACCTGCCTGGAGACACAGTCTTTATGAATGTGATCAAACTATGGATCAAAATGAGGTCATGTTGGATTATAATTGTCCCTGAGAGCAAAGAGGGTCAGACTCAGAATGCGGGTCATGTGAAGCCAGATGTAAGCAGAGGCAAGAGTTGTGTACCACAGGGTAACAAACAGTTCAAGAAATGTACCCAAGGCCCAACGTATGAAACTGTAATCTCTCTGTACATCACTTTGACAATAAATAAGAAAAAAAATTATCTGAGAGAGCTGAAAGAGGTAAGGATCATATACCCTTATCACTAGCACCTTATCTCAAACTCATCCTTCAGAGCTATGACATACTGAATTTCCATTATTTGAAGATACCCATGTATGATAATTTACCATGTGTGATGGTTTATTGTGTGGTGATTCATTTTCCAGGAGACCCATGGAAACTAATACAACCATGCAAGAAACAAAACAAAATAATTTGAGTTTACTTTAGTCAAGTGTGTAAATTATTTTTAAACTCTCTACATATCTTTTTAAATTGAAAATGTAGAGGTCAAACTATAAGTAGTTTTGTTTTATTCTGATTTTTACTTTTCTGAAATCCTATTTTAGATTAACTTGAATTTCCCTCAACCAATTGCCTCATTTTAAATTGGGCTAAATGGTATAGTGTAGTTCTTAAGTAAAATAAGCAGGGTAAGTAGATGAATTAAGAAATGTGCCCTATCAGCAAGATTTATACTGTTATTTCACAGACTCGGTTAAAAGAGTTAACTGGTTTACATACAATGTATAAGCATCAACAATGCCATTCTCCAAATGTCTTCCCTTTCATAGTTTTGTTTTGACTTGCTAATGGGTGCCATGTCTTTGAGTCAATAAAGTACCTCCATACACTTGACTGATTAATTTAATCTTGTATCAGCAGTATGATTATCTTTTTCTCAAGCATGTTTCGACTCAATGAACTATGTCTCTTAAAATTAGAAAATGTCTCAATATAAGTAAACATCCCAACTAGGAACCCAGGGAACATTCCTGAGTATAGTAAAAGCTGTATATGATAAACTGACAGCTAGCATTATACGTAATAATGAAAAGTTAAAGCCATTTCCTTTAAAATCAGGAGCAAGGCAAAGATGTACACTTTCTTCACTCCTATTCAGCAAAGTACTAGAATCCCTAGCCAGAGAAATAAGGCAAGAGACAAATAAAAAGGGGATCCAAATAGGGAAAGATGAAGTTAAACTCTCTCTGCAGATGACATGATCCTGTATTTAAGGAACCTCATAGACAGTACTCCCAAGTTACTTGAGCTAATCCAAAACTTTAGCAAAGTAGTAGGATATAAAGTAAATCCTCAAAAATGAATGGCTTTTCTGTATGCAAACAATGCAAACAGCAAGGCTGAAATCAAGAAAATAACTCCTTTTGCAGTAGTCTCAAAAAAATAAAATAAAATTCTTAGGAATAACCTTAACCAAAGATCTCTATGAGAACATTAAAACCCTGAAAAAGGAAAGTAAAGCACAACTAAGGAAATGGTAAAACCTCCCATGCTCCTAGATTGAGAGGATTAACATCATGGCAATACTTTGGCAATACTGCCAAAGGCTATCTACTGCCAAAGGCTATCTACAAATTCAATGCAATACCCTTCAATATCTGAACACTATTCTTTAATGAAATAAAGGAAGCAATCCAAAAATTCATATGGAACAACAAAAGAACTCTAATAGCAAAAACAATCCTAAGCAGAAAAAACAGTGCTGGAGGAATATTCAATAGCAAACTTCAAACTCTATTACAAAGTTATATTAATAAAAACAGCTTGGTACTGGCACAAAAACAGGCCTGAGGAACAAAGGAATAGAATTGAAGACCAAGAACTGATCCCACATACCTATGGCCACCTAATCTTTGATAAGGGAGCCAAAAAAATAGGATGAAAGAAAGACAGCCTCTTCAGCAAAGGCGGCTGGAAAAATTGGTCAAACACCTGCAAAAAACTAAAGCAAGATCCTGATAAATAACCCTGCACAAGAATAAATTCCAAATGGATCAAAGACCTTGATGTAAAAGCAGATACTCTGAAAAACATTGCAGCAAGGAATAAGAGAAACACTAGGGCTGCTTGACACGGGTCAAAGTTTTCTAAATAAAGGCCCAGAAACACAGAAAATTGAAGAAAGGCTGAACAAATAGGATTGCATCAAACTCCTGATCAACTGCATGGCAAAGGACATAGTTTGAAAGATAAATAGGAAGCCCTCAGATGGGGAGAAGATATTCACTAGCAATATAACAGACAAGGGCCTCATATCTAAAACATACTTAGAACTCAAAAATTAAGTTCCCCAAAAACAAATCCTCAAAGAAACAACCGTTCCTTTAATAAATGGGCTAAAGCCCTAAGAGGAGACTTCTCTGAAGAGGAAATGAGAATGGCCAAGAGGCACATGAAGTGCTCAACATCACTGGCCATAAAAGAAATGCAAATCAAAACAACATTGAGATTCCACCTCACCCCAGTAAGAATGTATATTATCAAGAAAACAACAGGGGCTGGGGATATAGCCTAGTGGCAAGAGTGCCTGCCTCGGATACACGAGGCCCTAGGTTCGATTCCCCAGCACCACATATACAGAAAACGGCCAGAAGCGGCGCTGTGGGTCAAGTGGCAGAGTGCTAGCCTTGAGCGGGAAGAAGCCAGGGACAGTGCTCAGGCCCTGAGTCCAAGGCCCAGGACTGGCCAAAAAAAAAAAAAAGAAAACAACAGATGCTGGTGGGGATGTGGCCAAAAAGGGAACCTACTACACTATTGGTGGGAGTGTAAACTTGTTCAACCATTCTCAAAAGCAGTGTGGAGGTTCCTCAAAAGGCTAGACATAGAGCTTCCCTATGAATCAACAACTCCACTTTTGGGCATCTACCCAAACGACTACAAGCAAGATCACACCAAAGCTAACAGCACAAGTATGTTTATCACAGCACAATTTACCATCACTAAACCATGGAACCAACCCAGAGGCCCCTCAGTAGATGAATGGATCAAGAAAATGTAGTACATACACACAATGGAATTCTGTGCATCTATTAGAAGGAATGACTTGGCCCCATTCGAGAGGAAATGGAAAGACTTGGAAAAAAAATGCTACTATGTGAAGTGAGCCAGACCCAAAGAAACATAAACTCTATGGTTTTACTCATTGGAAACAATTAGTACTTGTCTAGGATAGTCCTAACAGAGGAGCACCGTAGCTCAATAGTAATGTATATATGATCACATAAGATGATCCTCAATGAAATGAACTACAAGATTTGGAAATAAGTGGTTTGTATTTGCTGTTGTTATTTCCAATGTGCCCTATGAAATTGTGCCTTTTTCTTTTGTCTTTCTTCTCCATGGTTTTACACCTGATCTCACTGTAACTGACTTTGGTACACTGGGTATTGTATGTACGTTTATTGGAACTAGGGAGGGAACATCAAAATGGAGAAACAAAGGGTAAAAGTTGAACCAATGCATCAGTAATACTTACAAGACAATATGCTGTAAACAACTGTACACCTCAGCAGGAGGGTTGAGAGGGAACAGGGAGGGGGGAAGGTGGAATAGAAATGAAGGAGTAGGTAAAAAGTTTGAATAGAAATATACTCACTGCTTTATGTATATAAGTGTAACCCCTCTGTAAATTACTTTGACAATAAAATAAATTAATTAAGTAAATAAGTAAACACCCCAGGTACACAGGCAAAACATTTAGAAAACAGATAATGGATGAAGATGTAGTTCAATGTTAAAATACACATTAAGTGAGTGAGGCTCTGTTCTATTCTCCAGCATTAAAAAAAGAGGAAGAGGAAACAAAAGAAGAGAAAGAGGCAGAGGAAGAGAAGAAGGAGAGGAGGGGAGAGAAAGGAGAAGGAAGGAAGGAAAGGAAGAATGGAGGAAGGAAGGAAGGAAGGAAGGAAGGAAGGAAGGAAGGAAGGAAGGAAGGAAGGAAGGAAGGAAGGAAGGAAAGAAAGAAGGAAGGAAAGAAAGAAAGAAGGAAGGAAGGAAGAAGGAAGGAAGGGAGGAAGGAAGGAAGGAAGGATGAAATAAATAAATGGTAGTTGTAATCTCTGCATTTTGCATAGCAAAACTGAGCAACAACAAGACTGACACTTATTTTTCAATCCTCTCAGCAGAAAAATTCACAAACATTTTAAAATTTATTCTCTGAATTCACAGACATGTTACAAAATCGAGAGATAAAGGATAAAAAGACAAACCACTCCAAAAGCAATACTTGCAAAACCATTTGGTGTAAACCAACTGAACAACTCATGGGGGGAGAGGGAAAAAGGGAGGGGGGAGGGGGGAATGAGGGAGGAGGTAACAAACAGTACAAGAAATGTACCCAAGGCCTAATGTATGAAACTATAACCTCTCTGTACATCACTTTGACAATAAGTAAGAAAAAAATAAACACTTCACCTGAAAATTAAAAAAAGAATGCCTTTAAAAATATAAAGACATGAAGAAATGGGCCCAGTTATATCTCTGCACATTAGAACATGAAACCGAATAGTCCAGAAGGGTCTCTCTTCTACTCCATTTGAAAGCCAGGACCAAAACTATCAGAGATTGAATCACTGTAGTATCATCTGGTAATAAAAATGTAGACGATGGTTTTTTAAAAAAACCTTTAAAGCAGAAACTTTGAGAATCATCATTTCAAAGTTTTCTGTTGTCTGATTGGGTCATAATGGCCATATTTTGTAGGTCAGTCATCTAAAAAGAAATCCTCCTACTTAATCACTCCTCTGATTACTTGATTGTTGTTATTCTTTGCACTTCACTTTCTCAGTTTCTTGTTCCAACAAGTAAGATGTCATTTCCTTCCTTTATTCCTGTTGGCATAGACCTTCTGGATGGGAAAGCTCTGCTAATATTCAGTCACTGCTGCTTAACAGATCTGTACCGTTCATAAAACATCTCTCTATGCAGGGTTACGAATGCAAATTGTCCACCATCTGGGTTAATTACAAATAAAGCCAAAGTAAATCATTCATCTCATTGTGAAATTTTATATAAATTCAAATGATTTTTTTAAGTTACCACATGAACATTTCCCAGCAGATCTATGGCTCTGTAAAGACAAACAAGTTTATTTGCTAATAATCCCATGATTATGGCTTCGTTTGTTAGTTGCTTTATACTTCATGTAAAAATGTCACTTTTTTATTACTAGCAAGGAAGCCTTGATTTTAAATCTTTTAATATATTGCGTTTTGTGCACATGGGTTTCATCCCTCTATCATGCTTAAATTCCAAGATAATAGAATTTTAACATGTCTAATGATGAAAAATTATAGCATTATATTTTAATTGAATTTTTCCTTTACAAAAGCATAATATTGATACACATTATAAGGAATAGATGTGTTAAATATATATGTATGTGTGCATTTATACATACCTGTCCCACCAATTTACGTATGTCTAAATTGACACAATTGTTAAAACTAAATCCTAGGTTTTGGGAATTTCAGCTTTATACATCTGTTGTAAACTTGTAGTAGAGCTGAGAATGTGGTAGAAAATGTTTGAGGAATTGCTGTCATTCTAGAGTTTATTATGTTTAACACACACACACACACACACACACACACACACACAGAGTTATGTAAATGCCAATGACCCAGGCTGGAATTTCAATTTTCTTGTGTTCTATAGGATGGACCAAGGAGTGACAGTCTCTTAACCTCAACAAGCTTCAGTTTTCATATCTATGAAATAATTTTTTAAAATTATACACAGTGAATTTTGATATGAAAAAATAAAATATTTTAATATTATCTAGACAAATGTAAACTATTAACTATATATTTATGTCTGGAAGAATTTTATAAAGTAGTTAATATGTCATGTTTCTTTGTGGTGCATTTTCTGATGATTCTTCTAACTCCGTGCATTTTTCTGGGTGTCTATGCCAAATCTGGACAAGAAAAAATATGGTTTTTTTGCATGTAGTTTCTAAGAAACTATTAGTCAGCAGTAATTTTCTACCATGCTAATCATTAAGAACATGATGAGAGCTGGCTCACACATCACTGAATTCTTTCTCCATTATAGCAGATACAAAGTTTAGCTACTGTTTTCCCATGTCTGTCTCATTCTTCATTACTCCACAGAACTTCTGTGGCTTATAGGTTAAAAGTTGTGATGATGGCTTGCTTATCACCTTCAAAATTTCAAAATTCTTCACTTAAATTACAGGCACATACATGGAACAGAAACATGGACTACGTGTTAAATTCCCTTGTCTATAAGGATTTATATTAAATTAGAACTCATTAACTCACTGAGAAATTTGATTAATTGCTTAATGATTTGTTTAATATACATTTTAAACAATAGAGGGCCAATGAAGAGAGAAAATGAGAGCATCAAAGAAACTCTTCATTCTTCACTCACTTATTTCCACAAAAGAATGTGATGCCCAGCTGATAGTGTCCTGAACTTATGCTCTAAACCATGTCACTCCAAACATTCTCACTATGAGAACAAATGCAGAGTGGAAGCTTGCCCACAGAGTCTTCACTGGGAAAATATTCATTGTACAAAGAATGGGAAACTAAACAAGATGGGAATAGACATTGTTTGGATAATAATGCCTCAAAATTCAAGTCTACAACTAAGAGATAAGTATCTGTAGATGTAATGAGTTAGCCATTAGATTAGATTGGACCAGGGTACACCCTTCTCTATGAGTACTGTTTTATAAAGAGAGAGGTTAGAGAGGCACAGTAAACTCAGTGAAAAAACAAAAGGAAGAAGGTCACGTGACAGTGGTGACAGAGAAAGGAGCCATGTATATGCATCTATAACCCAACAAATTACAAGGGTTGTTAGCTAAGAGAGGGAAACATAGCATCATTTTAAGAGCCTTCAGAAAGAAAATGACCCTGACAATATGTTCTCTTCATACTTCTCTCTTCTGGAAGACTGAGTAAAATTTTCAGTTAGTCTGAGCTACTCGTATTTTGTGAAGCAATCTTACCTCTTTCACTTCAACCCATAAGAACAGAGTGGGTATAAAATCCTAGAGTTTTCCCTTCCTGTCAGGCTGAAAATTTCCAAAAATATGAAAACAGTAATTCAGCACATACATTGAGTTTAGTTGCCCAAACATGATAGTGCATTTTCCAAAGCATTTCATTTACCTAGCAACCTGATTTGTTTACACTCAGACCATCTGAGTCATTCACTTGTGTAAATAAATTTAAACAGAACTTTTCCTGTATATACATATATTCATGAATATTTTACACAAAATCATCATTTAACTTTACTTTTTTCATATTGAACATAGCTCCAGTGATTAGAGTAATAATACAACAGCAACTTTCACTTACATAAGCCATGAAGTGGAAAGTATTCAGTTAGGTAAAATTTTACCAATGTGTAGAATCCTAAAAAAAAGTATCTGTTCCATAACTGTCATAGAGCATTTCGGGATTTCAATGCTGGCCAAAATAGAAATAGAAATTTTTCCTGTATAGGGGTGGAAGTTCATCTTCTAATGGTGTTAATAACCTTCAATTTCTTGGAGAAAACTTTGTAAGAGATTGTAATTTTACATAATCTTGTAGAAATTTTCCAGATCTATTCTATAGGCTTATGTGGTATGAAAATAGTTTCTCTGTATATAATTTTTCTGCCTTAATACTAATAGCCACACATAGTTAAATAAATATGAAAATATAGTTATTTCTTCTTCTTAGAGATAGGAAGACATTTTTTTAAAAAATTTAAAATCCATTATCATCTACAGAATAAATACAAAAACTCATAAAATAGTGGCAAGTAATACAGAGCAATATTAGGTCCAGTCAAAAATCATTCCATGGTTTCAAAATTCTTTAATTAGAAATCAAAGGGAACTTCATCAATATGATGAATTGATTAAAAATCACTTACAAATAATAACAGATAATATCATGCTTAATGGAAAATTTGAGATGTTATGTCTTTTCATATATATACATATGTGTGTGTATATATACATAATATATTTGTACGTGTCTTTAAATAAATCTCTATATGTATATATAGATACATATATCCCTATGTATATTTATATATACACACATACCTCTCTCTTCATATATACACTACACATTCATATATACATATATTAATAAACTATATATACACACATATATACACTATACACACACACAATGGACACACATATATATCACAGAGAGAAACAGAAAGAACACAAGACTGATAATGACTGTTTTGAACAAGAGCAATATGATTTCAAGATTTATAATATAGCTACAATATTTAATCAAGATAATGTACTAAAGAAGGAATATATACATTAATAGAACAAAATGGAGAATGTAGTAAAAGTGCATAGAAATCATAAAAATATACAATCCAGTGAAGGAATGATATACATTTCAGCAAGTAGTGCTGGAATAATTGGACACCTATTGTAAAAATTAACTCTAAATGGATTACTGATCTAAATGCAAAGTACAAAACTAGAAAGCATTAAGAAAATGGAAAGTATAAAATCACTGAATGCTATGATGGGTAAAATACTCTAGATCACATAAAAATATAACCAATAGAAGTAGGAACAATGACATAAATTTGACTTCACTAAAATTAAGAACTTTTTCTCTGCAAAAGACTACAAAGCAGATAATAAGACTATCTATGAACAGGGAGAACAAAATGCACACCATATATCTGACAAAGGAGTAGTATTTATAAAGCATAAAGCAGCTCAAAGTTAAGAGTTAAAAAGCAGTGGAAAAATAATCCAAATGTATAAAATACATAAGACATTACTGAAGAGAGAAAAAAGTGATAATAAACACACAAAAAGAATTTATCAGAAATTCAAATTTAAAGCATAAATTGATAACACTACATACCTGTCAGAATGGTTGAAATTAAAGTTATTGATAATATGAAGCAAAAATTACTGATAAGTGAGTGAGTATACCAGCTGTATTTATTGAAATGGAACAAGCTACAGTTACTCTGCAAAAGTTTGTGGACATTTCTAACAGAAATAAACATAAATTTACCACATGACTCAGTCACTGCACACTTGGACATTTATGAAAAAGAGATAAACATTTATTTTTCTACAAAACCTTTGTGCCTATAAATGTTACTACACTTATAATAGAAACAATGCACATATTTTCAGCAGATGATTAAACAAATTGTAATATTTCTATGCTAAGGAAATTATTAAACAGTAAAAAGGGAAACATTGATTCTACTTGTGTGATTTTCAATGGAATTATGCTGAGTTATGAAAGATAATAATAATTTCCAAAGATTTCTCTGTTACTCAGCTTTACAACAATATAAAACTGCCGAATTTGGACAATTAAAAAAAATCACAGGTTTTTGTAACTCACAGTTTTAGAAGCTTCAATACCCTATCATTTGTTTCACATATTTTGGGGCCTAAGGAGCCTTCACCTTCAACAGCATCAAAACTATAAAGAATTTACAGATTACTGGAGAAAGCCCATCTTGGGGTACAGGTGACATTTTATTGTGTGCGTCTGTTAAGGAGAGTCTCGTATCAATATTTAATATGGGTCAGCTTTTCCTTTCTGTAGTGTTTTTATTTTTATTGATTAGTTAGAGCAAAGATATTGCACAAACTGAACAAATACCCTAGCTAAAAGCTTTCTGGCAATAATTCCAGTCTCTACACAATAGGATATATGCATTGTTGAGATGACATCTGATTACAGTGGAAAATAGGTTGTTTTTTTTCTAAACAAAAGCAATGGATACTGGAGGAATTAACTGGATTTTCACATGGCTAATAAGAAACATACCTGTAAGCTTCTCTACTTAATATGAAAATGCAAGCTTTTCCACACATCCTTATTAAGTGGTTATGATGACTGTAGAAATGATGAATGGAGGACACAGCATAAATATTTTGTGATATAATAGAGTTTAGTAAGAATATGGCATCATAAAAAGTTATTATATTGCCTGTAATCCTAGCAATTCAAGAGGCTGAGCTCTGAGGTTCATGGTTAAAACCAGCGTGGCCAAGACAATCCATCAGACTCCTATGGCCAATAAACCAGCAAAAAGTCAGGAGTGATATCTGAGATTCAAGTAGTAGAGTGCCAGCCTAGTGCAAAAAGGCCAGGGATGGCATCTAGGTTCTGAGTTCAAGAACCAGAACTAGCACAAAAAATAGAGATAATTAAACAGATAATGAGATAATTACATATTCTTAAAGTACCTTCACATGTTATTTTAAAATTATCAATAGGAAAGGATAATTTCACCAAGAAGAATCTTGATAGATAACAGTATAATAAAGTTCTCAGATTTTACATGATCAAAAATAAGACCTATATATATTATGTTCCTCTTGATACGCTACAACAGGGAAAACACAGCATCCTTTAGAATTATCTTACAAAGATAAAAGTATTTGGTGATTGTGATACATACTATCCACTTACTGTCAAAAAAAGTGTTCATATAAAAGATTTCTTCATAATAAACTTACCTGTGAGTTTTACATTATTATGGAGAAACATAAAACTAGCACATTACTTCTGAAAATATAGGTAATGATGCAGTAACTATTTTGCTAAGATGCAAAGTATCCTGGTTTAGGATCTAGTCCTGGCTTCCATCAATCAAGGTTAGAAACATGTTCAGAAGTTATGTTTATGTGGGGAAGGCCAATTCACATCATCAAATTCTCAAAAGAAGGTAGTATATGTACATCACAATGCAAGGCTGATGGATTTCAAAATACACAGTGTCCATTGGTATTAATCAAATGGCATTGTGTGTGCCTAAACGCTGAATGCCAGCCGTACGAATGTCAATATTATTCCCTAGGTTCTTCAACACACAGATAACATCCTAAACATTGCATTTGGACTGTGTGTCTTATTTAATTGAAGTTTGTAGATCCTATTTGACCAATAATAGTAATAAATAAGGTAGAAAAGTATTAAGAATAAGTAGTATTCAAATGTCTAGTTGTTTCAGAAGAGTGTAGCATTTCCATTTGTAGATGTTTTAAGTAGAACAGATAGCAGCAGCAAAATAACTTTAAACTGGACCTTGTGTCCTCTTAAAAAAAATCTCCTCCCCCCCTTTTTTGTCCTTTTGAAAAACATTGTTATCAGATCCTCCTTCTCTTTCTGCTTCTCACTTCTACTCTGTTTCCTAAGTTAAAAGGAAAGAGGTCAGAAAAGTAATGTCAGTGAGCCCAATGAGGATGATAAGCATTTCTGAGAGATTGGACACCGCTAATTTGGACCTCATTGTTCTTGGGGACACTCACCCAACAAGGCAGGCTCTTTTGAAGCTTGCTCTAAAATCATGCTATCAAGAAGATAAGGAATTTAACTAGTGCTAAAATTATACACCTGCAATGTTTAGTTCATTCTCACATTGCACTACTTTTCATTCCTTCCGAAATCCTAATTAGGCTCCTGGACATAAAAGCAATCCATCCTTTGCTTTCTGATGGAGTGCAGCTATCGGGGTCTCCTACCAACCAGGTTTTAAGAGGCAGGGGAAAAACAATTCCTCTTTTCCCTCAAACAAATAAGAACAACTGGGAATAGCAGCTGAGGTCTGACAAGAGTAATGTTACCACAGAAGTATTGGTTTCTTTGACCCATTTCCAGCCAGTTAGTATCCTGTAAATAATAGTTGTTTATCATCTCACTGACACTCATGGACAAAGCTTGGAGTAGTTAATTAATATCACTGCAGGCGTTCTCTAAGCTACGTTCTCTGCAAATGATGCTGGCTGTGGGCAGAAAGCAACATCTGCTAGGAAATATTTATTCAATAGGTTTCTAGAACCCGTCATTATAATCCTTTCCCAGAAAAATGGAACTCTGCAATAACATAAATCATTCCCAGGTTGTGACACTAGCTTGTACAATTGCTCCTGTTCCCAAAATAACGGTAGCCTTATTATTGGAATGGGCTTCAAATGGAGAAGCAAAACACAGACTCTCGCTTCCCTGTAATGCTGTCTCTTCCCAAAGTGCAATTGGTCCACTAAATCCCTTATATCTCACGACACACATCAAACAGGGTTTAATTGTGTAGCACCCTAACATATGGGCCGTGTACATCTGTCCCCAAAAAGCAAAGGTTTAAAAAATAATTACATAAATAACTTAAAGAAATTCTATAATCAGAAAGTAAGCTAAGTGATTCATTTTTCCTGTTTTTAGTTCATTTTCCATTGTAGTTTAATAATTCCCAGCTAAGAATAGTATATGCTGTTCTCCAATTAATTATTTATGCTGATTAAACATCGCCCTTACAGAGCTCCTTGGAGATTGCAACTTGAACATACCTTCCAGCTTTTGCACTAAGATTCACTTGCAGTCACAGAAGGTTTTGTTGGTAAAAATTATTCTAGACTTAAAAAATCATAGCGATTAGGAACAATAAAATATTGGTATTCACAGGGAAATGGTCAGAATTTGAACAAATAATGTTGAGCGAGACAAGCCTAAAACACAGAAAACAAAGGGGCATGATCTCCTTGATATATGACTGTTAAGGCGGGGCGGGGGGGGGGGGGGACACTAGAGACCAGGTCTGCGAAACAAAATAATAATAATAAACCATTAAATACTTCCCAATCCATTTTCTCAATCTACCCATACCATTTCTCTTTACTGTGCTTCCAACGGTTTAAAAAACATCTTGCAACTTCTCACAAAGGAGACGACCAACCAAATCTTGTGAATATATTCCATACTATGGCTACTCACAAACTTACCACACTTTGCCTAAAACTCAAGGAACTCACCTGTGGTTCACTCCTGTAATTCGAACTACTCAGGAGGCTGAGATCTGAGAATTGTCATCAGAAGCAAGTTTGAGCAGGAAAGCCCATAAATGTCTGAAGTCACTGTTTGAGACAGTCTGAAACTAGGCTTCATTAGCTTTGTGGTGAATGGATTACTGGGGAGAAAGGATCTAAAAAGCAAATTTTAATATCCACAAAATTCAAATGCTGGCCATTGGGGTCACACACCTGTAATCCTGGAGTTTGGGAGATAGAGCAAGAATGGGGAATGTTTGAGGACAGCTTGGACTATATAAAAATATCTTATTTCAAACCAATCAAACAAACAAACCAACCCACCACTTTACCATTAGCATGGGCTTCTGAAGTACAAATATAAAAGACGTTTCTTCTGTTATTTGAAATCTGATAACTGCTACTTGAGAAACAAAGGATAAGTAATGTGCTAAAATATGCAATATGGTTTTCTATGTTTCAAATGTTCTTAATTTTAACCATAATTAAAGAACAAATAACCCATTCATTTCAGAATTTTAGGTGATCATTGAATTGTATCAATGTTATAATTAGATTGACAAATCTAAGTGGAGAAGCAGTTTGTTTACAAGCAATGAAAATACTCATGGTCTGCTTTTCACATGAAGGGATAATTTTGAGAGAAACTTTATCTGAAGAATCCTTCCCAAATTTATATATACATATACAGAAATAAAATTAAATATGCAAATAAAATATATATTTGAATTATTTGTACTCTAGGTGGAGCACTTCATCTTCTTTTCTACATTTTGTTTCATCAAGACTGAATTATAATAATAAAAATTAAATTAAATTTTAAAAAGACAATGTTAAGCCAGTGTACGAGACCCTGATTTCGTGCCTCAGTACTAACACAAAATAAACAAACAGAAAAACAGAATTATGTTTCTGAACATATTACACTTTGTGAGGAATACTTCAGGCTACTTAATAATAAATTCCAATACTTTTAATGTAAAAAGAAAAGATTGAATTGCAGTCAAAGAGAATATAGGAAAACCTTTCTTCAGAAGGCTTTGTGGGTATGGTTCAAAAAAATCAAAATTATTCCAACTTTCATGGAAAAGAATTGCCCCTTTTTTCACCACCTCCATGTTTGCGTTGTTTTAATGATTAAATTTCCAAAGCACTTCTGGCTTTGTGGTTTCTACTTTACAGCATAAGGTATAAATATGTTGCTGAGTTGCTTCTTATTTAAAATAGACCAAGGACATTTCTTTAAATGACTTAAAAAAACACAACCAAGAACAGAGATTGAAGTTGGTAAGGTTGTCCTCATTAGTTCACATGGGTGGTGTACGTTGGTGCCAATGGCAAAGCTCACCTCAGTACTAAACTTAACATCAAGGTTGAATGACTTTCACTGGTTTTGTAGTGTATTCATTCATTCTGTATATTTGAAATTGGGTTTACATATTCTGTAAATCCCCAACAAGATATTATTTCATTTTTTCTAATAATATGAAATTTTAAAAACCAGGGTATAGATATTTTAATACTTTCATTTGCAAGCAAACTAACAATATGTAAACGGATACTGTTTTAAATTTTAAGCTATATAGATTGCCTAATTAAAGGTCCAAAACATTTTACTAGACAAATAAAAAAGACCTCAAAAAATTACTGTGGCCATTCTATAAAATAACCTAGGATTTGTAGGACTTATGAATTGTTATTAATGCTTAGATTAAACTTTACAGCTTTTGTGTGTTTTGTGCTGCAAGAATGATTTGTTTCTTAAATATAAAAGTGAGATGGAAAGTTTCCCTGGTGCATTTCTTTTGTATTCCAGGGAATAGGCTCTTGCGCATGCAGTAAATTATCATGATAAATACTGGGATTTATTCAAGTTTGCTACATAAAATGCACCAACATTCCTTAGCAACAACACTAGTCAAAACAAAGTAGCCATAATCAGTATACTCTTCTCCCTGAGGTAAAACAGCCAGAGACTGAGAAAGTAAAGTTCTGTTTCCAGCTTTGAAGGGAACCAGGTTTTTTTCTTCTTTTCTGAGAGCTTGGGAATGTATTAGCTTCATGTAAGGCAAAATTTTCCCTTGAGATCAACTTAAAAACAATACCTTTTAAATAAATTGTTCTATATTGAAAAAAAATTGAATACCTGGCCCTCAAGGCTTTGACGCTCACTCTTTAGGTGAAGACAATCATCTCATAGACTTGACAGTAAAATAGCTACTTTCTTCCTACCTTCTCTGTCTCTAGTCCTACCAGACAATGAGAGACTACCCAAGGCAAAGAATAGAACTTGTTTATCTTTATTTCTCTAGTGCCTGAGGAAGGTATTCATTAAATATTTATGGATGGATGGATGCATAAAGGACAGATGGGTGAATAAAAGTAAAACCATCTAGAGATAGCCTAGGTTTCAACCAAGCAATAGTTATCTTTTATAGATGTAGCTACACATGTATTTAAATGCTGATAAAAATGACTCCCAACATGCTTTAAAACATATACCTGAAACACATTTCTGATGTTTCTACTGCCAAAAATGAGATTTATTTGAGGAAAGATGATATAAAGCAATCATACTAAATACCACTACAAATTACAATAAACATTTACAGTAGTCAAGGGTCTCCATTTCACCATTATAATATTAATGGTCTCTCAGACATTTAAAACATTTCTTGTATTTATTTAAAAATGCATTTTTAAAGTATAGCTTAAAAAGGTGTATTTGAAATATATCTTCTTAATGCAAATAAAAACAACCCTGAGATACCACCTCACCCCAGTTAGAATGGCCTATACTCTGAACTCAGGAAACAACAAATGCTGGAGGGGCTGTGGGGAAAGAGGAACCCTTCTCCATTGTTGGTGGGAGTGCAAATTAGTACAACCACTTTGGAGAACAGTATGGAGGTTTCTGAAAAAGCTCAATATAGACCTACCCTATGACCCAGCCATACCACTCCTAGGCATCTATCCTAAACAGCAAAATCCAAGATATCAAAAAGGCATTTGTACTACCATGTTTATCGCGGCACAATTCACAATAGCTAAAATATGGAAACAACCCAGATGCCCCTCCACAGACGAATGGATCCAAAAAATATGGTACTTATACACAATGGAATACTACATAGCGATTAGGAATGGTGAAATATTGTTATTTGCAGGGAAATGGTCGGAACTCGAACAAATAATGTTGAGTGAGACAAGCCTAGAACACAGAAAACAAAGGGGCATGATCTCCCTGATATATGACTGTTAACAAAGGGAGACGGAGAGACAGTAGAGACCAAGTCTGTGAATACTGTATATGTTCTTGATACATTGTATATTGCATATATGTCAACCTGACCTAGACAAGGGATAGAAAAACAGGTTGTAAGATATCATAAGAAATGTACACACTGCCCTACTATGTAACTGCACCCTCTTTGCACAACACCTTGTAAAAAAATTTATGTCCAATTAATAAAAAAAAAATAAAAAAATTAAAAAAAAAAGAAATATATCTTCTTAGAGCCCTAGAGCGTCATAGTCCATCTTATGCTACTATAACATATACCTGCGATTAGATAATTTAAGAAACCCAAAGAAATATATGTTTTACAGTTCTGAAGATTGTGAAGTGCCAGACAGAGTTGGTGATGGGATTCATAGAAATTAATTCTTAGAAATATGATTTTCACATAAATGCTATTAACAAACAAAAATAAAAGCAAAGCAGAAAAATATGGTCTTGTATGTGTTCAAAAATATTTCTGCACTCTAGTTTGTGGGTTGCATTTGAAGGGATAAAACAATGCAGTTGTTTATTTTGCAAACTCTTTTCTGTCTTTCCATTTCAAATGGCTAGGGTTCAACGTTTTCTCTAGTGAAACACTATGAATGAAAGCTGTTTCAGTCACTCAGAAGCATTAGTAGAATTTTAGTTATACAGATGATATTTTTGAGAACAAAAATATCAAGGAGAAAAAATAATGAAGAATCTTGAGAGTTACTTTCCTCTTTCACAGAGGCACCAAAAGAGCAGGTTTCTGAAATATTAGCATGTGAAAGGTAATCTCTGAGACCTGGCCACCTCCTAAAATGAAGAAAGGTTGCATACATTTTGTCTTGCTGCTATGAATAATGAAAAGCCATGGGATTCCTTGTAGCAGTTCCGGAATAATTATGAAATAGCTGATTAAGTTCATAGTATGGAAATCTGTTCCTTTAAAAGTCTTCCATAATCTATCTCAAGAGAGAGATAATTCTATCACATTTGAATTAATCCATAGATAATGATGAGATTATTGCCTACCATTATTCGTCTGTATGCAGGGGAAATGAATACTGCTTGCATTCTCAGATTACACATAAAAAGTAACTCAGGACCAGATTACAGGAGAGATTAATTGTAAACAGGATGACAATCACCTCAAGAAAGGGATTAATCGTCTTCCAGTACTTGACTGGACCTCACAATAAAATCCCAACCACAGATCATTCTTGGGAGAGCAGGTTTTCTAAATGCAAGTCACACCAAGTTCCTTTCATAGCTCCAATAAAACATTTAAAAAATGACCCTTTCTGGTATCATTATAAAGTATAATAAGGTCCCATATTATCATCCATACTAAAGCTCATAGTAGAATTAATTGTTCTTCATTTCAAGGCAAAAATAACCTTTTTATCTGGGAACCTAAATCAAAGCATTCCAAAAATTCCCATTTTGAATAGTTAAGCATTTTCTCAGGTGCTGGTATGTAAGCGCTTGTTTTATCTTCTGATGGTTTGGTTCCATTCTCTCAGGATTGAAGAGGTGCCATGGAAGTGGGGACTTCTGATCGTGAGGACACTGTACCTTATCCAGAAGTACACACAAAAGCGATCATACAGCTTTATAATAACTGAATCAAGTGGCTTTTCTTCATTCCTAAAAGTATGGTAAATTATACATCACCAGATTAACCAAGGGAAGTGCTTTCACTTGTGAAGTTCGGTAGCACTGGGTACTTCACACTGTTTGGCACTGAGTCTCCCGAGGGGCTTTCCGTTACACACAAGTTCCCGTTCTGTCTTCCTCTCCACCCTTGGTAAGAACTATAGGACATTTGCAAGCTCTCTGAAGCTGACTAGTCCACATTCTTCTCAGAACTGAAATCACATAATATTTCTGCTATTTGTGACGGGGGATGTGTCATTTAGCATTAATGGCCTCAAGGTTGACCCTTTTGTTAAGCTAATGATACATGTATATATGCTACATTTTCATTATTCACTCACCAAAGGCCACCTGAGTTGCTGCCTGCTTCTGGAGTAGTGTTGTAAATAATGTGTCCATGAATACGAGTGGATAAGTATTTATTTGAGAACCTGCTTTAAATCCTCTTGGATCTAGGTCCCTGGAGTGGAGTTGCTGGTTCCTATGGTGATTCCTGTTTGAAAACGTCCATGTTGCATTCCACAGTGCCTATGCCGCTTCATATTTACACCATTAGCAAGAGGGCACAAGTGCTAATTTTGCTGTGTTTGCCCTGGAAAACACAGGGGGAAATTTTTCTTATTTTCTTTTTTTTTTTTAATAAGATTTTCAACTGACAAGCTTAAACCCAAAGTTCTTTAAGTTAGGAAATCTGCATTTTTGAATTTTCATCTGATTGTTCCAGTATACCTATTACCTAGAGGAGTATACCCCTCTAGATCAGAAAGTCGCTAAAACTGAAGATAAGGAAAGGGAACCCCTTCTAACAATGTAATAAACAAGCTATAGGACAGGAACGGTTCTTGTCAAGTACCTCACATATCTCTTTTCACACAGAATATCTTTGGAAGGCTGAATGTGGTAGCACACACCTGTAATCTCATTGCTCAAGAGGTAGGGGCAAGAAAATGATGAGTTTTAGGCCAGTCTGAGTTATATAGTGAGACTCTTAAACAAACAAACCAACAAACAAAATGAAAACTATGATCTTGAAATATTTAAATAAATGAGATAAAATATTTTAGTTCCCTCTATGGCCCCCACTACCACAGCTTTAAAATTCAAGGTGAAATCTCAAGAGTCTTAAGGATCTAGGGCACAACACTTCAAGATTTTTAGTGAAGTGTCATTTGGAAAATGCTCATTGTACCACTTGGTTATTCTGGAGAATAAATCCATGTGAAGAGTGAAGAACTGCCTACTATCAATTTGATAAGTGCTAGCTGAGATATATATCATCATTATTCTGTACTGTAAAACCCAACCAGTAAAAAAGTATTTTTAAATGTTTAGCATTGTTTTAGGCTTGATGTCAAGTGGTGTCACAGTAAAATTAATCATCCCCACTGTAGCCGTATTAATTTGAAAAGAAAGAAATGTAAAACATAGTACAGGGGAAGTGATCATCTCTCCCTCTAAAGCTCTCTTCCCTTAGCATCCTAATGGCATAATTCTTATTTTTCATACATCTTCCTCCCTCTCCCTCTCCCCACACATTCATGAATGGGCTTGACCTCTATCAGGTCACGTTGGCTCTTTTGCAGGCTCTCTCCTTTGATGACTTTACTTACCCTCATTTCTCAGGAAATGATGAGGCCAGCACATCTCCCCTTCAATACCATTGTCTCAGTCTAAAGCAATGAACTATGAGTGCCATTTTATAAGCAAATAGAAACTAGTATGCACCACAATTGTTGCTATTGCTGCTTGATTTACACACAAAATTCTTACTCACCCTTATCTACACAACAAAACCCCAAACCCTTAACCTGTGATAGAGATCATTCACAATAGGGTTATGTGTTTGAAAATTGAATTTTTAAAAGATTTGGATCATTTTAGAGTTTTATAAAATTTTTAAAATATTCTGCTATTTTTGCCTAGTTTTGCTCTAGCTAATGAAATTTAGCTACATGTAATATTCTCAAAGAGTGTTGCATTTAGTTGAATTATCTCAAAATTGCCTCTTTTTCTGTCTCTGTGTGTTAAAGATATAGTCAGAGGGCTAGGAATATAGCCTAGTGGCAAGAGTGCTTGCCTCATATACATGAGGCCCTGGGTTCGATTCCTCAGCACCACATATACAGAAAATGGCCAGAAGAGGTGCTGTGGCTCAAGTGGCAGAGTGCTTGCCTTGAGCAAAAAAGAAGCCAGGGACAGTGCTCAGGCCTTGAGTTCACAGCCTAGGACTGGCCAAAAAAAAAAAGATATATTCAGAAACTAAGTTCCATCTTGACTCAGCAAATCACAAGGATTGTGGCACCACATGAACCAGAATTCCCGACATACAATTTGTTCAAATTCTTAGAAGTATCTATCTTTTACTTATGTGTGACTATGCACTACACTGGGAGCCACAGATAATTTCTTCTTTGCTTTTTGTTTCCCAAAATGCATGAATGGATGGGTGAACGGATGAATGAATAAATAAGAAAGGGGGGGGTAGGAAAGAAATATTGAAAGGGGAATACAATCAAACTTTAATATATCACATATTAGTATGATCACATTTTATTATATATTTCATATGGCAATGAGCCTATCATTTTGAGAAGTTAACATAGATTCATAAAAATGAATAAATAACTACAAAATTCATGAACCAATGAATAAAAGAAAATATCAAGTTGTTTTAAAAATGAAATTTAATTTTGTAATAGCATGAAGTATAACAATTCACATTCAGAGCCTCACTAAAGGCTGTCCCAGTATAAAAATTATAGATAACCCAAGCTACTAATGCTTCAGCAAAGTAGACATGTGCTAAAGTGTGGCTCTCTTATGCCCCCAAAGGCTTGTGTCAAAGATTTGTTCCTCAGCCTTTGGTGTTACTGGGAGGTGGAGAGACATTTAGAAAGTGGAGCCTAGTGAAAAGGAGTTGTGTAGTTGGAGGTGTAACCTACAAGGAGAAATTGTGATATCATCTTTCCTAAAGGCAGGAAGTGGGCATCTTCCTGTACAATATGCCCTGGCTATGATGAACTATCCTACTACAAGCCCCACAATAATAGAGCCAACAGGCCAGGGGCTGAAGCCTCCCAGGGACTGAAACCTCCCAAACTGTGTGTGAGTCAAAATCACACTTTTGTTCTTTTTAAGTTGATGATTTCAGATATTTTGTTACATCAATGGAAAGCTGACCATATGTGTGTATATATATGTATGCATACATATGTGTTTATTTATATGTACATGTTTAAACAGAAAAAACCTAACATAAAACATTAGTATTTATTTTTATGCAAAAGAGCTCATTGTCATTAATGGACTACATGTGGATATATCATCTAACAGTCTTGAAGTTTTATCATATTTTGTTCATTTTCTTTTGCTTGAACTCAAGGCCTTGAATTCATGTGCAGTGTTCTTGCTGGCTGGCCATTGTCTACCATTTGATCTATGGGGAAATAAGAATCTCACAGACTTTTCTGACAATGTCAATCCTGCATTTCTCATCCTCCTGAGTAGCTAGGATTGTAAGCATGAGACATTGGCACCCAGCTAGTTCTGACGTTCTTATATAGGCATTAGGATTCAATTTTAAGTCTCAACACTGGAAAAAGGGGAAAAATAATTCAAATTAATTTTTTTTATTTTTAAATTGTATTGTACAGAGGAGTTACAGTTACATAAGTCGGTTAATGAGCACGTTTCCTTTAGAACAGTTTTACCCTCCTCCTCATTCTCTTCCAATTTTTCTTCTCCTGAATCCCTTACCCCTCAAGTTGTATAGATCATTTCCAACACAGTGTCTAGTGAGTATCACTGCTGAATTGGTTCACCCTTTGTCCTACCGTTTTTATTATTTCATTCACTGAAAATATCAGTGAATATTCAGGATAAACTTAATTCAAGTAAGACTGAAAAGTAGTTTTGGACCCTCACCTCTCGCCCAAACCCCTAAAACTGTTATATTGCAAAAATAACCAGTTTGGATATTCATTTATTTCATAAACAGTAAGAAAATCATTGACAAATTAAGCAATATATTCAATATCAAACTAAACAGCTAAACCCCAGCCAGTTCGACATAAAGGGTTGGGGTCATTAGAAACATGTGCTGTGGATCCAAATACACCATATCTCAGTCTGATTGGGCCAGTGAATAGTTGGAAAACCTTGAACTGTTTTCTTCACTTCCTCCTCCGAAGGCCTTCCTGGTTCAGCAAATTCCCACCTACATAGCAAATGCCATAAAAGTGTTTCAACCTGTCCTCTGTCTTAGAACATTTAGGTTGTTTATGTTGTATTTGACAAATAAAGCTTTTGAATTTTTAATTAGTCAGATGTCTAAATCACTTTTATGTGTTTGCTTTGGGCATCACTTTCCATCTCTCTCCTTGGAATCTTCTTTTCTTGGCCCCTTTCCTTGATTATTTTCTTTTGCCTGAGATTAGAAATCTTTATTTGTCCATTTAATTTTTTCCGGAGAAGCTTTCCATACTTTATCTGCCAGCAGAGACATATATTTGCATTTTGAGATCTCTCCCTAATATATCTCTTTCACACACACCACATATCAACTTGGCTATCCTGATTTTCTCATTGTTTATATCATATATGAATTGTTCAAAGTAGTTCGATGTTGAACAAGACAAAATAAGAATAATAATTACATTAGGACATTCTTCCTAGAGATATGTAAGAAGAAGCACTGAGTCTATTGTGGGAAATAACTTTAAAATTCCATTACCTTGTCCTGGTTTACCAAGACACTCAGAATTGCTTTTCAGGAAGAAACATCATCCAAATGATGAAGGGGTTATTGGTGTTAATGCTGCCTCTAGTGACATTTTCCCCTACCTTCTCACTGCCCTGCTGTTATCTGTCAAAGTTTAGAAGATTGGGACAGTTTGCTATCAAGTGACTTGAATCAAAGTCTCCTTTAGAGCCTAACTTTCATAATGTGATCTTTTTAGCATTCATATTTCTTCTCTTTCTTAGGCAAAGCTGTCATTTATTATCAGTTCTCTAGTTTAGCTTCCTAATAGTTGACTTTCTGAAGAAAGAATAGTCAATGTCTTAGTTACTTATTTCTTTGATTATTTTTGGTGCCATCCTGAGGCTTAAAGTCAGGCCCTAGGTGTAATCCCTGAGCTTGATTTTTGCTCAGAGCTAGTGCTCTATGACTTGATCCACAGCTCCACTTTCAGATTTTCATAGTTTATTAGAAATAAGAGTCTCATAGACCTGCTCAAGCTGGCTTCATATGCTCTTTTCAAACACTTGTTCTTAACATTAAATTGCTTTTAGTCGGTTTGGCAATTGCCAGCTCATAATAGCAAAGTGTTGAATCTCATTACTCAGATTCTGCATCCAAATTATATGTACATTCTAGCTGTTCCTCTTCCACATTATGTGATATTGTAAAAGCCACTTCAGAGCCTCTATTATCTCATCTTTGAAACAGAACAAAACTTACATGGAATGACTGACAAAAATGCCAATCCAGGTCTAGTATGCCAACTGCTTCAAATATTGTCCTGCCCATAGTACATGATAAATATTGGCTTTTATTATTATCATACATTCTCTTGGTGTTGTCACTTCCAGAAGAAAAGTACTCAACAAGCTATAAGTGTTAAGATGCAAAACATAGAATATATGAATATATTCTGTCCTTTCAAGAACTCTTCAGTATAGGGTGATGCAGAGACTAGACCCTGACTACTTTCTAGATGGTCTTCTTGTGCTCTTCAGGTTTATGAACCTGTTGATCAGCAAGATGGTGGTATCCAAACTTTATCAAATAGCCTATTTCTTCCTTCCTTTCTCCCTTCCTTCCTTCCTTCCTTCCTGTCGGCCTGCCTTCGTTCCTGCCTTCCTTCTTTCTAAAGGTTATGTACAGAGACTTTACAGTTACATAAGCCAGATAATGAGTTTATTTCTTTTTGAACAGTGTCATCCCTTTCCCCATTTTCTCCCAGTCTTTCTCCTCCTAAATCCCTCCTTCCCCAAGTTGTATAGCTCATTTCCAACATAGTGTCTAGTGATTATCACTGCTGAATTGGTCCACCCTGTGTCTCACCATTAGTGTGCTTCCCTTTCCCAAATCAGATAAACTTATATACAAGACAAAGGGCACAGAAATCAAAACAGAGACAAAAGGGAATAAACGAAAGAGGAGGAGGAAAGAACCAGTACCAAAACAAAAGAAAAACAGAACAATAAAAAACCCTCTTATTTCCATTTCTTGGAGTTCATTTTGATAAGCACCATTTCATGTGATCATATGCACATAGTTGTTGACCCCGTGTGATCCTTTCCAAAGCATATCCTACTTTGGTTTCACTGTGTGAATGTTGAGCCTTGTTGAATCATGTTCAAGAGTAATTATTTGTCTTTTTACTATCCATTGGGTTTACTTGTAGATTTATGAGCAAATTTTAATTACGAATGAGGGAAACCATACATCCCATGTTTCTTTGGGTCTTGCTTACTTCACTTAGTATATTTTTCCCCAAGTCTTTCCATTTCCTTACAAATGTAGCAATGTCATTTTTTTCTGATGGAAACATATAATCCCATTGTGTATATATACATTTTGCTTGATCATCCACTGAGGAGCACCTGAGTTGGTTCCATATCTTAGCTATGGTAAACAATGCTGCAATGAACATGGTTGTGCTGGTAGCTTTACTGCAGCCTGGATTGTGGTCACTTGGGTAAATACCCAGGAGTACCATTAATGGGTCATACTTTTGTTACGTAGCACTTTTTGCCTGAAGTATTATTTCTAGGTGGAATAATTTTCCCATTTTTGTCAATCTGATAGTTTCCTTCTTAAGTTTTAAAATAAACTCAAGTATCTCTTCTCCTAAGAAACTTGCTTCTATCCTTAGTTAGATTTGGTATCCTTCCTCTCTATTCCCTAGATCAGATAATTCCTCAGGTCTGTCTTCCAGCCTAATACTGAGAACAATTGTTTGGGATTTTCTGACTGGCATACACCTATTAATTCTTGAAGTCAGAAATTGTGTACATTCAGTTGTCTAAATCCTGATTGTGCCTATTGTATAAGTAGCACTAAATAAATATTTAGTAAATATATAGATCACTAAGTGAATTTTTTATTTTACTAGGGAAATTATTTCTCTTGCAAATGTGCCACTTCTGCACTGGTCACAGAATTAGAGATGATCACTTCAGGGTATTTATACTTCAGGGTAGTAAATAGGTAGCCTGCTGTTCATTCAGAAAGCTAGAAACAACCAGTTCATGATCTTTCTAAAAGCTGACATTTTCCCCCTTCTCTTTCATTCTCATTTTTCTTCTATTGACTGCACCACGAAAGGTAATTAATTTTTTCCAGGAAGATGAATGAGATTAGAAATCATTATGTTGAATTAGATAAAGCAAGCTCGAAAGAAAAAAAATTGAATGTCCTTGCTCATCTGTGGAGAAGTAAAAAGATGATGATGGTGATGGTGATGGTGATGATGATGATGATGATGATGATAATGATGATAGCAATGATAATGGGACATGAATGTGACAGGAGGACAAAGATTGAGTCAGTATGAGGGGGAGGAAGAAAAGAAGGTATAATGGAAGGATTAAAACACCATAATGAAACCCACCTAATTCTTCTGGACAAGGTGGGAGGAAGAGGAATGGAAATATGGTAAAAGAGATGAATTACTTCAAAGATTATTGTGTGCATATATGGAATTATCACACCAAACCACCCCATATTAAAAATATATGCTAATTCACAAACTAAAACTAGATCCATATATATCACCCTGCACCAAAATCAATTCCAAATGGATCAAAGATCTCGAAATCAAAACAGACACCCTGAAAATACTAAAGGAAGGAGTAGGAGAAACACTTGGGCTCCTTGGCACTGGACGGAACTTCCTCAAGAAAGACCCAGAAAGGCTACAAATCAAAGAAAGGTTGGACAAATGGGACTACATCAAACTGCAGAGCTTCTGCAGGGCAAAGGACATAGCTCTCAAGACAAACAGAAAGCCCACAGACTGGGAGAAGATCTTTACTGGCCATTCAACAGACAAAGGCCTCATACCTAAAATATATGCAGAACTAAAAAAGTTACCTTCATCCAAAACAAAACCGCAAAGAACCCATAGCCCCTCATCAAGTGGGCTGGAGACTTAAAAAGAGAATTCTCTGATGAGGAAATGAGAATGGCCAAGAGACATATGAAAAAGTGCTTTACATCATTGGCCATAAAAGAAATACAAATCAAAACAACATTGAGATTCCATCTCACCCCAGTAAGAATGTCCTATATCAAGAAAACTAACAATAACAATTGTTGGAGGGGATGTGGCCAAAAGGGAACCCTACTTCATTGTTGGTGGGAATGTTAACTAGTTCAACCACTCTGGCAAGCAGTATGGAGATTCCTCAGAAGGCTAAATATAGAACTCCCCTATGACCCAGCAGCCCCACTTTTGGGTATCTATCCAAAATACCACAAACAAAAATCACAGTAAAGCCACCAGCACAACAATATTCATCGCAGCACAATTTGTCATAGCTAGAATCTGGAACCAACTCAGATGCTCCTCAGTAGATTAGTGGATCAGGAAAATGTGGTTCATATACACAATGGAATTTTATGCCTCTATCAGAAAGAATAACATTGCCCCATTTGTAAGGAAATGGAAGGACGTGGAAAAAATTATACTAAGTGAAGTGAGCCAGACCCAAAGAAACATGGACTCTATGGTCTCCCTTATAGGGAATAATAAGCATAGATTTAGGCAAGTCACAGCAGAGGATCACAGGAGCCCAATAGTTATACCCTTATGAACACATAAGATAATGCTAAGTGAAATGAACTCCATGTTGTGGAAATGATTGTTATATCACAGTTGTAACTACTTTCAACGTGTCATATGTAACTGTAGCCTCTGTTATTGATGATATTCCTGTGTCCCCTTCCTGTGGTTGTACCTACACTATCTCTGTATCTTATCTGAGAATATTGGAAACTGTGTATACTGGTATTTGAACCAGGAAATTGGAAGGGAATACCAAAATCGAGAGACATAGGGTAAAAAAAGACAAACAACTAAAAAAGCAATATTTACAAACTGTTTGATGAAAATGAACTGAACAACTCCTTGGGAGGAGGGGGAAAGGAAGGAGGGAGGGGGGAGGGAGGAATGAGGGACAAGGTAACAGTCAGTACAAGAAATGTATCCAATGCCTAATGTATGAAACTGTAACCTCTCTGTAATTCAGTTTGATAATAAAAAATATATTTAAAAATATATATGTGCTAATTCAAAAATAAAGTATTTTTTGTTTTATATTATTTTTAAATTACACTTTTATTATCTCTAAAGCGTTGTACAAAGGTGTTACCATTCAACCTGTCAGTTTAGGAGTACAATGCATTTTGATCAGTATCACCCTCTGCATCAGTCTCCCCATTCTTTCCAAGCCCTCCCCTAAAAAACCACACACAAAATGATAACTAAAGCCTTTACCAAGTACAGATCGCTCACACTCGTAATCCTAGCTACTCAAGAGGCTGACATCTGAGGATCTTGGTCAAAAGCCAACAAGAGAAGGAGAAATAGAATAATCTTATAAAATAAATAAAATACTCTCTAGTGACAATTTTTAAAGCATCTTTTCTTTTAGAATCTAAGTAATGCTATTTTAACACAGTTTATTTGTTCCTAGTTTCTTACTAAAGCTGCTCAGAGGAACAGTGCTTCACTTGTCTTTGAGAAAGATTATATTCCCTCTGCTTTCCATCTCTACACATGGACCTTCTAAATATGTTCACTGGCATGGTAAGAACACAAGCTGTGAGTACACTGATGAAGACTATCTCCAGGTGAGTGCTTAGTGTTGGAGGCACAAAAGGAGAGAAACTAAACTGAGACAAAAAATGATAAGTTTTTATAGTAGTTTTTAAAGGTTAAATTGTATTAAGAAATATAACCTCCAGTTGTGACATCGTAGTACTAAGGAAAATTTAATATGAAATCATTTTTGTAATAATAAAATCTCAAAGAATCAAGGTTCAGAGTATATTAAACATATAAGAAAATAATAGGAAGTAGTGCTGTGTTTCAAGTGGTAGAGTGCTAGCTTTGAGGTCAGAGAGAGCACTAAGGCCTTAAGTTCAAGCCCTAGCACCAGGACACACCAAAAAAGAAAGGAAGGAAGGAAGGAAGAAGGAAGGAAGGAAGGAAGGAAGGAAGGAAGGAAGGAAGGAAGGAAGGAAGGAAGGAAGGAAGGAAGGAGGGAGGGAGGGAGGGAGGGAGGGAGGGAGGGAGGGAGGGAGGGAGGGAGGGAGGGAAAGACAGACAGAAAGGAAGGAAGGAAGGAAGGAAGGAAGGAAGGAAGGAAGGAAGGAAGGAAGGAAGGAAGGAAGGAAGGAGGAAGGAAACAATCAGTTCCAAGAGTAAGTAGTTTAGCCTCATATTTTCCTTCTGATAACAAAAAATTTTTATGTTTACCCTGGACACTCTAAAGGGAATGATTTTTAGTTTATGAAATAGAGTTACCAAATATTGAGTATTATATGAGAGTCATTACATTGTGCTCTATGTGTATATATTTAAAATACAGTTACCAATTTCATAGATATTTACTCACACAGAAGGACACTATAAAAACCTTTTAATAGAAAGTAACATTCCGATTTTACCACTGGATAAAATATGACCTTTTACATTTTGTCTTGTTAACAATTGCTGAGGTAACAAAACTAGAACTTGCTACTCTCTTTGGACAAGAGCTTGCCTAAGTGAAAGCAAAGCAATAACAAGGAACTAAGAAGGGTGAATGTGAACTTAGAGACCTACCATATAAAGTGATAACACTCAGAATTATTTATATCCCTAACCTCCAACAATTTCCCCTAAGTTCTCTTTCCTACTTGCTTTTCAACAATGCTTTTCAGGGTGAAGCAGTCCATTAATGATTTCATTTTTCAGTCTTTATTGTTGCTAATGTTTTTGATGCATTTTCTTTTCTGGGTTCGCACTGTGTTTCCTCTTCTCTTTGCATGCTTTATCTTCCTTTATTATGTGCTCCTTTCGATATCTCACCAAATGTTGCTTCTTATTTTGATTTTATTCAATTTAATTTTTTCTCATGGAATTGAGGCTTTCATATTTTAGATGTGTATGGCAACTTAAAAGCTTTCCTTTGTACACAACCCATGGACAAGAATCCCTATAAGGAAATAAAATGAAATGATAAACATGTGTTCTATAAAATAAGACAGACATAGACTCAACAATAATCTCTATTTTTTTCTAAGTGAGAAGGCAACAGTCATGCAATCTCTCTAAGCTTTAATTTTCTTGTCTTTAAAATATAGGTATAACATCTAACTTACAGTGTTAGTTAAAGACTAAAATTCCCAAATGTCAACACCTAGCCCACAATAAATGCTAGCTACTACTGTTATTATTGTGTCTCTTGTTTCATTGTCATTGCTATGAAAGTTTTCAATATGCATCTACATGTTAAAAATAAAACCATTATAATGGAAAATAAATAGAACATTTTCATGTCTTGCTGTGCAGTAAAAGACAAAAGACACACTAGCTTTAAAGAAAAAAATTGATGTTTAACTATGTTACTTAGTCTTAAGATACAAGATTTCTTCATAAAAATATGAAACCAAGCCAGGCTCCATTGGCTCATGCCTGTAATCTTAGCTACTGAGGAGGCTAAGATCTGAGGATCTTGGTTCAAAGCTAGCCTGGGGAGGAAAATATATGAGACTCTTATCTCCAATTAACCACTGGAAGTGGTGTTGTGGCTCAAATGGTAGAGTGTTAGACTTGAGCACAGAAAGGCTCAGGGGCATAGCCAAGGCCCTGAGTTCTAGCCCCAGGACTGGAAAAAAAGAGAGAAACCAAGTATAGAAGACTCATACATAACATTAGCAAACTGTATGAGAAACTTTACTGTTAAAAACTAGGTAAAAGACTTTAAAAAGAAAATGTTTAAGTAGCCAATGAGCATATGACCATGTGGTTAACTGAAGTAGTCCCCAGGGAAATGCAAATTATAGAAAGTGACCATAAGGTACCACCCCCTACCAACTACAATGACACAAAATAAAAGCCTGTCTGAAATCACTATGTAGCATAATGAAATGAAGTTCTCACACACCAGATAGCAGTGTCAATTAAACAAATCATTTTGAGATACTGTTAGTATCTATTTGGCTGCATATGTATAACTCAAATAACCTTGCAATGCATCTCCCATCTGGGCAAAACTGAAAGATTTGTTAAAGAATGCCATATTGTGTTATTTTATAATAATCGACTATCAGACAATCCCACTGGTTTACCTGTGCTTTAGTAAGATACATAAACTATATATATATATACTATATATATATAAACTATATATATATAGTTGAATGTAATTCAGAAAGGAAAATTAGTCAATTACTAATAAATAATAGCACATGAACATTCATATGGAAATCACAACTATAATTGTAAGCAATAAGGAAGACACAAATTATAGGACACAGTACTGTTCCCTTTACAGAAAGTTCAAGAATAAGCAAAGCTAGACTGTGATACTTCAGCTCATTTTGGCAGATCCATTTAGGAGAGAGGGCATAGTGGATCATGGGGTTTGACTACTGTGGTGGTGAGAATACTTATTGTTTGACTGGGTCATTATTATTCTGATATGCACACCTTGTAGTAGTTGCAGTAAACACTCAATATATGTGGACTTTTTTCTGTACCTTTGATTTATTGTCATAAAGAAGTTGTTTATAAAAATGCCATGCTTATTTGGGAAAATATTTTTTTATTTTTCAAAAGTGTTGGCTCATTAATATTTCTTTCCAAAGGCAAGTTGCTTTTCAAGTTGCATGACAACAAATGTGTAGTATTAGAATTTAAACTGGAAATTTAATTTAGCATATATATTTCTCATTCGACCTTCAAGTCTCTAAAAGGAAGAACAGGCATTAGATGACTATGCTCCAGCTGTGAACAACACAAGAATTTTATCAATCAATCACATTTGTAAGCATTGTGTATTTGTGTGTGTGTATATATATATATATGTATTCTCTCTCTCTTTCCTCTCTCTGAGTGTGTGTGTGTGTGTGTGTGTGTGTGTGTGTGTGTGTGTGTGTGTGGTGTATACCTGTCCTAAGGTTTGAACTCATGGTCCAGACCTTGTCTCTGAGCTGTTACTGTTTTCCACTCAAAGCTAGCTTCCTACCACTTGAGCCACACTCCCACTTCTCCCATTTTGGCAGTTATGATAAGTTTCACAGGCTTTCCTGCCAAGACTGGCTTTGATCTGTGATCCTCCTAAGTTGCTAGGATTACAAGTGTGACCTATTGGGACCTGGCTACAAGCATGTTCTAAGCAGCACCTCATTTCTTTACATATCAATAAACAGCAGGATACATCTGCTGGAATTCAATCACAAATATTGGCTCTTTGGTTGACAAAGAATTATATCTTTACATATCTCTTTTAGATAAGATCTAAAGTAATTTCATATCTTAAATTTAATGTTATAATGTCTGCTTTAGTAAAGGGCTGCATGAGGAACACATCAGCAAAGCTCACTGGAAGCATGTACTAGGCATACTGAGATATATTATTAATTTGCTCCGCATATGCAATTAGATGCAATATGATGCAATTAGAAGTGTATTTGGATGATTAATGCCAGGAAAAGATTTCATCTCTGCCACGGTTTGGATGTGGTTTCCCTCCACAAAGCTTCATGTAGTTGAGGCTTACTCTCCAGTAGAATGTAACTAAGAAGTAGAAGTCTTAAGAGGCGAACCCTAGTAGTAAGTGGTTGGGCTTTCAGAAGGAATAATCCCATGGTAATAGGACTATTTAAGTCTGGAAGGATAGATTGGTACCACAGAGTGGGCTGTTATGAATTAAGCTCAGCTTTCTCAGCATGTCTTCTTGCGTCTTCATTTTCTGAGAATGCTTATATTGGGATTGAACTCAAGGCCTGAGTCCTGTCCCTTAGTTTTTGTTCAAGGCTAAGTGTTCTATCACTTGAGCCATAGTTCTACTTCTGGCTTTTACATGGTTCATTGGAGAAAAGAGTTTCACAGACTTTCTTGGTCAGGTTAACTTTGGGACCATGATCCACAGCTCTCAGCCTCCTGAACTGGGATTACTAGCATGACTCATCAGAACTCAGCTTGATTTCTTGCTTCTTTTACTTCTGTGTGATCTCTTCCACATACATCACTCTTACACATATTCTTACTTTGTGGTACCTTGTACCATAATGTGATAATTTCTACTTAGAAGACCCTAATCAGAAGTCAAATAACATGACTCTTAGATTTCCAGAACTGTGAACTAAACAAGTCCCTTTTTCTTTATAATATTCCCAGCCTGAGTAATTTTTCCAGAAAACATGTAAAGAACAAAGCAATCCTTCTGAAAGATTAATATGTTTCCTTTAATAGAAATGCCTAAATTTCCCTTTCCATGGACCACCAGATTAAGAAGAGCCTAAGGGATTTTTCTTTGCATTGCATTTTTTACACTGCTTACTATGTTCTATTCGGATTTGTGTTTCTAACCAAATAAATACATAAAGGTTTCTATTATTCATGTTTAGTATTACAGAAACCAAAAATGTCATATTTCATGATCTGTCATGAAGACACACATACAGAAGTCTAACCAATAACTATCAAAGAGAAAGAGGAATGAAAAATATCAAATCAAAACAAAAAAGTAGGGGCTGGGGATATGTCCTAGTGGCATACATGAAACCCTGGGTTCAATTCCCCAGCACCACATATACAGAAAATGGTCAGAATGGAGCTGCCGCTCAAGTGGCAACTAGCCTTGAGCAAAAAGAAGCCAGGGACAGTGTTCAGGCTCTGAGTCCAAACCCCAAGACTGGCAAAAAAAAAAAAAAAAAAAGCTAAGAGTTTAGAAAATGAAGACCTCATGTGATCACTTGAGAAACAAGTGATTGTTTTTTTTCAAGTAGCAGTGGTCAACTCTTCGGATCTTTCATAAAGCTAGGCATGCACTCTACTATTGAACTATAGCTCAAGCCATAAAATTAAAATAAATGACTAATGCTAATAATCTCTGATAAACTGATTATTATAGGCAGTTATTTAATGGAACAAACAACTTTAGTTATGATAAAATTTTGTCTCTATTTTTTTGCAACTATTCTAGATCAGAATAGATCACTGACATATTGGTCATGACTATGGAAATAAAGAAGAAAAAATAAATAAACACACTTAAAATAAATTGGTGTTGCTTAAAGTCTAGTGACATTGAACAAGCAAATAAATAAGAAATAAGATGATAAATTTCTGTCCATAATATTTCAACAATAATGTATGCTATGTAACAATAGATTATTTTACCAATATAAAAGTGCTAAGGAAAAGATTAAAAATCTTTTGGGGCTAGTGTATAATCATGAGATTCCAAGTAGTGCTTTACAAATGCCAAGAGCAGAAAAATAAAACTGCTGCACAAATGGAAAGGTTAATAAAACAGTCCCAGGTGAGAGAGAACCTTTTCTCCTGGATTTAATGATCCAAAACATTGACAAGCAGTGAGCATGTTGTTTGAACTTTGGTAATTTCTCCTTGACTCTCAATGTCTTTTTGACATATTAATGGCATTATTACCCACCCCTCAGTTTTGCCCCTCAGATTATGAGCATAACCTATAAACTGTTTATGGAAGACTGACAAATTCCTTTTATCTTCATTTAACAAATATCCATTGAATATCTGCTGTACATTAGTCATGGTTCTAGATTCAGAGTTTAAAGTTAAGCAAAATCCAACTAAAATAGAGCATATATTTCAACAAGTAGAATTTAATAAAATAAATAAAAATAAAATATTTCATCCATGCAACATCAAGGTTGATTTCCATAGCAAGAACATTTAAGATTATTAAAAAATAATAATTGAATAAAGTTAGTTTTGGGAGAAGTGGACGTTATAATTACAGTTTTTAGAGGGATGTTGAAGGCTGTTTTAATGAGATGAAAATGGTGTGAAATCCAAAGACAACTGAATCCCCATAGAGTTCATTCTTCATGTACTTCTTGCAGTGGCATCAAAGCTTGAACACAGATGAACCTGTGTAATTGTCTCAACCAAGAAATTGTGATGGAAAGGGGGCTGTGAGACTCCTAATAATTGCAAGGAACAGAAGACAGTCAAAAAATTCCATCTTTACCCATAGTGGAGAAGTTTTCCATGACAGGGTCTCCCCATGCACAATCATATAAACTGAAGAGTTAGTACTCATTCACTCCAGTTTACAATTTGGTTTGAAATCTAATATGGGTCACCATGCTGTTGCTTTTGATTGGACCCCATTGGCAGCTTCACTGAGTAATCACAACCCTGTTACACTTGACATAATCCAAGGACACTTAGGTATTTAAGAGAATCTGCAAAGTGTAGATATCTGTTGATCTAAAGTGTTACTAAAGAGATTCTTCAGATCAACAATATTGGCCCTTTGCATGGGATAATTTATTGCTGTGGAGGCTATGCATTACAGGACAATGCCAGAAGCAACCTGGTCACAATAAATTCCTCCAGACATTGTCAATTTTCCCCCATGGAGACAAAGGAGAACTGTGGAGTTACAGCCTCAGAAAAATGGCAGCAGTGAGGCTCTAGTTTTTCTGTCAAACCCACTACTCTTTGCTTTCTGTTCAGAAAACATGATCAATATGAACCCTAGAGAATGTGGGCCCCAGTGTGACAAATTTGGAGGGGGAAGAAACTGGATCTAGGCAATGCCAAGAGTGAACTCTAGTGGGTGCTGTTCATATTTCATGAGACCCCCCTTTATCAACAGGCCCACCCACACTCCCTCATGCTGGTGCTAGCACTTGGTTCTAAGAGCTCAAATACTCTGGAGAACTGACCACTGCCAAATGGATGCTTCCCTGCTGGAGACCCGACAGCACTGCACCCCACACTCTTCTAAATGGGATTGACACCAATCCAGGCTTCAGAGCTTCCCAGGCAATGAAACTGAAGCTAGTCCCCAGCCTAGATCATACATTGCCAGTATTTTTCTTTTGCTTTTTTTTTTTTCTGTCCCTGCATTGTTGAAGTATCAACCAATACGCTTTCCATTTTATCTCTACTTTCAAGAGCTCAAACCATCATTTATATATGGTCTCTGTTATATTCAAGCACCTAATGCTTGATCTCATTTCATCCTTAATGCAAGAGTTTCATATTATCAATTTCATCTTACAAATGAGCAAAAGGGTTATGAGTGTTAAGGATTGTCCAAAGTTCCACCCTAAAAAATGGCCAAGTCATTATTTGTGTGTAGTTGTATGACTTCTAACATCATATTCTAAACCAATACACTGGTTTCTCTTTTATGTTAAAAGGTCTGGTAGATATTTTTGGTTCTCTCCCATAAAGAGGCTACTCCTTTCTTTGCTGGAGGGATTTCAAGATGTGTAAAAAAAAAGTAAGTTTGGTTTACTTTTATGACTGGGTTCACACAGGTTAGTTTTGGAGATACTCATTCAATGTTGAAAGCTCCAGACCTCGGCATCAGATAGCATGTCCTCAATCTAGCAAGAGGAGGTTTCTAAATCCCCATGGGAGAGCTTATAAACTCTTTGATTCTCAAGGGAGGAAAGGGAGTTTGACATTCAGTATTAACTTCTACTTTGTAGAGCAGAGGGAGGATAATATGAGAACTTGTTTTCAAATGCTTCTTGCAATGGAAGATTAAAGCAAACAAGCAATTATAAATTGTGTCCGCATCTGACAGTACAATCTCTTCCACTTGATTATTTTAATAAGAACTGGAATACAATATGCATTGTGCATAAATCCTCTAGAAGCTAAGTGAGAGCCAAGTGAATTATAAGCTAAAGACTATGCTAATTAGATCTAGGCTGTATAGGTGTTTGAATGTTGATGAACATATTGCATTATATCCATACACATGTACATATATATTATTGTAATATACTTTTGATTTAGTGAGGGTTTGTATATAATCTATGCATTAAAAGCATAGATAAGCCAGTAAACTTCATTCTACTTTGGGTAGCTCTTGCTTTAATTGAAATGCCACTAAGAGATATAACTTCTTCAGATGGTAAAATATTTTGCTGGTAGCAGTACTGTTCTTTCCCTTTCCTCTTTGTCTTTTTGCTCACTTATGATTTGTTAACTATTTTTATATTATATTTAGTAGAATTGGTGCAGTACTAAAGAGCAGAAAATAATCAAGGTCAGCACAAAGATTCACCAAATCTAAATGCAGTTCATTTTCAAGAATGTATTTTTTACAAGAACAAGTTTCTGCATAATTTTCAGACTGTTTTTATTCTCCTAGACAAGAAACACTTTTTCTAGAGACCATAGCATGGAATTATATGATCAAATACTGACTTAATATTTATGACCACAGTGATGGAGAATAAAACTTGACGTCAGATAAAAAACTAATGTTCAAACACCCAACTGCAGTCTGACTGTAGATTTTGTAGTTTTCTTTCTTTTCCCCCTGCACTCCTGTTACCATTTAGCTTTCTACCGTCCCAATAATGGAATATGAAAACCCCACTTAGAGATGATAAGACATGAAAATATTAGGTATCACATACTCACCATTCAGAATTTACAACGCTTTAAATTTAAAAGAGTTAAAATTAGAACAATTTTGGAAACGAATTGATTATCAGAATGAGCACCTGAGAATGGGTACCTGCAGAGGCTTAGAGAACAGAAAGAATATCTACAATACTAGTTTAACTTGGAAAAGCTGCTCTAGCAGAATGCATACTTAGAAGCCTGTGCCCCAGTTAATTTCCCTAAAATGTCTGATATTCTTACTAGCCTGAACTTGAAGCTTCATAGTTAATTACTACCAAAAAAAAGGCCATACTCTCCCAAAATTGTATAAACATTGTAGATGTTTTAAATCATAGGCTTTCAGTTTGATTGTAGTCACTGAGCAAGTCATTTAAACAATTTGAATCATGCTGTTCTATGTAAAATAGAAATTTTATATATGAGAAATAACATAATTTCAGACAACTCACAAAGCTTTAGCAAGCTTTCTTCTGCATGTAATGTATACTGGCTTTTAGTCACTTGTATCTAATGTAAGATTTGTTTAGGGCTGGCCTAGTGGTAAAGTGCTTGCCTCTCATACATGAAGCCCTGGGTTCAATTCCTCACCACCATATACATAGAAAAAGTCAGAAGTGGCGCTGTGGCTCAAGTGGTAAAGTGCTAGCCTTGAGAAAAAAAAAAAGAGAAAAAAAAAGAAGCCAGGGACAGTGCTCCAACCCTGAATTCAAGCCCCAAGACTTGCCAAAAAAAAAATAATAATCATGAGGGACGAGGTAACAAACAGTACGAAGTAACAAACAGTACAAGTAATGTATCCAATGCCTAACGTATGAAACTGTAACCTCTCTGTACATCAGTTTGATAATAAAAATTTGAAAAAAAAATAATAATCATAATCAGATTTTTTTCCTCTAATGTCTTCATTATGGAATAGTTTTACAGTTGATGGAAAGAAAGTTTAATGTACATCAGAACATGGTGTTCATGGATTCCTGAAGGTCAGAGAAACAATGCCTATAGAAGTAGGGAGAGAAGATAGAGGTATTAAAGGTAAATGTCATATTTTCTTTTGACCTTAAAAAATAGAACTATTCCTTCCTGCTAAATAAATTCCTTCCTGCTAAATAGAACCTTCCTGCTAAATAAATCCTACACTAAAAATCTAATAGTTGAATGTATCACTAGTGACACTGTTCACTTATATCATGTTATTCAAGTTTTTTCTAAGAAACTTAGTAAAGTCTTATTTGAAGTGTATGTATGTGTATGCGTGTGTTGTTTGTATGCGAGCTTGCCTGTGTACAGGTCTGAGGGCTTGAACTCAGGGTCTCAGTTCTTTCCCTTAGCTTTTTGCATAAAGCTAGCACACCCTGCACTATTTGAGCCACAGCAGCCTCAGCTCCACTTTCTGCATTTTGTGTGCTTATCTAAAGATAGGAGTCCCTTGGATTTTCTTGCCTTGGTTAGCTTTGAACCGTGAGCCTCAGATCTCAGGCTCCTGAGCAGCTATGATTAGGGCATGAGCTACTGGCATCTGGATTTGAAATGATCTTTGATGGAACAAAGCCAGCATCCTTTCTAAATAAATACCAATTTCCCTAACAAATTTTTGATGCAAACCTATTTTTAATTAGAGACTTATTGTAATTAATTAAGATAGCCAGCACTAAATAAATTTTGTAATCTCAAATGCTAATGCCTTTAATAACTTTGCTTCCACATTTGTTTTGTTTGGTTGTATTGTAGAAGTGCACGTAACTACTTCAGATCTAATCACCTTTGTGTGTGATTGTTTGTGTTTGTGTGTGAGAGAGAAAGAGAGAGTCTTTTGGGTCTAGGGTTTGAACTCAGGGCCTGGGAGCTGTTCCTGAGCTTTTTTGTTCAAAGTTAGCACTCTTCCACTTGAGCCACAGCTCCACTTCTGCTTTTTCCTTTTTAATAGTTTATTGGAGAGTGTCAAGGAATTTCCTGCCTGGTTGGCTTCAAATCGTGATCCTCAGATCTCAGCCTCCTGAGGAGCTAGAATTACCCCCATGAGACCCTGGTGCCCAGGATGGATGAACTATTTATTCAGTTTGATTTAATTCTCTAGAACACATTTCTAAACCATAATAAATATATTAGACTATGCTGAATGGCTTCTTTCTGCTTATTTATGAAGTGATTACTGCTACTTTAGATATGTGAGTGTCAGGATATTTATACATTACTCATCCAATGGAAGCCTCAACATGGCTTCAAAGTATTAGAAAAAATTAAAATCAATAACTTTACCACCTCTCTCTCCAATGGAAAATACAAATTAAAAATAACAAGTGTTCTAATATTCTTACAACGTTTCTAATTCTGAGATGGCATTTACTGTTTACATCATTCTCCCGTATTATGGACATTCGGCTTTGATATTTCTACTCTGATGTCCACTCTTTCATAGATTCCTAGAATGCAGGCCAATTCTCATGTAACAGGACATCATGAGATACTTAAGTTTTGGCAATTCATTTTTTTTAGAGATATTTCCTCCAAAATCCCTATGCTTTATAACATAAGTTTTCTACATCGCGGTTTGTATCATGTCAGAAATCCACTTTCATAAAGAATCTCTGACAGGCTTCAGGTAATGTTGTAAATTCATTTGGAAGTGCCACACACACAAGCAAAGTGCCATAATTTCATGTCATTACAGTTACTGTTACTGGAGTTTTAGGGACAGAAAGACTGCATTCAGTCCAAGAACACTGAGGGAGCCTGAAGACTTGGCAGAGTCCAAGAACAATGACAAGTCAGTCATGTCACAGTCTACTGAAAATTATCATCCCCTTGGGAGTAAGCAACAACTGCCTTGGACACTATTTTTTTTCTTCAACTCTTAGATGGACTTGAAGAAACCTCTAGATACTTGAGATATACCTTTAAGCACCAAGGATCATGGACAAAAAGAACAATTGGTTTTGTTTTTTTTTTTTTTGGTTTTTTTTGGCCAGTCCTGGGCCTTGGACTCAGGGCCTGAGCACTGTCCCTGGCTTCTTCCCGCTCAAGGCTAGCACTCTGCCACTTGAGCCACAGCGCCGCTTCTGGCCGTTTTCTGTATATGTGGTGCTGGGGAATCGAACCTAGGGCCTCGTGTATCCGAGGCAGGCACTCTTGCCACTAGGCTATATCCCCAGCCCCAAAAAGAACAATTGGAAGATAGTACTGTACAGCAATTCTAACTTCTGGAAAGGCTTTTAAAAGGCGATTCCATGGAATATACAAAAGGAAAATTATCTCGATGGTGTGAATTTACTTTTATTGTCCTCAAGAACCTATTTTCTGCAGCCTGCCTCGTACTTTGACATGCTGCCAATGTTTCAAAAAGTAGCCATCCAAATGGAATTAATTGGTGGGAACTTCAAAAATCTCATAGCAGATGAAAAATAGCTCTGAAAAAAAACCCATGACCCTCCCTGTATGTACAAAAGGGGAATATGAACAGAAATGTAAAAGGTTCCTTGAAGAAAACAATGTACTAAAAAATTTAGGAATAATTTCTCTCTCAGCAAGCAAACAGAATTAAAAAAATTCAGTTCAAAACTTTAGATCAGCATCAGTAGGAAAATATCTGATGTGTAAAGATTAGGAAAACAGCAACTGTATTCTGGATGGCCAGGGAAACAGCTCTGTTACTTTTTTCAGTCATATTATGTGTCAATTATCCCGCTAGTGCCTGGGATGCTATATCATAAATAAAAAATAAATATAATAGCTAAAAATAAGAAAAGGGGACGATGCTATACTGGTTGTAAATACTACATTACAAGTAAATACAGGATGCTTCGAGAGTAAAATACTTATATGAATGATCAAACCGAAGAGTAGCCCAGGTATAAGTTCTGCTATATAAATACCCAAAAGACAATTAACACATGGGGAGAAGAATTGGGGGTGGGTATAAATTGACCAGAACTGTTGAGATTTCTCATGTACAAATCACACAGTCATCCTATAGAGTTGAAGTCTTAAACATGAATTTCAAACCACCTGGAAGAGAGTTAAAAACCAACAGTCCTTTGCTGTCATCTGTCTTATTTTCTGCCTGTTTGTTTGGGTCAATCTTGAATTTTCTATCTAAGGTTCAACTTTTAAAGGTTGAAATTGGTTTTCTTAGTTTCATGTTCAAAACATGGGGAGAAATATATGAAATCATTAGTTCATTCTTTAATGCACAGTCTCACTGTGTGCTAAATGCACATGCTCAATGTGACAAGCAATAGAAGTAAATCCATGTTCCTATGAAACTCACATATTGGTGGGAAAAATGAGAGGGATGCATGGGAAAAATTATTTTAGGTAAATTGAAGTGTTAGTGAACAAGTAAAACAGAAAAGCGCCGGATACTGTGGCTCAGGACTGTAATCCTAGCTAGTCAGGAGGCTGAGATCTGATGGAGATTGAAAGCCAGCCCAGACAGGAAAGTCCATGAGACTCTTCTCTCAAGTTAAACACCAGACAACCAGAAGTGGTGCTGTGGCTCAAGTGATAGAGTGCTAGCCTTGTGCTAAGAACTGAGACAGAGTCCAAGCCCAGAGTTCAAGCCCATGACCACCACCAACAACAAACAGAAAAGTGATAAAATGTGTTACAAGGGAGTGGATCTGATTTTAAGACAGCAACAAGGTGATGTGATTGATTTGTGTCAGGAGCATTGCACCAGTTAGAAACAAAGGACTAGACAAGATGTACAGTGACTGAGTACCCCGCCACACCCCCTCCAGCTGCTATTAGAGTCAGCAGTGACCTTTAATTCAGAAGTTACCAGCCATGATCTCTCATTACGATGAAATAAACACATAGTGAAATAAACACATAGTGCTCATCATATGCACACATAAACTTTCCCACATGATTTCAAGTAGCTAAATTAAGAGTTCCATCCATCACTCTTTTTAAAACATTTCCCTTTAAAAGAAATCACAATAACCTTGTGAAGAAGGCAGTGGTTAACATTTGAAACCCTGAGAACTTGTCAGAATGTCCAACGCAGTCATCTCTTTCTGCCTCACCCACTAAGGACATTTTAAATCCTGAAAAGACGTTTCTATCTTTCAGAATATCCCTGCAGGAGGTTGTCAAACTAAAAAAAACTAGTACCCTCAATAGAAGGGGAGAAAGTAGTTAATGTGCTGTTTTTCTGGGCTGAAGTTTATGGAAAAACTCTGGACTCCTCCCCAATCACCTGTGTCAACTGGGGTGACATGTTGTTTGTGCAAAACATTTTTCTTCTTTGGAAAGTGCTTTAATGAATGCCTGCTCCCTGGACTAATGATCCTCTTCCCTTGGCAATCCTTTCTGCATTTGTGTAATTCAATTAAGTGACATATGTTAAGTATCTATATCTGTGCTTAATACATAATGGATATTCCATTGATGATAGAAAATTGTGAAATGCGTGGTTTAGCAACATTTGCTTAGATACATAAAATCTATGCTCTTTGCTATACCATAACTGTTCACAATTTATCATTTCTGCCCATTTGGACCTGGTAGATACTAATCACCGATATTCTCTTCATATTCTCTTCTGAACCTTTCCTGAAACAGTGCATGCATGGTGAAAACCAAGGGCACCTGTTTTGCAGGCACTGATCTCCACTACCTAGTTCACTGCATTCCAGCATACATAATTAACCATTTACCTGAAAGGAACCAAGAAAAATCATTGCTTCTTTCTGTAGTAAAAAGTCCTTTTGTTTTCCTTAGAATAAAAATATAATTTTAGAACAGAATAATGTTCTTTCCAAATAGAGGAGTCTTGATCAATATGAAGACATTCACTTACCACCTTAGCGAGCATGGAATACATAAGACAGTAAACTGACCATACAATTTATAGTCTCTCTCTCTCTTTCTCTCTCTCTCTTCTCTCCCCCCTCTCTCTCTTCTCTTTTTCCTCTCTCTCCTCTCTCTCCCCTCTCTCTCCCCTCTCTCTCCTCTCTCTCCTCTCTCTCTGTCTCTGTCTGTCTCTGTCTCTGTCTCTGTCTCTGTCTCTCTCTCTCTCTCTCTCTCTCACACACACACACACACACACACACACACACACACACACACACACACACATTTGGCCCAGGCCTTTTAGCCCCTGCACTCAGGAGTAAGCAAACACATTGAAACACATTGGAGTGCCACAGGACACATCCATCCTGCCTTCTGACAGGTGAGTGTAGGGGAAACTTGTACTTTTAAATGTTATTTACATTACAAAGCCATGACTTCCATTTTGACAGCCAGTTTCTGTAGCAGTTCACTTTAGTTGTCACATTAAGGGTTCATTCTTTGACCTGACAGATTGTGCCAATATTTTGTCTTGCCAAGTTGGGCTTGTCAAGCTGGAAACTATGTCAGAACTCCCTAACACAAATGACAGCCAGTAAGGTGTCCTTAAAAACTGTTGCAACTCCTAATAAATGAAAAAATCCTTTTAAATATTTATTAAGGCATTAATGAATAAAAATACTTTGTTCAGATGTAAGATCAACAAGGTATATTACATGTGTATTCCCTAAAACAACTATTTGTAGAAATTAAATGGCTAGTTGATTATGGTGTTATTTTAACAGATTTCCCTGCTTACATTTGTCCATTTATAGAAGGAAAAAAACCTTAATTCTTGTGAGTTAGATTCATATCAAAAGATTTTTATTCCAAATCTTAAAACAAACCACTGAGCAATATGTAATCACAGCCATCAAATTATTTAAGAAAGTATAGCACCTTCTTCAACTTTTAAATGTCTTACCCACATTCCTCTTTAGTGACCCTTCTTTGTCAGTTCCTAAGCCACAGAAAAAGCCATTCTGCAAATCTGAATGTTGGTACTTCTGCCATTTGACTTGTCTTTTGGAGTAAAAAAAAAATCAAATAAGCTCTGGAGTCATGGCCAGGATTCACAATCCAGGCCCATGAATGGATAACAGTGAAATAAGACAAATATTCTTGTGATGAAATTCCAAAGTATAAACAGTGTTTGGGGGTAAAGAATAAAAGCTCATTGAAGGCAGGGTCTTTTGTACAATGTGTTCTGATGACTAGTTCACATGAATGTTACACAAACACTCTTGTTTTTATTTGTTTGTTTTCTTGTTTTTCCATCTAGGTATCTTTCTTTGAAGATGCAGCGTTTTCTTTGAATAATCTTTACCATGGACCCGCCAAAGAAAATTAACTCAAAGAGTATTGATTACATTGGATCATTCGGAATGCATACACTAAAAACAGATTGCCAATATGCCAAAACAAAAACTCAAATCACAAATTCTAGGAGTAAGATAATTCAAAAAATTGATATAACTGCATGAGAACCTGATTGTATAAAAAATGTATTCGAATGCCATTGCATGACACTTTTGTTGTGGGTTTGACACTAACATACTTGTGCTATGAGTTGTTAAATAGTAATCTGTTTATTTAAGTCAAATTTGCATATACTGGGCTAGGAATGTAGCTTAGTGGTAGAGTGCTTGTCTAGCATGCACGAAGCCCTGTGATCAATTCCGCAGCAACACATACACAGAAAAACCCAGAAGCAGCACTGTGCCTCAAGTGGTAGAGCACTAGCCCTGACAGACTCAGGGACAGAGCACAGGACTAGAGTTCAAACCCAAGGACTGACAAAAAAAAAAAAAGTTGAATAAATTGTTATGGTCCATTAAAACCACAGTTACATAACTATGATTATATGGTTGTATGGGTTGGATATAAAAGAAAAGGAAAACACGTTTTATGCATTTCAATAGGTACAATTAGTAAAACTATTCAAATAAAAAAATAAGCCACACAAGTGGGGTGCCATTTGCTCAAGTGTATAATCCTAGCTATTCAGGAGATTGAGATCTGAGGATCTTGGTTTGAAGTCAGCATGGGCAGCAAAGTCTATGAGAATCTTACCTCCAATTGACCAAAAGTGGAGCTGTGGTTGAAGGGGTAGAACACCAACCTTGAAAGAAAAATCTAAGGACCAGGCCTTGAGTTCAAGCCCTAGTACTAGTTGCACACACATACAAGAAAAAAAAAAAGTAAAAAAGAGAAATAGTATAAAAATACTATAGAATTTTATTAAATTATGTTATATAGAATTCTATTCCATTATATTAAAATATGCAATACTATAATCCCACTCTTATAATTGGGTTTCCAAATATAACATACATTGGTCTCTTATATGATAGATATGGTCTACCTTTCTGCTCTCTCCGTTCCAGGAAATGCTTTCTTTCAACACAATGCCCAGAAACTGGGTTATTAATACAGTATTATCTCTGTGGGCTTTAAGATTGATACTTTGAATTCAAATCCTGATTCTGCCATTTGTTCTGTATGACTCTAGACAATTTTGTTAAAAACTACCTCAACTTGGTCTTTTTTTTTAATCTGTAAAAAAAGAATAAATATATTCCTTATCTGTATTAGTCAACTCTTCAGCACTATAACAAATCATCTGAGATTGTCCATTTCTAAAAACAAAACATTTATTTGGGCTCATGTTTTCACTGGTTGAGAGGACTCATTGCTGTGTGATCTTCAAAAAAGCACCCTAATGTGGCAGATATTCCACCATGGACAAGTTGCTCACCTTCTGGTGGGCAGAAAACTAAGAAAGAAATAAAGTGTTTGGGTTCTGGTATCATCTCAAGGACATGGCCCTTGTGACATAACTTTCTCCTACTAATCCTCAACTCCTAAAGTTTCTGCCATCCCAGTGCCACAGGCTAGCAATGAGAAATTTAAAACACAGGCTTTGGAGGAAAACTTAACCAAACCCTAACAATGCCTACAGTACCTTGAAGGAGATTAAATGAATAACACACTAACAGGTTTAGAACCATTCCAACATTAATGCTAAATGACTGTCATTATCCTTCAGAAATAATTGGTGCTATTTTTATAGGATTGAGGAATGAGTAAAATTTTTCATTGAGATAGAATGCCTATAAATACAGTTTATGTTTGAGTACTTTTGGTAATATTTGGTCTGTATTTTATCAAAACTACTCTACTACTCTTTGAATATGGCCTCGTGACAAGAATGCTTGCCTTGTATACATGAAGTCCTGGGTTCACTTCCCCAGCACCACATATATACAAAAAAGCCAGAAGTGACACTGTGGCTCAAGTGGCAGAGTACTAGCCTTGAGCAAAAAGAAGCCAGGGACAGTGCTCAGGCCCTGAGTTCAAGGCCCAAGATTGGCAAAAAATAAATAAATAAATAAATAAATAAAATATTACTCTTTAAGTTGACATTTTAGAATTCAAGGTGTGTGGTTTGTTATTTCTATCTATAGTTTGAGAACTCTAAGATCAAAGAAGCCTATAGAAAGTCATCCCTTTCTAACAAAATTATAAGCAGAAGGGAGAAAGTCCCTGTGTTCAAAGATATTTTACAGTCCTTTAAGAAATTGATAGGTGGGGCTGGGGATATAGCCTAGTGGCAAGAGTGCCTGCCTCGGATACACGAGGCCCTAGGTTCAATTCCCCAGCACCACATATACAGAAAACGGCCAGAAGCGGCGCTGTGGCTCAAGTGGCAGAGTGCTAGCCTTGAGCGGGAAGAAGCCAGGGACAGTGCTCAGGCCCTGAGTCCAAGGCCCAGGACTGGCCAAAAAAAAAAAAAAAAAAAAAAAAAAGAAATTGATAGGTTAGCCAGGCTCTGGTTGCTCACACCTATCTATTCAGGAGGCTGAGGTCTGAGAATTACAGTTCAAAGCTAGCCAGGATGGCTTTGTCCATGAGTCCATGAGACTCTTACTACCAATAAACAACTCAGATAAAGCTGGAAGTAGTACTGGGTCACAAGTGGTAGAACGCCAGCCTTGAGTTCAAAGAGGCTTAGGGACAGTGCCCAGGCCTTGAGTTCAAGCCCAAGGATCAGAAAAAAATGTAAAGAAAATAAATATATATAAATAAATATGTTTAAAAATAAGATCAAATCCCTTCATTTGACAAGCAAGGAAAAAAATTAGAGAATTGGTTAGTGAAGTCTAATGTGTACTATTACACAACCCAGGGTTACTTCCACCAAATTACTCAGCCACCTTGTGCTGACTGGTCCTCACTGCCATAATGAATAAAGCCTACCAACATGGTTGTTGAAAAGAATTAGAATAAAACATTGCATAGGCAACATCCTGGCCAGCTTTAATGCAGCCTCATTCCTCTCGCAATCAAGAAAGAGGAATGATCTCTTTGTTCTCTGTCAATAGATATTTAACTAATTATGAGTTGCCTGGAAATTTTGTCAGTCATGATAAAGACAATTAAAATCCTGTTTTGTAGAGTTTGCTTTCTAATGAGGAGAAGAGGAAAGTACAAAAATTGTAAAGAAACAAAGAAAATAGCAAGAAATAAAGAATAAGAATATAAGAAAGTAAAGAAAAAATTTTAAGTAAGAAAATAAGTAAAAAAAAGACAATATGTTCAATTATAATATGCCCTCTGGGAAAAAGAGATCAAAAAAAGTGCAAAGGCACTGCTATGTATAGGGAGGAAGAGGGTTGATGGATTTTTAATTCAAATGTTCATGAAAAAGAAGCTTTTTTGAGAAAACCACAGGAGAAGTCAATATTTTATATTGTAGGGAAAGATTCTCAGGTGTATGTCATGATCTCCAATTTCTGATGCATTTAGAGTTTTGTCTATTAGTATGCTGATCACAGCTAGAGTTTCTTTTACAATAGCCACAAAATGGAAATCACATAAATTCCTAACCAGAAGGAAAATGTTGAAAGAAATATGTTTGGGAAAATGTAAACCTTTGAATATTCTGCTATGGAAAAACATTCAATGGCATAGGTATGAGTTCCATCGTATTTTTTAAAACATATGACATGCTGTTTACGACATAAATTATGTCACACGGCTATGTATGTGGGAATGAAATGTCACCCTCAAGCTCATTGGGGAAGGCTAGGTGGTAGCACTGTTTTTACAGGTAGGAACTTTAGGAGGTGGGGCCTAGCTGGAGGGAGTAAGAAACAGGGCTGTTGGGAGTTGTATCTTGCCTAAGGCTCCTCTGTTTCCCTCCCTCTCTCCCTCTTTCCCATTTCCTCTTCCCAACTGCCATGAGTGAGCTGACCTAGTTTGTTCCATCTGGAAAAGATATTCAACTTTGTCTCAGACCCAGATTAATGTAGTCAGCTGAGTGTGAACCAAAAGCTTTCTAACTCCAAAATAATAACAATAATAATAATTTTCTTTACATTGTTCCTGGAAGGTACTGACCACTACGATGAAAATTCTAGCCAGTGACCATACACTTCTAGTTATTTAAGTATATTTTTCTCAAACTAGGAAAGTGTACAAGGGTATATCATAAAATGTTGGTGATACTTATAGTATGGAAGTTTAATCCATTTGAATGTGTCAAACCTTTTCTACCAGAAACAAATATTACTTTGAAATTTGGGAGTTATTAAATTTAATTTAACTAAATTGAAAAGTTTCAGAAACTAGAACTCGTAAAGTGTGTTCAATAAAACATAAGAAGTATAAAAGGGATGGCATTGATTAAGATACTTTATTCTCATAAATTGACATGTTGAATTGTGATCCCTTTGTATAACAACTGAAATGTAATTAAAAATAAATAACAGTAAGGCAATAAAGTTGGTGGTAAGTTAAAAAAACAAATGCTTATCCAACACAAAGATGAGAGGTGATCTAATAAAAACTTACTTAACATGATATTATAAAGAATCAAAACTCAAAATTATTTTGACAGACCAGAATAAAGTCCATAACCATCAAGCTGTGTCATTACACAGTACATTTATATTCAGAATCATCAACAAATGGGCTATAGAGTGAGCAAGAACTCACACAAAGGACCTGAGACTATTACTGGTCTCAAGCTCTGGTGAACTCATAGTTGCCTAGAAATGAATACATTTGTACATTCATTAGCATGCCTCAGGTGCCAGCATAGGAGACAGGATGGTCCCACAATAGCCTGCATGTTCTGAGTAAAATGTGGCTCGTAGGCAAGGTGAAATGCTCATATAGTGTCTTGCTTTTCTCAGCACAGCAGTAGTCACACCTGCAGCTCATTAATTTGTTCACTTGCTTACTGAACTCCTGTTCTTCCAGCCAGCCTGTATGCTCCCTGAGGTCAGGAAGTACACCTTTATTATTTGCTACTTTATCTCTAATGTATAGGTTAGGAATTCACACACACACACACACACACACACACACACACACACACACACACACACACACACAATGTTCTAGCAAGGTGTAGTGGAGCAGCTCTGTTCTCAGCCAGTTAGTGGTAGAGTTGTATTTGAGTCTTGAAGTCTGATTCAAGTTGTAATCTTCTCAATCTGCTCTGCTGGGCTATTTGGCCTGTTTCTACAAAGTTTGATACTAGGAAAAATGGGTTTAAGTGCTTAAGAGAAATATTCATGGTCATATAAAGTGCCATATGTAATGTACTTAGGTGTGTATTAACTGATGGAATGAATGACTGCTTAGTCAGAAATCTTGGATTTATTTAGAATAAGATAGACTGGGTGCAATGGCTCAAGCCTGTAATTCTAGTTACATGGAAAAGACAGATAGGGTTACTGAAGTTCAGAGCCAGTCCAGACAAAATGAAGTTCACAATACTCCATTTCAACCAATGGCTGGTGTTGCTCATCTGTTATCCCAGCTATAAGGGAAGTACAATGGCTGAATGTGGTGGCCAGGCCTACTACCCCCAATGACACAGAGAATCACAACTTAGAGCATCATAGGCAAGGGTGACCCTACCTCAAAAATAACCAAAGCAAGAAGGGGCTAGTGGTATAATTCAAATGTCACCTTACTATTAATTTCGCTTCTCACACCTACCAAAGGAAAAAAGAAAGAGTAGGGAATATATACACTATTTACCTAAAGAACATTATGTCTATATTATATATGTATACATGTAAAAAACATAGAATATGTATGTATATATGTAGGTAGACAATGTGCTATATATATTCTATGTTATGCATATATACACATATATCCTATGATACATATGTATATATGGTGGTACATGAATTATGAAGTCATTTTCATAAATATAGCATTCAAAATCATTGACTTGTGTAACAAGACTTTTAGATTCTGTTTTCAATTACAGTCTCAATCCTTTCTCTATTGCCTAGGGAAAGACTCCACCTGGTGCTTTACTATATAGTTCAACATGCTAACTTTCTTTTCAACCATGTGTACAGTTTGCTCTCAGGATTCAAGTACTATCATCAAGGTAACTCATATGATACCATGTGTTTTTTTTCTTTAAACTATTGTAATTTTGACTTTCCATTTATAGCTATGTTACAATATTTCTTCTGAAATACATCTGAGTAAAAAAATAGTCAACTTCAATAAAAAAAAACTTTAAGTGGTTGTATGACAAATTATATTTGGCAGAAAAACAACCTAACAATACATTTACCTTACGGGCCAAAGGGATCTGGCACATGAAGGTAAGGTTAAAGACCTTGGAAGATCAATTTGTATTATTTTTGTAGATTCAACCTAATCAAACAAATTCTTAATAGTTCAAATTTGCCTGAACTATATATAGTTTAAAATGCAAATGAATAAAGATGGGTAAAAATGATAAAACATTGCTGCCTCTGAAAATATGAGGGGTCCACCATCTAAGGAGTGAGTGGTCTCCAAAAAGTATAAAATGAAAGGAAATAGATTTTCTTCTAGAAGGTTCTAGAAGAACCTCTTATTTAGCCAGTGAGGCTCATATCAAGATTTGGAGACATAAAATTCTAAAAGTTACTGGCCACAAAATTCTTTGTAATTTATTATGACAGCAATAGAAAACTATTGAGGACAGGAAAAAAGAAGGTAGTGGCATTATCATGAGTGTCATTTGCAAAATAAAACCTTTTTATTTTGCATTATGATCCTTCAAGTACTTATATAATCAAAAAACATTCTGGCATCTGTCATGCTTCTGTTCTTCCCAACAGTAAACCTAGCATTTGCTATGCTTTCATGGATTTTCTAAAAAGTTATGGGAAAACAGTAATGGTGCATGCCTATACTCCCGGACCTTTGAAGGCTGAGGTAGGACTCTCACTAGCTCCAGTCCAGGTTGGGCTACAGAGTAAGACCCTATCTAAACAAATAACTAAGTATAACTAAAGAAATACAAATTTTTAGAATTATTTTCATGGGGCTGGGGATATGGCCTAGTGGCAAGAGAGCTTGCCTCCCATACATGAAGCCCTAGGTTCGATTCCCCAGCACCACGTATAGGGAAAACGGCCAGAAGGGGCGCTGTGGCTCAAGTGGCAGAGTGCTAGCCTTGAGCAAAAAGAAGCCAGGGACAGTGCTCAGGCCGAGTCCAAGGCCCAGGACTGGCAAAAAAAATAAAAAATAAATAAAAATAAATAAATAAAAATAGAATTATTTTCATGAAACTTCATTTTTATTAGAAAAGCAGTATATTATTTTTCAGGGAAACAATGTTGTAGATATATGTGTGACAGTCTTACTTATAATAAAATTATTTTCACATGGTAGAGCTTATTTTCTTGCACAAAACTGGTCTTATTTTCAACATATCACATTATTTTTCAGTGAAAAAGTACATACTTCTACATACTAGGGATCCTCAATGTCAGAGATTAATCTAAAGAGTTTCTACTACACTTGAAATGAAAAGCAACCAGAGTATACCAATGAAAGAGAAATTGAATTTGGCTGAAAACAGTTGACTCAAGCCAGTAATCTTACCTACCCCTGAGTCTGAGATCAGAGGATCTTAGCTAGAAGCTAGCCTGAGCAGGAGAGTCTATGAAACTCTTATCTCCAATTTGCCACCAAAAAGCTGAAAGTGGAGCTGTGGCTTGTATGGTAAAGTATTATCCTTGAGGAAACATGTCTCCGACCCCAAGACTGGCATACGCACAAAAAATAATTTATCTACATCTCTAGTTAGACATAGTTCTTGTCTTCTAATAAACCACTTTTTATTTCATATTTGAATCCTCAGTACCTCAGAGAGATGTGCACCCACATGTGATATTTGATGAATGAGCTGAAGTGGGCAGGTGCTGAGCACAAAGGATGCCGATGCTGGCATGCAGCCACTGAATACTATCTGATTCATTACAAGAGGACTTGTTATTTCATATGGTAAGTCCAGTGCTATTTATTCAAGCAGCTTCATGCAAACAATAGAGCCAATTAATGTTGGCTAGTTTTAAATCTAAAGAAGGGCATATCCTAGAAGTGGAAGGCTTGCAATTTTTTAAATCATCTTAAGCATTTCAATGCTAATGCAATTTGAATAATACTTGACAGTATATGTGGAAATGGCATGCTATAATTCATTGGCTCTGGAGAAGTAGATAGTGAGAATATCTTCAAAATGCCTGTTATCAGATGGCCAGAACATTAATGCGTTCTATCTCACCCAGTGCCACAGAGTTTGGTAGGAATGGCAAATTGATCCATGTTATGAACAAATATATTAGGCTCTCAAACAACTAAACTTTTCACACAATACAAAGTTAACTTTCAATTATTGCATTTTGACACTGATAAGAAAAGGTACCACTTACATTTTGTTTTTAACATATGTTTTTCCTGACCTATGAAGGAATTTCTTTAAAGTTATTTTGTATTTGTTTTAGGCAGAGCTAAGAATTATGAAAGTTCCTAGTTGTGACAGATCATCACTTAGTTGATAATAATATGGACTTATAGAAATATTGTTGATTAGTTACTTCTGAACTCTTTCTAATAAGTTGAACTTTGTAAAATGTGTTTTCATTTCCATCACCTCTTCATAAATATTTCCTCCGTCTCAGAGAGACTGAAAACCTCCATAAGATCACGTAATATAACATAGCCTTCACCTTGTTCAAGTCTATGCAGCTATTAGACTCTTCATTCTCTGGCAAGCAGGAAGTGACTATCTCTTGTTATAAAAGAGACACTGTTTGCTGTTTACATGGGTATTGTCAGTAATATTAAGGAAGCTAAGTGTATACAGTTGTATACTCATATTTTTATAACACCACAGAACACAGCACTTTTGTTTTAGATTTACAGAAAAAAAAATGAGTTGACTCAGCAAATATCTTCAAGACTTAAAACAAGCAGACTCTTCTGCTTGAAGATGAAAATTCTGTTTGCCTGGATGGCCTCTTCCTCCCTACACAGCAAATTATCGTTATTTCATCAAATTAACTGGCTACATGCAAACTTGACCCAATTATATTTTTGTCTTCAAGCATAAAATTGAACAATACTCTGTGTTGGAGTGATGAGGTATTGACTAGCGTCAAGAAACCCTCTATTTTCTAATTATTATATGACTCACAACTGCCTGTCCAAACATGTTTAAGTTTTAAGAGAACACACAAAAGTCTAGAGTTGTTACTTTACTGGGACAGAGCCTCCCTAGCATTTACAAAAGCCTCGGTTCAACAAGTTTACATTTCCACCAACAGTGTATTAGGGTTCCCTTTGGCCACATCCTCACCAGCATCTGTTCTTGGTTTCCTTATAATGGCCACTCTAACTGGCATGAGGTGGAATCTCAATCTTGATCAACCACTTTGGAAAGAAATGTGGAAGTTCCTAAAAAATAAAATAAAATAAACATAGAACTGCCCTATGATCCAGAAATTCTACTCCTGGGCATTTATTCAAAATATTACAGTATAAACCAGAATACAGTAAGGCCAGGATCACACTGTTTATTACAGTACTATTCATAGCCGAGATATGCAATCAGCTCAGATGCCCCTTAGTATATGAATGGATCAAGAAAATGTGGTATATATACACAATGGAATTTTACTCGTCCATTAGAAAGAATGCTATTTTACAATTTGTTGTTCTTTATATTTGAAAATATTTTTATCTGCTATATTAATTATTCAGAGGGTACTATTTTTATCTGCTTATATTAATTATACAGAGGGGAATTTCATTGTTATCTCTCCATACATGCGTAGGCTGTCTTACAATAAATCTTATCCCCTCTATCACTTGCCCTGTTCCTCTCTTCCCACAAACTACCATCTCCAATAGGGTTTCTGATTTCCTATTCATATGATGGAATATAATGATTTGCCATTTTCTATTTCAGTTAGTCAAAACCCTTATTCCCATGAAAGAATGGTGGAATCATTAGGAAACATATTCATAAGCTCTGGTCTTCGAGTTGCACACAAAATTCTAGTTGGACACCAGTGGTGTATGCCTGTAATCCCAGCTACTCAGAAACCCAAGATCTGAAGATCATGGTTCAAAGATAGCCTGGGTTCTGTGGTCCCACTTCAGCAATGGTAAATTTATTTTTAATTTCTCATGGACTCATGCTGGCTGGGTGTACCATTTGTAAAGACATAAAAGACTTGGGGTGGGGGGAAGTCTGTTAAGTGAAGTAAGTGAAGTAAGACAAAGGATGCATGTTTTCCTTTCTATTATGAAAGCTAGATATAGCCTAGAAGTTCACAAGTAAATTTGTTGGGGAGGTATGCAAATGTATATAAATGTATTAGCTGAAATATGGTAGATTCAAGAGAGATCTCAAATAGTGTAATTCCTTAAGGAAGCTAATCAACGTGCAGCAAAATAAAATACCAGGAAGCAGGCACTTGAAAGGCGGGGTCAAAGGGAAAGTGGAAGATGAATGCAGAGGAAAAAAGGGTGGACATGAAAACTAAAATCTAATGTATAACCTGCAAAATTAAGAATGAAGGGATGAGTAGGGGTAGGATGGGTGAGAATGTTGAAATGGGTAACATTGATCAAGGTGTATTGTATTCATAAACTACTTATTTAAATGGCAACTCTTTCGTATAACTACTAACAGATAATAATAAAACAATTGAAAAATAACCTGAATTCAATCCACAGAACTACAAGAAAAATAAAAGTAAAAACCAAGAAGAGAATACAGATATTCAGACATTCATAACAATATTTGATAGTTCTATTCATGTCATTTTGAGATATTGAAAATCCTTTCCAAGCAACCAAAAATACCCTTCAGAAATGATTCTCAATAAGATATTTAATAGAAACACTATATAATTCCAATAAACCTTAGAGATTTGTGCTTATTTATCTTCTTTATTTTTAGGAAGAATCAATAGTTATGCTTTCAGTGAGGAGAAATAATAGATTCATGCTACATCTATAATCTATTAACACTTCTCAGGAAAAAAAAAATAAACTCCACAGCCGCTGCCAAGATAGTGCATTATTAGATCTTAATATTTAACTTATTTTGCACACCAAAATTGATTTGCTGTTGCTAGTCAAGATTGCTTCCAGGTGATCATCTGCTCTAAAGAAATACACGATTAAATCAGTTCACCAGTATTCTATATCTAAATTATATTTGCCATTTTTATTTTTATTGTGAAATGCCTTGAAGAGATTCTTTTCATTTGTCCGCTGAAAAGAATAGCTTTGCTTCTCCTTTCCATGTTGTTCATTTCTCAAAATATCAGTCAGCAGAAGAGGCAATCCAGTGATTGAATATTCTCAAGAGAGATGCCTGCTGCACATGTCAACCTGAAGGCTACTGCATTTTCGTTGAGAACAACTCATCTCTCGTCTTCTATGTGGAGTCTTCCCCAGTTCTAGTACTAACAGCCTGTCATTATTGCGAAATATCATCCTGTGAATCAAACAGGACAGGCTTTAGCATTGGAGTAATTCAATTTTATGCTTCTTTCTTTGGGGGAGGGGGGCAGGAGGCTTGAACTCCTGTCCCTGGCTTCTTTTGCCAAGGTTAACAGTCTACCACTTGAACCACAGCACCACTTCTAGCTTTTTCTGTTTATGTGGTGCTGAGGAATCGAACTCATGGATTCATGCATGCTAGACAAGCACTCTACCACTAAGCCACATGCCCAGCCCCAATTTTGTGCTTCTTAAATTGATTCTGACATATCTGTATTTCAACTTAAGGTAGCTATCTCCAAACTCAGTATTTACTCAAATATTCCAAATCTAAGGCTTATTCCATAATTTTTAATAATGGATTCTTTTCAAACTCAAATTTCTGGCTACATTTTTGGAAACCACTAGTGATTTACTTTGGATCTTCTCTCTGTCTTTAAAGGCTAGCTATCCATCTGTGCAAGAAATTTTTGATCATCTCTGTGCCTTCATGATGTTTCTTCCTAGTAGAAAGGAGACATTACTACTTTGGGGCCACTATGAGAGGACTTGGGTGATTGAGTATACCACAGCTGCTCAAGTGCCTCACATACTTTGCAGTTTTTATCCATTCTGCTATTTTCACATACACTGCCTTAACTAGGACTAGCCTGGAAATAACCTAAAAGATGAGATTAAGGACTTCAAGATGACTATTCTCTCATTACCAAGAGATCCTTGTCGGTACTTACTTGGTGCCCAACCTCTTTGCTGATGCTTCTAATACCTTTTAGTGTAAGATAAATCTAAATTTATTTTCAGTGCATAAGAAATTACTGGGCTGAAGACTCAAATATTCTTATGAAGAAATGCAAATCACATAAAATTAGGAGAATCTTACTAGGACACAATTTGTGAGGAGATAGATGCCCTAGAGCTTCAGGTGAGGGTAACTTTCACTGGGAGGGAGATTAGGGATGTGATGCACAGCCAGTTTTCTACTTTCAGCTGTGATCAATATCTGCAAAGTTCCCCCCACACACACACAAACACATACACACAAAAAATAGTATTTGCCATATAACTTTCATGCTACCTATACAAAAACCTCTCCTTTCCTTCTGGGTGGCCAAGTTTTAAAATCCTAAACTTTGTGATACGGTACTTTCTACATTCTATTTTTTCTTATTTATTGTCAAAGTGATGTACAGAGAAGTTACAGTTTCAAATGTTATATTCTTTCTTTATTTTTGTATTATGGAATTGTTAGTATCACGCCTAAGAGTGGAGCCTATATCCTTAAATAATATGTTCTGAAAAGGAAAAGGTTGTTTTTTAATATTTAATTCTAGTATGAGTATACCTCAAAGAAATACAATTTCTAATATTACTATAGCAATTAATCTTACTACTGTTAATGAGTTATATAATATGGACGAACACTTATTGATCCTCCATAGTGTATAAATAAAAACACATGTACCTATTTGATTTTCTAAATGTGTGCCTTATTCACTTTTGAGTAAGCATTCAGAAGATATTAACAGCATATTGAGAAGTGATTACGAGCACACAAACCATTTTTTTCAAATACAAAGAAATAGCCAACATAATTTCAGAATGACAGCTGTTCCATGGTGATATGAAGTGAGGCAGGATTAGAGGGTTATTTCTATTCTAATCACAAATAATGTATCACTTTGAGACTTGTACTAGACATTTAACAAGCATTTTATTTTGGTATTTCTCTAAGACATTCCATGTATTAATATACTTAAATATTATTAAAAACTCCTTGAAAATTTATAATTTTGCATCTGAAAAAAACAAAACACAGAAAGATTAGACCACTGTCCCAAGGTTACAAAGCATGATAGCATGAAACTTACTTAGCTAATCAACAGGTTTGCTTCCCTGTCTACTATTGTTCTTGTTCCTGGAAGCAAGATATCTCTCCTGTTGTTAAAAGATTATTCCTTAGGTTAGTTAACACCAGATTTGTATCTAAGAAGCATAGCTATATTATTCATCTCAAAACTTAATTCTATAGTTCTGGATTCTTGCCTCCAAAGCCAGTAACTAAAGCATTACAGAGGAGTTGTACCTAAAGAATTCTCCTTGGAGACTAAGACCTTCATCACCACAATAAACAGTTCCACTAGTCTATTGATATAGGGAAAGCTGATATTTCATAACTGGCATATATGGTTTTCCAAAGTATATTATACTGCAATAACTTTATGACTTTGTTAAATTTTTAGCTAGAAAAATGCTTATTAAGTAATTTAGAGTCATATTGGTAAGAAGGTTCTTCAACTATTTAATTACAACTACTTTATCAGTAAAAATGATGTTCACGAAAATAAATTAGTTTTCAACACCCCTTATGTTATAAGCATTTTATTTTTGTCTGCAATAGTCCTAAGCAGAATTTCTAAAAATAAGACTCAGTACTACCATTATGTGAAAAACAAATTTAGTCATTATTTGTCCATGAAGGGAAGCCACTATGCTATTTGTATATTTATAAAGTCTTAATCACTGCCTCAGCACTTGGGATTCTCTGCAGGAATGTTCAAGGGGACTTTGTGCTTTGTGAATAATAAATATATTCAATAATGGGGAAAAACAATGAAGGAAATTACCTCTATAGTTTGTAACAACATTTGCTTTCTCTATTGTACTAAAAGCTATTTCACAGTTTTATAACTCTCCTAAAAATAAGAAAGATGTAATTTCTCTCCTGTTTACCTGAGATCTTTGTAGAGATAAGCAATGTACAATCATAACGTTGTTCTGAGAACAAAGCTTTTTTATTTTTTATTTATATCTAACCCTTGTACGTATTTATGTGGTACCATGTGAGGTTTTGTATGCATATATATTGCATAATTATCAAACATAAACCTTAAGCATCTATCATTTCTTTGTAGTGAGAATATTGAAAATCTCTTCGTGCTATATTAAAATGTGTTGGTTGAAGGTAGTTGAAATCTAAGTGTAGAAAGAAAGTGATCAGAGATAGAGTTTAGATCCTTGAATCCATCATATCTCAATAGGACAATAGCAGAAATGGAATCCTAGAGATAGATGAGTGGAATTGGGACAAAATTGTCTGTGACTCTAATGTATGTACAAGTTGACATGGACCATTGCCCTAGACTCTGATGCAGAACTGGCTTTTTTTTTTTTGGATACTTAACAAATAATTTTTAATATGTTAATAAAATAAAGGCACATGCAAGTATAGTATCAAATATACAAAAAGTTATTTGTTTATTGACATTTAACTATATAGCCTGTTTTGCTACTGTACAAAAGGTAATGTTTGGTGTTTAGTACACATTTTGTTGGGTAAATTATTTCAAAGTATGAAAAATGCAGTCTTTAAGGATAAAAAAAGCATAAAGACTGATAGGTCTGGGCAGTATGGATCTATTTCAATATTTTCTCCTTTTCTTTTCCCTGTCATCAATTAAAGATGACAGCATGCTTTCTTAAACAGGAAAAGATGACTATGACTGAGGTTTTGTAAACAAAGAAGGAAAGAGCAATAAAAGGCATTGTTGTGCATGTTATCCTCTGCTTTCTTTCCCAGAGTTTGGAAGCCTGCAAGCAGCAGCCCTGAAACCTGAAGAAAGGCATTGTCCACAGAGTCCAACTAGGTCATGGCCATGGGTGTCTGGGAAGGAAGGAAGCAGAACTCACCTGTGGAGAGCTAAGTGTCACGTTTAGTAATGTTATTGGCAGACAGAAACCAAGGTGTAGTGGGTGGGGGATAGTAATCTAGGCAAAGTCCCTTCAAAATACAACCCAGAGAGTTTCTGGGACTATCTATGCATCAGCCACAAGAGAAGATTCTGAACACAACTCAGATTACCAAATGCCTCCCACTACTCTGCTTCCTACCACATCCCTGCCACCATGGCCAGAAGAACCAAGATACTATGTGAAGAACTCTCAGGAGAAAGGTCTCAGTAATACTTTTATAAATGCTCAAAAATAGAACCTAGCTAAGAGTTTTGAAATTCTACAATAGAGAATTTGAAATTAGTTTTACAGAACTGGATTTTTTTTCTACTTCTTTGTTGGTAGAAACTTCAGCTTGGTGCTATAATCTGAGAATAGCTATCAGAAAGGCCAAGTAGTTTGGGCTGGGGATATGGTATACATGAGGCCCTGAGTTCGATTCCCCAGCACCACATATACAGAAAGTGGCCAGAAGTGGCGCTGTGGCTCAAGTGGCAGAGTGCTAGCCTTGAGCAAGAAGAAGCCAGGGACAGTGCTCAGGCCCTGAGTCCAAGCCCCAGGACTGGCAAAAAAAAAAAAAAAAAAAGAAAGGCCAAGTAGTGGCTCCCCAAACTGCAGTCTCCCAACTGGCCAACAAAGGACATTGGAAAGAAAACTGCATAATGGAAGAAATTGAGTTCTACCTTGTCCCCCCAAGAATGAGAAAATCGTATTCACCTAGACTCAATAGCAAAGTTTTGTCTCCAGCTTTTACTTTCCTCCTGTCTTCTACAGTCCAGTCCAGAGGAATCATCTTCACCGGTATTGCCTCATTGTCTTGCTGGTTTGCTATTGTGATGAAATCACTTGACCTGGGCAGCAGAAAAGAAGAGACTCATATATGACCTTAGAGCAAAGGTTCCATTATGAAACAAGTTTCCTTCTTGAACCTTTATTCCAGTGAGTGTTCTCCACCAGAGCAGAGGGAATCTTATGTACGGTATGGATTTCATGAGACTCCAGTAATGGGCTGACGGCTGCTTTGAGACCAGAAAACATCTCTTCCCCACCCCTTTGTACTTGCCCCATGGCGAAATGGAGGAGAGATACAGCCAGCTGCTGGCAATGGAAATGTGGGGTCATTTCATAGCTGGAAAACAGAGGAAGACTGAAGCAGGAAGGTACAGTAACTTTCATAAAAACTATCTGTTCTTAAGGACCTGTCTTATTCAATATACCTTGTTAGATGGGATGGGTGTATTGTTTCCTTTTATAGATGGCTCATTTAAATTTTGAAGACTAGTTCTATTCTCACACTTCAAATAGAATTCTTTTTAATCTTACATAGATTTGAACTTCTCTCTTAAAATACTTAGTTTCCACCTGCTCTGTCACTGGCTGTCCTGTTATTGGTTCTATTATTGTTTCAAATATATTATTCTGTTGGTTTTTATTAAATATTAATATATATACTCTCTGTTCTTCTCTTTTTAACACACAAAATGCTTTATTCTCTATCTTGTTTGTCCTACCAAACAATGTGTTGATTACTTTTTCATATCAGCTCAACAGTGTACCAGAGAAGTAGCAATTCCAAATATATCTGGAACAAAATGTGTTTAAAGAACACAAAGGATGTGCATTTAGAGCATCTATCATTATTTGTTATTACAAAGTGTCCTCTGTGAATAGCTTAGAAACAGCTCTTTATACCTATATGAAAGTTAACCTCCTGTGTGAGTATCTCTATAAGGTCAATTCTAAAAGTAGAATTCCTGTGTTAAGGGATGGATTTTTCTGTGTTAAATGATGCATTTTTAATTTTTAATTATAAAAGATATGGGAAATGGTGCTTCTAAGTGGTTTGGGTGAATTAAAACTACCTAAAAATTTAAAATATAATCTATTATCCTTCATCTTTCATTTTAAGGAAATGTTAACTCATTTAAACTGGAAAAACAGGTGAGTTAGAACACTTAGCTGGTATCCTGACTTCATAAAATACACAATGGCCTTTTTGAAGTTGTTACTGGCATTTTTATACTAAAGAACTGTCTGATGAAAAGATTAAAATAATTTAGTTGCCACTGTGCATAAATAATTGATGAGATTCATGGAAAAAATAAAGTAATTCTATTTTTAGAGAATAAATGTGGGAAAATTGACAGCTTTTTCTTAAAAACAAAGGAAGTCCATTTTAGCACATTTGTTCTGGAAAATTCTATTATAATTTTGTGAGATAAAATCATTTGCTTGAAACCTCACATTCTGAGCAACACCAGAAATAAGTGCTGTAATTGGTAAAACAATGAACACACCTATTTCTCAATCAGCACTGGAGTTTGAATCTAACAACAAAAATCACCTGCTATTTTGTTGTTGCCAAAGAAATATTTTCCATAAACCTAGACTTTTCAGGGCTTTCTCTTTATGAGACCATTGGCATCCTTGTCAGAATCTATCCAAAAGCATGTGGCAAAGAGAAACTTTAATAGCATTTTCTTTGATTGAGATAAGTTGCCCTCACCATCCTCTTCTGCTGGAGAAGGGAAATTAATTTTGTACATTCTCCTCGGGCTGAAAAGATAGTCTACAGCACAAATACCCAAATCCTTCTCTTTCCACCTGAAAGATTGATTAATCTATAGCATAAAAAATGTAAATCTTTGGGGATCTTGTCACTTTTATGGCTTGTAGAAGATGAATTCAAGCAGGATTTCAATATAGCTTGGTCCTCTGGCCCCAAAATAATATAGCAATGTCACCAGAGGAAAGACTTGGGGAACATGCTGTGCTGTAATAGTTTACAGATTCATAAAAAGTATTGATCAAGCTTTGTCTCCTGTAGATCTAAATAGAGTATTAAAGGATTTTATCTTCTTGACTATAACAGCCCAATAATGCTAAGCATGGCAGCCAGCACACACATGAAAATCAAATACAGCCAATAAAAACAAAAGCATCTGGCCTCATGTTTAACTTAACTTTCATCAAGTTAACGGTGCAGTCATGGATAGTGTTTCCTTTTAATTAAATAACTAATTCCTCTCTGATGGACAGTTTTAGAGCTGGCCACACTGACTGCTGGTAGAATCCAAGCTGGCAGGTGTGCCATGACAAAATGGTTTTGCATGCCTTTAACAAGACATCAAGACATCAGCAAGACACCTGTTTCCTTTTCCATTATATTTTCATCCATTTTGGCTGACATTTTTTTTGCTGGTACACTGGTTATTAAAATATTTTAACATTATCTAGACATCTGTAGCTCCTATAGCTCCATTCTACTCAGGATGCTGAGCTCTGAGGTTTGCAGTTTGAAACTATTCACAGCAACAAAATGTTAAGGAGACTTTATCTGCAATTAAGCAGAAGTGGAAGTGTGGCTCAAATGGTAAAGTACCAACTTTGAGCCAGTTAGCTAAATGATATTGCTCCAGACTGCCATAAAAAATATTGCTAACATTAACATGATGATGTTGGATATTCAACCTTTCTTTCAATCCTAGGTTCAAAACTAAGACAATTCTTCTGGATACTTATTTTCTGAAACAGGCTTTGAAAAAGAATTACAGCAACAATCATTTGCAAGCACTTTTTTCCCTATAAATAAAGAAATGTTTTTTTGTTTGTTTTACCATGGGCCCAAAAGTTCACTGAGTGGGTAAAATTTCATATCATATTGATCAAACCCTTTTTCTTTAAGTAGAGGACTGGATCCCAATGTTAAATGCCTTTCTTGTTTTAGCCGGGGTAAGAGGCTTATACCTATAATCCCAGTTACGTGTGAAGCTGAAATCTGAGGTTCCAGGTCTGAAGCCAACAACAGCGGAGTATATTCAGACCATAATATTTTTTATCTCCAATTAACAAAAAAATTAACAGAAGAACAAAAAACAAGAAATTTAAAAAATGGCTCAAGAATCCTACCCTCAAGTGAAGAAGGTAAGAACCCTTAGTTCAAGCATTTAAAAGAAAAGTTCTGGGCTGGGGATATAGCCTAGTGGCAAGAGTGCCTGCCTCGGATACACGAGGCCCTAGGTTTGATTCCCCAGCACCACATATACAGAAAACGGCCAGAAGCGGCGCTGTGGCTCAAGTGGCAGAGTAGCTGCTAGCCTTGAGCGGGAAGAAGCCAGGGACAGTGCTCAGGCCCTGAGTCCAAGGCCCAGGACTGGCCAAAAAAAAAAAAAAAAAAAGAAAAGTTCTTTCACTTTTATTTTTATGAGAAATCATTCATATCAAATAATATTCACACTACTGTCAGCAGGTATCGATCCTGCAAATAAATACTGTCTATGCTGGTGTAAACCTCTGGAAGTCTCTGGTCACTCCAGTATGGAGGAAAATTAAAAGATGTGCCTGTTTGCATTGATAATATTGGCTATCATTGTGATGTGGGCTGTCCCCCAAACATACATGTCGAACACTCAGTGCCCAGGAGCTGTGGTACTAGAAATTTAAAAGGGCCTACTAGTAGATCTTTAGGTCTTTTTTTTTGGGGGGGGGGAAACGGGGGGAGGTTGTTCATGAAGGGAGCAGTGTGACCCTGGCCTCTTCATCTTCCTTTATTTGCTTCCAAGCCATGAAGTGAGCATTTTTCATTGTCACTCATTTCCATTACCACAGGTTCAAATCACAGGGCCAATCTACCATAGACTAAAATCGCTAACACTATGACTTGAAATGGTTTCTCTTCATAAGTTGACTATGATACATGCTGCAGTAGTGAAGAGGTAACTACAACTACTCCTAATACTCCCTTATAAAATTGTTTCTCAGCAGAAAAGTAGCCCTAAAAATGCACCCCACTTTGGAGGTTTGTTTACAATGAGTCCTGAGGTTTTAGAAATTCTCCAGAAAAGGCAACTCTTCTTTACTCACACTTTTTCCAGTCAAATCTAATTGTTGGAAATGCTGTTTGAATTTTTGCTCCATTTATTCTTCAATAGTGTTTAATGGGAATTTAAATGTTTATTTAGTTAGATTACGAAAACAACTAACCTTCATTATTAATGAATCTCAGAAAGAGGCCTTTAAGCATGCCACAAGCTGTTGGTCAGATGTTTCCCTCTACAGATGAGAGAGGAGTATTTTTCTCAGTAGTCATTTTATGGTAAATTTAGGTTGTAATTCTTATTTTATTCTGGACAAACCAGATCTTTTCCTGGGTCTATGTGAAACAATAATTTCTAACCACATTGAGTTTATAGGTCATCTAATTATTTTGAAGACAAACTTTCCACTAATGATGTGTGCTTATTTTTAATTTTAAAACAACACTTCAAGATGCCTTTTAGTTTCAAAGTCATTATCAAAAGTTCACACAAATAATGAATTAAAACATCTTCAATGTTACTAATATAAGAAAAATAACTTCGAGTTATATGTGGAGTTGAGTGTGGTGTTCAATCATGTAAATCCAGTTGAAAATTCAATGTAGCTATTTCAACAAACTTTATAGATATTCTTATGAAAGTTGCCATAGAAATGGATGATGGATGTTCTTTTTTTTTAAAAAAAAGAGTTCAAGAATTGTAGGTTATACAGATAAACTAGAAGTGGACATAGTACCTAACTTAAATTCTGAGAAATGAGGAAGTTTCATAAAAGGTTAAGTTAGGAAATGCTCAAGAATTGTGTAACTGCTCTCACCCCTGGTTGAAATCATCACAAGTACATTCACTAAGGCTGCCTTGTGTCCAGACTTCTATCATTTAGATATTCTGGGACAGGCAGTGCTACTGTGTTCCTATTCCCCTCTGGCCTTCTTAGGGAAATGTAGTCAACTTGAGTTCAGACAGGTTCACAAGTAGACCTAGGTTTCTACGGGAAACCTGTCATGAGCAAGTTCTACATTTACCATACTTCAGCAAGACTACAGTTCAAGGAACAAGCACTTGGAAATCCAGCAAACCTAATTAACTTATGAGGGCATTTCACTCCAGAATGGGATAAGAACCAGTAAAAAAAAAAAAAAAAAAAAAAGGGCTCAAAGAAAATCCTAGCAATGCATTCTTAAGCAGGCCTCTGATTTTCTTGTACCTCTTCCATGAATGGACAGTGAGCAGTGCTGCAGAAGAACTTGGGAAACCAGCACATCATTCTTTGGAAGGTGATAGGTTTTTGGTTTCCCTTGATATGCAATCACTAGTAGTACACAGAGAAAACTGCACAGCAGTTTACTTCCAGAACTCCTAAGACCGAGTCAAAGTGAAAAGAAATTATTTCATTGCCTCTGGGAAGTACTGAGAATAACCAGAGTATCTCTCACCTAGGATTTGAAGACACTGATAGCTTCTTTCTATCTTCAGCTCCTTTTTCAATTTATTCTACCATTTCAGTTAGCATTCGTCCAGGTGAGTAACTGGCAGTTAGTTCCATGTTTAGTTATTGTTCTGGGTTGCATGACACTGATAGCTTCTTTCTATCTTCAGCTCCTTTTTCAATTTATTCTACCATTTCAGTTAGCATTCGTCCAGGTGAGTAACTGGCAGTTAGTTCCATGTTTAGTTATTGTTCTGGGTTGCATGAAGGCGAGCCCTCCAAAATTCACATTTAAACTGAATCTTTTGTGCAGTGATATTAAAGAGATATGTCCTTTGGGAACCAATTAATTCATGAGGGCATTGCCCTCCAGAATGGGATTAGTAGCAGTATAAAAGGGCTCAAGGTTAAAGGGAGAACTCTCTGACCTCCTACCATTCACCATAAGAACTCAAAGGAACAAGTTAGCTTTGGAAGTATAGAGTGGGGCTCACAGACACCAAGGCGGGTGGTACTTTGATCTTGGATTTACCATCATCCAGATGAGTAAAAAATTAAATTTTTATTATTAATAACTTATCCCATATAAGAATTACTATATACAGCCTCATAGACTGAGTCTCATGGGCTCTCTTGCCCAGGCTGGCTTTCACCTGTGATCTTCAGATGATTTCAGCCTCCTGAATAGCTAAGATTACAGGTATGACCTACTAGCAGCCAACTGTGAATCACTCTTTTATTGTTAAAATCAGAACATCAAGAAGCATTAAAATATTTTTCCCATTTCTATTTTTTAAATAGGAATATCCCCATGTGGTAGATCCAGAAAATAAAAAATGGAGTCAAAATAATACACATATAAGAAAAATCTACTGGAGAAAGTATCTACCTAAAATTGTGAAAACTTGGAATATAAAAATGAAAGAAATATTAAACACAAATTTGCAACTACCAATTCTATTTTATAATCATTACAAAATGACTAGGAAGATAAATTAATTTATTAGAATGCAAACTATTGTAACTGTACCATAGTGAAAATTGTGGATTCTTTTTTGTGTATAAAATATCCCCTTCCAAAGCTGGGCACTCATGGCTCACGCTTTTAACCCTAGATACTGAGAAGGCTGAGATATAAAGACTTCAGTCCAAGGCCAGCCTGAGAAAAAAAGTCCATGAGATTCTTTCCTCCAATTAACCAGCAAAAGTCCAGAAGTAGAGGTATAGATAAAGTGGTAGAGTGCTGCTCTTGAGCAAAAATAATACGTGAAGGCATGGGGCTCAGAGTTCAAGCGCGCAATGCATGCACACGTGTGCGCGCGCACACACATACACACACACACTTCTAATGATGGAAGGAAATGGAAGGGAAACATTGAGTTGGATACATTGGGACATAAAGAGTTAAAAATAGCTCAGCTTACTTACTCAAGGGAAAAAAAGATTCAAAGGTGAAGCAAAATCAATATCATTCAATAGGTTATCAAAACCCCTGAGGCATTTGTTGCAACCTTTCATATACATGCCAGCATTTGTCAGTCACAAATTCTGGTCAATACATATTTCAATCGTGTGCACACACACACACACACACACACACACACGAGAGAGAGAGAGAGAGACCAAGAATCAAAACTTGTTTGTTTCATTTTTCTTCTTTACTTGAATGTTACCTCCATTATTTCCTAAGCAATTATTTCTCCATCATCCTGCCCATCTTCACCTGCTTCATCATTTTCTGAAACATAGCTCTTCTATGACTACTCTGATATCCTACAGGTGCACCTTGAGGTTACACACACACACATGCACACACACACATACATGCACACATTTTCCATGATAGTGTGTGTGTATTATATCAAGCAGCTCTAAGTAGTTGGTATAGGGATAAATTATTTTTAAAAAGATGTAAACTATTAAACTATTTTTCATTCATCTCTTTCTTTGCTTTGTTTATGTGTCTTTTTACTTAAAATATTTTTCTTTTCCTCTAAAATGTTTCCCTTCATTGAAGAATAGCACAAAAAAGTCAGAAAAAAAATGTTCCTTGGAAATGACCTCATGGCTGTCATTTAATATTGGAAGCATAAAGAATTCTGTTTCTAAAAGAAACAAGCCATATATGTCTTGGAAGTTTTGATTCCTTCCTCTCCACATGTAATTTGCTTATTTTAAGCTACAAGGGAGTTTCAAGGGATATGTCTAGGGTCTGATGTAACTCCTCAAACATTCTAAAGTTCAAGCTGAGGGTTAACTTAGAAACTCCTTTAGGTGGTTCTTGAATTTTTGCTATTAGACATATTAATTTCTCTAACAGTTCTCTAAGACGTTCAGTAGAGTTTTCTATTTTCAGAACATGAAGCTAAATCTGCATTTGATGCAACCCTTCCCACTAATCCACATTGCTGTCCTGTGTAAGGAAAACTTAGGCATACACAGCGTCTTGCCCAAACACTACACAAAGCCATACAGTGAAGAAAAGGTTGCTTGAAGAGGACATTTTGCCTGCAGGCTCTTAGATATCCAATTTTTCTTAGCTCCTGATTCGGGCGGGGGGGTGGGTGGGATGGGGGGAGGGAGGAGGAGACAGCCCCATCCTTTAAGATATACTTGCTTGATATTTTATGAACATATTAAAAGAAACAACTGTTAATTATTCAGCTATACTATGGACCATATAATCTACTCTTCTAAACTGAACCTAATATCAGAACCTAGAAGACAGTAGTACATTGTACACAGGACATATTGAAAAATTGTAGCTGAGAAAATGCAGAGCCTACTTATCCAGTACTTGTAAGTGAGCCTATCATACATGCTTAGGATCAATTTGTAAAAGAATCAATTATAATAATCTATGTAGAAAAACAAGGGAGACAGTACAAGGAAGTAGGATGCTTCAATTTGGTGGTAAAATATAATGATGGTGAATGAAGGAGAAAAGAAAGAGACAAAAGATAAAAATTTATATCTGGGTCATCAATAATGACCCAGGAAAGACAATACTCGGATAAGTCCAAGCTAGAATTCACTTGTCAGGTTGATGTCTTTCTTTTATGGATGGATATATCAACTCTCCAAGCATGGGGAACTCTAGGTATGGAGAGAATTAGTAGGCAAATATATCCTTTGGTTCCTTCCATAGTGACTAAGTAACTCTGAAAATAATATGAGTTACCTTGTATGCTTTCCTAGCTTCCTGTTGTATTCTGCCTGGTAAACTATTTCTTGCTGAAATAAATACAGGTGCCTTCTAGTTTTTACAAGCACACTTTCTTATCAACTCCGCATGCACTAAAGAAAAATATAATTCCAATGCAAGCTCAGAACTAACACCTGAACTATGATGACCCTTTCAAATATTACCCTTTTGAGAGGTGCTGTCTGATTTTGTGCTTGATCTATAAAATACAGTCATGTATAGCTTTCAGAGCAACATTGTTCTTTCTCGCATATACTCTGCATCTCTTCATAGTTCATACCACACTCTATCAGTCTATTCTTCCCTCCCAATCTTCTCACCAGTCTTTTACTGGTCTTCCAGACACCCAGTGCTTGGATTATAGATTTTCTTTCCATCATAAATTTTCCCATAGCCTGCCAAAGCACTCTTTGGATAAGAGCTGGAGCAAAATGAGATTCAGGCTCAGTTTAAGGTGCAGATGAACTTGAATGAAAAAGCTGAATTAATACAAAGTACTGGCATTCAGAAACAGAGATGAGATGACCTGGTTCAGTGATGAAAACAATACACACAGGAAGCCCTGGATTCATTTCCCCTGCACCACATACATAGAAAACAGCCAGAAGTGGCGCTATTGCTCAAGTGGCAGAGTGCTAGCCTTGAGCAAAAAGAAGCCAGGGACAGTGCTCAGGCCCTGAGTCCAAGCTCCCGGACTGGCCAAAAAAAATACACACACACACACACACACACACACACACACACACACACACACACACACACCCCACACCGCACCAGAACAGGGGTGTGACAGCCCTCAGTTTGCTGGGCTTCGGGTCTCTTAGTTGAAAGCGAGAAGTCAGTCCTCCCTATGTCACAGGAAAAGGTCTTTGTGCACTGGGGAATGGCGTGCACTCAGTAAACAGCGGGCCCAAGTATGTTCAGCTTAAAATACATCCCTTCTTCACAATGACCACAACCTGGCATTCTCCTTTTTGATGGGTTTTGTTTTCCCCAGGAGTGAAGGGAGAGTGTAGACACTGGAGAAAAGGCTGGATTGTTTCCAGAGCTGAGTCTCAGTAGCACTGTCCCCATGGTCACTTTACATACCATTAAGATCCCATGACCCTCTGCTTTTCGTAACTTTCCAACAGCTTGAGAAGTAAAATTCAAAAAAATAAAAATCTCCAATGTACCAATGATATAACTGCTAACAACTAAAGACACATCACTTATCCAATCTGCCAAGTGTTATACATTACATTTTATACCTACTTTAATAGGTCATTCGTACTGCCTACAAACTCAATCAAATAACAGTATTTTTTTAAAACTCTGGTTGTGGGCTTTCACTAGGCTTTCTTGATGAAAGTTGGTACTCTACCACTTTAGCCACACCTAAAATACGGAATTTTCTTTTTTATTTGCAGATGGAGTCCTACAGACTTTTCTGCCCTGACTGACTTTCAGTTATGACCCTCTAGGTTTCAGCCTCCTCTAGGATTAAAGGCATGAGCCACTGGTACCTAGCTCAAGTAAATGGATTTTTTTAAATCTGTGGATCACTTTATTAAAAGTTCAATGAATTTAGAAAATACATAAAAAATCCTTAACCTATGAGTTATTACATTTTAAAGACATTGCCAGGAATCTGAACCCAGAGTGCATTTCGTGAATAGAAGATAGAAGTAGAGAGAGGATAAACATCAAATGTGAATCCTCATCTAAATCCACAATTTATCATATAAGGCCTAACAGCCCTTATAATGATCCATGAAGATTTTACATTTAAAGTAAGAGAAATTGTGATGTCATCTACTATGCAGACAAATTTTTTTTAAAAATCATTTTTATGTATTAGATGTATAAAAATTTTGTGTAGGAAATTTGAAATAAGGAGCCTAGAAGTAACATGAAAATATATAAGTAAACACTTCAGGGTGGTATATTAACCAGAATACAGTAGATTAAGGGGAGAACTCAAGTTGTATAATTGCCTCAAAAGGCTAACTCACAGTCCAACAAAATAAATTCAAGGAAATGGTTACTCAACAGAGGGGGTTCGCAAGTGACAGGAATAAACAAATGAAGAGGAGAGGAAGAGAATGAAGAAATAATGTCTATCCTACCAAATTAATGAAATTGGGTGAAGGAGTAGGCTTAAAAGAGATGGAGGGAAATGATGAAAGGAGTAACATTGATCAAGATTTGCATTGGATTCATAGATTGCTTTGTTGATGGCAACTCCTTTGTATAACTACTTAAAGATAAAAAAATCGAAAATATTGCACTGACAATTCCTTTGTATATGTATGCATAGCATATATATTTGATACTTTACTTGGCATACAAGGTTTGAACACAGGATATTATACTTGCTAGACAAGTGCTTTACCACTTGAGCCAGAGCATATTTTAGAAACTTTTAAGCTATTGTCTTTCCAAATATATGTAAAATATTTACCATAATTTTAATATCACATACATATGGAGATTATGTGCAAATATAACTAATTATATTTGTTATATGTAAATTCATCTGCATTAATTTATTTATATATATTTATTGTAGATACAGAGAAATCAGCAGTATTTTAATTCACTTATCACCTTTTGTTAAAACTACTCAAGTTAATTGGGAATGCTTTAGAGACCAATGTAAGCGAGTGACAAAGTAGAGGAGAACTGATATTATCAAGAATTAAGCCAATAATTAGTTGGCATTTCCAGAACATAACTTTTTACTTTCATTGGAAGTGAAAAATGGGGGAAAATAATGTCAAGGGAAACAAATGTTGTTCTCTTCTAACACAGAGAGAAAAGAAATGTTTCTCTTGCCAGTATATTAGTACTGAAAATATAGGGAGAAGAATGTCAGCAGAAACACAGCACATTATTCACTGATCAAGTATTATTAGGCACCTATGAACACATTAAAGATGACCCAGAATAAGCTTGAGACAGAAAAAAAATGGACAAATGTGATAACCACTCACAAACATTTGAACATCTAAGCTGATAGTGAATTTTATATCTATAATTAGAGGCTATAGGTAAAAGTGAACAAGAATTTACAAAGGGTCAATTTCAGCCTAATCTTATATAGAAATCCTCAGTATATAATCCACCCTTTTTGAGATTTAGGGAAGATTAATACCTTATTGAGGTAGACTCATGTAGTCAAAATCAATTCATGGTCAATTCCAGGTCAAGTTTATTTTTAAGGTCTTTAAAGCTGTGCAATCTCTAGTAGCTTTATGCTTTATTCTTTTATGCCTTCTATTCCAAATTTTAAATAATAGTTTAGGTTTATAGTAACTCTGTTGAAGAAATTTCTGAAAACGATACCATGTTTCCCAAGTGTCCAAGAAGATAGGCAATGACAAAAGTAAATTACTTAACAAAGTACACATATGTCCTAACAAAAGATAATACCTTGGTTTCTGCTAAGCATAACATTTCACACACTAAATAGAAAATAAGTTACTCAAGCACAAAAAATGCTGTCTATGAAGTACATAAGGGCAGATTATTTTGGTGCAAAGAATCATAAAAGTGGCATTGGAAGAATATTTTTAAAAAAACAAGAGAATTACAGTGGAAACATTTTTAATTCATTACTGAATACCATTCACACCACAAAGGGATAAATGATTTATTTAAATACTAATTTATTTTATTTTTGCTTAGGAGTAGCATTTATTCTGAAAGATGAGGTGAAATTTTGAAGTGCATAATGGAACTTCATTATCACTAAAGGTGTGTTACAAAAACAAGTGTTTATAAAGACAGCTGGTTGATTGGACCCTGTTCAAATCACTATAACGACAATACTAGTATTCCCTGAAATCTCTTAGCAATGGCCATTTCAGCAAAGAAAATGCTGAAATTCTTCAAAGGCTGTGATAAGTTTGAAGTTCAACTTTGCATTGGCAAGCAGAGATTGCCATCTCTGCAGTTCAGTGTGATATAATGGTACTTGGGTAGCCAGAGGCAGGTTTCCTATAGATTACACCCTTCCCTTCTCTGAACTTCTCTCATTCCTACAGCTGAGACATTAATTTGGCCATAATCATCATTTAACTAGATTAATGAACAGGTCTTCTCACTTGTTTCTCCACTTGCAGCCTTGCAGACAGTATAAACCTTCTGCAAGTGATATTCCCTTCCTATTTCATCATTCTCCCCAGTGTTCTAAAATACAGTATATCCTAAAACAACACACAAGGCCCTGGATGACATTTGCAACCTCATATAACTCACTCTACCCTCTTATATGTTCTAGCCAAACTGATCTGCTTTCAGTTCTCCAAATATTCTTTTCTTCTCTTTATCCGTGAATCTGGTAGATATTGCTTTCTCTGACCCCCAAATCCTCTTTCTCCTCATCTTCCCCCTCTGTTCCTTATCTTCAGTCTTCAATTCTGCATCTAATTACCAGTTCATGACTGTCTGCCTAGCTGTTGCCAGCAACAGTAAGCAGTCCTCCAGTTTTCTGAAGCATTTGTTCATAAAACATGGTGGCCTGTCTTTGTTCATCTCCAGTAAATTTTCACTAGTTGTAGGCCCAGTTCTTGAATCTCCCCAGCATCACACATGGACACCTAGAGCCAGTGCACTTCACTTCCCACACGCAAGAAGTATGCTTACTTGAGTGTTGAATGAGTAGTTGTATAACTTAATCCAGATTAGCTCAGCCTGACTTATTAGTGTTGAGAATGAACTGGAAATACATTTATCCTTTGGCCCTTATACTTATTCCTTGGCCCTTACCCTTATCCCTATGAAAGTTTGCCTTCATGATTTCTTCCTAGAATCTAGAAACCGAGTCCACCTGGCATCATGAACTGGGTACACAGAGAAAAATCCAGGAAAGTGTTGTTTACAAAGGTGTGTGTGGGTTTTAAGGAGATCTTCTAGGATTAGGGGAGAATGGAATTGCTAATTAATGGAAGAGCTCTGGACCATGGGGCCTGAGAGGGAAGAGTGTGGCCCTGAACCAGCTTCTGAGAGTAACCTTTGGAAACTTCTGAAGGCCCGCTAGTGAACTTGGAAAAGTAGAGTAAGGAGAATAAGGGCCTTCTTTTGTCATTGTCTTGCCTCCTCATCCCATGGTCTTGCCTCCCCCTCCACTAACTCTTTTGAAAAACATCCAACTGGAAGTCCACAGGCCAGGAAATCTGTATTGTTTGAATCAATCTGTGCTCCCACGCAGGCTTGGAGATACAGAGTAATGTTGGAATATAGAGAAGCAAACTAAAAATATATATATATATACATATATATACACACACACCACAGTGATAGATTTTGAAGTTGAAACAAATAGCAATATTTTTATGTTTCTGGAGGTTGAACCGAGTGATTTTTACTTGCTAAGTATTCTACCACTGAGCCATATACCTAGCCAGAGAAAATGATAATGAGTTTTAAAACACTATGCCAAACAAATGAATTACAGGTAAAATCTCGGTAAACAAGAAGGAACATATCTTAAAACATACTGGGAACAAATCGTATCATCAATGTGCTTTAATGAAACTAACCTGGTCTTCTCCCAATATGTTTAGATAAACATTCCAATAAAAAGTACTTTGTTTTATGTTCTACTGTGTCTTCTATTTTTTAGTCTCCTTCTTTGAAACCATTGCTGGGTTTCTACATCATGGAAAGTAACAGGTCCCTGGGTATTGGTAACTTATTAAGAAGGTGGACAACTATTGAAGAAGTTAGACAATAGGATCCTTACTGGAAAATTGTGAGGTTCAGGGTTACATAAGGCTCTGTGAGGTTCCATCTGTGCAAGTTAGCTTTGAATATCTGCTTGCGTCTCACCTTCTTTACCCTATCATCTTACCTTTTGCTATTTTCAGGTGTAGAATGTCCTAGATAATTCCTAGAATGTATTTTTTCCTTTGAATTGTGTTGCCTTTCAGGATTTTGGACAGGCCATAGTTATATAACATGATTAAAAGGGTAATGGGAAAGTAGTGACTCAGAACAATAAACACTTGGAGCCTCACCAGGATTCCCCAAGCAGTGAGACAGGATCATCATCACACAGCAATCTGTGGGAACCACTTGATAGGTGTGTGAATCAAGTTTTCTTTAGCAAATCGTAAAACCAAGTTATCGAGATGACTGCTGCTTTAACATACAATATCCAAAGAGATCCACAGTAGTACTAAAAATACCAACAATAATATTGAAAAAGATCTTTGAGGAATCTGCAATCTACAGACAACATTTTTAGCCAAGTGAACAATCCACCAATCAACATGTGCAAAAGCCTGCTAAAATTAATTATAGGACCTGTTCTGAAGTGCATGATATACCAACTGGGTGATTTATGTTTTTCAGTAAAAATGTACATTATAAACAAAAAGTTAACTTGTGATAGGTAGCTAGATGCTTTCAATTTTATTCCACTTAAAAATATTTTCTCTTAATCAAGAAGTTAATGCTAACTATTCAACTAAGACCATGCATTTCTCATTGGGTTACTGTGGTTCTGTTTCCACCAATTTGTATGCTTAACATTTTGCATGTAGATGGATAAAAGTCATGAATGATGATACCATAAGCTATAGATAAGAGACACTGGAAAAATTGTTTGTTTTTTTAGGAAAATAATGTCTCCTCCTGCAGATACAATTTAAATTGAAAAGCAAATGTTTGGCAGGGACTTCATTTATTCTGCTAAAATGACTACCTTAGGTAGGCAATAGTGTCTATAAATATTTACTAGCTATTTTCATCAGCAGACACGCTTTAGAAATATTCATGGAACAGAAAACACTGGGCTTCCCTTCAACTCCTAAACTCATTTTTTTATTAGTGTTCCTCTGTCTCATCCTGTAAGTTATAGTCATGCATGTGCCACTTTCTATAATAACTCATTATGGTTAAAAGTAACACCATGTAATTGCATTTAATCTGACAGTAATTTAAAAGTTTATTCATGCTTAGGGCAGATCTGTTGAACATTCGCATTTTCACACTTTAATTGTTGATGTTTACCAACTGGGGCATTCTGCTTCTAAACTTCCTATGAAAAGCTTTTCCTTTTCTTCTTGCTACTTTTGTCACCTTGAAACAATTTTCCCTTTTCTCTCTTATTAAAGTCGTCACTCAGCTTAACAACAGTCAGAACAAACCCTTGTGATGGGGAAGGGTTTTTTTTTTACTCAGGGCTCGCAAGAAAGACTCAAAGATAATACATGAGTGTTTTATTCCTTGGCTTTGTTGGTAGCTGAAAAGCAACACTAAGAGAGCTCTATAGTTTGTAGACATTTGCATAATGTAGAAGTGATTTAGTAGTACATTATGGCAGTTAAGTGAGTCTGAAAAATGGAGATTGGACATCTATATTCAGTTTGTTAAAGCAGTACCTCTGATAAAAATGAACAAGAAAATTTTAAGGATGTGTTAACAGCAATATTATGAAAGGTTATCACATATGTGAGTCACCATCAGACTTTGCATTAGACTACTGTATAACTACATAACTATGTTATAGACATTTCTGTGGAATGGGAATCTTTACAAAATAAAAATAATATTTTGATATTCTCATTAATTAAAATTAATGATCACAAGCACCTATAACCACAGCTACAGAAGACGCAAAGATAGGAGGATCATGGCTAGATGGCTAACCCTGGAGAGAACAAAGAGAGATCCTATCTCAAAAACAAACTTGATGTAAATGAATTGAACAGTTCATGGGGGGGGGAAAGGAAAGGGGGAGGGGGAGGGGGAATGAGGGACAAGGTAACAAACAGTACAAGAAATGTATCCAATACCTAACGTATGAAACTGTAACCTCTCTGTACATCAGTTTGATGATAAAAAAATTTTTAAGTCAAAAAAAAAAAAAACAACAACCAAAAAACTTGATCATTTTCAAGTGGCTCTTCCCTATAATTCTAGCTTCTCCCGGAGGCCTGAGGTCTGAGGTCTGAGGACTGTGGTTTGAAGCCCAGAAGGAAAGTCTGAGACTCTTATCTCCAGTAAATCACCAGAGCTGTAGCTCAGTGGTAGAGCACTTGTCCTGAGCTAAAGAAGTTTAGGGACAGTGCCCAGGCCCTGAGTTCTTGACCTAGGATAGTCACAAAAACATAAAAGAAAGAAGCAAGGAAGAAGAAGAGGGGAGGGAGGGAGAAAAGTTTGTAGTGATTATAATATAGTCCTAATAATCCCAACTATGCAAGAGGAAGAGATAAGAGAATAATGAACCAAAGCTGGCTCTAAGCCAAAAGTACAAGCCCTAACAGAAAAGTGACTAATGCAGAATGTACTGGAAATGTCTCAAGAGGCACACCGTTTGTCTAAGACCTTTGGTTCAATACACACACACACACACACACAGAATTATAAACTAAGATGCTCAGAACATGGTTCCTACATAGAACAAGAGGCAATAAGAGACTAAGAAGGTAAAAGATACTGAGGCAAGACTGATACCCTATCAGTGTAGGGGTTTGTTTATTTATTTTATTTTATTTGGTCATAGGGCTTGAACTTGGGACCTGAGTTGAGCTTTTTCACTCAAAGCCAGCACTCTTGCCACTTTGAGCCACAGCGCCATTTGGTTTGCAAGAGGAAAAAATTTTAAATAGGCTGAATATCCAAATGGCTTTCTGGTGTTTAATTGGAGATAAGCCTCTCATAGACTTCTCTGCCCTGCCTGGCTTCAAACTGCCATCCGCAGATCTCAGCTTTCTGAGTAGCTAGGATTACAGGTGTGAGCAACTAGTGCCTGGCTCAAGGTATTTTTAATATTCTAAAAGCCAATGCCTACTGTTAAATCCGGTAATGTTAAATCCCCTCTGAATTTATACTTGATAACATTTTATGTAGATGTGCAAATATATCATTATCCTTGGAAAATTTCCCTTGAATGTTATAGGGAAAATATCGATATCTAGACTTAGAGGTCACACTTGTAATCCTTGTTACTTGGGAAGCAGAATTGTTTAAGCACAGGAATTCTAGGCTGGCCTTTGTAACACAGAGAGACCTCAAACTGACAGTAATAAGAAGAGCGAAAGGAAGGGGAGGGGAAGGGGCGAGAAAGGGAAGGGGGTAGGAGAAGAGGCGAGGGGGGATGGAGGGGACCCAATAAAACAAGGATGAACAAAAGGATAGGGAAAGAAGAGGGGATAGATAAGGGAAGGGCGGAATGGACTTAAACAAGAGGTACTATTCCAAATGTATTTTCTTTACCCTTAGTGCTTAAAGTTCAGGTTGTTTTCACAATTTTGAGCCAGACTAGCATACTTTTTTTTTAACCACAAAATAAAAATCTTTCAAGTTTTAATTCTCACTGTTATTGCTTCTCAGAAATACAAAAGTAAAAAGGTAAATAGTTAATAGATATTAACTTTTTTCTTTTCTCTTTTCTACATATTAGGAGAGGCTTTCTGAAAATTCCTTTTTTATTGCAAGAGGAAAATTTTAAATAAGATGAATATCTAAATGGCATACAGAATCACTGTATTTTGACATGGTCTCAGGTACAGCCAGCTAGATAAATAACATGGGTTTAATGATATCACACTGAATTGATTTTGTTTGCAGTTCATTTTAAGGATCAATGTGAGAAATAATATTTGTAACACATTCTGGATATTATGATTTGATAATTTTTTAAGTTAATTTTGTGATGCCATAGCATAAGATTCCTGGGCTTTCCATTTTATTAACATTAGTCTTAAAAACTCATTGTTTATCTGCATATTTTAAAAAAAATCCTTCCATTAAGGAAAACAGACTTTGAATGGCAGTCAATAGAATCCCTTCCTCAAAAAGGTTAAGAGCATCACCAGGTCTGAGTCCCTCCAGGCTGAAAGAATATTAGATTTGGGGAGGTGAGTCATATATCACTAGTTCTCTTGTTCCTGGGTAAGGAGATATTTCATTGCGTGGGAGGAGTGGGTTCAGAATTACATTGTGCCCTCAAATACTATATTTTATCTTTGGATATGTCACTGACATCCTCTCTAGATTTCATCACATTTCTTACCAGCTTTCTTCTTCCATTTCATTTACACACACACACACACACACACACACACACACAATTGAAAAGAATCCCAAAACAAAACTATTTTGATTTTTTTTCTTTTTAGTTACTCCTGAGAAATCTCTTTTTTTCAGAAAGCTTAACAGCTCTAAATGTAATGATATGTGATATGAGTTAATTACTTACCACTGTGTTCAAAGGGACCACATCTTATTAATTTTTGTGTCCAAGACACCAGTACAGAGCAGATAGGCCATACTTGGGAAATGAATTAATAAAGAAAAGATTGGCAAGATAAGATTTATGAGTATCTCATCCCATTGTATAAGAGACATCAAACCCCCCACCCCCTTACACACACCAACTTCAGTTCAGACCATTTCAACTTCATTGTATTTGACTGACTGTCTTAAAGTCATTCACCAGTATTTTGACTGGCTATATAAAAAATGGAATCCGCTTTGGAAAATGAAGACATGTATCCAAATACAAGTTTAGAGGGAACTATTATGTTTTTTCTAAACTGTTCACATAGAATTTTCACCATTCTAATACTATTGAAAATACAATTGTTCAATTATGATATATCCAAAGCCATTAACATTGTAACATGAAATTTCCCTATATAAACCCAAATATTAACTTAAATTTACTTCTAATTTGCATTTTTAATCTATTAACACTTATGTATTAACAACTGATTTATGAAATTATATTTCTGAAGATTTAAAATGGTTATTTGAAATTGTTTTATTTTTTAAATGTATATATACATATATAAATGTATGTATATATATATATATGCTTAGTTTAAGGAATTGCATATACAACTTCCCAAGTGACTTTGATTTTCCTAAAATAACTTCAAGCAGTTTTTTTTATTCAATTGACCAATCAATACATATTTATTGACCCACTCTATTTACAGAACACTATTAGGAGCTGACTATTCTGTTATTTGACCTTGAGTTATTGCTTTATTTAGGAAGCAAATACATAAAAAATAATGGCAACATCCTTTCATGTCTTTATTATTGATTATCTTTTAGCTTTTCTGTTTGACTAGTGGTATTTTTTTTACATAATTTAAAATGTGAAGTTTTTTAGGAGTTGTATTTCTTCTTCATGTACTTTTTTCTTTTTGTTTTATCATTAAGTAGGTGTGTAAAGGGTTTCAATTCAACATATCAGTTTGTGAATACAATGCATCTTGATCAATGTCACCCCTTTCACCATTCCCTTCCCATCTCTCTCAACTCCATTCATACCTTCAAGTCACTTAGTTCCATTTTCACATATGTACATGGAGTATTGTGACTGTATTCGCCCACTCTCATTTACTACTGATCCCATGTTCCCTCCAGAATTCAATTTTCTCTTTTAAGTCTCCTTGACTTTTCAATAATTTTCTGAATACATAATTTGAGCTTTAGTTTTATATATTTCATATCTTTATATATTATTTATATATTATATAAAATGCATTTTCTATAAAATAGATAATATATGGTATCTTATTTATATGTTATTTATATACTGCTATATTATATAATTTTATGTAATTATATATTTATATATTATACAGTTTATTATATAATATATGAATGTATTGTTTAAATATAAGGTAATTATAAATAATGATAATATAATTACATATAGTATATTATATGTAGTATAACATACAATATATTAATGATATATGTTATTTGTTTATCATGATTTATATAATTATGTTGTATTATATATGTTACATATTATATTAATTATATATTTTATATAAATTATACATAATTTGTATATTTTATGTAATATTTATATTATATATATGGTCCTTGATGTTGTTTCTTAATGTTTAAGAAAAGAGTATTATCCAGAAAAAAAGAAGAGTTAGATAGACAGCCATTTTCTTTCTCCATCACACAATAATTTTGAAATTCTACAAATTATAAAATTTGCTAGCCCACACTTGCCACAGAGAGAAGTTAATCCTTGTTTCCAGACTTCCTCTTTAAGAGTACAGGAGGAATTCCAATATGTGGATGCTTGCGCCTTGGCCATGTAGTTTCTGAGGTGGAAATGTTTCCTATACATTCAGAAAACAGCTGACTGATCATAACACCACCCTTTCTTATCCTGTAGGTCACTGCTCATAATCACTGAGTGTTTATCTGCCGTGATCACAGCACTAATTCTGAGTTGTTTCTCCTGAAGACAAGTCTAAACCCTTCTTTTATTTGCTGATTTAAATCCACTAAGCATGTGTACGAATATGTGAAGATGGTAGGTCCTCTTGATCAGACACTCCAGGAGTTTGAAAGTTGACAGGATCTTTAACATCATGAAGTTCACAAACTTCCCTTGGTGGAGATGTGATATAAGCCTGGAGACAGATGTCTTGTCCAGCTTCACTTAAACAAAGGGTTGTTCAATACTCTATTTCTTATAAAAGTGGATGTTTGTACAACTCATTTAAAAATTCTCCTAAATATTTTTTTTATTTTATTCCCCTGGAAATACCTAGGTAGTGTGCCTTTTATCTTCTATTTCTAAGGTTCTTCCATTCTTTCCTGGTTTGTTGGGATAGCTTCTGGTCTCCTGATTGTTGATCACCATAAATCACATCCAAACACTTTGTTCTAGTTTGATTCCTGCCCCGAAGAGAGAAGTACTGTAGCTACTAGACTAGGCTGTATTGACTCATAAAAATATCTCCTTCCAGGTAAATACATCTCTGTGCTCCCTCAATAAAACAGTTGGGGCCATAAATAAAATAAGCCAGAGGTATTTGCAACACCCACATGAACCAGAATATTGTGCTACATGCATTTCTGCTGAATTTCTACTTGGCTATTCATTGAGCTAAGTCATCATTAACACCTGCATGGTTAAATGCAAAGCACAAATGCCAAAATAGCAAAAGCAATCTTATAATGGTGATGCATTTATACATTAGACTAGGAATTTTGTTCATCCTTTTCTACCTTTCCTCCCTATAAACTTTTTACATCTCTATAAGCAGTTCCCTGAGCTCATTCTTACATTATTAAATACATTTTCATAGTTCTGTTTGACTGAATTTCTTACGCTTAGACTAGAGGTATCTGCTCTGTGTATGAATGGAGTCCTTCCTGAAAGCAACCTTGCCAGTGATTGTATATGGAAATTTGATGCAGAATGCTGCTTTATGGCCCACAACTGTGACCTGCTCATTTACAAAAAATAATAATTTATTGATCTCTTGTGTGCCTAAAAACAAAGTTGAACATTTTAAGAAATCCAATGAAATAAACCAGATTAACAGTGTGGATAATTTATAAACATGTAGTTACATAATGTTTTAGAAATAACTCATTATCCAAAAATTAAAAACTACAAAATTAGAAGGAAGAGCCATGTGCAGTAGCTTATGCCTATAAGCTACTTGGAATGCTGAGATGGAAGGATGGTAGTTCAAGTCCACCCTGGACAAAATATCATCTCAACAAGCCAACAAGTTATGATGGATCACACCTGTAATCCCAGCTACTCTGGACACAGAATTAGGTGGATCACCTGGCTTGCTAGGCAAAGAGCATGACATCCTATCTGAAACAGAACTGAACTACGTAAAGTGCTGGAGATAAGACTCAGGTGGTAGAGTATCTGCCTAGAAGGCACAAAACCCTTACTTCAATCCCAGTTATCACCCAAAAAGAAAACAAATAGAAAAGAAAAGCAATATTTTCACTCTGCACTGTAATAATCAAATGTGTTCAGAAGGTATATCTTCTATTGACACTTGATATTCATTTTTAGGTAAGCCAATCCTTTCTTAATTTGCTTCAGATATTAGATCAATTTTCCTTAGCCATTAGAAATAGTTCTTGGAGTTTTGAACAGGTTCTTAAAAACCGAAGACAGTTCACAGCCCTTAGTATTTGATGCAGTGCATGATAGGTAAGTAAGTGAAATAGATTCTAGAAACTAAAGGGTCTGTGAATAGGCTAGCAATGTCTATAGTCCATCACTAGCAAAGTATCATAAATCCATCTGACAATACTCAGACCTGCCCATTAGCAACTTGTAATAGTTAAAGTAATAGAAATGCAATGATACTCATGTTCAGTTCCATTCTTTCACAAAGAACAAGACCCAGGTACAAACACTGAATGATCCACACTAGGTGGGTCGATCTGGATGGGATCCAGGGTGGTTCTCAGGACTTCTGAGTCTTGATTTAAAATAATGCTCTGGAATAATGGAATCACAGTTTCAAGAGTTCCTAGAGCTGAGTGGATTTGAAAAATTGGTTAATTGTTTCAAGAGCATATATCACTTGCCTACCAGGAACATTGAAATTAAATACAGTTTAAGAAGCCCTTACTTGTTTCTTTGAAAGTTGAACTCAAAGGGGAAAATATCCATTCTCTCAGTAAAGAATAGGACAATTAAATGCCAACAATAAACCAGCAGACAGACATATAAACTAAAAATGAAGCTCTGGTGCCGATCAAAATCATTTGCCTGGTTTATAACTATTATTTGACTCTTGTTAAATTGTAAGAGCTCTTTATATTTTCTGAATGTTACTTGCTGAATTGTATTTTCTGAATGTTATCTATGTTACAAAGTAGTTAGACTCATAATAGCAGAATGGTACTAGCCAGGATAGAGGAAGAGGGCAAAGAGAAGTTGTGTGATAGATGAATAATTTTCAGGATGAAAAAGTTCTAGAGATCTGTTTGTACAATACCCCTGACAGGGTTAAAATGGGAAATTTCATGTTATGTTTTTTACCATAATTTTAAGTGCATAAAATATAAAGTTCTTAGAATATAAAAGCAAATTAGGCTTTACATAACCAGAAGAAGGTAAGTCATTTAATAGTATTTCTTACTGTGAACTAAGTTCATGATCAGCAGATGTTTTATTTCTAAGCCATTAATAAAGCCATTTCATTTCTGAAAATTCAGAAAACAATCATTTTTGTCAATGCAGTACAAAGTTTGCTCTCACTATTTCATGCTTTAAAAAGGTTAAGTTCTTCTCTAAGCTGCTTGAATGCAAAATAAGCAATCAAATGTTTGCTTCATTTAATTTGCCCTACTTTGATCAAATTTATTACTAGGATAATATTTGGAACTAATTTTTACTCTCAAGTTGTTGCTTTTGTAATGGTTCAAAATTGCATTCCAGTCTTGGTCTTTGCAAGACGCCCCCCCTCCCTTTTTTTTTTTTTTTTTTTTTTAACAAATCAACAACTTAAAGCTTGTGGGATTTTAAAATGTGTGGCCTGAGGGGTCTACTTAGCTTCAAATCCTGGGAGTGTTTGGGGAGCAGGGACTTCTGACCTTTTCACAAACCAACTGAAGTCACCTGCTGGGCATGCCTTACTTATAACAAGCACTTTGCTGATCTATATCCAAGGCATGAAAACAAACAGCAAACAAGCACACTTTCCTGCGCAAGGCGAGAAAAGCTTTTTGAGACTTTTGGAGTGTGTGTTTTGCCATGACCCCTTAACCTATGTATGGACTTGTCCTTCTGGACTGTGAATAGAAAATCTTGGGTAGGAATGTTAAGAGAGAGAACAGAGAAAGGCGGCAGTGGGGGAATTGAGACAGAAACAGAGATCTCTTCCTTTATCTAGAGTGGGGTGACCCTTGAGCCATTCGGACGGTCACCAGGGATGGAGAGCTAGGGTGAGGAGTTCCCCTGTGGACAATAAAGGCGGGGCGGGGGTGGGGTTGGCAGGACGGTCAGCGGGCAGCTGAGGGAGATAAAACCGGGAGGCGGAGCTGTGGGGCGGCGGGGGCGCGGCTGGCGGCGGCGGGAGCCGGCGGGAGCCGGCGGGAGCCCAGGCGGCGCCGTAGCCCCAGCCTGACCGCACGGGCTAGGGCGAGTGCGCAGTCCCTGCTCTGGGCACTGAGCCATTTAATGGGCTGGGGTGCGGAGGAACCCACCGGAGTTTGCCGGGAGCGTGGGGAAGTTTCCTCTCAGAACCCGATCCGCCTAAGCGGTACCTAAAGGAGCCTGGGCGGGGCCGCTCCCCGGTGCACTCCCAGCCTAGCCAGGTAACCTCACTTGGGCTGCGCGCGGGGAGTGGGAGGGGGGCTGGGACGGGGTTTGCAGCAATCGAGATGGCGGGTCGCCTCTGGGCACCCGTGGAGACATCCTGGGGAGGTGTGGGAGCATCTTCACCTCTTCAAGCACTCCATCCTCTCTCCCGCGATGTCTCCCCCACTTCTATTCACTTTAGTGTACTGCGCAGGGAGGGGCGCGCTAAGCTGGAGCGGCAGAGGATCGAGAGACTTGGAGAGGGGCTCAAGTCCGAGGAACTCGTCAGCTACCTATGCTGGATTTCTAGGGCACCCTGGACTTCAGGGTTGGAGTGTCAGATCCGTGTGGGGCACGCGGAGGTTGGTAGGAGGACAGCAGGGCAGGGGGTTGGGGGTGGGGGTGGGGATGGGGGGGACGGTCTCCAGTTTCCCAGACCGAATGATCTGGTCAACCAGCCAGGTTTCAGGAGCGCTGAGCATGGTTGCGGTGGACAACCTTTGGGTCTACCCAAACTCAGCGCAACCTGGCTAAGGCTGCGGAGAAGGGAGGGGACATGTGCATATTGGAGACCCAGTTCCGTGGGGCCAGAGCGGTAGGAGGGCTGAGGAGAGCCATCAGAGGAAACAGTGAGAAGGAGATCAGGAGGGAATGCACTGTAAGGTGGCTTTGTCCCTGCTGTTGCTGTTACTTTTGCAGGCTTAGCACCTCTCCACGTTTGAACGTCCCGCCTATCAGCATGTTTCTGTTGGCAGGCTAAAAGGTGTTCTGTTTGATGCCTGTCAGAAGTTATTTCCAACTAACTTCACAGGTGCGATGTCTAGAGCTGCAGCCCCTCTTCCTTCCCTCCCTGCAGGCCCACCCCCAACTTCCTCCCACAAGCAAACTGTGCTTGAAACATTCCCAGAGCCAGAGTGTGGAAAGGAATAGCATGTAAATAATAGTGTGTGGTAAGGTGACTTCTTTTCCTCCATTATGCTATATGATCCAACACTGGCTGTTTAATAAGAGTCTTTTAGGGCAGTGTTTGTGTGTGTGTGTGTGTGTGTGTGTGTGTGTGTGTGTGTGTGTATGTTAATTGGGGTATGATTAACCAGTGTATATTTTCCTTCATTCCCATACCACGTATCATATTAGCCTTTCTACACAATTTCATCTTTACCGTTACCGTTGCTCTCAAATGACTTGAGCTTCATTTACTCTCACACATATACACTAAGACAGAGTGTGACCATATTTAATATTTATCTGCCTCCCTGATTCACTGGCCTGCCACCTGTCAATTCCTGCACAGAATCATAACACCATATGCCTCTCTCCCAAATAGAAGATGAAGATAATGTTGTTTTCAATGGACAAAAGTACCCTGACTACCAGATTTTATTATTGCTTAACTAGTTTTTAACTGCATTAGTAAAAATGAATCAGATATACAGAACAAAATTGCCATTCTTCCCAATGCATTCAAACTAATTGCAATATCTCAGAACTTGGAGTTGACTGGTATTCAATGGATAATTAAGGTATTCTCATCAAATAGGAAACACCTTGATTGAACACAGTGAATAAGAAATAGTGTGCATTGAATGCTCTGAGAAAACAAGAAGAATCTTCTTACCTTTAGTTTTTAATCCCCTTTACTACAATAACACCATTCAGAAAATGAGCACCTTGCATATACATGCTAGTATGTACTAACTAAATACCATATTTTATGAGGCTTGGTGACAGTCCAAAACCATAAATGCTTTAAATCATTACCAACCATCTGTTCTCTCATTCTCACTTGAAATGCAGTGTTTTATTTTCACAGGTACTTACTCATTTCATACCTTTCCAAGAACATCTGAAAAATGTGATGGTATCAGATGCTGACCCAAGTTTGACAACTTTCATGTTTGCCTTATAAACTCCTATTATAAGCTCCTCTTCATGTTTTGTTTATAAACGCCTCTTATAAACCATTCTTTTATTTACAATGAGACAAGAAATCAGCAAAGTTTTAGCTAAGGCTAGCATGTATATTTCATACATTCTAGTGGAATCTGTTTGTTTTCCCTACCAACACAGCTCCAAGCCCTTGTTGATGGTGTTCTCTTGCTTCCATCATTGCCACAAGGGTGGCATTTGATTCTCTGAGGCACTGTATTGAACAGCTCCTGCACTTCAGACACTGGCATGGGTATAGTGTCTTCATGAGAAAAAAAATCACAAAATAGGAGACTCGATTAATATTCCACATGCCAAATTAAGAACTAAGAAATAAATATTAATTTCCACATGTATATTGATAGGTCTGAATAACATAGGCTACTCTATCTAAGATAAATGAACTGTCTGTCTAAAATAAGTTCTTCTAGTTTTCCAGAACTGGAGATTGAATTTGGGGCCTCACATTGTCACTTAACTTTTTCTACTGAAAGGTGATGCTCTACCACTTGAGTTATACTTCTACTCACAGTTTTTTGATAGTTAATTGGTGATCAGAGTCTCATAGATTTTACTGCCCAGGCTAGCTTTGAATCATGATCCTTAAATCTCAACTTCCTGAGTAGCTAGGATTATAGGCATGAGCCACCAGCATCCTACTTGAATTGTGTGTTCTTATAATACATGTTATATTCATGTTTGGGAATCCACATGACTGAGCATGTAACCAGCAAATAGATTCGCCTTCTCTGCTTTATTCATGTCATCATTAATGAGCGATTTGAGGCTTCGAGTTCTCACCATTTAAGAACGTTTGCTATTTGGGGCTTTTTCCTTTAACCAGAACTGCAATGTTAAATGTGTAATTGTCACATAGAGTCTTTGGCAAGACTTTTTCTTTCTGGTTATGGAGCTCTCTACCACTTGGAGCCACGGCTCCACTTCCAAATTTTAGGTAATTAATTGGAGAGAAAAGTCGCACATATTTTCCTGAACCTCAATCCTCATAGCTAGGATTAAAGGTGTGAGCAACCAGCACCTGGCTCTTTAGCTAGAATTTTAGGGTTTTGAATTTTAGAATTTTGGCTGAAATATCCCAAAGTACTTTCATATTTTTCAAGAAACAGATAGTGATGGTCTTTCTTGTTGTGCAAACAATCAGTAGGTATTTACAGAATCCTAAAAGCCAAGGAAAAGCCAAATGTGAGCAGCTCTTGTTTATAATCTTACTGATTCAGAAGGCTGAGATCTGAGAATTATACTTTGCAGCCAGCCCAGGCAGGAAAGACATGAGATTCTTATTGCCATTTGACCACCAAAAAGCCAGAAGTGGAGCACGTGCACATGTGCTCGTGCACACACACAAACACATAGACACACACACACACACACACACACAGAGACCCATGGAAAAGTTGGGACCTATTACCTTCTTCTTTATTGGCAAACACTGCCCTTCCTTTGAAAGTCCTAAGAGTCTTCTAACGTACAACCATCCAGGATTAAAGATAGTGAATCCAAACTATAAGTAATTTTTAAAGTACAGTTTCCTTTAAAATGTGGTCTAATTTAAATCCTTGTTTCATACATAAGAATGTATTCCATCCTATTTTTCTATACAGTAAAAGTGAATTAGTAAGGGGAAACACTTTTCCCATGTACAATAAGCATTGAATTATTCATGTTAATGAGAGGAACCCAGGCAAAGATAATCTAAAATCACAGTTATTTAAAAAGACATTTGTGTTTGTCTTTGGAATGTATTTCATGTTTGGCTTGAAAAAGATTTCCATTGTTATTGTGGGCAAGTTGCCTTTCTAATTATTTTGTTTCTGTTTAGGTTAATGTTTAAATGAGCTTACATACCTCAAACACCAAAACCAATTTCTGAGGAGGTGTGGCAGCTGGCAACTTGCCCAGAAAAGAACTAGGAGGTAGAAATAAGCAAACACAAGATGATAACTTGGCAGTAGATTATAAAGAATTCACACAAAAAAAGCAAAACTTTACTGTGTATTTATTTAACAACTGTCAAGAATTAAACATGTTCTTCAAAAGTAAAAGTCATTTAATGAAAAATCTGAGCACTTCAATCTCACTTGACAAGAATTAGAGGTTAGTAATATGTTTGAAAAAATTATACAGGGTGGCTTGTGAGAAACAAACAGGAGCATAGTAATTGTAAACCTTACTAAACTGCATTTTCAAGTGTTTTCCTAAAGTCTGCCCTTGCCCATGGTGATAGGTAGCATTTGTAAGCCTTATACCCACACTTTGATAAAGACATAGCAGCATGGAAGTCATCCGAATAAGGAGTTTTGTCCATTTGATCTCTGTACCTATGTTCCAAATAAAAAACATACATCATCAAAAGGAAGCTCTCAAGCATCTATTGTTCTCGTAGACCTGGTTAGATAAAATAGTTGAAGTTCAGTAAGACTGCCAATTTAACAGATTTCTATTGTGTTTTGCAAAACCTCTAGGGCAAAATTGGTTGTGGATAAAATAGTTACTTGAACAAGAAGCTGATTCACACCACCACAGTTAAAACACCTTGTTGAGAGTCAGCATTTAGTTGTGTATATATTGTGTTGAATTGTTGGTTCTGTGGGCTTTTAGAAAGAAGCGAGGAAACCTATATGTTGCAGGTAAGAACTGCTAAAAATATACGATTGGAAAGGCAGATAAGATCATTTTTAATTCAAGGATTCACAGTAAAACTGTAACTTTAATCAACGTGAAGAGCACAGTCATAGATGAGTAGAATGAGACTATGTTCTCCAAATAAATGTGCTCACTACTGAAGTGCAGAAATAGTCTTCTTTTTGAGGGATGAGGGAACATTTTTGCTTTTGATAGGGCAAGGCATTTTTAAAGATTGGAGTAAAATGTACCTTTGAAGAAACATATTGTGGTTGGGAATGTAAAAATTGAGACCCACAGGATATATTTTACAATATATTTATTCTGGAAAATTATTTCTCCTTATCTGTACCAAAGTATGAAAAAAATTATACATTTTTATAGAGCTGGAAAGGACCTTGAAAGTAATTTATTTCACTTTAGTATATTATAGTTGAGGAAGTTATGGGGCCTATTGTGATTGTGGTGACCTGCTACAGGTTGAGTTGGTAGTTAGTAGCCAATCAGAAACTATGAAGCTGACCTGACCTACTGCTTAACCAACTACCTTGTGCTAAGTTGGGAAGTTGGATGAAGAAAGTACCTCTTCCTAGCCTCTACAGTGTCCATCAGTTCATGACATCCATGAAATGATACAGTATAGCAGTAAATACACAAGGCTGTGTGTTGCTCTCTTCTGTCTCACCAGCATCAGAACTTCAAACTTTAAGTTTAGACAAAGTCTAAGGATATTTTGTATTACCAAATATTTTGTGTTTACCCTATTAGTATTCGGAAATGTAATTCACAACTAATATAGTTAGCCCAATATATGTCGTGTGTGTGTGTGTGTGTGTGTGTGTGTGTGATTAAATGAAATAGTAAAACAAAAGTAATAGGTAACCACAGGTGTTACACTGTCTTGGCAGATGTGGATGATTTCATTGGAATACACAATAAAGAAGTCAGAGATTGTGTATTATGTATCTGTATGTGTATTATGTATCTGTATGTATGTATAGTGTTTGAATTTAAGACAAATAAAAACATAAGAAGCCATGCAAGAAGTACAGGAAACTGTGAGAAAATGGACAAACTGAAGGAAATGTTAGTTTAATTACAAACTAAATTTATTTGTATAGAAAAGAAGAATGAAATAATAGTAAATGGCCACTGTTAAAATGGGAAAAATTGTAAGGCAAATTATGCATAGTCAGAGTAGAAAATATATTCTCATATATTCTATATACATATGTGTGTGTGTGTGTTCTAAGTAGGATAGTGAATAAAAAAATAGAAATGCAAACAGTCAGGCACATAGTTACATGGTCTATAATCCCAGAATTCAGGAGGCCATGAAAGAAGATAACGAGTGAGGGGCTGGGGATATGGCCTAGTGGCGAGAGAGCTTGCCTCGTATACATGAGGCCCTGGGTTCAATTCCCCAGCACCACATATACAGAAAATGGCCAGAAGTGGCGCTGTGGCTCAAGTGGCAGAGTGCTAGCCTTGAGCAAAAAGAAGCCAGGGACAGTGCTCAGGCCCTGAGTCCAAGGCCCAGGACTGGGGAAAAAAAAAAAAGATGGAGCTATAGAGTAAATCACAGAAAATTGAGAAAATAATGAGTTAAAAATTTTTAGTTAAACTTTTAGTAATGCTTTAGTATCATCTAGTAAACTTTAATTTAAAAAATTCCAGTAAATTGGGCTACTTAGCTACTCTGGACATTCTCTTTCTCCCTCTCTCCCTCTCTCTCTCTCTCTCTCTCTCTCTCTCTCTCTTTCTCTCTCTCTCTCACACACACACACAGAGGCTGTGGATGTAGCTCTGTGGAACAGTTTTCCTAGAGTATTCAAGACACTGTGTTACATACACAGCAGTGTGCATGTGAGTGTGTGTGTGTGTGTGTGTGTGTGTGTGTGTGGTGTATATTTGAGACAGACAGAAGCAGAGAAGGAGATAGAGAGAAAGAGAGGGAGACACAGAAAAGAGAGAGAGAGAGAAAGAGACAGAGTCTATAAACTGCCACTAAATTTCAAAAACAGCTCTTTATTGGATGACCCTTGTTTCAAGGGACTCTGCAGTTTACCTCCTATGTCATCAATAACAGTGTAATAGCCCTCAAATGAAAACTATTGATTTAGTGCTAATGCTCCATGTTCATTATGTTACTATTACAGCATGTCAATTCTAGAGTTAGAAGACAGCTTACATGCGATGATATTCATCGCTGCACGTTTACCGAATATTGCTGGAAGGTGAAGATTTTATACAATTCTTACTTATGATGTTTTATCATATTTTACAAGTTGATATTCACAACACATTTAGTTCACTGAAATGTGAGATGCTATGAAGAACATTTGGGAAAATTTATTGTCATGTGGGCTTCCTCCCCCCACTGAAAGCCAGAAGCATTTCCTCATATCCCCAGTAATTTTTATTTGCTTTGTTTTGTTTATTGCCACTTCTGGGGCTTGGACTCAGGGTCTGATCACTGTCCCTGGCTTCATTTTTGCTCCAGACTAGCACTCTGCCACTTGAGCCACAGCGCCACTTCTGGCTTTTTCTGTGTATGTGGTACTGAGGAATCGAATCTAGAGCTTCATTCGTGCAAGGCAAGTACTCTACTGCTAAGTTACATTCCCAACCCCCTATCTCCTGTAATTTTGACAACTCTGCACCAACACAGCCTTCCCTAAGATTCTCTGAAGAGCCAGTACTGGCCTCCATTGAGGCTCAGAGCTAGGGAAATAAGCCTTGTATGTAGACAGTGGACAAAGACTATTTTTACATTGCTCCCTCTCTAGTCATACTTTCTATAAGTGAGACCACCCTACTTGCCATTCATTGGTGGGCCATACCCACAGTCTTCTCTGCCCTCATATTTGAGTTCTCTTTCTGGTGTATAAAAACTTACTTCTTGTACTTGTTTTCCTTAGAAATCTTTGCGGATCAATATGAATGCTGACAAACTAATACATAAGAACATTAGCATTTTAGTTCTCCCAAGCCCTTATCCTTTTTAAATGCATATCGCTGGAAAGTTTTGAATGTTTGTCATACACAAGTTTTTATCTGTACACATTTGAATACACATGCGGCCTACATACAGGTCACATATATATACATTATAGGTTATATGCCATATGCAAATGTGACCATGAATATGTATATAGGTTGCAACATGTATATACATATGTATATATAGACATTTCATATACATACATATAATGTATAGGTTTGTATATTCTATATGTATAAATATATGTATAATTTTAAGCACTAAAATCGGGGAAAGATGTATTTTAATGGCTCCATTTTAATGCCCTTGAAACACAAAAGGAGAAGCTGCCCTGTTCCAATACTGGGAATTACACACATACACAGTGCAAAGAGGAAACTTAATTCCCACCCAAATAAACTGCTGAATTCGAATTTTGTTATATGGTGACAAATAAATATGGCTGTGCTGGCACATAGGACTTGAAGTGATAAAAAAAAATGTTGTTGTCTTCATTATATTAATGTAATTTGTGCATGGTTTACATCCTAAAATCATACCAATGTGTCTTCTCTTCTCCAAAATATGCAATATTTGCAGAGAGACTGAAGAGCTTTTAGGATTTCTTGTATACATGAATTCAGAAATGTATACCATCTCAAAACAGCAAGGATTTCAGAGTGAAGTCAGATTTTCTAACATCTGATGTCTGTCTACTAACCCATGACATGATGCTACTCTTCAAAATGAAGAGTTCATGGGAAATGTCATTTCAGTACTAATTATAATAGACATAGTGAAACTACTAAATTATAAGCTTTTAGGTCTTAGACTACTTCCCATTTAGGATTTATTTTGTGTGGCTTTTAGAACGTATATTTCACTTAAAAAAAATTGGGAGACAGAGTCGTGCTGTGTAGCCCAGGCATCCCCTGAACTTGTGATCTTCCTGCCTCAGTCTGGCACAGGGATTATAGCTGTGCACCACCAAACCAAACTATTTTACTGTTAAGGAAAAGCCTTTTCATGTGCACTATTCATCCTGGAGCTTGCTATCATTTTCATAGTCTGTGTATCTGTGCACTTATGTATAACCATTGCTTTGACAAAAGTACTAGCTTTTCTGTGCAGAAAGCTAGGCATCACCCCATCAAGAGAAAGAGCAGCTTTTTTTTCTAGAAGGAGGCATAAGCATTGTACAGAACACACTTTGCTGTAAGATCGTTTTGCTCTTCCATACTGGAAGCTCTTTAGTCAATTGAATAGCCCAACATCCAACCTCACGCTGACCCCTGACTTTATTTGGTTTGCTTTTGCTACTACTTCTAATACTAGTGTCATGTTGCAATGGGAATTGAGCAAAGATGAAATTGAGGCTGTGGATTGTGGGGAGATAAGGAGAACTGGAGCAGCAGAAAGATCTATACAGGCAGTGAAGTTTTATTGGAATATCTGCTTTTTCTTGTCCTGTTTTTTATTTGGGTGTAGAATAAAGACAGAGATTATAAAGTAAAGCCTTCCTTCCTTCTCATTCATATTGCTAACTCAGCTCCAGAAGAACAAAACAACATTCTTTTTCAGAATGAACACATATGAAACATCTACTCTTAGTTCCCACAGTGTCTCTGTTCTTAGAGAACTCCACTACCACTGAACTCTAGAAGAGTAAGAAAGTAGTTTAGATATGGGGAAATAATCCAGCTGGTATGGTGAAGGAAATTTGAGAGGATTCTGTTACATATGTAGAGAAATAAGAAAGTCAAAAAACAACCAACTCTGTCAAATTTAATCAAATCATTCAACAATGTGGCAGTTCTAAATCACCTATCTCTCAAGCAACGAAGATTTGTTCATGTAGTATCTCAGAACTTTGGGTTAAATTTTTCTTTAAACTGTAAATGCACTTCAATGCACAACACTCCCCCAAACCTTTAATTAAAATTTGGAAAGTTCATGCTGAGTTCCTCACTCATATGCATGGCATATTCAATGGCCTGTGTTACAGAAAGTTGTGACACCCATCTCATTGCAAATATACAGGCTTCTCACACCCCTATCAAATCTCACCAACTCATTGCTTCTTGCCTCCTAAGTATATTACAGATATGTCTCCTCTGTCACTCAAGTCTGAGTGATGGCACTCAGTTGTATGTATAACTTCAAGGACTCCATAAGGGATGCAGTGATCATTGCTCCTTGTTCAAGCCCACCTTCCAATAAGGCACCAGAGGAGCCTTCACCATGAACATCTAATAAGTACCACTTTCTGACCACATAGAGCATTTACACACCTGTCACATATACAATGACAATTACACACATTGCTTTTGCTTTGTTCAGTGCAAGGATTCAAACTATGTACACGATTACTCCAACCCTTCTGAGGTCAGGCTCTTCCAGTGACTTCTCTTTCCTATTCTCTCTCCTTCTGCTCCAGCTGGCTGGGTGCTTTTATGTGCACTAATTTACCAGGTTCTCATTTTGGATTTTGTAGGTGAAAATGTATTTGGGAAGAAGGCATACTTACAAATAGTTGGGGATAAAATCTTGTGTCTTCTGCAGCTTGTTCTCAAAACAGAAAACCTTTTTCAAAATGTGAGTGAGAAAAGCAATTATGGAAAAATGTTAATAATTGATTAATGTAGTTTCAGTTTGTATTCATTAGAATTTGATCTTTTGAAGATGAAAATTGGAGAAAAGATTCTATAACTGCCGTCAATTAAACAATTGATGACATTATTTGTATGTATTAAAGAAAGCCAGCATGATCTGAAGTGTTTAATTAGCCAATTAGCAAAGAGTTCTTGAAAGTAGTTAAATATCTTCATTCAGTTTCCCATAAGACTTAATTTATATTTAAGCAATTAAGAGTGGTTTTTATCATTTCTTGAGTTTTAGTCCAGCTTGGGAAAAATCAAAATAGTTGAAACCCTGTGGAGAAAGAAAGGAAAGAAAATTTTTAAAAGAAAAGGAAGGAAATGAGAGAGAGAGAGAGAGAGAGAGAGAGAGAGAGGAGAGAGAGAGAGAGAGACTGATTTTTCCATACTGTTAGCCTACACTCACCATGTTTAGGATCTCCTTAATAAATATGCCTAGCTCATCTTGTTTATATAAATACATACAATAGTAATCACTTTGACCTTTGTGTTGCTTTTGCTAAGAGGAAAACTGTAACAAACTTTTATGTGGAAGGTGCTTGTGTTTAGAAAGTCTTACTTATCTTCACAGAAAGTTAATAGTAGTTTAATTCTTAACCCACATCCCCTCCCCTCCTTCTCAGCTACCCATATCTCTGTTAACAGTTAGACAAAGGATAAATGCAATGCTCTTGAATTTTAAGACCTAAGAGAATTGGATGAAACTGAATTTAGTAATCTTATTAAACTGTTAATATATTTTATTATATATTTTAAAGTTCCAAGGCTACGAATAACTTAAAACTTGTTTGAATTTATAGCAATAGGAAAGGCAGTCCTCCATATAGAATTTGGTATTAAAATAGAACAGCTTGGCCAACAATTTGTGTAGGTAATTATTAGCTGGAAGCTATTTGTACTCTAAGTTTATTGCATAGACACATATGATAATAAGACTTGCACAAATGGAAACTTTGATAATAAATCCATGTAAAAGATTGTGCCCTAAGGAATAACTCTAGATGCTAGAAATGCATTTGAATTCCCTGAAAATTGGATGTAGATTTCTAGACCAAGTATATATCTATTTTTCATTCATGATATTTAGTGGGTCATTGTCTAAAATCTCAGGACAAATAAAACGAGCAATGGAAAATGTAGGTTTTCTACTTGTATTCAAACCTATTTGTATTAAAACATTGTAGCCGGAGAAGAAATTGTAAAGGAGGACAATGAAACATATTGCCAGTAGTTATCTAAACTACACTTGCAATCACAAAGATCATAAATAAACAAATAAATACCTGAAGTTTACCTGAAAAATACTCTTGTCATTGCACATTTAAATCACAGATGAACTAGATTTTTGCTGTTGTGTCATCTACTAACCTGATTAGAAAAATTATTAGTACTAAAATATCAAATAGCTGTATTCTCATTTTTAACCCTGCAGTACTCATTCTACCATTGTACACTCCATTCACCCCAAGTCAGTTTCTCTGTATGTTAACAAAACAAAATAAATGACTTAATTACTAATTAAATTATATAAGCATCTTTTTGCCAGTCCTGGGGCTTGGACTCAGGGCCTGAGCACTGTCCCTGGCTTCTTTTTGCTCAAGGCTAGCACTCCTACCACTTGAGCCACAGTGCCACTTCTGGCTTTTTCTGTTTATGTGGTACTAAGGAATCAAACTCAAGGCTTCATGCATGCTAGGCAAGCACTCTACCGCTAAACCACATTCCTAGCCTATATAACTGTTTTAATTATGTCAGCTTTGTTCAAATTTAAATGGAGTCATTACTAAACTTTCAGCCTCTTCCTTAATGTATTCCTTAATTATTCTGGTTTATTCCGTAAATAACTGAATTCCCTGATGAAGATTACAGATCTATATCTCATCCTTCTCCATCTTTTCCTCTTTTCTGATACCTAATGTATCTAGTTCATAAAGCTGTTTTCTGATTGTATTCCATTCTCAAAGAGGAGTCAATGACTTGAAAAAGCAGGTGATGTACTGCGCTGTAGTTGCAGTGTTAGTGTTATCTAGACTATTCTTTCTTTCCAAGCTTACTTCATTTATACTCAGTTTTCTAAAGGCTGTAACTCTGTGCTCTGATTTAGTGGTCATGATTTTCCATCAATTTCCTCCCACAATACCTTTCATGGAAAGACTACGTCACAGCTGATGAAAGTAGTAGGTGGTGAGTTACTTTCTTCAATGGGAACAGGCTGTAGGGTATGTACACCCTGATCTAATGACTCTAAAAAAAAAAATTGCTGGACAGACTTTTGGTACGTTGTTGTTATTTTTGTAGAAAGCTACATCAATATCAGGTTTGAGAGTATATTAAGAGAATTTTTAAAGTCTTTATTGTTATTTATAAAGGCAGTTATGTAAATCAGGTAAGGAATACATTTCTTTGTGAACAATGTCATCTCTTCCTTTGCTCTCTCCCAACCACAAGTTGTGTAGTTCATTTTCAACATAGTTTCCAGTGAGTACCACTGCTACACTTGTTCACCTTTTGTCTCTCTATTACTGTGCTTCCCATTACACTACCAAAGTTTCATAAATGAACAAAAAGAATAAAAAGAAAACAAAATTAAAAACCTCTTCCATTTCCTGGAGTCATTTTGATAAATATTTTTAAAATTATTTATTGTCAAAGTGATGTACCAGACATGTTACAGTTTCAAACATAAGGTAGTGAGTGCATTTCTTATGGAACTTATCTCCTCCCTCATTTTTCTCCCAACTTCCCTCCTCCTCATTCCCCCCACCCCCAAGTTGTACAGTTGGTTTACAACATATTGTCTTGTAAGTATTGCTGTTGCATTGGTTATATAATCAGATACACATAGGTATTGAGCCTTTCTTTTCCTCTCCTGAGTATCCACCTTTGGCCTCACTGTATGTAAATGCCCAAAAACCTCTATAATTAATTTATTATGTCTCAGGGTATTTTAGACCTAATTTCTGCATATGTTAGAAAAGATGTGCCATTTGTATCCTTAAGCTTGGCTTACCTTATTGAGAGAATTCTTATTCGTCTCTTGTTTCCGTCCACATTTTACAGAATTTTTCAGGTATGCTTTACAGTTAGTAACATGAGGTGTGCTTCTTTTGTTTAATTGAAAACTCAAAATAATTGAAAGTTACTTTTCTCTCAATTTTTCATATTATTTTCAATATATTTCAAAGAAAGAAATCAAAAATAACATCTTAATTTCATTGTTCACAGATGTCTCTGATTTCCAGTCACTACTTTTCTTCATATTATACTGTACTTAATGTATCAAATAAAATTAGTATATTTTACAGTAGAAAAGTATTGAGCACTGGTGGCTCACGCCTATAATCCTAACTACTCACATGACCGCAATCTGAGGAATGTGGTTCAAAGCTAGCCCAGACATGAAAACCCATGAGATTCTTATCTCCAATTAAACAACAGAAAACTACAAGTGGAGCTATTGGCTCAAAGTGGTAAATGACTAGCATTGAGAAAAGACCTCTGGGACAGTACCCAAGGCCCTGACTTCAAGCCCCATGACCAACTTGAAAAAAAAGACAAAATAGTCACAAATTTCCTCAAGCAGAATATAATGTCTTCAGGATCTTTTAAGTGCCCTGGTTTATGTCATGAGAAATTAGTGCCTGTAAAGAGCCTGGAATCTTCAAGTTACGACTCAGTGATGATCAGTGGAGAAATTCTGCTCCGTGAAGTCAGTCAGAGATCCAAGTCCACATAGCGTTTCTGCCATCTTTCCGTACCTCAGAATTGCCACTGTACCATTCAAGTCATGCCTCCAGTCCAGTATTTTGCTGTTTAATTAGAGATGGAGTCTTGTGTACCTTCCTGTCTGACATGGCTTTGAACTTGATCTTTTAGATCTTATCCTCCTGAGTAGAACGGATTATAGGCCTGAGTTCATTTTGACTCTTAGGTTTTCTGTTTTGCTTTTCCCATAGTTAATACTTTTTTTTCTTATGTATACCTTTATGGATATTTTATATGCTTTTTTCCTGAAAAATACACTAAATTTGAAATGCTTTAATTGTGATAGTTTTTAAACTGACTTGTAAGATATTGCTTTATTCCCAAAAAGCAGCCATGAGTATATAAACTGTAAATAGTTTAGACCTGTGCATGAGCTTACTATCTTCTGTGCTTTAAATTCCTACATCTCTTTCATTTTTAATTTTGAAAACTAGCCCTAACAAGATCTGAAAATCGAGAGGATCCATTATTGAATTTCAGTGTCTTGCAGCTGTTTATTTTTCCCTTTCCACACTTTCTATTTTTTCCAATGTTAAAGATGTCTTGCTCCTTCATTTGTTTATGGTTCTAAGTTTTTAATCATTGATTTGAGCAAACTCTTTATCATTGTCTAAACTGCCTATCTAGATGTTCAGAAAAGCAGCCTATCAGTTATATTCTTGTAAAAAGTTTCTCCCCATTCTCTCCTTTCTCCAGTTTGAAATTCCTGTCCTCCAAGCCTATTATGCGGCCCTCCTTTCACTCTCAACCAAAATTAATTCTCTGTCTCTTTTTTTGGACCTATTACTTTCTGCTTCTCATTCTTTCCTTGGCTTTAGGTTCTCACCTGTTCTGGACTTCCTCAGATTATTTGGAGGCAAATAAATATCTTTGATACTTTGTTAGAATAATGTTTTATTCTGCATATATCTCCTTAATTGAGAACATGTTAGAATTTGGTAGCATTTATAGAATTTAAGTGAAAATTATCTCCCTGCCCTCCCTGAAAATCTTCAAAGGATTTCTGCCATGTTACCATAATCCATATTCCAGAGTTGACGTTCATTGTCTGACAGCTTTGTGATCCTTCATCTCTCAGATGTGATAGGTTTGTTTGTTTGTTTTGGTTAGTCATGGCACTTGAACTCAGGGCCTAGGCACTGTCCTTAAGTTGTTTTGCTCAAGGCTAGCATGAACCAGAGCACCATTTCCTATATTTGTTTTCTTTGAGAACACATACAATCAGTTATTTATTCCTAATGTTCTAAATAGCAAAACAGTGACACTGATGTCCTTATTTCTTATCTATTGTGTAAGATCCTCTTTGCATCTAGAAACTCATGTCCGTGGTATTTTCTTGAATTATATCATCAAAAATCACCTTCACTTTGATTTCTCAGTTCACACCATCTGAAATTTCTATTGTTTTGATTAAGCTCATTTCCAATCATGTTTCTTTCCTATCCATATTTGTATCTCTGACCTTTTGCTTTATCTTCTGAGAAATCACTTTCCCTTATCTCCTAGCCATTATGATGAGCTTTTCATTTGGTTTCATTTTTCATTTGCAAGAGCTTTTTACTGCTATCTGAAGTCTTTCCTTTCTATTAAATATAGGGTCCTGAGGAACTTGGGGCCTATTTCCTGGGTTTTATAGCACACAGCATCTTGCTTCTTATTGTTATCTATGGAAACACTTTGACTTCAGCTTTTATGATCTGTTAAGCTAGTTATCACTCCTCTGTCAGCAATCCACATTCTCCAACTTCATGATTATCTCTCTCTTACAATCGTTTCCTCTATCCCTTACCTATATATCTACAACTATATTTTTTTTCTAATTCATTTTGGTGGGGTTTACATGGAGCACAATAGAAGGGTTCTGTAGGCTTCCATATAGCTAGAGGTCCTCTCCATTGATAAGTCCACAAAATTAAATGTAACCAATATATTAACTAAATTAAAAGCAGACCATGGACAAATTTAGCAGCATCTTTGACATTCTCATTATTTTCTCTCTTTTTTCCCCTCATGCTTTGCTCTATTTCCTGCCAATTTTTCCTGAATACTAATTTTCCAATAATAATGTATATTATTCCTACTTTTATTTGCTGGCAGCATTGTAGGTTTCTCTATATATCTACATTTATTCCAATAACTACCTTAGGCTCTGAAATTTTAACCTGAACACTGTGTGCATGGTGTGTTCTTTGAAAAATGCCTTATGAGCTTTGTGTATGATTTTAGCCAGTGGATACATTCACAGTTTTAATTTATTTATTTCTTTTTTATACCAAGATTCCTAGATTATCACCTTTACTGCTTTAGTTCAAGCTGTTTCTCTAATAAATGTTTGCAGAATAACCACATGGGTGCTGAAACATAAAGCCAGAGGAAAGGAAGAGTGAGTGCATGGTAGAATTTTATAAATATTTTTATGTGATTGCTTGCAGTTAGAAAGAGTGCTGGTTTACAAACTTTATATCTATAAGAAACAAAGCATATTCATTTTAGAATCTACACAATTGGTAAAGTTTCATAGATTTTTATACTGGTCATAGAATTTTATTATTATATAGTAAGTGGTATCATCCTTTTGATAAAAGACATTATACAAAAGCAACATATCAGCTGTCTGGGTAACACATAATAGAGGAGAAAAATAAATCTCTCAAATATGTATTGACTGTCTGGCTGATCATTAATAAAAATAACTACCTAGCATATCTAGTATAAGAAAGCAGGATTCTTTTTAAATGTAATACATATTGGAGGATTTTATTGATCCTGTAATGAGAGAATAGAAGCGTTTACAAGTCTTACTGTATATAGATAACAAAATACATTTTATCTAGATAACAAACAATAATATTAATATTTTATTGACTCATCATAAAAATACATATTTGAAAATATATGTGGATGATTTATTGAGTACTATTGAGCAATACTACATTTTTGTCTATGGTTTGTTTGTCTCAGAAATTTGCTGTGTAAGGGTTGTGTTAATTATTGGACATTATTTAAGGGCAAATGTGGCAATTTTACTGTGAAAATTGACATTCCAAAACAAGTTTGACCCGTTTTGTCTTATATTGTATCTAATATTCTAATTTAAAACACTATTCATAAGAAGCACGTGGAGAGATCAAAATGACTTCCTGACATTCTATCTCTCATAACTTTCTAAATGCTGCTGAGTTTTTTTTCCTGACTTTTGGGAATCTTTTGACAGCAGAAATATTGCTATGAATCTTCAAAAATTCTGTCTGTTTCTGTCTCCTACATTTCCCATTTTTGTAATGTCTCCCTTTGGTCAGTCATAATGCCCTATAAAATTTACTAGATTATACAAATTATACCATTTTCTTCCAACAGACAATTCTATTTAGTCAACATGGAGAACTCTTGCTTCACTATTAGTGAAGCAACAACAAAAAATTATGGCTTATTTAAATAACAGTCAAAATATTCTACCACTATTTAGTTTTAAAAGATATTTGTGTGCTTAAAGCACCCATTGGACTGAGCACCACTTATCCACACCTTCAAACCCAGCTATTTGGGAAGCAACAGTTAAGAATATCTCAATTTGAGACCAGCCTGGGGTGGAGAGTGATTGAAAACCTCATCTCATTCAATAAGCTGGGTATGGTGGCCTATACCAGTGATCTCAGCTACACAGGCAGCAAAGTTAGATGAATCACAGCCTGAGGCCCAGGCAAAGATGTAATGATTTACCTGAAGTGTGGAGCATGAAACCCTGAGTTCAAACCCCAACATTACCACATACACCCCCCAAAAATCTTCACATACAATATAGACTGTACACGCAATATACACTATAGCAAAGCACAACTTCTTTTCTTGTATGACACTTTGCACTAATGGTAGGTCAGTATTTCTTTAAAATCCTACGGGATTTCTAAATTTCTCTCTAAATGTTTTATTCTTCTGACTTCATTTTTGCTATATTTTACAGTAAGCCCTCATTCCCATTCTTCTTTGATCTTTTTAATTATATTTGTTTGATTGTATACTAAGTGTATTTATTTCATGAATGCCATAGGGCAATATCATCAGTTTCTTAATCATAAACACTTCCTGCTACCCAACCCTTTCCTTCACAATCCTTTTTGATTTTTCTATTTTCTTCTTTGGTGCTGAACGAAGCCCTCAGGCTCTAACCTGTGACCTGTGTTATTCTCCCATTTTCTCTGTGGGTGCACTCAAGTTCAGCTGTCATTTTTATTGTGCTAATTCTCATTACACTATTTGTGCATTCAATCATGCTTGGATTATAGTATCCAGTTTTGAGACCTGCTTTTAAAGAAAAGCACTAACAAACTCGAATGTGTCTAGAGAGGATGATTAAATTGATTGAATGCTTCTCAACCATGTCTCATAAAGAATAGCTGAAGGAATTGTTTATATTTATTGTTTATCCTGGAATAAAAAAGATTGAGGGCAGACAGGATAATTGTTTTCAGTAATTGGAAAGTCTGTCATCGAAAGGAGGGAACAGATTTGCGATGAGTTGTACTAGAAAGTTGTACCAGAACATCTTTGTACAAGTTGTAAGGAGACAAATTAAAATATTTTCTAATAAAGAATAGGGATTAAACCTTACTCATTTTTGTTTTACTGGCAATGTCTAGCATATTACCTTAATCACATTGGGGCCTAATGGATATTGATTGATTGAACTGAGTCAGCATAAATTGAAGGAATTAACCTCTCTTACAGAAAAAAAAAAAAAACAGAATGTCTTCATAAGTAAAAATACCCAGTCTTTGCACAAATCCTTATTGATTAGCTGTAAGAGAGATTTCCTGCATTTGGAATTTGGATTATAAAGATAATAGCATCTTAATATTGTAGGCTACTTCTGTGAACAAGACATTCGTCTATATATTTTCATATAGTTCCTTATTTCACAGCAACATCACATGGTAGCTTCTGTTATTGCCCCCAGTTCAACTATAAATAAACTAACAGGTTCCAGCTGGGCACTCGTATTCCACCCTGTAATCCTAGTTACTCAGGAAGCTGAGATATGAGGATCCAGATTTGAACCCAGCCCAGACAGGAAAGTCATGAGATTCTTATCTCCAGTTAGCCACCAAAAAGCCAGAGTGGAGTTGCAGCTCAAGTGGTAGAGCAGTAGCGTTGAGTGCCAAAGCTCAGGGACAGCACCCAGGCCCTGAGTTGAAGCCCCAGGACTTACATTAAAAAAAAAAAAAAGATGTTCAGTTCATTTACACCAAACAGTTTTGCAAGTATTGCTTTTGTAGTTGTTTGTCTTTTTTTACCCTGTGTCTCTTGATTTTGATATTCCCTTCCAAAGGGGGGGGGAGGGGAGGAGGGAAAGAGAGAGGGGGGAGGGGGGAATGAGGGATGAGGTAACAAACAGTACAATAAATGTATCCAATGCCTAATGTATGAAACTCTAACCTCTCTGTAATTCAGTTTGATAATAAAAAATTTTAAAAATTTAAAACAATAAGAAAAACAGGTTTCCTAATGAGCATTGTCACAAAGCTAGTAAGGAGTCAAACTATAGCTTGAGCCCAGGTAGACAAGGCTCCAGGATCTGCATCCTCAACCACCATGATAAACTATCTCCAGGAATGAAAGGCGAGAGTATTATCATAAAGGAAAAACCTCAAGAACTTGGGGGCTAGACAGAATATCACTTTCTCTAGTTCTTTTTCTGGAATTTCTTGACCAGTGGCTGTGTTATTTCTGCCCAAATTCCCATGGTCTCATATTCCTTACTCCTCCCTTGTCACACCACCTCCAGTGATTGGATAAGCACTGGATTATACCACTCCCTTCAGAACTTTCATTAATTTCCCATGTCCAAATGACTATGCTGATCATCATCGTTTGGACACAAAGCTGTCTGGGCTCTGCCTCCACTTGTCCCTTTCCCTGAAAAGTCATTGTGGGTAAATGAGTCTGTCATATAGATTTCATCTGGGTAGAAATCAGAGATAGTTCATGAGTGAAGCAATCCATTTAAAATACTTACAACAATTCCTTGAATGTAGGAACTGCTCAGGAATTGTGGGCATACTAACTGTTTCTAGATATTTCTAATTAAACTGCCCACATTTATATTTTGAATATATAATAAATACTTTGTTTTGTTCACTATAATGACAACTAAAAAAAGGAATTTATTAACTCACCAAATGAACAAGTTCATAGGCAGAGTGGCACAGGTAGAATACAGTCATAATTTTTCCTCTACTTTCTCTTCTTTCCTTTTTTTAAAAAATGAACTCCTGACCCTGGCCTTTCTCCTAGCCATCTTGTGTTTTAGGCTGCTTTCATCATGACAGTCAGGGCTTCTAGCACATCAGGAGCTACATTCAGGCTTTTTGATTTACATTCACTATAAGCAAAAAAGATCACTCCCATAACCACCCAGCAAAATCTCAGAGCTTCTTTCTGAGGAGTATAATTACAAAATAATCACTGTGGATAGAGAAAGCCTATGTCAGCTAAAGGTGATGGGTTGAGTGGTGACCCCAAAAGATAGGTGCCATTTCTAAGCCTCAGAACCCGTGGCCCTTTTCAGGCAAAGTATTAATATTATTATTAAGGATTTCACAATGAGATCATCCTGGATTATCTGAGTGAGCCCTAAGTTGAAAAACACGTATCTCTATAATGGATATACTACAACACAGAGAGGCCTCCTTAAGAGGAAAGCAAAAACAGAACCTAGGCAACTACATGGTTGAAGCCACTAAAGCAAGGAAAAGCTTATTCTTCCTTTGATTCTAAGGGGAGAATGGCCCAATTACACCTTGGTTTCAGATGCACAGCCTCCAGAATTATGACAGAATTCTTTTCTACTATTTTAAACCATAAGATTCTTGGTCATGATTATGGAAGCCACAGGAAAGTAACAAGAGCAGTCATTTATGGACCTACAGTGTCAGGGCTGCAATATTTGGGGCCCTTTAATAGAGTAATGAGTAGCCACTGAGGCTGGAGCTAGAGACAATTTGTTCTAACTTGAATAAAATTCTACACAGAGGAGCAGAATGGACAATCATGAAGATACTCACTGTCCACCATCCTTCAAATTGTCTTCTCATACCCACTTCTGATTTTACCACTCTGCATTCAAATCCTCACATCACCTTATTGTAAGCTCCTCTACTGTTTCTTTCTTCCATTTGTCTGGCCCCTGGTACTTAGGTGGGGCCCAAGCAGATAATTTAGAATACTTTCCTTGGGTTATAATAATCTGATTGGCTACACTGTTTCCACCTACATGTCACTTCTCCATTGCCATAGAAGGAACATGTTCATGAGGACTAGAGACTAAGAGATTGATCACATGGACAGCCATGCCTTTGCTGACCACAGATATCATTGTTCTTAGTCTTGGCAGCTGTGCTGTGAATATGTAAGATGCTAGAAGTGGAGAAGGTTTGATCATAGATGTAAGTCAGCATTTCTCATGTTACATGATTAATCATAACAATAACTAACACCTGATTGTTTCATTTGACTTGCTATTGGCTTTAATTATTTCAGAAGTGTCTCTTGCCACATTTGACATATCCCAGGCTGACAATGCCTTCATGTTATTTTAGCTATAACCATACAAATGGCCTTTTACTTGTATCACGATGGCCAAAGTTTAGGACTGTAAAACAACTGTTTTGGAGTTTCTCTTTCTTCACAACTATATCTTTTAAATAAGATATAGTGTATGTACTTTGTATATTAGTTAATAATCATCCTGAGCATTCTTTTTTTTTTGGCCAGTCCTGGGCCTTGGACTCAGGGCCTGAGCACTGTCCCTGGCTTCTTCCCTCTCAAGGCTAGCACTCTGCCATCTGAGCCACAGCGCCCCTTCTGGCCATTTTCCATATGTGTAGTGCTGGGGTATGGAACCAAGAGCTTCATGTGTAGGAGGCAAGCACTCTTGCCACTAGGCCATATTCCCAGCCCCCTGAGAATTCTTGACTAACATTTAAGTACATATGACAAATGCTATAATTTCATGTAAACAAATGTAAAATGGAACAATAGTTTTGTTTCACATATATTTAACATTTTGAAATATTTAAAAATTTTAAATCTTTATTTAGACAGAGGATGGATGAGATGAGTGATCTGTGTAATAATCCTCTCTTGATTTTTCACTGTAATACAAATAAATGTTCCCAGAAGCATTGGTTTTAGTGTACTGTAGTTATTAAAGCCAGGCTATAGTTGCTTAAAAAGGAAAACCCCTCTATTGACTGCTAAAAATTTGAGCCTAAAATCTTTTATCTGAAACTAAGAATGTCAAGACAAAGCCTTGTCTTGTTAAAAAAAATTTAATTATAATTGAATCTTAATTACAACAGCTAAAAGTGGAAGGTACCTGTTAAATAAATTATATGAGAAATCTAAGCAACGGGTATGTATAAGGGAGAACCTACGAATTAGTGTCGAGCAAAGGAATATGTTTCTGTGCTCAGTATGACAAAACACATTGAATGTTGGAGCAGTTACAGAAATTCACCATGAAACACTAAACTTGAGAAACCATTTGAGAAAAGTCATCATTATTGCAGCCATTCATAACAATTTTACCAATAGTCTTTTGTCTTTGAAATGACAGCTAAAATAATATTGTGTTTTGTTAAGGGTTGTTATTGCTGGCTTTTTGTGGCTTTGGTTTGGGTTTGGGTTTTCTGACTGCTATAACAAAATATTACAAATTCACTGCCTTAAAATAATATATGTGTTCTCTTACATTCTGTAGGCCAGATGTCAGATAAGAACTAAAATCAAGGTAGCAGCAGGGCCATCTATCTTTTCTGTGGCCCTGAGTGAAATCTGTTTCCTTCTCTTTTTCAGTTTTTAGGAGCTGCCTGTATACTTTGGACATGGTTCCCTATTCCCATCTCCAGAACTAAAAAAGTGGATCAAATCCTCACATCACCTTACTGTAAGCTCCTCTACTGTTTCTCTCTTCCACTTGTCTGGCCCCTGGTACTTAGGTGGGGCCCAATCAGATAATTTAGAATACTTTCCTTGGTTTTTAATAATCTGATTGACTACACTCTTTCCACCTACACGTCACTTCTCCATTGCCATAGAAGGAACATGTTCATGAGGCCTAGAGACTAAGAGATTGATCACATGGACAGCCATGCCTTTGCTGACCACAGATATTGTTCTTAGTCTTGGCAGCTGTGCCGTGAGTATGTAAGATGCTAGAAGTGGAGAAGGTTTGATTTGAGTGCTAAAGAACTATGTACTGTCTTTTACAACTTTTGTGTGAGTCTAAAATTAGTTAAAATAAATAAGTTAACAAATTCAAAGAAAATTAAAAGCAAGAGGTGGCTGCATCCACAACTATAAGGAAATCCCATGGAAATTTTTGTACTTTTATATTTGACAACTAACAGAAAATTGTAATTATATAGACAACATTATTATCAAAGGCAAACTTACAAAGTAAAATGATTCTATTAGACCACCTCTACCACCAACAAAAACAGTGTTGCTATATCAACTTTCCTTTACATCTGAAAGAATAACAAAATTGATTTAAAACTTCTGAGTAATAAGTCCAAATTTCTGAAATGAGGACAAAAAGGAAAGACCAAAGGAAGGAAAAAAGACAGAGGGGGAAGTAAGAAAGGAGAGGAGGAGGAGGTGGAGGAGGAGGAAGGGAAGAATGGAAACACAAGCAAGAAAATACTTGCCATGTCTATATAAAGAATTACTACCCAAATTCAAAAAGTACTCCAAACCCCTAAGAGGAATAGAGAAAACATATAAACAGAGAATTCCTAGGAGTGAAAGCCAGCATGTCAAATAAATCAAAACTAAACAAAAGCAGAATTACACATTTTGAATCCTTATTCAGATTCCAGTCCTCAATACTGCCCCTCAGCACCCTGGGCAGCTGTGAAAAGAATGGGAGATGAGATGCCTTAAACCTTAGGAAGCTCATCTGAGAATGAGAGCAAGGATTCTCTGGAAGGTTTACAGAAGAAGGAGTCCCTGGGTGAAGAGGTTGGAGAAGGAAGACTTGTTTGACAGAGATAGGGCAGAGGTTTGGAGTTGCAGAGGGCTGTAAGCTTGTAAGGGAGGGCAGTGAATTAACAGAGTTCATTGCTGATGATCTCTGTTTGCTCAGGTGAGGAAAAAAGTTTTTTTTAAGTGCATCTGCTGTGAGAGGGGAGGTGATGCTCTCACCTCTCAAGTTCATCTGAGAAGAAGGACCATAGACAAGCAACCCCTGAAACAACACCAAACTGCCTGAATCATTGGCCCAAATCAACTTCCCAAACCCCACTTCTCTGTAAAACATAAACTTCTGTCAAACTAAGCATCTTGTAATTTCCTTCTGTGCAAATAGCCTCTAACTAGTAATTTATGGTTGTATTTAAGTCCCAGTATACTTTCATTGGTAGCTATGATTATTTAAAGTAATAAATTTCAAAATGTGAGGACAGAGACAATGAAATGAAGTAATTATCTTTATATTTCTCTTCATCATTGTGAGAGACAAATACTTTATGCAAATAAAAATAGATGTGTATTTTTTAATGAAGAACCAGACTCTAGCTTTCTATATTTTAGTAGTACATATTTCTCTATTTTGAGGTTCCAACTATGAATTTACAAATAAAATTCTTAAAATGCTTTCAATACCTGTATTCTGCTATTGACGATCAAAGTTCTAGTCAAGATAACAAGTTGTTAGGTATTTTATTTGGCTTAAAGTATTGTGTCCATAGTGAGCAGAGATTGTACAAAGTGCAGGAAGCCTGTGGCATGTTGTATAATGGGGATGTTGTATAATACTTGTACATAAAACAGCATTATTCCAAGTAATTTCAATCTCCAGTAGTCTGCAGACTTGGAGATATATGATGTCCAAATGGGTGTGTTTTCCCATCACAACTGACCTTCAGGTTTGCTTAGAGCACTGTGTTGCTCCTACCACCTCACCTTTATTTAATGGGAGCCATTTCCTAAAGCCAACGTTGGGTTAATGGACTGAATTGGGAGAAAAACCAGCATAGCTCTGTGTTTTGCACCAGATTGCCTTTCTGCCTTGTGGCTTTAATCACTCAATCCTACTCACATCTGCCATAATAACAATTATGGCTTTTCTACTGCCTTCACACCCAGAAGGATAGAGCAACATCTCCCAAAGAAAGGCAGGGCAAATTCGTAATGTATTTCTAGCATTGTAGGTAATAATTTCCCTGTACCAATCCCCAAGGGCTACCTCTTTTCCTCTCCCCCACCATCCTCACAGGTTCATGCTCCATTCTGATTGATGATTTTTCTCTTACCCTTCCTCTTCTAACTTTTAATTATGTAGACAGATTGCAAAAGTCTGTTCTTGTAAACAACTGTTTCTTTGTTAGTGGTGGATTTTTATTTAACTGATGTCCTCTTATCTAAATCTTCTTCTATGCCCAGGAATTATGTCATTTGGTTGTTTAACTGCCACATGAAAAGAAGAGAAAATTGGCTTCTCTTCCCAGCTTCCCTCCCTAGGGGATTTCTTCTTGGAATACCTCAAATTGCACATCTCCTTGGGGAACTGTTCTTCCTTTCAGATGTCTGGAAAGCCCAGAATATTTTAGTTTTATTCAATATACAGCAGAATAGCACCCATCAAAGAAACAGTATAGTAATACTCTTGGTTCTTCTACTTCTTTAAAGGTTTTTCCTTCCTACCCAAGTTAAAATACTAGAAATCCTGAGCAACACAAGTGAAAGAGTTGTCTCTTCCTAAGGAAAAATTAGTATTTGTGATAGAATTTGTTTTCTAGTTCTTTACAAATTCCATTGAGTATTGATTGGATTTGTTTCCTATTCTAATTATCTATACATACCCTGCTGGATCCTTATGTTATGCATTACCCTTTGAGTCCCAATGTTTTATGAAAAGTGTTTTTGTCAAGAATAGCCAAATAAGCCAAGCACAGTAGCACACACCTGCACTCCCAGCACTCAGGAGGCAAAGGCAAAAATATCTCAAGCTCAAAGTCACCCTAGGATGCAGAGACAAGTCCTTTTTTTAAAAAAAGGTAGCTAAATATTATCTTCAATCAACCCAGATATCTCCCACAGTGATTTTTAACTTTTAAGTGGCACCCTACCAAAACTTTTTAACCAAGCTACATCAATGTCGTCCTTGAAGATTTTGAGGCATATTGAGAATTAAAGAGACAGTATTTAGGCACAGCAATGTGTGTGATGACTTCACATTGAAGAAACATTTATTCAGCTCTCCTCCCTGATATGGTCTTTAGCTAAGGAATAGAGGGAAAATCTCTGGCCAGCAGTTAGACACAAAGTCATGACCTTGATCTCACACTCTGAGATGTTGACCAAGAGAACTCCCCAGGCAGCTCACTGGGAGGCAAGATTCTTAACAGATTTCAATGAAGGTGCATGAACACATTAACATGATAGGCAGGCTCTTTTGTGTGTTTGTTTCCCTAAAGGGATGGTTTGCATTTTCTTAAATAGTGAATAATTTTGAAAAGTAAAAGATTAAGATTGCATTAAATAAAGTGGTTCTTAATAAAGTCTTATTTTTTTTTCACTGAGGAAGATTTCTGTAACCCGACAGATTTAAGTGTTCTGTGCTATTGTAGGAAGGGACATTTTAAGACTGAATTTGTGCTAAGTGTCAGTGGCCCTCACCTGCAATCCTAGCTACTAAGGAGGCTGAGATCTGTGGATCATGGTACAAAGCCAGCCCAGACAAAAATGTCCTGAGACCCTTATCTCCAATAAACTACTCAGAAAACCCAGGAAGTAGCACTGTGGTTCAAGTGGCAGAGCACTAACCTTGAGCACAAAAAGCCCAGGACCAGCAAAAACAACAACAAAGAAAAGTGAACTTTTAGAACATTTATCCCTTTGATGTGTTTTAATTTAACCAGTGAAGCTTGTCAACTTTATTACTTTTACATGACATGGAAATATCAAATTATCAGTTGGAACTTTAGGGAGTCAGTTGTTCAACTGATAAAGATTCAATCATATTTGGAAATAAAGTTTAATTTTACCCACCATCTACAGATTCAACCAGTCAGGCTACAAATATTCTGAAAACATATATTGCATCTCTTCTGAACATGGAGAATTTTACCATTGTAATTATTCCATACAAACATGATAGAGCTAACAACTGGTATTGAAGTAGCTATCCCAAGCCACCAGAGGCTGACCATAGATCAAGTGCAAATCCTCTGCCATTTTACACAAATGACTTGAGCATCTGTAGTTTTGTATCCACTTGGGTCTTGGAAGCAACCGTGCTTCTATAGTAAGGAATGACTGTGATTTCCTATGACATGCAGGGCTTCCCTCTATTCCATAATCATGTTTTCTAAACCTTCTTCAGCCTTTCCTTCTTAGCCTTTTGCTCCCCTCATGGTCGTTCATGGCTTTATTTTTTCCCCATAATAATCACTTAGTTTAATCCCTTATTGAGTAATCAGAAGGCATCCTTGTAAGATTAAAGTTAAAATTCAAACCACCCAGATTGGAGTATGTTGGGATTTGGGGTTTTTTTTCCTTATTTATTGTCAAAGTGATATACAGAGAGGTTACAGTTTCATATGTTAGGCCTTGGGTACATTTCTTGTACTGTTTGTTACTTCCTCCCTCATTCTCCCCTCCCTCTCCCCCCATTAGATGTTCAGTTGGTTTATACCAAATGGTTTTGCAAGTATTGTTTTTGTAGTGGTTTGTCTTTTTATCCTTTGTCTCTTGATTTTGATATTCCCTTTCACTTCCCTAGTTCTAATACCAGTATATACAGTTTCCAATGTACTCAGATAAGATACAACCACAGGAAGGGGTTTGTTTGTTTGTTTTGCCAGTCTTGGGGCTTGGACTCAGGGCCTGAGCACTGTCCCTGCCTTCTCTTTGCTCAAGGCTAGCACTCTACCATTTGAGCCACAGTGCCATTTCTGGCCTTTTCTGTATATGTGATACTAAAGAATTGAACTCAGGGCTTCATGTATGCTAGGCGAGCACTCTACTGCTAGGCCACATTTCCAGCCTCACAGTCATGCTAAGGTAACCAAATCTTAACTATATTCTTAGTACTAGAAAAGAGCTAAACTCTACCTAATTATACTTGCGGGTTTATTTATTGACTGTAGTACAATACATTCCATAGCTAGGATGAAAGTATGTGGCCCCAAACTGACATGTGGGAGACACCTCCATATAGAGCAGTAGAGTGTATTTAAGGCTGAGTTCTTTATATGCTCCAAATTCTTTACCATATTTTGGGTGTAAACGTCATAAGATGTGTCATTCTGTATTGTTTTGAACTCTAGGTTACTTTCTGGAATAAACAAGACAGGAAAAGTAAGTTATGTGGCCTTCAAATTCAGACATGAGGAGAAATGCTGCCATTTGATGTGGTCATGAACCCCAAACAAGTCTTCCTGTCTGTGCTGCTATTTGGAGTGGCAGGCCTCCTCCTCTTCATGTACCTGCAAGTCTGGATCGAAGAGCAGCATACAGGTAACACATGGGCTTTCCTTTCTCTCTGATCTATAGTAAAAGTAAGGATGGATAGCCCTTTAGAATTAACTAAGCTCAGATGCTCATAGGTATGTAGAAAGCCAAACCTGTTTTATTATCAACTAGAAAAAATGAGTTGTAAAATACAATTTCCATTTTATATAAATAAGAAAAACTATATATATATATATATATACATACATATACATGGAACTTCAAGGCTATACATGTACATGTATACCCTTGCAATATCATTAATTCATGAGGAACAAAAGGGCTCCTCCTCTAGCCCAGTAAACTGTCTTTTAGAAAAGCATAGCATTGATTCTATCTCCAGTTTTCTAACCAAGCATCAAGCATAAGGTTAAGAAAAATAACTATTAAATAATTTAATTCTTTCTTAGTGTTGTGCTGATATTCTAAGTCTTGAAGTTATATAATAACATAATACAGGAAGTGGCAAAACATTTCCGATGCCAAATGGCAAGTATTTTAAACTTTGTAGATCACATTTCTGTCGTAACTACTGCTGAAAATATATCACAAAAGAAGCAGTGTACAAAATGTGAGCAATGGACCAGGTTGTATTCTAGTAAAACATTACTTGCAAAAATAGATGATGGGCTGAATTTGGTCTACAGAAAATAGTTCACTGATCACTACTATGTACATCTTGTACTTTGTTCACTCAATTTACAATTGTTGCAAATTGGGAACATTCACTTGCCTTTAAAATGGATTACAGATATAATCAAAATAGCATTGTTTAAGGAAGTAGCAGAGTATATCTCAGAAATGGATTCATTCAGATGCTATGAAGTTAATTTTTCTTTGGTGATAGACTATACAGCTTATGGCTATTAAAGAAAATAAGGTAAAATCTGAGTTATTTAATTACCTTCAATCCTGGCCTATTTAATTTAGATAAAAGTCCTTACGAATCTATGCTAAGCAATGATTCAATAAATCAATTACAAATACAAGTTTGAAAGCGCTTCCAGACTGGTGCTGGTGGCTCATTCTCAAGAGGATCTGAGTAGCTAGTAGGATCGGAGGATCATGGTTTGAAGCCAGCCCAGGGAGGAAAGTCCATGATACTCTTTCTCCAATTACTCACTGTCAGAAAAGTCCATGATACTCTTTCTCTAATTACCCACCAGAAAACTGGAAGTGGAGCTGTGTCTCAAAGTGGTAGGGCACTAGCCTTGAGCAAAAAAGCTCAGGAACAATGCCTAGATCCTGAGTTCAAGCCCCACAACGAGAAAAAAAAAAAGTGCTGTCATGTTTTAATCCCTGTCTTGATTTAACTTCAGTTTTTTTTAACTTGTATAGTAATGTTGGTGAAACATTGTTACTTAAGATTATTTTATAGAGAATCTATAACATTTTGTTGAAATATATGTGTGTGTGTCAGTCCTGGGACTTGAACTCAGTACCTAGATGCTGTCCCTGAGCTTTTTTGCTCCAGAATAGCACTCTACAATTTGAGTGACAGCTCCACTTCCAGCTTCTTGCTGGGTAATTGGAGATAGATAAGGTTTTCATGGACTTTTCTGCCTGAGCTGACTACAAACAGAGATCTCAGCCTCCTGAGAAGCTAGGATTAGAGGCATGACCACTGGTACATAGCCTGTGATCTCTTTGTAAATCAGAAAATATCTGAATACATTATTTTGATGTAAAGTTCAGTAGAGAAATATTTGTCTTTTGGGTAATCTTAGAACTTTCACACAAATTTTTTTTTCAAATTTTTATTATCAAACTGATGTACAGAGAGGTTGTTACAGTTTCATACGTTAGGCATTGGATACATTTCTTGTACTGTTTGTTACCTTGTCCCTCATACCCCCCCACCCTCCTCCCCCTTTCCCTTTCCCCCCATGAGGTGTTCAGTTCACTTACACCAAACAGTTTTGCAAGTATTGCTTTTGTAGTTGTTTGTCTTTTTTTACCCTGTGTCTCTCAAATTTTGGTATTCCCTTTCAATTTCCTAGTTCTAATACCAGTATACACGGTTTCCAATATACTCAGATAAGATTACAGAGATAGTGTAGGTACAACCACAGGAAGGTGATACAAGAACATCATTGATAATAGAAGCTACAGATACACATGGGATGTTGAAAGTAGTCACGACTGTGATATAACAATCGTTTCCATAACATGGAGTTCATTTCACTTAGCATCATCTTATGTGTTCATAAGGGTATAGCTATTGGGCTCTTGTGATCCACTGCTATGACTTGCCTAAACCTGTACTAATTATTCCCAATAAGGGAGACCATAGAGTCCATGTTTCTTTGGGTCTGGCTCACTTCACTTAGTATAATTTTTTCCAAGTCCTTCCATTTCCTTACAAATGGGGCTATGTCATTCTTTCTGATCGAGGCATAAAATTCCATTGTGTATATGTACCACATTTTCCTGATCCAGTCGTCTACTGAGGGGCATCTGGGTTGGTTCCAAATTCTAGCTATGACAAATTGTGCTGCGATGAACATTGTTGTGCTGGTGGCTTTACTGTGATTTTGTTTGTGGTCTTTTGGATAGATACCCAAAAGTGGGGCTGCTGGGTCATAGGGGAGTTCTATATTTAGCCTTCTGAGGAATCTCCATACTGCTTGCCAGAGTGGCTGAACCAGTTTACATTCCCACCAACAATGAAGTAGGGTTCCTTTTTGGCCACATTCCCTCCAACAATTGTTATTGTTAGTTTTCTTGATATAGGACATTCTTACTGGGGTGAGATGGAATCTCAATGTTGTTTTGATTTGCATTTCTTTTATGGCCAGTGATGTAGAGCACTTTTTCATATGTCTCTTGGCCATTCTCATTTCCTCATCAGAGAAGTCTCTTTGTAAGTCTTTAGCCCATTTGATGAGGGGGCTATTGGTTCTTTGTGGTTTTGTTTTGGAGGAAGGTAATTTTTTTAATTCTGCATATATTTTAGATATGAGGCCTTTGTCCGTTGAATGGCCAGTAAAGATCTTCTCCCAGTCTGTGGGCTTTCTGTTTATCTTGCAAGCTATGTCCTTGGCCGTGCAGAAGCTCTGCAGTTTGATGCAGTCCCATTTGTCCAACCTTTCTTTGATTTGTAGCCTTTCTGGATCTTTGTTAAGGAAGTTCTGTCCTGTGCCAAGGAGCCCAAGTGTTTCTCCTACTCCTTCCTTTAGTTCTCACAAATTTTTAAGATGAGCAGAATTGGGTGCTTGAAAGTTTGTATAATTATTCATGACTTTGGACGTGGATTTTGAATCATGTTAGTAGAGTACCATCCTTGAGAGAAAAAAGCCAAATGAGAGTGTGAGACTCTGAGTTCAGGCCCCATGACTGGCAGGCATACACACACACACACACACACACACATTCACACACACACACAGTTCAGGAATTGAAGTTTGGAATAGTTTTGAACCTCAATACATTTCACCTGAGAACTTGGATTCCAATCAAACTTTTCTTTGAAGACAAAGATACAGACAACTTCTAACACCTCCTTGGCTGTCTACACTATTTTTTATTAAAATAAATTATTTCTTAATTCCAAAATAAATCCTAAATAAGGTCTGTCATGTCAGTAGAAGATTATATATATATGTATATATATGTATATACTTTTAAAAATGAAGGGGGGATGTACAATGGAGAAACATAAGTTATATAGCACCACTCATTCTCAATCTGTAATAATTAATGATTCAGTTCTTTGTTCCTCATGCATATCATAAAATCAACATTTAGACCCCTGTTTATGGTTGTTAAGAGTACAAGTTTCCCATCCAGAAGGACCATGAAGAGCTCAATGCCCTACTTGTTAGCTCTGCCACACACAGCAAAGTGGGGAACCTTTCCGAGTCTCAGTTTTTCATCTACAGAATGAGGATAAGGCCATTCCCCATACAAGGCTGCGGGGAAGATTAAAGGAGGCCGTGCTTGCAAAGCACTCAGTATGTTGCCTGGCAATCACAGGTGCGCAAACACTAAAACCTATTATTTTTAGCCTCGAAATGAGACAGCACACTTATTGTGAGTGGTCATGATAAAACTCACACAATTCAACATGACTGAACTGTGCCCAATTCTGTGCCTCAACTGTTTCAGGACAAAGGAACAGGCTCAGTTCCAGCTCAGGTTAGAGGAGTTGGGAGAATTTAACTGGCACAGAGCCAGCCTGACTTCCAATGTAAACACCAGAAGGAGAATGATAGGATTGAGTGCAGAGGGAGGTCATTGTCAAACAGCCTCTCACCACCTCCAAGGTCAGGTATACTGGGTTGTTGAGTCTGGAGAACCTGACAATGAGAAGTGCCCAGCACTGTTTTGAATGTATGGATATGGTAGTGAGATAGATTGAATTCTCTTTCTAAAATGACTGTAGTCCCATGGGCACTGAGGGGAAAAAAGTGGCTCTGAGCGAAGGTACACACTCTAGTGTGTCAGGAAGAAGACAGTCCCTCTCCCCCCATTATGGGGCAATCAAATGAGTTAGGACCAAGAGGAAAAGTGCAGTGAGATGGCAGTGATAGAGAGTGGCTGGCCAGAGAAAAGCACCAGAAGGAATGGCAGGGGGTGGGTGGGTGAGTGGAGGCTGAGGACCAGACCAGGAGGGCATGTTGGGGTAGGTAGAACAGCTCTCCTTCAACCAGCTACTGTTTAAATTTGCAGCTCACACTCTTTCTCTGGAAAATTTTACTTCCAAATAGAACAAGTAGCAAAATGCGTGGTGCTGGGCACAGGTGGTTAATGCCTGTAATCCTAGCTATTCAGGAGGCTGAGAACTGAGGATCATGGTTCAAAGCTAGCACAGGCAGGAACATGCTTGATATTCTTATCTCCATTTAAGCACCACAAATGCCTGAAGTGGAGCTGTGGCTGAAGTGGCAGGGAGTTAGACTCCAGCTAAAAACCTAGAACAGTGCCCAGAGCATGAGTTCAAACCCCAGGATCTGCACAGAAAAGGAAGAAAAAAGAAAGAAAGAAAAGGAAGGAAGGAAGGAAGGAAGGAAGGAAGGAAGGAAGGAAGGAAGGAAGGAAGGAAGGAAGGAGAAAAAGCATGTAAGTCTTTTATGTGCATAAGAAGACAAAACTGAGATCTTCTCTTGACAATTGGAGTCTCAGATTTAGTAAAGAAGCTGAACATTCTCTAGAACATTGCCTGCTATGGTTGGAATATCCATACCAAGAATCATGTTCAAATTGTATCCCCATTATGAAGCAAGAAGTAGTTGGATATTAAATTTAATCTATGCTATTTGGAGGTGAAGTCTTTGGAGGGAGGTAATGAAGGATAAATGAAGCCATAAAATGAGGCCCTAATCAAGCAAAATTGTGCCTTTATAAGTAGAGAGATCTGAACTAGGACTCTTGGTCCTTTTGCCATGAGATCTCCTGCACCATTTTTGTTTGTTTTACATCTCTTAGAGAATACCCTCCTCCATCAAGTAGGACCTTACCACATAGAGCAGCCTTATAAGGAATTCATCAACTGGATAAACCTTAATCTACACATTATTAAGTCTGTGGTATTCACTTCTATCAATTGGAGACAAACTCATCACTTTATACACACACACACACACACACACACACACACACACACACGTTGCTTGGTCCTGGTTGGTAGTTTCAGAACACTCCCCTCTTATTTCTCACATGTTAAAAAGGTCAAATTTCACTTCCTTTGACCATCCTACAGGTTGGTTGCCTCATCAACCTATCCCAGTATCTCCAGGTCACATAGCATAGAACCTAACAGGCACTCAGTGTTCATTAGTATTGTGTGACTGCATGAATAATATTTATGTTGGTTTTCTAACACTCCAGCCAAGTATTTGCAAATATTGTATTTAAATATTTTAAGACAAAGAACTGGACATACACGGGGCATCCACTTGCCACTAGGACAACTTTTATAGAAAGTTCTAATTCAGTCCCTATATTGATGAACAGAATTTACATCCTTTACTCTTTTTGCCCCATAGCTATATTCCTGATACTTCATGAAGGATACTTTCTCACCCTTTTCCTGTAATATAACTGCTTTTGTTTTCATGCCAAGTGAAACTTCAGGATTGATTTATGCATTGATCAATGCATGAATGTATTGACGGATATATGGAATGATGGATGGATTGATGAATGTATCGATGGATGGATGGATTGGTTTATTTAGTATAGAGATTTGAATTTTGCACTTGCAGGTAAGTGCCATACTACTCAAGCCACAACCCCTGTCCCTTTTTGCATTTGGTTTATTCTTAAAATTGGGTTTTGCATTTATGCTCTGTCTGCCCTGGCCCATCATCCTCCTATTTATGCCTCCCATGTACTTGGGATGATAGTCTTACATACCACCAGTCCAGCTTCTTAATGCTTGAGATAGAGTCTTGCAAACTTTTTGCCTAGATTGCCCTCAAACTATAACCTTCCCAATCTCCACGTTCTAAGTAGTCAGGATTATAGGCCTAAGCCACTATGGGTGACATTAGTAAACCTTCAGAGGTTTTTGAGCCATTTGATGAGAAAGACAATCCAAGTCATTCCTATCCAAACCATAGCCCTCCCTCAGTGTTCCCTTTGTAACAGGATGTACCCTGATCTTATATGGAATTATGTGGGAAATATGAGTGTCTAATAAAATTCCCTATCAAGCACTGAGGTGTTATGCACCTATACTTTTAAAACCACAGAGCATCAAAACTGAATACAAATCCAATAGTCCACATTGTTTTTCTGAGCTTTTCCAGAATCCAGTTTAGTCTCAACTATTTTAAACTTAAATAATTCCCTAGAGATAACTTATATTACAAAAGTCTTTCTGAACTACCACTAAACAATGTGTATTCAAGGTTAATAACTTTAAGCTATTTATTTGTATTGTTTATACATATATGTAACCTTAGAAACTTTAACTTTTATCTAAGCATTTTTAAGTTTTCTACTAGCTACTTTCTGATTTGTATCAAGTGAGTATTAATATCTGAATTCATTTTAGCAGTTGATACTAGAACCTAAGTCTAGTAGATGGGTGCCAGTGGCCCACTTCTATAAACCTATCTACTCATGAGGTTGAGACCTGAAGAATGAGCTTCAAAGCCATCTCAGGAATTAAAGTCTGACTTCTGATTAACAAGGAAAATGCCAATCTGGAGATGTGGCATAAGTGATAGAGTGCCAGATGTGGACAAAATAAGCTCAACAAGCACAATGATCTGAGTTCAAGCCATGGAGCCAACACACACACACACAGAGAATGACAAAGAAAGGAAGGAAAGGGGAAGGAAAAAAAGAAGACAAGAAGGGAGGGAGGGAAGGGAGGGAGGAAGAGAGGGAGGGAGAGAGGGCGGGAAGGAAGGGAAGGGAAAGAAGCTAAACTAGGTTTGCTATTTTGCTATGAGTTATTGTCAATCACTCATAAAAAGTAAAAGCATGCAGCTATAACCTCGGTGCTCAGTGACAGAGATGTGCTAAAACTGAGGCCTTGCCACACTTAATCCTCCATATGATCATAAATAAAAGCAAGTAACTTAGGGAACAAATGGTTCAACCAGAGCGACACTGCTCTAGTCTCACACTTTAAAAACTCACTGCTGAGTTCTCTAGGACTGATCCCAAGTGTACTTTGCTTGAGAACCCTGTTCTTTATGGACAATCATGTGCACTTTCTGCATGTCAGACTTCTATTCAAATCCTGCATGCTGCTTTCAGTAGCAAGATAACCAAAACACAGATGGCTGCTTTTCTTTATTCCTTCCTTTTTATTTTCTTTTTCAATAGCACAACATCACTTTTCTGCATTGTATTTTTGCCTTCCAACATTTGGAAGTCTGAAAGCCAAGGCAGTAACTTCAGCCTCCTATTTGCAACAAAGCAAATATACCTATGGTTTTCTCTCTGATTAACTGAGTCTGGTTTTCACACACAACCTGGCCTCTGTACTTCCTGTGCTTTCTAGGTCAGCTCTACCTTGCCTTTACTTTTGAACTCATTCTCATTCTACAGTGAAGCATATTTTTGGCAATCTAGTTTGGCTTCTGGCCTGGGTTGAAACAGTTCTTTGTATTTCCCGGCTTTCTCTAAGGAGAAAAATACATTCTTTTCTTCCCAAATCAGGCTGTACATCTTGACTGTGATGCTGCTGTTTTGAAATTGTATTTCCTTTCAGTTATCTTGCATACCCAAACTAGAACAAAGCCACCTTTAATATGGACAGAGAGCATGTGTTTTTGCCAATCAGTCTCAAGGGAATAAAATTGCTTCTCTTTCTACAGTCACTTACTGAAATGCTTCCACTGATTTTTCTGGGTGTGGCAAAGGTTGAGTAACCAAATGAGAAGATGTTCCTGCTGCATCTTTTGGTCAAAGCTATTCCTCTTCTTTCTTAAACTCTTGTGATTGTCCATGTAAGGGTCTTGAGTTAACTCTCCAACCTAGGCATCTAATTCACCTGAATGGCAGAATGCCAGTCCTGCTAAGTAATAATGTCTGATGTTCTGAAATTAACATTCTGCAGCCACACTTCGTCACTAAATGGACCCCTTTGTCATGCCAATAACAAAATAGAGGGATTTCTCAAGTATCAGTTGAGCTTGTTTGGAGATAGCAACGTAATAGGAATAAGGATTTCATATCACAGTGTGTATGTGTTTTCAGTAAGGTTGAAATAGAGCGAAGCTTTTTACTAGAAAAATGGTAAGAATTCACAGGAGCTGCTGGGCTACAGAGTTCATTGGTCTTGGATACAGGAGACAAGCATTGATGTCAGCTCGTTTGTAGAGATGTTGTTGCTGGGCAAGTCTTCTGTCCAGTGTCTTATCTGAATTGCTGATATCCTAAAGAAAGGGAAACATAAAGTTTTACAGAAATGCATGCTTCTACAAGCTCTACAAAACTTATAATACAGGTTGACCATAAAGGAATTTCTCATGGGTTTTCTTTTATTTTTGTATAGAAACTCTTTAAGAAGATTCTTATCTCAGATAGGCAGCCATGAGCCTTTCTCTTTTGTTTTTTCTTGGCTTTAATTTTGTCTGAATCTGGGAAAACTGATTTCATCTTGGTCTTAGCAACCCTATACTTTAAAAATAGAATACATATATAAAACATATATTATATTATATAAGCATATATATGGGCATTAAATGTGTTTATTCTCTAAGACTGGATCATCAAGAAGCCAACATTTGAGGAAAGGTCAGGACCTAAATGAGGAATAATATGTGATGATTTTTTTTGTCTTTTTGGTGGAATTTTGGATTCAGGGTCTTACACTTGCCAGTCAGGTACTCTACCACTTGAGTCATACTCCACCCCTTTTTGCACTGGTTATTTTATCAATTAGGGTTTCAGTTCAGGGCATACTTAGACTGAAATCTTCACATTTGAACTTTCTGTGTATCAGAAATGGCAGGTATATGCCACCATGCTCAGCTTGTATCAACTGAGATGAGGGCTCATGGACCTTTGTCCAGACTCCCCTAGTACTGTACTTTTCCCAATTTCTACTTCCCAAGAAGGGAAGATATCTAACATGTACTTTAGGCATCTTAGTGATCTTTTAAGGTCTTTTAAGATACTATATTTTTAAGGTCTTTTTATATATCTGTTTTGCATCTGAAGCAGGAATTAACAAATAGAGGACTCAGAATTTTTCTATTTGCCGAGTAGTATATATGATGAATAGTACTGAGCTCTACTCATTGGCTTTGCACCTGCTTTGTATCCTTGAGCAAACTCATCAGTCTCCCCAGATTCTGGTCACTTCTTTTCATTCCTTCTTTCTTGCCTTCCCGACTTTAACCGTCATACTAAATCTGATGCTTATCACTGCATTATGTGCATACGTCTGTAATTTTAATCCACACAGACCATCTCTTTTCATACTTGTATGCATACAAGAAAAGCATACACAGAAGTATTTGTGCAGAAGCACTGATTTCCATTTAGAATCTATAAGAATGATATTGATGTGGGCACAGAAGCTTCTCACATTGTTTCTTTACTGGTATGCCAACAGAGTAGTTAACAGTTCATTGAAAATTGATTAAAATAATTATCCAGGTCATTAGTGTGGACTTTAAGTATGAGTGTAAAGACCTTACTAAGTTATTCATGACAGTGGACAAAGTGGGGGTATTGATTTGGTGTAAAATATCATCAAGTCTAAACTCTAATTTTCCTAAGAAAAAATACTTTCAGATGGCAAAGCATCACCAGGTATCGCCTGCCTCTCTTTTCCAGAAAAGAAATGGACTTAAATTTGCCACTAAAACATGATTCTGGAGAACTATGTTTCTATAGAGTGCTATTCTCCTTCTTCTCCTGACTAGCTCTTTTTTTTTCCCTTCCTGCCTTATCCCTCTCAGGTCCAAAGGGCCCAAGACAGTGAGTTATTCATTCATTTCCCAGAGTAGCTTACATACAAGGAGGATAATCCCTTGTTAAGAAACAGGGAGCAAGGAGAGCAAGGATACACTTTCTATTCTTCAGTTGGAAATCTGTCTATGTGTTGAAGAATTTACTGCTGTAGCCGCCCCAGGCTTCAAAAGAAACATCAGTATTCTAAAACTAGTGTCTTTGGGAAAAACTCCTCTGTGGCTTTCTTTCCAAAGTTGCCTTTAAAAGAATAAATCAGGCCATGAAGATGCTGGTGGGAAGTTACATTGCATCTAGTTCCTCACAGATCAAAGTGGAAAACTTGAAAACAAAATATGAGCCATATTTAACCTTAATTTCCATAACTTCTCTCTGTAATTTTTCCCCAGACACAGGATACTAAAGTTTTATTGTATTTTTATGTGAAGATTATACATTTTCTGTGCTAATCTAACAAAACAAAATAATCACTTATTTCTTCTCTACTTGTTTTTGTAATCACCATAAGAAGGTTGGAACTCAAAGGCTCTTATTTGCTCAGCTGGTTTCCTCAGCTGGTACTTTGTTGCTTGAACCATACTTTCAGCCTAGCTTCTTGCTAGTTAATTGAAAACAGAGTCATGTGGACTTTTCTGTTCTAGATGGATTTGCGTTATCATCCTCAGATCTCAGCCTCCTCAGTAGCTAGGATTATAGGTATGAACCACCAGCATCTGGTTCTACTACTTCTTAACAGTTTACCTGTATCTTTTATTGAGCACATTAGTGTAAATTATAAACATTTGTTTTTATGCCTGACTTCTCTACTGGCCTCATGAGTATCAGGATTACAGTACATGTGGCATAGGAGATTCCAAAAAAGACGGAGAAGCGATTCCAGAAAGAGTAGTTGATGGATTATTCATAAAGCATGAGATCTTTGGAACAGTCACTACCTTTGCGGTCTCTGCATTTTTAAAAATAATCTAGACATTTTATTTTGTCAGTTTCCAAGAATCAAATAACATTGAGTCACTAATCATGCTAAGTAGTCATAGTACTAATGCCTAACTCATAAATGACTTAGTTTTAAAATGTCTTATTCATGGAATAACACCTTTGTAATAGTTAAAAATAGATCTATAGATAGATCCAATCTCCCCTTCCCTAAGGTGTTGGGACAAATTGTTTTCTTCCTTGGAGTCACTTAATGAATTTGGATCCTTCTTGTAGAGGATTTTGCTTAGTCACAAAGAAGCCACATAAGATAAGTGTTTCACTAAATCCTGCATTAGGTAGGCGCCTTCCTTCCTTCCTTCCTTCCTTCCTTCCTTCCTTCCTTCTTTCTTTCTTTCTTTCTTTCTTTCTTTCTTTCTTTCTTTCTTTCTTTCTCTCTCTCTCTCCTTCCTTCCTTCCTTCCTTCCTTCCTTCCTTCCTTCCTTCCTTCCTTCCTTCCTTCCTTCCTTCCTTCCTTCCTTCCTTCCTTCCTTCCTTCCTTCCTTCCTTTCTTTCTTTCTTTGATAAAAGGATGGATTTATTGGGGAAGTAAAAAGTGAACTGAACAGCCAGGGTCACAGCCCAGACTCCAGAGCTGAAACTGTGACCACGAGCGGCCTTCTAGGCCAGGTTATAAAGGCAAACATCACGTAGTCAAACTGCCACACGCAGGTGGCCAATGAGGTTACAATACTTACAGAGCATGCCAGGTCACACAGCAGGTGGCCAGTGGAGTTAGAGTCTGTCTCATAGTAACTGTTTGAACCAACCTATCATTTTAGTTAGAATTGGTGCATGGATTTGGTGGGGCTCACATGATGCAGGTGGATACGCCTACTCATGGGAGGGCACAGGTTTAACCTTGAACGTTCCTTGAGCCTTCTACAACTCAGGTGGTCAAGCAGTTTACACAATCTTATCATAGTGAAGGGGAACTTCCCTGGATTATGACGCACTCCCAACCCTGAGGTCAGGTGCAGGGGAGAGCTTAGTGAAGATGGAGTCAGCTTCTGCTCTCTTTAACTGAGATGAAGTCAATCTGATACCCCTCAATAGCCAATGATGGCGCTGGCCAGATCTGACCTCCATATTACATTCCCTCCTTTTTTTCTTGTACATAAAAATCAAATCATTGATTTATCTTTTGGAGAGCTCAATCTTGTCTGGACTGTAAAGTGACTCTACCCACAGGCTGTTGGGGAGAATAAGGATGACACAAGTGCCAGGCCGATGGAACTGCTGCTCTTAAACTTGCACCTAGAAAGAACCTGGTTATCTGTAAGGCCCACCCCCAGAACAGCCGCAGGTGTTCTCACCTGTTTAAATCTCCATCCAGTTACCTAGGTAACTGGCACACCTGGTGGCCATGGCCTCCTTTCTCTGAGGTCAGACCCTAATCCATCTGGACACTCTAATAAACTTGGACACACATCCCAGCCTGTAAAAGCCAGTGTACTTAAGGAAACCAGGAAAATATTAGGAGATTTCACAAAAGTCAGGCTCCTTTCTTTTTGTATGTGGTAGTGACCTACTGAGGTAGACTATCACAAAAGGCAGAGAACTGCTAGGATAAACTGATAAGCTCTTAGTTTTGCCTGGCAATGCAATGTTCTCTATGATTCTTTTCCTTCCTATGTTCTAGAAAGACAATTACTGAAGGAATAAACTAAATGTGCCAAACTCATCTTTGCCTTTGTGCCTCTGGGAAGCTGGGCCTCTCTTTTTAACTGAAAAGAGATGGCCAACAAAGAAGAAAACAACCTGAGCTTCCTGCTGTTGAAAGAGTGTATCTACTTTTCATTATGTCCATTACTCATCAGCTATCTCCTCCTACCTGGAACCCTAGGGCTGCTACTTCCTCTGTGACCCTGCCTGTTTTGTTTATTCTCTTCTGTATCTCCATATTTCTTTACTATTTCCTTGTACCTATATCTAGACACAGGTCAGTTTCCCTTATCAAAGGAAAAAAATCACAATCACATAGCCAATGATTTCAACCACTTTATTCTTTTCCTTCTTATTAACTTAAAAAAAAAAACCTTTAGTGAATTCCTCATATCTACTTTGTTACGATCTGTGAATCCTTACATTCCGTATAGCAGTTGGCTCTTATCAACTCTTGGTTGTGTAGCATGCAGCAACCTCATCTTAGTCCAGTGTGTCCTGAGCTGTGTCTTTGGAATCTACAATATTTCATACCAGTAACCTCATAAATGCCACCCGCTTGGCTGCCCATCATAACAAACTCCTCCAGCTCTCCTGCCCTTTTCTGGCTGCATTCTGCATGGCCTCTTCATGCTGTTTTCCTTCTTTCATGTTTAGACATCAGAATCCTTTCAGAGTTCCATCCTTGGCCTTCTTTTTGTCTAGTCCGAATGATGATCCTCTTAGAAACTGGATTACCCACTGGTCTCGGTACCCATCACACTCAATAAGAACAAAGCTTAGCTCATGTGCTTTCCAAAGCCTCTTCATCCTCTAGACTATCTTATTCTGCTGCGGTTGTGGTTATTCCACCAAAAGACTTGCGCCTAGGGAATGTCTCCAATTTCCTCTTTCCTTCCCTCTATTCCAAGTAAATATTAGTCAGACCTGACTTTTTAGCCCCTCTCTGATGTGTGCACGCCTCTCTACATTTTTGTTACCACCTTAAGGCATATCATATGCTCTAGTTCTGGATTTACTGTGTTAACTTCTAATGTAGCTCTGCCTCCATCCCACCATCCTCATTAAGCCCCATAAGCTGACAAATACGGGAGCCTCATCATTCTCCTTGGGACTCCTCCAGACCCTCTACAATGGCGCTCAGGCAAGATCTGAGAGGCTTTGCAAAAAACTGGTCAAGAAGCATGTGGGGTTAGAGTTAATATTCACAAGACCAACAGCTGTACTCTCTGGAAGCTTCTCATTTGTTTTGGCTCATCTCAGGGCAAGAAGAAAATATATCCTGTACAAATGACATTTTCTTCTGTTCAATGACATTTAATTGTTATGTGGGTGAGTGTTGGCTGCGTCATTGGCAAAGAATCTTCATGGAAAAATTTCTCCCATAATTTTCTTAAGTCAAGAAAGCAAGAGTTAACTTCAAAAAAGAGTTCAGTTATTCAGATAGGCAATAGAGAAAGAAATGACCTACCTCCCGATACTTGTCTTTGCCTTGATCCCAATACTCATGGAAAATGCATAAATGTATTTTTTTTGCCAGTCCTGGGCCTTGGAATCAGGGCCTGAGCACTGTCCCTGGCTTCTTCCCGCTCAAGGCTAGCACTCTGCCACTTGAGCCACAGCGCTGCTTCTGGCCGTTTTCTGTATATGTGGTGCTGGGGAATCGAACCTAGGGCCTCGTGTATCTGAGGCAGGCACTCTTGCCACTAGGCCATATGCCCAGCCCCATAAATGTATTCTTAATAATAAATTTAGGATTTAGAATGCTTATCAAATTCCCTATGGGCAAAGTTGCAATTGGTAGTTGCTCACAAGTGAAAAAAATATAAGTATAAATACTTAAGTATTTTAAGGAGCCATGAAAAGTTATGTAGACAATTTATTATGAATAGTTAATTTGTATAAATTAGGCTCATAGATTTTACATTTCTTATAATACAAAATATACTTAATAATACGAATGATCTTCACATGTAAGATTCTTCCTTGGTTTCTGTATGACCCCTTGTGTAATAATTTGCTAAGAAAAATGTACTATTACTGAGGAAAAACAATCTTATTCTGAAAACTGTTCAGATATATAAGGCCAAAAAAATAACCTAGTAACAGAAAAAAACAAACAAACAGAGTAGCAGTCACCTTTCATTCACTCAATAAACCAATATAGGCTCTATATGCCTTCTTTTAAGTTTGCTCAGGGGACAAGCAAATCCATAAAAGCAGTCAGACTGCTTATTATCTCGCTGCCAGGAATACACTGTAAACAGTGAAATAGTCTCCGAATTTTGGACTCAGAATTTTATGATTGACATGAAAGGCCAGTGCTTGCAATTTTAGATCCATCCCTAAAATAATCAATAATCAACAGAAATCAGAAGTACATTCATGAAAACACAGGCAATTATGAAGGGATTCCCAGGTAGGTTCAGATATAAAGGTAGAATGTCTGGTAACCCAAGAAAAGCTTAGGGAAAAGACATATTTATAAACAGAATCCTACATAGCTAAAGCAAGATGTACTGGTTTTGGAAGAAAGTGAGGAATTCTAAACAATACAGAATTAATGCAAGCATGTATACACTTAAATAGAAAATTAATTTCAGTGGGAAAATTTGATGGGTTTTAATTCTTCTGAAAGTTTTTTCATTCAGTTTGATTATTTTGTCATGGTTGGTATGCCCTTGAAAAAAAGTCTAAGCAAATTCCTAATTTACTGTAGAAATGACCATTGAAATTTAAATTCCTTTTAAAATTCACAGCAACAGGTAGGCAGTTTTTCTCCTCTGTATCCCTTCCATTTAAATTTCATGTTCTCTATTTACAATTGTCAAGAGTCAGATTATCCTTGATTTCTGCCAAGATGCCAAGTTCACTTGGCTGATGTTGGATTCCAGAAGGCAAAGAAGCTTCTTCCCTGAAGCAATTTCTGATTAAGAAGAAAATGAGATCTCAGGTGTATATTTAGCATCCGGAATTCTTAAATATTCATTTATTCAGTTGTGACTTTAGGGACCCTTCAGGTGGTTCCATTTCTTGTGTGTGTATGGTGGGTAGCACTCATCTTTAAATCATTATGTGAACTTCAAACAATTGTGGTGCCTTTCATGTAGTCAGATCCTATAACTTCATAAGGATATATATATATATATATATATATATATATATATTCATTGTATTCACTGAATAATTATAAGAGTCACAGATGGCCAAGGACTACAGAGAGGATAGGAATTCCAGAGAGGGAGGAGCTGTGTGGAGTTAGCAAGGCACTGCTTCATCCCCTTGACTCTTTATGGGGTGTCACATCCAAGGCTTCAGAGGTGGAAGCAGTTTATGAAAAGTAGTGTTGTCTCCAGATGCTCTCTGTCTCCTCAGATCCAAGCAGACTACATTCTTGATGTCAGTGTATATAAAAGGTCTTTCATGTAGCCCCAGTATTGCTGCCTGCTTTGGAGTGAGGTGCTCCTCAGCCCTTCTGAAAGCTAATAAATGTATCCTCAGGGAATAAGTAAATCTTCATTGTTTTTTGACATTTCTATTCCCTATTAGATTTCCTCAGATTTCTTCCCTCTCTTGGGTCCCCTGCTCCCATAGAATTTGCGTGAAATTCTATCTTTATGGTATTAAGTACTGTTTTTTTTTGTACAAATGCAAATTTCCGCTTAAAAAGTCTGTCATTGGGGAGAGGTGGCTTATGCCTGTAATACTAACTATTCAGGAGGTTGAGATCTGATAATTGTTAGCCTAAGTCAGGAAAGTCCTTGAGATTCTTATCTCCAATTAACTACAAACAAAATAAGTCAGAAGTAGAGCTGTGACCCAGATGGTAGAACACTAACTGGGTACAAAAGCTCAGGGGTATCACCCAGGCCAAGTTGAAACCCTAGCAATATTACAAAAAATATGTGTATTTCCAAAAGACTAGGGGACTAGTGAACACTATGTATGTTTTCTAGTAAAAGAAATAATAAAATTTGAGAGTAACACTTAGACTCTGAATTAGCATCTCTGTCAGAGTGGGGGTGATAGGAGGGAAAAGGGTGTGGTCGCCTTCCTGCCCTTCATAAGAATTAAAGCTAAGATTAAAGTGCATATGAAATACATAACTCTAGGAAGTAGCAGATGGTTGAAGATTACAGAGGTTTCATCATAAAGAAGGTGGAAGAGGATGTAGAGACAAATTTAGAGAATTTCACGTGGGAAAAAAAATGTGAGAAATGAAAGAGTTCCCCAACGAATCTTTTATGGCTGCTGGAGAAGAACAGGTGAGAATGCTGCCTAGGTGTGTTCAGAATCTTTCGTCTTTCTTCTCTGGTGATTGTGCTTTCCTGATTTGCTGATGAGACAGTCTTAGAAAAGAGCTTAATACAGTGATATTTCTTGTGAAATAAGGTGGGTTTTTTTTTCAGTGAAATTAGGAAATGTCTGAGATGGATGTTTGCCTGCAATAGAGAGAGAAATAAAACTCAGAACTGTTGTTGTTTCTTCAGCTATGTCCAAGGAATATACTGTGGTATCATTTCCTGAGCTACAGTAGGATTTGGAGGTCAGGTGATCACTAGATTTGGAGGAGAGATCCATCTCAAAAGGATGGTCCCAAAGCTCATCCTATGGTCATTTCCCAGATCCAGAACACAAGCAACACATACCATTACCAACATGCCCAACTTGGGGATTCTGATTCTGTAAATATTTGATAGATAAGAGCATTTCCTGGTCTGTTTACTACCCCCAAGTTTTTTAATATTTCAGAGAGGGAAATATATTTTTACTAGAACCAAAAGAATACCAGCTAGATAGCTGTATTACCTTAATCCAGTCTTTGTTTGCACACTTAGATGTATCTCATGACCAAAAACATGAGACAGTTGTGATACAGATTGTTCAAGCTTCTTTCCTTTTCTAAAATGCTGCTCTTCTTATTCACTCACAATTCTACTTTATGTTTTTTTAAGTAGTCAAACTGGACATGCACGGAATGCAGAACTATTTCGGCATACTATAATCACATAAATATAGCCTTGACATTCCTGAACATTTTAAACAATAGATGGTACAATAAAAGCTGATGGTTTTCCTATGTTTTGTTCCTATGTGCAATTAATAGCTCCCATTCCCCTTTGCTCTCTATCAGGTTCCTCTCTCTACTTTGTACTTCTTACTAGTTGACATAAAAAATGCTGTGCTTTAATAAGTCTAATAAATAATTACATCAAGGAATGTTGATCTATATTTCAAATATGGAATAATTACCTAAGTTCGAACCTAAATTAGCATAACATAATTATTTTCATTTCTTTCCACTTTTGGGGGATGGGTTCTCCACCTACAAGGATGATTTTTCATTAGCTGTTAATGCTGCATTTAACCCTATTCCAGTTTGTATTCAGTATTGCTTTAAACAGAATTCTGTTCACAATAGAATCCAATATTGTGAAGCTTTACTATAAGGCAAAAGCTTTACTGAAGTTATAAGACCGGGATTTATATTAAGACTGTTCACTTAATGGAAGCAGCAAGCTCATTCAAATCCAGGCTCATAATAAGGGAACGGAAAAATTTTCTGAGCAGTTCAGGTAATAAATCAACTTTAGGTGGTTTTGGATAAATTTCTCTAATTCATTCACTTTAAACATGCTAGTTCACTTGTTCTCTCATAATCATAAAACAAAGAGGGCTACAGTCATTCCAGCCTGCTTCCATTCCCAAATATACTATTTCCCTTACTTCTCTGGATTATTAAACAGTGGGAGCCTCAGCCTTTCTCCTTGGCCTTCAAATTAAGCTCAGAGTATCCTGGCCAATCCTGAGCCTTGAACTCAGGGCCTGAGCACTGTCCCTGGCTTCTTTTTGCTCAAGGCTAGTACTCTGCCACTTGAGCCACAGCACCACTTCTGGCTGTTTTCTGTATGTGGTGCTGGGGAATTGAACCCAGGGCCTCACGTATAGGAGGCAAGCACTCTTGCCACTAGGCCATATCCCCAGCCCCCAACTGAGTTTCTAACATCATATGAAATCAGGATTGAGTACCTTTTAGAAAGTAATAGTGGTACCAAACCCTATAAGGAAGTGGGAGAGACTGCAGTCCTAAAGTTCATTGCAAATCCTACAAAACTAAGAAAGTTGAGCATCCCTGGCCATAACAAAAATGAAAATCAAAACAACAATGAGATTCCACCTGAGCCCAGTAAGAATGGCCATTATCAAGAAAACTGATCACAACAGATGGTAGCCGTGATATGGCCAAAGGGAACCCTACTACACTGTTGGTGGGAGTGCAAACTTGTTCAACTCTGGAAAGCAGTATAGAGGTTCCTCAAAAAGCTAAATATAGAGCTCCTCTATGGCCCAGTAACCCCACTTGTAGGTATTTACACAAAGGATCACAAACAAGACCATACTAACGCTACCAGCGCAACCATGTTCACTTACCATGCTAAATATTAGCATAGCTAAAATATAGAACCAATCCAGATGCCCCTTAGTAGATGAGTGGATCAAGAAATTGTGGTGTGTATATATATATATATATATATATATATATATATATATATATATATATATACATACCATAGAATTCTATGCTTCTATCAAAAAAGAATGACACTGTCCCATTTGGAAAGAAATGGACTTGGAACAAATCATACTGAGTGAAGTGATCCATACCCAAAGAAACATAGATTCTTATTACCTTATTGGTAATAATTAGAATATGTCTAGCATAGTACTAGCATAGGATCACAAGAGCTCAATAACTATGTACATATGATCACATAAGATGATGCTAAGCAAAATGAACTCCAAGTTACAGAAACAGCAGTTTTTCATTATTGTTGTTGTTATTTTTAACTCACTATGTGAAATTATGTTTTTTTTCCTTTGTTATCTTCCCTATGGTTTAGCCCCTGTTGTCACTGTATTTGATTTTGGTACCCTGTGTATTGTATATATGTTTATTTGAATTAGGGAAGAGAAGGGAACATCAAAATGTTGAGACAAAGGACAAAGGGCTAAACCTATGCAACAGCAATACCTACATGGCAATATGTTGTAAACCAACTGTACAACTCAGGAGGAAAAGGGAACCTAGGAGGAGGGGATGTGGGAGAAAAATGAGGGAGGAAGTAACAAGTTTGACAAGAAATGTACTCACTACCTTACTTATGTAACTGTAACCCCTCTGCACATCACCTTGACAATAATTTTTTTTAAAAACACAGAAAACCTCTAACAGAAAAAAAAGAAGAAAGTTGAGGGTTGGGCATGGTAGGGTAGAATTTTGAAAGATATGTTGTATTCATAAACTATTTTGTTGAATGGTAGTCTTTGGTACAACTACTTAAATATAATAATAAAAAGTAACATTATCATTTATATTTATTTTTGAAGAAAATGTGCCTTAGGGAATTAACTTGTCCATGGGAACATAGCTAAGAGTAGAGCAGGAATCTTGGTGATTTTTTTAAGAAGTCATATTACCCAAAATGTTTTTTTAATGTTGGTTTTTTGAGTCTCTGAGTGTTTCGATTCAGTAATTCTGGAATTGTGGAAGATCCTGCAGTTTATAAGATAAATAAAATTATCTGGATGAGTAAGCTAGCTCAAAAACTACTAATCAATACCAAGAGAATGAAAGAATGGCAGGGGCAAGATGGCTCCAGTTCTGGGATGGAAAAGCAATAGTAAAAGTCAAGACCTAAGTAATTAGTTTGAGGCTACTTGTTGAAAACTTGTCAATAAATTCTGATACCATTTTATCAAGAAAAAAATTCTAGAAAGACTCTAGAAAGTAGTAAGATACTCTCCTCTTCCTCCAGCCACTGTATTACTACTTTATATAGTTCAGAATGTTTCCCTTAATCATAACCAACTAAAAGATATCCAACATCTTATTCTATCACTAATTAATAAAAGCATTTACTAGTGTGAAATATAAACCTTAAAATAAGATGTGACAGTCTGAACAGCATTTTTTTTCCTGTTTGGAATAGATTTTTTCCTATTCTTGACCTGGCTTCTAGTCAAACTTATTTCTATTCATACTTAGTTCTTAGTCTCTTATGGTACTTTCCCTCATCTATATCTTTTAGATATAGATGTTATATGGGCAAACTCATTTATAATACACTTTGATTTTCTTTCATAGCACATATAATTTGTAATTATTAATTTACTTGTGAGACAATAGATTTACACTGAACTAAATTAGCAACTGCTATGAATTGGATCTAAAATGTCATTCAAAAGCCCATCCTTCAAAGGATTGGTATACAACTTGTGGTGCTGGAAGAGGCTGGAACCTTTAACAAATGAGTATGAGTATTAGTATGAGATGAGTATTAATTAGTATGTGTACCTTAGGACCTTGGAGCTGTGTCTTTGAAGGGATATTGACCCCTTCCTCTATCCTTCTTTCTTCCTGGCCACCAGGTGGTAAGCAGTTCCTCTGTCATGCTCTTTCACTAGGGTGATGTGCTGCCCACCACAGGCCCCCAAATCAACAGCAGCAAGTGACCCCAGTTAGAAGCTCCTAAAACCATGATTCAAAGTAAACCTTTCCTTGTAAGCTGATTTTGTCAAGTACTTTGCTCCAGCATTAAAAAAAAAATACTAACAAAGTGACCATGTTTGAGGATGTACTTCTCTATTTATGGCATTCTGTACACAGGAGCAGGAGAATATGGTTTTTTAAGCTGATACTTTCAAACCTCTGTGCCAAAAAAGAGATGCTATACTCAGCTTGATTGTGCTGTGCTGAATGAAAATACAGATTGCTTTAAGAAATCATTAGAAATTGTTGAAATACCTTACAGACATGTACAGAAATGGAACACTGAAGCTTGGTGAGATTGCTATGGGAAAGAGAGAAGAGGGGTGAAGGAGAGTGGCCACAAGTTTGTCTGAACCAGGTACATTGTCTCCACAGATGAGACATGTCAAAATGAAAACCTCACTACAATTAACACAAGCTAGGACACAAATAAAACAATAAATGTACACAGAAAATAAAGCAATATTAACCTATAAAAAATTTTAAAGTGTTGGTAAGAGAGTGTAACTGCTTAAAGAACTACCTCTCTAAATGGAATTTAACCTACTCGAAGAAATAGAAGTTGGAAAGCCTTGGAGAAACTTAGAAAAAGTCTTAGAGAGTAAGAAGCAACAAAGTGATGAGGGGGCAATTATCACCTGCAGCCTGAGAATAGATGTAAACACACAGAGCAGTAAGCTGTGAAAATAACTGGAGACCCATTGAAAAAGGGGGACTAACCAGACCATTAGCCAGTGAAACAAGAGCTAATTATAGTGAAACTGAGATAAAATTTTTGAGTATATTTGGTTGTTTCTTTCACACAAATCCTATGACTGAAAAAAAATTGATATTGAGCATATTCCAAACTGTCTTTATATCCCATCTGCACAGACATCAGCGGTATTAGGTTATGGCCAGAGCATCTAAAATTCTAAAGAATGGTCCACCTTTCTCTATGGCAGAGATGAATGATGAAACAGAAAACAAAGGCCTTTTGCATTTGGATACAGTGACATCAATTCTATGAGGTTCTGATGCACTTTATTTATTAATGTGAGAAATAGAGGTAGTGTGTTTGCTAAAGTTAGCTATTTAAAAATACTGGTAAAGGCTGGGAATGTGGCTTATTGGTAAAGTGGTTGCCTAGCATACATGAAGCCCTGGGTTTGATTCCTCAGCAACACATATATAGAAATAGCTGGAAGTGGTGCCCTATGGTTCAAGTAGTAGAGTGCTACCCTTGACCAAAAGGAAGCTCAGAGATAGTGCCCAGGCCCTGAGTTCTAGCCCCAGGATTGGCAAAACAAAAACAAAATACTGGTAGAAGGAGAGATGAAAGGGAGTTTGGGGATTTATTCCAGTGACACATGGAATTTACTATATCCCTAGAGTGTATGATCTTTTCCAGAGCCCATAAAAAAGTGTTAATACTTGTATAATGACATGGCATAGTTTTTCAATTTAAAAGGGAAATAGCAAGCTAGTTACTGGTATCTTAAGTCTGTAATCTTAGCTAACTCAGGAGGCTGTGGATTGAGGATTAGGGTTCAAAACCAGTCTGTGCAGGCAAGTCTGTGAGATTCTTATCTCCAATTAACCACCAAAAAAGCTGGAAATGGAGCTGTGACTCAAGTGGTAGAGTGCAAGCCTTGAGCAAAAAGCTCAGGGACAAAGCTCAGGCCTTGAGTGAAAGCCCCAGGACAAGCACTCACAAAGTAAATGAATGAATGAACAAATAAAGCCACAAAACTTAAATCAAAGTTAATACATGTCAACTTAAGTGCCCACAAAATACCACTGTTAAGCAAACTCCATTAATTATGAATACAATTTAGTAACTGTGTCTTTACCTTTGAAAACTACACAATTGTTGAGCCAATTTGATTTGGGCAGGGGCAAAGACAGAGAAAAGCATTAGGCTGAGGAATTGTGAGCTGCTTGGGAGGCAGAGGTGGGAGGATGGTGATTCAAAGCCAGCCTCAACAAATATTAGTGAGACTTTATCTCGAAAAGCAAGTCATTTTTTTTTTTTTTACATTTGTGAGCATATTTAAAAGGATTGTAGTCTCTGGCCAGCAACAAGCAAAAACATGAGCCTCCATCCAAAAAAAAATTAGGAAAATCAAAAGGGATAGAGACATGGCACAAGTGATAGATTGTCTCCTTACCAAGTATGAAGCCATTCTCCTACTTCACTCCCTTCTACCCTGCTCACACAAAACAAAACCCTGTAATGTGGGAACTACCTATCATATGACATGGGGTAGGTATAATTTCTCCTATTCTAATATCTCAGTAATTTAAATACAGCACACAGTTTAGCATATCATTTAAGTATTATTCCCTTTGTACATTTTAAAGAGGAACCATTTTAAAGAGAAACAATAGAAGCATGATAACCAGGAGCATGAAGAGAGAGCTGGTGAAAGAAAGACTTGATAAAATAGAATAAATGCAACTCATACAATGAGAAATCTGTTCCAACTATAGAGTTTATAGGAAACCTGTGCTTTGAATATATAAATAAAACAGATCAATAGGAAGAAAACAACCCAATTAAAGGAGTTAAAAATCAGTGGAGGCATTTCTGTAAAGAAGAAACACAAAGGATCAGTAAGCACATGAAAAGATATTCAACCTTGTAGGTCATAACAAAAGTGAAATTTAGTCATAATATGATATTACTTTGTTCTCCTACAGATGGCCAAAATTAAAAAGCAGGACAAGAAGTATTGCAAAAATGTGGAAAATTGGAAATCTTTTTTGTAACTACTAGAATGGTAGAATGATTCAGTGCTTTCGAAAACAGCCTGATGGGGGTTCAGGATGTTATTAGCTAAATTATATGGAATGTAAGATCTATCTTGATATAGCTGCTTTTTCTAATGTCTAGAAGAATTTGATTGGATACGAGGAAAAACCAGAAGATAACTGAGCATTGAATATTGAAAGGTGTTGAGACAGCTTTAAAAATAAGGAAGACTACCTCTGCTGTATAAAGTCTAGTTGTCTCAGGGAGAGAAGACTACCTGAAATGATACTTTGATCCCTTTCACATTCAGGAGTCCATGATGATAACTGGACACTAGCACTCAAGACACAAGAGATCACCTAATGCTTCACATATGACAGAATTTCACTCATCTTAGAGCTTCAAATCAGTTTGTATAATGCCCATTTTCTCTTATATATGTGCTGCTGTATGTGTATAAACTTCATCTAGGTCAGAAACATTAACATCACTAACTTATATGACAGTGAAAAATAAATGCCAATATGATGTTTACCTCTAACTCTTAAATTTCATGCAGATCTGTTATACAGTACAATTAAGACTTTTTGCACTGTTTGCAAAAATTATCATAGGTTATAACTATGGATTTGAGTGCCTTAAATTGGCTTATGTCAGCAAAGGCTCTGTTGTAATCTGGGTGCTGTAACAGAAATAACATAAACTGGATAAATAATTAGCATGCATTGTCATAGCTCTTGAGGATGAGAGCCCAAGATCAAGGTGCCATTAGCTTTTGTGTCTGGTGTGGACTTGCCTCTCTTTCACAGATGATGCCCCATTGTTGTCTTTCCACTTGGTGGTCACACTAAGGGAGGTCTCTGGGGCCTCTCTTGTAAAACACAATCCTGAATCCTGACGGCCCCATGCTGATGACCTAATCACTTCCCAGAGGCTTCACTTCCTAAGATCATCACTGTGGAAGACATAAATGGTTAAATCCTAGCAGGTTATAAAAGAGTTTCCAGTATTCAAGAAATAAGACACACCAGAAGCTCTTTTTTTTTTCTTCCTTCTAAAGCAGAAAAACATACGGAAGAATAAAAATATATACATTTCAGGTGGGCATCAGATGAGTAGGGTTGGAATGACTAAAAAGCATTTGATGGAAATAAATTATATGAGCTACTTTTGTTACTCTGAAGATCACATCTGAGATCATATATTAAATAACAGCATGATTCTTGTCATTACTGATTTGTGTGCGCACACACGTGTGCACACACACATGCATGCGTGACAGTACTGAGGCTTGAATTCAGGGCCTGGGCACTGTCCCTGAACTTTTTTGCTCAAGAACAGAGCTCTACTGTTTGAGCCACAGCTCCATTTCCAGATTTTTGATGTTTAATTGGATAACTACCAAATATCAGTATCATGGACTTTCATGCCTAGGCTGGCTTCAAACTGATGCTCAGATCTCAGTCCCCTAAGTAGCTAGGATTACAGGTATGACCACTAGCATCAGGCTTCAGGCTTCAACTTTTTAAAATAGAGTTAATGATCAAGTTGCCAGAAAGACAATAGGACCCTAACCATAGTGATTAATAATTACTTAGGAGAAATGTTTTGTTCTCTTATTTCCAAAATGTTCACAGACCTGAAATCCTATATAGTTTAACATGCATAGCAGTCATTAATTGTTGGTGTTTCTTGTAATCCAGCACATTTGAGAAAGGAGGCCATGGGATGCTCCTTGATGACACTGGTATACCCAGAAGATAACAGTCCCATATGTCCTTTTCTCTGAATCTGTCTGTGTCTTTAGAGAAGACACCTGCAACCAGGGCTTGTCTTCTCACGCTCATCAGCTACAGAGCAGCCTTGTAGACCTCTCTCCATGACATCAGCAACTCATTATTTTCTTGGAAGAGATGTTGGAGAGGTCGTATTGGTAGGTTGCCTAAATCCTTGCTAGCCAAGTGATTAGCAGAAGTGAAACACTCAAACTCAAATCAAATTAAAATCATAAGAGTTTGTTGATGGTCAGATTGCTGAGTCCTGGATCCTTTATACTATACAATTTGGAACCTGATAATCAGCATTTTTTTAAAGTTTAAAATTGATGCTGATGCTCTTGACCTAGGACTCCAGTTTGAGAATCACTGTTCTGTGTTAAACATCGCCATGTTGTTTGATCATGGGTGAAGGAGGTGATGTCTGATCTTACTTTCTGCCCATGAAAACAGAAGAAATGCCTACTTTATGACATACTTTCCCCCTAGAAATTTTGTTCCTTGATGGAACAGTCATGGCCATGTCACTGCCATCTGTGACCACCAGCAAACAAGCCTGATTATTATCCTGAGGCTGAGATAGCCAGAGTAAGAAACTGCTCAAAATTTGTGACCAGGATGTCAGATAATAACTAGCTTGAGGCCTGTGGTTCCAGTTGTGAGGAAAAAATAAGTATTTTTATTTGTTTTAGTCTATTTGGGTTAGAAATATGTGTTCTTAATAGTCAAAAGTACCTTAATAGAGAAATGTCAAGGAATGTGACAGAAAGTCTAACAACAGTAACAGAAAGACTTAAGTAGAAAAAAAAAAGCATCCCAAACTAATGAGTGGAAATATAAGACATAATATGTCAAAGAAAGGAAATCATAAAATGCTAATTTTAAGAGACAAAGTAGTGAGGCCAGGTTTAGAAGCAAGTGAGAAAAACAGTGTTTCTCATGAGACAGAAACAATCCAAACAAAAGTGTAGGCTAAAAAACCCCTCTGGTGAGGAACTCCACATTGAAATTTTACACTCTTACAGTGAATTTGTTTAAATGTATTTTAGCCCTGAGGCAAAAGCTTTGTCTTTTCCATCTACCTTCCCAGACCACCCAATATAACAAATGACTCAACTCTACGTATAACTGTTTAAAGAAAATTGGACTTTCTCCTTTTTAATCTCAGCCAGGGGCTTCTTTAACATCTCTCCAAGGGGCCAATGGCTTAGAGGCTGACTGTCCTAAACCATCCCTAATTATGAAGAGAAACATCAAATTGTCAAACTCACCTAGGTAACTGGGACATAGCCTTGAGGTTAAAAAACAAATTGTCAGAACCAATTTTCAAATTCACTAGGAGTTGCTGTCAGACAAATGAAGTGGCCCTGATGAACTGACTCACATACAGCATGATGGGAGTCAAGCAGTAGATGCCAGCTCCAATTAGATCCAGAACCAGAGGAGCTAGGATATACCGGGCCAGGCACTCCCTTGGAGTAAGCAAGCTAGCTCTCATGGCTACAGTGAAACTGGACAATTATATAAAATTATATAGATCTCAATTACATTGTTCCAAGTATTTGTTTAATGTTCACCAGTGGCCACATGCCTGTTCCTATTTATGTTCACGACCTCAAATATATCCCTCAGTATTTGCCTACGTAAACTTAAGGCAAAAATAAGCAACAAATAACCAAAATAACCAAACTCCTTTCTACCATGAAAAAATAGTTACATTCTAGGGAGAAATAGGGAAAGAAATATCTCAAGAAATGACAGGCTATATACAATGGTTCTGTAAGAAAGATAGAAAAACACCTAGTGGTGTCTTGATTACAGACTTACCTAATGAGATCCAGCTTCCAAGAGCTGGAGGCCATACCAGGTGTGGGCACAAATGCCTGATATTGCAATATTATTTGCTTTCACATGCTGTTTATTTTCTACCTTGATAAAGTTATGATTGAAATTTGTTAGACATTACTGGCATCTAATTTTGGACACTACTAAAGACTTGTGATCTCTACAGCATAGATGTCCTTTACTGCCCTGAAAACTGTCACAAGATACTCAGTGAGACCATAAATGAATGATGATAGTGCAGCAATATAGATAGAGGAATAGGATGAATCTTATTTACCAAAGCCAATTAAATAAAATATTTTAGTTTAAAATTTCTGGGAAAATCATTTAATTAATTGGCTAAAGACTTAAAGAGAGACTTCTCCAAAGAAGAGAGAATGGCCAATAGACACACGAAGAGATGTTCAACATCTCCTGGCCATAAAAGAAATGCAAATCAATGAAACAACATTAAGATTCCACCTCACCCCAATTAGAATGGCCATTATCAAGAAAACTAACAATAACAAATGCTGACAGGGATGTAGCCAAAAGGGAACCCTACTACACTGTTGGCGATAATTTAAACTTGTTCAATCACTCTGGAAAGTAGTACGGCAGTTCCTTAAAAGACTAACCACAGAGCTTCCCTGTAACCCATAAATTCTACTTCTGGGCATCTATTCAGTTGACCACAAACCAGGCTATGCTAAAGCCACCAGCATCACCATGTTCATTACAACATTGTTTACCATAGCCACAATATGGAATCAATTCAGGTGCCCCTCAGTGGATGAATGGATCAAGAAAACGTGGTACATATACACAATGGAATTCTGTGCTTCCATCAGAAAGAATGACATTGTCCCAAACATAAGGAAATAGAAAACAATTATACTAAGCAAAGTAAGTCTCAAACCCAGAGAAACAGGCCTGCATGGTTTTCTTCATTTGTAATAACTAGAATGTGCTTATAAATCTATAAGTAAAGTGAATGGATAGTAAAAGACAAATAATTATACCTGAGAATGATTAAACAGCAATCTAAACATTCACACAGTGAGAACAATGGAGGATATTCTTAGGAGAGGATCTCAGGGATTCAATAGCTCTGTGCCTAAGATCATACAATGATGGTTATGAAAATAAACTCCAAGAAAGAAAGAGGTTTATTATTGAACTATTTGTAGTTTCTTTTTATTCTTGTTTCTTTGGTTTATTCCCTTCTGTTACTGGTTTTGATTTCTGTACCCTTTGTCTTGTATGTAATTTTATCTGATTTGGGGCAGGGAAAGGGAATCACAGAAACAGTGGGACAGAGGGTGAACTAACTCAGTGAAACCCACTGGACACTATATTGGAAATGAACTACATAACATTGGGGAGAGGGAAATCAGAAGGGAAAAAACTGGGAGAGACTGAAGGAGAAGGTGACACTGTTCTAAAGGAAATGTACTGACTGCCTGACTCATGTAACTGTAACTCTTCTGGACATCATCTTACAATAAACTTAAAAAATATTTTTGGGAAAAGTAAACTTTCTATACATGCTTCTCTCACCCCTGCTGAAGACCTAATGTGAAAAACAGCACATAATGAGTTAGCTACATCAAAATGAAAGACATTAATAAATGTATCTTTAGAAATAAAATTAATACCCATGAAAGACACTTGTATTCCTATGTGCATTGTAGCAATATCCAGAGAAGTCCTGAAATGTAAATGACTATTTGTCTAACAGCTGACTAATAGAAAAGAAATGTATATATACCCAATGGAATACTACTCAGCCACAAAAAGAAATGGAATGTTTTCAATGGCAAGAAGTTAATGGAAATAGGATCTTAGAGAAATAAGCCAGGTACAGGAGGACAAGAACTTCACACTCTCATTCATAGAAGGATTTTTAAAATTTGGTTTTGTAGAAGAGCAAAAGGGTGGGGATTAGTTAGCATAGCCTTTAAAGAGAGAAAAGGGAGCAATACAGAAAGTTCATTGATGTACAATCATAACCAGATAGGAGAAAATTTAGTGTGCTTTAATATTTTAGGGTAGTCATAGATAACAGTGAACTGTACATTTCAAAAACTAGAAAACAGGGTTCCATAAAAAATAAATGAGATAGATAACTTTTAATTTATTTAAATATTTTGTAACATGTATGTGTATGGAAATGTGATTTGATGCCCCATTTATAATTATAATTTTATACCAATTAAAAGGAACTCTAATTAATAAAATATAATGAGTATGTTTATATGAATATTCTATCATATTTATAATTAATTATATTTACCTTTGACCAGTGAGACAAGAATTGACAACAACATCTGATTTTCCCTTATTTCCCATAACTTCTTCCTGTTTTTTAAATTCTTCACCAAATATTTTGATAAAAAGTCACATTTTGGGGGGCTGGGAACATTGCCTAGTGGTAGAGTGCTTGAATCACATATATGAAGCCCTGGGTTCCATTCCTCAGAACCACATATATAGAAAAATCCAGAAGTGGCACAGTGACTCAAGTTGTAGAATACTAATCTTGAGCAAAAAGAAGCCAGGGACAATGCTCAGCTCCTGAGTTCAAGCCCATGACTGTCAAAAAAAAAAGAAAAAAAAGAAAAAAAATCACATTTTGAAAAACAATTCTTTGGAACAGAAAATAATGTTTATATTTAAGTACATTTTTCATTTCATTCATTCCCTTAATATGTTTTCTAATATTTTGTATGCCTAAATAAATAATCTAATCTCTGTTCTCTTTAAAAGATTTTATGCATCATATAAAATACTATCACTATTTTATAAAACTGTCCACATAAACATCACTTGATATATTTTTCATGTATAATGTAAATAGTTTCCTAGCCAAGAAATGATTCATTTGCTTGGTTGCATAAAGACAATATAAAAGGTACTTATTGACATCATTTTATATTCAAAAGTCGTAGAATTCAATGCACATCGCCAAAATTTAAGAAGTTGAGGGAAAAGGTGGGGTTGGAAGGAATTGGGGAGAATAATGAAAGGGGTGACATTGATCAAGATGCATTGTGTCTATAAACTGATTTGTTGAATGTCAACTCCTTTGTACAAGTACTGAAAAATAATTTTAAAAGAACTGATCTAACAACTTTGACATGACTGATAATATAAAAAGAAAAATCAAACCAAGGAATTCCAAATTTCAGCCCTCAGCACAACACCCAAATAGAATAGAAGCTCCAGACACTGCTCTGAGAACACATATGGGCAGGTGAATTTACCATGGTAAAGCAGTTCTTCAGGTTGATTCAGGAAGAATGAGTAGGCCTACAAGTAGAGCAGTTCAACAGAAAACTCAGTGAACAAGCACGTAGCAGGTATCTCAGCAGGTAGGTGGTTGACCTTAGAAGTGTCAGAAATATTATTAAGAGTATGAGATTCCTGGCTTTCAAAAAATGGGAAAAAAAATTGGCAGGTGACCAAGATAGAAACAGTCCCCTAATGACAACAGAGGCATGAGATTTGAGTGTAACTAGAATGCCAAACAAGAAACAAGTAGCAGGAACTCTTCAAGGTAAGATCTGTACTGCTTCCCCCAGATACCCTTCATCCAGGATCTCTCCTCCCCCCCGCCCCATCATAGCACACATGGAGGGGAAAACACGCTATTACAGCAGAACTCAGGACATCCTTCTGAAGTACTGATACGTTTATACAGAAATAAAGGTGGGAACACTGTGGCTGTCTGTGACATGGCCTCTGTGGGGATAGGAAGACCATGTTTCCTCTTCTTCTGCACCATAAGAAGTGTGGCTTAGAAATACATCACTCCAGAACTGTCACTCCAAGTTCGTTAGGAAATGCAATGAATATGAAATTGTGCAGCCTTTTCATCCTAGCTTCAGTGCACTGCCTAGGCCAACATGCCAGCCACAATCTTCTAATATCTGATTCCAGAGAACATTTGACTGACATGTGGACTCACAAACAATGAGACCTTCAAGAAGGCTCAACAAGAACCTTCTCTGCTTCTTACATGTACAAATGAGAGAACAAGAGGATACCCAGGTAGCAAAGCAACATGATGAATGGAAATGGGCCTCCATGACCAGGGAAACCCTAAGCAGTTTTTTTGTTTCTTTGTCCATTTTTGATACTATTGTGGAAGATCTCTTTCAAACAAACTTTGTATTCGTTCATTGTTAGAGACTAGCACTCGAATTTCATGGACAAGTATTTAATGCAGTTGAGTAAGGCTGCTTCTAGTCACTCAAGACCACTCCACTTTCTTACATAATCAAATATTCATACACACATGTGCACATATACACATGCATATGCACACACACATACACACACACAACAACAACAACCTAATGATTTCTTCACCCTTTCTGGTCATTTCATACATGTTTACACATCTCAAAACCTTTTCACTCCTTTTCCTTCTTTAACTTCAGCTCTAATCTATGCCAGAGGTCTAATTGTCTATAATTGTTTCCAAATACTCTACACATATATAATATATAGCCTAGTGAGATATTTAAATGTAACCAATCTAGGTAAATAAAATATTATTTAACAGATTGACTTTCAACTCTACCAGTAATAATTATCAACTATGAAATTTATCAAAATCTAAAGAGAAAATGTTTATAATATATAACTTCTAACTTTTGAGATGGACTTTGCAGAATAAAATAATGTGTTGTATAAATAAGATAAGCTTCATTTCTACATACATGTCTGTTAGATAGAAATCAAACTACAAAAACAAAATAAATTTCCACTTTAGTATGGCTGATAATACAGTTCATTCATACATGCTAAGTCAAGGAAGAGCTAAGTTTAGGTCTATATGTTACAGACATGTTTTCCTTTGTTCATATGCAAGGCCTTAAGGAGTAAGAAACTGTTGCTAAGATGACAATTACGAGAAAATGGAAACAAATTGATTAGACTAGCAGGTGAATTTATCTAAGTCCAATAATAGCATTAAGAAAATTAGAATGCTAGTTTTCAAATGGAGCTAATCTTAAAATGGAGAACTGAGATGAATGAACCTTAGTTAATGATTTTGTTCAAAATTTAGGCTCAGCTAATTTTATACTTACTGTGGGACTGTCTTCATTTCTTTAGAGGCAAAAAGAAAAAAATGGCATAACACAATTCAGCCAATCAATACTTTGGATGATGTAACCGACTAATTACTAAGAATAATGTTGACTGTGTTTCCTGGATGCATACACATTAATGAATCATTAAAAAGTTCCTTTAGCTTTCTAGCTTCAGTTGATTTTTTTCTCCTCTAAACATTAAAATGTAGTTATTTTGCAAATAAAATAATTTGCTTCTTTAGAAGGAAAACAAACTTTATAAAATCAGTTGGGATGCTAAAATCTAGTAGCCGGGGCTGGGGATATGGCCTAGTGGCAAGAGAGCTTGCCTCGTATACATGAGGCCCTGGGTTCGATTCCCCAGCACCACATATACAGAAAACAGCCAGAAGTGGCGCTGTGGCTCAAGTGGCAAAGTGCTAGCCTTGAGCGAAAGGAAGCCAGGGACAGTGCTCAGGCCCTGAGTCCAAGGCCCAGGACTGGCCAAAAAAAAAAAAAATAAAAAATAAAATAAAATAAAATAAAATCTAGTAGCCTATTTATGACAACTCATATCTATCAATGTGTTTGAAACATCGGAGATTTAAAAAAGATATTCTGGTACCTTAAAATCTAATTCTAGCTTTAAGTTTTTCACTGTGACTGGCACCTTGAGATAAGTAGATTACTATTGTATGTGATACTTTTTGACTACTAAAGTCTAAGGAACCAGATGTTCTTTTGCTCTTATTCTTGCTTTGATGGTATTTGGATTTGAATTCAGGCCTTCCCATTTGCTAGGCAGATACTGTTCTACAATCAATTCTCTTTTTTTCGTATTGGTTACTTTAGAGATAGTCTCACTCTTGCCTCAACATGTACCTGGATTGAGGTTCTCATATTGTATGTTTTCTACCATAGCTAGAATAATAGGTATGTACTATCATGTCCAGACTCTTCCACTGAAATGCAGGCTGGCTTAGAACCACTACCCTCCCAATCACAGCCTCCCATGTAGTTAGGATGGCAAGTACACACTCCAACTCGGCATCTCAAAACGTTTCTGCCTGGATTGGGCTCTAATTTTTTTGTTCTTAGGCTCCCAAGTATCTAGATTTGCAAGCAGGAGTCATTGCATCTTGCTGCAAAGAATCAGACTTCTAAATGAATCTGTCAGATTTTGTATGTTTGCGCACACACACACACACACACACACACACACACACACACACACCAGATTTTGCATAACGTACTATCCAAAGGAGCAGCCAAATGAAGTGAAACAGACTTCAGAGCTGAATTAGGTTTTCTGAAGAGCCAGAAAAAGAGATATCGGGGCTGGGAATATGACCTAGTGGCAAGAGTGCTCGCCTCATATACATCCCTACGTTCGATTCCTCAGTACCACATATATAGAAAAGACCAGAAATGGCACTGTGGCTCAAGTTGGCAGAGTGCTAGTCTTGAGCAAAAGGAGGCCAGGGACAGTGCTCAGGCCTTGAGTTCAAGTGCCAGGACTGGCAAAAATAAAAGGAGGGAGAGAGAGAGATCATGTAGTATATATCATTGATCACATATAGCAATACTACTCAGAATTAAATTTCCCTCTCTCCTTTCTCTTCTCTTGTATTTACACATTGCACTTCCAAAATATTTTCCCAGGTATCCCTACACATACCTTTTCTGACCACCTTCCTTCATTTTCCTAGTTCTTTATTCTGAGGCTTCCCAAGTACTTTCCACCTTCTAAATCATAGAGTTGCTGAGACAGACATTAGCAGAGACTAATGAAGTAAGACCCTAAGGCTAAATCAGGGCTGACAGGAGCTGAAGAACACATAGACCACAGAGACTATAGCTAGGCACTGGCTCTGTTTACACTGTCATATCCACTTAAATAAACCCCTTACTTTCAATATGCCACAGTTCACTCTTTTCTATAAGGAAGGGAGAGAATTTGTGAAAGTATCCTTGAAGTCCATTCCAGCACAAACCCAATGGATGACTTGAACAAACAAGCATTTATTTGCTCACCATCACACAACCATAACTAAAGGTTTTCTTTTTCAAAAAGATGATAAATACTAACAAATACTAACCAATTATAGGCAAGGACCATTGCTATATTTTACCCTACTCCATCCAATTATTGGGATCCTGACAACTTCTTCTCTTTCTGAGCTATTTTTTTAAAAACTCTTTTGTCTCTGAACAATTTTCTCTGAAGACATCCACCAATGAACAACCCTGTGGTTTGACTAATGACTCCTCATCTTAAGGAAACACTTTTTCCTTGAATGGCTTGATCTGGTCTAATGCCTGAGGGGAGGACTGAAGAGGTCAGGAGGGAATCTCTGCTTTTAAAACCTTTTTGGCCAATTAAAGAAAGTAAGATGTGCAGATAGAGTGGTTTTTAAACTGGGCTAGGTGTCTATTTATAAGTTTAATTCTGCCTGCCTATAGAAGATGTCCTAGCATCTCAAAAAATGCTGCTGATGTTGCTGTCTTTGAATCTGTGCAAAGTGTCAAAAGGCAATACAAAACTAATGAAAGAAAAATGAATAAAAAACTAACTCATATGACATATACTTAATTGTCATTTTTAAGTATCTGATGGCAAATGCTCCAGAGAAGAACCAAAACTGTAAATGACAAAACAACACCCCGCCCAAATGAAAGCTTAGAATACCCATAGTGAAAATTTTGAAGAAAAGTCTGGCAGTTGACATAATAGTCTAGTTATTTTCATTGCACACAGTAGTTTGGGATGATAATTGCAACTGACAGTATTATACTAGCACAATCAAGCTTTCCTTGTTGCAATTAGGAACACATGCATCCCAAAAGGCTAGCATCACTGGCAATCTTAATTTGGAAGACACAACTTAAATATTTGTAGAACATAAATAAATTTAATATGCAAAAAAGCCAAAAATAATTAGCATCACAGTTTCATAGATGTAATATACATAAGTTTTGCTTTTAGAATACAATTCTGAATTTTCAGCTACATAAGAAAATAAAGGTACAACACTAACAAACTTTAAAATTTTATGTCTCCTATCAGATACAGGAACAATAGGTATAACTTTATTTCCTAATATATAAGTGAGATAGAGCGATGACAAATAATTAAACAGATGTAGGACAATAACAGGTATTCCCAAGTAGCAAGTTATACTAATTAAAAGTAGCAAAAATGCCAGAATACTCATTGGCTTCTTTTATATATCAAAGATTTAGATGCATTTTGAGTAGAAGAGAGCAATGGTTGCTCATTTTATGGGTATTAAATTTACTCATCTTTAACTCTGCAAACATTTGCAGAACTTCAGGAAAAAAGTTCAGACACGTGGCTTACATAATTTTGTCACCCATACATGGGGCACTAAATGTATTAGAATCACTTTAAAAGACTTTGACATAAACAGATATTTAAATGAGCTCTGACTCAGTTAATGCTTGTTTTTTTCTAAGTAGTGAAAGGCCTAACAAAGTCTGTAAGTGGGAAAAGAAAAGAAAAATCTCAATCAGTAGTCTTGATAAAATACACAATTTTTCCTTAAACCATATTCTTTCAAATATAACTCAGCAGAATTACTTAAGTAGTCTAGATCATATAAACAGAGAATTGGTTGTTAATTCTGCATCAATGTGTTACATTTTGATCTTAGAAAATTATTTAGGTAATTTGTATGCTACAGCCAACCTAATCATACATGTAGCATTTCAGAAGCTTCATTTTTACTTACTTTTTAAGATTTACATATTTTACCTTATTAGATCTCTGATTTTGTCTCTATTTTTCCTTCATGTTTTAGAACAATTAGGACAAACTTTTATCTACAAAAATCATTTCTCATTAAACACAATTTCTTTTCCTTTAACTTTCAGCTCCAAAACTCTATCCTCTATATCCAAAACTATATACATTCTTTCTTTATTAATTAAATTTTGTTGACAAGGTGTTGTGCAAAACGGTACAGTTACATAATAAGGCAGTGAGTACATTTCTTGTGATATCTTACACCCTTATTTTTCTTTTCCTTCCCTAGATCAGGTAAGCATATATACGATACTCAGTGTACCAAAACAGTAACCATGTAGCATACGCCAAAGTAAATTCACCTAGAACTTTAAATATAACCTCAACAATAGAATCTTTCTATGTCCTTCTCTTAGAGTTATTTTTGCTTATACATAATGTAAGGTTGCTGGCCCAAACCTGTAGAAATACCATTTGAAAAGAAGTTTTTTGTTTCGCAGACCTGGTCTCTACTGTCCCCCACCCCCAACAGTCATATATCAAGGAGACCGTGCCCCTTTGGTTCTGTGTGTTCTAGGCTTGTCTCGCTCAACATTATTTGTTCAAGTTCTGACTATTTCACTGTGAATACCAATATTTTATCATTTCTAATCGCTATGTAGTATTCCATTGTGTATAGGTACCACATTTTTTTGATCCATTCATCTGTAGAGGGGCATCTGGGTTGTTTCCATATTTTGGCTATTGTGAATTGTGCAGTGATAAACATGGATGTGCATGGATGTCTTTATGATATCCTGAGACCTGTTGTTCCGAATAGATGCCTAGGAGTGGTATGGCTGGGTCATAGGGTAGGTCTATGCTGAGCTTTTTGAGGAACCTCCATACTGTTCTACAAAATGGTTGTACTAATTTGTACTCCCACCAACAGTGGAGAAGGGTTCCTCTTTCCCTGCATCCCCTCCAGCATTTGTTGTTGCCTGAGTTCAGAGTATAGGCCATTCTAACTGGAGTGAGGTGGTATCTCAGGGTTGTTTTTATTTGCATTTCTTTTACTGCCAGGGATGTTGAACATTTCTTCATATGTTTCTTTGCCATTTTTATCTCTTCTCCTGTGAAGTCTCTCTTTAGCTCCTTTGCCCATTTAATAATTGGTTTACTGGGTTTGGAGTGGGTTAGTTTTTTTAGTTCTCTGTAGATGATGGATATTAGGCCTTTATCTGTTGCTGTCCTGGTGAAGATCCTTTCCCATATGGTTGGCTGTCTTTCTAGTTTGGTGGCTATGTCTTTAGCTGTGCAGAAACTTTTTATTTTGTAGTAGTCCCATTTGTCGAGACTCTACCCTATCTGTTGTGCCTCTGGGACTATATTCAGGAAGTTCCTACCTGTGCCTATAAGTTCCAGTGTCTCTCCTACTCAGTCCTTCAGTAGTTTCAGGGATTCAGGTCTGATGTTGAGGTCCTTAATCCATTTTGAGTTGATCTTGGTGCATGGTGATAGGCTTGGGTCTACTTTGAGTTTTCTACATGTGGCTGCCCAGTTTTCCCAGCACCAGTAGTTGAAGAGGCTATGTTTATTCCATTGTATGTCTTTAGCTCCTTTGTCGAATATCAGCTGACTTTAAGAATGCGCCTTTATTTCTGGGTCTTCTATTCCATTGGTGTTCAGGTCTGTTTTTATACCAATACCAGACTTTTTTTTGTTATGATGGCTCTATAATAGAGCTTGAAGTCTGGTATTGTGATTCCTCCTGCGCTTCTTCTTTTGCCTACAATTGCTTTGACTATTCTAGGTCTTTTGCTGTTCCATATGAATCTATGGGTTGTTTTCTCTATTTCAGTGAAAAATGTTTCTGGGATCTTGATGGGGATTGCATTGAATTTGTATAACATTTTGGGCAATATGGCCATTTTCACTATATTGATTCTGCCTACCCATGAGCATGGGCGGTCTTTCCATCTCCTTGTGTCCTCTTTGATTTCCCTTTATAGATTTTTATAGTTCTCATTAAGTGGGTCATTCACATCTTTAGGTTAATCCCTAGCTAATTTATTCTTTTTTAGCTATTGTAAATGATATTATTTCCATAATTTCCTTTTCTGCTTGTGCATTGATGGTGTACAGAAAAACTGCTGATTTTTGTGGGTTGATTTTGTATCCTGCTACTTTGCCAAAATGGTTTATTAGGTGTAGGAGTTTGGGGACTGATTTTTTGGGGTCCTTCAGATATAAGATCATGTCATCTGTGAATAGGGATAGTTTGATTTTTTCTTTGCCAATGTGGATCCCTTTGATGTCCTCCTCTTGCCTTATTGCTATGGCTAGGGATTCCAGCACTATGTTGAATAGAAGCAGGGAGAGTGGGCCTCTTTGTCTTGTTCCTGAGTTTAGGGGAAATGGTTTTAGTTTCTCCCCATTTAATATGATGTCAGTAGTTGGTCTGTTGTATATCGCTTTTATTGTTTTAAAGAATGTTCCCTCTGTTCCTGTTCTCTCCACGGCTTTTAACATGTATGGGTGTTGTATTTTGTCAAAGGCTTTTTGGGCATCGGCTGGGGTGATGATGTGGTTCTTGGTCTTAGCTCTGTTGATGTGCTGAATTACGTCTATTGATTTGTGGATGTTGAAACATCCTTGTGTCTGTGGGATGAAGCCTACTTGATCGTGATGTATGATTTTCTTGATCAGTTTCTGGATCCTGTTAGCTAATATTTTGTTGAGGAGCTTTGCATGTGTGTTCATCAGTGGTATTGGTCTGTAATTCTCTATTTTTGTTGGGTCTTTGTCTGGTTTGGGGATGAGTATAATATTAGCTTCATAGAATGAGTTTGGGATTTCTCCCTCTGTTTCTATTTTGTGGAAGAGTTTCAGGAGTATTGGTATTAGCTCCTCACTGAAGGTTTTATAGAATTCATTGGTGAATCCATCCGGGCCTGGGCTTTTCTTTGTTGGGAGGCTCTTGATTACCTCCTGTATCTCACTATAAGTTATTGGTTTAATTGATTCATTTCTTCTTGATTCAGTTTGAGTATTTTATACTTCTCTAAGAATTGATCCATTTCTGTAAAATTTTTGTTCTTTAGTGAGTAAAGGTTCTGGAAATAGTTCCTTATGATTGTTTGAATATCCTGTGTATTTGTTTTAATTTTCCCATGGAGTCCCTGATCTTATGGATATGAGTCTCTTCTCTTCTTTTTTTTGTAAGTCTTGCAAGGGGTCTGTCAATTTTATTTATTTTCTCCAAGAACCAGCTATTAGTTTTATTTATTTGTTGAATAGTCTTTCTATTCACAGTCAGATTTATCTCTTCTTTAATCTTTGTGATCTCTCTCCTTCTAGTCGTTTTAGATTCAATTCCAAAACTGTATACATTCTAATGGTTCTTTTCCTATTTGCTGTTTTTGTCTCTTTCTTTTTTCAGTTTTTATTTTGAAGCAACTTTGACAATATTTTTTAATTTTAATACAATTGTTTCTTCTTCCAATAAAATATTTAGTAGTCTTTTATCTTAACCAAATTCCTGGAAGGAAGTAATCTTAAGTGATTTTTTTAAATAAAATAATAATGTACGTTAAAAATCATGCACACACATATGTTACTTGACCTGTATATTGTTAAAAAGAATACAGTCAAATTTACAACAGAGTGAAACATATTATGGTCTTTTGTTCACATTTAGCCAGGAAATTTTAGATGGCTTTACTTTTAAAGGACTTTATTTTCTAGGTCCCAAATATTTGGAAATTATCTCTTGCTTCTTACACTAGGCTGAAGTAGGGGATTTTTGAATAATCAATTTTTGAAGAGAAAAGTTTTTACATACTAACTTTATTATAGCAGTTTAAGAACCACTGAAGAAGTTCATGCACACAGACACACACAGACACACACACATTTTAAATTAGACTGAAGCACACATAAAAGTTAGCTCAAGGTAGTGAAAAAATGCAATTTAGTGGCTGCAGTACATTGGTGTGTAATTTCCAGGAATTCTTGAACTAGATAACATTTTTCCCAATGGTGCCCTTTTACCCTTCCCTTTGTTAGCAGCTTATGCTGATGCTTACAATAAGAGACAGTCTAACAGGTCTGTTGCTGCCACCCTTGTGGCAGTCAAAGTAGATCTCCCTAACTATAGATGGACCACTCTATAAATACTTTCCCCAGAGTGCTATCGATGAAGGAAATATAGCAACTTTCATTATAAACTTAACACATGTGCACACATACACACAATATCTGAACTAATAGAAGAGAATTCTAAAAGCCAACATGTAAGATCTTCCCACCTAAAATTGAAAGTGAATTTTTTCTAAGAACCAACTCTTCATTTTGTTGATTCTTCCTATGTTTTTTTTTAATTCTACGTCATTTAATTCTGATTTAATTTTAATTATTTGCTTCTGCCTATTGGCTTGGGGTTTGGCTTGCTGTTCTCTTTCAAGGAGCTTAAGGTACTTTGTTAAGCTGTTGAATTGAGATTTCTCCAGTTTGTTGATGTAGGTGCTCAGGGCTATAATTTTTCCGCTGAGTACTGCCTTTGCTGTGTCCCAGAGGAGCTGGTAATTTGGGTGTTCAATTTGGTTTAATTCCATAAACATTTGAAATTCTGTTCTGATTTCCTCCATGATCCATTGGTGGTTCAGCAATATATTTTTGAGTCTCCATTAGTCGTGGGGTTTTCTTTGATGGCCTTTGGCATTGAGCTCTAGTTTTATCCCATGTGGTCTGAGAGAATGCAACGAATTATTTCAATGTTTCTGAATATATGCAGGTTTGCTTTGTGCCATAACATGTGATCTATTTTGCAGAATGTTCCATGTGCTGCTGAGAAGAATGTATATTCTGGTGTTGCTGGATGGAATATTCTGTAGATGTCAGTTATGTCTAGATGGCCTATGCATTTGTTGAGTTCTGAGGTTTCTTTGCTCAGTTTTTGCCATGTTGATCTGTCCAGAGGTGCGAGTGGTGTGTTAAAGTCTCCAACAATCAATGTGTTTGGGTCTATGAGAGTTTTTAGAGTCAGTAAAAACATAGAACCAACTTAGATGCCCCTCAATAGATAAGTGGATCAGGAAAATGTGGTACGTATACACAATGGAATTCTGTGCCTCCATCAGAAGGAATGACACTGCCTCATTCGTAACGAAATGGAAGGACTTGGCAAAAAGGCATATTAAGTGAAGTGACCCAGACCTAAAGAAACATAAACCCTATGGTGTCCCTCAGAGAACAGCTAGGGAATTATTAGGCTAGTCATGGTAGAAGATCGAAATACCCCAATAGCTACAACCATGTGATCACATAAGATGATGCCAAGTGGAATGAACTCCACATTACAGAAATAAGAGTTATACCACTGTTATAATTATGAACGTGCCATGTGAAACTGTACCTTTTGTGTTTTTTGTTTTTTTCTCTTGTCTGTTTGTTTGTTTTGTTTACTTTTGTTTCTCTTGTATTCCCTTCCTGTGGTTGTACCCCCGCTACCATATATCTCATCTGAATACCCTGGATACTGTTTATATGGGTATTAGAACCAGGGAAAGGAAAGGGAATGTCAAAATTGAGAGACAAAGGACAAAAAGGCAAACCAATCCAAAACAATATTTAAAAAAACATTTGATGTAAACCAACCTAGTTGGGGGAAGTGGGAAAGGGAGAGGGGGGATGTGGGAAAAGTGAGGAAGGTGGTAACAAGTTGAACAAGAAAAGTACCCACTGTCTTATATATGAATCTGTAACCCATCTGTACCACACTCTGACAATAAAGAAAAAAGTTTAATTAAAAACAAAACAACAACAACAACAAAAAAGACAGTGAAGGATTGGGGATGTGCCTCCAGTGGTTGAGTAATTGTGAAGCCAAGAGTAAGTCTCTGAGTAAAACCCCAGTATTATGTGGGAGAGAGAGAGACAGACAGACAGAGAGAAACAGAGAGACAGAGACAGTGATGAACAGAAACAGAGACAGAGATAGAGGCAGAGAGATAAAGACACAGAGAGACAGAAAGACACAAAATAGAGACAATCAACATTCTCAAGTTTAGCTTAATTTGATGACTAGAATGTTTAAAGAAAACTACTTGTCCCATGTGGCAGAAAGAATCAGGAGAACTATATAGTCATAGACAAAAACTTATCCAACTTGACTAGAAGAAGTAGTTTTAACCCTTCAAATTTTATTTCCTTTATTTCCATAAGTTGTTCCAGCAGCAGAAATCTTTTTTTTATTCATTTCTTATTGTCAAAGTGATGTACCCAGGGGTTATAGTTTCTTAAGTAAGGCAGTGTGTACATTTCCTATCCAACGTGTTACCTCCTCCCTCATTTTTTCCCCACCTTCCCTCTCCCCATTCAGGGGTAAAACCATGGGAATGAAATACAAAAGAAAAAGGGCATAATTTCACATGGTATGTTGAAAATAACAACAATGATAAACCACTTGTTTCTATAACTGGAGTTCATTTTGCTCAGCATGATCTAATGTGTTCACATGGACATATAGCTACTGGCCAAAAATCTTATGATTGAGATATAAGGGAAAGAAAATTGGAGACCTCCAAAGCTCTATTTTGCCCAGGAAGCTTCTAGGATTTACCTCTAGACTCTTTTCTCATACCCAGACACTTTTTCTTGGGAGGCTCAAAGTACAACTGGGGAGCCTTCCAAAAATGTTGTTTCTTGGAAGTCAGCACTCAAAGAAACATGAACTCTATGGTTTTCTTCATAGGGAATAATTAGTACACATCTAGGATAGTCATAGCAGAAGATCACAATAGCGCCATAGCTTTGCACATATGAACACATAAGATAATGCTAAGCGAAATGAACTCCAAGCTATGGAAATAAGTGGTATATCATTGTTGTAGTTATTTTCAACATGCCATGTGAAACCATACCTTTTTTTCTCTCATATTCCCTTCCTGTTGTTTTACCCCTGCTGTTACTGTAACTGATATTAATACCCCAGATACTGTATTTACGTGTATTGGAACTAGGAAAGAGAAAGGGAATACCAAGATCAAGAGACAAAGGATAAAAAGATAAATGACTCCAAAAGCAATACTTAAAAAACCAATTGGTGGGGCTGGGGATATAGCCTAGTGGCAAGAGTGCCTGCCTCGGATACACGAGGCCCTAGGTTCAATTCCCCAGCACCACATATACAGAAAACGGCCAGAAGCGGCGCTGTGGCTCAAGTGGCAGAGTGCTAGCCTTGAGCGGGAAGAAGCCAGGGACAGTGCTCAGGCCCTGAGTCCAAGGCCCAGGACTGGCCAAAAAAAAAAAAAAACAATTGGTGTAAACCAACTGTAAAACTCATAGGGGTGGGGGGAAGTGGGGCAGGGGAAGATGAGGGGGGAGGGGAATGAGGGAGGAGGTAACAAGTTAGATAAGAAATGTACTCGCCTTACATATGAAACTGTAACACCTCTGTACTTCACTTTGACAATAAATAATAAGAAGAAGACAAAGTTTTCCACTGGAAACACCCTGGGAATGAAGGGTAGACCATAGGAAGCCCCGAAAGCTATGGGACTATCCAATATGTTCATTGGAAGAAAGAGATGGCAGAGATTGGCTCAAAGCATTTGACCTATTCCAATCTTTGGGGGTGAGGAACTTCCTCAGGTCCTATAGTGGGTGCCAATTTCTATTGAAACTTTAGTTCTCTGACCTTGGTGATAATAAGAATAATAAGAACAGAGTTTTTGGATGAAAGAAAAGGCAGGTTTGTTCATTTGCATGCAGGACTTATTGTCCTAAGACTGCACACTCAACTTCAGGAAGAAGGATGGGTTTTTACTAATTATTATATTTATCAAAATGAACACCAGGAAATAGAAACACAAGGTTTTTTGTTAATTTGTTCTTTGTTTTTATTTCTTATCTTGATTATTGCTGTTTTTGTTTTTTGTACCTTTTGAATGTAAGTTTTTCAATTTGATGTGGGCAGGGGGGAGCACAAAAATGGTGGGACTAGGGGTAAACCAATGAAGCAGTGGTAGTCACTAGACAGTATGTTGCACATTTATGATACAACTTGTGGTGGTAATGGGAGGGAAAAACTGGGAGAAAGTGACACTGTTCAAAAATAAATGTATGTACTCATTATCTGACTCATGGAACTGTAACCCTTCTATATATCAACTTTACACTTAAATTTTTTTAAGACTTTTATAAGTAACAAATTTTGGAAAACACTGACCCAACTCCATTTTCCAAGGCACATACATAGAATCAAGCTAGAAGTAGGGAAAAATTATTCTGTTCTTCTAGAGTGGAAGAATATCCATCCACACTTAATATCATTTTGCACGCATTTATAAAGATGCATTCTTAACATTTTTTGGTCAGTTGGAATACAGCAGAAAACTTAACTGTTCAGAAATATATCAAGCATAAATCTTTGCTACATATTAAAATGTGTGTTGACTACACAGTAATATAGGGTTCTGATCTTTATTAATTACCCATAGTTTGTTGTTTCCTTTTTTTGTTTTTTAGTTTTATTTTGGTGGGTCATGGGGCTTGAACTCTGGGCCTGGGCACTGTCCCTGAGCTCTTCAGCTCTCAAGACTAGCACTCTACCACTTGAGCCACAGTGTCACTTCTGGTTTTCTAGTAGTTAATTGGAGATAAGAATCTTATGGACTTTCCTGCCCTGGCTGGCTTTGAACCATGAACCTCCGATCTAAGCCTCCTAAGTAGCTAGGATTACAGGCATGAGCCACCAGCTCCTGGCATGATAATTTGTTTTTAAATAAAACAAAATCATGGTTTTTTAAAAGAGAATTTTAAAACCAGTAAATGTTGTTTCCCTCTGGGTAAAGGGGGAACTTGCCTCTATGGTGAATAATTGTGCATGTTAAATAAGATGATTTCATAACTTTTGAGTACAGATTCCTCTTTTCTTCTAACAGCTTAATTATTTGTTAGTGCTCTCTGAATACTGTGAACAAAAATATTATTTTTTCAATGCAAGCTTTGTAGGATGGTTTTAACTTTACACTGAGATGTACTTAGAGATCTAGGAATAATTTGGAGATTTTTTTTTTTTTTTTTTTTTTTTTTTTGGCCAGTCCTGGGCCTTGGACTCAGGGCCCGAGCACCGTCCCTGGCTTCTTCCCGCTCAAGGCTAGCACTCTGCCACTTGAGCCACAGCGCCGCTTCTGGCCGTTTTCTGTATATGTGGTGCTGGGGAATCGAACCTAGGGCCTCGTGTATCCGAGGCAGGCACTCTTGCCACTAGGCTATATCCCCAGCCCCTGGAGATTATTAATTTCTAATTACTGATGAGCAAAAAAATCTATTATATTTTAGCTTTTCAGGGATTTAGATTCCTGCATTAATAAATCACCAGAGATTAGAGTATCTAAAGCTAAAGTCTATCTGTGGCTGCAAACCCAAATTTCTCCTGACAAGTACACAAACTATTTATTGTTAAGAAACAACAAAAATAGGCAGTGTAATTCAGAGATAGGAACCTACAGTGGACATAGCTGATAAAGGTTGCTGGTTACAACAATCTCCTCTGAATCAACTAAAAGGAGAAGCTAACATCAATTGGGATGAATCCTGGACCACACCAAAGGGTCTTGGGTATTGTTGGTTGGTCCAGCGCTGTGACTTGGATCTCATTTTCCTGCCAACATGGAACCCATTGTATTGATTTCATTGTCATGTTATCATTTTCCATCTACTCCCCATACAATACGCATAGCAGGAACTCTACCCACAGGTAAATTCTGTTCAACTTTAGTTATTACTTTCATTTGTTTCCTATCAGCCTGCATATCAGATTTGAGAATGACTTTGAAATTTGTAACACATTTTGCTTTTCCCTAAGACTAGCTCTCACTTTCTCACTGTAGATATGTGATTCACAGTTCCCATATCTTTCATCTTGCTAATTATCCAATGTTGATTCAATATCAGAAGAGGATCATTGCATTTCATAAATCCAAGTCAGCCAGAATGTGTATATTTCACAGATCTCGTCATGTTGTTAAGTTAAACTTTTTACATACTGTTTTGAAAGAAATTCTCACTGAAAGACTATTTTGTAATATGTGTAAACCCTTGTAAATGCAGTAGATCCACTGTAAATCCTATAAAAATTTTAAAATGTCAATTTTAACTGTGCTGTAAAAAAAATGGTACTAATCATTTATTTGACCAGTAGAAGAAGCTGAGCATTGTGCGTGGAAAGAATCATAGCCCTAACCTCAGAAAGACAGATGTAGAAATTCTATCTCATCATATGCTGTCTACTCACACATCTTCTCTGATCTTCATTTTGCTTACCTACACATTTGGAATTATAGCTTCCACTTCCTTATGTTTCTGTAAAGGTTAACTGAAATGTTTAAAACTCATATTGTTATGTATGGTCCATAGTGTGAAAATAAGATTTGACATACCCTTTCTGTCCTCATCATTCCTTAAGTTTCTGAAATCCAGATCTGACATTTGACAAGTGAAACATCATTTGTAACTTCCATTGCTAATCTTCCATGTAAGTTTATACCACTATTAACATGAAATCAGGTAAAGTCTCCCAAATATTCCACTGTTAGTGTTTATTTTACATCTTGAAATTCAAGAAAGATTTTGATACATACATGACATCAGTGAAAAACAAATGAAAGTAAAGATTTTCTCCAAAGAAAAGAGTCTGTCGTTTTGCCATGAATAGGCAAGCTTAGCTGATACAACATACACAACCCACACCTCGCTTGTAGACCTGGCTTTTCCTGTCCTGCAAACTCATCAATATGAAACTCACAAATGAAATGTGGAAACAATCATTTCCAAAGCATTCTCAGTTTCCTCAGTGTGAAAAACGTCCCTTTTCATGCATTTAAAGCATATCTAGTATGGAACATTTGAAAACAATGACATTTTATTCCAAATAATAACCAATGGGTTATCAGCTGATTGTCCTAGGCACTCTACAAGAGGTCTTGCCAGGTGCCAAGTCTGGGAATGCCTTTCTGGCAGCTTCTCTTTATAGTCAAGCATCTAATCTCTGCCTCTTAAAGATGACCTTAAATTCACTTACAGCTTGTGAATATATCCCCTTCCTATTTTGAAGGAAACTTTCCCAACAGATAGGCATCTTTTTTTTTTCAATGTTAACAAGTAGAAATGTACTACAGGTACTTGTTACTCATTATTAGGAACATGGGCAAGGAATTAGGTAAGGGGGAAAGGTATAAATTGGGGGGAACTATTCTTGGAATGTGTCCTCTATCTGGTAGCTTTGCCAAATAAACTTTTCTTTCCAACTCTTAATGGTGACTTTGGCTGTGCCATGTCCGTGCATAAATAAATGCCTTGCTTATGCATTGTGTTATTCAAGACTACACTCACAACTCTACCATATCCCATGTGGTGGCTTCACTGAGATGATGGGAGCATTTCCACTAACACAAGGTGGAAATCTATGATGTAATAATGTTTTTCCTTAGTTTGTCTGTGCATGTCTGGGGGCTTGAACTTGGAGCCTGGGTGCAATCAGTGAGCTTTTGTGATCAAGGCTAACACTCTGCCAGTTGAGCCACAGCTCCACTTTTACCTGTTTTGCGTGGTAAATTGGAGTTACGAATCTCACAGGCTACCCTGCCCCACCTGACTTCAAACTGTATTCTTTAGATTTCAGCCTCTTGAGTAGCTAGGATTACAGGCACGAGCCATTGGCACCTACCTGTAATATGGTATTTAAAGAATATGAAGAAATCTCCCAAAGCTTTCCAAATCATTGGCCATTTGTGCTTTTGAAGTGGTGTCAAGTGGGAGAAAAAAAGCCAATGAGGGTTCCAACATGATTGTCCTTGTCAGGAAGTTGCTTATTAACATACATGTGCCTTTGGTTCCAGCATGGTACGGATGGGCTGCCATTATCCCTGCAGAAACCTTCTTTCACTGATGTCATTTCATACAGCACATTTCATGTACATGGTCTTCCTGAGGAATATAGATGGCTAGACAATTTTACAGTAAGATACTCTGCTAGGGTTATCTATTGATAGCGGGTAAGGCTGCCAGTTACCTATGGCTTCATCCCTAAAGTAATTGTAGACTTATATCTCCAGTAAATTAGTAAAGTCTCTGGGAATAAATGTGTGAACACCAGTCATCAGAATCTACTAAGAATATTGAGGAGAAATATGCTTGAGCACTTTCTTTAGAAGAAAGAAACGTCCTGCAGATAACAGGAGAGAATGAACAATTGAATGGCCTGCCGTAGCTGCTATTGGAAACCAATCAAAAGGACAGAGACTCCATAAAAGGTCAAAGAAGGTCAATTAGAATGGTAATTTTGCCCATGTTTCTCCTAATATTGGGTCCAGTTGAGTACTGGGATTGACAGATATTGTCACAGGAAAGACAAGAGAGAAGCAGGCTTTGTGTCATCTTTTCTAGTATGTTTTCTCTTTGGCCTACCAGCTCCATTTCTTTTTTTTTTTTTTTTTTTTTGGCCAGTCCTGGGCCTTGGACTCAGGGCCTGAGCACTGTCCCTGGCTTGTTCCCGCTCAAGGCTAGCACTCTGCCACTTGAGCCACAGCGCCGCTTCTGGCCGTTTTCTGTATATGTGGTGCTGGGGAATCGAACCTAGGGCCTCGTGTATCCGAGGCAGGCACTCTTGCCACTAGGCTATATCCCCAGCCCACCAGCTCCATTTCTGACTGACATTTCTGACTTCTGTAAACTTAAATTGTTAGTAAAGGGTCAGGGAAGAGAATTGTGGCCCATCCAAGAAAATCAACATTCAGATATCCTAGTAAACTGTTCTACAGTTTTATTGCTGGGTCATTATTACATCCACACCTAGATCACAAGAGGCTCTCATCTTCGTGTGTGTGTGTGTGTGTGTGTGTGTGTGTGTGTGTAAGTGTGTATGTAGTTACATTCTTCATATCTCTATAACTAATTGCCATTCTTCTCAGCATAAATCATGTTTTATCTGGCTTCTACCTGCTCTGGTTAAACTTGTTTAGAAAGTTAAGAAAGCAGCTCATTCAAGAGACCCACACACATTGATTAAGCAAGATAATCTATGTCTCACATTTTAACACGTTCCCCTTACTTCGCAGAGAATTCTGCAGAAAGTAATAAGAACCTTATCTTATTTGTTACAGCTATAGGACTCTAAAATTATATAAAGTGGATACTCTTGATCCAATTTTAAGCTTCTATAAAACTTAATAGGAAATAAGAAATTGTGTGTCTGTGTATGTGCAACTATCACTTTTATTTAAAACAATTTCAGGTTGTGATTTAATTTAATATTAAGCACACCAGGTTTTGAAGGGGTTAGGTTTGATTCATATTTGTATTCAGCATTTTAATCCTTAGTTCCTTTGTTGACTAGAGAAAACTTTTGCTGCTGTTAGAATTCAATAAGATGAAGTCATTAATAAACAATAGATATTATTCTTACATTTTATTGGATAGTTTTACGGAATTTTGAGTCAATTTTCTAAAACTAGTCTTCCCAGGCAAATTAGAAAGGGCTAGATCTTTGAACTTTCAGTCTGTTGAAATGGTAGTTCATCCCAAGGAAAACTGATATGTTAGATACATATTTTAAGCCCATGACAAGTTACCACAGATAGAGACAGGGACTTTGGTAGAATCCAGAGAACGTGAAGGGGAACAGAGAAGAGAAAAGCAGGGCACACAAAGACATCAAAATTAGATGTTTCAGAAATTATGAGCATGGCAAACAAACAATCAGTCCCTCTAGAATGCTAAGGCATAGGGAAAGGAGGAAGAAAAGTAAAAGTTAACACTGAGTGAGGTGACAATAGGTTATTTGATAAATTGATTTTCCATGAATTGGCCTTGTATCAATTAGTCCTGTGGTGAGTTAGCCTGTTTTTCTATGCGGCCCATTTTAGTGACAGGTAGGTCAGAATTAACATATTTGTGTTATTATATACAAATACATGTTGGAGCAAGCTTGGATGATGCAAGTCTGTAATCCCAGCTAAGCAGGAGGTGTAAGTAAAAAAATGGTGTTCAATCCAAGGCCAGCCAGGGACAAAAAGCTTAAGATTCTATCTGAAAAATAATTGAAGCAACACAGGACTGGGGATTGACTCAAATAATAGAGTTCTTGCCAAACAAGTGTAAGGTCTCACAGGAACACACACACACACACACACACACACACACACACACACATTGTTATATATTATATATACATATTACATATTTTTGTAAAAACTTTTGTGTATATATGCATATACACATACCCAATAATTCATTGGAAATCAATTTTATGTTAATGGACAGCACCTTGGTAACACAAAAGTAAATTTTTCACTTCACTAAAATTTTCTTGTGCCTGAATGCTTTGAACTATTCCTAAAAAATTATAATTGATATTAAATTTTAATTTGCAACAAGCCCCTCACAAATCTAGACATAAGGCTATGCAATGAATGCAAAGCACCCTGGGTCACCTCGTTTCCTATGTCACAGCTATTATTTCTCAGATTAAATTTGTTATCTTACTTTGTAGTTATCTCTCCTTCCTGGACCTACATTCCTTTTTGAGTCCTTCACCCTTTAGATTGAAATGAACTGTACCATGTAACTAAATAATTTTCCCAATGGAGGAGCCACTAGACCTACCCAGGTGCATGATGTTGTTGGTCTCAATCAGAAAAACAATTATCTACTCACTCAAAGATATGTGGAATTTCCTGAGTCCCACAGAGATTTAAACCAAGCAAATTGAGCACAGCACACAAAATCAGCATTTAGAGAAAGTGTTCTGGCACTAGATTGCCCTTTCAAATGGACATATCAAAGCCTAAGCATGTTCTTCCTCTTCTGTCACTTTGCTCCCTCAGGCAGAAAGACACCTGAGGTTGCCTTTGTCTGTGTATTGATAAAACTTCAAATAAATGACACTGGGAACCAGCTGTGAAAAGCTTTTGAATTTTTTTTCCCCAAAAGTTTTACTTCGACATTAACTTGCTCTGAAAAATCAATCCCAGTTCCTGACGAGTTGTGATTTGGTCATAGAGTATTCCGTTTTATTGTCATTCCTGGTACTGAAGCAGAGTGAATGACACAGTGAGATGGTACAATGGGTTAAAAGGTTAATGGCCAGGTTGGCCACTGACTCAGTACTTGGAAAGATAGACATGGGGCTCTGAAGAACTTTGACCTCACCAGCATGTGGTAGAAACAATCTGTTCATTCATGTTTCTCCATAAAATATTTTGGTTTTTCTCCTAAAAAATACTTTCTTTTATACAGATCTTTGCTAAATCTGAGATATACCTGATAAAAGAAACACTTGTTAAGGTTAACAATGGGAAAACCTCAACATCTGAATCAGATCTTTGGTGAGATGTCCTAAGAGGTTGAAACCAAAGATGAAGTCAATGAATACTTATGATGGTAATGAAAATCCAAGGGTCAAGAGGCAACAGGAGTTACAGGGAGAAACAAGCTGAAAGCTAACACATCTGTGAGCCCCACCCTGGCTGTGGGAGCAGAGGATTCTTCCTGGGGTGTGGATTAGACATACTGGACATCTCAACCCAGCAATGATACTAAAAAATTGCAAGACTTGGATCAGATCCATGTTTCCATGGTTTCAAAGAATGAGTCCATGGACACAGAGGGGTAATTAAAGCTGCAAAGGTTTATTAAAGAAAAAGATAAGCAGAGTTTCTGTCAGAGCAGAGGAGTCTTAAGAGGGAGAACTGCCTGGAGTGTGTTATATAGCAGTTAATGAGGCATCTCTGGTAGAGAGATAATACAACTCTCAAGATCATTGGACAGCCTGTGGGCCATATTAGTCCCCAGACCCAATCAGAGGCTCATACAGCCTACATGAACTCCCCATGTAGTACTTTAGCCCCTCTGGTTAGGTGCTCAAAGCAGAGGATACCTCTGGGTCCAATCAGCCCATTGCTATGTGCAGTTCTTAGAGGGGCAATGAACTGTGACATGATACCCAAGAGCTCCTGAATGTGCAAGTGCTGAAGTCCAGGGTGATGTGATCTAGGTCCCTCATGAAGACTGCTCAAGGCCATGCAGGAGGCTGCAACTCCGATAGAAGGGGGCCTTTGCTCTGATTGCCTAAATAGGCTCCTTTTCTGTTTTAAATATTGTCATTACTTACATGATTTAACCACAAAATATAAATCTATTAATAAATTTCTCAAATAGCTGTTACTTTAAGTGTACAAAAAAAGTCCTTACTCAGATAACTTGGTGCTTGTGAATGTCCCTTGTCCTGAGATTTTTATGAGAATCATTTGTACTTAGTATACTTTTTTGACATCTACTTTAGGATAACTTGGTATATAGCCTGGTAGTGTTGCATTTTTAGTCATTTAAGTGCTGATTGGTGCTGGCAGGATTATTTGGTTAGACTAACTGATCAACTAACTTGTTGTGGGTGACTTTTGGGTAGTCTCATGGTGGAAACAGAAAGCTCCTGTTTATATTTTTAATTAAATGCAGGCTTGTGTCCTTTGCATGAACCTGAGAAAGTATCATGTAGCAGGAAGTTTCAGCAGAGCAGCTCACTGGCTGCTTTTGTGCAGATCTACTTTGAAAACAAGAAAAAAAGAATCAATACAAAGCACAAACTAGGCTCTGACTATGCAAAGTATTTTAAGCCCCTGTGTGATACTTTCTTCTTCCCATGGTTTTAGACTAACTTAAGGAGAAACTGGATATGCCATTATTGAAACAAAGAAATAGCAACGCATGTAAATCTCATTAATTTGCCACTCTATTCATTGATGAACTGCATGAAGAGAGGTGAGTTCAATACCTGGAAACATAAAAAGACAAAGTATGTCATTGACCCTACAGAGTATGCTATCTTGGGATGGGAAGTAAGGGGCAAAAACTGTACTTAAAGAAGAAGACTGACAAATAGAAACAATGCTTATGTTATCTCACACTTCAGAGATGTGAGCAATCACTTGATCTTCTGTGATCAGAGAAACAGCCATTTGATGAAAATTGTTGCATCCTTCATCTGGCACCAATTTGATTCTTTAAGAAAAAAGTGCTTTTTCAGCTAAGCCCCTCAGAGTATATTCACCTACATTCTGCCAATTACTTTTTTTTTTTTAGTCAGTCCTGGGGCTGGAACTTAGGACCTGGGCTCTGTCCCTGAGCCTCTCTGCGCTCAGGGATAACACTCAACCATTTGAACCACAGTACCACTTCTGGCTTTTTCTGAGTAATTTATTGGAGATAAGAGTCTCATAAAGATTGGAGATAAGAGTCTCCTGCCTGGGCTAGCTGTGATCCTCATATCTCAGCCTTCTGAGGTAGGATTACAGACATGAGCCACTGGTGCCAGGGTTTCTGCTCCTTTTTGCTTTTTAATAAATCTTTTCCTTCCAAGGAAAGTAATACCAAACACTAGGGAGGTTTTTCTCCTTAAATCCACCTCGTTATTTCTAGTCATCCTGTTTAGTGGTTACACAAAATTTTGGAAAATCATTGCTTAGACCATTTGCATGACCACCCAGTTGAGTTTTATCCTGGATGGGTCTTTGGATCTTTTCCTGAGCATTTTTGCTAAGGCTACTGCTGTACCACTTGAGCCATAGCTCCACTTCTGGCTTTCTTCTGGAAGTAGATTGGAGGAAAGAAAGAATCTCACAGACTTTCTTGCTGGGGCTGGCTTGAACTGTAATCCTCACATCTCAGCCTCCTAAGTAACTAGGATTGCAGGCATGAGCCACTGGTGCCTTGCTATATAAACTATTTTTTTAAACCAATGTGAGCCCAATATACTGTCACATGCCTACAATTCTAGTACTTGAGAGCCTGAAAGAGGAAGATCGCTGCTGGAGGCCTGCATAGAATATATTGAGAGATGCTATTTCAAAAATACATAAATAAAATAATGTGACAAGAATATTACCTCTACATGAGCAACCAGGAACATGTACCCAAGGAAATTATTTGAGTTATAAAAGGTGAATAACTAAATAGAAACAAAGAAAGTGGAGTTTCCAGATGAGGGGGAATTCAAAACAAAAAGTAGGTATTACCTTTGTGGAGAGAGGCAAGAGGAGCTTTTCCAGAAATTTTCCTAATCTGAAATCCTCTGAGTACTGAAAACTACTCCAACTTGTTTTGGGGTTGTTGTAGAATTTTCCTCCAACCAGATTTCTGGTTTTAAGGACATAGGCCATGCATAAGTTGTCCTTGAATTCATTGTAGAATTGTACCTATGTTGTATTTCTGGTAGCTCAAATACTGGCCCCAAAAGATGGCCTCATCCAAATACCAGAACTGATGACTATGCTACCTTCCATAATAAAAGAGACCTTTCAGGTATGTTTAAGTTAAGGACCTCAGTGAAAGGCATAGAAATCTGCCCATTAAGTAATTAAATTAAAGTAAATTAAGAGAATGTGAGTTTTTAAATCATAACTTTAGACCTTGGGGGTTTCTTTTGTTTCCATTCCTTCCCTAATTAAAATTATAATTACTCTCTTCTATCAAGAGGTGCTAAACATTGGTAAGAAAAAAACATCAGGGTTGAAGGCATGGCTCTGGTGGCAGAGTGCCAGCCAATGAGCAAGCATCCAGTTATTGAGTTTGAGTCCTAGTCTCAGACAAAAAGAAAAAAATATATCATGGCACCTGAAATGATTATAAAAAGGTTCATTCCAAAGTGTCTACACCTAGTCAATAAACACCAGTTTTGTGGATCAAATGAAACATATGAAGCTATAAATTCAGAATTTTATATACCTGGTAAGAATATGACATGAAACAGAGAAAGACTGTCTTTTCCGAGACTGAGAACTCGCTGATCAATTTTTTCACAGTTGTGGTGTGTATTAAAGCCACTCAAGTTCGTGCGACAGAGAACCCTTCTGAAATACTGGCTGTGTGGTTAAAGAATTGCTTATCATACCTTCAAATCCTTCTTTCTCATTGAATATGTGATGTCCATTGCCCTTCCTCAGCATGTGGAGCAAATGTGCGACAACTCTGTATTTTTCCCTGCTGAGCAACTTATTGGTGTGATTGTAGATGAAGGAGAAGCAGAGTAGTCAGAGTTTTCACCAATGGTTCAGATCCTGGATAGAGTTAAAAGTAAGACACCCTCTGGTCACACAGAACAAAGCAAGGAATATCTAGTGTTGACCATAAACAGTATGTGTACTCCGAACATGTTCTACTAAAGACAAACAATACCTAACTAGTGATAAATAAAGGACTAGTAGAGAACTGGCAGCTTTGGCCCTATCAGTACTCTTTCTGAACTCTTGGAAAACAGGTGACCACTTGTCACAGAGGTCATAGCCAACCCAGCATTCATTTGTAAATCAGGTTAAACAATTACAAATTACAAATAATTATTAAATGAAAACTTCGAAACCTGAAAATATAGCTGAGCTGACTTTATTGGACGACAATCACACACTATCAACACATACACACACACACACACACAAATACACTCATACCATGCATACACATTCATTAAATAACAACTCATTTCTTTAAATTAAACAAGACAAAATTCTTTTTTATTTCTTTTTTTTATTTTTCTTATTTATTTATTGTCAAAGTGATGTACAGAGAAGTTACTGTTTCATACTTTAGGCATTGGGTACATTTCTTGTACTGTTTGTTACCTCCTCCCCCATTCCTCCCTCCCCCTTCCCCCTTGCCCTCTCCCCCCATGAGTTGTTCAGTTGGTTTACACCAAACAGTTTTGCAAGTATTGCTTTTGTAGTCATTAGCAAGACAGAATTCTTGCTACTGCTTCTGGAATTGTTCCATATCACAAAGAGACTAAAATTTATAATTATATCTCATTGAAATAAACTATCAAAGAATTTAATCCTTTTCAAATAGAAACTGTTGTCTTGGAATTACACATTTAGAGAGAAGTGGCTTCTTTCACCAAATAACTTTATGAATGTTTTGAAATGTCAGATTTAATAATTTATCTCCTGGAAACAGTGTGCTTTGAAGCGGAGACCATGCTAACAATGTTAATGACATGGAAAATTATGTTGCCATGACACAAAAGCCTCCCCTGGCATCTCAGGTTTCAGCTTCGTGAACTTTATGTCTTCATCAGGACCTGGGGCAAAGGGACCTGTGTTGGAATTGTTTGATCTTTCTAAATATAACAGTATGCTATGTGGGTCTCAGCACCATGATAACCTTTTAGGTTTCAAAAATATTTTTAATCTGATAAATATCTTAATTTTGAGGAATTTGTAAGCAATTTTAGTAATTCACACAGTTGTATGTTTAGGAAGGATCCATGTTTTCCTTTTCTACTAAGAAGAGAAGTAAGAAGTTTTGAAAGTGTGTGTGTGTGTGTGTGTGTGTGTGTGTACATGTATGTCTGTGGGAGAGAGAGAGAGATACTTCATTGTAGATAATTGATGTGTAACCAAAAAGAAGCTTGTCTAATTTCCTATATTATCATGATCCAGAAAACCGTATTCACATCACTGTTAGCTAAAATGAATGGGGGAGTAATTTTGTAGGCAAGTCAGAAGAGTCAGAATGTCCTTTCTCAGCTGGAATCAGAACTGAAATAAAAACAAAGATACTCTTAAATAAGCCAGTAGAAAACTAGAGGTTGTTTTATTCTTTAACTTTCCTTCTTAAGAATTCTTCAATCTCTTTCTCTCTCTCTCTCTCTCTGTCTCCCTCTCTCTTTCCCTCAGTAGTAGTAGTAATAGTTTGCTTTCATGAATAGTAGAAAGATAGTATATTTGATATCTGAACATGTTTTCAACTAGAATGTGACCAACATTAGTCCACCAGTTCAGCTCCAGTTTCTTGCAGCTGATGAAAAAAATCACCAAGTCTTTCTCATGAGAGGTACAAAATGCCAGTCAAAAGACCAAACTGAACCAATTTAGGAGAACTTCATTCTTCTTCATCTTCTTTTTTAATTTAATTTTATTTTTTGCCAGTTGTTGGGTTTGGACTCAGATCCTGAGCACTGCTCCTGGCTTTCTTTTTGCTCAAAGCTAGCACTCTACCACTTGAGCCACAGTGCCACTTCTGGCTTTTTCTGTTTTTATGGTACTGAGGAATCAAACCCAGGGCTTCTGCTAAACCATATTCCCAGCCCTCTTCCTTTTTAAAAAAATTAAATTCATTTATTTATTGTCAGAATGATATACAGAGGGTTACAGTTTCATACGTAAGACAGTGAGTACATTTCTTATTAAACTTGTTACCTCCTCCCTCATTTTTCTCCCACCTTTCCCCATCCCAACTCCATCCCCCCCAAGTTGTACACTTGGTTTACAGCATATAGTTTTGTAAGTATTGCTGTTGCATTGGTTTGCCTTTACCCTTTGTCTTTCCATTTTGATATTCCCTTCCCTACTTCCCTACTTCCCTATATGTGTGTGTGTACATATATATGTATTCCAAGGGTACCAAAATCAGTTACAGTGACATCAGGGATAAAACCACAGGGAAGAAAGACAAAGGAAAATGGCATAAGTTCACATGGTACATTGAACATAACAACAACAATGATAAACCACTATCAGTGAACTAAAGTCTATACTTTATAGCTTTTAAAAAGTGACAAAGAAGAGCATTACAAGATGGGAGAACAATTGATTAAAAACATTATTTTTACTGCTATGACTCAGTGTTACAGATGTTCAGTCTTATTGATTGTTGTTCTCTCAGTATATCATATATGACTTCTGGATGTTAGTTATACACTATTATATGTAATATGCTATTTTATATAGTTATGTAACATTAATAGTCTATGTCACATATAAATTATATACTTATAAAGTAATATTACTGATTCTTTACTGAGATTTAATTTTTATAAAATTTTTATATTAATTTATTCCCCTGTAACATTTGCAGTATGTCAAAAACTTATTAAGAATGTGGCTGAGGGTGTGGCTCAATTGGTAGCATTCCTGCCAAGCAATTGCCCTGAGTTCAAACCCCAGTACTGCCAAAAAAGCAAAAGAACATATAATCTCTTAGGTATCTAAAGCTAGCAATAGAAAATATCATGTTTATTTTGCATAAATAGAATACCAATATCAAGGAACACTCAGCTGTATTGCTCATGACAGGTCAATAGCACTAGGTTAGTACCAAAGCTTGGTATTAGGTATGAGGAGTCAAAAAGATGGGGATCTTTGTCAGCATCATCTCCTACAGAAGTTACAGTTTTATAGATGGAGAAAGGAACACATTAATAGACATAATTTTACTAAAGTCTAGGCGAAGCATATAAAACCTCCCCGCTCCTTATTTTTAAGTGCTAATGGATGTAAGTCACTCTTCTTCACTTTAAACCATTTTTGAAGCTTTGCCTGGCCAAAACTCATATCAGACTCTAAACATTTGATGACTTACTGAACAGATAAAATACGTATGGGCTTAGATATTTGGGGGGTCAATAATAAAGACAAGTGAATTTGGGGAAAGATTCTTCATGTTGAACAGACAAAACAAAACCTGCTTATGCATTTCAAAATAAGAGATCCCTTGGGAGAAAGATACCCTAGTGCTTCATGATTTAAGGATGTTAATTACCTCCACTTTCAAACATTGGAAGAACTGGGATAAAATAGGTGTATCAGTGAATCAGTGCTCTATTCTTAATGTTGTCAAAACCGTGCTACCTCAGATAAGACAAGTTCTGTATCAGAGTTACAATTCTGACATCTTGTCAAAGACAAAAGATACCTCTACCTCCTTACAGAGTTGTGGGGTACAACTAAGATTATGGAAAGGGAGAAAAAAATAAACAGAAAATGTTTTCTATATACAGGATACAACACACACACACACACACACACACACACACACGAGGAAAATGCTATCTAAATATCTGTGGAATATCAGAAGTCACAAGGAACTTCCTGCTGAGAGGGGAGGCACTGCAGAGAGACTAGCAGAAGTAACTGAGTACATCATCTGATAGAATGGCTGCTTTGTCTCTCCTTCTTACCACAACCTCTCAGCATCATCCTGTAAGTCATCCCTCTCCATCATGCTAGGAATTTTCCAGTCTGAGTTTCGTGTTCTGACTAAACATTCCCGGGTGACGTCACCTCAGTCAAAGGAGTTTTGTTTTCCTGCAGTGACCCTAGCCCCAACCTGCTCACCATCTGGATGCTTTGCCTAACTTGTCAACCCAGAAGTGTCATCATTCATGCTTTACTAGTCTTCCGAGAAGGTCATAGAAAATCTCTGAACTAGCTGTGCACTCAGAATGGACACTCATATCCAGTGGAGCAGATGGTGCGCTATTACTCAACACTCATGCTCTGGTTTTGTGTGGCCTCTACCTGCCTGGAGTTCTCACATTATGAGACAGATCAGTATGAAATTCAGCTTCTTCATCCTCATCCAGCCAGAGATTCATTGATAAGTGCAAAGTTGCCTTTGCTGATTACAGAAGAGAAAGGGTTTTTTGTGAACTTGTGAAGATTGCTCCTCAATCTTCAAATTACTTAAGTCTTTTGAAATGCAGATTCCGAGTTAGGCAATCTGGAATGACACCTGAGATTCTTCATACCCACTGATTTCTTAAGAAAAGATGATACTGTTTGTCTCCTGCATTTTGAGCTGCAAGCATGTTGTTTCAGATTTTGCAAACAAACAAGAAAGCATATTCCTCTATGAAAATCTTCCATCTACTAACTCTACTAGTTACTTTAGGGCCTTTATACTAGAATAGTCTTCAGGCAAGATGTTTGCTGGAGCAACAAAGCCTTTTGGGTCTGTTAGGAAAAGGGATGCCTTTTCTGTTGCCATGGGCTAACCTGGCTTCCTCAATCTTATCACTGTAGGTTTGGGTCCAAGTGAGACTGGTCTATCTCTGAGCCAGCATTTCATCTTAAACAGGTCAGCCATGTGGACTCTCGGACTATACCTTCAACTATTGACACATCTATATGCACTTTATATGCTCTTTTCAGCAATGAAATGTTACCAAGAGGGTGATAAGATCAAGCCCTTTGCCATTTAGAGGGTCTGCCTGGAGTGCCACTAGAATGAGCTAATCTCGGAATTGTTATTGACAACTCTGGTTATGCAGCATTCTAAAGAGAGGGACCTGCCTACTCTAATGGGAAGGAAGGCATTGACAAAATACTTGCAGCCTGACATCAAAAGACAATTCACAACCAACTGCAAGAAGGTGGCAGACACGGGGAAATGAGGTTGGCACACTGAAAGTGACAATGTAAGTTGTTGATTTATTTTTTCCTTTTTCAAACAAAGTCTGCACAAGCTTGCTATTAGTTTAAAAGCAAGAGTTACAATCACTGTCTTCTCAAAAGCCCAGCTGTAGCCCAATCAAGGAACACTCATCACACTGGCACATATAGAAACAACTATTGAGTTGGCATTCAGACTGACAGCTGTAATTATATGTAATGCATAGCTGCAAATAAGTAGAACAGCAACTGCTAATAAAGTAGACATATATAAATGTATATATGATGAAACAGGACAGATTGACAGACGATTTACACTGGTTCATTGTGAAGATATCTATAAATGATAACCATAGAATCAAGAAAATATGAATTTCCTGTACTTTGAGATTTGAACTCAATACTTTAAGATGTTAAGTCCAGACGTTGAGATTTGAACTTGAGCCATGGCTCTAGAGCTCACTTAGGACTTTTGATATTATATTAAATAGTGTTTGTTATTTGGATGTCCTCTCAAAAATAAAGTCACTTTAAATGTGTAACATATGATCTGTTAGATCGAGGAAATTAATTTCTTGCCAACTTATTAATAATTGTAATGTAGGTGTTTTAGTGATTTATCTACAGGGAACAATAAAAATTTTCAACTGTAATGAAGGAGGTAGTAACCAGTATGACAAGAAACATACTCAGTACCTTATGTATGTAACTGTAACCCCTCTGTACATCACAGGGGCAATAAAATTAAATTTAAAAAAAGAAAAAGTTAAATTGAAAGAGAGTATGTAATATCTATCTCAGACAATGTAACAATAATTTTGCTACTCCTCTGTTTTGAATGTGGCAGTATCTTAGAATAAGTCTCACATTGTAAATGTGATTGCTCACCCACCCTAGAGTGTATTGCTGTACTTAACAGCCTAGACACATTTACCAATGTATTTGTCTAGTGAGTTAGAACAATGAACATAGACCTGATAGAGAACCATAAAAAGTGTTAAGGAATAATGAATGTTAACATCAAAATAATTTTTCATTTTCCAGTTCAGGGCTAGGGAAGGAAACAAGAAAACTTTTACAAAATATACTGGACTTAAGTACTAGAGGATGAATGAATATTGATCTATATCAGTGATGGAAGGCAGATGGAACAGGGGCATATTTCAGAAGAATGGGACCCTGTAAGAGAAAGAGAAGCTATCTTCTCCCAAATCCTACCCATGAGTGAGACTACAGATGGGAGGATAGCAGGTGGAATAAAATGTAGAGAGTATTTGCTTTGTTTTGCTGCTAGGAATCAGACTTGGTCACTTTTTAATACCTATGGAAAAGATTCAGTGAAGCATGAATAAGAGAGGAAGGAAACAATGTGGAAAGTCTACAGGATCTGGAAAGGAGAACTTTCTAGAGGAAAAAGACTTATTCCATCATGACCAGAAGGAAAGAATTATGTGACTATACAAGTTTTGCTAGAATTTGAAGGGAAGTTCATTTAAAATTGCCTTGTTTCATCTGGGAGGTAATAATTGGGGTGATGTGCTAAACAGGAAGGTGGTGAAATAGGTCTTGTGGAGTAAGGAGAGGTATGCAAGTATGAAGTGAAGAAGAGGGAGAGCTAACCAAGGCAATTCAGAAACATTGTAGCTTGTGCGCCCTGAAAGACTGTTAGGTGAAAAACCCTGATGTTTTGATAGTATACTTAAAAATATGTGTCTTATTTGGGAAAGGTGTGCAATTAAATATCTCATCCTCATACATCAGTCAAATTACCATAAACAGATTATGAGTTTATTAAACAGGTCTTAAGCAAGAAAATAAGGATTTTGATGCTATGTTAACTTGAAGCCAAGCAGTATTAAGGATGTAGTGTTAATTCACATATATAATATTAATAGATCTAAAAAGAATAGAATATGTACAGATTATTTTCTTCATTTTTGGTAAGAGGAACCAGTGTTTTATATGATATCATTGACAAAACTGTTCAATCATCAAGCTCATTTTTCTGAGTAAATGATTGGAGTTGAATTTTACCCCAAACTCTTTTTCTCTTGTTTTCTCTAGTTTAATTTCCACTTGGCTATTTTAATTGTCTATTAGTCCTTGTCAATATAAGTAAGATAATCATGTTATTTTCCCTTTGGAGTATCTTTTCAATATAAGAGAATAAGGAAAATATGGCCATTGTTTTCTCTTATGGGATTCCATTTAGTAGAGGGGAAGACAGAGAAACAGGCAATTGAAGTTGGGGAGATAACATTTATGAGTATTTGACACACCGAAGAAGAAAAGGGATCAGTAAATAGAATCTCCAAAGAAGACAATAGGTGCAATAGCTAATACACCTTCTTTGAGTTTCAGTTCCTTTTCCCTACCCATGATCTAGTGTTGCAATAATCAAATGATGGCAAGACAGAAATGTTTAATACACTGAACTAGATAGCCATTCCCAATCAGCTGCTCTGTCAATCCAATGTATCAGACATAACATTCTCAAACTCATAGTAACTCTCCTGGCCTAATCCTGCTTTGTGCAAGTCCAATAGGAGCTGTGAAAAGCTGACTGTCACTACACAGAAGAATTCATTTTTTATACAAATAGATAAATGAAAAGGAAATGCTCTGGGGTCAGTAGGCAAATTTTTAACCCTGCTAGGAGAAACACTTGTTTCTCTTTCATTTTTCTTTGTTTCCTTCTTATTTTTTTGTGTGAAGAGAAGGAACATGTCAGATAGCAGTGTGTTATTCCTGCCACAAAATATTATCAAAGCCTAACTAGCAAATCAGAAAGCATTGCCCTGTAAGTTTAATACAATGTCAGTTTTCATCTAGGTGTTTTGCTCTCCAAAGAGATGCCTAATCTTCTAACCAAAATTGAACTGAATGGATTTCAAAAATGTCTGTAGTGAGAAAGTGTCAGCCCTACTTACCATTCAAACAGCCACCTCTAGACTTCCCTACAGGTGAATATACAAACCAGACTTGGGTGTGACTATGAAGCTATTGATTGACTTCAGCAATGATATATTCAATTCCCAGTCACACACACACACACACACACACACACACACACACACACACACACATTCCAGAAGGATCAAGACAAAATAAGATAATGTACATAATACATAACCATTAAAAAATGTGATATTTTACACTGTTTGATTGAATGGCAACTTGAAAAAAAAAAGAAACATGATACTTTATGGAAAAGAATTATTAGCAGTAGCTAGGCACTGGTGGCCCATATCTGTAATCCTAGCTCCTCAAGAGGCTGAGATCTGAGGATCACAGTAAGAAGTCAATAGGGTAGGAAAGTCTATGAGACTCTTATCTCTACTTAACCACCAAGAAGCCACAAGTGAAACAGTGGCTCAAATGGTAGAGCATTAGCCCTGAGCGAAAAAGCTCAAGGCCATGAATTTAAGCCCCAAAACCAGCACAAATAAGGGGGGAGGAGGGAGAGAGAGAGAATAAATAGTAAGACTCAAAGATATTACTGAACATGATGTTTTCTTAGAAGTCCTGTGGAAGTCATGATATTTTACAAAGGTTTAATCATACCTACTTAGTTAATCTTTTTGGAAATGTCTTTGTGTTTTTAATGTCCAAATAAACATATGTAAGAAATTTAAATAATTTAGGAGATATAGTGGGGAATCACTATTCAAAAAGACCACAGAGTTTATACAAAATTAAAAGTAGTAGAGGAAGGAGGTGTGCACACAGCTGGTGTTAGGGTCAAGCTAACAGATGTAGGAACCGTGTTGACTTTGATTTTACTCTGGCTTGAAAGTTATAAATTTAGATCCTCAATTTGTCTTTTTGCCAAAAACAGAATATAAAATTTTTTTATAGTTATACTAAGCACTTAACAATATTGTTGCCATCATAAGCATAAGGAGATTTAGCTCAAGAAGAACATGGGCAAAGCCACAAAACCAGGAAGTGCAAGCCTAAGGATCTAAATGCAGATTTTTCTCTTCCTCTTCCTAGCAATAAATACTCAAAGTGGACAAGGGAGCCACAGGCATGTGACAACATGACCTTGTCCTTCTTTATCCTAATGTAATCCAGATCCCAAGTCTTTCATTCTTCTTAATTCACACATTCTGTTACTATCCAAGTAATGGTGCAAAGCCCAACACTGTATGCACACTCTCCCCTGCGATGCCTTACGATTTCATCTGAACATCATCTGTTCTATATTTTGCTCATGCAAAGTCTGGACCCCACTCTAACTGGGAAGAAAATGCTCTCCAGCCTTTATCATCCCAACTATGAGTTGTCACCTACAAGTAACACTATACCTATCTCTTTGTTGGTTTACTAACACAATGGGGGTTGACAATAAACAGAACTGAAAACTTAATGAAATTAGTGTATGGCTCCAAATACTCAATGTTCACCTCCTACAAAGGGAAATTCTTTCTGGTTGAATCCTTTGTTAGTGCCAACTGACCACCATGTGCATGTATTTAATGGCTCCTAGCTTTTCATCTATTTGTGCCTCTAGCATTTTCAAGATCACTAAAATTTATCTCTCAAACATTTCTAATAGCTGTAAAATTCCACTTATTATACAGTAAATTTGTCTTTTCTTTGAATTCTCCCATACATCACCAAAATAGGTGGTTAAGATATCAGGAAATGTTCTTAATCATTTCTGGTAGAGATGTTATTCTGAAACCATTGGAGGTAACAATGATGGGCTGGGGTTTTTTTTGCCAGCGAACTTTACTTCTTGGCACATTAATGATTTTTAATAAATATCTCTTTTCAACTAATGTCCCTAAAAGATTCCAAAATGACAAAACCAAGGGTGAAAATTCTTGGTTTTCTAGAACTAAAGAGGAAAAAAATAGGCCAAAATTCCCTTGGCTTCCTTCGAAAACGGATTAAAACTGAACTAAAGGTGCTGTTCTTTAGCGGAGATCTTCCTTATACCCAGCAAACTTGCTTGATATGCACATATTTTAATTCTACCACAGAACATGATCTAGTCTTGAAGATGAAATATTAAGATGTTTATGGAAGAGTTTTCTGCCACTTAAATGCAAGAAGAAGAGCTCTGGGCAGTGAATGTTCTTTTCTGTCCCCTCAAGTTTACACATTAGAGTCCTTATTTGTATGCACCCACACTAAACATCTTGCCAGGGGATACATATGCCTCTGTGTCATGCTAAAGAAGTGGCTTGTGAAGCTTGAAATGCTTGGGATGACAAATCCCCAGCAGGTCTGGCCTCTCCCTGTCCTGCCCTGAGCTGCTGGCAATCTATTTCAGATTGTGTGTGCACTGTAGGGTGAAGTGCATATCAAGAAGTGCCAACCTTACCCTGAGCACTGTCCTATTGAATACAGGATTAGGTGCAAGTCCCTTGGGATGAACCAGTGAAGGAAAGTACACAAATATTACCGGAGGCAGGAGTGGCTGAAGAGAAGCAACCTCTATCTACACTCCACACTTTCTTTAAATGTTTATGGTGTCATATGGAATTCTGTCAGATAGTTCTACAATTATACCTCCCCCCAAAATGTATATCCACCACATTTCTTTAGATGAATATTTTACCCATCCATAGATCCTATGAATACCTAAAATAAAAATTTGGTTTTGAAACTCTATTGAATTGTAGCTAGTTTTACTGGTTTTGTAGTGCTTTCTCATACAAAATGTCACCACTCTGAAATACAGAGAAGAAAGTTCCTTTCTTGCCTGCATGGGGTTGATTTTCTTAGAAGCCCAACACCACACTTTGTGCCCATCATTCCAGCACCATCCAAATGTTGGCTGAACTCATAACCTACCTATTTGGGAATTGTTCATTGTTTCCGCTATAAGGCTTGGGTATTTGTAAATGTGTGATCTGAATTTTGTAACCTTTCTCTCCACCCTTTGAAGTCATCCTCTTTTTTTTTTTGTATTGGGTTTATTTTATTATATGTCATTGGACCTGGCAAGAAAAAAATGTGAAATGGGAATAGTTTTGCTCTTTGTTAATATACTTGAATTTTTTATGGTGATTACTTGCATTTTCTCAAATGCTGGGTTGTCTCACTTCTGTAGGCCCAGGAGTTCTGAACTGGATATCTGGAATTTTTCTTTTTTAAAATTTATCTTATTGTCAAAGTAATGTACATAGGGGTTTTAGTTACATACATAAGGCAGGAATACATTGCTTATCAAACCTTTTACCTCCTCCTTCATTTTTGTCCCTCCTTCCATCCTCCCCCATCCCCTCCATACCCTCCCCTAAGATGTACAGCATATTGTTTACAGCATATTGTCTTGTAAGTATTGCAGTTGCATTGGTTCACCCTTACCCTTTGTCTCTCCATTTAGATGTTCCCCTTCCCTAGTTCTGATAAACATACATAAAATAACCAGTGTATCAAAGTCAGTTACAGTGACAACAGGGGTAAAAGTGTGGGGAAGAAAAACAAAAGAAAAAGGCATAATTTCATAGGAAGTCATCCTTTCATATATAGATTACCACTTCCCTAGGTTTCTAGCCAGCTTGTCAAAAACTCAGATCAACTTAATATTAATATTTAGTTTTGATATTTTTCCCTCAAATATTTATAAGTGTCACAGTAGAGTTCCAAGTAAAACACATAGATATGCAGTGTTGCAGGAGAAATGTGTCAAGTGTCTCTGAGAGTATCTGTGGATTTGTGTGCAAATGAGAATGGCCACATTCTGACTCCACAGAGAGTAAACAGAAGTCCACAATTCTCACCCACTACCCTCACCCAAATTTAAATATAATCACTTCAACTGAAGGAGAAAACCTCAATTTAAAAACCTAAACATGGTATATAAACAACTTCATAACTTAAAAAAAAAACTGCAGCAAAGAGTTGAGAAGTTTAAAATCAAACTGACAGATTGGGGCTATGTAAGAAGCCGATTCAGATAATTCAATAAAAATACCTTTACATATTTTGCACAACAAAGGGAAAAGACTAGAATTGACCCATTTCCACAAGACTTCAGAGAACATTTTGTGCAAATGATACAGGATCACCCGTATCCTATAATATCATGATAGAATGAAGCTCACCCTGGCCTACTTTACTTTCTGCCAATAGAGGAATTTTCTCAAAAATAATTTTGACTATGATAAATTTGACAATGATTTTATTTAAAATTTGATTATATATACACAAATTTGATCAAATAGACACAGGTAGATATTCAGACAGACAGACAAAATAATCTGTATCTCTTTGAGTAAACATGGCTAAGTTTTTCTGAGACTACAAAGTGGAGATCTTATAAATCAAAAAGGATCATATAAATCAATCTCTGTCAGAAGCTTGTTCACCTCTCTTGTGATTCTACTTTCTCATTTATGAGCTTTTTGTGGAATGTTTCCCTGAACCTTCCATAATACATAAGAGATCAGTGATTCAATTCAGGTGTGCTGGTCATTTCTGGGCATTTTTTCAGAAAATACACCAGGACTCACCTTCTGGACCTTGATCAAGAAAAGCAGTTGAAGTCCCCTTCACTTTCTACTTTCACTGTCACCCCTCTATGTTTGTGAGCACTGATCAGCACTGAGCCTGGCCTCCCCCAGCAAAGTCACACCATTTTCCTCAAATGCCTCCTGTGGCTCTGGGCTCACACATCAGTAATGCAGTATGGCCCTGTCCATACAGGTTCATTTGAGCAGATTTGAGCCCAGATTCATTTGAGCAGAAGTTAGCCAAAGAGTCCTATCATTTGTTTCTGAGTACAGAGTCTAGGCAAGGCAGGTCTCCCATAGTCAACTCCTCATCTTTCCTGTCTGGAAATAGCATGTTGGCATAGGTAGAAGGTAGGAGGCTAACTGCTGCAAGGAACTAAAAAAAAATTAACTTAATAAAAAATGATTAGGTAATTCATAGCAAGAAATCTTGAGGTAGGATGGTCCCACGGTGCACTAATTCAGAGACTCAATGACATTGCCCTTCATTGTTCCCTTCTGTCATTACTGCTTTTGTCTTAAAGCACCCAATCTGGATGTGATATCATCTTCTTACAGAAGAGATTGTTTTCTTCTCTTGCTCATTCTCTCTTTTTTTTTTTTTTTTTTTTGGCCAGTCCTGGGCCTTGGACTCAGGGCCTGAGCACTGTCCCTGGCTTCTTCCCGCTCAAGGCTAGCACTCTGCCACTTGAGCCACAGCGCCGCTTCTGGCCGTTTTCTGCATATGTGGTGCTGGGGAATCGAACCTAGGGCCTCGTGTATCCGAGGCAGGCACTCTTGCCACTAGGCTATCCCCAGCCCCTTGCTTATTCTCTTAATGAAGTCTTTCAATCAAATTCATCTACCATGACATTGGCTAGAAATATCAGATAGCTACTAGATGTAGGTAGGGGAGAGGGGGGACTACAATACTTAACTCATGTGTGTTAAATACATTACATGAGAAGAAAAGGAGTGGGTGTGACTCTGGTTAGCCACTCAACTCTGTTTAAGAAAGTAGATTAAGCTAGAATGTTCTTACCCTTTTCAGGAAATGACAGTTTTCTCACTCTTGTACAACTGTTAGTGACTGAATACAATAGGGATACACCTCAAAGTTCCCACTGGCCTTCCTAATAATCTTCACCCTTACCACTCCAGGGGACCCAATACTCCCTGGCTCTGTGGTAGGCTGCGGTAGCCAGGAGCGATATCCTGTATTGTATCACTTGCTTTTTACACTGGACACCAATACAAAAGTTTGCCAAAAAATAGAGCTATTGCCTTAAGGAGTCTAGGTGATATATATTTCTCTTCACTCCTGCAGTACCTCTATTCTTAGACAAAGGCCCCCTTACAGCTCTCAAGAGAGGCCATATCAAATCCATCAGCCTACAATCTTCTCTACAGCCCTTCCTGAACCCTTGTTGTGGATTTCATGTTTGCTTTCTAACACAATTTTGCAGACATAAAATGTCTGTCTCTCTCACACTCATGAATGGCATAACATAGAAGGCACTCAACAATGTTTTCCTTTTGCTTTCTCCTAAGTGTTTAGGTGTGGGTCAGCTCGTTTATTGTCCCTACATAAAATGCACTAGACAATGAACAGGTTTTCTGGTAACTTGTAGTAGTCAGGTTTTTTTTGTTACTGTTGTTGTTTTACAAGATTACAAAGTACAAAATACTATCTGAAAGCAGTAAATCAATAGACACTAATCTAAGCTTTTTCTTTATTTTCTTTTTTCAGTCAATGAAATGTGAACTTCCCTTAATGTCAACGGCCTAAATCTTTGATGTGGGTCAATGTGAAGGAAAGGATGAGTATAATTAGAATTTTTAAAGATTTTAAAAAAAGATAAATCTCAGGACTAGAGAGAATAAAAGCTGTGCTGATATCTCAAAGAATAAAATTAAGATCACCTTTGGCCTCTACCCATTTTCTCCACAAGCTAATGAGATGATGATTAAGATTTCAGGAAAAGAGCAATGAAATGTCCTTGTTTCCTCCAGATGAAAAGCTGGGAGAGATTGTGTGTCCATTAGCCAAATAAATTACTTTGAAAGTGAACAAACTCAGACTTCATAAGCATAAATTCTGATTGGACTCCTGACCTTACCTTTCCTAATAAAATATCTCCCCTGTTGCCCTCATACAGAAAATTAACACTCCATGGTATTACAAACTCTTAATTCAATATAGATCCTAGTAATTTATTCTGTAAATGTAAATTTACCATTAGAATGATATAAATTTTAATTAGCAAAAATTGGTAATGAATATTTTGAGTATCTTAGGTCAGAAGATTTTTTTTTTATATAATACTAAGTATGAGTGCCATATAGCTTTTTAGTCCTAAATAAATGTTTAGATGTTATGGATTTAAATGGAGACCTCCACTGATGATTTATAAGCTTTAAATGGCTAGATAATTGCAAATCTCTATTTTACCTTGGATTGATAAACTAAATACAGAGTAATATTGTAATATTTTAACAGAGCCCAAAATATATAGTGAGCTATATTGTTGATACTTTAACACCATCTTAATAACAATAGGCTTTCTTAGGTTAAAATGAATAGCTATATGTTCAGATGCTACAATGTAATATATTAGAATATATATTTATGCATAGTTGAGAAATCTATCTTAGAGAAGAAAGAATCCAGGTAAACCCTCAATGAATACATACATCAACAAATATTATCAATGGAAATAGAAAAGGACTTTTCGCAACAAAGTATGGCACAATGTATTGGCACTGGAACAAAGGAAGAACCAGTTGTTTTGCATATAGCTTTATAGGCTAACTGGGAGAAGTTCAAGTGGAATTTATCTGGAGTTGAAGAATCCACTTATTGCATATTAGACATCTTTGTGTTACTGTACCAGAATACCTGAGAAATTAAGCTTCTTAAGAGGAAATATTTCCTTTGGTTCTTGGTTTCAGAGGTTTCAGCCCATGACAATTTAGTGCTTTTTTATTTTTATTTTTATTTTTTCGATTCTGTGGCCATGCAGAGCATTAAGTTTGGAACACATGGTAGAGCAAATTGCTCACTTCATAGCATAAAATTTAGAGAGAGAGAGAGAAAGAAATAAAGATGTCACTGGGCTGGGAATATGGCCTAGTGGCAAGAGTGCTTGTGTCATATACATGAAGCCCTGGGTTCAATTCCCCAGCACCACATATATTAAAAAACGGCCAGAAGTGGTGCTATGGCTCAAGTAGCAGAGTGCTAACCTTAAGCAAAAAGAAGCCAGGGACAGTGCTCAGGCCCTGAGTCCATGCCCTAGGACTGGCGACAAAAAACAAAGCAAATAAACAACAAAAAAAGATGGATTGTATTTACAAACTGATATGTTGGGTTGAAACTCCTTTGAACAACTACTTAAGGTTAATAAAAATTTTAAAAAAAGAAAGATGTCACTGTACCACAATGCCCTTCATGAGCACACCCCTAATGACCTAAAACCTCCCATTAAGCCTCACCTCTTAAGGTTTCCATTGCCTCTAGTCATGCCAGCCTGAGGACAAATCCTTGAATGTATGGGCCTTTGGGATGCATTCTAGGTCTGAATGATAACATCCAGAATTTTTCATTCCCATTTCTGCTGCTTTGGCTGGAATGGCTGGAACAGCTGAGGTTTAGTCATATATGTTTAAGGAGCTCATGGCCACTATTTACGGTAAACTCAAGCTTCCTTGGTGCATGACTATCTCTAGATAGTCTGTGTCTACCTTCTCCCAGACCAAGTTTGCAAAGATGCAGGAAATTGAAGCTATTTAATCATCAAGTTTCAAATCTAGAAGATGCAAAACATTATTTCTGCCATGTTGTAATGGGTAATCAAGTTATTAGACCTGTATAGACCTAAGGAGAGAGAATCAGGCTCACTGTCTTACTCTATCATCATTTTTATTCTAACAGCAGAGTAGAAAAATGTATTTTGAAAAATAATTTGCAAAATATTTCTTTCCAGTTTCTTTTACATAATAAACAATCCAGTGACATCTGGAATACTGTGTTCTTTGTAAATGCTTCTTCAAACCTAAAAGCAAAAATACATTTATTCCACAAATGCTCACAGCCCTGCTTTAGTCAGCAGCTGAAGCTTTTATTATTAAAACTAGTGTCCCCATTTCTCAGGGCTATTTAAGAGCTGGCAATAACTTGGTATTTGCTTTTGCCAATCTGACTTCAACATCTAAAGGTCTTCCAAAAATCTTCTCTGCCAAGAAACAACTGCCTCAGAATGAGATTCTAAATAACAAAAGGTTTACTCTAAGATTTAATTCATCCAGGCCAATGTTGGGAATCTGGAAGTGACTGTTGCTTGTCACATTAATTATGTCCTTGTCAGATGGATGAAGTGAGAAGAGAGTCTGTATTCAACAATTTCCAAGACAACCAAAACAATTTTTTCTTATACTGATTTTGTGAATTCTTTGCAGAGAGGTTAGCTCAAGGAGGGTGGGGGGATATCCTTACACATTTAGTCATTTCTCTATGCTATGATGAATGGCAGACCCCAGGGCTGAAGAGTACAGATGGAGAATCAGCCCTGCCAAGGCAGATGGTCAACCTCAAAGGCCCAGATCTATCTGTATCGATATGTTTCTGAAGAGCCCATTTTTTTGTAGCTCAGTACTCACTCTCTGAAGCTCTCAGTATGCACTGTGCTCATGATGGCTTTCTTCACCCAAGCATCCTAGCAACAGATCAACTAACCAAATAGTAACAGACAGTGGAGCAAGTGGGGTTTATCTAAAGCTGCAGGAGAGCAGTAGTAAAGATCTACCACATACTGAGCATTGTCATCAGTGTCTGCTGAGGTTGGTGGCATTTTGACATCAGCATGAATCAAAGCAAAACTATGAAAGAACTCGATTTTATGTAGTAATGATCAAGTCTCTGCAATCTTGTGTGGACCAACCAGTCTTTAAATGGTCCCACTTAAGCTTCTCTATTCCCACCCCTACAATATACTACCTAGCATCCTCTAATATCTCTGTTGGGACAAATGCTTTTGAAATTATTAAATAATAGTATTGACCCACTGAAATGAAGAAATCATTTAATATCAGAAAAACTAAGTGATTAAGTGCCACTGCATCTTTAGGAATAGGGCAGAGAAGTCTTCTGCTGTTGCTTGTCAGCTCTCTGTCTCTGTCTCTGTTTCTGTCTCTGTCTCTCTCTCTTGTTCTCTCTCTCACTCTCTCTCTTTCTCCGTTCAAATCATTTCAGACGATCAACAGTCCCATGGCTGCTATTCACTTCAAAATGTGATTCGCGCCATAGCCCTTTACTAGAGAGATGGAGATAGAGAAGTGTTTTGGTGGCAGCTTGAGCAAAATTATCAGTGAGAGTCTGTTTTAAAGTGTAAACAAGTGTGGGGTTAATACCTATAAATTCAACATCATATAAGACATATATTAGAGAATGGTGTTCAGACTCATGCCCTGTGCATAAAGTGAGAGATCCTACCTGAAAATAACTGGCAAAATGTCTAGAGGCATATCTTAAGTGGAAGATTGCTTGCCTACCAAGCCCAGGGCTCTGAGTTCAATCCCCTGTGCCACACAAAGAAAGAGAAAAAGAGAGATAAGCCTATTCTCACCACTGTAAAAGGGAGTCATTGTCTACAATGTGCAGAAGTGTCCTTACAGTGCCCACTCATAGATTCTAACTAAGTGCTAATCCAGTTTTAAGGATATTGTATGGCATAGAAATGTGCTGACATATGTGGTAGTTATAAAGGCACTGTTTCATTCAAACAAATAGTTTTATGGTAAGTGGATCTTAGAAAGGCAGTCTGTGGAATTATTTTAACAAATAATTCATCCAGGCAACTCTCAAAACCTACAGATGGACCACTTATGGCTTAGGGGTTTTCCAACCGTTCTTTCTCCCTACATCTTTGCTCCTTTAATTTATTTTTTGCCCTCTGATAATCTATTACAACTTAGCAAATATTCTTTGTTACTCTATGTTTTATATACTTTGTTTTATACATGAAATATACTTTGTTTTATACATGAAAATTGGTAGAACATCTTTTTATTTTAAAGTCTCATAGTAGAAATTAATCCTTAAGTCATGTCACTACAACATCAGGCACAAAGATACTGATTGATCAATTTACTATTATTATCAATAAAAGTATAGTACTAGTACTCTGATAATGTCACTTAGAAACCAAAATGAAGTGAAATTCAAGTTGCTTCCATGTCTTTGAAGTTGAAATATTAGAAAGATAAGGTGGCAGATGAACGATGATTAGAGAGGTAGAAATTTTGTATATGTATGTACACAAAACACACACAAACACCTGAAGAAAAGAAAGAAAAGAAAGTAAGCAGGTAAAAAAAAATACTTTGTTTTTTTCCAAGGGTTATCTGGCTCTCTGAGATCCATGGTAAAGATGGAGGTTAGTCTATATACCTCTAAAGTCTAAGTTCCTCCTGCTAAGTCATTCTGTTTCATATGGAAACATGACCAAGAAAATCTTGTATTTGGGTGGATTTTACATAATGGCATTTTCCTTCTTATAACCAATAAGCAGGAATCCTTGCTATATTAGCACTTAAATCAGAAATGACTTTGAAATTATTTTATACTCTTAGTAAAGACACTTTTAAATGATTAACCAGTTTCACATTCTAAATAAATATGGCATACTCATAAATATTGTATTAAAAAGGCTAAAACTGGCAATAGTAGTGAGAAGAGTTTTAGATTTGTTTCTACATATCTACTAGCATTCCATTCCATTCCATTCCAAGTGCTTATGAAATAAACAGAATTAAACCCCTCTCTCCAGGGCTGGGATGTAGCTTAGTGGCAAAGTACTTGCCTGGCAAGTGCAACATCCCAGGTCTGATCCCCAGTTACCAAAAAAGAAAAGAAAAAAATACAAAAAACCAAAACTCTGTCTCCTGCCAGGTGGTGGTGGCTCACACCTGTAATCCTACCTACTCAAGAGGCTGAGATCTGAGGATCGTGGTTTGAAGCCAACCCAGGCAGGAAAGTCTATAAGATTCTTTTTTTTAATTAAATTTTATTGATAAGGTGCTGTGCAAAGGGGGTACAGTTATATAATAAGGCAGTGAATACATTTCTTGTGATATCTTATACCCTCATTTTTCTTTCCCTTCCTTAGATCAGGTGGGCATATATACAATATTTAGTGTACCAAAATCATATAAAGTAACCACATAGGGCATAAAATTCTTATTTCCCATAAACTATAGTACTCCGAAAAAGCCAAAAGTGGCACTGTGGCTCAAGTAGTAGAGCACTAGTTTTGAGCCAAAGAAGCTCAGAGACAGCACTCAGGCCCAGAGTTCAAGCCCCAGAAATGGTACAATAAATACATAAAAATCCTATACCCTTCAACTCTTCTAGTTAAAATCCGAAGTATATAAATGCAACATATTCTCAACAAAAATTGCCAAATGTCTTACCATTATCATCTAAATGAAACTAAATTGGCATTAAAAATCCAAGGATGTTAGCATTGTATTCTCTGGAGATTGTTATCCCTCTGCATTGCATGTGCATGGTAATTTTCCTTGTCATGAGCCTATGCCTTCTTCATAGTGCATTTTGCCAAAGAAACATCGGACATAAATGAACATTCTCAGGTATCCTAGCAACAGGATGTGATTAATAATACCTCTCAGAGCTGGGCAGATAAAATGCCTGAGAGTAAACGCAAACTCAGAATTGGCTATTGAGAAATTGGTATTTCAGTGAGGCCTGCTTGATAAGATTCCATGACAGACTTCATTATACAGGTTGGAAGCCAGTAAAATAGAATATATTTTAAAGAGCAAACTGTATCTGGCCGTGAAAGTAAAGTTTATATGTGTACACTGTGCATGAAATATATGCATAGGCCACATGTGTATGTTTATTGGTGTACACATACACAGACCTATGTATGAGTGATTTCTCTTACCTCAGAAGTTATAAGAGATGCTGAGGTGGCAGCCTAATACAAATGTCATTACCACTCATTATTGGTAAGTGGCTTACAACTCTATTGATGAAACAGCAATAATGCATTTGGGTGGATTTTACATAATGATATTTTCTTAAATTGCTATTTATATATCTATGATGTTAAAATATCAAAAACAATCACTGTGATTAAGAGACTACTTCTGTAGTATAGTACTGAAATGTGCCATAAATTAATATATATTTCATGTTTCTCAATGGAACAATATCAACAGCCTCAAGTCTGAAAGAGCTTTTGTAAATATCAAGACTCCATTTATATAAATAATCATGCAGCCTGGAATTTTAGTGTTCAATTAGAAACATTTTTTCTCATATAAGAAAAAAAAGCTTTACCCCCACAAATTCATTTTTATGAGATTATGATGGATTTTCATTCATCACAGGTAGAGCTCTACATCTCTATTTAAACAGAAATAAAATGCAAACCATATTTTAATGTTCTGCTTTTACACTAGAATCTATGATAAAATAGATCACATCTAGGACAGAAGGCATGCTCATTACTTTGAAAGCCTATCTGTTATTTTATCACTCACTTTTCTCATAGAATAGTTTTCTAGGTTATCAGTTGTAATATAAATACAGGCTAAAAGCTTTGTGCTAGTTGCACTTCCACTAAATTTTAGCAGTACTAAAATTTCTTTCATGTTCTCTAGCATCTTGAGATGGGTTAGAGCATGACACAGATCTTAATGCCAGTCCCACTCCAAGTTTCTTTGTTTGGTGCTTGGTGTTTTACCAGGAGGCAGAAAGACAGGATTCAAAGTGACTAAATATGAAACATGTAAAGAGTAATTCCATGCTCCATTCTTCAGGCATTTGGGGGCTAGAAGTACTGGCCCAGAGACAGAGGTTTCCCAGAGCACTGCTGTCTGTATTAAGCTCTAAAGGATGGATATGGTTTTGACAGACAAGAAAGACAGGGTGCGCCTCTAGGAAGCAGAAACAGTACAAGTGAGGAGCTGGAGTGAGAGGTACACTTTTTGACATAATGGTTAAATGTTCTGGATGCTACTTGAGAGGTGACAGCAGAAAATTGTTTGTGGCCAAATCAGAGTCATTAGTTTTACAAGAAAGAATGGAAATGTTGATCATTAGCATGTATGGAAAAACCACCGAAACCAGTTGAGAGTCTATAGAAAGTAGATCCCCCAAGGAAAGAAATCCTATTCACACATCAGGGTGAGAAAGAAGAGAGACTTGAAAGGTCTGCTAGAAGGAAAAGCAGAGGCTGAGCCAAAGGGAGGGTGCTGTTGAACTTTCCTGTTGGGGTACCTAAGCAGACAACAGGAGCCAGAATGAGAAGCACTATAGACAAAGAGAAAGATTTCACCTGTTGGTATGTGAATAGAAAATATAGGGATAATTCTTTAAAATGATTAAGTCAAAGCCCAACAAAATAAGTACCAAGAAATGGGTACTTTCAAGAGGGGGACGGTAGAGCCAAGGGGAAATAGAAGAATAAGGGAGAAGGGGAAAGAATGTGGGCAATAATTCATTTTATATACCACAGAATTGAGGACTATAAGGGAAAGGGTGGGTCAAAGGGGGTGAAGCTGTTGAAATGATAACACAGATCAAGATACATTGTACGCAAAAACAGCTTTCTTAAAGGGCAGGAAAAAAACAATGCATAATCTAAAATCAAGATAAGTAAGGGAAGGGTAGGTTGGAAGGAGTGGGTGATAATGTTGAAAGGGGTGAGATTGATCAAGATGGATGCACTGTATTCATAAACTGCTTTGGTGAGTGACAACTTTCTTTGTACAACTATGTAGAGACAATCAAAATATTTTAAAAGAAAATATAGGTAGAGATTTCTGGCAGAAACCTAAAGTAAAACCTAAGTAGGTTCTGAAGTTAAAGATGTAAGTCCCATGCTTATGTCTTACTGTGGAAGTGAATGTAAAAAGAATGTGTTAAGATAATCCATAAAGAGTGAGATAGAGAAAGTGAGAAGAAATGCCAATTGATAGAACTATGACATGACATTCATATGTTTTATATAGCACTTTAGTTCATATAACACAAGAGCCAAGCATTGTTTAAAGTCTACCCCTCCCCATCAAAAAAACCCTTCAACAGGTTTTCTAATTTTGCTTCTGAAACATTGGAATGACAAATGTCATGTTAACTTTTTTGTCTATTTCTGACCATTTCTAACTCACAAAATCAAATTATTTAATCCCTGAGGCATTCCAGAGAAGGGTGCTCTGACAGAGACAAAGACAGGAAAATCCATCTTAATACAAATTAAAGACTGTCCAAAAAGACTGTTTTTCTGTAAATATTTTGTTACATTGAGCTTTGAATACTCATTTTTTGAATTTCAAGAAAATATTTGTGTCGGGTGTATAATAAAACAGTAAACAATGGATCACCCATTAGAAAATGAGGAGTTTCCCCATCATGTGTGGAAATGAATGAGACTTTTAAATTGACTATCCAACCCATTTATCTGTTTGAGTCATTGAAACAAATTGCAACAAATTCTCTGGAAATCACCCAAATGAACAGAATTAATCAGGGAACCAGTTGAATTAATCCTACCCTTTCAACGGCTACATGCAGAAAAACTGCATTTTTTTTGCTGTATATTTTAGGATTATTTGGGAATTTTTCCGCCTTTAGTATATCTTAGCATCTTTTTAAAAGATGTGAATGGCCACCTGTAGCTTCTATGTGTTTCCATAACTAGCAACCACTGGGAGAACTTGGTAGATGGCAATTAAATGAGAGATAGAAAAATGATCATTGTCTACACATGTCAGCCACCTGCACAGTGGTGCAGGTGTGTTCTACATGACATTTCCCTTATGTAAAGTGCCATACCTAAGCCTTTAAGCAGGTATTAATAGTCCCATAAGTTAATTCTTAAGCAGAAAACCCTACGTGCTTCTGCTTAAGAATTAGCCTATCTCCTCATTTGATGCTGCAAGGTCTCATGAATGAAAAGTCCTGTTCTCAGCCTCAGCCTCCTTATTACCCACCTACTCTTGAGGCCTTCACTATCTCTTTCATGTCCTCTAGCTCCTCTCTTCCAAAGCTCCTGCCACACAGGCCAGTAACCACCACGTGAGCTCATTGGCACAGGAGACTGTAGGAGCTCCCACTACAAATACCCTGAAACTTTATTAGTGGTATTCAGCTCTATACTTGATTGAGCCCGTTGGATTTCTGCCTCTTCTCACACCTACTTTGCCAAACAGAAATGGCATTTTTGTTATCTGGCTATTGGTTTTAGCCTACTCATCTATCTTGTCTGCCTTTATGGTTCCCATTGAACCCCTCGATTCACCCATCTGCTCAAGGTGAAAATTTTCTACATTTATGGTTTCAACTCTGATCTCTCTCAAGCTCCATGTGTCCATCACATTTCAGGTTCAGTGAATCTAAACAAAGTCCCCCATTTCCACATCCCATCGCCATTTATCATTGCCTCATAAAACATGACTATGCACAAAGCTTATCTAGGCAATTTTGACCTCTCTTTTTCCTTGGCCACTCACATTTTATAAATCATTGATTTCTGTTACTTTGACCTCCCCACTGTCTGTGGCATCCACCCCTTTCTTCCTCACCATTCCCAGTGCCATGGTCCAGCCCATGTTTGCAATACCTACTGCCTATATTCTAGGATAATCCTCTTCCTAGGCACTATGTGTGTTTAGGTTTCTAAAGTAAGTTCTGAACAGGTCTACTTGCTCTATTTTCCTTGTCTACTTAGCACACTGTATTCTGTTTGCCAAGAGTCAAATGACCTAAATCCCATGTACATCTCATGATCTAAATCAAATACCAGTTTCTCTGTAAATTCACGGGCACTCCCTCTTTTTTCAATAATAATTGAATCACCCTCCCATATCTTTAAACATTTGGCATATGCTAGCATATGTATTACTTCATAAAATACTGTCTATGCTTTCTATCTTTCAAATAGATTAAAAGAGCTCATGGTCTAATTTTATTTACTTGCCTCCTCTGTAGTGCTATTCATGGGAATTTGTAATTGAGAGGTTTATTGCTTAGTAAACAACTCTTAGTAACAAGATTTAAAAAACCTAACACCATAATTATTGCACACTTTATAAGGCTTTTATTTTATGAATGTATTTGAAGGCATTTTCCCTCCTTGTCATCTGTACATCTATCTATATATCTCTATAGTCTATAGGCTATCTCTATAGTCACGTTAGACATAACTGAAATAATGGTTGTATTTGGAAAAGGCTATAAATTAGGCTTTCACCTTAATTACAGTATATTCTCCTGAATCCACACTGCAACTTATCTGCCACTTCTCATTTCAGGGAGAGTGGATAAGAACAAAGAAAAAAAATCAACATCAAGTAAGATTTGGTCTAATTAGGCTCCAGCTTAATTTTGTGTTTTCATTCCTATCTTTGAAAGGACACTCAGAACATCCAGATATTGCCATTAATCACAGAGAAATTGTGTGTATGTATGTTTGTGTAACTGTGTGTCTTCCCAAACCTCCACTAGCCCACAATTCTTATTACAGTGGGACTCCCACCCCTATCTTCTTTCAACTCACTTTTTGTGTCTATGGTTGGAAAAAAGATGTTATGCATGTTTCCCTACAGCAAGTATAGTAAATAGAAGACAAAGTCCAGTTTAATCAAAAAGGAGTAACAGTCTACATCCTTGTCTCCTTTCTCCATCCTAATTTTAGGGACCATTCACACAAGTGAATAAGTTATTTATCCCTGCAACATCCCTGTTAAATCTTACCATTTGCATTCTACTCATTGATCTCCTAAAGCTCAATTTTGAGTACATAAATGGTGAAAATAAAGGTCTGGTCTCTTGTAGTCTATTACTCTGTTCATATCATACAGGATTCTGTTTTCTACAGGCCAGTAATAACTCATAGTGAATATGTAGAACATGGTATCTCGCTTTTCATCCTCTAAAAAAAACCAAAAACATGACTCTTGCTGCTGTATTGGAAATTCATACCCTATTCATGAAACATGGCCAGAAAAAACAAAATGAAATTTGTCTAAATGACTTGGTATAGATCATTAAACACATATACGGCATGATAATAATAAATGGGTAAAAAATGAAGAGTTAAGTTCCTGATTTCACCTATTATATACCCTTGATTTTTCACTGATGCAGTTTCTTCACCTGAAACAGAGGAAAAATGATCAATATTTTCCACCAATTTCCTACTGAGTTTGAAGTACATTTATTGAAGAGATCCCTTTTTTAAAAAACTTTTTTTATTATTTTATTTTATTTTATTGTGAAAGTGATGTAAAACAGGGTTACATCTGTAACCCTGTGACTACATTTCTTATCAAACTTGTTACCTCCTCCCTCATTTTTCTTTCCCCTTCCTTCCTCCCTCCCCAATCTTTCCCCCGTGAGTTGTACAGTATACAACATATTGTCTTGTAAGGATTGCTGTTGCATTAGTTCACCTCTTACCCTTTGGCTCATCATGTTGATGTTCCCCTTTACTTCCCTAGTTCCAGTAAACATCTATACAAAAAATAAATACAATACCCAGGGAACCATAATCAGATACAGTGACATCAGAGTTAAAACTATAGGGAAGAAAAACAAACGAAAAAGGCATAATTTCCCATAGCACATTGAAAATAACAACAGCAATGATAAACCAGTTATTTATATAACTTGTAGTTCATTTTGCTTAGAATCATCTTCTATTATCATATGTACATAGCTATTGATCTATTATGATCATCCACTAGGCCTATCTTAGGAATATACTAATTATTACCAGTGAAGGAAACCATAGTCTATGTTTCTTTTGGTCTGGCTCACTTCATCACAGCACAATTTACCATCACTGAAATATGGAACCAACCCAGACACCCCTCAGTAGATAGATAAATGGATCAAGAAAATATAGTACATATACACAGTGGAATTCTATGCTTCTGTCAGAAAGAATGTCATTGTCCCATTCATAAGAAAATGGAAAGACTTGAAAAACATCCTTTTGAGTTCGGGGAATTCTTGGTACTAAATAACAACATAGAATAAAATACAAAGAATAAATTCTTACAAAGAATATTGCTCCATTAATTACTGTTTACAAAAATTCTTTGTCATAAGTTTTCCTTAGACTATGAAGATATCATCTGGCAAATGCATATTGTTCCAATGTTTTTTTTTTTTTTTTTTTTTTTTTTGGCCAGTCCTGGGCCTTGGACTCAGGGCCTGAGCACTGTCCCTGGCTTCTTCCCGCTCAAGGCTAGCACTCTGCCACTTGAGCCACAGCGCCACTTCTGGCCGTTTTCTGTATATGTGGTGCTGGGGAATCGAACCTACGGCCTCGTGTATCTGAGGCAGGCACTCTTGCCACTAGGCTATATCCCCAGCCCTGTTCCAATGTTTTCAACAAGGCATATTCTTTCAAATTCAGTTAAGTATTAAGAAGAGTGATCCTAATGGAACAGAAAAATGGAATAATCAGTAAAGACCATATTGAGTATTCTAAAATAAAATTGAAAACTTTTCATTTATGGCATTAAACATCTTTAAAGTTAGAGATTATTTGCTCCACTGTATAATTTGCAAAAAATTACCAATAGAGAGCATTGTTGTTGTTTTCTCAACTTAAAGGTGAAGTATATTATTGGTGGTTTAGCAAATGGTAGAACATCTGCTCTGCAAATTTCCTCCCTAGATGCCTACTTTTAGACTAGATTTTCTGCTTCCTGAAAATGTTCTGAAAGACCAACAGCACCTCCACTTTAAAACATTCTAACACTCATTGGACATGTGTGTGAAATATAACTAAGTAAATACTGAAAAAAATCTTCCCCCTGTGTATAACACATATAGCTTTTTCTATGTAACTTATTGAATGTAAGTTTTCAAGACAATGCAGGTTTTATATGATTTTCTGCTAAGTCATTTCTGGTTTTTTAGTTATATTGTTTTTTGCTTTAGTTCTTATCACTTATCCAAAAGGAAGCTCTCAAAAACAAGAGTGAAAAGGGCCTAATGTATCTTATTTGTAATTACAATTTTAGTGGCCACTATTAAGCCTGTAAGATAGAAGTAAAGATGAATTTGGGTATGCTGACATTTTCAAAAGTCCACTAATTTGGGGAATTCAATATTTTGTAATACTATGGGCATTTCATTCTTACTTTGACAACCATTATTTAAATGAAAATAATTGTAATCTAAACTCATTTCTAACATATGAAAACCATTACATTTACACCATCTCATTTGATACCACAAGGGGTACAGAGAATGAATTTGAGGCATTTATAAGTTGATTCATTAAATTTGGTAAATGTTTGTGTGATCCATATCTCCACATCTTTGATATGAAGATGTAAGAACCAATGAAATATGAGGTGAATATCCTCATTTATTCACTTTCAGTTCAGAAAGAAAAGCAAGAACTGGTGTTCCTATCAGTGAATAATGCCTCCTAAAGAGTTATACACAAGGTGTCATGAGGAATTCAGAGAGGGCTTCCAGGAAGAAGTGAAATTTGCACCAATCCATGATGAAAGAAGTAGCAGTTTACCAGATAGAAAAATGACTGATTGTCCCAGGACATAAAGCAAGAAAATGCATGGCATATTGATAGAACGGCTGGAAAGTAATACACACTGAACACATTCATAAACAGGTAAATGTCAGAAGTGATAGCTAAAAAAGGAAACATGATCCAGAATCTATGAGAACCACTTAGGCCCATCTGTGAGGTGTGAACTTCATTCAATAGATTCTGAAAGATTCTGTCATATTAGTTACAGGATCCATTTTCCTTTCCCCATCATCCATATGAAAGTATGAATTGGGGACTTGATAGGAGTCAAGGAACTGAGAGGAATATTCTTTTAATTATCTTTGAATGAAAGAATTTAATTCTTCAATGCTCACTAAGACAAGAACATTAGAAAGGTAATCGAATAAATGGACAGGTATACGTACAAGGTAGAATCGACCTGTATGGTTGGATATTAGATAAGGGATATGACTCCTGTGTGTCCATCCTAAAATATGAGATGAATGTGCAACTGGATAATGCATCCCTAAAATCTAAGCCTAGAGTGTCTTCAAAAGTGGTGTCGCCAACCATTTGGCTAGCCAGAAGTAATAGAATTAAATTCTGAATCCACACCTGTGGTCCAGCTCCATTTTGAGATTAGCAGGGAGACTAGTGAGTTAATTAATATTTACATCAGTTATAGTAAGGGATATGAATGTACAGTTGTTGAAACTGTTGTATAGCAAGTGGGAATACAGACATGACACTCTGTAACTCCAGAGATCTGAGATTCAGCTTGCCTTTATATTTTATTGTATTGTAAAGATGTGGTACAGAGGAGTTATAGTTACTTAAGTAAGGTAATAAGTACATGGGTTTTTGAACAATGTTACTCCTCTCTCTTTTTCTCCCTTTCCCTCCCCTGACTCTCCTCTTCCCCAAACTCTAAAGTTCATCTTCAACATAGTGTCTAGTGAGTATCACTGTTGCATTGGTTCACCCTTTGTCTTCTATACAAGACAAAGGGTACGTAGTTACAAACAGTGACTGTGGGGAATAAACCAGAAGAGAAAAAAAAGACAAAAGAAATAACTGCAAAAGTACACTAAAAAAGAAAAGAAACAGAAAAAAAATCACAACAAGCCCTAATTTCCATACACTGGAGATCATTTTGATTAGCATCATATCATTGGTCATATGTACATAGCTATTGAGCTATTGTGAACGTCTGCTAGGACTATCCTAGACATATATTATTACAAATGAGGAAAACCATGGATCTTATGTTTCTTTGTGTCTGGCTTATTTCACTTAATATGATTTTCCCCCAAGTCTTTCCCTTTCCTTATGAATGGGGCAATGCCATTCTTTCTGATGGAAGCATAGAATTCCATTGTGTATGTATACCTTAACCTTTTCTTAAAGCCATTCATACCTGGATCAAAATTGAAACTGTGGTTACTGTGAGCATGATCAAAATGAATGATAGAAAAAAAGAGATCAGAATAAATTCATGGAAAATCACATACATTAACAAAAGCATAAGAGAAACCAAACACTGAGAGCCTTAAAAAGATCAGTGTAGGGGCTGGGGATATAGCCTAGTGGCAAGAGTGCCTGCCTCGGATACACGAGGCCCTAGGTTCGATTCCCCAGCACCACATATACAGAAAACGGCCAGAAGCGGCGCTGTGGCTCAAGTGGCAGAGTGCTAGCCTTGAGCGGGAAGAAGCCAGGGTCAGTGCTCAGGCCCTGAGTCCAAGGCCCAGGACTGGCAAAAAAAAAAAAAGATCAGTGTAACCTGACCTATGAGAACAGGAAGTCTTCTGTCTTAGAGAAAAAGAGAATTTGAAGAGGATGCTGTCAAGTTCCACATATGGAGCAGAGAATCACTGGAAAATTATATTGGAGTGGAGCATATCTAATGGCACAGAAATTATCTTTTTAGGAATTCTGTAAGTGGAAACCTGGCAGTGGCTGTTAATAAATGAGCATGAAATCAATGTTGAATTTTCAAAGATTTGGTGAAGGAAAAGGGAAAAGGAAAGAAAGAAGAGTTGAGGGGAAGAGGGGTCTTAGTCATCAGTCAGGACATTGATATTTATTAATTCTTTCAGACTCTGCACTCATTTTACTTCTATTTTACCCTTACTTGTGGTCAACATTTAGGGTCAACATTTTAAAAATTAGGAACTTGAGGTCACATACTTTTAACTAAAAGGACAGGTTCTAGGCAGTGAGTTACTAAAGGAGCTTATTTACATGTGGAAAGATATCCAGTAGAACTCGCTTTACTTACCCTGTCCCCTCCTTCATATTCACTGAGGCAATAAAGGCAGCTTCAGAATGACCGTGGTGGGAGTATTTACACCGTGGATACTGGTAAGATGACAAACCAGGAATTTGCTCAGTTTTGAAAATGACCTATGTACCACATTTCCCACAGCCCAGTGTGAAATGGTCAGATAATAGAGTTGAGTTTTGAACCCATATGTGTAATCTATATGCAGACTACTACAAGCACAAGATAGAAAAAGAGAAGTTATTCTTTTCTCACACTCTATACCCAAAGGACCCAGATCATTATAAACCATGTCTTGTGTTTATCCATCATCTACTACTAAGCTACCAATTTTCTGCTTTGGCCTCCCAGGCAATCCATCCCCAGCCGTTTGCTTTTCAAAGCAGCTTTCCTGAAGAAGTAGCTCTCTGAACTGTGTTAATGAGTTCTATTTTTAAAAATATCCAATCTTCTCAGGGTGTGTGATTTCAGAATGGCATTTATTATTGACTGAAATAAAATCTCCTCAATTGATTTTTCCATAACAAAATGGAAGACATACATGTGGGTTATTGGTTCAAAAAAGTTCCTGAAGCCTTTATTTTTTAAACAAACTTCATTTTCCAGACAGTTGAGTTTATCATACAGAATGAACCACAACACAGTGGTGCTGCCTTACTTTGAGAATATCTTAAATTTCATCATACAACAGTATATTTGAAGAGAAGGTATATGCAAACTAAACAAACAGAAAATGATAAGTAGCTTATGTGGATAATGACCATGTCACACCATATAGTCAAAGTACAGATATTAAACATCGCCCTGAAATTCCCTTAATGTGTTTGATGTTTAGTATGGAATGTTACTATAGAGAGCAGAACAGAGATTTGTGCATTCACTAAGACAGGAAACAGGGCTACTTTGGGTAGCAGAGGAAAAAAGTATGTTTAGCCAGATCATAGATTTTACCTTAAAGCAGTCTGTCTCATTGTGTAACTGAGAGTCTTTTACCTATGTTGACTTTTAGGCTGCATGTCTATAGTCCTTGCACCCAGAAGGAAAAATGATATGTTTCATGATTTGTGCTAATCAAAATCAATTCCAGCTTTCATCTTAAATCAAGTATTCTGGTTTATTTAAGCACAAGGAATTCTCAGTCAAAAGAAAATTAACTCAAAAATGGTGTTTGAGCGTCCAGGTATTCTTTTTAAGGCAGCACATGTCCAAACAGTTCTCAACAAAATTAGACTTTGTACTACTCTGGGTACATTGCCATATGCATCAAGGTGCATCTTATGTGTATGTATCTTTATGTCAGTCAATGTAATACTGTATATAGGATAGTGTAATCATATCAATGAAATTATAAGTTATTCTTCTTTACATTACTGGTAATAGAACATTGTCATTAATGCATGTTTTGATTAACTAAAAGCTCATTAGGTATGGTGGAATTTACCTGTTATTCCAACACTCAAAGAGACTGAGGCAGAAGAATCAAGAGTTCAGAGCTAGCTCAGCTACACAGAAACAACTTCTATTTCAAAAACAAACTAAGGATGTTCATAGGAGAGAATCAGAAGGGCTCAATAGCTGTGTGCATACGATCATATAAAAGGGTACTCATCATAATGAACTTCAAGAGATGGAAATGAGCATTTTTAATTGTACTGTTGGTATTTTTTTCTCTTTGGTTTATTCCTTTTTCCCACTGTCTTTTAATCTTTGTACCCTTTGTTTTGTATGTCAGTTTATCAGATTTAGGGAGAGGAAGGGGTAGCACTGGAACACGGGTAAACCAACTCAGCAGTGATACTCACTAGATACTACATTGGAAATGAACTATACAACTTGAGGGGGTAGGGGGCTAGATGGGGGAAACTGGGAGAAAATGAGGGGAGGGTGACACTGTTCAAAGAGAAATGTACTCATTACATGACTTATGTAGCTGTAACTCCTCTGTGAATCACCTTTTCAACAAAATACTTTTTATAAAGCAAATCAAACAACTATAACAAAAGGAAATAAAGGTGCTGTTTACAAAATCAAAGGATGAAGCGTACACACAAAAATAATAAAACCAGAGACCCTTAGACTTTCTATTGAAAGGGGCCCTAAGTCACAACTTGTTTTCCCACCGTGATAAAAACAGAGGTTGTATTTCTAACCACGGAACAGATGCCCAGCATTTAAAAAAAATAGAAATGACCACAAATATTTTAATCAACAGTAAATGATATACTTGTATACTGTGTCACCTAAAACCTTTTAAAATGAATGTGCAATTTGAGCTGTACAATACAAAAATCAGTTGCACCAACAGTCCTATTATTTTATGGAACTTCCCCAGACTAAGAAGATTTTGAAGAAAGCTGGCAGTCTTCTAACAAACAGCTGGATTCTGCCCACTCCTGAGCAGGGTTAGGGCTTAGTGGATAGTTGGAGAAGCTCTGAGATAAGCTCAGCCTTCGTGGCAGATGAGAGATACCACAAAATGGAGGCACCTGTCCTGGGCTACCTGGAACCAGGTCCTCTCTCTGAACACTTGAGTGATCTGACTAGTTCACTGATAGTCTAATAATGAGTGGGCACAGATTAGTGTTATTGGTTGTAGGCATGGTTTCCAAGTTTTCTTAAAGGTGATGATTAATGCCTGGGCTTTGTTAGGGTCACTCTAGCAGAAAATAGTTTTGACCATGTACCCTGTCTTAGGGTAAACACCTGTCCTTGTTTGAGTTCATGCAGGATAGCTCTTGAACACTCTCTACCCTTTCTTTCCTGCCTTTGCTTATTTCTGTACTTAAGTCTTAGTTATTAGTATGACTATTGATATCTAATGCATCTCTCACTGTACAGAAACAACCTATGCATATTTCTTTATTTAATGTGGCCCTTTTATCATAACAATGTCGCTAAAGCCACATGTGTTGATAAACACCTATAATCTAGTCACTCCACACAAGGGGCTGAGGCAGGAGTATTACAATCCAAGGCTAGTCCGGGCTAGACTCTGTCTCAAAAATCAAAATGAAACAAGCAAAATCCACCTTGAAATTCCATCTTACCAAGCCTTCTCTGTTCCACTGGTATGCAACAGGTAAATAAACCTAATTCTAATTTTTATTTTATTTGTGCATGATTTTTTTATTTGATTTGATCATTTTTTCACCTAGTCTGCTAACATCCCTGCTATTTAATTTACTTATTATTAGTAGTAGTAAGGAGTCATACAAAGGGGTTACAATCCCATCCTTACCATTTAAAAATGTCCACTCAGGAAATAGAGATAAATAAATATGGACTACATTCAAATGTAATGTTTCTAGTTGGCCATCGTGGGATCCCTTAAAGGCATGAAATATTATTGGAACAACATAGTTATTTTCTGGAAAGATTTTTAAAATTTTCACTTATTTTTAAAATTATAGTGATGTATACATCTAATCTAATATACATCTGTAGCCATTTTTAAATGTTGTAATGGCCTAGTGACTCTAAGTTCATTAGGACTGCTATGCACCAACATGTCAACCATCTATGGACTCTTTTCATCTGCAAAACTGAAGATCTATGTTTTATTCTTCCTTCCCTAGTCCCTGGAAACCATCATTCCACTCTTGATCTCTATGGTCTGAATACTCTGAGTGCTTCATAGTGAATGGCACCATATAACATTTACACTTTGTGAGTCAGACACTAGTGGCACAAGCCTATAATCCTAGCTACTCAGGAGGCTGAGATCAAAGCATCACATTTTGAAGCCATCCCAAACAGGAAAGACCTCTAGTTAAACACCAAAAAACAGCAGGAAGTAGAGGTGTAGCTCTAGTGGTAAGGTGCAAGCCTTGAGAGAAAAGATCAGGGATGGTACTCAGGTCCTGAGTTCAAGCCCCAGGAAGGGCACCAAAAACAAAACAAAGGGAATAGATAGATAGATAGATAGATAGATAGATCTTTGTGACTAGCTTATTTCATGGGCTCCTTGTCTGGTTGCTGTTGTTTTGAGGTGATTTTTTCAAATTATTGTCTTTAATAGTTATCTAAAGGAGCTGCCATTTAACAAAGCACCTTAACCAATGTCACCCCTTTCAACATTCTCACCCATCCCATACCACTTCTCCCCTCATGCTTCTTAATTTTGTAGGATATGCATTGAATTTTTGACTCTATCACTCACCACCTGCACTTCTATTTATTCATCTGTCCCTCTCCCCTTTCAAGTACCCATTTCCTGGTGTTTATTTTGTTGAACTTTGACTTTGCCTTTCTAAGGAATCACACCATTTTAATTCTCTCTTGAATCTATTATATTTTAGTTAATACATTTGTATTCCCTTGCATACCACCTAACATATTTATTTATATGTTTATAAACTAATATTAACTTCTACTCATGAGAGAAAACATGCAACCTTTGTCCCTCTAGGTCTGACTTACATTGCTTAACATAATTTTTTTCCAGGTCCTTCCATTTCTTTGCAAATAATACATCACTCTTTCTAATCAGTAAGTAAAATCCTACCATTTTCCTACATACCACATTTTCTTGATAACAGTATAACATGGTTAAATGTCTACTTTTTTTTTTACCATGTTCTACTATGTATTAAAATGGTCTTCCTTCCTGTAGGCTGAATAATATTTAATTGTACAAAGTATGCTTTATTTATTGGCCCACTCATCTTCTGATGGAAGATTGTTTTGTTTCTAGCTTTTGACCATAGTGAACATGATGCAGTAAACATGAATGGCTCCAACAGCGTGTGTTCAATTGTTTGCTAAATACTCTGAAGAAGAATTGGTAATATCATAGGATATTTTAACTTAGAGTATCTACCACCTAACTAAATTTTTAAGTTTCCAAATTCCATAATGATTTATGTCCTGCCTTTTCTTTGTGTGTTATTGCTCATGGTTTTTGTTTTGTTTTGTTTTGTTTTTTGACTCCTTGTTTTCTCTAGATAAGGAATACCCATTGCAAATATCCTGTGAGCCATTTATTTAAGTTTACATTTTTGAGTAGCTGCATTTAATTTTATTTATTTATCTTTTTCTTGGTGTTAGCATTCAAACTCAGGGTCTCATGTTGAGCTTTTTGCTCAGTGGACATTCTACCCCCTAGCCATACCTCCAGACTGGCTCTTTGCTAGTTAGTTTTGTCTCATAAACTCTCCTACCCATGTCTTGAACTGTAATCCTCTGATCTCTTCCACTTGTGTAGCTGAAATTACAGGCATGAGGTACTAGCACCCAACTGGGTAGCTGCATTTTTAAATGTAAAATAAATGGTGATAGTGAAAATATTAACTAAGACAATATTAAAAATATTCCAACACATACTCAGAATATGTTACAAATAAGTTGTGTGTACCAAAATTTATTTTATATTAAAAATAGCACATTATAAGAGAAAGGTAAAAGAAAAAATGCATCAGAACAGCACAATTATATTTGGTAGGCAGATATTTTATAATGATTATGTTTGTTGTTAAAGTAAAATTTTAATTAAAATTAAATTTTTGAGTTCAATATGGTGATGTGTATTTATAATCCCAACACTTGAGAAGCAGAGGCAGGAAGGGACTTTGTGTTAACAAAATGACAAAATACTTTAAAAGCTGGTTTCTAGCTAGTGTTTGGCACATGTCCAGTGCTTTGTAACCTTATGTAGCTATTAGCTACCATGATGGGCAGCACAGAATTGAACACCATCCCTGTGATTTCTTTTTTGGACAGGCAGCTCTGGGTTATCGACCTCAGAATGCTAGGACTCAGTTCCTGGTCACAGTCACAGCCTCAACATCTGATGAACTGAATTTCCTCATCCAGCCCTTAGTTAAAGGTCTTGATATACCACAACATTCTCCGGGCACAGAAGCCATGCTGGGTGAGCTGATGAAGCCTCAAACCTAGTTGTTGGATGCCTTTGCAGAGAATGGAATTCTCACAACTTCAATGTGCTTGATTTCTGAGTTAGGATGTGAATGAAGGGGGAATACATACTAGTATGGATTTCGAGTTTGGGCCCTGGTAGATACCTCCTGCAACTTCAGGAATAAACACAGTTACTCTTAGTAAATTGGTTTAGTATATTGGTTATCTTAGTAACTTATTGGTATCCTAGTATATTCGTTCAACAAATACAGAGCAAATATTGTGAAATCCTCAGCCTCTGAAAATGGCTCTATGAGTCTCCTAAGGAAAGAAGCCTTAAGAATGATGGAAGAGAATTACAAGGCAGGACAATAGAAAAGGAGAACACAGAGAATGGGTGCAAAAACAGTAGATTATTCATATGAAGAGGTAAAAGGGCTCTTTCTCACCAATCACAGGATCATGGATTCACTGAATAAAATACAAATTTTATGAGTTTATTCATTTGTGTAGGGAAAAATTAGGAGAATGTTTATTTATAACTATAATAAACCTCTAATAAATACATATTCATACCCACAAATGGATAAACAGATAGAGAGAAAAGAAGGAGAGGGAGAAGAGAGGGAGAGAGAGAGAGTTTGTGATTAGATTGTTTAGAGAAAGTGAATGGTGGGATGGAATTTTCTGAAATTTGCTTCAGATGTATCAATATTTTTGCCCTTGAATCAATCTGTTTATCTGAAGAAATAGAATATTATCATTTCAGCATCACTATAATATTATAAGAAAAGAATAAAAATTGCTCATTTCTTTGATTATTTATTGTACTTTCTGGTTCATAATTTTCTGCCATCGATAAAAATATAAGCATAAAGGTAAGGGAAAGCAATGTATGCATACAGAAATCCTTACTTACCATTGTATGTAATAATGGAAACAGGATTCTAGATTCAGAAGTGATTCAAAAGTTGGACTGAAAGGGGATTGCAGGATAACACCACCGTTTGTCTCATACCTCACACAATTCTTTGCTAAATTGATTTCACAATTGCACACATTTATCAGTCACTCATTTTCCATTAATATAGGACTCTCAAACTTTTGCAAAGTAATAGGAGAACTTTGATAAAGAATATTGCAATTCTTTTTTGCCACTACAAAATGAGCCTTCCCACTGTGTGGGGGTACCTGCCCCCCCCCCCAGGTGAGCTAGATGAACAGCTAAGCACTCTCATCTAGAGCATTTGAAAAATATCAAGTGATAGCCTTCACTGTATCCTTATCAAACATGCTTGCAGAATCACTGCTAGAACGCTTGTTTTTAAATGCCTCATATTCAAAACTATGCCACATGTTTAACTCATATGTAACAGTAATTGTTAATTCTTAAAATATTAAATAACGATCACATTAAAACTCAACATAATGGCATAGCCAAAAATAATTGTTAGTTTACAATACCCAGCCCATCAAAGGGCATGACTATGAAATTAGCAATAAAATTTTGGACTGCTGAGTATATTTAAAAATTATCATCTTCTTCATTTTAACTAATGCAAATGAGCTGAGTATTTTAAAGGTAAATTATATATCTATTTTCAGAACTTAAATTACTTTTCTAGTGTTTAGAACACAAGAAAAAAATCCTCTACTTAATGAAGAGACTCAAAAGACATAATCAGTTTAGTGTTTTTTTTTCAATTCTGCAGCAGAAAGTGTTTTAAAAAAACAAAAAAATCCTTCCTGATACATGCAGACAAAACCCTGGTTTTAGAGTAAAGTATCAGTAATGTCTCATTTTGGGCACACTGATGATCATTGCAATGTTTTAATTTCACTGAAATTTTCAGGAAGCATTTAACACAAATGTTATATAGTTTTATATAACTATGTTTTATTGTCTGAAATGCTTAAGACTTGGCAATAGGCTTTGAGAGACTATTAAAGTTAAACAAACAAAAACTAAATGACCTGAAAGATGGATTTCATTTATATTCATTTTTAAGTAATATATAATGGAATCGCTGGTGGCAGAAATAGATAAAGTGAACAGATGCCCCCATCAGCTTGTGTTTATTATATTTTCTGGTTAATTATGTCCAGTACAAACAGCAGAAAATCTGGCACAGCGTAAGAAATCATGCTGTCTCCACTAGCAAATGATCAAATTTAATATTGTCACTCAAGACAAAGTGTCAGCAGAGGATCTTTGTTCTGGATGAACAAGAAAAATTTGCATATAAGCTGACATATACAAGGGAACACTCAGTACATGTTTGCTGATAGAAATGTAAATGCCACTGTGACTCACTTAGATTTGTTTTAACCATTTGGCTTCAGAATTCATAGAAGTAAAAACACAGATTAGTTAAATCAAGCTCTATCAACTCTTCACCAAAGACTTGTATAAGTGTAAAGATCAGATATGGCCACAAGCATAGGAGTAAGGACAAATGAAACTTAAGCCAGTGCTTTTGTAACCAGCAAATATTAAGCTACTCCCACTTTCCCACTCCCCTCAACCCCAGCAAAGTTTTAGGGACCTACGCTAAAATATTGTGCCTACAGCTAACAACACTATATTAGATACTGAAAATATGTTTAAAGGGTCCAATTTCATGTTCAATGTTCTTGTCACAGCAAATTCTTCCTTTTATCAGCATTTCATTCATTACTTTAATATTAATTATTGAAGTTTTCATTATATTTCCAGAAAAGCATAAAATGTATATTGATCAGATTGACCCCACTTTACTCTTCATTATCTTTGTTTAAAATGAGTGCAATAATTTTTTAATCTATTTTCATACATATATATAACGTACTTTTCAAAATAATAGTCAAGTCAGGTACTAGTAGCTTGTACATGTAATCAGAGCTACTCAGAGAGCTCAGACCTGAGGTTTATAGGTAGCCTAGGCAGATAAACCCTCAAGATAATGTGTCCACCACTAGCCAGCAAAACACTGGAACTGGATGAGTGGTTCAAGTGGTATAAGTACCAGCTATCAGTGAAAAACCCATATGAGGGCATAAGACCTTGAGTTTAAGCTCTAGTTCAGGAACAAAAACTAGTAACAATCAAATTCTATCTACCAAGAGGTATTTACTAGTTGTAGGTGTAAGTATGTAAGAGAAAATAGTTATTACAAATGAAGGAAACCATGCAGGCCTGTTTCTTTGGGTCTGATTTACTTTGCTTAGTATAATTTTTTTCCACGTCCTTCCATTTCCTCATGAATGGGCCAATATCATTCTTTCTGATGGAAACATAGAATTCCATGTGTATATGTACAACATTTTCTTGATCCATTCATCCACTTAGGGGTATCTGGGTTGATTTCATATCTTAGCTATGGTAAGTAATGCTGCAGTGAACATGGTAGTTCTGGTAGCTTTAGTGTGAGCTGATTTGTATTATTTTATAATAAATGCCCAGGAGTGGGCTTCCTGGGTCATGTGGAAGCTCTATGTTTAGTCTTTTGAGGACCATCCACACTGCTTTTCAGAATGATTGAACAAGTTTACATTCCCATCAGCAGTGTAGTAGTGTTGCTTTTTAGCCACATCCCTGAGAGCAACCATTATTATTCATTTTTGTTCTTATTTATTTATTTATTTATTTTAGTTTTCTTCATAATGGCCTCTCTAATTGGAGTGAGGTGGAATCTCATTGTTGTTTTGTTTTGAATTTCTTTTATGGCCAGAGATGTTGAACATTTTTTGTGTGTCTACCAGGCATTCGTATTTCTTCTTCAGAGAAGTCTCTCTTGAATTCATTAGCCCACTTATAAATGGGGTTGTTGTTTCTTTGAGGATTTTCTTTTATGGGTTTGATTTTTTTGAGCTCTAAGTAAAATTATATTAAGCAAGTAAGCCAGAACCAAAGAAACATGGGGTGCATGGTTTCCCTTATTTGTAACAACTAGAATATGCCTACAAATCTACAAGTAAACCCAATGGAATAAAAGACAAGTAATTGCACCTCAGTACCCTAGGCATTTGCACAGTAAGAAAAAAAGGAGGATATTCTTAGGAGAGGAGCTATATGCATATGACCATATAAAATAACGTTTATCGAAATGAACCCCAAGAAATGGAAATAAGAGAGTTTTTAATTGTACTGTTTTCGGTTATTTCTTTTTTCTTTCTCTTTTCCTTTGGTTTATTCCATTTTGTCACTGTTTTTTGTTTGTTTATTTTTATGTTTTTGTTGGTCATGGGGCCTGAACTTTGGGCCTGGGTGCTGTCCCAGAGCTCTTAAGCTCAAGGCTATCTCTCTATCACTTGAACCACAGTGCCAATTCCAGTTTTCTGGTGGTTACTTGGAGGTAAGAGTTTCACAGACTTTCCTGCCAGCGATGTCTTTGAACCGCAATCCTTAGATCTCAACCTCCTGAGTAGCTAGGATTACAGGCATGGGCCACTAGCTGACACTGTTGATTTTATTTCTCTACCCTTTGTCTTGTAGATGTTTATCTAATTTGGATAGGGGAAGAAGAATCATAGAAATGGTGAGGCAAAGTGTGAACCAATTCAGCAGTGATACTAGGCATTTTGTTGGAAATGAATGATACAACTTGGGGGGAAGTCAAAAGGGGAAAATGAGAGAAAATACAAGAGAGGGTGACACTGTTCAAAAGTAAATGTGCTCATTACCTGACTTATGAACCCTCTGTACATCACATTTACAATAAAATTTTAATTTAAAAAAAAGAGAAAGTAGACCAAAATGTCAAAAAGTGGTCTTTCAGTGCTCTAATCCTTTGTCTCAGGTAGATATTTAGAAAATGCTGGCCTCACCTAAATGGTAGGAAGTTTTGACACCACTTGGCTCTATGTGAAATAGAAATTTTCCTAATGTTTTCATGTGTATGCATATGTTCATAATAAAATGCTCATAGTCAACTATTAAGCTAGCTACTCAATGGGTAGAGATAAGAGGAAGGCAGTCTGAAGTCAACCCAGGAAAAAGCTCAAGACCTTTTCTGAAATATGCTATAAGCAAATGCACTGAAAGATGGGAGGTGGCTCAAATGATAGAGCATGAAGCTCTCAGTTCAATTCCTAGTACCAGCAAAAAGAAATAAAGAAAGAAAATTAAAGTAAAAAAATAGACTCTGTCTTCATTTTATCCTTTTGTAAAAATCCTATAACCCCAATTAACATTGTTATGCTACATAAATGCTCATTGATTGGATATGTCTTCTAAACACTTCAGAAAATCAGAGATATAAAACAAATTTCTTTTCTGTCCATCTTTCCACCTTCCCTAAAAGATGAGAAGGTGTTAGTCTGATCATGCTCAGCATGGGGAAGACCTTGAACCCAGGCCTCATGATTTTTCTAGATCTATTTGGGGCCACTTGTTCTTTTTTTCTTTTTCCACCATCTAGTGACCATCCAATGTCTGCATCCACCCACATACAAAGTATCCTTACACTTTTAGATTGTATCAGAATTGTATATGCACTTTTACGTCCTGTGCTTTAATGTATAGATATAATATAAAGTACTTTAAATGTTTTCCATATTTATTGAAATGCAACTGACCTATAAGGGTGGATAGATGATAGATAGATAGATAGATAGATAGATAGATAGATAGATAGATAGATATTTATCATACACATGTGGATATGCACTTTCAAATTCTGTGCACTAATGTACAGACATAAAGTACTTTTAAATGTTCTCTGTATTTATTGAAATGCAACTGACCTATAAGGATAGGATAGGATGGATAGATGGATGGAAGGATGGATAGATATAGATAGATGATTGATAGACAGAGAGATATATAGATACATGGATTGATGGATTGATTGATGTCTATTATATGCAAATGCGAAAACCTGAAGAATGAAGTCCATCTTATAAAACATATTTATTTATATAAGGAGAATGGTACATTGATATACTGCGGGAATGACAGGAAATGGAGAGAAGGAAATCCTAATACACTGTAGTTGGGAGTGAAGATTAGTACAGTTAAATTGACAAACAGGAGAAATGCCCATATAACCTTGATGCTGCCTCAAAAATTAAAAAGAGAGCCGCCTACAATGCAACCCTACTAGTGGATACACATCCACAGGAATTGAAATCAGTATCTCAAAAAGATAATTTAACTTTTCAAGTCTTTTTCCCCTAATTTTGAACAACTTGTTTCACTGAGTTCATAATTTACTGTTTTCAGCAGGTCATTACATCCTTAGAAGAGGTAGAAGTGAAGTTAAGTGGTTGTGTGCAATGGACTATTCCAGTACATTTAGTAGTCATTTCAACTGAATCCTCAACAGTAAGCTGCAACCAACCATGATGGCATCTGCAAGAACGGGGAGTAACAAGAGAAAAGGCCTTGAAGGGGACAAGCTTGCTGAATGGAAGGAACAGAATTTTTAGTGTGGCTAGAGTATAGTGTACAACGTGAATGTGTGGGTAGCATCCAGTTTGTGTGGGCTTTTTAGCACTGTGGCAAAGAGTGTGGATTTTATATTCGCAATGGAAAATCACTGTAAAATTCTAAGCCATGGAGTAAGATAGTCCCCACCTCCCACTTTAAACCTTCTGACTTGGAACAGTCTAGTGGAGAAATAGAGATAAACAATTTAGATATCTGTGAAAGTAAACCTGGAGAAAAATGAAGTGGCCTGGACTATGGAGTTTGGTAGAAATAATGAAATGCTCAGTTTTAGAACATCTTTTGGAAGTAGCAGACAATGGATATAGGGCAAAATGAGAAAGGAGTGATGAGGAATGAGCCTAAATCCCAGGCCTGAGCAAAAATAGCTGCAATGTGGCAGAACATGAGGAAATCAATGAGAGGACAGCCAATAAAATGAATTTCTATTTGTATATCTTACATTTGAAGTGACCCTTACCTACTCAATCAAAAATACTTCTTGGATATCAACTGTGATTATTTGGACAGATAGATAATGGGGTATTCAAACTAAGGAATTATCAATGGAGACATGAGTAGATTTGAAAATATTTGGAAACTATAAGGAGAACATGGTTATCAGTTACATGAGGCAAATTAAAGAGGAATTTTAAAGCCTCTGATTTGAGTGACAGGTGCATTGTCTGAGAGGAAACACTGGGACAGGAGCCCTGGAGAACTTCATATTGAATCAGTGAGAGATAGAGTTAAATAACATTTTTCCCATATGTATTGCCTTCCTGAGGTTTTACCCCTGCTATTACTGTAACTGATCTTAGTACCCCAGATACTGTATATACGTGTATTGGAACTAGGGAAGGGAAGGGAATACCAAAATTGAGAGACAAAGGATAAAAAGACAAACTAATGCAATAGCAATACTTAGAAAACCAATTGGTGTAAACCAACTGTACAACTCATGGTGGGGGGGGGAGAGTGGGAAGTGGGGAGATGAGGGGGAATGAGGGAGGAGGTAACAAGTTGGATAAGAACTATACTTGCCTTATAGATGAAACTATAACCCCTATGTACTTCACTTAGACAATACAGAAGAAGAAGGAAAATAAAACCAATTTGAGAACAACCAATGTAAACATTGTCCTCATCAAAGAAACATAATAGATGTGATTGCCCAGAAAGGATCTGTAGCACAGAAAATATTTTTAAGATTTTATTTCAGATCAAAAGAAAGGCTTGATGTGGATTAAGCTGGAAAGCAATCCTGAAATGTCAAAGAAAGAGAATAATACAATTATCTTTCTAAATCAAGGGTATTGTCTTCTCCAGCCTAAACTTACACCAAAGCAAAATACACAGGAATACACATTTGTCATCCGAAGAGCAACACTCGCAACCATAGGTCAGAATGATAGAGAAGCTGGGACTTTGATCGTGAGTGCTTGCATACTATGAAGAGTGAGTGTGTTGGTGGTGTGGGTTTTACAATTAGACAATCATTACAGTTGAAACCAGCAGATAACAAGCTGTAAGTCATTGACATACTTCTGCCTCTGATATATAGATGATGTGTATCCGGGAGAATTCTTGGTATTACTTGGTGTTCATTTATTGTTTTAAAAACAAAGTGAGAAGTTCACAAGGTGGAAAGGCCACTCAACTTCTTTTGGGTAGAGCCTGCAATCTGATTGGAAGCAATGTTGTGGCACCCTGGTAGGACTTACAGAATCCTTTGCAGAGGATATAAAGTTAATGTTCCATATGCCCTTTCTATGACATGCAGCTGTGTCTCTTCATGGAGGAAGTCAAGTATCCATGTGAAGAGGGCAGGTTTATTCTCTGTTCTGCTAGCACAGGAATCCTTCTCAAACTCCCTAGCTCCCACGACCTTAACCTCTCTCAACTTGCCCACCGTATCTGTGAAATAGACATGACAGCTATTTTAGCTTCTGGAATGTTCATAAGCACAAAATGGAATGACTCCTGTTAAGCCTTTAGCCTGATGGCTAGCTCATAGTAAATTGATAATAAATTTTAGCAACTTTGTTTTTACTGCTTTTTAATGATTACTGAGTATACTATTTGCCTCTGCCTTTTAGGATCTAGGATGGGAACACTAATAACATATTCAGAAATAGAGAGAGGTGAATGAAACAAATATTTATTCAGTGAGTAAGGAAGAAAGAAATGGAGGATGAGAAGGAAGGAGAGAGGAGGAGTCTCCAGTACTGAAAGACCATATTCTGAAAGGTGGAAATGGAGTTGGTATTTTATTAATAATAAAACCTCTTCTTTAACTTGAGACAGATACTGACCACTATGGGAAATATGGAGGATAGTGAGTCACTGCATTTTAATCAGGGCAGGGACTGTAATGGCTGTTGTGAACCCAGTTCCTGGACTTCTTAGACTCTACCTACTGGGTGTCTCGGTGGACCAGTCACTACTTACTAAGGGGACACAGACAGGAAGCTCCCTATCTGTGAAGCTATGAATGGTAGACACAATTAGCATAAAAGAATTTACAAAATAAAAGCTTCCATAGGCCAGGTGGTATAAGGTGAGAGGCCAGAGCAACTGGTGGATCCAGAACTGTGCAACATTTTTCCTTAGACAAGTCAGTGACCTCTCTGAGCTATACCCTCACCTGTATAGTAGAGACAGTGATAAATCTTACCTAATAAGACTAAGGAGCCAATATGTATGTAATGGGCTTTGCCAGGTCTGCACTGTCACCACCTCCCAGGTATATATCAATTTATATGCTTAGAGGATGATTGCTCTAAGAAAAACATAGCACTTTTTTTTCAAACATAAATAAGAGAGCTGGAGATTTTAAGCTTGGGCATAGAAGTCAATATAGCTTGAATTGGCATTGGAATGTAGTGAGTTAATCACGGAAGAATCTATTTCACTGAGATCTGAGTACAGAGCTGGGCTGGCTCCTGTCCCAATGAGAAGTGAACTGGACAAAGCAGCCTTTATTTATTTTGTTCTAGTATGAGAGCTTGAACTCAGGGCCTGAGCACCGTCCCTCGGCTTTATCACTCAAGGCTGGTTCTCTATTACTTGATCCACAACTCCACTTCTGGCTTTTTGCTGATTAACTGGAGATGAGAGTCTCACAGACTTTCTTGCCTTGGTGGCTTCAAACTCCAATCCTCAGATCTCAGCTTCTTGAGTAGCCAGGATTATAAGTATGATCCACTGGTGCCCAGAAAAGTAGCTTTTAAAGTAATTAATTTTAAAAATGAAGATGGAAATGGAGATAGAAATCAGAGGTCCTAGTTTGGGGACACTTGCTATAACCCTGGCATCAATGAGCAAAGGACAAATGGCTGCAGTGCTGAAGGTTCAAATGATAGAAAAGAAGGAATCAAAAGTGATTGGAAACATGTGTGAGAAAAGAATGTTCACAGAGGATGCAGGTCTGGATGGCCAGAAGAGCTGTCCATGTATTAGACGTACTTGTGCAAGTTCATCAGGACAGATGCACTGAGGAAAGGAATTACCTGTTTCCTTCAAGTCCACCTGCTTGTGGTCCAACAAGAGGGTACCCAGGTGAATGCAGAATTTAGAGAAGTAAAATAGAAGTTCAAAATAAAGAGATGAGGGATGGATAGACAGACACACAGACCCTAAGACAGGCAGATAGATGATAGATGATAGATGGATGGATAGATAGATAGATAGATAGATAGATAGATAGATAGATGATAGCTAAATCCTAATCTGAATGTAGGTTAGTTAAGAGTCAAAGAATTGAGAGTGAATGTTAATGAGACTATGTGGCAAGAGTAGATAACTCAGGCTCCTGTCAGCCTGTCACTATTTTTATTATTGTTGTTGTTATTATTATAAAGGTGATTAACCGAGGAGTTACAGTTACATCACTCAGGTAATGAGCACATTTCTTTTTAAACAGTATCAACTCTCCCCTGGTTTTATCCATTTTCCCTTCCATACAAACCCATCCTCCACCCACAAGTTGTATAGTTCATTTTCAGCATAGTGTCTAGTGAGTATCACTGCTGCATTTGTCCACTCTTTGTTCCACCATTTATTTCCCTCCCCAAAACAGATAAATTTATATACAAGACAAAAGGTGCAGAGAACAATAACAGCGACAGAGGAGAAAACACAAACAAAAAGCAAAATAACAAAAAAAAAACCTCATTCCATTTCTTCTAGTTCATTTTAATAAACATCATTTATATGATCATATACACATAGCCTTTGTGATCCTCTCCTTTGTTCTCACTATGTGAATGTGTAGAGTCCTGTACAAATTATCATGTCAACATGTATTTTTGTTTTGATAATGGCCATTCTAAATGGGGTGACATTGAATCTCAATGTTGTTTTGATTTGCATTTCTTTTATGGCCAGAGATGGTAATATTTCTTCATGTGTCTATTGGCCATTCTTACTTCTAAGAAGTCTCTTTTTTTTAAGTCTTCAGCCCATTTATTAATTGGGCTGTTGTTTCTTTGAGATCATGTTAATTTTTTGAGCTCTAAATATATTTTAGATATGAAGCCCTTGTCTGATACATAGCTAGTAAAAATCTTCCCCCATTCTGTAGGCTTTCTATTTTCTTGCTAGCTGTGTCATTTGCCAGCCTAGCACTCTTGAGGAGCTGCCTTGAGCTTCTTGAAAGGTGACACATAAGAAAACACTAGGGAGACATTTAGTAAATGTCAAATAAATAGGACAAAACATGGTAACTGCCTGGTCATAAAGAAATGCTTTTGTTTTGTGTCCTAGAATGTTAACTCCAAAATGAGTATTAAGACATTCTATAGATAAGGTAATCCACGCTCAGAGAAGCTGAGGAATGTGTTTTCCATGAAGCAATTGAGAACTAGGCTTTTTGGATATTTTTCAATGTCATTTTCCCTATGCAGTCTGTCTCTTGGTTTCCTGGTCTCTCAGATTCTCCTGGGATAATATTTGCTTCCCACTCTGTTTATACAGCACATGCTATGAAATGCTGAAAGCTTGACTTGAAAACACCTTCTACTAGTAGGATAAGACCTGCCTCCTTACAATAAAGCATGGCATCATTTGTGATATCCTGTAAAGAAGCACCTGTCACAAACACTGCTACTTCATCTCTCCTATTTCTCTAATTTCACTTGTATCTCTGATTAACTCACTTCATAATGCTCCTAAAATAAGCTGTCTGCTTTTATGCTTTACCTTCTCAGCCCTATGAATGAAGTAAGATAATGCTTTACATGAAAGAGGGCTTAAGTCTTAACAGCATATAGACATGTCCAAAACTAAGTCGGTTAAAAACTAAATAGCTACTTTAGAAACAGAATAGACATAGACATTTTGAACAATTGAAAATAATTTGATTAAAGAGAGAGCCATTCTTAACTTTTTTATGAATGTCTAAACCTGTAATCCTAGCTACTCAGTAGCTTGAGATATGGAGAATTATAGGTCAAAGCCAACCCCAGCAAAAAATATCTGAGACTTCATCTCTAAAATAACTAGCAAATAGCCAGGCTGGAGGCATGGCTCAAGTGATAGAGCACCAAACCAGAAACGAGATGAGCAAGTGCAAGGCCCAGAGTTCAAACCCCAATACCAGAGGGAAAATAAGACTTAATATTTTTCAAATTTTCTTTTTTCAGAACTGAATACCTTGGAAAACATCAAGGGGGAAAAACATAAACATCGTTTAACATTAACTGAAATCATAATAATCTGTTATGACGTATTTTAAAACAATTTTGCTAAAACCATTCATTCTGGGTCATAAGGAAATTCTTCAAAACAGACAATTAGATAGTCTTAACCCAGAAAAGCATTGATGGCAAGTAGAACCTATAAACCAATGAGATTTAAGTTCCCCGGGTTGAATTACTGTTTGTCATCACTGATTTCCTGAAGCTCTATTCCACCCTTAGGACTCCCTTGGGAACATTGAGTTACAAGTTCTTCTGTGTTGCTTATTGTTTGCTGAGGAGGGGTGAGGCCTTTTCAGGATTTCTTCAGTTTCACAACTACACAAATAAAGTTCTTTTTTGGCAGTTTCATCAAGCAAAATGTGTTTGCTGAAACCTTTTTTGTTTTGAACCAGTGAAGTATGAAGTTAAGAGATACTGGGATTAACCCAAAGAAACCACTAAAACTAAGAAATACAGGTGATGATTATAAGTATGGTTTATATAAGAATTGCAGGTAGCAGGTAGCTATGGGTGGAAATATGAAGTGGTATTCCATATGTGGAAATCTTTATTGTATTCCTCTGAGAGTTTTATAATATTAAATTAAATAAGGTTCACATAAAGCATCCAGCAGCCTGTTTGGTATTTAACAAGCATTCTTCAGTACATATTAGCTGTTATTGTGGTTATTGGTTTCATAATTGTGCATCTAGGCAATTTTAAAAGAAGAGAACAGTAGTAAGGTTAGATCAAATCAATACTTCAGAAGAAAATACAGGGATAAACTTATAAATCTTGCAACAGAATATTAGAAAACCAAGAACCAAAACTTCACTGCAATGATTTTTTTCACCTGAATATCTGGGTCTATAACTGAGAGGGTATTGATAATCATATTTTTGTAAGATAAAACTGAAAGAAAGAAAGACAGTAAACCTGCTTCATTGCTGAGAATAGGCTTTGACATTCCAAATGTAATTCTATTTCATTTTTTTCTTATCTTTATAGTTTTTATTAGAAAAGGTTAAAAGAAAACAACTTTACCAATCTACTGTATAAATAAAAAATTTCTTTGCACTCTTTTAAGAAAAATACATATGCCAAGCATAGTGGTTCACCCCTGTAATACCAGCTACCTGGAAAGCAGAGATTGAGGTACTGTGATTTGTTGTTAGCCCAATAAATTAATGTTGGTGATACTTAATCTCACAAAAAAGTTGAGGATTGTGCTTCATGTCTATTTTCCTAGTTACTGCAGAGGAAGCATTTGGAGGATCATGACCATTCAGAGTAAAAGCCTAAAAACCTACCATATAAACAAGCAAAAGACAAAAATGGTTGGGAGTGTGGTAGAGTGATTTTTTTCTAGCAAGCACAAGGCCTAGAACTGAAGTCCTACTGCCAAAATTATACATGTATACATGTGTGCGAATGCATGTATGGATGTATGTATACAATCATATCTATTTTCTCTCACTGGAGAATAAGCTCTACCTGGTTTCTTGTACTGTTTGGGATGTATATTCTAAACCTCAAGATAAAGATTAGTGAAATGCTACTTTCAAAAGAGAATGTTAGAGAATGAACAATATTAAACTATATTGCATCTGTGAATAAATACAGAATAGTAAGACCCATTGAAAGATGTTGAATAATAGAGAGAAGGGAGGAAAGGGAAAATGAGAGCAAGCAAGGATTCAATCTGATTAAAGAACTTCATATATACATGTGAAATACCTCTATGAATCCTCTTTGAACAGTTTCCTTACACTTAAAAGATGAAGGACAGACTGTAAAACAATCCTGCCCCAGGTATGGGAACTACTGGAAAGAGGAAAATGAATAAAGAGGATGAAAGAGGGTAAATGTGGAGAGTAAATAGGGTGAACAGAACCATGTTTGAAATGGAATAATGAAGCTTGGTGAGATTGATTGGAGGTGGGGGAAGATAAGGAAGAGTGTTAGGTGTGTGTAAGTATATATGGACATGCAACAATGAAACTCTGTTGTACAACTAATTGATGCTAATAAAACCCTGATTTTTCCATCAGATCTCTACCTATTCATTTCTAGGATTTACATCAAGTTTCCACAAATGAATGTGCTTTGACACAGAAAGTAAAGTAACTCCTAACAAAGTAGGGCAGAGTTTTAGTAGATAGTCCCTGCCACTAAATAAGTTTTGATTTCCTATCCAATCTTGTAAGCATAATGTAAGAACCAAACATATTGGACATGAGGGTGACCATAGAAAAGCGTTCACAATTATTAACTGGATGATTGAATAGCCAGTAAACATGTCTGTAAGTACAGACTGAGACCAATCTCATAGATGCTTATTACCCTGGAGTAGAAAAAATATACAGTGATTTTAGAAGATATAGTATGGACAACACTTTTGAAGAGCTATACTCTATTAATAATATTGGGAAGTGGGAGAGAACACTTTTTCTTAGGAAACAATTCATAAAATTTTTTGTTTTGTTTGACTAGATGTTTTAAATGTCCCTCTGAAAGATAATTTAACTCAATATATATGTATGCTGGATACTAGATCTTTCTTGAGCCCAGTTTACTGTACAGTAGAGGAGAGATACATTAACCTCTACACTTCACTCTGCAACTCTAAGGAAGGGTAACCAATACCTGAGTTGCTCTCCTAATGTCCCAATGTCAAGTTTTCAGACACACTTAAGAAGTTCATACTTGACCTTGCATAACTTTTGTAATTGAGCCATTATAGAGATGGAGGAAAACATCTGTCATGTCATCATTCTTTGAGGAAACGTCTTTTTTTTTTTTTTTTTGGCCAGTCCTGGGCCTTGGACTCAAGGCCTGAACACTGTCCCTGGCTTCCTTTTGCTCAAGGCTAGCACTCTGCCACTTGAGCCACAGCGCCACTTCTGGCCATTTTCTGTATATGTGGTGCTGGGGAATCGAACCCAGGGCCTCATGTATACGAGGCAAGCTCTCTTGCCACTAGGCCATATCCCCAGCCCCTTGAGGAAACGTCTTAATCATCGTAAACCAGATAGCTTAAAAGCAATACCTGGGGCTGGGAATATGGCCTAGTGGCAAGAGTGCTTGCCTCCTACACATGAAGCTCTCGGTTCGATTCCCCAGCACCACATATATGGAAACCGGCCAGAAGGCGTGCTGTGGCTCAGGTGGCAGAGTACTAGCCTTGAGCGGGAAGAAGCCAGGGACAGTGCTCAGGCCCTGAGTCCAAGGCCCAGGACTGGCCAAAAAAAAAGCAATACCTGATGACAACAATCCATCATATAGTCAATAACCAACTTACTAAACTATCATGACAGATAAAGGAGCAGAGGCATTTGACACTCTCACTGTCTATTATTTTTTCTGTACCACTTTAATTTCCTCCCATAATTAAGTGATAGATGACATCAATACTGAAAATAAGCTGCATAAAATCAATTTTGTATGGAGGAAAATTCTGGGCTCTCGCCTAAACAATATTCTTATCACTAAACCATGAAAGTGTGACCTTAATCACGCTGTTGTTACATGAGTCAACGCATAAAGAGAGAGTTGCAATTACATTAAAGTGGGTTGGAGCAGTGGATTATGTATCAAGTTCCAACTTGTGGAGATCAATTGTACTAAAGGACATAACTTTTTGATGAGCTTTATAAATGACTTATGAATACCTTCATTCAAAATTCAGAAGTTCCTAAATCAGGGAAAGCTGCTGGTACCGTATACTAGGTAATTCTTATCAGTACTATTCAAAAATGTTCTTGAATATATATTTTTAATCATACCAAAAATAGAACCTCTAACTGAAGCAAGTATACCTAGTATATTTTAATACAACTGTAATTTGTCATAAGACTGAAGACATAGTAGTTAAGAGGATTGGGAGCTCAATGAGGGTAAGGAAAGCAATATTATAAATGTGACATATGGACAGCAGGTTATTTAAGTGGAGCAGGACAGAAGAACAGAGATTTAGTAAACTCATCGCTGCTAAAACTTCATGAAATAAATTACTTGCCTAAATGTCAATCAGCACATATTTTATGTACCAGTATTGGGGTTTGAACTCATAGCCTGGGCCCTGCCATTTAGGTTTTTCACTCAAGTCTGGTTCTACCATTTGAACCACAAGCTCTGCTTGTTTGTTTGCTTGCTTGCTTGTTTTTCTGTTGGTTAACTGAAGATATAGTCTCAATGGCTGCCCTGCCTTGGCTCTGCTACAAATCCAAAGAAATCATGTTCATGTGATGACCTTCTCCAGCTCACCCACTCCCACACTCTGCTGCTTGGAACACAGATATAAAGCTGTTTGGGGGCAAATTTGAAGGATTAATGTGAGGTATGGAACTGTCATCCCATCAGTAAGCTCAGAAACTCAAGGGCTGACCAACTCCCCACCTCTACCTCCACACAGCTGTGGGTTTGTTGTCATTATTGTTGTTTGTCACAGTACTTTTGTTAGAGACTTTGAGACATCTCTGCATCAAAGGTTCTATAAATATCATTGAATGTGAAGATAATATATAAATTCCCATTTTCTTCTTTTCCAGCATGGGGGCCAGACAATTACTTTCAACCTGCACCTGGAATCAGTGAGTACCCTCCTGATAATGCTTTCATGCAGCTGCTTACAGAGAAGCAGGAAACCTGCTGTATCTGCAACCTCACAGCCCAGCTTCTTGGCACCTGTTCCGATGACAGTGGTCACCAGAACACACACCCCACATGCCACTGCAGAGGTGTAGAAATCTCCCAGGGCAGGGAGACCATGACCTATGTCCTTGAGGAATTTACAAAGGATGCCAAAGGCTTTGAAGGGAGATTTTTCTTATATCAACTTAATGAATAAATAATCTTTAGCATATTTGAAGGAGCATATTTGCCATTCTCTCCATTTTTTAAAAGTCTTTGCCAATTGCTTAGGACATTAGACTAAATTATTTAGTTTTCAAAGGGCTTGTATCCCTGAATACAGTTAAAAACCATATTAATCCAGATACTGCTAATACTCTAATTTTGACAATTAGATCTAAATTAACTGGAATTCACCTTTCAGTAGTCTGCAAGATTGAATTTCCTGAACACTATAGACAGAACACTTGTAACTCTTGCATGCAGAATACGTTGTCCTTGTGGTTCCAGTATATCATGCTGTTTAGGCACTAAGACTTAGCTAGGAAGCAAGGATCAGCATCATTAAGTAGATGTCTCCTGAGAGAGACTCCATTGATTCCTGGCTAATCGTAGTATTGAAGTTAATCATTTTGCATTGTTTTCAACAGATTTCTGATTCCAATTATTCAAGCTGGCTTTCCCATGTCATGCTTCTAAGCTCATTATTTCAATGTTCAGAAATTTCCTATTGTGCAATCTATGAGCATATGCATTTATTAATAGAAGAGGATCAATTCTTATTATCTGATTTTATAATTGTCAAATCTAGGGTTTTTTTAATTTTTAGATGCTCTTCTGTAACTTTTTTTAGATAGAGGCCCTGAGCTCAGGGCCTCACAGTTGCTAGAGAGCTGCCCTACTAGCCTGAATGTCTAGAGAATGATATAATCAAGAAGAGATGTTTCTTAAGTGGTCCAAAAAACTATCTGACCTACAGAGACAAAGGTTTGAGTAATCTGTCTAGAGCTGAAATGTGAATCATGGAGACAAATAACACCACTTGGGGATAAAGAAAAGAGCTTTGTGACACAAAGAATAGAATTAGTTTCTCCTTGAGATGAGGGACAGCTTTTTTTTAAAAGTATATTTACAGGCTAAGGAGGTTCTTGAGGGTCATTCTCCATGCCACAAGGCCATCTGGCACAAAGTTAGTAAGACCTCACGTCAACCAAGAAAGTGGGCATGGAAGTGTGCACCTGTCTTTACAGCTACATGAGAGGTGTGTTGGAAGATTGCAGTCTGTGACTGGCCCTAGGCAACAGCAGAGACTACATATGAAAAACACCTAAAGCATGATACATGAATGTATGGAATACAATGGTGAAGCCCCTTTGAGCAGTTAAGATGACCTTAACAAAAATGAATTTCAAGAAGGTGAAACATGTCCTTTCTGGACTGTAGATGGTAGGGGCACAGGGAGAGAGAATGAAGGGCATAAAGAAGGGTGAACAGAGTCAGAATATTTTGTGTATGCTATAAAAATAAAACAATGAAGTTCATTGAAATCAGTTTTGGAAAGAAGAAACAGAGAGGAGGGAGAGTAGTGAGGGGGATGAGTCTAATCAAGGTTTACCAGATGCACTTATGAGCATGCCAAAATCAAATGCCCGTATCAAACTGATGCTATAATTAAATATCCAAAGATGAAAGAAATATTAACTATCCAAAGAAGAAATAAAACAACTAAAGCAAAAGGGGTTGAAGGTAAAACATCTGCCTAGCAAGAGCAAAGATCTGAGTTTAAACACCAATACCAACACTTAAAGGTGTGTGTAAAGAAATGCAAATATATTTTTTCATTGTGGCATTGGATAAGTATTAGATGTAGTGTAGGATGCAAGAGTGTTAGAACTTGGCCATGGCACATAACTTCTGTAGATATCAATGGTATTATGTGTAAAATGCAACTGTAACGTGAATTCACATCATTACATGAAGGTACTTCGCTAACTGTCCAGTGTTACTGACAAGAAGCCTGACATGGTGTCCAGAACACAGCTTGGTAATGCCACTCAGCTATGTGTTATAGAATAGGGACAGCAGAGCACATCAATTGCACAAGTTACTGAGATCAGAGATGATCCAGTTTGTTCCTGGTACACAGAAAACAGGTGCTCCAGAAATTAGGGCTTCCATAAGGTTATTTCTAGTGGAATCAGGGAAAGTATCACAATAGGGAATGAAAATATGGGTAGGTTATGTCTCAGTGCTTTCAAGCAGAACTAAGAGCCCATTCTGAAAATATGGCTTTGTGTGGACAGCCATACCTATAAGCTCTGAAGCAGCCCAGATAGTGAATTGGTGACCTGAGGTTGGGGAAAATCAAAACAGGTGTACTAGTGTCTAAGGACTAGTGCCTGTGAGAGGAAATTGGAAATGTTGGCCCATTAAGATCCTCAAATTTGAGAGACCTGATACTAGTATGTCTTAGTTTATCCTCCATTCCGGTTTGAGTGAAAAGCATTTTTTTATGTTCAGTCAGCAGCATGGATATGAAGGGCTTTTATCATTATCAATTTAAGTGAGTAGCTTACTCTGAAGGTTGAGTTTTCAGATGCCCCCAAGGTAATATGTCCTCATTCTTGCTCTAATCTCCTCTATAGGCTCGCACCCAAATTAAGACAGAGGTGGCCAAAATACTGCCTGAAGACACCAACTGGCCTCCCTATCTTTCTACTGCCCACCCTTGGCTCACAACCCCAATGTCAGCCTCACTTTCCACTTGAATTTTACTTCTTCTCTGGCACAAGATGCAGCAAAGAGGTTTTCTACCTTCCCTGAAATAAAAATGTAGATTTTGAGACAAGTAAAAAGAAAACAGACTTCCTGCTATATGTAGCTTGCTCCATCAGGACCAATTCTAAACCTTCGTTACAAAATTTGCTAGATGTAATAGGCAAGAAAGCACTTCCATGCACAGAAACTGTTCCATGTCATCTTAAAACACTTAGCCAGCCTGGGGAACCCCAGAGAGAGCTGCCAAGATCTATCTCAATGGTGACTAAAGTTTCCTCAGAGAGAGATTTGAATTGCTAGAGCTCTCATCCTAAATTTGCCAAATGGCAGTAATAAAGAAAATATAGGCTAAATCTTGCCCATTACTGACTTGTATTTTAACTAATAGATGATGTATTCCTCACTGGGGGAACATGATTGATTTGCTCAGTCAGTGCTTATTCATTAAGAATGAATTTAAGAGGGCTACTGAATATTTGAAATCTTTGAAGGTAATGAATATAGGCATCTTCCATAAATAATATTTGAAACATTAAGGGGGGAACCTATTTGATTCAAACAAAATTCTAATTTTTATAAAACTACAACTCCAAAGACTAATTAGTGGATGGAAAAGCCTAGAGCTTTTACTTCTCTCCCTGGTAGTTCCAAAGCCTAGTCTTCACTTCTGTGAATCACATAAAATTTCCCTCCAAGCTCCTTGCTTCTAGTGCACTCCTGTCGGTTACTTGTGGTGACGGGCTAAGGAGTGGCTTGCCCCAGAACACCTTTGCATCCAGTCCCCACTCATGGGAATTCCCTACATGATCTGATCCTTGCAGAAGTGCAGACCCATCTCTGCCTTCCCCAGGGTAAAAAGAACCAGTGGTCTTTCTTGTAACTTTTTTTCCAACAGGATATCCCCTTTGATCACAAATACACCCCAGTCTCTTCCTGAGAGTGCTTATATCACTGAACACCTCTCCAGCTAGACCCCAGAGCCTTCTACCACCACCATTTCATTCCCGGCTGGTTTAGACACAGTCTTCATTCTGCTCTACTGAACAAAGCAGCTCACTTCTCACTAAAAGCAAACACCAAGACAGACACCCATTCTTTCCCTTGCTTTGACATTAATACATTCACTTCAATTTCCTTTTTAAATCAACAAAGTCTCCCCTTTCTGGGTTCTTTGTACATTTTCTTCTTTACTCTCATTTCTACCCTTTATCTACTACAGAGGTTTCAGTAACTCTTGGATACAGTCTTTGGCTTATTTCCTACTTTGCTGGAAGAATACAAGGCATACCCAGTCAGCAGCAAACTCAAAATCAGGTTTAAGTGGAGGCATTTCAGTTACATGTTTTTCCTGATGTTCTTTCAAAGCCTTTGCTGCATACTGAAAGGATTTGCAATTTCAGCCAATCCTGTGACTCCTTGACAGGAAATACACAGCCCAAACTGTAACCATTCAGATTTGGGTCTTGATAAAATGTTCACAATGAAGTCACAAGGCTTGGTTCTTATGACTCCAGCTCCTACACTTCCCTAAAACAGACTCAGAGGAGAAGGCCTTGCTTCTACTTCATGAGCAGAGGGGAATTCAAAATCAGCTTTTGAGGTTACTGAGCTAAGAAACTGAGAAATGTCTCTTGAAAATTCATTAAAAATTAAATCTTCGATAGGCTCAGGTGGTTCATGACTGTAATCCTGGCTACTCACTGAAGCTTAGATAGATATGAAGATTGGGGTTTGAAGCCAGCCCTGGCAGGAAAGTCCAAGAGACTCTTATCTTCAATTAACTATCAAAGAAAAGTAGGAAGTGGAGCTGCGTTTCAAGGGGCAAAGCACTAACCTTGAATAATTAAGCTCAGGGAGAGTGTCCAGGCCCTGACTTCAAGCCCCATGACAAGCACAAAAGTAAATACATTTTCAGTTAGGATTTATATACCATCAAAGAATACACAAACAAAAAAATGGAGATAGCTCATGCCTGTAATCCTAGCTACTTGGGCGGTTGAGATCTGAGAATCACGGTTCAAAGCCAGCCTGGGCAGGAAAGTCCATGAGACTCTTATCTCCAACTAACCACCAGAAAGACAGAAGTGGTGCTGTGGCCCAGGTGGAAGAGCACTAGCCTTGAGCTGAAGAGCTCAGGGACAGCACCCAGGCCCAGAGTTCAAGCCCCACGTCTGACTCCCCCTCCCCGAAAAAAGGTACTAGGTAATAAGGCAATGTTTGGGGTTGTGAACAATGAGGAAGAATGAGGGAAGGGGTGACATTGATCAAGATGTATCATACTCAATATTCTGAATCAAAACTACTTTTGACAACTATGTAACAATAATTTTAAAAATTAACCAAAAGGGAATACACATATACAAGTGTCACATCCTTTCCTATGTTGAAAGCAGACTGCACCTTCTGTACCCTTCCAAAGAAGAAGACTGCTTTGTGCACTAGCTGCAGAGCTATGTGATGGTAAAAGAAGTATTTCTCCTTTGCAGCTTTCCCAGGTGCGCACCTACAGTGACTCCATCTGGGGCACTTACCCTGGGTAGCATTGCATTCACTTCCTTCTGGGCACAGTTCCTGGAAGGGAATGTTGTTTTCCTGTATTTGGGCTTCTGTGTTCAATGTGGAGCATATTCAACACCTAGTATTACAAAGATGTGGCCCCTAGACATGACTAGGGAGCTCCAGCTCCAAGAAATAAGTAACATTAGCAACGAAGTCAAGTTATGTTGAAGGTTGGGTTGCAAGAGAAACACTTATTCTACTTGGAAGCATTGGTAGGAAAGCAGCTCCACTCTCTTTTACATGCTGTAGGGCATGCTTCTCATTGTCAGCCTGAACATTCTTCTCTATAAATCCAGGATTACCAAACCTGTAGGAAGGGATAGAGAGAGACTTTTCAAAATCCTTCCCGAGCTTATGTGAGAATTAAGCCTTACAAATCTTATAAGAATTGATGAGCATGATGATATATTTTTTTAAACATGCACCATAAACCTTAAGATTGATAGCCTCATACTCTTACACGGAAACTCCTATGCTACAGGGCATGAGAGTGCTCTGCCAGCCTTCCCTTCTCTCAAACCATTGCAAATATTCATGGAAATAGTAAATTCTGTGCAAATGGATATGTTCATTCTCACTCCATGGCAAAAAAAAAAAATGCAGTTGCCAAGGTCTTTCTGTTTGGTGGGAAAAGAGGTTGTGCATTTTTATTCTTGTATGGAAATAATTAACATAGAAAAAGTGGCAGCCCATAGTTAATTTGGCTGTTCTCTTAACTACTTTCCTAGTATCTGAATGGCACAAACATATTATTTTAATAAGCTGATCTGCTAGTGTTTTTCCTCTTCTCATTGAAGTTTGAAGTGATCTAGAGGGCCAAGGTTTCCAATCTTTTTCTCTTGAATTCAAATGAACTGTCATTTCCATTGTGGCTACACCCAAAAGTCATTTTATTTTCTCTTGTTAAAGTGCCCTATAAAGAAATTCAGTGGTGATGGAGATGGAATTCTTCTCAAAGAGCAACTACTCCCCTTGCTGGTATAAAGAGGCAGCAACATTCATCTCTGCAAATGCAATCCTGATGCAGGGAAGGGAGTTTGTAATGCTTTATGTATTTGAACTTCACAGTAAGTTGATACTTAGTCCAATGAAATTGGATACATTAATGTTTCCATCATAATTGGTAAATCAGGTAGACCCAATTTATGGACAAAGGTACAGAGTTTTTATTTTTTTTAATTCCTTTTCACAGTAAGAATTGGGAAATTATTCAGATGATATTTAGTGACAGTTTTTTTTAAAGAATAAAAATCCCTTACATTTTTATTGAAATATAATTATTGAGGTACACAATAAAATATACAGGTGTCCAGTTTTCATCTCAATGAGTTTTGGTACTGTATATACCAATAAAACAGTTAAGAAAGTAAGATGTAGAATCTTACAACCTTATCCACCTGGCCTGGCCACTGAATTCCATCCCAGAGAGAGAATGCTACGGTGACAGGATGTCTCAGTAAGGAAGTCAAGGAATTTCTATGTTCCTTTTTGGTTCCTTTTCTTTTCTTTCCTTTTTCTTTCTTTCTTTCTTTTTTTTTTTTTTTTAGATATGCACTCAAGTTGGATATCTGAAAGTAAAACTTAGTTTTAAGAAGAGATTCTGATGGAAAAAGATATTCAGAAATAATTAGTTTCAAAACAGAAAGTCAAAAGCTTTTGATCTAAATGAGCCAATAATACATGAAGAGCTCTTTATCCCTAAAATGAGACCACACAGTTAGGACTGATTATACAATAAATAAATAGCTCACACCTGTAACCCTAGCTACTCAGGAGGCTGAGATCTGAGGATAGGGGTTTGAAGCCAGCCTGGGCAGAAAAATCCATGAGACTCTTTATTTCCAATAAACTACTCAAAAAAAAAAAAAAAAAGCCAGAAATAGTGCTATGGCTCAAGTGGTAGAGCCTTCACCTTGAGCACAAAAGAAGCTCTGGGACAGTGCCCAGGCCCAAAGTTCAAACCACATTACCAGCATAAATAAATAATAAACACAAAGGGAAAAAGGAGTGAGAAGTTAAAGACTAGCATAGAATAATTTAAGATGGTCTTTTACAACACAACACAATTTTTATTAAGTTGGATGCCAAACCAATACTTGTAGCAGATCTGTGATTATTAAAAGAAACAAAGGAAGAAAGAAAAAAAGAAAAGAAAGTTTTCCATACGTTGTATTCAATATTTTTTCTTCCTCTTAAGGCTAAATTTGGCTAGCTGATGTCACTGTGGAATTGCAACATAGGCGCATAGAACTAATTTTCTCATTTGACTTTCAAATGAGTTTTTGTGTTAACTAAAATTGAAATGTTTCAATTATGAATAATGCCAAAAATGAACTGGTACACTCCATTGCTTTTAATGAAATGCACATGATCTTGCAGGCCTGTGAATGCTAGCTTGGTTACAGAGATCCTAAATCTCACTATTTCATATTTGCTACACTCACATAGCTTATTTATGGTAATAAATGAATAAATAAATTTATGGTAATAAAATTATGGTACTACCACAATAAGAGCTCTTTAATTTGACAAATACTCTTCAATTTAAATTTTTGTCATCAGCTTTTTTAAGATACTGATATGACTAAGGGTGTATCCAGCCTCATTTTAAATAAAAGTAAGAGATGACAACTGATTCAATGAGTTCAAATTTGCTAAAATTTTCTACATGACTTATTTGAAAGACACTGTAACAAGAGACAAATTTGACAAGAATAAACAGCTGATCCCTTAGGGTCATCTACATTTTAAAGTTTAGATTCTAGATAATTGAGATTTAAAAACAATTGAGTCATTAGTGATTTAAAAAAAATAGATTCAACAAGTCAAGCAGAAAGCAATACTTGGTACTGATATATGAAAAAGACATAAGCTGCTAGAAAATCAACCGAAGTACAAAATTAGAATTTTCTTTCACAAATGACCTAAACCAAAAATTGTATCATAAGTGAAAGAATTAAATCTGGAAGGTAGGTGCCACCATCTTAGTTGAGGAGAGTATGTGACTGAAGTGACATACATGTGAGTTGTAAACCAGGGGATTTGTTAGTTGTCTATCACTAGGACAAAATACTCATAAGTTGTGTTAGTTTGGCTCATGGCTTCACAGGTGTCTGTCCACAGTTACTTTCCCCATCAATCTGGGCCAGCAGTGAGGCTGAACAAATTTCTCAGTGGAGGTCAGTAGAAGAGCAAAAATGCTTACATCATGGTGGCCAGGAAATAATATAAAGAGGAACAGTGGCCATTCCAAATCTCCCCAAAAGGGAATGGCCCCAGTCCAGTGACTTCACTTTCTTCCAATGGTCCAGAGACAGTCTTTTTTTTGGAGGAGGGCTGCATTCAAAGCCCAAGACCAGCTTTGGCCCTCAAAGCTAGAGCTCTACCACTTGAGTCACATCTCCACCTCTGGCTTTTTTTTAATTTTTAATTTTTTTGGTACTTAATTAGAGAAAAGAAGCTCACAGACTTGCCTGCACAGGCTGGCTCTGAACCTCAATCCTCAGATCTCAGCCTCCTAAGTAGCTAAAGCATGAGCCACACCCCCCCACACACACTGTATTAATCTTGATTAGCAACTTGATGGTGTGGAGAAGCACCTAGGAAATAAGGAAAGCCCATCTCTGGGTGTGTCTAAAGATGTTTCCAGAGAGGATTAACTAAAAGGGAAAAGCCAACCCTGAGTGCGGTGAGCACCACACCCGGCACCCTGAACCAAGATGGAATAAAGGAGGAGGAAGCCCACTGGCTTCTCTTTCTTTGCTTCCTGACGTGAGGTGAGCAAAGGTGCTCAGCTGCACTCTGCCATGATGTCCGTCCACACTGGGAACTAGAAACAACACTGGCCGGCAGTGATGAACTGAAACATCTGAAACAATGAATACTTAAACGTTTCCTTCCTTAAATTATTTCTCTTAGACAGTAAGCCAGAATAATGAAAAGGTGACCAGCACAAAGCCTCTCTAAGAGGTTCCTCCAGCCCCCAGTAGCACCAACATCTAAACACCAAGCCCCATGGGAATTTAGGGGCCACTTAATATCAAACAATAATGACAGGTATCCTACTTTGCACATAAGGAAATGTCTGTGTGTAGAAATTTAATGATAAAAGTTAATATCCAGTTCATAGTCTGATTTTGTTTTTGCTGTATTGGGGTTTGAACTCAAGGCCTGTTTGCTTGATAAGCACTCTACTACTTGAGTCAACCTCCAGCCTTTTTGCTTCAGTTATTTTTCAAATAGGGCTTAACACTTTGCCTGGGACGGGCCTCTCAGACCATGATCTTCCTTACTTCTGCATACCTGTGGGATTAGTGTGGGCATGTTCATGTCTGCATTCTTCTTTGAACAGGCTAGAACTTGAACCATGATCCTCCCATGTCAATTTCCCAAGCGGTTCTGGCATTCCAAGTCCACTACCAGGATTTAGGGAAATTTATTGTTGTTGTTGTTGTTGTTGTTGTTATTTGCCAATAGTGGTGCTTAAATTGGGGGCAATACACTAATTCAAATCAAACTCTACCACTTGAGCCATACCTTCAGCCTAGAATTTTGCTAGTTAATTAAAGATGGCCATCCAGGACTTTTCTACTTGGGCTGACTTCACCCCATGATTCCCTAGATCTCAGCAAGGGTTATGGGTACGAGCCAACAGCTCCCAGCTGGAGGAATATTTCTTTATCTCTCTGAATGGTAATCTTGATTTCGTTTTATTTATTGCTTCCATTTGTGTGAAAAAGAGCTCCATAAACTAAATTAGTGACATGAATTATAAACAACAAACACAATGCTATTTATCTATTGGTTAATTTATAGACTGGAGGCAGTCCAGTGGTCCTGGCTGGATACTGACTGGATGAGTAAGTACCCTCTGACCAGTCCTGTGTAGAAAATGTTACTTTGGCTGAGACACAACTAGATACACATGGGTCTGGGCAGCAAGACAGCAGGAACTTACCCTTGCTTCCATGGTGTTGCTTTCCTAAAGTGACCTTTCCTGTAGGTAAGAACCAGCATGTAGAGCATTGCTGGGAAATACCCCATGCTGGCACCTGCTGGCCTTAGGCAATCTGGCTTCCTGTGCCATTGTATCCCCCACTGAGAGGAGAGACCTAGAGTTAGGGTATTTACTTCAGCCTTCTAGACTTCTCAAGAGTAGAAGGTAAAGCAACTTTCAAATGAGAAAATGAAATACAATACTGTTCTGCAATTTGAGTTAAAGGGCATCCTGAGTTTACTCCTAGTGTCTTCTCTTGAAGGATCTCCTCTTTTCGTGTTTACCACCTCCTGCCTCTGGTTGCTAGTGAAGCCTTGGAGGAGAGTTGCCAATTCCAAGGGCAAGGGAGAGGGGAGCGATTTTTTTAAGTTTAATTTAAATGCAAAGATGAAGTTACATTACATAAGAAAATGAGTACACTTCTTGTCTAACAGTGTTAACCCTTCCCTCATTTTTGCCAACTTTCCCTCTCCCCAACTCCCTCACCCCCCCAAGCTGTAAGGTTTATTTCCAACATAGTGTCTTGTAACAATCACTATTGCATTGGTTCACCCTTTGTCCTTTTTTTTTTTAATTGTCAAGGTGATGTACAGAGGGGTTACAGTTACAGTTAAGGTAGTGAATATATTTCTTGTCAAACTTGATACCTCCTCTCTCATTTTTCTCCCACTTTCCTTCCTCCCCAATTCCACCCCCTCCCCCCGCCTCGAGTTGTACAGTTTACAGCTTATTGCCTTGTAAGTATAGCTGTTGCATTGCTTAACCTTTTACTGTTTGTCTCACCATTTTGATGTTCCCCTTTCCTTTCCTAATTCAGACAAACATATATATCATACCATGGTACCAAAATCAAATACAGTGACAACAGGGGCTAAAACATAGGGAATATAAACAAAAGGAAAAAGAAATAATTTCACATAGTTAAAAATAACAACAATGATAAACCTCTTCTTTCCATAACTTGGAGTTCATTTTGCTTAGCATCATCTTGTGTGATCAGATGTATATAGCTATTGAGTTATTGTAATCACCTGCTAGGACTATTCTAGACATGTCACAAGTGAAAAATAGCACCGTGTCTGATAGAATTATGTTTAACCAAGAATCCAGAAACCTTAGAAATATTTATAATGTTTGAGACATGTAAGTTCTCTCAGAAATAAATAAAGACAAAGGGCAGAGTAAGTAAAGAAATGAAAGCATTGCTTGGTTTTGGTGGGGGGATAGTTTAATTCAGAAACTGTATTTCTAGATTTCTCCCCCAAGGCTTATGAGCTGTGTATTTCCAATGTGACTTAAAGGAGATTACCATGGATTTGATTCTACCAAAGGCAAAAATAGAACATAGTAAATGAGAGGAGGACTTTTCCACACTTCAACAATATGAATAAACTTTTCAGAAGTTCTGTTCTAAAAGATATGTTTTTCTTAAAGGAATGCTACTACCTTTTCCACAGAATAATAAATGGTTTACATGATATAATTTGCTACTCCATTACTTCCCAAAGTATAGGACCAAATGAAGGAATGCCTTCACAGATTGTGTGCCACATGTCAGAAAGGCATTGCCATACTCGTTGGCATTCTTTCACCCACCTTTTTTGAGTATTTTAATTTTAAACTGAAGGAGGGAAAATTGTATTAAGCTGAAGGATAACTTGGCAAGTTCAATTAATCCAAAGATCTGTGCTCATTTATTTAACTAAATAATTCTGAACAATAAATCCCAATTATCTTCTATTCATTAGAGGTTATGCATGTAAAACATCATGCCATAAAATGAACATGCAGACTCTTACCTCTTCCCTAGGCATTAGTTCTGTGCCATGTTCGAGGAACTGCAAGGTCACTGATTGACAGAATTGGTTCCTCAGCCACCAATTTAGCCATTATAAATGTTGTCATCCACTAAAGGGCATGTGGTCCAAACTGGTAGGGAGATGAAATGGCTTCAAAGATCCTTTTCAACACTACAAGCTGGTGATTCTAAGTGAATGAGTTACAAACATATATAGCTCTTTTCTATTTTAAGTTTTTGTACAGTGTAAAAATCTTCCTATATATGAAAGTATGTTTTTGTATTTGGCCGAGGGAAAAGGAGAGGGGGGGAGGGGGGGGGAGAGGGGAGAGAGAGAGAGAGAGAGAGAGAGAGAGAGAGAGAGAGAGAGAGAGAGAAGAATAGATTGTGAGTTTCCATTGTTTCACAAAGAAAAAAACAACATCAAACAGCAACAGTAATCAAAAAGCAATAACCTGCCAGGAACCTTTATCTCAAGACTGAAGGGCCATTGAAAATTCATTTTTCTTTATAGTGATGAAACACACACAAATAGAAATGTTAATTTTACCAGCATATTTATTGTGAGCCAGACACTATGTAGGTGCTAAAGGAATAAAGAAGCAACCAAGAAAGTTAAAGATACAAACAAACATAAGAGAACAGGTTGACTTGTAGTGCCATGACAACTTGTACCTTAGTTTATGAGGAGACACATTTAACAAATGTTTTATGCAGCTAGTTTTCATATTTTCCATTTAAATGTTTCCCACTTGAAGAAACATATACTCAAACTGCATCATTTCAAAGCCAAAAGACATAATTTGTAGAATATTACAAAATAAGCCCCAAAGTATACTTAATTTGATTGGATTTAATATTAACATATTTGAGAAGGGACCAGGAATAAGTGGAGGGTCATGACTTTAAGACTTATACCTAATAAAATATCTGATTATTGTTACATATACTCAAAGAAACCACTAGACAATTCTGAAATCTTTCTCTGGTTATGTCAGTTCTCTGAAATTATTGTTTGAAATATAATCCCTAAGCCCTATCTCTGGCTTTAATCTTTTTCTTTATTGACCTCGTATTTTTACAGTGAATAATGTGGTAGTTTTCTCCCTTAAAGAAAGCTGGATGGATAGATGGATGAGTGTATGGATGGGTGGATGGATGGATGGATGAATGAATGGATAGAAAGTCAGACAGGTAGGTATGTATATAGATAATCTCTCCGAATCCTGCCTCTGCTCAAATATAGTTCCTTCCTGTAGTCACCATCTTTCCCTCCACCTTTTTTAGTACATAGTAATTGCACAAATATCAAGGCTGATTAGGGTGTTCTGTACATGTGTTAATGTATTTGATCATATTCACTGCCATTACTATCTGTTATCCCCACTTTCATTCTCTCCCTTTCCCCAAATAGTTCTCCTTCTATTCAGCCACACATTTTAAGACTTATCCATTTTCTTGTCTAGGCTTCGCTCTACTCCTCCCCATCCACGTGGGGAGGGGTCCTGGGCTTATCTACCTCTTCCGTGTGGGATCCATATTCACTCTCTCATGTCCCCCCCAGCCAGTAGGGTTTAGACGCGGGAGCAGGGTTCCGGGCTTAGCCTTGGTTGCGAGACCCCCATAGTAGCCAGCCCAAGGAAGACCCGAGCGCGTGGGGTCTCGGAGACCGTCTCTGGGATGATTCTGATTTATTCAAATGAGAAGCCACAAAGATATACCCCAAAGGTGGGCACAAGAGAGGGAGAACAGATTGGCCACGAGAGCTGTCCATCAAGTGATGTCAGGGGACCTCCCTTGTGGGCGGAGGCCCAGCCCCCCAAGGATTGGGTTTCTGGGGTGCCCTCCGCCATTGCACACATGCTTGCCCCAGGAGCAGGGGCTTCTCTTCCTGTTAAAGGCAGAAGGGGACAGGCCAAGGTCAGCTGTGGCCTCTTAAAGGCACAGCTGACTCCAACACATACCTGTGATTCTCTTTCCTCCCTTAATGACTTGTGTACCAAACACTTCACTGTTTTCTCTGTGTGGCTAATTTAAAGGATACTTCATGGTCCATCTGATTTGATTTTTCTTCAATCTTATTACCCTCTCCTTTTTTTTATTCTTTGCCAATCATGGGGCCTGGGCTCTGTCTTTGAGCCTCTCTTTGCTCAAGGCTAGTGCTCTACCACTTCAGCCACAGCACCATTTCTGGCTTTTTCTGTTTGTGTGTATTGAGGAACCAAACCTAGGGCTTCAGGCATGCTAGGCGAGCACTCTACCCCTAAGCCACATTCCGAGTCCCTACCTTCTCCTTTTTTTGGCCTTATTTTTGCTGGTCCTGGGATTTGAACTCAGGGAGTGGGCACTAGCTCTGAGTATCATTTGCTGAAGTCTAGCACTCTACCACTTAAGCCATAGCACTACTTCCAACTTTTTTTTTTTGCCAATCCTTGGACTTGAACTCAGGGCCTGAACACTGTCCCTGGCTTCTTTTTGCTTAAGGCTACACTCTACCACTTGAGCCATAGCGCCACTTCTGGCTTTTTCTTATACGTAGTGCTGAGGATCAAACCTAGGGCTTTATGTATGTGAGGCAAGCACTTTACTACTAGGCCCAGCCCTACCTCCAACTTTAAAAATAAAATGGTATATGGGAGATAAGAGTCTAACAGACTTCCCTGCTCAGGCTAGTTTTGAAACATGATCCTTAGATCTCAGCCTCTGGAGTTGCTAGAATTCCTGGAGTGAGCCAGCCACCATCACCTGGCTACCTTCTCCTTGTTGCAAAGTGGAGCTTCTTTCTCCCTCCCTGAATGAATGTTCCTTCTCTATGTTTTGGAGGAGCCATCCTCTCTTTCCTAGAGTTTATACACAAGTTTCTTCTTGACATGACCCTAGGTTCACATTGCTTTTAAATCCATATTCTATCCTTAGAGAATTGGTGCAATCTCCCAGGCTATCTTCAGAACATCAGAGATATATTATACTATATTATCACTTGCTATAAACCCATCCCTCTTCTACCATCTTTAGTTCAGTTACCTAGTTGTTCCTAACTAAGCATAAAACTTGACACTTTAGCTCACACTTTCAGTTGACAAGTCCTATCCACTTCACCTCTAAATGTCTACCATGTTGTCCCATTCTATCCTTTTCTACCCACTACCACCTCCCATCAGCCATGGATACAACCTCCTAACTGATCTGCCTGCATCCTCTCTGCCTCCTTTCTCTTCCATGCACTATTGCAGTTATCACTCCAGAGCTTGAAATGGTTCAAGGGTTTCCTACAACCCTTAGCAAAAAATGCCCATGCATTTGAATGATCACATGAAAAGCTCCCTTTCTCTCCAGACCTCCCTCCACCCAGATACCTCCTCAACTTCCTGATACACTCCATTCCAGTGGGCTTCTATCAGCTGTTTGATCCAGAAGAACCCTTCCTGGCCACATGTGTCCTATAACATTTCAATTCTCTCAATTCTCTAGTCCTCCCTTCCCACAGCCAGGCTTTGCCTCGGAGTTCAGATGAAAGGCCCTTCCTCCAGGAAATTCTCTAAAGTTCCCAGCTCCTCTTAATTAAAAAGGAGCTCTTCCTGTTCATGGCTATCTTAATATATCTGTGGCTCTATTACTTGCCACAACATAATTGCAGGAGAATTGAAGACATTTTGTTCAACATATCTCCTCAAGTGGATATTTAGCTCTTGCCCTTCATCAGCTTGCACACTTCTGACCTACACTAAATATTTTAAACTTTAAATAGATGAATAGTGAGTTCCTCTCCATTACCTTTGCCCTCCCTCTTCCTCTCTTCTCTCTTTTCCTCTCCTCTCCATTCTATCTTCTTCCCCTCCTCCTAAAACCTTTTGAGTTTCCTCCCTTCCAGTCCAGATTTAGTTTACCATCTTGTAAGGAAAATGTTTATGTAAAGAGTGGATGCAGGAATGGGAATATGGCTTAGTGGTAGAGTGCTTGCCTAGCATGCATGAAGCCCTGGGTTGAATTCCTCAGGACCACATAAACAGGAAAATCTGGAAGTGGCTCTGTGGCTCAAGTGGTAGAGTCCTAGCCTTGAGCAAATGAAGCTCAGGAATAGTGCCTAAGTCCTGAGTTCAAGCCCCAGGACTGTCAAAAAAGGGGAGAAAAGAGTAGAAGGGATTTGGAGTGTATTTTTATCCCTAGTTTGGGCCCATTTTCTCTGAAAATGTTTAACATTCTGTTTTTCTTTAACTCTAAAGAAGGACTGAAAAAAATAAGTAATATAAAAAAATATAAAGAGACTGTAAAGTTATCAATACATCTTACCATCCAATCAGAGAAACTGAAGGGCTTTGCTTCCATTTGCTTAACTATGCTATGGCTCACATGAGCTGCTGCCAGGTCTTCTATCCACACTTCATCAAAGTGCCAGACTACAGTGAGCAATTTCTATGGATTCTGTTGCCCCACGTCATCCTGTGGTGAGGATCAGGAATGGGTGCACCATCAAGGTGAACTTCAATCTCAATCTCATACCTTGTTTATCTTTTTGCAGGTCCATTTGAAACAAGGTTTGTTTTATTGTTTTGTTGGGGTGGGAGTGTGTGTGTGTGTGTGCGTGTGCGTGTGCGTGTGCGTGTGCGTGTGTGTGTGTGTGTGTGTGTGTGTGTGTGTGTGTGTGATGGTCCTTGGGATTGAATTCAGGGCCTTGGACATTGTCGAGGAGCAACTATTAGTAAAGCAAGAATGGCTGCTTTGCCTACTCAGTTTTCCAACTACTCAGTTAACAGGACATCTCACCAAAATAGATGCCACTACCCATGGCTGGTTCTTATTTTTGTGGCATTACTGAGGTCTGAACCTTATACTCTTGCTGAGGTGTTTTTTTTTTTTTCACTCACAGCTTGTAGCTCTACCACTTGAGCTCTGACTTTTTGCTGGTTAGAGATAAGAATATCATAGATTTGTCTGCTTAGAATGGATCCAAATCAAGATCCTTGGATAGATCTCAACCTCCTCAGTAATCAGGATTATTAGCATAAGCCATAATGCCCAGCTCCATAGTTGAAGTTTTTATATTCCTTTTTGTAATGCTTCTGGCATTATAGGATTAGTAACACCCCAAGGAAACGCATGTAGAGATGATCCTGATTGTAATTTTGCACTCAACCCAATGCAGCTGCTTACATGATCATATCCTTCTACACCTTTCAGGGAGCCTGAATGGAATTGCAAATGATCACTGGAGAATAAAACCCAACTACCTGGATGCATAGAAATACAGCCTGAATTCTAGCCTGTCCATTACCATACTTTGACCACATTGTCCAAACCCAAAAGCATAGACACACCGGTGTTAGTCTATAGCCAAAGATTCATTCATCCACTTGTTCATCTCTATATAATTTATGAAATGCCAAATACATGGTAAATCCTACATATGAAATTCACAGGAAATATGTGAATATATGGATATTTTTTAATCATTACTGTCTTAGGGGTGGAACAACGGTGGTATCATAGGAATACATGTAGATGCATGCAGATACACAATGGCATTGGAGTATCATAGCACACTACATTTCTGCACTCTCCCGGGTTGCACTAGATATTCTCATCACAAGACTGCTAACATTGCCTGTTCTCCAGTGCTGTTTCCTAGTACTATGCTGCCATTGGACCTGGGTTTTTTTTTTGTTTTTTTTTTACTGGTTCTAACTTGATCCAGATCAGTGAGATTGGACTATTCCATGCAGTTTTCACATGATAGATGAAGCAGAAATAGCTTTCAAAAATTGCAGCAATCTTAGGGAGACTGAGAGGCCCACAAAAGAACAAAGCTGCAAATGGGAACAGAAAATAGGTTTTAGAAAACATTATTTCAACTATTCATGTGACACAGTAGGATACCATGAGAATAAAGGACATTTATTTTCATTCACTTGAAGTCAAGTGAATGAAAATAAGTGGCTAATGGGCCCAATAACATTACAACAACAAAAATATTATATGGTAGGGACTGCTTTTGTAAACTCATCTTGTGACCCAATATGAAGGGTTTTTGTTGTTGTTGTTGTTTTGTGTTTGGGTTTTTGTTGTTGTTGTTGTTTTCAGAAAAGAGAAGGAACTTTCCTGCCTCAAGTTCATTGGAATCTATGGGTTTCTACTGATGGTGGCACACTGTCCTCATGCCTGAGGTGTAATTTTAGATATCTCTTAAAATAGACTCATCAATGAACATTTGATCCTGACCAAATAAAAAGAAAAATTAATAAAGCCTAGCGCAGCGAACCTATTTCTCCTCAGGGAACTGGCTAAGATCTTTCTCGTGTTCTGATTATATCAGAAAGAGAAACTTTCAATCACAGGCTGATCCAGTTTCTTTCATGCTAATAGGTTTTCCTTGTAACTGGGTTTGTAAATAGGTGATAGAAATAAATAGGACTAAAGGAAAACTAGGTAATGGAAGTGAGGAAAGGTCTTTGAAGCTTCTCGTTTTGAATGAAGAATTACAGGAATGCCACATAAACATCTTAGACCCAGATACTTATTCAAGATCACCTACTAACCCAGCTGTCTCTAACTTTGTTTCACCAGGAAGTGGCTAAGGAATTCAACACACTTCCATTCCTAATAGTGGCCTGTGGGCAGCCAGCGCAGAACTGCACTGTTCTTGAGGGTTTCATACCCGTCAGGAAAAGTGGAGGAAAAGTATCACCTTCCAAAGCTCTTGATACATCTCTTTGAGGATTGGTCCTTCTATCCTTGAGAACAGTAGATGAAATCCCTTGGTCTTTCACATCTACAAAATAAGAATGTGTTAGTTTTCTTGATAAAGGACATTCTTACTGGGGTGAGGTGGAATCTCAATGTTATTTTGATTTGCATTTCTTTTATGGCCAGTGATGTAGAGTACTTTTTCATATGTCTCTTGGCCATTCACATTTCCTCATCAGAGAAATCTCTTTTTAAGTCTTTAGCCCACTTTTTGAGGGGGCTGTTGGTTCTTTGAGGTTTTGTTTTGTAGGAATTTAATTTTTTTAGTTCTGCATATATTTTAGTTATGAGACCTTTGTCTGTTGTATGACCAGTAAAGATCTTTTCCCAATCTGTGTGTTTTTTGTTTATCTTGTGAGCTATGTCCTTTGCCCTGCAGAAGCTGGTGGGGGTGGGGGGGATGTGGCCAAAAGGGAACCCTACTTCATTGTTGGTGGGAATGTGAACTGGTTCAGCCACTCTGGAAAGAGGTATGGAGATTCCTCAGAAGGCTAAACATAGAGCTCCCCTATGAACCAGCAGCCCCACTTTTGGGCATCTACCCAAAAGACCACAAACCAGAACACACTAAAGCCATCAGCACAACAATGTTCATCGCAACACAATTTGTCATAGCTAGAATATAGAATCAACCCAGATGCCCCTCAGTAGACGAATGGATCAGGAAGATGTGGTACATATACACAATGGAATTTTATGCCTCTATCAGAAAGAATGACATTGCCCCATTCGTAAGGAAATGGAATGACTTGGAAGAAATTATACGAAGTGAAGCGAGACAAACCCAAAGAAACATGGACTCTATGGTCTCCAGCATAGGAAATAATTAGCACAGGTTTAGGCTAGTCACAGCAGAGGATCACAAGAGCCTAATAGCTATGCCCTTATGAACGCATAAGATGATGCTAAGTGAAATGAATTCCATGTTATGGAAATGACTGTTATATCATTGTTGTAATGACTTTCAACATGCCATGTGAAACTGTAGCTTCTATTGTTGATGATCCTCTTGTATCCCTTTCTTGTGGTTGTACCCGCACCATCACTATATCTCATCTGAGTACACTGGATACTGTATATACTGGTATTAGAACTAGGGAAGTGAAAGGGAATATCAAAAGAGAGACACAAAAGAATAAAAAGACAAATGACTCCAAAAGCAATACTTGTAAAACCATTTGGTGTAAACCAACTGAACAACTCATGGGGGGGAGAGGGAAAGGGGGAGGGGAGAGTGGGAATGAGGGAGGAGGTAACAAACAGTACAAGAAATGTACCCAAGGCCTAATGTATGAAACCTTAACCTCTCTTTACATCACTTTTACAATAAATAAGGAAAAAAATGCTAAATAAAAAAAGGATGTATTTCAGAATATTCTAACCACTGAGAGCACAGATGAAGGTAATGTGTAATGTCTCCCATTTGCCCTTGTCATCCACATAAAGTGTGCTAAAAGTGGCACAACAGAACTGGATTTATGGAATGTTCTAGTTAAGCAATCAGGCCCTTGACTTCTACAGAGAATCTAAAAATAGCATACTTTACAAGTAAACATGGCCCACAGTTTATGTAAAGTTCATTGTGATTCTGCTTTAGAATAATAAGATTGTTTCTACCAAATAATATTAAAGAGAGAAGTAATTATTGGGCTATACATCTAAGTAATTATTTTTAAGCCTTAAATTCATGTTGATAATTTACTAAGACTTCTGAATAGTATCTCATTTAATCCCACAGCAATATTTTATGAATGTTATTACTCGCACTGCAGGTTATTCCTGTTCCAATGCAAAACTGAGGTTTGAAGAACTTACCTAACATGTCCAGTATCACACATTACTAAATCAGTGTTGAAACCTAAACATTTGCAGTGGCAATATCTCCCCTCTGAGTTTCTGAGTGCTATTTACAGAAGATCCAAAGTGATCAGGAAAAGAATGTGACATTGTTCTTTGTATCTATGCTGCTGATTTATTGTTTCACAGGATGAAAGAAAAGGAATTTTGTCAAAAACCTGACTTTTAATCTAAGTCCACCCTCTCCTCCAGGGATCGGGGAACCCGACTAACTGAATTCCCAACTTTTTTTGTATAATCCTGTGACAAGGGTAAAACTGCTTTAATTATAGGAGACTATAGATATTTTTTTAACTACAAATTAATTTATAAAGAAAAAAAGTCATTGATTCTTTTGTTGTCCTAAACCTGCTTAAGAAGATTTCTTCTGTGCCTAATTTTTAAAAAATGATTATAAATGAGATGCATTTAAGTCACTACATTTGTACTGGGCAAAGGAAATGGTTAGAAGAAAATGACTATGAAAGAGATTTTGAAATTGGACTTTGTCACTAGGGGGCACTTAGGGATATGAAATCAGCATTGCCAGAAAGAACTTTCTAAAGTAAAACAATTAGGGGGATACATCTTTTCATTGGAAGAAAGCAGTGAGAATGCAAGGTATCACCTGGTGGATTATTTTTAGGTTCCAAGGTGGATGATGATGAAAGCACATTTAAAGGGGACACAATAATGAGATCAGAAGCTCTGTCTTTTCTCTGTCTTTTACTACCAGAAGCAACACAGGAATGTATTAAGGAGAAAAGGAAAAGGAAGCTGGGAAACAGTAGGACAAAGCCCTTCTAACCTTGCCCAGTCTCTTTCAGTGGCAGGTCTTGGTCTCTTCCTCTTCCTTGAGTCATCTCTCTTACTTTTTCCCCAGAATGTTTGTTCTCTTCTTGCTCAGTTTTTGGTCTTGGTTTTACATTCTGGTCCTCCTCAGTTCTCTCTTGTTGAGCCTTTATTTGTTCTTTGGCTTTGTTATTCTTTGCTTTCCTTAGCTGAGACTGGGTTATGGTTTGGGCTTTCATTCATATTGAGGGCAGTTACTCGGGGAGTTCTGTTTCATTTGGTTTTGTTTCTGTTTTCAGGCATTCCTATCCCTATTTCTGTAAAAAGTCAATGAAATACATTTCTAGGATGTTTCATCTAAATGTAATGGTAACAGGCAATATAATATCTGAGACCAGAAGAGAATGATTTCAAATGATCAAGAAAATAGAAAGGAAAAATATAAGAGCAAAAGGCACATTATTGTATAATATAGTGTCTTAAAGGAAACAAGGAAGATGGAGAACATGGTTCATGGTATATAATATACAAGACTAGAAAAATGAACATTATAGCAACAGAAGCTTGATTTGTCCATGTGATGCCCAATAAACAATTTAACTCATTTTCTTTTCCAAATTCACTATTTCTTTATTTGTCATAGGAGGGGCTGTCAACTACATCAAATCACAGGGAGCCACAGTTTGGAAATGTCAGATAGCTCCCATAACATGATAGCAAACATGAGAGACCTTCAATTGCCCTATTACTTAATGTGAGGAGGGGATTCTTCCTGTTATGCACTCTATTTGCGGAAATTACCCTGCAGTTATAATTAAGAAAATAATTGCGAGTGCAATTTACCAGACCCATGCCCATCATACCATTCTGTAAATTGAAAGAAAAAGTCGCTGCACTTCACCCAACAACCTAGTTTGTGAGCTTTGGGCTGCCTCCCCTGAGTGTAGCTCAGGGTCTTCCTCTATAAAGGTACAGTGGTCTGAGACTGGGAATCGCAAATTTCATCCCTTATTTCTCCAACTCACCATGTGGTCATAGGAAAGTCTTCATATCATCAGATTTTCTTGTAGGATGATGATTGGGATAATTATTATGCAGATTACCCTAGAGCTTTAGTTTCAATAAACCGCTTTTAGCCCCCAAATCTGCCCTCAACCTTTAAATAAATGGATCTCTCCGTACAAGTAACAAATGTTTTGTGTAATGTTTAATTCACATGAGGCAAGCACTCTTACCACTAGGCTGTATTCCCAGCCCCCCACATGAAGTTGTTTTATATTGTTTTATTTTGGTGCTGCACGGAGCTTAAACCCTGTCCCTGAGCTTTTCTGCTCAAGGCTAGCCCTCTACCACTTAAGTCACAGCTCCATTTCTATTTATTTAGTGTTTAATCTGAGTCTCACAAACTTTCCTGCCCAGGCTGGATTTGAACCACAATCCTCAGATCTCAACCTCTTGAGTAACTAAGATTATAGGCATGAACCTGCAAATTTTATTTTTTTTCATTTAGTAATAGGCTGGTTTTTAATTTATTTATTTGAGAATGGGGCCAACCTGTGCCATTACTAACAAAAAATTTTGTTAGTTTGCAATCTCAAAAGTCCTCTTTCTGAATGCTCTAGAATTGAATATGAACTTTTTGTTTTTATTATCCGTTAATAGTTCTACAAGGGGGTTTCAATTCAACATGTCGGTTTAAAATACAATGCATTTTGATCAATGTCTTCCTTTTTATCATTGTCCTTCATTTCTCCCAACCACACCCATACTCAATTCACCTAGTTCCAGCTTCACATATGTGCACTGAATATTATGATTGCATTCAATCCCCTTTTTTTGTTTATTTTATTATTATTACTTGGCAATACTGGAGTTTGAACTCAGGACCTTGCTGTGGTTAGGCAAGTGCTCTACTACTTGAACCATTCCACCAGTCCTTATTGTTTTTGTTTCCTCCTTCCTTTCTTCTTTCTTTCTTCTCTCTCCCTTTCCCTCCCCCTCACTTCCTTCCTTCTTTCCTTCCCTCCTTCCTTTCCTTTTTCAGATAATGTCTCCCATTTTTGTCTGAGGTAGGTTTGAACTTTGAGCCTCCTACCTTCACCTCCTGAGTAGCTAGGGAGGTGATGTGTACAACCATGCTGGACTGTATTGCATTTGTACATTTTATTCATTTCTTGACTTCTGTACAACCATGCTGGACTGTATTGCATTGGTACATTTTATTCATTTCTTGACTTCTAGGAATACAAATGTGCAATCACCAGAGCTTTTCTGACAAGAGCCTATACACAAACCAACCTAATGCAGAGCATAGCATGAGCATCATCAATAACTAACATCATCCATCAGAGCCATGATGTCATCAAGGGCTGGATGCCCTCTTACAATCCCTTGGGAGTTTGCAAAGAGGTTTTTTTTTTTTTTTTTTTTGGCCAGTCCTGGGCCTTGGACTCAGGGCCTGAGCACTGTCCCTGGCTTCTTCCCGCTCAAGGCTAGCACTCTGCCACTTGAGCCACAGCGCCGCTTCTGGCCGTTTTCTGTATAGGTGGTGCTGGGGAATCGAACCTAGGGCCTCGTGTATCCGAGGCAGGCACTCTTGCCACTAGGCTATATCCCCAGCCCTGCAAAGAGGTTTTGTTGAAGGTTTCTGGCATATAGTTGATAAACTAGCAGAAACAGACATTCTACAATGCACAGGCCAATTCTGCCCAACAAAAACAAACCCTGGTTGCATACAGATTTCTAAAATCCTAGTGGCCATTGTGGAAGCTATAAAAAAAAATTATAATTTGGTTGTTCTAGACCTCTACTTAATTTGAGATATAAAACAATGAAATGGTTGAGATTTTAAGACACATTAAATATTCAGGAAAGCAATTATGATTTAAACCATAGAGAGATTTTTTTGGGGGGTCATTTTTATTTCTTCTCAGAACTTGACTAAGAATTATCTCTTTGAAAAAATATGTTACCAACTACTGATTTAAACATTTGAAATGCCAAATGTTCAAACTGTATCACTTTGGAATTGTTGCTAGTGAGATATTCATAGCATTCTAGGTGAAGGTTCAACCTTCATACTACTAGATGCCTTTGTGATAGACATTCCTGAGAACTTACATATGTAACAGACTTTTCAAAGCTCATAGGTCCAGTCTAAAGGTGGTTGCAACTCGCATTTCCAGCACCTCCATTGGGATAGGGAAGCTGATTGGACCCTGATGCAGGTATCTTTCATAACCAGAAGGCATGACAAGTCTAGTTCATAGGACAGAAACATGGGGTTCAACTCAGCAAGCCTAGACTAAGAACTAGCACAGCACTACTCCTCCTGTGTTCTGTTGACAAAAAAAAATATTTTAATAAAATCACAAAGTCTCCATCTCTTGGGAGAAGCTACAAAGTCACATTACAAGGGCATGTAGGCATAGGAAGGTAAACAAATGCATTATTATTAATTATCAACTTATTGCAAACATTTGTTGGGTTTGGTTGGTAGTTTTAAGGATGACTACTTCGACCTCAGAAGAAACAAGGAAATGAAAGTATGGTCTTAGAAAGATCATCCAGCAGGTAGGTAGAAGGTGGATTATAAAGAAATAACAACACTGTTTTAGTCTTCTGAGTAAGGAACAGGTTACAAAACTTAAGACTGGACCAGGCTTTCAGGTGGAATTGTGCTATCTGATACATGGAAGTTGAAAGCTCACTAATACTGTTTCTCAAACTTTGGGCCCTGGCCCAGATCTAAACTAGCCTAAAGGAGGGAGTACATTTTTCCTGATTCATCCATTCAAATATTATGTTGGTTTTTTTGTTTGTTTGTTTTTTACTTTTACAATCTTGAAAGACACATTTTAAAAAGTTTATCTTGATAGGGATGACATTTATTTTATAATTTTCATGGTCTTAAGACCAGAGGCTGGACTGCCATCTCATTCCACTACATGTTTGTTCATTGTTCAATCTGTCTAGCATGGCTTTTTCCCCTTGTCTTCCTGGAAAATGTCCTCTTGCCTTGCAAGAGCAATTCAAAGATTTACCTGTGTGGACACAACATCTCACAATTTTTGCTGATTCTGTGCCATTCCCTGCCTTGTTGGAAGTGAATGCCAACCCACCCCTCCTTCTGCTGATGTTTCAGCCAAAATACACTTCCATCACAAGCAGAGTAGGCCTGAAATGAGATCCAGAATAATTTAGTTCTACACCCTTCCATAAGGGCATCTACCACCCAAATACTGCCCTCCCCCCACATCCACCCACCTTCTAAGGAAGGCTGTTTCCAGCACAAAGAATCCAGGAAATATATACTGTAGTTTTTAAATGCTTTTACACAAGCTCCATAAAGCTTCTCCTAGACAAAGCTAAAGTCAGGCCAACTGGGCTTCAACCCAATGAAGCCCATAGAGCTTTCCTTACCTTCCAACTAGATCCATGTCCAAATCCCAGTTTGTTTTGATCAATCTCAGAGGAAAAGTACCAGTAGGAAATCAAGAAAAAAAAATGTTTTCAAAAGAATCATCTTTAAGCCACTGCTGCTAATGCTTTACCCAAGTAACATTCTTGGAAAAGACACAGCCTCTCTGTCCCCCTTCTCCATGGGAGTGGGTGTGAGCAGCTGAAGGCATCTAGGAAATGGAATTCTGGTCTTCCTCTAAATCTGCCAAGTTTAGTGTTCACTGTTGGAATCATTTAGTCTTTTTATCCATTTATTCACTTCAGACAAGATCTACATCATCTGTAAATTTCCCTATTTTAGTTTGTTTTTGCTCAATTTTGGTTCTGGGGGATTGGGGGGTTCTGTTTGAGGGGGGGTATTGGGGGTTGATTGATTGGCTGATGACAGCAGGGTTTCACTAAGTCGCTCAGGCTAACCTCTATCTTGCTGAGACCATCCTGCCTCAGCCTACTGAGCACTGGAATTACAGGTATGCACTGCTATGCTCAGCTTGTCTAAGTGTTCTTATGTTACCTTTAAACATGTTCTGTCTTTTGGATGCTGGTCTCCAGTGTAAGTGGCTCATATCCCTAGGTCATGTATTAGAGAAGAAATTACAATTTCTATTTAGGTACATTTTTAGCTTTCTAAATCACTGTTTTGAGGTTGAGATAAATTTTAGAAGATCAAAATACTCCAGCACTTTGGTATATGATAGCTGGTTGACAGATAGACATAGATGATAGATAATTCATAATACATTCTCAGTAGAATTGAGTTGTGTATAATGACAAAGATTTTGAGACTGTCTCAAGTATGGCTTGTTATATTGAGGTTTCCTCATCTTTGTGTCTTCAGATCAAATGTCACTTGATCTATCTGAAACAATGGATAACATATTTTAGATTCTCTGCATTTGATTTCTCTGAGAATAAGGCACACTTGCTTTCAGAGAACAAAAATCTTGAAAAGTCTCTCTATAGGCAAACCCCTCTGCCATCCAACTCATCTTGTGTTTCATGGATGACTCCTACATGGCTATGGTTGTTTTTGTTTTCCTTGCTAAAGTTGCTGAAGCTACAGGATGTCCCACATAGTCAGTTCTGTGCATACAAACTAAATGCAAAGAAGATGTGGTTAGATAATTTAGAGGCCCGAGGTGATCTAAAGAGCTGACTGGTTACAAACACAACTTTGGGAACAAGGACAGCTAGGTACCTGTGTGCCATCCTGCCAGAGGTGGGTGGAGGAGAGCTGGAAGATGTCCTTCTGAAGCAGCTCCAAAAATGAATAAGACTTCCTGGGCCTCTACATCTACATACTATCCCTGGGTAAAAGGAGAACATTTTCAATCTTGTTTGCTTTTTAACTTCATCCTGCTGTTCTCTTGTAGTTAAGCTTCATTTTCTCCTACTTTAACCAATAAACTATTCAATAATAATACATTAACTAATAAATTATATTTAAATAAGTTGCCAATAAGTTATAATTAATAATTAGCAAATAAATTAACCACTGAATAATTAGCTTTACATAATTATACAATGTCCTCACTCAGCATCTGAGTATCAGACTAAAATAATTATTTGTAGAGAAATGTGTTGCACAACCAGGTTTCTGTCCATGACAAACTACTTCACAACCATGGTCAAACAGAATTATATCACATCATGGCACTGGAGCCGCTTTAGTTTGTGAAACCACACTCTGTTGTTCAAACAATAACAAAATTAGTGGATAGTGCATTTCTCAAAAACTGTTTCCATCCATCATCATGTGATGCAAGACTGAGTAGATATTTTTATTTTAATATCAATACGTTTCCCTAAATATTTAGGTACCAGTAACTTTTACTAGTAATTAATGATATTTTCTAAACTACAATTCTTAAATTGTATTCTTAAATTCTTAAATGAATGTAGATAATTTTAACCTCAATACTTACAAAGTAAGATGTTAAAGTGAAAATTATAACTGTCTCAATATAAAGAATATGGTACAATCTGGTGAAATTCTATTACTTTCTCAAAGCGTGTTACTTTCTTCCATAGTTTCTTTCTGTAAACTTGTAAAAATTGTTTACTGTATTTAAATTTAAAATTAAATATTGAGTTTGATCTTCTGAAACATTTAATCATTTTTGGAAATGCATTTTTATGAAACCCAGCAAAGTCAGCTAAGATATGAACTAGAAATCTAATATTGTACACGGCATACAAGTTTTCAGAACAGTCTGCATTGGCGGTGATATTTGCTTTGGAAAGTGAATTATTGTGTTAGGGGCTAAGTCCTGCCAGAACTAATTTTGAAAATACAAGTTGGAAATTTTGGGATCCTATAGTTTAATATGAATTGAATAGGAAAATAGTATTTTTATTTTTTAAATGTAATAAAAATAGTAAACTGCTATACTTGAGTGTATCACCTCCTCCATGACTCTGAACTATAAATCAACAGCTACATTTGAGGTGTAAGCAAAGGCTAGTCTGTAGAACTGTGGGCTAAGCATTTCCAAAGCTTGTTGTACAATCTCATTATTCTGATCAGTTATTACTTTGCTTCCCCAGAGAAAGGTTGTCCATCCTCATTGAGTACTGATACCATGGTTTTTTATTATATTCTCGCAAGTGAAAAGTAGCTCCAATCCATTCAAATGGAATGAAGCCAAAATGACTTATGGAGCAATACGAGCCAGAATAATCAGACAAGCAGAGAAAAATCAATATGTGTGAGGGACAATCCATGTCATCGTCCCTGGGGGACAGAGCCTGGTCTCCAGGGTTCTTTCCATGCTGCTCCCAGGTGATAATCATGAATTTCCAGCATTTACTGGGAATCATTTTCCATTTGCTATGAATAAAAAATGAAAGAGTGACACAATAGTTTCTCTGGGTTTCTTCATTTATTTTTTCATTTTGCTCTTTTATTGTCTTTATCTTCCCTTTCTATTTATCTTTTTTTTTTTTTAAGTAAAATCTGTTTTGTATCTAACTCAGCTCAAGATGCTGAGTTTGCAGAGATGGGATTTGGTCCCCTGGAAAGGGACGGAAGTACATAATCATCAAGACTTAGGAGTACAGCTTCTGCAATCAAATAGGGCCACGCGTATGATGGGGGCACAGTGGTGAGAGCTGGGCCTGGCTGTGGAGTGTGGAATGCCTATTTGCAGTTCTGGCTGTGCTGTATCTTGAAAGGTGGGAAGCTGGTCTTCAGCACTCCCTGGGTGTTGTGACCTGAAGCAACATCTGGCTGAAGATTGTTGCTGCTGTTGCTACCACTGTTGCTCCTGATGATATCCAATTGAAAAGTCACAGATAGCCCACTACCTGTGGCTTACACCCTTAATCCTAGCTACTCAAAAGCTGAGACCTGGAGGATCAAGATTCAAAGCCAGGCCGGACAGAAAAGTCCATGCGACAGGGCTGGGAATATGGCCTAGTGGTAGAGTGCTTGCCTCGTATACATGAAGCCCTGGGTTTGATTCCTCAGCACCACACATATGGAAAAAGCCAGAAGTGGTACTGTGGCTCAACTGAGCAAAAAGAAGCCAGCCAGGGGCCATGCTTAGGCACTGAGTTCAAGCTCTATGACTGGCAACAAAACAAAACAAAGAGCTCAGGGGCAGCACCCAGAGTTCAAGTCCCATGACTGGAAAAAAAAAAAAAAAGCCCATGGGACATGACCTCCAATTAACCAAGAAGAAGTAAAGCTGGAGACATGGCTCTAGCAGTAGAGAAACAGCCATGGGCAATTAAGCCAAGCGTACCTGAGATCCTGAGTTCAACTCCCAAACAGGAAAAAAAAGAAACGGACAAAATAAGCAGCAATGTAAAATGGAAACTTACTATTTCATACTCAAAGCTGTGTTCTATTATACAGGACTGTGTGTTTTGTGGCACACAGAAAATTAGTGGTGAGAATGGGCCTCCATAGGCCCTGATTAAAGACTAGTGTCAGAAATGAGTATTAGGACAGAGATATGATGGTCGAACTCTTTTCCCAGGCTGAGAAAAGGTGGTGTTTTCCAGATGACTTTAGTAGGAAACAAAGTTAGGTGGCAATGAGCTAAAACAAGGAGAGGGAAACTAGCAGTTGGAAATTAATTTTAAGTACTATTAGATGATGTTAAATGCTGGAATGGCTTGGAGGCTACAGGGTAATCGTTGTTGTCAGTCACCTTTCTGTCCTTCTTACAAAATACATGAGAAAAAAAAAACAGCTTAAAGAAGAAAATTTATTGGGCTCATTTTGTCAAAAGTTTAAATCCATGGAAATTTGACTCCAACTTTTCTGGGCCACCTTTCCCTATAAGTTGTTTATTCCAGGTATTCATCACAGTGGCAGAAAGCTGAGGAATTCATTGGCCTGTCTTTATTTATTTATTCATCACTTGCTTAATGAGCTTCTTCTTTGCATCAGGATTGTACTAGGTGCAGAAGTTTCCATGGTGAATTGGTAAAAAAGAGCCAACACTTACTGTCAATGATGATGAAATTATCTGAAAGAAATCAGTAATTTTGTCATTCTTACTTCCTCTGTGCCCAGGCTTTGGCCACCATCTGTTCCTAGAATAGGTCTGATGTGGTCTGTTTTTCCTCAAGCCCCTAGCTTTTCGTATGGAAGTTGGTGCAGAGCATCTGATGGCACAGGCTCATGTTTCCTGATCTTGCGTTTCATAGATTCTGAAATAGTGAAAATCTGGGGAAAGGCGAAATCTATAAACATAGAAAAGACATGAGACATGGGCACAGAAACCAAGGACAACACCTATTACCCTTGTTCTAGATTGTTCCATCAGGAAATAAGCGGTTCAGCCCAGCATCACACCAATGTCTCACTGGTACCACCCTCTGCTATGTGTTCTGCAGCAGTATACTTCAGAGAACATCTTCATCCTTTTCTGAAAATCTGTCTGTAATACTTGGGTGGGAGAAGGAGGAGTTGATAGAGAAACATAAAAAAAAATGCATATGTGCATATACACAATATGTATGTACACACATATGTATGTATATGCACCCATATATGAATGTATATGTGTATATGTGTGCATATACATATATGTGAATATGTGTATATATGAATATATCTATATAAGTGCATATACATATATACACATACACATGTACAGATATACTTCACTGTACATATAGATGTGCATATACATATGTGTATATATATATACACACAAATGATATTTATTAGGTGAGTTGGTTCACATCATCACAAAGGCTAAAAACAACGTAAGCCATTAGGGAGCTGGGGAGCCTGAGAGGTCAGTAGTATGGCTCAGTTCTAGAAACCCCCATCCCCAGAAGTAGCATCTCTCATTCTAAGGCCAAAAGTCAGCTACATGTGTAAGAGCCAGAGTTCAAAGGCCATAAAACCTTGAGTCAGATATCCAAAGGCAGGAGGAGCAGAAACGTGTTCTGATATGTAAAAGAAAATAAAAATAGAACACAGGGTGAATGTTTCCTTTGTTACATCTTCCTATTCCATCGGGCTGTTTGGGTGGTGCCCACCCCTGGTAAGGGTGTATCTTCCCCTGCTCCTCAGTTCTGGCTCACTCACCAGTCTTCTCTGGAAACACAGAAACAATGGTTTGCCTGTCATCTTGGCCTCCCTTGATTCAAAATTGACTCTCCAAAAGGACTTTTACTTCCAGGACTTCACGAAACTGGTTTTGTTCACCAGTGATTACCTTAATACCAGAAACCCCTTGCTCAAAATTGTCAGAAACATTAGACACAGATGGCCCTCCCTCCCCAGTACCTGAACTGCACAGGGCATCTATGACATCCCATCTCCTGTTTCACTGGCAGAAGCTTCTCTGTTTCTGTGCTGCTTGCTCTTCTGCCTTCAGTATTTTCTAAGGCTGAGGCCGATTCAGCCCTGCCTTTTTTTCATCTTATGACACGGTAAACACATTGTAGACACATGCTACTAATCACTAAATTTATCCAGATCTCTCTGGACTACAGATTCATAGACCCAACTGCTTATTTGTCATTTGTGAAACATCTAAGAAACATGTGATATCCTAAACATGAAACAAAAACTTGTTTTCAGTTTTCCCTTTGACAAGCCTTTATGGTTTTCTCCCCATCCATCGACATATTGCAGATAGCATTATTATAATTAATGTGTTTTGGTGAATATACACATACATTTCAAATAGCTGTGCAATTAGAGGTAGAATTTCTTGATTGGGGGATGGGCATTGTATAGCTTTGGTCAATACCAGTCTGTTGAAGAATCTTCCACAGTGCTTATGCAAATTGCATGTCACTAGCACAACTTCCTCTTTTTCCATGTCCTCACCAATGGTTAGTATTTTTGCCCTGTCACATTTTGTCAGCTTATCTGTATCTGCCTCTAGTGTATGGGCAGCTTAAAGAGCCATCATATTCCCAGGCCAGGAAGTATGGCAAGTCTTCCATACAACTTTGAGTAAATGAAGGTTATTCATTGCTCCTCATGAAAAGTTGCTACATGAGCAAATAAATGATGTAATTCTGAAAAAAATAATGAAAAACTTGAAGAATTCTTATTTGTTAAAGAATGTTATTAGATGATGCAATGATTAGAGACTTCAAGAAATCAAGGACCACTGATAACTCTGTCATCAAAGTTGTTCAAGCAAAGACTGGGAAGTGCTCCAAAGCTCTATATCCCCTTCCTCAGAGCTCCTTCTCAGTGTGAGCTCCTGGAAGTCAGTAGCAGTCTCCCACTCACTGTGCATCATCTAACTCCAAATAGGGACTGGATTAGTGCCTGACGCACAGTGAATATGCTGTAGAAAGAAGGAAGGAAATGAGAGAAGGATGACGGAAGGAAAAGAGAAAGGGAAGGAATTATTTAAGGGCATATTGACATTTTGTCCTTGCCAATCTTTTGTTTGCTTAATGGTTTTTGCTGGAGAAACTACAGCTCTAGATTACCTAATTGGCAGAATAAGGATGCATGTTCTCAGGGAACATGCAAAATAGAGGGGGGAAAAAAGAAAAAGAGAGGTTTCGTTTTGATTGTTGATGATTTTGTAATCCAATGCTTTTAGAAATTATTTTAACTACAGGAAATGTATGTGTTTCATGATTTATGATTTCTTGTTTGTTTTCTTATTTAGATATGAATGCAGGGACTGGGAAGTATGTTACCATATTCTTTTCAACATTCAGTGACTGAATCCTGCCCTTGGGCTGAGGTCAGGTCCATATAACCTTGTAGGTCTTGTTTACTCCATGTAGGAGTTTGTACTTGATCTTAAAGGCAGCTGTAAGCCATTGAATAATGTTAAGGAGGGAAAAAAGCATAATAGATTTGCTTTCCTAAAGGTCATTCTGACTGCTGCATGGAGGATTGATTGGGAAGTAGGAAGAGAAGGATGGGAGGCTGGCCTATAAGAAGGCCAGTTAAATGTTGATACTGATCAAGAAAGAGTTGACAAAAGAACTTGAATTAGGGCTATGACAGGATTGAAGAAAACAGGAACTGGATTCAATAGAAACTTGCTAAGTTGACTCAACCCAGCTTAATAAGGTTTTCAGTAAATTCAGTTTGCTGACAAAGGTAGGGGGGGCTTGTCAGAAATGATCAGAGTTAACTAAATTTAATAGTAATAATTAAATTGTCAGGTTTCCTCTTCTATTGGATCTGTGAGATTCTGTAATGGAAGTCTTTGTTAACTATAAAGCCCTATACATATCCAAAGTGGGGTAATTTACCCACAGAAATTATACCTCCAAGTTCCGCATGCCAGAGGCAAGTCCTGTGAGCCTGAAAATGAGTCGTGTTTATTAGTGATCAGCAGCAGGACAGCACATGTACTCCTGAACAATGAGCTTACTGTTCCTTCTCAAGGGTTCATTACAATGGAAATTAGTAACACTTGAATGATTGGTGCTGCTCTATTCTAAACATGCCACTTAGCAAATACCTTCTGCAGCTGAGTAAGTCAGAAATCCACACACTGATTGATGCAGAAATTAGTGGCTATTTTGTTTTGTTGTGAATGGAATGAAGCTGGCTACTTCACCATGTAGAGTAAGCAGCACATCTATGTGGGTCATAATCAAGATGTTCTTGTACCTGTTTATATGTGAAGACTTTTGTCTGGATATACATCTTCTATGTTTATGTCCTATAAAAATGAATATTTAGCTTCTCATGCAGCAGCATTTAGTGAGGTGGGTTGATTTTGTTTTGTTGTTCTTGTTTTGTAAAAGCATTGGAGGCACACACCTGTAATCCTAGTTACTCAGGAAGCTAAAATCTGAGAATTATGGCTCAAAGCCAGCCTGGGCAGGAAAAAAAATCTATGAAACTCTGAGCTCCAATTAACTACTAATATAGACAGAAGTGGGGCTGTGGTTCAAGTGGTAGAGCACTAGCCTTAAGCAGAAAACTCAGAGACAGTGACCACGCCCTGACTTCAAGCCCCAGTACAGACAGACAGACACACACACACACACAGATACACACACACACACACACACACACACACACACACACACAGAGAAGTTACTGACATAAAATTAAAATTGTAACCAATTCTAATTTCCCAATTCACTCCATAATTTGGGAAACTAGACAAAACTTCAATATTTCAATTCTTCTTAGTATTTCTCATAACAATGAGAAAAGTAGGAGTCTTCTGTGGTCTTTGTCCATTACAGATCTCTCAGCACATATTTAGGGGTCATTTCTATATAGTGATTGCTAATCTGCATTTTGGAGAAAGGTTCTTTGAGATCACTTAATTTTTACATATCTTTCTCACAGTGGGAATCAGGACATACATATTCAAGCTTCTAGTTTGGCCAATGGGTTGCTATGAGACAAACCCATAACCTCTTTCATACCACTTTGCTCATTTTCTGCCCTTGGTAAAATATTCATTATTAACTGCTATAAATTATAAAATCTTTTTTCCCAAGAAAAGTGTAGGCTTTCTTGTTTCTAAGGAGATTTAGCACTGATAGGACAGCTTGCCTTAGGCAGCACTACTAGTAATTGAATCTGCATGCTGAAGTGGAAAACCATAGGAATTTTTAAAGAAAAGAAACCTGATGTATAAAGTAGAGTAAAGGCAGGCTGATGATAGACAAAGAAAAAATCAGGGTTTTAAAACTTTATAACTACAGTGTGTGAATTGTGAATAAATGAACATCATAGCATGTATTAGACATTAATTCTGTCAAAATTTCCACAGAAAAAGAAATTCCCACTAATACCCTAGTCTATCTACTATCCCTACTTTATATTTTATATATGATAATCATTGATATTACTGTTCTTATGGTGGATGGGAAGAAAAGGAGCTTGTATCATTGCACATATAATTTGCCTAGAATGGTATATGACCATCCATGTAGGAGAAGGAGGAGGAAGAGGGGAAGAAAGAAGAGGAGGAAGGGGAGGAGGAGGAGGAAGAAGCAGCTTCCAGGCATGGTGATTTATGCTTGTAATCCCATCTACTTGAGAAATGAAAATAGAAAGAGCATGAGACCCTATCTGCAACATAAATAAAGCAAAATAGGCAAGAGGTATTGCACAAAGTATCTGCTCAGCAAGCATAAAGGCCTGAGTTCAAACCCTAGTACCAGAAACGAACAAAAAGCAGAATTTAAAAAACAAACAGAGAAATATAGATTTAATGATTGCTTTGCATATGATATTTCTGTGGCTTTTCCCTAAATATTCTATCACAAGTATACATTGCTTTGTTTTTATAATGAAGATGCAAGGAAGTATCAGCAGACAGATGCCAGCCACCAAGTGTTCACATGTGTGGAAGAATTATTCAGCTATCCAACAAACACATTTCCAAGAAGCAATAACACAGGGAAATATTCGAATATTTCCCAGTATCCTCGCCCTGACCCTTGAAAACACCCACACAATCTACAAATGCACACAGTGTCACAGAAGTCACACAGAAAACGCTTCATGGTTAAAGTTCTGGATCTCTTGGATTTATTCCTTTGTACAAGACCCACTTTGCTCACCCTGAGCCTCCCACTGAGTCCATCATTCACTCAATGTCTTCATTTATGTAATACTTTGCAACACAAGGGGTATTTTCGTGAAGCTTTTATCTTCATTTTATTTTCTCCACAATCTCCTGAGGTAGATAGGGCAGATACATTGTTTTTCTTATTTTATTGCTGAAGAATGTAAGAGTTGGATGGATTGTCTTGCCTGTGGTTACAAGGCTGTTGTAAGAAGAAGTACTGGAGCCCAGCTTTCTATCTGAGTATTGCATTTGCTCCTCCGGCACAGACGATTGGTGCCTCTCTTCAGATAAAAAAAAGTGCAATACCTGTGAAAGCAGAGGCTTTGTCTTGTTTTCACCTGTGTGGGCTGTAAAGTACAGGATAGTTCTAGCAGACAAGACCCCGTGCATTTTTATTAGAGTAATAAATGAAAGGATATCAAAAATAATCTTATGTTTAATAAACATACTGGTTGAAAATAAATCATCTAATGAAACATTATCAATAGTCCTTGAGGAATCTACTTATAAGAGAAAAACTTATATGAATCCTAAAATCAGGGAAAGTAGGATTCATTTGGAAAAGCAAAAGAAGTTTGTGAGACAAAGAGATTCATAATGAAATACAATAAAATGATGTGTCATTAATTTCTGTTCCACTCCAAAAAAATCCATTTTCCTCATTAAACATTGTTTTGCATTAAACAAAAGCAGCAGAGGAGAAGAGAGAATGAGAGAATGCTTTTGAGAGTCATCAAAGCAGGACTCCCTCTCGTTCATGCACATACCTGCTCCCCTGCCTGGTTCTAAAAAAAGAGGCTCATTTAGCATTTGCTGATTGAGCATAAGAAAATTTCTGTTCTCCTGCTGAGCCCGTGAAGTTGTATTTTTTTTTCTTTTAACTTATTAAGGTAATGCATGCAAGCATGCCCTGGTGAGTGCACTTATCTATGCCCTTTGAAAAAACATCTCTAATGACATGTTGGACACCCTGCATACAAATGTCACCACTTGGAATAAGAGTCAGACTTTTGCTCATGGGAATGTTCTCATAATACAACACTTGGCTCCAGTGTAATATCATCCCTGATCTAATGAAAGAAAATGCTCCTCCATAACTCCTCCTGAAGCATCCATAGCATTGCATATTCTTTCCTCTGCTCTATATATGGTGTAGGAAATAACTTAGCAAAATGCTAATAATTCCACTAATGGACAAGAAATAAATTAAGTTGATATCCATGTGCCCTAGATGCTTTAAACTTTTTTTCTCCAAAATTCAACCTTGTAACATGGCCTTCCCTCTTACTTTTGACTAGCTTTTCAGACTTGACTGTCTCCATGTGTGAAAGATATCTTTAAATCCATATTGCATTTTTATTTTACAAATGACCTTTGGAAATGATTTCCAATAGCTGCAGCCGACTTTAAGCTCAGGGCTTAGTAAAGAAAGGTCACTCTACATTTAGACTAAATGTGGATAGATTTGTATTCCCTGCAGCGGGCTATTGCTTTAGGACTTGATATTGTGTGTGACCCAATCTTCTTTCTAACTCAAGCATTTGGACAACTTCCATCTGGGTTTTGTTTAAACTTCACTTTTGTAATTTCACCACAAATTAAATGAGTCTACACGTTAGCCAGTTAGTTACATTTTTGCATTAGAAGATGGCCAGTTTCCATAGAATTTTGAAACAATAGAATAAATATGAATGTTGAGCTTCTCATAAGAAGATTGTGGGATGTTTATCTGAGAGGATGCTCCAGTCCAGAAGAGGTCCTGGGAGAGAATGTGGGGCCACCCTAGACCTCAGCGCTCTCTCATGCTTCCCTTCAAGTTCCTTACAAAGGACTAAAAAAATAAAAAATAAAAATAAAAAAACATACTAGCTCCAGTATGTAACACATGTACTTTCTCCATGGCTGTAGAGAGTACAAGATGGGATTTTTCCTCCCGTAAGCTCTAAGCATCATCAAATGGTTCAATGTGCTACTGTTAAAGGACATCTTGTGAGCTCCTACCTTTAGCCTCTCTCATGGCTTCCTCTAGTCCTACGACTCTGCACACTACTCAGCCTCCACAGGTGAGGCAAAGGCACCTTCAATATAGCAAGAGCCTATCTGTTGGCAGAGAAAGACCCCAAGCGTTGGAAAGACTCATTCTGCTTTTCCAAGTGCCTCCCAGGCACACAATACTATCAAGATTCTGTCTCTCGGGGGCTGGGGATATAGCCTAGTGGCAAGAGTGCCTGCCTCGGATACACGAGGCCCTAGGTTCGATTCCCCAGCACCACATATACAGAAAACGGCCAGAAGCGGCGCTGTGGCTCAAGTGGCAGAGTGCTAGCCTTGAGCGGGAAGAAGCCAGGGACAGTGCTCAGGCCCTGAGTCCAAGGCCCAGGACTGGCCAAAAAAAAAAAAAAAAGATTCTGTCTCTCCCATTCTGGATTCTGCCCTCCACATTACCCAGACTGAAAGTAAAGCTGCTTCCTAATGCTCTGGATGAGGAGTCGTGAGAAAGAGTCTGGACAGGGCATCAGAAGACCTGAGTTCAATTTCAGGTTCTGCCTTTTAACAGTTGTGGGTCTAGGTGAATTCAGTTGTCCTTTAGGCTTGTTCTTTTGTTTAGGAAAGAATGAGTTAATAAAATTACTCCTGTTCATTCAGTGAAACAATGTGCGCTTTGGCCATGCCTCCTTTGGCTAAATGACTGTCTTCAGATCAGGTTTTTTGGGGAGAGTCAGGTTACTGCGGCTCTCTCTGATTCTGATTTCAAAGGCGCCTGGATTACCCCCACCTCCCCTTCAGGAGAATCTAGATGCACCAGAAGAAAATGACTTGTTATATTCATTAGGCAACATAAACTTTCCAATCTGTTTTCTTTCATTCCATTTATAGAAACACATTTAATACTGACTAGCCTAGATTTGAGGGGCTCCACTATTAGAGCCCCTCCATTGTGCTTTGTTGGCATGCCCACCATCCCAAGAGTTGCTCAGGGCCACATGATCTCACTGTCAGTTTCAGGTAGTAGAGAGCATCCCCTAAGGACTGGGCAGTGGTGCAAGCAGGTGGAACACAGAAGGCCAGCTCCCCTGCCTCCAAGTGAAGACTTTCTGATGCAGCAGATGCTTCCCCGAGCTCCCTCCCTCAGAAACCGGCCTGAGTGTGGGCTCTCTCACCTCAACCAACCAGAAGCGCTTCCCACTGGCTGCTTCTGAACATGTTTCCTTCCACCACTTGCACCTAGAAGCATGTCAAGAAGAACCTCATGCAATAAAACAGTAGATTTAACTGCAAACTACAATTATATGACACAACTGTTTTGTCAAAAGACCAGTGTTTGTTGGGCACACGTCTGTAATCTTAGTTACAAGAGACCAAAATAGGAAGATCATGGTTCAAGGTTTGCCTTGGTAAAGGTGGCAAGACATTATCTGAAAAACAAACTAAAGCAAAATGATTGGTAATATGTCTTAAGGAAGGCTTGCTACAGCCTTGCTTAGCAAATCTCTTCCCTGAGTTCAATCCCTACTTCCACCAAAAAAAGAAAGGAAGGAAAGGACCTGTGTTTAAAGCCCTGTTATTTAATTATCAGCAAGGGGGCTAGAGCTCAGGCCTCCTCTCTCTCTCTCTCTCCTTATTTCCAAATGAAAAAAAAATGCAATCTCTGATACTGTATGATTGTTATGATTGAATCAGATGAGATTATAGTTGCTGGAAATGTTTGAAATCTGTAAAGCACCACATATGTATATATAAGAAACCTAAAACTAAAATTATTAGCAGGTTTTTCCAGAGGAAACAAATTCACCAGCAGTTCGAGGATTCTAAAGCCATCCTTTGTATCTTGGTTTCCATCCACTGCTTCCTTGCGCACAGTCTTCGAGCTTTTCTCCCAAAATGTTCGTTCATCTCTCAAGTAGTCTCCCTATGTTCAATAGTGTGACCAGAGAAAGCCCTTCTTTGACCTCTTCATCTCAACAATTTCCTCTGTGCCTAATTCTTCCCAGTAGTGTTTACAACATATTTCGTTTAATTCTTTTAGTCCCTGAATTATTTCCTCCAAAGGCTTATTGGAATTTAAAACTTAATATTCAATATACATGTGTGAAAATGGTACTACATAAATTGATGAGATAGGTAGGTTGGGAGAGATAGGCAAAAATATGGGAAAGGTGACCTTAATTAAGATGCATTGTACTCCCAAAATGACATGTTGAATTGAAACTCCTTTGTAAAAGTCTGTAAGGATTTAAAGAAGAAGAAGGAGGTGGAGGAGGAGAGGAGGAGGAGGAGGAGGAGGAGGAGGAGGAGGAGGAGGAGGAGGAGGAGGAGGAGGAGGAAGAGGAGGAGGAGGAGGAGAAGGAGAAGGAGGAACAGGAGGAGGAGGAGGAGGAGGAGGAGGAGAAGGAGAAACAGGAGGAGGAGGAGGAGGAGGAGGAGGAGGAGGAGGAAGAGGAGGAGGAGGAGGAGAAGGAGGAGGAACAGGAGGAGGAGGAGAAGGAGGAACAGGAGGAGGAGGAGGAGGAAGAGGAGAAGAAGAAGAAGAAGAAGAAGAAGAAGAAGAAGAAGAAGAAGAAGAAGAAGAAGAAGAAGAAGAAGAAGAAGAAGAAGAAGAATGGAAATTGACACCAATTTGAGTGGGCATAGACAATACATACCAGAACTTCAGATTTTGTATGTTGTCATTTTCCATGTTGAGATCCATTGATCACAATGAAATAGTTAACAAAGTACAACCCAGATGGTAGCTTTTTACAAACCTCTCAATGTGTCCAAAATTTTATGGCCTGCATGTAAAGATAGATTTTTTTTTATCCCATGAAAACTCTACAAGATTCATGATAAGAATTTACATCTAATAAGAATCTAATTAAAGAACTCAGCATGAGAGGTTAAAGACAAGAAATCAAGAGTCTGATACCATAAGAATTTGTAAAGCAGTCAGGCACCAAAGATAAAAGGAAAAATAGCCCATGGCCCTTAGTGGAGGAAACAGACACAAAATCAGATCATGACACTAGAATTTGATAAGTGTCCAGTGTCCTCAGAGAAAAAGTATCCAGTCTGGGGCTCAAAAGATAATTTCCCTTCAAAAGTATGATCCCCAAGATAAGCTACTTGAAAAATGTCTTTAACTTCTTGGGGTTGTTTATTCATTGCTCTGTATTTTTGCCTCAATAATGCCTACTTTTCCTTTGGAACATCTGATTCATCAGAGTGGCTCCCTTAAAATATGGCAGTTCAGTTCCAAGATGGCCAAAACTGAGACATATCCTGAGTACAACACATACAAATGGATGGGTAGCCTATACAGAGCAGATATGCTAGACGTAGAGATGACTCAACTCCCAGGTAAATGGAGCACCACTCAGAACAGCAAACAATTTAACACTCATAGCATCAGTTGTTCGTTTGCATATTTTTCCATTTAATATACTCAAAGCACAGCTGACCGGGGGTGACTGAACCATGGAAGGAAATAGTGCTTAAAGAGAGACTGCTGTATTCTGCTCATGCATACATTGCCATGCTCCTTGTTCCTCCTGGCACATAGAGTCCCCCATGGTGAAGGACAGACCCATGCATTGTTGTCTGCTTGTGGAGCTTACATTCTAGTGGTCAGAAACAGTTAACAAGGAATTTAATAAGCAGTACCACTGCACACTACGTAACAGCCATAAAGAAATAACATGATTGAGAATAAGCAGAAAAGGGTTCTGTAAGCTTATTGATTGGGGAAGCCCCTCAAACATATGACATTTGAGTTGAGACCTGAAAAGGGACAAAGTCTATGCTAGTTAAAGAGAATGTGCACACAACAGGGAAGAATGTGTAATCAAGGGATCTAAAGCTGATGGTGTCACCAGAGTGGGTGGGCAAGGAGTAGGGCGTCAATGGGTAAAGTCACAGAAACAAAGGCCATCCCAGGGGTTGTGGGAAGGCATGATGTCATTCTTAGAACTGTGCAGTATTTGAAACCAAAATCCTATTATAAGCACACACATTTGAGGAAAAAGAAGAGGAAAACAATCTTGAAATCAGAGCATATGGCCGGGGGGGGGGGGGGGGGGCATCACCCTGTGTGAGCTGCCACCAGCTGTCTCACCCAGACACTAGTCCCTCACTCATACCTTCATGCCTCCATCTTTACCCTCTAAAACCCATCTTCAATACAGATCCTTTGAAAGGTAGAGTTAAGTCATGTTTTGCTTTTGTTTTTTGCTTTCTGTTCCTCACACCTTCCCTTGGTTCTCCAGGTCAAAAACCAGAACTCTACAAAGGGTCAAAGGCTCCAAGAAGTCTAACTTAGGCAATCCAGACTCTGCTCCTCCCCATTTTCCACAGTCACACAGACTTCCCTGCTGTTCCATAAGCATTTGAAGATGGCCTCACTTGAGGGCTCTTCACTGCTGCTCCCTCCACCTGGAACCACTGTCCAAGGATAGATATGACCAACTTCTTTATGTTTTTCAACACGTATTCATCCTCACCATCTCAGTGACCATCCTGTGGTTCTCTACCTGACACTCTCCTACCCTGTTCTACGTCTTGTAACACATTTGATGATTAACTTACCTAGTGTATCTGTTATTTACAGTCTAGGTCCCTACCTGAGGCTAGAACAGTTCTAGAAGACAGAGATCCTTGCCTCTAGAATGTGAGTGAGCTATCCACCAATATTTGGGCCTTCCTCCTTCCAGGCCCACTGTGGGAGTGCATTTCCCTGACTACCTGAGTGTGCATGGTGCTGTGTTACCCGCTTTGGCTAGCAGATGGAAGAGAGAATGGATGGGTGCCACTGTGCACAGAGCCTTTCACAGCCTAGGCATAATTTCCATGTCCCTTTCTGTTTTGATGGAGAATCCCTCACCTTTCAAGCCTATAGGCTATTCAATCATGTTTAGTCTCTGTATTATTAGAGAAAAATCCTTCTGCAGATATCGAAGGATGTCTAATATGATCAAGGAATAAGGCATTCATTTTAAGCTACTGGGAGCTAGTGAGCATTTGTTATTGCTTTGTAGCCTGTCCTCTTCTAAGTCTATTCAATCACTCATTGCTATTTGCAACCGAGTCAGATGTGTAGCAGATACTCAGTAAGTATTTGTTGAGTGAATTTCTCTGTCTTTTTTCTTTAGTTTTCATATGACAAGTTTTAAATATAAATATACTAAATAGTAGGATTCTATGCAGGAAAGGGAAATCAAAAGGGTACCAGTTCAAAATAAGCCTGGGTGAAAATAATAGCAAGACCCATTCGACAAACTAGCTGGGTATAATGACACATATCTGTGGTTCCAGCTACACAGGGAAGCATAGGTAAGACAATCAAATTGCATTGACCTGGGCAAAAGTAAAACTTTACCAGGTGGATCAAGTGTCTGAGCAAGGAAAAAGGCTTAAATTTAATCCATAGTAATGCCTAAATAGGTAAACTAAGTAACCAAGGTTACCACCAATATCAGGATTCAGGCTTTAGTCCATTAAATATGTCTTATGGCTAACTTTGTCAACAGTCAACATTAAGAATGAGCTGTATGAGCCCAGTGGAATAAGCCACTGAGTCTATCATATATTCATCTGCAGTCTAGTTTCAGTGTATATAGCTGCAGGTCACATATACAAAGTCACATGCTCCATTGTGTGGTGGTGACACAACCTGAAACCATCCTGAAGGCCCAGAAGTAGAGCAACCCCTATAGGCAAGGATGATTAGAGACAGGGACTGTGAAGGGCTAGGGAAACTGGGCTTCAGACAACTAGATGAGCAGACATTGGGCTGGGGAGACAGTTATTGCCAGGAGGACCAGCATTGCATCATCACCTACAGCAAGGAATCTGAAATGGTAGAAGGAAGCATATTCAACTCTGGTTGAATATTCACCCAGGCTTATTTTGAACTGGTACCCTTCTGATTTCCCTTTCCTGCATAGAATCCTATTTAGTATATTTATATTTAAAACTTGTCATATGAAAACTAAAGAAAAAAGACAGAGAAATTCACTCAATAAATACTTACTAAGTACCTGCTACACATCTGACTCGGTTGCAAAAAGGCTGGACTAAAGAACTTCCTTGGCTTGAAAGGCTTGATATCTGTGGGCTGGTTCTGGAACCAGTTAAACCAGTTCATGTCCCTGTGCCTCAGTTTACTCATCTGTCTAATGATACCTTGGGTAGGACCTATCACAAAGGATTACTGTGAAAATTGAATGGACCTTGTGTCTTTAGCAAATCATAAGTGCTCACCTGGAAGGAAAAATTATGAACCAGACAAAGCTCACATATTGGAAGATTTTGAACCTGAGGTAAGGCAGATATGGATTCCCCATACAGGCAAAAATATCAGAGAGCTGTATTTGAAGTTACTATTGTAACCTTGTAGATACGGAGACATGGTTATTATTACAACCTTGTAGACATGGAAATGTGGGAGACAAGTGGTTTGAGGACACCAGGAATCACCTCATTGTGGAAAATTTGAAGTACACACCCTGATACTGGCCATGAACATGACCCATTGGAGATCTATGAAAGCAGACCCTCTGAACCCACAACTTGGCCATGTGGGCAAGAAAGAAAGGGAGCAAAACGACCTGAAAGTTTTGTTCAGGCAACTGAGGACCATTCTGGGAGTACCAACAAAAATGTTGAGGACCAGAAATGAGCAAATTTTAATAAACATATTCTATTTTAGCCTTGAAGTATCAAGGCCAAACAATTTAGAAGGAAACTGAACAGGATAAACTGAAGCTTAACTAATTTAAGGCAAGCTGAAATGTCACTCTGGAAACCTTCCCCAAATAGCTTACATAAAATACCTCCATCTTCCCCTCACTCTATCTAGCTCACCATGCTAATTTATTTTCTTCATTTCACTTAACAGCCCAACATTATATAGTCTATATCTATTTATTTGCTCTCCACCCCTCCCTGGTATTCCATACAAGCTTAGTAAGAACAGAATCCTTTTTGCTCTCATTTGCTGCTGAAGGAGAACAGTGCTTGGCCCTGTAGGCTTTTTTTGTCTGGTCCTGGGGCTTAAACTCAAGTCCTGGGCACTGTTCCTGAACCTTTTTGTGCTCAATTCTGACTCTCTATCACTTTGAGCCACAGGTGCCACTTCTGGTTCTCTAGTGGTTAATTGGAAGTAAGAGTCATGGACTTTCCTGCCTGGGCTGGCTTTGAGCCATGATCCTCAGACTTCAGCTTCTAGAGTAGCTAGGATTGCAGGTGTGAGGCACTGGCATACTGCTCCTGTAGGCTTTTGAGAACTACTTCATGGAATAAATAGTGTTTTTTTTTAATGAGAACCTAACTACTAAGTATGTAGTAACAATCATATATTACTTTTTGTTTGTGTAGACTTCTATACCTTTTACTAGATAAGAAGTAGAGGAAAAAGATAAAGAATAAAAAAGGAAGGCTAGTCATGCATATTAAAATGCCAAGCTGCACATACTCAAATAAGGACAGACAGGCAGAAATGGAGCAAACTTGAGACTGAACCCATGCAGGGTAAAGCAAAAATGAAGAAGGCAAGCAGTGGGGAAAGTTGGTGCACTTCAATCGATGGTACCAGGGAAACTGGCTCATCATGGGGAAGGGAAAGATATCTGGATTTTTTCCTCACCATTATATAAAAATTAGTCCAATTGTGTCAAATTATAAAGCAGAGAAACCATCAAAAATAAAGTTAACAATTCATGTCAGACAAGATTTCAGATGGTGCCCACTTGAAATGCAATCACTCAAGATATTGAAGTAAAAGGACCAAAACCTCAAATCCATGGTGGGTACATAACAGAGATCCTGCCTCCCCTCCTAAAAAAAAAAAATCCCCCAAATTATGGAAGTAAATAACCCATTGTCTTTAATTCAGCCATACAAAAATGCCTACCTACCTAACAATGGAAGAAAATTAATATCATATCATTGAGCATGTCATAAATTTACTTGAAAAATCTAAAAAACATCCACATACAAAAATGTTAAAGATCCAACTCAAAAGACATTTAAAACTGCCTGCAATTTAATACACAAATATCTGGCTTATCTATTGTGTTTTGTGACTATTAGAAATAAAAAGTCAGTTGTGGGAAATGAGCAATTCACAGAAAGAAAACAATTGATTAAGAAGCATGAAAGAATGCACATCCTTTCTGTTTAAAATGCTGGTTAAAGCCATGAGATAACAATAGCACTGATTTCAAAGCTTGACAATGCTAAACCATCAAGATGTAGACAAAGTGTAAAATGTAAAATGTTCACACATTGTCAGTGGGTGTGTACATTTGTACAACCATTTTGTGGTCATTTCGTTATAATAGCTAAATTTTAAATATATATATACACACATATATCACATATATATATATATATATATATATATATATGCCCCCTCTGGCCAATTCTAAGAATTAATTACAATTCTAAGAACTTAGCCTAAGGAATATATTTTTATGACTCAAAAAGATACGAGAGGAGGATTGGAATATGTTCTAATGGAAGAGTTCTTGCCTCACATATAGAAGCCTGGGTTCAATTCCTCAGTACAACATATATAAGAAAGGCAAGAAGCGTGGGCTGGGGATATGGCCTAGTGGCAAGAGTGCTTGCCTTGTATACATCAGGCCCTGGGTTCAATTCCCCAGCACCACATATACAGAAAACAGCCAGAAGCGGCGCTGTGGCTCAAGTGGCAGAGTGCTAGCCTTGAGCAAAAAGAAGCCAGGGACAGTGCTCAGGCCCTGAGTCCAAGCCCCAGGACTGGCCAAAAAAAAAAAAAAAGAAAAGCAAGAAGCGGCACTGTGATAGAGTACTAGCTAGCCTTGAGCAAAAAGAAGCCAGGGACGGTACTCAGGCCCTGAGTTCAAGCCCCAGGACTGGCAAAAAAAAAAAAAATACGAGAGGCTTCATTGACAAAGTCATTATTTCTGATAAATTTCTAATTACACACAATCATGGTCTGCTTTAAAAAGTCATGAAACATCCTCAGTAGAACACAGCACTGTGGCTAACAATAAAAAGGTCAGACTATGAGGACCGAGATTTGCAATATACTGTTAAATGAAATAAAAAAAGAAGTAGCTGAACATTATGTATAGAATGCACATAAAAGGCACAAAGACAAATGTCAAATCATTTGTATGTAGAGCAGGAACTTTCAGAATGCTAGGCAAGAGGCTGCTCAGGGGCTAATGAGGAGTTGGACTGGTATTGAAGGAACCTTTTTTATTTTCAGTTGATGCGCTCTCAATAAGGAAAATGTTTTACAACAAATATGTGATGGGATGACTTTTAGAATTTCATTAAAAAGTTGACTAAAGTCCTCAGTGGTTCCATCTGAAAAATAATGGTGATGAGACGTATATAAAAGGGAGACTGTCTAACTGGATCAAAGGAGTGGGAGAGGAAAGGGGGATACTAAGGCATGAAGAGAAGTTAATGATATTACATATATATAGAGAGAGAGATACACATACACACACAAACATATGCATATGTATGACTACAGCATAATGAAACCCACTAATTTGTTCAAGTGCTTTGGGTGAAATTATGAAAATAACACAATAAAACCCTGTCATGTTATAAATGTATGTTAACTCAGATCTTTCCATCATACTTTCTTTTGACCCATCTTCCAAAATAAAAGGGGTACGTATAGTATTTTCTTGATTAGTCTTAAAACTAACCTAACAAGTCCTCAGGCACACACAAGACATCCTTCTTTTGGAAGGATGTCTTTATTAGAGAGGAATGAGGTCTTATTTTCATATCACTGAATTACCAAGAATTGGCTGAGTCCATGAGACTCAAAGTCACCAACACTGCTAGACAACCTAGAAACCGATTACTTCTTATAGCTGGATGTAAATCTAAATTATTTTAAAGTACAAAGTTTAGTTTTATAATTATATGAAACAATAGGCCTATGCAAAACAAGTGAATGGATTGAACATCAATCAAAATACAGAGATTGTCAGACTGATGTGAGAATAAAAAACCTAAATGTCTATCATATCCATCTTCTGGCAGTAGATAAATGAGGTATATTTAATCTGTACTGTATAATTTCTCCAGCCACAATAATTAAAACTACTGATACAAAACATGACACTAAATGAAAGGTTCCCAACATATGGGACTAATGAGAAGACAAAGGTATGACAGGCACATCTGTGTTTCATCCATTGGAAGGCCACCATTATAAGCAGTTACATCACCAGCACAGGTACATGATACACGTGATGAGAGAAAGATCCTAAACCAGTACCTGAACTGCATCAAGGATTTTTGTTTAAGTCAAGGAGTACTCTGTGCATTCTTCCATATTCTCTCCCTATTTCAAAAGAATTTAAGGCAGAATGATGTTCTGTTTTTTTAATTTCAGAAGGACAGCCGGGCCCCAGTAACACACATATAATTCTAGCTATTTAGAAGGCTTAGATATGGAAGGTAGTGGTTCAAAGCCTGTACAGGTAGAAAACTCTGTGAGAACCCATGTCCAATTAACCAACAAAATACTCACTGGAGACATGGCTTGAGTAATAAAGGACCAATCAAGTGAATAAGCTGAGCAAATGTGAGTTCAGTCCAGTAATGACACAGATACATATGTACATGCATACATACATATATTCACACATTCATAAAAACATAGTAAAGAATTGTAGTTCTGTTCGTAGAAATCCAAACCTTAAATAGTTCAAAGCCAACTCAAGTAAGATAGTCCATGAAACTTTTGTCTGCAAATAACCAGCAAAAAGCCAAATGTGGAGATATGGCTCAAGTGGCAGCTGGAACTAAGTAGCTACGCTTTATTTGGCCTTGAGCCAAAGAGCTAAGGAACAGCACCCTGAGTTCAAGCCCCACTACCAGACACACACACACACACACACACACACGTGTGCACCCAAATGAACACAAAATGAATGCATATATCTGCTTTTTAGTTTAAGATGAGAATAGTATATTTTTCAGGTCTTGATTTACTTTCACTGTGTACAAAATCTTGTTCAGAGACTTAGAAGGTATTTTCTTTAGAAAAAAGAAAGTGTCCTATCCATTATACATATACATTTTTCCTTGATTTTTAACAATGACTGTCAAATTAATTATACCCTTCATAAGTGTTCTGCCTTTTAAGCTTACCAGAAAAATAATCATTAGAAATTATCAACAACACTAAATTTTCCTAACACACCTATCTCAAATGAAAGAAACTATTGAACCTACCCATTGAAACAGTTTGAGACTTCAGAAAAAAATAAAAACAGCTAGTGATAAAATATTAAAAGAATATTATAAATAAACAACTAAGTTTTACTTAATACATCATAAGGTATATGCACAGAGGAGAACTATATAAGTTTGTTTTTGGTGCTTTTTTTAGGTTTGCATTTCTCCCCATTTTAGCTGTATATGTTAGGTTTCACAAAATATGGAGTTGTATTATGACAATCCTAGTCATACATATAATGTAGCTTGATCAGATATACCCCACTATTACTTTGTTCTGATTTAATTGCATATCCAGGTTTACTGGATAATAATAGATGGCTTTCTTCATTCACTGTCCACTTTAATATCTTTCCTTCTACTATGAGATATTTTCTATCTGGATTCCTTACTGGGCCTTCAGTTGACCACAGAACTCTCAGATCGCTGTGAGTTTATTTAGCCTCTGATTGGAATTTGTGTGTGTGTGTGTGTGTGTGTGTGTGTGTGTGTGTGTGTGTGTGACTTCATTTCCACTGACTTTACAAGTGCTTTATGTTGAGTTTTAGGGGTCGAAAGGTAAGTGAACATGTCTTATTTAGTCTTCATAGCCATGAAATAGTCTGCTGCTCTCTACAGCTCTCTGATTTGAAATCTGTAGGTCTTACATAACTTGCCCAACATTGTAGAGACCTAACTTGAAACTCAGTTCTGTGATGCCAAAGCCAATGCTACAGGCCAAGGTTAAATTAAGGGGAAGCCAGATGGCCAGCTGCCTGGGAGTGCCAATCTATAAAAAGCACCAAACATTACTGGAGTAAACCAATCACATGACGTGTGTTCACTCAGGTTTCCATACACAAATTTTCACATGGTTATTAATGGTAGCACTGCTATCAAATCAGATGGCTCATGCACAAGCAAGTAAACTTCCAACAGAACTTATACCTCTGCCTCAAGTGAGTGCATTTGTGAGATGAGTCAAGTTGCACAGTACAGAATGGGGCTGACCCCCAGATGAAGTGACACACATCTGATGTTCACATGCCAGTCATCACCAGGCAAAATTCTAAACCCAAAGAGTAACTGGCCCAGTTCTGGCCATAGGGAGTGAATCATTCCTTATACTCAGTTTATGTGTGTGTGTGTGTGTGTGTGTGTGGGGTGGGTGGGTGGGTGGGTGTGCTTGCATGCGCGCACATGTGTATGTGTTTATATCCTTTTCTCTCATTAGTTCCCTGCAAACAAATAATGCTCACCACTTCTGCTATTCTTTCTTATCCTCGCTCCCCACTTTTTTGAACACTTTTAAATAAACGTTATCATTTATAAAATGCTTTGGTCACATTCACTCTGGCTCTCTCCACTCTCTCCTCCATTCATTCCCCAACTCCAGACTCTACACGTGATGTTCGTGTCATTCATTATTTTTCCCTTTTTTTAATTGTCACAATGAAGTACAGAGGGGTTACAGTTTCATGTGTAAGAGAGTGAGTACATTTCTTATCCAACTTGTTACTTCCTCCCTCATTTTTGTTCTGCCATCCCCTCATTTCCCTCTCCCCCCAATGAGCTGTACAGTTGATTTACACCATATAGTTTTGTAAATTTTGCTATTGCATTGGATTGTCTTTCTATCCTATGTCTCTCAATTTTGGTATTCCCTTTCCCTTCCCTTGTTCCAATACACATATATACAATATTGAGGCTACTAAAATCAGTTACAGTGATATCAGGAGTCATTTTTAGTTATTGTCAACATGCCATATGAAACTGTACCCTTTTCTTCTTTCTGTTTTTGTTTTTTCATATTCCCTTCCCGTGGATTTACCCCTGATAGCACTGTAATTGATTTTAGTACCCTGAATATTGTATATACATGTATCATTAATTATTTCTTAGGTTTAGATTCCACATATGAGAAAGATCATGCATTGTTATTTCACTTAAAATGACGATATCCAGTGACCATTTTGCAAATAAACCTTCAGGTTTTCTCCCTCCCTTGTATTTTTTGTGCTATCCACCTTCCTCATATCAGTTGCTTCCAGCTTCCTTCTTAGGCTGTTTGGAAATACCAAATCAGGGCCCCATGTGTCCTTTAGCACCGGTCTGAATGGACACAGCTTGAAGCTGTGGGAAGACACTGCCTTCCACAAGGCAGTGTTTGCCACACTTTTTTTTTTCTTTTTTCTTTTGGCCAGTCCTGGGGCTTGGACTCAGGGCCTGAGCACTGTCTCTGGCTTCTTTTTGCTCAAGGCTAGCACTCTGCCACTTGAGCCACAGCGCCACTTCTGGCCATTTTTTTTTGTATATGTAGTGCTGGGGAATTGAACCCAGGGCCTCACGTATACAAAGCAAGCACTCTTGCCACTAGGCCATATCCCCAGCCATGCCACACTTTTCACCATTGCAACATACCCCTATGTCACAGAGGGATTTCTGTGGCACATGCAGCAAAGATTAAGATTGCTGGAGATGGGAGCAGTGTGGGTTTAGAAGCTGACTTCGGCCCCCAGGCCCTCAGGACAGTCCCAGGAGCCAGGGGTCTGTGCTTGGCATTCCTGGGCCCATCACAGCAACTCTGTCATGAAGTATTAGAGCTTCCATTTTTGCCACCTGGATCCAGATTTGATTTTCTCTCTTAGTACAAATGCATCAAGACAAATAAAACTCAAGAGTCAAGCAATATCCTTACTGAACAACTCATGGGGTGGGGAGGAAGGGAAAGGGGGAGGGGGAAGGGGGGAATGAGGGACGAAGTAACAAACAGTACAAGAAATGTATCCAATGCCTAACGTATGAAACTGTAACCTCTCTGTACATCAGTTTGATATTAAAAAAATTTTAAATAAAAATTAAAAAGTAGGGTCTTCTTCCCTTTTCCTACCTTCTTCCCTCTCCCACCCTCTCCTGCTCCCTACTTATACTTGCACAAATCTGTAATTGTCCTCTATGGAGTGGCCAATCGCACAGTTCTACCAGCTCCAAGTCAGCTGGGGGCAAAGAGGAGCACGCCAGAGCAGAGGTAGCTTGCTCTTATCTGGGCACCAATCCAGCAGCCAGATGAGTGGGTAACAATGAACATACATATTATATATAACCAATACATTTTTAAGGTTGCTAACTGCATATCAGGAGAAAAGAGCTGTTTCTGGATACAAATATAAATGATTGTACCATTTTCTTAGTGGCTAAGTTAAATGTGAGGAATGGAGCAAAGTAAATGGCCTGTGTTTAAACTTGTCTACAGTTTTTATAAAGCTTTATAACTGTACTAAAAGTAGCCTAATATGTGTTGGCGATACCAAAGTCTCACTCCTACTTCCATTTTCTTAGTTTAAGTGAAGTTTATGACTTTTCTCTGAGTTTATATTTTCTTTAAAAAGAAGAAAAACTAGGATCTTGCTGCTCTAGCTACAAATACCTAGGTTGTGTAATCATTTTTCCTTTCCTTTCAAGAGATATGGTGAGAAAAAATAAAGCAAGGAAATGACTCCATTTACTGAGCACTTACCATGTGCCAGGCACTGTGTTAAGTATGACACATGCATAATCTCACGTTGCCCTATCAAAGCCTCATGAGCTGGGAATTATTCCGATCATCCCCAGTTCAGAGGAAAATCTCAGTGTGGAGTTGCTACATACATTACCTCAAGTCACAGGACTAATAAACCAAATTAATCTGCAAACCCATCCCTGTGACCTCCATCACTACATTCTATCACTATAAATTGAAATTGATGTTTTCATTTAAAAAATCACATAGTTATTTCAGTTGTTGTTGTTGTTGTTAATGGTCTTTAAAAATACAAAGTTGAATGCTTGCCCAGTACCCTCTGGCTTGGTGAAGTTTACTATTTGAACAGATGGGGGAGCTTGGAGGCAGCTAATCTTTTCATGCTCCATCGTCTTAAAATCAAACCCAAAGGCTCCATAAATAAGCAGCAGCTCCAGCTTTTGTGAGTAGTCATGGGGAGGCACTAGATCCTGATGCACCAGCACTGTGGTAATGACACATCTGATGACTCACCAGGACTCAGAGTTTTGGGTATCTGGAGACCATGCCAAGTCTCAATAAAGTGTGCATTCTTGCAGATATTAGAAAAAATCCAGTGCTCCTCTTGTCTCAGGAAGAAGCAGAGGAGTGGGTTTTCCAAGGCTAGCTTTGAGATAAAATAAGAATGGAAACATTTTGAATAAATTGAGGCCTTATTCAATACTTAGTAGGAAGCAGCTTCCTTGGCTTTGGAGGCAGCTCAAGTGGTAGAGCGCCAGCCCTCAAGTGCAAGGCCAATGTCAGGTCTCAGTGATGTGTTATTACTTATTATTAACTCAATGGTTGTTAGGAAAAAAATTAGAAAATGCAGATGAAATAAGTAAAATTATGACTTGTGATCCTGACACCTACAAGCCAGGTCTATGGTTTGACTACTTCTTCAGGGTGTCTCTCGAAGGTTCATGGAGGCCTTGTCCATGGGAAAGAGCAGTGGTGGGACCTTGAAGAGGTGAGGCCATAGGGTGATGGTCTTGGAGGAGACGTGCTGCTGTGATTGAATGACTTAGTTCTGGCAAAAATGGGTTGTCATAAAGGAAGCCCTCTGCCTGTGGTTAATGCTTGGCTTTCTTACTCATGGATGATAAACTTCTACCTGCACCATCCCTCCAATTTAGTCTTTTGCCAATTACTGGGACCCTCTCAGACTTTTCTGTCCTGACTGGCTTTGAACCACAACCTTCATATCTTAGCCTCTTGATTAGCTAGTATTAAAGCATATCAGGTGGAAATACTGCTTGTTTATTATCATAGTTGTGCCACAAGTAAAGATTTATATCACATTTTTCAATCTATTTGAAATTCAATCCTAATTGTACATATAACACAGCTCATTATAGAAGACTGTTTAGGGAAACAAACGGAATGGCAATTCACCCATGAATTTATCACCCAGAGTCATGCTTTCATTAAAATTATGTGCATTTCAATAAAAATAGATCCATCATGAATCTTCGGTGACTTGTTATTTTTTTTATTAAATGCATCCACGTCAATATTTCCTGGTTGTTTGTAGGAGAGTCACACTGGATGATTTGCTGTACCTTCCCTAGTGTCCCTCCACACAGGACCTCATATGTCCTCAGATTGCACTTTTCACAGCCTGGAATACACACGCAGATGAAACTTGGTGTGGTGAAGTCTTCCAGGATTTCCTAGACGAAATCCTAGAATGGGAAGCGTGTTTCACTTGTCATTCTTTTTTTTTTTTTTTCAAATTTTTATTATCAAACTGGTGTACAGAGAGTTTACAGTTTCATACATTAGGCATCGGATACATTTCTTGTACTGTTTGTTACCTTGTCCCTCATACCCCCCTCCCTCCTTCACTTGTCATTCTTTCCCAGACCTCTGAATCAGCAATTACAATTTGAATAAGGCAAGTGCCATTTGAATAAAAACAAGTGGCAGTAAAGCAAAATTGGACCCCTCACTGGCACCATTGCTTTCAACCTTCTTTTAGTATAAATTGGAGTTATGCTCATGGAACTCAAAAGTCGTATAGTTCTGGAAGAAACTTGCTATAGTCATGAGCTCCCCGTTTTAATTTGGCCTCTGGTTCTGATGGCCTCAATTGGATGCACATCTGGGACTGCTCTATTGTTTTTAAAAACCTGAGATTTAGAGATTATAGTCTTCCTATCATTAGTCTCTACCCACATCTCACTTACCTAACTTTTTGTATTGCAATCCATTATAATTCTTCTGCTGGGCACCTGTGGCTGATGCCTGTAATCTTAACTACTCAGGAAGTTAAAAGCTAGGCAAGAATATTCATGAGACTTTTATGTCCGATTAACCACCAAAAACCTGGGAGTGGAACTGGTGCTCAAATTATAGAGTACCCACCATGAGCAAAAAAGCTCAGAGATAGTGCCTAGGACCTGAGTGCAAGCCATAGTACTACAAAATAGAAAAAATATATATATAATCCTACTTTTTGGTGTGTACATTTTTTTCAGTGAAGAACTCTTAAATTAGCTCCAATATCTTTTTGTCATGCCCTCACTTATCTTTGAGCATTATTGTAATTATTACTCTACCCAATGCTCTAAATGACCTCTCTGAACCTCAATTTGAAGTTCAGACTGCTCTCTAGAGTTTGGGAGTCATGTGTTCATCTGCCTGCCCAACATTTCCATCCTTTGGTGTCCTGTAGGTACCGAAACCAGGTATGAAAGCTCATTTGTTTACTTTCTAAAATGTATCACTTGGCTGGCACCACTATTCAACAGAATTCATTCTTTCCACCTGTGAGCTGAACTGATTTCTTCCTCTTACTACCAACCAGCCAGTTTTGTATTCTGCATTTTTCTGGAATGGCTACCCCTCTGCAAGCAGAGGCAAGTAGCCTTGTCTCAGGACCTTCTCATCCCTCCTCCAGGGCACTGCCACAATCTTCCAGCTGATTCTCTGTCTTTACCACAGACCTTCAGAAAATCACCTCACCCAACTCCAGCAGTGAGGTATTTTTATAGCTGTGTAAGTCCTGTTAAAGAGTGTTCGATTTATTTTTTATCATGGCTACTAAATATCAATAAAACTGATTTAGATTTCACACATGCTCTGATGTGTGAGAAAGAAACCTTAGGCAGCAATTTAAAATGAAAAGTGGTGTTCAGAGACCCTTTATGAAACAGATCTTTCCTAAGCTCTGTGTTGTTACAGAAAAAGCATCGTGTATCTGATTACTTAAACCAAAAGTCAGCACCATGGTGTTATGACTACTTTTTATATAGCAAATATTTTCTAATAAAGAAGAAAAAACTGTGTACAAGTAGCAAATATAATCAAAGCCTGGGAAAACAGATTTTTAGTTGTACAAGATTGTGATTGGTAGCTCAAACAACCAAAACATTATTGACTTTAAGTTGGTTGGGAGAGAAAGAAAATAAAAAGACAGTGAGAGACAATAAATTGCCATCTTCAATTCCTATTTATACTCCTTGTGTGTGTATAAATGTAAAAACTACAGTATGATAAACCCTCACTACATTACTCTAACTGAATTAACATTATTTGCTTGCACCATAAAGCTGAAAAGATTTGTGTATTGTGGATTTTTTTAGAGAAAGAAGAATGGAAGTTTTTAAAAATGGGAAATCACATAACAATTTCTGTATAAAATGGTTTAAGGAATACATGGGTTTAAGTGACTCATTCAAATTATCACCCTCAACTAATCTGATCAGATTTATATGTTTTCCAAATAGAAGTTAAAATATAGAAATGTATTCTATCACTATCATGAAACAAAGTAATTAATATATATATATATATACTGCTAAGTAAAAAATAATAATGATCTTCAAAAACATGCTTCATGAAAAAAGAAACTTCATCACTTTTTATTCCAATCAATAGGCTTTAATTAATTTTAATTATGTAAAACAAAAATTAATAATATTATTAAATTATTAATAATAGGTGGATGCCAAGAACATGGTAGCATAAGGAGCTACCCATTGAGTGCCTATTTGTTTTTTACCTTTGCTGCTTGACCCATAGGCCTAAAACATGTCATGGGCTTACACACTGCGAATACAAAAAGATCACCTAAAAAGTCATGGCTTCAGCTTTTTTGCTGTAGAATCTTAATCTTCCTTATATCATTTCTATCAGCATGAAAGAGTTAAGTGACTGGCTAGTATTCATACTATGATCAACTCTCATTGCTAATTCTAGCCTTACATAGGTGAAAAAGCTAAGAAAAAAATACTTATTTCTCAGTCCTTAATAATCTTTAAATTAGCCAAGTAAAATGTCTAGGCATGATTTGAGGGGTGTTTTTGTTTCCCTTGAGGGTAGAAAACTTACTTGAATTTGCAGAATAAAACATATCTCGTTTGAAAAAAATAATTTTTATTTGCTGTTATTATAAGGCAATGTACAGAGGTCTAGTTACAGTTACCTAAGTCAGAAAATGAGTGCATCTCTTTTTGGACAATGTCACCCCCTTCCCTCAATTTATTATTTTTTTTCATTTCTTTATTTTCAGAGTGATGTACAGAGGGGTTACAGTTTCATACATAGGGCAGTGTGTACATTACTTATCCAACTTGTTACCTCCTCCTTCACTTCCCCCCTCCCCCTCCTCATTTCCCTCTCCCACCTTGAGTTGTACAGTTGGTTTATACCATATAGTTTTGTAAGTATTGCTGTTGCCTTGGTTTGTCTTTTTACCCTTTGTCTCTTGATTTTGACATTCCCTTTCCCTTCCCTAATTCCAATACACGTCTCTACAATATCCAGGGTACCAAAATCAGTTACAGTGACATCAGGGCTTAAACTATGGGAAAGAAAGACAAAAGAAAAAGGGCATAATTTCACATGGTATGTTGAAAATAACAACAACAATGATAAACCACTTGTTTCCATAACTTGGAGGAGTTCATTTCACTTAGTATCATCTTATGTGTTCATATGTAGATAGCTATTGAGCTATTGTGCTCTTCTGCTAGGATAATACTAGACATGTACTAATTATTCCTGATGAGGGAAACCATAGAGGCTATGTTTCTTTGGGTCTGGTTCACTTCACTTAGTATAATTTTTTCCAAGTCCTTCCGTGTCCTTACAAATGGGGCAGTGTCTGTCATTCATTCTGATAGAGGCATAGAATTCCATTGTGTATATAAACCACAATGTCTTGATCCACTCATCTACTGAGGGGCATCTGGATTGGTTCCATATTTTAGCGATGACAAATTGTGCTGTGATGAACATAGAAGCTGGTGGCTTGACTGTGGCCTTGCTTGTATTCTTTTGGGTAGATGCCAAAAAGTAGGGTTGCTGGGTCATAGGGGAGCTCTATGTTTAGCCTTTTGAGGAAACTAGAACTCAAAAAATTAAATTCCTCCAAAACAAATTCTCAAGGAACCAACTGCCCCTCAACAAATGGGCTAAAGACCTAAAAAGAGACTTCCTTCTCTGAAGAGGAATGAGAATGGCCAAGAGTCACATGAGGAAGTACTCAACATCACTGGCTATAAAAGAAATGCAAATCAAAACAACACTGAGATTCCATCTCACCCCAGTAAGAATGTCCATTATCAAGAAAATTAGTAATAACAAATGCTGGAGGGGAGGTGGCCAAAAGGAACCCTATTACAGGTTGGTGGGAATGTAAACTTACTTGATCAACCCTCAATTAATTTTTTAAGGTTAGAATTTCTCACCACTTCTGAAGATAAAGAACAAATAGGAAATTTACTTTTTCAAAAACTTACAGATCCTGGGCTGGGAATATGGCCTAGTGGTAGAGTGCTTGCCTTGCACACATGAAGCCCTGGGTTCTATTCCCCAGCACCACACTATGTCTGGGATACAAGGAAAAGGGAACTAGACCAACTCATTATTGATGCCAGTAATGTACTGATGTCTTTATATATGTGAACTTATTGGATCATCAAAAATTGTTCTGAATGTATATTTAGTGCCTTATTTCACTGATGAGGAAGCTCAGAGAGGTTGTGGTTTTCCCAAGGCCACCCAGGAAGTGAGTAGGGAAACTAAAATTTGGATCAGACATGCTGACTGCTTGGTCTTCACTCTTTTTTTTTTCTTTTTTTTAATTAAACTTTTTTCTTTATTGTCAAAGTGTGGTACAGAGGAGTTATAGATTCATATGTAAGGTAGTGAGTACATTTCTTGTTCAACTTGTTACTATTGACAATTACTGAAATCTATCTTCTCTCAACTCTGTCCTTAGCTTAGTTACGATTCATAAATCAACCCCAAACTTTCATTTGAATACATCGTGAAAAAAGTTATTTTTTTTTAAAGATTATTTTTTTTTTAGAAAGAACACCCAAACTTTTGGTGGCTTTAATTAACAGGGAACAAGCTTTCACTGGGGGATGATTGACAAGAACTGACAAGGTATACATTAGGACTGACAACTCTCTGACAATGCCCCCCTCCTCCTTGACAAACCCCTGTGGTTAGCACCCCACATGGCTAATGGTCCTTTGCATGAACAATGAGGACTCTAGTCATTTTGAAGACAAGTTACAGATTCCATTACATGAAAAAATAAATCCTTGGGTCTTTAACAAAGTTAAGGCTATTTGACAGGGAAAAGGAACCAAGGTGAAGAGCAACATTGTGGAAAAAAGTTATCTTAATTTTCCTCTGCCAAAAGTCGCAAGTGCTTTTTGACTCCATAACTAATACCATGATTTGAATATGAAATGATACCCAAGGCTCATGTATTGTTCAACCCTTGGTCCCAAGGTGGCTGTGATACTTGAGAAAGTGCTGAAAACTTTGGGAGATGGAACCTCCGTTGGAGGAAGTCAATTATTAGATTGTGCATACAAAGGTTATAGGCTATTGCTGGTCCCTTCTTTCCCCTCTACTTCCTGGCTAACCCTGATGTGAGCTTCTCTATCATGCCTTCCCCACTGAGAAGCCATGAGACAAAATAAACTCTTTCTTCCCTTTATTCTTGTTTCCCCATGCATTTGATCACAGGAATGATCGAAGTGACCAGTTCAACTAATATAAGAACTTATACTCCCAAACCAAATTTCAAACTCAATGATAAAGGGAATTTTAATTAAGAAACATCTAGGTAATGTTCACTTGCTTTATTTTTCAAGCCATAGGCTTTTCAGATCATCTTCCCAAGTGGAGATACTCTGTAATAAAATTCATTCATTTGATTCTACAATTATATTTAATGAACATATATTCTGGACATAACAATATGTTAGGTGCTTTAGATGCATAGAAATAAATCAGAGGAAGAAAAATAAGTTTCTGATACACACATGCACACAGAGATTATGCACATACACACAGATATTATGCACATACAACTATGTCACAGGAAGGGGCTTTAAAATATCTCTAGTGAAATGCATATTAAGTAAGATGCAAATTCTATTTAATCCTGATTCAGTGGAACTAGTGTAATATTACTTTCAGACTTTACTACTACTGACTTGGCCACTATCTGTTTGTATCACCTGGTAGAATTACTCTGATTTTGCTTTGGCTTTAGTACATATAAACAACTGCAATGACTAAATTTGTATAGCACTGCTTATGTTCTTTGATTGTAGAAACAATGGGAGCAATTAAAATGTTTTGAAGGATTTTTTACAAATAAAAAAAGGGGATGGAAAATCAGTGGAAGCTTCATAGAGGAGGCAGCATTTGATCTAGGCAGAATGTTAGCAGAAGCAGTTGCTAATGACACATAATGTATCTTTAAGTAGTTGTACAGAGGAGTTGCCATTTAACAAAGCAGTTTATGAATGCAATGCATCTTGATCAGTGTCTTCTCTTTCAACATTTTCCACCATCAGTCCCCTCCTTCCCCCTCCCTCAATCTTCTTAATTTTGTAGGTATACATTAAACTTTTGTCTGCATTCTCCCCTTCTTCTCTTCCTCATTTGTCTACTCCTTTCCCCTTGAACTCACCCCACTGCATTTGAGTACCCACTTTACAGAGTTTATTTTGTTAAACGTTGACTTTGCCTTTCTAAGGGATTATACTATTTGAGTTTTGAATCTACTATTTGAATCTACTATATTTCAGTTAGTACGTTTGTACACATTTGCACAACACCCAATGCATTTACTTAGAAATTTATAAGCTAATTCTAGCTCCCATGTATAAGGGAAAATAAACATCCTTTGTCTCTCTGGGCCTGATTTACCTCACTAAACAAATCTTTTCCGAGGCTTTCCATTTCTTTCCAAATGGTACAGCAACTTAATCTAGTACCTTGTGTCTATAAAATGCATGTAGGTACATTTCTACCTCTCCTTTCCACAGGTATGTATACACATTCACACAGGCATTCTCCCCTAACACAACCCAGATGTACATGTGGAATTGACAAGCACTCAGGGAAAACTGGATCACTGAGGTCAAAGGAAATTCTCATGAGAATGATGCTATTTATTGTGATGGTAAATGGTATTACTAGTGTTATTACTGAAAGCTCTGATTTGCTGACTGGCTCTACAGTAAAGTTATAAAGCAGCAAACATAGTTTTGCTTTTTTTTTTTTTTAACAAAAGACCAGGGTAGTAACTATAGATGACACCTAACTGTCCCTACTTCTAGATAGCTCCCAGTAGGAGACAAAGCAATTTATAGCTCTCATTGGGACAAAAGTGGCAAGATAAAATGTCTACATTATATAGATTAGTACATGGCCTTTTTAGACATCTGTCACAGAAACAGACTGGCTTCTACCAACAGTTTACATCAAACTCATTTTCTAGACAAAGAAACTGAGGCCTGACAGAGAATGAAATATAGACTGGTGAGACAGGATCTTGAGTGCCCCGTAATTCACTTTGCCCCTGGGTTCCTGCACCCCTCATCTGTTTTCTTCTTAGTGTTTCAGGGCATTGTTCCTTCAGCTTGCATTGAGTTGGTTGGAGGTAGGCACCATAGGTTTGATTGATACAGCAATTTGCATCTCAAGGCATTGCTCGATAAATACAGTGCAATGAAAGGCTACTCTCTCACAAGCGGATTTCTCCCTCTGGGCTGACTTCCGAAACTCATTGATGTCACTTCCTTCCTCAGTCAGCAAGTGAATTTTCTTTAATTCCCAAGACCAGCTGTCCATGCTGTCAACAGAAAGTTATTAAAATTCCTTTAAAGTGAATAAAAATAGCCTAAAAGCAAATGTACTTGGAAACAGGAAAGAATCAGTATGCAAAGTCCACAAACCTCTGAGCAAAATAGTGTTGATCCAACCAGAGATCTCAAACACTGTATATTCAAGATGCTAGGGTAAAAAAAAAAATAATAATTGAAAGATGCTAAACCACACGCTTCTTAATCTTTTATTAGCAGAGGCTTACACAGTTAAAATTTATCTCCTTAAATTCTCTTTTTCACATATGAAGAGAATAAATTGAGCGTGATTTAAGTTATTGTGTTGTTGTTTTTTTAAATTGGGATCCACTCTTGCTTTCTTGCATGAGTCAAATAATATGCATGTCTCCACCACACTGTCCATAAGCAAGCCAAAAATGTTAGTGTTAGTAACAATCATAATTATTAGGATGACAAAATAATAACACAATAATGTATTTTAATTTATTTGAATTTCAATAGCTCAAAGGAAAAGATGTTTTCTTATATGTGAGTAGCTGTAGCTCACAGATATGAACTGTCTGCCTCCTGAATCACCTTGTTCCTCAGTTAACTGCCTGGCCTCAGTCCCTGCAAACTGCTCTGCTAATTCCCATGCCAGCCTGTGCCTCGGCTCTCAGTCCTCCAACATCAGGACTTCTCCTTTGTTGCCTGAGTTGTACATGAGCAGGGTCCCTGCCACTCATTTCACCTGCTGTCACTCACCTCTTCCTTACTGCAAAGCGCATCACTAAATGCTGGCCTCTCTCTCTGAATATTTGCCAAGGAAATTTGTACCCACTCTGTACCGAAGTGAGCCACATTTGTGTCATGGAGTCCTAACCATCACTTGGTGCCTCAGATTCTGCATAGAGGCATTCTACTTATAAGTATTCAATGCATTTTTTTAAATTTACGTATAGTACACAATGAAATTTTATATGAATTTTAGAAAACTGATGTATATTGACCATAGCTGTGCCACAAAAATTGGTCTTAGCAAAGGGTAATTAATGAAAGAAATGGAACTTTGGCTCATTCAAACTAAAAGGACAATTTAGATTGTCAGTGATCCTTAGGGAAAGTAAAAAAATCATGAGCTAAGTTGTACAGAGTTCACTTTATCTTTTATTTCAGGTACCAGAATCTGGAATACTTATTGTGTACTTAATAAAAAACTATATTAAAGATGCTGTATAAAATAGAACCAAACAAAGGAACTTTTGATCCCTGTCATAAAAATACTTAGAGACTCAGTTGGGAACCAATACAAAATATTTGGTATGGTCCAGAAATCATGAGAAGTCAACTTCAGGCCCTTCTATGAGAAATCTAATAATTTCTTTTAACTCATCATCCTCTCCTTTCATGAGAGAGCTAGAGTCAGGAGCAGCTATTTTTAACATGTTGGAAGATAGTGCAAAATTTGGCAAAGTTTTCATGTGCTTAAAATTGGTTGATTAGCAAGTAAGTTTCTTTTACTGATGTAGCTTTAAAATGTTGCGCAGTTTCTTAAACAACTAAATATCAACTACTATACAACTATACCCCTAATCATTTATTCCAGAGGAATAACTCTTTACACATAAATGTTTCTAGAAACTTCATTCATAGTAGCTCAATCCTCAAAACTACCCAGATGTCCTTGAATAAGTGAATAGTTAAAATGTTGTATAGCCATGGACCAGTACTCAGCAAGGAAAACAAACACACTGCGGATACACACATCAATCTGGGCAAATCCCTAGAGAAATATACTAAGTGAAAAACACCCATCCCAAAAGGTTACATGCTGCATATGTCCTCTTCATATTCCATTAATATATGAGTCTTGATTTTCAAGATGTTACCACTGATGGAAATTGAGTAAAAGGTACAAATAGTCCTTCTGTATTACTCCTTGAAACTACCTGTGACTCTTCAGTTATCTCAATTAGCATTAGTCTATTCTAAAAAGATGTTTCGTAAAGTATATGTAACATATTAAGTTGTTCACACACAAAAAAGAAGAACCCTGTTACTTTCTATACTTTTCTGGTGGTTGGTTGTTTATCATTTTTGAGACTTTTACTTACTCTATTTAAAATGGATGTGGCATTGGCCTCTTTTAAGACATTCCACATGAATGAGATTCAATATTTTAGAATCCTTACTGTTTTATTTCTCTCTATGACCTTTCAGGCATAATCCTGAATTCTTTTTTTCTATCCCAACCAATTTACAATCTACAGAACTGTTACTTATACTTCCATCTCCAGAATTCCATACTAACAAAGTAGTATCATGTCTTTGTCACTCCCCAAATGAGAGAAATATTTTGCATGGGAAGTTGCAGCAAAAGGATTATGTAATTCAGACCAGCCTAGTTTATATAACAAGACTGTGTGAACAAAAACAAAACAAACAAACAAAAAATGGTGCAGCAGCCATTTGACACCTCAAATCTCCTTGTCTTGCTTTCAGGATTTCATAAGCTCAGTTTAGGCATAAATTTCCATAGCATGTCATTTTTTGGAAACATGATGACTAGCTGTTGTGCACATTTCTCTTAAGTCTTATTGGATTTCTACTTCATTTTCTGTGATCTGAGCCTAATACAGTTTTCAGACTTTGATTCAAACCCTCCCCCCACCACACACAACATTATTGGAATAATTTCAAATATCTATATTGAAATACAAACCTTACTATGAGAGTTACAACTGAGAACAGAACAGTCAATGTGCATGTTTTAATTGATTTTTATGCTTTTCATATAAAATGTATTTTTTTTTTGTTTCTCTTTCAGTGACTACAGAAAAACTCCAGGAGCATATTGCCAACCAGGTATTTGTTTAATTCTCATAATCTGTAATATAGAATTTTATTTCAAATACCAATATGTAAACATTTGTTCATGTTAATAAGATGCATGCCAGTTGTTAGAAGTGAGCATGACTTTCTTTCCCCGCCTCCAACACTATTCCTTTCCTTTGCCCCACCCTACTCCAAAATGGCGAACACCACGACTACTGGACTGTGGCATTTCTGATATCATCATGCTCCTCTGACCATGATGTAGCCACTGCCTTGGCAGAAAATAGAAACTTTGGTCTGTTATTCCCTAGACTAAAGTGACTATGATTCATCGAAAACTAAAATTAAAACTAAAACTTTCCTTTCTCATGTCATCTCGCTAGCATCTTTCCTATTTCTTTTCTTAATGGGTCTTCTTACTGGTCTAGTATTTATAGGTTCAGTTACATGGAGTCCTTCTATATGACTTTTGACGGGACTTAAGGCATCTACCCACACATAGGAAGGAACCAAGGAAGGCATTCCCCAGGAGCCCAAGGTACTCACTCCACCTGCAACTTCTGTAGGTCCAATGAGCTTCAGGGTCCCCACCTGTGGCCTGTGCACTGGACTGAGAACTCGGACACCGGTCTATGGCAAAATATTGCTTAGATTTCACTCACAGATGCAAATCTATATCTTTCACTTCTTCTTCTGGTGTAAATTATAAATCACCCTTGCCACGGAGGAAAGTGGGAAATCTACATTTATATCTGCCAAAGGGATGTTTGCAAAGTCATCCAATGCACTCTAACATAAGCTGCACTTCTAGTTCCCATTGTCTGTCTGCCATACACCCTGCAATTCATCGAGCTTTAAACATCACTAGCTCATTTGTTTAATGTTATCTACTGTAAGGATAGTAGACCAAATTGAGTGCTTATCAGCTGTCTTTTGCCTTTTGAAAATTGTTACTTTAGCTGACTTGCAGGAGCAGCCTTAATGCTTGAGAATATCATCATTGTGTAACAGCCAAGTCATTGGCCTTTTCAAATAGTTCATTTACTTTCTTAACTTAGTTCATTATCTTAGTTTTGTTTACTCAAGAGGTTTCATAAGGCTGAACACAGTTAACCTGTAGAATTTACTGCTGGCATTTTTAAGTTATATGGAAAGTACTTTTTCTTATAAAGAGATTTATTTTCTCATTAATTAAATAAAAGCAATGACTCAAAAATAAAGTGAGGGCTGCTCTTAAGGGTGATTTTTCATTTTCTGTATTTTTTCCTTCTTTGTACATTTGGATAAACTAACAGAACATTATAGAAACCAAAACCAAACATCAAATATTTACTCATCCTCTGAAATACTAATCTGATGCCAGAAGCAATCATAATGGCTTCCAGATTTGGTGAAAAAGTGAAATTATTTAAACTTTAAGACAAAAGAAGGCAGCTTTCTTTCCTATTTTATGTATACAGTTGTTCTCAGAAAACATAGTTGCATTGCACAATCCTTGTCTACCAGCTTGCTTTGCTTTTTGTAGGTCCTGGGACTTCAACTTGGGCCTTGGCACTGTCCCTGAGCTCTTTTGTTCAAGGCTAGTGCTCCACCATTTTGAGCCACAGAGAGACATTTCTGGTTTTCTGGTGGTTAATTGGAGATAAGAGTCTCATGGAGTTTCCTCCCCCACCCCCACCATGGGCTATGAACTGTGATCCTTAGATCTCAGCCTTCTGAGTAGCACAGGTTACAGGAAGAGCCACCAGCACCTTGCCAGCTTGTATTTCTAATACTTCCAACAGAATTTCCTTCCATTCTTCTAATTAAGGATCCACTCTCAGGAATTCACTAACTATAAAATCCAAAGAGGCATCCTACATCCCTAATTTATCTACATTTCTGGTAAGTGGTCAAAAATTGAAGTAGTTAGGTCCTTTTCAAATCACTCTGCTACCGAATGAATTTGGCTCTTGAAACAACATTTTTGAAAATTCATTCTGGATAATCAATACAGTATCTTTATCAGACAAAAATGCAAAATGGAACACTGACAAGCATCAAGCTAACCCCTAAATCCGTCCCAAAAGGCACTATAGATGTATAAGTAAATTAAAATTGAAAATCTAGTCCTCCTTTCTTCCTTCCTTCTTACTTTCCTTCCTTCTTTCCTCCATCTCTCTTCCTCTTTCTTTCCTTCCTTCCTCCCATCCTTCCTTCTTTCTTCCTCCCTTTCTTTCTTCCTTCCTTTCCTTTCCAGTAGGCAGACTAAATTGTACATCAACTTGAGAATTCAAGGCTGGAAAGGAGGTGAAGCTTCAGCCTGCTGGCCAATATCCAGTGTGGGTTTTTTAGCCTCTAGCTAGTTTACCACACCTGAGCTCTAAGAACAAACAACTCTTTGAGTCCTCTGGAGGGCATGCTAGATTCTTTCCTGTGTGATTCACTGGGGAAATCAGTATGCTTTTTAAAAGTAACTTGTGAACACAGCTTGTTTATGAGAAGTAGACCAAAAAAAAAAAAAAGTGAGCAGAGAATACTTGGCAGCTCCTGCCCACAATGGGCTGAATGCATGACCCATTGCTTTCAGCTGTCTCTGGCACCTCAATGCTGCAATAATTTCCTATCTGGAAAAAGTTACTTGTAGAGATGAAATCTCCTATAGGTTTTCTGAATCACTTTTACTGTGGTCCATTAAAGTGAATACCTTAAAATACTCACAAAAAAGTTTCAAAGCCAAATTAAACTATGATCATCATGAAAATAGGAAAACTAAATGTAAAAACCTTTTAACTTCTTGGACCCTGCCTTATTATAAAGCAGACAATGGAAACTTCTAGTAAATGGATACCTTCTGTTTTACTTCTTTATATAGCAGATAATTGCAGTCCATAGTGAATTAATACCTTGTGTTTGTGCTGTGAGGTGACAAAAAGGAACACAGAATAGGAGACTGTTTCTTGTGGAGAGAAGTTCATACTGTAGACCAGAGTTTCTGCTTGCAAGCTGGCTCTGAAAAAGTGTTGTTTCCACTGATCACCATGTTCAGAGTACATCACTGGGGCGATAGTCACGTTTTCAGCGACTCCAGAATAAACTTCCACAAGCAGGGTGACTTAAAACAACAGATGTATCATTTCACAATTCTGGCTGTTGAATGTCTGAAGTCAAGGGGCCCGTAGGACCGTGCTCCCTCCAAACCCCACAGGAGAGGACAATTCTCCACCTTTCCCTAGATTTGGTGATGGCCAGCCATAGTTGGCACTGAAGCTATATCATTCCTGTATCTGTCCTTCCTCGGCTTCTTTAGGCTTCCATATGGATGCCAGCCATGTTGCCTTAGGCCACACTAATGAACTCAACTTGACCACATTTGCAAATATCGCAAGTTCAAATAATATCACATTCACAGGGAAGAGGAATAGTGAGCCCAGAGGTTTCTGACTCCATACTCCAGGCCCAGACTCCAGGAGGAGTTACATGACAGGTCTAGCTATTTGCCAAATAAAGAGACATAATAATGGGCAGAAAAGAAGATTAATTATGTGGCACAGGCAAGCCAAGATAAGGCAGCACCTCAGCCTATTTTCAGCCATCTTCAAGGTTAGGTGCTTAAGCTTAAATAGGAGAAGCAGAAGTGTGAGGTAAAGGTACACACATTAAAACAGTCCCGAGTCACATTTCCTGTTCAGAGGTGACCAGGTGAGCAGGGGTTCCCTGACAGTCATTATCAAGGGAAAAATAGGGCTTTGTTACAGTAAGAGTTATTGGCATCTGTGAGATGGTCTTGCTCTCTCTTGGCTTCCACAAGGGCAATGGAGGAGGCTGGGATGCCTCTCCTTTATCTTGCTCCTATTTAACATTATTGCTCAGTGTTTCTCAGCAAAACCAGTTTAAGGACCTCTCATATTACTTCAACATATCTGTTTGTGAGACATAAATCTACCCTAACAACAACCTGGCAACTTCATTCATGTAGACTCTAACTGCTGAATACACAAAGTCCTTCCCCATTGTTAGCAGCAATTATTCACCTGCCTCTGCCTCTGCCTTCTATTCACTCCAGAAACTTGTTGGCACAGATATGGAAACCATATCCTCAAGAAATCTTAGATGGGTGGCATTGGACTTGAACTCAGATAGAGCCCAACCCTTTGACCAAATCAAGAGAAGCATATACCTTACAAAGTTTCAACATTACAAACACAGAGCTGCAAAGACATGGTTTTTGTTTCCTTTCCCTCCTAGCCCCCAATTTTAAACTCTCATAACCAATCTAACACACAAAGGATATGAGAATAAGACATAGCCACTGAATTGGGTGCTCTGGTCAAGTAGAGTGGGCCGAGCTGGCCTGTGTCCTATGGAACACCAGTGAAAGTGGCAGCATTCTTTTCTTAGTATCTTTATCACATCCTGCAAAGTTGGAAGATGTGGAGTCTCACTGTACTGCCCTATATACTTCTTTCCTGCTGGGGACAAAAAGGGTGAGCTGAAGGGGTGAGCATAGTTTGGAGTGGTTCTGAGGCTGTGCTAGTCATTTGGAGTCCATAGAGGACCACATGAGTAGGAGAATCTGCACTCCTGTAACCTGAAAACCTTGTCTAAGACATTCCCATCCTTAACAGGAGCAGATGTAGCTACTATGCATGCATCTTCCCTGTGAGTCCAACTTCTGCTCTGCTCTCCCTCTGAATGTCCATCTGGCCACTCAGACTTGTAGTGGCAGGGTAGCCTTCAGGGAAGTGGTGCTCATTCCTGATCAGGACTTGGAGTAGCTTCCTTTTTTCTTTTTCTCTTTCTCTTTCATTCATTCTTCCTTTCCTTCTTTTTTTGTGGTTTTAGTGAATAAGTTTTATCTCAGGGCCTCATGCTTTCAAGGCAAGCATTGCCATTTAAGCAATGCACCCAGCATATTATTCACTGATTATTTTTGAGATAGGGACTCACTTCCTGCCTGGGCATGCACTTGTACTACAATGATTCTTTTAACCTTCTGGTCCTAGCTGGAATGATTGGCACACATAACTATGCCCAGCATCTTTTTATTGAGATGGAGTCTCAGGGATTTTTCTGCCTAGGTTATGCTGGAATCTCAGTCCCTCCACTATCAGCCTGTCACATACCTTATGATGGCAAGCATGTGCCACAGCCCCCGGCTATTATAGAAAGAATGTCACATGAACTTTTCTGTCCTGGTGTCCCTCTAACTCCAATCCTCCCATTCTCCACCTCTCACATAGCTAGGATTATAGGTTAGAACACTAGGCAACTGACTTGATCTATAGGCCTGCATTCACAATCTCGCTCAAGACATCACAAACGTTGGTTACAACACTGCTGAGATACTGGTGATTTTAGAAACTCATTGTGTGATTCTAACAGAAAGCAGGATGGAAAAACCACATGTCTATTACCTGTAGGAAAAATTTGCTAACATCTGAACAGTGAATATGTTGTACAAGGCTGTGGGATCTTGGTGTCCCCCACCTTCCATTATATACTTCCTATACTACCCCTTTGTGTGAAACAATTGTGTCACTTATAACACCCATGTCCCCAACACACTAACCCTCTGTTCGGCATGTACAAAATATACTCATGAAATACCTAACTCAAATATCTCTTCCATGTTGCTTTCCTTCATCACATGACCAAGATAAATCTCTCTTTTCTGTTTGAGCTCATTTTATTTTGTTTCTTTGCTACAGACCTTTGTATTTTCAATATATTCTAGTTATTTATAATCCCAATATGACTGTTGTGACTAGATAGTGTCACTCTAAGGGTAAGAAGTAAGACAAATGTCAGTGGCTCACACCAGTAATCCTAACTACTCAGGAGGCTGAGATTTAAGGATTATGGCTCAGAGCCAGCCCAGATAGGAAAGTCTGTGAGACTCTTATCTCCAAGTAACTACCACAAAGCTGGAAATGGCAGTATGGCTCAAAGTGGTAGACCACTAGACTTGACAGGATTGGCACAATAAAGGGAGGAAGGGACAAGAAGTTATATTTATGTCATCTGTGATTCCAGAGATAGACTTTGTACATCCCAAGAGCCCAACTTATTGCTGGTCAGATGTGAATTTTTCTCCTCACTAAATTATTCCTATAATAATTCCACAATTAACTAGGAGAATTATAGTCTATTCATTGTACCATTCTATGTTCAACCTTGATATGTCATTGATGCTTCAAGGCAAGACCAAGATGGTATGCTTTGCCCTTCTTAAATAAAGAATTTATACTGCACACATAGCCTCTACAGATAATAACCCAATAGTCAGAGTATGGAAAGCTATGCTTTTTTTTTAATTTTTATTATCAAACTGATATACAGAGAGGTTACAGTTTCATACGTTAGGCACTGGATACATTTCTTGTACTGTTTGTTACCCTGTCCCTCATACTCCCCTCCCTCCTCCCCCTTTCCCTTTCCCCCGTGAGGTGTTCAGTTCACTTTCACCAAACAGTTTTGCAAGTATTGCTTTTGTAGTTGTTTGTCTTTTTTTACCCTGTGTCTCTCAATTTTGGTATTCCCTTTCAATTTCCTACTTCTAATACCAGTGTATACTGGAAAGCTATGCTTTTAGCTTACTTTTATAGCCACATCCCATATTTCTTGGGTAATATTTAAAAGTCTGCTTAAATCAAGATTACCTGAATTCTTTTCTGAATGAGATTATGTCAAAGCCACTCACAACTGCCTTTCTAACAGAACATGAACTTTACAACTTCTAAATGTAAAGTAGGGTTGTATTACCTTGCATTATTCTTATCAAAATAACTATGAACTCAAGGAGCCAATTTTGACTTCAAGTTAGTTTTTCTTTGTGGCCTCATCACTCCCAGAACTAGTGATGATCCCATAAACCCTTAGTTCTCTTGGAACATTGCTTTATAGAAATGGAAGCTACACTTATTAAAAACTATCCAATGTATGTATCTTAAAATGTTTTAGGTCTTACATTAAGGTTTCTGAGGCATTTATTAATTGATTCTGGTGTAAAGTAATAGAAAAGGATCCAGTTTCAGTTTTCTACACGTGAATATCCAGTCTTCTGAGCATCTTTTGTTGAACAGGCTATCTTTCTTCTGGCTTATGTTTTTGGCTCCCTTACCAGATATTAGATGGATATAGGTTTGTGGGTTTGTTTCTGGGTCTTCTATTGTTCCATTGGTCCTCAGGTCTGCTTTTTTGTGCCAGTACCACAATGTTTTCATAGCTACAACACTGTAGTAGAGTTTGAAGTTTGGTTTTGTTTTACCTCCAGTACTTCTTTTCCTGCCAAGAATTGCTTTTGTGATTTGAGGCCTTTTTTGTTTCCAAATGGATCAAAGGCCTCAGTGCAAGACCTGAAACCATAAAACAATTAGAAAGGAATAGAAGAAATTTTAGGTCTCCTTGGAACAGGAAGAAACTTTCTGAGTAAAGATCCGGAAACATGCCAAATCAAAAGAGCTTGATAAATGGGATTGCATCAAACTAAAAAGTTTCTGCATGGAAAAGGACAAAACCCAACAAGATAAAAAGACAGCTTACTGAATAGAAGGATATCCAGATATATCCTGATAGCCAGAATATATAGAGAACTTAACGTTTTAGACCCTCAAAGAATCAACAAACCAACTAATTAATGGAATACTGAGCTAAAAAGAGTCTTCTCAGAAAAACTAAAAATATCCAGTGGACACATGAAGAAATGTTCAACACTTCTGGCCATAAAGGAAATCCTATAACTTAAAACAAAAGAACACTGCATTTGATTTTGGTACCCTGGGATATATGTATATGTGTATATATATATATATATATATATATATATATATATATATATATATTTATCTGAATTTGGGAAGGGAAGGAGAACATCATAAATGGTGAGATAAAGGGCAAACCAATACAACAGCAATACTCACAAGACAGTATGTTGGAAATTAACTGTTCAACTGGGGGTAGGGATTGGAGAGGTGAAAAATTAGGCAGGGGGTAACAAGTTTGAAAAGAAATGTACTCACTACCTTACATATGTAACTGTAATCCCCCTGTATATCATCTTGGTAATAAAATTAAATTTATAAAAGAAAGAAAAATGACAAGGTAGAAAACTTAGTAAAAATAAAACAATACTAACATTCCACCACACTCAAGTTAGAATGGTAATTATCAGGAAATTAAACAATAGACACTGGCTAAGATATGACCAAAAGGGATCATTAATACACTGTTAGTGGGAACGTGAACATGGTCAATTACCCATGGAGTTCCTGAAAAAATTAAATATAGAACTACCCTGTGATCTAGCAATTCCACTCCTGGGCAGTTCTTGAGAAGATGACAACCCAAGATATAGTAAAGCCATTAGCATAAACATGTTCATTGCAGCACACTATTCACCATCAAGTTATGGGATCATCCATCCCAGATTCCCCTCAAAAGATGAATGGATCAAGAAAATTTTCTTGAATGGGTCCAGAAAATTAATTCAAGGAATGAATTTTACTCATCCATTAGAAAGAATGATATGTATCATTTGTAAAGAAATGGTATGATGTGGAAAAAAATAAGTAAGTTAGGTTCAGAGAGAATAAGGTTGCCTATTCTCCCTCATGTGTTGAAGCTACAATTAGTTTATAAACTTATAAGCAAATATGTTGGATGGAATGCAAGTGTATACAAACATGTTATCTGAAATATTGTACATTCCAGGAAGAACTCAAATAGTATAATTCCTTAGAAAGGCAAAGTCAAAGTTCAACAAAATAAACACCAGAAAATAGGCACTTGAAAAAGGGTGTAGGGAGATCAAGGGGCAAGGAGGTAGACAAAGGAAGAAAAGAAAGAGGAGGAGTAGAATGAATTCAATGTATATCCTACAAAATTAAGAAGAGGGAGGGAAGGGATGGGTATGGGCAGGATGGATGAGAATGTTGAAAGGGATGATGATGATGATGATGATTGTATTTACAATCAGCTCTATTAAATAGCAACTCCTTTATACAACTACTTGAAGATAATTTTTAATGGTTCAAATTAAGACTGGTTCAGAATGAAAAGTGGTAGTGCTGATACCTAAGAAAGAAGAATTTATTTAAAAATGTTCTTTACTAAAAGTCAGGCTTCATACCTAAGAAATATTTAAGTATAAATTTCCTCTCCACTCAGAAACCAAGTTACCTAAAGTATTGTGTAAGAATTTCTGTGAAATGATATCTAGAATGACAAGACAAAGAGAGGATGAGGAAATTGCCCACAGGTGTTTTCAAAGCACAAACTTCAAGAAGAAAGTAGTTATTGGAATAGATGCAATGGCAATTATTAGCAATCAGATAGACTGATACTTGACACAGGAGCACTAATAATGCTTCTAAATATTTATAGCCAATTGTTGTATTGCTCATTCAATGATCAATATCATCTATTCATCACAACAACCAGAGGCTCTAAAGATCATCACTTTAGTCCCCATGTTTATACAGATAGCAATCCGTAATTGAGTATCTGTGCTTAGCACAAAGTTAATAACAATAATAATAGCATTATTGTTAAATGCTTGATGATCTTTGGGTTTATGGATATGATGCTAAAGATTAAATAAAATGTCACAGCCATAGCCCTGTACGGATTCAAACCCCCTGTAGGGATTCAAATGGTGCAAGTGGTATATTGTCACTTGCATGAACAAAACCCAGCTGTTCAAGTCTGCTGCATGGGTGCAGCCATGGTTCTGTGTAGCCTCCTGTACCTGTACTTGTAGATTCTATCCAGAGCTGTCTTACTTCAAAGCCCTTTCTGAAACCACTTATGCTAAACAATGGAGTCCTGCCTCTGTGAGTTGCTCAGTCAACTAAATGAGCCCAAATATGACCACCCTCATCAGCACCGCCATTTTGACAACAGCACTGAAGCATTTGGTAAGGCCACTTTGCAGTACATTTCTTTTCCAAAGTGTTTTACCAAACAAGGTGAGCATGAACAAACTCTGGGGACCCTGTTGAGCATTAAATTACTTTTGTAATTTAAAAGAAAAAAGGAAATCTGGCCAAAGAGAAAATATTTTGTAGCCTGAAAAGTAATTAAACACTAAAATACATATATATGTTGGGATAATCTGATGCCCACTGGCAATTTTTCTCAGCAGAGCCCAGACAGAGAGCCCACAGATGTGAAATGCAAAGTAAAGCAGGAAACTCTGATTCTCACCCACCATGAAATGCTCACTTGATCTTTTGAAGGTTTTTGGTGTTTTTATTTTCAGAAGAGCATTTTACTTTTTAAAAATCTCTTTGAAGTTTCTTACTGTTAGTAATAACTACAGAAAATGGGTGCTAGTGTAAGAAAATAAAAGGTGTAACTTTTCAAAATAAAAAAGAAAATAAAAGATATAGAAAGTCTGGGTGAAAATGCAGCTTCTATTAAAATGAGTGTTCAGAATGGTTAATGCACCATGTACTAAAACATAGACACATGGCTTCAGACCCTGTTAGCCAATCTGTCAGTGAAATCTACCAAATGAAAAATTTTCTGTTCTGTCTGCTTCTTTTCTTTCTCTTCCTGTCTTTTGAATTTTTCAAATCATCTGCCTGTCTACATAATAGCATCTATCCCTGACAAGAAGCAAGTAGCTGAAAACACAGCTTAGAAAATATTATTAGCCTTAATAACAAGGATGCTAAGATTAACTTTAATAACAATATTAGAATTAATAACAATAATGTGATTGCCATTCTTCTGGACTTTTTATCAATATATAGCAACAAACCACAATGGCTGAAGTCTAAGAACATAGAAATCAGAGACCATTCAGGATTCACTAACTCAAATACCACCTTCTTCCATCCACTTCTCAGTGCATAGCCATGGCCAAATGGGCCACAGAACCAGTTTGTCACTATGTCCAAAAACACATTCTCAAGTGCATTACTTAGTCTACATTTAAACCATTGCACCCATGCCATTCCTTTTTTTTGTCTCATAATGGAGAAGTGAATGATGGTCTACAATGAGTCCATTTTTACTTCTAACAAGTGAAATCCTGGTCTTCTCTATAGTTGTGTAAAAGCCACATTTGATGATTAGTCATGATTTTTTTGGATAAATGTTGCTAGTTGACATAAATAAATTGGGTTTTAAGAAGTAGTGATGATCAACAACAGCCCAATTCTGCAGCATCTGAGTTATGTATAAGGTCTGCGTCTCCCAGGGAGGGACCTTGCATCTGTTGTATCCATCCATGGGCTTCTCAGATGTATTAGGCGCTTGTGTGAATCTGCACTCTGCAGAGGAGCTGCCTCTTGGAGCTCATCAGTTGCTGAAAGTACAGGAAAACATGCCTGGGACTAATCTTCTTTTCTCCTTTCAGAGAGAAAGTGACCACAACTGTCCCTTTCATCGTGCATAAAATGAAACCAATTTGATTTAAGCTTTATTTTTACAAGGTAGCATTCATTTAAAAACAAATGTTTGGGAAGGACAAGAAATGCCCACAAACAGTGAAAACTCAAAGTACCAGGAAGTACCCTATAAAAGCTACCTTGTCCTTATTAGCTTTAATGTGGAAAAAGTTATACACAGAAGTGTTACGTTACATTCTGTGGTCAATCATCAAACAAAAACAAAATAAACAACATTCTTCACTGTTTCATCGCTGGCATGCCTTGCTCAAAGTGTATTAAAAGAGAATATTTTCATCATGCGATTACTGCATAATTCAATTAAGGCAATGTTCTGTGAACGTGGAATAATGCAATTTACTATGTAGAATGATTAGCCAATCAGATTTCTCCCATTTTATAAGGCTAGGGATTAACTACAATGTGACCATAAACAAAATAGATTTTATTAGGCATAATCTACTTTGTAAACAAATGAAATTAATTACTTGCCTGACCTAAAGCTTTGAAAATGAAAGACCAAAATTGAACACATGCTTCTAATTTTGATTCTGTTACTAAGATGACACTTAATATAAAAAAGTTACAATTTAACTTCCCCTCAAGTATTCCATACTCAAGACTAAATGACTCTTAGAAATATGTTCATCAACAGATGGGAGCCACTTATTGCCTCATAAACTGCAAAGAAAGTGAAATTATCTCAGCATAATAGAAGGAGATCATGATAAAGCCTCATCTGGTTATTTCAGAGATGATTAATGCATTGCATATTGCTTTAACAATACAATGAGTATTGACAGATTCTCATCCTTCCTCATACAAGAAAAATATGGAAGAGACAAATATCAGCGATGCATGTTTTGTAACAATCAATAAGCAATTTCAACATGTGCCCTATGCTGAGAGTTGTGTCAGCTGCTACAAGGTTCAGGAGAGTTCTAGCACCAGACCTGTTCTAACGGGATTTTCATGTTGGCTAACTACTTGGATACATTGTTCAGATAATTATGTTATGACTTGCTTGCTTGTTAACACGGTATTATAGATAATGTATAAAATCAGCAAGTAATAAAAAGTACATGTCAAGGAAGCATGGTAGTCAAAGAACAATCTGGGGGTGGGAGGACTATGAAAACCAAAATTTCTCAGGTCAGAGTCGTGTATACAGGTATTAGAACTAGGAAACTGAAAGGGAATACCAAAATCTAGAGACACAGGGTAAAAAAGACAAACAATTACAAAAGCAATACTTGCAAAACTGATTAGTGTAAATCTACTGAACAACTCATGGAGGGAAAGGGAAAAAGGGAAGGGGAAGTGGGAATGAGGGAGGAGGTAACAAACAGTACAAGAAATGTATCCAATGCCTATAGTATGAAACTGTAAGCGCTCTGTATATCAGTTTGACAATAATATAAAATAAAATAAAACTTCTTCCACTCCTGGCACTAGTAGTTCATGCCTTTCATCCTATCTACTTGGATGAGATTGGGAAGATCATAGTCTGAAGCCAGTCCAGGTAGAGAAAAAAAATACAGTATGGTAGAATGAAATTGGGCAGGTGGGAAATTTCCACAGAAGAATGGGTTATGGGTGTTTCCCTATGTATTTTGCATGCATTTTCCTTTTGTTCCATTCCCACTGGTATGCTCCACCAATTCTACTCCAGCTTATTCTGACTTTCTCCTGCCACTCCTGCTGTCATGAATCTATCTGCCACTTGGGCAACCAAGTGAGCTTTATAAAATGTAAATCTCCAGTGCTTGTATCAAATCTCTCAAAATCCAGTATTCATCATGATCTGATAGTCCTACAAGATGTGATCCTGCCTTCCTCTTTGATTGGTTGCTCCTTGCCTTCCTGGGCTATTCGCTTTCACAGGAAACTGCACAAGCTTGCTATCTGAGAGCTCCCTCTCATACAAGGGCCTCCATGCACCTGTTGCCTGGGCCTGAAATGCTCTTCTCACAGGTTTTGCTGCCCTTATCATCCAGAGCTCAGTTAGCTCCTTCAAGGATAGAATCATTCCTAGACATCTGCTCTGTCCCACTAGACTCTATAACTGTTTCAGTATTTGCATACATTTTCCCCACTTAAATTTTCTTGTTCATTTAACTATTCATTGTCTCTTCCATCACTCAATAATATCAGTACACTGAGAACAGGGGCCTTGTTAAAATTTCTCACCCCCACCCTCCCCCCACAGCCTCGACAGCACAGTGTACCCATTAGGTGTTCAGTATATACTTCAAGAATGAAAATGGTTCTTAATCAATTCTGCCAGCTGTGGCAATAGTCAAGACCTGAAGAGAAAGACTAATCTGCATAAATATTGATAGTATGGTGAACATTTTGGAAAGGAAATACAGTTTGAGGACATGAAAGGGATCAGTAGGCTATGGCAAGAATGAGAGTGAGGTCCCTGGGGCCACTGTACAAACATGATGCTCTTGGCAGTAATATAAAATTCATGATTAAAAGACATATTTATGAATATACATGTCAAGAATTGAGTATTTATTCAATTTACTTTCCACACCATCATTAGTCAAAAACAGTTGATATTTATCTGTAAAGCACAAGTTGGGGAAAATTCTATGCCTCACCTTCAGAGCTGCCTCCTTCTAATCACACAAGGCACTGGGCTGGTATAGGTGTGACGCCTGTGTCTAACAACCTAAGCCCCCAGGGTTCTTTACAATTCGGTCTGTAACCCAGTGGATCCCAAAGGTTACCCTCCTCTCTCTGATGTAATGCAGTTTGCAGATGGAAACACCTTGAGGGAGATAATGAAGAGTAAATTGCCTGGGTGAAGGTAAAAGAACTGATTAGTGGGCAAAATAAATCTATCTGCCTTGGAGATAATTGTCTAAGGAGTCAGAGATCTACAGAGTAAGGATTTTGTTAAAAATGGAACTTAGAACTTGAAGGTAGGGATAAGATAGTGAGGGGAGAAGAATGAGAGAAGGAGTGATGTTGATCAAGATGCATGTTCAAGAGTCCAAAAATAGCCATTGAAAAATGGGACTAGAAGCATGGCTCACTGGGAGAGCACTAGCCTATCAAGTACAAGGCCTAGTGCTCAAACCCTTAATGTTCAAATCCTATGGTAGTATTGCCCAGTGAAGACACTACTACTGATGAAACTGGAGAATATGAATTGCTGCATTCTTATTCATCAAAGAAAATAGATGTATAAATCACCATGGAGACAGCATCATAAAACTAGTGTCTTGATGATAAAAAGCCCTGGGGAATAGATTCTGTAGTCCCTAGGAGGTTATCTCGGCTTTCAAAAATCCCATCAACTTCCCTCCCTTCATCCTCAGGCCAGGACACAGTTCTTCAGTGCCCATGTGATCACACGTTCTCCATGATTTGTAGATGCTGAAATATGAATATAATTTAAAAATGGTTCTCAAAAAGGCCAACACAGGTAGAATGAAAGTGGCTTCATGCCATAACCCCCTTGTCTGGTAAATATGTTTCTATCAGTAATATGGAGGCAGAAAAAGAACTGAAGATGCCATGAACATAGGGAGCTTTGTTCCAAGGCTTGTCTAATCATTGAGCACACTTGTGCTCAGTGCTTGTCTAAGCACTGATCACAGCACATGATCATAGGTTCCATGAGAGAAGAAGTGAAGTTTATGAGGGACTAGCTTCCAGCACAGATCTAAAATCCCTGTGTGTCAGTCATCTCAACACATTTGAAATTTTTTGACAGACTATCAGTTCTTGGCAGCTGATATGCTTTACATACTGTAAATTGAAGTAAAAGCAAGCACAATCTCAATGGTGCTCAGTGTTCAGAGTAAGTGAATTTGACTCCAGCATGTTTGACCATGTCAAGGAAGCTCAGCATAAAGGGTGATAATCACTTGGATCCAACAGTGAGGGTGCATTCCTGTAAGTACAGATGTCAAATGTGTGTTATAAAGTGAAAAACTGATGGTTTGGGAGCCAGGCAAGTTCAGATTTTAATTCTACCTCTAATATCTGCCAACTGTATGACTCTGAGCAGGTTTAATGGAGATATTGCCCTGACCAACTGCTGGAGCAGAGATAAAAATTAAATTGCATTACATTAGTGTAGCACCAGCCTGTGTGAAATACTCAGTTTATCTGCATTCATCCAGAACCACTCTCACCACACACCCTCTCCTATTGCTTGGTTTGGGAGCTTGCTTTCTAGAGAGTGAAGCCCAGCAGGGCTCAGCACAGACAGAAGTATAGAATCCCACAGGAGAGATCAGGGCATTTTGCTCTTTGGTCAGACATGACAGGGGAGGCATATGGGTCCACTCACTTTCCTGGCCAACGAATCCCAAAGGGCATGACTCTTCCTTGGTTTTTACAGATGAATGGCTGTGAAATCCATACACTTTCCTCATGTTATCATACTAGCAGTAGACAGGTTAATTACTAGTGGCCTACAATTATGGGAATGTTCCAGGAAACTCCCTAAATGGAGCCCAAGATTTCCTTTGCCCCTCTGTGGACAATTTGTTTTCCTGTGTGCAGAGTAGATAGAGCTAATAAACTATGCTTTGTGAGCAAGGATGCTAAGATATTTGTTCCTTCCAAGGAGATAACAGAATTGTAGCATCCAAGGTTTGCAGCACCTTAGGAGAATTGTGTTTGCTTGCTTTATGACACCTGTGTCTCTAGAAATAAGTCAAGTAGAATCCTGCCCATCAAGTGTCTGAACATAAATGAGAATTGGGATGGATGTCAGCTCTGGCCACAGCTGTACCACATAAATGCCCTGCTGTTTCAACTGTTAACAAAGCTTTTGATACAGATAAATTATCAATAGAAGGCATGTCGTGGGGAGAGAAATGGTCCCATAGGTATATGCTACTTTCTAGGATATGAAAGCTGCTTAAAGGAAGTAACACAAAAGGCTAGCCTGGCCCTAAATTGCATGCTGCAGTTACCAAGTCTGGGCTGCAGGTGGCAGGCCGTCCTCTGCGATCCCACAGCTAAGAAAGAGGTCATTCTGTAACCAGTTGTGGGGAATGAAGCCTGCAAACTCTGAAGGCTCAACAGAAGGCCAAGAGATCAGAATTAGTGACGTTCATAGCTCCCTTGGCAGGGAAAGAAATAAGAGGATGAGAGATCACATCCATGGATATGGTTGCTTCTGGTAGTCATTTCATTGGCACGTTCAATCCAAGTGCTACGGCAAAGAATCTGTTCTGGAAACCCTGTAAGAGTGCCCGAAATTAAAATTAATGAAACAATATTCTTCAAATAAAACTTTTAAAATGTATCTGAGTGCATGAATAGATAATTTCTTGCAAATACTCATTCACCCACCCCATTGTTTTGTTAGATTCATTCTCGTCATTCACAAGATGGCCTTCCCTGCTTCTCTCTCTTGCCTGTCTGTCCTACCTTGCTGCTGGTTTATGTCTTATATTCTTCCCCTTCTTGCTTCCTCAGTCTGAAATCCTGGAAAGAAACTCTCTTATACATGGTGTCAGGAAGCTCATATTATCATCTGTTGTCCCAGGAGCCTCTTTTCCTGGTTCAAGGCCCAGGGCACCCATGGCAGCAACAACATGTGAGCTGCCTGTTCTTGACTGAGGGCTGGGGAAGCTGCCTTGAGTACAGCTGAGTTGTCAAGTACGCAGAAGTGACATAAGCTAGAGGGGCCTGTGAGGCACTCAGAGGTGCTGACATAGGAAAATCTGATCTGGGACTACAGAGGCTTAACCCAATGAGACGGATGGAATGTATTCCTGCAGTGACCTGCCACTCCCATTTGGCATTGCTGTTCCCGGAGCTCAAGTGGCTGTAGAATAGTAGGTGACATGGAGAGGTCCTGGTTTGTGTGCTTTCTGGATTTGCATTCTCTCCCAGGCTAGGACCCCAGCTCTGCCATTCTCTGAAATTGGCTATTTTCTAGCATGTCTTCCCAAGAATTTTTCATATTTTTGAGTCCAAAATGCATCGGGGAGATGAGCCAATTAATTTGGCTAGTGACTCACTCTCCACCCACCGGGCAGTGCCTTGCCAGGCCTCCCTTATTAAATACCAGTGGTCTATGATAATCTACCCTTAAGTGAAGTGCCCATCTGACCTCAAATGAATGTTCAGTTACTCCTTAGACAGGTAATGTGCATGGGGGTTCTATTGCCATGGTCATTTCATTCTGAGATTGAGGATACAGCATGGTAGATGGTGTGCCCAATTTTGAGGGAAAATGAGAAGAGAAGGCCAATATGATGTACTGGCATTTTGGGTAAATCTACTATGTATCAGACAAAATATGTCAGGTACTGCACTCTTAGTTTATAACTGAATTTAGATAATTAATTCTCAATGTATTTATATTCCTCCTGCCACCAGGGTGTCAGAATCAGAAAGATGACAATAATAGCATAACTTTCAGTAAAATGGCCCAAAGAAGCCTCCTGTCCAAAGACGGCACTAGATCTTAGACCTGCCTTTTCTAAGCAAGGAATTCTTCCTACTATGTATTTTAGGTCGGTTCAATAGTCATGGGGACCACCTTGTGGTAACATTTTGCTTTTCTTAGCCTTACTTTATGTGTATGGACACACACATCATGGAGACTTCCAAAGGAACAGTGACAGAGGCTGGGAATATGGCTTAGGGGTAGAATGCTTGCCTCACATACACGAAGCCCTGGGTTCAGTTCCTCAGCACCACATATACAGAAAAAGCCGGAAGTGGCACTGTGGCTCAAGTGGTAGAGTGATAGCCTTGAGCAAAAAGAAGCCAGAACAGTGCTCAAGCCCTGAGTTCAAGCCCCAGGACTGGCAAAAAACAGAACAACAACAACAAAAAAGAAACAGTGACAGAACTAGGATCTCTTCCTATGTGATAAGACAAGAGTGTTTGAGATCCCAAGTCTCAAATAGTACCATTATTCCTTTAAAAAAACTTTATTGTAAAGACGATATACAGAGGGATTACAGTTACGTATGTCAGGTATTGAGTACATGTCATGTTGAACATTGTCACCTCTCCCCTCATTTTCTCTTTGTTCACCTTTTGTCCAACCATTTTTGTGCTTTCTCTTCCCCTCCCCAACCAAATGGATAGTTTAAAAAAAAATGTATACTTGGACATGGTCTCTAAACATTCACACAGTAAAACCAAAGGGGGATATTCTTAGGAGAGGATCACAAGGGTACAATAGTTATATGCATTTGATCATATAAAATGATGCTTATCAAAATGAACTCCAAGTAATGGAAACAAAAGGTTTTTTATTTTACTTTTTGTGGGGTTTTATCTTCTCTGTTTTTCCTCTTTTGTCATTGCTTTTTATTTCAGTACCATAATTTCTATTTTAACATGTCTAAGAATTGCCATTGGGATTTCTCCTTTTCAAATAAGGCAGATGCTGGTGGCTCACACCTATAATCCTAGCTACTCAGGAGGCTGAGATCTGAGGATGATGACTTGAAGCCATCCCAGGCAAGAAAGTCTGTGAGACTCTTACCTCCAGTTAACTACCAAAAAAGTTCCCAGGCCCTGAGTTCAAGCTTTCACTGGCACAGAGAAAGAGAGGGGAGGAAGGGCGGGAGGGACAAATGGAGGGAGGGAGGAAGAGAGACAGGGGGAGAGATAGGGAGACAGAGACAGAACATTCCTTCAGGAACGTTCATTGATTTTCTACAACTGTTTCTACAACTGTTCTGGCTCTGCCATCCCATACGCCTTTGTCTCTTACTACTTCCCTGCACTCTAGCCAGCCATGCAGCTAACTGCCCAGAGGACAGCTCCACCTAAGTGCATGCCCTGCCTGGGGAGCAGATGGAGTTATCACACCTCTCCTCCAAGGAACCTTTAACCATGGCTGACAGTGTTGGGTAAAGTAACTCTCCAGGGAAGATGTCAACATTGGCTCTGGGAGTTCTTTGGTAGAATTTTGCTCCTGCTCACCCTGTGGTAACTTGTAGACAATTCTCCTTTTATCCTCTGCTTTCCCTCCCTAGCTCACATTCTCAAACTCTACTAGCATTTCCTGGAATCATCTCCAGATTAACGACTTGCATTCAACTTGTGACTTTATGAAATATGAATGAGAGCTCTGTCTTAAAACCTCCCCATGAAATAGGTGGGGGAAATGGTTAAGCCATCCTAAGAGTTGCAATCATTGTACCAGCAGTAGTGCACCTCGCCTCACATTAACTTTCTTCTCTCATGTATTTTCAGTCTTCAACCTATAGGAGCACCCTAAATCTCTTTTCCACAGACAACCTATCTCACTGGCCCTGATCCCTTGATGTACCCATGTCAGTATGTAATTCCAGTGTTGCCTAACAGAAAACACTGAGTGACCTGTAAAAAATATTTAATTACTAATATAGGACCATCACATTTCACACGTCCCCCCCCCAAAAAAAAAGCATTGCATATGTAGGCACTGAAGCTTGGGACAGTTGTTTTCTTGTGCGTCTGGAAATAGCACAAAAACTCTTCAAGGTAATCTCCAGAGCAAGAGCAAGGTGAAGGAGCCAGGATACCCTCCATCATTAGACCAAGGCCAATTGAAGACAATCAAGTGCCTGGAGTTGAACTGTTGTGAAGAATGTGGCTGGAACAGGACTGAACTTCATTAAGGTCTTTATTCTCATCCAAGTGCACGTTTGCCTTTCCTCCCATCCACACTAGTGTTTCTTTTTCCTCTTTTCCTTCTTTGCATTTGTTTTCACTCCAGCTGATCTGTTTTCTTTGTTTTCCCAATTCTATTTCCCAATTGTCTTCATCCTTCTCTCCTCTTACATCCTTCTTCATTACCATTGCACATTTATCATCTAGCCTTCACTTAGCTGAGTGTTTTATGATAGAGAAGGAAGAAAAAGGAAAGAGGGGGAAAAAACGCTAATATTTACCTTGAAAATGCTTGTCATGTTGAAGTTGCTCCACAAGTAAACACTCGTTGACTAAATCAATAAAAAAAACCTAACATTTATAGAGAACATACTTTGTGTCAAGAATATCTGCATGCATTTCCTGTAATCCAACCACCCTACAAGTAAATGCTTATTGTCTCTAGGACCAGGAAATGAGAGGCTTTAAAAACAAAATAAGTTAAATACGGTTACCTAGGTAGAAAGACAGGGACACAAACAACTTCTACTTGACCCAAAATCCACATTCTAAACGTTTATAAAAATGTAGACTTTTGTTCTAACAGTCTGGTAGTTTGTTTTGTTCTAGTTAATATCATTTCACTTATTACTCATTAGTAGATTGCTAAATATGTGATGAGCTAAACAAAAAAGCCATACAGAGCTAAGTTGAAGGTTTGAAGTGTTCTCCTGTTATCCGCAAAAGCTGTGTTACTCAAACCCTCTGAGCTTCAAATCCTTTGTCTGTAAAATGAGTATCTCTGTATCTCATCTTTATTTTGATTATAGGTACATCAGCTTGTCCTATGCCTCCACACTTTTAAGGAGACAGACAACAGAAGAATCCTTTAAGAGAGGGGAAGAAAGTCTGAAAATGGAAATGGAAATTATTTTGTGTAACACACATTTTCTCCCAAACCCCATTCCTTCACCTCCAAGTCAATATTAGCTGCCTCCCATCCCTGCATAACCATCTTTTGTGGCCTGATATATCCTAACAGGATACTCATGACAAGAGGTCTGAGAGTTAGGGTAGTGAGTGCTCACACCCACCAGTGATACCACCATAATAGCTGCTGTTTCTAATTCCTCCTTCTAAGAAATGAAAGCCATTCTTCCCCTTCCTCCTTCCAATTTAATCTGATCACTTACCTGCATTTACCCAGTAATTCTTTTTATTCCTTCTCAACTCATTGCCTTAGTTCCTCTCCAAAGAATCGCTGGTGGACAACCACACCCATTTTCTGCGCAACCCACATAACCCCAGCAATCTCTCACAACTTGCTCGGATGTTTAAAGACATGAAACTGTCACCATCCTGTTGAAAGTCCCTGTCATTTATGTGGTAAAGGGCAGAATCTTCATATGGCCTCAGGGCCTGCCCTCCCCTGATTCACCTGAATCTGGACCCCTGTGGACTCTTGCTGATAGCGCCCTCCATCCTTCCCACTCCTGGCTATCCTGACTGGGACCTCCAGGTCATCATCCTAGACTCATTTTAAGCACTGACATTTTTTTTTTTTTGCAAAACTTACCCCTAATATTCTTTTCAGGGAAAAAAAGTACCCTTTACTCTATTTCCCACATACTGATTACAACCTTTCATGTCTGTAATTATCACTGTTTTTTCATAAACTGCTTCTTTTTCTCAGTTCACTTAAATATAGACTCCCTTAAACAGGCACAAATTATATCTACTTTATCTTGTCATCATGTTTCATTCTTATTTACCTAGCATAGTATACCAGAGTCGTTCCATACATAGGTGTGAATGACTAAATGAATCATTCCAGTCCTTGACTTATAGTTCTCAAAAGCAGATAAAGTCTTACAAAATGAATGCACTTGCCAACAGCATAAAATCAAAGTGAGCTAGTTGCCTTAGCAAAAAGTTGAGATGAGTGTTTTTCCACTCAAACATATGCTGTTTAGACAACATTATATTCTCTATGCTAATAGATTCTTAAGACTGTATAGTAAAAATAAATCAGAGAGACAGTTACCTAACATCTAACTAGAATAACATAAAAGTGCTAAACAGAGAACTTAACACTCTGGACCAGAGTGTCTACTGTCCAAGCTCCTAAGAACACAGTGTAAAGACCTTTCCTTTTATGTTAACATATCAATTATTTGGTTAATTAATGGCATTATTATTTCCCTATATGAATATCAGCTCTCTTTGGGAAGAAAGCACACTTGTTTTATCTAGTACACCGGTCTGAGCATGACGTGTCCCTTTGATTTGATGAGAGAAAACAACAGCAGCATTGATATGTTGAGGACTGAGCAAGAACTTATAGTGGATAGCTACTTGACACAAAGACCTTAAAAAAAAAACAAAAAAAATGAACCTTTCAGACTGATTGAAGAGTTAACAAAGATTCCAAGCGTTTTTACCACTTTACTTATTTGAACACTCCGTTTTCATCAGTAGTCATGTATGTTTTAACTAACTTTGCAATGTTTTCTCTTCAAAGGTATTTAAAGGTAACTATGGAAAACTATGGCCATGGCCTTCCACCTAAGTTGTTATTAAAGGAGTTTTTCCAGAGAAAAAGTCACATAACAAGTGCAAACTGAAATAAAGGATGTAGAACCACTCACTGGATTCTGCCTGGTTTTCATGAAGGAACTATGATTTTTATATTGCCCTGGAAGGTTCTGAAAGTCCTTGAAAGAGGGAGAAGATGGATGGGGAGTCTGAGAGCAAGGATGCAAGAAAGTATTCCTCAGAGTCAATTGTCAAGATAGCTGCAAAAAGTCCAGCAAGATGTCGAGGAGAGGCAGGTAGCAACATGAGGTAGGGAGGCAGGACTTCATAACTAGTACAACCAGTCCAAAATTTCAAAGGATGAAAAATCAAATGTTTGGAAAGGATTAATTTAGTAATAACTTCCAGGGGAAAATCTGGGACTAATTAGGAGGATACTAAAGAATATCCAATTAAATGCTGATGAATTTTAAAAGATTAAAGACAGAAGCATTCTGACATGCAAAATAGCTAATTTTCCTTCCAATTATTAAAGAAATTATTAGATTTTAGTGAGTGGTGACCAGAAAGTAAAAAGAACTTTTCAGAACTAGGAAAAGAGCTCTGAAGGAGCCTCTTCTAGCTGTTAAGGTGTTTTCTCTAAGGGGAAATCAAAGTGAGGTGCCCCCAGGACAACAAAGATGTAAGATTTTACTCTTCTTGTTCAGTTAATGTTATTGTTGTTAGCACTGGGGCCTGCAATGCTGATGGGAAGTTACCAACAAATAAGCATCAGATATACCATGTCATCAACTTTGATTTGTAGTCCAAATTCCTCAGTCCTAGGATGCCTTGGCTCGTATTGGGAGGAAATGGAGCTGGGTAAGAATGAGGAAGCGGGGCTGGGGATATAGCCTAGCGGCAAGAGTTCCTGCCTCGGATACACGAGGCCCTAGGTTCGATTCCCCAGCACCACATATACGGAAAACGGCCAGAAGCGGCGCTGTGGCTCAAGTGGCAGAGTGCTAGCCTTGAGCGGGAAGAAGCCAAGGATGGTGCTCCGGCCCTGAGTCCAAGGGCCCAGGACTAGCCAAAAAAAAAAAAAAAAAGTGGATACAAGTGGCTACCCTGATCAGAGTGCATTATACTCATTAATTGACTTCTTGATTGAAACTTTTTGTACTATTATTTAAATATAATAAAAAAATAATACTTTTCTTTCTTTGGGCTACTCCTAGGACTTGAACTCGTAGCACTGCCCCTCCGTTTTTATGCTCAAGGCTAACACTCTACCACTTGAGCCACATCCTGCTTTGTGGTGCTTAATTGAAAGTCATAGACTCTCCTCCCCCACTGGCTTTAAACCACAATACTCAGGTCTCAGTCTCATAAGAAGCTAGGATTACAGTTATGAGCCTTCAATGCCCCGCCAATAAAAATAAACTTTTGTAAAAGAAAGATATTGGGAGGCATAGAAAGGGAAAAAGGAAGGGTGAACAAATGCAATCATACTGTCCAGTATACATGTGGAAAATGAACTAAGAAACTTGTGGGCAAGGACAGGAGGAGGAATCCAAGGAAAAGCAAAAGAAGGAGTGATGTTGTCCAAACCAAGAAATGTACTCATTACCTGACTTATGAAATATAACCCCCTCTACAACAATTTAATAATAAGAAAAATCTACATTTAAATAAAAAGAAAGTTATTTTACCTAGTCTGGCTGAGGGTTCATGTGGCATTCTTATCTCACATTCAAGTTTTGTCTCTTCTAAATATTCAAGTCTACCATCCTCTCTTCCTCCCCTGGATGGGAGAAGAACTCCTCAGAATTTTTCCATTTTGTTAATTTCCTTTGTGTCAGTGCAGTTCTATGATTCCCCCCTACAACCACTGCCTATGGACACAGGGAAACTTGTTTAAATTCAGGGCCAGGAGTCTCACCTCACACACTCTGGTTTGGTGTATCCACAGTAAAGCCTTGGAATCCAGCATGCTGACAGTGTCCCTTCTCCCTACAAGGCAGGGCTGAGTGACTTTGAACCAATCTGATTTGGCAGACAGCAAAGGTTCTGTGCACCACACCCGCTTTAGCAGCTCTCTGTGTACCTATTTTATTTGCTTTTCTTCTGCCAAAGATTTGTGTAAACACAGATTTTTTTCAGTGCTTTAACAGGACTTAACTATTTGTCTACCCTTGACCTTTAGATGAGCACCCTTTTTTCTTTCCCGAGGTCATAAAACTATTGTCTGGAAGCCCCAATTTACTTCTTCGATTAGTTACTGATGATCATCTAGGGTCAGGCACTGTGTTACATACCATAAAGAACAAGGAAGATAAGAGCTCTATAGTTATGTTTTCATTCAGTGGTGATGAAGTAAAGTGTTGTGATTAGCTCTGAGGCAAGTCATTGAGATGCTGGGAACCTTAGAGGACATAACTTAGAAGGATGAATAGAGAAAGTCTCTCTCTTTACTTCTCTTATCTGAGAGGTAAAGAATGAAGAACCAGTAGTTCTGACTGCTGGGATCTTAATGAATGTGGTCAAAGCTTTGTAAAGTGAAAAATAACAATGAGCTAGAAGTTTGGGCAAGGGTGGACTGAGAGATAAGGAGAATGGGACTTGCCTTGATGATAGCAAAGGTTTACATGGAACAAAAACTCTGCAGTGGAAGACAAAGTGGTCAAGGACTTGAGTTTATTAAATGTTGGTCACTATGTGGAACGCCAGGACAAGGAACGATGTCTGATCTTGAAGTGGAGTCTTGAGTGTGTGAAGTAGAGAGACCAGAGATTTGGATAAGGGTCAGTAGGACACCAGTATTTCAAAAAATCAAGGTATTCCCTTCCACAGGTATTGCTGGGGCACATCAAAGCAGAGTGCATTTCAAGGAAATCCACTACCTTCTGACCCAAGAGACACTTGGTTTCAGGAAATGAAATTTCATATACTGGAGAAATTCAAGGCAGAGTCTTATGCAGTTAGTATTCATATAGAGAAAAGCATGGGAAACAAACATTCCAGAATTTACTAGCAAATCAAAAGTCTATAAAGCCAGGTGCTGGTCGCTCACACCTGTAATCCTAGCTACTCAGGAGGCTGAGATCTGAGGATTGTGGTTCAAAGCCAGCCAGGGCAGGAAGGTCCATGAGACTCTCATCTCTAATTAATCAACAGCAAACCAAAAGTGGAACTGTGGCTCAAAACGGTACATGCTAGCCTTGAGGGAAAGAACTCAGAGACAGAGCCCAAGCCCTGAGTTCAAGCCCCATGACCAAAGGAAAAAAGTCTATAGTCCACAGTTGAAACTGACCTGTTTGGATTTTTGGTTTTGTTTGTAGGGCAAATGAGAGAAATGACTAGGGCATGTAGATGGTAATGAACAGCTTGGGAGCTTTTCAATTCACCCTATCATTGGAACAAAATCCTATTACTGAAATAGCAATAATGGAAATTATTATTTAGAATGGTGCCAAAAGAAGGAGTAATGGAAATATCATGCCAGCTTTTTTTCAGGCCTGTATAAAGCATTTCTCATGTCTAACAATAACCCTAGGATGGTTCAAACCTACAGTTAAGTTATATAGTATGAGACAAAACTTTAGAATCCATAGGTTATTGATCAGAGCCAAGAGGGATACAGGGCTTTGAAGGATACATCTTAGTAGTCTCTGGAAAGAATAGTAGACTAATGATTTTAGATAAGAGAATACCAAATAGATGGTTCCATAATGTCGATTTGGTGCTGATCTTGTGTAGGCTATGAAAATTGGTGAGGTGAGGTATGGTGAGGTAAGATTAGTCACAGACCTCTTGCACTAGAAAGAAACACTGCCCCATCTTACAACAAAGCCTAAAGGTACTTCTTTCTTTTGCTCAGTTTGCTAGAAAATTTCTAGTTGTCCTTAAAGACCTAATCCCCTTAATTCACCCCTTCACAAAATTTGAGGACAATTTCTATTAGACATGGCCTGTTCTAGGTATTGGGGCTACAGATGCTAAATATAGATTTTCCCCACCACTTCCTCCACCTCTAGATTCACAGCATCATAGATTCCCTCCAAATTACATTATTTATTTGTTCAATTTTTCAGTAACAGCCAGTGTCTCAGGCCTACAATCCTAACTACTTGCGAGGCTAAGATCTAAAGACCATGGTTCAAAGTCAGACTGGGCAGACAAATCTGAGAGATTCTCTCCAAATAAACAGCATGAGAGCCAGAACTGGCTCAAGTTGAGCATAGTGACTCAAGTGATATGATACTATCCATAAGTAAAAGTGCTGAGACTGTTAGGCCCTGAGTTCAAGTCCCAGTGTACACACGCACATGCACATGCGCATGTGCATACACGAGCATACATACACATATTTTCATTAATGCACTGAAAACGTATTTATCTCTAATCAAGTCTCCTCCACAATCCTTTCTAAGTCTAAGTAAGGTGTTACTTCTCTGCTCAGAGCCCTTCAAATATTTTTTTTTCAGTTTAGCCAGAGTAAAAGCCAAAAATTCTTACAGTTATCTTTACCTTATCAGAGCACACTACCTTGTAAATCTCAGCTTTCCCAACCAATTCAAGAGTGGTAGGAAGGACCAGTCTGAGGTAGGAAGGGTGAGGTGGTGAGCAGGTGGCTAGTGGGCCAGTTCATCCTTCAGGAAAGAGAACTAAAATCTCATTTTCACATATGAATAAACGAATGCATATTAAGTTATTGTGATAAAGAAATTTAGAAAAATAGAGCATTTTCCAAAAGGAAGAAATATATCACTCTTTGCAAAGACTTAGAAAACTGAATTGGTCATCCACTTTTGATAGTTACTCTTGCTCTAATTTTTTAAGTTATTTTTTAAGTAATTGTGCAAAGTTGTTACCATTTAACAAATTGGGTTATAAGAACAATGCATCTCAATCAATGTCACCCTTTCATCGTTTTCCTCCATAGTTCCCAACCCATCTCCTCCCCTCAATTTTCTTAGCTTCATAGAATATGCATTGGATATTTTATGACAACATTCTCCCATCGTCTTCTCTTTGTTCTTCTACTCCTCCTTTTTACTTCTTTATACACCTTGCAAGTGCTAGCTTCCTGGTATTCATATTTGACTGTGAGTTTGTTCCTCTAAGGAATTGCACCATATGAATTCTCCCCTGCAAATATCATGTTCAGTTAACACCTTTGTGTGCACTTGCATACAACCCCATATGTGTTCACTTATATATTTATAATTAGTTCTATCTTCCATATAAGAGAGACTATGCATCCTTTGTCACGCTGGGCCTGACTTATTTCACTTAACTTAATTTTTTACAGGTCTATCCATTTCATTGCAAATGATCTAATATAATTCTACCTTATAGATGAATACAATTCCACTGTGTATATATTCCACATTTTTGAATGATTCATCCACTGAGGTGCATCTGGGCTAGCTACGTACTTTGGCTCTGGTGAATAGAGTGGTAATGAACATGGTTTTGCAGGTGGCTTTACCATGTCCTAGTTTGTAATCTCTTGGATAAATGCCCAAGAGTAGACTTCATGAATTATATAGTAATTCTTTGATTAATTTTTGAGGCATCTCCAAATTGCTTTCTAGAGTAGTAGAACAAGTTTATATTTCTACCAACAGTCTATTAAGATTCTTTCCCCCATATCCACACCAGCATCTGTTATTTCTCATATTCTTCATAATGGCCTTCCTAACTGGGGTGAGATGGTATCTTGGTGTTGTTTTGATTTGCAGTTCCTTCATGGTCAGAAATATAGTCTTGCTCTAGTTTTTTTAATTGTATTACTTCAAACTCCTATCTGCATTATGCAATACTCCCCAAACAAGAAACGTTTCAACCCAAACACAGGTTCTGTGTTTCATCTGTGTTCAAGGATCCTCAGTACCTGAAGATAACATATTCATTAGCATCACATAAATGACTAATGTGCAGAATGATTGCATTATATTTTATTGCATTATGCACAGTCCGTACAAAAATCCAGGATCCTTTCCTCCGTCCTATAAGGTCCTTTTTCAGTATTAAACTTTTTACAAAAAGCTTCCTACACAGTGTATGTTCAGTATTCGTTACTAAATAATTTCTGACAGTCTACATGAAGTGTGCTCTTTAAATATATTAAGTTATTTCTTTATAGTATTTAGATGTATGAAAGTTTTTTCAACATTCTTTTTCTATTTTAACAGAGCCCCAAGTTTCACGTGCCTGAAGAGCTGAAGAAAAGAAAGGACAATCTAGTACACCCTGGAAGGCCTACAAGGGTGTTAACAAAGACCAACAGCCACTCACAAGGAGAACACCAAGCTTTGGCTAAGGTCTCAGGGTCATTAACAAACAATTTGATTGAAAATAATCAAGGAGCAAAGACTTTTTTCAAAAAGTATAGTGAGATTAATTGGCAATTGGACACTCGGCCTTTAAACAAAAGTTTAGTCAGAGACAACACATGGAAAAAAATTGAGGTAACCCAAGAGAAACGCAGGTCCTTCCTCCAGGAGTTTTGCAAGAAATATAGTGGGGCAAGTCATCCTCAATCACACCTATTTCATATGGTATCCAGGATCTATGTAGAAGACAAACACAAAATCTTATACTGTGAGGTGCCAAAGGCGGGCTGTTCCAACTGGAAAAGAATTCTGATGGTGCTAAATGGGTTGGCTTCATCTGCATACAACATATCCCATGATGCTGTCCACTATGGGAAGCATTTGAAAAAGCTAGATGGCTTTGACTTAAAAGGGATCTATACTCGTTTGAATACCTACACCAAAGCTGTCTTTGTTCGCGATCCTATGGAAAGATTAGTGTCAGCATTTAGGGACAAATTTGAACATCCCAATAGTTATTATCATCCAGTATTTGGAAAGGCAATTATAAAGAAATATCGACCAAATGCCTGTGATGAATCATTAAATAATGGATCTGGAGTCAAATTCAAAGAGTTTGTCCACTATCTGCTGGATTCTCATCGTCCGGTAGGAATGGATATTCACTGGGAAAAAGTCAGCAAGCTCTGCTACCCATGTTTGATCAACTATGACTTTGTAGGGAAATTTGAAACATTAGAAGAAGATGCCAATTACTTTTTGCAGCTGATTGGTGCTCCTCAAGAGCTGAAATTTCCAAACTTCAAGGATAGGCACTCTTCCGATGAAAGAACCAATGCTCATGTTGTGAGACAGTATTTAAAGGATCTCAGCAAAACTGAGAGACAGTTAATCTATGACTTTTATTACTTGGACTACTTGATGTTTAATTACACAGCCCCATTTTTGTAGTTGGCATTCATTTTCTAAAACCCTATATTTACTTAATAATGATGGCCTCAAATCAGCTACTCTAATTTTCCTATAATTCTCTGTATGAGGGAAAAATTTAACTAAATGCAGTTTGTCCTGATTTAATGAAGTTTTTTTTAACTGAATAGTATGACAGCAATTGGCACAAAGTTATAGGAAAATTGTCTAACAGAGACATGTAACAACTTGAGTTGCTTTAAAATGTTTGGGAAAGAGCTGCTTTGGCATTATGGATTATATTGTTGAAGCAATAACCTAGCCAGCTGTTACATTAACAAATACAGCCTCTTGCAATGAATAAGGCATCTAACATAGCATGAATGTGTATCAATATCCTGGAATTCTTGTCTAACGTGCATGAACGTAATTTTTAGCAGTCTGTGCTGTATTAAACAAACCATTACATCATTTTCTCATACTCTGGAAATCTTTCTATCAGCTGGAATGATAAAACCATTTTGAAATTATATTTGGACTTAGGCATTTTACTTTACATTGGGAGGCATCATATGATTCACAAGATGAGAATATAACACAAAAACAGATGAGATTCTGTATTTTTATATTTAACAGCCAATAAAAAAAAACTCACAACATACTAAGATCAAAGCCACAAAAACAATCTTATTTTTTTCCAGACAAACTTAAGGGTATTGATTCTGCTTTCCTTTGCACACATTCCATGAAGAGACAAAATGAATACAACCACTGAAGGTCCTCATTTCTGAAGCAGGTGGTTGAGATGTTTACGCTTCATCAGATACAAATGTGCTCCTAATTCTGGTTTAATTGGACAGGAGGGAAATTGTTTCAGGATGGAATAATCATCAAAAACAAAAGTTGCCATTCTGAATCTAGACCTCTAACAATAACAAAGTTTCATACAAATATTATTTGAATCAAAGCATTATGTGCATAGCCTTATATGTGGAACTCACTCTAAGAATAGCTTTTGTTTGCAGTCTAATTATTCAACTTGGGAATGATTTTTTTAAAGCTAATATACCACTTCAAAGATAGGTTATGTTCTAAAGAATAAACATAACAAGAGCCCCTAGAAATGTTTTTAATAGGCTTATGCATAAGGAAATTAAGGTATTTTCTTTTTAAGTTTAAATATTCTATACTAACAAAGTCAAATACCATTGCATTCAAATATTAAATCAAAGTCTTTGGAAAATGGGACCATGTGTCACCCTTACAAAAACTTTAATGCACTTTGGAAATTTTTTCCAAAGCAGTCTAAATTAAAAGACACATTTTAATGAGAAATTTATTTTAATTAGTCAACTATTACCCTGAGTTAAGCAAACCACATGCCAGTCAAACCCTGTATAAATGGCTTTGTGGCCTTTTCCTCTTCTTTCAGTTATTGTTTTAAAACAGTAAACACTCCGTAATGTCTCTCAAAGAAAACTAGGTATTAATATTTGAATACTAATAGACTGAGATTATTATAGTCATACTTATTTCATTTTGATTTTCCATTTCATGGCTGAGTATCCATGAATTGCTTCACTCTGTGCGTACATCTTCCCTGCCTCATCTGTGTCTCCTAAGGAGTAAGTACACTACAGCAGGCTGAGTGATCAGAGGTATTAAACCCTCCAGACTAACCTTTTACTACTTTTCCATCCCATTGACTCCTGCCTCTAGACCCTATACTCCACTTGTGTTTTACTCTAGAATAATCTAAATTGCATAAATTTAAATTTTTCTACACTGTATAGTAGATTTCTAGTAACTTATAAACATTGAGCTTGCAGGGAGATTGGAGAAAAAGTATTTGTATATAATTGACCAAGCAATCCAAATTTTCTTCCTAAAACTACACAAAGCTATCTATAGATGTGATTTGCTACAAAGGATATAGGCCCTTATCTTAAAGGTATTCCTAAAACACATGTAAGAAACAAACAAACAAAATCTTTTTATAGCTTTGAAAAACATTTGGAACTGAGTCTTTTGTAGAATTTCTACTGCATTTGGGAGGCACAAAGCATAAACACACACATAAACACACACACACACACACACACACACACACACACACACACACCACAAATTTATTTGGCTTTGGTGATAGAATGAAAGGATAAAATGATACACAATGCTCTAAATAGCTGCTTATACCTTTTTTGTTTAGCATATTTAGCCCTTTTCTGCAGCTTCACTTTCTACAGCTTCAGTTACCTATGCTTAGCCATTATAAGAAAATATTAAGTAGAAAAATTCCAGAAACAAACAATTACTAAGTTATAAATAACTTGCCATCCTAATTGACATGATGAGAACTATCTCCCTCCTAGACTATCTCACCGCAAACAGGAATTATTCCTTTGACCAATATATCCATGTTGTATATGCTTACATGCACATTAGCCACTTAGTAGCCAGTAGTTACCAGAGTGACTATCATAGTTTAACAGTGCTTTGTCTAAGTAACTTTTATTTAGTGGCCAAATGCTTCCTCACTATCCCTGTACTATTCCCCTCACTTCTCACTACATAAGCATTATATTATCTCACATCATCACATAAAGAATAAGTGCCATCTATTAAAACATTTTGACAAAAAAGGGACTAACATTCACATAAATTTGAAACTCATTGTCATAATAGTTTCATTTTATTACTAAGTTATTGGTGGCTTCTCTATGTCCATGGTTATCTATGTAGTGTTAGGTACAACCTATGATTTCAAGTATTCACTGGGTGGCTTGAAGCATATCACCCTTGGATAAGGAGGAAAAGGTTAGTTCTTCATGTTCCTTTTATGGCTCTTTCCACTGAAATGTGAAGCTACAGATGGCTCTTCACTCTTTTTTCCAAACAAAATCTCTAAAGTTGACAGAGATTCTGTGTCAATGTGTGTTGCTAAAGACAAATGTACTTTTGCCACAGAAGAGCAAACTGTTGGTATACCCCTTCTTTATTTTAAATGACTTCTTTTCATGTAAAGCCAAGAAATCCTATTATCTTGGAATCCTGATTTTTAAGTACCTACTTCATTTATCTCACTTGAACTGTTCTGCTTTGCACAGCTCACATTCCCCATTTATCATTCCTACCTCTTTGTATAAATCCATGCAAGAACATTACTCTTCTTTGGATGGTCACAATTTCATGAATTTAGTTTCCAAAGGCAACTGACTAAATCCAAACTCATCTTCCAGATGTCCAATGTCTCAATTTTAACACAAGCACACTTTAGGAGCAATATATGTCCTCTAATTAAAACTTAAGGATAATAATTTTTTTATAGACAGAAGTAACATGATGGGCATGCTCACTCTGTAATTCTCACCTGGAATTAATGCAACAAGTTTGCTGCTAAATCCAAAACCGCAGCTATTTAACATGTAAACTCCTTGTGTGTATGGGCGATTGATGTGATGTACAATGGTTGTTCAATGGATATGTATATATAGAAGACCTAACTTTCTGATTTCCTCACATGTGTTTGGAAATAGCCATTAAGTCAATGGAAAAGTCAGGCATGTGCTGTATTCTCTAGTAATTCAACAATTACTTAAGAGAAGGAAAACTGTTTTTAGACTTCATTTGTGAACAATTAGTCTTTGAAAAGGTGCTATCTTCTAAAATCTTTGGTGGTTTGTCAAAGGGAACATATAAGCACATGCAGACAATGTTGTATATTTGAGTTTCCTTTGAAAAGATAGTAGTCTGAATTAGTAGAATTTGGATCTGCAAGCTGAGACCAGAGTAAACATGTCCCTGCTCTAAGCTTTCATTTGGCCTCTTGGGGCTTCTTCCATTTGTGGGCCTTCCTGGGAGAAGTAGAAGCATGGCCATGGCTGATACCCCAAAGTGTTTTGACATTTGAAAATAGGCTCATCAAAGAGGTTGAGTAGGAACCCAACCACACGAGAACTTTAGAGTGAACTTTTTTATCTGACCTATAGAATCATACTTTCTCAATCTCAGTCATACTTATTACAACACTCACAATTATACCCAATATTTATTCACTACTTGCTGTCAATTAATCACTCTTTTAGAACTTTTCAGAGTTAGGAATGTAGCTCAATGCTAGAGTGCTTGCCTAGCAGCCAGAAGCTCTGGATTTAATCCCCAGAACTCCTCCTCTCCACTCCCCCCCCACACACACATATACAAAAGAACCATACATATATTAATCTGTTTAATCTCTATAAGCAATCTAGCTTAGAATGTTATTATAAATGGTTCGTCTATATCCCATATTATAATGAAGGAAACTAAAAAAAAATAGTTTAGATAACTTTCCAAAGGAGACACCATCAGGTTCTGATGGTTTACGCCCATTATCCTACCTATTTGACATGCAAAGATTTGGAAGATTGTGGTTCAAGATCAGCCCTTATAAAAAGTTCCCAAGACTCCTTTGCAATAACAGGCACAGTGTCCTGTACCTCTGTCATCGAGCTATTGTGAGAAGCTGATATCACATGGATCATGGGTATAGGCCAGACAGAGAAACATAGTTCATGAGATCTTATCTCAATATTTTTTTAAAAAAGCTTGGCATAGTTGCATAAACCTGTCGTTCCAGCTGTGACACGAAGTACAAATAGGAGGATTGTAGTCCAGGCTGGCTCAGGCAAAAAGCAAGACCCTATCTCAAAAATAATCAGAGGAGAAAAGGCTTGATTTGAGTAGTAGAGCACTCACCTAGAAAACACAAACCTCTGAATTCAAACTCTAGTATGGCAAAAAATAATGTTTAAGGCATAGAGGAAGCAGAAGAAAGAGAAGGGGCAAGAAAGAGAGAGAGAGACAGAGAGGAAGCATTGATAAATAGGTAGGGAGACAGAATAAACCCAATATCACTACAAAAACTCTTCTCTCAGAATGTTATAAACATCAGTGTTTACATTTATTTTTTCTTACCTATATTAGAACAGCTAGAAGTGAAAAAATACGCATTATAATCTTAAAGTAATTTTGGTACACATATAAGTGTGTAGTATTCAGCTAGTTAGTTATTCCGTTCACAACAGCTTATCCATTTATTCCTGCTGAGTTAAACAGGTTCAGAAATTTTGGAAGAAATTTGTCTTCCTTTTTTTAACCACCACAGTTGATCGTGAAACAATTTTTTATTGTCAAGATGATGTTCAGAGGAGTTACATTTCTTGTCATACTTGATACCTCCTTCCTCATTTTTCTCCCACCTTCCCTCCCCCAATCCACCCCCTTGATTTCATCATTTTTTAACCTTCCTAATGGTAGATATCATCATTCTAGTCTAGAATGCTTATGAACTTTAAGAATATTAACAATAAAACAATTCTTTCCAGGTCAGGAGAGACGGTACCTTTCTTTCCCTTTACTTAGTGTAATCTGTTCCTTCTTTTTCTCTCATTTCTTCCCTCCCAGTGCTGCCCTTGAGTTGCTTAGTTTGCTTTCATCAATGTCCATTGCAGCTGTTGGGCCCCCTCTACTGTATTTTTTTTCACCTGTTTTCCACTCATTCTGTGCCCTCCTCCCACCTTCCCTAAGATATGCACATGAATACACCATATGTGAGGTAAAGAATATAGGGTCCTCTAAGTACTATAAGACTAAGAAGAAGTCCTTTGCTTCCTTATCTTTGGAGTCCCTTTCAGCTTCAATATTATTTTAGGTACATATGCATATGAAATAGTATTTGATTTTTACTTTTTGGTGCATTCTCCTAAGACTGTCCTTTTTCTGTCTTGCTGTGAACATAATATTTTTTGAAAGAGTGAAAAAAACCCTCAACAAGTTTAGCCTAGCAATAACACAATTACCATTTTCTCAAGAAATGCCAGACCAGACCAATTAATGTCAAGAAGAATATAGTCTACAAGGGAGAAAAATCCAGGCCAACTTTCTCAACACAAACACTTGCCTGACACTGAGGAATGACTTGACTCTACATCGAACCACGGTGTATCTGCAAGATTCCTATGAAACTTTTGTTCACTGTTTCTTCTCCAAAGTTCTCATTCCTAAAACAGTATAGACGTTAAGTAAACCATAACTAAGTGAGGAAGATTATAGAAAAGAATAGAACATGTTGACTTAAAAGCTTAAAAAGCTAAACACACTGTGAAATAGCAAGATAAATAAGCACCAATCTAGAAGGTGGGAAACTTCTCATAAGTCTGTAGGACATTCTGCCTAAAGGGGAACAATCTGGAGAGCTCAACAAAACATTATTTCACACCATTCAAGTCACAGAATTCCCTGGTCTCACCTCAGTTCTTCCCTAATATCCTATCCTTCTATGTAAAATCTATTCACATTCACGTCAACCATTATACTTTGCTATCTGCAAATCCTCGCTCAACTTTTACTCTGCAAATGGAAAACTCTTCTTTATGCATGTGGACCTTTGTCTGCTGTGAAATCACAAAAGATTTTCTTCCAATTATTTGATTTTCAAAAATCTCATCTTATGAGCCATTGGATCAGCAGGAAAAGGCAGAATTATGTTCCCTTCCCATGGCAAGCACCAGACTGTTCCTTGGAAGATAAAGGCATACATATCTTCCCTGACCTTTTTTTGCTTCATTCATTTATTTCACTTTCTGTGTGGCCTAACTTATGTGAATATAAAATCTCTGTCCATGTCATCATGGAATAAATCTTAGATCTTACAAGAGGAAAAGAACTGAGTGTATCTGATACTCATTGTACTGTACCCAACAGAGCATGACTTGGAGAGTTACTTTCACAAATACTTTTAGGTACTGAAATCTGCACTTGCACAGGTGGGGAACATCTGGCCTTGGGCCATGTAAGGCCAACAAAATCATTTGATACTTGATAGAACAGGCACAAATTCTTCTTATCAGCTGCCCAAGAGATCCATCTGCCTATATTGAAGGGGTGTGTGTGTGTGTGTGTGTGTGTGTGTATTAGGTAGATAGAAAATATACATATAAATATAATTTAACTGGCCTTTGGCAGAAAAAATGCCCCCCACCTCTAGAAAGGTCTTCACTTGGTCTATGTTTCTGCCTTAAGGCATTCAGGCATCTCTGGGACCAGTGAGTCTGAAAAGACACTAAGCCAGAGCAGCTGAAGAAGAAAAGCATCTTAGCCACATGCCTTTTCTACACTGATACACCCTCACCTAAAAGATATTTGTGAACATACTAATTTTTCCATTTCTAAGATGATGCATACCCTTGATTATTCTTGGAAGACATTTTGGGGGGAAAAAGACAAACATACATTTGTGACCTATAGAAGAGTTATTTGCTGAATGCTCCTAAGCTATCAGACTCTAGAAAGGCTATTTTACATGCATTTGTGTAATGCCATGGGAAATCTGTCTAATCCTTTTCGAAAGTAAGTGAAAATGAAGTGTGATTCCAACCACCATTTTATGAATGAGAAAATAGAGGGTTAGAGAACATTACCATTGAATTCCAAAGCCAGAATCTAAGCCACCCTCTCTGGCTCCAAAATAGGGACCACACATCAGCAAACCACTGGCAAGATCTGGACACAGATATATTTGGTTTGGCCTACAGAGCTTAATATTGGTTAGTTGTGGGCATTTTATGCTGGAATATTTTCATGAATTATAGGTAATTTGTACCCTATATCCTATAAATCCACTTGAAAATATTGTCAAGTAGAAATAAGGAAAAATAAGTCTGGAAATTCCTCATTCTCACTCCCCACTGACCCACATAGTGATTCACTTTACCTTCCTAGACCTAGGAGCCTCAGTTTCTAATTTGTGCTCTGAAGTATATTGAGTACATATTCTTTCTCCAACAAGCTTCCCAAGGAAAGTAGTGGCTGAATATTCTAGGGCACAATATTTGCATTGTGCCATAAAGAGGTCTTATACTTTGTTTCCTCATTCTCCATAAGGATGCTAATTGTCCCTTAGTGAATGTTTCTGATGAAACTTCCAGGAAATACTCCATTGTTTGAAGATATATCTTTCCACAATGACAGAGATGTAGGGACAAGTCCACTACTGCTTCTCCACATCTTTCTGTCCTAACCACTGGGTTTTGCTAGCAACATTATCTCCTCACACCCACTCAGTCTCCTATGCTCTTGGGATCTCAAAGTCTAGGAACAGACATTGGCTCCTTCCAGTCTGGTCTTGTATAACATCCTTTCAAGCCCTGCCCTGTTTAGAAGGTTACCATATTTTCTTTACCCTTGTTTGTTTCCATATTATGAGTATTTTCCTCATTGGTTGGCAAGTGCCTTCATTTCAGTTCCGTCATCATTTCAGGTGACAGTCAACTGTCTTTGCCACTTCTCTTTCTATGTCTACACTGGAGAGAGCTAAAGAAAACAGAACAGGCCCATGCAAAGTGACAGTCATTACTCCTGATCCCAGATAACAGAGTACCAGTGGCAAATGACATAGCATCCCCTCATCTATTCCTTTGCTTAAAATAATCCTAACATCTAGCTGGGTATTGGTGCTTCATTCCTGTCAATTTAGTTGCTCAAAGGCTGAGGTCTGAGGATCATGTTTCAAAGCCAGGCTAGGCATGAAAGCCTGTGAGACTCTTTTTTTCCAATTAAATTAACCACCAAAAAAAGCCTGTGGCTCAAGTAGTAGAGTGTTATCCTTGAGCTGGAAAATTCAGGGACAGCACCCAGGCCCTGAGTTCAAGCCCCAGGACACACACACACACACACACACACACACACACACACACACACGCCCCACTCATTTCTAAAGTCTGGGAAATTTTTTTTTCCAGAAATATAAATGGAAATGTAGTCAGAACCCTAGCATATTTACCAACTTAAATTGACATAATTATTACGTTGAGTGTAATTGTTCTTAGAGGGAGTAACTTTGATTTAGTTCATTAATTTTGATGATTCTAAATTTTATTAAGGAAGTCCTGGATCTCACTCAAAATAAACCAAATCAAAATCATTGTGAGGGGCTGGGGATATAGCCTAGTGGCAAGAGTGCCTGCCTCGGATACACGAGGCCCTAGGTTCGATTCCCCAGCACCACATATACAGAAAACGGCCAGAAGCGGCGCTGTGGCTCAAGTGGCAGAGTGCTAGCCTTGAGCGGGAAGAAGCCAGGGACAGTGCTCAGGCCCTGAGTCCAAGGCCCAGGACTGGCCAAAAAAAAAAAAAAAAAAAATCATTGTGAACTCCAATTCAAATTTCCCTTTCAACTATTTCTTTGAGTGACTTTTTTATATACAGTCACGTCTGAACATTATTTGTGTGTTTGAATGAGAGAGTTTTATTGAAGTCCTGGTTAATTATAAGTGATTAAAACGTGTTCATTTTGTTCTATCGCTTCGTTAAAAAAGTTAAACATTCTCAGATCAGAGACAGGTCAGCCGGTAATCGTGCCAGAGGCACCCGTGGGATTTTGATCCGTATTGGAGAAGGAAGTTGGCATCTGATGTCTGCCAACAAAAAGAACTAGAGCTGAAATGATGAAGTAAATTATGGGATCTACATTGGGCACTACCCAAGTTTTTTGAAAGCATTCAGGATGAAATAGAGAAATGGAAACTTTCCTCCATTTTTGAAACACAAAAGGCAAATGAGTACTGAAGGCAATTTTGGCAGCTCAACATCAGACTGAACAAAGTAAAGACAATATGAGTCTTTCTTCCAATTAAAAAAAAAAGAAAAAGCTGTTTTCCAATTGACCTACGATGATTGAAAATGGAAAATATTTGCTATTTGGATTATTAGTTGGAGAACAAGTGCCCCAGGAGATATTTTGCAATTTCACTTAAATGGTAAGAACATACATTCCCTTGGGACTTCATTAAAGAATTTGTATCTCCTCGCTTTTTCATTAGGTTGAAACATGTGAGGTGACCAGCACTGACCAGCTCTGACATACAAAGCGAACCATTTCCTGTGTTTTCATTCCTACTTACACAGTCTTAGCCACTGTTGATCTCACCTGGATCATTGCAAATAGCCTCTAAATCAAAGTTCTGTACTTCTGGCTTTTTAAATCGTTCCTCTTTTTTTCCTGGTCTTGTCTCTTTTATATTTTTAACTTAGTAAGATGCATATAACGTAATTGTTTAGCACCTCAACATTTCTTTTTCTTTCTTTAGAAAGATTGAACCATACTTTAGTCCCTATTTTGTGTTGGTTATTTTCTAGATTAGGTCTTGCTTTCTATGTGTATGCTAGCTGGAACTGTGATCCTCTTGTGTCACTTGTGCTTCCTTGTGTCACTGGGGATAACAGAATCGTATGACAATACCTAGCTATTGGTCAAGATGGAGTCACACAAATTTTTATACCCAGACTATCCTCAAACTGTGATTCCGTAATTGGTGCCTTTCCAAGTAGCTAAGATTGTAGGCTTGAGCCACTCTGCCGAGCTTCTATCTTACTATTTTTAAGTGTACAGTTCAAGAACTACTAGAACCTTCCAGTTGTTTTAACATCACCACTCTCTATTTGTGTCAGTTAGCTTCCTAAGAGGGTACCAAATACCTGAAGCAATCATCAGATAAATGGAAGAAAGTGGAATTTTGCATCACAGTTTGGAAATCTCACTCCTTGACTGGCCCTATTGGTTTTGTACTGTGACATAGCACATTGTGACCTGAAGTAGCAAAACTGCTAACTTAATGGCTGTGGTGCAAAAGAGAGACAAAGAGGAGCTGGGATACCAGTATCCCTTTCAAGGGCATTCCCCCCAAATCTAGAAACCGTCTTACTAATGCCCACCACTTACCAGTAGCACCAAGCTAGGTGCTGGGTCTTTAACACACAGGCTTTTGAGGAACACTTAAAAAACACTGCAACACCATTCACAAGGAAGTTTCATCTCAAAGAATAGAACCTCGTACCATAAGACAACACTGTACTTCCTCCTTTTCCCCAGTCCCCGGCAACCATCATTCTACCTTCCTTCTTTCTGAATTTGACTACTTTGTAAGTCTTTGACTTGTTCATAATAAGTTTATCAGTCTGTGCCTTGTTCATAATCACAAAAGAAACTTTTGCAAAGCATTTGTTGAATAAATAAGTGCAGGAATAAATCCTTGCATTCACGAAGCACTGTGTTCTTCTTAAGGCTCTTTCCAATTTGGATAATAAAAATATGTGTCCTATCTTTTGGATTCGATTCTAGGGTACTGTGGTCATCAGCCTTATCTTAATAAATGTATGCCTAATAGAATTTGAGACTTTCAAGTAATGGTAGTTTTTAGTTAGATAAGAGTTTAAAGTCCCATAACCATTCCTCTCAATATTGAGTGGATACAGACCTAATATTCAATGTGCATGCATGAAAATGGAACAATGTAACCTGAGGGGAGGAATTCCAACTTGAGGTTGGAACACATGGAGAAGAACGACAAAGGGAATAACACTAATCAAATGTATTTTACTCATAAATTGACTTACTGAATTAAAATTGCTTTGTACAACTACTTAAAGAAAGAAATAAAATAGCCAAAGAAATAAAGAAAGTAAAATTCCATTAACCTTGTTCATCTTTAGGTCTATACCCCAATCCTACTGAATTTTTATCTGCTCAAATATTCTATGCTTCTCCCTGTTCCCTGGGCCTTTCTACAAAGATAAATCTTTATTAGCCAATGTAATAACTCAATATTTGGGAAATAGCTTGATATTTGGAAAAAGATTTTTGATCTCTCAACAAGGCTAAGTAGTTTGTAGTTGCTTTTCCAAAGTTGCATGTTTCCACTGAAAAACAAGTAGATTTCTTGTGTCACATTTTTTGTTTGCTCAGCACTAAGGGTACCATTGATGTAAGTTACATTGAGGTATGGTAACTAATTGATTGCTCCACTGGAGCTCTATTGTTCTATCTATTTCATAAGACATTAGCAAATGCTAGTCTGGGGGGAAAAAATCACATAGTAGTGATCCCACCAGAATTTATTTAAGACTAGAGTCTTAAAGATTGCCTTATAGATAACAATTACAGATTTGTTTTGTAGCAGAAAAGACTTGATAAAATTAAAAGTTACCATGTTGACACAAAGCAATGACTGCTCCAATTTAACATAGGGATTATATGATGGCCAATCTTCTTCAAAACTTGAAATGATTAAAGGGGACACCAAAGAATAATGTTCCGTTTTCGTCATCAGTTACTGTTGCACCTGGATCCACAGCTTGATCCCACCAAATACCTGATAAGCAGTGTTCATTTCTTTCTGATAATGGCCAAGCTCATAAGACACATGTCATTCACGTTCTTTGTAGCCAGCTAGCATGGTCCACATAATCTGCTGAACCACAGTACATCATTGTCTCCAAAATTAGCAGGGCTTAATCAATATGACTAGCTTGGACTCAGCACAATAGACATGCTGATCTATCCTGCACTGATACAAGTGACTTTATGAAGTCTATAAAACAATCATGGCTTTATATCTTTGACACACTCCACTCAGCAAACCTAACTATGTGTTCATTGTTTATTCCATGTATTTCATTGCAACATTCCATCCAGTCTTCTAAAAAGAACCTTTCCCAGACACAACATATATATATATATATATATATATATATATATATATATATATATAGCAACTTTTGAAGATTAGATAGAACATTTATCCATTATCTTAGTCATTGTCTGTACTTGGTGGCCCCTCTGCTCAGTAAAGCATAATGACAGAGCCGGCTATCAACCCCCCCCCCCCCCCCCAGCATGAGGTTCTCTTGGCAGCAACCAGGACCAATTCTCAGAAGTCACTGTTACACCCTTTCCCAGGGTTGCCATGCCTGCTGTGTCTGGCTGGCTAGTTGGCTCTTTTCTCACCCTTCCTTGCTCTTCATCAAAGGATAATTTCAGGCTGCATTTCTCAAGCCACCCTGGCCTAGTTTCAGCTTCAGGGTACACTGTTAATGCCAGAAAGCCTTGCAACAGTTTCCAAGTGACTCTTAACTTCTAAAGCAGCAGGGAAGATTGTGCTGGAAAATCAAGACCAAGATCCAATGGTAAACATGGCAGAGCTGCACACACAACCTTAACAGCTCCTCTCTGCCACAGTCAAGGGCTGCATCAAAAGAAAGCTGGACACTGAACCATAGAGCATGGGTCCTTGAGATGGAAAGGTTGTAGAATCTTGAATATCCAGCCTAACAAGGCATCATAGTTTTCTTAACAGAGAAAAACAACTTCAACTTCCATGGAGGCCACCCTCCATACCTGAAGCAGGTAACTTACAAGACAGTGCTGGCTTTCCTCAAGATGTTCCAACATTATCTCTGGTTTAATATCCAGTAGTAACACAGTTCAACAGGAACACTCTAGGATAGAGTAATTCAAATGTTGAGGACATTTTAGGACATGGCTGATTTATATTAATAGTAATCAACACAACAGAAGTGAATGAAAATTTTGAGAATATTGTAGAAAGTGATAAGGTAAAATTCAAAAGTAAGATAAAGAAGAATTCACTCAAATGCCATACATACCCATGCTTAGGAATGAAGTTTGAATAAGAGCCCTTGAGCTAATCCCAATAATTCGAATATTCCTTGAATTGTGATGTGATAAAGAAAGGAGGCAGAAATGACAGAACTTTTTGCCCAGTGTTGTGGAAGGAGTCAGAAGTCTTGGCATATGAAGTTGTTATAATGGACTTAGAATATAAAATCTTAGAAACTACCACTGCGCTATAATAACCAGAATAGGCCAAAAGCACTTTTTTGTAATTTATTTATTAATTAAGCACAAATTTTTTGACAAGGTGTTGTGCAAAAAGGGTACCGTTACATAGTAGGGCAGTGTGTACATTTCTTGTGATATCTTACACCCTGTTTTTCTTTCCCTTCTCTAGGTCAGGTAGACATATATACAATACACAATGTATCAAGAACATATACAGTAGCCACGTGGCCTACGCCAAAGAAAATTCGCCTAGGGCTTTAAATGTAATGTTGACATTAGACAATATGTCGACAGTAGTCTTATATGAATGTACATACATAGCTTTTGAGCTATTGTATTCCACTGAGAGGTCAATTTTTGACCTTTATATGTTGAGTAGTTGTTTGGCTTTAGTTATATAATGTTGGGTCGCTGACCCAATCCTGTGGGAAATACAATTTGACAAGCAGTTTTTGGTTTCACAGACTTGGTCTCTACTGTTTCTCTGTCACCCCATCTTAACAGTCATATATCAGGGAGATGATATCATGCCCCTTTGTTTTCTGTGTTCTAGGCTTGTCTCGCTCAACATTATTTGTTCAAGTTCTGACCATTGCCCTCAGGATAACAATATTTCACCATTCCTAATCGCTATGTAGTATTCCATTGTGTATAGGTACCATATTTTTTGGATCCATTCATCTGTGGAGGGGCATCTGGGTTGATTCCATATTTTGGCTATTGTGAATTGTGCAGCGATAAACATGGAAGTGCAAATGTCTTTTTGATATCTTGGGACCTGCTGTTTAGGATAGATGCCTAGGAGTGGTATGGCTGGGTCATAGGGTAGGTCTATATTGAGCTTTTTGAGAAACCTCCATACTGTTCTCCAAAGGGGTTGTACTACTTTGCACTCCCACCAACAATGGAGAAGGATTCATCTTTCCCCGCACCCCCTCCAGCATTTGTTGTTGCCTGAGTTCAGAGTATAGGCCATTCTAACTGGAGTGAGGTGGTATCTCAGGGTTGTTTTTATTTGCATTTCCTTTACTACCAGGGATGTTGAACATTTCCTCATATGTTTCTTTGCCATTTTTATCTCTTCTCTTGTGAAGTCTCTCTTTAGCTCCTTTGCCCATTTCTTAATTGGTTTATTGGGCTGGGAGGGGCTTAGTTTTGTGAGTTCTCTGTAGATGACAGATATTAGGCCTTTGTCTGTTGCTGTGCTGGTAAAGATCCTTTCCCATATGGTTGGCTGTCTTTCTATTTTGGTGGCTATGTCCTTAGCTGTGCAGAAACTTTTTAATTTGTAGTAGTCCCATTTGTCGAGTCTCTCCCCTATCTGTTGTGCCCCGGGACTATATTCAAGAAGTTCCTTCCTGTGCCTATAAGTTGTGGCGTCTTTCCTACTCTGTCCTTCAGTAGTTTCAAGGATTCAGGTCTGATATTGAGGTCCTTGATCCATTTTGAGTTGATCTTGGTGCATGGTGATAGGCTTGGGTCTACTTTGAGTTTTCTGCATATGGCTGCCCAGTTCTCCCAGCACCAGTACTTGAAGAGGCTATGTTTATTCCATTGTATGTCTTCAGCTCCTTTGTCGAATATCAGCTGACTATAAGAGTGTGGTTTTATTTCTGGATCTTCAATTCTAATCCATTGGTCTTCCGGTCTGTTTTTATACCAATACCAGGCTGTTTTGTTATGATGGCTCTATAATAGAGCTTGAAATATGGTATTGTGATACCTCCTGCATTGCTTTTTTTGCCTAGAATTGCTTTGGCTATTCTAGGTTTTTTGCTGTTCCATATGAATTTATAGATTGCTTTCCCTATTTCAGTGAAGAATTAACTGGGATTTTGATAGGGATTGCATTGAATTTGTATAACAATTTGGGCAATATGGCCGTTTTCACTATATTGATTCTGCTTACCCACGAGCATGGGAGGTCTTTCCATCTCCTTGTGTCTTTGATTTCCCTTATTAGATTTTTATAGTTCTCATTAAATAGGTCCGTCACGTCCTTGGTTAGGTTGATCCCTAGGTACTTTATTCTTTTCTTGGCTACTGTAAATGGAATTGTTTCCATAATTTCCTTTTCTGCTTGTACATTGCTGGTGTACAGAAAAGCTGCTGACTTTTGTGGATTAATTTTGTATCCTGCTACTTTGCCAAAATGGTTTATTAGGTGTAGGAGTTTGGGGACTGAGTTTTTTGGGTCCTTCAGATATAAGATCATGTCATCTGCAAATAGGGATAGCTTGATTTCTTCCTTGCCGATGTGGATCCCTTTGATGTCCTCTCTTGCCTTATTGCTATGGCTAGGGATTCCAGCAGTATGTTGAAAAGAAGTGGGGAGAGTGGGCATCCTTGTCTTGTTCCTGATTTTAGAGGGAATGATTTAAGTTTCTCTCCATTTAATATGATGTTAGCAGTTGGTCTGTTGTATATGGCTTTTATTGTTTTGAGGAATGTTCCATCTATTCATGTTCTCTCCAGAGCTTTTAATAAGTATGGATGTTTTATTTTGTCAAAGGCTTTTTGGGCATTGACTGAGATAACAATGTGATTCTTGATTTTAGTTCTGTTTATGTGGTGAATTATGTTGATTGATTTACGGATGTTGAACCATCCTTGTGACTGTGGGATGAAGCCTTCTTGGTCATGATGTATAATTTTCTTGATCATTTTCTGGATCCTGTTAGCTAATATTTTATTGAGGAGCTTTGCGTCTGTGTTCATTAGTGATATTGGTCTGTAGTTCTCTTTTTTTGTTGGGTCTTTGCCTGGTTTGTGAATGAGTATGATATTAGCTTCATAGAATGAGTTTGGGATTTCTCCCTCTGTTTCTATTTCACGGAAGAGTTTGAGGAGTATTGGTGTTAACTCCTCACTAAAGGTTTTCTAGAATTCGTTGGTGAATCTATCTGGGCCTGGGCTTTTCTTTGTTGGGAGGTTCTTGATTACCCCCTGTATCTCGCTGTAAGTTATTGGTTTATTTAGTTGATTTATTTCTTCCTTGTTCAGTTTCGGCAGTTTATACTTCTGTAAGAATTGATCCATTTCTGTAAAATTATTGTTTTTTAGTTAGTAGAGGCTCTGGAAATAGTTCCTTATGTTTGTTTGAATATCGTGTGTTTGAATATCGTGTGTACTTGTTGTAATTTTTCTGGTGGAGTCCCTGATTTTACGTACATGAGTCTCCCAATAGCTCTCTTCTCTCTCAAGGTTCTATCTTATCACTAGAAACAACAGGATTTGGGAATGGAAGGAGCCAAGTGTGCACTTGGCTTTCTGTGACAAAGTAGATGTTATCACCATGCTAGGAAAGACTAAAATCACAAGGAGAAGACAGGAACTTCAGAGATCAATAACAATGGGGGCTGGGAATATGGCCTAGTGGCAAGACTGCTTGCTGTGTTTACATGAAGCCCTGGGTTCAATTCCTCAGCACCACATATATAGAAAACGGCCAGAAGTGGCGCTGTGGCTCAAGTGGCAGAGTGTTAGCCTTGAGCAAAGAAGCCAGGGACAGTGCTCAGGCCCTGAGATCACGGCCCAGGACTAGCAAAAAAAAAAAAAAAAAGAATAACAATGGCTACGTGGTCATTTGTGTGTAGGAATTAGATAGCTGACTAGCTGACCAGAATGGTGTTCAAATTGTGTGCTTCAAACACCTGAGAACAAGAGAGCAGATGGTCACACTATTTTTCTTATGCAATTCTGCTGACCCGTGTAAGTTTACAGTTAGAGCATCTTGGTTTAAAAAATAATATAAGAATTATGCAGGAATCACCCTACATAACTGCTTCAAGAATGTATGGTAAATATTCCTCTAGTCTTCTTTAAAAAACAAGAGAGAGAATGATTTTCTGCCTTTTATTAGGGAAATTCACACTGGGATGTCTCAGACTTTTCTGTAAGACACTGGGTCTGAACTCTCAGTTGATACCCATCATGATCTTCCAGTTAGAGTATATGGAGACCTGGTGACACATGAACAACTTGCATAAGCATGTCTATTTTTCAGTGACTCCAAAGATGGTTACATACTGCCTGTGTTTATTTGCTATTTGGTGTAGATCAAAGTGGCATTGGTGGGGCTGGGGATATGGCCTAGTGGCAAGAGAGCTTGCCTTGTACACATGAGGCCCTGGGTTCGATTCCCCAGCACCACATATACAGAAAACGGCCAGAAGTGGCGCTGTGGCTCAAGTGGCAGAGTGCTAGCCTTGAGCAAAAGGAAGCAAGGGACAGTGCTCAGGCCCTGAGTCCAAGGCCCAGGACTGGCCAAAAAAAACAAAACAAACAAACAAAGTGGCATTGGTCCTCACATTGGTCCTGTTAGCTATAGTGTCAAGGACATTATGATATTTTTTTTTTAGAGACAAGTGGAATTCTTTTGAAACTACCTCCATCTGTGGCTAAGACGCTAAGTCAGAATCCATAGTATAACTCAGGAGTAGTTTTAATTAGTCTAAGACTTTAATGATGTCAAATTAATATTTTCCACTGCCTCCCTAGTCACAGGCTGCTATATATATTTTTTCTCAACTGACAGCTGGCCAGATATGATGATGTCTTCACACAGAAAATTGACAGTCTCTGACATCTGGTCAGTGGATTTTGATCTGCTTAAAGTGTCTACTTCAAAAGAAAAGATGAAACATAGATCACCTTTCTGCAAAAGATAGAAAATAGTCAGTGTCTTGCCCCAGGGTCATGTAAATGCTGTTGCCCTTTGTTGTCATAGGTCCATAGGGACCTGGATGATCTCCATATTCTGAGAATCATCATGCCTGCTCACGCTTTCACATCTGGCTAATTTTTCCCTGCAAAGCAGGAAGTGACAACTTCTCCTCGATTACCAGCAAAGGTTCATATGCTGAGCAAAGCCAGAGCGAAATCCTATGCAAATGTAACTATCTGCTATATTAGTGAAGGGTTGGGAGTCACAGTAGTCTGAAGATATTGAATGTTCCCCATTTGAGAAATTGAGTTTTTATACCCCACATTTCCTATAATCATGTCACTTGGGAATATTAGTCTAATCCATATTAACAGCCTGTCAATTGGAGCCCAAGATAGAGGTCTATATCAAGTCTAGGCTAAAATGTGACTACCTTACCTCTAGGTCACCTGACTTAATGCATTCACCAGGTTCCCATCACTGTGACAAAAAATACCTGAAATCATGAATTAGACAAGAAGAAAAGGTTATTTGGGCTCACAGTTTTGGAGATTTCAGTCTATTGTCAGTCGGCACAGTGCTACTGGGTCTTGTAGCAAAGTAGCAAAAGGATGGAGCATCTAGTAGAGCAAGCTGCTCATCACTTGGCCACTGGGAAGCAGTCAAAATATTTCCTCCCAGGGTATGTTCCCAATGACCTAACTTCCTCCCTCTAGGCTCCACCTTGTAAGAATCCAACCACTTTCTAATAAAACCACAAGCTGGTGACAAAGCTTTTAAAACATGGGCCTTTAAGGTACCTTTATCCAAACCATAGCACTCAGCATGAGTGATATGTACCAGTCTATCATGAGTAAAGAGGCTGTACAGAATTTCTAGCATGTCCCAACAGGAAAGTTGCAGTATACTCCTTGCATTCTGGAATAAGCTATGCCTTCAGCACTTGGGATCAGTGTTTATTCGAAACAAAAATTATTGGTATTTAATAAAAAAATTATCTTGGATCATAGGATTCAAAGCGCCTCTGTAACTAGAACATTCCGTTAAGAAGGGACTATTGCCACCAGATCATAATCTCAGAGGTACAGAGCAGAAATATTATATTTAGAATTAGACATGGATGTTTTGGCAAGTGTAAGTCATGTGAATAGATGATTGATGCGTGGCTCATATTCCTGTGTCTATTCACCTATCTCCATTAAGTAAATACCTCTTCATTAACTGGCACACCTTGATGGAAGAGATTTCTCTAAGAGCAATTGGTAAGTGAGAAAATGACCTGGGCCTGGTTCACAGATGAGTTAATCTGATTAGTTGGTTCTAAAAGAAAATGTCCTTTGGCCCCATTATACACCCCATGGGAAGTTCCAGAGAAAAATAACATAAGTAATTTCTATCAAACATAAAGCTGTCATAAATAAGTTTGTTTATCCACTGCAAGGAGAAATGCATATGTGATGGTCTCTGGGCAGTAATCAAAGGTTTGGCTTTGTTCAAGAATAGACCTATAAATACTTGTATTAGACCTATAAATACTTGTATTAAAATATAAAAATCAAGAGACAAAGGATAAAAAGGCAAACGACTCCAAAAGCAATACATACAAAACCATTTTGTGTAAATCAACTGTACAATTCATGGAGGGAAAAGGGAAAAGGGGAGGGGAAGGGGGGAAATGAGGGAGGCGGTAACAAGTTATACAAAAAAAAATGTACCCACTGCCTTACATATGAAATTCTAACCCCTCTGTACATCACTTTGACGATAAATAATTTTTTTTTTAATTTAAGGGAAAGAAGACCCTTGAAGGGTACAAATTATCCTATGATAATCACAGGAAGAATGCAGATATTTCTGTTTCCAAAGCAGCCATCCCCCAGGAAGCTCTCAACAACCACAAGGAGAGGATAGCTGTGGATTTGTCGCTCAACTCTGCCTTCTCAGTGCTGGTACTACAGACTCATGAACAGAGTTGTCATGATCATGGTGGTAAACACGATGCCCAATTCCAACTACATACATGAGTCCTTATGCAATTTGGATAAGTGTACCCAACTGTTCTTAATAGATTCCTATGTTGAAGCCTTGATCCTCAGGGAGGCACTCTTGAGAGGAAAAGGAACCTTTGGAGAGGAGGGACCTAATAGGAAATAGGAGATTCTTTAGTTCTTTGGCAAGGGGATTGTGGGACAATCTTAGTTTTTCTTTACTCCATGAGTCACAAAGTGAATGGTTTTCTCTGTTTTGTACTCCAGCCTCTGCCAAGAGGCAGAAGTAAGGTCAACTTCAACTGGAATCTTTAGAACTGGGAGCCAACATTAGGTTCTCTTCTTTATCAATTACTTTCCTTCATTATTTGGTTATAGTAACCAAACACTGAGTAGTAAAACAGAAATAGTTACTTCAGCTACTGAATTCCTTAAATGTTTATAGCAAGAATAAGCATCTTCTCAATATCTGTTGAGTGCAACAGACCTCTATCACCATAGACAGAGCAGCAGTTTGTCCTGATGGATATTCAGTATAAATAAAGTTTCTCATCAGTGCTATTACCAGCAACATCAGTCAGGACACTCAAAAATCCTAAACTGCCAATATGCATTCCCCAAACACTACGTGGATCAAGGGACTCATTTTGACTCATTTTATGGCAAATGGAATATAACATGTGTGCAACTATAGACTCTACTGGATGGTCCATGAGCTTAACAAAGCTAACACGGGATACTAAAAATGGTGCGATGGTCTGTTAGAGACACAGCTAAGGCAGCAGACTAAAAACAATATCTGGAAAACTGTCCTTCCACATGTGGTGTGTGCTCTGCATGAGGGAGCTGTGTCCTCAATATCCCCACGCAAGGGTATGGGTGGGAATCTTGCTTCTCTCTTTTTCCCTCTGAGTAACTTATGGAATGTGCTTCCCATTCCTGGAAGCTTATGTACTTTAAAAAAAAATAGGTTAACTAATTTCTGAAAGAATTTGTTAAATCTAGGAGACCATTAGAAAGCCCTTGTGAATTTTTGATACCTATCAGGAAAGATAAGGCAAAGGAAGTAGTGGTACAATAGTTCACTGGATATGTCAACTTGACTGGATCCTGGGCTGCCCAGGTATCTGGTTAAACATTAGTTTTGAGTGTTGCCTGTTAGGGTGGTCCCAGAAAATATGAGCAGTTAAATCAATAGACTAGATTTGGGGGATATCTTATATCTTGGTAAAAATAATCCTTATGTTTTCTTATAAGAACAAGTATCAAGTGCTCAATTTTTATAAAATTTCCAAATTAGATATCTTTAAAAGTTCAAAAGAATAAATTAATCGACTCCCCCTATGTGAGTGGACATCATACTAGCTGTGGAGGAAACAAGTAGAACCAAAAAAAGCAAAGAAAGTAAGAATTCTCTTTCTGACTGACTGGGATATCAATCTTCTGCCTGCAGACTATTTAACTTCTAGTTCTCAAACCTTCCAACTTACTCTAGCACTGGTTCTGGTTCTCAGACTTTTGGACTCCATTTAGAATGAGACCACCAATTTTCCTGTGTCTTCAGCTTGTAGACAGAAGATTGTGGGATTTCTTGACCTCCATGTCTACTTCAGTCCATTCTCCTGGAAACTCTGAGTAATACAATGGACAAGGGAGTCTGACTGTGATTAGCATGAAGAATTAAATATATTACTAGACAATAGGGCCAGGAAGGAGGAAGTCTACACCCCAATGGATTTGTTGGTAATCTCTTGGTGTTCAAACTCTTCACCCAATGAACAGTAAGTGAGCAGTTGCTAGAACCACAGTTCAACATGTCTGTAGCAACTAATGGTGTCAAATCCCTGAAAGATGACAATCGGGGTCTTAGCAGTAGACAATAATCTGGATCAGCAAAAGTATTATATAGATGACGAGATCTACAATGGGTGATGAAAGAAGGAGATGAGGAATGTCTTTCATAACCTTAGAGCAAGCTGACATATAAGAGAAATATCCTGTCTTGTTCTGTTAGAGATTTGGGTTTTGAAGGATATTCAGGGATTGATTAGACTTACAATTTCCTTGTTGGGGGAAGGAAAGTACAGCCCCCTTTCAATCACAATAATGGAGACTGGTATTATAGTTTAGAGGTACAAAGGAGGATGGAAGTACATATGAATGGTAAAAGGTACAGAGTACATCAGATACCTCACAGGCATCACTTCAAATTGTCTCAGCCTTTCTGCCTCCTATTTCAGCTGCTATGGAAGAAACCTGCTTCCATGGGTTTCAACTAAGTTCACAAAGTTTCACCTTACCACAGGGCCAAAAACAAGTTGGAGAAGAAACAACACATTAAAACCTCCAAATACATAAACCAAAATAAACCTTTCTAATCTTTGAAGGCTGGTTTTCTCAGGTAGTTTATCATAGCAGCAACAAACTGATGAACAACAATAGACATGAAGCAGAGGCAAGCAAAGACAAAATGTACCCACTCTTGCCTGCTTCCAGCTTTGCTGATACAAGTGACTTTATGAGTCACTGCTACCCTTCCTCATGGAGCTAAAGATATAATTGGTCCATGAAGAAAAAAAAACATAGAAATCCAAGATGTGCAGTCTGTCCTTGTACTTCTAAGGTGTGTGTGTGTACATCATGTATCTACAGAAAAATCACCCTATGAAAGGTAACTTTCTGCCTTTCATCATCTATAGAAATATTTGAAAGCTTTTTTATGTAGTTCCTCAGATTCTGAGCTAAAATTTATTTTAAGACAATCTTTCCAGTGGGGAATAATTTGTTATCTCTAAATAATTTAGTAGTACAAACTCAGAGAAAAATAAAGATACTAAACTTCTTAAGTGTGATATAGGCTTTTCAGCTTTATTTTAGAAGATTTATTTAGTTTCTCCTTGGTACATGAAACTATATAGGAGATAGGTGTGTGAATAGATTCTATACCAAAGATTATACAATTTAGGAAGGAAAATACAAATTAAAAGCTGAAACTGTGATAAATTGCATACAATAACATGAAAGGAAGTTTTAAATTAATATTAAATCAATTTAAAGAAATGGGAACTAGGCTCATGCACAAAGAAAGGAAAGAATAATATATTAAAGGAAAAGCACTTTCAAAGCTTGAAGTGAGTTCTTCCTAAAGTAAAAGAGAGAGGAGAACTTTAAAGGCGATGGCATGTTTAGAAGAACGCACAGAGTAACTACTCATAACAAAGGTATCCACATTGGCTGGAATGTGGGCAAGATTGAGGCAGAAAAACCACAGCCTAGTCATAAAGCAAGACCCTGCCTTAAAAATAACCAGCACTATAAAGGACTGGAAGCAAAACTCATGTAGTTAAATGCCTTTCTAGCAACCTCAAGGCCCTGAGTTCAATCAACCCTCAATACTGCAGGAAGGAAGGAAGGAAGGAAGGAAGGAAGGAAGGAAGGAAGGAAGGAAGGAAGGAAGGAAGGAAGGAAGGAAGGAAGGAAGGAAAGAAGGAAGGAAGGAAAGAAGGAAGGAAGGAATAATAGGGAGGGGAGAAAAGAATGAATTAAGATTGAAGATGCTGTAGTATGGCCATGGTTGTAGGATGATCCTCGAGTTTTCATGTGTTGAAATTTAATCACCATTATGATGTATTAAGAGGATGGAAAATTAACCCAACTATGGTATTTGGGAAAGATGGTTGCTGAGAAATGTTTTTATGAGGTCATTGAGATGCAGAACCCATGACTGAAGGCTAGTCATTCTATAAGAAGGAGAGAAACCAGGACACACACACACACACACACACACACACACACACACACACACACACACACACACAAATTCCTGACAGTAGTTACGTGATGTCCTAAGCTACCTAGATTCTTCCAGCAAGGATATTACCAAACATGTCCTCCTGACTTTGAATCTCCAGAATCCATGAGCTAAAATAAACATCTTTAAATTAAAAGGTACCCATTCTGAAGCATTCTACTCTTAGCAACAGAAGGTAAGATATTCCAAAACAATAAAACAACTGCATTGATAAATTTTAAAAATTGGCTTTTTGAATAATTGACTTTTATAGTAAAGACCACTCACAATGATCCTTACATTAATTTACATAACAAAATACTTATACTCCTAAAATTTTAAAGCATATTCATAAGCATTTTTAAAAATTGGGGGTCATTTCTGAGCAAAGAAAAATGTTAAGTTAAATTCTGTCTTAGAATGCTAAAATATTATAATTGAGAATAATTTTGAAAATCTTTATTATAAATAATTAAAAGGCCTGTCCTAAAATATCTGTTCGTTGTATTGCCACAGCAGATAGAGATGTCATTTCTTTATTTTTAAAAATTAAGACTGTAAAACTTAGACAGAAGGAACTTGGAATAACTAGACTTATCTTCACATTGAAAATAAAAAAAGAATATCCAATCTTTTGTGATACAATTTTTAATTTTCCTGAATGAGAACTAAAAGATTTTAAAACTCAGGCTAAAGCTGAGATGACAATCTGTTACTACTATATTTATTACTATTACTATTTTTTTTTTTTGCCAGTCCTGGGGCTGGAACTCAGGGTCTGAGCACTGTCCCTGGCTTCCTTTTGTTCAAGGCTAGCACTCTACCCCTAGAGCCACAATGCCACTTGCGGCTTTTTCTGTTTATGTGGTGCTGAGGAAGTGAACCCAGAGCCTCATGCGTACTAGGCAAGCACTCTACTATGAGGCCACATTCCTAGCCCCCACTATTACTATTCTTCTTATAAAGCTGTTGTTGTGGTTGCTCTCAAAACCTCTTTGGGAAAAATAAAGTTCAAAGCCAGCCTGAGCTAGAGTCTACTAGCAAGCTTCTGTCTCAAAATTCTAACATACCATTAGCATATAAAAGACCAAACCATAGTTCCAACATGTGACAAAAACTCTGAATATGACAGACTGAGAATTGTGGTTCTATAACTCTCTGATCAACCTCGTCACAATCTTGCAAATAAGCCAACCCCAATAACTTCTCATTTCATGTAGATTATTTCTACTACTATTTACTGACATGGTTTGAACAGAATGTGCTCTCTCCAAAGCTTGTGCTGAAATCTGACTCCCAGTGTAACAGTGGTGTTGAGAAGTAGTGGGCACTTTAAGAGGTGATTAGGACTTTCAGAGGGATTGAAGAAGTTCTCCTGTGGCTAGTGACAGAAAAGATTCTGTAAAATGAGGCCACCCTTACCTTGTCTCATCCACATGTGCCTGGAGTCCTTGAACTTTCCAGCCATGTTATGACACAGCACAGACAGGCCAACCGAACCTGGATCTCTCTCCTTCAAAGCTGAAAGCAAACACCTCCTTTCCTTCATCAATTTCCCACCTCTCAGATACTCATGGCAACAAACAGGAAAACTTAGCATATTGAACACAACTGAGAAATTTTTAAAAATCATTTATTACCAATGACCCCAAATCTTATCAAAACGTTTCTATTAACATATATTACACAATTTAGCAAAACATACTTTCCACCTCTTAAAAATGAATAAGAAGGCTGGGTGCTGTTAGCTCACACCTTTAATCCTAGCTACTCTGGAGGCTGAGATTTGAGGATGGTGGTTCAAAGCCAGCCCAAACAGGAAAGTCCATGAGACCTTATCTCCAATTAACCACCAGCACATTGGAAGTAGTGATGTGGTTCAAGTGGTTGAGCGCTAGACTTGAGCTGAAGAGCTCAGGGACAGAACCCAGGCCCAGAGTTCAAGCTGCATGATAGACCAAACAAACAAACAAACAAAAAAGAATAAGAAGAGTGAATGGCTGCCTTCCTCCGGGAAGCCAAGGGTGCAGTTACGAAAGCAGTTTTTCTTGCAGCAAACAAAGCAGGAGCTTCAGTTAGAATCAGCAAAGGCATATGACTTTACCTGCACAAAAGTAACTGAGAAACTCAGAAATGTGACTTACCTCACTGCCTGGCCATAAATGGAGGAGGAGAGTTGGTGGTTTGTACTGGGTCTGCCCTGAGAAAATTGTATGCCTGGGATGTACAACATGTCAATACCATCTGCGCAAGCCCAATGCAACTAACCACCAGCATGAACCTTGTAACCTCTTCAGTTGTGCCTTGCAGTCACGTTGGATGGGAGGCACAGGAGCCAAGTGTGGAATTGATGGAATCCTGATGCTCTGGCTACTTGATTCTGCCTCAATATTGTTGTGCCATAGTGGTATTTCTCACGAAAGATGGTCCATTCCTGATGGTGAGTAGTACTTTGGGTAACATATTGGTATGCACAATGCCGGAGTTAAAGAACCTCTGTGAGTTCAGTGCATTCCAACACCATGCCAATTTGCTACTTGGCTCTCCTAATTCAAAAAAGTGGATCTTTTCATGCCTGTGTCACCCATGGGCCAGACCAAAGGCCTTTTCCTTATAGGGCTTAGTGGCATCATCCCTTTTTGTCTCTGTGCCCTGTTTGCATCAAGCTATCATGCTGGCTGGAACCCCAGGAGAGAAAACAGAATAGCTGTGAGGTGCCCATAGAGGCAAAGGTTCCTGGAGAAGCACTGGATTTGTGACACTGGATGAGACAATGGAGATGCAGAACTGGGGGACAGAGCAGATGTCAGGTTGAAATTTTCCTATTGCCACCTTACATGGACTTCCCCTGATTAAAGGATGCTAATGAAAAAGTTGTGATCATCTTTGTGAGTAGAGAAGAAATACCTGCCTTTCTTCAACATCTGCAGCACCCCACTGCTACAATTTAATGATCATTCCAGGAGCATCAATTGCATATGGGTGGACTTTCTCCATGTCCTCAGCACATGTGGGTATAGTGCTCTTCATCTGTACAGGTGGGAGGAGGCAAGCCATTTACCAGACCTCCATAGCTGCTGTATCCTAGGACTCCAGGAAAACCATCCTCCAACATCTTGCTGTCATCACTGTATATGTGATCATGTGAGCATAGCATGCCTGTTGTCAAACAGAAAAGGAAGTTCTGCCTTGGTCTTGCTGTATGTATTACAGAAGTAAGGTGGAAGCAATTGTAATTAATTACCTTTGCATCCTATTCAATGTGTTAAAGAAATTTTGTTTGCAAGTCAAAAACAAAAGGAAATAGAACTGTGTCTCAAGTGGTAGAGAAGCTCAGGAACAGAGCCCAGACCCTGAATTCAAGCTCCAGGAACCACACCAAAAAAGTTATTAAGCCGGGCATTGGTGGCTCACGTCTGTAATCCTCGCTATTCAGGAAGATGCAATCTGAAGATTGCAGTTCAAAACCACCTGGGGCAGGAAAGCCCCTGTGAAATTCTTATCCCCAATTAGCTACCAAAAAACTGGAAGTAGAGCTATGGCTCAAGGTGGTAGAACACTATACTTGAGCAAAAATGCTCAGGGAGAGTACTCAGGCCCTGAGTTCAAGTCCCACGACCACACACACACACACACACACACACACACACACACGAGTGAGTGGTATGAGGAGCAGCTCAGGGCATGATGATGCACAGATGAAATCTTAGGTCCTCAGGAGAAGTTTGAGGCTAGCTTAAACAACTGACTGATAGCCTATTTTAAAAACAAATACAAACAAATAGGCTAGAAGTGTGGCTCAATGGCTATTTGCATAGAATGTATAAGGACTTAGGTTGAGTTCTCAGTACTCTCAATAAGAAAGAGAAAGCCAAAGAGACAGAGAAAGAGAGATTGGTATATTTTTTTTACATATTTATTGTTTGGTTTAATGAAAAGCAACTGAATAATTGAATTTTCATATCTGCTTCTTTTTTTTTTTTTTTTTTTTTTTTTGGCCAGTCCTGGGGCTTGGACTCAGGGCCTGAGCACTGTCCCTGGCTTCTTTTTGCTCAAGGCTAGCACTCTGCCACTTGAGTCACAGCGCCACTTCTGGCCATTTTCTGTATATGTGGTACTGGGGAATTGAACCCAGGGCTTCAAGTATACGAGGCAAGCGCTCTTGCCACTAGGCCATATCCCCAGCCCTCATATCTGCTTCTGTATACAATTTATTTTAGTATGTGTTTTGAAATGTGGGGGAAAATATGTAGATATAATTAAGACAAAAAGTGTTTTAGTAGTCTGCAGGAAATTGTGAATATTCTTTTTAAACAATACAATAAGACTCAACAAGTTACAGTTTCTTAAATGTTAGTGATAAGAGCTATTTGAAACTACATAAATGGATTAGAATTCATCAGCTGTCGTGTGATATTTTACATATTCATTCTGTTGAATGTACTACTTTGAACATATGCACACTTTAACAATCATTTAGAGATACTGGTTAACTAAATTATGTTGATTTTACAAGATATAAGATTTATAAAACATATTACATTACATAATGTTTTTTTTTAATGTTAAATAATGATTAATGATGCATGGAAACATTTGGACAGAACATTAGTGACAAAGGATCTGGGCTTGCTCTAAAACAATGCTAGGAGCTCCTGGAGGGGCCTCATTTTTAGGTGCTTTCAGCAGAAGTCAGGGGGGTGGGAAGCAGCCATGGCACGCAGACAATGAGGTGACACTGAAGGTGGTGTGTATGAGGCCTACCTGAGACATAAGGGGAACTCTCTGGGAGCCCCAGACTCTGGGAGCCCCAGACTGACAGAATATGCAGGTACTGGGAAGATGGTGAGACGGTGGGATTTGAGATGAGGAAACTAGTAAGAGATTCAACGTTATAATTTGGAAGAAGCTGCAGTTTGGATGTGGTTAATCCAAGCCATCCATGTTGTAGGAGGTATCACTGTTTGCTCAAGAGACTGGATTCGTTCTCCTAGGAATAGATTCTCAAGAGAATCAGGGTGCAGGGTGATGAAGCAAGCAGCTCCTTCATAGCCTCTCTCTCCTCCACATGTACCTGTTTTACTGTTTTTCTACCTTATATGGAAGAGCACACAGCCCTCACAAGAAACTAATGAGGACTGCCCACTAATTTGGCCTTAGAGCTTCCAGAACGATAATCCCAATCTCAGATATTTTGTCTAGGCAACTGAGTACAGACTAAGTGAGAAGCAAAAAACAAGAACCAGGAATTCCAACCAAGGGTACTGATGCCTCCCTCAAAAGAGCAGATGGCAGTAGACCTTCTTGCAAACACCAGTCAGGAAAAAGACCAGAGAAGCCCTCTGCCCCAGAGATCAGGCTTACTGCCAAGAAAACCCATAATTTATTCCATATTTCCATCTGCTATATTGGAAAGGAGCAGGAGAAAGGAGCTGAACTCTCAAAAACTGAGCATTTAGCTATAGAATCTAGTTTACCCAAAGGAAACTATTCAAACCAGCAGTGACAGAGGTTTATACTGTGCAAAGACTGAATGGTGAAATGGGCAAGTATTTTCAATACTAAAATGTTGTTTTTTATTAAACAAAGTCTCTCTACTAGCCATTAGGCTAGGAAGGAAACAGATGGTAGGGCCCCACTTCTCCCTGAGGTACTGGGGGAAGAGGGACTTAAACATTGTTAGAGCACTGTTAAATACTGTTAAATCACTGTTGATGTTAATGATGAGCCTTTATTATGAGCACTCTTTCAGAAGGATCTTTTTACTGTAAATGCACTGAGATCTTAGGGGTGAGAAAGGTTTTACTCCTTAGTAGATGGCTGTGTGACCCTCTGGAGCTCCAGCTGTCTTAAAGAAAGAAATGCCAGACAAACAGCTAGACTGCCCTCTTGTAGGTACCAGTCATTGTGGACCCAAAGCACAACTCTGGCTCCAGAAGCCACTGACTTAGCAAGCAGATGGCACCAGACTTTTGCTATCACAAGACTGTGAGAATTCCAGAAGACCTTATGGCCATTTCCACACATGCCAGAGGGGGAACACGTCCTTAGCCCGGTAGGCCAGCCAAAGACCCACTACTGGTGCAAACACAGTCCTCACATGCATATGGGACGAGCATGACCCAAGCAGACAGCTGTGCCCTCTCCCCATTCTGAATGTACAAGCAGGCAACTTAGCTTATTTGGTCAGCAGCTGGAAGACGCTCTCTTGTGCCCTGAGAGTTGCAATATTGGGTCCAGATAAAACACTTCTCTGAATGTCTCCTTTGTCTATTATTTTTTAAATTTCATCATTAGTACACTAGCTGACCTGGTAACATGAAGTGAAGAGAAGAAGTTATAATGGAGGTAAGAGCCGTGGCAAGATATCTAGAGAGCTCCCAGCAAGATACAAGAGTAGAGATGACAAGCACAGGATCCATCCTCAGAAGAGTGTCAGGAATGTCATAGATGAGGGCATTAGCAGGAACATAGGGGCTTGTCAAGGCTGGTGGCAGTGGCAGCAGGACAGTAGGATGGCTGGAGCATACTCCCTTCCCCCAGTGAATCCCCAGAGGATTAGAACTCTAGCACTTGCCTCTGCCATGATCTGGCAAACCACAGAACACAGAAACTATAAACTATCCAGGGTCCTAACAACTGACTTACTCAGACTGCCAAGGTAGAGGGCACCAAATGCTCCTGTCCACAGCTTTCCAATGTCACTGCCTGCTAGGACCTCAAAGCCCACCAACGGCTTGAGATAACTGCCTTCCCATGTTTCTATCTGGTTAGAGAAGCATGACCCCAGGCAACTGGGTTTTTAAGACCTTGTAAGGAGATGTAGGATCTGCTGCAGAAAATAATCACTGTCTGAATAAAATTTTAAGACAAAAACCAAAAGTGTTTCTATAGTTAACTCTGAATGGTAGAATGATGGATGTTTTCTATTATCTTTGCAAATGTATCTGAATATTATTAATCTGTTAAAATCAACAATCATTATTTCAATCAGAAAATATATGATAATGTTATATTACCTGAAAAATAATGTTCACATTTTTCAGCCTGCTCAGAAAAATTCCTCTTCTTTTTTCCTTCCTTTTCTTTCCTTTCTGGTTTTGTTTTGTTTTTGCTGTTACCAGTAGGTTTTTTCCCCCCACATTCTTAGCTGACACTCTACCACTTAAGCTGTTCCTTCAGCCTGGCTTTTAGCTGATTAATCAGAGTCTCTAACTTTTCTGTCTGGGCTGATTTGGGGCCTCAGTCTTCCAGATCTAAGCCTTCTAAACCAGTAGAACTTACAGGCATAAGCTTCCACCAATAAAAGAAGAAAATGGCCCTGCTTCTGACCCTCTTTCTCATCTTCATTTTCTTCTCCCAGCACTTGAACTGCACCACCACGTGAATTGCTATGCCACACAGGACAAGCTTCCTCAGGGTTTTGAGTGCTTTAACAATTTATTCACTCTTAATCTTAAATGTGGCAACACTGCCTATAGCAAAAGGAAGGTCAAAGCTTCTATGAAAATTTGTTCTCCCCTTAAGATAACATCCCATGGAAAAGGAGATCATTGGTCACTTTCAAGTTCCACTTATTTTGTTGATATTGGGAACAAGAAAACTAAGGCACACTAAAACTTTTGATCGGCTTTTAAAAACTGCATGTTCTACCCAGAAGCCTTTGCTACATGTAACTAACAAGTCCTTAAAGTAAAAATAGTGAAAAAGAAAGTGAGTGCTTAATCTTGTTTGTGTGATTTGGTAGTGTGTGTGTGTGTATGTGTGTGTGTGTGTTATGTGTGCCTGTATGGGGACTTAAACTCAGGACAAAAGCTTTCTCTTGGCTTTTTCATTCAAGGCTACTGCTCTATCACTTGAGCCACAGCTCCACTTCTGGCTTTTTGCTGGTTAATTAGAGATAAGAATCTCACAGACTTTTTTGCCTGAGCTGTCTTTAAACATTATTCTCAGACTTCTGCCTTCTGAGGAGCTAAGATAACAGGCATGAGACACTGGCACTCAACTAATTTTAATGAGATTAAATTTAAAAATGCTACCCAATTCAATTATTGACTATTTTTTTTTTTTTTTTTTTTTTTTTTGGCCAGTCCTGGGCCTTGGACTCAGGGCCTGAGCACTGTCCCTGGCTTCCCCTTTGCTCAAGGCTAGCACTCTGCCACTTGAGCCACAGCGCCACTTCTGGCCGTTCTCTGTATATGTGGTGCTGGGGAATCAAACGCAGGGCCTCATGTATACGAGGCAAGCACCCTTGCTACTAGGCCATATCCCCAGCCCAATTATTGACTATTTTTAAAGTATATTCTGAATCTACTTTTTCCAACTACAAATTTTTGATGCTAGAAAACAAACCAAGCATTTCTAATAAAAGCCTAGTCTACAAATGTACAACTCTTGTAACATAAAATACAAGTTTAAAATAATAAGAAAAAATTATTTGTTTTGCTACAATTTTACACTGATTGCATATTGAAATAATATTTTAGACATATTGTATTAAATAAAATACTGTATTAAAATTAATTTTCCCATATGTTTTTACTTTTTAAATATATCAACTAAGAAATTTTAATTACATATGTGGTTCACATTATATTTTTCTCTTGAAGAGTGCTGTCTTCAAACTTATTATGGCAGAATTGGACCTAAAACTTAAGATCTAAATTAGATGTAAGAGTTACTTTGCTATATCAAAGACTTTCTACTCTTAAAGATCTACTTAAAATATTTCCATGTCTTTACTGGAAATAATATTATTATTTTTCTCCAAAACATGCTCTTGTAAATACTATAATTTCCATGCTATGAAATTAAAAAAGAATTTAGCAGTACTTAAAACAATTAAACACTCATAAAGAGTCCATACTTACGAGAAGTATAATTATGTTATTACAATGTTGTTGTAATCACATCTCTTTAAACCTAAAAATTCTGTCCTTCTAAGGTGAATGCAGATGCTGGGTAATTTTATATTGCAGCTAATAGTACCTTTATTTTCTATTTGCCATTCTGACCTGACCACCCTTGTCTCTCGTTGCCAATGATTGGTCAATTTAAATTTCCCAGAGGCCCATTTTCTTAACTTAACAAAGCCATGGCAAGCATTCTGTCTCTATTCACAGCAATGGTTTTTGCCTTTTCAATGAATAAGTCAAACTGAGAATCTTTTCCAGAGCTTTCAGAACTTTTTCCATTGAGATGCAAACACTTCTCTGGCGCCTCTGAAAATTGTGAGAAATTGTTGAGTTTGGGCGATGTTTCCAGGAAACCTGGCACCCTTGTGCTGCTCATGGCTAATTTGAGTCCTCCCCTTTCCAAAGACATTCAAGAGAGGTCAGCAGTTGACTGTCTCCTGCAGAGCATACTTGAACATTTAGCAAAAGAGTAACTTTTTCATCCCAAATTTGGAATTGTGACCAGTAATCTTCAGAACCCTACCTTTGTTGCATCTTCTCCCCATGTTCTTTAGCTTCCTCTCGTGCGCACTTCTTCTTAGCCCTGTGAATGGATTGATTACCCCAGTCATGAAGACCACTGACACCATGACAAGCTCCAGGAGAGAAGGAAGACCAGTCATATTCCAGGATAATGGTGGCAGCCATCTTCTCGAATTCTCTAACGTGGCCAACCTGACTAGTCTAAAATTTGCCTATCCACTTTTTTGTTGTTGTTTTGTCATACAACCAACACATACTGTTCCAAAGCATCAGTATAAAATAAAGCTACTTATATTTCCAGCCTTTATTTTCTCAGTAATAAGGTTATGTGAATGAGCAGAGGGAAAAAGAAATTTCCAAGTGCTGAAACAACTCACCACCAGATTCTGACCTCATATAAAACCAGCTCAGATCTTTCTTCCTTTCATATTGTCTGGCATAGATGGTATGGGATACCGTCATGCAATAGTCATGGTCAAGATCATCCAGAAACAAGAATTATGTTTGCTTTTTCTTCTGTTACCTATAGATTAAACTAGGGACATATATTAATGGCTGTGGCTTATGGAAGGAGATGGGCGAAGCATCAACCAGCTTCTAGCATGTCGAAGGAATGTGACAAGTTCATGCCCAGTTAGAAGGTATGATATCAACTGAGGTAGACCTAAAAGGTACCAATAGATGTTGAAGAAAAACAAGAAAATGAAGAAAGAATAAGTTGCCCTCTATTAGATGTTGTGCAACATTGAAATCAGGTTAAGTAGCCTCATTCTCTACTCTCCTTTACCAGAAGAGATTTACACATTATAGGTATGAAATTCAAATTAAACACAATATAATATTTAATAGTAAATTCTTCTGGAATGCTAGCTCATCTTGTGAAAAGTGAGGGAATCTGACTAAACAATATTCAAATTCCAATAAGTCTATAAATCTGGGTCATATTTAGGATGTGCTGTTTTAAACAATGCTTTGCAAGCCTGTGGCTCTAGACAAAGTCAGAATGTCTGTATGCATCTTTGATAATAAAGTTTACATGTAAAGTGATTTTCCTGGAAAGACATGTTTAAAAATCAAATGAGGGGCTGGGGATATAGCCTAGTGGCAAGAGTGCCTGCCTCGGATACACGAGGCCCTAGGTTCGATTCCCCAGCACCACATATACAGAAAACGGCCAGAAGCGGCGCTGTGGCTCAAGTGGCAGAGTGCTAGCCTTGAGCAAAAAGAAGCCAGGGAGAGTGCTCAGGCCCTGAGTCCAAGGCCCAGGACTGGCCAAAAAAAAAAAAAAAAAAAAAAATCAAATGAAAGCAAGATTAAAACATTTTTTTAAAAAACTTGTAATCATGCATTTATAACTGTGAATTACACCTAAATATTGGCAGGGCAAAGGCAGGGCACCAAATTCACAGTATATATGCTCAAGAAAGCATTCTCAAGGTTTGTATGTATATTTAAATGTATCCTGATGTGCTCTTTTTAAAAATATTTTATCTTTATTGAAAAGGTGATAAGCAGAGAGATTACAGTTACGTAAGGTAATGATTACATTTGTTTTTAAACAATGTTACCTCATCCTCCATTTTCTCCTGCTTACCCTTCCTTACTCCCCTCTCTACCCCAAATTGTAAGGTTGATATCCAACCTATTGGTAGGAGAGTATCATTGTTGTATTAGTTTGTCCTTTGAACTGCTGTTTCTGTGATTCCCTTTCCCTTCCTCTGGTTGAATAATCTTCTATATAAGACACAAGGTACAGAAAATTAAGAGATTTGAAAGAAAAACATAGAAACATTAAATAAAAATACTACATACTCTACATAAGAACCTCTTATTTCCTTATCTTGGAGTTATTGTTGGTACACTTCATTATATGTTGTCCTATGTAGTAAACAGTTAAGATCCCATTAAGAATATCATATACCTAGTCTAGTCCTTACAAATGAGGGAAACCATGCAACTTACTTTTCTTTGGGTTTTCTTACTTCACTTAATATAATTTTTCCAGGTCTTTCCATTTCCCTATGAATGGGGCAATGCCATTCTTTGTGATGGAGACAAAGAACTCGTGTGTGTGTGCGTGCGCGCACACGCACGCACGCACACTACATCTTGATACATTCATCTACTGAGGGGCATCTGGGTTGGTTCCATATCTTCACTATGGTAAATAATGCTGCAGTGAACATGGCTGTGATAGTAGCTTTAGTATGGCCTTGTTTGTAGACATTTGGGTAAATGCTGAGAAGTGGGATTGCTAGATCATAGGGGAGCTGTATGTTTAGTCTTTTGAAAATCCTCCATACTGCTTTCCAGAGTGGTTGTACAAGTTTTTATTCCCACCAACAGTGTAGTAGCATTACCCTTTGGGCACATCCCCTCCAGCACAGCGTCTGTTACTATTACATTTCTTGATAATGGCCATTCTAACTGGTGTAAGGTGGAATTTCAATGATTTATTGATTTGCATTTCTTTCACAGCCAGTTATGTTGAGCATTTCTTCATGTATCTCTTGGCTACTCATATTTCCTCTTCAGAGAACTCTCTTTAAATTTTTAGCCCACTTGTTAATGGGGTGGATGTTTCCTTGGAGGTTTGTTTCTGGAGAATTTAATTTCTTGAGCTATATGTATAGTTTAGATATAAGGCCTTTGTCTATTGTATGGCTAGTGAAGATCTCCTCCCAGTCTGTGGGCTTTCTATGTATCTTGCTAGCTATGTCCTTTGCCGTGCAGACGTGCTGCAGTTTAATGCAATTCCATTTGGCCAGTCTTTCTTTGGTTTGCCATGTTTCTGGGTCTTTGAGAAAGTTTCAACCTGTGCCAAGTGTGCTTTTGAGAAGCAAGAATGTGATCTGAGAAACTGCTAATCAGCCAGCACATCTTCTGGATAATGCAAAAACAAAGAGAAGGCGCTAGGACACAGAGGAACCACACTGGCCAGGCCTTTGCAGTCAGGAGCGGCACTCACAGCTTCTTATTCCTACCAGCGCCTGTCCCACTTTACTGCCTGGCTAGCCAGAAGGGTTTTGCCTAGCCTAAGCACTTGTTACACATGTTTGCAGGATCCCAGGAGTGGATAAAAGTTCAAATATGACATCGTAACCCAACTCTCTTAATATTAACAAACATCCCAGTTACAGAATTATTAGATGGAATGATTTAATCATCCAAAATACTTTAAAATTTTCATTTGTAATGCAAAACTTGTTTGGAAAGCAGAGATTTCATATAAGGGATTTCCCCTTTACACACACACACAAACACACACACACACTTCTCACACTAATCTAATTATATAGGTACAAGGACTAGGGAAATGGTATGAAGGTTGTCAGTTATCACTGTTTGTGTTCAATAATGCAATGATCCAGTAACATGCTGTAATCCTAGCTACTCATGAGGCTGAGATCTGAGGATCAGAATTCGAAGCCAGCCCAGGTAGTTAAGTACATGAGACGCATCTCCAATTAATCAGCAAAAAGTCAAAAGTGGATATATGGTTCCAGTAATGGAGTGTTGGCCCTGAGCTGAGTTCCAGCTGAGGTCAAGCCGCAGTACAAATACACACACACACACACACACACACACACACACACACACACACACACACACACAGAGAGAGGCATATAATGAATTTAGTATTTATTACTAGAAGAGAATGCTTTATTTCTTACAGTAAAAAGCTTTATATTAGTTAGCTTTATTTCTTACAGTAAAAAAGCTTTGTATTAGTTAGAAACTAATATAAAATGGAGAATAAGGTTTAGGTAAACCACCTATATTTGTAGAAAATGAGAATTGCTTAAAAGAAATTTGCTCAGTTCTTACAACCTTCCAACAAACCTGGCAAAGAATTAACTTAATTTCCTCAATACATATCACTTCAATACCGGTACTGGAGAAAGAGCCTCCTCAGTTACCACTCTCTCCCATGTCTCCCATTTCAGAGTTTAGGTATGCTAAAATAGAGCCCAGAATCACGGAGAAGATCATAGGATGCAAAGCACAAGAGGTAGAAAAAGAGGAAGAAGGAGCCAAACCAGGCAGCACAGCTCCAAATCAGCTCTTCTCTTACAGAGTAAACGTTGTGTTGTGTCAGCTTGCAAAGAAATAAAATGAAAAATTGCTTCCAATGGCCTCAGAATGATCCCTGCTTTGAGGCACTGGAAAAAAATTGATTTCAATAATTGAAAGAGAGTTTTGTGGTGCATGAACAATCATCCCTACAGAAGATTCTGCCTGCACAGCCCACTGACTTCTAGGATGTCTGAATTAAGACTGTCCTCTTCCCACAGACAAACCAGGTGGGCTAAAAGTTGTATCTCTTTTTGCATCTGTCTTTAAACATAAGTTTAAAAGCCAATTATTATAAATGCCAATTAAGGCCTTCTGGAAGAGATAGCAGATGGCAGTCCAGATATGACCATGTTATCAAATATTAACTATGTGAAAGATTCACTCAATCCTGGACTGAAATTTGCTTGCTTGCTTTCTTCCTTCCTTCCTTCCCTCCTTCCTTCTTCTATCCCTTCTTCCCTTCCTCCTTCCCTCACTTTTTTCCATCCTTCCTTCCTTTTTTCTTTCTTTTTCTCCTTCCTTTTTTCTTTCTTTTCCTGATAAAGGAAATCTTGTCACAAACGTTCATGATGATTAGCAATGCACAGGTGGATTTTTGCTTGAAATCTATTTTTAAGTTCTAAGTAAGAAAATTATGGTATCTATCTATCTATCTCTTGTTCTTTCTGTCTCTCTCTCTCTCATCTGTAGGAGCCCAACTCAAAACAAAAAAAAAATCATATTAAATGAAGTGAGCCAGACTCAAAGAAATTTTATGATTTCCCTCATTGGTAATAATTAGTACACATCTAGGGTAGTCCTAGCAGAAGATCACAATAGTTCAGTAACTAGTACATATGAATACATAAGATGATGCTAAGCGAAATGAACTCCCAAGTATGGAAATAAGTAGTTTATCACTGCTGTTGTTATTTTCTTCATACTGTGTGAAATTCTGCCTTTTTCTTTTGTCTTCCTTCCCCATGGTTTTACCCCTGCTGTCACTGTAACTGATTTTGGTACCCTGTGTATTGTATATATGTTTACTGGAACTAAGGGAATGGAAGGAAAAGGGACATCATAATGGAGAGACAAAGGGTAAAAGGAGAACCAATGCAAGAGCAATAGTTACAAGAAAATATACTGTAAACCAACTGTCCAACTCAGAGGCAAGGGGAGAGAATAGGGGAAGGGGAAGATGGGAGAAAAATGAGGGAGGAAGTAACAAGTTTGATTTAAAAAGTGTACTCACTGCCTTACATATGAAACTGTAACCCCTCTGTACATTACCTTGACAATAAATTAAATTAATTAATTATAAAATATTAAGCATTAAGCATGAATTCATATACCTAAAGATAAGAAACCATTTAGGAATTAGATAGTCATATGTTTATTACCTTGTTGCCAACAAAGGCATAACTAAAATTCTTCATTACTGCTAAAAAAAAAACAACTAAGGAATTTTTAATCATCTTCAAAGATAACTATATTCTATTGTTTTCATCAGTTTTCTGTCACTATAAAAAAAAAACACTCAGGTTTCAGTCCATGGTTTATGGGTCCCTTGTTTGGGATCTATGGCACGGTCATGTGGCAAGATCTTCATGGTGGGAGCAATTGGTGGAGAATGTTGCTCACCTCATGGTAGCTAGGGAGTAAAAAGAGAGCAGGAAGAAATCTCAATATCCCCTTGATGTATGTAGCCACTATAAAAGGCTGAGGGCCTGAAAAACATCATGGAGAATCTCTGGTGTGAGTCCATATTAAACTGGATTTTTACGTGCACAAGCAAGGGCATTGACAATACATGGACTAGCTCAGGAAGCATCAAGTTTTTATATGCAAGCAGGCTTCCTCCCTCCACTTTAGTTCCATTTCAGCCTCTAGCCTACTGGATACTACCAGCCACATTCAGTGCAGGCCTCCTCCTTCCTCAATTGCTCTCCCATTTCTAGTCATTTTTTGAAACACATCCACAAATGCACTTGTTTGGGAATCTTCTATGTGTCTTTCAATCCAACAAAGATGATTATCAAGATTAACCATAACTTGCCAAGCTCCGGTGGCTCACACCTGTATTCTAACTACTCAGGGGTCTGAGGTCTAAGAATTGCAGTTCAAAGCACCCCAGGCAAGAAATTCCATGAAACTCTTTATCTCCAATTAATCACCAGAAAACTGGAATTGGCACTGTGGCTCAAGTGGCATAGCGCTAGCCTTGAGCTAAGGAGCTCAGAGACAATACCTAGATTCAGAGTTCAACCCCCACAACCAAACAACAACAAAAACAATTAACCATAACATACATAAACCAATGAACATATTCTTCATGATCACTACTTAATACATAGTTGTGTGGGCAGTACTACTTCTATATAATGATAGCAAGGGAGGTTCATTTATATCACACACACTAATTAATGCATTGCACCACGATGTTATAATAGCTACAGGATCACTAGGCAATATGAATTTATCAGTTCTATTTCATGCATTGGAGCACTACTGTATATATAGTTCATTGTTGACCAAAGTGGTACATGCATACCAGCATGTGCATATAAAAAATAATACTAAGAGTTGACTTAGATATGGCAAAACATATGAAGGTAAGAGAAGTTTATGAAGGCAGAAAAGTTTGATGAATGCCATGCAGCATTTTTAAAAGCTACACAATATTTATGCTAGGTCTTCTGCTTCTTGACTGCACATAGTATACAAGTTTAGCCCCTCTAGAGTCAAATTTTTGTCTTCCTTCCTCAGTGAAGTCTTAGGAAGACCAGAGGAATTGGTATATGACATGGCTAAAGAAAAATTCTCCACAACACTGGAAGTGCTTACCCTGTCCAGATTCTAGCTCCCTCAACTTACATTGCTCTTCAATTATTTTTCCCCTCTTCATTTATGTTGAATCATTTCTCTCTATAAGTGAGCATGGTGGGGCTCTGGAAATAAATGCATCTATTTTATTTTAAGCCAAATCAGTCTATATATAAAAAGATATTGAAGACTAGGTGGCTCAAGCAACAGATATTAATTTCTCACAACTCTGGAGGCCAGAAGTTTTGTTTTTTTGTGTATTTTTTTTTTGCCAGTCCTGGGCCTTGGACTCAGGGCCTGAGCACTGTCCCTGGCTTCTTCCCGCTCAAGGCTAGCACTCTGCTACCTGAGCCACAGCGCCCCTTCTGGCCGTTTTCCATATATGTGGTGCTGGGGATTCAAACCAAGAGCTTCATGTGTAGGAGGCAAGCGCTCTTGCCAGTAGGCCATATTCCCAGCCCTGGGGGCCAGAAGTTTTAAGATCAAGGTGCCAACAAGTTGGGGTTTGGTGAAGCCTGTCCTCTTGGCTTGTACACACAGAGTTCTCACATGGATTTCCATCTGTGATACAGCAGAAGGAAGGAAAAATGAGGTAGATGGCAATGGTGATGATGATGATGATGATAATGAGATAGACAGACAGATAGATAGATAGATAGATAGATAGATAGATAGATAGATAGATAGATAGATAGATAGATAGATAGATAGATAGATAGAGCTCTGATGTCTCTGTGTCTATACTGCAGTCTTACTGTACACTTCCCACTATGGCTACAATGATAGTTATATACCACCTCACCCCCACCTGTCTTTTGGTTAAAATAGGATCTCCCAGGGTTTGGGCCTGGGCAGGTTTCAAACCACAATTCTCCCAATTTATCTGTTGAGTAGGTAACGTTTCCCTTTTCTGTAAAGATGGTAGCTTTTTAAAATTGGGATCCCATATTTTTTTTTACTTTGTTTCTTCAAAGGTTCCAAGAAGTCTGTCTCCAAGTAGTCAGATTAAGCATTAAGGCTTCCACATAAAAGCTAGGAAGGTGAAAAACACAATTCAGTTCATAATGTTTACCTAATCTTACTGTTTTCCCCTTTTCTTTATTAGTGCAATCATTAGATTAATACAGCGATGGATGTACACAATTGGTTACACCCAGAAGTTGAATCACCATAATGCTTTTTTTTTTTTTTTTTGGCCAGTCCTGGGGCTTGGACTCAGGGCCTGAGCACTGTCCCTGGCTTCTTTTTGCTCAAGGCTAGCATTCTGCCACTTGAGCCACAGCACCACTTCTGGCCATTTTCTGTATATGTGGTGCTGGGGAATCGAACCCAGGGCCTCATGTATATGAGGCAGGCACTCTTGCCACTAGGCCATATCCCCAGCCCACCATAATGCTTTTTAATAGTACTGAATTCCAGGCCCATTTACACATCCATGGAAATAGAAAACTTGTAGAATGGTTTCCAGGAATCTGTGGCTGAAACTTCTGTGCAGACAGAGACAGGTGATGCAGATTCCAGGTTGGAAATTTCTGACAAAGCATCTTGCCTTCATGTTCAACTCCCATTCCTGGCCTATCCACTTGCTCCCATTTTCTGATTTTTATACTTATTTTCCAACTGCAGCCAGACAATGATTTCATGGTTACAAAATTGCAGAGAATTACTTCCATTCTTATTGACTTTAATGTGTCTGCAACAGTTTTACCCTGGAGTCCCCTAATTTCATGAAATTCTTTGTTTCAGTTTTCTGTGCCTTTGCACCCACATGAATTACATCTTTGCCTCATATGTTTGAGTGTTCCTCATCAAGTCTTATTTCTCTAATCCCCAAGGCACTGTCCAGGGCATTTCCTCTCTTCTTTCTCCCAGGGCATCTAATCTATTCCAGTAACTTCAAGTGCTATTTCTACTAAAAAGAAAATCCTAGGGCTGGGGATATAGCCTAGTGGCAAGAGTGCCTGCCTTGGATACACGAGGCCCTAGGTTCGATTCCCCAGCACCACATATACAGAAAGCGGCCAGAAGCGGCGCTGTGGCTCAAGCGGCAGAGTGCTAGCCTTGAGAGGGAAGAAGCCAGGGACAGTGCTCAGGCCCAGAGTCCAAGGCCCAGGACTGGCCAAAAAAAAAAAAAAAAAAAAAAAAATCCTAAACTCTTTAGACCACTCTGGTGAGTACCTTTTCATTGACTTTTTCCATACATACATACTCAGGAATATCTTTTTTATTCCTCAAATTCAGTATATTCATTTCTTCGCTCAACATTAAAAACAACCACAGATCGTGTACTAGATTTGGGAATGCATGAAAAAATATAATTGCACTCTCCTGTTATAATTTAATGAAGAAAATTAAACATGCAACTGCAATGCGTTATTTTAAAAAAATTAATACTTTGCAAAGGGAAGCTCGGGGCATGAAGGGTTACAGAAAATTCACATTTGAAAGGCAGAGTAAACCTCCTGGAAAGAATTGTGCCTATTCTCAGTCTTATATAGGAAAGGGACTCAGTGAGGAAAAGAGGAACACAAAGAATAGAATATAGTGTGCATTTATCAATCTGGGTGAACAGATATCTGCCTCTCTATCATCACCCAGAATGCCTTGAGAGAACCTTTGGGTACAGGGTTAGAGACAATTTCCAGAAGCCAAAGGATACATACTTTCAATTCTGAAGCATGACCAAGCCAGGAGGTGGGTAGACACATTAAATGGCATACCAGTTAGATCATCTCTCACAAGACTTCAAATTTTGAGCAAAGAACATGGGACAGTATTTACTGGGTTTATACACACAAAAGAAACTAACAAGAAGCACTCAGATAGGTAAGAAATAAATGTCAAGGGTGCTATAGGGGGAAAAATTTCAAGTGTTTCAAGAAATAGGTATGTTATACTTAAAACCTCTGGGTGTTAGGTGATAGATCTGAAAATCTGCACTTCTGCATATGAGATGCACAATGACCCTGGACAGTTGACTTGGTTTCCAGTGTTGAGAGATGGAATAACACCCATAGCTATGTAGTTAGGTTGAAATGAGTATTCAACAAGTTGTCTCATGTAGACTACTCAGCACAATGTGTGCCACAGCTTATGATGGGTCAAGAGGTCAGTAGGATCAGAGACTGTAAAAGTGAAAAGAAGGTAAAGATGGAGTATTTCTCCCACAATCATACAACAGAGAAGGCTCTCGAGCTAGAGAAGGTGTAGGAAGAAAAGGATGGAAACTAGTTTGCAATGGGTAGGAAAGAGTATCCCATGAAAAACAGGCAATAAATAGAAGTGATTGTTTAAGGACAGCTGATCATGATGGGAAACTGGATTCAAAAGTCTCTGGTGGTGTGGGGCACACCCAGCTGGCCCCACCTGTGTGTCCCCGCCCCGGGGTCATGTGGGGTGATTACACAGAACTGAAAAGGCGGTTCTAGCTGGTCCCGCCTCCCAGCCTTGGGACCACGTGTGGCCAAGATGGTGCCTGGAGATGAACCCGGAGGCTGTCCTGTGGGCTGTGACATAGAATTAGGCTGCCTCTTAGGATTGGTACCTCGGCCCTCCACCCTTGATGGACATCTCAGGCCGCCCCTCATAGCCCCTAGGGAGGTGCGCACACCCCTCCCCCCTTGCCGTTTTAAGGCCAAAGCTCCTCCCAAAAAAGCGAGACTGTGCCAGGCTGTCTGATTGTCCTCCAGCAAAAGGGGGGCTGGGTGTGGGCGGTCCGACTCTTCACCTTTTCTTGGCCCCCCTCAGTCAGGGCAGCTTCCCCGCCTCTCCTGCTGGCCAAGAGAGAGCTGGGGGCGAAGGACCCCGACATGGTGGGAGATGTAGTTATCCATGAAAGCCCTCCACACCAAAATAAGCTAAATATAAACATTCTTAAAAGGTAATAGGACAAGGAACTAATCAGTTTGACCAGTAGGTCACAGGTGTGGTTGCATACAGCTAGGAGTCCATGGGAACTTTTCTGAAATTCTAGAAAATCAAAATTACTTTCCTAATCATAGTAAAATATTGATCATTTTCCCCCTGGATGACTCAAGATTAAAACAATAGCAAATAGAATTGCTGGCCACTTGGTATGAATCAAATTTAGAACATCAAACTTTTCCCTCCCATCACATATCATAAGATCAATGTCAACTTCATTTAGGAACATTTTTATAAGTTTGTTAAATCTTGATCCATGAGGCCATATCATTCTAATATTCCTTGTCACAAAATGGGAAGAATGTACAAAGCACATCTGCCACCGACCAAGAGTGATAGTTTTGTTCGTACTATACTAGGAGGTGAATTACTCCTCCTCCCCTGCCTTTGAAGAATACCATTTTAACTTAAAAGAGTAGCTTAAAACCATGGCTATTCAAAGTCAGTGTTTGAAAAACATTTTTCTCAGAAATGAAAAAAAAAAATAAGTGCCTGTCACTACAAGTAAAACAATATTTGTTTCCATTAATAATATTTGGGCTCTCAGGCAAAAATTATAATTTTGAGAAAAATGCATGCCTGCTTCTAATAGTTTGACAGCTCTCAACATTTAACTACTTTTCTAATGTGATTAGTGGCAGCATTTAATTAATATTATACTTCAATATTGTAATAGAATTATACCAACTTTCCAGATCTACACTAGTCAGTAAGTCAATATTTTCCAGATTACTATGTATAATGTCAAAAACTATAACAGAAAAAGAATAGTTCAACATGAAAAATAGATGAATGAATTTTAATGTAGCAAGGTAGGAAAAGTTCACCAATACACTTTCTGATTCCACATTGAGATTAACCTGTAATAAACTTTTATTGATTTTTGGTGTCCTAACCAATAAAAATGCCCACACTCATCTGCATATTTATGTGTGGCATGCCTTTTATGCCATGCTTCAACCAAATAACAATTTCACAGAAGCAGACACAAAATCCAGTTGTCTTCTATTAAGCAAGGATTAAAGAGATTTGCGAACATGTAAACACATGCTTTCTTCCCACTGGTTGCTTTTATTTAGAAAATAGATTCCTTTAACTTTAAAATACATCCTAGTTACCACACTGAGTTCATTATTGTTATTTCAATACTATCACTGAAGATTGCTTTCTGTTTTGTCTCTTAATATGACGAAGTGTCAACACATAGAGTTCATATTAATTTAAAAAAAGTTCATTAGTGTTCAGTAATTTTTTTGACTAAAAAAGTATCTAAAGCCAGGCACCAATGGTTCACACCTGTAATTCCAGCTACTCAGGAAGCTGAGATCTGAGGATTTGATTTGGAAGCCAGCCCTAACAGGAAAGTCCAGGAGACTCTTATCACCAATTAATGAGATTCTTATCTCCAATTAATCACCAGACTACTGGAAGTAGCACTGTGGCTCAAATAGTAGAGCACTATTTGCCGTAGTAGTAGTAGTAGTAGTAGTAGTAGAGCACTAGCCTTGAGCACCAAAGCTCAGGGATTAGTCCCAGGTCCTTAATTCAAGCCCCAGGGCTGAAAAAAGAAGTGCTTGAGTTCAGGAAACTCAAAAACAAATGAGTTCATTATAGTAATATTAGTTACTTTTTCATCTCTGTAACTAAAATCCCTGATATAACAACTTAGAGGAGGAAAAATTTATTTTGGCCCACAGTTTCTCTGAAACAGAGGTCAGTTGGTGATCCCTTGGCCCCATAGATTTGGGCAGTACATCATGGTATTATAGCATGTGTTGGAGGACTTATTCACTTCATCATAGACAGGATGCAGAAAGATGTGCAGAGAGCTCTCAGGACAAAAACCAACCCCTAAAAACACACCTCCATGACCAACTTTCCCTGTCTGGTTTACACCTCCTGATCTTTCTGCAACCTCTCCAAATACTGTCACTAGTATGTGAAGCAGGATGCAGGGTCCTCTAAGCATCCAAAAGCACAAACCTTTGAGGCCATTTCACATTCACAGCATAGTAGGAACAAGAATAAACATGAGGGGCTGGGGATATAGCCTAGTGGTAAGAGCACTTGCCTTGTATATATGAAGCCCTGGGTTCGATTCCCCAGCACCACGTATACAGAAAATGGCCAGAAGTGGCGCTGTGACTCAAGTGGCAGAGTGCTAGCCTTGAGCAAAAAGAAGCCAGGGACAGTGCTCAGGCCCTGAGTCCAAGGCCCAGGAATGGCCAAAAAAAAAAAAAAAAAAAAAAAAAAGAATAAACATGAAGGCATCCACTGAGTACCAAGGGAGAGGTAACTCCTATAGAAAATGAAAGGATGAGGCAAAGGCCAAAGGACATTTTTAGATAGATAGTAGGCATTTTTTAGGAAGATTTAATTTCATTATGATATTGGGGTTAAACATTGTAGGGGAAAGTGAGAGGAAAGTATAGAGGATGGAAGAGCTTTGAGCAAACAATGCAAAAGCTCTGAGGACAAGAAAACCACCAGGCCTGAGCCACAGAAAAGATAAGTACCATAAACCCAGAATGAGATGAATACAGTTGTGTCTCTTATCCATGGGGATTATTTTTCAAGACCCCAATGGATATCAGAAACTATGGATGGTATTGAATCCTATATATACTATTGTTTTCCCATACAGGTATATCTGTGGTAGGCTGTAATTTCTGAATTAGGCATAATAGGAGATGAATAAAAGTAACAATAAAACCTAGCAGTTATAAACAATAAAAAGTTGTATAAATAAAATCTCTCAAATTACCCTTCTGTACCTATTCACTCATTGTGACAGTGTATGAGGATACAATGCTGACATGATCAGATGAACTGAGGCGAATGACTAAGGGCTTGTGGCAAAGCATGGACTGCAACTAATGACCTACCATACCAGAAGATCATCCACTTCATCCTGATGCAGAATGACATGCAAATCATCATGCCCCTCAGAATGGCACACAATTTTAAACATATAATCGCTTGCTTGTGGAATGTTCCACTTAATATTTTCAAGACCAAGGTTGACTAAAAGTAACTGAAAGTACAGAAAATGAAGTCATAGATCAGAAGGATTGCTGTACATCTATCTATATACCAGGGATAAACATGTGCTCGTTGTCCTACATAAACAACCTGGCCACTTTATCAAACTAACACTAACCAAGAAGTGGAGCTATGGCTCAAAGTGGTAAAGGGCTAGTCTTGAGCAAAAGAGCTCAGGGCCAGTAGCCAGGCCCAGAGTTCAAGCCCCATGACTTACCAAAAATAAAAATAAAAAAATTAAAAATAGGAGGTTCAAACCAACACTAACCAGCTGGCTTTACTGTATTTATTAAATTTCTAACTTAACATTCCAACCATGCAGAAATAGAGATAATCTTATCTCAAACAATTATTGAAATACTACCAACATTTTAACAATTTTAGAGGTTTTTTTTTTCCATTTCTTTATTGTCAAAGTGATATACAGAGGGGTTACAGTTTCATAGGTAAGGCAGTGCATACATTTCTTAACCAATTTGTTACCTCCTCCCTCATTTTTCCCCTGCCACCCCTCCCCATTTCCCTCTCCCCCCATGAATTGTACAATTGATTTACACCATATAGTTTTGTAAGTATTGCTGTTGCCTTGGTTCGTCTTTTTATCCTTTGTTTCTCAATTTTGGTATTCCCTTTTCCTTCCCTAGTTCCAATACATGTATATACAATATCCAGGGTACTAAAATCAGTTACAGTGACATCATGAGAAAGAAAGATAAAAGAAAAAGGGCATAATTTCACACAGCATGTTGAAAATAACAACAACAACAACAACAATGATAAACCACTTATTTAGATGCTTAGGATCATCTTATGTGTTCATGTGGACATAGCTATTGAGCTATTGTGATCTTCTGCTAGGACTATCCTAGACATGGTTTCTCTCATAAGGGAGACCATAGAGTCCATGTTTCTTTGGGTCTGGCTCACTTCACTTAGTATGCTTTTTTCCAAGTCCTTCCATTTCTTTATAAATGGGGCAATATCATTCTTTCTGATAGAGGCATAGAATTCTGTTGAGAGCAAATGTGGTTACATATACATAATGCAATTTTAGAGTTTTGCCATAACATTTACACTGAACATTTACACCAAATTATTTCTAGATATGCTACAATGTCCTACAACATGAAATAATATATTTAGTTGACTGTTTATATTCTGATTTTATAAACATATTAAATTTTAGCTCTGATGTCAATGTTGAAATCAAACTCTAGAGGACTAGACAGTTGGAGACCTTGCCACCTTATCTTAGCTGCATAAAACAACAGTTTTTCCAGGGAAATAATTAAGTGGATTTCTTTTTCTCTTTTAAAAGGTCTACTATGACCTATTGATGCAGTTTATTACACAGTAAAGAACAGATTCAACAACAAAAACAAATTTAAAGTTTAGCTTCTTTGGCTGAAGTGAGCAGCTTTGATGGTTAAGGCTAAGTGTTCAAAACTCAAACTCTAGAATTGGCTCCTTCCTCTACGCTATAATTCTGACAGGTAAATGAACATTAGAATTTTAATCTTGCCAACTCTAAAAGCACTTGTTCTTCACTGAAGTAAAAGGTGCTACAGATTGCAAAATGATTTAAAGCATTTAAGAAGTTTTAATCTCAGTGTTGGAGTACATTTGGGTCTAATGATCTCAGCTGAGTCTGACATGTGTAGACATTTATTGAGTTAAGACACCAGTAATCTCAGTCTGTCTCTCTTATGTCTCATGAACCAGAAGCCACTTTCTCTACTCCAAATGTTGTTTGGCATGAGATGCATAATGTGAGTTTTCATACTTTGTGAGATCTCTATCCTATTAAAAGTTATAGTACTAATAATACCATAACATTTGGGCTCTTTCATTTATTCTTTGCAATAATTCCTTATTTGAGAAATAATTCCTCTATACTTATATAAAATTGCATATATCAAAATAAACTCCAAAATATGGAAATAATAGCTCTCTTTAATTTTTTTGATGATTCTGTCTTCATTTCTTTGATGTATGGTATGTTCAGGTATATATCTTTGGGAGGGTGGGAGTAGGATACAGAACTCGAGGGCAAAAGGGTGAAAAGTGCTGCAGCAGTGGAGCTCACTGGACATTGATGAAAGTAAACTATATAACTCATGCTTGAAGACAGTAGGGAGGGCCTGGGAGCAATGAAAAAGAAAAAAAATAGATTTAATGGCTAGGAGAATAGTTCAGTGGTCTAGCATATGCTTAGCATGTGTCAGATCCTGGATTCAATTCCCAACACCAAACAAAATATTATAATTTTAAATTCTATTGTTAGCAGTGAAAAAAAAGTCGAAGCTGATTTGCTCTTTAAAGTATATAGAGTGGCATATGTGTGCCTTTTGTTGGCTATAAAAACTAGCTCAACCAAAATATGAAATATAAACTCAGTACATCAATTAAACTGATCTTGTTTCATATTCTATTATATTACTTATACACTAGTTATTAAGTTAATAGTTCATTATGTGCCAGTTCATTATGGATTCACTAAATTGCTCATGAAGAAGTCACCCCCATTTGAAATGAAAATGGGATTTTTTTAAAGCAATAATCTCATCGAGTAGGGTTCTGCTTGTTATGGTAAAAAGTGTTATATCACTGTTGTAATTATTTTTAATATACCATGTGAAACTGTACCCTCTTTTTCTTTTTTTTTCTCTCATATTCCCTTCCCATGTTTTTACTCCTGCTATCACTATATCTGATCTTAGTACCCTGGATACTGTATATACTGGTATTGGAACTAGGGAAGGGAAAGAGAATACCAAAATAGAGCAACGAAGGAAAAAAAAAACCATTCCAAAAGCAATACTTACAAAACCATTTGGTGTAAACCAACTGTACAATTCATTGGGAGGGGAGGGGAAGTGGGTGGGGGGAAGGCAGGTGAAAAACGAGGGAGGAGGTAACAAGTTGAACAAGAAATGTACTCACTGTCGTACATATAAAACTGTAACCCCTTTGACAAGTAAAAATAAAAAAGTTTCTACCAACTAATCCTGAAATTACTCAGTTTTTCCAAAAGGTATTGTTCTAATTTCCAAAGAAGATAAAAATACAAACTTAACTCCATCCATCTGTCTCTCAGGTAAATGGAAATTGTTCACAAAGATCCTCTTCTACTCTGAAAGAATAAAAGTGCTTATAAAGCAACAACAACTGGATCTACACAGAAAATGTATCAATAAAATAGTATGAAGAATACAGGTTGATTAACCTCTGACAATTTAGATAACTTAAATTCTCCATTAATTCAAATATCAACCAGGAAAGTAATGCATTTTTGTTAACACTTTTCATATCCATAACATATTGAAAAGTATATGAAGACATGCTATGTACTCCCCATTCATTAACTTACTCATTCAGACAATCCACACATAGGAACACCTTCAATTCAGAAATATCTAACATATACTCTATGCCCTAAGGAATGTATTTCTTAAGGTAAAGGTTGGGAAATGAGCAAACTGTTAATTGTGGAGCATTGTGATTAAAACTAATTCAACCTTATTTTGAAACCCAATTCGAAATTTTAGTATGTTGTCAGACACTGAGGAGAAAAGCCTTTCATTCTTACACTTTTTTTATTCAGGTAGACCCACATTGTTCTAGGAAAATGAAGGGAATTCAAAATTTTACTTGCTCAGATGTTGGGGAGGAATGAAGCTATTTCAGAGGAGTGCTATGGGAGTAAAGAGTAGGATCGTTTAAATAAGTCTAACAGCATGAGGAAGATTTTGCAGAGAAAGTGAAATAAATTGAATATTAAAAGGATTAAACGTGAGAATCTAGACTAGAAAAGGAAGTGTGTTTCTCGAACCTCAGGAATTCTGTTGGAAAAGTTTTCATAAACTGAATTATGTCTTCTTCCCCCAAAACTTGTATGCTAAGAAGAGAGCATTAGGCAATCAAGAAAACAATGAACTCTGGCAAGGATGCAGTGGGAAAAGGAACCCTCATACAATGTTGGTAGAATGTAAATTAGTGCACCCACTATGGAAGTCTGCATGGATGCTCATCACACAACTACTTTATTACCTCACAAGACCACTTGTGAGCATATAGCCAAAGGAGTTTAAATCAGCATACAAAAAAGATACCTGTATACCTTCATTTATTGCAGTTCTGTTGTTAAAACCAAGGTATAGCATCAGCCAAGGTGCTTGACCAAATGAATGAATAAAGGACATCATAAAAGAATGGAAAGAAAATCATGGTGTGGGGTCCATGTAGCAAAGAAACTTCTCTTTTTGTGGACAGGAAGCAGAAAGGGCACATACAACCTTCAAAGACACATCTCTACTGACCAACTTCCTCTAGCTAGGACCCACCTCCTTAAGTTTCCACAGACTCTTGAAAGAGTGCCAACAGCTATGCCAGCCCACAGGAGACGGTTCATATGCAAAGCAAAACAACAACCAGTAGTATTACTGTCACTTTTTCCTTACCATCATGTCTATAAAAATTTTAATAGAATATATATGCATCACACAACTTCAATCTATACCTAAAAAAGAGAGTAAACTGGACAAAAACATCAGTGAGTAAATAAATACATTGCCTAATTAAACTGGAGAGTGCCACATAGATTACAGGCTTCTCCAGAAAAATAGAACATATATATATATATATATATATATATATATATATAGCAAAGAAGATGTATTAGATTGGCTAACAATATCAGAGGTGACAATGCTATCCATAGGCTATAGACTTAAAGAAACTAAAAGCTGCTCAGCCCAAGAAGCTAGAAGCCTCAAAACAAGGTCAATAATCCAGCTACACTTGGAGGCTGACAACTGGAAAGCTTCCTGGAGAATCATTAGTGTAAACTCACTTTCATAGGCTGAAGAATCTAAAGTTTGCTGTCCAGGAACAGCAGATATAGCAACCCCCCCTCCCCCAAAAAAAAGTGTTGTTCAACAAAAGTCTAATGTATATATGCCTGAGTTTCTCCCATCCTCTGCTTTTTTTTTTGTCCCATCTAGGACCCTGCCCTTTGGGGTGGCACCATTTAAATTCAAGGCAGATGTTAACTACTCAGTTCCCTGATGTCTTCAACACCATTCACACAGTAACATTGAGAAGTGTGCTTCCCTAGTTTTCTAAGTGCCTCTCCATCCAGTAAAGTTAACAACCAGCATTAACCATTACCCAATCTATTGGAGGTGTTTTAGGTAACTAAAGGCAAGCAAATTTGAAATGGGAAGCTTACACAGGGGAGATAATTACTAAGGAGTGTTTAGAGAAGACTCAGAGACTCTTGTATCAAAGAAGGAAAGGAGAAGTATCACCTTAAATAAATGGGTCACCAAGGTGGGAGCTGAGGAGGTGTGGGAGCAGTATGGTCCCTTAAGCAAGAATACCTGCCAAAGTGAAACAAGTGATAAGGACATTTGGGTAAGAGGAAACCACTACTGAGGAGACTTGACACTTCCAAAGCCTTGTGAATTTCTTCAGAAGTGCCCTTCTGGTTGTATGAATGTGGAAAAAACAGAAAGTGAAAGTGCACAATCATTAGAAAGAAAAGAAAGATTTTTGTCTGATTTTTAGAAAGGCCATCCAAGGGCAAGCCTGCATAACTTGACAGCAGCAGATCAGTCTAGGTTGAAGGAATCAGACTGTAGCCACTTCTGCTCTTTAGGACATTCTCTCTCTAACATTTATTCTAAAATCTTCTTTTTTAACCACCAAGCATTTTGGTCTACTATACTTGCCTTTCCCCCTTTGGGCACAGAATTTTAAATACCTGTTTTATTCTTGAGCCTGGTTAAGATCTCTGTGGCTTTGTTTAAAAATAAAAATAAATAAATAAATAAATAACATGGAGCTGGGAATGTAGCTTAGTGGTAGAGTGTTTGCCTAGCGCACATGAAGCCCTAAGTTGGATTCCTCAGTACCACATAAACAGAAAAGGCTGGAAATGGCGCTGTGGCTCAAATGGCAGAGTGCTAGCCTTGAGCAAAACCAGCTAAGGGATAGTTCCCAGGCCCTATCAAGCTCCAGGACCGGCAAAAAATGAAATAAAATTAAAAACATGAAAGCCTCCTGTTGTAATCATTGTAGATGATCTTGAGCATTGAAAATATTAGTCCAGTTCTTAATCTTTTCAAATTTACTTTAAATTTGGAACCACTGCTACTGCAGGCTACATTTAGATCATTGCCTATTTCAAATATTTTGGCACAGCCCATTAGATCCCAACATAGTTTTCTTCCTAGAAAAAAAAAACCAATATAGATGTTTTCCCCCTGTGGCTCTTGAAGCTGCCTTTAAAATGCCCAACCAAACTCTAAACTGTCATACTAGCTGGGTAAGAGATAAGGGGTAAGAAAAGTATCCAGTCATCCAACTACATTTCTGCTTTTTTTTGGTACAAGATTCAGATGAAATACAGTCACTCAATAAAGTCCTTCTGTTTCTCTTGCCCTCCCTCCCTGTCTCTCTCTCCCTATTCGCCTGGAAAGGGGAATCCTAAACCCTTTGGAACCCTGCCAATACCACCAAAGAATCTCTTGACTATTTTCCCAGGGAATTCCTGCCTTAAATGTCAGCAGAGCACAACTCTCCAGCCAAAGCAGAATCTGTGTGAGTCTGAATTAAGGAAAATGTGCCTGTTATACCTACTGGGAAGACGTGGGTCCACCATGGGACATGGGGCCAAGGAGAAAATTTAATTTTTGAAAGGTTCAACATCCACTGGAAAGACAGGTTTCCTCAAACTCAGCTCCTTGGGAAGAGACTGAAGTATACATTCTGATTCCTTGCTGCTGCTGCTACTACTGCTTGATAGTTATTTTTCTTTTACTCTTTTAGGGAGAAATATATCTGGAAGCCACCCTGAATTATAACCATAAGGTAATGCTTCTTTCAAAAGGGAACAGAGCTTCATTAAACCCTTTGTGGTGGTAGTTTGGGCTGCTGTTGTTCTGTTTACTTGTTTGTTTTTAATGAACATACTGATATATAAGTGCTCTGGGGGGAATTCATGATGCTGAGATTCATGAAAAGTAAAAGAAGATTTATGAGTTGGGATTGAGTCAGCCCCACCAGCCTGGAGACACTTCCGTCTGGTACTGAAGCATTGCTGGCATTTTTAGTGCTTTTGTTTCAGTCTTCAATCTCTGAACACATGAAGAAATATTAAAAGTTCTGAGGGCAAGGGTGGAAAACAGAGTCCACAAATTTCAAAGATATACATCGGCACCAAAGGAAAACAGAGTGACACAGGAGATTAAAAATGCAGAAGCAATGTGTGCCGATCGGCTAGTTTTTGTGAGGTTCTCATTTTAGCCTTCCTTCAGTTTCCCTATGTGTTATTGACCCTCAACTTCACAAGGCTCTCCAATTAAAACTTCACAAGATGGTCTGGTTCAGAAGACCCACTTTATGTCAACCAGTATGCTAGGGAACTTGCCTTTCTCCAAAGATCACAGCACAACATAGTAAGGATAACAAGATGTCATTAACAAATTGATAGTCTATTTTAAAAATAAATTAGGACCTTAGTTACCAATCAGGAAAAATAAATTGATTCCAGGTTTCACTGGCTTCCAGATACAGGTCAAAGCTCAGCAACTTTTACCTCGATTCAGTAGGGTTCCTACCTCAAATTGCCAAAATCACCATTACCACCACCTCCTGTGGCACATTACAGTTGCCTGCCTTCATCATCAGATCCTGAACACCATCACAAATGATCATCTCCTCTAGTTAGAAGAAAAACCCAACGAGTACCAGAGTCATATACAGAGCTAAAGATATGGTGAGAAAATCAGTAATACCATCCCAAGTTTTACAAAAAATAAATCAGCAGCAATATCTCATAAGCAAAAGTAGCTCTGGTCGATGAAGAGTTAATTTCTGGTCCATTTTAAGCCACTCTACTGAGCATATTAACAAGCATAAGAGTTGTTGCCAATTAGTGTGGCCCTTCCCTTAACGGGAACAATCTTCCCTTAGAAACTAGACTGTCAACACATCAGCCAGCCACAAAAAGAGGAAAATGGGCTGAGAAACTGTGGTAACCACGCTTTGCTGGCACTTAGTGACATGGCGACTGGAACTACCCAGGTCATGCAGAGAATGCTAATGAGCTTAGAAGAGAGGACTAAGAGAGGACCTGGAAAATGCCTCCCTACACACACACTAGCCAGCAGCCCCAAGTAGCACCATGCTTTGTGCATTTCTGCAGATCTGACCGCAAGACTTATTCAGAAAGAAATACACACATCCCTACAAGGATCCTGGTGGGCTCAGAGCTCACAAATACTTCTGACTCCATTTTTACTTAGGGGGGCCAAAGGAGGATGCCAAATCAATTGCACTTTGCCTAGGCAATGTTTTCAAATTTTAAAAAGTCTTTATCTCTTTTTAATCACATTTTTAAATCTAAATGGTAAATGTCTTTAAAAGTCAGTATAAAATGTTTCACGTGTCCTTTGTAGAGGCCCATAAATCCTCCTACCTCCCACTTCAGCACTGATTTCTGAATTTCAGGTACTCCCATATTTGTCAAAAACCACTGGGAAACCACTGACATACAGTGATTGGTGTGTAGCCATATTCTTAAGAATGTAAATCCAATCTTTGATATCCCAGGATCCTGAAAACAGTAATAAAGTGTTCCTCTGAATTCCACACTCAAAACTTTAATTTCTCTTTCTAATGAGAACTTTGCCTTCATTACCTAGTTTCATGTTCACAAATAAGAGATTTAAAAGCGTAATAATGTTTTTCTTTTCTTTATCTTTCTTTCTTAACACATTCATTTTAAGAGGGAGGAAGGGAGGAAGGGAGGAAGGAAGGAAGGAAGGAGGGAAGGAAGGAAGGAAGGAAGGAAGGAAGGAAGGAAGGAAGGAAGGAAGGAAGGAAGGAAGGAAGGAAGGAAGGGAAGAAGGGAAGAAGGAAAGAAGGAAGAAAGGAAGGAAGGGAATTAACAAGTTAACTGGCCTCCTGTGGCTCATTCTTGTAATCCTGTAATACTAGCTAATCAGGAGTCTGAGATCTGAAGATCACAGTTTACCAGCCCAGGCAGGAAAGTTGTGAGATTCTTATCTGCAATTAATCACCAAAAAGTGGGGCTATGACTCAAGTGGTACAGTACTAGCCTCAAAAAGCTCAGGGACAGGTAAGGTGACCAGACCCTGAATTCAAGCCTGAGGAACACACACACACACACACACACACACACACACACACACACACACACACAGTGTTGGAAGACAGAGAAGCCCATAGGTCAGTGTGAATTATTATCACAGTTTCAATTGTTAGGTTAAGTAATAAGATCACAGATGTTTATCATACTATTTACAGTCATTCATTAACTATTATAAAACCAGAGAGCTATATGTACAACCAATGATACCAGCGTATCATAAATCAGATACTGTGATTATTCCAAGTCTATACACCTGAGATCTATTTTAGGAACAAGTAATTAATAATGAGGTGATACAAACAGCTAATTCCCAGACCTCTAAGTTCACCAAACTCCACAGGCACAAGATTTAGAAAAGCCCCACAAATTGGTTATCATCTTGCTGTCATTGAAATCCTGAATAAATTTTGAGGACAAGTTCCCACACTTCTTTCTGTCTCACTGGGACCAACAAAATATATAGTCAGTTCTACCCCCTAGGTTCTCCAAATTAAATGTATCTACAGTTCCCAATAATTTTGTCTCTCTAACCTCTATAGTTTTAAATGTTGTTGCTTTTACTCAGAAAATTACTATTCATATAGCATTCGGATTAGCATCCTGGAGCAGTATTGTGACCTATATTTCCTATTTTTCCTTATTTTATTGTCCAACTAGGACTACCTTTACTATAAATAAAGCTGCTATAAATCCTATTGTGATTATCATGCTTCTGCTTAGATCAAATATTTCAGTGTGAACTCCTCAGCTGTTTGCCATTCAAAATCGAACATGCTAAAGCCTAGATCCCAATTTGTCTTGCCTGCTGGATTAGTGCAAGACTGTTTTCTAATAGTTGTTCAATTTCCACTACAAACATGGCAAGTTCTCAGCAACGCTTTGCGATAGGAAGAATGAAAATAGGGAATCTTCACTTACAAAGACTACTGGCTAAGGAAATAAGAAGTAAGTGTTTTTCATTCCTGAAATGCCCTGTGTCTATAGTGATCAGGTACGGAGAAGTTATTTCAAGTGCAAATATAACTTAGCGATTGCCACATGGGGCAGAATCTTTCCACCCCTACACTCCAAAAACCCAATCAGACAAGTGGCCGTAATCTGACTCCCAGCTCACTGGGAGCTGAGGGGCAGGCAATGAGAACTGCACTCAGCCAGGGAAGGCATGAGTGACAGACCTGCAGCAAGGCCGTGGGGGTAAGTCCTTCTTTGCCTTAATGCAATAATGTTTAGGGTCAAAAGATGAACTTTATTTCTATTACAGACATGTGTGCTTCTCTAGGAAAATCTAGAAGGAGTTACAGAGCAGGTGGGTGATTCTTTTAAGCTTGGAGAGGCACTGAGAAGATCGAAACAAGGGATGCTTTGAAGCAAAATCTTCATAGAAAGACCAGTGGATGGTTGGGGGAAATCTATCTGTAGTTCATTAGAAAAATTACTTACCCAGGAACTCAGCTATCCTGGAGTGGATGAGGCTGGGTGTTCAATTGGAAAGCAATGAGTCTGGTTTGTTCACTACAACGCGGTCACATCGACAAGCCCTCTTTGTTCTGGGGCAAAAGAAGCAAAACAAATTGTGATGATCCATTTGCAATGAGTGCAAACACATAAGGGGACATTGATGATGGAGACAGCAGACAGTGAGCCGCATCAGGGTGAGCCCTCATGAGACCAGAAAGGTATGCACATGCCAGCAAACATCGGGGTTCACAGCCAACCAAGGCTCCTCACTCTGACCTAAAAGCAAATCAAATTTTGTGGAATGTATTTATGTTTTATGTATTGAGGTACTGTGTTGTTATTTCTCTGGTTGATGAAAATCTGAAGCAGAAAGAGCAGCTGAGTTTCTCCTGTTTGTCTCTGGAGAGGTAAACAGGTGTGGGAAGAGAAGTCAAGGTGGAGGGAGTGTTAGAAGGGTTTCATAGGGATCCTGATCTTTCCCAGGAATGCCTCCCCTGGGTGCTCTCCTGCTGAAAAGGGAGCATTTCCTGTCCACTTCACTTCCTTTGCTTTTGCTTTGTCCTCTCCCCTGCCCAAACCCAGCCCTGGAAGACAGCATGTGTGGTACAGCACCCTGCCCCTTTGCTTACCCGTATAGCTCTGGGCTTCTAGTGAGTTCAAAAGTGATGCTCTGCTCCCATTTCAATTTGTGTGTGAATCCTCAGAGTTTCTTCCCCTTGGGAACATTTTTTTTTCATGCCTCTTCCAGGGTGCCCTCTCTGCACATTCTAAGTGCTGTTTCTGTCTCAGTGCTCTCTTCCCTTAGTGAGTATGATGTCAACATTATCCCAGCTGATTTTTTTCCATAATTACATGATTTGTTTAGAGGAGTTCACTGGGTAGATGGAGTACATTCTGGGTGTGGCAAGCTATCTTGACCCCTCTTTTTCTCCCCCTTTACATACACAAATCCCTTATTTTATCCTAACACCCAGGTTTGGGCAGAAAATGATTTCTCTAAGTAAGTCTGAAGCAAATGCCCCATATCACACCAGAGACATTGCTGAGTGGGTACAGGTGAAGAAAGATCCCCAGCCAGCCGGATCTGGGCCAGAAACCTCCTCAAAGCTAGTGCAACTCACAGGTTCCCAGGGACAGGAAGTGTGGTGAGGGGGAACTTAGTCCCCTACAAGACATCAGAGAGAAAGCTACAGAACTTCTAATCCCTTAAAGTGCTTGGCTTTCTTGCCTAACCTCTCCATTGTCCTCTGTGCTTAGCTTCTCTGCTAAATCCTCTCTATAGTTGACAGTCTTGACAATCACAGGCAAAGAACAAAGGCAAATGTACATAATGGGATAAGTGAGGTAATTATCTCCCACAGGGGAACTGAACCCTTTCTGGCCAAAAGGAGCCTGGAGTGAATATCCTCAGACTCTGCTCCTCCTGGGCTCCACAGACCCAAAAGCAGGAAAGGAGATTGGAGGAAGTCTTCCATCTTCCTTGCCTTCCTTGATGACCACCATCCCCTAACCCCAGGCAAGCTCCTTCTCTCCCTGTTTGCAGCTCTTCAAGAGGAAGCTCACTGCCCTCCAAGGCCAAGAACACATATGAGAAAGCCCCACAGACAAACCCTTTCTGAGAGCCTTTGCTCCACCACACCCCCTTTTCCTAGCTAGTCTGCCCAATGCTATCCTGTGGCTACTCCAGACTCTTCTTGCATGCCTCAGTTTCCAAAGAGTCCTATAGGGAAAAGGGGATGACTAAGGGTTGAGAGGTTTGGTTGTGAGGGGGGGTTGTTCTTCCTCCCCTAACACTTCCAAAGCATACTCAGTTCCTGCTGCTTCTCTCTGAGATGGCCTCAGCACAGGCCACTTCTGTCTGTTCACCTGGCTTCTGCCAGGCAGCCTGGCACTGGCCCAGCATGGCCACAGTCCCACCCTCTGATAGGCACTGCAGGCTCCCCTGGGGCCTGAAGTTGTCACGTCCTCCTATGCTGGGTGCCCAAATTGCACTGCTATGTCCCTCTGAGGGCCCAGCTCTAGGGCTCCTCCCTCTGGCCACTGGCTCCCTCCTGGCACAGGGGTGCAGGAAGGGGTGGCCCTGTGCCAACTGTGCCCTGCCTGTTCCCACAGCCACTGCCAGGCACCAGGATCTTCTCCACCCTCCATGAGTCTAGCTTCTCAAAGCACAGCTTTCTGGGCCAGTCCTGAAGGGTTTCAAGCTGACCTCTCCTTCATCCACTCTTGGCTTAAGAGGAGATTTTAGGGGATGACTCTTAACAAACTCATTCTCAGACTGTCATTTTGAAGCTACAGAGTCCAAAGAGGAGACTTACTCTTTATTTTTTTAAATATTATTCCTTTATGTTTGAACTATAGGTAGCATACGAAACACACAAACTTTAAATCTACCTGGAAGGAATGAATTACAAAGTAAATATATGTTATCTTTAGTCGTGTCTGGAACTTAATTTAAGCATTTTCGTAAGGACAGTTGGGATAATGATCCAGTGAAACTGGATGGTCTCTGAATCTTAAGTCCAAGAGGACTACTAGAGTACTCTCTTGACTACTAATTAAAGGGGATTTCCTGAAGCAATCTTTCTTGGTTGGCTAATAAGTTTGGCAGTCCTTCCCCACAGTCTCCAACAAGTCTGTATGTCTGTCTCCTTTCCCCTAAATCTATTCAGCTGCTGGCATCTGATGCTCATTTGTTCCTTTTTTTTTTTTTTTTTTTTTTTTGCAGTAAGTGTGGGTCTTTGTGCAGAAGAGAAGACATCATGGTGGCTTTCAAAGGGGTCTGGACACAAGCTTTCTGGAAGGCAGTCACAGCAGAATTTCTGGCCATGCTTATTTTTGTTCTGCTCAGCCTGGGATCCACCATCAACTGGGGTGGAACAGAAAACCCTTTGCCTGTTGATATGGTTCTCATCTCCCTTTGCTTTGGACTCAGCATTGCCACCATGGTGCAATGCTTTGGGCACATCAGTGGTGGCCACATCAACCCAGCAGTGACCGTGGCCATGGTCTGCACTCGCAAGATCAGCATCGCTAAGTCTGTCTTCTACATCGCTGCACAGTGCCTCGGGGCCATCATTGGAGCAGGAATTCTGTACCTGGTCACTCCTCCCAGTGTGGTGGGAGGATTAGGAGTCACCACGGTAGTCGCTTAAACTCTTACCTTCACACTTCAGGCTGCTTGCACAATCTGCTAAATGATACCCTTGTGGCTAGAGTGTGAGTCACAAAGTTGCTGATTTGCTCACAGAACTTTTGATGGCTTTTGATGACATAGTGAAACTGATTCTGGAAACACTAAAAATACCCATGAGAAAACCATGTGTGGTCATGCATGCCTGGATTCTCAGCACTCAGGAGGGTGAGGCAAGAGGATGTTGAGATCAAGGCCAGCTTGAGCTACACAGTGAGACATTCCATATCAAAAGGGGGCAGGGGCAGGAGATAGTGTCTCAGGGCACGTGCCTAAGCTACTTGGCTTTTGTCTACAATCTTAGCTAATCAGAAGCCAAAGATCTAAGGTTTATGGTTCCAAGCCAGCCCAGGCAGGAAAGTCTATGAGACTCTTACTTCAAGTTAACCAGCAAAAAGCTGTGGTTCACAGGGTAGAGCACCAGCCTGAAGCAGAAAAGCTAAGGAACACCACCCAGGCTGTGAGTTCAATCCTCAGTAATGCTACCAAAAAAAGTCTTAGTGATTTAAAAAAAAAATGGTATTAGCTTTTTCTCCTCTGTCTCCTACATCCCCCCTTTGCCCCGTAACTGTACAGACAATATATTTATCTTACAACATTTATATTACAATTATTTGCTCACTAGCAAAAGAAGTTTTATGTCTACAAAAGTTAAAATAGTCTACATAGAGGATAACTCCTAAAAAGACAAAATTGGCATTTTATCCTAGTTTTGCTTTTTCTCTGATAAGGAATACGATTTGTTAACTCAGCAATGGGACTGACTTTAACCATACACAGCCTAAATTTTACTTGAGTTATATTAATTTAAATCTACTTAATGGAATTAATCACTGCCTGATAGAATTATAAGTCTCTCAGGAAAGTGCAATTAAGTGCAACAATAGCCCATTTAGCTTTCTTTTAAAAAGTAATATTTAGCATAAACTCACACTTTGGTCATTGTTAAAGTAATGATCTCTGGCAGACAAAGATGATTGTATATTTATTACTTACTCTTCCCTCTTGGGAGGGGGCAGGCTTGCAGGTCCCCACTGGGATGGTATGCAAGTCTCAAATTAACCATTACTTTCTACAGAGATAAAATATGCCTTTCATATTGCTATACTGTTACAGAAATGTACGCTTGCTTCAATTCCAATAGAGTATATTTCTCTCTCCAGGTTCATGGAAATCTCACTGCTGGCCACGGTCTCCTGGTGGAGTTGATAATCACATTTCAGTTGGTGTTTACAATTTTTGCCAGCTGTGATTCCAAACGGACTGATGTCACTGGTTCAATAGCTTTAGCAATTGGATTTTCTGTTGCAATTGGACATTTATTTGCAGTAAGTTTCCAAGTCCATTTAAATAATTGATCCATTTCATTTATCCTCACCCTAGAGCTGGCCTAAAGATGCTGTTTACAGCTGGAGCTCTTCAGTATCCAATCATGTCTGTCCACTTTAGCTGGCCATTTTGCCAACTATGTGACCAGAATGTTGACACGGCTGCTAAAATCTTGGCATTCCTGATGAGACAAAAATACCAAATTGCAATGAATGATACCCGTTCATAGCCCTGTCCTGAGGATGTCTGAAATTGTTCTCTTTCTTCCTCTAGATCAATTATACTGGTGCCAGTATGAACCCAGCCCGATCCTTTGGACCTGCAGTTATCATGGGAAATTGGGAAAACCACTGGGTAACCATTGTGTAGATATTTCCTATCATATTATGTATGGTTGAGGGCAATTAGCCATGAGTTTCTTTATTATTTTAGCCACTACTTTCTGTTGCATTCACCTTATCTCAAATCTCACTTTAGCAGACCTTTTATAAAGCCTAGAGAAAGTCTCAGATCTGCTGCAAAACATCTCATCTGATGTATGTCCTAGGCCTTTAGTAATGGTTTTGGTTTGGTTTTGTTTGTTTGTTCAAGCATCAGTTTGAGCAGTCTATCAGACTGCAACAGAACACATCGTATGTGGAGGTTGCTTATGTGGAACAAATTAAAATCAGAATGGTAGAGTGAACATGGTATTTAAATAATTGAGACAAAAGCCTTCCCAGCAACAACAAAAAACAAACTTGCAAAGAAGAAAAAAAAAAAAAAGAAAGAAATCCTTGAAAGTATTGTTCATAGTAAAATATTTACCTTTTTGTTTACAAAAGTGTAACCCAATTAATAGTGGGCAAGTTGGAAGCATTTAAACACAGATGGTGAAACCATTTATGATATTATGACCCCAACCATAGCCTGGAAAATAAATGACTTTCAGCAAAGGTATGCTTTTGAATCTCAGGCCTAACCTATTTATTCATGTGTGAGACAAAGCTGGCAAGTAATAGTGAGATCCATTTTTTTAAACATCACTACCAATTTTGTTTTGATTTTTTTCTTACAGTAATAGAATTCTAATTTTAAATAAATAATGAACAGTTGTGTAGGCTATTCACACACAATCTATTTAGAGTAGTAAAAATCTAAGACATACATCGGCCAGCTGCAAGAAAGCTAAACGTTTATTTTCATTTGTATGTCATAGATGTTATTTTGCACTTGCTTTTTAAATTAAGGATATGTCATTTGTGTTTTGGTTTTATGCATACTCAACTATGGGATAGCATTGGAAAGAAAAAAAACAGCACACCGTTGTTATAAGAATTCATTGCTATGAAAAGTATATTGAATCATTACAAGTAATATACACCATTTCATACTACCATGGGAATTACTGTTCTAAACAAGATTTTGGACAGAGCCATGCAAAACATGGCCATCAATCACATCCATGAGATTCAGTTTTTCAGTTATCATTTTGCCACTGGGTATTTTCAGCTATTTCTCAACATTTTGCTACATTAAGAAGAATAGGGATTTTTAATGGACAGTATATAGATTGCATAATTGGAAAACAATTTTATTTTAACTTATCAAATTCCAGCTATTTTGTAAATAATTATTTTTAATGTATTAAAGAGAACCTGAAAATATGAATGAAAGTAGTTTTCTGTTACTATTTTTCGGTTTTTTATCAATTTTTTGTCAGTTGTACTAAACTGGCAATTTAAATACTGTTATAATTCTTGGCCTATTGATTAATTCAACCATTTCCCTTGTTAATTTATAAGAAATATAATTTTACTACAAAAATTGTAAACTAGTAGTAATGGTTGTGTGAAATTTAAGATTAATTTTAAGGCATATTGATAGATCAGAAATAGCATCAGAATGTTTTGATTTTTGTGTAGTGTGACACATTAATTTTCTATATTTTTAACAATAAAATTTTGTTGTAACATTTTTTACAAGTCAGTTGAAAGTACATCTGACTTTCTTTTGGAATAGGAACTTGGCATTGAGACCTATTTACATTTCAGACCATGTAGCTATATTGTTTGGGGAAGGGTGGTAATTATTTAACAGTGCCTACTTTCCCGTGTGGGATTTGATGCCTATAAAATAGTACCAGTTTAATGAGATCCTAACAAAGGAACAAAGGGCAAAGATATTCAGAGGAGGGCTCGCATTCCTCTTTTAAAAGGGGATGGTAAACAATTCTTTCATGTTCAAGATAAGGACCTTAATTCTTCCAGCCAACACCTTTCCTGGTTAAGGGTATATGTTCAGCTTCAGCTTAAAACGTGAATTGTTCGTAGATTTTACAATGAAGCTGTTAAATGACATTAGTTTCCAGACGGCGTCTTATGCAAGAAGCATTCATCGTATTTTTTTTCCAAATGAGAGAGAAAAAACAGTATCATCATTCAAGAGATTTCAATCAGATAGACAAGACAGAAATCTCACATCAATCACTTTATAAGATCACTCAATCACTACATGAGGTCTTAAGCAAACTTTATGCCTCCCAGAATGCCAGATATCTTTGCCATCAAAATTTAGTTTTTTATAATAATACTGATCCCAAAATTTAGATTCCAATTAAATGAGATGATACAGGGAACATGCTACTTACACTCAGTTAGCAAACAGAGTTCTATAAGATCAGTTGAATCTGCTGGCTCAGCACCTAATAATCTATCACAGATGGGTGCAGATAGAGCAGAACTGGTTATAGTGAACTTGGAATAGTTAAGTACTTTACAAGTATTATTACATTTCATCTTTCCACCTCATAATATATATATATATATTAGCTCCATGTTGCAGAGGAAGATATTAAATGTTAAGTGAGAATGTTAAGTGAAAATGGCTAAGTAGTGGAGTTGGGATTACATTTATCATGTTGCACTGTATAATTAAATCCCCATTTGATAAAGGATATCATCCTGATTTGACAGAAAATCAAGATATAATAAAAATATTGAGTAAATAAGAGAAGTAGTCCCCTGAAAATCTTTTGTGGTTTTTTTTCTACTTTAGTTGAAGAACTCTTACTGTATACTTAATTTGGACCAAAGAAGAGCTTTGGGGGGAAATTTTACATATATATACACATATATATGTACACATGTGTGTATTGCCTAAATAAGTTATACTAAGAGGCTTCTTTGTGATATTTATAACAGGTATATGATGTTCTTTGATCAAATTCATCCTGTCTAAGCTTTTTGTTTTTGTCAGCCATGTGGCTTGAACTCAGGGCTTGCTCACTACCCCTGATTTCTTTTATACAAGGCTAGGGATCTACCAGCTCTACTTTTGGTTTTCTAGTGGATAATTGGAGATAAGAGTCTCGCAGATTTTCCTGCCCAGACTCGCTTTTAACCACTATCTTCATATCTCACCCTCCTGAGTAGGTAGGGTTACAAGCATACATCAGCCATCAGCACCCAGCCCCATCTATATTATTTAACTCCTCTCCTCATAGTATCTTTTAAACCATTTTTGGTGGGTTCTATTATGCTATTTTCATATGTACAGCCCCTCTCTGCCTCTCCCTTTACCCTCTTCCATCTGCTCATTCTTCTCAACCATCATCCCCAACAGTTCTCCTTTTACATCCATGTCATATTATGGGATTTTTTTGGTGTTTTTTTTCCTTTTCAGTCTGGATTATACATATGAGTAAAAACATGTTATTTGTCTTTCTGAGCTTGGCTTATTTTGTGAAATATGGTATTCTCCAGTTCCATACATTTTCCTGTATAGTTGAATAATATGCTACTGTATATATGTAACACATATTCTTTATCAAATCAGTTGTTGGTTACTTAAGCTGCTCTTATATCTTCACTGTTCTAATTAATTCTACTGTAAACATGGATATGCAAGTATTTTTCTTGTATGCTACCTTATATGACTTCAAATATATATGTATATATATGATAGATAGATAGATAGATAGATAGATAGATATCCAGCAGTGGATCAAAAGGTAGTTTCATTTTTAGTTTCTTGGAGACTCTCTATAATGAGTATATTAGCTATACTAATTTACATCCCCACCAACAATGCATAATGATTCTTTTTGCCCCACATCTTCACCAGAATCTGTTGTTTTCTCATGATAGTGGTTCTGTCTTGGATGAGATGGAATAACAAAGTTGTTTTGACTTACATCTCCTTTATGCCTAAAAATATTGAATATTTCTTCATGCATTTATTGGCCACTTGTACATCTTTTGAGAACTATGTGCTCATTTCAACTGCCCATTTATTAAACTATTTGTTCTTCTGATGACTTTTTGCACTTTTTATATACTCTGGATATTAATTCTTTGAAAAATAGCTCACAAAGATATTTTTCCATTCCACAGGCTGTCTTTTGTTTCTGAAAATTGTTACCTTTACTGTGTAGTTTTTTATTAATTTGATGCCATCTCATTTGTCAGATCTTGCTCTTCTTTGTTGAGCTATTCAGAGTCAGAGTCCTATTCAGGATATTTTTCCTATGCCTAAATCTCCCAATGTATTCCATACGCTCTCATGTGGTGGCTCCAATGTTTCAGATCTTACATTAAAGCTGTTGATCCACTTTGAACTGATTTTAGTACAGTGTCAGAGACAAGGATCTAGTTTTGCTCTTCTCCATGAGGAATAAATATAACACAAACAAAATAAAGAAATCACATTATCATTGTAATAAATGCAGAAAAGGCCATTGACAAAGGTCAACATTCCTTCCTGATAAAAGCCCTGGATAAACTAAGAACTGATCAGGTAAAGGTTATATGACAAACCTGTAGACAAAGTATCATGCTAGAATTCCTCACCATACAATATAGCAAGAGACGGGAAATGAATGTAGGAAAGAAAGAATTTAAATCATTCCTATATGCAGATGATATGCTTCTGTACTTAAAAGCTTTGAAGCCTCCACCATAAAACTATTAGATCTGAATAACATTCTTGGCAAAGTAGCAGAATATAAAACCAACATATAAAAATGAGTAGCTTTTGGTATTCAAACAATCAACAGGCAGAAAATGAATATGGAAAGCTGTCTTGTTCATAACAACTTAATAAACTAGAACACTGAAAAGCTGTCTTTATATCAAGAATTATCAGAAATTGTGGGACACCATTGGCTTCTGTCTATAACTCTAGATATTCAGGCTAAGATATAAAAATCCTCTTTTGAAGCCAGTCCACACAGATAGGTCTAAGATACTTTTATCTCCAAATATTACCAAAAAGCCAGAAGTGGATCTGTGGCTCAAGTGATAGAGCCCCAGCCTTGAGCAACAAAGCCAAATGAGTGCATGAGACCATAAATTCAAACCCAGGACCTACATTTTAAAAAATAATGAACAGAAATGGATAAAATGTGCACTATACCCCATGACTGTAATTCATTTGAGGAAACTGAAGCACAAGGTTCTGAGTTTCAGACCAGCTTGGCCTATGGAGTTAAGACCTTGTCCCCTATTGTATGTATTATCACCACACACAAAAAGGAATTATCAGAATTTTTAAAACATTTTTGTAAAGGTAATGAATGGGCGGCATAGCTACATAAATAAGATAATGAATACATTTCTTTTGAGCATTGTTACCCTCTCCCTTCAGAATATTTTCAAATATAATCAGTAAAAAGAAAAGAGAAGAAATGATTCACCCAAATTTGCTGTTCAAATGTTTATTACTAATTGAAGGATTTCTGTTGTAGATTTAGTTATGTTCTCATTTTTTTTACATGACATAGTATATTTTATTATTATTTTTATTATTTTTGTTTGAAAGTGCTAAAGCTAGAGTGGTTACAGTTGCATAAATGACTGACACCTTTAATCGCTCTCTCCCAGTGCTCTCTTCACCCAGATAAATGCTATACTGACCACTTATTCACTAAAGTAGCTTAACACTCTATTCTCTTCCATCTTTTTTTCCCCAGATATATTGGGTTGGACCAATAATAGGAGCTGTCCTTGCTGGTGGTCTTTATGAGTACGTCTTCTGTCCAGATGTCGAACTCAAACGTCGTTTGAAAGAAGCCTTCAGCAAAGCTGCCCAGCAAACGAAAGGAAGCTACATGGAAGTGGAGGACAACAGGAGCCAGGTGGAGACTGAAGACCTGATTCTGAAGCCTGGACTGGTGCATGTGATTGACATTGACCGTGGAGAGGAGAAGAAGGGAAAAGACCCATCTGGAGAGGTATTGTCTTCAGTATGACTAGAAGATAGCACTGAAAGCAGACGAGACCTCTTAGAACAATCCTCAGATTTCCTTCCACCCATTAAGGAAACAGATTTGTTATAAATTAGACACATGCAGTTTTGTGGATTTTTTTTAATCATATTACTCAGTCTACCTAAAAAAAATCATTATTTACCAAGGAGGAAAGGGAGAACACTATTGTGAATTTTAAAATCCCATAAAATAATTTTAAATACCCTCAAAGCAAATATATATATATATATATATATATATATATATATATATATATATATGTTCTTTATCTTTCGTTCATAAGCAATCAAAAATATATTATATATCAAGATCTGGTTAAGTTATGCCTAACAGAACCCATTGACACACTTCTCCACTTATACTTCCTCTGTGAGGAAATTGGTATTGTCACTCCTCATTTGATATTCATTCCATTAAACTGAATTTAACAATGGCAAAATACAGTATATCACTTGATATACAATATCAAGTTTTTTTGTGAGCAACCCTTCATTTATAAACTACTTTGGCAAAAGAATATTATCAAAGCTTATTGTTAATTAATTGTTTCATTTGTATTGCAAGTGCCCAATTTTTAACTCCAACTCCTTCTTCCTCCTCTTCAACTATCCAAGATAGTATGGGGTTAAAGCCCCAGAAAATCAGAAAGAGTATTCAGAAAGCTTGTGTATTTATTAGTTTAACTCAACAAAACATCAAATCACAAGGGTCACCTATGGATATTCAAGATAAGAAGACTTGTGAAACCTTACAGGGATGGGGAAAACCATGAGGAAAAGGGAAGTCTGTATTCTTGTATCAAATGATGGATCTGTTTTCAGTGCACAATCTCCAGGCACCAGAGAAGACTGTCTAACCTTTTTAATCCTTAACCACTTGGCTTACTTTTTTAAATGTATTAGTAACACTGGGGAGTTTGTTTGTGTGTCTGGTTATCTAAATATAAATGTTAGCTGCAATGTATTTTTGACAAGAACTTAACTAGCTAAGTCCTGATTCTGTGTTGGTTGAAAAGCCCTGCCCATTCTAGAAGATGTAAACTAGTCCTGCCAGGTCCCAACCTCAGCTAGTTTCACTTCTCAGGACATTTGATCATCTTCTATACAAACTTAATTAATACTTGCATGGATTAAAATGTCTTACAGACAAGGCAGGTGTGGTGGCAGAATAAAAGAGGGGGAAGGTGTCGGGTGGAGATCCATCTAACCTGACTACATAACCGATCTTTCATTGCAGAGAATTCTCTACATAACCCAACATGATTCTGTAGGATTTTCACCCCTGATTAGTTTATTTGTCCCATTGTTTTTTCCTGCACTGCTTTGCATTTTTGGTCTCTGACAACCCAGTTTCTATCATCTTAAAGGTCTAGTGTAGCATTTATCTAAAAATCTAAAACCCTGCAAATATCTATTTCACAGAACAAAAGTTAATAGTAAGAGAGCAAAGAACTCGCTTGTAAATACCTGATAATCAAGGGCTTTCCTCCCTTTCTTCTCCCAAGCACAACTCCAGTTGTGTCACTTTTTTGTGTCACTTTTTCTTGTCAATGGCAGTTGAGTGTCTGTGATAGTGAGATAATGGACCACTATTAGACCTGATTCTCTTCGGTGCTAGGAAAAAGTGATGTGTTGTGCGAATTCTCAGAAAGACATCACACCAGTGTCAGGCCTACAAATGACACTGGCATATTCTAGGAATTTTACAGAAGGTGCCTGAAGCCCAAGTTCCTTTTTCAGGGACTCAACCGTGGTGCCCACTACTCCATTGTCAAACGATGCCTTCCTGTTTGGGTGGCACCTGTAGAAAGGACAGAACAAATCACTTAAGGGCAGTTTACACTCATTGTATCAAATGTTTGCACAGGATGCCATGAAAATCATAGTATCAGTGGCTCAATTCAAAAGGTAATATCAACCACCAGCAAACAATATAAGTTCAAAGATGAATTTAGGTAACCAGGAAGAGTTAACAAACTACTTTCTTATAATCATTTTGATTCTACCATATGGCTTACTTCAAATATACTCATTTCTACATTCACTTACAATTATAGCATTCAATAAATTAAGGTTCAGAAAAAGAAAAAATAAGAGTGGATGATGTGTTTGTAAATTGTCTTCTCCTGCTTCCACATCTCCTCACACATAGTATGAACTCAAAACAAGTATATTCATTAATTTTAAATATGTATAAAGCTCATCTAGGATTTAAATATATAAGCAAAGATCTTTGTTTTGCTCAATATTTAATAAAAGTGTGGCTTTGAGTATTGTTAGAGGAAGACAATATAAATTTGAAAAACATAAAATGTATTTTTGCATTCTGCTATGTTTAGGGGCATAAAGTGAATGAAAGCTTTCTCCCTGCATATGAGACAACATATTTTGTATTTCACTCAAGGCTCTGCCAGTAAAAAAGTAATGAAATTGTACGTTTCTAATGACATCTATGCAGCAGGGGTCTATTGCCCTGTGGAGGGCACCAAATTATCCAAGTATATTAGAAGACCAGGGCTTTTTCCCTTAATCCCTTCTTATTAATGAAGTGCACAGTGCTGCTCCCAAGGGACAGCTACTGACAGATACACAGAGAAAAGATCAGAGAGGAAAAACTGGAAAGACATAAATGAATTATACCCAGCCATGGAACAATGCCAAAAGTCTCTCCCCTCAGGAAGAGTACATGAAACCCCTAGATTACAAGGTAGGGTCCCTCCTACACAGAAAATACACATCATCTATCAAAACAGTACAAAAAGTAAAGAATAAGTTTTCAGGTTGTCTGAAAAACTTGGGGCCAAGATTTCAAATGTCTGTTTTTGTTGCAGAAGATGATATTTTTCTTCCAAAAGCCCTAACTTCTTATGCTAGAAGGAAATACTCTTTTGGAATCTAAAAGGAGTTGGTAAATTTGCAATGCCGTGCTCTGTATCTGCCATCTGATCCTTTTCCTAAGTTCTCACCTTTTCTATTTTGGGCAGCTCAGACCTGCTAGTTAAACTGCAGCTCAATGTTAAAGATTTTACAAGCAGATAAGACATAGTCGTAAAAAACATCCATGATAGAAATGAGCTATTGGATTTATAAGAGGTCAGATCCCAAAAAGGCACAGAATATTCTTCTAGGTCATGAATCCAGGCAACATATATGTTGGTTTAAACTTGATAATGACAAGGAAATTCCAAAATAAAGCAAGAAGTTCAAATGTTAGTATTAATCGTAGGAAGGTCCCTTGTTACTGTATCCTCCCATCTTCACATATTATGACCATGTGACAGAGAAATTGCTTTTGTGACAGCCGAGGGCTAAGATGGAAAGACAACCTTTCCACAAGAGCAAAAGCCAATGAAAATCCTTTTTTTCACCATTATGTTTTCTGAATATTTTTATTATCTTGAAGTAGTAGTTCATGCGCACAGTGCATCTTGGCCATGATAAGAACTAGAGAAGACAAGAATTCAGAACATTTTAGATTTAAAAGAATTTACATATTCCCCAATGTGCGTATTAAGAAGATTATGATTACCATGTGGAAAATGTAACAAAAAAATCACTTTCTTTACCACTAATTTTGTGAGTTCACGTGTACATTTTAATATTTTACAGATCGCCCAAACACAGCACTAACTTTTGAAACCTGTAATTCTCTGAAATAAATGGAGGACATTTAACTCAAGGATCAAAAACTGTGGCCACTCACTTTTGCAATTGACTACTGATAGCCTGTGAGAATACCTATCATATAAATGTCATATAACATGTGCAATGAACATGAAATTTAAGATATAAGACTACTCATTCATCTTGAAAATCAAAGAGCTAAAGTTTATACCTAATTTACATAACCCATTGGAATGTATTTCTAGAATCTTTTCAGGATTAATAAGTAATTCTGAAGTTGATGAGAATATATAAGCAAGTATTGATCACATTTATGACCCAAATCACAATTAAAGTGTATTTATGGTAACGTAGGAAGAATAAACTCATCATATTGTCATGTTCACATTTACTTTTTAACCAAAATGTTATTCTAGTAGTAGAGCTAACATGGGAGAAATTTAAACAGTAATGCCTAATATTTGAAATAGTCTATTAAAGTTTCAGCATTGTGGTCAATTTCCAAAATTATGTTGCATCTTATACTACTGAGCTTGTGCAAATAAACTTTCAAACATTTTAAAAGGTAAACATTGTGTTTGGTGATGTCCAAAATTCATTGATTTACTTAAAAAGACACTAAACACCTCTTTGCTCTCATACATGGATCTTAGACCCCAAATTCCACCTTCCATGTAAATATACACATGTGCTTATATACACAATTTAGCTGACTTAAGTATGGTATATGGAGAAGTGAATCTCCATAGATCAAAACCTTTTCAACAATTATACAGTTTAACAAAATGAATACCAATATCACTGTAAAGAGAGGGGTTGTGGTGGGTAGATGAAAAAGGAAGAGTACCAAATAAAGCAGGAATATTTAATATACATATGTGATAAACTGAGACACAGTAAATGAGTCTGGGGAGAAGAAACAGATGGAATGGGGAAAAATGATGGAAAGAGTGACTCTAAACAAAAATCACTAGACACTTACATGAACATGTTAAATTGCAACCCCCTTGTCCAACCTTTTAAGTTTAAATTACAGATAATAAAAACATGGGAAAAATGCTCACTGATAGTTTTTGCAAGGTAGATCTTACAAGCTTCCCTTAGGTTTAAATATTTGGGTATAATCAACATCAAATGAAATAGTGGAAGAATCCATGAAATCAAATATTTTTTTGAATGCCTGCAGATAATTCTCGGTGGTAGGCCCTGATCCAAATAGTGAAAATTACGTTTTCATAGACATAATTGAGAATGTACACATTTATGCAAAAAAGACCAGGGGATATCAGCACTCATTAGAGTGAATCTGAAAGTGAAGCTCTCAATAACTGTGCCTGGTGTTACTAGATAGATGACTCATCCTCAGGGTGTTTGGCAGACTCTGCCCACCCAGATGGATAATGCAGACTCAGTGAGTACTGGTTTTCCCGTGAATTCTTGGTTTGATGCCCTGCTCGGTGCTGATAGGTTATAGACCAAGAGCGGAGGATTGAAGATAATCATCAATGTGCAACCAATCAGAGGAGGGGTGAGTGATGCTTTATCCAGTCAGAAAGAAATATACTTCTCTTATCATTTGTCACATTGTGGTGAAATGATTTGTGCAGGTGTCTAATCTCCTGCTAAATTCTAAACTCTAGAAAGGCTAAGACTGTGTTATTTTCATTCTCCGTTTTTCCCTATTCCTAACTCCACCCCTTGGCAGTAAGAAGAGGATTATAATTCACTCACAAAGTGCTACTTTCAATGATAAAGATATTAATTAGTATCTTGTAATCATTACAAAAAGCCACAAAGCACTACTCTTCACTCTAGTTGTTATATATAATATATTGGTGTGTACTAAATATTTGAATTCTTGTAATTCTAGGTAGAAGCCCAAAACTAGCTCAAACTCTAAAGAAGAAAGAGACTGTATACCAAGAATATAACACTAACTGCATTTCTAAAATGTATACCTAACATGTAGGCAAAAAGACATGTTTTCATTGCTACATTTATTCAATGGCCAGATGTTAGATGAAATTTAGCTCGATGAGCATTTCACAAAGGAAAGTTTTAACAAGCATAGAAAGCTAGAAATATAAATGTCAGCCTGATTTTAGGTAATTGTCCTACTTGGAAAATGTCCAAAACAGTATGTCACCTGAATTAATTCTTACCAGTTCCTTGGTTTTTCTGCTTTTTCATTGTTTGGGTTTAGGAAAACACTGAGAACTACAAAAACATAAATTTAATCCTTCCTACTTCCGCATGTTCAGAAATCTCTGGGGGAAAAAAACATGACACTGGTGTTTATAAACATTTGCACTACTGCACAATAAATACAAGATGGATATGTGCATGCATATATAGATGGTTGAATGCCAGAGTCTCTCCAAAGTAGGGGTGTTAAGCTGATTTACAAACAAGAAGATCGGCTGGAGATATGGCCTAGTGGCAAGAGTGCTTGCTTGCCTTGTAGAAATGAGGCCCTGGGTTCAATTCCCCAGCACCACATATACAGAAAACGGCCAGAAGTGGCGCTGTGGCTCAAGTGGCAGAGTGCTAGCCTTGAGCAAAATGAAGCCAGGGACAGTGCTCAGGCCCTGAGTCCAAGGCCCAGGACTGGCAAAAAAAAAAAAGAAAAGAAAAGAAAACCCACAAACAAGAGGAAATCTTAGACTATATCTCTTTCTCCTTTACACAGGACACTTTTCACAGAGGATTTGGTAACATTGATCAAGAATAAGAAGGAAAAAAAGAAATAGTGAATTCAAATGATTATCACTTGTGGGGGCTTTAGAATTGATATATACTACTCGCAATAATTTAATCAGCAAAACTCGTTAGATGGGCATCACCATCATTCCCACTTCTAAAGATGAGGAAACTGTCAAGAGGAATAAGAAAATCATCCCTCAATTATACAAAGTAGTAAAAATGACCCATACTACAATTAACCCCAAAATTCCTCACATAATTGCCTTAAATCAGACAGTGTTCTCTCATACATCTATCAGTCTAATTTCCTACCAGCCACACTTCCCTTGAATGGCAAAATATCCATATAAACACATATGTGTTTTGCCCATATTAGAGAGAATCTCCACAGCACTACACTATCACGATGAAATAAATTGTGTACTATGTACCTGGAATAAGTATTTACGACATTAGAAATGGTTTCAAGTGAAAACATTGGTTAACCCATTGCTGTAATCTCAGCTGTTGGGGAGATGGAACTTGGAGGGTGGTAGCTCAAAGCCAAAGTAGCATGATCCTATCTTTTTTAAAATTAACATGCTTTATTGTTATTTTAGACATGATATACAGAGGCCAGCCATGGAGCTTCTTAGGAGGCATAGTTGGAGTGTCTCAGGCACAGGCTGGCCCTGATAAATGTGTGAAATCCAATCAGAAAAAGAAACCAAAGAAAAAAGGTCTGGGGCATGATTCAAGTTTTACCAAGCATGAGGCCCTGAATTCACTCCTCACAGTCAATGAAAGACAGACAGACAGAAAGCACACAGACGGACAGAATAGAATGGAGTACTATAATAGATTTACCTTGAACTTCAGATATTCAGGCTATTTATTTTTGTTTATTTCCCTTAGAAAAAATACTTAGGAAAGTTTTCATTTGGTCTAGACAAGACTGCAATTCTCTACATTTCAAGAATAACAATGGGGTGGGGATATAGCCTAGTGGCAAGAGTGCCTGCCTCGGATACACGAGGCCCTAGGTTCGATTCCCCAGCACCACATATACAGAAAACGGCCAGAAGCGGCGCTGTGGCTCAAGTGGCGGAGTGCTAGCCTTGAGCGGGAAGAATCCAGGGACAGTGCTCAGGCCCTGAGTCCAAGGCACAGGACTGGCCAAAAAAAAAAAAAAAAAAAGAATAACAGCCATAGTTTTCTATTTTTGAGCCCTTCTACAGTAGGTATTCACTTGACATAACTTGCTCTCATCCTAATACATTTGAAGTAGGCATTGCTCTTATCCCTGTCTTATATGGGACCCAGAGGGTTTGTCCACGGCTCTCTGTGACTCCATATGACCCTGTATGGTGTCCTAACTGTAGTGATTTTAAGTTCCAATAGTTCCAACTTCCACTATCTGCTTTTCCAAACCTTTGATTTTTCATATCAATAAAGATAGGGTACATTGGAACCACTCAGTTGTTCCGACCTAATCTCTTATTATCGTATTGACCAACTCTAGAGGAAGATTTAAACACTCAAGTGTTTAAATGTCCCAAAGATAAACCAGCCAAACTTGCAAAGTATTTTTGAAAGAGACTTTAAATGGCCTAGAAAACTTTCTTCAGTAAGTAGTCAGACAGAAATCTCTTACACACTGCCTTCACCTTTTCACTCAATGTTAGCTCTGTAATTTGTCCACTGTGATGATTTCATGTTGCCTTTCATTGAAGCTTTAGCCTTAATACATATTCTGATCATTAGTTAACATTAATCATTCAATCTGCCTATGCTTGAATGCCAGTTTAGTTTAAAAATCTACAGAAAATTTCCATAAGTTAAATGTATTACCAACTATTTAATTTAAGGAATATTAGCAAGGATATTAATACATAGTATTCCACAATCATCTGAGATAGACTGTTCACTAATCCTAGACAAGCCTGTAGTGTTAAAAGGCTGCCCTTAAGTAGTAAATTAAGGTATTTTTAACACTTTATTGAAAATCATAACATTCAAAAAGAAATATAAAAAGAATATTGTGCTGGCATCAGCTTTCAGAAGTAATTGCATATAAAGACCATTAACCATCCTTTCTTCTGCAACAAAAGGAGAAATATTTTGCTTATATTAAATATGCCAGATACCCTGCTATCACTGTGGTCTTAAACTACAGGATTAAAAAGGAAAACTTGAATAATTTGAATCCAGATAAAAAGATAGTTGATTGATAGATAGATAGACTACATCTGTAAGCATATATTACCATATCTACATAGAGAAAATTCTCTGTGCAGTTAGCTGTTGTCACATAAACCTATAATCCAACATGTAGGAAGCTGAGGCAACAGAATCACTAGCCTCATAACAGGCTGGGCTATATAACAACGCTGACTCAAAAGATTTTGTTTTGTTGTGGTGTGGTTTGTGTTTTTTTTTTTCAGTTCCTGTGGCTGGGAATGTGGTCTAGTGGTAGAATGCTTGCCTAGCATGCATGAAACTCTGGGTTTGATTCCTCAGCACCACATAAACAGAAAAAGCCAGAAGTGGTGCTGTGGTTCAAGTGGTAGAGAGCTAGCCTTGAGTAAAAAGAAGCCAGGGACAGTGCTCAGGCTCTGAGTTCAAGCCCCAGGACTGGCAAAAAGAAAAAAAAATTCCTATGATAAGTCAGTATGCTTTATCACCATATGTTGTTACAAGTAATGCCTAATGAGAATTGAACTGCACTGTCTTGAACAACTGAAGCCTTTTCTCAATTTTAATTGTCAGAATGTCAGGCAGAAGGGAATGAGATCCTTTCCTGTATAATGAAAGAGCTCGTCACATCTGGATTTTTTTGCAAGGGATACAGTTAAAAGGAGAACTCCCATTACTCTAGGAATCTAGTATTTCTAAATGTATTTCTAACATGTATTTCTTTTAAAAAAAAAGTTATGAGCCTCATTCTCTGCCCATGGCTCCTGGAAATAGTTCACCATATTGAAATACTACAAGATTTCAATGTCAAAACTTATCACAAAGGACTTGAGCTTTATCTTATTGTTCCAAAAGCTTAGACTTGAAGAGATTTCTCTAGTGACCAGTAATAAGGAAGAGTTGAGAAATACTGCTACAGATTTTTCAGCCCTGTGGTATTGATGCATAGTGCTTAAATCATTCATATTCTTTGAACTCTAATAAAAAATTCTCATCAAACAATGATGACATTTTCATCTCATCAAAGTTTAATCACAAGAGTATTGTAATTCTGATTTTCTTCACCTCAGTTCAAATTGAAAGTAATTGTCAGACGTCATTTTAATTCTAACCATTACATCCATTCTTACATGTTCTCTCTCTTTCTCTCTCTCATTATTATAGCCCATTTTCTTCTCTAAGAGGCATGCCAATTTTTTCGTACTATTTAAGCACTTTTTAAAGAACTTTGCCACTTACTTAAAAATCAAACACTTAAGGCTCATTTTAAAATACATTTGAAATAACAAATTAATATGGATGGAAAACTTTCTCTTGAAACATTGAGAGACATAAATAGTAGTAAATTCTAACTTGAATTGTTTAATGTTCAGAGACCACCAAATTGACTGAACTTCAATTGCAAAAAAAAAAAAGAAAAGAAAAGAAAAAAACTTTCAGAAGAATGGGCTCAATGTGCACAACAGCAGAGAGGAAACATACACTTGTCTAACATTCTTCCATTGAGATATAGTGTGTGTGTGTGGTGGGAGGACCTTTACAGTACTTTTGGCCCCAAAGCATTCTGGATTTTGAGCTGAGAAATGGGTACAAGGTTATTCTGAGACACTGTGCCCTGGCTTCTTTCTACAGATGGAAGGTTAATCTTGATCACCACTTCCAACATTATATAGAAAGCCAGCCACAAAGTACAAGAGGACATATGGGATTGGGAACATAACACCTTTTGTATTCTCTACGTTTGCTTTCAGCACCTGGAGGAGAAGAGAGATGCAGACAGAATGAGAAAGAACCATAAATATGAGGAGACTTGGAGATCTGATTAAAATGTATGAGTCTGTAGGACATAGAATACAGGAAAATATATATATTGTGGGGCTTTCTAAACAGTAATGGTCCCCATGTCTCTTTGTCAAAGAGCAGAAAAGTGCAACGAAAGAAGAAAGTCTGAAACTTGGGTTTTTCTCAGGGCCAAGTGGGCAAGCAATAGAAGGAAGTTTTGAAAGCCATGTAGAGACTGGGACAAACTGGGCAGACTTGGCTCAGTTAGTTAGTACCACCTGAGCCCTAGGGTCCAACATGGCTTGATATGGCTTCATGCAAACTTGAAATTTAAAACCATGCTTCTACAGAAAGAATGTCATTGCCCCATTCATAAGAAAGTTGAAAGACTTAGAAAAAAATCATACTAAGTGAAATGAGCCAGACCCAAAGAAACAAACTCTGTGGTCTCCCTAAATGGTAATAAATAGTAAATGTCTAGGATAGTCCTAAAAGATGATAACAATAGCTCAATTGCTATGTACATATGACCACATAAGATGACACTAAAAGAAATGTCCTCCAAAATATGGAAACAAGTAGTTTATCATTGAGGTTGTCATTTTCAACGTACTATGTGAAATTGTTTCTTTTTTCTTCTGTTCATCTTCCCTATGATTTAGCCCCTTTTGTCACTGTATTTGATTCTGGTACCCTGGGTATTTTTATATGTCTGTCTGAATTGGGGAAGGGAAGAGGAAAACCAAAACAGTGAGATAAAGGGTAAAAGACAAACAAATTCAACAGCAATACTTATAAGACAATATTTTGTAAACTAACGGTGGGGGGTTAGGGGTCGGGGACAAGGAAAGGTGGGAGAAAAATGAGGGAGGGGGTAAAAAGTTGGACAAAAAAATGTCCAATTCAGTACCTAATGTATGTAACTGTAACCTCTCTGTACTTTACATTGACAATAAAAAATTTTTAAAATACACAACAAAACTATGGATGAAATCTCCAACTCTCTTCCAGTCAATCACTTGCCAAATTGAAGATCTCATAAGTCCTTGTGATGTCCATCCATATTTTTCTCCACTTGGCTTAGGATAATACCATTAGATAATTGTACTCATCTCTGAACTGCTTGGTTCTTAAGCATAGTGACTTTGCCTGCCAGAATATAAGCAGCATTGTGAGGCATCTTTGGTTCTAACAACTAGAGGAAAAGTCCTGAAATCTAAAAGTGTTTGCTAGGGATGCTTCTGAATACACTTAAGTACAAATGACAGTCTTCCATTGGGAAAAGAAAAAAGAAAAAGAAAGAAAGCATTATCCTGGCTCAGTCTATTAGTAATATGCCACTGGTTGCCCTGCCTTCAGTCATGTTGAAGTCTTCCACAGTCTGATCAAGGTATTTGGGGGGGGAGGGGAGGAGCAGTCCTAGGGCTTGAACTCTGTGTCTGGGTGCTGTCCCTTATGCTCAAGGCAAACACTCTACCACTTAAGCCACAGCACCACTTATGGCTTTTTTGAGTAGTTTATTGGTAATAAGAGTCTCATGGAGTTTCCTGCTTGGGCTGGTTTTGAACCACGATCTTCAGATCTCAGCATCCTGGGTAGCTAGGATCATATGTGTGAGCCACTGGCACCTGGCTTGATCAAGGTGCTTTTAATTAAGAAATCACATTTATATAGTAAAATCTAGGAGATGTTATTTATTTTTCTATATGCATACTTATCTGCAACAAGACACTTTTTGCATTAAAGAATATGGATCCTCAGCCCCGAGGAGTCAACCCTCACCAAGCCAATCCAATCACAACACACCCCACAGTCGTCTCCAAGGTCTGATTGCAGGATTTCTGAGGTGACAAAATCTGTGGATGCCCAGGTACTAACATAAAATGCCATCGTATTTGTTTATATGCTGTGGGTCTCATTCCATATACATTTGTCCTTTTCGGTGCTGGTTCTAGAACTTGAACTCATAACCTGGATGGTATACCTGAACTTTCTTGGAGCCTCAGCTCCATTCTGGATTTTTTTCTTGGCGAGGGGAGTTTATTGAAGATAAGAGTCTCATGGACTTTCTTGACTGGGCTGGCTATAAATCACATCTCAGCTTCCTGAGTAGCTAGGATTACAGGTATGAGCCACCAGCACTGGCCCTTCCTTATACTTTAAGTCACTTTACATATAATACCTCATACAAGGCAAATGTTTGGTAAACATTGTTATTCCTTACTTTTATGGAAAGATAATAGGAAAAGTGTCTGTATATTAGTCTAGGTATAGACTGTGTATGTGTGTATGTACATGTGTGTAGGAGCACGTGTGTGTGTGTGTGCCTGTCCTAGGTATTAAACACAAGCTCTGGTCACTGTCCCTGTCCCTGAGCTCTACAACTTGAGCCACTGCTCCACTTCTGGTTTTTTTTTTCTATAGTTAATTCAAGATCAGAGTCTCACAGACTTTCCTGCCTGGCTGTCCTGGAACCACAATCCTCAGATCTCTCAGTCTCCTGAGTAGCTAAGATTACAGGTGTGAGCCACTGGGGCTGAGATGGGTGTAATTTTTAAAAATATACACGTTAGTCCGCATTTGGTTGAATCCATGAATGTAACTCAAGGTGTCAGAAGGCCAACTTTATGTGCATTGTTCTCCTCAGTGACTGCTTTAGGAAAGGACCTGAGAATAGTTAGTTTGATTGCTATTTAAGAAAATAGTCCCTATTCTTAAAAATTGGTTATGATAAATTTATAGCAAACATGGACAGAATAGCTTTTAAAATTCCTGTGTCTGTGTTCCTTTGAAATCTAGATTGCTGCTCCTCTCATCCAGGGGTGAAATCAGTTTTATCTCCTCAAATGTGAACTGGTCAACTTTCTTTGAAAAATAGGAAGGGAGCAAAGTAAGTCCTTGTAATTCTTTCAAGTTTATGCCTCAACAGATCTCGCAGCCTCAGCTCTTATCTTCTTAGAAAACTGACATGGGCAAAAGCCCAGTCTATTCAACAGAGGAACAGCACCTTCTGAATAAGAGGCCAGCTGTCCAGCCACAGCAGCTTTGGCCTTTGACTTGTAAATAAGACCATCCAGACCCACCCAACTGACTGTAGGTAGTAGGCTGAATCCTAGCCTAACCTAAAATACCAACTTACAAAATTGTGAGCAAACAAAATCCTAGTTGTTTTAGGACAGTACATTTTGATGTGATAGATATTAAAGCCATAATAAATAACTGATTTTAAAAAAAACAACATAAGGACATTTCTACCCTGTGGATGCTGTCGTGCAAGGAAGCAATATCCTGGCTTTTACAGCTATTAGGATTCATACCTCTCCCTTGAGGAGAGCAAAGTAGAAAGAAGAAATGAACTTGATCTTTCATGTTGACACTGAGCTGCTGAATTAGCCACCACCACCACCACCACCACCCCCTTCTTAGGTGGTAAGACATAGTAAATTTTTCTCATGTCTTGAAATACTTTTGTGTTTTCTCTTACTTGGAGAGGAAACTTGCCTTCAGTGGATTTCCATCTGACTTAAGATGAAATTCCAGCCTGTCTATAATTAGATTAGTTCCTGCTCATCCTCTGTCTTCAAATCTCAGTGCCGACCCCTTGCTCCTCTACTCCCCTACATATCACACTTGTCTTGAACATGGTTCATGAATTTGAACATGACTCCAATGAGTCACATCCCCATCAGGGTCTTTGCATCTTCTGTTTCTTGTGCTTGAAGCATTCTATTAACCCCCATCACTAAGCCTTTTCCTCAACCTTCTCCTTTGAAAAATGTACATGTTGGGTTGGAGAGGTAGCTCAATGATGGCCAGATAATTAGGACACACAAGCTTCTGGGTTTCACTCATCAGGACAAGGAAAAATAAAAGAAAGTAAGAAAGATAGGGAGGACAAAAAGAAAGGAAGGAAAGAAAAAAGAGGAAGGGAGGGAGGGAGGGAAGGACAGTGGGAAGGAGAGAGATTCATGTAATACTCATTTTAATAGTTCTAAAGGTTTATTCTACCTACTATCTACTACCTATCTACTTATTGTCTCTACTTACCTTTCCCCTCCTCCCTTACTTTTTTTTTTTTTTTTTTTGCCAGTCCTGGGGTTTGGACTCGGGGCCTGAGCACTGTCCTTGGCTTCTTTTTGCTCAAGGCTAGCATTCTACCACTTGAGCCACTTCTGGCTTTTTCTGGATATGTGATGCTGAGGAATCGAACCCAGGGCTTCATGCATGCGAGGCAAGCACTCTACCACTAGGCCATATCCCCAGCCCCTCCTCTCCTCCATTAAAGGCAACCACTATCACCTGTTTTAACAAATTATTTTTATAATTACCGCTATGTTTCTAAATAATAGATTGTACTTCCACATGCTGATTTTATTAGCTCTTGGGTTTTGATAATAATCTATTGATTCCACACTATTAAAAAGATATATTATCCCACACCCAAATACACACATGCTGAACTTGTACTTAACCTTTTTTAAAAATCTTTGTTGAAAAGATGAGCAGGGGGTTACAGTTACATAAGTAAGGTAATAATTACATTTGTTTTTAAACACTGTTACTGTAAGGGCTAACCTGAGAACCTGAGTGACTAAATATAAGTTTTAGTGTTAAAATTATAATAACTTCTAAACCCTGGTGATGACTCCATGCTAGAGGGCTGCACCCCCACCCATGAAACTAGTTTCCTGTAGTTTGACATTTTTAAATATACGGAGCCCTTGTTCCCCTCTGTACCTAGGTAGCAACCATGGTAACGGACAGTAAAAAATGATCATAGTCATAGACTATAGAAATAACCGTAATAGTATTAGAAATGCCATGGTAACTGTTGGGTTGGTTTACTTATGATTGAGTACTGAGTACTGGATTGTTTTAGCCCACTCAAGCTTACTTAGTGGTAATGGGAAAACATGGTGACAATTGTTAAAATAAAGTTGGTACTAGATCAGCCTGACTGCAGAATTCTGCTTCTGTAAACGGTTTGTTTAGCCCATTTGTGACTTGCTCTGCCCCCTGCATTAACCCCCTGCATCAGTGCTACATGACCACCTGCTGTCAGTTCCTGATATCGAGGCCAGTTCCCCATATCGAAGCCAAAATAGATAACTGAAAGGGTGGATAGCCAATAGAAATAGGACAAGACTTGCTTGCTAAATGCCATTCAATCAAGTATCTGGCAAGTTGGAAAGACCCTGCCCCTGTTGTAATCACAGTAAAAACCCTGCCTATGTGTCGTCGTCGGTGATGGTTGAGAGTCCAGGCTCAAGCTTTCAATAAAGACTCTCATGCCCTTGCATCGGATCCGCTCCTTGGTGGTCTTTGGGGACAGGAAATCTAGGCATAACATTACCCCATCCTTTATTTTCTCCCACTTACCCCTCGCTATTAACCTTGATTTCTTGTCTTTTCTTGTGGGTATTTTTGTTGGTTCTGAAGTTAGAAATGATCTTGGTCTCTTTCCCCTTATTTTTTCTTTGTTTATCAGTTTAACCTCAAAATTCTTCATCCATTATTTAAATTTCTTCTTACTATGTTCAAACATAGAAAGAATCCCCTTGATTCATCTGGCCTAAAGAAATCTATCCAACAATCTTTCTGCTCCAGTCTGAACTGGAGATCTGAATACTCATATACTTATTCTGTCATCCTAACACTGGCTTTCACCATCACCAAGGGGTTCCTTCTCCTCCTTCTCTCTCTCCCCCTGCCTCTTTATCTTTTTGCTTATACTGATAAGTTTTAGTTTTTCCGAGCATAAAATCTTGGAAGTGTCTGGCTTATAGCTGATGAGACAGTTAATGTAATTAATCTCTCTCTCTCTCTCTCTCCCTCTCCCTCCCTCCTTCCATCCCTCCCTCTCTTGCTTCCTTCTTTCTCATTCCTTTCTCTCCCTCCCTCCAGTCTCTTTCTTGTAGGCTTTTCTAATTTTTCTCTATGGCATTAAAATCCATAATGACATGTCTTGGATCTACATTCACCCATTTCATTTTGCTAGACATTCAATATTCTTCACTAGAAATCAGTCCCTTCAATTCTAAGATATTACTTAAATTGTACTTTATATCTTATTTTCCATTTGTGTGATCTCTCTTCTGGCTCCTATTATTCAGATACTGGACTTCCTATGCTCTGTTTGTGCCTTATTCAGGTGTCTAGTTGTCTTTAACTGTCTGCTCCACTTATGAGGGTAGGACTTAGAGTAATTTCACTGTAGCCTGATTTGAATGGACAATTTACATAGCCGTCAAGATGGGAAATTTTTTTTTGGGGGGGGGGCCAGTCCTGGGCCTTGGACTCAGGGCCTGAGCACTGTCCCTGGCTTCTTCCCACTCAAGGCTAGCACTCTGCCACTTGAGCCACAGCGCCGCTTCTGGCCGTTTTCTGTATATGTGGTGCTGGGGAATCGAACCTAGGGCCTCGTGTATCCGAGGCAGGCACTCTTGCCACTAGGCTATATCCCCAGCCCAAGATGGGAAATTTTGATGTCACTGTCATCAAGTCTTTGCTGTGGGACTGGTCAAATTACCTACAGCAACCTCTCAGGTTAAGGTCTGGCTTTAATCTCTGGAATTCAAATGTGGTGAGAAGGCTTGGGACAATGTCAATATCCAGTGTCATATACATTTACTCAGTCCCTTGTTTTCAGTTTGGGATCTCTACTCTTAAGAGAGTCTTCTTTCTCCCTTTAGAAAACATCAAACTTCTTTTGATAGTGTTGGGAGTGTAAGGTCCATCCCTGGAAGGCTCCATGCAGATGCCTCCACCTCATTAAGTCTTCACTCAGTTACCTGGGTAACCAGCTGACCTGGAGACAGTTACCTCTCCTTGCCCTGAGGTCACATCCTAATCCACCTGGCCACCCCCCTTGCCCCTGCCCTAGATAAAGCAGGGCTGGGTGGGGTCGCCCTTTCTCTCCCCTCTCTCCCTTCTCTTATTCTCTCCCTTCTCTCTGGCCATGGATCATCTCGGCCATAGGCCAGCAGTTCGGTAATAAACTTTCTCTCCTGCCTGAATATCGCGTGGCATTCTCCTTTACCAGCTACCTACTTTAAAAAACCTAACAGGGAGGATCTGTTTCTTGGTACATGCAGCTGGAAAGGTAAAATGGGAATGGGATTACTTCAAAAACTAACTTTTAACCTATCCTTATCATTTTAGTCCTTCTACCTATCTCACTTCTAGAAGAAACATGAGGTTCCCCACTCTGAATGATGGATTCTGAGGATTTCATTGAGCTGGATTTCACTTGTCCTATTTTAGCTCAAACTTTCAGTTCTCCCTGGTCCTTGCCCTATCATCCCTCTCACCAAAATGCAGAGGTTGACAGTTCCTGCCTCCTTCTCGCTTCCCTTCATACTTGGAGGCTAACAGCTTTGAAACCACATTATAGTTATTTGGTGGGAATCTCTAGAGGGAGAGAAAGTAGTTTATCTGCTAACTCTGCCCAGAAATTCTATCATGTCTTTACTCTTTGGACCATCTGAGAAAGGCTGGCACCTAGGCCAAGTACAGCTGCTCAATGCCACTGATAACACTCAGCGCTCCTCACCATAGACACAACTGGACCAAAACACAACTCATTTTTTTTGTCAATTTGTTTATTTGAACTTTCATTCAATAAAGATCATCATCTATGGAACCTAAAAAGTTGGTGGATTGCCACAATTTTCTTACATAAAAGTCACATTCCTGCATTAATACAGAAAGCCTGGTTCTCCCCCAAATAGTAAGAAATTCCTCAACCTTTTTTTTTTTTTTTTTTGGAGTTAAGATTTTATCTCCTTCACCTTGCTATAACCTACAGTTGGCAGCTGCCTGACTTCCAGGCAATTCTTAATCATTCTCATTCTCTTTCTCTTTTGCTCTTTCCTCCCCTTCTTTGATCGTGGCCCCATTCATCTATTATCTAAGAGGGAAGTCAAATAGAATTGCCATACTTAACAAATGAAAAAGTAGTGATGCTTAAGTAGAATTGAGAGTTTGAGGTCTGGAAAGAATAAGCTGGTTGTTTGCTTGCTTGTTTTTGTCTTCAATTTCTTAGGATTGATTCATTTTCTCAGGGATTCTCCTTACCTACAGATCTCAGATAACCTGAAAGAAATACTCTGAACTTACCATCAGCCCCTGGTCACTGGTTTGCAAGTAGGCATTAAGGCGACTTCCCTTGGCCCTCTCCCCCATAAACTGTCTGTCTCTGTCTCTGTCTCTGTCTCTGTCTGTCTGTCTCTCTCTCTCTCTCTCTCACACACACACACACACACAAAACCTTCCATGCTGATGAATTCTAGGCAGGTGCTGACCCTGTGCACCATCAATACAGCTCATCTCCCCTCCTGTCACCCTCTAGAGAGAATTTCCACCCAATCCCTGGTGAGTTTATTCCACAATAACTCTCTGCAGTGCAATCTCTCCCACACTGACAGCTTGAAGGAAAGCTGAGGTGTTTCTTCACACTATATCTGGGGATAAAAATTGGGCCATTTCCTGCAGGAAACTTCTCCTTTCTACTCTACAAATGTGAACAACCTTTATATGGATGAAAACGAAGATGAATGAATCCCATCTTACTACTTCAGAATTTATTTCACATTGTCTTTGATTCTCAGTACCTATTATTTTAGCATGTTTATTGAAACAAAGGTAGAATTCTTCCTCTTTTTCTGAGTCAGAGTCAGTCTGTGTAGCCCAAGCTGACCTAAAATTCTTCCTGCTTCAGCCTCCCGAATGCTGGGATTGCAAGCATATATCCCACACCCAGCTACTTTCAAAAATTCTTGTTACTTACACCACTGTTTTATAAAACTCTTTGAAGTGAAAGAGTCCTCAGAATAGCTCTGGAAAGTTGTACATGCATAACACATAGATAGCACTCCACAAATATTAATTGATTGATGAACTTAATGATTGCTTTTCTTCAATGACCATTTAAATGGTCAATTATTTCTCCTTACCATATATAGTAGAAGTATTGATGGATATAACTTTAATTTTAGATACAAATTAAGTAGGAAAATAGAAATGCTGTATCTTGACACAAAGTACCAATGCAAGATTTTTAAATTGTTTTTTCAAAAATAAATGAATGTGGAATTCATGTCTTTCTCATTCCTGTTAGTCAAGTGTTGCCTTGGATAAAGAGTCAAATGAAATATCCACTTAGACAATGTCCTAATATCATAATTTTATTTAAAAATCTATAATTCTATGAGTTTATATCATTTCCATGAGCTTTGAGTCATTTCTAAGAAGAAGTTGAAGCCAGATTAACAAAAAATTAAGCTGGTTAGGACTTCTTATTGTTCAAGTCAAGTGCAACATAAGAAGTAAACAAATTATATTCCTAATTTGAATCCTATATAAACAATGGAAAATAATTTGATTTCTCAGTTACTTCCAGCAATCATTTTGCAATTTGGCAGTTAGAACAAATTATTGTGTTAGAATTTCCTTACTGAATCATTCCCATAGTAATACAGAATGTACTTTTACTTATTCAAGAGGTAGTAGTCTATAAATGGCTATAAAGGAGCATAGCGAAGATTTGGGATAAAATAAAACTCACTTGAAGTGAGTATTACCTCAGATGGGCTTTCTTTCTAATCTATTGTGGATTTTGTGAATTTATCATAGGTATCCCCACCTACTTCCTAAAAAGACTTAAGGATGATTTCAATATTTCAAAAGGTACCATGTACCATAATTAGAATAAAACAACAATAAAACGTATGAGCAGAACGAACATCACATGTAGAGTCAGAGATGAGCAATTTGCTTCACTTCAAACTAAAGTTAGCCCTAAAATATCTGATCCCAAGTTAAAAGAAGAAATATAATAGCTTGTATTAAGTATGCTGTAAAACAAAAGCAAAAATATAACAGCTTTTTAAGAGTTACTATTTTAGCTTTTGTCCTAAATTCCAGGAGTAATTTATCCTATGTGTAATTTGTCCTGTAAATAATTAGCTCACATACACTGGACATCTATATGTGCCAGATATTCCCCTAAGCTCTTTGAATGTATCTATAATTTAATCCTCCTTAACAGCATTGCAAGATAGAATATTATCTTTGCTTTACACACTAGAAAATAAAGGCACAACGAGGTATATCATGCCCCTGGTCACAGCCAGAAGGCAGCAGCTATCACATTTCTCTGGCAGCCTACTTCCAAAGCCCAGCTTCTGGCTGCCACAGTTAAAAATCTTCATCATTGGCCACAAATGACCAAGAAGATCTCCACCTCTTAAACCAGCATTCAATCAAGGCCTAGGGTGATGTTTTCTTCCTCTTTACCCTCAGATTCACATACCATTGAGAATCACTGAGAATCAAGCCCCACAGGCCCCTTGAAGTACTCCATGCAAAGGCCCGACATGGCTGGATGTAAATGGGGACAAGATCAGAGGGAAAAGGTGAAGGAGAGGAACTAGCACAGAGTACTTCCTGCCTGATCTCCAGATCAGAAGATATTGGAGAGCTGAAGAATAGGTCTGCTCTATGTGCCTTGCTGGTTTGCAAACAAAATATCATCTTTCAGAGTAAAAAAGCAGTATTTGGGGATAATCTTAAGAGAAAAATTTGGATTTTATAAGTTCTTAAACCTAAGGGATGACTGCACCAGAATCAACTCCAAATGGATCAAAGATCAAATACCCTGAAAGTACTACTGGAAGGAATAGGGGGAATACTAGTGCTCTTTAGCACAGGTCAAAACTTTCCTAATAAAGACCCAGAAATATGACAAATCAAAGTTGGACAAATGGGATTGCATGAAACTGCAGAGCTTCTGCATGGCAAAGGACATGGTTAGCCAGATAAATAGAAAGCCCGCAGATTGGGAGAAGATCTTCACTGGCCATACAACAGATACAGGCCTCATAACTGGAATATACATAGAGTTCAAAAAATTAAACCCCCTAAAAACAAGTCCCCAGGGAACAACTGCCCCATTAGCAAGTGGCTAAAGACTTAAAGAGAGACTTCTCTAAAGACAAAACAAGAATGGCCAATAGACACATGAAGAAATGCTCAACATCTCTGGCCATAAAAGAAATGCGTATCAAAATAACATTGAGATTCCATCTCACCCCAGTTAGAATGGCCATTATCAAGAAAACTAACAATAATAGATGCTGGTGGAGATGTGGCCAAAAGGGAATGCCACTACTCTGTTGGTGGGAGTGTAAACTTGTTCAGCCACTCTGGAAAATGATATGGAGGTTCCTCAAAATACAAAACATAGAGCTCCCCTATGATCTAGAAATCCCGCTCCTGGGCATTTATCCAAATGACTACAAACAGGGCCACGGTAAAGCTACCAGCACAGCCATGTTCATTGCAGTATTATTTGCCATAGCTAAGATATGAAACCAACCCAGATGCCCCTCAGTAGACATATGGATTAAGAAAATGTGGTATATATACACAATTGAATTCTATGCTTCCATCAGAAAAAAATGGCACTGAACCATTTGTAAGGAAATGGAAAGACATGGAAAAAGTCATAAATAAGCAAAGCAAGCTACATCCAAGAAACATAGGTTGCATGGTTTCCCTCTTTTGTAATAACTAGATTACATCTATGATATTCTTAGCAGAAGATCACAGTAGCCCAATTGCTAGGTGCTTTTGACCATATATAATGAAGTATATCAAAATGAACTACAATAATTGAAAACAGGGGGTTTCAATAATTATTGTTTGCAGTTATTTCTTTCTTTTTTGTTTGTTTGTTTTTGTTTTGTTTGCTGTACCCTTTGTCTTGTATATACGTTTATCTGATCTGTGGAAGAAAAAGGGAATCACCAGAAACATCAGGACAAAGGATGAGCTAACACAACAATGATACTCACTAGAGACTAAGGTGGAAATAAATTTTACAACTTGGGGAGAAGGAGAATAGGGAGGGAACATGGGGAAAAATGGGTGTGGGGGTAACAATGTCCAAAAAGAAATGTACTCGTTACCTTATGTATGTAACTGTAACCCTTCTGTTCATCACCTTTACGATAAATAAGAAAAAATAACAAAAATAAAATAGAAATGTCAGGAGAAAAAAAACCTTGGGTGGGACCACATTACCTTCCCATCCTCATAGGCAACATTTGTGTGTCTCATTTAGATGAGGGGTGTCTCTGGATCACATTGTTCCCCCAACCAAGACTGTCCCCTCCAGCAGATCCCCTTAGCTTCTGCATGTCACCCCCTAGCTCCTGGAGATACTTGAGATTGTACTCCATGACTGGAAAGCAATGAAGCTGAGCTTTAGGAAATGAATGGAAGCAGACTGTGGTGCTATGAAAAATATGAATGAATATGTAATGTGATGTTTATCCTCTTCAAAAAAGCATTGTGTACTTGGTTTGCAGGAGCTAAACTATCTCTACATGTAGAATGAAACCAAGTTGGGAAAGCTGGCTGCCTTTCAGGGACTGTTGCTCTAGATGAGATGAGAAGAAGACAAATTTAAATATGACAAGAAAATAGGAAAAGAGGGCGAAGGGGAGAGAAAGAGTGAGACAAGTGCTTATTTGGTAGAAGGCTGTTTCTTATGACTCTCCCTGGCCCTCCGTTTCTCGCTAAATTCTCAAAATCTTCAAAAGTGAAAGGAAAATGGGAGAAAAAGTGGGAAGGAGGCTGCTGGGAGGGAAGAAGGGAGGCAGGCAAGGAGGAGGGAGGGAAGGACAAAGGAGGGAACGGGAAAGGACAGTCCAGCTTGTCATAAAGAGTTTGTTCTATGACCTGGTGAAGAGGCCTACTTATCTACTTACCCAGTGAAGTATCCTGTATCAACAAAAGAGCTCCAAGATAGAGAAGCAACAAAGGAAGATGGCTGTGAGAACTTGCAGATTAAACCACATATTCTGCACTCTCATGACCTGACAGGTCATGTTTTAAGCCGGGTTTACACAGATCTCAATAGGTACATACGTGGTGTCCCAGCTGGCACTGAGAGTTCCCTAACTTCCATGATACCCCAAAGCAAATCTGTTCCCCATTCAGTCTCAATGAAAGTCAGAGAGTTGTCAGCGGGTATGATAAAAACAGTAGATATTATTATATATTATGTAATATTATATATTACATATTATGTTATATATAATTGCATATTATATAATTAAAACTCAGTCTCTAATTTAGGTACTGGTGGCTCACACTAGTGAGACACTCAGGAGGCTGAAGGATCATGATTCAAAATCAGCCTTGGCAGAAAAGCCCCTGCCAAATCCAATAAACCATTTTTTAAAAGGCTATAAATGTGTCTTCAGTGGTAGAACACAAGACAAGAGCAAGAAATCTAATCAAGCATAAAGCACTGAGTTCAAGTTGCAGTACGGAATGGGAGCATTCTCTAAGCAACTAACTTCTGCCAATAGTGGTGGGGTAAATCTATAATCCCAGCACTCAGGAGAATAAGAAAAATTTCAAGTCTGAAGCCAGCTACACAGAAACTATCTCAAAGAAATCAAAAATAAATAAAAAATGAACTAGCCTTACACATTTTATTAAAGGTTTTCCTAGCAATATTAGAGAGCTTTGGATATTATTCCCTCCTCTCCTACACACACACACACACACACACACACACACACACACACACACACACTCCTCTAAAAAAATAAATAAATAAACAGCAACAGCAACATCCATGTGCATATACCTTGGTATTATACAAAGTTATTAGTGCCTAACTTGGAAGAATTGCAATGACTTGATGGTTTTTGTTTGTTTAGGGAGAAGAAAAATAAACCTCATGTGGAGATAATTGTACTACTGCAAATCTCTTGGGAATTATAAATTATTTTTCAACTGTTTGAGGAAGATATTCCTCAGAGGCCAGGTGTTTAGGATCAAGAATATGACTAACCAATGATCATAGTGACGCTGATGACAATAAGCAACAATAGTAAATCAGGAGAAATAACACTAATGATCGTAATAATCCTGGAGGTGCCATCAGAGCAAAAAAAAAGAAGAAGAAAGAAAGAAAGAAAAACATTGCCATGGAAACCGGTTAAATGAGAGGGGGGTTGGAAGATGTGGAAAATCCTTCACAATGAAAAGCTGTGTTCCTGGACTTCTGAGAATGAGCTTGTGGATTGTATCTTAAAGGCAATTCAGATAAATAGCAATCTTTTGTGATTATACACAACAGAGCTAAGGACAAAATGGCTTGCCAAGGTCAGGTAGGATAAGCTGGGCTGATGGTGGGGCTATTTGCCCCTAGGTTCTGTCAATGAGACACAGCTGCACAACACCTTTTTCTAGTGGGAATTCAGGACAGCTGCACTGTGCAGTATGCAGCACACAACAAAAATGAAAATACTCCAAGCATGGTAGTTCTTTTCCATCTTCAAAGCTGTCTGAAGCAGTTCAAGTTCAATAGTGGCACACATCGTTCTTTAAGGCACAATAATGAAACTTTCTGAGTCCAAGATTGAAATGTGAATGGATATAAAAATCTCTCAGTGATTTCCCAAGAACATAAAGAAAATGTTGATACAGGAAGAAAAAAAAGGTCAGAATATCCATCTGGATTGCTTTTAAGCTTGGCAATCGTATCTTGGGGGTATTCTTCTTGTTAAAAAACATTTATCACAATGCTATACAATTATATGTGAAATCATTCTTTGTGTTAGTCCCACACCCTGGCAAACACTAAGAAGAAAATCACCACTTGGCAGAGTAAGTCTACCTGAAAATGAGAGAGAGACCACTGGGAAAAGGAAGTAGTGAAAAGTCTAAAGCCCAGAAGGGTAGTTACAGCTGCTTGCAATGATGCCTCCTCTGGGGTGACCAGAGAACAACATAACCAACCAAGTACTCTTCTCATCATCAACTCCCAGAGATTTTCACAAGGTGGCTGGCATCTGGGCTGATGTTTCTAGTTATAAGCTGTTCTCTTTTCCTTCCTATGTGTGGGACACTGGCTCCTGAGTTTTCTTCTTTCTCCAGAATAAAATTATAGTGATGGGGGCTGGGAATGTGGCCTAGTGGCAATACTGTGTCCATGAAATGACCAGCACCTTCTTTACAACTAACCACAAAGTGTACCTGGTAACTTTTGCTACCATAGTGTTTATAAAACATTTGTTCCTCCTAAAGAGAAGAAGACATTGGTACTGAAAATTCCTTATCTAGCTTAGAGTCACTTTTGTTGAAGCCAGAACACTACCTCCAGAAAGTTGGCAGACAGAGAAGTGAGGTTGCATGTGGAGGACAGCTGGTGAGGGAAGGAGAATCTTCCATCCTTCCTACAAGAATCCCTAGAAATCTTCAGAAAGATACCCCCACTTTAAGCACTGACCTCCCACAAAAGAAGTTTTGGCAACTTCTAAGGATAAGCAGTTTAAAAATTCCCAAAGGGCAACAAGCAATGTGTTACAGGCCTGGGGCATCTGATGCCAACAAGAAGAAGACACTAACCTGAACCAGAAGGCCTCTTGAGTCACAGACCTATTCCCGGCCACTTCTGAGATTTCCCAACACAGCCACTTTCACTGAGTCCCTTCCCACTACTCTTTTCGAATCCTGCAAACAGGTCACACAAATGGATCACCCCTCTTCATCTCTAATGATTCGCTTTTCCATTTATCCAGCCAACTGCGAGAAGCATCTCTAAGTAATATAAACCACATACTCAGCTATCAAAGTCTTTAGTCCTCCCAGTCGCTTTGATTTCACTGAAAGCAATCACTCAAAGGACATCTTGTAAACTGCTCTCCCAAACAAACAGACTAGCAGGAAGCAGGAGGAAGTGATTTGAATTGTAAGAGGTTTCCCCTTGAAATAAGCTTTGTAGTAAAGGTTACAATGCCAAGAAAAGATAAAAGGGAACCGAGTTGCAGAGTTGCAGGTAGAATTGAAAATGCCTGAAAAATCAAATACAATCACAGAAAGAAAGAAAAAGTGCTAGGAATCTTGCCAGATGAGCAGGGAATGAAATCTCAGCCCTCCATTCTTTCATGGAGATTTCTATTTCATCGACTGTAAGGCTGATGTCAAGGAGTGGGCAAGCACAGAGCGGCCGTGGGGAAGGTGCAGGGGGCTCCCTGTCAAGGTCGGCCCTATCATTAGGCAGAGCAGGCAGTAGCCCAGAGCTGCAAAAATATGAGAAGTAATGAAAACACATAGTGACGAGATTCTCTGACTGACCCCAGGCTGGCAGGCACCAACATTTTTCAGTCCACCTGGAGCGATAAAAGTCTTCATCTCCAACCTTCAATTCAATCAGGTACATACAGTATTGATTTCCAACCTTAAATTACACTGGAAGATTTTTTTTTTTACTACAGTTGTTAAATACAAATATTTCCCATTGTTTATAATACATATCTCTTTTTTTAAAAACTCAAAGGAGCTATGTAATTTGAGATACTCCATACTCAAAGTGTTTTAATAAACACACTTCATTGATTTATACATTCCTGTGGCCTGAATAAAGATTCAAAGACTTTCTAATGCAAGACCAGATTTTAAAGGAATTTGAGATGGATTTGTTGGAAGACAAGAGATATTTTTAAAGAGCTGTATTTCTGACTGTCAAAATAAATAATAATAATAAACGTACAAGAAGAATTGACTTACAAGGCATTACCTACTTGGTAATAATGGTTCAAAAACTCTTTTTTTACCTGATGTCCAAACAATTAGGAGAGATTGTCCAGGGCTCTCAATGCCCTCTGGGGCATATGGAGAGCTGAATGTCCCTAGGTAGGAGGCCACTTGCTAGTATATCCACAGTGTTAGGCCTTGACCTGAACTCTGTTTAGCAACAGGGAACAAGTCCCGTTTCTAAACCCACCCCATGCTGTTGTACTTGTTGCTGTCATGTAATTAAATATGATTAGAAACAATTCGTCTGAATACAAGACAAAAAGACCTTCACTCTCCGTAAAAACCCTATCAAATGCACTGGGTAAAGGCTAAAAGATGAGTCACTTTTTTAAATGTTGTCAAACCAAAACAGTGGGATGCTCATCAACAGATGGAGGAGACAAATAAGCAGAAAATGATTGGCCAAGTTTCTGAAGTGCTCCCTTCCCTTGGGAAACTGAAGCTGAGCATCATAAATGATGCCATGTGGATATCACTTGTGTCTGAGAACCAGTGAGAAGCCTTACTCAGTTCAGGCTCAATGGTAAATTCTTCATCTACTTCTCGAGGCTGGTGAACTAGGTTATAATTGTAGGTTTCAAGCTTAAATAAAATCTATATGAGTTGTGTAAAGTATTTATTAGGATTTCCTCTTTGACTTTTTTTTTTTCCTTTAGAAGAGGAAAAGAGGAGGTGGGCAAGGGCTTTATTTTTAACTAGGAAAAGGGGTTGTACTGCATAAGAAAATGGCCTTCAGGGGGTATACAGAGGCGATTTTTCTTTCTTGTGCCTTCAGAAGCATCCTTACTTTGGAAGACACAGGAATACTGAACTCTAACCTTTCTTGTGACCTTCCCACCCATTAACATTTGTTTCTAGATGACATGGCCAGTAGTTCCCTCCCCTGCTATAGGACATTGTCACTGTACCTCCCTCACGAGACACAGTAAGGATAAGACAGAATATGCTCTTTTAATCTTAGGCAGTCATAAAAGAAATGTTGAGAGATAGGGGTTCAAACTACTCCCAGATGAAACATGACAACCTGAGAAGTGATAAAGCATACAGTTCTGCACATGGGAGGCTTCCTCTTGGAGAACAATTGAGGCACGTCAGACAGGACAGAGAACATTGATTATTCCTTTGCTGTAATCTATTTTATCTCAGATTCTGAGAGGTAAAATATGGCAGCATGTCTTACTCTGTCTTCATTCAAAGAAAGCTGTTTCTCTGGAGGAGATCAGAGGCCATTAAGATGATGCTTCTGAGGCTATCTAGATGTCTCAATGAAAAATACCCCAGCCACAAATTGATTTCCAGGTAGTCATTCCTAGCAGCCACCTTTAATGATTAAATAGCAGAGCCCCAAAGCTTGTTGTTTTACAGTTGGAGTTACTGGAGCAGGTTAATCACATATGATCTGATCATAAAAGAAGTGAGCTTGGTTGTTCTCATATGTGTGCTGTGGTTTGGGTATAGCTTGATGTGGCTTTCAAGAGTTTGGATGTTGGAAGCTTGCTCCCTAGATTAGCAATGTGGGGAATGAGAATGGAGGCTCTTGTTGGAAGCTTTCTTCAGAAGGAATTAATGCAGTCTCTGGAGGGTCCCTACTTATTTCTGATGAGAAGGTTGTTATAAAAGAGCCACCCTGACCCCTGAGTCTCTCTCTTGCTCTGTCTTTCTGTGTGGCTGCTTCCACTTGTGTGTGATCTCCCACCATTATAGTATCATCCACCATGATATCTTTCCCAGAGCTGAGCCAATGCCAGTGGCCTGCCCTTCCACTTCCCTCACTTGAACTAAATAAACCTCGTTATAAAAAAGAAAGGCACACAGTCAAAAAGTACACAAACCAAAAACAGAGACAGAGTGAAGGTGGGGGGATACAAAAGCAAAAAGTAAAATATCAAAAAAAAACCCTCTGTTTCCATTTCTTGGAGTTCATTTCAATAAACATCATTTTATATGATCACAGGCACATAGCTGTTAAGCATTTGTGATTCTCTCCTAAGAATATCCTCTTTTGGTCTCATTGTGTGAATGTTCAGAATTCTGTTTAATTTATCATGTCCAAGTGTAATTTTTTGTCTTTTACCATACATTGTGTGTAATTTTATAGGCACAGTCTAATCACTACAAATGAGGGAACTTTATCTGCTTGGGGGAACGTAAGAGGGAGCACAGAAATATAATGGGATAAAGGGTGAACAAAGAGACATGGGACTCCCTAGACACAATGTTGAAAATGAACTATACAACTTTGAGGGGTCAGGAGGTAGAAAACAAGGGAAGAGGTGACACTGTACAAAAAGGAATGTACTTACAACCTGACTTATGCAACGGTAACCCCTCTGGATATCACCTTTACAATAAAGAATTTAAATAGGCAGTTTCTTCAGAAGAGATATTTAAATAACCAATAAACACATGGAAAAAAGTAGACAACATTGGGTATTTAATTACAGTTACAGATAATAGATTAGTATAGTAGGTTTATGCCAAGTGTATGTTGTAGTCACACACCAGAAAAATATATATCATGACAGAAATGTAAAGCAGGTCATGTCAGCATAGAGATATTGGTTGGAAGAGGGAGTGGGGACAGAGAGAGTGAAGATGGGCAAATATGGTCAAAATACTTTATGGACATGTGTGAAAATAGGATGAGAAAGCTTGCTAGATTGATTGGGGAAGGCAGTAACAGGAAGGAGGGAAAATGATGGAGGGAGGGAATCTGATCAAGGTACATTGTCTATATGGATGTGTCAGAATGAAATGCCTCTACACAACTAATGGATACTAATAGAAATGCTGGGGAGATGAAAGAAATATTTGTTATCAAATAACTCTTCCCCAAAGATGAAATGATATAGTTTGATATATCCAGCTTAGAAAATATTCAGGTTATATCACATACCTGTGAGTACCTGCTAAAATATGGATTCTGTGAACGATTTTATTTTTGTTCTTGGCTCCATCTCTGAACCTATCCTTTCTTTATGGAGCTGTCTTCTCTCTATATTTTATGATTGATGATTATTACAACCATTTTTATTAGCTTTATAATCCTGGTAGAATTGTCCTCCATCTAGACTGTAAAGAACCACCACAAGAGTAAACCAGCTTAGCCAGGCACTGGTAACTCATAGGTATAATAACTACTCAGGAGGCTGGAATTGGAGGACTGTGGTTTGAAGCCAATCTGGGCAGCAAAGCCTAGGAGACACGTACCTGCACTTACCAAAAAGTTTCCAAAGCAGAAGAAATAAGAAAGGAAAGAGGGGGGAAAATACAAGTGGAAATAGAGAGAGAGGAAGAGATGGAAGTAATTAATGGAAAGTATAGAAGTAAATTAATAACATGTTTTCTGTAAAGGTAGTAATTACATAATACCAAATGGGAGCACACACCTTAAAAATCCCTCTCAGGAAACTGAGGCAGGAGGATGTAAGTTTGAGGCCAGCCTACAACAAATTTTAAGGCCAAACTATCAAGTCGCCATCTCAAAAAAAATTAAATATTTTGAAGGTAAATGTGAATGAAAGGGGTAGAAGACAAATGATGGAATATTTACAACTTTCTTGAGGTAATGATTCCAGAAGAGGGTAAAATATCTGGGAATGTGGTCTGTGCTCCAGTACCGACAGTTACAGCAGGTTTTAAAATATTGGCTCAATCAAAATCTAGACAAGAGACACCCCAAAGAGCTAGAAGTGTAGATCATCATCTGATCCCTTCACAAAACCACCAAAGGTGATCTGCAATGTCATTCTGGTATGGCTTAGATAAATGTATATTTTGTACCACGCCCTGATTTCCTCATACACTGCACCCTCAGGTTAGGAAGTCCACAGAGGGAAATGCAGGCATGTCAATATGTTAATTTAAGTATCATTAAGCCCCTCAAAAGTGAACATTACAAAATGAGTATCAAAAAAGAGGCAAAATAATCTCCATATCTGATATACCTACAGCAATATACTCTACAATTATTTTATCTACATCTATACAACAGAATACTCTACAATCATTTTTATCTACTTTTAAAGACAGTGAAGAAAATAGGTGTGTGTGTGTGTGTGTGTGTGTGTGTGTGAAATCACATATATAGAGTTAAGGTTTCTAGAAAGCAGTATATAAAAGAATTTGAAATCTATTCTATAAATAGATATTTTTGTTTTATTTTTCAAAAGAGAATTCTAAAAAGGGAAAAGAAAACCAAGGTTTATAGACTTATCTGAAACATGGCAATATAGGAAACAAAAGAGTCACACTTAAAAGTGATGACTTCTGATAGAGAATAGAATCAGAAGAATGGGTAAGGAATTCTTTTTGAGTTACATAATTCAAAATGTGAGATTATATTTTTGTAATATTTTTACAATTTTTCTCAAATATCAAAGCCATTTGGGGCAACAGTCATAGACACACACACACACACACACACACACACACACACACACTGTGTAGAACCTGAAGTTTCCACAGTTCCAAGGAATTTTAAGCTATCCATTAAGGACCTTAAACACAGCAGCTTCTACAGAGCCAAGAAAATGATCAATATGTGAAAAGAGGACCTGCAACATAAGAGAAACTATTTGCAAACTGTACATCTGATCCATCTCCAAACATAAAGAACTCAATGTAACAGCAGGAAAACATGATGAAAATAGGCAGAGGACATGAATAGTCATTTCTCTAAGAAAACATCAATGACCAATACGTACCTGAAAAACGATGGTCGTCATTGCTAATAATGAAAAAATGCAAATCAAGTCCACAATGAGGTATCACCCATCACTTGTTGGAATTGCTATTATCTCAGAAAGATAACAAGTGTCTTCAATAATGTGGAGGAAAACGAATCCATGAATACTTTTGGTAGGAAGGAAAACTTGTACAGCCCTTATAGGAAATCAGTATGGAGGCTCACAAAAATTAAAATATAGAGCTGGCAGTGGAGATATCCCTATACCTCCAGCACTCAGAAGGCTGAGGCAGGAAGATTATAAACCCAAGGCCAAGCTGAGATAGAGTGAGACTCTAAATCAAAAATAACAATAGAAAATAGAACCATCTCATGCTCCAGCAATCCCACTACTGGGTATATCTCCAAAGGAAACATAAGTTATACTGACGACACATCTCCCTCATTCATTGCTGCACTATTCACAATAGCTCAATGAGGAATAAGCCTATATTTGTACACATACATACAAAATGGAATACTATTCGGCCAAAATTTTTTTTAAAAAGGAAATCTTGTCATTTATGTCAACATGAGTGATTCTAGAAGGCATTATGTAATAAGCCAGGCACAGAAAGCCAAATACCATGTAATATCATGTATAACTATCTTCAAAAGTGAAACTTGCCTTTCAAACAGAACTTTCATCTTCCAGTAATTCAACAAACAACAAACAGGAAAAGAAAAGGAGAGCTATCTAATATATGTTCTCCTGCCTTTCATAAGACATGGAGTTGTTCCAGGCACCAGTGGCTCACACCTGTAATTCCAGCTACTTGAGAGGCTGAGATATGAGGATTATACTGTGAAGCCAGTCAGGCAATAAAGTCAGTGAGACTCTTATATCCACTAAACTCAAAAAAAAGCAGGAAATAGAGCTGTGGTTCAAGTGGTAGAGTACTTTACTGGCCTTGAGCAAAAGAAGCTCAGGGACAGCACCCTGAGTTCAAGTCAAAGAACCTGCGTGCGCACGCGCGCGCGTGCACACACACACACACACACACACACACACACAACATGGATTTGTTCCTTTGGTCATATTTATGAAAGTCTGTAAGAAGGGTGATCTTATAGACATAAAGGGAATGGTTCTGTTCAAAATGGAGCACTGCACAAATATGACAGTCACGAAACTAGAAGACTCTACAAGGAGTTGTGGTGAAGCAAGTTAAGGACAAGATTTTTGCCAAGAAAATTAATGAGAATATTAAACAGTCTAAAATTCAAGATGGCTTCCTGAAACTCAAGAAGGAAAGTGACAAAAAAAAAGAAGTTAAAGAGAAATGAACATGAGTTCTACTAGAGCACTAGCCTACTATACCCAGAGACACACATTTTGTGAGAACCTGTCCAACAGAGTTTGTACTGCTTCAACCTCTGACTTATGAATTCATATTATAGCAGATGAAATGTGTTAAAGACTACTGGACTACAAAAATTAAAAAGTCAAACCCCTGGTGCCAGTGACTCATGCACAGCTAGTTAGGAAGCCGAGATCTGAGGAACATGGTTTGAAGCCAGCCCAGGAAGGAGAGTTGGTGAGACTCATCTCCAATAAATGACTCAGGTGGTAGAACACTAGCCTTTCACAAAAGAAGCCCAGGGACAGCTCCCAGGCCCAGAGTTGAAGCCCCGAGGCTGGCAAAAAAAAAAAAAAAAAAGAATCAAACTCATGGAAATAGTGGTTAGGATTCAACTTCAAGGATGAGGGAGGATGATGTTGTTCAAGGTAACAAATTGGAGTTACACAGGAGGAATAAGTTCAGAAGTTCATTGTATAATATGAATACAGTTATGGACAATGTATTCTAATCTTGAAAATTGCTATGAGAGTAAACTTCAACTGTTCTCAACACAAAAATAATGGTATATGCATTTGTTAATTAGCTTCACTTTCCCTTTCAAAATTCATATGTAATAATACATTCACACATATATCATTTGTATTTGCCAGTTAAAAGTTAATAGATGCTTAAACACTGCAAAACAAGGTAGAATAGAACAAATTCTTCAACATGTAGTGAAGTCATTCCTTGACTGCAAAGATAGTCTAGTCTAAACTGTGTGTCAGTGGCTAATGTCTAAAATCCTAGCTACTCACAGACTGAGATCGAAGGATCATGGTTCAAAGGCAGCCTGTGCAGCAAAGTATGTTAGACTCTTATCTCCACTAAACTACCAAAAAAGCTGTAGCTACAGTTTGAGCTGTAGCTCAAGTGGAGGGGTGCTAGCCTTGAGCAAAAGAAGCCCAGGGACAAAACCTAAGGCCTGAATTCAAGCCTCAGGCCTGGCACACACACAGACAAGGATAGGTTAAGAGTATGTAATTGATCAAAACCTCTTGTTATTATTCAATTTTCCATTAATTGGGTAATTCTGTAATACCTTTACAGTTGAATCAGTTTGAGTTGAATAAATACATTCGTATCATGTTTACTAAGAGCTGGGTCAGTCGTGTACATTGTCTCACAAAGACCTTTTGTCATAAACTATCCTTGATGCAATTTCTGTACTATCAAATATCATCCTTGAGTTGGGTAACTTTTATATCAGACTTTGTTTATTTGATTTAAGAAAATGAGGGCTTTCCTGTTGTTTTCCAGAAAGTCTAGTATGTGAAACTTGTAGGTCAAGGGCAAAGAGCTAGTCAAATTTCAATGGCTGATTTGCATTCTGAATAGCTGTTTCTTGTGTGCTGCCTCCTCACAGGGCCTGCAGTCTACTCTTGAGAATGAATATGAATCTGAAAAGTCTCACAGAAGTGTCAGAACTCTCAGCCACTTCTTCTATTACCTAGGAGAACCAAGTAATACTCTCATTGCACCCACACTACAAGGCAGCAGAATTCCGCTCGATGGCCTAAGAGAGGACACAATGTTGGTTAGGCAGCACCACCTAATGGCTGCAGAACAGAACCTGTATCCTGTACCTGGAGAATATGGGCTGCTGTGTCACCTTCCCATAGATGCCTATTAGTTACAGACACAATAGGTGTTTGTGCTTTTATTTTCACCAAGGTCAAAGCAGACAAGTACCTGGACCACCTCCCTAAATGCTGGTAAAAATACAATTTGACAACATCAAGCATATTAGTCTTAATGGGAACCACTTAATCCACCCAAGACTTACAGATTTAGGGAACTCTTGTTAGGGATATCTTGTTCTCTGTTAAAGGTACCTCTTTTAATTCTCACGATAGCCAAGGAAAACAGACATTAAAACTTCTGGCTTTAATCCCTGCTATAACTTAGCATCTGTCAAAAAAGAACTGCAAGGGAAATTAAGGCTAACATTTTCTTTCCAAAGATTCACTCCAAAGAGCACAATGACTGAGAGGAAGTATGGTGGCTCTTCTTCCTTGCTTGAACATTGATGTAGAAGAAATAATTGTTTCTGCTCTTTCTAAATTTCGGCTATCACTCAAGAGCTGTAATGTAACTTGTGTGCCAAAACCTACAAACGGTGTGTTTGTTGGGTTAATCCATAAGAACTTCTGATTTTATTGCTTTTTAAATTTTATTAGTTTTCTGGGGAGAAAAAAATTACTAAATCAGATAAACACACTGAATGTTCCTCCTCTCCCATCCTCTCTTGCTGCTGCTAATCTGGTCTCCATCTTCGGGGCTTTTAATGTCTTGATCATTGTCTCTTGACTTCCTTTCTCATTCTCCTTGGGCATTTTCCCAGCTATGTTTTGTTTGTTTATTTGTTTTATCAAATCAGGGTCACAGTTTTCTAGAAAATATTGACCATCTCCAGATCCTCTCTTCCAGATTTTAATCTCACATTATCCCAGTCATTCATTGTGCTTTTATTTGCCTTTGGTTGGTTGCTTGCTTTTTCCAAACAGGGTCTCACTGCACAATGTAGGCTAATCTAGAGCTTGCTCTGTAGCCCAAGACAGCCTTGATCTCACAATCCTGCTGCTTCTGTATTTCAAGTGAAAATTATAGAAACACACCACCACATCCTACTGCTGTTGTGCTTCTCATCATTATTCTCGTGTGTGTGTGTGTGTGTGTGTGTGTGTGTGTGTGTGTGTGTGTGTGTGTGTGTACCAGTCCTGAGGCTTGAACTCCGAGCCTGGATGCTAGCTTTGAGCTTTTTTCTTTCCTTTTTTTCTCAAGGCTAGCACTCTACCACTTGAGCCACAGCTCCAGTTTTGGCTTTTTGATGGTAAATTGGAAACAAAAGTCTCACAGCTTTCCCTGCCCTGGCTTCATACCACAGATCTCAGCCTCCTGAACAGCAAGGATTACAGGTGTGAACCACCAGCACCCCAGCTGATCAGTATTTTGAAAACTGATGTGCAGAACAGAGTTCCATAACTTCAGATCTTTGAATAGACTGGATCTGCATTATCACCATAGCATCTAATCCTACATCACCTTGCTCCTGTAATAATCCTCTCTCCTATCTCATCTGACTTAGACTGAGTTTCCAATTTTAGCCCTTCCAATTAATTTCCATCCTTCCCAAGCTGTAACCAAAACACAGCCAAAGAATGCTTAGCACTTACTTCACCAATGTGATGCATGACTTCATCTTGCACTCCTGTACCCCTTTATTATCCTCCTTAAACCTTAGGTCCCCTTACTTACCATTGGTTTCTCTTTTACAACTACAAGTGTCCTTCACAGTTAACCTTTTCCATTCTCAGATACTTATACCACACATTGCTGCCTCTCTTCATGTCTACTCTCTCTCCTTTTCCTAGCTCTCTTCCTTCTTTGATTATACAACTCTTTGTCAGGTGTGGTGGTACACACCTATAATCCCAGCCCTTGGGAAGCTGAGGCAGGAGGATTGAAAGTTCAAAGCCAAGGGCTAGAAAGATTGTATTGCCAAAATAAAAATAAAAGAACTTCTTCCCTTGAAGACAGTCTCCATGCTGTTTCTTTACTAAACTTCCAAAGGAGTAATTGTAACACTGTCACCATGTACTTACTTTCCATCTGTTCAACCCTTTCATCATTAACTACTGGGTTATCTTCTCCCTATCCAATGTCATTAGGGATCATAAGGCACCAGTATTCTCCTAATGATCTTACTGTAAAGGTCTGCAAAGAGCTTTCTGTGGATCACCCCTTACTTCTTTCTCCGTAGTATCCATCCCTGATTCCATCTTCTTCACAAAGCACCTTTCTCATAGACTCTGGGGAACATATGTCTCCCCCCTTACTCTTCTCCCTCTACCTCAGCTATTCCTTCATGGTTTCTACTTCCTTTGCTTTGGCATTATATCCAAGGTAAACAGCATATCAGATACAGAAGGAACAATACAAACAAAAATCTTTGCCTCCAGGAAGCTAACATTCTAAAAGAGATAGCAAATAACATAGCACTCTGGAAAATTGTTTCGCATGTCAGAAGGTGAAGCAAATATCATTGTTAACTTTCAAGGGAGGAAGCAGAAGCCTAAAATGAGAAAATAATTTCCACAAGTACTTAGCATCTATATTGGGATTTCTCCAATCCAGTGTTCTGATGGGAAGTTCATTCTTACCCATATTTGCAACACAAGGTCAACCTCAAGGAAGGACCCATGGAAGAGGGACTCTCAGAGGGAAAAATGGTTCTATACAGAAGACTGCCTTTCCCCTAAGCTTTACCTTCCCCTAGGATCTACTCCCACTTTAGCCCCAGAGTATATTACTTTTCACATGAAATTCCAGTGCAAGTACAAAAAGAACCAACTAAAATTTGTTTTGTTTCCTTTCACTCATCCAACAAAGACTGACTGGAATTTTGAAAAATGTTAACATCCAAGAGAAAAATTTAGCTTGAAAGTATGTAGAAAACACATAAATTGGATAAAAATGGGATATACCCACAGGTCATCTTATGAAGTACAGGTTTATGATTCTGGGAAAAGTACCTCAGTAACTTGCCTGACTTATCAGTCCTATCCCACCCCAGCATCTGAAGAAAAAAAAATCTCTATGGAAGATGTCTATGGCTTCAGTTCTCATTGCTCACTTCCAGACTGAGGGACTGAACAGAAGACAGGGCAAATGTCCACTGCACCCTCAGGATTACACTGCTGACACAGGTTATTAGCCTCTCTCTTCTCCAACCTTCTTCACCCTACCCAGGTTAAACTGATGGTCTGACTAAAGTCTAGCAATTCGATGCTGTCAATATAATGGCAGTGTATCTAGGGAAGAATCCGTAACAGTCAGATTATTCAGTAAAACAAATGATTATTGAGCCTTTACTATACACCAGGCCCTGAACCAAGTAAACATGTTATCATTGTTGGTTGAATGTACCCACCAACAGATTAAATAAATAATTGATCACATGCTGGAGGTCAATGAGACACATTCCAGACCTCAAGAAGTAAGTTCAGCTCATGTGCTGGACTATAAACACACACAAGTTAGAACTCAAAAAGGAGAAGAGGGACTGGTGCTCATGGCTCATGCCCATAATCCTAGTTACTCAGGAGGCTGAGATCTGAGGACCAAAGTTGAAAGCCAGCCCAGGCAAGAAAGTCCATGAGACTCTTATCTCCAATTAACCACCAGAAAGACAAGAAATGGCACTTTGGCTCAAGTGGTAGAGTTCTAGCCTTGAGCTGAAGAGCTCAGGGTCTGCGGCAAGGCTGAGTTAAGCCCCATGACTGACAAAAAAAAAGAGAGAAAATCTTATTGTCCTTCCTCACCTCCTTTAGGTGTCACTAACTCTCATCTGCCAGTCCAGGGGCTTGAACTCAGGGCCTGGGCACTGTTTCTGAGCTTCTTTTTCTCAAGGGTAGCACTCTACCACTTGTGCCACAGCTCCACTTCTGGCTTGTTTTGTGATTGGTTACAAATAACAGATGTTTCTGCCCTGGCTGACTTTGGACTGCAATCCTTAAATCTCAGCCTTCTAAATAGCTAAGATTACAGGCATGAGCCTCTGGCACCTGGCCAGAGTTATCTTTCTTATCTCTTAGACTGTTACCACATGTACTCCATCTTTCAAGCACATTGATGAGCATCCCACCTCCCTCTAATGTGGTAGTCATAGCCATCAATGACAGGGACCCTTCTCCTGTCTTACTTACTCTCTCACCTTACCGGGCCGGCACATACCCAAACCTCTACCTTGAAGAATTATTCTCAGCTCTGGAATTGGCCCTGCACTCTGCAGCCTTTGCAGACACCAAGGCTATTCCCCTCTTCCTAAATTACCTTTTCCTGATCTGTACTTGCTATGGGTCTATACTTCCTTCAGGACGGGACTCAAGTTCCTTTTACCACCAAGCATCTCTGTGGGTGTAAATATCCTTTCTCTCCTTTAATATTTGAATGAAGTACACTCATATTGTAGACTATTTCACAATTGATTATTCTATATTGGTCTCCTCTATGGGATTTTGAGCTCCAGGATACATTGAATCTCTTCAACTATGTAGTCCACAGAACTCAGCCCTTTTATAGCTACATTAGTTTGGCCACCAAACATTTTCTTTTTAACATCAATCAAAGAGAGCTCTGAGTGGTGCCTGTGATGAATCAGTAGACTTTAAATGTGATTTCTTGAAATCAATCCCCTCAGTCTTTCATCAAGTACATGGTTTTTCTAAGAAACCTTATAATTTTGCTACAAATGCAGAGCCATAGTCACAGGGGAGACTTGTGAAAGAGAGTATCACTAATGCAAGCTTAATTCATCATCACTACAACAAATACAATTCACAATGCACAAGCCCAGCAGATAGTGGCTCAGTAGCTTCCACAGCCACATGAAGGAGAATCCCAGCAAAGACAACAAGGCTGGAAAAACACAAAAGCAAACTTGCCAATACAACTTTCTGGATCACTTCAGAGGGAAAACAAAATCTTAGGAACTAGAAGCCATTGGGAGAAAGAATAAGTAAAAAGGAACTGAAATCCGAAGATTACCCCCTATCTGGTGATCCCCAACTAGCACTTTCCATGTTCTGCAACCTGGTTTTTGCTTGCTGGTCATTGATGAGACCCCTGGGTATCTTTCTGGCTAGAATAGCAGCTTCTTTTTCCTATTCATGGCCACACAGAAATAGTGTGCCCTCTAAGAATTGGAAAAGGGCCTGGCTAGACAGAGGAAAGGACCCCTCCCACATTCCTCACCATGGCCCTGAGCAGTCCCATATACAGGCTCCTAGATATCACACCATCATGGCCTGGATGGTAGTTAGACATGCAGAACCCTGGGCATGGCCCATTGCCCTGAAAAGACTTGCCTATGAACAGCAGACTGAGCGGACCCCAGAGTTGTGTCTGGAAGGCACATCCAGTCAAAGTAGCTAAGTGGTGAAGGGAGAGCCTGTGCAGGCTGCCAGAAGCCTCTGATTTGGTCTGAGGACCCTATGCAGATGGCAGGCTATCCAATGATTTTGAGAGTTCTAGCTCTTTGCTGGAGACACCTTATTATCCCCTGCACAACCAGGGCCCAGGCAGTGCCCTCCACTGAGACAGCTCCTGTCTAGTGAGATCTCTGTGTATCTTCATCTTTGGTAAATCTTTACCATTTTGCTTCTCCCTTTGTGTCGGTGAACTCATTCTTCAAGACCATAAAGATATAAAGGATGTGATCCAGGTGTTACAGTTTAGGGATATTAACTCCATGAAGTGTGGTATGTTACTATGATGTCTGACTTGGGCTGTTGATTCTCTCTCTGATTCAAGTACAGGGACTAATCACTCTGGTCCCAAATATCTGACTCTCCTATAGCTCAGCATTCTTGTGTTTAAAAGAAAAGACTAAAAAGATGGAGTGGTAACCTAAGGTAATTTTGTTACAGCAGCTCAAATAGACTAAGACATTATATCAATAATTTTGCTTGCCAATTTACTGGTGTTAAAACAGTTTATGAGAAAAACATAGGAAACACAATAAATTGAACTGATCAAACTTTGGATTAACTTTTTGAATATAAGAATGATTAAAGTATTAAATACAATCATTAATGATTAGTAGATGTTAGAGTTTTTACAAATAAACTCCTAGTACTAGGGATGTAGCTGGATGGAAGAGCACTTGTCTAGCATGCATAAGACCCTAGAATCAATTGCTTGCACCATTAAAAATGCTTTTTAGAAGAAAGAAAATAAATTTATAAGGCATGTCTCATGATCAATTCATATAACTTCTGCATGTAAAATATGGTACAATGTAAATTTATAGTCTGATAACCCTCAGGCACTGTAAGATTCTTAATCATCAAAAAACGCAATTATGCTCACTGTACTGTAATTACTAAGAAAAGAAAGTGCACTCATACATTTCACAAAGATTTTTCTAAAGAGAGGAAATGGTGGTGGGGGTGGAATTTCTAATTAACTTTCAATTAATCAGAAATTCAAGTATAACCAGAAAATGCCATTTCTTAAACATTATAGGAGCACGTGCTATGTGCCAAGCTCTGAATTACTTTCACTTTGGTGAAGTGTAAGAAAGCTCATTCCTAAGTGATAGATAATAGATGAGAGAAAGAGAGAGAGAGAGAGAGAGAGAGAGAGAGAGAGAGAGAGAGAGAGGACACACCTTTCTGGAAATCCACTTTAACAAATGATTCCAGTCTGGATTTGCATATCAAAGGGAGGTCATGCATAAAATGCAAAGTTTTGAAAGTTTTAGATATTTTATACATCCAGTCCAAATACATTAGCAACGTTGGTTTTCAAATATGATCTTATGAAACCCTGACAGTCTTTGGGATTAATTAATCAAAACTTTTAAAGAATAATAGCTAATATCAATTCCATAAGCCCATTATATGCATTAAATCTTTCTTTTTCTTTTTTTTTAATCAGTTGTGGGGCTTGAACTCCAGGCCTGGGTACTGTCCCTGAACTTCTTTACACTCAAGGCTAGCACTCTACCACTTGAGTCACAGCACCGCTTTTGGTTTTTGAGTGGTTAATTGGAGATAAGAATCTCATGGGAATTTTCTGCCTGGGCTGATATTAAACTGCAATCCTCAGATCTCAGCCTCCTGAGTAGCTAGAATTGTAGGTATGAGCCACCAGTGCCTGGCCATATCAATCCTCACAACCCTGGGAAATTGATCCTATTATTACCCTCAAATTACTTTGTGTTTAATGATGCAGTACCTCTTAAATCTCTAATCTAGAATCGAGGTGATATTTCCATGTACCTAGAGCAAGAGAACTATATGTTACCTTTGTATGTAACTGCAACCCCTCTGTACATCACCTTGACAATAAAATTAAATTTAAAAAAAGAATCAAGACTTCAAGGTCTTCCTCAGGAAGTCTAGGAAGAATATCATTAGCAGAGGGTCATAGAACAACAGGACTGGCAGGGAAAACGTGGATAGCACATCTTCCTCTTCTGAGGGTAAGAAAGCGGCAGGTGAAAAGAAACCCTAAGGCTAGGCACTGGTGGCTCATATCTGTAATCCTAACTGCTCAGAAGGCTGAGATGTAAGTATCTTGATTCAAAGCCAGCTAAGATAGGAAAGTCTGTGAGACTCATCTCTGCTTAACCACCAAAAAGATCAAAGGGTGTCGGGCTGTGGCTCAAGTGGTACGACACCAATTTTGAGCAGAAAAAGCTAAAAGATAGTGCCTAGCCAGAGTTAAAGCCCCAGTACTGGCACATAAAGAAGGAGGGGGAAGAGTGGGAGGGGGAAGAGGAGGAGGACTTTTTGCTGACCAAGAAACTATTGAATATAGTCATGAAGAAGAGGAAGAGGATCCTTCTTAGATAAGATCTATGTGAAAAAAGCTTCTTATTTCTGCTTTCCTCTTTTTTAATTTTTAGTGGTGGGAAGTAAGAAGAAGAGAGAAAAGAGAAAGAAGAAGAGGAGGAAGGAAGGAAGGAAGGAAGGAAGGAAGGAAGGAAGGAAGGAAGGAAGGAAGGAAGGAAGGAAGGAAGGAAGGAAGGGAAAATAAACAGAAAAGAAGAAGAAAAATAAGCCACTTAGTCTTTCAGAAAGAGGCTGGGTTACCAGAAAGAAACCAGAGGAAGTGGAGAGTTGAGGGACTTGGGCCTGAGAGTGTGCTGGGTGGAGAATCTGGAGTCACTGACCATTATTAGCACCTTTCTAATTGACAACTGCACTCTTCAATTTGTCCCTCTAGCCAATGTGACCCAGGAGAACCAAGGTTACACATTATGGGACATGATTAAAGGAAAAGCATTACATTCACAGATGCTGAGAATCTTAGCAATTACCATGATGTCATCTTTTAACTAATCTCTTCTACATTTTTTTCCCAAATGTTGGAAGACACCAACAGGATTCAAGAATAACATTTGTTACAAAATACACCCTCCCATTTCTCTGGACACACTGAAAATGTAGCCAATAGAAAGAAAGAAAGAATGTTTTCTACCCAAATTGAGTGCCAGCTTTGCCATTTACACTATAGCAGCTGAAGAAAATCCTACAGCTAAGAGCAGCAGGAAGCAGCCAGCTTAGAAACCCCAGGAGGGCCAACAGAATCTGAATGAGCTGTCTGAGCAGCTACCCAAATGTTAAAACAAAGAGCATCAGAGACACATAAAAATGCCTGCTGCTGATTTCTGTACACACACTGCCTTTTGCAAGGTGAAGTGTTTGAAAGGAGGGTCAAAGAAAGGGACAAGGAATTTCTGCCTTAGTGGCTGTTTGCTTCTGCAAGATAGCTGGCTGCAGTGCGCCACCTAATGGTAACACCAGTAGTTTCCGGTTTAAATAACTAATGACTGGGTCTCAAAAATCTAAGTTTTCCCTTCTCACATGAAGTGACATGATAAGAGTATAAATTGCTTTGTTAACAGCCGCAAATAGTAGCCCGGTTTGAATTTTTTATGTCTGTAATGAAGATCTTGAGTAGGCTTTTAAATATTAAAATTCAGATTAACTATCAACTAGATGTCATGACAGTTTAAAAAATGTGTAAGTGCCTTGCTATGCTCAGTGAATATAAAAACTGAAAAAGATTCAGCCTAATTTACTGCATTTCTTCAAATGCAAGAATTTTCAGACTACGTTTCCTGACATCTTTATTTCCTTCTATCAATTCTGTATTTTAACCATTAAATGCCAGTCTGGCACAGCATTAAAACCAACCCTGTTAAAGTTAACAACCCTTTCTTAAAAAATACATTTTCTTCACCATTGTTTTCTCTCTGCATTTTATGCACATAATACATGACTGTTCTTTGAGGGCTGTGGCCTCAAGCACACAGGCCCTCTCCACTCGTATCCGGTGTCACTGCACAAATTCACATCACTTTCAAGGCAAGATAAAAGGATCCAGAACACCAAAGCCTGAGAACCCAGAACCAAGGAGGTCTGTCTAAGTCACAAGTAAACCTTCCACAGAAAAGACAGAAAAGGCACCAGGTCTTTGTGGGTCTGTAGTTCTGCAGCCCCTGCCTTTTACAGGAGCTGAAAGCTGATGATTTTTTTTTTTTCCATCATCAGGCTTGGGGCTTGAACTCAGGGCCTGGGCACTGTCCCTGAGCTCTTTATGCTCAAGGCTAGTTCTCTACTTCTTGAAGGCACAGCATCACGTCTGGTTTTCTGGTGGTTAATTGAAAGTAAGAGCCAGCCAGAATTTGCTGTCCTGCTTGACTTCCATCCTTGATCCTCAGATCTCAGCCTCCTGAGTAGCTAGGATTACAGGCATGAGTACCACTGGCACCCTGCTAGATGAGTTCTTTTAGTCTTCCTCTTTTTTTTTTTTTTTCTCCTTTGGTTCAAGGAACTAAACACAGGGCCTCTCTACCACTGAGCACTCTACCACTGAGGTACACTTCTCCATGAGCCACCCTTATTGTTATTTTATTTAAGGGGTGTGTGTGTGTGTGTGTGTGTGTGTGTGTGTGTGTATGTATATGGGCATGTGTAGAACCTGGAGTTTGGGGAATATGTTCATTTTCTTCACTGTGGTAATCATTTTACTATATATGTGGAGCTAGAATACCATGTCATATATCCTAATAGTACATAATAAAAAAAATAGGTCATGTGCTGGTAGCTCAAACCTGTAATCCTAGCTACTCAGGGAGCTGCATTCTGAGAAGCATGGTTTGAAGCCAGCTCAGGACAGAAAAGTCCATGAGGCTCTTATCTCCAATTAATCATCAAAATGTCAGAAGTAGAGGTATGATTCAAGTGGTAGAATGCCAGCCTGGAATAAAAAAGCCAAACAAGATGGTGAGGCCCAGTACTGGCATATACAAATGAATTAATTAAGCTTGAGGGGATGCAATGCAGCATGAACAAGACGGTGATGGAGCAAGTACATCACTCTGTTTTGGTAAACTATTAAAGAAGGCACATGATCTTTTTTTTTTTTTTTTTTTTTTTTTTTTTACAATTTCCTGCCCAATTGCTCTAGTAGCAACTGTAATGGCATTAATTTTTGTGTCTCAAAGTGGTGAGATGTTGAGCTCAAAGCACAGTAACTGGAAGATATTCAAGCAGTTTGAACAGAAGATGGCTATTTTTCTTATATTCCAGCTCTCCCCTGCTACACAGGTAAGATTTTAAATACTCAAGCTACTGTGAGTCTTCTTTTTTTTTTTTAGATTTTGGAGAGCTCATGAATTAAGTAAAGCATGCATTGTACAGTGAATATGCAGCAGGGTGTGCTGAAGAAGATGGTTTGTGTACCTCATGGGAGCCAAGATGGGACGAAAGATAGGAAGAAGAGCTGGGGTCTCAGTATCACCTTCAAGGGCATTTGCCATGATCTAAATTCTCCCCACATTGCCTGCCTCCTGAAGGTTCTACCATCTCCCAGATGCACCCCAGGCTGGCATCAAGCCTTCAGCACACAGGCTTTGGGGAACATTTCAGGTCCAAACTACAATATGAAGCTAAACAAAAGGAGGTTTCAACTCCATCACAGAAAATGCTATTAATATGATTATTAGAAGCCAGTGTTATTCGAAATACTTAGAACAATATTCAATAAATGTTTAGGATAACTCTTGCTTTAAAAAGTGAATATAAAGGACTAGGGATATGGCCTAGTGGCAAGAGTATTTGCCTCTTAAATATTGAGTGTATAGGGCTGGGAATGTGGCTTAGCCTAGCATGCATGAAGCACTGGTTTCGATTCCTTAGCACCACATAAACAGAAAAGTCTGGAAGTGGTGCTGTGGCTCAAGTAGTAGAGTGCTAGCCTTGTAGAGTGCTAGCCTTGAGCAAAAGGAAGCCAATGAACAGTGCTCAGGCCCTGAGTTCAAGCCCCAGGACTGGCAATTTTTTTAAGTGGATATATAGAAACAAAGCAGACCATAGGTTTGACCAAAAAAAAGCAGAAGCAGGGGGAGTGAGGGGATGGAAATCATGGGTACAAAGTTACAATTACATAAGATGAAGAATTCCAGAGATGATGATTATAGCTAAAAATATTGCATCATATACTTGAAATTTTCTAAGATGCTAAGAGATTTTTAGATACCTTTACCACAAGGGTCAGGGGCTGAGAAAAAGAGAGAGAGAGAAAGACTGCATGAGATGATAGATATGTTAATTTTCTGAGTTGTAGTAATTGCTTTAATATGTATATGTACATCAAAACACTGCATTTTGCTGATACATGTTTGTATACCTCAAGTTTGTACAATACAATAAAAATAAATTTTCCAAAACGTATGGCAAAATAAAAATGTACTAAGTTGACAAGAAAATGAAAATCAACCAGTCTCCTAGGTTGGTTGAAGAATTCACTTTTAGGCCCATAATAGCCAGGATTGGGATGTAGCTTAGTGGCAAAGCATTTGCCTAGCAAGTGCAACCTCCTGTTCAATCCCTAGTACTGAGAAAGAAAAGAAAAAGAAAAAGACTCTTAAGGACTTTCCTGCCCTGGCTGGCTTCAAACCTTGACCATCAGATCTCAGCTTCATGAGTAGCTAGAATTATAGGTATGGGCCAGTGGTGGCCAGCTTCCAAGGTCATTTAAGAAAGAAGAAAGAGAGAAAGAGAGAGAAAGAAAATAGCCATCATCAGAGATTTGCAGAAATCTTAGTAATATTTTTTCAAGGACGGAGATGAAGATTGAATCAGGATCTTGGTATGTTATGCAAACTTTCCACCACTGAGCTAAATCCTCAACACTTGGTCTTTAAAGCCAGACTTCACTATGTATCTCAGGCTGGCCTCCAACTCATGATTCTTTTGCCTCTGCTTTCCTCCTGAGTGCTGGGATTACAGATGTACATCACCATTCTGGCTCTTTTCATTTATTGATCAAATATTGTTGATCCCTAATCATGTGAAAAAGCCAATTTGTATTGGCTACAAAATTATTAATAATAAAAATCTGAAAACAATTATATTTACATAAATAATTAGATAATTTTAACATCTATCTAAATTGCAGACTATTATACAGTCATATAAAATGCTGTGGAGAATGTTAAGGCTTGAAGAAGTATTGATACACATTATAAGTAAAAGATAACATACTAAATGAAATCTATATAAGCAATCTTGTTTTCTTACAAATATGACTAAAATACAAACTGAACATATTACTCAGTTAAAAAATGCATTTAATACATCTAGCCAGCCAATCATCAAAACGTAGCAGCACTGTTTAACCATGTTATTATTTGTATTATATTGACAGCCCAAGAAGAGAGCAAAATTCAAAATTGATGTGCAAGGCCAGGCATAGTGGTACATACCTGCTCTGCCAGCCTTCGGGAAACGGAGGCCAGAGGGTTATAAATCCAAGACCATCTTGAGGCCATATGGCAAAACCTTGTCTCAAAAAAGAAAAATTAAAGTACAGTTTCTACTGAATGCATTTCCTTTTGCACCGTTGTAATGACAAGAATATCTTAGCTTTAGACATGTAAGGGATCATGTGGGTGTACTAAAATTATTTTTAATTGCTTTACTCTTTGTGGTAGGATTATTTTTAATTCCTTCTCTTATTTCTTATTTTCTTCATTTTTCCAATGTTTCTACAGTAAGCACATATCACTACTATAATCTCAGATAAACTATGGCATAATTTTCTAAAATAAAAACACAATGTCTAACAATGAACACAAAGGACCGCCATTTTACACATATGGTGAAGCCTGACTGATGCTTTAATTTGGCCTTTTCCCCACATTAGAGTGTTTCCAAACTGAGTTCATTTAGAAAAGTTTGAAAGATTCCCCTTTGGATTTAAATGGCATCTTTGGAAAACTAGTCATTTCTTCCTATATATGTAAGCTCTTTGAACCAAATTGTAAGATGGAGCCCAGACATTCTAACTGATCATGACAGGTTGCCATGACAATTTATCTCTTATCTCAGGTACCCTGTGAACCCATCACTACATCATTTGGCAACATCTTCCTTGCAGACAAGCTTTGACCAATCTTGTCTTTATATAATATTCTTTTGTAAAGAAGTAGTTCTTTGCAATGCACCATTTGAAGAAAGTCCATACAGGAAGATTTAAAAATTCATAAGAAATAACAGGAGAATCACCATGACAAGTTTGTTTCGAGCAAACATTCAGTGCCAAAGCAGAGCTGTTTATAGAATTAGATTGAATAGCCGAGTTGGTATGTATTCTAGTTAAGAAGCAAGCCTAAGTATTAGAGGTGTGGCTCCATTGGTAGATTGCTAGTTGAGCAAGAGCAGCCACAGGTACCAAGTTTGAGTCCTAATCTCAAACCAAGAAAAAAAGAAAGAAAAAGAAAAGAAGGAGTTCACCTAGGTTTATCTTTTGAAATACAAAGCAAAAAGACAATGCTGTCTGTATGGAAATGTAATAATAAAACCTGTTGAAACTGTTGGTCTTTGGTTTTGTTTGTGACAGTACTAAGAAACAGGCCTAGTACTCTACCGCTGGAGCTGCAGCTCCACTTTCAGCTTTTTGGTAGCTAATTGGAGATAAAAGTCTCATAGACTGTCCTGCACGGGCTAGCTTCAAATGATGATCCTCAGATCTTAGCCTCCTGATTAACTAGGATTACAAGTATGAGCCACTTGTGTCTGGCTTGAAACTGTTTTAAGAAGCTGGAATCATGAAAGAAGTGATATTGGTCAACATTCATTGACCCATACCCTACTTTTTGAATGGCACTTCTTTGCACAAGTATTAATATATATATATATATATATATATTTTTTTTTTTTTTTTTGGCCAGTCCTGGGCCTTGGACTCAGGGCCTGAGCACTGTCCCTGGCTTCTTCCCGCTCAAGGCTAGCACTCTGCCACTTGAGCCACAGCGCCGCTTCTGGCCGTTTTCTGTATATGTGATGCTGGGGAATCGAACCTAGGGCCTCGTGTATCCGAGGCAGGCACTCTTGCCACTAGGCTATATCCCCAGCCCTAAAATATTTTTTAAATGATACTTTTCAAGAAGGGGGAATGGGATTAAAAAAGGAGAGTGAAGCTGGGTGCTGGTGGCTCACACCTGTAATCCTAGCTACTCAGGAAGCTGAGCTCTGAGGATTGTGGTTCAAAGCCAGCCCAGGAAAGTCAATGAGACTCTTATCTCCAATAAACTACTCAAAACAGCTGAAAGTGATGCTGTGGTTTAAGTGGTAGAGCACTCACCTTGAGCAAAAGAAGCTCAGAGATAGCAACCAGGCCCAGAGTTCAAACCCCAGGACCAGCAAAAATAAAATAAAAAGAGGAAAGATAAGGCAGGTGAGGATGACCAGAATACACTGCAAGCAAGTATGAAAGTGTCACAATAAAACTCTCCTTGTACATCTAACATTCACAACTAAAGTAAAAACAATATGGCTACCATCTTCTCATTCATATTTTCATATATTCATGAACTATTTAAAAACTATGTAGTCCACATAAGTTCTGTGCTGTTCATAGAACAGAGAAGACAGAGAAAGTCACACCAGATCCTGCCCTGAAGAAGCTACAGGAGGGAAAGTGTAAAGTGTGACGAGTGTCCGCCCTTTCCAGGTCCTCCTTAAGTCTGGAGGTGGCCCTGTGACATTCACAAATGCAATGAGAATGGATGTGATAATGTCATCTTCAGAGATAGGTCCTTCAGGAAGATAGTTTACCTCCACATTTTTATCTCCCATCTTCTGGAAGCTAAAGAATCCAGGCTAATCCAGAAACTAAAGAACCCAAGGAGAGCAGAACTTGTCAAAAGAGAAGGATTCTAGAAGGTCCCATGTTGTGGTAGATTTTTTTAAGTCCATGAATTCTTTGGTACTATTCACTTTAAAGATGAGGCTTGATCCCCTCCTCACACCACCCCCTTCCTCCAGGCTGTAACCTGCTTCTTGCACAGAGCATGATGACATCAATAAGAACAGAGTATGAGGATTGGAGTAGGCCCTAAAGGACAGGCTCCCTGTTGTTGACTCTCAAGTCATCCACTACTGGCTGGGGGGAGTCAGCTGCTGTGCCATAAGGGATTTAGTAATCCACTTGGTGAGGTACCAGGAGTATCTTGGAAGTGGCTCTGCCAGCACCACTCAAGTCATCAGGTGAGCCAGCCCCAATAAGAACCCCCTTCCCCACCCCACCCCCAGCCCCAGCTAAACTGCTCCCAAATCCTTAACCCATGAAAATGAGGAAATAATAACTTTCTAAACCAGCGATACATGGAGCTATGTAGCAATGGATAAAAACAGATAGGAAAGAACTGAGAGATAAAACTGATGAACTGTTGGAATTTACATCTGGAGAAAAGCTACTAGTTCACTTGTAACACCACATTGGAATACTATTGGAAGTCACTGAAAGTGGGGATTTGTCAAAGAAGCTAAGGTCACATGAGGAGTTTACATATCTCCATGTTCAACCTCCTCCTATACTACATGTTTAACACTTGTAGAAGGAATGGTCATGATGATACAAAAAAACTTCATTTTCTCCAAATGAGGTAAAAAGTAGGCCTAATCAGTCACTTCTAACAGTGCCTCAGCCAGTGATGGAACATGCATACAAGATTATAACAAGATTATAACAGCGCTGAATGTTTTCCAGAGGGTGGTGACTTCATGTGGGTCCTGGTGGCACAGCACAATGCATGGGCATTCCTCCGTTCCTACTGTATAACAAACACCCAAGGGAACACTGTAGAATGAGGAAAGGCTTATCGGGTTCACATGCAAAATGCTACCAACAGAAAGACTACTGCAGGAAGCTTGTAGGTCACAAGGGCCTTTTTCCTCTCCGAACAGAGAGCAAGGACAGATACAAGGAATGCATAATTGTCTTAGGCCTCCGGCTGTTTGGTTCCCAATAGTGTTTACAACTTTGTCTTGGGCAGGCCATACTATGTCTCTGTAGGTAAATTCTGTGATCTAGAGAGATGTCTTCTACACAAAGTTAAGCCAGAAGATAAGGAGATCTTGTAAACATCATGTCCCAAACAAGTGAACTACTTAGTCTTTAGAAAGACATAGTGTCCCTTTAGCTACCCTAAGAAAAGGAAGCCAGCAGGGTACCAGTGGCTCACTCCTGTAATCCTAAACTATTCAGGAGACTGAGATCTGAGGGTCGCTGTTCAAAGCCAGCCTGAGGATTGCAGTTCCAAGCCAGACCAGGAAGGAAAGTCCATGAGAATCTTATCTCTGATAAATTACTCAGGAAAAAAAAAAAGAGCCAGAAATGGTGCTGTGGCTCAAGTGGTAGAGCACTCACCTTGAGCAACAGAAGCTCAGGGACAGTGCTGAGGCCAAGAGTTCAAGCCCCAGAACTGACAAAAAGAAGAGGAAGAAGGGGGAGGAGGAGGAGGAAAGGAAGGAAGGAAGACAGGAATACAGAAAGACAGAAAGACAAGACAAGACAAGAGAAAGAGAGAGGAAGCCACATGTCAATAACCCAGTCCTGCTCAGCTTTCAGGCCCAGAGTATCAGCTGTGCCCTGGAAGCAGAACAATAGGCCCTAGGCATGGGAACAGGCTTGCGAGAATATACCATATTGTTCCTAGAAATTCATTCTTTCATTTCACCCAGAAAACAAGGGCAATATTTTCTTCTCCTGTGAAGCAAGTTGAATCACATAGGAAAATGGGAGAGCAAGCAACATGGAAAAAGTCATCTGGGAGTTCATGAGAATCTCCCCATGCCTCTTCAAACCCTTCTCCTTTTGCCTCTTCCTTTCTCCCCAGGACCTTCTCTAACCTGCACTGACCTTTCTGTGCTCTTTTGCTTACATGTGGGGGCCACTTCCCATGTCAAAGCATTCCCCAAGCTTCCTGTTTTCTACAAGATGGACTCATTTTATCCAGCCATGCTTCCTTCCCTCTCCGTTTCTATCATCAAGTTTTACTAAATTGTGCCTCTTTCATCTCTCTTTTGGGGACAGAGGCCACCCCAACCCTCACTGAAGGATCATCTGCAGCACTCAGAGGTAGATGAGAAAGTTACTGGGTATATTTCAGCTTGCTTCATTAAAAACAACTCTAGGCACTACAAAGTGTGTGTTATTAATATGCATATGTGATATCTTTGAGGCAGAGCTGCCTTCAAGGTGTATTTTCAGCAGGACAACATTTTCCCACGTGAGGCGGGGGAACAAGAGTGAATCTCGTATGTGTGGGAGGGAGAAGCCGTGGGCTATGTACAATGCTTATTCCCTTTGTGTCTGCCTTCCTCTTCCCCTCACCCCTCCCTCCCGCTTTATTAATGGTTTCTGCAATTACTGGTAACAGTACATTGCCAGCAAAGAAAAATCAGTGACTGCCTGACAGATTATGAGAAGGAGGGGAAGAGAGGTTGCCTGTGAAGAGAAATAGGGGCACTGCTATTACAGCATGGAGCTTCTGAAGCTGGGGTAGACTATGATCAGTAAAGTCAGAAACCCAACTGGATGTAGGACTTCCTGTGTTACAGTACCTGGTATTTTATAAATAAAAAAGGAGATCATGAAACAGGAAAGGTCACCTTGAAAGCACATTTCCCATTAGCTAAAGCATTGCTTCTCAAGGGATTGTGAGAAGGTACACACAGCGGGGGGATCCTGGAACACTTGATAGAATGTAATTTTTATGTCTTTCGTAGGGTGAAGGGACACGTGTTATGAGAGATGCAATATTTGAAATATTCAAGGAAGGACTGGATTGTTCTTTTTAATTTATTACTCAGTAGACAAAAGGAAGATCTAATAACAGTGCTCTTCATTCACAGATGCCTCTCTCTCTTTTTTACACACACACACACACACCCCTCATGTTGCTCTCCAACTAATAATTCACCCTCACAATACATAGCAGAGCAGTCACTTTCACAGCTTCTCTTGAGACCTGCACCTTCTCTTCCTCTTTCCCCCTCTCCTATACGGGGCTGCGTTAATAGCAGTATGTCAATCATTCCCTGTAACATACCATTACATACACACGTGTTACACATATACACATGTGTACAGAGGAGAGAGAGTGAGAGAGTGAGAGAGAGGCATTACCCTCAGATCTATGCTTTTCAAAGCCACCTATCTTTTCCTGCATATTTATAGATTCCACAAATCTTTATTTACACTCTCCCCTCACTCTATCTCCCTCGGTTCACCCCCCGCCCAAATACCCTAGCATCTAGTTGCAGGTCACCCACTGAGCTACCTGTCCTTAAAATGGGAAGAGAAGTACTTCCATGAAAGGGTGAAGAGAGCAGAGGTAGGAGATGCTTTGCCATTAGTTCATTAGTTGTTTCTAAAAACTGTTCTTTCAGTAAAATTAACAGCCCTCCAACTTGTGGAGGAAACGCTGTCTACTCAGTGAGACAGACATTTGAAAAAGATATCAAATTTTCACATGTACATAATACTTGCACTGTTAATGTACATCAGTTCCTTACCAAAAAGCCAATAGAAAGAATCATTAAGTAGATTGACAGGCTGACTACAGAGAAGAGACCAGGAAGGACTAACAGTTGCATCTGTCTCATGGAACCCAAGTGTAACTTATAGAATCCACTCCAAGAAGTGACATGGAACCCACTCTGGGAAGTGACATGACCTGAACTGATCATAGCAATGTAGTTAATAGAGCTAGATCTGACAAATGTATTTGTTCAAGTGAGAGAACAGCATTTGCGATTTAAGTAATGCTATCTTTAAACTTATATAAGAGGAATTGGGGAAAATACCCTGAAAAATCTATGTGTGGAGGAAAAAACCATTTGTGATTTAGTTGCATGTCTCTTAGTCATTATGACAAAAAATAACATGTAATGCTCCTGGGGAAAAAATGTGAGAAATGAAAAGCAGTTATCCAGAGTCATGAGGGTTCTGGATAAAGAAGGCAAACATTGCTAGGCTTTAGTAGCACACACATGTAATGGCAGCTTGCTAAGGAAACCAAGAGCTGAAGATCAAGGTTCAAAGCTGACCCAGACAGACAAATCCATGTGTTCTTATTGTTATCTCCAATCGACAATCAAAAAGCTGAGAGTAGAGGTGTAGAGTGCCAGCCTTCAGTGAATAAGCTAAACAAGAGCACAAGACCTTGAGTTCAAACCCACAGTACCAACACGGGGGAGGGGGGGAGAGGAAACATGTTGCATGACTGCAAAAGAAGTGGTTTGGGATTCTGACACACATCACAGAAGTAACAGTTACCAAAAGATGCCTTTCTTCTTTTGTGAAGAGCAACTCTGCCCTGGCAGGAAGCGAATGTTCAGATGTTCAGAAAGAACCCTATTGAAAGAGATTCCATCCAAATCAACTCAGCAGGAAATTGCCCAAAGCTTCCCTTATAGCTATTCGACTACTTTGCCATCTTGAAAATGTTTAGAATAGATACTTCCCTAAGATGCTGACTTAAAAAAATGACATTTGAATGCAAATAGATATCTGTAGCCCTGTGTAGTAGTGTACTTTTTGTAATCTCGGTGCTCCTGAGACTGAAGCAAGAAAATCAGGAGTTCAAGGTCAGCCTGAGCTACATAGGGTGACACTGTCTCAAAAAGAAAGAAGAAAATATGAAATGGATTGCTGGATGAGATAATGGTGGATTTCTTGATGGTGCTGACATTGCCTAATTCACTGAAGAATAGATACCTTCACATCCACAACTAGATTGTCTCTTTTCGGTCAGATGGACACACAGGAAGCAAAATCCTCGTGGAGGAGGAACTGGTGATTCATTACAGACCATTCAACTCTGGATAAATACAAGGAAGAGTCCGGACTCTTTTAGGATTAACAAGTAAATGAAGTTAATCATGCCCTAAGTGTTTCAAGGACTCTTTAAAAGGATAAGTAACTTCTAGTTCTGGGCATCACACACAGCTATCTTTTCCTTTTTCATATATCTTAAGTCAAGTGACCAGGAAAACTGTAGCACTGGAATACAAATTCCAGTTAAAAGAGAAAAGTCTTGAGGGGAAAGATAGAAACTCAAGGATATAAGACCTAGGACTAGGGGCAAGATCACCCATAAAAAGGAAGGCCTGGGATGTGGTTCAAGTGGTAGTATGGCTGTCTAGAAAGAAAGAATTCAACACTGGTAAATATTTCTAAATCTTGTAAAAATCATTTAAAAGAAAGAATGGATGGTCTTAGTAGTAGTGATCTAAAGATACAAGACAAGGCAGCCATACCAGGAATTGGTGGTGAAGTCATTTCTGTATTGGACAAGAGGTTGTCCAGATTACTACTGATGGGCAGAAGCACTGGGTTCCATGATAAACTCTGTCCTGTCTCTCCAAGAGATGCTGCACCTTGCCAGGTAACCACAGCCATGTCAACTCAGGGGGAGTTGAAACTATTAATCTAGAGAGCCTGTTAACTCTGAATAGCACAGGAACCCTGGAGATTAGTGACTAATAAATAAAGCATTTCTTCTTTGTTGGTAGGCTTTGTTGCTGTTCATTAACTCCATTTCTGGGCAGCCAAAGGGAATTCTGGGAGGCATGGCACCTTAAATTATCCCACTGCAGAGCAGAGCCACTAAACAGCTTGAAGCTGCTGCCTACACTCCCCAGGGGAAAGTCTTGAGTCGTTCCCTTTCTCCATCTGCAACACCTCCCTTGTTCTCTCATTGTGCATCAAACCTGATACATGAAATTTATATACTCTTACCCCACAATCAATTGGTATTTATTTGTAGATGACTTACACACTGGAAAAAGAACTCATTACAGCCTTGTTTTTGAGGGATTTGTTTTACATTTGCAAGGTCATATTTCAGAATGTCTTTTTATTCATTCGTTTTACTTGAAAATTTTAACTTGGAAGGTTTCCTCACCCTCAAGAAGGCAAAATGATCTCTGTTATTTCACCTCATCTATTTGTGGTTTTATAAATCAAAAATAGCTGAATACAAGAAGTGGAGAAGAATCACTCACCCAAGATAGGTGCTCAGTGTAACTTACTTCATGGTTATTTATTCTTGATCCCTGGCAGACTTCTGACTCCCTCTGCCTTCATCGCTGCTCCATCAGCACCAGTGACATCACAGAACCCATATGACAAGTCATACACCCCAGGGTCTTGACTCAGCTCATCCTGCAGCCTCTCCATGGACTGCAGTCTTTTCATATGGCCTCTGAATTCTTCAATTCGCCTTTCTTTCCTTCTCTATCTTCCTTTTATTCTTTCTTTTCCCTTGCAATACTGGAGGTTAAACTCAAAGCCTTGTGCTTGTTATGGAAACATATACCACTGGAGCCATGCTTCCAGCCTTGTTTTTTGCTTTAGGATATTTTTAGAGGTAGGTTGTGTATATGCCAGTTCTGGGACTTAAAATTGGGCCCTTGTACACTCCTTTGGCTTTTTTTGCTGTGACCTGGCTTAAGCCACACCTTCACTTCCAGCCTTTTAGTGGTTAATTAAGATGAGAATCTCATAGCCAGGTGCTCACTAGCTACCCAGGAGGCTGAGGTCTGAAGATCATGGTTCAAAGCCAACCTGGGCAGGAAAGATAGACTTTTATCTCCAATTAACCACCTAAAAAGCCAGAGTGGAGCTGTGGCTCAAAGTAGTGAAGTACTAACCTTGAGCAGACCAGCTCAAGGATAGTGCCCAGACCCTGGATTCAAGCCCCTATGACAAGAAGAAGGAGGAGGAGGAGGAGTGTAAAGTTGATGAGAAAGTAAACCCACCACATGGTTCAGACAGAGAAGAGTTTAATGGGGGGAGAGCAAACTGCTGGCCCACAGGCACAAGATGGAGGTGTGGGGAGACAGAGGGGAAGGAAGAAGGGAAAAAGAGAGTAAGAGAGTAAGAGAAAAGGAATGAGTGGGGACTCGTGTTGAGCCAGATTATATAGGGAAAGGCAGGAGGTATGGCCAGGTAGATTGGATGTGACCTCAGAGAAGGGGGAGATAACTGCCTCCAGGAGTTACCTAGATAATGCAGGTATTGGGCAAAGACTTAAAAAGGTGAGGGGCATTTGCATGGAGCCCTCCCAGGGGTGGACCTTACAAGGAGGAGGTGGAGGAGGAAAAGCTATGAGAAAAATCTCATAGCTTCAAACTGTGATCCTCAGATCTCAGCCTTGAGTTACTAGGATTGTAGACCTGAGCCACTATAACCTGGAAAGCTTTAGGCTATTTCTGAGGTAGTCTTGTTTGTTTTCTCTCAGGCTTGGCTAGACAGTGACCCTCCTACTTTATACCTCCCACATAAATGGGATGATAGGCATATGCCACCGGGCCACTTTTTTTTTTCATTTAGATGAATCTCACAAACGTTTTGCATGAGCTAATCTCAAACTACAGTCCCCTAGATCTCAACCTCCCAAGTTGCTGAGATTTAAAAGTGTGAGGCACCAGCACAGCCTGCTGTTGTTTTTAAGTTATTTTAATGTCTTTTGTTCGTTTTACTTCCTCTTTTCTCCTAAAGCTCATCTTACCCTTTTCTTCCCACATTACCCTCTCATCCTTAAATCTCATTGCCACATTGAAAGTAGTCTTCAGAACTGTACCTCCATCTCTGAGCCCTGACCTCACCATCCATCCTGTTTGTCAACTGCCTCTGAATTTCCCCTGGGATACCCACTGACCAGCAGCCTTACCGTTCTAGGTCACTTCCCTCCCTCACTTTCTCAACTGGGAAGCAAACAAGTTTCATCAACTTATCTCCATGTTTCCCCCTAAGTTGTCCAATTTTGAGTTCATCCTTTTCTTCTATGAAAAAAATAAACAAAAAAAAAGTGACTTCTCTCCACCACAACTAAGCTCACAACTCCAAACATTGCGAGGCATAGTTGAAAATCAGAAGAGGCGCATTTAACCAAGCCCTGCCTCTAGACAGGTTTTTGTCCTGACCCAGCTCAGAATTCCTCATTCTGCCTCTCTAGACTGTATCTTCTTTATATACCCAGAAAGGACTCCACTCTGGCATTGAACTGGTCCTCTCAATGTTCATCCTCTCCCAAATGCCCACCACACTGCCTTCTATCTGTTTCCTCATCCTCAAACACCTCCTTTCACTCCCACATTTTTCTTCTGTTGGCACCTTATACCCCTTTGCCATGCCCTTCTCCAATGCCAGCTGAAAGCAAGCCTTTCCATACCCCATCCAAAGGCAGCTGCTTCTTAGACTCAGCCTGGATGCGGTCTGCCGGGGGGCCTTGACCTTAGCTGCACATTTGATCAGCTGAGAGACCCTTCTAAAATCCTAATCCCCAGGCTCTCTCCAAGCCCAATCAATCAGAACCCCAGGGAGGGGTGCTGGTATTTTCACAGCTCTCTAGGTGATTCCAATCTGCGGTCAAGGTCGATAACCGTGGCTTGACGCCATTTATCACTTTCTTCCTTGTAGTTGTAATTACACCGTATTTGTCTTATTCCCAGGACTAAATTCGAAACTCCTTGAGGGCACCGGCCATCTTAGCACATCTGCTTATCCCAGCAGGCCTTAGTGAATCAAAGATGCAATAAATATTGTTGAATTGAATTGAGAAACTGGAAATTAACCAAAACCTTCCATTTTACATCTTGGATATCATGTTAGAAGAGTAGATACATTGGTGGAAGACTAGTTCGAATTTCTTTAAAATATGCTGTTATTAGCAAAATATTCTGGTATAGCTTTGAAATCAGAATACTTCTCAGTAAAGATCAACAACCAAAAGGCAAAAAACAAAAATGCATATGGCTATGCATTTTTCTACCTGCAGGATTGAACCCAGTATAAATAAAATAAATAACAAATCGTAAGGTGTGACTGTGTGTGTGCTCATTTCTAACAGAAATAAAACAAAAACAGCCAGCGACACACAGGCATCTGCCTTTGCCAGCAATGACACGAGAGGTACCACAAGCAAGACCACAATGTGAACCCAACTCAGAGCATCTGACCTCCTTTCAGAAAGCAAAGAAAATGAAATGAAAAATGAGACAAGGCTTGCCAGCCCCTCATAGGGCTCCAGTTGCTAAGGAAACTGCTTTTCTTTGCCTCAACCTGCCCAGTGCAGCCCGTTTCATGCATCCTTCTGTTGTTTGTTTTTTTTTAAAAAAAATAAGGTTATCAAAGAAGGAAAAGATGATAGAGAATGAAAGTCGGTCCAAAGGGAGCCTCACCATGAGTCTCTATGCTATTCAGTTGCTTTCTGACTCACCTGGAATATTTTCCACCTGGCAAAACCCTCCTGGAAGTAAAATCACAGAATTAGCCAATAGGGTAAACAAAACAATAGGAAACCCTATTTGACATGCAGCAGTAGCTAAAAAACTGCTTTCTCTCCCCCAACTGGCTCCTTCCTTCCTGCTGGGAAAGTAGGAGGCAACTCATAACTCAGCAGGAGACCTCCCTCAGCGCTCTCCTGCCCCACATCTCAAGAGAAAGTGCTCCACGTTTGTTTCTCAGTAGGATGGGTTCACTAAACTACAACCCGGGGCCCTGGTGAATTTGACTGTGCTCATAAGAAGGGCACACAGGGAATTCCAATCTCCACAGCAAGTGAGGGCAATGACTAGCCAGTCATAGGATGCAAGGACAGTGAAAGTAAGAAGACCTAGCTTACCTCCTTCTTGGACCTCACAGACAGACAGAATAAAGCTCACAGGACCCTAGAACAGGCCAGGAAGATGCCACTCTACCGCCAGGAGCGGAGATTTCCACTGGAATGTGCTTGGGCAGTAACTGACAGAGATTGATTTTGGAAAGATTTGGCCATAACATTATTGCATGTCATAATCAATGATGATGCCACTTCCTCCATTTTTTAATCACAGCTTTTTATTTGTTTCCTTTTTTATTTGTCTCCTTACTTATGACCTCCTCCACTTCTGCTTAAGCAGAGGACAAATACAAATTCTCCATATAAGAAACTAGTAGCAACACATGATGTATGAATCAAGGAAGAGAAAGATGGTGTACCTGGCAGAGAGAGGGAGGAAGGCTTTCACTAATAACAAGAGGTCCTTTTCATTGTGTGTGGTGATGAAGTTGAAACCTATAGTCATGTACATGCTTGGCAAACACTGAACTAGCCACAGCCCAAACTATGTTCTTGGTGTTTTTTTTAACTATGCATATGTGTGTGTGTATATATATGTATATATATATGTGTGTGTGTGTGTTTATGTGTATATATATTTAATGTGTTATGAGATATATGTATGTGTATGTATGTATATATGTATGCATATGTATGTATACACACATATGTGTGTGTGAGTGGGGGGGGGGGTGAGAAAGAAGAGAGTACCAGTACCAGTAATGGGGCTTGAACTTGCTTAGCTTTTTCACTCAAGGCTAGCGCTCTGTCACCTGAACCATATTTCTACTTCCAACTTTTTGCTGGTTAACTAAAGATAATATTCTTGTGGACTTTTCTGTCTTGGCTGCCTTCAAACTACAAGCTTCAGATCTCAGCTTCTCAAGTAGCTAGGATTACAGTCATGAACCACCAGCACATGACTCTTAAAACATAAAATCTTATGACATTATGTAACAACTTTTAATAAGTTCATTTTATTCTAATTGTTGAAATACTACAAATGATGCCCCAAGATAAAAAGATGGGGTTTGTTTGTTTTTTATTGTTGTCGGTTTGTTTTGTTTTCTCAATCCTTAAGTCCAAAGGCATTTCTCCTTATGGAACAACAGTGAGTCCTGCTGCAAGAAGTAATTGCCTTTCTGTCATCAGAAACTCTATAAACTAGCTGCTAAATCATAATTAGGTAACTCTGACCAAGTTGCTCATGTGCTTCCACTCAAAAAAAAAAAAAGGAACTAAGAAAATACAACATAATTATGATAACATGAAAAAACTAATTAATGACCAGTGGGATTTTCTCAGAGTAAAATCCATCCAAACATTGATTATGGGATTTTTTTTCCTTTGTTAATTTTACAAGTAGATGAAAGATGCCAATGTGTTTTCTCAGACGTGTATCTCCTGATGGGGGAGCTGGTAGCAGAGGTCAGAGCCAGAGGCTAGAGTATTCTGCTAAGCCTCAAGATTACCATGTCGGTCACATAGGACTGGGAGAGCATTTTTAAAACTCTGGAAACCTGCTCTGTAAAATCAATAGGTCAAAAGGATTTCCTGTATCTAAAAAGCGTGACAGTGAAATACACAAGAAATCCACTTGAAAGACAATATTAAGAGCCTGTCATAATCTGGTTGAAACTCTTAAGTCCTGCTGCCTTTACTCTTGCCTGGACAGGTAAAAGAAGTGGAAAGAAGAGGGCACTTATCCACAGGTGTCTGCCCTTCCCAGCTCCAGGCTGCCAATCAGAACCACTCAGAAGTACCAAGAAAATAGCCAAGCTCAAAACCTAAAAAAAAAAAAAAAATTAAATCATCCAGGTGTCAGTGGCTGTAACCCTCACTACTCAGGAGTCTGAGATCTGAGGATCGAAGTTTGAAGCCAGTCCAGAGCAGGCAAATCTGAGAGACTCCTATCTCCAACTAACTAGCAAAAATCCAAAAGTAGAGGTGTGGTTCATGTAGAGCACCAGCCTTGAGTGAAAATGCTCAAGAACAGCACCCAGGCTCTGAATTTAAACCCCAATAATGGCACACACACGAAAGAAAGAAAAAGAAAGAAGAAAGAAAGAAAGAAAGAAAGAAAGAAAGAAAGAAAGAAAGAAAGAAAGAAAGAAAGAAGAAGGAAGGAAGGAAGGAAGGAAGGAAGGAAGGAAGGAAGGAAGGAAGGAAGGAAGGAAGGAAGGAAGGAAGGAAGGGAGGGAGGGAAGGAAAGAAAGAGAAAAAGGAGAGAAAAGAAAAGAAAAGGAAAATCAAAACCTGTAAGTCTGAGGCCCTGATGCTTCCCAGGCTAAGAATCACTGTTTTATATGAGGAGTAATTCCAGAATGTGATTAGTCAAAGATAAAAAGATGTGTGAATGCAAAGGCCATCTTAGGAAGGTATTAAGACACTCTAGCTTCAAAATAGGTAAGTGTGTGTGTGCGTGTGTGTGCGTGTGTGTGCATGTAAACAAAACTGGTGGTTTTGTTTTTTGCTTTGCTTTGTTTGTTTTTATGATACAAAATTGAAGAGTTCATGGTTGGCAGACGAGTACTCTGGTACCCGACTTCCAGAGGCATCCCAATTCCTGTTTGCTCATTTTTACAAAAAGCAATAAAAACCTTGGGCAAGTTAGACCTGAAAAGACAGGTAATCAGGAAGTAAAGACGTAACTTCCTGCTAAGGAATGGATTTGTGGGTAGTTGCCAGTGCCTTGGCCCATAGAAAACCTTGGCCACCCTTTCCACAGCTGGCTGAGAGGTGCCATTGCTGGGCCACAAAGCATCCCAGTTCCCCACAGCAATGGCTGGCTGTGTCTCTCTCACACTGAGCAGTGGTTCTCATGCAGGTCTTGTGGGCAGATGCTCTTTGAGCCCTCCCAGCAAAACTCCTCCAGGCGTCCTTGCTCCCAGAAAGCATTGCTCCACTCACAGACGTGTTTTGGCAGAAGACAAATCCCCGTATGGGATTTCTTTAGAGGATGCCTTTAAAGCAAGGACTTCAGGCAGGGCTCAAAAAGCCTGTGAGCAGAAACATCTGCAGGCAGCCTGTGTGTTCTTTCCAATGCCCCTCCATTCAGGACACGGGGTCTGAGGAAAAGAAGGTGGGAGGAGAGAGGAATGTCTTCATTTCCTTTCCTGTCATTAAGCCCTGCCATAGCCTGGGCACTGTCAGCCCCAGGCAGTCTCCCATCTCCACGAGAAGCCAGGCTGCTTTGATTTCGCTTCGTTTGGGATCTAGCTCGACCTTGTGATATGCCAAATGCCCTCCAGGGTGCCCTACTTTTTTGGATCTTCCTGCCTGTGTCGCAGCTCCTGAAGCTCCATCTTTTTGTCCTTTTGGAGGAGAACACCCCTTCTGCACCCCCACCCCCACCCTGCCCTACTATTCCCAGGCAAACAGCTCTGAGACCCGTTGGGCTGCTGTTCCAAAACACTGTGCAAGAGCATTTGCCGCAATTAGGAAAACGTGTTATTTTAACAACAGCTACCCCAGACAGGTTTGAAAATAAATGGGGCTTGCTCTGATTGTGATTGAAAGCAAAAGAAATCGAAAAATCATATGAATATTGTTTCTCTGTTCCTGCCCAGATTTTTCTTTGTTCTTTCCTGCTGTCTCTACCAAATGGCAACTGATTTCCATTGCTAAGGATTTCTTAAGTCTGAAAAGACAGTGGAAATGGGCACACACCTTCAACACCCAATAAGGATTTCTGTTTTCTTCCTAATAAAGGAAGAACAATGTCTCAGCAGGTTGAAATGACAACCAAGTAACATGATATATTGATGTTTATTAAGTATTGTCTTTAGAGCATGTCTTTAGTAGAAGGATAAAGGTAGAGCTCAGGAGTAGAATAAATGCCGTGCATGCATGAGGCTGTGGGTTCAATCCTTAACATGTTTACACACATGTGCACACATATACACACTCAAAAAGTAAGAGCTTTAGACTTCAAATTCCATCACTTGAGATTACTAGTTGTGTGAACCACAGAAAACAATTACGCCTTTCTAAATCCTAAGGGGTTTTTCAAATACTAAATAAGAATTGAACTTTTAGGTTACTGTGCATTGAACACTCTCACTGCTCAAAACATCAGAATCTTAAAAAAAAAAAGTGCTTCAGAAATACTTCTAAAAGTTTTAAATCTAACATTCTTAGGGTTTTAGAAAATCTGAGATCTATAGATATCTATAGATACCTGTTATCACATTTGTAGTAAGTCTGCCTCAAAACCATGGGAAATCTGCTAGAGAAAATGGCTATGTCATGATCTATTAAAAATATCTATATTAGCTATTATACTATGTGTCTATGCACACATACACGCAAGTATGCATATGTGTGTGTGCTCGTCTTAGGGCTTGAGCTCTGGGCATGGATGCTGTCCTTAAAGTTTTTTGTGGGGGGGTTTTTTGTTTTTTGATTTTTTTTTTTCTGGGCCTGGGGCTTGAACTTTGGGCCTGGGTGCTGTCTCTGAGCTTTTGTGCTCCAGACTAGTGATCCACCACTTGAACAACAGCTCCACTTCCAACTTTTTTTGTACTTTGGTGAACATAGTTGTCTCATGGACTTTCCTGCCCACTCTGGCTTCCACACACAATCCTCAGGTCTCAGTCTCCTGAGCAGCTAGAATTTTAGGCATGAGCCACCAGCACATGGCTCTGAGCTTTTTTTTTTTTTTTTTTCTCTCTCAAGGCTAGCACTCTACCTCTTCCAGCCACAGCAATACTTCCTGATGTTTTGGGTGCTTAATAGGAAATAAGAGTCCCATGGGCTTTTCTGCCCCAGAAGCCTTTGAACTATGATCCTCAGACTCTGCCTCCTGTGTCTCTAAGATCACAAGCATGAGCCACTGATGCCTGGCAGCATACTTCTTTTTATATGGAGGTTTTGTTTTAAACCAAAGATAACTTTGTGCTATTCAAAAGTCATAGCCAAAAACAAATTTCTGTTTTCAAGAACAACTATTATGTCAAGCTACACAGAATTACCACCTACTCCACTATTGATGAGGAACTTTGTGAGGCTATTAGGAGTAAAAATCCAACAGCAGTCTTGTTAGCATTTCTCCCTCCTCAGGTCCTCAGCTCCTCCCATTAGCTCCCAGATCCACCCATACCTCAATTCCCTGCCCTAGAGCTATAATGGGTCACTTCCACTCACCCTTCAGACCTACCTACTTCCTCTCTAGCCCCAGAGATATAAGTAAGCGACTACCTGGATTAAGGTACCTGTCGCCATGTTGCTCCCTCTCCTGTGGGAGACATGGCCCCACTAATAAACCTCCTTATAAACCTTTTTCTCCTATCCCGCATGGTCCCCTGGGGACATATTCTTTCAAGTCTGACTTATGTTTGGAAGCTACCCCAGGCAAGTTTCCAAAATATCCAGCAACAAGTAGGTTTGGAGGTGTGGCTCAACTGGTAGGATACCAGCTGAGTGAACACACGCCTTTAGCCACAGTATTGGGGGGGGGGGGGGGAAGGGGATTAAAAATTCAACAAAAAGAGAAGTCTCTATGTGACAGAAGCCTGGAAAAGGAGTGGAGAAAGAGAGAGGTACTTGTTGGGGGGAGTAGAGCTGACTCCATCCTGATTATTAGGTCAACCTGACCCTAAAATTCTGATTCTGTAAATGGCTTGCTTAACTTGTTTCTTGTTTGCTCTACCCCCGGCGTCAAGCCCCTACATCTGTGCTACACTTTTACCTTTATAAACCCCAATTTGAGGACTGCCCGGGGTCATGGTGGCAGCTTCCGAGTCTGCACTGTGTCCCTGACTGGTCAGCTGGCTTTTCACTATCGAAGTTCAGCTCCCAAGTCTGTGCTGCGTCCCTGGCTGGTCAGTTTGCTTTTTGCTTCCCCAATAAATCCGTCTTTCTGCTTGAGACTGTCTCTGAGTGGTGGACTCTTGGAGGGACGGGCAATCCCCTCCCTGGAACCCTGTACAAGTACTCAGGAAACAAAGCATACCATCACAAAGTGGGCAACCTGCTTGAGCAGGCAACAACCTGAAACAGAGTCTGACCCCTTGACTCAATATATCCAACCCCTTTCCTCTCTGCCACATGCCCTGGGACACACATACACACACACACACACACACACACACACACACACACACACAACAGCACCTTCAAATCACATCCATAATTACTCAGCAAGCACCTATTAACCTTTCTGACCAGGCTACCAGGCTACCATCTCTACTCCAGGTTATCATTACCACTCTTCTCCCATAACCCAAGAGACACGTTCACATTTTCAGTGGCCATGCTCTGCTTCACACTTACTACACTGGGAACTAGCATTTTCTTAATGTTGTTCTATGAGCTTGCAGCATGCCTGACCTACAGCAGGCATTATTTCAAGTAAGTGTGGGCAGGGGGAGGGGAGGGAAGAGTTTTCAGTTTAATTAATATCAACTTGCCCCAACTTTCATCATTATCTTGTTTCTCTTTCTCATTTTTGTTCTAATTTCAAGATCCCAGAGGGGAGGGGGAAGTGATTCAAAATTAAGATCAAATACCTTACTGCTCAAAATAAATGCCCTTCTAAAAGAAAGCCTGCATATAACAAGAGATGCTCTGTTATCCATATGCATATGAGCTACAAAAGTCAAAGCTCTGTTAAAATTCACCATCAGGAAATGGTAAAGTAAATATTGTACATTTACAAAGTGGAGAACTGTGTCACCTTGAAAATAAAACTCAGCTGAGAAGAATACTTACTTGCATAAAGAAATTCTTTTAAGATATTTTTAAGTGAAACAAAAACAGATCATATAACAAAATATACAAAATGTTTGTGTGTGTATGTGTGTGTGTTGTGTGTGTATGTGTGTGGTCTCTGGTTATTCTGTACAGCAAGCCAGATTTTCAGTCTTCTGGTAATTTTCAAAATAAAGCTGACCAGGAGAGGGGTGTGTGTGTGTGTGTGTGTGTGTGTGTGTGTGTGTGTGTGTGTGTGTGTGTGTGTGTATTGAAGGCTATAACTCTAAATTTTTTTTTTTTTTTTTGCCAGTCCTGGGGCTTGGACTCAGGGCCTGGGCACTGTCCCTGGCTTCTTTTTGCTCAAGGCTAGCACTCTACCACTTGAGCCACAGCGCCACTTCTGGCTTTTTCTGTTCATGTGGTGCTGAGGAATCGAATCCAGTGCTTAATGTTTGCTAGGCAAGCACTCTACCACTAGGCCATGTGCCCAGCCCCTAAAATGTTTTTTTTTCGTTTTTTTCATGTTTATTTCAGGGTTGTGAATTATAAGCTACTTTTACTTTTATACCTTTATATATTTCCCCCAAATTGTGCAAAATTTCTGTGCATTGAATGTATAAACCCTCCCCCCAAAGGAACATATTACAAGAAAATAAAAGTCATACAAATACCAGAAGAGAAATGATTGGAGGAAATCTCCGCCTGCAAGTCCAGCTTCGCAAAGTGTGTTGGTTAGTACCAGATGTGGGGAAACCCAGAGGGCTGTTTTCATTATGGTTTGCCCAGCTTGCAAGTCTCAGAATTGTGTGATTGGTCTCCGGTTACTCTGTATAACAAACCAAATTCTCTGTCTTCTGGCTCATTTTCAAAATAAGGCTGACCACGTTTTCTGGGGAAATACATATAACTTCATGCTTAAATTCTGAGAACTCAAATACCACCACAGCTAATGTTGTTATTTATTTGTTTATGTTGCTTATTTGTTTTTAAAACTTGTACCAACACCAACTCACACACAGACAGGAAGTCATAAACTAGTGACTTCAGTCTTGGGAAGCTAAGGAAGATGTCTTTGTGCACCATGATAACATCTGCTTCTAATTGAAATGTTTATCAAAGTGGCCATCAGCAGGAATGGGGAGGCAAGTGCATAAATCTAGCACAAACTCTTTTAGCTCTGAGCCTGCAAACAAAGCATAGTCTTTTTTTTTCCCCAGCTTTAACAAGATATCAGCTAGCTAACTGGGTCTGTTGCAATTGATCTCTAAGTAACTCAATATCCCCATCTGCAGAATAAAATTTATATTAGATATTGTTTGCCAAGGTATATCTCTGGTCACAGGACACTTCTCCTTCATTCACTTATTAATCTAGTAACCATATATGCAAGGCCCTCAATATGCCTGGTACTCATCCTACAGGGTCCTGAGACCCAGTGTTACTCTTTGTCCCCACAAACAGACCAATTGAGGATTGCTTAAACCCCAAGAGTCTTCACAAAAGTCACCCTTGTGCTCCAGACATGCCCGATATCTATCCCTTAGGCAACTACTATAGTTTGGATCTAGAACACCCAAAGGCCTTGGAATCAAAATGTTGATCCTCGGGCTTAGTATTATTAGAAGATGGTCAAACTGAATGGACAAATCCTAGAGAGAGGAAGTTAGGTTACTGGGGACATGTCCCAGAGGGAAACTGGGATCTGTCTGTCTTTCTCTCTACTTCTTTGGCACTGTAAAATAGAAGATTTCCACTACCATGCTCCCAACATGACGTTTTGCCTTGCCACAAACCCAAAAGCAAATGGTCCATCTAACCATGGACTTAAACCTCTGAGAAAAGGAGCCAAAATAAGTCTCTCTTGATTATCACAGGTATATCTGTCATAGTGACTAAAAGCGCAGCATCCCAGCTGCTAAGGTAACAATGGAGGAGGAGGAAGGAACACAGGAGAAAAGCACTATGGGTACCTGACACTTGCTAAGCATGATGAAATGTGACAGGTGATGCCTGTGAGTTATATAGATCACAGTGGCTTCTCAAATAAATTCACATCATAATCTGTGAGCTTTATTGTCATTCAAGGTGGCTGTGCCTAAAGATAATTAAAGACTGTTTTGTTTTATTTTGTCTCTATATGTTTATTTCCTCATCATTGTTTTGGCTATGCCAGTAGGTCAAATGGCAATCTTGATAAAGACAACCTCAGATGCTTCAGCAGAGTCTACAGGAGGCTGATGAGCTTCACTTCCACAGTGTGGGGAACGGTCCCGGTGTCACCAGCAGGAGGAGAGGAGGCTTGTGCTCCATGGGAGATTGAGCTACAGAGTGCCAGGTCTCCCCAGAGCAGTTATCATTGGAAAATACCCATGTCTGGGACTTACCAACTTCAAGAAAACTTGTTTCTTCAGATTGAAAAGCAAAAAAGAAAGAAAGAAAGAAAAGAATTCTCTAGAACAGCACTGTGTTGTCATACACACTCCAAAGACACAGAGGCAGTTGTCACCAGGGCCTTTCCCTTGTAAACAATGAGGAAGTTGAAACTAGTTCAAATGGCAGCCTGCAGCCTGGCACAAAGTAGAGATGTCACCAGATCACCATGTTTGTTGAAACAAAGAGGAGGAAGTAAGCATATAGAAACAAAATTAAACAAATGTCTTTCATTGTTTCAAGGTACAACCACCTTGCATGGTAATAAGGCTCACTGCATATGAGGTAACTCCACTTGGTCCTTGTGTACATTTCAAGGTTGTGTTTGAAAGCACCTGTGTGGATTCTGGGGACTTTATCTCATTTTCCACTTTTTCTTTCTTGAGTATAACATAAGCAGGCATTCCCAAGCTTTAACCATAAGCATCACAGGCTCTTCTCAGATATTTCCACAATAATTGGAACTGGAACACAGGTGAGCCTGCAAAGCTCATGTGTGTCTTATGTCATAGACACCCGACCAATGAGGCAGGAAATAACTCACACATTGATGTATGCAGCAGAACAGGAAGCAGAAAGGCATCACTACCAGGTCTGGCAGCATCCATCTTCACCCCGAGAGTCCCAGGAGCAGGCACCTGATAATAGTCTATCCTACAGTTTTAAACGACATGGGGGGATTGGTCAGGCTTTTTTCATTGGGACAAAATGCCTGAGCCAAACAAGTTAGGGGGGAAAAGATACTTTTTTGAGTTCACAATTAACAGAGGTTTCCATAATGGCCTGGAGGGCTTGGTAGAGCCAAGCAGTATACTTCATAGAAGCCAGGAAGCAAACAGGAAAAATGCTATTGGGCTTCCTCTTATCTCATTTTATTCCATCTGGATCCCCATCATGATAGAAAGATACTGCCCACATTCCAGGTGGGCCTCTCTGTCCTATCTTAATCCTCTCTGGAAATATCATCAAAGAGTGTTGGAAGTAAGCTTTTACTAATCTCCTAGGCATTTCTCAATCCAGTCAGTTGACAATCAAGATTATCACAATTTTACTCTTTGTCACCTTGAGACACAAACGTATTTCCTGGTATCATAATATTCTGCCACTATTCCCCCAAAAATCTCATATCCATCTCATAATGTAAAACTCTCAGTCCATCTGTTGGAGTTTCCATAATCTTAATAAATACAACAGTGATGGAAAGTCAAAATCTGGGAAAGGGGGTGACATTGCCCCAAAAGAAATGTAGTTCTTACCTGATTTATATAACTATAACCCCCTGTACATCACCTTTCTAATAACTTTTTTAAATAAAAATAGCTCATGTACAGTGCCCAGGCCCCTGAGTTCAAGTCTCATTATTGGACAAAATCTCTTCTGAGATTCAGTCAAAGATGTAGCTGTGTATCCCTGTTAAATCAAATACAAGTTATGTACTTCCAAGACACACTGGCGCATAGTAAATACTCCCTTTACAAAAAGGGAGAGATCAAAATATAGAAAGGGTGAATGGGGCCAAAGCAAGATGGAAACTCATCAGGGTAAACCTAAATCCAAGCCCTGCATCCAAGTTGTTTTGTGTCAAGATGTGAACAAAAATGAGATTGAGCAGCAACCCACCTGGCTTCCCAAGCTGTATCCTACCCACCCATCCTCTCTCCTAGTCCAGCTCAGTTGACTGTCTATGCATTTCCTTGTCCAGGTTCCTAGCATTTCTATCTTCGTGGGGTCTCCTCCACATCTCCAACTTCACCTCAGGCTTTATGTATCACCCTTTTGATACATGTCTGGAAGGATCCTGACTCTGCGACCAATGCATGACCTCCCATGATGATCGGAGGTTCCCAATGGCCCCCTAACTGGCATTTTGTATGCCTGCAAAGCCAGAATCAAGTGGATGGCACCAAAGTCTGTTGTTAGTAGGAACAGTAATTGGATTGTTCCTTGAAACCATGGAATGGGCAGCCCCTGAGTGGTCTGGGTGGCTGAACATGGGAAGAGACTTACCTGGATGGCTCTCTGCCAGCAGTGTGCCCCAGGCCTCTTTTCACCAGGGAAAGTTTCCCTTCTCCCCTTGAGTCCACTGAGGTTGAGGCCCAGTCAATCCCTGAGATGTCCTCAAGGGACATTCTATTGCCCCAAGGCACAGTACTTGGTTTCTTTTTTACATCCTTGATTTTCTTATAAGCCACTTTCCTTGGACTCAGATCATTTTGGCTTTGCTTTATTATTATTACTATTATTATTAATTTACTTTGTTATTATAGAGGTGATGTACAGAGGGATTACAATTATACGAGTCAGGTAATAAATACATTTCCTTTTATACAGTGTCTTCTGGTCCCTCATTCTGTCCCGGTCCCTCCCTCCAGTCTCTACCCATGAATTGAGTAGTTCAGTTTCATCAGTGTCCAGTGTGCTCCGACTTCATTTTTTCACCCTCTTCTCCTCAAGTTCTCTACCTCACCCACACCCTTCCAAAGATATACACTTTTATATACTTGAACACCACCATACATAAGGTAAAGAAGGCAAAATCATCAAAAATGAAAGGAAGGAAGGAAGAGAGGGAGGGAGGGAGGGAGGGGAGAGGGAGGGAGAGAGGGAGGGAGGGAGGGAGGAAGGAAGTGAGGGAGGGAGGGAGGGGGGAGGGAGGGAGGGAGGGGGGAGGGAGGGAGGAAGGGAGGGAGGGAGGGAGGGAGGAAGGAAGGAAGGAAGGAAGGAAGGAAGGAAGGAAGGAAGGAAGGAAGGAAGGAAGGAAGGAAGGAAAAGAAAGAAGCCCAGCACAGTGAGCCTGGAATCCTAACTACTCAGGATGCTGAGATCCGAGGATGGCAGTTTGAAGCCAGCCTGGACAGGAAAGTCTTTGAGACTTTATCTCCAATCAACTACTCAAAAAAATGCAGAAGTGGTTCTGTGGCTCAAGGACAGCACCCAGGCCCAGGTTTAAGACCCAGGATTGGTTTAAAAAAAAAAAAAAAAAAAAAAAGAGGGTCTCTTGTCTCCATGTCTTGGAGTTTATTTCAGTAGGAACATTATTTTATATGATTATGAAGAGGAACTTAGGCATTATGCCTTTGTGTTTCTCTCCTGAGTATCCTCTTTTGGTCTCACTGTAAGTGAATATATAGAATCCTGTATAATTTATCATAACCTTGTATTCAAATTTAATGTGCTTCTTTTTTAGGTAAAAGGCAAGTTATTCAAACTTTTCCTCTCCATTTTTTCCTTGTAAGACTCCCTAGAAACTTGACTGAAGGCAGCTAGCAAAACTCAGTATAAATGCTGGGCTGCCTATAGCCTATTAGCTACTTTGTCCTGAACTATGAAGTTTTAGAGCATGGGCAAAATTCAGAATAAGCTCCTTACCAATGTCTAACATGAATGGCCACCAGTCCAGTTTCCACCACAGTGCTTATCCTCATCGGACACATCATAAGCACAGTCTTCATTGTCTACCTTCCTGTAATCATTTGTCTTCTGAGCTCCTCCAAAATCTCCCACTAAATTTGTCTGCTGCTAACATTCTAGTACTTATCTAACCCGTAGCTCTACACTTTCCCAAGTTTCTCCCACAAGCCAGTTCCAAAAGTTTCCGATCAGGCAGTTATAGCAATGGCCCCACTTCTCTGGCACCAATTCCCTGTAGTAGACAGACATTTCATCACCTTGACAAAACACCTGACATAAACAACTTAAAGGAGGAAAGATTTATTTGGCTCATGACTTCAGATTTCAGCTCATAATCCTTGGCTGCATTGATTCCGGGCCTGAGGAGAGCCACAGAGCCACAATGACAGGACTATGTGACAGAGACATTCACCTCACAGCAACGCTGGAAGCCTAGACAGCAAGTGCCTACACTAGCCATCTTATTCTTTTAACTTTTTAATTCTATCTGGGCCCCCGGCCTATGGGACAGTGCTGCTCACATTCAGGGTAAGCCTTCTCTCTTATTTTTCTCTGGAAATAGTCTCACAAATACTCCCAGAAGTACATGTTACTTATCTCATTGCTTGTTTATCAGGTTGTCAAGATTAACCATCATAATATGGATATCCATGTTTTACAGCACAATTTACAACAGCCAAAGAATGGAAGCAAGTCCATGGATGAATGGATTGTGGGAAACTCAATGATGCACAAAATGTAGTGTACATCTTCAAATACAAAGTAAGGGTATTTGAACCTTATGGATTTTGTGATAAATAAAATAAAGCAGCCATTTCTGGGCACTGGTGGTTCATGTAAGGCTAGCTACTCAAGAAGATGAGATCTAATGATCATGGCTCAAAGCCAACCCAATCAGACTAGAGATGCTTATGTCTAACTATCAGATTAGAGATGGGGCTTAAGGGTAGAGTATCAGCAAGAGCAAAAAAGCCACACAAAAACTCTGTACCCTGAGTCTTTGCACTAGGATATGCACACACACACACACACACACACACACACACACACACAAAGAAAAAAGCACTAACAATAAACCAGCCACAAAACAACAATATATTGTATGATTCCAATTATATAGTTACCTAACTGTCAACTCCAGAGAACCAGAAGTGGATCGTGGCTGCCAAGGACTGAGATGAGGAACAAATGAAGAATTAGTGTTTAATGAGCACCCAACTTTAGTTGGGATGTGAAGAAAAAGTTTTGGAGATGCATGATGCTGGTAGTTGTATAACAATGTGAATGTACTTTAATGAAAAAGAGTTTTTTCTTGGGTTTAGAGTATACAGCTCAATGATAACAGCACTCAGCAAGTGAACACTGGGCCCTGGATTTAATCTTCAATACCAAAAATGAATATTTGATGAGTTTTATAACATTTTTCCCCTCCCTCAAATTTAAGAACCTTACTCTTCAGAGGTTATCTTTCTTTTATTTTTAATCATTTACTCTTGATTTAAATTTTTTTCCTTTATTGTCAAAGTGAATTACAGAGGGGTTACAGTTTCATATGTAAGGCAGTGAGTACATTTTCAACGTGTTACCTCTTCCCCCCCACACGCAATTTCCCCCTCCCCCTCCCCTCCATGAGTTGTACAGTTGGTTTACACCAAATGGTTTTGTAAGTATTGCTTTTGGAATCATTTGTCCTTTTATCCTTTGTCTCTCAATTTTGGTATTCCCTTTCACTTCCCTAGTTCTGATACACATATAAACAGTATCCAGGGTACTAAGATCAGATACAGTGATAGCAGAGGTAAAACTACAGGAAGGGAATACAAGAGAGAAAAAAAGGGTACTGTTTCAAATGACATGTTGAAAATAATTACAACAATGTTATAACACTTGTTTCCATAACATGGAGTTCATTTCACTTAGCATCATCTTATGTGTTCATAAGGGCATAGACATCGGGCTATTGTGATCTTCTATGACTAGCCTAAACATGTACTACTTATTCACTATGAAGGAAACCATAGAGTCCTGTTTCTTTGGGTCTGGCTGACTTCACTTAGAATAATTTTTTCCAAGTTCTTCCATTTCCTTACAAATGGGGCAATGTCATTCTTTCTGGTAGAGGCATAGAATTGCACTGTGTATATGTACCACATTTTCTTGATCTACTCATCTAATGAGGGGTATATGGGTTGGTTCCATATTTTAGCAATGACAAATAGTGCTGCAATGAACATTGTTGTGTTGGTGGCTTTAGTGTGGTTTTGCTTGTAATCTTTTGGGTAGATACCTAAAAGTAAGGCTGCTGGGTGGTAGAGGAGCTCTATGTTTAGCCTTCTGAAGAACCTCCATACCACTTTCCAGAGTGAGCAGTTATCTTTCATACAAAAGTTAGAGTGATAAAGAAAAAATATTGAGGGAGGAAGATGGCGCCACCACAGTAGGGAGGCACCCCGACTCGCTCCAACTGAATAGTGAGCTGGGAACTCCAGCACCCAACACCCCATCAAGCACCCAGCAAAACCACCAGCCAGAAGCAGTGGAGAAACACAGGAAAACAAAAAGAGCCGAAAACCTACATGGAGCTGGAAAATCTACGGGGCACCCTCCCCCTACCAGCTGACCCTGGCCCAAACAGGGCCAGGCTGGGAAAGGGGACCCGGCGATCAGCAGACTGACTGCCAGGAGGACAGAGTCCAGACAGTGGGACTACACAGACACCAGGGAGAGTGCGGACCAAGACACACAGCGGTGACGGGAAGTTCGGGTCCATACCGGGAATGGACTTAAGCGGCTGGGGAACCCAGCGGTGCAGAAGGGGAGAGCCGGGGACACCACCACCTTTCACCACACCACAGAACTCCACCCCCCAAAGGACCAATGGCTGCGCGGGACACACACACAATCCAGGAACAGTGAGTCCCCCATTACCCCCTCCCACAATGGGAGACCAGCTATCAGAGGCTCAAACCCTACAAAGAAGCTAGATCTCCCTCCCTCCCCCTCCCCACCCCGAGGGAACAAAGAACCCCCAAATCATGGGGCAAGATCCCATAAGACTCTGGGAAGACACAGGAGTTAGCAGGGGAAGGGCGGAACAGCACCAAGGCCGCCCAGGAGCCTGAACTGGCCAAATCGACCCTGCCCCCTTCCCAATAGGGGCTGGGGGCCGGCCGACAGTGCAAACCCAACCCGACACTCCAGGACCTTGCGGACTTTTACAACTAAAATCATAGGCGCTGGTGGGCAATATCAGCACAGCAGGGACATCTGGGCCTGATCACGCGCCCCCCTCACAGCGGAGGCGCAGTTTGAGGGTGCTAACCCACGCCTGGACAGTTGATCCCACTGGGCCCCACACATACCACCCCCCCACAGCGGACTGGCGGGAGGGCGCAAGCACAACCCAACAACCCGGGGCGTGCTCTGGTAGGCATACCCCACTCAAGTGAACAAGGCCACAGCAACAGCGCCCACTGTAGTGGGCGCACAGTGCACAGGTGGGCGGGGCCCCCGGCGACAGCGCCCACTCTGGTAGGCGTACCCCGCTCAGGTGGGCAGGGCCACAGCGGAAGTGCCCGCTCTGCTAGGCGCGCCAACACAGGAGGGCAGAGCTCTCCATCGGCCCGTGTCCACTCAGTTTGGCGCATTTCACACAAGTGGGTTGGCCGCCCCTCAACAACACCGACCCCGGAGTGGTCCACACAGGAAGATGAACTGCCTGAGAGGTGAGCTCCTCTGACCAAGATACAGAATGGAAAAAAGAACCAAAGAAGAGATAAGCCTCCACACCACGCTGAATCAGCGACCAGCAAACCCCCAACAGGGGCACGCTAGGGTCAGCACAGCACAGCGGCAGGACACTGTCCCGCAGAGAAAGAAACAGAACCTACCAGCCCCCAAATGCAGGGAGAGTGACAACCTCAGCAACAACCGAGAAGGTCACGCTCACCCATTGGGAAGCAAGGTGCAACAGCCAAACCCAAACCCAGAGCCAGGACACCAGGACACAAGGCTCCCACTGATGGACCAGGACAAAACCAAACCAGGGAAGCCACCCACAGATCTCCAGATGTGAAAATCACAAAGAAATATAACACAGTTCATCAAAGGTCAAGCCAACTCGCCAGCTACAAAAAGCAGCACGACTGAAGAGGAGATGGAGAATAAAAAAGCAAATGAGGCTTTGTTAACAGAAATGATGGAAAGCCTCAGAAACGAAATCAGAAAACAATTCCAGGAGTTTAGAGTGGAAGTCTTGAAGGACATCCAGGAAGCCAAGAAATAAATGGAAGCAAAAATGGATACAATGCAAACCTCCGTTAAAGAAGACCTTAACATCCTGAGAAGTGAAATGCATGAAAAAATAGACTTAAAATACAACTCTTTAAAGGAAGAAATTTCCATGATCAGAGCTGATCTGACAACCATAAATAGCTCTCTGTCATCCATAAACTCCGCAATTGAATCCACAGCACAAAGAATTGACCATATGGAATCCAGAATCTCTCGCTTGGACGATGAAGCAGCCGACAACAACCAGAAAATTACCACACTCCAAGAAACAGTGAAGCTTCAGGGCAGACTAATCCAGGAACTAATGGACAAAGACAAGAGATATAATCTGCGCATAATTGGAATAGAAGAAGGAGCCAAATACCAGAGCAGAGGGCTTCATCATATTTTCAATAAAGTTATTGCAGAAAACTTCCCCAATCTCACAAGGGACCCCGTCCAGGTAACAGAAGCCTACAGGACACCTGGCAGGTCAGACCCCCAGAAAAGCCACCCCAAGGCACATAATATTCAAGACTTCAGATCTCAAAAATAAAGAGCAAATTCTAAATGCAGCCAAAGTGAAGAAAGAAATTTTCTACAATGGGAAGAGGATCCAAATAACAACAGACCTCTCCACACAAACCTACCAAGCGCAAACTGAGTGGAAGAACACCATCCAAGTACTACAGGCAAACAAAATGCAACCCAGGATTAAATATCTAGTGAAACTGGAGTTCACACTGTAAGGGAAAACCAGATCTTTCCATAGCAAAGAGGATCTGAAGGAGTATGTGAATAAAAAACCAGCCCTACAGCGAATTCTAAGAGGGGAATCCCACCCAACAGAGATTGTACAAGACACACAGACAGAAACAGACAGAAACTACAATAGCCAGAGCCCAGCAGAAAGAGCAGCTCACTAAAGACAAGAAAAAAAAAAAAGAGTAAAAACAGCCAAACAAGAAAATGGAAGGAGAAAAAAACACTCTTATCCTTGATCTCTTTGAATATAAATGGTATAAACTCTCCGATAAAGAGGAGCAGACTGGCAGAATGGTTCCGCAAACAAAAAGGTGACATCTGTTGTCTACAAGAGACCCACCTTACAGCAAGGGACAAAAACAGGCTCCGAATGAAAGGATGGAGCAAGATCTTCCAAGCAAACACACCTACCAAAATGGCAGGTGTAGCCATCCTGATCTCAGATAAGCTGGACTTTTCATTAAAATCAACTCAAAAAGACAAAGGACACTACATTTTAATACAAGGAAAAATCCAAAATCAAGACATCACGGTGATAAATGTATACTCACTGAACAAAAGAAGCCCTACATATGTCAAGCAAATTCTCACAGAACTACAGAACAAGATAGACCCAGACACAATAATAGTGGGAGACTTTAATACCCCACTCTCTCCAAGAGACGATCCAACACCCAGAGGATCAGCAAGGGAGCTGAGGACCTAAGTAACACCATATCCCAAATGGATCTGACAGACCTATACAGAATCTTCCACCCTACAGAGACCCAATACACCTTCTTCTCAGCAGCCCATGGATCATACTCCAAAATAGACCATGTCATAGCCCACACAAAGAACCTCAGCAAATACAAAATTATTGACATCATCCCATATAATATATCTGATCACAGTGGATTAAAGGTAACCCTCAATAACAACGGTTACCACAGAGGCTATACATATTCTTGGAGGCTAAACCCCACACTATTATCCAACACTTGGGCCACAGACCAAATTAAAGGTGAAATCAACAAATTCATAAGCTACAATGATAATCAAAATACATCACAAAGAAACCTATGGGACACAGCTAAGGCAGTACTGAGGGGCAAGATGAATTGCCCTCAGCACTAACATTAAAAGAATGGAAGCAGAGCAGGTGAATAACCTCACGATGAAACTAAAACAACTGGAGAAACAAGAAATGACCGAATCTAAAATAACTAGGAGGAGAGAGCTCACAAAGATTAAAGATGAGATAAATCTGATTGAAAATAGAAAGACCATTCAACAAATAAATAAGACTAAAAGCTGGTTCTTTGAGAAAATAAATAAAATTGACAGACCCCTCGCAAGACTTACAAAAAAAAAAAAGAATAGAAGAGATTCATATACGTAAAATCAGGGACTCCACCGAAAAAATTACAACAAGTGCACACGATATTCAAACAATCATAAGGAGCTATTTCCAGAACCTCTACTCAGTAAAAAACAATAATATTACAGAAATGGATCAATTCTTACAGAAGTATAAACTGCCCAAACTGAACCAAGAAGAAATAAATCAACTAAATAAACCAATAACTTACCGTGAGATACAGGGGGTAATCAAGAACCTCCCAACAAAGAAAAGCCCAGATGGATTCACCAATGAATTCTACAAAACCTTTAGTGAGGAGCTAATACCAATACTCCTCAAATTCTTCCGTGGAATAGAAACAGAAGGAGAAATCCCAAACACATTCTATGAAGCTAATATCATACTCATTCCCAAACCAGGCAAAGACCCAACAAAAAAAGAGAACTACAGACCAATATCACTAATAAACACAGACGCAAAGCTCCTCAATAAAATATTAGCTAACAGGATCCAGAAACTGATCAAGGAAATTATACATCATGACCAAGTAGGCTTCATCCCACAGTCACAAGGATGGCTCAACATCCATAAATCAATCAATGTAATTCACCACATAAACAGAACTAAAATCAAGAATCACATTGTTATCTCAGTCGATGCCCAAAAAGCCTTTGAGAAAATAGAACATCCATACTTATTAAAAGCTCTGGAGAGAACAGGAATAGATGGAGCATTCCTCCAAACAATAAAAGCCATATACAACAGACCAACTGCTAACATCATATTAAATGGAGAGAAACTAAAATCATTCCCCCTAAACTCAGGAACAAAACAAGGATGCCCACTCTCCCCACTTCTTTTCAACATAGTGCTGGAATCCCTAGCCATAGCAATAAGGCAAGAGAGGACATCAAAGGGATCCACATCGGCAAGGAAGAAATAAAGCTATCCCTATTCACAGACGACATGATCTTATATCTGAAGGACCCAAAACACTCAGTCCCCAAACTCCTACACCTAACAAACCATTTTGGCAAAGTAGCAGGATACAAAATTAATCCACAAAAGTCAGCAGCTTTTCTGTATACCAGCAATGTATGTCAGGTCCTCTCCCTGAGGGCTACATGCAGATGCCCCCACTCATTAAGTCTCCACCCAGTTACCTGGGTAACCAGCAGACCTGGAGGCAGTTACCTCCCCTCTCCCTGAGGTCACCTCCTAATCCACCTGGCCACACCCCTTGCCCCTGCCCTAAATAAAGCAGGGCTGGGTGGGGGTCTCTCTCTCTCTCTCCCTTCTCTCCGGCCATGGATCATCTTGGCCACAGGCCAGCAGTTCGGTAATAAACTTTCTTTCCTGCCTGAATACCGCGTGGTGTTCTCCTTTACCGGCTACCTACTTTAAAAACCTAACATATATGGTGCCGTGACTCGGGAAGGGCTTAAGAGTCAGGACACGCGGAATTCCCATCTATTTTTCTCCTTTTTCTGGGAGTATCCCCAGTCCTGACGGCCTTTTTCCGCAAACCGAACTGCTGTGAGTCGCCACGTGGCACTTTTCACTAATACCATTGCTGGCCTCCATATCCACCTCCACCTCCACACCACTTGTCTGCCCTGGTGAGTGAAACTGCTGCTGCTCGGGTTCTCTGCCGCTCCGTCCGCCGCTTCTGCCTGCCGCTTCTGCCGGGTAAGCTCATCCACTCACCAGGTGCCTCTCTCCTGTGCTTTTTGGGTTTTGCATCACAGTCACACCGGAGCCGGGACACTGCTAGCACGCCTCTTGACAGTGCAATGAGGCCTGCTCGAAATACTCGCTCAGATACAGTTTTTGCCACTGCAATGGTAAATGGTTAGAAGTCACTTATATTCAGGCTCTCTCTCTCTCTTTCTCTTTTCCTCTCTTTCTCTTCCTTTTTCTCCCTCTCTCTCTCATCTTCCTGCTTACTTGCTTACTTTATAAAATTCCCAAGTCGTACCATCGTGTGCCTTGCTCACAAAGCTGCCTCTTTTCACAGACCTCCAATACTGAGGCTTGACCACCAATGTGCTTTGTCAGCAAAGATATCTAAAAGTTCTTTTCTCTAGCACTGACCACGTGGTGGATATTGGGTTTAATAGGCATCAGCTCAGGCGCCATTATGCCATGCCATGTGTTCTCTATTAGTGTGTTTGTGTCCTCCTGCCACCCCCCCTCAACATGGCATCCCACTGGAGTTTATCAAAATATGATTTCAACATTTGATAATCTGAAAATTGTTGTTTGCTAGCAAAATTGTTTTTCTAACCAACCACGTGGTTCTAAAATATTGGGGAAAAAAAAGTCATTTACTATTGGAATTCCAAAAGACTCTACTGAAATTCATTTTTGCATGCTGTAAAACCTATGTGCACAGTGTGTATGTCTGTGTAAATGTCATTAATATGTTCATCTAGCTATGTATCTGTGCTAAAACTCATCACATCTACTGAGTTTTGTCATTGCAGAATTCTGGCAAGTATTTGGTCAGTTCTTGACAAGGTACAGGTAAGCTCTAGTCCCCTTGGTCTCCTTGTTGTTTTAATTGGAAGTAAGAAAAGGGCTTTTATGGCAAAGACTCCTTGGATTGCAGTTCGAAGCCAGCCCGGGCAGAAAATCTCTCAAACTCCATCTCCCAATTAATCAGCGAAGAGCCAGGCTGGAAGCATGGCTGAAGAGACTAATCTCTTACCAGCCAAATGCTGGAAGTGGAGCTGTGGCTCAAGTTGTAGAGTACTAGCCTCGAGCAGAAGTGCTCAGGGACAGTGCCCAGGCCCTGAGTTCAAACCCCGTGAATGCCAATGGGGGCAAGCCATCTCAGCAACAAGCACCTAGACCCCTGGGACTCAGCCAGTTCAGGGAACAAGGATCATGGAGAGGAATAAGAGGAGAATTATGTCACATCCTAAATGGAGTCACTTTGTCTCGCCCTTTCAAAATTAATCAGAGCCGGGGGATCAAGAGATAGTAGCTTGTCCATCTAATGTCCATGCCTGAGTATAAGAACTGTCCAAGTCATCCAATTTTTAATTTTGTGCCCTAAACCCTTCCTTTTGCCTTAATATTTTTTTTTGTCCAGCCCCTGCCTCGTGAGACTTCTTCCAGGCTTCATTCAAGGACTGGCATCTACCACCAAGGGACCCTGCAGCTCGCCTTCTCCAGGAGAGGCCACATTTCTGCCTTTTACCCCTAATGCCGACGCCCCTTGCCAGCAGGAAGCAGCCAGAGAGAGTCTTCATCCTTTTTCATAACTATTAAAAGGCTTGAATGTTAGGTCCTCTCCCTGAGGGCTACATGCAGATGCCCCCACTCATTAAGTCTCCACCCAGTTACCTGGGTAACCAGCAGACCTGGAGGCAGTTACCTCCCCTCTCCCTGAGGTCACCTCCTAATCCACCTGGCCACACCCCTTGCCCCTGCCCTAAATAAAGCAGGGCTGGGTGGGGGTCTCTCTCTCTCTCTCCCTTCTCTCCGGCCATGGATCATCTTGGCCACAGGCCAGCAGTTCGGTAATAAACTTTCTTTCCTGCCTGAATACCGCGTGGTGTTCTCCTTTACCGGCTACCTACTTTATAAACCTAACAATGTACAAGCAGAAAAGGAAATTATGGAAACAATTCCATTTACAGTAGCCAGAAAAAGAATAAAGTACCTAGGTATCAACCTAACCAAGGACATGACGGACCTGTTTAATGATAACTATAAAAATCTAATAAGGGAAATCAAAGAAGACACAAGGAGATGGAAAGACCTCCCATGCTCATGGGTAGGCAGAATCAATATAGTGAAAATGGCCATATTGCCCAAATTGTTATACAAATTCAATGCAATCCCCATCAAAATCCCAGTCACATTCTTCACTGGAATAGAAAAAGCAATCCATAAATTCATATGGAACTGCAAAAGACCTAGAATAGCCAAAGCAATTCTAGGCAAAAAAAGCAGTGCAGGAGGTATCACAATACCAGACTTCAAGCTCTACTACAGGGCCATCATAACCGAAACAGCCTGGTATTGGTATAAAAACAGACCGGAAGACCAATGGATTAGAATTGAAGATCCAGAAATAAAACCGCACTCTTACAGCCAGCTGATATTCGACAAAGGAGCTAAAGACATACAATGGAATAAACATAGCCTCTTCAACTACCGGTGCTGGGAAAACTGGGCAGCCATATGCAGAAAACTCAAAGTAGACCCTAGCCTATCACCATGCACCAAGATCATCAAAATGGATCAAGGACTTCAATATCAGACCTGAATCCTTGAAACTACTGAAAGTCAGAGTAGGAAAGACGCTAGAACTTATAGGCACAGGAAGGAACTTCCTGAATATAGTCCCAGGGGCACAACAAATAGGGGAGAGACTCGACAAATGGGACTACTACAAATTAAAAAGTTTCTGCACAGCTAAGGACATAGCCACCAAAACAGAAAGACAGCCAACCATATGGGAAAGGATCTTTACCAGCACAGAAACAGACAAAGGCCTAATATCTGTCATCTACAGAGAACTCAAAAAACTAAGCCCCTCCCAGCCCAATAAACCAATTAGGAAATGGGCAAAGGAGCTAAAGAGAGACTTCACAAGAGAAGAAATAAAAATGGCAAAGGAACATATGAGGAAATGTTCAACATCCCTGGTAGTAAAGGAAATGCAAATAAAAACAACCCTGAGATACCACCTCACTCCAGTTAGAATGGCCTATACTCTGAACTCAGGCAATAACAAATGCTGGAGAGGGTGCGGGGAAAGAGGAACCCTTCTCCATTGTTGGCGGGAGTGCAAATTAGTACAACCACTTTGGAGAACAGTATGGAGGTTTCTCAAAAAGCTCAATATAGACCTACCCTATGACCCAGCCATACCACTCCTAAGCATCTATCCTAAGCAGCAAGTCCCCAGATATCAAAAAGACATTTGTACTTCCATGTTTATCGCGGCACAATTCACAATAACCAAAATATGTAAACAACCCAGATGCCCCTCCACAGATGAATGGATGCAAAAAATATGGTACTTATACACAATGGAATACTACATAGCGATTAGGAATGGTGAAATATTGTTATCCTGAGGGCAATGGTCAGAACTTGAACAAATAATGTTGAGCGAGACAAGCCTAGAACACAGAAAACAAAGGGGCATGATCTCCCTGATATATGACTGTTAAGAAAGGGAGACAGAGGCTGGGGATATAGCCTAGTGGCAAGAGTGCCTGCCTCAGATACACGAGGCCCTAGGTTCGATTCCCCAGCACCACATATACAGAAAACGGCCAGAAGCGGCGCTGTGGCTCAAGTGGCAGAGTGCTAGCCTTGAGCGGGAAGAAGCCAGGGACAGTGCTCAGGCCCTGAGTCCAAGGCCCAGGACTGGCCAAAAAAAAAAAAAAAAAAAAAAGAAAGGGAGACAGAGAGACAGTAGAGACCAGGTCTGTGAAACCAAAAACTGCTTGTCAAATAGTATTTCCCACAGGATTGGGGGAGCGACCCAACAGTATGTAACTAAAACCAAACAACTACTCAACATATGAAGGTCAAAAATTGACCTCCCAGTGGAATACAATAGCTCAAAAGCTATGTATGTACGTTCATATAAGACTACTGTCGACATATTGTCTAATATCGACATTACATTTAAAACCCTAGGCGAATTTTCTTGGGCCTGGCCACGTGGCTACTGTATACGTTCTTGATACATTGTATATTGTATGTATGTCTACCTGACCTAGAGAAGGGAATGAAAAAGTGGGCGTAAGATATCACAAGAAATGTACACACTGCCCTACTATGGAACTGTACCCTTTTTGCACAACACCTTGTCAAAAAAAATTTGTGTTCAATTAATAAATTAATTAAATTTAAAAAAAAAGAAAAAATATAGCTCTAAACATGTCCTCACATCTGTCTGCTCAGTTCCTTCAATTAGCATGAAAGGTGCTAAGACAACTTTCAAAATGGAGTTCTCTTCTCTTGCAAATTTGAAGCCTTCTTTTCACACATCTCTGATCTTTATTCACTTCTCTACAGTAGGGTCTGCTCACCACTATCAATACACTTGCAGCATAAAAGCTCCAGCATGTTTCAGGGGAAAATGAGAAAGAGAAGTAAACCACAGCTTTTCACTTCCAAGACACAAGAGAGGACTTGATACCATAAGACACCCAAACAAAGAATAATATCAGAGAAAGATCATTTTAGCAGGCCTGATACATAAACAAATAATAAGTTCTAGAAATGGAAAAGCAAATAGTAAGATACAGGTATATCTATTTTGAAGTAGTGATAATTAGAATCCACTGAGACAAACCTTTCATATGAATTATCTTGGTAACCCCATGTAAGAACTTGATGAGATAATTATCCTTACCCTAGTATTACAAAAGAGGAAACAGGTTTATTGAAGTTAAATAACTGTCCATGACATTCAGTCATTGATGGGAAAGCTGGATTCTTTCTCACTGAAGTCAATCCAACTCTGTGACCTATGACCTTTGCTCTCATTGTCTAACAGACATGTAACCTCATGCTCTGAACTGATTTCCTGCTTGTATCCTCCAAGCATGCCTCTGAATTGCTATTTGGCTACACAAATACATAAAATATATGCACTATTAATTGCTGGTGCCAAGCATCTAAAGCAAATCATGTTTAGATTAGCATATGCCTAGCACCCATGGACAAAAACAAAACAAAAACAGGAAAAGTCCAGGTTATGGTTTTATGCCACAGAATGACAATTAGTGTTCCCAGAATCACCCATGCACTAATTAATCATGTATGTCACTGATGGCTTTAGGACACACAGATAAGAAGCTGCTTTTAATATCCAATTTCATATTAAGGATAGTCCTTTTCTTGATTCTAGGGGAAAAAGGCATTATCTTTGTAATCCTCTCAAGTAATAATAGCGCAGAGGTTGTCAAAGATAGGAAAGTGAAGGCTGTCATGAAAAGGAGAAACTGGCCTCTTGCTCTCAACATAGACCATGACTTGGGATTCTTATATTTCACCCACCATTAAAACTTAGACTTCTCTCTCAGCAGTTCATTTTTTAACCAGAGACCATCAGCACGATCATTAGAATATGAGATCTGGGACATTTTTGTAACAGCAAATATTCACTTGTGCTGATTCATCCACAGATTTTCCGGCCAGATGCCCCATTGGCAAAGCCCCTGGAGCCTTCCCTTCATTAGTTCTCCGCTCCAGCCATCCGAGGTAATTCCTTCCTCTCCTCCCCCCTGATCGGCTGGTTGCAAATACAATCTACCCAAGGAATAAACAAACCTTCCGGAAGGAAGGGTCTGCTGGGGTTACAGCTTGAACTTCAGTGGATGCTGGTGCTGCCCATGTCCTCCACCCCTGGAGGTTTTATTTGCAGGCTGTGAACAAGGTAGAAAGGTCAAGGCTACCCTAGCCATGAACCAAAGAAAATAAGGGAACACACCATCTGTACCTGTGTTCAATCTTGTATTTGCATTCATGTTCATTTTAACTATTTTGTTCTGGTTAGCATTTATTGTAACCAAACTCAGAGACAAGTTCTCTTTTTTTTTTCTTTTTTATTGTCAAAGTGATGTACAGAGAACAGACAAGTTCTTAAGTGAGCTATACCTTGTGCTAAGTGAACAGAAAACTAATGCCATGAGATATAGGTGACAGCAAGCATATTTTTTCTTAATCATGAGCATCAAGTATTAACCCCAAAGATTTCCAAATCCATCAGGGGCTGAGGCAGAGTGAAGGGAGGAGAAACAGAGACCTGCAACCTGTGCTCTAGTCCCCCGATGACTTCTCCCTGAAACAAGGAAAACAGAAAATGGTAAGAACTTGGAGAAGAGAAAGGAGACTAGCTTTATTGAGTGGTTACTACATGCACAAGTAATTCAATTAAGATCTCATATTCAATCCATCTACACAAAGTTCAAGTTGGGATTAGCTCCATTCTGTGATCACTACCTTAAACCTAGTCTTAGAAAGGAGAATGTCTCCTATTAAGGACCAGGGTAGATATGGGATTCAAAGAGGAGTTCTGCCTTCCCCCAGCAGGGGGAGGCTAGCTGAGATGGAAAAGTGAGAAGGGAAAAGAAAAAAAAAAAGAAAGAAAGACCTAGGCTCAATAGCTAACCTCCAAATAAACTAAATACACCTTTTCTTATATGTCTATGACAATCATCGACAGTGAATAATGTACTTCTCAGAGCCCTGGACAGGCAGCTAGACAAGAATATGATATTGTACAAATGGAAAGTTCGAACAGATTCAGAACTTGATAGTAGGACAATACATAATTGAAGGTCTATTAATTTTTAAGTTTTACATACACAGAATCCATATGTAACTTTTCATAGAGATTTATGCTCAGTGTCTTGCCCTTTTAGTTATTTAATAGAGTAGTTGGAGTTTTTGCTTTTATTTTTATCTTCTCTCTCTCTCTTTTTTTTTTTCTGCAACTACCAGGACTTAACTCTCGTCTTCAAGTTTGCTCTGCTTGCTTGAGTGCTTTTCCTGCACACTACCACTTGAGACACATCTCTGCCCCAGCATTTTGATGATTATTTTGGAGATGGAGTCTTGAAGACTTTTGTGCCCCTTTTGGCTTCAAACTGTTAGCATTTCCCTAGCCTCAGGTCCTCAGCTCCTCCCACTAGCCCCCAGATCCACCCATACCTAATGAGCCACTCCCACTCACTACCTACCTACTTCCCCATTACCCCCAGAGAGAGAAGCTGCCACCTGGATAAGGTGCAGAGGCCATGTAGCTCCCTCTCCGGTGGGAACTATGGCCCGGCTAATAAACCTCCTTATGAACCTTCTTCTCCTGCCTGTGATTATCTCCACATGGTCCCCTGGGATGGCCGAGACATATCCTTTCACAAACCACTATCCTTCCTCTCAGACTCCAGAGTAGCTAGGAATTCAGGCATAAGACACCAGAACCCAGCAAACAGGTTGTTTTCCTTTCCTTGTGAAAATGTATAATAAAAGAAGAAATATGATCACCTATTAACTGATATCTTCTTGAGTTGTGACCATCAGCTAATAACAAAGCCAACACTTGCAGACCAATGTCAACACATCCTAATTATAGAAAAAGTAGGCAAAAATACTCAAGTAGAGGGCTGGGAATATGGCCTAGTGGCAAGAGTGTGTTTGCCTCCTACACATGAAGCTCTCAGTTCGATTCCCCAGCACCACATATATGGAAAATGGCCAGAAGGGGCGCTGTGGCTCAGGTGGCAGAGTGCTAGCCTTGAGCAGGAAGAAGCCAGGGATGGTGCTCAGGCCCTGAGTCCAAGGCCCAGGACTGGCAAAAAAAAAAAAAAAATCCAAAACAAAAATACTCAAGTAGAGCACTCGACCTACATACAATTATCTTATTCCTGTATTGCTATGTAACTTCTTCCCTCCTGCAATAGAACAGAAATCAGTTGGAACAGGATCCTTCACTATCTCCTTCCTGACTCAGTCCCTCATATCTGGCATAGAATAAGTGTTCAGTAAACACTAGGTGATTGATGTAACACATAAAGCCTCACTGTGGCTGTCTTTTGACATACCAAGAATTCTTGTAAACTGTGCTGCCCAGTGCTAGGCAAAGCCCACAAGAGATATCAGATCAAGACGCATTTCAGTTGAGCACCAGTGGCTCATGGCTATAATCCTAGTTATACAGGACACTAAGATCTTAGGATAAAGGTTCAAAGCCAGCCAGGATAAAAATGACCATGAGATTCTTAACTAATTAACCACCAAAAAGCCAGAAGTAGAGATGTGAATCAATTGGCAGAGTGCCAATCTTTGGATAAAAGAAGCCAAGCAAGAGGCCCTGGGTTCAATCCCCACTACCAGCACCTGTGCACGCACACACACACACACACACACACACACACACACACAAACACACAAACACAGAGGACTCATTTCAAATATTATACACTTCTATCAATATAGCCTGAAACCAAATGAGTTATTTTAACAGCCTCATTTCAATATGAACTCACCTCATGCTTTTAATTCAATCCTGAATGGCTTTGTCTATACCCTAGGCTACATGTATCTCTCCCTTTCTATATTTGCCTGTGCACACCTGGCTGGTGCCTTTAACTGTTGCCTCCCCACCTATGCCGAAGGCTTTGCAACATAAAAAAAGAAAAAGAAAAAAAAAGGAGAAGAAAAGGTACAGCAACTCAGCAGAACAGGAATTGCCCCAGGCTCTGCCTGAAACCTGCTCTGTGACTCTCTTAGAGACTTCTGTTGTCAACAGATCTCTATCTGACTGGCTTAGCAGCCAGATGCTCCCTAACTTCTTTGAATAGTGCTGTGTTGAATAGCTTTAGGCAGCTTTTAGTCCACGTCTACCCTAAACATTCCTTCCGGCCTTCTAGTCCAGAGCACAAAACCTGAATAATGTTCTCAAATTCTGGCTTCAAACCACCCAAACTTGTCTGGGAAACAAGCACAAATAGTAATCAAGTAGGAGAGGGGAAATGGGAAATGTAAGAGTGGTCTATGTTGTGTTCAAGTGCAGGATTGTATATTGTCTTTTCTGAAATCTTATTCTGTTTTACCTACTGTCCCAATTGTGAAAGCTCATTCTTATTCACAAAGTCCACAAAGGTGATCCAAATGCCAGAAATAATTGCATCCAAGTCATTGAGAGCAAATATTTCACAGTATATACCCTTCATCATTCTCTACCACAATGATCACTAATCTGCAATCTCTAGGAATTGCTAATCTGTTGATATTGCTGCCTGAACTCAGGATCATCCAATCTTCATGTTCTCATAAATAAAAAGAATGTGTTCACTAGCTGGGTGGAATTTGCTAGGTTGTTTGCCCACATAGTTGTAGTTCTTGTACCTTGCTTATAGGCAGCACAGAGTTAGAACTAGAAGTATCCTCCTGAAGGCAAGCACTACAATTAAGTTTGCCCCCTTCCATCTACCTGGAAAGAATGTGGCCGGAGCCAAGGTTCAGGATGGTGTGTTTCAATGCTTCTAGACAAGACAGGTGGCTTTACCTGAAGGTAGTTACTGTTGGCAGTCTTGATGGATTCTCTCTCATCAGTCAGAGAGAGCCAGGGACGATCCGGCTGGATTCCCTTGCCTTGCCTTGCCTTGCCTTGCCTTGAAGGGTTTCTTGAAGAGGACAGATTGATCACTTATCCTTGGGGCTGTGGTTCAAAGCTGTGAGTTAAGTGGCAAGGTGCCTGAGGGAGAGGATGGTTTTCAGCTGGAGCGAGAATACAAGCAGATCATTCAGAGTGAGAGACCAGGCCCGGAAATGCTACTGCAGTAGAAATGAGTCAAGCCTTTTGGGGAAGTCCATGTCTCTCAAGGACCTTCTGTGCTATAAAGAAGATAAGACAAAGATGACTTTCTCTAGAGAAGATTGGCAAGTGACCTTTAATCAAATCTTCCTGGTGCCTCCTACAGGACTGTTATATTGTCGCTGTGTCTAAAAGTAATGTAAAAAGTAAAAAGCAACTTGTTTTTGCATTGTTTCTCATCCCTGGATTAGATTTTATAAATAAGGGTGATGCAGGGCTTTCTTATTACAGATCTCAATGGCTTCTACTTCTTGAGGAGTTAAAGGCATGCCATAGCACAAATACATCTGAGTAGTATGAAAAATGAGAACAAAGGCAATTACAAGCCAGAATTTGTAGTTCAAAAATATTTATTCTACTTAGTAATTTTTCCAACAAATCCACCCATTCTCCAAATCCCTCTGTAGGAGAATGTAACACTAGCCTAGTATGATGGCACATACCAAGAATCTCAACACTCAAGAGCCTAAGTCAGAAGGGTCATGAGTTCAATGCCAGTGTCAACTAGGTAGCAAGAACCTTGGGAAGGGAAGGGAAGGGGAAAAAGTAGGAAAGAAAAGGGTGAGAGGAAGATAGAGAAGGAAGGAGGAAGGGAAGGAGGGAGGGAGGAAAGGAAGGAGAAAAAGAGGCCACTAATATTCTGTGGGAAACAATTTTTCTTCATTAACTGAGAAGACATAAGCAACTCTTAACTATACAAGCAAGAGACTCACAGATGTAAAATATCAGAAGGCATGAATCCAAGTCACTTTTTTAAAAAGATCAAGATCTTTTATATATCCATTCAATAAATATTTAATTTTTGTTTGTTATATGAAAATCTCCTTACTATATTCATTGAGGGATATGCCAATATATATAACAAACCATCTCTTATCTAAAGAATTAAAAAATTCTAGGACATTCAGAACAATGGAAGGATTGTATATGACCACAATGATTCAAGTTTGTATTTGTGTAAGCTCTCTGATGCTGTGCAACAAATTACAGCAATAAAACAACACACATTTATTGCCTTCAAGTTTCCAAGGATCAGGCATCTGAGCACGATTTAGCCAGGTTTTGTGATTCACAGTTCACCACAAAGCTAACTACTCCAATCAAGGAGTCGGCTAAGGTTGGAGTCTCATCTGAAAGCTCAACTAGAGAAAAACAGACTTTTAAATTTATTGAGATGGCTGATAGGAGAATTTTTTTATCCATTGGGGCTATTGAGACGCTCCATTTCTAGCTAGCTATTGGTCAGAAGCCCTGCTGCCTGGGCTTCTGAAATATGGCAGCTTATTTCATTAAGACCTCAGGATCCATCTATCATTTAACAGATATCACAATCTCTCAGGATATGATTATGGAGTTTTCATCTCCCCAAGATGGAGATTCGTTATTCATTAGAAAAAGCACATTTCTCAAGGGGTAAGGATTATGCAAGGAATGACTTCCAGGAGATCATTAGATGTCATCTTAGAAAATACTACCTCAATGTTTAAGCAGAAAAAGTAGGAAGCATAAATACAAATATAAGACATCCCATTCCAAGTTTAGTCCACATTGCTTTTCCTTATTGCACAAGGGGTTTAGAAATTACATTAAAATTAAAATACATTATTATTCAGATTTCTGTACTTAAAATGCTTCAATATTTGAAGAAAAAGAAACTTTAGAGAAGATTTATTTGGGCTAATCTTTTAGAGGTTTTAAGTTGATAGTCAGTAAACCCCATTAATTTGGGGCTTTTGGGGGAAGCCAGCATGACAATGAGAGCACACAGGGTGGAGCAAAGCTGCTCAATTCGTGGCCAGAAAGTGAAGGAGAAGAAGATGAGAGGGTCAGCTCCCCAATGTGACCTTCAAGGATACACTCCCAAGGACCTAAAACTCCCCATGAGGCCCCGTCTCTCATGGGCTTCCACCATCTCCCTGTAGCCCTGCATGAGGATTGTCTTTATCATCTGGGCCTTTGGGGGATTGTGTCAATCCAACAAGCACAGAGGAAATCCTTAGTGAACCCCTAGTGCTGGAGAGGCAAGAGTCAAAAGTATCCTACAAATGCTCATACATGGACAAGAAAAAAATGGAGGAGCTGGAGGAAATGATGTGACTGCCACATAGTGCTCAAGCACCTCTCAACATGCCTCAGAGAGAGCATCCTACACATTTCACCTCATAGAGCATTGGCCAATTGTATTATAAGATACATCAAGGGCATAGATGTCATAGTGTCAGATCAGCAAACTCTTGAGTTGAAAATTACTGAGTTCAAGACACCTTCCTAATTCATTGAGGGACAAAGAAATCTCCTTTTCTAATCCCAGAGCAGTAAATACCATCTACAAAATGTCACAGGTCACATCAACATTTCCTGATATAGAAAGCTCCACATGCTCACCCTGTCCTCAAATACAAATTTCAGAGAAGTGCTTGCATATTGTCTTGCTAGGTATTGTATTTAGGTGAATAGTGCAATATTATCTTCTATGTACTACTTTGGAGGTTGTGTTTTAAAGCTAGCCTGTCCATATATATCATTTGCTACTTTCCAGTAGGGTTCTAGTATAAATGCAAAGAGTTGGGGCTGAAGTTGGATAATCACACAAGCAATAGCCACAGGAGCAAGTTGAAGCCAGCTACACCTCTCTTGTTCCTGTAAGTAGAAAGTGGAAAGGGACTGTTTGTTTCTCCTCCTTCTGTCCTGCCCCGTGGCACCCTGTGAAGAGTTTGGCAGGACATACAGCTAGAAACTCAGGCATCCCTGCCATGACTTCACACTGGACTGCTATGTCAAGTTAACACTTGGACATCTTGTACAAGCATGAGAGGAAAAACTTGGTTGTCTGTTTCCACTACCCAATTCCCCTAGGATGAACATTTTAAGTTCTGGCTGTCCCTTGGTATCAGAACACCAAATACAAGGATCGATAGCTAAGAAGTAAGAAGTGAAAGCAATGCTCCATGACTGACTCTGTCACTATGTGCAGTCTATGTCTGTTGGTGGTAAAAGTCCCATTCAGTGACCCATACACTTGTTTCTTCCTCCCAATATTTCCCCTTCCTTCTCTTAAATCTGTTCTCAAGAATCAATATGGCCTACATAAACTGCCAGGGCCGGGGGGGTGGGGGGTGGGGGGATGTAGAGGAATGGATGTGTTCTTTAAGCTCTAAGGTCAAGGCCCAGGAATCAGTAATTTTTGTTCTGAAACTGATAAACCTTTCATCTACAATAGACAGGGGCTTTGAGGAGTATAGAAAAACAGCATTTAGCTCAAGCTGATGGGATAAAGTAGAGGCCACAAAGAATGGACGTGAACAGCTCCCAGAAGACAGCTAAATGGAATTTTCAAGTTGGCTTTGTCAACTTGTGGTAGAAAAGAGCTTTAGGGAATCAACAAGATACGAAAGTCCATGACCTATGAAACGCCATTGTGTGGTACAGTGTGGAAGACAAGGGAGCTGGAACTGGAGCTGGAGGTGGAGCTGGAGGTGGAGGTTGAGCTGGAAAATAAAATCTGAATTAGAAAGCAAATAGTAGGCTGTAAGGACTGCCCCAGCCAGTTCAAGCAGAAGAGAGCTTATTAGGAGAACCGTGCTCGAGAGTGCAGCATGTAGTACACACACAGCATGATCGACTAATGGTGGAAAGAGATTATATATAGGGAAAGGCAAGGAGGAGGTGTGGCCACAGCAGATGCAGAAATGACCTCAGTGGATGAGATCTTTTTGCTGACTCACAGTCAGGTGATTGACAGTTACAGGTGATTACTGGTTTGGGGCAGGTGATTTCTGGGAAGGATGCATGCTGTCCTTCTCAAAGAGGAAGGTGACTCTTCTCCCAGGCAGACCTAACACAGGCCATATCCAAGAGCTTGGCTTGATCACCAGAGACAAGGCATGCTAGCTGTCCAGTGGCATACTCAAATCAACTTGCTTTTTTCTTACTTTTCTAGTTTTTTTTTATTGTCAAAGGGATGTACAGAGGGGTTACAGTTTCATACATAAGGCAGTGAGTACATTTCTTATTCAACTTGTCACCTCCTCCTTCATTTTTCCCTACCTCCTTCCTCCCCATCTCCCTCTCTGCCACCCCACCCCCCGCCGTGAGTTGTACAGTTGGTTTATACCATATAGTTTTCTAAGTATTGTTGTTGCATTGGTTTGTTGTTTTATCCTTTGTCTGTCAACTTTGGTATTCCCTTTCCCTTTCCTAGTTCCAATACACATATATACAATATTCAGGGTACTAAAATCAGTTACAGTGATATCTGGAGTAAAACTATGGGAAGGGAATACAGAAAAAAAGGAAAAAAAGAAGGGCACAGTTTCACATGGCATATTGAAAATAACTTCAACAGTGATATACCACTTGTTTCCATAACTTGAAAGTGGTCACTCTGCCCATATCATTATTAATTCTAAGGATCATTAAGACTAACAAAAGGAATCTAAGAAAGAAATGACAAAGACCAATGTAATCCCAGGCAACAGGAAGGGAGAGATATGGAGAGATCCTAGGGCCTGCGATTTGGTGGATGGGATCTGTGTCCTGATATTGTAGACTGAACCACAGGGTGAATGAATCATGAATAAGAGCAGATTGGAAAAGGAGAAGTATATATCCCTTCATGGAAGAATCTTCTAATTATGGAGATAACATTTGACTGGTTCTCAGAGACTCCAGTGTCTGGGTATGACTGCAATTAACTGGGGGGAATGCTTGGCCAGGGGATTCCTTCTTCCCAAGACTGTCAAATGGGGACACCATTCGGGTGGATGCTGAATTTCTGGTCATGTTTTAGTATGTTTATCCTCTTTTTCAACCAGAACTCCTTAATTCATTGTTGTATGACTCCGAAATGTTTCTTTACATTCTATTTCCACCCAAGAGTTGCAGGACACAGTGCTCCTGCTGGCCTTAGGCAAAGATGGATCTTGAATTCACTATGATTCCCCAGCCCAAGACAGACACAAACTAATGTTATTTCTGTAGCTTGGTGACTCTGGTAGAAAAGATGGGCAGGTTGAGAGCCCTACATCTTAGCCATTCTCCAAAGACTGTTCCTCTTTGGGAAGGTGCTGCCTTAGACTGATGTGAGCTGGGTCAGACTATGCCAGGACAGTCAGTAATGCTACCATCACCTCCTCTAGAAAAATAATAAGAATGCCAATGCGGGGGTGGGGGTGGGGAAGATGCTGGAAAGTAAACTCACTGTTGCCAAGTTTGCAGGCTACTTTCATTTTCTAGGCATTTTTTTAAAAAATTCTGACAAATGCTTAAAATTGTGTCAAAACACAGAAAGAGCTGCAATCACACTGTGTTCCAGTGACTTTATTCACACTTGCTAATGATTAACTCCCTTTGACACTATAGCAGCGTGGAAGGCAGAGTTAAACAAACAGCTTCAGGGGGCCCAGAAATGAGTTACAGGAGACTGGGCCAAGTGACTTGGAAGAACTCCAGTGCTATTTCCCTAGTTTAAACTTGTCCTAAGGGGCATTTCCATTTGGGGACCTGAAGTTCTGGAATTCCTTCCTCTTCCTGGTTCAACAAAACTCTAATTTATTGACCTTGAGGGCACAGTCTAAGACATCTGCTAAGTTTGGCATTTCCTTGACCTGTACAGAGAATTCTCAGTCAAAACCGTTCTCCTTTTGTTCCTTGCAGTTTGTACATTAACAGTGTACATGTACCCAGTCTCTGATCTGAAGGAAGTACCCAAGTAATAAAATGCATTCTGGTTTTTGTATCAAAGCTGATCTCTCTGAGATATGGCCTCTCTTCTGCATGATAAAATGTTGAGTAATTATCCAAGAATCCCTTTCTTTACAGTATACCAGGAAAGGAAAAGAAAGTTTACTGTACAGCAAATTTTTGTGCTTTGCATGAAGAAAAATCAGTCCTGCAAGAATGTGAGAAAACTTCTGTACACAAGCCAAACAATTGTTTCACGAGCACTGCCTGATGGCTCATGTTCACCTTAGATGAAAAAGATAATGAAACATAAACAAGCTTTGGAATCAAAGAAAAGGAAGAGAAATGCTTACAAAGCTCCCACCTGTACCTGTACCAGCCAACAGCTGACAGCCTAGGCAATAGTTGGCAAGTCTCAAAGATTGAGGTAATAGAAGCTAAAGGTGATGCATTCTCTACTCCAAATGAGAGATCCCCTGGGTAAGGCTTAATATTGCTTCATCTCCAATTTCCTATCAGTTGTCTTTGCCACAATGGGAGATGTCTATGGGAATTAAACTAAGAAGAGGCCTGGGGTTAGATCTTTATAGTCTTTCTGTGAGCTAAGGATAAAGAAGTAGGAAACCTGTATGAGGGCTGGTGGACTCCTAATTCCTCCATTTTTACCAGAAACCACCTTCCAAAAAAGAAAGGAAGGAGGGAAAGAGAGAAAGAAATAGAGAAAAGAAAGAAAGAAAGCTTTATCCCAAAAGAAACTTTTTTTTGGTATATCCAGATCAAAAGGGGAAATGATTCCAATTTGTTTTTAGAAAATGTAGACATGCCTAGGGGTTACAATAAATTGAGATCTAGACTTCATATGGGATTTGAGCCTGCACAGCTTATAATAATGCTAGACTGTTTTCAGTGTCTTTAATACACACAATGTCCTTAGACCTTTCAAAGCCAGTATAATTGAAAATCATCGTCAGGAGAAGATTAAGCTGTTTGATCAAGGATAGGAAGAGATATTTTTCCACTGAAGTTTAAGAGGCGCCAGGAAGTTGGAAAAAAAAAAAAAAGAACAAATAGTAGACTTACATCTATATATAAAAATGTCAGTTGTGGGTATATAACACTATGTAAACTTTATTATCTAATCATGCAAGACAGGGATTGTATCATGTTTGGTGAACAAGAAAACTTATTTTCTGATTTCTTTGCATTTAAGTAATAAAATTATACATGCGTAAAACATCTGATAGTACATTGTTTTTTGCATGCCTGCTGGAGCACAGGATAGAGTTCATTGAGAAAGAGAGGGAACATATTGTGGTTCACATTAAATAACTAACAATAATAAAAAGCTTTAAACTTGGTAGAAGGTCAAAAAATACTGTCCCACTGGACCATTTTCTTTTGGATTTCCAACACTGGCAAAGACATGTATTGGGCAGTCCATGATTTTTTTTTTTTTTCTGAAAGCAACAACAAAGATTGAGGCATAATCTATACTTGAAAGCACATATTTTGGCTCCCCAGATCTGGAGCATAGCCTGGTGTTTGGGGGTGCCCTTCACTAGATCAGAGCCATCCAGCAAACCAGAGCTGAACACCCCCACACACACCCCCGCCACACTTGTGTGGTTTTGCTAATTGAATGCAAACTAGTGCCAGGTCCTTCTGAAATTTATCCTAAACCCCATAGCCATTTGCAGCAGTAAAGGAAGCTTTGAAGCCAAGATTCATTGACTTTAAGAGCCTTTTCGTGTGTGTGTGTGTGTGTGTGTGTGTGTGTGTGTGTGTGTGTGTGTGTGTGTGTGTTCTGCTCCAAATAGCAACTATTTAAGAGCAATAACTGGGGAACTTAATAGGGTCCAGTCTGGTTATGAAAGGAACAAAAACTGAAGAATCGGTTGGTGATCGGAAGAAATGTACATGAAAAGTCCACCATTGTATTACTCTGGACAGGGATTTCACAACGAAGTTGCATGGACTTGGTGGCTTAAGCAATAGAAACTTATTTTTTCACATTGTTGGAGTCTGCAAGTCTACAATCAAGGTGTCTCTCTCCTTGGCTTGCAGATGGCCATCTTCTGTATCATCCCACTGTGTTTGCTCTGTGCACATATCTGTGTCTACTCTCCTATTCTTTTTTTTTTTTTTTTGGCCAGTCCTGGGCCTTGGTCTCAGGGCCTGAGCACTGTCACTGGCTTCCTTTTTGCTCAAGGTTAGCACTCTGCCATGTGAGCCACAGCACCACTTCTGGCCATTTTCTATATATGTGGTGCTGGGGAATCGAACCCAGGGCTTCATGTATATGAGGCAAGCACTCTTGCCACTAGGCCATGTTCCCAGCCCTACTCTCCTATTCTTATAAGAGCACAAGTCATATTGGATTAAGGTCCATCCTGATGACCTCATTCTAAATTCATTACTTTTTAAATAACCCTTTCTTCAAATACAGTCCAGCCCCATTCTGAGATACTTGGGGTTAGGACTTTGGCACATCAATTTAAGACTAAATAATTCAGTTCACAATTTAACCTTAAACATGCTATTATTCCCACAAGACGAAAGGGAATTGAGCTAGAGGAAGGGCATGCAATGTATCTGCACTCCCAGCTACTCAGAAGGCTGGGGCAGGAGGAACACTTGAACACAGACATCTGAGACCAACCTGAGAACCATAATGAGACCTCAAAAAATGAGAAAGAAGTAAGGGAAGGGGAGAAGAGTAGAAGGGGCAGGGGCAGGAAAGGGGGAAGGGAAAGGAAGGGGAAGGGAGTGGAATAGGAGGGAAAGGAAACAAAAGAAAAGAGAAAGGAGGGAGGAAGGGGATAAGGAAGGCAGGAAAAAGGAAGGAAGGAAGGAAGGAAGGAAGGAAGGAAGGAAGGAAGGAAGGAAGGAAGGAAGGAAGGAAGGAAGGAAGGAAGGAAGGAAGGAAGGAAGGGAAAAGGCATTAAGAACTTTCTGCTATCACTTTGGAACAATCACTGCTATGCATACAGCCAAAAATTGCCTAGACTTTGAGTTGGGAAATTCAAGAGTCTGCTTCCCTTCACACACACACCAGAAAAGTTCTTAAATTAATCACTGAAATTATTTTTGAGTATGTCAGAAAAAGAACCATAGAGAATCCTGTCTTGTCCTTTGTCCAGGAAGAGGATGTAGAGTGTGAGCCATTTGGATACCTTTTATGGCCAATAACAAACATGTACGGCATCTAGCATGGTGCTGGGCCCACAGTCACCCCCACAAGAAAGATTAGCCTTGCTATAATTGTCCAATTTGAAGAAAGCTGTACTTTTTAACATGCTCCATCCAAATTACAGGAGATCTAGCATCTAAGTTTGTTATAAAAAAGAGAGTGCTTCCCAAAACTGGTCAGTTATAAATCTGGGGATTAAGCCAAGAAGGATTGTATTTCTAAAACTAATATCCATCAACCACGCAAAGATTCTAAAGTCCAAAGATCTCTTCATGAATTGTTTTCACAGGTAAAGAGTGGTGGGGCAAACACTGTAACCCCAGCCAATTGTTCAGGGTCAGAGTGATCCAAGGACTGCCCAACCACACAACCACTTTAGAAATGCAAGACGCAGAGTGCTACATAAGAAATAATGCTATTTTGGAAATAAATCAAGAGCATAAAAGAAGGAAACTAGCAAAAGGTACCTGTTCTACATGAAAAGACATTTAAGAGGCATAACAAATTATTGCATAAACCTTGTTTCGATCCTGACTCTAATTACTGACTGTAAGAAAATTGAGGAATTACATTATATATTGGGTACATATTTGATTATATTATTATATTTCATTTTAAGATATAATATACAAATTATGCTGGGTATATGTGTTACTATTAATAATATGTATTATTTCTTAAGATGCAATTATGATATTTTGTGATATAAGAAAAAAATATTTAATTACTTAGAGATTCATACAAAGTATATAATACTTCTTCAAGGAAAACAAAACAAAAAGAGAAGAGAGTCTTTCAAAGAACCAGATAAATATGATTTTTAAAATCCTTCATAAAATAGATCAAGTTCATACGAATATACAGAAGTTAGTTGTGCTAGCTATATTCTCTACTTCCAAATAATTTTTTAAGTTTTTAGTCCAACTACAAGTTGTCACAAAACACCTCTAAAAAGCAATGGAACACAAACTATTTAAATAAAATTATAGAAAATAATAAAGCATGTCAATAACAACCCAGAGAAAATCTACATTTACATCAGCCATGAGATCTTAAAGCAAGGAAAACGCTGTATAGGTCATTGCATAAATGATAAGAAAAAGTCATTTAATAACATCACCCAAATTATAGAAAATGAACATTGGCAGACGTATGAAGAGTTAAAGATCAGATATAGTGGAAATTTTAATACATTGCAATGAGTTGAATGATTGCCTCCCAAAACCTATGTCAACATGCTATTGTCCCAATCCTATTACTTACTGTTCTACTTCATTTTAGTTATGTCTGTTGAAAGAGGTATTACTAATAGAAGATCTTCAGGTTATAAAATCCTGGATTATTTCAGTGGGTTCTAAGTCCAATGACACATGGGGTTGTGTGTATTCTGCTGTTGATGTTGATTTTGTTTTAGACAAGATCTTGCTATGTTACTCTGCCTGGTCTCCAGCTCATTCCTCAGCTCCCTAAGTGGTGTACCACCATGCCCAACTAACTAGTTATTCTTATTAAAAAAAAAACAGGAGATGCATATGAAAGCCCTATAAAGCTGGAAGCAAGTGCCAGGAGCAGTGGCCTCACGCCTATAATCCTAGCTATTCAGGAGCTTGAGATCAAAGGATCACAGTTCAAAGCCAGCCTGAACAGGAAAATCCATGAGACTCTTAGCTCCAATTAATCACCAGAAAACCAGAAGTGGATCTGTGGCTCAAAGTGGTAGAGCACTAGTCTTCAGCAGAAAAGCTCAGGGACAAACTTCCAAGCCCTGAGTTCAAGCCCCACAAATGACATTAAACTAGAAAACTAATACATATGCTTCTTTCCATAGTTGGCTATTATTAATCTGGTCAAGGAGGCAAAAAATAACAAAAATATATCACAGATTTCAACATAATTAGCAAATTCTATCTACTAGACATATAGTATGTGTTCTTTTCACACATGGATAGTGGATATAAGTTGATTCATACTGTAACAGAAAATAATTTAAGTCAACATTGCAGATCTAGAATCATTTTTGTCCTCTAAATGAGCAGGTGCATTGCCCAAGTGTGAGTAAAATTGGCTAGTACTTTCTGACCCTTGAATCTATTAGATACAGTTTGTCTTCTCTCTGTTTAGTAGAGAACATAGTTCACTAATTAGCTACAAATAAATATCTACACTCAGGAACTTAGCTCTATTTGTTTTAGGTGGCTCTACAGGAACTGAATATTTCAAGGACACCCAGACTTTGCTGTCATTTCCAAGACAGCTCTTGGGTTACAGGCTTTATCATTGTCACTAGTAGGACAATTACTCTTAAAGTAACACTCCCCCAGGAGCAAGAATGGATAATTTTTTTTTCCTGGTGTTGTTGATTAATCCTGAGGCCTCATAAGTAAATACATAAAAGTTACCATGCTTGAGGCTAGGAATATGGCTTAGTGGTAGAGTGCTCACCTTGCATGCATGAAGCCTTGGGTTCAATTCCTCAGTACAACATAAGCAAAAAAAGCCAGAAGTGGTGCTGTGGCTCAAATGGTAGAGTGCTAGCCTTGAGCAAAAAGGAAGCCAGGAACAGTGCTCAGGCCCTGAGTCCAAGCCCCAGGACTAGCAAAAGAAAAATAAAATAAAACAAAAGTTACCATGCTTGAATACATTTTGCTTAAGTCAGAGCATACATTTTATATGCTTCTTACTAAAGGAAGTAGGTTAGCACACTGGACATCTATGAAGAAAAAGTCAAGGCAATTTTCAGAAAAGAGCCATTCCTATCCTCTCTGACTATATACTCCAACAATCAAAATGTATCCATGTGATGAGAAGACACTGAGGCTGTGAGCTACCTTTGAGTTTCTCCTTGAACTGTTTGGTCACCCCTCATTGCCTCACTAGGGCAAGGACTAGGTTGTTGTGTTCTTGGCACAACTTTACTTAACTATTCAATGCCTGCAACACTTCCAGCTTGTAGAAATACCCAGTAATCATTTTATTAAAAGAAAAGCTTTGGGGCTGGGGATATAGCCTAGTGGCAAGAGTGCCTGCCTCGGATACACGAGGCCCTAGGTTCGATTCCCCAGCACCACATATACAGAAAACGGCCAGACGCGGCGCTGTGGCTCAAGTGGCAGAGTGCTAGCCTTGAGCGGGAAGAAGCCAGGGACAGTGCTCAGGCCCTGAGTCCAAGGCCCAGGACTGGCCAAAAAAAAAAAAAAAAAAAAAAAGAAAAGCTTTGACACATTTTTTTTTAATTTTTCTTATTTTTGCCAGTCCTGGGGCTTGAACTCAAGGCCTGAGCACTTTCTCTGGCTTCCTCTTGCTCAAGGCTAGCACTATACCTCTTGAGCCACAGTGCCACTTTGGACTTTTTCTGTTTATATGGTGCTGAGGAATCAAACCCAGGGCTTTTTGCATGCTAGGCAAACACTCTACCACCATGCCACATTCCTAGCCTGCTTTGACACATTTCTACAATTTATAGTGTCTCAAGGCCCCTCAGAAAGGAAGACATCTTTAGAATGGAATTCCATCTGGAAGGGAAGACATTGCCCAGTGATGCATTTACTATGTCCTAGGATATGTGGGAGAAAGGTCACCATACCAGGGTTCTTATTTCACCAAACCAAACCTGCCACAGTGCATCCTTGGCGGGGGGGGGGGGGGGGGGGGGGGGGGATTATCTAATGGATTTGAACAAAGACCTTGCTGGTTGCCTACTTTTAGTGAAAAGGAAGCTTTGAAAGGAACAGTTAAGACCTAAAAAGACAATTCCTTAGGGCAGCTTTGCAGATTGAGCCAACAAGTCTCATAACTCACAAAATATTTGAAGTTCTCACCCATTCTCACTACACAACAGCACCAAAGTATTATCTACCAGCAGGAGCAGCAACTGCCAGCAGACAGAGCTCTAACAGACCTCACATGACAGGGTCTGAATATCTGTGCAATTTCAAGTCTTCCTCTTTTTGTGTCTTTTTTCTGAACTGGACTAATTTCTTTCTTTCTTTCTTTCTTTTTTTTTATTCTGACCTGTGCGGATTTGCATGACTGCCTTTAGGGGGTGAGATGATTCCTTCTGAAAAGCCATCTCAAATGTTAGGTAAAATCAAATCCTTATGCCAAATATTCAGAGGAAAAAAGTGTCCTCATTGCCCTTGGTGAAAACAACTTGTGCCAGGCAATAACTAAGTACCTGATTAGAAACTGATATGTTTATGGATGGTAGTCCTCTAAAACAAAAGCCTTAAATGTTTTATGGACATGCAGAAGAAAACTTCTTTGGGAATGGATATTCTAAGTTAGGTGATGGTAATAGAAAAAGAGAAGGCTGGAGGTATGACTCAATGGCAGGTTACAATGGTGCCATGCCCCAAGCTCTGAGTTTGAGTCCCAGCACTACAAACAGGCAAGTACCTGAAGAGAAATGGTAATTGTTTGACTAGGAGAGCTACCTCTGAGATTTTGCCTTCTTCCTCTGGGCTCCACAGACCCACAGCCATAAAGTTGATCCCCAAATCCCTGCAATAGGTCCCTTTATAGTCTTCTTTCCCAGCACATTCTCAGGGTCCTTGCTGATGGCAATCTTTTTCTGATTATCCACTATCTACATTTTTCTGAGGATCCCACAACTTCCTGTTACTCTAGGCATTCAGACTTAAGTCTCTCTTTCAAGAATTTTAGCCCTGGAACAATCATAATTCTCAATATTCATATGTGAAAATGGAATGAGGTTACTTGAGAAGAGGGATGGGGTTGGGAGAGATGCAGGGGAGAATGATGGGAGGGGTGACATTTACCAAGACACACTGTGCCTTAAAATTGACATGGTGAAGCCAAGCACAGTGGCTCACACTGAGGGAGATGAGCTCTTAGGATCAAAGTTTGAAGCCAGAACAGGCAAAAAGTCTATAAGACTCTTAGCTCTAATTAACCAGCAAAAGATTTGGAAGTGGAGGTGTGGCTCAGTACACTGTCAACTTTGAGCACAAAAGGCCAAACAAAAGCAAGAGGTTCTAGGTTCTAGATAGATAGATAGGCAGACAGACAGACAGATAGAGTTGACTTGAAACCCTTTTGTACAACTATGTAAAGATAACACAAATTAATTTGATTATAGAATAATTTAATATAAAGTTTAAAATAATGCATTGTACATATAAACTAATATGCTGAACCCCTTGTATAACTATTTAAAGAAAAAAATTTAAAGTTAAATTGAAAGAAAAGGTTGCTCAGAAATGAAGGTGCTTGACAAGTGGAAGGAAGGAAGGAAGGAAGGAAGGAAGGAAGGAAGGAAGAAAGGAAGAAAGGAAGGAGAAAGGACAGCCCTAATGTTCCCCAATGTGCCTCATGGATGTTTTGAATGAACTACAAGCTATACCTACAAAGGCCTTCCAAAACAGTCCTTATTCTCTGTTTTCCCCTTTCTTTGCATATTCCCAAGACCTCTCCTCCACCCCTAGAAGGAAGAGGAAGGAAAGGTATGCAGAGCTCTGTCCTTCACATTTAAATCATGCTAATCCCCTGCTCAAACCACTCATCCTCTCCAATGTAAACAATTCTGTCCTCTTTGGCAGCTTCTTCAGCAACCTGAGAGCTTTTGGTGTCCAGCACTTCCTTGTTCCCTATTATCTGCCACCTCACCACCACCCCCATTTTGGTTCCCTATTCCTCTGCCCTTTGCCTTCTGTGAGTGCCAAGCAGGGAGGAGTTGCTATTTATGTTTACAATATAAATGCCATCTCACTTCTTCCCAGGGGTTTGTCTCAAATTACAGGCAGGTAGAACATGGGGGCTGGAATTAAGTAGCTTATCCCTGTAATTTGAGACATAATTTTTGCATTAAAGCCAACATGGATATGTTATGAAACATAATGCAAACTTTCCATTTCATTTTTTAAAATGACAATGAGCTCTCACAGTAGTTTAGCACCTGTAGAGGACAGTTTCTGTGGTCTGGCAGGTCTCCCCATCCATACAGTGTCACACCTGGAAACACCCACCACAAACCCAAGATGCTTTTCATTTATCTGTGGATGTCTTCATTCACCAAATTAAGGATCTACAATATGCCAGACTCCCTACCCTTAAGCAGCTTGCCGTTTCCTGCAGATAATGAACTCTAATATTCTATAATAACTTTTTGTGTATATCAGTACTGGGGATTGAACTCAAAGCCTCTAACTCTTGCTTAGCTTTTTCACTCAAGGTTGGCACTCTACCATTTAACCCACATCTCCACTTGTATCATTTTCTGGGTAATTGAACATAAGACTTGCATGGATTTACCTGTGTGGGTTTGCTTCAAACTAGGGTCCTCAGATCTCAGCTTCCTGAGTAGCTAGGATTAAGACATGAGCCATCAGTGCCAGGAAAGCAATCACTTTTATAATAAAAGTTTGTGCAAAATGTTATGGCATCACACATAAGGTAACGATTAACCACTTCAGGCATAACCAAAGACGCATTCAACCTTCAGAAATTCAGCTGTATCCTTTCAATTTGTGTCTATCTCCTATATATCTTCCGCTATCAACAAAACCTGCCTTAGGCATTACATTTCTGTATCTAATTAATTTACTTTGCATAGTACTAAATGCATGTGGAACCTCACGCATTATTTTAATGCCTGGAAAGAGTAATAGCCAAACATATTGTTGTGGGTTGAAATGAATTTCCCCAAACAAGGCATGTTGAAGCCCTAACTCCCAGGATGTGAACTTATTGGAAAAAGATAATCAAGTTTAAAAGGCTTAAATGAAGCCATGAAAGTTGCCATAACCCAATATAACTGGTGACCCCAGAAAAGGGAAAGTTAGGACATGCACACAGAAAGCAAGGCAACTTGTGGACATGTAGGAGCAGAGGGCTATGTGACTGCAGTGACTCAAGGAACTATTGCTAGCAAGCTCCAGAAACTAGAGGAGGCAAAGGAGGGATCTCCCATGCAGCCTTCAATCTACAGCACCTCCAGTGCAGACTTCAGAAGAGTATGACAATAAATTCCATTGGTTTCATATCACACAGGGTGGGAGCAGCCGCCACAAATGAATAACATATTCTCCATTTGTGGAGAATATGGGTTTAACTAAAAAATAAAAATAAAAATAAAAACACCTCACTTCCATCTTCCTTGACGTCTTTACCCTGCTTGAAACTAAGCTCCCAGCCAATCTCTTTACTCCGGGGCTCTCAAAGTGTCTTTGTGGAATCAGTGTCATTGCAGAACCAGCAGCCTCAGCCTCAGCCTCCTCAGCAGAGAACTTGCTAGAAATGCCCCATACTTGAAGTCTAACCCCAGGTCTACCCAAGTCAGAAACTGTGGACACTGATTCAAGAACCCCTTCCCTGTTCTTGCATTCACCTATCTCCCTTCTAAATCATCTTCTAGTCCAAGTATTAAGGGTATATTATATTAATTCTAATTTCCCTGACAAAGTATAACAATGCAAACAAGCCCTAGCTTTCACACACTAATCCTACAAAGGCCTAATCGATTTACTTGAGAAGGATCTTTAATATCATCACAGGTGATATTGGCAAGTGCAATGCAGAGATCTTAAGATTTATCTCTCATCATTGGCTGTGGTCTGCTGCCTTTTGGTGTCCAGTGCCATTCCCTTATGCTACAGAATGTGTCTCTAAACTTACCAGACTGCTCCTCCCTGCCTATCATCTTCTGTGACATCCCAGCACCAAAAGTTCCTCCTGTCCCGCTCACCAATGTCCATCACTCTGAAGATTGACCTTAACTGAAGCTTGAGGATACTTAGTATGATTTGGACGTGGAAGTCTTTCTCCCAAAAGGTATTATAAGCCCAGCATGGCAATGTTAAGGCAGGAGAACTTTCAGGAAGCCAGGTCCCTTCTCTAAGCTCCAGCTTCCCTCTCACCCTTTGATCTCTGCCTCTTAGCCATGCTCTCACTGCAATGCCAGTTGCCATTATGTGACTTAGTCACCAGAGGGCAAATCATTGGGACCACCCAATCTTGGACTTTCAGCATCCAAAATTGTGGGTTAAATAAGCCTCTTTCTTTACTAAAAAAAAAAAAAAAAAAAAAACCCACAGTTTCAGGAGTTTCTTTATAGGAGCAGAAAACTGCCTAAGATAATATTATTGATTAATGTGTGATTCAAATATTAATAGTTGTTGACCTCCCTCCTTAACTGGAATAGGTTATATGATTTTTTAAGGTGCACTTTCACCCACAAGAACTCTATTTGTTGTGGTACATATACACAATGGAATTTTATGCCTCTATCAGAAAGAATGACATTGCCCCATTTATAAGGAAATGGAAGAACTTGGAAAAAATTATACTAAGTGAAGTGAGCCAGACCCAAAGAAACATGGACTCTATGGTTTCCCTCACAGGGACTAATTAGCACAGGTTTAGGCTAGTCACAGTAGAGGATCACAAGAACCCAATAGCTATAGCCTGTTGAACATATAAGATGATGCTAAGAGAAATGAACTCCATTGTATGGAAACGAGTGTTTTATCACTGTTGTAATGACTTTCAACATGCCATGTGAAACTGTAGCTTCTTTTCTTGATGATCCTCTTGTATCCCCTTCCTGTAGTTGTCCCTGAGCTATCACTGTATCTCATCTGAGTACCCTGGATACTGTATATACTGGTATTAGAACTAGGGAAGTGAAAGGGAATATCAAAATCAAGAGACAAAGGATAAAAAAACAGACAACTCCAAAAGCAATACTTGCAAAACTATTTGGTGTAAACCAAATGAACAACTCATGGTGGGAGAGGGAAAAGGGGAAGGGGGAGGGGGAGTGAGGGAGGAGGTAACAAATAGTACAAGAAATGTACCCATGGCCTTATATATGAAACTGTAACCCCTTTGTACATCACTTTGACAATAAATAAGTAATTATTATTTTTTTAAAGAACTCTATTTGATTCAAAATGAAATGAAGGTCTTCTTGATTTTGCTATTTATTTTTTATGGTGGCTTCAGGAATAGGGTGGCCTGTGCCCTCTACATCGCAACAAATCTTGGAACACATTCTTGGCTCTCCTGAGACCAGTCCTGTTTGGCAGCTCTCTCCCATTCCTGGGTCACCAGCCTGCCAGCTTGTTGACCTTGAAGACATGGCACCAGGCTCAGCCATCTAATTTGCACTAGTCCTTATTAGACTTCTGTGCTTTCCTTTTAGTATTTTGGTGGGGTTTTTTTTTGTTTTGTTTTCACATATTTCCTTTTCTTAACAGGAAATTTTTCTAGCTCTTGGTTTGAATCTTCAGTAAGGTATTTTGTATACTTACCCTGAAGCCCCCAGGGTTGGGTATCTTTTTAATAATGCAAACAAATAGACTCCAAGCTTTATACTAACTGAAACATTCTCATGCCCTTAATGGTGGTCCCTAGATGGAAATTCTGAAAAGCACAGGCATGAAAACCACAGTGGCAAAAACAAAAAGCTTATATAATTTTTCCTGGAAATTGTTCCTTAGTTCATATCTTGTATAGATTTCCCTGAGTGTATTAATATGTAGGAAAGTATGGGGATAGGAGTCTTGAGGGAAGTGCCTTAGCCCAATCCAAAAGAGCCCCTAAAAAGAAACTCCACTTCCTGCCCAAACTTTGGACAGATCAGCTTTGCCTACATAAAGGATTAGATAAGGTCAAGTCACTACTAGATTTATATACAGACTAACTCCTGGCTCACAAACCTGAAAGGACCAAATCAACCACTAGAAGAATAACGTTTAGGCCATTGTATCCATCAGTCAGGATATTGTTTTCAATAATCAATAATCCTTTTACTTTTAACATCCAATGGGAAGATAAATTTCCAGGTTGATTGAGCACACCCAAAAATGTCATTAAAATGATTCAAGCTGCTCTCTATCTCCCTATTCAGCTATTTACAAGTCAGTCAATATCAATCCAAGTTTTTATTCTTGTTCTCATGGTGGCAAAATGGTGACAGAAGTTACAGGTTTCATACTGACCTGCCACAATACCTAGAAGATATCTTGTATTCTTCTAATACCTTGCTTTTTCCAGAATGCCACAGCAAAACTCTCTTCTTATTCATTTACCTAACTGTTATTGAGAATATATGCTATTAATTTGGGAATCATTAAAAAATACATTGCCTTCATGAAGTTTGTAGTAGAGCCTTGTAATAATGTCTCTCTGGCTAACACGAGCTCTCCTCTAACACCCCATGTTCTGGTGACCACATTTCTTCTCCTTTGTTCCCCTGGAATTAAGTGTGAAAGCTGTTCTCAGCAGTTAGTGATCTGACATTACCTCTGAGTCCCCTTTTCTTTCTCTTTCAATCTTCAAATACTTCACCCATCCTCTTATTTAGCCCTCCTCTGTTTGAAATAACAAATATGCATGTCCTTGTTTGAAGGGATCTTGATTGATACAGGATGAACACCTAAACAAAGACCTGCTTGGTACTGAAAAAAAAAAAAAGTAGGGAAGAGGAGAATAACTGCTGGAAAAGCACCTAATCCCTGTCCATTAGCAATGGATTAGCATGAGCCAGAATGCTCCTGAGCAAAAGGCCATGAGATGGCCATACTAACAGGAATTTGGGACATGTCTCTGAACCACTCTAAGTATCTATCTGCGTGGGTGGGTTTGTGCTTCTAGTTGTTTTCTAGATGGTCAACCAGAAGAAGGAGGGAAGAAGGAAGGAGCTGTAGAAAGACAACAGAGAAATCTGTCCACTCTACAATGCATGGTCTAGGTTTGTGCCCCATGAAAAGTCACGAAGTGGGCTGACCAGAGAGGACACTCAATGCCTCTCAAAACCCAGATCACCACTGCCTAGAGCATTTGTGACTGGGTGATCCAGGTTGTTGGCTCATTCTCTCTTTGCTTCCACTGTAATCAGGCTTTCAATTCCATCATGCCACCAAAACCCCATGGTGCCAGTTGACTGCTCAAATACCAATTCTCACCTGACTTAATATCCACATCACTAATCTTTGCATTCTCCCAAAACTTGTATTTTATGGACATTCAGTTGCTCTGAATGAATGCCAAATCGCTGAAAGTAAAGGAATCCATCATCTAATCCACTCAACTAATAAAAACAATGAAAGCAATAACAAGGCACATTGGGGAGCTTTTACCATGTACCAGGCACTCGTCTAAGCATTTTAGGGGATTGTCTTATGTAATCCTCATGCACTCCTGTGAAATGAATAGTGCTGCTATCTTCATTTTCAGGATGAGAGCTCTCAGGTACAGGAAAGTTAAGTAACCTGCAAAAGTCACTCAATAGCAAGGAGTAGAGCCATGTTACCCCATAGGTCCATCACCTAAGGTCAAGAAAATCAATTTACATACCCGAATTTTCAAGCTGTCATCCAGATATATTTCTATCCAAGGAGGAAGAATGGCACTAAGGAAGTTAGGTCACTGGAAAGATCTCTCTGCCCAGCTGTTTTCTCCATGTTACTCTAACTCAAGCCATGTCTGGCTGTCCATGTCTGGACCTGATGGGAAGCTACAGTGATCAGAACACCACTTACAGAAGATTTGTGGGCACATAGTTCAACAGGCAGAAAGTCTGTCAACATCTGTCAATTTGCAGACATCAGCCCATTGATCACAGAGCAAGGAAATAGCAGAAGTGGATGTTGGGGGGAAAAATCTGTGGAAGGTTCCCCAAGATTCAAGAACCAAGTGGAGAAGAACACTGTTATGCATGAAACAGAAAATCAAAGAATGAAACAAAGAGGGAGCTCTAGGGAAGAAAGATTTCCTATTGCTCTTTATTTTTTTTATTTTTATTTATTTATTTATTTATTTTGGCCAGTCCTGGGCCTTGGACTCAGGGCCTGAGCACTGTCCCTGGCTTCTTCCCACTCAAGGCTAGCACTGTGCCACCTGAGCCACAGCGCCCTTCCTGGCCGTTTTCCATATATGTGCCGCTGGGGAATCGAACCGAGAGCTTCATGTGTAGGAGGCAAGCACTCTTGCCACTAGGCCATATTTCTAGCCCCTCCTATTGATCTTTAAAACGAAGAGTCCAGAGCAATGGGCAAAGCAAAAATCCAGATTCTAGAAGGGTGTTGATCTTGCTCCTTCAAATTACCCTTCTCACCTGGTCCACACTCCAGATTGTTCTAGAAGTCCCAAAGATTCAATCTTAAACCAAAGGCCTAACACCAATAGCATACTCAAGTTCACAGTAAATACAGATGAGTTCATACACTGGGAAAGATGTGCCAGCTTCTCCAGGCTAAGACATTCAGAAAATCTGTAAGGATTTATGAACAATAAACACAGTGGGAAGTGCTGGCCTGCACTTCAGGGTCTCAGCAGCCAAGAAAGAAGGCATATAAAGGACTAAAAGCTGGATAGATCAGGCAATTTCTTTTTATCTTTCTTTCCAGAAGTACTGTCTCCTTTCCCCATTTCTAAATTTCTAAATAATTGTTCATTCAAGTCATACTGCTGGCAGAGGCCCATTGTATCACCAAGCACTCTCAACATCTGATAAAAAATGATGTGATAGTCTGATCATTTTTAAAATAACCTTAGCAGTGGAATCAATTAAGATCAAAAGCAGATTGTTCCCCAAAATTCTTTATTTTTCCTTTACAACTAACCTTTATATATTGATTTTGACCTGGCTAAGATATTACTTTTACCGTTTTATGAGAGCCATTGGACTATTCCCTAAAATACTGACTAAATATTAGTTTGAAATGGCATCAATGATCAAGACAAATTAGAGTAATCTAAGCAGGGTTGATTCACAGAAATAGCAAAACACCTCTGGTTTTTGTTAATGCATTGATTTCATATGCCCCCAAAATGCAGAATTGTGCAAAACTATGAGTGGGTTACAGAACTAAAAAAATATATATCCTGGTAATGATATAGTTCTATGTTTTATAGTTTTATCGTGTCAGGAAGCATAAAGTGTCTTTCTCAATAATGAAACATTTAATTCTGTTAAATATCTGCATCACAAGGAGGTTTGTGCCATGCAAACATGACGTTTCAACTAAAAATGTTTTTGCTTTTGTCTATCTTAGCTCTTTCCATTTAGGCATTTCCTTCTTAACAAAAACGTCTATCTAAAGGAAGAGTGAAAGAAAAGAAAGGGCGATTAAGTTTAAAACTCAGTTGTCTTAAATGGGAAATGAAACCAACACCACAAATACAAGACTAAAAAAGAAAATTATGAGACAATTGGAAATGTGGATACCGACTAGATAGACACTGATTAACATCATCATTTGAGTTTTTTAGGTATATTAGTGAGATTGTGGCTTCTCAAATAACATTTATCAGCTAGTCACAGCAGAGGATCACAAGAGCCCAATAGCTATACCCTTATGAACACATAAGATGATGCTGAGTGAAATGAACTCCATGTTATGGAAACGACTGTTATATCACTGTTGTAATTACTATCAACATGCAATGTGAAACCGTAGCTTCTATTATTGATGATCCTCTTGTATCCCCTTCCTGTGGTTGTACCTGCACTATCTCTGTATCTTATCTGAGTGCATTGGAAACTGTGTATACTGGTATTAGAACTAGGAAACTGAAAGGGAATACCAAAATCGAGAGATGCGGGATAAAAAGACAAACGACTATAAAAGCAATACTTGCAAAACTGTTTGGTGTAAATCAACTGAACAACTCATGGATAGAAAGGGAAACGGGGAGGGGGAAGGGAGGAATGAGGGAGGAGGTAACAAACAGTACAAGAAATGTATCCAATGCCTAACGTATGAAACTGGAACCTCTCTGTACATCAGTTTGACAGTAAAAATTTTAAAAAATAAGTGCATATTACACACACACACACACACACACACACACACACACACATCCTCATGGGAGTCCTGTAAAGCAAATCTATGAGGTAAAAATAAAGCAATATGAATAAATTAGGGCAAACCAATTCCACTCTAATAAAGCATTGCTTCCTGGTACAATGGAATCCATCCCACTGGCCCTTTAATTGTGCATTTGTATACATGAAATCAGAAAGGTTATTGAGGTATTTTTTTTTCTAACTTAAGATACTGTGCGAAAAAGTGACAAATAATATAGCAAGTTAAAATTTCATTTTTTATTAGAGTTATTCCGTGTTGAAGTTGTATTTTGCAATATGGCTTAAGTGCCATTTTGCTTTTTTTTTTAAATAGTAACTCTCTAGCTTATTTTTCAGAAAAATTTAAGAGCCCATTGTTCAAAGAAATGTCATTCAAGTTAAACGCAAAAATTAAGATATTGCATTGATTAGAAAAAATCATTTGAAATTAAGGAAAATTGAGAACTGAGTTTTAAAGTCAGTACTATAAAAGTAGAAGAGTATCTGGTAAGTGAATCTGCTTTTTTTCCTCCCTTAACTTTTTTTTTTTTCTCCATAACATCTTTATTATGTCTTCTTGAATTCACTAGAGAAATTAACTTCTCTTAGTATTATGATGTAGTTTTTCTCTTTTTTTTCAAATTTTTATTATCAAACTGATGTACAGAGAGATTACAGTTTCATACGTTAGGCATTGGAAACATTTCTTGTACTGTTTGTTACCTTGTGCCTCATACCCCCTTCTCTCCTCCCCCTTTCCCTTTCCCTCCATGAGGTGTTCAGTTCACTTACACCAAACAGTTTTGCAAGTATTGCTTTTGTAGTTGTTTGTCTTTTTTTACCCTGTGTCTCTCAATTTTGGTATTCCCTTTCAATTTCCTACTTCTAATACTAGTATACACGGTTTCCAATATACTCAGATAAGATTACAGAGATAGTGTAGGTACAACCACAGGAAGGTGATACAAGAACATCATCAATAATAGAAGCTACAGATACAGATGGGACATTGAAAGTAGTTACAACTGTGATATAACAATCGTTTCCATAACATGGAGTTCATTTCACTTAGCATCATCTTATGTGATCATAGGATCATAGCTATTGGGCTCTTGTGATGCTCTGCTATGACTTGCCTAAACCTGTACTAATTATTCCCAATAAGGGAGACCATAGAGTTCATGTTTCTTTGGGTCTGGCTCACTTCACTTAGTATAATTTTCTCCAAGTCCTTCCATTTCCTTACAAATGGGGCAATGTCATTCTTTCTGATAGAGGCATAAAATTCCATTGTGTATATGTACCACATTTTCCTGATCCATTCGTCTACTGCGGGGCATCTGGGTTGGTTCCAGATTCTAGCTATGACAAATTGTGCTGCGATGAACATTGTTGTGCTGGTGGCATTACTGTGATTTTGTTTGTGGTCTTTTGGATAGATACCCAAAAGTGGGGCTGCTGGGTCATAGGGGAGTTTTATATTTAGCCTTCTGAGGAATCTCCATACTGATTGCCAGAGTGGCTGAACCAGTTTACATTCCCACCAACAATGAAGTAGGGTTCCCTTTTGGCCACATCCCCTCCAACAATTGTTATTGTTAGTTTTCTTATTATATGACATTCTTACTGGGGTGAGATGGAATCTCAATGTTGTTTTGATTTGCCTTTCTTTTATGGCCAGTGATGTAGAGCACTTTTTCATATGTCTCTTGGCCATTCTCATTTCCTCATCAGAGAAGTCTCTTTGCAAGTCTTTAGCCCACTTGATGAGGGGGCTATTGGTTCTTTGCAGTTTTGTTTTGGAAGAAGGTAATTTTTTTAGTTCTGCCTCCCTTAACTCTTAACCAAGTGATTAACTAAAGAAGACTGACTATGGGTATGGTCACTTTACTATTAGTTACTCAGGAACTTAGATTGAGTCTCTGTTTAAGAATGCTAACCAAATTTTCCCTATTTAAATTTGGCATAAACACAGGTTTAGGCTAGTCACAGCAGAGGACCACAAGATCCCAATAGCTATGCCCTTATGAACACATAAGATCATGCTAAGTGAAATGAACTCCATGTTATAGAAATGACTGTTATATCACTGTTGTAATTACTTTGAACATGCCATGTGAAACCGTAGCTTCTATTGTTGACAATCCTCTTGTATCCCCTTCCTGTGGTTGTACCTGCACTATCTCTGTATCTTATCTGAGTGCATTGGAAACTGTGTATACTGGTATTAGAACTAGGAAAGTGAAATGGAATACCAAAATTGAGAGACACAGGATAAAAGATAAACGACTACAAAAGCAATACTTGCAAAACTGTTTGGTATAAACCAACTGAACAACTCACGGGGGGAGAAGGAAAGGGGGAGGGGGGAGGAGGGAATGAGGGAAGAGGTAACAAACAGTACAAGAAATGTATCCAATGCCTAACATATGAAACTGTAACCTCTCTACATCAGTTTGACAATAAAAAATAAATAAAATTTTGGCATAAAAAAACAACATTTATCTTCCAGGAAACTATACAAAAAGAAGATATTTTCAAGTGAAATGGGATGATAATTGAGATTTTATGGTAAGCACTACCTAGGTAGATGTCATAGATGTTAAATGTGGATGTGGGTATGTAGGCATTAATGGGGCTAACCAGTCAAGCTGTGTATATGCATACAGACATACTTTTGGTATACATAAATGTATGTGTATTGTGAATTTATTAGCTTCTGTACAGGTAGAGAATTATAAGTTACTGTAGGATTAGACTTAGCTTGTCTAGCAAGCTCAACAATGCTTTTCTTCAACAACTCTTCATAGTCTTTTTGGCTTTATCTTCTTCTTCATCTTTGACAATATCAGATTAAATCATACTGAATATGGGTGAAGAAGACCAACTATGGTAGAGGGTGAAACCCAGAGGTTCAAATTTCAAGGCCCGCTGTGGGGAGAAAACAGTTCATGAGATCCTATCACAATGGAAAAGGCTGCTCATGGTGGTTCTTGCTTGCCATCCCAACTATGGCAAGAATCGTAACTACAAGAGTCACAGTCTAGGCTGGCCTGAACAAAAACCAAGACACTGTCTTAAAAAAATGATCATAGAAAAAAAAAGATGAGGGCCAATCAGACAACAAAAAGAAATCAAGAAAGCTGGTGATGGTGATACATGGCTGTAATTCCAGCAGTCATGTGTCTGAGGCCAGACTTGGCTACATAGTGAAACCCTCTCTCATAAGAAAGGAAACAAAACAGATACATCTTTCTTTCATTTGGTGGGGGGGGAAGAAGGAGGGGGAGTGATAAAATACTAGATCTTTACTTTTATAAGAAAATTATTATTTAACATAATACGTGCAGAAAAACCTTGGATAGCTCTAATTCTTCTGTGTATCTGGGAAGATGTTAGTTTTTGTGATTTCTACTATGCAAAAAGCTGAGGGACATTGCTGCATTTTTTGATGTGCTACCAGAACTTTCTCTCAATCCCCTTGAGGTAGCAGCAGTTAGAATATATTAAGAAATGCCAGTGCTGACACCATTTTTTGCAAGCCAAGTTAAGTCCCTCTGTGTGAAAAATAATAGTATAACCATTATAGTAGGAGAAATGACTTCCATTTATATGCAAGAAAGCTAACACTGAGGATGTTTTGAAATTTTCACCCAAATCTAAAACTATAAGGAAACAGAGGCAAGATTCAAGTTCCATCTGGTCTCACTCTAAACAACACCCACCATTCTTAATGTCTTCCATCCAACTTAGATCCCACAGTCCAGGAAAGAACATATTCATGCTCCCTCATGAACTCTGTCCTCAAGACCCAGATCTTCAACTCTGCTGGGAACTAATGTGAGCTACATTCATTCGCTTGTTCACTTTTTCACAATATGAGTTCACCTTTCCTTTTTGCCACTCTCTCTCACCTCCTCTCATCATGGTTGGCTTTGCCTCCTACCTACTGAGGAAATAAAAGCCCTTGGAAAGGCATACTGTTGTCTTCTCCAAACAACCTGTCAACCCACAAACACCTCTGTCCTGTACCTTCATGCAAACCTGCTTCCTGCCAGGTATGTAGTACTCTGCTCCCAACCCTTACCCCCTTTCTGGCTGTAGGCTCCCTCACAACCCCTTCCCTCCTGAATCTCCAAGCCCTCCACTGAAGCAGCCCCAAAACATAGAATCATGGTATGTTTTCTATCATCTATAATAAATGCAAATAACCACACTGGCCTCCCCCCACATCTCCCTCCAGCTACCCAACTCCTTCCATTGCATGGTTGTTCATCATTGCAAAACTTCTGGGAAGAGTTGCTTTCACAATAAGTTTAAGAGATTTATATTACACGGTGCAGTAACCACAGTGAAAAAGAACATATTACATATTTCTAATTGATAAAGTAAAAAAAAAAAAGGGCATTAAATATTCTCATCATAAGCCAGGCAACATTGGCTCATGCCTATAATCCTAGCTACTTAGGAGGCTGAGATCTGAGGATCACAGTTTGAAGACACAGGCAGGAAAGTCTGTGAGACTTTTATCTCCAATTAACCATTAGAAAACTGGAAGTGGCGCTGTGGCTCAAAGTAGTAGAATGCTGACCTTGAGCAAAAAAGCTCAGAGACAGTGCCCAGGCCCTGAGTTCAAGCCCCACAACCAACAACAACAACAAAAATTGTGCTTACCCCCAAAAAAGTGAGTAGGCTAAGTAACTGATATGTTATTTAACCTGATCTAATCTTTTTACAATGTAAACATACTCAAATATCACATTAACTGAGCACCAGTGGCACATATCTATAATACTAGCTCCTAAAGAGGCTGAGATCTGAGGATCACATGAGACTCTAATGTCTAATTAGCCACCAAAAAGTTGGAGGTAGAGCTATGGCTCAAGTGGTAGAGTACCAGCCATGAGAAAAAACAGTCAGGGACAGTGCCCAGGCTCTGAATTCAAGTCCTAAGACCAGCAGCAACAACAAACAAAAACATTTGTTGTTGTTGTTGTTGTTTTCCAATTTTTTAAAGTTAAAAAGCCACTTAAAAAAGAAGTTGTATAGTCAGTTCCACAATGTTGGACATGAAACCAAACTTTGTGTCTGTATCTGTATATTCCTACCACTTCCCTGAGTCCTCCAGACAGTTACTGAAAAGATAACCCATAAAGGAAACAGCCTAAAAATAAAAATTAAAATAAATAAGTACAATAATATATATTAAAAGGAATTGCCTCCAGTGGTGACTTCTTCCTCCTCCTTTTTCTCTTTTCTCCCACTTCCATAAGGTCCCCAGTATTACCACAGATAATGCTCATGTCAGAAGCTTCAAATTACTGTCCTCATTCCAAACATAATGCATGTTTTTCATTTTTTTCTCTTTTTTTCAATTTTATATAAAATATTTAATTTTTAAAACAGGCTATTCATGTCACATAAATATCTTCAATTCTAGGTTAGCTGCTATGGTCAGCAGAATTATCCATGTGACTATTAGGAATAATTTAGATACTGTCACTTATAGGAAAGTCTAAAGGTCTAAGAGTCACCATATCAGGATTCAGAGACTTGAATACTGTAGCTATTTTGCTAATGTCCAAATATTTCCTCACTTCCTGTAATGAATGTAGTTGTTTAATTTGTTAGTACTCAATATTCAAATAAAAGCAAAATATTTTTCTCTCCCAACAAAAAAATTCCATCAAAAAATAAAATGCTTAGTTGACATCAACTCATGTTCTAGTAGTAAAATGGTAAATTTTCCTCATTAAAATATTCTCATGGTTCACAAGTCAGATACATAGCACAGAGTTAACTGGCTTTAGAACTGGACCTTTCCATCTCATAAGCTGTTCCCATTTGAGAATCCAACCAAAAAGTCACCAGCACAGTGAAAATAAATGTTAATTGGCACAATTTTTAATTTTCCCAGAGTCTATTTTTCCATTTATTGATGATGGAAATTCTGGTTATTTTCCTTTGGTTCCTTTCCAGAATTGTTAGTCTGTGTGAGTGTGTATGTGCATGTGCACATATCTGTGTATACAAAACACCTGTAAGACTTGATAACATTACAGTTTAAGGGTAATTCCATATTTCTATTCTCAAACTTCCAGTAACTCCTCACAGTTGAGAGTCTTTTGGCCTCCCCTTCACCAGGCCCTCACACATGGAGGCAGAAATAAGATTGGGTGTGATCTGAAAGTTCAAGGGTATTCTAAGTGATGATGACACATTTTGTCATGTGAGAAGCTGAGGAAATTTGGGGGGATTTGAAGCAAATAACCATCATGCTTTTGGCCTACATTTTCTTTGTTCTCTTTTTTTTAATTTAAATTTTATTGTAAGGGCAATGTACAGAGGACTTACATTTACATAAGTCAGTTAATGAGTACATTTCTTTTTGAACAGTGTCACCCCCTCCCTCATTTTCTCCCAGTTTTTCGCCTCCTGAGCCCCGCCCCCCGCCAAGTTGTATAGTTCATTTCCAACATAGTATCTACTAAGCATCACTGCTAGATTGGTTCACTTTTTGTTCCACTGTTTCTGTTCTTCCCTTTCCCCTCCCCAAAGCAGATAAACTTACACACAAGACAAAGAGTACAGAAATCACAGTGACAAAAGGGAATAAACTGAAAGGGGAAAAATAACTGAAAGTAGTACAATGGAAAACATCTTGTTTCCATTTCTTGGAGTTCATTTTGATAAGCATCATTTTATATGATCATATTTACATAGCCCTTGAGCCCTTGTGATCAATCTTCTCCTAAGAATATCCCCCTTTGTTCTTACTGTGTGAATGTTTAGAGTCCTGTTTAATTTATCATGTAATTATTTGTCTTTTACTACCCATTAGATTTACTTGAAAATTTGTAGGCACATTCTAAGTATTACAAATGAGGGAAACCATGCAGCCCATATTTTTTTAAGTCTGGCTTACTTCGCTTAATATAATTTTTTCCAAGTCTTTCAATTCCCTTACAAATGGGGCAATGTCATTCTTTCTGATGGAAGCATAGAATTCCATTGTGTATATATACCACATTGTCTTGATTGATTCATCTACTGAGGGACATCTGGGTTGGTTCCATATCTTAGCTACAGTAAACAATACTTCAATGAACATGGTTGTGTTGGTGGCGCTACTGCAGCCTGGTTGTGGTAATTTGGGTAAATGATCAGGAGTGGGATTTATGGGCATAGGGAAACTCCATGGTTAGTCCTTTGAAGAACCTCCATACTGCTTTCCAGAGTGGTTGAACACATTTACAATCCCACCAACTGTTTGGCCTCCATTTTCAAAGGCCAGTTGGCTTTGTGCATGTGGAAAACAGCATGTGTGACGGGAAGGGCAGGGAGACAATGGACAGCTCATCCTGCATCTGAATTCAGTACTTGTCGACTTGAATTCAATCAGGAAGAAAGGAAGCAAAAATGTTTGGAGGACAGAAATAGAACCAGAAAGGAAAAATCCAGGCAGCAGATGAAGTGATCTGAGAAGGTATGAGGGGACAAGACCCCTCCTGGTATTTGGCCAGTTCCAAGAAACCCCAAGAAACTGTCGACTAATGCTTTCTCCCTGGATACTGCACAGAGTCCATTTGCTCATCTAAACGGTGACTCACGGCCTACTCTGGCACCTGTGGTTCCCATCGGGCAATGTTCAACAGCAGGGAGAATTTGACTCATTATCTTCCACTGTATCTTTCATGTCACATTACTCTGCAGGCCCTGCCAGAACACTGCAGAGGTTGATGCATTATGACTTGACACCAGTTACCCAGTGCTCTACCTTATTAGAGGTTGCTGCAAAGGCCTGAGCCAGAGGTAACCAGCTTGGTGCTACCCACTCTCTCTCCACACTTATTAGTCTCTTGATCTTTTTGTGGCTGTCATTAGGGGCTCTGAGTTTTATGTCCTGGTCAATTTCCGAAGGAAAGTATCAAAGTGATCAAGACAGGCAGCTTTCACTTCCCCCACCCCAGTGACAACAGCGGACAACCACAGGAAATTGATCATGTTGGATAAACTCACCTGATCCTAAAAATGATATTGGCTTCATGCTCCAGGGCAGGGCAAAAACAACTGAAAAATAATTGCCAGTACAGCCCAGAGGGAAACTCTTTCTCTTCCCCAAATTTGACAATCAATCTAACTCAGCCCATGTGACTAAAAAAAAAACAAAAAACAAAAAAAAAATACTGTTGTAAAGACCATAATTCCATTTACACGCCATAACACTATAGCAATTTGCTTTGAATCAGGGTCATTTCATCTAGATTTTTATTTTTCTTCAAGAAAGTCTATATGTACAAGACCAGCAAGGACTTATCATATGAAAATAATTACTTACAGAGCAAACAAGCATGTCCTAATGTGTGATTCTAACAGTCCTGGCTAGATAACTAATCTTTAGCTGTTAATCATTCTCAATTTAAAAAAAAAAAAAAACATTTTCTTAAAAACCGTGTATCTTCAACCACTTTGGTGTTATAACTACTCAATGTCATTCACTAGGTAATTTATAAAGAGATGTTGATTTAGCTTATAATTCTAGACACAACAGTGTAACTCATTACAATGTTTTTCCTTACCTAATCTCAGAGTTAAGTGTGCTAACTATTCTCAGACACCGCATTTGGTCTTGCTTCCATCTTTCACAAAGGGAAAGTTTCTAGAATGAGATTACTTGTTTCTCTGAAAGTGAAGAATCCATTTAACCTGCCTGATATGATCCAGAGAGAGACTTTCTGTAACAAGAAAAATAGCATGCATTCCTTTATTCTTAATTTCCAAATGCAAACAGAGTTTTTAATCTTTGCATTTCATTGAACCATATGGATGTACCTTGGAAAACACTTTTGGTGAATTTGCTTTTTTAAATCAATGAGGGGAAAAAAACTTTCATGATGAGGTTGGAGCTCTGTAGTCTATGCTTCTCTTTTGAAGATCTTGAACTAATTATGGTATGTTTGCTCATCATTTAGAATACCCAGCGTTCCATAGCAAAATGACCTGGTGTTCATTTATAAGTTATTTTGAGTATGTTCCATTTACAGCTTTCCCTCTGAAGTCTCTGCTTTCTCTCTCCAAGTCCTTCAAAGGCCAGAGGTCCTCACCCACTGAGCTTGAGCCACCCACCAAGCCAGTTTCCTCCACACATCCTGCCTAGGTTTTTCCAAATAGGAAAATGACCCTAATTAGTGAGCAAGAAACCAAACTGTTTGGAAAAGAAAGCCAGAGCCACAGTAAATGAACCAGAATTAAATTCTAGATCTCTGTGTTTCCTAGACTACAGCAGTTATAAGCTGGAATGAGCTGAAATAACTAATAAAATTATAGGAAACTCTAAAATTGTTTAGGAAGAAGGTGAATCAGTAAAGAACCAATGCTATCTACCAACAGAATCTATCTCTAAGCAACTGCATTCATCGTGTCCTAATTAGGTTTCTTTTCCATTCATATAACCTATGTATCTCTTTATCCACTTACCTAAAAGATGGTTGCCTTCATTTTACTTTTTATCTTTTTCTGAATATATCAAAGATCATAAAACTTAGGAAACAAACACAACAAGTAATAGAGCTGACTATATATACATAGTTCAGTGACAGAGTATTTGCCTAGCATCCTGAGGTCTTGGGTTCAATCTCTAGCACGAAAGAAAGAAAGAAAGAAAGAAAGAAAGAAAGAGAAAGAAAGAAAGAAAGAAAGAAAGAAAGAAGAAGAAGAAAGAAAGAAAAGAAAGAAAGAAAGAAAGAAAGAAAGAAAGAAAGGAAGGAAGGAAGGAAGAAGGAAGGAAGGAAGGAAGGAAGGAAGGAAGGAAGGAAGGGGGAGGGAGGGAGGGAGGGAGGGAGGAAGGAAGGAAGGAAGGGGGAGGGAGGGAGGGAGGGAGGGAGGAAGGAAGGAAGGAAAGAAGGAAGGAAAAGAAAAGAGAGAGGAGAGAGACAAAAGAAAGAAAGAAAGAGAGAGAGAGAGGGAGGGAGGGGGAGGAAGGAAAAGGGAGGGGGGAGGAAGGAAGAGGGAGGGAGAGGGGAGGAAGGAAGAGGGAGGGAGGGAGGGGAAGGGAGGGGAAGGGAAGGGAAATATGGGATATGCATGGTTTTGTGATTTGTTTTAGAGGTTAGTGGTCAAGTGTAAGGTTACAAATCATCTTGGGTATAAAATGATCTAAGATCCCAGAATGAATAAACTATGTAGACTAATCGGGCAGTGTGAGCTCAGTTAGGATGGCATCTCCACCTTGGATTGTCCCTGTCTTTCCTTGGGCAGTTTACCACCAGCCTCAGCTTTCTTTGTCTTTCTTTTTTTTTTTTTTTTTTTTTGGCCAGTCCTGGGGCTTGGACTCAGGGCCTGAGCACTATCCCTGGCTTCTTCCTGCTCAAGGCTAGCACTCTGCCACCTGAGCCACAGCGCCCCTTCTGGCCGTTTTCCATATATGTGGTGCTGGGGAATGGAACCAAGAGCTTCATGTGTAGGAGGCAAGCACTCTTGCCACTAGGCCATATTCCCAGCCCCTCAGCTTTCTTAGATATGGATCATATACTCACAAGAGAATTGTGAAATATTTAGTGATACAACTTCCAAAAAGAAAAGAGCACAATTAACCTATAAAAAGCAAATAGTTCCTGCCATACTTTAGGTGACCCATAGATAAGAAGTTCTTTTACTTCCAGTTAGAGCTATACATTAATCTAGGTTACACTATCATGTTAGTATGGTATTTAATAAGCTTAGGCAGAATACACATGCTCTTATACACATGCTCTTACCTTGCTTTATACTCTGCTTCAAAGCCATAAAGTTCACACTACTCTGTCTAGTGGCTGTTAGCCAGATTGGACTCTTGAGTTCTTGAACCATATTTTATTTGAGATGTGCTGTAAGTGTAACATACACACCAAATGTCAACATAAAAAATGCAAAAGTATCTCATTAACATTTTTACATTTGATGCATTTTATTTTATTTTTTTATTTGTTATTTTTTGCCAGTCCTGGGCCTTGGATTCAGGGCCTGAGCACTGTCCCTGGCTTCCTTTTGCTCAAAGCTAGCACTCTAGCACTTGAGCCACAGTGCCACTTCTGGCTGTTTTCTATATATGTGGTGCTGGGGAATCGAACCAAGAGCTTCATGTATAGGAAGCAAGCACTCTTGCCACTAGGCCATATTCCCAGCCCATTTGTTGCATTTTAAATGACAATATTTCCAACAGAGTAGGTTAAATAAAGTATATTATTAATTCCAACGTCACCTGCTTAGTTTCCTATTATAGAAAACTAAAAAGCCCTGTTCAGTTTAAGCTAGAGAAAAAATTCCAATTATGCGCAAGGATGATTCCACTGTATGATATTAGTTTACAGGGTAAACATCCAGAAATCCCAAAATATTCACAAAAGGCGATGTGTTTGTCACAATCATACATTTTCTACAGCCACAAATATTTGGAGTTCATAGCTCAATCCTTTTGTTGTTTTATGTCTGGCATAGCTGACTATGCCCCTTCAAGCTCATTCAAATCACCTATGTAACCTAACCAAATATTACACTTTTATATTTCATGATTATCTATCTTCATTCATTTTGCCAGGATCAAGGGTGGGACACAGGGCCTCATATTCTTACTTGGCTTTCTTGTATTGAGACATAAATAAAAGCACAAGGGTTTTGTATGAAAAAAAATAATCCTTAATAATTTAAGATTGACTTGCTAATGAAAATGTTTGTCTTACAAAGATTTATAGTCCAATAAAAGCACCTAATTTCCCTGGCTAGGTATTGCTAGATGTTGCATCTTGACCCTGAAGAATTCGGAGGTACACAGCTTGAGTAGCTTCAGATAAATGGCACAAGCCTCAATAATATGAAAAAGACAAACCTGGGAGGAGGAAGAGGAGGGCGAGGGGGAGGAGGAGGGTAAGGAGAAGTAGGAGGAGAGGGGGAGGAGAAAGAAAGGAGGAAGGGGAAATGGGAAGAAGAAAAAAAATGTTAAGGGGGGGTGGGAGGAAGAGAAGACATAATAACAGGATATAGAGAGTTCCTCAGTGTCTGAGGCCTTCTTAGCAGAATCATTCCAGGTCTGAAATGGTGCCTATTCTATACATCAGAAATTCACACTAAAGGCTGTGCATATATTTTTAAAAGTGATACTTTAAAATTTAGAAAAATAAGATCAAGGCTTTCCACATCAAATTCTTTTAACTAATTCTTGCCAAGGTTTCTTACTCTGAGTCAAATGCCCTTTGAGAGCTCCCCAGGAGGCTAGAAGGATCAGGTAACAATAGTGGCTACTGAAGGTCAGGAACCAAATGTTAAGTAGTTGTTGTCCTGTGCTCTGAGGACTGACTTTTTTCTTCCTTATTCTTTGACTTGACTAAATATCTTAAATTGATTTACCCACCTCATAAAATGTACTCCCTTCAGAAAGGCAAATCTGCGTTTGTTTGTTTTTTAAGGAGCAGCTGTCAAGGAATTGAGTTGTTGGACCACACAGGAGGCACAATGGTATGAACAGTGGGACTAACAGAGCACCCCCCACCCCCACTGGCTGGAGACCTTACCCAAGTCACCACAGACCAAGCACTTAACCCCTCCAAGTATGTTTCCCATTAATCAGCTGAAAGCAATGACTCCAGCTTTCATCTCCCCTACAAACTTATATGGATGGCTAGAAGAAGTAACATGGCTATTTCCCAGAATCACTTTTAGGCAGTCAAGAACTAGAGACCCTGCTACTGACTCTCTCCCAAGCTCCTGTCTCTTTCTACCACCCCTTACAGCCAAAAGGGAGAGGCAAACAGGTACAGAAGAACTCAGAGAAAAGTAGTCAGCGAAATCAATTCATCCATAATAGTTTTGAGAAAGCCTAGAATTCTTAGCTGGCTTGATCTAATTTTGTTCAGTCACAGCTAGCTCTGTCCCCAGCAAGGTTACTAAACTATGGGGAATTGCATGAGCCACCACCTAACTTGGTGAACACAGTGTTTATCATGTAGCCACCTATATTTGGGAAGCCAGTAGAACAAATATGTGAAACTTCCAGAAAATAAAGGTTGGAAGCTGTCAGCTCCTGTTCTGCTGCAGTGCTAAGAAATGGGAGGGGAGAAAAAGAACAAAGAAGTGAACCTAGCACTGTAAGTAGCATGCACATTAGGTCCCAGGTACTCAGAAAGCTGAGGCAGACCCTGGCTCAAAAATTAATTATACCTAATCTCCCATGTGGTTAATAGTGATGGTGGTAGGCATAGTTCTGCATGGATCAGGTCTTGAAAGTAATTAATTATGTGGTGGTAGAGAAGCAGAGCAGTTGTGGTACATCCAGCCCTTAAAGATGAAGAATTCCTAATTTTAAAATATGAAACATACACAGTTAAACTGGTGAATTCCATCAAAGGTTTTTATATAAAGTATGAGATTTAATAAAATGTTTGTGGCTTGCTGCTTCAGCTTGTCCTGCTCAAGGGGACACTTTCACTTCCCTTTGCCCTTAGGAGTCCTTTGATGTCAGATCTTGAGAACTTCATTTCTGGGCTTTTCTGATACAACCAGTGGTACTTGTCACTCAAATGCCTCTGCACACAGATTCTCAGAGAGGCTCTTCATGGAGGTCCACGGACAAATGGTTTCTCATTCTTTTGAGAAACCAAAGAATGTTAGCATCTCTAGAGATTCTAATGGATGGTTTACAGGAGCGAATGACTCACAGCTGTGAATAATAAATATACAAACAACACAGTCAACCTATCTTGTTATTTTTATACTGGTCATCAATAAAACCAGGCTCAACATTTGCTAGCGTTCTGGAAGGTGAGTAGATTTAATGAAAGCTCTATTTGAAGCAGACAGATGGATGATGATAAATGTACCTTTAATGTCCTTTTAATGTGCTATGTGTTTTAGTGTCCTATGTAATTTAATGTACCTTTTTCATGTCCTATGTATTTGCTATCTTTCAACTCTCAGAAACATTTTAATAAGAAAAAATCATGTATGACAGACTGATGCTATAGGTAGAATAGTAGAACTGGTGTGTCTTCCTGTCTTAAGGGCCCAACCAGCACAAACTCTATGACCTGTTTCCCAGCACAGAACTATAGACAGGTGAGATGTTGACCACAAGAATACAATGAATGACTACAAATGATGAAGACAGTTCTCAGGAGACCTCAAACAGAGACCAGCAGTCATACTGAGTGGATAAAAGAGGATTCGGAGAAGAAAGCTAAGTAATGAAGAACAGAGAACCAGTATCAAATGGTTGTCTATAGAAGAGCCTCTTTTTTTTAAGATTTTTTTTTTCTTTTGCCAGTCCTGGGGCTTGGACTCGGGGCCTGAGCACTGTCCCTGGCTTCTTTTTGCTCAAGGCCAGCACTCTACCTCTTGAGCCATAGCGCCACTCTGGCCTTTTGTATATATGTGGTGCTGAGGAATCAAACCCAGGGCTTCATGTATATGGTCAAGCACTCTTGCCAGTAGCCCCTAGAAGAGCCTCTGAAGACTTTGGCTAAATGAAATTGGAGAAATTTCAGAGGTAATAAAAAACATTCAAGAGTTAATATATGAATGCTGTCTCAACTTTACACAGGGCTGGGAGTATCACCCTCAAGACAAAGCAGAAAGATTCTGTAATATGAATCCATATAATAATATGAACCCATATTGCCTCAATAATTAAGGATTATTAAGGGATTAACTAGACTTAGATAAGATACTATCTCATTAATTAAAGATTATTAAGGGATTAAATTAGATTTAGGCTAAAGGTTGTACTGTATCTGCCCTAACACAGCTTAAAAGCAAACCAAACAAGCAAACTGATTCAAAGCCAATTAAGAGTGTACCAGATGTTAGGCGTCAGTGGCTCACGCCCATAATCCTAGGCTGAGATCTGAGAATCTGAGTTTGAAGCTAGCTTGGGCAAGAAAGAGAGGCAATTAGCTCTAATTAACCACTAGCAAAACAAACACACACACACACACACACACACACACACACACACACACACACACACACTTGGAAGTGGATATGTGGCTCAAGTGGTAGAATGCTAGCCTTGAGCAAAATCACTTAGGGACAGCATCCAGGCCCTGAGTTGAAGCCCCAATAGCACTTTTTAAAAAAGGTCCAGGACACAATCCAATAATTGTTTAAAAATATAACAAACCCAAGCAAACAACAATATAAAATGTAAGGTATAGAAAAACCCTAGGAATTTTGTTCTACATAAAAATAGAAAAAAAAAACAGTCAATGAAATATTCAAAGAAACAACAGTGATGATGAAATTAGAGACAAGGGTCTTAAAATTGACAAAAATAATGTAAAATGAAGAGATAGCTAGAAAATAGAAGTAAAGATAAAATGGAATCATAAAAAAGCATCCTACAAATAGACAGGGAAAGAAGACTAAAAGAACAAAGTACAATCAGGACAAATGGAGAACAAGTGGAAAGATGGAAGATTTAAACCTAACCAAAATGATAATTGCGTGAAGTATAAATGGTCCAAACACTTAAGCTGCAATAGAGATTCTCAGACTGGATACAAAAAGCAAGATCCACTTATACAGTATGAGAAAACTACATTTTTGTTTGTTTGTATTGAGGTACATATTTGTCTGGGTTGATATATATATTTGTGATACGTGTGTATGTGTATTCATTTGTTTTTGAGACAAGATCTTGCTTTCTATCCTAAGCTGGCCTTGCTATGTCTCTGAAGCTGGCCTCAAACTCATGATTTTCCTGCCTCAGTCTCCCAAGTGCTAGTCTTACATGTATGTAATCTATGCCTGTAACCCCTGCTCAGGAAAGTTACTTTAAATATAAAGATAAATTAAAAATTAAAAGTTAGGAAACTATACACAAAAACACATCAATCAAAAGACAGTTGGGGGAAAAAAGAAAACTAGAGTGGCTATATCAGATAAATAGATTCTTGTACATAGAGTAGCTCCTGAAATATAGATATTTTATATTAATAAGGGATTGACTCATTGGGGAAATAGAAAAATAAAATATATGTACCTAATAACATAGTTTCAAAGTATTTGAAGTAATGTTTACAAATATTAATAAAATTCAAGGGAAAAATAGAAAAATGTATAACTTATTTAAAGAGTTCAATATTCCTTTCTTAGCAATTGATAAAACAAAAAAAATCAAAATAATAACAGAAGACTTGAACAGCACAGTTTACTTGACCTGATCAATACTAGATAGAGAGATAAAACAACAGAATAAAACCAAAACAGATACAAAAGCTTTTTTAAAAACATGAAAAAAATTAATAAACTTCTAGCCAGAGTGATAAGAAATAAAAGGCATAAGCTACAAATTGTCAGTATCAGTAGTGAAATATCACTATAGACTTCAAGATGGTAAGAGAATCTTGTGAATTTGCCACTAATAAATTTACAACTGAAAAGAGGAAAATTATTTGGAAGATACAAACTCACACTCACTCAAGAAGAGATATATAACCTGAGTTATAACCTGAGTCTGATATATAACCTGAGTCTGATAAATAAACCCATAGTCTAAAGCTTTCACCTGAATACTTCCGAAAACTTCATATAAGGAATCCTAACAAGTTGGATAAGAAATATATACACTGCCTTATGTATGAAACTGTACATCACTTTGACAATAAATAAATAAATAAATAAATAAATAAATAAATAAATAAATAAATAAATAAATAAATAAATAAATAAATAAATAGAGAGAGAGAGAGAAAAGAAGAATCCTCTAACGAAAGCCAGGTAATGGTGCATCATGCCTAGATTTGCAGGATGCTGAGATCTGAGGAGCAAGGTTCAAAGCCAGAGCCCCACAGACAAATCTGAGAGACTCTTATTTTCAGTTAAACAAGAAAAAGCCAGAAATTGGAGATGTGGTTCACGTGGTAGAGAATTAGCTTTAAGTGAAAAACCCAAGCAAGAGCACAAGGCTCTGAGTTCAAGCTCCAGTACCAGCACACACATACACACACACACACACACACACACACACACACACACACACACATCACCAATAAATTACCCCCCCCTAAAAATCAAAGTAACAATAAACTCTTATGCTAATTCCAACTCACAACACTTGGAATGGTGAACTATTGTTTTATACTCAGAATACCTTCTTTTATCTCTCTGAGTTCCATTTCTTGAAAAATTATAATATAGTCTTCTCTCAGTTTTTTTATATGAACCAAATAAACATCCAAAGAAGCATAGATTCCATAGTTTCCCTCATTGGTAATGATTAGGATAGTCCTAACAGAGGATCACAATAACTCAATCATAAGATGATGCTAAGTGAAATGAACTCCAAGCTATGGAAACAAGAGGTTTTTCTTTGTGATTTTTTGGTTTTTCTATGTGATTTTTTTCTTTTTTTTTCCCTATGGTTTATCCCCTGTTGTTACTGTGTTTGATTTCAGTACCATGGGTATTGTATATACATTTATCTGAATTAGGGAAGGGAAAGGGAACATCAAAATGGTGAAACAAAGGATAAAGGGAGAAGACCAATGCAATAGTGATACTCACAAGACAATATGTTGGAAATTAACTGTACAACTCAGGGAGGGGTGAGCTGGGGAGAGGAAAGGTGGGAGAAAAATGAGGGAGGTGGCAATACATCTGACAAGAAATGTACTACTCACTACTTTATGTATGTAACTGTAACCTTTTGTATATCACCTTGACTATAAAATTAATTTTAAAAAAAAACACCCAACTTTATAAATGAAAAGCAAGCCACAGCTAATGTGGTAAGCTCAGGAGTAAAATATATGCCTGCAATGCAAGAAGCCTGGGTTTGACTTCTACCACCTCCCACACAAAAATGCCAAAATGTTCTTTAGATTGAGTTGAAAACAAACATGAGATTTCCCATTAAGAATTCAGTTCTTTCACTAAATATTTTCTTGATCTTCATATATTCTACTATATTCCCAAGCTTTCAAAAAAATCTTGAAATGTATCCACAAAGATAGAGATAGAGTGCTTTAGTGTTAATTTTTTGAAAGTGGTTGATAGATAATAAATATGGTTGGTTGGTAGGTAGGTAGGTAGGTAGACAGAGATAGATAGATAGATAGATAAATAGATAGATAGATAGATAGATAGACAGACAGACAGACAGACAGACAGACAGACAGACAGATAGATAGATAGATAGATAGATAGATAGATAGATAGATAGATAGATATCGATGAGGGGGAGAGAGAGAGAGAAATCTGGTATATCTCAAATCCCTTCCTCTGCAATGACCTTTCTCATATATAAAACATTGAATCAGCCTTTAGAAGCTTTTTTTAACCTTTTCTCAACAAACAGAAGGTGGTTCTTTGCTTCTAGTTGTACATGTTAGCACCACAAACACTCACCTGATGGTGTCTGCCCATTCCATCCTGGTGTCTTAGAAAAGAAACAAGTGCCAAAGGAGAAAGAATTGGCAGAGAGCCAGAGCAAAAGCCAGGAAACACTGAAGACAAGGGCTGTACCTGTGGAAATCAACACTAATTCTTTTGAACGTCAATGAGCAAAACTTGTAATCTACAAAAGTGAACAAATATCAGATCTATACACCAACTCTGTTTAGCTAACAAAGGCAAAGTTGAAACTTGGCCAGAATGATCAAACATAAAAGGCAATCAACAGTCATTTTCCCAGCCCTACCAATGTTGGACAGAGCCCACGACACAGAACTCAACCAGAATTAGTGCTATCCCACTGCCCACAGCAGTAGCTCATCCCATCAAGCTGGAGGAAGGGTCCAAGGGAGTTGTGACCAAGACATTTGCTCTAGAGACTTCCAGTGCGATAGAGACGCTGGTGAATATGGACTAATAGAGAATGGCATTCCTTACATCATGTCAGTTTGCAATGCAGATAGATGGAGATATAGATGTCAGCTTGCACGAGAGGCAGGCTTCCTGGCCCATGGACATCACACTGCCAGCACCTGTCCACACAGCAGGTCGTGTGCCTTGAAGTGAGGACTACACACTACCATCTCCTCCCCTGCCTCTCCTCCCCAGGCTGCAGCAGCCACGAAGGGGGTGCCTCCCCTCAGTCTGTGTCAGCACATGGAGATCAGTCAGGGGAGACCACTTATAATTATGTGATGCAGATGGTCACTTCATTAGCATAGAGCCCAAGCAGCCTCGTTACAGGGTACTGAGCTGCCTCCCCCTCCCTCCTCCTGAGCAAGCCCTAGGGCCACCAGGCAGTGTTAAGCAAAGCATAGCTCGGCTCACACCCCTCTGGAGACCCACTTTGGACAGACGTTTTGTTTAGGAAACCCTAAAAGAATGACAAGGGCTTTGATTCCTGTGATTGAAGATGTAGACTCATCTGTTCCTCACTGCGACTCAGTGCAGTGCATGTGCAACTTGTAATGAAGCTGGCAGGCTGCTCCACTCCCATAGCATAGGTTTTGACCTGGTATCTCAGCAGCAAGAAGCTCAGCAATAGATGCGGACTCTCACACAGACTGGGGTTCACCATGAGCTCCTCTGCCTATTCACCTCTCCCAGAGACAAGTAAAGCAGCCAGAACAAAAAAAAAAAAAAAAAAAAAAGCATTAGGAAAGAAAATGTACAAAATATCTGGGCATGAGGGGCAGGGAACTTCATTAGACTCTTATCCCCAATTAGTCACAAAAAATAAATTAAAAAAAAAAGATAGAAGTGGAGCTATAGCTCAAGTGGTAGAGCACTAACTAACTATACTTGAGAGAAAAAGCTCAGGGACAGCATCCAGGCCCTGATTTCAAGCCCCAGGACTGGCACACCAAAAAGGGGATATAACAATTGCATTAACATGCCTAGCTTTAATTCACCAATAAAAATCATCCTTTAAGAATTTCTTGAAAACATACATTTCATAGCTCTCTTGGAGGTGTATTTCCTTGGTGCCCAATAAAATAGTATCTCAGTATTACAATATTCAGTGATAAGCAAAATATTTAAAAATAAGAGTATTGTACAATTTTAAATGTCTATTCATAGTAATTTGTGTTCACTGGGATGAAAGATTGCAGTTAAATGCATTCATCACAACTCATGCTCATTAGCCACCTGCAGCTCTGATTTTTGATGATGTAGATTTTCCAAAGGTCAAATAGGTAGCATCAATCCTAGGAAAAGATCTGTGCTATTTATACATGTCTTCATTCTTTGGGGGTCCTTAAGCATATATGTATATATCTACATGGATGTATATAGATATGTATATATATGTATATAGATATATACATCTTCCTACAGTTTTGGTCTTTGGGCATGTTCATGGCTCCTATGAGTAGCAAGATTAAATTCCTTTTACATTTACCCTGAGCAAATCAGTTTACTTGCATTTTAAAATTGATTGCAATGAACAATTAAAAGATTTAATTAAAAAATATCTGGGCATGGTGGTACACATCTATAGTCTCAGCATTAGGAGAATGAGATCCTGACTCAAAAGAGGAAAGGAAAGAAAGAAAGAAAGAAAGAAAGAAAGAAAGAAAGAAAGAAAGAAAGAAAGAAAGAAAGAAAGAAAGAAAGGAAGGAAGGAAGGAAGGAAGGAAGGAAGGAAGGAAGGAAGGAAGGAAGGAAGAAAGGAAGGAAGGGAGAGACAGGGAAAGAAAGGGAGGGAGGGAGGGAAGGAGGGAAGAAGAAAGGGAGGGAGGGAGGGAGTAAGGAAGGAAGGAAGGAAGGAAGGAAGGAAGGAAAGAAGTCAAAAAGGAAAAAAGGAAGGAAGGAAAAAAAGGAAAAAAGGAAGGAAGAAGGAGGAGGAGGGAGGGAGGGAGGGAAAAAGGGAGGCTCCATTTGCGAATAGGATATCCCTATATGCAAATATTATCTTTGAGTGAATTGCAATGTGTAGAATAGCCAGGATAAAAGTGAGCTTTTTCTTTAATTATTTTGTTTTTGAAGTGCTGGGGATTGAACACAGGGACTTCTGCATACACTGAATCACAGGAGGACTATCCTTCAACCGTCTGATGTATACTTCTGTCTCTGAGAAAAAGTCTCACTGCCTTTGCCAGAAGCAGCCTCCAACTTAAGATCCTTCTCCCTGTACCTTCTGAGTGGCTGGGATTTACAGGCATATGCCACTTTGTCTACCTAGCAAAACTATATATACATATGTACATACATATATTTATGTAATTATATATACAAAACTACATATATACTTATACACGCAGATATGTATATATAGTTATGTTATTGTTTTATTTGGGTTTTGGTTTTTGCTCATCCTGGGGCTTAAACTCGGGGCCTGAGTGATGTCCCTGATCCTCTTTGTGCTCAGGGCTAGCACTCTACCACTTCAGGCACAGCGCTACTTTCGGTGGGGGGTTTTTTGGTGTGTTTTGTTTTGTTTTGTTTTTGAATAGTTTATGGGAGATAAGAGGCTCATGGGGACTTTTCTGCCTGAACTTTGAACTGCAACCCTCAGATCTTAGCCTTACGAGTAGCTAGGATTATAGATATGAGCCACCTGCACCCGGCTCTAGCAAAACTATCCCAGAGCCATCTTCACCTGACCACTCTTCCTGGTCCCAGGAGGCCACAGGAAAGTTCTCAGATAAACCTCTCAGAAGGGGATGTGGGAAATGCCTGGCTAGTGAGACATTCTTTCTGTAGAGGAGGAAGCAGGAAGCAGAGTAACAGCAGGGAACAGGAGTGACTTGGCTAAGGTCCAATAAAGGAGGTCTTCCACATGACAGTGAAAACAGTCTCCTGAACCCCTGCCAGGCATGCTGACTGGTGGGCTCTGAACCAGGAGAAGTGGGATAACCTCTCTAGACAAAGAGATTTATCTCATCTTCAGCCTCACGTTCCCTCCACCCAAAATAGGACCATCTCAGAGGGTTTATAACACGTCCTCTTTCCAACATAGCTCCTAAAGTTCCTCAGGAAGACTACTTATCTGGAACCAGGTATAGTGACACATGCCTATAATCTCAGTTACTCAGGCAGCAAAGATAGGACGATCAAGATCTGAGTTTGGCCTGGGTGGTTACCACAGAGCCCTATCTAAAAAGCAAACCAGAAGCAAAAGGACTGGAGTTATGGCTCAAGTGATAGAGAGCTTACCTAGTAAGTGTGAGCAAGTTCTTGAGTTCAAATCCCAGAACTGCCAAACAGAAAAAAGAAAATGAAAACTATCTTCATCAAACCCCTGCATTTCATGTACTCTGGGCCTCCAGACTATAAGTCTGACTTGTGGCATGCTATATGGTTCCTGTGAGGTGACGGGAGAGTCCCCTCTTCCAAGGGAAGAAGAAAGGAGGAGTTTGGCTTTTGAGGCTGATCAATGGGGACAGACCATCTGTACCCACGCAGGCCTCTCCACCCCTTCCCACACTCCCCTTCACAGGATTTTTCTGCCTGACTTATATAAATAATTGCACTTTGCCTGACCTCTGCAGACAGAGCAGAGATAATCATTCTCTTCAAAAATGGAAATTTGCCCAGATTCTTACTAATACATCTCTTGTGCACTTTAAAAATCCCTCCACAAAACTGTACTGTTCCTAGACCTTGCCTGCTATTGGCAGAGCGGGTCTTTATATTGGTGGCCATAGCTGATAACTGTTTCTAGGAACTGGTCACTAAGAGATGCTGTAGCCACATTTATGTGATGGTTCCTTTGCAGAGACTCGTTGTTATGTGCAACCTCCGTGTATCTCTTTACTAGTCAACATTCACGTCTTTTTACAAACCCAGTAAATCTCTTGGATTGGGTCTTGAGGCTAGAAGCATTCCATTTGGGCTCCAACTAAACTGTCTTATCTCTTTCTGGGCCAGGCTGGCCCTGACAGATCCAGAACCAAATCCCAGAACTGCCAGTGTGCCGGAGCACAGAGCAGCAGGCAAAACACACAAGGCAGGACACATAGGCTTTCTCCTGTTCCCAGTGATGACAGCAAGGAAAACATCATCACGTGGTTCATACTCAAAGTGGGGAGGGGAGGTGCTGCTCCTCCTCTCTAGAGACAGACAGCAGCCCCAGCAAAGACCAATTAATTTCAGAGGGGTAGAGACAGCTGCACATATGTTGCCTATGAGTGATCTGAGGCACAATCTTCCAACTGCCAAGAAAAGGATTTCTGTTGAGAACTTTTTTTGAAGAAGGATAATTCCACCACCCCCCACCGTAGTTTTAATCCTCTTTTCTTTCTGATTCATCCCCTCCACTCCTCCTTGCTTATTGAATACCTACTGTGTGCTGCATTTTCTGATACACAGAGGCTTTTACTCACCCCCTTGTGTGTTTATTCATTGAGCAGCAATTAGTAAGTATTTATTCAGTGTCAGGAACTTTCTCCAGGTGTGGTCATACAGAGGACAAAGATTCAATTCTTCACTTGCTGAAGATCAAGGAGCATCACAGTCACTGTCTACCCATTGTTAGGCTCTGGCCATGAGCTGGTAGACTGTTTAATCCCAGTGAGTCCAAGGCATATTTTGTATAAATAAGGAAACTACATGATACTGTTCTTTCTAATTCCAATATTCGATTCTTTCCAACTCACTATTGACTAGAACCTAAGAGGGTAAGAAAAGTGCTATAAGAAAGTTGGATAGGGGCTGGGATGTAGCTCAGTGGCAAAGCACTTGCCTAGCAAGTGCAACGTCCTGGGTTCGATCCCCAGTACCAAAAAAAGAAGAAAGAAAGAAAGAAAGAAAGAAAGAAAGAAAGAAAGAAAGAAAGAAAGAAAGAAAGAAAGAAAGAAAGAAAGAAAGAAAGAAAGAAAGTTGGATAAACCAGGTGCTGGTAGCTCACACCTGTAATCCTAGCTACTCAAGAGGCAGAGATCTGAGGATCACAGTTCAAAGCCAGACCAGGCACAAAAGTCCATGAGACTCTTATCTTCAGCTAACTAGCAGAAAACCGGAAGTGGAGCTGTGGCTCAAAGTGGTAGAGTGCTAGCCTTGAGCAAAAGAACTCAGGGACAACACACAGGCCCTGAGTTCAAGCCCCACAACCAGAAACAACTTCAATAAAAGAAAGATGGATAAAGAATAGCAAGCAGGAGGGGGGAAATAGAAAGAACGAAGGAAGGGGTGACATTGTCAGGAAGCATTGTACTCATAACCTAACTTCTAGAATGATAACCCCTTTATACAACTACTTAATGATGACAATTTTTTAAAAAGAATAGCAAGCATTATAACTCCATGACAGCAATTTCTATCTTCTGTTTGTACCTGCAGTAAAAAGTGACAAATGATGATTGGCAGTTATTTAAATAAATTAAACCACATTATCAATATAACCCATCAATCCAACTACTAAGTCTGTACTCAAAGAAATAGAAATATTTCTTTATACAAAGACATTTACATGAATATCCATAACAGCATAATGATGAAGCACTTGTACCTTCATGCACATCCATATCTCAAAAGATGAAGCAGCCCAAATGGCCATCAAATGATGTATGGATAAATAAAATGTAGCATATTCATAGAGGAGAAATATTATATGGCTACAAAATGGAAAATATTGATATATCCTACAATCTGGATGAACATAAATGAAGAAAGCCAGACCCAAAAGCCCACAAATTGTACAATTTCATTTATGTGAAAGTTCAGCAGAGGCAAAGCCATGAAGACGAAGTGGATTAGTGAGTGCCAGAGCTGAGAAGGGTGATTGCTATGGGTTCATGTTTGCTTCTGGGTGTGGGGATAGGGAGTGGTAAGTGTTCTGGAACTAAATAGCTGCTGTGATTGTACAACCTTGTAAATGTACCAAGAGCCCCTAAATTGTATGTTTTATAATGGTGACTTTTCTGATATACTTAATTATATCTCAATCAAACAAAGAGGGAGGAGGTGAGAAGGTCAGAAGCAGGCTGCATTTCTCTTTCCAGCTCCCAGCTTTCCTTTCCCTGAGCTGGCTCTGTGCTGAGTGTCTTCACACCACTCTACTGTTTTCTTCACAAAAACAAGTCTTGGATTCAAAGGAATCCTTTGAATCCAAGACAAAGTCTCTGGACTTTTTGCTTCACATGAATAAATGAGGAAAGAAGCATAGCTATAGTAAATGTTTATTGGTTTGGACAGAATCTTTCAACATAGTCCAAGATAGCATGAGACTATCCTCTCACCTCCATCTCCTGGGGTTGGATTATAAGCATGCACCACCATGCCCAACTTTATCAGTGGTAGTTGCTTCCTTTTACTCTCATAAAATGACAGCTGCTTACTTAATCTTTGGCAATACTGAAAAAATCAAGCAAACAACCACTGAGAACCGACTTAAAGCTCATTGACACTTTAGCCATCCAATCCAACTTAGAACAGTGCAGTACTAGAGACCTCCTTACAAGTCACAGGTCCATCATCTCTTCTCTCTCTTCCCTCTCCAGAGGCTTAGAAGACCCCCACTGTCCCAGAAAGGCAGGCTAGAACTCAGGTCCATAAAACCACAGATCTTCAAAATTGTTTAGCTCCAGACACTAGACTCATAAAGGAGCAAGTAGAGCCCTGGCCATTTAATCTCCTGATCCTCAAGAATGAAAGGAGAGCTCCATTTTCTCCTGCCTCCTGCCCAGGTCTCTCTTGACCCCGGTATACTTCTGCAGAGCTATCCTATGACCAGCATGGCCAAAATACATTCATCCTAACATCTATCTCAAGCCAGATCGTCTCTGAGCCCTGGAAGCCTGCAAGGAGATTCTCACTTGTTTGGGGAATTGTTTTCAGCTTCTAACAGAGCAGGACTCTATAGGAAAGTCAAGGAAAAGCACCAAGTACCATTTAGGGGAAAGTAAATGTACTTTGAATCCTTGCTTTACTCATCTTGATTTATGAACTCTGCCCTTGTCATCCCTGCATCTGTTTCATACTCAAGACTCTCATTACATGTGTGACTCTTTCGTTGGAAGTGAGAGCAAAAGAATCTCACCACAAACTAACTTACGAAAAACAAAAGATAAGTTAGTTAGCACACAGCGACCTTCCTTCCTCTCTGAATCCTGGGCCTCCTCTCACCTAGGAACATATGGATAAATATCAACCAAGTACATAAAGTGAGAGGGCATGTCTATCTATTTCCTTTTGCCTATGCTGCATCTCTTTCCTTGGGACCTACCTCTTCCCTGTGCCATGCAATTCTTTTTTTTCCCCTTTATTGTCAAAGTGAAGTACAGAGGGGTTACAGTTTCATATGTAAGGCAGTGAGTACAGTTATTGTTCAACTTATTACTTCCTCCCTCATTTTTCCCCCACTTGCCCCTTCTCCCTTTCCCTCTCCTCGCCCCACCATGAGTTTTACAGTTGGTTTACACTAAATGGTTTTGTAAGTATTGCTTTTGGAATGTTTATCTTTTTATCCTTTGTCTCTCAATTTCCCTTCCCTAGTTCTAATACATGTATATATAGTGTCCAGGGTACTAAGATCAGATACAGTGATAGCAGGGGTAAAAACACAGGAAGGGAATATGAGACAAAGAAAAAAAAAAGGGTACGGTTTCACATGGCATGTTGAAAATAATTACAACAATGATATACCACTTGTTTCCATAACATGGAGTTCATTTCACTCAGCCATCATCTTATTTGTTCATCTGGGCGTAGCTATTGTGCTATTTATTGTGATCTTGATGGTACTGTCCATTAAGAGGAAACATTTCTTTCAACTGTGAGGACCTGTGACTCTCTATGGCCCATCAGTAAGAGATGACTGTGACCAAAGTGGGGAGTAAGTCCTTTTTGCTAAGAGAGGCAAGCAGCCAGGCAGTCAGCTAGACAGGCAGAGAGGGGGAGGTGGGAAAGGATGGAAGGAGAGAGAAGAAGAGGGAGAGATGGAGAGACTAAAAGAGACAGGGAAAGAGCAAGTACATATTTCCACTGAGGAGTCTTCATGTCCTCTGAGAACCACGTTAAACCAGGGACTGACATTTCCATTTTTAGGCCTGAGAATGAAGCTGAACCAGAAGAAAAGACTCCTGAAAATGGGGCATATATTATTGTGAGGGCTACATTTGAGTGGTATCTAAATTTTCATTGGAGATTTTTCATTTGCCAAAATCAAGAAATATTCTTTATAATCACCTTAGCTCAACTTTTCTTGCAACCCCCAAATCCTCAGCTGATATAAAAGGATATCAAGAGGTCTGAGGTGCAAAGGCCCTATGATGTAATCAGTTGGTCACATGACTCAGAGAGGAAAACTTTAAAAGTGACCACTCACAACACAGGCTTCCTTTCAGCATTCTTTGTATTCCAGAATTGGAATAACAACAGGTTATTCAATTGTTCTTGGTTTGTTTCCTTCACTTTTTCTAAACTCAGGCCTTGGATTGTTAAACAAGAAGGTGGACCAGCTACCAAAATTTGGACCATTATTCCATGACCTGATTCTTCATGGACCTCAGTCTCAAGGACAAACCTGATACCTTCTACCTTGCCAGAAACACAACACCTCTTTTTACTCCAATGAGTCAGGGCTATGGTTGATATTGGCTAGGGAGTCTTCAGGTGTGTTGTCTCAATCTGACAAGGACTTAGGAAAAAAGAGGAAAGAAGATACAAGAGGGGTAAGAAGTTGGGCGCTTTATTACAGGAGTCAACATCCTTGAAAGACTCCTCCTAAGAAAACAATTATAAGGCAGGAAAAGTAGGAGTACAGCTGGTTGCTGGTGGCTTACACCTGTAATTCTAGCTACTCAGGAGGATGAGATCTGATGATCACTGGTTAAGGCTAGTCCTGGCAAGAAAGTCCATGAAACTCTTATTTCCAACTAACTACCAAAAAAAGCCTCAAGTGGAGTTGTGGCTTAAGTGGTAGAATGCTAGCTTTGAGTACAAAAGCTCAGGAACAGTGCCCAGGCCTGCGTTCAAGCCCCAGGACCTGCAGGTGGTGGGGGGGGGGAGAAAGAGAGAGAAAGGGAGAGAGGGAGGAAGGGAGGGAGGGAGGAGGGAGGGAGGGAGGGAGGGAGGGAGGGGTGGGACCTTGGTAACTCCACTGTAGGCTCATAAGGTCCCTCGCTTATAGTCTTGGTGAGTCTTGCTGCTCCAGCATCTGGTTGGGGACTGCCCACCTTACCCCCAAGGGGAAGGGGTTTGTCCTTTGTGAGAGTCAGGCCCTAGAATTCGCCAGGTCTTTGCTTTCTCAGAGTGATTATCTCAGCTTTGCCAGGGGAGGGGATATAGGCTTCCCTGGGGAGTCTCCACTTTCCCAAGGTCTTTGGGAAGAGAGGCATCTCAGACCCTGTGGGCAGTCTCCTCTTTCCCAAAGTTCCCAGGAAGAAGGGGGGTGTCACCTCCACCAGGTTGCTCCATCTCCTCACCCCACTACAGAGCTCTACATCTCCCTCATGGTAATTGACAAAATGGGACTGATCCTTCCACTCACTGTATAGACCCAACCTGGCAAGACAGGCCCAGCCACCCCACCTAGCCCCACTGTGATCCATTCAGATTCTGGTGAGGTCTGGTGAGGAATGGAGGGTGAGAGTTGGGAAGTCACCTATCCCAAGAGAGGAAGGCAGAGAAAAAGGATGCAGCTGAAAACATCAGGAGAGATCCCAGGGGGATGGCTGGATCACTACTCCCCATTCACACTCTAGTGATGCTAGCCTGGTTAGGAGCACACCAGGAGCACCACAGAAGTCTCCAAGGCTATTCACAAGGAAGATAAAACTTGGCTAAGGAATGAAACACTAATGAAAGTGAGGAATTCAGATGAAAGGGACACACGTCTCTTCTGGTAGCTCAGAAAACCCTTCAGGGAAAAGATAAGAAATGAAGTGGGCCATTGAGGAAGAATTGAATTTCAATGGTAGCAAGGAGGCATTTAAAGACACATGCACAAAAGGCTCCCGGAGGCAGCAAAATGCCCCTTGAAAATCCCCAACCAGACCTTTCTCCCCTTCCTCCAGGCCTGACTCTTCCCCCTGATCTGATAAACTAATCCTTAAGAAAGTGCAAACAGATTGATGAATAGCCTCTTCTGAGTAACATATTTGCATTTTAATGGAGACCCTCTGGACACAGAGCCTCAATCCTAAGAAAGAGTGCAGACACTGGTCATTTCTGGTAGTGGTGTAAGTTTTGTTGGGGACATACTACATGGCAGGTAAATTTTCATTTTCCTTCAAATCCCTTTTCTCCCATACAGATAAAGCTGGTACTCATCTCAGGGTTCTTAGTTTAATGAACTCAATTTGCCTGGAAAGCCACATTTGTCCAGGAAATGGCCACACTCACCAGCTAGCCACCGAGCCCATGGCTGTGTAAACACAGTTCACTCACAGGCCCTGCTTGGACTCCAATGTCCCAGTGTCAAATGAAAACTTGCAGGGGCCCAGAGCTACCCCACAGTTCCACTGGCTTGTCCTCCCGCCCTACTGGCAAGTAAAGAGGGTCTCTCAGATATTTTAAGAAATAATATTAATATATTCACAACATTATAACATGTTATTTTGCAGTTTTCTTGATTCTAAATGTTCTCAAGCTTGGGAAGCCATTAGAGGCAATGATGAAGCAATAAAGACAATTCACAAAGGAGAGCTTAATTACAGAAGGAAAATTACAACAGCCACACAAGACTTCATAATGCATGTTTGGTGTTTTGCTTTTTAATTTTTCTTTTTTTAAATAAATTTATTTTGCATATTGCTTTGTCTTTAAGACATGGTCTTGCTAGGTAGTCCAGGCTTACTTCAAACTTTTTTTTTTGGCCAGTCCTGGGCCTTGGACTCAGGGCCTGAGCACTGTCCCTGGCTTCTTCCCCCTCAAGGCTAGCACTCTGCCACTTGAGCCACAGCGCCGCTTCTGGCTGTTTTCTGTATATGTGGTGCTGGGGAATCGAACCTAGGGCCTCGTGTATCTGAGGCAGGCACTCTTGCCGCTAGGCTATATCCCCAGCCACAATTACTTTAAACTTAACAATCCTCCTGCCTCTGCCTCTCAAGTGCTGGGATTATAGGTGTATGCCAGCTAGCATATCCAGCATGCTTTTTTTTTTTAATTACGCATTAAAGTTTATTTAGCAATTTTATAAAATGCCCAACAAGCTGGGTTGCTGGTGACTCATGCTGGTTATCCTAGCTACTCAGGAGACTGAGATCTAAGGATCAAAGTTTGAAGCCAGTCCAACAGAAAAGTCTATGAGACTCATCTCCAATTAATCAGCAAAAACCCAGAAGTGGAGGAGTTGCCCAGGTGGTACAGTACCAGCCTTGAATGAAAAAGCCAAGCAAGAGTGTGAGGCCCTAAATTCAAGCCACAGTACTAGCATGCATGCAGGCACACACACACACGCACGCACACACACACACACACGAACTCAGGAAACAGGCTATCTATGGGAGAGGATTAGAATGTATGTAGAGGGAAGACAGAGATGGAAACATTTAAAAATTATACTTTTAAAAAATCCAGGGCTGGGGATATGGCCTAGTGGCAAGAGTGCCTGCCTCGGATACACGAGGCCCTAGGTTCGATTCCCCAGCACCACATATACAGAAAACGGCCAGAAGCGGTGCTGTGGCTCAAGCGGCAGAGTGCTAGCCTTGAGCGAGAAGAAGCCAGGGACAGTGCTCAGGCCCTGAGTCCAAGGCCCAGGACTGGCAAAAAAAAAAAAAAAAAAAAGGAAAAAAAAAATCCAGCACGCTTTTGTTCATTTATATTTTTGTGCCTATCCTGTGGCTTGAACTCAAGGCTTGGGCACTGGCCCTGAGCCCTTTGCTTCAAAGCTAGTGCTCTACCACTTGGCCCACAGCTCGACTTCTGGCTTTTTGGTGGTGAATTGAAAATAAGAGTCTCACAGACTTTCCTGCCTGGGTTGGCGTTGAACAGAGAATCAAGGATCTCAGCCTCCTGAGTAAGCTAGGTATTTTTATTTGTTGTAGTAGTAGTAATAGCAATCCTGCCCTAGGAAGGGTGTACTCTTTTTTCTTTCTTTTTTGTCTTTTCTCTCTTTCCTTCTTTCTTTGTTCTTCCTTCCTTCCCATCATTCTTTCTTTCCCTCTTTCTCTCTTTCTCTCTTTCTCTCCCCCACCCCTCTCTCTTTCTTCCTTTCTCTTTTTTCATGTTAGGGATCAGACCCAGGCCTTTATGCATGGTAAGCTCCAGACAGACTTACTACTTTGTTAATGCAGCTCATATTCTTTTCTTTAAAACAAATACCTGCCATTAAACCAAAATTTTACTCTGTATATGAGATATAGAACCCAATACATCATTGATTTGTAGAACATATGAGACAGTCAGAGTCCATGGAAGGAAAACTTACAAACTCATCCTTGAGACAAGATGAAAAAGTTAGAACACTTCCCACTTCCTCTGTGCCATCAAAAGTGGGTTTGGGTTTTTTTTTTTTGTTTTGCTTTTTTACTTTTCTGGATCTTAATAAATCTGTTTCCAAAAACCACTAAGTAGTGTCATCATAACTTGTTGAATGGTCTTTTTTGGAAGACCCAACCAAATGCAAATTTTAAAACATTAATTCATTCTATTATAATTGAACTGTACTCAGTTTGCTCATTATAATTCAGCTTTAAAATATAAGGAAATATATACAAAGTTACTTTTGTAAGCATTCTTTAAAAGCCTCAAAACCAAAGGATATAATTAAGTATATAATTGTTACCACATCCATAAGAGAAAAATTGGCCTCTTCCACTAGCTTTTCCTGGAACATTGATTAAAGTCAGCCCAAAATGGCTGCTGTTGGCTACAAGGTAATCTGTGACTTTATAGAACATATCCCTGGGTCTCAATATGGTGATACCTTCAAAGAATTTGTTTCTAATTTCAAGAAGAACCATTCTAAACTGTGTCACTTTCTCTAGAGTTTAACACATAGACAGATTCAGACCAAACACATTTCTTACCAAAAAAACAAAACAAAACCAAAACAAAAAAAAAAGACATAGATCAAAATTGTGTGCTGCATGCTAATGCTCTCTGTGCACTGGTATGTAATTTGTTTGGGTTTTTCTGTTGCTTTTGTTGTTGTTGCCTTACTTTGAATGAGTAAATTAACCAATGAATGCCTGAGGACATACAGCACATGTTCAGGGTTTGTGACACAGGAGGGCCTAAACCAGGCATGGTAATATTGGCTAATAGAACTTCCCAACCCCACTGAGGGGGCTTTCTTTTGTTTGCACAATTTAAATAGGCAGAGCTACACCACCACCCCCCTCCCACCACCCCCACTCCCCCACCCCCGCTTTCAATGACACAAACCTTTGTCCCTAAGAGATTTCAGTTATCAGGCCACAGTCTGCCAGTTTGAAGCCATTTCCTTCCCAATTAGCTTGCAGTGGGTGATGTTTCTTGCTGTTTTGCGGTTTTTCTACCTTCATTCGACCTTCAACATCATCTGCAGCTTGGACAGCTTAGCAGCAAAAAATCACAATGGATGCAGAGGGGCACCTGGTGTGTTTGCTCAACATTTTTGTGCTTGAAACCTGACAGCTTACCAGGACTGGTGGGGGGGGCGGGGACTGTGGGTTGTCTGTACCTGAAGATTTTCTTCTGTGAGCAGGACACTTCCTCCCCTTAGGACTGCAGGGAATAAAAGCCCAGAAAAAGGGGGGGGGGGGGAAATCTCCCACACATTTAAAGCATTAGCACAGAGCAGGGGAAAACACCTTTATCTGCAGATTCTATCTGTTCAACCCTTATCTTGTTTGAACTGAGATTTGGGCTATTTCCCCTGAAGCCAATCCTTTCTAGCTATTATGCCCCCTTTCCTTCCTGTTCCAAAATGATCGCCTACAGACACAATCCACCCACATAAACATTCCTCCTCTCACGTCTCTGTCTTTATCGTAACCCAATTACAAAGTACAACCGGACAGCATAGAATGAAAATGGCCATGGTGGGGGGGGGGGGCAGGAAGCCAAGTGCCTTACAAAGATCCCTTGATCCCCAAAGACCCAAGGAGCAAACAGTTGGAAAACACCAACTCACCAATTCCCTCCTGGTTTGACAGAGGATCCTGCAGCCATCTGATATGGTAGAGAACATAATTAGAGCAACTGAAACCTTTAAGTCAAAATATAAAAGAGAGATCTGTTTCCATGAATATATCAGAGTACCAGGAAGCTGCTAGAGGGAATATAGGAAATATTAAAGGACCACATAATTAAAAAATAAAAGGTAAAATCTTTACCTTCAGGCTTTGAGGTGTAGTTTTTTTTTATTTCTTTCCCCCTAAACAAAGCAGGAAGGCATGTTCAAAATTTCAAAATGGCATAATACCTGACAATTCATTTGTCTTGGCCTTGTTCAAACAAGAGAGGAAAGTGAGTTTTCCCAGATGCAAGGTAATGCGCTACAGTAAATGAGGAAGGCAAGCAAGCAGCCCACTTGTGTGGCTCAGCAATACCTTCCTCTTTTTTTTTTTTTTTTCCTGATCCTACTCTTCAGGAGTCAGAGACCTGAAAATAATAATGGCAGAAAAATCTTATGCCTTCAGAATTGTTTATTCTGCATCTTATGTGTTGTCTTCAACTCTTTTGACAGTAATAGTTGACCTTTTCAAGGTGAGAATCCTGAAGAAGAGAAGGTTGCAATCCTGCCTTAGAAGTTTGTCTGACAAAGAAGTAAAGCTAAGGAATGTCAAAGGATTCATGCTAAGCATTCATGCTATGCAAAGCCCTATTATTATACTGGAAGCCTCAGTCTGAGCATCAGAACTGCCCAGAGTACTTACATCTGTCAATCAGAAAACATCTGGGGAGGGACTTGGAGTGCTGGGAGTGTGTTTAACAGTCAAAGTGATAAGTTTCCAGGTGAATCTAATAACAGGGACTGCAATTTGTGTTAGAGAAAAATCACTCTACCACCACCACCAGCAGCGGCACTACCACCACCATCATCATCATCACTGTTAACATCACTTTCTTTCCCACCACCAGAATGGAAAAATTTGAAAATACTAGAGAATCCTAAGTACTGACAAGGATGTAGCCTTTTTTTTTTTTTTTTGCCAGTCCTGGGGCTTGGACTCAGGGCCTGAGCACTGTCCCTTGCTTCCTTTTGCTCAAGGCTAGCACTGATGCCACTAGAGCCACAGCGCCACTTCTGGCCATTTTCTATATATGTGGTGCTGGGGAATCGAACCCAGGGCTTCATGTATACAAGGCAAGCACTCTTGCCACTAGGCCATATTCCCAGCCCCTGACAAGGATGTATAGAGCAATATCTTTCATTGATGGTGGGACAATAAGAGAGTCTAACTATTTTGAGGTATTGCAACTGTTTCTTTAAAAAATGAACATATGCCAGATGCTGCTGGTGGATCATGCCTGTAATCCTAGCTACTCAGAAGGCTGAGATCTGAGGGTCACGGCTCAAAACAATCCCAGGCAGGACAGTCTGTGAGACTCTTATGTCCAATTAACCAACAGAAAACCGAAGAAGAGCTGTGGTGGCTCAAAGTGGTAGAGTGCCAGCATTGAGCAAGAGAGCTCAGAGACAGTGCCCAGGCCCCAAGTCTAGGCCTTACCCCTGACAAAAGCAAAAACAAACATTAAAAAACCCATATATCTACCCAGCAATTACCCAGTAATTCTACCTCCTGGCATTTGCCTAAGGGAGATACATATTCACAAAAGACTGTAAGAATATTCATAGCAGAACATTGAATAAATCCTAGCTACTTAGGAGGCTGGGATCTGAGGATCCTGATTCAAAGCCAGCCCACAAAGATAAGTCTGTGATACTTTCATCTCCAATTAAACATCAAAACACCAAAAGAGGGGCTATGACTCAAGTAACAGAGGGACTTGAGCAGGAAAATAAAAAAGCTAAGGAATAGAGCTCAGGCCCTGAGTTCAAATCCCAGTACCAGCACATTCAAAGAAGAAGAGGAAGGAAGTGAGAAGAAAGAGAAGGAGGAAGAGGAGGAGGGGGTAGAGGTAGAAGAAAAAGAAAAAGAAAAAAATTATGACAGCTTTATAAATGAAATCCAAAAGCTGGGGAAAGTTTTTATTCACAAATAAAAACTAAACTACCAAATACTACCAAATAGTCATATAATGAAATATCAACCTGCAATTTTTAAAAGCCAGTTATTGCTACACACAGTGATATGCATGAATCTCAAAACATTATGCTAAGTGAAAGAAACCTTATACATGTGTCACTGGCAAAAACAGAATGTAGTAAGCTCACACACCTCTACTTCCAGAATTTTGAGGCTGAGGCAGAAGGATCAAAAGTTAGAGGCCACCCAAATTGGGCTATTTCATGAGGCCTAGTCTCAGAAAAAAAAAAAAATCAAACTAGTGGTTGTCGCTGTGGAAGGTCAAATAAGTAGAAATTGGTTGAAAATGGTTTGAGGGAACTTTCTGCCTACACTACCTTATAATAATATTACATGCGATATAATTTGTTTATCAAGAAGGGTTTGGGTTACATATGTATACAAATATATCAAATTCAACAACTGTGTCTTCCAGACACTTGTATTTCATTGCATCTGAATCAATCGTCAACAGAAAAAGATGGGGAGAAAAAAACCAAAACTTTAGCTAAATAGATGCACATTAAATATTCAGGGGAACTACACTAATACCTGCACCAAGTCTCCTGGATTGTAGGCTGGGGGATTTGAAAGTCCTCTTGTCACGAGGGAACCCATGCTCCCCAAAATTGGCTTTATCTCCAGGGTCTTGAGCTGTGTCCTAGGAAGCACAGGATCCAGGGACATCTAAAGTGACCTCTTTTTCCTCCCAAGTTCATAGCAACAGGCTCTTGAGTTATTCCTTGTAAAGCATGTATCCAATCATGAATTATTTTCATTATGCCCATTCTGAAGCCAACAAGAGGACCAAGAGCAGGGCTGGAGTGTCTTTTCTTTCTGGAAAGGAAAAGAGAAGTCCACTGGCTATCTGGGCTCAGCACACATCTTCCTGGTTTGTGTTCACACAGGAGAATGGAGGCTTTCCTGAAGACATGTGTGGGAAGCAGGAAAACACAAGGAAAGGGACGTCACTGTGTGTGCCAACGAGGAAGCATAAGATGTGACTGAACACTGCTGTGAAACAAGAGAGGGAACTGCCTGGAACAGCTTCAGCCCAGCCTCACCTGGGGCCCTGGGGCCTAAGAATCTGAGAGGAGAGGCTGCTCTTTCTAGAGTTCCCATATGCCTAGAAGGGACCAGCTTTCTCCCAGGAACAGGGCTTCTGCAATAGTACCACAACTGATAATCCCTTCCCTCAGGCACAAGTCTGCACACTGCCTCGGGAACTTTTCTCACCAGTTATCTAGAACTTCAAAGAAGGTGTCTTTATGTGGGATTTATCTTGACCAAATTACAAATGGAAACAAAACAGTCTGAAATGTTCATATCTTAATTTATTTTTAAAGAACAAAAACCCAGTATGTGTTAATATAAGTAATATTTAAATAATATAAATGACATTTTTGTTTTATTAATAACACAACTACATTTCTTCAAAAATGAGTAAGACAAGTTTTGCACATCTCTTTAGTAGATCACGGATTGCTCATACCTGCTGTACATTCGATTTGTTGCAATCTGCTGTTTTAGTTGGTATGTTTGAAGGAAATGTGATCACACACAATGGGGTAGTTGGAAAAGGGAGAGTCTCATAGATTCACGGAGAGAATGCCACGGGCCCTCTGGGGTCTGCACAGGCTACTCTGAAGAACAGAGGCACTAATAGACTCTGGAAGTCACTAACTAAAGTAATGGAGGCTGGATTCTCCCTCTTACTCTTATCTGTCCCTTGTGCTCTCATCTCCACCCTAGTCGGCTCTGATCCTTTTTCTCAATAAGGGAAGTCCTATCTCAGAGTATCTTGCACTTAGGGCCACTGCTCCCACCAAGTCACATCCGCACTGGCAAGCGTGTGTAAAACCAAACTAGCATTTTTCCTGGCTGTAGTCAGGAACTTATGCCTGACTTAACACGGTTTATGTCTTTTTCCATCAAGAATATCCTAAATTCAGTAAGGTGCTTATGGCTCAGACCTATCAATCCTATTTACTCATGAGTATGAGAACAAAGAATTGTGCTGGAAAGTCAGGCTGGGAAGAAAAATTCTCAAGATTCCATCTCCCAAATAACCAGCAAAAAGTGTGGCTGGAGGCATGGCTCAAGGAGTTTGAGTACCAGCTAACATCTCCTAACCTCTTCTTATCTGCTCTTCATTTCTCAGTATCATCAATAGTCCCTTTCCCAAGTAAGCTGATGAGATTGGTTGACATTCAAGTGGATAACTCCAAAGCAGCCCCCAGAGACACAGAGACCACCTTGAGAAATTTCAAGTGAAAGTGAAGGCTAGAATCCAAGGGGGAGATATGAAAGGCAGAGTTGTCATGTACACACATGTATAAATGTTCGATATATGTCATTATAGTTTCGAAAGTATTTTGAAATAGATAATTTTACAAAAGGAAATACTTTGGACCTAGAGTAGGGATGAGGATTCCACTTGAGGATTGTAACATCCACATATAGGACCATTCTATCTTCTGAATAAACAAGCTTATAAATGAAGGTTATTTCCCAGGTTACCCTTGATTGAAGCCATTGGACAGACAAGTCATACAACTTTTTCTCCAAAGTTTCCTAAAAGCAGTGTTAACTGATATCCACTTGCATTGCAGATTATCACTAATTTCTATAGACATAAGAATTCACTCTTATTCAACATACAGTGGACAATTAAATGGTTCACCTTCAAGTTTCTAAAGTAAGACAGACCTTGACTGAGGTTCCCAACTGATGGAATCACCTGCTCCCTCATGCTAGCGTGAATGCTGAGCTCTCAGGACTCACTACATCCATTCAGAGTAGTCCCTCTAATGCTTGCAAGTTCAACCACCTCACAACCATCAACCACATACTCATACATACCCGCATCCACTCATCCTGATCTCTCCAGATAAGTGAACTTGCTCCTTGCACATCTACTTAGCCCCATCCAACTAGAGCCCTTCTCCTCTCTCTGCTTTTCCATGAGGCCTGAAGATTTTGCAGTCCTCTTACAAAGATCGTAAGGGGCTCTCTGCCAAGTCTTTGCTTTGAATGTCAGGAAGCTGTGAAGATGCAAGGCACAAGGGTTGGAGTTGATTCTCAGTCATTTGTAGCCTCTCCAGAGCACAAAATAGCACTTATTAGTTCGCCCTTCCCAATCTAAGAGACGTTTTTGTTAAACCTTAAAAAGCCTGGGAGACTCTCTCTCTCTCTCTCTCTCTCTCTCTCTCTCTCTGTCTGTCTTTCCTCTGTCTCTTTTGTCTTTCTGTCTCTCTCTTTCTAGCTACTTCTCTTGCTGCAAATCCCCAAAGTTAAACCTTTCTTCATCCTGGCTTGCTGGTAAGAGTTGTCCGCTGCATATGTGGGGTGTGGACATAAGTATACAAATGGAGTGAAGTATAGCTCAGTGGCAGAAGGCTGGTCTTGTGTGAGTGAAGCCCTGGGTTTGATCCTCAGCACTGAAAAACAAAACAAAACACTCCAAGTTGGCACACATCTGACCTCCTTCCTTCTGTTTCCATCCTACCAGATATCCTGATACTCCTACAGAACTCCTGTGCCCTGGAGCTCTAGTGTCTGTCTCCAAGCCACCAGGAGAAGAAAACTGCTCCAGCAGCCCAGTGCCATCTCACGTGATCTCATTAGAAGGACATTCAAAGGAGAGCATTAGCTGACAAGGCTCTTTGAAGAATTTTTTCCATTCAGTAAGAGCTTCTTCCCAAAGGGAGATTCAGATCACTGCCTTGGTTTGTTTAGTGCTGTAACTTTAGTTTGTAGCTACCCCTTCACAGGAAATCAATCAACAAATATTTAATCAGCAGCTACTATGTATCTATCACTCCAAGCCTCTGTGAGTGCTAAGGAGAGACTCCAGCATAATCTTTGCCCTCTAGGAGAATGTGACCTATTTAGGAAGACAAAGCTAGCACAAAACAATTAAAGGCTATGGGTGTGTGGATCTAAATAAGGCAGAGAGCTGTAGGAAATAGAATCCTCCAAGAGAGGGAATTTGTCTCAGGACTTGAAAGATGTATAGGATTTAACAAGAAGAGGAGAGAGGTCACTAAAAGCAAGAGGAGATAGTATAATTAGGGCCACTGAGGAGATTGTACCAGTAAGAAAGAAAAGATAACACACCCCAGGGAGTTATAGGAAACAGGGTGATTAGAGACTAGAGTGTGGAAACTGAGAGACTTTGGTAAACTTCAACATAATCTTTCTGGGCTTCCTAATCTTGGAGTTTTCCTTAGATTCTTTCCCTGAAAAACAGATCATATTACTACCCAGTCATAGTAACAGATATCTGGAATTATGTTATGCATATTTTGTCTATAATTCACTTTATAGCTTGAACATTATTCTTTTTCAATTAAAGAAAGCATTATTAAAATAGCCAAACAGCAAACACGAAAGACATTAATTTTAATGATTCTTTAGGGCCATTGTTTTCGCCCTAAACTCATCTGAGCCCCTGGATTCCAGAGTGGGGAAGGAGGCCTCTAGGGTAGCCTTGGAGATGGAGTAGAGATAAGCCAATGAGGGTGAGGATGCCTCAAAGCAATTCCACTTGTGATTGGGTTTTCACTTAGGATTTTCAAAAGAACACATAAATGAATGCCTGGAGCCCAGAAATCTGTGGTGACCAGTCATTCAGTCATTCCATCATTTGTGTTAGGAAAAGTCCTTATCAACCTATGTGGATTGAATCTTTCTTTTAAGGAAACCTGCCCCCCCAACAAAACACACACATGCGCGCGCGCACACACACACACGCACGCACGCACGCACGCACACACGCACACGCACGCACATGCCTGTCCCTACTATATGGTTGATGTATTCATCTACTCATTTTCTTATTTCACAACAACTTGTGGAGGACCTACTATATGACCAGCACCTACTAGTCACTGTGGTATAAAAATAAAGCCAGCTTGATGGATTTGGGCTTTACATGTCTGGATAGGGCATGCATGTCACTGATGAATATGGTGATGACAGTAATGATGAACACTTATTGTATCCCAAGTACTAGACGTCAATTACATTATGCATTTTAATTTTTGCCACAGTCTTTTCTTTCTTTCCTTTCCAATACTAAGGCGCAAACTCAGGGCCTGGACACTGTCCCTTAGCTTTTTTCCCCCTTTAGGCCATTGCTCTACCATTTAAGCCACAGCCCGACTTTCAGCTATTTCTATTGGTTAATTGGAGATAAGAGTCTTACAGACTTTCCTACCCAGGCTGACTTAGAACTATGATGCTCAGATTCCAGCTAGAATTACAGGCATATGCCACTAGCACCCTGCTTGCCATCATGTTATGAGAGATTATTAAATTGACATCAACTGAGGTTTGGAACATTTGTCCATGACCACACAGCTGGAAAAAGTAGAAACTAGCTTCAAATATTGTGGCCGTTAGGCACACAGATTATCGTGGCCTCCTAACAGACATATACTACCAGAAACATTCATTTCTTCTTTAAATATTATGTTACAAAAGTCTTCTCCACAATTTACAAGTTAAATAACCATTCTCTGCACTCTTAAATAGGGCCAGCCACAGCCTGAGTCCACAACCAGCCAAGCCTGGGACAGCACATTACAATGAGATAGTGGAGACAACACTTGAAAACCGCTTTCAGAAAAAGTGGGAGCTAGCAGAATTGCACACCGTATGGGTTTCAAAGCTTTCAAATGTGAATTTCATCTCTTACTTGATGATATACACCCTCTAACATTGTTAGTGCAGAAGCCAAGGTAAGAAATTACACTATTTGCTAACAGAGTTTGTATATTTGCTATTATCATGGAGGAGGAGGAGGAGGAGGAGGAGGAGGAGGAGGAGGAGGAGGAGGAGGAGGAGGAGGAGGAGGAGGAGGAGGAGGGAGGAGGAGGAGGAGGAGGAGGAGGAGGAGGAGGAGGAGGAGGAGGAGAGGAGAGGAGGAGGAGGAGGAGGAGGAGGAGGAGGAGGAGGAGGAGGAGGAGGAGGAGGAGGAGGAGGAGGAGGAGGAGGAGGAGGAGGAGGAGGAGGAGGAGGAGGGTGAGTGGGGAGGGGACAGGAAGAGGGATAGGGAAAAGGAGAGGGGGAAGAGAAGAAAGACAAGAGAAAAAGGAGGAAGAAAGGAGGCATCTCTAAATTGCACCAAAGTTCCTATTACTCTTATGATCACTTGGGACAAAGTCAGGCAAACTTGCAAGAAATAAGAAAAATGAACATGTAAGCAACTCCTTACATGTTGGTTTTAGCGATGCATAATACACAGAGGCAGGGGAAGAAAGTGAGGCTACAAAGTCCCCCTTCCCCATACCCCAGAAGCTCTGTGACTAGAGTCATTTCAATACACTACCACTTAGATCCCGGAGTTAAAAAAAAAAATGGTTTTCTTCCATGAATCAAGTTGTGTGGCACCACCCAAACAAAAGCACCCTGCATTATTATCATAAAGCAATATTAGCATAGAAAGGGAAGCAGAATATTCTGTTGGTAGCAGAAAATAGCTCACATAAGTAGCCTGCTCATTTCAGCCAGCTTCACTGCAGCTGATAAACTGTGAAATTTCCATAATAATGTAGTGTACAGAAAACAAACAGCAATTTTATTTGATAGGGAAATTGCATCCTGTTACTGGATATAAAATTCTACAGCATGTTCAATGGTATTTTCAGAGCTCTGAAAATATAGACATATGTTTTCATTTTTAAATGGAGTTGTAGTGTAAATAATAAATCCACCACAATTTGGCTGGTCCAGAGATTGCTGGCATCATGAATTCAGAAATCCAGGAATACAAATGCTATAGTTCTCTTGGTAAGTCCTTAGGCAAAATCTCCCATAACTCTATGGATGTGCCCTCGGCTTTATCCATACTTCAATCTTGCTTAAGGGTCTTCCAGGGTTCCCTGTTGCTCTGTATCATATTTTAACCACTCATTGCCCTTTGATGCCCCTCTTCCTCCCTTGCCTGTATCTTATCTTATTGCTACCATCATTATTCCTGGTATCTGCCCACCAGCTAAACAACAAATGTAGCTTCTCTTCTGCCAATCTATTATCACCTGTGATAGAGTGATTTAAAAATGGCCTCACATCCTTTCCAGTACCTATTGCCTGTCAGCTAGGCTCCTCTCATCAAGAGCATTAGCCTTTCAGCTTTCTTAGGCCACACTTGCATTGGAAGTAACAGATTAGACTAAGGTTAAGTTACTTAGGACAACTTATGGGTGTTTCCCCCTCCCAGAAACTCCCATTTCCACTGCTGTGTGATATACTAGTGCTAGCATTCTAGATGAGGAGAGACCATGAGGAGAAGAGTCAGCATGCTCCAGTGCTTAGAAGTTCTACCTAGTCCACCTAGAGTTTGAAACAGGCACTTGGAAGAAGACATCAAAAGGGCCCTACTGTGCTCAGTCTAAATTGATAACTTCCTAAATGATACATTATTGTTCTAAACCAGCCACCAAGTATGTTTATAGTTTCAAGCCAGTAAGATTGTGGGTGATTCATTACACAGCAACAAGAAAAGTTGTATATTTGTCTAATTTCATTTTCCTTTTACTTCTCTGCATTCATCACATCTGACAGAACAGTTGTTTCTTCTAAGAATACCAGTACATATTGGAAATCCATGTTCACCCACCACATCATACATCCTACTCAGTCCCATCCAGAAATGTGTAGGAAAGTATGTCACCATGCTAAAGGGTTATGCATGTTACCCAGTTTTGATCATTCCCACCCACACAATCTTTTTTCATTTTCTCTTTTCTACGTCATTATCTGTCTTTTTGTCAGCATCCTTTGACAAGGGAATAATGCATTCTTTTAGCTACCTTTTAGAAATTTCCAAGAAAAATTATTTGAAAATTATTCCTAGACTACATAACACTTTTTTTTTTTTTTTTGGCCAGTCCTGGGGCTTGGATTTAGGGCCTGAGCACTGTCCCTGGCTTCATTTCACTCAAAGCTAGCACTCTACCACTTGACCTACAGCGCCACTTCCAGCATTTTGCTCATGTGGTGCTGAGGAATTGAACCCAGGGCTTCATGCATGCTAAGCAAGCACTTTACCACTAAGCCACATTCCCAGCCCCAATCTTACTAATTTTTAAAGTTGAAAAATACTGTTTTCAGATTCATCCAACAGAATGAAATGCTTATGTGAGGTAGAAGTAATGGAATCCATTGATTCTCATGTTGTTTATGAATTTCAGCCCTGGATTAATAGTTACAGAATATGAACCACAGTTATTGTGAGACCAAAGGCAGTGTTGTTCTGGTGTAAACAACATTTACCAAACTACACTGTACATAACACCTTGGATCTCATTCCTCCATGAAAATGTCCATATCGTTTAATTGGTTTGGGGTGCAAAATTAATTTTCACTATCTTTATACCTACATAATAAGAAAAATAAAACATAGTTCTTGATCATAGTTCTTGATTTAAATTATTACAAAGCTCAATCAATCAAATTAGCATGGTACTAGCAAAAAACCAGTCAGAATAGAAAGTGCAGAAATAAATCCTTGTAAACAAATATGGTCAGATGATCTTTGTCCAGGATGTTAAGAATATATAATGGGGAAAGAATAGTTATCTTCAACAGACAGTGCTGAGAAAATTGGATACTCACATATAAAAGAGTGAAATTAAGCAATTAGAACTTCATCTTACACAATGCTCAAAAATCACCTCAAAATGGATTAGAGGCCCAACTATAAAACTTGAAATTACAAAACTCCTGGAACAAAATGTTGGAAAAATATCTTCTTGATATGGGCCATGAAATGATTCTTGGTTACAAACTGAAGATATAAGCAACAAAAGAAAAGTAAGCAAAATTGCACCAAACTAAAAAGCTTCTGCACAGTAAAGGCAGCAGTCAATAAAATAGTAGGCCCCCTAAGGAATGGAAAAAGTTTTGAAAGTATATTGTGATAAGAGATTTGTATGTGTATATATGTATATTATAACTCAATAGTGAGAAACCCCAAATAACCTGGTTTTTAAAATGGGCAAAGAACCCAAGTAGAAACTCTTTTCAAGAAGATATGAAAACAAGCTGAAAGCCACTAATCTCCAGGAAAATGAAAATAAAAATCACAAAAAGAAATGTATGGAAAATGAACTATGCAACTTGTGGGCAAGGACAAGAAGGGGAAACTAGGGAAAGGGTGACATTGTCCAAAACAAAATGTATTCATCACCTGACTTATGAAATAGTAACTCTTCTGTAATGCCTTAATAATAACGATAAAATTATATTTGAAAAAATCACAGAAGGATGTCCTCCCACACCTGTTAGAGTGGCTCTCAGAAAATGAAGAGTAGATAACATACACTGTGGATAACCCTTTTGTTGGGAAGGTAAATCTGTGCAGCCACTGTGGAAAACAAAATAATAGTTCCACAAAAATCAAAAGTAAGTTCTACCATATGATCCAGCAATCCCACACCTGGGAATGCTAAAGAAATAAAAATCATGGAGCCTACGTGCCTTTGGGTCTAGTTTATTTCATTGGTATATGTCTAGGATAGTCCTAGCAGAGGGTCACAATAGATAAATGGCTATGTACCGATGACTAGGTAAAATGATGCTAATTGAAATGAACTACAAGATATGGAAACAAAAGGGTTTTCTTCTTGTTGTTGTTTTGTTGTTTTTAATGTACTGTGTGAAGTGTTTATTTTTTCTTTCATTTCCCCCCTCCCCTTTGTTTTATTGCCTATTGTCACTGCTTTTGATTTTGGTACCCTGTGTCCTGTTTATCTGATTTGGGGAAGGGAAGTAGAATAACAAAATGGTGAGACAAAAGACAAAGGGTGAACCAATGCAACAGCAATACTCACAAGACACTATGTTGGAAATAAACTTTACAATTTTTGGTTGGGGGGTGGGGGGATAGAAAGTGGGAGAAATTGAGGGAGAGGCTAACAATGTTCGACAAGAAATGTACTCGTTACCTCACTTACATAACTGTAACCCCTCTGTACATGCTTTCCCAATAAAATATAATTAAATTTAAAAAAAGAAAAACAGGACCTAGAAAAAAATGAAATGAAAACCAAATTACAGAGTCATCTTCATCTCCATGCTGATTGTGCTATTATTTACAATACCAAGAGATGAAAATATTCTAAATATCCATCAATGAATTAAAAAATGATGCATGTACATGCAATGGGATATCATTACACATTTGTCAAGATGACTACGACAAAACAAACAAATGAAACAAACAAAACAAACAAACAAATAAGTATTGTCTAGTGTTGGAAAAGAGCTCAAAGTCTTTTATATTATTATGAATATTACTCAAACTTAAAAAAAAAAAAAAGGAAAAGCAGGGAACTGGTGGCTCACATCTATAATCCTAGCCAGTCTGTAGGCTGAGATCTGAGGATTGTGGTTCAAAGCCAGCTGTAGTGGGAAATTCCATGAGAAACTTATCTCTAATCAACCAGTAAAATGCCAGCTTTGGAGCTACAGTTCAAGTAGTAGAATGCCAGACTTGAGCTGAAAAGCTCAGGGACTATGCCTGGACCCTGAGTTTAACTTTCAGAACCATTAAAAAAAAAAAAAAAAAAAGGAAATCCTCCCAATTTTGACAGCATGGATTTTTCATGCTTATTACAGAGGACATTATATTAAGTGAAATAAGACAGACAGAGAAGGAGAAGAACCATAGAATACCACAATTATGAGCTGCATGAAATAAACACACAAAAGCAGCAAGGCCCATGGTGAGTGCCAGGAGTTGGTCAGGGTTAGAGGGAAGATCAGGGAGCTATTAGTCATAGAGCACACAGGTTCCTAAAAGAAGTTTGTTTTGTGTTTTTTTAAATTTATCAGCCTGAAAAAGATAAATATCACAAATTCTCTCATATGCAGAAACTAGACCTTAAAAAATTACACAAATATAAAATGGATATGAGGACTGTCTGGGATGGGTAGTGGTAGTGGAGAGCATGAAAGAAGAGGGTGAAGTGAGGAAATGATGAAAGTACTTCATACAAATGTACTGAAACAGAAGAGTGGAACCTGTTAAAAACTATTTAGAATGGGAGAAGGAGGATGAGAGAAAGTAAGAGTGGAGAGCTGGGCACTGGTGGCTCTCGCCTGCAATGCAATACTACTCTGAGGATCACGGATCAAAGCCACCTCAGGCAGGAAAGTCTGTGAGACTTTATCTCCAATTAACCACCAGAAAACCGGAAGTGATGCTGTGGCTCCAAGTGGTAGAGTGCTAGCCATGAACAAAAAAGCTCAGGGACCCAGACCTTGAGTTCAAGCCCCACAGCCAACAAAATAAAATGAGTAGAGGAGTTTAACCAAAGTACTAACACATATGTTTGAAAATACCACAATAAAACTCTTCTGTAGACTAGGAGAGAGAGAGAAATGGAAAAGGCAAACTCAATTATCATTGTGACAAAACCCATTGGCCTAGCACAGCACTAAGCACACATAAAGAATTCAAACATTGAACTTAACTTAAATGTTATTGCAGGTACTTGAATAATATATGTCAAAAAAGGATATTAATATCAAATGAACTTTTCCTGAATTAACCAGATACATTTTTCCATTTCACAAATAAAAAAAGGTTCAAGAAAATGATTGAAAATCTTATGAAATATATTCATAGGACTGCCTATCAACAAATATTAGTTAGGATTAGGCTTGATGTTAACAAAAACTCAAAATAACCATGATTTAAGTTTAAGTTTATTTTTTTAAAGTAAGGTATATATATATATATATATTGGCCAGTCTTGGGGCTTGGTTTCAGGGCCTGAGTATTGTCCCTGGCTTCTCTTTGCTCAAGGCTAGCACTCTGCCACTTGAGCCACAGTGCCACTTCTGGCTGTTTTCAATATATGTGGTGCTGGGGAATCGAACCCAGGGCTTCATGCATACAAGGCAAGCACTCTTGCCACTAGGCCATATTCCCAGCCCTAAGTTTATTTATTTTTATTTATTTATTTTTTTTTTTGCCAGTCCTGGGTCTTGGACTCAGGGCCTGAGCACTGTCCCTGGCTTCTTCCCGCTCAAGGCTAGCACTCTGCCACTTGAGCCACAGTGCCGCTTCTGGCCGTTTTCTGTATATGTGGTGCTGGGGAATCGAACCTAGGGCCTCGTGTATCCGAGGCAGGTACTCTTGCCACTAGGCCATATCCCCAGCCCCCTAAGTTTATTTTTTATAAAGTAAAAATGGATGTGTAGATGCACTATGGATATAAAACAACTCGTTCTCTGAAATCCTAGGATCCTTTTAGTTAGTAGAATCTTGGACTCAAGATACAAATAACAAGATTCCAGCAATAAAAACCACAATACGCAGTACTGGCAGCACAATGGAGAAAATGCCAAGGACAATGGGCAAAGGACAAAGGTACATGTTTGCTAACTTTTAAGGAATTAACTGGAGGAGCTGCTTAACTCCCATTGGCAGAAGTTTTGTTGTAGCATGTTAGTTCAGAGACGATGCTGACAAAGTTTTTTCTTTAGCTTTCCAGGTTCCTAACTTGGAAAACTACAATCAGGGTTTTAGGGGGCAAGGAACAAATCTCAAAGTAGCAACTAGCAACATCTGCAGAAGCTGTTCTGCTTCCAGGAGATTGTCCTCATGTTTTCCCAGAATACAAAATCACTCAAAACTTGCTAGTTTCTCATTTTGCCTTTGTTTACATATTGGGCACCTAATAATCAAGCTCTATCTATAATTATCTATGGAACAGTGGGAAGAGACACTGACCCAATGAAGACTCTGTAAGTAGAAAACAATAATAAAAACAAAACCACCCCATCAAAATTAGCTTAAGACACAGGAAACATATTGGTTTAAATAAGTCAAATGTCCAGATAGAATTCTCTTCAAGAATTATGTTATTTGATATAGTCCCAGGGGCACAACAAATAGGGGAGAGACTCGACAAATGGGACTACTACAAATTAAAAAGTTTCTGCACAGCTAAGGACATAGCCACCAAAATAGAAAGACAGCCAACCATATGGGAAAGGATCTTTACCAGCACAGCAACAAAGGCCTAATATCTGTCATCTACAGAGAACTCAAAAAACTAAGCCCCTCCAAGCCCAGTAAACCAATTAGGAAATGGGCAAAGGAGCTAAAGAGAGACTTCACAAGAGAAGAGATTAAAAAAATGGCAAAGAAAGGGGCTGGGAATATGGCCTAGTGGCAAGAGTGCTTGCCTCCTACATATGAAGCTCTTGGTTCGATTCCCCAGCACCACATATATGGAAAACGACCAGAAGGGGCGCTGTGGCTCAGGTGGCAGAGTGCTAGCCTTGAGCAGGAAGAAGCCAGGGATGGTGCTCAGGCCCTGAGTCCAAGGCCCAGGACTGGCCAAAAAAAAAGGCAAAGAAACATATGAGGAAATGATCAACATCCTTGGTAGTAAAGGAAATGCAAATAAAAACAACCCTGAGATACCACCTCACTCCAGTTAGAAAGGCCTATACTCTGAACTCAGGCAACAACAAATGCTGGAGAGGGTGCGGGGAAAGAGGAACCCTTCTCCATTGTTGGTGGGAGTACAAATTAGTACAACCACTTTGGAGAACAGTATGAAGGTTTCTCAAAAAGCTCAATACAGACCTACCCTACGACCCAGACATACCACTTCTAGGCATCATCCTGAACAGCAGGGCCCAAGATAACAAAAAGACATTTGCACTTCCATGTTTATCGCTGCACAATTCACAATAGCCAAAATATGGAATCAACCCAGATGCCCCTCCACAGATGAATGGATCCAAAAAAATATGGTACCTATACACAATGGAATATTACATAGCGATCAGGAATGGTGAAATATTGTTATTCGCAGGGAAATGGTCAGAACTTGAACAAATAATGTTGAGCGAGACAAGCCTAGAACACAGAAAACAAAGGGGCATGATCTCCCTGATATATGACTGTTAAGATGGGGTGACGAGGAGACAGTAGAGACCAGGTCTGTGAAACCATAAACTTCTTGTCAAATGGTATTTCCCACAGGATTGGGTCAGCGACCCAACATTATGTAACTAAAACCAAACAACTACTCAACATATAAAGGTCAAAAATTAACCTCTCAGTGGAATACAATAGCTCAAAAGCTATGTATGTACGTTCATATAAGACTATTGTTGACATATTGTCTAATGTTGGCATTACATTTAAAGCCCTAGGTGAATTTTCTTTGGCGTAGGCCACGTGGCTACTGTATGTGTTCTTGGTACATTGTATATTGTATATATGTCCACCTGATCTAGGGAAGGGAAAGAAAAACAGGTGTACGATATCACAAGAAATGTACACACTGCCCTACTATGTAACGGTACCCTTTTTGCACAACACCTTGTCAAAAAAATTTTGTTTAATTAATAAATAAATTACAAAAAAAAGAAAAGAAAACCACACTCAGGAGTGCACAGATATCCATAAACACAGAGCTTTAGACTAAAATGATTTCCTTAGTGAAGAACTTGTGATCTCCACGCCTACTCACTCACCCTAACTACTCCAGAGCACACACCCAAGGTAATGTTGCTGGGACTTAACAGCATAAACTAGAAGAGCTTATGCATTTGCTCATTGTTGTCTTCTGGTATCTTAACTGGGAGAGAAAAACTTTTTTCTATCAAGGTGTGCTGTTTAAAGGTTCCTGATTTCACCTGGTGGCTTGACTCTTGTTAAGGAAAAGAGGGCTACTTTGGGATAAGGAAGGGTTTTCAGAATGTAAAGTTTTGTCTTAAACTGGTTTCTTGTCAAAATGGAATTAAGACACACCCCAGGACTGTTCTAGAAAGAGAAAAGGGTGTGTGTATATTTTGAGATTGCCTGTGTACTGTCGATCTTATTTAAAAGTGACTTTATGTAAATAAATACATTTTAATCCTAAAAAAAATAATTATGTTATTTGAGTTTGACTGATGTCACCAAGAGCCACTTCCTGTCTTCCTCTCAGTTGGCTGTGCATTTCCTCTACTCCTTGACATTTTACTTGGTTAACATGTGGTAGCAAGATGCCATATAGGTAGCATAACCAGTTCATGTGCTTCCACATTCAAGTCCCTTGGGAGAGACAATAGTTTCATTGTACCTGGTTCTATTTGGACCACATGGCCAATAAATGGACCAATTACTATCACCAAGTCCCATATTGATTGGTTTTAAAGATGGATTTGATTCTTTTGAAACCATATGACATGAGTAGGAGAGAGTCTGTGTTTTCCTAAAGAGAATATGGGATGCTATTTTGGCTTAAAAATAGTAAATTGCTATTGAGAAGACAGATAAGAATAAATCTCTTCTTTGGAGACATTTCACACAATGTGGTATTCAATTTGGTTTGTCCATTACCCAAGCATCAACCACTTCCTTGAGAATATCTTAGGGGCTAAGAATAAAACCAATTTCACAGGCTTGATGTGGTAACTAAATACTATAACATACTTAGAAATGTATAGTTAGACATCACTAAGTAAAACTTATCATGATACCATTTTTCAAAGGTTATTATTACCTACTCTGTCAGAATTAGACATGAAAATTGTCATCATATTCTTTATAGAACTAGAAAAAAAGTCCTACAATTTGTAAAATATGCTGAATATCCAAACTAATCCTGAGGAGGGGGGGGAGAGTAAGCCTAGAGATATAACAATACCTGACTTCAATCATACTCCAGAGCCCTAATATGAAAAATCATTTATGGTACTAGCACAAAAGCAGAGAGGCAGACAAGTAGAAAAAATTACAGGACCCAGAAACAAATCCATGTAGCTAAAGCCACCTGATATCTAATCCTCAACAAAACAGCCAGAAATATACATTGAATACAAGCCTCTTTAACACAGGATGCTGGGAAAAATTGGATAGTTACATGTAGAAGATGGAGACTAACCCCTTTATCTCATTCTCTACAAAATCAACTGAAAATAGATCAATGATCCTAATGTAAGATCTTGTTTTCTGAAGCTCCTACAGAAGCAATAGGAAAACACATGAAGATCAGACACAGGTGATGACTTTCTGAATAAGACCTCAATAACTCAGAAACTGATAGCAAGCTTTGGCAAATGGGATCACATCAAATGAAAAGCTTCTACACCGCTTAAAAAACATTTAACAGAAAAGGTAGCCTTCAGAATGAAAGAAAATCTTTGCTAGCATCTATCAGAGAATTCACATTCAGAACATGTAAGGAACTAAAAGAATTAAACACTAAACAATGAACAATGAACTAAATGAACAATGAACTAAATGAACAATGAACTGAACTTTTTAAAGAACTACAAATAGCCAATAAATTCATGAAAATGTCCAATAGCTTTAGCTGTCATGAAAATGCAAATCAATTTACCATCTCACCCCAGTTGGAAAGGTTGACATCAAGCTGTTAGTAAGCTATCACTAGCTCTTTTCACAATAACTTAACTGTGAAATCACCAATGTGCCCAACAAATGGATAAAGAAAAATGCATATAGCATGGACATAGACATCAAGAAAAATGAAATTATACCATTTATAGGAAAATGAATACAACTGGAAATCATTATGTTGTATGAGATAAACCACCAAGTTCAACAGATTAATATGACCTATATTCCAACTATTATGGAATGTAGATCTAAGATGATGATGATCCTAATAATGGAACATGAGTATTACATGGGTGACTGCCTAAAGGATCAGCAAGAGGACAGAGAGGGAAATGAAAGTTTGAGGTGAAGAGGATCAAAGTTTATAGATGAAGACAACATAAATTAAACCTACCAAGCACTGTTTGCAAAAGGAGAGATGAAGGAGGAGAAAATTTGGACTATAATGGAAGAGGTGAATTTGTTCCAAGTACCCTGTACACATGTATAGAACTAAGACAGTGAAAGCTCCTATCACTAAAGCATGCTAATTCAAGAATCAATTAAAATTAATGCAAACAAACATGAAACAACAAATATTGGTGAGGATGATCTAGAGTGGGGGTAGGAGCCCTTTTACATTGTAAGTGAGAATATAAATTAGTGTAGCAACTGATCAGTGTGGGGGTTGCTCAAAAAAACTAAAACTATCTGCTCTACCACTCCGAGGTAGATACCAGAATTAATGTAGTAGACTTGGAAAAAATTATATTAAGTCAGGTCTAAAGAAAAGTAGGTTGCATGATTTGCCTAATTTGTAAAAACTAGAATATGTCTACAAAAGTCTCAACAGGGGATCTCAATAACCCATTTGCTTTGTGCATAGGACCATATATAATGAAGCGTATAAACATGAACTCCAGTATATGGAAATAAGAGGTTATTATGTCCTGTATGTAGGGCTCTCTCTCTCTCTCTCTCTCTCTCTCTCCATTTCTCTTAGTTTTCTGTACCTTGGGTCTTTACAAAAGATTATTCATTATGTGGAAGGGAAAGGGAATCACAAAAACAGCAGGACAAAGGATGAACCAATGCAACATTGATACTCACTTGACACTACGTCAGATAAGAACCTTACAACTTGGGGAGGGGATAGTGAGAGATAACGACGGAAGGGGTAACAATGATTAAAAACAATTTTACTCATTACTTTATGTAACTGTAGGCCCCTATTCATCACCTTTTCAAGAAAAAAAGGAAGTTGGAGAGGGACTCAGGGAAGAATATAGGGAGCAGAGGAAGGAAGAGGGTGAACAACATAGGGTAATGGTGACTGAATACAATCAGAGTATGAAAATGTCACAATGAAACCCAGCATTTCAACAACTGAATTTTTGGGAAAAAAGGAAACTATCATCGTCAGTATTGTTGACACTCAATGGTAACAATTAGGAAACTGATAGGTCCCTAATTAGAAAGTGAGTGAGTTCTTAAGCCAATTCTTTTGCTTTTTCTCATAGTCTATTCTCACTTCAGAATCCTGAGCCTTTTTGACCTGCATCTTCCCTATCTCCCATGGTTGCATCTCTTGTAAAGATTGTTGTTAATTCTACAAAACTATTAGCTCTTCAGTAATTTAAAGTTCTCATACATAAGCCTTCATCACACAAATGTCTTAGGTAAACTTGCTACCTTCTAACACAAAATCTCTAAAAACATCAGCTATGAAAGCTATGTGGAGCCAGGCACCCGTGGCTCATGTCTGTAATCCTAGCTATTCAGGAGGCTGGCATCTGAGTATCATGGGCCAAAGCCATTCTGGGCAGAAAAGTCTGTAAGTCTGTGAGACTTCTATCTCTAATGGCTCACCAAAAGACCAGAAGTGCAGCTTTAACTCAAATGTTAGAGTGGGAGCCTTGAGCACAAAAGCTCAGGAACAGTGCCTAGGCCCTGCATTCAATCCCCAGAAAACACACACACACACACACACACACACACACACACACACACACACACACACACAATCTGGAAGTGGAATGGCTTCTATCTAAAATTGTATATTTACTTTCTATCTCCTTCTTGGGAAAATCTGGGAGAGGTTTCTAGGCCTCAGGTTTGAATATAATCAGCTTTCAGATGGAGACAAACATAACAATGAAGCACAGCATTTCGAACACCCTAATATTTCTTCAGTAGCAACAGCATCTCAGCACTTCAGTATTCAACACTTTAGATCCCATATTCTTTGGTTTGTGGATTCATGAAGCTCAGTACATGGTATATAATCATCATTACCTACTAGGCAGATACTAAGTCTCCCAAAGTTCTTGTATATTATTTATCATTCTCTCAACAACTGACATATTTGCAATTTGTTATTCTCAAGTCACAAACAAGGAAACTGAGCTGAGACACCATAAATTTCAATAATTTATCAAAGAAGTTCATTATGAACAGAAATTTTCTGACTTGTAATTTTTCTACAAAGTTTTGAGGTGGGGAAAGGTAATTTGTATAATTACATATATATTTGAATAATAAAATAATAAATATTCTAGTATTAATATTTTAGTTGGCTTGCTATTTATTTAATACTCAATTATTTAAAATATAATTTTAAAATTTATTTTAAACATTATAACATTTAAATAATAAATATATGTGTATATAGTTTAAATAATAAAGTATGTATATACATATGTATATATACACTTGGAAAAGATTAAATTGAATATCAATATTGTAAAAGAATTTATTAATAAGGGAAAGGTTATGGTTTAAAAAGATAGCTGTTGTGGAGGAATCTTATAAGAAGTACGTTTTTATAAAACAAATAGTTACCTTCTTTGCTGTTCAGTGGTAGAGGATTTGCCTAGCCTGCCTAAAGCCTTGGGTTCAATCCTTAGTATCTCAAATAATGATAATAATAACAATAGCCCTCTACTCTTTAAAACCCCAGATACTTATTTAAAGTAAATCTTCTCACAAAAAGAGACATCTAATCTCAAGTTTGTCTAGATAAGGTGAAGCTCTATCAAAAACCCATCCTTATGTCCTGAGCATATAAGGATGAGTTGTCAGCTGCCATTCATACTGTGTGCAGAGACTGTAAAAAAAAACAAACCCAAAACCTATTATTCCTAAGTGCAGTTTCCAAAAAGTCTACATCTAACTTTCCAACAGCTAAAGACAATAAAAAATGTGTATGCCCAACACTGAACAATGGTTGGAAATTCCTTGCCTATGGAAATCCTATCCAAAAGGCTTTCTTCAGTTTTATTAAATTATCCCATTTGTTGGCTGCCTTAATCAACTTAACTGATTATTTACCAGATCACCATTTCTCCCATGCAGGCGCCGTATCAGAGCTCCTGTGAACAATTTCTTAGGCCTTAGTTCCTTCATTTTCCCCAAGCATTGAGACTCTCTTACATCCTTCCTTGAGCATTGATCTTGTTCATAACCTTGGATACCTAATGCTTTACAGCTTTGATATTTGGTTTGGCTACAAAAATCAGTAGTTTCAGACTTTTATTTCCTTCTTAGGGGAAAAATGATTTTGGGGGGAGAGGTTGATGAGGTGACTGAACAAAGCCAGTTGAACAGTTAATGCTTTAACCTTGCGTATAATTTATACAATAAACAAAGTCACATGCCTCCTAATAATTTAGATGTAAGCAAATGTTGATTTATTCAGGAAGGCTACTGCCAGAAGCAAAGCCTGCAGCACTAAAATTTGAATTAAACTAGGACAGAAGCAGGCTAGTCTATAATAACATTTGTATAATTTTATTTTTGCCCTTGGCTCAGTTCATTTCCTCGTACAGTAGATGCATGAAATTGGTTCTTCAGCCACCTTTAGCTGATGTTCATTGATATCCGGGCAAGCAGGGAGGGAAGCTAGAGTAGCACCTTTCTAAGCTTTGTGTTTTCAGCCCGAAAGCTTTGAATTCCTAGGTCATTTCTGACAGTGATTATCTTTCTCTGGATTGTGTTTTCAGTCAGGCAAATATCTAGGAATAGCTTCATTTAACCTAGAGACATGTTTTTCCCCCCTCTGTGAGAAGACTCTTAGAATTGAGACCGTTAAATAGATGCAAATGTTGTGCTGTTTTTATTCCTTTATTCAAGCCCTGGGGCATGAAATTTGAGTTCTCTTACTCTGCTTTCAGCAGTGAAATTAGGGCCCTAGGAAAGTCTTTAAATGATGGTTAAAAAAAATAATAAACATTAACTTGAACCAGTGAGGGATCAGCCCCTCCTTTTACTATTAACCTTTGACTTGCATAAAAATTAGGATCTACATCTTACAGCCACTTTTCTGGGGGTCCTGGGCTCTTTCTAGAGAATAGGTTTGAAATGGTAAATAATTGCTTGGAACTTCTAAAAGGGAGACAAAGTTTTCAATCCACATGTCTCAACACTTGGTTTTTCCTAGTAATTTCCTAAAATCAAACTCATCACATATATATACCACACACCCAAGACAACATTCTGAAGTTCATAATATCCTTAAAAATGTCTTCCAATTTTTATTCCATACTCTCCTACTTTTCTTTCATATGGAGTAACAGTTCCATTGGGGTCAAAAGTTCTTCAAAACACACAGAGAATTCTTTCCCTTAGGGCAGGGAATCAAATACATTAAAAGCTTCTCCCTAACCTTTTCTTTACTAAATGAATTTATTTTTTAAATCTTAAAAAATTATAAATGATAGAATTTGTACTCAGACTTTTATGTGAACTAGGCGTCTCTCTCTTTTTCCAGCTGGGAAGGTAAACAGCAGTTCTAGTGTTTTGGAGGCAAATATTGTTCTGTCCTATTCTTGGTAACAAAATCTGCTCCCAGGCCTTCTCTATCCCTGTCTGATTATATCCTCGGGCTGTGGCAGGCAGCAAAGAAGGCTTTCAGAAAATCCAGGCCATGTTTTGCCTTCATTACAAATTCCAAATAGAACAAGTTTTTGCCTGGCTTAGGCTCTGCTTATGAAAGTTTCCCACAGCTCTCAAAAAAAAAAAAATATATATATATATATATATATATATACACAGAATAATAAATGGCTGGGCAGAGAAATAGCCAGCAATAGTAATTCCATCAAAGGTTTCTAGTCACATCATAAACCACAATTGTGGAGCCTAAGGAGCTTCTGTCACTAGGACCCAGAGATAAAATATTTTGCCTTTGGCCCCAGAGGTCAGGCACTGGGGCTGAAGCTTTGAGGTCCTTTCCTTTGTTCGCAGGCTGGCAGCAAGAAGGGCACTTGATCCCAGCCTAGGAAGAGAAAGAGCCCCTCTCTCCCCAGCCTGCGGCCCTGTTCCTCCCCCCGGGGACACACCGTGGGGCTCAGCAGGCATTGTGAAACCTTCTCACCCCAAGGGACAGCTATGAAGCTTCAAATGTTTTCAGGCATTTCCAGCATGAAAGCAAAAATTGATGAGTTTCAGTGGGATGAGCTCTGAGGCTGGAAGGAAAATACCCTCAGGCAGAGGGGACATGGAGAAGGAAACTTTTTATTGTCTTGCTGCAGATTTTTTCTTTCATTTTTCTCTTTCCTTTTGCTAGCCTCTTTATTAAGTCAAGATGTTATATGAATGCACCAGGCAAACTTCTTAAGGGAACTCAGAGCTTGCAGAAGCAACTCGAGTGTGTGCAGATTCTTGTCCCCTCCCTGTCTCCCCTTCCCTCATTCCAGGGACTCTCTGCTCTCAACCTCCCCCACCCCTGCAGGAATAGGGGGAACAATGCAGTGCTGACATGTCTTGCTCTATGAAAACCCCAGATAAGGACTCTACCAGCTTCCACAAGTACCCTTTGTTTCCCACATATTTGATAAAACATGTATGGAGTACTGAAAGTAGCTCAAACAATGAGAGATTTACATTAATCCCCCTGCCACACACACACACAGTGAACTACTCATATAATACTTCTACCTAAAAACGGTGTTAACATGTTCTTTTTAGTGGGTTCTGGCATTTGAATTCAGAGCTTGGGTGCTGTCACTGAGCTATTTTTTTCAAGGTTAGTATTGTACCATTTGAACCACAGGGCCACTTCTGGCTTTTCTGGTGGTTAATTGGAGATAAGAGTTTTACAAGAGGCTTCTTGTCAGGACTGGCTTCACACAGTAATCTTCAGATCTCAGCCTCCTGAGTAACTAGGACCACAGGCGCAAGCCACCAACACCCAACATATTGCCTTCTGATTTGCACCTTTAGGACAAGTTCTTTGTGCCACATAACTGCACACACACACAAAGAGAGGAGAAAGGAGGGGGAGGGAGAGGGGGAGGGGAATAGGGAGGAAAGGGGGGAGGAAGAAGAGGAGGAGAGGAGAGGAGAGGAGATTACAGTATATAGCCTAGAACCCAGGCTGGCTTAGAACTCACAAACCCACAATCCTGCTTCAACCTCCCAAGTGCTAGGATGACAAAATGCATCCCCCCCACACACTGTTCTCCCATTTTTAAAGACTCTTCTAACATAAGCAAATTTTATTGATGAGCTTTGAAGAGAGCCCCACAGTGTCTCTTAGATTCCACATTTAGTTAAAGGTTGTTGGGCTGGGGTGGCTCAGTGGTAGAATGCTAGCCTAGTATAAATGAGACCCTGAGTTTGGTCCTAAGCAGCCTGCAGATGCACATTCACACACACACACACACACACACACACACACACACAATATCACAGGCAAGCTTCTTCAGGGAACACCGCTCTATGTTTACAGAGAAGCAGATCATTTTTACAATTATAATATGTTATAACATATGTTATATATAGGTATAATATATACTTATATATTATAATATATACATATATGATATTATATATGATGTATTACATAGACTGTATTCACATATGATAATACATATTACATCATATACCATTTAACTAAAGTTTGAAACTCACCTAAGTATACACATATATATCAACATATTAAGTTTGTCTTTCAGATGGACTTCCCTAGGTAAACTACATTAATCAGAAATATTTGTTAGAGTATGTAAAAGCACATTAACTCCTTTTTGCTCTTTACATTCCATCAAGACAATTACATCTTAAATACAAAAATTAGTTTAGTAAATAGTTTAAGCCTGGGTTTCACTGGTGTTATAATATGATGAGAAAAATACATTTTTGGGAAACATCCCAAGTGCAGAGGGGCTTTGGCAGATAAATGTGCCCCGTGCCTGGGTCTCCATTGTGGCCATGGAGGAAAGCTAACTAGGAACAAGGTGGAAAGAAGTGCCTTGCCTGTCTCAGGAAATAAAGACCTCTGATTCTTAGATGAAAATATACCATTAGCATCAGATACTAATCACAAGGTAATTATTTCTGAAGGAATTCCTAGGTAAGGCACCCTTGACAACCTGGGGCTAATACACACACCTAGAGACTGATTGTGCCCTTGGTTCTGAGCCAGTTAGTTGTCCTTGAAGTGAATAAAAGCTTCTTTCCTTGTTATTCTACTCTTGTGTTAAAAGTAAAATAAAATAAAATGCCACATCAGAAGATACAGATAAAAATGCATCAGATTAAAAAAAAACACTCCTCAAGGGCAATTTGGATGAAAAGTTGATCTGGTTAACATCAAACCAGGTCCCTCCTGTAAAATACATCAAATTCATAGAAGCTTTTTTCCCCCTTTCTTCTTTTTAAGTTAGTCATCTTCCTAATGAATTTCGGACTCCATCAGCCACACTGCTTGTTTGATAAGAACAGTTTTTGCCTAGGTAAAAGATAGCAAGACTTTGTTTAACAGAAAGCACTCAAAATACTATTCACATAGTGAAAAACCTCTCTATGTTTTGTCCAGTGAAAACTTATTTGTTCAAGAAAGTTCCAGATCCTATAAGTGTCTACACCTGAGGGAATGAATATTCCTGTCAATCCGGGTCCTTTACTGTGGCGTGGCATAAGCTCTGAGAGCTACCCCCCTTCTCACACCCCAACCTCAGCTCACAGCACAGCCCCTATTTCCTTGCTGATAGGGACCACATCAAGTCACCTCTTCAAGACCCCTCCATTAATAAACCTCTGACAGCATAGGATATCAGATATTGAGTGCAATGTTTTTCAAGTGTAAAAATAATGGGCCAAAATAATTCCTGCCAGACATGATAGTTCACTCCCATACACCTAGCTACTAAGGAAGTAGAGATCCGAATAATTTCGAATCTGGGCCAGCCTGAGTAAAAGCTCTGTATGGTGACATGGGCCTGCCATCCCACTAAATAGGAGGACCACAGTGTGGGTCTGCCCAGGCATCCATGGGAGATCTTATTTGAAGTCTACTTTTTTTTTTTGCCAGTCCTGGGCCTTGGACTCAGGGCCTGAGCACTGTCCCTGGCTTCTTTTTGCTCAAGGCTAGCACTCTGCCACTTGAGGCATAGCGTCACTTCTGGCCGTTTTCTATGTATGTGGGACTTGGGAATTGAACCCAGGGCTTCATGTATACGAGGCAAGCACTCTTGCCACCAGGCCATATTCCCAGCTGGGAGATCTTATTTGAAAAATAACTAAAGCAGAAAAAGCTGCAGGAATAGTTCAAGTGGTAGAGTGCTTGTCTAGCAAGCTCAAGGCTTTGAGTTTCAACCCCAAAGGAAACAAAACAAACAAATAAAATATGTGTTCTTATCAGGCTACATTTTAGACCCAATATATGTCCATATCTTCTACCAGAGTCTATCAACAACATAGTGGCCTGCAAATCTCTTTGAAGCTATGTTGTACTTTTATTCATTCTACTATTTGGTGGTCAGAACTATAGTTTAACTCAGGATCTCATGTTTGCTAGGATTACTTACTTGGCTGACTACCAGTTGAACCATACCTCCAGCCTAGATTTTATGTACATTATTTTGGAGATGGATTATCACAGATTTTTCTACTCAGGCTGGCTTCAGACTGAGGTTCTTAAGATTTCTGTCTCCAGAGCAGCTAGAATTATAGGCATGAGCCACTAGTACTTGCCCACTAGTCCAATTTGTTCACTCATTAAGTGTGTTTATGAAAGAGATGTGCTATGCTGCTATTGCTTTTACCACTGAAGAAGACAGGTGATATCACACTCTCCAGAAGAAATCTTAAAGTCCTTGCATGGCTATCACAGGCATTAGTGCTCAGCTGAGGGCTCAATTACCAGAAGTCCTACAAATATCCAAGTCATATAGATAAAGCTATATATTTTACTGACCTTGAAGTGCCCATATTTCTACCTCTATCATAGAAATATCCTGAAAAGTTTACATCTTCCATGATTAGTGATTCGTTTTAACTTAACAATTCTTGTCTTCAATTCTTAGCAACTAACTAGGTTCTTGCTAAGTATGTTCTACTCATTTTATTATATAACTAGCTTAGTTGCTTCATGAGAAATCTTATGCATACAATAGTTCTACCAGCCTTTTCCCACATCAGCCTGTCTTAGAAAAGATTTAATTAGTTGGTCACTTACAAAAAATTAAAAAAAAAAACAACAAAGACTTCCTATTCCTCACTAATCTTTAAATTTTTTTCTTATGCCCCTTTTCACCTTTATGACAAACCCAGAGGCCAAGTTAAAACAAAATGAATGAATGGCTATAAGATGGTTACATTTAAATGTGTGAAAGTTTACCATTGCTTTTCCCTTGTTGTACCTGGATTCTTGCATTATGGCTACTTAGGTATCTGATGGTTTGTCAGAAAACTAACCATAACTTAGGCAGAAAACTGGACTCCATTAAAAAAAAAAAAAAACATTAAAATCTGGGAGGGAGGCAAGTTGATGTGGCATGGCTCCCAGCAATAAGAAAGCAAGAGTGCATGCTGAAGCTTAGAAATAGAAAGTGATGTCCTCATAAAAACATGGCTCCAGGCGGGTGTGCCACTAGAAATTCTTCTGTCAGTTTAGAATATTTTGCTCTTAGGGATTGTGACTTTCAAATGTATCTTTGGATGCAAAATAGGCTGCACAGGCGAAGATAGCACTGAGGACAGGAAAGAAGCATTTTTCTCTCAATTAGGATTGGTTTGTGCTAAAAGGAAACTTTGTTTTTTCCAGGTAGGGTATTTGATCAGGAAGCATGGGAGTAAGTTAGGGGTGCAGCCTGGCTGACACTAAGCGATCCACTGGTTTTCATAACTAGAAAACACGGCTAGATAACAGGTAGAGCTAAACAATATTAAAAGCTCCCGGACTACTGGTTATCAGGGGAACCTTTCCGCCTAATTGGAAAGCTTGAAGCTTCAGGCAGTTGAAAGTTTTGCTTTGGGGCTCTTCTGCAGCATTCCAATGCAGTATCTCCAATCGATAATGTGATGCTCTGCATCATGAGCCTGCTGAACTCCCCTGAGTTTTGTATTTGACTTGTTAAGTTGTAAAAAGAGTTAGGGAAACAAACAGAAGAGAACTATCATGGTCCCTAGCTGCCAAAATATAAAGCAAAGAAACAAAATCCAGTGCTCAAAGAAGATTGAAAAGAGGGAAATGGAACATAGATAGATGCATTTTAATGCACAAAAGGTGAGTGCGCGTGGTAAAATACCATAGTGTGACATATGCTGCGTTACACAAACAGAGCCTCCATGAAGGATGGTGGAAATACGTGTCAAGAATGAGATAAGATGATGGAGATCACGCTCTAGGGTCTGTAGACCTGAGGCTTTTTTTTTCATAACAGATTGTTGGTGATTTTCCTCTCAAGCTACATTGTGTATCAATGCAATCAGATACCCTGCAATCAGAGATCTGACTTGCAAGAATGGTAAGCACAGTTGATTGCAGAGTGGAGTCTGCTTCTAGGAAATTTGGAAGTGTGTGTGTGTGTGTGTGTGTGTGTGTGTGTGTGTGTGTTACTGAGGCTTGAACTCCTGCCTTGAGTTCTGTCACTTAACTTTTTTTCTCTCACGGTTGCCCTTTCTATAACCTAAGCCACAGCTCCACTTGCAGCTTTTCGATGACTTGGAGATATGGACTTTTCCTACTCTGGCTGGCTTCAAACAGCACTCCTCAGATCTCGGACTCCTGAAAAGCTAGGATTACAGGCATGAGCCTGGCTTTTTTGGCCATTTCTTAATCGATCTTCTGCACAAAATGAAATGGGAGAAACTTCACACTCTCAAGATTCTGACAACACACTTGATTCAGGTGTTTGTGGATATTAAGTACCACATCAGAGAAGTCCCCATGGCAATAACTGGAACAAATGTTTTATTTTTGTTGTTGTTTGTTTGTTTGCTTTTCTTCTTTTGTGGCAATAAGTACTAGGACTGAATTCAGGCCCTTACCCTCTTGAGGCAAATGCTCTACCACTTGAGCCACACCTTCAGCTCTTTTGCTTTAAATTTGTTTTTTAGATAGGGTCTCCCTAACTTTGCCCAGGCCAGCCTCAAGCTGTGATCCTTCTTATCCAGGCCTCCCAAGTACCAAGAATTACAGATGTGAATGACCACACCCTGTTTGTTTTCACTTAGTGTTGAATTCTCCTCTCCAGGATAAGGCTCATCAAGCTGCTTCTGTAGCAGAGGCTTGGAAGGGAACACAGGAATGTTGGCAGCTAAGTGACAAGGAGGCACTAATGAAGTTAGATCAAACCCAGCATCTGTGATAAACTACTGCCTCTAGAAGCAAGTGACAGAAAAATGCCTCCCGTTTGCATCCAGAATACAGCCTAGATCTCAACACTGAATTTGGAGATATAGAGTTACTAATATTTAGTATTTTGGAATAAGAACGTATCTTAGAGTCACTGCCAGCACAAATTGGCTGGCATGGTCATTGCCTGTATGAAGCCTTGGAAAGGTGGAGTCAATGAGAAGACAGTCCCAGGAAGGGCCATGTACCAAACACTCATGACAAACATGCTGGAAAATAATTGCTAAGAGTCAGGCTCAGAATGTGAAACTTTATTAACACCCTAACTTGTTTGTTACTTATATATTTCCTTGTTTGCATGCATAAGAGACATGTGAAATAAACCAACACCCAAATAAGCTCAAGATTTTTTTTTCAGTGCAGTTTAGAATAACAATGCTAAAAGATGGCTGAAGATTCTGTCTCACAGGTAGAGAACTAACATGAGTGAGGCCCCAGGTTCCATCCTTAGAGTGACAAAAAGATAAAAATAAAAAATAAACTTAGAAAGCTGAAGGATGAAGAAAAAAAATCACTATAATTGTGAGAATATGCCTTTCCTAGTGTTGGTTCTTGTAGCCAATAATATCTAAAATTCTAAACCCGAGTAACCTGGGAGAAAAATGACAGTACTTCCACATAAGAGGGAGATCCCTAAATGCTGTGTCCAGCTCTGTATGTTCCTGTGTGTGTTCCAACAGCTGTAGTGGGACTTCTTTCAGTGTGTATCCACTGCAACCTGGCTCTCGCACACATGCCACAAACACTCTCCTCGTGTAACTTCTTAGCCTGTGTGCTTTCCTTTGTTGCTTAAACTTGCTGACTATGCATGAGGTAGACAAAACAAAATCAAACACTAAGAAGGCCTTGACGGGTGCTGTGGCAGTTGACCTTTACAAAACAGATGAAATAAAATTGGGGTCCAGTGTCCCCAGGATGGAATGAATATTACCTTTCATTTTTCACAGTGCTGAGGATGGAACATGGGGCCTTGGCTTTGTGAGGTGAGCGCTTAGTCCCTGATCTCCACTCCCAACCCAGACGGGCATATTATTTAAATGCTACTTGAGGAGAATAGTAAAGAATACATCAGTCTCAAAATGGGTAAAAGGAATTATTTCTTAATTAAGCAAAAAACCAAATCATTGACAAGCAGAGAACAAGCCAACTAAAATACCAAATGTTTTTTTTGTGTGTGGTTGGTTGATATTTTTGTTTTGTTTTGCTTTGTTTTCAGCCAGTCCTGGGGCTTGGCCTCAGGGCCTGTACACTGTCAGTGAGCTTTTTTGCTCACACCTAGCACTCTCCCATGAGCCATGAGCCACATTTCTACTTGCAGCCTAGGCTGGCTTCAAACCACAATCCTCAGATCTCAGCCTTCTGAGTAACTAGGATTGTAGGCATGAGCCACCAGTGTCCAGCCCAAAATATTTTAAAGTTGAAAAAAAGAAAGAAAAACCTAAAAGTTAAACAGTGTTTCTCTTTGGATTCCTTTTTTAAAGTTCTAAACAGAATGCATGAATGAGCACATTGCATTTAAATAAAAATATCTAAAATGAATGTTTATTTTGAATTGGTTTTTAGTTTGTGATAAGTCCATTTTTAAATGGTAGTTTCCAATGTTGTTTTCTTTCTTTCTTAATATTTTTTTTACACTCATCCTTAGCATGACCATCTCTTCATACTAAGTCATGTTGGCCAGTGTGGGCTTTAATGCATGTTCAAGGCTGCTGTTGTAAGAAACGAGAGAAAAAGGGGATACCAGGAGCTGGGAATATGGCCTAGTGGCAAGAGTGCTCATCTTGTATACATGAAGCCCTGAGTTCAGTTCCTCTGCACCACATATATAAAAAAGGCCAGAAGTGGTGCTGTGGCTCAAGTGGCAGAGTCCTAGCCTTGAGCAAAAAGAAGCCAGGGACAGTGCTCAGGCTCTGAGTCCAAGGACCATGACTGGCAAAAAAAAAACCAAAACAAAACAAGAGGGACACCACAGTAGAGACAGAGAGAAAAAATGAACCTTAGATCTACTGAATTTACTACCAAAGTATAATTCCATAAATTTAGGCCAACATATATCTCAAACAAAGAAAGCAATCTGTTTTTAACACTTGGGTAAAAATAATAGAAACTACAAATGCATGAGGGAGCAGTGACATTATGGTTGTCATCATGGAGAAGGCCATCATGGATGAACTGAGGTCACCTTGGATGTAGGTTGTGACCCAGACCATCTTCTTTTACACAGCTCACTAGGGCCTCTTGGAACTGTTATTTCAAGCAATAGAATTTTTACGAGACTTGCTATATCAGGCTCTGTGCTGTTGTGTATCTTGACAAATAAATATTCTGCATGTCCCCAAAATAAACTCAAACAATAGAGATGGCAGCACACCCAGAGCCAGGAACAAGACCATAAACTGCAAGCACATGGCTCTGGGCACCCATTACACATCTCAGCTGCTGCCAGAGTCAGGAGGGAACATCCTCACACCTCTGCCCATCTCTGCTAACCTGGTCCTACATTTCTAGGGAAATCTGGCTTCCCAGAGTTTATTCAGAGGAGCCTGAGAAAGGTGGCACAGACAACCCTCCCTAAAATGCTTCATTGAGGAAACAAATCTTCCGGCATCCTTCAAGCCCTCTCCTCTTCTGGAGGCCTCAGGGTGCCCTTCTCTCTTGGTACGATGCTCATCTCTAAGAATGCATGGACTCTGTCTCTTGGGTTCCTTCTTAGGTCCCCCTTACAGGTTGGTATCCCCAAAGCCTGCTGACTCCATGAGCTGTTGTGGAGCTAGGATGTGGGGGCTGACCTACTTGTTAGATATGTGAATACTCAGAACAAGGCCTTAAGGATGACTCTGCCTTCCAACCTCTCCAGCCTGAGGCCACATCTGCCTTGTCAGTCATCTGAGTAATGTGCACCTAGAACATTCCTCAGTCTCTCATAGCTCACCTCCTCTTATTCCAATCTCTCTACTCTTTTATCATTTGTAAGGCAAACATTTGTCATGTCTATGTTAGGCAGAATAACATCTCTAAAAGATGGTACATATGGAGAAACAGTGGAACCTAGAACCTGTCAATCTGTGTTATGTTCCTACAGAAAGGGACTTTACAGACATGGTTGAAAGTCTCCAGATGGGGGGAGTATTCTGGACTATCCAGCTATGCTCGATGGAATCAGAAGGAGCTTTAGGAAAGGGAGGCAAGAGAAGTGGACGGACTTAAAAGATGGGACTATAAAAACAAGAAGCTAGAATGATTGGATGAAGGGGCCTGATTTACTCCATTTTCAGTTGCTATAACAGAATAGCCAACAGGAGATGGTTGATCAAGAACAAGAGGTTGATCTGCCTTGGCTGCAAGTTCATTTCATGAGGGAAGGCCCCATTTTGGGTCATAACATAGCAAATAAGTACAAACGAAAGGGACAAGGGACATTTTCACATTACAGCAATGCATTCTCAAGGTGGATAATCCAGTCTCATGAGAGTAAGACCTCCATCACCCTATGAGAGTTAACCCAGCTCCTCAAGAACAGCATTAACTCCTTCACAAGGACAGAGTCAACTCCCTACCCTACCCAGATCCAAACCCTTCCTGAAGGTCCCTACCACCGCTCAACACTGCTACACTAGGGACCAAATTCCAACATGAATTTTAGAGGGTGATAAACTACCAAACCATAGAACCCCCAGAAGAAGCACAGCCCATCCTGCTAGTTGATTTCAGATTATCTGATATATTGAGCACAACTGAAGCCACTATGTTTGTGCTGACTTGTTAGGTCAGCTCTGGGAAACTAATACATCGTCAGCCCTTTATTCAAGTCTCTCAACCTTTTTGTCTGCACTCTATGTCCAGTGGTACCTCATTGCTCTCTGATCTGTTCCTTGTGGCCCTTCTCTCTACCCCTACGGACCCTGACATGCCATTCCCTCGCCCTGTGTTCCCATCCTCTCCATTCTGCCACCTCTGGCTCTCCCCAAGCCCATCTCAAATAGGATTTCTGGAGGCAATGCCAAAGCCCCTTCTCCTCCCTCCCACTCCATGAAATCACTGCTGTGGCTCCTGGGACTTGAGAAGAAGCCAGTGAAGAGGGGTGGGGCTGGGGAACTAAGTTTCATTAGCCTCCTGTTAAATCTTTATCTGATTAAGAGCAAAGGGGAAACACTTAGGTTAAAAGTAAACTGTTCTGCAAAAAAAAATTAATAATAATAAGGAGAGATGGTGGTAATCTGTAATGTTTATTAAGATGTGTTCTCTCTAACCTCCACAGTTTACATGAAGTTGTTTTTTTTTAGACCCAACATCTTCTTGCCTGGGATGCTGTCCTTGATCACCTTCTTTCTTCTTGGATTACCTGGTTATAGGTGAAGAGAATCCACATCGAATACTTGGCCCCATACTGGTAGTATAATATTTGCTGTTACTTTACTACTGTTCTTTTCTTATGGTCTGAGAACAGGACTCCAACTCGATATCTGATGCTTTTGTTCATTGGCTAGTGGTCTACTGACTAAGCCATGTCTCCAACTCCAAGGGTTGGTTCTTTTTTTTTTTTTTTTTGGCCAGTCCTGGGCCTTGGACTCAGGGCCTGAGCACCATCCTTGGCCTCTTCCCACTCAAGGCTAGCACTCTGCCACCTGAGCCACAGCGCCCCTTCTGGCCGTTTTCCATATATGTGGTGCTGGGGAATCAAACCCAGGGCCTAATGTATATGAGGCAGGCACTCTTGCCACTAGGCCATATTCCCAGCCCGGTTCTTTCTTTCTTTGATTCTTTTCTTTTCTTTTCTTTTCTTTTTTTTCTTTTGGCCAGTCCTGAGGCTTGGACTCTGGCCCTGGCTTCTTTTTGCTCAAGGCTAGCACTCTGCCACTTGAGCCACAGCGCCACTTCTGGCCATTTTCTGTATATGTGGTGCTGGGGAATCAAACCCAGGGCCTCATGTATATGAGGCAGGCACTCTTGCCACTAGGCCATATCCCCAGCCCCGGTTCTTTCTTTTTTTAAGCTACTAATAATTGTTGGCATTTCTTGACCCTTTACAGGTACTGGATTGTTTCACATGTAATCACTTATAATACTCATAACTACCTCTCAAGCAGATGCTATTATTTTTGCTATCTAAATAAATAAGTGTATTGAGGCATAATAGGGTTATTGTGGGCTTAGTGTGGCAGTAATCCACATCTAGAATTTTAGGTCTGCTTAGACTACAAAAAGAAGATCAAGATCATCCTGGGCTTCTCACTGGCTTTTCCTCACAGACTTGATTGTTTCTCGGTAGTTCTCTCTACTAATGAACTAGGTCTTTTTTTCGGTGGGAAAATGTTTCCAGTGCTCTTTTATACTTTTGAGTAGGCCACACATTTCCTCTGCTTTCCAAAATCTAGAGTTTAGTTAAGAAATTATTTTAGCCAATAGCAAATGCTTGAAGAATAAATGATTCCTTACCCAGCTTTGTAGCTCACAATGAAACTTCAGTTTCTGGGCTTTATTAAAATGATGTTTTGCTTTAAAATAAAAAAAAAAGATCGTCCTGGGTTAAAAGGTAAGTAAACAAAACCAAGAAAATAATACTAACAAAAGGAGAAAATAAAAGAACTTACATGGTTTACCAAGTCAAATACTACACAGAAGTAGCTGAGATTTAAATAAAGGCAGCCTGACTTTAGTATTATACATTAAACCATTGTACCACAAATTTCCTTGATTCTAAGATGCAAGTTTTGCTGAGCATGGTGACATATGTCTATAATCCATGCTACTTGGGAGGCCCTCCCAAGTGGAAATATGAGGCTTTGAACTCAAGATCTCACACTTGCTAAGCAGTCACTCTACTGCTGAGCCACCCCCCTAGCCCATTATCGTGTTACTTATTTTTGAAATAGGGCCTCGCTTCCTGCTTGGACCTCAAACCATCTATGTTTGCTTCCTACTGTAGTTGAGATGATCGGTATGCACCAGCATACCCACCCTCAAGCTATTGCTTGAGGAAAGGTTTCCTCAACATTTATAACCAGTCTGGTCTTGAACCTTGATCTTCCCAATATCAGCCTCTCAAGTACCTATACAACATCTCTGATTTCTAATATCTTGCTTTATGAGAGTGGATATGAGGCACCTCTGGTTCCTATGAACATTCCCAAGCATTCTTCCCTTCAGAATCTCACAGTCCCTGGAGAGCAAAGTCAGAAACTTTGCAAAGCCTGAAACTTTTGTGAGGAGAAGGCCAGGGACAAGAGTCTTACACTACTACATACGCAAGAGCTAGGGCATGCACCTTGAGACACAAGACTAGATCACATGAAGGAGAAAAGCTTCCCTCCCACCTCCAATTCTCTAAGCTTCCATGGCAGTTTCTCAGTCTCTCTCTCTCTCTCTCTCTCTCTCTCTCTCTCTCTCTCTCTCTCTCTCTCTCTCTCTCTCTCTCTCCACAAAGATAGAAAGAGAAGTGAGGATTCCTGGAGTGTGTTCACACAGATGAGGCCCAAAGGCTGTTTAAAGTTCACAACAACAAAGACCCAGGAGCAAATTGACAGAGAACATTTCCATGTGTATTCTTTAAGGGAGAGCTCTTTCTTTCCTAGAGACTGTTCTACACAAAAGGACCAACACTTAGGGAAGTTTCCTTATACAACTATCTCTGGTAAGGCTTGTCCATAAGCCAATAAAGGATTAAGCCTAAAAACAGATATAAAAACAGCACCACTGTTATTTTATGATAGGGAAATTATCGTCAACCTAAATCTGTGGCTTTCCTTTCCCAGGGGTCCTGAGGCTCCGGTGCTAACAGTAAGACTTGAAACAGGTTGAGCCTTATGTTTTACACCCCCCAGCCCTTATTCAATTTTTATACCTATGCAACTCACAATTTCTCATGAGTCTTTCTGCAGTATTTGTGAGTGACTCAATGAATGAATGAGATGAACAGCAGTAGTCTTCAGGCCCCAGGAGTCTGGATGGGAGCCAGCTTAGAGAAGGGGCCTGTTCAGGGTTAGGTATTCTGGGAATACGAGCAGGAGCATCTGACTGACTAGGGTGTAGAAGCTAGGTCAACTTCTTTAGCTCCTACACCCAAATGGTAAGTTCAAAATCTCCACCAAGTTCTCAGGCCCTGAAAAATCCTGAATATTTTATATGTATTTCTGAATAGACAGAAAGCTGGAAAGAACCTCAGGCTGCGCTGGGGCTGAGGAGCATTCCCGGGAAGAAGAATGGCTTTGGAATTAGACTTTGAATGAAAAGCAGAGTGTGGTTTCTAAGCTGGCCTTGACAATATAACTCGTGAGCTGCTCAGTCTGGAGGCAGGCAGTGTGAGGAGGGAAAAGGAAAGAAAGCAGGAGTGCTAATGACAAGACACTGTCCCTTGCAGAAATAAAGATGATTGGAACAACTCTTCAGATTCCAAGGAGAGGTCTAGAAGGAGGAAGAGAAGCAAGGGCAGGAGGGGAGGAAGGAGGGTCCCCACAGAATAAGACCCTGCCTTAAGCCCAAGGTAGCAATCTGTGGTGACATTTGCTACCCAAGAACAACACCCTGAAGACACTTTGCCTTTCCCCAAACCTTCACTCTCCTAACTCTGAGTGCCTCCAAGGGGAAAATAACTAGCAAATGTGGGGGAAATCACCAAGTTTCAAGTCTCAACCACCCAAAGAACATGATTTAAAACCTTCAAAAATGTGTATATATAGTCAGTGAGCAATAACGGGAATTGTTAAGAACAATAATAGAATTAGAAGCACAAAGATTCTCTGGGGCTTTATGGTAAAGCATTCTCTAAGATCAAGGAAATGCTCGATTGATGTCTTAAAAAGAGCTCTTCTCAGCTGGCTGCCAGAGGCTCACAACTGTAATCCTAGTAGGAAGCTGAGATATGAGGATTGTGGTTCAAAGCCAGCCTGGACAGGAATGCCTGTAAGACTCTTATCTACACTAATGCCAGAGTAGAGATGAGGCTCAAGTGGCAGAGCATCAGCCTGAGGCAAAAAAGCTAAGGGACAACACCTACACCGAGTTCAAGCCCCAATTCTGGCACCCAACAACAAAATAAAACAAAACCTTACTAGTGTCTATCAGTTGAGAGGAGAGAGCCCTGTGGGTCAGGTCAGATGGAAGTGGAAATGAGAGTCCCCAACAGAGCTGTGCTTGGTATTATCCTACAGGATGAATACCAAGAAAAAGTGAAATGGTGAATCCAAGGGAAAGACTCACATGCCAAGAAAATGGTCATTAACAAGCTGAGGGCAAGGAAAAGTGAACCTCAAGAACGAACTGCAGGCTAGGTTAGATGCTATGTAGAGGGACACACAGTCTCTGTGCCTTTGAGCACCAAGCCCAAAGTGAAATGAAGGTGGGAAATTGGGGATTGTTGGACAGAAACTACTTTCTTCATCAGAAACAAATGAAACAGAATTATCTCCCCCCTCCCCACCCCACTCCCATCGCCATCCCTAATCAGAAGAACTGGAAAAAAATCAAATAAAATAAAGGATCCAGAGAATTTGAAGGAGGAAAAAAAAAAAAGAAGAAACAAACAAACCTCAGACAGACAGGAATTGATGAAGAGAAGCAAATTCTGCATTTGAAGACAGAATCCTACAGGTGAGACTGGGGGCAAGAGTTTCCAATTACAGGGCAGGGCGAGAATGGCAGGGAAGATATGAAATATCGTATTTGTGTTTGTTCTGTACAGAAAATGAGGATCTTCCTACCCCTAGGACAGCTTTCACAGAAAGCAAAATGCACCACCGCATTTTGTGGTCTCTCCACAGGTACAGGGAGAAGCTGGAATGGGGCTGCACCATCACCCACTGCCCTAATCAGCTGCAGCGACTCACCCTGAGGTGCCACGGAGGCCAGGGAGGACCCTAGTGATTCTTCCCTCCATAGTGTGCCAGTCTTCACAGAACCCAACCAAAGCAGAAGCACAGGCACACAGAGGAAGCTCTTGCTGAGAGAGTCTGAGAGGGGGCAAACCTGCTAGGCAGGCCCTTTATCATTGAGTCTATACTCCCAGCTGCATCTTCTCCACTTCTAAATCAGAAGCTCCAGGTATCCTACCCACTCACCCCAGTCTTTGCTGCATCTGTTAAACATGGCCATCTCCATCCTTCCTGAAGGCTGTAGGATGACTTTAAGGATGTTTTCAACAGCCAGTTGCTCACTGTTGAGCAACCCACCTCATCAGTACACCCACCTGTGGTTCCCATTTCCTGAAGTTTGGTGTACATCATGTCTTCCATGGCTCAGCCCTGTAGCACACACTTGGATTTCATGGTCTCCATTTTCTTGACTCTGCCCTCCAGCTCCATCCTGCCAATCTAAACACTGCAGCTTTTCAGATTCACTGCTCCTCTTTGCACAGCTTTATTGAACTGTGCTTTCTCTCTCTTGTTGGAGAAAGGAAAACAATAGTGTAAGGGAGGAAGGATTTATTTTGCTGCTGGTTTTCAAGGTTTCAATTCCTGGTGGCAGGAAGGGTGTGCTCAAGGCAGTGCATAGCATGGAGGCCAGGAAGCAGAGAGCGCAGCTGCCTGTGCTCTGCTCTGGGCTTTCTCTTTTTGCTCCTTTCTTTCATCTGGGTCCCACACTCTCTACCCAGTCAAGTTCACAACCAAGGTTATCCATTATACACCATATCACCCATCATGAGGTACACCGGGAGTGTACAGTGCAGTTAGTACATTCATGATATCGCATACCTCATTGCTACTAATCTCAGAACACGTTCATCAACCAAAAAGATCTAATATCAATCACTCCATTTTTCCTCCCTCACCCCTACTCTTCCTTACTCACCCAGTAATATACATATCTTTTTGTCTGTTGTGGGGTTTGAATTCAGGGCCTGGGAGTTGTCGCTGAGCCTCTTTGTGCTCAAGGCAAGTGCTCTACCACCTGAGCCACAGAGCCACTTCTTGTTTTTTAGTGGTTAATCAGAGATAAGAGTCTCACAGAGAATTTTCTGTCCAGGCTAGTTTTGAACTGTGATCCTCAGATCTCAACCTTCTGAGGAGCTAGGATTACAGGCATGAGCCACTGGGGCCTGGATCCTAATATGCTTTTGATCAATATGGATAATCCGCCTACCCGGGACCTTTCAATAAATGGAACATGTGATCTTTTGTGATGGCTTCTTTCTTTCACTTTGTTTCATGTCTCAGTGCTCAGTTCTTTTCTATCTCTAAATAATATTCCACTATATGAAAAGTAGAATTTTGTTTATCCATTCATCAGTTGGTGGCCATTTGGATTGTTTCCATTTTCTGGCTATTATGAATAATGCTGCTGTAATAGTCATGTTTTATAGATATACATGTTTTCATTTATCTTGAAGTTCAATTGTTGGGTAATATTGTAGTTCTATATTAAATATTTTGCAGACTGCCTATTTTTTGTTTCCTTTCAAAGTAACTAAATCATTTTATATTCCCACAAGCAGTACGAGGATTCCAGTTTTTCCACATCTTCGCCAATACTTGTTATTGACTAAGATCCATCTTTAGCAAGAGAACCTTACATCCATCCAATCGGTTAATCCCTTTAGTCTGGGCCAACTACACAGTCTTGTTTTTCTCCTTCTATATATGTTACATTGTCTGATCTAGCCACCTCTCTTTGGAACTCATTTCATCTTGCTCATTTCCAAGATGAGGTAGCCAAGGATTATAATTTAGGGACTATGCCAAAACACCAGTACTAGGTCAGAGACTCACCCTATTACCTGCCTCCAAAGCTCAGTTTCAAATCCTATCCTCATTATGTCCTTGTAAGCTAACCTTTAACCCCAACCATGGTATCTTTTTCAAAAAGATGAGCTGCTTGGGGCTGGGAATGTGGCTTAGTGGTAGAGTGCTTGCCTAGCATGCATGAAGCCCTGGATTCAATACCTCAGCACCACATAAACAGAAAAAAAATTATGAGCTGCTTATGGTTTGTACACCACCTTGGGTTGCTCTCTGGTTGCTTCCTGGGTAAAACATTATTTTCCTTGGGTTTCTCTTAAGACTGTCCTCTTATCTTCAATCAAGGTCTCCCAGTGGGCATGAACTATGTGCTTCAGATTTCCTTCCATTCTCAATAGAGTCAGTAACCCCAAATCTAACAAGTACCTCTAGATTAGAAACAAGAAGTGGTTGTGAAGAATTGTTTCCCGCAAAAGACTAAATTCACCTTTAATCTCAAGGTCCTCTCCTTTCCTCTTACAAATAGTACAAGACTAGTCTTTTAGATGAAGCATGCAAGTATAACTGTGCTCCCTAAAGGCCCAGCCTCTAAGGTAACCAGCGATATAAACCAGATGTAAACCAGTATTCCTGGTGGGACAAGGATCCGTAGACTGGGCTGCCCTCAGGGGATGGTTTTGGATGCAGAATTTCACCATTGCATGCCTAACTTGCTAAGTGAGCCTGTGTAGGGCTTTTAATGTGCATTTTAGGCAATCATTCTTTATTTGAGAACCCGTGAGATTCACAAAACCAGACATACCCCTTTGTGCATAATTCTAAGGCAGTTCTACATTTGGCATTAAGTACTGCAATTGTCTCTCAGATTTCAGCCTCTCTCCATAGTTAATTGAGAAATTGGACCTGAAACCTAGTTAAACAGATAAATTCAGAAGAAGTAAAAAAATAAGATCTATATTAGTCAGGTTGGGCAGGGGGGTGCTCAAGATTGTAATCCTCATGAATTTTAGAATTCTAGGTTCCTTGTGGAAACCAAATTACATAATTATCCCTTTCTGTCGGACTTGTGTCATTTAGCGTAATGTCCTCAAGGCTTATGTATGTTATAATATGGACCCATGTTTTAATTTCCTTCCTTTTCATGGTTGACTAATATTCCACTGAATGCACACAGCACAAACACACACAAATCTTACGTATCCGTTCTCCTATAATGCTTGAGTTGTTCCATCTTTTAGCTATTGTGAATAGGGGTGCTATGAAGATGAGGATACAAATACTGGATAGAGTCTCTGCTCAACAGTTTGGAGGAGGGATCTCAGATCTTAAGATGAAGTTGACAGAGTCTTAGGAACCTGTAGCAAAAAATATTAATGCAAAGCACATAAAATCATCAAGCACTAATAGCATGTATTCATTCCTTCACATGTAAGCAAATTTGGTCTTTTCCTCTTCTTTCATCTGTTTTTCTAATGTGTCCTTTCCTTTACGTTTATTCATTTATTCATCCACTCATCCATCCATTCATTCATTTAACAAGAAAATTCATTCATTCATAGGATTTATTGGGCACAGATCATGGGCCAAACGTTGTGATGCCCTGGAGACAATGGTAATAAAAGGCAGATATAGTTTCTATGTTACGGAAGCAGATGGTATGCAAATCCCACAAATACGTAACTGTAAACTGATTAGTAACTCTAAGGAAAAGTCCGGCTCACACAGTGCTAGGAAGAGAGAGCTTTGCTCTAATCTCCAGGGAAGGGAAGTGATATGTGAGCTGAAAGATGAGTAGGCATTCTGAGGTAAGCGAGAAGAAAGAGCATTTTATACACAGGCAATGCCTCCTGTGCAAAGGCCCTGGGGGAATAAGCTTACTTGGAACAACTAAAGTGGTTAAAAGAAGCAGATGTAACCCACAGTGGGAAGAGATGCCTCTTGAAGATGTCAGGCCAAGCAGGCTTGAGAGCTTGGGGACTTGGCTCCAAGAACAGGGAGAAACCACTGAAATGACTGTTATTTACTGAGAGACTACTGTGCACCAGGTCTCCTATCAACAACAGGAAGTGTTAGAAGGGATGGGCTCTGTCTCCCTGTGCCGTGGTAGCATCTTTTCTGAGTGTGCAGAGCAGAAGTGGCCAGCTGCACAACACTGAGGTCGCAAGCCTCGTGTTTGGCTGGCTGTCAACACCACAGGCTGAGGGCTTGGATTTATTTTGCTCAAACTTCCTTCACCATCCAGACAATGACTCCTAGAGCTCTTAACTGTGGATGCACAGTTCAGAATTCCACATCACTCTGGTCCTTTGTTGACGATCAAGGACATTAGGAATTAAGCAAGCCACGGGTAATCAATTCTGAGGCTTTAGGCAATCAGACCACCCGTGGGCTTGGAAGAGATATTTCCTGTCGTATATGAAATGGTACAATCAGTTTTGTGTGCTCCTGGGACAACTTCTCCCTCTGCCTGGACTTATCTTGATGTCCGAGGCTGGAGGCAAGATACCTGACTACCCAGAGCAAAGTCCAACTCCGTTTGGAAAATTCGTTAAGAAGTGGCAGTTTTTGTTTTTATTTGCCTGAACCATTTCCTTTGTTCTTCTACAGAAAGAATAGGGTCTGCATCCTTGTGAGTAACTCATATGAAATATAGATACACACAGAGAATCGGCAAAGAAACTGGTTCATTTTACCACTTCCAAAGTGTGGCACCCATCAGCGTGACTTTTCTGCAATTGGACAGATGGATGGATGGCTATGGAGGGAGTGCAAAGCCTGATCATGCAGAAGGTTCGAGGTAACCAAAGCTGAAATTGGGGAGCAGAATCACAGAGTGCAGCAGTTTCCTTAGGCCAGGAGCTGTTTCATGTACACAGCTTGCCTGGGGGAGGCAGTGCTAGGCTCCCATTAGGTTTTCCTAGTCTAATTAGGAAAACATACAGCTGAGAATCTCCCAAATGAAGAGCCGGCTAATTAGGTTGTGAAGAGCTTCCTCTCAAACTCGATTTGGTTGGGAAATAGCTTTCCTTCATTTGTCAATAGAGGATGAGGAGGGTTGTCAAAGAGAAGGTGTTAAGAAAGCTAACAAAGAAGTAAGAAAGGCAAGGAGGAACGGGAGAAAACATGAGAAAAGGAAGGGAAGAAGAAAGGAAGGAGGGAGGGAGGGAGAGAAGAAGGATGGAAGGAAGGAAGGAAGGAAGGAAGGAAGGAAGGAAGGAAGGAAGGAAGGAAAGAAGGAAGGAAGGAAGGAAGGAAGGAAGGTAGAAAGGAAAGATTATGGGTTATCCAGTGGATGGGACCTGGTTTTCTGCCCATTCCTGTCCTACTCGGCCTATTTGGCTTCCAGACATCCTGCTTTGGACCCTATGAACTACTCTAAGGACAATAGTACAGGTAAGTGAAGTGTTTCAGAAGTACTTCTCAGTATAGAACTCTGGATAATGCATTTCTAGCTAGTTTTCCACCTGCTTACCTACCTGCTTCCCTTCGTTCATGCAGCAAACAATAAATGTGGGTGGGCAGCAGAAGTTGTTAGAGAGCAACAACTGTGGTCCACTTTATAGTGCATAGTTCCTTACTCTTTTTTAGGCAAACTCACTCCTGTTCTGTTCATTCACAGGACACATGTCTCATGGAGGTTTCCAGAAATACCTATTCTGTGTTGGATACATCTTTCTCCTGGGTTTGACTAACTCACCAAAGAAGGAGCATGTTTACTCCTCCCAGGAGACAGGCTTGATGTGTACAGAGATCTTCATACACTTTCAGGAGATCTTAGAGGGGCGTTATGTGAGAGCAACTCCAAGAATCAAAGTCTTGGTGGGCGCTGGTGGTTCATGCCTTTAATCCTAGCTACTCAGGAGGCTGAGATCTAAGGATAGTTACTCAAAGCCAACTTGGGCAAGAAAGCCTTTGAGACTCTTGTTTCCAATTACCAACTACAAAAGCTGCAAGTGGAGCTATAGCTCCAGTTGTAGAGTGCTAGCCTTTATCAAAAACAAAGCCCAGAGACAGCATCTAGGCCCTGAGTTCAAACCCCAAGAACAGAGCACGCACATGCACGCATGCGCGCACACACACACACACACACACACACACACACACACAAAACAGTCTTCTTAGAAAACAGAGAGAAGAAAAAGGATATCTTAGTTTCATTATTCAAGTGAGAAATGATATCTCATGCACAAAGAAATCAATTGCTTTGATTTTTTTCTGTTTTACTTGTTGAATATTCTAACATAGAAACAAAAGTCATTCACTGGTTCAGTTTAGCTAAGCCTCCTGGGAGAGGCTTATCTTTGCTTTTGTGAGAAACAAATGGTAAGTCATCCCTTTGAACAAAGTAACAGGATATTTAACAAAATGAATACCAGGAAGCAAACATGTCTTGAATTGAGGAGGGAGAGGGTCTAAAATGAGGGGGTCAGAAAAATGAAAAAAGGAATGCTGGGTCAATATGGTCATAATACTCAATGCTCATGTGTGAAAACAGAACCAACAACCTTGAAACAGTGGGGAGGAATAGGCAGAGAATGGAGTAGAATAATGGAAGGAAGGAACAGCAAGATACATTGCACACATAAATAGACACAGTAAATTGAAACCCCACTATACCAAATAAATAAATAAATAAAGGAAAAGATAAATGCAAGCTCTTATCTAAAAGATGATTCTAGCCTTGGCATCAGACCAAAGTTCTTCCTCTTTCTTCACAACTTGGAGAGTCACTTTTTCTCCTTCCCCATCTTCAAGATGATTGGGAAAGGAACCCTGGATGGAATAGCCAAATGAAGTCAGAGAGATGGCAATGTGTGATAAATTAAATATCTGTGTCTTCTCATTGCCTTTGTCTGAAAAACAAACATCAGAAACAAAGTTCCAATGAGAAAATAGCAGGAATAACTTGGGGAAATAATGCCAGGTATGCATATGTCACAGGTTGAAGTACAGACTCAAATTTGGGGTAAGAGACATTGCAATGAAGCGTGCTGTCTAAAACGTAAAGATTGGCTTTGTCGTGTTAATTTGCTCTTTCTATTCTTCAGGGAATGACAATAAAAGCACAAGACTTCCAAGAGCCCGGTGAAGGGACAAGTCATTTTATGCCTTCGCCACTACCCAACCCTAATCCTATTTCCAATAAACCCACTGAGAAGCGAGCTGCTTGTGCTTGTGTGGGCCCTTCATTTAGTAATTATTGTCAACGTGTTTCTACCATAAGCTTAATTCTTTCCAGAACTAGCACAAGGAAAAGTCTTGCCAGCCCTTTCAAGAGTCTTTTTCTTAAATACACTTTTTAAAGAGCCGAGCTGTGATTCAGGGAGCTGAGTAGAAAATACCAATGACTGAGAAGGCCACTGAACTGGTGGCGTCCACCAGCAACAACAGAAAACGAGCTGCAGATGGAGGTTGATTTGTAAAGTCAAATAGATTGAAAATTATGAAAAAATAAGAAATGAAAGAAGTGGAGAAAAGATGTGTTCTTACTCTTTTAAGCCTAAAATGTTTCTTGTGGTACTGCTTCAGGTAGCAAAGGTCACCAAAAAAATCATAACACATTACTATGGAGCCAAGGAAAGTGGGTGTTGAAGCTGAATGCACAGATGTAGGCATATCTGGATGGCTGCAAGAAAACGATGGCAGTGGCTATATCTAATGCAAACCAAACTGCCAAGCAAATTTAAAAGCAAGCTTTTGTCTCTTATTTCCAAGTAACCAGCTAAGTTTGTGATTTCGCTCATCTGAAAACTGTCTCAGATTTTGGATTTTTCAGGTTCCAGGTACCCACACACCCTGTTTGATAGCAACCAGGGATCTCATTGGGCCCAGCATATCCAACTTCTCATCACCCAATGATGGGCTTTGCAATGAAGGACTTAGCACATTTCAGCTAAGCCAGATACACTGTGAGAAGGTGGGCTTTCTGGTTTGGGTCTTGTGTGCTAAGGAGTTGAGTTGCCATTGTGCTGTTAGCCAACACAATGCACTGTCCTACTTCTTTATGAGCACCTATGAACAGGTGCAACTTCTTGGCTGTGTTGTTATTCATGGGAGTACAGAAGAGACTTGGAGACTTGGAGGCCTTGTTCCGTTCATTTGTTTTAATACATTTTTGTCTCTCATGTTATTTTAGAGGTCATTATTTGCATAGCTACTTCATTTTCTTTTTTACTGTGACAAATATACATAGAGTTTGGCATTTTAACCATTTCAAAAGACAGATTGAAACACCATAGCCATCACACAGTTCCCATCTCTTCTCCTCCCAGGCCAGTACCACCCTGTTCTGTTCTGACTACTTTCTGTAGATTTCACTATTCGAGGTGACCATGTAAGTGGAATCATTCAGCATTTATTTGTCCTTTTGTCTCCAGGATGTTTTTTTTTTCTTATTTATTGTCAAAGTGATGTACAGAGAGGTTACAGTTTCATACGTTAGGCATTGGATACATTTCTTGTACTGTTTGTTACCTCCTCCCTCATTCCCCACCCCCCCTCCTCCTTTCCCTCTCCCCCCCATGAGTTGTTCAGTTGGTTTACACCAAATGCTTTTGCAAGTATTTCTTTTGGAGTCATTTGTCTTTTTATCCTTTGTCTCTCAATTTTGATATTCCCTTTCACTTCCCTAGTTCTAATACCAGTATATACAGTATCCAGGGTACTCAGATGAGACACAGTGATAGCACGGGGACAACCACAGGAAGGGAATACAAGAGGATCATCAAGAAAAGAAGCTACGGTTTCACATGGCATGTTGAAAGTCATTACAACAGTGATATAACAGTAATTTCCATAACATGGAGTTCATTTCACTTAGCATAATCTTATGCATTCATAAGTGTATATCTATTGGGATCTTGTGATCCTCTGCTGTGATTAGCCTAAACCTGTGCTAATTATTCCCTATGAGAGAAACTATAGAGTCCATGTTTCTTTGGGTCTGGCTCAGTTTACTTAGTATAATTTTTTCGAAGTTTTCCCATTTCCTTATGAATGGGGCAATGTCATTCTTTCTGAAAGAAGCATAACATTCCATTGTGTATATGCACCACATTTTCCTGATCCATTTTTCTGCTGAGGAGCATCTGGGTTGGTTCCATATTTTAGCTATGACAAATTGTGCTGTGATGAACTTTGTTGTGCTGGTGGCTTTAGTGTGTTCTTGTTTGAAGTCTTTTGGGTAGATGCCCAAAAGTGTGGCTGCTGGGTCATAGGGGAGCTCTATGTTTAGCCTTCTGAGGAACCTCCACATTGCTTTCCAGAATGGTTGAACAAGTTTCCATTCCCACCAACAATGTAGTAGGGTTCCCTTTTGGCCACATCCCCTCCAACACTTATTATTGTTAGTTTTCTTGATAGAGGACATTCTTACTGGGATGAAATGGAATCTCAATGTTGTTTTGATTTGCATTTCTTTTATGGCCAGTGATGTAGAGCACTTTTTCATATGTCTCTTGGCCATTCTCATTTCCTCATCAGAGAAGTCTCTTTTTAAGTCTTTAGCCCACTTCAGGATATATGTGTGTGTGTGTGTGTGTGTGTGTGTGTGTGTGTGTGTGTATACATGTATATATGTGTATATATATATATATATATATATAATTTTATTTTATAACCAGTCCTGGGCCTTGGACTCAGGGCCCGAGCACTGTCCCTGGCTTCTTTTTGCTCAAGGCTAGCACTCTGCCACTTGAGCCACAGCGCCACTTCTGGCGTTTTCCATATATGTGGTGTGGGGAATCGAACCCAGGGCTTCATGTATACGAGGCAAGCACTCTACCACTAGGCCATATTCCCAGCCCTCCAGGATATTTTTATATGACCAAAGATTCTAAAAATAAGAAGTAGCTAAAACCTAAGTATAATGAATATAATGAAAACAATATACTTATTGATCTTAACCAAGTTCTGCTTGAAATGTTTTCTTTTTGATATTTTTGATATTTTAGGTTTTTGCTAGACCAAAGATGTATGCTTTCCCTGACCCGTTTCCCCTTTTCTTTCCTTCTTTCTTTTTGGAACTATTAGGGTTCAGACTTAGGAACTCATACAAGGTAAGCCTACACCACTTGAGCCACACTTCCATTTGGCTTTAGTTTGTTTTTCAGGAAGGTTCTCTTGGTTCTATCTTGGATCAGCCTTGGACCACAAGACTGAGGCGCACAATTGTGTGCTACCATGCCTGGCTCAAGTTTTCTTTAAGTAGGTCTTCCTGTAGGAGGAAACTTCAGGTATCCTTGCCTCCCCCTGTTAGGAGTAACTAAGAAGTAACAGGGTCCTAATATTGCTTTGCCTATCAAAACCTTTAGAAGCAAAAATAAATAAGTAAATAAAGAGCTAACGAGTTACTATCATTGTCTTATAAGGTTTTTCACAGATGCTTTGGTTTGTCTAGGGACATCAACAATTAGAAAAGAAATAAACACATAGACTTTGTTTTCTCAGCAGGAGCTGCTGTGTGTTTGACACAATGGATTACTTTTCTTCTTTTTAAATTAAGAAATCCATTATCTATAAGAACAACCTTAAAGGGACAGATTGAGGGTTTCATTTCAGAATTTCTTGTCTGATTCTCATAGCCAGATGGTCTTTATGCTGTGGAAATTCCCTTCCATCAGTCATAATTTTTTCTTCTCACTATTATTATTAGTATTCTTATTATACAAATAACATCAACTGTTTAAGTTCTTCTATGTTGAAAAGTCCTATGGATTTTCTTCTACCTTCCAGTACCCATTGTAAAACCAGGCTTCTATTCATTAAGATTCAAGGAATTGTTTTCTTTCTTATAACTTTCAAGAAACTATATAGATTCTTGCTTCCAGGATTTGTTTATAGCCCCTCTTGTTGTGCTTGGAACAGTAATCCATTGGTTTCTTATTTAATTAATCTTTTAACCAGACCCTTTTTTTAGTTCAGTGTTTTAGTTTTAAACTAGAGAGCCCATTCACAATTCCTTTTCTTTTAAATACATTCTATCTTTTTTAACTATAGCATGGTTCCATTGGATAAGTTTTATAGGGTTTTTCAGGGGTGGAGCAGGGAAAGGTTTTTAAAAAATTGAAATATGACATCCATATCATTAGGGCTTTAAAGTTAGTAATATGCTTCAGGCAGATTTTTTATGGTTAGCAAAGCTGAGAGGTTCTGACACCCAAAGGATGCAGGAAGAGATAACTTACATAAATGTATATGGTGCCCCCGAGGTGTCACAATTGTATTACGGGGTTTCTCATGAACGGCCTTGGCTTAGCCAGTGGAACAGTGGAGCAAAGCTAAGTGGTTCTGAACCGGATGGGCTGTGCAGGAGACGCACCATTGTACTGCAGTGCAAGTACCTTCAATGCCACCCCCTTTCCTATGGGCAAGGGAAGAGAAACTGCAGGAACTATCTAACACAATGTGTATCTTATTAAAAATGCTTCTTTTAAATAGCTGTTTCAGAGCTCTAAAATGGATGCTTCACAGATGGAAAAGAAGAATCTGAAACTGATAAGGTCTAAAGCTTAAGATTATAGACATAACTAGAGACTGTAGAAAACCGATGATGTGAGATGATTGACTGACTGATTGATTGAACTATTTCTAAGAGATGTGAATCAGTCCTGAAGTTTATTTCTTTCTGTTTTCAAAATAGACTTTTCTTTTTGTTGTTGTTGTTATTGTTATTATTTATGTTTGCTTTAAAGGTACTTGCTGGTACTGATTTTATAATTCCTGAAAGGCAAGAAGCAAAGAATAATGAAGAATTATTGACAGAACTCTACTCGAGTCTCACTTCCTACACAAGCAATTATACAAAATGCTTAATCATTTCTTTAATAGTAAAGCAGAAACTTTATTGAAAGCAAAAGTAGAGAATGCAGACTCTCCATAGAGAAGGATCCTAGAGCTGTGAGTCTCTCAATTAATCATTTTATATGTATAGGGTAATCCTGACTTTAAAAAAAAGTCAACTGTGGAGACATTGATAACATAAGGATTTCATTGCACACATAGCCTTGTTCTGCACTATTAAACAGTAACACCTGGAGCCAGGTGCTGGCCACTCACACCTGAAATCCTACTACTCAGGATACTGAAACCTGAGACTTAAGGCTCAAATACAGCCGGAGCAGACAACCGTAGCAAAGACTTGGATGTGGAGATATGGCTCATAGTGGCAGAGTGAAAATCTACATACACATACACAAATAAAATAAACAAACACCCTTAGCTGGGAACCATGTTACATTTATTCAACAACTGCTCTAAATCAAAATTATAATGATCACTGCCATTAATTGAAGATTTACTCTTTACTATATACATAACACATGTAACTATAGATAATCCCGATTAACTGTAAGATATGATGTGTACTTATAGTCTGTACCTAAAAAAACTAATGATGGCAGCAAAAGTTAAGTTATAACTATAACTCAGAGTCATGAAACTTACTTGAGTTATGCAAATTATAGGTGATCATCTACCCCCCCCCAAAATGTTTTATTTATTTTACTACTGTTTGAACTCAATGGCTCTCACTTGCTAAACAGGCAATCTATTATAGCTAAGTCATATTCCTCCCACCCAGAAAAGAATGTTTGCTTATTTATTTATTTATTTACTTACTTATTTATTGCCAGTCCTGGAGCTTGAAGTTAGGGCCTGGCCTCTGTTCCTGAGCCTCTCTGTGCTCAAGGCTCAAACTACCACTTTAGCCATAGCACCATTTCTGGTTTTCTCTCAGTAGTTTATTGGATATAATAATCCCACGAACTTTCCTGCCAGGGCTGGCTTTGAACCATGATCCTCAGATCTCAGACTCCTGAGTAGCTTGGATGACAGGAATGAGCCATTGTCACCTGGCTCAGAAAAGAATTTTAAATACCAGTACCATACATGCATCCTTCACAACATTATTCTCTAATCTACTTCCTTGTGCATGAATATAGTTTTCTATTGAATAAGACTATCAAATTTGGCAATCAGGGTATCTGAAGATGATCAGGATATACTTCTTTATACATCTTCTCTGTTCCTTTGACTAGTGTTCACATTGAATAACCAGAGAAGAATCTCTGATAAAAGACAGTTCATCCAAGTGTCTTCATACAAGAACTTGGTATGTATTTCTATGATGAACTGTGGCTAGCTGAAAGTGATGTCCAGCCCATCTGCACGTGTTAGAAGGTTTCCCTTCAGAAATCGAGATCTTACCAACTCTTCACATTGACAGTGATACAGAAAGCTGTTTCCCAGAGGCTAATTATAAACAGGTGGGTGGCTGGGGCCACTCCTGGAATCACAGACCCATTGTGCTTGGGCTCATTAATGCTTCTATTCAACTCCAGGAAAATGTGCGCATTCCACAGCATTACAGGGAGTTTCAAGTTGACTGATAAAAAACAGGTGATTTCCTTCCCCCTTTCAATCCCCCCCAAATCTAACTCAAAGATAAAATAAAACACCATGATTTTCCTTCCTGTGTGTGGAATGTATCATGATAGTCACAGGTGGGTACTGCTGGACCAATGGTGAAAACACCACCCTCCAGTGACCACGCAGGGGGAAAGAGTGGCAGGCTGGACATGGCTAGGGAGGTCCATGTGTATCTAAGTTAAACTTAGGCACCGAGGCTCCTCTTTAGCTTCCTGACAGAAAACACAGTAGAATTTTTAAATTCGATTTGCGTGTGTGGCTGCTTCAGTGCAGGGCTCTTCAATTTCACATTTCATCTCAGCAACTAATGTCCATATCTTGTCAAATCGCCACCAAGAATGCACCGCAGGGCTACCGTGGACAAAGCCGAGATGTTCTGTAGGAGCTTGCCATTTGAGGGTTCAGTGACTATGATGCCACCAAATGAGCTGTCCTGCATTAACATTAGAAGGGGAGGGGGGCTGTTGTTCCCCTAACAGAAGATCTTATTTTCTCTTTCACAGCACTAAAGGTTTTCAACCAAGGTCCTGCTTTCAGTTCAAAGTATTTGATCATAGTTTAGGCTTTTACACAGTGATGGAGCTTGTTTTAATACTGAGACCCTGTAAGATACAAGTAGAAGACTGTGGTTTTTGTCTCCTCTGTTTTCTTGTTGACAATTTTACTACCATTGTCTTTCCAGGTTTCAGATCTAATGATTGATTATTAACCTGCTGATCTCAATTCAATTATTTATGAAACATTAGAGGGATTTTAAATGCAAAATTTGTCTCCCTTCCTTCCTTCCTTCCTTCCTTCCTTCCTTCCTTCCTTCCTTCCTTCCTTCCTTCCTTCCTTCCTTCCTTCCTTCTTTCTCTCTTTCTTTCTTCTTCACTGGTTCTGGGGCTTGAATGCAAAGCCTGGGCACTGTCCCTTAGCTGTTTTTTTGGTTTGTTTGTTTTTTTTATTTTTGGATCCAAGACTGACACTCGAACTCAGTACCCTGAGCTCTTTGTGCTCAAGGATAGCACTCTACCATGTGAGCCACAGCTCTACTTCTGGCTTTTTGGGTGCTTAATTGGAGATAAGAGTTTTATAGACTTCCCTTGCCCTGGCTGGCTTCAAACTGTTATCCTTAGATCTCTGCCTCCTGATTAGCTAGGACTATAGGTGTGAACCACAGGTACCCAGCTTGTACTAACTTCTTTATGGCTGGCAAAAAAAAAAAAAAAAATATGCTGTAGAAATCACAAAAAGCTCAGATGCTATTTAGATTTTTTAAAAAGTACTTGCAAGTCATTTTATGATTGCAAAGGCTAACTGAATTGAGACCTTTTAATTTCATATCTCATAGTTAGCAAGACAGGGACCTGACTTGTCACAATGACAGAGAACAAAATGTGTATTCAGGTTAGCATCTTATTTTTTCATTAGTTATATTCTAGACTATATCCTCTGACTCCAAATCCCTGTTATATTTCCTCAATGAAGATCCCTTCAAAAAGTAACATCGCCAGCACAGCACAGTAAGAGTTTACCTAGAATTATCATGCATTCAGTGACCAGTCAAATGGTTTGAATCGCTTTTTATTGTCAGTGGCTCAATGTTTAAAAAGAACATCTTTTTGTAACTGATATCTTGACCTATTAAAAGGTTACAAAAACAGACATTTCAGAACATAATTTCTTTAAATGAATATTACTTGTGCCAGATCACTTATCTTGGAAAGATCTTGTTTCAGTAATGATGCCATGATGACAATTGCCTTTATTCTGTTTAGGAACTAAGAAGAAAGCTACCCTCTCTTTGTGGACTCATACTTTTTTTATGACTCTAAATACGAAAGTCATTTTCATTATCCCATCTGTTCCCCAGATCTGGTATTAATTTTTGTTGTTATTGGTTCCAAATATATATATATATGTATATATATATATATATATACACACACATATATATATATATTCATTGCCGTCAAAATATTAAAATATTCTGCTACCATCTTTTAGGACAATTCCAGAGAGGGAATTCCAAAAAGACAGCAGACACCACAATCTTACAGTCCATAATGTTGAGAGTGCATGCTTTATCACCACTCACCTTTCTTCTAGTCCCACCCAGGATTGGCCCATGACCTTGAGCAAGTAACTTTACTTTCCTCATCTATAAACGATGCTAGATGTCTGCCTAAGGCCTTTCCAGGTCTAACCTTCTAGGGAAATGAGGAATGGCTCTCCAGGTGACATGTAGAATATGGAGTTAAAAGTCCCTTTAGGCCACATCTTTAACAAACAAGTTGAGCATCCCTAGTTTAAAATGTTAAAATCCAAAGCCTTCTGCACACTAATATCACACCACAAGTGGAAAATCCCAGACTATGGCATGTACTGTAGAATATATATTGTATAAGGTTATCTCCAGGTTATGTAGAAGGTACTTATGAGGCTTAAATAAATTTCATGTTTAGACTTGGATCTCATCCTTGAAATATCTCTTATACATGCAATATTTGAAAATATGAACTCTGATACCAGGCATTGAGATACTCAATGTTATCACACCAAATGGTTAGAGATCAGAGGTAGAGCTGTGACAAGTGATAGATCACCATTCTTGAGCAAAAAAAGCACACTGAGTTCATGCCCCAGTACTACTACTGAAAGGGGGGGGGAGGGGCAGTTCTGCCATGGTCACATTTCTTACTTCCTCCCAAGTGAATAATTAGTGCCATTTAGGGTCAAGAATGAAGTTTTTATTCTGTGGAATTTAGCATTTTGTGAAGATCTAATTTTTTTTACATGTCATGGATTGTATTATAAGACCTAGAGGATAATAATACCCTAAACCAGATAGTCATGCCATAGGAACTTTCTACATTAAAAAGAAACCCTACCAACACCTCTGATTCTCATTATGACATTAATCCCTTGAGTCAATATAGCATTTATCTGTTAGAGTATTTTTTTCAAGGCTTGGGCTTCCCTTTTCTACTGTAATTGCAGCAGCTGTACACATTAAGGGTACAATGATGGCTAAAAATACTTCCTGTGAAATGTTTCCATTTCCAAGTATCTGTGAGACATGTCTGGTTCTATTTAGGATTTCCTTCCTTCCTTCCTTCCTTCCTTCCTTCCTTCCTTCCTTCCTTCCTTCCTTCCTTCCTTCCTTCTTTCCTTTCATTCTTCCTTTCTATCCTTGGCCTTGTAACCTGGATCCTAATTCTTAAAAAGTATCTAGGTTGTAAGACCAAATCTTTTTCTTGCTGAAAAAAAGATAAGAGCAGGATTCTGCAGGCTCTCTTTGAACAAAGACCTAGAAAGGAAGAAATGATGAGGAGGGGGAGGTCAGAGCTAGAGCAGCAATCTGGGGAAATGTGTCTGTTAGTCTCTTTGGCTTTGCTGAGCACTGGGTCAAAGAACGGACTTACATAGTCCCCACCCACCCCCACCTAAAAGATACCTTGTGGAGGGGCTAGCAGAGAGAATGGAGGAGTGGGTCTGTTCAGATCCTTGATCAAGTAAACCTAAATGGTAGGTCCTTGGCTACACCTCATGTTAGGTTTTGTTTTCTTTTAATTTTGCCATTAAAAAATATGCGGTGAAACTCCTTCAATCTTTTTGCAATTCTGCATGGTTGAACATTTGAAATGAGTTTGTGTATCACCCTCAGGCTCTGATTCAGACTTGATTGGGGCAAAGCAGACTGCATGCGCTTATTTTTATCCACGTCATTTGGGACATTATGTCGCCAAAGGAATAAAAAAATATGCTGCTCGATTGCCAAATTATCACCTATCCTTTGATCAGACAGGGCGGGGATCTTCATCAACAAGTTGTGCGACCTTCTTTCCTGTAACAGCAACGTCAGGTCAACTTGAGAAAGTGAAGCGAGAGCCCTAAACACAAATAAAAAGAAACAACCAACAATCCTTATAATTATCATCATCTGCTGCTTTTCCCTCTTTTGGCAAAGAAACACTCCATCCATTTGCAGAAATCGCCCGCGGAAACGTTACATCAAAACTAATCACAACGATTAAAATCAGCTTTTCTGTGCAAGAGGAGGCTAAAAAGCAAGTTGGAGGTTGGAATGAGACTGTTTTTCCAACAAAAAAAAAATCTGGAAAAAATGCTCTATGTATATTTCTCTATACGTATGTGTAGAGCTTTATAATTTTTTGAAGGAGATCAATTGTCTGCCCTGTGATCAGTTAATTTGATTTAAGTTTTATTTTGGAGATTGATTTAGACTGGAGGTAGAGGCATGAGCTAATTGTATCCTGATCCTTGCCTTGAGGGGTTTCAAAGCCCTGGAGCAACTCTTCTCTGTATTTTGTTCTGTCTACCTTAGCCAAGCTATTGCATTTCTCTCTGGTGTGGCGAGCCGAGCAGATCGCTGGGAGAGAAATCGGAAAAGGGGGGAGAGGAAAAGGAAAAGGGGACTTGGAGAGAGACTTTGTGCTTCAATGTTTCAGGTAAGATCTGACGGTTTGGGTTTGTTATTATTTGCTAAGGAGGGTATGGCTGGGACTTTGGGCGCAACTCGCTTTTACGCATGTGCCAGGCATGGGGCGAGAGCGCGGCACACTCGCACACACACAGCCCGCCGCGGCGGGCGGCTTGGGGATCCGCTCGGACCGGCGGCGGGGCAGCGGCCGCCGCCTCCTCCGGGGCTGCTGCGGCCGGTTCGCAGCTTTCTTCCTCCAGTGGGAACGGACACGGCGGGGGCCAGGGGAACGGGCGCGACCGAACCGAGCTGTGGCCCGGAATCGCACCGCCCGCGCGCCGGGGGCCAGGCTTCCGGACCTCCAGGTCGGGCTCTGGATCTCGGAGCGGGATCCGATCTCCCGACCTCCCCCAAGCCGGTGCCCGCGTCGCCGGCCCGCTCGTTCGCTCGCTCGTCCGCTGCCCCGCGCGCCGGCGTCCCCGCAGCCGCTCCCCCGCCCTCCTGTCCCCTCCTCCCTCCTCCCCCGAGCCTCGCGCGTCCTTTCTTCCCCGGCGCAAAAGCTGAGCCCCGCACAGCAGTCCCGCACGCCAGCCGCGGGCCGATCCTCCCGAACCGGGGCCGGGCGCCGACCGAGGCCCGGGTGGGGCTGGGGGCCGCCGCCCCCTCCTCGCACGCGGCCTCCGCGGCGCCCCGGGTGAAAGACGCCATTGTGGCTGCCGAGGGCCCTGGGCCCCGGGGCGGTGTGCGCCCCCCTCTTCTGTTCCAGCGGATCTACGACGCGCCCCCTTTGTGAGCCCCGGCCGGTGCCTTGCGCAGCCTGCTGTCCGTCTCCGGCCGGGCTGATCCAGATCCGGTGCCTCCGCCCACCCGGGCTCCTTTAAAGCCCCCTCCACCCCCTCCCTTCCCACCCCCTCTTCCTCTGGGGTGCAAACATTTCTTTTATTTTTTAAAAAAAAGCTCTCCATCCTCTTCCTCCCCGCCTCCTCCTCTGATAAAGGATCGACACCGATCCCGATTAGAAGTCTCCTTGGGAGGCGGGGAAGGTGGGGGCGCCGGGGTGCCGGTGGGGAGGACGGGAGCGCGGCAGGTACTGGAAGCGGCTTTGCGGAGCCTGAGGCCTCCAGCCCCGAGCCCGCGTCCCTCCCTCCGCTTCTGGCGGCCAAGATTCCCTTAAAGGGACCTAGTTTCCCGGCCGCCTCGGGTCCACGCAGTTGGAACTGGCGCTCGGGGCGCAGAGGTGGGCGGGATGGGGAGGGGGGGAGGCTGCAGTCCGGCTCATTTCTAGCCCTTTTAATCCCACCCCTCCATCCTGCCGCCCCTCTTTATGGAAATGTGAAGTGGACTTCCTCTCTCGCTCCCCTCCCCCAAAGGGACCTGGTTGGAAAATAAGAGTCCGTGTCTCCTAGAAAGTGAACGGGGTGTGGGGGGAGGAGGGGACGCGTTAAGGTGAATTGACGCTAAAAGTAAGACGGAACCCGAAAACATCTAGCAGAAGCAAACCAGATCGGTGATGCGGGAATCCCCTACCTGCACGCGTGCCCTGCACAGCCCGGCGCGCAGCTTCCCAGCTGTAGTGGGTGGACAGTACCTGCCTTTGTGCTTTGGAACTCTTGCACTGTCCTGGATGTGATTTTCTCCTATTGTTTGTTTGAGGGGGATTTTTTTGGTCTTGACTGTGCTTTGGGGGTCGGCTGGCTGGGAGCCAAGTAAGTTAGCAAAGTTGCATTGGGGCCGGGGGCTTTGTACGTGGAGAACAGCGCGCGGGGACGGTCCAGAATCCTCGTGGCACTCGCCAAGAGGCGCGCCTCAGCAGGCAGAAGTAATCTCTTACAAATGCTGCATTACCTTTTAGGTCGTAGAACTGGCTGCTTTCAAGCAAATCCTTGACTATGGAAAGAGTGTGTGTGTGTGTGTGTGTGTGTGTGTGTCCTCTTGCTGGTACTGGGAGAGACGTAACAGTTTAACATACTCATTCTTTAAGAAACGTTTGCCTTCTGTTTTCAATCAACTAAGCTGGCAGCTAGAGATACAAGTTTATTTGAGAATACCCTCTGGGTACCAAGCATGCTTGGATTGTTTTAGCAAATTAAAAATGAGCAAAATGCTTTTACCTTCTCAGCAGTAGACTCCTTAAGAGACCTCCTGTTTTGTGTGTGTATGTGTGTGTGTGTGTGTGTGAAACATTTTCTGTGTATCTCAAATGTGTTTTTAATGTGGAAAGGAGAACATAAAGGATTTTTAAAGGCTGAGACCATACAATGATTCATTAAATCTGATTCTACATCAAGAAATTCACCTGCCTATGTGGGAAGCCATGGAAACTAATAGCTAGCCTACTTAGTGAATTTAAAATAGCATCGCATCCATTTGTTTCCAGGATAATGGGCAAGATGCCGATTTTATTCCTCCTGTTTCTGTGTAGCTGGCATTTGGCTTCTAATGGGGGGCTGGTGTTGGGGAGGCTGCACATTGGCTGAAAACGTTCCACTCGGGTGTCCCGCTGGTGCTGAATGCAAAGCATAGTTTGCAACCCGTAGGATGACAGTTGGAGAGAAATGTTTGCTAAGGAGGTTGCAGAGGTGATCATGGAACTTTCAAACTTTACATCACAGAGAAAAACTTCCTGGGTTAGGCTTCTGTGAATAAGAAGAAAGTCATGGATAAGTTGAATATGTTGTACACTTTCTAGGTCTAAATCTTTCCATGAATTGAGTGTGAATGATAGTTGGCCAAAAATCTCCCCACATAGTATGCAGAACATAGCTGCAGTGATTTTGCTGTATTAATTATGCCTGAAGCATGATAGAAAGTTCTCTAACACACACTAGAGGTCTCTCTTGTAGCTGCATGAGGTTTATGTTTGTAGTCTTTGGCCAGAGCGTGGGGTAGTAGGGCGCACCATAACGGCTTGGTTTGTATTAAGTAATTGTGATTTACTGACATATACCTTACTCCGAAGAGGAGAGGGGGCTATTTAGTAGCTATTACCTAGATTTTACTACCCAAGTACTGAGAAAGTAACCCCAGTAGGACTTCTATTAGAGAATAGAAGCATATTATTCAGTTTGGATTGATTAAAGTATTATGGGCTATCTGGCATGAAATTATTTATCCAAAGCAATTGAATTTTAAATGTAAGAGTAATTAGTAGAAGAGAGCAATCAGAGAACTTTCTGAAATTAAACTTTCATTTGGCTCTACATTTAGCTGTAACAATTGCTTGCACAAATGCATTCTTGTCTTTTTACAATTTTATTTTAGTTATATTTCTAGTATCTTTAAGTAGTTGTGCAAAGGGTTTCAATTCAACATGTCATTTTATGACAACTGCATCTTGATCAGTGTCACCTCCTTCATGTGTTCTGACCTTGATGTTTTTAAAATCAGAGCAATTGTTTCATACTTTTGAAATCTGGTATTTTCTGCTAAGATTGTTTCCCATCTACATTGCTTTTGAATCATTCAGAGGATAGTTGGGAGCCATTATTTCATCAAGTTTTTTTTAGTTGTTTATTAAACTGCATTTCTAAACCTTCTCTGGGACATTATTTACCATTTCCTAAGCAAATGGAGCATTTTATTTTCGCCATCCTTAACAGGAACCATCTTGGGAATAAAAATGAAATTTTTAGGAAGAAACGTGTGCTTATTTTGATAACTTACTCATGCAGAAGTAAAAACACTCAGTTTTCCTGGATATTGTAAGTTACTACCTGACTTCTCATTCATAAATACAGACTACATGTAAATAATGTTTTGCTTGTTGCCAAGTTTGACTTAACTATGGAAAAAGTAAAAATGGGAGATTATCTTTTATGAATAAGGAGCCTTTAAGCTGGATATGTTGTTTCATTAGCTCATTCATTCACTTAACAAATAGTTATGTGTGCCTGCTTTGTGGGAAACACCCTAAATGCAGTTGTGTGACAGTACAGGGACAAAAAGCATTTCAGTGTCCAGGTCTCCCTGAACTTACGACTAGAGACAGACATTACTTGAATACTTGAACAACTGATTAGTGCTTGGATGGGTAAGAAACACAAGGCTCTGGCAGCATCAACCAAAGGGGACTAAAATAACCAGAGGAAGTCCTACAAACTAAGATCTAACTGATGGAAAGGAAGAGGCAAGAAGAGAGAGAGAGAGAGAGAGAGAGAGAGAGAGAGAGAGAGCAGGCTGTAGAATTCATCGAGGTGAGAGGGGAAGATGAGGTGAAAGCAGCAGCAACATGGTAAGAATTGTACATGAAAAGAACAACTTCAAGTAGCTTACAGAAGAGCTTGAGAAGAACCCATGTGATCCATCGATTATAGATAGAGATAGATGTAGAGATCCAGCGATAGATAGGTGGATAGATGGATAGATAGATGATAGATAGACAGACAGACAGTGATAGATATGCCTTAGATGGCCTGTACAGTGGTCTAGACAAAAGCAGATAAGAGCTGGAATTAGTAGAGTAACAGAAGAAACATTGACACAAAGGTTTGTGATACCTTTAGAAATCTAGTTTACAGAATCTAGCAAAGGATTGACTAGGGGTGACCAAGAAGAGAGAAGTGTCAAGTGCATGCCTGGGCGTGGGACTGGAGTGGGCCCTGGAATTCTGAAGACCAGAAGGACGATGCACCTTTCACTTCAGCTCCAGCAGCCAGAGTGCAGTGCTAAGCCTCGTTTCCACCCAGTGTAACTGAATGCACAAAGGAAAGCCAAGCATCTGGTCTGGTCATTCTTCAATTGCTCCATTTGCTCCACAATTTGTGCGGAGCAAGAGCCTGCTGTGAATCGGGTACTTCTCTTCCAGGCCTCCCCATCCTGCCAGCAAAGACCCTCCTTGTTCTATGTCACCTGCACTGTGATGATCCACAAAGGCAACTCCAGCAAAGGTGCCATCCATCACTGAATGGCCTGTGTTTATTTAACCTACTGAGACAAAATCAAGTTTGTGCTTTCACATGAAATTAACTGTGTCAAGACTGTTCAAATGTTTACTGTAAAAGTCACTTCAATTGTATTTTTTAAAAGCCCACTCATATAGAAATGATAAAATTATTGCAAGTCACTCACTGAAAAAAAAAACAACTTTAGAAACTGTAACCATCATTAGGCCAATAGTCTTTGGCACATTTGTGCCTCAGTTGTGTCTCAATTTCGGATCTGTGACTTCCTGTTATCAGTGCAGTGTGAAAACACAGTGTTTTCACTGTGCACTGGAGCAGATGCCTGTGGGGGCTAATGACCATAAGCTACTCAGGAGGCTGAGATCTGACGATCACAGTTGGAAGCCAGTCAGAGAAGGAAAGTCTGAGACTCTCATCTCCAATTAACCACCAAAAAGCTAGTGCTAGCCTTGAGTACAAAATCTCAGGGACAGCGCCCTAGCACAGAGCTCAATTTCCAGAATGAGCAACAAGAACAAAAAAAGTGAGCACTGTTTTTGTTTTTGTTTGTTGGTAGTTTCACTGTTTTGGAGTTTGGGCTTTTGTGTGTGTGTGTGTGTGTGTGTGTGTGTGTGTGTGTGTGTGTGTGTGTATTCCTAATTGCTTATTCATTCTTTCTGTTCTAATTTCTCCAAAACTTTCCTCCTTGTGTCTGGCATCACAAACGTGCAGAACAATCAAGAAACAGGTTGCCCTTGTGTGTTATTCCCCATCAAAACAGCATTAGTTGATGAGCAGTTTTTAAGATAACTCAACATTAAGCATTCAGCTTCTCTGTCACCATCAAGACAGTAGGAGGAGAATCTCCATAAACAAAACCTGTCATAAATGCTTTAATAGTGTTTCCCCTTTCTGGTTATATACCTTCCAAGGAATCCTTCCTTATTTCTAGTAAACTCTTTGAAAACCCCTGTCTGGGAGAGAGTTTGATACACAAATTGGATTCTCTAGGTTATTTTCCTTGCTGCATGTGGGTGTTCCCAAGGGTGGCGCTCCATCATATCACTCAGGGATCTATTTCCTCTATTTAACATGAGAACAAAGCTGAGCACAGATGGATCATGTTAATGGGGAGACTGAGGTTGGAGAACTGTGGTTTGAGGCTAGGCCAGGCAGAAAAGTCCAAAAGACCCCTTCTCAATTGAGTGTGAATCCAGTGGCTCACCTGTTATCTCAGTGATTCAGGGGAGTCTAACATAAGTGGATCATGCCCAACGTTGCCCCTAGGTGAGAAGTCAAATCCTATCTCAAATATAGCCAGCAAAAATGAGAACCAGAGACATGGCTCAGTGGTAAAAGCACCTACCTAGCAAGCACAAGGCTGAGTTCAAACCCTAGTACTGCAAACAAACAACAACAACAAAAAATAGAAACAGTACCATCTCTCCCACCTTCCTTAGATGATTGCTGACATTAAAAATAAAAGTGTATGTGTCAAACTGATGAGTGAACAGAAAATATCCAACAGCCAAGGGGCAATGTCTCTGGAGGAGTCTCTCCAGTTCTGGCCCCTGCTGCTTTATTGCTCAGTGCCTCTGTCTATGGGGATCCTGTTGTATCTTGGCTACTTCTCAGTCCCAGCCATTGGTCATATAAGATTTAGGGAAATAAGTACCAGGGTATGGTCCACATTACCTCACTAATGCCCCCTACCATAATACTGTGAGGCTATATTACAGTGCATCATATGACAGGCAACTTAGGAAGCTAGGAGTCTTGCCTGAGGAGAACACTAAGAGAGAGCAGGAATCCTACCCCAGCAGCTGAATACCAAACCCTGCTGCCAGCCATCCACTGTCCCCATCCCCATTCCCTGCCCAGAGCATGCTATCTAACCACCTCTCCAGGCACTATGCAGTACATTCCTGCCCTGCCAGCAGCTCCACAGCCATTCTCTCCCCTCTTCCTGTCACTCTCCTGGAAACACCTGAGGTACTTCCTCCATCAGCTCTAGTACCTCCTCTTAGGTCAAGAGGAAAAGGGAAAAAACTCAGCATGGTTTGAGACCAGCTCTTGTTGAGCAAATGGTGCTTGAAGACGCTCTGTTACGCCCACCCAAATGCAGATTTGTTTTCTACCAAAAGAGAACTGACAGCAGTTCAGCTGGTGCTGGCTGACACTGTGGCTACAGTTAGGAAGAAGACTTATGAACAGAAGAGAGGGATAACTAGATAGATTTCAAATGCTCGCTAGAGAAAAGGCTATTCTCATGGATAAACCTTTCCCAAGCATCAGCCATTATCATCACTTACTGTTTGGGTAGCACTTTGACTTTGCTGGATATTTGTAGCTAATGGAACAGAAAATGTGTGTAAAACAAGACTGAGACTCTGTATCTGAAAAATAGAGAGAAATAAAAGGGCTACATTGGTACACAGTTCCCACAATTCTTTCCTAATCCTATTTTCTCCACTGTAAAGGAGATTGTAATCATTTCCCACATTGTAAATATGATGACAATATGAAGTAACTATACATGAGATGATAACAGTTTGAGGATCACTCTGAGAAATTAGTGGCATAAATATACCCACAAATAGTAAGCTCTCAGAAAATATCCTTACTTTTTATTATTTTTTTTTTTTGCTTAGCATGACTGCTGTTTGAATTCAGGATCGTGTACTTGCTAAAAGACACTCTACCACTTGAGTCAGGCCTCCAACCCTTTTTATTTTTTTTAGTTATTTTAAAAATAGAGTCTATCTTTACCCAGGCATGCCTCACAACTCAGTCTGCCTACCTATGCCTCTGCTCACTGGGTTTATGCCACATTCCCAGCTTCTCTATTTGGTCTTGTTAATTTGTTTCAGGGTTGGCTTCAAACTGTGACCCTCCTGATCTCCACCTCCCAAGAATCTGGGATTACAGGTGTGTACCACCATGTCTTCCCTTAATAAAACATTAAGAGTACAGAAAGTGCTTATTCATCTTTGCCTCCTCAGTTAATTAACACAGTGCCTGACACACAGCATAAATGCTCAAAAAACAATTGTTGAATATTTGACTAAATGGTCAATTTCACTTCCCTGTGAGAAGTTCCAATTTCTGCCACATGTCCTGGCCTGATGTTTAGGGCTGGTTTTTTTCCTAACCAATTAGATCAGTCAGTTGAGAAGAGACCAGATTTGATCTTAGCACTACAATGCTAAACACAATATTGTTTCAAAGGCATTCTCAGGTTTCCTTTTTGATTGCTCACAGAAATCTCTTCCTACGCACAGTTGTCATGAGATCTCTAAAGTCTGAGACACATAGAACTGATGCCAGGAAAGCTTGTGAATACACCCCTAAGTTCTGAACCCATAGTAGCAATCAATACAAGTTTGCTTTTTCCACAGCTACTACGTGTGGAAACTGCTGTGATGCCCATTCCACCCAGCAGATGGCAGCTGCACACACACAGAGGAGGAAATGAGAACGTGGTCTTTCCCAGCCTCTGGCCTTTCTCTTAGTTGCTGGCATTGTCCCACAGACAAATGAAAAACCAGGCAGAGCCAGCTTTCAAACCTTACCTGGGCTCCTTCACAGACACAACTGGGGCTCACCAGGAGCAGCTGGAAAGGCCAATTCCTCAGCGTCCCATGGAACTCTTCTCTACCAGGGAGGGGAGAAAAAGCAAGCACCTTTGTATCAGCTAGCCACAGGGAATGCTCATAAAGATAACTCAGTTGTTGTTAGGAGTCATGAAACAGAACAATCTCGAAATGCTATTAAAAAGTAGACCATTTCTGCAACTACGCAAGACCCTTTCTTGCTAAACACTTATATTTTTTTTGTCTTGTTGATTGGTTTTTGTGCTAGTACTGGGGCTTGAACTCAAGGCCTTGAGTTCATGCTTAGCTTTTTCACTCAAGGCTAGTGCTCTATCAATTGAACCACACTTCCACATTTGGCTTTTTGCTGGTTAATTGAAGCAAGAGTCTCTTGGATTTGATTTGTCTACCTGTACTAGATTCAAACCTTGATCCTCAGATCTTAGCCTCCTGAGTAGCTAGGCTTTCAAGCATGAGCCATGGGCATCTTGCTTAAAAACTTGGTTTCTAAGCCCACTGACCACTCTATGGCTCTAAGCGTTGACTTCTTTATCTGTAGAATGGGAAAATGAAATCACTTCGGAGATGGTTGTCAGAATTAAAAAATCTAACACCTATGCAATAACTGTGCATGTCTGAATGAATCCTTTTCCTCTCAGTGTTTATTTGTTTTGGTGGCACTGGGAATTGAACTCAAGGCCTCATATTTGCAAGGCAGGTAAACTCTACCACTTGTGCCACCACTCCAGGGATGGTTTTCAAGGTCTTTGTATAATATTATCTTTCTACAAACAAATCTATCAGCCCAGAAGAAAGTGTAGTAGGTATTCCCATCTTTCAGACAAGAAGACTGAGACACAGGGAGATGACAAAACTCCCAGGGGCCATGTACTGGTGAGTGATAGAGGCCAGATGTGGAGGGAGCAGTCAAGCTTCAAAGTCAGCTCTGAACCCCTAGGTTGGACTGAATCATACTAATAAGAAGGATCATATTGGGGCTGGGAATATGGCCTAGTGGCAAGAGTGCTTGCCTTGTATACATGAGGCCCTGGGTTCGATTCCTCAGCACCACATATACAGAAAATGGCCAGAAGGGGCACTGTGGCTCAAGTGGCAGAGTGCTAGCCTTGAGCAAAAAAGAAGCCAGGGACAGTGCTCAGGCCCTGAGTTCATGGCCTAGGACTGGCCAAAAAAAAAAAAAAAAAAAAAAAAAAAAAAAAGACGGATCATATTAATAGTTAATCATTGCAAAGCACTTTCCATATGTTAATTTCTCTAATCCTTTTGGCCACTTTATACAATATAGGAAAAGTATTTCTGCCCATGTGACAGAAACACAATCAAAAGAAGTACCAACACTTTTGAACATAGGAAAATAAAATTAATGGTGAGATTGCCAAATATCATGAGGCTAAGATGTGGGAGCCTTGGTGGCTGCCAAAGTGGTGGACAAGAGAAATCAGCAATGCAGGGACATGGGACTTAGGTTCTCCTAGACTATAGTCAGTTCTATGAACCATTTTCTTAACTTTCTACTCTGTACAATTTTCATCAAGGGCCTTAGATAAACCCTTACAGCTGTTTTGAGAAATGATGAATGGCCTGCAAAGATTTAGAATGGTTTGCCTCCTGAGAGCCAGAATGATGTTGGTGCCTTATTAAATAGAGTAGCCTTCTCTTTACACATGACGGCCAGCTAGCAAAACAGCTCTTTGCCTGTGAGTTCTGGGAACTCACAACAATGACAGAAAGTCATTTGCCATACTGAATAAATTCAACTCCTCCTTGGTCAAAAAAATACCTCTTCCACTTCTGGGATGGATGGCAGGTTTTAGGATCTTGAGTCTAATAGCGCTGGAGTCTGTTATCTGTGGTATGCCCAAATAAGGTTTGTTAGGACAGAGCCATCTCTGAATAAGGGCCAAATTTTCCAAAGTAAACCTTTTTCGGAAGTTAAAAATGTTGCATTTCCAAGATCCACAGTATGGGAGAAATACGTCATTCAAAGGTTGCATATGTCATGCTACCTGCAGAAGATGTGCAGGTGGTTTACTATAGGAAAGACAGAGGCTGGCCTAATTTGTGTCCAGTGCACCCAACCCTATGGAATATAGTAGCCACAGGAGTTATGGCCACTGGAGTCATGGGGAGCCTGCCAGACATGTATATGTTTGGGAGATGAGGTGTAGGCCTGAGAAAATGAGAAAGAATGGAAATTCTACAGATTTTCACCAGAAGCAATCAGACACTTCTTATCATTTATTCTGCCAACTAATCCTTTTGTGTTTATGCAAATCATGCACCAGGCTTTTCTTTTGTTGCTAATATGTCTTTCTATCGAACTGTATTAGAAACCAAGGTTTCAAGCTAATACTCAAATCATTTAAAAAGCTCAGTCATTTAGCTTTGCATAATTTACAGGGATCTTTCTCCCCTCTGCTCCATGCCCCCCCCCCCCGCCATTAAATATATTCTGAGACAAAATCCCTGTCAGATTGTAGACTTAAGATCAGATTTTAGTTTTAAAAATATGCACCTAGATTCCTTTTTTTTTAAAATGCAGTTGAAGTGTTCTCTGTAGCTGAGTTATTTCTGACAGCTCTTTTGCAAACTATAAATGCCTGGTAAGAACATGTCCAAATTATTCTGCTAAGGAGTAAGTTAGATGCAATTTTTAACACATGAGAAATTATACCTGATAAATTTCTGTATTAACTCAATACCCTTTTACTCTAGAATTGCGTGAATAATTATTTGCACATAATTATTTTTTCACATCAGTTTTTAAATATGAAAGTATAAAGCCACACATGTAATATAGGCATTTGGGGTGAGTTTTTCTTCATCCAGGAGCTGATTGTATAACTCACAAATAAACTCTCTTCTCTCTTTTAATTGCTGTCTATCTTTCAGCCTCTTAGTTACTTTTTGGAACCTCAGAGGATGGAGAAAGGAAATAAATTTCAAATACATATTCTTCTTTCTTTCTCAGTTCTTCCCAACAACAACTTGAAAAATAGAGAGGGGGCAGGGATGAGCTCTTCATTCCTGCTCATAACATGCACATAGTATGACTAATATAAAAGGAGTAGTTAACCCAAATGCACTTTTTTTCTTTTTCTTTTTTGTGCCAGTCCTGGGACTTGAACTCGGGTTCTTGGCACGGCCCCTGAGCTTCTTTTGCTCAAGGCTAGAGCTCTACCACTTGAATCACTGCATCAATTCTACTTTTTCTGTTTAGGTGGTACTGAGGAATTAAACTCAAAGCTTCATGCATGTTAGGCATGCTTTCTACCACTAACCCACATTCCCAGCCCCCCAAATCATTTTTTATAACATGTTGGTGGGCATCCAGGATGCTAGTATTAAGATGTGCAACTCAGCAATTAGTACCTCACTGTTGGATTCTTCTTTTACTTCTTCTTCATTCATCTGATAGGACTTCAACATGATCATGAATGACCCAACCCCTAAAGAAATAATCTTTTCCAAACAGGAATATGAATCCATCTCTCAAAAGTATTTTCTATCCAATAGTTCTCAAAACAGATTCCTAAGCCAAGTGCTGGTATCTCCCACCAGAATGTCTTGCTATTCAGGAAGTTGCAATCGGAAGACCAAGGTTCAAAGCTAGCCTGAGTAAAAGAATTCTCAGACTTCATCTCCAATTAAGTAGCAGTAAGCCAAGCTAGAGGCATGGCTCAAGTGTTAGAACTCTGGCTAAGCAAGTGAGCAGAGCAAGGCTGAATCCCTAGGTTCAAACCTTGGTGCTGGCAAAAACAAAACCAGATTCCTGGCTCCAGTGACTGAGTTTCCAATATGGTAGGCCTGAAGAGCTACCTGAACATTTGCATCTTGAACAAGTTCCAACTGGATGGTCACATGGCAGTTCCTGGACCTCATATTCAGAACCTCTGTTTTAGGGGAACAGTAACCCCTAGAGATGCTCCTGCAAGGAAATATTTTTAAAGAAATGATTCATCAAGTGGATTTGAGAAATGCTGTACTCTCTTGGCATTTCTAAAAAGGATTTTAAGGGTTTATAGGAATCTTGTAATATGGGAAATCATTTTTCTAACTTGCATTTTCTAGATGTCTTCCACACCAGAGCCCTCTATTCTGTCAGTAGCAATGGACTCCAGGATTTGCTCTTCCTCACCCATTAGGTGAGGCTGATGATGATCTCTGCCATTGTGCCTCTGTGAATGGTAGTTCTACTTCAATTGGCCACCCACTGTCATGAATTACAGTGTGACAGTCCCATCACTCAGCATGGCTCTGCCTCATCAGCCTCCCACTCCAGTGTTCTTTTTGTGACCATATTATATTATCCTCCCACTTATTCCTACAAAAGATGCTTATTGACCGCAGAGCCATCTGTGGCTCCTTCTTCACCACCTCTTCTCTCACCTCCTCTGTGCTTCTTCCTTGACACTGCTCCCAATCCGATTCAGCCTGGCTTCTCATTTATTCTCTGTTGTTTCTTCATGATCCTGGCCTCTTTGTCTTTCCTAGTTTGTTAGAGTTCATCCCTTTCTTCACTTTTGATTCAAGGACAATGGTAGATTGTCACTTAATTCTTGTACTTAGTGCCATTAGAAAACTATTTAGCCAGTATTTACATGGCTTTTACTGTGGTGGCCCTAAGGCTTTGAAATAGAGTGCTAGCTGAGCACTGGAGGCTTATGTCTGTAATCCTAGCTCCTCAGGAGACAGAGATCTGAGGATGGAGGTTCAAAGTCAGCTTGGGCAGAGAAGTTTGTGAGACTCTTATCTCCAACCAAGAAGCTGGAAATGGAGCTGTTGCTCAAGTGGTAGAGTATGAGCCATGAGCAAAAAAAGCTAAGAGACATGCACAGGCCCTGATTTCAAGTCCTAGTATCAACACACACACACACACACACATACACACACACACACACACATGAAATATAGTTCTGAATAAGGCAAAAAGATCCAGTCTTATGGACTTTACATGCTTAAATTGGTCAAATAAGAATTTAATTAGAAGTGATTCTAGGCACTAGGCAAAAAGATTGAAACAGATAGTTAGGCAAGACCTTCATGAAGAGGTGGTGAAGAGGTGGCATTTAAATCAAAGTCAAGATGGGCATCATGGGAGTTCTACCATGACCGGTTCCTCAGTATCGCTTGGCAACTACCATTTAATGTATACAATTCTTCACAAAACTCATTCGGAATCATTTTGTTCTTCTCAAATTCTAAACTCATGCCTCCATAAACTTTCTCCTGACTTATTCAGAAGAGGTTTATACTATAGTCATCCAAACTCCCCTCTATGCTTCTACTAGTCTTCTCCTCCTCCTTTCTTGCTGTTTCCTCATACTGTGTGATCTTCCTCTTTCAGTTAGCCTCTGCCCTTAGCCTACAGTCATTTGCAAAACAAGCCATCTGTCTGTGCCTGCATCTGCTCCCATTCATATTTTGAAACCTTAAACTCCAATGTGATTTTGATACTGGTTTGTGCACTGTGTAAACAGTCACAGCCCTTTTAGCTCCACAACAATCACTAGTGACCCAAAGAAGAGGGAATGCAAAGAATCTTATTCAAGAAAGGAAAGATGTATCTCCATTGAAGGCTGCTGCTGACTATGTCCCCAAGTGACTCAGTCTGGGGATTTTATTATACCCTGGGCTATGCTCTGATTGGCCACACTCTATGCAAATTCGGCATAGGACAAGTAGTCAACCAAAGAAGATCTATGAGGTAATAGCTTTGGATGTATACATAGTTATACATTAGTTTTTATGATTATTAGGTGTTTGGGATGCTAACTTCTCATTAGTCAAGCCTTGTGATATTCTGATTGGTTGTTAAACTATCTGTAATTCCCAATCAGGGCCATCCTCTGAGTTCCCACCTCCAGGGTCCTGGAAATGCTAACAGGACCTGAGTATGCAGAACTGGCAGAGACTAGGAAGGGTAGAGGCAGGACCTGCACCTTCCTGCTGGGATTATCTTTCAAACCATCTTGTGTTTTTGCCAGTCTGGTCTCTGCTAGCCAAGGCAGCCATGCCTTCCACTAAAAGATGCTCTCCAAGGACCCTGGTCTAACCTGCTGTACTTTTTAACCTTTAAACTAAATCTGCCCATTCAACTGTATTTGGAGCTGGGGCCTTTCCAGTTGTGGTGAAAGGTAAATGGTAAGATTGGCATCCTTAGGAGAACAGACACCAGAAAGCTTTTTCCTGTGCTTGTGTGTAGTGAGTCCGTGTGACTATACATCAAGAAAGCAGCCCAGTCAGTCTACATGCCAGGTGAGAACTCTCACCAGGAATGGAATCAGCCAGCTCTTCTCCTGATTTCAAACTTCCCATCTTCTGAAAATCATGAGAAATAAATCCTGTTGTTTAAGCTACTTGGTCTAAAGGTATTTTGTTACGGCACCTAATGTGCCTACATACTTCAACTCAAAACAGAAAATCTCTGACACTTTCTTCCTCTTCCCTTGACAGCTCTCACCTTCCCTCCTTGCCCTCCTTCCCACAAATTGTACATTTCACGTCATCTCTGATTCCAGGGTATAATCTTGTGCCACTTCAGAGTAGAACAGCATAGCAAGTTATGCGATGGGACCTATTCAAAAGGCTTTCTTTTCAAATCTCTTGGGATTGGAACTTCTGCAGCCTTCTTTTCAATATTTCATGCCACTTAGCTGATCTTAAACACCAAATTTGGTCTCCTTTTCACTAAATCCAGCCTTGGTAAGGCTGGCTTCTTTATTTCCTTAAGTGAATGTATGTTTTTCCTAAGCAAATTTGGAGAAATATGGAATAATTACTGCTCTGTTTTATATTTTTCAGCATCAATACTATTCGTTTTCTGTTAGTTCACATCTAAAATTATAATAGCCCTAAGCAAGATTGGAAATTTAATAATCAATCATGGAAGATGATTTATTGTTTTGAAAGAAAATTTCCCTCCTAAACTGTTTCCTCTTCTCTCCTCGCTTCTCCTCTCCTCTCCTTTTCTCTTTTCTTATCCTTCCCTCACTGTGCTTTTCTTTCGTGTGTGTGTGTGTATGTGTGTGTGTGTGTGTGTGTGTGTGTGTGTATCTTCGCGAGGACAGGGGATCAAAATCAATACTTTGTTCCTGCTAGATAAGCACTTGCTACCACTAAGTTATGTCCTCCTTTTTTGTCTTTTATTTACTTACTTATTAAGTGGGGCTTGAATTCAGGGCCTGGGTGCTCACTATTGCTGAACTTCAGTGCTCAAGGCTAGTGGTCTTACCACTTGAGCCACATCTTTACTTCCAGCTTTATTGGTGGCTAGTTAAAAGATAAGAGTCTCATAGACTTTTCTGTCCAGGCTGGCTTTGAAACTCATCCTCAGATGTCAGCTAGAATTACAGGTATGAGCTACCACCAATTATCCTCCTCCTCCTCCTCCTCCTTCACCTTTTTTCTTTCTTTCTTTCTTTTTTTTTTTTTTTTGTTTTGGCCAGTCATGGGGCTTGAACTCAGGGCACTGTCTCTGAGCCTCTTTGTGCTCAACGCTAGCACTCTCTACAACTTGAGCAACAGTGCCACTTCCTACTTTTTCTGTGTAGTTTATTGGAGATAAGAGTCCCATGGACTTTCCGGCTTTGGCTGGCTTCGAACCCTGATCCTCAATTCACCAGAGCCCTGTTCAGTTATCTGTAAATTAATTAAAATCCCACTACCTATTGTTTATTTAATGGACTATTGTCACAGCATACACCCCAAAGGCTCTGGCTATCTGGGGGAAAGGTAAGCATTATTGATTCCCAAGTTACCTGTGACATCCAGTCCTCTGGTCACTGTCTCTGAGGGAATGATGATGCTACGTAGAATGAGGCCCAATAGGACATTCACTTCCTGTAGCCATGCTTTATCTCCAAAGCTCCTGGACCAGTCATGAAGAAACTCTCAGCCCACCACAAACCCCACAGGGAAAGCCAAAACCCATTTCATATTGCTAAAGAGTAAATCCAAGATTCACAGGCATGGAAGAAAGGCAAGGCCAGGGAGGCAGAATTAAAGAAAGAACATTTATACAGCACTGAATGTGGCTTTGGGCTTGTAGTAAATGCTTCAACCATGCTAATCATTATCCTCCATACCATCATCAGTATAATTTGTACTCAGCATACCTATACACAAACATGTACCATATGTACATGCATAAACATAATCCACATGTGTATGAGGGAAGATTCTCTCTGGTTCTATGAATCTTGGAGAAACTCAGATTATGAGGCTTATATCATGGTCTGATAACTGCCTTCACACTTAGCCAGGAAGCTGGTGAAAAGCTTCTATATTTTGTACCTAAAGAAAAAGCGTGGAGCAGAATTCACTGCCATAATCCTCATAATGCTAGATACCCACATTGGGTTAAATGGCTAGGTGCACAAAAAGTTCCGGGAGGGAATGTTCCTGTAACCTAAGGGCAAGTGGGCCGGGGAGAATCTCTGTGATGGAGTCCAGAGGGGAAATGGGAAAAACAAAATGATAATGAGATACAGCTCCGCTGGGCTGCCTGTGTTGGGGAAGAGTGTGTCGTGGGAAGAATTCCCAATGCTGTGACTAAGCTAAAAAGAGCAGAGGCGTTTCTGGTGTACAGAGAAAGTATATTTTTAAAAAACACAAAGTGTACAAGTAAAATATTACATATGGTGTGGACTATAAGCAGCCAATTAGCCAGCGCCTTGTTGTCAGGCTCTGCAGGGCTCTCAAAGGCAAAGACCTTGGCCTTCTGGCCTGGAATCTATGTTACTGAGATGGAGGGGCTGAGCCCAGCAACACTTCCTGGAGATGACAAGAGTCCTAGGCCTTGGAGATGCACACAGCATAGCCGCCGGCTAGGACAATACAGTGAGCCAAATGTGAACAAGTAAGGTGATTGAAAAGGCAGGTGGAAGAAACAGTGGATTGAGGAGAACTGTCAATCCAGAGCACCATCCTCTTTCCATCCATTTGCTTTCTGTGATTAATAGGTGCTGTTTGCTGTTCCCCATGATCCAGATCCTGTGGTACCATCTAGCTCACAACTTTTGTCCTCTCCATCTGTGTCCCTCTACTTCCTCAACAGACACCTTGCCTTTTATGTTGTCTCCCTACCCAAGGAACACCACCTCCCTCTAACTCTAATAGAAACCAGTGTGCTGACATCTACCTAGCCAACATACTCCCATGAGGAGCCCAAGTGAGTTTACCACCATTCTGCCAGATGCACAGTGTGGAGTCCTCTCCCTTAGTTCTCTCCTAGGCCTAGAGACACCTCCAGAGGCAGACACATAGATAGCCATGTACACACTGGTGTACACAGGCGCACACACAGTCATCAAGTTGTTACTCCAACCTCCTGCAGTACTCCTATCCCTCCTGTGTCCATGTGTCCCATCCCCCTCCCTAACTTCCACTTCTACACTTTCTCATGCATATCCTGCATCATCTTTCCTGTGAATCCCAGCATCAACCATCACAATGGTCTCTACCATAGCCTCTCTGAAAAGTACTTTCCATCAACCTAGCTCCTTCATGCTCTAATCGAAATCCCTTATAAATCTCAGTTCAGAAAACAATTATTCCAAACTCCATTTTAAACTAGAGTCTCCCTCTCAATAGATGCATTGATGTATAAGCACATTGATGTATATATTATCTAGCATAACCACCAGACAGCAGTGTGGCTTGGTGTTCAGACTCTCAGGTGCTGTGACCCAGAGAAGCTCCCATGATGCCATGCATTGTGAGAATTGAAGGAGGAAGGTTCAGGTGCCTAGGACTTACATGCACATTCATGACACAGAAATAAATGTAGTAACTTAGCAACCTCTACCTCTGGCCAAAGTATTTGAACTGTCTAATTTTGACTCTTCTCCATTTTTGTAATTGTAAAAAACTTATGACATGCTCTTACACAGCCACTACACTGATCATTTCTGGGGGGAAATCTATGATGTACTACCTTTGTTTAGCAAAATTTGATAACCTCTCATAGCCTACAGGATGGCACCCAAAGACTTGGGCCTGGCCTCAAAGCCCTACACCCCGTCTTCTGCCAGATTTACTGCTGGCCTTTTGCACCACCCCACTTATAACCCAGGTTCTGACTTTTCCATACTTCCTTCCCCCTAAATGTTCTGCATTGTCTTATTATAGTGTCTTTCTTCCTTCTTTCCTCTGACTTCAGTTTTACCAAACTAGACCCCTGTGCACACTATAAGATCGAGCTCACATCTCCTCCCCTCCCAGCTTTGAGAGCTCAGGATGCTGTCCTATTGGCATCAACAGATGCCTGTGGACTCTGCAAATGTCTGCAGACAGGTAGAGGGAGGGAGAGATGGAGGGAGAAAGAGGTGGAGAGAGGGAGAGGCAGAAGGAGGTGCTAAAACTGTTCCATGTAGAACGTTAAGGTCAAATCAACCAATAAACAAGGAGTTTGAAAGATTTTCTTTTTCCACGGAAAGGACATAACAATGAAAGTGACATTTAGAAAAAGGTGACACTATGCTTGTCCCTTAGTATGCACATAGAGTAGTCCTGGGAGCCCTGTAAATACCAAAGTTTTTGGCTGTACATGTCCCTTATATAAAATCACAGCATAATTACTTACAAAACTATTTGGTGTAAACCAACTGAACAGCTCATGGGGGCGGGGAGAGGGAAAGGGGGGAGGGAGGAAATGAAGGAGGAGGTAACAAATTGTACAAGAAATGTACCCACTGCCTTACGTATGAAACTGTAACCCCTCTGTACATCACTTTGACAATAAATAATTATTAAAACAATCACAGCATATTTGCATGTAATCTACACAATGCTCACATGCATTTTAAATCATCTCTGGATTTCTTTAAATACATGCTATCATGTACATTTTGTAAACCATTGTTCCACAGCATCGCTTAGAAATAATGACAAGGGACAAAAGTCTGTCTGTGCTCCACTGAACTGATGCAGTATTTTTTCCAAGTGTCTTCGCTCAGTAGTTGGTTGCTGCAATAAAGACAGATATTGTGCCAAGACCAGAAAGCAAGTTAAGGGGCAGCCAGCAGTGATGGAGGCAGAGAGTGAGGCATTGTACTAGAGCCAGTGAGGACAGCCATGGGAAGTACAACCCTCACTCAGGCCTCTTGTCCTAGCTGCCCTACCAGCGCCTCCCCAGATAGCTAATACTAATGTCATACCCACCTGACATGGAGGGACTTGGTCACATGGCTAGCTGCTAAGATGTAGCCCGAATTCAAACCCAGGTACAATCAACCCCATAGGAATGAAGGCCCCATATGAATGATGGACCACCAAACCACTGGGCTTTCTTTTCCAACGGACTCTGAGAAATAATGTTGTGTGTTCATTGTTGGAATGTTTCAGCAGAAATACTTTAGGAAAGACTTAAAGATACCAGAGGAACTATGGTGAGAGATAAATCAAGAGTTAAAGGGGACATGAAGATATTCAGTTGCCTAGGACATTATGAGAGCTATGAATAGAGTGAACTTGGACTGACTCACCACCCAACCATGTGGAGTGGGAGTTTGGTATAAATGGGAGAAGCATCTATTATATAACAGGCTGGAGAGTTTCAGAACTTCAACACAGGAGGGATGACGGGGCTGAAACTATAAAGTGGGTATAAACAGCTTATGTGCTTTGATAGAAGAATGACTTACAGCTAATGATGTTAAAACCAATGGGAGAGACTTCCTTAACTTTGAAATGACAATAAGAAGGTCTAGACAGGACACTCAGATTGTCCTCAAATAAGACAGCCCAGGATAGGAATGGTGACAGTAGCCACCGAGTGTACCTTATGCTAACATTGTCCTATACCATCTTTGCAGCAACTGTTTGAAGAAGGGTTTATCATCCCCACTCGTCAAATGGGGAAACTGAGGCACAAGACACCTATCCCAGGGTCACATACAAACAGGCCTTCCTCATGCTTCAGGAATTTTCTCCAAGAGCAGTAAGCAGAGCTCATCCTACTGAAGCAACAAAAGCTACCCACCTACCTGTCTCTGTCAAAAGGCTGAGCAATTTCACTGTGGCTCAGCCCTCCCACTGCAGTTCTTGAAATCGGTAAGGGGAGGGTGACCACATTAGGTGGGCTGACCCCATAATAGAAGACTTAGCAAGTTTTGCATTTCTGCCCACCCGCTCAGCACCTCCTCCTCAAGGCTAACCTCAGCACCACCCCCAGCAATCTGGATCCCCCACTTGCTATGTGAGGGAACAGTTGTCATGTCTGCCATCTCTGGTGACCACAGGAAGCCATGTGAAAGTTCTAGGGTGTTCCTGTTGTCCTAAGATAAATTGGAACAGGTGATGCTCAGAAGAGCTCATTAGACATTGCAAAGGGGGTACAGTAGGGGTAAGAAGGAAGAGAAAAGCAAAATGGGCTGATGCACAGAGATTTTCATGAACCATACCAGAGAAACATGAGACATTATTCCAGCAATTTGAAAAACAGGAGCAGTTTTGGAAGGTTAACAGTACAGGGGGCACCAAAAAGGCTGGAGGATAGCAAGTGCCCGTGGATTTGGTCAGGTACCCCTGAGGTTGGTCAGGTAGCCAAGGGAAGGTGATAGCTGGAGCAAAGGCTCCAGAGCAGGTTCCTAGCTACAGAATCTTAGGAGAGTGGCTGAACCTCTGTGAACCTCAGATAACTGGGGTAATTAATAAAGTTAATACCTATCGTTAGGCTGTGATGAGTCCAATCGTTGAATGTACTAGCCTAAAGCAAATCCTTCTGTGGGTTTCTGTCTACTATTAATGATTGGAGTCATTCTAGTTTGGAAGGATAGGTCCATTCTGATCTCTCAGCTTCTCAGTCAGTTCTGTGAAGGAAACACTGCACTGGTGACCAGTAAGAACAGTCCAGTCACCAGGCTGCATTGCTGGATAAGGGGTCCACACAGAGATGGGGCAGGAGTCCTTGAACTTCATACTGGGCATGCCCATAATCCATGTAGGCAGAATCCCCGAGGTGGAAACGGGGCCTGGGGCTTGTAGAAGTCCCAGCTGGGGCTCACCCCTGGGAAGTCTAGGCTGTAGGGAGGGACTTAGACAATTCTGAGAAAGTTTTTCCAGTGTCAAGGGACTTTGAAAGTAGAAGGACCTTGTTTCTTCTGGACAAAAGACTGTAATGGCCACAATGTTCCCAAATGGACATAAGCATCTCCTACCCCCCCCCCCCTTTTTTTTGTCTGAGACTGGGACTTGAATTCAGTGTCTGATGCTTTCACTCATTGGCTGGTACTCTACAACCTGAGCCATGCCTCTGACCCCTAGGTGTCCTGTAAAGTGTAAAGACAGTAATTGGACAAGGCTGTTCTACAACTTTATGAGAAATAAAATAGTAACAAGGCCAAGAGTGGCCATGGGCAGAACAGAGAGGAAGAATTGCCACCACAAACATAGCCTCCCCCTCTCGTGACTATCAAGCCTCTTCCTTCTCTATCAATGGCACTTTTGTCCTTCTGAATAAATAACCAAGGTACTCCTACTTGACTGTCCTTGTTCTTGCATCCATCCAAAATGAACCCTTCATTTCCTTATTCTAGCACAACCCAAATCTCATACCAAATCCTTCCAATTCCTGTTATGGGTCCTTGACAACTGATCTCACTTGCAGAATAAGATGATGAAATATCTCCTCACTGCAGGTATGTTCTTGGCTGGAGGATAGATATGACAACCTGGTTTACAGGACTATTGTTGAGACAAAAACTCATAGCAATGTCCTGCATGTTGGGTACTGTCATTATTTGGAGGGCATTTCATGGTCTTTTTAGTCCAGGGTCTTTCTATGTCCTATCACCTCATTATGGAAAGGGAGGAAAGTCTGGGGCCCAGTAGCTTAAGAATCACTTGGAGTATTTTAGAAATGCAAATTCATGTGTTCTACTCAGTTTCAATGTGCTGCAATTGTTTAGTGCTGTGATGGAACTCAGGGCTTCACACAAGCTGAGCATGTGTTTTGCCAGCAAGATATACCCAGTATGGTTTTTAATAAGGTGCTGAATGGGAGAGGTCTGTGTTGCATTCACCTTAAAGAAGCCCATTCAGCCAAGGGATGGTAGCTCAGGAAGCTGAGATCTAAGGATCCGGGTTCAAAGCCAGCCCCGGCAGAAAAGTCCCTTTGAGACTCTTATCTCCAATTAACCACCAGAAAACTGGAAGTGGCTTTTAATCTCAACCTTGGTAGAGGGATAACCTTGAGAAGAAGAGCTTGTGAACAGTGCCCAGGCCCCAAGTTCAAGCCCAATGACCCACAAGAAGAAGAAAAGGAGGAGGAAGAGGAGGAGGAGGTAGTGGAGGAGGAGAAGACCATTGTTTGAGAAGAGGAGAGAGGAACATGACTGATAGAGGCTACCATGACTGCCAAGTAGCCATCCAAATGGCAGATTGCAGGGAATTTCCCATCAGCCAGCCTGGGCAGGCCAGCCTCTTGGGAACATGTCCAAGGCTGGAAGACTCAATTTGTTCATCCCTTCATGAGCAACTCTAGTTAGAGTCTGGGCGTGACACAAGCAATTTCACCTTCATGGCTTTGTCATTGCTTAACACATCCCTGCGAAGCAGGCTAGGGAAATATTAATGTGTCTACTGCATAGATGAGCCACAATGATACAGGGGGTTTGGGTTAGTTTCATTTGGTCACTAAATAGTAGGGACAAACAGTTCAGGTACCAATCATGAGAAAAGTGAGGTTCTTAACAACATATAAGAGGTACCCAAAACTCAGAAATTGAGATAAATAATAATTTAATGCAAGTTGGGTGCCAGTGTCTTACGCTTGTAATCATAGCTCTTAGGAGGTTGAGATCTGAAGATTGTGGTTGGAAGCCAGCCCAGGCTGAAAAAGGCTATGAGACTTTTGTCTCCAATTAACCAGCAAAAAGCCAGAAGTGGACATCTGTCTCAAGTGGCAGAGTGCCAATCTTGAACAAAATAACTAAAGGAGAGAGCCCAAGACCTGTGTTTAAACCCAAGTACCAGCATAAACACACACACACACACACACACACACACACACACACACACACACACACACACACATACCCTGGAAACTCCGACTGCCTGAGTTGAAGGGCATGGTTGCTGCTTTCCATCTGGGTTCTCAAGCTGAGTCACACTGAGCTTTACAGCTTTAGTACAATTGAGAGGGCTGAAGTTCAACTGAGGAAAAATGGAGAAGGACCAAAATGATGTCATGAAAATACAAAATTCTAAAAGTCTTAGTCTAGTAGAGGACCAAATTTAAAGTATCTACAAGATGGACATTTTTTATGTGATCTTCTATAAATGCACATTTTAATTATATAAATGTACAGTGCAATATCATTCCTACTGTTGGTTTTAAGTTCTGTCTTTTCTTGTAGCTTGTCTCTTTCTACCTTTCTAAAAACTTTCTCTTCCCTAACTTTATAACCATGTTAACCTTCCTCAGCCAAATGACATAGCATGTGCCTGTAATCTCAGCAACTTGGAAGGTTAGGAAAGGAAAATTTAAGTTTTTAAGAAAGTTTTTAGGAGATGTTCTTATTACACTTAAATGACTCTTTGGTAGTCACACTTTAATTAGGAGGAATTATCTATTGCCATATTGGTTTAAATGCCTTTTAGGCATCTGCAGGTAAAGCATTATTCCTCTCTTAATTTGTTACAGTAGGATTGTCATTTTTCTGATATTAAAAGTGTTTTGTATTCATGTAATAAACTTTGCTTTCTTTGATTCTCCATTATTTAGAATTTTTATGGCTTTACTTGTAAATAAAATACAGTTTTTGACAAAGAGGATTTAAATAAATTTCAAAGTCAGAATAAGAGTTTTTATTGTCTGATAGGAGACTAGAATATCACCATCAATGTCACCTGAAAAGCTTACAGTACAAGTGTAGAGAAGGTACTACGATATCATGGTAGTACCTAGAAGTTTCCCGAAGTTCTGAAAGTTTCATTGGAAAGCTTGAATCTTACCACTGGCAGAAAATTCTGCCAATAGTTGTCCTGGAGGTGAGTAGCATCTTCCATTTGCTTTCAAGAAAATATCTGAGTCTCAATAACCATAATAAAGCAGTAAAAATAGTGTGCTGTGACATGGCTACTTAGAATAGTCACAAAATGTTTTTCCCTATAGACTTCAGCTTGCCACCCGATGCTTTCTTTGTACTTTTCAGCTACCTGGAACATTAAGAAGACAAAGGCAAAGACTTCATAAAAGTAATCATTTTTTTTCTGAATCATTAAGTACATTCTGTGTGTGTGTGTGTGTGTGTGTGTGTGTGTGTGTGTGTGCGCGCGCGCACACGAGCGTGTGTGGCCCATCCTGGGCTTGAACTTAGGGCCTGGGCACTGTACCTAAGCATTTTTGCTCAGGGCTAATGCTCTTAGCACTTGAGTCATGGCTTCACTTCCGGGGGATCAATGGGAATACTGGTGTCATGGACTTTGCTGTGTTGGTTGGCTTTGGACCCCAATCCTCAGATCTCAGCTCCCTGAATAGGTAGGATTGCAGGTGTGAGCCACTGGTGCCCAGCTATGAAGGACATCCTTAAGTGAATTTAGGTCTTTCTGGTTGCTAGGCAATTAGTTAATGCTATCACTTCAGCCACACCTCAGATTATTATTCTTTTTGTTTACTTTAGTTTGTTTCCAAGTAGGGTTTTTCAACTTTTGTCTGGAGTTAATCTTCAAACCGTAGTGTTCTGATGTCTACAATATAGCTGGGATTACATGGCACACCACCATGCCCAATTCTTTGTATGATTTTTAGTGCAGTAATAATTGCAATGGGCACATTTAGTCTGGCCATTCTTTTTCTTAGCTAGATGTTATCATCAGCTGTTACCCACCATTGCATTTGCATAATTTGTGTAAATGTCAACATGTGAAGAAAAAGCAAATCACATATTGATGTGTTTGTGAATAGAGTGTTTGATTTTGTTTAGTTTTGTGGACCTCCCAAATGCAAAGAATACACACTTGCACTGAGCCACTCCCTAAGTCCTGTGAGTACAGTTTTTTTTTTTTTTTTTTTTTTTGTTTGTTTTTTTTTTTGGCCAGTCGTGGGCCTTGGACTCAGGGCCTGAGCACTGTCCCTGGCTTCTTCCCGCTCAAGGCTAGCACTCTGCCATTTGAGCCACAGCGCCGCTTCTGGCCGTTTTCTGTATATGTGGTGCTGGGGAATCGAACCTAGGGCCTCGTGTATCCGAGGCAGGCACTCTTGCCACTAGGCTATATCCCCAGCCCTTGTGAGTACAGTTTTGACCTTCTCATTCTCCTGAGTGGGGCTCAAGGGACAGGAGGACTTCCATGGACTACCCTTTGGGAAGTTCTACTTTAGACAGATTAAATTCCTTTTTGGTCCCTTGAAAAAGCACAATTCTTTCTGATCTCAGAGACTGTTCACAATCCTGGTCCCCCTGACTGGCATACTGGTCCTATTCCTTTTTTTGCCTGGTCCAATTTTCTTTTGACTTTGAAGTTGCAGTTTCATTGTCTCTAGTACAAGATTATAGCCTAAAATAAACTCAGTTGCTTCTGTGTTCTGTGCCCTCAGAAAAATTTAAAATTATCATGGCTCTTTTCCCATTTTTAACTAACATATTACAGCATATTTATTGCATAATGTCTGCTCTTCAAATGACGTATACTTTTTTATCCTCTGCAACTCTTCTGCATGACATCTCTGTAACACTTTACTTAGTATATTGTATTCAATCCATATTATTGAGTAAAGTAATGAGGGAACAGTCTGTGTTACCTGTGACTGGTTCCCTCAGTTGAGTAATTTTCAGGGTTGATACCAAGGTCCTGGACTGGACTAATACATTAGAATCTTTTCCCATCACTATAATAACATATCTGACAGAAACAGTTTAGGGAAGGAAAGAATTATTTTGCTCATGGTTTCAGTCTGCTATGACAGAAAGGGCTTTGGAGGAGCATATTATGGATTACATCATGGTGGACAGGAAGAAGAGTGGAGCAGCAACAGGAAGTGACCAGAGCAAGATATAATCCCTAGGGATACCTCACCAGCCACCTACTTTCTCAACTAGGCTGCTCCCGTCATAGTTCCACAACCTCCCAATAATGTATTTAAATATGATCGACTCTACCAATCTAACTGTTCATTAGATCAGAACACTCATGCTCTCTGAAAAATGCTCCCACAGAACACCAAGAGGTGAGTGCTACTGTCTCCTAGGTGTATCTTAGTCTAATCCAGCTGACAAGCAGAAATAACCATCAGTAGCAACTTCCTTCCCCCTCCTCCTCTTTATCATGCCCATCATTGGATTTTCTCCTTTGCCATGAACTGGAGTAAAGGGCCCAGCTGTTTAAGGGTGAATCCATTCCTTTTGGGAGCACTGAACCTCCTCACAGTGCTGTGCATTGGATTTATTGTCATCTGTGAAGTTAGAAAGACAATGACAGCACTTCCTGATCATCTGGGACCTGCTTCCACTTCCTGAGATTGCTGATGCTTCCTTATTTATTCATTTAAAAGTCCCCTGGTCCCCCAGCAAATACACATGCCTTGCAGAACCTGGAAAAAAGTCATCAGAAACTCTCCAGAAGTTATGAGCCATAGTTTCAGAACCTCTAAACTAATAGACTTATCATTCCTGCCCAGATTTAAGCCCAATTGTGGTAATGACGGTGTATGTTTTGCAGTTCTGGCTGAGAGGGCAATTTAATTAGGAGCCTCTATCTTCAGGCTCTTATAATCCCACCCCCCCACCCCAAAAAAATAATTCTTTAGGATGAAATTTCCAATGCTGCCCCTCAACCTAAAGGTATGTTTTCTTGAATAAGATTTCACTTAGGCTATTTTTAAAACTCAAGAAAAAGTGTAGAAAGTGATACTTTACCACTTAAAATCACCCAAACATTTTTTAAACTTTTTTCCCCAACCCAACACAAACTGCTTCACTTAGAAATCTCAAGTTGTTCTTTCTAATGCCTTTGGCATGTTTGTAGAAATTTAGTTATGCTGTAATGAGGTTGTTCCCCAAATGCATATTGCTCGTGTGAAGATTTATTTCCCATTTGAAAGGAAGTGGCATAGAAATGGTACATGAGGAATTATGATAAAATCAGATTTATGAGATAATGGGCAATGGGCAGGAGATGTGATAAGATAGGTACCTTAACAGCTAACCAGTTAAAGGTGGTAAGTCATTATGGTCTTTCAGTGAAAATAACCTCAGTTCAAGTCCTTGTTTTATAGGTGAGGAAACTAAGGCCTTGATGAACAATGAACAAAGAATTCTGAAACGTATGTCTCGTATAGAAAACAGTGGGCTCTAGGGTTATCTTGCCTTTTGGAGGGAGCAGAGAAGATATAAAAGATATAAAGGCAGAGAGAGGGAAGATATAATTCTCAGCACTACTGGGAGGCTGGATGGAGGGATGGAGGGAGGGCCCAGGTCCCTGGGGGCACAGGTCTGTTGTCTTCCTTGAATCAGGCATGGAAAAGCCATCTCTAATGAGTTCTCCAGCTTAATATGAGAACCATGAGCTTCTTTTATAGGTACTGGTTTCCATAGAAAATGACCAGGAATTTCTGGACTAAATCATCCATACTCTAAAACCCCATTCCTCTTTTTCATCTTGTATCAGTAAAAAACCAGACACAGATATTAAATCCAAATGCAGTATCCAAACCAAAGTTAAGATAAATGCTAACCCTGACATGGTAGCTTATGCCTGGAATCCTAGCTACTTAGGAGGCTGAAAACAGGAGGCTTGGGTACCAGTCTTGGGGCTTGAACTCAGGGTCTGGGTGCTGTTCATGAGCTTTTGTGCTCAAGGCTAGCATTCTACCACTTGAGCCACAGCGCCACTTTCAGCTTTTTGATGGTTAATTGGAGATAGGAGCCTCACCTACTTTCATGCCCAGGTTGACTTCAAACCACAGTCCTCAGATGTCAGTCTCCTGAGCAGCTAGAATGACAGGCCTGAGCCATTGCTACCCAGTGGCAAGAAGCTCTTGATACCCCTTCTCAAGCCATAGCTGCATAGTGGTACACATCTGCCATCCTAGCTATGTGAGAGGCTGGTATCAGAAGGACCAAGGCTCCAGGTCAAGCTGGGCACTGGTGGCTCACACCTGTCATCCTAGCTACTCAGGAGGCTGAGATCTGAGGACTGTGGTTTGAAGCCAGCTGAGGCAGGAGAACCATGAGACTCTTATCTCCAATTAAGCACCCCCAAATCCCATAAGTGGATCTGAAGCTCAAGTTGTACAGCAACCTGAGCACAAAAGTTCATGAACAGTGCCTAGGCTCTGAGATCAAACTTCAGGACTGATGGGTGTGCACACATGGACACACATATACATACACACACACACACACACACACATTTCCAATCAGCCTGGGCAAAAAAAATCCACAGGACTCCATTTCAATGAAAAAAAAAAGCTGGTATAGTGACACATACAAGTCATTCTAGCTACTGTAAAATAAGAAGATCTCAGTTCAGGTGTGACCCAGGCAGAACGTGAACCACTATAGAAATATGTCTAACATAACCAGTAGGAAAGATTTGATGGTGTGGCTTAGCAGTAGAACACCTGCCTCACATGAGTGAGGGCCTGAGTTCAAACTCTAGTACTACCAAAAAATGAAAGAAAGAAAGAAAGAAAGAAAGAAAGAAAGAAAGAAAGAAAGAAAGAAAGAAAGAAAGAAAGAGGGAAAGAGAAATAAAGATGTATACTATTGGGATTTATTGTTTTGATGATTTTCCACCAAAAACCAATTTATGAGGCAGTCAGATAACATAGATAGATAGATAGGTTTATTACAAAAGGAAACTTTCTCAGAGGACCAAGAAATTCTCAAGAAAAGGAATTTCTGTGGAACCATTGATAGTGGCAAAATTAGACTATAATGTAATTTTTAAATGATGTTATAATAGTGGTTGAACCATATGAAATTGCAGAAATTATCTATATCTGTCTGTCCATCTAGCTACATCTATCTGTATCTATATTTATCTATCTATAACTATATATATATATCTATCTATCTCTCTATTAACCTCATAGCAAATTGCAGTTCCACATGGTTCAAGATAGTATTTCAAATGTGAAACAGGAAATCAAGAAGCCTAGCAAGCTTTCACAACCACTCAGCCTTGCTAACATTAAAATAAGATGTTTTAAAAGACAACAGGCAAGTAAGTGAGGGAGGTAATGAAAACCAAAAATTTATAGAAGACAGTACAGAGGCCTTGTTTTCCAAGTTCCAAATACAAAGGTGGGATAGCCTGGAAACAGAACACTCCAGAGGAAAATGAGTCTTTAGCTCATTCAGGGGTGGGGCCTAAGTTTAGACCTTGAAATCTTCAAAAGAATTGTGGAGGGGGAAAAAAGGCATGAAATTACATCACAACATCTTTCCCCCCTTGCTCAGCCAGTAACTCCAATTGCAATTTTCTGTTGCAGGTCCTTTGCACATGCTGTATGCATTCATGTCTGTTACCTGGAAGGTCCCTCTCCCTTATCTGCTCAGCCAACTTCCTGTTTCTCAAGAAATATCATAGCTTCAGAGACTCTCTCTGGCCACTAATCTTAGAACAGCCTTCTCTCTGCATTAGCCCTCTTTCCATTTTGTTTTGTTGTTTTATTTTATCCACAGAAGTTATCAGCATATAAAATTGTCTTGTTTATTTCTTGTTTAAAGAGGAATTTTTTGGTGGTGTGTACTTCCTCTAAGCCCTTTTTATTTTGTGCCAGTACAGGCACTTGAAATCATGGCTTCTTGCTCTTGGTTAGCTTTTTCTCTCAGTGCTAGTACTTGGCCACTTGAGTCACACCTCCACTTCCAGTTTTTTGCTGATTAATGGATAACAGTCTCACTTATTTCTCTGCTTGGGCTAGCTTTGAACTGAGATCCTCAGATCTCAGCATCCTAAGTAGCCAGGATTACAGGCATAAGCCACCAGTACCAGCAATTTCTCTGTTCTTTTGCTGTTGTTGTCCTGGTCCTAGGGCTTGACCTTTGGGGCTGGCTGAAAGCTGTCCCTGAGCTTTGTTGCTCAAAGCTAATGCTCTACCACTTGAGCTACAACTCCACTTCTGGGTTTTTTGGGTGCTTAATTGGACGGACTTTGTTACCTAAGCTGGCTTCAAACTGCAATCTTTACGTCTCAGCCTCCTGAGTAGCTAGGATTATAGGCATAAGCGATGAGCGCCTAGCAAATCTTCCTGGTTTTAAAAGAACTCTGAAACAGATAATTGTAGCACTTCCTGAAAGGAAATATCTGGATCAACTGAATCTATTTTCATTCTAACTCTGTAATAAGAGCACTGGCTGGAAGATTTATGAAACAGAATATAAAGTAGATTTACAGCACATCAAATTTTCACAGAGCCTAACAGAGTTGGTATTAAAATGCTTCCCCACACACATTTCTCCTTGTCCTGGGATCTGGGTGTCTTGGAAAGATAAAGCTGGAGGCTCTGTCTATTCTGATAATAATGTGTGCCCTCGAATCTTTGCATTCTAAAGATGCAGGTTGAGCATCTAGGTCCAGTCCTTGGAGCCCAGGCTCCACTATTCGAAGTTCTCTCAGACCATCCAGACAAGACTTCATATCATAAAGGAGCAAAGGCAAAACTAAGTGTGGGCATGCTTCTCCCTCATGCATTCTGCCAACTTCCTTGAAGATAAAGCTTTTGAACATTTACACTGTGAAACACTTGGCCACCTCCAGGGGCACTGCTACCAGTCTGAACAGCGACTTTGAAGATAGCTGCTTCACCTAGTTTGCAGATGAGAAAGAAGATTGAAAAAGATAAAATTACTTGCTTGAGGTCACATGGCAGAGTCATTTTCCCCCATAACCTTTTAACTTCTTATTCATCAAAGCCTTGGTTTCTTTTTTCCTCCCATGACCCACAGTCTTGATACCCAGGCTTAGGAAGAACAGGCAACAAAGAATAATTTGTTGTTTGTGCTGTGTTTATGGTTATGCTTAAAAGTTCATATGGCTTTCTGGTTTCCTTTTCAGTCTTTCTTTTTCCTTTCTCCTCCTTCCTTCCTTCCTTCCTTCTACTCTTCCTTTCTTCCTGTCTCTTATTGCTTCATGTCATACTTAAAGCTGTGTTTGGGGGAAATCAAAATATATTAAGCTCAGTTCAGTCTCCCACTCTCAGCCTCTTATTTTTGGTTCAATTATAACCAATTTAAGGGAGACTTCCACACCACATTGTAAGTACCAAAACCATGCTTTCCCACATAGAAGTCCATGGCATAATGGAAGGAATTAAATGCTTTAAAACGATATCACTAGCTACTTCAAATATCTCTTATCATTTGTAAAACATTATCACCTCTGTTTTGTCATACTTTTTTAGCTCAACAGTAATACTCAACCTACCAAAAGAATCTTGTTTATCCTGATTTTCCCATATCATATTTCGACAGCTTAATCATTAGTTGCCTTGATCCTTGAGAGCCATCCCTCATCAGACAAGACACAGGACAGAGATGCGCTGAGAACCTGCCTCAGCTGTACCCATTTCTATACCATGGCAGATAGCATGCATTCCTCCTGGCTGACAGAACTAGCTCTGTGAATGCCTGAGATGCCTGCTCCTTGATTCCAAGTGTTATAGTACCTAGATAGGATCTATGTTTTGAGTACTGGGCTGAAGAGACTCTGTCTGGAAGAAGGACCTCAAAGGTTATCTTAGAATGACCAATTTTCTTGAAAAAGCCGGAGCCCTCACTCTTGTAAGATGGATACAAAACATTGGCCTCAAGGCCCAGGACAGATTCCTGACCTTGAATGTCACTGTATCTCCTGCTATATATCAACAGACCCGGCTTTATGTGTCTTCACCCGTATCCAAATCAGGTCCAAGTATCTCCTCACTGAGTGTCTTCAGGCTGACAGCTCACTGCTTCTGCTCTGTCCCTCACCTCACTCCACCCCTATTCCTTAGTGCTTTCAAAATACGTCACTTCACCCACATGATTACTTCACCCATGCATTACATCCTTTGCTTTTGAACCCAGGTATGGATTTTTGTGTGGATTTTATCTTCCTGCTAGAAACTGAATTGCTTGGCACTAGAGACTGGTGCCTCCAGTGCTTTGCCTAACAATAGGACATCAGCAGGTACTTGTTCTTGATTCAACAAATGTTTATTGAATGTATATTGCATGCGGCCCATGTTCTAGGTACTGAGAAAATAGTTAGAAAAGGTTTCCGTTTGACTTATAGTGAGGGGTGGACAATAAACAAATGTGCATGTGTTTGGTAAACACTATACAGTTTCTGACAGTCAAGTCATGTGACAATTGAGTCATACGTTGCAATAGGGTAGTGATGGAAGACCTCCCTAAGGAAGTGACCTGTGAACCTAGTCCAGAAAGAAGAGAGAGCAGGAACCATGTAGATATCTGGGAGAAGAGCAAACCAGGCAGAGAGAACAGTATGTGCAAAGGCCTTGAAGTAGGGACACAATGATTGTTGTTGCTTAAAGGTATAACATTATGTCATTAGCACATTCTTAAGGCTCCTCAGTCCTATGAAAGAAACTCCTCTCGTTGATAAAAGCAGGACAAAAATGGCTTTCTTATCAATGATGTTTGGAAGTCACGAGGCTTTAGCTTTATAAGGCAAAAAGCTTATACATTTTCCCTTAGCAGAAACAGTCTTAGTTAATTTTTCTCTACAGAATGAAAGCAGAAAATGCCTTTCTCTCTTAGTCTTTTCATATTCCTATCATGGAAAGCCTGGCCAGAAAATAGAGTTGTATCCATCTTTTGGGAAAAGCAGAGAAAAAAAGTGACAGGAAATCCAGATGAGTGCTGACAGGCTGATCATTTTAGTTCAGACATTTGGTGACTGGGCCCAGAAATTTCCTCCACAGCTCTGTGCTATTACATACATGACTGTTAATTTTTAAGGGGAATAGTCAGGGTGTTACTTCTCAGCAAACAAGATAGGAACAAAAATATTTTAGTTTCAGGCTATTTTTCACACTCTAAAAATATCGAGTGGAATAAGAAATTTCACATCCATTGATTTTTTTCATCATGAGTCAGTCCACGGTGTGGTGAGTATGAAGAGCCAAACACACATTGTTCAGCTCAGATGTGTGCTGTACTCTGATTATGTGCAGAGCACTACCCTAGGCCCTGTGGTCGGTACAAAGATACTGTAGATACAGCCTTTGGTCTTACCATTCATAATCCCATTGGAAAGCCCAAACAATGCCACAATACAGTCATGTTAAACAGTGAGGGATACTGGATGCCAAAAAACTACAAATCGACAGAGGAGACTGGTCATGGTGATAGACATCTATAATTCCAGATACTCAGGAAGCAGATATAGGAGGGACATGGCCCGAGGCTAGACTGGGAAAATTTAGAGTGAGACCCTACCTGGGAAAAAGCAGAAGAGCCAGCTGCTGCTGCAGCAGCTGACTCTCAGAATGTACAAATAACTGGGCCCCTCAGCCCAACTTGTGGCAGCTCTTGGCAGCAATCAGTGCATCTTCTTTACTCTCTGTGGGATTGAGTCTATTTCTGAGAGAATTTAACTTGTCTCTGTCCAGTGAGGGCCTAACCATAGGGTGTCTAGGGCTGACGTGTCACTTCACATTCAGGATTCCAGCTACCTCAAGGAGCACAGCCAGATGTAAATGGGCGAGGAGTAAGGAAAAGAAGAAGAGTATAAGAAGGCAGGAACTTTAGTGGTAAGTGAAATGTATTATTGTTCACAGTAGTTAAAAGTGTGAGCCAGAAGACTCCGGCATGGCAGGTAGTCAGAGTAGCCTGGAGCAGGACCGGCCCGTGAGCCCAGACCCAGCCAGCCTCTCAGCCACTGAGAAGAGTAGTTTTTACAGAGTGAATATGGAAATTGCAGACCCCTGCATTCCTGTGTGTCACCAACCTTTTGCAAGGAGAGATTAAAACAACTTAAAACAGGGCTGAGAATATGGCCTAGTGGTAGAGTGCTTGCCTCGTATACATGAAGCCCTAGGTTCAGTTCCTCAGCACCACATATATAGAAAAAGCCAGAAGTGGCGCTCTGGCTCAAGTGGCAGAGTGCTAGCCTTGAGCAAAAAGAAGCCAGGGACAGTGCTCAGGCCCTGAGTCCAAGCCCCAGAACTGGGAGAAAAAAAAAAAAACTTAAAACAACATATATGAGAAATAATCCAAGCATCCAACACAGAATGGTGAAGCATCTTAAAGTCTGTCTACCTGCTTTATGGAATAATATGCAGCCATCAGACATAACTATCCCAACACAATATTGCAGTTTAGGGAAATGCTTGTCATTACATAAATTCATGGATCAAGATGCAAGATGCATGGATCAAGAAGCTCACATTGTGAACTGAAATCCCTTTGTATAACTACTTTAAGATAATTTTTTAAATAAACTAAAGATAAATAAAAAGAGGAAGTATAGGAGAATGCAGTCATAATATTCAATGTACATATGTGCAGATAGAACTAGGAAACTTGAGGGGATCATTGGGGTTGGAAGAGATGGGGGAGAAAGACAAAAGGGATAACATTGTTCAGCATGCATTCTACTCATAAACTGACATGTTGAACTGAAACCCCTTAGCACAACTTCTTTTTTTTTTTTTTTTGGGCGCCAGTCCTGGGCCTTGGACTCAGGGCCTGAGCTCTGTCCCTGGCTTCTTCCCGCTCAAGGCTAGCACTCTGCCACTTGAGCCACAGCGCCGCTTCTGGCCGTTTTCCGTATATGTGGTGCTGGGGAATCGAACCTAGGGCCTCGTGTATCCGAGGCAGGCACTCTTGCCACTAGGCCATATCCCCAGCCCCGCGCACAACTTCTTAAAGATGATAAAAACTACTTATTCAAAGTAGAACACACATAAAATAAACAAACAAACAAATGGTAGAAGAACTAGGGGCTGTGGCTCAAGTGGTAAGCAAACTCTAGGCCTTGAGTTCAATCCTTAGTGAGAACTTGGCTTGCAGCCAGGAAGAAGTTGAGAAGCAGCAGGGACCCCATTTAATCTTTCACTTGAAATAACAACCCAAACAGATTGCCACCATCAGGTAACAAGAATAAACAATGGGAAACCCAGATAGCTCACAACTACAGCACCTCTCGGCCTTCGAGGAGTTTCTACAGCACTGTACAAGGAAGAAATATCTTCTTAGTTTCCCGAGACTGACTTACAAGCCAGATGACTGCCCAGAAGTTCATATTCAGGAGATTTGAATGTAAAAATCTGAAATCGGTATGAGCAGACTAGCCCCTCTCACCACTGTGAAGGAGGGGCTGCTCCAAACACACTCTCCCCAGCTTCTGAGATCCGCAAGAATGAAAAGTCTTCCCTCAGTAATGGGACATAATTAACCTGAGCACTGCCACAGACTACCCACCATATAAGCAAAGCATAGAAAGACTGAACTGTTGTCAAGTCACTTAACCACATCTCAGTTGAACCAAGCTCAAGAACACTTACAAAAATACTCTCAAGTCTTCAGCACCCCGCAAGTTAAAATGTATATTGCTTGACATCCAATTCATGATTACCAGGCATGAAAAAGAGCAAAGCCAATAATCAATCAATGAAACCTACCAGAACTAAACATATGTTAAATTAGCAGATAAAGCATTAAGTACTTGTTGTAACTGTATTACATGTCCAAAAAGTTAAGTGAGACACGGGAAAAATGTTTTTAGAGCCAAGTTCAAATTTTAGAGGTGAAAATCAAAGAAGAAAAGACTAATGATCTGAATGACAAAGCAACAGAAAATACAGAAAATAAAACCAAGAAAAAACATTTTTTTTTTATTTTCAAACAGATGTACAGAGAGGTTACAGTTTCATACCTTAGGCATTGGATACATTTCTTTTACTGTTTGTTACCTCCTCCCTCATTTCCCCCACCCCCTCCCCCTTTCAAAGAGAAATATTTTTAAAAAATAAAAAACACACTTATGAGATACAAAACAACTTCAACCACCGAATGTAGGCCTACTTTGTTCACAAATTTATTGCACAGTTTTGTTCAAGTATGGTTAAAAATAAAAATCAAAGAAACTTTTTGTGTGACTTGAATTCAGGGCCTTCCTGGGCTCTTTTGCTCAAGGATATTGTTCTACCACTTGAGCCACAGCTCTACTTCCAGCTTTTTTAGTGCTTAATTAGAAATCAGAGCCTCATGGACTTTTCTGTCTGGGCTGGATTCAAACTACAATCCTCAAATCTCAGCTTCTTGAGTAGTTACGATTACAGGCGTGAGCCACGAGTACCCAGCTTTAAAAGACATAAAAACATAAAAAACATAAAATGTTTAATTTCTGTAAGTGCATCACACACTCAGTTTATGGGAAGAAGTTCTTAGTCCCATATCAGTTATGTTTAATTCTTTGTGTGATCTATGGAATATTCCTTTGTCTTTAATTTTGTGAAAATCTTCAGTGTTTTTTTTTTAATTAAAAAATGGCCAAAGTAGCAAGGTAAATGCTCCTGTGCTTAGCTTCATGGACAAAAAGAAAATCTGAGATTTGTTGAAAGGCAGCATGACTTTCGTAGAAGTTGGGTGTTCTGGGAAAACTGAACCAAGCATTTGAAGTCTAGTAGTGAGCTCCATGCATCCTGAGCACTTTTGTCTCACCTCAGTGGTGGTCTCCTGGAAGTTATTTACCCACCAACACCAAGGGTACACTATCCTGTAATTAGACTTCTTTATAAAAGCCAGAGAAAAAGAAAATTATATTTGAAGAAATAATGACCATAAATCCACAGATTTAAGAGAACTTACAAATCCCAAACACTCACCAGGCTATGTCCTGATCAAACTGTCCAGTTGTAATGAAATAATCTTAAAAGCCACATACAGAAGACATATTATCTACAGAGTACCTAGGCTAAGGATACCTGGGATTTCTCATCAGAGGCCAGAGGTTGACCCATATGGTTTCCTTTTGTCAAATCTGAATTTATCAGCTGGGTATTGGTAGCTTGGGTATTGGCACCTGTAATCACAGCTACTCCAGAGGCTAAAGTCTGGAGGATCAAAGTTGGAAGCCAGTCTGGGCCGAAAAGATCATGAGGTTCCATCTCCAATTTACCTGCAAAAGGGAACCAATTTAGCAGTCGTCAGTTAATCAGACTGAAGGTATGGCTCAAGTGGTAGAGCACCAGGAAGCAGGGAAACTGAAACTCTCCGGCAATGCTGAAGAAATATAAAATGATACAAATAACTTGGGAAAATGAGTTGGGTTGGTAGTTTCTTTTAAAAAGGTTAAAAATACTCACTGTATAATCCAGATAGTCCTATATATTTACCAGATAACATAAAGTATATGTCAGAGAATATTTTTATTTAAAATATTTTCTTTAAAGTATTTTATCAGAGAATTTAAGGTAGATAGCCATCCAAAGGTTTATACATGGAATAGTGTTAACACACCCTCCCCTCACATTCTGCAGAACACAGGCCAAAATCAGTAAGCTGACACACTTAGGGTGATTTGGGGGAGAAACTTAGCTCCTTTTTAGCAATACCATTTACAAGTTTATCTTTGGAGCCTGTGCAGCTTAAAAGGACTGCCCCAAATGAAGTACAGTTGATTGTGTGCTTGTAAAAATTCATATTTTGAAGATCTTCCTAGAATTTGAAGGCTGAAGTGGCATGAAGAAAACAGAACTTTCTATCTCTGGTTATGATTGGAAGGCATGTTCATGATGAAACATTGGAGTCTACCCAAAATGCCCCATTTAATGTTCAAAGGCAAGGTTTCCGTACCATACTCGGGAACAATGTTAATGAGGGGGCTGAAAACCAATCCATTTTTTGAAACAGCGAATTGCACCCAGGGTTTTAAAGAGCAAAGAACTTCACAGGACAGCATCCTTTCCTTTGGCCTATGATTGAGACACTTTTGGACCTGGTCCTGTGGCCCCATTAGCCTTTTGAGGATTGGTCTAGCATGCGATTGCACTCTGCTAGGCAGACAAGAGCCAACTTCATTTTACAGTCATAGCCCATGAGAAAGAATTAGGCCACTATGCTTGAATTCCTGGCACTTGAGATGTTTACTTCTGTCATTAATTTTTTTCTTCTTAAATATTTAATGCTTAGGGATTTTTGTTGTTGTTGTATCCTACAAAATGCAATGGCTGATGTGGCAGGATTTTCCTTTGTATTGTATGTGCTGTGGGTTCTGTTTTATCCTATAAATCCAGAGAGATCTAGAGGACAATGGCCAAGAGTTATATCCCCAACTTTGACATTTCTTCTGCAGCTGTGGGCAAGTGCCACTGATCTTTTGTCTCTTGTCTCTGTTTCAGTGTCTGTACAACAAGTATCATAACCTAATAGAATACAATGAAGTATGACTAATTAGTGTCTATAGTCTGGTTTGATGAAAGAGGTTAAATGTTATTGTTGTATTATTGTGGAAATGACTGGTAAGTTTGACATCAGAAACAACTGGCTTGTGCGATGGCACAGCTTTCTGATGAGACCAAATCTTGCAAGGGGCATGTTAATACACACTTCCTGCTGGCAGATTTTCTTTTCCAAGATAATTCAATGTGCTGCGTTCAGTGTGAAGTCAGTAAGGCATCCCCAAACACTGTAACACCCAGGACATTATTGCAGCCAGCCCTCCATATCCTTGCATTCCCCATTCCCAGAAACTACCAACCACAAGTGGAAAATATTCAAAATGATTTTCATATGTATTAAACATGTACAGACTTCTTTTGATCATTATTTTCCAACAATTTTCCTACCATGTCTAGTGTATTGGGCATTATGTTAATCTAAAGATTATGTAACATATAAAAAAAGTAACTACATTAATGCAGATACTTTGCTTTGTCAAGTAGGAAACTAAGGCATCCTCAGATTTTAGGATCCCCCAGGGACAGACCCCCACCCTCCAGAAATACCCCAAAGGAAATTATAATTATACACTAATACATATGGTGGGGACTGACTCCAAAATACAGTAAAAGGTATTGAGGGGGTGATGGGCTGGGGATGACTATGGAGAGAGTGAAAACAGTCCACCAAGCTTTCCCTGCCCACGTGAAGCCTGTTGCCTTCTCTCAAACCCCTTTCCCAGATGCTGTAGAGATCCATAGGATCATTTATGTGCTTTTCTTCTGGTTATTTCTGTCACAAATTTATGATTTTTTAGATTAAGGCCTAACAGTTGAGTCATGTCCAAGTGGTATATAAAAAATGGAGTCCTGAGAAAATGAGGATAGACTCTAAAAACCTAAAAACCACAGGTCCCTGACTCTGGCCTAGTTAACAGGGGGCCTGTGGTTAAAACAATTGTCTCAGCCAACTTCACTTTCACTTGGAACTACAAATTAGTGAAGAGAATAAGAAGAGAGATAAAACAAACAAAGTGACCTTTAATAACTTGAAAGCAAGTTGATGATACATTAAAAGAAAACAGATACTTCTTTTAGTCTGATCACAAGAGTTGTCATGAATGAAAGATAAATTGAATAATTGAGAGACTTTAAGAATGTAACCCAAGTATACACCTGAAATCATAGCCTGGGAAGGCTGAGGAAGGAAGATTCAATGCTTAAGTACAGCTTGAACTACATAGTAATATTCTGTCTAAAATACATGTATTAAATAAGGAAATACTTTAACTCTGAAAGGTGAAAACATTTAAATATAATATTCAACATAGGGGGTCTGGGGACATGGCCTAGTGGTAAAAGTGCTTGCCTCATATACATGAGGCCCTGGGTTCGATTCCTCATCACCATATATATAGAAAAACCCAGAAGTGGCACTGTGGCTCAAGTGGCAGAGTGCTAGCCTTGAGCAAAAAGAAGCCAGGGATAGTGCTCAGGCCCTGAGTCCAAGCCCCAGGACTGGCAGAAAAACAAACAAACCAAATATTCAAAATAGGAAATTGCCAGTTAAGAAAAAGAAGAGACTTCATCAACTTAGAAGCCACATGTGAGAAAGCAGTACAGTTTCATGTGCCTTCTTCCTCCCCTAGCCCCAAGGGCTATATGTTGGAATCTCAATCCTCAATGCACCTGTGTTGAGAGGTGGGCCCTTTAATAATGGATTCATGTCATTACTGTGGATGTTGGTTTGTTATCTCAAGTGTAAGTTTGCTGTAAAAGCAAATTCAGGCATTTCTTGCTCTCTCTTGAACATAATGCTAGGAGGCAGCAAAGAAGACCCTCGCTAGATGCAGCCCCTATGATCTTGAACTGCCTAGCCTCCAGAGCCATGAAGAAAATAAATTTGTTTGTTGTAAATTATCTGATCTGTGGAATTAGATATAACAGCATGAAATGGACTTAAAAGAGAAAAAAAGTATCAACACATCAGTTAATATGTGATCGATACATGAAACATGGGCAAGAGGCAAAAGGAGATTTCATACTACAAACTTTTTGTAGTTTGGAAGAAAGAGAAGATGAAAGAAGAGAAGCCACAATACATTCTTTCCATCTTAGAACTTTGTTGTTGTTGTTTTTTTAATTTATTAATTGAACACAAATTTTTTGACAAGGTGTAGTGCAAAAAGGGTACAGTTACATAGTAGGGCAGTGTGTACATTTCTTGTGATATCTTATGCCCTGTTTTTCTATCTCATCTCTAGGTCAAGTAGACATCTATACAATATAAATGTATCAAGAACATATACAGTAGGCAAGTGGCCACGCCCAAGAAAGTTCGCCTAGGGCTTTAAATGTAAAGTCGATATTAAACCATATGTCGACAGTAGTCTTATATGAACGTACATACATAGCTTTTGAGCTATTGTATTCCCCTGAGAGGTCAATTTTTGACCTTTATATGTTGAGTAATTGTGTGGTTTTAGTTACATACTGTTGGATCACTGCACCAATCCTGTGGGAAATACTATTTGACAAGCAGTTTTTGGTTTCACAGACCTGGTCTCTACTGTCTCTCTGTCTCCCTTTCTTAACAGTCATATATCAGGGAGATCATGCCCCTTTGTTTTCTGTGTTCTAGGCTTGTCTCGCTCAACATTATTTGTTCGAGTTCTGACCATTTCCCTGTGAATAACAATATTTCACCATTCCTAATCACTATGTAGTATTCCATTGTGTATAAGTACCATATTTTTTTGATCCATTCATCTGTGGAGGGGCATCTGGGTTGTTTACATATTTTGGCTATTGTGAATTGTGCCATGATAAACATGGAAATACAAATGTCTTTTTGATATCTTGGGGTTTGCTGTTTAGGATAGATGCCTAGGAGTGGTATGGCTGGGTCATAGGGTAGGTCTATATTGAGCTTTTTGAGAAACCTCCATACTGTTCTCCAAAGTGGTTGTACTAACTTGCACTCCCACCAACAATGGAGAAGGGTTCCTCTTTCCCAGCACCCCCTCCAGCATTTGCTGTTGCCTGAGTTCAGAGTATAGGCCATTCTCACTGGGGTGAGGTGGTATCTCAGGGTTTTTATTTGCATTTCCTTTACTACCAGGGATGTTGAGCATTTCCTCATGTGTTTCTTTGCCATTTTTATATCTTTTGTGAAGTCGCTCTTTAGCTCCTTTGCCCATTTCCTAATAGGTTTATTGGGCTTGGAGGGGCTTAGTTTTTTGAGTTCTCTGTAGATGACAGATATCAGGCCTTTGTCTGTTGTTGTGCTGGTAAATATCCTTTCCCGTATCGTTGGCTCTCTTTCTATTTTGGTGGCTATGTCCTTACCTGTGCAGAAACTTTTTAATTTGTAGTAGTCCCATTTGTCAAGTCTCTCCCCTATTTGTTGTGCCCCTGGGACTATATTCAGGAAGTTCCTTCCTGTGCCTATAAGTTCTAGCGTCTTTCCTACTCTGTCCTTCAGTAGTTTCAAGGATTCAGGTCTGATATTGAGGTCCTTGATCCATTTTGATGACCTTGGTGCATGGTGATAGGCTTGGGTCTACTTTGAATTTTCTGCATATGGCTGCCCAGTTCTCCCAGCACCAGTAATTGAAGAGGCTATGTTTATTCCATTGTACGTCTTTAGCTCCTTTGTCAAATATCAGCTGGCTGTAAGAGTGTGGTTTTATTTCTGGGTCTTCAATTCTAATCCATTGCTCTTCCGATCTGTTTGTATACCAATACCAGGCTGTTTTTGTTATGATGGCCTTGTAGTAGAGCTTGAAGTCTGGTATTGTGATACCTCCTGCACTGCTTTTTTTGCCTAGAATTGCTTTGGCTATTCTAGGTTTTGTGCTGTTCCATATGAATTTATGGATTGTTTTCTCTATTCCAGTGAAGAATGTGGCTGGGATTTTGATAGGTATTGCATTGAATTTGTATAACAATTTGGGCAATATGGCCATTTTCACTATATTGATTCTGCCTACCCATGAGCATGGGAGGTCTTTCCATCTCCTTGTGTCTTCTTTGATTTCCCTTATTAGATTTTTGTAGTTTTCATTGAATAGGTCCGTCACGTCCTTGGTTAAGTTGATCCCTAGGTACTTTATTCTTTTTTTGGCTACTGTAAATGGAATTGTTTCCATAATTTCCTTTTCTGTTTGTATATTGCAGAAAAGCTGCTGTGTACAGAAAAGCTGCTGACTTTTGTGGATTGATTTTGTATACTGCTACTTTGCCAAATTGATTTGTTAGGTGTAGGAGTTTGGGGACTGAGTTTTTTGGGTCCTTCAGATATAAGATCATGTCTTCTGCGAATAGGGATAACTTGATTTCTTCCTTGCCGATGTGGATCCCTTTGATGTCCTCCTCTTGCCTTATTGCTATGGCTAGGGATTCCAGCACTATGTTGAAAAGAAGTGGGGAGAGTGGGCATCCTTGTCTTATTCCTGAGTTTAGGGGGAATGATTTTAGTTTCTCTCTATTTAATATGATATTAGCAGTTTGCCTGTTGTATATGGCTTTTATTGTTTTGAGGAATGTTCCATCTATTCCTGTTCTCTCCAAAGCTTTTAATGGGTATGGATGTTGTATTTTGTCAAAGGCTTTTTGGGCATCGACTGAGATAACAATGTAATTCTTAATTTTAGATCTGTTTATGTGGTGAATTACATTGATTGATTTACAGATGTTGAACCATCCTTGTGACTGTGGGATGAAGCCTACTTGGTCATGATGTGTGATTTTCTTGATCAGTTTCTGGATCCTGTTAACTAATATTTTATTGAGGAGCTTTGCATCTGTGTTCATTAGTGATATTGGTCTGTAGTTCTCTTTTTTTGTTGGGTCTTTGCCTGGTTTGGGAATGAGTATGATATTAGCTTCATAGAATGAGTTTGGGATTTCTCCCTCTGTCTCTATTTCACGGAAGAGTTTGAGGAGTATTGGTATTAGCTCATCACTAAAGGTTTTGTAGAATTCGTTGGTGAATCCATCTCAGCCTGGGCTTTTCTTTGTTGGGAGGTTCTTGATTACCTCCTGTATCTCACTGTAAGTTATTGGTTTATTTAGTTGATTTATTTCTTCATGGTTCAGTTTGGGCAGTTTATACTTCTCTAAGAATTGATCCATTTCTGTAAAATTATTGTTTTTTTCTGAGTAGAGGTTTTGGAAATAGCTCCTTATGATTGTTTGAATATCGTGTGTACTTGTTGTAATTTTTCCGGTGGAGTCCTTGATTTTACGTATATGAGTCTCTTCTTTTTTTTGTAAGTCTTGTGAGGGGTCTGTCAACTTTATTCATTTTCTCAAAGAACCAGCTTTTAGTCTTATTTATTTGTTGAATGGTCTTTCTATTTTCAATCAGATTTATCTCTTCTTTATTCTTTGTGATCTCTCCCCTCCTAGTCGTTTTAGATTCTGTCATTTCTTGTTTCTCCAGTTGTTTTAGTTTCATCGTGAGGTTATTCACCTGCTCTGCTTCCATTCTTTTAATGTGAGTGCTGAGGGGCAATGATCTTGCCCCTCAGTACTGCCTTAGCTGTGTCCCATAGGTTTCTTTGTGATGTGTTTTCATTGTCATTCTGGCTTATGAATTCGTTGATTTCATCTTTAATTTGTTCTGTGGCCCAAGTGTTGGAAAGCAGTGTGGGGTTTAGCCTCCAAGAGTGTGTATAGCCTCTGTGGTATCCTTTGTTGTTTAGTGTTACCTTTAATCCACTGTGATTAGATATAATACATGGGATGACATCAATACTTTTGTATTTGCTGAGGTTCTTTGTGTGGGCTATGACATGGTCTATTTTGGAATATGATCCATGGGCTGCTGAAAAGAAGGTGTATTGGGGGCTGGGGATATAGCCTAGTGGCAAGAGTGCCTGCCTCGGATACACGAGGCCCTAGGTTCGATTCCCCAGCACCACATATACAGAAAACGGCCAGAAGCGGCGCTGTGGCTCAAGTGGCAGAGTGTTAGCCTTGAGCCTGAAGAAGCCAGGGACAGTGCTCAGGCCCTGAGTCCAAGGCCCAGGACTGGCCAAAAAAAAAAAAAAAAAAAGAAGGTGTATTGGGTCTCTGTAGGATGGAAGATTCTGTATAGGTCTGTCAGATCCATTTGGGATATGGTGTTACTTAGGTCCTCAGCTCCCTTGCTAATCCTCTGGGTGTTGGATCTGTCTCTTGGAGAGAGTGGGGTATTAAGGTCACCCACTATGATTGTGTTTGCATCTATCTTGTTCTGTAATTCTGTGAGAATTTGCTTGACATATGTAGGGCCTCTTTTTTTCAGTGAGTATACATTTATCACCGTGATGTCTTGATTCTGGATTTTTCCTTGTATTAATATGTAGTGTCCCATGTGTATCTGTAGCTTCTATTATTGATGATGTTCTTGTATCACCTTCCTGTGGTTGTACCTAATCTTTCTCTGTAATCTTATCTGAGTATATTGGAAACCGTGTATACTGGTATTGGAACTAGGAAATTGAAAGGGAATACCAAAATTGAGAGACACAGGGTAAAAAAAGACAAACAACTACAAAAGCAATACTTGCAAAACTGTTTGGTGTAAGTGAACTGAACACCTCAGGGGGGGAAAGGGAAAGGGGAAGGAGGAAGGGGGGTATGAGGGACAAGGTAACAAACAGTACAAGAAATGTATCCAATGCCTAGCGTATGAGACTGTAACCTCTCTGTACATCAGTTTGATAATAAAAATTTGAAAAAAATATGTAGTGTCCTTCTTTGTCTTTTTGAGTTGATTTTAATGAAAAGTCCAGCTTGTCTGAGATCAGGATGGCTACACTTGCCGTTTTGGTAGGTGCGTTTGCTTGGTAGATCTTGCTCCATCCTTTCATTCAGAGCCTGTTTTTGTCTCTTGCTGTAAGGTGGGTCTCTTGTAGGCAGCAGATGGCAACTTTTTGTTTGCGGATCCATCCTGCCATTCTGCTCCTCTTTATCGGAGAGTTTAAACCATTTATATTTAAAGAGATCAAGGATAAGGGTGTTTTTTCTCCTTCCATTTTCTTGTTGTGCTTTTTTTATCCTCTTTTTTTTTCTTGTGTTTAGTGAGCTGTTCTTTGTGTTGGACTTTGGCTATTGTAGTTTCTTTCTGATTCTGTCTGTGTGTCTTGTACAATCTCTGTTGGGTGGGGCTTCCCTCTTAGAATTCGCTGTAGGGCTGGTTTTTTATTCACATACTCCTTTAGCTCCTCTTTGGTGTGGAAAGATCTGGTTTTCCCTTTGAATGTGAACTCCAATTTCACTGGATATTTGATCCGAGGTTGCATATTAGCCTGAAGTACTTGGATGGTGTTCTTCCACTCACTTTGTGCTTGGTAAGTTAGTGTGGATAGGTCAGCTGTTATTCGAATCCTCTTCCCATTGTAGATAATTTCTTTCTTCACTTTGGCTGAATTCAGAATTTGCTCTTTAATCTTGAGGTCTGAAGTCTTGAATATGATGTGCCTTGGCGTGGCTTTTCTGGGGTCTGGTCTGCCAGGTGTCCTATAGGCTTCGGTTACCTGGATGGGGTCCCCTGTAAGATTGGGGAAGTTTTCTGCAATAACTTTATTGAGAACATGTTTAAGCCCTCTGCTCTGGTATTCGGCTCCTTCTTCTATTCCAATTATGCGCAGATTATATCTCTGTCTTTGTCCATTAGTTCCTGGATTAGTCTGCCCTGAAGCTTCACCGTTTCTTGGAGTGTGGTCATTTTCTGGTTGTTGTCGGCTGCTTCATCGTCCAGGCGAGAGATTCTGGATTCCATATGGTCCACTCTTTGTGTTATGGTTTCAATTGCAGAGTTTATGGATGTCAGAGAGCTATTTATGGTTGTCAGATCAGCTCTGATCGTGGAAATTTCTTCCTTTAAAGAGTTGTATTTTAAATCTATTTTTTCATGCATTTCAATTCTCAGAATGTTAAGATTTTCTTTAACGGAGGCTTGCATTGTATCCATTTTTGCTTCCATTTCTTTCTTGGCTTCCTGGGTGTCCTTCAAGATTTCAGCTCTAAACTCCTGGAATTGTTTTCTGATTTCATTTCTGACGCTTTCTATCATTCCTGTTAACATGGCCTCATTTGCTTTTTTATTCTCCATCTCCTCTTCAGTTGTGCTGCTTTTTGGAGCTGGCGAGTTGGCTTGCTCTTTGATGAACTGTGTTATGTTTCTTTGTGATTTGCGCATCTGGAGATCTGTGGATAGCTTCTCAGGTTTGGGTTGTAGCTCTGCCCTCCCTCCTGTCTAGGCACGTCTACCAGAGCAGGTGCTGCTGCTGTGGCCCCGCCCACCTGTGCGGGGTATGCCTATCAGAGTGGGTGCTGTGGCCGGGGGCCCCACCCACCTGTGCTCTGTGCGCCCGCTACAACAGGCACTGGCGCTGTGGCCCCGTCCACTTTATCGGAGTACGCCTCCCAGAGCGAGCCCCGGGTTGTTGGGTTGTGTTTGCACCCTCCCATGAGTCCCTTGGGGGGGCGGTATGTGTGGGGCCCAGTGGGATCGACTGTCTGGGCACGGGTTAGCACCCTTAGACTGCGCCTCAGCTGCGAGGGGGCGCGTGATCAGGCCCAGATGTCCCTGCTGTGCTGGTATTGCCCACTAGCGCCTGTGATTTTAGTTGTAAGAGTCCGTGAGGTCCAGGTGCCTCGGGTGGGGCTTGCACTGCCAGCCGTCCCCTGGTCCCTGTTGGGAAGGGGGCAGGGCCGGTTCGGCCAGATCTGGATCCTGTGTGGCCTTGGGGCTGCTCAGTCCTTCCCCTGACTTCGCAGCGCCTGATGGGAGCTTCCCACCTGATTTGGAGGTTCTTTGTTCCCTCAAGGTGGGGAGGGGGAGGGAGGGAGATCTAGCTTCTTTGTAGGGCTTGGGTCTCTGATAGCTGATCTCCCGTTGGGTGAGGGGGTAATGGGGGACTCACTGATCCTGGATTGTGTGTGTGTCCCGCGCAGCCGTTGGTCCTTCAGGGGGTGGCAAAGTGTCGTGGTGGCGTCCCCGGTTCCCTCCTTCTGCCACGCTGGGTTCCCCAGCCGCCGTCCGTCCAAACCCGGTTTGGACCCGAACTTCTCATCGCTGCCGTTGTATGTCTTGGTCCGCACCCTCCCTAGTGTCCGTGGGGTCTCCCGCTGTCTGAATTCTGCGCTCCTGGCAGCCTGTCTGCTGACTGCTGGGTTCCCCTTTCCCAGCCTGGCCCTGTTTGGGTCAGGGTCGGCTGGTGGGGGGAGGGTGCCCCGGAGATTCTCCGGCTCCGTGTAGGTTTTCGGCTCTTCTTTTTTACTCCTTTGTGTTTTCCTGCATATCTCCACTCCTTCTGGCTGCTGGTTTTGCTGGGTTCTTGATGGGGTGTTGGGTGCTGGAGTTCCCAGCTCGCTATTCAGTTGGAGCAAGTCGGGGTTCCTCCCTACTGTGTTGGCACCATCTTTCTCTCCTCAGAACTTTGTTTTTTATACATGTACCAAATAATTAGGTTGCATATCATAGTAAATTGCCTTCAACTGACTCAATCTAGAGGAGGGATACTTGTGTGAGTAAAAATTATAAAGATATATGCTTGTTAGTAGTGTGAAATTCATCCAAGGCAGGGACTGAATCTGCCCAGATAGGCACAAGAAACGTGCCTTGTTAAGATAATATTTCTGTGGGTCTTGATAAGTAGATGAGTTTCGGAACTGACTGAGATAGAACAATAACAGGTGTTTCAAGGCCAAGGAATAGAATATACAAAAGTTCTGCACTCATGCCTTATTGCCACAAAGATTACTTACTGCAAAACAAGGTTCCTCAAGCTTAGTAGCTTCACACAGTAACCATTTATTATGTATCATGGGCCAATGTGTCAGCTAGGCCATTCTGCTGATGTCAGTCTGGTTGGGCTGCTCTCCAGTGGGCTTTCTCATAGATCTGAAGTCAGCTGACAGGTCAGCTGAGGGTTAGGTGGTCAACATTGGCTTTGGCTGGCATGACTCATCAGCATGGCACTAGGTTTCTCATGGTCCATCAGGCTAGCTGAGGCTTGTGCTAATGACAAAGACAGAGAGACAAGAGACAGCCAAAGTACCAAGGCCTCTTCAGGCCAAGACTCAAACCCACAAACCAGTATTTCATGCATATTCCATTGGCCAAAGCAAGTCTTTAGTCTAACCCAGCTTCAGAGAGTGGGGAAGCAAACCTCATTACTTCACAGAAAGAACTAAGTCACATTGTAAGCAGGGATAATCCATCTGCCACAGTTACTAAGATGTGAAAAATCTGGTGTCTTTAAAGGGGAAAAAACAAGATTTAGGAGTGGCTTGGGCAAAAAGTTGAAGTCCGGAGGGATTCAGACAGAGCTAAGCTTGGGAATACAGACCGGGCAAGTGATAAAGGGACTCATCAACTACATTTAGGTTTCTAATTTTGTTTGTTTTTAGAAGTAATCAGAAAAGTATCCTAAAATTGAATTGTTATACTTAATGATTAATTTTAGAATGCATATGATGGAAACTTTCCCAAGGGAAGAGACTAGTTTAAAAGAGTTTATAAAGCTGCTTGGATAATAACTCGGTGGTAGAGAAATTGCTAAGTAAGACCCTATGTTCAGACACTGGCACAGGGAAGAGGAAAAATAGCTACTGTGCTTATTTCGGTGAGCTGTGATAAGGGAGAAATAGAGATGGGGAGCAGTGAAAAATTTGGGGAATGTGCCTTGTTACTGATCCTCTTTTACCATAATAAAACGCCAATTTCAGTGAGCCTATTTTGACCTCAAAATGGAGACCAAGTTTCTATCGTCCCTTGCAACTATGTAAGGCCATATGATTGCATTCTGAGACAGAAATAAAAGTGTCATAAAAATTTCTTGAAATCACACTGAAAGAGTTTCATAAACATCCATTTTGGGGTCTGAAGGGAAAAGGGCTCTGCCTGGAATAGCACAGTGAGCTGGAAGAAGACAGCTTAACAGAGTAAAGCCACCCGGTAACCCTGTACTGTTTGCTGGCTTTCAGATCAAATAGAAATTAGTAGCAATCAAATTTAGAGGCTCTCTGATGTTTGAAGATGTTGAGCCTATTCTGAATAAATTCAAATATGGAAGGAGAACTTAGGATTTGTTTGAATCAAAATGACATTAGGCCAGCATAGAGAACGGTTCTTTAAAGAAAGTACATGAGTTCTGTCATGTAGCTGATAAGATCATGATGCCTGTGAAAGAAAGAAAAATCTTTCACTCCTGGGGACAAAAATTATGTGAACAGAACCTGGAGGAGGAACTTAATCTTAAGAATACATTTCTATATCTTTAATATTTTGTGCCATTTGCTGTTTTTACTTAACCACAAATAATTAGAAACCAAGACTTCACAAACACTTTCAAAAACTAAAAGAAATACAAATTCCACCTTATTTTAGGAAGCCAATGTTATTCTGATACTAAAATTGATTAAATATATCACAAGACAGGAAAACTATACTATATCTTTCTTGTAAACATAGATGCAAAAAAAAATTCTCAGCATAATCCTGGAAATTGAATCTAGCAACAAGGAATCTCTTTGTATAACCCCTTAAAGATAATAAGATAATAAATGAATAAATAGCCATGATTATGGATGTTTATCCCAAGAATACAAGGTTAGTTTAACATGTAAAAACCAATCATAACCCAGTCGTGGTGGTTCATGATGGTACATGTCTCTAACCTCAGAACTTTGGAGGCTGAGTCAGGAGGCTCTAAGTTTGATGGCAGCCTAGGCTTCAAATGGAGAATTTGTTTTAAAAACTGTATATAGATATCAATCATATAATCTACCATATTTGTAGGTTCATTGATATGATTGGATTGGAGGATGCTGTATTGTTAAATTTGCAACACCACCCAAATTGGCCTGCAAATGTCATGTACTCTGTGAAGACCACATCTCCCTTTGTTCTAAAAATTATCAAACAGATCTTGAAATTTATGTGAAAATCTAAAGCATTTGAATAACTATTTCTTGTTAGGGTGCTAAGTTTCAAACCCAGCCTTGTACAATCTAGTATACCTTGCCATCAAGTTAAACCCCTACACCTCAAAGTAACAGTATTATTATTTATTTATTATTATTATTATTATTTTGGCCAGTCCTGGGGCTTGGACTCAGGGCCTGAGCACTGTCCCTGGCTTCTTCCCGCTCAAGGCTAGCATTCTGCCACTTGAGTCACAGTGCCACTTCTGGCCATTTTCTATATATGTGGTGCTGGGGAATTGAACCCAGGGCCTCAAGCACTCTTGCCAGTAGGCCATATCCCCAGCCCTCAAAGTAACAGTCTTTAAAATGAAAAACAGAGTTAGAAAACTCACACCCTCTTTAATTAGAAAATGTATTACAAGACAATGTAGTACTGACATTGTGTTGTGGTGTGGAAGTGACACCTGTCTCCCCCTAACTCCACCCCACCCCCCCAAAAAAAACTCATATGTTAAAGGCTTGTTCACCAGCTGGTGGCACTATTGAGAGGTGATTGGATCACAAAGAGCTAACTTCATCAGATTAATACACTGATGAATTCATAATATAATGGACTATTAGGAAGTGGAATCTATTAGAGTAAATAGGTTCCTGGCTTTGAAGGGTTCCTGGCTGTAGGCTGTAGGGTCTCTGTCTCTGCCTCTCTCTCTCTCTCTCTCTCTCTCTCTCTCTCTCTCTCTCTGTGTGTGTGTCTCTCTGTCTCTCTGCCTCTCTCTCTCTGTGTGTCTCTCTGTCTCTCTGTCTCTCTCTCCTTTCTCTCCCCTCTTTTTCTCCCCTCTCTCCCTCCTTCTCCTTTCTCTTCTTCTTCTGGTTGGCTATTAGGTGAGCCACTTTGCTCCCACCAATAGTCCCCATGTGATGTCTACCTCACTACATTCAACCAAGTATGACAGAGCTATATGGCCACTGACTGAATAAGAGCTACAACCATAAAAAGGAAAGAAACATAAAAGTAAATCTCACTGGCCTCAGATTTGGCGACAGTGTTTTGGATATGACACTAAAAACACAAATGACAAGTTTGGCTCCAGTATCCTAGAATCCTAGCCACTCAAGAGGCTGAGATCTGAGGATTGTGGTTCAAAACCAATCCAGCAGGAAGGTCTGTGAGACTCTTGCCTCCAACGAATCACCAAAGAAACACACTCAAAGTGAAGCTGTGGTTCAAGTGGTAGAATACTAAGCTGGAGTAAAGAAGCTCATGGATGGTATCCAGGCCTTGAGTTCAAGTGCCAGTACTGGCATAAGGAAAAAAGAAACAAAAATAAATAAATTGGACATGATGAAAATTAAAAAGTTCTTTGCTCCAAAAGATATTAAGAAACTGAAAAGACAACCTACAAGATGGAACAGTATTTATATTCACACACGCACACATACACACACACACACACGCACACATACACACACACACACACAAACACACACACACCAAACTTATTTGATTCAAAATTTAAAGAAAAATAACGAGTAAACCAAAAGGTTTCTATAGACACTGAAGTGTTTATAGTTATAAAAAGTAACTTCACTCTCATGTTTTCATCTACCAGAGGGAAACGCCATTCCCACAAAAAGTAGCATTTTCAATCCCAGCAGCAGAGTTGTTGCTATTCCTCTGCCCCATGAAAGGAATATAGAGCTCAGAAATATAAAGTAATTTGTCTAACATCACACAGCTAGGACTTGAGAAAGCCAATATTTAAGCCAGATCTCTTGATTGCTAAAACATTAGTTGGTTTTTCATTATATCCGCTGGTTTTAGGAACCTGAAGAAAGTGAAAATAGGAGGTTGCAGAACAAAAGAGACACTAATGCTTAGGCTTTCAGAGCTGGAAAAGTTCCATGTCAAGATAAAGTCCCAAGTGTGGCGGTGGGGTGGGCTGCTGAAGGGGATGACATCAAAATCTTTAGGGCAGAGAAGCTTCAGGAACACATGGGCTCACCCTGGCAGCCAGCCATACAGTAATGGTCAGAGCCTTCCGAATGCAGCTAAGTACGTTGGGTAGAAAGCCCATGTTGGGGCGGGGGCGGGGAGTAGAGATTGGTGGGGTGTGCCATGATGGGCACAAAGTCATCACCATTGTCTGTAAAGGAATTTTGATCTGTTCCATGGTTTCCATGGTTTTGTCATGGTTCCATGCACAATCCTGGTCATCCTCATAGACATCCCCACAGACCATCTAAGTCATTGTGAAGATTCATTTGAATCACTTTTCTGATGTTTTTTTAAGCGTTTTTAAGTTTTTGTGTTATAGGTGCATGCATCCTTGCATACAGGCATGTGCGCCTGCGCTAGTCCTGGAGATGGAGCTCAGGGCGTAGGCACTTAGCCTGAGCTTTGGTGCTCAAGGCTAACACTCTACCACTTGAGCCACAGCTCCACCCTTGGCCTTTTGGTCACTGATTGGAGATAAAAGTCATACTGACTTTCCTGCTCCAGCTGGCTTCAAGCCACAATCCTCAGATCTCAGCCTCTTGGGTAGCTAGGGATACAGGAGTGTGCAAGCTATCAGTGCCTGGTGTGATTTTGTTTTGAAGGGTGAGTGTAAGAATCAGGCAGTCTATCAGAAAGAATGGCATTGCCCCATTTGTAAGGAAATGGAAGGACTTGGAAAAAATTATACTAAATGAAGTGAGCCAGCCCCAAAGAAACATGGACTCTATGGTCTTCCTTATTGGGAATAATTAGAACAGGTTTAGGCAAGTCACAGCAGAGGATCACAAGAGCCCAATAGCTATACCCTTATGAACACATAAGATGATGCTTAGTGAAATGAACTCCATGTTATGGAAACGATTGTTATATCACAGTTGTAACTACTTTCAACATCCCATGTGTATCTGTAGCTTCTATTATTGATGATGTTCTTGTATCACCTTCCTGTGGTTGTACCTACACTATCTCTGTAATCTTATCTGAGTACATTTGAAACCGTGTATACTGGTATTAGAACTAGGAAATTGAAAGGGAATACCAAAATTGAGAGACACAGGGTAAAAAAAGACAAACAACTACAAAAGCAATACTTGCAAAACTGTTTGGTGTAAGTGAACTGAACACCCCATGGGGGGAAAGGGAAAGGGGGAGGGGGAGGGGGGTATGAGGGACAAGGTTTCAAACAGTACCAGAAATGTATCCAATGCCTAACATATGAAACTGTAACCTCTCTGTACATCAGTTTGATAATAAAAATTTGAAAAAAAAAAGAATCAGGCAGTACTACTCTAAAGAGATAGAAACGGAAGATTTAGGCCTTATGATTTGCACTCTTATTGCACAGTGAATAAAACCAGGCTCTGTGTGAGGATTATGCTTCTGAGTAATGTGGCATTAGATAATTTCATTGTGGGTGAACATCTTCAAACACACTTACATAGACCTAGGTGGTCAATCACTGGACATGGCCACTTGATACAATCAAGAGACATAGTAAACAGGAGAAGTAGAAGGCACTGCGGATAACACCGTCTTACATTAAACAATACTCAAATAACAACAAAAATCTAGATTAGAACAAATGCATAAACCAGTATCACTCAATTGTTATCATTAGCACAGACTGTCAGTTTTTGTGCTTGACTTGCCGCCGCTGTACTTTTTACATGACTAGCAGCTTGGGATCTTTACCCCAGAATCACCACAAGAAAGATGACTCATGCTTCCATTATAAATATTGACATAATTCCACATAGAATCCTTTAGGGGTCATCAATAGCTTTTAAGAATAGAAAGCCATTCTTAGAACAAAAACTCTGGAACTCTTCTTCTACACTGTAGTATTGCGGGATTGCCACACATAGTACACTTAAACTTCACAATAGGATTTAGAATGTTCAGGTGCTAAGCTGGGTTTGAACTCAGGGCCTCAAACTTACCAGACTGACTTGATACCACTGAGCCACACCTTCAGCTCTGTTTTTCACTGGTTATTTTGAGACATGGGCTCATTACCAGCATGGGCATGTGCCCCAGCCATAATCCACCTACTTTAGGCTTCTTGTCCTGGCTGGCATGACAGGTTCAAGACAACAATATTGAAGTGGACATGTGCCCAGCTTCCCTTGCCTGGCAAAGGAGTCTAATGGGTTAAGAACTATGGGTTAAGAAGGAGTCTTGCAAAGCTTTCTGCCTGGGCTGGCTTCAAAGAGCTATCTTCTAGTTCTTAGCTTCCAAGTAGCTAGGAGTACAGGCATGTGACACTGGTGTTCGGCTGTTTAATATCTTTTTTATGAAACACTGTTATTGAAAGATGCTACTTTTTAGTTTTTGACTGCAATTCATCATAATTGATCAATTTAAAAATTATTATCAAGTACAAACTGTCCAAGGAGTACTTATGGCTCTCATTTTTGCCAATTTTGCTTTAAAATATCAGATGCAGCACAGGGCATAATTCAATAAAAGTGTGACAGTTTGAGTAATGGTAACAGAATATGTAATTACTTCTCTGTCTTGGACCATTAAACTGAATGAAATCCTGTTTGGTGTTGATTTTTTTCTTGCCTTTTTGCCATTGTAACTGGACTTTTCCTAGTCAGATTGTTCATTATCACTGTGCACACCTCTTACCAAGCTCTGTTCATTACCTTACTTAAGGTCACTTAGCAAACAGATGAACCCAAACTTCTCACTGTGGTATTTATCATAATGTCTTGGTTGCACACAGAATTCTTTGCATGAATAAAAAAAATCCCATTAGAGAAAATATTGGGCTTTAAGAAAATGATCAGTATGGAAAGTGATCTTACTGTAGTTGCAAATTGGTTTGCTACAAAATATTGACTATCAAAAGCATGTCAATGAAGGAAGGAAGCAAGAATTCAGATTCCAACAGATTGCAGGATTCTGAGTTCCAGGCCAGCCTGGGCTCTTACAGCAAGATCTTTTCTCAAACACCCAAACACAAACAAACCAGCACAAAAGCAGAAAAATATGTATGCAGCATTACCTAAAGTCAGTGGCAGGAAACATTTAGAAAGAGAGCTCCTGAAGGTCTAGGCTTGCCTTCACGCTTGGTTCTATTGGCTCTCAGACTCCAGCTCTTCCCCCCAGGAAGCTGCCTTCCCTCTGCCTCTTACCCTTGGAAGTGTGCTTACCCATGCCTGCTCCTCCTTCTCTTCAGGTTGCTTTGTCTCACAATCCAGTGAACTCCTGCCAAATTTCAGTACTTACCTTCTACTTCATCTGCCCTAGGGACTTACATGGTCCCTGGTCTCTAAGACCACACCCTGCTCTCACCTGCCTAGTCAGGAGCCCTCCAGTGAGCTCTTAATAGAGAGATAACTAATTAGTGACTTGTCCTGTGAGTACTGGTCTCAACATGTCCCATCTTCCTAAGGAAGTAAAACCAGAGCTCCTCAGTTGCAGGCCCTATATTTTATTGGTCATGGTGCCTCCTGGGCCAGCTCAGTGCCTGGCACTTAGTAATCTCTTAAAAGTCTTTGTTGAATGAATGACAGAATGAGGTAATAGACGCTAACCCTCTAATCAGTGCCATCTAATAGAAATATAATGCAAGCTGCACATGGAGCTATTAATTTTCTAGTGATCACATTAGAAAAAATAAAGGCAGATAAATATAATATTCTTAATATATTTTGTTCAACCCAATGTACCCCAAACTTATTTTTCAACTTGTGAGTAATGTAAGATATTAATCATGAGTTATTTTGCTCTTTCTTTTTGCCTTGCCTTCCAAATCCAGTTTGAGTATAACTCAATTCGTGTTAGCCACGTTTCAAGCTAGATTTCAAGGGGCTACTATAATGGTAGACCCACTCCCAAGACATTTCTGTTCCAGATAAGAACCACACATTTCACAGGCCACCATCCCACTCACTCCATGCCAGTGTTATTGCCTCAGAATCCTGGTCTTGCACAACCAGAGAGAACCTCAAGTACTTTTGAGCTGACCCCAACTCCAAATGGACTCTGGAAAATACAAAAAGAGGCCAAGATATGAAATTTGTGCCTGTGTGTGCGTGCAGCCAGCTTAGTTAGCAGGTTACTGTTGGCCAACTTCTCCATATGGGTATGTAGATAAAGGAGACATGGTAAAAATACAAGAAGCAGGTCATCTTTTCTCTTCCCTCAGTATCCTCTGTGACCCAGGTAAATATGGAGACAGGAGAAATCTGCCCACCATTAGAAAGAGTGTCCATTCTACCCCCACCCCCACTTAAGTGTCAAACACAAACCCCGCTGGCTCCATGAATTATTTTCAGGCTCTGTTCAGATATTTCTGGAGTATTTTATCCTACCCAATGTTTCTAGCAAGGAACAATATGTGCAAATCTGACAGTGGAAAATTTGTAGCATAGCTGAGACATTTCTAAAACAATTCCATATAATATTTATAGTTTGAAAGCACTTTACTAAGTTCTACAAAGACCTGCCTTTTTGGGGAAACAATACAGAAAGCTCTGTTAAGTTTATCCAAATGAGGTTGACAGATGAGCAAAACGACAGTTATTGAAATACATCTACAATTTTTACTTTTCCTATAGTCATCTCCAGAATAATTGCCTAATTAGTTCCTAAAGCCACATACAAACTTAAAAAAATTTAATCAATCAGGCATTTAATTGCTTAGTATATAAGGTAACTGAGGTGTGAATATGGGCATGGGTCAGGACAGATATAGAGGAATGCTGGTAGAGTATAGTCTTTGCTAACAGAGCAGAAGCAATCAAGTAGGAAGTTCAGGATGTAGTCACACTGTCATATTGAGCGTCAACTTCATCCATGGTAAAATCAAGGTGGAGGGGGTTGTTAATCACTGAAACTTTTTGTAAATGTAAATATAATCCTGGCACATCCAAGCCTTTGGATGCTGTTTTGTGACAAGAAGAATAATCCCAGATTGCATAAAATTAACTTCCTTTATATTGCCAGTATTAACAAGATCAATAGGTGTGTTTAGCTCATTGACCATGAGCAGAGCTAGGAGCTAGACATACAATAAAATAAGATAAACAGCAATCTGCAGTCTAGTGCACTTCCTACTTTCTAAGTCTTTATCTTCTATAAGGATTCAGTATTTAGTGGAGTGGAAAAGAAAAAACAGGCAAGAACACATCCTGTGCTGCTATATGGGACACATAAAATAAACCTGGCTTTGTGGAAATGCATTCTTATTTCCTATGTAATTGGCATGTGGTAATTATATTTGCTTTCTAATTCCTAATGAGTACCCTTAAGTAATTGGCACCCTGTTCATGCTCCTCAGGACTAAGAATTACACTGGATCACCGCAGAAGAACGTATGCATAATGTGAGGCACTGGCAGGGGTAGGCCTCCACTATAATTGAAATCAGTCTCCCCAGCACATTTAATATTGGCATACCAAGAAAGGAAAGGCAAGTCATGAAATTATGATTAAAAGGGACTTGTGTATTTCAAGGGTGCATTCATGTAGTCACCCAGGGAAGAAATGGGTAAAATCATGCCTTTTTTTCTATAAGCTCCAACCTACAACCAACACTGGAGAATCATAGGAATGGCCAGGGTTGGATATATATATATATAAATGTCAGCCTTAGGATTTCTTTATAATTCTTCAAGTGGTTTACAATACTTGGAAATGGAATGCAAGAAATAAAAGGTGGCAGTAGTGTGTGGCACAATTTTTTTTAACTCTTTGATATGGTTTTAACTTCAGGGTAAAGTGTCTTTTCATGAAAGTCATTTTATGTGATGGTGATGATCATGAGAGTGATGGTAAAAATGATTTATTTTGAGATTGGGTCTCATTGAATAGCCCAGACTGGCTACAGTAACTCTATATGTTTGAGTCTGATCTCAAACACTCAATCCTCCTGAATCTTCATCCTGTGATTTTTGTTATTGTTATTTTATGTTGTGTTTGTTTTCTCCTTGTCTTTTTAAGACAGAGTCTCACTACGTAGCTCAAAGCTAGCCTGGAACTTTGAATTTCTGTGCCTCAGCTGGGATTATAAGCGTGTACCACCGCACCCAAGAGTTCAGGTTTTTAATAAATAATAACATCCAACATTTGTAAAAAGTGGTTTGCTAGAGAACAAAAATACATCATCACAAGCTGGGGACCAGTGCCTCACACCTGTAGTCCTAGCTACTCAGGAGTCTGAGATCTGAGGATGGCGATTCAAAGCCAGACTAGGCAGAAAATTCCATGAGAGTCTTATCTCCAATTAACCAACAAAAAGCCAAAAGTGGAGATACGGCTCAAGTAGTAGAGCACCAGGCTCTGATTTCAATGCAATACTGGAACACACACACACGCACATTGTTGTATATATAGAAGAGTTTCGTTGTTATTGTTTAATAGAAAACAGGCTGCATATGGGCAGACAGGAAAAAGATAATGTGAGTTGCAATGATGGCATGGAAATCATAATCCTGATTGACTTTTCCCAGATGTTTAATCTTCTTGCACCACAGTTCAAATCACAGACCCCCATTGTACTTTATGGGTAAGCAGAATTAAGAGATGCTCATTAATTCACCCTAAAGGAAATAATCACATTCAGCTGAACCAGAGAACCTAGGTCAAGAGGTCAGACTCAGTGTGCCTCTTGCTATGCCCAACTCAGGGAGAGAATAATAAAGATATTCAAAGTCAAATTGCTTTACAACAAAACTTAACCTACGTGGTATTAATAAACAAGAAATCTCAAGAATTTTTTTAGAAGGCAAAAGCAAGAAGAATTGCACACAAGAAGAAGAAATTGCTAACGCCTGGATGTAAATATCATAAACCATGACAGAGATGGATGGTGTGGCTGAAAGCCTGGAAGGCTAGGGTGCACTCTCCTACTTGCAGAGCACTCGTCAGGATACCCATAGCTTATGTCTATAATGATGATAGGGAAACCATATTTAAAAGGCTACTGATATAAACACCAAAACAACTATGGGAATAACAACAGAAAGAGAGTCCAAAGGTAGAAGAGTGCAGAGGAAATGGAACAAAAGTATGAAATCTTCAACCTAATAAGGAGTTGATAAAGCCCATCTAATGTTGAGAAGTTAAATTTGGTGGCGGGGTGGGGGGGGATTGTTAGGACAACCACAGATAATACCAAAAGTAAACACAATCATTAGTATACTTCATCTCTGAAGAAGTATGAATCAAGCAAAGAGCAGCAATAGACACAGGCAATTTTACTTTTTGTTTCATCGCATTCTGCACTGTTTTATGGTTTTGGCTTTGTTTTGAGGTGCGAGGATTCAAACTGAGGCCTTGAGCTTGCTAGGCTTGATCTCTACTTTTCAAGCCACACCTATAGCTCCATTTTCTCTGGTTATTTTTAAAGCAGGCTTTTGCATGTGCTTGCTCTGTGATCTGCATACTTTTAGATTCCTGATGCTGTTAAAATCACAGGCACCCCTGCCACTGTGTCGAGCTTCTCTCTATAAAGATAGTCTTGTGAACTTTTCTGCTTAGACTGGCCTTAAACCTTGATCTTTCCATTTAGCTTTCCAAGTAGTTAAGATTCCAGGAAAAGTTACTGGCTCTCAGTTGAGTTGTTTTGTTTTGAAGTGGGATGGCAACCCAGGGTCTCACAGTTGCTGGATGACAAGATATCAACACTTGATGTCTTACTACTTAAACCATGCCCTCTGGCCCTTTTTGTCTTAGTCAATTTTTAGACAGAATCTCACATTTTTGCTAGGACTAGCCTCAGACCATGATTCTCCTGTCTTCAGCCTTTTGCGCATCTGGAATGAGAGACAATCACCACATCTATCTCTTTTTTTAATATTAAGATGGGGTCATGCTAACGTTTTGCCTACACTGGCCTCAAGATATTACTCTGCGGGCTGGGGATATAGCCTAGTGGCAAGAGTGCCTGCCTCGGATACACGAGGCCCTAGGTTCGATTCCCCAGCACCACATATACAGAAAACGGCCAGAAGTGGCGCTGTGGCTCAAGTGGCAGAGTGCTAGCCTTGAGCGGGAAGAAGCCAGGGACAGTGCTCAGGCCCTGAGTCCAAGGCCCAGGACTGGCCAAAAAAAAAAAAAAGATATTACTATGATCTCGACTCCCAAGAAACAAGGATTATAAGCATGTATTACTACACAAAGACATTGTTGATTTCTTTTTTTGAAGCAAACAAGTCAATAAGACATTTTTTAAATTAATAGGTAAATGAATTTCTGAACTAATAAGCATTCTGACTTATACATAAAAATAATTAGGTATTTTATATAAGAAGTAGGAAAAAATAAAACACAACCTAAAATGTAGTAACTCTGTTATTATAACATATTTGATACATTAAACACATGTTTTGAATTGCCAAGAAAGGACTTCTGCAGTCTTTTTCTACAGAGGAAGGGAGAAGGATGGATAAGGAGCGGTGTAGGGAATACGCACTTGAAATTGTTTGAAATGATTACCAATAGCATCTATAGTCCTTGAAAGCCTAAAAACAACCTGTAAAGTTTAATGAGTTAAAGAAATCAAGAGGTTGGCAAGAATCCCAAAGTGTCAGTACAGGTCTACATATAGGTATCCATTCATCCACTGAGCAAACATGCTGCATTTCTACTGTTTGCCATCCATTACAAGGGAAATAGTGAAAACAGTGCAATCCAGTCTAATCCAGTCTTTGAGGAATTCATAGTCAAAAGCACCATGAACAATTACCACATGATTATGATACATGGTGATAAATACTTTGTAAATGTCGGTACAAATTCCAGAGAAAGATATAAAAGAGAAAGCTACCCCTGCTGTGGATAGAATCATATTGGGAAGGATTCCCAGAAGGCACAGTGTCCCAGAGGAGAATAGATGATCCTGGGTGGAAATTTGTATAGAGCCCATCTCTCAGAAGGTTAACATATTTATGCATGCTGTAAGTGAAGTAGGGCAAACATTTCAATAAGAATTGCTCTCTTGCCAGGAGCCAGTGGCTCTCATCTGTCATCCCAACTACTAGGAGGCTGAGATCTGATGATCAATAATCAAAGCCAGCCCAATCAGGAAAGTCCATGATAGTCATCTCCATTTAACCACCAAAAAGCCAGAAGTTAAGGTGGACTCAAGCAGTAGTGTTGGCCTTAAGTGCAAGAGCTAAGAGACAATGTGCATGCCCTGAGCTCAAGCCCCAATATCGGTATTAAAAAAAAAAAAAAAAAAAAAAAAGACGGCTGTGGATATGGCCTAGTGGCAAGAGTGCTTGTCTCGCAAACATGAAGCCCTGGGTTCAATTCCCCAGCACCACATATACAGAAAATGGTCAGAAGTGGCACTGTGGCTCAAGTGGCAGAGTGCTAGACTTGAGAGAAAAAAAAGCCAGGGACAGTGCTCAGGCCCTGAGTACAAGCCCCAGGACTGGCCAAAAAAATAAAAAAAAAAAAAGAGTTAATCACTTTTCTTTTTTTTTTTTTTTTGAAGGTCCAAAAACACTCGAACAAATCAATAGCCTCATTTTCTACTTGGTAAACTTGAGACTGAAAGCCATTTATTTGGCTAGGTCACACAAACAGAGCACACCTCTGACTTGGCATCTGCTCCATATTGCTCCCACCACCACTGAAGAGACTACAGAAAAGTTAAAATGATTCTGTCCTGGAGGCCACAGTCTGTGGTGTGAACCTGCTTTGTTTCCCATCCCTGTTTGCACACACCCCATGTTCTTGAGAGATGCTGTGTGTGGTTACCCAGGAACGCAGGCTTTGGCAAGGCGCTCAGCACTTTCAAGTCTGCACGTGTCTCTGAGTTGCCACAGCACAGCAATGGTTATGCCCTGCAGTGCTTTCAGTTGGTTTTTATGGTCACTAAAAGCCACCGTGAAAGTCAATGGGCCTGGAATTCAAACTTCTGACGTTTTCTACTCTGTGAGATGGGGGTGTTCAAACCTGTTTCCTTTTGCAACTGGAGTCTCAGCATGTAAGACAGGATAAAACGCGCTAAGACAATGGCGGAGGAAACTGTGGGTTTATGTCTCCAGGTGGGCTAATTTCCAAATTATACTGGAGAAAATTGCTCAGGTTAATTTCACAGATTTCCTCCCTGGTTCATAGGAACAGGGTTGTTGCACCTGCAAAATTTAATTACACGTTTGTTTGTTATTGTGTTGTTTTTTTTCCCTCTCCTTTTCTATGGCAAAGATATCACTATAATTGGAGGTTGCTTGTCTTAGCCCAACTTGTTTCTGGTTGAGCTTAGGAGAAACAGTTTTATCCTGGGAATGAATAACGATGACGTGAGACTAATTACTCTGCAGATTTCAAGTTACTTCATTTACTTCATTTTATCTCCATGGAAATCATCGGAATCACCCCTGTGGAGAGGTTTGATGTTCATGGTAACTCACCTTTGGATTCATCTATTGAGAGATACTGATGTTCTTGACCATGAATTACAGAATTTTCAGACTATCTGGAAGAACTGATTCTAGGTGGGGTGTGTTGATTCATTAACAGTGGAGGTTACTATAAATAAATGGACAAATTCAATTCAACAGATGTGTCTTGACTGCTCTTGGTGCTCAAAGCATTATGGGAGGCAGTTCAAAGACTAAGACAACGATGGCTTGCCCCCAAAGCAGTTGCCCTCTAGAATTATTATGTCTGTGGGAGTAGGGACTACAGAAAGAGCTGAAGTTAACTGGGACCCATTCTGAACGTGAGTTATCTCAAAGGTATCATAGCAACATGTAAGTAATTGTTTTGGAACTATATCTCACTCATGTCAGCTCAACTATCAGCTTTTATAAAAAAGAGAAAGAGAGAGAAGAGTATGGTTTTGTTGTTGTTGTTTTGTTTCTGTTTTGTGCCAGTGCTGGAACTGAACTTAAGGCCTGAATGTTGTCCTTTAGTTTATTTGCTCAAGACTTACTTGAGCTATACCTTCACTTCTGGCCTTGGGATGGTTAATTGGAGAAAAAAGTTTCACAGACTGTTTCCTGCCTGGGTTAGCTTCCAACCACCATCCTCAGTTCGCAGTCCTCTAAGTCATAGCTAGGATTGTAGGCCTGAGCCTGAGTGTGTTTATTTTAGATTCACTGTTAGGTGATTTTCTGCTGATTGGCACCACGGTTAAAATCATTTTTATCATTTATGAATAATTATTCATAGAAGACAATATAACAGTGCCAAGGTGGGGAAACCATGATATGGTGAGAAATTTGACTAGCCTCAGTGAGAGGATGCCTTGATCTGGGGCCTAGCATGTGTTCAGTGTTTTTTCAATGACGCCCAAAAAGGAAAGTTGGGACTTCAGGTTGTCAAGATTACTGGAGGGGGGCTGGGGATATGGCCTAGTGGCAAGAGAGCTTGCCTCGTATACATGAGGCCCTGGGTTCAATTCCCCAGCACCACATATACAGAAAACAGCCAGAAGTGGCGCTGTGGCTCAAGTGGCAGAGTGCTAGCCTTGAGCAAAAAAAGGAAGCCAGGGACAGTGCTCAGGCCCTGAGTTCAAGGCCCAGGACTGGCCAAAAAAAGAAAAAAAAAAGATTACTGGAGGATGTTGGTAGGATTTCATGGAAAATGTTGGACAATGCTAGAGGCACTTACATCAAAGACTTGTTTCTTCATGATTTAAATGCAACCAAATGTGAAGGTGCAAATCTGATGTGAAGGTGCAAATCTGCTCATATAACTGGACATATAACATAACATATCTTTTGCATTACTTTAAACATAGTCAGGTATATTGGTGAGCACTGTAATCCCAGCCCAAACCATATCTTAAAAGCAAACTTAAAAAAAAAAAAAACTTAAAAAGATCAAAGGTGGGGCTCAATATGTTCCTAGGTTCAATGCATGACACCAAATTATCTAACATGAAACTCCTGTATACATCCATAGCAAAGCAGAACTTATTTTATAAAGCGCTTTCTAAGCATCTCCACCACCTAGGAAACCTCACCTGTAGGACCGCTGCTCTGGGAATCCATTCTGAGCCAGACATTTGTAATGCCCTCATTCAACTCACCCTGCCTCTTCTGGCACCTTCAAATTTTTTCAATTGATTGGGACATTGTGACCAAATATTAACCTTTTCTGGCTTTTCTTATTTCAAACTAAATGACTTTTCCTTCATTTGATTTTTATATTACAAGTAGAGCAAGATTTGAAATTCTGTTTTTGTCCTTTGGAAGTACTAGAGTTGGAACTCAGGATCTCACTCTGGTCAGGGAGAAGTTACCACTTCTACTACTCTGCCAGTGCCTTTTTGCATTTGGTTGTTTTTCATTTAGGGTCTTGTTTTATGCCAGGGCCTACCTGTACTATGATCTTCCAATTTGTGCTTCCTTTTGTTGCTAGGATGACAGGCACATACCACTGCATCCAGCTATTAGTTGAGATGGAATCTTAAAAACTGATTCTTCAGCTGGCCTCTCACCTCAATCTCCTGAACCCCAGCTCCCAAGTAGTTAGAATTACAGGCTTGAGCCATCATGCCAGATTCAGTTTGTATAACGTAGTATTATTCACCCCCCAACTTTTTTTTTTTTTTTTTGGTGCCAATACTGGGGATTGAACTCAGCATCTCAAACTCTCACTTGGCTTTTTTGCTCAAGGCAGATGTTCTACCACTTGAACCATATCCTCTCTCTCTCTCTCTCTCTCTCTCTCTCTCTCTCTCTCTCTCTCTCTCTCTGTGTGTGTGTGTGTGTGAATTGAATTGGAAATAAAAATCTCTCGAATTTTTTGCCCTGAGCTAGCTTCAAACAATGATCCTCATATCTCAACCACCCGAATAGCTAGGATTGTAAACATGAGCTATAAGTACCCAGTTATCCTAACCACTGTTAAGGGTAGAGTTCAGTGGTATTGAGAACACTCGTAGTGTTGTGTGTCCCGTCACTACCACCCATGAACAGAATTCCTTTCACCTTGCAGCACTAAAGCTTTGCACCCATTAAACACTAACTCCGCATTTTCCCATGAGTAGCTACATATTAGCTAATAGTGCATTTATATGGTTTGTGTCTTAGAACTTCAACCTTTATCTAACTAGTACCAATTTAAAGCAAAATCATTTCCTTCCAGCCTAAGCCATTTGGGGGAGGGCTTTGGTTTCTCTAAGCTTTTTCAGTTTTATTTTGGCTCTCAAAATAGTTTGACCACCTTGAAATTTAGTCTAATGGCTTTAGTATCTCAGGATTTATCACCAAAGAGGTATAAATAATAAATAATGGTTGGATGGGTAGTTAGTTGGCTGATAACATAAAGAGAAGAAAACTGGAGTAGTTGGTAGCACCAGTTCAAGTGGTTCTCCATATATTACCACATTCCATTTTATGGTTACTGTCTCCAAAAGTAATTCAGCACCTCACCCATTGTGAGATCCCCACACAATGACAAATTCCAACAAGATCATATTGCCACAGTCATCCTGAGGTTTCCATCCATTAGTGCTGCTGATAACTCATATCCCTCCCATCACCAGTAAAAAAGAAGTATAATCTGACTCATGTACTCATTTGTACCAGGCCTGTGATTTTTTACTTCCTTTGAATTACCTGATGTAATTTCTTCACCCAGGGAGACATCTCATTTTTCATTCTATAATGGTGTTGGCTAAGAATAAAAAACCCTTATGCTAGTGTGAGGTCAATTAAGTGGATGCAGAATTAGCATCATCACCGTTTTCTTTTGCATTCATGCCAAATAAATGTATTCAGTGGGTTTGTTTTTCTTCTTAACTGCTCTACTGTCTAAGGAAGCAACATTGAACATTATGGAACATTATGTACCTTGGTACATTTTACCAAAAGTTACATTGCCACTCTATGATTTTTTTTTAAACAAGGGGATACCTATTTGAAATGGGCTATACTGGCTGTTAATTAATGTGCATAATTACCACACATGATTCAAACATGTCTATAAATAACCAGATGTGAGCATGTTTTAAAACTGCAATATGGAGTGTTCTTTTTGTGTTCTGGTAAGACAGTGGCACTTTTTCCAAAGTTAGGAGAATTGGATCTATAGCATTCATTTACATATTACCCATTCATTCGTTTAATTTCCTTTCTTTCTTAGTCATTCGTGAGGCTTGGACTCTGGGCCTAGGCGCTGTCTCTGAACTCTTCACCTCAAGGCTAGCGCTCTACCATTTGAGCCACAGTGCCACTTCCCATTCATTCATTTAATAAGCTAGGGACAGCACTGATCCTGGTAGTTCAACAGTGAATGGAGACTTAGTCCTTCCCTTTCAACTAGTAAGAGTGTGTTATTCATATTCACTGGCTCCTTGTAAACTATCATCATAGGAAGAATGATTCACTGTAGGATGCAATGGAGTTACAGCATGACTGGAGCATACAGAGAGAGAGAGAGAGAGTGAGAGAGAGAGAGAGAGAGAAAGAGTTTTCAGTCCTCTGAGACAATCTTTTCTCCAGATTTCTTCATTTCATACATTTGCTAATTTCACAGAATTCTTTAATGTCGGAGAGAGAAGGCAACTGAGTTGTTTTCAAATGTAGGAGCGGAAGTCCACCCAGATTCAAATGGTCTCAGTCTTGGCAGAAGAATTTAAGCAGAGCCCAATTCCCCTGATGAAGAATTAATTAATGGATTCCTTTGAATGAACCATGTGTTCTAGAGGTTGCTCTTTGCGGGTATTGCTCAGATTGTCCCCTCCTCCTCCTCTCTGGTTCTCCTAAGTACCTTTCTCCTTCAAATTCCCTGCATGCTGTTACATTCCCAGAACACAATTTTCTTTGTGCCTTTGACACTCCTCCATTGCAGACCAACAATAGCCTAGCTAGTAACTCCCCAAAGGGTAACAGAAGACCCCTCCTAGCTCCATGGTCACTGCAGAGTGCATTTAGCTCTCCCTACCTGGAATACAGTTGTTTTACTATCTAGCATGTCATAACAGCCTGATTGTCTTGTTCATCTTCACATATATATATGTCTGTATGTATATATATGTACACACATATACATGCACATATATGTATATATGTAATCTTTTCTCAGTGTTATAATGATTACAAAAATATGACACATAGCACAGCTCTATGCCAATGGGTCACACCTATAATCCTACCTACTGAGATAGTTGAGATCCAAGGATCTAAGTTCAAAGCCAGCTTAGGCACAGAATTCCATGGTTTGATCTCCATTTAACTTCCAATAAATAAATTAATTAAGAGAAATAAAATCTAGAATAAAAGAAATAAATTAATTAAAATAAATAAATAAAATCAAGTGGTAGAGCATGAGCCTTGAACAAAAAAGCTCAGGGACAGCACCCAGTCATGAGTTCAAGCCCCAGTACTGGCACAAACACACTAAAAAAACCCACATATTATAAAAAGTTTGATTTTTATTTTACTTTTTGGGGTGTGAACTTAGGGCTTTTAGCTTGCAAGCAAGTAGTTGAGCACTTGTGTCGTGTCTTCAGCTTTTTCTGCTTTAGTTAACTTTTCAGATAGACTCTCCATATTTTTGACCATCCAAGCTTAGAATATGATCCTCCTACCTCCACCTCCCACCGGCTGGGATACATATGAGTGTCACTATGCCTGGCTACAACTGGCTATTGTTCATGGGCTTTCACTTCCCTTTACTTCAGTTTGTAGATGATTTAAGTGAGACTTAGTATCCATTTTATGTAACCTTTCAATTGCCTATTGATCAAATTTATTCAGATTATGTGAGTCACAATATGTGATTTTTTTTTTTTAGTTACCTTGGGGTGAATAACTTTATGAGCTGTATCTCTCTCTCTGTCTAACGTGAAGCTCCAATAGATGATTTCAAGTTTGAGCGAGGGGAGGGTTAAGATCAAGTTAGCAGAGAACTTTCCCAATCCTAGGTAAACTGTGAATAATCTGCACCCTCCTTCCCCCTCAATTAATCTAATAGCTCCTTGTCATCATCCTGAGAATCAAGGTAATGTGCACTCCCCCCTCCCTGATAGACGTTCCAAAATGCTCTGCAAGAGGAACATGGCAGCCCAAATACAAGAGAGGAGTCTTACTGGGCGTGTGATGAAGGCAGGCTAAAGAGGTAGGAAGTGTGTGACATTTGGGCTGTGAGTTGTCAGGAAGCAAGAGATCTGAGTGGGTTTTTATCCATTACAGAATAGAGTTCTGCCCACAGCACTGAGTTGCTTTCTCAGAGCTGGGGCTAGTCCTTCCAGAGTTTACATGGCAGCTGTGGTGTACTAAAAGAGTACCACATGTGGGGGTCTAAGAGCCAGGTCCATTCTTTAAAGCTGCTGCTTCGTACATGGATTATTTGGGGGGCCAAGTTGTTTCACTACTCTTAATCTTAATTTTCTCATCTGTTGAGTAGAGAATAATAATAATACTTCCTTTTTTGGTTGTGAAGTTTGGATGACATAATACAAAGGAAAGTGCTTTATAAATTCTAACTCACCACACACAGCTCAATCACATGTTATTAAAGGTGTCTATACTTAATCCTTATGACAAAAACACATCTGGGGCAAAGGCGGGCCGCAGCAGGGGAGGAGGTCAGTGAATACCCTAAAAAAGTATTAGCAGTTAAATCCTTCCTCTTCCCTCTAACTGGAGTCAAATTTTTATGCCAAAACCAGAAAAAGTAAAAAGAACATGGTTTGTTTTCACAAAGAAAACACAGCTGGAATGCAGCTTTATATTTTTAAGAGCACCCACAGAGGCCAATGTAGCAGAAGAACACATCAGAGCAGCTTGTGGACTTGCAGTGTTTGGATTCCAGTCTTCAGAAGCAGGATATGGAAAGTATATCAGAGCCTGGAGCTGGTGGTTCACGCATGAAATCCTAGCTACTCAAGAGGCTGAGATCTGAGTAGAAGGGAAACCGACAGGAAGTGAATTTTCCAGTGACTACAAAAGAAAAAGATCAAAAATGTTATGCTAAATTAGAAAATCCTAGGCTGGGAGTGTGGCTTAGTGATAGAGTGCTTGCCTAGCACGCATGAAACCTTGAGTTCAATTCCTCAGTACCACATGAACAGAAAAAGCCTGAACTTATACTGTGGCTCGAGTGGTAAAGTGCTAGCCATTAGCAAAAGAAGCTCAGGGACAATGCCCAGGCCTTGAGTTCAAGCCCTGAAACTGGTGAAAATAATTAAATAATTAATTTAAAGATAAAAGTCTGATAGATGTTTACAAAAATTAAGTCTTTCTGGGCCTGATGGTACAGACCTGTAATCTCAGTACTCAGTCCAGCCTGACCTACATAACAAGATTCAATCATAAAGGAAAAGTGCTAGGGGAGGGGAAGTGAGGCCTTAATCGTATTGACTGATTTCACAGACAATATTTTTTGAAAATATATAATTCCATTATCTTTTATATAATGGACCTGGTGGGGAAAGAGGCCCTATGTCAAAATGTTATGCAGAGAGGGAAAGATAAATACAGACTTAAAAAAAATAGTTGAAGAAAAAATCTCAGTCATTCTCAAAAGTGCACATTCACTTCCTATTTTGTTATCAAAAGTACTTTAAGGGCTGGGAATATGGCCTAGTGGCAAGAGTGCTTGCCTCCAACACATGAAGCTCTCGGTTCGATTCCTCAGCACCACATATATGGAAAACAGCCAGAAGGGGCGCTGTGGCTCAGGTGGCAGAGTGCTAGCCTTGAGCAGGAAGAAGCCAGGGATGGTGCTCAGGCCCTGAGTCCAAGGCCCAGGACTGGCAAAAAAAAAAAAAAAAAAGTACTTTAAAACAATTATTTCTGAAATGACAGCAAATCCCACTGATTCCCTTCCACCCCTAGGCAGATCCTCTTTGGACCCCAACAATTAATGTACCCTTACTCTCAGAAAGTAGCAATGGAGCTGCAAATAGATTCCAGAATAGTGGTTATATAATTTTTATGAAAATAACTTTCCAATCCCAGCATCTTTGAAGGACTAGCACATTTCCTGAAATGCTGAGGAATGTCTTGGAATTTCTCAACATGAAGATTAGCAGAAACCATGTATGCAATTCCCTATTCTGAAGGATGCACAAGAAGACAGACCTCACTGCTGTTTGTATCCCATTAAAAAGTGATTTGGGGGCTAGGTGTGGGTGGGAGGGTGTCGTGCTACTCAGGAGGCTGCCGTCAAGGGATCTCAGTTCTAAGCCCAGACTGGCTAAGAACTCCATCTCCAATTAACCAACAAAAAGCTGGGCAGGTGGCATTGCTCCAGTAGTAGAGGGCTAGCCAAACAAGCAACCTGAGCAGAGTCCATAGACTCAAACTTCAGTGCCAGAAATAAAAATGAAGTGATTTATGGAATACTAGACAATGAGTAACAAAGTAAGACTGATGGGTATTTGAACTACATAGAAGAGATAGGTTTTGCAGGAGACCCTCACAATGACTTCCATGACTTTTCTGTTCTAACTCCCTGAAATCCCCCTGCATCCAGGGAGCCCCATTGCCTATTCTATCTTAGGGAGCACTACCTTCACACCCAACCAACTTGGGAATGTCAGGGATAAATTCCTGAGTAAAAATTAACAGTAAGCTAGATCACAATCCCTTCCCTCTCTGAAGATCTTAACATCAAAGCAGAGCTTAAAGATTATTGTTCAAGGTTCCCTTTGTTTGTTTTTGTCAATCATAGGGCTTGAACTTGGGGCCTAGGTACTGTCTCTGAGCGCTTTTGCTCAAGGCTAGTACTCTACCACTTTCAGCCACAATTCCACTTCCATTTGTGCAAGATTTTCTAAGATGCCAGAGGAAGTGCCAGTTGTGTGGGCCGTGACTCTGGGATAAGACCACAAAGCCTGTAGAGTCAAGTTGAATCTCTGGTGCCAGAGTTGTGGATTATCAGCACACAGGGCACTCCACAGAATGTTCCTGCATATGCTGTACGAACCTTCTTCCTCCAACTGTAAGTTTAGGCTTCCCAAAGGCTTCTGTCAGGTTGGAAGGAAAACACTGTATCTATACTCATCCTCACCATCCATAGGTAGCAGGCATCTGAGAGCAGTCCTCACAGTGAACTGCTCAGAGCCTGGCAGTGAAGTGGGAGTGACAAGATCTTTCCCATCCTGTTTGTGTTGGGACAGAGGGAGCTGGCTGGAACTGGTCTGGTGCCTTCACAGTGCAGGTGTTGGGCTGCTGGGTAGGAAGTACAGCCAGAGAAAACATAGGGCAGGAGGCTAAGCAGAAGCTGTCCTATGGAATCTGACTTCCCACTCCCTTTTTGGGGCACAGATAAAGCACCTAGGATTCTTGAACAGACCACAAAGCCTTGGGGAAAAAATCAAATTTCTGGGCTAAGGGAGTTTTGTGATAGAGCATATATGCTTAACATGTGTAAGGCCTAGAGTTTAATTTCCAACACTTCAAAAAGAAAAGCAAAGGAAAGAAAAATTGAAATTCAAGAAGAAAATGCTTTAAAATGCCTAAATCCAACAATGAATTCATTGAAGAAGCAATATTTAATTATAGCTACTTGATGGCATTTTAAAATGGCAAACCATTAGATGTAATTCAATTCAAAAAACAGTTGTTTGATCTATGTTAGACAATGAATACAAAATGAAGGAACAGAACAACCCACTGGGTTCAGTGTCTACCAAGATAAAAAAGTTATCTTGGGTAAAATAAAAATGTCAGTGAATATTCTATATACATAGAATTCGAGTCTAAAGGTTTACTCTGGAAGAAAAGTGGAAGGGGAAAAGGAAAAAGAGAGACAGAAGGTAAATAATTCTTCATTGCATATGCAACTACATATGAAAACAAAATAAAGAACCTGGATGAGAGCTGTTGAATATGGAGCTGGGAAGAGAAATACAAACAGGATCTTTGGGGAGGGTGGCTACTAGGGAGAAGGTTGGGCTAACTAGGGTGAAAGAGTGGATATTAGCAAAATATATTGTCCATGTGTATGAAAATGGAACAATAAATCCTGTTAAAATTGAATGAGGGAGATGGTTATTGATAGTATACATGCACGGAAATGTCACAGTGAAATTCCCCCCTTGTGTAGCTAATGTATGCTTGTATAGCCAATGTATGCTAATATAAATGCAGAGAGAGGGACAGAGAGAAGGAATATGAAAAGAATACTTATGGGGGGGACCACATTTTTGTGTGGATTTAATGTGATGAATCCAGAAGAAAAATTATGCAGGGATAACAAACTCTTAGAATGGCAAATTGCCAACATAACAAAAATAGCAATGATATGTGCATTTAGCATCAATCTATTTTTTTTTGTTGTTGTTGCCTTTCATGTAATGATTGAAGAGTTTAGCAACTATTGCTGAGTTAAGCCTTAGTACTAAAGCTGACTCTTCCATCCTTCCTCAGAAGAAAAAATTTTGGCACTAACACTTAAACATCCCACAGGAAAGAAGTTCTGGAAAGAAAGCATGCTCACCCCCACATAAGCATCAAAGAAGCAAATTAAAGAGTCTAAATCATCCAGAAAAGTAAGGTAAGACTCAGAAGACTCAAACTAATACGCATAAAATGCAAGTCACTGGGGGAGAAATGCACGCTTATTTCTTGAAAGTAGACAGGAAAACATCTTGACTGCACCATTGGGCATTTTTGATGGGCTTTTTAGATATCTCAGAAACCTCAGGTCCAGAGTACATTCTGGGAATGTCTTGCACCACCAACCTCCTCCTCCTCCTCCTCCTCCTCCTCCTCCTCCTCCTCCTCCTCCTCCTCCTCCTCCTCTCCTCCTCCTCCTCCTCCTCCTCCTCCTCCTCCTCCCCCCCTCCTCCTCCTCCCCCCTCCTCCTCCCCTCCCCCCCCCTCCCCCTCCTCCCCCTCCCTCCCCCCTCCCTCCCCCTCCTCCTCCCTGCCTGTAGTGAGGCTTGGGCATTGTCTTGCTCAAGGCTGGTATTCTACCACTTGAGCCACATTTCCACTTGCTGGCTTTTGATGGTTCATCGAAGATAAGAATCTCATGAACTTATTTTTACCCAGGCTGGCTTTGAACTATGATCTTCATATCTCAGCCTTCTGAGTAGCTAGGATCATAGGTGGGAGCCATTCGACTTAGGCTTCCTTCATTAAAAAAGAAAAAAGAATTTAATTTCTCCTGTTTTAGTAAGAGAAGATAAATATTTGTCTGCATGGCATAATATATATCATATATATGGACAGATTCAGTTAATCATCTTTAAATCCTTTGATGGGTCCCTTCAGAACCATGCCCCTGAGAAGAGAAAAGTTATAAATGAAAGAATTTGATTGTTTGAAAAAAATAAAATAGGACTCTGCCAGTGATGGAGGTGATCTGGAACAGAGCTGATTCTTAATTACAGAGTAATCCAATCCTTAAGACTTTTACCTGGCAGTCTCCATCTTCAAAGGATCTTAAAAAACAGAATGAATTCTTCAATCTCTTTTCTGTCTTTCACTTCAGGGTAGCTGCTCTGTAAAGAAGAGTGCTCTGTAAAGAGTCTATCTTTCAGAAGATTTACTCAACACTACCTATTGTTCTAGGACACAGTTTCAAGTATCTCTCCTTTACTTGGTTTTGAATAATCTTCTATGACCCTATAAAATTATTTTTAAGAAAATACACATGCAAGCACACTGCAGCTTCTCTGGGGGAGATATTATGTTAAAATAATGTAGAAGTACTAGCATAGGACAGAGATCAGAGATGGCTTTGTGAAAGTATGTAACACATAGAATATATGGATATATCTGGATCTTGTCAACAGGAAAAAGTCACATGTATAAAAGGGAAGAGCAGGGGCTTGGAATATGGCTCAGTGGTAGAGTGCTTGCCTTGCATTCAGGAAGCCCTCGGTTCGATTCCTCAGCACCACATAAACAAAAAAAGCCAGAAGAGGTGCTGTGGCTCAAGTGGTAGAGCTCTAGCCTTGAGCAAAAGAAGCTCAGGAACAGTGCTCAGACCCTGAGTCAGAGCCCCAGGACTAGCAAAAAGAAAAAAGAGGGAAAAGCATTTCTGCAGAGAGAATTGCTTAAACAAAATTCTGGGATATGAATGGATATTATTCGCTTAGATATAAGGCACACTGAAGTGCAGCTAGATTCTAGGCCATAGATATGTATGGATTGAGTTCATAGGAATTAGAGTAGGAAGGTGAGTTGACACATGAGACTCTTTATCTCTGACTAGCCAGCAAAAAAGCTGGAAGTCAAGGTGTGGCTCAAGTGATACAGTTCCAGCCTTCAGCAGAAAAAGTCAAGTGAGAGTGTCAGGGCTTGAGTTCTAGTCCCAATACTGCCACAAAAATGTAAAGTGAGTTGAAGTTTACATAGCCAGGAAATTGTGCTTAAAATTTCAATGAAATGTCTGGCCCTGAGTCTATGATCAGTTTAACTTATCACCCCATTGCTTCTGCTTAGACAGAATGAGATGGACACAGGAGCTCACAGCCTAAGGGGTGATATAAGCAGGAAATTCCCAATTAAATTTCATACAGCAGAAAGTATATATTGACTACCTTCTATGTGCCACTAATCATGCTGTGTAAAGTGAATACAAATAAATAAACAGGACATTCTTTTCTAATGAAGCTAAAGAGGTGATTAAAGAGAAGAATAGAATTTTTAATGCATACAACCACTAAGACACAAGTCTGTCCAAAATGCCACATAATCCTTCGGGGACATTTGTCACGGTCAGCTCAAGAATGTACCTGACAGGACCTGAATGGAGACTGGAAGATATGATTTGCCTCCGTGTTTGTAGCAATAGCGCAGTGGCAGCGTCAGGATCATTGCCAACATGTATTAAGCACATACAGTATGCCAGACATTGTTCTCAGTACTGCACCCATATTAACTTACTTAACCCTCACATCAATCCCCTGTTCTGCAGACACAGGCAGAGAGGTGGAAGATTTTGCCTGAGACCACACAACATGTGTGGCAGTATCAGAATGTACATCCCTTTCATTGGTATCAGTGCCCACACATTCGAACACCACCACACAATACTTTTCCTATAGAGGGGGGCATCAACCAGACCTGATGAAGACAAAGAAGCTTTCCAGGGGGATGAAACACTAACATCATTCCAAAAAGATCTGAGGAAATCCAGTTGTTGAGCAAGAAGTTAAAGAAAACAGAAGCAGCCCGATGGAGGTAGAGCCAAAGAATATATGCCTAGAGACCAAGAAAATGGAAAAAAACACAGTTGGTAGCAGGTGGGTTGGGTAGGTGTTGGGGAATAGTGACCCCCACAAGAGTAAGCAGGGAGCATTTGTTTGGTGATCCGCAAGGAAGAAAAATTTACAGAAAATAGCCATGTGAAAAGATGCAATGTATCTATTCCATGCATACATAGATCAGGAAGCTGGTCCCAGCCAGGACACATGGGGGCCAGGTGGTACTGCTTTCTCTCTCCATTTTCACTCTGTCTCTGCATCTCTCAAGAGTGAACATGGCCTAAATTTGGTCATGCTACTAAAAGCAGAGAACGTGGAGTGAACAGGGCAGAGCTGATATGGGAGATAGTGAAAGGTGACTGACTGGCAGGCCCCTAGCTTGGATGAATTACAAAGCAGGGGGGGGGGAAAAACACATTAGAGCAGATTTGGAGAGGGTTCTAGACTGTATTGTGTGCCTCTTCCTAAATCTATCCATTGGAGCTTTAACCCCAACGTGACTCTGTTTGGACTTGCGGTTTTTAAGGACATAATTATGGTAGAATGAGGTCATGAGGGTGGGGCCCTAATCTGGTAAGTCTGGTATCCTTATAATAAGAGAGAGAGAGAGAGAGAGAGAGAGAGAGAGAGAGAGAGAGAGAGAGAGAGAATATTCACACATGGATGAAGACACTATAGAGGGATTTAAAGCAAAGTCACAAGTTGGAATTGGCAAGACTCCGTATCCGTGTAAGTGGAGGGTGAGAAGGAAAGAAAGAGAAAGTGAGAAGAGAGTGTGTGTGTGTGTGTGAGAGAGAGATCATGTTTCTGTCTTCAACTCACACAGAGAAGAGGCTGCATAAGGATTCAGAGACAAGGCAGCTATCTACAGTCAGGAAGGGAGACCTCACTAGGAATCAATTCTACTGGCACCTTAATTTTGAACTTGTAGCCTCGAGACCTGTGAGAAAATACATTTCTATTGTTTAAGTCAGTCCACAGTACCTTGTTATGACAGACCAAGCTAATACAAAGGAAGGGAGAATTCACATGTGGAAGAAGACACAGATCGATTCAGAGCAAAATCACAAGTTGCAACTGGCAGACTTGGTACCTCTATGGAAGTGGAGGGTGAAAGAAAGCTAAGAGGAGAGGAGTTGTCCAGGATTTTAACCTTGGACAGAGGATAAATTTGATTCCTTTTCTTCAGTCTAAGATGCAAGAGTTCTACATGGACATGTAGTAAAAACATAGGATTTCTTGCTTGCAAACAGGAGAAACTTAAGTTGGGGGAGAGTCACTGTAAACATGTTCTGCGCCTGTACTAGACACATGCTAGTGTAGAGAGGTACTGGGCTACCTCCTGGCTCTTCTCCCTTTCTCCTCTCTCCTGAGTGATTTAGTCTCATCAGAATTCCTACACAGCCTGGCTCAGGAGTTTCAGTCCAGGTTTCTGGTTGACCTGAGGTTTGACTGCCCAGGGCCCTATCCTTGGTCCTATCATTTATAGCTATTTGTCATGTGATAGGCTGTGTGCTCCATAGTGGCTGGCTATGGGCAAGGTCTGGTGCTGGCAAGGAGTTTGCTAGAAGCATGTAGGGTGTAGACTAGAGTGTAAGAAGATCCTCTTTCTGGCCTTAGACATGCTAAGTGGGGAGAACCTGTCTCATGGGCATATAGAAGACTTGGCCTATCATCAACAGGAAGTTAGAGACCTGAACCATTCAGCAAGGGCAATGAAGGCCATAGAAACAGAGTTCAGAGTTACCACACATGGACCTTCTTACCATTAAATAAGCAACAGGAAAACACAAATGCAGCTGTAAAATTCAAGTTGGCGCATGGAAAATTTATGCCCTTCTCCCAAAGTCACCACTGTACACAATTCCACACATTTTTCTTTTTTTAGATACATTTGCACCTATAAAATATGGGCATATCATTATGTTCAGGGTTTTTGTTTTTTTAGCAAATGGACTTACACTTGGTATTAATTCTCTTGTATAATAAATTGTCTTGGAAGCCATCGCATTCAGCACCTACAAATGTATGTTATTCTTTGTATCTACAAGCTATTGTTCTGGTGAATAGATTGGATGTTAATTATTTATTCACTACCCACTTCTAAAATTAGGTTATAACCAGTGATTCTCAACTCCAGGTAATGTTTCAAGAGTTTCTAATACATGTATCTCTGGATGCTGCTCAGATATTTAGCAAAGACCTTTTGCGTTGAGAAGGATATTTACTTTATCCACTGATAGCTACTGCCAAATTGTCCTCTGAAAGACCAATTAGATTTCTAGTAATACTAGGTGGTACTTGTGCTTATTTCTCTATGTCCACATGGAGTTTGCTCAAACTATTTTTGGTTCACAGGCTCCTTTAAAATTCTTCTAAAGTCAGAAAATACACAAATGTACACAGACAGAGCATTTTGCATACATACATTGTGGGTTCACAATTGGCTTGACCACCATCCATAATCACCCCTCCCCTGACCTTCTCTGACAGACCTCTTAATCTATGTGGGTGGTCTCTCAGCCAACGGTCATGGGTCTCAATCTTAGCTATACATTGGAGTCAACTGCACAGCTTTGACAAAGCCTCATGTCCAAGCTATGCTGGATAGGGTCTCAGTCTATGTTCTCCTTTTGTAACAGATTAGACCTGAGAACGAGTACTTTTTTGAGAAAGATGCTTATTTTGGCCCATGGTTCTGGAGGCTGGGAAGCCCAACATCATGGTGCTGGCAAAGACATTGTACTACCTCACTTCATGACAGAGAGCAGAATGGCAGGCAAGTACACACATAGAAGACAATCTTAACTAGGTGCCAGTGGCTCACACCTGTAATCCCAGCTATTCAGAGGCCGAGATCTTAAGATCTTAGTTTCAATAAAGCTAGCCTGGACAGGAAAGTCTGTGAGACTCTTTTTCTAATTAGCCACAAGTAGAGCTGTGGCTCAAAGCTAAGGGACAGTGCCCTGGCCCTGAGTTCAAGCCCCAGTAACTGACAAAAATCAATCAGGCCTTGAGAGACCAAGGACATATGTTTTCTTTCATATGTGGAAATTAGATCTTATTGTAAATAAATATATGTAAACATACAGGGATATATGCAAATATACACAAAGATATTATCTAAAGTATGATATATGCAGGAGAGAATTACAAAGGAATTACAATGTTGTAATTACACCATTGTAATTCCTTTGAACAACTTATAGTTTAACACAACGAATACCAGTGGGTTGGTAATTGAGGTGTCAGGGGAGAGGGCTGAGGTCAGGGGTAGTGAGGATAAATGAAGAGAGGGTGGGCGAATGCAATCATAATATTTGATGTAGATATGCGAAAATAAAAGCAGGAATATCTCATGGGTGGGGCTGAGAGAGATGGGGGGAGATGGGGTGACATTGATCAAAGTGTACTGCATGCATAACGTGTTGAAATTTAACTCCTTGCTACAACTACTGAAAGAAAATAAATTACAATAATAATAATAATAATAGTATTTTTAAAAGGCAGTCTTGTCCTATAACAACTTGGAAGAACACAGTCACTTAAGAAAGGCATTGATCGGGCTGGGGATATAGCCTAGTGGCAAGAGTGCCTGCCTCGGATACATGAGGCCCTAGGTTCGATTCCCCAGCACCACATATACAGAAAACGGCCAGAAGTGGCGCTGTGGCTCAAGTGGCAGAGTGCTAGCCTTGAGCGGGAAGAAGCCAGGGACAGTGCTCAGGCCCTGAGTCCAAGGCCCAGGACTGGCCAAAAAAAAAAAAAGAAAGGCATTGATCACCTCTTTATTTTGTATTATGGTGATTCTGGGGATCAAACTCAGGGCTTTCATGTGTTAAGCAAGCACAGAGCTACATGGCAGCCCTGACATTGATCTCTCTAGCCAAATGTCCTCTTAGAGGCCTTATCTCCCAATGCTACCACAAAGACACTCCAAGGTCAACAGGTGCTTCTGGTGGGCTATGGCATGTTTTAAGCCATAACAGGTGTGTTTGTCCACATTCTCCTGGGCCAGTGGTCCTCACAGTGAGGTTTTCAGGAGCCAGCAGCAGCACTACTACCTAAGAGCTGACACCTTCAGCTCCACCCTAGCCAGGCTGAATCAGACACTCTGGGGGAGGACCTAGTGCTCAGTATTTCCACAGACCTGCCAGGTGATTCAGAGGCTCACCACTGGGACTGCCAGCCGTGTGTCAACTGGGACTCTGAACTTCCCAGCACTGTTCTTTCCCGAGTCTTCCCCCACAGTGGGCTGGACTCCTGTTACTGAGGTACACCAGGGAATGTTGGGAAATTGGCTTGAGGCACAATCCTGGGGAGTTGGACTGAGAATAAAGAAAAAAGTCATGATGATGTTTTGACCAAGGGAGGCAAATTATACACAGTAGTGTTTTGAAATGCAACCTCAATCCCAACCTCTTGAAACAATGGGTTAAATGTGTGCGTGTGTGTGGATGCGTGTGTGTGTGTGTGTGTGTGTGTGTGTGTGTGTGTAGGAGGGACATCTCCTAGGAAAGATGTTTCCTAATGTTCATTTGAGTTTCAAATGAATTTATAGCCCCAAAGTGATTTAGTACTAGTCACTGCTATAGAAGAAATGACTTAGGACTTGATAAATGGTATTTGTTTCTCATAGCCCGGTCAGATTGGTGTTAGAATTCTCCATGTTGAGTGTGAGATATATACATCTCCAGGCCACACCCTTGACCTACTAAGTTAGAAACTCTGCAGGTAGCATCCAGAAATCTGTATTTTAAACCAGTTTCCTGGTGACTGGGGGACTCTGATGCTCTGTGAAGTTAAACCTCTACCTCTGGCTCTCAAAGTAAAAGCCACCAGTTCTAAGAATGCTAAATCAACCATGAATTTAGTCACCAAGGCATGGTACTAAGGTCTCAAAACCCTTACAATACTCTAAGTGGCACAGAACTCAGGAAATGCCTGCACTTTTTCTGGGCCACTTGGTGATTCTCCGCTTAACAGTTGTCTTCTATATATCACCATATAAACAGCAGAAAGGGTCTGGTGTGGAGCTTTCTTTTCAGACCCTGCCAGTTCACCCCAGCTTTCCCAGAGTGGGATGAAGAAATAAGTTCATGAGGTTTTCTGTGGCAGAAGGATATAAGAGTATCAAGAGAAAGGCAGAAGACACAGACCACGACCTGCTGAAGGCTCACCTTCCCTGGGGCCGGGGTGGGCATGTCCCTGGAGAAATCCCTCCTTCCCTCCTAAGACCTGCTCTTGGCAGAGGCCAAATCTGCTCTTAAGTCTTTTCTGTGGCTGAATTCCATAGACTGGGTAATTTATAAAGAAAACGAAAGTATTTCTTACAATTCTAGAAGCTGGTAAGTCCAAGTCATGGGGCAAAACTGATTAGCACCTTCTTGCTGGCAAGGGCTTTGCAGAGTCCTAAAGCAGTACAGGGTGTTACATGCAAGACAGAACAAGTGTGCCAAAAAGCGCTAGTTTTAATAACAAAGCCACTCCCTCAATAATGCATTAATCCATTAATCCCCAAGTGGATTAATCCATTAAACAGGGCAGAGGTCTCATGACCTCCCAAAAGTATCACCTCTCAAATACCATTAACACAGGGCTTTGGAGATTGTCTCTAACACATAAAATTGGAAGACTACACCCAAATGAGTGGATCCACTGATTATATATTTTGATTTATGAGATTTGGGGTGAGGGTATATAGTCTTACCACATAGCCTAGGCTGACCTAGAACCTGCAATCCTCCTTCCTTAGCTTCCTGAGTTCTGGGATTACAAGTATCTGCTACCATTCCCAGCATGACATAAACTTTGAAACATGGAGAACTTAAACAGAACTTCCTATGGGATTGGATTGACTGAAATACTCAGAATATAAAGAATGCTTTTCTCTGGGAAGTGGGACTAAAACAGAAAGAGTGACTGGCCTGGAGAATGGTTTAGAAACTGTGTGTGCTTTGGGGTTCAATTCTTTAGCTGGAATGATGTTGGGAAAGTTACATAAGCTATCTGAGTTTCTGCTCTTGTGGCAAAAGGGACTCTTCCTCCTGTGCACTCATGAGAAAGAACTGAGGGAGGCATTGTTATAGATCAGATCCTCAGCAAGCACTTCCTAAATGTTAACAAGAAAGGGAGAGGACATACACATATCACACAGTTCCAGATCCTTGTATTTCCAAATCGTGGCTGATGGATACATTCTGCTTTTAGAGTCAGGAAAGAATACTAAGTAAGCCACAGTATAAAGCATCAAGCAGCTGTCACCAACATCAGAGGACAAAACATGACTCCTGGGCCATCCTGATCAAAGAACAGGCTGTGAGAAGGCTAGATGAAAAACCAGGAATCCTCTACTGGTGGCAGTGGCACCCCGGCTCTGAAAGCATAGATCACAGGCTAGCTAGCAGGTTGGGTCAGAGTACTTCCTGCTTCCCCACCCTGCTTCCTCCATGAGCTACAAAGCCATTATTTCCAGCATCAAACTAAAGAAATGGAACAAGCCCATCCAGGGCTGCTTTAAATATTCAGATAAGCCCTTGTGCCCCTATCAGTTAAATTAAGCCTTCCTAAGAAAAAGTAAGTCAATTAGTTCAAAATGTGGGTTAGTGCTTCTGGGTATTTGAGAGAGGATTTTTTTTTCTTTTTTAGTTCATTTAGAAATACAGCCACAGGGCAGGTTTCCCCTCCCCCCTCCCCTCCCCCCTTCCCCATCCTGTGAACCCATCATACATCTAGATATCTAGAGCTTCAAGTTCTAGTCCTTGCAAGTCCTCATGCAGATGGTAAACTGTGAGCTGTAAAGTGTACCTGGGGTTGCTCTGTCAGTTACTATCCTCCATCTTACTCCATCATTATAAATGGCTATCTTTAGACTGTGGAGAAGACATGTCTTTACCTTCACTCAACTCCTTCCTTTCTTTACTCAGGAGATATTAATTCTGTACATTTCTGTCAACAAAGGATGCCCTCTAGGAATTAGAAAACACATTCTGAAACACACTTGTAACCTAATCTGCAAAATTCACTAATTCAAGTAGTACAAAATACAAATGCATGAGAAGTTTCATCAAATGGACTCCCAGAAGTGATTTCTTGACCAAGAACACAACCATTTTTTTGGTTTTTGAAGAGGATGCCTAACTGCTATCTTAAAAGACTTTCCTAATTGATACTGACAAAGATGTGGAAACAACAATCTTTCATACCAACATTTGCGCATGAGGCTACTAAGTTTGTTTTTGCTGTTTACTTTGTTTTGATTTGTTAACTGACTGTTTTACTTATATATAGCAAGACACCTCAAGAATTTTTTTTCAGTTCTGAGATCATTGTGAATAGCTCCCCTGTAGTTTAAAAAAATACAAAGGTTTCACGTGACAAATACCACATTAACAAATATCTTTAGCTCCTTTACCACCTTAGTTGATATTACACTGTGACACTTTCATAACATTTACTTGATAACATGTTATAATACAACATAATTTAATAGCAATGTTTACTACATTTTCACATACCCTTTGAAGATAGATAACTACAAGATAAATAAATTACTACCATAATTAATTTTAGGTACAACATTTATATTTGAGTTCTTCATCAACCAAATGAAGTTTAATTTTCAGAATAATGTAACGAAAGGAGAGCATATGATTTTAGGCTCAACAAAAACATAACTTGCTTGTAGAAAACAATTTTCTTCCTTTGCATTATTTTGTGTAAAAAGCAATACAGTAAACTAGTGGATAATCATTAGATGGAAAGGTCTGGAATTACAGTGGCCAGGTGGCAACAAGAAATTAATTACTCTAATCAATCACTATGCTGTTTACTCTGACCAATGTTTTTGATGTTGTTTTGTTTTGTTTTAGACATAGCTTCAAAGGGGAACAAAAGATGTATGCAGAGTAGGCCAGGATTTTAACACAAAGCATCTCAGGCTAGTCTGGTTGGGTTTGTCTTTAAATTCTTCCCTGTCATATCTTCTAAAGCATATAAGTGGGTTACTACTTGCAACAGCTCAGGAGAACTATACCAAGTTATGAAGACTGTATTGTCTCTTAGCCCTTTTCCACTATGCTCACAGACCATGGCCTTTGCCTTTCCAAGATTCTCAAATCAAATTACACACAAAGGATCTTAATGGTAGAGGGCTGTTGCCTTGAAGATTTTCTTTTTTCATTCTTTAGCTCCTAGTGGCTGAACATTGTCAAAATCTCAGGCATGGTCTACCAGATCCCCTGTCCTGTCCTGGCATGGTCTGAAAGACTTGACATGCTTTCAAAAAAAATTTTTTTAAGTTTCTTTTACAATGCTGGGAATTGAAATAGGTCCTCATGCATCACAGATGAGCACTGTAGTTCTGAGCTACCACCACTTCTCCCCAGCCTGTGGCTCAACCTTTTTAAAGCCTTCATTTTCCTGTATATAATAAAGAAGAGCCAAAATAAAAAAGAGCTAATGGTTAAGCCACTGTGGTAGCATACACTTGTAATTTCAGTACATGGGAGGCTGAGACAGGAGAATCATGATTTCTAACCATCCTGGGCCATGTCAAAAACCAAACCAAAAAATGAGCTAATGGTTAAATATTTATTAATGTTTCAGATGCTGTGTTAAATGCTTTACATGTATTAACTTGCTTCTCAAAACAATCCTATAAGGCAGGAACAATTATTATTAAGTCCTAGTATATGTAATGATGAGAGGACAGAGATACAAACCTGCTAGGGCAAACTAGAATTCAACCTCAGGCTGTCCAAGCTCAAATAAGAAGCTTTCTACTACTCTGTTGCGCAGCCTTCAGTTTTAAAGTTAGCTCTCTCCCTACACACAACTATTTGTACATTTATTGAGTGTTTGCTGTGTGCCAGCCAAGCAGCTAAAATATAACAAGGAACTGAGTTATAAATGAACAGAGTTATAGGAAGAAGAATGGTTTTTGCACTGGTGGAATTATTATTTTCTCTTTCATTCCTTTGTAGAGTTAAATTCTCTGGGTTCGATTCTCATGTGAGTTTACAAAAGAAAAAACATTACTCAAGATAATCTTCAATTGATTTCATGAGAATAAATAGTGAAACTGAAACAAAGATGCATAAAAAATTGACTTTGATTTGAATTCATATTTAACCTTAAAGTATTTCTGAATATTTGAGCAATTGTATTAAAAGTATGGCTCTCCTTCTTTTGATTTGTTTCTTTAAAGGGATTAACTAAATGTCTTTTCTGGCCTCTGCCTAACAGCCCACAAAGTCCTTTGGATTTACTAATTTAAATGTTCTCCAACCTACCTCTCCTAATACAGATATCACATTCTCTGGATTTGCCTTTGGAAGGGTTAACATTACTTTTACTGGGGAAAGAAAGAAAGGCCCCTCGTGCTACTTGCGCAATAATTTTCTGCAGCATGTATCACTCAAAAAATTAATGTCAGGAAAATATTAATTCAAATCAATAATGAAATGTTAGCTTGCAAGTGTTGACTTGTAGTTACTTTACTTTTTGTCCTGATTTTGAGTTAGAGAATTCCAGATTCATGATATTGTAGATTTTTCAAATAAATTTTTTTTTTGTTAAACGTGAAACTTAACTTTAACACAGATCCTATACATCTACTTATTCAGAAAAAATGACCTGAATGCCCTTGGCATTCTGCATACCAGTCCCAAACTGCAAGTGTATTGGTTCAGTAGAGGAAACAGGTAGATAAAAAGCAACTATACCAAGATATGTACAGCATCTTGACTTCTGGAACTGAAACCTCTTTGTACAACTGAGTAGTGGTAGTAGTAGTAGTAACAGATATATAACATGATGCCCAGGAAACCAGAAGTAAATTCTAGATCCGATAACTTGAATATTTTATGGCATTCAGAGAAGTTGCCCGATTGCATTCTTTAAAAGGCTAGCCTAGGGCTGGGAATGTGGCTTAGTGGTAGAGTGCTTGCCTAGCATACATGAAGCTCTGGGTTCGATTCCTCAGCACCACATACACAGAAAAAGCCAGAAGTGGCACAGTGGCTCAAGTGGTAGAGTGCTAGCCTTGAGCAAAAAGAAGACAGGGACAGTGCACAGGTCCTGAGTTCAAGCCCCGGGACTGAAAAATAAAAATAAAAAAGGCTAGCCTAATTGATGATACCAATTAAAATATTAGAATAGTGTGTGTGTGTGTGTGTGTGTGTGTGTGTGTGTGTGGACTCAGGGCTTTGTACTCTGCTTGATATTTTTGCTCAGGGCTGGCACTTTACCACACGAACCCCACCTCCCCCTTCCAAGTTTTTGCTGGTTAATTGAAGATAAGAGTCACAGAATTTTCTACTCAGTTTGGCTTTGAATGGTGATCTTCAGATCTCAGCTTCCTGAGTAGCTAGTATTACAGATATAAGCCACCAACACCTAGAGAGAATAGCATTGGAAATCTTCCTACGTGGTGTAAACTACTATAAAGTTTGAACCCAAAATAGAAGTCACTGCATTTCGAAAATAAGGACACTGGGAGTTTTTCCTCCCCTAGTAACCATATCACTACTTTCAAGAAGTTTGAGAAGCAGAAAATACAAATAGGTGGTACTTTTTTAAAAATTTTATTTTATTGTCAAAGTTAAGTACAGAGGGGTTACAGCTTCATCTGTAATACAGTGAGTATATTTCTTATCCAACTTGTTACCTCCTCCCTCATTTTCCCCTGCCTTAGCCCTCCCCATTTCCCTATCCCCCCATGAGTTGTACAGTTGGTTTACACCATCAAGTTTTGTAAGTATTTCTGTTGCATTGGCTTGTCTTTTTATCCTTTGGCTCTCAATTGTGGTATTCCCTAGGTGGTACTTTATAACGATGGTAAAAAGAGACAACCAGTGTTGAGAAAGCTTATAGTAAAGAGTTCTGACAGCTAAATAATTGCAGAGTGTTCCATATTGTAATGGAATTACTCTCAGGGTAAAGGAGCCCCAAGAAGTTTTGCACAAGAAGTAAAGCCTCCTGGTCAGAGGAGTGAAGGGCAGCTGCTGGCTCTAAGTGGTGGCCCAAGTGGCTTCCTATTGGGAAGGGTCAAGTGGCAGAGTAGGAGGCCTACCTGAGAGGGCAGACAATGAACACTAGCTCTACATAAACTATAAGAAGTTGCTTTTGTTGATGCTTTCAATTTGGAATTGAGTGTACAGAACCACAGGATATTTTTCTAAGAGATTATTTACATAACCTGAAATTGAACTCCTTTATAAACCCAAGTGTAATTTTATGTTATGGAGTTCTAAAAATTAAGCTATGTTTCTTTCTTTTGAGGGAGGCTGGCGGTGGGTCTTTTCCAGAAGAGACCTTCTTCAGTATTTGATAATGGATCTTGATTGGTAAAGGATTTTGGTAGCATGGTAGGAGCTGGTACCAAGAAGCAGATACATAGCCACAGGCTAATCAGGCCAAGGCCCACTTTCCAAGATGCGTTTCTCCTATCTAATTTAAGCGCGGATCCTGCTGGTTATTGGCCAACTGTTCAAGTAGCACCTGAAACGGCTGTTTTCCAAGCCCGTTAAAAAGATATTCTTGCTCGATGGGTTTCAGTCTTGCTTTTCCCCACCCCATCTCCTGGCCTTGGCCAGTAGAGACTTGCCCTCGGGGGCATTTTGTCCAGGGAGCACAAAACTATTTTCTTTTCTGGAAATAAGTTGACGTCAACTGGGAGCCGTTTTTAGTCGCTTTGTTTCCCTGAGCGTCCAACCCAGCACACACCGCCTCTGGCAAACTGCGAATGATTCCAAGCAGCTCACCCAGAGGGGAGGGCTGCTGGTGTGGGAGGAGGGAGGGAGTATGTACCCCAAAGCCTGCAGAAATGAGGTCCGGAGAATGGCTACCTCGTGAGCCTGAGGGGGCCTAGGTCCCGACGCTGAGTTCGCAGCGCAGCCTAAAGCTAGCATGGGGGGCTCTCGGGTCATTGATGGCAGAGAAGCCATTGGGGGTGGTAAACCCTGGTAGTTAACCTGCCCAGCGCCCACCTGCGCCTAGCCTCTGAGGACCAAATATCTAGAAGCATCTTGGGATAAAGGGGCAGCCCTTGGAAGGAGCTGTGTGTCGCTGATGTGTGCCCTGTTGCTGGGCGTGGGTTGGTGTATGTGACTTAGCTGCCCACTACCCTGGAGTTAGGGACACGAACTCATCTTATTTCTGGGAGTGGGTGTCGTGCGTTGGGACGTCAGCAGACACCGCTCTACGCCTTGGGAACAATTCCGGAGGAGGGCAACCTCCAGATGCCTTGCCCTTGCATCCCAGGGAGATTCTCTAGGTTGAGCGGGGCAGGAGTGCGTGTGGTGTGTGTGTGTGTGTGTGTGTGTGTGTGTGTGTGTGTGTGTGTGTGTGTGTGTGTGTGTGTGTGTGTGTGTGTGTGTGTGTGTGTGTGTGTGTGTGTGTGTAGCGTGTGGTGAGTTTCCCCAAAGAACCAGAGGAGGCCCGCGAGGCAGGGACTTGCTTTAACTTGTTTCCGCACCTGGCGCGATTCCCCCGACGCTCCTCGGCGTCCTAGTCCTGGGCGAGGGGAGGCACACGGGGGACGAGCGCGGGGAGCCCTGCAGGAAAGACACACCCGATTACCACTTGGATGCCCGCGCTGCCCGGAGAACTGGTCTTCCTTCCTTCCTAACAATCTTTTAAGACTTCAGATTGATGGATGGGGTCTATTGATGCGTAAAAGCCAAACAGAGCGGGGCAGCGAAGGGGGAGCCGACAGTTGATTCCCAGAGTCGAGCTGCCCAGATTCCGGGGTTGAAGGGAAACGTGGAGGACGCACTGGGGGAGCCGGCGCGGCTGCCTCCCAGGAGACCCGGCCTGGCACCAGGGCGCGGTGCTGGGAGCTGGCTCCCAGACTCAGGGACTGGTTGCTGGCCACTGGTGCTAGCCGTACGTCGGGGAACACGGGGGTCTTCCCGAGGAGGGAAAAAATTAGGGTGCAGTTTCAGCTCCGGAGGCGGCCCGGGCTGTGTGATCAATGAGAACGCGTCCCCGGGCTGCACTGGGGCAGCCCAGGGTCGGGCGAGCGGGGGTGGGGGGTGGGGGTGCGGTGACGCTGGGGCGCGCGGGGAGCCTGGGCGCGCCGGAGGCGGGTGTTTGGCTGGAAGTAGGACAGTATTTCTGATGGGAAAGCGGGATCCGGGGAGCTCTTTGGCTGTCTTTCCAGTTTCCAAGGTGCCCGCCCCCGCGTGCCCGAGGCAGCGCGGCCCCGAGGGCAAACGAACGGCAGTGGGCAAACTTGAAGAGCCAAGAGCGCGCCCGAGCTCCGGATGGCCGGAATAGTGATGGCTGCGGGGGCGACCGACACCCAAGTTCACTTTTTCCCCTCTGCCCGTTCTTTCGGCCTTAGGGGCCCACGCTGCTTTAGCTCCAATCCAGTGGAGTAAAGGCCATTTGCTCGCAGGCAGAGGGTGGCCGCCTGGGCGAACGGAGAGGGAGGTCCCCGGGGTCTCGATCGCCTCTCCCCACATCTCCCCTCCTACCCGCCCCTCCCAAGCCTTCCTTTCTGGCTCCTTCCCGGGGCTGGCTCGACCAGCGCGGACTTGCCCCAGACCTACGGGGAGCGCCCCAGGTCTTTAATGACAGCTTGAAAGTGGCAGTTGGAAAAGTCGAAAGAGATGAGGCTGGCGTGGGGCGTGTTTCGTTGCTTTGCAAGAGTCGGAAAGGGAGTTGAGAGCCGCGCGGCTGGCCCCAGGCCCCCGCTTCTCGCCGCCAGCAAGTAGGTGGGGGAGCCACGGCTGCCGCCAGCCCCGTCCCGCTCCCAAGCCTCGCCCGCTGCGCCCTGGCCGCGGGCGCCGAGAGGGTGCGGGGCCTCCTCGGAGCCTCCTCCACCCTGCTCATTAACCTGCCGGCTGCGCTCCGCTCCGGGCGGCCCCACACACGGGCTTCTCGCCGCGGCACCCGCGCTCCGCTCGGCGCAGGCAGCCGCCGCCCCGAACCCCCCGGCTCCGGGGGGCAATGAGGGGGCGGTGGAAGGGGCACCGCTCCTCGGGCATTACTTAGAGAAGCGAGACCGCCCCGCCCTCCCGCCCGCCCGCCCTCTCTGCGCCCGGGCCCGCGTGCCGCTCCGCCAGAGGGTAAGTTGGGAGTGTTTTCGCCCCCACCGACAGCACTCCCTCCCCTTCCTTTCTTTTCCTTCAAAGTTTTCTTAGAAGTAAAGAGCGAGCTCCGGGGTGGTTTGGGGAGGGGGTTGGAAGGCAGAAGGTCCGAACAACCTCTGTCCTTTACGATCTCCCTAGCTAATTCACCCCCACCTCTCCACCCCTGCATCCCCCCTCGTGCGCGCCGCCCAGCCTCTCCCCAACCGCGCTGGGGGGGAAAATGACAATTGGAGCGCGGCTCCTTTAAGAGCCCGGCTTTGCCTCCCGGTAGCTGAAGGTCATTAAACACAAAAGCTCTCAGCGCTGCGGTCCAATATAGCGCATGCGCCCTGCCCGAGGACTGGCAGAGAGACGGCAATATGGCGAGAATGCCTGGCAGCGGGGACTGTAACACCAGCGCGGGCGGCAGCGCCGCCGCCGCCGCCGCCGCCGAGAACAATGGGGAGCGGGGCGAGGGCGAGCGCGGCGCGGGGGGCCGCGGACGGCGCCACGGCCGCCCGCACTACTGCAGCGCGGGCGAGGAGGAGGAGGAGGACGAGGAGGAGGAGGACGAGGAGGAGGAGGAGGAGGAGGACGAGATCCAGGAGGTGCGGATAACGGGGGACGAGGAGGAGGACGGAGGTGGGGGGCTGGAGGAGGACGAGGAGGAGGAGGACGAGGAGGAGGAGGAGGACGAGGAGGAGATGGGGCTCGACTGGGACGAGCCCCTGGAACCCGAGGACTCGGCCGGGGAGGAGCTGGAGCCCGAGCCGGTCCATATGATCGATATGGACCAGGGCGCCGCGCTGGAGCCCGAGGCGCCCCCGAGGCTGCTGGCACCCCGGGCGCGCGGCGGGCCGCCGGGGGACAGCGCGGACCACCTGGACCCCGACGTGCTGCAGCGCCCGGAGCGGGCCCGGCTGAGCGAGAACACCCGGCTGGCCACCCGCTATGCCGTGCGCATCTTCCGGGAGTACCTGAGCGAGAAAGCGCAGAGCCCGGACTTCGAGACCATGGACAAGGGGGCGCTGTGCCGCGTGCTGCGCTCCTTCTACGCCGAGGCCCGCTCCAAGAGCGGCCAGCTCTACAGCAAGTCCTCGCTCATCAGCATCCGCAGCTCCCTCAATCGCTACCTCAACGAGCCCCCCTACTGCCGCACGCTCGACCTCACCAAGGACCCCGAGCTGCGCAGCGCCAACCTGACGCTGGCCGCGGTCATCCGCAAGCTGGAGGAGCAGGGCGCGGGGCCGGTGGTACAGAAACAAGCCATCACGCGCGCCGACCTGCGCAAGCTCTACACCTCCAGCGTCTTCAGCACCAACACGCCCTTCGGGCTGCTCAACAAGGTCTGGTTTGAGACCTGCATGTACTTCTGCACGCGCGGCCGCGAGAACCAGCGCGAGCTGGAAGAGGACTCTTTCGGGCTGGCCATGGACGAGGACGGGCGCAAGTTCGTCTACTTCAAGTCCCTCGGGCCCTACCACAAGTCACGCTCGTCGTCCTGGAGCAAGAAGCGCGCTGAGAGCAGCGACGAGGAGAACTTGCCCCGCATGTACGAGACGGGCACCGAGTTCTGTCCCTACGCCAGCTTCGTCAAGTACCTGTCCAAGCGCAACCCCCTCTGCAAGGCGTTCTTCCAGCGGCCCCGGGACCACTGCAGCGAGGGCGACGTGACCTGGTACGAAAACAAAGCCATCGGCAAGAACTTGTTGGGTACCAGGATGCAGATGCTCTCCAAGGCGGCCAAGCTCTCCAAGACCTACACCAACCACTGCATCGGCGCCGTCTCCATCGCCACGCTCAACAGCATCGCGGGCATCGGTACCAAGCTGGGCTCGCCGGCCCCGCAGGGCTGCTACGCTGAGGCTCTGAACGGGGCGACTCGCCACCACCCCCACCATCCCCCCACGCATCCCTCCCACCACCACCGCCCCCAGCCGCCCGCACTGGGGAACACTTATGCCCTCCCCAAAGACAGCCAGGTGGGGCCCGACGTGAAACCCGAGGCTGGGCCCAAGCGTGCTCTCTACGAGTCCGTGTTTGGGTCTGGGGAAATCTGCGGCCCTTCTTCCCCCAAAAGACTTTGTATCCGCCCCTCGGAGCCCGTGGATGCGGTGGTGGTGGTTTCCGTGAAACACGACCCCCTGCCTCTTCTTCCAGAAGCCAATGGGCACAGAAGCACCAATTCTCCCACAGTAGTTTCACCTGCCATTGTTTCCCCCACCCAGGTAACCAAACCAACCTCTATGCATGAAATATCTCTCTGGCACCACTTCGGGACTAACTTTTGATCTAATGTAGGTCTGGATTGGGGGGGGGGGCGTTGTTATTTTTGGTTTGTTCTTTTTTTTCCTTTTCTTTCTTTCTTTCTTTCTTTTTTTTTTAGTAGCTAATGTACCGCCTCGGATTTAATTTCGCCTTTATTTCTCTTCGTGCCTTTCGGAGCAACTTTACACCTAAACTTAAAGGATGCGAGAGCATGCCACTTTGCAAGTCAGGGCTGCACAGTAACACAGTAACGCAGTTAAGGTTGGAAACTTCAAAGTTCGCAGGACAAAAGAAATAGCTCCTTCCTGCAGCTTCTCGGGGAATGCATTTTTGTAAATCAGATTGCAGAGCACTCTGCGAATATATAAAGGAAGGAAGCCCTTACATAGAACGTAATAGAATAATTTTACCGTTAAAGTACTCCACTACATATTTGCCATAACTTCTGAAGGCAGAAAAAGATACTTGTAAATTATTTTAAAAAGAACATGCCAATCCCGCTTCCTGTAGCTTTCTTTTTTTTTTTTTAAGAAAAGGGGCGGAGACTGGAGGAACTGGTGGTTGAAGGCCAGTTTAGAGTGTTTGCAAGTGCAGTCCAATGTAAATTGACCTTTGGGATGCAGTTTCCTTAAATTACAGCTGTGCATTAGCATTCAGATGGGAGCTCCCTAGTCAGGCTGCTCTGAAATTTCTAGCACATGCAGTGCCTAGCACTGTGTAGTTTAGGGTCAGAGCAGTCCATAAGGAAGAAGGATCATTAAATGGGCAAGACACCAGAGTAAGTGTACCAGCTGAGAGGTTGTGCCAGCTTGCAAATGAGTTCTTCCCTTGAGTTGCAGGTATTAACACCCAGGGTAGGGAAGCCATACCCATCTAGAAACTACTTGAGCCTAAACAGTATGAGAGCCTGGATTGAGACTGGGGCCTAAGGTAGTGCTAGATGCTGCTTTACTGTTTTGCCTCAAAAGATAAACTCAGGGCTTTATCATCAAAGTTGCATTATTTTATTTATTTATTTATTTGGCTGCTTTTCTAGGGAGTCTGCTCTTCAAGAGCTTTTACCGTTTGATCCCCAGACACCAAGCAGAAGTAGGAATTTTGGCTCCTTGTCTGGAAGTGTAGGCCAGGCCCTTCAGGGAGGGATGTCAGGTACCTCTGTGCTCTCTCCAAAGTAGAAATTCCAGTTCTGGACAAACTGACCCTTTCAGAGGCTTCCCAGCTCCCTGGCAAGCCTCAAGGCCAACTTGAGAAAAAGGGGCTGTGGGTGGCAATATAAACAGCACCATCCACTAAAGCACACAAGACCTGTGGGCTGTGTCTCCCTGTGTTTCTGGTGTGTGTAGGCCACTGCTGACAGCAGATTATTTTAAAGAGTTTTAAGGATGGAGGGGAGAGCTTAGGTTTGCTTTTCCTTGGAAAGTAAAAATAAATGTTCACATTCTTCTGATAAAGTAAAAACTCTTAAAGTGCCTGGGGTATGTCGCACCTGATTGATTAAAAGTTAAAAGTCTAAGAAAGTTTATTAAGGCATGTATGTGCTTGGAATAGTAAGGAAATGAGTTGTCTCCTGCTATGTATGCTGATTTCTCAACACTAATGTCAGAATCATGACTTAGAAAGCCACAACAGATTAGAGTTGCCCCCAGATCCCTTGGTTTTGTTTTGTCTTAAAGAGTGCAATCTCTCTGTCCCAGTGTTTTATTTACCTCCCTGAGACAAATCACTTCTAGGAAACTGTATACTGATGCTTTTAGTATTCCTGAGTTATTGTCAGACAACTCCTAAGTTAAATATAGATCGGGATGGCTGCTTGTTGCTTGTGGGGTTATGATGCTTTCAAACAAAATCTGAAGTCTAAGTCTTTTTTCACTGAAACATTGCAAAAAGTTGCAGTTTGGGGGCAAGGGGTGCTAGAGATGGAACCCACGGATTTGCATGTGCCAGGCAAGTACTTACTCTACCCCAGCCCCATTGGTATAAATTTCATCTTTGTACTTGTAGAGTGAATATTTTAAAATATCAGTATTACATGTGTAAGGAAACTCTTTAGTAATTTGTGTAGATCTCACCTGAGGGAGTTTGAGTGATCAAACCGATGTTTAGTTTAAGTAGAAAGTTGATACTCAATTTTTCCATTGTATTTATTAGAATTAGTGTCACGAATGAAGTCCAGGGTTATACCTGAGGATTAATAATGACTACATGGGCTTCCTGGCCAGTAACTTTGCTTGAAGCCATCACCTCTTCTGCTGGTCATTAATCCCCAAGAAAATGCCCCATGTCCCTGGAGTTTCAGTCCTCATTTCTTAATTATAATCATGACACTCTAACCTTAATACCAATGGGACTTCATCAAGTGTCCCAATGGACTCCACTTTTGACCGCATTACAACTTCTTCATATTGCTTTATTCCCTTCTAATGTTGCAAGTCTCTTCCCCCTCCCCCAAAGATGAAGATCTTGTTTCTATAGGTGGATTTACAGTAGTCCCTGCTTGCTCTCAGGGGGTACATCCCAACACACACACACAAACCCCGCACTGTCTGAACCCCATGTATTCTGTTTCCTTCCTAGCATACATACCTCCCAGGGAATTTCACTTATTAATTAGGTACAATAAGAGATTAACAATAACTAATGATAAAATAAAAGCAATAATAATACACCATAATAAAATTTATTTAAAGATTATGGATTATTCTGGAATTTTCCATTTAACAGCTCCTATGTGACCATGGAAACTGAAACCATGGATGAGGGCGGTCTATGGGCTTCTTTTTACTTCTTGAAAATGTTACTGCATGTGCATTTATGGGACAGGCTGGAAAGTGGATGCACTCAGGAGGATGAATAAGGATTGCAGAGTTTGTGATTTTTACTCTTGTGGAGTTTTTGGCATTGTGCAGGGGGGCAGGGAGATTGTATTGGTGGCTTTATCTGGCCTACTGTTTAATTCTCTTTAATATTTGTGCTACAAGTAAAGAATAGTTTTAGCTTCCTTTTCTCTCACAGAGCTATTGTAAAGATCCGCTTTTCTGGTGTAGCTGGCTACTCTCAAATGGACAATTGTGTGCTTCATTTAAGTGCTTACTTATTTAGTTACTTATTTATGTGCCAGGGATTGAACTCAGTGACTTGCACATGCTAGCAAACTCATGCTGTACAATAAAGTCATACCCCTCCACTTGAGTACTCCATTTAAAAAGATTTACTACTCCCCATCTGCTGAAATACACCTGTAATCCCAGCACTCCCAAAATGGACTCAGGAGGATCTCTAGTTCAAGGCCAAGCTGCATTTTCATAGCTATTCTTTTTGAATTTTTTTCTGCCTCAGAGAATACTACTTCATCTTAGATGGATGACAGATTTACACTTTTAGTTCCTTCTGGGCCTTGTGCTTGCAAAGTGGGTTCTTTTACCACTGAGCCATGCCTCCAGCTCTGATTTTTGCTCATATTTTGAGATGGGAGGGTCTCACTTTCTGCCTGGGCACACATACTATCCACCTGTTTGTCTTCTCAGTAGCTAGGGTAACAGGCATACAGTTCCATGTTCAGCACTTAATTGAGAAAAGGTCTCCCAAACATTTTTCTGCTTAGGCTAGCCACTAACCTCTATCCCAACAATCTCGTCCTTCCTATTAGCTACAATTACAGGTGTGAGCCACTGATACCAACATTAAGAGAATATTCAGATACTACATGTCGTTCTTTGTTGCTAAAGTCTTTGTGGGCTCTGTCTCCTGTGCCAAATAAAATTGTGGATATTGGTTCACTATGAAATGTGCTTATAGGTTGGGAATGTAACTCAGGAGTGTGATTTCCATGCAGGAGGCCTTGGGCAGTACTTAAAGAAAAGGAAAAGTTCTTAGGAGCATTCACAAGCTTATAACAAAGGTGTCTGATTGGCTCTAACCCAGGTTAGTTCCAAAATACTTTCAAGGAGTTCTGTATGTAGGAAATCGATTAGCATAAAGATTTTGGTATTGCCAGGCACTGAGGAGAGGCAGAGACTTGGAGGATCATATGTGAAGCCAGCCTATGCAGAAAAGACTGTGAGATCCCATGTCCCATTACTCAGAAAAATATCAGACTGGAGACATAGATCAAGTGGTAATATATCAGTTGAGCTAGTGTGAGAATGTGAGAATCTAAGTTCAAAACTTGGTACTAGAATTAAAAAAAAAAAGATTCTGGCAGTGCACAATTTCTGCTTAAACGGCCTCACTGTTTACAATGTTCAATTTATACTTAGAGTCTGCTCACAGGACACAGGATAGCCACCCAGAAGAACTAGTAGCTCAAACAGTTGTCCCTTAACTTAGCTTCTGTGCCAGTGGTACTGACAGCACTAGGAAGTCCAATTGTGTTGAGTTTCTTCTGGTTTTGTTTTTGGTTGTGGGGGCTTGAACTCAGGGCCTGAGAGCTGTCTCTGAGCCTCTTGGTGCTCAAGGCTAGCACTCTACCACTTGAGCTACAGTGCCACTCACTTCTGGCTTTTTCTGAGTAGTTATTGGAGATAAGAGTCTAAGAGTCTCATGGATGTTTCTCCCCAGGCTGGCATTGAACCATGACATTGGACCTCAGACTCCTGATAGCTAGGATTACAGGTGTGAACCACCAGTGCCTGGCACTGTTGAGTTTTTTTGAGACAATCTTGCTCTCTATTAAGACTCTTTTTCCAGGCCTCCTGAGTACTGTGATTGAAGACAGGCACTACCATGCCTGGCTTCAGGGATTCCGTTTCATTTTGGTTCTAGACAGGAGTTTTCCATCTGTGTATTTCATTTTATGTATTATGGAAATAATCTCTAAAGTCATATTTTGAATTTGATTAGGCAAGAAGAAATCTTTTTCCTTAAAGATGAAATCAAAATTTTGTAAATGTGAAAGGAATATAGTAATTGTAACAAGAGTTCTGTGCAATGGTTGTTTGGAGCTATTAGGGTTATCTGACTTGTTTAAGATTTTACTGTTTTGTAAGAGTTAGTGACTACATCGTTTTGTTTTGTTTTGTTTTCTACAGAGAGTTTTAGGGAAAGTTGAAAGTTCATATAGGCATTGGAACTAGATATCTTGTTTGTAAGAATGTAGTTCCTTTATTCACTCAAGAGATCGTTACTGAGTACCTACTATTTTGGCTTTTGTATAAAAAATGTATGAATGAATTGTTTTTGTTTTTGTTTTGGCCAGTCCTGGGCCTTGGACTCAGGGCCTGAGCACTGTCCCTGGCTTCTTCCCGCTCAAGGCTAGCACTTTGCCACTTGAGCCACATATGTGGTGCTGGGGAATCGAACCTAGAGCCTCGTGTATCCGAGGCAGGCACTCTTGCCACTAGGCTATATCCCCAGCCCTGAATTGTTTTTTTACTTGAAAAGATTCTGGCTTCATGAGACTAGCTCAGAATGAAGTGCAAAGCTGATGTGCTCAGTGTTTTACAGCAATCCTTTTGGGAAAGAAATATGTAATTTTAATCCATTTTAATGTTCTCTTGCATATTAATATTATAATCACTCTATGAGTACATTTTATTATTTGGGGTATGTTGTTATTTTGTTTTATTGAAGTAGGGTCTTACTTTTATAACCCAGCATAGCCTCTGATTCACAGTCCATGGTTTCCCTAGTGCTGGGATTATAGGCACATGCTACCAGCTCTGTGGTTATTATTATTGTGGTTTGATAAGATGAGGTGTTGCAATGTGGTCCAGGCTGGCCCAATCTTGCTACTTCAGTCTCCTGAGTAGCTGGGATTACAGTCAAGTGCATCCACATCTGGCAGATATTAAACAGATACATGAAATAGAAAGGTAACTGTTTGCTGTCAAGTAAAAACATGATACTCTTCATCTAAAACTTAAATAATTGTATTACTCTGACTTAAAAAAACATCTGGCTCTCACAGCAAATGTTGTGGCTGGGTAGATTTTGAGCAGAGAAAAGTCCTTCATGGTAGAGGCTGCTAGTTGTGTGTGAGGTCACAGGATTCTGACAGTCAGAAAACCCTATTCAGTTCTGGGTTTCTTCAGTAGCTTGGTGTCCAGTTACTTTATAGTCTCTTCACTGCATTTTCAAATGTGGAACCATGCAGGAGTTCCTGTGTATTCACTTGTGTTAAAGCTTTTAGGAGCCAACAATAAACTAGGACTCTGTGGCTCTGTCCTAAGTGAGAACTTTTATGTATTTGCTTGGCATCTCTGTCACTGGGGTTTGAGCTCAGGGCCTTCTACTTGCAAGGCCCCTTGAGCCATGGCTCTAGCCCTTTTTGCTTTAGCTTCTTTTTTTTTTTTTTAATTGGGACTTGCATTTATACCTAGGGCCACACTAGACCACAATCTCCTATTTATGCTTCCCTTATAGATGGGATGACAGCTGCGTACCACTGCACCCAAATTTTAATTGAGACAGTGTCTCTAACAATTTATTTTGCCCTAGCTGGCCTTGAATTTTGATCCTCCCAATCTCTGCCTCCAAAATAGTCATGAGACACCAAACCAAGTGGCAGAACTTTTATTTCTAGACTCTGTACTATTTTTTTTTTTTTTTTTGGCCAGTCCTGGGCCTTGGACTCAGGGCCTGAGCACTGTCCCTGGCTTCTTCCCGCTCAAGGCTAGCACTCTGCCACTTGAGCCACAGCGCCGCTTCTGGCTGTTTTCTGTATATGTGGTGCTGGGGAATCGAACCCAGGGCCTCGTGTATCCGAGGCAGGCACTCTTGCCACTAGGCTATATCCCCAGCCCCTACTATTTCTTTACTCACTGTACTATACCAACTGATCCAAGGTACCTAACAATATCTTTGGAGGATTTAGATAAGGAGTAGAATAGTGAGAATTAATTGGTCAAAAAATGATATTGATTAATCTTAATAAACTGATACAAAAGAAAACAGCTTTAGAATTGGAAACATTGACGCTAAACACTTATAGTTGATGATTTTGGTAGTCTAAGATGCTAGCTTCAACTCACTGAGCATCTTGCTGCTTGCTTTCTGTGACAAGGAGCTAGATCCAGACCCTACTCTAGGTAGGGATTTATGAGCATGGACAATGTCTGTTTTTGTTGTTGTTTAAAATCACACATACTTTGGAGCAGCTTCCTTCTGTATGTGATTTGATTTGTGTTTCCCACATTTTCAGCTCTAGCAGGAACTTGCTTTTCCTCGGGACTACATTCTGAGATATCTCATTTGGGCTCCTGCTGTTTCTCAAGCATTGACTTTAGGGGTTTTGTGGTTGTTGTTGTTTGTATTCATTATCTTTCAGTAATTGTACAAAAGGGTCTCAGTTCAACAAATCAGTTCATAAGTATAATGCATCTTGATCAATGTCCCCCCTTCCATTGGTGCATGGTAATATGAAGTTGGTATAGGCCGAGAAACTAGGGTGACCTTGAGGGGAATATGGAGAACAGGCTAGAGCAGTTATATTGTACCCATTCTCCCAGCTCCTCCATCCTCCATATCCAATCTTCCAACCACTTCTACTGGATAGAGAGCCAGCCTGTTCCTGGGAGTGTCCCGCTTCATTCACATTGAATTGCTGCTTTCCCCTGACAGTCTAGCAGTGAACCTGAAAAGGCGTTTTGATCTAGTTCATAAACATGGGGGTAAAAATGAGCCAGGTGAAGGGGATGACAGATTTAAGACAGCATCAGGTGACAGGCCTCTGGAGAGGAGGGGAATGGGTCCGAAAGGAATGCTAAGGACTGACAGAGATGGATGTCACTTCCTCTGTGAGGAGTTCATTTACCAAATTAAAATGTCAGGACTGGGTTAAAGCTTGTAATCATCATTGCTAGTTTTACTTCATGCTTCTAGTTCTGGTTAACTCAGTTAAGTCCAACAACCTGTCATTCAGTCCCCATCCTTACTTTCTGCACACAAAGAAAAAACATTAGCTATTCACCAGTTCCTATATGGGCCATTTCTACCAGGGACCAAGACAGGAGCCAACTATTGAAGTACACTACATGTAATCATGGTTATAGGACTTAGCTAATTTGTGTGCATTTCTCTACCTTGGCTTTTCTGAAGACAAAGTGGTCATAGTTGATCTCTTTGCACACACACACAAGTGTATACACACATACATGCATGTGCACACACACATCTGATGCTTAGAAATCCTTCGTTTTCTAAGAAATAAGTACTGAATGGGAGTTTCTTGAACTTTGGGGTATTCTGATACCCCGGCTTGCAGAGATCTTCTGACATACTATTTTAGGAGCTGTGAGTTAGAAATGTGGGCTCACAGTTGTATCTGTCCAGCCAGTAGACTAGCAGAGCAGATCCAGGCAGGAGGGAATGCAGGGTATGGGACATAGGCTCTCATTTTATTGTATTGTAGTCTCCAGAGGGAATGGTGATTTCATTCCTGCAGAGTTTCTTGGTAAACTCTCACAGCCTCTACCTGGTTCTGTAGCTAGGAAATGATCATTAATAATAAACAAGGTTAAAGTTATAGTGATTGGTCAACTGGCCCTGGGAGCATGTTGAAAGTGTAGGGTGTTAGTCAGACCTTTTGTCACCCTAACAATGGTCTGAGAAAACAACCAAAGGAGAGAAAAGTTTATTTTGGCTTCAGAGGTTTTAGTTCACAGTCGCTTCGTTTTCATTACTTCTAGGCCCATCATGGTGAGACAGTAGGGAACATGTGTCCAAGCAAAGTTGCTCATGCCATGGTGACCAAGAAGCGGAGAAGAACAGACAGGAAGGGATCAGGGCAAGATTCTACCCTCAAAAGCACACCCCCAGGGAGGTTACTTCTAGCTAGGCTCCATGTCCTACAGTTTTCAATAACCCCAAAACAGGACCCTGATCTGGGAACCAAGCCATCAATATATAATCCTATGGATGACATCCTATACTCAAGCCATAGCACCCAGAATATATCACAGTATACCTCCTGCCCCTGACCGGCAGCTTCATTTTGTTAAGACTCCTAGATGGCTCTTGTACACTGGATACCTTGCTGAACTCTGGTCTAATACGATTGCTCATCTAATCCTCACAGCCCTTCTGGGGGCTATTTACATTTTACAAAGGAAAAACCTAAGGTTGGTTGATATTGACTCACTTGCTTATGGCCCCAACCATAAGCAAGGGAAGGGACTAGGGACTAGGCTGGGATTTAGATCCAGGCTTCCTGATTTTAGAATTTGTGCTTGTAAACCCATGGCCAGTTGGTTCCAAAATTCTCATCAATTGTTCAAGTAAAAGAATCCAGTAGAAGTCATGCACTGGTGGTTCATGCCTGTAATCCTAGCTACTCAGGAGGCTGAGATCTGAGGATTGTGATTCAAAGCCAGCTGGGGCCGGAAAGCCTGTGAGACTCTTATCTAATTACCACCAGAAAACCAGACAGGGCACTGTGGCTCTAGCTTTGAGCTGAAGAGATCAGGGACAGTGCCCAGGCCCAGAGTTCAAGCCCCATGACAGGCAAAAAAAAAAAAAGAAAGAAAGAATCCAGTAAAGAAGATCAAAGAGTTTCAAGTCATATCGCTACCTGAGGTGCTTCCCATGACAACTGAAAAGAGAGCCCCTCAAAATAATGATACAGAGACAGGGGACAAAAGACTTTGCAGTGGATAGCCTGCTCCATGTGGCCCTATGGGCACCAGTTTTTACTCATATAGAGACTGGAACACACTCTTGAGAAACTGAATCTCATAATAAGCAGGAACAACATCCAGAGTCTGGCCTGGATCAAATCTCAGCTCTGCCAGACCTCCCAGGGTGGCACTTCTTTCCTCAAAAGGATGTTCATAAGTGCTAAATGAGTTAAATGAGTTCCTGTTTGGAAGTGCTTAAGATATGGCACTAGGGGAACATTCATGGTATTTGGTTGGTAGAGAATGTTACATGTGAAAAATTCAGTTGTTCAGAGTCAAGTTCATGGCTTAGCCTTTAGCTTTTCACTTAGGAGTAGTTCATCTAGGTGCTGGGCCTGGGCTCTGTCCAGTAGCCTGGTTTCTGGTCTCCTGATGGATATGAAATCCCCCAGCAGCCTCTAACCATCTGGCCCCCTCATACTTTCCTGCCTCTCTCAATTATTTCACAAAGCCCATTCACATGCAAGCTGGATCCCAAAGCCTGTTTTCCCCTCTCTTTATGAAATGCTCAAGCTGGGGCTGAGGCAGGAGTTAATGCCACATCTTCTTAGATCTATTCTACAGACCATTTCCTATTTCTCTTTACAGAGCCTTGGGGATTTTCAAGTGTGGAAGGGGACAGTTGTGATTGCTGCCCAAACTCCAACAACTCACAATGCAATAGCTTCTCATAAGAGATAAATCTTATTTGGAATGGTTTAGGTTTAATGGTGTGTTCATCATAGTGTTCTTAAAACATGGAAGCTATTATAGCAGTCTCCCTTGCAAACCTTCTAATTCTAGTATTCTAGAAGTAAGGGACTGTATTTGGCTAGATCTTCTGTTATGGTGTTTGCATTCCCCTAATGCATAAATGGACTACCATTTTCTAACACTTGGATTTTGTCTTGGATAATATATAACCCAATAGGAGTTTCTTTTGTAGTGGATCTGTGTTGATGTATTTTGGAGATTGCAGAATCACTGCAATTGGCATTTTGATGTAATGCTGCTGACCCGTTAATGACCTCTTATGGCTTGTTTGTAATGTGAGTAAATGTGCTTATAAAATAGAAATGATTGGTATGACAGTGCAGGGATATATCAACTCCATTTTACCCTTCAGATATTCAGTGTGCAGCTAGTAAAGTCCTTCTACAATAAGTCTATGAGCTTTTTAAATAGCCTGTTTTATTATTAAGCCAGTATATCTGGAATATTTGATCCCATTTTGTTATGTTCTTGCAGATAAAGCTTTATCTTAATAGAGATTTGCAGAGTATTTACTTTTCAGTAGATTGAGATAGCAATTTGATAACATGTTGCTGTGGAAATGCATGAACCCATCTAAATGAAATGTAACAAGAACTTTAGAAAAATGTGTGCCATAGCTTCATTTTTTCCCCTCCACATCCAGTGATCATTCACCCACATGTTGTTGTTGTTATTTTGGAAGTATGGGGGATTGAACTCAGGGCCTCACACTTGTTAAGTAGATACTGTCCCACTTGAGCCACACTTTCAGAATCTTTTTGCACAAATTATTTTCAAGGTACGGTCTTGCTTTCTGACCAGCAGGGCCTGAGGGGCAATCCACACATGCTTCTCACTTGTACTTCCCCATGTCTCTGGGGGTGACAGGCATGCATCTTTGTTCCAGCCACTGATTGAGATAGAATCTTGCTAACTTTTATGCCTGTGCTGGGTCAGACTTAATCCCTGGATCTCCATTTCACAAATACTTAAGATTACAGGCTCGAGTTTTTATGCTGTTTTCATATGTTAACTTTTTGAAAATTAATTGTATGGGCATTCACACAATGGGTAGTTTCACTGCTCGTCAGGAGATCACTTTATGGGGTGATGATGTCTAAGAGTTTCCTGGATGCAGTTATAGAAGATACCTTGTCATTACCCACTATCTCTAGTGATGGATTTAGAACCACCTTTTGGGATAGGAATTATGATTGGAAGAGAGAAGGCAAAATCAAACAGAAAACTATACAAAACAACTCAGAGTTGGACTTATTTCTAAAAGTCTTAGTTGAGTACTTCCTGTATGCAAGGGGAGGAATTTGGAGATGAGGAAAACTTTAGGTATGTTTAAAAGCAAACATTGGAAAAACTACAGTGGGGTAGATGGGGCAAGTCCAAGAGAAATGGGAGAGGAGGGAGGTCTTATTACATTTGATGACTGCTCACAAGTAAACTCTGGACAGCAAGTGGCTTGTTGGCATGTGTTACTGTTTGAGAAACAGGAATAAAGGTGGCCTACCTAGATTAAAGACTAAAACATTGAAGAGAACATAGACGTTCAGAAAAAAATAAAATATTTGTCAAAAATGTAAGCCTTTTCTTTGGTGTACTGCTTTTAATCCTCTTGGGCAAGTTAGTGTGTGTTGAGTGTCCGTTATCAAGTGCTTGGGATATTTGCATATATATGCACATATATATGCTTATATATACTGAGTATCTTAGGGATGGGAGAGGAAGTTCATTTATGTTTTGTATATACTTCATGCATATGGCTTAAAGGTACTAATTCTATGCAATAGTTTTGGTGTGTCTGTGTGTTTGTTTTACTATATTCCATCATGAGAGATCAGGTATGGAATTTTCTACTCTGGCAACATGTTAGATTTTTAGGTTAGAAATGTTCAATCTTCACATCTGTATTTCAGTGTCCTAACAGAGTAAGCCACCATATTTTACTGCATGTAAGTCATTCTAAATAAGCATCAGATTTTAATCCACATATTTGAAGACTGAGTACATGTGCACTAACCCAAAAAAATTGAGCAGCAGTTGCTATGTCCCAGTTACTACTTGCCACTAAAATCCTGGTTCCTTTGTTACCCAGCATTTCTTTTCACACCTCATGCTCTGTGGAAACCATTGTTTAAAAAAATCAGTTAATCAAGTATATATGAATGGTACTTCACAGTTTATAAAGCCCTCTCCTGTGTATGATTTCATTCTGAGGAAGCTTTGCAAGGCACTGGATGGAATAGCCCTTAGGACTCAAAGTTATCCTCTTTAGAGGAGTTCAGTCACTTTCATAGTGGGGAAGACAGACAAATAGCAGACAAATGAGCCTGGGTAGTACTGCAGGTCCTAATGAGGAGGCTAGGGACTAGAGATGTTGACAAGACCCATTCTATGGATGAAAATAACTTGTGCTCAAGAGTTCAGCTTCTTAACTTCACCTAACTTACTGAGAAATAAAGTCAAAATTCTAGTTCCAGTTTAAGGTTCAGTCAAGCCTTCTTTATTGTGGTACTATGGTACTATTTTTAGCTTGATAGCAAACATTACAAGCTTGATACAATTAGACATTAAGGAAAAGAATGGATAGCAGAGCCCAAGTCTATGGATGGATTTGTCTTTTAAAAACTAACAGCAAGCTGGGTGCCAATGGCTCCTGCCTTTGATCCTAGCTATTCAACAAACAAACAAACAAATAAATAGGGGAAAAAGGAGACTGAGATCCAAGGATTATAGCTCAAAGTCAGCCCTGATAGGAATGCTCATGAGACTCATCTTCAATTAACTAGCAATAGTATGGAAGTGGAGGTGTGGTTCAAGTGATAGAGTGGCAAACTTGAGTGAAAAAAACTAAGCAACAGCACAGACCCTGGGTTCAAGCACCAGAAAGGGCACAAAAAATAAAATTAAATGAAGCCATTTTAGTCTAAAGTGGTAGTACATACTGTAATCCCAGCATTCAAGAGGATGACGCAGAAAGGATGGGTAATTCTATCCAGTCATCTGAGTTACATGGTGAGAGCATGTCTCAAAAGGAAAAAAAAAAAGAAACTTAAAAACAAAACCCCAAACCCCACAAAACATCAGCAACACCAACAACAACCTAAGAAGAGCATTTTAATGTGATTTATGTGCTTCTGGATGTTGAGAAAAATAGTAAGTTACATTATGGATTAAGGTAAAAATAGAATGGGCCAGGCTTGCAGAAGTCATGGGCTGACCCAGCAGCTGTCCTCGCAAGTGGATCTGAGAGGTTTCTCCTGCACAGCCTTGTGCAGTGGTGAGTGCTGATGGGCTCCTCACTGGGATCGGATGCTCTCAGGAGCTTGGGTGGGTCTGTGGTTCTTTATCTGCTCCCTGACTGTTTGAAGTTAAATACTTGCTCCCCAAGGCCTCCAATCTTTTCCATTTCACTCAGACCACTTAATTAAAAGAAAAAAAAATGAACATACTTCTTCTGATGCTGAATTAACTAGTAAAAAGAACCAATAAAAATGACTATAAAGTACCTGACAAATAGAAAATGTTTAATAACACTGAGGTGATTTATGGGTAAGAGTTTACCTTCTGGCACCGGATGACAGGCTCGCTAAGCGAGGCCTTTCCCTCCTGGCTCTTGGCAGGCAGTTCTTGCCCAACCAGAACAGGCCAATGAAAGTGAGCCAGCCCTCTTGAAGTCAACTGGCTTCATACTTTTACACCAGAACATCATTAGGAAGTGACAACCACCGGTGTGTAGACGTTTCATTGGTGACCACAGAATGCAAGGGGAAAAGGTGGCTTTGGTAAAGCCATGACTTTACCATGGGAGTACAAAGAAAATACTTGGTAGGGAAAAACTAAAAGGGACGGGTCGGGGGGAGATGAGTGGGGAGTCTACCTCTAGGCATATAGGAAAGAAGGATGCTGAAAAGAAAACCCAGAGTCTTGATCTATAGAATTACAAGGGACAAGTCAAGTTAAAATTCATGAAAAATTAGCCTGAATGGACATAGGCAAGTTACTTCTCATCTATTGAAGGAGGACAATGGAAAATTGTGATTTTGCCTTTTTCTTGAAGGATGTTTTCTAAGATCTCTAGGGAGTGCCAGAAAGCAGCAGTGGTCCGAGCCCAGTGGGGTCTCCTTTCTCCAGTGCCCAGTACACACTGTGAATACAGTACATACCTTTTCCATTGTAATCACACATTTAGCAGGCACCATGACCCAAACTCTTATAGTTTGAGACTCATCAGCAAAACTCACATATTTCTCTTCCCTTCACAATTATACAGACAAAAAACTGCATAGATCTTAGCATCCTCAGCATGTATGCTCTCACTTAATTGAAAAATTGCACATTTGAGAAATGCTCTACAGGTTTTGAAGAATTCAAGTAATCAATTCAACATGCCTCTTGGTCTTGGGCACTGTTACTAAATAAAGTATTATGAACACAGTACTGAGATGCTATGGGCTAGTATATACAGCCTGTATTAAACAAAGGGATGATTCATATCCCGGGGTGGGCAGGGGGGGGTGGGACAACAAGATGAGACTATGCAAAAATCACATCATGCTACTATGAATGGGAGGGTGGTTGAGACCCAAACATTGTTTATTTCTGGGAGTCTCCAGTTAACACTTGAGTCACAGTTGATCATGGACTGTAGAAATCTGAAAGCCAAATCATGGATAAGGTGGGTTATCTAATGACTTGTATTGAAAGTGTAGCCTAGGGCTAAGACTGAAGTTCAGTATTAGTTTTTGACCTTCACAAAGTTCTGGGTTCAGTCCTTTACACACACACACACACACACACACACACACGTACATACATGCACACACTCACATCACATCACAACAATGCTCAATAAATGATGGCTTAAAAGAAACCTATGTTTAGAGATTACTGATGTGTTAGAGGAAAACTAAAGTATTACTAACAATTTACAGCTGATTCTTAACATTGTCTTTTAAAATAGACAAAGGGTCTAAAATAAGATTCACAGAGTGTTTATAAACATGGAGAAAGGAATGGAAATATGTACCAAAACCAGAAGGAAAGCTCACATGTCTATGAGGAATGGAAAATAATGATAGTCAAGAGACAAATCAAAGGTATAAAACTTAGAGAAAGATGGATAATAAATTATAGATATCCCAGGCTGATCCAGTTTATGATTCACTAAAAATTAAACATAGAAACTAAAAATTTAAATATGTATTCACTGCAAGAAGAGAGTAAATTAAGTTTGGAGTAACTTTAAGAAGATTTTTCAGCAGAAAATACTTGACTTGCAAGTATTAGCAACATGTTCTCAGTGTTCAGTATAACTATTCATTTTGCTAACACACAATTTGATGATATTTTTGATGATTTTTTAAAATTGTAAGCAATGGATTAAATCAGACACTCCCCCTTCCCCAATTAGGTTGTTGTGATGTGAGTAAAACATAGTCTATATTTGTCTAAATAAATAATTTTTTCTCAATTTGTTTCCAGAAATGAATTTAAATACTTTATCATCTGAAATATGGAACTAAGATCTTCTAAGTTTTTATTAATAAGAGCAACATACATAACCAGATAATTGTTGTATATTAAAAAATAATAGTTGAAAAAGATAGTGTCAAGTCACTTAGCCAAAAAGATCTCACTTAAATACAATAAAAAATATGAGACTTTCTTGCAACACATTTCATAGAACAGTGGTGTTCTTTGTGCTAAAGTGTTTATTTGAGGGAGATTATGTCATTCTCTCAGCCCTCTTTTCCTACTTGACTCAGATGAAATGCTCACTCAACTTGACAGAAATCATGAAACAATTCACATTCTAGTCTTAATTTAGATTATACCAACTTGTTTAGCATTGATGTCAGTCCTGTCTGCCTCATGAAGTATGAATTAAATTAGATCATTAGCCTTTCATACATTGCTTGGTAGCAGGAATGCACATCTTTACTGAACAATCCATGGCCAATACAATAGCCAAACCACATTGTTATATACTACCATCAATACCAAGTATTCCACATTCTGTACGAGTCTTGTAAGGCAAAGATGGTACCTGTCCCTGAAAGCAGTGAATGTCAGTTCTATGACTGTATCCCAGGTCTCAGTTGCTCCTGTGATCAACAGTTGTTGAGTCACTATGTGCCAGTCATGGAAGACCCCCAAAACAACAAGTGAACGTCTCATTACTCAACATGGAGGTGGGAGAGGCAGACATTGAAACTAAAAAGGTTGTTAATTTAGAATAACTGGGCAGTTAAGCTCGACTGCAGGGCCCCTGGAAATTTCCTCTCTTCTCTCATTTGGTTCCCAGTCCACAGAAGCAGGCAACACACACTGGTCAGATGAAGCTGTATCTTACCTCACCTGTACCTCCAGATAAAGGTGGTCACTATCACATGAGCCCCAGGAGATAGTAGTCTTTCCCCAATTAAAATGTTAATTGTTTTCCTAATGAAAACGTGAATTAGAAAAGTATCTTTCTAAGGAACTTGGAGTTCCTGTTGCCTCATGGGGACAGTGAAGGTGAGGCTATGGTAGTCAAGAGAGCTATATAGCAGAAGGTCACCAGGATGAAGAATTGATCCTGACTCTCCACTCTGAGTGAATCTCCTTCCTGTTGACAGGACTCCCTCTACTCAGGAGCCATCTTCAGCATAACTGTGCAGTGTGACTGCATTCAGGTCTTTTGCCTTCTGGGCAGGTACCCCAGGCCACCCAAAAGCTAAATGAGTTGCTTATGACTGAAGACTTTCTTCTGAGCAAACTTCTTCCCAAGATACCTCTCTCTGAGTAGGTCTGCTTGGAAAACCTGTCACTTTTTCACTTGTGTAAAAGAAAACAGCTAGGATAATAAGATATAAAAAATAAAAAGCAACCCTATTAGCATAGATCAACACTTGTTTGTGAAATGCTTAACCCATATTTGTAAATCATCAGTTTGGCCTTTGAGAATGAGATCTGTTAGTCACAGCCAGGTTGGATCCCACCCTTCTCACTGCTTGTCAACCATATTACCTCCAGTCAAGCTGGGAGAAGCCCTGTTGAGATGCAGGAAAAATAGCTGGCCAGGTAAAGTGTAGGGGCCTTTGGAACCCTAAGGACCTATGAGTCTAGCCTGACAGTGCACAAGTCAAATTTAAGTTAATAACATGGTAGAAAAATCCTCCTTCCCTCCCTTTCCTTCCTTCCCATCCTGGAGCTTGAACTCAGGGACTGAGTGTTATTCCTGAGCTTTTTTGCTCAAGGCTCCCACTCTGTTTGAGCTACTATGGCACTTCTGGCTTTTGGGCAGTTAATTGAATATAAGAGTCTCACAGACTTTCCCACCTGGACTATCTTAGAACTGTGATCCTCAAAGTTCAGCTTCCAGAGTAGCTAGGATTTACAGGCATGAGCCATCATTCCTGGTTAAGAAAAGTCTTTTTTAAAGCTCATATAAGTTCCAATATTGTGGCAGGCCACTGAGTGTTAAACATGCTTTGTATTAAACATGAACTTTGTAGTATCTGCTATTTCTGGTTAGAATTTTTATTTCTAAAGAAAGAGAGTTTAGGGGCTGGGGATATGGCCTAGTGGCAAGAGCACTCACCTCGTATACATGAGGCCCTGGGTTCGATTCCCCAGCACCACATATACAGAAAATGGCCAGAAGTGGCGCTGTGGCTCAAGTGGCAGAGCGCTAGCCTTGAACAAGAAGAAGCCAGGGACAGTGCTCAGGTCCTGAGTCCAAGCCCCAGGACTGGCCAAAAAAAAAAAAAAAAGAAAGAGAGTTTACAAAATAACAGTAGACTTTATAATATACATATATTTGACTTTTTAATGTATGTCAATCAATGGTTGAAATTTTCCAATTTATTTTGGATTTTCATGTGCTGTATAGTTGTTCAGAATTAATGATTGACTATTTTTAAGAGTGAGTATTAAATTTTTCTTGACTTTGATTTCTTTGTCCTTTACATAAAGTCTACTCCTTGAGGCAGGGACATTTGTCAATCACTGCTCTATTTCCTCTGTCTGACACAAAGCTCAAAAATATTTGTAGAAATAAATATTTTATACTTTAAGATTAGCTGACCATTGCTGTCTTAGTCTTCAGTAAAAAGTGAAAAGTATCTGTTTTTTCACTTATTTGAAAATATAAAACCTAATTCCTTACCTGTGAAATTTAGGTTCTCTATAGTGGATGTCGCAAACCTGATTTGTCTTCAGTTGATTTCTAGCACACATCAGAAATCTCATACACCTGAAATAAGTCACCAGCTCTCTTACCTATATTGTCCAAAGGAGGTGTGATCTGTTGAGAGACTGTGTTCCCTGGAGATGAGAGAGGACAGAACTGAGACAGACTTTCACAGTGGCACTGCACATGGGCTTCCAGCCTCCTCTTTATCTTAGGTCTATACAGATGTTCTTCCCCTTTGCATCCCAAGCTTGCTTCTGCTCTCTTTTCTTCCCTTTTTCCCCCCTTCCCTGAAGCCTCATGTCTTCTCTCCTCTTCTCTTGCTGAAGTTCCAATCCATAGAAATACAACCAAGGGAACCATTTCTTAAAGATGCTCAATGCATTTCACAGAACCATTCATAAGGTGGTATTTGCTCGAAGTATAGGCCAGAGCAAAACTGAGAATTTCTTCAGGAGGTTCAGCTTTAGGAAGGGCCAGTGTTATAATTTGGGTTTAGGGAAAAGAAACAGAAGAATGTTTACCATAATGCTTTGAAATGCCAAAGGGATAAATATCAACCCAGAGTACAAATATTTGTCCAGTCTTTCATTTCCAACCTCTTCAGAGGCCAACCCATAAGTAGGGGAGAAGCCAGAGGAAAGCTTCAATCATATCTGTCTCTAGGGGTTTTGGTGATATGTCATGGTTTAGGCAAAGTATTTTTATTAAAAGGATAAAGACTGGCCTAATGTTTTCTTTCTTCATAGTACTTAAACTGATCGATTTCTCATGGTCCTTTGGGATTTACTATTGGTTTTCACTCTTTTTTTTTTTCTCAAATTTTTATTATCAAACTGATGTACAGAGAGGTTACAGTATCATACGTTGGGCATTGGATACATTTCTTGTACTGTTTGTTGCCTTGTCCCTCATGCCCCCTTCCCTCCCCCCCTTTCCCTCCCCCCCCCAGGTGTTCAGTTCACTTACACCAAACTGGTTTTCACTCTTGTGGGTGCAGAGAGATGGATTTTTGAACTGAGAGACATAATAAAGGGAGGTATATTCATGAAGATCCCCAAACAATAAAGAAACTGGGCTGGATGCTAGTGGCTTATGTCAGTAACCTAGCCATCCTAGTGGCTGAGATCTGGAGGAATAGGTTTGAAGCTAGCCCAGGCAGAACAGTGTGTGAGCCTCCATTTCTATTTGACCAGCAAAATATCAGATTGAAGTCCTGGCTAAAGTGGTAGAGAACCAACCGTGAACAAAAACCGTAGTGGGACTGAGAACACAAACTCAAGGCCTTGACTTTAAGCCCAACAAAAAATAAATTAATACATAAAATAACTAACTAAATAATGACCTTACTAACTAAATAAATAATGAAGAGTGTAGGTCACACCAAGATATTCCTGAATGGAAAATCTATGAAGTTGAAACATGGAAAGAGATGGAGATGAGGTTAGAGAGGAAACTCCAGAGTTCACTTGTCCTTAAATAGGGCCAAAGCCAAAGGAGAAATTTCAAACTACATCTCACAGCCAGGGATAAGCAAGAGCTTTGATCAGAGGAGAATAACTTCTTTCAAGAATGAGGTTGTCTTTTACCAAGCCTTTCCCAGTGAGATATGGAGAATGTGGATTACAGAGGGATTAGGCCAAGGAAAGGGGATGGAGAAGGACTTGCATAGGGGAGTAGTTAGGCTGTAGGTATTCAGAAGGAGCAGCTACAGGACATGATAGTAGATGATTGCTGATTGATGTTAAGAGAACGGAAGGCAAGCAGGAACAGTCATGAATTTCTGGTAGGGAGCATGGGGACAATGTAGAAAAATTCAATTTGAGAGACTTAGGGGAAACCAAGTAGAAAGGGCCTAGCAAGGCTGGGGGGCTGGAGGATTCCATTTGGAATTTAATTTCAGTTCATAGAAGACATTTGAAGCCATCTGGGTACATTGGTTTCCTTAGAGAAAGAAAAATTTAGCAAAAAGCTAAGAGGGAAGATTGAGGATGCCCCTAAGAAACTGACCCTTCTGGAGTTAGGGCAGAAAGGAGAGTTGGCCTTGAACACCAATAAGGAGTCAGAGGAGAGGGGAGACTCCCCTGGGGTGTAGTTTCAGGAACAAAGCAGGTGGTCCACTTCCTTAAATGCAGCTGAGGTTTCAAGCAAGATGAGACCACAAAACATTATCACCTTCTCTTAGGGAGCTGGTTCCTCAGCTGTGAGCTGAAGGCCCTTTGCAGAGGGGCAGCAGAAGCCCAGTGGAGTGAGTGCAGGGGGGTGAGGAAGGGACTAGACAGGAATTTATTTCAGGTCTGACTGTCAAGGAGGAATGCAGCAAAGCAGCAGTTGCAGGAAGGTGGGGGTATTCTAGATACTTTCAAGGAGAAAAGGCAACTTGCATCTGCTTAGAGAGAGCAGGAAACATGGTAGAGTCCATTCATGGCAGGATCCCAGAGGTAAGTAGAGTAATTGGTTTAGATTCTTTGAGTAACTTTTTTTTTTTTTTTAGAACGGGCCTCACTATTTAGCCCAGGCTGATGTCCAGCTCATGATCTTCCAGCCTCAGTCTTCTGAGTATTGGATTATAGATGTGGGACACCATACTGGGCCCCTTGTATTAGCTTTTAAATGGACTTTTCTAAAAACACAGGTAGAAAAGAGTGACCCAGGCTAGACCAACCCAGGCTGGAGAGGCCTTCCTTTACCAGTTTGCCGTGTTCCCTTGGGCATCCTGGTTGGTGAAGGCACCTTGATTCTCGATTCAAACCTAGTGGAACTGAAGCATCCTTATGATTTTAATTGAATGAGTAACAAAGCCAAAGTTTAAGTTCAAGGTAGGGGGCACATGTTATTGAAAGAAAAGCTAGACACTGTCTCAATATATTTACTCAGACTAGAAAGAAAGCTGAGAATTCCATTCTATACAAAGTATCTCTTTTAGAATTTAAATAGGTTCTTCTGAGAGTTACTTTGATTTGCAACAATGGTAATCTCTTATTTCTTCTTAATGAATAACTTTACTTTTTTTTTTAAGAGAAGTTTTAGGCTCATAATAAAATAGATTGCAAAGTCTAGGGAGTTCTCATAGACCCCATGTTCTCACAAAAACAGCTACCTTCACTACCAACTTCTAGCTTGCAGAGTAGTACATTTGTTCTGGTCAATACAGACAGTTTGGCATATGGCTCACACAAAGTCTATAGTTCCCATTTGCTCTTGGTGCTGTACTTCCTATGGGTTTGGACAAATAATATACTGACAATTATCTTCCATGATACTATCACCCAGACTAGTTTCACTTTCCCAAAGTAGATCTCTTTCCCTCAGTCAAAATCATTCATACACTCACCCACTATTAGCTGTTACCATCTTCTATGTAAACACATTTGTTTTTCAGCCTTACCTCTCTGGAAGATCTTGGTGCAACCTTATTAATAGCTTTGTTTTGGTTTGAGTACACAAAAGAAAATTTTAGTCACTGACCTGGAATTAATGACATTGAGGCAATAAGTTACTTCATTTGTGTAATTGTCCTTATCTAATTCTACCTTTGGTCTTCAGTTAGTTTTAAAGCTCTGTAGTTAACATTTCAACAAAGAGATTTTCTCCAATTTTTAGCATTAGAGGGGGATGAGCTCTTGACCCTGCCCCTTTAGTCCCTGTGGACAACCAACTCAGGCTGCGTCTGGGCTATATACTGCAGATTTTTGTTCCTGTTTCCTGAGGGGGAATAGGGTGACCCTTTAAAGGTAGAGATAAAAGCACATGGGGCAGGAGGCATGGATGTTTAAAACCAAGTAAACACAAAGAGTGTTAAAGCATTAACCTTCCTTGTTCTGTTAATTCATTGTCACTACTTTGTACAACAAGTATATTGTTGTAAAGCCTAAGGGAACTAGTCATTGTATATGCTGTGGTGTGAAAGTTCTTGGGAGGGGCATGTGTGTCTCAAAACACGCAGGATGGATTGGCCTAAAAATACCAGTTCAAGGAAAGGCTCTCTCGTGATTAACTTTGTTGTCCACAGAGATAAAGGCTGGACAGGGCCTCTGGTCAATTTTCAGGGTCCTGGGTGCCTTGATGCAGATAAAAGGGGCAAAGTTCCATTCTGGCCCTCTGCCATGCACCTCAGCCTCCCTCTCATTGTGCCTTACTCCTTTCCACTGAGCATCTCTCCATTGACTATTCCCAACTTACTTAATAGTAGCCATGGATTCACAAGTGTAGTGTGCTAGTTTTATTTTCTAAGACCTATTAAAACCATGCATAGTCACCTGTATTCTACCTCTAATAACCCTGCAAGCTGAGGGTGGGAGTATAAATCCTCCTCAGAGCACAACTTAGAACACAACTTCCTAGAGCTGGAAAAGATGCCTCAAATTCCATGAGTTTGTTGAGGCCCTGGGAGCTTCCTTGTGCATAGGTAACATGGTACCGTTGTGTGACATGGTCTCCCTCCTCCAATTGGGTTCCCAGAAGCCTGTAACTTAACAGTCTGAAGGAAGGCCTGTTTCCCTGCTGGCTTTTCTCACATTAACTGTCACAGTTTCAGGCATCCTTGAATTTTTCCTTTCCCTTCCCTCCTCCTCCCCACCTCTGCCACTCCAGAGAAATTCTATTAAGACTGGCCTAGTCCCTCCTTCAGATCCTCTGTAAAGATCTGTGTTCCAGTGAGGACTGAGAATCTTCTGGGTGCTGAGCTGAAGGAATTTGTTGCATATCAACCACCCACTGCAGGGGACCTTGTCAGCTCTGGAAATGACAGTTGGGAACAGAATCTATAAGACCCCTCTCTGCCCTCTTGGAGCTTATATCAAAGAAGAATACGATGGACAAAAGGAGAACTAAGGAACAATAAGAAAACACGACTGATTCTACAGGAAATAAAAACAAGGGCCATGACTGGTAGTTATCAGCAGGGCTGCCTTCAGAAAAGAAATCTCAGAGCCATTTCAGGCTGACCAGAGGAAGACAGATATAGGGAGTGGGTTGTACAAAAGTTTTTAAATATCTTTGAAATACCTTGGCTTTGGATACAGAGAAGGGAATGAGGCAGGACAATTGGTTGGACCTCACTAGAGTCTAGGGGGATTTTAGGAAGCCAAGGTTTTGGCTTCTGCAAAAGAATCACACTTCAGCATAGCATGCAGCCTGGAAATGAAGCCAACTGCAAAGTACATGTGTGCTGTCACATGATTTTGTGTGGCTTGAAGCAGGTTACTTGATCTCTAAGGCACATTTGATCTGTGCCGTGGAGATGCTAGCAGCCTTCCTCATGGGAGGCTCAGCATGAGGTCCCTGCACACCAAGCTCTGAGTGGAGGGCAACTAGTGTTCTCTTTCCAGAAAGGCCTCTATGAAATTTTCACTAGTAGAAAAAAAAGGGGGGGGGGAATAGCGGGAGGAGTTGCATGTGAGAAACAAACCAAGATTTCAAAAGCTGATATTTGGATAATTCTGCTTAGTGTTCCTCATCAAAGGATGTCTTTAGAGACTGGCAGCTGAAGTTGGCTGAGTTTTCTAGAAAAGAGGTTTTTTTTAAAAGGGAAATGAACTTTTTTCCCTTAGGCTCTTTGTAGAGTGCAGTTAAGTCAGTCAGTCTCAGACAGTGAGAACAAGGCATTTTGTGAGAGGAAGAATAAAATTTGTAATTCTAACAAATGACTTTGGAAGAGCATGTGTGGTTTTGTGTTTGGATTTTTTTAATTCATTCTTTCTTCTTAATGAAAGGAGTCTTAAAGTTAAATACATGTACATATTAAAATTTTAAAATATACCATGAAAAATGGGTCTGCCACCTGATTCTAACTGTCAGCCCCGCCCCTTCTTCTCTAGAGAAAACCACTGTAGCATTTTCTTATAAACTCTTTTAGGTAGGTGTAGGCTTCACATATGTTTCCTGAAAGGTAGGTTTTCATAAGTGCCCTTTGGTGTAGGGCACCCGTTTCTATTAGAGGAAAAAGATGGAAAATTTCATTGGAATATTGATACCCGAGTGAGCATTAATGAATTTGGGAGGCCATGTGAGTAAAAGATAACTACTATGAGAAAATGAAAATGATCTATACTATAAAATTGATCTAATTCTATTTGTAGACGTGAGGATGTTTTGAGATGAAGTGGGATCTTGAATTTTCTCATTTTATATATGTGAGGGGAATATTTTGGAGTGTTTTTCTTCTTTTTCACCAAATTGGAAAATGATAAGAGCCTGTGTGTGCTGCCTGGCTGGGTCCTTCACCTGAGCCCACCCCTCAGTAAGAGTACAAGTGGTCCGGGAGCTTTGTCCAGTGACAAGCAGGCAAGCAGGCAATGTGTGCCCATGTAGATCCTAGTCTGGTTGTTATGGTGACCAACTCAGATGCAGGCTGCAGAGTGGACCTCATCAATTCAGCAGCAGCAGGTTGCTCTAAGCTGGAAGGTCTGGGCTTTTGCATTAGATGCTACCCAGCTAGCAGTTGAGAAAATCCTGAGTTAATTCTCTTTACTCCAGTGATCCACTCCTGTGATCCTTTAAATCTTACTCAGGTGGAAGAGTTCTGCAGTGCCCAATACCAGTCTGATCTCTGTTTGAAGACACATCTGCCAGCAGTAAGCATGCCCAGACCCCAGAGTCTCCAGGCCACTTTTTATGGCACCATCTGGAGTCTGATCACTTAAATCCTGTGGACTGCATGTTCCAGCTTGCTAGACATCTTCCTTAATTTACACTCATCACAGGAGGCTCCCCACCACTATCTTTGCAAATTCAGAAAGAGGAAGTAGAAGTCTGATTGGAGTGTTAGAGCATCAGCAACCTTGAGCAAAAAAGCTGTGGGAGTATGCCCTGGCCCGGAGTTCAAACCCTAGAACTAGCACACACATACACAAGCATGTGTTTATGATTTCCAAAATTTTAATTTCCTCACATGTATCTGATTTGAGCCATACAACACCCCTCTGAGCTAACAGAGGGGGAAGAAGGACTATAATCTACATTTATTCACACAGAAATCGGCTCTCAAAATAGTGAAGTGCCATGAGGGTTTCATTCAGAGAGTTAATCACCCTCTTCAAGTTTCCTCAAGTTTAAAGACAACCACTTGGTCTGCAATAGGTTAAAAAAAAATAGGGTCCCAGATAAATTTGGAAAGCAATGCTGTCTGTCCTCTTGAGTGGCCCATACAAAGACACCAATGGGGTTGGGAATATAGCTCGGTGATAAAGCACAGCTCAGAACACACGGACCCTGGGTTTAATCTCTAGTGCCAGAAAGAGAACACCAACAAAAAAGAAATCCATTTAATTCAGTATTCCCCGAATTCATTTGGTTTTTAACACTTGACCTTCTCCCACTCTAGTATGATGTGATAATTTCTCATAACATGATGGTTACCTCAAATCTACAACATCGCTGTATATACATATATATATAGTTTCAGCAACTTTAGAGAAACTTGGTAATTGTGTATTTTTTTAAAGCAAACAAATTGAATATAGGGACTTCAAAAGTTATCTACATAGTTCTTAGCTGACAAGAACATGTACAGAGTTATGGAGCAGAGTGTACCAGACTGTGGGAAGTACTTCAGTCAACAGCCCTTTCCTCACTTCACAACCTAAACTGGTCTTTACAAACCTGAGTTTTCTATTGAAAATGGCATTCCAGGAAATCTTACTTGGTGGTGATTGCTAAGCTTCTTGCACACAGTAGCACTCTGGAAATGCTAACTTTAATAATTGCTCCTGAACATCTGCTCCAAGCAGATGTGCTTTCAGGAGAGTACAGTGGACTCTATCTTAGGAACAGACAGCTATGTCATGGTCTGGAAAAGACTTGATTGAACTTGGAAAAGTTCCAGTTGGATAAAGTGTCTAATCCTTTAGGCTGAAGAGAGGGGGAAATGCATCTGACTGTCTTCCTTTCCTAGGGCCTCTACAACTAAAATATATTGTTTCACAGCTTTGGAGGCCAGAAATCTGAGATTATGCTACAGAACTAAGGGGACATGTATTCTGGGCAGGCCTCTCTTCTAGCTTCTGATGCTTTTCAAGAAGGCTTTGATGATCTTTTCCTTTACTGATTTTTTTTGGGAGATGGGGCCTCACATATTGATTCCAAATCTTGAGCCCACAGGTCCTTCTGCCACAGCTTCCCAAGTGCCTGTTTCTACAAAGTTGCCAGTGGGATGTATTCAGTAACAGTGAGGTACTTGGACATCCCACTGCCCCTAGCACATCATGCCTATAGGTTAGTCTGTGTCCAAGTTTCTTTTTTACGAGCCATTGCATCAGGGCCTACTCTGCTGTAGTAAAAGAGCATCTCAGCTTACCACCTCTGCAATGACCCTGTTTCCAAGTAAGGCTATTTTCTTAGTTCAGGACTTCACTGTACAAGTATTTTGGCGAAGTTTAACTCACTAGTATAATAAGCCATTCCCAGTAAGAACATGTAAGAGATTTCATTAAGAAAAAACAAAGTAAAAAATTTTGTGCTTACTTTTTCTCTTAGTATAGACCAGTGCACTGTGAAAAATATAAACACCTGTGCCCGAACCACCTCTCTAGCTGTATAGACCACATCATCTCAGAAACTTCCTTCTGTCTCCCTGCTGCTGACCCTTCATGGCCAGATTCCTGACACTGTGAATGCATTGCAGCTGTAGCTTTGACAAAATTTCATGTAAATAAAAGGACACAGCCATGTACTCTTTTTTTTTTTTTTTTTTTTTGGCCAGTCCTGGGCCTTGGACTCAGGGCCGGAGCACTGTCCCTGGCTTCTTCCCGCTCAAGGCTAGCACTCTGCCACTTTAGCCACAGCGCCGCTTCTGGCCGTTTTCTGTATATGTGGTGCTGGGGAATCGAACCTAGGGCCTCGTGTATCCGAGGCAGGCACTCTTGCCACTAGGCTATATCCCCAGCCCTCTTTTTTTTTTTTTTTTTAATATATATATTTTTTTTTTTGGCCAGTCCAGGGCCTTGGACTCAGGGCCTGAGCACTGTCCCTGGCTTCCTTTTGCTCAAGGCTAGCACTCTGCCACTTGAGCCACAGCGCCACTTCTGGCCATTTTCTGTATATGTGGTGCTGGGGAATCAAACCCAGGGCCTCATGTATACGAGGCAAGCTCTCTTGCCACTAGGCCATATCTCCAGCCCAGCCATGTACTCTTTGTTCTGGCATTTAGGCTTTAGCCTGCCTTTAAAGTGAGCCACCAAGTCCACAAGAATCTAATGTTAACTTTCTAATTACTGGAAATGTAGCCCTTAGAATTCTGGGCCTTATTTAAGCACTCTGCCACTTAAGCTATACCCCATTTTTTTTCTTTAGTTATTGCTCAGATTAGGTCTCAAGGTTTTTGCACAGGGCTAGTGTCAATCTTCTGCCTTTCCACCTATGCATTCTATTTAATTGTGATTTCAGTGTGAGCCACAGCACCTAGCTTGTTGGTTGAGATGAGGTCTCGCTTACTTTTGGTGTGAGCTGTCCTCAAACTGTGATCCTCCGTGTCTCCTTCCATCCATAGTAATTGAGATTACAGGCATGAAGCACCTAGCCCTGAGTAGGTCTATAATTGATCTATTAAAAATAGTTGCTTCTTTACTGTGTCTATGGCTCTCATACCTTCATATCAATCCTGTGAGTATGCTTTCCAGAAATTTGTGAAAGAGTTAATTTTTAGGGCATTTTTAAAAAAGTCTTTGATTATTGCTACCTGAAAAATAGGTTTGAGGGAAAACAAGCTTTTTTCCAACCATAGCTGTTCAGAGTCTGAGAGTATACCTGAGTGACCCCTTATTGAGGTGTCAAAGGCCATTGCAAAGATGAGATGAGGCAGCACAAGGCAAGGGCTGAGCATGGTGCCCAGGGTGAGTGAGTATCTATAAACCACTGCATTTTGTTACTGTGACTAGGGGACTCAAGGCCACCCCTGCATCAAAGCCCCTCCAGGATGCTCTCAGCCACACCTCCTCACCTTTCACAGCCCTGGACATTCGGGGGCTCTCCTGTACCTCCATTACCTAATAGCTTTGCTTGTTTCTGCTTTTCATCAGTGACTCAAATATACATTTTTCCTAAAGAGAGAAGGTTTCACAGGGAGCACAGGTCGCCACCTCATCAAGAGAATTCTGCTTCCTTGCTTTTACAGTGTTATGGGCAGTAGGTATGTACAGGAAAACTCAAACCTGGCTCCCTTGACTTCCAGCCTTCAGGAAATTAAAGCTAGAAGATGCCAGCCCAGCACTGAAGTGCTATGCCATGCCAGTTCAAAGTAGGAGCTGTCCTTACCTATTTCAGTATCTCTAGGGACAGCAAAGCTGGGGCAAAACTTGGTAGTACACATGAAAATTGAACAATAATCATTTCCGTTTTATGTTTGTGATGTATTAAATACTTTAAAGAGAGTATATGAAATGGATGAGCACAATCTTTTAGTAATTACTTTTTTGTTCCTGTTGGAGGTTTGGGTTTTTAGTTCTAAAGTGTCATATTTTCCTCATCCCTTACCTTCATGTCCTTTTAGAAATAGGTGTGAATTCAGGTCTATTAGTTGTGTGTGTTAACACCCACCTCAAACTCAGTCTCTAAATTGTCTTCTTATAAATCTTGAAGAGGCGGTAATTTCAGTTTAAGTGGCAATTAAAAGAAAGAATTATACTTAATAACCATCAAGAGGGTACCTGAGGTCTTCTGCTGTTGAATCTTAGCAAAGACTGTTAGTCATCAATAATGGAGGCGTACCATCTGACTGCCATTTCATTTTACAAGGGCTCCATTCTCTCTGGGACAATGGCAGAAAAACAACAATCTGGCACATGCATGGCCTGCAGTACTGGTCACTGCTGAGGTAGAGGTTATCTGCCTCCTTTAGTCTCAGTTTCTTCCATTTTCTTTGGAAATGATCACAAACCAGCTCTTTTCCAGCTGAATTTTTTTGTGAATTTACTTGCTATATTCATGATCAAAATGTTAATATGCAAATTCTGTTTTAGAGCTACTAACTCAAATGTGGTTCTGTGTTAGGAGCTTAACATTAATTTAGTTAAGTGTATTGTCAGATTTGACATTGAGGACACATTCAAGCTAATTAGAACAGGTACAGTGAATAGACGCTTGCTAGAGCTGTCTCATTAAGTCTGAACTGAATTGATTTTGATGCATTCTTACAGATTTTAAATTAAGGGTAACAAATGGCAGCAATTGGCTCTGAATATATAGACTTTTACTTATAGCACCACAATTACCTTTTATACTTCAAGTATGCTAATTTCTTACCTCCTCCTAGCTCTCTTTATATTATCCTCCAATTAAATTATATTAGTGCCACTGAATATAGCTTCTGAAAGAGAAGTGGCAATCACTACTGAACTTGTTTAACATTTTAATATCTATATACCAAGAGCACAAAACAGGATAGCGAGTACATTATTTTATCATCAAATAAAGTCATTTCAGAGATGGAATTTACTTTGAGTCTTAGGTTATAGGAATGATCATCTCTTTTAAATAACGATAAACAGGCCACAAAGTTATATACCATTATTATTAAATTGGAGGTATTGCCTTTTCATTTAGGATTCCCATTATAAGGCCAAGTGTCAAGATTTAGATAGTTAAAAATTTGTCTCATCCAGGCACTGTTAGCTCAGAGCCTGTAATCCTAGCTATTGAGGAGCCTGAGATCTGAAGATCACTGAGTCCAGCCGGGGCAGGAAAAATCCATGAGACTTTTATCTCTAGTCTTCCAGAAAAAGCCAGAAGTGAAGCTGTGGTTCAAGTGGTAGAATGCTAGCCTTGAGCAAAAGGAGTTCAGATACAGTACACAGGCCCAAAGTTCAAGCCTTAAGACCAACAAAAGAAAAAATCATTGTCTCAATAAAACACTTTCATAAAGATAATAAATAGACTGACATGCAAATCATTAGTTAATATTTGAGCATTACTCACATCCTAGAATCCCGTCTTTTACTTATTTGTGGTACAATGATATGCAGAATGAAGGTATATTCTGGATTTCTGGAATTCTCTGAAGAGCCCCAGCCATCACCATTAGTTGAGAGTGTCTGAATACAAGCTAAATGCCGTTCTTAGGAGACTTACATGTAACTCTGAAAGTCAAGCAGATTTTCATTTACCAAGTATCATGGTTGAGGTAGAAGTGGTATATGAACAGCTACCAAATTATAATGAAATTTTGAAAAATAATGAATTTACTGCTGATTATTCTTTTTAAAAATTTTATTGTATTATATTGTAAAGGTGATATACAGAGAGGTCGTAATTACATAAGTAAGGAATGAGTACAATTCTTGCTGAACAGTGTTACCTCCTTCCCTCATTTCTCCCACTTTCCCTCCCGCCCTGAATCCTCCTCCCACACAAGTTGTAAAGTTCATTTCCAACAGAGTGCCTTGTGAGTATTGCTATTGCATTGGTAAACCCTGAGTTCTTTGTCTCAACATTTTGTGATTTCCCTTCCCCAAATCAGATAAACATATATACAAGACACAGGGTACCAAAATAAAGCAGTGGCAATGGGATGAACCAAAGCACATAAAAAATAAACAAAAAATGAAATAACTTCACACAATACGTTAAAATAAATTTTGTTTTCATATCTTGGAGTTCATTTCAATTAGCATCATTTTATATGGTCATATGTACATGCATTTGAGCTATTGAGATCTTCTGCTAGGACTATTCTAGACATATATTAATTATTATAAATGAGGGAAGCCATGGAGCCTATGTTTCTTTGGGTCTGGCTTGCTTCATTTAATATGATTTTTTTCCCCAAATCTTTCCAGTTTCTTATGAATGGGGTGATGTCATTCTTTCTCATGGAAGCATAGAATTCCATTGTGTCATACATACCACATTTTCTTGAACCATTCATCTACCAAGGAGTGTCTAGGTTGGTTCTATATCTTAGCTATGATAAACAATGCTTCACTGAACATGATTTTGCTGGTAGCTTTAGTGTGGCCTTGTTCATGGTCATTTGGGTAAATGCCCAGGAGTGGGATTGCTAGATCATAGAGACGTTCTATGTGTAGTCTTTTGAGGAACCTCCATAGTGCTTTCCAGAGTGAACCAGTTTACATTCCCACCAATAGTGTAGTAGTGTCCCTTTTTGTCCACATCCCCACCAGCTTCTGATATTATTTGTTTTCTTGAAAATGGCCGTTCTGACTGGGGTGAGGTAGAATCTCAATGTTGTTTTGATTTGCATTTTTTAATGGCCAGAGACGTTGAACATTTCTTCATGTATCTATTGGCTATGCTGGTATGACTTTAGTTTCTTGGTATTCATATAGCAGCTACATTGTATGCAGAATGTACAGAGCTGAGATTCTCCAGCAATTTCATAGCCAGTGCAAATAAAGAGGAATAAAGAAACAAGGATGAGGTAAAGATTGTACATATGTGAGGACTGGTACTTTGTATCCTTCAAAAGCAATCACTAAATCTTTTCAAAATCATATTGACCATTTGCAAAATTTTGAAAACCAGCATTTAAAAAGACAGCTTTCTTTTAGTTTTATTTGTTTTTAATTTTTATGCTAGTAGGGGTTGACACTCTTGCTTAGATTTTTTGCTCATAGGTGGTGCTTTACCTCTTGAGTCACACCTTCAGTTATAGCTTTTTCTGGCTAATTGGACATAGGAGTGTTAAGGATTTGTTTGCCCCAGATTGGCTTCAAATCAGTTTTCAGATCTCAGCCTCCCAAGCAGCTAGGATTACAGGTATGAGCCATTGGCTGCTGGATGATTGATTGTTTGACTTATGTTTTAGGCACTAAACAAGTATCTTTCATAACTTACAAGTTTTGTACACAAGTTACTAACATTTTTTACAGTAATCTTAAAAGACATCATCATTACAATCTTGAATATGGGGAAACTAAGGCACAAACCAAGGAGATCACACAACTGGCCATTGCTGGAATTAGCCCAGAAGCTCAGCTGTGCTTCTGCAGGCCCTGGGTTCATGTGTTAAGAAGCATAAATTTTTAAAGAGTAGCAATCAGTTCACAAGATTACACCTTATAATAGTTCACTACATCTTGAAATGTTATTACTTTTATTATGGGGTGTATATGTTACTATCATGGTCTTTGTGTTTTGCTAACTTGCAGCTAGCTTGCTGCATGCCTGTACTGCAGCTTTGCCCTATTCTAGCCCAAGGTTAGCTTTTTGTTTGCTCTTCTTCTCACTGTATTGATGTGGTTTCTGACACTCTCTATGATTCCTGGAGAGAAGAAAGGAAAAAAAAGTTTATGTGAAGGAAAGTAAAAGATCTAGAGTTATGATGTACCACTTTTCATATTCCCTTCTGGAATTCCAAATTAAGTTATTTAGCAGATGTTCATTTTGTGCCTAGATGCTAGGCTCTGTTAGAGATTGGGAAGGGGATTGAGAGCCTATGGCCTGGCTGATATCTAAGTGTATTTGTGTATTTGTGAAGGTTTTACCCTGGATGAGGGGTTCGGATACGGTCTTGTTCTCTCTCTCTCTCTCTCTCTCTCTCTCTCTCTCTCTCTCTCTCTCTACCTCCTCCCTCTCTCCACTTATTGTTAGCTCTATTGCTAATAATATAGCTGTTTGGTCACCCTTTTGTTATTCTTTAATCCACAGCAATATCCACATTCCTAAAATCCTGCTTATCAGAGTGTGGCTGGGTTGTCCTTGGGGCCCCTCAGCTGGCATTTTGTGGTCCTGAATATTTTTTTAACATGTAATAGTAGTGACAGCATCAATATTTATCTTGGGAAGTATTGTAGGTTTACTTTATTTGCACAAATTTCATTAATTTGCTTTGTATACAGGTTTAACACCATGAGAGTGCTAGTGGTAGGGGGCTATTCAAGGGGTGGCATGGTAGGTCACAAATCAAAAGTATTTGAGGAGCATTGCTCTAAGGGACAGTTCACTGAGGTCATTTATTGGGAGAGGGGGAACATCAGAGCAGTCAATTATACAGCCATGCAGATTTTTCTTATCAGCATCAGAACAGTTTATTGTTTCTATATGCAAAAACGAAGCACTGTGGTGAGTATTCCTGGGTTTCCCTGTGATCTGTCTGCTGGTTTGTGGTGGATACCTGTGTTACTACGATCATATGGATGGGCACTCCTGGGCTGCACGCTGGAGAGCTGTCAGGCCACCGGTTCTAAACACCTGATTCTGTAGAGACGCCAGTTCCACCTCTAGCGATGGGAAAAGACACACAGAGAGAGATCGTTCAGGGAGAAGATTTTAAGACCCCCCTTAACCCCTCTGGCCTTCTCATGGCAGTGTATCAAAACCCCACATACACAGAGGCACGTGAGACTCTGCTGTGAACCAACCGAGAACTTACGGGCCAAGCCAGTGGGCATCGGATACCACATGTCAGGAGACATGGGAGATAACACTTAGCTTAGCTCCCCTCCCCCAACTGGAACAGCTTGTTTTACATTTTCCTCAGTTTCCCTTCCTGCTTCCCTCCTGCTTTACGATGCCCATTTGTCTCTTCTTGCTCCTCGGCTTCTTTGCTTGGATTGTGCAGCCCCTTCTTGAATACAGATGTCTTTTCTCCACAAATGTTTGCCTACCCAGCTTTTTCGCCCCCACCATCATCCTGACATTTTCTCTTGGGCTTAAATAACCATGAAATACAATATGGCTGTGGCAGCAACTGGCAGGACCACCCATGGAAGTGCTCTTCCTCTTTCCTGGCGCAAAAATGCTCCAGCGCATGCGCAAGTGGAAAACCTGTTTTTATTTTAAGTCAGGTCTAAATCTTGTTGGATGAGACAGGCCCCCACCCAGGTCAGTGCATCTGACATAGGAGGATGCAAGCTTAGATTCTGAAGTAATTTGCTTGTAATTCTAAGAAAACTATTGACAGTGGTTACCAAATCTTAACATTACAGTGTCTATGTTCATTCTTAGCCTGGCAGTCTCCCTCCCTGAACCTTTTAAATGACTTAAGGGTTATGCTTGTTTATAAAGTCTTTGAATGGGGATTTCAGAGATAACTCCTCCATCTGCTGAAGGCAACGTGTAAATAAAAGGTGTAATTCCCCCCACCCTCCGCATTTCATTTTTATAGGAAACGTTTCTTCCTCATCAGGTTGGTCTTTAAAAAAAATTGTTTTGTTTTTTTCATTCCTGTTGGTATTTGTTTTAAGATAGATATCCAAGAGCACAGATGTCTCCTGTACAGTGTGAAACTTGTAAAGAATAGCTCAGCCCAATAAAATGTTTCCTGCATCCTAATGCCTGTTCCAGCAGCTTCTTCCTGACCTCTGCTGTCCATGCTGTCCGCTCACCCAATGCTATTCAGCCAGAAGTCCCACAAACCACTGTCCTCTAGAATACCCTGAGAAGCCAGTGCTCTGTGCCCATCCCAGGGTGAGCAGTGCTGCTGTGGGCATGGGGGTCCCCAGCTCGCTGGGCATACTGGCAAACCTGCTTGAGGAGAAGAGCCAGAGGGCTCATTTGTTCACCTCCACATGGATTCATTCAATACCAGTTCTCATTTAGAAAACAACAAGGGGGGCTTATATTTCTAAGAGAGACATAGTTTGTCTTCTGAGGTTACATCCCAGCAATTGTCATGTGTCGCCTATGGGAAGCATTGTGGGCCAAGCTCTGGGCTTCTGACATGCCCACCAGCAGGGACACATGCCCTTTGCGTCCAGAGTATCTCCCCCTGTTTTTATAACCAGTGTGTCTTTCAGAAAGGATATGGTTATTTTAGCTAATTTATTTGTTTGTGTGTATGTATGTATGCATGCTTATTTATATGTATGTGCCAGTTCTGAGGCTTGAACTCAGGGCCTGGGTGGTGTCTCTGAGCTTTTTTTTTTTTTGCCATGGTTAGCACTTTACCAATTGAGCCACAGTTTTACTTCCACCTATTATGGTTAATTGGAGATTAAAAAGAAAGAAAGAAAGAAAGAAAGAAAGAAAGAAAGAAAGAAAGAAAGAAAGAAAGAAAGAAAGAAAGAAAGACCTCATAGACTTTCCTTCCCCAGGCTGGCTCTGAACCACAGTCCTCAGATCTCAGCTTCCTGAGTAGCTAGGATATTTACAGCATTGTTTTCTCTCATTATAGCATGTTTCTGTTCTGTTTTACTCTACTTTTATTTTATTGGAAGATCTCAAACTAGAGTTTTCCCTGATTATTTACTTGGTTTTTTGTTATTTATTTGAGACAGAGTGTTGCTGTGTAGCTCAGGCTGGCTACAAACTCATGATCCTCCCAGGTCAGCCTCCAGGAGGCTGGGGTTATAGGTGTGTACACTGATATTTTACAGAAAATAAACAAATAATTCTCCAGTAGAAGGATACTATGTAAAGAATCACTTCAGCTTAATCATTTTACACACTAAATACCATATTTAATCAACTACAGGAGAATAAAGATTGGTGATTAAAACTAAATCTTCAGGGCTGGAAATGTGGCTTAGTGATAGAATATTTGCTTAGCATGCATGAAGCTCTGGGTTCAGTTCTTCAGTACCACATAGACAAAAAAATAAGAAGAAAGAAATTAAAAATAAATCTTTTTTTAAGCACCCTAAATCTTCCCAATCCATGGGAGAAAATAGTAGAATGGTTAGAAAATCCATTCAGGTTGGCTGCTGCTTTTTGCACTCATGCTATGGGAATGCCTTTCATTTCAAAACCAGTTCTTCATTCTTTGAAGGAATTTAGAATCCATTCTAAAATTCTAGCTTTCTTAGAATATGGAACCAACCCAGATGCCCCTCAATAGATGAATGGATCAGGAAAATGTGGTACATATACACAATGGAATTTTATGCCTCTATCAGAAAGAATGACATTGCCCCATTCATAAGGAAATGGAAGGACTTGGAAAAAATTATACTAAGTGAAGTGAGCCAGACCCAAAGAAACATGGACTCTATGGTCTCCCTCAGAGGGAATAATTAGCACAGGTCTAGGCAAGTCAAAGCAGAGGATCACAAGAGTCCAATAGCTATGACCTTATGAACACATAAGATGATGCTAAGTTAAATGAACTCCATGTTATGGAAACAATTGTTATATCACTGTTGTAACTACTTTCACCGTGCTATGTGTAACCATAGCTTCTATTACTGATGATCTTCTTGTATCCCCTTCCTGTGGTGTACCTGTACTATCTCTGTATCTTATCTGAGTACATTGGAAACCGTGTATACTGGTATTAGAACTAGGAAACTGAAAGGGAATACCAAAATCAAGAGACACAGGGTAAAAAAAAAGACAAACAACTACAAAAGCAATACTTGCAAAACTGTTTGGTGTAAATGAACTGAACAACTCATCGGGGAGAAAGCAAAAGGGGGAAGGGAGTGAGGGAGGAGGTAATAAACAGTACAAGAAATGCCTACGTATGAAACTGTAACCTCTCTGTACATCAGTTTGATAATAAAAATTAAAAAAGAAATTCTGGCTTTCTTCAGATAGTTGACTGTCGGTGTTTGATAGACAGATAGATAGATACATAGATATAGAGATGTGTATGTATATGAAATCATAGAATGGTAAAAATTCAGAACTAGAAAAAATTATAGGCCACCTAGCTCAAGCTGCATATATTATAAAATGGGAAGCCTGACATAAGAAAGAAAAATCATTTGCTAGGACCTTCAGATGGACTGATGGCAGGGCTCAGGCTAAGACTTACTTGCTAAGGTCTCAAGAAGACATCTATGGGTATTGGGACTTTGATCAATGACATAACCATTAGAAGCATCCAACTAGGCTCTCCCTTTAAAAGGTAATTGGGACAAAAGTTAGAAGTATGATTCTTGTGGTATGGGAATGCTAAATATAGCTATGCCTTATTTTTAAAATAATACGCCCTGGATTCATAAAAGTAGATACAGAGATTCGCATTCTCCTCTGTGCCGAAGTACTATTTGCCTTCAAAGGGACTCACTCAAGAGCACTTAGAAGTAGTTCTCGGAGCACAAATGTGAATAACCTGATTTAAAACTTTATATTTCTGTAGGCATCTTGTCATCAGGGACTTCTTGTAAAGTCACCTCCCCCACACCTCACCCAGAGGAGTTTACATCCATATTGCTTCAACCTGATACCAAAGCAGTCATTCAACTCTCTACTCCTTCCTGTTCCTAAATGAATGGGCAAATGCCCTTCAATGAAGACCTTTATTGCACAAAGTTAGAGCAAGCCATGAATTTATAAAGTTACCTATCTTAAAAGCTTGTGTTTAATGCAGAAAAGTCAGGTGAATTGACATTGTTGGAAGGAACGCACTTAGATGCTGCTTCCTTTGTTTCTTTTTCATTTTCTGGGCTATCCTTGGTCCTCCTATTTCTGTCTCCCAAGTAGCTGGGACTACAAGCATGCTATACTATGCCTGACCCCTAGTTAACCTTTGATATTCTACTAAGAAAGGAGCTTGTATGACCTCATACAAGGAATCAGTACATCAAGCTTCTTGTCTATTTAGATGTATATGTACTATGTGGTTAGTTAGCAACTAGATCTGGGAGTTGGGAGAATAAATAAAATACCACATATCTTTGATGGGAAACAAAGACTTCCTAATGGGAGGCATTTACTTCCCAGTCTAGCGGGCTCCTTTCTCCTCTGTGTCCTCTGACCATCCTTGTAGCCTTCCAGCCAGAGAAAGTCATCTCTAGACAGCCTTGGTGAGAGAATGTGGATGGAGCACATAGCAAATCTACCCCTTCTGGGGAAGCCAGAGCATTTGTGAAATAGGAGAGCAGTGACCTTATCTTAGTACACAACAGCCAGCATGTAAAATATCCCAGTGAATTCATTACTAGGCAATTACAGGCTAAGCCACTCGACCTCAGAGTCAACTTCCTTCTCTGATAAATGGTGATAATCCTCAACATTGCACAGAGGTTTCTGATTTCAGCCTAGAAGGCCAGCCGTGAGCACTAAGACATGTATTATCACCAGCCCTTGCTGCCATTGACATCTCCCTTCTAAAAGTCAGTGTGCAGAGTGCCGATCTCTGAGATCGAGGAATTGAGCGCATGTGACTTCCATCATTCTGGCCTGGCTGCACCTCTAGGAGGAGGGGCACAGGACCAGAGAGGCCCCAAGAGTGTGGGCACCATGGTTTCAGCCCCTCACTTTCAGGACTGAACTAAATAGTCTTCTGTGTCAGCTGAATATGAGCTTCCCATGACCCGGGGCTCATTTAATTTTCTGTTCCGCACATTTCCTCTCTGGCAAGAAAATAAAGAGAAGGAAGCATTATCCCAAAGTTTAGTTCCATTTCTGTGTTTCTTCATCTGGCTGCTTTAAGAATGTATCCACAAAACCTTATTATTATGAAGATAAAATATAGCCGTGTGTTAATAGTATCACTAATTAATGTAACTGGGCCACATTGTGCTGGTATTTTCCTTTTTCTTTTTTGAAGTAGGACATTTTTGTATTTCAAAAGTAATAAATTCCTACAGTATAAAGGGATTTAAAAAGAAAGTGTGCCTGTAACCTCCTTGCCCAGTTCTAATGCTTACTAATATTTTGGAGTATTGATTCTAGAATTTGTCTCTTTACATGTATGTATTTTTCCAAAAAGCATTAGCTTTGCCTTTTAAAACTATTGTTCCTGGCCCGTCTCTGTCACTTTAGTACTGCATTTTCATTTTGTAGAATTTTATCTTCATAGTTGAACTGTGGTATATTAATGCTCTAATAACTTACATGCATAAAACATCTAGTCTAATTTAGAAATCACTTTAGCTGTCACAAACAGAGCAAAATTCCACCAAAAAAATTTCCTTCACGTTTATTTTCCTTTTTCAAAGAGCAGGGAAATACTGGCAAATAGGTGTTCTCTTCGTGGTGTAGTTTAGCAATTTAATAAGGGTGCTTCTCAGATACTTATTTCATTAGGACAAAGAAAAGAACAGAAAGGCATACTGAAGGCCCTTCTCCCCATCCCACAGAGAAACTGCACTGAAACACAAACAGTAGTGACCCCTCGTCCTGGCCCATGGCGAGAAAGAGTAACACATTTTCACTTTGAATTAGCAAAGAACTGCACATCAACATGAATGCTCGTAATGTTGGAACAACTTGAAACACTGTGTTGTTGTTGTTTTACATATGATTTTATTGGTATTATGAAGGTATTGTACAGAGGGGTTATCATTACACAGTTCGTTAATGCATATGTTTCTCTTTCAAACAATATCATCCCTTCCTTCACTTTCCCCCAATTTTCCCCTCTCATCCCTGCCCACAGTTACAAAGTTCATTTTCTACATAGTGTATAGCAAACACTACAATTGCATTTGTTCACCTTTCCTCCCTCTCTTGCTGTGCTCCCCCTTGCCTCCTCTAAGCAGCAGAAAAGAAAAAAGGGGGGCACAAACAAGTAAACAACAACAAAAACCCCACATAAACAACAATACCTCTGACAAAACAACAACACCTCTGACAGAAACTATAAATAACTCATGGGTCTGTTTTCTGGAATTCATTTTAATAAATAGTACTTTTTGCGTTCAGGAGAGTTACACTGTTGGGTTCCTTTCCTACTGGTTTCCTCCTTTGGTATGACAGTTTTTGAAAACACTGCATTTTTTATTTATGCTGCTCTGTGAAATTAAGATTTTACCTGAAAGGAAAAATGAAAGCAGCTCCAGTGCCATTTCATTTTATGAATCTTCTGTGATGATTGCATCCTTTTTCTTCCTTTTATGCCTTCTGTCTAAAGCACATAGTTGGCCTCTTGGTCTGATCTGTCCTGCTTGCTTTCTGTCCTATACATAGTGCTGTACTTTATGATATCAATGCCAGACACCATTGCCCACCTTTCCTTCCTTTCTTTTTTTCCTTTTATGCCAATACTGAGGTTTGAACTCAGGGCCTAGGCACTGTCCCTTAGCTTTTGACCAAGGCTGGTACTCTACCACTTGATCCAATGCCTACAACATATCAAAATGGTACTTTATGCTCTCTTCCCCAGTCATGCCATATAATCAAATTGCTGTGTGTGTGTGAGAGAGAGGGGGGGAGGGAAAGGGGGAGAGAGAGAAAGAGAGAGAGAGAGAGAGAGAGAGAGAGAGAGAGAGAGAGAGAGAGAATATGATACTCATGAACACATGCATTTTAAACCCAGGGTGAAATTTGTGGAAATGTTCTGATCTGTATTAAATTCTTTCACTGCTCTATTGAACATTATGAGTTAAAATATCTATATTGGATTTAACTATCCACATGCTTTTTTAGAGATACCACTAAGAAGCCTATTTCTTTCCCTGGTGAAAGAGGTGATACAGCCCAGCTTGAAAGTGAAGCATGACATGAAGCAGGACTCTACATTCTTAACAGATAAAGTCATTAAAACTTTCAGTTTAAACTTCAGCACATTTGTTCAAGGCAGCCCCTCCCCCTCCCCCAGGGCTCCTGTTTGAACAGCACACAGCCCAGTTACACTTAGGAGACCAATTTTTCATTAGCTTCTTTTAGAAGATGCTTGGAGTCAAATCCCTGGAAGGATTCTACTACCAAAAAAAAAAAATCACTGCTGCTCGGCTGTGTAGGTGAGATGGATGATTAGTAGAGGCTGCTAGGAGCTGGAAAGTTTAAAGATAAACTGATGTGCACACCTGGAAATATACACAGACTAGACAGGGGAAAGAAAGAAGTAGAAATATAACTGCATAGGGCTCTTCATGTTGGATATTTTAGTCAGATTTAGTAAATTCTAGGAAAGGAAATAAAGTCTCTGGCTTCCCCAACCCTTACTGTTAGGCATCAAACCAAAGATCTGCTAGGCAAACATTCTACTACCACTGGGCTAAATTCCCAGAACTAGTTTTTGCTGCATGTATGTGTGTGTGTGTGTGTGTGTGTGTGTGTGTGTGTGTGTGTGTGTGTGTTGGCAGTATTGGTTCTTAAACTCAGGGCCTTGCACTCTTGCTCAGTATCTTGCTCACAGATCTTTTCTACCTCTTGAGCCACACCTCCAGCCCAGTTTTTTCCTGGTTAATTAGAAATGAAGTCTTGAGGAATTTTATTGTCCTGAGCTACCTTTGAGCCTCCATCCTCGATTTCAGCCTCCTAAGTAGCTAGGATTACAGGTGTAAGCTGCTGATACCTGGCTTGTTTTTCTATTTGTTTGTTTTTGTGTTTTTGGGGGGTGGGTCTTTTGGTGTTTGTGAGGTTTTTTTTTAAGGTAGTATTTTCCAGTATTCATTGAAGAACATGTTTTGATGGGATGAGTTCAAGTTGGCATTTTTTTTAAGATTTAAAAAACATTGTTGATTTAAGTAGAATTTAATAAAGAAATCTTCAGTGTACTGGAGCATACATGGGTAGAACTCCCCAGGTGAGGAAGTAGATTTTCTAGCTTTCCGAAGGTTCCTCCTGTCAGTAATCTTAGAGGGGCCCATGTTCTGATCCTTGTCACCACAGATGGCTTGTGCCTGACCGCAGCTTCGTGTGAACAGAATCACAAATATGTGTTCGGCGTGTCTGATGCCTCTCTCTCCAGTCTAGAAGCCTTCCTTCCTTCCTCTCATTAGATGGCCCTTACTTTCATTTTTATATCAGTAAAAGAGTGAAGGTGCAAAAGCAATACTTGCAAAACTGTTTGGTGTAAGTGAACTGAACACCTCATGGGGGGGAAAGGGAAAGGGGGAGGAGAGATGGGGGTATGAGGGACGAGGTAACAAACAGTACAAGAAATGTATCCAATGCCTAACGTATGAAACTGTAACCTCTCTGTACATCAGTTTGATAATAAAAATTTGAAAAAAAAAAAAGAGTGAAGGTGGCTGAAATAAACATGCATTTAGATCCTATGCCATTTTGGGTTCAGTTTTAAAACACCCTTTCTTAGAGGGTTGTGAGTTCTCTGCAGCCTGGGCTGCACAGTGAGATCTGGTCTCAAGACAAAGCCAACCAAAACACAGAGGCAAACCACAAAACACCTTTGCTTCTCCATCACCAGGATGATACGCACAAATGTGTCATGATCTAGGCTTTCAAACATTTAAGAAAAAGTCAAGCAAACACTGCTGTTTGAAATGATGGCACTAGGCTATTTCAATTACTATTCAAGTGAATTAAAATACATTGTAATTGTATTCGATTACAAATTCAATTCAAATGCTGAAGTAGCCACATGTGGCCAGTGGCCACCACAGTGATCACACTGATGAAAATATTATTCCCATTACTGCAGTGAGGCCCACTGGTCAGTGCTGTGTAGAAAACTGGATATTAGTTCCCTTCCTCTTCCTTCTCCAGAAAAAGGGATGTTAAGGGTTCTTTTTTCCCCCACTGTAAATTTCTCAGACCATCATCCCTGCATATTAATTCATACCCTACATTCATAGTAGTTGAATCCTCACATTGTAATAAGCCTTTCATTTCTGTGGACTATGCCTTCTTTGGGGTCCTTGCTAATGCTGCCCAGGTACTTCCTTTCAGTGTCTCAATGTTTGCTAACTTCTTATACATTAGGCCTCATCTGTGACTATCCCTTTGGCCTTCCTACCCTTCCTCTCTGCCCCCAAGCCTTAGTGAAGTGACTCTCCATTGAGCTGCCTTAATGACCTGGCCTCCTTCTGCCATAGTTGGTTCTAGTCTCCCTCTTTCACCATTACAGGACTAGTAAGGCCAGGGAGGAATCTGTCTAGCCACCACCTGTATCTGTGCCTGGCACTCGGGAGATGCTTTAGAATGTTGTGGAAGGAAGCAACCAAGGGCCACACACAGAAGCAAGTGGGCCATGACCACATAGGGTAATGTCAGGAAAGGAAAGGTTCCCCCCACCCCCAGAGGAAGAAGCAGTTCCAGAAAAGGGTCCAGTAGAGACAGCTGTCTGTCTTCAATGCTTCCTCACTAGAGCAGTGGCCTCTCCAAGTCCTTTGTGTGCCTTGGGATAAAGTTTGTGGTTTTCCTGTCTTCAGAAGTAATACTGAAAGACATATGTAGACTGAGAGGCTTATGGGCGAGTGACTAAAAGGGAAAGGCAGATGGAAAGTAGTTAAAGGCAGAGATAATATGGTAGCAAATTCTGCCACACCATCCATAGGCAGCCGTTCATAGCATGGCAGGCCCGGTGTAGGAGGCAGTGGGTACCAGGAAGATCCTCCAGCAGGACAGCTGACACACACCCCCATTCTGACTAGCTTTAAAAATAAAGAGTTACTTTCCCACATAACACAAAATCTGGAGATTAGTAGTAGCTCAGAGCTGGTTGATTCCATGTCTCAACAATGCCAATGGGGAGCGAGATGAACCAACCTCAGGATGACAAATATTATTGTGTTTTTTTCCTCATACACTGAATCTACTTTTTTTAAAAAAAAATCTACCTTTAAAAAAAGTGACTTGATTGTTAAAGTGAGAGGGAACCAGTGAGAGGAAAGAAGGAAAGGAAAGGGTGATAGGATGAGGGAGTGAATATGATCCAAGTACTTTATATCTGTGTATGAAAAAGAGTACAGTGAAACACACTGAAAACTGTTGAGTTTAAATGGATTAAAAAATTGTTTAGGGCAGGAAGGGTGAAAGGGGATTAGAAAGAACATTGAGAGGGTAAACTTGATCAAATTACATTTTATGCATGTATGGGAACGTCACAACAAAACTCCTTTGTACAACTAATTTACACTAATAAAAATATAGCCACAAAGTGAATGAGGATCATGATTCTTTGCAACTCACACCTGGGTACCCAGAGCACCAGCTTTATCCCTGGGCTCTAGAATGGTGAGTAGGAACATCTCATCCAAAACCCCAAAGTCCAGATAAAGACAAGGCAGCATGCAATGCTTGCCCCTAAGGAGTTAATCCCCCTCATCCCAACTGAAAAGATCCATTTATGATTTACAATGCAAACTATGTCTTCTGAGAAATCTGTAATCCTTTAGCCCATCAGTGATGCTCAATCCCTCTCCCCCTTTCTATATGGCATTAGATCAGAGTGAATAAGGTCACAATCAAACGACATTAACCCTGAAAATCTCTTCATTTTTTTGCCTGAGTAACCTCAGGCAGCATATAGAATATGCATAGTTGAAAAACTATTAAAGATGCTGCAGTGGACTGAATTGCAAAGGTGTGTGTGTTTTGTGTGTCTGTGTGTGTGCACGTGCGTGTGCACGCACATGTGTGCATGTGTGCGTGTACGTATGTGCATGTGTGCACATATGCACACACAACTAGGAAATCATTTTTGAACAGAAAGATAGCATATATCTCTTGAAAGTGGACATTATTTGATTGATTTTTTTTTTTTTTTGGCCAGTCCTGGGCCTTGGACTCAGGGCCTGAGCACTGTCCCTGGCTTCTTCCCGCTCAAGGCTAGCACTCTGCCGCTTGAGCCACAGCGCCGCTTCTGGCCGTTTTCTGTATATGTGGTGCTGGGGAATCGAACCTAGGGCCTCGTGTATCCGAGGCAGGCACTCTAGCCACTAGGCTATATCCCCAGCCTTGATTGATTTTTTTAAGGGAAAACATGTTTTCTTTTATCCAGAATTGAAAATGTTTCTCTTTCAGTTTGTCTGAACCTTTTCTATTTTGTTTTTGTTTTTACGGTGGTCCTGGGGCTTGAAGTCAGGGCCTGAGTGCTTTCCTTGAGTTTTTTTGTGCTCAAAGATAGAGCTTTTAGTGCTCTACTAGTACTTGACCCACAGCTCCAGTTCAGCTTTTGTTGGGGGGGAGGGGTGTTTAATTGGAGATAAGAATCTCAAAAACTTTTCTGCTTGGGCTGGCTTTGCCCCACGAGTCTCAGAACTCTGCTTCCTGCGTAGCTAAAATTCAAGGTGTGAGCTACTGGTGCTTAGCTGAACCTGTTCTATTTTATATGTCCCACCATCAGCTACTTTTTTACTTTCTCCTACTACCTTTAGCTCCTTTCTATTGTGTACTGAAAACATCCTTTTGTGTTTTTAAGTTCTTCCTTGCATTTTTTGAAATACACAGGAATAGAGAAAAAAGTCTATAGCAAACACCCACAAATCCACCATCTGATATAAGAGCTAAAAGATTGTCTGAATTTCTGGGTTGTTGAACTCGGCATGCAAAAGAGCCCCACACAGATGACAAACACTGTGTAGAAAGGCTCCACCTTACCCATTTCTGGTGGATGTGCCCCACAATCTTGCCCGGACATGTGGCGAATGCTAAGGAGTCCAACAGCTGAGCCCCAGGTAACTCCTCAAGCTGTTCCAGATCAGAAAACCTATGATGGTTTGCAAATTTATATTTTATCATACTGCATTTTAAACACAGGACCTAAATGACTTCCCCTTTGTAATCTCCATCAAAGACATTTTTTCAAAATCCCCTTAGTATGCTTCTCATTGGTCCTGGTGCATATTGTTGGTGTGTTTGACAATAGTGTCTGGCTAAATTATAAGTCTGAGAGTATGTGTATATTGTCAGGATTCATACACAAATGCTATTTCAACCTAATCCTTGATTGTAGTCTCTAAATATATGACCCTTTATGGAGTGCCAAGACTTGGCTTGCGTGTGGCTTGGGCTCTAATTAAGAAATGATCAGGCACGTTTGAATATTGTCTCAGGCATTTATGCTGTGTATGTGGAAAGGATGTAATATTTTATTTTCTCTAGACTAGTTTCCTAAACATATTCTCATTGTCACTTGTGCTGCCCTCTTCCAAGTCTGCTTGCTCACATCACACCTTTGCTTTTCTCATGACACATGGTCACAGTAGCATCTGCCAGTTTGGGGAGTTCATGTCATCCGGGAGTCTGTCATATAGTAGAGCAGCCTGTTCATGGTTCACAAGCATGCAGTTATTACTTGAGGGAATATCCTTTCTTCATTTGTTACTTCCTTCCTTTCCTTCCTTTCCTTCTTCTTTTCTTCCTCCATGCTTTTCCTTTTTGTTTCTATCATGGTACTAGGGACTGATTTTGGGGTCTCACATGTGCTAGGCAGGCACCCCACCACTTGAGGCATATAATCAGTCTTTTTGCGTTTATTTGGTTTTTCACATAGGGTCTCATGCTTTTAACTGGGCAAGACTCAATTGCTGACTCTCCTAACTCTACCTCCTTTGAGGGTGGGATTACAATTTTGTCCCTCCATGCCTGACTCATATCCTTTTTAAGCTACCCCAGAACTACAGTTTTATAAGAGGAAAAACAGGAAACAAGTCGGCAGATTATCAGCAGATTTTTGCTTTAATCTAGTGATGACAAACTTTCGATGCCTCTTTGCAAGGTTGCAATATGTGTGAGCTAATGGCTAGGCCAATTATGCCCCCTTCTTCCTGATTCAAAAAATAAAGACTTAAAACACTTTGTAGACTATGAGTGCTGAAGGTCTGTTTTTATTTCATGTGCATAGAAGCAAGGGAGTTTCCAAAGAAAATTATCAATCACATATTTTAATTCAATGTATATTGTTTTAAGCGTTGATTATCTTTTCACTTGGGATGAATAGAATTTCTCTACATGCCATTTTCCAATCGTTCAGTGTGAGTATTCATTAGTATAATAAGCACTCATAGTCCCTCAGAGTTATTTTAGATGAAAAGTAATTCAGCTCTGGATTCTGAGCACATGAACTTTTCCCTTTCTTTTTATGGAGATTGTGTTGCTGAGAATCATTACAACAAAAGCAAGAGAGCTTGGGGATTTCCTAGATTTTCTTACTAAATGGATATCAATGTTAGTCACTGGCATTTTTTTTTAATGTTCTGTGTGCTTCCTTTCCACTGAAAAGAGAAAAGGTGTCTAAACTTGCTTATCTCTCTGTAGGACAGTCGACCCAATATGTCAAGACCTCTGATCACTAGATCCCCTGCATCTCCACTGAACAACCAAGGCATCCCTACGCCAGCACAGCTCACCAAGTCCAACGCGCCTGTCCACATTGATGTGGGAGGCCACATGTACACCAGCAGCCTGGCTACCCTCACCAAATACCCTGAATCAAGGTAATCTGAAAAATGGCAGTCACACCGAAATGCATGCATTTGATGATCTCATAGTTTTGGTTAGCAGCGCAGTGGGGCATGGGGGTCGGGACATGAGCTGCAGAAGGCTATTCTGGGATGTGACTGTACATCTTCTACCAGTCAGGATTTGGTCCGCAACTTAGTCAAGGGCATATACAAATACCACTGAGACTAGAGGGCTAGGAGCTTTCACTCCTCAATTGATTCTCAGTGGAGTTCAAAAAGGTCTCCCCCTCACCCCTCCTTCTTCCTTCTGTCCTCTTCTAAAACCTACTGTTTTTGTTTGCTTTTGAGATAACGTCTTGCTGTATCACCTAAACTGGATCCTATTTGTGGTCTTCCTGCCTCAACTTCCCAAGGACTGCATTTATAGGCTTATGCTGTCATGCCCAGCCCCTAAAATGCACATTCTAATGAATTCTGGTGATTTTTTTAGATCACCTTGGATTATGAACTTGTGAGCTAGAAAAAGAAATAAGACATTTATCTGTCTTATATCAACATCTTATTAACATATTTAAAATCATAATCAAAAGCCAAGACAGTCTTATTTTTTTAAAAGTCTGTGTAATTTATGAGATGGCTCCGACAAATAAGTATATAAATTGTATGAAAAAGGCAAGTGATTTATATTTATGAAGACATATGCCCCCAGACCCCACACCCACCTAGCTCTAAAGGAATGCCAAGGAATAACTTGGAGAAACAGGGTGGTTTGTTTCTACTTCTACTTGGGCTTCTTAAGGGAACCATTTACATCTTTTAAGAATGTCTTAGGCTAGAGGCATGACTCAAATGGTAGAGCTCCAGCAATGAGTTCAAGCTCTGGTACTTAAAGAACGGCTTAGCTGAAGGGTTAGGGGAGTAGCACACAGCTGTGATCCAGAAGGTATAGGTAAGAGGATTGTGATCCAAGGCCAGCCCTTGGGCAGCAGCAGGACAGAGGGTGGGGGTGGAAAACGAAGACAAAACCCACAAAACCTTATCTGAAAAACAACTAAAACAGCAAAAAAGAAAAACCAAACCAAAACAACAACAACAAAAAGAACTACGGGAATGGCTCAAGTGGTAGGATTCCTGCCTAGAAAGCTCTAGGCTCTGAGTTCAAAAAAGAAAAAAAAAAGGAGGGGGGTGAAGAAGAGAAGACAGGGGAGGGGAGGGGAGTTTTTTTTTTAAGTTTTTATTATAAAACTGATGTACAGAGAGGTTACAGTTTCATATGTTAGGCATTGGATACATTTCTTGTACTGTTTGTTACCTTGTCCCTCATACCCCCCTCCCCCCCTCCCCCTTTCCCCCCCTGAAGTGTTCAGTTCGCTTACACCATACAGTTTTGCAAGTATTGCTTTTGTTGTTGTTTCTCTTAATTTACCCTTTGTCTCTCAATTTTGGTATTCCCTCTTAATTTCCTAATTCTAATACCAGTATACACGGTTTCCAATATACTCAGATAAGATTACAGAGATAGTGTAGATACAATCCAAGAAGGTGATACAAGAACATCATCAACAGTATAAACTACAGATACACATGGGATGTTGAAAGTAGTTACAACTGTGATATAACAATTATTTCCATAAAATGGAGGTCATTTCACTTAGCATCATCTTATGTGATCCTCTGCTGTGACTTGCCTAATCCTGTGCTAATTATTCCCAATAAGGGAGACCATAGAGTCCATGTTTCTTTGGGTCTGGCTCACTTCACTTAGTATAATTTTTTCCAAGTCCTGGGGAGGGGAGTTTTAACTGAGGTGGGAAAATCATAATTTTGAGACCACTATGGACTGCATAGCAAGTCCCTGACCAAAAAGGTTAAAAAAAAATTATAAAGCAACATAATCTTTGGATACCTGGTAATTTACAGCCTAAGTACACAGAACTGAATAAAAACACTGTCATCTTAAAAATGCCATGAAGGCTGTGGCTATTTTTTTAATTTTGTTTTTGTTTTTTTTCAAATTTTTAATATCAAACTGATGTATAGAGAGGTTACAGTTTCATACGGTAGGAGGCTATTATTTTTTAATCTTCCTAAACTACCTCGTATTTTATGAGAGAATGTAAAAGTTGGGAAGAAAAAGTTGAATTATTAGCCTTCTTGATCTTCAGATTTAATTTTTTACAATCAAAATGAAATGATTCAGAAACTAAATCTTTATTCATTCAATGATTCACAAAACTATGCTTTGTTTATTCAGTGATTCACAAAACTATGCATTTTAAAGGAAATGATCTTATCAGCCAGCTGATAATATCCTGGAGTTTCTTCCTCCCTAAACAGACTAGAATTCACTAGAATTAAGTGATAATAATGACTACATTTTTTTCAAGAATATTATTAGGTACTTAGCATTCTTTTTTTTTTTTACTTTTTTTTTTGGCCAGTCCTGGGCCTTGGACTCAGGGCCTGAGCACTGTCCCTGGCTTCTTCCCGCTCAAGGCTAGCACTCCGCCACTTGAGCCACAGCGCCGCTTCTGGCCGTTTTCTGTATATGTGGTGCCTAGGGCCTCGTGTATCTGAGGCAGGCACTCTTGCCACTAGGCTATATCCCCAGCCCCAGTACTTAGCATTCTTGAAGAAAAATACCTCATTCCCTCCAATCTTCTGCTAATATCAACAACAACAGAAAGTTACTGCTGGCTCGTCAACTGAAGAAATAATTCCAGCAGAATTAGCAAATGTGTATGAGGCTCAAAAGCTAGTCCTAGCTATAGGAAGATTCCCTCGTCGTCTGGTAGCCTTTTACTTTAGTTTGCTTTCTCAACTTCTGATATAGGAGAAAAATCAAGAAATGCCCCAAATCTCTTATCTGAAATGCCTGCAACCAGAAGTGCTTTGGGATTTTTTCTTTTCTTTTTAAGATGCTGAGTATTTGACCTTTGCATAATGAGCTAGTTTTGGAGATGGGATCCAAATCTAAGCGTGAAACTCTTTTGTATTGTACACAGACCTTGCATACATAGACTGAAAGTTACTTTCATGTTATATATTTTCATAACTTTGTGGATGAAACCAAGTTTCATGCTGGAATGTCCCATTTTGACATGTCATGTTGGCATTCAAAGGTTTTGGATTTTGGAACATTTTGGATTTTGGATTTGGGGATTATGAATGCTCAACCTATAGTAACACCACTTGTCTGCGTCATAGGCTGCTGACTTTCTCCTAGTTGCTCATTACAGTAGAAGGGGTCTCTTCTTGCAAGGTCTTGTGTTCCACATGTTTAGCCCTTTGTGAAGCTGGCTGGACTAACTTGGCTTATTGGAGGTGATGAAAGAAGAATAGTTAGTCAATGCCTATTCATTTCTGTCAAATAATTGGCCGCTTTCATCTTTTTGGTTTTGCATTATTATTATTGTTGTTGTTGTTATTATTATTATTATTATTTTGTGGTGCTGGTGATCAAACCCAGGGCCTTATGCATGCTGCAAGTGCTCTAGCACTGAGCTATATCTCCATCCCTGTGCTACATTTGAGGTTAAAGACCTCAAATAGCATCTCACTTGGAAATTCTTCCCAGTCCATGATTATTTCTAGGAATCTACCTCTTCTCTCTTATTATCCAGGCCTGAGATGGGCAGCAAACTCCTTGGCTCTTACTGCTCTCCATATCATTATGGTCTCCATGATTGCCAGGAGGTATGGCAGCTAGTGGGCACTTGAAATGTGGTCAGTACAACACTGAAATTCCCTCTAAGTATAGGATACATGCTGCCCTTTAAAGACTTAGTTCCCCCAACGATGGAAAATACCTCAAGTTCTGTACTGCTTTCATGTTGGAATGACAATATTGAGTTAAATAAAATATATTATCAAAATTAATTTCACTTGTTTCTTTCTACTTTTTTAATATGGATAGTAGAAAATGTAAAATAATGTATGTCTTTTTAAATGTTCTATTGGATAGCATCTATTCATAAATAGTTTTTTATGAAAACATGTAATTGTTGAACATAGTAGCATCTACCTATAGTCCCATCATTCTGGAATCTGAGACAGGAAGATCTTGAATTTGAGGTAGGCCTGGGATATGTAGGAAGAATTTGTCTCCAAATAAAAACAAAAAAAAATTACCAAAAAATATCTAATGAAACTTATCCTGCTACTTGTATCACAAACTAAAGTGTGAAAAGCATCCTGACATCTGATTGCTCCATGCTCAAGGGACTTCTTCCTTACACCTTCTCGTGGTTTCTCTTAACACTCCCACCATCAGCTTATCCAATCAGTGGGAGATATCTTGAATCATAGGTCAATAAGTCGTACTGGGTCATTTTGGTTTCAGTTACATATACCTAAAGCAAGTGGCACTGGTGTTGACTGGATGGGCCAAACTGTAATATTGCTTGGCTCAGGGCTTAAGTCTTAGATTTGAGATGCTCGTATCAAATCATAGTTGGTTTTACTTGAACCAACCCATTCCCCATACGTTTGTATCAGAAATAAGGAGAAGCAATAGATCCTCACAGGTATTGTATATTCCTTTCAATTTGTAGGGAAATCTCTTCCATAGTGTTAACACATTGGAGATAAATCCTAGAGCATTAGGTTGCCCATGACTGTAGAGTTACAAATGAGTTCGGTTCAAATCCTCTAGGTTCTAGTGTGCTTCAAACCCTTCCTTCCGGGTGCAGCCACTCCCTACCCCGCCCACTTCCAGTCCCTGATTTCTGCCTCCCTTGTCACTTCGTAGAGTAGCATAGAGGGCTTTTTCCAGGATTTCACAGAGAAACTTGTAGCTCAAAAAGTACTAACTTGTACATAAAATATGACTTCCAAGATGCAAGTCTGGAGGTCTGAGCCCAGTAGAGGTGCACATCCCAACCACGCAGCAACCTGAGCACGTGGCTCAGTGGTAGAGCACATGCACAGTCCATGGCATCAGTTCCCAGCACTGAAAACAGCAGCAAAAAGTTGCTAACATCTTTCTATCAGCTCCACAACTCTACAGAGAATCTTTACTCCAGTGTGAAACATTGTAGATGATTTTCTTTTTTACCTATTCTGTCTTCCCTCTTGGCTAAAGACCACATATTGAATATTACTTCCTGAAAGACTTGTGCTGCACTGCACAGTTACTGTCAGAAACACCTGGGAAGCATTTAAAGGCCACACCGACCAATAAAATAAGACCAGACCAATAAAATAGGAAGCTCTTTGATTTTCTTAAGAAAATAGTCCTGGTGTTTATTTACATCTGCCTGTGAATGACACAGAGATGTACGGTCCATTAAAGAGAATGTTCATTTCTTGCTTAATACATATTTCATGCTTTGTTATAATTATAATGGTCATTTCACTGAAGATAAAACCTGCCTGCATCTTTGGGTGCTTCCCTGTATACCCTCTCCCCTACCTTATAGTGGTTTTTCAAGTACTGATTGTATAAGCAAGTTGACTTTTTTTTTTTTTTTTTTTGCCATTCCTGGGGCTTGAACTCAGGACCTGAGCACCATCCCTGGCTTCTTCTTCTTCTTCTTTTTTCTAAAGGCTATCACTCTACCACTTGAGCCACAGCACCAATTTTGGCTTTTTTCTATGTATGTGGTGCTGAGGAATCCAACCCAGCTCTTCATTTTTATGAGGCAAGCACTCTACCACTAGGCCATCTTCCCAGCCCCTAGCAAGTTGATTTTTACATCTCACAATGTTAATGCATAGGAATGTAATTCCCATCCATCATCAAGTGATATTTTGCTAAAGAGATGAAAATATTCAAAGTAATTCAAGTTCTGTATCCATCAGTGACATACCTAGTCCTAACCAATATTGGCGTAGCTACAAGACAGTTCTTTGGAGCTATGTCTGAGACAAAGGCTGGCCTGAGCCATCTCAGTGGTAAATACTAATCACTTGGGGGAAATCTTGAGCCTTCGGTTCTGATTGTCTCAAGCTGCAATTCTCAGATACCCAATTCTGATCTATAGCAGCAATTTTAATCAAAAGTAATTTTTTTAAGTCAGGAAAATGTCACTATCAAGAAAATATTTTAAATGAATATGTAAAAAGGATAGACAATATTATATTAAGTTCATTATGCTGATTTATAGATTAAAAGTGTCTAAACATGTAGATTATTATACTCTTGCCCCGAGCCCTGTGAATTTTAAAGTCAGATCTAGTTAGATCTATTTCAGAAACCCCATGTGTGTGTGATATTAAATATTTACTCAGGGGGCTGGGAATATGGCCTAGTGGTAGAGTGCTTGCCTTGCATACATGAAGCCCTGGGTTTGATTCCTCAGCACCACATAAATAGAAAAAGCTAGTATTTTGAGAAATGCTTTGTTGTCTATAATATGTGTGCTATGTGTGTTATCATTTGTAGTTTATGTGCATGTGTTGGCAATATAGTATATGTGCATACATATATGTTCCTAAGACATTGATCTTTGATATTACAATATCAAATAGAGTAGTCTTTTTATTTCATTTTCCAATTGTTTGTATCACTATATGGACATGCAGTTGTCTTTGTCTCTTCTACACTCATGCTTGTAGTTTATTTTATGTTGCTTTAATAAAGTACTGGATGCTAAAAAAAAAAAAAAGAAAAAGAAAAAGCTAGAAGTGGCACTGTGGCTCAAGTGGTAGAGTGCTAGCCTTGAGAAAAAAAAAAAAAGCCACGGATAGTGTTCAGGCCCCAGAGTTCAAGGCCCAGAACTGACAAAATAAATAAATAAATAAATATACACTCAGCCAGGTGCTGGTGGCTCATGCCTGTAATCATAGTTGCTCAGGAAGCTGAGATCTGAGGATGGCAGTTTGAAGCCAGCCTAGGAAGGAAAAGTCTGTGAGACTCTTATCTCCAATTAATCACAGAAAAAGCCGGAAGTAGCACTGTGGTTCAAGTATTAGAGCGCTAGACTTGAGCAAAAAAGAGCTCCCGGGACAGCACCCGGGAGAGTTCAAGCCCCAGGACCAGCAAAAACAAACAAAACAAAATATACAGTCATTGCTTTAAGGAAGACACTCATGAGGATTCAATGCTGTGTGTCCTTTATCTTTTCCTATAACCTCTAACAAGGATTTTAGAAGCAGCTAGTTATTCAGATGTGGACTTTTTCAAACCAGGAAATGGCCTGACACTGCTAATGAACAGGACAACTACTGCATGGTAATAAGCTGGGAGGGTCTTGGCAAAAGGGAGCTCATAGTCAGAACAGTGGCCCCACACTAAAAGACAAGATCTCATATTCCAGTCCCCTGAGCCATCTGAACTGATGGCTTGTCAGAGCTTTTGTATATTTTAAATCCAGTACATGAGTTAACTCCCACATAAGTAGATTATGCTAAATTGGTGTCTTGGAAATAGCAGCAGTTAGTAAACACACTGGCATATGTTTGTAATTGCAAAACCCAGGAGACTCCACTTTCAGCCTCAAAGTCAACACCCATGGCCACCCAAGGGATGCATTGGGAACTTCAAGGTGGAGATGCCAAGCCCACATGCCCTGCCAGCAGCAATGTAGCTTCTGGCATGTGTCATTCACTCACAGATGCATAAGCCATTACAGAGCTGTGTCTATGGAGCTCCACTGAAAGGTGAGGCAGAAGAGAAAAGAGGATCACGAGTCCTTGGCTAGCTTTGGCTACAAAGTAAGACCCTGTCTTGCTCTCCTTGCCCCCTGCCAGGTGTTTGTGTTCTGAAGACAACCGATTTTTTTTTTATTTGTAATTTCTTTTTTTTTTTTTCTCAAATTTTTATTATCAAACTGACGTACAGAGAGGTTACAGTATCATACGTTGGGCATTGGATACATTTCTTGTACTGTTTGTTGCCTTGTCCCTCATGCCCCCCTCCCTCCCCCCTTTCCCTCCCCCCCCAGTTGTTCAGTTCACTTACACCAAACAGTTTTGCAAGTATTGCTTTTGTAGTTATTTCTCTTTTTTTACCCTGTGTCTCTCGAATTTGGTATTCCCTTTGAATTTCATACTTCCAATACCAGTAAACACGGTTTCCAATATACTCAGATAAGATTACAGAGATAGTGTAGGAAAAATGCTCTACATCACTGGCCATAAAGGGAAATGCAAATCAAAACAACATTGAGATTCCATCTCGCCCCAGCAAGAATGTCATATATCAAGAAAACTAATAATAACAATTGTTGGAGGGGATGTGGCCAAAAGGGAACCTACTTCATTGTTGGTGGGAATGTAAACTGGTTCAGCCACTCTGGCAAGCAGTATGGAGATTCCTCAGAAGGCTCAATATAGAACTCCCCTATGACCCAGGAGCCCCACTGTTGGGTATCTATCCAAAAGCCCACAAACAAAATCACAGTAATGCCACCAGCACAACAATGTTCATCGCAGCACAATTTGTCATAGCGAGAAGCTGGAACCAACCCAGATGCCCCTCCATAGATGAATGGATCAGGAAAATGTGGTACATTTACACAATGGAATTTTATGCCTCTATCAGAAAGAATGACATTGTTCCATTTGTAAGGAAATGGAAGGACTTGGAAAAAGTTATACTAAGTGAAGTGAGCCAGACCCAAAGAAACATGGACTCTATGGCCTCCCTTATTGGGAATAATTAGTACAGGTTTAGGCAAGCCATAGCAGAGCATCACAAGGCCCAATAGCTATACCCTTAGAAACACATAAGATGATGCTAAGTGAAATGAACTCCATGATATGGAAACAAGTGATATATCACAGTTATAGCTACTTTCAACGTCCTATGTGTATGTGTAGTTTCTATTATTGATGATGTTTTGTATCACCTTCCTATGTTTGTACCTACACTAAGACAACCGATTTTTAACACTGGATTTTCATGCAAATGTTGACTGCTAGCTGAGGGAATTTTCTGTAACGTATTAGGTCTGCGTTTTCTATGCTGTCGTGTTTTATGACTTCACATTTCTCGTGTTAACACTGCATTCCTTCGACCTGGGTCCTGTCGTATCATCATTCAGACCCCATGCTTGAAGGATCTCAACAAAAAAATGCCCCCAAAATAAATGGAGCCAGTTTGCCAGTTTCCTGTGTTTTCATTCAGAATTATGACATGGAGCTGGCATGGCGATGCAGGCCTATAATCCCAGCACCCAGGATGTTGAAAAAAAAAAAAAAAAAGCAAAACACAAGTAGCTAGGCACAGGTGACTCATGTCTGTAATCCTAGCTACTTGGGAGACTGAGATCTGAGGATTGAGGTTTAAAGCTAGCCTAAGCAAAAAGCTGGAAGTGGAGATGTGGTTCAAGTGGTAGACCACCAGCTTTGAGCAATAAAGCTAAGGGGACAAGTATTCAGACACTTGCGTTCAAGGTCCAGTACTGGCACAAACAAAACAAAACAAAAAAACAAAAATTACCAAGTCATCACATAAGAAGTTTTGGGGGTTGTTTTGTTTTATAGCCTACCCTTTATACCCATGTGTTAGATAATTCAATATCTATATTTTAAGAGTCACAGAGTAGGTTCCTGGGAGTTCCATTTGAGTCATATAGTTACCTCACATGTGGAAAGCAGCTTGCAAGGAGGTGCACAGCAGGAGTGATAAACAGCTCTGATCTTTTGAAAACGCAAATTAGTTTGTAGAGAGACTTGAGAGGAGGGAAAGCACCTGGCAAATGGCAAATGGAATCTTTCTCCAGGGTAATAGGGGAATTTTCCTCTTCTCCATCTCTTGTTTTCATCTTGCAATATTGCTTTTTCCAAAATTGCTCCTTTGGTGTGGAGGCAAGAACAAATCAAACGGTTGCCTTCAAAACCCTTTTTGCTTTGTTTTGTTTTATCAATGAAACTGGATTTTCTGTATAGTGCTGTAAGGTTTTACTAACTTCTAGTGTGCTACTGATGAATTCTTTGCTTACTAGGGATTAAAATAGGTCTCACGTGGTGTGTGTGTGGTGTGTGTGGTGTGTGGTGTGTGTGGTGTGTGTGCCAATCCTGGGGGCTTGGACTCAGGACCTGAGCCACTGTCCCAGGATGCTGCGAGCTTCTTCTTCTCCCTCCTCCTCCTCCTCCTCCTCCTCCGCCTCCTCCTCCTCCTCCTCCTCCTCCTCCTCCCCTCCTCCTCCGCCTCCTCCTCCTCCTCCTCCTCCTCCTCCTCCTCCCCTCCTCCTCCTCCTCTCCTCCTCCTCCTCCTCCTCCTCCTCCTCCTCCTCCTCCTCCTCCTCCTCCTCCTCCTCCTCCTCCTCCTCCTCCTCCTCCTCCTCCTCCTCCTCCTCCTCCTCCTCCTCCTCCTCCTCCACCTCCTCCTCCTCCTCCTCCTCCTCCTCCTCCTCCTCCTCTCCTCCTCCTCCTCCTCCCTCCTCCTCCTCCTCCTCCTCCTCCTCCTCCTCCTCCTCCTCCTCCTCCTCCTCCTCCTCCTCCTCCTCCTCCTCCTCCTCCTCCTCCTCCTCCTCCTCCTCCTCCTCCTCCTCCTCCTCCTCCTCCTCCTCCTCCTCCTCCTCCTCCTCCTCCTCCTCCTCCTCCTCCTCCTCCTCCTCCTCCTCCTCCTCCTCCTCCTCCTCCTCCTCCTCCTCCCTCCTCCTCCTCCTCCTCCTCCTCCTCCTCCTCCTCCTCCTCCTCCTCCTCCTCCTCCTCCTCCTCCTCCTCCTCCTCCTCCTCCTCCTCCTCCTCCTCCTCCTCCTCCTCCTCCTCCTCCTCCTCCTCCTCCTCCTCCTCCTCCTCCTCCTCCTCCTCCTCCTCCTCCTCCTCCTCCTCCTCCTCCTCCTCCTCCTCCTCCTCCTCCTCCTCCTCCTCCTCCTCCTCCTCCTCCTCCTCCTCCTCCTCCTCCTCCTCCTCTTTTGCCAGTCCTGGGGCTTGGACTTAAGGCTTGAGCACTGTCCCTGGCTTCTCTTTGCTCAAGGCTAGCACTCTGCCACTTGAGTCACAGCGCCACTTCTGGCCTTTTCTATATATGTGGTGCTAAGGAATCAAACCCAGGGCTTCATGTATACGGGGCGAGCACTTTACTGGCCATATTCCCAGCCCCCCAGGCTTCTTTTTGCACAAGGCTAGCATTTTACCACTTGGGCCACAGTGCCACCCTGGATTTTCTATATATATGGTGCTGAGGAATGGAACCCAGGGCTTTTGGTATATGAGGCAAGCACTCTACTACTAGGCCATATTCCCAGCCCAGGTCTCCCTTTTAAAGTAATCTATAACTTAGATTCTTGTCTAAGATAGTCACAGTGTCTCTGTTTTTCCCTGTCCTGTCATTCATTCAACAGCTTTACACCATGGCCACCAAAATCGTAACTCTTGTGTCTTGCAGATTGTGATATGTGGGAGAGGAAGAAAAATAATAAACAAACATTTAACAAGCAGTATTTTATTAAGAAGTTCTTAAAAAAAAAAAAAAGAAGTAGCCAGATAGCACATGCCTATTATCTCAGAAGAGTAGGGCATGGAGATTGGAGGATTGAATTCTAAGGCTGCCTTATATGAAAAACAAGCAAAGCTAAAGTATAAGGGTTGAGGCTGAAATAGCAAGTACAGGGCCCAGAGTTCAATACTCAGTACCATAGGGAGGGAGGGAGGAGGGAGGGAGGGAGGGAGGGAGGGAGGGAGGGAGGGAGGGAGGGAGGGAGGGAGGAAGGAAGGAAGGAAGGAAAAGGAAATGGAAGGGAAGGAGGGAGGGAGGGAGGGTGGAAGGGAGGGAGAAAGGGATGACGGAGGAGGGAAGAAAAGAAGGAAGGGGAAAATAGCCCAGTGTGGTGGTATACACCTGGAATTCCAGCACTGGAGTGGTTGGGGCAAAAGGATCACAAATTGAAGTCCCTGCCCAAATAAGTAAATAAATAAATAAACCAGATACCAGTGGCACACATTTGAGTCGTAGTACTTGGAAGCTGAGATCAAGAGAATTATAGTTCATGGCCCTTCTGGGCAGAAGAGTTTGTGAGACCCCCCTTTACAAACAAGAGCCGAGCTCGCTCACAGTTGTGTGCCTGTTACTCAAGCTACTACAGCAAGCCTCAAATAGGGCACCTGTGTTCCAGACATGCAGGTGGATCCAGTCTCAAAAATAACCAGAGCGGGGGCTGGGGATATGGCCTAGTGGCAAGAGTGCCTGCCTCGGATACACGAGGCCCTAGGTTCGATTCCCCAGCACCACATATACAGAAAATGGCCAGAAGCGGCGCTGTGGCTCAAGTGGCAGAGTGCTAGCCTTGAGCGGGAAGAAGCCAGGGACAGTGCTCAGGCCCTGAGTCCAAGGCCCAGGACTGGCCAAAAAAAAAAAAAAATAAATAACCAGAGCAACATGTAACAACAATGACAGCAATAACTATGCTAATTAAATAGTACTAATAAAAGAGGGTAGAGGAGACCTGGCTCAAGTGCTAAAATGGCTTCCTGGCAAGGGTGAGACCTTGAGTTCAAATCTTAGTGCTACCAGAAAAGAAATAATAACATTACTACTATACTACTACTATTATTGGTGATAATAATAATAATACCAGCAGTGGTAGCAAAATAATAGTAATAGGTCCATCTAGGGATTTAGTTTTTCCTCCATAGTGACATAGGTGAGTCAAAGGTAATTTTATCCCCACATGGTTATTTCTCCTCCAACCCATCTTTATTTTTTCATCCAAATTTTCAAAACAAAAGTCTAGTCTCCATTTTAATTTAGGTTTAGCGGCAGATTTTTTAAAAATCACTTCTGTATCACAAGTCACACCTAAATCTGTAATTGTCTCTTCTCAGTCTGTTAGCTGATGAGCTGAGGCATAGCAGATCTCAAGGGCGCCCTTTCATCTTGGTGGGAGGGAGCCACACAGGCCGTGCAGCCCCAGGCCTGGGTGGGGGCACTCAAAGTTGGGTCACCACAGACCAGCTCCCCTCCCCTCTGTGTTTCCCTAATGCTCCTCCATTTCCTTTCACTTTGTGTTTACTGCCTACTGAAGGTATGTTTAGACCCAAGTAGCAAATGAAAAACAGAAGCCCTATGGGGGCAAATAATAACACCCACTCCTCCCTCAGCCCACTCCTCATTCTTTCATGGTAGACCAGGAAAGAAGGTGAGAACTACCCTGGGTGGACTACCCTGACAGGCAGGCCTCTCCCCGTGTGCCCCTGCAGATGCCCTGATGTCAGAGAGTCACTTGGGCAGGACTCTGGGCAGATTGTCAGTTTCACTTGCCAGGAATTCTGCCTCCTCTCAGCTAGACCCACCTTGCAAAGCTCTTTCTTGCTTATTTTCCATCCGTGAGTTCTTGGAATCTAGCACTGTGGCTGCCACAGCCTAGCCATTCAAAAGTCTGCTCAACAAATGAATGAATGAATGGATGAATGAAGGACATTCCCATGAATGGGATCAGATGATCAATCTGAGGGCAAATGATGGAGAAAGCTGTTCAAATTATGAAGTCGTATTTCAAGAGGGAGAAAGACTTCTTGCTATGTGACCTCATTATTTGCATAGATTATAGGTAGAGACTAGGTTAACCTGGCCCAGTGTTCAGACAAGAACAATAAGAGATTATGTGACTTGTCATTCTGCCGGAAATAAAGCTCCTACCCTTACCCTTTCTCCTTTCTCTCTGCTCTCAGTCAATATTAGATGCTTCTGAAATCAGTTGTCTCTAAATTAAAAAGAAAAAAAAAGCCTAGTTCTGTTCCTGCAAGTGTGACTTTGTTGGTTTGGAGCAGGGGCCTGAGAATGAGATTGTTTTTAATGCTTCCCATGGTTTGTCATGCAGTCTGTACTCATCTGATTTCTATTGCTATAATGGAACACTTGAGGCTGGAAGATTTATTTTTAAAAAAGGTTTATTTAGTTTTCAGTTCTGAAGGTTTCAGATCATGGCACTGCCATTTGCTCAGCTATTGTGGAGGTCACATGTCATGTGGCAGTAGATCAGAAGGGGAAACAAACACAAGAGGAAGGAGGGTCACATGCTGAGAGAAACTCAGCAAATGCTTGGTGCACACCTCCTAATAGTCCTACCACCTCTCAATACTGTTACATTGAGGACCAGACTTCTATCATATGAACCTCTGGAGAGCAAATGAGATCCAAACCATGGCACATTCCTTTTCATAACCAGGTTCTAACAGTCATCTGTAGCCCACGCTGTAGGTCATCAACATTTCACCACATTCGTTCTCAGGTTGGCCCTACTTCCTGCCATTGAGAGCCTCTGCTAATTCAGGGACATGCACTAACTCATCCCGCCCCCAAGTGATTGCTAGAGTTCCCAATCAATTCCCTTCATGAGCAACCTTCTCACACCATACCTTATTCAAAACCAGCCTGGAAAGACAAATATGAAAGACCTGAATCTCTAATTAACCAGGAAAACTCCAGAACTGGACATATGGTTCAAGTGATCATGTACCAATCATGAGCAAGAAAGCTGAGTGAGATCACAAGGCCCTGAGTTCAAGCCCTGGTACTAGACATTAGATAGATGGCTGATTGCATCCATTCCTGTAAGACTCATGCACGTCAGTGTGTGGGCATCTGACCTGCAGGGAAGAATTGTGAAATTAGTGAAATGTGTGTCAGAATGCCTCACAGAGTGTGTACCATATGGGCTTGCCAGAGAGTCTGGTAAAGTGAAGCTTTACTTATTGATTCTTACATGATTCTTCTCATTTGAACAATACTGACTCTATGTATGGATGCGTGTGTGTGTTGGTATGAGAGATTGAACTCAGGGCATTATCCTCTTGACTGGCTTCTTTGCCCAAGACTGGTGCTCTACAACTTGAGCTCCAGCTCCACATCTAGCTTTTGGTGGTTAATGGGAGGTAAGGGTCTCATGGACTTCTCTGCCTGGATAGGCTTTCAACCTCAATCCTCAAATCCCAGTCTCCTGAGTAGCTAAGGATTACGCATGAGCCATCAGTGCCAGGCTATGGACAATGACTTCTTGCTGTCACAGAAATGCTATGGGAGGTTACATAAGCATTACTGTTTATCTTTTATTCTTTCATTCTCTTTTTTTGTAGTAAGGGTGATTTTTGCACTTATGTGACTTTTCTTACGGATTTCTCCATATCAGGAAGATAAACTCTAGCTGTACATAGGCATTAACCATAGCCTTTAAGCAGTGGCGAAGCCTGCTGGGCTGGGAGGGCTTTATCACAGAAAGGTGAACTTGGACTCGCCCAAACTTGTTCCCCTGATCTGAGCTGAGTGAGTTCCAGGACTCCCGCCCAGCCTCATTAAGCTCTGCAACAATGCCCTCCATACTCTAAAAATTGATCTTTTCAAAACAGTGTGGAAGACCCTGAGGCCTTAGGTTTACCTGAAAAATGAAAAGTAATCTAAAGCAGCTCAGTCAATTAAAAGAAAGGGATGATCTTTTAAGTGTATCCCAATTATCTATCACCATAGAAGCTCTAAGGAAGATATCTCATTAAAATGTCATCACTTTAGCCTGGATGCCAGTGGTTCATACCTGTAGTTCTAGCTATCTGGGAGACTGAGATCAAGAGAATTTCTATTTGAGACAGAAACGTTTAAAAGATCCCTTCTCAATCCATATCTAGTCACAGTGAGCACACCAGTCAGCCTAAGCTACATAAGAGGCTGAGATGAAGAGGAAAAGGTTCTAGGTCAGCCCAGTCAGAAAATCCTCAAGACTCCTCCATGGAACAGAAGCTGAATCTTGTAGTGAGCAGGACGATCCCAGTGATATTGGGGAACCTAAATTAGGCAGGAATGACCAGGAACACATCAGAGCAGAAAGTGGGTCCCTATCCCAAAAATAACCAGTGAAAAACAGGGCTAGAGGCATGGCTCAGTGGTAGTGTGGCTAGCCTAGCAAGAATGAGGACCTGAGTTCAAGCTCCCAGTACTAAGGAAACAAAAAATAAAATCATTGTTTTGATGGGACGCTGCAGCATGAACACAACAGCATGAAGGATGCAACTCAGAAAGAATTCCTGCATGCATACTGGAGTGGAATAAAGTTCATAAAAGCCAGCCAACTCAGGGAACCAGAGTAAAGTAAATGAGGGGTAAACACCTTGACTCTGCTAGGTGTTGCTGACAGTAAGCCAGACAGTAGAGAGATGGTTTGTATTTCCAAATCTCCAAGTACATGATGTGCCTTGAGCAACCCATCTGTAATCTTTTATGTCGGTTTTTAAAACTCTACAAAAGCTTTTCTTTCTCACCCACGGCTTCTGGATGAAAAGTTAGAACAAGTGAGACGAAGCAATTGCACCCAATGACTACTAAGACATTCCACTTCTAGCCCTGATCGCCTCGCTTCCTGAGCAGCCAGGCTTACAGGCATGAGCCACTAGTGCCCCTTGAGAAATTCTAAGTACTAACCAAGGAATGTTCATTTCTTTAAGTGGTTTGTAGGTGAGGGCTTGACAGTGTTGTTGTTCTTAGAAGGGATGGAGAGAATGATCTGTTGATACACTTTCTCCAGTGTACTTTTGGACCAGTACGGTACCTCTGGAAAAATTCTTGAACTATGCTAAACCAAGCCTCAGCCCAGCAGGGTGTGGGCAATTGCACAAGATGCATACCTACAAAGCGTGTATTGTTGGCTCTGCTACTGCCAAGGGGCTGGGTGCCGTCAGCAGCCTCCCCTGGGATTTCCCAACCACCTGCAACTGAGAATGGTGGCTATGAATCATGGGTCAACATCGCTGCATAGTATTTTTCACATGTCATTTCCATTCAGTGACTGTGTAAGTAGCTTTGCCACATAAGTGAGAAACATTAAGGTTCTCTGACTATGCAAGCAATGAGGCACATCATCCTTTGTGAGTCAAAAAAGCAATTAGACAGTCGAAAAAGATGGTTGGGTGGTAGGGATATTTGATAGATTTCTTAGCATGTGTATATGCTTTCAAACTGTGGTAGCTGGATTCTTGTCTGAGTTGCAGCTTTCTCCCCTCTTTGAAGGAGGTAGAACTAACTCACAGTCCAAACACACACACACACACACACACACACACACACACACACTTCCCTTTGGAAAGACTAGTTTCTAAATGTATGTGGAAACTTCCTGATCACTCTGAAGTCATACAGTCCCCAAAATAGTTAATTCATTTTCATTCAGCCAGCCTTGGATACTTTAAATATTTGAATGAGCCCTTTGCTGTGTAAGATCATTACATGGTGTTAGTAATGAAGGTGTGTGTGTGTGTGTGTGTGTGTGTGTGTGTGTGTGAGAGAGAGAGAGAGAGAGAGGAGAGAGAGAGAGAGAGAGAGTCAGAGACAGAGACAGAGAAAGAGTATGTGATCCTGGCTATGGAAGACTAAGGAGGTGAAAAAGTAGTCAGTGCAAGCTCAATTATCTTCATCCATCAATCTTTTGTTAGGTCTTTAAAGAGAACTATGTAGTGTTTAGGTAAATTCTATATATTTCTCTCTTTGTCTTTCCCTCTCTCTTTCTCTGCCTCTGTCTCTCTGTCTTTGTCTGTCTGTACCTCTCTCTCTCTCTCTCTCTGTTTTTGTTTTTGTTTTTGTTTTTTCATTTTGCAGTGCTTAGGGATCCAGCTCAGGTCCTGTTCATGCTACTTAAGTACTCTACCACTGGGCTACATGCCCAGCCTTCGATTTTAATATAGCTCATTTTTAGAGGGATGGTTAGATGGGGCTAGCACTGTGGAGAAGCTAGCCCTCAATATTCACAGAAAGCTCAGCAGCTCAGCAGCTCAGCAAGTTCCTTAATGGCTCTCTGCATCTATTTCTTCATTAGCACAATCAAAAAATTACTTGTAAGCCTGGCACTGGTGGCTCCCACTTGTAATCCTAGCTACTCAGGAGGCTGAGATCTGAAGATTGTAGTTTCAAAGCCAGCATAGTCAGGAAAGTCTCTAAAACTCTTACCTCCAATAAACTATGGGGGGGGGGGGGGGAAGAGCTGTAGGTGGAGCTGGGGCCTAGATGGTAGCCTTGAGCAAAAGAAAGCTCAGAGCAGCACTCATGCCCTGAGTTCAAGCTCCAGGACAGGCACCAAAAAGGAAAACAAAACTTGTAAATACTTGATTGAGTTGTAGTGAGGATTCACACATATAATCCATAAAGCTTAAAAAGCAGAATGCCTAATTACAAACTCAATAAATGTTATCTTGTTGCCTTTAGCTCTGAATAGAAATTATTGGTGTAAAATGTAAACCAAATTCTAGGGTTTCCCCAAGAGAAAACCCCAAGGAATGTGTTGAAAAATACTTCCTGATATAGAAGTGACTATGCTCATGCTTGCCTGCCCAAATAGAAAGCACAAGAAAACCTAAGTAGAAGCTCTGCTCACAGAGAACCAAACTAGCTTCCATATAATGATCAGATCCAAGACTGATCTTCAGAAAGCATTTGAGAACAAATACTTGCCCAAACCAAAGAGCAAGCCCAGGTGACCAGAAAAATTTTCTTCCAACTCAACAAGATTTTATAGATGATTAGAATACTGGGTGGAACTCAGCCCTCAGCCTCAGGAATGCATATCTGCCAGAATTAGCAATGGCAGAGCCCATGCCAATCAGGAACAGCATTGTGCAGAGTTGAGGAATAACCCGGTAAGGAGTGACAACCACCAGCCAGGTCCCAGTGGCTTGTGCCTATCATCCTAGCTACTCAGGAGGCTGAGATCTGAGGAGCGCAGTTCAAAGCCAGCTCTGGGAAGAAAAGTTTGTGAGACTCTTAACCACCAGAATATGGCAAGGGGAGCTGTGGCTCAAAGCAGTAGAGCTCTAGTCTTGAGTGAAAGAGTTCAAGGACAGCACACAGGCCCTGAGTTCAAGCCCCATGACAGACAAGAAAAAAAAGTGACCAGAAATGATCCAATAAGCAGTAAGGATTAGCTGGCTGAGTACCCTAACCTGAAGAGTGGGGACAACTGTACACATATTATAGAGTGGTATCTACCTGCTGCCTGGCACTGCACATAGAGAACATCCTCATTAGATGCCCACTTATTCCTTCCTTCCCTTCAATTACTTCCATCTGTTTCTTTAACAAGCCCTGAATTCATGTTACATGTCTGCATGAAATGCGCTAAGTCTCTCCTCATAACCAACCTCTGAACTTGATATCATCTCATTTCTCAGATAACAGAAAATTTCAGAACTCACTCTGATGTGGTCTCAGAGATGCCAAAGCCAGATTTCAAGTCCAGGTCCATGAATCTTGGAGATGAAGGTAGCAGGGGCTCCTAAGACATGACTGCATATACCATGTTAGAGTTCCTGGGCATGTTATCTGCCCACTCAGGTTGACACGTTTAGAGAAATGTTCCTCATTTCTATATTCCACTTCACCCATCTGTTCTTTCCTACCTCCATGGCTCCACTCTGACTGAGCCCTTGGTCTGAAATCTCTTTTCCAAGCTTCTTCACCCTCCTCCTTACTCCTGCGGACACCTTAAAACTCCACAGAAGCATTGCTTTCTGCAGGCAGCCTATCCTGCTTGCTCCAGCTAGATCTGATCTCTCTCCCTTATCATTCCTCACATATTCCATTAAGGAAACCTAGCAGAGCTCTGGGAACATAGTAGGTGTTCAATAAAAGCCAAAATATACAAATTCTGGTGTTTTTTAAAATCAGGTTTATTATAATAATTCATTTTATAATAAAGAGCCCCTGAACCTGTCCTAATTTTTACAGTTTTTCTAAACAAAGCATGATGAAAGAACTCACAAAAGCCTCAGAGAATAAGGTGGCCAGGAGCTATCTCTGTGCTGTCAATATTTCCATTGATATTGATTCTCCAAGACATCAAGTTACTGAGCTTTATTGCAGTCATACATTTATTTGTGTGTGAGTTTTTGGTTGTCCTGGGGTTTAAACTCCCCTTACGTGACTGGTGCTCTTCTACTTGGGCCACATTCCTAGCCCTGCTTTTTGCTGGTTATTTTGGAGATTTTGTCTCAGACTTTTCTCCCTGGACTGGCCTTGAACCACACTCCTTCAGATGGTAGCTTCAAGAATTACAAGCCTGTGCCACTGGTGCCTGGCCATACTTGTGTTTTAAATTTGAATTTCCTTTCTCCCCAACTTTCTTCAGTTCCATGTATCATCTGCAAATCATGCTGCCTGGGGGACAGGTACTAGAAGCATTTCTTCCCTACAAGTAGATACAATTCTCTTGTTTGCCTTTACTTAAAAATTATTTTCTTCCTTTGCTTAAATTACTTCTATCCATTTCTATAACAAGTTCTGAATTCATTTTTATGTCTTTGTGAAACATGAAATTTCTCAAGCCTGGAAACTTGAAGGAATTATTCTTAGAAATGTTTTGGCAGTTATAATACTCAAGCAAATTACATGCTGTTTATGATCATCCAGGCTTTTCTTTCTTTCTTTTTTGAGACAGGGCCTTACTGTGTAGCCCAGGTATACTTTGAACTCAAAGCCCGAGTCTTCCTGCCCAAGCCTCCCAAGTGCTGGGATTATAGGCATGTGCCACCACACCCAGCTTCCTTTCACATTTGTAAAATAATAAATCGATTATTTTTTCTATTACAGTAATACCCATCCTAGCATCCCTGTTTTAAAAAAGAAAAACCTTGTTACAGACATTTTAAAAAATCAACCTAAAATGAGGGAGAATACTTGAACCCCATGTTTTCAGAAATACCAGATATCAACCTAAGATTCCTCTTCCCTTCCTACCTCTATATCCTTCTTCTCCTTTAGCTAAAAGAAGCAAGGGTATCCTATCCTTCAGGTGTAACATTGTCTCTTTTACCCATGTTTAATTCCCTCCCCAGTGTTCTTTTTTTGTTTTGTTTTTGCCAGTCCTGGGGCTTGAATTTAGGGCCTGAGCACTGTCCCTGGCTTCTTTTTGCTCAAGGCTAGCACTCTGCCACTTGAGCCACAGCACCACTTCTGGCTTTTTCTATATATGTGGTGCTGAGGAATTGAACCCAGGGCTTCATGTATATGAGGTGAGCACTTTACCACTAGGCCATATTCCCAGCCCCTTCCCTGATGTTCTGATACCAGGTCCCCCCTGTGGTAGCAGCTATACCTGTACATGAGCACACAAACACAGGCACACATGCATTTGCGCGTGTGCGCGCATGCGCGCGCGCAAGCACACACACACACACACACACACACACACACACCCCACATACTTACTATTGTGCATCCACACCCAGGGCACACACTTTCACCCCGCCCTTGACCTCCAGATCCTAGGACAGAAACTGAGACTGGGAATCCCAGTTAGTAGGCAGAAAAAGAGTTGAAAATGAAATAGTTCAAAAAGAATTTGTTTCCTACCAGTTACCTTTCTGTTGTGTAAGGAAATACTTGACAAAATCAACTCTTAGGAGGAAAATTTTATTTTGCCTCATCATTTCAGAAGCTTCTGCCTGTGGTTGGCTGGCTCCTCTGCATTTAGGCTGTGTGGAAGCAAAAACAGGATGGCAGGCAGCATGTGGCAAAGCAGAGCTGCTCTTCTTATGGTGGCCCAGAAACAGGGAGATAAAGGAGAGTGGATTCCTGGAGACAAGATGTGCCCCTTCACAACCATGCCTCCAAGGACTTACTTTCTCCAATTAGGCCCCAAATCCTGGCAGCTCATCCATCTATGAACTCATAGGTTGATGGATTAGTCCACTGATGAGGTTAGTACACTTGCCAGCAGCCATCTCTCAATAGCACCATAAGCTGGAGACCAAGCCTTCAACACATGGGTCTTGGAGGTGGCCAGGGGTGAGGGCAGGCTGTGAGCACTCCATATAAAATCATACCACCTGTAATATGGAATTTTTTTAATGTTCTTCTCATGGCAGACTTTCTGTTTTGCTGCTTCTCTGCCCTCTATACTATGCCACTTTTCAACAAGTTGGTATCACTTTCTAAACTTAAAAATGTTAAAGAAGTGATGTAAAAGCTGGCTCTGAATCTCTTAGTCAATAAAATAAAATCTAGAAACTAAATGAAACCCATTTTCTCAAACCCAAACCATATTGTCCATAGCTTGGAAGCCTAGAAATCAGTCTTGGGGTTTGGCGGGGGGATTGTCATTCTTGGCACAGGAGGGCAGCACACTAGTGACCTGCCCATTTCTCACCCTATTTATCCCTTGATCAGTCCTTACATTTGATCCCCCTCAGGATTTTTCTGAGCAAACTCATCCTGCACCAACTGCAGCTGAACACTCCCTCTAATTACCCAGGTGGATAGCTGGGGAAGCTGGAAGGATTGCTGCACTTGCCTCTAGGTAAAGCAGAGTGGTGTCCTATTACACTCATTGCACAGGAGGAGACCAGGTGTTCCCCAGCCAGCATGGGAAGGCCCGAGTGGATGGAGACTGGAGGCAGAAGGTAGCCTCAGAAGGGTGGGAAATTCTCCCAGCTGAATTTATTTAGCTGTAAAGCCATAAATCCCATAGGAGTCCATCTAGATTAAATGTAAGGAAACAGTACATAATGAAACAAGAGCTTCGAGGAAGGAGTTCAAAAGAAGAGTGCATTGCCCTGGGAAGCCTCTCTGTCTCATCTTTTCTTAGGCCCCATCTCACTTCTACAAACACTAAGGAAAGCCACCTCAGAAGCTTTAGAATGTTTCCCTCTTTTTTTTTTTTCCAATTGATTTAGGCTATCATCTCAGTGTATTGGAATTTCCCTGATCTCAGCTAGACCAACTCCCAGAACCTCAACCTTTTGTATCACCACTAGTAATAAATACCTTAGAACTTTACTAATAACCAAATGGTGAGACATTATCTTGGAATGTCAAGACCTATCAAATGGTAACAATTACACATTTTCCAAAGGAAATTTTTCAATTTTTATAAAGTATAATTGAAAAGGATATATATATATCCTTTTTATATAGTTATATATATTATTTATGCCATAATATACTTATATATTATATGTAATATATTATAAATATGTAATATTTGTTATATTTATGATCTATAAACTCATACAATGTTATATATGATATTTATAATACTTAATGTATAAATGTATGATTTATATGCAATATTTATAGATTATAATGTATAATATATATATTTTGTATATATACATACATACACATATAGGAGTCATACCTAGGTGGACACACAGCCCCTTCACTTCAAAGATCATAATGAAGCCCCTTTACACTATAAATGTACAGTAATGTTTAAGTAAAATAGAATAAGGTAAGACAAAATCCCTCCAATGAAAAGATTGAACATAGTGGGAGGTCACTATGTCACTCCGGTGTTGCCACTGGAAGAGATGAAGGTGGTTCTAATGGAAACCTGGTTATTTATTGTAAGACAAGTGTATGAAAGAGCAAGACAGCCCCCCTCCCCGCCCCCACTTTCTGCAATGTTCCCACAATGATGCTGTTCGCTGTGATATTGTGCAGCTGGGAGAGCCCATGCCAGAGCCAGAGCCAGCCCTTGGCTGTTTGTACTTCCAGCTTCCAAAATTGGGAGCTAAAATAAGGCATACTTGCACACACCTGTAATCCCAGCACTCTCCTTTATCTCCCTGTTTCCGGGCCACAATAAGAAGAGCAGCTCTGCTTTGCCACATGCTGCCTGCCATCCTGTTTTTGCTTCCACACAGCCTAAATGCAGAGGAGCCAGCCAACCACAGGCAGAAGCTTCTGAAATGATGAGGCAAAATAAAATTTTCCTCCTAAGAGTTGATTTTGTCCAGTATTTCCTTACACAACAGAAAGGTAACTGGTAGGAAACAAGGAGAAGGATCATGAAGCTAACCTGGGCTACATAGTGAGAACCTGTCTCAAAAAACTTAATTAAAAAACAAAAATTTGGAAAAAAAAAATGTGAGCCACATAAACCTCTTTTTCTTTTAAAGTACTTAGCTTCCACTATTTTGTTGAACTAATGCAAAACTGATTATTATACTTATGTTTTCTTACATTTCATATTTCATTATAGAGTTCTCTTCCTTCTAGTTCCTGGTAGTTCTTGGTAATAGCCCTGGCTCGGTAGGCAAATTCAGAAGAGTCTTTCAAGTGAAAGGGTTAGATTAGAAAAGTTTTCTATTATAGTTATGCCTCATTTTCCATTGTTAAATTAAATCTCCTTTGGCCACATGAAAGACCAGATTTCCAATTCCAAATTACAGAAAATAAAGGGATTGACATGCTAAATATACCTCAAGAATGCTTGGATTTCCAAAGGCAGAATGAGGTTGTGAATTCTTAATATAACTTGTATTAATGGATTTCCAAATAGCATATAAGCCAATTATCCTTCTTGTTAAGCAATGATGACCCACATTTCTAAAGTTCATCTCAATTTTGTCCCTTTACATTTGACATATTAAAACCATTAGTCAAAAATAAAATAAAATATAATAAAAGCTGGTGCTTCTCAAGTTAAGCTGAGTGACTTAACCATCTGACCTTGTTTGCTCATCTATGAGAGAACAGTTTGGCCGCCACTGCAGACCATTGTAGGGAGGAAATGAGATGGAGCCTGAAGACAGCCAGGGCTGACTGGCAACCAGGTTTGCAGCAGTTGTTGTCTGTGGGCTTGACTGTGCCATTCTCCACTGATTATTGCAGGGGTGCCATGGCGTGCCAGCTGTGCATCCTTGAGGGTTAGATATCTGGGATTGTTTCTACATTTGTAAAACAAGGAACTGCTTGTTTTACAAAGCAGCTACAAGTGTGTCTGGCTGCTTAAGAGAAAGCTGTGAAAGTTCAAAGTGACAGATGATGTTGACCTGCTCCTCTTGTGTCTTTCTGCTTGTTCTCCTTTACACTGTTTCTTGACTCATTGAAGACAGATGTGAAGAGCTTTAATACAGATGCCTAGGCCTTACCAACATCAGAATACCCAGGACTGGGGCCCCTAGCATCAAAATTTTGTCAAAACTTCCCAGGATAATTTTGTTGTACAGAAAACAGTAAAGAACCACCACACTAGGCAAATAACATAGTCAAAACTAAGGCAGAGGAGGCAGAATTTGGATAAGGCAGAGCTGTGTCTTGAAGAGATGTGATTTCAGGTGCACTGTCTCAATTCTGTCTCACTTCTCAGTTTGCCCTTCCTCTTGACAGCCCTGAGAGCAGCCTAACATCAGACTCATCATACTTGAGACCAAATCTACACTCCTTGAATTGCCTTAAAGAGCTCTTTACCATCTGGCTTCAGCAGCTCCAGACTCATTTTTTCACTCAGCCTGACTCTCTATCCCAGTGGAAAGTAATCATGTGGCAGGGATTTTCCGGCTGCAAGCTTTTGTGCCTTCCCCACCCCTCTCCTTTCTTTCCTAACCTTACTCCTACTCCTAGACTTGGCTAATTTCCTCATCCTTCAGGTATCCAGTGAGCTTTCTCTTTCTTCCCTGACAATCCGCAGTTAGTCCAATGAGTAAGGTGTACCTCCCATGTACTCCCACAGTACATGCAGTGACTCACATGAACAGGCTGCATTGACCTGCACTCCTAGCCCCACAGACTGTTAAATTCCACAAAAGCAAGGGCTGTAGCTTATTCAATTCACATCCTTTGTATCTGGCATAATTGGACTCAGCAGATATTGGTAGAAAGAATAAGTGAATAACATGAGAAAGAAGAGAAATGGTTAAGTAACTGAGTCACAGCACTTGAGAAGAGCCAGGCCTTACAAACAAACGCACAAGAATAATTCTGAATGAAAGAATCATACTAAATCAGATCTAGCCTTGCCCCTACTCTTTCAGTTAAGGTCATTCTGCAAATGTGCAATGTAAAGCCCACTATCCCAAGGACAGGGAGATTCACAGCAGGAAAGTCAGGACTTCCTCCATGGATAAGTACTGTCTTATTTTTTTTTACCACAAACAAGAAGAACCAACATATTGCTACTATTAAAAGGCACCAAAAATATAATTGAATATCAGCTCGTGCAAATTTGAGTTGATCTTCATACTCCTACTAGTTAATAAGATAATAACAGATAAAACTAGATGCTTGAGATTCACTTCAAAAATCCTAGTGGGAACTAAGAGCTGAGGGCTAATCCTAGCTACTCAGGAGGCTGAATTCTGAGGACCATAAACCAGTGCCAGCAGGAAAGTCCACGAGACTCTTATCACCAGTTAACCACCAAAGAAAGGAAGAGCGAAAGAAAGAAAAGCAAGGAAGGAAAGGAGGGAGGGAGGGAGGGAGGGAAAGAGAAAGAGAGAGAGAAAGGAAAAGAAAAAGCCGAAAGTAGAGCTGTGGCTCAACTGGTCTTAAGTAAACACTAGTCTTAAATAAAAAGCTCAGGGACAGTGACCAAGCCCTGAGTTCAAGCCCCAAGACTTGGGCACACGTGCGCATGTACACACACACACGTGCGCGCACGCACACACATACACACACATCATTATGGGGTACAGTGAGGCATAGGCATAGGCATACATTGAAACTGGGTAATAGTTCTTCATATCTTTTTTCCTTCTGCATAAGTTTGAAAAATTGTTCAAAGGAAAACCTAAATGAAAAACAAAATACTTTAAATAGTAATGCTTATCCTTAAGAAAAAAAAATGTGGGTCTTTCTCATCACTACCATTTAGTTGAATAAGCATAAAAACAAGAAGGAAAGCCTGGCCGTCTATCATCTGGAGTCAGCTCAGTCTTGGTCAGTTGGAAAGCAGGAATGTTCTCCAAGGTTAGTAAACTGTAATCAGTTCCACTTCGTTCTCAAGCACCAGAGTTTACAAATCACTGCAGTTTGATTTGTAACTTCATTCACATGTCCACAAAAAATACAGCCGGTGTTCATTTTCCCCTTTATGTGCTTAGCCAAACAATACGTTTGTGTCCACAGCGCAGTCAGCTCAATCTCAGAAAAAACCACCAAGGGACGCCATTTTACCATTATTGGCATTGCCTGCCCCTTCCCTTCTGCCTTGTTTTCATAACTCAAAATGTTCTTCCTTTTACAGTTGGCAGGAACAGGCCACTGCAGTGCTTTTGTTCCTTCTAACATGTGTTGCTGAACATGGAGAAGTTTTCTCCTCTGACAGGCTTTTTACCACAGGCAGAAATATGCATCCTGTCCAGTCCTTCCACAGGGCTCTCCACAGTCCTGGCCCTCTTTGCTCTCTCATCCTTTGCTTTCCCACCACTTTCTTCCATGTGGTCCCACTCCAGGTTTTGCATGTGCACTTCTGCCTTCCTTCCAGGTCCCTCCCGTTCCTTCTTCCTCAGGCACTTGTGTCCATCTTGGTTGGGGATCGTGACAAAGGTTCAGGGCCCCCCCAGCCTCTGCTGTTACAAGAGCTGGCAGAAGTTGGCCTGGCCTTGCTAGCCAAGCAAAGGAGACTTGAGTCTTCCTCTGTACCCTTTAGTTCAGCCTGGGGTTCCTCTTCTGCTGGGTTAGGTTCTCCCTCTGCTTCTCAGTCTTTTGCATTTGCTGAGTCCCCCTGGAGAGAGATTGTCACTGTTCCCGAACCTGCTACCTTGCTCAGAGGCCAAAGCTACCTAAGGGGCCACAGGCTGGGCCAGCTTTTCTGTGGATCAGCCTTTGTTTAGCTTTCCTTTCTGAACTTTCTTTTACATCCTTTTTTTTTTTAACTCTTTCATCTAATGAGAAGTAAGGATGCCTTTGATTACAACCATCCTACATTTCCATTTATTTGCCACAAGTCTTTTTTGAGATTTGGTTTGGGGTTTCGCATACTAAAAGCCATTTCAGTGATGCTCGTTGACCGCTTTGGAGGAAAGGAGGTCTATGGCAATGTATTCCTGCAGGTGGTTTTTCTTCCTCCTGAAATCTGGTTGCCTGGTGGCTGCAGCCATAGAAAGCTGCTTTCATAGAAAGCTTTATTGGCGGGTTTGGGATACCTTCTCTTGCTGTGCACTTTCTTGAGCCCACTATGACCCACTGAGGGAAAGTTATGTTTATTTTATAAAAGAAAGTGAGAAACTCCCTAGAAGAATGGAGATGCAGAGATATTTTATGCAGATTCTAGCTAGGTACTGGCCAGGCTTCATTACCACTGTTTCTTTACTCCTTCACACAGTATAACCCATTAATCTTTGGGTCACTCAGTATAAACACGTTTGTTGCCTGGGTAGATCCAAATCTAGGCTTGAAAATGAACATTTATCGAAGAATAGAAAAGACAGGATTTATGAATAAGATACTCGGCATCTGTTTTATCTGTTTACTAAAGTGACTTAAAATCATTAATAATAGTTGAGTTTAAGTCCCTGAAACAATGAGTGTAAGGGCTTGGATTTCAATGTCAAGTTCTTGCACAACAAATTATAAACAAAACAAGGACTCTAAAGCAAAAGCTTTCATTCAATAGTGGCAATTCTTGTCATTCCCATGACTGGTAGGAAGGCCCCTTTAGGATCAGAAAGTCCAAATCCCCCAGCATTACTTAACTTGTTGGACAAGTTACTCATCTTTTCGAGCTGATTTCTTCATCTTCAAAATGAGCATAATGGGTTTCTTGCATGTGTAAAGTGCTGAGGAGAGCAGAAGTCATCCAGAAAGCACTCAATTAATGTGGTTCCCTTTTCCTTCCTTTTCAACTGTAAATATATCATGTTATTAACAGCGAAGAGTAAATTTTAATAAGAAGCAAGCAAGCCTATTCTTTCCCATCCTGCATTAGACTGTCCTGGAAACACTACAAAAGAGTGACTAAGTGTATTTTAGTTTCAGGACTACTGTGTGATTGATGTGTCAATGAGAAATGAATGACAAGCATGTAGTGAAAGAATGCCAGGATGATTATTGTCCACACCCTTATAATTGCTCTCAGTTTGTGGGAAGTTGGACAGAATAGTAGCTCAGAAAAAAAGTTATGGGGGCTGGGAATATGGCCTAGTGGCAAGAGTGCTTGCCTTGTATACATGAGGCCCTGGGTTCGATTCCTCAGCACCACATATACAGAAAATGGCCAGAAGTGGTGCTGTGGCTCAAGTGGCAGAGTGCTAGCCTTGAGCAAAAAAGAAGCCAGGGACAGTGCTCAGGCCCTGAGTTCACGGCCCAGGACTGGCCAAAAAACAAAACAAAACAAAAAAATTAATGTAAGCTAAAAACAATTTTGGGCTGGGGATATAGCCTAGTGGCAAGAGTGCCTGCCTCGGATACATGAGGCCCTAGGTTCGATTCCCCAGCACCACATATACAGAAAACGGCCAGAAGCGGCGCTGTGGCTCAAGTGGCAGAGTGCTAGCCTTGAGCGGGAAGAAGCCAGGGACAGTGCTCAGGCCCTGAGTCCAAGGCCCAGAACTGGCCAAAAAAAAAAAAAAAAAGAAAAAGAAAAAAAGTTATGGCAGTTAGGAAATGTAACCCTACCATTGCTTTCTTCTTTGCACACACTACCTACAAATAGGATGGTATTTTGAAATTACCTTTAAAATATATTTATTGAGTCAGGCAACAGCGGTGCACACATAATCCTAGCTATTTTAGGGGCAGAGATCACAAAGATAAAGGTTCAAGGCCAGCCTGGGGAAAAAAAGAAAGAGAGAGAGAGAGAGAGAGAGAGAGAGAGAGAGAGAGAGAGAGAGAGAGAGAGAGAGAGAGAGAGAGAGAGAGAGGAAGAAAGAAAGAAAGAAAGAGAAAAAGAAGGAAAGTGAGCCAATAACAGCTGGGCCATCATCCCAGATACCTGGGACTCATGGTCCAGGCAAGTCTGAGCACAATTCAAAACCCTATTTAAAAGGAAGTAAAGCAAGAAGGACAGTAATGTGGCTTAAGTGGTAGAGCACCTGCCTAGCAAGCACAAGGCCCTGAATTAAAATCTCAACACTGCAAAAACAAAAGATTTTTTTTTGGGGGGGGGGGGCCAGTCCTGGGCCTTGGACTCAGGGCCTGAGCACTGTCCCTGGCTTCTTCCCGCTCAAGGCTAGCACTCTGCCACTTGAGCCACAGCGCCGCTTCTGGCCGTTTTTTGTATATGTGGTATTGAGGAATCGAACCTAGGGCCTCGTGTATCCGAGGCAGGCACCCTTGCCACTAGGCTATATCCCCAGCCCCAAAAGATTTTTAATGAAACAAAAATTTGGTGTTTTATTTTTGAAAGGAGAAGGAAGCAACTTATCTGCTTTGTCGTATTTTTTAAGAGGAGTGGGATTATTGTTTTTTAGTGTCCTGTTCTATTTTAAACCTAAGATCTTAAAACATGTGATTTCAAAATAATCTTCAAGGTAATGAAATGCTCTAAATCAGAGACAGACTTGTTATAGTATTAATAAAAGCATTTAAGATTTTTAAAAAATGAAGCTATTTGCCTGCCTACGTTATTGATGAAAAGTAAAGTGATCCTTTGGGCTAAGCAAGTGATTTCTAGTGTGTGAATTCCACTTTCCATTGACAAATGTTGAGCATCTGCTTCTTCCTAGTATGGTTCTGAACGTGTGTGTGTGTGTGTGTGTGTGTGTGTGTGTGTGTGTGTGTGCAAGTATGTGGGTGATGATCCCAGAGCTTGAACTCAGAGCCTGGGTGCTGTCCTTTAGCTTATATGCTCAAAGCTGGTGCTCTGCCACTTGAGCCACAGGTCTATTTCCAGCCTTTTGCTGGCTAATTGGAGAATATCTGTCTCCTAAGACCTAAGAAACTGGACTATATATTGTTAGTGAATACTGTAGTCTCTTCAGTGAATGACATTTTAAATTATTCTTTTTTTATTGTGAAACATGAATGTTAACATCTAGGTTAACATCCAAGGTGACTTTACTTTTAGAAGGTTGTGATTAAGGGGTGGGAAGAACTCAGAAAATGGGTTTCCTGAAAACAGAATTATTTGTGTCTTTAGTAGTTTGTTTAAAGACACTTTGGAGAAATGACATTTTTAAGTAGCAGAGAAGCTTGTCAACTCTATCACAGTGAGCATCATGGGTAATCATTGTGTCAGGCACGTTTTCCTTGCAGGCCAAAGCCAGTGAGTAAAAGCAGGTAACTGAAAACCTGAGATGATTTGAAATCACCTGGTCCTGAGCAATTTACCCAGCCAGGCCCAATACTCCCCAGAGAACCAGGACAACTTAAGAGATGATTTTCCCCAACTGCCACCTGCAAAAGGACCACCTCTGTCAGAGACAAGGAACCATAGCTCCTAGTCTTAGCAGCCAAAGATTAATCTAATTGTCTTCACTCTTCCCTCTTTTCCACCACAGAATCGGAAGACTTTTTGATGGTACAGAGCCCATTGTTTTGGACAGTCTCAAACAGCACTATTTCATTGACAGAGATGGACAGATGTTCAGATATATCTTGAATTTCCTACGAACATCCAAACTCCTCATTCCTGATGATTTCAAGGTGAGGGAATCCATGTTAAATTAACAATAAATATGTGATTTGTTGTGACGTACTCCAAAACATATATTTCCAATTTAACTTTTTAATGTATACCAACTCTGATGGGAACAGAGGGTCTCTTTGACATGGTTATATGGCCTTCACAAAATACAGTGGTTGATCAGTAAAGTTTTCATGGCAAAAGGGGGAAAGCGTTTCATTTAAGGAACTACACTAAAATTCATTGTAAGAAGTTAAAAAGACTTTGATTCAGTTGAACATCACTTCTGATCCATCTGAGCAAGCTAAAGAAGTAAAGGAAACCTTCAATTGAGTGAATTCTCTCAGAAGTCTAAAGCAAACATTCACAGTAGCCTTTGAGAACTGTCTGTTATGAAATTAGTGACATGCAAGTAAGTTAGTCACATTGAGATCATCCAGCCTTGCACTCAAGGAGAACAAATAAAAAGCATAAACATGAATTCACAAAAACATAATTTTTGCAGCAATGTTTCTGTAAATAGGAATTCTAAAGAGTTAGCCAAGTACTATTATTGCTGATATATTACAGGAGCCAAACTCAGGATCAATGTATTTTTACAACAAAAACTTGATCATAGGAAAGCATGATCAAACATATAGTATAATGGAAGAATGCCACTATAAAAGTTGTAACACATAGGAATATATCTAACCAGAACAAAAAGGCTATTAGAAAAAATGTAGGTGAATTTCTGAAAGTATAATTTGGAGGCAGAGAGAGCCTATATAAGTAAGCATACCCAGAAAACACTTGAATTAAAGTCAAAAATATAAAAATAAAAGATCTTAGAAGCCTATGCTGGTGGTTCATGCTGTAATCCTTAGATACTCAGGAAGTTGAGATCTGAGGATCATGGTTAGAAGCTAGCCTGAGCAGGAAAGTCTGAGACTCTTATCTCCCATTAGCCAGCAAAATGCTGGAAGTAGAGCTGTTATTCATATGCTAGAGAACTAGCCTTGAGCTCAGGGACAGCACGTAGGCCCTGAGTTCAGGCCCCAGGACTAACACCACACACACACACACACACACACACACACACACATGCGCGCGCACACACACACATATGCATACACAGAGATGTCAGACTAGAAGAAATTTTTGCAATGAATGATTAATATCCATCATAAAAACATTACTAAAACTGTATAAGAATCCCAAACTACCCACTGGAAAAAAATTCGCCATGCATGAATATTTTCCCAAAGGAAAGAAAGAAGTTGACAATATTAATTGAGCAGATATTCAATCTCTCTAGTTTCAAGGAGATTATAAAGTACTATGTATCTTTTGGCCACTAGGTTGGTAACTATTATCAAAGTTGATGATATTCAGTTATGTTGGGAATTAACATTATTAACCATTTTTAGAGAACAATTCAAGCAGTATTTATTAAAATTTCAAATATGTCTTCTTGGTAGAATAGCAATTTTATATCTACCCCTTCTACAAATATTTACACAGATATATAAAGATGTGTGTACATAGGATGTTTACTGCAGTCATCTTCAAAATAGCAAATACTGAACACTGCTAAAAATAAAATGCCCCCAAATAACCAAGGGTTACAGATAGTGTCATATATCCAATTGTGGACTCCACATATGACTAAAGTAATTAAAATAATACAATAACATTTAATCCCCTAATTAAAATAATACAGTTAAATCTTTTCAAGGAGCATGCCAATAATAGAAGCTGAACTTATCAGACATGTATAGACCAGTAGGGAAAAACAGCCAGAGGATTTCATTCTGGGTTGTTGTTGTTATCTTACGTATAATTTTAATTTCATCAGGAAAATGTTTAGTTGGTACAATACAGTTGTCTTGGGTTTTGTTTTTGTTTTTAAATGCATAAATAGTGATCCTCAGCTATGGAGGAAGTTATACCCCAGAGACGCTGAGATATGTGAAAATCCACAAAGTAGCAATGAATCAACTGCCATCTAACAAGGGACGACGATCTGCTTTGCAGGTTTTCGCCTATCATGGGGGTCTCCAGAACATAATGCCCTCAATAGGTGAGGGATCACTGTACTCAAATCAGCTCATGCTCTAATTTCTTTTCAGGTCATACATTTTTTTTCACTTCTATAAAAGTCATTTTTTTGATGGCTATCTTTCCAAATACCCACCTGGAATCCCTACCTGGAGAGTTCATTGTCTTCATATATGTAAGCTGCCCTAAAATGGGTTTGCCCTAACAGCTGCCCTATCTCCTTCACTACTTCCATGAAACACATGAAGAGGACTTCCTCTGTATTCTGTCTCAGTACCAGAGCAGGCAGCTGGAGATTGTTCCGGGCTTTTTCCTTCTCTTTGCCTGCTACATATGCTCCATCAGTAAATATGTCCTAGATATTCCCTGAATACTTCTCCAATCAGACCACTTTCTCTTCCCTAGTTGGAGACTAGCAGCTCTGGACAGCTTGGTCTCCCCAATTTCCCCTTGCCCTGTCTTGCCCACTCTATCCTGCAACCAAGAGACATGTGTTTAAAACTTAAATGGTTAGAGATTCACATGTGCTTGTGAGAAACACTGAAATGCAGGTTTCATCTTATTCATCACAGCCTAGGGCTTTACTCCTCTATTTTCCATGGCCCCACAGTGCATGTGTAGCTGTTCGGCTCTTGATTTGGCACAACACATCCAGTTCTAGGTTAGGAATTTGTCCAGCTACTGGAGACAGAAGCATCAGTTAACAAGGGCTTTGAGGAAGAGAGATATGTTTTCCCCACAGAAGGCAGAGGTCCTTGGTAGGTGACAGGGTTATCTGCTCAGTGATGCTATCAAGCACCGAGGCTTGTTCTTTTTCATTTTGCTCTCTTCACTGTTGACCTTATGGCCTCCTAACTGTCACCTCAAAGTTATAAGGTGAGTGCCATAGCTTCAGGCACCATGTCTTCATTCAAGGCAAGAAAGTCATAGATTCTGCCTTCTTCAGAAGACTCTTCCTTTATCATCATCTATTGGCCCAGACTGAGCCTCCCCTAACTTCAAATGAGGCTAAGGAAGTAATTCCACCACCACCACCACCACCACCACCCCTTCTCCTTTTCTTCTTCTCTGCTGAGAGAAATGTATGTGACGGGGGTTGGAAATTGTGGGTGGGGAAGCCAACCAGCAGCATTGCATCATTCTAGCTCAGCACCAACCACACGTTACACGTGGAAATAACTGTGGCAGGATGAGTAAACAGGTGCATACAGTGAGCACCCTGATTCATACCACCCCACCTAAAACCTGGTCCTTCCCTTTCTTACAGCTGAGTCCAGTTATGTTCTGTGAACATCTTGACTCCCTTATTGCATTGTTAGGTTCTGACACACAGGAACACATGTATGTTTTTCTATAGAACATGGCATGCTGGAACCACAGCAATTGCTTAGCATTGGTTAATTTATTTTGTTTATTTGTTTTGTTTTTGTTGCCAAACCTGGGGCATGGAATCAGGGCCTGAGACTGTCCCTAGCTTCTTTTTGCTCAAGGCTAGCACTCTACCTCTTGAGCCACAGCGCCACTTCTGGCTTTTCTCTATATATGTGGTGCTGAGGAATCGAACCCAGGGCTTCGTGTATATGAGACGAGCACTAGGCCATATTCCCAGCCACCCATTGGTTAATTTAAACACAGCAGAAAAGAATGAAAGTCATGGTGGTCAGAAGCTAACTACCAGTAGATCATGAACTTCTGTTAAAATCATATAGGACTAAAGCGAAACTATAACACGTTTGTGCATAACACCATCATCCTAAGCTACTTGTGAGGGTGATAGATTAATTTATAATTTGCATTATTTAGAAGGGTAATTGGTCCATGGAATCACAAAACAGTAAGTTGGTAATTACTGTTAGAAAATGTTAATAGCCTTTAAAAAAATTGTAGCAGGTCCCAGGAAATGAGCTAGATTTTTTTTTTAACTCATAAACATGGCAGACTTTTATTTTTCTCCCAAGAACACTCAGATTAAAGGCACCATAGAGATTCTAGAGGCTCACCCCCCCCACCCCCAGAACTCACCACACACTGACCCTCCTAGGCCTGGGACAGGTGCTCTTCTTTGTTGTTGTTGTTTTTCTTTTTACTAGACTTTTCTTTTTACTTCAACTTTATTGGAAAGTTAAAGAGAGACACCTTGGTGACATGAAGAGAGTCAGGAGACAGGAGGCATGGCATAATGGGGGCAGGGGTGGAGGAATTTAAGTAGGGATCATGGGTGGGGGAAAGGGCCCCAGGTAGCTGGAGGGTTCAAAGAGTTTCTTGAGTTTATGGTACAGGTCTGGCTCTGGGAATCTATTGTATTAACAAGTCTCAGGTGCCTATCACCTGAGAGGATGGGGGACTAGGATTTCATATTTGGATTAAGATTCTGGGCTGGAGAATTTTGGGAAGATCCCTGGGGCAAGGGTAGTCAGTGGACCAAGTCATGGGAGCAATATTGAGTTGTTTTTGTTTTTGTTTTTTTGCCAGTCCTGGGGCTTGAACTAAGGGCCTGAGCACTGACCCTGGCTTCTTTTTGCTCAAGGCTAGCATTCTACCACTTGAGCCACAGCACCACCTCTGGCTTTTTTTTTTTTTTTTTTTTTTTTTTTGCAAGTCCTGGGCCTTGGACTCAGGGTCCAGAGCTCTGTCCCTGGCTTCTTTTGCTCAAGGCTAGCACTCTGCCACTTGAGCCACAGTGCCACTTCTGGCCATTTTCTATATATGTGGTGCTAGGGAATTGAACCCAGGGCTTCATGTATACAAGGCAAGTACTTTTACCACTAGGCCACATTCCCAGCCCCATCTCTGGCTTTTTCTATATGTGTGGTGCTGAGGAATTGAATTCAGGGCTTCATGTATATGAAGCAAGTACGCTACCACTAGGCCATATTCCCAGCATGACAATATTGAGTTTTGAGAACAAAGCAGATTCCCATCATTTGAGACCCTGAAGTGATATAAAAGCTTGAGGGTGTTATGTTCTTTTCTGGCTAGTTCCTGCTGACACGGGGTCATCAAAGGGACACTGGGGCTGGGTTCTTCAGGGTCCAGGTCTACATTGGGCAGAGCCAGGTAAGCAAAGCCTTGGGTTTCCTACAGTAACAGGATGGCTTTAACCGGGGTGAGAGTAGTTACCCTCACAATTCCCACAGGAGTGATGGCAGGTGGTGTGTGGTAGCTGTAAAATGGCATATAGCCTCTGATCTGGAGGTCGTTGGAGAGAGAGAAGGGGAAGAAAGAGATTTGAACAAACAGTGGACTAACAGCAGAGTTTACCAATCCATTCAATAAAGACCTAGGTCAGATCTTGCCTCAACTACCTAAGCATCTAAAGGTGGGACCCAGTGAGGGTGGGGGCCCCCAGACACTCACAAGCTGCAGTTATGGGGAGGGGTATGGGCTCTTCCTGCACCTCTTTTAGTAGGCTTGAGGGATTGTCTGGCTCTCCAAATGTTGCTGTTTGGGAAAGGAAAAAGAGAGGAGAGTAAGAAAGGGAGAAGAAAGAGGACAGACAGACAGGTAAAGAGGCAGACAGAGATTTCCAGTAGTCTTACAACTGAGTTAACCAGTCCAGTCAATCTAGGTCAAGACCTAGACCCCCTTAACGGCAGTGAGGCAGCTAGAGTGAGGGCTTCAGGTCACATTTTGGCCACAGCTGAGCCATAATAAACTGGGGAGGCTGTCAGGCTCCTGGGGAGGAAGGAGAAAGGGGGAGATGGAGAGAGAGAGAGAGAGCATCCCCTACGAAACCGAGAGTCCTTCAGGGAATACTGTCTCAAGCTTCAGCACCATCTGTTAGAAAAACTGAGTCACAATTAGAATAAAGGAAGAGCAGAAAATGACCTCAGTGGACCTCAGTGGACCAGACCCATGCTAATGGGAAGTCGAAGAGGGACACCACGGTGACCTGAGGAGAGTCAGGAGACACAGGACGTGGCATGACAGAGGCTTTTTGTGGCTTGTCTGTGCTCCCTGAGGATTCCACAGCCATCAAAGCAAATCTGAGTTCAGGATACACTCCTTCAATAGCTGGAGCTCGTGCTGGAGGAGGAAGGGGCTGTCAAAAGAAATTCACCTATCCCAGGACCCTAAAGAGTTTCCCACAGAACCTCCAGGTGAATGACCCTGTAAATGACAGGGCCGTCAGGAAGCTGGGCGGAGCCTCAGAAGGAGGGTGAAAGCTGAGGTAACAATTTGGCACAGGGTGGAATTGTACCCACAGCAACCATTCAGCTTAAATTGCAAGTCACAGTCCAGGCATGCATGTGACCTCCCAGGCTCCATGACTGATGTCTCACTGGAAATTTTCTCCTGACCCTGGAAAAGGACTTTGGCATGCGAAGAGGAATTCTTTGCTGGGTCTACTAGGTAGTATTTGTTTTTGTTTTATCACATGTGTATGTCTCTCTAGCCATGTGAATGTATGAAACTTTAAAATCCTAGCAGACTACACCTCTTAAAATTGAACTCTACAAATGTGTCACCTGAGGTAGATGCCCATTTAACAATGCAGATGATATTTGTATTTCAGAATACCACCACAGCTGGTGATCCAGCTCCACAAAAGGTTTTCGGGGTCTGTTCTCTGAATAAGCAATTGCACAATTTCTCTATTGTGTTTTATCATGAATATTATTGACCTTCTTCCCTTTATTTCTCCTGTCACCAGCCATACTTATTTTTTATTGATAAGTTATTTCCAGCACATGTGTAAATGTCACACACACACACACACACACACACACACACACACATACACACACATCAATTTGCAATTCTCAGCACACCAAGAGTCCAGAGATATGGTCTTCATATTTATGAGGAACCATAAGATGCTCTTTAGCCTTTTATTTTGAACATCTTATTTGGCAAGTACCCCCACCCCACAGAGATAGCATCTGTTATGGTCTCTCTCTATGTCCATTATTCCTAAATATTGATAAATATGCTGCTGCTAGACAGTCTTTCACTTTTCTGTCTTTGGCTATGTTCTGGGCTAGGCATGGTAGACCACACATATAATACCAGCTACCAGCTATAAGTAGGAGGATAATGGTCTAACACTGACATTGGGCAAAAAGCACTGTACTCTCTCGGAAAAATAACTCATGCCTATAATACCAGCTACCAGCTATAAGTAGGATGATAATGGTCTCACACTGACACTGGGAAAAAAACATCATACTCTCTCTGAAAAATAACTCAAGGTAAAATGGGCTGGGAGTATAGCTCAGGTGATAGAGAACTTGTCCTCTCAGTGTGAGACCCAGAGTTCAAATCCTAGTACTACCACAAAAGAAAAATTCTAATAAACTTAAATATCTAAATGGCATATTTTTGTTGTCAGATTGTCAGTGTTAAAACCTTACTGGATAATCCTCTGGACTTTTATCTGTGCTTATTATGACAATAATCTCCTTTTCCATTCTACTAAAATTATATTTTCTCAAATACACCAATAACATTCGAATTTCCCTGGTTGACCTCAAAATGTACCTCACACTTGCCTTCCCAAGGCAGTCCTGACCACATATTGAATCTGGCTTTGACCTGTAGGCCTCTTCCTCTCTAGCCTGATCCCTGTTGATATGATAGCATCTCCATGGGTCCCAATAAAGTTAATTTAGTTCATCAATTGCTCCCCTAATTTCCTATCAACTGAAAGTTTTATCTAAAGGCCTAATGGGTTTAAGTGAAATACTTTGGAGAGACTCCATCTCTGGTGATACCTCGTGCTAAACAGCCCATGAGCAACCATGTGGCCATCCCACCACGCCCACCATGCTAGGGTCGAGCTATATGTATGCTCCATAGGGTATAGAAAAATAAGCTGTTTTCCACTTCCATGTTGGTGACATTTGAGTCCAGTTCTGTGGGGAGGAGCTGTCGTGTGTGTGTGTGTGTGTGTGTGTGTGTGTGTGTGTGTGCACTATTGCACATGCACAAGAGCACCAGAACTGGAGCTCGAACATGAACTCAGGGCATTTTTGTTCTTGCTCAGCTTTTTACTCCCAGCTAGTGCTCTACCACTTGAGTCACACCTCCAGTTCTAGCTTTTAGATAGTTACTTAGAAATAAGAGTCACTCATCACTCCGATTTGACTGCCAGGGCTGGGCTGGCTTTGAACCTTAGTTTTCACATCATAGCCTCCTGAGTAGCCAGGATGAACCACCAGCATCCTACCACCAGGGCCCTTATAAGGCCCTTATAAGAGTACAGGAGGCTCTGAGTTAGAGAACGAATGTGACCAGACCAGTGGCCTGGGAAGTGCTCTTGATAGCCTGCAGAAGAAAGGCAGCCCCTCTGAGCTCCTGATTTCTGTTTTCACCAAGGACCTTGCAAGAACAGATTGCAGTTATTCAGACATAAAAGCACACACACACACACACTCTCTCTCTCTCTCTCTCTCTCTCTCTCTCTCTCTCTCTCTCTCTCTCTCTCTCTCTCTGTGGTACAAGAACAGAAGGTAAGGGAAGACTTCAGCAAAAATGGATCTCCAGAGGACCAAAGACCCATGCTGAAGTCTGAAAGCATAGGATTTAATGAAATTAAACAAGCCTGCTTAAGGAAGGAGAAGAGATTGAGGAGTCTCCACTTGGAAGGGAGATTTTCATTAGCTGTAATTAGAAATAGGTAAGGAAGTTTAAAAAGACAAATAAGAGGGAGTCTGCCAGGAAAGGGAATGGCCAGCGTCTGCTTAACTGTGCAGAAAACCATAACACAATAAGAGCAACCATTTTAGTGACTGGGTTGTCTTGTGCTTAAAGGGATGTAGGCGCAGTGAGCTGTCCACAGGGCCTCAGCTGTTCTCCGGCATCATTCCCCATCCTGTGTGGCACAGACAGTGCTTCTTGCCTGGAAACCAGAGCAGTGTAATACAAGAGAACACAGAGCCAGGAGAAGAAAGGAAAAACAAAAAGACACCTGTAGCTCGAAGGGGTTCAAGGCCAAATTGCCTTCTATGGCCATGAAGAGGCTTCTAAACCTTCATGGTAGTAGCCAGAAATCTTTCAGCAGTCACTCAGCAAGGCCAACCATGCCATCATTACAGAACTGGGCCTGCTGGCAAATCGGTATGATCCGCCTCTCAGGAGGCTAAGGCAGGAGGATCAGAGTTAGAGTCCAGCTTGAGCTACAACAGTAGAACCTTGTCTCCAAATATATACACGCATACGTAGTAAACAAGCAAACCAAATGGGCTATTTTTTTTCCCTGAATTTTCTAGAACAGATCATGATGAATTTGAGTGGCCAGAGTCGTTTATGAAAGTTTGTGAATCTGGAGGGAAAAACATGATGGGAACTCACAGTCAGCATGGGGGAACCTTAACCCCAAGTCCAGTTAGCCTCATTACCTTTGGTTTTATTTCATGAGGTGCTGGGGATGGAATCCAGGCCTGACGCATGCTAAGCACACCCTACCACTGAACCACGACCCTTCAGTTGCATTTCCTTTGAGTCAGGAAAGAAATTGGCAAACCAAGATTTGGTCATGAACATGAACTCACAAAATGTTAGGGTCAGAAGAAACAGCTTTTCTAGAGCTCATTTCCCTTGGTTAACCAATAAAGAGTGGGAGGAGCCCCAGAAAGACAATGAATACTCCCACATCCTTCCTCTTGCTCACTTTTGTAATGCAGGCTCAGGAAAATAAAAGGCAGTAGCAGACTCTCTGGCTTGCTGTTGCTAGTATAATTCTCTCTCACTGCCGTTTTCAAGTTTCCTTGCCAACTGTCATCATGAGAAGTAAGTAACTATTTGGATCAGAGTCTTGCAGTTGTTATAATTCACAGGTGACAGGGCTCCAGAATGGGGATTTATCAGATAAGCCCAAAGCATCACCTGGCTCTTACTTGAGCCTGCCTTAAGCCCGAAGCATCACCTTCAGGCCCAAGATCTGCCCAGTCTTGATTAATTCTCACCTCCTTAAAGCCAAACTGTATCTCCCATGGCTCAAGATATTAAGCAGGTAGATGAATGTGCACGGCAGAGGATCAGATCATTCCTTTTTTCTTTTTTGGCTGTCCTGGGGCTTGGACTCAGGGCCTGAGCACTGTCCCTGGCTTCTTTTTGCTCAAGGCTAGCACTCTACCACTTGAGCCACAGTGCCACTTCTGGCCTTTTCTATATATGTGGTGCTGAGGAATCAAACCTGGGGCTTCATGTATAAAAGGCAAGCACTCTTGCCACTAGGCCATATTCCCAGCCCCAGATCAAATCGTTCTTATGGATCCTCTCCTGTAGAGGACTAGCACTCCTATATGTTGGGGTTACCAAGGGAAGGACAAGGTAAAGACTGATTCTTCCCAGATGAGCATCTCCCACAGCATCTGGCTCAAGTTTCACAATATGAAAAGTGGGTGCCCATGTCTCTCCACTGCTTTCTCTGGAAGCCAAGAATAAAGTTGTGGCTGCTGTTGCTTAGTTTGCAAAAGAAAGAGACAATGCAGCATAAAATCAGTCCTGTGTGTGGCCATCGCCAGTGTCTCCCCATGGTCTTGAAAGCATCAGGCCACAGGGTGACGGCATTGGCTGGCATGTGAACAACCCGCACCATCTACTCATTTCAGCCCATGAAGGAAGGCAGAGAACGCCAGTGTCAGTTGACTGAAGTGTTCTTCATCAACATGTCTGGACAAGTGTGCACTTATCTAGAAATGATTGTGACCATAGCTACGTTTAGACCAAATATTGGCCTGCATGTTAGCCTGTTCCTAAGTTGCTACCTCCCCCTGCCTATTCTCTTGTGTCTTTGTATGTCAACACCTGTTTGTAGTTCTGGCTTTACTTCAATTTTTTTTTCCTAAGGCCAGAGGAGAAGCAAGCATGTTTGAAGACTGGGTGATGGTGCTTTCTGAATGGGATAAATCCCAGAGCTGGGTGTGATGGTACATAATTATCATCCCAGCACTCAGGAGGCAAGAGGATCATGAGTTTAAGGCCAGCCAGCCTGGGCTACATCACAAGACTTTGTCCCAGAAAGGAGCGTGGGGGAGGGAGGAAGACACAAGAGAGGAAGGTAGGAAAACTGCATCTTTACAAGTATGTTATAAGTGAAAACGTTACACTTAGATTTAATTATTAAATACCAGTAGAAGAGATAAAAGTCCACTCTTACATGTGGAGGTTGTCAGATGTGGTGGTACTCACCTGCAATCCCAGCACTTGGGAGGCTGAGACATGAGGATGCTGAATTGGAGACCCTGCCTCAAAACACAATGAGGTGGCAGTTTTCAGAACTTTGTGCATGTAGTTTGCACTGTGAAACGCCCTTTGGTTTTCCCCCCTCCACAGGACTATACGTTGTTATACGAAGAGGCAAAATATTTTCAGCTACAGCCCATGCTTTTGGAGATGGAACGATGGAAGCAAGACAAAGAAACTGGCCGCTTTTCGCGGCCCTGCGAGTGCCTCGTGGTACGTGTGGCCCCAGACCTTGGAGAGAGGATCACACTCAGTGGAGACAAGTCCTTAATAGAAGAAGTGTTTCCAGAGATCGGCGACGTAATGTGTAACTCGGTCAACGCAGGTTGGAATCACGACTCAACACACGTCATCAGGTTTCCACTAAATGGCTACTGTCACCTTAACTCAGTCCAGGTATGGCATCACCCAATACTCTAAATGCTGTTACTTAATCCTACCTTAACTCAGGGCCTTTCCTGCAGACAGCTGGGTCAGTGTTCGTGGGAACCGTTCTGTGACATTCATTACTTCCTTGAGTCTTTACTGAGCCGGTCTTTACTATCAGCCGGGCCCTGCTTGAGCATTAGAGGTACAAAAGAGGACAATACAGAGAGAAGATGTAGAGTAATGGAGCTGGCACTCTAGGGGTGAGGTAGGGAAGACGTGGACACAACACAAACATTCCCTGAGTAGTAGTGATGGTGAATCTGGGGTCATTAGCCCAGGGAAGAGCACATGTGTGTTCTGAAGAACCCACAGTAGGAGTGTGCTTGGCACATGTTGAGGAATAGAAGGAAAGCCAGAGTGGCTTGAAGGAAGTGAGTCACAAAGGGGGAGTGTGCAAGGAAATGAAGCCACAGGTGACTGTGGGCAGTCGTGGGGAGCCCCCACAAGAAGGAAGCGCTGGAGGATTCTACTTTTGGTTTCTTTCCTTTTTTTTTTTTTTTTTTTTTTGCCAGTCCTGAGCCTTGGACTTGGGGCCTGAGCACTGTCCCTGGCTTCTTTTTGCTCAAGGCTAGCACTCTGCCACTTGAGCCACAGCGCCACTTCTGGCCATTTTCTATATATGTGGTGCTGGGGAATTGAACCCAGAGCTTCATGGATACGAGGCAAGCACTTTTGCCACTAGGCCACATTCCCAGCCCTACTTTTGGTTTCTTTCTGTCTGGATTCATTTGCTTGTGTGCAAAGCCATGGGAGGATTTTGAGCACAAGGGTGGTCTGATAGAACTTTGGTCTTAAAAATGAATACTCTGGCTGGTAACTGGTGGCTCACACCTATAATCCTATCTACTTAGGATGCTGAGATGTGAGGATCAAGGTTTAAAGACAGCCCAGGCAGAAAAATCCCCAGGAAACTCTGATCTCCAATTACCCACTCAAAAAAAAAAAAAAGGAAGTGGTGCTGTGGCTCAAAGTGGTGGACCACTAGCCCTGAGCAAAAGAGCACAGGGACAGCACTCAAGTCCTGAGTTCAATCCTTACACTGACAAAGAATACTCTGTTCATTTCACTGAATATTATGACTGCATTGAATAGTATGCAGTCATATTGTTCAATGTATATACATGAAAACAGAATTAGGAAAATTGAGGAGATTGGTGGGGTTGGGAGAGATAAGGGACAATAGTGAAAGTATGACATTGATCAAGATTCATGTACTCACAAACTGACATGTTGAATCAAAACTCCTTTGGGAAGCTACTTAAAGATGATAATAAAATACAATAAAGTAGAATAAAATAATAAAATGAATACTCCAGCAATGGGTGGAAGCAATGCAGCAGGGGACCAGGTAGAAAGTATGGCCTGTGTGAAGTGTGTCTTGAATGTAGACCCAGCCAAGTGCCTTGACCAAAGCTGTGGAGTGGAAGACAAAAGCCCAGAGTGACTGAGCTTTTGTGCCAGTATTGGAGCCTAAACTCAAGTCCTCAAATTTTTCACTCACCATTGGCATTCTACAATTTGAGCCACACCTCTAGTTCTGGCTTTTTGCTGGTTAACTGGAGATGAGTCAATTTATCTTCCTAGGATGGTCTTGAATCTTGGTCCTCAGAATATAGCCTTCTGAGTACAGCTGGTATTCCAGGCATGAGCCACTAGATGCCCAGTTGTAGCTGAGATATTGTGTGTGTGTGTGTGTGCGTGCAAATGCGTGTGCACACATGCATGCCAGTCCTGAAGCTTAATCTCAAGGCCTTGGCACTGTTCTTCAGCTTTTCTTACTCAAGCCTGGTACTCTACCACTTCAGCCACAACTCCACTTCTAGTGTTCCTGGTTAGTTGGAGGTGATAAGAGTCTCACCAACCTATCTGTCCAGGCTGACTTAAAACTTGTTATCCTCAGATCTCAGCCTCCTGAGCAGCTAGAATTAGAGACCTGAGAGGAAGAAGTCTTGGGAGAAGAGTGGGGTAGGATTCAGAACTGGTTTACTCCATGTGAGGTGCCAAGTGCCTTGATGCTGGCAGGTGTGTCACTGTCTTAGACAAACATGCAGTATTGACTTGGCCTTCCCTTGAGCTCCGGCTGGGGGTGCATTGCCCTCTTCTAGCACTGCAAGTAGGTGAGCATGCCTGATGTCTTGTCATGCAGATTTGTTTGAAACAAAACTATTTGAAGTGAATCTCAACTTCTCTCTTCTTCATTTGGCATGGACTCTCATGACTGTCCTGCCTCTATTTAGCTAACAACACATCTCCCAGAACTCAAAGACTACAAACACTCGTTAGACTATACTACTTCTGGAACATGGTTCCACAACTATTTATAACTTTTTAAATTTATATGCAGTTCTCTCGGAGCCTAGCAGCAGAAAGGTATGGTAGAAAATGCCCCTCATCACTCTAGGCAGTAAAATCACCAGTGTGGGTAGCGCCCTCTGGAGGTGCATGCTGCTCCTGCACTGCCCTGCGCTGTGCCCCTGAGCAGGTCTGCTGTTTCTAAATGCCTGTGAAGCCCAAGGACTTTCCCCTCCTACACCTGCTGCCAGGTGCTCCATGGAAGGAGAGGCACATTCAGAGCCAAAAACCAAGACCTCGGCTCCACCCCACCATGGCCAGTGAACACCTTTCATCAAGCCATATGCTTGACACATTGCCCAGCTCCAATGTGGAAATTTTCATCTGGGTTAACGTCATCGGGTAACAAGGCCATGACCTGCTCTTGCTTCCTCCTCCACACACCAAGAAATAGACGCCTGCCTACAGGCACACAGAGACTTTTGATAGGACGTCTGACACCTACAACTCCACTGAGTTATTCAAACTTTCTCAAGCAGTTGCTACATCTAAGGAATCTTGCTATTGAATGAGTGTTTGAAACTGATAGCTTCACTGCCAGGCTCTGGGGCGCATATCTGTAATCCTAGCTACTCAGAGGGCTGAGATCTGAGGATCAAGGTTTGAAGCCAATCCAGGCAGGAAAGTCTGTGATATTCTTATCTCCAATTAACAACCAAAAAAAAAAAAATGAAAGTGGAGCTGTGGCCCAAGAAGTAGAGTGCCAGCTTTGAGGAAAGAATATAAAGGATAATGCTCAGGCCCTGAATATAAGCCCCAGTGCTTGCACATGCGCACATGCATACATACATACATGCACACAGGCATGCTTCATAAGCTCTTTGCATGACAATGAAATAAGTACTTGAGTCCCTCCAAGGCTGCATGGATCACTGGGTAGTAAACATATAGACACTCTAAGAAGGACGGCATTCAGGGATTTTCTTATATCAGCAACTTAGTGGCCATAACAACTCTGAAAGGAAAACAAGTGTCAGAATTAGATCTATTATCATTTACAGCTGCCTATCTTTCTGTTTCCTCTCTATTCCTGGCAAAGAAACCTTAGAGACCAAACTGGGGTGTCTCTTGCTGACAGGCAGCATTCCTGCTCTGCTGGAAAATTCCCCTTGAGTGAGCTGTTTTTTGCTTTTTTATATGCCAAGGCCCATCTTGATTTTGAACTTAGGGATGTTTTCATCCTCCTATCCTTAGGCAATTGGCGTGTGTGTGCATATTGTAAGATTACCTGCAGAAATAGAGCATTGCACTGGAATGCTTAGTTTGTTCTCAAAAGGACTTGAGGCTTTGCTTTAATTTGCCAGTGATTGAAATTTCAAATTTTAGAAAGAATACTGTGGCTTTCCAGTCTCATCTAGTACACAATTTCACAAAATAGATTATTTTCCATATGGAAGTGACAAAATTAAAGAAAAAACACCACAAGGGTTACATTATCATTTTAAATAATGGTTATTAGAGACGGAATCTCAGTAGTTAGCCCAGGCAATGCCTACCTCTGGTGGGATTACAGGTGTGTGCCCACAATGTACTTTACTATTGGCAACATTTTGAGAATTATTTAGTAAGATTTTATTTCATTTTTAAAAAATGAACTAGGTGCTGGTGGCTCATGCCTGTATTCCTAGCTACTCAGAAGATGGAGATCTGAGGATTGTGGTTCGAAGCCAGCCCAGGCAGAAAATTTTGTGAGACTCATATCTCCAACTAACTACCAAAAAGTCAAAAGTTAAGCTATGGCTTAAGTGGTGGAGCACTAGCCTTGAGTACAAAAGCTCAGGGAGAGCACCCAGGCCATAAGTTCAAGCCCCAGGATTGGTGCAAACACCAAAATTTAAGCAGATATTTTTCCTCAAGCTTTATGGTTGTATTCTCTTGCCTTTAAAGTAGCATAGAAGTGATTTTAACTATATCCAGAATAGCATCAGGGAGCATTTGAAAGTCTGATCTCTGATAGATTGCTGAAGAAAAATAATACTGTAGATAAGCTGCTACTTTTGCCTAGGAGGTGCCAGTTCTGTTTCCCACCTTGAAGGGCGTCAGACATGTAACAACAGATGCAGGGATCTTCGTGACATTAGGCATTTGATTTGAGAGTTCAACAATATATCTGGTGGTGTGTGTATAAATCTGAAACATTTCAGATGGATTTCATTGTCTCTATTCTTCTCTCTATCTATTTCAAATGGCACAAGCTTGAAAAGCTGCAGGTAACCCTTAGTGTCTTCAGTAATCCATTTGTTCTGCTATTAAAGTATGGCAGTCTTTCCAGCTTAACTGTAAATATGAACTCCGTCCTAGGGAAGTGGGAAGTATGAATGGATTACTGGCTAAATAAATTCAGATACTACTGTCTTTATCATCTCATAGAACATATTCCAGAGGTAAATGAGTTTTAAAATGTGACAACAAACAAACAAGGGGAAACAAAACCAACAACATGGTATTTGAGGCAAAACAGACTGGCCTTGCAAACCCAGTTCTGACTTAACCACAAGCTTCGATTTCCTCTAGAAAATGGAGCTCTTACCCCAGCCCTTCAATCCCAGGTCTTTCCTGAACAGTTGAAACTCAGAGGGATGGGTCCACATGCATATGACCTTACCCTGTAGAGGAACGATGGTTTGGGGTGTTGATGTGGGCCAACAGATGGAACTCCCTAACCAGATGCTTGTCTTGGCCCTCACAGGTCCTCGAGAGGTTACAGCAAAGAGGATTTGAAATCGTGGGCTCCTGTGGGGGAGGAGTGGACTCGTCTCAGTTCAGCGAATATGTCCTCCGGCGGGAACTGAGGCGGACAGCCCGTATACCCTCTGTCATCCGAATAAAACAAGAGCCTCTGGACTAAATAGACATGTTTCTTATGCAAAAACAAAAACAAGGAGGAAAACATGCCTGACAACACAATCAGAAGTGGGACATTTATGTGCAGTTGGGACAGGAAATCAAGTTCTGGACCTAAAATTGAATCAAAGACACATTTATATCCAATAGAGATCACACCTGTACTCACATGGGAGCAATTGGAATAGTGATATCCTCAAGGTGTAAAAAAATATATATAAATATAAATATATATATATGTTAAAAGGTAGGAAATGCAAAAAAGAAAAAAAGAAAAGAAAAAAAAAACAAAAACGTGATAGCTACAGTTGGTGCTGTGAAGGTCGGGAAGTGTCCTAGGCCTCTTGAGGCCTCTGACCAAAATGAAGCCATGAGAGGAAGGACACAGTCTTCTTACAGTTTCCATTGCCAACAGCCATCCATTGTTTCTTTTTCCTTTGTCTTTCTGTTTTCTTTCTTCTTCTTTTTTTTTCTTTTTTTTTTTTTTTTTACAAAAAAATGAAAACACCCTGCATGGTGTTTGTTTCCACATGGAGGTTTCATGTCCCTTTAGGTGGGGACCAGGTGGGACTTGAGGAGCTCCTGGAACAGCTTGGCTCAGAAGGACCATAGGTGTGGCATCCAACATGTCATTTGTACAGGAGTAACTTTTTTTTTCTCAGCCTCACAGATGTGAACTTTACTTTGTTTTTTAAACTGATCAGTTTTGCAAAGGGGCCAGAATTATTACTTGTTAGAGATGCTCTAGTCTGAGTGTGCTGCTTTCCTACAATTTTTCAAATTTTATAATGTATTAAATACAATAAACTCTGTTTAAAAAATAAGGTCTGTGTGAAACACGTATGGGGATGAGAATGTATTAAAATGATTTCCCCCCTCCCCCCATTTTTCAAGATTGAGTTATCAAAACTAGTACTTTACAGCAGGGACCGGCTTTGAAATCAAAACCTACTAAATGTTGACATCTGGTCTTGAAAGATCTCTTCCAACTCAGAAAATGTTGTCTCTTATGCTTCTATTTTATTTTATTTTGGTGCTGAAGGTCAAAGCCAGAGATTTATATTAGCCAAGAACATTCTCAACCTTTGAGCTATACCCTCTTGCCCAATCTTTCTTCTTTCGCACTTTCTATATAAATTCTACAGCGCAAACCACACCAAAACATCATGGCTTGAATCTTTTGTTCTCTCTTGTGCTCTTTTGTTCTCTCCATGCTCCTCCTGAGTGCCCTAGTTCTTGGCTGGGGCTCACCCATGGCTGCTTCTACACTGTATGACATCATCCAGAGGCACAATGTCATCCAGAGGCATGATGTCATCTAGAGGTAGGATGTCATCCAGGAGATGTCCCAGATGGCTCATCCAAATGGCTACAGCTAATACAGCCATTGGCTTCCAAGTGGCCTTGGAACTATCAGCAAGAAATTTTTTAAGCAATAAGTGTTTCAAGAAGGAGGCAGTGGAAGCCACAGGCCTCCAGTGGGCCAGCCCTGGACCAACACAGTGTGTTTCATGTTATGGGCTGAGCAGACACGCAGCCAGCCAAGGCCAGAGCAGGACGGGAATAAAATCTGCCACCTGCCAGTAACGTTAACAAAGAATCTGTGGCCAACTTGGATCTACCATAGCAGCATCCAGAAATATATTTGAAGTAAGGTAGAAATAAGGGAGAATCTCAATGCAAGATCTATCACTTTTATTATATTATATTTTTCTTGTTATTCAGAAGAGTAAGAATCCTAAGATTTCCATATAACTTTGGAATTCAATCTTCAGCTTTTCTAAGGCATTAGCAACTGGTTCCTCTCATAGTTCACGTGTCATTTTTCTTTCTTCCTCATTCCAAACACTCAGAATAAGCTGGCATGCTGCTAAGATTGACAAGCAAGCCCTAATGTGTTACTGCTATAAAGATACTCCTATGAGGACAGGCCCTTTCCATCCTGAACTTACTGTCTTTTTTTTTTTTTTTAATTAAAAAGTCTATGCCTAAGGATACCGGTCATGAAAGTATCCCTGGCTTCTGAAACAAAAAGTAAGCTGTTAATTGGTCCCTTTCACTGCTTGAGACAGGGGCCACCCCAAAACACTGCCTTTCATTAAAGACTGCCGGCTAGGCTGCCGTGTCCTTCTGTAATTTCCCTTTACTTGAGAAAAATAATACACTGTGGTCACAGCCAGGCGGCTCCCACCAGCTGCTCTATCATTTATGTTCTATTGAAGGAAGAATGAAAACTTTCTGTGATTTTTTTTTAACTAGCAATCCATTATCATTAGGCAAAATGTCCAATCTTAATAGTGCAAAGGGTCCATTTGGGGACTTTGCTGGTTGCAGTCGAGTATTTGCATTTACCCAGCATACTCTCTATGTGCTGTTAGTATTGTTCCAACCAAGTGTGTGTGTGTGTGTGTGTGTGTGTGTGTGAGAGAGAGAGAGAGAGAGAGAGAGAGAGAGAGAGAGAGAAAGAGAGGCAGGCAGATATTGTTTTTAACATACTGGGATTGAACTAAGAATCTTGTACTTTCTCACTGTTCTTAAAGTTTTTTTAAGCTTGTTATGCCCATTTATTTGACTACAACCAAATTGCATGTGTTTTTTCTCCTGTAGAAATCCTGATTCAGCTCAGTGGAGCAAAACATTTTAACTGTAATTTTTATGTTTGCAAGTGTGTTCCTAGATAGCAAAGTACGTTAGGAAAGAGTGAGTTAGTACAAAGATAATTGAGTCAGAATCTTAAAATGTCACTACTTTTAGCTGGCACCAATGGCTTGTGCCTATTACCCTAGCTAATCAGGAAGCGGGGTCTGAGGACTGTGGTTCAAAGCCAGCTCAGCCAGAAAAGGTTATGAGACTTATCTCCAATTAACCACCAAAAGCTGGAATTGGTAGAGTGCTGACCTTGAACAAATGAAACTCCAAGGTCTGTGCCCAGGCCCTGAATTCAAGTTCAGGATCCCCCCGCCCCCAGACACACACACAATATTTCACTACTTTTAATTTGTCTAATATGCAGTTTCTATTTAAAAAACACTAATAACAATCTGTATAGCTGTGGTATTTTTTTTCCTCTCGAGAATCTGATCACATGTCACATTTGTATCAATAACACTTGGGTTTGTTTGGTTGGTTTGTTTTGGGAGTACTAGGTTTTGAGATCAGGGTTTATGCTTGCTCATGTGACTTGAGCCACACCTATAGGCCTTCCTCCTTTCATGATTTTTCAAGTAGGATTTTTAGTTATGTCTAAACCAGCTTGGACTGAAAGTATCTTATTTATGCTTCCTCCATAGCTAAGATGACACCTACACACAGCTATTGGTCATGATAGGAGTTCTGAAAACTTTTTTTCTCAAGCTGATCTCAAAGCACGATCCTCCCAAGTAGCTCATATTGCCACCAAACTGAGTAAATAACTTCTCCTTAGATCCCTTTAATTTAGAAAAGTTTCCCTTTGTGAGGGTTCCCAGATGGACTTACTTAAAGAGTTTAGATCAACTGTTTTGTAGACAATTCGGATTTGGCCCATCATTGGTTAGGAAGTTTTTCATGATTTTTTTTCAAGAATACATAGATGATGGAATGTCTTTCTCATTGCATTGTATCACTGAGTCAGTGTGTCCCACATTGGTGATAATGATCTTGGTCTCTCAACTGCAGTGGAGAAAACAATTTTCCAATGGAAAAAGTTTGTGTGTGTGTGTGTGTGTGTGTGTGTGTGTGTGTGTGTGTTTAAATCTTTGGAAATGATGAATAATCTGTGTAATGAGAGTAGGAGACTGTAAATACTCTTCCCACAATCACTGCATGGTTTTACCATGCTCTACCACTTGAGCCACAGTGTCACTTCCAGCCTTTTTTGAGTAGTTTATTAGAGTTAGTGTCTCCAGGACTTTTCTGCCTGGGCTGGCTTTGAACTGCAGTCTTTAGATCTCAGCCTCCTGAGTAGATAGGGTTCTAGGCAATACACCAGATGTTGTGTTATCTCATCTTTCCCACAAAAGCTTGGAAATGGATTCCTTTAGTCTAATATTTTGAGTTTCCCTTATGATATATTGGACGCTTGGTTTTGGTGGCACAATAATTAATGACTATGATGTTGGTTCTGCTGTGGGTTGCCAGGAAATAAGGAAGCAGACCTTAGCACAACCAAAGGCAGAGTGAAGGTATGCACCTACCTACCTATCATTCAAAGCACGTTGGCACAAGTATTGTTTCATATGTGCAAATCAAGATTATAGAATTTCCAAATGATAAAGAATTACCTCTAACTGAAGAAATGAGAAAAAGTATCCCCAGAAAAGTGGCACTTGAGAGATAGATTGCAGGAAGGGGGTTTTTCAAGGAAGGTACATAGAGGAACATGGAGTCCATGAGCTTAGGATAGGCAGGGTCAGAATATAGCCTGGGAGGAAGCTGGGCTGCATGGGGAATGATGAAAAGGTGGGCTAGAAAAAGAAGGTGGAATCCATTAGGAATAGGGAACATTGATTGGACAGACTCCCAGGCAGGGACTGTACCTCAGTCAGAAGATGTTCACTGAAGAGCATTCTACAGCTAATCAATCACCCAGGTAGTAAGCAGGCGAGACTGTCTGGGAATAGTCTTTTGAGCGGGGTAGTTTGGGCTGTATTCTCCATCCATCCATGATTTATCAAACAGGCCAAGTAAATAGTGGCAATTATTAAGATGTATGAGAAAATATGACAATACTCGGGATGTCCAGGTGATCATCTCAGATGCCCACGGGGACCAGGCAAGTCACATACATTATAAGCAAGAGGCAGAAACCTGCAGCGTGCATCCCTCATTCACAGAGACAGTTTCTCCTCAGCTCGGAGAGGCTGCAGTCAGAGAACAAGGGCCAGTATATTCACACTCATTTTTCTAGCAGATTCAGATTTTTTGTATGAAATGCCCAGATGTGTAAATGTAGGAACTGTTTTTTTTTGTTTGTCTTTTACTAACTTCATTAATGCTTATTAAATAGTGGTCCTATGTTAATCATCTTAATATGGAAAAGGGTTTATTCTGGCTCATGATTTCAAGGATTTCTAACTACAGATTGTTGGCCTTGTTACTTGGGGCCAGTGTGAATACTATGTTGGAAACATAAGACAGAGGAGGCCCTTTTGTCTCATGGCAGCCAAGAAGCAAAGAAAGTGGAAGTGACTGGAATCCTAAGACCTTCAAGACCATGTCCCCAATGACCTAGCTTCCTTCCACAAGGCCTCACCTCTTATAATTCCACAGACCAGTAACCAAGCCTTCAGCCCAGTGGCCCTTGGGGGACAGTCAACATCAAATGAACAAAATGGATGAATTCAAGGCCAAACTACAGCAGTTGATGTCTCTCATTCTATTGAAGGACATATTGAATACAGTATTTGCAAATGGAGGTAACTGGGAGCATTAAGGAGGAATCATTGGTGAGTAGGCATGATTAAGAAAACTACTGAAATTTAACCCACTTGCTTAATCTTTTCCTAGTTTGTGAGCAACCTGACCTTTTACAAATAATCTACCAACCACAGAAGTCTTCCACCTACACTCGAGAAGCTGTCAGAAGCTGCTGTGAACAGAATCCGCATGGAAATCATCACAGTAGTGTCTTTCCACCTGTAAACGTAGCTGACCCCAGGTGTGCAAAAAGTATCCACTTGGCCCTACATGTTCTGAGTTTCTTTGAAATGTAAATACTTATTTCATACGTTTAGAATTTGAAACAGTGCATAAAGCTGCAATCCCAACCATTTACCACAAACTTCTTTGCACATATGTGGACACATTTTAGAGTCAGAGGGCTCCATCTGATTGCATTTCACATGACTTGGCATCCGTCCTGTCTCTCAGCCTCTCCTTTACTTCACTCCCAGTGTGAATCACACAGCACTTTGTCACTCTTCAATCTATCAGATTGTGCTTGTCAGGAGAAAGAACAGAGAGTACAGGTGTTAATTATACTGTTGATTAATAGGGCTAAAAAAGCCAGAGAATCACTTACGCATTCTATTCAGACTTGGCCACTGGACTGGGAAAGCCTGTTCTGTAAGGTGGCCCATCAAATCCTCATCACGGAAGGGTCACATTAGTTAGAAAAGAAGCAAGACCAACTGGTAGGGAGAGTTGACAAATCCAGTGAGGAGGTCTGAGAGGATCCTGAGCAGTCTCAGCAGCTGGAATTTTGTGAGTCATCAGTAATGGGCAGCTGAATGGGCCAAGAGGAAGTGGTGGGAGGTGGACGGATTGTGAGCACTGAAATTATTCATTTACAATGTTTTGTTATTGAAAGTATTGTTTTCTTTAAAGTGATGTTCTCACATGTTTGCTCTCTTAAACAAATACCAGAAACCTGAAATTTTAAGTAAGTTGCAACTTCATGAAAGTAACTCAGTATAGCTCTTATTTTATTTTTTTTTTTTTTTGGCCAGTCCTGGGCCTTGGACTCAGGGCCTGAGCACTGTCCCTGGCTTCTTCCCGCTCAAGCACTCTGCCACGTGAGCCACAGCACCGCTTCTGGCCGTTTTCTGTATATGTGGTGCTGGGGAATCGAACCTAGGGCCTCGTGTATCCGAGGCAGGCACTCTTGCCACTAGGCTATATCCCCAGCCCAATATAGCTCTTATTTTTAAGCAGAGAGATTTTTTATTCTAAAGCAGAAATTGAGCTGTAGAATCTTTTCAGTATTGCCATTATAATCTCAAAATCAGTTATTTTCTTATTTCCAAGGTAAGAGGCAGAAAACACACACACACACACACACACACACACACACACACACACACACACACACACACACCTTTCCTTCTAGTCACTTTCTGCCTCTGTGCATTCTATGATTACTCCATGCCTGTAATTCACTCCCCAAGCAAAATCAGTGAAGTAATTAATCTAATGGTTACTGCACAATCTCTAAAAGCCTTTGCAATAAAATTGAAAGTAGACACAGGGAGCAACTTGGGTAAATAGCCACCTATTTCACAGGGCCCTTAGCAGAACCACAATGGGAAGTCATCATTTTACTCATTTCTCCAACTCTCATCCCAGGTGTGAACATCTCTTCTTGGTTATCGCAATCTACTCTTCACAGGTGATCTCTCCCATCCGTGGCTGCCTCCTCACCTCTCCTGTGGGCCTACCTCTCCCTCAGCTTCAGGCAGGAGAGTAGGCCTGAAGGTAAATAAAACATTGCCTTGCTGTTCAACTTTTAGGCAGTCAGCAGAACAAACATGCAAGCCTGCCATTTCAATATTATGTGTCCGTGACAGATGAAGGGTCTATCAAGCATTTTCAGTGGCTATCCAGAACTGATCTTATTTAGGCCCCTAGGCCTGTCCTTTCTCTTTTGGCTTCCTATCCTGTTCAGATGCTCCCTTCCTTCCACACAAAGGAACCATTTCCTGCATTCCCCACATTGGCTTGTAAACCGACATCTCCAGAAAGTATCTCCTAAATATTTCTCAACTCCACCTGTGCCTCTTCATCTTTACCGACCCTTCCCAACGTTATAATATCCATATGCTCTGACCCCACCTTTTCTGTTCAGAATCTATTACTTAACACGTATCTTCACACTGCAGCCAAGCCACTGCCCTGTTGAGAGCCCAGCCACATTTGCTCCTTGCTTTCAGAATCAACTCAGGCTTTGTATGACATCCAAGCGTGTCTTCGATCTAACCCTCCCTACCCTTTTCACCTCACGCCACCTCCTCGAATGCCCCTCAGTGGGGTGCTCCAGCTCTATCATCCCAAAGCCCTCTATTTGTGCTAACGTGACTATTTACATGGTTGCTAATTTGATTATTAACCTTAAGACCTTCAGTGGGAAAACCTGATGAGCAATTCAGAGCTTACAGGTATAAATTCAAGCTTGGTTATTTTTTATTAAAAAAAATTTGAATACAGTTTACATCCGCCTGTTGGGTACATTCAGTTCCTTCACTGCCAACCAAATCTGGGGGCAAAACCCATGATTTTTTGTCTGCTACACTGAAATTTAAACTTCATATTCTATTTGTTTTTCTTTATCTAGAAAGATTAGATATTTCTTTGCCAAGATATAAGCAGAAAAATCTTTGATTTCCTCAAATTTTTGAGGTGTAACAGTGAGAGGCACAGAGAGATGTGGACACACAGCAAGAAGCAAGAACTGAAAAAAAGGCAGGAAATCTTAAGTAAATATCTGATAATGACAGATAGAGCAACAGACTTTAGTCCTAGGACTAGGTAGAAGACTGTCATGTTTCTCACTCCATCACCTGGAAAGCTTGTTTGCACTTATGAGTACTAAATTAAATAAGTATAACCATGCATAATTTTTGTGCAACAGGGAATCCATTACTATGAATAATATTGAGTCCTGGTGAGCCACTATAGCAAGTTTCCAGGCAGAGGCAGGGTCCTCCATGCATGAAAGAGAAAGAGCTGGGAGCTCCAGAGAGCCTGGAAAGTTGGAGTTCACAGGGCAGAGAAAGAGAGCTACATGGAGGCAGAGAAAATGAAAGCACTGAAGAGGGTCTCCCTTGAGTCCTCAGCTGAAAACTGCCCCAGGCATTTGTCTGGGGAAACTACCTGGTGCTTGGTACAAAACTACACAGAAGAATTCAGGAAAGTAATTCTCATAATAGTAGTTCCTGTTCCCACCAGCCAGAGTGGAAAACTCAGAATTTATAGACATTGGTTGGCATACTCACAACACCCAAGAGTGGGAAAAATTAGCCCTAGACTAAACACAGCTCTGATGAACTTAAAAGCAGATCCTCAAGAGATCAAGCTGCTTCCAAAAAACTTGCTTCATTCAGAAACAAAATTCAGGGTTCTTTTTTTTGGCTGGTCCTGGGCCTTGGACTCAGGGCCTGAGCACTGTCCCTGGCTTCTTTTTGCTCAAGGCTAGCACTCTGCCACTTGAGCCACAGCGCCACTTCTGGCCATTTTCTGTATACGTGGTGCTGGGGAATCGAACCTAGGGCTTCATGCATGGGAGGCAAGCACTCTTGCCACTAGGCCATATCCCCAGCCAAAATTCAGGGTTCTTTAAAAGATCCTGATATACTCCAACACCCAGCATTGGAGGAGGTAATAGTCACAATAACTGGATTAGGAAAGTAAAACCTGTGTCATAAACAAACAACAAAACTAGAAAGACAGGACACAACTAGTTGGTAAAGACATTAAAAGTTACTAAACTATGTCCTACATGTTCCGGGAAGTGAGACGGAGCATATTAAATAATGTCATAGAAATTATTTTTAAAAAGAAGGCTGAGAATGTGGCTTAGGGGTAGAGTGCTTGCCTAACATGCATGAAGCCCTGGGTTCGATTCCTCAGTACCACATAAACAGAAAAAGCTGGAAGTGGTGCTGTGGCTCAAGTGGTAGAGTACTAGCTTTGAGCACAGAGAGGCTCAAAGACAGTCCCCAGGCCCTGCGTTCAAGCCCCAATACCAAGAGAAGAGAAGAGAAGAGAAGAGAAGAGAAGAGAAGAGAAGAGAAGAGAAGAGAAGAGAAGAGAAGAGAAGAGAAGAGAAGAGAAGAGAAAGATATGAAAAGTGTGGAAGTGTGGCTCAAATAATAGAGCATGAGTTAAGCAAGCACCTGAACCAGGCCCTGAGTTCAAGCTCCGGTGTTGGTATAAAGAGAGAGGGAGGGAAGGAAGGAAGGAGGAACAGGGAAGAGGAGGGGAGGGGAAGGGAAAAGAGAGGAGAGGAGAGGAGAGGATGTCAGGAATTAAAAAATAAAACCATAGTGTCTATGTTATGTCTTCAATTAGTCAGTAAAATACTGAGCTGGATGCCTGATGGGATTAACAGCAAATCTCACATTAGAGAAGGGGGGAAAATATTGTAATGATCCTGGAAACATAAATGGATTCAATCTCCAGTACACAAAGAAAATACAGTAGTAAAAACTATCTAAAACAAAACAAAACTTAAGGCTAACACAAGATAAACAGGGCATATTGGGGCAACTTCATTAGAGCACCTCTCAAAGACTATGAGGAAGAAACAGAAAACGACCTGAAGAAACACGGCTGTGACCACACAAACATGGATCCAACAAGGATTCTGAGCAAAAGAAACATGAAGGGAAACATACCATGGCACGTCATAATCAAATTGCTTAAAACCAGTGATGAACTATTCTTTTTTTTTTTTTTTTTTTTTTTTTTGGCCAGTCCTGGGCCTTGGACTCAGGGCCCGAGCACTGTCCCTGGCTTCTTCCTGCTCAAGGCTAGCACTCTGCCACTTAAGCCACAGCGCCGCTTCTGGCCATTTTCTGTATATGTGGTGCTGGGGAATCGAACCTAGGGCCTCGTGTATCCGAGGCAGGCACTCTTGCCACTAGGCTATATCCCCAGCCCCGATGAACTATTCTTAACAGCAGCCAGCAAAGGAGGAGCAGAAGCATGATGGACAGAAGAAGAAAGCTGAGAATGCTGGCAGATTGCTTATTGGGAACACTCATCCAGCTGTAGATTCAAGCTGGAGCAACAACCTAAAGGACTGAAAGGCAAACCCATCAACCCAGATTGGTACACTTGGTCAAATGTCTCCTGAAACAATGACAAAATACAGACTTTCTCATGCATACAGAGTCTAACAGGACTCATCATCAGGCCAGCCTCTCTATGAAAACTGTTAAAGGATGTCCTTCAGAAAAAAAGAAAATGTAACCACATAAACCCCATCTAGTTGAGAGACAGAGAGAGACGGAAAGAGAGAGAGAGAGAGAGAGAGAGAGAGAGAGAGAGAGAGAGAGAACGCAGAAAATATCCCCTTCATGAAGAAATATAAGATTTTATTTTATATTTCTAAAGAATTATTTAAAAGGGTATTGGCTGTTCAAAGAATAACCCTGCACATCCCACAAAGCCAATTGTGAGTTTGTAGGTTATATGGAAGTAAAACACATCTCAACAATAGCACCAAGATTTGGAGGAGAAAAATCCAGCTGTTTTGCTCAAGACTAGTGCTCTATCATGTGAACCACAGCTCCATTTCTAAGTAGGTTTTGGTAACTAATTGGATAGAAAAATCTCATAGATGAGAGAATAAGAATCTCAGATCTCAGCCTCCTGAGTAGCTAGAATTATAGGGGAGAGCCTATATTATTTTGCTCTGAAGTCTAGTTTTCCTGATAGTAATATAACAACTCCAGCTTTCTATTGTTGAGAGTTAGTATGAAATATCCTTTTTCTATGGTTTGACTTTTAAACTTTTTATATTTAATTGAAAATGGGATTCTTTCTGGAAATAATGAGATTTGAACTCTGGGTCTTGAAGCTTGCCAACCATGCCCCTAGTTCTATTTTTTTTTTAAGCTCTGCCTCAGATTTTCTAGTTAGAAATACAGCATACACCAAGCTAAGAAGGTGGGATTCTTGTCAGCAATATATAGTTGAGTGTTAGATTTTTATCCAATTTAACACGTGTCACTTGCTATTAATGTGATTATTAGTATGGTTCTGTTTAGCTATCATCTTATCATTTTTTCACTTGACAATCTGTACTTCATCTTTCCTTCTTTTCCACCTTATTTTTTTATCAAAATAAATGTTTTTATTCACTTCAGTTTATCTTTATCAGGCATAACTCTTTGTTGCATTGCAATAGTTGTGGCTGGTAGGTGAATAGTATCTTCAACTCATCACAGTCTGCCTTCAAGTAACAGTATAACACTTAACATACAGTATAGGAATCTGTAGCTGAGCCAGGTGTTAGGCACATCTGTAATCTATATACATAGGATGCTGAGATCTGAGAATCATGATTCAAAGCTAGTCTGGGAAGGAAAGCTTGTGAGATCCGCCTTTGATTAACTACTACAAAAGCCAGAAGTAGAGGGGCTGGGAATATGCCAAAGTGCTCATTTCGTATACATGAAGCCCTGGGTTCGATTCCTCAGCATCACATTTATAGAAAAAGCCGGAAGTGGTGCTGTGGCTCAAGTAGCAGAGTGCTAGCCTTGAGCAAAAAGAAGCCAGGGACAGTGCTCAGGCTCTGAGTTCAAGCCCCAGGACTGGCAAAAACAAACCAAAAGCCAGAAGTGGAGCTGTGGCTCAAGTGGTAGTATACTAGCTTTGAGCACAAAAGCTGTGGACAGTGGCTAGGTCCTAAGTTCAAGTCTCAGTGTGCACACATGTGCACGCATACACGCACACATACACACACTATTATATGGGACAAAAGGATCATTTCATACTTATGAAGAGGTCCAGAGAATATACTTCTTACCATTGTAAAGTAACACGAAATAAAAGAGCAGCAGAGTATAGGCACCGAAAGTTAAGAGAAAAATTCAGTCGTGTTATATGGAGAAAAAACAGAAGTCAGGCATGATGGCACATGGTGGATATCTCAGCACATGGGAGATTCAAGCAGGAGGATCCTAAATTTAAGGCATACTAGGATACACAACAAAATTTGGTCTCAGACTCTACCCTGCAAGAAAAAAAAGAATTGATAGAAGAAGTCTTTATATGTTTGAAAATTTAATAAAATACTTCTGAATAACCCAGAGGTTAAAGAAAAAAATCAAAAGGGCAATTAAAATGCATTTTGAATTGAATAAAATCAAAGTACAACATACAAAACTATAGAAGATTCTGGGGGGAGAAGCTTATGGGGGAATTTATAGCACTAAACACCTATTTTAGAAAAGAAGTACATTTTCTAATTAAAGGTCTTCTACTTTAAGAAACCAGAAAAAGAAAAACAAAGGAAATCCAAAATAATAATAAGAACAAAATTAACAAAAGCCAGAATGGCACTCAATAAAATTGAATGGGGAAAAAATCAAAGGAAAACAAAATTTCAACCTTGTCTCTAAGAAAATCAGTAATGTCGGTAAGCAAGAGTTCAAGGACAGTGCCCAGGCTCTGAGTTCAAGCCCCATGACTGCCAAAAAATAAAATAGTGTATTCTATGTAAGAAATACAGAATATGTCCTTCCAAAGGAATTATTTGGAAATAAAAAGTAATATGGAACATATTTCAAAGATGCTGTTTTCCATGGGCTTGAGTCCTGGCTGTATCAGAATGTTAGGTAGTGATTCTTTGTTCTCCTCCTCCTCTCCCTCCTCCTCCTCCTCTTCCCTCCTCTTCCTCCTCCTCTTCCCTCCTCTTCCTCCTCCTCTTTCCCCTTCCTCTTCCCCTCCGTCCACCTCCTCCTCCTTCCTTCTCCTCTTCCCCTCTCTTTTTCTTCATTTTTCCTTTTTCATCTTTTTTTTTTTTAATGCCAGTGCTAGGGCTTGAAACTCAGAACCTTCTGTGTTTTTGCTTGACATTTTTGCTCATAGCTGGCACTCTAACATTTAAGCCATGCCTCCAGTCCTGATTTTATTTTTGCTGGTAAATTGGAGATGGCGTCTCATCGACTTTTCTGCCTGGGCAGAAAATCCTCAAATCTCGGCCTCTTGGGGAGCTCAGAACACAGGTGTGCACCCCTGGCGCCTGCTCCTGCCTCTTCTTGATGAAGGCTGGACCGGAGCTATGGGGTTAATCAGAATGATGAGAGGATACACACAAAAGAAACAAGCTGGCTGTCTCTCCTTCCAGTCTGAGATGCAGCTGATAAATGAGTTCATCTACCACACAAATAGCCTTTGTTTTCTTCTCTTGGTGAGCGGGCTTTCCACGGCTATAATATGGTTTGCCTCAACTTGTCCACTTATGGCTGCAGTTTCTCACTGCCAAGCTGCAAAACAGGAAAAAGAATTCCAGAAATCCACCTTTATTGTGTGCATCCACCATATTGCCCCAGACTTTCATTTGAAAATACTTAAACCTGCAGTGTAAACACCACACACCCTTCCTCTGGATTTCACGGGGGTGAACATTTTGCTGCATTGGCTTTTCCTTGGCTATATTTATCATAACTTGTAATTTGGCTATATTTATTGTAAATTGTAACTTTCTTAATAATCTACCCTAAATACTTAGGCATGAAAGTTCCTAAAGGCAAGAATGTACTCCCAAACACTCATGAGTAATTTAACATTGGTGTGATAGTGTCTCACACACAAACTTACACAAGGGGTGAAGGGGGGAGAGAGAGAGAGAGAGAGAGAAAGAGAGAGTCCATATCAAGTTTCCTTAATTATCTCAATATTCAATTTTTGTTTGTAGAACTCCATTCATTGGCCGACTCTTGGCCCCATAAAGGAGCATGTGTAACATTTAGTTGCCAGGCTGTCAAACACTCTTTACTCCAAATTAAATGTGTGTCTGAATTGAAACACCCATGCATGCACGTAACTGAAAACTTGATTCTGCACTTACCTCAGAAGTAACGATTCTTAAAAAGCCCTGAATATCAGAGATAATGGTTCCAACAGGTGAGCACAGTGATTTCACCTTTTGAATCAAGGATGTAATTACTTAGAAATGGGGCAGAGCACGCCGCCACCACGCCCACCATTTCCATTAGGAATGATGCTCGCACCTGCCAGGTGTCTGGTGAGTGACAGGAATGCGGCTGCTCTTGGCTTCTCATCTGCTGCAGAGTCATGAACACACATGCCTTGAAAGCCACATTTTTGGAGTCTGGTGTCTGTGAAGGTGACCCATGTCCTTCGCAGGAAGCACCCCGGTCACCATGGTCCTCCAGCCTCTCCTCCTCCAGATGCCTGGCTTCTCATCTTAACTCTGACACCTGTGAGCTAAATGGCATTGGAAGGTCTCAGAAATATTCTTTCTTTAGCTAGGAGAGTATATCATCCTCTGCCTTGAATCTGCTGAGGCTGTTGTGGGGAACAAATCAGAAAGAAGGGGGATAGCATGCGAGTCATGTACATAAGCCTTCACCCACATTATGGATGCCCCCACTGACAGACACAATGCACCTCTGCCACTTGATCCTCCCCCCTCTCCCATTATCAGTCACTATTTGAAGGACACATTTGAATCAGCCCTTAATATAGATTAAATGACTCCATTTTTGTCAACTGAAACTCTTTTGATCTGGATGCTATCTCTAGCTTAGTGCACCCGAAGGAGCAGATGCCGTCTTAACCTTCACATTGATCAGTATGTAGTGAGCATCTATCATTTATAAGTAAATAAGAGTCTTGCCATGTTTCCCAGTGAAATCTCACAGAACTGGCATTTGGCTTTGGTTCCTTTCTGTTGTGTGCATTGAGAGTCTTCTGTTGAACCTCCAGAACACTATTCACTCTGTGAAGTCTCGTATTACCTGTGAATTGTGTGTGTACACACCCTCTTTCTTCACCTGAGCCAAGGCCTGATTGTTGAGCTGAGGTACACCATGGCAGGCCACTCTCCAGGGCAATGCCTGTCTGTTGATTGTGTGTTATGAGCAGCTATGCACACACAGGCTCACACCACGGCCGAACACAATCTATGTACTCACTGTGCATTCATCATGAACTCAGGTTGTGTTCCACACTGCACTTCCAGTCCCTCAAAGATGAAGATAAAGCCAATGCCCTATGAACCATTCCACAGCCAGGGTACCCTGAACATGATGCCCTTGCCGTTCTCCTTATCTATCCAATTCATAAGGCCAGTAAGAAGGAAACAATGTTTTCTAAGGAAGGAGGACATCATATCCATTGATGCTCATCCAATGAAGAATTGGGAAAGAAAGTTGGATGACAACACCCCTATCTGGGAACTACTCAGCCCAATTTTCTGAGGACCACTCCCTACACACATACACATCATGCTCACACACACACACACATACACACACACACCAGCACTCACACACATCACCACACATCACCACACACACACACACTCATACACACACACACCAGCACTCACACACATCACCACACATCACCACACACACACACATACACACACACACACACACACAATGTTTACCCAGGCTCTCCAGCATAGCATACTGATTGCAGAAATTCAGTGCCAGCCACACTTGACCTGCAACTATGCAATCAGGTCCAGAAGTCTCTGGTCTCCATCCAGCTGAGCTCTCACAAAGAGGATCTGTTGACCTTATCCTGTGGGCTGCCAAGTTCATGAGCCAGAGAAAGCCATGACAGTAATCAATTTCCTCCTTTGAATTCACTCCTGAGGCCCAGTGGGTACCTACTCTCACTTCTGTGAGATAGCTCTGTACCTTTATAATAAGACCCTTTTACTTAAGTGCAGTAAATTGACTTACATTACCAAGTTAAATCTCACTCAACATGAAGTGAAGAAAACATGCCATTAATTTGAGATCTTTTTATTTTTGTCTCCTCTAGGTAATTGAGATACTTGGTTTTCCATTTCTTCCCCTGTCTACTTTCTCCAGGGCCTCTTGCTAGTTAACAATTTTCAAGTGTCCTCTGTACCTAGAAATGTCTTCAGTTCAGGCAGGAGACTGAAGCTTATATAAAGCCGCCTGTGCCTGCCCACATCGCACCTGCCCTGTTCTCGAGTCCAGTTCTTCCCTCTCCACCTCTTCTCCTTCCACTGTCAAGTCCTTTCACTGAGGCTGGGACAGGAGAAGTGAAGCAGTAGTGAACCGGATATGCCTCAGTCCAGCCATGTGTTCCTTATGTGGCCAGCTCTCAGCAGCTTGGTAGAAAAGTAGGGGAAGGCAAAGAAGCACGAGACTCCTGGGAGAAGTTAGAATGGAAGCTCTTTTTGTTTGTTTGTTTTTTTGTTTTGAAACAGAGTCTCCCTACATATCCTAGGCTTGCTTCAAAATTGCTATGTAACCCCCCAGGGCCAACCAAGTGCTGAGGTGTGAGTCATGAACTGCCATATCTGTCTAAAGGAAGCCTTTTATTTTATTTTATTTTATTTTGTGCCAGTCCTAGGGCTTGAACTTGGAGCCTGGGCCCAGTCCCTGAGCTTTTTTGCTCAAGTTTACCATTCTACCACTTTGAGCCATGGCTCCAGTTCCAGTTTTATGGTGGCTAATTGAAGATAAGAATCTCACCAACTTTCCTGCTGGAGCTGGCTTTGAACTGTGATCCTCGGATCTCAGCCTTCTGAGTAGCTAGGATTACACGTGTGACCCACCAGCACCCATCACTGAAGAGAGCTCCTTTGAATGCAGCTTCTCAGGTTCTACTTACTGACTCAGAATCTTGGAATGGAGGTCAGAAATCTCCATGTGGCCCAGTGGACTCAGTACCAAAGTCAGGTTTAAGTGCCAAGGAATCCTTGGCATTGGTTTAAGTAGAAGAGAGATGTAATTTGACTTGCTTTTAAGAAACTATTTTTTTGTGGCAGAATGGAGAAGGAAGTAGAGCAGACAGAAGCTGAAGAGATAAATCAGGAGATTATTCTCGCTGTCTCTTGGAGCCATGATAAATGAAGGCAATTGGGAGTGAAAAGAGGGGTGAATGCATGAGAGGTTCCCATCGTAGAAACAACAGAAATTGATGAGCAATTAGATGTAGGTGATGACAGAGAGAGAAAAAAGAATGACTCCAAAGTTACTACCTCAAGCTTCAGGCAGGCGGGAGGCTTTAGGAGAAAGGGTAAACGCAGCCAGCTTCTGTGGAACAGGTAAAGGGGAGTTTCAACTGAGCCAGCTCAGTGCTGCCACACAGGAGGGGGCTGTGGGCAACCACATATCCAGGGATGAGGGAGTCTGGAGTGGGCACTGAGTGAGGAGGCTTGGGGTGGTGACTGACAGGAAGGCACTGCAGAAGGTCAAGAAGGTGCCATCAGCGCCAGAAATAGTTAGAGACCAGGCAGGGAGGAACAGCTGGGAACGAAGAGGAAACTGGTGTTGAATGGGAAAGTGAGGTAGAGTGTTTCAAGGAGAAAATGGAGGTGTCCCTCACCTGGACTTAGGTGTCCTGCACATGGACTCAGCCATGTGCATCCAGGTGTAGCAGTGTCCAAGCCATCCAGAGAAAGCCTTGTGGCATGCTAGGATCCAAAGCTAGATTGCAGCAGGCAGAGGCATTGGATCTGAGGCCATCAAGTGAAGACAAGTGTAGACTCTTCTTTTAAGAAGTAGAGAAGGGTGAGGCACTGGTGGCTCACACTTGTAACCCTAGGCTACTCAGTAGGCTGAGATCTGAGGATCTCAGTTCAAAACCAGCCCAGGCAGGAAAATTTGTGAGATTCTTAGTTCCAATTAACCACCAGTAAACCAGAAGTGGCGCTGTGGCTCAAGTGACAGAGTGCTAGCCTTGAGTAAAAAGAAGCAGGGACAATGCTCAGGCCTTGAGTCCCAAGCCTCAGCACTGGCAAAATAATAATAATAACAATAATAGTAATAGAATGCAAAGGAGCTTACCTAATGTTTATTTTTTTTAAAAAAAAAAGGATATGTTATCTCTGAAATAGTAATGGGGGAGGGGAAAAGCCTTTATATTCGGCATTGGGCTTCAGGGCTAGACATGCTAGACATGTGCTCTACCGTTTGAACCATACCCCTAGTATTTTATGAATACACATGGAAATTCTTGTCTCCGGTATATTTGGATCTGTACTTGGTTGAATCTAAGAATGCAAAACCATGAATACAGAACATGGGCCTAAAATCTGTGTATGTGTAACCATGAATACAGGATTTGAATGTATAAATATATAGCTGGCTGTAGTTTCTTGATATCAACAGAATAAACCCACTGAAGTAGTGCCAGGTTCCTCTCAAACCAATGGCCCTGCCTCCTCTGCCATCAACTTGGAACCCTGCTAACAAGGGCTCTGATCTCTGCTTTCTTAAAATAGATAAATGACTTCCAGTTGTTTTATCCATTTAGTAAATACTCATTAATCACCTAAAATTTGCCAGATGCTATAAGGTGCTGAAACTCCCAAAAGCAAAAACTCCCGTGTCTGTTCACAGAGAACTCAAGGCTGGTGTGGAGAGACCCACACAACAGATGGTTCAGGATGGGTGAGTAACAGGCCAAAAGAGAAGGATAAGGTTTACAAAGTTCACTCGAGAAGTTTTACAATGGGATTGTATTGGTCACTGTGATAAAATGCCTAAGACAAGAGTACTTAGGAAGAAAAGATTTATTGAGCTCATAGTTTTGGAGGTTCTGGTCCAAGATTAGGCAGTACTATTAGTCTGGTACTCTAACACGGGTTCCATATCATGAGGAAATGACTAGCAAAGTAAATCTCTGTCTCTCTTCTCTTTCTGTTTTTCTCTTTTTCTTTCTCTTTCTCTCATACACATCTATCTATCTATCTATCATCTCTATATCTGTCTGTCTATCTATGGAGAGGTGGGGGGAGGAGAGAGGGAGAAACTTCACAGTTCTTTTTTTTTTTTTTTTTTTAAATCATGGGGCTTCAACTCAGGGACTGGGCACTGTCCTCGAACTCTTTTGCTCAAAGCTAGCTCTCTACCACTTTGAGCCACAGCATCACTTCTGGTTGTCTGGTTGTTAATTGGAGATAAGAGTCTCATTGGGGCTTTTCTGTCCTGGCTGGCTTCAAATCATGATCCTCAGATTTCAGCCTCCTGAGTAGCTAGGATTATAGGCATGAGCCATCAGTGTTCAACCCCACAGTTCCCTTTAATGACCTAAGGAGCTTCACTAGACCCAACCCTTTAAAAAACATTTTTATTGTTATTATAAAGGTAATGTACAGAGGGGTAACAGTTATGTAAGTCAGGTAAAGAGGCCATTTCTTTTGGGACAATGTCACTCTTTCCCTTGCTCTCTCCTGGTTTTTCCCTCCCATCCCCACACATAAGTTATTCATTGTCAATGTAGTGTCCGTTGCATTTGTTCACCTTGTGTCCCTCCATTTCTGTGTTTCCCCTTAGCCTCCCCAATACAGATAAATAAGAGAAAAAAAAAAAAGAAAATGAAAAGGCAACAAAGAAAAAAACTCGTTTTCATTTCCTGGAGTTCATTTCAATAAATGTTTTGTATGATCAGAGGCACATAGGCATTGTGCCTTTGTGTTCCTCCCCTTTCTTCCTGTCAGAACCATTTCTTAAAGGTCCATGGCACGCTCAGATGCCACTTTGGGGGTCAAGCCCTTTACATCTATTTTTGTCCCAACCATAGCAAGAGTTAAGAAGGCTTGATAGACAAGATGCATAAGGTTCTGAGAGGATGAGACAGGCTGAGATCCAAGAACTGAGGAGAGTTCAAGAATTAAAATAATGGGAGGAAGGAAGATGACACCGCCATAGTAGGGAGGCACCCCAACTCGCTCCAACTGAATAGCAAACTGGGAACTCCAGCACCCAACACCCCATCAAGAACCCAGCAAAACCAGCAGCCAGAAGCAGTGGAGAAACGCAGGAAAACAAAAAGGAGCAAAAAAAGCAGAGCCGAAAACCTACACGGAGACTGAGAATCTACAGGGTATGCTCCCCCCACCAGCCGACCCTGGCCAGACAGCAGGACTCCACAGACCCCAGGGGAGAGCGGACCAAGACAGATGGCGGCGATGGGAAGTTCGGGACCGCACGGCCAGGATCAGACAGGAGCGGCGGGGGAACCAAGCGGCCGCAGAAGGGAAGAGCTGGGGCCACCACCACGACCTTTCGCCACACCCCAGCACTCCACCCCCGAAGGACCAACGGTGGCGCGGGATACACACACAATCCAGGACCAGTGAGTTCCCCATTGCCCCCTCCCCCAACGGGAGACCAGCTATCAGAGACCCAAACCTTACAAAGAAGCTAGATCTCCCTCCCCCTCCCCACACCGAGGGAAAAAAGAACCCCCAAATCATGGGGCAAGATCCCATAAGACTCTGGGAAGACACAGGAATTAGCAGGGGAAGGGCGGAACAGCACCAAGGCAAAAGAGGAGCCTGAACCAGCTGCACCGGCCCTGCCCCCCTCCCAACAGGGGTCCGGGGACAGCAGGCAGTGCAAGCCCCACCCGAGGCGCCTGGGCCTCACAGACTTTTTCAACTAAAGTCACAGGTGCTGGTGGGCAATACCAGCCCAGCAGGGACACCTAAGCCTGATCACGCGCCCCCTCGCAGTGGAGGCGCAGTCTGAGGGCGCTAACCCTCGCCCATACACTTGATCCCACTGGGTCCCACACATACCGCTCCCCACAGCAGTCTCGAGTGAGGGCACAAGCACACCTCAACAACTCGGGGCTCACTCTGGTAGGCGTACCCCATACAGGTGGACGGGGCCACAGCAGCAGCGCCCGCTGTAGTGGGCGCATGTCGCACAGGTGGGCGGGGACCCCAGCGAGAGAGCCCACTCTGGTAGGCGCACCTGCACAGGAGGGCAGAGCTCTCTATTGGCCATGCCCACTCAGTTTGGCGCATTTCGCACAAGTGGGTGGACCGCCCCTCAACAACACCGGCCCCGGAGCAGTCCACACAGGAGGACGAACCGCCTGAGAGGTGAGCTCCTCTGACCAAGATACAGAGTGGAAAAAAGAACCAAAGAAGAGATAAGCCTCCACACCACGCTGAATCAGCAACCAGCAAACCCCCACCAGAGACACACTAGGGTCAGCACAACTCTGCGGCAGGACACTGTCCCGCAGAGACAGAACCTACCGACCCCCAAGTGCAGTGAGGGTGACCACCTCAGCAACAACCGAGAAGGTCACGCTCACCCATTGGGCAGCAAGGTTCAACAGCCAAACCCAAACCCAGAGCCAGGACACCAGGACACAAGGCTCCCACTGACAGACCAGCAGGAATCAGCACAAAGCCAAACCAGGGAAGCCACCAACAGATCTCCAGATGTGAAAATCACAAAGAAATATAACACAGTTCATCAAAGGGCAAGCCAACTCACCAGCTCCAAAAAGCAGCACGACTGAAGAGGAGATGGAGAATAAAAAATCAACTGAGGCCATGTTAGCAGAAATGATGGAAAGCTTCAGAAACAAAATCAGAAAACAATTCCAGGAGTTTAGAGTGGAAGTCTTGAAGGACATCCAGGAAGCCAAGAAAAGAAATGGAAGCAAAAATGGATACAATGCAAACCTCCGTTAAAGAAGACCTTAACATCCTGAGAAGTGAAATGCATGAAAAAATAGATTTAAAATACAGCTCTTTAAAGGAAGAAATTTCCATGATCAGAGATGATCTGACAACCAAAAATAGCTCTCTGACATCCATAAACGCTGCAATTGAATCACAGCACAAAGAATTGACCATATGGAATCCAGAATCTCTCTCTTGGACAATGATGCAGCCAATAAGAACCAGAAAATTACCACACTCCAAGAAACGATGAAGCTTCAGGGCAGACTAATCCAGGAGCCAGTGGACAAAGACAAGAGATATAATCTGTGCATAATTGGAATTGAAGAAGGAACCGAATACCAGAGCAGAGGGCTTCAACATATTTTCAATAAAGTTATTGCAGAAAACTTCCCCAATCTCACAAGGGACCCCATCCAGGTAACCGAAGCCTATAGGACACCTGGCAGGCCAGACCCCAGAAAAGCCACGCCCAGGCACATAATATTCAAGACTTCAGATCTCAAGAATAAAGAGCAAATTTTGAATGCAGCCAAAGCAAAGAAAGAAATTTACTACAATGGGACGAGGATCCGAATAACAGCAGACCTCTCCACACAAACCTACCACGCCCCAAGAGAGTGGGAGAACACAATCCAAGTTCTACAGGCCAACAACTGCCAAACTAGAATAAAATATCCAGTGAAGTTGTAGTTCATATTCAAGGGGAAAACCAGATCTTTCCATAGCAAAGAGGATCTGAAGTAGTATGTGAATAAAAAACCAGCCCTACAGCGAATTCTAAGAGGGGAATCCCACCCAACAGAAATCATACAGGACACACAGACAGAAACAGAAAGAAACTACAATAGCTAGAGCCCAACAGAAAGAGCAGCTTACTAAAGACAAGAAAGAACAAAAAAAGAGGAAAAACAGCCCAGATTGATTCACCAATGAATTCTATAAAACCTTTAGTGAGGAGCTAATACCAATACTCCTCAAACTCTTCTGCGAAATAGAAACAGAGGGAGAAATCCCAAACTCATTCTATGAAGCTAATATCATACTCATTCCCAACCCAGGCAAAGACCCAACAAAAAAAGAGAACTACAGACCAATATCACTAATGAACACAGACGCAAAGCTCCTCAACAAAATATTAGCTAACAGGATCCAGAAACTGATCAAGAAAATTATACATCATGACCAAGTAAGCTTCATCCCACAGTCACAAGGATGGTTCAACATCCGTAAATCAATCAACGTAATTCACCACATAAACAGAACTAAAATCAAGAATCACATTATCTCAGTCGATGCCCAAAAAGCCTTTGACAAAATACAACATCCATACTTATTAAAAGCTTTGGAGAGAACAGGAATAGATGGAACATTCCTCAAAACAATAAAAGCCATATACAACAGACCAACTGCTAACATCATATTAAATGGAGAGAAACTAAAATCATTCCCACTAAACTCAGGAACAAGACAAGGATGCCCTTTCTCCCCACTTCTTTTCAACATAGTGCTGGAATCCCTAGCCATAGCAATAAGGCAAGAGGAGGACATCAAAGGGATCCACATCGGCAAGGAAGAAATCAAGTTATCCCTATTCGCAGACGACATGATCTTATATCTGAAGGACCCAAAAAACTCAGTCTCCAAACTCCTACACCTAATAAACCATTTTAGCAAAGTAGCAGGATACAAAATCAATCCACAAAAGTCAGCAGCTTTTCTGTACACCAGCATTATACAAACAGAAAAGGAAATTATGGGGGCTGGGGATATGGCCTAGTGGTGAGAGAGCTTGCCTCATATACATGAGGCCCTGGGTTTGATTCCCCAGCACCACATATACAGAAAACAGCCAGAAGTGGCGCTGTGGCTCAAGTGGCAGAGTGCTAGCCTTGAGCAAAAAGGAAGCCAGGGACAGTGCTCAGGCCCTGAGTCCAAGGCCCAGGACTGGCCAAAAAAAAAAAGAAAAGGAAATTATGGAAACAATTCCATTTACAGTAGCCAAAAAAAGAATAAAGTACCTAGGGATCAACCTAACCAAGAACGTGACGGACCTATTTAATTTGAACTATAAAAATTGAATAAGGGAAATCAAGGAAGACACAAGGAGATGGAAAGACCTCCCATGCTCATGGGTAGGCAGAATCAATATAGTGAAAATGGCCATATTGCCCAAATTGTTATACAAATTCAATGCAATCCCTATCAAAATCCCAGGCACATTCTTAACTGAAATAGAGAAAGCAATCCATAAATTCATATGGAACAGCAAAAGACCTAGAATAGCCAAAGCAATTCTAGGCAAAAAAAGCAGTGCAGGAGGTATCACAATATCAGACTTCAAGCTCTACTATAAGGCCATCATAACAAAAACAGCCTGGTATTGGTATAAAAACAGACCGAAAGACCAATGGATTAGAATTGAAGATCCAGAAATAAAACTGCACTCTTACAGCCAGCTGATATTCGACAAAGGAGCTAAAGACATACAATGGAATAAACATAGCCTCTTCAACTACTGGTGCTGGGAGAACTGGGCAGCCATATGCAGAAAACTCAAAGTAGACCCAAGCCTATCACCATGCACCAAGATCAACTCAAAATGGATCAAGGACCTCAATATCAGACCTGAATCCTTGAAACTACTGAAGGACAGAGTAGGAAAGACACTTACAGGCACAGGAAGGAACTTCCTGAATATAGTCCCCAGGGGCACAACAAATAGGGGAGAGACTTAACAAATGGGACTACTACAAATTAAAAAGTTTCTGCACAGCTAAGGACATAACCACCAAAACAGAAAGACAGCCAACCATATGGGAAAGGATCTTTACCAGCACAGCAACAGACAAAGGCCTAAACAGAGAACTCAAAAAACTAAGCCCGTCCAAGCCCAATAAACCAATTAGGAAATGGGCAAAGGAGCTAAAGAGAGACTTCACAAGAGAAGAAATAAAAATGGCAAAGAAACATATGAGGAAATGTTCAACATCCCTGGTAGTAAAGGAAATGCAAATAAAAACAACTCTGAGATACCACCTCACTCCACTTAGAATGGCCTATACTCTGAACTCAGGCAACAACAAATGCTGGGGAGGGTGCAGGGAAAGAGGAACTCTTCTCCATTGTTGGTGGGAGTGCAAATTAGTACAACCACTTTGGAGAACAGTATGGAGGTTTCTCAAAAAGCTCAATATAGACCTACCCTATGACCCAGCCATACCACTCCTAGGCATCTATCCTGAACAGCAGGTCCCAAGATATCAAAAAGACATTTGTACTTCCATGTTTATCGCGGCACAATTCACAATAGCCAAAATATGGAAACAACCCAGATGCCCCTCCACATATGAATGGATCCAAAATATATGGTACCTATACACAATGGAATACTACATAGCGATTAGGAATGGTGAGATATTGTTATTCGCAGGGAAATGGTCAGAACTTGAACAAATAATGTTGAGCAAGACAAGCCTAGAACACAGAAAACAAAGGGGCATGATCTCCCTGATATATGACTGTTAAGAAGGGGTGACGGAGAGACAGTAGAGACCAGGTCTGTGAAACCAAAAACGGCTTGTCAAATGGTATTACCCACAGGATTGGGGCAGTGACCCAACATTATGTAACTAAAACCAAACAACTACTCAACATATAAAGGTCAAAAATTGAGGGGCTGGGGATATGGCCTAGTGGCAAAAGAGCTTGCCTCGTATACATGAGGCCCTGGGTTTGATTCCCCAGCACCACATATACAGAAAACGGCCAGAAGTGGTGCTGTGGCTCAAGTGGCAGAGTGCTAGCCTTGAGCAAAAGGAAGCCAGGGACAGTGCCCAGGTCTTGAGTCCAAGGCCCAGGACTGGCAAAAAAAAAAAAAAAAAAAAAATTGACCTCTCAGTGGAATACAATAGCTCAAACCTATGTATGTACGTTCATATAAGTCTACTGTCGACATATTGTCTAATATCGACATTACATTTAAAGCCCTAGGCGAATTTTCTTAGGCGTAGGCCACGTGGCTACTGTATAAGTTCTTGGTACATTGTGTATTGTATATATGTCTACCTGACCTAGGGAAGGGAAAGAAAAATAGGTGTAAGATATCACAAGAAATTTAGGGCTGGGGATATAGCCTAGTGGCAAGAGTGCCTGCCTCGGATACACGAGGCCCTAGGTTCGATTCCCCAGCACCACATATACAGAAAACGGCCAGAAGTGGCGCTGTGGCTCAAGTGGCAGAGTGCTAGCCTTGAGCAAAAAGGAAGCCAGGGACAGTGCTCAGGCCCTGAGTCCAAGGCCCAGGACTGGCCAAAAAAAAAAAAAAAAAAAAAGAAATGTACACACTGCCCTACTATGTAACTGTACCCCTTTTGCACAACACCTTGTCAAAAAATGTGTTTAATTAATAAATAAATTACAAAAATAAAGAATTAAAATAATGGCCAAGCACCAATGGCTCACACCTGTAATCCTAACTGCTCAGGAGGCTGAGATCAAAGCCAGCCCAGGCTTTGAGTCCAAGAGACTCTCATTTCCAATTAGCCACCAAAAAAGCCAGAAGCAAAACTGTGGCTCAACTGGTACAGCACTCACCTTAAGAAAAAAAAAAACTAACTAAACTAAAGCACACTGTCTAGGACCTGAATTCAAGCTCCAGGATCAGAATAACATCAACAAAAAAGAATAAAATAATGGCATCAAAGCCCAGGCAAGTCACATGTGAAAACAAGAAATTGGCCATTCACAACTTGTTTTGCAAGACTCTGAGTCCCAGAGGCATAAACCTGGCTTCCCTTAGCAAAGTGCACCAGTCAAATACCGATCAAAATACCAATCATCACCCAAGGCACCCATGAAAATCTCCCTCTACATGCTCCTGAAAATAGAACAGTGGCTTGGCAGGTATGTGTCCAATACACAGAATGTTCACAACAGAATTAGGACTGAGCTTTGATCAGTGGAAATATGATGTTTCAAAACACATTTTCTTTTATATCTGTGGTACTGAGGCGTGAACTCAGGAACTCTGGCTCTTGTTTGGCTTTTGTTTTGTTTTTGCTCATAGCTGGTGCTCTCCTGCTTGAGCCACGTCTCCAGGCATCCAAGCACATTTTAACCTACACAATTAGTTTGAAGCAGTCATCTAAACCTTGCCCACAGGAGCAAGTCCTGGGCATTTAGCTGCTGATGTTATCAACCAATTTTTCCTGAACCCAAGAAACACATGCCCACTCTCTGAAACACAGTCTGCAGCCCTGTCAGTGATGGATGGCATAACGGAGGCAGCTGCGAGGAAAAATTGATGAGAATGGTTACTTCATAAGAAAAAGGATCTGTTCTCTTCCACCTTTGTATTGACTTTTAACCAGCCCCTGAATTGGAAATGGATAATTTTATCCTAAGGTAAAGGCAGGCAGAGGGGAAGCAAGAGTGTAATCCAGTGTGACCAGGGCAGAGCCCACCCCACTTTCTACCAGGCTAAACCTGATCCTCCAACCCACTGAGTCCCAGGTCCTTTGAAGGTTGTGGGTAATCATGACACATCCATGTCCAGTAGCCTTTTGGAGTCACCTCTACTAATGACATCCAATAAAATAAACACAGTGAGAAATGGCCCCCCTTCTCCCTGGGAGGGCATTTACCTTTTTCTCCCATAATCACCTGTTGTACAGCACTTGATTCCAGCCTCAGCCCTCCCATCCTTCAGATCTCACCTGCTGGCTATAGCCAGCTTACTGTACTTGGCCATAAGCTGGGTTATAACCCACCTTTTTGTCCCTCCAAGAGCATTAGCCTAAAGCAGTGCAAGGCTATGCCAGTTAAAGTCAGCACAACAGACCACTGAAATCAGAGGGCAGAAACTTCATTATCTAACCCCATAACCACACATATCATCAAAGGAGCTTAAAAGTAACAATGGATCTAGAGAAGTTCACACATAGTCAATAAGTAGAAGGGGAGCTTGGGGGAAAGGAATAGAGAAAATCAGGGAGTAACTTTTTAGTAAACAAAGAGTTTCAGTCTAGGAAGATAAAGGTCTAGAGGGGGATGGAGAGGAGGATGCATCACAACATGAATGCACTTAATTAATGCCCCTGAAATTGCCACTTAAAATATGACCTACACTGAAAATCTGTCCTCAGAGTTCCTGAATTTCCCAGCTTACATAGGGTGGCTGTTTCAGAATTCTTCAATATGAGTGATGCAAACTTATGCAGCTAGGGAGATGAAAAAAAATCAGAACTTATGTTTTCATATTTTAGTATTTCCTATTTTGAGAGATGATATAAATATGCATAATACGGACTAGTAAAAAGGCACACGTGTATAATTAAGAAATAAATCAATTTACCTTCAAAGAACAATATCGAAAATATGGCACTCCTATGTTGCATACATGGTCAATATAATTGTTGTAGGACCACCAATAGAATTCTTTCTTAAAAGTCTGACTTGCTCCACAAGACTGAGCTCCCTGGGGGCAGAGATCATTGCATGTTTGTATTTGCCTTCCATGGCTCAGAACAGTGCCGGGTGTACGGCAAGTTCTCACTGGCTGTTGCTGGTTGTACTTACCAGTTCTTGCAGATCATTGCCATTGTCCTGGCACTCTCCTGAACACAGGAGCCTTCCGTCATCAACAGTGCCCTGCTTCTGGGGCCGCCTGGACTGGGCTCTCCCCTCCTCCGCTTTCTTCTCCTTAGTCTTCCTCCCCTCTTTCTCTCATTTTGTTCCTTCTGCTCAGTCCTCCTCCTCCTCTACCTCCTCCTCCTCATCATCATCATCATCACCATCCTAATCCTTTCTCACATTCTTCCTCTTCTTCCTCCTCCCCTTCCTTCCTCTCTCTCAGATTTCTCCTCCTTTCTCATCCTCCTCCTTCATCTCTCCCTCCTCTTTTTCTTTTTTTTGACTAGAGCCAAGGACCAAACTCAGGACCTTGTGCTTGCCAGGCAAATGCTCTTCCACTGAGCTAAATCCCCAACCCTTCTTCCTCCTCTCTTCTTCCTCCTGCTCCCTCTCACTTCTTCTTCCCCTTCCTCCCCTTCTTTATCCTCTTTCTTCCCCTCTATCATTTCCTCCTGCTCCATCTCTCTCTTCCTACTCTTCCTCTTCCTCCCTCTCCCCCTCCTCCTCTTCCTTATGGGCCTCCTTTTCACTATCCAACCTACAGTTGTTACATTTATAAGTTGAGGAAATCAGACAGGATGTTTCCTACTTCTAAATTCTTTTTTCTTTCTTTCTTTCCTTTCCTTCCTTCCCCCTTCTTTTCCTTCCTTCTTCCTTCCTTCCTTCCTTCCTTCCTTCCTTCCTTTCATTCCTTCTTTCTCTCTTTCTTTTCAATTTGTACTAGTTTGACTCGGCTGTCCCCAAGCTTCTTTTGCTCCAGGCTAGCACCCTACCACTTAAGCCACAGCTCCACTTTCTGGTTTTTTGGGGTGTTTTATTGAAGATAAGAAGCCTGCCTGGGCTGGCTTCAAACTGCAATCCTCATATCTTAGCTTCCTGAGTAGCTAGAATTACAGGTATGTGCCACCTGCACCTTGCCCAAGCTCCTAACTTGCTTTGCTGCTGAGTTTTCTGACAAAACACCATAGATCAGATAGAATTCATTCTAAATTACAAAGCAATCTTGGGGGGGGGGGGGCTTTAATCCCCGTTGCCACAGCAACTCAGTAACTTTGGGGCCTTGGACTCCCTCTCTTTTCAACCCTGGGCAAACTACCAACATCTCTTCTAGGACATCAGAAGCCTACCTAGTTCACTCCCTAAGACCCTTCTGGGGTTCACAGTAAGTGTAATTGATAATTGTCTTTTAGCTGCAAGAAACAAATCTACACTACATTCCCCGCGTGTCCAGGACTGGCGGGAAATGTTTCTGAGCTCTTGGCTCAATGTTGATTTTGCAGTTCGTCTTCTGTGTAAGTCACTGCCTGGCCTTCCATACATTTCTTCCGTGTCTTGGAGTGAGTTCGAAACCCTTCTGAGCCCAGAAAAATAGTGTTGCCAGAGGCATTAGACTAAAAATATGAGTGTGTTATGAGATCTCAATAAAATATAAACCTGGTTACTGTCATATTTCAACTGCTACCTGGGAAATAAGAGGTTACATACATTTGAAGAGGAATTCTAGGATTTTAAAAACTCGCCAGAATTATTTGAGGACAGCCTCCTGGAATTTCATCTTTCAGATGTCCCTTTCCCTGCTCTGATTGAATCAGGTTTGTGGGCTTTTATTTTGTTCAAGACAAAGGATTATGCAGGTTTTAAAAAGTATGTTAAAATAATGGATTGGAAATTCTTTTTGTTTTACTTCCCTGTTCCGCCCCTCCCTCCCCCCACCCCGCCCCATTCTGGGGCTTGAACTTAGGGCATGGGTACTGTTCCTTAGCTTTTTCACTCAAGACTAGCACTTAACCCCTTGAGCCACACATTTTCTTCTGACTTTTTGGTAGCTAATTGGAGTCTCGCATACTTTTTCTTCCTAGACTGAATTTGGACTGTGATCCTGAGATCTCATCCTCCTGAGTAGTTAGGATTACAGGCATGAGCCATGGTGCCTGGGTTTTGTTTGGATTGTTTTCAACCTTATGAACTTAGCTAATTTAGGAGGATGCCTGAACTGGAACCAATGGGGCTGCCTGATGTCTGGCCCCACACCACTAGGTTCCCGTCCAGAGCTTTGTAACATTCTTCTCATGGACCAGTTATTCAGGTCTTAGACAAGGAGGTAGTTAAACAACTCCTTCCTTGGTGAAGTACCTCATGCTAACCTCCCTGTCTGTAACTGTGCATCCTTCACCTCCTGCTTAGAGAGAGAGAGAGAGAGAGAGACAGACAGAGAGAGAGAGAAGCAGAGAGAGAGACAGAGAGACAGAGAGAGACAGAGAGACAGAGAGACAGAGAGTGCCAGCCAGGGGTGAGGAATATTTCTAAGCACACTTAGGACTGCTGTCTCTTTCTCTCTCTCTCTCTTTTTTTTCATTCAAGTTCAGCCCTGGGCATAGACTTGAAGTGACATTATCCCAGAGGTGGTCATCAAATGTGACAGATGGCAATTACTGCTCACACTGTCCTCTGGGGCCATGGGCAAGCTTTAGATAACTCTCCACAAGATACAGAGCACAGGATGTGGTAGAAATAGCCAGGGCCCAGAGTGAGGAACAGACTCAGCGCCTTCATTTATTGACTTAGAAACCCTGGACAGATTAACTTACATTTCTTAAAGGTGTGTGGTTTCCATGTTCCCTCCTCCCCCTTGCCACCCCCCCCACACCTGAACCCTCATGAAGATGTCATTCAAGACCAAATGACAGAACCAGGCACAGCCACACACAGGGAGGCCCAGCATGAGCAGAAGCCATCTGAGCCTACCTCGCACTGAGAAGATCTGATGTGGTGGGGCCCTGCCATTCCTGGACACACCCATGGCTTCCTTAATACGAGGTCATGTGGAGAAGGCCAAATCCCATGGAGGCAACAATCCTCACCCCTGATCCCAGCTGCTTACTTTCACAGTTTGCCCAATGCCAGGCAGGTTTAGGTGAATGTATCTTGGCTCTGATTCCATCCAGATACTCCAGGTTCTTTGTGGTGGTTCAGATAGTGGATCTTACTCCTACAGCTTCTCAAGGTGGAGCTGCTGGCCTTGGGCTGTGTGAAACCCTAGGCAGGAAAGGGTGGGGTTTCCTTCCTCTAGCTACTCGCACTGGCCCTGGTGGGTAGTAGGTATGAACAATCTTCTGGCATGGCCTCTTGTTTCAGGGACTCCTAGGGTGTCAAAAGCCAGAGTGAGCCCAAGGAGGACAGCTAAAGGAATGGGCCAGACAACAGGTGTGGCTGAACTGATTGGTAAGTCCCTGATCTAGGAAAGGCAGAGGTGAGTCCTAGTTCAGCACTATGTCCATTCAGAGGCTCATTCTGGAGGTCTGGAAACATGGCTGTCCTTCCTATTCCATGTTTCTAAGTCATGCTACCTCCTCAGGTTCCTATAAATCTATAAACTGAGCCAAGTACAGGTGGCTCATATTTGTCATCTTGGCTACTCAGGATGCTGAGATCTGAGGACCCCAGTTCAAAACCAGCCCAGGTAGAAAAATCTCAGACTCTTAGCTCCATTTAACCAAACAATAGCCAAATATAGTGGTGTGGCTCAAGTGGTAGAAAGCCATCCTTGAGTGAAAAGAGCAAGCAAGAGTATAAGGCCCTGAGTTCAAGCCCCAGTATTGGCACACATATGCATACACACACTCACACACATACACCTGTAAACTGGTGGATCTGAGCTATAATCTTGCTTCTTCAATGGATGCATTTAATCCCAGCATACTTAGTGGTGAAAAGCTGCAAATTACTTCTTTTCCAGGAATGCTGATTCTATTTGAACTTGGGAGGAATCAGTTTTTTTTTTTTCCATTTTGTAAAACAGCTTTATGAGCTACAATTCTCATCCCTTACAATCTACCCATTTAAGGCATATAAATAAATGGTTTTTCAGTAGAGTCTCAGAATTGTGCAACCATCACCACAATCAACCTTTCCCATCTCCCCCACAGAGGAAGAAGCCTTGTGCCCTTCAGCCATTACCGCCTGGCTCCTCCCAGCCCTCCCAGATCCTGGCAGCCACGAGTCTACTTGCTGTCTCTATAGATTTGCCTATTCTGGACATTTCATATAAATGGAATCATACATATGTGGTCTTGAGGGGATGATTTTTATATTAAAACAAACAGCTATGTTATGAAAAGCATGTCGAAAATTACATTCATGTTAAATCAGGATAGATTTATTTCAAAGAAATATCCCTTGGGTCTGGCAGCTTCATGCTAAGTCTAAATCTCCTCCAGGGAGGGTAATTTACTCTCCTTTGCCCTAAGAGCCCCTGTGGAAATCTGAAAAGTAAAAGCACTGGGTTTAGTGATCTTTTGTTCTCATTCTAGCTCCAACCTTTTCAGGACCCCAAAGCCCAGCTGACTACACAGAGCCAGTGTTTCTAGGAGAAATAGTTAGTGATCATTTGTGGCTACCCTTGTCTCCCACCCTCTTAACTTTCTGCCTTTTGTCCTTTCTACATGGAGGTTGGCCCTGGGAATGACAATCAATAAAAAGTTATGCCAGGATTTCAGATGTCCATGCAGAAGGCTAACAAGTTAGGCAGGGCGGTGGTGACTCATGCCTGTAAGCCTAGATACACAGGAGTTGAGATCTAGGGATCACAATTTGAAGCCAGTCCAAACAGGAAAGTTCATGAGATTCTTACCTTCAATTAACCACTGAAAAGCCAGAAGTGACTATGTGGCTCAAGCAGTATAGTGCCAGCCTTGAGTGAAACAGCCAAAGAACAGCATCTAGTCCCTGAGTTCAAACCTCAACACTGGCACGTGCATGCGTGCACGCGCACACACACAATAACAGGTTAGGACTTGCTAGCCTTTCTGCCTACTTACCTCATATCACCCTCCTGGCCTTGGGGGAGAAGCTTCTTCTATTTTTTACTTATTCATCAAAATGTAATATTTGAGCCAGTAGCACAAAGCAGCAGTGGCTGTAATCCTAACTACTCAGGAGACGGAGATCTGGGGATCACCAGCCCAAGCAGAAAAGTCCTCGTGAGACTTTCATCTCCAATTAGCCACTCCAAAACCAGAAGTAGAGCTGTGGCTCAAGGTGGTAGAGCACTAGCCTTGAGCAAAAGAGCTCGGAGTACCCAAGCCCTGGGTGCAAGATTCACAACTGACAAAAAAGAAAAAGAAATGTAATATGTGTCCATTTTTATGGACATCTTCACCAAAGCTAGTTGTCTTTTACAGGGTGGGAAATTTCCAGCTCTTCTTTCCTGTTATTTGGGGAAAGATTCTTGATTGATTCCATTCACTACAACTTCAAGCCCTGGAACACGGTGCTGACATAGATGGTGTAGTATAGTGAAGCTCAAAGATTTTTGCTGGGGGCTGGGGATATAGCCTAGTGGCAAGAGTGCCTGCCTCGGATACACGAGGCTCTAGGTTCGATTCCCCAGCACCACATATACAGAAAACGGCCAGAAGCGGCGCTGTGGCTCAAGTGGCAGAGTGCTAGCCTTGAGCGGGAAGAAGCCAGGGACAGTGCTCAGGCCCTGAGTCCAAGGCCCAGGACTGGCCAAAAAAAAAAAAAAAAAGATTTTTGCTGGGAGAAAGAAATGAAAGACAGGATGGAGGAAGCAGAGGAGGAAGGAGAGGAAGAGAAAGAGGGAAGAGTAATGATCTGTTCAGCAGCCCCGAAGAAGATTGTCTGCAGCTGTCGCACTGAGGGAAGGATAAGGAAGAAAACTAGCTAGCAGAGTTTCAGACATCAGTATCTGAATCCTGTTGGTCCTGAATCCTGGATGGAGTTGCTGCTTCCTGCAGTTGCTCCTGCCAACTGTAGAGAGCCCCAAGTCTAAAGAAATGGAAGACTTGCTAGGGTAGATAACTTCTAATCACGCCTTAAGCCCCACTTTTTTAGGGGATGGACACTGTTCCTTAGATTCACCACTCAAGGCTGGTGCTCTATCACTTACACCACAAATCCATTTCCAACACTTCTATTTTTCCCCTTTGGAGGTTAATTGGTGACAAGAGTCCCATGGACTTTCCTGCCTAGGCTAGCATTGAACTGCGGTCCTCAGCTTTCAGCCACCTGAATAGCTAGGATTACAGTTGTGAGTCACCAAGCCCTGGGTTTGTAGAGATGGACCAAGAACCAACACCTGGGTTTAAGCTGCTGCTACCAATGCCTGCTGGCTAACAAGTTGCTCTTGTTAGAAATGCTGTGTTCCCTGTGAACCTCCAAGGAGGGAAAATAACATGCCATGTCCCCAGACAAAATTTTTTCCATGGAACATTTTTATTTGAGGATCCTGAAATGGTGGATACTTTGAGCCACACATACTGGGGTTTGAAGTAAAGAGTAAAGGCAGAGCTGGGCGCCAGTGGCTCACACTTGTAATCCTAGTTACTCTGGAGACTGAGGTCTGGGGATCACAGTTTGAAGCCAGCCTACACAAGAAAGTCCGTGAGACTCTTATCTCTAAATTACAGAAAAAGCAGGAAGTGGTGCTGTGGCTCAAGTGCTCAAGTGGTAGAGCACTAGCCTTGAGCAAAAGGAGCGCATGGGTAGCCCAGGCCCAGACTTCAAGCCTCAAGACTAGTAAAAAAAAAAAAAAAAGATAAAAGCAGAGCTCCAACAGAACACGTATATGATAAAGTTGGGGTCATGCAGCCACTTAGCTTCCAGTAGCTGGGTGCATGGCCCCAAGCAGCAAAGTAAAGGGTGTGAGCCATGAATCAACAAGCACCCCCCCCTTCCCATTTCTCTACCTTCTTTCTGTAACTGAATGTGGCTGGATGTTGTCAGTGCCCACCACAGCATCAGTCCCTCCATAGATGAATGGGTCAAGAAAATGTGGTACATATACACAATGGAATTCTATGCTTCTATCAGAAAGAATGACATTGCCCCATTTATAAGGAAATGGAAAGACTTGGAAAAAATCATACTAAGTGAAGTGAGCCAGACCCAAAGAAACATAGACACTATGTTTTCCCTCATAGGGAATAATGAGTATATGTCTAGGATAGTCCTAGAAAAGGATGACAATAGCTCAATGGCTATGTAGCCATATGAACACATAAGATGATGCTCAGCGAAATGAACTCCAAGATATGGAAACAAGTAGCTTCTCAATGTTGTTGTTGTTGTTGTTGTTGTTGTTTAACATACTATGTGAAATTATTTCTTCTCTCTTTTGCTTCTCTTCCCTATGGTTTAGCCCCTGATGTCACTGTATTTGATTTTGGTAACCTGGATATTATATATGTGTTTGTCTGAATTAGAGAAGAGAAGGGGAACATCAAAATGGAGAGACAAAGGGTAAAAGGCAAACCATGCAACAGAAACACTTACAAGACAATATGCTGTAAACCAACTGTACAACTCAGGGTGGGAGAAATTGGGGAAGAGGGAAGGTGGGAGAAAAAGGAAGGAGGAGCTAACAAGTTTGATAAGAAATGTACTCACTGCCTTACGTATGTAACTGTAACCCCTGTAACATCACCTCGACAATGAAGTTGTTTTTTTTTTTTTTTTAAGTGAAGGCATAGTTCCAACAGAACACATGTGTGGTAAAGTTGGAATCATGCAGCCACTTAGCTTTGAGTAGCTGGGTGCATGGCCCCAAGTAGCAAAGTAAAGGGGGTGAGCCATGAATCAACAAGCACCCCCTTCCGTTTTCTCTACCTTCTTTCTGGATGTTGCCCATGCCCACTACAACACCCGTGGTAGCACTGTGCGTAAGGCCTTGGTCTCTACCCCACCTTCCAGGGTAGCAGCACTGACTTACACTTGCTCAGCTCCCTCATGGCCAGTGTCTTCTCCTGGCTTCCAAAGAATTAGGTTCTAGGATTGTTTCTGAATGTTAAGTCTGTGGATCCATTCACTAGTATAGATTACTTAAAAGCATGTGTCCACTTTTCTCTTTGCAACGTGTGGAAAATCTTGCTCTGCTTTGTAGACCATGACCTTGGACAATGACTTAGTTGCTCTGAAATGGCTTAATTGGTTGGTAAAACCCAATAAAGGTAACCTTATTATACCATGGACTTAGAACTCACTAAAATCTTACAATGCTAAGTCATTGCAAACACAGCAACATGGGGAAGTGATACCAGCCTTCCAGAAAGTCATGGAGCGGAGATTCAAATCCCGGTTTGTAGCCAAGGGTGGCCATACAGAACTGTCATCTCACTACTCGAACTGGCTATGGAGGCAGGATTATTGGGAGCTCATAGCCAGTCTGGGTGACAAAGTGACAAAGAACCAACCTACCAAAAAAGCACACAAACAATCTGAGGTCTTTTGTCACAGACCTCCACTGGATCCTGGGGAAGCCTTTTGGACTATGACTCAGTGATGTGCAGGGTGATGGAGACAGGACCCTGGTGGCAGGAACAGAGGCAGGAATCTAGTGCACTGATGCAAGGGCTTACTTCTGGGTTGTTGTTGTTGTTTTGTACTGTTACTGGAGCTTGAACTCAGGCCTGGCCACTTTCCCTTCGCTTTTTCACTCAAGGCTGGTGCTCTACCACTTGAGCCACAGCTCCATTTTGAAGGGATGACTTCTGAGCATGTGCCGAAGCTGATGATATGAAACAGGATGCCCTAGACACCATGCCAACTTGACGGGGGTGAGGGAGGGGACAGGAAGAATTGACGAATCAAAACAAAGTTTTGAGCTAAGTGGCTCACAACGTAATGGAAGAAAGAAAGGCAAATAACTTTAGGAATGAGGTACCCCAAGCCTCAGGAGAGCTACCAAGTGACCATATTAGGACAACATTTTAGGTAGGGAGGTGGAGAATCAAACAGCCACCAAAATGGCTAAAGTAATGAAGGCAGGGAGTCCTCAGTCCACGGAGGAGAGATGAAGTGAAGAAGTGGCTCAGGAAGAGGGGAGGACACGAACAAGAGATTGCAGGGGATAGAAGGTCACCTGGCTGCCACAGGATCATCCAGGTGTGCCACAGCCCAGATGTGACTTTGGCATTGGGCATGTTCAGAGTATCCCATGTCAGGGAGAAGACTTGATGGCCGTTAGAAGGAAAGCATTCATTGGTTGAATGTAGTCTCTACTGAGTCCTGATAATGGAGGTCGGGCTGCAGATAGTGAAGACAGACTCAAGGTGAAGAGAGAAGACACCTGTCATGGACCATGTTTGCAAGCAGAAAAAGAAAACAGAAACAGCAAGAACAATTGAAGGTATTTTCCTTTCCTTCAAGTTCAAAGTATTGGAGTTTGTCTGAGTGTGGTAGAGATTACACAAGAGACTCCTTTCTAGAAAAGTCAGAAGAGCTTTGTTAGTTCACTCCATTTACCACAAGCCACTGCATGCAAAGAATTGTGTTCAGCACAGAAAGAATTAGGGCAAGTCAGGTGCCAGTGGCTCACACCTACAACCCTAGCTATTCAAAAGGCTGAGATATGAAGGTCATGATTTGAAGCAAGCCAGAGCAAAAATCAAAACAAAAACAAACAAAACAACCTCTATTAGAACCTTATTGCCAATTAACCAGAAAAAGTCAGAAGTAGAGCTTTGGATCAAGGGCGAGAGAACCAACCTTGAGCCAAAAAAGCCAAATGAGAGTTGTGCAGCCTTGAATTAAAATCCCAGTTCTGGAACACACACACACACACACACACACACACACACACACACACAGAGAGAGAGAGAGAGAGAGAGAGAGAGAGAGAGAGAGAGAGAGAAAGAGAGAATAAAGACGAAAGAAAAAACAGAAATGAGCACATCATCCAGGTAGCTCAGGACTTAGGACGGATGAGACCCATGTGAACTACATTGTAAATGTGGGGCAATATGGTAGATAGGGCAGTGGGGATTCCATGTTAATTCACAGCAAAGTACTGTGGGAAGGACATCTGGGGAGGGGGTGGAGGAAGAGGCATCTCAGAGGCACCGCACAGGAAAAGAAACAACTCGTCTTAAGCAATCAGCAAAGGTATGATTGACAAAAGATGCAGAGAAGGTGTGGAAGGAGGGAATTGGTTGCAGGAAAGAAGAGTTGGCCTTAGAAAGATGGGGCAATATACCAAGTGCGATGTAGGGACAAGATAAGAAGAAAGGGTGAATTGGGACAAAGAAGTATTGTATGAAAGAGGAGACAGACAATGCATAGCTGATGATGTCAGTGTGCTTAGGAATGTAGGAAAGCAGAGGATTATGGGACAGCAGAGAGCCAGGGAGAAGGCCAAAAGGGACAGGAGTGAAACAGCAGTAACCTTCCAAGTTCTCTGAAAGAAACACAGGCATGACTACAAGGCAGCCACGTAGGCCTTATTGAAGATAGATGTTCCTAAGGTTTTATCCTGTACAAATTACCACTTTGGGAACAGGCACTGGAGGACTAGGTTCTAGGATGAGTTGGGTGAAGGGCTGTTTGTTTTGTTTTTGTTTTTTAACTTCTGGAAATATGATGGGGAAGATAGCTTGCCTGTATTCCTACAGAAAACAAATAATAGCTGGGCACTGGTAGCTCACACCTATAACCCTAGCTACTCAGGAAGCTGAGGTTTGAGGATCCATGTTTGAAGCTAGCTGGGGCAGAAAAGTCCTTTAGACTCTTATCTCCAATTAACCAGTAAAAAAAAAAAAAAAAGCTAGAACTGGAGGTGGTAGAGTGGCAGCCTTGAGCAGAAAAAGCTAAATGACAGGACCTAGTCCCTGAGTTCAATCCTCAGTACAACACACACACACACACACACACACACACACACACACACACACACACACACACACACACACCCCAGAAAGAGATAGCTGCAACTACAGGGTGCTTCTCAGGAGCCTGAAGTTGGAAAAAAGATCTGAATTGAAGAGACAGGCACGGAGACACACACCTGTAATCTCAGCACTTGAGAGGTGGAAGTAGAATGATCTCAAGTTCCAGGCCAATCTGGGCTATGACTGAGTACATTCTTTCTTCTTTTATGCATCAAAAGCCCCCAAATATGCCATTTGAGTTTCTGGTTAGACCTGACAGCATATATAGGAGAGCAAGGTCATGGTGAGCACTTACTTCAGGCTGGCTTCTCACTTTTGATATTAGAGAGAAGGGGGGTAGACACAGGAGTCACAAAGATAGGTCAGAGCAGCAGGCTTCTATTTCAGTGGGTGTGATAAATATCGGAGTGGGCCCTGAGTCACGACTTTTCTGTTCCATTCATTGCTCTTACACACAGCTGCTGGGGGCCTAGCAACCAGCGCTATCAGCGGGCATGCGCAGGGGTGCTGCCCACTGTAGCGGGGAGCCTCCACTCAGGCCAAGATGAAGTCAAACCAGCTCAGAAGAGCTGAGGGAGAGGATAGTAGGTCTGGAGGGATAGGAAACACCAGACACAAGGCAAGACTTTATGGGGAAGCTCAAAGAGGTTGGGGCTTAGCACCCCCCTGCACAACCCACACACATCCTGTTCTACATTCAGGGCCTGGAGGAACCCTACTTTGATGCTAGCCAATAGGCAGAGGCCAAACAATAGTAGGGCCCAATTTCACAGCGCCCTGGAGGGGTCTGCCTGGCAAATGGAACCCGAGAAGAAGGGATGCAGATTTCTGTCAATTCCTGCCAACTCTTCTTGGGAGGTTGCAGCATCCATTCCAAAGGCTTCCATCCTGTTGGGCCTGTTTGCCAGTGGATTGGGTGGACTAAGTGGGTTCACCTCACCTAATACCAGGGACTGCTTTGATTTCATTTTTCTTAGAGCATCACTTGAGCCTGGACTCCAGAATGGCAGAGACAAGCATGTCCCTCCCAGGCAATCACTCCTGCCTGTGCTTGGGGCAGAGGAAGGGAGGTAAGGCATGGACAGCACCTGGGGAAAGGCCACAAGCAGGCCCTGCTTCTCCCGAGTCCCCCATTTGTGTCAAAAGACACACGATCTGCCAGAGTTTCAGCTTGGCTTTGTCAGAGCTCTCCAGATGCTGAGTATTTTTTTTTTAATTATTACATTAGACTTTTTTTTTGAACAAAGTTTTTAATCAGTAAGAATCAGTGAAGCAGGCTTTATGGTGCAATAATTCTGCATATTTTTTTTATAAATATCTCCAGGCAAAGTTAAGGTTATTTCATATGACTATCAAAGTAACACACCGGCTTGGGTTGCAACAGGAATCTCTGAGGAGGAGTTACACCCAGAAAGCTCACGCCTGCAAGTGGAAAGGCCTTTGTTGGAAGGAAATGGACACAAATTCATGTAGAAAAGGTAGGCTTATGGACAGATGCAGAGCCCCTGAGAGGAAAAGATACAGAAAGAAGCCAGAATTTAGAGGGAAAAAGAAAAGTCACCCATCCACCCACTTCCCAGTAACAGAAGTAGTTGTGGGTTTTGGCGATGATGATGTTTACAATAAATTCTCAGAGCTCCAGGGCTTCAGTCCCAAGACCAGAGGCTTTGACTTGAAAGAAGATGCCTGGTCTGTTTTTTTATAATTAAGTTAAAACCCTTCCCTCCTTCCCCTAATTTTTTAAAAAAATCAGATGAAAGTTGGAAATTGTTAAACCCAGCATGCAAAGGATACTCTCAAGGGTCTGTTTCACATATGGCATTCCGCAGTGTTTACTTAGACCTGGAAGAGGCCTAGCAGGAGCACAACATGCTCTCAGGGGGCAGGACAGGGGCGGGCCACTACCCCTCCACCCCCGCCATTCTTTACTTCCTGTGCAAACTCATTGAGCAGCCTCTTTAGCAAATGCATGCCAAACTATGAACTTCTTACCTTGGACAATGTCACCTTTCTTTTCTGTAAACCTCCCAAAGGTTACTATTTCTGAAGCAAAGTTTGCCCTAGGTGAGGAGGAAATATATTTAACTTACACTATGCAAAACTTGAACTATGTATGCAGTGGCTCATGCCCGCAATCCTAGCTACTCAGAAGGCTGATATCTGAGGGTTGTGGTTAAAAGCCAGCCTGAGTAGGAAAGCATATCAGACTTTTATCTCCAATTAGCCACCAAAAAGCCAAAAATGGAACCATGGCTCAAGTGGTAGAGTGCAAGCCTTAAGTAAAAAAGCTCACAAATAGCCCAGGCCCTGAGTTCAAGGCCTAGAACAAGCAAAAACAAAACAAAACAATAAATAAGTTGAGGGCATAGATGAGATGGGGAAAAGTGGGCCAGAATGGTACAAGAAGTGACATTGATCAGGATAGATTGTTCTTATAACCTGACTTACAGAATCAAAAAGCCCTTTTGTACAACTACCGCATTTTAGAAAATTTCAAAAAAGAAATCTCAAGCCAAGAGTTTGAGTAGGAAGGAGCAATGAGTTGACAGCAGTGTCCCTGTGTCCTTTGTCACCTTCTCCTTGGTTGACCTGGAGACTGTCCAATGCCTCCTACTCCCACCTCATCCGGCAGCACAGAGCCAGCCTACTTATCTTCCCAACTCCAGGCCCACGAGGCTGAACCCCAAGAAGAGGAGGCTGCCACCTGGCCTGGGAGTCAGGTGAGGAATGAAAGCTCACAGATGCCCTGGGCTGGCAGCTGCTCCCTCACCAGCCTGTGCCCTCCAGAGTGTCACTGACCAGTCACCACTCAAGCCTGGATGGCAACTACCACTACACAAGCCTGGGGAGTGACACTGACTTCATGGTCATCCACAAATGCACAGTAGACTAGATCAGAACCCCCTTGGTGCTTAGTCAGGAGCCTGATGTGATCCTTGGAAAAGATTCTTCTCAAACGCCTTTCTACAATGAGTAGAAGGAACTTTCAGATCACACACAAGTTCTCCTCACAAGTAGGGAGCAGCTAGGCCCAGTGACTCACACCTGCAATCCTAGCTACTAAGGAGGCTGAAATCTGAGGATCACAATTCAAAGTCAGCCAGGGCAGAAAAATCCACAGACTCTTATCTCCAATTAACCACCCAAAAGCCAAAGTGGAGTTGTGGCTCAAGTGGTAAAGCACCAGAAAAAGCCAAGTGAGAACATGGAAGTCTTGAGTTTTCAACCCCAGTATTACCACATACACATACATGTGCCAGCAGTGAGTTAACAGTCCCTGGTTGGTGCTAGAAAGCTAACTTGAAGCTCCAGTTAAATGTGGAATTGTCTAGAAGAAAACACATCTCTCCATTTCAATTGTGGAGCTTGAGGCTTGTCCACAGAACAATGGCAGATTGATGCCCATCTTGTTTGCAGCTTTGTAGCGTGGTGGCAGAGAATGATTAGGGCCGGAAGACAGATGTGAGCTGTCTGCTCAGAAGTGCTCACACATGACAACTGATGGAGGCCGAGAAAGTGGGTGGGGTGGGCTTTTCATTACAGAACATACTGAAAGATGCCTCACCAGGGTTGTGGTTTAAACGGCACCAGGGTCATGGTTTAAATGGCTTGGGTGAACCTGCTGGTTGTGGTGTTCATCACCCCCCAAAAGGGTTCTGCACTGAGTTTCTCCTCAACCCTGAGGGACACACCTGTGACTCAAAAGGTAGCCTACACTGCCACCACCAGTTAGAGGACCTTGTTGCTTTGGACTCTGCTGACTTCCAGAAATGTCTTTCAAGGGATGCTAAACTAAAGGTGATAAAAATCCCTAATGATGGCATTGATAGGCACTTCCCCTTGGGTCCAGGCTGCCAGGCAGACAGCTGTCTCCCTAGGTGTGAATGCCATGGAGAGGGCCCTGCTGATGCAGAACCCCTGACCTTTGTTTTTTTATTAAGATTTTTAAAATTTATTGTCAAAGTGATGTACAGAGGGGTTACAGTTTCATATGTAAGGCAGTGAGTACATTTCTTATCCAACTTGTTACCTCCTCCCTCACTTTTCTCCCACCTTCCCCCTTCCTCCATGATTTGTACAGTTGGTTTACAGCATATAGTTTTGTAAGTAGTGCTGTTGCATTGGATCATCTTTTACCCTTTGTATCTCCACTTTGATGTTCCCCTTCCCTAGTTTCAATAAATGTATTTGTAATACCCCCAAAGTACCAAAATCAGTTACAGTGACATCAGGGATAAGACAATGGGGAAGGAAGACAAATAACAACAACAATGATAAGCCACTTATTTCCATAACTTGGAGTTCATTTTGATAGCATCATCTTATGTGTTTATATATACATAGCTTTTGAGCTATTGTGATCTTCCTTTAGGAAAATCCTAGACATGTACTAATTATTCCCAATGAGGGAAACCATAGAGTCCATGTTTCTTTGGGTCTGGCTCTCTTCACTTAGTATGATTTTTTTCCAAGTCCTTCCATTCTTTATGAATGGAGCAATGTCATTCTTTCTGATAGTGGCATTGAATTCCATTGTGTATATATACCACATTTTCTTTCTTTTTTTTTTTTTTTTTTGGACAGTCCTGGGCCTTGGACTCAGGGCCTGAGCACTGTCACTGGCTTCCTTTTGCTCAAGGCTAGCACTCTGCCACTTGAGTCACAGCGCCACTTCTGGCCGTTTTCTGTATATGTGGTGCTGGGGAATTGAACCCAGGGCCTCATGTATACGAGGCAAGCTCTCTTGCCACTAGGCCATATCCCCAGACCCTACCACATTTTCTTGATCCACTCATCTACTGAGGGGCACCTGGGTTGGTTCTACATTTAGTGATGGCAAGTTGTGCTAGTGGCTTTGTGTGGTCTTGCTTGTAATCTTTTGGGCAGATGCCCAAAAGTGGGGCTTCTAAGAACCCCTAACCTTTTGGTGCCCACACTTGTGTTCCTGTCATCAGACCTCTGTGGACATGGGTTTCCCCAACATGAGTGGTAGTGAAGGGGGGCTTGTTGCTTGTTACTTGGGGCTCAGTGGTCCAACCCCACATGGGATGGTATGTCTTTATCCTACTCTCCCCAGCCAACCCTAGCCACAAGGAAAGGGAAAGACGGGGGTGAGGGAAGAACTCCAGAAAAAGACTCAGCAAGGTCTCTATTAACATCCCTCAGAGGGAGCCCACTCCAGTTCTTGCTGGAGCAAGAACAGGTCATTTAAAGACCCAAAGGTAGGTGTGTGTGTGTGTGTGTGTGTGTGTGTGTGTGTGTGTGTGTGTGTGCTCTCTAGTACTGAGACTTGGACTGGGCCAGGCTTGGTTCTGATCTGCATACTTCAGACATATGTTTGATAAGTAGCAATCAAGGAACATGACTCTAATCCCAGCTACTCAGGAGATGGAGACAGAAAGGGTGAAAGTCCAAGGCCAGCCAAAGGAAAAAGTTGGAATACACCATCTCAACAAATAAGCTGAGTATCATGGTCCACACCTATAAAAGAGGTGTAGATGGGAAGAGAATCATGGACTGTGGGTAGCCCTGGGTAAAAATAGAAGATCCTAATCAAAATACAACTAAAGTAAAGGGAGTTGGGGCATGGATCAAGTTGTACAGTGCCTGTATAGTAAGTAGAAGACCCTGAGATCAAACTTCTAAGCAACAACAACAAAAAAATCCAGTGAACACAAGAAACCGGTAGAGCAAGAGCAGAATTACAGCACACAGTGAGAGGAAGTAGAAGAGTGGTTTGAAATGTTTCCAACATACAAATGAAATACCTACGGCCTTGGAAGTGGAACCAAAGCTAAGCACTGAGAAAAACAGGTCAATACTTCATCTGGAGGCCCAAGCAAATACTCAGATGTTAGGCTCTCAGGCAGCCCCCAGGGCCACTCTCAAAGCCACAGGGTGTGCCATTTAAGGAACCTGGTGAGGATTTGGACCTATCATTTCTCTGCATTCATTTCTTTTATGCCACTGACTACACATAGTGTTCTTTTCTAGTGACTTGTGGTGTAATAGAGGCCAGCAAGACCTGTAGGAAGTAGAGCCTAGTGGGAGGAAGAAAGGTCGCTGGGACATGCCTTTGAAGAGGATACTAAGACCCCCAACTCCTTCTTGTTTCTCTTCACTTCTTGGCTGCCATGAGATAAGCAGCTTTCCCCACCATGCTTGCCCCCCATGATGCACTGCCTTGCCACAAGCCCAAAAGCATCAGGCCAAATAACAATGGACTGCAATCCAAAATACTGTGAGCCAATTAAGCCTTTGCACTTTCTAAGCTTATTACCTTGGGTATTTTGTTACAGTAATAGCTGGCTATCACATATAGATCTTTTCATCACCTGTTCAGTGAGGTTTCTATACTAGAACCTCTAAAACTCCTTCATTACTATTCAAGTGTATTTTTCCACCATGTCAAAAGCCCAACAAGATGGATAATCCATAGTTGAATATTCAGGAAAAAGAACATTGCAAAACATAAAACACATTTTCAATAGGCAAGGATCCATTTGTGAATCTAATGGGAAATTCATCAAACTCGCAAGTCTGTAATGGCACAATTCTTCAGAATCATAATACTGAGTTAATGAATTCCCAGATAGCATTCTCATATAGAGACCTAAATACTTTAGTTAATATTACTATGCGTACTACCACTATAATTATTTTCTTTTCATTATGTCTGACTTAGATGAAAACCTTATATCTGGCCTAGACATTCTAATGTGAGTCAACTATACAAAAGATTTAGGCCAGAGGTGGTACCCTCCTGTTAATCCTAGCACTCAGGAGACTAAGGTAGGTGGATCTCAATTTGGAGACCAGCCTAGGCTACATAGTAAGATCCAGACAGGCTACATAGTGAGACCCTGTCCCAAAGCGGGGGAAACATATATATATATATATATATATATATATATATATATACATATACATATACACATATATGTATATATGTAAAATATATATACATATGGCAGATGAGGAGTTGCTTAGAAATAAAGATTGTTAATAATCTCTCTTTGCAAAAGCAAACCTAATATACAGAGAAGAATGGATTTACAAACAGTTTGTGAGGAGGAGCTTTGTATTTCAGCACTCCTCAAAAGGTATGTGTCCATCACCTGGGGCCATGCACATCCTCAATGAACAGCTCCAGGCTCTGCATATGTGCCAAGTTCCCAGGTGGCACCCAAGCCACTGGTTCATGGATCCACTTCAACTAACCTATCTGAGGGGCTAACTCCGCCTCCAAAACACTGCTGCAGTGCTTCCTTACCTGTGGTCTGCCTGGCCGACTCCTGTGTTACTGCTCCTTGGCCAGGTTGTGTGTGATCAATGTCATCCTTCTCCTCATTCTCCCCATCTCTCCAAATGCCAGCCATCCTCTCAATTCTTCTAGTTTCACAGGATAGGCCCTGAATATTAGGCCTGCATTTCCCCTTAGTTCAACCTTAAAAGATAGTTTAAATGCAGAAATATTGTTGCTGGAGACATCCCACAGATGTGATATCTGATTTAGATCATCCTGTCAGCCAGGCTGACCAATTCTGCTAATTCCAGAATTGGCTGTGGCTGCTATAAAATGCCACAGACCTGATGTCTTAAGTAACAGAAATTAGCATCTGTTCCAGAGGCTAGAAATCCAAAGCCAAGATGTCAGTAATGTTGGGGTCTTCTGAGGCCTCTTTCCTTAGCTTGTAGATGGCAATCTGTGACAAGACTCCTTGGGGTCTTCATACTGTTTTTCTTCAGTCTGTCTGTGTTCTAATATTTTCTTACAAGGTCACTAGTCATAAAGGATTAGAGCCCATCTCGATGACATCATTTTATTTTATTTTTATTAATTAAATTTTGTTGATGAGGTGTTGTGCAAAAGGGGTACAGTTACATAATAAGACACTGAGTACTTTTCTTGTGATATCTTACACCCTCATTTTTCTTTCCCTTCCCTAGATCAGGTAGGCATATATACAATACCCAGTGTACCAAAATCATATACAGTAACCATGTAGCATATGCCAGAGGAAATTCACCTAGAACTTTAAATGTAACATCAACAATAGAATCCTCCTGTGTCCTTCTCTTGGGAGTTGTTTTTGCTTATACCCCATCTTATATGATCATATGTACATAGCTGTTGAGCTATTGTGATCCACTGATAGGTCTATTCTAGACCTTTTTATGTTTAGTAGTTGTTTGGTTTTAGAGACATAATATAAGGTCGCTGACCCAAACCTGTGGAAATACCATTTGAAAAGCAGTTTTTTGTTTCGCAGACCTGGTCTCTACTGCCCCTGCCCCACCCTAACAGTCATATATCAAGGAAACTATGCCCCTTTGGTGCTCTGTGTTCTAGGCTTGCCTCACTCAACATTATTTGTTCAAGTTCTGACCATTTCCCTGCGAATATCAATATTTTATCATTTCTAATCGCTACGTAGTATTCCATTGTGTATAGGTACCACATTTTTTTGGGTCCACTGATCTGTAGTGGGGCATCTGGGTTGTTTCCATATTTGGCTATTGTGAATTGTGCAGTGATAAACATGGAAGTACAAATGTCTTTTTGATATCCTGAGACCTGTTGTTCAGGATAGATGCCTAGAAGTGGTATGGCTGGGTCACAGGGTATGTCTATGCTGAGCTTTTTGAGGAACTTCCATACTGTTCTCCAAAGTGGTTGTACTAATTGGCACTCCCACCAACAGTGGAGAAGGGTTCCTCTTTCCTGCATCCCCTCCAGCATTTGTTGTTGGCTGAGTTCAGAGTATAGGCCATTCTAAGTGGAGTGAGGTGGTATCTCAGGGTTGTTTTTATTTACATTTCCTTTACTGCCAGGGATGTTGAACATTTCCTCATATGTTTCTTTGCCATTTTGATCTCTTCTCCTGTGAAGTCTCTCTTTAGCTCCTTTGCCCATTTAATAATTGGTTTACTGGGTTTGGAGGGGCTTAGTTTTTTGAGTTCTCTGTAGATGACAGATATTAAGCCTTTGTCTGTTGTTGTGCTGGTGAAGATCCTTTCCCATTTGGTTGGCTGTCTTTCTAGTTTGGTGGCTATGTCTTTAGCTGTGCAGAAACTTTTTATTTTGTAGTAGTCCCATTTGTCGAGTCTCTCCCCTATCTGTTGTGCCCCTGGGACTCTATTCAGGAATGGTAACTGTAAACCCTCTGTATATCACTTTTATAATTTAGAAAAAAAGAACATCTGTAGATCACACATACCCCAAGGCTTCCATTTTGTAAAGTAGGCTTATTTGTTCTTCTCTGTGTAAGACATACTTTACCACACAAAGTTTAAAGTGCATATTACAAATTAAAATGTGAAAAACAGTACCTTAGAGAACCTTCATGGGCCAAGAAAAGCCTTTGTAATGAATAAATTTAGATTTCTTTGCAAATCCAATACCAGCTGCTTCAAACAAAATGATACGGAAACTTGGATTTGAAACTTGGATTTGGAACTCACATGCTGACACTGCAAAATAAACAACAATCTGGGCACAGCAAATCCACTGCCCAACAGATAGATGGAGATTTTCAGGTGAGACTTTCATTGACCACCAATGAAAACCGGTTTGCAAAGTCAGTTACTAAAGCACAGTTGTTCTTATAATAAAATAATTATTTTAATGAAGTTTTTGAAGTAATTTTAAACATCTTTGATTGATAACATATACACAAATGTGGGAATATGCTGTATTTTACAAAAAATAAAGCTAAGGGCTTAAATATATAAAAATGACTTTGGATAGATCTCTTCTTAAAGTACTCTTTTAACATACACATAATTTATAGCATCTTACATAATAACTTGTGGAAACAAAAACTGTGGCCAATTTAAATCTTACTGTTGCATAGGATATGGCCCTAACAGTCCCAATAGGAAGAACAGGATGAAGAATATGACACACTTGAAGTTGTTTTTTCCTCCTTTATCTCTTTTCTAAGAAACACAGCATTTCTCTTTCACTCAAGCTTCTTAGAGGATTTACACATTCTTTCTGTATGTGATCCTAATGATTACTATTATTTTTACCAGCTACAATCTGCACATGTGAAATTTTAAAGAAAAAAGAAAGAATAGGCTTGCTTTGAATATCAGCTTCTTCCTTGAAGGGGTACATTATAACATGCTTCTCATATTGAGCCAATATCTAATGAAAGATGCTGATAGTACCTTTTAAAAGTACTGAATCCAAAAGGAAGACCTAGGTTTAAAATTTTACAGGAAAATGAACTACAAAGATGAACCTTCTTGGAATTTAAAACAGTATGAAACAACAACAACAAACCTTCCTTTTGCAATCTTGTCATTAGAAAATTTTCCTTTCTGGTTAGGTTGTGATTTCTGTCAAAACCTATGAGAGTTGTTTTGGAGTTCCATGTGCACCCCTTAACCCCCTTAGACATAAGCAGGACATTTCCTGTTTTATGATTCCATCATCATTTTCCCCTCATCAATTTGAATGCCATGCCTCATCATTCCTTCTAGTACTTTCTTCCTTTTTAATTTTCAATGAGGTATTTAAGCAGGTTTCCCTGACAGGAATGTCCCTCACTTGGGTGTCAGAAATAGTGCATGGTGATGTGAGCCAGAGAACTAGCACCCTCAGGCATACACAGTCTCCTCTGGTCTCATTTTAACAATGCTGGAGCTCAGCCCAACAAGTTACCACAGGATCTATTCTGTGGCCTGTCACCTTCAACTACAGAAGGTGATTGCCATTTAGTTAGCAAAATAACTTCTGATTCTAGACCAAAAAGCTTACTAATTTGAGACAAATTCAATATAGGATGAAATATAGTTATCTTGGTAAATAAGAACTTTTCCTTTACCCGTGCATCTTGTCAATGCAGACGGAATTAGGGAAAGACAATTCACTGTTACAGTTTGGCACAGGAAACAGACAGTAACCAACACAGTCCTATCCTGCTACAATTAAGCACAAGTGCTACTGTGTAAAGTATACTTCATGACTGATTTTCAGAAAATGAATCTAGACTGTAAGAACCCCAGGAGCTGTATAGGCTAAAACCTGATAAAAGTGTCTAACTGTAAACAATAGTCTTCCATGTTACTATTTCCAGAAATGAGATTTCAGGCCAGTAGGACACTGTTTTTGTGTCTTCTTTGGCAGTAAACAGCAAGGCTCTGGATGGAGTAGAGTGGTCACTTCAGAAGGGCAAGGTATAGGGCTTGAGAATACTTCATCTCTCTTTCTTGTTCCATACAGAATATCAAGTCCCTGAGGCAGATTCTTGTGATTCTTGGACGAAGCAACAGTTTGTTAGCTGTCAGGCTGGATGTCCCAGAAGTAAGGCCATCTTTTAAGCCCTAAAAAGAAAAGGAGAGAGTTTAAAATAAGGGCTCTTTCATTAAGGGGAAGTCTATCAATTCTAGCACAGAGGAGCTCACTGTCCTCTGAATGGCAGACTCAACTCTGTGCCCCAGCTGCACAGGCTACTCACCTAGTTCATGACCTCACTCATTCTTTATCTCTCACCTGGACCTGGAAACAACCTCTGAACTCATCTCCCACTTTCAGGCTCTTCTTCACTCTACTTTCTAGGCGAGACTATTCCACTTTAACAACCTTACGTAAAACTTTTCCAAGTGATAGAGATGCATTTATTATTTGGATCATGGTGATGATTTCATAGGTGTGTGTATGCATAGAAATTCTACCAGGCTGTACACTTTAAATATGTGCAATCATTGGTAGGGAAACAGGAAAGATTAAATAATAAAAGCCTTGTATGGCTCAGATCTCACCATGCTATGTATGGTACCCATATCTTCAAGTGGTTTCCCACTGTCCAGAGTCATCACTGACATACTTCTGACAGCTTATGTTAAGCACTTTTCACACATTATCTCTTTTCTTTGATACAAAATTGCAGCAAGGTATTTTAGTGTTATTAATTATCAAGTGAGGAACATTAAGAGAGCTGAAGCAATCTTTTCAAGGTCACAAAGCAACACAGCAGAAACTCAAATTCCCACTTGATCTGGAGAGTGTTGTTACTCACTGTGATACATTATTACTCATCCTCGCCACCCATTCCTCCTTTAACTTCAGCTGCACTATTACTCTGCAAAGAGGCCAAGACCGGTGACAACAGACCTTTCCAAGGAAATCCACCCATCATTTCACCTGAACTACCTTACACTGGAAGAGAGGAATTTGTATATGCCTTAACACCACATACCAGCAAGACTTTTCAACATCAGTAACTATCATTTCTTTTCTTTCTTTCTTTTTTTTTTTTTTTTTTTTGCCAGTCCTGGGGCTTGGACTCAGGGCCTGAGCACTGTCCCTGGCTTCTTTTTGCTCAAGGCTAGCACTCTGCCACTTGAGCCACAGCGCCACTTCTGGCTGTTTTCTGTATATGTGGTGCTGGGGAATTGAACCCAGGGCTTCATGTATACAAGGCAAGCACTGTTGCCACTAGGCCATATCCCCAGTCCAGTGACTATCATTTCTGTTTCCTCTAGGACTTAGCAAAACACAAAGAACAATGCAGATTATCAATAATATTTTCTGAAATAGATTTACTGGTTCAAAAGAGAAAAACCAATGTATTAAGCTTTCTACAGACGAATATCTATATACTACTATCAAATAAAATTAGCAATGAAAAATACTTCTCAAAGAGTAATTTTATAAAAGAGAAATCCTTTATTCCTTCATTCCTTTTTAACTTTCATTTCAAAAACCATCAGTAAGATTGCCAACTGTCCTTCACCCATTCAAAAGTTTTACACAAGAAAAGATATTTAACTAAAATGAAGAGTACATGTGGTTTTATTACTATCCTGTCATAGCCATCAAATTTTAATTACTCTCTGCAATTTTTAAAATTTAATTTTATTATAAAGGTAATGGGCAGAGGGGTTACAGTTACATAAGTAAGGTAATGAGTACATTTCATATTGAACAGTGTTACCCGCTCCCTCATTTTCTCCCACTTACCCTCTCCTCCAGTTTCCCTCCCACCAAGCTGTAAAGTTCATTTCCAATATAGTGTTTTGTAAGTATCGCTGTTGCACTGGTTCACCCTTTGTCCTTTGTCCATTTTGTTATTCCTCTTCCCTTCCCCAAATCAGATAAAAAAAAAAAAATATATATATATATATATATATATATATATATATATGACACAGGGAACCAAAATAAAAAACAAAGACAACAGGTATAAACCGAAGGGGAAATAAATGAAAGAAAAAAGAAGTAACTTCACACAGTACATTAAAAAACAAAAAACTCCCTCTGGTTTCTGTATCTTTGAGTTTACTTCAATTAGCATCATTTTATATGCTCATATGCTCATAGCTATTGAGCTACTGTGATCCTCTGCGAGGACTATCCTAGACATGTACTAATTTTTACAAATGAGGGAAACCATAGAGCCTATGTTTCTTTGGATCTGGCTTACTTCACTTACTATTTTGTCCAAGTCTTTCCATTTTCTTATGAATAATACAATATTATTCTTTTTGATGGAAGCATATAATTCCATAATGTATATATACCACATTTTCTTGATCCATTCATCTTGCCCCAGAGGGGCATTTGGGGTGGTTCCATATCTTAGCTATAAGAAATAATGTTGCAATGAACATAGTTATGCTGGTAGTTTTAATGTGGCCTTGTTTGTGATGATTTGAGTAAACTCTCAGGAGTGGTACTGCTGGATCACAGGGAAGCTCTATGTGTAGTCTTTTGAGGAACCTCCACACTGCTTTCCAGAGTTGCTGAACCAGTTTACATTCCCACCAACATTGCAGTGTTCCCTTTTGGCCACATCTCTGCCCAGTATCTGTTATTGTTTTCTTGATAATGGCCATTCTAAACTGGGGTGAGGTGGAATCTCAATGTAGTTTTATTTGTTTGGTTTTGCCTGTCCTGGGGCTTGAACTCAGGGCCTGAGCACTATCCCTTCTCTATGGCTTCTCTTTGTTCAAGGCTAGCACTCTATCACTCGAGCCATAGGACCAATTCCAGCTTTTCTGGATATGTGGTGCTGAGGAATGGAATCCAGGGCTTCATACATGCTAGGCAAGCACTCTACCAAGGGCCACATTCCCAGCCCCTCAATTAGTTCTGATTTGCATTTCTTTTATGTTCAGAGATACTGAACATTTCTTTGTGTGTCTATTGGCTATTCTTATTTCCTCTCCAGAGAAGTCTTTTTTGTTGTTGTTGTTGGTTGTGAGGCTTGAACTCTGGGCCTAGGCTCTGTCCCTGAGCTCTTTAGTTCATGGCTAGGCTCTACTTGAGCTACAGAGCCATTTCCCAGAAAAGTCTTTTTTTATTCTTTACCCCACTTATTAATGGGGTGGTTGTTTTGTTGAGGATTTGTTATTGGGGGGTTAATATTTTTGAGTTCTATGTACGTATGTATGTATAATTTTCTTTTTAGCCAGTCCTGGGGCTTCAACTCAGGGCCTGAGCACTGTCCTTGGCTTCTTTGCTCGAGTCTAGCACTCTACCTCTTGAGCCACAGAACCACTTCCGGCTTTTTCTGTTTATGTGGTGCTGAGAAATCAAATCCAGGGCTTTATGCATGCTAGGCAAGCATTCTACAGCTAAGTCATATTCCCAGCCTTCTAGGTATATTTTTGATACGAAGCCCTTTCTGTTGTATAGCTAGTGAAGATCTTCTCCAAATCTGTGGGCTTTCTATTTCTTGCTATGTCCTTTCCCATGCAGAAGCTCTCCAGTTTATTGCAATTCCATTTATCCAACTGTTCTTTGATATGTTGTGTTTCTGCATCTTTATAGTAAGTTTTGATCTGTGCCTAGGAGCCCTAGTGTATCCCCTATCCTTTCTTGTAATATTTTTAGGGCATCTGTTCTTACCTTGAGGTCTTTGATCCATTTGGAGTTGATTCTGATACAGAATCATATATGAGGATCTAACTTCAGTTTTCTACATTTGTCTAATTCTGCCAGTACAATTTGTTGAAGAGGCTATTTTTTCTTCATTCTGATAATTTTGGCTCCCATATCAAAAATGAAGTGGCCATAGATGTCTGTGGGATCATATATGGGCCTTCAATTCTATTCCATTGGTCCTCAGGCCTGTTCATATGCTAATACCAGGCTGTTTTTATAACTACAGCTTTATAATAGAATTTGAAGTTTGGAATTGATATTCTTCCAGCACTGTTATTCCTGCTAAGGGCTATTTTTGCTACTTGGGGGTCTTCTATTGTTCCATATGAGTTTTTGGATTGCCTCTTCTGTTTCATTAGAGAATGTTAGGATATTGATGGGTATTGCATTGAATTTATAGATAGGTTTTAGCAGTATTGCCATTTTCACGATGTTAATCCTCCCAATCCAGTAGCATGGGTTTTCCACTTTCTTAGATCTATTTTAATTTTCTTTTTCAAGTTTTTAAAGTTTTCATCATAGAGGTCTTTCACCTCTTTGGTTAATTCCTAGGCTTTCTTTTTTCTCTTAAGGCTATTACAAAAGGAGTTGCTTTCTGCTTTCAGCCTTACTCTTTTCATCATTGGCATACAGAAAAGCTACCAATTTTTATACCTTGCTACTTTGTCAAAGTTTTGGATCAGCTCAAGTAACTGGGGAGAGGAGACTATAGGGTTCTTTATATACAGGATCATGCTATCTTCTGTTTTGTTTGTTTGTTGGTGCTTCACTAGAAATAAAAGTCTCACAGACTTTCCTGCTTGGGCTGGCTTCAAACCATGATCCTCAGATCTTAGCCTCCTATTCATGAGTAGCTAGGATTACAGGCGTGAGCCACCAGTGCCCAGCAGTGTTGGCCTTTATTATTTACTTTTTCTGTTGTTGGTTATAGGACTCAGGGGTTGGGTGCTGTTCCTGAGCCTCTTACTGCTCAAGGCCAGCACTCTACCACTTAAGCCACAGCCAGTTCTGGTTTTCTGGTGGTTAATTGGAGATGAGAGTCTCAGGGGGACTTTTCTGCCCAGGCTGGCTGTGAACCATGATCCTCACCTCAGATCTCAGCCTCCTGAGTAGCTAAGGATTACAGATGTGAGCCACTGGCACATGGTGTTGGCTATTTTTGAGATAGATTTTTGCTTCATTCTTGGGCTGAGAACCTCTTGTGCTTCCTTTTCCTTTGTATTGCTGATGATATCAGTGTACACAGCCATTGGCTGAAATGGAGTCTCATAAACTTTTATATCCGGGGCTGGGAATATGGCCTAGTGGCAAGAGTGCTTGCCTCGTATACATGAAGCCCTGGGTTCAATTCCTCAGCACCACATATATAGAAAAGGCCAGAGGTAGCACTGTGGCTCAAGTGGTAGAGTGCTAGCCTTGAGCAAAAAGAAGCTAGGGACAGTGCTCAAGGCCCTGAGTTCAAGCCCCAGGACTGGCAAAAAAAAAAAAAAAAACAACTTTTAGATCCAAGTTCATCTCTAACCAACATTCTTCAATCTCTATCTCTCAAGCATCAAGAATTACAAGCTTGAGGCTGAGAATATGGTCTAGTGGCAAGAGTGCTTGCCTCGTATAAATGAAACCCTGGGTTCAATTCCCCAGCACCACATATATACAAGAAGGCCAGAAGTGGCACTGTGGCTCAAGTGACAGAGTACTAGCCTTGAGCAAAAAGAAGCCAGGGACAGTGTTCAGGCTCTGAGTACAAGGCCCAGGACTGGCCAAAAAAGAAAAAGAAAAAAAATTACAAGCTTGATCCTGCCTTTTTATTTTTCTTCCTCTTTTTGTGGGACTGGGGTTTCAACTCTGATGCTCTATCTCTTGAGCAATACCTTCAATCCTGCTTAATTATTTTTGTATTTTTATTTTATTTTTTATTGTTATTATAAACGTGATGTACAGAGGGGTTACATAAGTAAGGTAAAGAGTATATTTCTTTGTGGACAATGTCACCTCAATTCTGCTTTTTTGATAGTTATTTTAGAGGTGAAGTCTCATGGACTTTGCCTAGGCTGGCTTTCAATCATAATTTCCAGATTACAGGTTTCTGTCACTGGTTCCTGGTAATGCTTCTTTCTTGGTCTACTCACTTCTACATGGCTATGTTCATGCTGTAAAACTCAGAGATCTTAGGATTTGTGGGTTTTGTTGTTTTTTTTTTGTAGCATCAATGTTATAATTGAAAACAAAAATTAAACTGCTACCAAAAACTCTCATCTTCATAGTAAATTAAAAAGATCAAAAGGGAGAAAAGGAAAGAAAATCAAGAAAAACTTAAATATAAAGAAAAATAATAATACTTAATCACCTGATTAAAGAACAAAGGGGTCACAGTTCATGTTTATCATGTGACAAGCCTGAAGATTCAGGGGACAGAGCCATATTGCAGCTATCAGCACAGGGTTGAAAAGGAGGTCATTCCAACAGGATGCAGCAGAATGCCTGAGGCAATGTTATAAATGAAACAAACCCTAAGGGACACTCCACAAACCAGAAGAAATGTCTTTCATAATTCACAACTTCACAAAAGGTGACAGCATTCTCTTCCCCTAAATAGTGACTAAGAAAGCCAATCTTCCTTGAACATGGATACAAAATATATCTTTATTCCATAGCTTATGATTTGGGAAAGTTACAATTCTGACTTACTAAGTTTCACAATGAGCAAGTGAGACTTAGGTGCCTCCCGATTATCCACTGTAAAGAGAGCACCCATAGCTGAGAGTAGAAACCCCAAACCTACCCACTCACTGCTGGCTTTACATTTCCTCCACTCTACTGCCTACCTTCTCCAAAGCTGACTAGGTTCGATTTGTGGTTATACTGTAGTCTCAATGCCACAGGGTGCTAATGTAGTTCATGGCTGAGTTGTATGAACTCAGGCATTCCCACTCAATCTTCTTTCTACATAAGGCTATACTTTAATTTGGTTTCTTCATCTGGATGAAAGGAAAGCAAAATGTAGATGACAGAAATGTTCCATTTATCATACACACAGTTAAGATACCCTGGGAACCTAACCAAACCTAAGTGCCTCTAACTGCAGATTAAGTTAGCTTCTGTTAATGTAGGAAATGGGATCATGAAATAGAACTTTGTATCTTAATTACAAATAAATACTTCAGAAAAATTCTTTTTGCTTTTATAGTAAACAGTTGAATAGTATTAATTGCCCATTTCAGAGAAACGAGTTGGATATTTCAAAGTAAAACATTTTAAAAAAGCTTTTCTAGCTCTTTCCCCATACTTCCTTAAGTTAGATTACTGCCAAGCAAAGTTAGAGGCAGAAGAAACAACTTTATAATCCAATGGCTTCCTGAATCCTTCTTAGGTTTTCTGATCTCAAATGGGCCTCTAGTTTCATGCGAGTCTTCCATGCTAACTCAATTCCACATTATCCTGTTACTGGGTATCAGTGATGGGTAAGGAATTGTGCTAGGATGCAAAGTAGTTAAATACTAGTTGTTAACGCCATAAACGACTTCAGACAGATTACTTCCCTGTGACACAGATTCTTATTCTAACTAGGGATAGCAACAGCAAAAACTGATTAAGATTTGTTTAAAAATTAAATGACAACAGTATACATGTCATAAATGTTAGTCTTCATTATCCTAAGTTCATCAGAAGTTGGGAGGTTCATAACTAGAGTGTAATTCTAGTTCTCCAGTTTCTCTACCATCCTCTACTTAAAATCTGTTAAATTATCCTTTTCATGTTGTACTCTTTTAAGCTCCTACTAAGTCACTGGCTAGCCAGCTTAAGAGAAATAATATATGCTGTTAAAGTTCTCATCCCACTCAGTAAACTGGACCTTAGTGGAGTTTAGAAGAATGCCTAGAGCTAAAAGTAAACTAATAGGCACTTCAGACATGTGGCAGGTAGATAAAGATGTGTACAGTCACACGCATTTTTTCTTATACCTTTCTAACCAAACTGAGGCAGAGGCTGCTTTTGTTTACAAGACAAGCCATCTTATCTGGGACCTCTAAAGCCAACCACTTTTATTCTATTGCCTGAATATTAAGACTAATAAAAAACAAATGTGTCCCTAAGTCTTAACAGTTAATCAAGCACAGATAACCAGTATTTTCCAGAAATACTGTAAGAAATTGTGTGAGAGGCAATGATACATGTTTTTCAAACTCTCTTCAGTTTATACTTAACTCCCAGTGCCACCCCAACATAAGGATTAGACACGAAACAGGGAGGAGCAGAATAAAGACATAGCTCCAAAACAAAAACTGCAAGGACAAATTCAAGTGTCTAGATACTGGAGCTTTCTAGGCCTTACAAGGAACACAAAGCAGAAACTACTGAGCTGTGAGATTGACTGCCATCTGCTGGTCCATAAGCAGAACTTTCAAAGCAACAGATTTCCCTTTTCTGTTGCCTTCATTGTATTACTCCCCTTTGAGTTATTTCAGAATGTAGGTATCCCTGCCCCCAAATCTCTGTAGCTTAGACTATATCCATTACTACGCTGGCTTTACTGATCATCAGAGTCATCATATCTACCTTGTCATTACTTGCCTCTACCACAAAGGATCCTGCTATTCCCAACAAACTCAGAAAACAGCAGAGCTCACCTATAGAGCTTCTCAAGGATGCTGAGGCTTTCTCATCCCTATGAAAAAAGGTGTGTCCTCTGGACCTACTCAGAAGACAGATGTGGTCATCTTACACATAGTCTCTGTAAACAAGTATTTATAGTATATAAATAAATAAAGCTCTAGTATCTACCTCAATTTCTCTTGGTCCAGGCCCCATTTAGGTTAGGCAACCAATCAAAATAAAACTGTTGAAGCCACTTCTAGCCCTCTAACCTAATAACCTTTGTCAGTAATGTTTGCTTAGTGAATCTAAATCAGTATATTCAGCCTAACCCAACTTTATGTTCTTTTGTACTCTGAACCTAAATCCTTAGGAACCATTCATTCCCACACTTTTTCTCTGGCAATTGCAGGCAAGATCATGTAATTCATTTAGTATATATCACATTGCTTCGTGGGCCACACTTTAGTACCTCACCCTACACTGGTGGAACCTGAATCTGGTTATAGAAGCAGAAGAAATAATAGGTAAAAGGTAAGTCCTGAAGAAGAAGATCAGTCATCCCTTACTAGACCACTAGCACTGCCTTAAAGGAAGCCATTATAGACTCAATAGGAGAATAACTTTCCACAAAGAGGACTGAGCTGAAGAGCCAGCTACTGACCCATGTCAATACACGGAGATACAATAGGGTCCTGTGATCCCACCTTGACCCTCCCAGCAAAAGAGGAATAGATGTGCAGTTTCACTTCCATTTTTCAAAATCAAAATGCCACAAAAGCCTATAGTAACCAGAGACTATAGAAGAAAAGGGATTCTGCAAAACTCAGTTCCAACTTAGCCAATCTGACATGACACAAATTCAACATACCATTTTTTAATTCATTCACATTTAAAAGACACCTATTACTATTTGAGCCTAGCAGATTTGTTTCTCCCAGAAAGAATGTCTTTAATATGAATCACTTTAAACTCAAATACTATTACATACTCTAAGTGTCAATTTTCTCTATTCTTGTGAATGTATGTTGTTTTCAGCATAACATAATTGGTTCTTTAAGATTATCCAAGAGAGATTTTTTTTTTTTTTTTTTTTTTTTTTGGCCAGTCCTGGGGGCTTGGACTCAGGGCCTGAGCACTGTCCCTGGCTTCTTCCCGCTCAAGGCTAGCACTCTGCCACTTGAGCCACAGCGCCGCTTCTGGTCGTTTTCTGTATATGTGGTGCTGGGGAATCGAACCTAGGGCCTCGTGTATCCGAGGCAGGTACTCTTGCCACTAGGCTATATCCCCAGCCCCCAAGAGAGATTTTGAGAAAAGTTAAGCCCATAACGTGCATTGCACGTTATTTCACAGGAAGTTATACTAAAGGTAGTTGACAGAAAAGAATAAACCTTTAAATCACTGTGGCTACAACATGCCTGTAATATTAGCAGTTGAGAGATTGAGGCAGTATAGAGCTCCAAGCCAGCTAGGGCTATTATACAGTAAAATCTATTCTCAAAAAAAACCAAAACAAACAAATCAATTTTAAATCATTGGAAAATTTAAAGGACCTAATAACTAAACTAAGATATTTTATTTATGAACTAATGCTCATACATTTATGCTAATGTGAACAAAATAATATAGAAATATATCTTAAAATACATTCTTTATGTAAAGTAATACAGTGCTCATATCTACTAAATGTATGTATCTATTGACAGCACTGGGTGACAATAGGTGTCTCTTTAAATGTCTCACAGGTCGGCTATAATAGGTAACAATGAACACTTCAAAAAATGCTCTCCACCACCCCCACAGCTTGGTGGAAGAGGATGGAAATAAATAAAGAATGGCTACTATGACCCTTAAGGAAATAAGGATTAAATCTGAGCCTTTTGTGTCAAGAGCCATTTAGTTAAATTACTTACGCACTTTTCCAGACTAAAAAGTCACCTGGAAAAGCAAGCAGAAAGAGACAATCTTCACTGAAAAATTGTTTGCCCCCTAACAGATTTTAAGCCTTTGGGTTTTCCAAAATCATTTCAGACTTACTATTTTACTTTTAATCTATCCATACATCAAAATGATAAAAATAGTAAACATGGTAAAGACAATAATCCCTACATATGATCATTCAAATAGTGTTAAGAATTCAACCTGGTTCACTATTTCAAAGTATATACATTTCTATTATGAAAAACAATCCCTAAGTGATTTTAACATTTAAAGAAACATGACAAGATTCAAGAATTAACCTCAAAGGGTATTTTAGAGGTTCAACATTTTGTTGCCATGTTTCCATTTAGAAACAGACCTTTGAAGAGGGTACACAGGATTGACAAAGAAGCAATAAACAAAAAGTTGTGCTAAATATTTTTAAATGAATTGTCATATCTATTGCTAGCAAGGAAACAGGAATTCAATGGTAGAAACGGACACAACGTTTTTTGGAAAGCCTATGAAAATAGTTATTAAATTACAGGATGTATTCCACTTTTGACCTGAAGGTTCAATGTTTATAAATCAATCCTCAAAAGAAGTGAAGCTCATGAAGATATTGTATGTTTATTCCTAATTACAAATAGGTCAAAACATTCTAAGTGCCTACCCATGGATCAGTAAACTGTGGCACAAAAGTATGAGGCAGGAGAAAATGTCTCTAATGGTGAGTTATAAGTTTTAGGTTGAGTGGGTTAAAGGATATCCAGATAACAGGTGGAACATGTTTTAGAATTATAGAACACCTGTAAAATCGTTCTCAGAGTAGATTAACCCAAAGCAGCCAACTGAATAAACATTCACAATCAACAAGTAGACAAGGGTTATCCAATTCATTGGATGGCTAGATAAAAACAGAAGAGCAAAGTTACACTGTCTTCTGAAGTAGAGCCATCCATGTTCTCCCATCCTGGACTTCAAAGCTGCAGGTTGTTTCTACAGAACTTAAACTACCAGTCTACCTCCAACCTCAATCAGCCCTTACCCGATTCTCAGGTCTCTTTATCTTGGAATGTGAACTACACCATTGGCTCCCCTCGTCTTCAAGCCTAGTAACTCAGACTGAATTATACCACCAATTTCCTGGGTCTTCAGGTTGTGGGACTCTTCAACCTTCATAATCATATCAATCAATTTCCATTAAAATTTCTCATTGTTTATCTCTATACATTGTACTGGTTGTTTCTCTTGAGAAATCCAGGTAAAACAATGACCAAAATACAATGCTCAACTGGCAGCATAGTATTTTTAGAATAATCTTGCTGCAGTGGTTATGAGCACAGACAAAACATCAAGTCTTTGGTGTTGCATCTCTGGTTCCTCTACTTAATAACTGTGAAAAATTAGAGAATCCATTTTATACCTCCAATTTTCATTTAAAAAACAACAACGGTATGATCGTACACAGAGTTGTGAGACCAAAAAAAAGGCAATATATTCTAAGTTCTTTGTAATAGTAACAACCCTTACCAAGCTAACGGTATTATTATGATGTATGCATTTGAACTTAAAAAAAAAAAAAAAACTCTTTTGCCGGTGCTGGGGCTTGAACTCAGGACCTAGTTGCTGTCCGTAAGCTTCTTTTGCTCAAGACTAGTAGACTAGTGCCCTACCACCTGAGCTCCACGTTTGGGCTTTTTTTGTTTTGTTTTTTGGTAATTTCTTGGAGATAAGAGTATCTTGGAGGCTGGGCAATGGTAGCTCACACCTGTAATCCTAGCTACTCAGGAGGTTGAGCTCTAAGGATCACAGTCCAAAGACAGCCCAAGCAGGAAAGTCTGAGATACTCTTATTTCCAATTAACCAACAGAAAACAGGAAGTGGCATGCAGAAACTCAAAACGGTAGGGTAGGGTATTACCCTATTACCCTTGAATAAAAAAGCTCAGGCCAGGCCCTGAGTTCCACCACCACACACACACACACACACACACACACACACACACACACACACACACACAAAAAGACACAAAAAAGAGTGTCACAGACTTTCCTGCCTCAGGTTTCAGCAGTTAGGTTTTCAGGGATGAGCCACTGGCACCTGGCTGTGTGTGTGTGTGTGTGTGAGCGCGCGCGCACACTCACGTGCGCGCGCGCATGTGCATGCATACACACATATAGACTGAATTAGGTTGAACTATATGAAATAACAGTTTTATACCTATAAAAATAGTAAATTCATGTTTTAACCTAATGGGAACTTTAAAAAGGGATACCAAGGAACCTTTCCAGAAAGGATACTGAAAAACTCAAGAGCTATTTTTAATACTTTCCTACCCTACATATGGCATTTTAAACATGACCACAGAGCATCTCCCCCACAAAAAGCTATATTCTACCATATTTGTATCTCTTCCTTTCCACCAATGTCACTATCATTTGTTGACCAAGTGATCGACATTCCCTAAGAATCCTCTAGGGAGGTTCTTCCATTCCAAAGAACCTTAAAGACTAATTGAGCCTAGGCTGGCACTAGAAAGAATCTCAAAGATTATATACCGAGATAAATTCATGCTGGTTTAAACAGTCACAAAATTATCCCTGAAGTCTAATCTAAACATTACATTCCAAAGAGTTCTGGTCTTAATTAAGTCTGTATTAACTGTCCTTTTATAAGTTGGGTGGAAATAGAGAAGAAATAAAAACAATACTTTCTGGCAATAACAAAGAAATGTGTGGGTCACTCTGTGTTAACTGAGAAAACCACCACAGATCTAGCACTTTGGAACCCCAATCCTACTACTAGCTAAAGAGACCATGGCAAGGCAATAATGAGGAAAATCAGTTCACCCATAATTCCCTCACACCACCTTATCTGAAGATGAAAAATTGTACTCCAATGCATTCGGCCTTCTAACTTTTCCTCTTACATACCAAATCTTTAACACTCTACCACTTGAACCACAACACTACTTTCAGTATTTTTGGTAGTTAATTGGAGATAAAACTCTCATTGACTTTCTTGTCTAGGCTGGCATTGAATCATGATCCTCAGATCTCAGCCTCCTGAGTAGCTCTGATTACAGGTTTGAGCCACTGGTGGCCAGCCTTTACTAAACTATTTTAATCATGTTTTAAAATACATTATTATTTTGAACCTTGGTGACATTATGCTAAATATGCCAATTAAATATACCAGTCATGGAGGACAAATTCTATAATACTCTTCTTACAAAGAACTCATGGAAGAGAAAAATGGGTAATCGTTTAATGGGTAAAGAGTTTGTTTTACATGACCTGGTGGCTCATGCTCATATCCTAGCTACTTAGAAGGTTGAAATCTGAGGTTGAAATCAAGGTTTGAAGCCATCCTGGGCAGAAAAATCCATGTCACTATTCTCCAATAACTAACAAAAAGCTAGACTAGAAGTGTGGCTTAACCAGTAGAATATCAGCCTTGAGCAAAAAGGCCAAGCAAGAGCATGAGGCATTGAGCCCAAAGCCCTAGTATCAGCACATGCAAAAAGTACACTTAATACTACTTAACTACACATTTTTAAATGATTGTAATTTTTTTCAAGATTTTGGTGCTAAAACATACATATAGGAGCTGGAAATGTTGGTAAACAGGACAGAACTTGCTTAGCATTTGTGAGGCCCTAGTTTGATTCCTAGGACACTCTCCTCAAATAAGTAAGAAAACAGATATACACCAGCAGAACATCCTTTTACACTGCCCCATGTAGAAGCCAATAGCCTCATATGGCTATTACAATTTATTTCAACTTGAAAGTAAGAATTTATTTCCTCTATCACCTAGCTCAAGAGCTTAATAGCTGTATGTAGCTATATACTACAGACACAAAATGTTTTCATAATCATAGAAAAAAACTACTAAACTTGGTTCAAAGTATATGGAAATGGGAATTGAAAGACAATACAATACAAAGATATGAAAAAGGCAGCATTGTAAATAAATGAGTTAAAAGCAATTGAGTAAATGATGGCAATTTACTAGCTTGAATAAGAATGATGGAGGTTAGAAGGAATAAAACTGAATTCATATTTTCTTTCTCTCTATTCTTGAGGCAGGGTCTTGCTGTTTTGCCCAGGCTGGCCTTCGGCTGGCTATAAATTACAAGCTAGCTTTGAAGTTGCAGTCTTTCTGTTTCTGCCTCCACCCCAAATGCTGGGATTATCAGTCTGGCCTACACTTCAACTCTTATTCAAAGACTCAGGAAATAAAGCTAAATCTAAATTTCAATTCTTACTCAAAAGAAATGCTACATATGAAGGTCCAAGGATCTAGGCTCAAACCCCATTGCCACAAAACAAACACACATGTTCCATGAATTAGATAGATAGACAAGACAGATAGATGGATGGAAATAGAGATATATACATATGCACACACATACACACATATATATATATATAAATAATGAAAGTAATAGCACACTTCATTCTTATTTAAAAAGGGCTTTATAGGTAGACATGATGGTACATGTTTATAATCTTAGCATTCACTAAGGCAGGATTTCTATCTGAAGGCCAGCTGAATGTATAGGGACACTTTGTCTTCAAGCAAAACAAATTAAAAAAAAAACACAATAACAAAACAAGCTGCTCAGTGCTTCATGCCTGTGATCCCAGCTACTTAGAGGCTGAGATCTGGAAGATCAAGATTCAAAGCCAACCTGGAAAGAGATACCGTATCTACAGGACTCCATCTCCAATTAAGCAGACAAAAGCCAGATTAAAGGTACAACTCAAGTGGTAGAATGTCAACAAGAACGTGAAGCAAGAATGCAAGAATAAGGCCTTAAGTTTAAACTCTGGTACTAAAAAAAAAAAAAAAACCAGAAAAAAAGTAAAACACAGAATAACAAAGAAACAAACAAAAAAAGAACAAAAGGCTTTCTTAAGTTAATGTAAGTTGTGAAGATGAAAATGGGAGAATATTTTTTAAGGAAAAATTTAAGCCTTCAGACATAAAACTAAAAACTGTTAGAGAAAATAGCCCAGAGAAAATGAGTGAGATTTCCATATATTTAATCAATTAAACAATGTAATTAAGTGAGATGCAGGAAAAATTAGAGTATACTGAATATGCATGTGAAAAATTGCTTCATTTACCAATCATTTAAATACTACTAAAATTGCATTGTTCACCAGAGATGGCAAAGATAATAACCAGTATTAATGAAAATATAGGAAATAAGGTGTCAAAACTGACAACAGCTTTTTATAAGGTAATTTAAAAGTTATCAAAAAGCAAAAGCAAAAAAATTATGTATAAAATGAAATTGAGTGTAGGATTTGCTTTAAAATAACCTGAAGGGTGAAAACTTACCCCGAAACTGAATATAGGTTTAAACGAAACAATGTCAGACATCAACTGATGGATGTTGGAGTGAAGTAGATAGCGGAGGTTCATCATACTGCCCTCTTGATTTTTCTACATGTTTTTCATTACATTTTCCCAGTATGCATATTCCTTAACTCAACAATACTCATTTCACTTATAATTTACACTGTATACACACACACTACAATTTAAATACAAGAATATTCTCCGAGGCAATGAAAGAAAAACCTAGACCTAAATGTTCACTAGAGAACTTGTTGAATAAGTTGTGATTCATCTAAATACAGTCACGCCCCATACTTCAAAAGTATATGAGATAGATTGTGATTAAGGGATATTTATTTGATCAAACTCAAATTTTAAAATGTAGCTTTATGAATGCACATTAGGTATGTATCTATGTCTGTAACAAATTTCTAAAAAGATATCCAAAAAGTAAAACAGTGTGTTCTCCATCTCGGAAGAGGATGAAGGACCTATCATTTTCATAGAGCAAGACCTGGCCTTTTATCTGTTAAAGTGACTGACATTCGTTTAGGAACTGACAATGTTAAAAGCTAATATTGTTGGGGAGCTGCTTCTAAGTACATTTAGACTTTATGGAGTACAATTAAAGAACTACTGTTCTTTTACTGCCAACCTCATCCCCAGGATCTTACTATATACCGCTATCTCAGCCCTGATAATTCATTTGTCCATAACAACCAAAGTTATGCTGCTTTCTCAAATCATTACTCTCAAGATATAAGGAAGATTTTTTTCTTGATGTTAATAAAACAATTCAAGTTTATAATTTCTCAAGAAAAATATTGGGGCTGGGAATATGGCTTAGCGGTAGAGTGCTTGCCTTGCATTCATGAAGCCCTGGCTGGCTTCCTCAGCACCACATAAACCGAAAAAGCTGGAAGTGGTGCTGTGGCTCAAGTGGTAGAGTACTAGCTTTGAGCAAAAAGGAAGCCAGAGACAGTGCTCAGTCCCCGAGTCCAAGCCCCAGGACTGGCAAAAAAAACTTTAAAAAAAATCTTAAAAAAGAAAAATATTCACACAAGGAATAAGAGAACAATTAAATCGTGCAAATAAACTCCACACTCAGAAAAGGGTAAGTTGGTATGAAAGTAAATAGTCAGGGTTCATGGAAGAAATAAGATGGCAGATTGAATCTTAATAGAAGAATCAGGTGTAGACAAATGAGAAAGGATTAAATAAAAATACTAGCAAGAGGGGCTGGGGATATGGCCTAGTGGCAAGAGTGCCTGCCTCATACACATGAGGCCCTGGGTTCGATTCCCCAGCACCACATATACAGAAAATGGCCAGAAGTGGCGCTGTGGCTCAAGTGGCAGAGTGCTAGCCTTGAGCAAAAAGAAGCCAGGGACAGTGCGCAGGCCCTGAGTCCAAGCCCCAGGACTGGCAAAAAAAAAAAAAAAATACTAGCAAGAATACACAGAGCCTCCCAAGTGCCAGTGGCTCATGCCTGTAATCCTAGCTTCTCAGGAGGCTGAGAAAACCTATAAGATCTCGGTTCCAAGCCAGCATGAGCAGAAAAGTTCATAAGATTCATCTTCAATCAATCAGCAAAAATCCTGGCTATTGGTATGGATCAAGTGGTAGAATGCCAGCCATGATAAAGTGAGCAAGGAAGTTAGAAGCGCTTGAGTTCAAGCACATACTGACAAAAAAATACAAAAAAATAAAAAATGAAATGACTCAGTACAACTGAAGACGGGAGCTAGGTAGAAGTATGAAATACGTAGTAGTAAGTAGTAACAAAACTGAAGAGGATACACCTCTTTAAAACCTTTAAGGAATGTTTGACAGCAATAATATTTAGAATAACGGCTTCCATGTCTTTGCTTCTTTTGGACTTTAATATGAAAAATAAAATAAACGCTGTACCATTACCTCACTTCCGGATTCTAGTGGTCTTTTCTTCCGTGGTCCAATAGCTGCAAGAGCTGTAAGATTAGCATCTCTGTGCTGGATCTGAGCAAGCTCCAATTGCTGTAACTGGAAGGTGGAGAAAAAAAGAAAAACAGTCAATCCTTACAAAGTCATGTTCATAGGAAGAAAGAAACTAATCCTTATAGAATATTTCTATATTTGTCCCTGAGTAAAGTTATAGTGTGAAATAAATACTCCATTTCTCTTACAACCAAGGATACCTTTTTTGATTCCTTGACTCCATAAACTTAGTCTGAAATATTTAAGCAGAACTTAGGCAAGGACAATTATTGGACAGAGAAAAATAAGTCATCTCAAGCATAAGATGAGCAGAAAACTGGACAGAGACTGGATAAACTCTAGTTGACCTTTTCAGATAAAAGAAAATTACTACAGCCAAGTGTTCTCATTTTATATATTTGTAATATTCCTAATTTGCAAACATAAATTATGAATTTACTTTCTATAGTAAAAATCGAAAGTGTTTTACTGTACAGCTATCATCATATATAATCCAGAATGCCCAAATGTACAAAGAATTTTTAGTATGTGGGTGATGTTATTCAGGGGTACAGATGAAAGATATCCTATGAAAAGGCAGAGAAAGTATCACTTCGTCAAGACAGCTTAGTGTGAAATTTTTTTAAAAAGGCAAACTGAAAATAAAATACCACTAACTAGGTCCACAAGCTTCTCTAGAAGAAGACTAATTGTTTAAGTCTTAACAAAACTTTATGATTACAAAAGGAAAGGGAAAAAATAAGAACAGTTGATAGTCACATATTCAAATAGTATCGACATGATCAACTAAAAAGTAACCTATGGAGAAAGCCTATATATAAAACATAAACATTGGGGCTGGGAATATGGCCTAGTGGCAAAAGTGCTTGCCTCGTATACATGAAGCCCTGGGTTCAATTCCCCAGCACCACATATATATGGAAAACGGCCAGAAGTGGCGGTGTGGCTCAGGTGGCAGAGTGCTAGCCTTGGGCAAAAAGAAGCCAAGGACAGTGCTCGGGCCCTGAGTCCAAAGGCCCAGGACTGGCAAAAAAAACAAACAAAAACCCAACAAAAAACATAAACATTATTTTTAAAACAATCAACAACCTCTGGTACAACACTGGCACAACACTTGCTTAGTAAGTATGAGGCCCTGACTTCAGAGCCCAATAACGTATTTAAGTAAGTAAGCAAGCAAGCAAGGAAATAAATAGAATAAAAACACATCTTCTAAGAAAAAGCAAGATGAAAGCAGAATAATTTGTGTTGAAGTGTTGTCTCACAGAGTTATCACCTAACATAAGATAATTTTCAGGAAGGTCATGGGACCTGTAACCTCAGCTTTTAGGAGGCAGAAGCAGAAGAATCCTGAGTTGTAGGCTACTCTGAGATACAGAGTCCCATTTCAACAAAAAAAAAATTTTAATCACTTAGGATTGTCTAAACAATGGTCAAAATAATGAATATGCACAGGTAATTCTTTAGTAAAGCAGAATGACTACAATTTGAATGTTTGTGTCCACTCAAAATTCTGATGTAAAACCTTAACCCCCGAGATTATGACAGAAGAAAGTAAGGCCTTTGAGAGGTGATCAGGTCAAGGTGGTGGAGTTCTCACAATGGGATACGTGCCACTAGAGAAGAGGCAAGAAAGATACTTTTTTCCTTCTACCTCACAAAAACTAGAGTGTGGATCCTTACCATGCACTAAACTGGATGTCACCGTGAACGTGAAATTCCCAGCCTGTGAGAAATAAGAGTCCTTTGAAAACAAACTGCCCAGTGTATTTTGTTATATAGCCTGTCTATATCTGGAAAATAATTATCCAAATAAAATAAATTAAGTGTGATTTTCTATTTGTTTCATAAACTTTAGGACAATTTTTCGTATAGTCAGTAAAACGGTTCCAGAAGCTGTAAAATCTTTTGTTACCGCCTTAATTGTATTTTTTTTAAATAAAAAACGTGAGGTTGCCATAATTTATCATTTCTAGGTGACTTCTGTACCTTTCCCGATCCAAAGACTTTAGTCATGCAGCACAAATCAAACAACAAAAGACATAAGTTCATCCCAGTAGAGAAATAGTAGATAGTCGCACCAAATCAAAGGTGTCTAAACTGACTCATGAAGCAGGAAAATAGACTGCAGACCATCACAAGGAAACCAGAGACTAGAGAGAGCCCACCCAAACAAGGAAGACTCCATTTTTTTTAAAACATTTTTTAAACTTTTTTATTTTCAATTTTTCATTTTTGAGATGTCGTTTGTTTTTTATTTTCTGTTTTTATTTGTTTTATTGGGGTTTTTTTTTGTAATTTCTCTGTTTTGTGTGTTTGTTTTCCAGTATTTTTTCTTTGTTTCTCTCTTCACATTCTCTTTCCTTAAAATTACTTTCCTATGACTAACACCTTCACTCTTTTCTGCAAACTCCCTATTATCTATCATTTTAACCTTGTTCTTTCAACCGATTCTACTCTTCTCTACATTTCCACTTCACTGAAACTAAACCAAAATCATCACCCCCCCCCCATACATTTTACTCTATTCTCTTCACTACCCCTAACTTACCCCTCCCTATTTACTTCCAGGACCTCCAGACTCCATTGACCCCTGGTTATTGGATAGAGGGTATCCCTGTTGAATCCGAGTGAATCAAAAGGGTTCACAGAAAAATCCAACCAGTCCAAAAAGAAGTTAATATAAGTACAAAAATTGCTCATAGGGTTGTAACGGTAGATAAGTAACTACTGAATACAGGACTCAGGATTAGTTGTTATATTGAAATAGTATTCTTTACAGACACCAAATTTGATTTTATATACAAAAAAGAGAGGGAAGGTATCTGTATATAGTTGTAAACTTCTAATTCCTATATCCAGGTAGTAAAACATTTGCATCCACTCAACAAATTATACTTTGGTTTTCTGAAGTTTCAAATACAATGCTGCAAATCTAAATCTACCACAATGCTAACACTATAATTTTAGTTGAACCTGTGTTCTCAAAAACAATATAATTTAAGCAGCACAAAACAAAGCAACCAGGCACTTAACAACTAGAACAGAGGAAGTTCTGAGCATAATGGAGCTGCAGGTGGCATCAAGTTTAGCTTAGTAAAAATCAGTATATAAGTGTAGTATTTGCTTATGTCAAGATACAAAATGCTTATGAAAGAAACAAGAAATAAATGAAGACATGAAGTTTATGCATTGTAAGATTAAACACAATAAAGATTTCAATGCCTCCAAACTATAAATTAACAAAGTGATAAAAAACACTTTGAAAACATGGATTATTTCTGAAGTTTATATGGGGGTTTATTTAGGGATATGGCTCAGTGGAAGGGCACAGGTCTAGCATGTACGAGGCTCTGGGTATGACATCTAGTCCTGCAAAAATGAATAAATAACAAACTATATGGAAAGGAAAAGGAACTAGAAAAGCTAAATTGATCTTGAATAAAAAGGATCAAGCTGGGAATTTTGACTCATACCTATAATCCCACTACTTGGGAGGCATGAAAGGAAGATCACAGTTCAAGACCAACTCAGGCAATAAATTTACCAGGATCTCAAAGATCAAGCTGGCCATGATGGCTTGTGCTTAAAATCCCATTACTTGGAAGGTTGAAGTGGAAGTATCACTTAATCTCAGTAGTGTGGAGACATTCTGGGTAACAGTGAAACTCTGTCTTAAAACAACAAAAGGCAGTAGGGTTTTTAAAACTTAAAAAAAAAAATCCCTACCTAAACCAAGCTCTGGTAGCTCATACCTGTAAATCCTAGTTATTCATGAGACTAAGATTCAAAGCCAGACCAAGCAGGAAAAGTCCATGAAACTCTTAACTCTAATTAGCCATCAAAAAGCCAGAAGTGGAGCTATAGCTCATGTGATAGAGTAGCAGGTTTGAGCAAAAAAGCTAAGGGACAGCACACAAGCTAATTTAAGTACCCAAAATACCAGCACCAAAAAAAGGGGGGGGTGGGGGTGGGGAGAGGACAAAGAAACAAAAACACATTCATATGACTAAAGAAGATCCTTCTTAGTTAATTGAAGATGAGTCTCATGAACTTTCCTGCCCAGGCTGGCTTTGAATCATAATCCTCAGATCTCAGCCTCCTGAGTAGCTGGGATTACAGGCAGGTGTTACCAGCAATGTTAATTTTTATTACATGTAGGCTTATGTTAGCCTCACTAAACGCATTGAATGTACCTCTATCTTTAGTATGTTCCAAAAGAGATTGAATAGAAGTGGTGAGAATTCTTCTGTGAATATTTGGTAGGATTTTCTAATTTGGAAAAGCTCTGAAACAATAAGCCAAAAAATTATTTTATCATAAATGGTTTATCTCAGATATTCTGTCAAAGCAATAAAAAACCAGGACACCTATCTTCCAGAAAATGGAGTATTTCTCAATCACAATTAGACACAGTTATGGTTTGACGACGATGTGTCATCCCCTCTCAAAGGAATATGCATTGGAGGGTTGGTATCCAGCTTGTGGTTCTATTTTGCAGTCCTGAAAACTTTCAGAGATGAGGCCTAGGTGGAAAGCATAAGTCACTGGGGGTAGATCTGTCCTTAGGCTCTCCCTTATTCTCTCTGTTTCAGGTAATCTGTAGGGAGAGCAGGCTCTGTCACATGCTTCTGTAGTCACAGTGATATAATATACTATACACCAACGGCTCAATGGAGCCAAGATGGACAGAAACCTCTAAAACATTGAGCCAAGAAATGTTCCTCTCTTTAAAAAGTTGTTTTGTTCATGTATTTGATCATAGCAATAAGAAAGAAGTCCATGTGCTACAGACACTGTTGCCATTTAGCTTGTTTATGCTAAATATAAGACTTTTATCCTGCACCCTCACCCCTTCCTCAGTTGTCATGCTTATACTCTTTTTTTCTCCCCTTTTTACTTCCCTTCAGGTTCTCTGGAAGGGGGGAAAAACCCTAAAAGATCCATAGCTAGTCTCAAACCTATGTCTTTGATAACACCTATCTAAAATGTTCTCATAGCAAATTTCTTTTTCTTCAGTATCTGAGATTTCCTCTCTGGACCTTGCAAGTTGTTCGAACACTTGAGCCACATCTGTAGCCCTCCACATCTAACATTTCGAAGCTACTGTTTTTGTGTGTGTTTCAACTTTCTCTAATTATGATAACCTAGTATAAATAAGCAGAAATATTATTATATTAACTTTAAATACAAAATACTGAGGTGCCTGGATGTGGTGAACTTACTGTCCCAGATACTCATGCCATACTGGGCTAAAAAATTTGTGAGACTCTCATCTCAATAAGCTGCATGTGGTGAATTACAACTACCCTCCCAGCTATGGTGGGAAGATAAAACAAGAACATCACTGTCCAGGCCAGCCTGGGCAAAAAGTGAGACCTTATCTAAAAATATCCAAAGCCAAAAGAGCTGGAGTTGTGGCTCAAGTGGCAGAGAACATGCCTATCAGAATTCAAACCTGCATTCAAACACAACTGAGTGAGTCCAAAGAGTAACTTCTACCGAGAGTGGTGTGTCTTTGATGACACACAGATCTCCCACCTCCCATCACACACATATTTCACACTTTGTGAAAACATGAATGGGAAACTTTATGTGATGAGTAAGAGAAGAGTTGGGTGGAGACAGAACAATGGCTGATGCTGATTAAATGGACGTTTAAATTGTAACCCCCTTGTACAATCTTCCCTCCCTCCCTCCCTCCTTCCCTCCCTCCCTCCCTCCCTCTCTCTCTCTCTCTCTCTCTCTCTCTCTCTCTCTCTCTCTCTCTCTCTCTCTCTCTCTTTCTTTCTTTCTTTCTTTCTTTCTTTCTTTCTTTCTGTTTTTTGGTAGTGGGAATCAAACCAAGACTTGCTAGGACTTTGTCACTGAGCTTCATCCCAGCCCTAGGTAGGCTTTCTATAGAAGAGCCACATCTCCACCCCAGTATGTTCTTTTTATTCTTACTTTGGTTTTGTCTCAGGCAAAAACATTCAATGGGGCAAAAGAAAAAGAGAGTCTTTAAAATAAAATGGTTGAATTACACAGATATTCACAGACAGTTTGCCAGACAAAAATAAGGCTTTAAAGTACACAAATAACCTGTCAAGTCAATAAGAATAGTACGCACTAGGAATACCTCAATGGATTGACACTAGGCTGGAGGCAAACCCAGCCCAATTTTTAAGCGCCAAATGAGAATGACAAAATTGAATAAAGTCAATAGAAAGAATGAAAAGAAATTATTAGATGCCCTCACAAAAGCCTGTGCAATTTAACATAGTTTATCTGTAAACCCAGAAAGCAAGGAAACAATAACTTTAAAAGTGTATTAGAGAAAAGAAAAAAATGAGAAACAATCAAAATAAAAACTTTAGTCTTTAACAGTTGAATGCAAACATGGATTATGAAGGAGATTCTGATTGTGATTTAAAATTTATATGATAGGGGCTGGGAATATGGCCTAGTGGCAAGGGTGCTTGCCTCCTACACATGAAGCTCTCGGTTCGATTCCACAGCACCACATATATGGAAAATGGCCAGAAGGGGCGCTGTGGCTCAGGTGGCAGAGTGCTAGCCTTGAGCTGGAAGAAGCCAGGGACCGTGCTCAGGCCCTGAGTCCAAGGCCCAGGACTGGCCATAAATAAATAAATAAATAAATAAATAAATAAATAAATAAATAAATAAATAAATAAAATTTATGTGATAAATAGCATTGCTGAAACATTTTCCAATATTAAAAATGCTAACAATTTCTCCAAATAATTCTGCATTTATAACACATTGCATTAACCTATTTCTTGTGACCAACGTTGCAGATAGAATTGCTTTGCTTTTCCCTTCCCAAGTAACCATCTAAGTCAAGAAATTGTGAAGAATCTGTGCTAACATTCAACTGAAGAAGGAAAACTTCCCAGACAGTTGAGTACCAAAACAATTGCAAACCAAAATACTGTATTATAGTTTATACTAATGTGACAGTGATGAGTACATAACCTTACAAACTATCCTGTAGGAGAATGAGTCAACTCTTACTAAGGTAAGGATAATATTTATGTAGTAAAACAAATCTAGTATCCCTACGTTGGTTCTGAATGCGAGTCTTTTTGAACAGTAAAGTTATTAATGGCTCCACGGGCCAAAAGGATAACCAAAAATAACAATATATGGCTCATGCCTATAATCCTAGCCACTCAGGCTGTGATCTGAGGATCATGGTTTAAAGCCAGCATGGCCAGCAAAGACCTTGAGACTCACCTCCAATTAACCACCAAAACGCCAGAAGAGCTGTGGCTCAAGTGGTACAGCACTAACATTGAGAAAAAAACTCAAGGACAGCACCCAGGCCTACACAGAAAATAATAAATTTAACTTTTAAACATTTGCAACTAATGAAGAATGGCTCTTTTCTTGCACCAGGGCCAATGTATTTTTTTATCCTTTTTTTGAGTCCTTTTTTGATCCAAGAGGATTTACTTATAGTAGAAAAAAACTAGAAACATTCAAAATCCTTTGGAAAGAGTATCAAGTTCTTTTCATTTTCCTTGGGAAAAAAAGTACAGGGGTAAAGGAGAAGAAATAAAGTCGGGATGCTTTCACCTGTTCTCAGTAAGAGCATGTTTTATTTTTCTCAATATTCTTTGAAAAATGTTATCCACCTATTTATCCCCCAGGGAATAATTAAGCACATTACTTTTAGCCACTTCATTCAAAGCTAAAGGAAAAACTAATCTAAGACAGGTATTGGTAAAAGTTTATGAAAGAGCAACAGATAAGGAAAGATCTTGAAGCATTCTGGATTTTCTAAAATGAGGATACAATTAGAAGTTCTTAATTAAAAGGAAGAGAGATATCCAGGATTCAGAACAATGCTATTGCTGTACATCCCCAAATAATCCATCATTATTAGCAGGCTAGATTTGTTTGAATACTAGTGGCTCACATTAATATTTTTAAATAAATTTTCCAATGGAAAGAAATTAATATGAGGAATATTTTGTTGATAATAAAAATGATTCTGGTTGCAATCTTTTCAATGTTCTCCCACTCTAACATTCCTTGTCCTAATCCTGATACCTTACCTAGAGTTCATGTATTTTCCTCCTATGTTAATGAAACCACAACACATTGACTGCAGAATCTTACTAGATTTCCATTAGTTTTGTGTGAGCTCCTACATTAATCCAAACAATAAGGGCCTTTAAAGCATTCATAAATAACCTGCTGCTGCTGGCACCTAAAATCCAAGTGCAGCAGTGTTAAGCAACAACAAATTTCATAGTTCAAGAGGCACAGTTAAGGGAAAAGGTTGCTCAGGAAATCACTCTTATTTAGCAAAAAGATCCTTAAAAATTGCATGACATCAGTCAAGTAACTATAGAAACCAATTTCTTCAGCTCCATATAACACGTCTCACACCTCAATTGTCTTTATTATCATCTGCTGTCAGACCCTTAATCAGAAATGTGAACAGGCTTGATGATTTATTCAGGAAGGGAAAGAATCTGTAGGTCAAGTGAAAAAATTCACACACACACATACACACACACACACACACACACACACATCTTCAACCTTAGGTACTTTCATTTCATTCTGTTCTCAGCAGCTCTGGGGGCAACTCCAGTGAGATCCAATATTAAGGCTCAATTAAAATAAGCTCCAATTAGTGGAGCTTTTTTCTCTGAGGCTAGAAAAGTCAGGAAATGGATATTGGGAAATGTAAAAAGTCAGCTACTGAGAGGAGGCTGCAGACATAAATGAACTTATTTGTTGATTTCTACAGTTGCTATGCAGAGGCCTCTGGGAGTAAAAGCTTAACCAGTCTAAGCCATAAACTAAAACCCCTGCAGCTAAACATGAACTGTGTGAAACAAGGGCTCCATTCCAGAACAGAAAACTGCTGGGCCCAGAAAATTAAAAGCCAGAGGCGTTTTCCATTTAAAACTAAATCCCAGTACCGCCTCCTAGCCAAAGAATTATAAGCAGTATCAGATTTACAAAACGAACAATTACCCTGGAAAAATGTAGCCTATTGTACAGTCCCAGATGCTAAATCTCAAAAGTTTCTTTCTTTCTTTTTTTTAATCCCACATTATATTCCTCTAAGTACACTGCTGCAGTTTACAAAGAGCCATTTCTAGACAGGCCTAAGCCTTGAAAATAAATTTAAAAGAGAGTACATAACTCATTGACCTCATTTGAAGTACTGCCCTTGCCTTCAGCAGTTCCTGTCCTTCCCCAAGGCTTCAGCAAATGGTATGCAACAGCAAAATAAACCCTGACCTAATTGCCAGGAGAGAGCTGCCAACCTTCCTTCAACACAAAGACCAACTCGGTAACTTGAAAGTCCTACCTCTTTGGCTTTCTGCTTTAATCTCAGCTGTTCTGGATCTTCTTTATTGGAACGACTCTGTGAAAGGAAAAGAAATTTTTAATAGAAATTACAAGCATCTAAACACTGAAGTTGCCATTAAATATTTAATAAATGACAATTTCTCTTGTGATTGAAAATCCTAGCTCCAGGGTCAATGCCTCAACCCAGTCTAGCTGCACTTCTGCCCTCACTCCCCATCCCCCTCATCATCTGGGCTAGCTGTGCAGTTCTAGCCTGGAGGAAGCTTAGACTGAAAATGATGCTAACAATGTCAGTCAGATCCAGTTGAGGCAAGATGTGTTCTTGTTGGAACATTGAAAACTAAAAATGGATGGTAGGGAAAAGAAAAGGGAAAAAGCTGTTGGCTCAAATGAATAGAAACAACCAACACTGGCTCATCATTAGGTGAAGCCATTTCAGGAAATATACATTATTTCAAGAACTATTAAAATCAATAACCTGTCAAAGTTATCTTGAACCAAATCTCTTTGTAAGTAGAAAATACTGATTAGTATTTTTGTTAGACTATCTTATTTTGGGGTCTTCTTACAACCTTTGCTAGATTGTTCAGATATGTTTATTGAGTATCTCTGTTTGTTTGTTATTAGAGTACCCTAACTTTGGGTCTTCTACTGCCCTTATTAGAATACTATGCATAAACAATTGTTCATAAATGTGTTTTGTTATACTACAAGGCTGTTTTTGAGATGAGGATCTGATCAAGAGTAACAGGAGCCAAGTTTCTAAGTAGAAATTATAAAATCACAACCAAGTTTTAATAAAAATACGGAGACACTGAAGGCAGAAATAGAAATCTGTGAGCCCATACTAATGTGCATAAGGAAGAAAAGAGAGCTCTTTCATGTAGTAGAGTGTTAATGGAAATAAAGAATCAGCATTTGGTAACCATCACAGAAGGATCTGGTTTAGACAGATGCTAAGGCTGATACATAGTTTGAAGAACAATGAGGTATTGATGCATCTTAGAATATCTTCCTATGAAAATTCACAAAATTACAAAGTCAATTTAAAATGGGGAGAAAGTAGTTGGCACCTACATAACCAGGCAAAAAAGTTGGGCTTCTGATATGATTAGCTTAGAAGAATGCAGCATCGTTTCTGTGCATTTCTGCTAAGGAATGGATATACCACATGAATCCAGGTGGAAGGTCACTCTACAGAGGGCAAGCTCTGTGGCTCTTGAAAACTGCCAAGGGCATGAATGATCAAGAATTCAAAACTGATCAAAGGGGGGCTGGGACATAGCCTAGTGGCAAGAGTGCCTGCCTCGGATACACGAGGCCCTAGGTTCGATTCCCCAGCACCACATATACAGAAAACGGCCAGAAGCGGCGCTGTGGCTCAAGTGGCAGAGTGCTAGCCTTGAGCGGGAAGAAGCCAGGGACAGTGCTCAGGCCCTGAGTCCAAGGCCCAGGACTGGCCAAAAAAAAAAAAAAAAAAACTGATCAAAGGAATCGAAAAAGAGAGGACAATGAAATGAAAAACATTCTGGAATGGAAATGTGAAACAGGAGGGGGAAAAAAACAATTGAGATGATAGAATTGAAATAAGACCAATGTAATCAATGGTAATGCTATACTGCTGGAATCCTGACTTGAGGGATTACCTTATTTTTACAAATACATATATAGAATGTTCAGGAGTGATGTGAAGTGACTTTTAAAATTTTAGAAAAATGAAATTAGTGCCAGTAGTTATATATTCTGTAATTATGTTAAAAACCTACAAAACAAGAAAAGGAGAGAAGGCAAATGACCATATGAACAAACTAATGAAAGGTGTGTGTGTGTGTGTGTGTGTGTGTGTGTGTGTAGACCAAAGATGAAACAACTGCAGTAAAATGTTGAAAAGGGGAATATAGGAAAAAGGCAGAGAATACACAGCTCTTGTAAATTTTCTGTAAGTATGAAATATTTCAAAATAAATTAGTTTTTTAAAAAAATCACTTGGCATGCACTTAGGAACAAATACTCTAAGAAGGGAGGCTTCCAAAACACTACAAAAAATTAGTGCTAAAAACAAAAAAACTATGACTTTAGTGCTCAGCTTTTAAGACTGCATCCAAAGGCCTTAAGTTTAAAAAAGTATGGAAGCACAAAATGTAAACTGTAGTGGAATTAAGCTTCCATTTCATTTGCATTTCACTCCTAGGAAACAGTAAGGAAGAAATAGTAAATCACCCACTTATTCTCTTTTAGACTCTCGAATCCATCTCCACCTAGCTTATAAATTATTCCATATAATGAAAACTATTCCTAATTTAACTCATAATCTTCCTATTTACTTTCTAAATCTTCCCACCTCACAGTAACTTGGCACATATGAGATCATATCCTTGAAAGATTCTAAGCATTTTATAAAAACTATACATTGTGGGAAGGGGGAAGATGGGCATGATGCCAGGCATGTGGGAAATGAGAGGAGACAAAAGATTATGTCTCATTAAACTAAATTAACTGAAAGCCACTGTACCATATCATCCTGGGTGTGAGACATTCTATTAGTAATTTCATTTTAAGAAATCCTCAAGAGAAATCTAAAGGCTTAATAAAACCAAGACAGTCAACCAATGATATAGCCAATTCTGACCTCATTGCCAGGCTGTATCCACTCATAAATCAGACAGGCCCTTACCTTGGCTGCCTTAAGTAATATTTCCCTTTCTTCTAAATCCTTTCTCTGTTTCTCCAATTGATCCAGCTTTTCAAGAAATTTGAGCTGTGACCTGGTATCACTAGACAGGATGTAATTTTCACTTGCCTAGGGGGAAAAAAAGACAGTCTTAAAATGACCCTGGATCACACATTCTAATTAGGTATTGTTATAAATCAGCTGAAGACAGTGACTCTAACACACATAGGAAGCTAAATTTTCAGAAAGTAGTATTTTGTTTTTGTAAACAAAAAGCACAACAAACAAAAGATAGGAACTTCAATGGCTCTAAATTTGAGATTAGTCAATACATTTCAAAGAGATTGCCCAATAAACCTCATTTGGAGATGTGAAAAGGAACAAAGCCAAGTAGATACTAAAAACTTAAGAATCCCAGAAAGTATACTATTTCTCTATAAATTTAAATCTTTGTAGTTAAATAATTGTCTATCTCAGTATACTTTAATATAAGTAATTTAATGTTAGGCTGTGAAGATGAAAAGCAAGAAACAATCACCTAACTGAAAAGTATATCAAAGACAAAAGATAGCATTTTGGTTACCATGGTTTGACTAGCTTAACCTTTAAAAGTTAATATAAGTTTATCAAAACAGAACTTAAGACAAGTTGGCAAAATTAAAGTCATGAAATCCTGGCTTGAGTATTCCCTGTAGGAATGAATTTAGATAAAAATTATAATCAAATAAATTAAGGTAGGTAATTAACAAATGTGAATTTCAACAGAGAAGTATAATTCTTTGTATTAGGTGCTCGATAAAATGATAAAATTTGCCAGGCATCAGTGGCTTATACCTGTAATCTTAACTACTCAGAAGGCCGAGCAGAATCACAGTTCAAAGCCAGCTTGGGTAGAAAAGTCCACAAGATGCTCATCTCCAATTAGCCAGCAAAAAGCAAGAAGGTATGACTCAAGTCTTAGAGGGCTGCTAGCCTTGAAAAAACTCAGGGTGGGTCAGTGTCCAGTCCCTGACCTCCAAACCAGAATAACAGCAAAAAGAAAATCAGGTAAATTTTAAATTACTTCCCTTATTTTTATGTAAGTGTAAAAATGCTTTCTAATCTAAATAATTTCCTAACTGTCTATACCCATGACCATTTATTTCTCCTTTATAACACATATAACTGAGTATGTGGTTTACTGGTAGGTGGACAAAGAAGACGGGTCTTCGCAGTTATTATTTTAGATATCTGCCATCTACTTATGTCAGAAATTCAGACATCTGAGGGAGGCTGTAGAGCTGAACAGCTAGAACATTCAGTTCAGCAGACAGTGTAACTGGAAGTCAAGGTCAGAGTTACTTCCATCTTCCATCTTTGTTTTATCCCATGCTTACTTACGGCTGATTCAATTAACTGAGATTGAGAGACTGTATGTGCCCAAGATTCTTTTTAAATTAAATTTTTATTGTTGGTATTTAACTAGATAAAAGAGTATTACATAGTTTAAGGAATAAGGGTGTATTAGTGCTACTTATTTTACTTCATGTTTAATACAAAAAGAATTCCCAAATGATTTCTAATGTTAATACAAAATAAAATATGGAATATATTATAGGCCAATCATAGAAGTTGAACATAGTAATAGTGGTTTCTTAAATACTTACCATTTTTATGTTTAAACACTCTGGAGACAGTTTACTGACATAATTCAATTTATAAGTGACAATAAATGTGAAGAGGTCATGGACTTAAAAATTTTAACCCTATCATATTCTCATGAAGTTCTCTCTTTCCCAATTTGGATAGAGCTGCCTCTTCTATGATCTGTTTCTTTTCTCTTCCAGAAACTTCTAGAGGAATGGGTACCTTTTTATTCCTATTGAGTCCGTAATCTTCTTTAAACAGTTAACTTCACCTTACCATGTTATTGACTCTCTAAGGGACAAATTAAAGTGTTCATGCATCAACAGAAAATGATTTTACAATGTTAGGGACATTACCAAGTGAAAATAAAACAAACCACTATATTCATGCTACTTATTTTACTTTATGTTTAATACAAAAAGAATTCATTATAAAACCCAAATTTAAAAACAGAATAACTGAAAGAGATAGGGACAAAAAAAGAGGAATAGAGAGGGGAATATGATAGAAGTACATTATATGGATGTATGGAAATATCATTTTGTTTTGTTTTGGTTTTTGCCAGTCCTGGGGCTTGAACTCATTGCTTGAGCACTGTCCCTGGCTTCTTTTTGCTCAAGGCTAGCACTCTGCCACTTGAGCCACAGCACCACTTCCAGTTTTTTCTATATATGTGGTGCTGAGGAATTGAACCCAGGGCTTCATGTATACAAGGAGAGCACTTTACCACTAGGCCATAGTCGCAGTCCCGGAAATATCATTTTTTTGTCTTTTCTTTTTTGGTACTGGGGATCAAACTCAAAATGCTGCACTTGCTAGGCAAGCACTTTGCCACTGAGCTACATCCAGTCACATAGAATGATCCAAACCTAAATGGTAACACCAACAAGGAGATTCAATCTAAAGAAACCACTGTACAGGCAACAACGAAGCTTCTCCATGGCCACAGGCATAGAGAAGACTACAACATCACCAGTGGAAAACAACCAACAGAAATATCAAAAGCTCTGTACCACAGGCAACTTTCAACTTCTTTGTTTAAATCTCAGTGTATGGTCTATGGTTAATTAGTGAATCATCCCTACCCAGGTAGGAGATTATAAAAAATATGTGTATGTTCAGAGTAGAAAGGAATAGATAGTAAGCATTCTTGCTTTTTATAAAATTCATGAAGAATTTCCTCTTCTGTTTAAAAAAGTATAATAATAATCTTTGCACTCTATAAATGCAAATTCTGACGGTGCTATTAGCTGTATTAAAGAATGAATGTGGGCTCAAGTAATCAGAATAGTCAATGTAAAAAGACAGTTACAGAGATGTTAAGTTCTAAGCAGCACAGGTCTTCTAGGTGAGATGTGTAGTATCCATTAGGCTTAGGGGAACTAAATCCTTGCAATATAAACTACTAGTGCACAACAGAAGAATTCCATGTAAAGGCTTATCAGCAAGAGAGCTTTGAAGAAAATTCAGTAAACATTTCTTGGGAAAATTCTCTTCCATATTAAATTGTACATATTATATTTATATAGAAACTCTCCATTATAAATGATGATGTATTTCTGAAACAACATTGTGATTAAGGCAGAAGTGAAAAGATTCCAGGGGTGAAATTTTTCAGTATATTTCTAAAAGTTAAAAGTAAAAACTCAAAAGACTGTAATTTCCCCGCACAAAGACAGAGACAAGTGATAGGTTTAGGATGTTAACTATAAATTTCCATAGCAACCATTACAAAAATATCTAGAAAATATATAGGAAAAAGGACAAAATGGTACAAGACAAAAAAAATTAGACACAAAGAGGGCAATAATACAAGAAATGAGGGACTAAAAACAATGTAATTATTTTTAACATGCCATGTGAAACCAAACTGTAGCTTTTTGTTGTTGTTGATTGATACTCTTGTATCCCCTTCCTGTGGTTGTCCCCGCTATCACTGTAACTCATCTGAGTACCCTGGATACTGTATATACTTGTATTAGAATTAGGGAAGGGAAAGGGAGTATCAAAATCGAGAGACAAAGGATAAAAAGACAAATGACTCCAAAAGCAATACTTACAAAACCATTTGTTGTACACCAACTGAACAATTCATGGCAGGATGGAGGGGGGGAGGAGAGGGGGAGGTGGGAAGTGAAGGAAGAGGTAACAAATTGTACAAGAAATGTACCAACTGCCTTATGTATATGAAACTGTTACCCCTCTGTATATCACTTTGACAATAAATAATTATTCTGAAAAAAAAAAGGAATACAAAAACAAAGAGCAAAGCAATAGATCTTTCTTATCAGTCAGTAATCATTTTCAATGTAAATGGGTTCAACTTCCAAACTAAAAAGTAGAAATTGGTAGACTGGATAAAAAAGAAAACATGATCTGACTATACACTACCTGGAAGACTTTTACTTTAGATTAAAAAATAAAATAAAAACAGATTGACAGTCAAAGAAGCACAATCAGATAATTCTTGTAAATAATAACTAGAACAAAGCATTGGTATTTATGTGAACATGAGAGAACACAGACATGGTGGCTCATACCTTTAGTACTAGCTACTAAGGAGGTGGAGGCAGAAGGATCCAATTAAAAAGTATGTGACCACAACACAGCAAGACCCTTTTCTTAATTAAAAGAGAGAGGGACAGTCTTGATCCCCAACCAGTAGTGACACTGAGAGATGGTGAAACCTTTACAAGCTTGTTCCTAGTAGAAGGGAAGCTAGGATGTTAGAGGGTATACAAATTAGAACCTCAGCCCCTCTTTCTCTTTTGCTTCCTAGTTGCTATGAAATGAGCAGCTCTGCTCCACACTACATGTTCTACTGCTACAACACATTGCCTTACCACAGGCCCCAAAATAATGAGGACAATAGCCAGCCCATGGATTGCAATCTCCAAAACTGTGAGCAAAATAAACCTTTCTTCTCTTTAGGTTGATGCCTCAGGTATTTGTTATAGTAACTAACAAAAAATTATAAAGGCCTTAAATACATGAAGCAAACACTGACAGAATTTTCATTTATTTATTTGGGGGGGGGTATGGAGATTACAACTATCACCTAGTGCATATTAAGCACCTCTCTACCGCTGAGGTAAAATAGCTGAAAACTTTATTACTCTGTTTTCAATAACAGAGTATCTAGATAGTTGATCAAAAGAAGAAATATATGAATGACTTAATACTACAAACTACCATCTAGACCCAGCAAACATGTATCATAAAAAAACCCAATAAAAGCATAGTACACATGTTCTGTCCAACTGGATATGGAAATTTCTCCAGGATATACTACATGTCAGGTTATGAAACAAGGCTCTATGAATTTCAAGTCACGTAAAGTATCGAGATTCTCTGACCACAATGCAATGAAACTAGAAAATCAACAACAGAAAGAAAAACCAGGAAAGATACATATATGCAGAAATTAAACATTTGCTTAGCCAATGTGTCAGAGGAATTTAAAAAAATTAGAGACAAATGAAAACAAAAAGACAACATAACAAAAATGTATGATATGAAGTCAAATGCAGAGGGAAATATATAGCAGGTAAATGCCTCTACTAGAAAAGAAAGTTCTCAAAGCAATCTAACTTATGGGAACAAAAAAGAACAAATTAAACCCACTGCTTAAAGAATGAAGAAAATAATACAGACAAGAGTAGAGATAAATGAAATTGAGAATAAAAAAGAAGAAAAATAAACCCCAAAGTTTCTTCTTTGAAAAGATAAACAAAATTGACAAACCATCAGCTAAAACTCTAAAGAAAAAAAGGAAACTATTACATCAGGAATGAAAGTGAGATTATTACTACAGACCTTGCTTAAATAAAAAGGATTGTAAAAATATACTTTCCATACTTCTAAACAAACTAGATAACCTAGAAGAAATGGATGAATTAGTAGAATCATACAAAAAGAAATCCTGATATTCTGTTTTCCCATAACTTTTTCTCCTGCTGATAGAATTTATGCACATGAATGTCCATAAAATTCTCACACAAATTATGTAATCAAGAACTTCAGCAACTATATATAGTTCCTCTAAAGTTCTGTGTGAAGCAGAAAAGAAAAAATATAAATACTCTAGGACTCCAGGGAACTTACCAGTGGTGTAGCAGCTGATCCTTTTTAACTTATGTCCAGGAATCCATGTCAATGACCATCCTCAAAATCTCAAATTGTCATGAGATAACCTATGTACCACAATGTTTGAAAGCTAGCTACCAAAATTTCATAAAGGAAAGGATTATCTTATTTCTTTCTATCCCATAGTGTCTTTTCCTTTAATCCCATCATCCAATAATCTGTTCTCCTCCTAAAATTCAAATACATCAAGTGACTCAACCTTTCTAGTTCACACCACTAGGCTATACCTACGTTTAGTTAAAAACAAAACAAAACAGAAAACAGCCAGTCACAGTAAAAGTGATACCTACATTTGTACTCAATGCAATTGTTAATTAACCAAAAGATACAGGCATCTTAGTAGAGCATATATCACTGAAGAGAACACAATATTCTATCCTAACATATCCTCTTCCCCAATTAAAACCTTAAGGAAGAAGAAGCCTCAAGCAGAACAGATGCACATTCCAATCTACACTGACATAGAAGCTTTGGATAACACAGTAAGTTCTGTTTTAATTCTGTCATGCAATACTAACTAAATAAAGCTTTCCTACTAATCTGAAATGTAAGTTTCAAGCATTCCTTTAAAAATAAATTCAGAATATGAGTCAATACCCCACCCCAATCTACCTTTAATTTGTCTCTCCTCCTCTAGAGGAGTTTGCACTTCTTTAATGATTTCCTTTACCTTATAAGTAGTCATTCGATGCTGAGCAATTGTAGTCAGTTTTTCTAGAAGGCCTCGTAATCTCTCCTGTGTTGCATGGGAGATCAAATTCACAGCATCAGAATTAAATTCTGTAATGTCATGCTTTTTACCTGTGGAAGCAGAAAAAATCCATTACATGTTTTAGTAGTAGCTGATAATTGAAATAATTAGCACAGCAGGTATTCTGTTCCCCCTGGAAGTCATACCCATTACGAATAAAGGTTTGGAGATTATGATTTTCCTGGTAAAGTCACAACTTCAAAGATCTTAGACATTACATTAATAAAATCTAGCCTGAAGCCTCAGAAAATATAGACATTGTTTCACTTAGCCTCTAGAATTATTCTCCTTGCAAGGTCATTTATAGGACAAAGTTAATAAGAACACAAATCAAGTTTAGTGTTCAGGGAGGAAAATGGTAAGTGTAGAAATTAGTGCTACATTCTGTTAATTTTAGTAATTAAAAAATAGAAAAATTACATTTCACCTACACTGACACTGTTAACAATTTGTGACATTTATTTCAATGAATTCAGACTGTGAGTTTGTTGATTCCCTATTATAATCTTTTTAATCCATTACCAACTGTGCTTACATTTTGCATACCTCATTTTTTTAATAACTTGGCCTAATAATGAACTTAAAAGTTGGAATGGGTTCAAAGCCTCATTCTTTCACACCCATCCATTTGAATAACTTCTCTCTTTGCCGAATAACACTTTTTCATCCCTCTACTAAGAACAAAGTTTCAGGACAATTTGTATCAGATACCCAAAGACAGAAGCTCATTTAACTCAACATTACCAGTTAACAAAGGTTTTCTCAGGCACAGTGAAACCACCAGCATCAACAGATATCTAAATCTAAAGATATGGGCATTTAGGTAGTATAATTTAAAACTGCTACTGTGACTATTTTTAAGTATATGTGTGTACATGTATGTATATGCACACAGAAATTTAAGAATATTACGGTTTTATTTTGCATGTCAATTCATATGAAACATACTTGTATTGCCAAAAGAAGAACTCAAAACTCTAGCAAAATCATGCTTTAATTATATCAATAACTCTTAAATTGTTTTACATTGCCACACATAAGTACTAAATTTTAAAGTCTGTAGTGTATCGCTTCTCAGCCTTTTGGCTAAGATCAAGTGTAAAGTTTGTAGTAAGCCACAAAGAAAGATATAAATTCTTGAAACTTCTCCTAAACAAAGCCTTCAAAATTGAATTTATCTTCAATTTCAGACTGAAGCACACACACACACGCACGCATACACACACACATACACTATAAAGTATAATTCACTTTATTGAAATCTTCAGTCTAAACAAACGGTGGAACCTCTAAATTAAGGGCCAATAAAATTTTAAAACAACCACAAATTAAAATTACAACTAAACATGGCATAGTGATATGCTATCTATACTTAAAGAAGATGAACATTCAAAAATATTTAGTGTTTACTCAAAGTAATTTCCTACATATTTATAAAACAAAAGATAATCTACTAGAAACCCATACATCTATGCAAAGTCATGGATTCAATCCCTACCACCACAAACAATAAATCTATATATTGGCGATACTAAGAGTTAGGAACAGAGCTCAACTAGTAGAATGCCTGATTCACAAGTGCAAAGCTCTAAGTTCAACTCCCCCAAACATTACAAACAAATGAAAGGTAAAACTAATAAATAATTCTAGAGCTTAGAGAACAAATGTCTTTAAATATCTTCAGTAGGTTAGCAAGAAAACATGCCTTCAAATTCCAAAGTTAAATTCTATAGAAAAAAATATTCTTTTTAATAAAGTCAATTTAATTAAGGAGACCTAGTTAGTCCTTGCATGCTTACTACTGATTTTATTGAATGCCTGTGCAATTTAATTTAGGTAATTAGGAAAAAAGGGAAGAATATTGGCATTTAATCTCTTAACATTATTTAGGCAAACAAATGTTTTCTGTTTTTCTTAAATTTCTTAGGGGTAAATTTGTAACTTCTGTTTTTAAGGAATGGCTTGGTTGTGATCTATTGTATAAGGAGGAATTTTATTATAAATGAAAAACATTCTGTGAAATATATTAACATCACTTATTCTACTGTTCTATTTTTTTTAAGTTTAAATGATTCAGAAGTAAATTGAGAATTATATTGTATCACAAGTTTGTGTTTCATCAACAAGAACTAAAAATGACTCACACCTGTAATCTCAGGTCCTAGGAAGGTAGACAGGGTGATCACTGCTCAAGGCCAACTTGAGCAAAGGTAGCTTGAGATTGTATCTTTAAAAAAAAAAATACTGGGCTAGGGATATGGCCTAGTGGCAAGAGTGCTTGCCTTGTATACATGAGGCCCTGGGTTCAATTCCCCAGCACCACATATACAGAAAACGGCCAGAAGTGGCGCTGTGGCTCAAGTGGCAGAGTGCTAGCCTTGAGCAAAAAGAAGCCAGGGACAGTGCTCAGGCCCTGAGTCCAAGCCCCAGGACTGGCAAAAAAAAAAAAAAAAAATACTAAAAGCAAAAGGACTTGAGGACATGATTTCAGGGTTCCAAATTACAGAACTGTGAAAAAAGTCAGTTAAACCAAATAGTTCATGCTATTTTGTTACAGCAACCCAAAACTGGCTAAAAAACAATGGCCCATTTTGTTCTTATTTTGTCTATGGTTGTTTGCCTTTGAACAACAGAACTGAATGGCTGTGACAGTGACCATATGGCTCACAAAATGGCAAAAACTTACCATCTGTTTTTTTTTTGTGGAAAAAAGTTGTTGATTCTTGTTTTAAGTAGTCAAAAATGCCCATTGAGTGCCATATAATCAGCTGGGTACCACTGGCTCTTATCTGAAATCCTATCTACTCAAAAGGCTGAGATTTAAGGATTACAGTTAAAAGCCAGGACAAGCAAGAAAAGTCCATAACACTCTTATTACCTACAATCAATTACCCTCCTCCACACCCCCAAAAAGCTGTAAGTAGCTCAAGTGGCAGAGCACTACCCTTGAGAAAAAGCAGCTCAGGGACAGCACTTAGGGACTGAATGTAAGCCACAGGACTGGCAAACAACAAGAAAAACCATATAACTGAAAGCTAAACCAAACTAGAAATAAAATTTGGAAGGGGAGGATAATTATTAAACTAAGTTATTATTTCTGCCAGTGCTCTAGGTAATGTAGCATTTCATAAATCATCACAAGAAAGTACAGTTTAGGTTTGTATTTTTGGAAGTGAGTCTTGGACAATACAAAATAGATATGCAAAGAAGAAAAATGAAAGGAAAGAAGGTAGCCAGGGAAGAAAAGGAGGAAGAGAGGAATAAACACAGGAAAACAGCAAATATTTTGTAGTCAGTTCTTCCAATTCCTATCTACTGAATGACTTTCTAAATGCTAGTTGCTCATGCTAAAATTAGTATCCTTAATTTAGAAATGACAAAGTGGCCATTTGTACAGTATATAGTAGCTCATATACAAACTAATATACTTCAAAGTTATTCTGCAATTCTTAAATATACTACAGTGTATAAATAAAAGTCATATTTTCAAGTCATGTTAAAAGCCTTCAATAATACATAACACCGAAGTTATTACTCAAATATACAAAACACATTATTAGTACTTGCTTCTCAAAATATAACATGGGTGGAGGACAAGAGCTGGTCTGTGTTTTGACACAGAATGATATAACTCACCTAGGAAAAACTCTTCCCCATCTTTCTCTTTTTGCAGTTAATATGGAGAGACTGGCCTTTCACAGGATAGTGAGTTCGAGATTAAGTAATATGAAAAAGCTGCTTGCCTCTAGAACACTCCTATGTTCCCTTCCATTTTCTTTCATACACTGCAGTTATCTAACAACTAGACCTAGTGAGAGTGTTAATCCTCTAATTGAGGTGTAGGTAGTACTGGCTCTCATTGACTATTCCTACATTTTATAAGAAGAAACATATGTCTGCACGTGTACACAAACATGCATATAGGCCAATCAAGGAAGAAAAAAAGATGGGTAAAAATGTATATAGACCTCATTAAATATTCATATAGAAAGATTAGTCCTTTGAGAACTAAGGACAAAATAGCAACTTCTATTATCTAGGCCAGAAAACACAGGTTGTATTATATTGGTTATATTAAAGATTTCTTTTTTTTTTTTGGCTAGTCCTGGGCCTTGGACTCAGGGCCTGAGCACCATCCCTGGCTTCTTCCCGCTCAAGGCTAGCACTCTGCCACCTGAGCCACAGCGCCCCTTCTGGCCGTTTTCCATATATGTGGTGTTGGGGAATCGAACCGAGAGTTTCATGTGTAGGAGGCAAGCACTCTTGCCACTAGGCCATATTCCCAGCCCTATATTAAAGATTTCCAAAAAGAAATTTCTTTATATAACACTCAAGAAATTTTTATTCTTTCCAAAAGCCTTATGTATGCTTCAGAATTTTATGCTGTCTCTTCGGTAACATTTCCCTTCAGACAGACATTCTTATTAAGTTAATAATCCTATCTCGGTACTTACCAATGTCTAAAATTTTCTTCTGAAGGGCTCCAATGAAAAGAAATGGTTCATCTTTACATGAATGAATGAGTGTACCAACCACTTCAGAGTTTGTTGCTAAGATACAAGCATTTTCTTCACTGAGGTTGACTCCTGCCATGGAAGGTACATCATTGATGTCATCTTCATCTCTAATAGTAAACAAAAAAGTTAGTTTTTGATGTATGTACCCATATTTTCAGAGATTAAGAGATAGAATTCTCTTTTATAACAAGGATCACTTAATTCACCCAACATAGAGAAGAATAAAAGAATGGCTACCTCTTCCCACAAGCCTTTAAAAATTACTTGATATCTGTAACCACAAGTGCACATTTAATACAAAAAACATGAATCAGAAGGAAGTCTGTCTTGTAGAGCTTATCTTTTCCTCTCTGGTAAATCAGATACACCAAGATGGATCTGGAGTTACACTAAGTCAGCCACAAATCCTCTGCAATGGAAGACAGAAGAATGAAAACAAACATCTTTGCTTCCATACAAGACAGTTAAAATCCTCTCAGATTCCCCAGTGCAAAAATCACTACTCCACTGAGGGCAGCTGAGATTCTAGGATCTAAGAGGTAATTCCAATATAAAGTCCCTTGGAAATCTACCTGTTCAACTAGCTATCCTGAAGTCAAACTGTATCTACTTTTGGTTTTCTGCTTCAGAGTTTTATGTAATCCATTTATATCAACTGAAGATATTAAACAACTGACTGCAAAGAGCCTATATGGAAAATATACAATTATACTAAAACACACAAATACATACACATACAGAAATGACAAAATACAATAAAATGTTTTGGTTCCTAGCTGTACTTATTAATTTTTGGCAGTACTAAGGCTTCAATTCAAGGCCTTGTGCTAACTAGTCTCCTACTTGAGTCAGATCTCCAGCCCTTTTTTGCTTTCATTAGTTTTCAAGTGGCATCTTGTGTTTTTAACCATGGCCTCAGACAAATCCACCTCCAGCCTCTCACTTAACTTGAATCTTAGACATGAACCCCCATGACCAGCTTATGCATCAAGATGGGATTCTCACTAGCTTTTTGCCCAAGTTGATCTGTACTTCCTCTTGAGTAGCTGAAATTATAGTTATGACCCACTGAGCTTGTTTTGACCAGAAAAATTAAGCAATTGTTTTTATCCCATAGAACTGCCACATAATTTCAAAATGAGTATGCCTATCTAAGACGAGTGTATGATGTATATATAAATAAAACTCATACATAAATTCATATATAATTCATATAAACATCCATACACTCATATGGTGTCATATGGTGGAGAAGACAGGAAATACTAAAATTCCCTCTCGGTATCCTCACTGCCACATGTAATAACAGGCAAGTTATTGGAGATAACTTATATACCAATATAACATAATGTACAAAAATGTGATTATATAAAAAAATGTTTCTTCTCTTTATTGTATGGAATAGTATACAATGTAGTATTATGTCAATACATTATTTAAGAGAAGATTTCCTATTTGTGCACAGAAAGGGGAAGTAAAAAAAAGACGCTTGGTGTCTATTTAAAAAAAATAGTACATTTGAGATGACAAAAAAGAGCCTCAACACCAACATACAGAAGACAGTAAATGAAAGACAGTAACATGCTAGACACAGCAGTTGAGAGTGAAGAAAAAGAAAGAAGTCTTTAAACGCATAATAAAAGCATTAAAAAAGCATAATAAAAGTGTGTTTCTGCATTAGGGAAAGAAAAGTAAATAAAAATAAATCTCTCAAACTACCAAATAAAATGGTTAAATTCATTCCTATCAAATGTCAGATATATAGGACACTGAGAATAGTTCTAGGAATCAACTTCTCCCTTACTGTAAATCAAATAGCATGACCATATTTAAATATTTAAGTATTTAAATACCAAGATTATAGTAAAAAATGGTAGTTATCATAAAGTTAAAGCATTGAAATTAAAGTTATCTTAACTATAATCTCAAAGAGCCTGAGAAAAAAACATCTTTCAAAAACACAGAGTATCCATGGGTACCAAGTTAAGAGTTAGTAAGTACTAATATTTATTACAAAATAGTGACCACAGATAACAGTAATATATTATTTAAAAGAAAAACTAGGGCTGGGAATATGGCCTAGTGGTAAGAGTGCTTGCCTCATATACATGAGGCCCTGGGTTCGATTCCTCAGCACCACATATACAGAAAATGGCCAGAAGTGGCGCTGTGGCTCAAGTGGCAGAGTGCTAGCCTTGAGCAAAAAAGAAGCCAGGGACAGTGCTCAGGCCCTGAGTTCAAGGCCTAGGACTGGCCAAAAAAAAGAAAAACTAGAAGAATCATTACCCAAACTTAAACATTACACAAAGTGCACATGTATCAAAACATCTCTATAGTACCTCAAGTACGGTTACTCAATTAAAAATTAAAGGACCAACAACACATACACTGAAAGTCAATTCACCCCTACATCTAATCACTTAAAATCTATGGGAGTCAAGTTTCCTCCTCTATAAAATCAACAACTTAAGGTCCTATCTAGTCACTGAGAAGAATAAAGTAGCTGTTTTATGATTGACTCAGAAGGGACTGTATTCTGAACACACACACACACACACACACACACACACAAATACACAGGCATTATTTAAATATGTGTGTACATGTATGAATATACATCTTTATATGGACGTATGTTCTTGTAAAGCTACATGAGAAAGTCTCCTCCAGAGAGGAAAATAGGAAAGTGGGAACACAAAAACAGACTTCATACTTCATATTCTAGGAACTGAAAGGGATATAATATACATGGATTATCCAATCAAAATTATTATGACTTCAAAGAAAAAACAGCCAAGCCCTGGTGTTTATGACTATAATCCTAGCTCCTTAGGAGGCTGGGATCCTTAGATCTCAGTTCAAGCTATCATGAAAAGAAATGTCCATGAGATTCTTATCTTCATTAACCACCGAAAAAGGTAGAAGTAAAACTGTAGCTCAAGTGAAAAAAAAAAAAAATCTGGAATGGCACTCAGGCTCTTAGTTCAAGCCCCAGGACCCACACCAGAAAAACAAAACAACAAACAAACAAAAAGCATTTATAAAGGCTAAGAAGGCTAAGAAATGGCTATGTGGTAGAATGCTTGCCTATCATGCAGAAGGCCTTGTGGTCAATCCTCAGAACAACAAAATTTTAAATTGAATTTTAAAAAAGCAAATAGAGCCTCAGCTGGTGGCTCATGCCTGTAATCCTAACTACTCAGGAGGCTGAGATCTTGAGCAAAATGGCTTGAAGTCAGCCTGTGCAGAAAAGTCCGAGAGACTCTTATATCCAATAAACTACTCAGAAAAAGCTGGGAGTGATGCTGTGGCTCAAGTGGTAAAGTGCTATCCTTGAACACAAAAAACTCAGGGACAGTGCTCAGGCCCTGAGTTCAAGCCCTAGTACCAGAAAAAAAAAGATGAAATACAACCTTCTCTTAAAAATAAAATTGGAGTTATTAAAGGTAACTCATGACTCATACACACACAATAAACACAAAGGACTTAGGTCAGCTGTGTGTGGATACACTAGCCCTAGTAAACAGCCTCTTCTGGTTCCTGTCCAGCTTCTTATGAGATCTTACATAATGACTAGAGAGAACATTGTCAAGTATAAAAAGCACCTAAAACATATAGTGCTAAAATGGAAATTCAGTCAATGAGGAGACACTCCCAGGTCTTTTAGAATCCTGCAGCCTCTCCCTGCAAATAAACAGGGAACTAATAGCCCCAAAAGATTTATTTTCGCCTGCCAGCCTTCCTTCTACCTGGCCCCAAGCTGAACACAGTTCCCTCTAGTACAGATGCCTGTTACCATGGTTACAGATGAAAGCAAGAGCAGAGGACCCTACTGAGGGAAGAAAAGGTGTCACAGTAAAGAGCACCCAAATCATTTGAAATTTCCTTTAGGAAATGAGGTTGGTTGCAGAAAAGTAAAGGGAAAAAAACACCTGTCTAGTGGCATTGCCAATGAAGTTAAGATAGGTAAAACAGTAATGAATGTTATGATAGTTAAAGATATTTGTAATTCTGGTTTGATTTTATTTAATTAACTAGTCTTTAAGCTTGGTGCAGTGACTTCTGATGAGAGTAATTTCTTGTTTTAAAATATGCTCTGAAAATCACTTTAAAAAAGTGATTCAACAAATAAAGCCTTCAATTCAAGATCCTGTGAAGTGAAATATAGACCAAAGTGAAAATTAAAGGAATATTACCTATTTATAATGTAACCAGTTTAGTAATTTTTGCTTTGTATAAAGTAAGCCACAGCTCGTACCTGCCTTTTATATCACTTCCACCTTCATGATCTGCAATAGCACTGACTTCTGAATTATATCAATTCACATTCTTTTCTTATTCAAATAATGCTTATATTCCCATAAAGTCAATCTGACATTCAGTCTTTCAGATAAGGACCTTAGTTCTTTCCTTTTCCTCCTCTCACTAAATTATACTGACTTTAGCCTCTGTTCAGGCCTTGCTTTGCTAGTCCTTCAACACACTATACTTCCTCATCTTTTAGCCAAACGACTACCAACTCTACTTCAGATCTTAATTTGTTTTTACGCTTTTAAATCACTTCTTCCTTCAATTGCTATTACATTCAGGCATCTGAAAACACATTTTTTGTCTTTGTACAGTAAATCTCACTCTGTGTGTGTGTGTGTGTGTGTGTGCGCGCGCGCGCATGTGTAGTAGTTTTTTGGTTTTGTTTTTTGCTAGTCCTGGGGCTTGAACTCAGGGTTTGAGCACTGTCCCTGAGCTTCTTTTCCTCAAGGCTAACACTCTACCACATCTGGATTTTTTGGTGTATGTGGTACTGAGGAATTGAACCCTGGGCTTCATGCATTCTGCCTTAAACTCCAATAATATGTCTAACTTAATCATCCATGTTCCTAATAGCATATAAACTGTATGTAAAACATTGAAGGAAGCTCTTTATATTCAAAAGAATGCATCAGACAAGGGCCTCATATCTAAAATATACTTAGTGCTCAAAAAATTAACCCCCAAAAAACAAATCCTTAAACAAGCAATAAGCAAATTAGTAAATGGATTAATGACTTAAAGAGAGATTTCTCAGAAGAAGAATGGCCAATACACACATAAAGAGATGTTCAACATCTCTGGCCATAAAAACAAAATGCATCTCACCTGTTAGAATGGCCATTTATCAAGAAAACTAACAATAACAGTTGCTGGTGGGGATGTGGCTAAAGGGAATGCTACTATACTGTTGCTGGGAACGTAAACTTGTTCAATCACTCAGTAAAGCACTATGGAGGTTCCTCAAAAGACTAAACATACAGCTGTTCTATGATTGAGCAATTCCACTGCTGGGCATTTATCCACAAACGAGACCATACTCAAGCTCCCTGCACAACATGTTCACTGCAGCATTGTTTACCATAACCAAGATATGGTATGATTTCAGATGCCCCTCCATGGAAAAACAGATCAACAAAATGTGTTATATATACACACAATGGAATTTTATGCTTCCATCAGAAAGTGATATTCAGCATTCATAAGGAAATGGAAAGACTTAAAAAATTAAATTAAGTGAAGTAAGCCAGACCCAAAGAAACATAGGTAGCATGGTTTCTTTCATTTGTAATAATTAGAATGTGCCTATAAATCTACAAGTAAACCCAATGGATAGTAAAAGACAAACTGTTAACACTTGAACATGATAAATCAAACAAGACTAAACATTCACACAGTGAGATCAAAGGAGAATATTCTTAGGAGAGGATCACAAGGACTTTTTAGCTATATGTACATGACCATATAAAATGATGCTTAGCAAAATGAGCCCTAAGAAATGGAAATAAGGGGGTTTTCTGATTTTCCCCTTTTGTTGCTATTTTTTTTATTTCTGTACCTTTTGTGTCTAAGTTTATCTGATTTGGGAGGGTAAGATGAACCACAGAAATGGGGGGGGGTCAAAGGGTGAACTAATTCAGCAGTGATACTCACTGGGACACTGTGTTGAAAATGAACCATACAACTTGTGGAGGAGGGGGGTTGGGAGGGAAAAAACTGGGAGAAAATGAGGGAAGAGGTGACACTATTCAAATGTACTTGATACCTGACTTATGCACTGTAACACCCCTCTGTGCATCATCTTTACAATAAAAATTTTTAAAGAATGTGCTGATTATTTATTACAAGGCACTAAGAAGCCAAGAACAAAAATGAAGGTACTGAGTCAAACTGCCTTCCTTGGAATCCTGACTCTTCTACGCTATTATCTAAGTCACAGAGAACAGTTAAGAAATTACCTCATCAGTAAAATAAGAACAACAGTCCTTACTCTTAGACTGAAGATTGTAGGAAGCAACTCATACTACCTGGAAAGGAATTACAGATGCTATCAACTTACAATGGAGTTATATTTCAAACAAACAAACAAACAGAAAACCTCTTCTGTAAGTTTAAAGTATTCGCTAAAAACACAGTTTGGCCTAGCCCATCTTAAACATGCTTAGAACACTTTAAATAGCCTACAATTGGGCAAAAATCATATAATGCAAAATATAATAATAAAGTACTGAACAGTTCATGTAACATATTAAATCCCTTTATCCCCAAAATGCTTAGCTACATTAACGACAGAGAGTATCAGTTTACCTTATAACCTCATAGCTGTCTGGGAGTTGTGGCTGGGGGCTGCCCTGTACCACAAGAAGAGTATTACATCACATCCACAGTGTGGTTTTGACTGAATGCATATTGTTTTGACAGTATCATAAATAAAGTAAAAAAGTGTATCATTCAATGGAACCATCATAAGTTAGGGATCAACTGTACCTCAAAATAAAAAGAGCTCTTATAAATAGAGAAAAGACCCAAGATCCTAAGGAAAAATAGACAAGGCATTATGAATCTTCAGTTAGAGAAAATAAAAATAACTCAAGATGTTATACTCTGTTCACATGAGGAATACAAGATTAATCTTTTCCCTTTTAGACTGTCAAAGTTTTTAAAGTTAACATGGAAAAATGCTGTCTTAATCTTTGTTATTCAGAGTATAATTTATTAATATAACTCACATGAAGATATATTTAGCATGATTTCAAGTGAATAAATCATTCTTTCTAGAAATTATGAAGTTACTGTCATTACAGTTTTATTTTACAAGTACAGAAAATAATGGAAATCATCAATAAAAATAATAAAACTTGTTAGAAACATTAAATCACACTGAAAATGTACTGACATGGGACAATCTCTAAGGTTGGAAAGTAGTAAAAACTGAGAATTCCCTTTATACATGTATATGTATAGTATATTAGCATATGGGCTGAGAATACTGTTTCTAGGAGCCCAACTTTGTCATGTATCATCAATAAATAAAGCACAACTGTAGTGAGAAATAAGAAGAAAAAACCCTACAGATACACAAAAGGGTATTAATAGCCCAGGTACTAAACAGAAAAAATTAGGAAGAACCTTAATTTTTCTCACTGCATGCCCTGTTTGAGCACTGGGCAACAGTGTGTGATAATGCTTATGATATTACCTGGTCACCTACACAATATGTTTTTTAAAAATACAAACAAAATCAACCATGCACAGTGGCACATAACCACTGTTCCAGCTACCCAGGCGGCTGAGGTAATTAGGTCATTTGAGTACTGAATTTCAAAACTACTATGGACAACAGAGCCAACACCTGTCTAAAAAAATATAATAAGAAATAATCTAAGCTTGGCAATGTATGCCTAAAATCTCAGCTATTCAAGACGCAGAGATGGGAGTATTGTGGGTTAAAACTAGCTTGAATTTAAAAAGGAAAAAAAAAAAGAATGATCAAATAAACTTGGCATGGTGGTGTATGCATGCAATCCTAGTTACATTAAAGTAGGCAGAAAGATCAGGATCTGAGGCTGGTCCTGGATAAAAACATAAGACTCTCAAAAATAACTAGAGTTAAGAAGAAGAAGAAAAAAAAAAAAAGACAGGGAAGGAGGCATAGCTCAAGTGGTAGGTTAACTGCCTAGAAACATGGAAATTAAAATTAACAATAAAATTTAAAAATGAAACAACTTTTAAGAAAACCAAAACTGTTCCTTAAATTATGAATTGCTTATCTAACAAGGTATATTCATATTCTTTTCAATTCTCTTGGGCAAAACCCCTCTCCTTTACCAGGGTATGTCTATACTCTCATATGGGAACCTTTGTCCCTCTTCTATGACATATTCTCCTCATGGAAAATCCCCACCAGCTTTCTTATTAATTAAAATGTAATTGAGCATATTTCAGTATTTCTCACATTTTACTGTTCTGAAGAACTAAACAGAAGATATATTTAACATGCAGTATTTACCACCATACCCATGCAACAGAGCACTCATGATTCTCTTCTATAAGGCCTGTAAAGGAGTCCAGATTTCTAAGATTTTTTTTAAAAAGCATACAAAGGTAACATGGCACACACTTAGAAAAATAAAAAGTTAAAATACAACTCTACAGTTAGAGAGGCCAAGGTTTCAATCTCTACTGACAATTATTAATAAGATGACTGTGGTAACTTTCTTCCCATCCCTACTTATCGGTCCTCCTATTAGTAAAGTGAGAATAAAACCATATGTACGATAAAACCATTAATCATTCAACTATATTAGACAGTAAAAAAAATGGTATCACCTGTTAAAAATTAAAACAAGTAGACTATGTTAATGTAAGTAACATTTTTATGAAAACCAACAAAATTTTAAAAAAATAATGATTAGATAACACTGTGCTAGGCATGGTCGCTCATGATTATAATACCATCCTGTATTGGAAAGATAGAGATCAGGAGGTTCTCAGCTCAAAGCCAGTCAGGGCAAAGAGTTAGTGAGACAGGAAGCTTAACAGTAAAAGCTGGGTGAGGGGACTCATGTCTATAATTCCGACCACACAAAGGAAATAACAAGAATAGGGTCAGAGAATCGTTCTAGGTTTTTTTAAAAAGTGAGATTTTTATCTGAAAAACAGAGCAAAAAGGGTTGGGGCAGGAGCACTGCATTGCTCAAGTGCTACAGCACCTGCCTAACAAGCATAAAGCCCCTGGTTCAAATCTCAATACCACCAAAAAGAAAAGAGAGCGAGTAAGAGAGAGCGAGAGCGAGAGAGAGAGGGAGAGAAAAGGAAAAAGGAAGGAAGGAAGAAAGGGAGGGAGGAAAGGCGGGAGGGAAAGAAAAGAAAGAAGAAATAATAGCAGTGTCATCTTCTACTGTTGCAAATTATACACTTTGAACCTTTTACCTATGCACAGTTTTATAACATCATTCATTACTAATTTGGAAAGTAATCAGCTCACTGAGTTAATACTCATCTTTCTAATTTAAACATTATGCACCATCTAAAAATCATGTTAGTATGTCTACCAATCAGATGTGAAAATTTAAGTATGGAGAAACTATCAAATTAATGGCAGGATACACATTTTTCAAAATCTGAATTTTTGTTGGAAATCTCAAACTTTTTCATTTGTTAGTTGTTTTTTTTTTGGTTGAAGTATCAGGCTCATTGTCATTTATTTTCATAAAAATTGTCAAATTTCCAAAACAATGTATCCAGTTTGTCTACCAGCTGTTCTTTCAAGTAAAAATCTTCTATCAGAAAAGCAGTCAATTCAACACTAAGAGCAAGAATGTGTCTTGAGACATTATTTATCTTATCTTTTGGCTTTGAGCCTTTATTTTTTGTCAATCATAATGCTCGAACTCAGGGCCCGAGTGCTGTCTCAGAGCTCTTTTGCTCAAGGTTAGCGCTCAGCTCCACTTCAAAGGTTTTTTTGTTTGTTTGAGACTTTTAACTGTATTTTTGGTTTGTTTGTTTTTTCTTTTCTGACACTAGGGATCGAACTCAGGATGTTGCACTTGCTAGGCAAGTGCTTTGCCAATGAGCCACATCCCAGCCCAAAGAGTAAGAGTGATTTTTCAAATATTTATTGTTTATGTGGTACTGAAGAATTTAACCCAGCTGGGAATATGGCCTAGTGGCAAGAGTGCTTGCCTTGTATACATGAAGCCCTGGGTTCGGTACCTCGGCACCACATATATACAAAAAAAAAAAAGGGCTGGGGATATGGCCTAGTGGCAAGAGTGCCTGCCTCATATACATGAGGCCCTGGGTTCGATTCCCCAGCACCACATATACAGAAAATGGCCAGAAGTGGCGCTGTGGCTCAAGCGGCAGAGTGCTAGCCTTGAGCAAAAAGAAGCCAGGGACAGTGCTCAGGCCCTGAGTCCAAGCCCCAGGACTGGCCAAAAAAAAAAAAAAAGAATTGAACCCAGTTCCTCATGAATTCAAGGCAAGCATTATACCACTAAGCCACTTTCCCAGCCTGATTCTTCTTAAAAATGTTCATGATCACAAAGTAAAAAGAAGACTCTTTCAACAGCTCATGTAACCTTTTCTTTCTGTAAGAACCTTCCTGTAAGGTCTCTCCTTGTTATGCACAAGTATAAATAGAATTTTTTTATGATAGTATAATATAATAACATCATGTTATTATAACAGAATGTAATTCAAAACTTTGAAACATTTTATATCTCATCTCCAAGTCTGTACTCATGCAATTCACCTGGGTGGAATGTTCAGCACCCTACCTTCCATGAAGAGCTAGCTTAAGATCTTTTCACTAACACTATTGGGCATGGCTAACATGCCTCTTTTCACAATCTGCTTCCTGTAATATTAAAAACCAGACATTAAACCTGGTGGCATGATAACATAAATAGCATGTAACCTCATCATGTATTTTTGTTTGTATATGTATGAAAGTTTTAGTAAATATTTATTTTACAATAAAAGCAGACAGTAAGAAGAAATAGAAAAAAGACAGAAACATTTCCTATTCTCCATGCAGGATATGGGAGGAAAAGACTCCCTATATCCCAATATTATTTGTACCTGTGTGTATACTGGTACTGTGGCTTGAAGTCACTTGCTTATTAGATTTTTCACCCTAAGACTAGTACTCTGCATTTGATTTAAACTAAACACCTCCACTTCCATTTTTTGTTGGTTAATCAGAAATAAGATCCTTTCAGATTTGACTAGCCAAGCTAGCTTTGAACTGAGATCCTCAGATCTCACTTTCTAAGTTACAAGGACTGTACTGTGAGTTACCAGTGCCTAGACTTATATTCTTTCTAAAAGTGTCATTTAAAGTAAAAAAAAAAAAAGATAAAATTCCTAGCTGTTAAGATACATGTACTCCCAGAAAAAAACATACATGAATTATTCATATTTTATTATATATAAATATATAAGGATTTTTAAAACCCAATCATAAGTTATTACCGCATCAAAATGTACACAAATTCCTTATCATCACCAAATACCCATTCACTTTAAATATGGCTAGCTAAAGAAACAGAGGTCATATAATACAAAGCACTTAAACGTGAATCTCTGGCACCCTCTGGTGTTTATACACTATATAGCATTCAATATCCATTCAACTATACTGGTAAGTGTAAAAACGGGGTTTTTCTTGTGAAAAATTTCACAAACAACAAAAAATTAAGTTAACCAGACAGTTTTAAGGAGGTTAAAAAAGCAAGCATGTGTCACTATATTATTAAACCTCATCCAGTTTAGTCAGAACAAGGCCTAATGCCATGTACTATTTATTTTTTCTTATTTAACAAAAGTCAACACTGAAGTCTTGTTCTTAAGATTTAAAAAAGCCAACTAAATGAAAGCAAAACCACTTGTTCTCATTTTCAAAATTCATTACTTCAACAAATATGAATGTTTAATATGAACATATAATAGTCAACTGTTATTATAAACTCCCATAGATAGTAAAAGTAGGTAGGAAATAAACATAAAAATAAGACAATTTGAACAAATGAATTGAAAGCAGGCATGTCTGAAGCTATTTTACATTATTTGGCCAGGCAAACCTCTTCTAAAAACATAAAGGAACACAACCATTTGAAGATTGAGGATCGGAGTTCAGCAAACTGCATTTCTATAACTACAAGTGGGAACAGGAATGTGAATGCAAAGGAGAAGAGGTCTTAAATACCATAAAGTATCTGCCAAAATGGGGTGACTTCCCAATTTTCCTGACTATGCATATTTTCCATACTGCACATGCAACTATTCTTCACCTTTTCTGTTATCTACCTTAATGAATTCTAATAAATATAACTATTGTAGATGAGTCTTTCACATAATGAATGTTAATTCCTCTCCCAAATTAACCTAATCACATAATCTCTCTACAAAATTTTCAAGGAACTTCTATGTCAATTCTAAACATCATGCCCAAGTGAAAAATAAAAAAACCAAGATACTTTTGATTTAAGAAAGAATTCATGATATAGAGCATAAAAATAATGATATGATATAGAGCATAAAAATAATGATATTTTAACAACTGATCACATTATAATTTGAATATACTATTTTTAATATGAAATACTATGCTAAATGCCTTCAAACAATATGCTGGGCACCTGTGGTTTACCCTGTAATCCCAGATACTCAAGAAACTGAAATCTGAGGTAGAGTCAAGGAAACCAGGAAGAGGAAAGAGGAATGATAAATAGCCAAAGAAAAGGACAGGAAGTAAAGATATCTAGGAGTGGTAGTAGTAATCTCAGAACCTAGGAGGCTGAGGAAAGAGGCTGCAGCCTATGGATATATAGTTACTCAATAAAATCCGGACACTACAAAAAAACAAAAACTTTTAAGACAGACACTAAAGGTCCTTACATTTATGGCTTTCTGAAAGATCTCTAAAGTCCTAAGTAGTACTTTCCATAAAATAAATTACCAGATTCAGGCGCTTAAAAATTAAAAGTTCCAGGGCTGGGAATGTGGCTTAGTGGTAGAGTGCATGCCCTGCATACATGAAGCCCTGGGTTCAATTCCTCAGCATCACCTAAACAGAAAAAGCCGGAAGTGGCACTGTGGCTCAAGGGGTAGAGTGCTAGCCTTGAGCAAAAAGAAGCCAGGGACAGTGCTCAGGCCCTGAGTCCAAGCTCCAGGACAAACAAACAAACAAAAATTAAAAGTTCTCTTTGTCAAAATCTATCACACAGGCTGGGTTCATACCCATATTCTAGTCACTTATGATGCTGATATTTGGCTCAGAAATGTATCCAATGCCTAACGTATGAAACTGTAACCTCTCTGTACATCAGTTTGACAATAAAATATTTTTACAAAGACCATAAAAAAGTAATTTGCACAAAGATAATAACTATTCAAAATACTACTGAGATATGTGCTACAGAAATCATTAAATAAAATTATTACTAATTTTAATAACAAAAAAAGCTTGCTAGACTCCATCTTCACATATACATACATATACACACAGACATACATACATACACATACATACAGAAAGTGAATTGCAAAACAGTAACTCCAATAAATATTTGAGCACAAAAATATATTAATAATTACCTCAGGGTTTCTGCTTCTCTTTGCACATCAATACCTTTCTTTTTTTTTTTTAAGCAATGAAAAGCTGATACGACCAAAACAACTATTTTTAAGTCTATTTTCAAGCATCAGAAAGCTGCCAACAGAGCCAGGTTTTTAGGGGCCACAGTCCTGTGAGCAGAGAACCTTGCTGAGGTAGCTCTACTTTGTCTATTTTGTTCTTTTTCCTTGGGCATGTGCTAATTCTTGATGTGGAACAAGACACTAAACTGCCACAGAGATAGTAGCTGCTAAGAGGCAAAAAAGCCAATAGAGCATAAGGCAACCTCATGAAGACAGAAAGTAGGAGTTCAAGGATGCCATGGCTTCGGGGTGGGGTCTGATCCTATCTATAAAGATGGGAAGCATTTACCACTGAAGCACTGCAGAAGAAAAATCAAAGAAGCCAAGCAGGGAACTAGTGAACTAGGAAACTGAAAATAGAGGTTGACAATCCAGAAAAAAGATGCACTGTAAGTTAGCTGAAATCCTTAAGGGACTAAACCTCCAAAGGTAGGAAAACCAAAGTTACAAAGGAGGCTTGGAAAGGTTATTTCACTTTGAAACAGTGGTTACCACTCTCAGATTAGACAGAGGTGAGAACTCATCTGCGACCCTCAAGGACACTAGATGAATTTTTTCTGAAGGGAATTAATTCAAAACTCCTATATTTTTTTCTGGCATTCTCCTCTGACACTGAATAAGTAAACCAAACTCCTAGGTAATCTAAGTATTAAAAAAGGTAATATCCAGGCACCTAAATAGCTGTAATCCTAACTATTTATGAGACAGAGATGGGGAATACTGGATTGGGGCCAGCTGGGGAAAAAAATAAGTTCTCACAGTTCAATCTAAACCATTGGCTAGGTATGATGTAACACATGTCTACTATCTTAGCTACAGGAAAGCACAATGCATACACCTATCATCCCAAGTGACACAGGGAAGCAAAAATAGGAGACCACAGCTCAGGCCAGCCAGACCATAAAGGAAGTCTGTTACCTCAAACATAACTAATTCAGCCAGAGGCTGTTTGTTGATCATACTTGTAATCCTAGCTACTTAAGAGGCTGATCTCTAAGAATCACAGTTAAAAGCCTACCCAAGAAGAAAAAGCATGTGACACTTATGTACAACTAATTAGCAAAAAGCTGAGTTCCTGGTGACTAACATGTGTGTGCGCGTAAGCACACACACGCACACGCACGCACGCACGCACACACACACTGCAAAGGGGGTAGAGGGTAGAATGGCTTAGTGCCTATCTCAAGTACTGCCAAAAAAAAAAAATAGAAAAGCACTGACTTTAAAATAATTAGAATCATTCACATAGAGGTAAAGATATACAATTATACCATAGAACAAAAAAAAAAAAAAGAAAAGGCTGTAATAGGACAGAACAACTATTTTTAAAAGTCTATTTGAATCTGGGCATTGGTAGCTCCCGTCTATAAAATGGAGCTATTCTGGAGGCTGAGATGATCTGAGCTGAGGATCATATTCAAAGTCAGCCTGTGCAGGAAATCCATGAGACTCTTATAGCCAATTAGCCAGCAAAAAGCTAGAAGTGAAGCTGTGGTTCAAGTCACAGAGCATAGCCTTAAGTGAAAAATCAGGGAATAGTGTCCAAATCCTAAATTCAAGCCCCAGGACACACCGACACACACACCGACACACACACACACACACACCGACACACACACACACACAGAGTCTATTTTAATAGGTGTAGAAAAATCAACAGAAGTAACAGGAAAATAAGGAAATCCACAATCAGAATTAGATTGTTTCAAAAACACCCAGTCTGAGTAACAAAACAAGGCCAAAAATTTTTTTAAAGCACCAGAATGTATAATATCTACATTCTGTCAAGGTAGCTTCAGTGGCATTTAACCCAATATTAAAAAAAAAAAAAAACCTACTCCTCTAAAATAAATAATAATATATATTTTTGCCAAATGCTCATAAGATATTCATCACAAGCATCCATGCTGAAATCTCAACAAGATTAAGATAATTTAAACTGTAAAATTGTGTTTTCTGATAACATTATTAGAAAAGTCCCAAAAATATCTACCTAGAAAGCCTCCCACATTTGCACTTTAAATGAAAGAAAAAGAGATAAAATATTCTGACATAAACAAAATAAAAAATGTATTCAGTTGAATAATAAAGCAGTACTTTAGGGGAAATTATAGTTTAAAGTGCTTATATTAAGAAATATTAGTTATCTAAATTCCCAAGTAAAAATGGGCTAGAAAAAAGGAGATCTTAAACCAAAAAGCAATGATTTTTCTAGCGCCTAAGGTTTAATGTCAGATTGGCTGGAGGAGAGAACAAAAGAATCTTTTGTTGTTGTTGTTGTTGCTGTTGTTGCCAGTCCTGGGGCTTGGACTCAGGGCCTGAGCACTTTCCCTGGCTTTTTTTTGCTCAAGGCTAGCACTCTGCCACTTGAGCCACAGCACCATTTCTGGCCATTTTCTATATATGTGGTGCTGAGGAATTGAACCTAGGGCTTCATGTATACGAGGCAAGCACTCTTGCCACTAGGCCATATTCCCAGCCTCCAAAAGAATCTTATGTAACTGAATTGGAAGGTGGTAACTGCCTAGATCTCTATAATCAAATATTTGGATATTTGATTACAAATATTGCAAATATTGAAATAAAGACAAAACAATAACCACAGCCTCAGCCTCAACATAATCTGAACACAAAAACTAAACTTCAAACTATCTACAAATGAAAACAAAAATCCAAGTGATAAGTTCTCTTAACCTATGGAGCTTTAACTCATCCTCATAGCCCCACCCCAAGCTGTCTCAAGGACTGTGGCAAGTAAAATTGAATAAAGACCTCAGTAGAGTTAATAGTGAGCAGAAAGGTGACATATGCTATCAATGAAGACTAAGCAGACCCCAAGATATTAAATGGTGCCTCGGCATGTAACTTAAATTGGCAAAACTTGTAATTTGTGTTCTTCCAGACTGTGGGACATACCTGTCTCAGCTATGTGGGAGGCAGAAACAGGAGCACTCCTAGTTTAAAGCCAGCTTGGGCCAAGTTAGCAAGATCTTATCTCAGAAACAAAATTTTTAAATGAAAGGGCTGTCTCAAGAGGTAGCAGGAAATGGATCAGGAAAATGTGGTACATATACACAATGGAATTTTATGCCTCTATCAGAAAGAATGACATTGCCCCATTTGTAAGGAAATGGAAGGACTTGGAAAAAATTATACTAAGTGAAGTGAGCCAGATCCAAAGAAACATGGACTCTATGGTCTCCCTTATTGGGAATAATTAGCACAGGATTAGGCAAGCCACAGCAGAGGATCACAAGAGCCCAATAGCTATACCCTTATGATCACATAAGATGATGCTAAGTGAAATGAACTCCATTTTATGGAAATGATTGTTATATCACAGTTGTAACTACTTTCAACATCCCATGTGGATCTGTAGTTTATACTGTTGATGATGTTCTTGTATCACCTTCTTGGATTGTACCTACACTATCTCTGTAATCTTATCTGAGTATATTTGAAACCGTGTATACTGGTATTAGAATTAAGAAATTGAGAGGGAATACCAAAATTGAGAGACAAAGGGTAAATTAAGAGAAACAACAACAAAAGCAATACTTGCAAAACTGTATGGTGTAAGCGAACTGAACACCTCAGGGGGGGAAGGGGGAGGGGGGAGGGAGGTATGAGGGACAAGGTAACAAACAGTACAAGAAATGTATCCAATGCCTAACATATGAAAATGTAACCTCTCTGTACATCAGTTTTATATTAAAAAGTATATAAAAAAGGAGGTAGCATGAGTTTAATCCCTAAGTACAACAACAACAACACAAATCCCTAGTACTGAAAAAAAAAGCGGGGTTGGGAGGGGCAAGGATTTAGAGTATCACAAGACAGGGAAAAAAAAAAATCAACCATAATTTAACTGATCTTCACTAAAAATTTGCATCTGATGCTGGGTTTTAGGAGAACATGCCTATACCCCAGGCACTGGAGAAGCCAAAGCAAGAGGATTATGAGTTCCAGGCCAGGCTGAGCAACACAGTAAGACTCTGTCTCAAAAATAAACTGTGTCCATGCTAAATATGTACAGAGTTTTGATCTTGTCATGATTCCCTAAACAATGTAGAAGAACTATTTATACATCATTTAAACTATACTGGATATTTAAAAACTATGAGAGGAATTTAAAATATGTATTTGAATATATATTTTCAATATAAGTGCTCAGATTATATGTAAATACTATAGCATTTCATGTAGGGAAGTTGACCATAAATGAATTTTGGTATCTGAGAGGAGATTCTGCAGCAATTCCTAGGTATACATTTTCTCTACAAGACAAACCAATAATAAAATTTTAATAAGGCACTGTAAGAGATTAGCAAGAATAATAAAAACAGAACAATTATAGCAATATACTGAAGTGTTATATGAATGCGCTTTTTAAAATTCTCTCAAAATATTTTATCATCCTGTGCTCACTCTTCCTGTGAGGATGTAGGATAACAGAATGTCTACAAGATGGAATAAAATCAATGATGTAGGCATTGTAATTGTAGCACTAAGCCACCACATAAGGGTTACCTGAACATGACTATAATAGCCAATTCAATAACTAAGACAACTAAGTGATTCATCAGTGATATGCTAAAAAAGGTAAGATCATTTTCTGAGTATGACGGCAAAATACTTGATCATACTACTCAGAATAGCATACATGATTTTTTTTCTAGAATTTTCCATTTAATATTTTCAGAACACTATTGAATGCAGTAACTGAAACCACAGAAAGAAAAACTGAAGGGGATCTACTTATAATATTCCATTTATGTGAAGTTCAAGAACAGACCAAAATGATCCATTGTAATGGATATAAGAACAGAAACTGCCATAGACAGGGGATAAAGATAATTGAGTTTATGTTTGGTGTAAGTGAACTGAACACCTGGGGGGGGAGGGAAAGGGGGGGAGGGAGGGGGGCATGAGGGACAAGGCAACAAACAGTACAAGAAATGTATCCAATGCCCAACGTATGATACTGTAACCTCTCTGTACGTCAGTTTGATAATAAAAATTTGAGAAAAAAAAAAGAAATCTAGATCTTTACAAAGATGTTAAAATATCAGAAATACAATAAATAAAATCAATTGAATTAAAAAAAAAGATAATTGAGTTTAAAGATATATAAAGGTGATGGATATGCTGAATATCTTGATTTGGACTATGATTATATAAGCATGGTTTCCAAAATACATGAAGCAGACCACTTAAGATTTATGCACTTTACTGTTTATAAGTCACACTCAATAAAGTATTTTAAAGACATCAATGTATCTGATTTCTTCTAGTTTTTTTCTTAAAAATTATTTCCTTAAATCAGACCCAGTTTCAACATTTTTTTCTTATTTACCTGAAGCATACGGTCCCATTTTCTCTCATTTTGTTTTTTTGACTAGAAGATGCTTGAAGCGATAGAATTTTATTTCCAGGCAGAGTAATTTGCTTTAAAATGGAAGCTATAAAAAAAAAGAAGAAAAAGAAGAAAAGAAAAACACAGAATACAAGAAACCAATCATGTCACATTAGGAAAAATTCAAGACTATAGTTACTATATGTAGAATAATCAAAGAAAATGTCAAACTTCCATAAAACTATGCTTAAATTCAAACTGGACAATGAATGTATTTCCTGAAAAAGAAATCATAAAGATTTCCTTATTTTTATTATATGTGGTCTCAAAATTACCTGTAGAATCAGCATCATTTTTCACTGAAAAATTAAAGTAACATTCATATTGGTACATTTTAAAAACACATAAAACTTCTACCTTATCTGTATAAAACTGACTTCCTAGAAACAAAGAGCTACCTTCTAAAAAGAAAGTTACAGCAAGTTAACTAGGTTTTCTTTATCTAAATATAGGATATCATGAGTAATTGCTTCTTTTTTTTTGGCCAGGACTTGAACTCAGGGATTGGGCTCTGTCCCTGAGCTTCACTTGCTCAAGACTAGTGCTCTACCACTTGTACCACTTCTGGCCTTTTCTGAGTAATTTATTGGAGATAAAGAGTGTCATAGCCTTTCTTGTCTGGTCTGACTTCAAACTGCAATACTCATATCTAAGCCTCCTGAGTAGCTAGGATTATAGAAATGAGTCATCAGCACCTGGCTGAGCAGTGACTATTAAAAAAAAAATCATTTTAGGGTCAGGCTGCCCATAGCCCTGAAAATATGTATATATGTACAAAGAATTAGTAAGTAGTCCTTCTAGACCTCTCTTAAGCACAGATTTGAAAATATCAAGTCTCTTTGCTCATACTACAACACGCTTGGGTAAAACTCTACTATGCTCCAAACCCAGTAGAAGTGGGATGATGGCATGGATCAGTATGTACATGAAGAAAACTTACTAGTAGGCATTACGGTGTTCACTGGCATCTTCTTCTGTCCTGGTTTCTGAATGGTCAATGCTGTGGGATGGGAAATTTTGGTCACTTGTTTAGCGAGGCTTCCTGAAGGCTGCTGGACTACCTAAAATCATGAGATCAATCAATACTGTTATTAAAAGAAAAACTGCTTTAGGAAAATGTAGGTGAGTACTCACCTACCTGTAAAATATACCTTTATCTTAGCATAACAAGAATGCTTACTTTCAATTTGTATATAGCAAAATTATCTTGCTCAAAAATTAGAAGTCAACATCATATATACTTTTAGAGTAGAACTAAAATTTACAAAACTTTCCATACAGACTATATTTTTACTTTAATTTATCATGGAAAATTTCAAGATATACATAGGATTAAATGAAATCACCTATATAATTACCCAGATTAAAGTGATTAATTCCAGAAGTCATGTTTCCTCTATTCCCATAACCACTTCTCTGATATCACCACATTTTAAACAAATCCCGATATACCTTTTTATCCATAAGTATTTCAAAATACACTTCTAAAAGAACTTTTTAGGTTCTGTTTTTTAAAAGTATCCTAAAGTAACCTTCAGAAAGTATCCTAAACTCATCATGCCAACAATAGTGTCATAAAATTAAGTCTATGCAACCTGTTGAGTCCTAAGTAAAATAAGACAAGATATTGAATGCTATGAATAATTGTAATGCATGGTCTGGACAAAGTAAAACTTGCAGCCTGAGATGTGACAAAGGATGAACTAGAGGAGGATTTTTTTAAGACAAAAATGACACTATGCCACACAAATCCTCTCTCACTAAATCTGTACTGTGATATTTTAATTCATTTAATATGCATACTTTCTTTTGTGTATTAATATATACTTTTTATCAATGTGAAAAAAAGAAAGTATCCTAAAAAGTATCCTTCAGAAAGTAACCAATGCTAAAGGCTGTCTCCAAAATAAGTTCAAGAAATCCAGTAAGGGCTAAGTATAAAAAAAAAGAGAGAAAGAAAAAAAGAGAAGAGAGAGAGAGAGAAAGAGAGAGAGAGAGAGAGAGAGAGAGAGAGAGAGAGAGAGAGATTAGCTGGGCACTGGTGACTCAATGCCTGTAATCTTAGCTAATCAGAAGGCTGAAAACTGAGGATTAACAAAAAGTTATCATAGTATCTATCATCTATATAATAATCTTCCCCAGAATATTTAACCTAAACTTAACCTTGAAGGAACCAGATGACAAAACAATAAAGAAACGTTCTGGGTATTGAAAAGATTGTAATATACTGAAAAACCATAAAGAGATGGAGGACTTTTCTACATTAAAAGAGCCAAAGAGAAATAACTGAATGTAAAAACACTCCTTCGGGATCAGGGGTTGAGGGCACAGTTCAAGCGATACAGCCTTAACTAGAAAACTTAAGACCCTGAGTTGAGTTGAGCCCTCCTCCCTCATCAAAAAAATAGATCAGGAAAATGTGGTACATATACACAATGGAATTTTATGCCTCTATCAGAAAGGATGACATTGCCCCATTTGTAAGGAAATGGAAGGACTTGGAAAAAATTATACTAAGTGAAGTGAGCCAGACCCAAAGAAACATGGACTCTATGGTCTCCCTTATTGGGACTAATTAGCACAGGTTTAGGCAAGTCACAACAGAGGATCACAAGAGCCCAATAGCTATACCCTTATGATCCCATAAGATGATGCTAAGTGAAATGAACTCCATTTTATGAAAATGATTGTTATATCAGAGTTGAAACTACTTTCAACATCCCATGTGTATCTGTAGTTTCTACTATTGATGATGTTCGTGTATCACCTTCTTGTGATTGTATCTACACTATCTCTGTAATCTTATCTGAGTGTATGGGAAACAGTGTGTACTGGTATTAGAATTAGGAAATTCAAAGGGAATACCAAAATTGAGAGACAAAGGGTAAAATACGAGAAACAACAACAAAAGCAATACTTGCAAAACTGTATGGTGTAAGTGAACTGAACACCTCAGGGGGGGACAAGGGGAGGGGGGAGGGGGGTATGAGGGACAAGGTAATAAACAGTACAAGAAATGTATCCAATGCCTAACGTGTGAAACTGTAACCTCTCTGTACATCAGTTTTATAATAAAAACATAAAAAAAGGAAAAAAACAAAATCAGGGGGGAGAAAGCACAAGCACTAAAAGAATATTATTGGGATGGGTGGAAAAAAATTTTTTTTCTTTTTTTGCCAGTCCTGGGGCTTGGACTCAGGGCCTGAGCACTGTCCCTGGCTTCTTTTTGCTCAAGGCTAGCACTCTGCCACTTGAGCCACAGCGCCACTTCTGGCCATTTTCTAGATATGTGGTGCTGGAGAATCGAACCCAGGGCTTCATGTATACGAGGCGAGCTCTCTTGCCACTAGGCCATATTCCCAGCCCTGGACGGAAAATATTGTATCAATATTAATAATGACCAATGTGTAATAATACCACGGAATTTGAGGGTGCACAGTCACAATTTTTGCAACGAACTTCCAAATGATTCAGCAAAAAAATTGTATATGTGCTTGTGCATTTGACTACAATGAAAAAAAGCAAAATGAAGCAAAAAATTAGGACCAGTCAAATACGGTAAAGACTAGGCTTACCAGTTTTCTGAACATTTGAAAATTTCCAAATTACAAGTGAGAAAGAAATGAATGTTACTCACTAGCTGCTTCACTTTAACTGCTTGCGGAATACCGGTGGGCTGTGAAAGGACAGGTCCTGGAGGGGCAATTTTGATTTGAACTGGGGCACCAATAACAGGCTTATCAGGTGTGGTCCCAGCAGAAGTTACTACAGGTTTCACAGATGGAAGACAAAATGCTGCAGCTGAAGTTTCTCCAAAAGTCACAGATGGGAGAGCCAAAGTTACTGCTGTACCTGAAACAACTGGCTTCTCAGGCTGAAGTGAGACGGTTGTTACTGTATTTGGTATTGGTGTCACAAGTGGTTTTGAAGTCTGAAGCAAAACAGTTCCAGCTGTTGATCCTACAGTGGCAGTGGCTGGACCCACAGAACGGACTGTCACCACTCCAGCTTTTGTTCCACCTGGACCAGCAAGTGAATTCAGAGTTTGCACAGAAACAGTTCTAGGTGCTGTTGCTCCAGAAACAATGATGGACTGTTCCGACTGGACTGAGGATACTGTGGTTGTCATCACAGGAGAAGTTGTTGCTGCTGTGGTACAGGTAGCAATGACAACCTCACCAGAAGTCTGCTGAACACACTGCTCAATAAAGCTCCGGGAGTTAGGCAGAAGCTGTCGTAAGGGAACTACACTTTTCTAAGAAGTAAAGAAAACACTGATATAAAATAAGTCCAATAAAAAAATGTTTTACTTCTTTAGAACAGGAAGAAAATAAAACTTTTATCAAATATTTCAGCTGAAAAAAACATGGTAACATTTATTTTATGCAACTACTAAGATACAATCAATTTCAAGCCCTAAAAGACTTATTCAATATGAAATTTGATATGTCAACATTAAGTTTATTTTGAATACCTCATTTATCACTTTTTAAAATAAAACCCTGTATCATACTTCTCTGTTCACTTAAACTCCATAATAAATAACACAGGAAGTCTTTTTGCCAATAACTTTAGTGAGTTATACACAAAGAGAACAATAAGATCTGAAACAATATCCTTAATTAAGGTAGCATACTTTCTGACTGTGCATACTTTCTGACTGTATCTTAAGTCAATGTCTATCTTCATATCCTGAAGAAATACAAGTTCAAACTAAACACTAACAGGTTTGGACTTTCACCCCTAGAGCTTTTGTTTTTTCTTTTAAAGATATAAAGAGTAGATATTTGGTAGGTTATCTTTATCCACTATTTGGAAATATTTTCTTGTTGTGACACTTAAATTCATATTGCCTATAAAGCTATCAGTCTATAATACAATGGAGTACTTAAGAAAAAATTAAAATAAAATCACTAAAAGTTACTTAAGAACTATTGCTCTACCTTTATATATTGCTCTCTCTATACGTGTATATATATTTACATATTTATTTTATATGTTTACATATATAAATATTTTATATGTATGAAAATATTAAAAGCTTAACTTGGAGAGATTTTCAAAGTGTATGTGTATGTATGTAGTGAATGTGTGTGTAGGAAGCAAGAAATCAACATTTTAAAATGCCCCCAAATAGCAAATACCTATAATCCTACCTACTCAGGAGGCTGAAATTTAAGGATCAAGGTTCAAAGCCAGCCTGGGCAAAAAAGCCGGTGAGATACTTGTCTCTAATTAACCACCAAAAAGCCAAAAGAAGAGCTGTGGCTCAAGTAGAAGACTGCTACCCTTGGGGCAAAGATGCTTAAAATCAAGCTTTGAGGTCAAGGTCAAGGTCAAGGCCCAAGACTAGCACAAGGCTTAATCCCAAAACTCTAGAAGCTGAGCCAGGAACATGAGTTCAAGGCTACCCTGGATGACAGGAAATCTGTCTCAAAAAAAAAAAGAAAGAAAGAAAAAGAAAAGCAAGTTTATCATCTTTAGGTATTTGTTACAGTAATGGAAAGCTAACTAGAATAGAGTGTTCACATACTAGACAGTCTAATTTTCTTCTTTGTCCCTCACAGTATACAATGAGTACAAAATAAAAATTCAAGAGAGTTATCATTGATATGTGCAGCATCTTGAGCTGAAGAATCAATGCAACAGAAAGGACCTTAGAAGAAATGCCTCAAATTACAGGTCATCAGCAAAAGGGCATAAGTTTTCACATTTTAAGAGAAATCTACTCAATCGTAGCTATGGACTCTGAAAATACAAGGGTCAAATCTCTTCCATGTATTTGTGGATTTTTTTTAAAAAACCATAATATTAGGAACACTTTCATTTCTTTTTAACTTTTAAGAATCTAAATGAATGGTTTTTAGTTTGCCAAAACAAGATCTTGTTATCAAAGTTACTGTTCTTAAATTCTATTTATTCCAATAAACTATAGAGAAAAAAATGTCAATATAAATTTATTTTTAAGAAGTATAACCTTCCTATCAAATGTAGCACTATGTTAATTTACTGTTCTAAGAGAACATGTATCACAAGACAATATATAGAAGACCCTATATTCTCTCCTCCTTTCTTTCACATTCTCTTGACAAACACACACACACTCGGGATGGGTAGCTCAGTGGCAAAGCACTTGCCTAGCAAATGCAACATCCTGGGTTCGATCCCCAGTACCAAAACAGAAAGAAAAAAAAATACAGTTAAAAAATAAACACACACACACCATCTTTGGGTATATCCTTCTACAGGCATAACCAATGTAATGTCATCAAGTTATCCTCAGGAAGAAGAGGCTACTTCAGTTTTTCCAAAACGTTCAAGTGAAAACAATACTATGAGAGGCCCTGAATTTAAGTCCCAGTGTAGACATAAAAACTGATCAATTAATAAAATAAAATGGAACTAAAAGAAAAAGAAAACAATACTATGAATGCTTTACAATTTACAAAAATGCTAAAGTTCTATCATATTATTACTATCTCCACACTGAATGACTACCATAGTAATATATTCAGGTCTTAAATCATTTTAAAGAAATCCAATCAAAACAATTTCTTCAAAAGATATTTAACTACCTTAAGAAAAGGAACAAGGTGAGGCTGAGGTGAAGACTTGAGTTCAACATATAGTTTCCTAGTGAATTCTTCTGCTTCAATTTTTGCATCCTAAGAAATGAGAGAGATAAAACACTTTTATGTCTACAAATACTTTAAACAGTGCAAAGCTAAGAAGTTTGGGGCCAGTCTGAACAATAATAGCAAGACCCTATTTCTTTTTCTTTTTTTTTGCTCAAGGCTGGCACTCTACCACTTGAGCCACACTTCTATTTTTACCTTTCTGCAGGTTAATAACAGAGAGAAGAGTCTATTAGATTTATCAGCCAGACTGGCTTTGAACTAGGACCCTCTGATCTCAGTCTCCTGAGTAGCCAGGGTTACAGGTGTGAGCCACAGGTGCCTGGCATAATCCTTTAAAAAGTTAAAGTTAAAAAGAGGCTAAGTATGTCATTTTTGGCTGTAGTCAAACTTTTGGCAAGTGGTAAAGTCCACCATTATAGGGAGGCTTTTTTTTTTTATGTCACCAGAGAAACAAGCACAAATAATAGGGATAGTTATAAAAATACAATAAAGGTATAATTATTTCAGGGAATGAGATAAGAAAGGGATCTCAGTAAGCAAAGTGAGAGAAAAGCTGACTAGCTAAGAACTCTGAGCCTAGACCCTGTCCCTGGGCTCCTTTTTCCTTTTCCTCAAGGCTAGTGCTCTACCACTTGAGCCACAGCACCACTTATAACTTTTTTTCTGTGATGAACTGGAGATAAAGAGTCTCACAGACTTTCCTTCCCAGGCTGGTTTCAAAACATGATTCTCAGATCTCAGCCTCCAGAGTAGCTAGAATTACAGACATAAGCTACCTATGCCCAACAATAATACTACATTTTTATAGTCAGTTTAAAACAATTACCAATAAATGCACAAGAGTCACAAAAAATTTCTTAGGGTAGAGAATTAGAAGTTGTTCAGTTTGAGAACTTTAAAAAATTTATTCAATGGCTTTCCTCTGATTGTATTTTTAGATACTCTTGCAAACTCGTAATGTCAGTTCCAAAGAAATGAAGATAGCTTACTTTATCATTTTATTCTACAGACACTGTGAAATCAAAATTATTTTCACTCCAATACTAAGATTTCTGGAAGGTGGGGGAAAGACTTTTTTTTTTTTACTGTGCTGAGGTTTATAGTAATGACGTAAAAGTAACAGCAAATAAAATTACTAGTAAGAAGACAAAAGCAAAGAGAAACAGTCATAGCAGTGCTTTACACTGCTCTGTACTTGCAGTTAAAAAGAAAATAGTGTCAATATCACTAAATTTAAAAAAAAATCTTGATAGAACAATAAAAATTAAAATTTATTAAAATTTAGCCCTTTGGTACACATCTAAAGGAAATTACACATAAAGCATTTCTATTGCAAACCAAAAAAAAAATGTTCAAGGAAAAGCTCTTTTTGGGTAAGTTGCTAGGTAAATAAATTAGCTGCTGGTTTTTATTTTTACTGGAAAGAATAATAAAGCAACTGTGGTCATTCAGACTTAGAGATGTAGCACACACTTTCTCAAATGTCTGTAAGAAAAACAATTGATAGCAATTTTGGAAAATTTTAGAACTTGATGGCTTCACAGTACTTACAGAATTTTCTAGTATGATACAAAGTGAAATTAGTGAATGCGTTTTTTCGTTTTGTTTTGTTTTTAAGGAAAATATCTGAAAGCATTTGGAAGATCTGCAAACTCAATAAGGTAGTGTCTTCCAAATGACCAATGGACAATATAGATTTTCACCAAGCTTACTAGAGTTTATAGTAATAACTTACCAAAAGTTCTTCCACTAGCTTCTTCACGTTCTGCCCCATATCTGGAGAGTGAGAGCCACTACATGCTAGTTTTATTAACATTGCAAGGAAGTTTTTGCATTTCTTCACATTTTCTAGCATTGCCTAAACATGGAAAAATCATCACAAATGTTAACTAGCAGGCAGGATTTAAGAACATTACTAAGGGACTATATTTGTAAAAGGTAAAAAGTTAAGAGCTTACTGGAGAAAGAGTAATCTGAGTAGCTGCTGAGTTCTCTGCTTTGAGACTAGGTTCATTTGATGGGACAGATGATACTCCCAAACTTGAAGGCTTCAAAGTAGTTATAGCATTCACCAGATTCGCAGGATTAACTGTGACAACATTGGTAGGCACAGCCACAGACTGAAATTAAGTTGGTATATATTTAGATATGTATTCCTATGGTACCTTATTATCTTCCTTCTTTGCTCCTTTATAATGCTATAATAGTCTACAGCAATCAAGTCTAGCAGATCATTCCCACTTACCTACTTTCCACTGCCAACTTCTGCAATACTGACTACAAGCAATTAATTTTCCTAATCCTTTTAATCTTGTCTGAAAAAAATCGAGGACAGCAGTGAGATTTACTGTCCTAGGGTTGTCTCTGAAAAATAGTGTCACATGTGCAAGTCTTCAAAAGAAAGAATATCGTTAAAGTTCTCTAAAATGTACATGAAATAGTAAAGAACTGCCTATCCTGCAATTTCCTACTTTAAGTAGAAAGCAAAGTGATCAACTAATTATCTTATATTCAGATAGACTGATTTTTGTAGACAGAGTAAGCATAAAGAATATTACAAAAGGGGGATATCTTATATTCACACCGAAAAGAACTTCTCTTAGTTTATTGACCCACGATCAAAATGGGGTGTGATTCTAGCACCAGCTGCAGAACAAAACGTTTAATACTGCTAATTACCAAACTCTTATCCCAAAGACAAAATACTATAAGTTACAAGACATAAGAAAAGTTTGAGGTACAAAAGAAGAAAAAATAAAGGCTGGGAATATGGCCTAGTGGCAAGAGTGCTTGCAACATTGAAAATAAAGTCGTGACACTCGATAGACACCATGTTGGAAATGGACTTTACAACTTGGGGTGTGGGAGTTAGGGGAGGGGAAGTAGAAGAAAACCAGGGAGGGGTTAGCAACGTTCCACAAGAAATGTACTCATTATGTTACTTATGTAACTGTAACCCCACTATACATCACCTTTACAATAAAAAAAAATAAATAAATAACTTAGGGGGCTGGGGATATGGCCTAGTGGCAAGAGCGCTTGCCTCATATACATGAAGCCCTGGGTTCTATTCCCCAGCACCACATATACAGAAAACGGCCAGAGGTGGCGCTGTGGCTCAAATGGCAGCGTGCTAGCCTTGAGCAAAAAGAAGCCAGGGACAGTGCTCAGGCCCTGAGTCCAAGCCCCAGGACTGGCCAAAAAATAAAAAAATAAATAACTTTTTTAAAAAAATCAAGTCCCATTTCTACTACTATCCTTAGACATGCTCTCCAGAGATAACTACTGTGCAGTTTTTTTATGCCTCTTAGGGATATTTTCTAATAAACTTTGAGGTCTGCATACTGTAAGATTTTACTTCAGGGTCTATTTTATATAATCAGACATAACACTATATTTAAGAAAATGTAAACTAGAATTGAGCTATGATTATGAAGGCCTTCAATGCCTGATGGTAGGGGCACCTCAGGGGCATACTGTCCCCTGATTTATACAATGTAAAGCCTGATCAAATGTGAGCTTATGAAAAGTATCTTATTATTCATGAGCAAGATTAAGTATTTATGGCATTATTTTACATGATAATATTTATCTTTTCTCCATAGTATAGTTTCCGTCTTAATGTGCCCACGTGCTAGGGAAAGGATACAAGTATGACACAAGTGCTAGTGCACTGGCCTTGAGTAAAAAAGCCAAAAAAGAACATAAGGTCTTGAGTTCAAATTCAAGTAAGAGCACAAAAAAAGTCCTTGTGCTAACTGGACCCAGAACAGAACACTATTGGGAGGTATTAGAATCTTAAAGAGGTGGAGGCTGTTAGAAGACTTCCAATCACTGGGAGCATGCCTTTGAAGAACATACTAGGACTCATACTAGGACTGAAGCACTTCCCTTATCCTCAATGGCTTTCTGTATGCAGCAAACTGTCCTCCATCACATACTTCCCTATAATGTACTATGCTATGGGGCCAATATGCCATGGCTTGAAATCTACAAAACTATGGCCTAGTGGTAGAGTGCTTGCCTTACATACATGAAGCCCTGGATTCAATTCCTCAGCACCATATATAGAAAAAAAAAGCCAGAAATGGCACTGTGGCACAAATTGTAGAGTGCTAGCCTTAAGCAAAAAGAAGCCAAGGACATTGCTTAGGCCCTGAGTTCAAGCCTAAGGACTGGCAAAAAAAAAAAAAAGGATTTTAGCCAAAATAAATCTTTCTTCTCTGTAAATTTATTTCTCTCAGGTACTATAGTAGTAGAAAGCTCTAACATTCTAATGTAAATCTAGCCTTTATAATGCTTTCTAATATAACTATTACCTATACTTTGCCAGATACATGTGCCTTCAATGCCAAATTCATATTGTAAGGAGTATGGAAAACTACAGAATACTGGTGTGTTCCCCCTGCAGTATTAGATGGAACCTCTTAGACTCAATCATAACTCTTAAACTAAATATTCTAGACTAGCCAATGGTCTTACCAATCAGTGCATTGCACTGATTAAACGTGTGTAGTGAACAGGAAAGAAAAGGAATGTTGTAAGTAAAATAACTGATACTTATTGATAATAGTAATTAACAGTATATTGATAATACAAAATTTCTTAACAGACTTTTCCAAGTCAAACAAAAAGGCCTATCATTCTCAATTCCAAGTTCTTGCTCCTTATTTCCTGTATGCCTCACAGTGAACATAGATTATTAACTTCATTCTTTGGTTAAGTTCTATTGCTCTAGACTACACTAAGATCAAGCATGGTGAGCTACAAATTACTTCCTATACCTAGTAAAGCATAAACTTTAAGTCCAAGTCTTGTTCTTTTAACTCCAACAGTTCACAACTTAGTAAGTACTACTATAGTTCACTGAAATGCTCTCTTCAATGTCACATAGTGAACAACTTATCTATCTGGTAGGAAATAGCTAAAAAATATAGAAAGATGAGAAAACAACTGGTATACACATGGCCACATAGAAGCCATAACTTACTTGTACTGAGGAAGAGTTCAGAACCGTGGTTGTCACAGTAGTTCCTATCTGTGACAATTTTTTAACAGGTGCTACTGCCACGTTCTTTATTATTTGTGAGCTAGAATTCTTGGGGGGAATGGACAAGAGAAAATTTGTTGCTATTAGTCAATCAATGCTTTTAATAGATATTCTTCTTTTTTTGCCAGTTCTGGGGCTCCAACTAAGGGCCGGGGCACTGTCCCTGAGCTAGCTTCTTTTGCTCAAGGCTAGTGCTCCACCATTTGAGCCACAGCACAGTGCCACATCCAGCTTTTTCTGCTTATGTGGTACTGAAGAATTGAACCCAGGGCTTCATGCATGCAAGGCAAGCATTCTACTACTAAGCCAGATTGATGATAGCCCTTGATGATATTGAATACTAAAAGCTCAACTGGTCAGCTGATTAGTTGAAACTCACTTAATTCAGAGGAATTAATTGACTCACTAAGACCCATTTTATCTAAAAAATAATAATAATAATAATAATAAGTATTAGACTATGACTTAACCTTGACTCTGGTTTGTAAAAAAAGATTCTTACTTAATATTTAACCATAATCAAAAAATACCCTTAGGGCTGGGGATATGGCCTAGTGGTAAGAGTGCTTGCCTCGTATACATGAAGCCCTGGGTTCGATTCCCCAGCACCACATATACAGAAAAAAAATGGCCAGAAGTGGCGCTGTGGCTCAAGTGGTAGAGTGCTAGCCTTGAGCAAAAAGAAGCCAGGGACAGTGCTCAGGCCCTGAGTCCAACCCCAGGACTGGCCAAAAAAAACAAATACCCTTAATCTAGCCAGATTAAGGGTATTAAGTGGTTTACACCTGTAATCCTAACTACACTGGAGGCTGAGAAAAGAGAATCATATTCAAAAGCAGCCCAGGAAGAGAAGTCCATAAGACTGTAATTTTCAATTAACCACCAAAAAGCCAAAAGTAGAGCTGTGACTCAAGTGCTGGAGCACTAGGCTTAGGCAAAAAGCTAAAGAACAGTACTCAGGCCCTGAGTTCAAGTCCTAGTATCTGTGCACACGCACACAAAGAGTATTTTTAACCTATATACTTAACTTATACAAAACTATTACTAACAGAAAATATCCAGATAAGGGCATAGAATGAAAAGTAAGAGAGTATATATAAAAAAAAAACAGCAAAGATTAATATTCCCACATCTTCCAGGTAGATGAGCCCGAGTCAGGAACATGTTAAGCTACATTTAGTATTTTTTGCTTAAACATACTACTTAATTCTGTAACGAAAGATAAGCATCAGTTACTTAGAGTGCCACGTGTGTTATGTAAAATTAAAGAGCATTTTGTTTCAGCCATTCTGAGAATTGAACCCAGAGCCTTGTGCTTGCTTGGCAAGTGAAAAGTAATTTTTTAACAGGGCAAATAAAATATTACAAACAGATTTCTGCATATCTTGAAAGATAATTTCTGTAATAATGGACAAAAAGGAATTGTGTACTATTTGCCACAAATTAAAAATGAAGCAAAATGTCCTTTTAAACATTTACTTTGAATATTCAGTGGTTGAATATGAGTATTCAACTTTCATTATTTTACCTTTTACCAAAAATGCCAAATTCAAAGAAAGGACTTAATTTACGAAGCTGAGCACAATCATCTAAATTTTCTTAAATTAACAAACATATATACATTGACATGAAAATAATAGCTGGAAAACTAAGACTACAGTATTTTACCGGCATTGCACAGATTTTGACTGTTTGAGTATTTACTGGTACTGTTGGCCTTGAGGTTATGTTGTTTGTGGTCTCAGCTCTTGTTACAGCTTGCTGAGGTGATACCAACATCAATTGACCATTGTTACTTTTGATAAAAACTGTACCTGTAGTTAAAGAGAAAAGTAAATGTGATTTCCAAGCTTATAAAACATAACCACCAGTTTATTTTCTCATACAATACTAGCAACAGCAAATCATTTGAGTACTTAGTATATTATGAATTCCATGTCCTTAATTATAGAATGATATAATTATAAAATAACCTTTAAATGATAAAACACTTTAATAAATCTATTGTTAAGCATTAAAAACCAGCTGATATAGTGATAACATCTCTAGTATCTGGAAGGCTAAAGCAGTAGGCCTGTGAGTTTGAGGTTAGCTTAGGCTCTATAAAAAATTCTCAAAATAGTGAGGCTAAAATCAGGAAAGCAACTCCTTCTGCAATAGCCTCAAAAAACATAAAATACTTAGGAATAACCTTAAACCAAAGTAAAAGACCTCTATGATGAGAACTTTAAAAACCTGAAAAAGGAAGTCAAGGCAGAACTAAGATATAGAAAAACCTCCCATGTTCCTGGATTGGATTAGTATTGTCAAAATGGCAATATTGCCAAAGGCTATCTACAAATTCAATGCAATACCCATCGATATCCCAACACCATTCTTTAATGAAATACAGGAAGCAATCCAGAAATTCATATGGAACAATAAAAGACCCCGAATAGCAAAAAAAAAAAAAAAAAAAAAAATCCTAAGTAGAAAGAACAGTGATGGAGGAATTACAATACCAAACTTCAAGCTGCATTACAAAGCTGAAGTAATAAAAACAGCTTGGTATTGGCACAAGAACAGGCCTGAGGACCAATGGAACAGAACTGAAGACACAGAAATGAACCCGCAGAACTATGGCTAGTTAATCTCTGATAAAGGAGCTAAAAAAAAATAGGATGGAAGAAAGACAGTCTCTTCAAAAAATGGTGCTGGCAAAACTGGCTCAACACCTGTAATAAATTAAAACTAGATCCTTATATATCACCCTGCACCAATATCAATTCCAAATGGATCAAAGACCTTCAAGTAAAATCAGATACCCTGAAAACACTACCAAGAAGGAATAGGAGAAACACTTGGGTTCCTTGGCACAGGACAAAACTTCATTAATAAAGGCCCAGAAATGTAACAAATCAAAGAAAGGTTGGACACATGGGACTGAGCTTCTGCATGGCAAAGGACATAGCTTGCAAGATAAACAGAAAGCCTACAGATTGGGAGGTTATCTTTACCAGCCATACAATGGACAAAGGCCTCATATCTAAAATATACACAGAACTCAAAAAATTAAATTCCTCCAAAACAAACAACCAGAGAACCAACAGCCCTCTCAACAAATGGGCTAAAGACCTAAAAAGGGACTTCTCTGAAGAAGAAAAGAGAATGGCCAAGAGACACATGAAGTGTTCAACATCACTGGCCATAAAAGAAATGCAGGGGCTGGGGATATAGCCTAGAGGCAAGAGTGCCTGCCTCGGATACACGAGGCCCTAGGTTCGATTCCCCAGCACCACATATACAGAAAACGGCCAGAAGCAGCGCTGTGGCTCAAGTGGCAGAGTGCTAGCCTTGAGCGGGAAGAAGCCAGGGACAGTGCTCAGGCCCTGAGTCCAAGGCCCAGGACTGGCCAAAAATAAATAAATAAATAAATAAAAGAAATGCAAACCAAAACAACATTGAGATTCTACCTCACCCCAGTAAGAATAACAAATGCTGGAGTGATGTGGCCAAAAGGGAACCCTACTACATTTTTGGTGGGAATGTAAACTGGTTCAGCCACTCTGGCAAGCAGTATGGAGATTCCTCAGAAGGCTCAATATAGAACTCCCCTATGACCCAGCAGCCCCACTTTTGGGTATCTATCCAAAAGCCCACAAACAAAATCACAGTAATGCCACCAGCACAACAATGTTCATCGCAGCACAATTTGTCATAGCGAGAATCTGGAACCAACCCAGAAGCCCCTCCATAGACGAATGGATCAGGAAAATGTGGTACATATACACAATGGAATTTTATGCCTCTATCAGAAAGAATGACATTGTTCCATTTGTAAGGAAATGGAAGGTCTTGGAAAATGTTATACTAAGTGAAGTGAGCCAGACCCAAAGAAACATGGACTCTATGGCCTCCCTTATTGGGAATAATTAGTACAGGTTTAGGCAAGCCATAGCAGAGCATCACAAGGTCCAGTAGCTGTACCCTTATGAACACATAAGATGATGCTAAGTGAAATGAACTCCATGTTATGGAAACAATTGTTATATCACAGTTGTAACTACTTTCAACGTCCAATGTGTATGTGTAGTTTCTATTATTGATGATATTCTTGTATCACCTTCCTGTGGTTGTACCTACACTATCTCTGTAATCTTATCTGAGTATATTGGAAACCCCGTGTTTACTTGTATTGGAAGTAGGAAATTCAAAGGGAATACCAAATTTGAGAGACACAGGGTAAAAAAAGAGAAACAACTACAAAAGCAATACTTGCAAAACTGTTTGGTGTAAGTGAACTGAACACGGGGGGGGGGGGGGGGGGGGAGGGGGGGAGGGAGGGGGGCATGAGGGACAAGGTAACAAACAGTACAAGAAATGTACCCAATGCCTAACGTATGAAACTGTAACCTCTCTGTACATCAGTTTGATAATAAAAATCTGAAAAAAAACAACAACCAAAAACAATACTTACAAAACCATTTGGTGTAAACCAACTGTACAACTCCTGGGGGGAGAGAGAAGGGGAGGGGGAGGCAGGGGAAAAATAAGGGAGGAGGTAACAAGTTGAAAAAGAAATGTACTCACTGCCTTACATATGAAACTGTAACCCCTCTGTACTTCACTTTGACAAAAAAGGGGGAAAAAAGAAAAAAAGAAAATGTCTCAAAATAAAATAAAATGAGAAACTCATGTTCAGCTACATTAAAAGTAAACTAGCAAAATCTACCATCAAATAAAATGTAAGACACAAACAGGATAAAAATTCCCTTTCAAATGGCAAATATTCAAAATGCAGCACAAGTATGGATGCAAATGACAGGGAAAGGTATATTAAGATCACAGTATTACTTTCTATATACCTAAGCCAGTCCGAAATTAATAAGCTCAAGAACAGTACTAAATGGTAAGAAAGATGTGCATCTGCAGATGATGCGTATTTGTGCAAGGGAAACTATGTAATCAACTTTACAAGAATAAGACAAATTGATTTCCATTTTTATCCCTATAACCCAGTATTCATAACATAAAGAGTTTCTTGTTTTTGTCAATAGGAAGGCACAAACAAGAATACTACTTGTCACTGGAATTCTATAAAATGGCAGCATGATGTGCTCCATAAACCTATTCCCTAAGAAACAATTATAACTAGTAAGGAGTCTTCTTAAGATACTATAATTGGTAGAGACCTTTGAAGTCTTTGGAAATTTCCCTAAAGCAAAGCGAATATATGACTACACAATTATTTAAGAAGATCTACCCAAACTCAGCAAGATTAGCAGAATCTATAATATCTAAACTATTATCCTCTGCTTTTCAATTAAGCATGAAAGAAACTCCACCCTAAGTAGTGTAGTCAAAAACACAAGGCTCTTTCCCAGTCAAAGGCCAAGGTGTCTTCCTGTAGAGAACAAGCCCTAGCATTTCTCATCCCTCCCCAAAAACAGGTCCAACCCTGGGATTATCCACAGTGAGGAGGACATATACATCCTAGATGTCTGAAGCTCACTTCTTTCACTAAGCCTACTCACTTTTTAACTAATTAATTAATAAAAGTTCTACTTCAAAAATAGCACACTAAGCCTACTTGGGTCCTACAGTTCAACCCTTTCAGAGTTCCATGTTCAGAGGCAAACAGGGAAGACCAAAGTACCACCACCTAGGCCCATCTACTACCCTACAACTAAAGATTTCATTCAGAAAAAAAATATGCCACACTTCTGACTGTGCTCCAAATACAAGCACTAAAGGAAATGACAAATATACTTTGAACTTCCTCATAATTTGACTATGTCAAAGCTCAAAGTTAAGAACATTCTCAAATACAATTGAGCTATTTTATTATCTTTAAGAATTGTACAAAGCCGTTTCAACTCAATATGTCAATTTATGATTGATCACTGTCACCCTCTTCATCATTTTATCCCCAATCTATCCCAACCATACCAATTCCCTCATTTTCCCCTGATTTTCACATGTGAATACTGTAACTATGTGTACCCATTATCCTTCTATCCATTTGTCTGCCCAAACTTTAAGTTCAACCCCCCTCAGACAAAACATATTTCTACTTCCTGGTATTCATTTTGTTAAACTGTCTGATCACTGTTAGACCACTGAAATCCAGCTCTATATACACCATGTTGAAGTCAGGTTGTTTTTTGCATATATGGCCCATTTGAGAGTATTACCCTTTGTCTCTCTGAGCCTGACTTATAATTGACCTATCAAGAAGAGGCTGAGCTATTAAGAAACAAGCTTCCGGCTGGGGATATGGCCTAGTGGCAAGGGTGCTTGCCTCGTATACATGAGGCCCTAGGTTCGATTCCCCAGCACCACATATGCAGAAAATGGCCAGAAGTGGCGCTGTGGCTCAAGTGGCAGAGTGCTAGCCTTGAGCAAGAAGAAGCCAGGGACAGTGCTCAGGCCCTGAGACCAAGCCCCAGGACTGGCCAAAAAAAAAAAAAAAAAAAAAAAAAGAAACAAGCTTCCAAGAGGCCAGCTAAACCATAAATCTATTAGTTTACCAGAGAACCAAAAAGACAACTACCCTCATGGGGTCAGGACACACCTCAAATGTTTGCCTCAAAAACTTTTCCTGCAAAGCCTAAATTTCCACAGGATACAGGATAAGACTGTGGGCAAGTTAGGCCTTAGGGGCATTGCTGAAAACAATATGCAATCACCTAGCAATGAGTGGATCCTAACATCTGAGTCAGGGCTAAGAAAAAAAGAGCCCTACTAAAGATGGCATTTTGCTCACGCTCAAGGGTGTCCTCAGACGCAAGGTAGAGGCTTCTTATGTGGAAGAAAACATCATTAAAATAATTCATTCAGTAAACAAAAATATACTATGTCCATGGAAGTAAGGACCAGTATCTAATGTTGATAATGTTATATTGTCTAAAATGCATACGGAAATGAGCAACAGAAATCTTTTTTGAGAGGAAACAGATATGAGATTTAACTGACAAAGACTCCAGAACAATCGCTGAACATTGATTAGTATTATCAAAGGACTGTAAGGAAACTTTGAAGAAGCAAAGAAAAACATCAGGGTGATACCACAAATAAAGAAGGTCACCAAAAGCTGAGTATGGTAATACATGCCTCTAGTCTCAGCCACTTATAAGGCTGAGCCAGGAGAATCATTTAAGAACAGGAGGTTGAGAGAGACCAGCCTAAACAAAGACACTTTGTGAGGAGAGATGGGAAAGAGAAAAATTAGAAACATAGATACAACTTTAAAAAAAGAAGAAGGGTTGGATGTATAGCTCAGGATTAGAGTCCTTGCTAAGTATGCATGGAGCTGTGGGTTAAATTTTCAACACACAGAAAATAAAAAGGAAATTCTACAGTTAGTAAGCACAGTAACAGAAATGAATTCACAAGATGGATTCAACAATGGAATTTCACCAAGCAAAAGAAAGATGAGTAACCTTATTTTAAACAAAGACAAAATAAAGACATTCTCAGATAAACAAAAACTGAGAGAATTCACTGCCAGCAGATACATCATATAAAGAATTAACAAATAAACTCTATTGAGGCTGGAAATATGGCCTAGTGGTAAAGTGCTCGCCTCGTACACTTGAAGCCCTGGGTTCGATTCCTCAGCACCACATATGTAGAAAAAAGCCGGAAGTGGCTCTGTGGCTCAAGAGGTAGAGTGCTAGCCTTGAGCAAAAAGAAGCCAGGGACAGTGCTCAGGCCCTGAGTCCACACCTCAGTACTGGCAACAACAACAACAAAAAATGAACTCTGTCAGGCTGAAAACAAGTGATCCCAGATAGTAATCTGAACTCACATGAAAGAACAAATAGCACTGAAAGGTAAACTTGAGATTTGACAATATAAAGTGCACTTTCTTTCTTTCTTAACTGATTTAAGGGAAACAACTGTTTATGTATATTACTGTGTTTTTTGAAACACACAGGTGGAAATGTATTTTTTTCAAATAAGTGCACAGAGTGGGCTGGGAATATGGCCTAGTGGTAAAGTGCTTGCCTCGTATATATGAAGCCCCGGGTTCGATTCCTAAGCACTACATATATAGAAAAAGCCCAAAGTGGCACTGTGGCTCAAGTGTTAAGAGTGCTGGCCTTGAGCAAAAAGAAGCCAGGGACAGTGCTCAGGCCCTGAGTTCAAGGCCCAGGAGTAGAAAAAAAAAAATAAGAGCAGAGTAAATGGTGACTACATATCTACACTAAACTATGAAAATAACTTCAAGTGTTACCTGTAATTCACAGGAACAAATAAAGAAACCCATGTGACACTGAATTGAAATCCCTTTGTATAGCTAGCTACTCAATGATTAAAGAAAATAATAAAAGGCCCTGAGTTCAATCCCAACACTAGAAAGAAATGGATTGTATTGCTAACCATACACAAGACAAGCAGTATAGGAGAAGACTAAGCAACTGTAAGCCAGTGAATTAATTCAGATAAAATAGGTAAACTCCTAGAAATATATAAACTACTGAAACTCATTCATGAAGAACAAGACAATAGAACTCTTACAAATAAATACACAAAGACTTTAGATGTCTTCACTAGTCAATTCTAACAAACATTGAAAGAAAAATTAATGCTAATCCTTCACAAACTCTTCATGGAAGAGAATATGCCAACTCATTCTGTAAAGTCAGTATTACCAATACTTAGTTTAGAACAGGGGTTAAAGCCTGTAATCCTACCTACTTGAAGATAGAGATCAGAGGATTGTGGTTCAAAGACAGTCCAGCCATAACCGTTCACAACACTCCATCTCAAGCCATGTCTGGATGCAATATCTTCAGCCTGTTTTCCCAGCTACAGAGGAAACAATGCTGAACTCTATGGCATATGCCTGTCATCCGCAGTGACACAGGGAAGAACAACTAGTTCAGTAGCTCAGGACAGCCCAGGCTGCTCTAGGCTTAAAGAGACCCTACCTCAAAAGTAATAAACAGAAAAAGAGGTTGCAGGTGTGGTTCAAATGATATAGGGCCGTCCTAGCAAGCATCAGGCCAAATACTGCCACCAAAAAACTAAACTAACACCCCCCACCCAAAAAAAAGGTTACAAATAACAGAGAGAGGGACATCACGGGGGACAAGGTCCCTCCTCTCTCTCCCCTTTCCTTCCTTTTCAGCTAAGCTGGGGTTTAAACAGGGCTTTGTGTTTGCTAGACAGCACCCCTACTACTTGGAATCAAACCTGCAGCCCTTTTTATTCTCAGTAGTTTAAGACAGGATTTATCTCACATTTTACCCAAGCCAACCTGGACTGTGATCCTTCTATTGGCCTTTCCTGCAGTTGGTGGGATGATAGGCACATACAGCCATGCCTTGCTTTTTCTGTTGAGATGATGTCTCTCAAATTTTTTGCTGAAGCCAGCTTAGAACTTCATGCTGAGATGGGGGTCTCATGAACTCTGGTCAGGGCTAGTTTCAAACTATAAGACTAATCAGTGCCTGCTGAGTAAGCTAGAATTACAATACTGCACTGGTTCTTTCCTTTTTTCTTTTTAAATGCTGGTGCCTGGGGCTTGAACTCAGGGCCTCAGTTTGGCTTTGTGGCTCACAGCTGGCACTCAACACTTGAGCCACATCTCAACTCCTCTTTTTCTTTGAATAATAAAAACTTTACTTCAATGAAACTAGGCATCTTTTTAAAAATTGGAGATACAAGGTCTAGAAATCTATAGTGCTTGCCTAGCCTATTTAAGGCCCTGAATCCAATGCCCAGTACCATAAAAAAAGGGGGGGGGGGAGAGAAAGTTGGATATAGTGGCTTACATTGTAATCACAGTTACCCAGGAGGTAGATACCAGGAGGATCAGGGTTAGAGGCCAATCTAGGAAAAAAAACCATTTCAACATAACAGCTGGACATGGTAGTAACAGCCTGTCTGTGGGAATATAAGTAGGAGGATTACAAATATGATCAGGTTTAAAAAAATGTGAAATACAACTAAAGGATAAAGGGCTTGAAATATGGCTGGAGTGGTAGAGTTCCTGCCTACCTACCAACTGTGAGGTCCTTCTAGAGTTTAAACCTCAGGAGCACCATGAAACAATTTAACTAAATAAAATATACACTCAAAATACTTTGGAGAATTTTTTATGTAACTTTACTCTTTTCCCAGTCATCTGTAAAAAATATTTTCCCAGTCATCTCATTAGGGTGACTACCATTAAGGTTAAAGTTCTATCTCCTTTTCAGTGATGCTGGTGGCAGCTTTTACTTGTAATCCTAGTTACTCAAGAGGCTGAGATCTGAGAATCTTGGTTCAAAGCCAACCTGAACAGAAAAGTCTGTGAAAGTCTTATGTCAAATTAACCAACTAAAGCCCAGAAGTGATTCAAGTGGTAGGCATCCTAGAGCAAAATAGCTTAGCAAGAGCTCAAGGAGATAAGCTCAAGCCCCATAACAGAAAGGGAGGGGGATGGGCAGAGATCACACCTATCTTTTTAGTTTATTGAGAATTTAGTCTGTGCTAATATATTTCATATACATGAACAACATACCTTGAGCCAGGTGTTATAAAGATCTTTAAATATTCAGGACACGCCTATCAAATTCCACATGAATGGTATTCCAAAGTTCTGTGGCATGAGGCTTTACATTTACTTATTGTACTTAATCCTTAATGATACTTACAGGAAGAAGTTATAAGCCAAATGAAAATAAGAAAGCTCTCATGAAGAATGAGATTAATAAACTTTCCAAAGATCACAAAATGATGTAACTAGGATTCACATCCAGGTCTATAGACTATAATTCAATCATGTTGTTGCTATACCCCACTGTTGTTCAGTAAAGACTAAGGTCCCAAGTTCATTGTAATCCACAAACCTGTTTAGCACATCATCTAGTCTTTATTCTGTGGGCCTATACTAAACCTTCCAAGCTGCTGTGGATCATGTACCTAATTCATATGGAATTAAGAAGAGTCATTTTAGATATGCTCAATAATGAAAAAAATTGTATAAAAGTATTATCATCCAGCTTCCTTTCTCTCTATATTGAAAAGTACGTCCTTCCCTAACCACTCAATTGTTAAGACTCATTTGCTGGGGCTGGGAATATGGCCTAGTGGCAAAAGTGCTTGCCTCCTATCCATGAAGTCCTAGGTTCAATTCCTCAGTACCACATACACAGAAAAAGCCAGAAGTGGGAGCTGTGGCTCAAGTTGGCAGAGTGCTAGCCTTGAGCAAAATGAAACCAGGGACAGTGCTAGGCCCTGAGTTCAAGTCCCAGGACTGGAAGAAAAAAAAAAGAGACTCATTTGCCATTACAATTAAGCTTGGAACTGACTTTTAAAATGCATTAATAGGTTAAATATTAACATTGTGGAATATATATACATGTATATATAATATATATATATACGTGTGTGTGTGTGTGTTATGGGGCTTGAACTCAGGTTGGGCACTGTCTCTGACCTCTTTGTGCTCAAGGCTAGTGGTCTACCATTTGAGTCACAGTGCCACTTCTGGGTTTTGAGTGGTTAATTGGACATAAGAGTCTCATGGGGACTGTTCTGCCTGGGCTGGCTTTGAACTGCGATCCTCAGATCTCAGCCTTCTGAGTAGCTACAATTACAGCCGTGAGCCACCAGAGCCCAGCGTGGATTATACATTTATATATTTTAGGGTGAAGCTTATCAATATTTACTGAAATACAGTCATTTGAACCAGCAATTCCACTAGTAGAAAATTATTCTGTGAAAATGTTTACAAGCCTGCACACAACAAAAGTGTTTATTACAGCAGTATTTGCAATAGCAGAAAGTAGCACAAACAGTACCAATGCCTGTGAATAGGAAAGAAGTCAAAAAACAATGGAAGGTTAATACAAATGAACTACTGTGGCTAAAAAACTGAAGAGGTTCAATAAAGATATGATGAAATTGCTAAGGGTAATACTCTGGTGAAGGCAATTATTTTTTAGTAACTTTACAAATATAAACTGCTTTAAGCAGAATAAGCAAAGAAGTCAAGACTGCACATACAGACATGGGATGTGGTAAACAGCCCTCATAATAGAGTTACAACTCTATTGCTTCTACTCTATTGTTCCCCACAAAGGCCAGCATTCAAATAAATATTAAAGTGCCTTTCTATGTCAATCAACAGAAAGAATGAAGTGAGAGTCTCTGCCTTTATAGGACTTATGATCAAACTTTGTATGATTTATAAGCATTATCCATATAAATAATCAAGTACAAGAATATTATGGAGGTGTAGTTCAAGTGGTAGACCTCTAGCCTTGAGCAAAAAAGCTAAAGGACAGCCCCTAGACCCTGAGTTCAAACCCCAGTACCAGCACAAAAAAAAAAGTCACCTTTCAGCACTATTGCTCAATAAAATAAACTGTATACACTCATGGAGTAAGCTCAATGCTATATAAAGAATAGTGTTAGAAAGATCTGATTTCAAATCCCCTCCAGCTCCCAAGAGCTGCCAGGTGTGGCCAAATTATTTAGCCTTAGAGACCTCTTCCCATATATGCTACCTACCCAATTACGGCCAGTGAATAAAATAATATAAATACTGTATTAAAAGTGCCTAGCAGGCAAAGCCTTCATAAGTTATTTGTTCCAAGTTGTCATTCTTGATCATTTCTCTCTCTTAGCAGTTTTGACTTTTTAAACACACCTTAGTGACTATACAGAATTTATATTTTAACAAATTAAGGCGCAATTGCATTCAAATGTATTTATAACTAAGTAAGAGAGTAGGCAGGATGACAATTTTGAACTGGTATTTTCAGCATAGTTTTAAGTAACACATAAAACTGAAACAAAGTTTGATTAAAAGTGTATGATACTAACAACTAAATAAAGCATTAGCTACAAAAACTGTTCTTTTGCAAGAGGATAACAAGGAAATCTTTTGAATAAATGCTTGCATTTCTTTGCCATCCAAGTTACAATTAATTATTAAAGTACTCTTGAGTTGTATTTGTTTTTTGAGCTACTAGCAGGTTGGAAGCTCTAATTTCTGCTATGCAAATTAATAGAAGATAAATTCCAAGAGACTTTCAATACAGCCAAGACAAGTGAGAGAACAAATCTCATTCAACACATTTAATATATGTACACTATCACAAAACAAAACCTTCATGAAAATCATGAAAAATAGCCCAACGAAGTAATAAGCCCTAGGATAAAAAGCAGCCAAAGATTCATTAAAAGAATATTCACTCAGACAGTGTTTCAAATTTAACTGCTGGGCTCTGATGAATTTGTCAACCCCCACACTTGTGCCCTAGGAGGGGGATTCTTCAACTAAAAGTTAAAATCACTGCATATCGGGAGATGGCACCGGGAGGCAGCATTTGTTTTCTGGCACTGGGAAACTGGAAATGTATTCTTAATTTGTTTTTAAGTCTTCACACACACAACCTCCCCCCCACCCCAAGAACTTTTACAAAGACACTTCTTTTCTCCTTAGCATCCCAGTAGAAGCATGTGGAAAATAGACACGGGTCTATTTCCCAGAAAACGAACTTTATTTAGCTATCCCATTCTCTCCCTTGCTCAGTACAGGTACCTCGAGGGCCCCACGGAATATGCTGCTTCAGCTCTGTTGGCCCTCCGGTGACACAATTCCTTCCTAAAATATGAAACGCTGGAATGGCACAAAGAGGGTTATGTTAGTTAAATCTGAGCCCAAATAAATCACTGCTTCCTGTGCATTCCCTGCAAATCCGAGATGATTTTTTTTTTTAAGTAAAAAAGGTTTCCTTTGGCTCAGACTTCTATTTCCCGGAACCACCGGCAAGGCTCAGCCATCCAGGGCTGCGAAGTCGCCCAAGTCACCGCGGGCACCTCCGGGTGAAGCTGGAGGCGGGGTGAGGGGGTGGGGATGCGGTTGGGGGTGTGAAGGGACGAGCCACTCACTTACCTGGAGGAAGCTGCACGTTCGCTGGTAACTGGATGGTGGTGGTGCTGGGGGCTTTCACGGTGACTATCTGCGGAGCCGACAGCGCAGGACCACCGGGGCTGAGTTTCGGAAGGGCACTGACAGGAGCCACTTTACTTACTAAGGTCCCCACTGGAGGGGGCAGGGGCTGGGACGCCAAGGACTCCGTGCAGACACTCAGCGGAGCCTTGGTCACGGCGCCCAGGGCCACCGGGGCGCTCTCCACGAGAACGGGGGCCATGGTCACTGCGCCCGAGTTGCTGACGGCCGCGGGAGGCGCGGCGCCCGGCGGCTCCGTGAGACCCGCGGGCATCCCCCCCTCCCCGGGGAATCAGCGGCGGCGGCGGCGCTGCCCTGCGGGGAACCGAGAGGAGGAAAGCCGGGACCCGCGGCGGTGGACTTCGGCGCCGCGCTGGCCCCACAGCATCACTCGCGCCCGCCGCGGCCGCCCGGGGACTCGCGGACGCACGCCCGCCCTCCGCTTCCTCAGCAGCGCTCACACGTGCGCCTCAGCCTTCGGTCCCGACAGCCGCTGACCCGGACGCTCAGCTCTCAGAAGGGCGTCACAACACGCCCCACCTCCGGAACCGCACTCTCGGAACGACCTCCTTTTCTCCACCGCCAGAAACTCCCAAAACAAACCCGCAGCACCTCAGAAGCCCCAGACCCGTGGCGTCCAGCCCCGCTACGAGCGCCTGCCAGCCATGTTTATATAGCCACGCGGAGACCTCGCGCACGCGCTCTGGCTCGAGCCGCCGCCCGGGGCTTCCCCGGAATCCAGCCTTTTGATTGGCCACTGAGAGGAATCGCGCTCGTGACGTCACGGAAGACGGCCGTGGAGAAGGTTAGAATCTTCCTAGAATCCGGGCCCGGGAGTGGTCAGTTGCCAAAATCCTGTCGCGCGCTGTGGCTGAAGAGGGAGGGATTAACTGCACTGCACCTCCACCCTCTCCTGGGTACCCAATTTAGGTGGTCCGGAAAAGAGCCTGAACTACACTTTCCCGTGCTGCTGCTTCCTTTTTTTTTTTTTTTTTAAGAGAACGTAACTGATTTAGGAGATGTCATTCTTTAAGAACTCAGGCATGGTCCTGTGTCACTGCTTACGGCTCCAGTCAAAAGCGTCGTTAAAATTAGCATTGCCGTTGATACTGTGAAAATATTATTGTATTTATCTTTGTCCTATGTGATAAGAGCCTTTTCGTGTTAAACTGCCTAATATCTTAAACGTGATTTTTTTTCTTTGTTGCATTTTTTTGTGAGCCTATCACCTTTAACTGTATTTTGATTGTTTATGGGTCTATTTCCAGGGAGATTAAGACAGGGTCTTTTGATACCAACCATCTCAAAACTCAAGTCCTAGCACTATGATCTGTTATTGTTTTTGTTGTTGTTTTATTTTCAGTAAGCTGATTAGGGGTCAAGCAGCAGTAAGACCTGAAATGTAGTCAGCTGAAAAATTCTTGGTGGTGTGGGAAAACATGCCCCTAGTGATCTAGTCAGACAAGAAGACTTGATTTCAGACTATTGTCCAGGGATTATATGCTTGTAGGAAGTAACTATATTCAAAGGAATTATGCAGGCTGCCAGGTGTGGTGCTAGGGTGTGAGTATACATCTGTGAAATGAACATTAATTTGTATCTTACTGCTGTTAGTAAGTGGGGGATTCCCTCACTCACCACAAAAATTATAAGTATGTGAAGTGACTCAACATGAATTGAAGGGATCTGAGTTCAAACCCCAGTACTGCCAAATAAGTAAATAAATAAACATGACTTTATCATCTCACAAATGTGTACATATATGAATATATTATATTGTGACCAGTGAATATAGTTATTATTTGGCAGTTTAAAAGGTCAGGCATGGTGCAGCATGACTCTAATACAGCACCTAGGATAGATTGTTTGAAGCCAGCCTAAGCTACATAATGACACTCTGTCCCCAAAATCCAATAATGAATACAAAAATATATTAGAATAGGGCTGGGGATATGGCCTAGTGGCAAGAGTGCTTGCCTCGTATACATGAAGCCCTGGGTTCAATTCCCCAGCACCACATATACAGAAAACAGCCAGAAGTGGCGCTGTGGCTCAAGTGGCAGAGTGCTAGCCTTGAGCACAAAGAAGCAAGGGACAGTGCTCAGGCGCTGATTCCAAGGCCTAGGACTGGCAAAAAAAAAAAAAAAAAGTTAACACAAAAATGTATTAGAATAGACTTTATGAAGAGTCCTTGCCCCTTTCATCACTTAGAGTTATAATTTTAAAAAGTACTCACTACCTTATTATGTAACTGTAACTCCTCGGTACATCACCTTAACAATAAAATTTTTTTTTAAAAAAACACCATAATCTAATAAATTCTTAACTTTTGACACCAAATCTGGCTTTATCTTAGACTTCACAGTCTCTCAATATGTTGAGATATAAATTTCTATACTTTACAAGTTACTCAGTTTGTAGTGTTTTTATTAGCAGCCCAAAGCATTAGGACAAAAGGCAACCTGATATTTATAGCTGCTAGTTTTCTCCCTCCAATAAGCACCAGATTCACAAACGCTAAAGAAGTCTCCAAACTTCTATCTTTGCAGTCAGCCTCCCACTTCTCATCTGGTCCAATCAAAACCCATCTCCTGGAGCTGGGTTGGGTTTGGTGGGTTGGGATAGCAAGACTTGTGAGATGGAGTCAGAAGCATCAAGAGGTCAAGGTCAGGTAGGGCTACAATAGCATGACTGTTCCAAAATTAAGACCAAACAAAACTCATCTTATGACCTAACTCAGTCACAGTTTCCTTCTTTTATAATTTACCTATCACTTGTGAAAAATTCATGTCAGAAAAGAAGTTGTGCTGGTTACTAAGAGTTGCATTTCCTGCCTTTAAACCATGAATAAATAAATGACCAATTACTTCATTTGACTAAAAAATTCATTTGAAAAAATTTCAAACATAAAAAAGCACTGAAGTTAAAATAGTAACTTATCCAACGAGCTGGTTGCAAACCAGTTTGTAATTTGCCAAATTACATCTCTTTCTGTGATTGTATAAATGTTTGATTCATCATAGATCCCACACTGCCTTAAGCATCAAAGGTATTTAGTAAATATTTGCTAAGGGGATGATTTGAATGGAGCCATACAACATTTGCACCTGAAGGGGGAATGAAGAAGTTGAAGTAAACCCCATTTTCAGGCAGCCCCCGTTTTGTTGTCTGCGCAAACCCAAGGCAAGCTTATTAGGGCCCAGCCGGTCAAGAACTCTAACTGCCTGGGAATGCTTAACTCTAACCACCCCTAGAATGCCTCGAACCCTGAGCCAATCAGATTTGTACCCGTAATCTTGCTTGCTTAAACACTTGATTGCTGTAACTTTGTCTTTTGCCTTTATAAGCTCTGTATAATCGCAGCTCGAGGCTGGCTCCTAACCTCCGCTGTGTCGGTGAGTAGGACAAGGCCCGCTTGAATAAAGTCTTGCCTTGCTTTTGCATTTCGGAATGTCTGAGTCACGGTGGCTTTCTTGATGGTCGTTTCGCAACTTGGCATAACAGCAGCAAAGTAAAATAGTGTAGTGAATGTGAATTTTAGATTTGCTATTCACTAGCAGTAAATGGTTGAGTCTGGGCTTTCCTCTCTCCAAATAGTGCTGTATGCTCCAATAAATACTCATGGGTGAAGTCTCAAAGTTTGCTTTAAGAATTTTTTACACTTCCATTAGTACCAAGCTCATTTTTATTCTGTTTCAGGTATGCAATTAACTCCAATCAAATTACAGAGCCTTCATTGAAGTAATACTGGGCACCTTCTTTTCAAGGTGCCCTTGTATATTTTTCTTGATATACTCCTCCTTACACAACAATAGATAGCATCATCCTGATTTTCATATCTAGCAATAATCATGTTTACATTTCCTTCCTATAAAAACTAAATGAGCAGGCACAGGTAGCTCACACCTCTTCTCTTAATCAGGAAGCTGAGATGTGGATCAAGGTTCAAAGCCAGCCAGGACAGAAGCCAAAAAGCTGCTCCAGGGACACAATGTCAGGCCGTCAGAAGATCCTCAAGGGCCAGACTTTCCTGGGGGGTGGGGTGTCTCTGGGTAACAAGAACAGAAGGAAGTGGAGTTTGAGCCCTATGAGAGTGTAATAGGGTCCCTCCAAGGGAGGGGACCACAATGTGTGTGTGTGGGAGGAATCCCCCATCTCTCCAAGAGTCCAACACTCAGACACAGTCTCAAGCAAAAAGATGGATTTATTGGGGAAGTAAAAAGTAGACTGAATGGCCAGGGCCACAGCCCAGACTTGGGAGCTGGGACCTCATACCCCGGGCAGCACTCGGGGTTGGGTTATAAAGGCAAACACCACATGGTCAAGCTTGCCACGTGCCTGTGGCCGATGAGTTTACAACACTTACAGAGCATGCCTGGCCACATGCAGGTGGCCAATGGAGTTACAATCTGTCTCATAGTAACTTTGAACCAACCTATAATTCTAGTTAGAATTGGCGCTCGGATTTGGTGGGACTCACATGATGCAGGCGGATACACCTACTCATGGGAGGGCACAGGTTTAACCTTGAAGGTTCCACAACTTAGGAAATCAACAGTTTACATAATCTTACCCCAGGGAAGGGGAACTTCCCTGGATAGGGCGGGGAGATCTTGGTGAAGATGGAGTCAGCTTTTGCTCTCTTCAACTAATGTGAAGTGGACTCAATCTGACACTCCTCAACAGCCAATGATGGCACTGGCCAGATCTGACCTCCATATTATAAGAGGAGGCCAGAGAAGGAACAAGGAAGTAGCAGAAAAAGAATGTAGAATTTACCAAAGGGCCAGGAGAGTATCTACAAGCCTTTTCACTTGTTCGTGGACAAAAAAGCTGGGGTAGGGCCCTGTGGTCTTTCTACCATTCTGACAGCCAGTTTGTCAATGCCGAACATGCCATCCAAGAAAAACAACAACAACAACAACAACAACAAAATCTTTTTGGAGTTACTTAGAAATCTTCCAGAAGTAAGTCTCTGTCCTGTTTTGTGTTATATGTTTTTCTGAATTCTGTGTTTGCCTTAGTCTTGAGTCTTTATAGGGGAAATCAGATCCAGCTTTGTGCTGTGTCCCCTACTGCCGTAAGGCAGTTGGGAGTGTGCTGGCAGCTGAGGACATTGTACTAACAACTAAAGTTAACAGATTGAAATTGTAAAGTGCTCCTGGCTAAAATTGGCCTAAGATTGTCAGGCCACTTGATGGGCTAAGAGATCAGCCTCAGGTAACTGCCTTCTTCCAAATGAAGGTGCTTAATGGGTCAATTGATATGTAAAATAGGCTGGTAGATTGGACTACAGACTAGAGTCAAGTACCGTGGGTGGGCAGAGTTAGCTCCAGGGAGCCCCCCCACCCCTAGCTTTCTCCAGCAGAAAAGTATTTGGGATGCTAAAATGCCTTACTACCACTAGCAAGCCCTGGAAAAATGGAAGCCCAGTAAAGTGCTTTGTTAAAAAGTTTAATCTTAAATCTTGATCACCTGCAAATGTAAGATTGGCAGATATATCTCTTGCCACTGAAAAGATATGGCCCAGTGTTCATTTTTGTGCTCTTTAAGGTCTTATTGCACGTGTGTGTGTGTGTGTGTGTGTGTGTGTGTGTGTATGTGAACATGTTCTGAAGTGCCAGACTTTGAAGTCAGGCCCCATTTTACCACGTGAACCCCATTTTACCACGCGAACCCCACTTTACCACGCGAAGCTGAGATAAGCAGGCCCCGTGAGCAGACCCAGGACAAGCCCATTAGGGCCCAGTCGGTCTAGAACTCTAACCGCTGGGAATGCTTAACTCTAACCACCCCTAGAATCGAACCCTGAGCCAATCAGATTTGTACCTGTATCCTAATCTTGCTTGCTTGAACACCTGATTGTTGTAACTTTGTTCTTCACCTTTATAAGCCCTGTGTAATCGCTGCTCGAGGCTGCCTCCTAACCTCCGCTGTGTGGGTGGGTAGGACGAGGCCCCAGTTGCAGCTCGCTTAAATAAAGCCTTGCCTTCATTTGCATTTCGGAATGTCTGAGTCTCGGTGGTCTTCTTGGTGGTAGTTTCGCGACTTGGCACACAGTTCAAGATTAAAACTGTCAGCATGATGTAAAAATGGGTGAGTTTAAGTTTAAACTCCAAAAACAGTTATCTAGTTTGGGCGTTACCAAAAGTCTAAAAGGATATTGCATTGTTTTAAAGAGAAGCAACAGTTAAAACGATTTCTCTAGTTTGTGGTTGAAAAATTTGGTATCTTAATGCATAGGCTGTTTGCACTGTCATCAAGCTATCTGGTTTAGCAAAAGGCATTGGGAACTTGAAATTTATTTTCACTGTTAAAATTTGGGACTAAATATTAGAAATTTGTATATTAATGTTTGATTATCACTGTTAAAGTATTAATATTTGATTATCACTGTTAAAGAACCGCTTGGGTTTCTCAGAGTGAAGTGCCAGACTTTGAAGTCAGGCCCCACTTTACCACGCGAACCCCACTTTACCACGTGAACCTGAAAATAAGCAGGCCCTGTGAGCAAACCCAGGAGAAACTTATTAGGGCCCAGCCGGTCAAGAACTCTAACTGCCTGGGAATCCTTAACTCTAACTGCCCCTAGAATACCTCGAGTCCTGAGCCAATCAGATTTGTACCCGTAATCTTGCTTGCTTAAACACCTGATTGCTGTAACTTTGTCTTTGGCCTTTATAAGCTCTGTATAATCGCAGCTCGAGGCTGCCTCCTAACCTCCACTGTGTTGGTGGGTAGGACAAGGCCCCGCTTGAATAAAGTCTTGCCTTGCTATTGCATTTCAGAATGTCTGAGTCTCGGTGGTCTTCTTGGTGGTGGTCTTACGACTTGGCACAACACTGGAGCTCAAAGTAGCAGAGTACTAGCCTTGAGCTGGAGAGCTGAGGGACAGCACTCCGGCCCTGAGTTCAAGTCCAGTGACCAAAAAGGTAGAAAAGTCACTCCTGGGACAAAAGTGATGGTGCATCCAGAGGCAGTAAGCCACTGCTGGGATGGCAGAAATGATGTCCTTTCAAAAGTTAATCAAAGGGCTGGGAATATGGCCTACTGGTAGAGTGCTTGCCTCGTATACATGAAGTCCTGGGTTCAATTCCTTAGCACCACATATATAGAAAAACCAGAAGTGGAGCTGTAGCTCAAATGGTAGAGTGCTAGCCTTGAGCAAAAAGAAACCAGGGACAGTGCTTGGGCCTGAGTTCAAGCCCCATGACTGGCAAAAAAACAGAACAAGCATAAACAAACAAACAGCCTACATCAACAAACTGGAGAAACAGCTACTCAACAACTTATGGAAATACCTTAATCTCCTCGAAAGAGAACAACAAGCCAAACCCTAAGTCAATAGATGAAAGCAAATAATTAAAATCAAATCAGAATTAAATGAATTAGAGTAAAAAAAAATCGAAAGAATCAACAAAACAAAGAGTTGGTTCTTTGAAAAAATTAACAAGATAGACAGACCCCTAGCAAACCTGACCAAAAAACAAAAGCAGTAAACCCAGATAAACAAGATCAGAGATGAAACAGGTAACATCACCACAGAAACAACCAAAATTCAGAACACAATAAGGGACTATCTTGCAAACCTTTATGGCAACAAATTCGAGAACCTGGACGAAATGGATGATTTCCTAGAAAAAATTGATATCCCCAAACTCAACCATGAAGATTTAAACCTTCTGAACAGACCCATATCCAGCATTGAAATAGAAACTGCAATAAGAGATCTCCCATCCAAGAAAAGCCCAGGTCCAGACGGATTCACAGCAGAATTCTACAAGGCCTTCAAAACAGAACTCACACCAATATTTCTCAAATTTTTCAATGAAATTGAAAGAGAAAGTTCACTACCAGACACGTTCTATGAAGCCAGTATAACCCTCATCCCCAAACCAGGCAAGGATTCATAACAGAAAGAGAACTATAGACTGATTTCCCTGATGAACATGGATGCAAAAATTCTCAACAAAATTCTGGCCAATCGACTTCAATAGGTCATCAAAAAAATCATATACCATGATCAAACTGGATTCATCCCAGGGGTGCAAAGTTGGTTCAATATACGCAAGTCAATGAATGTAATCCACCACATCAACCAGAGCAAGGTAAAGAACCACATGGTTATATCTCTGGATGCAGAAAAGGCATTTGATAAAATCCAGCACCCATTTATGCTAAAAGCCCTGGAAAAACTTGGATTCCAAGGAACACTCCTGAATATAATAAAGGCAGTTTATGACAAACCAACAGCAAGTATAATTCTAAATGGTGAAAAACTAAAGCCATTCCTTTTAAAATCAGGAGCAAGACAGAGATATCCACTCTCTCCCCTTCTCTTCAACATAGTACTAGAATTCCTAGCCAGAGCAATTAGGCAAGAAGAAAATATAAAGGGGATCCAAATAGGAAAAGATGAAATTAAACTTTCTCTCTTCGCAGATGACATGATCCTATACCTGAAGAACCCCCTTGACTCTACTCCCAAGCTACTAGAACCGATTCAAAACTTTGGCAAAGTTGCAGGATATGAAATAAACCCTCAAAAATCAATGGCATTTCTATATGCTAGTGACCCAAACACCGAGGCTGAAATCAGGAAAACAACTCACTTTGCAATAGCCTCAAAAAACATAAAATACCTAGGAATAACCTTAACCAAAGAAGTGAAAGACCTCTATGATGAGAACTTTAAAAACATGAAAAATGAAATTAAGGCAGAACTAGGGAAATGGAAAAACCTCCCATGTTCCTGGATTGGGAGGATTAATATAATCAAAATGGCAATATTGCCAAAGGCTATCTACAAATTCAATGCAATACCCATTAATATCCCAACACCATTTTTTAATGAAATAGAGGAAGCAATCCAGAAATTCATATGTAACAATAAAAGACCCAGAATAGCAAAAACAATCCTAAGCAGAAAGAACAGTGCTGGAGGAATTACAATACCCAACTTCAAGCTGTATTATAAAGCTATAGTAATAAAAACATCTTGGTATTGGCACCGGAACAGGGCTGAAGAGCAATGGAACAGAATTGAAGACCCAGAAATGAACCCACAGAACTATGCCTACTTAATCTTTGATAAAGGAGCTAAAAAAATAGGATGGAAGAAAGACAGCCTCTTTAACAAATGGTGCTGGCAAAACTGGTTCAATACATGCAACAAACTAAAACTAGATCCTTATATATCACCCTGTACCAAAATCAATTCCAAATGGATTAAAGAGCTTGAAATTAAAATAGATACCCTGAAAACACTAAACGGAGGAATAGGAGAAACACTTGGCCTCCTTGGCACAGGACGGGACTTCCTTAACAAAGACCCAGAAATGCACCAAATCAAATAAAGGATGGATAAATGGGACTGCATCAAACTGCAGAGCTTCTGCAGGGCAAAGGACATAGCTCGCAAGATAAACAGCCCACAGATTGGGAAAAGATCTTTACCGGCCATAGAACGGACAAATGTCTCATATCTAAAATATATGCAGAACTAGAATAATTACATTCCTCCAAAACAAAACTGCAAAGAACCAATAGCCCCATCAAAAAGTGGGCTAAAGACTTAAAAAGAGACTTCTCTGATGAGGAAATGAGAATGGCCAAGAGACATATGAAAAAGTGCTCTATATCACTGGCCATAAAAGAAATGCAAATCAAAACAACATTGAGATTCCATTTCACCCCAGTAAGAATGTCCTATATCAAGAAAACTAATAGGGGGCTGGGAATATGGCCTAGTGGCAAGAGTGCTTGCCTTATGTACAGGAAGGTCTGGGTTCAATTCCCCAGCACCACATATATAGAAAATGGCCAGAAGTGGTGCTGTGGCTCAAGTGGCAGAGTGCTAGCCTTGAGCAAAAAGAAGCCAGGGACAGTGCTCAGGCCCTGAGTCCAAGCCCAGGACTGGCCAAAAAAAAAAAAAGAAAGAAAGAAAGAAAAAGAAAACTAACAGTGACAAATGTTGGAGGGGATGTGGCCAAAAGGGAGTCCTACTTCATTGTTGGTTGGAATGTAAACTGGTTCAGCCACTCTGGAAAGTGGTATGGAGATTCCTCAGAAGGCTAAACATAGAGCTCCCCTATGACCCAGCAGCCCCACTTTTGGGCGTCTACCCAAAAGACCACAAACAAGAATACACTAAAGCCACCAGCACAACAATGTTCATCGCAGCACAATTTGTCATAGCTAGAATTTGGAACCAACCCTGATGCCCCTCAGTAGACGAATGAATCAGGAAAATGTGGTACTTATACACATTGGAATTTTATGCCTCTATCAGAAAGAATGACATTGCCCCATTTGTAAGGAAATGGAAGGACTTGGAAACAATTATACTAATTGAAGTGAGCCAGACCCAAAGAAACATGGACTCTATGGTCTCCCTCATAGGGAATAATTAGCACAGATTTAGGCTAGTCACAGCAGAGGATCACAAGAGCCCAATAGCTATACCCTTATGAACACAAAAGATGATGCTAAGTGAAAGGAACTCCATGTTATGGAAATGGCTGTTACATCACTGTTGTAATTACTTTCAACATGCGATGTGAAACCGTAGCTTCTATTATTGATGATCCTCTTGTATGCCCTTCTTGTGGTCGTACCTTCACTATCTCTATATCTTATCTGAGTACATTAGAAACCATGTATACAGGTATTAGAAAACTGTAAGGGAATGCCAAAATCGAGAGACACAGGGTAAAAAAGACAAATGATTACAAAAGCAATACTTGCAAAACTGTTTAGTGTAAATCTACTGAACAATTCATGGGGAGAAAGGGAAAGGGGGAGGGAGGAATGAGGGAGGAGGTAACAAACAGTACAAGAAATGTATCCAATGCCTAAAGTATGAAACTGTAACTGCTCTGTATATCAGTTTGACAATTAAACAAAACAAAACGAACAAACAAAAAAGTTAATAGGAGCTTGGAGGTCCTAGAATAGTTTGTAAGCATGACTTTCTAATTCCCATGTCTGTACTTTGTAACTGGGCAGAAACTTGACAGTCATCTGTGATAGTGGGTAGTAAAACTAAGTTTGTCAAATGGGGGTATAGTTTAAAATCCCAACCTCCTGCCTCTGCTCAAAGCTGATTCACTCAAATCTGAGTGAATTTTGTGCTGGCATATCTGTTCAGGAAAGGAAGCTTGTAAATCTGAGATCATGTATTCACTGAGATCTGTCTAAGGCCTCAAATGGTAATTTAGGCATTGTTAGGCTATGGGAGATCAGTTTCCCCAGCCAGTCAGGAAAAAGCTTCTGCAAACCAGAGTGCTCGAAGACTACAATGTTGTAGCCCAAGAAGAGGTCTCTGCAGTTGTTAAAAGTTAACTGTTGTATGTAATTTCCAGTCTGGAGTAAAACTCTTAATAGACATCTGATGCTGTCAACCCCTTGGCAAAGTAGGCTAAGTAAGGTTATAAGTTCCTGGCTAGGTAGGGTCAGCCTTCCTGAGTCAGCCTCAAAAAGTTACAGAAGATGGACAATCCTCGCCCATCAGCTCCCCTTTAAGATCAAGATACCAGAGTCATTTTGGAGAAGATGAGGCAGAATAACTTAGAGGCATGGCAAAGACTGGTAACAAATGTACAAGAGTGGAGACTTGCACTTGTGAGAGATGGTTCTTTCACCAGTTTATGCAGAAAGTTGCAAGCAACCCAGCAGAAGGTGTGACATTCTATTGGAGCCCCTGAGAGCCACTGCCCCTGCCCATTCCATATGGGTTGAAGTCAAGGATGGCCTGAGAGACATCTGGAGGCAAGAACATCTTCACCCTGAGCACCTCTATAGTGGTAAAAGCAGATGGGACTCCATCACACATAGCTGATTCCTGCTGGAAGGCTGCTTTGTATCTGCTGAAACTAAGATTTTGGGGGTACATTCTTTCTGTGGTAACCTTCCCACTACTCTGAGTTGACTGGAGTTGATTGGTTCTATTAAGAAAATTGGATAAAGCATGTGTGGCAGGCTAGGGAGTCACTTCCAGGCAACTGGATATGCACCGCTTACGAGGACAAAAGCCACAAGGTCAGCTCTGGCGGCCAAGTTTAGTCCTGTTAGCAAGCTTGGCGGGCTCCATGCTCCCAATGGAGGAGGCCTCAGGAGATGGGGAGAGAGGAAATCCAGAAGTGGCAATGCCTGTAGGTCGCCTTGTGGTGAAGCGAAGCACTACCACCTTCTCGGGTTTCGGCACCAGTTGAAAGGTTCTAGGCGAGGAGAGAGCACATGGAGAGAAGTAGAGGTGATTGAAAGAGAGTTTACTGGAGTACATTCCCCTATGTTCCCGGGCGGACCCTCTAGTCAGGATTAGAGAGGTCGCACATGGGCCTGGCTCAGGCAGGGTTTATATGGCAGGGGCAAAAGGCAGTTTGGTCAGCGGTGGTAGTGAGCACATGGCTTGTTCTGCAAACCTGGGTGGTTCCAGTTGGCCTCAGGCTCATGCTTCTAGCTATGGTTGTTACACATGGTGTTTCCCCATAGGAAGGTGGTTTGTTCCCGGAACCTGTAAGCCCTCCAGTGGCCTGACAAACCTGGTCCCCAAATTCTGCTTCTGTAAGTGGTTTGCTTAACTTGTTTGTTGCTTGCTCTACTCACTACGTCAACCTCCTACACCTGTGCTACACTTTTACCTTTATAAAACCCAATTTGATGACTGCTCGGGGTCACAGTGTCAGCGCCCGAGTCTGCACTGGGTCCCTGGCCATTTAGCCCACTTTTCACTGTTGCAGTTTCAGCTCCCATGTCTGTGCTGCATCCCTGGCCATTCAGTTCACTTTTTGCTTCCCCAATAAATCCATCTTTTTGCTTGAGACTGTCTCTGAGTGGCAGACTCTTGGAGGGATGTGGAATTTCCTCCCCTCGAGCCCTGTAACAGTATTTACAATATTTAACTTTGGCATACACAAAAGAATACAATTTAACTTGACCAAAACCAAAGGCTAAATAGAGAGTTATTAGGTAATGTAAATTATTTTATTATTTTTGCATTCTCAAGTGTTATACTGCCTTCAGAAAATGAATCAGGTGGATAAGAAACACCAAAAATAAAAGATAAGAGAATTTCCCTTAGTAAGAAGAAAATCAAGATGATATGGAGTCCTAAAAGCAAAGAAATCAGTATATTTTAGATGAAGAAAGCGATGGACTATGTGAAATGGAGCTGATGGGTATAATCAACTAGACCCAGACACAACTGGCTCATACCTGTTATCCTAGAGTCTTTACAGACTGACATCTGAGGATTGAGGTCAGATAGTCCTGGCAGAAAAGTCCATGAGACTCTCATTTGTGGCTTAAATGGTAGAGCATCAGCCTTGAGAGAAAAAGCTAAGGGACAGCACCTAGGCCCTGAGTTCAATCCCCAATACTCATTGTCCCAATCCTCCTCCCCACCTCTCACCTTCTATATCTCTCTCCCTTTCTCTGTCTCTCTGTCTCTGTCTCTGTCTCTGTCTCTCTCTCTCTCTCTCTCTCTCTCACACACACACACACACACACACACACACACACACACACTCGGACTAGAGAGTATCTATTAGATACCGCAACACAATGTAGGTCTCTGGTTATCTTGACAACATAGGTCTCTGGAATGTGCAGGTGGTGTATATGTGGTCAGGACATATGCAAGAAAGAGCAGGAGGAAAGGGTTTGAAAACCTTGAAGTTTTGTTGCAATGAGGGCAGTGGGGAGGAGGACAAGTCAAGAAAGAGATTTTCCTGTGGTAACAATATGCTTGCATGCTGATGGCAGTGATCCACTGGGGAGGGAAAACTACTGAGAAAGGAATGAAGAAAGGAGATTTGTCTGAACCATGTCCTTGAGGGCCAAAAGGGATGGAATCTAGTGTACAAATGGGAGGACTTGGATAAGAGACAATTATTTATGCAGTAGAAGGGAAGGCAGAATTGTTGGCCACAGACCAAAGATAAGTATTTTTGACACTGGGAACTTGCACAGATCCTCTTCTTTTTTTTCCTATTATTTTTATTTATTTATGTTACTTATTCTCTTCTAATGCCTTTCCCTCCCACGTAACCTATGTCCTTCTATTTCTATGGTCACCTTTCTAAAACTCAAAGCTATGTACGTAACTCTCCTACTTACCACTTTTTAACATAGGGTAAAAATCTCCAACAGTGGCATGGCACACAATGCTCATTGTCATCTAGCACTTTGCTAAATTGTCCAGGAAACATCATTCTGCCATGTTCCCAGAAGTACCTTCTATTGGCATGGTAGTTAACTATAGTAATTTTCCAAATGTCCCAAGCTCATCAAACTTCATTCCTTGTATGCATTATGTCACTTTCCTTGGAAAACTCCCATTCGCATACATTTTATACCTGGCTAATTCCTATTTGACCTTCAAGTTACTAACCTATCTTGGCTCCTGTAAATTAATTTGAAATCTCCTTTTTCTCCAATTACTCTTTGCATACCACTTAATGTATTGAGATATTTTCATGGTATTCTTGTCTATCATCTCCCACCAAATTGTAAACTTTCTTATCGCTGTGTCTAATTCATTGCAAGACCACACAAGAGAAGTTAATACACAGTCAATATGTGACAAATAATAATTGTCTGCTCTTATCCCATGCTCAACTTCCAGACTGGCTCCATACAGATAAAATTTTTGTCATGTTTTGTCTTATCCTTAGGGCTTCTTCTCAACTCGTCATTAAATAATAGGGGCTTAAAAACATTGCTACTTTCTTTTCTCAGTCCATACTTTTCACATTCACTTGCAGGACTTCATCTCTAGCTACAAGTTTATGACTTCTGTTATCTTTGGCTTCTTCTTCTTGTCCTTTTTTCTTCTTTTGTGCTGGCACTAATGCTCAAGGACTCCTACTCTTGCTTGGCTTTTTTTTTTTCTTGCTCAAGACTGGTACTCTACCACTTGAGCCACACCCCCACTTCTGGCTTTTTTTTGCTGGTTAATTGGAATTAAGAATCTTTTTGGATTTTTTTTTGGGGGGGGGGCCAGTCCTGGGCCTTGGACTCAGGGCCTGAGCACTGTCCCTGGCTTCCTTTTTGCTCAAGGCTAGCACTCTGCCACTTGAGCCACAGCGCCACTTCTGGCCGTTTTCTGTATATGTGGTGCTGGGGAATCGAACCCAGGGCCTCATGTATACGAGGCAAGCTCTCTTGCCACTAGGCCATATCCCCAGCCCCTTAAGAATCTTTTTGGAATTGTCTGTCTGGGCTGGCCTTGAATTGGCATCCTCATATCTCAGCCTTTTATTTGTGATGGTTTTAGGGCCTTGAACACAGGGCCTGAGGACTGCCTTGAGCTGTTTTGCAAAACAGCTCAAGGCAGTCCTCAGAAACTTTTCTCTAATTCAGAGATAAGAGCCTCACAAACTTTCCTGCCAAAACTGGCTTCAAACTGCAGTCCTCAGATCTTATTTTCGTGAATAGCAAGGATTACAGATATAAACCACCAGCAACGACCGAAATTTTTCATTTTCATGTGTATGTAGACATTTGCCAACTCTCTCTACTCGGATGTCCCACAAGTTCAAAATTATTCTTATTGCCTCATTTTCATACCTGCTTTTTTCCCCCCTAAGATCCCTATATCACACTCCAGATCAACCTTCATCAGGTACCCATGATGAAAAATGAAGAATCTATACAGGGATTCTCCACTAAATTCACTCAGTTATTGGATTTGTTAGTCCTGTCAACAAATTTGTAATATCTCTAAAACCCTTCAATTTCTCTTAACCCACTGTCACTCTTGTTGACTCTATTCTAAGAGTGCTCACTTGGATCAGGGCTGCCCTACAGCTCCAGCCCTGCTCCTCCATCCTGTTCTCTAATCTACAATAAGAAATTCTTACTCAAAATGTTGGGTCATGCACTAATATTGAAGTAATCAGCATTCTTTGGCCTTGGATACTTTGTTTCTTATTAAAAGAAGGCTAAAAGGAAAGCCATCAGTATTCCTTTGTTCTCTTAATGTATTACATACACATACACATACACACACATATACACACATATTTACCTCCTGAGTAGCTTGGATTATATGCATGAGCCACTGGTGCCTGGCTCAGTATTTTCTTTATTAAATACACTCCTAAAAGAAGATTCTTATGATTATTATGTGGAAAGTAAACTTGTGGGAAGTAGTAAAGTAAGCCAAGAGCACTTACATGACTTTTTTACTTACTTAGATAAAGTAGATACATGACTTATTTGCTTACTTACTTAGATACAGGAGACTTACTTGAATGGTTTAAATTATAATGGCATTAGTAACAGAAAATATGTAACGGAAAATATGTAACGGAATAGTAACGGAAAATATGAGATTGGTGTATGTGTGTTTGTGTGTGTGTATGTTTATACACTGACAGTTGAGCCCAGGGACTCTAGTGTGTGAGGCAAACACTGCCATTGAGCTGCACCCTTATCCTTTATCAATATATTCTGGAGGTAAAACTCTATGGATCATACCTCTAGACTGAATAAAGGTGAGAAGTGAGTGAAGTGCTAAGATTGCCTCTCACATTTCTACTGTAAGAGTCTGGGCAGACAGTGAGTGATTTCATTTATAGTGATGGGGAAGTCTATAGGTGAGGCAGTTCTGATATGAAAGATCAAGAGTTCGAGTTCAAGAAAGATCAAATGAAACTTGAAAGTGAAACCCAGCATAGATCTTATATTAACCTTTACTCTTGCACTTCCTGGCACAGTAGAGATCACACTGAAAGGGTCGAGACTGGATTTACATTTGAGGAAGAAAAGGTACTCTAAAGAGAGCAAAACCCATACCAAGCCCAGCAGTTAGCAGTTGCATAGAGAAGAAGCCAGTAATGGGAACTATAGAAGTAAAGAAGTTGGAGAGGGAAGTGAACACACCCAAGGGGGTGACTCAGCTAGCCAAGATGAAAGGGGCTCAGCTGGATGAAATGATGACAGAAAAGTAACATTTCTGGTTTTTACCTTCTGGAATGATTTTCAAAATTTTCTCCTGTTTACTTTTTTTGTGACAGTTCTGGGGCTTGAACTCAAGGCCTGCATGTGGTCCCTAAACTTTTTTGCCCAAGGCTAGCACTCTACCACAGCTCTACTTCCAGCTATTTTTTTTCTTTTGGTGGTTAATTGGAGATAAGAGTCTCATAGACTTTGCTGCTTGGGATAGTTTCAAACCTGATCCTCAGATCTCAGCCTCCTCAGTCCCTAGAATTACAAGCATGAGCCACTGGCACCCAGCTTCCTGTTCACTTTCATATCTCTATAGCCTGGAACAGAGGTCCTGACCCCACAGTAGGTTCTTCATTGATATTTGTTGGTTGAATGATTTTGGAAATCATGTGTCTTTGTATTACATATAACCCAATACTTTATAATAAACATAACTCTAGACAAATGTTAAATAGCAATGATTTGCTTTCTACTACTTACTCTCTTGTTCTTGATGTAATAATTCCTCACATGATTTGTCTCCTGTTTATTTCTATAAAACAAAAGAATGCTTCATCCATAGATGAAAACTTTGTGTGGCTTTCTCAGCTAATCCATGTGTGTGTGTGTGGTGTTCAAACTCCAGGCCTCTCTCTCACACTGAAGTTTTTTGTTCATGGCTGACTTCTACCACTTGAACCATGCATCCATTTCCAGCTTTTTGTTGCTTAATTGGAGATTAATGAGCCTGCCCAGGCTGGCTCTCAACCTCAATTCGCAGATCTCTGATTCTTGAGGATCTAGGATTATATTCATGAGTCACCATTTTATGACACCAGTGCTATAAGAGTCAAATTTTTGCTATGGTTTGCATATCCTCTCTAAAACTAAGGTTGAGGACTGGGAATATGGCTTAGTGATAGAGTGCTTGCCTAGCACACATGAATCCCTTGGTTTGATTTCTCAGTACCACATAAACACAAAAAGGCAGAAGTGGTACTGTAGTTCAAGTGGTAGAGTACTAGTCTTGAGCAGAAGAAGATCAGAGACAGTGCCCAGGCACTGAGTTCAAGCCCTAGGACTGGCAAAAATAAATGAAAAATAAATAAAACTCAGGTTGGAATGTAACCTTTACAGTGAGATATGAAGAAGTAGGACACAGTAGGACCCTTAAAGAGTAATTGGGTACAAGGATTGTGTCCACATGAGTAGATCAATTCATTGAGGGATTACTAGGTTACAAGGTGGCGTTTGTTTTGTATTTTATAAAAGCAAATTGTCTCTGTCTTGTAGCACTTAGGACTCCACAAGAGTTCCCACCAGAAAGAAGGGCCTCACTAGATGCAGCTGCTTGACTTTGAACTCCTATCTTCTGGAACAGAATCAATTTCTTCTGTTATAAATGACCCAGTCTGTAGTACTCAATGATAACAGCTAAAAAAGGACTAAGACAATCGTACCATGGAATAGAAATGCTGTCATGGTGTTGCCACTGCTTAATATTTCTTCTGGCTACCTGTCTCCCTGCAATGAACATGGCAGGCCTACTTCTCCTGCTGGGCAAAGAGAGATAGGGAAAGAGTTTTCTATGGAAAGCTTCTTTCATTCTCTTCTGACAAATACCACTACTATTTTCTACTAATTTCTATTTTCTTCTTGATACATTCATTACACTTTTCTTTCCAGTAGGTTCCATGGTGAAGGTCTGTGTTACCATAGGCTTTAATCTGAATTTTCTTCACAGTTATCTTAAGCTGTTGTGGTAAGTAGTTATTTGCAGAGGAAAATGTTAGTCTAAAGAATTGTTAGCAAGTCTGCATCATCATGTTCCAGACCTGGGCCTCAGAGGCTTATACTCCAGTTGGATACACTAAAGTAAAACATTACTAGATGCTATGAGATAGATCACAGGAAAGAGATATCATGACACAGGGGTCCAGCTCCGATGGCTCACACCTGTAATACTAGCTACTCAAGAGGTTGCGATCTGAAGATCACTGTTAGAAGCCAGCTGGAGCAGGAAGGTCTGTGGAACTCTCATCTCCAATTAAATCACAGGAAAAAGCTGGAAGTGGGGCTGTGGCTCAAGTGGTAGAACACTAGCCTTGAGCAAAAGGAGTTCATGGGCCCAGGCTCATAGTTCAAGCCTCAGGACTGGCAAAAATCAAAAACAAAAGCAAAAGATACAGGAGTCCAACTTTTTGGGGTGGAAATCCTGAAGTCAGTTGTAAGAAATTTTCAGTAACTCAGTGAAAAAGAGGAGGAGGTCTCAGAAACAGGAAGCATGTGCATGTGACTCAACCATGATGCCTGTCTATTCCCAGTTTTTTGTAAGAGAACTTTTCTGATGCTAAAGGCATCCTCAGGTGTACTCATCTGACCCTATGCTGCTGGCCTCTGCTAACTGGACCAGCAACAGGAAGCTGGCTCTAGGATAGCCATTCTTTAGACTGAATACAAGACTGATACAAACCATTACCAGCTGCTCTAAGCACACTGCAGAACTAGAAACCTTGGAATGAGAAGGGAAGTCAGCTATGGAAGGTGAAACTACATGTCTATAATTTAATGAAAGGCAGAGAGTTCACCATGCTTAAACACCAGAAAGTTGTAAGGAAAAAGAATCTAAGAATTTCCATAACCAGTATGTTGAAGAAAAAAATGAAAAAATAAAAATGAGATGGTAATGAGGAAAGAGTGGAACAGATATACAGAAAATAACGGATCCTGTTTTTGCTTCAGTATTAATGCTAAGATCCAAAAGGTCTTATGCTGAAATTTTTGGGACTGCCAGTTCCCAGTAGGCATAATAATGGTACTATTCCCAGTTTCATATTTCCCCACAGGAATCTTTGTTTCCTTGCATAAGGCCATTTGAACAAATCCTTGTTTCTTTTAGCCAAAGGCTCTAAATTGAAAAAGGCATAGTTCAAACACAATGCAACCAGCATTGATACCTGAGTTAGGTATCCTTGAATTGTCCCTGAATCCTAACCATGGTCAGGCAAACTTCGTGTTAAATGAGCGTACCTATGATTATACATATTACAAAAATAGAACACCTGATGAATAAACCCCTTTCCTATTTTTCTTCATTATCAATAAATATGGCATTATACTACTAGTTAAAATAAATCATAGCAAGTCATTTCATATATCTTTTATGTAAGAAGAATGAAAATAAACATCTGATTGTTGATTTTTAAATTTTACTTTAACAAATAGTGTCCTGTTATTCAGTGAATATTAGACATCTGCCATGTGCTAGACACTGTTATAGGCACCAGCCCTATGAATAAAATAACATGCAACTCACAATTCTAAAGGGAGGTAACTGAATACAGACAAATACATATTTTGCAGACACATAGTCTGGGTGCATTAGGTATTGGGGATGTATGTTTTGTAAATATTAGTCAAAGAAAGTCTCTCATGAGGTGACATTTGGGTAGCAGCTCAAAGGACCTCATGCCAATATGGGGTAGAATCAGTAGAGGATACTGGAGGAAGCGCAGGGAGTTCTCTGCTTCTCAGCTAGTGTGGTCCAGCTGAGGGAGGACACAGACAAGTGGGAGGAAATAAGACAAAGGTATGTGTATTCAGGTTAAAGTCACTATATTAGTTAGCTTTACATTACTATAAGAAAATACCTGAAATAATTAATTTATAAACAGGAAGTTGCAGTCCACGATCATCCCTTGAGTGTCTGGTAATGGCTTCAGATGGCAATGACATAGAAAACTACTCAATGAGCCAAGAATAACAAAAACCCAAGACTTGGGTTCCATGGTCTCCTTTAAGGGCACATTCTCAATAACCTCAGAACTGACCTCTTAAATGTGGACAGCAGCTCTCAATACCACCACCCTAGGGGCTAAGCCTCTAATATACAGACTTTGGGGGATCCTATCCATATACAAACCACTGTAATAACACAGGGAAAAGAGGAGATAAGATTATATGCGCATTTCTCTCTAGTACTAAGAGAACTAACAAGTTCCTCGGTAATAGTAATATACCTTAGGCATCACTGGGGAGTTTGACAGAAAAGATTCTTGAGTTTTACCGAGAAGCAGAATCTGCATTTTAATAAAATATCTAGAGATTTGTATTCACATTATATCATGAGGAGCAGTAGTTTAAAGAAATAAGAAAAGACAATAAATGTTCTTTTAATTTTCATATTAGGATCAAGTTTTATATTTCTGAAAAAACTTAGTGGGATTTTAATAAGAATGACAATGATTGTGTAGATTTTGCTTTGAGAAGTATTGAAATCTTAACAATACCATGTTTCCATCTATGAACAACAGAAATCCTTCTCTTTTGTGTCTTTAACAGCAGCAATCTTTTACATTTCTGTGTGTGTCTTTTGCTTCCTTAATTTTGTTCCAACATATTGCATTCATTGTGATAGAAAATGAATTATTTTCTTAATTTCCTTTCTCAATGATGATTAACAGTACAGAAATAATTTTCCTATTTCATTTTCCAATTTGAATGCTTTTTCCTCATAACTGCTTTGGCTAGAGCTTCCAATATTACACTGAATCAAAATTATGAAATCAGGCATCCTTAATTTCACAGGAAAAGCATCCAGTCTTTCACCACTGAATTAGCTTTTTATTCTCCAAAATTGTCCTTGAGAATGTTGAGAAAAATTCTCTTCTGTCCTTAGTTCATTTGGTGTTTTCTTATATTTTAATGTATGTATGTTTGTTTTTGCTGGTACTGGGGCTTGAATTCAGGGCCTGGGAACTGTCCCTTAGCGTTTCTCTCAAGGCTAACCCTCTACCACTTGAGCTACAGTTCTACTTCGAGCTTTTTGGTGGTTAGTTCAGGTAAGAGTCTCCCAGACTTTCTTGCTGCAAACCTCAATCCTCAGCAATTTTGTAGCTAGGATTACAGGTATAAGCTGCCAGTGCCTAGCATTGAGTAATTTTATTTTATTTTTTTTGTCAGTCCTGGGCCTTGGACTCAGGGCCTTAGCACTGTCCCTGGCTTCTTTTTTGCTCAAGGCTAGCACCACAGCGCCACTTCTGGCCATTTTCTGTATATGTGGTGCTGGGGAATCGAACCCAGGGCTTCAAGTATACGAGGCAAGCGCTCTTGCCACTAGGCCATATCCCCAGCCCCCGAGTAATTTTTTTAGTATAATAATTGATCCTTTAAACACTTTCCTAGGGGCTGGGAATATGGCCTAGTGGCAAGAGTGCTTAACTCCTACACATGAAGCTCTCGGTTCGATTCCCCAACACCACATATATGGAAAACGGCCAGAAGGGGCGCTGTGGCTCAGGTGGCAGAGTGCTAGCCTTGAGCGAGAAGAAGCCAGGGTCCAAGGCCCAGGACTGGCCCAAAAAATAATAAAAAAAAATTAAAAAATAAACACTTTCCTAATCTGACTGCTTATGGCAGAAAGATACAAAAATCTGGAAGTGTTTAAAATCCTCAGATTTTTTACTTTTGCCTGGAGGATTGCTTTCTCTAAACAGTGTCTTATTACTGAGAAATAAACATCTACTTCATCTATTCTAGTACATATCACTACCTTCATACAATGAGAAAAAGATAAACACAAATGTACAAAAAACTATTCTAAGTCAGTGAGAAAGAGATTCAGTGGAAAATTAAACAAAGTAAATAACCAATGGAAAAAATACATTGTGACAATAAAGGAAAAAAATACATTGAAAGTGTATTGGAAAATGTCTGTAGAAATATATTGATAATATGTCCAAGGAGAGTTGCTGGGAACAACAATGAGATTGAGATATTTAATTGTACAATTTTTTGAAGCATGTACCATGTGGCTGTATTAGCTATTTAAAATGAGAGTTATAATATAGACATTGCTTTCAATGAGAGAACTATGTGTCCCTGTTCCTTTAATCCCCACCTCTCATAGGCATGACAGAGATTTTTTTTTTTTGTGGTGAGCTATAGTTTAGAGAAGAGCCATCAACATTGTATCTATTTATGCCAAACCCACTCAGAGATGTACAATAGTCTATCTTCAGAGGTAGATATTGGAACTGATTAACTTCTTGCTTTCTTTTATTAGCACACAAAATGCCTTTCATTTCCTTTTTTAAAAAATATACTGTTATGTGCTACATGTACTGGGGAAGATTTAAATAAGTTGTTCAGAAACGATAAGCAGCATATACCATGTTAAATTCACAGACTGGGATGGAAACAGATTTTTTCAGACTTCATGAAACTCATAAAAATAGACTTCTTTATTTGATATCATGACCTCTTTAGAACAAGGACCATATCTTGCTCATTTCTGGCACCTGCACAGACCTTTTCAATCAGGGATGAATAGGAATGTCATTCATTAGTCCCCCTTCAGGTTTCCTAGGGTTAAACTATATTGCATAATGACATAGTTCTCCTAGAAGTATACCCTTTTGATTTAATCACAGCGTGAGTACACTTCCATGTTTATACTGATTGACCATGTAGTATCTGCACATGACTACAATGTTCAGTAAGGTCCAATGAGATTAGTAAATTGACTTCTATCCTGAGCAAGTACACTGGTGATTAGCCTTCTTTTCCTTTCCATATTGGGCTTTTCTTTTTTCTTCTTCTTCTTTTTTTTTTTTTTGGCCAGTCCTGGGCCTTGGACTCAGGGCCTGAGCACTGTCCCTGGCTTCTTTTTGCTCAAGGCTAGCACTCTGCCACTTGAGTCACAGCGCCACTTCTGGCCATTTTCTGTATATGTGGTGCTGGGGAATCGAACCCAGGGCCTCATGTATACGAGGCAAGCTCTCTCGCCACTAGGCCATATCTCCAGCCCTTTTTTCTTCTTTTTTGATAGCACTGGGAATTTAAAACAGAAACTGGTGTTTCCTGCTTTACCACCAGAGCCACACTTCTAGCCTATTTTGGCATTGAAATAGGAACTCATTTTTTGTTACTAAGAAGTTGTGTAAAAGGTTACAATTCTATAAATCAGGCAATGAGTACAATCTTTATTGGATAATGCCAATCCTTCCTTTGCATTCTCCCATTTTCTCCCTCCTGTCCCTGCTCACAAGTTACATAGTTCATTTTTTACATAATACATATAGAATACAATGACTGCAATTATTCACCTTTCTTCCCTCCATTCCTATGTTCCATTTCCCCTCCCCCTGAAAAGTTTCAATTTTCTAGAACTCATTTTGATAAATAGTACTTTAGTTATTCAGAGGAATCATTCCTTTGGGTTCCTCCCCTAGATGTATCCTCCTTTATTCAGTTTGTGTGTAAATACATATAGCTTTGTATAAGTTATCATGTGCAGTTGTGTTTTAGATCTAACTTCCACATGTGAATGAAAATATGCACCATTTGTGTCTCTGTGCTTGGTTTACCTTACTTAACGTGATTTGTTCTAAGTCCATCCATTCCCCTGCAAATAATATTATTCTTCATAAGTAACGTTCCATTGTGCATATGTACCATGTGGTTTTTTAAATACAATCATCTACTGTAGGGTATGTGGAATGTTTCCATAAGTTAGCTATTTTGAATATGCAGCAATAAACATGGATGTGCAAGTATCTTTATGGTATTTTGACTTGTAATGTTCTAGGTGTTTACCTAAGATCGGTATGGCTGCGTTATAGGGTTGTTCGATGTTTAGGATTTTTGTTTTTTGTTTTTTGTTTTTTTAAGAATCTCTAAACCACCATCCAGAGTTGTTGCAGTAGTTTACATTCCCACCAACAGAGCAATAGGGTTCTTTTTTCTCTACATACAAATCAGCATTAGTTATTGTTTGAATTTTTGATGTTGATCAACCTAAGTGGGGTCAGACAGAATCTCCTTGTTTTCATTTGTATTTTCTTTATGGCCAGAAATGTTGACCATTTGCTCATGTGTTTATTGAACATTCTTGTTTTTCTGAAAAGTCTCTCTTTTAGCTCCTTTGCCCATTTACTGATATGTTTATTAGTTTGGTTGTGGGCTAGTTTCTTGAGCTCCTTGTATATTCTGGATATCAGGCTCTTGTCAGATGGATGGCTGGTAAAGATCTAGTCTGCTAGCTGTCTTCTAGTTTAGTAATGATGTCCTTTGTAGTACACAAACTTTCTAGTGTGGTATAACCCCATTTTCAAGTCTCTCTACTATTTGCTATGCCCCTCGGACTCTGTTTTCAAAAAGTTCTTGCCTGCCTGTAAGGTCTAAATTTCTCCTACACCAGATTGCAGTAGTTGCAAAGTTTCAGGTCTGACATTAATGTCTTTGATCCATTTTGAGTTGGGACTGGTACAAAGTGAGAGATAATGGGCACAGTTTTGGTTTTCTACAAATGGATATCCAGTTTTCCTAACACCAATTACTTAAGAAGCTTCCTTTTCAAATACCAAACACAATTATAAGTATATAATTTATTTTGGGGCCTTCTAGTCTGTCACATTGATCTTCTGGCCTGTTTCTATGTCACTATCTGTCTATCTATCTATCTATCTATCTATCTATCTATCTATCTATCTATCTATCTATCGCTATTATCTCAGTAGTAGAATTTGAAATCTGGAATTGTGTTACCACCATCATTGCTTTTCTTGCATAAAATTGCTTTGGCTATTAGAGGTCTTTTGTTGTTTCATATCAATTTTTGGATTGTTTTCTCTACCTTGGTAAGAACATATTTGAGATTTTGATGAGGATTGCGTTGAATTTGTAGATTGACTTGGGTAGTATTAACCTTTTTGCAGTATTAACTCTACCTATCCTTGAACATGGGAGGTCTTTCCATTTCCTGATGTCATTTTCCATTTCATTCTTCAGATTCTTACAGTTTTTACTGTAGAAGTTTTTTGTTCCCTTGGTTAGGTTTATACCTAAATATTTCTTTTTTCCCCTTTGTTGAGGATATTACAACTAGGAATGTTTTCCTGATTTCCCTCTCTGACTGAACATTGTTGATATACAGAAAAGCTACTGGTTTTTGTGAGTTGATTTTGTGTCCTTTTACTTTGCCAAAATTCTTGATCAGCTCTATGAGCTTGGGGATCAAGTCTCTCAGATCCTTGAGATATGAGATGATGTCATTTGCAAATAAGGACTTCTTTCCCTAAGTGAATGCCTTTTTTGTTTCTCTCTTGTCTTATTGCTCTGGCTAGGAATTCCAGATATATTGAAAAGGAGTGGAGAGGTGGACAACCTTGCTTTGTTCCTGATTTTTATAGGAAATGGTTTTATTTTATTTTACCATTTAGTATGATGTTGGCTGTTGGTCTGCCATAGATAGCTTTAGCATTCCTTCTATATCTAGTTTATCCAGAGCTTTTAACATAAACATGTTTTGTCAAAAGCTTTTTCAAACACTTTCTGCATTTACTGAGAGGACTGTGTGATCCTTGTCTTTAGTGCTGTTGATGTGGTTTATTGGTTTATATATATTAAACCAGCTTTACATCTCCAGGATAAAACCCACTTGATCAGTGTATAACTTTTTGGCTGTTGAATTCTGTTAGCAAGTATTTTATTAAAGAACTTTGCATCTATGTTTATCAAAGAGATTGATCTATAGTTCTCTTTTATTTTGGGATCTCTAACCTGTTTTGGGGATGGGTACCACATAGCATCAAAAAATATGTTTGGTAGTGATCCTTCCATTTCTATTTCATGGAAGAGTTTGAGGAGTACTATTGTTATTTCATCTTTCAAGGTATTGTGGAATTCAGCTGTAAATCCTTGAGGATGTGGGCTTTTCCTTGCTGGAAAGTTCTTTATTTCCCAATCTCATTTCTTGTTATGTATCTGTTTAACTGGTTTTTATCTTCTTGCTTTAGCTTAGACAACAAATATATCTCTAGGAATTTATCCATTTTCTACTCAATTTCTCATCTTATGTGAGTATAGGTTTTGAAAGCAGTCCCTCTTTTTGTAATCTTTTTGATTACTTGGATGTTTGTTGTTATGTTTCCTTTTGTCATCTCTAATTTTTATTTGAGTCTCTTCTTTCCTTTTTTTCATCAACCTTACCAGGAGTCTGTCAATCTTTTTTTTTTTTTTTGGCCAGTCCTGGGGCTTGGACTCTGGGCCTGAGCACTGTCCCTGGCTTCTTTTTGCTCAAGGCTAGCACTCTGCCACTTGAGCCACAGTGCCACTTCTGGCCATTTTCTGTATATGTGGTGCTGGGGAATCGAACCCAGGGCCTCATGTATATGAGGCAGGCATTCTTGCCACTAGGCCATATCCCCAGCCCTGTCAATCTTAATTTTTTTCAAATAACCAGCTTTTTGTTTTGTTGATTCTATGTATTCTATGATTCTTTTTTTTTGATCCCTAATATATTGATTTCTGCCCAATCTTTACTAAATCTCTCCATCTAGCAGTTTGAGGTTCTGTTTGTTCTTCATTTTCTAGAGGCTTTATTTTCATCGTGAGGTATTTACTTGAGAAGTTTCTGTACTCTTTATGTAGGCACTCAGAGATATGAACTTTCCTCTCAACATGCTTTTTCTGTATTCCTGAGGTTGTAGTATGATATGTTTTCATTTTCTTTGGATTGTAGAAACTTTCTGATTTATTCCTTTATCTTCAGTGATCCACCTGTTATTCAACAGTTATTGACAAGTGTGTTCAGTTTTATATGCTTGAGTGTTTTCTGTAGTATCTTCTTCTGTTTAGTTGTAATTTAATTCCATTGTGATGAGGTTGGACATAGGGACACATCATCTAAAGGATGTGGTTGTAGTTCCATTCTTTTTTTTTTTTTTTTTTTGGCCAGTCCTGGGGCTTGAACTCAGGGCCTGAGCACTGTCCCTGGCTTCTTTTTGCTCAAGGCTAGCACTCTGCCACTTGAGCCATAGCACCACTTCTGGCCATTTTCTGTATATGTGGTGCTGGGGAATCGAATCCAGGGCTTCATGTATATGAGGCAGGCACTCTTGCCACTAGGCCATATCCCCAGCCCTGTAGTTCCATTCTTTATTTGTACTTGGCAAGTACTCATACAACACCATATGTTTGCCAATAAGTAAACACTGCTTGATATTATAAATTTTAAAACACAGAAGTGAAAGCTTAGCTATGGTTATATGCAGCACCATAGTTGTGTCAGTAAAGTTTATTTAGGTCAAAGAATGTCCTAAAGCATCACATAGTTAAAATTTTCAGTCAGTAAAGACTGGGGGGGAAAGTCAGTGAATTGGATTCAATGTTCTGTGGAAATACATAGATCTAGGCAGATGATGAAATGGGAGTTTAGGGTATAATTTGTCTTGTGATGTTTGCCAGTCATTGTTTATATTTTAAAAGTTATGTTTTTAAGCTACTTGGGATTGCTGTTGGGAGGATCACTAGGTTTATGGAGGAATTAGTCACAAAAGACTTATAGAAAATACTGTCATATAGTTGATTTCATCATTTTCTGTTGCAGGAAGCCACTCTACCACAGAATGCTAATATGCCAGTGGTACCCAGTACCTCTTGTATATAGATTATTGCAAATATTATTCTGAAATGCTTAACGTCAAAATTACATTTTTTGTTTTTTTGGGTTTTTTTTGGCCAGTCCAGGGCCTTGGACTCAGGGCCTGAGCACTGTCCCTGGCTTCTTCCCGCTCAAGGCTAGCACTCTGCCACTTGAGCCACAGCGCCGCTTCTGGCCGTTTTCTGTATATGTGGTGCTGGGGAATCGAACCTAGGGCCTCGTGTATCTGAGGCAGGCACTCTTGCCACTAGGCCATATCCCCAGCCCAAAATTACATTTTTTAAAGTAAATAATTGTTTGAAATCTATTTTGTAAAGATATAAAGTACAATAGAATTTCTGGAGTACAGTTTAAACTACTTGCACTAACACACGTGATGTGCCTGATTTAATAAAATAACTTTACTCTCCCTAAAAAAATAAAAAATACCCTGTGATGAATAGTAAGAAAAGGCCCTTGTATAGGACATTAAGACATGTGTCAAGGACACAGACTCTTCACAATGGACTTAATGCAGAACAGTAGAAGGGAAATTGCAGACTTCTGCATGTACATTGGGGTTAAGAAGGACATCTGAGACTGGCACTGGCAGCTCATGTCTGTTAATTCTAGATATTCAGGAAGCTAAGATCTTGGGTACCATGATGTGAAGCCAGCTCAGGCGGAAAAATCCAAGAGATTATCTCACAAAACAGCGAAAAGCTTGGATAAAGGCCTGGCTCAAGTGGTATAGATTGCCAGCTGAAAGTAAGCTGAGAAAACACAAATTCCTGAATTCAAACTCCAGTATCACTGGGTAGGAGGAAAGAGGAGAGGAGAAGAGAGTTGAGGAGAGAGAAGAGGATAGGATAGGATAGCAAGGCAGAGAGAGATGAAGAGACACAGAAGCACAGAGAGACAGAGCCAGTGAGAGCAAAAGAATCTTCAGTGAGGCTGATTTTTGTGTTTCTTTTTATTTTGGCAGTATGAGGATGAGCTCATAGCTTTGTACTTGCTAGGCAAGTGCTCTCCTGTGTGAGACATACTTCCAGCCCCAGAGCTGACTATTGGTAATCAATTTTTGCTTTTTGTTCAAAGAGCTAAATTTTGCTTAGTAAGCCTTCCATTTGGGAAGTACCTTTGCCTCTATGATGTTAAGCAGGGCCAGGAGGGGATTATAGAACAATCATTTGGCTTTGATGCTAAAGAGGTAGAATATGTACTCACAAGATTCCATGGTTCCAACAAAACTAGAAAGGCAGCCAGGATGTAAGTCAGGGTTGGCACTGGAAACTGTAAAACTACTTCTAGAAACTGCTCTTTAATCTTTAAATCTAGGCAATGGAAGTGCAGCTGCAGGATGTGACAGTGATTTGGCTCAAGACAAACACTGATAAGATGGCCATATGATTGCACTCAACCTATTCAAATTCTAACTCTGCTCTTTTGCTTGTCCTGGCTTTACAGCATTAAAACCATCAATGGCTAAGATCTTAGGAAAGCTGGGAAGTCAAGCTCATTCTTTACCATCTCTCCTGAGCTCTTCATTCCACTAAAAAAATTGACTTCTATGCTTCCATTTTCAAAAAAGTAAATTAAAGAAAAAAAAACTAAATTAAAGAAAATGGCAAAAACCCACTTCTACCAAAAAAAAACCCTTTAATATCTCAACTTTTTTTGTCTAAGACTATCGTTATCTTTAAAAAAATGAATTATGGACACTAAAGCACATTCTTGTGGGCCATTTGCACACATGTCTGTGTGCAGATTACTTGTTATACACTGCTTGTTCTTCCTATAAATGTACAATAAATAAATGTAATAAATGTACAATGCCAAGCATAAGTAAACACTCAACTATTTGATGGTCCACATAACAAGCCTGACATATTGGATATACTGGAGGTAAAATAAAATTTGAATTAAAATTTTCAGAGATGAACTTCTGTCCTTATTTCTAGCATCCTACCAGGGTACCCTTACCAACTTTGAATTAGGCTTTTAACGTTTGTTCCACACCCAAAACATTGTAGTATTGATTATGAAATTATGAACAGCAAAATTTGATTTTGTGAGTGGGGGGTACTCTGGATTGAACTCAGGGCATCATATACAGGTAAGAATTATGTAGCTGAACTATATCCTTGAGGGATATCCTTGAGATAGGATCTTACTATGTTGCCCAGGCTAGCCTCAAACTTGTGATCCTCCTGCCTGAGCTGGGGAGTAGCTGGTATTATAGGTGCATACCATTATGCTATCTCCTGACAAAATTTAAAAAAAAAGTTGTATGGGCTGGGAATATGGCCTAGTGGCAAGAGTGCTTGCCTCCTATACACGAAGCCCTGGCTCAGCACCATATATACAGACAATGGCCAGAAGTGGCTCTGTGGCTCAAGTGACAGAGTGCTAATCTTTTTTTTTTTTTTTTTGGCCAGTCCTGGGGCTTGAACTCAGGGCCTGAGCACTGTCCCTGGCTTCTTTTTGCTCAAGGCTAGCACTCTGCCACTTGAGTCACAGCGCCACTTCTGGCCATTTTCTGTATATGTGGTGCTGGGGAATCGAACCCAGGGCCTCATGTATACAAGGCAAGCACTCTTGCCGCTAGGCCATATCCCCAGCCCCCAGAGTGCTAGTCTTGAGCAAAAAAGAAGCCAGGGACAGTGCTCAGGCCCTGAGTCCAAGCCCCAGGACTGGCAAAAAAAAAAAATAGTTGTATAGTGTATATTAATTATACAAAGTAAAAGGTTTCCTTATGACATTTTTGCATATGCATACAATGTGCTCTAATTGTATAGGAGTGTGAGTGGGTTCTTATTATTTGACAGTATAGAAATAAAGTCAGGAAAAGTGAGGGCAGCTATAATAGACCAACAAAGAGAGAGTAAAGGCCACTCAGAAAATGAGCAATGGGACCTGGAAAGTGGTGTCTTCCATGTGATCTAGAACCCTTTTCCTCCTCCCTTTAGGTAATTTGTCAGATTGTGATTCATTTGTTTAAAATAGACAAGACTGTGCCCTGAGTAATACCTGCAGAATGCTGGGCTAGGTAGTTTGTCTATGTGGCTGAGACTTTTATCCCTCTTTCTGTTACTTTCTATTAAAACCAAAGGCAAGTTACTCTTTCTTTACCCACCTCCTACCTCCCTGTTTTCCGCTTCTGTATTCCTAATAGTTGTTTTATGCTCATGTTCTTCTCCTGCCTATATTCCTTACTCTTTTATAGGATTGCCTCTGGTCACTTATCATCATCTTCTCTGGTTCTCATTCTTCTCTATGGTTGAGTAAAACTCCATTGTGTATACATACTACATTTTTTATCCATTCATCCATTCATGGAAACCTATGTTGGTTACAGATTTTTCTATTATACATCAATAAAAATAGATTTCAAGTTTCTCTGTAATAAACTGGCTTTGGTTATTTTAAGTGTACACCCAGAACTAGGACAGAATTCTGTTTTCAACTTATTTGAGGAATCTGCATACTAACTCCATGTATCTGAACTAACTTTCCCACCACAGGTTCTTTTTTATTCTACCAACATTTATTGATTGTTTTACTGTTAAGATATTTTGGGGGGACAAAATGAAATCTTATATGGGTTTGAGTTGGATTTCTCTGATAACTAATGACATTCAACATTTCTTCATGTATTTATTGGTTATTTCTACATCTTCATTTGAAAAGTATCTATTCACTGTCATTGCCTGTTTACTGATCACTAGCTCTACTGTTGTTTAATTTTTGATCTGTGTATATATTCTAGATGTGAGTCTTCAGCTGGATGACTATTTGGGAAATATTTTAACCCATTCTCTTCACTCTCATATTTCTTTTGTTGATAACTGCTATTAATTCCTGAACTACTAGAGTTCTATTCAGAAAGTCAGACTCTTATGTCTAGATCTTGAAGGGTGGACTGGTCCTCACAGTTCTTACAGAGGATAACAAAATTTTGAACAATTTACCAATACATGAATGTTTTTTATCATTCATGAATATAACTCATATTGTTTATTTTGGGATAGCTAGTTGCTTAATAGATAAGTGAAAAATCAAACTTCATAACATGACTTTTTAAAATTAGATTTTTTTACTTCTTAAAGTTTTATGTGAAGAAAACAAAACACTTTCAAAGACAATCTTTACATAAACCTATGCTTGACTATGTAATAGACCAAAGATGGCCACAAACCTGGCATTCTTAAAGCTTCTTTTAAGATCTAAACATAATGCTTATTATAAATTATTTCCTCTAAAATTTTGCTAAGTAATTCTAAGCAAGTAGAACAAAACATTAGAAGCTTTTAGTACTCGTCCGAAGATTTTAAATGTTCTTCTTTGTTTTTCTCTTCTCTGCTTCTTCCTTTTCCTTTTCTATTTCAGTTACTTGTAATTCAATTTCTTTGGCACTAAACATCTGAAAAGAGGAAAAATTTAAAAGCAAATTTTAGTTACATTGTCATGTAAATATTTTCTGCCTATAATTTTGCATTTTATCACTTCAAATACACAATAAAATGCTTCATAAAACTCAAAAGCAATATACTTGTGATAATTATGGATAAGATTAGATTTCTGATATCTCTTCTATTATTGCATTTTGAAAGAAATTGAACCAAAATGTATGTTGAATTATATATCATATATGCTTGTAACTCTGAAAATATTTCAATAGGAAATTTATTTCTATTTGTAAGTAAAGACTCATTATTGAACTCTCTTTGGCTCACCCTATTATGTGGTTCTCTAACAAGGTTGACCTGTCTATCTATCTGTTCACACAATTGTCAAAAGAGATACATAAAAATGATTTATACTGTGTTTTATGTCTCTTCCACTAGGCTGAAAGCAAGAAGTTTCTATCTTCTAAAATTGTGAAATGTTTTTAAAGTTTCTATTGCTTGTCTTACACATAGATCCAAGCTTATACAAAAGTTGCTATAAGATATTTAAATGGAGTTGAGAAATTTATATAGGGAGGCCTGAATTTAGTTTCCTTATTAATGAAAAAGATATCTTGGTAACTAATAAGGAAATAACCAACTTTGTTAGAAGGCAATTTTTCAAAGAGATTTTAGTAATTAGCCCATCATGATATATTTTTTAAAATATTTTTTGTTAGTCTTGGGACTTGAACTCAGGGCCTGAGCACTGTACTGGCTTCTTTTTGTTCAAGGCTAGCACTCTACCACTTGAGCCACAGTGTCACTTTGGGATTTTTCTATATATATGGTACTGAGGAATTGAACCCAGGGCATCATGTATATGAGGCAAGCAATCTACCATTAAGCCATATTCCCAGCCCAATAGTGTAGTTTTTTTGTTTGTTTTTGTTGGTCAGGGGGCTTGAACTCTGGGCCTGGGCATTGTCCTCGAGCTCTCCATCACCATATTTTACATAAAAGGGAACTGAGAACCATAAAGTTATATGACTAAAAACTGAAAAGGAATAAATAATTAGGTCTCTGTCTCCAGTTACAAGTCCAGAATTCTTTGTATTGCACTACTGTGTTTCAGAGAACCTGTCTTTGTCAATAATAAACATAAAAGCTGTTACCTCATTGTATTATGAAGGGAAGTTAACATGAAACATGGGAGATCTATGTGCTCTGAAAATAAGGTTGAATAACATATAAATCTTGCTTGCTCTTAAACATTACATAGACAAATAATTAGGTCGTTATGTTAAAACTCTGAATAAAGTGGTATGACATTACTTGGGCAAGAGTCCCAAGAAGCCTTAGAATTTAAAATTAGATCTGAAGCATGTGTATTTTTTGTATTTGAGACAGGGTCCTGAATACAGGCCAGACTGGTTTCAGACTCCAGCTTTGGCTTCCTGATTGCTGGGATGATAGGCCTGAGCCCTCATATCCAGCCACCAGTGCATGAACAGGTTGAAATTAAGGAGGTAGCCAGCTCCATCCTGGTAACAGCCCTCCACCTTGTGCAGTATGCACATATATATACGTATATATATACGTATACACACACACACACACACACACACACATATATATATATATATATCAGATGACACTGAAAAGCTTATAATGAAATATACTATTTCCCTGGTCCATTCACTGGGAGAATACTTTCAAGTGAAAAGTAGAGAAAAGAGATGAAAGCCAACAGACACAGGCGGGGAATAGTAGAGCATTGTCTAATGTGTGCAAAGCTCTGAGTTTATTCCCTAGGATGAGGATGGGGTGATGGGGTTTGGGGAGGAGAAAACAGCAGATAATAAGAAAGTGGAGAGGTTCTTTGACATAAACAAAGGCAACGTCATGTAGAAGCCTAGAAGGCCAATAATTGTATAAAAATGGCAGCTTATTGACACTGGTGAGAAGATCTTGATTTGGGGATATAAAAAACAGGAAAAGTACCTGCTCTCTGGATGGAACTAGCAATTCCACAGGGAATATGCCACTCAGACCTCACAGAGGACTGAATTGGTAGATGTCCCTATTTATAGGAACTAAACTGGTAGGCCTATACAGAGATCTTGGACTCTCTAACCAAATCTTCACAAAGAGATTGAGACTGTACCTACTTCCAAAAACCACATATAAATTAGTGACTATTAGCCTACCAAAACAAAGTGGAAGTCATGGGTGCAAATGGATGTCTCATGCTTATAATGAAGATTCACAGGTATCAACAATACTTCAACTTTTGTGAAAATATATTATTGATTTTTTTTCCTCCTTGGTTAATGACTTACCTTCAATGGTTGATTTCTTCTTATTATAGCCAGTTCAATATTTTTTCCACCAGACTGGACAACCTAATGAAGAAAAAGTACATACCAGAACTATTTTAACTGGTTTGAGATGTAGCTATGTGATAGAATGTATATCCAGCATGCATGAGTCCCTGGATTTGATCCCTAGCACCATAAAACACAGACACATACACATCAGCACATTTTGTGTTTAGTAAAATGTATTAGAAAAAAATGTGATTTTCTGAGTGCTTTATTAAATCACTTACTTCTAGCAAAGCTCTTATTGCTAGCTTGATAGCTTCATTGTCATTTGCTATGGCATCTTCTGTATAATTCTTTTCTAGAAATTCTCTAACAGTTTTAGCACTTCGACCTATTGCATTTGCCTTGAAAAAGAAAAAAAAGTAATTATTAGTATCATTTCAAAATGAACAAACGTATGACTTCTAAGTAATCTTAGGATTTTGGAGTTTACTCCAATATTCCTTAGTAGAAATACAAAGCTCTATGCTGAGCCTTTTGAGGAGCCTTCATACTGCTTTCCAGAGTGGTTGTACAAGTTTACACTCTCACAGTGTAATAGGGTTCCCTTTTGGCCACATCCCCACCAGCATCTGTTATTATTAATTTTCTTGATAATGGCCATTCTTACTGGGCTGAGGTGGAATCTCAATGTTGTCTTGATTTGCATTTCTCTTATGGCCAGTGATGTTGAGCACTTCTTCATGTGTCTCTTGACCATTCTCATTTCCTCTTCAGAGAAGTCTCTTTTTAGGTCTTTAGCCCAATTATTAATGGGCCAGTTCTTTCTTTGAGGATTTGTTTGGGGGAACTTAATTTTTTGAGTTCTAAGTATATTTTATACATGAGGCCCTTGTCTGTTATATGGCCAGTGAAGATCTTCTCCCAGTCTGTAGGCTTTCTGTTTATCTTGCAATCTATGCCCTTGCTGTGCAGAAGGTCTGCAGTTTCATGCAATCCCATTTGTCCAACCTTTCTTTAATTTGTTGTGTTTCTGGGCGTTTATTAAGAAAGTTTCAACCTGTGCCAAGAAGCCCTAGTGTTTCTCTTATTCGTTCCTGCAATGTTTTCAGAGCATTTGCTTTTACCTTGAGGTCTTTGATCCATTTGGAATTGATTATGGTGCAGGGTGATATACAAGGAACTAGCTTTAGTTTGTTACAGGTGTTTAACCAATTTTGCCAGCACCATTTGTTGAAGAGGCTGTTTTTCTTCCATCCTTTTTTTTTTTTTTTAGCTCCCTTATCAAAGATTAGGTGGCCGTAGGTCTGTGGGTTCATTTCTGTGTCTTCAGTTCTGTGCCATTGGTCCTCAGGCCTGTTCTTGTGCCAATACCATGCTGTTTTTATTAATATAACTTTGTAATACAGTTTGAAGTTTGGTATTGATATTCCTCCAGCACTGTTCTTCCTGCTAAGGATTGTTTTTGCCATTTGGGGTCTTTTATTGACAAACCATTATCTCTTGCAGTCATTTTGCAGTCTTCTTGGGAGCCAGAACAGAATGGACATGAGACAGGCCCATCTACAGGTGGACTCTTAAAACAAGGCCCCATCTGACCAATCCTGAGACAGCGGACTGTTAAATCACCTCTCTGATAATACCTCTAGCTACTGGAACATCAGAATACATCTATGGCTGGGACTGTTTATGCATACTTTATCATCCCCTAACTTTAATTATTTCTGTATTTTTTTTGCAAAAGGAAACAAGTTTATTTTTTGCAATTATTTCTGTAAATTACAAAGACAAAATACTGAACTACAGCATATAACTTTTCAATATTTAACCAGAGTACTTAACCAGGAATAAATATGCATCCTGAAACTAGATAAAGGGCTACAAACACTTTGCCAGGCATCCTACAAAATGTCTCAAGTTTTATACACTGCAGCATTTAAACCTATGGTTAGTATCTGTAATTCTGAAGCTTGCTGAAGATTTATTAAGGTGCTGTCTTCCCATAGCATGAAGACTATAAAGGGATGCTCTTTCTTCCCAAAGCATCCCATCAGGAGTTACAAATGTCAGTTTACCCATTATAGGTGATACTAAGTTGGAAAGCAATAGTAGTATCCACCAAAGCTCTTCCACCAAAAAGGTTTGTTTTCCTTTCTGTGGCTAATAATATGTAGGATCATGTAAATACCTTCTTTCTTGATAGCTTTTACTTGATGAATGAAAGATTCTCCGTCTTTTCTCCCTTAAATTCTTTCCAGTCAGACTTTCATTATATCATTCTACCCAACCTGCTCTTGACAAGGTCACCACTGACTTGAGTTCTATCTACTCCAGTCATTTCATTGTTCTCTTCTTATGTAACTCATCACATTATTATTCCTTTTTCAAATCCTTTCTTCATGCAGGATCTAAGATTCTGCTCTCTGGGTTCTCCTAACTTTCACAGACAATGCTGGGTCCTTTAAACATTTCCTTGGTCCAATGCTTCTGATTAAAATCAGGTTTTACCTGATATTGGCTGTAGCACCAGTGATTAATTTCTTCTGAGATCACAGATGTGGAGATCAAAGAATACATGAGTCTTATTAGTACTCCAAAGATCTACTTGTAAGATTTCTGCATCCTGACCCCGTTTGGTTCAGACAATTTAGAGAAGGTTCTAGTTCCCAAGTTTGTGTATGGGGGCAGGGCATATTTCTATTAGAGGGCATGATAATTTGACTTAATTAGAATGGCTACTTATCTAGTCTGGACTCCGCATGCCACTGAATCAATAAAGATAAGGATAGTGTGATTTGTTCTGATTATCAGTGGAAATAAAGTAGCTATGAGACAATGGGATCAGGAAAGAGGTACTAGAACTCTAAGGATTTTCTGGGGATCTCTGTTAGCACTCCTATGTATGGTGAAAAATGAATGGAGAGCATTACTATCAATGGTGCAGATTTTCAGAAGTAAGAGTTGTGTAGTTCAAGCATGTGTAAGGCCTTAAATTTGATCCCTAAAAGTTTTTTCATGTTAAGGACGATTTTTTAAAAAAGTGTTATTGTAAAAGTGATGTATAGAGGGGGTTACATAAACCAGGTAATGAGTACATTTCTTTTTGTCATGTGTTAAGTAACAAACCCTAACAAACTAAATTGTTGCTATCAGCGATTTCTGTTTTCATTTCTATAACATATCATGTGGTCACACTTCAAATTTCTACTAACAATTACACATTTTCTCTTCTGGTATCTTGTTAAACTGCACCTCTACACTGCAATATGTTGTCACACTGGTGCTATAACTATATCCCCAGTGTCCACTGAACCAGAATACTGAATCAGAACATCTGGTACAGTAAGTCAGGGTAAGAAACAAAATAAATGAAACACAGAAAGAAACAAACCATGAAGAACTGAGTCTCATAGTTAATATGTTAATACTAAAAAAAGAAATCAGAAGTAAAATCAAATCAGATTTCATTCTATTTTATCTATTTTCTATTCTATCACTTTTCCTACTGAAGGTAGCATGATGTAATAGAAAAAATTAAGCTTTTATTCTTGATATCTCCCAGTAATTGCCATTAACTAAGAATGTGAACCGAACATAAAAATCATTTCAGCCTCAAATCTGTTATAAGTATGTAAATTGAAAGATTTTTATATTTTTTTTACAGATTATTTAAGTTCTACTGTACTTCCTTCATCTAAAACATCATAGGAGCATACAATATGTAAGGCATACAAAATGACCACAGGAGATGGGGATATGGCCTAGTGGCAAGAGTGCTCACCTCGTACACATGAAGCCCTGGGTTTGATTCCCCAGCACCACATATACAGAAAATGGCCAGAAGTGGCGCTGTGGCTCAAGTGGCAGAATGCTAGCCTTGAGCAAAAAGAAGCCAGGGACAATGCTCAGACCCTGAGACCAAGCCCCAGGACTGGCCAAAAAAAATAAAAAAACAAAATGACCACAGTATGGATGGTATACCTGTGTGTGTATACACACAGGCTGTTCACACTCTCACCACTCCACATGTGGCTTAAAGTTACCATTGCACAGCCATGGAGCAGATGGAAGTCATGATCAACCACATTTCCAACAGTTTAAATATCTACAAGATTCTTAAGTGACTGTGACAACATAAAAGATAGTTCTCTGGATGTCTATAAAAAGATATCAGATTACAATCTGAAAAATTATGTTAACTAGGAAATTGTATTATGTCGTGTTATGATACTGAAATGAAGAGTGATAGTGTAATAACAAATGCAGACAGAAGATGGCAGGCTTCAAAATATTTCAAGCTTGCTTTCATTAAGTTATTGATTTGGGAGGTACAAGAAATCTTGTACGTGTAGAAGATTTCTTATTGGCAGGAAATATATTTGCATCAGATAAATCTATACTTTTTGATTACTAATTAGATGACCTAGGTAGATATAAAATGTACAACTGACATTTGTTGCAAGATTATAATCTACTGTTTTAATGGTCTGTTTAACTGTTATAAAACTGTATCAGAGCCAGGTACTCTAGCCTGTAATCATAGATACTCAGGAAGTTGAGATTTGAGGATCCAGGTTTGAAACCAGCCTTGGCAGGAAAGTCTGTGAGACTCTCATTTCCACTGAACTACCAAAAGAGTTGAAAGAGAAGTTGTGGCTTAAGTGGTAGAGAGCCAGCCTGAGTACAGAGGCTCAGGGACAGTGTCCAGGCTCTTGAGTTTAAGCTACAGGACCAATACCAAAAAGAAAAAAGTCCTCAAGCCTAAAACCTAAATCAGTTATAAAACCGATACTACTATAAAACAATATATTACAATAGTCAGTTTAAACCAAAATTCTTTACATAACAATGGCAATATTTTCCTATTACTTTATCTGAATTTTAGTCATAGTAAAATAAATTGGGCACTGATTTAAATTAGCTCCAAATAGTTGTACAAAGGGGTTTCAATTCAGCATTTCCTTTTAAGTGTACAATGCATCTTGAACAGTGTCATCCATTCTATCATTCTTCCCCCAACCCATGTATCCCAACCCTACCAGTCTCAAGTTTCCTAGTTCCAGTTTCACATATGTACATTGGGTATGACTATATTTGTCACCATTCCTTTCTCTATTTGTCTGCCCTCTTAATTTCACCCCCTCAGACAAGACATGTTTCAGCGTCCTGGAATTCATTGACCTGTTAATTGTTCAAAGTTATTATGCTATGTAAACCCATCCCTTCATATACCATACTTTAGTCATTTTGATTATGTATTATACATATGGCCCTGTATGTGCTTTCATATGTTTATATTTCAGATTTAAATTTCATAAAATATAACTGTATAAAGCCTGTGTACTTAAAATTTTTAATGAAGTCAAAATCCCCTATAGGAAATCCTGTAACAGTTTTATTCTTTCCTAAAAGAACATATGAAAACTCACTTCTGGAAACTGCTACTAGTTTCTCTTGTCCCTAGACTTTTGTATTGGATTTGAGTGTATCTTTAAATAACATTAGTAAGTGGATACTAACACAAAAATAACAGCTCATCTGGAAAATGAACTTCTCTAGGATCCAAGAATCTTATGGAGATCATGGCAATATGCTAACAGCTAAATATGTAACAGAGTTTTGGGGCTCTGACTCTACTAGAATAGAGGGTATATTAAATATTTCAGGGTGGGTTTAAATGGTCATCAATTTGTGTGTGTGTGTGTGTGTGTGTGTGTGTGTGTGTGTGTGTGGTCACTAGGGCTTGCACTTAGGGTCTGAGCTTTGTCCCTTAGTTTTTTCACTCAAGGCTGGTGCTCTAATACTTGAACCACAGCTCCACTTCGTGTGTGTGTGTGTGTGTGTGTGTGTGTGTGTGTGTGTGTGTGAGAGAGAGAGTCTGTCTGTCTGTCTGTGATGTATGGCTAACTGGAGATAGAAAGCTGGGTGAAGGTGGCTTACAACTGTAGACTTGGCTAGTCAGCAGGAAGAGATCTGAGGATCACTGTTTCAAGCCAGCCCAGGCAGGAAAGTCTGTGAAACTCTTTTTTTTTTCCAGTCCTGGGCCTTGAACTCAGGGCTTGAGCACTGTCCCTGGCTTCCTTTTGCTCAAGGCTAGCACTCTGCCACTTGAGCCACAGCGCCACTTCTGGCCGTTTTCAATATATGTGATGCTGAGGAATCGAACCAAGGGCTTCATGTATTCAAGGCAAGCTCTCTTGCCACTAGGCCATATTCCCAGTCCCTCTGTGAAACTCTTATCTTCAATGAACTCTACCCTCAGAAAAAAAAGGCCCAAAGTACAGCTCTGGCTTAAGTGGTAGAGTGCCAGCCTTGAGCAAAAGAAGCTCATTGACAGTGTATAGGCACTAAGTTCAAACTCCAGGACCAGGACAAAATAAATAAATAAATACAAAGTCTCATGGACTTTCCTTCCCAGGCTGGCCTTGAATCTTGATCCTCAGATCTCAGCCTCCTAGTATCCAGGAGGCATGTGACTTTGATGCCTGGACAAATTCTTAATTAGAAGCAAATACTATTTTACATAAAGCAAGCATCTTAAAACACAATTCTAACATATTAACATGGAAAAATAAACTGATGAGGAACTATATAGTATTTCTCTTACTTGGGCACTTATAAACACATTTGTCATATCTTTTTAAAAGGAAGGAAAAGAATTTGATTAATAGGTTTTTCATTATTCATAATCATTTTTTGGCTAAGTGATTATACCGATTAAATTTGTGTACATCATTTTGGAATATTCCCTGGAAACAATATTTATAATGCATTTATTTATTCAAGTTCTGAAAAAATAACAAATTCATTACTTACTTTCCAAGCATGGTAGGTACCAGAGGGATCTGTCTGATACAATCTTGGGATGCCATCATCATCAAAACCTACAATCAAGGCAGAAATACCAAAAGGTCTTCTTCCATTGCTCTGGGTATATTTCTGAAAAATAAAATTTATTTCTAGGATAACACTATTACTTATCCAATAAAACTTGTATAACAAATAAAGCATTGCTGACAGAAATTATCTATATACTTTTTTCCCTTTTTTTTTTTTTTTTGCTGTACCAGGGATTAAATTCAAAACCATGATTTTACTAGACAAGTGCTCTACTCCTAAAACTGTGCCTTTAATCTTTTTGTTTTTAAAGTTTCTTTCTCAGATAGTGCCTCCCTACTAACTTCACCTAGACAACCCACCTGTCTCTGCCTGCAGAGTTTGATTCTTATTCTCTCTCCTCTCTCTCTTCTCTCCTCTCTCTCTGCCATGAGGCTTGAACTCTGGGCCTGGGTGCTGTCCCTGAGCTCTTCAACTCAAGGCTAGCACTGTACCACTTGAGCCACAGCACACCTTCCAGTTTTCTGGTGGTTAACTGGACATAAGAGTTTCACAGACTTTGCTGTCAGGACTGGTTTTGAACTGCAATCCTCAGATCAAAGCCTGCTGAGTAGCTAGGATTACAGACATGAGCCACCAGCACCCAGTGTCTTATTGTATAATATACAATTTTAGAATTCTTTCTGAATTCTTTTTTTTTTTTTTTTTTTGCGTATTCTGAGGCTTGAACTCGGGAACTGAGCACTGTCCCTGGCTTCTTTTTGCTCAAGGCTAGCACTCTACCACTTGAGCCACAGGTCCACTTCTGGCCTTTTCTGTTTATGTGGTGCTGAGGAATTGAACCCAGGGCTTCATGCATGCTAGGCAAGTATTCTACTGCTAAGCCACATTCCCAGCCCTCTGAACTAATTTCAACTCATAACAAAACTTAAAAGAAATTAATGTACATAGTTAGGAAAATAAAATCACAAGTTTGCTTCCACATGGCCTTAAGATGTGTTTTGTTGCTTTGTGTACATTTTGGCAGCATAGCTACTACACTGAAGTCTCTTTAATAGAGTAGAAGATTGGGGGTTTATGCCATATCATCTTGGCTCTCAGTAAAGCTTATTTCAATAAGCTGTGCTCTGGAAGCACATCCTTGTTCTACCTTGAGGGACACTAATTGTTACTATTATTATCAAGTATTCTTACTTGATACTATTATTATGAAATGTTTTGTTCACTCTATGCTAGGTTATCTCTACTTAAAAAGCCGAATGAAACATTTCTTTCAGTCACATGTAAAAGGACCTTTTGTTTCTCCTGAAGAATAATTATTCTTTCTTCTCAAAGACAATGCAGTGCTGGAAACCAATTACATTTCTTATTGTATTAGTGACAGGGGACTTTTTGGACTTGTGCTCGCTTCAAAGAATAGAATTCCCACTGAGAATAGTGCTCCTAAAGTCATACAGAGGCACCTGGCAGAAAGCTGAGGACTAAATATGTAGGCCACTTTATATAGGTAACAGTTTGTGGTTGTATGTTAATGCTGTATACAACTCTGTGACTTCAATTAACATTACAGTAGTTTTTCTCTAGGCCTTATCTAAATATTGGACCTTGCTTTTCAATTTTGCTATATTATTTGTATTGTTACAGGCCATTTCAAAATTTGAATGCAGACAATTGAGATACAAATATAAATAGCCTTATTAAAAATAAGGGCTATGCTGAATGTTGGTGGCTCCCACCTATAATCCTAGCTACTCAAGGAGACTGAGAACTAAGGATCAAGGTTTGAAGCCAGCCACAGCTAGAAAGTCCATCAGAGTCTTATTTCCAATTAACTAGCAAAAAGCTGGAAGTCGAGCTGTAGCTCATGAGACAGAGTGCTAGCCCTGAGCAAAAACAACTAAGGGGCAGTGCCCAGTCCCTGAAATTCAGTCCTCAGAATTGGTATTGAACAAAAAATGGTATTAATCTTAATTTCTCTGTACTTCCCAATATTTCCATTTCATACCTAGGTATGATGCCTTGCAAGGATATCTTAAGGAAATACCTTCCCTATTTACTTATTAATCTTTTTCCAATGAAAAATTAATATATGCATAGGGGTAAAATGAGGTACAAAAGGCACACATGAGATATCTATTTTCTGTCCCAGATCTCCCAAGTCTCTCCATGGGCAATCTCACTATGACAGACTTATAACTATGTTTCAATAATGTTCTGTGCTCAGCCTTAGTAATTCTAGAAGAAATTCTTGTATGCTTTTCGGTGGATACCTTTGTAGCAACCTGCAAAATCAAAGCAAATAAAATAGGAAGGTCATATGAAAATATGAGTTTCTTTCACAGCTTAAACAACATTAAAAAATACTAAAGGGGGAAATTTTGTCATAAGTCCATCATTTAAAACTTCAGAATATACAAGAGAATTTGTAAAATATTTCTACATAGATAATAGACAAATTATAATAGGTTTGCCAGAAAATCTGCTAGAAATATATTCAATTATGCATTATGCAACCCAAAATAGGTATTGTCCATAATATTCATATTATGTATAAGAAAAATTGAAAAAGCCAGCTTTCCTAAAGACAGTAAGAATTACAAAAGCCAGAATCAAATTCCAAAATTATAGCTCTTAAAGAAACACCACTTCTGGTTTTCTGGTGGTTAACTGAAGATAAGAATCTCTTGGACTTTCCTGCCTGGAGTTAGTACTCAATGAATCAGTTTATAAGTACAATGCATCTTGATCAATGTCACTTATTTCATCATTCTCCCCCATCATCCCTCCCAACCCAACTCCTCCTCCTTTCAATTCTCTTATTTATTAGGACGTGCAGTAAATGTTACAACTGTATTCTTCCTCCTTCCTCTCTTGATTAAAAAAGCATGTTTTTGTTTCTTCCCTCAAGCCTAGCATTCTACCACTCCAGTCATAGCTCCACTTTTTTTTTTTTTAATGGAGCTAAGAATCTCATGGACTTTCCTGTCTAGGTTGGCTTTGAAACAGTAGTCTCAGATCTCAGCCTCCTGAGTAGCTAGAATTACAGGTGTGAGTCACTAGCCTTGGGAAAGGCACAGTCTCAATGACTGAATTGCCACTTCTAAGAGAGTTTACACTAACCAGGTGCGATGACTAATATCTGTAATCCCAGGTACTTGGAAGGTGAGTCACAGTTCAAGGCTCACCTGGGAAAAAAGCGTATGAGAGCCCTTTCTAAATGAGGAGCTGGTTATGATGACATGGGACTGTCATTCCAGCTATAGGAAAGGCTGAAATTAGGAGAATTTTGAAGTTCCAAGACAGCCTGGGCAAAGAAGTTTGCAAGACAGGTTTTTCAGTTGGAAGAAGGAGGATATGGTGGTATGAATGAGCTTGTCATCCCACTTACTGTGGGAAATGTAAAACAGGAATATCACAGTCCATGCCTGTGGAAAAAGTGAGAACCTATTTCAAGATAATCAATTCAAAAAAGAGCTAGAGACATGGTAAGAACACTTGTCCAGAAAGTGTGAGAGCACAAGTATCACAGAAAAAAATTCAAATGGCAAACAGACATGTGAAAAAAATTCATCTTTACTAATCTTAAAACACAAATTAAAACAACTACTACAGTAATGATGTAACATTTATTTGTGAAATAAAGAAAAAGGAGAAATTCAAAGTTGATGATGTCTCAGGTACAGCTAGTTCAACAATAAAATTGGCTCAGTCAATTGTAATACAGTTAATAAGAAAATACCTACAAGGATGATGTTTATAATATACAAAATATACATAAAACAAGTGGAAATAATGCATCATAATTTTACTTAACATATCATAATTGTACTTAAACATCAACATTTATCTATGCACAGATTTAGAAGGAATTATACCTAAGCCAGATCAGGTATGTTTTGGTTTTTATGTAAGATTTAAAGAATAGTTATTACTTCATCTGTAAAAATGCAGAACTCTCCTTAAAAGATTATACTTACTGCTTTTGTAAAATTTCATTTAATTCATAGAATTGAAACTGATTAAGATTTTCTGTGATAAAACTAATCCATTTTACCTGAGTGTTTGAAATAATTGTGAGAATAGTCATTTAATAGGTTTATTTGAGTTCATTCTTATAGTATTTCTATGACAGGACCTACAAGACAGAAAAGAAAACAAACGGAGACATTTATGGGAATGTAAGCTTACCTGCTTTAAAGTTGCTATGAAGCGAGTTATATATTCTACAGTGACTGGGTCTTCAACTGTAAGCTTATGGCTCTGGCACTCCACTCGTGCTCTGTTTATTACTACTCTTGCATCAGCAGTCAGTCCTGTAAAAATAATTAAAAATTGACGAAATGTATCTTTTTTGTATTATCATATTTTCTGGTGTCAAAAGATTTTAACTGCATCAAACCTTTCTTAGCACATCCATTTTTTTTCTTCAATGTCATTTATGAAGGGATTATGATAGAAAAAACTACCAGTTACATGTTGATTTCCTTTTGGAGATTTAGACATTCTTGTATAGTTTTTTAAGCAACTAGTTATTGAGAATGATAGTCAAAATGCTAATAGTGAGCTAGATTTTTTTTTTACATGAAAATGTTCTTTGGGTTGGGGATTTAGGTCACTGGGACAGCACTTGCCTCTTAAGTGCAAGGCCCTGAGTTCAATCCTCAGCTCTACAGAAAGAAAGAAGGAAAGAAAAAAAGGAAGGAAGGGGGCTGGGAATATGGCCTAGTGGCAAGAGTGCTTGCCTCTTTTACATGAAGCCCTGGGTTTGATTGCCCAGTACCACATATATAGAAAAGGCCAGAGATGGCGCTGTGGCTCAAGTGGCAGAGTGCTAGCCTTGAGCAAAAAGAAGCCAGGGACAGTGCTCAGGCCCTGAGTCCAAGGCGCAAGACTGGCAAAAAAAAAAAGGGGGAGGGAGGAAGGAAAGAAGGAAATGTTACTTTAGTTTCAAACAGGTATCTATTGAATTCAAAGTGTGTTTAATGCAATGATGGTGGTTATTTCTTAGGTTATTCCATCAAGACTAAGGTTTAAAAAGTAAGAATTTTTAAGAAGAAAAACCATTTGACCTTGCTTTTACAACATTCAATCATCTTCTGAATTAATCTTTTTTAAAATTTACTTTATTGGGCTGGGAATATGGCCTAGTGGCAAGAGTGCTTGCCTCGTGTACATGAGGCCCTGGGTTCGATTCCTCAGTACCACATATACAGAAAATGGCCAGAAGTGGCGCTATGGCTCAAGTGGCAGAGTGCTAGCCTTGAGCAAAAAGAAGCCAGGGACAGTGCTCAGGCCCTGAGTTCACGGCCCAGGACTGGCCAAAAAAAAAAAAAAAATTTACTTTATTGTTATTATAGAGGGAATACAATTACATGAATCAGGTAATGAGTTTATTTCCTTTCATACAGTGTTTTCTGTTCTCTTGGTCTCTCCTGGTCCCTCCCTCCTGTCTCCACCATGAATTGTATAGTTTGCTCCATCAGTGTCCAGTGAGCTGTACTGCTGCACTTTTTCACCCCTGATCCCTCGCATTCTGTACCCTCCACTCAACCCTTCCAACGATGTACACTTGAATACCTAGGTAAAAAAGACAGAATCACCAAAACTAAAAAGAAGAAAGAGAGAAAAGAAAAGAACAAGAGGGAGGTCTCTTGTTTCCATATTCTTAACATTAAAAAAAGAAATAGCATGTATTCTATCAGAAGAGTAATAGCTAGGCTTGGTGGGTCATACTTACATGCTAGCTACTCAGAAAGCTGAGATTGAGGACATCATTTGAACTTGTATTTCTATATACCTGAAATAATCTTTAATCTTTGGAGTTAATATTAGTCAACAGTGAAGCTGTCTGAATATATCACTGTTTTTAATTACCTTAACACTCATAGGTAAGGTGTGAATTTTAACCAAAACAGTCAAATAAAGAAGAACCAATTTTCTTCTCTTTAAGAGGTTAATTCAGAGAAGGAAATGGCGAGATTGATTTAATCTACCCTGTGGATTAAAAGTGCATGCAATTCGAAATATGATCAGATAGGATATTTCAAAATTTTCTCTTTACAATGTGAATATGATCCACAAGTGGATAAGGATAGAGACTAATATAGTTAGAGGAATAGTATTATAACTGATTCTAGTGACAAAATATTTTGCCAAACTGCATGAGTAACATAGTCTGTATGTCTTTTTAGAGAAGTGAGGCAAGCTGGAGGAGTAGAAGCTCTCTCTATTTGATTCTGTGAATGAGAAGAGTCAAGGTAAAAAGGAGAGGCTATAATCAGAGCACAGGAAGAGAAGACAAATATTGAGACCCATGGTGGGAGGGGAGCAGGAAACAGGACAGCTGAAGAGTGTGGAGAAACAGAAAGCCAGTGAGAAGCTAGAAAGTCTGTTGCTCGTGATCCAGTTTTCTGTACAGGAGGGGAGGCTGAACCTCCCCCACTAGATAAGCTAGGTAGCCTTGGTGACAGAACAGTAGACATAGGTTCAGGACAAGCCGACACTTCTCCCAAGCTCTAAACTCACTGCAGAGGCTTGGTGAAAAAATGACTTTTACATCACAGGCTAGCACCGGAGAAGGAACACATTTTTCATTTCTCATGTCATGGAGTGGTATACATGTGATATACAAATTGAGATGAGGCTTACTGTTTAAGACTGAGCTACTCTGGGGGATTTAAAAACAAGGAAAAATCATGGCTCTGAGAATGTTATCAAAGTTCATTATCAGGTATTTATTCCAGCTAACAACAGAGTTATAATTTCCTTTTAAAAATCGGATGTATTGTCTGTTGTTAGTAAGAGCTGGGTATATAACTACATATGTTGTACAAACATGTCAAAAATTTTAATTAATATCAGGAGCCATGTGTTCCATACCACAGTAAAATACTGTGCATTGTTAATGTAGGTCCATAAGTACCTGCAAAAGCCATGCAAACATGGTCATCAAGAGCACAAATTTTCCTCACAGTTCTTTCATCTTGAAGCTTGGCAACAGATTTTTTTTCTACTCCAAGGACAACTATATTGGTGCCTCGAATTCCAACCTGTCAAGTCAAACAGAAAATAATGAATTTTAAATGTAAAACTAACAAAGTTATTCTAGCATGCGACTTAAAGTAAAGGGTGTGTTGTTAAACCTTTCATAAAAATAAAAATATATAGGCTTCTGGGTTAATAATGGTGTAAGTTCAGGCTTTCTGGAAGCCCATTCCCCAAACTCAAAACAAAGACCAAAAAGGTAGAAAATGCGAAGAAAACTCAACCAACAAAGAAAAGAAAAGTGTTCTGGTTTCATAAAATATCTCAAAGGCACTATCTAAACATAGTACAATTTTTACCAAAGTGAAAGAAGATGTTGGTCATCCATACAAAGTGCTAATAGAGTGACTGGTAATGGCAGTGATAAAAAAAATAATGTAAGGGGATTGAAGTATAGATGGTTGGTACAACATATGCCTATCTGTGTAACACTATGTTCAATCTCTAGTACTACTATATAAAAGAAGAAACTAAGACCAAGTTGGCTTTGATCTTAAATGTTTAGGACTGAAATTCTGTAAAAAATAAATTTCTGTTACTTTATAAACAATTTAGTCTATGACATTTAGTTGCAGAAACTAGAATGAACAGAGAGGCCAAAAGCTGCCAAGAAAAAGATGAGAGCTTTATATGCTGGAGACTTAGTATTCAGTCTAACAGTGTGAGGCCTTTAAGGGGTAAACTTAGTGACAGGACCACAAGTGACTGAGGGTTGCCCTCAGAAGGAACACGGCTGTTATGAGAACCTTGAGATAATTCTCCTGAGAGATTTGATTGTCTTTTTTTGGGGGTCGTGGGGCTTGAACTCAGGGCCTAGACACTGTCCTTGAGCTTTTGTGCTTAAGGCTAACACTGTACCACTTGAGCCACTGCTCCAGTTCTGGCTTTTTGGAGACTTTCCTGCCCAAGCTGGCTTCAAACCTTGATCCTCAGTTCTCAGTCTTCTGAGTAGGCGGGATTATTGGTGTGAGCCACTAGCTTCAGAGAGTTTTATCAGAAAAACAAGTCTGTCTCCTCCCCTTTCTCTGGCTTCTTGTCCGGCCATGTGAGCTCTCTCTCTTACACATGGTCCTGCTATCAGGATACCATCACCTATACTCCTTTGACAAGAGCCAAACTGATGCCCTTGAATATCCAGTATAAAGTTTCTTTTCTTTATTAAAGTACCTAGCCTCATGCACTTACAGCAATTGAAAACAGGTAAAGTGTTCAATCAAATATTAAGTATAAAACGAAATTTAACTTAAACAGAAAAATAAGGAATAAGCAGAAATGAATGGTTATGGAGAATAATAATTCTAAATGGTTTTTAAATTATTAACATAAATTTACTGCATAAAAGATTTTCAAGTTGGGAGCTGGTAGATCATGCCTATAATCCTAGCTACTCAGGAGGCTGAGTTCTGAGGCTTGCAATTCAAAGCCAGCCTGGGCATAAAAGTTCCTGAGAATCTTACAACTAGTTAACCATCCAAAGATGCAGTAGAGCTGTGGCTCAAATGATAGAGCACTAGCCTTGAGCAAAAGAGCTAGGGAGAGTGCCCAGGCCCTGAGTTCAAGCCCCATGACTGACCAAGAAAAAGAAAGAAAAAAAGAAAGAGAAAAAAGAGTAAGGAGTTGCTTTTAAGCAAATAATTAAAAGTAATTTCTAGGGCTGGGAATATAGCCTAGTGGCAAGAGCGCTTGCCTCGTATACATGAAGCCCTGGGTTCGACTCCCCAGCACCACATATACAGAAAACGGCCAGAAGTGGCGCTGTGACTCAAGTGGCAGAGTGCTAGCCTTGAGCAAAAAGAAGCCAGGGACAGTGCTCAGGCCCTGAGTCCAAGGCCCAGGACTGGCAAAAAAAAAAAAAAAAAAAAAAAAAGTAATTTCTAGTAAAAGCTAATCTACGCAATCCAATAGAGTAAAATGTATAAATAGAGATGCGTAAAAAGAAGAAAAATAACATAAAGCAGTAACCCCAAATTAAAAATAATAAATTTTATAACTTCTCTGAAAAGGGCAAAATAGAAAAAATTTTAAAACTTCCCATACTGATGCAAGAAAATATTTTTAAAGTCCACAGCAATAACAACAACAAAACACTCAAGACTTATTAACAAACATGAGATAATCATAGAAAAAAAACGACTACAGCTCAAAAACATGTGTTAGGTCTTAGAGTATTTATGAATTAATGTTTTATGCATTCCTATATATTTAAATTACTATCTGCACAATTAAAACTACAAGTCATGACAGAAATTAGGTCCCCACGGATTCCAGTCTTTAAGCTAGATGCCTGGTTGCCATCTATGTTAATGAGCCTTTCATTACAATTAACAAAATAGGAAGACAACTTACTCATGAAGGGAAAAGGTTCACTTTGACTCATGGTTTTGGAGGTTCCACTCCAGTACAAGATCAGGAAAATGCAGACGACCTCTGATTAGGGTGCCAAATAGCAATGGTGAGAACTACATGTAGAACAGACTGCTCATTTGATAAACATGGAGAGCAAAGAGGAGAAGGAAGAATGGGGTCCCGCAATCTCTTTCAAGTGCACACCTCCAATCACCTCCAATCCACAATGCCTTATCTCTTAAAGTTCCACAGCCTCCCAACTGTACCACATTGGGGACCAAGCTTTAACTTCTGGGTCTTTGAAAGACATTCAAGATTCATTCTTTACTGAACTTTCTCCCATCTCATCATGCATTTCCAATCATGTTTCCATCTGATCTGCAAAAATGATCTGCTTGTATCACCAAGAAGGGTAAGTATAACAAACCACCATTTTCCCCCCTGGCCTATATACTACTGCAGTGGTTAATTAGGTTACCTTGTTTCTACTCTCATTTCCTACCTCTCTTGGATACCTGCAGACTCCAATGCACCTCCATGTACTCGCCAGACTCCAATGCACCTCCATGTACTCGCCACAAAACAACCAGGGCAGTAGATTATAGTCTTGTTAGTATCCTTTCACACCTGCCAATGCACTTAGCTGTGAACGCTTCTTCATAGTTCCTCATACTCTTCCTTATTCACCAAGCACCGGCTACACCACCTGATTGTAAGGCTTAATCTAACACAATTTTGTTATTGTCTGCCAAGACTTCACGTGAGACAATCTTCTCCCTACAACTCCTCTTTTATTAATTTCAGTTACCCCTTAACCTCAAAGAAGTCCTTCTCTATTTTCCTTTCAGCAAACTTTTCTGTTTTCTTGTGACCAACAAGTTTATATTTATTGGCTTGTTATAATTCTCTAAATGTTAATCCTATAAAGGCAAGGAAGCCCATCAGGCAAATCTAGAAAGTGAGAAACTCTATAGGAGAATTAACTTAGTCTCTTTAGGAAGCGAAAGGCGATTAAAAACAGGAAAATATGTTGTACAATAATAAAACACAGACACAATATAGCTAAAAAATCCTCATCAAAATTATAGTCTTCTGCCCTGTAAAGTCTATGGGAGGATTATTAAAATGTAAGCTGTATCAATATAGACCTACCCTATGACCCAGCCATACCACTCCTAGGCATCTATCCTAAACAGCAAACCCCAAGATATCAAAAAGACATTTGTACTTCCATGTTTATCGCGGCACAATTCACAACAGCCAAAATATGGAAACAACCCAGATGCGCCTCCACAGACGAATGGATCCAAAAAAATATGGTACTTATACATAATGGAATACTACATAGCGATTAGGAATGGTGAAATATTGTTATTCGCAGGGAAATGGTCAGAACTCGAACAAATAATGTTGAGTGAGACAAGCCTCGAACACAGAAAACAAAGGGGCATGATCTCCCTGATATATGACTGTTAAGAAAGGGAGACGGAGAGACAGTAGAGACCAAGTCTGTGAGACCAAAAACTGCTTGTAAAATAGTATTTCCCACAGGATTGGGGCAGCGACCCAACAGTATGTAACTAAAACCAAACAATTACTCAACATATAAAGGTCAAAAATTGACCTCTCAGGGGAATACAATAGCTCAAAAGCTAGGTATGTACGTTCATATAAGGCTACTGTCGACATATGGTCTAATATCGACATTACATTTAAAGCCCTAGGCGAACTTTCTTGGGCGTGGCCACGCGGCTACTGTATATGTTCTTGATACATTGTATATTGTATATATGTCTACCTGACCTAGAGAAGAGATAGAAAAACAGGATGTAGGATATCACAAGAAATGTACACACTGCCCTACTATGTAACTGTACCCTTTTTGCACAACACCTTGTCAAAAAATTTGTGTTCAATTAATAAACAAATAAATTTTTTTAAAAAGTAAGCTGTAGGCTGGGAATGTGGCTTAGTGGTAGAGTGCTTGCCTTGCATGCATGAAGCCCTGGGTTTGTTTCCTCAGTACCACATAAACATCAAAAGCCAAAAGTGGCACTGTGGCTCAAGTAGTGAAGCGTTAGCCTTGAGCAAAAGACACTCAGGGGGCTGGGGATATGGCCTAGTGGCAAGAGTACTTGCCTCGTATGCATGAGGTTCTGGGTTCAATTCCCCAGCACCACATATACAGAAAACGGCCAGAGGTGGCGCTGTGGCTCAAGTGGCAGAGTGTTAAGCACCTTGAGCAAAAAGAAGCCAGGGACAGTGCTCAGGCCCTGAGTCCAAGCCCCAGGACTGGCCAAAAAAAAAAAAAAAAAAAAAGGAAATTCACGGACAAGGCCCAGGCCCTGAGTTCAAGCCCTATGAAAGGCAAAGAAAAGAAAAGCTGCAATGCTTACAAGCCATGTATCTGAAAAAGGGCTAGTTATCTAGAATCTATAAAGAATGGTCAAATCTCAACAGTAAAAATAAATAAGTAAATAATAAATCATTAGAGCTGGGCACCCATGTCTCACTCCTATAATCCTAGCTACTCAGAAGGCTGAAATCTGAGAATCTCAGTTCAAAGCAGGAAAGTCCATGAACTGTTATTTCCAATAAACTATTATAAACTGATCTGGAAGTGGAACTGTGGCTCAATGGTAGAATATTAGCCTTAAGCAAAAAGAAGCACAGGGACAGCATCCAAGCCCAGATGTCAAGCCCTAGAACTGGCATAAATAAATAAATACATAAATAAAGATAATAGGCAAAGGAAATTAAGATATACTTCATTACAGAAGATATACAAATGCCAATTAAACACATACAAATATATCCATCCATCATTAGCCAATAATGTCCAGTTCAATTAAAACTATACTGAGATTTCCTTACACATTTACTGAAAAGTAGTAAAACTGCTAAATGTGGAGGAGGCAGAGAAACTGGATCATTCATCCCTTCAAAATGGAGACTGTTTTCTTTTTCAAAAAATTGTATTGTCAAGGTGATATTCAGAGGGGTTACAGTTACATATGTAAGGTAGTGGGTACATTTCTTGTCCAATGATGTTACACCCTCCCTTGTTTTGCACACACTTTCCCTCCCCCCGGTCCCCCTAAGTTATAAAGTTAATTTCCAACATATTGTCTTGTGAGTATTGCTGTTGCATTGGTTTGCCCTTTGGTCCTTTGTCTCACCATTTTGTTGTTCTCCTTCCCTTCCCTAATTTAGATAAACATATATTGTTTTCTACTCTGGGAAACCATCTGGCAGTTTCAAGAAAAATTTATACCCACCTTTTACTAAAAAAAACACCTGCAGAATTATGCTCATAACAATTCTATTCATAATAGCTCTAGAATGGAAACAACATACATGTGCTTAAATATTACCATATCACGATTACAAGGCAATGAAACATTGATGTGTGAAAAAACATGGACAGATCTAAAGGGATAAAGAAAATTCTAAATTGTTCCATACTGCATGATGCCATTCATTTAACATTTCTGTTCTGGAGGGCCAGATGGGTGATGCCAGGGATTGGAGACATGAATTGGAATGTGTGGTGAATAGGGCAACATGAGGGAAAACCAAAGAGCTGTAACTGTTCACACTGTTCACACAAATTGTACAGTTAATAAAATTTTATAGAATTTAATATATAAATTAGTACAGGTCAAATTGAGGAAATCTGAATAAAATATGTGGCGTATTGATGTCAATATCCTGGTTGTGATACTGAATTATAGTTTTGTAAAATGTTACCACTGGTAGAAAATGGGAAATATATAGGGATTACTATGAATTATTGGTTACAACTGTATGTGATGTTCTATTTACATCAATAAAGATTTTAACTAAAAATATCCCAAAGCTGGGGATGTACTTCACTAATAGACTCTTTCCCTAACATGTTCAAAACCATTGTTGAGATGTCCAGTCCCTCTTCACCCCCAACAAAATATTTCACCAGAAAGCTGGGAGGGGGGATGAGTTGGAATAAGATAAAACAAACTAGTAACATATTGATGACCGTTTTTAGCTTTACTCCTATTTTTATTTCAGCATCCCAAATAGCTTGTAATTCATAGAATATAGTTATCTTTTATACTTGTCTTCCTTCATCCTTTGTCTAAGATACACTTAACATCCTCCATGTGCTCCCCTCCCTTTTTTTTTTTAAGCTGGTGTCATTGGGGATTGAATTCAGGGGACTGAACTCATAGCCCCATGCTTGTGCTTGGTAGAGTCAGAAAAAGGATCCGTGATGACAAGTGGTTCAGACATTGTGACAGAGAAAAAAAAAATGTGTTCTTAAAAAATAAGCAAGGGCTGGGGTATGATTTAGTGGCAGAGTGTAGCCCTAGCACGAACCAGACCCTGGGTTCAATTCCCAACACCACAGAAACACACCACCAATCAGCAAACCAACATGAAAGGATAAGTTTGTCCCCTCCATGGACAGTTAAAGTGGATGAGGATTCTGGAAGATTTGGACAAGAAGATATGGGAATGAAGATTTGATAAAGTAGGAAATATGGTGCCATTAAGTTTGAGGTCAGGAAAAGCACAGAGTGAGGAATGATAATAAATCTTATCTTTTTCATGAGAATATGGAGATTCATGTTTTCTCCTAACATGCAAGGTATTACTTTCCCCAAATGTTATTCAAATACATTTTGCATTTATAGAGAGACAGAACCTAAAGCAAAAAGAAAACAGCCAACAGGCACCACTTTGCACTGCCAGAAAAGTCAAAGAAGTAGAATCTAGGTACACATAATCATGGCCCACATAGATTTTTTTTATATTACAGTAAAAATAAAAGTAAATAATATCATATATACATACTGGTTAAAACTGGTTTAATTCTAACTCATCATATTAACTGCTGTGTATAGATATAGTATTTTATAACCTATTTTAACAAACAAGTGCAGCATAAACTTTACCATACTTAAAAGGTCATAGCACCCTCAAGGAAACACAATGAATAACTTGTAAGACAATGCAAATTGTAATTTCAGAATCTTGAAAGTCTCATTCTTCCAATGTATCTTTATAAATGCCCACTATAGGTATTTTTATATCCTTACCCTTTTACAGCTCATTACAAAGGAACTATCAATCAGTTCTATAACATTCTTAAAACATTTTAAATGAGCCAATGTGGTTTCTTATTACACTCAAGTCTTCTCCCATTACTCCCTTTATTTTAGGCTCTAAAACTTAGACATTATTTTCTAACCATATGCTACATGCCATTTGGGGGATTATATAACTTTTTTGTTTTTATCAAAATGGTACCCTTTTGGTTTAGGCTACATCAGACTTTTCCTAAATTTACATTTCTAAAAAAATTACTTATAAAATAAGAGCTAAACTAGTGGGCCTAATTAAATAGAAAAAAATACTTTAAAAATAGTTTTTGTTTGTAGTTAACTTTTAGGCACTTTATTTTTGCTAAGTTTATAAAAGTTAATCATTTAATCAGCTTATAATTAGAGTGAATTATTTCCTTCCATTATGAAGTTGATATGTAAAGACACTTGTAGATATAGAAATGCTCTTGGTATTTTCATAGCTACTGTCTAAATTTCCAAAATGTAAAACAAACACATTCATGAAATTGGAGGGGTTTTTTGGGGGGGGTTGTTGTGATTTTAAATCAGATCCTTCTGAGTTTTTATGCTAGGTCTTGGAAGTTTATGGGTAAAAGATCTTTAAGCCATGAGGGTCCTTTAAAATTTTTGTAAATCATTAAAATTATTCAAAGTACTTGGAATTTGGCAGCAACATTAAAAGTGTACTATCATAGTTACCATGAGTGCCTACATTTTTCAGTAATATGGATACATAAGTATAAAGAACAATCTCTCAAGAAACTTCCAGAATTATTTAAGAATAAAAGGGAAGCAGTGAAAGAGTTCTGAGCTTCTAAAAGACTTCCAAATACTGAGGTGGGAATGATTAGTAAACTACTTTTAGCACATATATTTGAATTAGTCTATTTAGCTATTTCCTTATGTAAAAAGACTTAATACTATATTAATTTAGTCCATATTTGTGGAGCAGGTTTGGATAATTTTTATTTCTTTTTTTTTTGGCCAGTCCTGGGCCTTGGACTCAGGGCCTGAGCACTGTCCCTGGCTTCTTCCCGCTCAAGGCTAGCACTCTGCCACTTGAGCCACAGCGCCGCTTCTGGCCGTTTTCTGTATATGTGGTGCTGGGGAATCGAACCTAGGGCCTCGTGTATCCGAGGCAGGCACTCTTGCCACTAGGCTATATCCCCAGCCCCTAATTTTTATTTCTCATCATTCATAATTGTTATTAAACAATGGCTTCCAACATAGAAGCATGACTTTTATATGTATAGTTCTGTGAATTTTTGAGGAAGTAGGACATGAGTATTGATGTAAGGTCTGCTGGGAATGTCTTCTTTATTTTCGGACACAAGATTCATATATCTTCTAGAATCAAGGTTTCCTCCATTCTGCTCTTTAACTTTGTTTTGTGCAACTATACCAGTGAAGTGTACTAAATTTTATCCAAATCTCAGAAGCAAAATTTCCCTCAATAAAAAGAATGGATAGTTTTCACAAGGGAAGGGGGGGATTGGGGAGGATCTTCTCCAGTCTTGGCGCCTTGATTCCTGAGCGGTGGGCTGAGGCTGGAGAGGAGGCCGGCCAAGGCGGTGGGGGATGGACCATGGGGGAAGGGGGGGGGCGGGCGTGTCTCACCGCAGTGGAGCCTTTCTTCACCGCTTCCTGAGCGTATTCCACTTGGAAGAGGTGTCCATCTGGAGAGAAGACAGTGATTGCCCTGTCGTAGCGAGAGGCCATCACACTGGACTATGAAGATGCCCGCCCAACCTCAAAGCAACTCAAGCTAGTGGACTGTGCATGCGCCACCACGTGCTAACTCCCGGAAGTTGTCGGGAAGCTCTCGTGCATACCGGAAGTCCTCCATTCCGGAAGTCGTCCCATCCTTCTGCCCATTCAACGTTAGCAATGCCTGTGAGTTTTTTATGTGGAGAAACTCCACTACTCTTCCTGCCCTGTTCTATCTCCCAGTTTTCCATCTCAGTGTTACCCTAAGACTGGTACCAGGCCACTCACTGTTATGAAACTGACAGGAAGGATTAGTGATTATAGATGAGGCCTTCAAAAGGTTAGATTTTAAATTTTAATTTTTTGAACACAAGGTTTCACACGTGCTACACACACATTCTATTCTTGAGCCTTGTGTGTCTATGTGCCAAGATTGGGACTTGAATTCAGGGCCTCAACCACTTACAATTGGATAGGAGGGGAATATGGCTGTGGCATCAATCACCCCATTGATCCTCATTGATCTGACTGGCTTGGCGAGTGTCCCCTTCCTCCCACTTGCTTTTTTTTATTCAAGGTTGGCACTGTACCATTTGAGCCACAGCTCTGCTTACAGCATTTTGGTGGTTAGTTGATGATGAGAGTCTCATGGAGTTTTCTGCTTAAGTTTGCTCCCATCTTCAGATCCCAGTCTCTTGAGTGTGTAGAATTGCAGGCATGAACCACAATGTTTTTTTGTTTTTTTTTGTTTTTTTCATTTTGAGGCCAGGTTTTGCTAAGTTGCCCCTGTTTGCCTTGAACAGGTGATCTTCCTCTTGCTTCAACATTCCAAATATCATAGATGGTATTTGTGCAACTGGACCTCAGATATTTTGTATGGACTTGTTAGGAGAATAGTAACATTTCAGTCCTTTTGCTTTCAAATTCTAAGCTTTTCTATATTTTTTTCTTTTCTTTTCCTTCTACTTGTCTGACAGCTCTTTTGTCATTTGGAGCAATGAAATTATAATTTTCATAATAGTGTTGGTTTCCATTTTTTTCTTCCTTGTGTGCAAAATATCCTATGAGCTAATGGCTCACCAATGAAGGCAAATAGTCCATCAAATTAATGCTTATGACAAAAAATTAAGATAATGTTTTAACTGAAGAAATTAATGCAGGGATCACAGGCCCGCACCACCCTGTCCAGCTCCCCTTAGTGGAGACTGAGCCTTGTGAAAATGTTCTGATTTTCTAACTGCAGGCTCTCCACACATATCTAAGGATAACAGGCATATCCCAATGCACCCAGAAACAGGTTGAAGAGAAGTTTTGAGAGCTTTTCTGCCTAGGCTAGCCTCAGGCCATGATCTTCCAAGTCTCAGCCTCCTAAATTGCTAGGATTACAAGTGTGAGCCACTGGTGCCAGGCACTTGTATAAATCCATGAGTTGCTGACTGAACTAGCTCCATTTCTCATAGAATATTTATAAGAAAGAATGATTAACATATTGCTTATTTAGAGTCAGATATTTTGGCACACATCTGAAGATGAATAAAGTGAGCCTGTCATTTCAAGAAAAACAGTGATAACAGATTTTAATTGATTCCAAAGATAAAAATGGAAACTTTCATGTTTCTACCCAGTCAGAATGCTTAGAAATTTTAAAGGTTGAGAATCTCATGGTGATTATGAAAGTCTCTAAAACTTTTAATGTAATGAATAAAGATGCCTAATGAGATTGATGATATAAAAATGTGAATTGTGATATCACATTTACAAAAATGTGTAAGTTCTTGAACCAGTATTTTCAATAAGTAATACATGATATACAATTATACATAAGTTCAAGTAGATAGGCCAATTTAAATTTACTTAAAAATAAATTTTAAAAACATTTAAAAAGAAGAAACCAAAGACAATGAGAAAAATATTAGAAGCAATGTGAAGAAAAAAAAGGCATATTACAAGGAGCAATAAGAAGACAATCATCTAATTTCTGATAATAATTCTGTATTCAACATGCTAGAAAATAAGTACATGATATTCTCTATAGAGTAAAAATACTGTTCAAAATTGAAAGCACACCAATGTGTTTTTCACATGAACAATATTAAAGAATGTTTTTTTAAGAGCTAGGAATGTGTCTTAATGGTAGAGGTCTTGCCTAGCATGCATAAAGGTCTGGGTTTGATTCCTCAGTACCACAAGCAGAAAAATCCAGAAGTGGCACTGAGGCTCAAGTAGTACAGTGCTAACCTTGAGCAAAAGAAGCTCAGAGGCAGTGCCCAGGCTCTGAGTTCATGCCCAAGGACTGGCCAAAAAAAAAAAAAAAAGTTCTTGAAGCAGAAGATATACAGGGAAAAATGTAAAATAATTTAAAATAACTATTAATTCAATCAAAAACTGTAATCTATCTTATGGGTTTAAAAAGAAACAATATATAAATTTAAATAACAAAAAATGCATGATGTGGGTAAGATAACAAAGTGTCCTTCTTTTCATTGTTGTAGCAACTGGTAAAAATTTTCATTTATTTGAATCTTTAGTCTGTGAGTCTAGATTTCCCAGATAGTCACCTATTAGGACAAATTAACTCTAGGAATAGGGGTGTGTGTGTGTGTGTGTGTGTGTGTGTGTGTGTAATGGTAGTGGGTATTTAACTTAGGGCCTGGGTGCTGACCCTTAGTTTTTGTTTTTTTGCTTGAAGCTGACACATGACCATTTGAGCCATACCTCCACTTCTGGCTTTTTGGTGGTTAATTTGAAATTCGAGTCTCTGGCACCTGCCTGCCTGTGCTGGCTCTGAGCTGCAATCTTTAAATCTCAACTGCCTAAGGAGCTAGGATTATAGGCATGAGCCACTGGTTCCTTGCTAGGATTTGGTTTGTTTTTTGTCCTATAAATTCTAAGCCTATTTTCCCCCCTCTAGAGACTGCTATGCTGCTGATGTCATAACTATTATGCTTGTGAGTCTGCTGGTTTTCAAGCATACTTTGGAGCCTGGGAGTATTGTATGGTTATTGGGCACATTATAAACCAAAAAAGGCTATTCTTCCTAATATTTTCTTAAATACACAGGACTCTTGACAAACCTTTTGTTAATTTTATATTTTGTCAAAAATTAACTTAAAATTTTTCTAGTTTTTTTTTCTTTTATAGAAGGTAGATTTTTGTAAGCTGAAATCCTGACAATTTAGAATGTGCTTCTCCCAATTTTTGCCTTCTAATTTTTATTAGACCATTTATATTCATTGTGACCTTCTGTATTTTTATACTGAAATGTATCATCTTACTCTTTTGTTTTATCTTATTTATTATTTTATATAAGTTTTCATTTTTTGTTGTTGGTGTTCAAGATGGAACCAGGACATGCTAGGTTCATACTCTACTACTGACCTAGTTCAAATGTTTATTTTTCTTTTTCTGACTTCTCTGGACTTAATTGAATATTATTTTAGTATTCTATTTTATCTTCCCTATTGATTTAATAGGTATATCAGTCATGCTTTTAAAATTATTTTTTCTTTTTCTTTTTTGCTAAGGAGTTTGATGTTGGAGTCCTTGAGGGTTTCTTATACTGTTTGAAATGTCCAGGAGGTCAGAAATATTTTAATGATATTCAGTGTTTTTAGTATACTGGTATAGTTGTCAGCAAAATATCTGAGCTAACAAGTAAAGCATAAGAGATGTATTTGGGTTCAGTTTCAGAGTGTTCAACCCATGGTCACTTTGCTCAGCATTTCTTGGTCTGTGGTGAGGTACATTATGGTGGCAGGAGGAGCAGATGAGAGTATCTCATAGTGGACAGGAAGTGGAGACCAGACAGGGATTTGGTGCCAAATATTATCTTCAAAGTCATGACCCCTATGATCTAGTTCCTTTAATTAGGTCCTGCATCTTTGCAGAACTTCCTAAAATAGCACCACTAGCTGGGAACAAGCATTCAACACATGAACCTGTGAGGGACATTTCATGTTTAAACCATAACATTTTGTCCTATGGCCATCTTATAATACAAAATGCATTTTCATCCTAAAAAGTCCCAATGTCTTAACAATTCCAACATCATTCAATAGTATTGTGCATTTTAAATTTTAGTTTTTTTGGTACTATGAGTTGAACTCAAGGTAGACAAGTGCTCTGCCACTTGAGTCTTGTCCCTGGTAGACAGGCTGGTCTTGAACTCACAATCCTCCTATTTTAACTTCCCCAGTCCTTGGATTACAAGTGTCAGTTACCATAAAATTTATTTCCCTATAATGTTATTCTTTTTCTCTCTTTTAACTTTTTTGGGTCTATTTTCATGGTGCTGGGAATTGACCTCAAGGATGCATTCATGCTAGGCAAATACTCTACTGCTTACACTTCCAATCCCTTTTATTTTTCTTTTAAAGCAAATGAATTCTATTTGTGCTGTTAGTTTATGCCGGGCTAGATTTACCTCTCCTGGTGCGGGGATGCTAAGCTTACTCCCTTATCAGTGCTCCCCTTTTCACCCTCTCCCCTGGGCACCTGACCAGCAGGTGGCCAAGGTGGAGCGAGGGGCACGGACTAGCCTAAGGTGCACATGGCCGAACGAGATCCCCTTTTTCTCCCTCCTTACCCACCAAGGAAGCCAGGCGCAGACGGATCTCAGGGACGCTTCGGAGAACAATCCGGTTTATTCGGGAGGAGCTCACAGTAATATAGTAGTGATGACGAGGATTGAGCATGAGCTGGCGATAGGCTGGCGAGCTTGTCTGTCCAAGAGCAGCTCCCAAGGACCTCCCTCATGGGCTAATGTCACTTCCCATAGTACCGCCCTGTGTGCTCGCTGGCGCAAGGTGGGGGATGGTCTCAAAGCTACCCCTTCTGGTTCCGGACCCAGAAGGAGATAGGTATGGCTCACTTCCACACTGCCCCAGGGCTGGGGGAAGGGTGGCGTCTCGGGAGCGCTCTCCTCGCCCTTTCCCCCTTAAGGCCAAGATGAATCCCTAACAAGTTTAGAGGTATTAGACAGTAGTGTGTCACATATGAAAAACATTTCACTTCTTCTTGTCAAATTCAAACAGATTTTATATTGGAAAACAATACTGTATTAGTTTTTATCTTCTTTCTCTCCTCCTCCAGGCCTTCTTCATTTTTGTTTTGAGATAGTATTGGTATGTAGGCTAGGTTTACCTTGAACCACTAATAATCCTCCTGCCTTGGTGTGTTGACTGTTGGAATTCATGTCCATGCCATCATACTTGGCCTGTTGTCCTTCTAACAAAATGCCATAATGTTTGTGATCTACTATATGTACACATATTTTATAGCTTTTATTATTGATTTATATGTAGGTATATATAGTTTATCTATATTTTTTGTAGATTGGAGGTCAGATATTTGAAATAGGCCTCAGACGGCTTAAGTCAAGGAATCTGCATAGGTAGAAATGACTACTTGATTCAAGATCCCAAGTCTTGTTATAAGGTAAATCTAGTCGCCGAGATACAGAGAAGCCACATTTTGAGAAGACAAATTGGGAGTCTTTATTTGAGAGCCAGCATCTGCAGGTGGACTCTTGTCATGAAGACCTACAGCCCCACGAATACACTTTAGCACTGTTAAAAAACTGAGCCATGAGAGCAGGAGAGGTGGGAAAGAGCAGAAAAACCATACCAGCAACCCAGATCAACTCCAATGTAGAGCTGAAGTAGGATACCATGTTGACCAGAAGAGAGACAGGAGACACTGCACACAAGGAGACAGGAGACACTGCCTGGCATGATGGTATCTAAGCTGGTCTGATCCTAAAATAGGGTCAGGGGCAGGGTCACAGGAAACTGGAGATTCTCCCAAATTCAAGATATAGGACTGACAGATCCAGTAACCTATCATCCTGCCCCTTCCTCTAAGGAATTCAGGCACAGGCTATCATCACCTGGGAGGTGGGACTTCCCCTTTCTCCACCATGAAGACATGATGGTGCCATTTAAAATCAATTCCCTATCCACCAGAATCCTACTTCAGTCTCTGATTTGGATTCTTCTGCCCCCACATTCCCCATTTTAGGACAGGTAAGAGTTCCTTGGGCCCGTCTTAATAATTTAGGCTACTCTCTGTATCATAAAGTCAGTTGGATAGTTGGGTTATCCACTTTAACTCTTATCTGAAGCCTTTATTATGCAGTTATGAAAGCTAACCATCAGTTTCCAGGGGATAGAAGGTGATTATATTTCTGGTGATGAAATTATGCTGTCTAGTAGATCCTATCATCCAATCATCCAATTAGTTAACAGCCATCATAATATAATATAATCCTCTCTATAAATTGTGAAGTAGTTCAAGAAGTTATATTACTAAAAGTAAAGTACATCAAACACATGGGCAGATAACAGCATTAAATGGGGAAAAATTTTGCTCCTGTAATTTATAATACCGTTTTTAATATGTTTTAATTTTCTAGGTTTTACCTCAATCAAAACTATATTAATAATCCAATGTAATCGTAATCACTATTTCAGTGGCTAGTGCATAGTAAGTGCTAAATAAACTGCTTACGTATGTACCTCAGTGGTAGAGCACTTGCTTAGTACAGGCAAGGGCCTAGATTCAACCCTTCATACTGCAAAAGTCTTTTAATGAAAAAACCCAAAAAAGCAAAACCCACCTATTTCTAATAGTGTTTTAGCAGCTTCTTTGAGATAATCTTACTACATAACTCCATGAGGGCCTCACACTCACAGTGTTTTTGCTTCCACTTCCCTAACACTGGGGATACATCCTTTTCCACCACATCTGGCAGTTGGGCATCACATTTTCATGAAAATACAAAAATGACCTATCCAATATCATGCCATAGATGAAACAGGCAGGAATTCCAAACCTGTCCATTTTCAACATGAAGTCTATATAAAATTACACACAGAAATCTATATTAAAAAATACTTCCCTACATCACTAACCCTTGAACTATAGTTCAAAGTTCAGTGTACCCTTAATTCATTCAATGTCTGACAATGTAAGAATTCATGAAAATGCTCCTGTTAGGTTTTGTTATAGTCCACTTTGAATGAATTTTTCTGGAGTACCAGAAATAGAAGTCTTTTATGGAGCACTGGAAAAAATAATTTGTTCTGGCTGGAATATGATTGTATAAATATATGCTGTTCTCCTTGTAGTCTTGACATCTGTGGAAGCCACAACTCAAATTGACTCATCAAATGCCAGAGACTGTGTGCAGAAATATTTTGAAGGATATTACCTAAGGGGTTTTGCTCTGAGCCCAATTATGAGCATACTGACTTGGTCTGCACCTTCCTAATATATACTAAGAATTTATGGTAGCACAGTGGCTTAAAATACCAGCAAAATTTGTTGTGTAGGTATTCTATTGATTATAAATGAATATTAAAGAAATTCTTATAAGAAAGCCAAGTTATCTACATTATCTGCATGTGCATGATTTATTTTGGAGGAATTAAATTAATGTTTAATCCCATGCTTATAGTTGCTGTAAATCCTGAATGTATTCCAGGAATATTTTACTACCTCATTGAAATCTACTTAAGGAGACAAATTCACATAAAACAAATTAAAAATGGAAATACTTTAAAAATCAAATGTAATTTTCTATTACAGTACAACGTAGTGTTTCTACTTTCAAGTTTTTTTAGTTTCATCAGTCTACAGTCATTAGTGTGAATAATCAAGAATTTTTCATGCGGATTATTCTAGTTATTGTGTCACATTGATATGTTCCATTAGGATTATTCTGAAATCCTTTCACGCTTGTGACCTGGGTTCTTTCTTCAGATATCTCAATTCAAAAGCAGTTAAATAATGGGGATTGAGTTTTCTAGTTGGGGAGACAGTTACCTGATGACTTTTTGTTTTTTTCCTCCTATGCCAACTTGAACAGTATTTCCCAGATTTAGGCTAACCTTTCAGATTAACTTTCCATTCCTTCCTTAACTAAATACCATACATTCTTTATTTTCCTTTACCTCCCAATTCTCCCACCATGCAATCTGCCTCAGGATTCCTCCCCAAATTAAGGGTGAAGTAAGACAAGATTTACAACATTCTCCAAACTATTCCCTAATCCCATCTCCCACCCCCAGGCTTCTCCATCATCCTTATCTCGGATTTTTCTACTTTTCCTAAGAAGGCAAGGGGATTTTTTTTTTTTTTTAAACCAAGGAAGCTGGAGGGTAAGGAAGAGCCTTTTTTTAGTGTCTTTTTTCAAATCATTAGCAATTCTGGTTGGGCTTTTTTGGCTAATGCTCCCCAACAGATTTCACATAACCGGCACACGCATGTACAAGACATACACAAAATGTTTTCATGGCATAGACAGAATCACAGAAAAGGCTGTGGCTATTCTTGCTACATGGGCATTTCGAATGTCCTTAGCCCTACGCAGTTACTCTAAACATTTGGGGGAGACCCATGTAACCTAATCTCAATTTCCCTTCAAGTTTTCTGGTTGAACAATTTATTTACTTTTTCTTTAAAAAACAACAACAACAACACGTTTCTTTGAAACAGATTTTTAAAATGTATTGTTCTCTACACATACACTGAGGTACTGACAATATTGGTACTGGTACGTAAACTGGGGTACTGACTTAACATTTCATATGCACGTTCCCTTTGTCGTACATGAAATTACCCCTAAAATTACAGATTAACCTACAGCAACACATTGCCTACATTTGCGTGTGTTTTTCACTAATTTGAAAAGTTTTCTTCTTCTTCTGCACCCGCACAATGGCTTGGAGCCACTGAGGATGTTTGACTGGAAGAGTGAGGGCGTTCACTCGCAAAGCTTAAAGGCAAGGATCCTGCGACAGAAGCACACCCACCCGCATTTCAGCCGCGGGGTTACACCCCGGAGGCGGGCTCTGGCTCTCCGGGGGGCCGCCCCCTCCCTGTGGCCGCCCGCCCTCGAGGCTGGAACAGCCTCCGGGTCTAGATTTGGGGTGAGGGCTACTTTCCATGTGTTCTGCATGACTTGGCGAGCTGGCGAGACCGGGCTCGGTGTGGTGCGCCTTCCGGGCGTAGCCCAGGCATTTAAACTAGCGAATCCGCGGTCCCCGAGCTCCTTCCTCCTCCGACTCAGCTCCGCAGAAGCTCCCGGGCGGCACCCGCTCCGGACCGTCCTCCTCCCCTCTCCGCGCAGCGGGAACCGGACGGAGCGCCTGCTCCTCCCCCGGAGGGGCGAGGACCAAGTTGGAAACAAAACAAAACAAAACACCTGAAGGTCCCGAGCAGAGCCCCGAGCCGCGGCCGAGGGACGCCGGTGAGCTGTGGAGAGAGCAGCGTGAGGGACCGCGCGAAGGGGGCGGGCCCGCTTCGGGCCGCTCGCATTTCCTGTGGCAGGGGCTGCCCTAGCCGCCGCCTCTCCCGCCGCGGCGGGACCATTTCCTGAATCGCTCGAGCGGACGGCGGCCTGGGGCGCGGCCCTACCACCTTCTCCGGGGTACGGGGGTGCCGTGATGCCTTGGCTGCCCAGTTCGGGGAAGGGCTGGAACGGAGGAGGTCCAGCGGGACTGCAGTTCGTAGGAAGCACACACAAACGTGGTGTCCGAGGGCCAGGGCTCCCCCTGTAGGCTGGGCCGGCCGGCGGCGTGCACGGCCCCGCAGCATCCCCCCTTCCCGCATTCCACAGTGGTTCCGCCCGGGAGGCCGGCGTCTCTCCCCCAGTTTGCCGTTCCCCGGGAGCGCACGGGACTTGCCAATCGCGGTGACGGCGGCAACATGTCTGTGGCGTTCGCAGCCCCGAGGCAGCGAGGCAAGGGGGAGATCACACCCGCGGCGATTCAGAAGGTGAAACCTCTCGGGGTCAGGGCTGCCAGTCGCGTCCCGCTCGGACGGGGAACACCGCAGGCCGGGAGGGCCGGAGTCGGCCGGCCGGGGACGGAGGCGGGCCTGCTGGGAAGCCGCCGAGTGTGGGAACCGAGCCGCGCAAGCTGAGCCCCGAGTGGGTGGCGGAAAGAGGGCGAACCGGTTTCTCCGCCGAGCCCTCGGCGCGCTCAGGCTCTTTCCGACGGGCACAAAAAAGCCCCCAAGCAACCGCCGCCCGATTTCTCTTGGGATGGGGCGGCGTTCGGGCGGCGGGCGCGTGCGCCTCGCGGCGGCGGCGTGCTGAAGCCGGCGCCCCTCGGGCCCCGCGCGGCGCGCCCAGTTACTTTGGCGTCGCCCCGCCCCACTCCGCGCTCCGGCGGCTTCGTGCAGACCCGACCCCGGGGGTGGGGGGGTGGGGAGTCCTAACTCTGCTCGTCACCCAGCTACAACTGGTGGAGTTGGGGAGGGGGGGTGGGTTCATTCTCTCTTTCACTTAGAACCTTGGTAGAATTAGAGAGGCAGCCCGTGGGGAACCCCTGGGCCCCGTGAACTTGAGGGGTAGACTCCCCCCCCTCCCTCTCTCTGGTTCACCCCTATTCATTTACATCTAATGGACATGTTTGCGGGGTGCCTATTGCGGGCGCCGTGGTGACTGGGCGAGCCGGGCGCGGTCCCTGCCCCTCGGAACTTGTGCGTTGAACACGAGTTTGCAGTGTCCTTAACCGAGAGGACAGTGCGGAGCTGTGTTCCTGTCATTTATGGACACAAAGGTTCTCCGTTATCCTCTTGTTCCAGCATTCTAAAACTTAATGAGCTAGACTTTCAAAAGTTGCTCACCAGCTAAGTTTAGCATCTTACCTTAAATGTTTTCCTTTTGTTCTCTGCCGTAGAAGAAAAAGTGAAAACAAAGTCAACATTTACTACACTGTGGGCTTCATTGTTACATCCGTAGATCGTGCTAATAGGTTTCTGTTTACTTCTCAGTTCTTCGTAGAACTTGGTTGGGCATTTGACATTTGCCCAACTGTTGCTTTATTTTTATGAACATGCCAGCAGAGCAGTGCCTGGAAATGTAGTGCTTTCATGCCTTGCTGAGTCTGCATCCTGACATCACTCGCACACACATACACACAATATTCCTACAGGGTTGATTCACTATTTTCTATTCATTTTCCTAGAGTTTTTCGTATGAAAGAGCTTTTCTTATATAAATCTTACGTTATCATGATTAGTTCGGAGAATGATGTCAGTTATTTTCCGTTCTCTGGTAAGAGGAAAATAGATCCCAAATTAAGTGCTTCATTTTTTTCCTTTGGGAAATTGATAGATGTGAGACATATAGTCTAAACGTCAAGTTTGTTAGGTTGAGGAAAATAGTAGAGAAGATACATTGTGAATAACATTATTGGATTAATGCATTTTTGTAGAGAAACATTTTTGGCATCTGGCTTCTGTACTTAAGAAATAATTGCTTATTATAAAGGCACATTTTCCCAACAAGTGAAGATTATGATAAATGTGCAGGAAAAAGTCACAGCTAATGTTAAATGGATCTTAATGTTAATTAGAAGAGTTAAATTATTGACCTAGTGTGATTGTGGTATTGTGTTTTACTCTGGCTGGATCCTGGAACACCAGGATGTTTTCAGGAGGAATCTCTTGTCCCTTTGATCTTAAAGCTCCTGAAGATTTAAGTGATTTGTTAGGGATAGCAAAGTTGGCACATAAACTTAATTTTCCTTCTGATTGCTATAGTCAGTAAGTACTCTTTTTCAGTGCCACTTAACTTAGTTGAATTATTTAACCCTCAAAGTCAGGATCATTTAGAACTGTAAGATGATAGAATGATCAATTAGTATATTGTTTGTTTCAAAACTTTTGAGACAATTTATATATAAAGTGTATGTACATAGAAACCATTGTATTTTATTATTGCATTCTTATTTGGAGAATCACAAAAATACAGTTATAAAGCTTGGAAACTAGCAGCTATCTGCCTTCTCAAGGCTCCTGGCTTGAAGTTTTCATGTATTGACTTCATTCTGGCTGAGGACTGTTTCTTTACCACAAAGCGTGAAAATACATCAAAACTGACTTGGACTGAATGTTTACTCTTAATTGACTATACTATTACACATAGCAGAGATAGTGAAAGATTTTAGTGTTTTCCCTCTGTGCTTCAGAGGGATTAATCAGAATAGAGATATTAAAAAGTTATTATCAGGTGGCAGAGTGCTAGCCTTGAGCGGGAAGAAGCCAGGGATGGTGCCTGAGTCCAAGGCCCAGGACTGGCCAAAAAAAAAAAAAAAAGTTATTGACTTAACGTTATACAATTCCCAAAGTGTAAAGTAAGGCATTTTGGGGGGTGGGAGGTGAGCTTTAAAATGTATTTGGAAAAGACCCAAGTGATCCGTTTCTGTATAGATAAAAAGTTTCTAGAAATCGGAAGGAAAAAAGAAATCACTATTGAAAAGATTGATTATATGAACTATTGCCTATTTTTACAGAAATTTATAGTTTAGTACATAATGAAACTTTGGCAAAAAGCTAATTCTACTAATCTCCCTTTAGAATTTGTTATTGAAGTGAAATTAAAAATATTTATACAATAGCAACATTAACTAAAAGGAGTTTTAAGAGAATTTCATTTTTTTGTGTGTCCATGCTTTTCAATAATGATAGTTTTGGAATAACAGTATTTTTTTAAGGTATCCACTTTGGGCTGTATTTACTAATATCTTTCACATTTTCTAGTTTACTTGATACATAATATTTACATGCTTTTTTTCTAATTTTATTTCAGATGTTGGATGAAAATAACCATCTTATTCAGTGTATAATGGACTATCAGAATAAAGGAAAGGCTTCAGAGTGTTCTCAGTAAGACTGATAAGAAATTTTTTGATTTCATTTTTCTTTGTGGGTTAGTTTTTGTCTTTTTCTTTTAGTAAGAGCTTTCATTGATTGGGAATTATTTTAAAGTGTACAATTCAGTGTTTAAAAATATATTCATAGATTTATGCTAATGTCTTCTCAGTCAAGTTTAGAAATATCATCTCAAGAAGTTATTCCCCATTCCTTCTCCCTAATCTCTTATCCCTTCATAACTACCTATTTTCTAAATTTCACATAATACTTTCAGGATTCACAGTGAAGCATATGTCAGTTCTTTGTTCCTTTTTATTGCCAATCTTCCATTGTACATTATTTATCCATCAGTAATGGACATTTGGGTTATTGCCAATTCTTGCTTCATAGTATCTCTGTGAACAGCTGTTTACAAGGTTTTGTATTTTGGGTGATTTTTTTACAAAAGAAGAATTTCTTTGTGAGAGAGTTTTAGTGTCTGTCTTTTCTACTTCTTATTTTATAAGGCAAGGTATGAACCTGGAGCACAAGACTCTAGATTCAGTCCCCAGAACTTCCGAGAAATATGTACATACATGCATATATATGTCAAGTTTGTATATGGCTCCATCTGTAAGAAAGGTACATCTTTACATATGTAGTATATTTATGCTTCTATAAATATGGATGACAAAACAAAGCTTATATGAATAAATTGAGAATTGGTTAATTTCTAAGGACCACTAGTTTTTATTTAGAAGAGATGTGTCTGAAGTGAATCCCAATAGAATCTAATATTCAATAACTTGAATATTTTAATAAGCATCTCTAGAGCAACACTGTCCTGATATACAAGTGCCAGCCATATATGTAATTTTAACTTTCTAGAAGCTGTAGTGAATAAGCAAAATGATATAAGTGGAATTAATAATAATACATTTTATTTCTCAGTATTTGTAAAATACTGCTATTTCATTATGTAATCAATAGAAAGGCATCAACAAGATTTTATATTCTGTGTGTCCACACTAGCTCTTAACATAGTCTTAACATTAAGGACTAGCCATAGCTCACTATGTCTTCTGACTGTTGTATTGGACAGCATAGCTTTAGAATATTTTATTCAGCATATTTTATTTGAACTGGAGGACAAAAGTTTGAGGCCAACCTGGGCAGAAAAGTCTGTGAAGTTATCTCTGTGAGACCAGGACATCCCCAATAATGGTAGAAACTAGCTATCTTGTAAGAATTTTTGTATATCATGTATCAGATTATTAGAAAAGTAGGATGTTTGTAAAAAAACAAAAAAATGAAACAAAAACATCCCAACCCAAACCCGTTATTTTAAACTGGTGCACATGTGGTTTAGGTTGTAATCCCAGCCACTCAGGAAGGTTAGACCCAGAGGACTGAAGTTTGATGCCAACATAGGAAGAAAAGTATAACCAGCAAATGTCTTGCTGGAACGGAACACCAGTGGCTCATATCTGTAATCCTAGCTACTGAGGAGGCTGAGATACGAGGATTGCGGTTTGAAGCCAGCCCCAGCAGGAAAAATCTGTGACTTATCTCCAGTTAACCACTAAACTACTGAAAATGGAGCTGTGGCTCCAGTAGGGCCTTTTTTGTGTAGGTACAGGGGTTTGAACGCAAAGCCTCCTGCTCACTTAGATTATTTTAATCACAGCTGGCAGGCACTCTACTGCTTGAGCCAGGCTTTCAGTTTCCAAACTTTCTTACTGTACCATAAAATGTTTTATCCTTTCCTTTCTTCTAGGCAAATTCAGTATCACCCATTTTTCTGAGCCCAATTCCCTTTCTCTTTTTGCAGCTGTTTAATATTAATATCTGGGCATTAGATTATTTTATTTTCTAATCACTTATGTATTTTGTAATTTATATTTAGAAATAGTTTTTTTAAATGAATCTTGTCTGTACAAATTTGAAAAATTCCTAAAAAATTTTTTAGCTGCTATTTTTCTGTAGTTTATGTGAATCACTACCTAAAGGTAGGCATGAATTGATTAAAATTAGGAGACAGTGATGAGAATAAATATTATTAGCTATGACTTTTAAGGACCCCAGATAAAGCCAATGGATTTTAAAGTATAGGACAGGTTCAGTTGTTTTTGGACTCACTGGCACATGTTATAGGTAGATAGAACTAGAACTAATGTTCTCAAATTTGAACCAGTAGAAATGCACTGAACACTCTTTCACTAGTTGTATTCTCAACTTTCCCACATGTGAATGGCTGAGAGAACAGGCCTGTGCTACTGTGTCCAGCTTTGGTGGATTTAATTTCATTCTTAGTGTTCTTTACATATGCTTATTTTCACATGATCAGAATGGTTTATGAATGAAGGAAAAATGTCTCCTTTCAACCTTAATAAATGTTATTACTCAAAGTAGAAAAAGTAAAAGCAAAATAAAGAGAAAAAATAATAATTGTGTGGGACTTGATGCTATTGCATTAAATATATCCTTCAGATGTGGTGGCTTTGTCTGAAGCAGTGTTTTTTAACAATTAAGCTTTCTTCTTTTTTTTTGTGTTGGTTGTGGGGCTTGAACTCAGGGCCTAGCTGCTGTCCCTGAGCCTCTTTGTGCTTAAGGCTAGCGCTCTACCACTTGAATCACACAGTGCCACTTGTGGTTTTTGAATGGTTAATTTTAGATAAGAGTCTCAAGGGGACTTTTCTGCCTGGGCTGGCTTTAAACCATGATCCTCAGATCTAAAACTCCTGAGTAACTAGGATTACAGGTGTGAGCCACTGGCACCTGGCCAAAGCTTTCTTATTTGAAAACAGCTTATGCATTGTAAAAAATTAGAAAATATAAACATGTCAAGAGAATGAACACTATATTGCCCACCACCTAATAAAAGTCTTTCACAGGTAATATCTTTGTATATATTGATTAGTATAATCATTTCTACAAGACATGCAAAGAATCACTTGTTGAGGTATATGCTCATATCTTCTCTTTACATTTTAGTAACATGTATATGAGAAAGTACTATTACTTGATTGTGATTGGTTTGTGCATTTTCTACAGAGTGGTTTTAGCAACTTCAGATTTTTATAATTAACTCTGATTTAAAGAATTATTTCTTATGATTAAAGGTATTTAGTTTATAAAACGCATTACTATTGTCTAATAAATGTACTCTTCATACTTTCTAGGTAAAGGATTTTTTTTTCGGATTGATTTCAGTAAATTTAATAGTAATTTTCATAATTGATGTAGCTGTTAGTGGAATTTGGGGGAAATAAGATCATTTGATAGATTAAAGATCATAGGTATTTGAACATATCTGTATTAGGATAGTACCATCATGAAACAAAATGTTGCATATATTTCGTGTCTGTCACTCACTGAATAACTACTGTCATCAGTATACCATGTTGAGTAAGTTTTCTGCTTCCCCTTAGCTTATGTATTCAGTTTTCTTTTACTAATATAATATTTTAGAAATAATAATGTTAGCTGGTGGCTCATGCCTGTAAGCCTAGCCACTCAGGAGAGGATCATGGTTCAAAGCCAGCACTGGCAGGAAAGGGCATGAGACACTTATTGCCAATTAACCACCAGCAAACTGGATGTGATGCTGTGGTTCAAAGTGGAGGAGCCCTAGTCTTGAGCTCAAGGTCAGCTCCCAAGCCCTGAGTTCAAGCCCCATACTGACAAAAAGTTAAAAAAAATGATTTTAAAAAATGATAGGAAGCAACACTGTGTTGCTTAAAGTTAAGGATACATACTGAGATACACATTTTTTAAATTTTGTTATTGTATAATTACATAAACAGATATCTATAATATCATTAAGCAGTATGCAACATTGTATATGTAATAATATATTGAATCCATTAATGACTGAAATATTGTGCATGATTATAACCTATTTCAGTGATGTAGACCCATAATAAATTAAAATGTTTCCCAGGAAAATGTTCATTTAATATTTTTATCTCTGCAGTCAAGATTCTGCTAGAATTTGTTTTCAATTGCATTTCGGTGACCTATATACAAATTTATGAAGAAAATCTGAGCATATATGAGTGATTTTGCTCATATCCATCATTGAGCCTTGTTAGAATAAGCCTCTGAGAAAAAGCTTATTTGATGAGTATGTAAAAACAGTCCAATTTTACCAAAGCAAGTACCTACTCAAGGCAGATATGGTTGCACCTGCCTGTAATCTCAGCACTTGGAATGCTGGGCCAAGAGGATTGCAACTTTCAGGCTAATCTGGGCTATAGAAGCTTGTTTCAAGGGAGGAAAAAAAGACGAAAATTAATAAACTAGCAAAGTCTGTAAGTAAATAAGAGAAGAAAACTATTAAAGTTAGAAAAACCCAATTAAATTGTTTGGTTTTTTTCCTTTATTATACTTAGGAAAATGACTTGCAGGTATTAAGACATTTAAATGGGTCTTGTGGATAAAATGATAATAATATGTAAATGTTTCCTCATTATGATGTTTATATTCATAAAGAATGACCTTGTTTGGGAAAAATTAACATAGTGAAGTATTAGGAGTGTTGGGAATTATGTCTGCAACTATCAAATGGTTTTGGAAAAAATATGTGAAACAGTTATAGTACAAATGTGAAAAAACACTTAGCAATTAGGAAATCTGAAAGAAAGGAGTACTTTTGTAATCTTGAAACTTCCTTGTAAGTTTAAAATAATTTGAGAATTAAAATGGAAAAATATTTTATGGTTGTGAGAGTTTGGACAAATGTCAACATTTTCTCCGTAAGTGATTCTATGTTTATAGATACTTAAAAGTTCATGGGACTTTGACTTAGTCAGATGAGACTGTAAATTAGATTGCACTTAATAGTCTACTAAAATTGTCTTATTAAGTACCAATCATCATAATATTTTTTGTTAAAGAGCCACAAGTTATGCTTCTTAAGATTAAGTATATTTATTTTTGATGGGGTAGTCAATAGACCTCCAAAAATATATCTGAGTATAATTTAAACATATTAGTACCCAAAGAAGTAAGGGAGAACTTAAGGAGTACTTTAAGATGAATTAGGTGTTTTAGTTAAAAGAACTGGTTGGTTTTCAAATAATAGAAAGTTGTGAAACCCTGTTTCCTAAGATCAAAACTTATACAAAATAATTTCATCTGTTGTTGTTAGTGCTACTTGAAGCATTTAAAAACATTACCATTAAAATAAGTCAGTATAGGCTGGGAATATGGCCTAGTGACAAGAGTGCTTGCCTCTTATATATGAAGCCCTGGGTTCGATTCCTCAGCACCATATATATAGAAAACGGCCAAAAGTGGCACTGTGGCTGAAGTGGCAGAGTGCTAGTCTTGAGCAAAGAGAAGAAGCCAGGGACAGTGCTCAGGCCCTGAGTCCAAGCCCAGGACTGGCAAAAAAAAAAAGTTAGTATAATATAATTATATGATGGTCTTTATCTAGGGATCATTACAATAATTTGTTATGTCTGATTAGATAATATATGAGGAAAACATTAAAAGTATAGACCTAGTAGGAAAGTTTATGGTTAGTGAAAATTAAAGTTTTTCCAAAAACAATTGGTGAAATAAATTGTTTCAGGAAAAAAATAGGTACCAAACAATTTGCTATGATTCCTTTTATTTGTTGATTTCAAACATGACTTCATTTCATTTATCTAAATAAAATTCTTTTGACTTATTTTGTACTTTGTAGTTACTGTTTGCATTAAATGAATTTTATAGCATCTTAACAGTTAGACACAGATTTATTTATATTGCATTTATGAACTCTCTCTACATGCAGACACTGGTACCTGGATTACTATCACTTTAGTGTGGTTTCATATTTAGCTAAGCTCACTTATAAGTATGTTTAACTACCGAATGTCAGTATTGAGAATTTAACTTAATTTTTTTGTTTGTTTTTTTTTTTTTGGTCAGTCGTGGGGCTTAAACTCTGGGCCTGGGCACTACCCCTGAGCTCTTTAGCTCAAGGCTAGTGCTCTATCACTTGAGCCACAGTGCCACTTCCCTTAACTAAATTTTGAAGTCAATTCTTGGTTATGTTAATGTCTTACCATTTCATCTCTATGTTGTTGCATATTTTTCTAGTTTTGAAGATACTTGATCATTTTCCTCTAGATAGATGAAGAACCTACCGAAGTAGATTTACATTATATTTATTAATTGAACAAGCAAATCAATGATTTTCTACCCCCTTTCTGATGCTTCAAAAGAGGATTTTTTTTTTTATATGTGAGTCTGAAGCTTTGGGCAAAGTGAAAATGGTAGAAGGAAAAGGTTAATAAGCATATGGCATTGAATCCTTCATGTTTAAAAAAATACTGTGTGGAAATTGCAATGTCACTTACTCCATTTACCAGCTTTGCAGTCTTAAAGAAGTTAGCAACCTCTAAGTTATCCATGAAATGAAAAAAAAAAAGCTATAGTCATAGTGCTGGTTTGAATATTATGTGCACTTAAAACTATGTAACTGTTTAGCACATGGTAAGATCTCTGTTTTCTGTTACTTAACTGCATTATTTATTATTTGCAATTATTTTACAGAGGAAATAGGAACAGTTGAAGTGGTATTGATAGGTAACAAATCTCTTATTTGAACTGTAAGAATGATTAGAATGCTGTTTGTATTTAAACATGAAAAGATTTTTTTCTAATGTTAGTATTTGTTTTGTTTTAATATAGGTATCAGCAGATGTTGCATACAAACTTGGTATATCTTGCTACAATAGCTGATTCTAACCAAAATATGCAGTCTCTTTTACCAGCAGTAAGTATCTTTACAACAGTATGAAACTGATGGTCTTTATTGAACTATATGGTATATTTTTGTTTAGTGAATCCTGAATTAATTGGAGAACTTGAAAGTATTCTATATTGTCTAAAATCTTTTTTTTTTTTTTTGCCAGTCCTGGGCCTTGGACTCAGGGCCTGAGCACTGTCCCTGGCTTCTTTTTGCTCAAGGCTAGCACTCTGCCACTTGAACCACAGCGCCACTTCTGGCTGTTTTCCATATATGTGGTACTGGGGAATTGAACCCAGGGCTTCATGTATATGAGACAAGCTCTCTTGCCACTAGGCCATATTCCCAGCCCCTAAAATCTTTATTGTTTTGCTTTCATATTTAATTCCAGTTAATTTGCCTAAACCAGTTTCTTCTCTGATGAAGTTAAATCCATTCACCTATACATTAACTTACCTGCCCGTTTATTTTATTTTTAATTAGATCTATTGCACAGCAAACAACAGGCATAATATGATTTCACTAAAAAATACTTAAATGTGTATCTGTAGCAGATAGGACTACTATCCATCCAACAGAATTAACCATAATTCCTTTCATCGTGTTATGCCCAGTGTGTTTTCAGTTCTTAATATTTATCTCAAACAGCAAAGTATTTTAATGTTTGCCTACCTCAGAATCCAATAATGGTTCCTGTATGGTATTGGTTGGTGTATGTATTAGGGATTCTTTTTTTTTTTTGGCCAGTCCGGGGTGGGGGTGGGGGGCTTGGACTCAGGGCCTGAGCACTGTCCCTGGCTTCTTCTTGCTCAAGGCTAGCACTCTGCCACTTGAGCCACAGCGCCACTTTTGGCCATTTTCTGTATATGTGGTGCTGGGGAATCGAACCCAGGGCCTCATGTATACGAGGCAAGCACTCTTGCCACTAGGCCATATTCCCAGCCCTGTATTAGGGATTCTTTATTTCACTTTATCCTTTTTTAATTTCCATTTATTTGTTATAGAAATTGAGTCATATGTTGTATAGTTTCTTTTTTCACCCTTGAACTGGGCTTACTGTATCCTTAGTCTTTTTTTTTTTTAACATCATTCATTCTTTGTATCTACTTATTCCAGTACATTGGTGATTACATGGACAGGCTCAGAATTGGGTTTAGTTTTGTTATTAAGAATATTATATTGGTGTTGCTATATGTATTTTCCACTGGAAGGGCATAGTAGAGAAGTGCAGCGGTCACAGGAGCCATGGTGTAGAGAAGTAAGGGGCAGGGAATAATGCACTCTTCAAAGGCATGATCAAGTCACCTGCTTCCTCAAGCTGGGCTCTTTTCAAGATTCCACTGCATCCCAGGGTCTCAATGATTTAAACCATTGGTGAAGTCAGAGCTTTGCTGAGCTAATCATGTGTCTCCAAGGTGTCACACAGTCTAATTAACTATTTTTTTTCAATGAGCAGTATGTTTTTACCTTCTGGGTCCAAGGTGTATCTCAGTTATTGAGCAAGTACTTACCATACATTCGTAAGAACTCATGGTGTTCCTTTTGTGTGCCAAGCTCTTTATTGTTTTTTTTTATTATTATTGTTCCTCCTCCTCCTCCTCCTCCTCCTCCTCCTCCTCCTCCTCCTCCTCCTCCTCCCCCTCCTCCCCCTCCTCCTCCCTCCTCCCTCCTCCCTCCTCCCTCCTCCCTCCTCCCTCCCCCCCTCCCCCAAGGTCATGAACTTTTTTGCTTACTAGTTAACACTATCACTTCAGCCACAACTCCAACCTGGCTTTTTGCTAGTTAATTAAGGATGGAGTTCTGACCAAGCTGGTTTTGAACTGCATTCTTCTAGGGTTTAGACTCCTGAGTGGCAAAGGTTATAGGTATGAGCCACTGGTAACTTTATTGTTGTTTTTGTGTTGGTACTAGGGCTTGAACTCAGGATCTGGGTACTGTCCCTTAGCTTTTTTTGCAAAAGGTTAGCACTCTACCACTTGAGCCACAGTTCTACTTATGGCCTTTTGGTGGTTATGGGAAATGAGTCTCATTGACTTTTCTGTCTGGGCTAGCTTTGAACCTTGGTCCTCAGATCTCAGCTTCCTGAGTAGCTAGGATTACAATTGTGAGCCACTGGCACTCAGCTACTTGTTTTAAGTATATTTTGAAGATATAAAGGCATTTACTTCTTGTATTAAGATTAAATAATCTAGGCATGGTGGTGTACCTTGTAATTCCCACATTTAGGAGGCTAAAAGGGCAACATAGAGAGACATTGTCTCACAAACTATGTAATTATAAATGAATAAGGTGTGATTGCTTAGTAATAATTACTTCCTGAAGGTTGGATAAAATTGTTTTCAGAGCTGGAATATATGATATATGAACTGTATGATATATAGATTTGTAATGTGGGGAAATTGCTGTTTCATAAAATAAAGGTTTAATTCAATGTGGATCTTGGCACCAGAAACTAGAGGGAATATATAGTTAATAGATACATCATTTTGGCACCCAGCCTTTTGAAAATTTGGGGAATTACCATCCTGTAAAAATAAATAGGAAATATTAATTATGTAAATTCCACAGGCCAGGTTTTGTATTTAAGACTGAACTATCCTTTGGGGAAGGACAAGATAATATGATGCCAGTCGACCTAGTTGAGGTAATTTATTGGTTAGTTGTAAGCTTGCATATAGATCCAGGGCTTCCTGTGTCATCCTGAACTTTTTTTTGTAAGAACGAATGATTTAGAGGAGACCTTCGGAAACTTTTGGATATATGTAGAATTCACTTTTGGAAGACTAATTTAGGACTAAAGTGAGTATGATACTGATGAGAGTTTTGGTTCCCATCTTGCTTGACTTTGGTTTATGTATATGAAAGTTACTAGCTTTAGGAAGATTTTCATAACATTTCTATTTTGAATATTTCTGAATCTTTTATTTATTTCTGTTATTTTAGTGCCTCCTTGTGGGTAACTATATTAATGGCAGTTATACTAACCATATATGAAACCAGAAATTATGTTTTGTAATGATATGTTTATATGCTAAAGAAACATTGACAATAATTTACTTGTCAGAGTTTTTTTTATTTTTATTGTAAATCATTTAAATTTGAGAGCGCTTTAATTTCTCTACTAAATACCATTTCTTGTTCAACTATAGTAGTTAGTATCTTTGAAATGGTAGGCTATAGTAGTTAATATCTTTGAAACATCAGTGAACAAAACACATATATTGCTAAATAAACATCATGTAGTAGTGTATTAAAAACTTTGAAATGGAATATTGGGGTTTGGGAATGGGCATTGTAATATGAAATAGAGTAGTCAGTCTAGACCTTACTAAGAAAGGTGACATGTTGGGCTGGGGATATGGCCTAGTGGCAAGAGTGCTTGCCTCGTATACATGAGGCCCTGGGTTCAATTCCCCAGCACCACATATACAGAAAATGGCCAGAAGTGGTGCTGTGGCTCAAGTGGCAGAGTGCTAGCCTTGAGCAAAAAGAAGCCAGGGACAGTGCTCAGGCCCTGAGTTCAAGCCCAGGACTGGCCAACAAAAAAAAGAAAGGTGACATGTCAACTATTTGAGTCATAGGGTTTTCAGTCTTGAATGATAAAGCTAAGGGACAGCATTTAGCCTGAGTTCAAGCCCAAGAACCAGTACACACATGTACGTACACTCACATACACACACACAAGTGTTTTAACAGCAGTGATATGGTCTTGAGGTGAAATTACGTGGCTTGTTTAAGGAACAGTATGAAGGTTATTATGGCTGACACAAAGAAGGTAAAGAGGTTGTATGGACAGGTGATAAACCCTTTCGTGGAATCTTGTAATAACTTTGGCTTTTACTGTGAGATTGGAAGCTGCTGCAGGATTTCTTGAGTAGAAAAATGAGTTGATATATTTCTACCAGGTCATTCTGACCACTCTGGAGAGTATAATAAAAGGAGCACGGATTAAAGCGGGAAGTCCAGCTAGAGATTATTCTAGAAAAATTTGTTTCATTTGATTAAGAATACTTTTGAGAGTTTTTGTTATAAGTAGTTACAAGTCTGGATTTTATTTGCTAACACATTGTTAGCATTTTTCTGTCTGTGTTCATGAGAACATGGCCTGTAATTTTCCTTCTTATATCTTTGTCAGGGTTTGGTAGCTTCATAAAGAATCAGAAATTGGCCTTTATTTTCTGTGCAAGATTTTTAGAAAGTATTATTATTTATATCAGGTATTGTCTATTTCTTAATGAGTTCTAAATCGTTTTCTTTCTTTTTTTTCTAAATCATTTTCTTTTAAGAAAAGACAGAGTAGCTACTTGTGTTAAAGGGATTTTATTTTCAGAGATTTATTTTCAGATTTCATATTTTTTGTGTCAGTCTATATGTTTCAAATTGTCCATTTTGCCTAAATTATCAAATACACGATCTTAAGTTTCTGGTTGTTGTTTTTTTTTCCAGTCCTGGACCTTGGACTCAGGGCCTGAGCACTGTCCCTGGCTTCCTTTTGCTCAAGGCTAGCACTCAGTGACTTGAGCCACAGCACCACTTCTGGCTTTTTCTATATATGTGGTGCTGAGGAATCGAACCCATGGCTTCATGTATACAAGACGAGCACTTTACCACTAGGCCATAATCTCAGCCCCCTTAAGTTTCTGGATATGTATTGATTTCTTTTCCCTTTGTAATTGCTCTAAAATCTTTTTTTCTTTTTCTTTTTTTTTTTTTGGCCAGTCTTGGGCCTTGGACTCAGGGCCCGAGCACTGTCCCTGGCTTCTTCCCGCTCAAGGCTAGCACTCTGCCACTTGAGCCACAGCGCCGCTTCTGGCCGTTTTCTGTATATGTGGTGCTGGGGAATCGAACCTAGGGCCTCGTGTATCCGAGGCAGGCACTCTTGCCACTAGGCTATATCCCCAGCCCCTAAAATCTTTTTTTCTTGATTCTAGGGGTTGTCAGTTTTTAATATTTTCAAAGAATAGTCTCAATATTTAGCCATTTACATAGTTGATTTTCAACTTGCCAGGTGTTTTGTTTTGTGGTGCTAGGAATCAAATTCAAGGCATTTCAAAACCCATGCTAGACAAGTATTCTACTGAACTACTTCTAAGCCCTGTTTATTTAGTGTTGATACTGGGGCTTGAATGAAGGGCTTCACACTTTTGCTTGGCTTCTTTGATCAGAGCTGGCATTCTGCCATTTGAGCCATACCTCCACTTCCCTTCCTTTTCTTAAATATGCATTTTAAAATATAAATTGTCCCTAAGTATAGATTATACATTTTTTGTTGTTATTTTGAGATAGGGCCTTGCCATGTAATCCTGCCTGCCTGGAGCTCATGATTTTCTTGCTTTAACCTCTCCTACGCCTTGCGATGTAGTCCTGCCTGCCTGGAGCTCATGATTTTCTTGTTTTAACCTCTCTGGTGCTAGGCTTATAGCTATGTATCACCATGCTCAGCCTGTCCCAAATTTTGATTTTGCATTTTCATATTTAGTTAACTACTTGTGATTTCCATCGTGGTTGCTTCTGTCACATGATTTTCTATTACTGATGTACAGTTTAAAGTTCAGACAACAAATTCTACAAGATTTCAATTTTTTGATATTTGTTGATTTGCTTTTAGTCTTTTTTAATTACTAAGAGAAGTATATTAAGATCTTAAATTTACTGTTATTTAGTTCTATCAACTTTTGCTTTATAAGTCTTTATATTATGAGATGTATACAATTTCGTACTTGTTAAAAATTCTAACCAAAATATGGGAGGATGTTGCATATTTTGTGGTTTGGATATATGTACAATTTAATGTAGACTGCCATTATACAGTAGTATCATACGACTACCAATAAACTATGCCCTCGAATTTTGGTTAGTTTTCTTGTAATGGACTATAGTTTTATATTTTAAAATCTAGTCTGATAATCTTTGTTACTTAATTGGAATGATTGATCCATTTACATTTATTGTAGAATATGACATAGTGTTTGAATTTTAACAGCTAGATGTTTTCTATTTATTACTTCCTTGCCTTTCATTGAATTAAGCAAACAATTATGTTTTACAGTTTTTATAAGATCTTAGCCAAACATTTGTTCTTATTTCTTTGTCTAGTGGTATTTGGGATTTGAATTCAAAGCCTTGTGTTTGCTAAATAGGTACTCTACCAGTTGAGCCATTCCAGTGGCTGGAGTGTTGGTTATTTTCAAGATAGGGTGTCAACCTTATGCCTGAGCCTCCCTGGACTGTGCTCTTCCTGTATTGTCACTGGGATGATAGGCGCATACTATTGCCTGCAGTTTTTGAGCTTCTTTCTGTAGCACAGGAAGACAGGCTAACACCCATGCGCCTAGCCATTGATTTTTATTTATTTTTTTTTTTTGCCAGTCCTGGGCCTTGGACTCAGGGCCTGAGCACTGTCCCTGGCTTCTTTTTGCTCAAGGCTAGCACTCTGCCACTTGAGCCGCAGCGCCACTTCTGGCCATTTTCTGTATATGTGGTGCTGGGGAATTGAACCCAGGGCCTCATGTATACGAGGCAAGCACTCTTGCCACTAGGCCATATCCCCAGCCCCCCTAGCCATTGATTGAGATGGAGTCTCCTGAACTTTTATGCCTGAGCTAGCTTGGAACTATGATTCCAGGAGCAACCACTCCTGGCTTGACTGCACATTTAAAATATGTATGTATGTTGCTTTGGAGAGTACCTTATTTGCTCTTGGTTTATTAGTTTCTTGCATAAATTTATACTTTATAATACTGGCTGAAAATGCAAGAACCTTAGCATTTTTATATAAATTGCTGTTATTGATTCCTTAATTTCAGTAACTGTGTTTTCTAGTGCTGGAATTTACATGATTCATTTCTAAAATTTAGGATTTAATGAAATTCTATCTTTTTCTTTTTTCTATTTTGTTTTGCCTCCTTAAAAATATCAAGCTCAGTTAAAGTCTGGCTATCCCCAAATCTGAATTGGTTATGGTTCTTAAGTTTCTCTTAGTTTGTTGTTCATCCTTTGCTTCTTTGAAATAAAATGAGTTACTCTTGTCTTATATTTTATATTTCTATGCTTAACTGCCACTTTACCTTATGTGTTTCTGTTTCTGAGTATGGAACCTTGGGCCTTTTATTAGGCAATCCTCCCTTTTATTTTTATATTGCTTTTCAAGTAAAATCTTGATCTAACTTTGTCCAAGTTCACCTAATATTGTTTTTCCTTTCTTTCTTTCTGTCTTTCTGTCTTCCTTCCTTCCTTCCTTCCTTCCTTCCTTCCTTCCTTCCTTCCTTCCTTCCTTCCTTCCTTCCTTCCTTCCTTCCTTCCTTCCTTTCTTTCTTTCTTTCTTTTCTTTCTTTTCTTTCTTTCTTTCTGTCTTTTTTTGTTCCAGTCCAGGTCCAGTCCAGGGCCTGAGCACTGGTCCTGGAGCCTCTTTGTGCTGAAGGCTAGCACTTTACAACTTGAACCACAGTGCTACTTCTGATTTTATTCTAAGTAGTTTATTGGAGATAAGAGTCTCATGTACTTTTATGCCCAGGTTGGCTTCTAGCTGTGATCCTCAGATCTCAGCCTCCTGAGTAGCTACTGTTTGAACTTGGTGCCTCTTGCTCTCACTTAGCTTTTTCACTCTAGGCTGGTGCTCTACTTCTTGAGTCACAGCTCCCACTTCTGACCTTTTGCTGATTAATTGGAGTAAAGAATCTCATGGGACTTTTCTGCCCATGCTGTCTTTGAACTTCAATCCTTGGATCTCAGTCTCCTGGAGTAGCTAGGATTACAAGTATGGGTCACGAGCAGTCAGCTCTAATGACATTTTTATGTATTTTCTCCTCTTTGTTTCTTCCTCTCTGGGACTTTTTTCTTTAGTTTTCTGCTGTTAATCAAGACCTCTCAACTGCCCCTTTCTGCTTTGGTTCTCTTACTTCTCATGTACCAAACTCAAGACAAATACCAAGGTAATTGTGAAGCTTGTCTTACATATTCTTTCTTTTTCTCAGAATATAGCCCTTCTTGTTTTCCTTGCTTAAATTTTTCTTCAGTTTCTTTAAACATTTTGTTACACTTTTTGAGGATTTTTTTGTCTTGTTAGGAAAGTGTTAGTTTGATACACATTCCTCTTTGTTGGTAGTTTTGTGAGTTGAATTACAAAAAATTAAGGATGACATATAAAGGAAGGGTGAGAGGGAAAAGATTTAAAAAATAAGATTTATGACAGTTGATTTATGTGAAAACTGAATCATATTATGAAGTGTCTAAGATAAAACTTAAAGAATTTAAGAGAACTAAAGTGAGAAATTTAATGTAAGAGGAATTATCTGGATTTAGCAGTTAAAAAAATTATAAATTCTGGAGTAGCACATGGTTATTTCTGTTACTTTTAGTGATTCATCAAACACTTCCATGTTCCATTGTTCTAAAGAAAAACGTATATTAACTGTACCAGAGAAAATTGTGTCCACAAAGTCTGCAAAGGTTCATGGTAACTAACTGACCATCAAAAAAGATGGGAGGAAATTATTGGTGTTATGTTCAGGTCATGGAAAAGCAGAGAAAGACAACAGGTTTGTAAGGAATGATGTCTTCCCATCTTCTTGCAGACTTAAAAACAAGGGGTTGGAAAGAAACTAACCATTTACTTTCTCTACCAAAATATCCCAAGAAGTGAGCCAGCCAGGTGTTGTAAACCATCTTGTGTATTTTTTTTCCCTTTTGTGAACTCTCAAGGTTAGTCAGTGGTTTTCTTCAAAATTTCATTAGGAAATTTGCCAAAGGCATCCTTTAGAGGCAGCTGTCTCTGTACCCTTGGAGGCCATCAGTAATGTTTCCAATCTATAGCAGTAGTTGCACAAAAATGTTGAGCTGAACTGTTGTCTTTGTGTTTTAAAACATTCCTGTTTGCCATCACTTTCATGCATATCCAAAGAGCATAAAAGATTTACTATTGAGCATTTGGTTCTTTTGTAATTAATGAAGAATTGTACCTTAACAACCATAGACACATTATAAATCCTTAAGAATAAATGAGAATTCCATGGGTATAGACTGTTAAGACTTTATTCTCAGTGTTGAAATTAAATACATTTTAATCACAGTCTACTATTCAGAGGTGCTCAGATGCTGGATTTACACTAACCATCTTGTAAAGGAATGGGGCGGGCATTAAATATGATGTTAATAATTCTGTCATTAAAATTCATTAGAAGAAATTGAAATGTGTTTGTTGTTTTGTTTCTTTCCAATTTAATAATATAGGCAACTGCTACTCCATATGCATCTTTAATACATTAGTCTGACTGTTTCTCTTGTTTTACTAAACTGTCTTCTTTCAGCCACCCACACAGAATATGCCTATGGGTCCTGGAGGAATGAGTCAGAGTGGCCCTCCCCCACCTCCACGCTCTCACAACATGCCTTCAGATGGAATGGTAGGTGGGGGTCCTCCTGCTCCACACATGCAGAACCAGATGAACGGCCAGATGCCTGGTAAGTTTTTCTCCTCTAAGACATTAACACCAGAGTTGCTTAGCAACTGAAACGACATGGGGGCTCAAGGGATACTAGATTGTTGATGACAAAACTGCTTTGAATGCCCCCGAGTACAAGCTCTCTTAGAGTTTGTTAGCTACAGAGCTACGTGACCTGTATTCAGTGTTTATCAGGCTGCCCTTGGGCTTTGATGTAGCTGACACACAGCATTCCTCTGATGAACAGAACTGGCTAAATTTAGTCTGTCTGAAACTATGCAGTACAGTTGGCTTTTGGGAAAAAAAAAAAACAAACCCATTGTGCTGGGACTTAAGAATTAAAATCTGTTTATAAAAAGCTCCATTTCACTGAGTTTTTATTTATTTAAAAATTTATTGATCTTAGAATAGTAATGCCAGAAGAAACACTTGGGGGAAGAGACAGAGTAGTCTTTGGCATGCTGCTTTATTTCATATTTCGTCATTGGTATTATTGAGGCTGAATCTAGATTTCCATATGAGTGTATGTGTTTATAGCAAAACTAAATATGTAAATTGGCTTTGAAGCAAAATTAGAAGCTAAAAGTAAAGGAATTTCTTTTCATATATTGAGCTATTCTATTTATTTTTAACTTTTAGTCCATTGGTTGCTTATTTTGTTAACATTTCCTATTTTTGTAATAAAAGCAGCAATTCATAGCCATAAGTGTTCCCAGAATAGTCTCTACCTTTATTAGAGTATTTTCAAAGACAGGCTGTTTATTTATTTATTTATTTATTTTTGTGCCTATCCTGGGACTTGAACTCAAGGCGAGCACTGTCCCTGAGCTTTTTTTTTTTTTTTTTTGGCCAGTCCTGGGCCTTGGACTCAGGGCCTGAGCACTGTCCCTGGCTTCTTCCCGCTCAAGGCTAGCACTCTGCCTCTTGAGCCACAGCGCCGCTTCTGGCCGTTTTCTGTATATATGGTGCTGGGGAATCGAACCTAGGGCCTCGTGTATCCGAGGCAGGCGCTCTTGCCACTAGGCTATATCCCCACCCCCTGTCCCTGAGCTTTTGTACTCACTTGAGCTACAGCTCCACTTCTAGCTTATTTTGGTAGTTAATTGGAGATAAGATTCTCATGGACTTCTCTACCCCCATTGGATTCAAATTGTGATCTTCAGATTTCAGCCTCTTCAGTAACTAGGATTACTGTGCAGGTGTGAGCCACTAGTGGCCAGATAAAAGTTTATTTCATTAGCAAAAATTCAAGAGCACACTATACTTAGCAGTAATGAAAGTAAGTTAGAATAACAGAATGATTTATTGTTAAAATTAGTAATTAGCTTACTTCAGATTGTGTGTTCTTCAACTATTGAAGAACAGTTGTTGGTAGCATTGGTGTCCAAGGCTTAATAGTTTGGTTTAGAGCATTGCTTTATGACTGATCCTGTAGAGGTAGTGAATGGCAATTCACTGGCTCTCTTCTGTGCTCTACTGAGGTTTCCGAACATTGCTGACCCCAAGTCATTTGGAGTTTAGAATAAAGATAAGACTACTTTGTAGTTTAACTCACTGGAACACATTGCTCTTAGAACTGGAAGAATAGTTTTAGTGGATGTTGTCATATAAGAACAGAACTAGTTATGAGTTCTGTAACTTTTTTTTTTTTTTTTGCCAGTCTTGGGCCTTGAACTCAGGGCTTGAGCACTGTTCCTGGCTTCTTTTTGCTTAAGGCTAGCACTCTACCACTGGAGCCTCAGCACCACTTCTGGCTTTTTCTATATATGTAGTGCTGAGGAATTGAACCCAGGGATTCGTGTATGCGAGGCAAGTACTCTACCACTAGGCCATATTCCCAAACCAGAGTTCTGTAACTTTTTATAAAGGGTACTTCCTTTGATTAGAATTTTGAGTCAATGCTTAATGTAATGTTGAAACCTAAGATCAAGGAAGCATTGGAGAAGTATATAGTTATTGTCAGCCTGAGGTTTTGTTTTTTGTGTAAAAGTATTTTGAAATAGTTATGCTGTTCTTAAGCTAGAAATCTCCAACCATTTGTGGCCTAGATTGTCCAGAACATAGAAGAGTCTCAGAACAGTTGTTTCAGGTTCTGAGACTCTTCTAACAATGTATGTAACAGAAATCAAAAGCCCAGCAACAGTGTATTCTTAATGTATTTCCTTATGACATTCAATCAACTTTTTTCTAAATGCAAATTTGCAACTGGACTTTCTATTTCCTTTTTTAGTTTTACTGTTTTGTTCTATATTTTAAGTTGCAAAGCTACTTATGTGTTTGATATTGGCAAAATAACCTCAATCACAGTTCCTAATACTGATTAAAAAAAAAATCCAACTAGGTAATACATAGCTATGGAACCCAAATTAAAGGTATCAAAAGGAATATAGCACTTAACCTTCATAAACATTTAGTTCTGGAGAGGTATAAGTCTCCAAAACAACTCTGAAAAAAAAAGTATCCTTTCTTTTAAAATTTATTCTTTTTAAGTAAACCCAAATAGTAGCACACATTAAATCGTTGTATTTATCTTTTCTTTCCTCATAAATATTTAGTTCAGAACTAATTGTTCCATTCAGTGTATAAAAAGCTGCCACATTCTTTTTGGTTGATTTTTGGGGGTATACACTCTAATTTACTTGAATAGTTCCTTTCTGGTGAAATAAAATTTGCTTCTAGTATTTTGATAGCACTAGTTATGGTTCTATGGATATGACTATAAAATATATGTACAGTGACATATGTATAGTTTTACACCCATCCATCCATGTACTCTAAAACTCATATCTATAAAGTTACATTCCTAGAATGGAAATTGTTGGGTCTGTACATTAAAAATATTTGCTACTTATCACAAATTACTTTGTAAAAATAGTAATGACTTGTATTTGCATTCTTTGAACAGTGTATGAAAGTATGTCCTTCTTCATAGTATAGTTGAATTAAAGCTTAATTTTTGAGGACAAGACATGGCCTTCCTAGCTACTTAGGAAGCTGAGATGGAGATGATCACACTTCAATGCCAGCCCTGGCATAAAGTGAGATCTCATCCTAACCAACAAGCTGGCTGTGTGTTGGTACACATCTGGAATCCTAGTCATTAGATGTAGTTAGAGGATCACTGGGAGATCAGGAGTCCCAGACTTGCCCTGGGTAAAAACTTGATACCCACCCTGAAAAATAGCTGAAAAACCAAAAGGGCCGGGAGCTAGGCTGATGTAGTAGAGGACCTGAGTTCAAATGCTAGTACCATGAGGCAAAAGAGTTAATGTTTTTAGAACCTGAAAGGTGAGGTTATGTCTTAAGAGTTTTAGTTTGCTTTTTTGTTCTACATTATTTGTATATGAGCTTGTATGTAGTTTTATTTGGACTTGTCATTCATGTCCTTTGCCCATTGTTTTGTGGTGGTAGTTCTCTCCTTTACATGCTCAGTTATAGGCTTCCTCTTGGTGAATCACATTTTTTAGTTTTATCTTTTGATTGTATTAGGAATTTTTAAAAATATTTTTCAATTTTTTTCCTTTTATGTAGGAAGACTTAAAAATGATAAATTAATCATGTTTCAAATGGCTCTAGGCACTGTAGTATGCTTAAATAGGCTCTGCCCTTCAAAGAATTTTTAAGTACACACCACACACACACACACACACACACACACACACAGAATTTATTATAGTAAAAGGAATGAGGTAGTGACCCATCACTTTTTTTTTGCAGATGGCAACCCAGTATAACAGTACAGGTTACCAAATTAGTTTTCTGTTGCCAATTAATGCTTAGTATTACCATTGTTTACTAGTGTTATATAATATACATACACATAATATGTTTATATACATATAATACATACATAATATATGGGAGAGAGGTATATTTTAGATCTATGGTCCATTGGTCTGTTAGTCAATTTATGTTGTTACTATTACACACTTCTAATTACTACAGCTTTATGTTTCACTGCATAAAAAGCTAGTTCCTTCAGTGTTCCTTTTCAGAATATTGTTGGCTTTCCCAAAACATCAGTGTTTTAACCTCTAAAATGGCAACACTATAATATCCACTTTCTAGTATTTTCTTTCACTTGTGTAAACCATTTACTATTTTTTTTTGTGGCCAGTCCTGGGCCTTGGACTCAGGGCCTGAGCACTGTCCCTGGCTTCTTCCCGCTCAAGGCTAGCACTCTGCCACTTGAGCCACAGCGCCGCTTCTGGCCGTTTTCTGCATATGTGGTGCTGGGGAATTGAACCTAGGGCCTCGTGTATCCGAGGCAGGCACTCTTGCCACTAGGCTATATCCCCAGCCCAACCATTTACTATTTGATGTTTATTAAATTATCAAATTGTTGTTTATTGTATACTTTTTTGTAGTACTGGATATTGAACTCAGGGCCTCACACTTGCTAGGCTGTCACTCTACCACTTGAGCTATTTATTCCATCTTTTTGTAATTATTATAGTGGGGGTGATGCTTCTTTAAGTATTTCATTGTATGTAAGTCTGTCTTTTTAATTTTGACTCTCATCATTTTTCTCCAAAGGGCCTAACCACATGCCTATGCAGGGACCTGGACCCAATCAACTGAATATGACAAACAGTTCCATGAATATGCCTTCAAGTAGCCATGGATCCATGGGAGGCTACAACCATTCCGTGCCATCATCACAGAGCATGCCAGTACAGAATCAGATGACAATGAGTCAAGGGCAACCGATGGGCAACTATGGCCCCAGACCAAATATGAATATGCAACCAAACCAAGGTAGCTAGCATTATGTCTGTCTTGATTAGAGTGCTATATTCTCCTTTCTGGGGAAAGGAAGAGGGTTTGAGTTCTTGTCTATGTGCAGTCCAGGGTGGCCTTAAACTCTTGATCCTCTTGCCTTGGCTATGATCCGATGTGCTAGGATAACACATACATCATTGTGCCTAGTTCTGTTAGCCTTTGGAAGCAAAATGATTATAGTGAGTTTGAAGTGACCCATGCTCTGTACAATCACGCCTGTAAAAGAGCAACATTGAGGTGGAAGCTAGTTTAAATCTATTTATGCTTAGAAATTAAATTTGTCAATTTGGCTTTTTTCCCCCTCTCTTTTTGTTTTAAGACTTATATTTCACTATTTATTCCAGGCTGACTTGGAACTTCGAATTTTCTTGCCTTACCTTTCCAAGTGCTAGTATTTCAGCTATGTTCCTTTACACCTAGTCCCAATTTGGCTTTTTAAGCTTATTATTTATTTGTCATTTAGGTAATTTATTTGTTATTGAATTGCTTTTAGAACTGACTAGTGGATAGCAAACATCGTTTGAAGTAGAAAATTGGTAAAATACAAATTTTTGTTTTGGCAAGTACCATTGTCATCCACTATAAGTACATTTTACTTACTAAGGGTAGATAATCATTTCTGACTTTCTTTTGACTTATGAATGTTTTTTGATGCTGTGTTCCAGAACTGAAAGGTAGTTGTGAGATGTTTTGCTCTATTAAAATGCCCAATAGAGATGCTGTACTTTTAGCTTCTTAGAGTCTGTGAGTCCATTACAATTTACTACCAATATCAGTGAATAAAACTGTACCATGATCTTTTAAGTATCCTGTGAAGAATAACTAAGAACCAGTAAGTGGTGCTCTGTTCTGCTAATTGCATGTTAAACTATTTGGCATATTGCCGACTTAAAGCTATTTCACTTAAAAAATGTAGCAAGATTAAGAATATAAGATAGAATAAAATACTGTATTTGAATTTAGGTATTTATAAGAATGTCTTATAATTTTAGTGAGATATACTGAAAAATGGAGATGATAAACTTGTCAAATATTATTATATAGTATAGTACTATATATACTAATATATATAGTATTACATATGGTATTATATAACAATATGAGGAATCAAGATGAGTTATTTACCTAAGCAATGCTACTATATATAAAGTTTTATTTTGCTAGACTTATTAAACCACATTATGCATTTCTTTTCTATTTCTGACTAGGATGTAAGATGCATAATATGGTTCCTATACTAACTTTTTAAAAGATGTCTGTGGATTAAAATTGTGCCCTAGAGATCCAGGATGTTTCTTAACTCAGGACCTTTGATGTTTTTGAGGTAGACCATCAGTTGTTGTGGTGACTGTCCAGTGCATTTTTGTCGTCTACCCACTAGGTGGCAATAGTACTCCCAACCAACAATATTTCCACATTTTGCTAAATGTCCCTGGGGGAACAGTCACTGAGGTTGAGAACCACAACTTTTAAGAAATGGTTAATATGATCAGGTGCCTTTAAAGCTGTTCTTTATTACGAAAACTACTGATAATATACCTTATTGATAGTTATGCTTTTATTCCTTTTAAGACTTACGAGAATTTCTCTAAAAACATGTTTTAAAAGTTTGTATCTTCATGAGCCATTTTTTTCTACTAAAATTTGTCAAGATTTCACTGTCTCATTGGTAACTTACTAACTCAGCTAAGTTTGTGCTTAGTTTCAGTGAATTTCTGAGCTGGGATAATGATATTTATTTTAGTAATTTGGATCCAGTTCTGTCCTTGGAGTTACATCCATCATGGAACTTTGAACTAGTATTTATGTGGACAGACGTAAAATTTGGTTACATAAGAGCCCTTTTTATTTTAAATGACTGTTTACATAGGCAGTACATAAACTGACTTTTCTGGAATCCAGGGATTTTCTTTTCTCTTAAACATAAGCCATTTGTGTTACCTTCAAGTAGGAGCTATAAATCAGTTAGTTTGAGATTGAGTGGTTAAAGAACAACTAGTAGTGAATATGAAATAGGGATTAAAATAGTTAACCACCATAACTTAATTCTGATTATAAGATAGATTGAAGAAATAAAGTTTTTTATGGTATAGTGGTAGAGACACATTATGTAGAACTGTTTCTCTGAGGGATAATGACATGGGAGAAGTATGATTTGACGTGGAAAGAAGGGCAGATAGTGGTGAAGAAATGTGGGCTCTGGAGTTCTCATTCTGTAGCTGTGCAGCTGTGAATAAGAACATTTTTCAGCATTAAATTTTCAGGTTGGAAAAATGAACTCGATAACACTACCTGGTTGATAAGATTTGTGAATAATAATGCTTGTAAAGCTGTAGCTAGTACCTGGCTTATAATAAGTGGTCATTAAATGTTACCTATCATTTTAAAACTATTACTTAATGATAATTCTTAGATTACTGATATAATTCAGGGAACTCTTAACATACTGTTTTGCATCTGACGATGTGACTATTTGTATCCATATCACTTTAATTTACATCATTCATACTTTTTCACTGATTAGGGAACAGTATCTATAAGCACTTCTTTTTGTTTGTCTAATCATAACTTACTAAACTGGTGAATGGTGCTCTCTTGTGTATCACTGTGGCTCCTAGCCTAGGGTTTGGTATATCTAAATCCAATTTCTGACTTAACTCTGTTAAAAAATCCTTCTTTTTGACTTCTAATTTAGGATTAAACTAAGTATTAACCACCACATTGAAGCAAGGGATTCCAGAAATGTGAAGTACACTAATTTATGAATGGTTTACATGTGTTTGAGATAAGATATTATCACTTATAGAATAATCAAGTATAAATCTCAAAATGAGATGAGGGTGATATTTGTTTTGTCTCCTTTCTAGATACTTGAAAAAATATATATTCTGAGCAATGAAGGCATTAGTAGAATCTTTGTCTCTTCACAATTCATAGGGCACTTAGCATCAAAATAGCATCAAAATCTTTTATGTAAAAGTTAAGGAGTATCTCTTACACATAGTAGCGTATGATGCCATATTATTTATAGTGCTTGTTTCTAATACACTCCTTTTGAAACCCTACTTGACTCTGCAGTATATATTGTTGGAACTTACTTTGGGAAGCATTTTGAGATTTGGCACTGTACTCCGTTGTTGTCTCAGGAGGTAATAATGTTCACAAATTGCCTGTGTAGTGTATTTTCTAATCAGGGAGAAAGTAATATGCTTCCTAAACAACCAGAGTTGAAGTCATAAAGTCATAACTTTTATCTTCAATGGGAAACCATGGAAAGTGCTTCGTTTCAGTTGTGCTAGCCTGTTCCATTCTCTCTGGTTTTATACTGGATCCTGACTGATTTGGAGTCCTTAGGGGGAGGAAGTGATGGAGAATAAAAGAAGAATAGATGGTAATTGAGCTCTTTGGGATTGGAACTGCTGACAGTCCCCCAAAATAAAGCATAAATGGTATGGTCTTTCTGTCTAGGACCTAAACTAGAAATGTTTTTTTTCCCCTAGAAAAGCCTTAGAGTAATGCTTAGAATTTTGTTGTATATCTTTTTGTCCTCTTCCCCCTAGCTATTATGATATTTCCTTTTTAATTTTGGTTCTCGTACCTAGAGTATGCTTTAGTTGTATTACTGCCTTCAGTTAAGACAAGAGTTCTTTTTTTTTTTTTTTTCTCCCATTCCTGGGGCTTTGGACTCAGGGCCTGAGCACTGTCCCTGGCTTCTTTTTGCTCAATCACTGTGTCACTTGACCCACAGTGCCACTTCTGGCTGCTTTCTATATATGTGGTGCTGGGGAATCGAACCCAGGGCTTCGTGTATACAAGGCAAGCACTCTTGCCACTAGGTCATATTCCCAGCCTCAAGGCAAGAGTTCTTTAGATAGTGTTGGCAAACAAAAAGTAAAGCCTTTGTACATAAATGCTCAGTTTTCCTAATATTATGGATGTTTGTGTTCAATACTATATTTGTATGTATATTAAAATTGCGGATTTAATTAAGCCCTTTATATTTGACAAACTTTGCTTTTGAGCTGTGCACTTTGGGATATCTTCCTTTTTGAGGAAAGCTTAGGAGGACATGCATGTGCTGTGAAAGCAAATTGGACATTTGTCTTCTTCCAACTGATACCTATTAGCTGTATAACCTTGCTCTTGAGATTCCTCACCTAAAAACCTAAACATTGAAATCCTTCCTCTGATAGTGGAATTCGTAAGAAAGTAAGGTGAAACCAGGTAACTGGAAGCTTAAGTGTGCATTTTATTCTTTTTACTCTGAGGCTCCTTGTCCCTGCTGTTAAGATTGCTTTTCCTATTGAGAGAAAAGCCCCAGTGAGTGTATCCTTTGAAAAAAGATTTATTTATGATAACCAAATTTGAAAGAAGGACTAAAAGAATTGGAAAAGAAATACAAGAGAAGTTGAATAGGAGGAAAAAATAACTCTGAAAAAGAAATTCTTCAGGTAAAATAATTTTTCACCTTGGAAAGGGGCTGAACTCTTCCTGCTTACATTGTTCTCCTATTGTAGATAGAAAGATTGCTTGATTTTTTTAAACTATTTTCTCTCTCTCTCTCTCTCTCTCTCTCTCTCTCTCTCTCTCTCTCTCTGGTCTGTTGTAGGGCTTGAACGCAGGGCCTGGTCTCTGTCTTTGACTTTATTTGTGCTTAAGGCTAGCACTCTACCACTTAAGCCACTGCACCACTTCCTGTTTTTGAGTTGTTAATTAGAGATAAGTCTCACTGGGACTTTTCTGCTGGGGTTGGCTTTGAGGATAACAGGTGTGAGCCACCAGTGCCCGTTCTTTAAACAATTAAACAGTGAGCTTTTGGCCCATCTGAGCAATTTTGCCTATAAAAACTTTCTAGACTCTCTAATCTTTGCTTTTTTTACAATCTCTGAAAATGTCTCCGAGTTAGTAAAGGAGGACTATACTATAGCTATGTAGTGGGAGTCTTGAGAGATGACTCATGTACACTTTTGAGAAAGAAATGGATATAATGTTTGAATAGGGAGGACCCTACACCTAAGGCCCAGTGAGCCTTCAAGGAACTGCTTATACTGTTAAGCTGGTAACATGGAACTTCATAGCTATTGTTAATTATTTTATATAATGTAATTTTACTGTTGCCTGGTACTATAGCCATGGTAATTTAGCAACACAATCCTGATGTTGCTCACTGTGGAAATTATGCAGTTCTAATTCTGACCCTATAGCTTATTGCAGTCCTCTGCCCAGGTGCTCAAAAGCACCTGGGAGTAAAGATGGGAGTAAAGAACAAGTGAGGCAGCATGACATAGTGGTAATTTATTAAGAAGTACCCTAACTCTTTGATTTCAAGAAACCTTTTTGGTTTACAAAACTTATAAGAGATTTGGAAAAGGCCAAAGAAGACTTCAAAATTTTGTGCAATTAAAATTTATTAGATTGTACTGATCTGATTGTAACTATATCTGTACTTTCCCTACCTTAACATTATTGAATAGGCTGTTGAAAAATAGAATACAAGAGAAATCCAGAAGTTAAATTTCTTTTTTTTTTTTTTTTTTTTTTTGCCAGTCCTGGGCCTTGGACTCAGGGCCTGAACACTGTCCCTGGCTTCTTTTTGCTCAAGGCTAGCACTCTGCCACTTGAGCCACAGCGCCACTCCTGGCCGTTTTCTGTATATGTGGTGCTGGGGAATTGAACCCAGGGCTTCGTGTATGCGAGGCAAGCACTCTTGCCACTAGGCCATATTCCCAGCCCCCAGAAGTTTAATTTCTTTTCCTTGGTTTGATTACTGTTTGCTGTGTAACTTTTATAAAGCTTACTTTGTATGTCTTTTAGGGATGTAGCTGAAGGGTAATTAGTTGTTTGTTTTGAGAAAGGCTACATAGGTAAATAATACATAGTGCATCAAAAATATATTCATGGGTTTTTTTGTTTTGCTTTTTTAAAGTAGCTACACAAAGGGGTTTCAATTCCACATGTCATTTTATGAGTATAATGCATCTTGGTCATTGTTACTCTTTTCACCATTCTCTCCCTTCCCCACCCAACTTCACCCAGCTCCACCCATCCTGTCATTTTTTTCCTAGTTTCATTTTTACAAATATACATTGAATATTTTGACTGTTTTCTGCTACTCTTCCTCTCTCCATTTACCAACCCTTTTTAAAAAGCAAAACAAAAGCCTAGACTACTCTTCCAATGGATATCAGGCTAACTACCATGCATAGGTTATTTTATTTGTTTGCATATTATTTTAGGCATGTGGTCTTTAAGACTTATTTTCCTTTGAAGTGAGTTTTTATGAATATATATATATACACACATTGTATCTTAAGTTATAAGAAAACCTTATATTTCTCTTCAAATATTGAAATAGCATGCCCAAAACTTATCTGCACAATGGTATATCTATTTTTAGGTCCAATGATGCATCAGCAGCCTCCTTCTCAGCAATACAATATGCCACAGGGAGGAGGGCAGCATTACCAAGGACAGCAGCCACCCATGGGAATGATGGGTCAGGTTAACCAAGGCAATCACATGATGGGTCAGAGACAGATTCCTCCCTATAGACCACCTCAACAGGGTAAGATCCCACTGGGAAAATTTCCTGCTTCATGTAAATAATGGTAATTGAAAGACTTTAAATTTTAATGAATTTTTTATCTAAGCAAAGCAAAGATTTATTTTGTTTCTTGATTCCCCTATCTTTCCCACTGCCCCCCCCCCCCCCGAAAAAAAAAGATTGTATATATTGTAATTCCAAAGAGTCATGAAGTAGATAGAACTTTCTGGTATGGCTTGCTTTTATCTGTTATTTTCTAGGAAAAAGTGGCTTAAAAGTGCAAAACAAAACAAAAAAAAAGAAATTAATTTTCTACCAAGTTGAGCCTCTTGTTTTAGAAATTCATGATGTTTTTCTGAGTTAGTATTGTTTGACATTAAATGTATGGCCATTTATTTTAGTTAGTATGTGTGAAACTGCGTGGTGTGTGTGTGTGTGTGTGTGTGTATGAGTATGTGTGATGAATAATTTAGTTTCAGAAATGCCAAGGCTTTAGAGAGGAATGTGTAGCTGAAAAGTAAGTTCTCATAACATCCGTTTAGAAACAAGCCTTTGATGACATACAAAACAGATTATTTACATCTTGACTGGTTGTGGTTTTTCAGGCCCACCACAGCAGTACTCAGGCCAGGAAGACTATTATGGGGACCAATACAGTCATGGTGGACAAGGTCCTCCAGAAGGCATGAACCAGCAGTATTACCCTGATGGTAATCTCTCCTAATATTACCCTTCCCATTTTCTACCTCTGCCCAGTATTAATTTAGAAAGTGATTTACAACACTTCAGTGAAGATGGAGAAACTCTTAATTTGTTTCTTCTACGTTTTAAAAACACTTAAGTTATCTAAATAATACCATTAGTTGATAATATAATTCAAAGTATATATTATGTAGCTATTCCATCAGGAATCAGTCTGTCTTTGAAATCCTTTTTATGTGAAACAGGATCCTTTTTACATTGGAATTACTCATTTGAACCAAAGAAAATATTTCTGATTGATTTCATTTTTTTAAACATGTTTTATGGAGCTATTCACCTACTATAAAGTTCATCCATTGTTTTACTTTTTGCATTGTGTGGGTATGTAGAGATTATATTTCTTGAGTTTTCCCCCAAGTTTTACCATCTTTATGTTACATTCTTCTCAGAGAACTATTATTTATATGCATTAGTACTTACAGTTGAGAAACATGAAAGAAGACAAATTGTATACATTATGTAGCTACAATAAGCAAGGCATTTGGGAAGCAGATTTTTATTTAGTAGCTTTGTTCTTTCACAAGCAGGAAGGTAGATTGTGAATAACTGATAGTTGAAGGAATATTGCACTTTAAGAAAATCTGAATAGTAAGACTCTAAGTAGGTTTTCCCTGTGAAGTTTCTGTTTGAAAATATTATAATATTGAAGAAAAGTTATCCAAACTTAGTAAACGGAAAAAAAAAACCCGACAGGTTTGAAAAGATGTGTCAAAAGGTTTATTATGTAGTAAGCTCCTGTGATTTAATGTAAATTTACCAAATGAAGAAACTAAGAAGCTTATTAAAGCTAGGAATCATTCACTAGAAGCTAATGTAAGCCAGCAACAAAATAAATTGGGTGTATTTGAGAAATCATTTCACCTGTCATATTTCTCCAGTGCATAAAGCATAGTAGTATATATGGGTGCTCAGAAATACTTTGTAGTGCAAAAACTTTGACTATATAGGTAGAGCAAACACCTGTTGTATTTTACATACAATAAGTGATTATTAGTGATAGTGTAATTCTGACCAGAATGATGACATTGTTTGATCTCAGATTTTTTTTGTCTTGAATTATTCAGAATCTGTTTTGTTTTTTCTTTCCTTAGAGATAGTACTAACATGTTTTTAATTTAGAGATACTAGTAAGCTGATAAAACACTGTAGATATTTTGAAAAGGTGTGAAACCTATGTGGTTGTAGTGTATGTATGAAGAAATCTTAAATGATCATTTTGCTTAACTTAAAAAATATATTTTAAATAATTGTACTGAATTTGACCTTGTTCTGAAATGTGAAATTTGTCTTGTTATAGATGTAATCTTTCCATTCAAATTAGATGTTATTTTGTAAATGCAAAACTTTACAGTTACTACAATGTGTTTTGTCATAGTTTTGGATTTTTTATTCAAATGATATCATTTTTACATAGGTTTATAAATTCCTGACATTATAAGTGGAGTGTTCTTATTTATAGCAACAATTTTTTTCTTAATAGCATTGGACTTTTTGCTCCAGATTTTTATGCTAATAAATGCATGGATGAGGAGTTGGCAAACTTGTGTAAAGGGTCAGGTAGTACAAATTTTATTCTTTGCAAGACATGTGGTCTTGTTCTCAACTAATGGACTCTATATAGAGTAAGTGGTAGACAGTACTCTAAAAATGGGTATGACTGATTGTATCCTAACAAAACTATAAATGTCTAAAGACTACAGATCATACTTTGCCAACTTTTGATATACATATATTGATGAAGTAGTTTGGAAATATTCAAATGCTAGGGCACTAAATAAATTTATTTGCAACTGCATTCCTTCATCCTTAGGAATTCTTGTAAAATTTAGGTTTTAGCAATCTGAAAGATTATTTCCTACATTGAAACTTAGAAGGATGAGATCAGATCTAGTTACCTTATGGGTAAAGAATATTATGTCATAAAACTAAAAATGTACTTAACAGTCAACACAGTATTTTGTGAAGATATATTGTTTATGGTACTCTGGACATATTTTCTAAGGACTTCTAAAATGACAACATATACTTTTACATCTGAAAATACTTTGAGTTACTTACACTTTGTGTAAGAAAATGTTAGTGTGGTTTGTGTCAGTTTTTTTCAGGGGGAAAAAACTTGCAGTCCTCTTATATTTTGTACTGATTTTAGCATATGCTGTGGAATTGGAGACCAGCAAAACAGGTGTTTCACAAAATATGATAATTACTTCATTCTAATTTGTTATTTACATGTGAAAGGCTTAAATGCTTTCATTCTTTTTGTTTTAATAAAAGATAATTTTTTTTCTCTCCTCAGTGGGCATAGTTAAGAGAATAAGTTTAAACTGCCTTTGACTCTTAAAAAAGACTGCACGTTATCTCTATGAAAACAATCACATTGTTAAACAGTTAATGCAATAAAAATTATTTTTATGTATTTCCATTTTCTTTTTTTCAGTTTTATCTGAAAGTTTAAATATTTTTAGGGTTTTCACTCAGTGGCCATTAACTTTTCTTCCTGTCTCTTGTCGAATTGATGTAGGTCATAATGATTACGGTTATCAGCAACCGTCGTATCCTGAACAAGGCTACGATAGGCCTTATGAGGATTCCTCACAACATTACTACGAAGGAGGTATCTATATACCTTCACACACACACACATATATATCCCCTTCTACAGGAATGACAATTCTTGCATAAGACAACTTCTACCCATGCAGAGCTCTTGTAGAGTACTACTTGCTGGCTGTCTTGAAAGCCCAGAGCAATCACAATAATTTCCTTACAAATATTTAAAATGTATAACCATGACTTGCCATTTCTAACAATAATAAAAAGACTAAAACATTTAAAAATAAGATTTTTCTTTAGTGGACATTTTCAATTTGAACACAGATCCACCAATCCAATTTTTTCCTCTTTGTGTGTTTACATATGTATAATTTTACATATAAGTACAGTGCCTTTAGGAAACAGCTTGCTGATCTTGTGTAGCTAGTGTGTGCTCTTGTAGCTGTCTTTAATTTTGTCTTTTTTACTTTATTTAGCATAGTCATGATCTATGACTGTGATGTTCCAGTAAATGTAATGCTCGTATGGCAGAGACGCTGAAAATGCTGCAGTTCAACCTTGCACAATTGGCTTTAACTGCAGTTTGTTTGGCCGAAATCCTTCTGTTTGGTTTGAGTTTTTTCTTTGTTTTGTTAACTTTTAAAAATCAATATGGCATTTAATTTTGTTCTTGTGTTGTTGGCTGTGCATCTTAGAGGGAAGAAATGTTAATTAAGCATACTTCTTAGTGGTTCTTTTCCCCCCAATCTTCTCTATTTATCCTGTAGGAAATTCACAATATGGCCAGCAACAAGATGCTTACCAAGGACCACCTCCACAACAAGGATACCCACCCCAGCAGCAGCAGTATCCTGGGCAGCAAGGTTACCCAGGACAACAACAAGGCTATGGTAATAGATTAGTGCGCTTTAGTTGTCTACCAAAGAAGTCATAATTACTATTTAGAAATGTGGAAATAAATATTTGACATCTGCTTTATAGGTTAGTTTTTGGAATGTCATAATATAACCCAGTTTACTATTAGAATATTTCTTTAAAAATGCTCTTTTTAGATGAACTAGTCATCCATTCACAAAGAACCACAAACGAGATGGTTCCTTGATGAAAGGTAAGGTATATGGTCATTTAGGTAAGAAAAATGAATTCTCAGACCTATTTGATATTCATGACCCAGCCTAGCTTTGTATGTGCTTAAAAACTGAAGAGTGGGTGATTACTAAGCATATGTTTATAATTGAGTTAGAGAATTTGTTTCTAAAAACAAACAATTGTTACTACCAAAAAATTAATTTTTTAGTACAAATGAAAAGAAATATATTAAAACACATAAGTAAGATTTTTTTTTTGTCCTTGGCTAAAAAATATACATTCACAGAAGTGTATTTTTATCTACTGCTTATAGCATGTACAAGGTCCTTGATCATTTAGCACTATAAAAAAAAAAAAAAAGATAGGGGCTGGGGATATGGCCTAGTGGCAAGAGTGCTTGCCTCGTTTACATGAGGCCCTGGGTTCAATTCCCCAGCACCACAGATACAGAAAATGGCCAGAAGTGGTGCTGTGGCTCAAGCGGCAGAGTGCTAGCCTTGAGCAAAAAGAAGCCAGGGACAGTGCTCAGGCCCTGAGTCCAAGCCTCAGGACTGGCAAAAAAAAAAAAAATCTACTTAGAAATTTAATTGTATTTGATTGTATGTATTTCTTTATTAGATTGGGAGAAAAAAATTTAGGCTACTATCACCATTTTAGATACAGATGATGTAGAAGTAGGAACATTTCTTGGTTAATTTGGTTCCTTTTTCACAGGAGTAATGTCTTACTCTTTTTGGTATTGATTTACTTCTGTTACCATTACCACCTCTTTCTACCTATGAAAATGTAAGAATCCCAAGGTGAGGCTGGCCATTTCTTACCATTCCGTATACACTTTGAAACTTTTTCAGATATTGAGAATCAGATCCTGAAGAGGGGTTTGTTCCTTGATTCTAGTTTAGAAATAGTCCAAGGGGTTATCATTTTCATAAAATAACTTTCCTGCCTTTCCCAGATGATATTTTCCTTTCATGACTGTTTAGTGTTTGTACTTTGAGTAAATACAGCATTCTGATTTTAGTGAATTTATGTGAAAACAAATGTATCTAAATCAGTGACTTGAGAAGGTAGAAGAAAACTTAACCCTCATTAAAATAGTTAAATGCTGTTTTACAATACATCAGGAATTCTGATGGAAAAATTCCCATTATGCTTATTCATAGGCTCTGATCACAAAATTGAGAATTTTATAAAATAATCAACGGTGGAGTTTATTTGAGATTGAAATTTTTTTCTTCTCTTTTCCACTTCCCTTTACAATCACTTGTTTTCATGTAAGTTTTTGAATGGCTGCAAAGGAAAACATTGACGTTTCAAAACCTTGAGCTTAGTTCTTTCTTTACCAAAGATAATTTTGCTGTTTGTGAAATATATATTTGTTTAGCAAATCAAACTAAACCCTCATATTTGTAGAACTTGATTCTTATATGTTACTTTTGAGTTAACTTTTTCACATGCAACCTATGACTTTTCAAGTGTTAATAGTTTTTAAAATTAAAATATTGTGATAATAAGTTTGTTGATACAAAGTATGGCCATATGGTCCTTTTGGTCATTGCAAATGTAGATCTAAAGTAATACAACTATAAATACTATTGTCTAAATTTTATTCAGAAATTATTTTACTGTTCTTTGGGTCTGCCTTTTGGCTTCTTTTTTGCATCTTGCTTGCACTGATTAATTCTTCCATAGACAAATAGATTAATTTGTTATCATCATAGAGTTTACCTGGCTTGTATTTCCCAAAATCTTTTCTTGTATATTTTTTTGTGCTGATACTAGGGCTAGGCCTTGTGCTTTTGCTTAGCTTTGGGGCTCATGGTTTGCACTCCACTACTAAAGCCATACCTCCCTGTTCAGCTTTTTGCTGATTAATTTGCAATAAGAGTATCTTGGATTTATCTTTTCCTGGGCTGCTTTTGGACATTGATTCTCAGTTTCAGTCTCCTGGATAGCTAGGATGGCTAAGAGTCAATGATGCCTGGCTTTTAAAATAGAATTCATTTTGATGTATGTATTTAATAATAGCCAGGACTAGCATAGTAGTAACCACAAGTATTACCTGTTTAAAAAATTATTATTTTTTGGTCTCAGTATGGAGCGTGAACTCAGGACTTGTCATTTTCCCTTAGCTGTTCCACTCAATGCTACCGCTCTACCACTTGAACCACAGTTCTACTTCTGGCTTTTTTGGGGAGAGGGTGGTTAGTTGCAGATAGTTTCATGGATTTTCCTTCCTGATCTGGCTTCAAACCATGAGCCTCAGATTTCAGTCTTTTGAATAGTTAGGATCACAGGCTTGAGCCAGGCTTCTTGGCTTTAATTCTTTTTGAACTCAGGGCTTTGAATATGCTCTAACACTTGAACCACACCCTCAACTCCTTTTTTGCTTTAGCTATTTTTTGGACAGGCTTTCATGTTTCTAACAAGTCGGGCTTTGTACTGAGATCTTCTTGACTATTTTCCCCCTGTACCTCAAATAACAGGAACACACCACCATGCCTGGCTTGTTTGGGGATAGAAATGTAGGTTAGCCTTGAGCTATAATCCTCCCAAGCTCTACTGCCTGCATAGGCATATGGCTGTACTATTATAGGAGTGCACTACCGTGCCTGGCCCAATATTTTTCATTCATTACCGTTGGAATTTAATTCACAAAATACTGAGAAATCAGGGCTTCAAACTACTTTGTAGTTCAAATGCAAAAATATAGTAGCATCTAGTTTTATACCCTTTCTCATCTTCAGAGACTGCCTCTATTTTTACCTGGGCTTTTGCTTATGTTCATTATCTTGCAGGTCCCTCCCAGGGTGGTCCAGGTCCTCAGTATCCTAACTATCCACAGGGACAAGGTCAACAGTATGGGGGATACAGACCAACACAGCCTGGACCACCACAGCCACCCCAGCAGAGGCCTTATGGGTATGACCAGGTAAGCTCTATTAGACCAGCTGTAGAATTGCCACATTATTTTATACTGTTCCTTTTTCTTTTTATTCTCCCTTTTCTCTTCATTAGGTTAAATAGCTTTTACTTGAAGGCTCATTTTTCCCTTCTCTTCTCTTTCCTTTTTGGGCGGGAGTATTTAGTTTGATTTTTGTTAGCTTGTTGTAACAGATTATACTATGTGATTGCAGCTGGCTTGTTGGTCTTGAGACCCTCCTCCCTAGTGCTGAGATTAATGGAGTATACCACAATGCATCATGCATCTAGCTCCCAACTCATAATGTATATTTGTTTTTTGTTTTTGTTGCCAGTCCTGGGGCTTGGACTCAGGGCCTGAGCACTATCCCTGGCTTCTTTTTGCTCAAGGCTAGCACTCTACCACTTGAGCCACAGCGCCACTTCCGGCTTTTTTCTATATATGTGGTGCTGAGGAATCGAACCCAGGGCTTCATGTATACGAGGCGAGCACTTTACCACTAGGCCATATTCCCAGCCCTTAATGTATATTTGTTAACCAAAAAAAGTATTATTACTTTTAATTCTCTCTCTTAGATAGCTAACACAGTTTAGTCATACTTATTCTTAACATCTAAAACATACCTTAAAATAAGACATCTGCTTTGCCCCATCTTCTTTCCTTCCTTCCTTCCTTCCTTCCTTCCTTCCTTCCTTCCTTCCTTCCTTCCTTCCTTCCTTCCTTCCTTCCTTCCTTCTTTCCTTCCTTCTGTCTCTCTTACTCAGACATAATTTCCATATGTATTTTAAAAATATTCCTCGTGTTCATTGCTGAAGACTTTGTCTCCACCTACTGAGATTTGGAGCCTATGCTCATGCTTTTATTTTTCCTCACTTCATTTCCACTTAACTGCCACTTTTCCTTTATGTTTATAATATCGTGACTCTTTAAATTCAAACTTTACCCTCTCTGTTGCGTCCTTCTGTGCAGTCTACTACCTCAGATATTATTTTTCCCTTGTTATATTCCTTTCTCTTTTCAAATATGTTTTCCAATGTGTAGAAGTAAGTCTCAGCATTCTTTTGAATGTAGTTTTCTATTTTCATTAAATGATTCAGACTCACTCTATACTCTGTGCCATAGTCCTTGCTTAATGAATATCATAATACATTTATTAAACAATGACTTAGTATGGAAGTGATTTTTTTGTAATATCTTTAGACTGGCTTCAGGTTTGTGTAGTGATTTTTCCAGTGAGGGCATACTGGTCTCCATTCAAGGTACTTAAAGTATGGAACTGTCTTTAGTGTGGAACTAGGGCTCCCAGCCAGTGTAGATGCTTTAATGTAAGGAACAGCATGCTGCAACTTGAGACTTTGAGGTGTAAGGGTTCTTTCTGCAACCTTCTCTCAAGTCTATAACTCTTTTACTTTTTTTTTGTCTTCTCCCTCCCTCCCTCCCTCCCTCCCTCCCTCCCTCCCTCCCTCCCTTCCTTCTTTGTACTAGGTATCAAACCCAGGACCCTGCACTGGCTAGGTGAGCGCTTTGCCACTGAGCTGCAGTCTAGCCCCTGATACTTCCTTTTTATATACAGACCCACAGATATGTAAGAGGCTTAAATAGTAGGGTTAAGGTCAGCATATATTTTTAAAAAACTGTACAAAATAAGACAAATAATACTAAATAATAAAAAGTAAAATCAAAGTATGAGGTAGAAGTTTTCAAAGTAAGATTAGTCTTGGCTAATAAGTAAAGAGAATTTCTGAGCTGATAATATCTAGACTCATTTTAATCCGTAGGTTAAAATTTTTTTTTTTTTTTGGCCAGTCCTGGGCCTTTTTTTTTTTTTAAGTTGTTATTATCAAACTGATGTACAGAGAGGTTACAGTTTCATATGTTAGGCATTGGATACATTTCTTGTACTGTTTGTTACCTTGTCCCTCATTCCTCCCTCTACTGGGCCTTAAACTCCGGTCCTGAGCACTGTCCCTGGCTTCTTTTTTCGCTCAAGGCTAGCACTCTGCCACTTGAGCCACAGCGCTCCTTCTGGCCATTTTCTACATATGTGGTGCTGAGGAATCAAACCCAGGGCTTCATGTATATGAGGCAAGCACTCTTGCCACTAGGCCATATTCCCAGCCCCCAAGGTTAAATTTTTAAGAATGAGATTCTAGTAATCTGTTACTTCATTTAACAATTATTTGTTACTCTTCCACTTATGCTATGTAATCTGTTATTTACCAGATGGAGTGATCTCTGTGACTTTTAGAGCACCTGGTCTATTTGACACATCTTCCTTTCTCATTCTTAAAATAAGTCTTTAGCTTCGGTTTCACTCTACTGTTTTGTTCTCACCTCTCAAATTCACAGTGACTCATTCCTATTTTTGTCCATTTTACAGTGCTATAACAGAATACCTGAGGCTGAGTACTTTTTAAGATAAGTTTTATTTAGCTCATACTTTTGAAGACTTAGGTGCATGATACTGATAGCTCCTCAAGTTTTTTTGAGGGTGTCTGGCAGATGGCATCACAGTGGCAAGAGTGTGATAGTGGCAAACACATACACAAAAGAATTCTTGTGAGAAGTAATCTAAGATTTGCATTAATCTTTCTCTAAACTCTACCTTTCATGAGCTATACTCTACCTCTTAAAAATTCCACTTCCTCTTAACATTGTCATACTAGGGACTAAATTTTCAGCACATGAACCTAAGTTCTTTGCTAAAATTGAGATAGATAAAGAAAGTAAAGATCTATGGAAGGAGCTTCAATCTCAGATATAGAGAAAAAATATTTCACCCCTTAAAATATATTTCATACATAATTACTGACTTCAAGGCTGAGTATTAGCTAGGTAGACATGGAAAAGGAGATTCTGCTGAAGAAGAAAAGCACTCACAAAAGCCTAGTATTAAGATATATTGTTCAGCAAGGCAGAAGTATGTGGAAGGAAAGTCAAGACTGGAAGTTTATGCTAGGATTATATTCAGAAGGCAACTCTTGAAATTCGTTGTAGAGCATCTGAAGCATTTTAAGCAATGTGAAATGCCTAGCAGTGGCTGGCATTTTGTATACATGTTTGATATATGTGTTTTTATACTATACTTTATATACTTTATATATATATATATATATATATATATATACTTTATACTATTTATGCTATTTATTCTACTCTTTTGTGTTCTCAAGAATTTGGGACTATGGTGTGGAGGAAGATGTTTCATGTTGTTATGTAATTGCCAACCTTGCTTCTTTCCCCACTGGAAGATAATCAGGAAGGGACCCTGTTAGCTATCTAGTGCAGCAGTCTCTGCACCTTGATCTATCCTTCCAGCGTATCTTTGTCCCCTGCACAAGTACCTACTAGCTTTTTTAATTTTAGGCAAATTAGTATGCTCATCTTTGAAGATAGATGATGAAGTGGAAAACCAGATTCCTGAACTCAATACTACTAATTACATTGGTAGTTTAAAGAAAATTGAGAAAGAAAAATCTTGTCAAGATGCTTCTGTACCAAGTGTTCTCCATCTCTGTAAACAGCACTAATATTCTGGTTCCTCAGGCTGAAAACTTGGAGTCATCTGCGACGTTTTCAAATTTGAACATTCAACTGAGTAACAAATCTTATCCTGTTTTCCTTCAAGATAAATCCAGTATCTAGCCAGTTTTTATAATCTTCTCTTACCCAGTCATATTTGTATCTGCTATTCTTGGACTACTGTAGTATCTTCCTTCTGGTTTTCTTGATTTTGACATTCTTCTTCAAGAAGATATTCTCCACATAGAATCCAGAATTATCCAGAATTATCCAGAATCCAGAATTATGCCATCTTTTTGTCCAAAAACCCTTGGTGACTTCATTCTCACTGAGAATAAGCATACCTCTATTTACCCCCCAAAACATACCTGATTAGTTCTCACCTCCACTCATGCCACCCAACTATGTTACAGCACAGGAGTTGCTGCTTCAGCCCTGTTTGTTTGCATCACTTTGAGCTATATGTTCTTTTACATACCAAGCAAATTTTCTCCTCAGAACTTTAAATTTTTGCACCCTCTTCTGCCTAAAACCCTTCCCCCATACCTGCAGTGCCATCACTATTTAAATCTCTAAAATAGGCAACAGATTCTATTGTATTACTCTTTCTTTTCCCCTTCTTTAGAAATAGCTTTGTGATGTTTAATGTACGTAAACTACAAGGTAAGCAGACAGTTTGATATATTTTGACTATACATCTGAAAAACCATCATCGAAACCAAAATAAACAGGTAGCCTTGTGCCCTTTTAAAATCTCTTACTGTATCCTGTCTCTGGATAACCTACTGATCTCCTACCAGGTCAAAATTCTGTCCAGGAATTTAGTAAGTGGTATAGTATGCTGTATTTTTGTATTTTTTCACTTTGCAATTATTTTGGTATATATTTATATTATGTTTATTAATAGTTCTTTATTACTGACTAATTAGTATCCCATTATATTACTGTCTCACAATTTATCCATTGATATATACATCACATTTGGATTTCCAGCTGTAACTTTGACACAGAAAGTGCTATGAACAGTCTTGTACAGATTTCTATACACATGTATATTCATTTTTCTTGTCTAAATGCCTGAAGTAGATCATAAAGTCAGTATATGTTTAACTTTAGAAACTGTCAAACTTTATTCCCAAATAGTTAACATCTTACATTCTTATTAACAGTGTACAAGAATTCTAGTAGATCATACTTACAACTTGAATTGTTTTGTGTTTAGTATGACTCGTCTTATGGTTCAGAATAAAGTCTTTGAGGGTATATTCTTGATCACTCAGAGTGGGTTAATAGTATTGTTCAAGTCTTCTATATCTTAGCTAATTTGCACATAGTATTGAGAAACAGCTATTAATAAACCTCTGGTTATAAGTTTGTCACTTTCCCTCTTTATTTGGCCCATATTTGCTTCATGTATTTTGGCATTACATTTTGAAGATTTTTTTTTGGCCAGTCCTGGGGCTTGGACTCAGCCTGAGCACTGTCCCTGGCTTCTTTTTGCTCAAGGCTAGCACTCTGCCACTTGAGCCACAGGGCCATTTCTGGCCATTTTCTGTATATGTGGTGCTAGGGGAATTGAACCCAGGGCTTCACGAATACAAGGCAGGCACTCTAGCCACTAGGTCATATCCCCAGCCCCCCATTTTGAAGATTTTTGGTAAGTAAGTTTTTAGACTTTCAAAGATCTCTTGATAAATTTATTCCTTTACCTTTATTAAAATTTTATGCTTGCTAATGTTTGCTCTGAAATCTACTTTGATCATAATATAGCTTCTTCATATTGGCATTAGATTGGCTTAATTTTCCTTCTTTACAGTACTTTTAGTTTACATGTGGGCCTTAAATAATTGAAGTATTTCATATTGAGTTTTTTTGCTTGTCATGTCTGGGTTTGTTTATTTTCCAATTTTTCTGCCTTATTTTGATTTTGTGTCCTCGTTTTGAAAAAAATCTGCTTTATGAATTATAATTTATGTCATACAATTCACCTCTTTAACTCTACCATTCACTGGTTTTTTAGTTTTTTGACAATATTGTGCAGCTGTCACCACAGTCTTACTTAGGTTTAGAACCCCATCAAATCAGGAAAACTTTAGGCCAAAAGTTTTTCCCTTTTAATTTTAATTACATGTATATGGCCGTTTGAAGTTACCCTATTAGCTTTCTTTTATTATCTAATCTATTTTTAAATCTTTCTAAGATATACTTCATCTTGGTAATAATTTTCATCTCTAGTAGAAGTTTGATTTAGGTCTTTTATATCTTTTATAATTCTTAAATTTTTGAGCATATGAAATGAAAGTGTAACTTTTGATATCCTTTTTGGTCAGTTTTAGCTTTTGTGTTATTTGCAGGTCAGTTTTGGTTAATTGACATTTTTCCTTACTGTAGGACCATGTTTTCCTTCATATGGATAATTGATAATCTTGGACTCAATTTCCAGACATTATGAGATTTACTTTGTTGGATGATGGGTATATTTATATTCCTAGAAATTTCTTTAAGTCTGTCTTGGATGCAACTTATTCAATTAAAGATTCTTTTTAGGATTTCTTTTAAGATTTTTTTTTTTGGACTGGACCAGAGCAGTGTTTAGTTTTGGGTTTATACAGGCCTATTCGGGTAAGAGCCATTTCACTACTCTTCCATTTGAATAGTAAGTCTTTGTGTGGCTGGTGGCGGTGTAAACCCTATTTCTGTCCCCATGTGAGTGCCAAGTATCGATTCCCATAATCTTTGTGGGTATGTCTTTCCTTGGCTCTAGATATTTTTTTTTCTTGCTCATTTGTATATCTGTGCTGAATACTGAAGGTTCTGTAGGTCTTCACAATTCCATGTGTGCAGATCTTTCTTCTCTGGTGCTATGTCCTGTTAGCTGCACTTACCTTTTTTCTCACTTTAAACTTTTATCTCCTTCCTTCAGAGCCTCTGGCAGACATTCAGCCTCCGTTCTCTTCCATGTACAGCACTCTGGAAACTCTCAGGGCAGTCAGCTTCAGTACAAAGGGCTCACCTCATTTGTTTTCCATGTCTCAGTGATTGTTGTCCTTTGTTGCTTCTGTCCAGTATCCTGAATACAGTTATTTTGTGTCGTTTGGGGATATTTGAAGTTGGAGGGTAAATCCATCTGGAGCAGAAGAGTACTTTAATTTTCTAGCTTGGTACTTCTCTCCATTTATTAAGACTAGTTTTTTTTATTATTATGAACCACTTCTAAAGTAAGTTCTTTAAAGGCATTATTTTGTTTTTATTACTGCTGAGTTTCCAGTACCTAGTAGAGTATAATAATGTAGTCAGTTAACTATTAATGACTAAGTAAGGAAGTAAATGAATGAGAGCATTACTTCATAAATGTGAGTGATTGATCACAAGCATTAGAGAAGTTACTGTGAAGAAATAATACTAAGACTTTTAACTGATTAGTTAAAATTTAAATGATTGGCATTGCTCAGGTTTCTGGCCTAGCAATTTTATTTATGACATAGTTTCAGTTTACTATGCTGTTAATTCCTAAGCCTGTTCCTAAGTCTGTTTCTATCTTCTAAAAACCAGATACTGACTGGATATTTCCACTTAGCTGTATTGTGTGTGTGTGTGTGTGTGTGTGTGTGTACATATATATATATATATAAATTTACTATAATCAAAATGAATTCACAGTATTTTTCCACCCAAACTGCTTGTTTTTCTCCATTCCTTATCAAAGAGGGGAGACTGGCACCAAGCTAAAATATCCAGTGTAATATCTGATGCTCCAGGCAGCTCAACAAACACTCCTCCTTTCCTTTATCCTTCCCTCCCTATCTCCTCCTTTATTTTCTTCATCCTTTCCCATCTAATTAATAGCGAAATCTATTTGAGCCTCCTTCCTGAAAAGCTCTTGAATCCATTGATTTCTCTTTTTTGTTACCTTAGTTTTCATTGCAGCATGTTCCTTCATATTGCCTTCTTTTTAAATTCGTGATACTGTAGTCAGGGGAATTTTATAATGGTTGAAGAAAAAAAGAGAAACTGAGGCTTAGAGTGTTCAATTAGAACTACACAGTAGTTCAGCGAGATGACAAAGTACAAGTGACCAGAGTTCATGATTGTCCAAGTGACTGCATGGTGTTCCTCTCATCCCTGTGGATTTTCTTTCTGTAGTTCAATTTACAATCAGCTACAGTTTGAAATATTACATGTCTTAATTTTCTCAATAAATCACATTTTTACTAAAGTATGTTATTATATAATTTGTATTATATTAATATACTATAGTTTTACATATTATATTGGTATGTTATGTATAATTTTATATTGTAAATAACATATAGTATATTATAATTTTATATATAGTTATATAGTACATTTTATTACAGCATATTCAATATTTGGGATATATAGTGTAGCATATATTATGGAATACATAATATGTTATGTATATTATAGTATATACTGTACTAGTATATACTATATATACATACCATCATATATAAAATATATACTAACATATGCTATAATAGTATAATTATATATTAATAGTATATAGGTTGTGTGTAGTTTATAGTAAAGTATGTGCTATATAGTATTTAGTATAATTGTTCTATTTCATTGTTATTGCTGTTAATCTCTTACTTTGTCCAGTAAAATTTGTCATAGGTATATACGTATAAAAATAGTGTATTGTGAGTTCAGTACATTTTGTATTCTTGGAATCTATGGGTGGCCAGCATCAGTTTTTTGTTTTAATACTAATGATTGGCTTTCTAACATTTGAGCCATGCCTCCATTTCCAGGTTTTTGCTGATTAATTTGAGATAAGAATGTCTCTTGATTGTCTGCCCAGGTTGGCTTGGAACTGAAATTCTCAGATCTCAGCCTCTTAAGTAGTTAACATTACAGGCATGAGGCACCAGCGCCTGTTGGCAAAAGCATTTTTTTTTTTTTGAGGGGAGGTGGTGGTGGTGCCAGTCCCTGAGGCTTGAACTCAGGGCCTAGGCTCTGTCCTTAAGCTTTTGTATTCAAGGCTAGTGCTCTACCATTTGAACTACAGCTCTATTTCCAGCTTTTTTTTTGCAGAGGGGGAGGGAAGGTACTTAATTGGAACTAAGAGTCTCAACAAACAGACTTTGCTGTGCAGGCTGGCTTTGAACCATGATCCTTATATCTCAGCTTCCTGAGTAGCTAGAATTACAGTTAAGAGCATTTTTATGGTTATATGAGCTCAAAAAAAATTTTTTTTGTGCTGTTCCTATGTCTTGAAGTCAGGATGTAGGTGCTTTCCCTGAGGTTTTTTTGCTCAAGGCTAGTGCTGTACCACTTGAGCCACAGCTCCATTTCTGGCTGGCTTGTTTGTTTTTGTATGGTTTATTGAAGAGTCTCATGGACTTCCTGCACAGGCTGTCTTCAGATCTCAGCATCTTGTTAGCTAGCATTAAAGATGTGAAACATTAGTGTTTGGCTTCAAATAACTTTTTGAAGTAGAGTTGTGTTCATATTTACTTGTCAGTAGGACTTAAAGTTAGGTAACTTTTTGCCTAAGGTCAAGAAAACTGTCAAGTAAAGTAAGTTAGTACTGGAAATTGTCTGGTAGCTCCAAATTGAAATCTATAGCTCCCTAGAATTTATTATATTTTCAAACACACAGATCGTTTTAGGCTTGGTTGTGATGAGCATATTCTAAGAATGTGGCAAGTATCTGATCAACTTACATAAGCATTGAGTACCCTATTTCTTCAGGCAAAAAAATGGTAATATATTTACTGTATACATTATAGCAGAACAGAAAGTATTTAGTGTAATATTTGACATATGATAAGGTCTTAGTTATTGAGATAATTATTACTAACATTATTTAGACTTCTTATTCTTACTATTACTTTAATATTTGCCTTCTAATATAGTTTTTATTATTGTGTATTTTCTTTTTACTTCTCTAAGTATTCTGTATTTTTCTTCTTTATCTTTAGCTATTCTATTTGAATTTCTCACTATTCTTCTATCCAAATCTTACTATTTTCTAATTATTTTAGTTTGTGGAGTTCTTTTCCTTTCTGAACTTTTATAGAATTTATCTTTCAATCCTTGATTATGCTTTATTCCTTTTTTAGTATCTCTACTTTTTATCTTTTAAAATTTTTTTCTGAAAATGTTTATAATTGCTCAGATGTAATTTTTTTGGCACACAAATTTGCAGAAGGCAATTTTGGACATTCTTTGATAACTTGGGTATCAGAATGGGTAAGACCTTGTCTTTGTCCTTGGGCAGTTCATAACAATAGTAAATGAGTTATTGCTTGTATTACAATAGCAAAGAAGCTCTTAGCTTTCACGTTCTCTTCTTTCACCTTTATATGTGTGCACTTCTCTTTCATTATTATTATCTCACTTTAAATAGCCACAAGGGAGTGTTTTCGTCCAGCATTGAGGCTCACTGCTGTGTGTATATTGAGTCAGGATCTCACCATGTTAACCATGTTTTACTTCTCAACTCTAGCAGTTCTCTGTCTTCAGTCTTTGTAGTAGCTGGGGCCACCGGCATACTACAGGATACCCTGTTGGCTTATAATTCTAAAAGCCTTATGTCCTCTCTCATTTAAGAACTATCATAGGTGGGAACAAAGATAGCCATTAACAGAAAAGCAATTATGATTGAAAGGTAGATGTTACTCTTCAACAGTTCTTTTCAGTATTTAGGTGGTGTAACAATGAAATAATAAACTTTAGTATACTAAATAAGAACCTTAATTTTTAGTTTTGAACTCAATAGAAGTCTTTAGGTACATAAAAAAAATGAGACAAGTGTCATGAACACCTATGTGCCCATCTCCCAACTTCATTTCACCATTGTTGTTCTGCCCTCTCAACACTACATTTTTACTTTTACTAAATATATATATATATATATATATATATATATATATAAATTTATTTAGCCAGTCTTGGGCCTTGGACTCAGGGCCTGAGTGCTGTCCCTGGCTTCTTTTTGCTCAAGGCTAGCACTCTGCCGCTTGAGCCACAGCACCACTTCTGGCCTTTTTCTATGTATGTGGTGCTGAGGAATCGAACCTAGGGCTTCATGTGTTACAGGGTAAGCATTCTACCACTAGGCCATATACCCAGCCCCATTGTCAAATATTTTAAAACAAACTCAGATGTGGTATCATTTTAACCATAAATGCTTCAGAATGATTACTGGTTTAAATTTGCCTGAATATAGTCATATAATATACAAATCTAACTAAGGGATTTTATATTAATGTAATGTGTGTATACGTTAACATTCAACAGATTATCAAATGTACTTCTATGAAAATGTACGGTTTCAGGGTACTGTCTTTAGGATACCGAAGTATTTCTTACCTTGAATATTTTGAGTCACATTGATATGGGTTCTGTTACTGGAAAATGTGCTTTTATAAAAAATTTATTCTAAACACATTTATGAAATTTTAAATTATACATTCTGTTATATCTTGTTTTTCTTCATTTTTATAGGGAAATATAATGCTTCTCATTGAAACTAATCTTTCTACATGTATACTACACATTATATCCCTTACTCATCGAATTTTACTGCTTTATGTATTTTGAGTCTTCATTTTTTTTCCCTATCCCTGTCAGCTTCTGTGCTTCATCTTCAATAAAAACAAAACCTTTCCTTGATACTATGTCCCAGATGCCTGTCAGAAAACTTGTACTGACACTCTTTGGCCTAAGGGAGAAGAGAAGTCCAAGGGAAAGGCTCAAATTCTTTAGTTTTGATAGAAAATTCTTTACGTTTATCTCCCAAATACCTTTCCGTCTTCACTTGTCACTTTTCATAAATGTTTTTCAAGTTCTTTTTTGATAATAATTATAGCAAACTGTATACTCACAAGGTTGTCACACTAATATGTTATTTATGTACAAATTATATACCAGTTAAAGGTTAGAAATAGAACTCACCACTGGAAAATCAATAAAATTTACCAGATATTTAAGTGTCCAGTATCATAACTAGTATTCTAGGCCCATTTGCTCGTTCTGTGTATATTTTGGACTATGAAATCCACCTGCAATTGAATATACCATCAGGAGATAATATCACAGTGATACTCTGTACCTAGTATATAAAGAGCTTTGAGACAGTGTTGTTTTATAATATAATTCTGTACTGAGATAATTGTTTTTTTAAATTTATCTTTTAGGGACAGTATGGAAATTACCAGCAGTGAAAAGTACTTACATTCCAATCCAGTATCTACTAGTAGCCATATTGTCACCTCAGCACTGTGGACACCTCCTTATGAAGACAGCCTTCCATTCCATCTAGTTTTGGGGATAACCTTTTGGATAAGTGGGTGTTTCATCCCTTAACAGCCTTTGTGGTTTAGTTGTAAAAGGCTTCATTAGCTCAAAAATACTCCTGATTTCACATTTCTACTCTAGATGGCAACATTGGACAGAAAATATAATGATATAACCAATTTGCAGAGATTTCAGAACCATGTTTCAAACGAACTGTTAGAGACTGAAAGGTGTGAACAGCTTTGTATGTTTATGAAGGTTAAGGGAATTTAATACTTTTCCACAGATTCTTTTGTAAGGGGAGGAGGGAATGTACACTTTTTACAGCAGCAATATTTTGTATATTATGTTTATTTCATGTGGTAAATATGCAATGCGGTACACTACGCACTGGACAGCATCAGAAATCCTCTGTTAATGTGGACTAGATTGTGGTAAATGCTTAATTGTTTTGCTCTCAAATGGTTTACCATGAAGATAAAGGTGAGGGAAAAGACAAAAGCATACCATATGTCCACTGTTATGTTCTCATAGAGGAGAATCCAAGTTCTTTTATCTATCAGATAATCAAGGGCACTTGATACAGTTTTTGAGTAAAATGACTTTTTTTTAAAGCCTTCCAATTTTGTGGACTAAAATCTTTTTTATAAAGATTGTTTATAAAAACCGTTTCAAAATATGATGCAATAAGAATTACTTTATGTTGGATCTGAGGAATCTTTTGGTTTCATGTAAAGGAAGTGAGAATCTTCTAAAATAGCAATAACTGAAAATGAAAGCGTTAATTTTACCTTATTTGAATAATCAGGGAATTTAGTAAGTTATATGAAGACATTTTATAGATGATATCAAAGAAGAGTCAACCTTGATCCAGTAATTTTATTTTTTAACATTAAAAGAATTGGTTTATATAACAAAATAGTTTGAGAGACTTTACAAACCTTTATTTCAATTTTATTAACTGGAAATAATGCTTTTATGTTTTTTCCCTTTTCATGTTGGATAATACAACAGATGTCTAGGAAAGTTCTTGTTGATGAGTTTATTCAGATAAATGAAAACATAGAGGTTGCAGTTTAGTCTCTTTGTAAGCATAGCATATTTAATCATTATTTGAGACTGGCCTATGTCTGCTGATTGTTTCAGCTCAATTTGGGGATATTGCACTGGGCAGGAAAGCATGCACTGAGAAATTTCCAACCACAGTTATTTAAGCATAATCTGAAAACATCTAGCCCAAAGGTAAGTTGCTATTTTCATCACAGTTGGTTGTGCCCAGGGAATAAGATGTATTCTTTATAATTGAATTGGCTTTTTCCACTTCTAACTGGAAACAAAACAGAAGGGGTGCCATAAATTTGAATAAGCAGAACATACTGTTTGCAACATACTGTAATCAAAAGGAATATCAGTGTCTCTGTGTGTATGAGAGCGAGAATGTGTGTGTTTTAAGATCATAATAGATTTTTTCCAACTTGTTCAATAGAAAATGGACATCAAGTTTGAACAGATACAACATAGACAGCCATACTGTGATTTGAAATGCTTTATAGGTTCTGTGCCAATTTTCCACCACTGTGTACTTTGTTACTATTTAAAACTGTATCAACTCTTAACGGAAGAATAAATTATTTGTGATTTTAATTTTCTCATTTGTTTCTTTAAATTAGATCTCTTTGACTTTCCTGTTTTGTCTGGAGACTGTGCGATGGGTTTTTATATAAGTTAGTCCAGTATAAGCAGACTGTATTTGTATTCGAGGACTTTATCAAAATTCTCTTGCCATGCCCAAGTTAATTAGAATTAACTGTTCAGTAATCAGAATGTTGTGTAGATTGTTTATTACAGAATTCTTTCTGTGAAAATGAAGTCCATGAGGCTATAATCAAGATGACTGAATTAGATAAATGAGTTGAGGAGACAAAATTATACTGAACCCAACCTGGTGTAGATACGTTATCTCATTTGAAACAAGCTCAACTGACATTAAGAAATAATTTGTCTTGCCAACCCATCTTCTGTTGTCTTATTCTCCTTTTAATGGAAACTAAAATTGCAATTTTAATAAGCAGAATTTCCTCCAGGACTTTGCTCCTGGAGACTAGTGCATTTGCAAGGTTTAATTGTTTTATAACAATCCTATTTTGTAAAAGTTTTTAATTGGTGGTGACAAAAATTACCTTACTCCTTTGATACCAAGTTAGAAGAATAACTTTTTGCCAGTAACTTTCTACCAAATTTGACATTTCCAATGGATTATATGTTATAAAACCAAAATCCTACTTAATCAAAATGCATTTTAATGAATAGCTTACCATCATATACTATTCCAGAAGCAAAGGATTACTAAGCAAAGAATAGTGATTATTGACAGATCATTTTAAAACACTCAAGTTTGCTAGTTTCATTGTTTGAGAATGTATTGGAATTATTCTGTAGCTTTATTCAGGTAGCACATTGTTTGGACTTTAATTTTTGTAGGCTAATATTTAAACATACATCAAAGTGGAGAAAAGGGTATAATTAATGCTTGTTTTTCATTAATCCATTTTATTTACATTACAGTTCGTAGCTAGTCTTCTCTTTCTGGACACCATCACAGAAACTGAGACACTGTCCTGTAAAATACTCCCTTTTTTCCTTTTGAACTAATTCATGTTAAATGAAAGATTAACAGAAATACCCTAAAAGTGTATCATTTGTTGTAATAATTTTTAAAATGCACTTCTTGCAACTTATTTTATTCACATAACCACCAAATATTGTGGTTTAAAGTAAAATTCTATACCATTTAGAAACTTTTCTTTAGAAAAGAAACCTTGAATAATACCTATTTCTGTGCATCCTTTAATTTTTTTTATTATTTCAATCAGTATTAAAAATAGTTCCCATAAATTTTCTGTCAGATTTTTTCTATGGTTTGGGATATTCCTATACAGTACATTTTTATATGCTAAGTATAAGACTATGAACATTGACAGAAATATCACCCTTAAAAATATATCCTCCACAGCACTCATTTATTGGCATTGTTTTTGTAGATTTTTTTAAAATGTTATCTCTAAACTTGATTTTGATTATTTGATTTATTTGTAAGTTGACCATAATACCACGTGCTTAATTGATAATTTTTCTGATATGCCTTTCAATATCTTATATGTACTATGTGTTATACACATATATATATATACACACACAGAACATGTTCACACACAGATATACACATATATAACACTGCGGTTCTGTATGTACATACTAATCCTTTGTGCTTCAGGTCTCTCAATTTTTAAACTTTGGTTATTATGTCTTTCATTGTATTATAGTTTTATAATGTTATATAGAAAAGAATCTGGCTTGCAACCTCCCTAACTTGCAAATTTATAAAAAGTATTCCTCATATTTGCTGTCATTTTTAAAAGTTTATTGTACATGATATAATTGAATGCATTAGCTTTTTCCATATATGGATAACCAATTGTTTAAACATTTATTGAATAAACAGTTTTTCTTCTAATGATTTGAGATACCATCTTATTCCTTTCAGTAAAAATTAATTATGGTTAAATCATGTTATGTAACTATAGATTAAGGGGAAAAATCCATCAGAAAGAATAACTAGATTCATTTAACTACTTAATTGCCATGAAATTGTGATTGTTTTGTTTCTCCTAACATGTTTTTTGTTGTTATTTTTGTTTTCGTATTGGATAAAAGTGATTTGCAAAATACAAACAACGATTGGCTTCTTAATAGTAAAAACTATTAATATAAATTTTTATGTAGAATGAATAGACCCTAATTTTTTTTTCTAGTGAAAATTGAGAAAGTCTTTAATTTCTATGTACTGTTGAGTTAGGTTACCTGTTAGTACCTGTGTATAAGTAAGGAGGAAAAATTAAGAAACTAATGGAAAACTCTTACTTAATTGTTTATATAACTAAACATTAAAAGTAGACAATGAAGTACTGGAGACATGGCTCAGCGAGTCAAGGAAAGCAAGCTGACCCAGTGCAAGGCCCTGAAGAACACTGAAATATAATTCACAGTGAAATGTAATTTTCCTTAGTTCTGTTTAGATCTACAGTAGGGTGACCATGTAAGTTATTGCTCACATTGGGAAACTTCTGAGAATGGAGTGGCAACATTTTTATTTTACATAAATACATGTATACATGCAGACAAATGTGTTAACATATCTATCTATATTTTGAGAGACATGCTTATTTAATACATGGTTATGTCATATTTGCATAAATATTTTTAAATGTTATTGTCCTGATAGAGATCCATAGTTTTAATACCTTAGGTATATGAATAATACATGTATATATTTAGGTTGTAATAAAATCTTGAATATTTTGATTCATAATTTTCTGTTTTGGGGGATGGGGAAAATTGGTTATCTTTTTCTGAAAGCAATCCCGTGTTTTGGGTAGACATGTGGCTGCCCACCTAGAGACTTTAACATCTTTTTTTATAGCTTGGTATAGTTTTAGGACTTTAAGGCCAGAAGGATGTAACTGCAATGGATGTGTGCAGCTTTTAGAACTCATTCCTAAAAGTGTGGTTTATTTCCTTTTTTTCTTTTCCATGATCTTGAAGATTGTATCTTAGAATGTTTAGCTGTATAGATTAGAAAAATACTGTACCATTTGGGTACAGTGGTGTGATGCCTGCCCGTAATCCCATCTACTTGAGAGGCTGAGGCAGAAGAATCTCGAGTATGGCAAAATTAACCAGATCTTACTTTAAAAGCAAAATGAAAGTAAAAGGTACAGGGCAGGCATAGGTCTTGCATGTCAAGAACAAGTTCCTGGATTCAATCCCCAGTATTGCAGTTAGTTAAAAAGAAGAGTAGCTAGGCACTGGTGACTCATGCCTGTAATCCTAGCTGAGACCTGAGGATGGCTGAAGCCATCCTGGGCAGGAAAGCCAGAGAGACATCTCCCATTAATTAGCTCCCCTTTGCCCCCCAACCCCCAACCCAAGCGAAAAGTCGAAAAGTGAGAGCACTAGCCTTGAGCACAGAAACTTGGGCAGCACCCAGGACTGAGTTCAAGCCCCAGGACCAGCACAAACAAAAGGAGAAAACTGGGAAGGAGTGCAATTCTGTCTCTCACTAGGCTTTATGAAACTTAGCAGTGGATAGCCAATTTTACCGTGGTACAATGGAATTGGTTTTCAGGAATGACAGACGAATGTATTGAGTGTGTAGTATACTTTATCGTCATTTGGTACTGTGTGTCTGTGGGGGGCGGGGGGCTGGCGGTTGTGGGGTTTGAACTCAGGGCCTGGGTGCTGTCCCTGAGCCTCTTTGTGCTCAAGGATAGAGCTTTATCACGAGCCACAGCACCACTTCCAGGTTTTTTTTTTCTTTTTCTGAATAATTGCTTATTTATCGTCAAAGTGATGTACAGAGGGGTTACAGTTTCATACATAAGGCAGTGGGTATATTTCTTGTACAATTTGTTACCTCCTCCCTCATTTCCCTCCCTACCCCCCTTCCCCTCTCCCCCCATGAGTTGTTCAGTTGGTTTACACCAAATGGTTTTGTAAGTATTGCTTTTGAGTCATTTGTCTTTTTATCCTTTGACTCTCAATTTTCCAATTTTGGGGTGGTTAATTGAAGATAAGAATCAAGGGGTTTTTTTCTGCTTGGGCTGGCTTTGTACAGCAATTCTCAGATCTCAGCTTCCTGAGTAGCTAGAATTAAGCATGAGCCATCGGTGCCCAGCTGGTTCATATTCTTAGTGAAGTAGGCAATTTTTTCTTTGTAATTTCTTTTGAGGTTATCCATGCTGTTTTATCATTTGAATGAATTGAATATTTTATTTAATAGCAATTGATTTTCATAATTGGAAAGTATATTTTTAACTTCTGGCATCTAGTTTCAAACTTTTATGGATACCATGCTTTCTATTTTACAGAGAATTACATAAATAGGAACTGAAAAATCTTTGGATTTTTCTTTTACTTGGCACCTACCATTTTAGTTCTTTGAGATTTTGCCTAAAAGTTATAGTAGCAATGGAAGGATATTTTTGGAATAAGGTCTTTTTTCATTTGCTATCTTATACATGTGATCACATTTTGTAACTTTTTAGGAATGATAGCAGTAACTTTTTAGCAATGATAACCAAAATACTGTCTAAGTCTACTATGGTTTTACTTTTTCTGTCATTTGTACTAAGGAATTATGTCTGCTAATGCTTTGTAAACTAAGAGCAAGGAAGTGTGGTGTGGCTTTGTTTTGGGAGCTGATACCATTCTACCTAAAGAAATCCTATTTCTTGTTCATTAATTTTGGTATTCCTTTCTTTCCCAAGAACTCTCTTCACAGCAAGCTTTCATACTTCAAGCTCTACATGTTAGTTCTCAGTCCTCATTCCCACATAAACACAACCATTTTGAAAACATGAACTGATATTAATTACCCCCTTGGCACCAAAAAGTCAGAATTTCCTGATGCGGCACACTAATGTAAAATGCATTAGTGCTAACGCTGGCTCCAAGGGGTAATACTCTCTAAATAAACACAGCAATGTTTTTCTTTATTCGCAACTCTCGGGCTGTTCTGAAAGTCATTCATCCTCCATACCCCCAAAAAAGCATTTTGAGTTTTAATAAGTTGTAACTGGAGTTTCTTAAGAAGAAATTGAATTCTAAGCTACAAATTAGTAGAAGACGGTCTGTCATTTAGGGCTAGAAAATATATGATGAGTGTTTTGGTTGTGGATACATGTGTGTATGTGTTTGAATATTTTATATAGGTGTTTAATTAGAAGGCATTCATTTTACACATTCATATGTCCTTGCTTCAAATGGAATAAAATGTAGTGAGTTAAAGCTGAATGATACCCTGGAATTCCTGGTATCTGAGTCTAGAAGCAGTGATGACACTGGAGAAACTGGCCCTGATGGAGTAGACAAAAATACTAATAAAGATCAGATACTACAGCCAAGTCTGCTGCTTTTAACGCAAGGGCTGGAATGTGACTTCTTGTGAAAGGATGCATTAAAGCAATTACTGCTTTTCAACTACCTAGAACCTTGTTTTGAGGAAACAGCATGATGATGATAGAAAACACATAGCAATGTGCGTTTTAGTTCCTGATCTAGAATGGAACCAACTGATTCTGAAACTTCCTAGTAAGTATAAAATAATTCTTCAGATCATTAGAGTAGAAAGACATTCTCTCTTATGATTTGGTTCTGCGCTTGGTTTAGGATCCAGTGAGATAAAAGGAAAGATAGGAAATTAGAAGATTGGAAAAGGTTGGATGGGCAGAGAAAAACAAAACCTGGTTCATGACCATGAGCAGTATTTTCAAACTCAGCAGAACATGTACTCAAAATATGTAAAGTTAATTTATAGAAACTCAAGAAAATTAAAAATACTTATGTATAGCACACTCATTCAATTTACATAGATTTTCAAATAGATATGAAGTTGCAAATAAAAAGTAATGAGTTCACTTACAAAATCCACTTCAAAATCTGATGAGCACAAAATTTGCTTAGTGAATATGCTCAATTGGTATAAATTTCAGATTGGACATACAGATTAGAAAATTTGAATTAAATGATAGTATGCAAAATCATCTCACTATGTTAACAGGACACATGCATATGAGTGCACAAGTTGGAAGCAGAGTTTTAGTAGGAAACTCAAGCAAAAGGGAAAATAATAGGAAAGCAATATTAAAACAAAAGCTGACTGCTGAGTAACTGAGTTATAGAAACAGGTTATAGATTTCACTGTAGTCCAACTAGATCAAATAAATGAAGTCAAAGCCAGGTGTGGTGACACACATGTGTAATCCCATCACTGAGGGGGACTGAGCAGGATTGTGAAATCAAACCCTGTACTAACCTGGGCTACATAGTGGAACAAATATCTGGACATCATAGTGATGTTAAAGAAAAAAAATTCTAGAGACTCAAGGAGCACACTGCCTGGAAAGAAATAAAATTTAGACATGAGAATTCTTTGCCACAGTAAAGAGGATGTAAATGTATACTCAGCCTAAGACTTAAATGGTATACTTAGCCTAAAATGTAGTTCTGAAGTGCTAGCAAAATAAAATATTTCCAAGAATTTCTAAGAATTTATCCATAAAAGATACACTTAAGAAAAAGTCATCTAGAAGGGAAATGTAAGATATAAAAATACCTCAACAGGCAAGAAAAGGCAAATGAATAGGTTGATTACTGTATTAAGTCTCAATATTTTACTCCCTAAGTTCATGACTTTTGTTATGTGAGGGCAGAGCTTATTTTCTTTCCCCTTCATTCTGCCTTTGGCCATGTGACTAACTGACCAATGAGATGCTATCAGACTCCTGCTGAAGCTTGTGAAAGTAATGACTGAGTAGTTCCAGCTCCACTTTTGTTACTGCACCTTTGCCAAATGTGTGTATGTGTGTGTCTTTGTTTTGCAGCAATATTGTAGCAAAGGATAGGTGATACCATAGCAAGGTAGAATGATATGACAAGATGAGAATCATAATTGAATAAATTGTAATATGCTAAGGACTTTTGATGTTCAAGAGAACAAGAAAGAATCTTAAGACTTGCTATATTTTTTTCTGGTAAAATATGGTTAATATTTAAAGTAAATACAAGAAATATTAAAAAATGGAGCAATTCAGTAATTTGGAGTGAAGTAAGACAGGCAGATGAGAAATAAATTGTAAATGAGAGAAACATACTCCTGTAAAAATTAGCGAAAGCCAATGGAAAATGGGGGAAGACAGTGTAAAAGACAAAAGGTGATAAAAATGCATCACAGTAGTCAATACATTTAACTCATTTGTTGACTTAACTGGGGAAAACCCAACTTTAGCTTACTAAGGGATGTTTCTAAAACAATAAAACATGGAGACGGTACTGTCCTATTAATGTGCTAACATAGGGAAAACATTCAAAGGAATAAAGAAGGGCTCTAAGTAATAATACATTAAAATGTAATTAAAATAGATCTTCGTATCCTACAAAGTAAAAACAATTGCAAGTCAAAATTTAAAACTAGGCTCATCTTAGGAGTGTGTGTGTGTGTGTGTGTGTGTGTGTGTGTGTGTGTGATATTTTAGTGGGAGTTTTTAATCATAGGAGAAAGGGGCTTAGTGGCCAAACACTACTAAAGGTATTGAACAGTTTTACAGAAATATATTGTCTTTAAGGTTGTCAAACCATAGAATTAAAATTTTAGAAAATGAAATTTTATATTTTTAACCTGAGCCATGCCCCAATTCAATACATCTAGCCCAATATACCCAAGATCCTATCTCATATAAATTCACAAAACATTTTAGATCCTTTCTCATAGATGTCAGAAATCTCATTTGTATTTTATGCCTATAGTCTTTAACTCCACATTTCAGGGGCGGAATAGACACATCTGACTAGGGATGTATGAAATTTATATCCTGATGCAGAAAATCTAATAGATAAGTACAGAAACCCAGTCCTAACACTATACTGACTTTTAACTATATGTGGTCTTTAAAAAAAAATGATCTGGGGGCTGGGAATATGGCCTAGTGGCAAGAGTGCTTGCCTCATGTACATGAAGCCCTGGGTTCGATTCCTCAGCACCATACATACAGAAAATGGCCAGAAGTGGTGCTGTGGCTCAAGTGGCAGAGTGCTAGACTTGAGCAAAAAGAAGCCAGGGACAGTGCTACGGCTCTGAATCCAAGGCCCAGGACTGGCAAAACAATGACAACAAAAAAGATCTGCTAGTTTGCAAAAGAAGTCTGATTCAAAGAATAAAAAAATTCAAAGAACCAATATACTTACTAATCACTTTCTCTGACAACTGTACATATGCTTTGAAAATGAAACTGAAAATATAAGCAACTTGTGGTTAAAGAAAAACAGGAATTTAGAAATTTTACAGATGAGCTACAATAAAAGTTCTCCATTGAAATGTTTACTTACAGAGAACAAAACTTTGAAAAGGAAGGGCTGGGGATGTAGCTTATTAGTAGAGCACTTTCCTAGCATGTGCAAGGTTCTGGGTTTATTCTCCAGCACTGTAACCAAACAAAATGAAAGGAGTGGGGAAAGTGGGATGCTAGTACTATAGTTCCTAGAAGTGAAATGATAGCTATAAATGCCTTTATTTCAGCAGAAAGACTTCAGGAATATAGACAAGGAAGCCAAAATTAAATCCAGATTAAATTACAAAACATTAGAAAATATCTTGAAGGAGATAATAAAGATAAGGCTTAGAGTCTGGAGGAGCCAGGTACTATGTTGTATATCTATTGGGCTCTATGAGGTTTGGATAAGAGCTTATGAATCTGCATAAATTTACTTAAGCTATAGAACAGCATGATATATATTTTGTTTTGAGCAGGCCAGGAATAGTGTGATCACTACATCAGTGATTTTTAAAAAGAATGTAATGGTTATAAAATGGTAAACATACTTAACTTTGTCCTATTTCTCCTTGTTCATATACATATGCATATATGTATATATGATATTTGATGTATATATATATGATATTGATGGACTTGCTTTTTGTGGGAATGAAGATGGAAGAATGATGACATTAGTGACAATATTCCTCTCTTGGTCTCACTTTCCCTGACTCTGTGCCCAGAGTTAAATCGTTAGAATCCTGCTTACCAGGCAAGCATGTGCTCTTTTACCAATAGAGACAACTATATGATACATATAATGATCTTACCGTCATGGGCTGTCTCTGTCTTCCTGTCACATCACTTTCAGAGCCTTGGCTACATGCCAGTACTACCTTAACAATGCTCCCTCTATTTCCCAAAGTTCTACTTCACCCTGTACAATCCTTCCCAAACACTGGTTACATTCCAAATGGCTTTCTTTACTGTATAACAGTCACTCAACCATGTTCAATCAAGCTGCCCCTTAAACCTGTTTCCTTCTTAGCATTTCTAAGAATTTCCAGGTTCTTCCAGTAGACAGTTTTCTTAACATTTGAGTGATGGGCTTCTAGCCTGACAGATGTAATTATTAGAAACGATTTCTCTTCTATGCAAATTAAGTAGCAAGAATTCCTTTGGTAAACGTAAGAAATTTGTATACTCTGGTAGGGACTAATGGTAGGGAAAGTTATATGAAAAATCAGGCTGAAAAAGATATGACATACTATATCCCTTCCTATTGGGAGACTTAAGATTAAACATTATCATCAGAAAGAAGTACAGTAAAATGGCCTAATTTGAACTAAATATATTGTACTTCATCTGCACAAAAACCCATTGAGTTCACATTTTAACATATGAGGTATTGGGAGAGCTTTCCCCCCTTCATAATCTGAAGTAATGGGGTTCCTTACACATACCCAATAGCACTTTAGACTGCATGAATTATACTTTGTAAAATGTATGTCATCTTATTTTCACAATAGGCTAATGTTCCTTTAGACTCTGTAGTAACCTAAGTAATGAAAATCTATCATAAAAACCTCATTTTTTGAGGGGGGGTAATATACTGTTATCTATTGTGCAAGTCAGACTTTTTGTTGCTGTGGCAAAATACCTGGCCTAAAAATGCAAGGGAGCAATGGATGATTTTGCTCAGTTTCAGAGGTGACATTTGTCATGGTCCAGAGGGTATGGCAGAGCAGAACAGCTCACATCCTGGTGGCTACGAAGCACAGAAAGAGATGGTGGGAGGGGGGGAGGGTGGAGAGGGAGGAGCAGTGGAGAGAAATAGAGGAGAGAGGAGAAGTGGAGAGGAGGGGAGAGAGAGATTATGGCTGTGATGCTGGTGTTTTCCATTATCTACCCTTATTCCATGTAAACTTTGGCAATGTGATAGTGTCTCCTACATTCAGGGTGGGTCTTCCCACATTGCTGTCTCATGTTCTCTTACTTCTTAATGTGAATAGCAATATCCACCAACATTCATGTTAACTCTACTCATTCATCACCTCCAATAACAGTTTTGCCACAGATACAACAGCTTTGTAAAATTCAACAAAAACAACGGTTTTTGATGATTGGTAAGAGGGGATTTACAATAGAGTATTATATATTTTATTATTATAATAAATCATATCCTAAATATGCATAAAATGTGTAAAAGCCGATGTCCATGTATACACATGAGTCCACCTACCCACAGACAGCCAGGTAAACATTTACCACCTCATAACTTCTTCAGACCCTCGTTAGCAACTCCCAAAATAGACATTTTAAGTTTAAAATGATAGGCATCTCAGACATGTCAAAGATGGAATTTATTTTTCTCCTGAAATCCTTTTTTCTTTTCCAGCATAGTGTATCTTGAAGAATTACACCACCCTAAGGAGGTTAAAAACACGTGAAAACAATAGCTGTGTCTTATCTATGTAGGCCAGAAAGAAAATGAGAGGGAGATGTAAGACTTTTTTCATTGGGTTTAGTTGTAAGAAAAGCTGGTCCTGTTTATATTCATTCAGCTCAGAAACTTAGGGAAGACACGGTTTGGAAGCTCTGGGACAGCTGACAAGCAGACAAGATAGGATCCGGAGGATGTTGGTTGTAGACAGAAGAACCCTTTCTTCCACACTGACAGGAGTGTGCTTTAGGATGTGCTTCCTGGGACAGCAGCGACAGAGATTCTTGTTCAGAGTTGTTATTGGTGGTGGTGGGACACTTTCAGAAGAGGACAACAGGAGTAGGATAGGTAGGAGGAAAAAAACCTAACAAACTCAGCCTGTTTGATCTTGACTGCCAAGCTACCCATCTTGGAAGGAGATGCTGTATTGTCACCAGTAGCACAAGCCTTTGCCATGGAGGCAGGAAGGAAATTGGCCATTTTGCCCTGTGCCATTCATTTGCCTTCCAAGGAGGTGGGGCATAGGGCACAGGCTAAGTGGGGCCTGTGTGGCTGAGGTGAGGCTTTGCTCAAGGGATGGGAGTAGCTGTGAACTTGAAACAACCTGCACTCTTAGCAGCTAAGGACAGAGCTCCTGGCACTGAGGGCCACTCCCCTGCCACTGTTGTGCCAAGGGCACCCACTGTAGGGAGAATGCAGATGTAGTTAGAGGTTGAGGATAAGTATAAATGGGAGAAGGAATTCAGACCATTCCCAACAGTTCTTCGCTTTCTCAATGTATAGTCAACGGTCTGTCAGTGTTGCTGACTCAGGTGGGAGGAGTTAGGGCTGCCTGGTGAGGGTAATGAAAGGAAAAGGGGCTCAGGGTTGGTTACTGTGGAGTGGATCAGGACAGCAGTTTGTATTGTTTATTTATTTATTTGTATTTATTATTATTATTATTATTGCCAGTCCTGGGCCTTGGACTCGGCCTGAGCACTGTCCCTGGCTTCTTTTTGCTCAAGGCTAGCACTCTGCCACTTGAGCCACAGCGCCTCTTCTATATATGTGGTGCTGGGGAATTGAACCCAGGGCTTCATGTATACGAGGCAAGCATTCTTGCCACTAGGCCATATTCCCAGCCCCAGCAGTTTGTACTGTTTATTATTCTATGGAAGAAAAAAAGGCAGTTTATTGTCTCTACCTAGTGTCAAAATTTTTCTGGGTGATGAAGCTGAGAAGAAAGCATCTTGAGGATGTTGGCAAGAGTTATTGAAGTTTTTCACTACCCTTGGGGTGGGGAGACACTCGTACTGCAACCACAGGAAAAGCCAGTGCATTCTCAGGGCAATGAAAAGAGTGTTAAGTAGTGGGGAAGTCTGAGGAGAGGGAAGTACTTTCTCAGAGCCAAAGCAGGATTTCTCCACCTCTTTTTTTAAATAAAGGAGACTGCACGTGAAATGAGTCATGAAGAGCCTTGGAGAGGGAAGAGGGAAATCTCCCTGGAAGAATGTGGAAGATAATGGGAAGAGTGTGAAAGCAATCTGGCTAAGGATTTGGGGTTTAGAAGTATGGTAAATTTAGCAATCAGGCACTTGTAGTAACTAAAAATCAGACCAAATGGTGGACAGTTCTGTCCTTATTTAAAACTATCTGTAGTCTCAAATAAAAGCAGCAAAGTTTTGTTCAAATGGTATGAGGACAGAAAGAGCAAAAAAGAGTTGCAAAGGGTTTTTATTAGTTGAAAATAATAAGGGAGGGAGGAGGCGGGGGGGTGGAAATGAGGGAGGAGGTAACAAGTTGAACAAGGAATGTACTCACTACTTTACATATGAAACTGTAACCCCTCTGTACTTCACTTTGACAATAAAGGAAAAAAATAACAAAAAAAGAAAATAATGAATAAAAGCAATCCACATTCTATAATTAATCCAAAATAATGTAGAACTGCATGGAGAAAAAAACAAAAGTAACCATCATCCGTCCACTAAAACTCTCTTCCGAGAGATTACCATTATTAGCAATTATTAACAAACATTGCTTTTTATACATTCCTATATATATAGGAAATGTATGTATAGTATGGAAATACATATATGCTATATAATTTAGTTTTTAATCTGCTACATTTCAGTCAATGTACTCATCTTGAATATGTTAACATGATCAATCAATCATAATGATTGCTTTGCCTTTTTTTTTTTTTTTACAGCTAACTGATATTCCATGGCAGAGAAAGAAACATTATCTATTCATTTAACAAATGTTTCATTAATGAAAATATAGGTAGATTTTTTGCCTTTTTATTATTATAGCTAATTTAGTTAAATGTCCAGAAATGGAATTACTGAGTTAAAGGATCTGATATATTCACAAATCAATTAACTACCTGATATATATTGCCAGGTTTTCTTAAAAACTTAAATTTGTTTTGTAGCCTACAGTGTGAAAGAATGCTTGTTCTCCACTAAAATAGAACACCATAATTATTTCTATCTGATTGGTTATAGTTGTGTTGTATGTTAAGAATTGTCATGATAAAAGACAAGTATGGCACAAGCATTGTTGATATTACAGAAAATATTCTCTGGGCAGCTGAACTCAAAAGCTATTCAGTAGGTAACTTTTCTGAGAGTCTGTTGTGAGTTTTGTTGATTTGATAAAGATTCATAACAGTATTTAATAGTGCTTCACTCTTCCCTGAATAGCCTTAGTGAGACTTAAGTTACTCTCTCTCAGTATCACCATTGTAATAACTATTAAGTTAAAAGTTTGTATCTATATCTCAGGAATATCTTAGTCTGTGACTCTGGACCATTTTTGTGTTGTGTTGTGTATGTATGTGCTTGTCCTGGGGCTTGAACCTAGGGCCTGGGCACTCTCCCTGAGCTTTTTTTCCCCCTCAAAGCTGGCACTCTACCATTTTAGTCACTGCTCCACTTCTGATTTTATTGATGGCTAATTGTAAATAATCATCTCACGAACTTTCCTGCCTAGGCTGGCTTCGAACTGTGACTATTGTAAAATGCCACATTGAAACACAGTATAGTTGCTTCTTGGGCTCAGTTCTTCACTCTTTTTACACTTCCACCCTTCCAGGATCCTAATGGCATGGATGAAGTGAACTTCCTTTCATCTTGGTCATATTCCTTTCTTTGACTGACAAAAATGGAGTGTAATTTCTAGTCTGACTCATGAGGTGAAATGGTCTGGCTTGCCCTGCTGGATATGAGACCCAGGGAACTGATCTAGGGTCATCTGTGAAGCAGAATAACCCCAAATGATTTGTAGGATTGTGGAAGCAGGTGTGCACTGTTATCTGCCATGGGATTTGTGGTTAGTTCTTAGGTGGCATTGTTTTGGCCATAGCTAATGTATATTTATTTCCCCCTACAGTTCTTACTGCTTCTACACATTTTAATTTTAAAAGTTTGGCCCATCTACTTACAATATGTTATGTATTTAATGCTGTGGCCTTTATTTCCTACCAAGATTTCTTAGTCAAATCACAGTCCTAAGAGAACATTCATCAACTGTGAACTCACATACTAGTAAAGATAAGAAAAGCAAGCCTGATTTTATTTTCTTCAAATCCAAAATTAATTGCATGTGAACTTTGTGTCTCCTTTGAAATTTTATTCTAAGGTCATGACAATGAGAAGAGGACACCGGAGTTCTTAAAATGTTTCCTTTTGCATTCACTTTTCAGAATTCTCTTTGTGTTGTGTAAGTCTGAAAGGTTAAAAATAACTGTACCTCCAGAGACTTCTCCTTGGGCTGTATCCTTCCTTGAGATTCTCTCAGCTTTTCCCACCCAAACTGGGTCATCATCCTTGCCTGATTTTAAAATCTCCCAGATCCAGTGTTCTACAAATTTCAATGAGATTTTACCTACCAATAATCCCAGCAGCCACACATTATATTCTCTGGTCTGATTCTGCATGAGTTTGATTTTATATACTCTATTGTAGTAATTTATTAACTTGATAAAATCTGCTGACTCCTCATGGAAAAATATTGTTTATATATTATATTTCCTGCAGTTTCCTTTCTGTGGTCTTTATTATGGCATATTTACATGAGAATAGGGCCTTTTTTTTTTAAGTTCATCTGTGCTTTCCTTTTGTCTCCCCTGAAGTCACAGGCCTGTTTGTGACATACATTGTGCTTTTCATATTGAAAGCACTCAACCAACCCTGAATAATTAATCTTCTCATCATGTTTGAGTTATCCATCTGAATTGAATTAGCCCTATTTTATAGGAAGAGCAACCTAGGGAGGTACAGAAAGTGGTCCCAGGAGGATGTCCAGGTCCCCATCCAAGGCCCTTGCATTTCCTATACTGAGTGAAGCTCCTATCCATGGCTATAGTTAATTCTGCAAGTTACTATCATGCATATTATTTAATGCCTGCTTTTCCTCTGCAAGGACATTTCTGAAGGAAATACATCAATGGGAAAAGAAAGATGCAAATTGGGTGAGGAAATATCACAATGAAGTTGCTGTAAACCATTTCTCTGGGAAGAGATTGCCGGATAACCTTTGGCAGGGTAGCAGCAGCATCTTCGCATGGTGATAGGTTTGCATGGATCGAGGGTGAGTTCTGCCTTTGAGCTGCTCTCACACATCAACTGGTTTTGAATCACATCTTTGGGCTTAACTGGGAGATAATAGAAACACCAATGCATTTACACTTACATTATCCATTGAGCCAAATGTGATTTATTTATTTTCTTTTTTCTAAATGTTGTTCTCACTGATTTAAAAATATTCTTCCTAATTAGTGATAAAAATAGTGATGATTAAAGCCAAACAAAATATTCAAAAAATTTTATGGTACCATTGTAGTATTCAATTTGTCTTTGCAAAAGAGAGGAAATGAAAGAAAGAAAGAAAGAAAGAAAGAAAGGCTTCTAGTCATGCAGTTCTTATAGAGCAATAGGCTGAGAGTCCCATGTGTTCTTGCTCTTGAGGATTTCTCCTACAATGTTCCATTCTTCCTTCTCCCCACTGATAGATTCTCGTTAAAATTTTCAAAGCCCTCTCAGTTGCAGCAACCTCTATCTGTCAACCCATCTTTTTCTTTTGAATCCACATTAGATTTTATTTGAATTTCTTTTATGTAAGCTATCATAGCTTACTATCTTATCCTCCTGCTAGATTATAAATTTCTTGGGGGCAAAACCTATAATTAATCCATCTCTATATTCTCTGAAGGCCTTAGGAGCCTTCTGTTCTTTCTATTTGAATAGTATTCAATGATAAAGTAACTAATGAAATGTAATACCTAAAATATATATTCCCTTCTCCTGGGTAGGTTAGACTTGGATGGGGAATTGAGTCTAGGGCTGAATCCTATGAGGGAAACTAAATGTTAGTAAAATTGGAATAGTTAATGGTATTAGGAGCTCATCCAAGCCCAAAGTAAGATCATAGTTCTAGTGATTTTCGAGAACTCCAAATCTTTTAGCTCTAGTTTTAAAAAAGGGTCAGGTTGCTTTAGTTAGAAACTAAGAACTGTGAATAGCTTGGTTGAGTGTTATCTATAGAGAAAAAACAAACAACCACAATGAGATATAAATAGGGGAAGAGCATGTTCTCCTATGTACTCAAGAATTAATTCCACTGCTATTCACTAACCTTTATGAATCTGGAAATAATATGCCTGTTGGCTATTTGTGCTGGAACAGATGTAAAATTAATCAGTCTAGCTAATAGCACTTGATCTGCCTTGGCCAGTGAAAGATTTGAGAATAGTTTTTCTAAAGAGGAGTCATTAAAGAAAAAAAAACCTCCTTTAACAAATTATTAAGAGGCCAAAATATTGTCATTGTGTCACAGGTATTCGTGTTTCTCCTCTTGTGAACATACTTTTTGCCTTTTCTTAGGAAGCACAGGATCATTCTGTCTGCATAACTTGTTCTTCCTGGAAGGAAGACAGTTTTCTTGCCCATAGCAGTGGTGGTGCCTTTCTGGAAGGGTCTATAAGAGCAACAGGGCTGACCAAAACACAAGCTTCAGCAGCTGTTCAAGTACTGGCAAGCTCTGCCCATGGCCAGACAAGGCATCAGGGAATGGCCTTGTTGGAGCACAGTGAGCACAGGTGCACCCTGTTAGCTCATGGCTTTGAAGCAGTGCACTCCTTAATTCTCTCCTACCTACCCCTGGCCCCTTAGCTGCCAACAGAAAGTATCAAGATAACTTATTTCAGCAAATACTGTATTCATATATTGATTCCTAATCTTCTTTCAAGACAGAGTTATACTGGAGAAAGTTATTAATTAAGCTCTTAAAATGAGAATGACATCTATAATTCACAGAGCTGATTAAGGCAACCACATGCTTTACATCTTACAAGACTGTAAGCAGCATTTGACTATGAGAGAGAAGATCTCAGTTTGAATCCTAGCTTCAACACTGCAGATCGCCCCCCCCACCCCCCACATTGCCACACACACACACCTTGCTTCAGCCATTATATATATTTTAATTTAATTTATTTATTAATTGAACACAATTTTTTTTGACAAGGTGTTGTGCAAAAAGGATACAGTTACATAGTAGGGCAGTGTGTACATTTCTTGTGATATCTTACGCCCTGTTTTTCTTTTCCTTCTCTAGGTCAGGTAGACATATATACAATACACAATGTATCAAGAACATATAAAGTACCCACGTGGCCAAGCCCAAGAAAATTTTGCCTAGGGCTTTAAATGTAATGTCGATATTAGACAATATGTCGACAGTAGCCTTATATGAACGTACATACATAGCTTTTGAGCTATTGTATTCCATTGAGAGGTAAATTTTTTACCTTTATATGTTGAGTAGTTGTTTGGTTTTAGTTACATACTGTTGGGTCGCTGCCCCAATCCTGTGGGAAATACCATTTGACAAGCAGTTTTTGGTTTCACAGACCTGGTCTCTACTGTCTCTCCATCTCCCTTTGTTAACAGTCATATATCAGGGAGATCATGCCCCTTTGTTTTCTGTGTTCTAGGCTTGTCTCGCTCAACATTATTTGTTCGAGTTCTGACCATTTCCCTGCAAATGCCAATATTTCATCATTCCTAATCGCTATGTAGTATTCCATTGTGTATAGGTACCATAGTTTTTGGATCCATTCATCTGTGGAGGGGCATCTGGGTTGTTTCCATATTTTGGCTATTGGGAATTGTGCCACGATAAACATGGAAGTACAAATAAATGTCTTTGGTATCTTGGGACCTGCTGTTTAGGATAGATGCCTAGGAGTGGTATGGCTGGGTCATAGGGTAGGTCTATATTGAGCTTTTTGAGAAACCTCCATACTGTTCTCCAAAGTGGTTGTACTAGTTTGCACTCCCACCAACAATGGAGAAGGGTTCCTCTTTCCCCGCACCCCCTCCAGCATTTGCTGTTGCCTGAGTTCAGAGTATAGGCCATTCTAAGTAGAGTGAGGTGGTATCTCAGGGTTGTTTTTATTTGCATTTCCTTTACTACCAGGGATGTTGAACATTTCCTCACATGTTTCTTTGCCATTTTTATTTCTTCTCTTGTGAAGTCTCTCTTTAGCTCCTTTGCCCATTTCCTAATTGGTTTATTAGGCTTGGAGGGGCTAGTTTTTTGAGTTCTCTGTAGATGACAGATATTAGGCCTTTGTCTGTTGCTGTGCTAGTAAAAATCCTTTCCCATATGGTTGGCTGTCTTTCTGCTTTGGTCCTTAGCTGTGCAGAAACTTTTTAATTTGTAGTAGTCCCATTTGTCGAGTCTCTCCCCTATTTGTTGTGCCCCTGGGACTCTATTCAGGAAGTTCCTTCCTGTGCCTATAAGTTCTAGTGTCTTTCCTACTCTGTCCTTCAGTAGTTTCAAGGATTCAGGTCTGATATTGAGGTCCTTGATCCATTTTGAGTTGATCTTGGTGCATGGTGATAGGCTTGGGTCTACTTTGAGTTTTCTGCATATGGCTGCCCAGTTCTCCCAGCACCAGTAGTTGAAGAGGCTATGTTTATTCCATTGTACATCTTTAGCTCCTTTGTCAAATATCGGCTGACTGTAAGAGTGCGGTTTTATTTCTGGATCTTCAATTCTAATCCATTGGTCTTCTGATCTGTTTTTATACCAATACCAGGCTGTTTTTGTTATGATGGCCCTGTAGTAGAGCTTGAAGTCTGGTATTGTGATATCTCCTGCACTGCTTTTTTTTTGCCTAGAATTGCTTTGCCTATTTTAGTGAAGAATGTGCCTGGGATTTTGATAGGGATTGCATTGAATTTGTATAACAATTTGGGCAATATGGCCATTTTCACTATATTGATTCTGCCTACCCATGAGCATGGGAGGTCTTTCCATCTCCTTGTGTCTTCTTTGATTTCCTTTATTAGATTTTTATAGATCTCATTAAATAGGTCTGACATGTCCTTGGTTAAGTTGATCCCTAGGTACTTTATTCTCTTTTTGGCTACTGTAAATGCAATTGTTTCCATAATTTCCTTTTCTGTTTGTACAGAATTTCCTTTTCTGTGTGTACAGAAAAGCTGCTGACTTTTGTGGATTGATTTTGTATACTGCTACTTTGCCAAAATGGTTTATTAGGTGTAGGAGTTTGGGGACTGAGTTTTTTGGGTCCTTCAGGTATAAGATCATGTCATCTGCGAATAGGGATAACTTGATTTCTTCCTTGCCGATGTGGATCCCTTTGATGTCCTCCTCTTGCCTTATTGCTATGGCTAGGGATTCCAGCACTATGTTGAAAAGAAGTGGGGAGAGTGGGCATCCTTGTCTTGTTCCTGAGTTTAGGGGGAATGATTTAAGTTTCTTTCCATTTAATATGATATTAGCAGTTGGTCTGTTGTATATGGCTTTTATTGTTTTGAGGAATGTTCCATCTATTCCTGTTCTCTCCAGAGCTTTTAATAAGTATGGATGTTGTATTTTGTCAAAGGCTTTTTGGGCATCGACTGAGATAACAATGTGATTCTTGATTTTAGTTCTGTTTATGTGGTGAATTACGTTGATTGATTTACGGATGTTGAACCATCCTTGTGACTGTGGGATGAAACCTACTTGGTCATGATGTATAATTTTCTTGATCAGTTTCTGGATCCTGTTAGCTAATATTTTATTGAGGAGCTTTGTGTCTGTGTTCATTAGTGATATTGGTCTGTCGTTCTCATTTTTTGTAGGGTCTTTGCCTGGTTTGGGAATGAGTATGATATTAGCTTCATAGAATGAGTTTGGAATTTCTCCCTCTGTTTCTATTTCGCGGAAGAGTTTGAGGATTATTGGTATTAGCTCCTCACTAAAGGTTTTATAGAATTTGTTGGTGAATCCATCTGGGCCTGGGCTTTTCTTTGTTGGGTGTTTCTTGATTACCCCCTGTATCTCACTGTAAGTTTTTGGTTTGTTTAGATGATTTATTTCTTCTTGGTTCAGTTTGGGCAGTTTATACTTCTGTAAGAATTGATCGATTTCTGTAAAATTATTGTTTTTTACTGAATAGAGGTTCTGGAAATAGTTCCTTATGATTGTTTGAATATCGTGTGTACTTGTAATTTTTCTGGTGGAGTCCCTGATTTTATGTATATGAGTCTCTTCTTTTTTTTTGTAACTCTTGCGAGGGGTCTGTCAATTTTATTTATTTTCCCAAAGAACCAACTTTTAGTCTTATTTATTTGTTGAATGGTCTTTCTATTTTCAATCAAATTTATCTCTTCTTTAATCTTTGTGATCTCTCTCCTCCTAATCATTTTAGATTCAATCATTTCTTGTTTCTCCAGTTGTTTTAGTTTCATCGTGAGGTTGTTCACCTGCTCTGCTTCCATTCTTTTAATGTGAGTTCTGAGGGCAATGATCTTGCCCCTCAGTACTGCCTTAGCTGTGTCCCATAAGTTTCTTTGTGATGTATTTTCATTGTCATTGTGGCTTATGAATTTGTTGATTTCATCTTTAATTTGGTCTGTGGCCCAAGTGTTGGATAACAGTGTGGGGTTTAGCCTCCAAGAATGTGTATAGCGTCTGTGGTAACCGTTGTTATTGAGGGTTACCTTTAATCCACTGTGGTCAGATATAATACATGGGATGACGTCAATACTTTTGTATTTGCTGAGGTTCTTTGTGTGGGCTCTGACATGGTCTATTTTGGAGTATGATCCATGGGCTGCTGAGAAGAAGGTGTATTGGGTCTCTGTAGGGTGGAAGATTCTGTATAGATCTGTCAGATCCATTTGGGATATGGTGTTACTTCATTATTATTATTATTATTATTATTATTATTATTATTATTATTATTATTTTTGGCCAGTCCTGGGCCTTGGACTCAGGGCCTGAGCACTGTCCCTGGCTTCTTTTTTCTCAAGGCTGGCACTCTGCCACTTGAGCCACAGTGCCACTTCTGGCCATTTTCTGTATATGTGGTGCTGGGGAATCGAACGGAGGGCTTCATGTATGGGAGGAAAGCTCTCTTGCCACTAGGCCATATCCCCAGCCCCACTTCATTACATTTTTATGTAAAGGTAAATCTTGGGCTTGTGAACAGTTCTCTTGCTTTGGCACTTAGAGCCTTTTCTTACTGATACTCGCTCACGCACAAGCATCCTAATTTTTCTGTCATGTTTCCGTTTTAACTTCCAACAGTCTTTAGGACCTGTGTTCAACACTGCCATTGGAGCTCACTTTACTTTTATTTTTTTCCTTTATTTTGGTATTCAGCCATAGCTTGGACCCTCTGAGGACAGTAGTTAGATGCAGGGATTTACATTTTTATTGTTATTATAAAGATGATATACAGAGGGCTTATAGTTACATAAGTCAGGTAAGAAGTACATTTCTTTTTGGACAATGTCACCTCCTCACTCTCTCTGTTTCTCCCTCCTATCTCTACTTACAAGTTGTATAGTTCTTTTTCAACAGAGTGTCTAGTGAGTACCACTGCTGCATTTGTTTACCCTTTGTCTCTCCATTTCTGTGTCTCCTTTCCCAAAGAAAGATAAACAAGCAAGACAAAAAGAAAAAAGAGAACAAAAACAGCGACAAAGAAAATACATTTCCTGGAGTTCATTTCCATAAATATTATTTTATATGAGTCAGAGGCACATAGGCATGGTGCTTTTGTATTCCTCCCCTAAGAATATCCTCCTTTGGTCTCACTGTCTGTGAATACCTAGAGTCCTGTATAGTTTACTGTGTTCTAGTGTATCTTAGATCTAGTTTCTGCATATGAGACAAACGTGTTTGTGTCTCTGTCGCTGAACTTGGCTTACCTCACTTAACATGAATTGTCCTAGGCCCATCCATTTTCCTGTAAATAACATAATATTCTTTCTATTAGCAGTGTAAAATTCCATTGTGTATGGGTACTACAGTTTTTGGGTCTACTTGTCTATTGGTACAATGTGGCTATTGTGAATAATGCAGCAATGAACATGGATGTGCAAGTGTCTTTATAGTATTCTGGTTCTCACAGGGATTTTTGTTGTTACTGTTGTTTTACGACAGAATCTTGTCATATGACAGCTCTGGGCTATGGAGGAATACACAGGAAGTTAAAATGCTGGAGGTTATTCTGTGGAGTATTACTCTACCAGTTGGGGGGAGTCGGGAGAGAAGGTTCATGGATATTGGCTTCCAAAGGAAAGTCACCACGGAGTTGAGCTTGATAGCGCAGCTTAGAGTTGGACAGCTTAAGAGATTGGATAAGACAGCAAAGGGAACAGAGAGGCATTGAGAAGCAGTACCTATTCGAAAGAGGGATGGCCTCTCTGGTCCTAGGCAAGAGGCTTAACCTCTGTGAGCTTTAGTTGCCAAACTGTCTTTAAAACACGGAGAGGTATCAGCTTCTGGTGGCTTGTGCTTGTAATCCTAGATACTCATGAGGCTCGGATCTGAGGATCTCAGTTCCTGGCAGCCCAGGCAGGAAACTCTCTAAGACTCTTATCTCCAATTAACTATCAAAAGGCCAAGTTGAGCAGAGGCTCAAAGTGGTACAGTGCTAGCCTTGAGCATGAAAGTTTAGGGAAATAAGGCCTTGATTTTAAGCCCCAGGACTGGCATGAAAAAGGAGAAAGGGGTGCAGGGGGCATTTTGTGATCATGGTTCTACATATCTTCTCACCTCTTTAGTCTAATTGGGTACTGATTTGACATCAAGCAGCCACCAATCTCTTACCTTTGATGTTCTTCCTGAGATAGAAGTCAAGGGCTGGATATGGTTTGGGGCTGGGTCAGTCACTGTCGTGTTTCTTCTGACAGAATGATTAGTTCAGGAATGGTGATGCATGGCTCAGAGAGATTCAGTTTTGAGATATATTTTGATTTTAGTTTTCAAGTCTTTGCTATTTCTCTAGGGAAGGCAGTTGCAATGAACAAGAAAGAAAGGAAGGAAGGATGGAAGGAAAGAAGGAAGAAAGGAAGGAAAGGAGGGGAGAAAGGGAAGGAAAGAGTCATGGAGGAAGGAAAAAAGGTAGGAAAGAAGGAAGGAAATAAAGAAAGAAATGAGCATGGATTTGGACTTAGCAACAGGATCAGGATAATTTCAGTGGTGCTGAATGTCATGGTAGAGACTGGAGCCAGATGGCAGGAGTTGAAGGGACCTGTTGAAGAAAGAAAGGCAGGGTAAGGTCATAGAAGAAGCTCAACTAATCACTTCCTTTAACATGTAGACCTCAGGAAGTGCACTTTCTTATATCTCAATTCTTTTATAGCAATAAAGTAGGGGTAAAAAAGACATCAAATATTGGTTCAGTCCTAATGCAGCAGAATTGAGGGGAAGACAGTGGGCTTTGCACTGCTGATGTGGCTGTGAGAGTGAGTATATGTGTGTCGCTGATGGTTTTGCACCCATCCCACAAATACTTATAGTACTTCCCCTGTGCTAGGTACTAGCCTAATACCTGGGATTATAGGGATTACCAATAAAGACAAGCTATCTTTCCTGAAGTAGCCTATATTCTAGTGCTATCTGTGTGTGTGTGTGTGCACGTACATGCATGCATGCACATGCTCATGCACATGGTGTGTGCATGCATGTGTGCATTATGGCATGGGGAAAATGAAGTAGAGAAGGAAAATTAGGATTTGGGGTAAAGCGCTTATAATTTTCAACAGGCAGCCAGGAAGAGTTTCATGAGCAGGTTGCAACTGAGTGACCTGGTAGAATTGAAGGAGTGAGTCATTGTGACATCTGTTTGAAGGATAATTTTAAGCAGAGGAGAAGACATAATCATATGAAATGCTCAGAATTTTTTTTCAACCTTAGATAATAGAGCTATTTTCTCCCACTGCAGAACCAGTGCAGTTAACTACAAAGTGCTCGAGAAAGAAATGGCTCCCTCCAAGGGAACTTTTTACTGGGACCACTTAGTCATTATTGCCTCCAGTCGAGTGTCCTAGCTCTCTGGGTCTGGATGCAAGACTGATCAAGAGAGACTTCGTCATTCTGAAGATGTAGGACAGTAGCTGGAAAGACTGAGGAAATTTAAAATCTCAATTTTTTTTTCCCTTTAAAGTTTCTATATAAATTAGTAATTATGCTTCACTAAGTATAAATGAGTTCATTTTGCCTTTGCTCAGAACCAGTTTATGAGAGAAATGTTACAAATTATCCTTTTGTATTTGCTAAATCTGGTCCTAATTCTATTTTTCAAGAAATTGTGTTTGCAGAAATAAGGCCACATGGAAATGAACAAATAATGAAAAATTGAATAGAACAAACCCCTCAAGTCCTAGAGAATTAAAACTCTGCCAGGATTATTTATAAAATGTGCACCAGTATCCAAAAGTATTTACAATTTGCTCCATGGCTTGTAAAATCTGGTGCAATTCAAACATACTTGGTAGTTCCCCGAGACTCAAAACATGTTTCTAAAATCCTGTGCCCAACTCCAGTGCAAAGCAAAGAGCCCCAGATGGTGGGGATCATAATCCTGACATGCAAAATTCCTCCTAACTAGAGACCTTCAAGGCCATTTAGAATAGAAGTAGCTTTCTAAGTGTAACTCTAGACTATTCTTTAGTATGGATATACATACATACATACATACATACATACATACATACATACATACATACAGGAACATCAAATTTTTTCGACTCAGGGAATTTGGTGGGGGGGGTTAGGGAGATCAGAAACTCTGAATTAGGGGAGAGTGAGTGAAAGGGTTTGCATTGCACAGAAATCAGTGTGAGAAGGAAAACAAATGGAGTGAATATCATAGGACCCTTTGAAATGCTAAGGGGGAGCATTTTAACACTAAACAATAGAGTGATTTATTAACATTTGAGCAATGTAGGTTATATCAAACTTTCAAAGTTTTCTGGTACATAGCAATGTTGGGAGAGCCCTGAAGAGGGACTTCCATGTCCCTCTCTACTTCGTTGAGCCATACATCCCTTGTTCTGTGACCCATTCAGATGGTATAAACACAATGCCATCCATCTGTACCTCTTTGAAACAAGAATCTCATATTCAAGCATCCCTTTTAAATGGTGGATGCAAGAGCCAACTCTTGCTGCTCTCACAAAGTCTCACAAGGCTGTTAATCACCAAGTACTGATAGCTACTGTTCAGCGTTGGATGAATACCAATTAGAGAGATGGGGCGACCTGAGGAATGGAGAGGAGAAAGCAGTAGGGGACTGGCTTTGTTGTTTTGGGGAGGGGTTGCCAAAAAAATATTACCTGGGGCGCCAGTGCTCTTCTCGCCAACCCTGAGGGGCAGCTGATGAGAATGGCAGACTAATTTACAAAGTGCAAAGTAGGGAATTGGATCACAAGCATTGTATTATTATTAATAAGGCTTGTTTTTTTTAGATAGTTATGCTGAATCGGACTTGTTTTCAGTCTTACCATCAGGCAGCAGTTGGTTAAACTTTATAATGCTTTTTTGCATAGTCTCTCATGATATCTCCTTTGTACAAGAGGTTCTGTGGAGCTTCAGGCAAGCTTGGAAGGAAAAGCTCTGGAAACAAGGACAACAAAAATTCTTATCATGTGCAAAAGAAAAGATTTACCAGGGAGCAGTTAGAAAAATAGAGGGAAGTTAAAGACAATCTCTCTCTCTTGCTTTTTTCCCTTCAACACAGTCCATACTGGACAAACAGCTGAAGCTTTCAGTATCATGCAATCTTATTTGTGTCTCTCTACTCAGTCAATGCCATTGAGATCCAGCACTCAGCCTGGAGTCTTGTTCCTTTGTCTCTTGGAGATCCCTGGCTGGTGAAGGAAGTCTATCACAGTCTTTGGATACATTCAGAGTCAGTGAGTCTCCATATGATGATATGGTTGTATGGCTGGCTACTATATCAGAAGTAAACTTGTTGAGAGCCAACTACAGACTTGGGGACAGAGAAGGAAACACACAGAAGCTCTCACTTGAGAGCTGTCTTCCACTGCCCCCAGAGTGGTGCACGCACTCACAGTGTGGAGCTGCTTAGAAAACCTGATTAGGTCCCACAGTGCTAAGCACATAGAGTTTCAAGAGGCTGAGAAATTGTTCATGCCATTGGAAGTTGTATGAAAAATGGTCCATGTGGAGGGAAGACAAAAATTAAGCTGAGATGACTAAGAGACATATTAACTAAAATTATGTTTGATTTGCCATCAAGAGCTCTACTCTTTCAGGCGCTTGCAAGAGTGCCTCCATGGGGAGCTGAAAAGCTGTCTTTGAGACCTCTCCTGTATTTATAGCATTCCCAGGGCCAATAGGAACAGTACTAAGGGGGGAGAGAGCCACAGAGACCTTTCAACTGGCTGGGAGGCCTTTGTGATGGAGTTGAGAGGAAAAAGATTGAGGAAATTAGAAAAAAATTGGCTCTAAAAGATGTTCATTTTTTGTGTTCAGTAGGCACTCTATAAATATTTACTAAATAAAGGAATGTTTTTTTCTAGTACATTAAAACAGTATTAAGTACCCAAACCCTGAGTTCAAGCTCTACAACCAACAAAAACAGAAAAAACAGTATGAAATTTGAAACTAAGTAGTGGATCTGGCTAGATATTGTTTCTCAGACTATTATCCCACAACAGGAACTATCTCATATGCAAGACAGTGGTGTAGAAATTTTCCCTGGGGGATTGAGCTTATTAAACCTTCATTTAATTGGGTGATTCATGATCTTGAGACTGTGGAAATCATTGCTAAACTGAAAGAAAAGGAAACCTCATGTATACCACAACCTTTAACATAATCATGGTGGTAATTATCAAGCAAGTATATAAGGAGGAAGAAGAAGATATTGTAGACTCTATCTTGAGTAGAAAGCTGAGTACCTTAATAGATGATTCAACCTTTCCATTATGCAATCTTTTCCAATGGATCTGTATGAGCACAATGCTGATGGTCTCATGTAGTTGTGTTTGAGTTTTCCTTTTTCATGCATGGATAACTTCTGTAAAAACGATGTACATTTTGCCATCACTGGGACCAAACACTTGAGACAGACAACTTAAGGGAGGCTCTTAGTTTCAGAGATTTCAGTCAACAGTTTTTAGTTCATCTCAAATAGATCCCAGATTCTTAATATTTCCAACACTGTCCAAAAGTCAAAACCTAATGTCTCATCTGAGACTCAAGGCAATCTTTTTGCTGTAAATCCTTATTTTTTCTTTAAAAAAAAGCAAGTTTTGTATTTCTAAGATATCCAAAGAGTGACAATTCTCACCCAAAAAGGGAAGGGATCATAGGAAGAAGGAATGAGACCAAAGCATAAACAGGACCAACATTAAATCTGTAGCTCCATGTGTGGTATCTGGTATAGTGTGAGCTCAAACAGCCTGGGGCAGCCCAAATCCTATAGCCTTGCCCTCTGCAGCCCAGATAGCTTATCTTTTGGGCTTTCTGGACTTTCTTCCTTCATTTTTCTTGGCAGATGTTCCACATCCCCCAAATCTCCAGCATTCTGGAGTCTCTACTGCACCTTAGCTTCATCCTCAGAGCTTCACATATTGCTCTCCAAAGGGTTCCTTGCAGGGCTTCCAGACCGGCTACATCTTACCTGGTTTCTCAGATCTTCCTTTGAAACCTGGATGGAAGTTTTGTTCATAGCTGGTGCTCTACAATTAGAGCCACACTTCCATTCTCAGGTAGATGTTTCCATGATTCTGTGACCCTTGTAGTTTGAACGCCTGCAAAAAACCAGCATCACATGGATGATGTCAAGGTTTGCTGCCAGATCTAGCAGAAGCTGGAACCTGGCTGCAGTAGCCTCTGTGTCTGGCCAGCTGAACCCGGGACAATACTTCCTGAGTGCCCCTGTGCATACAGAGTGCCCTGGAGTGCTCTTCTCAAACCAGTTTTTCAAATGAGTTTAAGTTCTTACATCCTTGATCTGGAAATAGTTGGGGTTTGGCCAATTCCTGAGATGCCCTTCAAATTGTTTATTTTATTTTGCTTATTTCAATTCTGTGAATTTAATGCAGGCCCTTATTCTTGGTAAGCCAGCAAGTTAAGCAAGCATTCTACCTCTTGAACTATGTCTCCAGTCCTATTTAAATTATTATTAAATTTAAGATAGGGTCTTGTGCTTTCAGGCTGGCCTTGGATCATGACCCGCCTTCCCCAACCTCCCTTATTTATTTATTTATTTTTTTTGCCAGTCCTGGGGCTTGGACTCAGGGCCTGAGCACTGTCCCTGGCTTCTTCTTGCTCAAGGCTAGCACTCTGCCACTTGAGCCACAGCGCCACTTCTGGCCATTTTCTGTATATGTGGTGCTGGGGAATTGAACCCAGGGCCTCATGTATACGAGGCAAGCGCTCTTGCCACTAGGCCATATCCCCAGCCCCGCCAACCTCCCTTATTGTAGTAGTATACAAATGCACAAATGAACACCACTGTACTAAGTTCGTTGATTTTTTTTTGTTTGTTTGTCAGTTGTGGGACTTGAATTCAAGGCCAGGTGCTGCCCCTGAGCTTTTCTACTCATGAGTAGGATGTAGGTGCTAAAGAAATGCGGACCATAAAAATAAACCAAAGCTGGGCACTGGTGGCTCACAATGGTACTCTTAGTTATTCAGGAATCTGAGATCTGAGGATCTCAGTTCTGCCAGCCTGGGCAGGAAAGTCCATAAGACTCTTATCTTCAATTAACCATCAGAAAACTGGAAATAGAGTTGTGGCTAAAAGTGGTAGAGCTCAGGGACAGCACCCGGCCTTGGATTCAAACCCTACAACTGGCAAACAAACTAACAAACAAAAATCAAAGGACTGAACATTTTTCAAATCTTTGCACTCTACTTTTGCTCCTGGTTCTCAGTATAAACCTGAAAGAAATCAGGAAGGAATCTCTATGTGACAGCCTGAGTAGGGAGCTGTCTTGTATTTTCCTCTATCAAATTACATACATCATTATCATCATCAGATCACTTGTTGGTACAGGAGTTTGAACCCAAGGCCTTGTGCTTACTAGACAGGTTCTCTGCCACTTGAGCCATGCCCCAAATCCTTTCTTGCTTTTGTTTGTTTTTAAATAGTTTCTTTTGTTTTTTTCCTGGAGCTGGCCATGAACTGAAATCCTACTTATGCCACCTAGATAGCTGGAATAATGGGAGTGTACCACCACATCCAGCTTGTTTCAGATGGGCTCTCTTTTTGTCAGAGCTTGCCTTGAACCATAATCCTCTTGTTCTCTTCCTCCTGAGGGCTAAATTTACAGGTATGTACCATCATGCCTTATTCAGTGCACAATTTTTAAATTTGGCTACTCAAAGTCTGAGGACATGACAAAATGGATACAGATTCTTTGCCAGAATATAACACAAACAACCTGTAGTTCAATTCCTAATAGAGTCCTTTCCTAGAGTGATTTCCTTCTGAAATCAGTCTTTACTGAATATGTTTTAGTATGCTAGTCTTCTGAGCTGTTGTTGTAAGCTCCACTTACAATATTTAACATTTTCTATTGTGCTTCTCCAGATTCCCAGATTTGTAAAGTAGCCACATTGATAAAGTTCTAACTTTTTATAAATGTCACTTTACAAAGAGATTCCCTTTGTGTAAAGACTATCAAGTCAAAATAGATTAAACTTTGATTAATGAGGAAGAAAAGTAGGGTAGTGCCCATAGAAGAAAAGCTGAAAGCAAAACAGAGAACTTCATAAACTTAGGCTTTCAAGGGGCAAGCAAGTATGAGATCAGGCTGGCAGATATCAGGTGTGTGAGGAAAAGTAATTTATCCTAACAACATTTCAGGTGCAAAAGGGTCAGTCTAAGGACTAAATTGAAATTGTTTGGTATCAATATCTTGTCAAAATTTCTCTAAGGTCAATGAATGTGGCTCTTGTAGAAAGAAAAGGATATTCAATCCTATGGGCCAAAGGATGTTTGTGAAGAACTTCAGAAGGCTGCTAAAATGAATGCTCCTTTTGGGAGATGAGCTTATCATGAATATCAAATGCAGAGAAGATGCTATAGAAACACTGTTGCCCAGTGACTCAAAGGCATTGTGAATTTCCACTAATCAGTGTACTAAAATCAGAATGAAAATAATGTAGATCAGTGCTTTCCAACTATGGGAATTAAAGAGGGTGATTCCCTTTTTGCCTACCTTAAAGGGCTATAGGCTGACCGGATTATGGCAAATCATAGATTAACAAGAGAAAAGCATAGCAGATTCATTGAACTATAGTTGTACATGACACGGAATCTTTCAAGATTTAAGATCCAAAGAACCATCCACTCCATGCCTACTTTCCAGGAAAGTAACCACGTCTACACAGAAAGCCATGTAGACGTGTGGACATTAGGTTAAAATATGCACACTGTGTAATAGACCGAGAAGAAATGCAGCTAGCCTGTGTATTTAAATTCTTCTTGGCCCTCTAGTAGCCATGTCTTCCTACTGGGTGTGGTGTAGGGCACTTCTGGAATGAAGGTCTTAATGTTTATTACACAGAAAGATTCAGGATAGTTAGAGTCATGTACTTTGCCTTTATGGCTGGCTATAAGAACAAGGGGCTCTGCTTTCTATAATCTGCTTGAGGCAGAGGAATTCTAGTTCCTGTAGCTTGCCTCAGAGGAGAGAAGGAAGTAAGAGACAGAGGGACAAAAAAGACAGACACTTCACTTCTGAGATCTTTACTTTGGGTGTCAGGGTTTTTTTTTTTAGCCCTTTAAAACTTAAATATGGACATGAAACACCTGAGGATCTTGTGAAAATGTAGACTTGGACTCACTGGGCACTGGGATTTAAGATTCTTCCTTTCCAACAATCTCACAGAGTTCATGATACTGTTCTGAAGACTTAATTCTGAGTAGCCATAACTGGATAGTCATTAACTCTTAGTTTGGTCAATTTGGATTCCCGAAAGAGTAGCATGATAGCATGTTCAAGAGGACAGTATTTTAGTTTTATTCAGTCACTTGTTAACATGTTTTCAGTTGTTATTATTGTGCGATGTTGGATTGTATGTTTCTTAAATGGCCTTTGGTAAGAACTAGTGCATCAGTTGTCTTATTCAGATTAGTGACAATTCCTGTTTTGGTTGCTGGGATTTGATGGTTGTTGTCCTCTTGATAGTACTTGACATGAAAAAACTCCACAAAGCGACATTACCTACATCTAATTCTAATTGCAACAAGATGTACCAGAACTCGTTCTCCTTGTTTCTTTCTCCTTTCCTTCCTTTAATATTTTTTAAACCACTATTGAGTCAATGGAACCCAGCCAAATGTCTGGAAATAATCCAGATCTATACATTTCTCTTACCCATTACAGCTGAAACAGTAGTAGCAAAATAGAAATAGCTCTATTTATGAAAACATTTCCCCCTACAATTTAAGATTACAACTGGCATGCCAAATCAATATCAGGGACATGTTTAATACACTTATGTATTTGGGGGGCGGGGAACAGAAACAACACCTTTTATTTCACAATCAATTTGAAGGGAGCTGACTTCATATACTGAATAGAGATTTCAGCCCATAATCTTGGGTTCCTGAGCACATAGCACCAGTTTAGCTTCTAATTTACTCTCGGGTGACTTAATGGTATTGCTTAATTATAACAGTTGCAGATTCCATCCTCCAAAATATATCATAGGCAGCCAAACATCTGCAGGGTTTTGTAGTAGAGAGGATGCCAACATGAAATGCTCATTTTTTGTATTATTTTGCTTTTATTAGTTTTTAATACATATATGTAATAAACAAGAAGAGCAAGACTACACTTAAATATGCACCAATGGTAATCAAATGTAAGATATTAAGTTGTAAAAATGCCCATTCTATGGAAAGGAATATGCTCCTCAGGAGAATGTAGGCTGTGACATGGGACATTTTAAAATAACATTAAGCTCTCAGTGGTTGGATAAAAGTAGGAAGAGTTCTCAACACGGGAAGTGTCGATCAGAGTCAGAGAAAGCCTTGCAGAATGTGCTGCATGCCAGTAAGGAATGTTTTCTTGTGAAGAGGAGGACTAACTGCTGACTAATGAAACACCCTATTTCTCTATACAGCATCTTCCAGAAAGAGTAACAAAGGCAGAGCAATGATCAACAAATGATGGAAGCAGAGGCCTGATGCTCTCTCTGCTTTGTCTCAAGCTTGTGACAGACAAGTAAGCATGAAAATAATATATTTTCCATACAATATGTTTTCAGGATGAGCGTCAAGTTGATAAGTATAGCCATGACATATATTTTGTGAGCAGGAAATACAGAGCTATCATTTCAGTAATTGCCTTTATTCTCTATGTGGTAAAGTAATTTAAAGACAAATGCCATAGGTACAAGGGCATTCATAACTATTTAAGGGCAGCTTTTCCTTTACTTTGCGTCATATAGCTATCCCCTATTCTTTTTATGAATTACATTTATGAATTATATTCATGAATTGTATTTGTGAATTGCATAATTTTAAAGAGAGGAATGTTCTTTAGCCTAATGCTTATAAAGCAGTCTCATGAATAAAACTGGAGTCTTTACAGTGATTAATCACCTCTCTTTTTCAGTAATATTGGTGTCAATTTAAAAGAAAATAAAATAGAAAAGTACAAAATATATAAAAAATAGCCAGTTAAAAAGATTGCTTCTGTGTGTGTTCAGCAGGGATCTGGTAAAAATTAAGCCGAGGCTAATAGTGCTCCAGGCCCCACAATCCCGCCACAGAGAGAAAGACTGAATATTGTCTGCTAGGAGGAAAACTGCTTAAGGAGCTTGGTGAAAGTCTCACTGAAACCAACTTAGCAAACACTCATGTCCCACAGCCTTTATGAAGATCATCTCCAACCAGATAATATTGCTGTCCCCATGGCGCTAGGTGTGACTCCAGTGCACTCTTACAGTTTAGTCACCTTGGTGGGGTGTTTGCTTGAAGTCATGGGAGACTGGGAAAAGCATGTTATTAAACAAGCAAGGACTCTGAGAGCTCACAGTTGCCCAGGTGGGTGCTAGGTATAAGGTTGCTTTACTAGAAGACTCACCAGTTCCCTTTGTGAGCCCAGATGTGTGTACTTTCCAAGTCCTGGCAGCTTCCAGTCAAGTGGAGTTTTGGGGTGCCTTGCCTCTTCTGTAACCACACTGGAGTCCTTCTTTGAGGATTTCTAGGGCCTCTCATGGAAACCTTGCTTGACTCAGTCTGGAGCTCATGCTCATGGTACCACATTTATGCCTGGTGTTCACTCCCTTCTGGATCTTTTCTGAAAGCGTATTTGCTAATTTGAGATAGACCACTCAAATTGTCCCCAGCTCAGCCATGTCCAAACACCTGAAAGTTTGTTAGAAAAGCAGAGCCTCAGGCCACACCCTAGAATTATGGCATCTGAAGCTGCCTTTTAATAAGAGCCTGAGGAAAAAGCTGTGCATACTCCATTTTGTAAGACATAGCTCTAATTTATTTTAGAGGTTTGGATTGGCAGAATGAATTGGATGACCTAGAAAAGGTTCTAGAACAAGGGATTTCTGGTGATAGAAATTTTTGTGTTAAAAGAATAACACCCCCACCAACAAAGCCTGTGGGAGACAGAGTCTGTATACAAAGGCTTGGGGCAAATGAGTCTTCTAGATTTCTATGATAATTACTCCTTTTCAAATTCTGTCACCCAGAGGATGTTCTTGTCCCATCTCAATGCAAGGCAAATTTTAGAGGAAATCCAGGATGGCTAACTATGACCAACCATGAAGTGAATATATTTCCTTCCAAGTGTGTGACTGTTTTCCCATAAAGCGGAGGATTAGAGCCACTATTCAACAAATATTTATTAAATTTAGGGCTGTAAAAACTGTAAACAGTGTGGTGATGGCAGAAATGATATTGGCTTGAAAAATCTGGAAACCCAGGTTCTGGTCCCAGCTTGAGCACTAACCAGCTGTGTTATTTTGGACAAGGGGTTAATTAATTTGACAGACATTTATGGAGTTTTTTCCTCCCTACAGTCCAAGACAGAGAGGGCTAAGAAAATAAAGGCTATCTAATGGGTTTTGTAAAAAGTGTAGTGCTTTTGGTCAAATTTTTGCTTCCCAGAAGAACTCTTTAAAACAATGAAAAATGTACGAGGTTCAAAGACAACATTACAACTAATCTAGTTTCATAGCTCCAAACAGTCTTTGTTACTCTAGAATTGGGTAGCAGCCAGGACTGAAATTGTCTTAGAATGCTCACCTTACCACACATGTAAATTACATTATCTAGCCAGAGAAAGGGAAATGGCTTACAGAATGAAAGTGCCATCATGGTACTCTATTGGTTATTGCTTATTGTTTGAATCACTTATAATTGGCTGGGATTCAGCTACTTGTTTCAAGAGTGGGTTAGTATCTGATTGTATATTAAGGTAAGTTACAGTTTGCTCTGTGTGGAAAAACCTTTTAGACCAAACCTAAAATATGTCCAAAGGCAGCAGTGGGTTATATTCAATACTCTTGCATTGCAGCTTTCCATTTTTCCCATTTATTATTGTGCCACATGTAGAATGAGTTTCAGTGGTGTAAAATGAAAAAGTACATGTGAATCATGATAATGTAGTGTGCACTTAAAAATTTGTTAAAATAATAATTCTCGTATTATATTGTGTTCTTTAAAAAAAAAAGAAAGAGGGAGAGACAGACAGAGGCAAAGAAAAAAGAGGAGAGAAGAGACAGACAGATTTTTCTTTGGAAGCCCAAGCTTTGTTTGAAGCTCATTTGATTAGTCTCTGAGCTAACTACTCAGACTCCCCACCATCCCTGGACTCTTACTGGTAGACTTGTGAAATTTCTTTGTCATTCTATGTTTCCAAAGTTTGAAAAAGAGGGAAATTGTAATATGTACAGTCACTTTTGACAGTGTGTGTGTGTCTGTGTGCGTGTGTACGCGTGCACACACATGCCAGTCCTGTAGCTAGAACTCAGAGCCTGGGCACTGTTCCTGTGCTTTTTTCCTCAAGCTAGCACTCTATTACTTGAGAGATAGCTCCACTTCTGATTTTTTGTTAGGTAAATTTTGATAAGAGTCTCATAGACTTTCCTGCTTCGGCTGACTTTGAACTGAGATCCTCAGATCTCTTGAGGCATGAGCCCACTGGTGTCTAGCTAACACTATCCATTTTAACATTCCTCCACTGTATGGCTTTGCTGCTATGAAATTACTATGGTAGGATTGGAGTTGATGTCTCCATTTTGTTTTCCAAGCTATATAATTACAATGTCTTATAGGAAATATGGGCATGGACTAGCATTGTGTATATTTTAAGGGAAAGAATTATAAATTTGCTCTAAAAACAATTATGAGAAACAAATATAATAATTGTGATGCAATAAAACATATGAGCTAGTAAAAAGCCTTTGCAATTGATATGATGAATGGCCAATGTACTTACTGTTTAACAACCTTTACAAATTAATATAAAAAGATACCACAGATGAGTAGGCAGAAATAAGTAGTCAATGCTCTGAATAATAAATACAAAATAGTCAATCATGGAACTGAAACAATATCAGTATACCATTTTTAACTTTTCAGATACATTTATGAAAAATAGTAATTACTGTTCAAAGAAATGCCCATTTTTCTCAGTTACTATTGTGTAAGCACTCATATGCACTGCTAAGTTTATGATTTCTGGAGGGCAGTTTACTTTATAAACTTTATTTTTGTTTTGATACTGTAGCAAAATACAATAAACTGCATGTCTTATCACCAACAGAAATTGGCTTCTCACAGATCCAGAGGCCAAGAAGTCCAAGACCAAGGAAGAAGCAGAACCTGTGTTGAGTGAAGGCCTGTTTCCTGGTTCTTGTGGATACCTTACTGTGTTCTCACATGGTGGAAGGCCAAGGGAGCTCTGTCTGGCCTTTATAATAAGGGTACTATTCCCTTTAATGAGGGGTATGCACCTATAACTTAATTGTATTTTTAATTACCATCACCTTGGGGTTTGGGATTTTAACATATGAGTCTTGGGGAAAATGCACATTCAGGCTATATAGTTTTGGAAATATTCTATAATTTCTAAGGAGGAGAAGTCTAGAATGTTTACCTCAGCTCATGTCTAAGGAAACTTCAACAGTATGGGATAGGCTGCACATTCAGGATTTGGGTTGGAAAAATACCAAGGAACCAGTGTGGCCTAACAAAAGAAGGGGAAATGGTGTGAAATTGCCATAGAGATCCACCTGGGTGTTAAGAAGGCCTTGGCTGCAAGGTACTGAAAGAATGGGGTCAGATCACACAGAGATTGTGGGAGGACATTTTTAGCCCAAGGTGGTACTTTTCATGCAGGCATGAGAATTTCAGGGAGATTCTCTATTACCCCCAAACTCCTGAAAATCCAGAGAGAATGAATCAGCCATAAACTGACAGTTTCCCACCGTATTGCAGTTCTAACTACTTCTTCTCTGTTCTACTTCCCTCCAGCCCTAGAAGTCCAAAGCTCTTCCTAAAACTCTGTTGGGACGATGGAAGAATGGTGGGACAATCCTTGTAGAATAAATCACAGCACCAGTCATGCTCAACTTGGCCATTGAAGATGTATGGCCTGAATCAGTTCTAGTTACAGAGGTAAGAAAATGAAACTGTAAATACAGTTGGATGACTGGTAAGTATCAAGGCTTGAGTGTTTTATTAGTCAACAAAGAGTGGGTGATTAGAATACTCAGAGGAACTTTAATATCTAAGAATATGCAGAAGATCTATGGAACTTGCCCTGAGTTTTATACAAGGAGGGCGGAAGATGTATATAAATGACAGTGGGAGACAAATAGATGGCAGTACTATTTGTTCAGATTACAGTTTTGTTGAAAAGTTGTTAATTTATGATTCCATTAGTACATTTTTAAATCTAGAAGAAATATTGAGAAATCAGATACTAATCACATCAAATTCTTTTTTTTTTTTTTTTTTTTTTTTTTGCCAGTCCTGGGGCTTGGACTCAGGGCCTGAGCACTGTCCCTGGCTTCTTTTTGCTCAAGGCTAGCATTCTGCCATTTGAGCCACAGCGCCACTTCTGGCCATTTTCTGTATATGTGGTGCTGGGGAATCAAACCCAGGGCCTCATGTATATGAGGCAGGCACTCTTGCCGCTAGGCCATATCCCCAGCCCCCACATCAAATTCTTAAGCTTTGTAAATATAAGATTTTGTAACTTCAATCTCTGTCCATAAAAGAAATGCAAATCAAAACCACATTGAGATTCCACCTCACCCCAGTTAGAATGGCCATTAAAGAAACATGGACTCCATGGTCTCCCTTATTGGGAATAATTAGTACAAGTTTAGGCAAGTCATAGCAGAGCATCACAAGAACCCAATAGCTATATACCCTTATGAACACATAAGATGATGCTAAGTGAAATGAACTCCATGTTATGGAAACGATTGTTATATCACAGTTGTAACTACTTTCAATGTCCCATCTGTATCTGTAACTTCTATTACTGATGATGTTCTTGTATCACCTTCCAGTGGGTGTACCTACACTATCTCTGTAATCTTATCTGAGTATATTGGAAACCGTGTATACTGGTATTAGAAGTAGGAAATTGAAAGGGAATACCAAAATTGAGAGACACAGGGTAAAAAAAGACAAACAACTACAAAAGCAATACTTGCAAAACTGTGGTGAAAGTGAACTGAACACCTCAGGGGAGGAAAGGGAAAGGGGGAGGGGGGAGGGGGGTATGAGGGACAAGGTAACAAACAGTACAAGAAATGTATCCAATGCCTAACGTATGAAACTGTAACCTCTCTGTACATCAGTTTGATAATAAAAATTTGAAAAAAAAAAGAAAGAAAAAATGGTAGAGTCAAAGTGATGGGAACTGGGCATGTAATATAAATTGTTTTAATTTTTCTATTTGAAATTTTTCATAGTAAAATATGGGGAAAAGTTAGTTGGGAATGTTAACTGAATAATCCATATTAACAAAATGATTTAGTTCATAGTCACTGAACATTCAACATTATATGTTTGAGGTTTTAGGAAATATTTTAAACTTTCCATAGGATACAGACCTACTCAATTTATGAATTGACAAAGACCTTAGGTTAGTGTAACCAATTAAACTATTGTTTTCAAAAGTTAAAAAAAAAGAAAACAAATATTAATAGATTCTGGCAGGGATGTGGTCAAAAGGGAATACTACTACACTGCTGGTAGGAATGTAAACTGGTTCAACCACTCTGGAAAGCAGTATGGAGGTATCTCAGAAGAGTAAACATAGAACTCCCCTATGATCCAGCAATCCAACTTCTGGGCATTTACTCAAAGGATCACAAACAAGTCCACACTAAAGCTATCAGCACAACTATGTTTATTGCAGCATGATTTACCACAGTGATGATATGGAACCAAGCCAAATGCCCCTCAGTAGATGAACGGATCAAGAAACTGTGGAACAGACAAACAATGGAATTCTATGTTTCCATGAGAAAGAATGACATCAACCCATTTGTAAAGAAATGGAAAGACTTGGAAAAATCATATTATGTGCAGTAAGCCAGACCCAAAGAAACATAGACTGCATGACTTCCCTCATTTGTAATAATTAGTATATGTCTAGGATAGTACTAGCAGAGGATCACAATAGTTCAATACCTATATGCATATGTCCATATAAAATGATGCTAATCAAAATAAACTCCAAGATATGGAAATGAGGTTTTTTATGTTGTTGCTATTGTTGTTTTTAATGGGAAGTTATTTTTTTTTTCCTTTGGTTTATCCCCTCTGTTGTCATGTTTTGATTCTGGTATCTTGTGTCTTATATCTACATTTATCTGATTTGGGGAAGGGAAGGGGGGGGTAACAAAATGGTGAGACAAAGGACAAAGGGTGAGTGCAACAATAATACTCACAAACCACTGTGTTGGAAATAAACTTTACAACTTGGAGGGGGGGGAGATGGGGGAATAGGGGTAGTGGGAGAAAAACAAGGGAGGGCATAACAATGCTTGACAAGAAATGTACTCATTACCTTACTTATGTAACTGTAACCCTCTGTACATTGTCTTTACAACAAAATCAAATTATACATTTTTACACATTAGTGTCAAAACTACCATCATTTGAAAAGTCATGTTACTCAAAGGTTCTGACCAAATTTACTACTAATAATGCATCTGCAAAAATGGCATGGGTGTGCTGGTGCTCTTTTTGATTGTGTTAATGGATTTTGCACTTTTTAAGGCCATGGTTTGACTTTGTTCTTGATACATTAACAGTGATGGCATTCTCTCTTTTTCTTGTGGATTGGAGTTAAAAATCTAAGGGAGAGTAAGCCTGTTCTTTGGAGGAAAGATCCAGTTATAGTGTGAAAAGGTTAAAGAGTTCTTATGCTCTCTTACAAAACACTTTGGTAAAAGCAAACCATTTGGTAAAGCCACACCTAGGACCTACTTCAGGGGAATTTTTATACTTGGTCTTCTGTCAGTGGTGGGTCCTATTTCCCTTCCCATCCATTTCTTCTCTTAAAATTGCAAATGTATGCACTGCCGTGCCTATGAAACTGTAACCCCTCTGTACATCACTTTGACAATAAATAAATTAATTAAAAATTGCTTCTACATTTGGCATGATAGAGAGAAAGGTAATAGCTCACTCTTTTAAACAAGTGCTGATATTGTGGAGAATTCTTTCCTTTGGTCATATTTTTTTCCTCTTTCTTATCTAAGGACGCCTCGGGCTTTAAAACATGTGTATTAGAAGTAAATATTTTCTTTTCTCAAAAGAAACCTTTTCAGATTCATTGTTTTCCCAGATCCCAGACTGTGAATGGAATGAACCCTCATTCTTTTTCTTAATTTTAAATTGTTTGATATTTTCTTTTTTGAAATAATGTTCCCTTTCATGTATCTTAGGAAAAAATGCCCTTGTAGAAGTCGTGACACTTTATTGTGTTTGTATTTATCAAATACTGCTAAAGGCCATGTAGGATTCCCTGGAATAAAATTTTCCAGACTTTTATTTAAAATTTTTTTTCCATTTGCTCTTGATTTTTGACATAAAGTCAGATTTCCAGAGATCTTGGAAATCCGGCACAAAGAATTATCATACACAATTGATTTCAGTTCTGCAAATTTTTAAATATTATGCCACATTTATTCTACTATGTTTCCACTCTGTGTATATGATGGATTTATGCACATATTTTAATTTTTTTCTGAACTATTTTCTGAAGAGTAAGCTGCAGACATAATGCTGCTATACCTTTAAATGCTTCAGTATATAAACCCTGAAGCAGGGACTTTCTTATCTAACCACTGTACAATCATCAAAACCAGAACATTACCACTGAAATGATACAACTGTCCCATACACTTTATTTAAATTTTGCTAATTTCCCCAATAATGTCCTTTATAGCAAGAGAAAAGTCCCAGATGATGCATTGCATTCAACAATTGAATCTCTCATGTCTCCTTTGACCCAGAAGAGTCTCTAGTCTGTCTTTGTAATGACCTTGACATTTTTTGAAGAGTACAAATCAGTTATTTTGTAGAATATCTCTCAATTTTAGCTTACTTATATATTTTTCAGAGAATAAAATATTTACTATGCAGGAATTAGAAAATCCTTGTTGGTCTAGAAACCCAAAACTTCAAAATGTATTGACTTAAAAAATGTATTGACTTATGTGAACTCAGATACATGAAACACTAAAGGGATTTAATCTTTAAAATTATGTATGGTTCCATTTGCTCATATGTGCATGTTCTTCGGATTCTATGTATCAGGTTTTACAGTAACAAATAGTAAGTGGCTAAGTCATGACTTACAAACATTTAGAATTAAATTTTAAAGGAAAAGTTTGACATTCTTGGTTTTCTTAAGCATTGTTAATAGAATTATTTTTTCTATTAGTCTATTTATTTTACTTTGCCTTGAGTCACACACTGAAATGAGAAGTTGCTCTGAAAAGGCATAAGGATATGCTATGGTCATGGAGAGATGGCCAACTCACTGTTATCTAAGGAGTCTGTCTTTTTTTTTTCTGGTATGGGGGGAGGGGCTTGAAGTCTGGGCCTGCTACTATCCCTAAGCTCCTTTTGGTCAATGCTAGCCCTCACCACTTGAGCCACAGCGCCATTTCTGGATTTTTCTGAGTAGTTTATTAGAGATAAGAGTCTTCTGGACTTTGCTTTCCAGGCTGGCTTTGAACGAGTGATCCTCAGATCTCAGCCCCCTGAATAGCGAGGATTACAGGAGTGAGCCATCAGCACCTGGTTTTCTTTGTCTTTTTATTCCAAAATTTAGCTTCTTTTCCTCAGCCAAGTCTTTGTTTTGGCCTCAGATTAAATAACAAAACTTTCCACATTCAGTAGTATAATTTATTATTCTTTTTTAAAATTAAGAACCGATTTTGGATTGTTGTGATTCTTCTGCAGGGCAGTGAGACCTTGAGAAATCACCTTCTTTTCCCTCTCTCGGTTGCAATAAGTTGAAGCATAATGACCATCTCAAAATCACAGAAGAGAATTTGATTATGGAACTGAGGAGGAGGCTATTTGGATAACATATATGTTATTATGGTTAGCATAACATGTAGCATAAAACTCACTCCACTCCTCCCCTCCCTCTTCTTTCCTCCTCTTGCCCCCCTTCCTCCCTCCCTCTTTTCTTCCTTTCCTCTCTCCTTTTCCTTTTTCCCTACTTCCACTGTCACATTCTTCTTTCATTCTTTTTTAGAAAAGCAAAATATTATGATGACGAATTTTTTTTTTTTGTTGTTGTTTTTTTTTTGTTTTTTTTGGCCAGTCCTGGGCCTTGGACTCAGGGTCTGAGCACTCTCCCTGGCTTCTTCCCGCTCAAGGCTAGCACTCTGCCACTTGAGCCACAGCGCCGCTTCTGGCCGTTTTCTGTATATGTGGTGCTGGGGAATCGAACCTAGGGCCTCGTGTATCCGAGGCAGGCACTCTTGCCACTAGGCTATATCCCCAGCCCCTATGATGACGAATTTTAAAGACTAGTGAGTGACATTCAACTCCAATAGCCTGGCTGGTGGAATTGTTTGGGAACATTTTATAGTATGTAGAATGTTGGTGGTATTTTATGTTGGAGCTTCTTCAGCCTTGTGTCTTTAGTCTCTACAACCATCAATTCCTTCTCTTCAAAGATTTTCTCTGCAACAGCAAACAGTTAGTGTAAGAATTATTGAATAACTGTCTTGGAAAAACAATTGCTGCCCTTTCACCATTTGAAACTGTGACTGGTCACAATTCCGAACTTCTGATTAAAAAACCACAATAACCTAGCGTACACACACCTTTCTTTTGGATTGATTCTTCACAACTGAAGTGATTAATACTAGAATTCTTTTAATTGGGTTGTAATACTGCAGTGCTTCTCTTCAAGAAAAAAAAATCAATAAAAAAGACTCCTTCCTTTTCTTGTTAATTGCTACTACTTGCTTTCCACAGCTAACTGAATTATTGCTGTTGCTTGGTGGGACCTTCTTTTTACCCAATTTTATGCAATGGTGGGTTAGTTTGCCACTTATTTATTTCTCACCATCCAGTGTCATCCAAAATGTTCTTGCTGAATCAACTTTTCAAGCTCTCAACTTTCTTTTCAATAGTCTCACCTCTGCTGCTGATCTGTCAGGCCTAGGGATTCAGCTCAGTTGCACCAATGCACACTTCAAAGATCTTTCAGAATTCGCACTTCAAAATTAAAATATACATTTTCTTTTCAGCGACTGAGCCATGAAACAGAATCACATGGGATAAGGAAGTGGTAGAGTAGAACAGAAAAAAAAAACTACAACATAGAAGCAAGTACTTCCTAGGGAATTAACTTTCTCAAACATGTGTTTCCCAGAGCTCGGGAAACACTAATTTCTGTGTTGTTGGTATTGTTTCTTTGTTCTACTCTGCCACTTCCTTATCCCACATGATTCCATTTCACGCCTCAGTCACCGAGTAAGAAAATGTATATTTTAGGTTGGATTTTAACTTTAAACACATTTTTGAAAGAAGCCCCCAGTATTAAAAATGCCAGCAATGGGATCTTAGCCCAAATCAGCATGGTGTCGATCTGAAAGACTCCTCACCATCAGAGATAACTATGTCACTTGGGGACAGAAACAGCATCTCCTCCTCAAGCCATAGATCATGGAAGTAGAGCCTCAGAAGGACCACCAGAACCCTGGCACCTGAGCTTCCTGACGTCAAAAGGAATGTTCCATATTTCAGGACAATTACCCCACCATGTTCTATCACTGGGCTGCCACTCCCCAGAGGGTTCACTGTTCACTGTTCTTTCTGCGAGGAGTGTCATTGGCCATCAGTTTGCAAAGGGTTGAGGGAGAAGATGGATAGCGAGAGGAGGGTCTTTCATGAGAGTCATCACAACCCAGCAGAAAGTCTTTCTTTTTTTTTTTTTTTTTGCCAGTCGTGGGCCTTGGACTCAGGGCCTGAGCACTGTCCCTGGCTTCTTCCCGCTCAAGGCTAGCACTCTGCCACTTTGAGCCACAGCGCCGCTTCTGGCCGTTTTCTGTATATGTGGTGCTGGGGAATCGAGCCTAGGGCCTCGTGTATCCGAGGCAGGCACTCTTGCCGCTAGGCTATATCCCCAGCCCCAGAAAGTCTTTCTTAGCATGGGATTGTGCGCTTACCACAGGTGCAATTTATTGGGATGGGAAGCTCTGTGTATAATGTCTTGGAAGATGTCTGTTGATGAAAGTGAAAATGACTTTGTGACATCCAGGAAAGCCAATATCCAATGCAGAGACTTGAGAAATCAGGTTCTTCAGCTTTTGGGAAGAAAAGGAAGTGGCATTAGTCTGCTACTTGGCATTGTGGGATTGCCCTGGCTCTCCTGCAGAGGATTAAATGGATCTGTCAGTGGCTTCCAGAGTTCAGATGGAGTTTATCAAATTCAGCATGAGCCAGTAGAGAAAAATGGGTGTTTTTCTTTTCTTTTCTTTTGCCAGTTCTGGGGCTTGAACTCAGGGCTTAAGCTTCTTTTGCTCAAGGCTAGCATTCTAACTGCTTGAGCCACAGTGCCACTTTAGGCGTTTTCTGTTTATGTGGTACTGAGGAATCAAACACAGGGCTTTATGCATGCTAGGCAAGCAGTCTACCACTAAGCCACATTCCCAGCCTGGCTTTTTTTTTTTTTTTTTAATAGCTTTCTTTGTAATCCTCTGTGGAAGTACTTGGTTTACTCACCTTACTTTGATCAAGTGGTTAAGTGGTCAGAAAGTGTAAACCAAGAATTCACCAAGAATCCTCAAGGTTCTTGTGCATAGTTGAAGTAACAGCACTGTGTATCTGTGCATCATGACAGCTTGGCTTGGCTGGCAGGTAAACAGGATATTCAGTTTTCCAAAAGAGTCTGAAAGATAGGATTGTCAGTCCCAAAGAGAGGCATCTGTAGTTTGTGGCAATAGCCAATTAGCTAGCTCTGCACAGACTATCATTCATTCCTATGCTCTGGTATTTTCTGAGCAATGATTTGAGGCACATCACATTTGTAAATCTGCTCTTTTTTCCCCTCAAATTGTTCAGTGTCTCATTCATAAAGGTCTATGCAATAGCTCCTCATTGAAATTAAAATAAAAATCTCCATGGATGGATATAATTCTTTTTTTATCAGGTAAAGAGACCTATTTAACACAACATAGTTTGCATTTTGCATTATCTACAAGGAAGTTCAGAGGTAAATGTTGTAATCAATTCTTTCTCTCTAATTTATATTGCTATTCTAAATCTCTTGCTTTCTTATCTTCCTGTTGTATAGATGTGTTTTATTATAAGGAATTGTAAATTCAGTTTTAGAAATGAATAAGGGTGTAGAAAACAAATCTGTACAATGAAAGGACATTTTATTAAATAGCCTATTGAAATGTATATATGGAAACTTTTTTTGTGTGTTAAAGCCGTTTTCAGGTCCTGATTGTGGCTGTTATTCCTTTGGAAGCATTACTGCAGGAAAGTGCTGTCATTCTTACAGAAATCCTAGGTGGGTTGTTCCCCTACTAAACCCCTTCAGATTAACTTTCTCATCTCTAGGTACTCATCACTCTAAGCACCTCCACACACTCATGAATATGTGTCTGGGTAACCATAACTGTCATTAGTAACGTGTTTCAGAGAACACAGAAATTTAGAGCGGGAAGGAATGTAATCACCCAAATCCCATTTAGCTAAAACGATAGATGGGCATTTTGAAACCACGAAAAGATTACAGCAGAAGTTGGCATGCTGTAGGTTATTGCATGGGCTCAGTGGGACTCGTTTCAGAATGTGTGGGCTGGGCCTAAGGGACTCTGGGTGGGTTTGCATTGTTCTCCCTTGAATGGCAAACAGAAACTTGGCTTTGGGACTTTCTTCTGGAAAATAAATTTTCATCTAGTTATTTCTAGTGTGTATTTATACATGTCTATATTCTCTGCTGAAAAAGGTGGTCCTTGAGAGCTGGGGCTATGGCTCAGTCTTCTTTCTGTTTTAGGTACTGGCATACAACAAGCACATAATTGAAGTTGGCCGAGTGAATGATTGACTGATATAGTGTCTCTTTCTTTGGGAGGACTGTGCATTCAGAGGTAGACATAATTTGTTTTTTACATCATAAGATCCATTCCCTCAGAAAACACAGTAAATAGTGCCTGACATAAGCAAAGGACATAGCCAAGGCTCTGAGCAAAGTGTTCCTTATGAAGCTGGCAATTGCCATAGTGGTTGCTGTTGTTACCACTATAAATCAGGTGCAGACAGGCCAGGATACAATGACAAAAGAATCAGAAGAACTTGGTGAGGGTTTAATGACTAAAAAAAAGGAACTGAAGATGACACCAGATTAGGGAAAGTTGTGTCAGGAAGGGTAATGTGCTGTAATGGGAGATCATGGTGGCTAAGAAGGACAGGTTTCAGTGTGTTTGTGTGTGTGTGTGTGTGTGTGTGTGTGTGTGTGTGTGTGTAAAATTGTGCATAGTGCTGCAGAGAAGCCTGGAGCCCAGTTTCTTTCCTTGGCTGTGTGATCCAGTATGGCTGTTAGAGCTTTAGTTCTCACTGTGGAATCGGATGTCAGGATGGAGGAAGGGCCAAAAGGTCAAAGAAAGAGGCCAAGGGTGAATACCAGCTTGTAAAAAGGTTGCCAAGAAGTCACAATCTTGTACTTGTTCCTTATTACTAGACAGTGATTTAGTTAGACACATGTTCTAAATACAGTTGGGGGGTCTTCTTACTATGAAAAAGATGAAGGTAGATATTGAGGGTTGTATGTCTCCATAAAGTAATACATAAAATATATCGTTGCCTTCTGACTCAGTGCTTTATTTCCCAGCTGAAGACTTGGTAGAGGTGGAGTGAGTAATGTTTCAGGATTAGTGGTCAATTTCTGGTCCTGTCATTCACCATTATTGTGGATCTAATATAAAAATTTTCTGAAACTTTGCTTCTAATTTGTGAAATGTTTGTTGGATAAAGTGATTCATGAGTCTCTATCAGCTAAAATTCCTTGTGGTTTAAAAATAACCATGGTAGGTAATGCTGATAGAACAAGTCATGGGAATTTGTATATGTCTTTCATGAATAGATGCTCTTATATGAGATTCATTATTAGCCCCTAGATCCATAGGTTGATTATGAGCTCACTTCTTCTCAGAGACAGTTTGGGAAAATGAAGGCTAATGTGGTTGCCTACTAAACAACTGCCTCTTTTTTTTTTTTTTTGGCTTGAAAACAGAATTCTGAATTTATTTGAATGTTAGTTAACAATCCTGTGATAACTGGAGGCCAAGAATGGTGATTCTTAATTCTTCTGAAATTTTGTTACATGCATACCCGGTCCATGTTCCCAGTAGGGCACATTTCCCTTTTGGGAAAGGAAGTTTTCCTAACATCTTTTAACTCTGGAAGTATAAGATAATGACTTCTGACATGGTGATCAAATAGTAGTATCTTAAATAACAAATATGCACTAAAATATGTAGAAATTTTTGTTAAGTTTTAAATATTCAACTATCACATTGAACCCAGAGGCCATATTAAGACTTGTTGAGCTACATCTAGGGTGCTTGAACTTGTTCTAGTTTGTTTGTTCTAGTTATGGTTCTCTCACTTAATTCCTGGGGGATTGCAAACAAGTGCTCAGCCGTTCTTCTCAGCTTTCTCATTTTGAAAATAAGACAGATCAATTCTCTAAAAAAATTTTCAAAGGGGCCAAAGTACTACATCATTATTATTTCTAATGAGTTGGAGGACTGGGTTCAAATGAAGAATGTTCAGACACTTCAGGATTTTCTATCAAAACATGGGGTGGTGGGGAGTCCTAGTCCTGTCCCATGTGAAGGGACTTGCGCATATGAGTATGTACCTCCAGCCTGCACTCCAACGCTGTTCTCATCTCTCATCTCCTGTAAACCTGAGGAAATGGCACTTGATCCTTGACACCCACATAGGGTCGAGTGTATAGACCAGAGGGGAACAAGCATGCTGGGCAAGAAGCCCCATCTACACTCTGTCTTGCATAGGACATTCCAAAGTCCTGTTGGGAATGTGAGTAAGAACTATGGGCAAGCCTTTGGCCCTTGGCCCTTGGCCTAGAAAGCTCTTTACTCTGTGGAGAAAGGCATAGTTAGAGAATGTTCAGAGTTCATCTGAAGATGGGTAAGACAAGGATTGTCGGGGCTGGGGATATGGCCTAGTGGCAAGAGTGCTTGCCTTGTACACATGAGGCCCTGGGTTCGATTCCCCAGCACCACATATACAGAAAACAGCCAGAAGTGGTGCTGTGGCTCAAGTGGCAGAGTGCTAGCCTTGAGCAAAAAGAAGCCAGGGACAGTGCTCAGGCCCTGAGTTCAAGGCCCAGGACTGGCCAAAAAAGAAAAAAAGACAAGGATTGTCTTAATGTAGGGACAGGAGTAGGACATCTTCTCCCTCACTCAGGTCTTAGGGTGAATAATATATACTGATAAATAATATATGATAAATAGAGTAAGACCTTCCATTTGGTGTTCAGGTATTTGGTCAAACATTGCTCTCAATGTTCCTGGAGAAGTGCTTTTTGGGGTGGGGGTGGGGTGAAATTAACAATTTGATTGGTGAATTTTGAGTGAAGCAGAATATTCCCCATAACAAGGGTGAGCCTCTTAGAATTAATTGAAGGCACTAATAACACAAAGTCTGCCCTTCTTTGGAACAAGAAGGAATTCTTCCAGGTGATTACCTTTGGACTAGAGCTGTAGCTCCTTCCTGGGGCTCTAACCTGCTGACAACTCCAGAAGACTCCAGATGTGCTAAGCCTTCCCAACTGTATGTGCCAATTCCATTCCCTAAACCTGCTCTGTCCCTCTTTCTCTGACACACACACACACACACACACACACACACACACACACACACACATACACTGCTGTTTCTCTTTCTCTGGAGAACCCTGGCTGATAATACCTGACCATCCTTTTAATGACACATTTTCAAATACATGCAGTCAAATCCAAATGTGGAATTCCATGGCCCTGTCGTTTCTTTATTCACTTGCTGTCTTCTTTCTATGACGATGTCTGCAGTTTAACTAATATAATGTAATAAGGTGTTTTGTACTATGCTTGACAAAGTTAGCACTTAATAAATGTTAATACATCATTACTACAGCCTACAGGGCAGTCATTGAAAGGCAATTGCTTACCATCCCCTAACACTTGAAACTAGTCAGTGGTGGATGCTACCCCCATCCGGCACTGCCTTATTCCTGAATGCGTGCTCTGAGAGTCTCAGGATAAGAAACATCAAATAACAAAAAATTCTAAAGTCATTTTAAGTTGTGAAGATAATGCCATTCAGAAATAAGAATCCCAAAGCCATATGGGAAACACAACTTCAAACCAGATTTATAAAGAAGATTTCATCCTTTTCCATACTCAATAGAGAACGTTGTAGTTGGGAAGCCCACTCTTGGGTTGAGTCCAAGTTCTTTCTTTCCCCCATATTCTCTGTCCATCCTTTCCCTCTCTTCTGGCATTTTCTATGGTCTCTCACACTTTTAAGGTTGCCAAAGGTAAGGGGTAGCAGGAAAGTTATTTCATAATTGGATGCTTTTGTACTCACCGAATCTGGCAGCTTTTAACAAGCACTTTCTCTCATGGAGGTTTGCATGGATTCTTTGGGATAGCTTCCAACCCCCAGGGACTTCCCACCTGCATCTCCCTTGACAAGAATGATGAACTCGCTTCCAGCTGGCTGCTTTCCCATTATGCAGCCACTAGGGAGACATTGCTACCTTCAACTTATCTCTGCTGAGACCTGCCCACCCTCTCAGCTGGCCCATTTGGACAGGTCTCAAGAAGAAATCAGGCTAGTTTTCCCTCCCCCATGGCCCATATGTAGCCCATGGAATGATTCGGGGCATCGTGCTGGCTGCCCTCCCCGCACCCCACCTCCCTGTGCCCCAATACAGCTCCCATAAGTAGCCAGATAGCCGATTTCTCCCCTCAGATGATGTCAGGCAAGACCCGAGACAGCTCACTGGATCTCCATGATCCCCCTAGGCCCCAGCGTCAGAGCATGCTATTCTCTGTGTAGTCTTGTAAATGTACTTCTCTCTTTACTTCAGTGATATAAAGAGCATCCCGAATTCCTTCACACTGGAAATACTGGTAGTACCTTAAAGAACAGCATTCCTAAAATCCTTTTTGATTTCCTACACAAAGATTGATCATTTTTTAACAGCTTCAAATAGAGCACAATGTTGAAGAATTCAATAACTTTTTTTGGTAATTTTATTGTTGAAAATTAGATTGGCACCTGAATTTGTGTGTCGTAGTAACTATGTCTTGGTGCACCAGTTAAGACTTCCAATTTAATTCTGCTACATCAGCTATTACTTTTATCATTGTTGTTCCTGTTATTATATGTCAGTAATTTTTTATAGTGTTCTGTAATATAGACATTATAATTTAAATAATTTTACTGCTAGTTATGTATGTTTTGGATGTTTGCACATGTTTGGAATTTCTGTAGAACAGATTCTTAAAAGTCATGCTTTTATGCCAGAGCAATACAATTTAAAACTGGAACTTCTATTTCTGTAACAATACTTTCTCATCTTTACAATACCCAGTATTTGCATTTTTACCAAGTTTATGGATAAAGTCTTTTTCTTCTTGCTTCAAATTATGTTTTTATTGATTGGTGGAAAAACTCATTATCTTTGCAGACAAAGTCTCTGCATGTAGCCCAGTTGGCCTTGAACTCATGATCTTCCTGCTTCCCCTGGGATTATGGTGCTGGGTTTATAGGTGTATACCACTGCACTCAACATACTTATGTATACTTATTGGAAATTAATATTTCAAATTCGTTGAAATTACTTTTCATAAATTTTGTATGTTTTCCATTGGATAATTTGTCTTTTTATTGTTGTTGATTTCCAAGTACTTTATGGATATTAAACCAACTCAGTGGTTTTCAAACTGTGTTGTAGGGAATTCTGAGATTCTGTGGTATAAGATAGAAAGTGTGTGCTGAAACTTGTTGGAATTAGAAGTAGAACAGACTGGGTTCTGGCTCCATCTTAGAAACCCTTTACCTCACTTTGAGATTAGAGAGCATCTATAAGATTATGTTTTAGAGGGTGCTGGCTCATGCTTATAATCCTAGCTACTCAGGAAGCTGAGATCTGAGGATTAGGGTTTAAAGCCAGCCCAGGCAGGAAAGTCCATGAGACTTTTTTTGGTGTGAGTCTAAATATTTTCTTTCTTTATTGTCAAAGTGAAGTACAGAGGGATTACAGTTTCATACATAAGGCAGTGAGTACATTTCTTATCCAACTTGTTACTTCCTCCCTCATTTTTACCGTTCCCCTTCCCGTCTCCACCCAATAATTGTACAGTTGGTTTGCACCATGTAGTTTTTGTGAGTATTGCTGTTGTATTGGTTCATCTTTTTATCCTTTGTCTCTCAATTTTGGTATTCCTTTTTCCTTCCCTAGTTCAAATACACGTATATACAATATCCAGAGTACTAAAATGAGTAAGTAAGATTACAGGTGTAAGACACTCGTGCCTCATTAATTTTTGTAATTCCTAGAAATGAAGATCATGGTATTTTAGATCACTAGTGATACTTAAAGATGATATAGTTTAAACTCTATGTTTCTTGCATATATATATATTTAAACACCATAATATCTTATTTTTTTGTCATGGGACTTGAACTCAGGGCTTGGATGCTGTCCTTAAGCTCTTCTGCTCAAGGCTGTCACTCTACCACTTTGAGCTCCAAGAACATAGGGACAGCATCCAAGCCCTGAGTTCAAGCACCATGACAAAAAGATAAAACAAAAGATTGTGGTGTTTTTTTTTTTAAATAAAAAGATCTATTGCCAGGAAACATAGAGTATAAACTGTATCATCTTTAAGTATCACTAGTGATCTGAAATACCATGATCTTCATTTCTATGAATTGCAAAATTTAATGAGGCACCAGTGTCTTATACCTGTAATCCTACTTACTCAAAAGGCTGAGATAAAAAAAAAGGCTGAGATACTGAGAAGCATGGCTCAGAGTCAATCCAAAGGGAAAAGTCTATGAGATCCCATCTCCAAAGTAGCAAAATGTCATTCAAGCTGGTCAAATGAATTTGAGGCCTGGAGTTCAAACCTTGTGAGAAATAAATGGCTGGGTTTATAAATAGCCTAATTTATGCATTTTTAAAAGTATATAAATTCAAATGGACAAAGATCATCATATGTTTGAGAGCTATATTGCTTATGCACACCTAAGTATCTGTCTCTGCTAGGTACTATGTAAACTGTAGTTTGAAGTTAGCCTGGGCAGGAAAGTCTGAGAGTCTCCATCTTCAATTGAATAGCAAAAGGTCAAGCTGGAGGCAGGGTTTAATGGTAGAACACCAGCTATGAGCAAACAAGGCAAGAGAGCTCAGGAGGTAATAACTACCCAGAATGGAGGAAATAAAAGCGTAATTACCAAGTACCAACACGAAACACTTATAAGACAGAATATACCTAAATTGAAATTATTTTTCTAAATGACAATAAAAATGGGAGTTTGAATGAGAAATAAGATGCTGGATCAAATTCCAATCACACAAAGAACCATTGCCTTCTTACAGTCTAGCATGAGTTCCCATCCTCTAAGAGTCTGACTTCTTTGGATTCACTGGTAACCTCATCATTGTTAAGACATTGTCTTTGGCCCTGTTCTTCCTAACCTAATATTTGCTGTAGTGTTTTGTGCTCTTGGCCCCTGCTTTCTCCGAAGTAACTTGACAGCTCTTATTTTGGTGATCAAGCTTGGTTTACTCCATGTCTGTTTCTCCTACTGCTTACCATTTCTCTTTTCTCCCCTACAATGCATGTATTCCTGAGACTACTTCCATCTTTTTCCTCTCTTCTTCTGGAGAGGAGTCCTATATATTTATACCTAGACTTTGTTCACTTCAGTCTAGCATTTGTTCTTTGCTTGACATCTCTACCTGCCAGTGTGGGCAAACAGATTTTAGAAATTGAGCTCGCTTTCAGGGATAGCCCTCTTTCAGTAATTTTTTGATTCTTTTAGTAATAATGAAACAGAATTTCAGGATTTCAGGAGACCCGAGTTTCAGTTTTCGCAGTCCTTTTATTTCCAGTCCAAGGCAATAGGGAACAAATATTTGTTACCTCTAACACAGGTGGACTACCTCAATCACCCTGCAGCCTGTGTCAACATTGCACCCTCAGTTGAAGGAATGCTCAAGAAAACTTGTCCATCCCCAGTTTTGTGAGCAGGACCAGGCAGCATTTCCTAACACCAGGACTCTAACCTACTGGAACAGATGCAAGGCATGAGGTAACATCGGATCACAACTTTCTTTCTCATTTAAGACTGGCCTTTGATTGTCTTAAAAAAGTTACCCAGAAAACAAGTATAATTTCTGTACAAGGATGGATTTGACTTTCTCACAAGCATTTTAGGTGCTTTCCAAATTTATGATTGTTTCATACACTGGAGCTTATGTACAGAAAAATATTTTATAATATTTAAGTTTTAAATAGTTATATAAGAATCTTAAATTTGTTTAATTAAGCTCTTAGCTTATAAATTTATTAAAATAAGAAACCTTTAATATTTAACAAATATCAAATTGACTCAAATCAGAAGGCTGAAAGATCTTAACCAATTCTATTTACAAATTAAATTACACACTTTAAAATGAAGCAATACATTTAATAGATTTATTTCCTTTTGTGGTACTTTGAATGTCTGAAAGGGAAAGTGACTGCTCTAAGAAGTCCTATAAAGTTCCTGTAAATCTAAACATTAAGTTCATAAACATAGTAAAGCAAATGATAAGCATAAAATAAGTTCTCTGAAGATCTCAATATTAATTCAAGTTTTAACATTTTTTAGTTCTTTTCAAAATAACTTTAAAATAAGTTACTTATTTTGGGTTGGAATTACAAAGTTTAGTAACTAATGTGTGAAATTCTCTTTAAATTAACAAATTCTTTAATAGCAGGTATACATACTAATTGTCCCAATGGTGAGAAAACACTTTCTCTTGATTTAACACAAAATTTTACAATACACTGTTTATGTTTTATTTCAACTTTTTCCAATTTTGAAAATATATTTACTTAGCTAAAGATTTATTATTTTGGGTAAGGTTTGGTAGGCTATTTGGGGTTGACAAGTCATGGCTAGAGGCTGGAAATAGGATGTGGGGTTTGATGGTTGTGCACTTGTATAATGAATCCTGTTATTTCACTGAAAAAAGATAAAGGATCTTGCTTTATATCTCAGAATGAAATTGAATAACTGAACTTCAAGAGATTCTGCTTCACCCTCCGACACAGATGGTATTAAAGCTCCCTAGCACCATGCAGTAGTGCTAAAGCTCCATACCACCATGCACTGCTTCTAAATCTCCATACCACCATGGAGTGCTTCTAAAGGACACATATTACATTATTATGTCTTCTTGGTCTTGTTTTTGTTGCTCCTCCTCCTCCTCTTCCTTTTCCTCTTCTTCTTTCTCCTTTTCCTGCTTCTCTTCTTCCTCCTCCTCTTCTTCCTCCCCCTCTTCATTTTCCTTTTCTTCCTCCTTTCCTCTTTTCAGTACTGAATACTGAGTACTGAGTACTGAGTTTAGGGCCTCACACTTGCTGGAAAGGTGCTCTACTAGCTAAGCTACACATCCAGCCTCGAATTCTTTAAAATATTTGTTTTGGTGCTGGGGATTGAACCCAGAGCCTTGGGCATGATGAAGTACACACTCTAATTCGGAGTCACACCTCTAACCCTCTGTAATGATTCCATGTCACTGTGAGGGCATCACCATTCTTCAAAGTTTCCACATGAAAGGCAGAACTGAAATGCACAATTTGATCCAGTGCTGGAATCTGATGCGAATCTCTTTTTTATTTTTGTTAAGTTGATTCAATTAGTTTCCTAACTATTTTAATCAACAACCTTTTTTTTAATCCTACCTTAAAAGTATCTAGGGCAACACTGTCTACTAGAAATCATATATGACTCACATATATATACACATATCATAAATTAATATTTTTTTCTGATAATAGAATTATTAAAAATAAGTGGGTAAATCTATTTTAATATATTGATATTGAAAACACTATCATTTCAGTATCTAACCTGAATCACTTTTACTTTACTACATAAGCCAAGTGAAATGAAATGAGATTAGGGTCAAGGTTCAGCCTATAAACAGTGTGTTTTAAGATACATTTTAATGGAAATTCCAAATTGCTATTAGGAGCTGTGTGGCTACATATTTTTATCTCCTCTAGAAGACTGATTATATTGAAGAGAAGACTCTTTACTTAAAGTAATTAATTAATTAATTACATAAGTACATTTATGTGTTGGGAGTGAATAAATGAAAGTAAGAGAGATGAGAGTTACAGAGTAATCTCATCCTTGAGTAAGTGGGACAGGAAACTGTCCATATTAGCACCATGATGGCAATACCTATGAACGGTCTCTTTTCTTTTCTGTGTCTTAAGCACATTCTGGCAAGCATCTGTCCTCTGATTGTTGATATCTTAAATACCACATTCAGGCCTATGGAAGAATACCATTTTTGAAGTCTATGGAATCACTCAGACAATAGTCACTTAATGGCCCATCCATTCTTAGGGTACTGAATGTTGAGAGTAGGTTGTTTACCATAATTTATTATCACTGATTAGGGAACCTGAACTTGACTCAGTGAGTTCATTTCATGACAGGAGCATATGGTAGTTTAGACAAAGCTTATATGAGTTGGCTTTTGCTGTATGATCAATTGCTTCAAAATAGAACATCTTGAAATAGCAATTATTCATTTGACTCATGGTTCTGGGGGGTGGTCAGTGGGCTTTCTCACTTTACTGTGGTCATTTTTACTGATTTTTAGCTAGGCGTACTCAGATCTTTGTATTGTTTGGTAGGTTATCTGGTAGGTAATTTGAATGGTTTCATTCATGTAGTGGCTGCTGTCAGGTCTGCAGGAGTAGAAGGACAACTGAATCTTGTGCCTCATTATCTAGCAGTCTAGATGGTGATGCTTCCCACAGTGGGAAATCTCACTGGGGAGAACTTTTATGCCTTGGAATTACTATCCCCTTTGCCAAGCAAATTACATAACTGATCTCTGACTCAGAGCTGGAAGGAACTAGCAGTGACATTGGCAGTGACATGGCCAGTGGGCATGCACACAGGAAGAAGGACCATTACAAGTCATTTTTGCAATCTACATAATCCTAAACATAATGCATACAGATGTTTGCTGTATTTTTAATAGTATAACAATATATACATGTAATTTAATTCCAACACAAGTAAAAACAGTGACACAATCTGGAGACTATTTAGGAGTCATGCAGAAACATTCAAAATGTTTTTGAAGCTAAGGGACAGGCCCTGAATTCAAGCTGGCACACACAAAAAATATGTGTTTGATATGCTATTAAATGAACACAGCACACAGACTAGACCCAATACCAACTATGAGCAATTTCAGTTAAAAACATGAGAAAAGAACATATAAAAATCTATCAGTTACATCAAGAAGTGATATATGTCAGACTTCATTTTCATACCATTTGAATATTATACTACAATGTATAGTGATTGGCTTTGGCAATGTTTTAATTCAAAATTTGCTTTCTATGTGTATTAAGAAATAATTTTGCATATACACCAGTTATTAATATGTCCTATTTTTAATTATCTTCATTAAAAAGATATGCCATTGCATAGCATCAGGAACGCTGGACTATAAAGTCTTGGTTTCTGAGTTAATATGTCATATTTTAGGCAACTCTGAAAATGTGAGTTGAGCAACATTTTCTCCTGATACAAAAGAAAATTTTATGATTTCTTCTTATGGAAGAATAATATAAGGCTGCAAGAGCAAAATGTAATTTAAATATGTTCAGGGACCATTTTCATCTTTAGAATTAAGGATTATTTTAATTTTACATCATTGCTTTTTCTCTTTTACTTTCCTTTTCAGTTTTATCATTTTAGGATTCCCTATTTTTAATTTTCATACAGAGATTACTTTAATTTATCATTATAATTCAGCATAAAGTCACAAATTACAAAGTCATATTTGTTGAAGTCTACCTTCTAAATTATTCATTTCACTTACTGTTTTTAGATTAGTTTATCTAAAAATTTCTGGTTTATTGTTTTTAAATTTTCATACAAGTAATAAGAGAAAAAAGAAGGGACATTATCAAATAGTTCTTCAAGTTTGTTGATCTTACTGTCTATGTTTTTTGATAGGTTTGTGTCCTTACCCAGAATCAATTTTTCTCCGGAAGCTCTTGTTATTTTCTATATACTTTGATGTACTTAGTGTATTATAGCAAGTCCTTGCTGTTTCTTCTTGGACCTTAACTTCTTAACTAAAGCCATGTATTGATATACTACTTTTTTTCAGTGAGGTTGCAAATCAATAAATTAAAGATTAGTTCAGTGTGTCAGTTCTCGCTAAGCATTGTGGTACTCATTTACTCCTTTGGTGAACCAGAAGGCTGGGCTGCAGCATGCTTGGAAATAATAGACATCTCTAATCTCTAGATGTTACCCCTCATACTAATTACTGGCTTTCCAACTGTTTTGAGTGAGAAAAATTGAGTGTGAAATTTAACTTTAGTGTAGTAGCATTATTAGGTTAAAATTATTTTTAATATATACTATTTTATATTTGTTTCCTTACTATGCTTAAATCCAGTTTTGTTAAATTTAATTTTATTGCCAAGGTGATGTACAGAGGGGCTACAGTTACATATATAAGGTAATGACTACATTTCTTGTCAAACTTGTTACCCCCTCCCTCATTTTTCTCTCACCTTCCCTCCTCCCATCCCCCCCAAGTTGTATAGCTGATTTACAACATATTGTTTTGTGAGTATCACTGTTGCATTGGTTTGCCTTTTAACCCTTTTCTCACCATTTTTATGTTCCCTGTCCCTTCCCTAATTCAGATAAACCTATATATAATATCCAGGGTACCAAAATCAATATAGTGACAACAGAGGGTAAACCATAGCAAAGAAAAATGAAAGAAAAATAATTTCACAAAGTACATTAAAAATAACAAGATCAGGGACTGGGAATGTGGCTTAGTGGTAAAGTGCTTGCCTACCATGCATGAAGTCCTGGGTTTGATTCCCCAGTACCACATAAACAGAAAAAGTCGGAAGTGGTGCTGTGGCTCACGTGGTAGAATGGTAGCCTTGAGCACAGAGAGGCTCAGGGACAGTGCCCAGGCCCTGAGTTCAAGCCCCAGGACTGACAAAGAAAACCAACAAAACTTTGGGGCTGGGAATATGGCCTAGTGGCAAGAGTACTTGCCTCGTATACATGAAGCCCTGGGTTTGATTCCTCAGCACCACATATATAGAACAGACCAGAAGTGGCGCTGTGGCTCAAGAGGCAGAGTGCTAGCCTTGAGCAAAAAGAAGCCAGGGACAGTGCTCAGGCCCTGAGTTCAAGCTCCAGAACTGGCAAAAAAAACCTCCAACCTCCCCGCCCCCCCCAAGACAAAAAAAAAACCACCATAACAAAATCAATGAAAAACCTCTTGTTTTCATATCTTGGAGTTCATTTTGCTGAACATCATATTATATGATCATATCTACATAGCTATTGAGTGAATGTGATCCTCTGCTAGGACTATCTTAGACCTGTACTAATTATTACCAGTGAGAGAAATCATGGAGTTTATGTTTCTTTGGATCTGGCTCAATTCACTTACTATGATTTTTTCCACGTCTTTCCATTTCTTTACGAATGGGGCAATGCCACTCTTTCTGATGGAAGCATAGAATTCTGCTGTGTATATCTACCACATCTTCTTGATCCATTCATCTTCTGAGGGGCATCTGGGTTGGTTCCATATTTTAGCGATGGTAAATAATACTGCAATGGACATGGTTGTGCTGGTAGCTTTAGTATGGCCTTGTTTGTGATCCTTTGGGTAAATGCCCAGAAGTGGGATGGCTGGGTCTTAGGGGAGCTCTATGTTTAGTTTTTTGAGGAACCTCCATACTGCTTTCCAGAGAGGTTGAGGTATTTTGGTCATGACATAAAATGAATCCAGTTTCATGGCCTGAAATAGATCTTTTTTTGATGTGGCACACATTTCCATAAGTATAGCTTCACAATCCTGTTTATGTAACTATATGGGCTGTATTAGCAGTGCACTGGATTTCATCCATCTTTTCTCTTGGAATCATTATAGTCTATTTACTCTGATATTGTTCTGTTCACTCCTGCTAGCTCTTTACCAGCTTTCATTCTTCATAGATCTGTTCAGGGATTTCAACTGTTTTTTCTTTAGATCTTCCTGTTAGTATCATAGCCATTTGGAGAACTCTACCCTCAACTGAGAGTTTTATAATTTAAAACCTTATTATATTTTGTAGAACCATATTTGGAATCTCTATCCCCAAATGTGTGAAATTGCCTTGATTTTTACTTAAGAGCATGTAGATATCTGAGCAGAAACATTTTGTGGTGAGGATAAAGAACAGATTTTCCAGAGGATGTGAGGGTCTGGAGCCACATTAGAACAGTGCTCAGTGATCAGCTCTTATATGTTGATGGCTAGTTTTTTCCCTGACAGGTTTACAGAAGACATCTGGGAACATGTTTAACTCTAGTCATGCTGATTATTCATGGATCTAGAGAATATGGTTGAACAAGTTCTATTCCAGAAGGACAGAAAGTCAGAATGATAGGAAATCTCTGAGAAAGGGGGAAAACATACATTTTGATGCGCAGATATAGTGGGAAAGTAAATTGATATAATATTTTTGGATGGGAATTTTATGATATATAGGAAATCATAATAATTACCTAAACCCAATAACTCAACAGTCAGTAGCATTTTACTCTAAGAAATCAATTCTGTTTAAGCAAAGATAAAATATTGTCCAACAATTTGGTGAATGACAAAATATATTAGAAGTAAATTAAATATCCATCAATAGAGGATGGTTAAATAGCTGGGTACATTTGCTCACTGTATGGCATATTATCTATCTTTTAGAAATGATGCTTGGAAGAATGTTTCATGATTTAGACAAATGTATATGAAAACTGATTATAAGATAGTATGTACATATAATGCTCATTTTAGACAAAAAAAACCCCAAGTGTATATATGCATAGAAAATTAGATTGGAAATGTATGCCCCCAAATGTAAGTGTTTATTTCTGAATAAGGATTTATGAATGATTTGAATTTCCTTTTTTGTACTTTCTAAATTTCCTATTATAATCATGTATTCTATTTGACACTAGGGAAATATTATTACAGAAAATAATGGATATTAGGAGGCAAAACATTCATATACTATGTATATGAGTATATATGTGTATATATAAGTATATATACACTACACAGGCATGTATAAACTCATGACAAGAATTTCCATTACTAAAGAGACATTAACATTTTCAAAGGAACTCATGCAGGCTGCTAAAATGTGATGTGTATATGTATGTGCAGAATCAGTGGTGTGAAAACCCAATGGTCTTTATATAAAGAGGCATAAACAGAATTAATAGCCCATAGAATTTTCTCTTTGCACGCAGATAGGCTTAAATACTTCATTCAAAGTAGAATTTTAGGGTTGGTAAAATAAATAATGTAATGCATTGTGAAACTTTAGGCTTCCCAAATTATGATTTAATATAGCCAAGGCTATTCCACCCAGCCTCTCATTTAGGAGGAAAGTCAGAATTTCTGGTATGTCCCTGTATATCTGTTGTCAGTGGGTCATAGATCGCCTCCAGGGATGTGGGGTGGGAGAAATTTGGAGTTGTTTCTGTTCTTGTAGTGTTTGTAGGCTCAGTTGTACAGCTATGTATCCTAATAGTGGACAGTCAGTATGAGAACACAAAAAACACTGGATCACCTCAATAAGATCAAAATTAAGATAATTGTGAGAGTAACTGGACACTATTTTTTCTATTTCAATTCTATAGCAAGAGACAGTCAACCCATATTAAGAGGGCATGTCCGCATTTTCCTGCCAGCAGCTCTGTTCCATCCCCCCCCCCCACCCCCAGGACTCATCAGGTGACTTTCTTAAGAGGTCAAACAAGGGAAAATACTCTCCCCTATCCCCAACTTAGCCTTTATTTCACTTGATAAGCCTATTATCATTGAACGGTGGGTTGCACATGCTCCTTGCCTGGCTGCTTTGTGAGCCGTGGCATTAGGGCCACAGCTGCTCCTAAACACCTATTTTCAAATTTAGTTCATTTACAAGAATCAGGACTAACTTTCTAGTAGGAAAAGGCCAGGGGCCCTGAGGTAATTTAGAGAGCCTTAGAGTTTTCCTCAGGTGATCCTTTTATATACAATACAGCCTTGGAAGGTTATGGGGAGATGCCTTTTAGGAAAGGAATCTCTAGAGATGAGCCGTCTCCTCAAAGTATGCAGCTCAAAAATCAAAGGTAGACTCTTTTCATCTCAGAGGCATGTATCTGTCTCAGTAAGATGTTTGAGTTTACTATTAGAGGAATTTATTTGATACCATTTGTATAATGTTCTACATTTTTATTTGCTTATCCTAACTCTTCTCTACTTAATTAATTGTAACACAATCAAGATTCATACTGATTGGCCACAGGTAGGAGAACAGAGGCAGTCTATTTGTTTGTTTATTCACACCAGCCCTTCTCATTCTTGTTAGGTCCATGGGTGTGGTTGAATAGTCAAACCCACAGCTGGGAAATTTTTCTTCCTCTTTTCAATAGGCATCCATGAACACCAAGGCTCTAGTATCCATCTAAGAATTTATCATATTGTCAGGAACATTCACAACAATTCAACCATAGAGGCAATCTCTGCTTATAGAAACATCTTGGATAGTTTCCTAGGTCTTTCTGTGTGTTATGATTGCAATTTGTATTTCAAAATTCAAGTGCTGGAAATTCTCCTCAATGCAACATCACTGGGAGAAGTAGAATCTAGCAGGAGGCATTTAGGTCATGAGGGTCTTGGGAACAGGTTAATGGTGCTATGCAAAGGGCTTTGGAGTAGGTCCCTGCATGCTCTTCTGTCATCTTTCTGTTCCGCATTATTTTTGTCTCTTGTCTTTCTGCCTTATCTTGTCTTTCTACAATGTGAAGACATAATATGAAAGACACTAGGTACTGGCACCTTCATCTTGGACTTCCCAGCCTCTATAACAGTGGGAATACATTTCGGTTCTTTATAACAATTACTGTTACAACAACACAAAACGATGAATGCACTGGGGCCGTGTGTGAGGTGTTTCTCATCACTACATCTGCATTCTGGAGAGCTGAGTTTCACTTCATATCTTTGTGCCTGACTGGAAGGTCCCATTTTTGTTACTTTGTCTTTTTTCTTTCCTCAGTGTGATGATGCTATACCTGTCATGGCATGTTTTAAGAACACAGGAAAACAGAGACATTTGTTTCTTTTCTAATAAAATACTTATTTTACATTCTTGCTATATCAGCTGATATTTTTTTACTCTTTCTCTCCCATTATCTCCTTCCCTATAATGTATAAACACTCCCACATCTCTTGTATTATCATTTGCAATTCTTTGGTGGGATGAGACACTGTCATCCCCTATGACAGCCAATCTCAGCCTGACTTCTGAGACATCTTCTTTCCTGGCTTTGGTGTCTTCCAGGCTTTTACTCTTCCAAATCCACAATATTCTGACATTTCCTTTCATACAACTTCTAAGCTGCTCACATTTGGGCCATCAAGTGCTCCTAATTGTTCATTTTCCATTTTCATCTTGTCTAGCTCTCTGTATGGTGCTATTTGTAACTCCCTATTTCATGAGGCTCTACTTTTTGGAAGCCAACACACCATTTGCTTCTAGTTCCATTATTCTAGTCAATGTATACTCCTTCAATTTTGTATTCTCCAATATGGTCTCTGTTAGGCTGACATGAGAGGCCATCTGAGAGTCAGTTCCATGTACTTGGACAGGTGTATTTCTCACCCCAATCACTATGACTCTGCTGGCTTTTTTTAGTCAATCTGCTGGAACTTACACCACCCTTCCCAAGTATGTCTGCCTGTGAACCTTCAGCCTGGTTCCTTTGCAGCCCCAGATATGACTCAATAAATCCACACTAAATAAATAAATAAATGGAGCATCTGTTTTGCTATATCAGACTTCTTCTCATCCTTCCTTGCCTAGTGTTTGTTCTATACCCTCCATAAAGACTTTCCTGGTTCCCTGGCAGTTACCTCTTCTTTATGCTCTGGTGGCTCTTATAGTAGTCAAACGCTACTTTATTTTTATAGTCTGCCCAATGACTCTTGTTGTACTTTATAGGTACAAGGTGCAAAATAGATGGAAGTCTTAGTGCAATCTTTTCTATTATTATCTCTAAGTGGTTGTACAAGGTTTCAATTCAACAAATCAGTTTATAAGTCTAATTCATTTTGTTCAGTGTTACCTCTTAGTCCAGTCTTTTTAATACTGGAGCCCTTGGGAGATGAATTATGTGCCCAAATAAAGAAAAAATGCAAACAAAAGGTAAAAAAACTATCTAATAACTACTTCAATGTTTAGTAAACAAAAATTAAAAAGTAGAACTATTCTATTTTATTAAAGCCACAGATCCAGATTTGTTCCTAGAGCAGATTAATATCTGAATTTTACAAAGGACTTGCAAGATATTAAAGTAAAACCCAATCAGGTTAAGAAATTTGGTGCTTTCCCCTATATTAGTGTTAGAGGTTTTTAATAACTTCTGCTGTTTCCATGATGTTTGTAATAACTTTTCATTTTGAACTCATTCACAAGTTATTCTAATACTTTTGGCTATTGGAGTCCGAATACACTTAAAGATAGTATGGCTAGAGTAGGTGTTAAAGGTAATGTTTGACTGCTACATGGTAGGCATCAATATTAAAAGACATTGTCATCCTTGGAATCAGCCAGTCCTGTCCCAACATGTATGTAATTGTGGCTTATATTGGTCTTATTTACCTCTCTCATAGTAATGTGACAACATGGAACAGAATTCTTTGCTTCTTAGCAGTCAGGCACCTTTTTAAGCTCTTATTTTATTTTTCTTTGACATAGGATGATTGTGTTTGCTTCTAGCATACAATGTGATATTTTGATACATATATAGCTGTATATATGCACATATATGTGTATATCTATGTATATATGGGAAATACTGAATATAGGTATACTGAATATAGGTATATAGGTATATAGGAATACTGAATATAGGTATATATGTATATATAGGTGTATATATGCACATATATGTGTATATCTATGTATATATGGGAAATACTGAAGTCAAGTCAATTAGCATATTTATCACTTTAGATATTTATCATTTCTTGGTTGTGTGAGTATCTAAAATCATATCTTTTAGATATTTTGAAATACAGAATAGGTATGTTAAAATGTAGGATATTGACTGAAGTATATTTCTAAAGATCTTTGGGCTATCATATTTTCAAAGTACATGTCTGGGCTATGGATGGGTACACATGGTCTCCTGAGCATGTGCAAAGTGAGGTCAGCTATAGACCTTGATTGGACATTGGGCTATTTTGAGAATGTGTTACTATGGAGGTATTGAGGAGATGTTTTTAAACCTTGGACTTTAAGTTAGATTTCTGATGCCTATTAATGTAGAAAAACCTGCTAATGAGTAGGCTGCTTGTATAAAAATTTTTTTTTGTACTTAAAGTAAAATGTAAAATGTCAGGCAACTATCCATGACTTACTCTAGGGAAAGAGAACTGCTAATGATTAGTCTTCTGTTTACAATTAAAGTCTGATTTCTTTTCCTAATTTTGGTTGACTTGCTATTGGTCCTCTGCACTCCTAATAGACCTTGTGGATTCTAAATAGATTCTGCTTTGACTCCTAATTAGCATGCAATTAAAGGACCCCAAATGCTGCCCTTTAATTTTGTATCTGTTCATTTACTCTGGGCTCTATTTCTGGAGTCTACTTTTAGTTACCATATCCAATACTTACAATTTCCTATTTGGTTTTAAATGATATACCACCCTAATTTTCCAATACAGCCCTTCTCCCTCTCCTTCCCCCATCTCTCTTTGCAAAATCAACAGTGTAAGAAAACCACCCAAATTCTTGCATAAACTTTGGTAGAAATGAGTGATAGGAGACTGGATAAAGATTATGGGTTTAGCTCCAGCCCTGGGATGGCAGTGTACATAATTTCATTTCTTCATGTCTGTCCCCCTAGATTAAATCAAAGACTCAGACATTTTACTTGTTTTCTGATGGTAGGAGCATTCCTTGGAGTGTGGGCATCAACTTAATAGGCTGTTTAATGATAGTTAAGTCCTAGTCTTTCATCATTAAGAGCACACTTTCCAAGGTTATTTACAACCCCCCTCCTTTGTATGGCCAGACTCTAATCCTTCCCAGATGATGACCAGTTAAACTGATAATGGGAAAAAATTAGGGGAGACTCCTTATTGGCAAGCAAGCCACAAAAATATGTTTTTAGCTGTGATCCCAAGGAATCACTTGGTGACTTCCTAAGACTTTTCTGAAACCAGCCTAACAGTGGACTTCCATCTAGGCATTTCAGGAGAGTGGAGCAGGTGGGACCTGGTGGGGCCTCTCAGATCACACTCGGGCTCCTCCATAGAGGGATGGCCTAGACCCCAAGAGCTTCAAAGGTCTTGAAGGCTGTAGTAAGAAGTCAGTGTATGGTACTCTTAATGAAGATCAGTTCAGCACAGTAAGCAGTAATCACCATCAGGCCTAGCAAAAAAGTGCTGAGTTACTTTTCCTTCTGCTTTCCCTTGATGATTCAGGAGAGGAGAGGGGAAAAGTCATGGATAGGGAATACCCTAAGCCAAAAATAATTGAAAAGAGATGTAATGCAAATTTAAATTCATTTCATTTCATAACAGCCCCACTTAAATGGCGCATTCAAGTGTGTATTCCAGCAAATGGAGTTGAAATTGGAATTGACAAGGGAGGGGGTTCTCTTGTCTGTGCTTGAATCACCAACTGAGTTAGAGAAATGCTTTCTGGTGCAAAACAAAGAAATCAGCTAATAAAGGCAATCATTTTGAGCTACCCCACTTCTTTCTTCCTTTCCTGATGAAGCACCTAATGAAATGTGAAGTGGTCTGAAGAGCTGCAGGCAGAAAAATGGCTAAGTGGAATAATGGGGTGGGGGAGAGAGAGAAAGAGAGAGACCGTAAAAAAGGGGGAGAGCTGAGGTCTAAGCTGGGTGCAAGGAAGAGTTCTAACTCAGGCTGTAGCAGAAATGACTGGAGTGACATTTAAAAAATAGAACAAAAAGGAAAACAAAAACAAGATATGAAGGAGTAAGTCTCTCTATCTCTCTCTGTCTCTCTCGCTCTCTCTTGCTCTCCTGCTATTAGTTTCCTCATTTCCTCTACTGCTACATCCCATTAAGTAATTCTTTTGAGGATGGGAGTAAGATAAGGTGTCAGAGTGGAAGAGAAAATGGCTTTAGATTCTAACGATCTAGGGAGCTTGAGAAGATTTGGAATATAGGTAAGAATTTGGTAGGGTAGCATCAGCCTAGGAAAAGATTCTCTTGGGCTAGAGTTGGGAGGAGGGATGAGGGATGAGAAGGAAGAGAACCGAGATGTTAGTGCTGGAGGGAGAGCAGTAGAACATGGAGGACAGCTGGCCTTCAGATAGCTTTGCCACAAGGTGGCACCCAAAGAGCAGAGGGTTTCTATGTCCTTTCAAGTGCTATGGTTTCTGTGAAGAGAGCTGATGAGGCCGAGAAGGGATGAGGGAATGAAGAACAGATGCTTACAGCATACTGTGAGGACCACCCATTCTAAACTCTGTGAGTGCTCAGAAGCTCCATGCAACTCTGCGGAAAGTTGGTGGTTGTTGGTGTTCTGAACAGATTGGATTTGAGTTTTTCCCACCCTTGAAGAATGTGGTGTCAACATAGGAATGATGAGACTTAGAAACCATGGTTTATACCTGCTATCAGGGAGTTCCTAAACTCCAAAGAGAATGATCATGAACCTCTTAAACCGGAAAAGTGCTGTTGGGAGGCAAAGGCCACCAACCAGGTAGGGAGTTTGTGGGCAAAGATAAAGTGGATTCTTAGAATTGACCACAGAGTTAGGAAAATGGGTGGACCATACAGAAAGTAAAGTGTTAAAAAGTGTCCTAAGCTGCTTTAACTCTCAGGGACAGAATTGGGGTAAGGAAGAAGACTAGCTGGGGGTGGTGGTTAAGATGGATAGAAGACAGAAGGGTGTCTCATTGATATCCACAGAACAGTCTAACTTATTTGATTCTCATGAGAATCTTCTAAAAAGTGAAGGAAAAGTGAACCAATGGCTGTTTCTTTTTTTTTTTTTTTTTTTTTTTTGGCCAGTCCTGGGCCTTGGACTCAGGGCACTGTCCCTGGCTTCTTCTTGCTCAAGGCTAGCACTCCACCACTGGAGCCACAGTGCCGCTTCTGGCCGTTTTCTGTATATGTGGTGCTGGGGAATCGAACCTAGGGCCTCGTGTATCCGAGGCAGGCACTCTTGCCACTAGGCCATATCCCCAGCCCCCCAATGGCTGTTTCTGACTGTTAGACTAGAGACAATGGCAGTTAAACTCCAACTTACTTTGGGAAAAGCAAATGGAATCTCCTCTCCTCAGGTCCAGTCTTACACTCATGTTTACTGCTGCTGTGGCCCAGGTTATCAGTGAGCTGGGGTGGGAGACTGCATTTGAGTGGAAGAGGTTTTGTAGAATACTACTACTCACACTTGGAAAGGCAACATTTTGAAGACAGCTCCAAGAAGTTGGAGAAACACAAATTCTTCTCTTTTTAATTTTCTTATAGGAAAAAGAAAGAAAGTAAGCTGTTCATTGTGGAATGGTGAGCAAACTAAGGTAGGATGTAGGCAGTGTTGTGAAAGGAAAGAACACTTCTGAGGTCTGAGAGTCAGGAGAGAATTGCCCTCATCTAGCCTGACCTGGGGAGCAAAAGAGCAGATGGGCCATTAGGCCTAGGGAGGCGCCCTCCATGGTTTAAATAACACCAGGGAGAAGTCCTCTGAGGCTTCCTTGACCGCAGTTCTGCCTGTATCCAGCTTTCTCTGGTGGACAGTTTAAATGCAGAAAGTACACCTTTCTAATCCCTTTCTTCCTTTCTGTAAATGCAGAAAGTAAAACAGCTGCTAGATTAGCAACCCTGAGCTAAGCCCAGCAAGAAATTCACTCTGCAAAAGGATCCTCAACTTGAGATGAGGGGAAGCTGTCCCCCAAATGCCATGGGATATTTTTTGCTTAATAGACTTGAAAAAGTGAATTTAGGAAAGAAACCCACTTTTCTGGGGACACCTGGAGGAGGTAAAGGTTTCACATGTAGAGATAGACTAGAACAGCAGTGTGTTGAGCAGGTAATTTTGTATTAATGTTTATTTCTTGCTCCACATGGATCACTCAGACAGTCCCTCTCCTTCTGCCATGAACTCTAGCCTTTGGTTTTGTATTTCCAAAGCCTAAATTTGGGCTGAACTTAACACAAGCACAATATCCCTGAATCACAAATACCAAGTCTAAGGGGAGGAAGGAAATTTCCTCAAACAAATCAGTAGAGGACTTCCCAGGGCTGTTTGAGAAGGATAGAAAATGGAAGGAAAAAGAAGATGCCTAAGTTGTCTGGGGGAAGGGCTGTTGTGAGAGAGTTGACTGAGGAGAATAGAGATCACCCTATCTTTTTCGCTTTCTTTTGTAATATTCACAAAGTGGTGTTGAAGCCAGGTATGTGTTTGGGCTCCATTTCTCAGGGTTTCTATTGGGCCTAGTCTAGCGGTAATCATATGTCTATGTACTTTCTGGTCTCATGATGTGTGGGCTGATGTGTGTGTGTGTGTGTGTGTGTGTGTGTGTGTGTGTGTGTGTGTGTGAAATCCTGGGATTTCAGATTCTCTTACTCTTAAATGGTTTTGTGCCTTTTTGTTTCTTCCATTTAGTTGCAAGGTTCCAAGTAGGCAAAGGGATGCTGCAAAGTGCATAGGCTCTTTCTACGTGCTTACTATGCTGTCTCTATTAAACAGCACCAAACATGTCTTGAAAGTCTCCTTATACTCCACGCATGTGTTTGTTGGAAATCAGGTGTCAGTGCTCATATTGTTGCCTATGGAAAAGAGATCTGTGATGGAGACAGACACTGGGGAAAGGGGCATATAATGCAGCCTTTTTGGCTCTGGAGCAACTTCCCAGCTAGAGAAGCTTCTTAGCTACCCTTTTCTTTGTTTTGTTTTGTTTTTTTGCCAGTCCTGGAGCTTGAACTCAGGGCCTGAGCACTATCCCTGACTAATTTTTGCTCAAGGCTAGCACTCTACCACTTGAGCCACAGCACCACTTCTGGCCTTTTCTATATATGTGGTGATAAGGAATCGAACCCAGGGCTTCATGTATACGAGGCAAGCACTCTACCACTAGGCCATATTCCCAGCCCACTACCCTTTTCTTTAAGGAGGTAAATTTTGCAAGAGAATCCTAGAAACACTGACTTAGCAAGTTGACATCAGTGAGAGGCTGAATCGGTTCCAGAATTTCCTATTAGACTGCTTGTCATCCCAAGTAATTAAATGTATTTGTTGCTGAGACAATATTAGGATTTCTGTAGCTTTAAGGCAAAAACAATCCTGACTGATAGAATGTTTGTGTGTGTGTGTGTGTGTGTGTGTGTGTGCACCCGCATGCCAATTTTTTGTATGAAAGCATAATAAAACAGTTGAAATTCTATATGATTTTGTTATAATTGTGGAATATTTTTTGTTATTTGTGTCATAATTTACATAAGGAGAGAAAAAACTGGTTTTCCAACTCTAGAAAACTTGGAATATAATTTTCTTTCTTTTATTTACATTCCTCCTGTTTACATCATTTCTTCCTTCTCTCTCTCCCTCCTTCTTTCTCTCCATCCTTTCCCCCTTCCATCCTCCTTCCTTCTTTCCTTCATGACAGAATTATTTAAAATAATGTTAGCAAGTAAAATCCAGTAGATTAAATATTACATAGTTGAATTAATTTAAATTCATTTCACATGATAATTGAGCAAGGATTAATACTTCCTATACCACATAAAGTAAGTATACTTATTAATATTAAGGCTAGAGGTTATGCAGTAATACAATATTGTTTATAAAATGGAGCCTCAGAAAGGAGCTACTTGGAGATGATTGGTTCACAGTTCTGTTTTATAATGACTAGGTATTAAGTGTAAAGATGATAAATCAGGTAGTATCTATGTTCTTAGTTTCTTCAAGGTATCTAACATTTACGTATCCTGAAGCTTCTTCCTTATCTTTAGAAAGATGTTAAAGTCTTTCCCAGTTCTTCCCTTTTTCAATATTCTCTCTTGCTTTTAAATACTTGTGACTTTTGATTTTAACTTATGAGACTGATGCACTACCTACTATGCCAATGAAGCACCTAATGTTAATTTTAATTAATGTTAAATTTAAGAAATTGAGGCTCATGAATTTTTGGGGATAGTGGTAGTCATCTCTAGTCATTCTCTCCATCCCACCCCTCTATTTTCTTTTTTGCCCATCCTGGGGCTTGGACTCAGGGCCTGGGCACTGTCCATGAGCTCCTTTTGCTCAAGGCTAGCACTCTACCACTTGATCCATAGTGCCACTTCCTGCTCTTTTTGTTTATGTGGTACTGAGGAATCGAACCCAGTGCTGGGCAAGCACTTTACCACTAAGCCACATTCCCAGTCCTCTAGTAGTTGTCTTTATGTGTAAAGACATTTGTGTTTAGTAGATTAAATATTATATAGTGTACATGTATACACACACACACACACACACACACACACACACACACACACACACACCACATTAGGAAACCAAACTTGTTTGGTTCTACATCACAGAAATGGCATGAGGTGATTCATGATAATAAAACTCAGTTTAAAGATACTTTATAATAACATTTCTCAAAGTATATCCTATAATACTTAGATCCTGTAACACACTATGAAAAGAGCATAGAGGATTCCTGAACATGAGTTTGGGAATTGCTAGGTGGTTTATTTTTCTTTTGAATATTTGTAATTCATTATAAAAGAGAACTGTGAACCAATCATCTCCAGGTAGCTCTTTTCTGAGGCTCTATTTTATAAACAATATTGCATCATTGCATAACCTCTAGCCTTAATATTAATAAGTATACTTATTTTATGTGGTATAGGAAGTATTAATCCTTGCTCAATTATTATGTGAAATGAATTTAAATTAATTCAACTATATAATATTTAATCTACTGTTATATATGGCAATCATTTTCTTCTATTTCATTTGTATTTTAATTTGTAGTGATGTTTTTCATTAAAGAATGTTTATATTGTCTACCATCTTTGATTTTGTAACTTAAAAACATTTAAAGAGGCTTCTTTCAAAACTAGGATTATATAAAAGTTTCCCACATTTTCTTCTATTACAGCATCTTTGTGCCTTCATAGAAAACTTTAAAAGTTTTGATCCATCCAGAATGTATTTTGGTGTAAGAAATAAATTAGAGGGCTGGAGGAATAGCTTGAGGAACAGCCTATACCTAGCATGCTTAATGTTCTGAGTTCAATATTCTGTAAAGTGTGTGCGTGTGTACATGTACACACACACACACACACACACACACACACACCACATTAGGAAACTAAACTTGTTTGGTTCTACATCACAGAGGTGGCATGAGGTGATTCATGATAATAAAACTCAGTTTAAAGATACTTTATAATAACATTTCTCAAAGCATATTCTGTAATACTTAGATCCTATAAGACTATGAAAAAAAAGGTTTCCTGAACATGAGTTTGGGAATTTCTAGGTGTATTATTTTTCTTTTGAATATTTGTAATTCAGAGCTACATATTAGAAACACTGTTAAATCCTATCAGAGTGGTTTTAGTTTGTCAACCCAGCATTTTTCAAACTTATTTGGTGAGAAAAATGGTTTTACCATTGAAGATGATGCTCCTAGAACAGAATTTGGGAGTGCTGATTGGAGAAACTGACCCCGCTACAGTCTGGGAGTTGGGTTGCAATGATACTAGGGTAGCCCTTCCCACTCTGACTTCGATAATGGAAGACTATTGGTATCACTGATTGAGCTGAAGAGTAGAAATGAAAAGTAGAAATTATGGACATATCAAATTTCAATGCTTCTGGGAGGTTTGAATGGAAATAGTAAGCTGAAAGTACTTAGGTCTGGGACTCAGGTGAAAGGTCACAGCTAGAGAATGGTGGACCAGAAAGTTTGCTTTGGATTAAAGCATGTTGTCTAAAAAGACCCATTTAAAATGCACATATATTACCTAGGAAGGGTAAGCACTAAATTATTAATATGTATTATATTATCATATTAGCTTCCAATCACTTGATAGCAGAGATCAGGCCCCTGAAGGTACAAAAATCGGAATGAGTGAATAGTGAGTGGACGGTGAACAAAGAAAGAGTCTGAAGTGGTAATTTTCAAGCTCTTGGAATCTCAGGGTCTTTTTTAAAATGTTAAAATGTTTGCCAAATGCCCCACTACTCCACACATTCTACTCATTATGTTCTTTACTTGAGAATGTGTTGCCTGGCCTGGGAGTTGGCACAATTGTTAGCCAGACATTTACTTACTTTGCTTCTGACAATAATTTTGTATATATGGATTTCTTATCCCCTTATTACTCCTCTTTCCAGGATAAGGTGGATTCAGGGAATGTAGCTGCTGAGCTTGGGCAAAGCCTACTTTCCATGTTTTCCTGTTTATATCAGGCGGAAACAAGAAATTGAAGTAGAGGAAGATGACTGTGTGTGTGTGTGTGTGTGTGTGTGTGTGTGTGTGTGTGGTCTTTTGAAGTAAGGGAGGAGTGAGAGAAGCAAGACAGGGTTCTTGTCTTGCTTTACCCAGACTATTATAAACTAAGTGTCTAGAAAACTTACCACTTTCTTGGCTGTAACTCTAAAAAAAAAAAAAAGGAATAATGGCAATAGCTTTTCTCACCTCTCAGGGTCCTTGTGCAGAAGTCAGTAAGATAAATAGTTGTGGAAGTAAAGTGGGAAGGATGAAAGTACTGTAAAATGTGAGATATTTCCATGGCTGCATTTTAATATGGCTACCACTAGGTACCCTGAAGGTAGCAATTCCCCGGGAGGGGGTTTAATCATCAGGGCTCACCATAGGGTGGACTCCATTTAACCTGTGTGTTCCAGTTGATTGGGTTATTGTGTATAGATTGCAGGAATTTCAAGCTCTCCTCCATCTTTTTCCTTTTGATATAATTTTAATGAGATTTCCTTCATTCTTTTATTGCATGGCAGGCTATCGCCAGAATAAATATAAAGAAGTTTTTAGAAATGCAGGAAACAGGAGGTCTGGGGAGATGGGAAAATGGGAAAATGCAGGAGGAGAGAGGCAGGGGATGAAGGTGGAAGGGCTGCTCTCAGATCAGCATGGTCCTTCCCTTGATGGCTTTAGAATTCCTGGGGCCCTGTCTTATATGCGAGGCACTCTGTAAGATAAGAGAGGAGACCCCCCAGCAATCCCACTGGCAGAAATGTCTTTGTTAATTGCTTATAGAGGCGACATTTCTTCCAGGAAGCTCAATTTTCAGGCCCAGGGGTCCTCAGCTTTTCTTTGCATGGTACAGGGTCTATCCATCTAGTCCATGTGCTTCCTACTTAATGACCTCTTGTGTGCTTCTCTGAGATGGACATTGTGTACATTATACCAGGACACCTAAAATGACATGGGAGTCTCAGAAGAGCATATTTTCATTGGACCAATGTAATTAAGATTGCTGTTGTTCATTAATCGAGCCCCTTTTATTGAGCACTAATAATAACACTGACACAGAGTAGGGGATCATTAACCAGCAAGTCACTCACTCAGGGTGTGTGTGTGTGTGTGTGTGTGTGTGTGTGTGTGCGCGCGTGTGTGTGCGCGTGTGTGTGCACCTGTGTACATTGGAGTGAGGAGTTGGGGATGTAGAAGATAGAAACATTTTACCTTAAATGTCATTTTGACATTAAGATTAGTTGCAGCTGAAGACAACTAAAAAACAGTAGGTCTCTAATTTCTTCTTATTGTAGCCTCTTCATCATTGCATGTAACTCTACACTCTTAACAGCCTAGGGACAGCGTTGAGCAGCATCTGCCTGACAAACCTTGTTTCTCATTAGTTTGCTTCATGTATTTATCTTCCCACAATTTGCTGTTTCTCAAGGCCTAAATTTTTCCTTTTCCTTGCCAATTTCAAATGCATTGTTCTGTTTTTGTTACGTTTTTGGTATGTGCTGTCCCACCAAAATCTCTTGTATTGAAGGCTTAGTCCTCAGCTGGTAGATATAATCATTGAAGAGTGATTGGGTGATGAAGGTTCTGACTTAATCAGTGGTTTAATTCATTAACAGATTCATAATTTGACAGCCTTACTGGGAGATGGTGGAAACCACTAGGGGTAGAGCCTAGTTAAAGGAAGTAGGCAACTGGAAATGTGTTGTTTGTGTTATGTGTTCTACTACCCTTTTTTTGTTCCCTGTTTTCTTTGTGCCTTTTAGCCATGAGCTGTGCTCAGTAGCATTCTATCATGAGACTCTGTCTCAACACAATCCTATATACAATGAACTGGAAACTCCAATCCTAAATCCAAAGGAATTTTTCTCCCTTCATTTGAGTTTTTTTTCCCCAGGTGTTTGTTACAGCAGTGGGAAAGCAAACACTGTTAAGATGTTTTAGAAGCCCCGGGTTCTAAGGTTCTCCCATGTGTTTGCATGCCAGTCACTCATGTTGATATACCTTTTTTTATTTTTGCCTGTTCTGGGGCTTGAACTCAGAGCCTGAGCACTGTCTCTGGCTTCTTTTTTGCTCAAGGCTAGCACTCTTCCACTTGAGATACAGTACCAATTCTCTCTTTTTCCATTTATGTGGTACTGAGGAATCTAATCCAGGGATTCATGCATGCTAGGCAAGCACTCTACTGCTAAGCCACATTCCCAACCCCAATATACTCATATTTAATGAGTTAGTAATCTGTATTTTGTTGTTTTAGCTCTATGTCCCCAGGTTTAGAATCCAGGAGAGTAAAGGAAGAGTTTTTTTCCTCCTGCCTACTGGGGAAAGGGAAGTACCTGATGTACTTACTGTTAGGTGGACCAGTGAGATGATTTAATTCAATAATCCAAGTAAGCATTAATGTTTATTAGCATTAACATTTAGCTGATAAAGCTCAGAGAGACAAAGTAACTTGCTCAGTTCAACAGCGTAATGTAGTTAGGCTACAATTTGAGCCTTTGTCTAATTTTTGGTCAAATGCCTCCTTAAGTAAGAAAATTATTTTTCATTGGTTTGATTCAGAATGATTAACTTTGTCCAATTTTTGTCACTATAATTAGATTACTGGTGCTGAATATTTATAAAGGAAAGAGGTTTATTTAGATCACAGTTGAGAAAGAGGAAAGTCCAAGATTCAGTGATATTGTCCAGTCTTTGGTGAGTTTAACCTTGGCTGTGTCAAAAAATGGTGGCTAAACAGGAAGAAATGGTTCCATACAGAAGAGGGGTGGTGACACATGTACAGACTTACCCTCATAGGACTAGCCAGTGTCCCACAAAAACGACATCTATCCTTTTCAATGGTGATACTCCTAGTGACCAAATGACTACAGTCGTGCTACCATTTGAAAGGTCTATCACTTTCCAGCACCACTACATGGAGGGCTAAGCTTCTAGCACACAAACTACTGGGAGGATGCACTCAAACCATCTCCAAACCACAATAGTGGTAAAAATTTCTACACTCGTCTCTCTTGGCTAGGAAAGAACATTGTGAATCAACTGTTGGTATTTTTAGCAGCAAAGAATAAGGGAGTGGGTCACATATGCCACATATGCTACAAACCTTTTAGATATTACTGTAGTGTTATTCATTTGTGACAATCATAAGGTCTTGGAAAGAAGGAAAGGTAACAAAATGTATCCAATGCCTAATGTGTGAAACTGTAACCTCTCTGTACATCAGTTTGACAATAAACATTTTTTAAAAACAACAACAACAGCAACAACAACAACAAAACCAAAAAGACTTGTGGAGCAGAGAGGACTCCTTACAAGCCTCAGCATCCAGGTCTGGAGGGAAATAATCAAGAAAATGACTTAAAAATCTCAATAAATTCTTTCAGTGCCATCTCTTTTGTCTAGTCATTGCTTTTTATGTAATAGAGTATTTATTTCCAGGGGAGAGGACAGAGCATCCTAGGAACTAAGTAGCATCTCTTTTGTTACAGCACAGTATTCTTTCATTCTTTCACTGGGATGAAAGCTCCCTGGGAGCTGGGGGATAGTGCCTCTGTAAAGACAGCCTCCAGTCCCTGTCTATGGCAGAATAGCATAGAGTGGTATGCCAAAAGGAGTGGGTGGGATCTGCCACTGTAGATGTCATCCTGACATGAGGGGACACAATCGGTCAGGCTTGGGTGAGCCATATCAATTAGAACTGACAGTAGGAGGTGTAGAAAACTATGTTTACAGTGCCACTGTCTGTTTTTCTTATTACTTGGGGACAACTTCAGTGATTTCTTTCAGGACAGAAATTACTTACTGTAATTTGACTTACTTTGCTCTGCCAATTTTACTCACTATTTACTTAGAGCATTTTACAGCTGCCAGCATGGGAACCCCATTGCCAGTTTACATCCCCTTGAGGTATTTGAGTACAAAGAATCCCATTCCCCTGGCTCCAGGCTCTAGATCAGTGGTTCTCAATCCTGACTGTACATTAGAATCCCCTCAGGAGCTGTTAAAAATACTGATTACTGGGCCCCATCCCAGGAGAGTCTGGTTTAATTGGTCTAAGTGGGACCCTATCATTGGTATTTTTCAACAGCTCCCTAAGTGATCCTAATGAGCAGCCAAAATTGGGAACCACTGCTCTGGATGGTTGACTCATCCTACATAACCCGTCAACTGGAGTCTCTACGGCTTCTGAGGCTGTGCAAGTACATGGTGCCTTTGTGTGGATCAGGAAAAGGTACCTCTTTTCCTGCATATGTTTTTTTAAAAAAAGGCACTCCTTCTAGATGGACCAGCTACCTAGGCAGGCACATGGCTGGGGAGCAGAATGCCCAGTCTTCACAACCTGTAGCTCAATCCTGGTGGCTTCCCAGTTAGGATGTGTCTTATGGTTTAGGGAGTTTTTTTTTTTTTAAATAAGGATCTATCTTAGTTCCTGGTCTTGGGCAGGCTTCATATTTTAAAGAACATTCCTGGAAATGGTGTGAGGAGCTCCACAGAGTTTCTTTTCAACTCAACAATTCTACCTGGTAAACATTTAGAAAACAACCATTTAAAATTTCTGGAGATTTTTTTCCCCAAGGGCATACACTGAACAGAGAAACTTCTATATTAAATGTCTCCAAGAGCTGTGGTATCTATGGGGTTTTAAGGCATCATTCCCACCTCACCCCATGCTGAGCTCATGTAATGGAATCTCTACTCCAGTATAGTGTCAGCAGGAAGGTGGGGCTGTCATTCTCCAGCTTTAGCCTAGTGCTACAGCTTCATTCTTCAGAAAAACAACTGCTAGAGTTTCTTATTCCCTATCTATCCTCCAATTCCATGTTGCAGATCTACTCCTGGCAGGCTGAGACTGCCTTGAACCTGCCTCATTCATAGAGTCAAGTTATCATGCCAGGAAAGAAGACATGTCAAGAAGACTAGAGACACTTCTCATTCCTAATGCTCCATACTTGAGTATTTTGAGTATTTACTTTGAGAAAAGCAGATCCCCATCTTTGCTCAGAGCAATGAAACAGAGGCTTTGTGAGAGAGGCAGAGCATATGGACATAGATGTCCAATCTGTCCTTAAGGGAATTTACTCAATTTGGAATAAAGTGCAGTAAAGTTCAAGCCTAGGAGTACTATCAAAAACAGTATGTATTCATGTACTATCATGGGGAAGCTGGTAACACCATGATGATGACAAGCTAAAGCATAGAACAGAAAGACTTAGAGAAGGAAACAGTTAAGAAGAGTTACCCTGAGATTGGAAGAGACCTCAACAACTGGTTTCAAAGTCTGTCCTTGCAATGGGGTTTAAATGTAATTGGAATTGACCATAGAATAACTTTTGGCCCATAGTGTTGTTGAAAACAATAGAAGGATCAGCTGATAATGTGTGGAGTCTAGGAGCTGAGTGTGACACGAATAGACGCAGACTATTAGAAAGATAATTATAGACCCAGGAGAGAAACAGTCAAAGAGAAGCCTGCTAAAATAACTGTTACCTCAGGTTGAGTGTGATTATACCCTACAATTCACCCTCTGAGAAATGACATTAGAGTTAGGAGAAACAGATGCAACACAAACAGCTCAGTCAAGTCTACATGCAAATAAACAGAGAGCAATGATAAAAACAAGACCCACAGAAGTGGTGGGGTTCTCAATCTAGAGTTGGCACAATTCATTATATATTTATTATACCAAAATTTCCAGTTCTTTTTATGTGTGTGTATGCTGGTCCTGGGGCTTGAACTCAGGGCCTATGTGCTATACCTAATCTTTTGTGCTCAAGGTTAGTGCTCTACAACTTGAGCTATAGCTCCATGTCTGGATTTTTGATAGCTAGTTGAATATAAGAATCTCACAGACTTTCTTTCTTGATCTGGCTCCAAATGATCATTTCAGCCTCACTAGTAGCTAGGATTATAGGCATGAGCCATCAGTACCTGACCTCTGGTTTTTTATTTTTATTTTATTTATTTTTTCTTATTTATGGTCAAAGTGATGTACAGAGAGGTTACAGTTTCATATATTAGGCCTTGGGTACATTTCTTGTACTGTTTTTTATTTTTAATTACTTTTTAGGATTATGAAGAAACCTCAAACTATAACTCATACATAGGAAAAGGAACAGACAATACTTTGAGAAGACCAGGTATTGGACTTATCAGACATAGACTTGGTATAATTTTTTAAAGTATTTTTAAAGAAACCCAAGAAATATGCTTAGAGAAGTAAAGGAAGATGTGGCAAAATCTCATGTCTTTCTTTAGGACATGTTGATAGCAATAAAATTATATAAATAGAATCAAATAAAAATTTGGTATATTTGAATTAACAACAAAAAAAGAAGTGAACTTGAAGACAGACTGATTAAAAAATAAGTAATCTAAAAATACAGCTACAGGAGAAAAGTAAATAATAACAAACTGACCTCAGATAAATGTAGAATATCACTAAACACATCAACTTATGTACAATGAAAAATCCAAAAGAGATAAGAGATAAAGAAATGGGGAGTCTGTTGCTCAGGTTTGTAATCTGTTCTGCCTACTTGGAAGATTGTGAATGAAAGCATTGAGATTGGAGGCCATCCCATCAGAAAAGTCTGCTAAACTTTATCTCAGAACTATACAGCAAAAACAGGGCTACACAAGTCGTTCAAGTGGTAGAGTACCGGGCTAGCAAGTATGAGGGCTTGAGTTTAAACCCAATACCAGTTGGAAAAAAAATTTAAAAAAAGAAAAGTAAAAGGAATAGTAACTGAAATGGCTGAAAAGAGCCCAGATTTGATGAAGAAAAATCAACTTACATACAAATAAACTCCAAGAAAGAAATAGAGATAGATACATTCCAACATAGTCAAAATGGTGAGAGCTAACAAGAAAAGCATACAAAGCAGCAGGAGAAAGGTGACTCATAATGGTGGATGGGCCCCACTATATCAACAGCTGACTTCTCATCAGAACAATGGATGCCAGGAGGTCATGGGTGACATAGCAAAGCGCTGAGAGAAAAACAGTCAACCCCAAATAGGAGATCCAGTAAATCCTCATTTCAGAACTGACACTGAGAAAACATCTATAAATAATCAAAAGCCCCCTTGCTAGAAGACTCACCATAAAAGCAGTGCAAAAGGAAGTTTGAAAGCAAAGGAAACAAGATAGAACTTTGAGTTTTCAGGAGAAATCAGTATGCTTGAAAAAGGTTTATGGTAAAAGAAGTTATGAGTATATTTTTCTTTCTTTTACTTATTAATTTTGTGTTAAGTACTATATTTTACTGTTAATTTTTACTATTTTTGATAATTTCTAGTACTTTTTTCTAGGATTTATCATATATATCTTTCACTTAATCTCAGTGAAATATATAAATGTTACTTCTACATAGCTATACTTACAATTCCTTTTTTGTACAGTTACAGTTACATATATTTACATAATTTATAAACTCAAGAGTCAACTTTTATTATTACTTTATATAATCTTATGTTATTAACAGAACCTGAGTGAATAAACAAAAGTAATATGTATATATACATATATATTTTTCTTTCTCTCTTTCATCTCTCTTTCTCTTGGCTTATTACATAGGTATAGTATATTTGTCAAAAAGAGCAGAAAAGAATTGGTTAGGAGAGAGTCTAACAGTGTAAAATGACACTAGGTAGTCATTGATGTTTCATGGGTACAAATAAAAAGTACCAAGCTGGGTACTGGTAGCCCATTGCTGGCTACTCCAGAGGCTGAGATTCAAAGGATAGTGGTCTGAAGACAAGACTGACTAGACAGTAGAATAAAGCCATGAGTAAGCATGAAGCCCTGAGTTTCAGCCCTGGTACTGTCAAAACAAAGTGAAACAACCTCTCCCCACATATGATGTATAAGATTAATGCACTCCACAAACATATATGCTTACTTTTGTTTATTAATTCAGGTTCTTTGAGTAACATAAGATTATACTAGTGAAAGTGTATTCTCAGGTTTATAAATTATGTAAACAGATAAATATAACTATTTGTACAAAAAGGATGAAATGTAAGTAGAGTTATGTAGGAGGAACATTTAGTTCAAAGAGATAAAATGAAAGACACATGATAAATCCTGGAAGAAGCACTAAACATTCTCAAAAACACTAAAAAATCATTAGCAGTGAAACATGTACTTGTTTAACATGAAAGTAAGAATTAAAAGAGAATAAAAAGACTTGAGACCTTCAGGAAAATGAAAATAAAGTAACAGTATAATTCAACTTTACCATTAATAATATTAAATCTACATATATGTTTACATACATATATATGTACATGTATATGTGCTTGTGCGTGCGTGTGGGTGTGTGTGTATGTGATTTTCAGACTTTGAAAGTATATGAAACAAAACTCAGAGAACTGAAGGGAGAAATCAACTATTCAACAATGAGTGTTGGAGACATCAATTCCTTTTGGTTTTTGAGATAGGACCTGACTATGTTGCCATGCTTGTTTCAAACTTGTCAGCTCAACAGTCATCCAAACTCCAGCCTCTTGGGTAGCTGGGGCTACTAAAGTTGAGCACATTCAACTTTAATTAATCACTTTTAGTAACAAACAGAACTAAGAAGATCAATCATCATAACCCTCTAGGCCTAAAAGACTACAGAGTACTCTACTCAACAAGAGCAGAACTCACAATTTTCACAAATATACCTGAAACATTATTGAAGACAGATCACATGTGACATAAAAGAGCACAAAAATTGAAAACATATAGAGTATGTTTTCTGAACACAGTGAAGTGAAAAGATAGATCAATAATGGAAATAAATTTTGGAAGTAAACAATGAAGAAAGAAAACATCATACCTATAAATAAAATTGTGAGATACAAAGAAACATGATATATAAAAATGTACAGGAAGCAGCTGAGTCACTGTAGAGAAGGAAATTCATAGCTTTAATGCATTCCAAAAACTAAGATATCAGATTAGTAAACTAGCTTTACTCCTTAGAGAAATAGAAAAAGAAACCTAAAAAAACAAAAGCTAGTAGTAGAAAGAAAAATTTTCTCATTATTCCCAGATAAATCAACCAGAATGAAAAGTTAAGTGAAGCAATGAAACAAGAACAAAAAAGATTCTTGGACATAGAACTCCCCTATGACCCAGCAGTCCCACTTTGGGGCATCTACCCAAAAGACTACAAGCAAGACCACACTAAAGCTACCAGCACAAGTATGTTCATTACAGCACAACTTGTCATCGCTAAAACATGGAACCAACCTAGATGCCCCTCTGTAGATGAGTGGATCAGGAAAATGTGGTACATATACACAGTGGAATTCTATGCCTCCATCAGAAGGAATGACACTGCCCCATTCGTAAGGAAATGGAAGCACTTGGAAAAAAATCATACTAAGTGAAATGACCCAGACCCAAAGAAACATAAACCCTATGGTGTCCCTCATAGGGATTAGCTAGTACATGAATAGGCTAGTCATGGTAGAAGACCAAAATACCACAATAACTACACCCATATGACCACATAAGAAGATGCCAAGTGAAATGAACCCCACGTTACAGAAACAAGAGTTATACAACTGCTGTAATTATTCTCAACATGCTATGTGAACTCCTACTACTTTTATCTCTTTTCCCTTGTCTGTTTGTTTGACTGAGTGGTTTGTCTAGTTTTGTTTCTCTTATTGCCCTTTCCTGTGGCTGTACCCTCGCTACCACTGTACTACATCTGAGTACCCTGGATATTGTCTGATATGGGTAATAGAACCGGGGAAGGCACAGGGAATACCAAAATCGAGAGACAAAGAACAAAAAGACAAACCATTCAAAAAGCAACACTTAGAAACCATATGGTGTAAACCAACTGCACAACTCTTGGGAAGAAAGGGGAAGGGGGAAGGGGAAGGGAAATAAGGGTGGAGGTAACAAGTAGAACGAGAAATGTACTCACTGCCTTTCTTTTTTTTTTAAGTTATATTATTAAATTTTATTGTCTGGTATGGTTTTATTTTTATTTTTTTTCAAATTTTTATTATCAAACTGATGTACAGAGAGGTTACAGTTTCATATGTTAGGCATTGGATACATTTTACTCACTGCCTTTCATATGAATCTGTAACCCCTCTGTATCACACTTTAACAATAAAGAAAAAAAGTTTCTTGGAAATGAAAAGTGACAAAGCTTTGGCTAACAGTTCAAGAAAACAAAAAGAGGGGACTAAGTCAGGGATGTGAGAGAGTATTGGCACCCATCGTAAATAAAAAGAACCAATTATCATAAAAGAAATGCAAATCAAAACAACATTGAGATCCCATCTCAACTCAGTAAGAATGTCCTATATCAAGAAAACTAACAATGACAAATGTTGGAGGGGATGTGGCCAAAAGGGAATCCTACTTCATTGTTGGTGGGAATGTAAACTGGTTCAGCCACTCTGGAAAGTGGTATGGAGATTCCTCAGAAGGCTAAACATAGAGCTCCCCTATGACCCAGCAGCCCCACTTTTGGGCATCTACCCAAAAGACCACAAACAAGAACACAGTAAAGCCACCAGCACAACAATGTTCATCGCAGCACAATTTGTCATAGCTAGAATTTGGAAGCAACCCAGATGCCCTTCAGTAGATGAATGGATCAGGAAAATGTGGTACATATACACAATGGAATTTTATGCCTCTATCAGAAAGAATGACATTGCCCCATTTGTAAGGAAATGGAAGGACTTGGAAAAAATTATACTAAGTGAAGTGAGCCAGATCCAAAGAAACATGGACTCAATGGTCTTCCTCCTAGGGAATAATTAGCACAGGTTTAGGCTAGTCACAGCAGAGGATCACAAGAACCCAATAGCTATACCCTTATGAACACAAAAGATGTTGCTAAGTGAAATGAACTCCATGTTATGGAAATGACTGTTATATCACTGTTGTAATTACTTTCAACATGCGATGTGAAACGGTAGCTTCTATTATTGACAATCCTCTTGTATCCCCTTCCTGTGGGCATACCTTCACTATCTCTGTATCTTATCTGAATACATTGGAAATGGTGTATACAGGTATTAGAACTAGGAAACTGAAAGGGAATACCAAAATCGAGAGACACAGGGTAAAAAAGACAAACGATTACGAAAGCAATACTTGCAAAACTGTTTAGTGTAAGTCTACTGAACAACTCATGGGGGGTAAGGGAAAGGGGGAGGGGGAAGGGGGAATGAGGGAGGAGGTAACAAACAGTAAAAGAAATGTATTCAATGCCTAAAATATGAAACTGTAACTGCTCTGTATATCAGTTTGACAATAAAAAAAGATTAAAAAAAAGAACCACTTAGAAGGAAATAAAAAGGACAATCTAATCTAGTTATGGTGTCTCATGTTTGTAATCCTGGCTACTTAGGAAGCTAAGATTTGAAGATCACAGTTTAAAGCCAGCCCTGGGGAGGAAAGTCTTTGATACTCCCATTTCCATTTAATTAATGCAAAGCAAGAACTGGAGCTGTGACTGAAGTGGTAGAGTGCTAGCCTGGAACAAAAAAGCCCAGAGACAATGCGTAGATCCTAAATTCAAGCCTCAGGACCAGCATACACACATATAAAAAGACAATGACTTATATTAGATGTATTGCTTTTCTTAGAAAGGGACAAGGTATTTAAACTGGCTCTGATATTGCTATTCGAGATATTTTTCTTTGCAAATATGTATGACATATTTAACAGAAGGCTTATACTACTTATGTTATTTTGGCTGCTTTGTACTTCTGGCACAGAAAGTGGTGGTAATTATTCTCTTCTGGACATTCAAGACCTTGCTCTTGTATTTTATTTTTTATCATCCACTTTTGACCTTCTTCCTCTGTTTCTCTCTCTTTATGTTTAACTCACCCAGTGTTCTACTCTACTCACACATTCATTCAGACGTCAGTCCTAATAGGCATACATTCCTTTGAAATATGTACATTATATGGAGAAACAGTTCTTAAATTTATATAAAGGATACTGTGATATAGTCTTTTTTATAGTGATTCTCTTTATGAAAACAACATACATGCATCTTTGGTTGTTCGATATTCACTAAATTTCTGTGGTAAATATACTTTATTATAGTTAAAAATCACATAAAGTTTACTACCTCAATTCTTTTTAAGTGTACAATATTTAACATGTAAACATCACTATGAGAGGGATCTGCAGGTCTTTTTCAGCTCTGTACCCATATGGGGGCTCCAGCTATGAATCTATCTCCAGCATTTGAGTTGCTGGCTGAATTCTTAGCTCCTTTCATTTGTAGGACTGATGGAACCACATCCTTTCTGGATGTTGGAAACTTCTCAGCTCCTAAAAATAGCATGTGAATCTCCTCCATATTCAGAGCCTTATATTTTCTTATTTCCTTTTTCAGTTACAAGACAAAGAAAACTATTTTTAAAGGTCTCACAAAATTTTGTTGGGCTCACTGAGACAAGCTCTCTTTGTCATATAAGGTCGCTTAATCCAAGGAGTGATAACTTCGCAGGGTCCCAGGCTCCCTCCTCCCCACTAAAAGGGAGGTGATTATGCAAGGCTGAAAGTCGTTTGGACATCCCCGGTAAAATCCTGCCCATCACATTTGCACAGATGCTCCAGATGCATGGCCACCTCCGCTCATAACCAGGAACTTTCACCAGGCTGTAGTCTTATTTACCTACTAGTTTCTCAGAACTTTGTCCTGTGCCCATGTATTTGTGTGCTCATGATCTACACTACTTCATTGTGTGGGACTTGTTGATCTGGGGGTTGATTGTGTAAGCCAGTTCTTTTTTTAGTCTCTCTCTCTCTCTCTCTCTCTCCTATTGATTGTACTTCTCTGATTAAATATTGTTTATACTATACTATTGTGTGTGTGTGTGTGTGTGTGTGTGTGTGTGTGTGTGTGTGTGTGTGTATGTGCCTGCCCTGGGGCTTGAAATTAGGACCTAGGCACTGTCCCTGAGTTTCTTTTCCCTCCCTCCTTCCCTCCCTTCCTGCCTTCCTTCAAATATTTTTATTGTCTATAAATAGTTGTGCAAAGGAGTTGCCATTCACCAAAGCAGTTACGAATATAGTACATCTTGATCCCGGTCAGCCCTTTCATCATTCTCATCCACCCCTCCCAATCCACTACTTCCCTTACTTATCTTAATTTTATAGTTATGTATTTAATTGTTTTTTGCATTTGAACAAAGCATTTTATGTACAGTGCTGAGGAGTTTTTTCCTCTCAAGGCTAACACTCTACCACTTGAGCTATAGCTCTACCTCCAGCTCTTTTGGTGGTTAATTAGAGATAAGCACCTGGTGGACTTCAAATTGCCATCCTCAGCTCTCAGCCTCTTGAGTAGCTTGGATTACAGATGTGAGGCATCAGTGCTCATCCACACTGACTTTTAAAGTCTTTGTGATTGAAAGGATTCATATTAGAAAAGTCTCTGACTCATGAGGACTCCTGACAATAACTATGCAAATGTCAGTGTTTTTACATTTATCAAGATTGTAGCTTCTATTTGCAGTAGAGTATTCCAGAATACACACACATGCATGTATACCCACATGCGTGCATGCACACATACACACACACACACACACACACTATTTTCGACAGTGAATTCATCTTGGCCTTTAGAGAAGAAAGTACAGATTGATTCTTAGCACAGATTGATTGATACCATGACAGTTCAAGATGTTTATAGCACTGTGAATTGTAATAGGGAGCTGTTAGAAATAACTTTGAATAGAAAGCCCACAGATTGGGAGAAGATCTTCACCGGCCATACAACAGACAACATCCATGCACATAGGTCCCTGAGCTCACGATTTGTGTTGGTTGCTGTGATGGTCCCCTAAGTCTGTGACCCACAGAGGTTTACTTGTGATGTGTGGAGAGTTACTGGCTCTGCCTTTCCACACTTCTTTTTTACTTTCAGTATTACTTTGATTTAGCTGTCTTGTCACCCATCCAGAACCCAGAATGCCACCTCTGGGGCTTGAAGTGCCCAATGAAAGAAAGACATAGAGTTCTTGAGTTTAGTTGACCAAATGGCAGTTTTCAATATTACTCCAACTATTGTCTACCTTTGGCCATTTTCCAGTGATTTAGAAGGGCTGTTTTTAATATGGCTGCTAGTTTTATATGTGTTTCTGTGGAGGATGTGTCTCAATCCCCTCATACCACCACTAATGGAAGGCAAAACTTGGGATGTTTGCTTCATGGACTTACTCATTGTGCCACAGAGAAGTAGTAAACATATGGAGAGGCCACCTGTGGGTGCCCCAGTCAACAGCCCCAACTGAGATCCGAGATAACAGGCAGCTTTCACCTGCAGATACATGAGTAAGTGCACTTCAGATGATCCTAGCCCCATCTGTTGGGTCTCCCCCTTGTCTGAATCCTCCCATCAGAGATGCCTGGCTTTGTGGAGTCCAGATAAGCCACGGCTGTTGTACCTTTCCTGCATTTCAGATGCACAGGTTTGTGTGTATAAGATGGTGGTGGTGCTGTGCCACTACGTTTAAGGTGATTGATTCAGGATGCAGCACTACACAATTTAAGAAGCTCTGGAATATGGTGATTGCAGGAATTTCCATAGAGTTATGGAAGCAGAACTGTACGCTCCTCTTCTAGGAGCATTTAACAGGGAAATCAGATTCCAGGTATGGGTTTCAACTTCAAGCACGTCTCCTGATATAGTACCCACATTTGTTTTATAATTATTTCCACTCTGCGTGTTCAGTTCATAACAAATCCTAATTGCTCACAGTGAGATTAAGAACTCCAAAGGATAGAAACCTTTTTAATTGTTTGTAAAAGCCTCTCTATTTCACTGGAAAGAATTACTCCAAAATTGATGTTTAATTTTTTAACCATAAGATATATTATGGAGAAAGTACTAGTTTGGGAGCCAGAGAATCTTGACTGAAAACCTATCTTCTAATGGCTCACTTTAGTTCTAAGAAACATAGGTTTTTGTCAGAGAAATTTTAAGAATCTATCTGATGTTGATGTTTACAATTTGTTCCAAAGGCCTTGTAACTTGTTAGACATTCCTACATTTTTTGGACAAGATTTGGTGCTTTCCTGCAAAATATGACATTAACAATTGGTTGGCCTAATAGTTACATTTTTTGGGATAGCTACTCCACTGGAATACATGATACCATGATCATTCAAGATGTTTATGGCACTATGAATTGTAATAGGGAGCTGTTAGAAACAACTTTGAATAGAAAACCCACATATTGGGAGAAGTTCTTCACCAGTCATACAACAGACAAAGGCCTCATATCTAAAATATACGTAGAACTCAAAAAATTAAATTCCCCCCAAACAAATCCTCAAAGAACCAACTGCCCCCTTAACAAATGGGCTAAAGACCTAAAAAGAGACTTCTCTAAAGAGGAAATGAGAATGGTCGAGACATATGAAGAAGTGCTCTATGTCACTGGCCACAAAAGAAATGCAAATCAAAACAACATTGAGAGGGAGGAAGATGGCACCACCACAGTAGGGAGGCACCCCAACTCGCTCCAACTGAATAGCGAGCTGGGAACTCTAGCACCCAATACCCCATCAAGAACCCAGCAAAACCAGCAACCAGAAGCAGTGGAGAAATGCAGGAAACAAAAAAGGAGCAAAAAAAGAAGAGCCTATAACCTGCACAGAGCCGGAGAATCTCCGGGGTACCCTCCCCCCACCAGCCGACCCTGGCCTAAACAGGGCCAGGCTGGGAAAGGGGACCCAGCGAACGGCCGACCAACTGCCGAAAACATACACCGGGAGCGCAGAGTCCAGACAGCAGGACTCCACGGACACCAGGGAGAGCGCGGACCAAGACACACGGCAGCGACTGGAAGTTCAGGTCCACACGGCCAGGAACGGGCGTGAGCGGCGGGAGAACCGAGCGGCGCAGAAGGGGAGAGCTGAGGACACCACCACGACCTTTCGCCACACCCCAGCACTCCACCCCCGAAGGACCAACGGCGGTGCAGGACACACACACAATCCAGGACCAGTGAGTTCCCCATTACCCCCTCCCCCAACGGGATATGAGCTATCAGAGACCCAAACCCTACAAAGAAGCTAGATCTCCCTCCCTCCCCCTCCCCACCCCGAGGGAACAAAGAACCCCCAAATCAGGCGGGAAGATCCCATCAGGTTCTGGGAAGACACAGGAGCTAACAGGGGAAGGGTGGAGCAGCACCAAGGCAGCAGAGGAGCCTGAACTGGCTGCACCAGCCCTGCCTCCTTCCCAACAGGGGCCGGGGGACAGCAGGCAGTGTAAGCCCCACCTGAGGTGCCTGGGCCTCAAGGACTTTTTCAACTAAAATCACAGGCACTTGTGGGCAATACCAGCACAGTAGGGACAGCTGGGCCTGATCATGCACCCCTCTCGCAGCGGAGGCACAGTCTGAGGGCACTAACCCATGCCCAGACAGTTTATCCCACTGGGCCCCACACATACCGCCCCCCCACAGCGGTCTCACGGGAGGGCGCAAGCACAACCCAACAACCCGGGGCTTGCTCTGGAAGGCGTACCCCGCCCAGCTGTGCAGGGCCACAGCGGCAGCGCCCGCTGTAGTGGGCACACAGCGCACAGGTGGGCGGGGCCCCTGGCGACTGCGCCAGCTCTGATAGGCGCGCCCGCACAGGAGGGCAGAGCTCTCCATCAGCCAGTGCCCACTCAGTTTGGCGCATTTCGCACAAGTGGGTTGGCCGCCCCTCAACAACACTGGCCCCAGAGCAGTCCACACAGGAGGACGAACCGTCTGAGAGGTGAGCTCCTCTGACCAAGATACAGAGTGGAAAAAAGAACCAAAGAAGAGATAAGCCTTCACGCCACGCTGAATCAGCAACCAGCAAACCCCCACCAGGGGCACGCTAGGGTCAACACAACACAGTGGCAGGACACTGTTCTGCAGAGAAAGACACAGAACCTACCGACCCCCAAGTGCAGGGAGAGTGACCACCTCAGCAACAACCGAGAAGGTCATGCTCACCCACTGGGAAGCAAAGTTCAACAGCCAAACCCAAACCCAGAGCCAGGACACCAGGACACAAGGCTCCCACTGACGGGCCAGCGGGAACCAGGACAAAGCCAAACCAGGGAAGCTACCCACAGAACTCCAGATGTGCAAATCACAAAGAAATATAACACAGTTCATCAAAGGGCAAGCCAACTCGCCAGCTCCAAAAAGCAGCACGTCTGAAGAGGAGATGGAGAATAAAAAATCAACTGAGGCATGTTAGCAGAAATGATGGAAAGCTTCAGAAACAAAATCAGAAAACAATTCCAGGAGTTTAGAGTGGAAGTCTTGAAGGACATCCAGGAAGCCAAGAAAGAAATGGAAGTAAAAATGGATACAATGCAAACCTCCGTTAAAAAAGACCTTAACATCCTGAGAAGTGAAATGCATGAAAAGATAGATTTAAAATACAACTCTTTAAAGGAAGAAATTTCCATGATCAGAGCTGATCTGACAACCATAAATAGCTCTCTGACATCCATAAACTCTGCAATTGAATCCACAGCACAAAGAATTGGCCATATGGAATCCAGAATCTCTCTCTTGGACGATGATGCAGCCGATAAGAACCAGAAAATTACCACACTCCAAGAAACGGTGAAGCTTCAGGGCAGAATAATCCAGGAGCTAGTGGACAAAGACAAGAGATATAATCTGTGCATAATTGGAATAGAAGAAGGAGCCGAATACCAGAGCAGAGGGATTCATCATATTTTCAATAAAATTATTGCAGAAAACTTCCCCAATCTCACAAGGGACCCCATCCAGGTAACTGAAGCCTATAGGACACCTGGCAGGCAAGACCCCAGAAAAACCACGCCAAGGCATATAATATTCAAGACTTCAGATCTCAAGAATAAAGAGCAAATTTTGAATGCAGCCAAAGTGAAGAAAGAAATTTACTACAATGGGAAGAGGATCTGAATAACAGCAGACCTCTCCACACAAACCTACCACACGCGAAGAGAGTAGAAGAACACCAGCCAAGTTCTACAGGCCAACTACTGCCAACATAAAATAAAATATCCAGCAAGATTGGAGTTGATATTTGAGGGGAAAACCAGATCTTTCCATAGCAAAGAGGATCTAAAGGAGTATGTGAATAAAAAACCAGCTCTACAGCGAATTCTAAGAGGGGAATCCCACCCAACAGAAATCGTACAGGACACACAGACAGAAACAGAAAGAAACTACAATAGCCAGAGCCCAACAGAAAGAGCAGCTCACTAAAGACAAGAAAAAAAAGAGGAAAAACAGCCCAACAAGAAAATGGAAGGAGAAAAAACACTCTTATCCTTGATCTCTTTGAATATAAATGGTATAAACTCTCCCATAAAGAGGAGCAGACTGGCAGAATGGATCCGCAAACCAAGAGTTGCCATCTGTTGTCTACAAGAGACCCACCTTACAGCAAGGAACAAAAACAGGCTCCAAATGAAAGAATGGAGCAAGATCTTCCAATCAAACGTACCTACCAAAATGGCAGGTGTAGCCATCCTGATCTCAGACAAGCTGGACTTTTCATTAAAATCAACTCAAAAAGACAAAGAAGGACACTACATTTTAATACAAGGACAAATCCAGAATGAAGACATTATGGTGATAAATATATATATATATATACTCACCGAACAAAAGAGGACCTACATATGTCAAGCAAATTCTCACAGAACTACAGAACAAGATAGACCCAAACACAATCATAGTGGGAGACTTTAATACTGCATTCTCTCCAAGAGACAGATCCAACACCCAGAGGATCAGCAAGGGAGCTGAGGATCTAAGTAACACCATATCCCAAATGGGTCTGACAGATCTATACAGAATCTTCCACCCTACAGAGACCCAATACACCTTCTTCTCAGCAGCCCATGGATCATACTCCAAAATAGACCATGTCATAGCCCACACAAAGAACCTCAGCAAATACAAAAGTATTGACATCATCCCATGTATTATATCTGACCACAGTGGATTAAAGGTAACCCTCAATAATAACGGTTACCACAGAGGCTATACACATTCTTGGAGGCTAAACCCGACACTGTTATCCAACACTTGGGCCACAGACCAAATTAAAGATGAAATCAATGAATTCATAAGCCACAATGACAATGAAAATACATCACAAAGAAACCTATGGGACACAGCTAAGGCAGTACTGAGGGGCAAGATCATTGCCCCTCAGCACTCACATTAAAAGAATGGAAGCAGAGCAGGTGAATAACCTCACGATGAAACTAAAACAACTGGAGAAACAAGAAATGATCAAATCTAAAATGACTAGGAGGAGAGAGATCACAAAGATTAAAAAAGAGATAAATCTGATTGAAAATAGAAAGACCATTCAACAAATAAATAGGACTAAAAGAGGGTTCTTTGAGAAAATAAATAAAATTGACAGACCCCTCGCAAGACTTACCAAAAAAAAAAAAAAAAAAAAAAAGAAGAAGAGAAGAGACTCATATACGTAAAATCAGGGACTCCACCGGAAAAATTACAACAAATACACACGATATTCAAACAATCATAAGGAGCTATTTCCAGAACCTCTACTCAGTAAAAAACAATAATTTTACAGAAATGGATCAATTCTTAGAGAAGTATAAACTGCCCAAACTGAACCAAGAAGAAACAAATCAACTAAATAAACCAATAACTTAAAGTGAGATACAGGAGATAATCAAGAACCTCCCAACAAAGAAAAGCCCAGGCCCAGATGGATTCACCAATGAATTCTATAAAACCTTTAGTGAGGAGCTAATACCAATACTCCTCAAACTCTTCCGCGAAATAGAAACAGAGGGAGAAATCCCAAACTCATTCTATGAAATAATATCATACTCATTTCCAAACCAGGCAAAGACCCAACAAAAAAAGAGAACTACAGACCAATATCACTAATGAACACAGACGCAAAGCTCCTCAATAAAATATTAGCTAACAGGATCCAGAAACTGATCAAGAAAATTATACATCATGACCACTTAGGCTTCATCCCACAGTAACAAGGATGGTTCAACATCCGTAAATCAATCAACGTAATTCACCACATAAACAGAACTAAAATCAAGAATCACATTGTTATCTCAGTCGATGCCCAAAAAGCCTTTGACAAAATACAATATCCATACTTATTAAAAGCTCTGGAGAGAACAGGAATAGATGGAACATTCCTCAAAACAATAAAAGCCATATACAACAGACCAACTGCTAACATCATATTAAATGGAGAGAAACTTAAATCATTCCCCCTTAACTCAGGAACAAGACAAGGATGCCCACTCTCCCCACTTCTTTTCAACATAGTGCTGGAATCCCTAGCCATAGCAATAAGGCAAGAGGAGGACATCAAAGGGATCCACATCGGCAAGGAAGAAATCAAGTTATTCCTATTTGCAGACAACATGATATTATATCTGAAGGACCCAAAAAACTCAGTCCCCAAACTCCTACACCTAATAAACCATTTTGGCAAAGTAGCAGTATACAAAATCAATCCACAAAAGTCAGCAGCTTTTCTGTACACCAGCAATATACAAACAGAAAAGGAAATTATGGAAACAATTCCATTTACAGTAGCCAAAAAAAAAAAAGAATAAAGTACCTAGGGATCACGTCCTTACGTGATGGATCTATTTAATGAGAACTATAAAAATCTAATAAGGGAAATCAAAGATGACACAAGGAGATGGAAAGACCTCCCATGCTCATGGGTAGGCAGAATCAATATAGTGAAAATGGCCATATTGCCCAAATTGTCATACAAATTCAATGCAATCCCTATCAAAATCCCAGTCACATTCTTCACTGAAATAGAGAAAGCAATCCATAAATTCATATGGAACAGCAAAAACCCTAGAATAGCCAAAGCAATTCTAGGCAAAAAAAGCAGTGCAGGAGGTATCACAATACCAGACTTCAAGCTCTACTATAGGGCCATCATAACAAAAACAGCCTGGTATTGGTATAAAAACAGACCGGAAGACCAATGGATTAGAATTGAAGATCCAGAAATGAAACCGCACTCTTACAGCCAGCTGATATTCGACAAAGGAGCTAAAGACATACAATGGAATAAACATAGCCTCTTCAACTACTGGTGCTGGGAGAACTGGGCAGCCATATGCAGAAAACTCAAAGTAGACCCAAGCCTATCACCATGCACCAAGATCAACTCAAAATGGATCAAGGACCTCAATATCAGACCTGAATCCTTGAAACTACTGAAGGACAGAGTAGGAAAGACACTAAAACTTATAGGCACAGGAAGGAACTTCCTGAATAGAGTCCCAGGGGCACAACAAATAGGGGAGAGACTCGACAAATGAGACTACTACAAATTAAAAAGTTTCTGTACAGCTAAGGACATAGCCACCAAAACAGAAAGACAGCCAACCATATGGGAAAGGATTTTTACCAGCACAGCAACAGACAAAGGCCTAATATCTGTCATCTACAGAGAACTCAAAAAACTAAGCCCCTCCCAGCCCAATAAACCAATTAGGAAATGGGCAAAAGAGCTAAAGAGAGACTTCACAAGAGAAGAAATAAAACGGCAAAGAAACATATGAGGAAATGTTCAACATCCCTGGTAGTAAAGGAAATGCAAATAAAAACAACCCTGAGATACCACCTCACTCCAGTTAGAATGGCCTATACTCTGAACTCAGTCAACAACAAATGCTGGGGAGGTACAGGGAAAGAGGAACCCTTCTCCATTGTTGGTGGGAGTGCAAATTAGTATAACCACTTTGGAGAACAGTATGGAGGTTTCTCAAAAAGCTCAATATAGACCTACCCTATGACCCAGCCATACCACTCCTAGGCATCTATCCTGAACAGCAGGTCCCAAGATATCAAAAAGACATTTGTATTTCCATGTTTATCGCGGCACAATTCACAATAGCCAAAATATGGAAACAACCCAGATGCCCCTCCACAGATGAATGGATCCAAAAACTATGGTACCTATACACAATGGAATACTACATAGCGATTAGGAATGATGAAATATTGTTATTCGCAGGGAAATGGTCAGAACTTGAACAAATAATGTTGAGTGAGACAAGCCTAGAACATAGAAAACAAAGGGGCATTATCTCCCTGATATATGACTGTTAAGAAGGGGTGACGTAGAGACCAGGTCTGTGAAACCAAAAACTGCTTGTCAAATGGTATTTCCCACAGCATTGGGGCAGCGACCAAACATTATGTAAGTAAAACCAAACAACTACTCAACATATAAAGGTAAAAAATTGACCTCTCATGGGAATACAATAGCTCAAAAGCTATGTATGTACATTCATATAGACTACTGTCGATATATTGTCTAATATCAACATTACATTTAAAGCCCTAGGCGAATTTTCTTGGGCTTGGCCATGTGGGTACTGTATATGTTCTTGATACATTGTGTATTGTATATATGTCTTACTGTACCCTTTTTGCACAACAGCTTGTCAAAAAATTTGTGTTCAATTAATAAATAAATGAACAAAAACATTGAGTTTCCACTTCACCTCAGTAGGAATGTCCATTATCAAGAAAACTAGTAACAACAGATGTGGCCAAAAGGGAACCCTACTACACTGTTGGTGGGAGTGTAAACTTGTTCATCCACTCTGGAAAGTAGTATGGAGGTTCTTCAGAAGGCTAAACATAGACCTCCCCTATGACCCAGCAACCCCACTTTGGGCATCTACCCAAAAGATTATGAGCAAGAACACAATTTTCCATCGCTAAAATATGGAACCAACCCAGATGCCCCTCAGTAGATGAGTGGGTCAAGAAAATGTGGTACATATACACAATGGAATTTTATGCCTCTACCAGAAAGAATGACATTGCCCCCTTCATAAGGAAATGGAAGGACTTGGAAAAAATTATACTAAGTGAAGTGAGCCAGACCCAAAGAAACATAGACTCTATGGTTTCCCTCATTGGGAATAATTAGTACACATCTAGGACAGTCCTAGCAGAAGATCACAATAGCTCAATAGCTATGTCCATATGAACACATAGGATGATAGTAAGCAAAATGAACTCCAAGTTATTTAAACAAGTTGTATATCGTTGTTGTTATTTTCAACATGCTATATGAAATTATGCTTTTTCTTTTGTATTTCTTTCTTGTGTTTTTACCCCTGATATCACTGTAACTGATTTTAGTACCCTGGATATTGTATATATGTGTATTGGAACTAGGGAAGGGAAGGGAAGGGGAATACCAGAATTGAGAGACAATGGATAAAAAGACAAACGGATGCAACAACAATACTTACAAAACCATATGGTGTAATTCAACTGTACAACTAATGGTGGGGAGAAGGAAACTGGGAGGCAGGGTAAAAATGAGGGAGAAGGTAACAAGTTGGATAAGAAATGTACTCACTGCCATACATCTGAACCTGTAACCTGTCTGTACATCACTTTGACAATAAAGAAGTGAAAAAAGAAATGTACTCACTGCCTTATGTATGAAACTGTAACCCCTCTGTATATCACTTTGACAATAAATAAATAAATTAAAAAGAAACACCTTTGATGCAATATGGAAATGGCCAAATAAAGTACGATACATCTTATTGTTCAAGACTATGCAACAGTTAGAAAGGGAAAGAAGGGGCCCCATCAAGAGCTATTCTCAACACAGACAAAGCAGAAAAGCCTGGGTGAGAGCAACACAGATAGAAGCATCTTGTCTTTTATAAAGTGAAACAAACCTAGACTTATTTGTCATGTGCAAAGGAGTGTGCAGTAACACAGTAAATGTCTCTAATTGATTCCTACCTGAGGTCACTCTGAGTGATCCAAAATGGTTGTTGCCCAGTTTGATAACCCGTTTCTATAGACACAATTCTTTCAACCTTTTCCTGCTTTGGAGGGAAGGAAGGATGGGGTTGTTTACAATTTAGACATTTCTATATTGCTCAGATTTTTTTCTGGATGGGTATGTATGTACTCATGTGATTAAATACACATGTAAAGTTTATCCTCTGTAGTTACTTTGTGGAACAAAAGTTTCAGAAAAAAGAGTCCCAAAAATGTTCATGAAGGAGAAAACCAAGCCAAAACCAATACCAAAACAGGAGCAGCTACTAGATCTGAAGACATGTTGCTGGTCCAATAAAACAGCCGGGGACCCACTGGGGAGCACTTGTCTACCTCAGTGCAGGGGCACTGCTGTGCATAAGAGTTATCACTCACTGAAAAAAACACTTGGAACTACAGGGGGCTAATATAGACCGGATAATAAAACAGAAATGCCTAGGACTCAGTTACACACATATAAGTGTGTGTGTGTGTGTGTGTGTGTGTGTGTGTGTGTGCATGTGCCAGGGCCTAGACACTGCCCATTAGTGTTTTCACCCAAGTCTCTACCATTGGAGCTATTGCTACACTTGCAGCTTTTTGGTGGTTAATTGGTGATTAACCATGAACTTTCCTGCCTAGGCTGACTTCAAACTATGATCCTCAGGTATCAGCATCCTGAATAGCTAGGATGATGGGTGTGAGCCATCAGAGCCTGCCTCCTAGTAATGTGCATTCTGTAGGGCTAAATGTCAGTCAGTTAGCAAAGGAAGTGTAGTCTTGGTTTCCCACTACTTCTGTTGTTGATCTTCAATGTAACAGTCCTAACATTATTGGGTAGAAAGAATGATCTAGTAAAGTTCCTGTCTGGTGTTTAATTAAACTATAATAAGTTGTAAAAATAAATTAAGCATTGGTGGAATCACGAGTAACAATGGGGATGCTTTAAAATGATGGATTCATGAGAGTATTTTATACAGACAAAGTCAAAGTGTCCCAACTTCACCATTTTCAATCCTTTCTTGAAAACACTCCTGTGCAAGCTATCTATGTTGAAGAAATGCTGCTGAAGATCGTGAGAGTTTAATTAAGATTTATAGGAGTTTATGGTTGTAAATGAACAAATATAAAAGAACTCATTTTAGAATTGTCTCCCAGATATTATTGTTTGTAAACAATTTTCGCTACTTTTCCTCTGTTTTGTGTTTCATGGTTGCTAAAACTACCTGGCATCATTAAAATAACTGTGATGGCAGCATCTTGTCCTATTTTTCTATCCACCTATTAAAAGAGCCAGTGTATTTGCATTAATTAAACAATATGAAGTTTCTGTAGTGTCCACCAGGGGTCAGGCTCCCTACATGGGGGAGTCCCGATTGTAGTACGGTGGGGATGGGTGGCTGGAGGCTCAAACCATGCCTTTGTTGATTTTTATCCTGTGATGATGTACAAGCAGAGAATAGCACTGGTTTTCCTCCATCAGACTTCAGAGTTTCTTTCCTGTAACGATGTGAACTTGTTAAAAGAATAACAGAAATAGATTTGAGAAAGATGGCATTGGGGGAAAAAGGCATTCTCTGCTTAGAGTGAGAGAGGGAGAGGAGTTCCAGAACCAAAGGAGAACTGGAGCAGTGGTTAATAGCACAGCTTTGGGATCTAAAGTCTGTCTCTACTTGCTACCCCTTACCCCTCACGTGTAATATGAGAATCCTGTTACCTACCTCATAGCAGGTCTAAAAATTAAAGGATGCTCATCCTCCAACACCTGGGACTTCATCCTGGTTCCGACAGTAGAAGCTGCCATTGCTCCCAAGTTAATTACCTTAATTTTCTTACTTCAAGTAGCTGATTCTTTCACCTCCTCCTCCTCTCCTCTCTTCTCTTCTTCTTTCTTCTCCTCCTCCTCCTCCTCCTCCTCCTCCTCCTCCTCCTCCTCCTCCTCCTCCTCCTCCTCCTCCTCCTCCTCCTCCTCCTCCTCCTCCCCTCCTCCCCCTCCTCCCCCTCCCCCTCCCCTCCTCCCCCTCCTCCCCCCTCTTCTCTCCTCCTAATTCTTTGGCAAATGCCTTGCACTTGCTTAGGCAAGAACTCTTTCACTTGTGCCACACCAACAATCCCTTTTTCTTTAGCTTATTTTTGATAGGTTCTTGTGTTTTGTCTGGAGCTGGCCTGTGGAATAGCTGGGGTCATATTTGGGATTATAGCTGGGTACCACCACACTCAGCTTGTTTTTGGAGATAGAATTTTGTTAACTTTTGGGGGGGGCAGACTAGCTTAAACTGAGATCCTCTTGTCTTTGCCACACACTCAATGCCTAGAAAATATTTCTTTTATTGGTTGCTTTTCTGTGTTTCTAAAATGAAGAGGTGAGAAAGGAAAATTTATTATGTTTCTCCTTTCCCTTTGCCTGCTTTTCTAGAGATTAAGCCCAAGGCCTCAAACATCTTCAGCCAGTACTCTATATATCCAGTCCTTTTGCTTTTGGAAAAGTTTTATGTCTTATAGCTTATATATTAACACAATACATATCTGAACAAGAAATTTCCTATGCAAGGGAGGAGGTAGAGATGAGATCGCCTCTTCTAAAGAAACAGCAACCACCATTATTACTGATCTGTAAAGGAGGAAAGAAATGCTTGCAAAGTGCTTGAGTCATACTCTAAGTGGTGTCCAAATACAGGGTCATGGTGGAAATTGGATACAAAAGGCTTCATTCAGGGAATTCCACTGAACCACTATTTGGTATCTGCTAAATGAGGCTGGTAATATCTGCCTTGCAGGATTGTGGGAGGGTATGTAGTGTAACCTGGTTCACAGCTAGCAGTGCTATTTGTTGCTGTACTTCTTTTTTTTTTGTTGTTGTTTTTCTTATTTTATTGTCAAAGTGATGTACAGAGAGGTTACAGTTTCATACGTTAGGCATTGGATACATTTCTTGTACTGTTTGTTATCTCCTCCCTCATACCCCCTCCCCCTCCCTCTTCACCTCTCCCCCCATGAGATGTTCAGTTGGTTTACACCAAAGAGTTTTGCAAGTATTGCTTTTGGAGTCATTTGTCTTTTTATCCTGTGTCTCTCGATTTTGGTATTCCCTTTCCCTTTCCTAGTTCTAATACCAGTATATACAGTTTCCAATGTACTCAGATAAGATACAGTGATAGTGCGGGTACAACCACAGGAACGGGATACAAGCGGATCATCAACAATAGAAGCTATGGTTTCACATGGCATGTTGAAAGTAATTACAACAGTGATACGTTGCTGTACTAAGTCAGGGTTTCCTGTTCTTTGACCTTCCTTGAACAGTGAGAAATGTGTTCTAGGATGATTTTTTCTTTACTATGGGAGTTTAGAGTGAAAATTCCTGCTCAGGGAATCTTGGAGTGTGTCACCAAATAGGACCATTTGAACTGAACCTTGAAGTCTGGGTAAGATTTTCATAAGAATAGCAGAAAGAAAGGATTGTTAGGTGGTGCACTCAGCTGAAAAAGAGACTTGGAAGCAGCTTCATTTCCTTCAGAGGTATGAGTCATTCTGCTTAACTGGAATCATGATACATAGAGGGAGAGTGTCAGGTGAAGCTGGACTTGGGTTTAGGTACATAGCAGGAGAACCCTTCAAGGTAGGTGGAAAGTTTGTGCCTCTTGGTGGTGAAAGGAGAGCAACTGGACATTGACTCTAACAAAAAGAAATGGGATTTTTGAAGAAAAGTTTTGTTTCCTGCATTTCAGATAAGGATGAGAAGAAATAATTTTATATTCATAACTCTCACACACTCATATATAAAATGTAGCTTGAACATCTTCCAAAAGGCATGTGGAAATTAAATTGCGCTTGTGATGGTATGAAGTGGTGGGGATTTCCAGATGTGGTCAGGTTATGAGGGCTCTCCCTTCACAACTAGATGAATGCTGTTATTGTGGAGTGAGTTAATGATTGTGAGATGGCTGGAGTGGATTCTCGTTATCGCTCAACCCCCCCTTCTCCTCTTGTATCTTGCAGGTTTGCTTGCTTGTCTTCCATGTTGGGGTGCTATACATGGCCCTCATCAGATGCTGGTATCATGTTTTTGGACTCCTAGTCTCCAAATAATCAAACAACCAAGTAACCAAATAAAGTTCTGTTATAAATGATCTATTCTGTTTTATTCTGGAGAACACACAAAGATAATATCTACATATCTTCCTTTCTAAAAAAAAATTTGCAGAGAGAATCTTTCCAACAACCCCAAGAGATTCCAAAGAACTAGATTCTGCTACCTACACGTTGTTAAGTCACTGTTTCTCTTTCTTCTGAGGTATCAAGCGTGCCAGAGTTGACTCTCATCAAAACAGCAAGCTGCTTTGCCTCCATGTGCTTTTCACACTGGAGAGTTATCAGCTGTTCTGTACCTTGGCAGATGTAACCACTGCGACATAAATCCTTTGTATGATACAATATTACTTACATACCATACATTAGGATTCCTTTTTATCATATCAGATGAGATCAAGTTAAAATGATATTTCTTTTCTTTTTTTTTTTTTTTTGGCCAGTCCTGGGCCTTGGACTCAGGGCCTGAGCACTGTCCCTGGCTTCTTTTTGCTCAAGGCTAGCACTCTGCCACTTGAGCCACAGCGCCACTTCTGGCCGTTTTCTGTATATGTGGTGCTGGGGAATCGAACCCAGGGCCTCATGTATACGAGGCAAGCTCTCTTGCCACTAGGCCATATTCCCAGCCCCTAAAATGATATTTCAAATGAAGGGGAAGTCGCAGAATGTGTCCCTTAAGTTGCTCTTGGGTAGAAGGCTGTGGGGTACCAAAGGAACTTTGGGGAGCTTTCTATTTGTATGGTTTTGGTATAGATGGCAAAATCCCATTTGTGCTTATTTTGTACTGTACTTTACTTATTCTGGAGATAAAGGAGAATGAAATTCTTGAGGAAAAAAAAAGAACTTAAAAAAATCCCACTCTGGGAGGCTGGTGGATCATAGCATTAGAAATACCAACACAAGTAATAAGTTGATTCATAATGATGTATTCTCTGTAGTTTTGGGAAGCTATTCGATCATCTCAAACCACAAGAAGAAGCAAGAGAAGTTAGTTGTAAGGAGGAGGAATTCCCATACTCATTACTTCTGCCTGCAGCTTTCAGATGTATTTATCAGGACAACGTGGCCAGGTAAAATTGTACAATCAGACAGGAACACAGCTTTGGAGGCAATTAAAGCAGAAGTCATGATAAGAATAAAGACTTCTCTCTCTTTTAGCACCAGTTATTGAATGACTATTTTCAAATTATTAGAGCTTCTTTTTTGAGAAAAGGGTATGTGCTTTTGAAAAAAAAAAAAAAGGAGGTTTCTGTGTCTCTCTGTGTGTGTTCTTTAAGGTAAACGAGTTTTGCTGCAGACAGTTACATTATTACTTTATAACCCCCAGTGAATCTTACCCAGACAGGCTATACTCAATTGATATAGATATGAGCACAGCATTGTGGTTAGTGTCGCTTTAATGGAAGGTAAAGGTGGTTGATGGGCTTGGACAGTCTGTTAATATGTGACGATTCTTGCTGGAAATCAAGTGATATTTGATTCAGAGAATCTTGTGAAAATGTTGGTCAGATAACACTATTTGAGAATTACTGTGGTTTCCAAATCTTCCCCAAATATTAGCTTGCCACAGCTGTACTCTTTTGTATACATACAGTCATTTACCTTACCAAGAACCCTACTCACTTGACCCCCCTTGTGTCCCAAACCAATCTTTACCAATAGCTGGAGGAGTTCTCTAACTTTGAAGAAAGTGTGAAAGGATTTTGTTGAGATTGACAGAACCTGTCCCCTGCAATGTATAAATTTGTAGTTTACCAACTAGTTAACTTAGAACCAAGTGTATGTATCATAAATTGCAATTCTAATAAAGTGGCTATGGGATCATCTACAATGTCCCTTCACCAGGAAACCGGCAAAACACTGAGTGGATAGAGCTCGGTGAAGTCTCTTCTCGGATTGGCCCTTTTCTACAACAGGTGCTGACCCTTTTTGTCTGTAACTGTTGTTTTTCTTTTTGTCTCCAGCAAGTCACCCACTTAGATGATGGGGAGATACAAAGAAGAAACATAGAATAGACAGAGGTTTCTCATGGAAATAATTCAGGGCCTTCATATTTATGTAATCACATCTCTAGTCACTGTTCATTCCTTAATTCTCTCGAAATAGTACAAAGGGGTGACAAGGGGCTGGGGATTTAAGCTCATCAGAAGAGCGCCTGCCTGGCAGGTGCAAGGCCCAGAGTTTGGTCCTCAGCTCTGGGGGAAAAAAAGCTATAAAAGACCAAAGGGGTGACAATTCAACATATCAGTTTATGAGTAACCGTGTATCTTGAACTACTTACTACCTGGCATCTCCTGGACTCCATTTCCCTCGCAGCTACGTTGTTGCATTTTGTAGGACGCTGTGTCAAAGTCCAAAGACAGAGCATTCTGCAATATTATTTCTCTTGGTTTAACTCACAGAACTTCTGGGTAATGTAATACTCTTACTTATTTTCTCAAGAAGATAGTTTAGATGTACCAGGCCTGTGGAGCACAGTGAGAGGCACAGCTGCTAGTTCAAAAGCTTTGTGCCCATTACTGTCTTTGGTGAATTTTATTTGAATCTGGAATGACCCCATCCAGACTGGCCCTTTATATTCAGTAAAAATATTAACAATTGTCTTGAGCTTTATGAATTGCAAGAACTTGCTTTAATAATTTGATTTTTTTTAGCAAGGGAGAACTTTTCAATCATCTACTCTTAGGTGATTTTTAAAAGTAAAAGTGTAGAGACGAACCTTATTTGTTTTTGAGAGTTTAATGCATTATTGAGAATAAGAAAGTGTCTGGACTCCAGTGACTTTATTCTCCTTCTTGGGCAATATACTAATCTCTCAACTCCACTAACTATTTGCTATAGAAAAACTAATTTCACTTCTGCCAATAAAGTTCTTAGACAAGTTTGATTTTCTCTTGCTGAAAATTAATATTCTTCCTATCCGCCCCAGCTCTTCTCTTTGTTAAGAAACAAAAGAAGGACTCAGGGTTTTTTTCCTCTTCTAGCTGATGATCAGGCTATATTTGTTCACAAAGAGGCTGTGATATTCTAGTGTGCTGATTATCTTTCCTTGACATTACATTGTTGATGAGTTTGGACTGTTTTAAAATGCCTTCTTTTTAGTAAGAATGATGTGTTGAAGATGTATTATAGTCATGCAAAGGTGCATGACTATATAAAGGTGCTTTGTACAGTAGACTGAAGTTGACATCATATTTACATTTTATTTGTTTCTACTGAAATTGAAATTGATTTTTTTGCTTAGAGGAGTATATGACTTCAAAATTTTTATTTTATGGAATGAGATTTTTATTTTTGGTTTTGAATCACCAAGATTGTAGAAGCTTTGCCTCATGAGCGAGCAAAAACAATCATGCTGAACAATTACCAGTAAATAGATTGTACTTGTTCACCAAGACTTCCTCACCAAGACTGTTGTTGGTAAGGCTAACACCTGGCGTGATTGTCAGGTCCAATGTATTTTGTAGGGAGCCAGGGCCCTACCGAAGACAAGCAGGGGCTCAGGAAAGCAGCAGTTTAGGAAATCGGGTCTGATTCTTACAGCTTTCCAGTTGTGTGATGCTTACATTTTTTATCTCTTAATTACTCCTCATTTTCTACTCCTTATTTTGCTTTATCTTTCTTCATAGCATTTACCAATGTCTCCTATGCAATACATTCATTTGAAAAATATATATTGTCGGTTCCTTCGGATTACCTTGAATAAACTTCTTGTTTCTTGAGATCAAGGTGTTTGTGTATACTTTGAATTTTGCAATATCATCAGGAACAATGCTGAAGCCAGGTGTTAGTGGCTCATATCTGTAATCCACTTTCCTGGAGGAATGGTGGTTCAAGGTCAACCTGGACAGAGAAGTCCATGAGACTCATCTCCAATTAGCCAAAAAAGCAAGACTGGAAGCATGATTCAAGTAACAAGGCACCAGGAGAGCAAGGAAGCCAAACAAGTGTGAGTTACTAAATTCAAACCCCTATTAAAAGAATGGTATGGGCATGTCTAACATATACTCAATAAAGATTTGCAAAGTGGATGAATGTCTATTGAGAATAATAATCTTGTTTTGCTGGCATTGTAAAGTTAAATATAGCATCTATGTAAAATAACTTGGCATGACTTATACAGAGGAAGGAATAATTAAATATTTGTTCCCTTTCCTGCTCCTCCCAAGTATTAAGAGAAACCGATTCTCATGAAAGGAATCAAAAGTATTAGCTAAAGAGATAGAAGAGAGTTAGGAGATGGATGGGAATAGTAGGTGCTCAGGATATTTCATTATACTGCTGGTTCTCCTATAAGTAATGGAATTCTGGTATTCTAGCTCATGGTATCAGCTAAGGGCACTTTTCTGAGATGGTCAAAGACATATGAAGCAAAAGCATAGTTTAGTTTTCATTTTTGGTAAGTAAGAAACATTCTTCACTGCATATCTACTACATTCACAGTCCCAAATTATGAGCTGAGGATACAGAGACAGGAAAGACATTGTTTGGAACTCTGGATTCCGACTACAGGAGACTTTGGAGAGAATGAAGAATGCAATGAAGGCTAGCTGTGGTGATACAAACCAGCAATTCCAGGTACTCAGGAGGTGTGGGTAGATGGATTGCTGCACATGGAAGATCAGAGTAAAAGCATGAGACTCTCTTTGAAAAACAATCTCAAAAGTAGAAGGAACTGAATGAGAGTGGTTTAAATAGCGGAGTGCTTGTCTAACAAGTGAGAAGCAGTGAGGTCAAATCCCAGTACATCTTATGCCACAGGGCTTTGGGTCTACCAGTATTTGCCTTGGATGTCAATTTTCATAGTTGAGAAATAAGATTTGGTTTCTGAATGAGTTCTAAGGTCTTTGGGCTTTAAAATTCTTTCATCCTTTTAAAGTCGTTTAGCGTGGAACAGCTGTATATTTTCAAAGCTTATATTCAACTACTGCCAGCAAGCTTCTAGGGCTCACAATGAAGAGGGGAATGAGGAGTTAAAGCAAACCCCATTTTCAGGCAGCCCCTGTTTTGTTGTCTGTTTAAACTATAAGCAAACCCAGGGCAAGCTTATTAGGGCCCAGCCGGTCAAGAACTCTAACCGCCTGGGAATGCTTAACTCTAACCGTCCCCAGAATGTCTTGAGCCCTGAGTCAATCAGATTTGTACCCGTGTCCTAATCTTGCTTGCTGATTGCTGTAACTTTGTTTTTTGTCTTGCTTGAACACCTGATTGCTGTAACTTTGTTTTTTGCCTTTATAAGCCCTGTGCAATCGCAGCTCAGGGCTTCCTCCTAACTTCCGCTGTGTCCATGGGTAGGATGAGGCCCGGGCCATGGCCCGCTTGAATAAAGCCTTGCCTTGCTTTTGCATTTCGGAACGTCTGAGTATCGGTGGTCTTCTTGGTGGTTGTTTCATGACTTGGCATAGCAACTTAGGCCGGTGATCTGTTCACTTAGGGAGGAAGAAATGGAAAAATAAGATCTAGCCAGTAAAAGTGAAAAGGAACTAACCACTTGGATTCCCTTCCTGCTCAGAGCTCACTGGAAACAGTTCTGTGTAGTTACAAAGGTGAGATTTCAGTGCCTGAGACCTACACCAGGGAGGTGAAATTTTCACTTATGAATGTTTATTCAATCTATGAGAAAATTGTAAGACCCAGGATGTTTTGAACCTAATGGGATGTCAGTGCAGTTTAATTCCCAAACAGCTGTCATTCATTTTAGGGTAAAATATATGAATTAATCCTTAGATGTCTTTTTTTTTTTAAGTCTGTTTCCTTTTGGGCTGTAGGAAGCATGACTCAATTAAAGGTTAAACTTTTCAAACTATTTAGGAGATAAATCCTTTCAAAGCTTTGCATGAAAAATACTCTTCAAATTTGGTGAGAGTTGCCAGGAGAGCCAATTAAAGATTTATTGTCTGGGAATTTTTGGATAACAACCTAACACAGGTCTGGTTACTTTATTCTAACATGTTTGGCAGTTTGCCAGCCACAAGGCTTTCTACTTGGGCCAGGTATGGGAGGCTAAGCCAATGCATTGATTGATTAATCAAAGCAATGCATGTCGTGAATTTTGTTTCTGTGGCAGATAGTCATACAGAGAGAATGTTGAAGTAACTATTTAATTATTCTTGCCAGATTTTTATATGTTGGCAATATTTTTTTGTATTATGACTACCGTAAAAAAAGTGCCCACTGGTTCTGCAGATAAAGCATGGAGGATCAATACATTTTTTGAGGTTATAAACTCATCAAGCCATGGCACATCTAAGATCACAATTAAAAACACAGAAGTATGGGGCTGGGAACATGGCCTAGTGGCAAGAGTGCTTGCCTCTTATACATGAAGCCCTGGGTTTGATTCCCCAGCACCACATATAGAGAAAACGGCCAGAAGGGGCGCTGTGGCTCAAGTGGCAGAGTGCTAGCCTTGAGCAAAGAGAAGCCAGGGACAGTGCTCAGGCCCTGAGTTCAAGGCCCAGGACTGGCAAAAAAAACAAAACAAACCCCCCTCCCCCCCCCCCCCCCCCCCGAGAAGTAGGTCTGATGACTATATTCTTGTAGCTACTCAACCCCCGGAAAATGCAGTAAAGTGAGTGGGTTTTTTATTTCACTTGTTTTTACTTTTTATTTTTTTGTATCAGTCTTGGGGCTTGAATTTAGGGCCTAAGTGTTGTCTCTTCGCTTTTTCACTGAGGCAGGTGCTCTACCACTGGAGCCACAGCTTAACTACAGGCTTTTTACCAGCTAGTTGGAGTTAAGAGTTTCACAGACCTTCCTGCCCAGGCTGGCTTTGCTCTATGATCTTCAGATCTCAGCCTTCTGAGTAGCTAGGATTACAGGCCAGAACCACCAGCGCTGGGCTGTAAATAGGTATTTTAAGCTTCTAAAACTTTAGGACAAATGGGATGTTACTGATTTAAGCTCCCCAAAGGCACCCGAATGGATGCGCTTTTACTTGGTTTTGAAATTAATTTCAAGTCCAGGGAGCAGAATACATAATGCCTGTAATAATTTCAGAGTGAATCCCAGGGAAATTAAACATTAAATCTGACTGAGATTTCACATTATAGGAATTATCGACTGTGTGCCATTAGCAAACATCATTCAGCAACCTACTGTATCCGAAGCTGTGAGGTTTAAACAAATACTCCAGTGTAACATTTCACTTATTAGGAGGCGTGACCAAACAATCAAATTACCAGGAATAGAATGGGAGATCTAAACAAACTGGATTGTAAAAACAAAACTCCTTTTAGCTTTGCATCAACTATTGCTGTCTTTTGGGTACCCGTGAACTAAAAACAAAGAGAAAATATATAAAATAAGTTTAAGGCACTTAGTAGAAAGAAAGATTTTTCTTTTCTTCCATTGGTAGTATTTTTGGTTTTGGTGGGCTATCTTTCTAGTGTTCTCTTATTTTTGTCTTTTCATCTTTCTCTTCTTGAATGTCCTTACTAATAGTTTGTCTTCTTTAAACACTTTTGCAAACACAGAAAAGCTAACTGTGTGCTAGTTGCTTATTGTTATAATCTTAGCTACTATTAGGAGGCTGAGAGCTGAGGATTATGGTCTTTAAACCATGCCCAGGTAGGAAAGTCTGTGAGACGCTTACCTCTTACAACTAACCAACAAAAAGCCAAAAGTAGAAGTTGTAGTTCAAGTGGTAGAGTGCCAGTCTTGAGCAAAAAACCTAAAGAAAAATGCCCAAGCCCTGAGTTCAAATCCTAGTATTGGTGCATGCGCACGCGCGCACACACACACACACACACACACACACACAGCAGAAAAGACTTCCATAGTTATAGGCTGAGAACTGAGGATTGTGAGGTTCAAAGTCAGTTGGGGCAGACAAATTAGAGACTGTTATCTTCAGTTAACTAGCAAGGAGGTGTGGCTTACATGGGACAGCACCAGCCTCGGGCAAAAGAACTAAGCAACAGCAAGAGGCCCTAAGTTCAAGCCTCAGTACCAGTATTAAAAAAAACTAAACAAACAAACAAACAAAAAACCAAATTAACAACAACAAAACAGAGGTGACTTGTACCTTGCTGGCTTGGATGAGTGTTTACTTGTCAATGGCTTTTGACTTAAGTGACAAAGGACAAAATCTTGTTTATATTGACGCAGTGTCTCTTGCACAGCTGCCCACATTTGAACATGTGTTTCTTATGGGTCAGGGACTATTGCTGTGTGTATGGCTCTGTCTGTGGCACCTTTGGCAAAGCCCACAGCCTGAGTGATCCCAAATACTGCTGACTGTAACCGACCAGCTTCCACTTCCACAGTGAACATCACCTTCTGTAGGCCACGGGGAAGGAAGGCAGAATTTCTTGTGAGGAGTTTCATCAAAACTTCTTGCCTCCTAGTAGCGAAGGGTAGTACAAGATTTAGAATCATTAAAAAAAATCCCATGCTTAACCACCCAATTTCTGTGCAGCCATTTGGCTGGGGTGGTGAGCCTATGGGTTAGATATGGGGTGCCACAGCTCCCCCCTCTATGACGGCCCCTGAAAGAAGGTATTAGTCTCATAGGATACCAGAGTGTGACTGTGGCTGTGGTCGGACCCCAATCATCTATCATTGTTTGTGAAAGAGAACACAAAAATCACTCAAAGCTTAGGGTTGACTACTACAGAAATGTGATGAGTAGTTTCTGAATGAACCCAAAGCCAGTCTATGCTGTCTAATGAAAAAAAAAATTATTTCATGTTTTTAACAAATGGTCTTTACTGGATGGAATGTTGTGACAAGCAATTGGAGTTGTCGCTTAAATCTGGGCTGTGGGGCAGTGGTGTTTGAGAAGGCCAGGAGTTGATTTCAGTTTCCTTCCCTCTAGGCCTGCCTTTCTCTCGGGCAGCCTGTGAAGGGATCCTTTCCCTTTCTCATGACTCAGAGTCTTTAATGCACCCAGGTATATTGTAACTTGCCAGCTGACAGCAAAATAAAAGTCACAATGCACACAGTGTACCAGCTCAGTATATATTTTCCATGTATGACAATGTGGAGATGGAAACCCTTTTAAAACTCAGCAGAGAGTACCCAGGAGCTAAATCCAAAGCACATAAAACAAAAATCCCAATTTAAAAAAGTAGAAGGAAATAACACATTTCAGCCTACGCTATATGCAGCATTAAGAATTTGATTTCCTGCTCTTTCCAAGTAAACTTCTCTGAATTTGAATCCCCCGTGTCTTGCAGAACCAAGGAAAAAGAGCTTTGCCTCCCCTCCCCCAATTGTCCTTTCCCTGATGTAAACCCAGCAAAGCATCTGGGGTGACAACCTGCTATCCTCACCCATGATCAGCCAGTCTTTGCCTTTCCTGGGGCCTGGAATGTTTTCTCAGCTGCTGTGGCTCCTCTCTGGGTCCTAGCAAGAGGAGGGTATATGTTCGGTTGAGAAAGGGCTCCAGGAAAATGAAGTATCTGGGTTGTCTGAAGGAGTAAGTTAGTTGGAAATAATGAGACCACTTGGAGATAAAATTCAGCAGCATCTTTTCCTGCTCATTGAACAAATTGCTGTGTTACAGTGAGTCTGACTTCAGTGCATTACAGATTGATCTTCTCTCCCAGGTCACACTTCCCCTTTAAGGAAATTTCCACATCTGGATGTGCTAACTGCTTGGCTGACACTCCTCCAGGGCAGAACTCCTGATTTGTAGAGCAGTTACATCAGCAGAAGGGGTGAGGGGCCAGTTTCCAGATGGAGAAGATCATTGTTTCTACCAATGTAAATATCCTTTCTATCACTGGTGATTTTCCTAGGAGATTTTTCTAGGAAAGTGGTTTGCTCAGAAGCTCTTTATTCATCATCTTTTGTTTAGGACATAAAGAGTTTGGAGGGTCAACATTTGCATGTGCCTCTCAGTACACTGTAATGAGACTTATTTCAACTTGCGCTCATTTTAGGTTTGGTAAATATTCATCCAGTTTTTTTTTCCATAATAAGGAGCAAGAACTAAAGTTCTTCAAGATGAATCCACCTTGCATCCAGGTCAGACTATTACCCTTAAAGACAAATGCAGGGAAAGGCTTTGTTTGAACCCAAGCTGAGTCTAAGCTTTGGCCATTTGTCCTCCTACTCTATTTCTTGCTTGCCTAGTTCAAGTCCCCAGAGCTGTAATTAACTTAGCCCCTTGCCATTTATATATTTAATTGGGCCAACTGACATTAGAGCTCGAGTAGCTCTTTTCTTTTCTCTTCTTTTTTTTTTTTTGTGGAAATGAACAAAAGCAGGTACCTTTTCTTCATAGTTATCATGAACTAGTAACCCATGATCCTTTTTTTGTTTGCAGGATGTATTCATTGTAAAGATTCCAAAGTTCAAGTACAGAACAATGTAAAATTCATAACATTCACTGCAGAAGCTATTCCAGGGCTTTGAAGAGCAGCCAGAAGAAACTGGTTAAGCTCCATATGGACATCTACCTTTTTTTTTTTTTTTGAATTGTTACGTAGTCTATCAGTTTTCAAATGTGTTTAGTTCCCAAGATGTTTTGTGCATGGTGCATGGAGAAATGGGAGATGTTAAAAACCTCTGGGTTTGCTTGATGCTTGCCCCCAATTGACCCCACCAAATCTCCTTCTCTTGGGAATCAGTAAAGAAACCAGAAATGATTTACACTAGACCTCAGAGTTTGGATGGCAGTGGCATTTGCGTGCCTCCTATGTGTATGTGAGGTTGCTACTTAGAATAAAGATGGTTTTTATTCAAAGCAGCCACATGACTGGTTCTCTTGGATGAAACACTGAGGAAAGGGGGTAGCAGTTATGCTTCAGGCTTGGGATTTTAAGGAGATGGGGCTTTTCAATACCCTCCTCTGTTTGCAAGGAAAGTCCTCTAAAGCTCAAGAATGTAGTGGCCATACTGTATGTAAGGAATCTGAACTTGATTCACCAGGGACAGAAAACTTCCAAAATGACCAGGAAACCTCAATTTTATTGTTAGATGAGAAGGAAATAAATTTAATTGCATCAAGCCATGAACAATTCAGGATTTACTTGTCCTAATATGCCACTTGACTTTTAATATATCAACAAGATAATATCTGGTACTTATAGCAAATGAATTAGTAATTCGCTCAGGAATAAGACACAATTTTGTTACTACAAACATTCAGAGCCAGTATGGTAGAGAATCTTCTAGAAGGCTATTGAGACCACCAGCCCCTGATTCAACAAGGAAGGCTTACTCATTTTCATTTTTCACTGATCAGCCCTTGATTTTACACCTTAGCTTTAACTTGTCATAGAAACTATGTGTGAAAAAATGGCAAATGGATATCTTCTTTATGACACAAATCCGTGTCCTACATTCTGAGATTACTGGTGCATTTCATTGGTGCCTGTGTCTTACAGGAGTAGGTGTGCATCCTTGCATTAGAAATAATAAACATCAATTGGAGATAAAATCTAGCAGCACTTTTTCGAGGAACTGAGAAGAGCAAACTTTCTCAATCAAGGTCTTTCTTTTGTTTTTTGTTTGTGTTGTGAAAGAATGCAGTAAATCCAGGCTAGTTTGGATCTTTTATTTCTCTCAAGATTTAGCTGGTACTTTTAGAATTCCTGTATTAGAGCCCTAATATAGGAATTTTTTGGTGAGGACCATCCTAAGCTAGCCGTAAGACAATGAATATAAGAGTTAAAAGAAGTCACGTGAATCATTTAATAGGAATCCACACGAGGTCACTAAGGTGGATTTCATAGTGACTCTTCTTTTTAGGAGCACAGATGTTAAACTGCTTTGCCTCTGCAGATGTTCTCACACAGGGTATGGAGAAATGGCGCAATATGTAGTCCAAAACACGCAGTCCTCTCAGAGAACAGAGAGCTACTTATTCCACTGTCCACCTTCCACAAAGATCAAAACAGAGCTTTTAATGTGTGTTTGGTTTAAATTTAGTAGCATACAGTATTTACTCCCCTTGGCACTTCCTCTCACCTGTGGAGCTAAGCTGTGTTATTTTACTACAAAGCCATATGGTTTTCATCTCCTCCTCATGTGCCCTGATGGAGTGTGTGTACACTGAGGTGGGGCCACTAAGTCCTATGAACACTTCATGCAGTGTGGTACTGCACTGAATTTTGTATTTGCTCTTTTCTGTTCAGCTTGTGTTAGCCTCATCTTCAAAATAAACACAAATTCATTGAAAAATATTTTTTCCACCATACTGAGCCTTAAATATTATCAAACTAGTGGAGATAGGAAAGTCTCAAGACATTCTGCAATTGCTTGTCCTATTGTTTCTTTCTGAATTTTTATCTTTTTCTCCTACATAAATGCTAATAGGAAAAGTACATTGTTTCAAGACAGCCACTATGAGTTTTATTTGAAATATGCTCTTTGTTTCTCTCATAATAGAGATTTTTAAAAAATTTTTATTGTCGGGGCTGGGGATATGGCCTAGTGGCAAGAGTGCTTGCCCCGTATACATGAGGCCCTGGGTTCAATTCCCCAGCACCACATATATAGAAAATGGCCAGAAGTGGCGCTGTGACTCAAGTGGCAGAGTGCTAGCCTTGAGCAAAAAGAAGCCAGGGACAGTGCTCAGGCCCTGAGTCCAAGCCCCAGGACTGGCCAAAAAAAAAAAAAAAAAATTATTGTCAAACTGATGTACAGAGAGGTTACAGTTTCATACGTCAGGCATTGGATACATTTCTTGATTACAGAGATTCTTACAGCATAATTTTTTTTCAAGTAAAAAGATGGGTTTATTGGGGAAGTAAAAAGTGAACAGACAGCCCAGGGTCAGGAGCTGGGACTGCGCACCCTGGGCCATGCTCTTGGGGTTGAGTTTTAAAGGCAAACACCATCTTGGGGCAAAATACAGCTTGAGTTTTAAACAACCTCATGGGCTTTAGACAGCTTAGTCTCCCTCCCCCACTTTCAGAGTGAGTGTGCAGAACTTATGTCAGAGTTATTTTTTGTGAGGTTTCTAGAAAACTTTTTTTCATGCTTCTACATTTTATTTTCCACTTGCATAGTCCTGAGCCTAGTCAAAAGTGGAAAACTTAAGTGTTTACAATAAGAAAAAATTATTTTCTAGAACTCTTAAAGCCCTTGTGTACCAAAGTGCTAATCTGCATGCATATAACCAGGATCTAGTATTCAGTGATCTGTTATATAGCAAGTAAAGTCAGTCTGCAAAATACATTTTAATATATTTATATGTATGCAGAGTATAGAATTGTGTATGGAATCTGTGCTTTATTTGTCCAGCTCTTTAATGAGTAGAATATTAAATTTATTATGAAAACGAAGATGGTTGCTTCTATGGAAGACAATTATGAAAATAAACCTGAAACTATATATATGTATATATATATATATCTGTATGTATATATACAGATATACATATATATGTGGCAAACACCACATGGTCAAACTTCTTATGGCATAATTTTTTAAAATAATAATTTAATATGATAACATAATTTCTTTTTAAAAGGAAAAGGAAACAGAACGAACAGTCATTCCTTTATTTGAATAAATGCTTAATAGGGCACATGAAATTGTCAGTCACAATGCCTCAGATCTCTAGGAACAAATGAGACAAATGTGGCATCTGCTTTTAGAGGACTTAGTGGATGGCAAGAACAGGTATATTTTTACACATGTGTGCATGTATGTATTTATGCACATGTATTTTGTACTAACACTGGTGTGTGAACTCTGGATCTTGTGCTTTTGCTTGGCTTTTTCCACTCAAAGCTGGCACTCTACCATTTGAGTCACACATCTACTTCTGGCTCTTTGCTGGTTAATTAGAGATAAAAGTCTCTTGGATTTGACTGCCTGGGCTGACTTCAAACTGTGATCCTTTGATTTCAGCTTCCTGAGTAGGTAGGATTACAGGCATAAACCACTAGCACCCAGATCCAAGAACAAGTAATTGTAAATGTGATCAGAGTTATAGAAGGGAAAGCACAGGGACCAGAGCTCCTAAGGTCATCAGTTGCTTCATCTGGAAGCATCTTCCTTAAAAGAAGAACACCTAGGAATGCCGTGAAATTAACATGACAACAGAGTAGAATGTTTTGTTTTTATTTTCTACCAAATGTATGCATATAAAGCAAGTGCAAATATGGCTAAGTTGGCTTGCAAGCATTAAAGATGCTCAAACTGGGATAAAGATTGAGTCTCTTTCTTAACTTGGTTGATTATGTTGCAAAGTACAATGAAAGTAGTACAAACACCAACAATAATGGTGCTACTACATGAGAGAAAGATCTCTGGGGCTTAATGCATTTTACCCTGTATTAAAGGTCCTTTATTTTCTTCCTCCCTCCTTGGGATCCTGCTTTCTTCTTTTTTTCCTTTTTTCTCTTTTTTGCATAAACTGTACATGCAAATGAAATACTACATTTAATTATGCTCCCATCAATTTAAAACAAATCCAAATAAACAAGAGGAAGACAAAAACAAGAGGAAAAAGATTGCTCTTGCTTTCCATGATCACTCTAAACTGGACAACACAGATGGTGATTATTTGAGTGTGAAAATTGGGTTGTAAAATGAGTGTCTTCAAAAATGTCAAGAGTAAATGCCCTTTTGCAGGCAAACATGATCCTGAAAGAATTCCAACAGTTGCTGCCCAAAGCCCTTCATTCCATGCAAATTGAGCTTAAAGAAAATTTGTCTCTAAAAGAGAGTTTTTGATAGTGCCAAGGTACACTTGACTGAGAGAAAAAGAGATTATAGATCCTTAAGTATTTTGTGGTTTATGGTGGAGAAAGAGGCCTGAGGCTTTGGGTTTTGAGGTCCCAAAAGACTGTATACATATTTCATGGAACATGTACCAAACAGGGTTAACAGAACCAGGTAATTCAATAGCCATTCATTAACACACCTTTTCTAAGTAATATTAGGAAAAGTACAAAGCTGGATCAAAAATGGATTGATCACTGAACATTCAACTACTCCCCTGCAAAACAGACATACAGTCTGTTTGTTCAATTTTATAGTTAACATAGTGCAGATTCTAAGTCAATAGTTGACTTTATAGAGTGGACTGACAAGAATTCAGTACAATATGCAGATGTAGCAATGCATTTGAACTGGTGGCTCACATCTATGTTATTAGCTACTTGGGATGCTAAGATCTGGAGGTCTTTGTTTCAAGGCCAGACCAACCAGAAATGTCCCTGAGACCCCATCTCAGTGGAAAAAGCTGGGCATGATGGTGTGTAGCTCTTCCATTTTTAAGAGAAAGCCTAAAATAGGAAGATTGCAGTCCAGGCACAAGTTCAGGCAGGAAGCAAGACCTTATCTAAAAAATAACTAGAACAAACAAGGTTGGAGGCGTGGATTAGTGTAGAACACCTGCCTTAACAAGTTTCAGACCTTGTGTTCAAACCCCAGGACAGCCGTAGTGGGAGAAAACATATATGATTAGAAAGGGTTTTGGGGAGAAAATTTCAATAAAATCTATGCGAGTAAAAGTATGTTTCTTCCTCATCTAAGTGTCCTTTACACCTTGTGACGTGACCAAGAAAATCAGGATAAAAAAAGTCAGGACTACATAATAATCTTTTTTTTTTTTTATTGGCACCTGAGGAGTGGCTAACTTGCATCAAGTAATTTTTACGATTCCCAGGATCTCTGAACAGAGAAAATAATCTGTAATGGAGGAAATATTCCTTATGTGGTATAACACCTTCTCTTCTTGGCTAGGCAGAATTGAATGAGTCTGGCTTGTTGGGATGAGTACAGGGAAGAGACCTGAGGGATGGGCCCAGTCTCAATTTCTCTGTTGGAGAAGGACTGACCATTAATGACATACCGTAGGCCAAATTGATTGGACCCGTGTGAGTAGATGCTTATTACATCCCAAGGTGGGAGAGGAGAGTGTGATGCAAATACCTCTGGGTAGTTGCAGGCCTTGACTTCTGATGGAAGCTCATGCCAATCATCCTACAAGTAGATCTTGTAGAGAAAGAAAATGGAGACCAGTTCCCAGCTATAAGAACAACATGGAAGAGTCAGGCTTTAGCAGGTCTGGGTTCTAATTGTTTTGTTTTGTTTTTAAACCAGATATATGAAGGGAAATCTGGGCTCCAGAAACCAGGGCTGAAGGATTGGGATGGTATACACAGAGTGGGAAAATAGGGAAACCCTCACTGCTGTTTCAGGAAGTACCTAATTGCCTAAATCTCTCCTGGAGGTAGGACATGGGATGGTGGAGCTCAGTTGTACACTGTGTCTGCACTTGGCTTGTTGGGAGGAAGTCCCTGATTTCCTCAGGCAGACAGAGAGCAAAGAGAGCTCTCTCTGCATACTCCCGTGTGTGTGTGTGTGTGTGTGTGTGTGTGTGTGTGTGTGTGTGTGTGTGTTGGTCCTGGGCCTTGAACTTGGGTCCTAGGTGCTCTCCTTGAGCTTTTGTGCTCAAGGTTAGGTTCAACCACTTGAACCACAGCCCTACTTTCAGTTTTTACTGGTTAATGTTTGGAGAAAAGAGTCTCATAGGCTTCTGTGACTTTTGGATCTTAGCTTCCAGAATAGCTAGGATTATAAGCATAAGCCACTGGCACCTGGCTTGAAACACTGCTGTTGATCATTCCTTGAAAGAAAAGCCATGAGTCTCATCATACAAATAGAGAAAATCAGAGGGAAACATGAGCGGTTATCTGCATTAGGTAACACAAGGTTTCTGAATTTGGTATCCCCAATTCGCTTTCCTACACGACTTCTCTTTACACCAATAAATTTCATTCACTAGGGCATACTTCCACACATCTTTTAAGAGGTCAGTTCTATGGAAAAATGATTTGAAAGCATTATGCTTTAGAGAGTCTTTGGTAGACGGTCTTTGCCTGTGGATCTGTGCCTGATTAATGCTTGATCCAGTTTGATTACTTGAATGATAGCCTTTTGTTTTCATCAGTTGTTCATTTGCTTTTCTCAGAATAGGAAAGGACTGTGGAAAGCATCTTACTGTACTACACATTACCACTGACATTCACATTGCTTCTCTTTCTGATTTGTTTAGCCCATTAGAGTTTATTTCAAAGGGTGTATAGAAAACAAACAAAACACTAATACAAGGCCAGGAAAAGAAGCCCCACAACAAAAACAAGCAAAGAAGGCAAAGACTCAGGGAGATAAAGATAGCTTCACTAATGAGTCCCCAACTGATTAAAAGCAAACACATTTCTATTGCTAGAAAAATGTAACATTTGTTGTCACTAACTCTTTAACTTTAGAAAAAATAAAGAACTGCCCTCAAATTTGTTCTGGGAGACCAGCAGCACTGTGGCTAATTATTTCCCAGGTGTCTCTTGCCTGAATATAAAAATGAGCTACTTGCGGCAACATGTGGAATGGGCCCATCTTTGGGCCCAGCTTGACAGACTGTGGGTGTCTTTAGGGGACTCCATATGATAACTGATTGCCAACCACACTCATGGTACTGACTGAATCCATGGGAGTTTTACAGTCTATCATGCACTTGGAAAGACCATCTAGGTTTGGTTATTTGTCCTGCCTGTGTGATGATAGGTGAAAGGCTCATTCCTGATAACTTTGGCGGGGTAACATATTGCTCCACTGGCTTATAAAAAACAATACAATTGTTTCATGATTTGGTGAGTTGGCAATGTACCTGGGCTGGCTGGGGCTCCCTCTGGGCTTGTACCCCATCTACTCATTTCACAGGCTAGCTTGGGTTTCTGGATGAAGGTTCTCAGAGGGAAGAGGGGCCCAATCTAGTGAGGAAGCCTCTATCCAGCCTTGATTTGGGTTATGTTATCTTGATTTGGGTTACATTTTCCCATTGGCTGAAGCAATTCATATGACTAAAGGTAAAATGACAGCTCAGACACATAGACTCTACCTCTTGGGTGGGCATGTTCATTGCTCCTTAACTGTGAACATTTTTGGGATCACAAGAGTAACAACCTTCGACACTGCTCTAAGCAACTCCCATTGGTAAGGAAGTTATCACAGTACCCACTCACAGGGTATGGGATGATATCATCCATGGAAACTGTTTAGCACAAGGTTCAGTTCATGCAACATGGAACTGTGTAATAACCAATCAAGGAAGGAATAAAGAAAAGGAAATTAAGGAGAGGGACATGGAGATACAGATTTTGGAAGCTAGGCAGGGGCGAGTCCGAGGGAGAACAGGTTGTTGATAATGTAGGATTAATGGTTGCTCAGGCTGTGCTCACCTGTTGGCATTGGCCTTTTAGGTTCATATGAGCTTTTTAACAATTTAGAAATGGTTCTTTTCAGATCAGAGACGTATCATTTCCAATTGTAAGTTGAAAGTGTTTTCTCTTTTCATAAACAGTGCTTTTGTTGACTAAGAAGAGCCAGGAGTAGATTTTCTTTCCCCTATTTTGTAATTTTTTTTTTTCTGGAATGGAGATTTATAGCTTGCATACAAAAAAAAATCATCCTAAACACCTCAGATTAAGGACAAAATTCCTGTTTAAATTTAAAGTTCTTTTGAGAATTCTCTTAGAATTCTAAGCAACTTTGGATTTGTTTACAAAGTTGACAGTGTTTCAGATTTCCTTTGTTACCTTGGAGGTGTCAGTTGAGTTTCTCACTCTATCCTGAGACTTCACTTGATGTGTGGCAGCTACCCACCCATCTGCTTTTTCTGAGAGATTAAAAACTTCCTAATTCCAAAATGCCTGAAGGTTAGATTTGGAACAAGCATTTGTTTATGTGATGGTACAAGTTAAACTTCATTTCACTTTTTGGAAACAAAAATATAAAATTGTCTTCATAAATATGGAGCTGGAGGACTAGCACTGGAAATTTTGAGAATACTAAATGAGTAATTACACACATTCTGGATTGAATTAATTAAACTAGCATGGATACTTAAATCTATCCTCCTCACTCTGCCAACATTTTAGAAAGTGAAAAAAAATCACAGCTGTGGTTTAGCAAACGTTAGACCAGATTTTTCATCTGGTCTTTCTTTTTTTATCTGGACTTTCTTTTTCTCATTTATTTTGTTATTATTTTTTTTTTGTCAGCACTGGGGTTTGAACTCAGAGTACAGTACTTGCTAGGCTGGAATTTTACCACGAGAGCTATGCTGCAGACTAGCCTAGACTGTAATCTTACTGCCTCTGCTACCCTAATAACTGGAATTACAAGCCTGTGCCACCAGCTTCTATGTGATGAACTTTCTAAGCACATGGTCACATGAGGATATCTTCTTGCCTCTCAGAAACAGATCATTCTCACATCTACTGGTTTGAAGATTGTACCTCAAACATAATCTGTGGTGAAGCTGGGTGAGATCACTGGGTGGGCATTTTTTTTTAAATTTAAAAATTGTTACCATAAATGTGATACATAGAGGGGTTACAGTTACATAAGTCATCTAAAGAGTACATTTCATTACCCCTTCCCCCAGCACTTTCCCAATTTTTTCCCTCTCATTCCCATTGGGCGAACATTTTATAGACCACCTTCTCTCCTAGGAGCCCTGTACATTCAGACCAAGGGCTTTCAGGTCCTGGGTGTTGCTGATGCTCTTGGGACTAGCTCCTCTGTTGTAGATTCTTCTGTTTGAGTTCAAAACCTGATTTACACCACCTCTTGTTCCTCCTTCAGTAGAGGCTGACAGTGGATCTAGGACACAAGTCTGAAGATGATTTCTGCAAAGGACACGCGAGTAAATGTTTTTGAAGCTGCAGGCTATGGCATCACCTTGACAACTGCCAAACAGTTTGGTGCTGTACATGGCAAGAAGCCTTGAGCCACAGGTAATGAGTGAATGAGGCTGTGCATTAGTAGGACTTTTCCTATAAAATCAGGTAGCCAGCTGGAAAGTCAACCCCTGATCTAGGTGGATTCTGGTCTGAAACCTTTAGTCTTCTCCAGCTCCAAGCTTAGGGAAAATATACGTGTTCTCTGATTTGCTGAGCAGAAACTGATATACATACATACATACATGCATACATACACACACAGAGAACCTGATATATATTTGTATACACTCAATGTATATACCATTATATATAAATAAATAAAATAAATACATATACACATCTCTCTCTATCTATACCTAATTCAAATTCTACAGAAAACAGATTTAGGCAATACGAGCTTTGAGGACTAGAAGAACCTCTGGGATACTTTATTTTTTATTTATTTTTATATTTTTATTTATTTTTTGCCAGTCTTGGGCCTTGGACTCAGGGCCTGAGCACTGTCCCTGGCTTCTTTTTGCTCAAGGCTAGCACTCTGCCACTTGAGCCACAGCGCCACTTCTGGCCATTTTCTGTGTATGTGGTGCTGGGGAATTGAACCCAGGGCCTCATGTATATGAGGCAGGCACTCTTGCCACTAGGCCATATCCCCAGCCCCGTCTGGAATACTTTAGAATCTGTGAAGAAGAGGCTTCTAGAATAGGCTGGCTGGGTACATGAGGTATTTTACAGATCAATCACTACATAAGCAGAGATTATATTAGCAGGTTTGGGCCACATTAGTTGAATTGACTAGTGACTTGGGGATGCAATGAGAGAAAGAGCAAAGTGTAGTCCACAGGGACATCTAATTTTTTATTTTTGTGGATATTTTTATTATTTTAAAGTAGTTGTACAAAGGAGTTGCCCTTCGCCGACAGTTTATGAATACAGTGCATCGTGATCAATGTACCACTTTCAACACTCTCACCCACCCCTCCCAGCCCACTCTTTCCCTTACTTAATCTTAGGTTATGTGTTGAACTTTTTTTGTCTTTTAACAAAGCATTTTATACGTATAATGCATTTTTATCTATGTCACCACTTTAACCTCTTCACTCCCCTTCGACCCTCCCTTTCTATTTTTCAATTCTGTGGTATATGCAGTGAATTCTTGCCTGTGTTCTCTCCCCTGCCCCCCCCCCACTGATTCCTCTATTCCTCTCTCCTTTGCTCCACCTTCCCCTCTTGCAAGTACCCATTTCTTGCTACTTATTGTGTTTGCCGTTGACTTTGTCTTTTTAAAGAATTATACTCTTACCTCAAGAGCCAATACCCTGAAAATATTATAGGAAGGAATAGAGGATACACTAGGGCTCCTTGGCACAGGTAAAAACTTCTTAAATAAAGATCCAGAAACCTTACACACCAAATAAAGGCTGAATAATGGTATTGCATTAAACTGCAGGACTTCTGAATGTCAAAGGACATAGCTAGCAAGATAAATAAAAAGCCCACAGGTTGGGAGAAGATCTTTACTAGCCATAAAACAGACAAGGGCCTCATGTCAAAACATATCTCGAGGGGGCTGGGGATATGGCCTAGTGGCAAGAGAGCTTGCCTCGTATACATGAGGCCCTGGGTTTGATTCCCCAGCACCACATATACAGAAAATGGCCAGAAGTGGCGCTGTGGCTCAAGTGGCAGAGTGCTAGCCTTGAGCAAAAGGAAGCCAGGGACAGTGCTCAGGCCCTGAGTCCAAGGCCCAGGACTGGCCAAAACAAACAAACAAACAAACAAACAAACATATCTCGAGCTCAAAAAATTAACCCCTTCAGTAACAAATCCTCAAAGAAACAGCCACCTCATTAATAAATGGGCTACAGAATTAAAAAGAGACTTCTCTAGAAAGGAAATCATAATGGCCAATAGACACGTGAAGAAATGTTCAACATTTCTGGTCATAAAAGAAATGTAAATCAAAACTACATTGAGATTCCACCTCACCCCAGTTAGAATGGCCATTATCAAGAAAACAAACAGTGTAGATGCTGGACAGGATGTGGCCAAAAGGGAACTCTTCTACACTGTTGATGGAAGTGTAAAGTTGTTCAACTACTTTGGAAATCAGTATGGAGGTACTTCAAAAGACTAAACATAGAGCCTCACTATGATCCATCAATCCCACTCCTGGGCATTTACCCAAATGATCACAAATATTGCCACACTAAGCTGCCAGCACCACTGTTCATTGCAACATTGCTTATCATAGCTAAGATATAGAACCAACCCAAATGCCCCTTAGTAGATGAATGGATCAAGAAAATGTGGCATATATACACAATGGAATTCTATGCATCCATCAGAAAGAGTGACATTGCCCCATTCCTAAGGAAATTGAAGGACTTGAAAAAAATCATATTAAGTGAAGTGAGCCATACCCCAAGAAACATAGGCTTTGTAGGTTCTCTCACTTGTAATAAGTATATGTCTAGGATAATTCTAGCAGAGGATCATAATAGTTCAATGTGCATATGACCGTATAAAATGATGCTATTTGAAATGAACTCTGAGACTTGGAAACAAGACGGTGGTTTTTTTTTTTTTTGTACTATGTGAACTTGTTTCTTTTTTCTTTCATTTTATTTTTCCTTTGGTTTATCCCCTGTTGCCACTTCCTTTGATTTTGGTACCCTGTGTCTTGTATATACGTTTATGTGATTTGGAGAAGGACAAGAGAATAACAAAATGGTGAGACAAAGGACAAAGGGTCAACCAATGCAACAGAGATACTCACAAGATACTGTGTTGGAAATGAACTTTATAAGTTGTGGGGAAGGGGTATGGGGGGAGGGAAAGTGGGGAAAAGCAGGGAAGAAATGTACTCATTACCTTACATAGGTAACTGTAACCCTTCTGTACATTACCTTTACAATAAAATCTTTTTTTAAAAGAAGAATTACAACTATTTGTGCTCTCCATAGAGGCTATTACATTTTAGTTAATTCATTTGTAACCCCTTGTTTATCATCCAATATGTTTCCTTGTAGATTTATAGGCACATTTCAGTTACCACAAATGAGGAAAACTCTGCAATCTATGTTTCTTTGGGTCTGGATTACTTCACTTACTATAATTTTCCAAGTCTTTCTATTTCCTTATGAATGGTACAATATCATTCTTTCTGGTGGAGTAGAATTCCATTGTGTATATATACCACATTTTCTTGATCCATTCATCCATTGAGGGAATCTGGGCTGATTTCATATCTTGACTATGGTAAACAATGTTGCAATGAATATGGTTGTGCTGCTAACTTTAGTGTAGCCTTGTTTGTTGAGTTCTATTGGATAAAATGCCCAGGGGTGAGATTGCTAGGTCATAGGGTAGCTCTATGTTTAGTTTTTTGAGGAACTTCCATACTGCTTTTGAGAGTGGTTGAACAATTTACATTTTCTCCACCAGTGTAATAGAATTCCCTTTCAGTCACATCCGTATCAGCATTTGTTATTGCTAGGGTTGTTTTTTTTTATATTGATCATTTTAACTAGGGTGAAGTAGAATCTCAATGTTTTTATTTGCATTTCCACAAATACATCTCTTAAGTGGACCTTGAGAATCATTGCATTAGCTTAGTCTCTCTTCTCGCCATACCTGATGACTGTTGAGCATCCTCGTTTTTTTTTCTTTTGGGAGGATGATACCGAGGTTTTAATCAGGTTTTAATGTAACTAACTAAGGCAAATGCCCTATCACTTGAACCACACTCTTAGTCCTTTAGCTTTTAGTTTGCTTTTCGGACAGTCTCATGCTGACTTTGTCCAGGCTGGCCACCTCCAATTCCTGGGTAGCTGTGATTATAGGTATGCACCATCACACCTACATCACATCCTCTTGTTTTATGAAGCTCTTTTGTAACAACTTTGGTTGCTCAGGTTGAGGGACAGATTTGAAATTACTTTCCAGATTCCAGACTACAGCCTTTTTGATTCCCTCCTGGGGAATCCTGCTTTAGTGCACCCTCGCCTGACACTCTGCATTAGCATTATTAATTTTTGAGGCAAATCCAATCTCCCAGGGGTAAATAGAACTATCATTGGAATGTTAATACATTTGAGGGAGATAAGGATCTGGAGCCAGGCTCTTGCTCCTGTGAATAAAGACAAGATCACTGGGTCACATGGCAGTTTCCAAAGCTCATCCTTTCCTAACACCCACCTGGACTCCCTACACTCTGTCTCACCCCCTCCTGTTTTCCTAATATGTCCAGTCACATTTTAATGGCTGAAATGGCCTTGAAACTTTCCCTGTGGAACCAATTTTCACCCTCAGTGAAGGGAAGTTCCTGTCCTTCAGCAAGGAGTCTACATCAGTGATAAGTTTTCACACGAGTCCACAACTCAAATGTATTTTGACTGTTGCCCTGACGGCAGTGCATTAACATCAGCACCAGAAGTAGATTTGTCATGGAGCTTTTCTGATGAGACAGGCTCTCCAAACTAATCGAGGCCGTCGGCAGGTTTTGTCAAGGAGATGAGATGTTGCCCACAGCTAGTTAGTCTGCTGGAATATTTGGTGCTAATGGCAGGGTTGCATTGAGAGACATGTTTAGGAGAGTCACAGATAATGTGATTCTAGATTCTCCCAGGAAAATGGTGAGCTTATAAACCACAGGATACTGATAGGAAGACAGCTGTTTTACACTAGCCTCAAATTCATGACTCAGATTCCTTAATGAGTGCTTTAGGGCAAGAGGGATAAATTCAGCTATCCAAATTGTTCATGTGAATTATCAAAAGACAGAAAAAAATTCTTTAAAAAGTCCTTAAATGTGCATTACACTATTGTCAGAGTTCTGAACAATACTGACATCAGTTTAAGTTGCTTCTGTTGATTGTAATCCAACAGAAATATCATACCTCTTGGCTTTGCCCCTGGCAAACTTTTAACTGAAGTCATTGGTTTTGCTTTTTTGTTATGGTTACCTAACCTCAGACAGAATGCAGCAGGCTACTGGAAAAATGAGAGGCAGACATTTGGAAATTTTCAGTTCCTAATATTTCTCTGCTTTGGAAGTAGGATACATTTTGATGACTTTTTCTGCATTTGGTCTATGTTTTAGAGATATGAGGGAGGTGATTAGGTGCAGGAAGGGAATCAAATGTCAGCTTGAAAGAAGGGCATTGTGTCTCTCCATATACACACAGGCCTGGGATGAGGACTTGGCTGGCTGCCTGGAAATATTTATACCACCAGCCTACCTCACATTTTCTCAAAGGAAAACCCGACGACAGTGAGCCTCCTGCTCCCAATTGGAAACTCTTCACGTCTTTTAGTTCCAGAATCAAAACATTATATTGTTAAAAAAATTTATAGGTCACATGTTTATGTGGCTCCTTAGGATGATTTAAACTGTGATTAATTTGGTTCAGGAATTACTCTTGCTGAGTGCCCACTTTCTGTGGCAAGTGTCATCCTTAATTAGAAATGGATGCAAGATCAAAACTCATATGAGAACCACTTCTCTTTGCTTTTTCCCCCCCTTTCCACTGTGGATCAGTCTTTCTATAACTCATGGCATGCTCACTCACTCATACAAGTAAGTGTTGTATGCTCACAGGTATGTGGCAGTTGTTAGAAGGTGAGAAGTCCCTGTGAAGAATGATGTCTTCTTATCTTCTGAGTTGGAATTATATATGCCAACAGATAATTATGATATAGGTTGATTCATTATGGATTTATGAAAAACTTATGGGAGCACAAAAGAGGGGGAAACAACTATCTAAAGAGGATAGGAAGAGGATGTTTGATTAGTTCTCTAAGATAAGAGGATATTTGGTAGCAAGAAATTGGAAAAAAAAGATATCCTAAGGAAAGGGCATAGGGTGAGAGGCAGAGAGAATCTGGGTTTATGAACTGTCGATATGGCCATGTGCTTTTCTATCTTTTATAGTTTTATGGCTGTTGAACTTGACCCATGTGAGCTATTCTTAAGAATATGGGATTGTCAGCAAAAATGGATGTTCTACCTGGAATCATAGGCACTGAAGTATTGAACAAGATTCCTTGTCCATCTCTCTCTCTCTCTGGTTGCTGCTTCCTTGGTAGCAATATGTGGAATGGCTGAGAGACAAGAGGGCAGGATCCAGAATTATTAAGTCACTAGATAGAGGATACTCTCCTCTGGCAGGCATTGCATGTTATGTAAAAAATAGACTTAAGCTCTATTAAGCTTGGTAATGGGCATTGATTATTCTAAATAGTAAGCCATGTGAAAAAATTTAAGACATAGCAATATATGATGTATCTGTGGAATGTTCAACATTTTCTAAGAGTTGAAAGCTAGCATGTGGAAGGAAGCTTTTCCTAGTAGGTAGGGGCCAGGCAGAGATTGGTCCTTTCAGAAAACCATTTGCCAGCCCCTGAGTTAAAGTGTGTGAGTAGGCATTAGCAGAACATGGTACCAAGTTCAGAAATACTGAAAACTTGGCTATATGGTCAAAGGCTGGTTTGTGCCAGTTAAGTTCAAATCTCTGATTGCACATCTGTTAACCTTTCCTATGTAGTGATGAAGTCACCTCTCTCTTCTCCATGACCCTGCCCTGGTAGTTTTCCACTGGAATAGGAGATATGTGTGATTGGTAAGACAATAAGGATGTGATAGTCACTGTGAACAAGGTTAGTGGCTTACAGGTGGCTACATATATCTGACCTTCATGACTCCACTCAGCAGAGGGAGAATGGAGTCATAACCTTTTAGCTTAATAATGCTTAATTATTCTCTTTGCTCTCAATCCCAATCTTCCATGTAGAGATCCTAAAATTTATACTTGATGGCATGGCTTAAGAAACCTATTTTGGGATCTGGTCAAGTATAAATACATGCATACATATATAGAGATGACATTTACATACAAATTAAGACACCTAGCTTCCAAATTTTAACTATGTATTTGGGAATTTGTTTCTGTCAGTTAACATTGAGCTTCCTGATTGGTATTTTGAGCTGTGACAACTTTTTTTTTTTCCAGTCCTGGAGTTTGAACTCAGGGCCTGAGCACTGTCCCTGGCTTCTTTTTGCTCAAGGCTAGCACTCTGCCACTTGAACCACAGTGCCATTTCTGGCTTTTTCTATATATGTGGTGCTGAGGATTTGAACCCAGGGCTTCATGTATACGAGGCAAGCACTTTACCACTAGGACATATTCTCAGCCCAATCTGTGACAACTTTTTTTCTTTCAAATTTTTATTATCAAACTGATGTACAGAGAGGTTACAGTTTCATACGTTAGGCATTGGATACATTTCTTGTACTGTTTGTTACCTTGTCCCTCATGCCCCCCTTCCTCCCCCCCTTTCCCACCCCCCCCAGGTGTTCAGTTCACTTACACCAAACAATTTTGTAGTTGTTTCTCTTTTTTTACCCTGTGTCTCTCAAATTTGGTATTCCCTTTGAATTTCCTATTTCCAATACCAGTAAACACGGTTTCCAATATACTCAGATAAGATTACAGAGATAGTGTAGGTACAACCACAGGAAGGTGATACAAGAACATGATCAATAATAGAAGCTACACATACACATAGGACGTTGAAAGTAGTTACAACTGTGATATAACAATTGTTTCCATAACATGGAGTTCATTTCACTTAGCATCATCTTATGTATTCATAAGGGTATAGCTATTGGGCCTTGTGATGCTCTGCTATGACTTGCCTAAACCTGTACTAATTATTCCCAATAAGGGAGGCCATAGAGTCCATGTTTCTTTGGGTCTGGCTCACTTCACTTAGTATAACTTTTTCCAAGTCCTCCCATTTCCTTACAAATGGAACAATGTCATTCTTTCTGATAGAGGCATAAAATTCCATTGTGTATATGTACCACATTTTCCTGATCCATTCGTCTATGGAGAGGCATCTGGGTTGGTTCCAGATTCTCGCTATGACAAATTGTGCTGCGATGAACATTGTTGTGCTGGTGGCATTACTGTGATTTTGTTTGTGGTCTTTTGGATAGATACCCAAAAGTGGGGTTGCTGGGTCATAGGGGAGTTCTATATTGAGCCTTCTGAGGAATCTCCATACTGCTTGCCAGAGTGGCTGAACCAGTTTACATTCCCACCAACAATGAAGTAGGGTTCCCTTTTGGCCACATCCCCTCCAACAATTGTTATTATTAGTTTTCTTGATATATGACATTCTTGCTGGGGTGAGATGGAATCTCAATGTTGTTTTGATTTGCATTTCCTTTATGGCCAGTGATGTAGAGCATTTTTTCATATGTCTATTGGCCATTCTCATTTCCTCATCAGAGAAGTTTCTTTGTAAGTCTTTAGCCCACTTGATGAGGGGGTTATTGGTTCTTTGCAGTTTTGTTTTGGAAGAAGGTAATTTTTTTAGTTCTGCATATATTTTAGAGATGAGGCCTTTGTCTGTTGAATGTCCAGTAAAGATCTTCTCCCAGTCTGTGGGCTTTCTGTTTATCTTGCGAGCTATGTCCTTTGCCGTGCAGAAGCTCTGCAGTTTGATGCAGTCCCATTTGTCCAACCTTTCTTTGATTTGTAGCCTTTCAGGGTCTTTGTTAAGGAAGTTCCGTCCTGTGCCAAGGAGCCCAAGTGTTTCTCTTACTCCTTCCTTTAGTGTTTTCAGGGTGCCTGTTTTGATTTCAAGGTCTTTAATCCATTTGGAATTGATTTTGGTGCAGGGTGATATATAAGGATCTAGTTTTAGTTTGTTGCATGTGTTGATCCAGTTTTGCCAGCACCACTTGTTAAAGAGGCTATCTTTCTTCCATACTATTGTTTTAGCTCCTTTATCAAAGATTAAGTAGGCATAGTTCTGTGGGTTCAATTCTGGGTCTTCAATTCTGTTCCATTGGTCTTCAGGCCTGTTCCGATGCCAATACCAAGCTGTTTTTATTACTATAGCTTTATAATACAGCTTGAAGTTGGGTATTGTAATTCCTCCAGCACTGTTCTTTCTGCTTAGGAGTGTTTTTGCTATTCTAGGTCTTTTATTGTTCCATATGAATTTCTGGATTGCTTCCTCTATTTCATTAATCTGTGACAACTTTATTACTGATAGTCACAAGTGTGTAGCTGTTGATTTTTTTAAACAGTCACAGAACCTGGGTTGCTTCTTTTTTCCAGAGCTGAGGCCCGAACTCAGGGTCTTGTACTTGCCAGGCAGGCAAATCCCTGAAATCTGCTGAGCTAAATCCCCAGCCCCAGCCCCATGGGTTGCTGTTTTTGACCTTATCAGGTACAGTGGGTATCAATAAGCTCCTTTTGGTTATACAGGTATTTTCACATTAGAAAGTGGAATTCTTTTTGTTTTCTTTACAAAGTTTTTCTGTAGGAAAAACTTAGGAACCATGTTATGCCCATTTTTGGCCTTTAAATGATCAAGAAATAGGTAAAGTTAGCAATTGCCTCAGATCCTATTTTTAACTTTTTTTGACCTGTACAGTTTTAGGTTCAAAGAAGAAAAGCTAAGGAGAACACCATTTTTATTTCATCTAGCTTCTTCATTGGCTGTTAGAGCCAATGCCTCTGCTCTCTTAACACAGTCTCATATTGACTTAGGTAATTATGGTTGTAGATTTCAAGGACTCCATCTGGAGTTCTGATACAGACATAGTGAGTCTATAGTACAGAGGAATGGACCTTCTGAAAAGGAAGAGCATGATAGGGATGGTATGCTCCTAGACAGAGGAAAACTCAATGGAATTATTGAAATCACATCTTGTTAATATAACAAATGAAATAAGAAGTCTTTTCATAGGTTTCTGTCTTTGATTTAGAGGTAGAAACAGGGATAGTAGGAGATGAAAAGAAAAGTCCTTTTGATTAAACTCATGGAAAAAAAGAATTTCCTTGAAAAAAGACTGTGAGTAGTCTAAATTAGGCATTTAGGAAAGGGAAAAGGAAAATCTATAGCATCATGGGAAAGGTCGGGATCTTTGAGGTTAGACAAGACAGATCTGAGAAGAGGACAGAGGCCGAATGTTCCAGAATCTCTCAATTCTCCTTGATTCTTCCTTAACTTTGGTCACCCATTTGATGATATAGTCACACTTGCTTTGGGGAAGAAGGATGTTGGGATATGTTGGGATTATCACTATTGTTTTCTAGTTAAGTCACATCAAAATCTGTGTGTACTTTCCCCAGGAGATAAATTTTATGCTGTTAAAATATAGAGAGTAAGTATTAGCTTGCCAAGTGTTTAAAAGTTGATGTCCCTTGAACTTGAAGATCATAAGGACTCTATACAATCTACTCCAAATGAGGGAATGGAATGTCATAATTGTCAACCATTTGCAGCTCTGCTTTTAGAGATGACTAGAGCACACCCACTGTGTTTTCTCACTTTGCAGGGATTGTGTGATGGTTGTAGGCCGGTCCCCCTAGCCTGTCTCTTCAAAGACCAAGGATTGTAGATAACGTGGATGGATGAAATTACTCATCTCACAAGGAAACTGCTAAAACACCTGAGTAATATCTAGTGAGCAGTTTTTGTAGAATTAAGGGTAAAGCAGTGGTGACACGCTATTTATTGACTGGTCCTGAAGTCAGTCAGGGGTTCAGGCCTCCAGGCATTGGTCTGTCATTTATAAGTCTCTTAGTGTTCTGAGATAACTCTCTCCTTGCTTATTTTAGAAGAAACTCAATGCAGTCTTTTTTTTTGGCCAGTCTTGGGTCTTGGACTCAGGGCCTGAGCACTGTCCCTGGCTTCTCTTTGCTGAAGGCTAGCACTCTGCCACGTGAGTCACAGTGCCACTTCTGGCCGTTTTCTATATATGTGGTGCTGGGGAATCGAACCCAGGGCTTCATGTATGCAAGGCAAGCTCTCTTGCCACTAGGCCATATTCCTAGCCCCTCAGTGCAGTCTTGTTCCAAACATTTTGGCAAGCATTTGAAATACCAATCTAGACTGAGGGGAAAGGGAGAAGGAAATAAAGCCAGGACTATTGCTTTTTACTAGGGGACAGAGAGCATTGCTGGATCAGGAGAGTGATTTGGAGACTGAGCCATCAAAGGACAGGGAGGATCTCAGAGAACCAATGGAATCATGGTCCCAAGAGAGCTGAGTCACCTCAGGTTTGAAGGAATGCTAAGTGTTGTGGATAAGAAGTCAGAATACAAGCTACTGGGGAAATTTCTGGAGAAGAATGACCAATACTGTTTGCATTAAGCAGATTTGAGACAGAAAACTTGGGGGAGATAAGTATTGAGATTTTTAATCAGAATTAGATAAATTCTGAAGTAGCTCAGAAATTATAGGTGGGAGTGCTTCTAATGTTTAACTCCCTGTGAAGCATGCTGGGAAATTTCCTTTATTCTCTCTTATTATAGGAGGCTTTAAGACAATGTGTAGAATAGATAAGAAGAATAAATATCTGGGTCAGAAAGATAGCCATCTATGGATGGTAAAGAATGGCTCCAAATTAAGGGATAAGGCTAATATTGGAAAGATTCAGTGTCACTGAGTATTGCAAAGTGGGGAGATAGAAGAGGGAGGTATAAAATGAAAGTCTATCCTATTATGGCGAGTTGAAGGAGGATGTGTTTTTCTGTTTCCTTGTATGCTGGTGCTGGGGCTTGAACTCAGGTCCTGGGCATTGTCCCCGAGCATTTTACTCAGGGCGAGTACTCTACAACTTGAGATACAGGTATACTTCTGACTTTTTGGTGATTTAATTGGAGATAAGAATTTCATGGCATTTTCTGCCTCTGTTATCTTTGAACCCTGATCCTCAGATCACAGCCTTCTGGATAGGATCATAGATGTGAGTCATTGGCTTTTTTTTTTTTTTTTTTTGCCAGTCCTGGGTCTTGAATGCAGGGCCTGAGCACTGTCCCTGGCTTCCTCTTGCTCTGCCACTTGAGCCACAGCGCCACTTCTGGCCATTTTCTATATATGTGGTGCTGAGGAATTGAACCCAGGGCTTCATGTATACGAGGAAAGCACTCTTGCCACTAGGCCACATTCCCAGCCCCGGTGTGAGTCATTGGTACCTGGCTTATTTATCTGTTTTCTGTTCTTAAAAAAAAATTACCAGAAACTGAGTATTTTATAAAGCACCATGATTAGGGCCTAAAATTCTAAGATTCGGTTGCTTGATTGATTATTCCTCTAATGACAACTTCATGTGGTCTCCCATTGGCTGTGTAGTAGTAACAATCCACTCTGGTGGAACTAGCCACTGTCCATTGATAACTACATTAATCCCTTCCAAAGGCAGCGTCCTCAATGACAGAATTGCCTTGCAGTAAGCCTAAACTCTTAAAGGTTCTTCTATCACCTAGTACTGCCACACTGGGGACTACGTTTCCATCATACATAAACACTATAGACAGAAACTACAGCAAAGTAGAAAGGTATCCTTTTGTGTCACTGAAGTAGTATTCTCTTTATGGGTCCAGTTCTCTTTATGGTTGCCAGTTGGCTTGGAAGTAAAGAAGTAGAAAGCCCGATTTGTCCTTGAGTCAAGCTAGCTTCTCCAGTGCTCCATCATCAGTTGAATAATAACCAATATTTGAATCAAATTTGGGGTGTTGGTTTATTTCTCAGTTTTCTCAAAACTCAGTATGGCCAGGCTCTGGGTGGCTAAATCCTGTAATCTTAGCTATTCGTGAGCCTAAAATCTGAGTATTTGATGTGAAGCCAACCCAAGGGAGGAATGTTCACCAGACTCTTATCTCCAATTAACCATCAAAAGCCAAAAGTGAAGCTGTGCCTCAAGTAGTAGAACACTACTTTTGAGCAAGAAAGCTAAGGAACAGTGCCCAGGCCCCAAATTCAAGCCTCAAGCTTCAATAGTCTCTCTCTCTCTCTCCCGTTTCCTCTCTTCCTCTGTGTGTGATAAGTTCAAAAGTGCCCAGGCCTTTTCAGTGACAGGGTCTGTCTTAAGTTCTCCACTGGTATATTTTTATTTGAACTTCTCAAAAGCCCTACATGATGAATTTCACTTCCATTTCAAAGATGAAGAACATGATCTCAGAGAGCGTCATTAACTTCCCCATGGTTCAAGGTCAGGGTTGGCATGAGAAGGTAGATATGCATTACAGCAGAGGAGGCACTCTTAATGTCTCCATGTCTCCCATGTGTTATCAGTTTGAGCTCCATGAATGTGTTCCTCAGTGGGACCCTCTATTCACACCACCACCTTTCTTTTGCCTTCCTTCTTCTCATGCTGGCTTTTGGAAGGAGCATAGGTACTGTTGCTGCTCATTGCTCTTTCTTTGCCATTCTTCCCTTTCATGTGGACTTTGTGGATTTTCCATGTGAAAAATAATCAGCCAGAGCTATTTGGCATAGCTATTCCCTGCAAATCACAGGCACATGACAGTGGAAAACAAAGCACTTCTATTGCTGTCCTCTCATTGGGTGGAGTGAGACAGCTGACATTGAGATACTTGTGAGGACCACAATGTAGCAGATGAAATGAGATAAACGAGACCTCTTCATTTTCTGGCATGGGTTGAATGATAATTGGGATGGAGTAGCTTAGGGTGGAAAGCTGCTTATTACTTAGGATATATAACCACACTCTCATTCATTCACTCACTCATGCCATCAACTCATTAATTCACTCATTCGCCCACTTATTCATTGATTTACTCATTCATTCACATACTCATTCATCCACTCATTTATTCATCCATATACTCACTCACTCACTCACTCATTCACAAACTCATTCATCTCATTCATTCATTCATCCATTCACCTATTCATTCATTCATTCACCCATCCACCTACATGTTCATTCACTCACTCACTCATTCATTCTAATTACAGAAAAACTGCATATTTTTCATGATCCAAGCCCTATGCTAGATGCTAAGGAAAAAGGAGAAGGGACTATAACGAGACAATCACCTGTTAGTCAGAAAGTTACTTTGCACTAGGAACTTGTGCTAAGATGGCATCTACATTACTGTAACCCACATTTTCAGATCGTAAAGTGATGCAAAAAGCGTGCAGCTTTGTAAATGGGGAAATGAGTACGAATTTTAATGGTTGTTAGGAATTTGTGAAACATAACAAAAGAATTTAACAAGTGACGTGAAAAAGATGTAATACATGCTCAAGATTTCTAGCATACAAGTACAGTTTTGGAAATATAGAGAGTGGAGGTTCGATAATAGATCCCAAAGAACAATTCAATAGAAGAAAGAAGAAGAAAGAAGTTCTAGCATTCTATGGTAGGGAGGGGACTATAATTCACAACAATTATTATAGGCTCCAAAAAGAACAAGGAGGGGCTGGGAATATGACCTAGTGGTAAAATGCTCGCCTTGTATACATGAAGCCCTGGGTTCGATTCCTCAGCACCACATATACAGAAAAAGCAAGAACAGGCGCTGTGGCTCAAGTGGTAGAGTACTAGCCTTGAGCAAAAAGAAGCCAGGGACAGTGCTCAGGCCTTCAGTTCAAGCCCCAGAACTAGCAAAAAGACCCAAACAAACAAACAAAAAGAACAAGGAGAGAGAAATTACAGGTTCTCACCTCAAAAAAAAAAGAGAGAAGAAGAAATGTTAATTATCCTGACTGATCACCATGCATTACATACATGTATCAGACTATCATACCTTCCCCAAGTATGTACTATTATTTTGTGACAAGATAATGAAAGGAAAGACTTAAAAAAACCCAAACTACAGTGTTCTTTCTATTCACTGCCCACAGAATTTGCTAAGAGTGGAATAAATAACCTCCATTTCCCTTGAGGAATATCATAGGTAACACATTGGTTTGAATTACCTATGGAGCTCTAAAGCTCGCACGGGTTTTCCTGGTATGAAGGCTGAATCTAGCCCAGCAACCCCTTGGTGAGCTAGAGCAGGTGGATAGCTTTGTGGGGGTAAGAAAGAACAGCGATTTACTGTCTACTCTGTACCAGGAATGTTCATTATTATGTCGTTCTGCACAGGCCACAGACAAGGTAGCTGCTTTTAAAAGGGTTGTGGATGACTCCCAGTATAACCTCTCCTTGTCTGCACAAAAGCATTTGGCTGGCTATTTACCACTTTGCTTGGCCTGAAAGGTCAAGGCCCAAGTATATTTTTCTTGCTGGATCTCTCTTAATTAGTCGTCTAATAGCCACTGTGCTTTTTCTCCTTGCCAGGCTGCATTCAGGAGCCTCAATTTCCTGTAAAGCAGCAGATATTGAGTTCAGCCTAAGTCGTGGGCGGACCCTCGACATGCTCTGTATCCCCAAGGAGAACAAAGCAGCCTCCTGTTTGCCCAGGCTGAGCGGCTATACATGCAAATTGATTGCTAAGTACTCATTTGCCCAGTGCAGGTCTCTGAAATTGCAGATGTGGAGGTGGGATGGCAGTGTGTGGGTGGATGAGGGGTGGATTGTTCTGTGCTGCAGATGACAAGTGCCCCCATTGTGTCTGCTTTTGAATGTGCTGTCCTAGAGCTAATGATACCTCTCAATTAAATTGCAGTTTTCCTCTCCATAGCTTTGGCCTATTGTCCAGGCCACTTGACCTGTCAAGCAGAGAGGAGAGTGTGTGGGAAAAGAATATTCCCCAATGCTCACAGGGTGAGAAGCCTGTTGGCATTCTGAGGGGGCCTCAACTTTTCAGAGCCGGCTCAGCCTATCTCTAGACATAATCGGATGCAAATAAAACAAAGCCTTCTAGCTCTGGCTGTGCAGAATTCTCTATCTGCACCATGAGTCACTGTGCCCATAGTAATGGCTTGCCTGTGAGCCACTATCAAGTGTGTGAGTGTTTTTCTTTTTGAGAGATGACAGTTCCCAAGTGGAGGGACACTTCAGCTCTGATAAAACTTTCCTTCTATTGTTTGAGTTTTGTGTTTGTTTTCTGGCAAAGCCCACTGCTGCCTGAGCATTGTGTGCAGAGGAACACTTTCCATTTTTGTATGGCGAGGCCAGCCAGGGTCTTTGGGGGGTTCTTACTAGTATTGCCTGAAGCGAATACCACAGCTCAATAGCAATTTAATATTGTAATCAGGGAGCAAACTGTGCAGTTTTGGCACATTGTGATAATTATTAACTACATCTATTAGTGTTACGGTTCTAGTAACTAATATTTACAAAAAGGTTCCCTGCGTAGGGAAGACCTTGCCCAGGCACAAATGTCTGTCTTATTCCTTAGCGATTGTCACAGGCCCTTTGAGCCAGCGTTCATGTTCACTGTTTAAAGACAAAGCATCAATCCTGAGAAATCAGACTTCAAAAAGCCTGGCTCGTGAATAACCAATTCTCAAGATAAAAACCTTTGCTGAGGTTTGGAACATTTTGTGAGATTTTTTGGGAAAGTTTTCCTGGGGAAAATATTTTACTATTTAAGTTGAATGGTGGAGGAGGGAGAGAGAAACACCAGCTAAAGTAAACAAAGGAGATACTATTTGACTGGTCTCGAGATACCATTTGACTGGTCTCAACCAGGAACAGTTTGAAGTATGTTTCTCTCTCTACACAGAGAAGTGTTCAGCAGTACCATTGTCTTCATCGTCCTTGTGTGCTAAGTGGTATTTTGGTATTGGCGGGTGGCCGCTGAGGGTGATTTGTAGTGCATGCTCCAGGCCCAGCTCCTGAGTGGAGACATTCAACAACTCAGTCACATTGGGACAATATGAAGGAAGTGACCAAAAGCCAGTGCATTCTATAAAGTCCATAATTCTGCTCTTGTTCCAGTGGTATTCCCAGGCCACATTAGCACCGTATATCTGTCAGTTATTAAGTAACACATCTTCTCTTGATTCTTCTTCCATAGCTATATCTAATGAGAAGTGTTTATTCCAAAATAAACTGGACTGAAGGACCAACTTGATTTTGCTTTTCTGGATGCTCCTACATTCTAAATACTATTTGAAGAAAGGACCACCCTTATCTGATCCCTTGATAACACAGAGTTGCTTTATTTGCCTATTTTGATTTTGGGACACACACACACACACACACACACACACACACACACACACACACACCTCCTTGAAATGTTTTTTTGATAAAGGTTTTGGCTATGTGTCCAGATAGTTAAAGAATTGTTATTTGAGAAGCTTTGAAAAGAAAAAGGGAAGCTTAAAGAGAAAAGCGTAATGATGAAATTAAAGTGTTTGGAAACATATTTGGGGTGCTATATATGTCTCATTTTTTTCTCAAAATAGGCAGAAATCTGAGATGGGTTTACATACTTGTAGTCAAGATAGACTCACTGACAAATATTATTTTCTGCTCCTATGAAAAGTAGAATTCTATTTTTCTTTTTACCATTTCAATTAGCATCTTGCCATATGAGGTGTTGTTGTGTACCCATTCACTCTCTCAGTCACTTTCACTCACTCAATATTTATTGATGGCCCAATACGTGCCAGGCACTGGCTTATTTATTATATGCAAGTGCAAAGAGTCAAAAGCCATTTTGTTCTAGTCTTTGAGGAGCACACAGGAGATAGAAAGAGATTCACATGATTGTAATAGAAAGGGCAAAGATGGGACTTAGGTCTGGGTTCAAATCCCATTGCTGCCACTCATTATCAATGAGACCTAAGACAAGTCATCTAAATCTCAATAATTTAGTCTGTATTGTGTTTCCACTGTATTGAAAAGCCTGAGGATAGGTGCTATATAAAGAAAAAAAATCAATGTGGCTAATGATTATGGTGGCAGGAAATTCAAACAGCATGGCATTGTCTGGCAAGGGCCCCCAACTGGAGAGCCACATGGCAGGTGGCAACACATTGGCAAGGTTATCTGTAGACAAGAGAGAAGCAGAAGAATGAGCTAATGAGATCAAACTTGTTTCTAACTAATCATCTAATCTTCCAGAACCTAATCCAGTCTCAAAGAGCTAACCAGTCTATTAACAAAAGCATAAGAGTTGACTCCTCAGGAGGCCCACCCTATCTTCAAGGAAGACTTCATACCTAGATAGTATTACAGTAGTGACCAAGTCATCAGCACAGGAACCACATATAAACAATAGCACTTACACATCTTTCTCAGGCTTTTCTTGGTTGGTTGTTACAAACTCTATTCCCTTTTAGAGAGTTAGTGATTGCCAAAAAAACAACAGTGTTTTTCAAACCAGAAGTAGTCAAGTAGAAAAGAAAGAATACATAATGTTGTAGTTATATTATCAATGGAACTTACAAAATGTCTAGAAGTTCATATGAGCAGCAAGTTTGTCATCTTTGGAAGAGACATTTAGCCATGGAAGTCCACAAGAAGACTGAAATTTAAACAGTAACATCTAGAACATCGAAGAAAACAAAACTATTGCAATTATACCAAGTGCGCCTAAAGGATTAGTGCCACAGGAAACTTTCCACATACCTGAGGGAAGGGGACACCTTATAGACACTCCCTGATGCATGGGAGTATGTCTGGAAATACACATCATAAATGTATAATTTTATCAGTTGAAATGCATTTAACACACCTAAGTGATATCACACCCTAGCTTAGCAGTTTAACACCTTGTGGATGGATCTGTTCCTGGTCTCCCAGCTCATGGGGGCTATGGCTTGCTCCCTGCAGCTACGCAGAATCTTCAGAGAGGGTCATATCACACAGTGCTGGTGAGAAGGGTCAAATCAACAACACTCAGAAAGTAGCATTTCTACTGAATGTGTGTCACTGTGGTTCCATTTTAAGCCCAAAAATTGCAAATCAATTTGCAAACACTTGGAAAGCTACTGCCCTACTTCAATAGTGGCAAATTGGGAATAACTTAAATGTCTGGTAATGAGTGGGAGAAATAAATGATATCTGCTTATATTTAGACAACTATTTAACACTGCATAGCAATGAAAGATGAATAAACTAGAGCCACATATACCTAACTGCATAAGAATGATTATTTCACAGCATATGTTAAATAAAATAAAACATGTAGAGATATATAAACCATTATTTATGAAACTAAAGGCATAGCACATTACAGAAAAGCTCTTTAGGATCACAGGCATAGATGGTTCAAATACAGATCCATGCACTGCTTTTCTCAGAGGGGGCAAAGGAAATGAGGTTAGAGAATGAAACAGAGGAACTTATTTTTCTAGTTTGTTTCATATATATGGATATATACATATATGTACATATACATACATATATGAGATATGTATATACACACATGTATGAATATGATATGTGCACATTTACAAAATATAAAAATATATGAACACTTAATAATAGTGAGTAGTGGATGTCTAGGTATTTATCATAGTTTTCTTTATAGTAAATATTTTTACAAAACATTTTCAAATACAACGCACTCATATATAGCTAATCAACTCATTGTGGGTTTTTTTTTTAACCTACAAAATTGATTTTGTCAGTTTTCTCTTTATGTAGCACAAGATGGATTAAGGTCCTTTGGCAAGGTCTCCTCTAAACAGAATAACAATTTATATGAATATATAAAGTAGTATGACTGACAAGGTTAAGGTAAAAAATGTATACCTAGTAAATAATAGAAAATAAGAAAATTATTCTCTAAATGTTTCTTTGTGTCAAAAAAGAACACTCAGAGAAAATTTTACTTTGTGATTGACAGAAATATTCCCTGAATGATTTTTAAAGGTAAACTTGGTTCACTATGAGGAGACTGTAGGAAGAGAGAGATTAGATCTGCATCGAAAGCCATCCTAACAGCTAGTGATTAGTGATTTAATAACATCAGGATGTGTGTGTGTGTGTGTGTGTGTGTGTGTGTGTGTGTCTGTTTTTCTCCCTCCCCTCCCTTCTCTCTCCAGTGTCATTCTGTTTACCACAGGCTGGTTTCTAACTTATGATTCTCCTATCTCTGCCTCAGTTTCCTGAATGCTGAATTTACAGCCATGTGCTACCCTTTTCAATAATATCTCTTTTCTAAATTACAGCCCAATACAGGCTTAGCTCTTGGGAATAACTCCTCATTTGTCCAAATCTCCATACCTCTTTTGTTATTCCCACATCAAATGGCCACTCCACTGTTTTCACCAGAGAAGAGGCGCATACAGAGAGGTTTGTGTTCAAGCTGAACAAGTATATACCAATACCTTCCAGGATTAAGAATGGCTTAAACCTGGCTGGGGATATAGCCTAGTGGCAAGAGTGCCTGCCTCGGTATACCCGAGGCCCTAGGTTCGATTCCCCAGCACCACATATACAGAAAACGGCCAGAAGCAGCGCTGTGGCTCAAGTGGCAGAGTGCTAGCCTTGAGCGGGAAGAAGCCAGGGACAGTGCTCAGGCCCTGAGTCCAAGGCCCAGGACTGGCCAAAAAAAAAAAAAAAAAGAATGGCTTAAACCAAATGAAATCACATGACTCATATGTAACTGCAAAGAATCCTGGGAAATGCAGTCTTCCAGTGTGGTTGTGAAAAGGGAAAGAAAATGAGATTTGGATGTGTGGCTTTGTTTCTGCTAGAGGTATGAAAGCAGGAGAGAGAGAGAGAGAGAGAGAGAGAGAATTTATTTATTTATTTATTTATTTTTACAATGTCCTCTTCACTCCCTTTCCCCAGGGGAAAGATAATCTCGGCTATCAATTGCTCCTTGGAAAAGGTCCCAGTTGTAATAAGAGGATAGAGGGCCAAAGGATGGCATAGTTAGAAAACTTAGAAAAACCTAATATGTTCCAGTCAGCAGGACCTGATGGCTTGCCCTGTAGGATGCTGAATGAATTTTCAACTTTCATCTTTAGGACTATTAGCTAGTTGTTTTCTCCAAATCACAGAGGATTGGAAAAGCCCCTAAGGATAGCAAAAGGGTAAATGAGGTGCTCATTTCTGAGAGAAAGACAGGATGACCCTGGAAATTTCAGACTTGAAGGCTTAGCATCGATACCTGGGAAGAACTTGGAATGAATCATCAGATAATCAATTGGATAGCACCTGAAAGGACATAAAATACGAAGTAGCAACCAGGAAAGCTTTGCAAGAGCAAATTGTGCCAGGCCAATTTAATTTCCAGGGCAACTGAGTGATGGGATCCATCTCAATTTTAGTAAAGACTCTGATGATTTTTTTAAACCAAGCATTGTCTTGACTTAGTAGAAACGTATTTTCCTATCTACATTTCCACTAGAGGCCAGAAGGCTTCATCCCTATGGGATATTAATGGCTGAGCATCAATCTGGAGGGACATATTGAGTGCTTTCCCAGAGGTATTGGGGTCAGGATCTACGGTACTCAATAACTATATTGACGACCTAGATGAAGGAATTAAGGCTCTACTCATGAAATTTGCAGCCTGCACTAAATTAGGTGGGATTGTTATGGCTCTGCAAGACAGAAACAAAGTTCAAAATGGTCTTTCCTGGTTGAGGAAATGGCTGCACACAATTGGAATACCTTCTCAATGAGGACACGTGTAAATTGGCTCAGGTACCCTGTAGCCTTGGAACAATGCCTAGAGCATACTTGACAAATGTTGAAAATATCTTCCTCTAGGTGCCATTGTGAAGATCGAAGTGTGATAATGCAGCAGAAGAGAATCACAGAGCACCTTATAAATGGTGAAGTTTGCACCAATGCAGGCGAAGTTATTATCGAAGGCAAGGAGATATGTCCTTTGAGGATATGTTAAAGAAAATGGATCTATTTAATCAAGAAAAGCCAGACAGGATCATTTAATGCATGTAGCCATCTTATAAGAATTTTTAACCAAAGACACAATGATCCCATTTTCATTTGTACGACTTAGAAATAAACTTGAATGATCTAAGAAGGATTTCAGTTAGCTATGAAGAAGAACACACTTAAGGCTGAGGACTCCTGCACCCTTCTTTCTTCACCTACGTTACACTTGTTTACTTTTAACTTTTAAGGCCACTGTGAGGTCCTTATGCCTCTCTAGAATGGGATTTGACATATAGTAGGTACATAATCAGTACTGGTTGAATGAGTGAATGTTAGGTGAGTAAAGCTGAAATAATAGAGCAGAATTTGGGGAGTCATCCAGACTCAGAGGTCTTAAGAATAAAGGTGATTTATCTAGGAGACCAAATGATCTGTTTAACATTAATTTCACGTGTGTGTATGAACATAACTATATAGGCTCTCTTGGTTCATTTACATGCAAATATATATGTATATATGTATAGATACACACATTTATATTCTCTACCCAGTGTTAGCTTTGCCTCAGAAACACTGTTTTTTTTTTACTTTTTTATTTATTAATTAAATTTTGTAGACAAGGTGTTGTGCAAAAGGGGTACAGTTACATAATAGGGCAGTGAGTACATTTCTTGTGATATCTTACACCCTCATTTTTCTTTCCCTTCCCTAGATCAGGTAGGCATATATACAATACCCAGTGTACCAAAAACATATACAGTAGCCACGTGGCATACGCCAAAGGAAATTCACCTAGGACTTTAAATATAACATTAACAATAAAGTTTGCTTATCCTTGTCTTATATGATCATACATACATATTGAACTATTGTGATCCACTGAGAGCTCTATTTTAGACCTTTTTATGTTTTGTAGTTGTTTGGTTTTAGTTACATAATGTAAGGTCGCTGACCCACACCTGTGGGAAATACCATTTGACAAGAAGTTTTTTGTTTTGCAGACCTGGTCTCTAGTGTTTCCCGCCCCCCCACCACACACACACACCTTAACAGTCATATATCAAGGAGATCATGCTCCTTTTTTTTCTGTGTTCTAGGCTTGTCTCCCTCAACATTATTTGGAACACTACTGTTGAGTGAAGAAAGGAGGCAGAATCTTGCTCACCTCAGGCTACCATTACCTCTTACCCAACCACAGAGTCTCGTGCAGACCAAAGTGAAGGAAAGGGGTACTGCTCTTCATGATTTCTGCTTAAACTGTATCCATTCTCTACATTTCATTTGTTTATTGCTACACTTATATTCCTAGAATTTGTGATCTAGACCAGAGTAAATGGCTTTATATTGAACTATTTGTTCCCTAATTTTGGCTTAAGTCCTGGGATGGTACAGGATGGCCAGGAAGCCATCTGTACCCATTACTGGGCATTCATTCCTGATATTTTCAGTTGGGATTCTAGATGATTTTTTCCACTGAAGCTTAGTTTTCTGGATTATTTCATGATTAAGATACCCTGATAAGTAGCAGACATTATTTAGTTGGTATGTACAGGCGTAGGTTTTACTTACAAATGTCCTACATTATGCCCAGATGGTATTATTTTGGGGGACAGTACCCTAATGGATGTCTTGCAGCAGTCTCAATTGCCATGAATGGCTTGAGAGAGTACTGCGTACATCTCCTCTCAGTTTCTGAGTAAGGAAGATGAGCATTGAGCCATGTGCACTGAGGGCAGGGATTTCCTGTCTGTGGTCTGTTTACTGGCTTTCAAAGGGTCATTGAATCCTCGGGTACTAAAGCACTCCCTGGGCATATGGGTCTATGCATTGGTTGGGAAAGACTTTCCTGGCTTTTAGGAGGAAAGTGACAATGAGTTTATATTGTTTCTACTAAGATGGATGAGATGGCAAAGAATATGCTTTGGTATACTCTATGGAAAAGGCAGCAGCTACGGAGTCATTTAAACATGGTAGTCAGCAGTGGAGTCTCTTGTCGCCTGTATGCTCTGACTATTAGCAGCAGAGTGCTGGCTACCAGGAAGATGAGCTGGCCAGTCCTAGAAGAAGTGCTGGTAAAGCATCTGATAGTTTAGAGGTACATATAAAATTATTTTGCTTTCTAAAATGTAATTTTATTAGGCTCTCTTAAGGAAGCTTAATTATTTCAGGGTTCCTCCTCCTCTACATTCTTGAGAAGGTCCTGAAAGGTTGATACAATTTCAAAACAGAGAAAGGCCCTGTGGATGGATACTGGCCAAATGTCCTCAATAGTCATTGTGGAGATGTAGCTAGGTAGGAGAACTGATAAGAGCGAGGGGACTTCTGGGTTGTACCCAAGGAAGGTGGGTAGAGGACCTGATGTAGAACTATAACCAGTCAAAGCAGACAGTAAATATACTTGGGGATTATAAAGTTAGGTCTTTGGAGAGAATGTATGAATCAATTATCCCTAGGCCTAAAGCTAATCAGGTGAGGTTGCAAGAGGCCCAGGGTGGACCAAGATGATTAACATGTGTTTGCCCTGAGACAGAATTGGCTCACGAATTGGGATATATAGGGTCTGTGTAAACTTCTCTGTGAAGGGCCAATGGGAAGGCTGAGATGAGAGACATCATTGCAAACACTAGCAAGAGTGAAGGCGTGGAAAGTGATGAAACAATGACTTTATGTTGGGTGATACCCTCATTTATGAAAAAAGTCAGGAATGGCACAGAAATGGTGTGACACATGCAACAGTGATACTCGATGCTATGTTGAAAATGAACTACGTGAGGGAAGGGGATTGAGAGAGGAAAACTGGGCGAAATGAGGGAAGAAGTGACACTGTTAAAAAAGAAATGGACTTATTACCTGACTTATGTAACTGCAACCCCTCTGGACATCACCTTTATCATAACAATAATTTTTTTTGCCAGTCCCTGGGCTTGAATTCAGGGTCTGAACACTGTCTCTGGCTTCCTTTTGCTCAAGGCTAACACTCTAGCACTTGAGCCACAATGCCACTTCCAGCTTTTTCTGTTTATGTGGTGCTGAGGAATCAAACCCAGCACTCCAATGCTAAGCCATATTCCCAGCCCCTATAACAATCACGTTTTTTAAAAAAAAAAAAAGAAAGAAAGAAAGAAAGAAAAAAAAAGAAAACAGTCATTCCAGAAGCCAACTATGGTGCCTGACTTGGGTAGCAAAGATCTGAGAAATTAGAGTTTGAGGTAAGCCTAACCCAAAAAGTTAGTGACACTCCCATCTCAACCAATAGGCTGGGCATGGTGGCAGATACTTCTATAATCCCAACTTTACAGGTGGGATAGATAAGAGAATTATAGTCTGCAAAAAGCCAGGGAAAACAATTACACTTTCTGACATTATAACTAAAAGCAAAAGGTGCAACTCAAGTGCTAGAGTCTCTATGTAATGTGAGCGGCTCTGGTGTCAGCAAATCTTAATCGTATCCCAGGTAGGCACAGCTGAATATATTCCCAGAAATTTGCTAAAAAGTTCAGTTGTGGCTAGCTTGTGGAGAAGAGACTCCTTGAGCATCCTTAATTTCCAGTTCTTTCTTTGCTTCAGTGTTTAGATAACGTAATTCTCCCTCCACCCAAACTAATAATGTGTGATAGTTTCTAAGTATGCATCCTTTTTTCTTTATTTACTCCTTTTCCCTGGTTCCTTTTCTTCGAAATAAGTACATTTCCACCTGGAGTCATGTTTATACTTTTATCCTCACTTTAGAGATGGGGAAATGGTGGCTAAGAGCTTTGGCAAATGCCCTTGTCTGAAGAGGAGCAAGAGGCAACTGGGCCTGGGCCTTAGTCTCATTCTTGGATGCCTAAGTTACATAAGATTCAGAGCAAATGTCCTTTGGAAAGTGTCTCTCTTGGAGACTTCTGGCTCTCCCAGTACATTTACAGCACTGCTTCTCTACTTAAAAAATGATTTTAAAATCCCCCTTCAACTAGTAAGTATCTCAAAAGAAATTTCATTTCCATTCAAATAACTAGGGTTAGAAATGTTAGAGGTGGTTTGGTAGGAGAGCTGGAGACTTGAAGCTAGCTGGGGAAATACATTTTGGGGGGAACAAGGGAGATGAATGGGGACTTCATATCCTAATGGTAAATATAAAATGCCTCTCTGTAATATAGTTTTCCAAGTTAATGTCTCCATTCTCACCAGAGTAATTTCTGAGGGGATCTAGTTTTTTCCTGCTGCTACTATTGCATTTTTTTTTTTACACGATAACAGCATCAACTTGCTGCTGTTTGCTGGGTGCTAGGCACTATTCTGTATGCTTTATTTATTTATCTATGGTACTTGGGTTTGAACTACAGGCCTCTTGCTGGCTAGGTAGACACTTAAGTAACACTTGAGTAACACCCCACTTATTTCTGCTTTACTGTTGAATAGGATTTTGCTTTTTGCCCTGGATATCTTAGATCAGGATCCTCCTATTACTACTTTATGCATAGCTGGCATGGCAGGTATATGGTACTCTATTCAGCTTATTAGTTGAGATGTGTGCTTGATACTCTTTACCCAAGCTGGTCTCAACTGACACACTCCTTAATAGCTTGAATTATGGCATGAACTACCACGTCTGACCTTATTTCTTTTATAATTTTTTATTATCTTTAGATAACTGTATGTTCACTACCACACAATTTCATGGTTTATGTTTCAACTCAATGTCACAACAAGCTTGTGAGATAGAGAGTGTTACAATTTCTATGATGGGTGACAAATTTCAGGCTGCAAAGCCATATGTCTAGTAAATGGAGACAATTCAAACACAGGCAGTCGACTCCAGTTTTGGTCTTCCTCTTCAGATTACGTAGCTGGTCTCTCAATTACCTTGGAAGTCACCTTGTCTTTTCTTTCTTCTTCATAGTCAATCTGTGCTTACTATGGATTTTCCCCTGGCTTTTTTCACCTCTTTTACTTTCTATTCAAATGAATATCAAGCCAAGATTTTCATGATTTTCTCCTAGCTTCTAAAGTGTACTCCTATAAATCCTGCAGTATATTTCTAAGATATTACTTGCAACATATCCTTGCTCTTCACTGAAATCATAAATGGCTCTGGTACTTGTTTATTTTCTACTACTATAATAAAATGCCCAAGGTCGGCCCCTTACAAAGAGGACTATTTTGGATCCTAGTTCTGGAGTCCAAAATTGAGGTGCTGAGTAATGACCTTCTTGTTGGCAAAGTACCGAGGTGGTGTAGGGTATCAAATGGAAAGAGATAAAGGATACATATGTGTCTCTTCTGATCTTTTCCCCATGTAGGAATCCCAAACTATCCAGTCATGGAGACTCTACTATAATGATGTTTCATAGTCCTCATCACTGTCCAAAAGCTCCAACTTTGAACACCAAAATATTAAGTTTTCACCTACCTATATCTCATAATGGAAGAGGGATGTATTAAATTTCAATACATGAGCTTTTAGAAGACAATTTCAAACCATACTCAAACTGTAGTCATTCTCATTCTTACATTTATTTTATAGAACAAGCTTTCAGGCAGTGTGTACATCAATAGAAACAGAAATCAAGAATTTCTACTATAAGCTCAGGACACAATTTCTATTTCCAGATGCAGATATTGGGTGCAATATATGTTGCAGTGAAAATAATGTGGGGAATGTAGACAATAATAATGCCATGAAGACATGATGAACAATGTAGCATTTCCTAAAAGAAAACATGAAGTTGGATATGACTGGAACAATGACATTAATGACACACTTGAGGGCATCTTTGATGACTCTGATAATAAGAAGGAAGGAGCTAGTCTACTGTGAATCAAGTTCTTCATGAGAATAGAACAAAAATTTCTGTAAAGATGGCCAAAGATGTGTTTCTACCTACCTGAAGCTGTCCTTTGCTTCTACTTCATTAAAGCGTTTGCAGGCCAGCTTGAAGGTTTTGGAGAAGATTGGCAAAAAGTCACAATATTTTTGTTTCTTTATAATTATTTAGTATAAATCAGGTATAGAAGTCAAAAATAATCAGAGAGGGGGCTGGGACTATGGCCTAGAGGTAGAGTGCTTGCCTCGTATACATGAAGCCCTGGGTTCTATTCCTTAGCACCACATATATAAAAAAGCCAGAAGTGGCGCTGTGGCTCAAGTGGTAGCGTGCTAGCTTTGAACAAAAAAAGAAGCCAGGTCCAGTGCTCAGACTCTGAGGTCAAAACACAACAAAAACAACAACAACAACAAAAAAAAAACCAAAAAAGAATCAGAGAGGCAATTGAAAGCCCAAACTGCACACTAGATGAAACAGATGAAAGGAAAAATTGAACCAGAGGATAGATCTTTCAAAATAACCCACAAAAGTAAAGAAAGGTCAGAGTAAGGAAGAAAGCCTCTAAAATTTATGAGATGCCAAAGCAAATGAATATTTGAATTATGACTATTTTACAAGGGAGGAAGAGGGATATACATATTTAACCAAATATTAGCTGAAAATTTCCCAAGTCTTGGTAAAGATAAAGACATCCGGTAGAAAGGGAAAGAAGGATGCCAACAGATTGTAGAGAAAAACTCTTCTCTGAAGCATACTAGAATGTAGATGTCAAAAGTTCAAGACAAAGAAAACTCTAAAAACATCTAGGATAAAACATCAAGTCCCATTTAAGAAAGATCCTATTAAACAACTCATAGACTTTCCAAGACAAAGCAAAACTGAAAGAACTGATTAACATCAAACTAGATTTACAAAAAAGTAACAGAATCGTACTTTTAATAGTAAAAACAAGATTATTACTATAAAAACAGATGGAATTACAACATCCATTACAAGTGCATATGCACAAAAGAGAAAAAGAAAGGAAATCAAATATTGTCACAACACAAGAGGAATAGGAAAGGAGAGAAACAAAACAAGGGTTTTCAAAGCCATGAGAAAAAATTAAAACAACTGGTGTATACGGAAAAAATTTTAAATTACCTTAAAAGTAAATAGATTCAATTCTGCAGTGGAAAAATCCAAACTGATTGAGTAAATTAAAAATAAGAACTAATGATAGTAAAACACACACAGAGAATGAAAAGATGCAAAATAGTTTTCCATGTGGTAGGAAACCAAAAGTAAGCAGTAATGATTATGATAGATAACAGACTTTAAACAACCATAAAAAGAGACAAAGAAGCTCCTTATATACTGATTAAGGGATCAATTAAGCAAGAGGATACTATATATAATATTTGTGCATGTAATATTGGCACCAAATACTACGAAGCAGACATTATTAGATCTAAAGGGATAGACAGACTAATAGAATGAAACTTCAACATAGAGAAAGACTTCAACATCTCACTTTCCACATCATCCAGACCAATAAATAAATAAATAAATAAGCCAAAAGAAACACAACAGCCAAACAATACAATACATCAGATTGACCTAATGCATTTACAGAATTTTTTTTAAATGGCTTCAGAATACATATTCTTCTCATCAATCCATGGAATAATAGGTCACAAAACAAGTCAGTAAACTAAAAACAAACAAACTCAAAAACTTATCATGCTATCTTTTCTGATCACCGTGGAGTAAAACTAGAAATCAATAAGAGGAATGTTAGAAATTGTATTCGTATATGGAAACAAAATTACGTGCTTTTAAATGAACAGTGCCTCTCAAGGGAATCAAGAGTGAAATAAAAAGACATTGTTGAAACAAGTCAAAATGTATGCGCCACAGACCAAAACCTATGGAATATTAATCACTACCAGGAATGGAGGCTAGAGCAATAGCACCTGTCGGAAAAGAGAACATTTCATCTAAATAACTCCAGATTAGAGGGAAATAAATACAAAAGATCAAAGTCAAAATTAATTAAATAGACATTAAACATATAAACGATCAATGGGGTGAAGAGTTGATTTTAAAAAATTAATAAAATTGACAAATTTTCAGATGTACTAATGAAGAAAATGAAAGAATACTCAATAAAATCACAGTTGAAAAATAAGACATTCCAATGTACAATACAGAAAAAATCATAAGATTGTTAGGAATTGTTATCAACAACTATGTATCAACAAGTTGGAAAATGTAGAAGAAATGGATAGATTCCTAGAGGTATAAACCTATTAAAATTAATCCATGAAGATACAGAAAACCTAAGCACCTAAGTGAGATTGAAGATGGAAACAAGCGCGAATAGTGAGATTGAAACAAGTGCAAGTAGTGAGATCGAAACAGGAATTTAAAAACATTCCTTAACAGAGAAAACCCCGGAACCAGATGGCTTCACTGCTGAATTCTACCCAACTTTTAAAGAACTACCACTTATTCTTCCAAAACCATTCCAATAACTTGAGAGAGAGGAAACTCTTTTAAGCTCACTCTACAAGGCCAATATCACCTTAAAACTAAAACCAGGCAAAGACAATGACAACATAAAGACATAATGAAAGCCAAGTACAGTGGCTCATGCCTGTAATCCTAGTTACTTTGGAGCCAAAATCAAGAGGATTGTGGTTCAAGGCCAGACTAGGAATATGGTTGTGATACTCTATAAGCAGAAAAGGCTGGGTGTGTTGGTGTGTGCCTGTTTTTCCAGTTATGACAGGAAGCATAAATAGAAGGATGGAAGCCCAGGCCTGTTCTTTGATGGACAGACTTAAACTGGGGGAAAACATTGCTATCTCTGAGTCTGAACACTTATAATACAGATTTAATCTACTATTCTCCACTTAATCCATATAAATGCCCTGAGACCAAACCTTATTGTCTGGCATTCCTCCAGAGAGTAGAGATGGGGATCTTTGAAACTGAGGTTGAACCGTAGTCTTCACAGCATGTGCCATCTTTTAAAGAGATATGTGTGGTCTCCCTCCTAGATATTCTTCCTCTAGTGGACAAAATAATATATTAACTTTTGTGTGTCAACCATACTTTGAGCAATTCCTTTGATATGAGCATATTAAAGCCACTTATTGTATTAATTTGTTGATGATAGATCAATACATTTTCTCTCCAGTCCAAGGTGTACTCAATAGTGTTAAGGCACAGAGAGCCCTTGCTTAACACAAAATAGTATTCACCTGTTTTTAACATACTTTGAGAAGCACAGCTTCTGCCATTTTTCTTTTGGACGTAGTGTGTAAAAGAACATATCTAAAACTACTTGCACCAATGCTGAAACGAGGGTGTGAATTCCTAGAATTATTAAAGATGTTTGGTGTGTACTTGATGAAATATTCACACCCCAGGAAAGAATACAGACTTCATAAAGACAGGAGACCTAGTGTGACTCTGTGTGAGGCTATTGGAATTGAGCTGACTGAATTCCAGGAAGGGGAACTGTCCAGAGGTGAGCTCCAGGGTCTGGGTCCTCCCTGTGGCTGCCTCATTTATGGCAGGCCTTGGCTCTTTGTCAGGACATCTGCTGAACTCAACATGAGTTTTTATAATTGATGTATGTGCCTTAAAAAGCTTTTGAAAACTTTTGAGCAAGAGCTTTCTTTAAACATGTCTCTAGGGCTGAGATGCATTTATCTGTTGCTCCATTTTTTTTTTTTTTTTTTTTTGGCCAGTCCTGGGCCTTGGACTCAGGGCCTGAGCACTGTCCCTGGCTTCCTTTTGCTCAAGGTTAGCACTCTGCCACTTGAGCCACAGCGCCACTTCTGGCCGTTTTCTGTATATGTGGTGCTGGGGAATCGAACCCAGGGCCTCATGTATACGAGGCAGGCTCTCTTGCCACTAGGCCATATCCCCAGCCCCCCTGTTGCTCCATTTTGATCCAATATGCTCCTAGTGTAGATTTGTTAATTATTCACTCATCTACTCATTTAAAAAAAATTGTGCCAGTCTTGGGGCTTGAACTCAGGGTCTGGACACAGTCCCTGAGCTTTTTTGCTCAAGGCTAGCACTTTACCATTTGAGCCACAGCTTAACTTTTGACATTTTGTTGTTAATTCAAGATAAGAGTCTCACAGACTTTTCTGCCACAGTCCTCAGATTTCAGCCTCCTGAGTAGCTAGAATTACAAGCGTACACCGCTATTATTTTATTTCTTTTTTTTTTTTTTTTTGGCCAGTCCTGGGCTTTGGACTCAGGGCCTGAGCACTGTCCCTGGCTTCTTCCTGCTCAAGGCTAGCACTCTGCCACCTGAGCCACAGCGCCCCTTCTGGCCGTTTTCCATATATGTGGTGCTGGGGAATGGAACTGAGAGCTTCATGTGTAGGAGGCAAACACTCTTGCCAGTAGGCCATATTCCCAGCCCTATTTTATTTCTTAATCTCATTTCACTGAGTATATGTAAAACATCTGCTTAACTTCATGTCTATGAAAGTAAGATCAGTCTCAATAATTTTATTACCTGAAAGAGAAAGATATGAGTATTTAAAGAAATACCCTAAAATGTTATACATAAGCACATAAGTATGAGGTGTCTAATGAAAGACAGAGAGAGGCAAGGGACAAACCCTGACCACTGGGATGTGGAGGAAGGCATTCATGGACTGAGTCTTAGAAAGATATTTATCAGCAAAGAAATGAGCAGGCCTTCATGGATCAAAGAGAAGAAAGCTTTCCTGGCAGAATCAAGGACAAAGTACTACTAGTGTCATTTTAAGGTTCTCATTTTTGTGTAACTGCAGAAGATGATGACAACATGGCTGGTGGTGAGAGAAGGTAGAAGAGGCATCTTTTGCCCTATCAGAAGTTTGTATTTGTTGTTTAGACACTGCAAGACACCATTTGTTCTAAATAAAGTTATAGATTGTATTAACATTTTGCCATTTTCTCCACCAAGGTCCTTTTCCTTTTTCAGGATTGAATTCTCAAACCAGCTTTGCATTTAGCTGTGACATCTCCTTGTTCTCCCTCAATCTGTGACAGCTCCTTAGGCTTTCCTTGTCCGTGACTTTGACCCTTTTGAAGAGTATAGATCAGGTATTTGCAGACTGTCCCTTGATTTGGTTTCATCTGTTGGTGTCTCTTAGTAAGACTGAGATTGTGGATGGTTGGGAGGGGCATCCCTCTTGGGGGCATTGCATCATGGTCAACATGAGATCAGCATGACTTGCTCATGATGCTAATCTGGACCACTTGGTTGGGTGGCAGCTGTCTGATTCCTTCATTACTATCTTACTCTCTCTGTTGTTCCACTGTTCATCCCCCATTCTTTTGAAGTGAAAAATCCACACTCAAAGGGAGGGGAATGAAGCTCTACTTCTTTTTTTTTTTTTTTGCCAGTCCTGGGCCTTGGACTCAGGGTCGGAACACTGTCCCTGGCTTCTTTTTGCTCAAGGCTAGCACTCTGCCACTTGAGCCGCAGCGCCACTTCTGGCCATTTTCTGTATATGTGGTGCTGGGGAATCGAACCCAGGGCTTCATGTATATGAGGCAAGCGCTCTTGCCACTAGGCCATATCCCCAGCCCCTGAAACTCTACTTCTTAAAGAAAGGAGTATCAAAGAATTGGTGGACATATGTTAGAGCCAGCACAGTAATTAATAAATGCTAAGGAGCTAATTTGAGGTTATGCAAACATCTTGTTTCTCCTTAACATTTCATCTTCTGAGGTTAATATTCATCTGTGGGTCTTGCCTGCAGTGGTGGAATCCTGATGGGGATGTCTTGTTTTTCATTCTCTATACACTTATTATCAGAGATTCTTCTACAAAGACTATTAATTCCTTCTTTTCCACTTATCTACTTAATCTGTCATATCAGCATGGTTTTAGGAATAGTCTAATTGTCTGATATTCTCTGAGTTATCTTCTAGTGCTATTTATTTTGTTTCTTCAATTATTCTTGTCCTGATCATGCATAGCTCTTGCAGGCTCTCCCTTGTGCTGAGCTGACATGTTACCCCCTGCCCCCAATTAGGGGGTCATGTATCTTATGGACTTTGAACTCTCCCTTACTTTCAAACACATGGAGAAGATCCAGGCCCATGCCTTATCTTTCTCACTTTAGTTCTTGAAGTGTCCATTTGATCTCTGCTTCCATTTATGAAGAATGGGGTTTAAAACCCACTAAGTGCTTAGTGGGCTGGTTGAGGTTACATCACTACTTCTCAGCTTTTATGTAGAGAAATAATGTAGTAATGATTGAGAGGCCCTTGGCAGGTTGCTTGTCCCAGCAATCAATGCTGTGGAGGTGCTGAACCTTGCCATTGGCTGTGTTGATAGGTGGAGGCGGGTCTTTGTTGGTGATTTAGCTGTTGGTATTTGCAGGCAAAGGGTGAATCCTTGCACACCACAGCAGCCATCACTGTGAACAATGCGAATGACCTTGGGTGGATTATTCAATCTGCTTAAAGTTTAGTTTCCCTTCTAGAAAAAATAATCTAATGAAGCAAAATGTGACAGTCCTTGGTGGTTCCACATCATAGCCCCAGTGGAAGGAGCTGAATTTGCTGATAAATACTGTTCAGATTTCCCCCTCTCATTTTTGTGGTAGGGAAGAGCCAGAGTGCCTTAAAGAGGGAAAGGAACACAGGCTTCTCATGGGACATGCAGGAAAAAGAGGCCTAGAGAAATGCTAACAAACATTCCTGTAGCTTGGGTATAGATCAGAAATTTGCAGGCCCCGTGGGATCCAAGCAAAGCCACAGAAAACATTTCAAGTGACAGCAACCAGCAAAGGTTGACAACAGGGCGGGAAACATTGCTCAATAAAGGGCTCCAGTGTAAGTTGTCTAAACTCCTGTGAGGTGGAAGCTTTCCCCAAGTGTGGCTGGCCTGAGGCTCAGAGGTGGGAAAGACCAAGAAGGAAACTTGGCTTGGTCCACCCTGTTTTAACTGGGCCCCTTGAGGCTCCAGAAGTCTCATCAGGAACATCACTTAACTGGGGCAGAGGTCAGCGAGTATATTTCCCATTGCCCTTCATATTGGAACTTGGGGCCTGGGAATGACTTTTTCTGGTTTATGTTTTACACTGAATGGAAAACAACTACTCTATATGTCCCAGCACTCTGTCCCCATGTGACAAGTTGGCCAATAGAGCCCTTGTTACAGGTGCTTTTGTGGCCATCCAGCCAAATGTCCATTCTAAGACCTGAGATGCCCTACATATGGGATTCAGGTAGTATTTTCAAAACAGTTTGAAGCCCTCAAGGAGCTAGAGATTGGAAGTGTTACAATTTGGATCTGAACTGTCCTTCAAAGAGAAGGTAGTGGAACCTTTAAGAGATGGGGCCTAGTTGTAGGAGGTAAGTTATTGTGTGTATGGGGGGGGGGGGGCGTGGGATTCCCTAGATAGGTATGTTGGGACTCAAGTTCCTTTCTCTATTGTGAGTTGAACAGCATCCTCTGCTGTCCTCTCTAAAATAACGCATTTCCTCACCACAGGTGATGGGATCAGTTGGCCATGGAAACTGTAACCCAAATCCTCTGTTATGTTGAGTTGCTTGGGTATTTCTATTCTCTTGCTTTTGCTCTAACCTTCACTGTAAGTAAAGGGATATTTTTCTTCTCTGATTCCTTCTCTGTCTTCTTTACCATCCTTTCCAGAGGCCTTTCCTGTCCTCTTGCTCCCTCATTGGTTCACTACTCTCAGGGGCTTGCTTCCTGTGCTGGTGATAAGACCTCTTGTTCTTTCTTGCTACTCAGGAGGCAAACAGATGACTGACAGGAGGAGAGAGAGGGAAAAGGTATCTTTAGGGTCCTATCTAATAAGGAAAATTTCCTGGGCCCCCACTAAAAATCCTGTGAGTAATTAGCCTGCAAAACATCTCTGAGTCCTCAGCCATCTTAGTTTAAAGCAGCTTAGCTTAGTGTATGTAACTTACTGGAGGAAGGTGATGGAAGGAAGAGAACACATCATTTCTCAAGAATAATGAAGTGCTTAATTGTCTTAGGTTGTTTGGGGTACTGTAACAAAAGAGCTTAGACTGGGTAACTTATAAACAACAGAGACTTATTGCTCACAGTTCTGACAGGTAGGGAGTCCAAGATCAAGGCTGGGGATGATTTGTGTTCTCCTAAGGCAGAGTGGCTGTTAAGCTTCCTTAGGTCTTCCCTGAGGGTTTGACCTCATTTGTGAGGGTCCAGTCCTCAAGATCCATTCAACTCCCCCAAACTCCCACCTCTTGAGACCACTACAATGGGGACTAGGTTTTTGTTTTGTGGTTTTGGAGTTTAAACTCAGGACCTTTTTCTTGTACTTACAGGTGTCCTCTAGGACTTGAGCCCTGTCTTTTAGTTTTTATAAGTTGAGATGGGGTCTTGCCAACTTCATTGCCTAGATTGATCTGGAATTATAATCCTCTTGATCTGCACTTCCCAAGTAGTTAGTATTACAGATGTGAGCCACCACAGCTAACCAGGGATTAAATTTAATGTGTAAATTTTGAGGGAACACAAGCATTTAAATCATGGCATTATTTGAGTGTATTATAAGTTCTAGTCACACTGCACATGAAATATTCTCTGTAATACTGTAGAGTGGGCACGTTAAACATCACTACCATCATTTTATCAATGGGGAAAATGAAATTCAGAGAGGTGAAAGTTCTCACTGTGGTTAAGTGACAGAACATGGTTTCAAAGCCTGATTCCAGAGCCTACACTGTGTCTTCATAGAGAGAAACAGAATCGTCACAGATGCTAATGCATTGAACAAGCACAGCTGTGCACTTTCCATATTAAAAAATATCTGGGAAAATGCTGGATAAGTGAGTACCACTAAGAGAAGGTATGTGCATTAAGAAATGGGTGATAAAATTGTGCAGTACCAAGGCCTCGCTGAGGGGGGAGCTCTGCTGCTATGTGGAGGTCTCGGAACCCCTGTCCTGCACTGCTGGCCATGGACCCAGAGCATACTTCCTTTTCTTCCAATACCTAGCAGCTGTTTTCCACAGCTGTTCTATTCATCAACACAGTCTTCTACATCATTTAGGAGCTTCTTTGATGTTGTGCAATTGGGTGTTGCTGGGTATGTAATCCAAATGATATGTAGAGAATTTTTTTTTTTTTTGGCCAGTCCTGGGCCTTGGACTCAGGGCCTGAGCACTGTCCCTGGCTTCTTCCCGCTCAAGGCTAGCACTCCGCCACTTGAGCCACAGCGCCGCTTCTGGCCGTTTTTCTGTATATGTGGTGCTGGGGAATCGAACCTAGGGCCTCGTGTATCCGAGGCAGGCACTCTTGCCAGTAGGCTATCTCCTCAGCCCTGTAGAGAATTTTTTTAAAGGACACTTGAAATCTAAAGCGTAATTATTTTATCTTATTCCAGTGTTGGCACCCTCGATCAACAGCACACATTCACCCAAGTCCAGACTGTGTGAGACTACTTGTTCTCTAACCCCTATGCCTACTTGCCTTATACTTGTGGCTATGCTAGAAATAGTTTACTGATAAAGTAAATGATGAACAGTAGAAACTTATTCTCTTCACTTATCTTTCTCTGAGTTTGTACCTGATTAATCTGCTGATATTTTGATCATACAGATAAGACATAAAATTTTGGATTTTCCATAAAATTGTTTGAACTCAGGGCCTGGACACTGTCCCTGAGTTTCTTTGGCTCAAGGTCAGCACTTTACCACTTGAGCCACAGCTCCATTTCTGGCTTTTTCTGATGGAGTATATTGGAGATAAGAGTCTCATAGACTTTCCTGCCTGGGCTGGCTTCGAACCATGATCCTCAGATTTCAGCTTCCTGATTAGCTCAGATTACAGGTGTGAGCCACTGGCACTCAGATAAAAAAATTTTTTTTGAAGGACCAGAAATATTTACAATGTACCAATGTGGTTTTTCTGTAAGTGACTATTATTGTCTAACAAAACAATCTGAACTTACTTGACTTCAAAACAACTCAATATCACCTCTACAAATTCTGTGTGTTGATTAGGCTCAGCTGGAGGATTCTTGCAGGGTGTCTCTGTGAGTGAACTCAGAATAGAGGCTGTAGTCTCTTATAACCCAGTAGGCAAGGACCCAAATGGCTTCTTCAAGCTCATGCATGATGCCTCAACTGAGATGTCAGCTGAGCTGAGGCTCTTCTCATTCTCTCTTTCAGGAGGCTTCTCTTTGGCATGCAGTTTCAAGGTAGGTTGACTTATTCCACAGTGGATAGCTTCTTCAGAACAAATGACTCAAAGTGTGTAAGAACACATATGACATAACTTTGTAAGTCATGTTGAATGACTTCTGCCACATCCTTTGTATTGCTTCATGGGGGGGGGCTCTTCAAAAGGTAGTTAACTTAGTTTACACTCATAATAACTTATGACCTATGTAGCAAAATATCTCAACACTTCATGGTTTAGGAAGCATGGTGGTACACTCCTGTGATCCCAGTTACTTGAGAGGCTGAGGCAAGAGGATTATGGCCTGAGGCTAGGAAGAGAAAAAATGTGAGATCCTATGCCTACTGGGAAAACAACTGAAATAAAAAAGAGAGGATTATGTATGGCTCAAGTCTTAGAGTGCTTGTTTAGCAAGTATGAGGGCCCAAGTTCAATCAGAAGTACTACCACAATGACCCACATGATCACCATTAGCACAACCAATACTTTGTGGATTAAAAGCAACTATTACTTTATTATCATAATTATGTGAATTGTTTAGGTTTTGTTGGACAGCTCTCTGCTCCTTATGATGTTGGCTTAGGGCTTCACTGGGCTGTAAGATTTGAAGTAGTACACTTTGTGGCTGGCAGTTAATATCTGCGGTCTAGAACTTTAATATAGACTGGTAAGCACCTATAGACTTTGTCTACTCCTTGGGTAGTTCTGTACTGGATAATATCTCTATTTGGCTAGTTGGATCCAGACTAGTCTCAGCTAATGGACAGATGACATCAATGAGGTTTATTTCCAGTGGAATTCTGGGTTGTCATTAGTGGTTAGGGTTACAGGGCACCCAGCAACCTAACAGGTGAGTACTCCAATGTGACATTCATACTTGTATTAATTCAACTCTCAATAGGTCCTTTATTTACTGCCATGGGTTGTGTTTTCTCTTTGTCTCAGGCTCTTTGTCTTCCATTCATGATAAGATACTCTCCAAGAGAAAGTAAGTGTTCTATAAAGAGAATTTATCAATGATCATCCTGTTCCCCGATTCACAGCCATCGCTATCAGCACTCCCCACATCTATCCAGCAGCTCTTTGCATCTTGTTCACCTTTTTGCTTAAAGTTCAAACTTAGCCTTGGAGGGTTCTTTGTTGGGTGTGATAAGAACCTGCAAATTAATCCCAAATTGTTTCTCACCTTAAAGAGCTTTTTTCATACAAGTGAGAAAAGATAAATTTACCAATAACTTGAATATGTTGTGGGAACTGATACAGGCTATAAGGAAGAGTGCAAATTATAAGAACAGAAAAATATTAACTCAGAAAAACAATAGAAATACCAACATAAAAATACTAACTGTGGACCACTTGTTACATATCATACTCCCTGTAGGCAATAGGAGGTAAATGTACCTTCTTATACAAGTCTGACAGGGGAGCAAAGGAGAGTCTGTGCCAAAGTATCTGTAAAGGTTTGAGATTTTATTTTCATAGAGCCCAACATTTCTTTACCATCACAAGTGTGTGGGAGGTGGAGGGCAGGTGGAATGGTTTAACTGTGTGTGTGTGTGTGTGTGTGTGTGTGTGTGCGTGCGTGCATGCCTGTGTGAGGGGGCAAGTATGTGACCAATTCCTTCTTCACATCCTTGATTGCTGGGGCTTGTGCCTCACCCCGGGAAGAGGAACAGCAATGTCTCCTTTTGTCTTGGGGTGTGGCTATCTTTAATAGATATTTACATGTGTTGTGATGTCCATGAGGACTTCCCTGGAGTGAGGCTGGTGATAGTGTAGACAAATGAAATCACTGTTTAATGAGAATCAGTGAGATCAGGCCCACCAATGGACCATTCGAAGGGCTGTGTTTGAACCGCAATATTCCATTCATTTTACAATACACCTGACTGTGGGCTTAAATTGCATTCTTGGAAAATTTAGCCCAGTATGAGTCTTTCTTAGAATAGCATCACTAGCCTAATGTTGTGTTCAATAAGCTTGTTACTAAAAAAGGTCATCATGTGATTTTTTTTTTTTCATTAGAAGCCTCCAGGGCTTCTAGAATTTACCTTCAAAAATGCAAAGTGATATTTCATCTGTTGAAAATTGTGTTTTATTTGTTTATTTTTTTCTGAATAATTACTTATTTATTGTTAAAGTGATATACAGAGAGGTTACAGGTTTACACATAAGGCAGTGGGTATATTTCTTGTACAATTTGTTACCTCCTCCCTCATTTTCCCCCTCCCCCTCCCCCTTTCCCTTTTCCCCCCGTGAGTGGTTTAGTTGGTTTACACCAAATGGTTTTGTAAGTATTGCTTTTGGAGTCGTTTGTCTTCTTTTCCTTTGTCTCTTGATTTTGATATTCCCTTTCTTATCCCTAGTTGTAATAACAGTATATACAGTATCCAGGGTACTCAGATGAGATACAGTGATAGCACCGGGACAACCACAGGAAGGGGATACAAGAGGATCATCATAAAAAAAAACACTGTGGTTTCACATGGCATGTTGAAAATAATTACAACAGTGATATAACACTCATTTCCATATCATGGAGTTCATTTCACTTAGCATCATCTTATGTGTTCATAAGGGCATAGCTCTTGGGTTCTTGTGATCCTCTGCTGTGACTAGCATAAACCTGTATTAATTATTCCCTATAAGAGAAACCATAGAGTCCATGTTTCTTTGGGTCTGGCTCACTTCACTTAGTATAATTTTTTCCAAGTCATTCCATTTCCTTATGAATGGGGCAATGCCATTCTTCCTGCTAGAGGTGTAAAATTCAATTGTGTATATGTACCACATTTTCCTGATCCATTCTTGGGCATCTACCCAAAAGATTACAAACAAGAACACACTAAAGCCAACAGCACAACAATGTTCATCACAGCACAACTTGTCATTGCTAAAATATGGAACCAACCCAGATGCTCCTCAGTAGACAATGGATCAGAAAAATGTGGTACATATACACAAAATTGTGTTTTAAAGGGAAGTGTTTTTTTTCCTTCCTTCTTTCCTTCCTTCCTTCCTTTCTTTCTTTCTTCTTTCCTTCCTTCTTTCTTTCTCTCCCTTCCTTCCTTCCTTCCTTCCTTCCTTCCTTCCTTCCTTCCTTCCTTCCTTCCTTTCTTTTCTTTCTTCCTTTCTTCTTCCTTCCTTCCTTTCTTTCTTTCTTTCTTTCTTTCTTTCTTTCTTTCTTTCTTTCTTTCTTTCTTTCTTTCTTTTTCTTTCTTTCTTTCTTTCTTTCTTTCGTTATTTCTTTCTCTGTTTCTCTCTTTCTATTTTTCTCCTTCCTTCCTTCCCTCTCTCCCTCTGTCCTTCCCTCCTTTCCTCCCTCCCTCTCCACTCCCTCCCTTCTTCCTTCCTTTCTTCCTTTGTGCCAGTCCTGGGTCTTGAACTCAGGTGCTGTATCTGAGCTTTTTAGTTCAAGATTAATGATCTACCACATGAGCCATAATTCCACTTTCACCTTTTTGGCGGCTAATTGGAGATCAGTCTCATGAATTTTCCTGCCCCAGCTGGCTTTGAACTGCAATACTCATATCTCAGCCTCTTGAGTAGCTAGGACAGGTGTGAGTCACTGGTACCCAGCTCATAGAAAGTTCTTAAAAGCTCTGGTCACAACTTCTGTGTCTCAGTTTACCCTTTGGAATTTATTTTATGCTTTTCATAGAATTTTTTTTTTTTTGCAATCCTGGGGCTTGAACTCAGGGCCTGAGCACTGTCCCTGGCTTCTTTTTGCTCAAGGCTAGCACTCTACCACTTGAGTCACAGTGCCACTTCTGGCCTTTTCTATATATGTGGTGCTGAGGAATTGAACCCAGGGCTTCATGTATGTGAGGCAAGCACTCTACCACTAGGCCATATTCCCAGCCCTAGAAGTTACTTTTATAAGTCAATTTTTGAAAAGAATACACCAGTGATATTTGCCAATAGCTATCAATGTTTGACTAAGAGTTTGTGTTTTTCTTCCTCACTAATTTTAAAGTACCAGGATTTGAACACATGGTCCCCAGCTTAGTCAGTTTGGTTGCTCAGCTGCTGCTATATTGGAGCCATGCTAACCCTGCTTTTTGCTGTTTAAGTGGAGATTAGCGTCCTGTGAACTTTTCTTCCCTGGCTGTCCTTGAACTGTGATCTTTCAGGTCTCAAGTCTCTGGGTAGCTGCATTACAAGCATGTATCACTGGTGCTTATTTTTATCCATGTACAACACTGTACTACTAAGCCTACAGTTTAAAGTAAGACAAAGTAAGGTTTGAATTCCTACCATTTCCAATATTAGCTGACATTATATCATGGGCAAATTATATATATATATAATTATTTATTGTTAATTAAATATTAATTATATCTACCTATCTAACCACCCACCCACCCACCTATCCACCTACCTACCGATCTATTTGCCTATCTGTCTACATACATACATATTTTCCTGGCAGTGCTAGGAAGGAATCAAACTCAAGGTCTTATGCTTGCTAAGCAGGAACTCTACCACTTATCTACACGCAGCTGGAATACTGTTTTTAAGCAATTTTTAAAAAATTATTTGTGATAAGGTAGGTACAAATCACATAACACTGTCTATCACATAGTAAATATTTGATGATTAATTTTAACAATTATTATTTTTCTACATAAGGAATGATAAACCCTCTGGCTTTGATCCTCACTATGACTAGTTCTTTCTCTGAAAGCTTATCTGGCTTTGTTTTATCTGTGAGAGTAGTTATTGTTTTTATAAAAGGACCATTATGTAAAGTTAATTCCAGGTTCTTATGCACAGTAGGAAGCTAATGAATGAATTAAATACATATTTCAGAAGAGGTTTCCATGTGCATATGTGTATATGTAAACATAATTTTCAATGGTGAAAAGTAGCTTGTCATTAGTGATTCATATCATGAGATACAAAAGGTAAGAAAACAATGAACAGTATCCTACAATGTAATTCTGTGTAATGCAGATCCTCATAAAATTACAAAAGATTTACTGATTTTTTTGTATTAAATTTAAAAAGAATACTAGATAACAAAAGTGCCAGTGGCAACATGGCCTGTACCACTGGAACAAATTCTTGAGTGTTTTGAAAGGAGAAGGAAGCTTTCTAGGATGTTCTAATCACAGAAATTTTTAGACTGAAGGAATTTGCCACGCTATTTCCTAAACCAGTTTAAAATTCTATACTGGATTAAAATCTGGTGTAGAGTGGGAGTGGCTCCTAAGGATGAAGCTTTTCCAGGATCCCACTTGCTTTGTTTTTGCCCGGGGCATTATTTTTTTGTTTGCCAAGACCAGCTGCTTCCTAGCTTGCCAGGTTCCTCTTTAGCGGCCCAGGGCTGCCTGTCTGATGTCCGGGAATTTGCCCCTCTGAGCTTGGAGGGGCAGCTGTGTGTCCCCAGGCTGGGCGAGGGGTGGGGGGTGAGTTGCCCTGAGGCCTGAATGGATGCTTTATCTCCATCACTTTCTTACCAGAATTTCTTCTTGGATCACACATGCGACCTCTTGCCAACCTTGCCGTGGAGCTCCTCTGCTTCCTGCCTCTGGGACCCAGGCCCGCAGACAAAGGGGCCAGGTCAGCATTAGATACCAGCCAGCTGTTTTTCTTCCACATGGTCTCTGGGAACAGTTATCAGACTCCGAATGATTTAAGCCTTTTCTATATGTTAACTATGAGATCTGTTCCTGGCACACAAACAAATCCCAACCACCTCCCCAGGATATCACACACATTTTAAAATTTTAGTGTAAAATGTACCATTAATCAACCATCAACAAGTATTCATTCAGTTGCTGCATGCTGTGTTTGGCATTGTGGGGGAGACACCGTGGAAAGCTTGGCTTGCGTTCCCAAAAAGCTGCTCAGGGCATTGTGAGTAAATGTGGTCCTCCCTGCCACCGAATGAACTCCTCCATCACAGAAATGTTGTTGAGGGCTGGACTGTCTCCTTGGAATTCATCAAATTCTTAGCTCCAGGACTTCCAGATGAAATATTATTTAGAAACGGGATTGTTGGGAGTGTAATTAGTTAAGTTATGGAATGCTAGAGTGGGGTTATCTTTGCTGTGGTTTAGATGTGGTTTATTCCCCAGGGATTCATGGACTAGAACCTTGGTCCCCAATGTGGCAATGTGAAGAGGGCATGGCAACTTTAATAGGTGAGGTCCAGTGGGAGGTCTTTCAGTTATAACGGGCACTGCCCTCAGAAAGAACTGATAGAGTTCTCATGGTATTCTAGTCAGTTCTCGTGAGAAAGTTGTTATACAGAGAGTAAGATGGGCTATACTTCCTCTTGGGGCCTCTTGTCTCACCTGGTGAGCTTCCCCTCTTGCTTGTGTTCCTGCTGTGCTGAAACCTGCTATGTGATACAGCTAGGTATGCCCTCACCAACAGCTGGTGTGATGTTGCTTAGATTTCCAGCTCCATAAACTGTGAGCTAAGTAAAAGTCCTTACTTTATAAAGTAACTCAAGACAAGGGTGTTGTGATATAACAATAGACTAACGCATCCCCCTAATGCAGTACAACGGATGTCCTTTCAGAGGAGGGTTATTTGGAGACAGATGGCCATACAGAAGAACATTATGTTAAGACTGGAGCTCTGTCATAAGCCAGAGAGCTAGCAGAGCTAGCAGGGAGGCCTAGACCACATTCTTCCCTAGCTCCTTCAGTGGGAACATGGATCTGATGATACTTTGGTTTAGGACTTTCAGCCTCTAGAACTGGGTGACAATAAACACATTTCTAGCTTTAGGCTACTATTTTGTATTCAGTCATGGAAGCCCTTGTGAACAAATACCAAAGTGAAGCATGCCTTCTCCCAGTTTTACTGACTACCTTGTCTAAGGAGGGCCTGTGGTCTCTGTCCTAGTCTTGTTTCTCATATACTTTCCATCGCCACAATCGTGATAACTTTGATTTGTTCAGGTATAACCTGGAAGGCTCCTATCTGCTCAATTCTCTGCTTAACAATGGCTATGTGAAAAAAATATACTTTTTTCAAGATAGAGTAGATGAGAGGGCATGGTCTAATTTGGGAATATGGATTTTTTAATTTATTTTAATATGGATTTTTAATTTTTTTTAGAATCTTTAAAAAATTCTTTATTGTCAGAGTGATGTACAGAGGGGTTACAAGTTCATACATAAGGCATTGAGTACATTTCTTATCCAACTTACCTCCTCCCTCATTTTTACCCCATCTCCCCCCCATCCCTCCAACCAGTGAGTTACATAGTTTTGTAAGTATTGCTGTTGCATTGGTTTGTGTTTTATCTTTTGCCTCTCAATTTTGCTATTTCCCTTCCCTTCCCTAGTTCCAATACACGTATATACAATATCCAGAGTACCAAAATCAGTTACAGTGATATCAGGGGTAAAACCACGGGGAAGGAAGACAAAAGAAAAAGGCACAATTTCACATGTATGTTGGAAATAACAACGATAAACCACTTGTTTCCATAACTTGGAGTTCATTTCACTTAGTATCATCTTATGTTTTCATATGGACATAGCTATTGAGCTACTGTGATCTTCTGCTAGGACTATTCTGGACGTGTATGAATTATTCCCGATGAGGGAAACCATAGAGTCTATGTTTCTTTGGGTCTGGCTCACTACACTTAGTATGATTTTTGAGTGTAGTTGAAGCTAGGATTCTGAAAACCATGGATTCATGTTCTCCACCACCTTTTGGAGGAAACACTTTGCTCACTGTATGGACACAGATGCCAAGAGCCTGAGCTGCCCAGGCCCTGCTGTGGATCAGAGGGCTTTGCTTGGCTTCCTACTTGGGAAGCACTTTGATTTGTGGAGGAAAAGACCCACCAGTCTGTGGTTATGCCTTGCCAATTCTCCTAGGAGGAAAGACATTAGGAGGGAACTAGAGCTTTAATTGTAACTGAGTACAAGGCCTCAGGATGCCTTCAAGGTAGAAAAGGGGTTCTAACCACATCTGCACTGTTCCAAAAATTGGCCACCAGGCAAAAGATAAGGCAATATATTGCATCTTGTAAAACATTAGGAGACCTTAGCCAGAGTGAGGAAGGGACTTTTTGTGAGAATCTCAACTCTGAACTCCAATGGGAATCTGACAGCACCTCAGAAATGTGCTCTGGTCATGGGATGATAATGCAACTAGAGTGTGTTTGGGTTCAATGTCTAGTGAAACCGGGCCTGGCAGGATAGGCAGTGGGTGGAGGAAGCTCCTGGGGAAATGTTTCAGATAAACACTTCTAGGATGAAATCCCCCACAGTGGGAATGGAGAGAGAGGGATTTATATAATAGTTGATGATATATTTGGTGGCTGATTAAATGCTATTTGTATTTACAAATGGTTTGTATTTCACCTCCTTCCCGCAAGGATTTGAGAGATCGTAGAAGGTGACGGATAAGTACTCAAGCATGAGTAATGACAAATAAAGGGCCCCCCTATCGCAAGCAGGAAGGGCTGGGAGGAGACAATCTCTCTGAGCAGACAGCGATGTGTTCAGTTTTGGATTTGTCATTCTTGAGGTGATGAAAGGACATTCAAATAGAAGAATCTACTAGACTATTGTAAACATATTACTCAGGAAATTCCTATCTTTCCCAGGCAAGACGCCTGAACAAACACATCTATGTGATTAGCACATAAATGTGAACTCCTTCATTTGAAGCTGAAGACATTGTTTGTTTTGTACTGCATTTCAATGTCATGTGTTTGTTCCAAAGGAGTTGTAATTTTGATGAGCACAAACATGCGTGCCCACGTATGAACACATGCAACCAATTTTCTACAATTGTACCCAGAGCCTTGAAACTCCAGCAAATTGCTTGAAGTTTGGTTTTCTCAAGTCCTGGGAGAGCCCTTTGGTCGCCTGTCTTCTCTCCATGCGGTCACTCCACTTCAGTTCACCAGCAGCACGTTCACTATCCTCCTGTGATCTCTCCCTTGTTTCTGTCTGAGCAGCAGAAATGCGTGCTGGCAATACTTTCCCTTTTGCTGTGACAGATTGCTACACTACAGAGCCCATTCAAGTCACTTTTCTTCTGCCTGCCTTCATTCCAAGAGCAGTTTTTAGTGCCCTCCTTGGAAAACCACATGCAATGATGTGCGAGATCCTGGGTGAGAGCTCACAAAATAAGCACCAAGTTAGGACTTAGAAGCAAAATAAAGAGGTTACAGCCATGAGAAGTTTCCAAGGTTGCTGATGTGTAAAAATGTCTAATTGGCAAGTGTATTCTCCTTAAAGACTCAGAAGAGAAAGGGCATTGATTTATGGCTTCCCTCCAGAAGTGATTTGGTCATAGAATCCAAGACAAGGTTTTACTTCCTATGTAGCGTGTGTCAGGACTTAGAATATGCTGAACTTTCATCAGTAAAATACTTATGTCTTAAACTTTCTTGGTTTCCACTTGACCCTGAAAATATATATTTCTTGCTTTGGTTTCTAAGATTTTACAAACATAAATCATGAAACAATTCACAAGCAAAATATCCAATCCCCCCCCCCCCACCACAAAAAAAAGTGAATAAGTAAAAGCTGTCATCTTCTGCTATCCTTGACTTCGGTCCCTCTTTCTGGAGGTAACCCTGGAATGAATAATCTTATATGCAACTTCCGGTGCCTATTTTGCATACATAAATATGTTCCTAAAATGTACTGCTCAGGTGGTCGTAGAACTAAACATTCTGTTTGGATGCCACCTCAGTTTGGCATCCCCAGTGACACAATGTAAACCAGCATCTCTCCCTGGCCATTTTTTTTAAACCTCTAACCAGTTTGGTTTTCCTTGTAGCACTTATGACCAATGCCCCCTATCTTCCAAAGATGGCTATGACGAACCTCTGGACCCTATACATATGTTATCTCCCACGGTGAGGAAGAATAAAGATGCTATGATTAAAGGTGTGGACCTTGAGATTGGAAGATAATCCTGGATTGTAGTGGTGGGCCTTTCCTGGCTAGGTCAGTGGAGAAAAGAAGAAGAAATTTGGGACATGAGAAGGATAGGAACCAGGATTGCTGGTTTTCAAGCTGGAGGAAGAGGCTACCAGCAAGAAGATGCAAGTGGCTTCTAGAAACTGAGCATGACCTCCTGCTGATGTTGTGACCTGGGGGCAAGAAAATCCACTGAGGCATGGTTAAAGGTGACGGATGAGTTTTATTAGTCAGTCTGCAACTGTCTTGACCCTGGCTACCTCAGAACTAGGAGCAATTGCAGCCTCGAGGGGGGTGCGCTTTTTTCCTTTCTTCCTTTCCTCCTTTCCAGAGACTTCTCCTTTCCGCAGGCCTCTTGTCCTCCACAGGCCGCTATTCTCCATAGGCCTCTTCGCTCTCTGCAGGCCGCAGCTCTCCTCATGCCTCCTGGATCTCCACAGGCCTCTGCTGGCCTTGTGGCTCTCCTTTGGCTTTTGCTCTCTTCAGGCCTCGACTCCGCAGGTCTTTCCTCTCTGCCAGCCCGCAGCTTGGCCACTCTGGCCACCTGTTCTCTGCAGACCTGGACTCGGGCCTCTCCTCACCCCCAGTTTGCACTCGGGCCTCTCTGTCCACAGGCCCCGGGGGCTTGGGCCTCTCTGCTACGCAGGCCGGACCTGGGGCCTTTCCACACCACAGACCTCGGGTTCGGGTCTCTCCCGTCGCAGGCCCCAGGGGCTCGGGCCTCTCCTGTCAGCAAGCCCCGGCTCCACTCAGGCCTCAGCTCCACGAAGAACCTCTTGTCTTAACGTCTCTCTCTTTTCTGGAAATCCTGCCTCCTTATATTCCTCCCACCCCCAAGGGTGGGGGGGTTCGGGTCCCCTCGACTTGGAGCAGGATCCCCTTTTATTCTCTGCAGTAGGGCGTGGCAATGACCTCAACATAGGGTGGGGCTTCCCGCCCTCTCAAGTTATCACACTGACAGCTACCAGGGAAATAGGATCTCACTCCTACAACCACAAGAGACTAATTCTGCCCATAGCATAAATGAGCAAGGAAACAGCACTTCCCTGGTGTCTCTAATAACGAAAGTAGCCATGGCCTGGAGAGACTGTGCTGGTCAGCTATTTTGTTATAGCTCTTGACATACATCAATCATTCCAAGATTTCCTGGTTTTTAGAGCTTCTGTTGAGTTTGTCTCTCTGAGTTGGTGTTTGTCTCACAGCTTTCAGTGTTCTTTCTTTGGTCTGTATTATTGACATTTTAACTATACAATAGTGAGGGGAGGTTCTTTGGTAGTCGAGACTCATTAGGACGATGATTTTTTCCTATAACTGGATATGCAAAGGCTTTGCAAAATTTCCTATTATTCTGTTGAGTAGCTTTCTGTGCTTTTAGTTGATACCTCAGTACCTTCATCTATTCCAAAAGCAGACAGATTGGCATTTTAATTAATATCTCAGAGGTTTTTGATTTTTGATATATAATTACTTTCTCTCTTTACTATTTCTGAATGTATTCTATTAACAGGTCTACTGAATTTTTGTTGTTTTACTTTTTGTACTTTTTTTTTAACTTATTGAGTTTTGCCTTACAATATTTCTTCTTTTCTCTGAAAAAAAATCACTAGATCTTTACGGAAACTTCTCATTTATATCCTGTATTTCCTTTTTAATTTGTTAAGCTATTTCTCTGTATTTTCTTGGAAGCAATCAGTTTTTCATATAAATAGATTTTTCAGAAATATTTATTCAGATTTTCATCCACTTCAATATCTTTGGGGTCACTGCTAGAAATTAACCTTTTGGAAGAGTCAGGTTACTGTGGTTTTTGATATTTATTGTAGTTCTTTGTTGGGATTTGTATGTGTATGTTTGGATGGTTCCTTTTTCCACTTTTATGTGGGAGCCATTGTAGAGAAAAGCTTCTCTTGATGAGGAATCTTAGGATTCTCTTGAAGTGCTGAAAAAAATATATATCTAATTGGATTTTGTGATATAAGTTTCCTGCTACTTCTTTGGTGAGTGAGGATCAGTTTATTTTGATCTGGTGTATACTGTGTTAGAGGTTGGTGTCCTGCTTTCTCTGTAAGTCTCGAAAGATCTGTGTCAAGTAGACCAGGAAGATATGTTTGTATATATGTATATATGTTTATATATATATTTATGACATAATATATGTAGGTAATAAATATATATAATATATAAATATATAAATATAATATAAATTATATAAATTATATAAATTATATGGAGAGTATATAATAATTATATATATGAGTATAGTGATCCATAAACTTTTTGGATACAGTAATATGTAAGTGAAATAAGCAAGGTAGAACATTTAGATGTATTTTTTTCCTTAGAAATGGTCTCCAAACATTGCAGCACAATTTGTCATAGCGAGAAGCTGGAACCAACCCAGATGCCCCTCCGTAGACGAATGGATCAGGAAAATGTGGTACATATACACAATGGAATTTTATGCCTCTATCAGAAAGAATGACATTGCCCCATCTGTAAGGAAATGGAAGGACTTGGAAAAAATTACACTAAGTGAAGTGAGCCAGACCCAAAGAAACATGGACTCTATGGTCTCCCTTATTGGGAATAATTAGCACAGGTTTAGGCAAGTCACAGCAGAGGATCACAAGAGCCCAATAGTTATACCCTTATGATCACATAAGATGATGCTAAGTGAAATGAACTCCATTTTATGGAAATGATTGTTATATCACAGTGTAACTACTTTCAACATCCCATGTGTATCTGTAGCTTCTACTATTGATGATGTTCTTGTATCACCTTCTTGTGATTGTATCTACAATATCTCTGTAATCTTATCTGAGTATATTGGAAACCGTGTATACTGGTATTAGAACTAGGAAATTGAAAGGGAATACCAAAATTGAGAGACACAGGGTAAAAAAAGAGAAACAACTACAAAAGCAATACTTGCAAAACTGTTTGGTGTAAGTGAACTGAACACCTCAGGGGGGGAAAGGGTAAGGGGGAGGGGGAAGGGGGGTATGAGGGACAAGGTAACAAACAGTACAAGAAATGTATCCAATGCCTAACGTATGAAACTGTAACTTCTCTGTACATCAGTTTTATAATAAAAACAAACAGAAAAAATAAAAAAATAAAATGAATTAAAAATTTCTTTTTTTTTTCTCAAATTTTTATTATCAAACTGATGTACAGAGAGGTTACAGTATCATACGTTGGGCATTGGATACATTTCTTGTACTGTTTGTTGCCTTGTCCCTCATTCCCCCCTCTCTCCCCCCCTTTCCCTCCCCCCCCCAGGTGTTTAGTTCACTTACACCAAACAGTTTTGCAAGTATTGCTTTTGTAGTTATTTCTCTTTTTTTACCCTGTTGCTCTCAAATTTGGTATTCCCTTTGAATTTCCTATTTCCAATACCAGTAAACACGGTTTCCAATATACTCAGATAAGATTACAGAGATAGTGTAGGTACAACCATAGGAAGGTGATACAAGAACATCATCAATAATAGAAACTACACATACACATAGGACGTTGAAAGTAGTTACAACTGTGATATATCACTTTTTTCCATAACGTGGAGTTCATTTCACTTAGCATCATCTTATGTGTTCCTAAGGGTATAGCTATTGGGCCTTGTGATGCTCTGCTATGGCTTGCCTAAACCTGTACTAATTATTCCCAATAAGGGAGGCCATAGAGTCCATGTTTCTTTGGGTCTGGCTCACTTCACTTAGTATAACTTTTTCCAAGTCCTTCCATTTCCTTACAAATGGAACAATGTCATTCTTTCTGATAGAGGCATAAAATTCCATTGTGTAAATGTACCACAGTTTCCTGATCCATTCATCTATGGAGGGGCATCTGGGTTGGTTCCAGCTTCTCGCTATGACAAATTGTGCTGCGATGAACATTGTTGTGCTGGTGGCATTACTGTGATTTTGTTTGTGGGCTTTTGGATAGATACCCAACAGTGAGGGTGCTGGGTCATAGGGGAGTTCTATATTGAGCCTTCTGAGGAATCTCCGTACTGCTTGCCAGAGTGTCTGAACCAGTTTACATTCCCACCAACAATGGAGTAGGGTTCCCTTTTGGCCACATCCCCTCCAACAATTGTTATTATTAGTTTTCTTGATATATGACATTCTTACTGGGGTGAGATGGAATCTCAATGTTGTTTTGATTTGCATTTCCTTTATGGCCAGTGATGTAGAGCATTTTTTCATATGTCTATTGGCCATTCTCATTTCCTCATCAGAGAAGTTTCTTTGTAAGTCTTTAGCCCACTTGATGAGGGGGCTATTGGTTCTTTGCGGTTTTGTTTTGGAAGAAGGTAATTTTTTTAGTTCTGCATATATTTTAGAGATGAGGCCTTTGTCCGTTGAATGTCCGGTAAAGATCTTCTCCCAGTCTGTGGGCTTTCTGTTTATCTTGAGAGCTATGTCCTTTGCCGTGCAGAAGCTCTGGAGTTTGATGCAGTCCCATTTGTCCAACCTTTCTTTGATTTGTAGCCTTTCAGGGTCTTTGTTAAGGAAGTTCTGTCCTGTGCCAAGGAGCCCAAGTGTTTCTCCTACTCCTTCCTTTAGTGTTTTCAGGGTGCCTGTTTTGATTTCAAGGTCTTTATTCCATTTGGAATTGATTTTGGTGCAGGGTGATATATAAGGATCTAGTTTTAGTTTGTTGCATGTGTTGAGCCAGTTTTGCCAGCACCACTTGTTAAAGAGGCTATCTTTCTTCCATACTATTGTTTTAGCTCCTTTATCAAAGATTAAGTAGGCATAGTTCTGTGGGTTTAATTCTGGGTCTTCAATTCTGTTCCATTGGTCTTCAGGCCTGTTCCGGTGCCAATACCAAGCTGTTTTTATTACTATAGCTTTATAATACAGCTTGAAGTTGGGTATAGTAATTCCTCCAGCACTGTTCTTTCTGCTTAGGAGTGTTTTTGCTATTCTAGGTCTTTTATTGTTCCATATGAATTTCTGGATTGCTTCCTCTATTTCATTAAAGAATGGTGTTGGGATATTAATGGGTATTGCATTGAATTTGTAGATAGCCTTTGGCAATATTGCCATATTAAAAAAAAAAAAGAAATGGTCTCCAAATAGTGTTGAGAAAGGAAAGGATGTGTTTTGGCAAAGACAATGATGACGAAAAAAACTCTTCCAAATATGTTTTGGTAACTTTTCATAATAAAGCATTTATTTAATCAATTATTTGATGATTGGTTGATAGTTCTTGACACTGCCATCTAGTTTCACAATATGCTGTATGCTGTTATTGTAGTTCTACTGTCACCATCTTTTTTTTTTTTTTTTTTGCCAGTCCTGGGCCTTGGACTCAGGGCTTGAGCACTGTCCCTGGCTTCTTCCCGCTCAAGGCTAGCACCCTGCCACTTGAGCCACAGCGCCGCTTCTGGCCGTTTTCTGTATATGTGGTGCTGGGGAATCGAACCTAGGGCCTCGTGTATCTGAGGCAGGCACTCTTGCCACTAGGCTATATCCCCAGCCCCGACCCTGACCTTTTTATTGCTCAAGGATAGCCACAACTCCACTTCCAACACTTTGGACATTTATTGGAGATAAGAGTCTCCTTGCCTAAGCTGGCTTTAAACTGCAGTTCTCAGATCTCAGCCTCTTGAGTATGTAGGATCACAGGCGTGAGCCACTGGTGTCCTGCTGCTTGCTTTTCTTCACGGAAATAGTGGTTCAGGATGAATACTGATGTGGCATTTGAGAAGACAGCCTAATATCCTAAAACACCTGTTTAAATTAATAAAACCTAGACTTGAAGAATGACTTCTTACCAAAAAATTTGGAGGTAATCTGACTTTGCAAGGGAGAATGTTGGTATGTACACATCACCTTATAGTAGAATTAGGACTAAAACTCAGAGAAAATAGTCAAGGGCTCATTTTGTTATTCAGAAATGGAGATTAAATGCTTCAACTCATAGTTATTTGAGTACAAAATTAATTTACAACCATTGAATAGGGATAGCTTTTTACTTTGAATTCAAGAATAAACACTGCACTTTTAAGACAAAGTCTTCTAGAATCTGCTTGTTTTTTTATTAGTCAAATTCTTCTAGAAGTAGGGACACAAGTCAAAGTGTAAAAGGAATTTATGACTTGAATTTGCCAGGAAAACATGGCAGCAGAGAATAGAGAACAGCAAAGGCTCATTGTCAGAGCTAAAATCCAGACCATATCTGCCCCAGGCTTCCAGTGAGGCTCAAAGCATCACCCAGCTCTGTGTGAAAAGTTTCTACTCTGGAGTATCATGAAGATTCAAATAGATATCAAATGCACTAGAACATACCTTCGTTACAGAATAGGGTTCCAATCCTCTGTTCATGTGAAGCAGTAGAGATTATTACCCAAGGATTACTAAAGGTATGGTCACCAGCCTACACCTCTATTGGAAAGTAGTAGAAAAATTGTCAGGAAGTAGAACCTAGCTGGAGGAACTTAGATGGTTGGAGGTGTGTCCTTGACAAGGGTATTGTGACTCTGACTCCTTCCTCTTCCCTTCACTTCCCAGATGTCACGAAGTGAACAGCTTTCCCCTGTTCACATGAGGCACCCCCTTGCCACAAGTTGAAAAGTAATGCTGGCAACTAACCACACGCTGAAACCTCAGAAACTGTGATCCAAAACAAGCCTTTCCTCCTTATAAATTGATTACCTCCTGCAGTTTGTCACAATAATGGAAATAGGGCTAAAGCAGTATTCCAGTGTATTTCAAAGAACCAGTTATTAGAATACACCTATCTATATCCATCTGTAAATGTAGCTATACCTATCTATAGCTAGCTATACCTATGTCATCTACGTATATATTGCACAGAGGAAATATGCTTCTTTACCTATGTAAAGCGCGTTACTGCATGTGGGTTCTGTTTTTTGTCTATCTCTTCCATGGCATATCCCTGGCCTCCCACAGTGACAGCTAATTCTTAGACCTCTGAGACTTAGAATGCCACCTCTTCCACTTGAAGGCACCTATCTCATCAAGTGCAGGTAACCTCTCCCTTTATGGAGCCAATTCTTTTTTTTTTTTTTTTTTTTTTTGGCTGTCCTGGGCCTTGGACTCAGGGCCTGAGCACTGTCCCTGGCTTCCTTTTGCTCAAGGCTAGCGTTCTGCCACTTGAGCCACAGCGCCACTTCTGACCGTTTTCTGTATATGTGGTGCTCGGGAATCGAATCCAGGGCCTCATGTATACGAGGCAAGCACTCTTGCCACTAGGCCACATCCCCAGCCCAAGTCAATTCTGAAATTCACTTCAAAAGACTTATTTCTCCTGCTGTTTGGAATTGTTAGGAAAAGATTATATTCCATTTTATGAATCTAGAAATAGTTAAGATGGTCTATGCATTAGGGCGGGCCCACTCACTCTATCTGAAATGTGTTGTTAGTGAGAAAATGACAGGGGATGGGGTTGAAGAAAGATTGAGGAAGGAGAGAAGGTAGCTCCCTGGAAAAAAAGACTCGGTTGAGAATGCCTGGAGGGTATCAGGAGAATGGCTCTTCAGCTTTCCTGTCAGGTAAACAAGGTTGATGGCTTCACTCCAGGTATTTCACCTTAAAGTCCTCAGCCAACAGGTTGTTGATGCACAAAATGCATCACATTTTGTCATTACAGGCAATTGGGTCTTTCAGCACTTTCCCTGTCAATGTACAGGTCACTGTTTAGTTTTTGTGACACATTTCCTCCATCTATACCCTGACTCAGATAGTAGAGGCAGGTAAATGGGCTTAGCTACCCACATAACTTTTCTACCCACCCCATCCTTGGTCAGACTTGTTTTTATTTCTGACAGTTCAGACAGTGCTTCACATAAATCAGCAGTGAAATCTCTCATGTGAGCCGACAGTGAAAGGTTTAAATCATTTTCTGTGAAGTCAGTTATGTGGCTTTTTCTATGATGCTTTATCATTTCTTTCTAGCTCTTTTTTTGGAGAGGCAAGGATATCTATATTAAGCAAATGAAAAATGAACTGCACTTTTATCCCCCTTGTTAATACAGCTGGTCCTCTTCCAAAAATCATACTCACTACTGACAAATCACTGTAATAATCACAAGCCCAAGCTTTAATTTCTTGGACCATTTTTACAAAGCATTCATTTTTTTTTTAGCTCTGGAGATGGTCAGAATTGATGGTTTTGAAAAAAAAAATCTATCTAGGGTGTGTAATGCTTTCTTTCTTTGAGTTAGAAATATGCCATTAGGAGCCTCAATTCTATTGCTTCCACTAGCACATGGCCCCAGGGAAGTTTTTGTGCTGCCTTGTGCCTCAGTTTCCTCATTTGTAATGTTTCTCATCTCCAGGTTCTGGGATAGATTAAATGACAGAAAACTATAGCCAGGATTTTAAAGGTAGAACTTTATTGCCTGGTATTATTGACACTCAGGTGTTTACTTTAAAATTGAGAACATGTACTCTTTCCCTTCAGAAGACGTCTTAGAGAATTTAAGAATTCAAAATTAAATCTCAAAATAAAACACAGATTTTCCCCAAAGGTTCACCTTGAGAGAATCGATTTGGCTCCAACCCAAATGCCTATTTCTATAAGCAAATACCTTAGAATAAAGATGAAATAGAAAGCCTAGAAGGGAACAGACCCTTGCTGGACAGAGAGAATCCCTGATTCCTTATCTCATCTCCCACAGAAGCCACTTGGTCTCTGTCATTCAGCTGGATTTGAGAGGGAGTTACAATTTGTTACTGGAAATGCCCCTTTGCTTCTTCCTTTTGTATTGCATTCTCTGCTCTGCTGGCATCATTCCCTGGGTACCAAGAGTCTCCTGGAGCTGTCCCGGTCTGCCTGGGTGTTCTGCCCACACCTGTTACTTCAGGGTAGATCTCAAACTTCATTCCATCTAAATCTATTTCCTGCCCACGTTATTAAGTGACTTTCCTTTATGACTTTGTTAAATAAAAGCAACAAAAACCCAGTAAAACTCTATCTCAAAAACAAAATGCAAAACTGAAAGGACTGGAGGTGTGGTTCAAGTAGTACAGTGCTTATCTAGCATTTGAGAAGTCCTAGGGTCATTTAATTTATTAACAAATAAATTCTGTCTTCTTTTCTTTATGCATGTCATAGTCATGTGTAAATCTTTGGGAGGGTAAGGAGGTGGGTATAGAACTCTGAGGGGAAAAGTGTGAGAAAGTACAGCAGCAGAGCTCATTGGACAGGATGAAAGTGAACTATACAACTCATGGGTGGAGACTGGAGGGAGAGACTGGAAGAGAGAGAGAGGAAATAGAAGACACTATACAATAGGAAATGGACTCATTACCTGATTCATGTAACTGCACTGTATATCACCTTTATAATAGCAATACAATAAAATTAATGAAAATAAATAAATATATCAATAAAAATTTTTAAAAAGTGGAATGATTGTGTGGCATAATTGTCTCCAATTGAAGAGATCTTTTATATCAGATCACTTTTTTTTTTTTTTTTTGCCAGTCCTGGGCCTTGGACTCAGGGCCTGAGCACTGTCCCTGGCTTCTTCTCGCTCAAGGCTAGCACTCTGCCGCTTGAGCCACAGTACCGCTTCTGGCGGTTTTCTGTATATGTGGTGCTGGGGAATCGAACCTAGGGCCTCGTGTATCCGAGGCAGGCACTCTTGCCACTAGGCCATATCCCCAGCCCTATATCAGATCACTTTTGATCCCATTCCCTGTTGCTACTCCCAACAGATAAGAAATCTGGTCATGGCATGTCTGTTGCTAGTTCTTTGGAGGACAGAGGATTCTAGATTCATCCCAGCATCTCAAAAAATAGAAAAAGAGTTACTAGGACCTTGTGCAGTTGATGAGCAACATTAGCCCTTCACTTTCTGCTGTCTCTGAAGAGAGGGTCCAGGCAAGGATGTGTGCACCAGCCTGCATAGTTTCCAGGAAATGACTGACCCAGAAAACACAAATGCTTTCAGAAGCCCTAGAACCAGAAATGGTGATGAACTTGTACATGGGTGAAGGGGAAGGATTTGCATGTGAGCTGCCCATTTCCATGGATACAAGCCTCCTTTCATTTGTTTTTACTGGGGACTTTTACAGGGGACTTGGAGCTTCAACTCTGATAGGACATCTGTGCTTCATTAGCTGTGTTTCATTAGGTTTATAATGTGATTTAAACGACTCTTCTAAGCTGCAACCAGGGAGGCTCCTGAGAGTCCCAAGTTCCTGACCTCACTTTGCAGGGGGCCTGCGAAATGGCCACATGAATGGAGATGGACGTGGTGGTCATGGAGCCACTGGAAGATGGATTTGAGCCCAGGATAAAGTCCCACACATCTTTTCCTCAACTATTATGTTTTTAAAAAGGGGACCCATAAGTCTGAGCTCATCTCTCCAGAGAAAAAGAGGGATCTGGCTGGAGGGCTTGAAAGGGTCTAGCAATTCTAGCAGTTTGGGCCCTCTTCACTTTCCCTTGCAGCCTTTCTTCTCTCTTGCCTTGGAAGTCTGCGCAATTAACACATGTTTTCTGGGTTGAGAGAGGAAATGTAAAACATGAGGGCAGTTTGGTAGACTGCAACAGGAAGCAGGAAGCAGCCACTTTTTGAGTGTTCCCTCCAGCAATGATTAAAGTAAAAGCAGGTAGTCAGTCATGTGACAGGGCTGAAATGTATAAACTGAGTATCACACTGCTCTGAGAAGAGTTGCTATGGTAACCCAGACAGAGATGGAACAGCAGTGAAGGAGAGCTGCCCTGAAAGCAAATGTTATTGATTAAATGAGATTTTTTTGGGCGGGGGGTGAAAATGGGAGTAGGAGGCAGGTGAGCCTAGTGTAATACTATGCGGAGTGTGGGGTTGGTGTGTATTGACAAATGTTGTCAGGAGTTCACATAGAAACAGGAAGTTAAATAATCATCAGCAAAAGCTCCAGCTTTCGCAGCTGAACTTCGTGAGTTCAACATTATATAGTAAACACACTGTTTCTTAAGAAAACCTAAGATGTTGGAGATTGATGGTCTTGCTAGTCTTGAGGTCAGGAGCTTCCTTATTGGAAACAGATTGTTTTCCTTCAGGGTTGATGGCTGTAAGCACCCAGCCACCTGCCTATTTCTAACTGGGAAACCACATTGTACTTTGGGTAGTCATGTGGATATTGCAGAAGTGGCTGTTTGGTTCAGAAGGTAGAGCTGTCTTCCACATGTGCCTTTGTTGCACCTTTGGAATGCATACTGCCTGTGAACTTCTTATATTGTCTGTCCTTCTTTATCCTTAAATATAACAGGGAGCAAAGAACTCTGCTTTTCTTCTCAGGATAATTGTGAGAAGTAACTTATTAATGATGAGAAAGTTGGCTCCAGTGCTCCACAAGAGCAAGAGACTAAAAACTGCATCTGGGTAACAGTAGTAACAATCACATCAAGGCCATTGTGAAGGCAGCTGGAGTTTAGCCTAAGGTTCAGAGGAAGGAGGACCTAGCCATGGGAATATCTCTTGAGGCACACTACCTGAGATTTGAGAAAGACCAAGTACAGAGATTTGCAGAACTGTCCACTTAAGTCTGTGGAGGCCTGGCAGGTTTGGCAAAAGCTTTCCTTTTAACAAATGGAATTGTTGGTCTAATATCCTCTTCGGTCCCTTGCCCTTGCCAGGAGCTGTTTGGAATGACTTTCTGAAACAACTCAATCCTCCCTCTTGAGGCCTATGACCTTCTCTTTGTCCTCTTGCCTCCTCCCCCTTTTCCCCCCACAAAGCTCTAATACAATAGGTCCCACTGCCAGCAGATCTGTTACTAAAGGAATTCATGCATCTTGCATCTTGAAGATACATTATTAATGCCTGGACAAATCACATCAGGTGAAACCCAGCAAGTCTCTGGCACTGAGAAAAAGGAACAAAGGCTGGTTCTACAAGAGAGCGATGGATGAGACAAATTATAACAGCTGGGAGTTTCTTGTAAGTAAGATGGCATAAAAACCAGAAATGCTAAAATTGTGTGCACAGACAGCAAGTTGGTATTTCCGTGATAAAACAGATTATACATGGTGCTGGAAGAAAGCCACTCTAATTGTGGCGTTGTTAAAGTCGTGGCGATGCAACTCTTTGAATTTCCCAACAAAAGGGGCCAGCTTGCTGGTGACCAAATTACTTCCAAGCAAAACCCCAGGCTCTTTCTTGTTCATGATTTCTGAGATGGACTAGAAAGGATAGATTTTTCTAATAGGGCCAGTAGTCAACTCTGGCTGCACAGGGAGAAAAATGAAATGTGGCTTGGGAGAGTCCAATGGGGAGCTCTGGAGTAGGGGAGACCATCTGAGACAGGGGCTCCGGAGCCCCTCTTGTCATCTCTCCTGGCCATGGTTGGGGAAGTGTGTGTAGCTTAGCATGAGACAGTGGCTCACTTGTGTGTAATTCATCCTCCTGCATGAGAACTTGCAGACTGGGAGAAGGGAGATAGACAAATATCAGGTTGATTTCAAATGGATTAGAAAAGGCCACGAGTGCACAATCATTTAGCTGTGCAGAACCCTGGCTGTGCTGACTCCCAGTGGTCACTAATGACACAGGGCCTGCCAGAGCACTGTGAAGCGTGTCTCCCCTGCTCTTTCCTGTAGGAGCCAGGGCCTAGAGGATTTGTTTGTGATTGCAGCCACAGATGAAGTATAGGATGATATTAAAGAAAGACATTTTTCTCAAACCCATTTGTATCTAACCAGTTTATTAAATACAATTTCTTTGGATGTTTTGACAGATAGGATATTCTTTTTAAATATGGTAACTTCAGATGCATTGAAGAAAGGGGCAGTAATCTGTGTGTATGTATGTGTGTGTATGTGTGTTTACATGTATGTGTGCATATGTGTGTGCATGGGTGTGTGTATACCCTGTCCCTCACATGTACACACAGGTGTATTGTGGTTTTGGGGTAATATTACCCACATTGTCTATTTTCCTCTTATAAACTCAATGACAAACATTAAACCTCTAATTATGAGTTCATAATATGATTTAAAATGATCTAAGTTATCCAGCTAGATGTTCCCAAAGAGTTTGTTGATGGCTTCTTGATGTGTATTAGAGCTTTATGCTGAGCTACATCGAGTGATCTGTTTCACAGAAATAAAGGGAACCCTCATATAATACGTATACCTGCTTACTTACAATATAAATATAGAATTCATATTTGGCTACAAAACCAGCACCAAACCCAAATCCATGGCTATGCACTCATTGTCAATGGCTGAGAACCTTCAAATGGTGCATTACTCCCCACTTTATGTGAATATATATGTATACATTTTTCAACAATATTGAGTCAACCTTTGGCAGATGCCATTCAGCCATCTGAACAGTCAATGCCACTACATTTTGTTTATGTTTCATTTATTTCTTTTGCCTTCTGGCAAGGAACTGTGAGGCTGGCATTTGAACTTCAGAATTGTCTTATGACAGGTATCTCATGAAGGATCCCCTTCCCTAACCTATATTCCTTTGGATGACAGAGGGACTAAGCCAGTTCACATGGTGGAACAAAGATGATATTTTCTTGCTGAATTCTCCCAAAATAAACAACAGAAAAACCAATAAGGGCATTTAATGCTAATAAGAGGAGCAAGTAGTTTATTTATTTAAGAAACCCCAAGAATTTTTTGAGGGGGGTGCTCTGGCCTCACATTCTGCTTGCCTTTTCTATCCTAAGTTGAGCCATACCTCCACTTCCAGCTTTCTTCTGGTTAATTGGAGATAAGATTTTTTGTACCTGGGTTGGTTTTAAACTTTGATCCTCAAATCTCAACCTCCTTAACTTGATAGGATTTTAGGCATTAGCCACTAGTTGCCCAGTTTCTCAAGAATCTTTTTTTTTGTGGGAGGAGGGAGAAGAAATAAGCTATGTATAATTATGAAAGGCCATGATAAATCAAAGAAAACATGTATTTATTCTCATCAATGGGGATGCTGCATATAAAGAGGGAAGGAAGGAAGGGAAGAGAAAAACAGAAAGAAACAAAGAAAGATGATGACAAGCAGCTTAGATCCTTGTTGGGACCTATAAACAAACTACAGAATTTAATCTTGTGATGATTTTGCAACTTTATGGTGATTTAGAGCAATGTAGATCCTAAGTATAAATGACAAGGGCCTCCCAAATCCACTGTCATTATTTTATCAAATTAATTGTAGTTTGAACTTATTGCATAAAATTTATTGTCATTTAAACCTACTATGTGTGTATATACACATATACAGCGTATGTGTGTATGTATGTATTCATGTATGTGAATATTACATATGTAAAACAAATGCAAAAAAAACAGGCCAAACAAAGCCATTCTTGCTATCATCTATTTGACTGAGGTAATCAGGGTCATTTCCTGTCCACTTTACTTCCTCATGTGGAATCATAGCCACTGAATTTATTGACTTAGCCCTCCATTCAAACACAACTAGGGCTAGTTCTTAGGTTATATGCTATCAGAAAGACTAAAAATATATAATAATAATTATTATTTTAATTATTATTTCATTGTTTCACAGTTTACTTTAGGAAATGAAATGATGAATGATTGCTGAACAGAATAAAGAATGATTTTCTTTGAAACTCTGGTTCTTGTTTTTGCTGATTCTATTCAACACTCTCCTGAAATTGCTACAGTTAGGACTTGACCTTTTGGGTTTTGACTGCATAAATGCTTATAATACCCTAACATGCTTTTTGCAAACCTAGGGTTCTTGATTCCAGTGGTTTCAGCAGAGTTCTAGAGGGGTAGAAATTACATTAAACAGTGTCTCATTTTGGCTGTGTCTCCAAAGAACTTGGTGACTTGAGAGCTCACCTTAAACTTCAAAACTGTGCTTTCTTTCTGTGACACAAGATGATAAGACTCAGTAGCCTACTGTTCTTTTTACTTTTGAAGCAATCTAATTATAGTCACATATTCATAAACATTTATTTATTAACCATTAGATTAGAGAAAAGCCCATAATAGGCAAGACAGGAGACAACAGCAATAAACAAACAAACCAAGCAAACTTGCTTTTGTTTTAGTTGTTCTGCTTCTAGAATTTTGAGGTAGTAGATCTTGTTTTTTCTTGAGGACTGATGCCATCTTATAAAGAAAGACCATATGGCTTTGGGCCATTTGGAGGTTGAATACTTGAACCTGTGTCTCACCATAGAAATAAGTACATGAATGGGCCAGTTTCTAGGTTCTTCTCAACAGTTTCAAAATGAGGAGTTTCTGATTTTCAAAGAAACTCTAGAAATTCCTAAATGTAAGAAAGCTCATCCTTATATCAAGATGAAATGACATCTCTGTGCCTATATGTGTTTTTAAAATTATTTTGTTTACTCATTCTTCCCACTGGCAAGTGTTATAGGCAACATGGGATGTGATGTTAGATCTCTAACTTGGTCCTTGTCCTATGGGCTTTACAGTCTACTGGAGACATGCACAACTAGGCAATTGCAGTATGCTCCGATACAATCCACAACAAATCCATCCACAACAATGGAAATATATATATATGTGTATATATATATATATATATATATATACATATGATCAATAGCAAGATATGAGAGTGGTCTGAGAGCTTCATCAAGGTTCTCCAAGCTAAGATTTGGGATACATCAGTGAACAGTGATTTAAACCCTTATGTCACCTTTGAAATGCCCGAGGGCAGAATTCCCCTCAAGTCCTTTCTTCTAGGCCAAATTTAAAACTATGCTTTCAATTTTCATTAAGTGTGTCACTAGCATCTTCCAATCTACCATTAAGTTACCTTGTTAGAAAGCAAATGAGGGGGCTGGGGATATAGCCTAGTGGCAAGAGTGCCTGCCTCGGATACATGAGGCCCTAGGTTCGATTCCCCAGCACCACATATACAGAAAACGGCCAGAAGCGGCGCTGTGGCTCAAGTGGCAGAGTGGCTAGCCTTGAGCGGGAAGAAGCCAGGGACAGTGCTCAGGCCCTGAGTCCAAGGCCCAGGACTGGCCAAAAAAAAAAAAAAAAAAGAAAGCAAATGAGGTTTGTTCAGCCAAAAGTCTTCTTAGTGAACCCATTGGACTGCAAGTGTTAATTGTTTTTCTCTGAACATACTTACCAAACATCTATTTAATTGTAACTAGAGAATTTGATTGGGTAACAATATCAAGATTTATTTCAAAGTGTTTACTATTCAGAATTAAATTTTTTGTCTATGCATAAGTTTTTGGCCTGTCTGGCTCTATGGGATTTTTAAAAATAAATTTTCTGACAGTGTTTCTCAAAATGTATTTGTAAATTTTTTGTCCTGAGGGTAATTGCTTGAGTCAAGATACAATTTTTTTCTATTATCTTCACAATCTTACTCTTTAGTTTTGCCTTAATTATATTCATTATTCTCTTTCCTGTTTGATGAACAACTTTCTTAGTGAAGATGATTTTGTTTTTTAAGAAAAGGCGGTTTGTTTCATATTATCTATGACATTGCATCAAGTTTCCAATAGACATGATTTTCAAACACAGAATCGTTTTTTTCTCCTTTGGAACAGTCGTGTATATCCCACAACACATTTTTGTCTCTGAAATTTTTTACCAGGTTAAGTTACTTCTGGCCTGGGGACTCTATGACCTTCTTTTGTTCCATTGTCTCATTTTTGTCCTCCAACTTCTTTTCCTACTCCTCCTCCTTGTCTTCCTCCTGCTCTTCCTCTTCTTCCTTTTCCTCCTCCTCCTTCTCTCATTGATAATGAACTGTCCTTAATTTGCTTGCTTAAATATGTTGAATTTATTGCAGGACATTCAAGTAGTTACTACGGTTCTTTGAAACATTTCTTCATTAATATTTTCATAATTATATAATCACTTTCATTTCTAATCTCTCTGATACTTTATGGGTCACGCTTCTTTTTCTGATTTCTTTAAATGTGCTTTCCCTCAGACTCCTTTAAATATTCTCTTCTAAATCGAATGTTCATGAATCTTACGGCTTGAAGAAAGAGGAAGAGGATATTCATCTTCCATGCCCAATGCTCTGTATTTTATTCATTATCTCAACAGTGCTCAATCATTTCAATGGTTCAGCTGAATACAAAAAGGCTCCATAGACTGTCCAAGCTAGGAAAGAGCAAACCCAAGAGTTGAGTCTGAGTCTCTTTTTCTCTGGAGCTCCTTCTAAACTGCCATAGGCTAAGTACTTCTTTCATGGCTGATACATCTTTATTTTCTTCAGAAAGTCATATTTTATTCTCTTTTCTGTGTGGATGGATCAAGAATATTATTATTACTTCTATGTATTGCATTGTTCTGCTCAACAATATCTTGACATAAAGTGTCACCATCTATGGCTCCCTCAGATTTATTTTTATTTTTATTTATTTTTTGTGGGTCATGGGGCATGAACTCAGGGCCTGGGCACTGTCCCTGAGCTTTGCGCTCAAGGTTTGAGCTTTACCACTTTGAAGCATAGCTCTACTTTCATTTTTCCTGATGGTTGTTAGAGACATGAGTCTCACGGACTTTCCTGTTCTAACGTCCAATTGTGATCCTCAGAGCTTGGCCTGCTGAGTAGCTAGGATTACAGGTGTGAGCCACAGATTCCTGGAAGATGATTTTATTTTTACTTTATCAGTCTTTTTAAAAAAATTTATTTATTAATTAAAAAATTTTTTTTGACAAGGGGTTGTGCAATAGGGGTACAGTTACATAAAAGGTCAGTGTGTATATTTCTTGTGATATCTTACACCCTGTTTTTCTTTCCCTTCCCTTGATCAGGTAGACATATACACAATGCACAGTGTACCAAAAACATATACAGTAGCCACATGGCCTACATCAAAGGAAGTTCACCTAGGACTATAAATGTAATGTCAACAATAGAGTTTGCTTATCCTTGTCTTATATAAACATACATACATAGCTTTTGAGCTATTGTGATCCACTGAGAGGTCTATTTTTGACCTTTATGTTGAGTAGTTGTTTGCTTTTAGTTACATTATGTAGGATCGCTGACCCAAACGTGGGAAATTCCATTTGACAAGAAGTTTCTGGTTTTGCAGACCGGGTCTCTACTGTCTCCCCCTACCCCCACCTTAACAGTCATATATCAAGGAGATCATGCCCCTTTGTTTTCTGTATTCTAGGTTGTCTTGCTCAACATTATTTGTTCAAGTTCTGACCATTTCCCTGTGAATACCAATATTTCACCATTTCTAATCTCTATGTTGTATTCCATTGTGTATAGGTACCATATTTTTTGGATCCATTCATCTGTGGAGGGGCATCTGGGTTGTTTCCATATTTTGGCTATTGTGAATTGTGCAGCGATAAGCATGGAAGTGCAGATGTCTTTTTGATGTCTTGAGACCGGTTGTTCAGGATAGATGCCTAGGAGTGGTATGGCTGGGTCATAGGGTAGGTCTATATTGAGCTTTTTGAGAAACCTCCATACTGTTCTCCAAAGTGGTTGTACTAATTTGCACTCCCACCAACAATGGAGAATGGTTCCTCTTTCCCCGCAACCCCTCCAGCATTTGTTGTTGCCTGAGTTCAGAGTATAGGCCATTCTAATTGGAGTGAGGTGGTATCTCAGGGTTATTTTAATTTGCATTTCCTTTACTGCCAGGGATGTTGAGCATTTCCTCATATGTTTCTTTGCCATTTTTATCTCTTCTCTTGTGCAGTCTCTCTCTAGCTCCTTTGCCCATTTCCTATTTGGTTTACTGGGCTTGGAGGGGCTTAGTTTTTTGAGTTCTCTGTAGATGACGGACATTAGACCTTTGTCGGTTGCTGTGCTGGTAAAGATCCTTTCCCATATGGTTGGCTGTCTTTCTAGTTTTGTGGCTATGACCTTAGCTGTGCAGAAACTTTTTAATTTGTAGTAGTCCCATTTGTTGAGTCTTTCCCCTATTTGTTGTGCCCCTGGGACTCTATTCAGGAAGTTCCTTCCTGTGCCTGTAAGTTCTAGTGTCTTTCCTATTCTGTCTTTCAGTAATTTCAAGGATTCAGGTCTGATGTTGAGGTCCTTGATCCATTTTGAGTTGATCTTGGTGCATGGTGATATAGGGTCTACTTTGAGTTTTCTACATATGTAGAAAACTGGCTGCCCAGTTTTCCCAGCACCAGTAGTTGAAGAGGCTATGTTTTTTCCACTGTATGTCTTTAGCTCCTTTGTCGAATATCAGCTGACTGTAAGAGTGCGGTTTTATTTCTGGGTCTTCAATTCTATTCCATTGGTCTTCAGGTCTGTCTTTATACCAATACCAGGCTGTTTTTGTTATGATGGCTCTATAATAGAGCTTGAAGTCTGGTATTGTGATACCTCCTGCACTGTTTTTTTTTTTTTTTTTTTTTTTTTTTTTTTGCCTAGAACGGCTTTGGCTATTCTAGGTCTTTTGCTGTTCCATATGAATTTATTGGTTGCTTTCTCTATTTCAGTGAAGAATGTAGCTGGGATCTTGATGGGGATTGCATTGAATTTGTTTAACAATTTGGGCAATATGGCCATTTTCACTATATTGATTCTGCCTACCCATGAGCATGGGAGGTCTTTCCATCTCCTTGTGTCATCTTTGATTTCCCTTATTAGATTTTTATAGTTCTCATTAAATAGGTCCTTCACATCTTTGGTTAGGTTGATCCTTAGGTAATTTATTCTTTTTTTTAGCTATTGTAAATGGTATTAGTTCCATAGTTTCCTTTTGTGCTTGTACATTGCTGGTGTACAGAAAAGCTGCTGACTTTTGTGGATTGATTTTGTATCATGCTACTTTGCCAAAATGGTTTATTGGGTGTAGGAGTTTGGGGACTGAGTTTTTTGGGTCCTTCAGGTATAAGATCAGGTCATCTGCGAATAGGGATAGTTTAATTTCTTCTTTGCCGATGTGGATCCCTTTGATGTCCTCCTCTTGCCTTATTGCTATGGCTAGGGATTCCAGCACTATGTTGAAAAGAAGTGGGGAGAGTGGGCATCCTTGTCTTGTTCCTGAGTTTAGGGGGAATGATTTAAGTTTCTCCCCATTTAATAAGATATTAGCAGTTGTTCAGTAGTATATGGCTTTTATTGTTTTGAGGAATTTCCATCTATTCCTGTTCTCTTCAGAGCTTTTAATAAGTATGGATGTTGTATTTTGTCAAAGGCTTTTTGGGCATCGACTGAGATAACAATATGATTCTTGATTTTAGTTTTGTTTATGTGGTGAATTATGTTGATTGATTTACAGATGTTGAACCATCCTTGTGACTGTGGGATGAAGCCTACTTGGTCATGATGTATAATTTTCTTGATCAGTTTCTGGATCCTGTTAGCTAGTATTTTATTGAGGAGCTTTGCGTCTGTGTTCCTTAGTGATATTGGTCTGTAGTTCTCTTTTTTTGTTGGATCTTTGCCTGGTTTGGGAATGAGTATGATATTAGCTTCGTAGAATGAGTTTGGGATTTCTCCCTCTGTCTCTATTTCGCGGAGGAGTTTGAGGAGTATTGGTATTAGCTCCTCACTGAAGGTTTTATAGAATTCATTGGTGAATCCATCTGGCTTTTCTTTGTTGGGAGGTTCTTGATTACCCCCTGTATCTCGCTTTAAGTTATTGGTTCATTTAGTTGATTTATTTCTTCTTGGTTCAGTTTGGGCAGTTTATACTTCTCTAAGAATTGATCCATTTTTTAAAAGTATTGTTTTTCAGTGAGTAGAGATTCTGGAAAAATTCCTTATGATTATTTGAATATCATGTGTATTTGTTGTAATTTTTCTGGTGGAGTCCCTGATTTTACGTATATGAGTCTCTTCTTTTTTTTGTAAGTCTTGTGAGGGGTCTGTCAATTTTATTTATTTTCTCAAAGAACCAGCTTTTAGTCTTATTTATTTGTTGAATGGTCTTTCTATTTTCAATCAGACTTATCTCTTTTTTAATGTTTGTGATCTCTCGCCTCCCAGTCATTTTAGATTTGATTATTTCTTGTTTCTCGAGATGTTTTAGTTTCATCATGAGGTTATTCACCTGCTCTGCTTCCATTCTTTTAATGTGAGTGCTGAGGGGCAATGATCTTGCCCCTCAGCACTGCCTGAGCGGTATTCCATAGGTTTCTTTGTGATGTATTTAAATTGTCGTTTTGGCTTATGAATTCATTAATCTCATCCTTAATTTGGTCTGTGACCCAAGTGTTAGATAACAGTGAGGGGTTTAGTCTCCAAGTATTTGTATAGCCTCTGTGGTATCCTTTGTTATTGAGGGTTACCTTGATTCCACTGTGGTCAGATATAATACATGGGATGACGTCAATACTTTCGTATTTGCTGAGGTTTTTTGTGTGGGCTATGACATGATCTATTTTGCAGTATGTTCCATGGGCTGTTGAGAAGAATGTGTATTGGGTCTCTGTAGGGTGAAAGACTCTGTACATATCTATCAGATCCATTTGGGATATGGTGTTACTTAGGTCTTCAGCTCCCTTGCTAATCCTCTGGGTGTTGGATCTGTCTCTAGGAGAGAATGCGGTATTAAAGTCTCCCACTATGATTGTGTTTTGGTCTATCTTGTTCTGTAGTTCTGTGAGAATTTGCTTGACATACGTAGAGCCTCTTTTGTTTGGTGAGTATAAATTTATCACTGTGATGTCTTGATTCTGGATTTTTCCTTGTATTAAAATGTAGTGCCCTTCTTTGTCTTTTTGAGTTGATTTTAATGAGAATTCCAGCTTGTCTGAGATCAGGATGGCGACTCCTGCCGTTTTGGTAGGTGTGTTTGCTTGGAAGATCTTGCTCCATCCTTTCACTTAGAGCCTGTTTTTGTCCATTGCTGTAAGATGGGTCTCTTGAAGACAACAGATAGCAACTTTTTGTTTACAGATCCACTCTGTCAGTCTGCTCCTCTTTATTGGAGAGTTTATACCATTTATATTCAAAGAGATCATGGATAAGAGTGTTTTTTTCCCTTCCATTTTCTTGTTGGGCTGTTTATCCTCTTTTTTTTTCTTGTCTTTAGTGAGCTGCTCTTTCTGTTTGGCTCTGGCTGTTGTAGTTTCTTTCTGTTTCTGTCTGTGTGTCCTGTACGTTTTCTGTTGGGAGGGGTTCCCCTCTTAGAATTCGCTGTAAGGCTGGTTTTTTATTCACATACTCCTTTAGATCCTCTTTGTTATGGAAAGATCTGGTTTTTCTCTTGAAGGTGAATTCTAGTTTTTCTGGATATCTAAATCTGTATTCGCAAGTTTTAGCCTGGAGGACTTGGATTGTGTTTTTCCAAGCTCTTTGTGCCTTGTAGGTTTGTGTGGAGAGGTCTGCTGTAATTCTGATCTTTTTTTCCATTGTAGTATAGCTCTTTCTTTGTTTTGGCTGAATTCAAAATTTGCTCATTATTCTTGACATCTGAACTCTTGATTATTATGTGCCTGGTCAAGGATTTTCTAGGGTCTGGTCTGCCAGGCATCTTATAGGCTTCTGTTACTTGGGTGAGGTCCCTTTTGAGATTGCGGAAGTTTTCTGCAATAACTCTATTGAAAATATGTGTAGCCCTCTGCTCTGGTACTCTGCTCCTTCATCTATTCCAATTATATGCAGATTATATCTCTTGTCTTTGTCCACTAGCTTCTGGATTAGTCTGCTCTGGAGTTTAACCATTTCTTGGAGTGTGGTAATTTTCTGGTCCTTATCAGCTGCATCGTCATCCAAAAGAGAGATTTGGGATTTGATATGATCAATTCTGTGTGATCTAGCTTTGAATGTGGTGTTTATGGATGACAGTGAGCTGTTTATGGTTGCCAGATCAGCTCTCATCATGGCGATTTCTTCTTTTAAAGGGTTGTATTTTGAATCTATTTTTTCATGCATTTCGTTTCTCAGGATGTTAAGGTCTTCTTTAACAGAGAAGTGCACTGCACCCATTTTTGCTTCCATTTCTTTCTTTATTTCCTGTAGATTTTTCAAGACTTCCATTCTGAGCTCCTGTATCTGTTTTCTGAATTTGGTCCTGAGGCTTTCAATCATTTCTTCTATCTTATTCTCTTTTTTTTTTTTTTATTCTCCATCTCCTCTTCAGTCGAACTACTTTTTGGAGCTGCGAGTTGGCTTGACCTTTCATGAAATTTGTAATATTTCTTTGTGATTTGTGCATCTGGAGATCTGTAGGTGTCGACCTTGGCTTGGCTTTGTTCTGGTTCCCGCTGGTCTGTCAGTAGAGACTGTGTCCTGGCTCTGGGTTTGAGTTTGGCTGTTGAACCTTACTGCCCAATGGCGAGCATGACCGTCTCGGTTGTTGCCCAGGTGGTCACCCTCACTGCACTTGGGGGTGGGTAGGTTCTGTGTTTTTCTCTGCAGGACTGTGCTCTGCTGCTGTGTTGTGCTGACCCTAGTGTGCCCCTGATGGGGGTTTGTGGGGCGCTGATTCAGCGTGGCGTGGAGACTTTTCACTTCTTTGATTCGTTTCCCATTAGGTGCCATGGTCAAAAGAGTTCACCTCTTACACACAAAGAACCTCAGCAAATACAAAAGTATTGACGTCATCCCATGTATTATATCTGATCACAGTGGATTAAAGGTAACCCTCAATAAGAAAGGAAACCACAGACACTATACACACTCTTGGAGGTAAACCCCATGCTGCTATCCAACACTTGGGCCACAGACCAAATTAAAGATGAAATCAACGAATTCATAAGCCACAATGACAAAGAAAACACATCACAAAGAAACCTATGGGACACAGCTAAGGCAGTACTGAGGGGCAAGATCATTGCACTCAGCACCCTCATTAAAAGAATGGAAGCAGCGCAGGTGAATACCCTCACGATGAAACTAAAACAACTGGAGAAACAAGAAATGACAGAATCTAAAACGACTAGGAGGGGAGAGATCACAAAGATTAAAGAAGAGATAAATCTGATTGAAAATAGAAAGACCATTCAACAAATAAATAAGACTAAAGCTGGTTTTTTGAGAAAATAAACAAAATTGACAGACCCCTTGCAAGACTCACAAAAAAAAGAAGAGAAGAGACTCATATATGTAAAATCAGGGACTCCACTGGAAAAATTACAACAAGTACACACGATATTCAAACAATCATAAGGAGCTATTTCCAGAACCTCTACTCAGCAAAAAACAATAATTTTACAGAAATGGATCAATTCTTAGAGAAGTACAAACTGCCCAAACTGAACCAAGAGAAATAAATCAACTAAATAAACCAATAACTTACGGTGAGATACAGGAGGTAATCAAGAACCTCCCTACTAAGAAAACCCCAGGCCCAGATGGATTCACCAACGAATTCTACAAAACCTTTAGTGAGGAGCTAATACCAATACTCCTCAAACTCTTCCGTGAAATAGAAACAGAGAGAGAAATCCCAAACTCATTCTACGAAGCTAATATCATACTCATTCCCAAACCAGGCAAAGACCCAACAAAAAAAGAGAACTACAGACCAATATCACTAAGGAACACAGACGCAAAGCTCCTCAATAAAATATTAGCTAACAGGATCCAGAAACTGATCAAGAAAATCATACATCATGACCAAGTAGGCTTCACCCCTCAGTCACAAGGATGGTTCAACATCCGTAAATCAATCAACGTAATTCACCACATAAACAGATATAAAATCAAGAATTACATTGTTATCTCAGTCGATGCCCAAAAAGCCTTTGACAAAATACAACATCCATACCTATTAAAAGCTTTGGAGAGAACAGGAATAGATGGAACATTCCTCAAAACAATAAAAGCCATATACAACAGACCAACTGCTAATATCATATTAAATGGAGAGAAACTTAAATCATTCCCCTAAACTCAGGAACAAGACAAGGATGCCCACTCTCCCCACTTCTGTTCAGCATAGTGCTGGAATCCCTAGCCATAGCAATAAGGCAAGAGGAGGACATCAAAGGGATCCACATCGGCAAGGAAGAAATCAAGTTATCCCTATTCGCAGACGACATGATCTTATAGCTGAAGGACCCAAAAAACTCAGTACCCAAACTCCTACACCTAATAAACCAATTTGGCAAAGTAGCAGGATACAAAATCAATCCACAAAAGTCAGCAGCTTTTCTGTACACCAGCAATAGACAAACAGAAAAGGAAATTATGGAAACAATTCCATTTACAGTAGCCAAGAAAAGAATAAAGTACCTAGGGATCAACTTAACCAAGGACGTGATGGACCTATTCAATGAAAACTACAAAAATCTAATAAGGGAAATCAAAGAAGACACAAGGACATGGAAAGACCTCCCATGCTCATGGGTAGGCAGAATCAATATAGTGAAAATGGCCATATTTCCCAAATTGTTATACAAATTCAATGCAATACCTATCAAAATCCCAGTCACATTCTTCACTGAAATAGAGAAACCAATCCATAAATTCATATGGAACAGCAAAAGACCTAGAATAGCCAAAGCAATTCTAGGCAAAAAAAATAGTGCAGGAGGTATCACCATAACAGACTTCAAGCTCTACTACAAGGCCATCATAACAAAAACAGCATGGTATTGGTATAAAAACAGATCGGAAGACCAGTGGATTAGAATTGAAGACCCAGAAATAAAACCGCACTCTTACAGCCAACTGACATTCGACAAAGGAGCTAAAGACATACAATGGAATAAACATAGCCTCTTCAACTACTGGTGCTGGGAGAACTGGGCAGCCATATGCAGAAAACTCAAAGTAGACCCAAACCTATCACCATGCACCAAGATCAACTCAAAATGGATCAAGGACCTCAATATCAGACCTGAATCCTTGAAACTACTGAAGGACAGAGTAGGAAAGACACTAGAACTTATAGGCACAGGAAGGAACTTCCTGAATAGAGTCCCAGGGCCACAACAAATTGGGGAAAGACTCAACAAATGGAACTACTACAAATTAAAAAGTTTCTGCACAGCTAAGGCCATAGCCACCAAAATAGAAAGACAGCCAACGATATGGGAAAGGATATTTACCAGCACAGCAACAGACAAAGGCCTGATATCAGTCATCTACAGAGAACTCAAAAAACTAAGCCCCTTCAAGCCCAATAAACCTATTAGGAAATGGGCAAAAGAGCTAAAGAGAGACTTCACAAGAGAAGATATAAAAATGGCAAAGAAACACATGAGGAAATGCTCAACATCCCTGCTAGTAAAGAAATGCAAATAAAAACAACCCTGAGATACCACCTCATCCCAGTTAGAATGGCCTATACTCTGAACTCAGGAAACAACAAATGCTGGAGGGGCTGTGGGGAAAGAGGAACCCTTCTCCCTTGTTGGTGGGAGTGCAAATTAGTACAACCACTTTGGAGAACAGTATGGAGGTTTCTCATAAAGCTCAATATAGACCTACCCTATGACCCAGCCATACCACTCCTAGGCATCTATCCTAAACAGCAAAACCCAAGATATCAAAAAGACATTTGTACTTCCATGTTTATCGCGGCACAATTCACAATAGCCAAAATATGGAAACAACCCAGATGCCCCTCCACAGACGAATGGATCTAAAAAATATGGTACTTATACACAATGGAATACTACATAGCAATTAGGAATGGTGAAATACTGTTATTCGCAGGGAAATGGTCAGAACTCGAACAAATAATGTTGAGTGAGACAAGCCTAGAACACAGAAAACAAAGGGGCATGATCTCCCTGATATATGAATTTTAACAAAGGGAGACGGAGAGACAGTAGAGACCAAGTCTGTGAACACTGTATATGTGCTTGATACATTGTATATTGCATATGTGTCTACCTGACCTAGACAAGGGATGGAAAAACAGTTTGTAAGATATCACAAGAAATGTACACACTGCCCTACTATGTAACTGCACCCTCTTTGCACAACACCTTGTAAAAAAATTTATGTTCAATTAATAATAATAAAAAAAAAAGAGTTCACCTCTTAGATTGAGAATTGCCACTGAGAGGCAGCTCGCTCACCTGTGCGGAGTGCTCTGGTCCTAGATTGTGTGTGTGTCCCGCGCTGCTGTGGGCTTTACGGGGCTGGGTGCTGGGGTGTGGTGATTGGTCATTTGGTGGTGGTGGTCTCGACTCTCCCTGTCGGCTCTCCCTGTCAGCGCTGCCTGGTTCCCTTGCTGTTGTTGTCTGTTCCTGGCTGTTCGGTCCTGTGCTTCCGGTCCCACACCACCATCTGTCTCGGTAGGTCTGCGCTAGGTCTGGGGCCCATGGAGCTCCTGCTATCTGGACTCTGCACTCCTGGCATGACTTTTCAGCTGTAGCTTCTCTTGTCACAGTCTGCGGTTCCATTTACCAGTGCCGGGTCCCCTTTCCCAGCCTGGCCCTGTTCGGGCCGGGGTCGGTGAGGGGGTACCCCGGAGATTTTCTGGCTCTGTGCAGGTTATAGGCTCTTCTTTTTTTGTTCCTTTGCATTTCCTGTGTTTCTCTGTTGCTTCTGTTGGGTTTGCTGGTCTCTTGATGGGGTGTTGGGTGTTGGAGTTCCCAGCTCACTATTAGGTTGGAGCGAGTTGGGGTGCCTCCCTATTGTGATGGTGCCATCTTCCTCCCCTCACTTTTTCAGTCTTGAAGAATGAAAAAGAATAGCCACAGCCCTAGCATCTCTCTAAGCTCTGTTTACTGCTGTGTATCAATATCACAAACTTAGCTTGTACCAACAAACATTCGTGACTTCAGTTTCTACAGGTCAACATTCTGGGCACAGTTTCCTGGCGTCATTTGCTCTAAAGTAGCAGGAGATGAACCAGGACATAGCTATAGGGGAATGGAAAAAGGAGAGTAGGTTGAACAGAATTGGCCCAGCATTCTGTTGGATGACAGAATGAATTTTATAGTTCTCTGAACATTTTCCTTATCAGTGTGCCCTTGAACTATCATGGACCTACAGTTGACTTTTTTCCCCTCAACTCTTTTTTTTTTCTTTGATCTTATCTACTTGTAGCATTAAATATGCTATTGTTCTGTGAATGTTCAGCATGAACAATTTCTGCCATTGTAATGGTTTAATTTTACTATTCCACACACTTAAACGTGCATGCAAGAACATTTGCCTGGAATACATCACCCTCATTATCTTTTCGAGTTTTTCCTAATGACTAGTTACTTGTCTAGTCCTGGTGGTTAGTGACATGGACCATTCTGTCTCTGACCTATTGCAACCACGCATAATCACTTCCCAGATTTGAATTCCTCTCTTCCCATAAATATTAAGGGAAGGAAATTTGCTTCTTTCACCATGACCTTTCTAGTCTTCAAAGCTTGTTTATGCACTTTAAAGAATTCATGTCAACATTATATTGCTTGCAGGAACTTTGGCCAATTTCTTCATTATAGCCTACAAGAAATAGCCTGTGGTCAAGTTAATTCAAGGGAGAATGCATGTGGTGGAAAGCTCAGGCAGGCAGGAATGGCTGTATTGACCCAAGTCTCTGCTGCCATCAGCCAAGTAGACCACTTATGTTGTAAAGGAAATCAGCACGGCTGGAAACTCAGTTGTTTAGGGCTGCAGTTGATATTTGTGTTTTTGTACTTTTGTTTCCCACCTAATATATTTTATTTTATTATAGGAAAAAATCATATAAGACTTTGGCAAAAATAATGAAAGAATTCAGAGACTAGTGATTCTTTTCCTTTCTATTTCTAACCAGAGCAAATATTCATGAGATGTAAGTCTGTAGGTATGTGTTTCCTAGGTGAGATGTAAATCTGTAGGAATGTATTTCCTAGGTGAGATGTATGAGGGACAACCAACATTTCATCACAATGGGGTCAACAGAGCTTAAAACAGGCAGCTGAGACTCATGTGAAAAAACCCCCCAAACCTGTCTGGCTGGGCACCAGTGGCTCATGCTATAATCCTAGCTACTCAGGAGGCTGAGATATGAGGATCAAGATTTAAATCCAGCCTGCTTAGGAAACTCCATGAGACCCTTACCTCCAATTAAACACCAGAAAACTGGAAGTACTGCTGTGGCTCAAAATGGTAGTGCGCTAGTCTTGGAGTGCAAAAGCTCAAGTTCTGGCCTTGGGTTCAAGTCCCACACAACCCACAAAACGAACATAGACAAACCTGTCTGTCCCACTTTCTCCTAGCCCTTTCTCCCCTCTCTAGACTGTGGGGCTACTTGTTACTTGATGTGGCTTCAAATGTATCTTTTGTACTCTGTGGCATTCTTGTTCATCTTTCAGTAGTTGTTTTTTCTTTCTTTTCTTTTCTTTTTTTTTTGTGTGTGTTGGTACTGGGGCTTGAACTCTGGGTCTCTTACTTTTGATTGACATGTTTTCTTAAGTCTGGTGCTCTATCACTTGAACCATACCTCCATTTCTGGCCTTTTCTGGTTAATTGGAGATAAAACTCTCATGGACTTTCTGTCCCAGACTAGCTTTGAACCATGATTCTTAGATAACAGCCTCCCAAGTAGCTAGGATTACAGGTGTGAGTCACCAGTTTACTGTCTCTTTCAGAAATTTTTTTTTTAAGGATTTAGAGGTTTATTTTACATACACTGTAGGACCTATAATACTACATTTATGGTTAAAATCACTACATATGCTCTTCTTTGCAAAATTCTTTCAGGAAATTTTTAATAACACTTTCCAATTATGGGCCAAGCAACATTTGATAGAATGTACCCTTGTCTGCTCCTAGCACTTAGACAGGAGTGGTGTTTTTAGATAGCAATTAGTATCCACAATGCTGTCATGGTGTTCGTGAACAAATGCTAGGATTGATCGTAATGATCCTCTTATACTCCACTCTGGTTTGTTCATAGATGGGGTGGCTTTGCTTTTATGGTACTAAGGAGAAGCTGTGGGTTGGGGTTTTAATCTGAAAGGACCATGCTCTTGTATTTGTCCCATATGCACCTGTGATTTGCTGGAACAAGATGAGTGGAAGATCTTCCCACAGATTTCCAGTGTGGGCCAGTGGTGCAGCATGGGAGAGAGCTGCAGCCATTGCATGTGAACTCACAAGAAGGAGAAGCAACAAAGACAATGTGCTCTGTGGATTTTTAGGTGACACAAAAGGTCTTTTGGAAGTTTCTGGAAACTACAGAGCCTGACACATTTTCTCAGACTATGTTTTTGCTCACCCATAAACCCATTTTGAATGTCCTCAACAGTGTGTAAACTTTGCCAAGATGCAGGACTGCTCTGACCTTTGGCCCATGTGATGTGGGTTGACAATACATAGGAAAGCTGAGATTTGAGTGCTTACTTAGCAAAACAGCCTTTCTGTTGGAACAAAGAGAAATGAGATTGTATGTTGCTGTTATTCCTAATTATTCTGTTGATCTTTGGTTAGTTTTCATGAGAATCAATGACTATATGTGTGTGGATGCCCATTAGAGGTTGGATGTCTATGACTAGGGCAAAGAGAGATACCCCAGTGTTGGGGACTGTTTTGGCCTTGATAGAGGAAGGGTGCCAAGAGCAAGACGCTGCCCTTCCCCCAGCCCTGGGACAGGGTGGGAGGGAGCCCCTCCCACCTTTCAGCCTTAACCGGAAAAGAAGCCCCCCGCCCTTCGGGAGGCGAACATGTGCGTGCCACCATGATAGGGTTGTCCAGCCCACAAAGGAAGTCCCATGACACCACTTGAGGGGCAGCCCAGTCAGCCAATCAATCAGTCACCCCAAGTCCTTCCCCTTCCGCCTTTGTCATCGTAATAAATTTCTCTGGCCCGCCCTCTGGGGGCTGAGACGCATCCCACCATCGCGGCGTTTCCCTGAAGTGTTCTTTCTGCGTCAGTAGGGGCTGGCGATGAAGGGGACTTCAGCATCCCACTCCAGCTTAGAGCGGTCTGGAAATGGCTCGGGCATTTCCCCGGGAGATGAAGGGGAAAGGGTCCTCAGAGGCCCGACACATTCTCCCCCGGAAGATTGTGGGAGAAGGGGGTCCGGAACCCCCCGACATAGGGATCCATCAGATCCCTACACCCCAGCATTCAGAGTAGATGCACATCATCTGCTGACCTACACAGGAAAAGGCTTCCACTATTTTTTCCTGAATCCTTGGTTTAGTGAGTTGTTTTTTAAAAAAACAAACAAACAAACTACAATTAAGTGCTTATGTAAGCATTTTCTGTAATGAATTATATCTCCAGCTAACTACAATGTTGGAGTCTACATTGAGGTTAAGTCTGTTTTTTTTTTTTTTTTTTACTTTATTTTTTAGGTTTTTGATTTTTAAAAATTATCTTTAAGTAGCTGAACAAAAGGATTGCCATTTAACAAAGCAGTTTTCATGTATCTTGGTCAATGTCACCCCTGTAAACATTTTCACCCGTCCCTCCCCTGCCCACTCATTCCTTCACTCCTCTTAATTTTGTAGGATATACATTAGATTTTTTTTTTCCACATTCAGAAGTTGATTTTTGACTGCTGTAAGAGCCTGTACCTCTGTAGATAGAGGGGAGTTTAGTGACATTCAGTAATATGATCCTTTTGTTAGTTTTCTTCTTCTTTTTCTATCTCCAAATTATATTTGTGCTTTTTCTGATGTTTTATTCTCTTCACAAACTGACATTTGAGTTCTAAATAAGAGTTACCTCATATGGGAAGGGATTTCTTTGTTTGTTTGTTGTTGTTGTTTTTTTGTTTGTTGTTTTTTTTGGCCAGTCCTGGGGCTTAGACTCAGGGCCTGAGCACTGTCCCTGGCTTCTTCTTGCTCAAGGCTAGCACTCTGCCACTTGAGCCACAGCGCCACTTCTGGCCATTTTCTGTATATGTGGTGCTGGGGAATCGAACCCAGGGCCTCATGTATACAAGGCAAAGCACTCTTGCCACTAGGCCATATCCCCAGCCCAGGAAGGGATTTCTTATTTCCTGTTTTCCGAAACAAAGTACTTTCCATTGCATCTTAAATTTCTTATGGAGTTGTTTTTTTTTCCTGAAGAATTCCATAATCCCTTCAGTGTCAAGTCCTTTGCACATACTGTTTCTTCTATCTTGCATGCTCTTTTCCTCTTGTTGCCTAATGAATTGGCCTTTAATATTTAACTTAAGGCAGTTTTCCAAACACTTTTACAGGAAACCCTCTAAACTGTCACTAAACTATCTCTGTCTTAAATGTTCCACAGCTTTACTTGATCGTCTTAATTCCAAATATAATTCAATAATACACTATGCAACCTGTTTAGCATGTGAAATCCCAGGTGGAACATGCAGTGTGTGTGTGTGTGTGTGTGTGTGTGTGTGTGTGTGTGTGTGTGTGCACTTGCCAATCCTGGAGCTTGTACTGAGGGCTTGGGTGCCATCATTAAGCTTCTTTTTGCTCAAGGTTAGTGCTCTACCACCTAAGCACAGCTCCACTTTCAGCTTATTTTTTTATTGTTGTTTATTGGAGATAAACAACAACATGGACTTTCCTGTCCTGGCTGGCTTTGAACTGCAATTTTCAGATCTCTGTATCCTAAGTAGCTAGGATTACAGGCATGAGCCACTGGTGACTGGAGGGACATACATATTGAGAGAAAATATGGATTTATTCACAATGCTTCCCCAAGTTTTGCACTCAGGTCCTATCTTGCACTGGCAGGGCCTCAATTTATTACTTATAATAAATGAGTGAATAAATATTGTTGGAGAAATTATTTTTAACCCTAACTGATATCCTCCTAAAATTCAGCAATGTACACCTTAAGTCTAGTTTGTGGCTACTGATTCTCTCATGTCTCATAAGAGTCTTTACCTTCAAATTCTTCCTTAGGCCATAGATCCATTTACTTAACCTTTATAGATTATTCTTATCTGAACTTAAGGATGCTTTTCAATCTCAAGTGGCTCAAACCGGAATTCATGAAGATCCATTTTCTTATCTCCCAAGTCTCCTCCTAATATATTATCTCAGAAACACCATCATTAAGCCCATGGTTCACACCTGTCATCATTATTCAGGAGGTAGAGATGGGGACCATCTCAGTGCAAAGTATGTCAAGACAAGTTTGACAAGAAATGTACTCACTATCTTATGTATGTAACTGCAACCCCTGTGTACATCACTTTGACAATAAAATTAAATTAAAAAAGAAAGAGAGAGAGAACAGCAAATTGACAGCTACTCCCTTTGTAGAATTAAGCACTTTGAGTGCTTTGGTCTCTTTCATTTTCTGTAGTCATAGAGAATAATATCTATATCAATACAAGATATTCCTTCTGTGTAAAAGAAAAAGAAAGTCAGTAAGATTCCATACAGCTGGTTGTGGTCCCAACTCTACAGGAGACAGAAGCAGGATGACCATGGTCTGAGGGCAGCCTTGAGGCCAAAAATGTGAGACTCTAGCCAAAAAATAAACGTAGCCAGAAAGAACTGCAGGGAGGCATGGCTCAAGTGGTAGAACACTTTTACTTGACTAGCAAGTGCAAGGTCTTGAGTTCAAGTAGTAACACTAAAATAAATAACACTGTTAGCATTATGTGTGATGACCCCTCAGCTCTCTGGGTTCACTTTTCTTTCTACTCACACTATGTTTTATTCCACAAGTTGTCTGATGCAAAAGATGAGCTTGCCAGCTTCCCAGGTTCACCCCATCCCCCCTTGCCCCCTTCCGCCCAGAATAAACGGTAGTAACAGCATTTCACAGGTAAAACCTCCAAGCAAGATTCCAGGCAATCTGGGAGTTGCAACCACCTCTTTCCTGTCTCCTCACATCCTTATCTAGCTGTAGTTCTTGCCCCCGCACCTGCAAAATGTCTATCAGGATCCTCCTCTCTTTATTGTTTGGTTTACACCCCGATGAACACCATGAGAAACTTAAAAAATTAATTTTATTGTCAAGGTACTGAGCACATTTCTTGTCAAATTTGTTACCCTCTCCCTCATTTATTTCCCACTTTCTCCCCCTCAGATTCCCCCAGTTGTACAGTTAATTTCCAAAATACTGTCTTGTGAGTATCATTTTTGTACTGGTTTGCCCTTTGTCCTTTGTCTCATCATTTTGATGTTCCCCTGATCCTCACTAATTTATTTATTTGTATTTTATTCTCTTTTTTTCTTCTTTATTGTTAAAGTGAAGTACAGAGGGGTTACAGTTTCCAAAGTGAAGTACAGAGGGGTTACAGTTTCATATGTAAGGCAAGTACACTTTTTATTTAAATTGTTACGCTCTCCCTCATTTTCCCCCACTTCCCTCCTCCCCATTTCCTTCCCCCCACCATGAGCTGTACAGTTGGTTCACACCAAATGTTTTTGTAAGTATTGCTTTTGCAATCGTTTGTCTTTTTATTCTTTGTCTCTTGATTTTGGTATTCCCTTTCCCTTCCCTAGTTCCAATACATGTGTATATAGTATTCAGGGTACTAAGATCAGAAACTGTGATAGCAGGGGTAAAACCAAGGGAAGGGAATATGAGAGAAAAAAAATAGGGTACTGTTTCACATGGCATGTTGAAAATAATTACAACAATGATATAACACTTGTTTCCATAACTTGGGGTTCATTTTGCTTATGTGTTCAGATGGGCACAGCTATTGGATTATTGTGATTTTCTGCTATGACTATCCTAGACATGTACTAATTATTCCCTATAAGGGAAACCATAGAGTTCATGCTTCTTTGGGTCTTGCTCACTTCACTTAGTATGATTTTTTTTCCCAAATCTTTCCATTTCCTTATGTCATTCTTTCTGACAGAGGCATAGAATTCCATGATGTATATGTACCACATTTTCCTGATCTACTCATCTACTGAGGGGCATCTCAGTTGGGCCCATATTTTAGCAATGACACATTGTGCTACAATGAACATAGTTGTGCTGGTGGCTTTAGTGTGGTCTTGCTTCTAATCCTTTGGGTAAATGCCCCAAAGTGGGGCTGCTGGGTCATAGGGGAGCTCTTTGTTTAGCCTTCTGAGGAATCTCCATACTGATTTCCAGAGTGGTTGAACAAGTCTACATTCCCACCAGCAATGTAGTAGGGGTTCCTTTTGGCCACATCCCTTCCAGCATTTGTTATTATTGGTTTTCCTGATAATGGACATTCTTACTGGGGTGAGGTGGAATCTCAATGTTGTTTTGATTTGCATTTCTTTTAAGGCCAGTGATGTAGAGTACTTCTTCATGTGTCTCTTGGCCATTCTCATTTCCTCTTCAGAGAAGTCTCTTTTTAGGTCTTTAGCCCATTTGATGAGGGGACTGTTGGTTCTTTGAGGATTTGTTTTGGAGGAATTTAATTTTTTAAGTTCTACATATATTTTAGATATGAGGCCTTTGCCCATTGTATGGCCAGCAAAGATCTTCTCCCAATCTGTGGGCTTTCTGTTTATCTTGCAATCTATGTCCTTTGCCCTGCAGAAGGTTTGCACTTTGATGCAATCCCATTTGTCTAAGCTTCCTTTGATTTGTTTTGTTTCTGGGCCTTTATTAAGGAAGTTTTGTCCTGTGCCAAGGAGCCCTAATGTTTCTCCTATTCCTTCTTGTAGTGTTGTTAGAGTATCTGATTTTACTTCGAGGTCTTTGATCCATTTGGAATTGATTTTGGTGCAGGGTGACATATAAGGATCTAGTTTCAGTTTGTTACCGATGTTGAACCAGTTTTGCCAGCACCAATTGTTGCAGAGGCTTTCTTCCATCCTATTATTTTTTTAGCTCCTTTATCAAAGATTAAGTAGCCATAGTTCTGGGGGTTCATTTCTGGGTCTTTAGTTCTGTTTCATTGGCCCTCAGGCCTGTTCTTGTGCCAATTCCAAGCTGTTTTTATTACTATAGCTTTGTAATTCAGCTTGAAGTTTGGTATTGTAACACCTCCAGTACTGTTTTTCTACTTAGGATTGTTTTTGCTATTCAGGGTCTTTTATTATTCTATGTGAATTTCTGGATTGTTTCCTCTATTTCATTAAAGAATGGTGTTGGGATATTGATGGGCACTGCATTGGATTTGTAGATAGCCTTTGGCAATATTGCCATTTTCACAATATTAATCCTCCCAATCCAGGAGCATAGGAGGTTTTTCCATTTCCTTAGTTCTGCCTTAATTTTCTTTTTCAGATTTTTGAAGTTCTCATCCTAGAGGTCTTTCACTTCTTTGGCTAAGGTTATTCCTAAGTATTTTATGTTTTTTGAGGCTATTGCAAAAGGAGTTGCATTCCTGATTTCAGCCTTGCTTTTCAGGTTGTTGGCATATAGAAAAACCGTTGAATTTTGAGGATTTATTTGATATCCTTCTACTTTGCCAAAGTTTTGGATCAGCTCAGTAACTTGGGAGTAGAGTCTATGGGATTCTTTAGATACAGGATCATGTCCCTTCCCTAATTTAGATAAATGTATATACAATACCCAGGGTACCAAAATCAAATACAATGATAGCTAGCAAGATAAATATAAAGCCCACAGATTGGAAGAAGATCTTCACTAGCCATACAATAGACAAGGGCTTCATATCTAAATCATACTTAGAACTCAAAAAATGAAATACCTCCAACACAAATCTTCAAATAAATAAGGGCCCATTAATAAGTGGGCTAAAGAGTTAAAGAGAGACTTCTCTGAAGAGGCAATAAGAGTGAATGGCCAATAGACACATGAAGAAATGCTCAACATCTCTGGCCATCAGAGACTCTTAATCACTCTCTCTCTGCTGCTCATGTTGCCTCCCTCCAGTCCAGGCCTGTCCCCATTGCTGTAGAAAAAATTTCATTAAAAGTAATCTGGTCTTGATGGTGTCCTACTTGAAACCTCTGGGGCTCCCCTAGGTGAGCTATCTCACCACATCTTTCATGATCTGCTCTTTGCCTGTGTTTGGGACCTCAGTTCCCAGCACTTCCTTTCATGAACCTGAGGCTCAGCATAAGGAAGCATTTGACCTTCCCATGCACTGTGTGTTCTTCCCTGCCTTGAGGTGTTTACACTTGAAGTCCTCTGCCAGATGACCTTTCTCAGTAACCCCTGACGTTTTAAGCAAAGTTTAATATAAAATTTAATATCTTCTGTGAAACATTTTGTGATTCCCCATGCTTTCTTAAGCATCTTCTCCTCTTATCCCCATGAGACCTGTGCAGACTACAGTGTCATTACTCTATAATTGTTTAATTACTTCTCTCTCTTATGCATTAGCTAAGAAAGCATTTCTGGAGGTCAGTGGCTACATCATATTTGTCCCCAGTTCTTAACACAGTGCCTAAAACTGGTAGATATTCTATAAAGACCTGTTGATGCGAAGAATGAATGAACATGTATTCAATCCAACTTTCCAAATGAGTATTTCTTTGATAGTAGTTAACAGATTCATTACACTCTTAGAGGTACTAGGGGTGGGGGACTCTGCAGATTGAGGATTTTATTTATTTATATTAAAATGATGATTGTCTTTAAATACTTGTAGAAGAAAGGATTCAACTTAATATTTCCATTTATGTGTCCAGTGCATATTGATTGAAATCATCCCTTCAAGCTTTTCAGTTCTATGTTCAAGTATGTACACTGAGTAGTATGACTGTATTCACCTAGTAGTCCTCTTTCTACTCATCTACCCTCCAAATTGGTGATTTTTTATAGTCATAGATCCATTGGAATTCATAGTCTGAAGGGAGTTAAATAACAGAATTTCAATACAAGCTTAGTCGAGTATTGCAAACTCATAATAATGGGAGTATGGTTTTAATTTGAGCGAAAATAGAGTTGGGAAAAGCTTCTGAGAGAGAAAAGGAAGCATTTTCATGTAATTTTGTTCAGAATAGAAAAACTCCTTGGACCTTTTTTGTTGTTTCTTTAAAAATTGCATGTTAAAGAAATTTAATATGGGACAAGAAAATAGTATCTAATGGAGTAGAAGGGATATGCTGTTTGTTCAAGATTCTGAAATTGACAAAGAAGCTGAGGAAGCTGAGGTTAGCCAAATATCTTTTTTTTTCTTTTTCTTTTTATCTTGGGGCCTGAGCTCAGGGCCTGGGCTCAGTCTCTGAGCTCTTTGGCTCAAGGCTAATGCTCTACCAACTTGAGCCACAGTGTCACTTCTGGTTTTTGAGTTGCTAATTAGAGATAAGAATCTCCAGGGAACTTTTCTGTCCCTGCTGGCTTCAAACTGTGAGCCTCAGATCTCAGCCTTCTGAGTAGCTAGGATTTTAGGTGTGAGTCACTGGCACCGGAGTAGTTAACTATTTTTAAAAAATTTATTTCTTTATTGTTAAAGTGATGTACAGAGGGGTTATAGTTTCATACACAAGGCAGTGAGTACATTTCTTATCCAACTTGTTACCTTCTCCCTCATTTTCCCCAGTTTACCCCTCACCAATTCCCTTCCCCTCTCATGAGTTGTACAGTTGGTTTACACCATATAGTTTTGTAAGTATTGCTGTTGCATTGGTTTGTCTTTTTATCCTTTCTCTCTTGATTTTAGTATTCCCTTTCCCTTCCCTAGTTCCAATACACATATATACCATAACTAGGGTAGTAAAATCAGTTACAGTGATATCAGGGGTAAAACCATGGGAACGAAAGACAAAAGAAAAAGGTATAATTTTGCATGGTATGTTGAAAAAAATGATATGTCATTGGTTAGCTGTTATTTATAGTTACATTTAGGGACTATTACTATCAATGGAAGTTTAGATCCTGTTTATTCTGACTTAAAAAACTTGTTAAGATTCCTTGTAATTTCATTTTAATAGGTTTAAATCCCAAAGTTGTTTCAGTCTCATATGCCCTAAATTGGATCATAATTCTACCTTCTTTAAGACTTTTGCACATATCAACTGTCAAATCAAACTCCACAGCTCAAACTTTTCTCAACATTTGAATCACAGAATATTCTCTTGATCATGATAGTTTAAGTGTTGTAGAAGCTGCACTAGATTTTAGTTTTTGTTAAGAATACATAAAATATTAAGTATATCTGAAGCATTTATAATCCTCAAGCAAATGTTAGAGAATAAGATAATCTGATTATATAACTGTAGATGGCACCATTTCTTATCCCCAAATTAGTCATACTGATTTGGATTCTTGAACATCCAAATGCCTTTAATAAATGAATCATTTCCAGTGAAGCCATGCACTGGAGGTCCTGTCTGATGAGTTGTTCATACCATGGTGCTAAACACTTCTTTTCATCCCAGCTGTCAAGGACATGGTATAAAAATCCTTCCATGAATGAAAGACTGTGGAGGGTCTTTCATGTCCCATGCATTGGTTTGGTTAGGTGGTAAGGATACTGTTAGACATATATCACATGGCTATCCATCCCAGATGCAAAGCTTCCCTTCCTTTGCATGTGTTTGTTTTTGCTTTTCATTTTTGCATTTGTTTTTGGGGTGAGAAGATGCAAGACTCATTATTGCAACCAGCTGGAGAAGTAGCCAGGGATAAATGAGCCCTATCTTCGTGGACTTCAGATGCTAAGTCTCTGGAGTTCCAATTAGTCAATGCTAGGACATGGGGCACATTTTTAACTCTGAACACTTTCCAAAGAAAGAAAAAAGGATTGTTTTATTCTATGCCAAAACCAATACATTGTTATCTAGAATTGGCATGGCAACATTTTATGCATAATTTTCTAATAGCATTTAACTTTATACCATGACTTTCTGGTTAGTATTATCTTCCCTTTGAGATTGATATGTTTTTAAGGTAGGAGCTTTATACTAATCATCGGCCTGTCTTTTGTAACTATGTCCCATCTGCATGTGGCTAGACTAAATTAGAGCGTGAGGATGCTATAACCATCCTATCAGGCCTATAGGCTGCCAACAACAGCTCCATCACACGGAGCGTTTCTGGTTGTTCAGCAAAACTAGAAGCATAATTCTTTAAAACAACCTTAGTTGAGAGAAGGCCACGTTTTACTTACTAACTTTGCTTCTAGAACCAGGGCAGATGAATATGCAGCTGCAAGTTCTCTGACTTGGTTTCAGCTTGAGAGTTGGATGTACTGAGAGAGAAAAGAGTAAAATCAAGTAGTACTAAGAAGCAAAACATATTTTCTGGAATGAGCCAGAGGACATGGACTTTACACTGTGCTCCACAGCGAGCTATGAACTTGATAAACAGTAGTTGAACCATCACTATCACTTTGAGCTTATTGGTAATTTTACCAACATTGTCTAAATGCCACAACCTGTGCCAAATTGTAAAACAGGATGTCCAGCAGTTGATGCTTACAACTTATCTGTAGGAGACTGATGATTGACTGGACAGTGGAAAACCATTGCATAGTGACAGGAAGAGCTGAAAGGCTCAGCAGTGTGATTTCTATTAATACATAGTAAAACAATTCAAACTTTTCACTCTGGGCCTAGTCTTCTGGGAAGTGGTAGGCAGAGCAACTAGATACAGGATAGTCTGATTTAAAGCCAATTCATTTGATGCAAAAAGCTCAAGGCAGGGGCTGGGGATATAGCCTAGTGGCAAGAGTGCCTGCCTCGGATACACGAGGCCCTAGGTTCGATTCCCCAGCACCACATATACAGAAAACGGCCAGAAGCGGCGCTGTGGCTCAAGTGGCAGAGTGCTAGCCTTGAGCGGGAAGAAGCCAGGGACAGTGCTCAGGCCCTGAGTCCAAGGCCCAGGACTGGCCAAAAAAAAAAAAAAAAAAAAAAGCTCAAGGCAGAGAAGTATAGCCTCAGCAAAGAAAGAGAATGGTAAGGGGCAGGGCTAACTGCCTAGAGGTCCAGGCAAAGGGAGAAGCATAAGACTTGGCTCTATTGTAGCAGCCCAAGAGAAAGTCAGTCTATGCAGGGTAACTAAGTTCTCAAAGAAATTCTTCTGCAGGTCTCAGTTTACAAATGCCTTCAAGAGTGTTTTTTTCACAACCTGACTCTTGGAGCCATTAACAACTGGACTTTGTGAAAGGGGCCTGGGTATTTCATGTCTGTACTCCTAGCTACTCAGGAAGCTGAGATCTAAGGATTATAGTTTGAAGCCAGACTGGGTAAAAAAGTCCATGAGACTTTTATTTCCAATTAACCAGCAAAAAAAAAAAAACCCAAAACGGAGCTGTGGCTCAACTAGTAGAATGCTAGATTATACACACACACACACACACACACACACACACACACACAGAACCAGATTTTGTGAATGCTACTTAACTCTTTCATGCCTCATTTTCCCTATTGGGGAAGTAACAAAAACAATTAAATTGAAACAGACAGAGGCAGGGTTTAAAGGTTAAATGAGAAACACAAGAAAGGAGCTGAGGTGTATTCCTGGCTCATTTGACTCAACCAAAAATTGGATGAGGTGAAGCCTTTTCCAAATAGAAAGGTCAGGATCAGCAATGTTCTTCATGCCATAGGATTTAGAGAGAAGACTTTAAGTACTTCTTCTCTAGCGCATACACAACCATCCCAAGTATTTGGTCCCTACACTTCAGAATCATCTGTTACTAAATTTGTATGTGTAAGTGGTACTGCATACTAATTGCATACCAATATCAGTTTCTGTATCAGCCTTGGCCCAGTGGGAAAACTTTTGTATTTCTTTACCTGGCATATGTTCTCTCTTTTCTTTTCATCTATGTCTCATTTATCAAATTTCTTCATTTTCCTTTTTGATCATCAGCAGGAAATATCAAAGTTGTCAAGTCACTTCATGATGTTTGTCACAGCTGGTTGGTTTAGGACTAAATCTCACACTGACCTGGGATAATTAGGAACCTGTTATGGTACAGCTTGTATCTTATCATGTTATACATGTTCTTAGGGGGATGAGGTGTAGCTCAGTGGTAGAAAACTTGTCTAATACTTGTGAGGCCCTGGTTTCAATGTTTAACATGGTAAATATTTTTTTTAAAAAGTGCTTATAGAACTTCTCTAAACTCCAAACCCATGCTCCAGTCCTCAAGCATCTCCAGCACATAGTAGGTTTGTGGTAGATACTCAGTAAACCTTTGGCGAATGAAAAGAAAGCCTTACTAATAGCCCCTGTATGTTACTCTGTATTCACCTGCATTTTAGGAAGGTATTTTCTTTCTATTCCCTCCAGAGAAAGGGACTCTTCTGGAGAAAGGGATATTCAAGATGGGTAATGACAATATTACTGAGCTGCTTTTCGGGACAAGCACTTATATAAAGCAAATTGTTTTCCTACATGGAATATAGAACTGATTCTGAAATCTACGACCTGGGAGACTGACATCATACTGGCAAAAATCCAACATGTTGAACAAATTCTCCCTTGGTAAAGCCTGAGGGGGAAACAGGCATTCTCATACATAGTTGGAACTAAAGAAAAGACTATAAACCCAGTGGAGGTAATTGAGGAGTAGCTAGCTGAAATACATCCATGTGCACCACTCACCAACAGTCCTAGAAAGGAGGTGACGAGTTAATATGCGTGCATCTATTGCCTAGCATATCCATTGACTTGAAATCCCCTTTCTAGGAATTGGTTCCAGAGATAATCTGGCAAAAATATGAAAGTATAGATGCACAAATCTGCTCATTGAAGCACTACTTGGGTTTTCATAACACACAAAAAAATCCACTGCCTCTCAACATGGATTTAGAAGAGTCAACTATGGGACAATGACACAATGGATGCAGATGTAAAAAGGAAATGTGGATTCTTATCATACGCTGCTTTGGAGTGATCTTCTGGAAGGCTGGAAAGAACAAAGTGCAAAAGAGCCTATTTGACAAACTACCTTGTGTCCAGGAGAGATGTGGGATAGAAATATCTACATATATTTGCTTATACCTAAATAATGGAAGGGTAAACTAAAAGCTTCATAAAAATGATTATTCTTGGGGGAGGAGAAGATAGAGCAAACAGGACCAGTAATCTGGTAGGATTGACTTTTTAAAATATGTTTTACATAATCATAAGATTAAATCAAAACCAAATGAAGGAACCCTCTGAATCAAAAGCAAAATGAAACAAATTAAGTTTCTGAAAATGCCTGCCTTTATGATGCTGCAGAACTAAAGCCAGGGGGGCTGACAATCTGTACTGTGTTCAAACATGGAAGCTGAGCTGTGGTGAGCTGAGCTCTGTCTGGCCCTGTGAAGGATATCATTGTAGAATGGTGTCTCTCTTGTTTGTATTGGCCTGTCTCTATCATCTTTCTTTCGTCTTACCTCCTTTTGCTTTTGGAAAATAGGCAAATACCTTCTCAAAAGAAGGTAACACAAAGCCAATGATAAGGTAAAGGCATACCTATTGATCTCATCTGGTCCATTTATCAGACTTACAGTGGATGAGAAAACATTGACAATAGTCCACTGAGATTTCAGAAACCCATCACTGTGTTCCAGGCAAGTAGGATTTGAACTCACATGGCTGAGGATCTGTTGATGAGGGTGCTGTTGGGGCCTCTGAGCTGCCATTCCTTGGACAATGTCCTTGGAACTATATGTCCCACATGCGTTTGTGGTGCTGATGACATCTGCCCCCCACCCCAGCAGAGCCAGCCAGAGAAATCAGGCCCCATGTTGAAGGAAGCTTTCCTCAAGGCAGTTCTGCATGAAGATTCCAAGTCAGTGTTCCTAGCATTTTCTAAAAGTTTCTTCAGTGGAGAGTGGATGGTTCTGCCTCACTGCCAATGCAGGATTCAAGTTTCCCTCCTGGAATGGCTGGAGGAGCCAGCTTCTCGAGAAGCTGCCTGCTGCTACTGGGTGACATAGGATCCCAGCAGCCCTGAAAAGCCTCCCACTACCCAGAAGTTGGAGGCTGTCCCAGGGAATCTATGCAGCAAATGCTGGGGTGGGCCAAATGGCTACTCAGAATTGCCAAAGGCTGCCTGGATCAGGAGTTCACATAAGCTTGGGCTCAGCAGGCTAAGCTGCTGGCATTTGTTCAGTGGTGGTGGGTGGGGGTGGGGGTGGGGATAAAATAAACTTTGTGTGGCAAGTGATAACCCTGGCATTTTAATATTTCAACCACAGTGTTGTTTTCCTAGACTCTTGGAGTAAAACAAATTAGAATTATAAATATCATCCAATTTTCCAAAAAGCTCTTATGAGTTATTAGTGGAAATTAAATCACCTTAGTCAATCAGAGGCAGCTTAAATGCCACTACATTGCTCTCCCCAAAGCTGCATGTGCACCTAACATTCCTGCAGTGGCTCAGCTTCCTCGTAGTGTGGCAGACATGAAACAGATCTGCATGAATGTGAAAAATCAACTCGATGATTTGGACTTCTAAATATTGTACTTCAGCTAGGTTTCTTTTCTGGACTAAAAATCTGATGCAATGCTTCAGTTTTCCCAGGAGTTCTGGGAACCTATAAAAACACATAATTATCTTTTGTGCATAGAAAATTGTTAGATTAAGGTAGAACAGTCAGCATGTATAATGGCATTTAACATGGATGTTAATTGAGAATTTTTACCTGAGACATTAAGTGAGGAGCCTATTACAGTTTTACAAGGAGATATTCCTCATTGAAGAGGAGCTATCACCTGAGAAGCTCACTCATATTCCTTTCAGGGCCAAGGGCTGTGGTAATTGCTGGATACTTGGATGAGCCATCAACTTGATAACTGTTTGTCATGTCCTACTTAATTGGAGCCCCTAGAACAATAATGAAGGATTCTCTCTATGCAGATGACTCTGTGATTGATGACCCAGCTAAGGAAATCATTTATAAATTCAGGGTAAAATTCAGCCATTTGATGGATCTCATCTGATATTCTCTTGGTCTTCTGAGTGTGGAGGACTTTGATTGACACTCACAGTATTGTGATAACCCAAGAGAAAAATCTTGCCTCTAGACACAACAAAGGCTCCCTAAATTGACTTGCTCTTATTGAAATAGAATGAAACTTTGTTAGTTTCTTCTCAAGCTGACTGAAGGTTTAGTGCATATATATTTTTAATGCCACATGAGTGAAAATATTACATTGAAGGTAATATTGGTTGATTGACATTTTAAAAAATGAGTTTCATTTTTTGGGGGTCATTTTCTCAGCTCACTGTGCAGTAGCAAGAGGGTGCTGGAGGCTCTGGTAACCCTGGCACAGTGACACCTCCTTTGGGAGAAGGCTTAAAGGGCACAGAGGCTGTTGATTTCCTGATCAATGTCCATTGGCAGAAAGCTTTCCTAGCTCCCTTCAATAACAAAGTAAGTCACACCGATACATATTTTTCATTCCATTTAAGATATTCAACTCACCATCTGAAATAATTGGGTGAAGGTAAAACAATATGAAGAAAAGATAGCATACTCTCGAGAAGAATGTGACTCATTAAACCCAGGGAAGTCTTTGGAGAGAAAGGTCCTATTAATCCTAATAAGGGAAATTGGGTGTTTTTTTTTTTTTTTTTTTAATCAGATGGCTAGTATCCATCATAGACTGTTTTAATAGCTTGTTGTCATTGAAGGCAAAGGAATTAGCTCAGGCAAGAGGGTTCCATAAACAAGGGGGAGAAGTAGAAGATTGTCAAACTGTATAATGAGCATTGTCCATGCAATGAAAAGTGCACAAGAATATGGGCAAACTGACAATGATGTAAAATGACCTATGATATCTCATTGAGTTAGAACGTGAGTATTGGAAAAAAACTATCCATTCATTACTCATTCATCAATTAATCTATACAACCACATATGGAGGAACTATGATGTAACAGAACTTCCAAGTTAGGGTTAGCTCTATACCAAATATTTGCTTACAAAAGTGCCTGTGTCTACAGTACATATAGAATTGCATGTTTCCCTGCATTCATTTGCCTATTTTTCAGCATCTCTTGTGTGTGAAGTCCTGTACTAGGCATGACTGGAATATAGCAATAAACTGGACAGGATGCCCCGCCCCTTTGCAGAGTAACAGAATGATTTCTCAGATCCATGGAGGGAGGACTTTGTGATACAGGAGATATTATATGTAGATAGCATTTGTACAGGACCTTGAAGGCTGGATTGGGTTTCATTAAGAAGAGAGAAGAAGTAAAAAGTATTTCCCTCGTAACTGTTAATAGGTGAAAACTGTCAAAGTATGCTCGAGAATGATTATTTGGAATGTGTCAGTGCATTGTGGCATATGTCGAGAGGACTGGGTCATTGGATTCTTCTTCTAAAGATTAGGTAGGAGAATTTGACCTCTGCTTTTATACATTGGCTTACCATTTATGTTTCCCAGGGAAAATGTGAGATCAGAGCTGAGCTGTAACCACTCTTATTAGATGGTAGTGGAGAGAATATCTTTGGGGGGTGGGGAGGCAGATCTAGATATGGAGACTGATTAGGTTGGTCCCATAGAGAAATAAGAGGTAGGGGCATGTGTAAGGACTTGATAACTCTCTTCAAGAGGAGGAAGAAGGTTAGAAGCAAGATGGTAGCACACTGTTTCTGATTCAAGAGAAAGAAAAAGAGATGGAAAGTGCTTGAGGCTGAACGTGGTTAAGTTCCGCTTTGCAGTCTGAATATAGAGCAGTTTCTCCTAAGAGGAAGAAACAGCCTTTGCTTTCTGGAATTAAATAATGGTCAATAGTTTTCTAAAGCTGATCATTGAGCAGAGAATGATTTTACTACAACAAGGAAACACCATTTTAGGGTTGTTAATAGGCCTTTCTCATTATTTAACTTTCAGGAACTTAAGAGGTGATAGATAAAGCTTACTTACCCATGTTCCCAGCCCTTGATGGTGGAGTGCTGTGAACAGTGAGAGCAGAGGTGCTATGAGTGGGTTCTCCCTGTACTGTCTCTATGGGCACTGTCTCCTGGGGAGCCTGAGTTAGTCAAGAGGGAATGAAACAGTACCATGCCTTCATCTCTCAGACAGAGTAAAACGGTGCCACATGCCTCCATCTCTCAGATATCAGACAGCCATTCCTTTCTTTCGTCCATTTCCTGATCACCTTCGATGTGTTTCATTCTTCCTTTTGCTTTCTTGTATTTTTTCGTTCTCTCCCTTTCTTAGTAATTCCAACCATGTTGTTCCTTTCAGCCTCTGTTCTTTTAGTCCATCATATCTAGTATCTATCTGTCTACCATCTATCTATCATCTATGTATCTATCATATATGTATGTATATATCTATGTGATATCTGACATCATCTATTTAATATCTGTCTAGAGAGCTAAAGTATGCTGTACACATCTTCGTGGACACTGGCACACAGTCTTTCTCCTCCAGCTGTTTAGGACTGTCTTGGCTTTGTTCTTTCCATTGTTATACTTACTCTCATATTGCTAGTAGAATTTCTTCTTATAACAAATGTTGTTTTGCGTGTTTTTAATTTTCATGTTTATAATATATTGTATATGTTTTGAAGTTGGCCTTTTATTTGCTTACACTAATGTTTTTTTAAGGCTTCTCTGTATTGATAATTGCAGCTCTAATTTATTTTGGTTGCTGTGTATATGAAAATGTTGCAATTGATTTATCTAATTTGGTCTTAATGAACATTCAAATTGTTTCTGTCAACCAGGGTTGCTTCAGTGATCATTTCTGAGCATGTCACCTGTGCCACAGGATTCACGTGGCTTGTGCACCAAGAATCAAAATGGTTAAGTCATCAGAAGTGCCGTACTCACTGCTGATTGCCATATTGGACTCCAAAGTGGTGGCATCGGTTTGTCTGCTCACCCAGAATGTGTGCGAGCTTGATCTGTCTTGACGTTCTCCTCAAGGTGAGACAGTACACGGAGTTTACATTTGTCAATATGCTGAAAATGAAATGACGTCTTGTTTTACTTTGCACTCTTTGATAACTAATAAGATCAGGCATTTCTTCATAAATTTATGTCAAATCTTATTTACTCTTTGGTGAATTCCTTGGGCATAAACTTTGCCCATTTTTCTATGTTTGTCTTTGAATTTGTGATTTCATGGTTGTTTTTGTAAACATGTTCCTTTGTTTGATGCAGCATTGCATCTTAGAAAATTGTGAGATAGATTTTTATTCTGTTTGTGGAATCTTTGGATGTAGAAAAGATTTAATGAGCTAAATATGTCCATTTCTTCACATGCTGTTTTGCTTTGTTTCGTTTTGCTGTCCTACCATTCCTTCTATGCTCTCTTCTAGTATGTGGAATAGTAGTAACTTTATGAATTTAATGGGCTGGCATTTCTATTGTTTTCCACCTAGGGCTTGAACTCATGACTTTACACTTGCTTGCACAGCTGGCATTTTACCATTTAAGCCACTCTTCCAGCTCCTTCTCCTATTTATTCCTTGAAAATGTTTTTGTCTAAGATGAAGATAATGCGTTTCTTGAGTTTGTTAACTGTCACCTACAAAACTGTGTTACTCTTTTATGATGGGGCAGAATTTTGGGGTAGGAATTGGTTGCTACTTTTTGGTGGTGTTTTTCAATACTTTTTGTACTGGTACTAGGGTTTAAACTTGGCGCCATGGCACTGTCCCTGATTTTTTTGTGCTCAAGGTGAGCAATATACCATAGCTCCAGTTCCAAAATGTGTGTGTGTGTGTGTGTGTGTGTGTGTGTGTGTGTGTAGTTAATAGAAGATGAGAGTTTTACAGACTTTCTTGGCCAGGCTGACTTCAAACTGAGAGCTTTAGATCACAGCCCCCTAATTAGCTAGGATTACAGGTGTGAGCCAGCAGTGCCTGTCATGTTTTGCAATTTTTATAGCAATTATATAAAGACTTTCATTGTGAAATGTACATACATGCATACAACATGATTGGACAGAATTTATACTCTTTATTACTCTTGCTTAACCTCCCTGCCTTTCCATTTTATCAGTCTTTGGTAAGTTTATGTTATTTTCATACACCCCCCCCCCAATATTATTTTCTCCTCCTCACCTCTTTTTCTTCATTTTCCTCCTCCTCCTTTTCTTCCCACTGTTTCCCCTCCCCCACAGAGAGTGCTCCTTGTGTTCTCATGCTATTTTTTTTCACAGTCATGAGAAAAAATTTGCTTAACATGATCATCTCTAGGTGTACCCATTTTTCTGCAGGTGAGATAATTTCACTGTTCCTTATTGCTGAGTAAAACTACTGTGTGTGTGTGTGTGTGTGTGTGTGTGTGTGTGTGTGTGCCACATATTCTTCTATTTTCATTTATTGGGTATCCAGGCTGATTGCATAGCCTGAGAAGTGTAAATACTGCTGCTATAGACATGTGTGCAGGGATCTTAACAGAATGTTGACTTGTATCGTTTCTTGAGGATCTCCATACTGATTTCTATCAGTATCAGTTGGATCAAGTTACACTTTCACCAGCATTATAAGGGTTCATTTTCCTCATGTCCTCACCAGCACATGTGTTTTTGCTTGATGATAGACATTCTAATTGGGGTGAGATGAAATCTCAAAGACATTTTGATTCAGACTTCTTTTATGGCTTAAGGATGTTGAACATTTTTTCAAGTGTTTATTAGAAATGGATACTTCTTTTTGGAACTGTTCAATTTGTCTATTTATTAATTGAATTGCTTTTATAATTAGTTTTGAGCTTTTATATATTCAGGATATTGCAAAAATAATCTATCCCCTTCTGTGGGTTGTGGATTCTGGAAATTGCTTTATTTGCTATGCTAAAACTTTTTTTTTTTTTTTTTGCCAGTCCTGGGCCTTTGACTTAGGGCCTGAGCACCACTGTCCCTGGCTTCTTTTTGCTCAAGGCTAGCACTCTACCACTTGAGCCACAGCGCCACTTGTGGCCGTTTTCTATGTATGTGGTGCTGGGGAATTGAAACCAGGGGTTCATGTATAGGAGGCAAGCACTCTTGCCACTAGGCCATATCCCCAGCCCCTGTGCTAAAACTTTTTAATTGGATATAATCAAATTTGTAATTTATAATCAATCAAGAATTCACCAATTTCTGTTCTAATCTGGGGCAAATGATCTTATTCAGAAAGAACTTGTTTACACCTAGATCTTCAAGTGTTTTCCTCTAGTAAATTCAAAGTTTTACCATTTTTATTTTTATTTTTTAGTATAGGTTGAGAGTTAGGGAATCTGGTTTCAGTCTTCTACAGGTGAATACACTCTCTTTTGTTTGGCCTGTACTGGGGATTGAACTCATCCCAATTGTTCTAGCCAGGCACTCTACTTCTTTAGCCACATCTCCATCTTTTTTTTGTTTATTTGTTTCTCCTTGGTTATTGTTGAGGTAGGATTTTGCTTCTTGCCAAGGCCAGCCTGGGCTGGGGAAGCAACTATGTTTTGGATATAGAGTCTATTGGATTTCCTGATGAGTTGAATAGCAAGTCGAACAGCAACAAGTATCAAGGTAGTTCTTAAGGGTTTTGCCTGAGCAACTGGATGAATGGGACTGCCCTTTAGTGAGAGGGAAGGACTTGGGAAGAATCAACTATGGGGTAAAAATGACACTCTGTTTACAATATGAATCTGGATCCTATTAGTGACCACTGTGCACATTTCATTGGTTGGCCTTCATTGGCACCTCCACGGTGCTTGTTCTGCCCTGCATCACAGGGAAAGACTTCATTTCCATCCCCTCCTACTCTCCTTCCTCCTTTCACACCACTAGAGCTGTTCTATAGTAATTGGAGATGAGAAGGCATCAGAAACATTAGCCTTGGGCTCCACTATCATTCAAGGGCTGGTGAAAGGTGGAACAGTTGGGAGAGGGAGGGTGATCAAAGAGTGCCTGTGTCTGTGTTGGGGAGGGAGGTGGAGAAGTGAAAAAGGCAGGCAAGTCTGAGATGGCAGGGTTCATTTGATTCTTCTTGCTTTGGTTGTGTGTTTTCTCCTGTGTCTCACATAGTTTCTCCTCTGTATGTGCTTGAGTTCTGACTTCTTATTTTTGTAAGATACAAGTTATATGAAATTAAAGCTCCTAACTTAACTACTTTTTTAAATGATGTCTTCTCTTTAAATATGGTCACATTCTGAAGTACTGCGAGTGACACCTCAACATAAGAATTTTGAGGAAAACAAAATTCATCCAAGTTAGTATTTTTCTAGTATTCTCTGACACTTTTTTGGGTGGCTTTGTTTTAGCCATTTTAAAAAAACAAACCTGGTAGCAAATGGATGGATTTTAAAATATATTATTATCAGACTCAATTTGGGCAACCTGATTGGTCTTTTAATATGTGACGTGGCTTCTTTAATTTTATTGTGGTATTTATATTTAGATAGATTTGTGTTATATTCTTTTATGATTTTCCTCCTTCCCTCTCTCCTTTCTTTTCTTTCTGTTCTTTGCCAAAAAATTGAATGCTGATTGGGCAGGTTTTCAGTATTCACAGTCCTGTATCTTAAACCTTTGACATTGTTTTTCTATTCTTCTGGCATCCTAAATTGTGTGTGTTTGTATGTGTGTATGTGTACGTGTGTGTGTATGTGCATGTGTGTGTGTGCATGTGTGTGTGTGCATTCCTAAAAAAAATTTAATATTATTCTGTATTTCAGTACTTTCTAGAGATGCATCAGCTCTCCCTGGAAAATATTCTACATTATTGTTGCCTAGAGATTTAGATGTTCATTAAAAATTAGTGTTTATTCAAATTGATTTTTAATTAAATTTCTCAGTGTCTTTTATCAATTTCTGTAGGCACTCCAATACTATATAATTGTTCTTCATGGTCACAAGACTGCAGTAACAAACAACTTTAAAAGCAGGGGCTTATACCACACACAGTGTCTTATTTCTTGCTAACATTCCAGAGTGGCCAGGTTTCAGCACCCACATCCTGAAGGCTCCTGAAGAAACAGTGCTCACATGGATGAGGGGTAGCTGAGTGGAAGGGCAGGGCACAGGGACATGTGCTGGACTGTGAAGTTTCGAAGCAAGGGACTTTTATGTCTCTTTGCTGACGTTTCTTTGGCCAAAGTCACATGGCTAAGTAGTCTTCAAGAAGGATAGGAAAGTATAGTTTTCCCATGGAGAGGGCCTCTGAGAACTCATATGTGTCATCTACATGCGCTTTCAATCTGGCTTCCCTTTCCTTCTTATGGAAATGAATTCTTTAATAATTTGTTTCATTAACACCTATGAGTGGTTAACTCTTATTTTATTTATTTTTATTATTATTATAAAGGTGATAAACAGATTAGTTTCCTAAGTCAGGTGATGAGTACATTTATTCTTTTATTATATATATGTATATGTACATATATATAACATAGCCTTTATTTTGCCTTCACTCTTAATTGTTTACCAGCATATGAACATAGGATTTATTGTCTTTCCCTAAGCACTCTGAAAACATTATTTCCTTGACTTTTGACCTCTAGTGTTTTTTTTTTTTTAAATTGTAAAGGTGATGTGCAGAGAGGTTACAGTTACATACGTCAGGGAATGAGTACATTTACTTTTGAACAGTGTTACCCCCTCCCTCAGTTTCTCAGCTTTTCCCCTCCTGACTCCCCACCTTCAAGTTGTATAGTTCATTTTCAATATAGTGTCTAGTGAGTGTCACTGCTAAATTGGTTCACCCTTTGTCCCATCATTTCTGTGCTTTCCCTTCCCTTCTTCAAATCAGATAAACATATATATATATATATATATATATATATATATATATATATATATATATATATATATAAGACAGAGGGTACAGAAATCAGGGAATAAACAACAAAAAAGAAAGAATGAAAAAAAAGAACTGTAAACAATATAATAATAAAAGAACAACTCTGTTTAGGCCTCTATTGTTCCTAAAATAGTTTCATTTACAGCTTGATTGCCATGATTTTGTACCTCATTTTGTCTTTTTAAAAACTGAAAACATTTAGATCTTTTTCAGTCTAGGAACTTTATGTATTTAATGTAAATATTCATATCTTCACCTCTTGAGAAAGTTTTCAACCATTATTTCTTTGGAAATTTTTGCTGAAACTCCAATTGGATCCATGTTGGAGCTGTTAAACTTCACTAACTCTCCTCAGTTTGAATTTAATCTCACATATTTTTCCACTTCTTTGATACAGTCTTGAATTTACAAGATTTTTAGTTATTTTACATGAACATCTAATCTCCTTCTTCCCTCCCTTCCTTCCTTCCTTCCTTCCTTCTTTTCTTCCTTCCTTCCTTCCTTCCTTCCTTCCTTCCTTCCTTCCTTCCTTCCTTCCTTCCTTCCTTCCTTCCTTTCTTCCCTCCCTCCTTTCTTCTTCCCTCCTCTCTTCCCTTTCTTTTTCTTAGATAATGAAGGCCTTGTAGTTGTAAGAATCACATCTAAGGCCTTGTACATACTAGGCAAGTACTCTGTCATTAATGGACATCTCCAGCCAAGCATAAGACCTAATTCAAAATAATAATTGTCTTTTAAGGATTGAAGATTAGAACACATTTATATACAGAAGGGAAACCATGTGAAGACAGAGAAAAGATGGCTAGCTGCAAGCTAGGAGAGATGCCCTGGAAGTGAAGCTATACCTCTGGCACCTGGATCTAGGACAAGCAGCTTCAGTAATTGTGTGAAATTGTGTGAATTGCTTTTGCTTGAGCTATTCTTTTTATGGTATTTTGTTGTGGTCACCATAGTGTTAACTTACTTCATGAGGAATATCTATAGTCTTCCTTTTCATCTATAACCTAATGTAAAATAGCAAACCATCCTGCCTTAGCCTATCTTTGGTTTTAGGACTAAGATTAAGAATTCTCTTGAGTCTTTCAGTGAACAAGAATTGTGTTCATTGCCACAAAAATCACTACCACTCTACTGCCCACTACCCTACCTTCTTGCTGGCATCCTGCTTAGTTAGACAAGAGGCACTCAGAACAAGCACATTGAAAATATTCCTTCTCATTACCAGTGACAGGGACTGATGAATCTAACTTACTGTGCTTATCTACTTCTTTTCCCTCAAGTTAGTTACAGACACTTAAACTTGAGATTTGTTTATGATGAATTTATTTTCCTATTCTAAGCAAGTAGTTTGAACATTGTAGATGTATTAGATTCTAAATAAGTATGACTCTGTTGGTTCAATAGGCATATTGAACTCTTGTTACCACTTTGATTTTCTTTAGGCTGTGGTGGCAATATCTGTTAGTGCCTGGGCACTCATCTCTCCTGCCTATAATTCTAGCTTCTCAGGAGGCTATTTGAGGATTGCAGTTCAAAGCCAGCCCAGAAAGGAAAGTCCTTGAGATTCTTATCTCCAACTAATCACCAGAAAACTGGAAGTGGTGCTATGGCTTAAAGTGCTAGAGCTTTGAGCAAAAGAGCTCAGGGACAGCACCCAGGCCTTGAGTTCAAACTTCATGCCTGCCAATAGCAAAAACAAACAAACAAAAACTGTCATTGGGCAACTTACTTGTATATAAGTATATGTGTTTGTGTTTGTATGTATGTGTATGTGTGAGAATACTCACTCAACAGTGCATACTAGGTGATCTTGTTCAATAAAGACTGCAAATAATTGGTGAGATGTATGATTTTCTCTCATGTAAGAAAATGCCTGACACACACAGATCATTTAAAGTTATGCTTAATTGATATTCCCTGTTGAATTTACAGGGAATGGCATTTTTCTCAGAGCTACCCTATCTACCGAGTTTTACAGGGTCTTGGTGCTTAGAGCTAAAATGCTTCTATTTTAAACACTTGGGGTTTCAAAAATCTAAGTTATCCTGAAATCCCTTCTGCATTTAAAAAGTTGTGTCTCAATTCTCAGTGTAGACAGAATGCCGGTTTGGTAGACAAAATGTATCCCCAAACCATCAAGGGATTTTCATAAGCAATTGGGATTACTCCAAAATACATTGCAGATTTGGTATCAACTATCATATTTGAATTTGTATTCTAGTGCTGAGAGCAATTTGTAGCACATTATAAATCATGGCGCCTCCCTCCCAACTTCAGAGTGCTCTTGCCTGTGACAGCACTAAATATGCTGTTGCTACAGTAGCAACATCAGAAATGGCCCAGAGACATCACACAAAAGTGAGTGACAGGAGAAAATTTCATAATCACTTGATAAGTACAACCCTGTAGTAAGAGCCCAATCTACTTCAACTGGAAAGAATTTGAGCAGTTGCATATGGACTGAGAATGTAAATTGGAACCTGATACCCCTGGCTTTCTGGCACAGTATTTAAATGTTGTCAGAGCTGCTTCTTATTCAGTGGAGCTGCGGAAAGTTAACTTATTTTTCCCCCCAAGTGGAAGCTTAGATCCATAGAGTATTAGCCAAATCCATAGAAAAAAATCCCCCAAATTGCAAACTCTATACTTATGAGTTGACCCTAATAATGGCTTTTATTATTTAGATGTAATAAGAATTCTTATTGCAGAACAGTAAGAGCTCTAGTTTAGCAGGAGATTGAAGTGTTTTTTGGACTGTGATATATGAAAGCCATCAGAGACAATAGAGTCTTGATAGATATCCATTGTAACATTTGCAGAAAAGCATTAACAATACATCACACTTCACTGCTAGCTGCAAGCCCATAATATTATTCACAAATTATGTATTTAAGACTGGGGAGCTGGAGACATTTTTGTAATGCTAATATTAAGACATCCCCTCCAGAGGTTCTGTGGACCCTCTGCCTGCAGCTTGATATTCACCTTACTGCTTGACCATGTGATAATTTTGCAATCGTTGCCTGGCTACGCCAATCCCTATTTCCTATGGTGTTATGTGAACGTGTGCAGAGGGTTAGGTTTAGAATTGCTACTTCCAAAAAAACCTGGACCACAATTCATAGAATTTATCTAAGAAACTTTCCCAAACCATTCAAAATGCTTTCAAGTATAATCTAATTCAATCTGGGGAAAGAAGGAAGTGTTACTTTGAATAATGAACTGCAAATAAGACCAGGAAAATTGAAATGGAATGTTATGGAAATTCCATGGGGATGGGGAACATTTTTTTAAGATATAGTTTCATTCTTATTGTTTTGATTAAAAATGGTACAGAAGCTGAAAAAAAAAACACAAGGTAAATTTATAGCAGATGCGTTTATAGAGACCTAAAACTTTTAAGCATCCCAGAGGAAGTAGAATTAATTTATGATGAGATTGGAGTCTTTGATATCTCTATTAAGATTAACAGGAAAAAGGCATATGGCGGGGAAATAGCAAGGTAGATATGTCTGGCTAAATGGTGTAAATGAAAGCATTAATTAAGACACAAGAACAATAATAACAACAAATGAAGAAGCAATAGCAGCGCAGTGATGGTAGTAATAATTTAAAGCAAAGGTGGCCAGAAAGGGAATCAAGGCTGAATCAAAGGCATTATTAGCAAGTAGCCCAACAGCTGACTGCATTATTAAAGTTTCTTTCACTTGACTCTAACTTGCTGTATACTAAAGGATCAGCTGTGGCCACCAGTCACAGCAAGACAGAAGGGGACAGAAGAGTTGTCTCTGGAGAAATAAAAAGGATGGGAAGAATTCATAAGGCCATTTTTTTAAACTTGTTGTTGTGCAGAGATGTTACAGAAGCCTATGATTTCAAGGTAATACCACAAATTCAGTGTAAATGCAACCTTTTCTCATCAGTCAACATTTATTTGAGCCTTCACCAAATGATAGAATTGGTAAATGTGACTTGTAGTTTTCTCTATTTTCCTATCTGTCTCAGTAATGCAGTTTGAGGAAGAGCAAGATGTAGGTATCTATCAAGCTGGAAATCAATGCCTCCACCTATATGTCATTGCAGATGTCCTTTTGCTATGGGTAAGGGTGTTAGCTTTGGAATGGAAAGACTGGAATGTGAGCCTATGCTCAGTTCTCTCATCATTACAACGAGGTCCAGAATATGGACACACCCAGCTGTTGTGATGGCTCAATGAGATGTGGCATAAAAGAGTAAGCACTGGGTGTTAGAAAATACGTTAAACATTTAGCAGTAATTAGACATTGTAGTGTAAACATTAATATCTTGTTATTAATGAGAGTTTGTAAAATAAAAGGGAACAGAAGGATTTTTGTTAAAAACTAACTACATTAATAAATTCATTGCATGTCTTTAAACACTTGAAAGGATTATCTCCCCATTAAAAACAGGATCAATAATAATTTCAAAATAGCATCCTAAGAGAGATATACGCATATAAATAACTATGTTATCTATGTAATTTTCATATCCTAATGAAATTCAGATCAGAATTAATGTGTAATAAAAGAGTAGTTTTTATGAATAACTTAGTCTATGGTGGAAAAAGTTGGCAAATGATGAATGTATATATTTAAGAAATTCAATGTTCTCAACCACAGCATTTGACATTTAGTTAATGGGACTGAGGGTTTCTGCTTGACAGTGAAAAGAGAACATTACATAAGTCACCATGTACTGCCGATCTTGCCAGCGTGCTTTATATTCATTTGACTGGTTACTTTTTATAATTATCCTATGCCTGGCTAGATTTCAAAGTGCAAAAGGGCCATTCAGTGCTGCTATTCTATGTTGCTCTGGCTTTTAAATAAATAGAATTTTAAAAAGTGAGTACTAGCCCTAATGTAATTCTTCCTTATAAAACAACCAAAGAACAAGGAAAGTTCTGCAGATGAAATTTGTGTCTTCAAAACCCTTTCCAAGTAGCAAGTAATTAAGCTTATAAATTCTAGAAACAGAGATCACAGCTTCTTAAACAGAAACTGAGGACTTTTATTAACATGATAGAAGGAATATATGAATTAAACCCTTGTTTTTGCTGAAAAAATCAGAAAAGATTCACACATAAATTAAAAAAAGAGAAACAGAAAGTCTAACATTCTTGAAGGAGAGAAGCTCTTGTGATCTGTTGATCACCTTCATTTTTTTGCTTCTTTCATTCTGGTGTGTTTGTGAGATAGGACTTTTATCAAATCTTATCCCAAGCTGAAAATGTTGTTTGGCTCAGAAAGTTCCTGCCAGAATTCAAATAAACTGGTAGAGTTTTTGGAGTGCTATAAGGCTAGAATAACAAACATGAAATAATTGAGGGCCTTGAACACATGGTTTCTCTTTTCTTCAAGGTTTATGCCAAATTCTGAAGATATTTGTGAAGCTAATAAACCTAAGCTCAAAACCAGATGAGATTTCCCAGTTTCCTGGTTTTAGCGAATCAAAGACTCAGAATCTCAGTTAACACATTACCTTGCTTTATAGTTAAATTCAAGCTAGATTAAGTCTTATCAAAACTGAACCTAAACTTAACTCAATGTGGTCTCCATTGCACAGGGGGTTTACTTCCCTGCAATTTACTTTATCTAGCAGAAAATGGCAAACTTTCTTTGGTGAAAGATAATATTATCTGGAATAATCAAGTCTGTACTCCAAATAAAATTTATTAGGTTTTACAAGAAACATGACAAAGAGAAAAATAAGACAGTAGAAACTTGCTGAGGTGCAATATTAAGAGATATGATTTTCTTTACAAATCTATTATGTTCAGGTAAATAGAAGGAAATAAAGAAACACAAATTAATAAAAAGCTTTCACAGAGGGTAATGCAAGTAGAAATTCCAGAAATAAAAATTAAAACCTGTGAAGTAAAATACCCAATGAGAGGTTTCAACATAAACTAAACATCATAGTAAGATAAGATTAAAGAACTTAAAGACAGGTTAACTGAAAATATCCACAAATAAATAAAATAAAATGAAGCATAGAGATGAGTGGACTATATATTGAGAATACAGTGAGACTATCCAACATACTGGTTAGATTTAAGTGAAGGAAAGAGGAAAGATTAAATTATATGAGTGAAACAGAAAACAAACAGTAAGATGCTATTAACTCTTATCAAAACTGCAAACCAGACTTCAGCCAATATTGTCTCCTCTAAATGTAAATGTCAATATTATCAGTGAAAAGACTAAGATGGTGAAAAGGATAAACCAACATCTCAGTATATGCAACAGAGATTGGCATAATGTAAAACACTAGTGGAAAGAAAGCTGGTGTCATTATTGCTAACAAAAAAGAAGCATTTCAAGAAAATATTAGCAGAGATTATGAAGAGTTTTATATTATAAAAGTAAAACAAGAGAACACTTGCAATTCTAAATTTGTATGGGTACACAAATATAAATTAACATAAAACAAACATTGATAGACTTCGCAGGAAGAATAGAAATCTGCCATTATCACTGAGAATTGAGAATAGTTGTATGGCTCGACCTCATGGGCATATATGAAACACTGCAGCAGACAACATCCACATTGATATTCGTTACAAACATGCAGTACACCTTTAGCATAATTGATGATGCATTGGGTCATAAAGCAAGCCCACTGAATGTCAAAAGGTTGAAATTATTCAGTCTTTTCTTTGCCTACAGAGAGAATAATAGATAAAGAAAGCACAAATGTTTAATTAGGAAATGTTCAACTGTTTTGATGTAATAAAATTTAAGGATGTACATTAGAATATAATAAAAGCTGAAGACCAACCATCTGAGTTTTCTTTTTCAGGAAGATATAAAATTTTAACAGAAAATAAAACCTCAAGATTAAAAGTAATAAAACAATGAATATAAGTACTAACTGTGCATCAGTTTAGAAACAGAAACCCTCAAAAATATTGAAAAGTCAAATCTAGCAATATGACAATAGTATGACATATCAGAAAGTATTCTATAAATGCTAAATTGAACCAGAATAAACAGAACTAATTTACACTATTAATAGGTAGAGGAAAAGTTCATGGCAAAACCATAGTCCAATACCAAATTGCCTAACATCTAACAAAATAAAAACAGTGGGATCACTCTTTCAGTTGATAAATATTACCTTAACAACTTCAGTTGCTCTGAGGGATAGGTTTGATAATAAAATTTAAGAAATAACTAAAACTTTTTTTTTTTTTTTTTGCTAGTCCTAGGGCTTGGGACTCAGGGCCTGAGCACTGTCCCTGGCTTCTTTTTGCTCAAGGCTAGCATGCTACCACTTGAGCCACAGCGCCACTTCTGGCCATTTTCTATATATGTGGTGCTGGGGAATCAAACCCAGGGCTTCATGTATGTGAGGCAAGCACTCTTGCCACTAGGCCATATTCCCAGCCCTAGAACTTTTAATTGTTATAGTAAACTTCATACTTCTGATGAAATAGTAAAATGTTTCAATAGAGACTGTGAGAAAGATAAGCCTAGTTTATCTCTATATACATTGAAAGTCTTTGTCAGTATGTTATTTGAAACAAGAAACATTTAAAGTATGTAAGTAACCTTGGAACAGGTAAAGATTTTTTAGACAAGACAAAGTACTCTATGAAACAAAAGGTTTTGACAAATTAGATTATATTAAAATTAAGAACATTTATTCATTCAAAGATTTAGTAAGCAATTAAAAAAGTGAGCCAAGCCACAGTAGAACAGGATTAAAAAAATCATATGAATATATAAATATTTTCAATGCAAAGGACTTATATCAAGACTGAAAAAAGAATTCCAGGAATCAATAGAAAAAGGCCAAATAACATGATTCCATAAGTTCAGAAACAGCCCCAAAGTAACAACAGCCCCTGAAATTTTGGAATTACTTTGTTTTCTTTGAGTATTAGATATATACATAGATTTCATTAGAGAAAGTCATTATGATATTTTTACAACATGTATATATGTATGTGTATATATATGCATATGCTTATATGCATATATATATGTAAAACTTCAGTGAAGACTTAAAAACAAAACAAAATGAAGGGCTCCCAGGTGCTATTGTGTGCCAGAAAAACCTAGGAGAATAATATCTTTCTTGCCATACGACAGCTCTGAATCCTGTGGCCAGTGGCTGGAAAGAGTTTCAGGTCACAGACAACATACATAACATACAAAAAATAGTGTGCACAATATGTGTATAATATTACTTTAACATACTCAAGCATTGCAAAACATGTTTGTTACATAGGTTGTACAGAATAATACTTGAGAAAAATGTGAATGTACCAGTGGTAAGAAATATTTTAAAAATACTTTTTACTATCAGTAGCAAACCCTAGCAATATTTTAAAAATACCTTTTTATGTCAATAACAAAGTTATATGAGATTTTTCTCTGTTCTGAAGAAAAAATGAGAGAAATATGATTCAATTTGTCAGCTATAATTAGATCATCATTGCTTTTACCTCATACTGTGTTATATGATGAGTATATGCTAGAATAAAAGTTTAGTTCAGCAATTTTCTTATTTGCTTGGACTTATATTATTTATGTGATCTCCAATCCGAAGTTTCTTTAAAGAATCTTTTCAAGGTATTTGTCTGTTTTGCGAGGGGTATCATAGTTCAGATTATATATAAACTATAAATTGATTTAAGCAGACATATAGTGTACAGCATACACAATTCATGGTTTTTTAAACAAAAATTGTTTTCATTTCTTGGAATTAATTTGGATAACATCATTTTTTGTGATCATATACACATAGCTATTGAACCTTTGTGATCCTCTCCTAAGAATATTCTCCTTTGGTTTCACTGTGTGAATGTTTAGAATCCTGTATAATTTTACCATGCCTAAGCATAATTTTTTTTAACCATCCAGCGTGTATACTAGTAGATTTTATAGGCATGTTCTAGTTACAACAAATGAGGGAAAACATGCATCTTATATTTCTTCGGGTCTGGCTTACTTGGTTAATATAATTTTTTCCATGTCTTTGCATTTCCTTATGACTGGGGTAATATCATTCTTTCTAATAGAAACATAGATTCCATTGTGTAGATGTATGACATTTTCTTCCTCCACTTGTCCACTGAAGGGCACCTGGGTTGATTCCACATCTTAACTAGGGTAAACAATGCTGCAATAAACATGGTGGTGGCTTGAGTATAGCCTGGTTTATGTTATATTGAATAAATGCCCAGGAGTGGGATTCCTGGGTATTAGGGAAGCTCTATGTTTACTCTTTTAAGGAACCTCCATACTACTTTTCAGAGTGGTTGAACAAATTTACATTCCTTTCAACAGTGCAGTAACGTTCCTTTGGCCATATCCTCGCCAGTATCTGTTATTGTTAGTTTCTTGATAATGCCTTTCTAACTAAGGCAAGGTGAAATCTCAGAGTTGTTTTGGCTTGCATTTCTTTTATGGCCAGAGATGGTGGACATTTCTTCATATATCTATTGGCCATGCTTACTTCTTCTTCTGAGAAGTCTTTCTTTAAGTCTTTAGCCCATTTATTAATTTGGTTGTTGTTTCTTGAGGGTTTGTTTTGGAGGGTTTACTTTTTTGATCTGTAAACATATTTTAGATATGAGGTGCTTGTCTGGTGCATAGCTAGTAAAAATGTTCTGCTGTTCTTTAGGCTTTCTATTTATTTTGCTAGCTATGCTTTACATGGTCATACTTTTAAGTGCCTCTTGAAAAATTCTTGTTTTTTTTTATATGACACCTAACTGGTATAAATCTATTCGAGTGCAGGAATCATTTTTTCCTTATTTTACAAGAAAAAATTAATAATATAGAGTTTCTACTATTTCCCATTTTAGGCAGATTGCCTTGGGGGCACCTGGAATTCATGTACTTCTGGATAGATAAGCAAGTCGTTGTTTTGCCAACAAATCTGAAAGTAGAAGTCAGTGTAACTATGGCTATGGACAGACAGCTCTGAACACTTTTTACACTGCAGTTGCATTGGAAATAAAGCAAGATTTTCTCTCTCTCTCTCTCTCTCTCTCTTTCTCTCTCTCTCTCTGTTAGATGTGGGGCTTGAACTTGGGGACCAGGCATTGTCCTTGAGCTTTTTGCTCAAGTCTAGTGTTCTACCAGTTGAGCTATATCACCATTTCCTCTTTTCTGTTAATTGGAGATAAGAGTCTCATGGACTTTCCTGTGTGGGTTGGCTTCAAATTTTGATCCTCAGAATTCAGCCTCCTGAGCAGTTAGGAGTATAGGTATGAGACTCTGGAGCTTGGCTTCAAGTGAGATTTTCATAAACCCACATTTCTGTTTCTCTAGCTTTTCAGAGAAAGAAAAATGGACTAGAAGTCACAGACACTTTTGTTTGATTCTAGTTCTTTCTCTAACTCATTCTATCTCTACTGTGAATTTCTTTTTGGACATGGCACCTCATCTCTCTGGATACTATTCCTTCAACTACAAAATGAGGGATTAGCTAAGTGCATATAAAGTCTCCTTTGCCTATTATAAGTTTTGTGGGTGAACTAAACTGCCCCCAAAGTCATCTCCTAAAGTCCTATCTCAGAGGCATCTCTGAATGAGACTGTATAAAGGAACATGGCTTCTAATGAGAAAACTAAGCTAAATTGAGATATGATTTTTCTCCTTATAAGAGAAGGATATCAGAATATAAGTAATCACAGAGGGAAGAGCATGGGAAGACACAAGGGGAGAAAGTGGCCATCTACAAGCAGAGAGACAGGTCTAAGAAAAACCGACCTATGACACCTCAGACTACTAGCTTTTAGAATTGTAAGAAAATAAATTTCTGTTGTTTCAGCCAATTAGGCCATGATACTTTGTTATGACAGCCCTAGAAAACTCATACAAGGAAATCTGAAGTGTCCAGAATATTCTGTGCTTATAGTAAAACTTCACTTTTAAAACATCCTGGCTTTTAAGTTTTCAAAACACTATGCTTGCTGGGTATGGTGACATAAGCCTCTGTTTCCAGCACTTGGGAGGCTGAGGCAGGAGCCAGCCTGAGATGCATAGTGTGACTGTCTTGAAACACCAGGATAAAATAAAAAAGTTCCCTCTCTAGCCTCCCACCAAAAAATACCCTTAGCCTAAGTTATAATGATCAAATAACTGAGCCTAGAAAAGTGATTGAATTTATTATCAGACCTAGAATTATTGCTTGAGTTTTTGTAATTGCTCAGTATCTTATTGAGTATAACATTAGAATATCACTTCACAGTTTTTCCCCTTATAGCTCTCATGGCATTCCATGGCTAGACAGTGTTCCAGGGTTTGTGAGAAGATGAGAGAGTCCAGGAGTGTTGCAGGTCAGGGCTACGGTGAGTTTTATTGTTAGTTCTGAATATTCATAAAGTGCCCAAAGCAATGTGGGAAGGTTATATGAGATTTCTTGTGTGCTACCTGCTTCATTAAGTGGGAATACTCCTTTGCCTGTTTCTAACCAAAGAGTTTCTCAAAGAAAAAAGTGATAACCTCCACAAGTTATCTTATTTGAATTTATAACAACCTGATTAGTTTTCATTCTGTTTGTATTCTAGTAACTATTTTCAAATAAAACACCTGGTGTCTAGAGAGGATGGCACTAAATCTGAGAAAGTGAAAGAATGCAAAATACCAAAAAGGTTGTTTGATCAAGGAGAATGGACCCAAGTAGCTAATTGGATGCTCTGTCTCTCTCTCCCATGGCCAAAGGCTAATTGGGAAGTGAATAAAAAGTGTGTATGTGTGTGTGTGTGTGGGGGGGGGGAGTGCTGTTAGTAATTCTAAAGCATTTGCATAATACATTTAACAAATCACTTATTTTAAATGAAGGGGTACAGCCAGATGATGAGAAGGCATTAAGTGAATGTTAAAGGAATAGTTTAATCTCTCACTTTATTTTGAAACCAGAAACCAGATAACATAATTAGGAGAGTAAGAGGAGGCATTTGGGGCTCTAGGGTTCTTGTTTGGAGCCATCCTGCTATTCTTCTGCTGAGAATTGAGGAAAGGATGAGTGTTTGCTTATTCTATAGGTTCACTGACAGGTTTTCTTTTTCTTTTCTAGGATTTTATTATTTTATTTTATTGTCAGTGTGATGTACAGAGGGGTTACAGTTACATATGTAAGATCAAGTGAGTACATTTCTTGTTGAACATTGGTACCCTCTCCCTTCCTTGTTTTTCTCCCACTTTCCCTCCACCCAACCCCTTCTTCCCAAGCTGTAAAGTTCATTTCCAACATATGGTCTTGTGTGTATTGCTGCTGCATTAGTTTGCCCTTTGAGGTTATCAAGCTAGGCCCTCTCCAAGGGCCATGAAGAAGGAGGTAAATGGTGGGGTGTGGAGCAGGCAGTGTATTGTGTCTCATGCATCTAGTAAACCAGGGAAGATCCACTTCTGCTGTATTACATGTTAGATATTGATTAAAGTATCTCAAAACCCAAACCACATTGAGGCTTGATTTTGGAATTACTCCTGCAAAGTAGAAAGACAGTGGGCTATGAGCAAACTAGCTAGGACCTGTGACCATTAATATTGCAAAAAAATCTAACTTAGAAGTAACCTTGAACCTATTATACCTCTTTACAATGCATTAGGGTCCCAAACGTAAAGATACATTTTGAGCTGTGTGTGTAGTGTCTCTGGTGTATTAAACTTCCCTCCTTTTCCCAGGAAAGCATGAATATTCAAACTCTTCATCAGAAAATGAAATTGATTCTCTCAAAGCTGTTCAGTCTACTGCAGAATAGTCAATTGTATTTTTGCTTTAATAAACTTGTACTTCCATTTTGATTCAGAAAAAGAGTTGTTATTGCTAATCTGAGTCAAATTTTGTGCTCAAACTGAAGATGTGGGCATAATTTTCACAACTCTCACTGATGTAGTACAGATTCTTCACATGCTATATACTTTTTTTGTGTACGCATGTTTTTCCCTGCAATGGAGCAGTTTCTCTCCACTGTGTGACTGTCCACTCAGCCTAAAATTGTTCTTCTGTTCAAGTAAGTTTTCCTACAGTAATAGAAAATCATAAAATATATATAAAACAATGAATTTCAGACTTTAGACAACAAGAAACATAGACATGTGATCTCTCAAAGAAAGGATGCTAAGAAGGGAATCAATAAGGCAAATTCTATTATCTCCCTACTTTAGTCCTTTTAACCCAGGCAAGAGGAACAGAAAGAGGGAACTCATCCTGAAGTTGGTTACCTTACAGAGGTGAAGAACTGATAAGCAGAGCCTGAGGAAGCAGACATGTCTGGAAATTTCAGAAAGAGTTGTAGAAAGGAAGAAGCTATGCTGAAAAAGTACTCTAAAAATCTGTAAGGAAGTCTTCTTACATCTTTGCAGAACACCAAGCTGTGCATGAGTAAAGAACACCCAAGGACTGTAAGTTCAACAGTCCTCAAAGGCCACACAGTAGCAGTAGAGTTGAATACATGGATTAAAGGCTATTCAACACCCATTTTAGAAAAGATTAAAAATAGGATTTACTGAGACCCATTTGATTTTCAAATAATAAAACCACCATAATAAAATCTTATACTCTTTCAAGGAATGTAACAATATCTAGTATTCAGCAATGTGAAAAGAAACCATGTCCAGCATCCAATAAAAAGTTAAAAATGCATCAAGAATAAGAAAAAAAGAAATTGATCAGAAATTACAGATGTTAGAACAATCAGATAAGACATTTAAAAGTTTGTAACAGGAAAAAAAGTCAAGCTAACTGAGGACATAGCAATCAAACCTATGAAAAAAATGTAGCAGAGAAAAAAAAAACACACAAAACTTAGGATCCCTCCTTCCCTTCCTCCCTCCCTCCCTTCCTTCCTCCCTTTCTTTTCTTCCTTTTTGATTTCTGTCTATGACCATGGATATAATTAGAAATAACTTACTTTTCTGTTCACAGATATGTGTTATATATATATATATACACAATGAAATTCTATTTATCCTGGAGCAATTCTGCCTTTTCTGACAAAATGGATGGGCATGGATGACATTACAATCAGTAAAATAAGCCAGGGACAGAAAGGCAAATATTACAGGGTCTCACACACTGAATATATACAAGTAGAGTAGAGTTGAAGGTGGGTACCAGGATGGATACCAGGATTGTCAGGGTGAGTCAAAAGATGCACAATCTGTTGGATAGGAGAAATAAGTTCCAGGGATCTACTGTACAACATGGTGACCATGGGGCACAGTGATAGAAGGCATGGATATGATCAGGGGACATTGTATGCATGTATAGAAATATTATTATGAAACCTTGTTGTACAATCAACAGATGCTAATAAGACAACATTGTAACAACAATTAACAACAGTGCAGTGTTTGCTTGAAATCACTGGGAGTAAATTTTAAGTGTCTTGACCATAGAAAAATGCTCAGTAGATGAAGTATTGCATATGTTCATTAGTTCAATTTCTTCATTTCACAATGTGCATGAATTTCAAACCATGTCATGCCAAATAAATACATATTACATAAAGTATAAGAAATTGCACATTGAAAATAACTTGCCCAAGACAATGAACAGATCATCAGAGGCCTGAGGGGCAATATCAAGCAGCTGCATCCTTTGAAGAATGGGAAAGATATTTTCAGAAGTAATAGATGACTATTTTTCCCCTCAAATTTGGCAAAAACTATAGATTCTTAGGTTAAAAATACAAGTAGAATAAATATATAGAAACACACACATGCGAGACAGACACAAATCTATCAATGCACATCTTAAACAGCTAATGATTAGTGACAACAAAATTTTACAAAAAGACAAGTTAGTGAAGAAAGATATGTTACGCACAAAGGAATAAGAAGTTAAAATTGCTACAAATTTTCATCAGAAGTAAACAAGCCCAAAGCAACTGAATTACTTTAAAGTGCTAAAGCAACAAGCAAGGAGGCAAGCAAACAAAACTCACCTATCAACGTAGAAATTCATACCCAAAGAAAATATCTTTGAAAAGTAATGGAAAAATAAAGACATTCTTTAGCTAAACACTGAGAGATTTCATTATAAGCAGATCTTCACTTTACAGTAATTGGGAAAAAAAGAAAAGTAAAAAGAAACACATAATTTATAAATATGTTGGTGACACTGATCAAGGAGCACTGTACTTAAAAACTGACTTTTTTTTTCTTTTTGGCCAGTCCTGGGCCTTGGACTCAGGGCCTGAGCACTGTCCCTGGCTTCTTCCCGCTCAAGGCTAGCACTCTGCCACCTGAGCCACAGCGCCCCTTCTGGCTGTTTTCCATATATGTGGTGCTGGGGAATTGAACCGAGAGCTTCATGTGTAGGAGGCAAGCACTCTTGCCACTAGGCCATATTCCCAGCCCCTAAAACTGACATATTTTTGTATAACTATTTTAAAGAAAATAGAAATTAATTAAAAAATAAAATAATAATATCACTGAATAAATAGAATATGTTTTCCTCTTAGATTTGTATTTCTTTAAATGACAATGGTCATTGTAAAGCTAAGCTAATAACAATGATAATGTATTGTGGGGTAAATAAATGTATATAAGCAAAATGTATGGCAAGAGTAACATACAGGACAGGAGAGAAATGGATATTATACGGAAATTATTAAATGAGAGTAGTATGATGTATGTATGATGGCACTGTGATGTATTAAAGATGTATATTATAAACCCCAGAGCAACCACTGGAAAAAAGTTAAAGGACAAAATGGAATGGTAAAACTATTTCTCTGTACAGTATTTTCTGTACCTTGTACTCTGGTCTGTAGACTTCAGCCAGTGCTGTGCATTTCATTCTTATTTTAACTGATCATTCCTCTTTAAATAATCTACAGAGGAATTGGAGGGCATTATCTGCTTGCCTACAGCTTGTTTCTATTCTCTGTGCTTCACTTCAGAGTCGGCACCCAGTGCTCACCTTTGCTCCCTGTCATCACAGACTATCCTCCAAGGAGCACAAAAATCCACAGAATCAACATCAATAAAATCAGACCCAGTCACTTCACCTTAAACTTCAAGAGTGTTTATTATGAATGAATGAATGAATGAATGAATGAACAAATGCATTAAATCCTGGTTGGGCATTAAAGTGCTTGTTACTTTCACAGACATATTTGCTCAAATTTCAGGTTCCAACTCAAATGTGAGCTCTTCTCTCAAACCTTCTTTTCTTTGACCTGGGTATCTGGAAGGCTGTTTTCTTCCTTTGAGTTACTCTTCTGACTTTGTTCAAAGGTTAGGAGGTCACTTTAAACTCTTCAAGGCAGGTATTTTTTGTCAAATAATAAAGTAAGCAATAGCTATCATCCTTGAAAAGTTAACACATGTCATTGTGTTAGGCTTTTCCTTGCTATGGCTGTGACAAAATACCAGACATAAACAACTTCAAGGAGGAAAGATTTACTTTGCTCATGGTTTGTGAGGGTTCAGTGTGGACTCTTGGTTCCATGTGAGATCATTGGTCTGAACCCCAATTTTTTCCATCCTAGATTATTTTTGTTTGTTTTTTTTTAGATTATTTTTTATTCCCTGATTTCTTTACAGTCCATCTGTCTCTGTCTTCTTAGTAACATGAAGTACATAGTGGGTACTCTGTAAATACTTGTTGAATGAGTGTGCTCAATCCTAAGTGCTACACATTTTAACAGGGGACTCTGGCAGATATAGTCCAGAGCCACAGAATGTATCCTGTTGTAAATAGAATCCAAGGGCCTGGGAATATGGCCTAGTGGCAAGAGTGCTTGCCTCTTATACATGAAACCCTGGGTTCGATTCCTCAGCACCAGATATATAGAAAAGACCAGAAATGGCGCTGTGGCTCAAGTGGCAGAGTGCTAGCCTTGAGCAAAAGATGCCAGGGACAGTGCTTAGGCCCTGAGTTCAAGCTCCAGGACTGGCCAAAAAATAAAAAGTGTAAATAGAATCCAAGCCAGGGGTAGAAGAGGAGACATTTTCCATCCCTTCTACCCACACATCTGGGTTTCCAGCCTCTTTCCCCTAGACCCAATTGCAAGCCTGATGAGCATGTGTTTGCCAAGATTAGATCTCCAGGAGATGGCAAACTCACACATCAACCTTAGGCAGCATGTTAATTACATTGCACAGATTTGTGCTTTTTGAATAAGGTTTTTTTTAAGGTGTAAGTTTGGAAGAAATTTAAAAAAGAAAGAAAACCTATCCAACCCTGAACATCAGGTTATAAAGATTATTCCTACTGCAGTATAAATGCGCTATGATACAAATGCAATGTAATGAATCATTGTTAGTGGAATGTCAGGGTTGAAAGTAATGAGTCATCTTCAAACGCCTTTGATTCCATGGAATATGTTTATTTATTCTGCTTAAGAACTCAACTTTGGTATTTCAATGTACACAGTTTATGGATGTATTATTAATGATACTATTAAGCTTTTCAAGATAACTAGATTCAACTTTTAGTTTGGATTTGATTTCTCTTCTTTAGACTTTATAAATATTATAGCCATATATTTTGTTTTTTTGTTTGTTTGTTTATATTTTTGCCTGTCCTGGGGCTTAAGGGTACCACTCTACCACTTGAGCCACAGTTTCACTTTCAGCCTTTGGCCATTAATTGGGATAAGAGTCTCACAACTTCCCTTCCCAGGCTGGTTTCGAACTGTGATCTTCAGATCTCAGCCTCCTGAATAGGTAGAATTACAGGCATGAGCCACTGGTGCTCAACTTCAGTTATTTTTTTCAAGCAGCATGAATAGGGATTTAGAAATGTTTACTGAAATAGGATCAGAATTTTCACTTGTTATGAAAAGCAAGCTTTAGCTGTTTGTCCCTTTTAAAATGATAATGCTATTTGGAAATGCATTTTTTCTTCTGAGCATTTGTTTTATTTTTATTTAAATTTTATTGTAAAAGTGGTGTTCATAGGGATTAGGGTTACATAAGTCAGGTAATGAGTACATTTCCTTTTGGACAGTGTAACCTCATCCTTCCTTTTTTCCCCAGTTTTCCTGCCCCCGACCCACCTCCTCTTCAAGTTGTATAGTTCATTTGAATTCTAAATCAGATACCATCTTAAAAGAGTTAAACTGTGGATTATTGATATATTATTCTTAAAAATGTTTTTTTTAATTCACCAAACCCAGACATTAGTGGTATATGCCTATAATCTCAGCACTCCAGATGCTGAGACTGGAGTATATCAAGTTCAAGGCTAGACTGGGCCACATGATGAGACACTGTGCTTAAAAAAATCACCGATAAGCTGGGTACTGGTGGTAGCACATGTCTATAATGCTAGCTACTTAGGAGGCTGAGATGTGAGGATCAGAGTTCAAAGCCAACCTGGGCAGGAAAGGCTGTGAGACCTTTATCTTTACTAAACTACCAAAAAAAGCTGTAAGTAGAGCTGTGGCTCAAGTAGTAAAGAACTAGCCTTGAGGGAAAGAAGCTCACAGATAATGTCCAGGACCTGAGTTCAAGTGCAAGAACTAGCACCAAAACAAAACAAATCAAATTACCATTAATACAGTCCAATAATAAATCACTGCAAGAATCCAGCATTCTTGTTCTTAAAATGTTTTGCCAAGTGAATTTTGAGTGATTTTAATAAGATTTCTTTCTCTAATTGGAAATTTTAATTTGATTAAAATGATAATTTTATACATATACTCATATTTATTTCTACTTGAACCTATAAGTGGCCTAAAAATGGCTTGGGAATGCTAAATGAGGCCATAATGAGTTTCCTGTGGTTGAGTAAGCATGCACAAATTAGTATAAAACATTCCAAGTAACATCTATCTTGACTCGGTTAAACTTTGCTAAATTTCTCAATTTTTTTTCTCCTGAACAAAGCAAAATAATAATAATAATTCCAATGTAAGAACAGAACTAGGAAAAGAAACCAGTACTGGTAACTAGAGAGACTGAGTAGCTCAAGTTTTTTTTTAAATTAAGTACCATGTTCCTCTTAGGGGAATAACATATAAAAAGGAAAATATACAAATAAAATATGTAAAAAGTAAAGTATACAAGAAAATGAAAGATCCAGAAACATGACAAATCAAAAAAAGATTTGATAAATATAATGATATCAATCTTAAAAGTTTCTGCACGGCGTGGCTTCTTGAAACATGGTTGCTTATATTTAAAATTAACTTCTAGGGATATTTCTGGATGGGAATAACAATGTATCTAAAAGTATATCATGACTTTGCCTTTAAAGTAAGGATGGTAGGATTTAGATTTTTAAATCATATTACATAATCCCTTGCAAATAGCTATTTTAATTAAGTAAACCTCTCTCTGAATTCAAATGCATGCTAGATACAAAGACAGTGTCACCAGCCACCATGGTAAAGTGAATGCTGGGCTTTAACAAATGCACAGTTGGAATCTACCAGTTCTTCAATGTGACTTGGGTGGACTTGGGTGCAGGTAGCTCATATCAATAGTCTTAGCTACTGAGGAGGCTAAGGTCTGAGGACTGCGGTTCAAAGCCAGCCCAGTCAGGAAAGTCCATGAGACTCTTATCTCCACTTAATCACCCAAAAAAGACCATGTGAAGTTCTGGCACAATGACAAGGTGCTAGCCTTGAGCAAGAAAGGGTAATGAACTCAAGCCCTGAACTCAAGCCCCAGGACCACCACACAAAACATTTGGGTGATGAGGAATTGGCTTTACATTGGCTTCTTTGAACTTCCTCCAAGAAGGAGATAGTCCTGTAGATAATGGCATATGGATTTCTACAAGCATAGTCATATTTTAAAAGCATGTAATGTAAGGTTCATCAGGAAAGGAAACCCACCACAGAAAGAAGTTTATTGGCAGCAGAGAAAACTGCCAGCCAGCACAAGATGAAGGCACAGGGAGACAGAGGGGAAGGAAGAAGAGAAAAAGAGAGAAAAGAAAAGAGTGAAGGAGAGAAAAAAGAGAGAAAGAGAAAAAAGAAAAGAGAGCAGGGACTCCTGTTAAGCTGGATTATATAGGGAAAGGCGGGAGGTATGGCCAGATGGATTGGATGTGACCTCCCAGTTGCCTAGGTAACACAAGTACTGGGCACAGACTTAAACAGGTGGGGGCATCTGCATGGAGCCTTCCTTGCAGTAACCATTCTGCCAAGAACTTTTTTAAAGTTCTCAGGGTTTTTGTGTTGGATATCAGGAGCAAGAACTAAAGTTTTCTTCACAGCAAAGAATACAGAAGCTGTTATCCCTAGCTACACACAAGATTAAGACTTGAAAACCCAGAACACCTATCTTCTCTACCACTACCCGACCTCAGTCCTTACACCCTGCCTTCCTCAGTAGAATGGAGAGGAAACAAGTGTTTGTCCTATTTTCAGATAAACTGAAGAGACTTTGTTTTGCTGAGATTCCCTTGACCTCAAGAAAAGAGGAAAGAATTGTAGTCCCATGCAGATTGTTTCAATCAGCCCTTTACAGTATGATCAAAGCCATCCAAGACCAGGGTTGGGCTGTTATTTCAGAGTTCTGGTGAAGAAAGATAGCCCTGCTCCAACATTTCTCTTTCCCAGGTCTATGGAAAGTAGGCATGGGTCTGATGTTGACAAGAGCTATCTGGACTTCAAATGAAGTTGACATTTATGTGAACAAGATGTCTGGACACTTGATTAGCCACCCAGTGTTGTCCTGGACTTGCCTTTGTCAGCAGTGGCTTACCAAGGAGATGGATTATAGCCAGCACAGCCTGTCAACCTTCTAGAGTAAAGGTGAAAAGAATCTCTTCTTTTGGTGGAGGTCCTCCCACCCAGGCCTGCAAATTTTTGCACAGCTTTTTCTTGTTCCAGTAACTGCCCAAGCATGTAATAAGTTGAGTTCCAATGAATCGGACCCTCCTGGTCTAGGTGATGTTTCAGCAAGTTGCTTTACAACTGGATTTGGGTCAGGCATATTTTTTTCCCTTTCAGACATTGACAGGAAGGCTGAAGTGTTCAGATTGCCTATGTCATTGCTAAGTTATTTGTAAGCATTCCTGGTATGATGCAGAAAATCATCTTGCCCGATGGTTAAGGAGAATGTGCAGCCCAGCAGAAAACTGTCATCTTTCTTGGCTTATGCTGCTTTCTGTGAGCGGATCAATGGGTGCAAGCTGGAAAGAAGAGATGCAGAAATATGGGGGATGAACACAAAGACCACCATTTTTCAAGGCACTAAAGCTGGTTTCTGTTTGCTAATGAATCACCTTGCAGGTAACCATGCTACTGCTGTATCCCATGTTACTGAGGAGAAATGAATTGTACCTCATCTACTGAGGGTTTTGTGTTACTCAAGGATGTTTCTGGACTGACTGTTGTATTATTTAATCTAGTTGACACATTTTGTCAAAGTATTCTGTGTAGTTGGTAAAAGTTCACCAAATTCAAAGGGAGTTATTGCTTTAATAAATGTTACATCTCATTTGTTTATTGACTTAAATAGCAGTCCTGGCAAGAACATTCAAAGGGCTTTCATGGAGTGGTTGGATGATTAAGTGGAAGAGATTTAAAAACAACTCAAGCTGAACTCATGCATTCTGCAAGTAAATTTAAATAGAAAGAGTGAAGAAAGAAATAAAATGGCAATGGAGAAGGACAAGGTAAGAAGAAAAGTGGCAGAGAAGGACTAGCAAGACTAATAAGAAAAAGACATAAATCAAAGGGAAAACACAAAAAAGCAGAAAAGCAGGAGATATGGAAAGAGGAAATAAGAAAAACTTGAAAGTAAAACAGGAACTGGAAACATTAAATTTTTAAAAGGATGTGTTTTTCAAATGACCAGGCGTCAAGAGTGCCCACTGTGGACTTGATTTTTCATTTTTTTTGTTGGTTATGGGGCTTGAACTCAAGGGCCCTGGGCACTGTCCCTGAGCTCTTTTGCTCAAGGCTAGTTTTCTTCCCATTTTTGAGTAGTTAATTGGAGATAAGAGTCTAGCAGGGACTTTTCTGCTCCAGCTGGCTTTGAACCATGATCCTCAGATCTCAGCCTCCTGGTTAGCTAAGTGCCACCTGTGCTCAGCTTAAGTTTTCTTTACTTGCACTAAGCTTCAGAGGTAGAGCCAGGACACATCTTATGTGGCTCTGGCTTCTGGAGATGGCACTCCTGGAGACCCAGGTGTGGGCCTCTTTGACCCATTCAAACACAGGCTTCCATGGCCAACAGAATGGAAGGGACCTGGGCAAGCCCTTACCTGAGCAAGGGGGCCTGATTCACTCATTCCTTGGAGTTGCAGGCATGGCTGTGGAATCTGGAGTTCATAATTCACCCAGAAGGTGTTCTATCTGTGGCCTCTCTAGGAATAACCTAATCTATTTGGGAACAGCTGCCTCCTCTGGAACCATTTGTAAAGGAAGTTGCTATGGACATTATCTTTTCAGTGCTGTTATTTGTTGATGGTACTTAGGAATCAAACCTAGGACCTCATGTTTTCTAGGCAGATACTCTACCCCTGAGCCATGCCTCCAGACCAAGGACATCATCTCTTCACAGTGGTTAGAGGGATAGTGGTGAGAGCAATGGTGGTGAAACTCAAACACATTTCTTCAACAATTAGAAAGACACTCTGAGGAAATTAACACTGCATTCTTGGATGTTGTTGGAGACATTTTGGCTGTTTGTTTTCATGCCTGTACCTGTGTACATGTGTAGAAGTTTTCAGATGCACAGGCTCCTCCCACAGTGAACTTTTCCTCCCTGGGTCTGTGCTGATCCATGTTCAGGACAGCAATAATTGACTGGTTGATTTTTGTTAATCAGGCAGCCACAGTACTCCAGTGTTCACTACCCTTTGCTCTCTTGAGTAAGGGAGGGAAAGCCAAAATCTGAACGAATCCTTGATGGCTTTTGATATTCTCCAGATGTCTTTTTGGTGACCAGTGACCACAGCCAACTGTTTTATGTCTATATTTCTTGGATTCTCAGTAGACTAAAAAATAAGCCAACAATGGTGTTTACTGACTTCACTCCATTATCTTTACTGTTCAACCAGACATGATCAAATCCCCCAAGTACTGACTGTCTTCACAGCGGAAATCTGAGATGATCATCATTGGTCCATGCCTTTGAGTGTGGGTGGGACCTGTGACTACCTTCTGACCAATAGAAGATGGACAAATGATGGAATAATACTACTGTGAGTAAGGTGTCTTCTGTAGCAACATTGTGCTAACAAAATCAGGCTTTCTCTTCAATGAACTTTATGTTAACAGGGAGATTTTTCCCAAGTGAGCTTGTCCTAATCAGGAGAGCTCTTTACAAATAACTACAGATGCAGGAGATTGAAGAAGTCAGAGTTTCTTGATGTGAGCTTCCATGAATTCTATAGTGATAAAGAAATGATCTTGGAAAGGACCTATGACCCATAGCTAAGACTCTATCCCTAACCATAATCTTAATCAAAGTCTTCAGCAAAGAATACCTAGCCCTAAGATTGTGTCTAGACTATTGATGCAAAGAATCTGTGAAATAATAATCAGGTTGGCTTAAATAACTAAGAATTAGAAACAAATAACACTCAAAAGAGCCATAAATCAGCAGTGAACGAGGAGGGTATCCCTAAGGAGCATAGAGAGGTTGTGAGTCTATTCTGTGGGAAGAGAAGCTACTATTAGTGAATTGCAATGACAACTAACCATTGGGCCTTACAATGTTATGCCTGGTGCAGTGGCTCCATTGCCTGTAATTCTCACAACCACTTAGCAAGTAGGAGTGGCACTTGGTTATGCTTGTGAAATGTAAAGGTAGTTGTTTAAGCTTCTGAACATCCCTAACCATCAATGGAGGGTTATTCATTAGCCCTTTGCTAGCAAAGTAACCTATCCCAATGAAGATATTCAATGAGAAGTTTGTCAAGTGCCAAGGATGTAGCTCTAGGCCCTGGATTTGAACCTCAGCACTGCAAAAAATAATAAAAATGTGAGTCATTTGTCGAGTGGGAAAGTTGCAATTGTTTTTCAGTGTTAGAGAGTTTCTTGGTGGTTTTCATCATTAAGGAACATTTTCCTGTCTAGGTAGGATAGAAGGAGTCTGGAAAGTATATATAGGATGGTGACAGTAAGAGCTTCTATTCAATAGAGAAGTTCTCTGGTAAGGACTGCTGAGCATATGAGGCATCCAGGCCCAAAAAGTTGAAGCTTTTCAGTGTAGTCTTGAAGTATGACATCCCACTCATCGATTTCCCTGGCAGATGCAGGTGTAAGCGGAAACTTCCCCAGAGTGCTACAGATACTTAGCAAATGTTTGTTGTGCTGGTCACAGTAAGGGACCAAAGAAAAATGATGGTGGTCTGTGGAACTTTCCTTCTAGTTGGAGTTGTGGGCATTAAGTAGCAATGCACAATGCAACCTCTGAATCAGTTTGTCTGTCTGTAGAGATCCCACTGTGTAGAGTGGGCATGGGATATGCTTGGGAGAACACAACGGAAGTGTTATCAGCAATCCCATCTAGGTGAGAGATGGTGGTGGCTTGAGTGGAGTGGATGTGATGAAGGAGAAAGAAATACTGATGAGTGACTGATACAAGGTTATGGATGGCTGCTAATGAGTAAATGTGGCCTAGGAAGTTGTCAGTCGGTGGACAGAGGACTGGGGACTTCAGGGTGAGAGGACACAGATGCGTCCCCTCCCCCACTCAGTTCTCCACACAGGAGCCCCATCCTCTTGCAGGCTGTGCCCGCCAGCAGGACCTGACAGCTGCTGGCCTTTATATATTTTCTTAGTGGAAACACTTTAAAGACCTAAATATTCAAGGTGAATGGAAGTAATTTCCCCAGTAGCAGAAACAAGAATGCAGCTTTCTTTTCTGACAACAAAACAACAAATGTTATACCCTGATTGTTACCTTTGGCAGAAGAAAATTTCATAGTGAATATTTGATGAAAATGTGCAATTGCAACAATCCCACACTGAGCCAGCCTGACCTGGTTCAAGTTGGGTTTTGTTCTTTGGGTGAGAAACAAAGAAAAGGGAAAGTGACCTCAGGTCAGGCTTGGATATCTGAGTGCTGGCTTTCTTCGATACACTGTTGTTCACAGAACATAATTGGGTTGTCCTTTTGGCTTGGACCTGGTGTTCTTTTAACCCTAGATATGCTGTGTTTGAACCCTAGATATGCTGTGGCTGAAATGTACCTGGTTGTAATCAGAAGGCAGAGGGTTTCTCTAAGTTTAGAATCATCTCAGGGAGAGGGATGGGCCTCAGAGGTGATTCCACCCATAGGTTGTCCCATTGTCCTTTGAGCATCTTACTCCTGTCCTAGAACCTTCTCCATTGGCAATGGCTGTGATTGTTGGAGATTGTTTTCTATGTTGAATCCTAATCTGCTTTTCTGTAATTTCTGCTCAACTCTTTTTGCTATTTTCATGGAATATACATTTTAAAAAGTGGGTAAACAAAGTACCAGTTCATTGATATATCTGATTTAAGTTTTTTTCCCCCTAAAGCAGAAAACCTTTGAAGGTGTATAGAAGGGGAACGAGCAGGGTAAGTATGTGTACATTTCCAAATTGTCTCAGAAGTCTCATCAACTTAAATAAAATCTGAAGTGTTAAATGACAGTTGAGAAACTTAAATCAGTGGAAGGGACCTAGGGTGGAGATTTCATTTGCATTTTCCTCCTTAGGTGGTTGCCAGATAACAGTGTTTGTCAGGTAAGCTGAGGTCTCTGTTGTAAGTTGATGTTCAGAGCTTGCAAGCCAGAAACTTGTCCTGTAAGAAAACCTTTTGGCTTTTGTTAAGTACAAAAGAAACAACTGTCCCACTGAGAGGGCCACTGTCCTTTCTCAGCTTCCTGACATATTAGAAGCTTCTGGAATGGAATTTCTAAATTTATTATAAATTTAAAAGTCTAAATTTCTCAGATGGCATTGGTGGAAACAGATGATGGTGGAAGGTTGGCTAGAAAAATAGTCTGAGAGGAGGGAGGGGGGAAGAAAAGAGGGAGGAGACAAAGAGAATGGAACTGAGAAATTGTATTTAGAAAGACTTCCTTAGTTTGTGGCAACATCCAACAAGCGCAATGTATTTCAATAGAAAATTGGTCAGAGGTTACATGTACTCATATATATTAGCTACAGTGGTCATGGTAGCATAGTGTATCAGGACTAGGTTCTTTTGATTAGTCACATGACAATGTCTTCATAAAACAGATTCAAAGATTTTTGTCTCTTTAATCTGTTCTTTGAGTGAGCATGCATGATCACATATATTAAAGCATTTGTTGCAGATGTTGAGACCACCAGTGAGATTGTGAGTCTGTACCCACCCCCCTTAAACCCTACTAGCTATGGAGTAGAGACATTTTACACTTGTGAAGAACTGGTGTGAATGTCAATTGCCTACTTGCCTTCATGTTCATGTTAGATGAGGCTTTTTTTTTTTATTGCTATTTAAACAAAGATGGTTGGGATAAGCTATTTTCTCTTCGAGGATCTTTGGAGAAACCATAGGCTAAGTATTTCACTCTCAATATAAATCCATCTCTCCAGCCATTTACTAGCAGATGGATCTAGGTGACAATAGATGTCTAAATTGAGTATTCTGCCCGAGGAACAGCCTCTGATGTGCATTGAGAACTGCATTGTAATAACCACACCTCTCAACTTGTGTAATACACTCTTCTGATTATATTATGCAGCCATCTTTAGCACAATTGTCAGGTGGAAGCTAGCTGAGCAAGCAGACTAAATGGATGCTTCTTGTCACAGATTTGGCTAGATAGGCAAGGAAGATCTTTTAAGATCTTTTATCCGAAAAGGATACATCTGACTCCCCCTCCCCCTCCTCAAGTACTACTTTAATAATTTTCTCTAAATGCCTTATTTGCGTAAGACATGGATTCCACTTTAGCTCTAATTTATGTATTTTGCTGTCTTTTGCTATTGTCATGTGTAAGAAAGCTCAGAAGGGAATAGATCTTTGATAGATGCTGAGATATTGACCCAAGGACTCCTTCCTTCCTTTTTCTCCTCCTTGGTCCTTCTCTGCCCCTTCCCCTCCCCCCCCCGCCCCCCTCCACTTCTTTCTCCTCTTCTCTCCTCTTTTCTCCTTTCTTCCCTTTTCCCTTTCTCTCTCTGGAGTGCGGGCATGGAACCCAAGTCCTCCAGCTTGTGAAGCAAGTGCCCTACGACTGAGCTATACCTCTGGCCCTCTTCTTTCCACAAATATTTATTGAGAGTCTAACAAAGTGTCAGTTGCTGTACCAGGTAATGGTAGCAAACAAAGGCCATGAAAACTCGGCTCCCTTTGAGTCTAGAATGAAGTGTAACACCTGTGTGACTCCTGTTGTTCTCTCTCTCTCAGGAATCTAGCCTTCTTTCCAAGCCTGGGGCCTCACAGGCACTAGAAGATGACTTGTCACTGGGCCCAGCTATGTGGCTTCACATAATGGTCTACAACTGTCATGATGGGATCACATGTCAATCTTTCAGGAACCATATTAGTATCTTTATTTACAACTACCAAAATCATATTTTTTAGAGTGCTATAGAATATCTAGTATTGAGTATGGAAATCCTAGTCCTTCCACAGAATCTACAGTTCTCCATTATAAATAAATTGTAGACGTCCTTTTTTCTTGAGGAATTGGCTTGAAGACGTCCTTCCCCCAATGATACCAGAATCTGGGAATGGATGCTCCAGTTTCTTCCATAAAATGGCATAATGTTTGCAAGAAACTTCCTCTTAGCCTCCCTTACAGACTTCTACCCCCAGATCCTTATAACAATGCAAGGGAAACACTACTGTAATGTTATTGCATCCTGTGATTAAGGAATACTGACCATTTTATTTTCCTGAGTATTTTCAATTTGAACTTGAATTCACATGTGGGAAACTAGCAAAGTTAGAAGGCCAACTGTGGCCTTCTTGATTGGCCTTGAAATATATTTCACTTCTGAGTAGTTAGGGTTTTTATTATTCTATTTTATCTCAATAATTGACTTATGATCATATCTATTTGTTTCATTTCAAAGTGACTAATAGAATTTCCAATGTACATCTTTAATTTATCACTGTATATCTAATATTACAGTTCCTCATGTAGAATGTAAGCATATCACCGGGAAATATTTGGCATTCCCTCTGATATTCTTTATGCTATTGTCACATATTTTATTTCTACATGAATAATAAACTTTATAATATACAATTATTATTTTTGTCTAAGAAGTTAATTGTCCAGTAAAGAGAGTTAAAGACAAATTTTTAGATTTTTAGTTGATATAAAATATTAACACTTGTTTATGAGGTACAAAACTATAACTTGACACCATGTACAAGACATAATGATCAAGTCACGTTAATTAACACTTTTATCTCCTCAAATATTATCAGCATATGCACTGGGAATGTTTAAGCTCTACTTTAGTTGTTTAGAAATGCCTATTTCACTGTTTTGGACTATAGTTTCCTGGGCATATGATACCACATTGGAATTCCCTTTCTTCTTCCTGCCACTCAGGGCATAGAGGTAGGAGGAATTCAATCTAAGGCCAGAATGGGAACAAGTACAATATTCTTGCTCTTAGGTACAAAGGAGGTGAAGATTGGGAGGACTATGTTTTGAAGCCAGCCAGGACAAAATGTTTGTGATTCCATTTTAACAACAACAACAACAACAACAAATATGAGAGTAGTGTTTGTGGCCTGTTATTCTGGCTGTGATAGACAGTCCCACTTGACCCAGGCTAAAACAAGACTGGATATACAAATTTGAGTTGAGTTTCCTCTTAGCACTTGAAACACTTTGTGTTTTCTTCTGGTCTGCAGTTACCTTTATTCTTGTGCATTTTATGTGTTTTCTCTCTGGGTAATTTTTATGACTTTTCTAGTCTCTCAGATGTGTCCACCTGAGCTGACTTTAAACAGATCTCAGCCTCCCAAGTAGCTAGGATTACAGGCGTGAGCCACTGGCATGAGGCTTCCATAAACTTTTTTATATCATCCATATCAACTGTCCCAATCCCATCCCCATTCATTCCCTGAAATGACCTTGTTGTATTCTTTAAAGAGTGATAGATTCTGTCTGGATATGTAGGTAAGTTAGTAGAGATAAGTGGATGTTTTCAAGCCTTATTTCTAAACTTAACTGGAGTAAGTCCAGAGTATTCTTCAGAGTAGGGCTAATTTATCTCGTGTCCAGGGTGGAGCACTACTGAAAAAGAAGGCAAGGAGCTCAATCCCTGAGTGAACTTATGGACTTGTTCATCTTGTAGCTACTCAACAAGTGTTCTCTCCTTCAAAGTTGCTCTTTGCTACTATTGTGGGGTATTGACCTGTGCAAGAACAGATCAACAAAAGCCAAGGGGGCTTTCTCTGCTTATCTTGCTTTGCCCTGAAAACTTGTCTATTCTGGCCTTCCTGAACTTTTGATAATGCTTCAGCAAGTTGGAAAGAACTTCAGGTTTTTTTCTGAGTTGTTTGAACTGTGGCCTACAAACTGCCTCCAGGTTGGATGCTCAAGACTCCTCTTGTTTGTGATTCCTTTCCTTGGGGATCATAGTTTTCATTAATTCTGCCCAGTGGCCAAAACCAGTTACTCTTCTATTTTATTTGAATTTTGGCTGTTTATGACAAGAGAAACAGGTCCTAAATAACTGACCCTTCATGAGGGGAGGTGTAATACCATGTTACATTTTAAAGCCTGTGGAAGTTGCAGTTGGTTATGGGGGAAAAAAACGTTTTTCTTTCCTCCATGTACAGTAGGACATTGCAACAGAAGTTTTGGTTAGAAATCCTGAGAAAAGAGATGTCAATCCTTGATATGATTTGAATGACAGCTTCCCTTGTAGCATAAGATAAATATAAAGTGACCAAAAACTAGTGGTATAAAGATATTTTAATTTAAAATTCTCAGCCATGCAGTGGGGAATTTGCAATAGAGATTGAGTATTTTGTTGTTGTTTGTTTAAATTCAGAATCTTACATCTGCCAGTCGGTTGATCTTCTACTGGAGCCACACCTCCCAGCCCTTTTGCTTGTAGTTATTTTTCAGAGAGTATCATGTCTCTGCCTCAGATTGTTCTCTGACCATGAGCCTTCCTACCTAAACCTCCAATATAACTGGGATTACAGGCCTGTGCTACAACACATGATTTGTTTTTGAAATTGGATCTTACTAAGTTTTTTATTTGCACAGGTTGGTCTCAAGCCATGATTTCCCTGTCTCTGTTTCCCACGTGGCTGGAATTACAGAGGAAGGTATATTGAGAGATCTTTCTGGAAGGATCCAGTGTTAAACTGGGATCTCAGATTTTCTAGGGCAAAAAGCAAAGAATTTGCCCCTTACTCAACCTGTTGGGGGAGGGAGTGCTTTAATGTGTCCTGTGTGGAGTTTTGTTTTTAATTTACATATATGTATTATTATGTATGTATGCATGTATGTATGTTTTATTGTCAAAGTGAAGTACAGAGGAGTTACAGTTTCATACATAAGGCAGTGAGTACATTTCTTATCCAACTTGTTACCTCCTCCTTCATTTTTCCCTGCCCTTCCCCTCCCCATTTCCCTCTCCCAACCATGAGTCATACAGTTGGTTTACACCATGTAGTTTTGTAAGTATTGCTGTTGCATTGGTTTGTCTTTTTATCCTTTGTCTCTCAATTTTGGCATTCCCTTTCCCTTTCCTAGTTCCAATACATGTATATTTTATTGTGAAGGTAATGTACAGAGGGTTACAGTTACATACATAAGGTAGTGAGTATATTTGTTGTCAAACTTGTTACCTCCTCCCTCATTTTTCTCCTACTTTCTCCTCTCCCTCAACCCCCCCCCCCCAGCTGTACAGTTAATTTCAGTTGTCTTGTGAGTACTGCTTTTGTATTGGTTCTCCCTTTGTCCTTTTCTCACCATTTTGTTGTTCCCCTTCCCTTTCCTAGTTCAAATAAATGTATATACAATACCCAGGGCACCAAAATCAAATACAGTGACAACAGGGGATAAGCCATAGGGAAAAATGAAAGATAAAAGAAATAACTTCACATAGGACATTAAAAACAACAACAACAAAACCCTCTTGTTTCCATATCTTGGAGTTCATATTGCTTAGCTTCATCTTGTATGGTCATATGTACATAGCTATTGAGCTATTATGATCCTCTGTGTGAAGTTTTCTATACTTGAATTCTTGAGTTTCTATACATGAGTTTCTGTACTTGGAGTTTTCTATACTTTCTGAACTTGAGGAGCATGCGGGCCTCAACAGAGATCTGAAGAGTGAGAGAAGAGACTAGATAGCTGTCAAAGAACAGGTGACCATTTGTGGTGTCTGTTTACTCAAGACATTTTACTATTTGTACTTCTTGCCAGGGAAAAAAGCAGATGGATGCTTCCTAGGGACCAGATACAGACATTTTTTAGGAGAACTGGGGGAAGAAAGAATTTCCTACAGGGGGCTGGGGATATGGCCTAGTGGCAAGAGTGCCTGCCTTGGATACACGAGGCCCTAGGTTCGATTCCCCAGCACCACATATACAGAAAACGGCCAGAAGCGGGCGCTGTGGCTCAAGTGGCAGAGTGCTAGCCTTGAGCGGGAAGAAGCCAGGGACAGTGCTCAGGCCCTGAGTCCAAGGCCCAGGACTGGCCAAAAAAAAAAAAAAAAAAAGAATTTCCTACAAGACATAAGTCTTGGCTGTATCATGCGTCTGTGTGTCCTCCACTTGATCCAAATCAAGGCACCAAGCAGGGGTGGTGGGACCACACATTCTTGTTACAGAGGGGTGAGGATCTAGATAATGAGAAGTAGAAAGCAGTCCACTCATAAATTAGTGGAAAAGTGTTACTTCTGGATAAAACGGGAAAATCAGAGAGGAAAACTACCAGCAGTGCCTCTTGCTTATTTTTCCTGATTGAAAAGTGATTTTGTTTAGAGCACTGGACTATGAGGAAATAAATCAAAGGACAAAAAGAATACTGCAGACAGCAGGGTGGCTGCAGATAAAGTTCATGGTACAGGAATGGATCAATGGTATGAAGCTCAACATCCTCCACCAAAAAGGGTGTAGAGCAAACTTGAGGTCACATATTCAGTGAGGCTTTGTTTGGAATATTTACTAGAATTAGCCTCAAGTCTCATTTCCTACTTCTATATTTTGTGAACTACTCACCATCCTTACACAAATATTATTTTGTAAGATAGGCAAGTGTTGGCTCCTTTCATTTTCCATTGAGAACTCTTATACTTAAAAAGCATATATAATTTATCAGAGGTTGGCATTTGAGTCAGGAACGACATATTTTATGTGAGTCAACAAGTTCTATGACTCAGGACCCAAAATCTGATCAGTCTTCCTGGTGTGCAAGTCTCTGGAAACTAAACCAGCAGCAGGAGGAGTGTCAGGAAAACATCTTTCTGAGGCATCTCAAGAGACAGAAAGTGACAAATGGCTCTTCAGTTTATGGATCGGCTAATTTTGAATATGAACTGCTCACTTACTACTTCTACAGTGGCTTTGGTTCCTCTTTCTCAGGGTGGGCATGTCACACTTCAGAACATAATCTTGTACTTTTATCTGGTGACAGGGTTGACGTGGCTCCCTGTGGCATTTGCCCAGGTAGCCAATACAACTCTATCATACTGTGAATAGCACATTTGCTTGTGAGTTCATTTGCAAGCCTCCCATCTCACAAGGTGATAAAAATAGCCAAACTGTCCTGACAGTTGAGTATGGCGTCTGGAGGTGCTGTCTTGGCAAGTGGCCAGTGGTCAGAGCATCACTGTCCTAGGTGGGTGATGAGTGATAGGAGTCAGATGGTCACATGGTAGGTGATAAGATCAGGCAGTCCAGTGCCAGCATAGGCCAAAGGATAGCAAAGACTCATCATCAGAGCTTCTTTGAACAGAGCCCTCAGGGCTTCCTCTGACAGCACTTGGTTTAACATTGAGACGGTTGGCTGCAGCATTTGGCTCTGAGGAGTCAGGTTTGAATGCAGAATGTGATGTGATGAAGAAAAATCCTTGATGCTGGTGGGGGGGTCCTCACAAAGCCACCCACTGAGTGGCATGAGTACAACTATGCTATGTCCATTTACTTCATTGTTTATTGCTGTTGCCCATTGTTTTTTCCATAAGTTCACCTTGGCATAACATTTATATAATACTCCACACACATACTGTTAAGGGTGACCAGCTTGTCTGTTAGCCTGCCTGCCCTCCTTCCCTTCCTTCCTTCTTTCCATCTTCCTTCCTTCTTCTTCCTCCTCACCTTTCTCCCTCCCTTCTTTCTTTGCTTTCTTTCTTTCTCTTTTTTCTTCTATTGAAATTACAGTCTGAACAATAGGATAACATTCATACACTGAGACCACATTAAATTATTATTTTTAATAGTGGAAATGTTTCTGAAATTGACTGCCACAAGGTAGACATGCTGGGAATTTACTATATTATTACTTTCAGGGAGTGGGTGGGGCTAGGGAAATAGAAGAAATCAGTTCCACAACCTCAGCAGTATGTGGTGAGAGCTCTAAACACATACTTACACTTTAAAAAAGACGTATGGTAGGGAGGGAGGTATATCTGAGAAAATTCACTTTGAAAGTAATGTGGTGACTAAATTATTACTATTGACAGCAACGTGATTTGCAAGGGATGCATTCATCCAAATGCTGACAATATGTTGGTTGCTTTTTTAGTCCAGAACTTTTCCAGTGTCTACTTTTGCCTACCTTGCAGAGTTTGCTTTGGATAGTTAATTCCTTTAAAGTATTTAAATCATCCTGAATAGGTACCCTAGGACCCTTGGCACCTGGTTAAGATGGAAAAGAAACTGACAAAAATCAAATCTCTGACCCTGACCCTCAAGATTGTTTGCTACAGTTCCCAGTTTCCCTTGCTGTGCTCCATCCATCTATTGCTCCCAAGTGGGACACTCAGCCTGATCAATCACAGGCTGCACCTTCAGCCACCAGAGTGGGCAAGAAGAGGCCAGATGGAAGTGAGCATGGATGGCCCTCTGTCACTACTGGCTGGCTGCCATCATCTGGACACTCAGCATTCTTACCGAGGGAATGTCACTGTCCTGTCTGCATCGAGGGCTGGCTATCCTGGAGGCCTCAGAAGCAGGATGCAACACTGAGCCATGTTGTCATGGTTACTTAGCCATTTCCCCAGAGTTGTGACATCAGTATCTCCAAGGGGCGAGAGCTCTACTTCATGCATATGCATGTGCTCGGCAGGGGCCTGGCCACATCTGAGCATCTTACAAGGATTTCAGTAGGAAATGGTGTGGAAGGAGGAAAAAGTGACACAGAGAATGGAAGTCAAATGACAGGAGCCCACATGATGAAATGTGTAAATGAAGGTGCTTGCTTAGCCACATTGGGAGAAGGGAAGGGTTAATGCTGAGTTGGGATTTCTAGGCTTAAATTAGCCATCTGCTTGTTCACACTGGGGTCCCACTCACATTTTCAGAGGTTTATACTTTTAAAGTCACTTTCCAGACAATATCTTCTTCCACTCTCAAAAGGATCCATTACAAAGTATGATCCAGCAGCCATATTGCCATGGTTACTTCAGATTCTATAATGTTAGGTCATGGAATGCAGAGACTGAAGTGTGGTGTCTTGAAGTATGGGGACTGCTAATCTCAACTTCCAGTCCATGGCTTGTCCTGTTGTCATGGTTTCTACCTTCTAGTGAACTGAGGACTTCCAGGAAGCAGAGATTTTTCAGGGGGACAGATTAAGGTGGCTGTCTTCTCCACTGGACTGGGAGTGTTACAGGAATGTCAGTGTTGTCACAGCCATTTTGAATCTGTTGTGCCCACCATAGGCACTTAGTCACTTAATGACTATTGAATGGAAGGAAGTCCATGCCCTGAGGGGAGAGAGGTCAAAAAGCCATAAAATAATCCATTGTTCTGGATGGTGTAAATGGATCAAATGCCAATGAGAAGTTAACATTTTCCCAGATCACACAGTATTGTTTAGAAAGTGGGCTCTGTGGAGGGAATTTCAGGATAATTCCAAGAGGTTCTAAATGCCCCCCACCTGGACTGATGACCTGTTACATAGTCTCTCCTTTGGACCATATCATTCACTGACACCCTAGACAGTTCCCCAAGATGGCACATGAGCCCTATGCTCAGGCTCAGGCAACAAGGATGGGAGCTGAGAGCCTGCAGTAGATTACTTCATGCTGTGTAACCACAATGTCAAGGAAGTCCTGCATTTCGTCCAAAGTTGTTTAACAGTTGGAGTTACTTAGTTGCAGCTGTGGCAAGTAGATTAAATAAAGATTTCCCAAGTGAGTGGCACATGGGGTGTTGTTCATTGAAGGATTCCCATCACTCATGGGAAGGCAGCTATGGCATTTGTGTTGTATCCTGGGCTGTAAGGACAGAGATTTCATGTGTGGGGAATTCTCTGCTCAGAAAGTACATTTGGAATGGGTGACTAGGTCAACTTTGTTGCCAATAAAGCCATCACTGTGTCAACATTATCCTATGTCAACATTATCCTTAGCAGATTTCCATGGTGGAGAACTGGGGACTAAAAGTGTGTCTTTCAAAATTTCCACACTAGTAATTCAAGTTTTCTGTAACTCTCCCATCAGAGTGACATGATGTTTTGTGACCTTTATTTCTGAACCCCAATGAATGAGATTCAATCTACTCTGGTATTCTAGGTAACCACTGCAGCCCAATAAATAATCCCAAGGCTTAGTGGCCTCAAACCACAACTCTTTTATTACACCTCATGATTTCCTATCAAGAATTCAGGCAACACTTGGCTATATTTATCAAAACCACTCAGTAGAGACAAAATCTTCATGGACATATGCCAGGACCTTTGGTGTCAATTGTTAGAAAACTAGACATGGCTGGAAGTGGCCCAGGTTCTCTGTAATTCAGGGTGGCTTTCTCCTGGGGGCACAGGACTAAAAAAATATGTGCTCCAAAAGATCAAGGAGGGTATAGTAGGCTTTCTTCAAACTTGATTTTGTACATCCAAAAATATTGTTTCTAAAACGTTCTATTGGCCAAGCATCACTAAGGATAAGCAATCAACTTCTTCTTCTTTTTTCTTATATTTTTGATAAAATGCAGACAATTCAGGTTTCCATAAATGCTACAAAGTAAGTGAGGTTACCTGAGGAGTTTCCAGGATATTCTGGAATGACAAAAGGATCCGGTCAGGAGAAGCATATGGGGCAGAGAGTTCTAGGTGGTGAAACCACACACACACTGTTAACCAAGCTGATGATGGAGGAATAGAGAGGCAGCGAGCAGGAAGCAGCAAAAGGTCTGGGAAGAGCCAGGATAGTGTGGAGTCCTTGAGAATACAACAGAAGTTTAAATTCTATTCTAAAGGTGATGTCAAGCCACAGAAACATTTTAGCCAGAAGAATAAAATCACCTAGGAGGTTTTATGAAGAGTATCAGTGTCTTCCATGTGGAAAATAGAGTGAGATTGAGAGGGAGGCAAGAAGGGAAGGTCAGGGAAAAGAGTCTCAAGCAGTCCAGGTGTGAGGAGAATGGTGCCAGCCTGGGCAGGTGGTGTCAAGATGCACAGAAATGGACAGATATAAACTGTCCTTTGGAATTCTGCTGAAGGAACTTGCTAATGGGTGAAATGTGGTATGAAAGAAAACAAAATCAGGAGTGTCCTTGGGACTTTTGACTTGTGCAATGGACCAGGGGTTATTTTTGAAACTGCGAGTCATAAATAAGGAATGACTTGGGAGCAGGACTCAAAAATTCTGTTTGACTATGTTAGACCAAGTAATTTCTGCAAGCCAAAGTCTAAACACACTTGGAAATTAGTTGTCTTCATGGTGTAAAAACACAGGTCTTAACAGCTTCACCTCTGAGCTACACTTTTGGCCTTTCCAAGAAGGTGTAAAATTTAAATAAGGAGAAAGCAAGGAGAGGCCACTGAAGGAAGAAGATAACCAATAGATGAATTGTCATGGAGTAGCCAGCCTGGCATTTTTGTCTCATGTTGCTAAGAGGAATACTTGGTAGTCGGAGTGATGACCATACTGGCTCTTGACAAGAGAAGAGAAGAAACACCCCATTGGAACAGAAGCCACCCACCAGAGGTGAGGAAGTGAAGGCAGGGGCTCTTCCCTGATTTGCTGTGAAGAGATATATGACATAGGGAGAAAGGCAGATTTTTAAAGATATAAGGTTCTGACACATTGTCTGCTGATAGGAATGAGCCAATGAACAGGGCGGTGGGGGAGTCTGGGGGAAATAATGATTGAGGAAAGAAGGGACAGAGATGTTTCCTTGAAGTCCTTGGGAATGTGAGCAGGAGGCTTTGGCTCTGATAAAACACTCTTTGAGTCAAAAGCCCAACCACAACCCTAGGGGGAGGGAGGGCTCTGTTTGAGAGAATGTATGCCTACTTGCCTTCTAGTCTTCTGTAACAGAAGCTTCCTGATCTCAGTCATGTAAGGTCAATGAGTTATGGTCTAGATAAGGAGTATCTCTCATGGTTTTGAAGCTGGGTCTGTAGCAGATGGCCTATGAGATGTGGCTGAAAGTAAATTGAAGGTCTGTCACCACTGGAGTTATGCCCTTGTATACATGAACCTTGGCTCCTTTCTCTCTCACTTTCTTTCTCTCTCTGCTTCCCAACAGATATAAGGTAAGTTGTTCCCCTCCTTCCAGCTTCCACCAAGGTATTGTCACACTAAGGGCACAAAAGCAACAGGGCTAAGTGACCATGAACTGATGCCTCTGAAACTATGAGTCAAATAAATCTTTCCTCCTTTTCAGCTGTTTGTCTCAGGTATTTTTGTCACAAAGATGGGAAATTGACTAACATAGAAACTATTGGCAGAAAGAAAACAAAAAAATATAAAAAAAAACTCTCACCTGGTTCCAGATTAAAGACCTCAAAGAAATTGAAGTAGGAAGTTCTATAAACCAGATAGGAAAATTTTAATCAGCAAAAAGCTTAGGTTTTATTTCTCTTCCAAATATTTATTGAGTGTCTCTCTGTTGTAGCCATGCCATCTTGCTAGGTGCTTTCACAGCCCTGATGTGCTTTAATTCTCTTACCCCCCCCCCCATCCCTATTCCCTGGTAGCAGGTGGGTGCTTTTAGACCTGTTTATAGCTGCAAAAAGTCAAGCTCAGACAGGGGAAAGGATCTGTCTAAAGTCACACAGAAGCAAACTGGAAGAACCCAAACCGACAGGAATTAACCTCAGAGCTCCTATAAGGACCCATTGCTGAGGCTCACCTCACTGGAGACATCTGTTTTCTATTGTTTCTATAACAAATCAATACAATTTTAAACAGTTTCAAACAACACTAATTCACTACCGGAGAGTTCTGTACCTCAGAAGTTGACGTGGATCTTCAACATGACTAAAATCAACTCGGGGGCTCTGATCGAATCCGTGCGTCTCCTTGCTTAGTTTACTTCCTTGAAGTTGTAAAACCGAAGTTGTCTTGTACTTACTGGTTGTAGGTGGCGAATTAGTGCCTGCTCCTGGAGACAGGACATATTCAGCAGCTCATGACCTGCCTCCATTTTCAGAGGCAGAAATGGTGGGTTAAAGTGAGTCTTGTACTTTGTGTCCTTCCTGCTGTCTCTGAGTCTTCTCTTTTTCCATTTTCTACTTTTAAAGGCTCATGCGATTAAATTGGGTCCACCCAGATAGTTTACAAGAATTTCTATTCCTGAGGTCTGCAAACTTAATTCTATCTTCAAAGTTTCCTTAAAACCATGAATCTTTAGCATGCTCAAAGGGTTCAGATTATTTATTTAGTTATTGGGAAAGCTGTTCTTTTGTGTGCCATATAACATTCATTGGCAGGTATATTGACAGGACAGTAAAATACTGATGTGTTTGAACTTTTCTCATGAGTGACAAAATGTACAATAGTTTTGTCATATATATGTATATATATATTCATCTCTATCAAAATTTAGAGTTTAAGAAAGGCCAGATTATTTTCAAATATATTTCTGAGCTAGATTTGAGAAAAGCCAGATGATTTTCTTTTTTTCTACTCTGGAAGAATGATAAGGAAGCAATTTTTTGAGAAGGAAAACCATTAATAACATAAACAGTAGTTGAAAAGCCATCATTTGGTGTCCCTTCCCCCACCCCTGCCTCACCACAGTCAGCTCTTTCAAGGACAATTTCCAAGATGCCCCTAGACAGATGTGAAAGCTATTTTCTGGTGCTTTGTCCATGGGTCCTATGATATATTAAAGACCCACTTTCCCATCCCAAGACTCAAACAAGTTGTTTCTACAGCTCCCTCTAATAATACACCATCATGTACACCTGTGTGTTGAACTGTTCCTGAGGCTATGTCTTCTAGAGGCTTGTCAGGGTGCAGGACAAAGGCCTAGCCAAGCATAGATCTCTGTCACACCTATCTGTTTCTTGGAATAGGCATCAGTGGTAAGAGGCAGTGTGGATGCTTAGTTTACAAAGATCTGCATTGGGAAGGGAGTATGCTAATTCTCTCCGTGCTGAGCTGTGTCATGGTCATGCTCACTTATTCTGTCAGAACACGCTGTTCACTTACGGCAGCTGTACCCTGCAATTCACAATGATACATGTGTAAATAAATCCATTGTCTGCCTGGAACACAAAAAGAGATGGATGGAAATACTGGAGAGGGGCATCATTGTTAGTTGTTTCTCTTTTGCTTTTAAAATTCTTATTTTATAATCCATCTCTACAGAAAATTGCACCAGTCTTAAGTGTAGAACTCAATGAGCTTTCACAACTTAAACCACCTATATAATCAACAATCAAATCAAGGACTCAAACACTACCAGCACAGTGGTGCACCTGTTATTCCAATGCTCACTGTCACTAGTTCAGAGTGATTGGGTGATGCTGGACCTCAATTTGAGAGATGGGTCAGAGCCTACCCTGTAAATGAATAAATCAGGTAATGAACTTTTCCCACCTTGGAAACTTTTCCCTGCCATACTCTGGGCACTGACATTCAAATAGTAACTTCTGGTGGGAAAATAAGTCCAGTTTTCTTTTTTATCAAAACTCATGATTATCCCACAATATAGTAGAAGGCAAACTAATAAACATTTATTTTACACCCTCTGTGTGCAACGTATTGTGGGATATAAGCAGTAAGACATAGTCCATTAAAAAAAATCTGCTTGGGGCTGGGAATATGGCCTAGTGGCAAGAGTGCTTGCCTCCTATACATGAGGCCCTGGGTTTGATTCCTCAGCACCACATATACAGAAAATGGCCAGAAGTGGCGCTGTGGCTCAATTGGCAGAGTGCTAGCCTTGAGCAAAAAAGAAGCCAGGGACAGTGCTCAGGCTCACCTGAGTTCATGGCCTAGGACTGGCCAAAAAAAAAAAAATCTGCTTAGTAGAACAATATACATATATATATATATAATGTAAAATTCATATATTGGAGAAATATACAAAAAGATATTACTGGGTGCTGGTGGCTCACGTCTGTAATCTTAGCTACTTGGGAAGCTGAGATCTGAGGGTTTCAGTTTGTGGAAAGTCCATGAGAGCCTTATTGTCAATGAACTTCCAAAATGTTGGAAGTGGAGCTGTGGCTCAAATGGTTGAGCACTGGCTTTGTGCAAGAGAACCCAGGAACAGCACCCAGGCCCTTAGTTCAAGCTCCAGGACTTGCACACATACATATATGCCACACACACACACACACACACACACAGAGACACACACATACACACACACGAAGACAGACAACAGAATTACTCTCCTTCGATCTGATGAGTGTACAAGAGCTTCAAGTAAAGGATTATCTAGGAAGCTGGGTTTGTGAGTGAGGATCCTCTAGTGGCACTAATGTATGGTGGAGGTTTCCTGGGCAGGCAGAAGAGGGAGAATTCACTGAGCTTCAGGCAGGGCTAAGAAGCAAGAATGAACATCTGGTAGGGGGAACTTAGGTACACCCTGAAATGAATCTGAAAAAAAGGGCATTTGTGAGGCTTCTGAGGGCCATCAGATCTATGCAAATTCATAACATCCAAGGGTGAGTGGGACCAATAGGTTATATTCCCAAGTGAGCACAGGACATAGGGCTATAGCAGAGAAGTATGTTTGAACTGAGAAGGGGAGCTGCCATTTAGTTTTAGTGTCTGTGTTTCTATGGGATTTTCTATGGGGAGCTAAAAGATCACGTTTTTTAAAAGATGCTGAAAAATCCTGATGAAGTAAATATCCTTACTTTTTAAACCACTGGTTCATTTTGTTAGCTTACCATTCTGGGGAAGCAGAGCTTTGTGAGGAAATGAGAAAGAAAGGGGCTTGAGTCTCTCTGAAGGCTTTGACTATGGGGGGACATTCAGCCACATCCTTCTCGTGACCAGCTGCACCTGGATTTGGCGTGTGCATCTTGTTAAGTTGAGCCATAGACATTGTGATTGGAACAAGATAGCATCATTAACCATGGAAAAGCACACAATGGCTGCCTTTCTTAACAAACAACCAGAATCTGCTAAGGAAAAAACAAGCCTCTTTCCCTTTCCTGACTCTGGGCCTCTTGTATTTGTAACCACAGCCAAGGGTAAGTGGTATTTTCCTCCCTGACTAGATGCTTTGTTCTTTGTCAGCTCTGCACCTCTACACAGCTTCCCCAGGTATTGTTTTCTGTTATTTTTCACAAATACAGACTACCTGTGGCAACTGATAAACATGCTCCTAAGGATTTCTGATCACCAACATACTACATCACCTGCCTGGCTAAGTAAGGACCAGAAGTAATGACATTGTCACGACAAGGTCTACCATGCAAGAATCCAGTTACTCTTTTTGTGAAGTGATAAGTGCTCATCAAAAAAATCTGCTTTTCTAGCTTGTTTGGTGCAATCAAAATAAAATTCCAGCAGCTGCTACAACTATGTTAGAGATCAAGTGTTAATGCCTTGTTTCAAAAATTGATTATTCTGACTACAGCTCTTTTAAAAACTGTATTCATACAGATACAACTATGTGGAGATAGCATTTGTTTTTCTATAGGAGACTGACTAAGATGTCAGCAAACACAACTTTATCTATCATACCTGCAAATGTAATGTTAAGATCAGGCTCTGGTTATAAATGAAACAACATAACTCCCAACCACTCCTTTCTTCCCAGCAAGTATGCATACTCTTGCTCTCTCTCTTGCTCTTTCTGTCTCTCACCAAAGTCACCATCAAGAACCAGCATCCTACCCTAGTAGACTCCAGAAGAACTTAAGTGTATAATATGCAATGGAGGTTGGCCTCAGACACACAACATATAACTAATTTATGGTCCTTTTGTTGATTCCCCTAGTCATTACCTTTAATCAGAAAGTAGCTCTCCATTAGAGGCATTGTTTTCATTTATTGTAGCCAGTCTGCTCCTAACTTCTCCCTGGCCATTGGTATATCCAGGCCTGAATTGACATCTAGAGAATAGTTTGCCTCCCCTCTGATTAACTCACATGATAATCCAACTACACCTCACAACAGTGTCACCTTGACAACTGTCTTCAGCTGTAGTTGTCCCATTTGTCTTAACACCCATATAGATGGGCCTACTAATTTCCTCTCCTGAGAAAGCCCACAATGATGGGCTATACCATTATATAATAGTTCTTGGTACAACACTTGAATGCCAGGAAGGTAAAATATGAGAACTCATATTCAGTTTTAATAAACTGAGGTAATTAGTCAGTGGAATGCAATAGAAAGTGACAGGCTGTGACATATAAAAGACGGCCAGCTGACAAAGACAGAGCTGTTCTACATTGCGCTAATATCCGTTTCTTCATCAACATTGAATTCTTCCATCTTTTGGCATTTCAATTACATTGTAAAATGGATTTATAAAATTTGCACAGCTTTCTCTTTTTCAGTCTACTGAAAATTTGCAAAGAGACTTTTCAAGGATATCCCTTGTTCCCTCAACCTATATACATGCTATGATTTAACTAGATTTTTTCTAAGAGAGGTGTGGCTTGACTATCAACATATAACATAGTCTCAGCAAACGAATGCATCTAAAATGAAGAGGCAAAGTAAATGGGAGTGAGTGGGGTGATAATACAAAAGCTCTGCGAGGGCAAGGGATGCTCCCCATCTGAAATACACCTGAAATATTGTAGGGTTTGATCAAGTCTGGTGAATAAATAAAGAAATAGAGAGCCTTGAGAGGTTTATAGGGGGTTTGATGGCAGCACTCCAATAGACATGCCCACACCTAAATGCCTGGAATCCAGAAATATGATCATATTTGGAAAAAGTGCTATCATTTCCCAAAGGATCTGGAGATGAGATCATTCTGGAGTGTTGTGGTGGGTGAGCCCTCAATCTCATGGCAAGTGTCCTTTAAGAGACATTCAGGGATATATGTATGACAAGCAGAAAAGGACTTAAGACCATGGAGGCAGAGATGGCAAGAGGCAGACCACAAGCCAAGGACTGCTTAGAACTGCCCCATGCTGGTAGAGTCAAGAAGAACCCAGTGTCACCTCCCAATACCTTGATTTCAGAGTTCTAGTCCCCAGTAGTATGAAATAATACCGTTCTGTTGTTTTTACCCACCACTTTGTGGAAATTGGCCATGAAAGCTACAACAAGCCAATGGAGCAACGAAAGGGGCTGCTTTGGGTTGGAATGTGCTTCTGGGAAAGATAGGCAGCTTCTGAAGAATTTCAGGTGAGACTGTGCTATTCCACATCACCTCTTTTTTCTACATTTCTTGGCCTGAACATGGCACCATGTATGCATGAGGACACTAAAGGATCTGTTAACTCTGGGAAGAGGCCCAGTGATGCTGCGGGTGGCTGTGCTCACATGAGGAGGTGGGGGATACAGAAACATCCTTGTCTTCAGCAGAATGTGACATGACTTTATTACTTAAATCTTTAGGTGGGCAATCAGAGCACTGATCTTCCATTTGTCCAGCAGGAAGAGCTTTTATGTTCCCAGGTAACTTTCAGAGATAAGGCAAATAAGAACACAGGGAAATGAGGACATGCACACTGCAAATTCTAGGGAAGGAAACCTGGGTAGGTCTGGAGCCGGTGCTCCTGGCCAGTAGACACAGAGGGCTGCTCCACACACAGTAGTGACATGGAGAACGTTCTGATGGTGACCTCTACATCAGAGTTTGCCTGTAACTCCAGAAACCTGGAGGCTGCCATCGAATTCAGCCCATAATGGTTCATGATGGCTGTGATTGTGGAGGAGTGAAGGGGAAGTGTACCTGAGGCAGCCAAATGGGGAAGCCTTGGCTTGGGACCAGCTCTGCATATCTGCAGTGCACTTCTGGTCCTGTGGGACCCAGCTCCAATCCTGAGAGAGATGGAAAGGGTTTGTTTTTCACAGGGGCTTTAGCCTACAGTTAAGTGCAAACACCTGCCGAAGTACTGGTAATTAGTAGGTAATTAGTAGTTAATGTTCTTAGAATTTAAAAAGAAAGCTTACATAAGTAATTACTTACTATTTCTTATAATGTGCTGCTTTTCTTGAGATTTCATATCCCCAGAACATTTGCCAAGCTCCTAGGTTCCTCAACATACTAAATTGTTTATTAATTACACACATATATTGCTTTCAGGAAACAAAGAGAGAGAGAGAAGAAAAAATAGTTGGAAATAGGAATGAGTTATCTTTTGAATTACAGCACAGAACTCAGTTAAAATTATAAAATTGGTGATGAGTAACCGCTCTGGAAAGTTGGTCTTGTTTAAAAAAAATTGGATGTGGCTGTGATGGAGGAGAAGGATAGAGCACAAGCATTCAAAACCTTTTAAGAAAACACTGAGTGCTCCACACTTTCCACAGAAGGGCCTTTACACGACCACAGCATACATCTCTGCCTTGGCTTGTCAGAAACACCACCAGGGCTCCCATTCTTAGGAGCAAGGACTGCCAAGCCCAGCTAAGTGCTACTAATGATCTCAAGGCTCTCGAGGTGACTGGAATGAAGGGACATTGGAACATGCTAATTAGTGTGCTGTAACTATATTTTAAAAGGATTTTTTTTTGCTCCAGCATTTAAAAAACACAATTCCACCTCCTCAGCCTAAGATTTTGTCTGTGCCAACTGGAAATAGGCATTCTGTTTAGAGGCCAGAGCTTTGGGAGTTACATCTGAAATTGGTTCCTCCCCTTGAACCACCTCAGAATATTGGGCAAAGCAACCTTACAACTTCAGTTTTTTGTTTTTCTCGAATTCCACCCCTCCTCCCCTCCCCACCGTCCTTTGAAATGGGATTAGCAGGGATATTCTCTTCTTATTCCTTTCCTATTACAGACAAACATCCCTCCTGGAATGTCAAAATCATGGTGGCATGGGGTAGGGAGAGCTCTCAAAGCATCTATTTGCTATAGTCATATCTAATAATACACTTATGTAAAAAATCAGGTAATAAATATATGTGGATTTGGTGATTGTTTATTTCTGTGTGGCTTCATTATGTTTTGGCTAGTTACCTGTTGTTTCTGTAGGATTCCAAATTAAGACACTCTCTCAAGACACTCTTAAAGCAGGATATTTGAATGGACCAGAATCTACTGAAAGCTGAAATTAGGATTCTGAGAATGAGAGACGTTAGCATAGAAGGCCCCTCACCGTAGGATGATCTAACACGCTTTTTCCTGATAGGGACTCCTTATAGAAATTATGTCAAAGAGCAAAGGAAAAGAAGGGGGAAAGGGAGGAAAGAGGGAAATTGAACTCTGAATGGGTAGACATTTTGTTTGTTTTTCTCTCAGCATTTCAGAAACTAGTCCTAAATTGAAGATTTTCACCTTTAAAAAATTCAGAAGAGAAATATCTAATCTTCCTATTTTGAAGACATTATTTAAAAATATGTAAGTGAAAAAACATGTGACACGTTTAACATATTACTCCATTTTCCCCATTTCTAGCTTGGATCTCTTCAATTAAGAATAAAAATCTCTGAGTATTCAGGAATACTTTAAATTCTCTTCTTGCTTCTTTTCCAAGGAAAAAGTGTATTCTTTCTCCACTAGTTTTTTTCTCTCACATCTTATTTTCCAACTCTTTTGTCATATGCCTGCAAGTATGCATGTGTGTGGGGGTGGGGGGTAGGGGGTGGTTAATGTGGTTGTGTCATTATATCATTGTGCTCTGTTTCCTCTCTCTTACCACCATTTGTATTATTTGTTTCTCTTTATCAGTTCACTGCTGGCCTCACTCTTACTAATGCCACCAGGACAGAGACTCAAGAGCTCCTTAGCATGGAGGTGAGTTTGGGCCACAGCAGGGCCAGGTAAAGAACAGAATGAATTTCATAGGATCTTAGAATGCTAACTATATTTCAGTGCTGACTATATCACAATTACTCCAGGACTTCTGCATTCAATGTTTGCTTTTAAAGGAACAATGGAAATTCAGTTAGGTATGGTGGCAGTCAGACTCTTCTACCATAGATAGCTGTTCATTGTTATGAGAGTAGTCACTAATTCTCACCTGCTGACTACAGCCTCAACATGCCACTGTGTATATATGGGCTACCTATTTACCTCAGAGTAACTCCTCTGAAATCTTAGTCCCTACAATATCTATCATGAATTTGTGATGTATATACAAAATGGATCAGAAGGAAAACATTCTCCATATATTTATGTACAAATAGGTAATAAGGGTTATATAGGAATAAGATTTAGAATTGTGCCATTAAGTGGTGACTTCCAAGATACAGTAAATATAGCATTTTTAAAGTGCTCAAACATATTGATTAACAAGATACAGAGAAAAGTGGGCATATGCCATTAATAAAACAATTTATCAAGACAGAATGGATTTGTTAAAATATACATGGAAAAATGTTCCATCTCACATGTCATTTTGTTCAAATGAATGCAAATTGAAATGATTTGAGACCTATCATATTTGCAAAAATAGACTTTTCTGATTTTTTTCATACTTGAAAGATTTGCAGATCTTTCTATGTTTTTCATTCACTTTTATCTTACTTTTACTTTCCCTGTTTTTCTGTTTTCAGTCCAAAAAGTCCCTTTTCCCTTTGCATTTCTTTAGTATTAATTTTTAGGAGATTTATAAACCTTAATTTGGAGCTTATCTTTCTTAAATGTATTTGTTCATACAGTTTCTTCCTCTTAAAATTTTTTCCCTGTCAGTTTTATATCATTGGACCCATTTGCATTTGACATTTAAAAATGATTACTCTTTTAGCTTATATCTTGAGCAGTGATGTTCACAGAGCAAGACATTCCACAAGGAGGAGGGCAAATGACTCTATAAGAATGAGAGTTTGTTCTTCTTATAACCTGTCACTCATTTTGATCTTAAATAAGGTGTGTATTTTCCCTTTGCCCACAGTCAGATTTGGAATGGACTGCTCTGGAATTGCATATCAGACATATGCTTACTTGAGAAAGGGGTACACAAGCAGCTGTGTTTCAATTTTTAATGCTTCATGTGAGGAGGGATTTGACACATTCAGTTGAGCCAGAAGATACAGTGTCATACAAGCGGCAAATGCCTAATGATTGAACCCTCCATGGAGAGAACACAGCCACACACACACGCTCAGAAGAGTCCCACTTCATGAGCAGGAGAGGGACAAATGTGCCTTCTTGGTCTCCAACTCTTGCTAAACTGTAATGGCACAAATTCAAGTTGCAAAGAAGTACCCTAAGCCTCTGATTCTTTTGGATTGTAGCTGTCTATGGTTTTACAGTGCTGAGATTGCCTAAGTTTACGACACTCTGGAGTGTAACAAGGACCTAAGGAGATTCACGCTGTGGTTAGTGCTGCTGCTCTAAGCCATCTTGGAAGTCCATTGAAGCAGGAGCCAGATCTTTTCTTTCCTGGATGCCTTGGGGGGTACTCACAAACACTGATTGGGATCAGAATGGATCAGACACACACAAGATAGATACAGTCGTGTCCACATTGAGAGAAAAATGCTGCATCATGTTCAGGATGAAATTAATGCACCAGCCTTCGTTTATTTCTTTTAATGGAGAACAACAGTGGCTCTTTTTGCTGTCTTGTTCCCAGTGAAATAGTCTATGTATAGAGTTTCCCCTTTCAATGGCAGTTGTGTCTACAAATGCTATTCTCAAAACGACAGCTATTCTCAAAGCCACCAGGCATGCTATTGCCCGAACAAAGAGGTGCATTAAAAGAGTCTTGTCAATTTCAGCTCCTAGAAACACAGGGGTCACAAATCTGCCAAGTTGAAAGAAAACAAATCACTAGGGTAAGACATTTTATTTAGTTCTAAACAGCACCTAGCACATGGATAGCATTCAAAAGCATTAATACAGCCATAATGTAAATCAACATGGGCCTGTGGACCAGCAGCTGAAAGAAGTTAGACTAAACCCTAAAGAAATCAGACCCTGGGTAAAAAGGAATTTCAATAAAATTATCAAACATTATTCACTAATATGGCAGTCAGTCAACCATGTAGATATTGTATACTGGGGTGAGTGACAAAGTCAACACTTCTAGGTAGAGAGCTCCAGTGTAATGAACACAGGATAAGCACAAATAAATATAAACAAAAGGGCAGAAATCATGAAACCATAAATAATTTTAGCTGTACGGATCTAGCAAGAAGACTTTAAGCTATTTATGGAAGTAGGAAAGTGGCTAGAGTTTTAAAGGGATAATTTCTGAATTGAATAGGTAAGATAAGCTTTTATTGTTAAAGTATCACAAAAAGCATAATACACAAAATGTAATGCATGGTTTTGATTGAAGTAAACTGAAAAGGACCAGCAATTCTTCTGTCATCTCTCTACCTAAAGGAAATACAGTTAGTACTTCATAGATACATCTGAGTTCTCATGCTCACTGTAGCATTGCTTTCAGTAACAAAGATATGGAGTTAACTTAAGTATACGTAAGTGGATATTTAAAGAAAATTAATACAAGAGTTTGGAATATAGCTCATTGGTAGAGTGCATAGTTTGTGTTTAAGAAGCCCTCTAAATCTCCAGCACACGAGAGAGAGGAAGAAAGGGACAGCACAGAGAAGTAGAGAAAAGACAGTGAGAGAAAGAGAGAGGGGAGAAGAAGATAGGAAGGGAGAAGAAAGAAGATAAGAAATTATTTGGTATTAAAAAAGATGGGCATAATAGTGCATACTTGTAATCCCAGCTACATTGAAAACAAAGATGGGAGGATCATGGTTCCTGACCAGACACAGAATAGAAGTTATCAAGATCCTATCACAAAACAAAACAAAACTGTTGTATGTGGCAGCCTAATGGGGTAGGTGTAGGTAGGGAAGATTTCAGTCCAAGGCTAACCTTGGGCAAAAGTGTAAGACCCTGTCTGAGAAACAAACTAAGTTATGGAAGAGCTAGGGTACAACTTAAGTGGCAGAGCACTTGCTTAGCAGGTATAAAGCTATGCTATCAATTCTTAGCAGTTGAGAGGAAAAAAGGATGATTCTGCCATTGGTGACAATATGGATAAATCTTAAGGCCACTGTGTTAATAAGCCAGACACAGGAAGAAAACTACTATATGCCATTATTTATATGCAAAATCTTAAAGAAAATTTTAATAAATAGAAAGGAGAGAAATAGAGGGAGAGAGAGTAGAATGGTGGTTTCCAGATATGAGAAGGAAAAAAAATAGGGGGAATTGGGTTAATAGGTGCAAAAACATCATGTTGCATGCCTCAAATATGTACAGTAAAATATATTGAAGATGAAACAATGAGGGAGGAGGTAACAAACAGTACAAGAAATGTACCCAAGGCCTAACATATGAAACTGTAACCTCTCTGTACATCACTTTGACAATAAATAAGAAAAAAAAGAAACATCTCTGTTAGATATATCTTGAGACTTTCTATAAGCTACAGAGAGACTCAAAATTTGAAAGAAGTGCAGGGCTAGATTTATGCATTTGAGAAAGAATTCACATAACTAAAAATGATTTAGTGGGCTACACATGGATGGCTTATGGTAATGTAACTGACTATTCTGTCACAAGACATGTGGTTGGTATTATTGTCATGAAGAAATTGAGGCATGGTGAACTTTAATTCACACTGTGTGTGGAAATGGATTAAAATTCAAGTCTGACAAGTAAGTCAAAAGGCTGTGCTATTGACACAGTTATGCTGTAAAAGGCAGTTAATCCCAAGGTTTGAGAAATACATATTGCCAGCTAAATGTGGTGGCACATGCTTATAATCCCAGCAATTTAGGAAGGAAATAGAGGTAGAATGGCTTGCATCAAGACACAGGCAAAATCATGAGACTCTATCTGCCCAACAAACTGAAATTAAAAAGGACTAGGAACATGGCTGAAGTGGTAGAGCACACGTGAGAGACCCTGGGTTCAATCCATAATACTACCCAAAAGTAACTCCCCCCCCCCAAATATTATTACCCCTAACATTCCCTAACATTCTTTACAAATTAGACCCCACACCTTTCGGCTCAGTATAGTCCAGTTTTGCACAAACCAAATAATTGTTAGGTTTCTCTCTTGCATGGGGTGGGATGACAATCTGCTTCTCCAAAGATGCCAGTCTATTACATTGATTTTCAAGTATTGAGCTACTCAGTCCAGCCCTGTCTCAGTATGATGGTCCTTCCGGTATGTGAGTGCTGCTATCATGTTGCAATCTCAGGGAACCTTTTATCCCTTAGCAAATCTAGGACTCTCTTCTGAATGACCACTTGTTTGTGCAAACTCTCTTAGAATATCCTTCCTGGAATAGAACCTGTTATTCCTAAGTGTGGTCTGGCCAAAGGAAGATACGGTTAAGACCATCAACCAACCTGTTGCTCAGGGTATTCTTCTTTTAATGGATTTTGAGATTCAATAGGAATGGCTGAGCTTTGTTGAGCCTGGGCTCGGTGGCTAGAGTGGATACCACAAGATGAGCTATAAATGGATATACTGAAATGTGACGTAGTGAGATGAAGGAGAAGGGCAGAATTTAATACTCATTATGAGAAACTTAAATCTGACTATGAAGCACTGAGGTATTCTGAGAAAGGGAGAGACACAACAAAATAACCCTGGAGTTCTTGGGGGCAGGTAAGGTTGACTTCTTTACCCCATCAGTATTCTGGCTGGAAGGCTTGGAGAAGGCTCAGGTGCATTTTGTGGGACCATAAAAGGTTTGGGGTTGATAGATTTCTTGTATCTTGTCTGAATGAGAGTAGTAAATAAATAATGATGAGATGGATCTAGGAAGGTGTATTGGTATCTGAGTTCAGGTACTGGGTTTGGGCATCAGGCTTTGTTCTGTTCTGTTCCTGGACTTGCTGTGTGGTTTGGGGGTAGGTCAATTTACCTTCTCCAACTTCTCCATCATTCTCACTTGTGTGTATAGTACTTTGTGCTCCTTAAATAAAAGATGCTATAAATCATTTAAAGATTTATTTGCTGAATATTTTTTTAAAATTGAAAATAGAGAAGGGAGACCTCAGGATTTATGAGACAAACTAATTCACCATTTTCAAATACAATCACACCACAACCTAAGCACATAGGTTATGTAGGAGATGATGTTAAAGGAGGAAGCGCAGAAGGAGAGGAGAAAATAATGACAGAAATGGTGAAAGTGAACATGATGGTGATGGAGAAACCCTTATGGAACCTAATATCAGGCACCACCTTTGTAATAAAGAATTTTCTCACTACCCCCAACAATTTTGTACAGAAGGCACATTTGCCCTCTTATATTTTAAAAGAAAACCGAAACTCATGAAAATACTAAAAGCAATAGAATTAGAGATGTTAGAACTGAGATGTAAGACCAAAGCTATAAGATTGTAAAGGTTAAACTTTTAAAAACTCTGCCAGGATTTCCCAAACTTTCCTGAGTCTGGGGACCATTTGTAGTACCTATTAGAAGTTATTCTCTCCCCAGGAAATTCCAATATTTAGTTCTGGAGTAAAGCTGGAGTGAAAACTATATACTTATAAGAAACACTCCTGAGTTGATTTAGCATAAGGCCAGCTGGGGTTGCCATATTATCCCTTGTAAAGAATTTTTTTAAAGGGCCAGAAGATCTTTCTGAGTTTGTGAGCTGTGCTGTGGTCACAGCTTCTCTCCTGTGGTCATACAAAGGCAGCATAGGTAATATATACATAACCATAGCTCTGTTCCAATAAGGATTTATTTATGGAAACAGATTATATTTTGCCTATGGAGTATGTTGCTGCTCCTATTGTCTAAATTTTCTCCTAAGGAACCATTTAGTACTTTCTTTAAGACCATCTGGGCATCTCCGAGAGATGGACTCTTACATCTGAGGCTCCATCCAGAAGTACAGTGAATAAGGTGTACACTTTTAGCCCATTTTAGCTTGTTCTTCTTTTAGAATTTGCCTTCTCTGGATTCTCAAGTGTAAAGTCAACTGTTTTCATCTGGTTAGTTAGGATATCATATCATCATTCTCTCAGCAGTTGACAAAGATGCATCTTTTTGTCTTTGTACTCACCATGGTGCCAAGTCATAGTGCATAATGGGTATTTACTATATTCAATTTAGTGTATATATTATATCCAATTTAATTCATACTTATTAAGCACTAATTACATACCATGCACCGTAGTGGGTTGAATTTGAGGTAGCGGTTGCCAGCAAAGTGTTGGAAAGGCAAGTCTGGTATTAGAAAAGGCATTGAGAAAGGCAGATTTGAGATTACTGTGGTGTAGCTCAGGGAGTTACAGCTAGAACAGTGGAGAGAATGATGAAGGGGGCAGGCTGAGAAAAACCAGAGCAAATTTTCTGTGACAAAGTATAGAAGGCCTTCATTGGATGAGAGAAAGTGAGGAAAAAGTTTCAAGAAGAGCAGATTGACCCATTACCTCAGTTATAAAGAAGTCCAGTGCCATGAGCCCTAGCCATTAGGCAGCGGGCCATTCATTCATCTCTGAGAAACAACAGTATTCAGAAAGACGAGTGTATGAGCCAAGTTTACTATGGGTATAGTCAATAACAGAAAGAAGGAAATGAAAAGATTTAGAAGCAGAGTAGATTGTAGATGTTGAAGATGATAGAATTCTTGGTTGTGATGAAGTTCAGAATAGGCTGGTACATATGATGTTTGGTCTGGAAAGGAGATGGACTTGACTGCAATTAAGGTAGGGAAGGACATAGTCAGGGTTAAAGAGAAAAAGGATGAGTTAGTAGCCATAATTCTTTAGGTAAACAAGTGTCCTGGAGATCTGAAAGAGTTGGGAGAATTACAATACCAGAAGACATTTTAGACTTCAGAAGAGCAGGTTCCCTTAAATACTATGTCAGAACAGGGAGCAGAAATGACAGCCTTACATAAAATGTTATTGCTTGGACCTGAGTTCCCACTAAAAGCTTCTGGGCCCGGACAACTCATGGTGGGTTTCTTTTATTTGCTTCAATTTCTACTACCTGACTATCTAACGAGATAACCTTTTCCTCTCAAGTGCCTTTAAAAAGCTAAAACAACACAACAACAAGAGCAAAACAACCTCCATGAAACCCCCCATTGAAGAGTGTCAATTGCTTGAATACAGTAGTCACTTAATGAAAAATTGTTTTTCTTCAAACATCTATTTTGTCTGGAGATATATTGTTTGTGCTTGGAATATGACTCATTACTTGAAAGATAATCCAGTCCAAGAGACTGGAAACATTACAACATGAGCAACCATGTGTAGCTCTTTGGATTAAACATCAAGTCAAGTGCCTTGTTCTTCAAGGTCAAGGATGGGAGTCATGCACTGCTTACTGACAGGCTTGGAAAGAATTAGCGCCAAATGGTAACAGCTGCCAGAGACAGATCTATCTATCTATCTATCTATCTATCTATCTATCTATCTATCTATCTATCTATCTATCTATCCATCCATCTATCTATCTATCTATCATCTATCTATCTTTCTATCTCTCATACTATTTAAGTGTGGAGGGGTAGCTAGAGTCGCAGATGGAGACAGACAAAATGATAAGTGCTCAGCTAGAATGGGATTTGAAGAGGAAGAGTGAAGAATGATGGTGGCTCGCAGGAAGATGCATGCGTCAGTGGTTGGTTACCTGTTTGAGTTTCTAGAAAAAGCTCTTGACATGCTGCTTCTGTTTTATGCAGTCAATCAGGATGGAGCTGAAAGTGTCTGGCAGATGCGAGAATCTTGCCAGAAGTTCTAAAAGCACTTTAGACTTAGAAACTAGCAATCACAGCCATCATAGCTCCCACTCTTGGCTTCTAGAAATCTCTATAAAGGGCTGGGGATATGGCCTAGTGGCAAAAGTGCTTGCCTCATATACATGAAGCCCTGGGTTCGGTTCCTCAGCACCACATATATAGAAAACGACCAGAAGTGGCGCTGTGGCTCAAGTGGCAGAGTGCTAACCTTGAAGAAGCCAGGGACAGTGCTCAGGCCCTGAGTCCAAGCCCCAGAACTGGCAAAAAAAAAAAAAAAAAAAAAAAAAAAAAAAAAGAAGAAAAAGAAAAAGAAAAAGAAAAAGAAAAAAATCTCTATAGAAAATTTTAGTTATATCAACAAATATAAAATCTTGTATTTTAAAGCACAAATCAGAATTAATTGAATCTTAATTTTAAGAGTTTTATATATTGTTTCACTTTGTGTCTAGGACCCTATTTACTTTCCTTTGAGCCTTAAAATGTTAATAAAACATTTTGTCATTACTTTCATATAATCACGTTTCATATGTGGAAGTTCAGTCTTTAAATCACTGATTTCCCAACCTCTATAATTAATCTTCTTTACAGTGTATTTGCTAATCTTACATCAATCTCTTCTTTAGCCAGCTAACAACAATTCACAGTGCAGGAGAGCTATAATATAAAAGAAATAGAAAGAAACAGAACATGTCATTTATACTCTTGGCACTTTAAAAACTTGATGCTTGATGGACAGCTACTTGATGCACATAAAAGTCATAAGCATACAAAAGAGAATTAAGCAAGTAAAAAAAATCAATGCAGTTTCATGAAAATAGCCAACCTAATCAATATAAATGTGTTTGCTTGAATTCAGAGGTAATGAAGGAATTCAAAACAAGATGTTGGGCTTACAGGTGGAAGAATCTCTCAACAAAGGGGCTTTGTACAGGATTCTGGGAGCAAGGCAGGGACAATGGATAGCTAGGGTAGGCTTAAAAATACAGACAAGATATTTTAGTTACATTAAGTAATACAATATTTGACCAAGGATTGAAATAGATTTGAGCTAATGTGTTGGAGTATACTACAAAAAAAAAAACACACCAAAATATGTACAGACAAGTTTTGAGAAAATACATGCAAATTGCTCTATTTTTAGTAGTCTTAGCCAGCCCATTCCTTGCAAATTGTAGTCCAGTTGTTTTTGTTTGTTCATATCCACATGTTTTCCTTCCTTACCCTATCTGATGAACATCAGTGTTTCTTCCTGAATTGTTAGGAAGAGTTTGGTGAGGTCATGAGGTCATGTCAGTGTTGCAGGTAGGCCTGTCTCCCTTGATCACTTGTGTTTGTTATCTTTGTCCTCAGAGTTCTTAGGTGAATGAAATAAGAGCCTCTTCAATAGGAGAGCTTTGATGGCTGCATGCAAGGAGCTTATAGGTTGTACTCTGGGTTCAAGATAGACAATTTTATAGTCATTCCTCCCCCCACCCCTTAGGTTACAGGACAGGGAAAAGAAAAGCTTTATGTTGATTTCTAGCAAATCATGGATGCATTCTACTGATAAAAATAGAAGGAGGAGTTCTCTTTGGGAAGATGAAGCTATACCTTCTGCAATGGAAGTCTAAAGTTTGGCTAACTCTATCTCAATCCTGCCAGCCTCATAAGTTGTTATTATCAGTCCTGCAATTTTTAAAGCATTACATAGAGTTTTTAGCTGTTTGATTTCCATTGACTTCCAGCTATTGTACCTTTACATAATGGAAGCAGTTTGTCCACATGAATAAAACATCAATCAGGTATGTATGTATAATACCATTTAAGTAAAAAAAATAGAGAAGGTAAAGCATACTTATATGAGAAAAAAATAAGGAGGCAAAGGACCAATTTTATAGCTAACAATAGGTTCTCACCTAAGTAAATGTCTCAAATCACTCCCCTGTACCAGATTCAAGGGCCCATATTATCTCCCACACACCCAGAAGAAAGCAAAGTTACCCATGTAAAAAGTGAGATCTCCTAAGACAGTATTGTTCCTACAGCAGGGGATTTTTTTTGCTCTTTTTAATTGATTTTTTAAAAGAAGGACATGGCTGCAGGAAGCTCAGGACTACCTCTTTAAGCCCCCTGAGCTGAAGTTAAAAGCTGGCAGCCCCAACTGGCTTTCCTCCGTCCCTAACAACACTTGCTGAAATTAATGTGGCTCAAACAGGGGCCAGGGCTGCCCATGGTCCAAAGACAAATCACTGGTTTTAAGAAAAAAAATCCCTCTTTTAATAATTTACATTTGAATTTGGATTGAAACTCAGCTCAACAAGCAAACAAAACACAAATCTGTTGGAAAGGTTGGGTTTGTGGCTGCCAATATGTGGCAAGTTATGGAAGCCCTCGATGTGCACAGGGTTTGATGGGTCTTAGCATCACAACACCAGGGCATACGGACTAGAAGAAGCAGCAGAGACAAAAGGGACATTGTGGGTGTTGTAATGTGCCATTTCTTCTCTTCCTGCCTTAGAAGATGCAGGATTAATTTACTGTGCTTTTTTGGAGTCTTCACTGGATTTGGGCTGAGCAGATCACACTCTGTGTAAAATGTTACTTCTACCCCCAGGACTTTAATATCTATCCAGAAAAACAAGGCTCATACACACAAAATGTGCACCAAAATTGGTGAAGATTCTTAATCCTGTCTGTGTTAGATGATGTGAGATGTTTTCTAATGTGCACATACACATAACACAACAAGCCCACAACAAGCAAATATAATGACAACCATGAAACAATGCCCTGGTTTCACCCTAGACAGCATATTGAATTAGAATCTCTGAGGTTGAGATCTGAAATATTCTAGGTTTAAAATATTCTGGTGGAGGGGGCTGGGAGTGTGGCTTAGCGGTAGAGTGCTTGCCTAGCATACATGAAGCCCTGGGTTCAATTCCTCAGCACCATATAAACTGAAAAAGCCAGAAGTGGCACTGTGCCTCAAGAAGTAGAGTGCTAACCTTGAGCAAAAGAAGCCAGGGACAGTGCTCAGGCCCTGAGTTCAAGTTACAGGCCTGGCAAAAAATATTCTTGCTGATTTCAGTTTGTAGTCAGGTAGAAGAATCACATACCTAGCTGACAAATGACTTCAAGGAGGAGATATAGGTAGTAATTAATACCCATGGAGATATCACTGGACTTGCACTGGTGACAACACATTTTCCAGAGATGACAAGGGAGGACTCAGCACCAATGAGCAGTGATGGACAAAGGCAGAGGTTTTCCAACTACAGGGAAGTCATACCCTCAGTTCTTACATCTGTGTTATGCCTGAACCTCCTTTGATATGACTTTAGTGAGAAATAAGGCAGGAAGGTGCACAGTAGGGATGTAATGAAAAGCCAAAGCTCTAAAGCTTGCCATCCCCTCATTCCATCCCTTACCAAAACCACTCAGGAGTGACTCATACCTGGGTCATTCCTTGCATGGGAGAGCTCAACAGCTTTCCCCAAAGACAGGCTTGAACTTAATACTAGTGGGGCCTGAGCAAGAGAACAAATGGAAGGCCACAGGCCATAAGTATAAATATTGATCACACAGTTAAATAAAACATGCTCTATTCACTCATTTGGACAAGTATTTCTTCCTAATGACTTTGCAGGCCAGGATTCTGGGCCTTGAGGAAGTTCTATGCTGGAATGCAGTGGACTGGACAGAGCACCCTCCAGGCCTGCTGCAGATTCCCATTTTTAATTCTCTCCATCTTGTAGGTGGGAATGTCTGAGTCTGCACATCCAAGCTGCATTTCTAAGTCCTGCCCATGTGGCTCTTTGGCTGTTCTGGTGTCTGGGGACTTCTCCTAGCAGCATGGGGCCACTTGTGTTTTGAACTTGGAAAAGTAAAGCTTCTGTGTATCCCTTGCATATTACTATTGGAGGACACCTTCGCAAGCCTCTGTTCCTCATCTTTCTGCATGGAGATAGATGAGAGTGCTTGCCTCAGCTTTCTTCCCATGTGTACCTCCAGAATCATCAACACTGACTCAACCACCCTGCATGTTCTTTATTGCTAATTTTTACAACTGAGACAGGTTTAGCTTGCACTTTCAATTTGTACAAATGAGGAAACTGAGGTCAAGATTAAAGAATCTGCATACAGCATACAGTTAGTGATGCATAGCACAGGATGATATCAAAGCCAAGGTATTACTACTACTCTTTGCTTCTTCTCATTCAAAGAAAATCTCATGTAATCTAATTATGAAGTGAGATGCTTATTTCACATCTGTTGGAGTCTTTGTTGGGTGTTTTTTGATTGTCTTTTTTGATTAATTTAGTTTGAAAAGAAATACTGTTTGAGGAATCTGAATCAAATAAAGTCAATCAACATCAGTATGGGCTACTCAGAAAGGTCTCTTGCTGAATTAGCAATGTGGGGGATCAGATACTCTGAAGGTCTTTTGTGGAACAACTCAATCCCAATAGGATATAATTGTTGATAAGTTATTGGGCTTGTAAGAGATTACAGAGATATACAACAAAGCAGGTTGGAGATTACTATCTCCAACATAACATGACCAGGGGTTTGGAGAGATGAGCATGAGGGATAATGAGCACAGGTAGGGTTGTTTTGGTCAGGCATCCATTAAGGTTACCAAGCTGAGGACTTTGAGACAGCATTCTAAAATATTATATATTATATTTAGGTTAACTTAAATAAACACTTTAATGAGAAAGTTCTCACTGGGGAAATGGGAGACTACTTTGTGTCATCTCAGGCATGGACATGGAATATTTGGCCCAGGGTGAGATATGTGGTAGATACCTATTCTGTATAGTCAAGATGAATTTATGTCCCAGCTGATAGCTTCACCAACACTATCCTCCTGATTTGAGAGCAGTGAGAAATACATTTAAAGAAGATGGTACTCTTTCTCTCTGAGTATGAATTAGCTTCCTTAAAAGCCTTCAAATGTTAAACAATTCCTAACAAATTTGATGTGATTTTCAAAAGGTGCTGGGAAAGAATGATACAACAAAGAATTCAAGGGTGGAGGTTTGGTGGTTATATATAAATGACTTTCTCTGGGGTTGGAGAGGACCTCATTCTGTCTGTTTTGCTTAAGATCCTGATGAATTACTTTCCAATCAAAGGGAAAGGCCTGGTGAGGAGGGAGGGGATTTGAAGCACTTCCGTCAGGAGGTGCAGCTAGGTGGCTGTAGCTGGCCTCATTTCTGGTGGCATCTGAGGACAGGCCAGAGTAATGCCTTGGATCCTGCCTTCAACCTGGGCTGCTGTATTACCAGGATAGTGGGTCACCACCTAAGTGACTCTGACATCCACCTCACCTGAAAACAAACCAAGTCTTCAAGCTTTAAATATTTTATGATTTGTCAACGTCAGGTGCTCTTTCCTAAGATAAACAAACGTGTTTGTGGGTCCTACCATCTCACAAAATCCGATGGCATTTTTGTCAAAGGATCTTAGAAAGACAAAACATACTACTGTAATATTTTTGGAATATTTTGTAATCTTTTGTAAAATTTTGTAATATTTTGGAATCTGTAAAAAAACTCTCTTCTGGGATATTCTGCTGGTTTTCCATTTTCCATAACAGTGTGCTGCTCATTTGATTGCTAACATCAAAATTTATTAGCATCCTATCCTCTAATGTATTTTTTTTACCTCATCGTTGTAATTTGGGGTATATGATTTTTTTCAATAAATAAGTGAAAATATGTCCTTTACAATATTTTTGTAATGGTATGAAAACATGAAGCAACCTAATTGTCCAACAGTAGGGGAGTGGGTGCCCTAGTAAGTCAATATTATGAAATAGACCCTTATGAAGAAAAATGGCTTCTTAAGCACAATTATTTAATGATATGAGAAGCTGGAATATTTAAAAATAAATTTACATAGTCAATTTATGTGAAAAAAGATTTAAAAACCCTTATCTAAAGTACTATTTCCATTAACAAGTAGATAGTGGGATTAGAGATACTTTCTACTTTAACTGTACTTGTGGATATTTTCTATAGTGATTTTGTAACATTAAAATTATTCGATTTTTTTTTTTTTTGGTCAGTTGTGGGGCTCGAACTCTGGCCCTGGGCCCTGTCCCTGAGTGCTTCAGCTCAAGGCTAATGCTCTACCACTGGAGCTACAGTGCCACTTGTGGTTTTCTGGAGATAAGAGTCTCACGGACTTTCCTGCCCAGGCTGGCTTTGGACTGCGATCCTCAGATCTCAGCCTCCGGAGTAGCTAGAGGTGAGCCACTGGCTCCCATCTAGAACTTTTGTTTCAAATTTCAGTGGTTGTGTTTTGCTTTTGTGCCAGGTTTGGCTTTTGCTTGGCCTTTTCACTCAAGGCTAGTGCTCTATCACTTCAGCCACATCTTCACTTCCAGATTTTTGCTGGTTAATTGGAGGTCAGAGTCTCTCAGATCATATTCCCTGAGTGGCTTCCAACAAAGACCTTCAGATCTCAGCCTCCTGAGTAGCTAAGATTATGGAAGGGAGTTAGCAATGCATGGCTGAAAAGCATTAAAAAAAAAACAAAAAACCAAAACCTATCTCCATGCAAAACCAGGACAATAAAACAGGTTTAATGCACACCCATTGCTTCTCTACCACACATATTCAGACTTGTTAGAGTGTTCCTGTGCTGAGAGATACCGAGTCTCTATTTGATAGCAGAATCTACTTGTAATTGTAAAATAATTGGCTCTGTGAATGACCGATTGAATCAAGAACAAGCTCAGAAGTGGTCAAACCTTTGACTGTATTTTCAGTTCTATATAATACACTTGCATGAGTTAATTAAGATAATGATACCTGCAAAAGGATTCCTGATGTAAATGTGCCTGTAGTTTAGCATCTGAAACATGTTAAGAAATAGGACCTCCTTTCATTCCCAGTTCAGAATGATTTCAGTCTTGTGAATTCTAATATGCTTCCTTTGAGAGACCTTTTCATATTTAATAAACTAAAAAGGCCTGATAAAAAAACCAATGTTAATTCCAACTTACAGAAGTGAGTTGAGATATTTACTCAGGAATGGTACATATTGAAATGAATTCTGAGAGGGAAGCCAAGTAGTCACCCATATAAGAGAGAAAGCTGATATATCCTTTAAACTCACAGATGGTAAAATGGAGGTGAGAACCTGGATCCTGCGGTTGCAGCCAGGGTGCCTATATATGTGGACCGTGGTCATGTTTGTTGTTGTTTGTCGGTTGTGGGGCTTGAACTCAGGGCCTGGGCACTGTCCCTAAGCTCCTTTGCTCAAGGCTAGCAGTCTGCCACCTTGAGCCACAGTACCACTTCCATTTCTTTCTGGTGGTTAACTGGAGATAAGAGTCTCAAGGAATTTCCAGACAGGGTTGGCTTTGAATTGCGATCCTCAGATCTCAGCCTCCTGAGTAGCTGAGGTGACAGGTTTGAGTCCCCGATGCCTGTTGAAATATATTTCTTTTGCTTTTCCTTCTCCCTTCCCTCCCCTCCCCTCCCCTCCCCTCCCCTCCCCTCCCCTCCCCCCCTCCCCTCCCCTCCCCTCCCCTCCCCTCCCTTCCCCTCCCCTCCCCTCCCCTCCCCTCCCTTCCCCTCCCCTTCCCTTCCTCCCTTCCTTCCTTCCTTTTTGTTCTTTGCCAACCATGGGGCTTGAACTCAGGGCCTGGGCTCTGTCCCTAAGCCTCTTTGTGCTCAAGGATAGCACTGTGCCACTTGAGCCACAGTGCCACTTCCATGTGGGCATGTTTGGTTTACTCTGAGTTTTCATTTTCAATCCCAGAAACATTTAAAATCCAGAGATTTTATATAGAAATCCCAGTAGTGGTCGTAGTCTTCTTTAGTCCCAGAATCTGATGGCAGCCCCTGCACTCCACCGTCCCCACAATTCTCCAGGAGATTCACACACATACCTGCCAGCCATCCTGACCCAGGCTGTTCTCCGTAGAGACTTAATGCCCAATTGAACCCTCCCCTGACCCCCAGCTCTCACCTAGTACTGGGATTTGAACTCCGAGCCTTGTGCTTTCATGTAGCTATCTGGCTCTTAGCTGATGCTCTGCCATCTCTGTAGCCTAGATTTTTACTGGTTGTTTTACAGATGGAGCCTCCTGGGACTTTTCTGCCTGGCCTGGCCTCACACCATGATCCCCTTGATCTTAGCTTCCTGAGTAATTACCATTAAATCTGCGATTCATTGACACCCAGCAGCCTAATACAGTTTTTGGCCTCCTGCTCTCTTCTAGCCCCCTTTCTGTTTTTCTTCCTCCCACCCATGCACCTTTGTTTCCTAAAATCTGCTTCACACCTCTTCTTCTTGAGTTTATCTTTTGCTGAGCATCTCTTTGTGAACCTGTTTATCACCCCCTCTGGTTACTACTTGCTCATTCTGTCCAGTTTAGCTCAGGAAAGACACCTTTCCTTAGTGTTCAGGAAGGCCCAGTTACCTGATAACTCTCATAGCTCCAGATCTTCCCTTTGGTTAAGATGAAAAACAAGTGGTAAAATAAATAGTTTAATATATTCTTTTCCTGTCCAAAAAGAAGATCTAAAGAAATAGGAATCACCTGTAGAGTGGTACCTGTGTGAAGAAAGCAATCCATGCACAATGGCAGAATCCATGCTGTCCTGTGTAGAGCTGGGGAGGAGCACATGCCAGAGGTGAGGAAGCCCACGTAGGTGCACTTGAATCTGGGACAAAAGTACAGACTTGTGCAGGGCAGGCAAGGGAAGATCTGTTTGAATGGCAGGATCTTTTATAAATAGCTATTGTGATTTTTACAAATCACAAATTACTATTTCTCATCCTCCCCTCCATCTGATATGACCTCTCTTTCTTCCATCCCATGCTTGCTGCTTCAGTTTTTCCTAGACACTCAGCCATCTTTGTGACTTATTTATTTATTTTACTTTGCTCCTTGAGAAATCACAGCTGGGACCATAAATCTCATCTTTTTTTTTCCTGAAGCTTGTTGTCACCTTGGGTGATATTTGGAAGGACCAACTATGCAAGGAGTTATCTGCCTAACAAAACTAGAATCAAATCCTAAACAGTAGCTTTCTCATTTCAAATATTATTTTATTCAGAGAACTCAAAATACCTGAAATGCCTTGGAGAGGCTAGTAGTGGTTTGTATCAATTTCTGCAGTAAATATTAAACCTCTTATTTTTGTACTATTTATGCAAAAGTAACTACAAATATTCATCATGAAAAATTCATTTTAACGTAGTCTTCATAATGATGCACAGGAAGGCAATATGCAGGTATCATGAGCATCCATGTTTAAGGAGAAGTATTGATTTTTGGAAGCACCTAGGGTGCAATTATTAAACAAATTTTGAGAAGTTGGATTCTAAGCTCCCATCATAGCTCAAATAAATTCAAACTACCATAAAAATTTAAACAAATCTCTAACAACAGCAAACAACTATATAAAGTCAGAAGTTGTCAATGAAAGATAAAATTGATTAAATATAAGCTTCTTAAAATATGTATATAGAAATGAAATGCCATCAGCAAGAATAAAACATTAAGCACTGGGGACATTTAATGGAAGATATATGATAAAGGGCAGATTTTCTTAATTCACTAAGCACTTCTTGATAAAGCAAGGGATGAAAAAGAGGAAAAAATGAGTAATTACAGAAAAGGTGGTACAAGTAGCAGTGTATGTAGAAAATATGCCTCAGTAAATAGAAATGAAAGACTGAGGGAATCCTTCAGGAAACATGAGAGTTTAGTAATTCCTATGTTCAAAGAGGTATGAGGAGCAAGCTCAAACTCACACATGGTAGCTGTGTAAATGGGTCGGTTTTGAGAGAACAATTTGGCAATTGGTTCAATGTATAAAACCCTAACATCCACACAGACCTTTGTCAAGAAATTCTACTTTGTGATTTTTTTCCTTGACAGTTTACTTCCAACCAGGCCCAGATGTGCAGATAAAAACATGTATTACAAAATAATTGATATTAGCAAAAAATTGGAAGAAATGAAGGCTAATGTTCATCTTTGGAGAATTGGTCAGGGAAATTATACAGGATCTAACCTTAAGCTAGTAAACAAATACCATCTAGCCATTAAAAATAATGAGATGTGTATTGACTTACAAAGATATCTAGAATATGTTGGTAAGTGGAATAAATAAATTTATGATATGATTTGATTCATGTAAAGAAAAAGAGTAGATGTTTGGAAACAAAATATGGATAGGTAGGAAATGAGACCAACAGCTACCTCTGGAGATGGAGTTGGTAGAAGAAACCAGGACTTTTGGTTTTAGTTCATGTAATTTTGCATTTAAAAATAAAATCATAGCTGGCCTTGGTGAGTCATGTTTGTAATCCTAGTAACTCAGAAGGCAGAGATCTGAGCAATGTGGTTCAAAGCTAGAAACAGGCAGGAAAGTCTTTGAGACTCTTATCTCCAATTAACCACAAAAAACTGAATGTAGAGTTGTAGTTCAAGTAATAAAGTGCCAACCTTAAGTGAAAAAGCTAAGAGACAGTACCCAGAACCTGAGTTCTGGTCCCAGGTCCAACACACACACACACACACACTCCTCCTTCCCCTCTCCCCAAAACCATGATTTCATATAAACAAACAAGAAGTTAAACCATCATATTAAATTTAGTATTTTCTCTTGCTCATTATTTCTCAGAACCATGCTTGGAATTTTACATGACAAAACAAATGAAAAAGACAAAACATCACTGACATGGTATTTACTTTGTATATGCATATTTCCCTACTCAATGATAATGTTATTAAATTCAATTAAATAAGAGACAAGACAGCCACAGTGGCTCACACCTATTAAATCCCAACTATGCAAGAAGTCTATTATTGATGATATTCCTGTATCACCTTCCTGTGGTTGTACCTACACTATCTCTGTATCTTATCTGAGTATATTGGAAACCGGGTATACTGGTATTAGAACCAGGAAATTGGAAGGAATACCAAAATCAAGAGACACAGGGTAAAAAAAAGACAAACAACTACAAAAGCAATACTTACAAACTGTTTGGTGAAAATGAACTGAACAACTGAACAACTCATGGGGGGGGGGAAGGGAAAGGGGGAAGGAGGAGGGGGAATGAGGGACAAGGTAACAAACAGTTCAAGAAATGTATCCAATGCCTAATGTATGAAACTGTAACCTCTCTGTAATTCAGTTTGATTTTATATATATATATATATATATGTTACAAGATGCCATTTCAACAAATAAACCAGTATTGTGGCTCCTACCTGTAAATCTAGTGACATAGGAGGCAGAGGTAGGAGGATCATAGACAGAGATTGAACCCAGGCAAAAACTAAACAACCCCAAACCCATCTACATCAGACCTTACCCACAAAGGAAAAGCAGCTGGGTGCCATAATCCTAGCTACTTAAGAGGTTGAGATCTGAGAATCTTGGTTCAAAACCAATAAGAAAAGATAAATTCTTGAGACTTTAACTCCAATGAACCATCAAAAGGCTGGAACTGGAGGCATAGTTCAAGAAGTAGAGGACCAGTCTTGAGAGAAAAAGCTGAGCAAGAGCAAGATGCCCTGAGTTCAAGCCTGGTTACAGACATAAAAATTTCAAGAGAAGAGGAACAGCTGAGGGCATAGCTCGAGTGGTAGAATACCTGCATAGCAAACTTACGACCCTGGGTTTAAACTGCCAAGATAATAAAATAAAAATAAAATTAGAGTCCATCAGACAACGTAGGGTACAAAGACTTCACTTGACAAAAATGATTGCAAACGTTTGCCATGAATCCTAAAAGAAGATGGTTGGTTTCTGAACTTGATTTTGCCCTGCTTCTACTCTAACAAGTCAGATGAGGACCCTTTTGTGGATGTTGGCAGAAACCAGGAGATTCTGGCACCAGAAACAAAAGTCTTCATTAACCACTACAGAGTAAATGGCACGAGCCTTAGCATGTGTGCTGTATCCCCTGTCTTCCAGGTTCAAGGGCCGATGTTGGGGGTCCTGGTGGGCTGGCATAGAAGCGGGAGAATGGACATTGGGGAACCTACTGTTTTAGAATAAGCGAGAAGTGAGCCCATTTGCTGGCCAGAAGGGGGTCCACCTTATTTCTGAAGAGTACTCTCTGCACATACAGCCTTGACAAATGGCCCAAGTAAAAACGTGGTCAGAATTTTGCGTTCTGCCATCCCTGCAGGATGTTTTGAAGCACAAGAGGCAAATGGATGAGTGCCTCCTACCCCTAGGGAGAGTGAGCAGGAGAAAGCAGCCATGCAGGAGGAGGAGCAGAAGGGAGGAAGCTGGCAGACTAGCAGGAGACCCCTGCCCCTGAACAGGAAGGCCAGGAGCAGTTGTGGACATTCTCAGAAGACCTAGGTTGGGATGCTGTCAAAAGATGCTTGTTTGATTTGAATGAGCTAGATAAGATGACTGTTTTTGTAACACAGTTAAATGATAATTTCATATCATTCAACCAAATGCATTTCTGCAATGTGGTGTGGAAGGTGAACAAGGAAACAAACAATCAAACAGAATTGTGGAAAAGTTTCAACTCAGTGAGGGTCATTGAAGCCATGAAGATGAAATCCGAGAGTATAAGCTGATATTATTTTAGTTTCCCTGAGTCACCCATAAAAAGCATGTCACACTTCTGAAAACTGAAACTCTAGAAAGTTACTCAAAAATAGTGACTAAATCCAAGTGTAAAGCTGAGTAAGAGAGCTAAACCTGGAGTCAAGCCTCAGTACACACACACACACATACACATACACACACACACACACACACGTGGCTAAGCTAGTGAACTCTGGCAATAAATTGTCTTAAATTTAAATTCCAACTCCCCTAGTGGTGTAATCTTCCAGTGCCACAATGATGATAACAATGTACCCTCAGCTTAGGTTCTGAGAGTTATGTGAAAGATTGTGCAGTGCTGTGAGATCTGTGTTGGGGACTGATTCCATGCTATTATCAATGAATACTGTGTAGAATGTGTGTGAGTAACAAAGGTCACTTCAGGCTTAATGCAAAGCATGGAAATGCACTACAATTTTGAGTCACTCAGAGAGTGAGCAGGACAGAGAAGTAAGGGTTAGATTGTGTGTCCCCATGTGTGCTTGTGTGTGTGTGTGTGTGTTTGCATGTGTGTTAGTATCAATGTGTCTTCATGTTCTGAGATCAAATTATGGCTCAGATAAAATTTAGGAGATCAAAAAGTGTTTACAAAGAGGGAGAGACAAGACCTGGGAGTTTTCAGAGTGGTCAATTGCTATTATACAGATTTCATCTGACCTGAAATTTCTGTTTCATCTAGTCAATAAATAGAGCATTTCATGACTTCCTCTGGACTATCAGGGAGTAGAGCACATCCCTATACACTTCAAATATTCTCTGGGTTACTTGCTAACAATACCTCCACCCACTTTATCCTGGTCAGTATAATACTCAGAACACTAAACAATCAAGTTTTGCATTTTGGACCAGTCTGGAATTTGTTCCCAAATATTTTAATAGTATGATTGGTTGACTCAGGATGTATAACCTACTGATAAGGAAGGCCAAGTGGACTCCAAGTTGTAAGGCCCACATTTTTTGTATCCCAGATTTAGTTATGACATAATTATGTTATCTTTCATGTTAAAAACCAAATAGCATTGCTTGTTTAAGATCAAACTTTCTTGTGCTTGGACTTGTGCTGTGCCATTTCATTTTAGATGCTTTAGGCTGAGCAGTTTTCACGGCTGATTTATAGGGTAAGGATGCTTTGATAGCTCTAAGCTCATCAGCTTTGTCTGGGGGGTATTTGCTTCTGGCTGGTAGGTTACATTCTCTCATTTTATAAACTTATCTTAGCTTATTGATTACTATTTACATTTGTTAGTCACCTCAGTATTTCACATTGTCCTGTGTCAGCTCAGCATATTAATTCTCTTCAGCCTTTCTAAGGTGGGTATTTGCTTATGCTTTTCTGCTACATGTAGACTTTCTAGGGAATGGCTGTTACACATCCTAATTCATTTCACATACTTCCCATGGTTGGTCTGAAGGCTCAGTTTAGAAATATGTCTATGTTCTTAACATCTTGTAAATACATTGATTTGTTTGTTTGCTTGAGACTGTGTCTTTCTATGTAGTCTAGGTTGGTCTGAAATTCAGATCTTCCTACATCAGCTACCTGAGTGCTGGAATCACAGATACCCATCAATGTATACATTCTTAATGTATATTTTCAGAAAGGACACTAATGGATAAAACTGGGACCAATCAATGCAAACATACCAGTAATACATGTGCTGCATTTTGCTGCCTTTGTGGGAGATTGCCAATGGCTGACTGTTAATTTCTTTGTAACTTTGGAACAATTGCAAGGAGATGAAAATGGAGGTCTTTGAATTGAGTTAAAACAAGGAGTGTAACTGAAGGCAAGCCACCAAGAGGCAATTTCAGAGCTATAGAAAGTCTAGCTGAAGCCAAAACAGATGATTTCTAAGGCTTAGCATTGTTGTTGGACTCTCATAACATTAATAGCATGCTTCAAAGCCAGGGCCAAGAGAGGAGGGAATGTCACTTTAACCAAAGGAGTGAGGCACTCAGGCTAAGCGCTGGCCAAGTGCAAAGTAGAAAGCCTAGCAAAAAATAATTGAAGCCCCTGCGAAATATTTCAATTTTTTTATTGATTGAAGGCAATTATCCCTTAATTGCATATTTAAATGAGGTATTAGGAGGTTTAACTAAGCAATGCCTCTTAATTGCTGCCGCACGCTAGGTGTCACAGGCTGTGTTTATTTCATATGTTAATTAAAGAGAAAGGGGTATTTTATTTTATTGACTACAAGGTTCTCTAAGGCTGTGTTGTTTAGGACAAAGTCTCAGGTGTTTATCGCACGCTGGGTATTAATATCATCATTAGTGAGATGTTAAAGTTTTTAATGAAGAGGTGCGGCTCTGTCTTATCTGTTTTCAGCCACATAGGCAGCTCTGAATGGGGGAGGGAGAAAAGCCCCAAATCCCATGGAAACAATTATCTTTATGAAAGAAATATTGAGCCCCTTCTTCCACAATAATAAAGCAGAGTGGAAGTTCTGATAGAAACGGGGAACACAGTTCTGAATTATTGCAGAATTAGGACTGGGGTACACACAGAGCCCCAGTGGCCCCTGGGTATTGGCTTCTGTTTTTGTCCTGAGCAGTCTTGGTTCCTGTGTTCATTTGTGAGCTGCTGCCGGAATCTGTAATGGTGAAGGGGCATTGCTGGATGAGAGCATCAGACTTGGTAGAGACCCTCTGTAGAGGCCAGTACTTCCCCTGGAAACATTATATGAGAGTCTTATAAAGAGATCTTATAAAGGTGTTTGCATAACTGTGTGTATGTATGGGATAGAATATCCTGCAGGGCTCAGAGGGCCGGTGAGGAAGGGATAGGAATCACGTTCTAGCTTTCTTTCTTTCTTTATCCTGTAATGCAATGATCACAATTTACAAAACCTAGGTTGGTCTTTGCAGTGTTCGCTGACTAAGCCCTCTGTCCCTCGATGGTAAAGGGATGGTCGTCACTTACATGCAAACGTAAGTAGCTGGATGGAAGAGTTGAGAGGATGCTCAGGAAACTTCATAATAGGGAAAGAGAAAGAATTATAACACATAACGACAAAATTTCATTTGATTGATTTCTCCGTCTCAGAACAATAGATCTAAGAAAAGAATATTTCTGACATCTAATCATTTATTCATTCATCTGACAAACATTATTGACTACCATGTGGTCTAAAGTAGGAGTATAATGTGGGCCCTAATTCTGTGAGTTCCATGGTTGATCAGAGGACAGAGATATGAAGGCCACAGCTTCCCCATCATGTCTTGTTTCAAATAGGAAAGGGGTCATGCAGGGCCACAGGAGTGGAGAACAGTGGACCTGAGGACTGAATAGTCATTTGTTTGAGTTGGGACAGGCAAAGATATTTCTCCCATGTTTCATGTCCTTACTCTGGGGCTGTCTGCCTGTGATGGTAATTTTGTGTGGTTTGAGAATTATGTTATATACATCCAAATGGCCCTTGGAAATAAAAAAAATTCCCCACCCCTAAATGAAAGGGCAACCTCATATGATGGGGAGGGTGGTTAAGACATGATCTCCTATATCTAGGCTGAGGTTTAAAGATCTTGGGGCTAGGCATGCCTTATCAGGACACCCCACCACCATGGAAACAAATTGGAATCCAGTTATTCTCTTTGCAATCCAATTATACCATTTATTAGATTTTATATCGATTTTAGTGATTTTTCTATATCAATAAAAAGAACATTGCATACTTCATTGGAATGCTTTGATATTGCACTGATTCTAAAATCAATCAACAATTTATCCAAAGGCTGTTTCCTACATTCCCAGCAACCAGAAGGCTATACTTGTGGTTTGTATCTCTCTCTCATACATAGTCTGTGAACAAACAACACTGAAGTAGTAGAAATGCATCCAGCCATCGAAGAGAAGATATGCTGTCAGAGAAAACTCCTGTCTTGCCTTTAAGAAAAATTTCTGTACTGGCAAAATGCTTTGTGTTGTGAACGATGGTTCCAATTTCTGGGCTCATGAGCTTCTGAGTGGAATTTGCTTCAATCCTTATCTTTATGTTCCAGCAATGGTACCACACATGATAAGTCTTCACTGGCAGAATTTGGAAAAGTAATTTCAATGCAGTGAATATAAAAAAGTGCTATCAAGGAAAAATATTTTTTCTTCTCTGGAATAGAAACCATTACTTAAACTTGTACGTGCCTCAGGGTTTCAATTCATACAGAATACATCCCTGCAGTCAAAGCAGATTCTTTCTTAAAGATTTCATAGAGATGTGTGGATTTTATGTATAGGTGGGTAGGTGTGTGAATATTTCTGTAACTGACACTGTTTCTGCTCCAAATAGTCATAGATATTCATTTTTATTTCCATACAAATCTTAGTAAAGCCAGAGATTATTAAATAAAAGCAACGATCATCATTTTTTTTTCTTATTCCAAAGTGGACTATTTAACACTCAAGGACTAATTTGAGCACTCTTATACATGACAGAAGGAACTTGAGCACAAAAAATAAGCACGATAAGACAATCACTTTTTCTTCATAAGCAACAGAAGTGGAGTGGGAAGCCGAGATAGGAGGATCATAGTCTGGGCATAAAAAATTAGCAGCATCCTATCTCAAAGAATAAGCCAATCATAATGGTTTGCACTTATAAGTCCAGCTATGTAAGATGCCTAAATAAGGACCATGGTGCTAGGCCAGACCAGGCAAAAGAAAAATGAGGTCCTATCTGAAAAATGAATAAAACAACAAGCATAGTTCAAGTGGTAGAACACTGAGTGCAAGGCCCTGAGTTCAAACCACAGTACAACAACTCCCAAGAAAAAAGAAAATTAAATAAGGACAGATATTTAAGAAGGCATTTGGTTATTGTTTTAAAGTGGAGCTGGATATATGGCTTATGCCTATAATCCTAGCTAGGTAGGTTCTATGGCTTACCTGTCTTCTTGGAACTCTTAAACAATGCATGCGTTTTGCCTCTGCCCCTAATTGTCTATTAAACATAACACTCATGTCTGTACCCTGAAGATAGTTGAAGATGAACAGAAGTGCTCTCTTCCTATGGTATTGTGCATGTAATTTCCCTCTTCTGCCATATTTCTTTCCTAATAAACTTTCACTTTATTTGCATATTGCTGAATGTAAGAACTGAGCCTAATTAACTATGCAGACTTTCTGGTAACATGGATGACTTTGTGAGCATAGATGTATGAATTCCCAATACAACAGAGATATCATGAAAATAGTGTAATGTAAATACTATTGCTTAAAATATTCACAAGAGAAGGAGGTCTACACATATTCAATAGAGACATTTATATTTCATTTTCTGAATAATTTTGATCGATGGTTGAATCCATAGGTTGGGAACCCACAGATATGGATGGCTAACTAAATAAATTTAAATTCTTGCATCTGAATTTTAAGAAAAGTCTTTTAGGGTAATAAGATGAAGTTGGTGATTTATGGAAGATTAGAATGATACTAGTACAGCTGAATGGAGTCTTAGAGAATGACCTTTTAGTGTTTACTGGAGAACATGCATCATAATTCAGAATGTCCATAATATTAATGATGCAACACTTGCCAGTCCAAATGTAAATGATGGCCAAGCCCCACATTTTAAGATACTCTTTGATAGTATTGACTATATTATGCACTGTACTCTCAAAGTATCCTGGATCTTGTCCACTGTCTTTGGGAGCTTTGGAAACTAAGTTAATGTAAACTAAGCTTTTGTTCAATTGTCTGCACCCATCATATAATTTTAAGGATCTTTTTTAAAAAGAGGGAAAGAGACTAGTTTCTGGCTTCCTAGATGGCAGGACTTTTTTTTTCTTTAAAAAAAAAAAAAAAAAGAAAGAAACTGGCATATGAACTGGCCATGGCTCAAGCGGTAGAACACTAGCCTAGCAAGTAAGGAGACCCTCAGTTCAAACTCCAGTGTTATTCTTCCCCAACACATACAAATAAAAAAGGAATAAAGAAAATAGAATATTTCAGAGACAGAGTCACACACTAAAGACACATAGAGAATATGGAAAAGAGATCCTGATGTGTGTGCTACCTGATATTAGCAATCTTAAGAGGATCCACAGTTGTCAAATAATTTGGCCATTGGGCATGTATAGGTAATCAACTTGCTTTACAATGTTCAAGCTTCCATTCTCAAGGGTAATAACATATACTAAGCTAAAAGGTCAGTGTTCTATCTGGGATATGCATGGCTGAGTGAATGAATAAAGGAAGATACTCTTTCCACTGAGAATATAATAGTGATCCAAAGACATCTGGCTTATATCTTAAGGACAAATGTAATCACTAATGAGTGATAAATGTCACACCCAGAAAGGGCCAGGGGCTAGGAGAGAACTTAACAAGGAAACCTAATTGAATCGAGGACTTCCCGGATTTTTGTTTTAGTGGCACATCCTTCAGGTTCCTTTTTCTTTTTTTTAAAGTATCTTTCCCCTTGAGCCATCAAAATAGGTATCAGATTAGAGATCCCCAAGGTCTTGCTCAAATCATGCCCTGAGAACACAGGCACACTTACAGACTAGGCTAGAAATGTCCTGGGAATGGAGACTTTTCTACAGCCTCTGAGCACTTTAAAGATAGTTACAGCAGCTCTACCAAAGCTGGCTGGCTGAGGTTTGCAGGAGAAAGAAGATAGGCAGTTAGAGGAATTGACCTCCTGGGGCAAGCCTTGTTCTGAAACGCCACTATTTCCAGTCTGAAAGCAGGTGCTTGCGTAGAAAATGCCAGTTGTTAGAGAAATACATCTTCTATACCCCTTTCCTTTCTCTGAAGAGTTTCAGCCTGCAATTGGGGCCACGATGGAGACAGTCTGAGTTTTATTTTATTTAATTTTTTGTTGTTTTTTTTCTCCATGGACATTCGCTTTCTGAAAGTAACCTCTGTGAATTAGAAGCAGAAACACTCTGGCTATTAAAAGTGAATTGCTTTGGGGCCTGAGCCATTCACTCTCATTTAAAGGGGTTTCTTTGTGTTTTGAAGCTCTGTCATCCATAGTGTGTTGGCATTTGTCTCTAGAGAGGCAAAATGACTGCCAAGGAGCCAGGCATTGTGTCTGCACAGGACAAGAACAAAGGCTGTGGAAGGCAGCTCATTATTAGAGTGGGTGATACTGGAGGGCAGGGCTTTGTATTCTGTCTAGGGTTGGTTCCTTCATCAGCTTATTCAAAAATTAAAAAGCAGGAAAGTGTTTAAAGCCGACAGAGAAAGTTTATTTGAAAGCAGAAGAAAAGCAATGAAACAGAATCTCTAAAGTGAGGGGTCCTAGAGCTAGATTTTCATAATCTCTCTGTCTGAACCCTCCTACAGTCGTGCTTCCCCTTCCCTTGTGGAGGAAAGGTCTTTGGCTTGATTGACAGAGTAGTGGACTTGTGCTGCCAGAGTGCTCATGATTGGTTCCCTTGTCTGTGGAAGTGTCCTCCTAATTGGCTCCCCCTGCTCAGAGTATGGTTATGTAATGGTCCTTCCACAAGTAGGAAGGTAAGCGCTCCACCATGGCAAGTGCAAAGTGCATGCAATCAAGACCCGGAGGCCATATGGTCTGACCAGAACAGGAGAGTTTCCAGCTATGTTGGTAGCATTCGTCCCAGCTGCCCAGTTCTACCCCTAACTACCTAGCCAAGGTCAGCTGACATTCCCTCATCCAATTTTGAAGGCCAGGGTCATAACCATTTCTTCTCTGCCTTACATTGTGCCTGGCAGCAGATGCATTCATAACTCTTTGAGCACTGACTGGCTGAAGGAAGAGATGACTGGTTTGATGGTATTTTATTTTGGAACAAAACTTCTGACATTCAAATATGTGCAGCCCATCCTGACCTAGGGCAGCACGGTGATTGTAAGAATCTAGTCAATGTCCAGCTCTGGGAGAAATGCTTTCCTCAGCTATGTATCAAGGGCATTACTACCCATTGTTCCTACCATTGTCTGAGGCAGAAGATAGTGTTATGCTGACAATAACAACAACAATAAACTACTTGTTTCCATAACTTGGAGTTCATTTCACTTAGCATCATCTTATGTGTTCATATGTACATAGCTATTGAGCTATTGTGATAATCTGCTAGGACTATCCTAGATGTGTACTAATTATTACCAATGAGGGAAACCATATAGCCTATGTTTCTTTGGGTCTGGCTCACTTCACTTACTATGATTTTTTCCAAGTCTTTCCATTTCATTACAAATGGGGCAATGTCATTCTTTCTGATAGAGGCATAGAATTCCATTGTGTATATGTACTATATTTTCTTGATCCATTCATCTACTAAAGGGCCCCTGGGTTGGTTCCATATTTTAGCGATGGTAAATTGTGCTGCAATAAATGTAGTTGTGAAGGTAGAGTTAGTGTGGTTTTCCTAATAATCCTGATGTCACTGTAACTCATTTTAGTACCCTGGATATTGTATATGCATTTATTGGAACTAGGGAAGGGAAGGGAAACATCAAAATTGAGTCACAAAGGATAAAAGGTGAACCATTGTAACAGCAATATGTACAAAACTATATTCTGTAAACCAACTGTACAACTTGGGGAGGGGGGCTTCGGAAAGGGGGAAGGTGGGAGAAAAATGAGGGAGGAGGTAACAAGCTTGATAAGAAATGTACGCAATGCTTTACATATGAAACTGTAATCCTTCTGTACGTCACTTTGACAATAAATAAATTAATTAATTAAAATTATGCAATGTTCTCTCCCATCTACACCAAAATTATTTTAAACCTAAAAATAATTTTAAATAACATAATGTGAAATGTGAGCAGTAGTAGCAGGAGGGAGACAAGGTGAAAGAAGAGGGTGAGGTGGGTGAATATAATCAAAGTAATTCATATGCATATAGAAAATAATAAAACTAGTTAAATTGTTTTAAGATTAAAAAACAGCAATGGGGTGAATATGTGTGTGTGTGTAAACAGCCCAATGAAACCTCTTTGTATAAATATATACTAATAAAAGAGAGAGCAAGTGTTGTGCAAGCAAAAGAAAGTATTAAAATATACAAAAAATAATAATGTAGAATTTCAACTTAAAATCATTGACAAACCCAGGTTAAAAATACAGTGTTCTAAAAAAAATACAGTGTTCTAAAATACCATTTATGGAAGGAGAAGCCTTAGTGAGAGAACTGGAAATATTAATTAAATTCCAGCCTAACTAATTGAATCAGTACTAGGGTTTAAGAGTTCATATCCAACTTTAGAAGACCCAATGATCCATAGTATCTGTAGAATATTGTAGAGGCCAGTGGTGGGCATGAGCTGATTAAATCATATGTTAAATGTATAGTTTCTAAATTTAAAGTTCTATTTTTCAGTGGAATCATTGCTTAGCTCTCACACCATGATGTTTAAGCATTTTATTAGAGTACTGGAGTACTCTTTTGTGCACAAATGAGATTGGCCATCTTTCTCTTGCATTCACTGAAAATAAATATTAATGTTTAATTTGTGTTAATAAGTTATTTTATTAATGTTAATCAAATAACTATTTCTCTTTTTAAAAGATGTTGAATAATTAGAGAGATGCAAATCAAAACCACTTCACATCCACTAGAGTGGCTAAAAAAAGATAAGCACTGGCAAGGATATGAAGAAATTCAAACTTTCAGATATTCCTCTAGTGGAGACTGTAAAATATTACTGCCACTCTTGGAAACAGCTTGGTAATTCCTTACGATGTTAGACAGTTAGCATGAAGCCTGTAATTCTACTCCTATATGCACATATGCAAAAGAAATGTGAGTATACTCCTATATGATAGCTTACACATGAGTGTTCATGGATGGACTATTACAACAACCAAAAGATGGAAGCAAGGCAAATGTCCATTACCTGATGAATGCATGAACAAAGTATGGTATCTATCTATCTATCTATCTATCTATCTATCTATCTATCTATCAAAACACTATTTGGCCATAACTAGGAATAAATTATCAAGGCATGCTACTACACTGTTGAGTGCTACTACAATGTTGAGTGGAAAACACAGTCATTAAATGCCACATCTTTTTAATTTAATTTATATGAAATGCTTTCAGTACTGATATCCATACAGACAAAGAGAGATTAGTGATTACCAGAGGCTAAGAAGTAGGGAGAATATGGGAGTAACCATTGATGTAGATGGTTCCCTTTTCATGGATGGACATGTTCTAACACTAGTTAATAAGGATGACTGTATAACTCTGGGAATATTCTACAAAGTATAAAAGGATATAATTTTAAGGCATGTGATTTATATCTCAGTAAAACTATTATAAAAAGAGATGCTAAGAATTCTTTTTTTTTTTTTTTTTTTTTTTTTTTGGCCAGTCCTGGGCCTTGGACTCAGGGCCTGAGCACTGTCCCTGGCTTCTTCCCGCTCAAGGCTAGTACTCTGCCACTTGAGCCACAGCGCCGCTTCTGGCCGTTTTCTGTATATGTGGTGCTGGGGAATCGAACCTAGGGCCTCGTGTATCCGAGGCAGGCACTCTTGCCACTAGGCTATATCCCCAGCCCGCTAAGAATTCTTAATTGCTTTTGGATTATAGACTAGACTTAAGTTGTAGAGAGAAAACATATGAGAGACTTTATTCACTTTTGTTCTAATTCCCTCTTCCACTCCTTAGTTCTCTACAGTTCAAAGGGAAAGATGATGAGAGAATTACGAAAGGAGGAGGAAAAATGGGACAATTCTGGAGATGGTCTTCCTGCTTTCAAAGAAAGTGGTTGAAGTTATAGAGCATCATTAAAGAACGAGACATATTTCTAGCTCATTCAACACCTGAACCCGATAACTTCCATTAATGCAGAGAAAATACAACTTTTTTTCTAATGTACAATGAAAACTATTAAGCTTTACTGTTTAACTTGTAATGTAAGCACTATAATTTATAGCATAATTACATAAGTACGTAGAATATATGCAGCCATTTGAGGGGACCGGCTTATAAAATTTTTGATGTCATCTAGGGTTTGGGTTTGATTACTCTGCCAGTTGCACAGCAGGGAAGTGTTTAAAGCAGATATAGTAAGTTTATTTGCAAGTGAAAGGAAGACAGCAAAACAGACTCTTCATAGAGAGGGGCCTCAGACCTGGGTATTTTCATCTCTTTGTCTAGTATAGGTATACAATGAAGGGCATATTTCTGGTTTGATTGGTCAAAAGGTGGCCATGAAGTATGGGAAGTCTTGAGATTGGTTCTTCTCACCTTGGAGCATGAGTGCATCAGTTGTATTCTGATTGGAACCCATGCCTCAGAGCTAGATCAAGGATGGAGGTCTCTCAAGGCATGTATGCTTCAGGATCTGGGGCCTGACTGGCCCATTGGGAACATGATGTATATTTTGTGCTGTGTCATTGTTCAGGCTATATTGGTACTAATGCCAGCTGTCATTTTCTACCTCTAACTACCCAACCAGGGACCATCTAGCTCTCCCACAATGCATAATCAGAAAATGAACACAAAGTTTGGAGACCATTAGCTTGGCTTTGATTAGGATTAAGGGCAGAGCTTTGTCAATGGAACAGTTCAAAGCCAGCCTATACTTTTAATTCACACATGTACTTTACATATATTGGATAACACTCTTTCAGGAAAACACTCAATAGTTCTGTAGAAGGAATTTAATTTGGGGGACTAAGTGTCAAGATGTTGGAAGGACTAAATAACAAGTTTAATTGGGAGAAGGATTGTTTCTGATCTAGGCCTGAATGGCCTACTATGCCAATCCTGGAGAGGATGAGATTTGCATAAGAGAGTTTATTCACGAGCTAGCCTAAGCATGGAGAGAAGAGGCAAATCTCAAATCTGCCCTCCTCCCCTCACTCCCAAGGAAAGCGCTTGGAGATATTTATGAGTCCTTGATGCAGGGTGGCTTAAGGTGTGGAGGAAGATGATTGCAGGGGAAGTAATCTGTGTGTGTGTGTGTGAGTGTGTGTGTGTGTTCAATCTTTGTGGCTCTTTGTGTGACTCCTGTTTAGAGAATGGCACCATTTTGCATGACATCAAGGTCAGCCACTGGACACATGCTCATGCCCAATAATGGATGGTTTCAACAGAAGTGGCCTTCTGTTCCCTAAGTCCCTGAAAAGTAACCTCAGCAAATACATGTCTCCTACGGCAAAGATGGACTAAGAATGTCTACCTCAGCCATGTGACTACCAAAATAGTTCTCGATAAGGTGAACTAATAGCAAGTCAAGTAAGAAGTTTACTTAGGCTTTTAACAGGGTGTACGGGTAAAGCAATATCAAGATTTGAAATAAAAAGTCACTCTCTTTGCAGTCTAGGATAGCAAATCTTTACCCAGAGTTTTAGCTGATATTTCTTGGTGTGAAATTTAGTAAGGATGCTCGGTGTGCTAAAAATTCATGTTTTTAAAATTCTAAAGTGTAAGCCATCTTCTATTCCTGATAAAAATTATTAGTGACATAGTTAAAGTAGTTTAGTGGAATTTTTATATAATACTGATGTTGAAAGGCATTAGGCACTGATATTACATGCCAGTTATATAGAAACAACCAAGTAGGATAACCAATGGTTAAGCAAGCGGATAGTAAGAATGCATACTCAGGAACCCAAAGACCTGGAGTTCATCTTAGTTGGTTGGATACTAGCTATTTGGCCACGAGCTTGGACACTCTACAGCATCTTTGGTGAAGTTAGTAGCCAAGGCTCTTTGATCTTTAATTCCTTCCTGATATTGCTAGTCTCTGTCTGATATTCACTATGAAGGCTTGTGGGACTTGGAGGATGTTTTTTTTTTGAGGACATTCATTCTTCTTTGTGTATCTATGTGTTTCAATCCTTACAATGCCTTCATGAGGTGGGAAGGGCTTCAAGTATCACTCTTCATATTTTACAAAGACCCTACAGACTGAAGATAGAAAACTTTCAGTGTCAGAAATAGAACTAGACAGTGTGCCTCTTCACTTCCTCCTCTTTAAAAGAGTTTTCAGAGACTACAGAAGAAAGAAGCTTGTACTAAAAGAGTTGAGCTAGTATTGTTAGATATATTATGTAGGGAATTAGAAAGCTATTCTTGTAAATATTTGAAAATACTGTCAGTTATTTTGTACATTAATGTCGATACATTTTGTTGCTCTTGGTGCTAAATGTGTTTCCAAAGGAATGGTGCAGAGCAAAACAGGCCACCATGCCTTTACTGAAAAAAACTACTCTTTTCATCTCCTTTTGTTCTCCTTTTGTTAATGGCTGATTTCATTGTAAAGTTGTTCAAGATGACTTCTCTATCATGAAAAAGATCAGAACATGATATTCATCTTGACATCCATACATTAATTAGTCCAATAAAGCAGGCTAGCTAACATTAAAATAAATACAATAGCCTATCAATGGTTTCAAATTTAAAGGAGTTGGAATCAATTGAACTGATGTCCAACAGAATTAAAACAAACTGCTTTTCCAATAACAAATAACAGGTTTGAAGGGAAGAGTTCAACCAATCTGTCCATTAACTACCTCCAGAGTTCCTGTCATTTTTATGATCATGGGTAGGTGTGATCAGTGCATACGTTCAGACCTAAGTGGCAGATGCCATGTCTAGCCTAGAACAAAGCCCAGTCTTGACTTGGAAGCTGAAGCTTTAACTTTCCAGAAATCTAGAAATCTGCATGGTTGAATTATAACTTATACTTTAGACTTTTCCTTCTTCCAGGACAGATTCTTGTTTTAAAAAAAATCAAGGAAGGCATGTTAAATTTTAAAGAGTTTATCTGAGCAAAGATTCTTGAATTGAGCAGCTTGGTAATACTAGCCGTGGGAGATGCCACTGGAGTGTTACAGAGGAAAGCAAGGCCAAGAATTCATGTCAACAAAAAGCTCCCTGCCACAAGCAGTTTCTGATACGTCTGAAATGTTTGTTCAACCTGAGTTGGATTTTGGTATTCCTACGAAGGAGACCAGTTGGTAAGCTGCTTCCCAATTGGATTCCCAATTACTTTAATATTCTTTGTGAAAGTAAGTTTTGTTTTTCAATAAACAGATTCAAGAAACACATACTTTCCTAGTTACGGAAACCCAATGCAATTGGTATTGCTTTACATATGCATTCCACTGAGTAAGATAAAAATTATGTGATTGATTTGGGTACGTTAAGCATTTTCAAGTTCTGAATATTCTTTTTATACCAATGTAAAAGTAATGTCATCTTGGTATCAGTAGCCCGTATTTTAGAAAGCTATTCCTCTCCTCTGCTATACTTCTCTCTACTCTGCTTCCCTCCCTTTCCCTTCCCTCCTCTTCTTTCCCTTTCCCTTCCTTGCCCTTCCCTCCATTTTACTATTTACTTCCTTCCCTTCTCTTCATGTAAATTATTTCCCTAATATCTATTTCTTCTGTCCCCTTTCTTTATCATTCTCTACTAATTCTGGGGTTACCTGTGTTATGTACCAGCTGTTTCTTTTCTAGGTCTAATTTTCTTAGTTTCTTGCACATCTGTCTTATTGAACTACAGGTGGGAATGTGGATGCTCAGGGTCTCTCCCTCAGCTTGGGTTGTTTGGGGGCAACTAAGATGTCATATCCACAATATCACAAACACCATAGTCTCAGCTACTGAATCCTAAATGAATAGGCAATGTTTATGGCCATAAGTCAGATGGGAGGGTAGGAAAAACAACTTGCAAAGCAAATGAGAGACCGCATGGCAGGCACAGAAAAGCAAGAAATGAACTATGTCATTTGGAAACATATTAGTGGGGAAATATCTTAAGAAAAGCAACCTAGATGTTCACAGAAACGGAGAAAGGCTATAACTAAAAGGAAAAAGAAGGCTGGCCTATCAAATTCAGCTTAACAGCTTCCATTCTTTTTGCTTTGTAGCTGTTCCTTGGGTAGAAATATTCTAAACCAAGAGTAGAAAAGCCTTCTTCCTTTGGAAAAGAAATGTAGATCTTCCAAACACCATCATATTAAAAAAAAAAGAAATTGAAAAGAAACCGTGTGGGAAGAAGCTGTCGAGGTGAGGTACTCTCATAATGACTGAGGCTTTCAGAGGCTGTGAACTTGTGAAGGTCATGGTTGGGTGGTGGTGCTCCCCATACGGGTTTGGGGATTACTAGTGATTCTCAAAACCTCTCAAAAAGATATACTGAGGTGGACAGTGAGGCCTGGGAGCTGAGAAGACACGGAATCTAAGCATGTGGTATTTAACTTGGTCCTGGACCTGCATTTTAAGCATGATGCCTTTAACCATTACTTTCAGAGCCATTTGTGTGTGTGTGTGTGTGTGTGTGTGTGTGTGTGTGTGTCTGTGTGTCTGTGTGTCTGTGTGTCTGTGTGCCAGTCCTGGAGCTGGAACTCAAGGCCTGGGCACTCTCCATGAGCTGCTTTTGCTCAAGGCTAGTTCTTTGTCACTTAAACCACAGCTCCACTTCCTGCTTTATTTTAGTACTTTATTGGAGACAGGAGTCTCATGGACTCTTCTGCTTGGGTGGCTTGGAACTAAGGTCCTCAGCTCTCAGCCTCCTGAGTAGCTAGGGTGACAGTTGTGAACCTCTGGCCCCTGGCTCTGAGGCCATTTTAATCCTCGCCCACAGGAGCTGAGGAGCTTTGGGGACAGTTCTCTGCAGACTGCTCTTCTCACTTCCTGGTGGTTGAATATAGTCAGTACATTTCTGTTTTAGCCCCATAGAATCTGGAGCATGCGCTCTACATACCAGCCAGCTGAATTGTCATTTACCATCTCTCCTCCAAGACAGCCCTGCCCTTCTTTCACAAAATGGTCCTACTTATAACATCATATTTTTCCTTGATTCATTTGAAACTTTATGTTATTGTTTATTAATTTATTAATTGCTTCCCAGCTTTGGCTTCATTGTTATTAACTATTGTGCATTTTAATGGTATTTAGTTCCCTCATTGCTGGTATTTATTGCTTCTCTATCAATTCCCTATTCCCAGCTGTTGTTTGGAAATAGCATTATATATTATTATGTTTCTTCATTGCTTCTCGCCTCTGTCACAGCTGACTGCTTGTTTACCTCTCCCTCTATGGACCTTCCTACTGTTCTCCATCTCCTCTCCCTTCTCAGGGTTGCTCCAAATATTTTGTACTTCCTTGCTCCACTCACCGCTTTTCCAGCAAAATGTACTATGTTTTCCCATGCCCTTTACTTCTCCTTTTATTGCTTTCTCTGGGGCCTTGGGGACACATTACAGTGGATGTATTTCCTAGGCCACAGACAGGGTCTCCTTCCTTCCCCTGGCTACCTTTCTGGTTCAATCCCTAGCTGTCCACCACAACCCACTCATCCATGTTCTTAGTACCCCATCGCAAGGTGACCATTCACATTCTTGTTTGTGCCCTGAAGTCAGGTTTCTGCTCTGCTTTTTATCTCACTAGTTCCTGTTGCTTCCATGTTTTCTGAATTTATTGAGCTTCTATGAGGTGATTTGTCTAGCATTGTTTTTCATTTTACATGCATAGTATTCCTTTCCCCCAATTTTTACCCTATGGAATCTTTCTCTCTAGAACTGATTCATGTTGATCTATTGAGTGTCGTATACCAGACCCATGCTTAAGAAACACTGGAAGACACTTTACAGAGAATGATTCTTTCAGTCCCACAGAGAACAATAGCAGGGTTCCAGCGTTTTACAGATGGGATTCTAAGCCTGGGAGGGATGAAGGGGTCATTCTCTCTTATGTGTTAGTGAAGTGTGCTCAGCTGCATAGCAGGTCCAACTCTAGGACCCAAGTCTATAATCCATGTGCTCTGCCAGTGCCAGAGACAACAGCCATGCAGACTGCACTGAAACAACCTCCCATTGGTTTCCTTGGCTCTCATCTTAAGCAACTTCCTTTTCCTAATAAAGGAGTTTGACCCTCATTTTTTCATGCAGTTTAGCTGGCATTTTCTCTCTTTATACCACTTTGTTAAGAACATTCCATCTGTTCTTCCCACTCCATGGGGAGGAGAGCTGTCTGGCAGTAGGCAATAGGGGCAGATGCAGGCAGGCAGGTGGATAAGCAGGCAGCAGGTGGCCTAGGGAATCTGTCACTGAACAGTAGGAAGTCACTAGGCTGGTGATCAGGCAAATCTGCGAATGGACTCCGGGATATGAGGACCCAGTCTTAAGGGACCTGAAGCATGAGGCTGGGAGCTAATGTGAAAAGTCAGGCAGTGGAGATGGTATTGACAGTTTCTGGAACCAGGACCGAAGAATAAGTCAGTCTAGGAAATGGGACCAGAGTTCAAGGTCAGCCTGACCTGAGGTGGACCATCTGCTTGGACTTGATTCCTGAGCCAGGGCAGGGGAGACTTATAGAGCCTGTGATTCAGATGTGATATGTTAAGCTTTGGAAATGTTCTGAGAAAGGGTAAATAGGCATAGATAAGAGAAATGTAAGGGAAGTTGGACAGTATGCAGTGTTTATGAGTATTTTAACCTATTCCCAAAGAATCCTTTACTGAACCCAAATATTATTCCTGTGTGTTTATTTTTCTATTTATAAGCCAAAGTCTGACTTATTTGAAGATCTGTTCAAAGTAATGATTTTTGTCAAGTTATCTTCTCATGTGGAGATATGCAGTTCACCATAGGTACCTAGGATGCCTCTTAAGATTAACACTGAATGATTAGCAGGCTAAATAAGCAGTCACTTTGATGCCTATTTTCAGCCCACATTTTACTTCTTGATAGGCTAGGAATAATTTTTCCAATAATAGTTTAAAAAAACTCTTCATAAGTCATATTTCTTATCATCCTTTTTATCATCCATCTGGATTTAGAGGTTTAGTCTGTGGACATGAGACTACAACCTTTCCTATTCCATCTACTTGTTTTTTTCTCTCTTCCTTCTGATTCATCCCAGTTCTATCATATTAGAAAATACATAGCCAAAACCCACCAACAATCATTGATGTTGGATCCACCTATGTCTTCTCTATTGAAGGGCTATAAATGTCACCAAGCCTCCTCTTTTACTTCCTATGACCTGCAGCCATGGCCTGGGCTAGTACGGGAGTGCAAACTCTTTAAGGTGGGACTGATTTCATAGTACAGTTGTTGATCCAGAATTCCCTGGGGGTGGGGGATCTGGTGTGGTGTCATCCTACCCAATTTGTGAAGAGTTCTCCTTCCATTTCCTGCACTGGGGCTGTTCTTAAGCACTGTCGTTTGGAGGGCTGCTTATTACACTCTCTGGAACTCAGTGCATGACTAAAGTGGTGATAAAGCTACACAAAGACACTGTGATTTGATCTGGGGTATTCATGGGTCCTATCAGGAAATTCATTCACTTTTCCTTCTATGAACTGAAGTTTTGAACAGCTTTGATAAATGGCAAATGGATTACTAATAGGACTAATAATGATAAGGAAAATAGCTAATTTTATTAATACTTAATATGTCTTGGTACCAGGTGGTATACTTTACAACTTAGCTTCATAATTTCTTGAGCTCCTAAAATAACTCTGCTGGGTGAGAATGGTGAGGGACTGTTGATTTTTTTCACCCAAATATCAAGCCTACTTCTGTTCTCACTGAACTGTTTTTGTTGTTTTATTTTTGTTTTTGAGACCGGGAGTAGTAATGTAACTCTGAATGGCTTGGAAATCTCAATCTTCCTCTGTCATCCTCCTGATTTTTGGGATTACAGCCATATACTGCCATAGCTGGCCATAGTCATAGAATTGTAGTGGGAGAAGTAGATCCCTTTCCAGTTCTTCCGAGGTGGATGGGGCTCATTGTTAAGCTTGAACCCTTATCCCTTTCTGCCTGCTGCAATGATGCTTGAACCCTGCAGAGGACAGGGCCCTGAGACTGTTAAAGAACTTCATTTTCTGAAAAAGTTGGAGTAGCAGAGCTGATCTCCTATGTGGGTCATTCTATGAGATGAGTTTTTAGGGGGTGCTTCATTACAGTAGTTTATTCCTCCTTTCTCAAATAATAAAGTAAATACTACTGTTTAATACAGTATTATAATATATAGTACACTATTAATATAATAAACATTTGTGTGTCTGTGACAGAATTTTATTTGTACTGGTCATATTTGCAATGCACACTTCTGATTAAAAACTTAGATGGAGCAGGAAATAAACAGAAGAACCATTTCCATTTTGTCTTTGATAAAATAATACTTATTAATTTGGACAAAAACTACATATGCATGCCATATGGATATCCTGATTAAAATAACATAGATTATATCCTTGTCATAAATAAAACTATATTTAATGAAATAATTTTCAATATTACATGCCCCTTCTTTTTGCATCCCTGTCTATAATTATACAATTCTTGTCTGATATGATAAAATTTCTTTCTCCAAGATCCCAATAGTACTACTGTAAACATTGTTAGTTTCGGTTTATAAACAAGGAAACTGAGGCACTGAAAAGCTAGGGAAATTTCTCTCCAGCAGTATTAGTAGATGTAAGATTTGGACTGAGATGTTTGTAATCATAAGGCCATTTGAGAATTAGCTGGTCAAGTCTGCTAAAATGTAGAACCCCAAAAGGCTGATAATGTGAAGTAAAAGGACAGACCCAGGTCTAGGCTGACAAGACAGGTTGGGAAGAGTTTGAGAAGCCAGGTGAGAGGGCTCTGTGGTCCTGAGATCCAGCCCCAGGCATCACCTAAGGTGCAGGGGCTACTTCTTGACAGCACAAAGTGTAACCTATAAAACTCTATAGCACATACCTAGTTTTATGCTTATACATACAACCAAGCTGACTAGAGGGGTGGTATGCTTAGAGAATCCAAAGATATAACTCCTCTGAACAACCAACAAATAAACTGTTTTTAATAAAATGAATACCAGGGATTGGAGGCATGTTTGAAGAAGGGCCATGAGAGCAGGCACAAGAAAGGAAGGAGGAAGTGTAAGCAAATGCAGTCATTATATTCAATGTACATTATGTAAAAATTGAAGGATATACTTGAGGGTAGGGATTAAATGGCTAAAATAACAGAAGGGGTGGCACTGAGCAAGATGCATTGTAGGTATAACTTGATTTATGGAATTGTAACCTCTTTGAATAACTACTTAATAATAAAATTAAAAAAAAAATACCCAACTCTATGACAGCCTTTCTTAATCTCTACAGTCTAGACCCATCCCAGGAGGGTTATTAGAATGCACATTCTACTTCAGGAAGTCATCTGACTAAGAACTGAATTTCTGGGTTTTTAAAATATATATTTATAGAATTCATTATTTTATTGTCACAGTGATATACACAGGAGTTACAGTTACATATTAAAGGTAGTGAATATATTTCTTGTCATACTTGTTACCCTCTCCCACCTTTTTTTCTCCCACCTTCCCTTCCCATTCCCCCACCCAGAGTTGTACAGTTGATTTCCAACATATTGTCTTGCTATTGCACTGGTTTGTTCTTTATCCTTTTTCTCACTGTTTTGATGTTCCCCTTCCCATCCTTAATTCAGATAAACATATATACAATATCCAAGGTTTTTCATATATTGCTAGGCAATACCCATGTGGCTGGCCAGGGGCCATTCTTGAAATAACAAGGATCTTTTGGACTTCCCCCATAAGGGGCAAGCATTATAGAGTTCAAGGTCCAATTCTCAAAGAGCTCCTGATATTGAAATTAAAAAACAGTTATGTTTGTGCTCTAAATAACAAAGCTATAATTCCCCAAGTGCCCTTCAGAGAAGTGCCTGGCCATCAGTACACCTGCAAGGTACCTTCTTGCCAATTTGAATCACTAGCTCCACAGATTTTGCTGGTACTGGTCTGCAGGTGATAGGATTTTATAGTTATGAGATGCAGTACTGTGCTATAGATCAAAATATTTTTCACTTGTTTGACCGTAATCTATGGGGAAGGGGTGAAATGGCCAATTGATTATAATGCAGAATATAAAAAGATCAAAGTCCTACAGCACATAGCCCCACTGTTGTCCGCTGAAAAGGAGCAGGAGCTCACGGGAAAATGTTCATGTAATATATGAGGCATTAAAAATTCTGTTACATTATTCTTGCCACCAAGATTGTAATGAAAATGGGAAACTGCACCAACTTAACCCATTCTCATTACAATCGTTAGATTGTAATCTTGTGTTCTCCCCTCAAGAGAATGCTAAATGAGATTTTAAACAAAAGAGAGGACAGAGAAGTATGGAGAATAAAGGAGCAAATAGAAATTGGAAAGTTAAAAAAAGTGATGCATGATAGACTTCCCTCTGTTCGTTTGAAGCTCTCTCTTTAATGTAGCAGAGAGCACAACAAAGACTAAATGAGGCCTATGGCCAATCCATAGTACAGGCATAGTACAGGCATGGTGACTGGCAAAAACAAAGGTAAAATGTCATCTCACTCTGACAGCTCAGTCCACTTTAAATTAGAGAAAAAATTAATGAAAGTACCAACCTGTCCTCCTAACAACAGCAATAACAACAACTCTGTAAAAAGGCAAAAATGACTGAAAACACAGAGAAAGAGGCTTGATGTCAGTCGCTCTAATTGGCATATTGTTCTGTTTTGAGCTCAAACCAAAGAGAGACATTTTCTTCATTTTCTTTTAGGAGAATAGAGTTCTTCAATGGTAATATGTATAAAGTGCTATGCATTATGAGGGGGGAAATCATGAAAGGTACATCCATTAGGATTTATGGAAACCTTGGTATCCCAGAAAGTATTGTGACTTTTTTCAGAGGAAACCTGTGGGGTAACCAACCCTAAAGGTGTTTATTGAGCACTTACCTAGTGGAAAGTATGACAATGGTTACTATGAGTTGATCTAACATGGACTGGATATGGTAGCCAAAGTTAGAAGAAGAAGAGAGTGTGAAACAAGATGGGTAAGAAGGGTGAGACAAAGGATAAAGGGTGAATCAATGCAATAGCAATACTAACAGGACAATATGTTGGAAATTAACTGTACGACTTGGCAGGGTGTGTGGGGGAGACTGAAGGAGAGGGAAGGTGGGAGAAAAATGGAGGGGGTAACAAGCACGACAAGAAATGAACTCTCTACCTTACATATGTAACTATAACCCCTCTGTACATCATCTTGACAATGAAATTAAATTTTTAAAAAAGATCACTATGTCTGGTTAGGTGGGAGAGGAAGACAGTCCATAAGCACAACCAATTTAACAAAATGTATGATTATAGGGTGGTATAAAAGATGGAAATGAAAAATGCTGGGAAATAAGAGAAAGACAGAAGAGAGATCTGTGTAGAATGAGTGGGAGGGAAAGATCTCTGGAAAGAAGTCACATTTGTTTAGAAGTATTTAGTAAACTTAAGGACAACTGAGCATCCACCTCCCAAAATGAGCTCTTATAATAGCTGGGATTGGGGAAGCGCAGGAAGAGGCAGCATCACCAGAGCCCAGGAGCAAAGAGGAAATTACTCAGGGGAGACTGAAGTCACAGGGCAGACAGAAGACTGAGTCACTGATATGAATGCTGCATGAAAGGAGAGATGGGGAGAGGGGAAAAGAGACAGAGACAGAGAGATAGAGAGGAAATCTGAGAGCGACAGGGAGAGAGACAGAAAGAGAAAGACAGACAAACACTGTTCTTGACTTCTCTCTTCTTTCCTCCATTTAATCCCTAGTACATCATTCCTCCTATTGCAGGCACATTGATGACAGTCAGTAAGGGGACCCAAGCAAATGTAGCTTATAGAAGGGAGGCAAGACAAAATGGATCTGAGAGGCACAGACAAAACATGACTCAGTACACATCATAAAAATATACAACATTATCTCTCAGTTAAAAAAATGACAAACAATGGTGTATGCCACAGGGAAAGTAGGTCAGGAAGCAGTATAGTGGTTCATGTTGTTTTGATCAGAAGAGTCAGCATGGCTCTGAGCCAGGCCACATGGGAATGTGAAGTGAGAGAGGGAGCCAGGCTTCTTTCAGCGTGGGCAGAGAGAAGCCAATGCAGTGAGTTGAGGCAGAATCATGCTTGCTTAAGTTGGAAGATATAGCAGAGTTGGGGTGTGACTGGAGCAGGGTGCAGCAGGAGGAACGGTACAGAATGAGAAAAATGCACAGGAAGTGTAATTTGGCAGGATGGTATGGGCACTTTAGAGTGATGGCAAGAATTCTGGTTTTAACTGAGGGAGATGAGAAGCTGCTGGAAGTTTTGAGCTACTTCACCTGTTTGAAGACTCCCTTGGACTGCCATTTGGGAGCAGAAGAGGTGACAGAAAGAGCAATGAGGAGCAGTGGTATGTTGGCAGATGCTTAAAACTGGCTCTGCAAAGACCAAACCAACAGCAACAAAAACAAATATACAATTACAAGCTGCTAAAAAAAGAAGGGAAGGAAAATAACATGCTAATAAGAGAAAGACCAAGAAGGAGCAATCTAATTAGAATGGGTAGGAGGGAACTTCTCAACAGAAGTGATGTTTAAAGACAGACCTGTGCAAGGCAGGTCTACATCACAGGGCATCTGGGCTGTTTCCCTAGATTCAACTAGAACCATCTGTCAGCAAGTCCAAACACTGGAGAAAATGTACTCAGGAAAAATAAACAAACACCCACAAGGGAAAGCATCTTCTTCTGCTTCCCTTGGTAAACTATTCCAATGTTTACTAACCCAGACTCTCAGGGGATTTATCTTTGTGTCTAAACTTGAGTCCACACCACTGCACTTGAAGTTTTTTGTGTTTTTTATTTTTTTTTTCCTTTTCTGCTGAGCGAGGAATGGAGAGTAGTTCTACTGAACCCAAAATTTGGGGCTCATTACATTCTTCACATGCTGTCCCATGGGACTGAACCCTGGTGTTGCAGACCTGCTCTGCCTGCGATGTTAGTCCTGATGGCTGACAACGTTATTTTGGCAAAGTTAGGGAGGATATTGACAAATTCGAATGATGTTGTGAGTCACCTGGGCTGCTGTGACACTGGCCCGTGCAGAATTACTTACAGCCTCTGGATACCAGCGCTAAATAAGATGCAGGAAGAGCCACAAAGGGACTTGCCCTGAGGGTTTCACAATTCCCACTGTCAAAGCCCAAGGTTTCCTGAAGCGGAGTGGAAGGAAATGAGAAGAAAAAGCAGCTGAAACAGTTCATTGAACCTGTTCTGAGTTTCTATGTCATGTTGTTTTGACAGCTTTTTATGAGCATGTTGCATAGAGGTGGGGAAGAGAGAAACAAGGTAGAAACTGAACAGGCACCAGAAAACAGGGGGAAAAATACAATGTATACACAATCACATAAGTAAATTAGTTGGATTATATTTCCATAACTGTGCCCTATATACTGCTTTTAAATATAGTTTTAGGTAAAGATTTTGGTTTTTAATGAGAGACTTTGAAGGGGGAATAAGAAGGAGGAGAATGGTTATAATGGGAAAATGTTATGGTATTGCAGAAAAGAGGAAGGAGACTACCAAAGGTCCAAGCCGGTCTGATGAGTGTGGTGCTGCAGGTGCAAGTATGGTGTTAGGCCACATGAAAAGGCAGGCAATGCAAAAGAGAGCACAGACTTGGGGAAATGTTCAAGGGGAGGCAGCCACACATTGTGATGCTAGTTGGCTTTGCATGGGAACGTTGGTAAGTGATAGTCATGCCCATTTCCCAGGTCAGAATGTGAATGGGTTGTTTATCCACACTCTTATTGTCTTATCCCTCAAACTAGTACTATATATGTTTTTGTGGGTGCATACATAACATATGTACATATGAATAACAGCTGTCCACACCTATCTAATTTATCAACTACTTACATCTATTTAGTATAATTTTCTACTAATAAATATGAAAGCAGAATCTAGGCCAATACTCAAGAACAGTTATCAACATTGAGGAGGAAATAAAATATGTGATGTCTTGGGGGTAACAAAAAGCTATTTTGCTATCTTCAGAATTATCTGGAAATCATTTAGTGGTTGCATTTCTAATGGCGATTGTGTGTCTTCATGGGAATAGAGGGCTACACACATGTAGTCTTATTGAAGAGATACTCAAAAAGAAAGCCAGGAAGAGTGCTATGAAGAAACACCTTTGGTACCGAAGGCAGTTCAATATTAGAGTAGAACTATGAAAGAAGGTTGGTCGTAGAGAGTCAGCAAACACCTTTAGTTGTAGTTTTTAAATTAAGCAAGAAAATCAGGCAAGTATCTGGATGGTGGCAGGTAGTGGATGGCTCAGAAGTGACTTCTTTGAACCCACGAGACTTCCTCTTTTACTCCCCTCTCACCAGCTTGGACTGGCTTGAAAATCACCACACATTCATTTCATTTAGATAGACAAAACAGTCTTTTGAAAGTAGAAATCTCTGATTCCGCACACAGAAGCTTCTTTCCATATTCAGGGACTTCTCTGATTCCTGCATGGTTGCGAAGTCGCATGTGTCCTAATTATGCCTCCCCTACTCAACTGCCTCCCTGAGGTCTCAGATCAGCTGTCACCTCCTCAGGGAAGCCTTCCCTTAATTAGATACTCTCTACCTCTGTCCCCATTATTCTCTCTCAGAAAACCTAGGTTTTTATTTTTTAATTGCAATTATATATTTATTTTTGTCACGTATCTACTTCTAGTCTATCTTTCCCATAGAATGTAATCTCTGTTAGGAGAGAAGCCGTGTCTCTATTGTCTCTGAGATGTATTCTGCACTTTGGAATGGGGTCTGGCTCATAATACACACTCAATATTTGTTGAATAGTGGAATCATCAGTTTTTAAAATTCTGATGTTTATATACATAAAACATCAGAAACATATGTATATATATGTATGTATATATGTATATATTTGTGTGTATATATACACTATATATATGGTAGTAGGTTTGAATTCAGGGCTTTGTGCTTGCTAGGCAGACACTCAGTTGCTTGAGTTATGCCTCTAGTCCTTTGGTTCTTATTATTTTTTCAGGTAATATCTTGCAATTTGCTGGTCTCAACCACAGTCCTACTGTTTTTGCTTCCCTCTGTGTCTGGGATCATAGGTGTGTGCCAACCTCCAGTTCCCCACCCCACTGCTCCCAGCTTTCTTTGTTAAGGTGAATTTTTTCTTGGGCCATTTTGACCCACAATCCTTCAAATCTTTTCTTCCCAAATATCTAGGACTATAGATACAAGCAGCTAGTATCTAGTTATTAATATTTTAACGGGAGGACTTGAATAGGATAAGACCCAGAAATTAAAGAATTTATTCAAGTCCTAAATCCTTTGATACATAAGAATAAGGATTCTCACATACAAATTTCTAGCCAAAAATAAAAAGCAGATAACAAAATAGAAAAGCTTTTGTAAACATATCATTATTTATCTGTGTGAAGGTTGAATAAATACCCTTAAGGCAGTGAATACTCAGATCAGATTTCTTTTCTGTATTTCTCTTAGTTTTGTTGGCTAAGGCTGTGATAGAACAGAAAAACCAAATCCAGCCGTTCTAGTAATTTCCTTCTTGGTTATTTGGTATTTTCCATTTATTTTGTTAGCTAAACTCAATTGTCACATATTCTTTTGTGTGGGTGTCTCTGAAAGGCCAATCTTATTAGATTGTGAAGATCACTTAATGTAGTCATTTGATGACATCATTTTACACTCTGGAGTATGTTTACTTTCCATTTTTCAAGACTAGTATGTAGTCTATGGGTGTGGAGAGCTCAGAGCCACTGCCAGTGGTTTCTTTTCACCTCTGATCTCAGATGCCCTTTGTTTAGCAGAAGTCTGCCTTCAGTTGCTTGAGAATAAATTCATTGAGACTCTGAGGGCTCAGATCTGTAAGTTTCACATGAAGACTGAGGAAATAAGAGGGAATACCACATAATCCAACAATCCCACCACTGGCAATATACCCAAAGAAAATGAAATCAAAGGACATCTACACTCCATATTCATTACAGCACATTTTACAATTGCCAAGATGTAGAAACAACCTGAATGTCTATCCACAGATCAATAGATTAAGAGAATGTGGTGTCTACACACAGTGGAGCACCACATATCCTTATAAGAAGGAAATCTTGTCATTATATCAAAGTTGGACCTGGTAAACAGTAGCGTAAGTGAAAGAAGACAGAAATAGAAAAACAAATACTATAAGACTATCTCTTAAGTACTGTCTAAACAACATTAAAATAATAAAAACAGAGAGTACAATAGTGGCTGTCAAAGTCTGGAGAAAGTAGAAATGGGGGACTATTGGGCAACAGGTACAAATACAAAGCTATGAAAGAAGTAAATGCTAGAGATCTCGCATGCAATGGTGACTATCATGCACTTGAAATATACTGAAAGGGTAGATCTTGAGTACTATTACCACATGCAAATAAAAGACAGAAAGAAGGAAAATAGAAACTATATGAGGTGTTCCATAGGTTAATTAGCTTTATGGTAGTGATCATTTCACAATGTTTAGATACAGGAAAACATCAAATTGTACACCTGAAGTATATAAGATTTTTATTTTTATTTATTTTTTTACTGAAAACTTTTTATTTTTATTTCCAAGATCAAATATTACAACAGGATATTTACATGTATTTATAAAAAAAATGCAGCAGTTTAATTTATAGATCAGAGGTTTCCTTGAGTTTGGTCCCTCTCTCAGCACAGTGAGCTGATGTCTTCAAAAGACTTATTGTCCTCCTTCCCACCCTCCCCCACCCACCCTCCCCAATTCAAGGTGCAATATTCATATAAAGCAACTTGGTACAACACAGCAAGAATATTCACAATTTGGTACAGCCAAAACTAGAGGGTCACCAACTGAAAGACCCTCACTTTGAATAAGTATTTACCTATAGACTATGTGTTTCTATAGATAGATTACACCCAGTTACCTAAGATTTCCCTGGTTTTAGAGCAAGTGGAAGTTCCACTGAGTCTTAGCCAGCAGTTACAACTCTGCCTTACCTAATGGCATGTTTTTCTCTTAAGTTTAGAATGTCTACTACCTCCATGTTCTGTTTGAAAAGTGTTTAGAATAATCTGGGGTGTCCAATTCTGGCATGTCTTTACAATTGTGTTTTTAAACATTTCTTAGATCATTTTCCAAAACTTGTCTTACATTTTATCCAAGTTTTTTAGTCAAGGAATGACATTTGTTTAGGAATAGGGATGAGGGTCGATTAAGGACTTGAGTGAAGTCAACTTGAGATAACTTGTTTTAAAAGTGTTTTCTCAAACAGTCCCTAACACTATTTAGAGATTCCCTGGAATATTTGTATGCTCACCTTAATCTGGACAAAGTGGTGGCCTTACTGAGATTTTCATTCTTAGTTCAGGATAGGCTTTAAATATATTGTGCAGTGTAGCTTTGTTATTAAATTCAAGAAGATAATGGACCAAGTCAGTGCTTTTATTGTGTTCTGGCAAGTGCTCCCTAAAATGCACATAGAATTTTCAGTCTTCTGGGCCTTTAATCCTATGGTGCTAGGAGATTTGTTTGTACAGCTCTTCCCAAAGTTGGAAAGCAAACTTTGGAACCAGTGAGCAAGAGGTACTGGACCATTATTATTTTTAATTCCAAACACACCAGAAACCCTCTTAGTTAGTAATAACAAAGGTGCTAGGGAAAGCCTGATGCTAAAAGGTACATGGAGGTAGTAGACATTCTAAAGTTAAAAGATTTTTATTTTTAAATAATACCTCAAAGCTGAGTGTGGTGGCACAGGCTTGTAATCCCAACTACTCAGAAGGTAGAGTCAGAATGATTGAAGTTTGAGGCCACCTGGGCAAAGCTGGCAAGACTGTCTGGAAAAACAAACAAGCAAAAGAGTTGAAAGGTATGGCCCAAGAAAGTAGGATAGCATATCTATCTATCTATCTATCTATCTATCTATCTATCTATCTATCTATCTATCTATCTAATCTGTCTGTCTATCCATCTACCTATTGTCTTTAGACAGCCTTACAAATGACCTTCTCTTTGATCCTTATTATTTGGCAGGTGCTAAACAATAAATTATTATTAATAGTATAAGTGACAATAAATCTACAAACCATGAATGTCATGGAATTTAAAAAAATACTAGGGTTAGAAAAGAAAGATGTTGCAAATAGTTCAAACAGGGTCAAACTAGACTGAACATTCAGAGGTTTATTTTGAGACAGATAGAAGACAGCCTTAGTCAAAAATAGAATTAGGATTAAGTAGTAGAATTGGAATTTTTAAGGAGAGATATAATAAATCATTCAGCAAATTTGACCAACATAGGCTGGAGTATTCTGACCAAATGAAATCTCCTCTACCCAGCCTCTCTCTGCCCATACTTATAAGCTATTTATTCTGAATTATTTAGAAATTATTTCAACAATGGTCTCACATGTTTGTGTAGACATATCCATAAAGAGTTATTATATATACAATATTATTATCGTAATTATTGTTATCATTAGCTGCTTCATGTCTTATCATTTTCCTTGTGGTTTCATCTCAGGTCTTCTGAGGGCTATTAAAGAACTTGAAAGAATAAGGATCATACTTGTAGATATTTCTTTTCATTGTATTATTTAGAACTCTATCCCAGGGAATCCTGTGAATTCCCAGTTGACAAATCCACGAAAACCTTAAATTCTCACCCTGCTCCTCTGTAAGCTTTAACAGCAGCAAGATGGAGTGAAGGCTATTATTACTAAAACTTCATTACTCATACAAAATATTCGTGAGCACTCACTGCTGTGCTGTGTGGTGTATGATCATAAATAATTAAAGCTGAGCTATGCTTGTCAGAAGAGCTGAAGCAAAGACATCTTTCTCTGTTCACAGGCAGTATATAGGCAATGACTTCCTCATTAATGCAGCAAGGCACTAAGGACGATGGTAGTTAATGGAATTAGCCCAGATTCATCTTTGGAGAGGCTATCTAATATCTAAAGCAATAGGCTTGTTGAATGCTACTTATCAAAAGCACCTAATCTTACGGTCCTTTTCAAAGCAAGAGTCACACTTGCAAACTTGTTACTGTCAGACTTTCTGGAGGAACAGAATTTCAGAGTTTATTGAAGGCTAGTGGGCCAGGTTTCCTGGATTCTTTGTCTTCTTTCATTTTAATAAAGAGGGCTGATCTTCATAGAAAAGTCTTTGGGTTTGTACTCTATAGCCCAAGATGCAGCCTATTGGTTTGCATAGTTGTAATCTACTAAAAACTCAGTATTTAATGAAGCAAGATAAAATAGACAAGCACTTGTACAGCAGGAAAAAAAATAATACTAAAAAGAAAGTTGTTGTAGCTCAAAATTAGGCCAATTAAAAGAATGACCATTTCAAGAAAATGTAGTCAACCATTTCATTCAGCAAATACTAATTGAGTATTTGTCATGTGCCAGGAATTGTGTTAGGCAATATACAAGACAGACCAAGTTACTACTCTTAGGGAATTTAGTCTGAACTGCAATGAATTATCTTCCATTTGACTGCTATTAATCTGTAACAAAGCAACTTTACTATCCCTTTCAATCTAATACAAAGAAAATGTATTACAAGAGCACATAGGAAGAGATCTAATACAGTTCTTGAGGAAATGATGTCGGTACCAATAGGAAGAGGAAGAGGAGAAAGCTGGAGGGATGAAGCATGGAGTAAGTAAAACAAGAGAGGGTGGTAAAGCTCAGAAGCCAAGGAGAACATGACTGGGTTGGGAACTCCAGTATGGGGTGCTAAAAGAACACAGCCTGAGAAGAGTCTGGAGAAGAAGAAAAGACCAGATAGTGGGAGACATGTGAGTCACATAGTTTGAACTGCATCTAGGTGCCAGGGAACAGTTTTAATCAGGAAAACAAACTAATCTGATTTGTGTAGCCGGAAATCACTTTTGCTGCAAACTGGGGGAAAAAAAAAACCCAACACATTTGAAATAGACAGGAGTCTGGTGATGGGCAATTATTGGAGAGCCTGGGAAATTGTTCTGGTTTAGTTGAGATGGGCCATGGTTGAAATGGAGAAAAGGATGTGGCAGACACAAAGTTGACAAGTCTTGGTGAGCCAATGAATGAAGAGGGTGAAGGAATGGGAAGAGAGGACACACATGGCTTTCTGTTTCCATGGAGGTATCAGTTATTGAGCAAGAGAATCCTGAGCAGGACTGGATCTGATATTGCCTAGTTGAGGAATGCAAATTTGAATATACTAAACATGTTTCAAGCTTAAGGGACTCTTGAGAAACATACAATGGAAAACTCCAGTGGTAATTAGTCATGAAGATTTGCAACTTGAGGACATAGTGGAGTCTGGACAGGAGATTGAGAACTTAAGAGTCAGCTAGAGGCAGATGGATGTTGAAAATAGGAGAGCCAAAGAGATTTCTCAGTGTAACAAGGGTGGGAGAAGGAGAAGTAGAAGGAAAAGGAAGAGGCCATCATGGGGTCCGCGGAGAAAGACTGGATTGGACACAGGAAGGATCTGGTACTGGAAATGGGGGAAATACTAGTGAGTGGTTATTTTTCTATAGTTGGTGAGGTCAAGGAAATATTGATAAGTATTTGCAAAATTTAGAAAGAGAATCAGATAAGAACCCTGGATAACAAAATTGGAACCTAATTAATTAGAACCTAATTCTGAGTACAGATTAATAAAATCTTTTTAGTAGATTTCAGTGATTTATTCAAGTTTAAATTTTTTTTGTCTTGATGTTGACTGATCATTTAGTACTGGGTATATCACTAATTGTGTGACCGTGAGTCCTATAATGAGAAACCAATCACTGCACATTCTGTCTAAGCCATTGTTGGGTTCTATTCAACAGGTCATAGATAGAGTGAGCATACCATGTTTAATTTTACTGGAATTATCATACCATGCCTGTTACACCATTTATATATATATATTTATTTATTAATAGTACCTCCTTTTACTTTCAGAAATGCTGATTCTACAATAAATGAAATGGTTTTCTAAGCTATAAATACACAGCTTCTACTTCCTTTCAAATTTCATCTCTTATGGCTCATAGGGGAAGGTGTTCAATTCACATAACCTGATTTTGCTTTGTGCTCCATGGCTAATTATAAGAAAATTGTGGGAGACACATTTATGGCTTTTTAAAAAATGAAAACACAGTCAGAAGCAATGTATAAAGGAAAAGATTATTTTTCTGCTTTGGATGAATAATGTTCAATCAGAAATAATCAATATTTATTGAACACTTATTACAGTAAGGCACAATGCTCAGATTCTCAAGTTTCTGCTCTTACTAGCACTTATTTTTAGTACTTTAATTCAGTCTACAATACTTGGTCCTGTTTTCTAATGCCTCTGTGTTAGACTTTCTTCCTCTTCCATCTTTAAATTTTAGAAATAGATTTTCCTCATGACATATACACATCAGCAGTATAGATATGTTTTATTCATGCTACTATGCCTAAGATATACTAGATATTTGCAACTATAATATTTAGAAAAGAGAAGCCTCTAGAACAGTGGAAGGAACATTTTTCACAAGAATGGTCATAATATTTTTCCTTGAAGTATTTTGGGTACAATAGAAAGGATGAACAAACTAGAAAAAAACAAGGTAGGGGCAGAAGAGAATTAGGACAGATTTGCTCCCCTTTTGCTCAAGTCCTCCTACCCACCTAGCCACAAATGGGGATCTGTGGCCAAACCCCAGAGAGGTGGACAGATCCATGGTAGATTCATAAGCAACGGTGAAAACCAAAGCCTTTTCAGTCAGGGATGACAAATACTTTAATAATAGTGGGAAAAGATCATGCACCAGAGATAGGGAGAAGCTTATAGGCATAAAAAGGAGGCAAAGAGAAAAAAATTGAAGGTAAATTTTTGCTGCCAGGAGCAACTGAGATGGTCCTTGACCATGTGGAATGGGGAATGGGACAAGATCTTGCCCCGTCCTATGGGGCCAAGGGCAGAGGTGTCAGTCCTTTTTGATTCTGCTCCATCAGTAAAATTATTTGAGCATGCCTTGTCAATATATGTATATTTGTTTAGATAGTTGTTTAATTAGTTAGCTATAAGTTGCATCTGTACCACAGTAACAGCATATAATTTTGTATATTACAGTGTATATAATATAGTACATATACACATACCTCTATGTGTGTAAATTTATATATGTACTGTATATGTATATACAGTAAGAGAAAGATTTACTCTGACTCATACTTGTGCAGTTCACTCCATAGTTTTACATCTAGGTTTGGACATGGAGGTAGCAGAAGCTACTCAACTCATGATATACAGAAGGAAGAGGGGGGATGGAAGGTAGAGGAGGAGGAAGAAGAAGAGGAGCAGGAGGAGAAGGCTAGGATTTTGGTAAGATTTTCAAAGATATGTCTCACTAATCTACTTCTGCCTCCTAAGGTTTCCACAACTTCCCACCTGTTTAGGAGATACTCTGGATTCAAACCATAACAGAGCCCTTGGAAGTTTTTAGGAGAATGCCTGTTGGGTTTCCTCCTTGAAGGAGAGAGAGCAATTTCTAGTTCGGATTCCTGCTAATTTTGAATGAGAAGATTGTTGATTCAGCAGGTGGTTTTAAGGTGCTCTTCCTGGTTGATAATCTTTCGTCATCATTACCTACTCTGTTGGTGGAAATGTGAAATAATACAGCAAACAATGCCTTTAGGTTTCTCAAACTAGAATCATCATGTACTCTGGCTATCCTACTAGTGGATGTATATGTAAAGAAAATTACACCAGTAATAAAACGGTATTTGGACTGCAGTGTTCATTACAGCACTGTTAACAGTAGCCAAGATATGGAATAAAACAATGTTTATCAACAGATGAGTAAGGCGAATCAGTGCAGGCATGCACACATGCACATACACACACACACAGAGAATGTGAATGGTAGAAATCATGGTATATATGTGTGTATAAAAATAGACAAGGAGAACATAGTGCATACATGCATGTGTGCACAAGCTCACACAAAATATTGGAATGTTATTTAGCTATCAAAGGAATAAAATCCTGTCATCTGCTTTTACATGAATAGAACTGGAGGATATTATGTTGAATAAAATAAGCCAGCCCCCCTCTCCCCCCTGCAAAATACTGCATGTGTGAAAGCTCAAAAATTGATCTAATATAAGCAGAGATTAGGATAGTGGCTACTAGAGGCTAGGAAAGAAAGTGGAAAGGAATGAAGGGGTATGAATAATGAATATCACAGTGCCATTACAGGGAAACATCAAGTTCTAACAATCTACAGCACAAAAAGGTGATGATAGCTTACAACAATCTACTCACTATTTTATAAAGGAGAGATGAATTTGAAACTTCCTAATGGAAAGAAATGATAAACATTTAAGAAAAGATAAATGCTAATTGTTCTAATTTGATTGTTAAATATTGTATACATAGGTCAAATGATCACAACACATTCAATAAATATGTTCAATTATTACCATTAAAATTAATATTACTATTAAACACAAATTGTGTTTAATTAAACACAGTGCAATTTAATTAAATACAATTAAAATTATTATTATTACTTAAAATGTGCATTTCAAACTGAGCTCCTAATCAACCACTGAGCTATGGTAGAAATGTCTTCTTCCAGGTCATGTGTTAAGTGCTTGGTATCCAGCTAGTAATACTATTTTAGAAATTCCTGGAAATGTTAGGAGATGGGACCTTGCTGGAGGAAATATATCACTGGGAATATACCTTTAAAGGTTGTACGTGGTCTCCAGTCTCTTCCTCACTCTCTAATTCCCTTCTTCCAGGAAGTATACAGTCTCTTCCTCTTCCATCTGCTCCTGCTGCCATGTTGTTCTTCCTCACCATGGACCCAAAATCAGTGGGGCTGAAAACTATACACAGAAATTTCTGAAACTGTGACCTAAAATAAGCAATTCCTCCTTAACTTGTTCTAGAAAGTATTTTGTCATGGCAAGATGAAAGTAACTAATCTGCCATAGGTCATCACATGATCAGGTGGTCAGTACTTCCCAGGATAAGACAGATTCTATCAGACCTACTGAGTCATTGGGCAAACCCAACCCACTTATTCCAGTTATTTATTATTAGATGGAAGTGATATGTCTGGGATCCAGCCTCACTAGAACTAGGGGGCAAAAATAAGATGTACAAGCAGGTGCCATGTTAGCCGTATGATTATATGAGTAGTTTTTCCTTAGCCCACATTCTCAATGCTGAATGATTTCAAAATAGAATCATAATAAATGCTGTATTCTCTCCTGGATCCGTCTTCCTCTTCAGATTCCTGTCCTTGGAACACAAACCACCACATTTTGAGGAAGCTGAATATCTTTATGAAAAGGCATGTGTAGATTTTTCATCTACAGAAGCAGCTGAGTTTCCAGTGCCCAGCTAGCCCCACCCAGAAGGCAACTGAGTGATAATTCCATTCCCCAGCTGTCAGCTGTCCCATCCCACCTGTTACATAGAAAACCCGCAAGCTGTTCCTACTGAGGCCTGCTCAAACTTAGTGTACATGAGAAAAACAAATGTTGTTTTAAGCTACTATAGTTTGCATTGTGTAGCAATAAATAATAGGAAGCCGAGCTACACCAAGAGCTCAATCACAGATGGCCTCAAAATGTAGTTGGGAGGGAATTCCTTTGAATGGGTTTAAATTTCGGGTGTTATTCCATTCTTCTTCTTTATGTAGGAGAAGTGCCAAGGTTTGAGCATATACAGATTTATGGCAACAGCAAATGATTCAGCTAGTTCTTCAGGGACATAAAAGAGAAGGACTAGAAGATGTGGAACAATATGATCTAGTATAAGGGCATATGAATTGATATATGGTAATAAGCATGAAATGTGAAAATCCAACAGTATGGTAAACACACCAGAAAGCATCTTCCATACAAGAATCATGAAGACGATAAGAAGACTACTTAGTCAGGCTATATGAACTGACATGTTATTGGCTGTCTCAGTGCTGTCATAATGAACTCAATAATGAAATAATAATTATGGTACGGTCCCAGTGAGTTATAGAATCCTACTAATAAAGTTTAATTTAGCTTTTTATCACTGCTGAAATTTCAAGATACCACCAAAGTAAACAGCACCAAGTTGATACTTTCTAATTTAGCCTCATCTTTTGAGGAAATACATGACATCAAGCTGTATATCTTGAAGATTTGGGGACATAAAATATTTTTTATTAAAATACTTTTATATGGGACTGGGAATGTGGTGTTGCAGTAGAATGCTTGCCTGGCTTTCATGAAGCTCTGGGTTCAGTTCCTCAGCACCACATAAATAGAAAAAGCTGGAAGTGGCTCTGTGGCTCAAGTGGTAGAGTGCTAGCCTTGAGCAAAAGGAAGCTAGGGACAGTGCTCAGGCCCTGAGTTCAAACCCCAGGACTGGCAAAAACAAACAGTCCCCCTCCCCAACAAAAAATACTTTAATACATTCTTTTATTTTTACATAGGCTTTGCCAGTATGTATCTGAGAGTTGACCATCTGGTTTAACATCACCTTAGACTAATTGACTCCCATTGAGGATAGAGCTTCTAGTACAAAATACAGCAAGAAGGAACATGTTCAATTCCCAGAACTTGGGTACCCTGATTCTGATTGTTCCTATGTTAATAGGCAACTCTGAGAGCCTTGGTAGCCAGAAGTTGGACTCTTGCATGGTGAAGATCTGAGTTATTCTATCAGATAGTTGTAGTCTGGTGTTACAACAAAATACCTGGGACCAGGTAATTCATTTAAAAAACAGAGGTTTGTTTGGCTTATGCCTCTGGAAGCTGGGAAGTCCAGGTACAAGGTGCTGACATCATCTTGGCATTGGTGGGCCCTCTTGTTGTATCATAACATGGTAAGGGCATCACATGGTGATACAGAAAATGTGTGCTAGCTCAAGTTCTCTTCTTTTCATAATGTCACTAATGCCATCATAAGCAGCCTACCATCAAGACCTCATCTAATCCCACCTTTGAAAGGTATGGTAGAGAGGGAAAAAGATGAAAAACTGTTGAATATCTTAAGCTGCAGTAGGAATGGCTGTGGTCTTCTGTTAAGCTTCTTTCAGGGGAAAGAGGCCCACCAGTATCCTGGAGTGCTTATGGAACCTGTGAAAAAACAGTGGATCTCAGTAACATAGGTAGTGACCCCAAGTGGACACATGCCCTCCATGTACTCCTTCAAGACTGAGGACTTGCCAGGCTAGTTACTGGAAGTCCTACTGGTGAACAACCCATAAATATTAGCTCTTTGGGGGATTGCTCATGATTGAAGAAAGCCACTCTTGATTTTCTGATCATTTGTTATGATTGGTAGAGGTAGGCATTTAAGGTCTACTCCTTTTCCCCTAGTTCAGGACAATTCTTTATGAACTTTCTCTTTTTAAAAAATTAACTTACATTAGTTATAAAGGAGGAATTTCATTGTTAAATTTCACACATGTTTACAGTGTATTCAAATTTTACCATCTCTATCACTCTCTCTGATATAGCTTTTATTTTCTGCCTATAATATCATTCTAAAACTTAGTGACTTAAAAGAACAAGAATCTCTTTGTTATTTTGTGAAGCTTTTGTGGGTAAGGGATTTGGGATGGGTCAGACGGAAGTTGGGGCTCAGTCTTTCATATGGTTTCTGTAAGAGTGTACCTACAGATAAAACAACAGAAGGTAAAGCAGCTGGTGCTGGAACAAACTCTCCCTCTCTCTCCATATATATATTCTATCTTTGTATCTATCTATCCATCCGCCCATCTCTCTATATATCTATCTTTCTCCTTTTGTCAGCTTGTGATCTCAGGGAGTTGCCATGTTCTTTCTCTTTAAGGGTTAATTTAGGCTTTCTCAGAGGGTGGCAGTCTCAGGTAGATTTCTTTTCTTTTCTTTTTTTTTTTTTTTTGGCCAGTCCTGGGCTTGGACTCAGGGCCTGAGCACTGTCCCTAGCTTCTTTTTGCTCAAAGCTAGCACTCTGCCACTTGAGCCACAGTGCCACTTCTGGCCGTTTTCCATATATGTGGTGCTGGGGAATCGAACCAGGGCTTAATGAATAAGAAGCAAGCACTCTTGCTACTAGGCCATATTCCCAGCCCCTCAGGTATATTTCTTAAATATATGGCATCTTACTACTTCAAAAACAAGTCTTCAAGCAAATAAACAAAGCTGTTTCACCTTTAATGCCTAGCCTTGAATACCATATCATTTTGATTATCCTCTGTTGGTTGAAATATTGAAAAACAATGCCTACCAAATTCCAAGGAAAGAAGATATACACCCTTTTTTTCCATGGGAGGAATGTCACAGTAATGTAAAAAAAATGTAATATAAGAGACCTTATTGAAAGCATTTTTGGACAATAAAACATTCCATACTTTGCCAGCTCGACCCTTAGAAGAGTCCTTGGTTGAAGCTAAATCACTGGTCAGCTCCTTCCTTGACCCATTCCTTCTCCTATCTCCTTCTTCACAGACATTGATCAGGGGCTCACTACCTAATAAACTTCAGTATAATCTTTATCACCTGGTCTGTCTGCTTTCCAGGAAATCTGACCTTCAACAACCTGCTGCCCACTTAGTTCTCCTGCTGTGAACTGCATGAAAACATCCTTTGCTCATTTTTAGACCATGTTTCCTACTTTTTCTTATTAATTGGTAGGAATTGCCAGCATCATCTTCTCTTCCTTTCACAAATTTCAAATATCCTTTTTTTTCCCCAAGCCACTATCCTTTCACTAGCTTTTCCACAGTATTATTTATTTTATAGATATCTAGACATTGTGTGCTTTGGATATCTATTTTAGCAAGTTTTTTTTTCCTATTCTACTTTCAAGTATATCCTGAACATTGTCCTCCAATAACTTCATAATTTTATCTTTCTTATTCAAATATCCATTCTATCAGGCATCCACTTTGAATATCATATGTGTAGAGCTTCAAGATTATTATTTCTCCATGGAGTGCAAGGGTATTTTCTATTTTATTTCTAAACAATATGCCATTTTCCTATTTTCTTCAGATCTTTTATGTTCCGTTAATCAATTTTCTTTTATTGTCTTTTTTAAACTAAAGCATTTTAGATACATTATTTAGTGATAAAGTAGCTCTTTTTTCTTTGCTCTTCTTTTTAAGTAATCAAGTGGGTTGGGTTATTTGTCTACAACTAATGGAGAATACATTTGTAGAATTGCTAAAGAACAATCCTCTTGGGATTTTATTTTTTGGAGGATTGCATTATGCATGTAGATTGGTTAAGAGGGAACACCCTTAACTGCTACACCATTGCATCCATGACCCTGATATATCGCTCCATTTATTTAGATTATTAAAGCATTTTTCAATAGTGGTAGCACCGAGACTTTTTATCTTGCAATACGTCTATTATCCCTTTTATTTGTTTGTCAGTTCAGACTTAGGAGATTTAAGCATGCTTAGGAATTTGCATTGTTTATCTGATATTAGTTCTAGAAATAATAAACATTTTCCTATGTTTTCTATTTTTGTAATTAAAATAAAGATAAATGTAACAAAGAGTAAAACAAAGAGCTGTTCACAAAAGAGAGCACTGATGATTTTAATATAACAAACAATATTCTATTTTAGCCATAATTAGAGACAGGAAGGTCGGAAACATAACTATATATTAGTATTTACCCACGAAATTGACAGCTTCAGAAGTTAAAGCAATAGTCTGCATTAATAAGGCCTGGGAACACAAAAAAATCATGTACATTGTTGGCAGGATTCCAAGTAGATGTAAAACTCTTCACAGAGAAAACTTCTCAATGTATTTCTTGACTTAAAATATGCATAGTATTTGAACTTGCAGTTTCACTAGTAGAAATTTGTCCTTAAAGGGTACCTACACATCTGTGCAAAGTCTTATAAAGAAGACTCTTCCTTATAGCATCATTGATGGGAGCCCACATCTGAAACAGGAGTTTGTTGGTAGCTTATATCTTAAAAAACAATTTGTACCTCCATACTATTAGGTATTGCAGTCTTTGAAAATAATTAGATATAGCTTCTTCCTGTGATAGGGTGTAATGTTGAAGACAGTTAAATGGAAAAAGCACAATGCAAAATGCTTATAAAGTATACCCTAGCTGTATAAGCTAAAATGGTGCATTAATATACATGTTTGCATTCCCATAGACAATCTCTGGAGTGATAATTAAGAATCAGATAATAGTAGTTGCCTCTGGGAAGGACAGCTGAGAACTGAGGGTTGTGGTAGAGAAGTTATTCTTTATGTTCTACATCCCTTTGAACTGTTTGATTAATTTTTCACAATATGTGTACATTATTTTACAAAATAAATTTTAAAACCTCTTCTAGAACTTAGTTTCTTCCTCTCCCAGAAGTAGTAGAATATTATCTTACATTAAAGAGGCTTCCTTGTACTTAGATGTGACCTCAAGACTTTTTCCCTCTTAGTTTACTGTATATTCTCCTATTCCTTTCTGTACTCTCAGAGGAACTGCTAGAAGAAATATCTCTCTACTGAAAGTTAGAGGGAAAAATATAGTATTTTTTAAAGTCTGGGCAAGAATAATTCCCTTTATGTAAAGTAAAATGAGGATAGGAATAATTTTTTCATTTCATTTGAGCAATGTTGAAAGAAAATCTAGGTAATTCTTAATAAACATGTGCGTGAGGCCCTTCATGCCCTTCTTAAGGTGATACGTGGAAGGGCTAATGCCCTAAAGCACAGAATGAGCTTGAACTTGGGAGTGGATTCTTCACAGATATAACTAAACTAAGACAAGGCGCTATGAGTGGGGCCTATTGGTATCCATATGAGAAGACATTAAATGCAAACACTCATAGGAAGTAGACCATATAAAGGTATGGGGAGAAAAACGGCCAGCTTCAAGCCAACCAACCCCTCCCACCTTAATGCTTGAACTTGTAGCTTCTAGAACTGTGAGAAAATAGATGTCTGTTGTTTAAGCAACCCTGTCCACACTTTTCTTACGGTAACCTTAGCTGACTACAGCATAGTAACTAAAAACAATCCCATGTAGTGAAACAAGCAATACTGGATGACATTATGTAAGGTCTTGGGGTTTGGAATGTTTTGAATGGACCTCCCTGGGCAGTTTCTGAGTGACTTTTACAGGTTATGTCCAGTAATGAATGCCTTTCATTCTATGATGGCAGAGAAGAAATAAATGCTTGTACCATTAGATGGATTATGAGCATGGCAAACGTGGTCAGGTTCTTGAAATGCTAGTTTGTCGGGATGTGAAAGAATTTCCGGAATGGTGCTGCAAGACAAATAATAGAATGCTAATTTATAGATTAAGCAGACAGCTGAACCTAAGTGGAAATCATTTCCACAAAATATAGGAAGTATCTTTTGTAATAACGTATTCATAGTCATTCCTAAAGTCAAGAATGAGAACTCTGTGGAGTAGAAAAGAAGTGGCACTCTTAAATGATAGCAGGAGATGGACAACCCTTACTGCCAGCCACAACCAGTACTTTCGCATCAAGATTGAGATAAAGTGGCTGCACAAATGCTCCTTCTGTAGAAAGGCCACTTCATAGGACCTGTCACAACCCAGGACAACTGCTAGAGGATTGACACGCATACAAGTGCATACATGCAAAATATCCTTTTGTCCACCTCTAATTTCATCTGCAGCAGTCTGTGGACCTTCATCTCTGTCTGAACTCACTCAGATCATGTCCTACCTTAAGTACATGCCTCTGCTTTATACATGAGGGACTTCTCCCCAAACCATGAGAATCTCACATAGGGAGTCTGTCATTATCCTTTGGAGGCAACCCTAAACTTATGAGAGATGGAAATCCTTTAGAATCATCTGGGTAAATTCCCACATGCTCCTCAGCGTCCTGATGAAACCCAACAGCTTCCAAATGTTTCCTGAAATTGTCTTGTCTTTCTTCCCTAGACAAATTCATTGTCCCTTTACTCTCGCTTTAAGGATTCCTTTCAAATTAGTTACTCTCAACAGCTTTTGCAGGCTCTAGACTCTTTTGCAATATTGAAGGAATCTATGACAGTGGACAATCAGTAACTACCCAATGTCTGAGATGGCCAAGGAAGGGAGACTGTCATTGCAGCAACTACAAAGTTTTGGTGTCCTAGGAATGAGAAATATGAGAAACAATCCAATAATGACTTTAGAATATGAAGAGAGAGAGAGAGAGAGACAGGTAGAGACAGAGAGAGAGAAAGACAGAGACAGAGAGAGAACTACATATGTTAACAGGAGATTCTTAAACTACAGAGGACACTCAAGGCATAACTCCTTTAGAAATGAAAAATGTGATTGTTGAGATAAAAAATTCATTAAGTGACTTGAGTAGCACACTGTATACACCTGAGGAATGAATCAATGAGTTGAAATGAGAGAAGGTATTCAGGAATCCTAAGGGCCTCACTGTTCACTCACTAGGACCTCACAAGAATCAGAATTGGGATAATGAAGGGATTCAATGTAGGAAGAAGCAATTCTGAGAATATCTGTAACTGAGACAGACTTCAAACAGCAATAGTCCAGCAAGTACCATGCAGAGTGAAGAATAAATAAGAAAATGCACACAAATATAATGTACACTTCAGGGATATAATTTTGAGAATCTTGGCTTGATTCACTGTAGTATTATTTATATACTTTGGTTGGATGATTTTTAAATGATACAGATTTTGTTTTTACTCTTGGGAAAAATACTATTCTAGCAGTAGAGGTAAGTAGAAGAGAGTTTAACCAATGACCAGGTAAACTGAAGTTTTATAGACAATCATATTAATTCTGGATAGAAAAAGTCCTCATTCTTCTCTATTGGAGAATTGGACAATGAAAATATTTGTATGCTAATGGATCTGATTTTCGGAGTGAGGAAAGGATCATTTTCAGAAGGACATTGCTGGATTGCTGGGCATCTACCTGATTAAGTGGACTTGGTCAAGATGAATGAAGCCAACCCAGAAGAGCAAATTGGAAATTCCAGTCCACACTGATGGTAGTAAAACTTCTTTTCCATATCAGTGTCACTTTTCCTCTCCATCTATTATATGAAGAGTGTGTACTATTAATTCCATGGCTCCTCCTCGGATGCTGCTTTCTTTCATAGTAGTTGTGCAGACAAGGTACCCCCAAACAACAATTCACTACAGTCTCCAAGAGAAAGCAAATAGACTGGCCAGGTTGTATAGACAAAATCCTTATATGTGTTTAAAATTTCACCTTTCTATTGGCTGATTTGATACTGGGCAGACACAGCTTGTATTTGGCATTGAGATGCTGTCGTTTCCATTGTGGCTGCTTCGTGGGTTGCCTTTCCTTTATGTAGGCTGGTCTACTCACTTTAGTGGTCTCTTGACATCTACAGCATTGTCTTGTTCTCATAGCTAAGTCCCCAAGAAGAGAAAAATCCATTATGTCCCCCACAGTCTAAAGTTCTTTTGCCGTGGGAAGCAGCAATGCCCAAATGTGGAGGAAGGTGTTCCTTGCACAGTAGAGAGCTGAGTGATGAGATGTAGTACGCATGCGCCTCGTATCTTAAGGGAAGCAGCAGGATGTCTGTGATGTTTGATGGCTTTCTTTACCACAACACAGCAATCTCTGGGGCACACTCTGGTCTCTCAACACATCCCTATTTAACTACACTCCCTACTTTTAGCTGCTTGGGCTCAGCTAACCAAGTGGTGGCAGAGCTGTGTATAGGTGATCTTAAATCATTCTGATTTTCCCAGGTCCCTCTGCAGTTTTCGGATGGAACATATGGTAATGTTATGTCTATTCGAAAAAAGCCTTTGCATCATATGTTTATACAACTGCTCACTATCCCAAGACAAAAATTCTTTTCCTGTTATTGCCCATTTGCTGACTAAAGAAATTATCCTCTTTATATATTCTGGTACTTTACCTTGATATCTTACATGTTTAATTATGTAGCCCTAAGTCCATAATCTAGATCTTCATCATCTCAGGCCATTTCACTTCTGTGAATCCCAAGCTTAATGATAGGTTGGGAGATGAGAGAGAGATTTTAAAAAATTTCTTTACTATTTACTCTTTCCAAGAGTTTTTTTTTAAATCATAGAATCGCAAGTAACTGAGTCAATGGGGAAAGACCAATACATTCTTAGACCTGCCTTATCCATTCCTTAATTACAGTGTTCTGCTAAAAATGAGAGCATTTTAAATTCTTTGTAGCAAATAACCCAACTTAGACTAGACTAATGTTCCAGGTATAAGATAATGGGAATTATTCTACTTACCCACACGAAGTCACCCCAACCATGCTGAAGTGCCGGTGTCATCATTTGACCCACGTAAGCATCCATCTCCAAGGAAAAAAGGCCTTAAAAAATCCACCTGTACCTAATGTTAGACAGCAAAATTGATCATTGGAGAACAATAATGAGGATTTCAGCTCATGGAGACTTCAGGCTCTAATGTAGGCCACAAAACAGCCTATGAGGTCTTGTGCAGGTTTTCTTGTCATTAGATGCACAGCTTGATCCCTCTACCCCATTTTAAAACCCTCATGTATTTCTGCATATAATATTTCTTCTTCAAGTCCTTACACTGTGTGCCCTACACCCATGTCACATCTGAGGGAATGAGTCTACCTTGAATTTCCCCCCCCAATCCTATAGTATAAAGTTGCCTGTGTTACAAGAATGGAACTAACTGTAAAGTCAAGCTCATGATTTTAATGAGAGCTTACCAGGAAGCTTGGAATAGGAGTGAAGCATCATTTAAATATTTTAAGGTGGAAATTCAAAAATAATATCACCATTCAGTACTTTATGCATGTCTTGCTGAGGTCTCCAGTCAAAATGGATTTGAAGTGTGGAGGTTAAACTTGTTGACCTGGGAACTTCTTGGAAGAAGTTCTCTAATACATTAGCTAATGCAGTACAAAACCTAACCAGAATTGGGCATTGCATTCTGCATATAAACCAAAGCTATCGAATTTGTGGCTTTTGCTAGCTTTGCAGAAAAGGTTCTTTAAAAATACATTTCTGGATAGTGCAAAACTAGCAAAAGCCACAAATGGAATGGGCTTGCTTCTCATGGAAAACCTTTTGCATCCTAGAGCTCTGGTCAGGCTCTGCAGTACTTTGCGGTTTGCAGCTCCAATCTTGGAACATGTCTGTTATCATCTCAGCTCTTCAAGAAGCTGAACAAGTTCCACACAGACCACTGGAGTGGTCTATGGGCTACTGCCCATCTCAAAGCAGGCTAATGTTTCTCCATCACTTTCCAACCTTGTAATGGTAGGACCAAGACTCACACTCAGAAAGGCAATTTGTTGGCCCCAGACGAATAGATGGTAGGAATTTCAAACATCGATGTGCCTAAAAATGGATCATATGGTAAAATGCAATGATCAGTCCAGCTCAAAGAAAAAAAACGGGAGCTTTAGGACACCCTGGAAAACTATTTGGAAATATTTTGCACAGCATCAGTAGTATTTGTAAACAAAATTGTGGAAAGAATTACAACAATGTGGCGCAATCTGCTTTTTAGCCTATTTGTTGTCTGTCTACTTATTAATCTATCCACAAGGAAAGCAATCAAAAGAGATCTCAGTTTTCTTTGCATTTAAAAAGTACAGTTAGAGGTAGGGAAAAGAAGTGTGAAATGCAATGGAATTTTATGCCTCTATCAGAAAGAATGACATTGCCCCATTTGTAAGGAAATGGAAGGACTTGGAAAAAATTATACTAAGTGAAGTGAGCCAGACCCAAAGAAACATGGACTCTATGGTCTCCCTTATTGGGAATAATTAGCACAGGTTTAGGCAAGTCACAGCAGAGGATCACAAGAGCCCAATAGCTATACCCTTATGATCACATAAGATGATGCTAAGTGAAATGAACTCCATTTTATGGAAATGATTGTTATATCACAATTGTAACTACTTTCAACATCCCATGTGTATCTGTAGCTTCTACTATTGATGATGTTCTTGTATCACCTTCTTGTGATTGTATCTACACTATCTCTGTAATATTATCTGAGTATATTGGAAACCGTGTATACTGGTATTAGAACTAGGAAATTGAAAGGGAATACCAAAATTGAGAGACAAAGGGTAAAAAAAAGAGAAACAACAACAAAAGCAATACTTGCAAAGCTGTTTGGTGTAAGTGAACTGAACACCTCAGGGGGGGAAAGGGTAAGGGGGAGGGGGGAGGGGGAGGGACAAGGTAACAAACAGTACAAGAAATGTATCCAATGCCTAACGTATGAAACTGTAACTTCTCTGTACATCCGTTTTATAATAAAAACTTAAAAAAAAAAGAAGTGTGAAATGTCCTTCTACTCAGCTATGGTCTGAAATTTCAGGAGTTACCATAGGTTTCACTTCTTTGTTGTTGGTCTTTGATTGAACTTAACTATTCGTATTCACTTTGTGTTTTCCAGTCAGAGGATCCTATCTTTCTACTCTATGTTGCTAGTGATAATTTCAGTGGCGTTAAGAGAGCTGACATAATGAATAGGAAACAATGAGAGAAAGACAGTTGAGCTCATTTGGTCCTTTTTGAACTTGTGCACTTGTCAGAGATAAAATGAAGTGAGGACTGAGTTTCACTAAAAAGTGGTCTTTGAGTTATCTGTGGATTAAATGAGTTGGATAACTTTCCAAGATTTAAAAAAATTATCTTGAAATAGTTGTACAACAAAGTTTCAATTCAACATGTCAATGTGTGACTACAATGTGTTTTGATCAGTGTCCATTTGCCTCTCCATGTTTGAATGATTAAATTGTGAACCTCTATATCTTTGACTGATTGAAAGTTAGCCATATATGCAATACACAGGTATTCATGACACTGTAGTTCCTCTGTGTTGTTTAAGACAGTAATAAAAGAACAAACCATACAATACTGTAGAATTATATCTGCAGTGAGCTGTAGCAAGGAGAGAGTCATACTATTAATCACATTTGAGCCAGAGTCAGCATGGAAGACTTTCCTAAAGAAATGATTCCTGGAGCTACTATCTACTGGAAGAGAAGTTAACCGAAAAAAGTGATGGCAGATATGTATTTCAGGCTGAAGAATTAGCATGTGCACTGGCCTGATGGCATGTGGAACCTTGTTATACTTAAAAACACAAAACCCCATTCAACACTCCAGAAAATGTTTATTTTCCTTGAAAGCCATTATGTCCATCCACAATTCAATATTTTCCCCAGATGCCATAGTTAATTTAATATTTTTAGTAAAAGGATGCCCAGCTACCCAGGAAACTTAAGAAGGAGGATTGAGATCTGAGGTTAGTTAGCTCTTAGGCAGTAAGCATGAGACACTATCTGAAAACTAAAGTAAAGCAAAATGGACTGGGAGGGTATGGCTCAAGTGGTAGAACACCTGCCTAGAAAGCACTAGACTCTGAGTTCCAACTCCAGTATTGCCTAAACGAGTAAGTAGATATAATATAAATTCTCAAAGTCTGCTTGGATCACATAGCTATATAAAAATATGCTTTTGCATTTCTTCTCATTATAAATGACGACAAAAACATAATGATACAGTAAACCAAACTTCTAAGTTTTAACAATCTACTTCAATACAGAACAACGTACTTTACCCATTCCTCATCTTCTGCCTAGTCCTAGGATGTGTTTTGAACTTCTATCTTTTCAACAGCTTGGAACCCTCCTACCAATTACAAGAGAAGAGGAAGACATCTGACCACTGTCCTGGGGATTTGAGACAGATTGGACTTTCACTCTCAGCCCCACAGACACCTTTCTGGAAGAGCCTGGGGTGGAAGTACAGGACCTAGTGAAGAAATTGGTGTTCCATCCTAGGGAACATACCTGGCCGGGTCACAGCATGGTCCTCTCTGCATAACAAAGTGTCAAAGCAGGCTCAAGACAAAGTTGGTGCCACATATGCTGAGCGGAGCGGACTTCAATGGCTGTTTCTGGGTAGCAATGAGGGACAATCTCACCCAGACATTCCTTACAAGTCTGCCAAATTGGGGCCACCCTTTGGGCACTGACAATTAATGCTGCTTTGACTATGGAAGTTTTAACGGTTGGTTATTACTTGGAGTCTGTCACAGCCAAAGCAGAGAATCCTAGAGAACCACAAGCCCCAATCATTTGTAAGAAGCTAATGAGGTTGTCTCTTTTCTGAACATGATGCTGGAATTGTGTGCTGACGGCGGATATCCCCACCCCCCTCCCGTCTCTCCCAAAGCTTCTATAATTGATGATTCTTCCTGCCAGGATAAGTTTTTGAGCATAAAATTCATTTTAATAGCATTTTTTTGCTTATTAAACAAACCACGATGGGTAGTGTTTTTTTTCTTCTGTTTACTTCTACAGCCAGACTCATAGAAGCACAAAACAAATCAGCCTAATTTTGCCGTGAACTTTGCTTTTGACATCTTTCTATTTTTCAAAGAGAATAAATGTGCTGTTACTTGACTGTTCTCTTTCAGACAGAAGGAGGAGAGAGCTATTTTTGAAGCTCCTTAAATCAGAAGCTATGGCTTTTTACAAAAGCAGCCCCACAGGATATCAAGACTGTGTTGGGAAACATGTGATATATGTACATATATATATATAAAGAAACAAACCATAAAAACGAACTGGGATCACCTTGTAATTGGGCAGAGAAGGCTTCCTGTGGCTCTTCGTGTTTTTTAAAAAGCCATTCCTCGTGTGTTTCTCACCTTTTGCTGTAAGAGACTGTACACAAAATCTCCAATTGCCAAGCAAATCACAGTTGAGAGTCAGACCCCCTGTTTGGAAGAGACCTTCCTCCCCTCAATATTCTCTTTTATTGATGTTATGGGAAGAAATTAGAGATACAAAAAGAATCAACAGCAGTTTATAGTGAAAACACAAGTCTTCTACAAAGAACCCTGAGCGAGGTATAACAATATGCCAACATCCACACAGAGATGGCATTAGACAGCTCAATAAAGTTTAATTGTTTTACTGCTGTGCTTCAAGGCAGACACTTGCATGCCAATGGTGGGTAAGTGCCTTGGAAATAACGTAGATTATTATTATTACTTTATTAAATATCACTAAATAGTTGTTACTGCCCCAGTCAGGATAGAGCAGCAAGGAATGGAATTCGGATGTCTTGAAAATGAAACCTCGTATCTCATTCCTGAATCTGCTCATGAGTCTGGCAGCAGTAACTTCACTAAGGGTGCCCACTCTTCTTCTGTTTCTCCTTCACTGATGAAGGGTCAAAAATAATTACTTCTCTTTCCTTTCAGAGCATAAAACAGCAGCAATGGCTGAATCTGCTTATGGTTACTAATGACAATAATTTTCGGTTCCCTATTCTTTCAGTAGCTCTGTATTAGAAGCACTAGAGGGATTTTTTTAATATGAAAGAAGGATTAATTTTTGTTGTTTTTATTTTTTCATTTCATCTTCATTTATATTTTCATCTTACCATGCTGACTATGGTTCAGTCTAGAATTATTTGTTGCATTTGGCTCCATTAATGTTTAATAATGTCTTTCCCCCATTATTACATGCTCCATATATTTGCACTTATATTTAGAACAATGATGGTTTTATTTATTTTAGATTTTTAAAGTTTTATTGTAATGATGATGTACAGAGGGATTACAGTTACATAAGCCAGGTAATGAGTACATTTCCTTTTGAACAGTGTCACCCCTCCCACATTCTCTCTCAGTTTTTCCCCTCCTCACTTCCCTCCCCATGTTGTATAGTTCATTTTCAACTGCTGTGTGGATTCACCCTTTGTCCCACTGTTTCTGTGCTTCCCCTTTCCTTCCCCAAAACACATAAACTTATATACAAGACAAAGGACACAGAAATTTGACAGTGACAAACTTGAATAAACCAAGGAAAATAGGAAAAAAGAACCACAAACAGTACAACAATAAATCTCTTGCTTCCATTTCTTGGAGATCATTTGGATAAGCATCATTTTGTATGATCATATGCACATAGCCATTAAACCCTTGCAATCCTCTCCTAAGAATATCCTCCTTTGTTCTCACTGTGTGTTTAGGCTACGGTTTAATTAATCATGTCCAGGTGTAATTATTTGTCTTTTCCTATCCATTGGGTTTACGTGTAGCTTGACAGGCACATTCTAATTACTATAAATGAAGGAAATCATGTAGCCTGTGTTTCTCTGGATCTGGCTTACTTCACTTAGTATAATTTTTTCCATTTCCTTACAAATGGGGCCATGCCATTCTTTCTGATGGAAGCACAGAATTCCATCATGTTTATCACATTTTCTTGTTCCATTCATCCACTGAAGAGCATCTGGGTTGATTCCATATCTTGGCTATGGTAAACAATACTATAGGTCTGGGAATATGGCCTAGTGGCAAGAGCACTTGCCTCCTACACATGAAGCTCTCTGTTCGATTCCCCAGCACCACATATATGGAAAACGGCCAGAAGGGGCGCTGTGGTTCAGGTGGCAGAGTGCTAGCCTTGAGCAGGAAGAAGCCAGGACAGGGCTCAAGCCCTGAGTCCAAGGCTCAGGACTGGCCAAAAACAAACAAACAAACAAAACAATATTATAATGAACATGGTCATGCTTTAGTGTAGGCTGGTTTGTGGTCAGTTGGAGATGTCCAAGAGTGGAATTGCTGGGCCACAAGGAAGTTCTATGTTTAGTCTTTTGAGCAACCACCATACTGCTTTCCACAGTATTTGAACAAGTTTGAAGGATTAATTTTTAAGATGTTCTTCCCCTCCTTTCCTCCCTCCCTCCCTCCTTCCCTCCCTCCCTCCTTCCCTCCCTCCCTCCTTCCCTCCATCATCTGTCTCTGAAAGGCAAAATTTACTTCTGCAGAAGGTGTGCCATTGGCCAAAATAAGCACACACAGCAGACATTCTGCTGCTCCACAATCTTTGAATTATGTTTTAGGAACAGTTGGTAAGTTGAGTTTTGCAGATATAGAAGATTATTAGCACCTAAATCTGTGAGAGTCTTAAAATAGAAGCAAATTTTAGAGGTGGCTATTATTTAAGAAGGCTTAGTTAGATGATATATTAGAACATCCTCTAAATTTCAGTTTTTTAATACATAAAGTTCTGATTACCTATCATACCTATATATCATGAAAAGCTAAAAAAAATAGGAACTTTTTTGTTAACAAATTTGTTTCTGAACTGCATACCTGTTGTACTCTTGTAATCCTGACTCAGGAGGCTGCTGAGATCTGAGGATCATGGCTTAAATCCAGCCTGAGCAAGAAAGTCCATAAGACTACCTCCAATTAATTGCTAAAAACCTGGAAATGGAGCTGTGGCTCAGTGGTAGAGTGCTAGCCTTGAGCAAAAAATTTCAGGGATAGTGCCCACGCCCTGAGTTTAAGCCCCAGGATACACACACACACACACACACACACACACACACACACACACACACACACACTACTTTCTGCCAGCCACTAGTGGCTCATGACTGTAATCCTAGTTACTGAAGAGGCTAAAACCTGGAGGAACACAATTCTAGGCCAGTCCAAGCAGAAAATTCCAGAGACTCCATGTCCAATTAAGTCACAAAGGCCAAACTGGAAGTGTGACTCAAATACTAGAGTGCCACCTGAGCAAGCAAGGTGACCAAGATCAAGATCTTAAGTTTAAACTCCAGTACTAGCAACAATAACAAAAAGCAATTTGTTCTGAAAAACTTGTATACAAAAGCATGCATATGGATAAAGACTGACTATGAGGACATGCATGCAATATGAATAAGTGCTGAAGTTCACAGATGTATAATATATTCTTCTACTAAAATAAATACATCAGTAAGTTTTGCTCTCTTTTTTTGATCCTAAATTTTTTTTGCCTGAATAATAAGTATTTTACATTAGGTTTTCTGAATGTGTTTTACATGAGTGAGAACCACGGTACAAAATTATGGGGCAGGAAGATCATGTAGTATTTTTTAAATTAGGTTTTAAAATTTACTGTGCTTTCTCCTTTCTTTTTTTAAAAAAACACCTTCGTATGATACCAGTGAATTACTGTTTTCATCCATATGTTTATGACATGTAAACTTCCCTGTGTGGATGGATAGACAGGAACGTTATTCTTGGAATTTGTTGACAACGTGGGTGTGATTTTTCATGTCACCTGTTCTTGGGGAATTGTGCAAAGCCATAAATCCAGTGTTAGCTGGCCAGAATGTTTCTATGTAGGAAAAATAAATAAAAGAAGTTTTAACATACTGAAGTGCTTGATTCCAGAGAACTCTTATTGGTAGTCTAGAAAACAAATGGAACAAAAAGTTTCTGTTAATACAAAATTGGTGAAAGAAAAAGGAAGAATCATGAGAGGTAACTTATTGGACATGAACCTTATCTAATAATGAATGAGACCCTGTTGACATTAGGGTCTTCCTATTCAGACTTGTCCTGCTGCCCCATCTGTCTCTGAGGAGGTGAAAATAAGGGATGAAGAGAGGGTACACACAGTGCTATACTCTAGTGGCTGCATGAAGACTGAGTACCATTTTCATTATGAGCAACATTGTGTGTGTGTGTGTGTGTGTGTGTGTGTGTGTGTGTGTGTGTGTGTGTGTGCTAGGAAGAGGGGAGGACATTTTTTTCCCCTGTATAAGTGAAGGACAGGAAAGGGTTTGTCCAGAGGAAAAGGGAAGGTGTACTGTGTGCAGGAAAAATACAAGGTATTTGAGAAAGAGCAGTCCTTAGTAGGTGAGGAGAGTAGAACAGAAATGTGAAGTGGAAAATGGAGTATAGCTTTGGAAAATACTTTAAATAGCATTATATACTCTGATAAGTACAGTAGAATTAATGAGTTAATTCTGCTGGCAAAGTGAAGTTATTACCAGAAAGGCACACTATCATATCTGCATATTTATTTGTGTGTATGTATATGTTTGTACAGCAATATTTTTTTTTAATTTTGAAATACATTAAGACCCATAGAAACTGCAAAACCTGCATAGAATCTGGGCCATGGCAGCTCATATTTGTAATCCTAGGTACTCAGGAGGCTGAACTCCAGAGGATTGTGATTAGGGTCCAGCCCAAGCAGAAAAGCCTTCAAGATCCTATCTCCAAAACAACCAGCAAAAAGCCAGAGTGGTAGAGTACTAAGTAAGCACATGAGCTTAGCAAAGTACAAGCTGAGCTCAAATCCCAGTACCGTCAAAACATGTATACACTTTACCAAGACCTTACATAACCATAGGACATTGTCAAAACTAGGGAATTGTCATATATGGTAATATTTTAATGCTCAAATAGATAGATATATATGTTAATAGGCATTTATAAGCTTTTACATGAACTTTTAAGAATTTATATGTCTATGTAAATTTATCATGTGTAAATCTGAGTAGCCACTGTCACCATCAGCATATAGAATTCTCCACCAATATGAAGAAACCCCTTTGTTTTCACTTGTTATTAGTCTTCCACTTCTTCAGAGTCCCACAATGGCAGCCAGTAATCTCCTTTCTATCTCCATTGTTGTTGTTGTTGTTTTATTTTATTTATTTATTTATTTTTTGCTCTGCTCTTGGGGCTTGAACTCAGGGTGTTGGCACTGTTCCTAAGTTTTTGTGCTCAAGGCTAGTGCTCTACCATTGAGCCACAGTTCCATTTCTGGCTTTTCTTTTTTTAAGCAGTTAATTGGAGATAATCATGGACTTTCTTGCTTTGGCTGGCTTGAGCCATGATCTCAGCCCCCTAGGATTACAGGCATGAGCCACTTGTGCTTGACATTGTTTTATAAAGTGGTGTTTTATGGACCCACATATCTATTACTCACCCATATATACATGTATTTCTCTTCAGCTTGGGAGGACTATTGTCTGTAATAGCAGGGTCATATTCATTCAGCCACCAAAAGTCAGAGGTGCAGAGTAATTGTGCACAACAAGTAAAAGAAACAATGTAGGGAATCCCAATAATGATGAAAGGTCTCCAAAGAATCAACAAAGTGCCCCACCACTACCAGATTGCAGGGTTCTGGCTATTTCTTCCCCTACTTCTCTCCTGACCACTGTTGCAGTTTTGTGGGAATCTAAGATAATATAATTAAAGGAGAGCCAGTGGGAAAGCAAGGTGGGGAAAATGAACTCAGTATTGATTATTTACCTCTGTGATCTTCTAGCTGAGAGATCTCTGACTTGTCATCTCTGCTCTCACACATGAGTATTAAACTGCATATCATAAGACCGGAAGTCAACATTTAACATGACCTCTACTGAGTGAACATCACTTTCACACTTGTGCTCATTTGAAAAATCAAAAGTTGAACCATTGTAAGTTATGTAAGTTGAGGATTCTTTGAATGAAAATACTGTAATGGTGGTATCTAAATATTTTTTAAAATTTAGATACAGAATTAAAAGAGAATAAAATGCATCTGAAACCCAGTAGTCATAGCTCTCTATGCAGGAGGTGGAGATCGGAATCATGGTTCCAAGCCAGTGGGGCAAAAAAGTGCACAAGACTCCATCTCCAACTGACTGGCAAAGAGCTGGGCTGGAGATGTGGTTCACATGACAGAGCACCAACATGAGCAAGCAAGCTGAGCAAAGTTGGGGCCCTGAGTCCAAGCCATAGTACTGTACTAATAAAAAAAAAGAATGGAATAAAGTAACTAAGTATAATATTTTAATAAGTTAATAAAAAATGTAATTTGTGAAATAACCAAGTATGAGAAGAGAAAAGTGTAGTCTATTTTTATGTGGCTAAGTTGTTATCAGTTCCAAATGAGTTGTTACAATTGTGAGATATTTTATTTTAACCCCATGTCCATCACAAAGAGAATACCTCTACAAAAGATATAGAAGGTGAAAGCAGGTCACTAAAAATTTGCCAAAACACAGAGGAAGACAGCAAGAAGGAAAAAGAGATTCAGAAAGCTACAAGGCAGACAAGAAACAAGTAACAACAATAGAAATGTTGGCAAGACCAACCCTGTAATTACTTTATACAAATGAATTAAACTCCTTTTTCAAAAGACTTCTGGAAATGAGAGTTATATCACTACTGTAATCATTTTCAACATACCATGTGAAACCATAACTTTTTTTTGTTGTTGGTCCTTTTGTATCCCTTTCCTATGGTTGTTCCCACGCTATCACTGTATCTCATCTGAGCACCCTGGATACTGTATATACTGGTATTAGAACTAGGGAAGGGAAAGGGAATATCAAAATTGAGAGACAAATGATAAAAAGACAAATGACTCTGGGTGCCAGTGGCTCATACCTGTAATCCTAGCTGTTCAGGAGGCTGAGATCTGAGGATCATGGTTTGAAACCAGAGTGGGCAGATGTTTATGAGACTATTATCTCCAATTAAACTACACACTCAGAAAAAGCTGGAAGTGGTGCTGTGGCTCAAGTGGTAAAGCACTATCCTTAAGCACAAAGAGGCTCTGAGACAGCATCCAGGCCCTGAGTTCAAGCCCCAGTACCAGAAAAAAAAAACAAACTCAGCAGATAAAATACTGAGTGGATAAAATAACAAGAAGTTACCTTCTATGCATTAGTCATGTAGGTCATTCAGAATGGGAGGCATACCAAGTAGGTTTTATCCAGCTGCCTCCTAAAAAGCTTGTTACAAGAAAGTATTTTTGTAAGGTAAAAAGCTCAACTGGCTACATAGAGGAGCCTGTCATTGACAGAGAACTGAAAACTATGTCAGGGGTAACTAAACTCTGCTCCTGGCATGAAAAAAAGAATTAAACTTTTATTCAAAATGGATTATGAGGTAATAGAAAATAAGAATTCACTACATACTGGAATAAATTGGATATCTACATGCAGAAGATTAAAATTAGATCTTATACCATACTCAAAATCTTTTTTTTGTGGAAAATAATTATTTTTATTCAAAACATGCTGTCTATGAACATTCAATGCATTTTATGGCAAATATTTAGTGAATATATATATATATATATATATATATATATATATATATTTGTTATGTCTCAGTTTACACCAAACAGTTTTGCAAGCATTGCTTTTGTTGTCATTTGTCTTTTTATCCTGTGTCTCTCAATTTTGGTATTCCCTTCCACTTTCCTAGTTCTAATACCAGTATACACAGTTTCCAATGTACTCAGATAAGATACAGTGATAGGGCAGGTACAACCACAGGAAGAGATACAAGAGGATCATCAACAATGGAAGCTACGGTTTCGCATGGCATGTTGAAAGTAATTACAACAGTGATATATCACTCGTTTCCATAACATGGAGTTCATTTCACTTAGTATTATCTTATGCATACATAGGGGCATAGCTATTAGGCTCTTGTGATCCTCTGCTATGACTAGCCTAAACCTGTGCTAATTATTCCTTATGAGGGAGACCATAGAATCCATGTTTCTTTGGGTGTGGCTCACTTCACTTAGTATGATTTTTTCCAAGTCCTTCCATTTTCTTATGAATGGGGCAATGTCATTCTTTCTGACAGAGGCATAAAATTCCATTGTGTATATGTACCACATTTTCCTGATCCATTCATCTACTGAGGGACATCTGGGTTGGTTCCATATTTTAGCTATGACAAATTGTGCTGCGATGAATATTGTTGTGCTGGTGGTTTTAGTATGTTCTTGTTTGTGGTCTTTTGGGTAGATGCCCAAAAGTGGGGCTGCTGGGTCATAGGGTAGCTCTATGTTTAACATTCTGAGGAATCTCCATACTGCTTGCCAGAGTGGTTGAACCAGTTTACATTCCCACCAACAATGAAGTAGGGTTCCCTTTTGGCCACATCCCCTCCAACAGTTGTTATTGTTAGTTTTCTTGATATAGGACATTCTTACTGGGGTGAGATGGAATCTCAATGTTGTTTTGATTTGCCTTTCTTTTGTGGCCAGTGATGTAGAGCACTTTTTCTTATGTCTCTTGGCCATTCTCATTTCCTCATCAAGTCTCTTTTTAAGGCTTTAGCCCACTTGATGAGGGGGCTATTGGTTCTTTGCGGTTTTGTTTTGGAGGAATGTAATTTTTATAGTTCTGCATATATTTTAGATATGAGGCCTTTGTCCATTGTATGGTTGGTAAGGATCTTCTCCCAATCTGTGGGCTTTCTGTTTATCTTCTGAGCTATGTCCTTTGCCGTGCAGAAGCTCTGCAGTTTGATGCAGTCCCATTTGTCCATCCTTTCTTTGATTTGTCGCATTTCTGGGTCTTTGTTAAGGATGTTTCATCCTGTGCCAAGGAGCCCAAGTGTTTCTCCTACTCCTTCTTGTAGTGTTTTCAGGGGATCTATTTTAATTTCGGGTCTTTGATCCATTTGGAATTGATTTTGGTGCAGGGTGATATATAAGGATCTAGTTTTAGTTTGTTGCATGTGTTGAACCAGTTTTGCCAGCACCATTTGTTAAAGAGGCTATCTTTCTTCCATCCTATTTTTTTAGCTTCTTTATCAAAGATTAAGTGGGCGTAGTTCTGTGGGCTCATTTCTGGGTCTTCAATTCTGTCCCATTGGTCTTCAGGCCTGTTTTGGTGCCAATACCAAGCTGTTTTTATTACTATAGCTTTATAATACAGCTTGAAGTTTGGTATTGTAATTCCTTCAGCACTGTTCTTTCTGCTTAGGATTGTTTTTGCTATTCTGGGTCTTTTATTGTTCCATATGAATTTATGGATTGCTTCCTCTATTTCATTAAAAAATGGTGTTGGGATATTAATGGGTATTGCATTGAATTTGTAGATAGCCTTTGACAATATTGCCATTTTGACTATGTTAATCCTCCCAATCCAGGAGCACAGGAGGTTTTTCCATTTCCTTAGTTCTGCCTTAATTTCGTTTTTTATGTTTTTAAAGTTCTTATCATAGAAGTCTTTCACTTCTTTGGTTAAGGTTATTCCTAGGTATTTTATGTTTTTTGAGGCTATTGCAAAAAGAGTTGCTTTTCTGATTTCAGCCTTGGTCTTCGGGTCATTAGCATATAGAAAGGCCGTTGATTTTTGAGGCTTTATTTTATATCCTGCAACTCTGCCAAAGTTTTGGATCAGCTCTAGTAGCTTGGGGGTAGAGTCTATGGGGTTCTTTAGGTATAGGATCATGTCATCTGCTAAGAGAGAAAGTTTAATTTCATCTTGTCCTATTTGGATTCCCTTTATGTTTTCTTCTTGCCTAATTGCTCTGGCTAGGAATTCTAGTACTATGTTGAAGAGGAGGGGAGAGAACAGACATCCCTGTCTTGCTCCTGATTTTAAAGGGAATGGTTTTAGCTTTTCACCATTTAAATTTATGCTTGCTGTTGGTTTGTCATAAACTTCCTCTATTATATTCAGGATTGTTCCCAGGAATCCCAATTTTTCCAGGGCTTTTATCATAAATGGGTGCTGGATTTTATCGAATGCCTTTTCCGCATCCAGAGATATAACCATGTGGTTCTTTACCTTGCTCCGGTTGATGTGGTGGATGACATTAATTGACTTGCGTATATTGAACCAACTTTGCATCCCTGGGATGAATCCAGTATGATCATGGTGTATGATTTTTTTGATGACCTGTTGAAGTCAATTGGCCAGAATTTTGTTGAGAATTTTTGCATCTATGCTCATCAGGGAAATTGGTCTATAGTTCTCTTTCCGTGATGAGTCCCTGCCTCGTTTTGGGATGAGGATTATACTGGCTTCATAGAATGTGTTTGGTAGTGAACTTTCTCTTTCAATTTCATTGAAGAATTTGAGAAATATTGGTGTGAGTTCTGTTTTGAAGATCTTGTAGAATTCTGCTGTGAATCCGTCTGGACCTGGGCTTTTCTTGGAGGGAAGATCACTTATTGCCGTTTCTATTTCAATGCTGGATATGGGTCTGTTTAGAAGGTTTAAATCTTCATGGTTGAATGACATGATGATTTTCTAATTTGATACACTGGAATGATGAGATCCAAAGATCTGATGGCCTTTGAAAACCTGTTTTATATTTACAAGTAATAATCCCAAGATATGTTTCAATATCTACCAGCAGTAGGCACATATATGATTTCAAAGCAGAGATTCAAGTAGCAAGTCCTATCAAAAGAGTTAATGATGATTTCTATAAACATTGATGGTAGATATTAACAACCTTAGCAATAGAACACATATTTGTATTAGTTAAGTTCAATGATAATAAATATATATATTTCACATAATTGAATAGGCGATGGTTTTCTTTTTAGATATATTAATATTTTAATTGTTATCTAATGTCTAAGTGTATTTATGGGGTACAATGTAACATTTCAATGCATATATACAATGTGTAATGATCAACTTAGAGAAACTGGAATTTCACTCATATAATTTCTCTATATTGGGAGCACTTAAAATTCTCTCTGGTGTCAATTTTAAGATAGTCTATTGTCAGTAAACCATAGTTATCCCATTGTGCTTTAAGCTTCAGAAGTTCCTCTTCATATTTGACTGCACCATAATCCTATTATCCTTTCTCTCCTTCACTCCCTCCCTTCCAACCTCCCTTCCTTTCCCCTCTCTCTTTCTCTCTCTCCTATGCCTTTCTCAGGTTCTGATAACCACTATTCTCTACTTCTTAGAGATATTCTCTACTTCTTAGAGATCAGCCTTGTTATTGAGAATATGCAAGGCTTGTCTTTCCATGCCTGACTTATTCTACTTAAAAAAGCCAAAAACTTCTGTATACATACATACATACCTACATATGCACATACATACATATGTATATATACACATATACATATGTGTGTATATATATACACATATATTTTGTCCTGGATCTGGAAATGATTATAATCACAAACTGTAAGCATAGGAAAGGAGATTCCACCATTTTAAGACTGTTTTAAGAGCCTTAGAATAGAGACAGCTTGTGTGCAAGGGGGACTAAATTGCAAAGCAGGAATACAAAATAGAACTCAACATTTCATTCTCTCCTTTATTGGCCCTTTTTCTCAATATGTATCGACTATGTCAGTTTTCTCCATACTGTACTAAATTCTGTGGAAGCCAAAAATGAAGAAGACTTTAATGTTTCATTCTTATAACGATTAGTTAATCCACTAGTGCATTGAACACCCATTAGTGCACACCAAATCCTGGGACATAATAGTATCTGTTTTTCAATAACTTCAAGTCTAATCACAAAAACATGACAATAAACATGCCACATGAAAGTTGAAGTGGCAGCCCCTGGTACAGAAAGTGGGTACCACCAAGGGAAATTCAGCTGTCTCTTCGTACCTAATGATACAGTCTAGACCTTGGACCGGGCCTTAAGAGATGGTAAACGGGCATCAATAGGGAAAAAAAGTCATCATGATAAAACAGAATCTATATGGCATGTTTTTCTAATTACTGGGTAGGGAAAATCATGCCAGCCCCAAGGAGATCTGGCTGGAATGGAGAGATCTGCATGAAGAAAAGGCCAGAAAAGCTACTGAAGCCAGGTTGTGAAACACAATAAAAGCCACTCTCAAGGAGGAGGACACCCATCCTAACAGTGCAGAACCAGAAAGTTCTTTAGAGGGAGGGAGTGGGTAGGACAGATTTTAGGAAGCCCAACCTCCATTGAGAGCCACTAGGGATGAAGATAAAGAAGGGGAAGAGAACATCCAGAGACCACTTTGAGGAGATGAGGTGCTGGGTACCAGACAGATAGAACAAGACATAGAAATGGAGAAGCCCCATAGATAGTTTCAGGGGATTCTGAAGCCTCTCTATCTTTTGCAACTCCTTCTTCATTGGATAAATTTAAAACATATAAATGGATAGCTACAGATTGCCTTTCATTCTGCCAACATCCCTTTAATCCCATACTTGGGCATAAAATTAACTGAACAACTATATAATAAAGTGTAGAATTCAGTAACTTTTGTCAAAAATAGGTTTAATGTGACCACTAAAAGTCCTATATTTACAGACCATTCTCTTCTGATGAATATAGGCATTCTATATAAATTTTCATATTGTGTCCTCTGTTATTATTATAATATTCACATATTCTCCATCTAACTTTAGAGGAAGCCAAGTTCTTACTAACTATCCCATGCTTGAGCATGTTGAGATAATTTACAGAAAGTATTTCAAAGCCTTCCTAAATGACTCCAAAGCATTTACAGCAAGGAAATCTACATCTTGCTGAAAAGCATGAATTGTCTACTGTCTTCATTTTAATGAGAATTTAAGAATGTTTATTAAAAAAGAAATAAATTTTCCATTTCAGCTCATTTGGCTTCAACTGCTATTAAGTCCTACATATACCCAGGAGTTGCACTGATGTACTTAAATATTGTTTCTGCGTTGAGATTGCCTAATGAGGCAATTAGCAGAACTCCTCAGATAGCTGGACCAAACACTTTTCGGCAGAGGGAAGAGGTCCACTCAAGCAACAGCACAAAGTGCTTACTCTCCCTGCCCACTTCTATTTGACGATGCATCATAGTTAGACCAGGGGAGTGGTGATTTTGGAAGGCAGACAAAGCCCTGTACTTTGCCCAGATTGATAAAAGTGGCGCAGAGAGAAGCCATTGTCTCTGAAAACCATGCAAAAGCCACAGCTTTGAAAAATAAAACACGACCCTTCTTGCCCTCTGAGTTTCTGGTTTTGTGCCTTCTCTCTAATCCAAAGCTTTCCAAACCTCTGTCTTTAAGGAAAAATTTCATTTTGGAGCTGTTTTCCATTTGATTATTTACTGTCTTTAACTATAAATCATCCTTCTTTAAATTGATTCAAAACTTAGACTAACATTGATTTGAAATGGCACTACATATAACTACCATCTATGGAATACTAGAATCATTTGACATAAATAGGTGATAACTATAAAAAATAATGCCACCTGGGTATGATGGTACACATATGTAATTCTAGAACTTCAAAAACAGAGGTAGGAGTATCTGAAGTTCAAGACCAAATAAAGTTACATAGTGAGAATTTGTCTTGAAAATTAAAAAGATAAAGTGATCATAAAATTGTATTAGTATTCTAGCAAATACAGGAACTGAGCTATTTTTCTTTTTAAAGAAAACAGCTCTTATCTTCTGCATTGTAAGAGTGTTATTAGTTTTGAGACTTTGGGATTTTTATTTATTTATGTGATGCTGTTACTAGGGCTTGAACTCAGGGCATAGGCACTGTCCATTTGCTTTTACAATAAAGGCTGTCACTCTACCACTTGAGCCACACCAACACTTGCAGCTTTTTTATGGTAATTGGAGACAAGGATCTCATGTATTTTCCTGGTGGGGCAGGCTTAGAACTTTGATCCTCAGATCTCAGCCTCCTGAGTAGCAAAGATTACAGTATAGGCATGAACCACCAGCACCCAGCTTCATTTCAGATCTTACAGTTAAGACTTTGTGTATGATGTTACCTGTTTCATCTCTGATCTTGTTTATTTGGCTGTGCTGCCTTCGTTTTTTGGTCAGGTTTGCTAGTGTCTTACAGACTTTTCTGCCAGGGCTGTTTTCAAACTGTAATACAGGGGCTGGGGATATGGCCTAGTGGCAAGAGTGCTTGCCTTGTATACATGAGGCCCTGGGTTCGATTCCCCAGCTCCACATATACAGAAAACGGCCAGAAGTGGCACTGTGGCTCAAGTGGCAGAGTGGTAGCCTTGAGCAAGAAGAAGCCAGGGACAGTGCTCAGGCCCTGAGTCCGAGGCCCAGGACTGGCCAAAAAAACAAAACAAAACAAAAAAAAAAAAACCAAACTAATACAGATCTCAGCCTCTTGAATATCTAGGATCAAAGGCATGAGCCACTGGCACTCAGAAGAAAATAATTTTACATAATAATTAATGAAATAAAACTAAACCTATCAGCAATTATGTTCTGAAAATTTAAGAATGTGACAAAATTGTGTGCAATGATTTGTAATTGATGACCATACGCAAGTATTAGAGTTTTATCTACTAGGTGGAAATATGTGAGAATTTTTTTCCATCTGGGTATATGTTAAATAATTTTAGAACCGATATGATAGTTTAATTATACCGTATATGTGAAAAGGAAAGAATATAAATGCTTAATGTTTTGTTGTCAATAACTATTTTGCTTACCTCTGGCAAATTATTTCTAAAAGGTCCTAACTGCCATCAAATAAAAATACTCTAATAAATTCCTTCAAGGAAGACTATCACTGCTGTGACTCAAAGAGCCAAAATTGCCCTCAAAGAGTTTCCAGTTTTGAACAATCTCTTGTGGATATAGGCAGTCAAATTTAGAAGATAAAAAAATAAAGTTTAAGACCACAAAAAGTTTTCTTTTTGAACATTGCCTTTTATTGTATCTTTGCAGAAGATAGAGACACATAGATCCTTAAAATATAATTCCAGGGAGGGAATTCTAGTACCTGTAACAAACACCTTCTAAAAAGAGTTTACTGTAGCTGATGAAAGCCAAGCATCACCTTCCTCAGGGAGGCAGATGGTACCTGTTTTCAGCTACCTGGAGGGGCTTTGAGACATGAGGGATTCAATTTTTTTCCCCACTCAGAAATTTCAAATGCAGTCAGGACAAATAAAAAAAATACTATACATGTCACTTGCTCTTTCTTCTTTTTTTGGATCTTTTCCTCTGTGTCTTTTTTCCCCTCTTTCTGTTCTTTCAGCCTTTCCTTTTCATCCTCTGCCTTTTTAATCTTCCACCCTCCTAGAAATGACTGAGCTCATACCCACTAGAGGGAAGTAGTCATGCATGATTAAAAAAATAATTACCTTCCCTTTTTTCTTTCTTTCTTTCTACTTTTCTGTCTTGCTGACATCTCTTAGCCAAGTTTCAGCTTGCCAAGCCCAGTTCTCCCAGAGGGAAGCCTCCTGGGGGTTGTCAACTAGACACCCTGGGAGGCACATTAACACTTTCCTGCCACTAGGGGACCATTTCAGGTCATGCTTCAAAGGGCACATTATCATTTGTGGATACAGATTCCAATGTTGCTCATTCTGTGGGGGTGAACAGACTGTCCAGACCTGTGTAAAGGCACCTTGGAGGGAGGGAGGAGGGGGAGATGAATTCCTCTCATTCCCTTCTCTCTTCCTCAAGCTTAGCTAGCACATACCTCTGCTAGGAAGATAGAACTTACTATTTGTCTTGTTCCTTTAATATTTGCCAGAAATTTTTTTTTGTATCCTGCAGAAAGATTGCAATGGACAATAGGTAGGGCAGAAAAAAAAAAAAACCTGGAAAGAAAGTGACAGGTTACATTTCGATCTTTTCCAGGTAATTGAGACCATTTATTACTGCAAAGGGAGTAAGTGGCCATTGAAGAGAGATCTGGGAAGGGCTGGTAGGCGAAGCCTGTATGGGCAGACTCCTAGGACTTCTATTTGTATGAAAAATGGAAGAGTCATAAATATCAAACTGTGCAAGCCACATGAACAAGTGACAAAATGTAGCAATTACCTTTAAGAGGGAATCTCTTGCTATTAACCATAGACAAGGAGGAAGAGCATGACAATTAGAAGAATCCCCAGCATATTTGACCAATTTCTCTTGATAAAAGGAACCCACTTGACCCAACACCATTATTCTTTTCAACTGGAGTCTTGCCTCCCCACTGACCCCTGCATGCACCCTCCTCGTTGGAGGTTGAACTCAAGTGCACAGAATGGAAACTCATGGGTAGAAAAGGTTGCTCTACTTTTACAGGGAGTTTTGTGGGGCTCTTTTCACCTCTGAGAATTGCAGCCAGTATTGCTCTGAAAACTTAGGGTTAACGTCTTTTGCATTGAGATTGGTGTCACTTAGTCACTTAGTTTCATCTATTTACACAGCAGGCAGCTTTGCCTTGGGTTGTAAAGAAGCAATGCCCCATAGGCTTTCCTATGCAGAGAAAGTATGCTGCTGGCCCTTTGTGGGTCAGGCAGAAAGCAGAGGGGTGGCAGCTGAGGGAAAAGGGTCTCCCCAGATGCCCTCAAATATCGCAGCCCCTAACTATGGCCAAGCCAGCCTTCACCAAGGGTCTCCTGTAAATATTTAATCATGCTTTGTTCTGAATCAAACTGATAAATGTTAATATATTCTTTAGGTTGAGTTGCAAGTCTCTTTACTTCTGCTGCCTCCCCTTCCCCCCTCTAGAGTTAGGAAATATTATTGCCTTCTCTAGTTGCGCTAGGTGCCTCTCATGGATCCTTGAAGGGGTTCATGTTTTCTAAGTCCATGCACTCGAAGAAGGATCACAATTGCAGGGGAAAATTATAAATAAGTAAAAAATAAAAGTGCAAGAAGCAAAGGTGGAGGCCAGCAGTGTGACATCCTTGCTTAGGAAAGCACAGGACAGTGTTCACACAGAGCCAAGTGGAAGGCACCCCCTCCTACAACACTGTTTTGACATGCTTAGACATGTGATTTGGGGACAACCCAAACTCCAGCTTGCTTCTGAATAGCACTATTGGATCTGGGGGAGTTAAGCAGTCCATGTAATTTTGGTGAATGAGAAATTGAAAGGTTCATCACTAATGCACAAAAATCATCACTATTATTTTAAGCTTAAGTTTTATTTGGGCTGGAAGAATTGTCCTGTGCCTGGAAATAACCACTGTAGCCATAGCCACCACCCGTCAGCAGGAATATCTGCCAAGTTCTTCTATGGGGAGCAATTCTGTGTCCCAGGATAAGTACAAATTTTATTTTATTATTTTAGCTGGCCAGAGTCTTTGTTTAAAGGGGGCATTTGTGGACCTAGGAGTGGTTTGTTTTGATTAAAACAGTGGGTCACAAACTTGAGTCTGTATCTGAGTTTCCTAGGAGTTAATTAAAATGCACATTCTGGAAGCCCACCTTTTCAATTCCAATTAGGTAGAACTGCAGTTTTCACTCATACCCCAAGCAGTGCTGTCAAAGTGATGTACAGACTATATTCTGACAAAATGCTCATTTGTGAATTTCAAATCAGTATAATCTTATGAAAGAAAAACTTGTAACCAGTAATCCATTTTGCAGAGTTAAATTTTTGTGGCTACTCCCTGGCGTTTGTCTGGTGGAATGATAATGTTCTCGGCCTTTCTCAAGAGATGTCACAACAAAATGCTGTAAAAACATTGTGATGAAAACAAGCAATGTTGAGGAGTGCATGCTACTGACTCTCAACACTGGAAGTCAGCTCTTCCCTGATTATGGAACCTCTCAGGTTTAGAAGTACCTGGTCTCCTTTCAAGCTCAGGATCTCTTAGCAATGGCAAGATGAAAGGTAAAGTAATTTCTTTTTGAAAAATTTAGAACTGTTTCACCTAGCCTGTATTACTTCATTTATTGATTATTCTCATTCAAATAACCCAAGTGACAATCTCATTTATTCCTCTTCCTTTGATACTGGAGTTTTTAGTGAGTTTAAATGACTATATGAATCAAAATGCTTGCCAACATTCTGGTACAGAAAGATTATGCTTTGGAGAAAAAAATTATTTTAGAAGATATCATTGTCACATAGCTTCTCTCAGCAATGAGTCACATATCAAAAATTGCATGTGAGTTTGGAGATAGGTATATACCTTTAAGCTATCGCCATATTCCATGTCAGAAAACTGTCTGACATGTCCAAATGCTTCCTCTCACTTTTTTTTTTCAGTACTGAGGTTTGCTCTCCAGCTTTGAGGCATACTTCCTTGAGTTTTGAGCCATACTTCCAGTCCTGTGAGGTTTTTATTGGTTATTTTTTGAGGCAGAGTCTCACTTCCTACCTGGATGCGTACCTGAGTCTCTGTGGGTCTACTCTGGGATTTCTATTGTTGCTGGGGCCACAGGTATAGGCTACCATGTCCAACTTCCCATTGTGGAGAGAGACTTTCACAGACTTTTCTGATCAGAGTTTGCCTGAACTTTCCATCTTTTCAATCTCAGCCTCCCATGCAGCTAGGAATGAAAGATGCATGCCATTGTGCCCAGCTATGGGTTAACAAGAGGTCCAAAGAACTTATTTTGTCCACCTGACAGAAAACAGTGAACCCTGTGAGTGAGGTTCTTTCTCAGCCTCTTAAGTAGTTACCATTATGACTAAGTGTGAGCCACTGGTTTTGGCTCACTACCTTTTAAAATCATTATTATTAATATTTTGTTGATGATGAGAACATTTATAGTCTCTTAGCAAATGTTAAGTATATAATTCAGGATGACTGTAAGCACAAGAGTGTACAGTAAAACCCCATGAGTTATTTATACATAACAAAAACTTCTTGCTCTTTAAGCTCCCCATTTCCCTCTCCCCTAATCTCTTGGCACCTCTGATTATATGAGTTTGTCTATTTAAGATTGATTACAAAACTGGTATTGTGTAATCATCCTTCTGTGCTTTTATTCATCATGTCTTCCTTTTCACAAAGTTCACCCATGTTAAAGCACCTAGCAAGATTTCATTCTTTTCAAAGGGTAAATAATATTCCATTGTACACACACACACACACACACACACACACACACACACACACACGTATTTCCTTTATCCATTAAGGTTGTTTCCAGATGTTGACTGTTGTAAATAAGACTGCAATGAACACTAGAATGTAAGAATCTTCTGAAGATCCTGATTACAATTCATTTGGCTATGTAAGTGTCATCGCTATATCAAATGGTCTTCTATTGTTTTTCTTTTTTTGAGGATCCTTCATCCATACCATTTTCCCATAGTAACTTCAGCAATTTTCTTTCCTACCAAGAGTATATGAGTAGCTTTCTTTCCACTTCCTTGTTGACATTTAATTTTTTTCTTGCTTTCAGTGATGGAAATCTTCATACATATAAGGTAGTGTTTCATTGTGGTTTTTAATTCATGGTTCTCTGATGGCCAGTGATTGATCTGAGGCACATTTTTACTTGTTTACTAGCCATTTGTATCTCTTCTTTAGAGAACTAACTACACAAGTCTCTTACCCATCTTTAAGTTACGCTGTTTGTTTTATTGCCACTCGTTGTAAGAATTCCTTTTGAATTTAACTTCTTTTATACATTTACGTGCATTTTCTTTGATTCCATTGATTGATTTTTTTCATAATGTTGACTGTTTCCCTTAACTTAGAGGTTTGAAAACGGGAAGTAGTCTTTTACTTTTATGCCTATGGCTTTGGCTTCTTATCCAAAAAATTCTTGCCAAGGCCACTGTCAAAAACTTTTTTCCCTTTTGTTTTCTTGTAGAATTTTTATGGTCTTGGACTTATACATAAGTCTTTATTCAATTTTGATTTGGTTTTTATGTATGGTGTAAAATAAGGATACAATATCACTTTCCACATGTCTCTGATACCAGCTAATGAAGAGACTGTCCTTTTTCCATCATGTAGTCTTGGCATTCTTGTCAAAGATCAATTGACTCTATACAGATAAATTCGTTCTATTGGCATACATATCTGTGGGGCGCCTTTTAAAAAATCTAGTTCAATATCATTTATTAAAGACAGAAGTTAAGATGCAGAGATTTCCCATCTATCCCTGCCTAAGTTAATCTATAGCTTCCCCAAGTATCAGAATGCCCCACCCCCTACACATGTAATATACCGATGCACCATAATTACACAAAATAGAAAGTTTACATTAAGGTGAACTCTTGATATTATACCTTCAGTGGGTTTGGAGGAACAAAGTATAGTATATGGATAAGATCATGCTTTGCAAACAAATGCTGCCACCTAACCTCATGATTGCATGCAAACTTATCTAGGAAACTGAAGATTGCATTAAAGATTATTGGTCTCCTGTACCTAGTTTTAGCCAGAGAGTACCTTTCATAAGGTAAGCTTTTACCTTTTCACAAGGTAAGCTTGAATTTGTTAGTATCATCAATATTCCCCCCAAACAGGAAGACAGGTGCCAGAAAACATAGATATTGCAAATTAATACTTTAGTCCAAAAATCCAAGGTCTGCAGATTATTTATAAGAGTGCCAAAATATGTTTCTTGTATGATCAAATTATCATAAATATTAGATCCCACTCTTTCTATCCTGGTTCAAAACTTGTACCCATGAATGAAGAGAACCAGGTTGATGTGAACATAGCACATAAGTCTCTAGTTCTGAAATTTCCCCATCAAGCAATCTATATATTGCAAGATACACAGTCCTATCTCTCCTCATATGTTGATCGACTTCCAGTCCTCTCTCATCTGTTCACAGAGAGTATAAACAACAGGAAAGCCAGAAAATGTTTTGATATTCCTAGAGATGGAGTAACACAAGCTGGGAGTTAATCTTAACCTTAGCCCTACCTCCCATTTATTTCCTTCCATGACCTGTATCTATGAATTTTTAGGCTGAGAACTAGGGGAAATTCAAAAGTCCAAAATTGAGTTTCCTTAATACTAGCTTGTCACTTTCCGTGCAAAGAGAAATTTCTCGTGAGGAGCTCAGTCAAGCTAGTCTACCATTGCCTGCCAAACAATATTTTCTATCACTGTTAAGTACTGTCTTTTCTCTCTGTGGCACCCTGGGATATGCTTCACCATGTGTTTGGGCAGTGCAGTCTCTGATCATGTCTTAGAAATAAGCCCATGTGTGGCACACCTGTGTTTCCCATATGTCTGGGACGGTGCCCAGGATGTAGTAGATAAATCAAGGGAGATGAGAATTTCCTGCCTTTGAACTGGAACTGAAACATCAGCTCTTCATGGATCTTGCTAACATGGCTCTAGAAGTGCATCATTGGCTCTTTCAGGTCTCTAGTGCTTGCTGCAGTTATGGAACTTGTTGAGAATAAATCCCTTAAAATATCTCTGCTTCTGTGTGTCTCTGTCTCACTTTCTTCTTCCCTTTCTCTTTACCTGCTTCTTTGTTCTATTCCTCTAGAGATTCCTAGCCAATATAATTTCTTTGACCTTGAATCACAATTTCTTGTGTCACCACCTTGGCCTTGTGTTGGTCCTCAGCCAACCTTCCCGGTAGAACTGTATTCCTAAGCCTGGTACTATGCTTCCTGTGTGAGTTACCATTCCAATAGATAATTTACCTCTGGGGCTTGGCAAACAAGGGATGCAAGAAATCTGTATTCCTTCCTTCAGTGCAATTTTTTTCTGATCACTCATGCTTCTTCACGGAAACCTCTTTGATTTTATTGTCACCTATGGTAAACACCCACGGCAGCACAAGCCTTGGCATTCAACATTTATCTTATTAGGAAGACTAGAGGATTTATACATTTCTACATGGATGTCACTTCTTTGCAAACTATCTTATTGAATCACACAAATAGAAAATGATCAGACTAGTTACTGTTTTGGTGTTCTTGAACCTGGGGGCAGACTAGCCCAAAGGGGAACAATACTTAGCCCCCTTGAATCACTTCATTCCTTTTTCTGTGCAAACTTGAGTGTCACTTAAATGCTGATGTTTGATAACTTATCCTTTTGAAGTTATTGAAAGATGAGAGATGGGGGAAAATTATGGAAGAGAAAAGGGTATCTATTCCAGCTCTGGTCTTATTCAACATCCAGCTACAGCCCCTGCCACAATTCATTTCTATATGGTAAACGTGCTGGGGATACCTGTGGACAGACACCCAGGCCAGAAAAAGGCAGTATTTGTGCAGTTGTCTTCTAATAAGGTCAAAGGCGCAATGTATTATGCAGCTCTGCGGGCAGCCAGGCTCATTAGAGCAGGAGTGGGTTGTGGGACTTGTGTGGGAGATTCAGAGGCGGGATTTCATTTGGGGTCTGTGCTTAGTGGGTGTCCTGCACTCTCTCTCAGTAATGTGAACTTGGTGAGGGGGTGGGCAGGTGCAGAGTGTGAGCACTTGAGAAGCCACAGCCCTGAGCATCTGGGAGCCCTGTAGGCTCTTTTGCCCTTCTGAAGCTGAGGTTGAGTTTCTATCCAGTGCTAATGAAAGCTGGAAGGAAAGTAAATTGCAAAGTCTTAGTGTGATCTTCAGACTTGGGGCATCCCTTTCCCACATCTTGCTGTTTTGGTTCCCCAGGCTGGTCTGGATTTTCCTATAGTGCATCGGTTGTGGAGGGAGGGGAGCAGGCCATATAGAAAGAGCAGAGTCCAGGAGGTTGTATATTGTTGAACTTGATGAACAGTGCCAGGCAAGGAGCAGAAGGCCAGAGCCTGACAGGCTGACAGGCTTGATGGGCATTTGCATGCATGGTGCTAAGCAAGTGGAAGTGACTGAGAGATTGATTGATTTGTTTTGCTAAGACTCCTTTGTGGTCTTCTGGGTGGATTTCTGGCCCCACCTTTCAGCCTCAAAGCCCTTGCTTTGCCTGCTGTTGCTTTTTTTTTTTTTTTTACTTTGAGGGTAATGAAAATTTGTTATAAGCCTTTCCTTTCATCTGGATGTGGCAGGCTGTCACAGAAAAACAAGCCATTCTGCAATCTCACTCCTGTCCAAATTACTGATTTTTTTTTCCCAATGGCTTCCCTAATGGGCAAGGATAATGGGAGTGATATGCTCTCTCCCACATCAGAGATGCCAGAGCATTTGTCCAGCACACATGTGTGGTGGGCACCCAGCCTCTCTGTCCATGGTGGGGCCAGGGTCTGGCAGAAAGTGCCTGCTTCTGCACCTGCCCAGTGCTTGCCTTTGAAGCCACCAAGGGCTCCACACCCAGGAAAGGTGGCTCTAGTCCTCTACCTTGCAAGGTGACCATCAAGCAGGTGAGGGTATGTGAAAGGGGCAGGTGATCCAGAAGTGACCCAAATCCTGGTTAACTAATATCCAGGCCAGGCTGGCTCTTTATGCCTTTCAGCTGCTGCTTTTCAGAGGCACAGGCTACAGGACTGCCCTCCCCATGGTAGCCTGTTCATGTGCTGGGTTCTCAACTGTGACTGACCCATTGCTTTATGAGCCTAAGTGCTTACCCAGAAACAGAAGTGAGGAGGTTGTGTGTGATAAGAAAATAATTTGCCAAAAACTGCAACAATAAAGAGAGCCTGGTGGGATCTCTTATGGTATGAATAGCCCCGAGCAGCTGCAGATTTCTCTCTGCTTTCATAATTATTTTCATTTTTAGAAAAACTAAAAGCTAAATGCCTTGTACAAGACTGGCAAATCTTGCCTTGGCTTCTGATCTAATGTTTTTGTCTCTTTCTCGGGAATTTTAACATCCATGTAGCCTGGACGGGGTACTCCTTGGCACCCTGGCTGCGGCTGATTTGCTCCTTGGCCTTCGGACAACTGCTGTGCTCCCCCACTCTAATGCTGAGCTCTTCTTCCTTAAAAAAATATCCCCTGGGTACATAATGCCAGCTGCCCCCCCTCCCCACAGTGGCGGGGGCCCTCAGGAACAGGTGCATCAACTGATGAACTCTGGAGCAAGATTCTTTCTCAGAAGCCTTGGAAACCTTGTTCTGCTAACAGAGGCCTATGTTTCATTTGAGCAAAATTAAGGTGAACACTCTCCACCACCTCTTGAAGCTCCACAGACAATTGGTAACCTCTTGTGATCTTCCTTTGTTGAGTGATGAATGTGAGTTGCATTTATGTTTGTTAAATACAAATAGAGCCCGAGGCACCTAGCTAGCATCACAGAGCCGTCCGGCTCTTCACTTCATCGATCAGCACCTGTCTCACCCAAATCCTTGGGATCTTGGAACAAGAAGTATTCACCTAAGTGGATTATGGGCCATACTATTAATTAAATAAGAAAATAAGCATAGATTACCTAACAAGATGAATGGCATCTTTTTAATACAGAGCACTCATACATGTTAGATGCAACTGTTGGACCTGTTCCTCTCTAATAAATATAGTCTGGATGGGAATGTGGATGTATGGCAAAGAGCACTAGCAAGGAAAGGTATGTCTCAAATGAGTATGTTAAATTTGTGATGGAGACAAGAAATTCTATTGGAAGCAGAGGCCATCTCAAATTTCTCTCATAACTGGAATTTCCAAGGATACTTTTTAAAGTAACAGCTCTAGGATGTCCTTGAAACAATGATTTGTTTAATCTGGGTCCTTGGCTTAGGTGTCAGAATCAAAGTCTTCATGGCTATGAGGGGTTGTGTGTATGTGTGTGTGTGTGTGTGTGTGTGTGTGTGTGGTGTTGTTGTTATTGTTGTTGTCATTGTTTTCATCCTGGTCTTGGGGCATGAACTCATGGCCTGGGTGCTGTACCTGAGCTCTTTTGCTCAAAGCTAGTGCTCTACCACTTGAGCCACAGCTCCACTTCTTGCTTTTCCCTACTTTCTTTTTTTTTTTTTTTGGCCAGTCCTGGGCCTTGGACTCAGGGCCTGAGCACTGTCCCTGGCTTCTTCCCGCTCAAGGCTAGCACTCTGCCACTTGAGCCACAGCACTGCTTCTGGCCGTTTTCTGTATATGTGGTGCTGGGGAATCGAACCTAGGGCCTCATGTATCCGAGGCAGGCACTCTTGCCACTAGGCTATATCCCCAGCCCTCCCTACTTTCTTTTAATTGGAGGAAAGAGCCTCATGGATTTTCCTGCTCAAGTTGGTTTTGAATCACAATCCTCACATCTCAACTCTCTGTGTAGTGAGGATTGCAGGCATGAGACACCAGCACCCAGCTTATCAGGAAATTTTTATGCAAAAGATACTCAGAAGAGAACTATCTCAAAGAGATATGATGTGTACTCCATGTATTAAGTTTTCTAGTATGGTTGTATTAGAAAAAGCAACACAAGATATGTCAACTATTAATATTGTATTTTTTCCACAATGTATTTCAAATAGTATGATTTCCATATGTAATTGATATGAAACATTTCAATAATATATTCTATATTCCTCTTTCAAAGGAAGTCTTCAAATTCTAGTGTGTATTTTGCAGTAATAACATATCCCAATTTAGACCCTAAAATTACATGAGAAGCATTTGATCTCCATTTAGATTTCATGAAACTTATAGTTGAAAAGAATGATTCAAATGCCAGTTGTTCTAAATAGGTTTAAAAGTTTTCTAGTAACTGGGTTATTAGTGATAAATTAAGTTAAATTTAAATAAAATTAACAATTTAACCCATTAACCACATTTCAAGTGATCAGTAGCCACATGTGCCCAGTGACTACCATATTGAGCAGCCCAGATTCTGATAGTATTTTGTAGTAATTGAGCTCTTTTCCCTTATTATTATTATTCCCTTATTATTATCTCAAGGCCTCACAGTAGAGCAGAATGTAGTAAGGATAGCAGTTCAAGAGCAAAGGTGTTAAGCTGGAGCAGAAATGTTGTATTAGGACCAGTGGAAAATAGTACTAATGGATGGTAAAAACTCACATTTTAGGCAGATCCCATCCCCAAGCAAGTTGAGACTTTACTTAATGGCCAGTGGGAGTCAAATAGTGTTTGAGTGAAGCAGTGGAGTGAACAAGGAATTGCTGGAAGAATAACTTGACTAGATTTATTCTTGTAGGTAAAAGTTGGAAAATGAGTGAGAGTGGCATTAATAGAAAGGGATGAAATGAAAAACATGATCAAATAAAAATGAAATATTTCTGGTGGAGAGATCGGTGAGGGGGCAGTAGTCCAAATTTTTTCCTCCAAGTAAATGATGAGAATAACAAACTCTGGAAGGAAAGCAGGTCCCAGAGAGATGAAAATATGAAGTTAACTTTGATTTGAAGATATGGACTTGATGTTAATCTACCCAAATACAAGATTCTACCTAGTAATTAATAACAAGTGTATAATATAAAATAGAGTAAAACAGGAAGTCAGAGATGCTTTAAAGAATATCAACAATGCAGATTCAGCACAGGGAAGGAAGTTACTTATAATATGTTATCTATAATAGTAGTAAGAGAACTAGAAGTCCAAAGCATTGAAAGTCCTTAGGAACAAAGCGTTTCCACAAGAAGGCAGTGGTCAGCAATAGCGATACACAGAGGCCAAAGAGAGTGAAGACTGAGAATTCAAAGTGGAATTAAAGACTAAAACACCAATACAACTACAAAGAAGACAATGTCCATGGCTAAAGAAGAGTGGAATTAACAGTTTCAGGTAATGAGGAATGAGAAGAGAAAACAGAGCTTCAATAAACTCCATATGCTGCTAAGAGGCAGTAGATAAGACCTGGGGCCTCAATGCACAGTACCACAAGGAACACATGTTGCACCAGAAGTGATAAATCTGACAGAGAGGCTGTTAGTCAGGGAAGAAGGCAGGGAGAGTATACTAGCTGGGTACAAAGACACCTTACAGTCTTTGCTACTTTACCCTTTTATTTTGTCTCTGGGTGAAGTAGTGTGTCCTGTGATTTTTAAGGGCCTTACATAATCCATTATAGCTCCAAGATTTTATCTGTTCTCTATATTATTAAGTTTACCTTTATCAACCAGACAAACAGCAGATATTATGGGATTCTTAACATAAGATTCCATCATTCCTTTTGTTGTCTATTCATTCTTTCTTTTGACAAAATTTTATATGGTTCCTTATACATGTCCTGTCCCAGGAATTCAAGAAACAATTATGAACAAAACAAGAAAGACAACCACTTTCTCAGAGTTGCTATAGAGTGTGGGAAGAAAATGAGTGTTTAATGTAAAGCAAGCTCTTGAGGGCAGGGCCTACAGGCCAATGAGTAGTTTTATTCAGGTGATTAGAGAGGGTTACTCATGGAGTATTTGAATGGATTCCAAGATAACAGAGAGAATTCAGAGCCACAGCCTGGGGGTAAGGAGACATGGAGAAGTGAACAGATACGGGATATGGGAGCAGAGTCAACAGAATGACTGAAAGATGAGATGCAGGAATCCAGTAAAGACTCTAGGATATGTGTGTGTGTGTGTGTGTGTGTGTGTGTGTGTGTGTGTGTGTGTGTGTGTTTCAGCAAATTGATCATATGTTTATATCTCACAGTGAGACAGGGACAATCTCATGGTGAATTCTCTTTGCTTGTTTTGTTTTGTTTTTTGCCAGTCCTGGGGGTTGGACTCAGGGCCTGAGCACTGTCCCTGGCTCACGGTGAATTCTCTATCTTTGTGCCCTCTATACCGTCACTTCCAAGAGGGGCCCATCCCTTCTAGAAAATCAACTTTAAAACTAAAAGTACGAACAACAAATAAACAGCAACAATGAAAAAAATTCCACAATGTTGCAAATGGGTGAACAAGTAAACAATGTGGTTAATTACACTATCATCATGAGGTCTATGAACAGTTTAAAAAATCTATGATACAAAAGACAAAAGGCAAATCAATGCAATGGCAGTACTTACAAAACTATATGCTGTAAACAACAGTACAACTGGGGCGGGGGGAAAGAAGATGGAGGAAGGTGGGAGAAAAATGAGGGATTAGGTAACAAGTTTGATAAGAAATGTACTCACTGCCTTATGTATGAAACTGTAACTCCTCTTTACATCACTTTGACAATAAATAAATTACTAAAAATATATAATGAAAAGGATTTTTTTCTTTAATAAAATGACATGAACTCTTCATTTCAGACAATAAACATCAATGAGACAGGGAAATAAATAACCTGCTAAATGATTGCTTGAAGTCCTAGTGGAGGATGGTCCCTCCTTCGGCCACCTTTGAGCACCTTCAAGCGCAAATAGCAGCTCTGGATTAACAAGTTCACACACTGTCTAGAAGGGAAAAGAAAAATTAATAGCGGGGGAATTAAATGGCTACCAATTTGTAAGCACCCAGTCCTAATAAGTTTATTGATTTCGAGTTCCAGGTTAGTGCTTTGAGCTGTCCCTATTCGTCCAGCATTCCAGAAAAGGGCACAGACCATCCTGGAGAGGCAGAGTGGCTCCACTGCCCTGCTGGAGTCAGAAATGTGCGACTGTGGGTTCCAGTCCACACTCCAGGCAGGTCCACACAGGATGGGAGCTGTGCTCACTCCCGGCTTCAATGTCCATGATAAAGATGGAATTGATCACACAGGGGCTGCCTAGCAGAGTGCTCGCACACACAGGATGGATTTTAAAATGCAAAATCTAGGGATACAATGACAACCAACTGCTGGCATTACACACACACGTGCATACACACATGCACACGCACATACATGTAGTATCTTCGTAATTTCTAGATTACTCCAAGGACATTTGACAGTGGGTGGGAAAGAGCTGGAAGAGGATATCACGCAGTCTCCTGAAGGGCATGAGTGAATATTCCCCAAGTGAGCCAAAAATATTTCATGCACTGGAAGAAACTAAGAACTTGCATGTGTCTTTCTTCTAATACAACTGTTCACCTTGTAAAAAGGCCTGACACTGCAGAAATTTAGAGAAATATAAATTTAAGATATAATTACTATAGTTATACCTGTGAAGGAAAGATAGCTTTACATTGAAATTTCACACATGCCCTTTTGGAGGGCTGAGATGGTGATTCGGGCCTGAATGGTTGTGGAGTCACAGTTACCAGCTAGAAAGCAGTTTTGTTTGGGTTAATCTTAGCAAGACACTCCCTAGGAAGTTATGAAAATTTATCAAATTACATCTTTTGTATCAAATTATCCCTATTGCAATATGTCTTGATACCTTGCTGGGAACATTTCTTATCTTCAGTGAGCAAAGTTTATTTGGGGGAAGTATTTGGCTATGTGTCTGATGAGTGTTAAGTGTTCAGAACTTCCTCCATTTAAATCATTAGTCATGGCCAAAGATTTCAATACAAGGATATCCAGTGCACACTGTCTATGAAAAAGAAAGCTGGAAAGGTTTTTTTGAGATTATTACATACACATGATAGAATAGTCTGTAGTCATTAAAAATGCTTGGTGAGTGTGATTAATGATTCATGACAGGAAATTTCTTCTTTTATATAATGATATTAAGGAATAAAGCAAAATACAATAGCACATATACAGTCCATATGCAAAGTATTGCCCAATTATGGAAAAAAGCAATTTCCACACCATTTTTAAATGTGTATGTATATATAGGCACAGAATATAAGCCTCTGTATATATCTGTGTATAAATTATAATTATATATTTTTAAACATCTGTAATCAACATGTTTATTTAAATATTTATGCGAGTATAAGTTTTCGGCAACACTGGGTTTGAACTCAAGGCCTTGTATGTACTAGAAAAACACTCTTGAGTCATACTGCCAACCCATTTGCTTTAGTTTATTTTATGTAAAAGGTCTCGTAGTTTTGTCTGTGGCTAACCTGTGCATCAGTCCCCCTTCCTAAGATTTCCTGTGTAGCTACAATGACAGGTATATACCACATACTCAGCTAATTTGTTGAGATGGGGTCTCACTAGCCTTTCCCCTGGGAAGCCTCAAGCCACAATTCTCTTCATTTCTCTCCCCCAAGTACCTGGGATTACAGGCATGAACCATTGTGCCTGACCCTAATTTATTTTATTTACAAAATATATTTCTTCAAACATTTTATTTAGCATAAGCTAGTTTATGATTATGTTATAATATATAATTTCTAGGTATGTATACCCTTGAATAGTGAAGTTGTGGGTAAATTTTCTCTTCATTACAAGTTTTTAGAAATGAGCCTGTGGCATTTTTACTATAATAAACCACCTTTAATTTCCAGAACATTCTTAACACTCATGAGAAACAGTTTTTAAAGTTGGATTTTGTAGATCACTACCTCATGCTTGCCCCTTTGTGCATTTTTAAATGTGTGTGTGTGTGTGTGTGTGTGTGTGTGTGTGTGTAGTATCAGATTTAGAGAGACAAATTGAAGCCTCATCTGTGCAAAGCCAGTTCCACTTACTCAAGGAGAATATACCTTGTTTATGCTGCAGGCAAAACAACTCTTTTTTTTTTAAACCTCAGGTCTGTTGTAAAGAACGAGCCATCTGTGGCAGCCCTGGAGTTCCAGCCTAATAGCACCTTTCATACTGAACTCTTGGGCTTTCCCAGGTGCTCCGGACAGCTGCAGAATGATCACATGCATTTCTTTATGTGTTTCTAAATGTATGTGCATGTATATGTGTCCATGTCTTTGTGTGTCTGTGTGTGGCATATATATGTGTATATATATGTGCATGCATTTGTGTATGCTATGTATACATGTACATGGACAAATATACACATGTGTATATATGTATGTGCACCTGCGCAAACACATGTATATTTACAAATGTATATTTACATGGGCATAAGATGTATACAAGGAAGACATGTATATATGTGCACCAGGGGGAATTCAAGTATTGTCTGAGGATCAAGTAAACCCCATGGTTTGGCTTGTAGAGTGCCATGCAGGAGGCCATCTCTTCAGAGTGACACCAGGTTGTGGCACTGTTGCCTTCTGTCATCATTTCATCATTCCAGGAGAGGGACAAAGGCCATCTCATTATGTGGCAGAAACATGGTAGCAGTGGTGGTACACAGCTGGTGCACAGTCTTGTTTTAATTTTAGTAACCAGAGGAAGAAGGCATGCCCTGCTAAGGTAATTTCTTCCTCCAGTGACTTGGAGGCTTTGCACCTACCCACTTGATCTGGAGGGCTTGCTCTGGTGAGAAGCCCCATGGTTCTTGTGCTCATGAGAAAAGCGAGGGACTCACCATTCTCAAGACCCAAAGGTAGGCACATGACATCGCCATGAATGCTTTAACCAGCCCAGTGATGTCCAGTCCCCCTCCCAATTGTGAAAACAAATACTTGCCATCATTAGCATTCTACTGATCCCACCCCATCTTGGTTCCTCTGATTAGGATATGGTCCCTCTAAAAACTTCAAGGAAAGGTCTACAGAGCTGCTAACGAAGGCAGGAAAGAAAGTTGGATCCAACATTCTAACCAAACAGCTTATAGTCTCTCTCCTATACATAGCCGTAGCTTCTCCTGGATGAGCCATCTTCCAGATGATTCCTTCACTGCTCCCTTGCAACTTTAGACTTTTGAATTCTGTCAGTTTTCCTTTTGATGGAATAAAATCAGAAGAAACCTCTGCTAGTATTCCTAGATTTGTCGGTGTCATTCTACACAGTACCTAGTGAGACCATGGAAGAGGGCACAGGCTGGGTCCCCTCCCTCAGGGGCAGCTGGAGAAATCCATGAGGTGGCCTAAAACAAAACCCAGATCATCTTGGCTAGTTGGCAATTTTACTTATTAGTGAGAAATATCTTTGACATTCCACAAAACTATCCCTTCTGGACATTCTTTGTTTAAACTTAATATTTCCTGTATTAAATCGTTTAACAGTCATCACGAGGAAAGTTGAATGCTAAAGAATTCAGAATCAATTAAGACTCCACCAGGAAATCAAACCTTCTGTTAAGCTGTAAAATGCTCTGGGATGAATTGGTGTCACCTGATAATATTGCACCAGAGATGTATTGTAAAGCCTGAGACTCGAGGCCAAGTGTCTCCTTCCACAAAAGCTACAATCCCCTCACCACATGAAGTATGTCAGTGCTAGAAGAATAGAAATAATGAGCGATTAGACAGAGGCTTCGATGGAGGCGCTCTCCACTGATATTGCTAGCAAAGATTCTCATCCTTGAGATTACTCACAGCACTCTCAGAAACGGATTGTAGAAAGACAAGGAAAAGCCAGACCTTCCCTGTGCCCAGTCATGGGAGTCTAATAGCAAGGTTTTTCTATATTAAAGTAACTGCAGGATCCCAGACAATGAGAGTCAAGGGAACTCACAGTGTTGGATACAAGGTCAAAGTCTCCATGTACCTCTCCATGTAACTGCTCTCAGATAATAGGAAAACATTTTACCTTTAAATTAACGGGTCAGCAGAACCAAGAAATTATCACCAAAAATCAATGACCACCAGAATTCCCCATATGTCAGCCAGGATCCAGGGGCTCATGCATGTAATCCTAGCTAGGTCAGGAGGCTGAGATCTGAAGGATTGAGATTCAAACCAGCCTGACTAGAAAAGTCCATCTTTAATTAACTCTATCTTTAATTAGCCAGTAAAAAGTCAGGCTGGAGGCATGTTCAATGGTATAGCACTGGCAGCACAAATTGAGCAAGATCAAAGCCCTGAGTTAAAACTTCAGTGTAGATAGATAGGTAGATAGACAAAGAAAGAGACACACACACACACACACACACACACACACACACACACAGAGAGAGAGAGAGAGAGAGAGAGAGAGAGAGGTTATTCCTAATATGCCATAAATATTAAGCTAAAAAGATAATGGTACAATTTACAAGTAATTCCTCACCCCAGAAGTTCCCAGCAAGGATTATATTAAGAACAATGATGAGCAGGTAACACCATTTTGAATCTTCCTGTATTTAGAAATTCTGATAAAAGAACACATAAAACCATGAGAAAATACCTTTTTTATTTTACAAGAGACATTTTCCTTTACTAGTTAGTAATCATGAGTTTGATATTCAGTGTGTGTGTGTGTGTGTGTTTGTGTGCATGTGTGCGTGCATGCATGCATGTGCATACTATTTGAAGATAGAACTTCCAGTTTTCGACACCTAAAAGAACAAAGAATATGAGATGTAGATGAACAAGTCAGAGCAGTGATCACTGACTGCTGCCCATGTTTCTTGCTTGTGCAGACATCCTTTGTTAGCCTGGATTGGTTTCTTTTTGGGGGGTGGGGACAGAAGAGCTTTGCCTTTAATGGATCATAACCTCATTTTGGTTCCCCCTTCTGAGAAGGGCGATTTGGTTTACATGAAACTTTGCTGGGATTTGTTAATGGGAAGGTATGTGGTTTGAAGCTAGCAGGTAATTTAGTGGAGAATAGCTGGTTAGTGCCATTGCTATGCATGGTGAACTGTCTATGTGGTCAGTTTGCAGTGTGCTCACTCCAAATATATACAAAGCACGGTGCAGAACTGCCTACTTACTCTCAACGCAGCATGCAAGCTGTTAGCAATCTTCTTTACATTACCTGAGGCCCACTCCATCACCCCTTTCACTTAATATGATAGATTGCAGGACGTAATATAGAAAAATGTAGTGTGTGTGGCATATAAACTCACAGTGCATATCGGATTTAATATATAATGCACAGAAGCCACTCTATAATACATAGTCAAAAAAGGGCTGCAAGCTGCTGTATTGATGTTGTGCCCAGTTCGAGAGAATAAGGCACGTTTCCATTGCCAGAAAAGAGCATACTATTCAATTTCTCATCTACTACCGAGTATAAATAAAACATGGTGTACGGTAATACCAAACTGCATGAAATGATTTCCCTTAGTACATAAACTTATAGCACCCCAGTTTTTGCTTCAAGTTGAATTTTCCCAGTTACTCTTGATGGCAAGAGGGAATTCTATGACCTTCTACAGCAAGAACGTCCCACTTAACAGATTCCAGGGCTCCACTGTGCCTTCCACTAATGGACAGCTATTAGCCATCTTGGAGCGCCCTAAAATTCCCTGGGGGTTTACAAGCTGAGTTCCTGGATTTCTCCAGAGTCAGAAGTTGACAGGCAGCTGTCAGTCAATAGGAAAAAAAAATAAGCTGTACCCTGTAGCAAATAAAAGTACTCTGTGTTTGTAATGAGAAAAGATGATTGTGTCAACATGAATATGATTGAATAAAAACATTAATGGAGATGTCATCTTCAAGTCTAGTTATTGCTATTATATATATATTTACATATATATACGATTTTTTCTTACTTATAGAGACCTACTGGTTCATTTTATGAAGGATTTAGGCAATTCTGCTCTTATAACTGCTTCAAAATGGGTAGGTCTTGAGTATAAAACTCCTTAATTTCCATGAAATTCTTTGAGGATTAACTAATTAACTTTAAAATACATTACTATTGCTGTTGCTATAGGGTTATATCGTCTAATGGGACAAACAATTTCAGAAATTATAGTGTTTTCTTAGGTCTTTTGGTGTGTAGGTAATTCCTTTGGCTTCCATCTACTTCCTTCTCCCCATAATGAACTGGAGAGTAAACGTAGGCCTCTTCTATATGACCCACTGGTTGGCATGTGGGAGAGAAGACAAGGAGAGTTTGCTTAGAGATTCTGCAGTAATGTCAGGCACTCATGCTTGTGAGGATAGCTCTTAAGAGGATCCCAACCTAGTTGTGAAACAAGTCAAGGCGAAGAGGGAATTTAGCTAGCCACTGGTCCAGCTCACTAATCAAGGTGATCAGAGCACAGTGTCTTCATCTTTCATATCACAAACTGTTTGCTATTCCTGTCCCTAAAATATATTTTTAAAAAGAAATTTTGAATGGGAGGAAAGGAATGAAGAGCTATCTTCTTTAATCTGGGGTCTTCACTGCGTGGGCAGATCAAGGATATCCATGAGAACAGAGCTCTTCATCACTTTTCTGACCTGTTGCAGATAACATCAACAGGCCTGCTTAATTACAGACAGGCCCTTTCCATGGTCAGTTCTTACTCACTAAATTGTCTCCTTTTCATTTTGAAATGATTTCATGTTTAGAGAACGGTGCAAGGCTTGTGGAGGGAATTTCTGCACAGTTTTCACTCAGATTATGTAGCTCTTTAATCACATTTTTTAAATGATTCCCCATCATATATTACTATTGTTATTTTTATTAGGCAGATAGGCATGATTCATTTGGGAATGGATTACAGTCTTTAATATTTTTATGTGCATAAGAAATATGGAGGGAGGGACTGGGGAGGAAGGGAGGTGGGAGGAAAATGAGGAAGGAGGTAACAAGCTTGACAAGAAATGTACTCACTACCTCACATATGTAACTGTAACTAACCCCTCTTTACATCACCTTGGTAATAAAATTAAATTAAAAATAAAAAGAAATATGGACATGGTCTTGCCAAAGCATAGTGAAATTACTAAAGTAAAAAAATTAGTATTTCTAAGATGCTATTATATGAGTTAACAGTCCTTGACCTTCTTTTTTGGGTATGTGCATCAGTTCTAGGACTTGAACTCAGAGCTTGATCATTGTCCCTGAGCTTTTTGGTCAATGTTAGCCCTCTACCACTTGAGCCACAGCTCTACTTGGGCTTTGGTGGTTAATTAGTGATAAGAGTCTTAGACTATCCCACTCAAGCTGGCTTTGAACTGTGGTCTTCATATCTTAGGCTCCTTAGTAGCTATGGTGGCATGAGCCACCAGCATTGGCTTTATTCATTGTTTTATCCAATTGTCTTATCAAAAATATCTTTACAGCCAAAGTGTAAGTCGTTTCCAGGATCCAAACTAAGATTACATAGTATATTAATGTATTATACATCTTTAAAAATTTTGAATTACCTTTAATAAAAAGCCCTTAATCATTATTTCTCATGTTCCTGTCACTTTTACACAATGTCTTTCACTGGGGTTTTTCATTGCCTCCCTACTAGCCAAATATCCTTAAATAAAAATCTGAAATAAAGGTTCAGGGCATACTACTGCCCCCCTTTTTTGTCAGGTGTGGGGTTTGAATTCAGGGCCCGGAGCTGTCCCTGAGCTCTTTGGCTCAAGGTTAGCACTCCACCACTTTAGCCACAGCGCCACTTCTATTTTTTGAGTGGTTAGTTTGAGATACGAGTCTTATGGGGACTTTTCTGCCCAGGCTAGCTTTGAACCATGATCTTTAGGCCTCCTGAATAGCTAGGATTACAGGAGGGAGCCACGGCATCCAGCCCAAATACCCAGTTTTTATAGAGCATGTGATATTGTTAGGATCTGGTATAAAAAGATGTCGAAACTCAAGCACAAATGGACTTAGGGTATCAACCAGAAATAGGGTCGCTCAAGAATTAACTGTATAACTGGGTCTGAAGTGGTTCTTGGCACCTTTTCTCTCCCTCAACTCAATACACAGTGGCTAGTAATCAGTCAGGACAATAGGAAATAGACAGATTTGGAGCAAGAATACCTGAGCTTTATATTTGGTATGAAATGTATAACTCACAAATGAAGAACACTGCATCTGTGCTTTTGAATGTCTTGTACCACCTTTTATTATCTTAAGACTGAAAAGTTAATAACCCAGTGTGTAATCATGCCATTATCAGTTTACATTGTAGTAAAGCCCATTCAAATGATGATTACATATGTTAATGAGCATCGTTATAATGCACTGCACAGTACATTACCTTCAATAAATATAATTGTTTATGCACTTTAATGAGGGTATATAATGCCCCCAAAACTAATGGTATTGACTGGATTGTGATTTATTGCTCTGAAACTTTGCCATTAGGAAAGGAAATCTTACAAAACCTTTTATGTTTACCTAACTTTCTTTCACCTTCCTAAAAGCTGCCTCTCATCTCTCCCTCCCCTGGATAGAAGAAGAAAATAGCAACAAGAAGCTGCCACAATGTTCCTTGTCAAGGCTTTTCTCAACCTGAAGAAGCAGGAGGTAGATTCATTGAAAGGGTTTAATGAAGATCGTTATGTTTACCCCTCAGTAAGGTTTAATGCATTATCTGGCAACAAATTTAATGCCACGTCAGAATTTTGGCTCCAAACCAAATAACAAAAAATGAAAAGAATTGTTTGTTAAACTGGCATGAAGATGGATAAAGGAGGCCAAGGCCAGAATTTGGCCCAGGGTCCTACAGCAGACCTGGAAGGACAGGGAATACTTAATTTGTCTGTGACTGCCTGGAATTGAGGCTGGGAAGAAAGAAAGGGGTAACCAACCCCTTTCCTTGCAATCTCTCCATGAGGAAAAAAAGCTGGTATTCTCTTGACAATAAAGCTGAAAAGTACTTCAACATCTTATCAAAGGAAATATAGATGTGTGAATGATGGATACTTAGGTTTGAGTGTTAAGATAGCAACTGAAAACAAAGATTTGAGTCTCCACCTGTGCAATCCGTAGCTATGTGCTTGGGCAAGTGTGATGTGTTCCTGAACAGATGGGCAAACAGTGGCTAATGTCTTCTTCAAAGATCCTGTCAATTAGAGTTCAGGAATTAGAGGGTAATATGCCCAAGCTGGAAACTTACTGCTCCTAGGCTGAACCTGAACCAAAATAGGCTTCTGCCAATGATAACCGCAATTCCTTGTTCTTAACCAAGGAATAGAATCTCATGTGGAGCATTACCTGGTCTCTGGTTTTAGTATGCATACAAACCAGCTAATTTCCAGCCTATGTACTCTCAGAGTGTACATCTGATCAGCAACAGTGTGACCCATGGCTCTTGGGTAACACTTCTTTCAGTGCAAAGCACTTCTTTCACTGCTGCAAAGCAAGCTCGAAGGAGTGACTGTCTCTAAAATCACTCAAAATCGAGCTCTGTCACCTTTACATGAAAATTTGCATGTACTATCTCTTGATTTATTTATTTTTCCAATTTCCACAGCATACTATGCCAAAAGATTTCAGGAGGCTTTATGAATAAATAAAACTGTGCAGCTTAAAGAGGAAGATTAATTCATCCAGGAACTCTAAATGTCTGGTAAGAAATGACAACAGGGGATCCATACTGACATCTTGAAAGGACTTTTTAAACAATAGCAGTTTCTTAAAACACATTCCCAGGGCAGAACATATTCACTTGAGAAACTTTCCAAGATTTGCAATGATGTTCCAAATAGTTTGAAAGTCAATTGTTTAGAAGACAAAAAAAAAATTGACATAGAGATGCAATTTGTAGTAAGATCTAATTAATTTTTTTGCTCCTAAGAATAATTTATTATTTACACTTCTTATTATATATGTATTTTAGCTTCATTAGTCTGCAATGCTGGAAAAAATTATACCTTCAAGTCCTATTTATCAAATTAATGGTGCAATTTCATAGTGACACATTCCACATTCATTAAACCAAGTACAGTAAAAATGCATTTAAATTAGATTAGTGTGATGTAATAAAGATAACCAGTATTGGAGGTGATATTCTAGCTAAAAGAAAACATCCAGATCAAGTTGAAAGCAACTTGAACATAAACGCTTCCAAATAGCTTTTGGCACTGGTTTAAGTGAAAGAATGAGGGCCCATGACTCGCTCCTCTGCCTCTGCTTAGCTACTGCTATGCTTTTCCATGACGAGAGAAAAGAGCCTTAAAGATGTATGGTCCTCCTGCAGCATGCTCCAACTTTCTTTAGCCAAAGGCTGTGTCAGAAATTTTTCCAAAATTTTAGGATCATGACAGATTTGCACATGATACAAATAAATGCTATGCAATTGTCACCATTAATTAGCTTGTGCTTGGGATTAAAAAGAACTATAGGGGGCATGAGGGAAAAGGCAACAAACAGTACAAGAAATGTATCCAATGCCCAACGTATGATACTGTAACCTCTCTGTACATCAGTTTGATAATAAAAATTTGAGAAAAAAAAAGAACTATATAAGCACCAAGAATTTGTTAATATACAGATGTTTTTTGCTTGTAGAGCCTGAGCAGGGCGTTCTTTTGTACATTGTGATATATATGATCCCCCGAAGTGGGGGCAGTTCTATTTCCTCGTTAAATGTAGTGGCACCCACATTCGAGGTTGTCTCCTCTTAAGTGTGCACAATAAAAACATTTACATACATACTTTTAAAACCATGTGTGCTTACATAGATAAACTTGGCCATTACATTGAAAGACTCTAGGAGGTTTTTAAATGACCTTTCACCTGAGTGAGATTAACAGCATCTATTGCAAATTACTGTTTAATAAAAGCTTTCAAGATGACAGGTATTGTTGGAAAACAAATGGGATCTATACAGTACATTTATCTGGCATACACTTAAGATACCAGCTAAACCTGACAAGACCAAAAGACTTGGTACAGAAACCAAGCTAAGGAAAGGGTGGCACTGTCGCATAAGATACTCACAATATGATTTTGTGGGTTAATCTACACACTTCAGAAATTAGAAGACAAAAGTAAGAGGGAAAATATACTGGCTAGTGGATTTCTCTGAGTCTTGGTGATAGGAAAATTCTCTTGGGAATTGGACTATAATCCTTTCTTGGCCTTAGTCAATACTAGATAATCTGATTTATTATTTTGTACTTGCCCATTTGAGGAAGCTTTACATAGAATCTCTGTTAAGAAACAAAAGCTTAGGCAATGACATTAAGGAAATGAAAGTTAAAATATGAAGATGACATAATATGTGTTTCTAACCTGAGTGACAGTAACTTCCCCTTGTAATCCTAGCTACTTGAGAGGAAAGAGATAAAGAAGATCCTAGTTCAAGATACCATCTGTTAGTACTCACTTGTTATTTCAGCTATACAGGAAGTTGAGATTAGGAGGTTCACAGTTTGAGACCAGTCTGGGCAAAATATTAAAAGTTTGGTTTGAGGTATGCATGTCATACCAGCTATGGTGGAAAGTGTAAACAGGAGGACTGTGGTCCAGGTACAGACTTGGGTATGAAGAAAGACCTTAGATAAAATAAACATATATAAAAAGGGCTGGGGGCATGACTCAACATTAAAGTATCGTCTGGCAAGCCTGAAGCTTTGAATTCAGACTTTAGTAGTGCCCAGATTAAACGCATGTTTTTAGTTTTAGGATGTGTGCATGGATCAACGAGGTCAAGAGGAGAAAAGGATGCAGAAGGTAGAAAAGAGCAAACCATGTAAGAAAACATTGAACCATGACCAAAAGTCAGCATGCATAATACCAAGAAATCGAATGTTCTGACTAATCAAAGGCCACTTAAATAATCAACAATCAAATATCTCTGGGGCACCAGATTTTAAAGACTGGCCATTGACAGATCAGGCATCTAAGAACTAACTACCAGTCTTTCACATAGAGCTGTTTACAGAGCTCCAGGAAAGATTTCCTTGCGTGCCAGGATTCAATGTTATGCTAATGCCCACTAAACATTGTTTTGTACACCTCTTGATTCTGGACATGATATTAATAGTAATGAAAAGATGTACCTCTTGTTTTGTGTTCAAACTAGGCTGAGTTTGAACTCAGGCTCAAGGCACTATCCCTTAACCTTTTCTACTCAGGCTGGCACTCTACCATCTGAGCCACAGGTCCACTTGTGACTTTTTAGTACTTAGTTGGAGATAAGAGTCTCATAGATCTTCTGCCCTGGCTAGCTTTGAACCTCACTCCTCAGATCTCAGCCTCTTGAGTAGCTGGGATTAAAAGTATGAGCCACTGGCACCTGGTTATTTGCTATCTTTACATCCTTATTAGTTCAAGACTGGCAATTTTAAATGTTTCTTTAAATTGTTCTAAAACTTAATACATATTCTGGATGCAACTCTGGAGAGCTGAGATGCACAAGTATTTACTCATAGTCTCTAGGTTGTCATTTTGTTCTCTTGATATTGATCTTCTTAGATCAAAGTTTTTAAATGGATGCATTTTTTTCTAATATAGACTGCATTTTTGGGAGACACGATCTCTTGCCAGATTTTATTCTGGGAAAATCAAGTACTTGTATGTGTGTGGTTCATGTAGAGGATATCTCTCTACTAAGATTTGAATTTAGGGCTGTGTACTTTCTAGGCAACTACTCCAATACTTGAGTCACAACCCCAGATCTTTGTTCTCTAGTTATTTTTTTAGGTAGGGTCTTCTGTGTTCCCCTGAGCTTACCTGCAATTATGATCTTCTCTCTCCCCACCCCTGATTACTTCAGCTAGTTGGAAATAAAGGCATGAGTCACAACACATGGCCTAGAATAGGATTCTGGACATAACTGAGGTTTCTGTTGCGAGATTTTTGTTATTGTGGTTTGTTACCTATGCACATACAATCATGAGGCAAAACTGGTCATCACCGCCAGCATGTTAGTGGAACATCTTGGAGCTGGTACAAGAGAAAATGGAGAAAAGAATGAGAAGACAAAAACAAACAAAAGCAAAACCAGCCAGTAAGTTGTTTACTTTCTCTCTCTGAGTTTAAGAGTTCTCCCTTTTCACTCTGGGAGTCAGAACTTTTGAGGAATGCACCAGGCCTCACTCTCTCCGGGCCAGGTGCTCAGTTCTGGAGCTCAGCTGCACTTGGTCTAGTCCCAGGACTTCTTGAGATTATTAAAGAGCAAATGCACCCCTGACCAGTGGGGTATAATCACTCTGGTATTGTTTTCTTATTGGCCTGCTGCTTTGTACTTCTCAGGACATCACCTCCAAGCTCTGTGGATTTGGCCCAGCTTTTATAGGGTGTTCAATGGAGAGCAAATTTTAGTATATTTACTCACTCTTTCTTACCTGGAACTCTCTAACTGAAATTCTTCATCTTTCTCCCAATGCCCCTCTGTAGTACCTTTATGTGTTCATCCTCACCCCCTTGCTCATCCTGCTTCCATCATTATTAGTTTAGGTTGTGTTTTTCCAATTGTATCACTTCATGAAATATTAGGTATTTAAACCATTATTGTATTCATTGTCATTGACCTATAAATAAAATAATGCCTACACGTGTCTTTGCACCTTACAGTTTTCTCTTTGGACCAACTCAATTTTTTTTTTTTTTTTTTGGCCAGTCCTGGGCCTTGGACTCAGGGCCTGAGCACTGTCCCTGGCTTCTTCCCGCTCAAGGCTAGCACTCTGCCACTTGAGCCACAGCGCCGCTTCTGGCCGTTTTCTGTATATGTGGTGCTGGGGAATCGAACCTAGGGCCTCGTGTATCCGAGGCAGGCACTCTTGCCACTAGGCTATATCCCCAGCCCCAACCAACTCAATTTTTTAAAACTATTTAAAGTAAAGAAGTTTCTACATAGAAGGGTCTTGTGGTTGGTCAATTGTCTTCTTCTCTCTTCCAGGCAATTTGAATCCAAGTTATCATGACAAAGTAATAGCATGGCATGAATTCTACTATCCCAGCTCAGATTCATCTCTGCTTCTCTCCCATACACTCCTGTCAGTGTGACATTTAATGTTGTTTCTCCTACAGCGTGTTTTAAAGGCTCAGGTTTATACCAGTCATTCCTAGATGAGTTATAAGAGAGACAGTAAAAGTTTAATGAAAAGGGAGTAAAGACTTGGCTTTTCGTTTCAGTCCCTTCTCTGTTTTACTTAAAAGCAAAGCTTTAAAATAGTGGATAAAGGACAGTGGTTGATCTGGGATTGCAGAACATTGTTATTGTCTGCTTCTTTTGTTTTGTTTTGTTTTGTTTTGTTTTTTCCCTCAGACCCTCACATCTAGTGCCATCTGCTGAGAGAGTACTGGTCTGATTATGTTGTGAAGAGGACACTGATAAATGGGAGACCAAGAAACTGAAAGAGATCAACAGTTGATAAATTCATGACCTAGAACCAAAGGTGGTTTATAAGAGGGCTATATGATTCCTTGATTACGGGCTTGGGCATACTCTGAGGCAAAGACCCCTCAGGTAAAATGAAAATGTTTGTTGTCAGCCAGCATACAACTGTATTTCTTCTACTCTGGCTCCTCTTGGCATTCTTTTGGTGTGTTGCCTACTAGATCTTAAGAAAGAAGGGAATTAAAGTGATTCTTTCTTACCACAACCTGCCTCATCCTCAAGATAATATCATAGTAAAGACTTGGCAAAGCTCCGTGGAAACCACAAAGATCATTTATGTAGGCTGAGTTTAAATTTAATGTTCAAAATACATAAAAAAGTACTATTGTAATGACTCTAACGAGGCCTCATTTCTCCCTGTAGCTTTAGGGAAGTTTGTTTTGGAAGTTTTACCCCCAAAAAGTAGGTGCCTAAAATAACTAGCACATTCACTTTCAAAGTTTTAAGATAGCTTTACCCTAATGCTAGATAATGACCCCATCTCCCGATGCTTCAACTGCCTCATCCAAAATGAGGGCAGATGCTTCTCATTTGCCTATGCAATTATTATAGAGAAAAAAATACTATTTAGATGATTCTAAAGTATAAGTGCAAATTGCTAGAAAATTCTAATTAATGGCAATATATTTCTACTTATTGAAAGAAAAAAAAACATTGGTAGGAGAAGATAAAGGAATAGGATAGAAATGGTGAAGGAAGACTTCTAAGATGTTATGGAACATTTTTTACTGGAGAAGAGACAAAGGAACTTAAAAACCAGCTATTTGCTGATTCTGCTCAGAACATAGAACCTTGGAAAGAACACGACTTACACACTAAAAAGAAATATAAAATAGTTGGATAAACCTCAACTTCACAACTTTTTGTTTGGAATTCCATCAGAAAGCTGAGGTCATTTGTAACCAAGTAGCCTCAAACCTAAACAGACACAGGTACCTTTGGGAATGGTAGGACTTAAGCATATGCTTGCCTGAGGCAAGTATAGAACAACACATAAGAAATCTCATATAGATTGTTAATGAATTGGTAGATAACAAGTGTGTTCGTGGAGGAGCTGGTGAGAAAGTGTGTAGCTCCTTGGATACAGGGAATGTTTACATCAACTTGAAGGTTCTTCTCAAGTTGTCACGAATACAGATGAGAGACAGTCTCAAAAAGGAAAAAAAAAAACCCACAAACATTCCGGCAGTGACAATCTGAGGAAGGGAAAGAGTAGGTGGTATAAGACAGAGTAGGGAAAGGAAGTCTTGAGCTATGGGGAGAAATGTAATGAAAGAGCAAGCTCACCCTTAGAGCACTGGAGTTAGTGGAAACAGAGGGTGACCATGATCTCTGGGCAGGGACTGGATTATGTATTGGGGAAGGGACCAGAGTACTGAACAAGCTACACTCCTCAGAGAGATGTATTACCTCCTTAGGAACACAGCTTATTGACATAGCAGACAACACACTCTTTGTCAGTCTCCATCACTAGGCTAACGTGCGCTGAGTGCAAGTAACAAAAGAGTACTGCCAAGAGAGTTGTAAAAGCATGGAGAGAAATTGTCTCTGAAACACCGTAAAGAAAATATCCACAACTGAGGATGGAACAGACAGTCGCAAAACCTCTGAGAAATCTTTGCCCACCATAGATGAAAGGAACCAAGATAGGAATTGAGGACTATTCTGAAAGTAATAAAAGCTACACTGAATATTCACACCACCCCAATTCCTAACTAGATTCATCCAAGCTTCTCAGAGGCTTCTCAGAGCCTCACAAAAAATAATAATACCACCAAAAAATAACATTCATTTCAATAGTCTTGCATGAGATTCCATATTTTCAACCAAACTTTATGTAAAGTTTTGCATATGGAAAAATCAAGAGAAAAAAAGCCATTATCAATACAGAAAGTAATAATCAAAACCAGGTTAAGATGTAGTGTAAAATTTGAAACCAAGAATTTTAAGTAGCTGTGATAAATGTACTTAGAGATTCACAAATGCTAGATGTTAATAGCACAGTAGCAGAGAGGAAGACTTCTTTTAATGAAACTAATAGTAGAGGCCCATAGCCAAAGGTGGGCAGGAGGGTGGGTCACTGAATTTGAAAATAAGCCAACAGAAATGACTAAAAAAGAGCAAGAATAGATGAAAATTTTCCAAAATTAATGGTACATGGCAAACATATAAAAATCTCAAAGAAGAATAAAAATATCACAGCATAGGTCTTAATCAAACTTATAAAAAAGAAAACCACAAGGCAGGCAAAAAATAAAGATACATGACATAAAGGAATTAGTGGTGAGAATTATAGAAGACTTTTTAAATAAGGGATTTTGAAAATCATGGGGCAACAGAGTGGTATCTTTAGTGAACTGAAAGGAAAAAATTGTCAATTTAGAATTCTATATTTAGACAAAGTATCTGTCAAAATTGAGGAGAAACAAGGCTCAGAAAAACAAAAACTGATAGAATTAATTTCCAACAAATTTAACAATGATGAAGAGGAAAAAAAAAAACCTCATAAGGCAAAAAGAATATAACAGGGCCAAATCAGTATCTGTACAAAGAAATGAAAACTACAAAAGCAATGATTATAATTAAGATAATATCAAAAATTAATGTCAATATCTTTAATAATTTCAAAAGTTGTAATGTGTTTCATAGTATAGCATATTTAAACATGGTATTATTAACTATAACTATGTGTTTTGTATTTATAACATATCTAAAAACAAAACAAAACAAGAAAGCTGGGTGCCAGGGCCTCGCATCTGTAAGCCTATCCTATCTACTGGGAGGCCGAGCTCAGAAGACTGGTTGAGTGGCTTTGAAATTACTTTCTTAAAAGTATGTGTGTGTGTGAGGGTGGGGGGCAGGGGGGGTCGGGGTGTGCGGGGGGGGGGGGCGAATTCAGTGTCAAAATATGGAGAAATAGAAATGTTTAACTAAAATTGATTTCACTGGGTGGGATATTATTCACGTCTTCTCTTTTTAAAAAAAATGAAACTGTCCTGGTTTATAGTCTGATATTTGACCAGTAGATATTACCTTCAACTAAAGAGAAATTTGAACCTAAAATTTAGTAAATCTCTGAAACCAATGAATACTTAAATATAAATATATATTCCTTGAGCTGGGGATATGGCCTAGTGGCAAGAGGGCTTGCCTCCCATATATGAAGCCCTGGGTTCAATTCCCCAGTACCACATATCCAGAAAATGGCCAGAAGTGGCGCTGTGGCTCAAGTGGCAGAGTGCTAGCCTTGAGCAAAAAGAAACCAGGGACAATGCTTAGGCCCTGAGTCCAAGCCCCAGCACTGGCAAAAAACCAAAACAAAACAAATAATAAATAAATATATATTCTTGAATACAAAGACAGCACTTCAAAGTAATAACAAGTTAAGCTATAATGGTGTAATATTGTGGGTATGTAATAATGGTAAATATTTTATGAAAGATTAATTGTTTAATAATTGTCTTTTAGACCAGTTTGATAAAAAAGGAAAAGAATAAGTCACTGTTTCACATGTCAAATAACTTCCAAAAGAATTAACTGTTCAACTAAAAGAAACAAAAAGGAATTTTTTTAAGTTATGAAATATATATATGCTATATTTTTTAAATAGTTTTAAATTCTGGAAGGTGAATATAATATCAATAAAAGAAAATAATAGGGGTTCCCGAGGAAGACGGCGGAGGAGAAGCAGAGCGCTTGCAGAGCTCCCTCCGATATCGTAGTTTTCTCACCCCATAGAAACTGTTACTCCTAGAAAGACAGCCAAAGTAAGTTCTAACAGTACAGGGATTCTGAACAGGAAGGAAAAATCGACTTTGCTGGTCTGAAAACACAGATTTGAGCTCCGGGCGGCGTCTCGCCGCCGCGCCAGTGCCGGCACAGGCGCAGCGCCCGGCACAGCACCCCCCGCACTCCGCACAGCTAAAGCAAGAAATACTCCAGACGGCAGCTGAGCATGGACGACCTGACATCACAGAGACAGCGTGAGTACCCCACAAAAGTTATTCTCACTAGTGCCCACAGTCCAGCTTCTGGAAGGCATCCCTGTCCCCACCACCAGAGCAAAGCGCCATCTTTGCCACTGGCATAGGGTCAGACCAGACTGGAACTGAAGCGGGCCTGGGGAAAGCCAGGTCAAAAAAGCCATCTTTGAAAAGGGCAGGAGGGGCGGAATCAGTGAGAACCAGCTCCGCCCAGAAGAACGCCCCCTGCCCGGGCGGGAGGCGAGTCCTGGGCCTCGGCTTAGCCAGAGGTGCCCCGCCCTGCCCGCCGGAATTTCTAAACTTAAAACAAAAGCTGTGAGCAGCTACCGGGGGCACGGAAACACCAGAGCAAGTAACAAACAGTTCCTGGGACAGCTAAACGGGCCCGTCACAGAGGAAGCCCAATTCCCAGCCCAAAACGGAGCTGCATTCCATACCCACCTATGCCAAGGAGGCCGCCTCCCTCAGGCAAGCAACTCTCAGCGGAGCAAAACAGGCCAGAGGTGCCCCGCCCTGCTGAGTTCACAGCCTAGTCAAGTCCAGGCATCAAAGGCAGCGGCCCCACAGCAGACAGAGGAGCCACAGTTCCTGAGACTGCTCACGTCCCCATCGACAGAGGACGCCCAAGGCCAGCCTGCAAGCTGTGCGAACCTCAGAGACCCACGATGGCACCACCGGGAGAAGGGTCAGAACAGATCCACCCCTTGCCAACTGAAATCAAGTCAAACCAGCCAATCAGGAAAATAGACTGCAGTCCATTGCAGGGAAACCAGAGACTGGGGAGAAACCACCCAAACAAGGAGGACTCCTTTTTTTTTTATTTTTCTTTTTCTTTTCAAACTTTTTTTTAAACTTTTTTTTTATTTTCTTTTTAATTTTTTCACATCTGAAACATCATTGGTTGTTTTTTTGTTTGTTTGTTTTTTATTTGTTTGTTTGTTTTCCTGTTTGTTTTATCAAGTTTTTTTTGTGTTTATTTGTTTGGGTTGTTCCTTTTCTGTTATTTTCCTTTTTATTTACTTTTTCTTCCATTTTAAATAATTTTTCTCTGTTTTGTGTATCTGTCTTCCAGTATTTTTACTTTATTTCTCTCGTTGCGTCCTCTTCCTTTAAAAATTACATTCCTATGGGGCTGGGGATATAGCCTAGTGGCAAGAGTGCCTGCCTCGGATACACGAGGCCCTAGGTTCGATTCCCCAGCGCCACATATGCAGAAAATGGCCAGAAGCGGCGCTGTGGCTCAAGTGGCAGAGTGCTAGCCTTGAGCGGGAAGAAGCCAGGGACAGTGCTCAGGCCCTGAGTCCAAGGCCCAGGACTGGCCAAAAAAAAAAAAAAAAAAAAAAAAAAATTACATTCCTATGAATAACACCTCCACTCTTTTCTGCTAACACTCCAGTGTCTGTCATTTTAACCTTGTTCTTTCTACTTATTCTACTCTTCTACACATTTCCACTTCACTGAAACTAAACCAAAATCACCACCACCACCCCCAATACATTTTACTCTATTCTCTTTACTACCTCCAACTTACCCTCCTGACTTACTGCCTGGACCTCCAGGTTCCATTGACTCCTGGTTATTGGATAGAGGATATCCCAGCTTAATACGAGTGAATCAAAGGGGTTCATAGAGAAAGCCAGTCCTAAAAGAACTTAATAAAAAAACAAGAATTGCGTATAAGGTTGTAACAGTAAATAAGTAACTACTGAATACAGGGCAGAGGATCAGTTGTTATATTGAAATTGTATTCTTTAGGAACACCAAATCTAACTTTATAGACAGGTATACAAGTTATCTGTTTATAATTGTGATATTGTAAGATTTACACAACAGTGCTTGGTAAGGGCTGCTTTGGGTCTTAAACGGTGCTCACAGGTGCTGGTAGACTGGCATTCCCAATTCAAATGGGCAGAAGAAACACAAGAAAGATGGCAAACAATGAAGTCTTATCCGACACTCAAAACAAGCAAGAAGCAGAGCAGTCAATCAAAAACATAGAAGAAAACCCCCAAAATGCTCTACAAAGTCTACTGATAAACATGATAAATGAAAAGTTTGAATCTCTTCAGTCAATTATTCTAGAGCGTGAGGACGCAAAGCAAAAATTAATGGAGAATTTCATGGCATCCACAAATAGAAAGATAAATGAGCTTCAAGAGTCAAATGAAAAGATAGCTACTCAGCTTAAAGATTTGAGAGAACACTCAAAACCAAAGTAATGAAGTTAATGAAGTAAAGAAGTCCATACAGGACCTAAGAAATGACATGGAAATCATCAGGAAAGACCAGTCAGAAGGAAAAGAGATTCGAAATCAAGTAGCTAGCCTACAGTCCCGACTAACTGAAGCAGAGGATCGAATCTCAGGAGCTGAAGATTCCTTAGATTCTATGGAGAAAGATAAAAAATCAATACAAATCCAGTCCAAGCAACAAAACAGATCGCTACAGGAGATTCAAGACACGATCAGGAAGCCCAATTTAAGGATAATAGGTATTGAGGAAAACTTGGAGAAAGAGGTTAATGGGATAGGCAACCTATTTAACAGAATATTAGCTGAGAACTTCCCAAACATCCAAAAGGAAAGGCCTATACAGATACAAGAAGCATTTAGAACCCCAAATCGACCAGATCAGAATAGGACATCCCACTGACACATTGTGATCAAAACAGCTTCAGCAGAGTGCAAGGAAAAAATACTCAAAGCTGTTAGGGCAAAGAAAACAATCACATATAAAGGGAAAGCAATCAGAATTACCCCCAGACTTCTCAGCAGAGACCATGAAAGCGAGGAGAGCCTGGAATGAAGTATACCAAACTCTAAATAAAAATAACTACTAACCAAGAATTCTGTACCCAGCCAAACTCTCCTTCATAGCCGAAGGTCAAATAAAAGTCTTCCACAATAAGGAAAAACTGAAACAATATATCTACACCAAACCAGCTTTACACAAAATCCTTAAAGATGTACTATACAGGGAAAATAATCAAGATCCCAACACAGACAGAGAAATGAGCCCTAATTAGTAAACACTAGATCAAGAAATGGGAAGACACAGCTTTAAACAAGATAGTGATAATGAAAGGAACAAACGATCATCTCTCAATTCTAACTGTCAACATTAATGGACTTAATTCTCCAATCAAACGACATAGGCTCATAAGTTGGATCAAAAATCAAGATCCATCTTTCTGCTGCCTCCAAGAGACACATCTATCCAGCAAAAGTAAACATCTTCTAAAAGTGAAAGGCTGGAAACAAATCTGTCAAGCAAATGGCCCCCATAAACAGGCTGGAATTGCAATCCTAGTATCAGACAAAATTGACTTCAAATTAAAAAAGGTAAGAAGAGACAAAGGAGGTTACTACATACTAGTAAAAGGATCTCTCCAACAGGAAGAAATAACCATCCTAAATATCTACACACCAAATGCAGGAGCACCCAACTTCATCAAGCAAACACTACTGGCTCTAAAAACATTCATAGACCCAAACGCATTGATAGTGGGGGACTTTAACACTCCACTATCACCTCTGGACAGATCAACACGCCAAAAACTGAACAAAGAAACCACAGAACTAAACAATTGCATAGACCAACTAGACTTAATCGACATCTACAGAATATTAGACCGAGCAAGGACAGAATACACATTCTTTTCGGCAGCACATGGAACATTCTCCAAAATAGATCACATCTTAGGGCACAAAGAAAATCTGTACAAATTCAGAAGTATCAAAACCATTCCCTGCATTCTCTCAGACCACAATGGAATAAAATTAGAGCTCAACTCATTCAGCCACCACAGAAAATCCCACAATTCATGGAGACTAAAGAACACACTGCTGAACCATCAGTGGGTCATTGAAGAAATTAAAACGGAAATTCAAATGTTTATGGACTTCAACCAAGTTGAGGACACAAAGTACCAGCTCCTTTGGGACACAGCAAAGGCAGTACTCAGAGGAAAATTTATATCTCTGAGTACATACATCAACAAACTGGAGAAACAGCAACTTAGTAATTTAAGGAAGCACCTTAATTTTCTGGTGAGAGAACAGCAAGCCAAACCCCAAGTCAATAGACGGAAGCAAATAATTAAAATCAAATCAGAATTAAATCAATTAGAGACGAAAAAACCATCGAAAGAATCAACAAAACAAAGAGTTGGTTCTTTGAAAAAATCAACAAGATAGACAGACCCCTGGCAAACCTGACCAAAAAACGAAGGCAGCACACTCAAATAAACAAGATAAGAGATGAAACAGGTAGCATCACCACAGAAATAACCGAAATTCAGAAAATAATAAGGGACTATTTTGCAAACCTTTATGCCAACAAATTCGAGAACTTGGAAGAAATGGATGATTTCCTAAAAAAATTGATACCCCCAAACTCAACCATGAAGATTTAAACCTTCTAAACAGACCCATATCCAGTATTGAAATAGAAACGGCAATAAATGATCTCCCATCCAAGAAAAGCCCAGGTCCAGACGGATTCACTGCAGAATTCTACAAGGCCTTCAAAATAGAACTCACTCCAATATTTCTCAAACTCTTCAATGAAATTGAAAGAGAACGTTCACTACCAGACTCATTTTATGAAGCCAGTATAACCCTCATCCCAAAACCAGGCAGAGACTCATCACGGAAAGAGGACTACAGACCAATCTCCCTGATGAACATAGATGCAAAAATTCTCAACAAAATTCTGGCCAATTGACTTCAACAGGTCATCAAAAAAATCATACACCACGATCAAACTGGATTCATCCCAGTGATGCAAAGTTGGTTTAATATATGCAAGTCAATTAATGTAATCCACCACATCAACTGGAGCAAGGTAAAGAACCACATGGTTTTATTGCTGGATGCGGAAAATGCGTTCGATAAAATCCAGCACCCATTTATGCTAAAAGCCCTGGAAAAACTGGGATTCCAGGGAACATTCCTGAATATAATCAAGGCAGTTTATGACAAACCAACAGCAAGCATAACTCTAAATGGTGAAAAACTAAAGCCATTCCCTTTAAAATCAGGAACAAGGCAGGGATGTCCACTCTCTCCCCTGCTCTTCAACATAGTACTAGAATTCCTAGCCAGAGCAATTAGGCAAGAAGAAAATATAAAGGGGATCCAAATAGGAAAAGATGAAGTTAAACTTTCTCTCTTCGCAGATGACATGATCCTATACCTAAAGAATCCCATAGACTCTACCCCCAAGCTACTAGAGCTGATCCAAAACTTTGGCAAAGTTGCAGGATATAAAATAAACCTTCAAAAATCAATGGCCTTTCTCTATGCTAACAACCCGAAGACCAAGGCTGAATTCAGGAAAGCAACTCCTTTTGCAATAGCCCCCAAAAACATAAAATACCTAGGAATAACCTTAACCAAAGAAGTGAAAGACCTCTTTGATGAGAACTTTAAAAGCTTGAAAAATGAAATTAAGTCAGAACTAAGAAAATGGAAAAACCTCCCATGCTCCTGGATTGGGAGGATTAATATAATCAAAATGGCAATATTGCCAAAGGCTATCTACAAATTCAATGCAATATCCATTAATATCCCAACACCATTCTTTAATGAAATAGAGGAAGCAATCCATAAATTCATATGGAACAATAAAAGACCTAGAATAGCAAAAACACTCCTAAGCAGGAAGAACAGTGCTGGAGGAATTACAATACCCAACTTCAAGCTGTATTATAAAGCTATAGTAATAAAAACAGCTTGGTATTGGTACCGGAACAGGCCTGAAGACCAATGGAACAGAATTGAAGACCCAGAATTGAACCCACAGAACTACGCCTACTTAATCTTTGATAAAGAAAGCCTCTTTAACAAGTGGTGCTGGCAAAACTGGCTCAACACATGCAACAAACTAAAACTAGATCCTTATATATCACCCTGCACCAAAATCAATCCCAAATGGATTAAAGACCTTGAAATCAAAACAGGCACCCTGAAAACACTAAAGGAAGGAGTAGGAGAAACACTTGGGCTCCTTGGCACAGGACGGAACTTCCTTAACAAAGACCCAGAAAGGCTACAAATCAAAGAAAGGTTGGACAAATGGGACTGCATCAAACTGCAGAGCTTCTGCACGGCAAAGGATATAGCTCGCAAGATAAACAGAAAGCCCACAGACTGGGAGAAGATCTTTACCAGACATTCAACAGACAAAGGCCTCATCTCTAAAATATATGCAGAACTAAAAAAATTACCTTCTTCCAAAACAAAACCACAAAGAACCAATAGCCCCCTCATCAAGTGGGCTAAAGACTTACAAAGAAACTTCTCTGATGAGGAAATGAGAATGGCCAATAGACATATGAAAAAAATGCTCTACATCACTGGCCATATAGGAAATGCAAATCAAAACAACATTGAGATTCCATCTCACCCCAGCAAGAATGTCATATATCAAGAAAACTAATAATAACAATTGTTGGAGGGGATGTGGCCAAAAGGGAACCCTACTTCATTGTTGGTGGGAATGTAAACTGGTTCAGCCACTCTGGCAAGCAGTATGGAGATTCCTCAGAAGGCTCAATATAGAACTCCCCTATGACCCAGCAGCCCCACTTTTGGGTATCTATCCAAAAGACCACAAACACAATCACAACAATGCCACCAGCACAACAATGTTCATCGCAGCACAATTTGTCATAGCGAGAATCTGGAACCAACCCAGATGCCCCTCAGTAGACGAATGGATCAGGAAAATGTGGTACATATACACAATGGAATTTTATGCCTCTATCAGAAAGAATGACATTGTTCCATTTGTAAGGAAATGGAAGGCCTTGGAAAAAGTTATACTAAGTGAAGTGAGCCAGACCCAAAGAAACATGGACTCTATGGCCTCCCTTATTGGGAATAATTAGTACAGGTTTAGGCAAGTCATAGCAGAGCATTACAAGGCACAATGGCTATACCCTTATGAACACGTAAGATGATGCTAAGTGAAATGAACTCCATGTTGTGGAAACAATTGTTATATCACAGTTGTAACTACTTTCAACCTCCTATGTGTATCTGTAGCTTCTATTATTGATGATGTTCTTGTATCATCTTCATGTGGTTGTACCTACACTATCTCTGTAACCTTATCTGAGTATATTGGAAACCGTGTTTACTGGTATTGGAAGTAGGAAATTCAAAGGGAATACCAAATTTGAGAGACACATCGTAAAAAAAGAGAAACAACTACAAAAGCAATACTTGCAAAACTGTTTGGTGTAAGTGAACTGAACACCTCCGGCGGGGGGGAAAGAAAAGGGGGGGAGGGAGGAGGGTATGAGGGACAAGGTAACAAACAGTACAAGAAATGTATCCAATGCCTAACGTATGAAACTGTAACCTCTCTGTACATCAGTTTGATAATAAAAATTTGAATAAAAAAAAGAAAATAATAGTGACAATTGCACTATAACCTCATATGAACCTTATGTAACTCAAAACCTTCATAAGTTAGAAAGAAAAGTGGCTCACAGAGTGAAAAAGCACTTGTAACATGTATGGCAAAACAACAAAAAGTCTATCCTAAATATAATATCCCAAATATTACAAACAACCCACTAAGAAAATAAAGCAAAAGATCTGAGCAGAATTTATGTGAAAAGACTATGTCCACATAACACATTAAAAGATTCCCTTAAAAATAATAAAATAAATGAAAATTTCAAAAAGTAAGATGTTATCTGGAGCTTATAACATTGGGGGGAAAAAGAGTCACAAAGACTCATTTGTCTCAAAGACTTCAGCAAAACTCCATTTCTAGGCATTATCACAAAAGAACAATGGTGGTAATAATTTTCTACCTGAGTCTTTGAAAAAATGCATTTTAGATGTGTCAAGTGCTGCCTAGTTTTGACCCATGTCTTCCAGTTAAAAAAAAAAACTGTCTAGAAAATCGATAGGCAAAGGTACTTGACGTTTGCTATATTATTGTCACTAATAACAAAATGTAGAGCTAGCTTGTATGTTCACAAATGTGAGACTAGTTGAATAACTTCTTGTATACATGTGGAGTATGTTCAGTGGTTTCTGGAAGCTAACTTCTACTGGCTTATAAGTGTCAGGTGTGAAAATCTGAAACAAGGCCTTTATTAAGCTATTGATAACTTGAAATCCACCATGGTGGGAATATTTATACTATGAAATTTAGAAAAGGCTATAAATCCAGACTGAGTTTCCCTCTCATAGGGAGATGCCTTGCATCTATTATTGGTGATATGTGCATAGAGTTAAATGATTGGAAAAAATGCTTACAGTTTGGTTATGCCATGATGGTAAAATATAAAGAAATATGCTTAATGCTAATTACTTAAAAATAAACATGGAAAAAAGACCGAATTATGCACCGTGTTTGTTTGATGAGTGGTTACAGTAAATATATTTGTTTGCACAGAATGATCTTGATGTTCTCAACTGTTACTATGTGACTGTCAAATATCTGTGTACGAATCCTTATCATAATCTGGAATGGATTTAGCAACTGCAAGCTATGGGCCAGATCCAGTCTCCACTTGTTTTTGTTTTTGTTTTTTATAAATAAAGCTTTATTGCAATACAATCATCTTAATTTTTTGTATCTTTTTGAACTTGTTATTATAGAGTTGATAGTCAGAGGAGTTATAGTTACATGAGTATTGAGTACAATTCTTTTTGAACCGTGTCTCCCCTTCCATTGCTCTCTCCCAGTTTTTCTCTCCCATTCCCACCCACAAGATGTTCAATTCATTTCCCACATAGTGTCTAAAGAGTGCCATTTGGGAAGAAAACAACCTCATGTGTTGCTGAGACACAGCCCATGCAAAAACCATGTGGTATCAGAGAGGAGAGAATAGTTTGATTCCTGCCTTGATAGTTCTTTGCTTTTATCTCTATGGAGCCAGGATTACACTTTGGTTCTTGTAGGTAAATGCATGTCAGATCTGTAGATTTTCTTATTTTAAAAACTCTCCTCTTTGTGAGCTACAGTGGAATGTAATCTGATGAGCCTTGAATAAGAATATTTTCTTAGAGGTGATATTAAGACTCTTGATGGGGTTCATTGTTTCTGAGTAGTAAAATAATTTGTGAGTCATGATTAATAACAGTATGTAATTTTACTACAAGATAATGACTTGTGTGTCATAATAATGAAAGTCAAAACAATGATGATGGTGATGATTCAGCCAATCTACCATTCATTCAGATTTGTACCCACATATGTGTGTGCACACTACACAGTGACAGATGAGGCTATTTAAGGCCATTGACCATGAAATTTTTAGATGTCTCTGCTTCAGAAACACCTGTGCTAAAGAACTTGGAGCTCACCTCTGTGACATCAGTGGCCTCAGATTTCTCATTTCTTAACTCCAGTTTACCTATAGTAGTTTAGTCTAATAATTGAAACTTGATTGACTCAAACTTTCTGAAATTTTTTTATGTAGTCCCCCTATGGTGTTGTCTTCATCCTTATGAGCTGCAATAACAGAATGCCATAAACTAGGTGCTTACAAGCAACAAAATTTATTTCTCCTAGTTCTTGAAGCAAGTCCAAGGTCAAGATACCAGCGGATTTGATATCCAGAGGAGGGCTACTTCTGGGTTCAGAGAAGACACCCAAGTTCTTACAAGGGGAGTGAAGAAAGCTTGCTTGAGTATTTTTCTTATGGGCACACTCCCATTCTTCAGGATTCTGCCAAAAGAGAGCCGCAAACCATCCCATTGGGAATTAGAATTTCAGCAGAAGAATTTTGGGAAGATACAAAAATTCAGTCTATAGCAGGTGCCAAATGTATTCCCTTAATTTGCACTATTCTTTGTCTATTTCTTCTTGAACAAATTTGAAAAGGGAGAAATGGGATTTAGAGAAATGAAGATGCAGCTGTTCCAATTGTAAAAGCAGAGATAAAAACAGAGCCAGCCCACAATAAGGAGATGCAAAATGCTCACCTGAGAGCATAAGGAGGGATGTGCCCACTGGAACGGCAACAGTAGGGGCATGTGCTGTGGCCACAGGAAAGCCCATAAACAAAGTAGGCATTTAAAAGCACATTCGCGTGTGTGTGTGTGTGTGTGTGTGTGTGTGTGTGTGTGTGTGTGTGTGATATTTGTTTGTGGGTACGTGAATGAACACAGTAAAAGAAAAAAGATAACATGAATGCGATGTGTTTATATTACTTCTAAATTTTCTTTCAAAGCTATCCTATTACACATGGTTATAAAGTATCTATCATGGGCTACTCCCAGGTGATAGTACTGGGTAGAATGTGCTCCATGACCCTTGGGGAACTTACGCTCTGGCAAATGAGACAAACACATGAATAATTAAGAGGTAACTAGCATTACACTGGCCAAATGAACAAACAAGTCTATGGACACAGAAGGATGGAATCATTTGTTGTTCTAATGGGCGTAAGAGTTGAAGAGTGATTGAGAGAGCTTCACTGACTGTTCTTTCAATTGGGATGAAAATACGACAAAGTCACTCTTCACAGCTGAGATAAGGCTCCAGCAATGATCTGCAATAGGATATGGGCCCACACGGGTTCATATCCGGGGCTCTCTGTTCTAATGTGGTTGTTGGGAGAGAATAAAAGGTTGGGCAAGGAGTTCAGACTCAAGAGTAACTATGGATCAGAGACAAAGCAAGAACCTAAAGGGAAGCTAATGAGAGCAAAGGGAAAACCAACAAACTGCAAAACAAAATGTAACCATTCCTGTTACTTTTGACACCATGGACAATGTAAGACAAGATAAGCTTTCTTAATATTCAAGTAGGCCCTGGTAGTTTCTTTGAACATGACTAGATGGAGCAAATCTTGTAATACCTTCAGGATTACATTGCCTATTAACTTGCCTTGTAACAATGCCTATTTAATTGCCTGGTAATTCCATTGCCTTGTAACTTTGTGAGGCACCAGGGAGAGTAAGTGAACAGATTTCATTCATTTCTCACACAAACATTTATAGGGCATCTACTTTGAACATAAATTTGTACCAGGCACTGGGGAAACAAGACAGGAGAGACCAAGCTTAGCTCCCAAGGATCCAGGAGGAGGCCTCCCTTCTGGGACCCAGGAACAGAGAATGGAGACCACTGTTGCAAAGCAAAAAGAGTACCTAGGCATTCTCTATAGCATTGGTTCCAGAAATTTTGACAATATCAGAAACAGTGTTCTTGACCCAGTGTCAGAGCCCTTGATAGCAAGCAGTGTTGAGGTCAGCACAGTGAGAAGCAGTGCGCAGTCCTATGTATGCAAGCATGTGTGCACACACACATGTGCCATCATTGCACATCCTGCAGGAAATGATAACAACTGGCAGCACAGCATTTGCCTTTGATGCTGACAATGGGAGAAGAGGCAGGAGATGGTGGCCATCGCGGAGAAACGAAGAGGCCATCATGCACATGGGAGTCCTTCCATATATGGGGCTTCAGAACTATGTTTTAGAGAAATTTGAGGGATCTAGTTTCTGGAGCTGCAAGAGAAAGCCAATGAACAATAGTTTATGGCTCTTTCTATGGCTCCATTTGTATGACCCCAACTATCTTGGGAAGTAAGAAGATGTATGACTTTAGTGTAGACATTAGTGTTGAAAGATGCCTGCAATCCTAGCTACTGCATAGTCAGGGGCAAAGGATGGAGAGAGGACAGTCCAGACAAATTTAAGGACAGCTATGTCAAAAGCAAAATCTAATAAAGGAACTGGGCAATGGTGGCTCACACCTGTAATCCTAGCTACTCAGGTGGCTGCAATTTGAGGATCAGGGTTCAAAGCCATCCTGGGCAGGATAGCCCATGAGATTCTTATCTCCAATATACCATCAAAAAGCTAGGAAGTGGAGCTGTGTCTCCAGTGGTAGAATGCTAGCACTGAGCAAAAATCCTCAAGGACGGTGCTTAGTTCCTGAGTTCAAGCCCCAAGACAGTCCCCCTCCCCCAGATAGTGTAAAGGTCTAAGAGTGTGGCTCAAGTGGTAGAGCCCTTGACTAGCATGCAGAAGACCCTGAGTTCGGTCTCCAGAACACCATGGCCAGGGAATGTGTAACGGAACTCAATAGGAGCTAGAGCCCGGCTACCTTTAAACATAAAGAATTTACCTGTAACTATGGAATGCTAGTGGAATGACTTGAACACAGCAGGTATCAATAGATTTTCAGAAGTCTGTTCATCTCAGCAAAGGCAGGTACTTTAATTCACTTCCTCTATTCAGAAAAGCCACACTACCAAAGGACTTTCAGGAAGCTAATTCCTACATGGGTCAGTGAGCTTTGGCATCAGACTTCTTTCTCTCCCCCATACCTTGCAAGCTTGACCTTGGGAAGATTGAGTGAGAATTTAAAGTCACATATTTTTCTATAGCCAGCAGCCACATAAAGTTTTTGGTAATTGATAAAGGCATCAGTATTATTGCTGGTAAGTCTGGATTTCTAAAATGGTTTTCAAGGTCAATACATATTAATTGAAAGCACTGTGACACTGTAGTACTTCTTCTAAGAACAGCCAGGGCCTTACCAGAAAGGAGTGTGTCTTACTGGCTTTCAGCCTCTCTCTCTTCACTCTCAATGCATAGCCAGGCACCAAACAACATTAGGCTGGAAAGGAAATCTGAAAATTGCAGATGGCAGGCAGATAGGAGGTACCTGTTTAACTGTATTCAAATTCATTTGGTTTCCAAAGACCTTCATCCTTGCTCTCTCCTCAAAGAAAAAGAGCAAACCAGCATTTCCTTTTAACTGAATCCTATTTAGTAGTGTTCTAAAAATTAAAAAAAACAAAGCATGGTCAGCAGGAAGATGGGATCTGGTCTGGCTCATTCAGTATGCCAACAGTGCTATATACTGAGACCTGGTCTGGCTCATTCAGTATGCCAACAGTGCTATATACTGAATAAGGAAGCTTCCTTTCAGATCGAGGTTGTGCTGATTGAATGATAACAAGTGCAAGTCCCTCCTTTAATGCTTACTGTGTTTATTTTTAAATTTTTGTATCTTTTGTGATGTGATTCACATGGAACAGCACAGCACCTAGTCAGAGCCTGGCTAATTCCTGGTGGAAGGAGAGAAAAAAGCGTGAACCAGCTCTAAGTGAGCAAGTTTATGCCAAGATGAAAACTATGGCTTGGTGAGGGGTGCTACCCAGTCCCAGCTCTTCCTAAAGTAGATCAGCGGTATGAGATGACACTGGCTTCTCCCCAGCTTTAGAGACGTAATATCCAGTAATGATGTGACTGCATGATCACCATCCTGCTAACACTCAGATTCACTATGGCGGCGGGAGCGCGAAAAGATGAGCTTCCTGATCCTGACTGATGTGAGGCCCTGGCTGTAGGTGCGCCGAGCCCTCTGCGTAGAGCACTGCTCGCTGTTCTCTCCCTACTTCCTGTTCAGGAAGCTGTCCCTTCAGAGAGCCACCTCTTAAAATTACTTAGATTCTAGTTATTGCAAATACGATTATCGGAGAGCTAATTATTGCCTTTTGCACTATTCGTGGCTTTTTCTTGCCTTCCCTTGTCCCTCCTGCTGCTGCCCATTTCCCTGTCATTAGCACCTCTACCAGAGAGCGAGGAAAGGACAGCAGAGGCCAGGCTCCAATCAGCCACTCCGAGGCTGGCAGCTCTGCACACAGGTTCCCTCAGAAAGGAGTTTTCCCTGACACCTTTGCAGAGGGAGCTGAGAGTCACTCGGGCAAAGGTGAGTCAGCTGCTCTCCACTGTAGTTGGTAGTTGGTATAAGAGTGTGAGTGATTTGGATCCATCAGGCAAAAGGTGGAAGTGGTAGTCACTCAAGTCTTTCTAGGTTCAATTGGAGGATAAGAGTTCTCCATTAAAAAAAACAAAGTCACATGCACTTGCTTCTAGCCATTTGAACTCAGGTCCCTTCATGTGGAAGATGTGCCTGTTTTCTGCCCACTCAGCATTCTTCCTTCCTTGGTTGCTGGACCTAGGGTTTGGTTGGACAGAAGATAGAACTAATCTCCAATATTTCCTGGATTACCTTACAACAATTAATGTGAAGGGCCTTACAGGTGGGTTTGCAGGCATGCAGAGTAAAAGAAGCATCAAGAGACATGGAGAGGGAGACGGGTAACTCCAGAGTAGAGAGGATACCGGAAGTATCTGTGGAGGAAAGGTGCCTTGACAAGAGAATGTAGTGACAGAAAACTGACACACAGAACAAAAAAAGAAAGTACATTTTCTGGAAGACAACTTCCAAATGTAGCAAAATACTCCAAAGTATAATATAATATATGCTTTAATTTATATGAATACATGTAAGAGTGCATAAATATATTTATGTTTGGCTTTTCTATTTTACTTCAGAATTGTACCCTATGCAATAATCATGAATATAACCAAGATTTAATTGAAATTTAAGGATATTTATAAAGGTAACAGAGTTAGTTTCCCCATTTTTTGAAATATTGCTTAGTGTGGTTATACTTTATTTACAGTGAAAGGCACAAATCCAAAGTGTACAGTTCAGTGTGTTAACAAATACAAACCACTCGTGTAACTCGTATGCCTGCAAGATACAGCATATTTCTTCCCCCTCAGAACATTCCATAAACCCCTTCCCAGTCATCTCCCCCAGAAGTAACCACTGCTCTGACTTTTATTATCATAATGTAATTTTCCTTATAAGAGATACAGCTGAGACAATATTTGCTGCAGAATTTTAAAGAATTTCCTAGCGTTGGTGAACTATGAATCCAAGCAACCACAGGCTTTATCTCCAGGGAAGAACAAAGCATGAATAACCCAGACAGAAAAAGAAAAGGAATAAGGAAGGACATCAATCCATTCTGTGCCTAGTGAATTGTGGGAAGAATGAAGGTTAGGCAAGGTAACTTCTATGTCTTTGACACAAGAGGGGGAAAGTGGCCTCCTTCTGGCTTGCTACCTCCCACTACAAGATTTTGATTTCCTTCATGGTCAGATATAATGTCTTGCTGGATTCAGGACTCAATTACCTTTTCAAAACATTGTCAAAACAAAGGGCCAATATGCCTTTGACCCAAGGTCCAGGTGTAACTCATTTGCATATTCATTAACCTTTGATTTGCTTGCCCTCATCTTCTGTTGGTTTAGTTTTCTGTCTTGTGGGGAGAAATTCCTCACTTTTCCTGAATCTTTCCAGGTTTTAGAACCTGGGAAATCTTTTGGTCCTAAGCAATCTGGAAGGGCCAGACACCCTCTTCCAGCCAGGATAGCACCTTACTCTTGCATCTGATGAAGGAACATATATTTTGTCTTACTAGTGTTTTGTTTCTTCAGAAGCTGGCATGCCATGGGCACCAAACAATTTACTTAGCTCTGACAACTCATCCTGTTCACACAAGTAACACTCCTTTGTGATTTCCATTGTGGTGCTCTTTCCTTTTATAAATGATGTAAGCTTAAAAAATGGTGTGGTTACCATGTGCTTTCTCTCTTAACAGAGAAACTGGGAATCACTGAATAGAAAGAATTTTATCATAAGGGAAGGAGACACATCTCTGAGACACCATGATGTCCAGGCATCTGTGGAAGCTGTATACTTTAGAGACACCTTTGGATTGTCCTTACTCCTAGTCAATGGCTTTGCCATTTCCACACTTCTTAAAGAGGCACAGAGAGGTAGCAGCTCTCCGACTCTGGAAGCAGGCTTTACAAATTCTAAGACTGTTAATTCCCAAGGACGGTTTTATCATTATAAGCACCAAGCTTAATGAAAAACCCATCAAACACATTAGAAAAGCAATGCTTTTCTTTGTTCTCCTTTTTATCCATTTTTACATTTTAACAAATGTTATTTTCTGGAATGGATATTTAGATACATTTGCCACTAAAATATTCCATTACTGCTATGAATTCTATTAGCCAGCATGCTTATTATATTAATGTTCAGAGCAGGGATCACTAAGAATGACATTTATTTGAGAAAATTAGGAGAGGACTCTTCAAAATTAAACAACTTAATCCTTGTTTCTGATTGTGATTCACTCAACTCTGCACAGCTCCAAGCTCCCTTGGCGCCCTTCATTTAATTCTGCCTGAGAAGCTCTTTCCCTAGATGGGGCATTCTACAAGCCGAAAATGGCTCTGTTCACTTGGCTCTGCTGTTAAATAAAGTCTTAGCTGTGATCTGTTTTCACTCTGCTAGGAAGTCCCTAGTATTTCACCCCAGAGCTCATCCTTTGTATCCTGCTCTATGCAGTAAGAGGATCACAAGTTCATGGTCATATTGGTTGCAAAGTTTATACTGCATACTGCAAAGGTCTACTTGTCAAAACACACTTCCTGTGATTCAAGTTGAAATATGTGGCTTCAGTTCTCCATGCATCCCTACTCTTTCCCCTTCATTTTCTTCCCAAAGCTATTCAGAAAATCTGGCTGATAGTCATTTTATTAAGAGTGTTTGTCTGATTTCAGTAGATGATCTAGCCACTCAGGCAGAAGACTACCCATGTTTTAAATTGATTTCATGCATTTCACCCATAAAAGTCCTCCCTTTGCATGCAAGCTGCCACAGGACTTTTTTTTTTTCACATTTTTATTATCAAACTGATGTACAGAGAGGTTACAGTTTCATACGTTAGGCATTGGATACATTTCTTTTTCTGTTTGTTACCTTGTCCCTCATGCCCCCCTCCCTCCCCCTCTTTCCCTCCCCCCCAGATGTTCAGTTCACTTACACCAAACAGTTTTGCAAGTATTGCTTTTGTAGTTATTTCTCCTTTTTTACCCTGTGTCTCTCAAATTTGGTATTCCCTTTGAATTTCCTACTTCCAATACCAGTAAACACGGTTTCCAATATACTCAGATAAGATTACAGAGATAGTGTAGGTACAACCATAGGAAGGTGATACAAGAACATCATCAATAATAGAAACTACACATATACATAGGACGTTGAGAGTAGTTACAACTGTGATATAGCAATTGTTTCCATAACATGGAGTTCATTTCACTTAGCATCATCTTATGTGTTCATAAGAGTATAGCTATTGGGCCTTGTGATGCTCTGCTATGGCTTGCCTAAACCTGTACTAATTATTCCCAATAAGGGAGGCCATAGAGTCCATGTTTCTTTGGGTCTGGCTCACTTCACTTAGTATAACTTTTTCCAAGTCCTTCCATTTCCTTACAAATGGAAAAATGTCATTCTTTCTGATAGAGGCATAAAATTCCATTGTGTATATGTACCACATTTTCCTGATCCATTCATCTATGGAGGGGCATCTGGGTTGGTTCCAGATTCTCGCTATGACAAATTGTGCTGCGATGAACATTGTTGTGCTGGTGGCATTACTGTGATTTTGTTTGTGGGCTTTTGGATAGATACCCAACAGTGGGGCTGCTGGGTCATAGGGGAGTTCTATATTTAGCCTTCTGAGGAATCTCCATACTGCTTGCCAGAGTGGCTGAACCAGTTTACATTCCCACCAACAATGAAGTAGGGTTCCCTTTTGGCCACATCCCCTCCAACAATTGTTATTATTAGTTTTCTTGATATATGACATTCTTGCTGGGGTGAGATGGAATCTCAATGTTGTTTTGATTTGCATTTCCTTTATGGCCAGTGATGTGGAGCATTTTTTCATATGCCTATTGGCCATTCTCATTTCCTCATCAGAGAAGTTTCTTTGTAAGTCTTTAGCCCACTTGATGAGGGGGCTATTGGTTCTTTGTGGTTTTGTTTTGGAAGAAGGTAATTTTTTTAGTTCTGCATATATTTTAGAGATGAGGCCTTTGTCTGTTGAATGTCTGGTAAAGATCTTCTCCCAGTCTGTGGGCTTTCTGTTTATCTTGCGAGCTATGTCCTTTGCCGTGCAGAAGCTCTGCAGTTTGATGCAGTCCCATTTGTCCAACCTTTCTTTGATTTGTAGCCTTTCAGGGTCTTTGTTAAGGAAGTTCTGTCCTGCCACAGGACTTTTAAACTATTAAATGATTTATTCTGTTTTTATTCCCAAATGTTCCCATAGTGTCTACATATGGGTATCACTTGCCAAGGACTCACCGTAACCATCCTAGCAAGGTTACAATGGCTTCAAGAGATCAATGCAAATGTCCATATACCAGCCAGGCCCTGAAGATCTGGAGTTGAGAGGCAATAACAAAGCAAGAATTGGATGCTCACGGGACTTGTATTAGAATGTTAAAGCACAGCTGGCCTTCTTTCTCTAGAGGAGAGAGGAGCTAACATTTAGAAAAGACAGAGTAAATGATGAAAAATGGAAAGTGTAAGTAGTAGGAACTTGGGTTTGAAAAGTCAATACCACCTTGGTGCACAAGGATCTGAACAATGACTGAAGAACACTAGAAGGTTTGCAGTGAAGTCTGAGTGGTGTCCTGCTCTCTTGCCTCTAGAGGCTCAGTGTAAAATGCTGGCTGGAAAATCCTCACCTCCTTATTCCTGCTCCAGCTTCCGCTAAACTTCTGCTTCCTCCTCACCCTGCTTACTACATGTTAAAAGATTCTTCTCCTGTAAGATTTTTTTCAGACTCTCATCATTACTTCCTGAATACATACTTTTCTGCTTGTTTCCAAAGCATTTGCACTTAATCTTATTGAAATTATGATACTAATACTTTTATGGAGCACTTATTCAGTGCCAAATCCTATTTTAAGTACACCCTAGTATAGTATTTCATTTAAATCATCTCAGCAAACTTCTAGATAGGTCTTTTTTTTCTTTATTTTTTTTCTTTATTGTCAAAGTGAATACAGAGGGGATACAATTTTATACTTAAGGCAGTGAATATATTTCTTATTCAACTTGTTACCTCTTTCATTTTCCACCTGCCTTCCCCTTCTTCATTTCCCTCTTCCTCCCATGAGTTGTACACCATATAGTTTTGTAAGTATTGCTGTTGCATTGGTTTGTCTTTTTATCCTTTGTCTCTCAATTTTGGTATTCCCTTTCCCTTCCCTAGTTCCAATACATGTATATACAGTATCCAGGGTATTAAAATCAGTTACAATGATATCAGAGGTAAAACCATGGGAAAGAAATATGAAAATATAAAAGGGCATGGTTTCACATGGCATGTTGAAAATAACAACAACACTGATATACCACCTGTTTCCATATCTTGAAGTTCATTTTTCTTAGTATTATCTTATGTGTTCATATGTGCATAGCTATTGAGCTATTGTGATCTTCTTCTAGGTCTATCCTAGACGTGTACTAATTATTCCCAATGAGGGAAAGCATAGAGTCTATGTTTCTTTGGGTCTGATTCACTTCACTTAGTATGATTTTTTTCCAAGTCCTTCCATTTCCTTATGAATGGGGCAATGTCATTCTCTCTGATAGAGGCATAGAATTCCATTGTGTATATGTATCACATTTTCTTGATCCACTCATCTACTGAGTGGCATCTGGATTGGTTCTATATTTGACAAATTGTGCTGCAATGAACATAGTTTTGCTGGTGGCTTTGGTGTGCTCTTGCTTGTAATCTTTTGGGTAAATGCCCCAAAGTGGGGCTGCTGGGTCATAGGGGAGCTCTGTGTTTAGCCTTTCAGTGCAATACCCATCAATATCCCAACACCATTCTTTAATGAAATAGAGGAAGCAATCCAACAATTCATAAAAGACCTTGAATAGCAAAAACAATCCTACGCAGAAAGAACAGTGCTGGAGGAATTGCAATACCAAATTTCAAGCTGTATTACTAAGCTATGGTAATAAAAAGATCTTGGTATTGGCAGAGGACCAATGGAATAGAATGGAATAGAACTGAAGACCCAGAAATGAGCCTGGAGACCTATGGCTACTTAATCTTTGATCACAGAGCTAAAAACAATGGGATGGAAGAAAGACAGCCTCTTCAACAAATGGTGCTAGCAAAACTGGTTCAACACTTGTAACAAACGAAAACTAGGTCCTTATATATCACCTTGCACCAAAATCAATTCCAAATGGATCAAAGACCTCGAGGTAAAATCAGATACCCTGAAAACACTACAAGAAGGAATAGGAGAAATACTCCGGTTCCTTGGCACAGGATGAAACTTTCTTAATAAAGGCCTAGATAGGTCTTATTGATGTAGTTATTTTACAGGTGAGAAAGCAAGAGCATGAAGGTTTTTAAAACTTATTCACAGTCAGTGGCAGGTCAGAGTTGAGATCCAGAGCTTATGTCTTAACTGTCAAATAATTGCCACTGTTTCTACCTCTCTTTTGAACTTCACGTGTACTCTCAGATACAAAGGATGAAACACATATATCCTATCACTCCACTAGAGGAGTTCTAAGAATTTGCATCTATCTTTTATCACTGTATTAGTTGGTTAAAATAAAGTGTGTGTGTGTGTGTGTGTGTGTGCATGCGCGCACGCATGCATGTGTACATAGGCAATTGTTTGGGCTCCCAGTCAATGGCTTACATGATATTTGTACAGAGAATCTGTGTATTCTAGCCTTCTGTCATCCTCTCAAGTTGCCACAGACTCTAAGTTAACCTATTCAATTCATCTCTTTCATCTGAGAAAGAAAAATGCACATGTTTCAAAATGACTAATCGAGTCTGTATCAAATCATATCTTAATTTCCTTTCATTTTGGCAAGAAGTTCCCAAACTAAACATCCCTTGTGCAACTTCATATAAGTGGATCCCATTGTTTTTCCCTCTATCCATGGTCAACATGATTGAACAACGAAGGCATTCAGGCTATTTCTTAAGTGAACCTTGCATGTCAGCATTATTAGTTAAAACAGACCTGCTAGATGAAATAAAACTTATCTGGCACTCCTCCTTTATTGTGCCACTTTCTCACTTACTCTTTCTCCAGACATTCATGACCTTGTAATGAATTTTTTTTCCATTGCAGGAAAAATGGAGCTTAACATTTCAGAAGCAGGACCATATTTTAGATAGACTTTGCAATGGGCTTGAAATAGATTCTCTCAAATCTTTAAAATATATCCAAATGGACACTGTTGATAGATGCACAATAATTTTAAGATGATTTCTGAGATTCTTGCAGAGTTTATGAATCAAAATGAATTTTTATCCTCCCTCTTAGAAAAGCATTTACTATTGCCTAATCATGTACGACTCTACACCAAGCACTGTAGAAACTAGATCATTCAGAAGTAGTTTTGCAGTTCATAGACATCAACAATTTACTCCTATGTCTACAGAAGTCAGCCAGAATTCTGTCTAACTCAAGTTGCTGTTTTATATGGTGTTATTATTTTAAAACACATGTGTCAAGAATTCAAACAGCAAAGTTATTTTTAGTGATCACGTTTATAGTGGTCGGGTAGTGTTGAGCTTAGAAGTAAAGCCTTCCAATCAACCCACATCCTCAAAACCATTTTACTACCCAATTGCACCTTCTATTTCTACCATTTCTGAAAAAGTGTCAAGTTGGCTCTCAGCTGCTGGGAAAACTAATGATCAAAAGTCAGGAAAATGTTACACTTTAAAGGTTTTCTGGCATGGAAGCCTATAGTCTAGAGGGAAGTATTACACAGTGAAAATAATCATGTTTACTCCTAAGCCACCCGATATTCATTTTATTCCTGTGCCTGTCGTGTATACCCAGAAAGTGCTAGATGAAGTTATCATAATGGAATAACTCCCTGCCCTCTCGGGGAAAGAAACTTCTCCTTTATGATGTGCTCTATAATAGTAATGATTGTTATTGCTTTGTAGTATACTCTCAATAAACAGCTTTGGAGATGAATTAAATTATTTCATTTTGCTTTGGCTATTAGTCTATCTCAGAAACAGTTTTCTGTCTCATACACAATATACGGATAGTGATTATCCTTTATTTCTAAATAACACTATCAGGGATTGAGTGGCAATGAGGACTACAGGAAACCCCATTGAGTATAATAGCTTCCTTAAGCAGCATAGCAACTTTGCATTTTTCTGAGGCAAGCCAGTGGACTGGTGGACAGAGAACTTGTGTCTTGGGAATGCTGTCTTACATCCCTGTAAAAGCCAATGACTGGAAACAGAGAGTATAAAAGACCAGGGACCAGCAGAACAAATGTATTTTAGATCTTGGCAGACACTCACATAACATCCTAGTCCAATGTGATAATGGTATTCTTTTAGGACTGTGACCCACTGCAGGAAAACCAGAAGAGTTCTGACAATGGACAGAAATTAACTCTTGACATACTCGAAGCTTTTCCAATGAGCACTGAGGCTTAGTATTCCACACCTAGAAGAGTTGATCTCCCCTGGTGATAGCAATCTGCCTTTCAATTTTGCTATCCTCAACAGCCAGCTGTGAGCCTTTATATAACATTTCACAGTCCCTTAATTACCACATGACAACCTCAGGGTTGCTAATCTTAATACCGCTCTGAAGTGAGGGACTTGAGACATATCAGCACTTTAATACAACTATTCCTGTGGTAATCATGTGTGGTGGAAAATACAGCTTTTCCCAAATACAGTGAACCCGTACTCTTCAAATGTTAAGGTAAACTTTTGCTTTTGTTCTACATATTGGAGAGATAGACCCTCTTGTGTCTTGGCTGATAGGAGTAAACCTGTGCAAGATGGTTAGTACATAACAGAAAGCCAATTGCAGAGACTTGAACAGAAAATAATGGATGCAAGTGCTGGCAGGTAAAGACTCTATGGATGATTCCTTATACGACCCAGGCAAACAGTGGTGGTCTTTTTGCTCTTCTTGGCAGAAATTGGGTAGTGGATTGCTCAGAAATTGAATGAGACAGGTGGAATGGAAGCTTTGATGGTCTCAACATGGCAATCAGCACTTTATTACTCATGGCCAGGAGACAGACAGAAGGCCAAGGAATCTATTGTGAGGAAAAAAAGGAAAATTTATTAGGTCAAATAGAGACTCAATTATTCAAGACAAATTATTCAAGACAAATACTACTGGGACCTCAAGTAGGCTGTCTGGTTTGCTCTTTGCTTCTGCTCACTTTCTGCCCAAGTTGGTATGCTACTGGCTGCCAGAAAGAAATTAATCAAGACCAGACATCAAACCCAGCTAACCATGTAAATATAATATGAGGTTTAAAGTTGGGTGAGTATCCTAATACCCCCGAAGGTCTATTAATCAATCAACAAATACTCGAAGAGTCTCTGCTGCACAGTCTGTGTTGTGCTAGGTGCCAGGGGAGCTATGAGACTTGTGAGATACAATTCTCGTCCTCCAACGAAGTACCATGAGATGCCAGAAAGCCCAAGGCATCTGGATTTGAAACCTCACTCATCAATTTACTGTGTTGGTGACCGTGAGCATCTTGGAGTTTCACATTACATTTGGTTAAAAAAATGAACGTTCCACAAGCTTGGAATTTCCAGCTTAGATCTCTTCCCTGAGCTCCAAATGTGATTGCTTAACAGTCAACTTATTTTCTTCATTTGAACAGCAAACACAAGTGCAAACCTAACACACCCAGAGTTTATCTTTGCTCATTCTAACCCACACCCCTCTGAGATCCCTGCTACATTTTCTTCCATTTCTTTTCCTCCAAGGCATACTGTAGAACCTTTTGTTTCATATTTCTCAGCAAGTCTTGTCAGTCTTACCCTTAAACTATATCTCCAATGCAGCTAGCTTCCTTTCTTCATAGCTCCTGCAACCTTCTAGTGCGATCTCCATATAGAACTAGAAACACATTTAACATCTCAGTTTGGATCCTTACTTTTGGTTGAGATACAAAAAGCTTTGAATTCCTAGTTTTCAGTGGGTTACAGTTTATCAATAAACCTGATGACTTGGGGACTCAAATGATGATATATTTGACAATAGGCAGTCCCTCCACGTGATTTTCATATCCCAGGAGCATGCCTCCTTTTTTTCTCACTTCCTCACTTCTGCCATTCATTTTTAATGATTTCGGGCACCTTTTGTCCCATCTATCTCAAGTTTGGAATTAATTCTTTTTCTGTGTGTTGCACAGTATGCCCTGTGTTGAAAATCCCTTCCAATTTGGGGCTTAGAATTTTCATTCCTCTCTTAGCATCTTAAAATCAAAGCATACACATCATTACTGCATATCATCTCGGAGAGTCTTCTCTTCCTCTCTGCCTTGTCCAAAGTGTTATTCCTAATAAAGAACTCTTGACTTTCCAGTTCTTTCACTGTACCACAGCTGATTGGTCATGAGCTTCTTTCATGGATTTTCCCAGGTAACCCTCTCCTATTTGCTTATTGCACATTATTTTTCTACACCCTCTCATACCATTGCTTCTAACAGTCTTCTTGCCTCAGTTTTCTTTCATAAAACCCCATAACCATGGGGAGAAGTGGAGCTATCTAATTTCGTACAATGTTCAGATTGGGTGGTCCTTCTTCAACTTTTCTTTGCTTCCCTTTGCCTTTCAAGGCTGTCCTTCATGGCATTTCTAGCTCTATTAAAATACTAGATGATGAAAAAAACCACAGTGATTTACCCCATATCCTTCCCCAGGCCATGTGAGCACAAATATCTCACCTTGATTGCATTTTCTCTGTGCTAATATTGGATGCGATGCTGTTAATTTTCTATTTCTTTGTTTGAAGAGATCTTGGAAAACCCACTAAGGAGTATTTACAGGATAATAATGTCACAATCTGCAGTTGTTAATTTATTGATTCTCGGCAAGCCTTCTTTTACTTTAACTGTTGTTTCCCCCTTTCTGCTTCCATGAGAATTAAAAGTCATTTGGCTTGTTGTTGGCTTTAATATGGTTTATTATTAGTGGGGTTATTATTTGAAGTCCAAAGGATAGTTAGGATTCTAGCAGTAGCTTTGTACACATAGTGGACACAATCTCTCTTCATTACTTCTACTCAACTCTCAGATGCACTTTTTTTTGCATGGCCAGACCGTTCTTTTTTTATGGATATCAACAATCATTTAAAATGCAATCCAAGGGTATTGAAGAAGAGATTGCATAGTGTAAAAGCCTGACAGGATTTATCCCATGGAATAAACTAGTGACTCTATTTTTTTCCCCTAATTCACTGCTGTCGGTGGAGATTTTCAAAGATGATTATAATAAACACTCTTCTTAGTTGACCCATGAATTATCTGGCTGTGTTACTGAAATGTCAAGCAGTCAACTAAGAAAAGGAGTACAATTTAACAAACATATTCCCAGAACAGTGCAGATGGAGTTTCTACTCCTTCCCTTGAGAGACCACTTGGTATTCCAATAGTTTTCATCGTCGGAAGGTTTATTTATTTATTTTTCCTTGACAGTCAGTCTAAAATTTCCCTTACCTGAGATCATCTCATTATGCCAAAAAGAAAATAATAAATAAAAGAAAGATACCCCAATTTTTTTTAAAACACCCAAAACACACACCTTCCACAGCTATTAAAAAGTATTATCTGCAATAGTACAAATGCTTATACCTATTTCTGTACAGTCACTCTAAATAATGGATTTATATAGATTTTTGTTGCTGCTGAGATCTCACCCTTCATTACTACTCCTATTAAGACTATTATTTGACTTTTCTCACATTTTTCTCATATTTTCCCCCTATAGATAGAGTTCTAATTGTTGTTGTGGTGGTGGTGTTGGTGGTGGTGTGTGTATGTGTGTTATTTATGTTGTTTTGTTTCTTGGAGAGGGAGTGTAGATTCTGGGGTTTGAACTCAGGGCCCCAGAGCTTCCTACTTAATCATCTGGGCTTTTTTATTCATAGTTGGTGCTCTACTACTTAAGTAATGTCTCCCATCCAGCATTTTACTTATGGTATTTTCTGCCCTGTCTGGCTTCCAACCTTGATCCTTCAGGTCTCAGTCTCCTGAGGACAACAGGAATGACTTATCACTAGCCATATTTGGAATGTTTTTTAAGTGCCCAGTTTATCCTATCATGTTGAAAAGTTTGAGAAATTCTCTGGTGGACATCTCATGACTGCCATTACCCCCAAGCACTGGACGGTGTGGCCTAGGAGATGATTTTAGTGGGGCTCCTTACCCCTTTTTTATCTGCTTCCCTTCTTTTGAAGATGAAATAGTAATTTATTTTACTAGTGGCTAATCTCCCTTCCTCCCTAGCCTCCCTCTCCCCCTCCATCCCTCCTTTCCTCTTCCCTTTTTGTCTCTTTCCTTGTCAGTAGTGGGATTTTCTTCTGTTATTACTACTATAAAGATAATGCACAGAGGGATTACAGTTACGTAAGTCAGGTGATGAGTACATTTCTTTTTGCACAATGTAACTCCTTCCTTCACTTTCTCCCAATTTTTTCCTTTTGTCCCCACCCACAAGTTGTATAGTTCATTTTCAATATGGTGTCTAGTGAGTACCACTGCTGCATTTGTTTACCCTTTGTCCCTCTATTTCTATGACCCTCACCTTATCCTCCCAAAGACAGAGAATTGAATGAACAAGACAAAAAGAAAGAAAAGAAAAACAGCAACAAAAACTCTTGCTTCCATTTCCTGGAGTTCATTTTTTTGTAGAATATATATATATATATATATACACACACATATATATATATTATTTGCTTATACTCGCTTGACAAAACTTTACAGAACACAATTATATTCTATATCACATTGAACTTATTTTTAAAAGTCTATCAGTTCTTGAGAAAGGCATGTTTTAGTCATGGCATCCAGTGGTACTGCATTATACTGTATTGTACTCACTTATTTAGTACTTTGAAGTTTATGCGCTGTCTGGAGTTAATTTTCATAAGTACTATTTATATGAGCAGATGCACATAGTATTGCACCTTTTGTGCTCCTCTCCCCAAACTATCCTCCTTTGGTCTCATTTTGTATGAATGCCTGGAGTCCTGTATAATTTATCATGTCTCCTTCCATTCTTTAAGATATACTTTTTCATCCAATAGCCTATGCGGCAGGATTCACTTCTCTTGATTTCCAGGTTTAATAGAGCAACAATTTTCTTTCACTATTTTTCACACGCAAAGTTCCCACTAAGAAAATACTTTTTACCTAGTGTAAGTATAGGTGTGGATATTATATTTGTGTATAAGTATATTTTATGCATTTAATCAGGTAACAGACTGTCAGAATCCAGAAAAATGAATGAGAATACCAGAGTTGCTGCTGGGTGCCAGTGAGAGGCTCATGCCTGTATAACTACTCAGGAGGCAAAGATTTGAAGATCATGGCTCAAAACTTGTCCAGGCTGGAAAGGATGGCAAATTCTTACCTCTAATTAACTAGCAATAAACTGTAAGTGGAAATGTAACTCAAGTGGCAGAGTACCAGCCTTGAGTGAAAAAAAATCAATATAGTGCGCTGGAGATATGGCCTAGTGGCAAGAGAGCTTGCCTCTTATACATGAGGCCCTGGGTTCGATTCCCCAGCACCACATATACAGAAAACGGCCAGAAGTGGCGCTGTGGCTCAAGTGGCAGAGTGCTAGCCTTGAGCAAAAAGAAGCCAGGGACAGTGCTCAGGCCCTGAGTCCAAGGCCCAGGACTGGCCAAAAAAAAAAAAAATCAATATAGTATGTGAAGCCCTGAGTTTAACCAGCCCCACTACCAGTGCAGAAAAAAAACCACCAAAACCCAAAAAAGAACTCAAGAGTTACTATTTACCCACTTGACACACAGCCTGCTTTACTATCAGCTGCCTACAACCATATGGCAAATTCCAAATTGATGCACAAGCATGCACCCATTCACATTGATCAAATTCCGCAGTTTGCATTCAAGTTCAATATTTTTATTGTATTGTATATGTTTTAACAAATCTGCAGGGCTAGGGATATGGCTTAGCGGTAGAATGCTTGCTTTGCATGCATGAAGCCCTGGGTTTGATTCCTCAGCAACACATAAACAGAAAAAGCCAAAAGTGGCTCTATGGCCCAAGTGGCAGAGAGCTAGCCTTGAGTAAAAAGAAGCCAGGGACAGTGCTCAGACCCTGAGTTCAAGCCCCAGGACCAGGAACCAAACCAAACCAAACCAAACCCCACAAATCTCCAAGAATACATGTTTGCCACTATAGTGTCAAACAGAATACCTTCATATAACTAAAGCAAAACCTTGGTGTAGGTACTTTCAGTGCTAAGATTTTATGTATCCAGATTTCCTTGGCTATAGCCAGATAGAAGCTAATAATCTTAGACATGGATTCTTAAGAGCGCCCTAAATCTGTAACTCTGGGGTAAATGCTGAGAAAGTGCCTCTAACTGAGGAGAGAGAGAAGATATTACAGTAACTGTGTTTTATTTGATTTTAGGGCAACAAATTGTAGTGTAATGACTTTCCATTGACCTTGAGTATTTCCAAGTGTGAATAATCCATCCGAATAAGTTGGATCTCTCAATGAATGTCAAGATTGTAGTGTTTTTAAGATTATGCTATCCAGGCCCATATTTAATTCAAAACTAAAAACCAAGCAGAAAAATAAGTAATTCTGTAAACACATTTTGTCTCGTGATGATTACATGCATCCTTTTCAAATATATATGTATATATATATTCATGTATATACATATATATGAAATTTCACACCCTAAAATAACTAAAATGGGATTCCCTGTATTTGTCATTTGGTAATAAAAGTCCCATGCTTGTTCTTCTTGCTGGAGAATCAAACTATTTCCTTCTGCATTTTCTATTCTTATGTTTTCCTTGCATTTCTCTAACAAAACTTCAATTAATTTATCTTATCTGATTTAAATAAAGCTTCTTTTTGAAATTAGGATGAGTGAAGAGCAAACAGAATATTAAAAGAGTATGAAGAGTTGCAAATATCCATGTCCCACACTGCTTTGATTGGACCAGTCTGTCCACTGCTTGCTGGTGGAAGGTCATCAGTCTCTCAGTGTTTGTTTTCTTTCTTTATATTTAGCACCAAAGTGATCACAGGTACACTAGGCTTTGGGGTCCTGTTCAGTTGTTCCTTCATGAAAAAATATGGCTTGAAGTCATTTATCCCTGTGCAACTTGCAGCCTGAAAAATGTGCATTATGTGTGCATTACATATAACGCAGGAGCATAAAATGTCATGACAGAGATGCAAGCAAAGCTCCAACATTCTGCTATAATGACGACACGTCTGGGCCCTGTCCAATGAGTTGGCTAGTCTACACCATGTTTGTGGACAACCCAAACATTGACAGGTAGTAGGGCATTTTCCTCATCGCCTCCCCCTCTCAGAGTAATCTATGCTGCTGATCCTTCAATGAATATTACTGAGACTTTGCTGTATGTAAGGCTTAGCACAGTGAAGAAACATGAGTGAGCTGCTTATTGTTTATCTAAGGAAGATAGTGTATAGCCATCTGTCTATTATCTATTCCTTTATCCATATATTCTTCCATTTATCCATCCATTCATTCATTTATTCATTTGTCCTTTCATCTAATGATATGTAATGCTATTCAATATAAAATATAATTTAAGTACTATGTCAGAGGAACAAAGAATTATCCTAAATGAGTCTTGTCAGCTAATCTTGGGGTCAAGTACTCCTGATGACACTATCTAATCTCTTTATAACAAGAGTAAATGAGATTCACCATGTGATAAATAGATATCTATCTACTTCAGTTCTACCAGTAAAGAATGACTTCCAACTGATTTTTCTTCAGAAAAACCAGCTTAATGTATCATCTACTACTTAGTTTGCGTAGTTTAAAATATAATAAATAACTGTAAATTTATTAATTGTTGAAATAATGGAAAAAATGTGAAATTTGTTTTAATAATATATAGTATTTAACTCACTATACCGTGTGTGTGTGTGTGTGTGTGTGTGTGTGTGTGTGTGTGTAATTTGCAATCAGTGTTAAATTTTAATGGGATACTTTGTATTTTTTCTTATAGGAGGGCTTCAACATTTAGTTCTACAACTCCAGTGAAGCTCTAATTTGAATGCTTGTGAGTTATACACAGTAGCTTTACGTGGAGAACACATGCATAAGCCCTACATTTGAAATTGCTAGGAATTTTTGCATAAAGTCTCCATGTAGAGAACACTTATCTCCTGCAGTTGACATGAAAATTTCTTTGTAAGAAAATACCCTGGAAGAGAAATTGTTTCCCTGATTCTCTTAAGGCAGTAAAACCAGTGTGCAATATTGGGAGAACTGGGTGGTGTCCAGTTTCAGGAAGGAAGAGTACTCTGATCATTTGCGAACTGGAGGGAAGGGAGAGGGAGAATCAAAGGCAGAAAGATAGCAAGACTGAGGGCTGCTGAAGCAAGGTCAAGGATATGATAGATGAGCCCTTCCCTCCATCCTTCAAGAAGCCTAATTACCCCAGCATGACTTCTCTCAGTGCATTGGTAGCTGATAGTTCCAAGAGTGGTGAAAAGCTTGGAGAGGAGAATCATTTGATAGCTGATGTTTAATTACAAGTAGGTGGTATTACAAGAAGGAACCACTGTGCCAAGATTTTTTTTTTTGAGGTAGAATTTCACTACTTTTTTCCCAAGTTGACCTTGGATCGTGATCCTTTCATCTCCATCTCCCAGTTACTTGATGGTGTGAACCATCACCCCTGGACCACTCTGTTTTAAGGACCCCCAAAATGGATACTTCAAGCTCTCTTGGCATCTTCTTCAACTGTCTAGCAGCTACTATACTTAGAAACTTTTTGTATTTGTACTTTTTTCCCAAAAGTTAATAGCTTTCAATATATGTGAGCTGCTTTGAGATCCTGAGAGGCAAGCTGAAATATGAAGACAAATGCTATTATCACCTTGCTGATTTCTCTCCATGTTGAAGCCTGTTAGTAATATTTAGCTCTACTATGTTCTATTTTGGTAAAATGCCCTTAGAGCCCCAAGTAAATCAACTCTTTCCTATTTTCAGTGTTTCTATTCTTTTTTCTTTCTGTCTACTACCTGAGTTTCTTCCATTGGTATTCAATTTTCCCTGAGATCCAGCTCACATTTTGCTTTCTTTTATGCTCATTCCAGTAACTTTTCACTATTTTCTCTTTCCTAGCACTGTCTTTATGTCCTTGTAAGTAAATACTACAAATGCCTTGAGTCTCATACAAAACAATCAACAACAAATAATTGTTTATAGATTCAAATGTACCTTTTATTGCTACAGGAATAAAGTAAATTAAATCCCTGCATCCTTCCGCCTAAATATTCCATGCTGCTCTAGTTTCAGGTTCTGAACAGACAACTGTTTGTCCTTGAAATAATGTCTGGAAAGTACAAAAAAAAGCTACAAGAGGGAAGAGATCCTAAAGAATATTATTCTCAGTGTCTTTCCCTTTAACCAGTGTCTATATTTTCTCCTTTGCAGCACAAAATTGTTGCCCTCTTCCTGTTGCTTATCTTTACAGTGAACATTGACCTGCTGCAGTAAACAAACAAACAAAAATCAGTCCCTCAAACACCGTGGCTCAGGGGAAATGAGGGAGGAGGTAACAAATTGTACAAGGAATGTACCCACTGCAACTGTAACCCCTCTGTACATCACTTTGACAATAAATAAGTAATTTCTAAAAAAAAAAAAACAAAAAACGACCATGGCTCCTCACAGGAAGTAATGGAGCAAGATAGCACTGCATGAAGTGGGGGATCTTGAATTTTTTGCCCTACCATCTGTTTCTCTCTCTTCAAATTTTCCCCTCTTCCTCCCACCATTTTTCCAGCCTTGGTTTGTAATTTTTTATCCCTTTCACCCAGGAGAATCCTTATATGCTTCAGTTAGGATTTTATAAACGTGTCCTTCTCCATCCCACGTAAGCTGATTGCCAGAATGGCTTCTGTAGACCATGAGTCACCAGATTGGAACTATAAGATTGGCAAGGTGCTCTCAGTGACCACCTATAAGGCCAGTTCTCTGAACACTCTGCTTTGTCTCTGCCCCTCTGTTTTCCACCTGTCCCCTAGCTCCCAAACCAGGGAGGCTTGAAGCAATTGGGTTGCATTGTGCTAATCTTTTCTACAAATCATAAAATTGTTTCTAAGTTGATTTTGTGTTTTCAGCAACCACGATGTCTCATCCTGAAGTCTACCATTTTTGTTAATATTTACATATACAGAGGCTTCCGTTCTAACACCTAATTTGACAATATTATGATCTATTCTGTGCAGCGCAACATATACTATCTCAAGTTACTGTTCATGTCACCATCGTTAAAAACAGTTAAATCTCTCTGTCAGCCACCCCTAGAATTTATGGATCCATAACAACCATAAAAACACAGAAGTCCCTTGATGACAGAGACAAACAGAGAGAATCTTTGTGGGGACGAGAGGGACGCTACTTATGGTTTCAAGAACCGAAAGTGCTCTTATTTTTAAGGCATTTAGTTTTTGTGGAGTATTTTTTTCTCAAAATGATAAATTGTTTAATTTAATTTCTTAAAAGAAATAGGATGTATCCTGTAGTCATTACTAGCTCCTTTGCTAGATTTTTTTTTAAAAAAATCATTTCATTTTGAAAAAGAATTGTTGCCTATCTGGTATAAAATTATACTTGCATAAGCATTTGTCATATTCTCAGAGTATGTTCATTTTGCTAGTATTTTAATCCAGGATGAAACACTGCTTATGAATCTGCAGCTACAGACATGCTTTTGTCTGCTGAGTCCCTGTCTTTAGGTTCTTTTACCGAGCTCTGATAATTGCTCTGGTCATAGAAAGCTAATGTTTAGATTTTTTAATCTGTGTTAATTTTTGGATAATTAGCATAAGGAATTTATTAATATCTGGAAATGCAAATGTAGCTCCCAAAGTTAATAATTAAAAAGCCTTTGAGGCTGGAAATTTAACTCTATCAAATGACAAAATAATAGACGATTAAGGATCACAGCAATTCTGAGGATCTTTGGTCATATTGCACTCCCTCAGTCGTCCATGGGCCTCCGATTCTGTCCTTCATTATCCCCTCATTTATCCACTCATCTCCTTGTCCCCATCCACCAATCAATACATGAAGCTATCTAATAAAATATAATTTTGAAGACTTATAGGTATGGATATTGTTTCAATGCTTGTGTGTGTCTCAGTAAGTAAAAGGAATATCTATTTACAGAAGATGCAAATTGTAGGACAGAGACAAGTCTTTGGTCAGTCTTTGCTTCCTATGACTTTCTAAGAGGATTGGATGAGTTACAAGAATCCAATACATGTTCTATAAATTAAGAAGATGAGAGAGAGAGTAGGGAGGGGAAGGATTGGTGAGAATGTTGAAAGGGGTGACATTGATCAAGATATATTTAATTCATAAAATACTTTGTTAGCCAGGTGCCAGTGGCTCACATCCATAATGCTAGTTACTCAGGAGGCTGCGAACTGAAGATTGTGGTTCAAAGCCAGCAGGAAAAGTCTGCCAGACTCTACAACTAATCACCTGAAAATCGGAAGTGGCGCTGTGGTTCAAAGTGGTAGCACTTTAGCCAGGAGTAAAAAAAACAAACAACAACAAATTGCTTTGTTAAATGGCAACTCCTTTGTGCAACTACCTGAAGATAATTTTTTTTTTTTTTGGCCAGTCCTGGGCCTTGGACGCAGGGCCTGAGCACTGTCCCTGGCTTCTTCCCGCTCAAGGCTAGCACTCTGCCACTTGAGCCACAGGCCCGCTTCTGGCCGTTTTCTGTATATGTGGTGCTGGGGAATCGAACCTAGGGCCTCGTGTATCCGAGGCAGGCACTCTTGCCACTAGGCTATATCCCCAGCCTGAAGATAATTTTTAAAAGGGGAAAAAAAGGAAAATGTGACCAATGCTGATGGAACTGAAACCAAATAACCTCTTCATAATCCCATTGTGTGTACAGATTATACACAAACTCATATGGATTTCATCATCATGATCATCATGGAATAATAAAATCTTTGATTTGGTTTTGTATGATGATGATGAAGTACTGGACAAATCAAACAATAGACCTGAACCAGTTTCCTTATCTGTAAAGGAAGAGGATGGTGCAGGACTTGCCTATGTTTCAAAACTTGCTTTCAAATATTGTTTTGACCTTACAAGACTACAGCTTTACTTTTAAATTCATTTTCTATATGAAATATTTGCAGTTACATACATATATTTCCTTTATTCTCCTTACATTGCTTTAATGAGGCGTAATTACGTGCCCAAAAGAACTAATTTTAAGTGTACTATATACATTTTGATAAATACTTACAGTTGTATAATTGATACAATTGAGGCCCCTTCATTTTATTGATAAGTAAAACTCCTTTATATGGTTGTAACACACTTAATGTATTCCTTCACTCATTAATAGACATTTGAGTTACTTCTAGGTATTTTTTGTATCGCAAATAAAGTTGTTATGAGCATTTGTACACATGCCTTTAGGCATGTTTTCCTTTCTCTTAGATAACTAAATACTTGACAGTAGAATTGCTCAGCTAGCTTCTAAATGCACATTTTATTTTTATAAGAAACTCTTCTCTCAAGTAACTGAGCCATTTTGAATTCCCGCAAGCACTGGATGAAACTTGTGGTTTCTCTGAGTTTAAATAACCCTGGCTGTTGAGTCTTTCCCATTTTTACCAGTGGGTAGGGGTTGGTACTCTTATCTCTCTGTGGCTTAAATTCCCATTTCCCTGACTATGGGCTATTTATCATAACTAACCCTTTATGATACATGTTATCATAACTCGCCCTTCATGATGCATGTTACACATCATTTACACCAATGTGCTAATCAATTCGTCTGCCCATTTTTCTATTACATTGTCTTTCTTACTAGTAATGAGCTGTAAGTATGCTTTGTCTGTTTTTGTTCTTGCTGTCCTAATGAACTCACTTATGGATTCTACTATATCTTGCTAGTAGTTTTGTCAAGAGTTCCACATAGCTCATATTTTTTTGTTTATAAAAAGTTTTAATTTTTCTTTTCCAATCTGTATGCCCTCTATTTCTTTCATGCTTTAATGCAGACGTTCAAGTCAATATAATATTAAATATAAATTATTTGAAGGTATGTTTTTTGTTCTCATTTTTAGGGGAAAGGAATTCAGACTTTTACCATAAATGATGTTACAGGATTTCTAAAGAGTGTACTATTAGCCTAAGGAAGCTCCCAAAGCCATTCCTAGCTTGCTGAAACTCTTTTATGAAATTATAAATAAATATTTACCTTTAAAAGTTCTTCAACATTTATAAGACAGGAATATCATTTTCCATTGGGACTGTACCTGCTTCTCAGTGGGGTGATTAACTATACTTGCCTTGCTGTGTACTCTCGTGAGACTTCATGGTCCACGCTTTCCTTTAACCAAGCTAAACTGGGGCTCAATCTCAGATAACTGGATTCAGAGTAATATTAAGCAGCATGACTCCCTCTCCCTCAGCTTGAAGCTTATTCTCAACTTCGGGGCCCTTTCACAACTGTTAGGTGGCATCTGCCTAAAACCCCTGCCGTTCCCAGGCTGACAATTTTTTAGACAATCGCTCTCCTACTCCTTTCCTCCCAAATCCCTTTTCACTCAGATCATTCAAAAATGATTTTTGTAACTTTCAACCAAAGTGTCCTCCCTGTACCAGAAATGTCTTGAGAAAGTCCTGTCTAGCAAGAAAGCTGAGTCTCTCAATAGGCCGCCTCTAACTGTCCACTAACAAATTTCTTCAGTCATCTATTCCCCATCACTTGTTCTTCACATGGCCACTGAGTCTCACCATTCAGGCAGAATTTCAAGATCAAGGTGTTGTTAGAGGCCATTCTTTGGAGAACTGAGATTTTTTTTTTTTTTTTTTTTGCTTTAAGACACTTGTGTAATGAAAGGGGAGGATAAGGCTCAGAGGGAGCCTAATGTGATTTTATTTATTTTTTGTCATTTATGTTTATTTACTTATTGTCAACGTGAAGTACAGAAGGGTTACAGTTTCATACTTAAGGCACTGAGTACAATATTTTTAAATTGAAGCCCAGTGTTTTAATGCCATTCAACATTAAAAAATTATTCACAAAAATTCATTTCAGTAATTTTTGGATTAGCCAGCTATAACATTTTACTTTAAAAAATCACCTTTGAACCAATTGCTCCATCTTTCTAGTTTTATGGGTATTACTTCACAACTTTTTGTAATTATCACGATTGTTGAGTTCTTGGTCCTTCCTGTGCTTAATGATTGTCAGCAGTCTCTGGAATTCCTTAGCTGTGGATGCATCCTTCTAAACCTCTGTCTTCCTGTTCACCTGGCATCCCACTCCTTTCACGCAGTGTGTGTGTGTGTGTGTGTGTGTGTGTGTGTGTGTGTGTGTGTAAATGCATCCTTTTGATAAAGATTCATACTATTCCATAATACTGGGTTATGACCTCACCAATAACTTCACTCTTAACTTTTTCATCTGGAAAGATTCTGTTTTCAAATACGATTACATCCACAGGAACTAAGGGTAAAGACTTTCAAATCTTTTGTGGGGCACATTGCAACTCTTAACAATGAATGAAAGTTTGGATTCTAGTGGAAATTCTGTTAGAAAAGTAAGTAGGAAATTAAGAAAGAGGGTCTTAGGTGCGAACAGGGTAGAGGAGTTTGTTGCTGCTCTTTCCATCGTAATGCTGGTCTGACCTAATAGCCCTGGGCAGGGTGCTGGTGAGAGGCGGTTCATATGACCCTCAACATGAGATTAGTCCTGGGACACTTGATCTCACCTCACTCTTCCATTGCTCCCATCTCACTTCTGTGCAAAAATAATTCACAACTCAGCACAGTCTTCTTTTTTATTAAAGATTACAAATGACTGTATGTCTAGAGTTTAATTTTGTACCAGTTTTTATTCATGAACCACATTTCTACAAAGACATTAATCCTCACTTATTACTAAGTGCACTGTCAGCTTGATAATTCACTGATGTGTTTTTGTGTGTTATGTTAGAACAAATAAGCTTCTAAATAGGCTTAAATAGCATTCATCTTTAAAAAATTCTTACCTACATAAATGAAAAGATTGAGGGATTTTTAAAAGGCATACTTGATCATTTCTGTTTTCTCTTGTTTGTGAGCAGGATTCTGCACATAGATTTGAATTCATAATGTGGGTTACACGAAGAAGAAGCTAAGGCCAAAGAGAGACCTCTGACAATAAGGCCACAGGAATCTTCCAGCCAATATGCAAATGTAGCTATAATTTGCATATTGGCTTCCATACAATTGAGATTTGATTAAAAATAAGTCATCAGGTTACTTCTTCTGTACAAAAAATGTAGTAGTGGTCAAGTTTTCTACCTACTTATCAGATTTGTAACTGGACAATGAGGCAGGTCCTTAGGTATAATCCAAGTGGAGACAAAGAACCCACTCTTCACTTGAATGGTCCACACCTTATGACAACTGTTCTTACATTTGCCTCCTTGGCTTTCGTAGTCAGAAATGTCTTAAAATTACATTGATGAAAAATGTAATTTTTCTCTGATGTGTGATTCTGTGGAATCAGTAATCATAGCTATACACAAACACTTCAATAACTTTACAAGAATGTCTGTTTTAGGATATCTTCCAATAATAAAAATTAGACACAGTCTAAGTATAACGCCAAAGGACTAAGAAATATGGTAAAATACTGTACAGCAATTTAAAATTTATTCTGGTAAAATTGAAATTTTTGAGAGATATTTCACTTTTTATAAAGAGCAATAGATCTGAATGTATTTGAGGCAAAATGTTAATGGTGTTTAGCAGTTTAATTATGCAACATTTTGAATTTTTTTCTTTTCTGTGTTCTACCCTGAACATATCTATCTATCTACCATACAAAAGTAGTGATACAATGAAAATGATTAACTGAAAAATAACATGAGAAGAATTTCTATACAAACCCCACTTTGCTGCCCCTTTAAATGAATTCTTACATGTTTCTCAAGTCTCTACAGACTTCTCTCCTCCTCTCTCATCTGAATTTTTTCAGCAGACTTCCTCATGCTCAGACTCAGATTTTATTTTATTTTTTTGCAAACCAGCAAGACAGAATCATCCTAAGAACAGATTAGAAGGAAGAGCTTTTTTACTTTTTTTAACTGGGCTTTTTTACTTCTCTTGGGACCATAGCTTGACCCAGCAACTATTATCCTTAGTGACCAGGTTATTCGCTTAAGTTCTTTGAAGAGACATTCTGATTGGCCATACAATGCATTGGCTACACTAGTGTTAGTACTCTTTCTAGTCCATCAGCTGCAGCTAACAGGATGGGATTTTAAGACACAGGTATTTTAGGGTCTGGCAAATTAGGGAAGACTCCTCTCTCTGGACAGGACAATATCTATATTCCTTTAATTCTAGTAAGATGGAAATTTCAGTACTGTAAAAAACAACCTGAGCAATCTCAAATTCCTATGTTCCCCGCCCACTGCAACCTCCAAGCACTGCTACCTAGTATTATCTAAGGCTTTTAACCTCCCGCCTGAAGAAGCGACTGTTCACTGGCCTTGGGTTTGGGCTTGCTTGCTTGTTTGATGATTAGAAGAAAGCCACCAAAAGCTGCCTGGGCATTAGAGTTTCAGCATTCATATTGGGCCACTCCCATCCCATCAAGAAGGGAGAATTCTGTCTTTTCTTTTGAAGACAAAAATTCTTGAATGGTGTAAAATTTAGTTATAATCACCCTTCATGGTGAAATCCCATTGCGGTATTATTTTTCTTCATTTAGAATTTTAAAAGTGCATATTGATTCAATCCCATTAGAGAACAATACAAAGAAGAAAAGAAGAGACAGAGGAAAAGAGGAGGAGAAAGAATAACAAGAAGGAGCAGAAGAGAAAGAAGAGAAAAAAGCAAGAAGAGGAGAAAGAAGAGGAAGAGGAGGGGAGAAGATGGAAAAGAAATAGAAGTAGAGTTTCTTATATCCCTCTGTCCTTTACTACAGAGGAGTAGGTCTGATTGTGTGTTTTAGAAGGAGAGTAGCCTTCCTTGAGCTCTTTCATTAAAAAAAATGCTCATCCAGCTATTCCTAGGAGAAGACATATTTGTTCCATGTCTCCTTTTTAGACCCTGAAGCCTCTTCCGGGGATTTTCCAAAGGCCCCCTCTTATAACAACAGGGAGTTGCCCTTCTGGAATCCCAGGGGAGGCTTTCTTCCTCTCTCTGGCTCCTGTGGCCAACTGTCATTTCCCTCAGCTCCTGTAGCATTTGACAGCAACAAAATACAATATAACATTTAATTATACTTGCATTGTTCTTGGAAGTGTCTGGAAGACATTTAGTGTCTGCTAGATTTTTAGCACCATGTAGCAGGAACCATGTTGAGGCATTTAAAGAGGAAAATATGCCTAGTGGTTTCTTGCAGGGTTCTGAACCCAGAACTAGTCCTCAATTAAACAGGATATTAGGGAAATTCAGTCTTCCATCAGTAGCTCAAAGCCATTATTAAGCAGCGTGAAATATGCATAAAAATTACTCACTCAACTTTCAAAAACCCTTATGTCTATCATTTTGTATGCCAAAAGCAAATTTTGTTGTCATAACTCAGATAACTCAAGACAACTTGGCCTGTGGCAATATATCAGCTTCCTCTTGGTTCAGGCAAATAAAATTTTTAAAACCCAGTAAACAACATCAACAAGCAAGAACAATTTCTAGCCTATCATTTCTTTTTATTATTTTAATGGTTCCCATTTATGGGATATAGTATGGTCATTCAATACATGTACAGAATGTGGTGATGATAACACCAGGGTAGTTAGCACTGCCAAATCCTCAAACATTTTCAAAGTTTTTGATTGATGTGTAATCATTGTACATATTTATGTGGTACAGTATAATATTTCATTACAAATATACAGTGTTCTAACCACATCTAGGTAATTACATCTAGGTAATAACATCCTTGTGTCATTAGTTTGTCTTTGAACCCTCTATGCTTCTTCTTTTTAGTTATTACTAAAATATATAGAAGAGTATTATAAACTGTAGTTACACACGAAGCTTTCTAACACTATACTAGAGTATTTCTATCTAATCATACTTTGGTAGCCATTACTCCACCTCACTTACTACCATCCCATCCACCTTTTTCCAACCTCTAGTTACTACTATTCTACATTGAGATTGAGTTTTTAGCATCCATTTATAAGAGGGAACATGCCATCTTTGTCTTTCTGTCTCTGCTTTAGATAGCTTGATATGATGTCTTCTTCTTCCATTCATTTTATGGCAAATGTTACAGTATCATTCTTTGTAATGGCCAAATAATATTCTTTATCTATTCATCAATTGATTGGCATCTAGGCTGATTGTCTATTTAGCTAATATGAATAGTACAGCCATATATGTGTGTGTATAGGTATCTGTTTGATATTTAACTACCATCTCTTAAATCATTCCAGCTTATAAGAAGTGAAATGAAGGAAAAAAATAAACCTCAGACACTAAATGATGTTTTCTTGGTTGCCATGGAAATGTCTGCTGACCACTGGCAAGATAGGCCTTGTACGACACAGGTCTTTTATTTGATTATCAGCAATAGAAAATCGATTTAAAATTCCCAGCAAGAACAGTTACTTCATCTACCTGCTGTGCTGAAACAGCAGAGGACTATCCTAAATCATGAACATCCTCAGACTCGTTTTTCAGTCTCACAATGTCTAATCTTGAATCCACCACTTACCATGTCTGTACCTTACCTCTTTGCAATCTGTATAATAGAGGGCATAATGAATCATGTGGACATTACAAGTAATAATATCTAGTCAAAGATTAATAACAGGAATGGTACCAGTATTAAATATGTCTATAAATAAACATGTATGAAATATATATATTGTTGACATTAGTAAAAAAACAACTGTGCTTATTATCTCATATGGTACAGATGACTACAGCCATCTCAAAGCTCTCCTGGTCATAAGAAAATTCATCTAAGAGTTCCCAGAAGAAGAAAAATGCATAACATGAAACAGAACTGAAATGCCACTACTAAGCCACCAAAATGATTGTTTCAGGTCATACAGCTGAGAGTTAAGACCCAAGCCTTTCTCTAGTGAGTGCCAAAGCTCTACCTGGGCTCCTTTGCACAAACAATTTTGATGACACATTCTCATACTGAATCAGGGAGAGATGCCAGTTCTTAAACAAACAATTGGGAAAAGTTACCAGTGCAAAATTGGGATTAGAAAGGAATCATTCCTTTCCCCCTGGATGTTTACACTGGTGGCCCATCCATTCATAAGCAGCAAAACACAGGAAATCTGGGCTATGAGTTGTTGGGTTGTAAGGGAATATGTGATTGACTCATGTGTTGTTCCTAAACTCTGCTTGCCAATTATATTTTTAAACAGTGGCTACTGTTATATATTTTTTTCTCTCTCTCACAGGAGTTCACAAACAAGTTTTTAATTTTCAGGTCAAATTGGAGGTCACTTTCAAGGTATGGGAAATTCCATTCCCTCGGCAGTGTCTGGACACCATTTCTTTTTCCCTAGGGGCATTGTGGAATGTTGACTCACAAGCTGACAGGCAGCGCGAGCCACCATGCAAGGCTGCAGTATGGTGCTTGAACATTTTTTCTTCTTCTTCTATTTTCATATGAAAAAGGGAACAGAGAAAATATGGAAAATGAAAAGTTAAGAAACATTTACAATGGAAAATAGAATCTTGCTCTCACTTTGAAAATTCATCCTGCATGTCCTCACATTTTATTAAACAGAAGATAAACTTCTGTGAGCAAATAATCACGGGAGACTGAACTATATCCAACCTACAGAAAGGGAACTCAGACACCTGGTTTCTCTAGACTGACTTGCTCAGTGAATATTGATGCAGAGGAAATTAATCCAGGTTATTGATATCTGTATGCTCATAATGCCCGAGTCACACCAAAACATGGAGTTATCCTAAACTATTCTAACTTCCTAGAGAAAACAGGAACTGATTAAGACCACCCAATGTATACTGCACCTAGTATAAAATCACACTCCTGAATTGTTTCTGGGGGATCTGCCCATTCTCTAGGCAATCAGGTACCTCAGCAAGGCCAAAGCTCTAACTAGAGACCTGTGCTGAAAATACAGACTCTTTACTGTGTTATCTGTGATTGGTCTTGGATCACTCTTTCACTCCTTGCTTGCTTCCTGAATGGATATGACTATAGGACATGAGAGCTGCTTGTTGAGTCATTTGATCCCAGTAAAGCAAACTCTTGATTTTTATTATGGATCCACAGACCTGTGCTGTGATGCCTTACATGAACTTGAAGTGATTTTAAAAACTAAGATTGCTGAAATAAGACACAGGTTAAACAAAAAGTACACACACACACACACACACACACACACACACACACACCTACCTTTATTTTGAAATGCCAGCTCCAGTCTGTATGGAGTCCATGGTAAATTACCCACCTGTTTTCATTTACATGACATTAAAAAACACTTATACATCATTACGTTTTTGTATCATATTAGTGAAAATGAATGTGAACACAATATGAGCTAAGCAGTGCTAATGAGATAGAAGGTTGTTCCTATGTTGCCCTGATAGAATTACTGAGGCTCTGATCAACTTTTGGTCATTTGATGGAACTCCTGGCACCTTGTTGTCTTGACAAAGAACAGACAGTGACCTCCGTTGCCAACACCTGCTGTTTCTCAACCTAGACTCTTTTTCAAAAAAGTTAAGCTGAATCACTAAAACCTGAAGAACTCTATGGAAATCAAGTTAATGTTTTGCTGTGGAGCATTCAGAAATAAAGCTGTCAGCTATACATATTCTCTTCCGGTTTTAAACGTAAAATCATGATATGGTCAGATTATTTATTTCCAATGGCAGTAGCTTTCAATTAGGTTCATAAAATACCACATAAGAGTATTGTGCTTGAGAGTAAAAGAGTAATTGCAAGCCATATAGTACCTTCAGTATACAGTTGCCAAAAGGACAGAATAAACCCTTGCTTTGTAAAACATGCTGCATGTCTAATAGAATGTACCAGGCATACCACTAGCTGCACTGTCCACCTCACCAGACAAACCCCCTGAAACACATCAGGAGGACTCAAGGAGTCCCTTTCCGCCAGCTTTGTTTACACAAGTGCTGCAGTGTATTTGTTTAATGTTAGAGGAGGTTGCAGGAAACGTGGGTGACTGATCACGGAACATGGTGCCCTGTCTCTTGGCAGACTCCACCAGATGGCTGGAAACAAGGAACACAGGCAGCAAAGAAAAAGGATAGCTCTGGAAAAGAAGCAGTTTGCCTTCTTGGTGTAACTGGATCCTATTTTCTTTATTTTTTATTTAATTAATGTATTTTTGCCAGACTTAGGGCTTGAACTCTGGGCATAGGTGCTATTCCTGAGCTCCTTTTACTCAAGACTAAGCACTCTACCACTTGAGCTGCAGTCTGGCCTGGCTTCAGTCTGCAATCCTCAGATCTCAGCCTTCTGAATATTTTCTTTGTTTTGGGGGGGTTCTATGTTCATTGCCACACTATTAAGAATTAGAGTGACTGCCTAATTTTTGAATTTTGTTTTCATGTTGTTTCTCATTCAAGTGGTCACAGCCATCTCTAGAGATGATCTATTTAAGAAATCAGAAGAAAGTTATCACAGATGTTTATCACAGGTAGTCTCTATAATCAAGGTAATCACGACAACATTTAAATTCCCTTATCACTTCTTCTTTAAAGCATCCCTTCTCTGACCTCCATCTGGATTGGTTGCATATATGTTTATTACTGTATTTGCTGACTTCATCCTCAAGTTGCACCTTGTTTACATCCTCCTTGTCTACTAAACCCCTCGGCAGTCTCAAACCTCACGAAAGAGAGGACATTGTTTGTTAAGTGCCCACTAACTACTGATTGCTGTTGATTACTGATTGTCTGGAAAAAATAAAGAAAGAAAAGTAGGACAAAGCAAAGCTATGTCTTAGTAACATCTCTGAGCAGAAAGACAAACACAAAGTACTGTGACTGTAGGTAGGAGAAGGGTTGGGCTGGAATGGTGACCCAACTAAGGTTAGGCAAGGATTGGTAACATAGTCATCTCAGATTGATACATACCAAAATGTAAGGGTTTCTAAGATGGTGTTGAGTTGATATTTATTTGAAGAATAAGTGCCCTATTTGAGAACAGGGCACTTCATCAAATAAGAGCTAATTGAGTAAATTTGGAGTCTTATTATTTGGGAAAAATGGATTTAGATGAAATACTATCACAAATCTCCAATAATGCTAATTGAGCTTTATCTTTCCCATTGCACCATTGCTATTCTAACCAGGGCGGGATGGATCTCAGTGTAGTTTTCATTTCTGTTTCCTAAGGTTGTTGATGATTTGTCTATTTGTTATTTGTATTTCTTCTTCTGAGAACTTACATGTTGAACTCTTTTGTCAATTTTCTAATTACATCATTTGTTCTTTTACTATTGAATTTCTTGAACTGTTTATATACCCTAAGTATTCATTCTTAATTCATTGAATAGCTGTTAAAGATTGGGTTGTCTCTTAATTCTGACATTTGTGAAACCCCAGCTTTAATGAAATACCAGTGAGGCTCTCCTGGCCTAACATATCCTATAATAATAGAATTTCTAATGGTGATTTTAACTGTCAGATTGCATTTCCTTCCATTCCTTCCTTATGCATTTCTTTCCTTATGCATCACCCCACATCCCTAGATAATCACATATACACACAGTAATTTTGGTAAAAAAAAATCCTTTCAAAAGAACACACAGAATTTTTAAGCATCAAAAGTTATTCATATGGACATAAATCTATGCTTCAAAACACAGTCATTTGTTAATCATTAACTGAACAATTACCACAAGCAGTGAGTCTGTAGTCATTTCCAAACAAGTAGACCTCAGAAGCAGTGCTGATGTGCTGGAATGTTTGCTTGGAAACTATCTCCACAGCACTTTGTATATGTATGTTATTATTTTCTCTTCTGATATTAATTTTAGGGCATTTAAATTAGTACCAGTACTCTATGGGAATCTGTCTTATAGAGTTGTTTAAACTAATATATAATCCAGGATGTGTTTAGAACAACAGCACTGTTTTCTTCCTCTCACTTTGTTATTCCTATTCCTTTTCTCACATTTATAATTTGTCCCTCTCTTTGTCTTTTGGAAAAACTGAGCTCGTTTAACAAAGGGAATTATCTTTTAAAGACTATACTTATGATATTTGCTTTTCTTTCTTTTAAGGAGCTAAGCCTCTATCATTTGGCAAAGCTGGGATTTTAACTTTTAGGTGCAACCTTCTACCACCAGCAACATTCCAGCACACTGCTCCCATTAACCTGATTGAACAACTCCAGTGCTTGACTTTGGTCTTGAGGAAACTCTTGCCCACAAAGATGAAACTCAGGGGGGCATGAGGGACAAGGTAACAAACAGTACAAGAAATGTATCCAATGCCCAACGTATGAAACTGTAACCTCTCTGTACATCAGTTTGATAATAAAAATTTGAGGGGGGAAAAAAAAGATGAAACTCAGTTAGCATTATGGAGATTTGACTTGATTATGATTCTGCTATACCACTCAAGCATATATCCAAAGGAAAGTAAATCAATACACAAGAAAGCACCGTGTCCATGATTATTATAGCTCTATTCACAGTGGCCAAACTGGAATCAGACAAGGTGCTATGTGTGTGTGTGTGTGTGTGTGTGTGTGTGTGTGTGTGTTTCCACGATACATTATATGATATATATGTATGTATATGCATACATATGTATGGAAATGTAGGAAAAGTGTGAGGCAAGGAGTTATCAGTTCAAGATGTAGATTCAGCAATCATCTTTACAAGCTTAACAGAGCACACTAGAGGAAAGATTGCTTGTTAGAGGAGTCCCATGTTGGGCAGAGCCAACAAGATCCTTTTACCACTGCTTTGCTGTTACTGGCTGCAACATTGTTGTTGCACAGGCTTAGTAACAGCTCTGCTAAAGGGAAGCCCTAATTTGTGGCATTTGCCAAATTTCATGGTGTAATAGTGTACCATGATTGACTTCAAGATACCAACATGACATCATTGAGAGCAGAGTAGAGAGGAAATGTTCACATACTGTACCTCTTCTAGGTGGTATGAGTCAGCACAACCTCGGCTGGAGGCTATGCTAGGAAAACTAATCACATATAAACCCAAGGCTAAGTGGATGGAGCTTGAAAACTGGGGACTGTCAGCTAATTTTACTCTTTGGTGATGAGTTGTGAATCCTTCCTTGAAAGGTTTGTCTGAGTGGTTCTTTGTCCCCTACACACGGACAGCCTGGATGTAATTTATGTACAATGTGTGACCAAGAAGATGGGATCACCCATCAAGAGGGAAAAAACATGTTTCTTTATGATGTAAGCATGATAAAAGGAAGAAATGAAGGAGGAACATTAAGTATAAATCAGAACAAAGGAAAACTTTGCTTCTTTCTCTACGTTATATGTTAATTCATCATAACAAAAAACACAAAGAAGAAATCCTACATCAATTCACATTTTCTTCTTTTGCTCCGTCTATGCGGAGTAGTCACTTATGATTTTGATAGCCTTGGCTAAAGATTGTTTATATTCAGTCTACTAAATTGAGGGATAGAAAAGGGAGAGAGGGCAATTAGAATAGGAACTAATATTGCTATCTGGGGACTTAGAGCACTTTTTCTCTTTCCTAATTATAATATATATATATATATATATAGTACACATAACTTTTATAGATAAGCAAAATGTGACATATTAAGTAAGATCTTCATCCCTCAAATTTTGTTCAGTTTTCTTCTCCAAGAGGTTGAACTCGAATCCCTTAAACCCCAATGATCACATAACACCCTGCTTATTTCTACTTTAGCATTTGACATGTCATATTAAAATTATTTATGTCTTTTTTTTCCACCTTACTAGCTAGGGAGCTCCTTGTAGCAAGGATGGTACCCAGTGTCTGACTTGTCTGGCACACAGTAAAAAAAAAGTGGCTAAGCTGAAATTTGGATTCAGAATTTTATGCCACAAAGCCATTGCTTTCTTTGTACAGTCTTTATCCAATACTTTCTCAGTGTTTCCATGTAGGAGAATGTTGAATAAGTGTGTGTGTGTGTGTGTGTGTGTGTGTGTGTGTTTTCTTGGAACACTCAGGTATTACTCTAGATATAAATATTGAGATGAACAACAGTGACAGGTTCCAGGTGTTCTGGAAGATGAGGGGCAAGTGGCCGTAGCAGCTGTGGACTTGGGCTTCTTATCTTTCCATTCCCACGCAAAGGCTTTGCCAGGCAGTTAATGTTGGGGTTTTTGTGTGGCTCATAGCAGCCAACTTTCCTTGGCCTTGGCTGAGGTGAAATTGGTCTGGAGGCTGAAAAAGAAGCAGAACATAGGTGAACATGTGTCTACTCACATCTGAAGTTTGCCTCCTGCTTGTCTCTTTTATACCTACAGCTACCCATGAGCACCCAGAAAGGGTAAGCACAGGTAGTATAATTACAGAGGCTGTTATTTACTAAGCCTTCAGCTGAATCCATCAAACTAAGTTCACTTTAACCTGAGCCAGATTTGATTATGAAGCCTATTTATCCAGCGATTCCCCCTTTGGCTATGCATATTTTGATTTAGGTCTATATACTTACCGATTTGAAAAGTAGCTTTGTTCTGACACATTTTATATTTTTTAAAGTAGTATTGCATGTAACACAAATTTTTGGGGGGAGGGAGAAGCCTTACATTCAACACAAACAAACAAACAACAAGAAAAAAAAGGCCTTTGAATTTAGAATAATGGATACCTGCAAGGCAGCAACTTGCTTGAGAGATTTTGTTCAAGTAACTTATAACTATCAGTAGAAACCTCCAGGGATTTCCAGCTGTTTTTGCAGAAGCTGTTTGCAGTGGAATAAACAGACAAGTGCTCTATATATCATTTTAAGTAAGACAAATAAAGCTCTGTTTCCACCTTACAACGATGTCATTGTCAGTTATATAAGAATAATTCTGTGTGACGTTTTATGAATTCTTCCCCTGTGCAGAAACACAATGGCCTAATTTTCCACTCTCTGTATTATAAATAAATGGACTTCTTCAGCAATCTCAGGTCTCTCCAAGCTATCTCCCCCTTCACCTAGAGAACCTCTCCTACTTCAGAGTGCTCACCTGTGGGAAGTGAAGGCAGGTGGCCATCTAGGGACATCTGAGGGCACTACAGGGATCCTGTCACCTGCCAATCTCCATTCCTTATCCAGAGGCAGCTACATAAAAATGAGCCATAACAGATACATCTAACCTGGGTTAAAATATGAAAGTTAAAAAAATCATCAATTCATTAGTTTAGATGACTTACAAATAAAAACTGTATTTTGGTTAAGGGAATTTTACCTGGGATTTAATTCACGTAGAGAGAGATGCAATATTGATCAAGACACACTGTATTCATAAACTGCTTTATTGAATGGTAATTTCTTTGTACAACCACTAGAAGATAATAAAAACTTCTGAAATGTTTATGTAAATATTACTTTATAAAGCACAGCATGATTAAACAATAATGACTTCAGAATAAAGAATATTCTGTTTACAAAATTTAAAAATTATATTTAAAATTTCAAAGAACAAAAGAGGGAAGCACAAAACCACAGTCACACCAATTTAAGGTCATCTTGAGAAACAATGCAGAAGCAACCATTTATAATTTGAATATTTTTAGGATAAGAGGAATGTGTAGAGTTATTGCTTTTACTTTCTTTTAATATTTTTTTATTTTTCCATGTTAACAACTTTGTTAAAGTATAATTGACATACCAAAACTGTACATATTTAAAATATATAATTTTGTAAGCTTGACATATGCATACATCCATGAAGTCATCACTGAATTCAAATAAATGCGCCTGTATCCCTTGAGGATCCTTTTTTCCCACCCCCTCTCGACCCCCAGTCCTCAGGGATCTCATGTGGTTTCAATTCCTGCCAATTAGCTTCTTACATTCTTGTAGAATTTTATAGAAATTCTAGGCACTCTTTTTGGTCTGGCTTCTTCCACTAATCTAATTATTTTGAACTGCATCCATGGTGCTATGTGGTTATTTCTTTCCAGTGTAGAGTAGTAATCTAATGTACAGATGTGTCATAGTTTCTCTAACCATTCACATGTGGACATTAGAATTGTTTCCAGTGTTATAATGAGCATCCATAGCTAGTAGTCAAAGGGCTGGGTCATATGGTAGGGACTCATTTTACTTTTTAAGAAACTGCCAAAATGTTTTGTAAAGATGTTGTACCATTTGACATCCCCGCCAGTGTAGCATGAGAGCTCCAGTTCCTACCTATCTCTATCAACAATTAAGATGTCAGCCTTAATCCTTTTATTCATTATAATAGATGTATACCAATGATCATTGTGGTTTTAATTTGCATTTTACTAATTACCGATGAAGCATTTTTTTTTCATGTGCCTACTTGATATCTGTGTATCTTCTTTGGTGAAATATCAATGAAAACATTTCCTCCACATTTTAAGAAGTGTAAGTTTCCTTTATGATTAAGTCTCAAATGCCTTTATGTATTCTAGGCATAAATACATACATTTAATACATATATTTTATCCTATTTTGGTTTATCTTCTTATTCTCTTCATAGTATGTTTAAATGAGCAAGAATGTTTAATTTTGATAAAATATAGTTTATGATTCTTTTTCTTTTATGGATCAATATTAGGGTCCTAGCAAGAAATCTTTGCCTAATTGAAGATCACAAGGCTTAATTCTGTTTTCTTTTGCAAATTTTACATTTTATTATTAGAACTAAAAGTATATAAGTATAAAATATGAAAGTATATTTATTCGTTTTGAGTTAGGCTTTTTTTAACTATGTGATTCAAGGATAGATGCTTTAAATTTTTATCTTTTGCATATGGATAACCACCTTTACAGTGTCCATTTGTGAAAAAAATCCTTTCCCATTGAATATCCTTTACATTTCCCCTCAGAAATAAGTTATTCATATATGCATAGGTCATCATTTTCTAAACTCTTTTTTTCATTATGTTTGCCTGTTCAATTTTATACTAATATAAAATTATCTTGATGACTTAACCTTTCAAAAAGGTAGTATTAATCCTTCAACTAGTTCATCTTCAGAATCATTACATCTATTCTTTGCCTTCTGAGTTTCCACACAAACTTAAAATCCATTTACAGTTTCTACAGACAGTCCTCTTGTGATTTTAAATGAGATCACATTAACATATAGATCAACTTGGGAATAAATTGACATCCTAAAAATACTGACCTTTCTGACATAAAACACAGCATATCTTTCCATTTATTTAAGTCTTAAGCCTTTTCTATATTCTTCTATAGTTTTGGTACATAGGTCTTAACATCTTTTATCAGACTAGTTCTTATGTATTTTAACATTTTTGAAACTATTTTGAATTATAAGTCTAAATTTTCAGTTACAATTAGATGTGTCTAATATATATAAATACAACTGACTTTTGTAAATTCAAGGTGATCCTTTCTGGTTACTAGAATCACCTATAAATTCTAGTAGTTGTGTATTTGTGCTTTAGATTTTCTACATGGATAATCACGTCTTCTGGTAAGCAATAAGTGCTGATTTGTATGTATAATCTGGATGGTTTTTATTTCTTCCTATGGTTTTCTTGAATTGTACAGAAGAGAGTGTTAAATAGAAGTGGTTGGATAAGTCAATTATTTTGGTGTTGTTTTTTTAGAGCATTCAATCTTTTATTAGTCATCATAATAGAAGTCTTTATCTGGTTTGAGAAATTCATTCTTTTTCCAGATTTGCTGAATATTTTTAAAATTAGGAATCAATTTTGTCCTATTTTAAACTGTTAATTGGTGACATAACTTTGAATTTTAGAGCCACAAGGATATATGTACCATCTCTTGAACATACTGTTGGATTGAATTTACTGAACTTTTGCTTAGAATTATTGCTTAGAATTTTGTATATCCACAGGGGGTACAGTGTGTAATTTCTTTACTTGTGATAGTTTTGTTTGGCATTACTATTAGAAAAAAAGAACTAGTCTTACCAATATCCCCCCTCCATACCCCAAGTTTTGCAGTTGGTTTACAACATATTGTCTTGTAAGTATTGCTGTTGCATTGGTTCACCTTTTACTCTTTGTCTCACCATTTTGATGTTCCCTTTCCCTTCCCTAATTCAGATAGACATATATAGAATATGCAGGATATCAGAATCAAATACAATGACAACAGGGACTAAATCATAGGGAAGATGAACAGAAGAAAAAAGAAATAATTTCACATGGTTCGTTGAAAATAACAATATCGGGCAGGGAATATGGCCTAGTGGCAAGAGTGCTTGCCTCCTACACATGAAGCTCTTGGTTCGATTCCCCAGCACCACATATATGGAAAACGGCCAGAAGGGGCGCTGTGGCTCAGATGGCGGAGTGCTAGCCTTGAGTGGGAAGAAGCCAGGGACAGTGCTCAGGCCCTGAGTCTAAGGCCCAGGACTGGCAAAAAAAAAGGAAAGAAAAGAAAATAACAATATCAATAATAAACCACTTGTTTCTATTTTGGAGGTCATTTCTCTTAGCATCATCTTATGTGACCATAAGCAGCTATTAAGCTATTGCGATCATCTGCTAGGACTATCCTAGACATATACTAATTATTATCAGTAAGGGAGACCATAGAGTTTATGTTTCCTTGAGTCTGGCTCACTTCACTTAGTATGATTTTTTTCCATTTTCTTATGCATGGGGCCATGTCATTCTTTCTGATAGAAGCAGAGAATTCCATTGTGTATATATACTAGAATTTCTTGATACATTCATCTACTGAGGGGCATCTGAGTATTTTTATTGGTTTTTGTTTGTTCGTTTGTTTTTTGCCAGCCCCGGAGCCTAGGTCTCAGGGCCTAGGCAGTGTCCCCGAGCCTCTTTGTGGTCAAGGCTAGCGCTCTACCACTTGAGCCGCAGAGCCCTGATTTCTGTTTTAAATATTTGGCAAAAATCCTAATGAAACCACCTTGGTTTGATGTTTTCTTTGTAGATATTCTGTAAAAGTATAAATAACATTGCTTTAACATCTACAGAGCTATGTGGATTTTTCAGTTCTTAGTTAGCTTATGGCTTTCAAGGAATTGGTCATTTCTTTTTTGGAGTAATTGACATAGTCAACATAACATTTCTTTCACATATGTGAAGTCTCTAATAATCACTTTTCTCAACCTTTATATTCATTATTTTTGTCTTTTTTCAGTTAGAAGTATCAGTGTGGCTGAAAGCTCATTAACATTAATGATTTCAAAGATAAACTTTTGATTTTATTTCTTGATTTTCTGTTTTGACACTCTGCTTTTCATCCTTATTTTGTTTCTTCTGCTGATTTTTATTAGGTAGAAACAGTAATCAAATATTTTAGTTTACTTATCTCAAAACTTGCATTTTAAATATACATAGTATTAGAAGTTTTATTTAAAATGAAAAACTTCACTGGTAAAGTGTTCTTGGTGTGTTTTTTGTTCCTCCAATCTACTAGTACTTTGTTCTCCATTTTCTACCTTAACATTAATCATGTTCCATGTATTTTTATTCTCACACATTATAATTTTAAGCTCTGGGAATTTGATTTGGGTTTTAATGTAGCTTTATTGTCTCATCTTAACTTCTTTAATATGAAATGCAGTTCAGAAGATTACTTTAATATTGGCTATTTTCTTTTTTTTAATTAAATTTTATTGACAAGGTGTTGTGCAAAGGGGGCACAGTTACATAATAAGGCAATGAATACATTTCTTTTGATATCTTACACCCTCATTTTTCTTTCCCTTCCCTACATGAGGTCAGGTAGGCATATATACAATATCCGGTGTACCAAAATCATATATGGTAACCATGTAGAATATGCCACAGGAAATTCACCTAGAACTTTAAAGATAATGTCAACAGTAGAATCCTCCTGTGTCCTTCTCTTCAAGTTGTTTTTGTTTATCCTTGTCTTATATGATCATGTGTACATAGCTGTTGAGCTACTGTGATCCACTGATAGGTTTATTCTAGAACTTTTTATGTTTAGTAGTTGTTTGGTTTTAGATACATAATGTAAAATCACTGACCCAAACATGTGGAAATACCATTTGAAAAGAAGTTTGTTGTTTTGCAGACTTGGTCTCTACTGTTCTCCTATTGGCTATTTTCAATATCTCAGTCTTGAGTCTGTCTCAATTGGTGAATTTCTGTTTTCCTGATTATTTGAATGTTTGGTAATTTTTTGTTGGTTGTCAAACATTGTGAGTTTTGAATGTTTAAATAAGAAATATTTTTAATTCCTATAAAAGTTCTTTACCTTTTGTAAGGGGGGGAGGTAGTGGGCAGGAGTAGATGAATGAAAAAATGAACAGGAGACAAATATAACAAGAATAACCAATGTGCATATCTGATAGGGAAATGAGAACCACAAATGAGTCTGGGGGAAAGGAACAAAGAGGATGGGGAGGATAGAAGGAATAACTGATCAAGCAGCCCTGGAAACTTAGATGAACACATTAAATTGTAACCTCCTTGTGCAACCTTTGGTAGTTCAGAAAAAAATAAAGTAAATTTTAAAAATGAGTATTCTTTACCTTTGTGTGGGATACAGTTAATTATTAGAAAAACTTTAATTCTCTCAGTGCTTGACGTGCATATTTGTTAGGTAAGGCCAGACAGGGCCTCGTCCAGTATAGGGCTATTTCTCATCTCTGAGACAAAGCTTTCCTCAGTACTTTCTACCCAGTGCCATTCACATCTTGAGATTTTTCCAGCTTGGCTAGATGGATCAGGCATTACCTCCAATTTTGTATGGTCCAAATGTTTTCTCCTGGTGTAGCAGTTTCCTTACTGATCAATGTTCCACTTACTACTCAGATCTCTACTGATCTCCAGACCTTCCTCTGTTCAGCCTTCTCTATTGCTCTGTGTACTCTAGGTGTTTCTGTCTTCCTGGAACCTCAGCAACGCATTCTCAACTCAGGAAATGCACCAGCTCCACCATGGTCCTCGCTCCCTCTATCTTGACCTGGAAACTCTATCAAGGGGATGCACTGGGCGTATCTTGGGACAGGCTTGCTTGCCATCTTACAAAGATGCTGTCCCTTGTGACTGGTGTACAGTGTTTCACTTTTTGTCCTTGTATTTTGCCCTTGTTCAGGATGTTGCAGTCTAGGGTAAGAAACTCTAGTTATAAATATAAGTCTGATTTTTTTCCTACCTATACAGTCAGTATGCATAGAAAATCAGTAGCCCTATAGCAAAAGCACTGTGCTGCCTAATATTCTTTTCTTCACCTAAGGGTCAGTTGATATGAATGGCTGAACCCTTGTCTTAAGAGAAGATACACCCTGCTCAACTCTTGTTGCAGAGCTATTAGTTGAATCTGGTCTGCATGTTTAAAGACCTCTGGATTGGGGAGGATCCTGTTCTAGGGTTTCATACCCAAACAATATCTTGGTGAAAGGGAAGAAGCTGAGTGGTTAATTTGAAGGAAGATTTGCTTTGAGTGATATCATTGCTGTATCTTGGAGAATCACATAGTCTCTCCTCAGTGTCACCTGCCATTCACCTGCTTAAAAGTTCTTCAGGCCTAGGAAACATTGATCTGATATCTAAGTGGCTCCTTCAAATGATAGGGGTCCTGAAAACCAATTGCATAGCAAATGATCCATCTACCCAGACCTGGTATAAAAGACTTACAGAGATAATGTCTGGACTAGCATAGATATTTGAAAAAAGGTTTTAACTGACCTTGTCTCATGACTGCAACAGACTCCTGCCATTATTCAACTTGTCAATTGGAAAGAAGGGAGGGATGGAAAGAAAGGGAGAAGAGGAGGGAGGGAGGGAGAGAAAATGAAGGAGGGCAGGAGGGATAGGAAACAAAACAGTGAATATAAAGAAAAATGTATGATGGATGGATGGAAGAAAGAAAGGAGGGAAGGAGAGATGAAGAAATGGAGGGAGGGAGGTCAGTTGCTATTTTCAGGGCCTCAAAGAGAGCAGAAGGAGCACTAAATATTTCAAGAAGAACTTTTCCTGAGGCTAAGGATTACCCCATGGATTAGGAATTATTTTAACGTATTTCCGTGTCTTTTCTACCTATAAATAGCAAACTGTATGTGGCCATGCCATGCCATGTATAAAGCTTACATTGAGATCAAATTCCAAGGGAACTTCAAGAAACCTAAAATATCTAGGTACAGGAAATGTCTCATGGATTTAAAGACAATGGGCTTTGACTCTATTGACTCAGTATTGCTTATTCTGTTAAGAAAAAATTAGAATTAAAAAAATCAAAGAGGAAAATGTACAACTTAAATATAGTTTAAAAATAATTTTGCAAATGGTCACTGGAAATTTGCAATGTAGAAACTAAACTTCATTCTAGAGTGATTGGTGCCCACAACCCAACATGCTTCTCAGTCATCTCCCCTCATCGCTGTGATGTGTTATGATCAATAGATCCAGGTGGTCATTTTGCCTCAAGTAATCAAAGAATATCATTTGTCTGCCCACTCACATGAGGCATGACATGTGATAAGATCTTATACCAATGTCCTCCGGTGTGACCTAGTGAGAAGCAAACTTTCTCCAACTGAGCAGTATTGTGATTTTGGACAGGAGAATTCTTTGGGGTCATGGGTGATGTGCATCATTAGATAATTAGCAACATCTCTGATCTCTGCCTACTTGATACCAATCGAACTTCAGTATTCATGACCATGCGTTTTGTCTCCAAATATTGACAAATATGCCCTTGGGGACAAAGTCACCACAAGTTGGAGAACATAGCTAGAATGAAAGACAGAGCAACCAGTCTTTCATTTAGTACTCACGGGAAATTAAGTACATCATGGTCCTCTTTAACTCTTAATTTCTGGGATGATTAAATAAGATTAGGTATAACCTGCATACAGAAAATTCTGTATGTGACTCCTAATAGACAGTTAACACTTTTAACTCCACTTCTTTCTTACAAGTGAAAAATACTGGAGGTAGATATTAAAGAACGGGAGACAGGAGGCAGCTAGCATAGCATCCAGGGGCGTAATTACACACAACACACACACACACAATTTTATTTTATATCTATATTATATATATGTACATAGCTTTAGGAAATATATTGGTGCTTTCTTGATTACATGTACACTTTTGAAATATACCTCTCTCTTTTCAGTTTACAGAAAAAAATCATGTTGTTCTTTATACTATCTCTTGTAAAGTTAAAAAGCATTGATAGAGTTTCCAAACCACAGTGCAATTCATTTGATAACAGTGTTCTGTATGAAAAGAAAACTGAAAGAAAATGATGTAACAAGCAAATACATATGGCAGGGTTGTAAACACAAACTCCTTCTTTTGAAAGTGAAGTAGGAACATGTAATTTATATTGTATTCAATTTGTTCAAAGGATCCTTTCCAGACACTAAGCTTTTTCCTTTATCTTCTTTGCTGTTTTGACTTTATCACCATTAGGAAGAGCTATTAGAGAGCAGGAAGATGTCTCTGGTATTAAAGTGATTGGTAGAAAGTACAATGATTCCTGTGCATAATTTTTTTTTGCTACGATTTAATACCAATTTAGCTGTGATGCCAAATCTCACAGCTTTAGTCTCACAGAGGATTTTGCAGCCATCTCAAGGTCTGAGTAAAAACATTTTTAGTCAGAAATATCTCTCTTAACTGAAAAGCCTAATGTGGCAATATTCACTTTGGGGAATTTTAGTAAATGGCAAAAAAATGTAATCTATTTAGATATTAAGTTGAACATAGGCCTGAATAATGTGGTTAAGAATAATTGGGATCCAATTATTCAAAGCTTCAAAGAGGACTTTGACAAGTGGAATTCCCTAAATTTACATTTGTAGGGTGAAGCTGGGATGGTGAAATGATTTCAGCACCACAGTTTAATTTCCTGCCTCTCCTGGTCCCTTTGGGGAACACTTTTCAGTAAATTGGAGAAATTTATTTCTGCATTTATATGGGGTAAAACAAGAAAATCAAGACTGAACTTCTGAAGGGAGTGCTAAGTTGGAACACTACGAAGATGGGAGAGGGAAGAAAGAGAGAGAAAAACAGCCTGGATAGTACTATTCTGTACTATACAAAATTTAAAGCTCTAAATGTTGTATTATAGCAATCAGTCATCAATGAGATCACTGATTTTTGATCCAGCCAAGGTAATTTAATTAATTTTGAGTATTTAAGAAACATGAATATAGATCATTTAACCTGTAGGCAGAGGAGAAAAACTATGCCTTTATGTAATAAAATAGGTCTATTCTGGTTATTATAGCATAATAATTAGAATTTAATAAATAAAATAGTATCATATGATACATTATATATAGTACTGTCCTATGTATAAAACTTGTTATATCACTGAAGTTCCAATTGTACATAGAACAAAATGGAAATTTGGGAAGAATCAGCCACTTTCTCAAGAGCTTTACAGTCATCTATATTTGGATAAGGAAGGAACAAACATTTTCATCAGGTTTCTGAGTTTTTAATGCAGATGATAATAAACAATCACTTGAGCTCAACAGCCTCAAATCTCAGAGACTTGGAAAGAAGAGCCAGAAGGAAAGGGGCCTCCAAACTGGGCTGGCCAGAATTGTATTTTTCTAAGAACTTCTAAAATAATACTAGCTCTTTTATCTGAGTGTTTGCTCCAGCTCAGTGTGTGCGATTAAAGGTAGGTTTATGCTTTCATTCTTCTGTATGTGGGTATCTGTTTATTTAAATGAAAGCATCTCATTGAATTTTCTTGCATCGTCTGTTGATGAAATGAAAATTTGTTTCCAGCCTCTGAATTCTATTCTGTTGATATATATGTCTATCCTTGCAACAGTACTATATTGTCTTTATTGCTATAAGTTTGTAGTAATTTTTTAAGTAGTGAAATAAAAGTCCTACATGTTTGTTCACTTGTTCTTCTTCAAAATTTTTTTTACTATATGTTGTCTCTTGAATTTAATATAACTTTTAGAAGCAAGTTCTTAGTTTTTATGTTTTTTAAGGCAATTGGAACCCCAAGAAAGATTGTATTGAGTCTGTAGCTTAATATAAGGGATATAGCTATGCTAATATTAAATCTTCCGATCTGTGAACATGGGCATCTGAATTTATTTCGGTATTATTTTTTATTTGCAGTGACATTTTATATTTTTCAGTGTATAAAGCATGACTTTCCTTTCTGAGATTTATTCCTAGTAAGGATTTGAACTCAGCACTTTGCATTTTTTTGCCATAGTTATTTTTCAGATGGAGTACTGCATTCCCAGCTGGATCCAAATCAGTCCTGCCTTCTCTGCCTGTCATGTACCTTGGGCTATAAGTGGTGACAGCACACTTGTCTGTAAGTGTTTTCCTTCTTTCTCTCTCCTCCCCTCCACCTTCCTTGATTATGCCAGTGTGAACTCGTGATGTCATGATTATTTGAACACACTTTACCACTTGAGCCATGCCCCTGCTGGCTATTGGAGTGATAGGGTCTAGCAAACTTTTCTACCTGGGTTGGCCTCAAACTTCAATTGTGTAGATCTCAACTTTTAGCTAGGATTACAGCCATCAGCTTCCAGTGTCTGGCTAATATTTTATCTTTTATGTAGATAATACTACTATATATGGAACCATTTTCTTGATTTCAGTTTTAGATATTTTACCTAGATGTCTTTTTCCAAGGAGAGACTTTCTGCTTCATCTCACCTACTTGCTTTCTATGCGATGTAGACCCAAGCAGGTAGGACATGGCAATCTTTCTTCGTATACTTATTTGTAATTTTCTGTTGATTTTTCCCTCTATTCATGAAAGTGTCAGTATTAAATTGCACAATCATTTCTTTTCCTCTTCCCATTCTAAGGTAGAAGTGCTAGTAAGGAAGAAGTATCCTTCAAGCATCTTAAGTCATAACCTCAAAGGCCATATGGCAGAGAGCCACGAATGACACTTTCCACTCCCCCCAAAAAACATATTATAGAAGTGTTTTCGGTGTTAAGACTATTATCAACCACTGAGACAATCTGCTTCCTTGAGCATCCAAGGGAAAAAAGCCATGGGCCAACTCAGCAACATTATGATGTTTCCTTAAGGCTCTCTCTCCAAAAGAACATCCCAAGAACAGTTTGTTTGGACATCATTCACAGTTAACCTTGTCTATTTTATCTAAATTGATTAAGCTTATCAGGACTTCATGGTTTACTGTATGTAATCATCAGTTATTAATTTCGATAGGGAAATCACTTAGCCTAGGTTTAGGGCAAAGGCACATTTGCATCTGAAACTGGCTTTACAAAGTTTATTTACATCAGTTCTGTAGCACAGGCTCTGCACAGGTGGTATAACCAAGATCTAGGAACAGAAATCAGATAACATGGTTTCGAAGTAGGACTACATAGCAAACCACAGGCAAATGCAGAGAACAAAAGAACATGCTTCATGTATACACACTAACACAATTGGGCTTTACAAAACCCTCTGGATTCACTTACTTGTTGTGTTTTTGCTTTTTATTGCTTATTAACTAGTTGGTCAAAGAAGTTACAGATCTGTAAGTCAGGTTATGAGCACAATACTTTTTGATCTTTTTCAACCCTCCCATCACTCTCCTAGTTTTCCCCTTCCATTTCTATCCTCAAGTTATATGGTTCAGTTTTTATACAATGTACATTGAATATAATGACTGCATTTGCTCACCCTTCTTTCCTCCTTTCGTGTGTCCTCCACCAGTGCTCTCCCCATCCAAAACACATTTCTACTTCCTAGAATTCATTGTGATAAACAGTATATTAGTATGCTTAAACCCACAGCACTCGTTTCCATCTTTAGCACTATAGAGGGGAACTAGATAAAATCAACAAAGACCTCCTACTTGCAAAAGCTAATGGATAGTTTCAGCCCTTATCTTACCAGACCATGTATGACATTGCAAATTAGTTCTTCCTTTTTAAACCCCTTTATTCTTTCTGGCTTCTGAAATAACATAGTCTTCGTTTTTTTTCCAATGCCCTTATAATCAATCCTTCTTGGTCTTCTGAAATGATTCTTCTCCCTCTGCTAACTTTTTTCCATCATCCTCATTATATTTTCATTAATTCCTATGCTCAGCAGACTTTTAAATCCATGGCTCCCTCCTTTAGGCTCATACATCCAATTATGTAGTCAATGTTTCCAGCTTGACATTTGTAGGCATCCCAAACTCTACCTGTTCATAACGTTTCTCTTGATCTAAAAGAATCAGCCCTCTCTTCTCTCACATTACCTGTCTCATTGAACAGTATTGCTATTTTTTCCACCCAACTCATAGCTTTTGTCCTATTCCCCTACATTCCAATGAAAAATTATTATAAATTAATATTTTATTTTTTATTTATCATTCAATTCTTTTAAAAAATATATCTTTAAGTAGTTGTACAAAGGAGTTACCATTCAACAACAAAGCAGTTTATGAATACAACACATCTTGGTCACATCAACCCTTTCATCATTCTCCCCCATCAGTCCCAACCCACCTCTTCCCTCAATTTTCTTAATTTTGTAGGCTATGCATTGCATTGAATGACTGTTTTCAAACCATCTCTCCATCACTTGGCACCATTGTCATAGTCAGCCTGTCATCATTAGCTGGATTACCTAGTAGCCCTCTACCTCTTTTATATGTCATGGCTTTTATAGCCTGTCATACATTCTCCAAAGGCAACTGGGTACTTTTCTAAACCACGAATCTGGCTATGTTTGTCCTGCTTAATACACTCAACAACTTTCCTTCAGATTTAATATTAATGTTGAATGCTTTAATTTGTCTTATAAAACCATAATGCTTGCATCTCTCTGTTTACTGTCCTCATAATTTTGCATTCTGTACAAATGCACTTTACTCTTCCCCCCAGCATGCTTTGCTCCAATTTCAGGTTCCAGTCTGTGCCTCATCTTCTCCCTGGGCTACTTTCAGCCCTTCTCCTCTATGTCATCTCAGTCTTATTCTTTTCCTTATCTTGGTTGTTTTCTCCCTTAGGAATGCTTTCCCTGAACCCACCATCCCCCACCGCAGCTCTCCATTTCTACTGGGTCACATGATCCCCCATTTCCATTCTTCCCGTCCCCAAGTCTTCCTGTTCCTTCCTTGTCTAGGATGTGTTCACATTGCTTGCTACCAAAACTGCCGGCATTTTCAAGGAGAGATGAAGACTGCACACCAAAGTGCAGAGCTTGACACAGAATAAATATTCTCCTAAATGAATCAGTGACTATGGGCATGAGGTTCCTTTGTTAAATGCCTTTGGCTCTCCTGGTCTTTACCACTCCCACAGGTGTCAGAATCCTTCTTCAGAGCATTCTTCTAAGGACTTCCTGAGATGAAGATTTTCCTCAAACACTGTTCAATCTCCAGCATGAGGTGCATGTTCCACAATGCCAGCCAAGGCTAGTCATCTCCACTTTAAGTGGAGCTCAGCCATAAATCCAGGCTTCACACTGAGACATTATTTTCAAATTCTTCTTATTTGGGGAGGCATCCTATAAACCCAGTGCAGCCTTTAAAAAAAAATCAGCTTCTGTTTTTCTAGTGGTGAAAGTTGGAACCTTGAAACTCAAGAGGAACTCTAACATTTGGGTAGCAGCAGATCCAACACAGAAATGAATTAAGCGAACCATTTATTCATTTGCTTAGGTATTGAGATGCCCTGCTCCAAATTTCTCCCTCCGTCCCCATTCCCATGAAAAGAAAACAGCATTTATCTGGGTGCAATTATAGTGGAATCCTATGTCCTTGTCTTTTATCTAAAGTGGATATTTTTCTGTTTTTCTCTGTGTATGCACAGGTGTATCCTAAGTCTATGATTTATTTATGTATTGTGCCAATACTAGGGCTTGAACTCAGGGCCTCATGCTCTTACTACATTTTTCTACTCAAGGCTGGTGCTTTACCATTTGAAGTGCTGTTCCACTTCTGGCTTTTTTTTTTTTTGCTTGGTGGTTAATTAAAAATGAAATTTCTCACATACTTGCCTTCATTTGCTGGCTTCAAACTGCAATCCACAGATCTCAGCCTCCTGAATAGCTAGGATTACATACAAATGTGAGTCACCAGCACCTAGCTCTAAATCTCTATTTAATATTTTGCAAGAGTTTTAAGAATGGAGAGAGATGCTGTTACTCAATTTTTATCCAATAAGCTTAATAAGCTCTTTGGTGCAGGACATTTTCTTTTGTGGGACTCAAAATGTATTAGTAAGTTTTATTTATATTCTTCCTCTTCTTTCTCTAAACTGTCTTAAAGCCCAGATTTTGTATCAGATTTTGTATCTATACTTCAAAGCCCAACTAATGAAGTGGCAATGTTAACAATGTTAAAAGGATTCTACAAAGCCTCATCCATATTTTTGGAAATACTCTTTATGTACATATAAAGAATATCTGGGTTGAGTCAGAAGAAAGCTTACAAAATCGACCAAGTCAATACTACAAGAAGTTATACAACATGATAAATCATGATTTTGAAATATTTTTTCATAACATATGTATTAGAAAACAAAAAATCAGGTCAGTTAAAATATCCTAAAATATAGAAACATGTTTCTGAGAAATAATGTTTATATTCCTGTCCTTTTCTTTCTTTTTCTTTTTTTCATTTGGCAGTACTGACTGGAACTCAGCGAATTTGCTAGGCAAGCTATCTGCCATTTGACCCATGCCCCTGTCTGTTTTTACTTTAGTTACTTTTCAGGGAGAGTTTCTTATTTTTTGCCTGGGCAAGCCTGGGCAGCCATCCTCCTCTTCACTAAGACTCCCCACATAGCTAAGATGACAGAATTGAGCCATCATACCCAGTTTCTATCTGTATGTTAGGGTACACGCTTCTCTTCAAGAACAGCTCACCTGAACCTGCCCTGTGGATCTCAGAAGTTGGTGGTAGTCTTAGAGGTTCTAGGTGGGAAAGAGAAGCCAAATTGAGAGTAAGAACCACTTTCATGTGTCCACAGAGCATTCAAGAAAAAGTATTCTGAATCTCTAAGTTGTCAATATGTTGTGATTTCCTTTCTCATTCTAACTAAAATGATCATTTTAAATTATAACTTTGCATTTGTTTCTAGCCCAGGTTTATCTTAGCTACTAACAACGGATGCAGGTATGATGCTTGGGATAGTGCAAATACCTGGCTGAGGCATATGGAGCTGCATTCTCATTTCATGGTTTATTTCTACTGAATAATTACTCTGACTATAAATGTGTCATATGTTTATGATTTGAGTTTGAAAAATTAACAAATTTATTTTAATAAAAGAATTTAAATATCTGTGGTACTAGCCACACCACATTATATTTTCTCTGAATTTTTATCACATATACATTTCTATGTACAGTTATCATCTTATTGTAAATATCCTGTACTTTTTTCTTTGATAGTTTTCTAATTCATTCCATCATAAAGGAGGTATTTTAAAAGCATGGCTTTTAATGGAGAATAACCTCCCATTGGACAGATTAACAACTACTTTGAGAAATGTAGAGAGCCAGAGTGTTTTATACTATGTGGGTGTGCCCTACTTCCAATAAATCCCATCAAGTTGTGTTGACTTTCTACAACACTAGAATTTTCCCTAACCATAGAGAAACACTGTTGGTTTGATTTTTGGATCACAAGGTGCCATGGTTAGCTTTGAGCTAGTGTGATCTGGGAAAAGTTTTCTAGAGACCAGGCCAATGGTGGGGTCATTATTTTCTCAAGTTTGCTTTGACAGGACAAAGTCCTCTACCTTTGGAGGAATATATTAAATATATAACCCAATGCTTACTGCAAGCTTTTCCCTCATTAATACTTGTTTGTTAGTTTTGTTTTGTTTTTTTAACAGAAGCACTTCTCAGTGACCAAAAGTGTCACACCACCATGCACAGACATGGTTCCCAATGGGAACCAGTGGGCCTTTAGTTCTCAATCCAGCTCACCGAAGAGTCTGTTAGCACTCCTGTCTTCCTAGTCTTCATGGAAAAGGAAAGGTCTCCTCTCAAAAATATGCACTCTTTTCCTAGCCTGATATGCACTTTCCCCAGTTTCCTGAAGGCAAAACCTGTTCTATATAACACACCTCAGGTTAATCATTTGGTTCCATGCCATGAAACAAAATTACAATGACCCCTGGCTCTCAGGTCCTCCATATATAAGTAGATGGGTCCACAATTGCAATAGAGCACAATGACATTCCTCCAGCTTTCCTCTGTGTGTATGTGTGTGTGTGTCTGTGTGTGTGTCTCTGTGTGTGTGTGTATGTGAGGGGACAAACACAGACACAGAGAAAAAGACATTATTAGAGATAATCTTAACACAAGGTTTGGAAGAGACAAATCAGAAGCAACTAAAATGGATTTTATGGATAGCTGATTTTCCCACTGATTTCCTCTAAAACGCTTCTAGGCACAGTCTTTTAACAGTGCTTAATGGCATATATCTGGATGGAATACATCTATTAAAGGACACAGAAAGAAAATACACAAGCCCACAACTGGCTGAATAGAAGCTGTGATCAGGGACTAATCTGCGTAACTCAATAGGAGCCTGGGTTGGAATGATATGCCAAGGGACACATAAATACAGGACTGAAAGGAGGCAGGGAGAAATGGAGGAGTTCATACCATGGAGGCCAGAATGAAGTCTGCAATTGAAACACAGGAAGAAAAAAACAAAACAAGAATTCATTTATTTATTTTACTTTTCCACCCTTTCCCCTCTCTCTCCCAAATGAGAATACTATGTGAATAAAAGAGGGAGAAAGTCGAAGAGCTATTAGCAGCTCTGAAGTGGAGGAGCTTAGCCATTAGCATGTGGCACCCCTATTCCAGCACTCTCCCTCTTCGTGCACCCAGTAGCTTGGGGGCATGTCACACAATTGTGAGAACTCTACGGAGTGTTGATGCAATATTGTGTCAGTAACTGAGTGATTTGTTTTTCCTCTGGACATTGATTGAAGAAATTCTTATTACATTTTATAGCTTGCTTGGCCTTCGTATGAGAGTCAAGACATAAATTGGACCATAAATTGGCCTCTGTCAGGATCTACATCAGAATGACACCAAATACATGTCATCGGGCTTATGTTCCAGCTAACAGCAAGAATCCAGGGGTGCTTGTCATCTTGATCAAATGCTCACTTCACTCCATTTCCAGTTGGTGCCTCCACTCTGAAGAAAATATGGTAAAGACCCTGGAACATTTATTGTTTGGATTCAGCAATATTATACAACAAAAAGAGTACTGGTGGATTTAATTGATTGGCTCCAAGTTAGTTCTCCATTGTGTGTATCTGAGGTAGGATGCATATAAATAAGAGTGGATGCAGAGAAAGAAATATATAGCTATGCAAAAAGGACAGAAGGCATATACAACAGATATATATTTATCCCACAAGTAAAGCAAAGAGTTGATGATTCATGAGTGGCAGAGATATGGTTGACTTTCAGAGATTTGCTCTCTCGAGTAAGATAAATTTGTCATTTCACTTCTAACCATTATGAACTCTGAGTAGAAAACCAATATTCTTTTAAGAGGTAGCTTATGTTATCAATGAACACATATAGCCATGTGAATTAATTGAAAACTTTAGGTGGTTTTACTAGATGTCAATATATAATACCATTTTGATGAGTAAGATTGGATCATTTATAAACTCAGGAAATAAACTTTTTGTGATAATAAATTTATTTCTCAATGGTTCTTACCATGTGTGACCCAGGATGGCTTAAATATGAGATAAAGTCACATACATACTACGCTCAGAAGATACCTTCAAGTTACTAATTCATGAGACATATTTATACCTATTTGCTTAGTTGAAAACCTTAATACTCTAATAAAATTCAAGATTAAATAAAAAACATTTCTTCCAACAGAAGCTTTTTAATGCAGATAGCTTTAACAGATGAGCTATTTTAATTTTTCAAACATAGGACAAATCCCATACTAAATAAACTTTTTTATATTGCTTGATTTTCTTCTATAGAAAAAAACTTTGAAAATCTCTTTGAACCATTTTTGCATGTGTATGTGTGTGTGTTTCTGTGTGTGTGTGTGTGTGTGTGTGTGTGTGTTATTAGAGAGATCTTTTGAGAATCTCAGTTTGGTTTTAGTTGATAAAGAAACTCCATCAACATGATTCACGGTTCATAAACTTGTCTAAGGAATGAGAAAACTTGTGAAAAATTCTTATTAAGCCTAGCTGTTTCCTCATATTTACCTCCTTCTATACCCCCTTCCTTCCTTTAAAGTACTCCTCTTGGAAAATATTTTCTTAAAGTTCCTTTAGGAATAACAGAAATATCAACTGAAAAGATCATTGCTGATCAAACACAGTTTTCAAAATTAGTCTTTATAGTGATTCATCTGTTTAAAAGTTTTCTCTGATAGAATGGAGCAACATTTGCTGCATCAAATACAATTGAATCCCCAATTACTTTCAGTGTGGAGCTGAGATCCACAGTCAAAATCAAGATGGAGAAAGTCAGAAAAAAAGGGGGAAACTGAATGCGTTAACAACTAATGTTAAGAGTGCTATGAATTCGAATGTTCAAATTTACCTGCAAACTTATATGTAAATATGAGACATATATTTATATCTTGACAGGAAAATAGTAAATTACAGGGTTGTACATTTGATTAATATTACAAAAAATTGCCATTTACAGAATACCTGATTAGGATTTTAAACAATGCTAAATAAATAATTTCCATAAATTATACATATTAAATTCTCACCATAATACTTTGGAGGTAGATATTATTAGCTCATTTTATAGCTGAATGAAAAGAAGTTTGGAGAAAGTAAATGATAGAAAGGACATTTAAACCTAGATTTTTCTAAATCCAAACTTTGCTTCTCCCTCTTGTTCCTGTTTATGGAACAAATAAAGGATAGGATTCAGTTGTGGTCAGTCTAAGGTATTATTTTAGTGAAGAAAAATTAAAAAGAAAAGAAGAAGGAAGCAGACTCAGCATGCATAGTATGGGAAGAGAATCCAAGTGGATCCTATGTGAACAACTCTCAAATTTTACTGTTTAGAACACTCCCTGACCAACAATTTTATAAGAACTATTTCCAGAATATCTTCCTTCTTCCCCAAAATACGATTTTGGATTTGGATTTGGATGTGGGCCTTGGAATCTGTGTCTTCAACAAGTACCCAACAAAATTTTGACAAGAGTTGCCAGTAGATTTCTCTACAAGAAATTGCTTCACGCATTGCATCCCAGAAAAGTGAGTGTGCAAACTCAAGAGATTTGGAACCTACTCTCCTGATGCTATACAAAGCTACCCATGTAAGGATTACATTCTACTATCCCTTGACACACACTTAAAATGTGGTCAGTACAGAGGCTGGTGTGAGTATGTGTGTAAACTATTTCCTACACATACATACCCACACTAAAATTTAAATGTCAGCACAGTAACAGGTTAGCATTAAGAAATATTAAGACGGGGCTGGGGATATAGCCTAGTGGCAAGAGTGCCTGCCTCAGATACACGAGGCCCTAGGTTCGATTCCCCAGCACCACATATACAAAAAACGGCCAGAAGCGGCGCTGTGGCTCAAGTGGCAGAGTGCTAGCCTTGAGTGGGAAGAAGCCAGGGACAGTGCTCAGGCCCTGAGTCCAAGGCCCAGGACTGGCCAAAAAAAAAAAAAAAGAAAAAAAGAAATATTAAGACAACAACAACAATACCCTATAATTAAAGTTATTTTGAACATATTAATCATTTAGTCTGAAATTTTCCATTTGATATTTCCTGCTGTAACTCACAAGAATGTGGGGTGTGAAACTGGAAAGGAGCCTTAACCAAAGATGGAAGATTGGCTGGGGATATGGCCTACTGGCAAGAGTGCTTGCCTGGTATATGTGAGGCCCTGGGTTCAATTCCCCAGCACCACATATACAGAAAACGGCCAGAAGTTGCGCTGTGGCTCAAGTGGCAGAGTGCTAGCCTTGAGCAAAAAGAAGCCAGGGACAGTGCTCAGGCCCTGAGTCCAAGCCCCAGGACTGGCCAAAAAAAAAACAAAAAAACAAAGATGGAAGATTATTAGACACAACTATTCCTACAGAGGTCAAAAAAATAAACCAGAATTTAAAATCTCATTCCAGTCCTGGAAGTCAGGTAAGGAAGGATAGGAGCAAGTGTAACTCCAAGCTTCAGAAGTGAGGGCCAGCTGTAATTACAATTGTGTTGTAATTTGAAGTTCCTGACTCATCAGTTTTCTGATTTATATTAGAAAGGATGGGAGAAGGGGAGACTCACCATCTCTCCTTTTTTCCTTTGATATAAGCAGTCAAATATTTCCCAGGGTCTACAGTATGGCTACGTAAACTACAAATTAGATATTCCTTCTCAAAAAGTTGATAACTCTAGGGGGAGAAAACTCTGGGAAATCTTTGTAGTCTAATGTGATCATTGCTATGTGAGAAACCAATAAGACAATTGGACCTATAGATTTGCAATTTATTGAAGAGGTTTGGTTTAAAGGCATAAACTTGGGAGTTTGTCAGCATATGGGTTTTACCCAAAGAAATGGTTGAGCTCAGAGAAACTCCAAGTAGCAAGTAAAGAAGACAAGGGGACCAAAGACAGAGACACTCTTACATTTAAAAGCTAAAAAGATAAGGATGAACTTTCTGTCTCATATTCTCTTTAGTGACCTATTTTCCCTATACATATGTAATTGTTTTAACCATTGTGGTATCTAAGATCAAGGAGTCGGGGGTAAGAGATTTGGTTCAATTTCTAACTCCATCACTTATTAATTGCAATGTGAAAATTCTGTGGTTTTCTCATTTTCAATGTGTAATTAATAAAGTACCTACTTCATAGGTTGTGGAATTAGATGACATAATGTATTTATGTTTTTAACATGGTGTTTGGCACATAGTAAGCATTCAATAAATAATGCTTGTTTTGGTTATCACTACTTTTCTCTCCTCTGCCCTTGTCATGGAGCCAGAAAACATTTTTGTTTGTTTGTTTTTCACTATGTGAGGCACACTCTTAACTCTGAGCCACCCATCCACTTTCAAGCCAGAGGCCCAATAAGATTCACTGCAAGAATCACAAGTAGCATGAGTGTCTGGCCCTGAAGTCCAGCCTGAGTTCTAGGGCAGCTGATCAAGTTACTCTGCAGAGCACCTGCTCCTCTGTGGATCAACTTCTACCCCTGCTCCTTCCTTCAGCACAGGATATTCATCACAGCAGTTGATGCTAGGAGATTAGTTTACTGTAGTTGCGACCTTGAAGGGATGGTTAATAAAGGCTCATCTTCTAAAATGCTTTGCAGGGAATATCCTGCTGTTCAAAATGGCAATTTAAAATACAAAGATCAGAAATCACAACTAGGTTTCCCACTGTAATGACTAATGAAGAGCCCACCTTCACAGGCTGCCAATGTGGGTCTTGGTTCTTTCTCATGGCCTCTTCTCTGTATTCAAGTGAGCCTTGTAAGAATTGCTGCATTTGCATTGGAAGATTAAAGGTAAAGTTCTACGAAGTGTTAACTCTACATCGCATAGTACATACAGCCATTCTTGTGCACCGTCATAAAAATAATATATACATGTGAATTAAAAATAAATGATGACAAGGAGCGAAGTATTGGAAAAATATAATTAAAATATGGCAACAGCTGACAAATTAGTGGGTTAGAAAAAAATGCAGTGACAGGAAGGCAGTTCTGAAAATAATGAAGCAACAGCAAACGAAGTTAATGAGATTGAGAAAATGAAAAAAAGAGAATTTACAATACTGTCACACATAAAAAAAAAGAAAAATTAAAATACAGACTCCAGTCTAACATATCCTTATGAAACTAAAATATCTCTAGCCCTGTGCCTTGTATCAAGGCACTGAATGATTTAGCATCCTTCACTCATTGAGAAAATGGATCTAAAGATAGAGCTAGTTTAGACCTATCAGTAATCCTCAAAAATCAAGATGTCCATCAATATATGATACATATTTCTTTAGTTTGCATTTTCTGGGCAAAACAAGTCATACAATTTACCTAAAGTTTGAAGTGTTGAAAAAGGCAATTGTCCAGGGTTCCGAAACAAAGGAAAACATGGAAAAAATTACGTTAACTGAAGAAAGTCAGGCCCTTAGACACAAAGGACATACATTTTCCCTTATATGTGGAAACTAGATTGAGCTTATAAATTTATAAGCAAATATGTCGGTTTATATGCCAGTGTAAACAAATATATTAATTGAAATATGGTAGGTTCAAGAAAGAACTCAGTCTAATTCCTTTCAAAGACAAAGTCAAAGTTCAACAAAAATAAACACCAAAAAGCAGGTACTTGAAAGGGATTAAGGGTGGGCAAATGACAAGAAGAGGAGGAGGGTGCAGTCAAAAATTTGATGTATATCCAACAAAATTAAGAAGCGAGGGGAAGGAGTGGGGAGAGGAGGGACAGGTGGGAATGTTGAAAGGGATGACACTGATCAAGACAGATTGTATTCATAAACTACTTTCTCAAATGGCAACCTTGTACTACTTAAAGATGATTTTTTAAAAAGAAAGAAGATCTAGAAACATTAGTGCACAGTGGAAATAGACTGAATATACATTAAGATCCTTCTGATACATTTCAACCCTTTGTTGTGTGTTTTACTCTTCAGTAAAATTGTAAAACTTTTGAGTACCACCAGTTTGTCAAATACATTTGACTCATCTCTAGTAACACATAACCCCAAGATAGGCACATGATTCTTAGTAATTTCACCAAATTATACTGAGAATTAGAAACAAAGTGGGTCATTAGTCAGATTTCATTGGTTATACATTTGTTGTGTCTGAAGAATACATATTAGCTTCTCTGCAAGAAAATAAGAGATGGGATTCCTGTTCTAAAAAGAAAAATGTATCTTCTAAGTTGATCACCAATTAAATTTGTTTCTGAATACTACTACGTGACACACACAAATGGGCAAAATAATTTAGTAGCTTTGAAGGTGGCAAGAAGTGGTGTATTGTGGGCTTGTTTTTCTCAGTCACTGGCATCTTACGATGATACAATGCAAGTTTTTTTATGGTACTGTGGCTCTTGAGGGATAAAGTTTTGGGTTTATTGCTGTAAAATTCAATTTGCTACCTTGGATTTGTCTGAGGAGTGAAGCAGAGGATGAGCTCATTACTGAAGTCAGTTGTTGAAGGAGGAAGGGGGGTTAGGAGCATTTGAATTAAATGTGTCCCTTCATTTTCTTTGACTCATAACCAGGACAAGTCAAATTGAAAGATTGTATTCATTGGGGAAGGAGAAAAAATAAGTCCCCAGTTAAGTTTAAATTCACTTAAAGTACACTTTTAAGTTAAAAGTGTAACTAAAAATCTTTTATTTGTAAATTACCAGATAAACATGAAATGAATTCTAGAGCCATCTGGAAAGACTATGAGAATGTATAGAGAGCATTTGCTCTAATACATGACAGCAGGAAGCAAGGCAGAGAGAGAGAGAGGAAAATATATCTGGACAAGCAAGATGAGGTGGGTGAGAACTGGGAGGAGGTCTGAAGCTGGAGGTTCAACAATTTGCCAAAAGTGCACAGCCCAAGGTCTGAAAGGAACTGGGGAAATACACTATGGTATCGCTCTACTCTGTGCTGAACTTCAGAATAGCCCCCACCTCCCTGGAGCACACTGTGCCACTTGCTGCCTCCTTTAAGATCTCAGTGAGAGCACAAATGTGAGCATGATAGATGTGCTTCTTGCTGTAATGGAGCTGGCTATCAGTCCATTCTGGTGAGACAGTGAAAGAAGAGGTAAGGGAGTATACAACCAGACTCTGACAGTCATGCCAGGTGGTAATGAAGGCAAAGAGCTGGGTTACTTGCAAAGTTGAGGGCATTTGACTCTATATGTTTGAGTTTTCTCATCTGTTTTTCTCTCAATTCTAAGCCTTTGAGGTAAAGGAAGTGCATCTCGCTCTGTGCACCCTCTGTGTCCTACCCATAAGACTTCCAATATGGTGGGTGCTTGTTAAATATCTGTGCAATGGATGAATGAAGAGATGGGCAACTTCACTCCATGCAGCAACCAGGAAGAGGTGGCATGAATGCAAGCATGGTTACCAACCTCCCTTAAGCCCTTTCACTCCTGAGACTTCTGTTTACTTCAGTTACTTGGGGGACAGACCCAGATGACCTTTCATGTTCCTTCATCCTCTATTCTTGATGCTTCTGCATGGACAACTGGCCCCTGGGCTTAATTTAGGAAACAGTATTTTTAGGGAGAGTGTGACATGGCCTTCTGCAATGAGAGAGCCATTGTCTGAGCTTGATATTAAGTCATTTTAATCTTTGCTCTTGAGCACAGGGACCGGAGCCCCATTCACATTTGAATGTTCAGTGTTCAATAAGAGCTCAGTACTCTTGATGAACATGTATATGTTGGTTTATCTCATTAAATTTAATTCTATTAGACTATCCTTGAGTTTTATTTCCTCAAATATAAGAAGGGGATATTTCTCTTAATTTTTCTTATTAGTTAGCTGGAAAGATCCCAAAATTAAAATCTCCTGGGTAAATTATAGGCCAGCTTAACCTTCCTTCCTCTCAATCATAAGACATTGCTCACCAGCCACTAAAAATGGATAGAGCCTATATTAAAAATACAGGAATATTGTATTTTCTCAGAAGGCTAAAATTCAGGCTATTAACAAGAATGGTCTCTTTTCCAAAAGCACTCTGGGAGCTGTGTGTTAGAACAGATGAGGAGAGAACATCAGGGTTTAAGAGCACGCTGCATAAGGATATGAAGTAATCTCAAGGAAAGATGACATTCTCACATCAGGATGACATAAATTATAAAGAGATTCGTTATAATTATAAGATAGCACCAAGATGCCACATTGGGTCATGTTCTAGGACCTTTGGCCCATGGCTGGGGTAGTTTCAAGCACCCTGATTGGGCACACACAATGTTAGGAGGAATGGAGTTGCCAAGAATCCAGGAAGAGTAAACAAACTCTAGCCACACAAATGGTTACAAATGGAGATACAACAATATTTATGTATTTCTGACTGTTCACTGCCTCCTTTTCATTTCTCTGCCATGACAGAAGGAGTTTCACAGCCAGAAGCATCTGGGGTCAACTGTAAATTGCTTCCCCTGTTGTCATGTTGACATATGCAGAGTGGAGATGGGAGATGAAAGCCAGGCTGCCTTCTCAGCTCAGATTGGGCAGCGGCCTCCTTTCCTTCCCCTGCTTCCTCTCATCATGCCAACACCTGTTCTGCAGACCACCAGGAGGATGAATGACATGCACTTGACTCACTGAATTTTGAAAGAAATCTGGGTTTATATGAACACTCTGTCAAGGGTCTAGGACCAGATGTGTGTTTGCTTCAGCCCTGACATCATTAGAGTAGGTTTCTGTCCTCCATTCATCTTCATACCTTTTCCTGCTTAATTCTACTGGGATTACTGGGATGATTTAGCTCAAGGGACATTTATGAAGAGTATTTGGTGTACAAGGCACTGTTCTAGGAACTAAAAGGGATTTTAAAAGTGAAAAGAACATAGCCTAGCTTCTTCATTTGTCATGGAGTTGCCTATAGATATAACATGAGTTGAGGAAAATGGCTGTTAGAGGCTAAATGAAAGAAAGGGCTAATTCAGCTAGTGGGGTTTGGAAATGATTTTTCTCACCATTTACCCTTAAAAGCAGAGTGGTAAGGTAAGAAAAGAACTTAGGGGTATGACCAGCCTTGGAATCTTCAAGCAATCACTGCCTTAGGTCAAAAGATTAGGTCCACAAGATAGTATTGAAGCAAATGGAATGAATAACAATTATGCTCTGGTTTCTAAAAGTGACCTGTGATCTGTGGCTGGATGTTTTTAAGAATGTGTCTTGTCCATGACATCTCAATGGGAATGCCTCTGAAATTAACTGTAGAATTCCATATTATCCTCCCACATTTGTGAAGCTGACATAAAGATAAAGGAGATAAATTATGGTCTGAATGGTTGGGAATATGGCCTAGTGGTAGAGTGCTTGTCTCTTACACATGAAGCCCTGGCTTCGATTCCTCAGCACCATATATGTAGAAAAAGCCAGAAGTGGCGCTGTGGCTCAAGTGGTAGAGTGATAACCTTGAGCAAAAAGAAGCTAAGGACAGTGCTCAGGCCCTGAGTCCAAGCCCCAGAACTGGCCAAAAAAAAAAATATATATATATATATATATATATATATATATATCGTCTGTAAGTGTTAACTCTCATGCATAACAGGAATATAGGATTCTATGTATAATCTAGCAAAGCAGCAGTAAGAAAACAATTTTTTTCAATTCTTGTTTTAGATCATTAATTCAAAAAATTAGCTAAAGTTACTTATATATCTTATTTAAATGGAGAAAAATAATTCTGCTAGAGCTGATGCTTGTAATCCTACCTACTTGGAAGGCTGAGAAACAGGAAGATCACATTTCAAGGCTTTCTTAGGCAGAAAAATCCTTGAGACCTTTTCTCAGCCCAAAGCTAGGTGGGGTGGCATGTGCTAGTCATTCAGAGAGATTGGTAGAATCATAGTTTCTAGATGAGTTGAGGAGGAAATGATTGAGACTCTATTTTCAATGGAAGAAGTTACATATGGTGGGTATGAACTTGTCATCCCAGCTATAAGGGGATGCCTAAAATAGGATTGTGGCCCATATGTACTCTAGGAAAGGAATTAAGAACCTATCATCGTCATCATTTTAAGTAGTTGTCAATAGTGGTTACAGTTCTGAACCTCAGGTTATGAGTTCAATTCTTCTTGATCAATGTAACCCTTTCCACAATTCTCCCCTGTCCCTCCCACTTCCCATCACTACTCTTCAGTTGCATTGTTCTCTTTTGTTCTCCCTTCCTTCCTCTTTTCCTCCCCCTCTCTCTCCTCCTCTCTCTCTCTCTCTCTCTCTCTCTCTCTCTCTCTCTCTCTCTCTCTCTCTCTGTCTCTCTCTCTCTCTCCTTTCCTTTTTTTTGCTGGTCCTAGGGCTTGAACTCTGGACCTTGGTGCTGTCTATAAGCTTTTGTGCTCAAATCTTTAGCACTTGAGTCACGGGTATACTCCTGGCATTTTGTGGCTAATTGGAGATAAGAGTTCCACAGACTTTTATACCCAGACTTGGTTTCAAACTTCGATCCTGAGATCTCATCCCCCTGAGTAGCTAGGATTACACATATGAGCCACTGGCTGACCCACAAGTAGTTCATTTTTTCACATAATGTACATTGGCTATAATGAATATCTTTGCTTGAGAAGCTGTCTTAGAAAACTAACTAGCACTAAAATAAATAAATAAATAAATACATAAGTAAATAAATTTTAAAGAAACAGCAGGAGGTGAGGCTCAGCAATAGAGTACTTGTTTAGAAAGCACAAGGCTATGAGTTTAAACTCACAGCATTGCCAAAAAAAGAAAAAGAATTCATTCATAATGGTAAAATTGTTGGTATAGTTATTTAAAGATATTAAGGTATCTATTATTTTATATATGTATATATATTTTAATATACCATATATAATATAGGTATCATACGCATATATTCCAGATGTTCCAGTATATTCCACATGTATGAAATATATATTATGTTTTCCATAATATTTTAGAATATAAATATATTGGTATATTATTATATCTTCTCAATGTTTTGCTACAGGTCAATTTTTTATATCACATTAATCCTTTAGCACAAGACAGTTTCTAACTTTTTTACCTCCTAAACAGGCAAATGATAATAATAATAATACCCACAGACAAGCAATTGTCAACAGTGATGCAAACTGACACCTCAAGAAGGAGCTTGACTGAAAATCCTAAGAGCAAGGAAACTGAGAGTTAAGATGAAAATTCATTACTCAATGCAACCAATGGTGCCCTTTGGGGATCTCCAAGCTGTGGGTGATCTCTCTTCCCATATGTGCAGACACTCTGGGCTGTAAAAGCTGATGTCAAGATGGAGTATTTGGCTTCATTTTGAGCAAATATAAGACTTTGCCTCAATGCTATGAATTTAAAGAGTATTGGTAGTTCCTTTCCTTTTCTTTCCCTCCATCCCTCTTTCCCTCCCTTCCTTTCTCTTTCTCTTCCTCTCCCTCCTTCCCTCTCTCTCTTTCTTATTAACAATGTTTGATGCTGTTCTCAGGAGAGCCCAGGAAACTGCCTTAGGGACTTAACAGCCCTGTGTATTTTGCATACATTTCCTCTAGCTACAGGTAAAGCAAAATCTATGGGAAGTGAAAATGAAAAGGGAACAGCTGCTGAGTTCTTTTTGCTAGCCCAAGGAGATTGGATGATGTACTTTACAAGCTGATTGGAAAAGTCTTAACCTCCTCCGACCTGTGAAAAAGAAAAAAGAAAAATTCTAAGGCATTTTTGTAGGGATACCATTCCTTTCATAGGTGAAAACAAATTCTGGAAAGTGGTTTTGTTTTCCTCTCTTTTTTTTCTGTTTTTCTTTTATTTTTCAGGAAGAATGGTTTGGCAGTAAAAGAATAAATTGAAAGGAACTCAGGTAGAAAAGGCCTGAACACTGGGAATGTAATTTTACAAGACTTGTTTCCTTTACTCTGTGTTTTTCTCCTTGAAGGAGATAACTCGATTTTATACTTTACTGTCTTATTAACAGAATGCATTTTGGAACTCTGCCACTGCTAACAGTATCAGAAGGATTTAAGACTGCTAAAATACACTTGAAGATTTAATTCTGCTGACTTCAGCTTGGATCTGAAGTCAAATCTAACCATAGATTAAGTGTTTAGCACAGTATATTGCAATTGGTGTTACTGGTCATAAATACTCATGTCTGTTTCTGTTTCAGACAGCTCTCTGTAGACTTCCCTCTCAATACTACACACAATGCTCCCTTCCCAAATGAGGTTATTCTCTATAAGGCTACCTCTTATATAACTCTTTTTATAGACTCCAGCCTTCACTCTGGTGTGCAATTCATTATAAAATCCCTCATGCCCTACACGATAACAAACACTGGGTTACTGAGAAGAGCCTTCTAGAGAGGGAAGCCTGTATTTCCTTCCAGACACTATTTAATCTCATAGCAGCACTGACTAATAAAAGCAAAAGATCAATACAAAGCTGTATTGCTAGGATGAAAATTTACTAACATAGTCATTCATATCACAGGAACATCTGGTTAAAGCTTCAGGGCTCCCTTACTTTCTTAGTTATGATTTTATAGGTCTCTCCAGACTCCTTTTTAGTATTTTAGCAGGCATTTATAGCAGGCTGGACATTTTAATCTTTTTAATGTTAGTTATCTGATGTACACTTGGCTTTCTCATGCTGACTTGGTCATCTTCACTTCTCACTGATTGCACTTGAATCAAGTTATGTTAAGCTCACACTGTAATAGTCCCTAGTCCTAAGCAGGCCTAACTTCATGTAAGTGGCCTCTTGAGCTGCCATTTATAGTCATCGGACACTGTCTTTAGAATCTTGGTATTTAGAGCTTTTTTTCCCCCAATCTCCATGTCTTAGAATACATAAGGACTATTATAAATAACATAGCCAGACCTATAGGTATAGTCTTTGCTATAAAGGATTCTTCAGACCTGAGAAGCAAGCCTAAGTCTGGTTTCTATCTTTTAACCAAACAGTCACGAAGTTGACTAGATGACTCAGTATGGGTAAGCAGCCACACAATCGTGGCACATGGCTACAAACATGGTATATTCATACAGGACTCGTCTGTGTTTGAAATTGCTTTTTTGCAATGTGTGACTAAGAATTCAGTACCTTCAGGAGTCACACTGACTTGAAAACAGCAATTAAATGGAAAAGGTATCTATAAGAATCAAGTGGACTAATGAATAGTAAACAAATACAAGTGTGATTTTTACATCCAATCTTTCAACAAGCCTAGTAACTGTGATACTACAGGAAGAGAAAGAGCCAGTATTTATGGGTAAAACTCTCAGTAGGTACATTCCTATACAGTGGCATGTTTAATCATAGTTATCTGAGGCAAATGTTATTTGAATTAGAATATTCAGTATAAAGCCTCAACTGAACCAACTGGCTTAGTACACTTCTTTGAATTGACTCCTCAGAACAATTCAGCAATTTAAGCAAGTTTATGATCCCCATTTGGCAAGTTTGGAAAGTGACTCTTAAAGAGATTAAGCAACATTCTTAGCTCAAATGGCCAGCAAGGGTCAGCAAGAGGATCTTAACCCTGGTGTGTCTGATTGAGCTACTTGGTATGTCATGACCAGTGTTACTTTAGTGACTGAAGAATGCATACATGGATATGGTGTTCTTCTAAAAATATTACAATATTCCTTTGCTCATTTTCATTAATGCTATGTCATCTATTGCTGTTGAAACGATTTCAGATTCCTTTGAGGAGATCTGGGTTACCACAGATGTTCAGATAAAATAAACAACACATTAAGTCCCTTAGCAACACAGCCTTCAGAGGAGGTAATTGACACCGTGTTCTGTTTTTTTTTTTTTTTTTTTTCAAATTTTTATTTTCAAACTGATGTACAGAGAGGTTACAGTTTCATACGTTAGGCATTGGATACATTTCTTGTACTGTTTGTTACCTCGTCCCTCATACCCCACTTCCTCCTCCCCGTTTCCCTTTCCCCCCATGAGGTGTTCAGTTCACTTACACCAAACAGTTTTGCAAGTATTGCTTTTGTAGTTGTTTGTCTTTTTTTATCCTGTGTCTCTCAATTTTGGTATTCCCTTTCAATTTCCTAGTTCTAATACCAGTATACACGGTTTTCAATATACTCAGATAAGATTACAGAGATAGTGTAGGTACAACCACAGGAAGGTGATACAAGAACATCATCAATAGTAGAAGCTACAGATACACATGGGACGTTGAAAGTAGTTACAACTGTGATATAACAATCGTTTCCATAACATGGAGTTCATTTCACTTAGCATCATCTTATGTGATCATAAGAGTATAGCTATTGGGCTCTTGTGATCCTCTGCTGTGACTTGCCTAAACCTGTGCTAATTATTCCCAGTAAGGGAGACTATAGAGTCCATGTTTCTTTGGCTCACTTCACTTAGCATAATTTTTTCCAAGTCCTTCCATTTCCTTACAAATGGGGCAATGTCATTCTTTCTGATAGAGGCATAAAATTCCATTGTGACACCGTGTTTTAACTTGATTATTTTCTTCTATCTTTCTTGGGCAAACAAAAGTCAACATAAACAATTCCTCCTCCACCTACCTTCTTCCTGGTATACTGTGAAAAAGTTCTGTCTCCACCAGTTCCTAGACTCAAATAAGACGGAGACATTCTTCTCCACAGATGGTAAGGCTTTGTCATGCATCAGTCCTCAAAATTGGCTGCCTGGCATGGGAGATGATTTAAGTAAAACTGAAGCAATTTTCCAGACTGAAACTTAAGCTGTTCAGCAGCCTGAGCCAAATGCTGTTAGTCTTGGACCTCCAACACTTTCTTGGCACCTCTAAGTTGCTCCTCTGTCCTTTGGTCACATTAATTAGCTCAATGGTCCTAGACAGGACAGGACGGTTGGATGGGGGTACCAGGCTCAGATCTCCGGTACCAGGCTCAGATCTCTGTTGCCATCGACATTTTCCCAGCATTGCTCTGAAATATTATGAAGCAGAAATATTCAGGAACTAATCTCTGACACAGTATATTTTCCCCAGAAGAACTATGCTCACACCAGGTTTTGAAGACAGAGAGAATACAGAAAGTAAAGGAGAAGGCAATAATAGGTGGATGCTCTAGAAAGGAGAGGCAAAGGCAGTCCATGAAAGGAGAGCTTCTTTCCTGCCAAACTTCACCCATCCCCATCACCGCCCAGGCAGTTGGTTGGGTGATGACACATCCTCCTAGGAACACAGCCCAGTTGTTCAAGCAGCTGTGCCCAGAAGGCCATGAGATCCAGGCCTGGCAGCTGGAGAAACTCCAGCCAGCCAGTTTTGCCCTTGAGGTGCCAGAGAGGGGAATGTGAGGATTGAGTTTCTGAGCACTAGAACTTGACCATTGCTTCCAAAGACTGACTCAGAAGATTATACACAGCACAGAGAGGGATTTTCTTATTACCAATAAACACATTGTTCCCATTCTTTTTTGTGTTGGAAGAAGGAGCGATTGAGACAAAGAGAGAGAGGGCGAGGAAAAGAGAAAGAGAGAAAAAGAGACACAGAGAGAGTTTTTTAATTGTCTTCAGTCCTAGAAGTCTATTCGTTCCCTTCCCTGAGACCACACTAATGAAAGGATTCTGTTGCCAGACAAAAAACAAGTCTAGTTAGACAATGGTGATAAGGAAGGTTCTTTGCAATTGTTATATTTCTTGAGGGAGACTGGGTGGAAGTGAAGGGTGGGTAGGAGAGGCTAGATAAATATTCCCAGTGGAGCTACAGGGGTTGCTTTTAGCGAGGGACGTGATGCCTAGGAATCATGGTCCAGTAATAATGTGACAGTCATCTGGGAATTCCAAGTGTCAATCTTGTCACCCTGTCATGGAAGGGGTATGCAGCATGGCTCTGAACTCACCTGGCTTCCTATTTTTTTTCCATTTAATATCAGGAATATCCACTTAAGTAAGGTAAGTTCTCATACCCTAAACTAACTCACCTGTAAAATGGGATTGACAGAGCCATTTGCAGGCTTGTAGTACCAAAATTAAACAAGATAATGTAGGTATGATTCCTATGACAGAAAAGCATTCCCTCAGTGAGACTTTTCATAATAAGATTAACATGTCCAATTCCCAATACTTAAGCACTTGCAAAGTTCTCATATTTTGTGACTTAGAGAAGAGGCAATGCCACGGGGTCTGTCCAAGGGCTGGGAACAAAGAGCCCCCCCATTCTGAGATTTGTTGAAAAAGACTTTTCTAGCTCTCAGACTCCAAGCTCCTCTGTAACCTATCAAAACATCTGGCCCTTTTTGTCCCCAGCTGTCCCTGCACTATTAAATCTACTTCTTGACACCAGCCACTTCCTGTTGACCTAAGCATTATTTTAAAAATTATTATTCACCTTAGGATTTCAAGATGATTAGAGCTAAAAGGGTAAAACACCAATATGAATACCAAGCTTGTCTTTTCCAACAACTAATTTGATTCCAACCCTAATTGGAAAAAAAAGAAACTCTGACAGATTTTTGTCTATTAAGAATGAAGAAAGCATTTTCTTAAAGTTTCTTCCTTGACTCAAGATTAAGAGATCAAAAAAGGGAAGGTGGTGTCTGATATTCTCAGTGGATTAATGTGGCCATTCCTTTATCTTGAATATTCTCCTGGCCAAATACCTGAGACATTTTTTTTCTTTTTTCTTTTTTTTTTTTTTTTTGGCCAGTCCTGGGGCTTGGACTCTGGGCCTGAGCACTGTCCCTGGCTTCTTTTTGCTCAAGGCTAGCACTCTGCCACTTGAGCCACAGCGCCACTTCTGGCCATTTTCTGTATATGTGGTGCTGGGGAATCGAACCCAGGGCCTCATGTATATGAGGCAGGCACTCTTGCCACTAGGCCATATCCCCAGCCCTGAGACATTTTTTTTTTGACGGACATGGATTCATTTCTTCTAGCAGAAGATGCAACGTGTGTATCTTTTTCCCCACACCCATCCTTGGGGTCTGTCCTGGATAAAGTGCCTGAAGTGAAACTCTCAGGATAAACTAGGTCTGAATGGGGATCTACAAATAGGTTTTTTTTTTTTTTCTATTCTATTTTTTTTTCTGCCTACGAGACTATCCTTTCCTGTGGTTTAGGCCATGGCTTATTACAAATTCAAATCCTATCTATATATTGTTCATGGCTCCTTTGTGTCGTCAGGAAATTAAAGTTTGCAGCTGGCCTCTTCATCTTGGCTAATCATGCGGACATAAAGTCCTTAAAGTCCCTCGGAGTAGCCCCTATGGGGCCCGAACTCTACTTGTCTTCAGCAGGACATTGTTGCTCAGATGTATTTTCATCCATTACCCCTTGGGTATTAAGCCCCTGCTGCTTTGGGCCCCCAAACAGACTGCCATGACTCATTTCAACCTCACCAGTCCTTCACCCACAGGAAACCAGGCCCTCGTGCTGTGGCCCTGTAGCCAGCTAGCAGTGACCTTGTCCAACTTCCTGTGGTGGGAATGACACAGAACATCACCCTTAGGGGCCAGTGGAGCTGTGGAGTCCCTCACTGCTTAGCCTAGTTAGGCTTCTCAAACCACACTGGCTCTGACAGGGCGATTGGAAATTATTGGGACCTGTTAGCCAGGGCTCAGGCTGCAGCCTGGCAGCTGCCAATTTGCCAGCTCCTGGAAAATTGATCTGATGTGCTACAAAGCTCTGAGTCTCTTCTCAGGGATCTTTTAATATCCGGCAGAGTTCACACCTGGTTTTTGAGATTCCTTGAATTAATTGAATTCTCATCAGAATACTTCCTGCCTTCTCCTTCACAGCCTTAGCTGTGTGTGACCCAAAGTTCATGGAGAAGTGACTGGGCTGGACTGAATGGTTCTCCCTGCTGTGTTTCCCACCCCACCCTGTACTCTGAGCCACCCCAGAGATGCCTGTCAAAACGGACTGAGCAGCTCCCTTCCCCAGGCTGCCTTCTGAGAGTTCCATCTTTGCAAGAATTGACAATTTGTGTCGACTCTAAAATACTTTCTTTTGCGTGATTAGTGCTACCCTTTTGCTTTTCCCATGACTGTGCTTTCTTGGACATTTTATATTAACCTTTCTCTTTTTTCTTTTGATAGAAGGTCTCACTATGTAGCACCCCACTAGCCTAAGACTCACCATCTTCCTGCCGCAGCCAGCTGAGTGTTGACTGTAGCCTGTGCCACCGTGGTTGGCACACATTTACCTTCAATACATTGGAAAATATGTTTATACCTGTGTTGTATATGATTATAAACATTCATTTTCCAGAATTGGTGAAAAACACCATGCCCCTAAACATGGGTTCCACAAGTATGCACTGTGCACTTAGGATCCCAACTATCAAGTGTTCATTCTAAGATATAGTCTTTCTTTATGTTTGCCACTGGGGACAGCTGAGTGACTCAAATCAGTTTACATATTTGCCACAAAACTGTAACTATTTTGTCATTTAGTGGCTAACTTAGTCTTCTTAGAGAGATCTGTTCTGATTTCTGAATTGCCTTGGAATTTTATCCTACATATACCAGTCAGAGTCTCATGGTGATAAGACCCTTGGCAGAAATATGGGGACATGTTTATGTTAGGAAAATGTTACATCACAGTCACCAGATCGGTAAGGGCTACAGGTTCAGGAAGGTATACATCAAAGGTGGACAAGGATATCTGTTTTCCTTGGTAAAAACCATACTTCTTTGCCTTTGAGACATCCCTCTCTCTGAAACCTATAGATCTAGAGTCATTGTCTTTTAACAACACATCTGTAGGGTCTGATGAACATACATGTTTACATCTCTACATCCCCAGTGAAAAATGGCCACCTGAGATCAGGGGCCACTTCACACTGAGAAATATCTTCTTCAGCTAAGAGAATGTATACAACTGAATGAAGGGAGGAAGGTAGGAGCATATAAATGTCCATCTTTTCTGTTTATTGTGCCCCTCTTATTTTTGTTAAAATATTCTAGTCTCAGCTTATATCTTACTTCTTGAAGAAAGTTTTCTCTGAGCCCCAGAATTATTACTCCACACCTCCCTCATGGCCCAATAACACATCACATGTAATCTTAGGCCAAGCCACCTTCTGTAGGTGCAGAACAATGTGGGTCCTGGATGAGACAGGGATGGAGGGTGAAGGAAATGGGAAAGAGGAGGGGAAAGCAGGCATGCTCAGTTCCTCCTTTTCCCTTCACCAGTCAGCTCCACTACTGGGATAAACACAAAAGTGGAGCAAAAGGCCAGAGGTATGCTAGTGAGTCCCTCCTGTGGAATGGGAATTCCCTCGCGGGCAGATCTGGCCTCTTCTCTCTTCTTGTTTATTTAAACTATAAGCTCAGGAAATGTTCTTATTTTCTTCTGTGCTTCTGCAGCTAGCACAATGTTGGTTATAATAGCCACAATAAGTTATAATTGGAAGGAAAGGAGGGGAAAAAAAAGAATGAATGAAGGCAACAGTTAGGTGACAATTCTTCACCCCACACTCGGTACCTATCAGATAGATAGATCTACTTCAGGTTTAAGAAAAGAAGATAAAATGGATTGTATGAAGTCTAATCAACTTGGACAAAACAGCAGCAACAGTGTGTTCTCTACCACACATAAATACACACTAAAATCTGTAGGAGCCACAAGTTTTATTCTGTCAGTTCTAATATGGACACAGAAAACTGCTATCTCTCTCAGAAAAATTTGCCTAGTGATAGTCTTTAGGAGCAAACAATTTAATACTTGTATTAAGTCAATGACCTGGGCACAATAGCATTTGCCTGATCCCAAGTATAAACTAGGAAGATCATACTCTGAGGCTGGACATTAGGCAAGAATATAAGACCCTACCTCAAAAGTAACTTAAAAGCTGGTCATTAGGAGCTCATGGCTATAATCTCAAAGATCACACTTTAAAGCCAGCCTGGGCAGAAAAGTCTGCATGATTCCATATCCAAGATAACCAGCAAAAAGCCAAGCTGGAGGCATGACTTAAATAGTAAAGTGCCCAGCCCACTGAGCATGACACCCCTGATTTCAAACTGCAGTGCCAAAGAAAAGGTCAATGAAATGGATACGGCGTTTAAGGCTTATAGTCACACGGTTGAGAAACTTAAGCAGGATCACAAGTTCAATGCCAGCTTGGACAAGATCTTATTGAAAAAGGAGAAAAGAAGATGTTGTTCATTGACACTGATTCAAAAGCCTTGGCCATCCATCATAACTTATTCTTACTTCTTTCCCTACTATTTATTCCTTATTTTAATAATTCATTATTTTAAATAAATAAGTTGAACACCTTGAGCCCCCATTGAGCACAAGATCCCTATATAATGTGCTGGGAATAGTCAGACCCATGACCTGGTCATTGCTCAGTTCTTAAGAACTATGCTACCTAGTAAAGAGGACAGATGGAGGTAGCGAGTTACAGTAAAGCATAATTTAGTGGTAAAGGGGACCAAATGCTGCAGTCAAGAGTGACCCAGAGTCTGGAAGGTCAGAGACAGCTTCTCAAACAACACTTAGGACACTTAGGGACACTTAGGCTAAGATTTAAGGGCAGAAAAGAATAGGTTGGGAAATGAGAATGGGGAGACAGTATAAGCAGATGAAGAAACAAATGCAACTGCCCAGAAAGACATTAAACTTAAAAAAAAAAAAGAAAAAAACCTGAAAAAGAAAATAAGAAGGTGATACCAATCAAGATTTATTGTACTCATAAAGTGACTTGTTAAATGGTAACAATTTTGTGCAACTACTTAGAGATGAAATAATAGAGGTAAAAAAATAACACATGAAAAGAAAACAAAACTAAGAAGTAAAGACATGCCTTATGTGGAGGAAAGGGGATGGGGAGTCCAAGCTACCCCGACAAAGATGGGAATGCTTTCTTGATGGTGAACAGAAAAAGTTGGTGTAGCTGTCTTTGTCCTTCTTGGGCTTTTCCTGGAGTCCACTGGAATGTGAGGCAAATCCTCTCTGACTCGTGACAACCTGGCATAAGGACTTCTCCTTGGCAATCAGAGGAGGCAGTCAAAGCTAGAGAGGGGAAGGAGTGCAGATCTCACAGAGTGATTTTCTGTAAGCTGTTCAAGTGTGAATATTGTCTTTCTGTTTTCTCCTGCTCTTCTTTCTTTCTCAAACTTTGCTTATCATGTTTCCTTTTCTCTTTGAATGACACATTTTAGCCATCAGCATTCTCATTTGCTACCACTTTCTACTTATCTTTGCCTTCAGATGTCACAATTGTCCTCTGTGAGGCTGGCCTGGTTTTCATGGAAGACAGGCGGAGCTCCCCTCTCTACCAATGAGGGGCCTAAACCAAGCGATCATGAAACAATTCTCTCACCTTTTCTCCACCTACATAGGGTCCTGTGGTCATCACACTGGGCCCATGAAACAAAGAATAAGCTCTGAAGGGGGAAAAGTATGAGGAGAAAACCTTAGTTCTTGAAATTGCACTTGAACCAACCACCCCTGCAACCCTTTTAGACCCAGACTTCTCATTATTTATTGATGCCACTCCTCATTGTCTCACCTGGAAAGTGTCCCTTTTGGCATCCTAAGTGATACATGGGAAGGGCTTTTGGCCCAGTACTTCTACATTAAAGACAAGGAAATGAGGTCCAAGGGGAAATGTGATTTCTCCTTAGATCCATGATCGGGGAACTAAGAAGAAGTAAATCAGAATACTGTTCAGTCTATTCTCCTTCATATTAGCTTGTCTGTCTGCTTGTAGTGGATAAGTAGATAGCTGTTAGCCACCCAAATCATGTATGCATGTAAGTATGTATGTATGTATGTATGTATGTGTTCATGTGTTTATATTTATTATTTATGCTGCACTGAGGCTTGAGCTCAGTGTCTGGGTGCTGTCTCTTAGTTTTTTGCTAAAGGAAAGCTCTCTACCACTTGACCCACACCTTTGCTTTCTGCCTTGTACTTAACAGGGATAAGAGTCTTACAAACTTTCCTGCCCAAGTTGTTCTTAAACATGATCCTCAGATCTCTGGTGGTATGAGCCACCGGTGCCCAGCTTAGTTTCTCAAAACTTTTTAAGAAAAAATTCTATAAGTACTAATGGAGACTCCAAAAACTTTACTCCAAAAAGACAGGATAGGCCCAGGATGTGGTGGCTCATACCTGTAACCCTTGCTACTCAGGAGAGGCTGAGATACGAGGACAGAGCTTTTAAGTAAGCCAGGGCAGAAAACTCTTCACGATTATTATTTCCCATTAGTCACCAAAATGCCAGAAGTGGTGCTGTGGCTCAAGTGGTAGAGATCTAGCCTTGAGCAAAATATCTCAAGGACTTTGCCCCAGCCCTAAGTTCAAGCCCCAGGACTGGCACACACACAGAAAAGGACAAGGTATGATAAAAGATAAAGATGTTTTTCAATAACTTGGCCATTTAGTCTCATGGAGTATATAAAATGCTTATTCCAATTCCCCTCAGAATCTGTTCTGTCTTCTGATTCTATTTTTTTAATTCACCGGTATTTTTTTCTTTATTGTCAAAGTGTGATACAGAGGGGTTACCGATTCATATGAACAGCAGTGAGTACATTTCTAGTTCTACTTGTTACCTCCTCGCTCATTTCCCCCCTCGCTCCCCTCCCCCTTCCCCTCTCCTCCCAAGAGTTGTGCAGTTGGTTTACACCAAATGGTTTTGTAAGTGTTGCTTTTTGAATGGTTTGTCTTTTTGTTCTTTGTCTTTTGATTTTGGTATTCCCTCTCCCTTCCCCAGTTCTAATACCCATATAAACAGTACCTAGGGTATTCGGATGTAATACAGTGGTACCGAGGGTACAGCCACAGGAAAGGAGTACAAGAGAAACAAAACTAAACAAACCATTAATTTTTTCATTAATAAATCTACTATTGGAAGTAAGATAGAAAAGTAAAGAGGAAACCTTAACTTTGCTTCATGAGCTTAAATTTAAGATCCCGTTGATTGCTTTCTGCTTCTGTAAAGATGAACCTTCATCCTGAAACGGAGAAGGATTTTAAGTTCAGCAAACAGAAATGAAGGGGAAAAGACTTATAGCCAGGGAAATAGAGCAAAGTCTATGCAGTCTGAGCCAGACAGCTGAGTGGGGAGACAAGAAGGCTAAAGGGCTAAACCTCTCTGATGTGGCTTTGTCCCTAAGGAATCACAGGGAGGAGGACATTTGAAAGCCACTTTTCCCTGCCAGGGTTTTGTTTGCTCCTCTGGGATAGGGACAATTTGGCTCCATTTGTAAGCTTCTGGGAAATATAACAGCCTTAAGCATACTGGGAAAAGATATCTTTTCTAACTCTAGAAGAAGATGAGGGCAGATTGAATGCCAGTGGCAGAATCCACAGAGAAAGTCTCCGAGTTGAAGGTAAACAAAATGAAGCTTATATTTGGGAGCAAGTCCCCAGGGGACTTCAGATTGCCTTCCATTCTGCTGGTGGGTGGAACGAATCCCAAGGCCTCCAGGAAGCCCAGTCCGCCCCTCCACTGTGAATCCCCAAGGACTGGGCTCTGCCAAAGCATTGAAAGCATTGCTTGAGACCATCTCTGTCTCCAGCTCAGCTAAACAAAAGACTCTACTTGCAAATTGGCAGAGTACAATTCTGTCAGTTTGGCCTCCTAATAATTCCAAAACTTGGGCCTCCTACTTAGAAAATAAGAGTAGACATCTTAAGAGTTCAGAGTCTTAGTGAAGATGATGTATTATTCCAGCACCTGGGTACTGTAGAACAATATCCATGTAACTCTCTCTGATTCCAGGCTAAAGTTTTTGTCTTGTTCAGAGACAGGTTCTCATTACTAGACTTTATAATCCTCCTGTCTTCCCTTCTCACCCCCCCAATTCTAGGACTAACATTTTAATTGGAGCTAAACTAGCTGAAAGACAGCACTCAGAGCAGCCTAAAAAGAATGAGATTTTATCGAAGAGACAGCTGACTATAGAGGGGAGAGGAGGGGACCTACGTGCTTGCTTTGTAGAGAGGTATGAGTGGATGATGGCCTGACTGGGTATTGTAGAAAAGAGCAAAGACCCTAGCACAAATGTCTTGTCAACTCAAGTATTACTTTGTGACTTCAACAAGTCTCCTAGCCTGGGAGACCATCTTTCCAGTTGACCATCTCTAAAGTGGAGTGAGGATTAGTTCTGCCTCTTGGATCCTTCCAATGAGTAGATGCACAGAAATATATTTAAAACCAATGCCAAAACTGAGCTCAGCATATCATAACTTAGTGGTAAGGAAGAACAGGTTTTTCAAGCCAGCCTGTGATCATCTACTTTTCCTACCACTATCTCCATCTTTCTGTGGCATCATGGAAGCCTCCCCCTGAGAATGGTGGAGACTTTCCTCAGTGAATTGTTTCCAGGGGCAGTCTTAGTCTTGGGATGGGGGAAGGTGAAGATATGAGGGTCCTCAGGAGGCACTCACTGAATGCTTACTCCATGCACACAGATACTGGGTGGATGGGACAACAGCAGAAATTGCTGAGACCGTGACCAGGAAAGAGATACGAATCATTACTCAATCTTCCTAAAGCAAGGTAGGCAAGAATCCTCCTCAGATCTCTCATAATTAAATACATTATTTAATCATCCATGGATCAGATAGGAAGACAGTGATGTCTAGAAAAGGCAAAGGAAGTAAGCTACCATAAATTGGGTGTTTGTTATGTGCCAGGCAAGCACTTGTATAATACATAATTTACTTTAATTCTGACAGTGGTTGTATCAGCTAAATGTTGTTGTTCACATTGTATGGGGCTTAAAAATCTTGCCTAAAGTTACTCTGTGATGAGTAGTAAGTCCTGAATTCAGTCTCATACACATTTGACTTCAACTTTTTTGAACTTCCTACTGCACCTTGCTAACATTTTCTCTTTCCTCTCAAATAATAAACTGGAATATGGAGCTAAGTATTCTGGATGTTCCATAATTGGTCAGAAATGCCAAGGTACCAATCAGGTCCTTCTCTTCTTAAGAATTGACTTCTCCAAAATTGGACTTCTTCCTTACCACCACACTCCAATTTTCAGTTCAGTTCTGTAGACTGCAACTCAACCATATGTATCCATTATCATTTGTGCCTCACCAACCATCATTTTATGAAAGCTAAGAGAGAAACATGGTTTTTTTCTTGCTGGCTTTTGTTTGTTTAGTCCTGGGGATTGAACCTTCTTATTCAGGAATATTAGACGAAAGTTCTACAACTGTGCCACATCTCCAACGCTGTTTGAATTTCTTTTGTGTATTTTAGTAACAAGAATTGAATTCAGAGCCTCATACTGATTCAGTTTGTTTGTTTGGCTGACTCTCTACCACTTGAGCCAAACCTCCAGTGTGGCTTTTTTTTCTAGTTAATTAGAAATGGAGTCTTGAAGATTTTTCTTCTGCCTGCTCTGGCTTTGAATCAGATCTTCCAGGTCTCAGCTTCCAGAACAGCCAGGATATTTTGAGCCACAGGCACCTGGCTCTTCTGCTTCCCTTTAGGGGTGTGTGTGTGTGTGTGCGTGTGTGTGTGTGTGTGTGTGTGTGTGTGTGTGTGTGTGTGTGTGTGTGTGTGTTCCTGGGGTTTTAACTCGGGGCCTGGGTACTGTTCCTGAGCTTTTATTCCCCTCAAGTATAACATTCTGCCACTTGATCCTCAGCTCCGCATCTAGCATGGGTTGTTTTTTTCCTTTTTGTAGTTTATTGTATGTAAGAGTCTCACAGACTTTCCTGCCTGGTCTGGCTTCAAACTGAGATCCTCATGTCTCAGCCTCCTGAGTAGCTAAGATTACAAGCATGAGCCACTGGCACCTGGCTTGGTTGCATTATGAACCTAGGGGATCTCCTTGCATTCCAAGCCATGCCCAATATTTATCCTGGATTCTGAGCATCTTGTCATAGCTATTAGTACATACTAGTAAACTCATCTAAATCAGACCTTTTCTCTCCTTGGTGCCCCTGATTTGAAAATCAGGGGCAGGACTAGGAGAAAAGGATCATATCATGGAGTGCCCTGTCTCCAAATCTTTACCATGCATAAGGTAACATTCTTTCTCTTGCCTTACAATTATAATCCATTTATCTTAACCAGATGGAAAGAGGGCAAAGCATACTATCCATTGAAATGCAATGTTTCATGTCAAACATTTGGATTTGATGAATCCATCTTCTTTTTTTTTACTCAAATGGTTCTTCCTATATGATCCCCATAAGAAAGAAAGAAATCATAAGTAATCACTCCTGACCTTGTGACCTTCACTTACCTCGTGGCACAGCCTTGCCTGAGGTGCTGTGTCCCCCACAGAGGGTCACAGTGAACACCCAGCTCTTGGCGTGGCCTCCTTGTTCTCCATGCCATTATGAGAACTTGAGCAACCGGATCCAGAATGCTGCTTAACTGAGGTTTTCACATCATTCCCTCACCTTTAAAGTTTGCCAGGCATAGGCTTGCTCTGCCTTTGGGGGAATCTTTAAGTATAATATGTAGAAAACTGCAGTCTCAAGCATGGAGTTGGCAACTCTCTCCATAGTGTTGAGAAAATTTACCCTATTACTTCCAAATTGTGGTTATTTGACACACTGTCAACACCAATGCTCGGCTTCTAATGGATGTTTTTCCTCCCTCAAGCTGGGATAAACTCTCCCAAACTCTCATTGGAGCATCATTCTCTATTTACCTCCTTTTCAGCCGCTCTCCTGCTGTCATGGTTAGGTTTATACCAGATATAGACTTATCAGCCTATTTAAGGTCACTATTTAATTCCCTTTACACTATTTTCACTCCCTGCAACCTCTACCTTCTGCTTCCAAAGGGAATCACCTCTCACCGAAGACCTGACGGGCTATTTCTCCACAGCAGTCCATGATAAGACAATCAAATTGGGTCTCACTCAATATCTTTTAACTTTTGCCCTTGGCATGCAGACAACTCTTCGATTCTCAGGATGCTCACTGCTGAACTTCCTGTCTATATAAATGCGTTTGGGGAGTCTCTTGCTCTTCTAGCCTGCTTCTTCCTCCTCCCAGAGCTTCCCTTTCCCTTCCCATGTCGAGCAATTATTCTTATTAATTATTCCAGCTAGCAGTAATTATCAGCAGTACATGCCCCAAGCCACATTAATAACAGAAGTCTCTAGGACACTGAGGAATCAGTTGGGAACACCCCCCCACCACCACCACCAACACCACCACCTTCTGATTTGCCTCTCGCTGCAAGTTATTCTCTCTGCTGCCCATCCCTTCCAACTGCGCCTGGGCTTGGCTCTTACTGGTCCCCAGTTGTTGAATTCTTCAGCTCCTCCATCCTATAGCATGACAAAACAAGAGCAGTGCAGTGGAGATCCGTGTGGTGCTTTGTTTTAGTTGCCTCCGGTGGCACAAGAGGCATCTGCCTTCTGGGACAGTTGAAATTGTCTTTAAGATCCTTCAACATTGAATCCTCATCATCCCTGAACACATAGGAACCCCTCAACCCTTATTTGCAAGGGTTTATAGTTTGCTCACATTTTTACCTATTAGTCATTTGCCTTGGCTGTCATTTGCAAATACTTGAAAGTCATGATGTTAGGCTATTGTATTTCTTTTTAAAATTCAATTGAGTTTACACTCAGTTTGGGGAAAATCAAATGATTAAGGGTATTCCTTTGTCTCAATTAGGAAATTTGGGTTAATGATGGCCTTCTGAAAATTGCTTAACTAGCCTGATTCATTAAAATAGTTTGAAAGAAAAAAAAAAGACTAGAAACACAAAAGAAGGAAAAGGGGTATGAGGGACAAGGTAACAAACAGTACAAGAAACGTATCCAATGCCTAACGTGTGAAACTGTAACCTCTCTGTACATCAGTTTTATAATAAAAACTTTAAAAAAAATAAGGAAAAGAAGAGATGGAAGCAGGGAGAAGGTAACAATTTTGACAAGAAATGTACTCACTGCCTTACATATGTAACTGTAACACCTCTGTACATCACCTTGACAATAAAGTTAATTTTTTAAAAGAAGAGATGGAAGCATTCTGTATCAGTTTGTCTTCTTCCTGAAATAACTTTATGTACTCAAATGAATGTGTGCTTGAGAAATGCTGCTGCGTTTTGCTAATGTAATTCCTCACAGTGACTTGGAAACCATCTGCCTGTTGGAATCTTCTTTGTTGTTGATTTTTTTCTTTTGAATCCAAAGCAAAAAAAAAGTTTGAAACCCTTGGATGGAGCATCAACCCTGACTTACTACAATTGCAAGCCATCAGCAAGTTTCCAGAGAGCTGTGAGGCAAAGTGGTAATGTGCAGATGTTACAGTAAAGATTGTATTACTAAACTACGACAGCCCACATGTGGCAGTGGTAAGAATCAGGTGGGAAATTGAAAAAGAAAAGGAACAAAAAAGAAAGAAGGCTTCCAACATTGTTAAAGAGGACCTCTATCAGTTTTTGCCCAGTGAAACAAAAGAGATAAACTATTTTTTAAAAACAAGGTGGGACAAGTTGGGTGGTGTGAAGCAATTAGAAAAAAGATAAAATTTTTTTTAAATGACACTATCTCACTTAAAGGTACTTTAAAGCACAAATGTGACAGGAAGTGTGCTTCTTCTGACACATGCACATAGCAGCTTCCAGCATGAAATACCGATGCATAATTGTTGAGGCCAGTGGTAAAAATTCAATCCTTTGCAAATTTATTTAATTTAAATAAGCTTCCCCAACATTGGGGGAATGTGTTCTCTCAGTGTGCTTCATTAGTGTAGCTTACACCACAAAACCGGCTGTATTGAGAAAGATTGCACCATTATCAAATAATTAGGAATGCCTTAGCAGGTGCATACACTTACCTTAGTAATTAAACCCTTGTTAAAACACCAAAATCCAGAGACTTTAAATGGTTACAACATCCCAAAGGAGGTAGCCCAGAAAGTGATTCTATATGGGAGTGTCATTTGGGAGCAAGGATATTGAGCAGCGTCTCTTTCCCCCTTGGGATGCTTACCAAGCACATCTGTGCACATCATGAGATGCAATAAACATTGCAATGACAACACTAGACAAACACCCACCATACAAGATGCTGGGCAGCCCCGGTCCCAGCTCCATTCTGGTTGGAAGCAGATCCTGTGTAACTAAGGCTTGTGCTGCCATCATTTCTAGCATGGTTCATGAGACAAAGAGAAGAGTGGAAATCTGAAAACAGACTCAAGCCTTCTCACTTCGCTTCAGGGAGAAAGGAGGAGCTGACACTCATCTCTCAGTAAATGCCCTCATGAAAACTTGGACCTTAAGTTTCTCTTTGATAAAATGAAAGGTTAGACTGATCCTCTTCAAATGGAATTTTGGTTATACGCCCACGTGTATATGACAAGCAGCCACCAATAAACCAATAGTCAAAAACAGGTCCTTAAAGTATTGTTATGAGGAGTATTTGAGTGATCTATGTAATAACAACATTGGTCCACCTACTGGAAAGTTCACTTTCCATGTAATAATTTCACATAGTAATTGTGATAGATCTGGACTCCACAGCCACAGAACATCTGGAGATGCTATCTAGGGGTTGCTATGATGACTCCCTATAATTCCCACTGTCTTTTCATTGTGGAGTTACTACTTAAAGTCTGTAAAAATGGTACAGCTGGAATCGGTCCATGGATGAAATCCAAGTATATGTGTCCATAGGTTCTGAGGTAAGAAGATGGTTAAAGGATAAATTTTCATCACTTGTAGAATTTAGGCTGGAGAAACTGAAGGACTTTGAGGAAGTTTAATGGTCCTCAGGTTGAGGGACTATGCCTATGATACCAGAGCTGTCAGTCAAACACTGATGTCATCAGTCACTCACTAGGAGCAAAACACTAAGACATTCCATATCCCTTGAACATGCATATGCCTTTGAAGCTCTGTGGATCCAATCAGGTGGCCAAAATAATTAGTGCCATGCCTCATGAGGGCTCATCACCTGATGATCCTTAGGTCTGGAGGATGGGTGCTAAGGAACCAGAAATGGGGTCAGGACAGTTGATAATTCTGCTTCTGGGGTTTGTGAAGCCATGCATTTTTAGGGAGATCTTGAAAAGTCACCTTGGTTATTTTTCTTAGTTGTAAAAAAAGAATAATGAATATCCTGAGCTCAATTAGTAATGCTGAGAATTGAATAAAACAGCAAATCTCAAACACCTAACCCAAGGCCTGGGCATTTAATTAGCACTCAATACATTTCCTTTTCCTCTCTTTCTCCCCATTAACAGGAAATAAATACAAGACCTATTGGGTTATTATGCAATTGCAGAATCTGAAGATCATCAGGCATTGTGCCATTGCTTGCACAGACCAGTAATTCCTGTCTAGTCTGCACTGTGTGTAATGATGGGACGTGAGTGAAACACGAGTGGAAGTGACATCAATGTTCCCCCCACTACATGATGATCAAAATAATAAGCAGCTGATATAACCAGAGTGTTTCAATAGTCCATACCTTCAAGCCATAATCTCAGGAAGAGACAGAACCAAAGGGAAAGGCAGTCTGTACTAATAGAAAGAGAATACAGTAACTAGAAATCATGCCCTACTCTAGACCTATGAGAACATTTCTTATATGTCATTCAATCAGCCAAAGCATGTAAAATGCAATGACTAGAAATAACATATAAATATAATGCCTATAAAGTAGTATATCCAGTAGAACATTAAGCTGCTTATATTTTTAAACCTTTTATTAAAGTAGCAAACACTCAAAAAGTGCATAAATGAGGTATGCACATAGCTTGTTGAATAGTTAACAAATGGTAATGGTGTTTTATTTTCATATCATTGAAATATACCCTATTTATTATAGTGGGTTAATATTAGAATGTCATTACTGAGGTTTTAGAATTCAAGGGTTATAGAATTTTTATTCCTTCTCCTCGTCCTCCTCATCATTCTCATCCTCATTCTCGTCTTCTTCCTCCTCCTTCTTCTTTTCTTTCTATAGTGGGGCTTGAACCCCAGACCTTGTGCTCTCAGTTGGTTTTCTCACTCTAGGCTGATGTTCTACTACTTAGCTACACATTAATTTCTATTTTGTTTTTTCTTTCTTTGTTTTTTGAGTTGGTTTTTCTTTTTCTTTTTCTTTTTTTTTTTTTTTTTTTTTTTTTTTTGCTGTTTAATGAGTCTTGTAGACTTTGCTGCCCAAGCTGCCTTCCAATTATGATCCTTACATCTCATCTTCTGAGAAGTTAGGATTATAGGCATGAGCCAGCAAGTCACAGTGGAAAATGGTGATGCTCTAATCCACTCATTCTACATTTACTGTAAAGAATAAATGCCTCCTTCACACTTGTCTTTTCTCTCTATCTTCTCTCTCCCTCTCTTGCTTTCCTTTCTACACATACATCATGAATTCAAGGACTCTGTTTTCCTTATCTACTCATTTTTACTTTTCTTGCTCAATTGTCTCCATTTGGCCAGCAAAGATTTCTTCAAGACAGTGCTCACAGAGTGTCATGTTCTTTTGACACAATCCCATTCATTTCTGAGCACTTTGCTGCTTCCGGGAACAATGGGGCATCCTGTACTTTCTCTACCCCAGATTTGGAGTCAACCAAGGTTAAAATGTTATTTAAAAGCCAAGATCAGGAGCACTGATAGTGCTGTTTTCAGACACAGCAATCAGGCAGGTTGCCCCAGGATGCTCCAAAACTGTGTCTTCTACCAAAGGCAAGTTTCCCAATACAACTCCATCCATCTTCCTCTGTCCCCATGTCAGCATCCTTTTCATCCTCTCAGATACAGATTCTACAGAGCCTTCTCCACTGAGAGGCCTCCAGCCTCTGAACCTAATGTCCAGGGGAAAACTTCTCCAGGAAGATCATAAGTCCTATCAGCTAAAGCCTTGAGTCCAGCCTATTCCCCTAATGACTACCTCACCTTGGGAGACTTAGCAAACCTTTCGAGTCTGTTTTGTCCTGTGAAAAGCACAGATAAGAGCACCAGCTCCAGGAAGATAAGATGCTCATGCCTGCCACATCCAGCAAAGCTGGGCCCATATGCAGCCTCTTCTGTAAGCTCTACACCAGCCACAGCCATGCTTGGGGACACACAAGAGGGTGGCTGCTAGCTGGACAATGGCTGGCTAATGAGAAGTTTAAGACAGAGACAGAAGACAGACTACAAGCAGACCGTCAGTCAATAGTGAATATCAAAATTGCAGATTAGTGCCAGCTTACCAAAGTTGAAGGAGTGGACAACACTAGTCAAGGGATGGGGATGGAAGGAGTTATGGCACCCTGGCCTTCTGCCATGTGTTTGGGCACCCAGCTTCACCTGCCTTCTGAGGGCTTGCCCTCCTTCAGGCATGACTCATAGAATAGTCTATTCCTTCCACTCTGCCACCTTTAACCTTCAAAGCACAAAAATCACACCTTCATTGTGCTTCTGTGAGAAAATATATTTGCTGGATTCCTCCTTCCACATTGCTACTTCCCTCTCCAGTGAAGCATTTAAAGAAGGAGCTCACAGGTGCTAGGAGTGGCTCATGTGGTAGAGTACCTGCCTAGCAAACATGAACCCTGTACTGCCAAAAGAAGAAGAATAAGAAGTCCACAACACAACACCATCTCTACACCCTACCTTCCAGTATGCTGTCTTCTGCAGAAATTATTCCTGCTTCTAAATTGCTACAAAACGGGCTGGGGATATAGCCTAGTGGCAAGAGTGCCTGCCTCGGTATACCCGAGGCCCTAGGTTCGATTCCCCAGCACCACATATACAGAAAACGGCCAGAAGTGGCGCTGTGGCTCAAGTGGCAGAGTGCTAGCCTTGAGCGGGAAGAAGCCAGGGACAGTGCTCAGGCCCTGAGTCCAAGGCCCAGGACTGGCCAAAAAATAAATAAATAAATAAATAAATAAATAAATTGCTACAAAACATTCATTATTTTATTTTCTTCTGCTTACTGGCTCTTTTTTTCCTACTACCTCTCTGTAGTCCTTCTCAGCCAACCTCATAATGTGTGTGTTCTCTGCCCAACCCCTAAACATCAGCATGTCCTACAGGATGTGCTCTTCAGTGTCCTCCATCTACTCTTGCTATGCTGGCTTAGTGATTCTGTGTACCCAGGTTTTCAGGTTCACCTGGACATGAATAACTCTCATGTCTTGGCCTCTCATCCATGAGTCTGCTTCTTTCCTGATCCTTCTTTTCACTCTGGCCTCCAAAGTCACCATTTGCATGGCTCTATAGAATCTGTATCTGAGAGGACAAAAGGGATACTGACATGGGGACAGAGGAAGATGGATGGACCCCTCCATAAATTTGTCCCCATCCAATCTGGACTAAGCATGCCTGAAAACCTATTTCCAGTCCCCAATCACCCCCCCCCCCACACACACACACACACTCAGTCATGCCAGAAAGTCAAGACGTGGCTAAGTGCTTCTCTACAAATACTGTGGGTAGCAGGAAGATTCGCCCAGCACATCTCAAACACTCTCCCACTCCGTTTCCTCATTGCCTCTGCCTCTGTAGGCTGCCTTGCTCTGTCTGTCTTTCTGAGTAGAAAGTTAAGTACCCAGTGCCCAGCCCCAGTCAGCTCTCCATTCTGCACAAAGCCACTGCAGGGTGGCCCCTAAAATGCAAATCTGATGAAGTCACCAGCATGCTGAAAATTCTTGTCCTCCCACTGAGTAAAGTTGAGACTTCTCAGCCAAGATCTTGCAAAGCTCTCACCACTGGCTCATCACCCTGTACAGGAAACTCATCTTCTCACACAATTCTGTTCTACCTTGTGCCTTCCCTTGAGCTGTTTCTCCTCATAGAATCCCCTCTGCCCCTCACATCCTCATTCACATGGTGAATTCTTAATCAGACCACCTCACCCATACTTGTCACCCCTCCAAGACCCTCTAATGGATTCCCATCAGAGGAAAACCTCAAACATTATCAGCTCATAACCCTGCCTTCCTCTGTAGCATCACTTCCTCCTCTCTGTCCCCTTTCTGCTTCCACCATGCTGGCTTGCGTCCTGGTCCACAGGTTTGGGCAGACACAGCCTTCTTAGCCTGGAATCTGCATGCATTGTTTCAAGGCACCTAGATGCTTCCTGACCTCCACATGGTCAACTTGTCATGGATCAGGTCTCTGCTGAAATTTTCTGTCTCAAGAGGAGACATGTTGCCTAGTTTCTATCAGGCACTTCTGCAGACTTTTGGAATCCAGTTAACCATGGTATGAAATCAGTTTCTACCACTTGCTAGTTATATGGTCATGAGCAGATTGATTAGCTTCTCTGGGCCTCAGTTTCCTCATTTATAAAAAAAATAAATAAGAGTGTCTCACTACTCTGGAGGCAGATGTCATGAGGATTGAGGTTTTAGGCAAAAAAGTTGGTGAGCCCCTCATCTTAACAAGCAATCTGGGTGAGGTGGAACTTGACTGTAGTCTTAAATACCAAAGAAGTATAAGATCATGATCTTAAACTGATGTGGGAAAAAATAATCTAAAGCAAAAAGGGCTGGAGATGTGGTACAAGTAGTAGATTATGAGACTCTGAGTTCAAAATTCAGTAATGTAAAAATAAACAAGCCAACTGTCTACCTAGCTAATTAATGAATGGTAATGCTTTTTTCTCCTTAGTAAAAGTGTGACTCACAATGAGATCGTGGTCTTATTCACAGTAAGTTTTAAAATAACCAAGTAGCATTAATTTTATGATTTATTTATCATTGAATTAATATAATTCCAATATTTACTCCAACTGAGTAAAATCTGATGCATTTGACCTGCTATAAGCAATTTTTTTTAGTACTGTTGTTTATATTCTTACAATTCTATGCCAGTCTTCCTCAGTAGGCTGAAAATAAATATCTTGTTTATGGATCATTTCTATTTATTACTGTATTCCCAATGCCTCCTTAAATTGGGTGCTCACAAAATGTCTGGGAGCCGAGCTCTGGCCCGCGGGGCCACTCTCAGGGCACATATCTCACAGGCATTCCTCTGAAAAATAATGGCGCATACACTTAATTAACTCTAAGTCATACATTTCCTAAGGACCAATGTTCTCATACTCATATTCTTCCTACAAGATCAAGCTCTGGGACTAAATACAGGGAAGATTCTGAGAAAGAGAGTGGGGCGTGGGGAGAAAGGGGTAGATCATTTTTTAAGGGAGAAAGGAAGTGCAGTTTTCATGTAAGTTCAAGTTCTGTGCAGACACTTGAAATCCTGCCTTGGAAGATCATTATGTCTGGTTTTTGAGTCTAGTTAAATCCATGCACTGAAGGAGATAAAAGCCCCGAACTCTGACTCTAATAAACTGTGGACAATCATGCAAGGCTACATCATTTCACTGACTATACTGTATTAAGGACACCATGCCAACCCCTGCCAATTCATTCCTTCTTTCTTTGTGCAGGTGTCCTCCCACTAAACCCCAGGGGGACTCTTGACATTGGGGTCTGTGAATAGCTCCCACACAACCCTGGTTGAAAGGCCTAGGTGTGCATTGATCCGGAGCATTTATTGCACTTGGCATCTCAAACCCATTTCTGGCCTGAGTCAAAACAGGTGTCAGCCCAGATGTCTGTGGGTCTGCTACTCAAAATATCAAAGCTGTATTCAAAGTGGCTTATCATTGTGACAGCCAAATTGATCAAACACTTCTCATTCATCTTAAGTGATGACATTTTTCTCTTTAGACCATCCAGGGAGCTAAAGTTTGTACATATGATCACGAGTTATGGTCATTTCTATAACCCATTCATTTATTCATGTCATTAACAAGTCACTCAACAAGCATGGTATAGTCTTTAAGAGACACGAGCGATGGATGTGGGAAGTCAAATGGTAAAGGATGGTCGACAAGTCATTCATCATTCAAATATGTTTCATAAGCATTTTGGTAGAGTTTTTTTCTTGGTATTATCAGAGGTAGAGGAAATGAATAAAATCATTTCAAGTTGGGAAGGAAAGGTCATGGAAATTTCATGGAGGAGATGAGGCCGGGTTGAATTTTGAAGGAAAAGAAACCAGTCAGTCAGTATTTACTGCTATGAGTTTTAAAGGATAGGTTCTATCTAGGCAATGAGTTTATTTGTAAACTGCGAATAAGATGAGTTTTCTGAACACATGGAACTAATTCCTGAAACATCAAAAGGGGATGTGTAGAAAAACAAAGTGGGGTGATATGATAAAGAATGACAGGAAACAAGGAGGCCTTGGCACTGAGGATCAATGTGTGAGCTAATTCCATTCAAAACTAAAGACCAAACTGAACACATTAGCAGCAGGCTCTCTGTGTGCCACTGAGTGATGAATACAGCAAGCAGGAAGATAAAAGGTAGTGAAAAAGATTGTGGAAGAAAATACAGCATTGCTTCTTTTGAAAGTGGTAGGGACAGAGGTATGGTGAGAAAGAGGTTGATAGTTCCAATAGGAAAAGAGTACTTCCAGAAGTAATCGGAAAATTGGGAGAAGTTTGTCTTAAGGGAGAAAAATTTGAGTAGTAGGCAGAAAAGAAGGCCAAATATAATAAAACTCTTCAATAAAAGTCCACTGAATAAGTCGGTGGGTGGGTGTGTAAGTGGATGGATGGATGGATGGATGGACTGACATGTGGGTGGGTGAATGATATGGCAATAACTGGTATAGGAAAATCAAGATACCTGGCATTTTTTTTCTTCACTCTGGCCCTATCTTGGCCTGGAAGGGGACAAATCAAGAAACCTGTATTTATGTCTTGACATTAAGCTATAGGCTCCTTAAGGGAAATAATTACATTGTTCCTCTAGGACCTGGAGACCTGTCTGATTCTCTGGCTTAATAAATGTATGGTTATTGATTGCTACTCAATGGCTGGCCACTCCTTTCGGTCAGCCATGATTTGACTATGTCTTTTTAGGCCTGCTGACTAGGATTTTGTCCTGGCAGTGTCAGGAATGCTCCCACTTGCTCACATAATCTATCACTGAGTTTTCCTCTTCCATTGATAATCCTGCCACTTTCTCCCTGACTTAATCTGTCAGGCACAAGAGACCTCATTGTCAAAACCCAGGGCTAGCTTAATCACATAGACACACTCAGGGAGGAAGAGGTCCTTTTAGATATAGCCAATATATACAATCTAAAGCATGCAAATGGATTAACCAGGATAATCATGAGGCTATGGAAGACTGTAGCTTCCCCATGTAATAGGGTCAAGTTGGGGTTTATCTCATTGGATTTTATCAGTGACTCCTGTTAGAACAGCCATAGTTGAGGGACTGTCAGTTTTGCTATTAGGAGACCCTGTTTCTGAGGCTTAGAGCTGCTATGGAAATTCACTTCTGCCTGAAATTTGACACATTAGCATGCTTGCCACCTATGGGTATACACAGAAAATAAGAATAAAATAAAAATGATGGGGTTATTTCGTGGCACTCCATGACCTTAGCTTTCTGGCTTGCAAGGATTCTGTAACAAGCTAACCTTAACCAGGTGGTGGACAAGGGCTGATGTGACACACAGGCATGTCTTAACATTTTCTTCATTGTCCTTATGCTACATCTTGTCAGTAAACTGGTGAGGAAGCAGTCTCTGACATGATGGATAATAATGGCCCCCTTCTTATCTCCAGGGCCCTCCACAAAATAACCAGTAGTTCCTGTATATTGTACTTAAATTGACTGTATCTTGACAGTGTTTTGGGGAGTGCCAATATCTACTCAAGTGCCCTCTGACTCTACTCCGTGGTGGGGAGATGCGTGAGTATGGCAACACAGCCATACATTGGGGGTGGGGTTTATTCGGGGAAATAGTTGACTATTCTCTCTTAGGTTCTTTGCCATTAGGATAGGCTGCCAGCAGCTGATCTGTGCTCCGGTTAGCACTTTGTGTTCCAAGCTATATGCCTTCTGTTAGAAAAGGGTAACAGAAGTCATCATAAAGCACTGTCCAATCCCAAACCCAAGCCAGAGTAAGCATCCTTATACAAGTGGAATAAGATGTAAGATAGGAGAGCCTCAGTGAAATCTTGCACCTTAGAAGGTAGCTGTTCCCCGCCCACTATTTAACTTAGCTTTGCATCAAGTATGTCCTATGCATAGAGGCTGTAGTGCCCCAGAGGCTAAACCATAGCCTCTGACTTCAGGTAGCAGGGCACACATATGTCCAATCAGTCATCTGTAGTTGTCCCTTGCTGTTCCCTCCCCTGAAAATAACATCTATAGATGCTAAATATCTTATATAAAATGTCATAGTTTTTGCATATAATGCATCAAATCAAATCTAGACAATAGAAGTGCTATATGATTGGTCATTACTCTATATTTTATGGAATGATTCCTATATATATTAGGTACAGATGCAATTATTTTCTGAGTAATTTTGATCTGTAATCAATTGAAATTTCAGAAGGGAGAGTCCCAGATACAGAAGAAGGCAGACTTGTTAACTCTGGGGTGGTTAGAAGCTCCTGAGCTCCTGGAAGCCTCTGTCCTCTTCCTTCCTTTGTGTAATGGAATGTTAATAATGCTTACCTCACAGGGTTGTTATGAATATTAACTAGAAAACATATGTCAAATGCTTACAACAATGGTCCCAAACTCTTTGGAGGAATTCCTCATCAATAAAAAAAAGTCTACCTCAATTAATATATAAAATGCTTTTGTATTTATGAATTAAACCACATGCCACTGAAGGACAATATTATATACATTATAAATCTCACACAAAATAGAACTTTTAAATGATAGATATAAATATTTTAAAATATTTGTTCTATCTTGTCTTATTTAAAATACAGAATACAGGGAAAATCATTACTGTTTCTTAATAAAATTTTATACTTCCATACTGTATTATTCTAATATTTTTATGAGCAAATGTGACTAAATTGTTCATTTGTGCAAAAATAGGTAGCATATTATTGACGGTCATGTTTTATCATAGCCAAGAAGCCAGCAGATTTGGGATCTACTTTTTGTTTAAAAATGTGCAAATCATTGTTTATTTTTACAGCTCACATAATGCATTTCCAAGAGTCAATTGGGAACCTGTATGTATTGAATGTGTCAAAGTCATGGCCATATAATTGCAAAGGACTAAAAGCCTCTTCTTTAATAATATAGTCTGGAGTGGGGCACCAGTACCTGACACCTGCAATCCTAGCTACTCCGAAGGCTGAGATTTGAGGATTGCAGTTCAAAGTCTGCTTGATCAAGAGTCTGTGAGTCTTTTATCTCCAACTAACCACCAAAAAGCCAGCGTTTTCTTGAGTTGTGGCTCAAGTGTCAGAGCACTAGCCTTGAGCACAAAAGCTCAGGGACAGCACGTAGGCCCTCAGTTCAAGCCCAAAACAAATACACACAACACACACACACACATACTTATCCACACACAAAACAAAACAACAAAATAGAAAGAAAGAAAAAGGGAAAGGAAGAAAGAAAGGAGGAGAGAACTAAAATGAAAAAAGTATAGCCTGTAAATCCACTTACCTTGTTTCAGTTTAACTGCATATCATGGTAAACATTTTTAAATGACTAAAGAAAAGATGAGTCTACCCTCAGAAAGTCTTACACATTGTGGGATTTCTGCTCTACCTCAAGATCCCTTAAGCTTATCTATGTGTTGGGAGAGGGAAGTGGGCTGAAACCATAGGATAAGTACCAGAAATGCTCATTTTTCTCCTTGTCAGGAGAAGAAACATAAACAAAGGATTTCAATACTTATACCTGAGCTTGGTGGACTGAATGTCTTGATTACCCCTGGGGTATACTGACTCTACTTTGGGGCTTCTGGCACAGCAGTGTACTGGAACACAGGAAAATTCAACAATCCTCAGGACTGATCTTACCTTTCAAATGTACACAAGTTTCCCAGCCCAGTGGTGTGTATGTGTGCCTGCCCATACTTGGTACTAAAACATGACACTCATTTCTGTTGTTCTAGAAAGTTGTCAACGGCTTCTTGTATTCCTCCCTTGAATTCTCACCTTGCTTCTCTATAACATGTCATGATCTTTCTACTTCTCTCTAGAATTCCAGATACACATCATTAAAAGTCCTTGTTAAAAATGATAATAATAACAAAGAACTGAAGATACTGGTCATTTTCCAGTGTATCTCAGCACCACATTCCAATGCTACTTTGCATATTTGGTAATAGAAGGGCATGTGACTTAGTTTCTAAACATTCCTGCTTTCCTCTTTATAATTGGGTTTTATAAATTCATGCTTTCCTCTTTTCCTTCCTAAATACAAGATTTTTCTCAATCAGACAATCATTATCCTGGGGGTAGATTCCAACTAGAATTGAAGGAGGGTGAAGGGAATATTCAGCTTTTGTAATTCAATGGGAGTCCAGCTAACACCACACAAGTCGAGCTGCTGTCTGGAGTGCAGATTTCCTAAATTCTCTTATCTCCTGATGTCAGGTGAGCCTACTTCACAGCAGTAAGAAAATGTGACACAGGGAATTCAAAGGAGCAGCTTACTTTTTTCTAGCATATGATACAGTAGGGAGTCAGAAGAGACAAGAAGGGAGGGAAGGGAGAGCAAGGTAACAGCCTCATACTTTCATTACAATGTGGCCTGGAGCAGAAGCTGGAGATAGTGGAGCCTCTCCATGTTCTAAGGGAGTTATCCCTAGGAATGATGGCTCTGCATCCAGGGCTGGTGAATGGTCACCTGTCAGGAGTCCAATAGAGTCAGCAGTCCCACTGAAAACTTCCATATTAGCTCTATTAGGAGTCCAGTCAGTGTGATAAGTCGCTAGTTCCTGGGAAGAGCAACAAAGACCAACCAATCAGTCCATTCAGGCTCAGATTTTAGACACAAGTGCCAGCATGGCAAATGACACTGATGGCTATGAAAAATCATTTCAGAGACTAGTGGACACCAAGAAGATTGCACTTAAGTGGGCTTTTCCTTACCATTCCGGAAGACTTGAGCAAGCTTCTCTTACTCCTACATCCAACAGTATCGAGAGAAAAGTCAAAGAGGGGAGAGTAGAGCTGAAAGACTAAACATATTTATCCAAGAGAGTCACATCATTACTTTTGTTTCCATTACTGGATTAGACTAAGCTTTAAACTGGATGGGCCATTTAGTTAATAGTTTTTGAGCTAGCCAGAGGTGGATGGGATGGGAGATAATGAAGAATGAAGGAAAGAGATTGTGTGGTGTGTGAGAGAGAGAGGAACGGAGGAAATGAAGCAGAAAGAGAGGGAGGGGAGAGAGAGAGGACAGAGAGAGAGACAGAGAGAGAGAGGTCAGATTCACTTTAGATAGAATCACAGAATGACGTTGGCTATGTACATATGACTTGTAGGAGAAGCTCAACTTTTCAACCCAACTTCTGTGGAATTTAAAGGTTCTCTCACCAACTGCAGAATGTGTAAGTCCAGATTCATGTGTTCAAGCCTCTCTTAGTTACAAGTATTTGGAAAAATATGCCTGTGTTATAATGCTTTTCTAAAGCGGAGATGAAAAACTAAGATTCCCCATCCATAAATTCAGTTCATAAATTCAACATCAATCCTACTTGCAGATACTGAGGTATCTCTTAGTTGATACAAAAGGACTTGGATTTAATTTCTATTTCTGTTTTATTAAGTATCTTTGACAGACACTGAACCATAGTTGTAAAAGTAACCAACATTGCTAGCTCCTTCTCTCCAACTTAGAAATGCCTGACCCCACTCACATATGAGAGAGGTTGTCATGAGCTGGGGCATGCTGTGTGAAGTTAAACCCCATTGTTGTGGGCCCAGAGCAGGAGTAGGTGACAGCCAAAGAGTCTCATTGCCATGCCTCTGTCCCCATCACTATTGAAATTCTCCAGCCCTTCACATTTTAGCATTAATTATTCATTAAAATTAGACATAACTATGGAGTCTTTTTAATGAGCTTTAATGGCAAATAGCCAGAACATCAGGCCTCTACCCTTGCATGTGACCTGAGGGGCTTTTCTTCAGATCTGACTCTCCACATCAGTAATAAAATCACTGTTAACCCTTGATACCCCTAGCAGGGTTAGTCTGTGCCCTGCAGGTACCATAAATGCTTCCTGAAGAGGGAAAGGAGGGAATGGAAATTATGCATAAGAAAATGGAGAGAAATGTGAAAGACATAATTAAGCTGATGAAGAGCAGAGACTCTAGTCATAGTGGGAAACACTATGCTGTGAGGGAAAATAAGCAAATTGAAACCATAATAAAATATCCTAGAAACATAGAGATCTATTTGGAGAGCATTCCTCAACTTTCAGAACTAATAGTTACACCCATAAAATATACCTATTGTTTAGTATTTGTACATATGGAATTTAGAACAAGCTTCTAAGAACACACACACATTTGTATATATGCTTGCTGAATGAATGCAATTAAGGTATATAAATAAATGCTTGTGGAAGCCATTGAATTTAGCCAATAGACAGACAGACAGACAGACAGATAGATAGATAGATAGATAGATAGATAGATAGATAGATTAGATAGATAGATAGACAGATAGAAAGATAGATAGTTGGATAGATTGCCTCATCACCACCCTGCCATATTCTGGACTTTCATTCATCACTGATAAGGTATGTACGCAGTGTGTACTCTCTATCCAGACTCAGCCCCAGCCTTTCCCTAAGAAATTACAGGTGTTAAGAGCATTATTTCTGTGAGCCTGTCAGGAGTCTTCATAGTATATTTCTTATAAAGCATGATTATATCTCCAAAAGTTTAAATGAATTTGAATATTTCTCCAAATACATTACTTTCTGAAAATGGCTTAGGCACTGGGGAGAATCAGAGGGACAGTTTGATTGTAGTTGGCCAGATTGAACTGGAGGGCAAACTTAGTAGAAATACATAGGAGAAGTGGAAGGTCTGGATGCTCTTTTTATGCCTTGGTTCAACTAAAGTACTGGCAGAGAGTATGTCACCAGAAGTTGCTGCGATGACTCTGCGGACAGAAATGAGAGAGATAACAATTCTAAAACCATGCTTGTGTTCCCAGGATCAGCATAGCATGCACAAATAGAACTTCGAGGGCCAGTCGGAGTGCTAAAGAGATAGATACTTCCAGTTGCCAGATGTCTGGCTATATAACTTTCTGGCACTTGATGCAACAGAGTCAGATGTATGGATTGCATCTATAAACATTACAGTTACCATCTGACAACTGTTCAGTGGCTTCGGTCCAGTTTCTAGTGGACAGGTGTTTGAATTACCAAAAAAAAAAAAATACCCTCACAATTGGAGCTACTAATTGATATGCTTGTTGGGAGACACAAAAACATGGCCAAGAACTGAAATGGGCATAGAGACAGCAATGACTCCTCACTCTCACTCTGCCTTCTGGTGGTGCCTCCCAACTAAGATGAAGGCATTCTGGGAACATTGGGGAGAGTTTATCCTGGCTGTGTAGGAGCCCTGCGATCAGAGGGCATCAGATTCCACTGCTGAATTTAAAGTATTTCCCAAGCCATCATGAACTTGTTTTAATGTGTTAAATATTAAGGCATTTCTTGCCAGGTCAAATTTCATGGCTCTATGGTGGCTTGACATATCTGCCAACTTTACCACGATACACAAGTTAGGTTTTGTTTACACTTCAGAATGTGAGTTGCTGTTGATGTTCTTTGAAGTCATGGACATAAGGGCAGCTGTGCTTTGAAGACTCACCCAATCCTGGGCACCTATGTCTGAGGCCTTTTGTGTCCTGTGACTCCACCAGAGACCGAATGCTGAGCCAAATGGGCCACAGGTGAGATCAGAGAGAACATGGGAATCCATGTTGCATTGAAGGGCATGTGAGCACATTTGGATTTCTAAAGCTTTGGGCTTGTCTGTATAGGAGTCTCTGAGTAAAATCAAGGATTGTTTTCCTCATCCTGAACTCTGTGTGAGATGTTTACCACTAGTAGAGCTTTGAAGAACAAAAAGATCTCTCTGCTTTTTGAAATATGGACCTTGAAAAAGCAAGGCCTGGCTTTAGTTATGTAACAATTTTCATCCTTTACATGTTTCTAAATTAGCACGCCTCAGAATCACAGCCAATAATGTACCTGACACTGAGAACAGTATTGGCATAAAGCACTTTTCACTTTGGTGGGGTTCCTGTTAGACCCAACCATTTTGAAGGTGATACTAATGGTGACAAATGAGGGAGAAAGTTTTCCCTGTTAATTTTTTCTTCAATGTCAATGTCAGTGTTAGACTTAAAATTAGCTGGTTTTGTTGTTAAGTTTGCATACCGATCTGTGATGAAAAAGAGACCTTAAATCTCAATACAGAGCCAACAGGAGATGTAAAAGTCTACCAAAGTTCAGGGATCTGTCAGCATCTTTCCATAAGCACAACACATTTAGGATGCAATGCTTCTTTCTTTTTTTTTAAGCAAGTAAATAAATTACAGACAATAAAAATTGCACAAAAGAATTATATCCCAGTGATCTGGGACTATTTTTCCATGCCTGAGAGATTGGGAATGCATTGCTTTTGTACAATAGCTAATAAACTGACCGGATGCTCCTGCCAAACTACCAATCTGAATGCATTTCATTCTTTGCTGAATTGATGGATAGCACAGCTGATTACAAGCAATTACCTCACTGGAAGTTGGTGAACTGGTTGCATGCAGAGGCTCAGGCTGAGGGGCCGGCTGTATGCGGAGGCCCATCCTGTTTATTTCACTATTTTCTCTGGGTTGTCCACAGGCTGAAGGCTGGAGAGGACAGTAATGTGCAGTCTCTAATTTTCAACAGTGTGAAGCAGCATGCTATTTGAAACAGATGGTCAGCAGAACTTGATACACACACATACACATTCTATAAGCAGCTAAACTATTTGGTTAGCTCCATTGGTTATTGTGTGGTGTTAATACATACAGTATATGTTTGATTATGATGATCTTTCTAGGAAAGATTAATATGTTTACAGACTATATATTTTAAAATGCAAAATGAAATCATTTTATTGAGTCTCTCTCTCAAGGGGAGACATATTTTTTAAATTCACTTTTTACTACAGAAGATGTTAAACTACCGAAGTGAAGAAAATAATGACTTTCTGTCAACCCCTTCTCTATCAATATGCACCCATCCAGTTATCCACATCTGATCATGGCCTTGTCTCTCCCACATTGTTTTAAAGCAAATTCCACATATCATGGTGTTGCATTTGAGAAAAGGACTCTTGGAAAACAAATATAAAACCATATTATTTATTTATAAAATAAAACAGTGATGCTTGCCTGTTACCTTACTTTTGTCATTGTATTTCTACAATTAGCTTTCACTTGCAGTTTTACAACTTGACTTATTTGAATTGGCAGTCAATTAAGGCCCACATATTGCCCAGGCACACTTTTTTTTTTTTTTACTATGGATGTTTCATATAGCAAATTTTTTTTTTTTTTTTTTTTTTGCCAGTCCTGGGCCTTGGACTCAGGGCCTGAGCACTGTGCCTGGCTTCCTTTTTGCTCAAGGCTAGCACTCTGCAACTTGAACCACAGCGCCACTTCTGGCCATTTTCTATATATGTGGTGCTTGGGAATCGAACCCAGGGCTTCATGTATACAAGGCAAGCACTCTTGCCACTAGGCCAAATTCCCAGCTTGCCCAGGCACTTTTTATGCCATAGTTTCCTCCTCCATCTTTTTCTCTTTCTTTGCTGTTGGTAGAAGAGACCTAGTTTTGCCTGTGGAATATTCCAGAGCTTATATTCTGTTCATGTAATTTACTACATACCCTATAAACCATTAGTTAGATTTGGTTCTCAGTCAGCTCCAAGTATGACTTCCTGGCAGCACTACTGCACAAATGTTTCTTCCTCCCTCCTTCTTTCCCTCTCCCTTTTTCATTTTTCTTTCCTCCCCCCTTCCTTCCTGATTTCCTCCATTCTTCTCTGTCTTTCTGCCTCTCTTCCTTCCCATCTCTCCTTATTTCACTCTTATTAGTAGTTCTTTGGCCTTTAAAGTATGTCCCAACAAAAATATACTACTAAATAACTATGCTTTTAAAATTTTCCTAGCTACTTTTGTAGGAGACTTAAGCCACAAAATGGCATCTGTTTTTGTTCTTACTAAATACTATGATACTAGCTTTTTCCTATGCATTTGACTGTTTTTACCAATCTATCATTAGGACAGAGCTCTGAAGTAGGAATACTGGGTCAAGTGAGCATATAAGCTGAAGAAGATGCAAGTTCTCTTGTATAGGAGCTATGTGTTTTTCATGTCTTCTTGTAATATGGGTCTGTTTCCCAATTATCTTGGAAGCCACATGTGTCATTGAAGAGATAGATGGGTTTTTTTTTTCTCATTTGCTTGGGAAGGGACAGTCGCTTGATGTAGATTTAACTGAAATATTTTATTGGGGGTCAAATTTAGCACAGTGCTCTTTCTTGCATTTCTTTTTCTTTGTACTGTTTTCTTATATCTCTAATCCATTATACAGCTGCTCTGTATTTGTGCTCTATTTTTAGGACTTGGCATCTAAGAGATATTAATAGAAATATTAACAGGTGATCTGTACATATACAACATTTTCCAAGAGTCATTTGTCTTTTCCTCCATTTATGATGGGTATGTGTTTATGTGAAAGTTTTGTATTTTATTTCATATAACCAAATACATCATTTTTTCTCTAAGCAATTCTAAGTTCTGAGTATTAGAAAGTTTCTTCACTCACAAATTATAGGGTGTTTCATTTGTGTTTACTTCTTGTGCTCTGGTTGATTACCTTCCTAGCAGCATTTTAGATTCATTCACTTAGAATGCACTATGGATTGTCCTGTGAAAAACAGGCCTATTTTCATCTTTTTACATATGCCTGTCCAGTTGCCCCCATGTTACTTCCTAGATGGTCTTTTCCCCAGTGATTTCACATTCAAAGTCTATCAATATAATAATCATCAGTGACTATCAATAAATAATATATTTATAATAATTCCATATACATAATATGATTACAATCAAGAATGATCAATATGTAAAATATTGAATGTGTTTACTACAGTTCTTTTATCATAAATTTCACATGTGAGTTTCCTCTTATATTTTCTATCCTGTATTGTTCTTTGTATTAATACTCGAGATCATTTTAATTATGAAGACTTCATTGTGTATTTACATATATATATATATATATATATATATGACTCCCTTTTCTTCCTTTCCTTACTTATGGTACTCCTAGTGATTCTTGCTGTGTTTTCTTTTGAATGGACTTTATAAGCAAGTTTTCTAAATTTAGAAAAAATCCTATTTTACAGGAACAAGGCAAGGATGTCCACTCTCTCCCCTGCTCTTCAACATAGTACTAGAATTCCTAGCCAGAGCAATTAGGCAAGAAGAAAATATAAAGGGGATCCAAATAGGAAAAGATGAAGTTAAACTTTCTCTCTTTGCAGATGACATGATCCTATACCTAAAGAATCCCATAGACTCTACCCCCAAGCTACTAGAGCTGATCCAAAACTTTGGCGAAGTTGCAGGATATAAAATAAACCTTCAAAAATCAACGGCCTTTCTCTATGCTAACAACCCGAAGACCAAGGCTGAATTCAGGAAAGCAACTCCTTTTGCAATAGCCCCCAAAAACATAAAATACCTAGGAATAACCTTAACCAAAGAAGTGAAAGACCTCTTTGATGAGAACTTTAAGAGCTTGAAAAACGAAATTAAGTCAGAACTAAGGAAATGGAAAAACCTCCCATGCTCCTGGATTGGGAGGATTAATATAATCAAAATGGCAATATTGCCAAAGGCTATCTACAAATTCAATGCAATACCCATTAATATCCCAACACTATTGTTTAATGAAATAGAGGAAGCAATCCAGAAATTCATATGGAACAATAAAAGACCTAGAATAGCAAAAACACTCCTAAGCAGAAAGAACAGTGCTGGAGGAATTACAATACCCAACTTCAAGCTGTATTATAAAGCTATAGTAATAAAAAAAACAGCTTGGTATTGGCACCGGAACAGGCATGAAGACCAATGGAACAGAATTGAAGACCCAGAATTGAACCCACAGAACTACGCCTACTTAATCTTTGATAAAGGAGCTAAAACAATAGTATGGAAGAAAGATAGCCTCTTTAACAAGTGGTGCTGGCAAAACTGGCTCAACACATGCAACAAACTAAAACTAGATCCTTATATATCACCCTGCAACAAAATCAATTCCAAATGGATTAAAGACCTCGAAATCAAAACAGACACCTTGAAAACACTGAAGGAAGGAGTAGGAGAAACACTTGGACTCCTTGGTGCAGGACGGAACTTCCTTAACAAAGACCCAGAAAGGCTACAAATCAAAGAAAGGTTGGACAAATGGGACTGCATCAAACTGCAGAGCTTCTGCACGGCAAAGGACATAGCTCGCAAGATAAACAGAAAGCCCACAGACTGGGAGAAGATCTTTACTGGACATTCAACAGACAAAGGCCTCATCTCTAAAATATATGCAGAACTAAAAAAATTACCTTCTTCCAAAACAAAACAGCAAAGAACCAATAGCCCCCTCATCAAGTGGGCTAAAGACTTACAAAGAGACTTCTCTGATGAGGAAATGAGAATGGCCAGGAGACATATGAAAAAATGGCCATAAAAGAAATGCAAATCAAAACAACATTGAGATTCCATCTCACCCCAGTAAGAATGTCATATATCAAGAAAACTAACAATAACAATTGTTGGAGGGGATGTGGCCAAAAGGGAACCCTACTTCATTGTTGGTGGGAATGTAAACTGGTTCAGCCACTCTGGCAAGCAGTATGGAGATTCCTCAGAAGGCTCAATATAGAACTCCCCTATGACCCAGCAGCCCCACTTTTGGGTATCTATCCAAAAGACCACAAACAAAATCACAGTAATGCCACCAGCACAACAATGTTCATCGCAGCACAATTTGTCATAGCGAGAATCTGGAACCAACCCAGATGCCCCTCAGTAGACGAATGGATCAGGAAAATGTGGTACATATACACAATGGAATTTTATGCCTCTATCAGAAAGAATGGCATTGTCCCATTTGTAAGGAAATGGAAGGACTTGGAAAAAATTATACTAAGTGAAGTGAGCCAGACCCAAAGAAACATGGACTCTATGGCCTCCCTTATTGGGAATAATTAGTACAGGTTTAGGCAAGTCATAGTAGAGCATCACAAGGCCCAATAGCTATACCCTTATGAACACATAAGATGATGCTAAGTGAAATGAACTCCATGTTATGGAGACAATTGTTATATCACAATTGTAACTACTTTCAACATCCCATGTGTATCTGTAGCTTCTACTATTGATGATGTTCTTGTATCACCTTCCTGTGGTTGTACCTACACTATCTCTGTAATCTTATCTGAGTATATTGGAAACCGTGTGTACTGGTATTGGAAGTAGAAAATTGAAAGGGAATACCAAATTTGAGAGACACAGGGTAAAAAAAGACAAACAACTACAAAAGCAATACTTGCGAAACTGTTTGGTGTAAGTGAACTGAACACCTCAGGGGGGGAAAGGGTAAGGGAGAGGTGGGAGGGGGGTATGAGGGGCAAGGTAACAAACAGTACAAGAAATGTATCCAATGCCTAACGTATGAAACTGTAACCTCTCTGTACATCAGTTTGATAATAAAAATTTGAAAAAAAAAAAAAAAAAGAAATAGTGGGATGTTTTTTGCTGTCTGTTTTCATTCTTAGGCTTCCTGTTTGCTTTCTTCTGTCTCACTGGTTTGGTTAAGAACTGCAGTGCAGTGCTAAACAGGATAGACTAGTCTGTGCTTACTCTCTCTTGTTTGCTCTCTCTCTTTCTCTTTCTCTCTCCTCTCTCCATTTCCTCTCATCCCCCATCTTTCTATCCACACTTATCCTTATCTTTCCACATACCTGTCTACACATCATCTAGGGTTTTGTGGTTTTGTTACTTATATTTTAATCTACCATCCATATTTTGACCTATGCTGTGTGAAATGAATTCAACATTAGTTTTGTCCTTGTGACTATCTAGTGGTCCTCACTCTTCAGATTTTAAACCATTTCACTGTATTGATGAGATAAGAAAAGCATTCTCCTACTTTGTAGATCAGCATATTGTGTTTGGAAACTAGCATGCTCATTCTCCCCAGATCTGTTACCACGAACATCTGGTGCAGTTGCTACCTATAGAGAAAGTACTGTACCCTCCACTGCAGGCTGCCAGCCTCTGGGCAGTTCAGTCACAATTGGGAGTTAAGGCATAGTAAATCATCTCTCCTGGGCCCCAGCCTCGGCTGAGGTATCAGAAGAGGGAATTGAAGAGAAGGGGAAATTGGAAAAAGCCACTGAATAATATACCTGCTTTAGGCTGTGGTGGTCTTGGGTTTGTGGTTTTTTTTAAGATGTAAATACCTACCTAAGTTCCTCAATTGTCTCTCCTAGTCATCAACCTAAAATATTTACTCTCTCTTTGTAGAAAAGTGTTGCCAATTACAATTTATTAGATTTAAAAACAACTTGCCAGCTGGGCCCCAGTGGCTCTAAGTTTCTCAGGAGGCTGAGATCTGAGAATCATGGTTTGAAACCAGTCAGGCCAGGAAAGTCTGAGACTCTTATCTCTAATCAACTGCTCAGCAAAAAGCAGAAGTGACACTGTGATTCAAGGGGTAGAGTACTAGCTTCACTTTCATGTCTAATGCCTCCATCCCCAGCTCCCAAGTCTGCATAGATGCAATCATTTCCTGTCCACCTGTAGACTCCATAAATTTATAATCTTTTCTCGCCTTTTTAAAGAAAGAAATAGATGCTAAATTATAAGCATGAAAATCTAAAAAGAATGTTATTTTTAAAAATTTTGTGAAGATACCATTTTATAACAAATGGCTAAGTCCAAAAAAGATAGTATTTTTATACTTGAATAGTAAAATGCTTTCTAATAATGCTTTGAGTATTTCAATATTTAAATAAATTACCCAAAGTATCTTGCTAGAATAGCAGACACTGCTGCTGCATGAGTCATGCCCGGTAATGTAAGTTGTGGAATTTCTGTAATAAGTTATGGACAGTAGTAGAATTTAAGTTGGGGTTTAAAGAGTGGAATTGTTTTCAAATTCTATAACCCTCCTCTGCCTGAAGCATCCGTCTGACACAACAGGCTCCTCAGAAGCTCTGGGGGACTCTCTTGTTTCCTGATACTGCCAGCCATGCTCAGGGGCTCAGACTGAGAGGACAAGGGCTCCTGGTTGGAGTGTTGGCATGCTTTGGGCATGCCTTCAATACCACTGAGGCTCATGTTCCTTTTTCTATAGCAGATGGTAGCCCTATCATCTCCTGCAGCTGAGTGAGGTTGACATGTTATCTTGGTGAAAAGCACTAAATTCCATGTGCTTCCCAGTAGTATTTAGTGAAAGTTATCTCTGCATACACATCCATTTTCCCACTGGCCTTTTGTGATGGCAGATTACCCCCGCCCCCCAGGTTCATCTGGAAATTCAGCTGGACATAGTGCCCACCACCCATGCACATCCCCCACAAAGTAGATAAACCAACTCCTTTCTAAGTTTTGACGCCTGCCAATCAATTGCTGCTCACCTCACATGGCTCAGATGGATTTACAAACCATTTGCTGGAGTAATTTGGTGCTTGTGCCATTTGCAAGGCTGAATAAGAGAGCTGGAGAGACCTTGGGATCACCTAGTGTAACCTTCTCATTTTGCACAGGAGGCCCAAAGAGGCCGCTGAGATTGCTGGAGGTCGTAGAGTTAATTATGGCGGGAGAGGGGCTGCTCTTCAGGTTTCTGCCTTCTCAGTGCAGTGCGATTCCACAGTACAACACTGCAGTTTCTCCTGATTTAGCAGTTATCCCTCTGGGTAATAGAAGCCCGAAAGCAAATGTCTAAATGTGGTACATTATCTAAAATTAAATTTGCACAATCACAGCCCATTCAATTTCAGAAGCTCTGAACTTTAATTCACTTGAGTCATATTTTTGCAGACAGAATTTTGGCCAAAATGATTTCAAAGTTCTGAAGATAAGCTAGATGTTAGATGTGGCTTTGGGGTAGAATACATTGTCTCATGCCTATAATCACAGCTACTTGGGAGGCAGAGATCAGGAGGATGGCAGTTCAAGGCCAGCCAGGGCAAAAGGTTACCAAGATTCCATCTCAACAAACAACCCAGGTGTGGTGTAGCATACACCAGTGGTATCAGCTATTTGGCAGAATGAAGTAGGAGGATCATGATCCTCCTATTTTTGCCACCAGGCAAAAATACAAGACTGTAGCTGAAAAATAACCAAAGCATAAGACAAGTAACCAATATATTCTAGATAGATTCTGGACTCTATATTAGTCACTTAAACCTGTGGATTAGAGATGATCTGATACTACCCATGGGCTGTGCCATTCCAAAACGTAGAAATACTTCAGTGCCTTTCAGTGATACTTGAAGAGAAGTAGTTAGATAATGGTCAGATTTTAGCTTCATATATGTTCTGGAGGTACTGTAATGGATTTTTGTTTCGAAGTATTTCTTTTCATGGTTTTACAGTAGAAACTTTTGAAGGGTTTTCCAAAGCACTGTCATTTTATATCTAGTGTTTTACTTTTGGAATGAATAAATTATTTTGATAAACTGAGTCCCTTGTGATGCCTTTAACAAAGATAAAATCAGTAGAAATACATATTTCCAATAATTACATTACAAAGTAAAGTGGATCTGACTCACCCAATTCTTTAGAAGATTTAGGAGATTTGATTTTTAAAAATATGTAGATTGTATTTTTAAAAGAATTAAGATCAATAATTTGATTATTTTGAAGTTTAAAAGAAATATGGGTGGGGGTGTAAACTTAATAAATACACAAATATTAATGTTGACCTTTGCTATGGTTTTGTGTTCACATACTTACCTTTAAAGGAACTCTCCAAAAGCATATACTCTTTGCACACATTTGTGAGTCTCTTGCGTTGTACACAGAAAACATTAAGTAGGTAGTAGAAGCCTAGTTTGAACTTGAATTTTGTTTCATTAGGAAAGCTGGAATGCTAAGCAATTGTAATGAAGGGACATCCTATGTGATTCAACTTAACTCAGCATAAGAAGAACAAAGCAAACACACTGAAATCTACATGGTGATGTAACTGAAGGCTAACTCCCTGCTATAGAAAAATACATAGAGCAAAGCCTGAAGGTATTTTCATTATGGTGAAGCAAGCTCTCTTTTCTGATCTTTTAACATTTTGAAGTATGTCTGAACCATGGTGCTTCCAAAGATTCAGGAGGAATTACAAAGAAGGCAGGAGTCAAAGTTGAAAGAAGACACAGATGCTTGTCAATTTCCAACTCTTTCCAGTGTAAGTTCATCTCTTTCATTTATGTCTTTGAAATTATTTGAATTCATGGGAGGTAACTATTTATATGATCTAAACAACTTCCTTTCAATGACATCCATAAAGACATTCAAACCAAAATGTTAAGGGTAAGGAAGGGCAAGAAACTTAGCAAAGTAAAGAATTGTGAGTGAAGATAGATTTTGAGTGAGTGAATAGTTAACTGGGGAGACAGCTAGAATTTGTGTTCTTGACAAGGAAAAATGAACCCTAGAAAGTGGAGCATGTATCGCAGAAGAACTAAAAATGTCACTGGATCTTAAATCCAGCAGAGCAATAGAGTTGCCACTGCTGGTTTTCACGAGTTCATTGGGACAGATGTGGGTTAGAGCTCTGGCCTCATTGGTGAGGATGGCAGGGCCTTGTTTATAAGAAAAATACCTTTAGTTCCACGTGCTTTGGAGAGATTGCTCATCTTCTAGTTGGTCACTCTTGGTGGAATGGGTCCATTGGCTGCTCATATCAGAGTTTCTGAATGGGTTTTCCGCAGTTCTGCATCCGAATTGCCTGAGAAGTTGTTACAAATGAAGATGTTTGGGTACCATTCCAGAGTCCCTGAGGCAGAATCGCTGGAATGGGACACCAAATTTACATTCTAATCCTCTTTTTCAAATGCACACTTGATATCTGAAAGCTACTAAACCTAAGTGTTTTATTTTGATTTTTAATTTTTTCCTCTTTACAATATCTGTTAAGATTTTTATAGCTCTTTCACTTTATAAAACACACTTACACCTGCCATCTCATTGTATCCTCATAATAACAATTAATGGGGTATTAGCAATCAAAATTTTAGAAGTTTTAATCGTAAATAAAATTTAGGTTCAAAAATTTTACGTGACTTGCACATTCATTCATTCAAGTAGTAGCAGCCCAGAGGCCTGAAAAGTGGGTCTGTGAATTGCAAATTTGAGGCCATTTCTATCTAAGTATATTCACTCCTTATCTGTGTGCCTTGGTGCAAGGCCTTCAGGTTGGAGTTTACCATAATTGAAGGCTAAGTATGCAGGAGAAAATAAACAGGCTGGGGAGCACAGGTCTTGAAAGTTCAAGCCCATAAACCTTCAAATGGTGGGAAACACTACCCCATGGAGGCTCACAATGGCTCTTTGTTCCATGGATGCATAATCTACAGGGATAGTATGACTGCGGAGAACTCAGTCCAGTCATCTCTCTCAACCTTTCAGGGCCAGTAATATGAAATTTTGTTTTGGGAGGGGTTTGTCGCTTCTGCTTCCTTCATTCATCCTCCTTTTGGCCATTTTGTGGCTTTATTTATACTTCTATACATGTGTGGAAGATGGGACAGAAATGAGACGAGACATAAAATCGAATGAATATTGATGTCTGTGAGCAGCTTTGTGAGAAAGCAGTGGCAACTCACTTTATATCAGGTTTCAGAATTATTTGTGTTTCAATTATCCTTGTGGATCACATCCTAGGGTTGAAGGATGACAGTATTATATTACGGTATTGACATGGCCTCCTAGTAAAAAAATATTACTTCTTACTTAATGTAATTCATGATTTTTTAAAGAAAAATACAGTATGAATTATCTTTTTTTTTTTTTTTGGCCAGTCCTGGGCTGTGAACTCAGGGCCTGAGCACTGTCCCTGGCTTCTTTTTTGCTCAAGGCTAGCACCCTGCCACTTGAGCCACAGCGCCACTTCTGGCCATTTTCTGTATATGTGGTGCTGAGTAATCGAACCCAGGGCCTCATGTATACGAGGCAAGCACTCTTGCCACTAGGCCATATTCCCAGCCCCAGCATGAATTATCTTAAACTAACTCAAGGGTTAATGATCCAATGTGTGTGTCTTACAAGCACTTTGAGGTCTTTTCTTTATACCTCCTGTCCTCTTAGCTTTTAGGTCATTTGATTGCTTTTAGGCATCTCCACTAGATCATATTTGTGTACAATTAAACTAATTGTTTTCATCATGCTCATGACTCTTGACAAAAGCTGTGGGGAGAAAAGGGGGATAAAAAGTACATTTTATTGTATTTTTAAAATAAATGTTTCTATTGTTACTCTTTCTATTAGCACAGAAAAAAAAATGAGCTAGCTTTAGTTCTTATAGAAGTGTGAATTTGACTCCTATCATTTCCCAAAAATCTTTCACTCTAATGTTAAGTAAACTGGATCAAAGACCCTTGGTTCTTCAACAAAATACATAATGCAAATCTCACTGAGAGAACAATAGGTTTAGAAAATCAGTTCTCATTTTCCCAGTGAGCTATCCAAGCAATTTAGAGCCTCCAATGGATGAACATGGGTGGTCTCTGCCCACTCTCCTTGGGAAACACTATGAACAGCATAGTGGGCAACGCATAGACCAAGCACAAGGAAGGATGGTGAATATCCTCCAAACAAATGAGAGTGGGAAGTTACTTTTCCTTCCTTTCTTCCTTCCTCCCGAGAAAATTTTCCTCACTGTCTGGATAGGATTGAGGGGCTGAACAGGATTGATATGAAACATGTTTCTTGTCTTTCTAGACTGGCCAAAGGCAAATGCCCAACCCCTCTCGAGGGAAAGTTCTGAGCCTAATTTTTCTCATAGTATGTGGGACTTGAAGCCACAACTTACTCAGCAAGGACCTTATATCATATAGTTTTATACAAATGGGCATGGGTTTGCCTGTAGGAAGCAGGAATCCATTCTCCAACAATTGGTTGCTGGGTTGTAATTTCTTCATTTATTAAGCAGATTCTCCACGTCTTGTGAATTATTGCAGTGATAAATATAGAGGTAATGCTGACTCAAAAAAAAATCAGAACAAAGCAGAGGTTAATAGCCTGGAGAAGTACTTATGACTTCTACCGAAGAAATGAGGAGGTAAGTAGAAGAAAGTAGTTCTTACTCATTTCCAAAGATATGATTAAAATGTTTAAAGCCCTAGTAGTACTATAGTATGGGAGACAGTTTTATTCAGATGTAGAAAAGAAGGAATAGACAAAGCTAGTACCACAAGAGAAAAGAAGTAAGGGAAGGAAAGAAGGAGAAAGAGAGAGGATAAGTGAAAAGAAAGAAAGAAAAAAACTAAAATGAAAGAAGGGAGGAAGAGAAAAGAGAAGGAAGAGTAATGGAAAAAAAGTAAAAAAAAAAAAAAAGAATAAAAAACTTTGTCAAAAAATAGTAAATGTTAGACTCATTCCAAGTCTATAGCCCAATTAAATAGTATTATATTTTGAATTTTTTCATAGTTTCCTAATTATGTCATGTTCTAAATCTATTCAATATTTCTACTTTATTGAGAAATTGTCAATAATTTCTAAATAATAAAGTTATAAATGTGTTAAAAGTAAGATTCAATGTCACAACAGCAATTATAATTAATTTCAGACTATCTGGAGTTTACACTTGTTTGGAAGAAAATGTGCATTTCTGTAATAAAAAACAATTTAACTTCAAGAATGACGCCTTAGGGGTTATGTGTGTATATGTGTGTGTATGTTTGTGTGTGTGTGTGTGTGTGTGAGAGAGAGAGACAGAGACAGAGACAGAGAGACAGAGAAAGACAGAGAGAGACAGAGAGAGACAGGCACAGAGACGGAGAGAGAAACGGAGAGGGGTTCTTGTTATAAAAAATATGTATCTTTGCCTCATTTTATTGATCTACAAAATGGGTTAATAATTGCTGACATTTTTGAGAAACCCTTGGCCAGCAGTGTAAACATTATAATATTGTAGGTTTTCTGTCCCAGGAGCAACTGGAGAGTGAATGTGTAATAATCAAAGCATACATCTCAGTATAAGAAAAATAATATTGTGTGGACTTCACACTGCAGATTTTATTAAATCTTGACTTCAGCTCTGCATAGGAAGTGGGTCCCCAAAGCCCAAGGAGCAAAAAACAAAAGTTAATGCTTCTCCTAAAATGAACTCAACAATATCTAAAAATCAGACCATTTAATCCTCTGTTGTGGCCTTGCCGAAGAATTTAGATGGGGTATTTGGCAAGGGACAGGTGGTCTGTTTTCTTTAAAATGTGCTATCCATCTTCCTCAGGCCCAGAAATTAGATCCTAAATAATTAAAGTAACAACATACCTGCACAGATACTTGAGCTAAACCATGTCATAGTGGAACTTGGGACAGTCCATGTCAGGAACTAATGACAGCCAAGGATAGAATTAACCCTTTTCCCCCCTGTATAGCACTCCTGAGCTTGGAGTCATCTTTATGGCTTCCCCTAATATTTCTAGAGGGAAAAAAAATCCACAACAGCCTTTCCCCCATTCATCCTGATGCCATTTGAGATAAGGTAAAGAAACAGAGCATCTGCCTGACCCCAGTGTTAATTCACGCAGTTAAAATTCTGTTCTTGTCCCAGGAACTCTGATTGACTCTGCAACTCAAAGAATGCATCAGTTACTGTTGGGATGCCCTGCCATGCAGGCCTCCTTGGAAGACTCCAGAGGATATAAAGGCAGCTAGCTGTTTCCTCTGCTTCCCCTCAAGGGGGTTCTTGCTAAGTCAGTTGGAGAACATTCCTCTTGCTTCTCTTTATTATATGTTCCTTCAGACCTTGGCCTTTTTCCTTCCTACTACTCTTATTTTTCTTCTCCAAACTTCTCTATCCACACCCAGGTATGATGTCTCCCATTCTGATTGCCCTCAGGATAAAGAAGGAAGGCCAGTGTGGGAGATGCTCCCTGAACCTCAGCAATGGTAGAAATCTTACTGAGTCCATCAGCCAGGGCTGCCTCTTGTGATACACCTTTGTTTTATGTATCAAATGCTGATAAAGACCTTTGGTTTCAAGAGTGGAATTTATTTAGCCATTCCCCAGATAGAAAGCACATTCACTTCTCTGAGCATTCTTGCCTTTTAAGGTATTATAAAGAAGATAATAGAGTTCGGTTAACAAGTGGTAAAATACTTGCTATTCTCACAAGTTTAGCTTGTCAGGTGACATCTCAGGTGACCACAGGAATTGGAATCCCAAGCCAGCCTACCAAAGTTCTCTTGGGAATGTTGATCAAAAAGGACAAAAGTATGTATAATGAAAAGAACCCTACTTCCAATTGCTCTTTCCAGGGCTTACTGCTTATTCCTGAAGGATGCCTAGAAGTGCACATATTTGGATCTAAGATATGTATGTGTCTTAAATTTGCATGCACTCCCATGGATCATTCGGCAGAGACAGTTACGGAATAACTGCCAGGAGTGAGGATGCACTTTAATGTGGCTTTTCTTCAGAAGGACAGCCTTGCACACACTGGCTGGGAGCTGCCTGTGCCTGTGCCTATCCAGAACGTCTACTGTTTTGTTTTTTAAGTACTTTTGGATTAAAGAACAAAAATAAGAGCCTGCACAAACGCTGTTCTTTTCTGCTATTTTCACATAGCAAAATAACTTCAAGTTCATTTCATATTATATATACACCATATATAATACATGAAATATGTACATATGTGTGTATCAAATAAAATATGAACATCTTAATGATGGTTTTCAAGTGACAATGAAGAGGAAGGAAGGAAAGAAAGAAGGGAGAGAGGACAGGACGTAGGGAAGGATACAAGAGATAAGGAACATCTCTACTGATGGTTATTTCTTGTTATAATGGCTCCTGTGAACTTGCAACCATCAATTTCTCTTGTGGATGATAAGGACAGTGACATATGTTTATCTTGCTTATTTGCTGTAACAATCTAAATTTAGGGGCTGGGCATGTGGCTTAGTGGTAGAGTGCTTGCCTAGCATGCTTGGAGCCCTGGGTTTGATTCCTCAGCATGGCATACACGGAAAAAGCCAGCACTGTGGCTCAAGTGGTAGCATGCTAGCCTTGAGCAAAAAGAATGTAGGGACAGTGCTCAGGCTCTGAGTTCAAGCCCCAGGACTGGAAAAAAAAAAAAGAAATCTAAATTTATGGTTCCATCTCTTGCTTTTTGGTATCATCAGGCATCTTCTGAGGGAAAGATGGAGTCTCCTCTCCTCCTGTTTGAAAAAGAATGCCACCGCAAAGCCAGTGGCCCACTTGGCCTTGCTGTCCCTGCAACCCATGTCCTGGTGTCAGGCAGGGTGGAGCTATCAGTACCTCCATAAAGGGAGGGACATCATTACCCTCCCAACCTCTGTCTTGAAAGGGGGTTTCCTATCAAAATTTCCCTCCTTTTAAGTCCTAATAGAAATGACAGCTAGTAGCAGCAGGCAGTGTAGCTTCTCTGTCCCTAGCTGGCCGCATAGTGGAAGAAAAGAGAAGCCAACTTTAGTCCTAAAGATACATACATATCAGAAAAATGGAGGAAACCCAGAGACCCTGGGATTTCCCTCCATTGCCTTATCCCTATTCAGAAGATCAGAGAGAGACCGAGAGTAACCCTCAGAGGTCATGGGCAGCTGAGAAACTACTCTAAGTGTGCCATGCTGATGAGGAACTCATCTCCGCTGCCAGCTGGCCTGAACACAGCCTCACTCATCTGAAAACTCAGGATAATCCTACAGGGCTGCCATCAAGAGGAAGTGAGCTGAAATGTAGAGTTACGTATTGCACGTACTGTGTATTTCTAAGTAATTTTAATCCCTATGAATGCGATAACTTGAAGTAAACAGGGTATGCTGTGAATATTCTAAATATCATTGCTAGATGACTTAGAAGAATCCTCCAGTTCAAACATCTTACTATTGTATGCTTCTACAATACTATTCTACTTTTCCATCTGAACACATAGGCCCACTTGGGGCTGGCTCTGCAGAGGCCACTGTAGGATGTAGCATAGCAGGTCAAAGCACTCAATGGCTTCAGATGGAGACAGAAATAGTGTAGATCTCTTTTCACCACTAGTTCTGGCATGTTGGGCCAGTCACTATTCTTTTCCTACCTCAGTGGCTTCCTCTTATGCTACAGATTGTGACAGTTTATACGTAGCAGAACTTTTCAGTGTTGAAGGAGGTGATCTGTATGAAATCAATAAGTAGTCACTAGCATTAAGTGCCTAATATTATATTACAGAGCTCTTAGCCATTGTCTCCACAGGATTTCAGAAACTGAAGGATTCATGGAGCTTTAATAAGCCTCCCATTCTGTAACCACCACCCTTCATTTTATAAGCATACTTCATTTTTTGTGCCCCAGATACATTCCCTCTAAATTCAGGTTTAGTGTCAACTTTGCCTTAAGGAAGTCCATTGATTCCACCTTTCCCATAGCATATGTTCATTTCATGTCTTTGAGATGAAACTTTATGGAAAGGATTCCATACCCTAAATGCCATTTGTGACTTGCAGAAGGAAGTGAAAATATCAACCTTATCAAGAGTTAGAAAGAAGTTGCTTCCAACCTCATACATGACTGAGGGGTTCCAGACCTTAGCCAAGGAAATCACTGCAGGTGAGGTAGAAACAAACTGAATTCAAATTTGAAGTTGGGCTTGAACGTGTGACTGAATTGCTACAATCTCATGAGAAAACTTTAATGGACTAGGAGTTGTTTATCTAGCTATGCAAAGAAAGTGGTTTCTTGAGATGGAATCTACTCCTGGGGAAGATGTGTGAACCTGTTGAAGTGACAGCAAAAGATTTAGAATACTTCATCAATTCAGTTGATAAAGCATTGGCAAGGTTTGAAGAAATGAACTCCAATTCTGAAGCAGGTTCTATGGTGGAAACCTTCGTGATATACAGCTGTTCCTAACTGCATCTCAAGGGGCTCTCATGAAGAGCTGATTGGTGTGGCAGACCTCATTGTCTTATTTTGTCTCTCCCATGCTCAACAACCAGCATCCTGATCAGTTAGCAGTATTCTACCCCAGGACCAGACCTTCCACCAGCAAAAAAGTCTTGTGTGATTCCCTGAAAGCTCAAATAACTGCTATCATTAGCAACAACATATTTTTAAATTTAGGTAGATATATTGTTTTTCAGACAATGCAATTGTACAACAAATAGACTGTGGTATAGCATACTTTCTAGGTTAACTTGGAAACCAAAAACTTCACATCATACATTTCATTGCAGTCTTCTCCCTCTTGCTGTATTTGCTTTAATACAGTGACCAGGAACAAAATAGACATTATCTCTGAATGCTAAAGCATAAAATGGAAAACTAGGTCAGCAAAGTTAAGTGACTTTACACACGTTATATAGTAGACAGTTAGCTGTGGAATCTGGACTGGAAGCCAGGGGTTTTGATGCCCAAATCTGGGCTCATTCACCACCTGCAGTTCTCTTGATACATGGCTGAAAGGCGATGCACCATCCTTTTTGGGTAATCAGTGGTTCACATTTGTTTGAAACCTTGGACAAGCAATACTTGAAAGAGTTGGGAAACTCAAGGCCAGGCCTTGAATTCTGGTTTTCATCCCAAGGTTTTAGCTGACCTTTTTCTTTATTTTTTTTAATGCATTTTCTTTTGTAAGACAAGTCCTATCTGCCTTTCTCTATTCCCCTCTTTGCTTGGGGAGGCTGATCTGTCTTCCCTCCCCACTGCTCTTATTTTTTTTTAAACTACAGTGAGTAGTGAAAACTCTCTTCTCAGTGAAATGAAGCAGATGACACCTTTAGGGCTCTCCTATTGTCATTACTATCATTTCACATTTATAAACGTTCACAGTGAGCTAGGTACCATAGCATATAGTAGTAAGGACCGTGCCGTCTAAATTAGACACAGATAGAGCCACATAAAAGAGGAAACCAGAGGCAGGGGGTGAGTGCAAGAGGACCAGGCGAGGGAAAATGTCAGGGTCATGGCCATGGCACTTCAAACTCGCACATGCTGAGTCAATGGCTGGCTAAGATTTGGGAATACCTCCCCAGTTTTTTAGCAAAGCAAAAGAAAAATACTACTAAAGGGAATGCATGAAAACACAAGGGCATTTTCTTTGTCTATTTCTGTCCTCCCCCCTTTTCTTTTTCATTTCTGTTAGAGAATTTAAGGAAAACACCTTCTCCTGAGGAGAATCGTTGCAAATAATCTCTCTGTTGCCTTTTCTGTCTCCCTCCCCCATACCCATGGTGCCCCTCCCTGTGCACTTTTGGTTTGAACTCAGCCAGCCAGCAGGGAGGCTCAGGAATAAAAGTGGGAGGCAGCCAGCATGTCTAATTCCATGACAGACATGTGGTGAAGCTAAAGGCCACCCCTGGAAGCATCTTTGATCTCTGGGAGCCTTCCACACATCCCATTTCCCTTCCCTAGGGCCAATGCTAAGAGTCCACCCCAGCCTCTCCTAGCACGCCCCCCTCAAGTATAATCTTCTGGGTGCCAATTGTTGCCGTCATCCACAAATTTATTCTTATATCTCATGCTCGTTCTCAAAAGGACAACTTTTTATCTTGCCAATTCTTTTTTACTGTGTTGATTTACTCCTTAGAATTTGAGGATAGAAAGCCACACCTCCCATAACCACAGGGAAATATCTAAGGAAAAATGCCAGATTCACTGTAATAGAAATAGAATCAATATTCAAATGCTTTAATGAACTAAAGCAAAAATAAATAAATATTTTAAGTGGCAACACTTCTAATAACCTCCTATTCATGTAGGTTGTCCAGGGGCTGCCCAGAGCAGCCCTCCCAAGTCAGGGGAGAAACTGAGAGAGTTGCCCAGAGTTCTTGTAACTCTCAGCTTAAGGGGCCCCATGGTTTTCTCATTTTGACACACACCAAACGAAAATCAAAAGCTCCTACTGATGGAGATATGAGGGATGGGCAAGGGGCAAAAATGCATTGCCATCCTTCAAGGAACCCAAATCACACTAAGGGCCTTTTGCATGTGAAATATTAAGACATAGACTTTTCCAGGGACTAAATGAGAGCACAAAGGAGAAATGACATGGGATGAGGTGGAGGTGGGGGGATAGGGGGTGGGGGGAGCAGAAGAAAGGACACCATGCTGATGCCTCTGCCTCTGGTACCCATTTTATACCCAAGAGGCAGAACAAGCCAAAGAAAGGGTCTTCTCCAGGACCTCACATTATTTCTCTTTTTCTAGGAGATTTGTCCTCTCAATTTTCTTTTCTTTTTTTAAATTCTAGGACCTAAATGGCTTAGTACTAGGACCATCCTTGGAAACAGTCTCATACTGTCTTTCAGTTGAACTCTAAATAACATGTGTGCAAGCCACGTGTAGACTGTAACATTCTCTGATCTACCAAGAAGGAGGAGGCACAGATGAGATCAAACAGGTGAAAGAGTGCTGGGGACAAAGTGCACAGAGAAGGGATGCTTGAATACAATGACCCAGAGTCAGTATCTGTGGGAGGAAAGAGGGGATGAAGGAAGTTAGTGAAGGAGGAGATTCCAGTTGAGCAGAATTTTGAGAAGTGTTCAGCCAGGTCATTACAGAGTCCTCAGTCAAAGCTGCCCGTGGGACAAAAATATGTTTTTTTCTAGGATGCACCTGTCTTCACATTGTTCCTATGCTCAGTTGTTGATGAGGGCCAGCCTGAGGAGGTGGGTGGCTATGGCAGTAGGTAGACAAGGAATGAAGCTTGGGCCATGCACAAGTTATGCTACGTAGTGTACAGGATATCCCAATGGCTTAGCTCTGTTTCCTTACAGAAAGTCTATCCTAAAAGGCTAGACCAATCAAGTTCTTGGTCTGCTAACCACAGAGCACATTTAGCACCACTTTATACTATAAGTAGAGTTTATACAAATATTAGAAGCTGTGTATTGCTACATATACTTTTCTACATTCTCGAGTAGTTAATATTATTAACCTATTTGACAGACAGACAATTGAGTTTTCAAAAGATGACAGCCACATAGCAATTGTTGGAGCCAAATTTCAAACATAGCTCTGGCAAAAGCCACAACATATATTACTTCTCAAACCACTTCTTGACTGGAAGCAGTTTATAATCTCTTTAATTATTACTAAGTGTTGAAGCCTTGTTGTAATTCTCTCATGTCACATAATTAGAGAAGAAAGCTCTTGTAAAGTTATGTCAGACTTTGCAGTCACCCAAAATTACTTCATTTATAACCACTCCCCTCTATTTAGTGAGGGATGGGGTAAAGTGTTAGCACTTGTTGACACTGTTTCAATGGTGTAGCAATGCCAATGAAATGCCTTTCTTGCCCACATGGAGGCAACCCCCAGTGGCTCACATGCTCTGAAACAATTGATATATTTCAGCTATGCTCCAGCAGCCACTTACTGTGCTACAAAATAAACACAGTGGTGAAAATCCTCCATAGCCCCCAGAGGCTGATATTGATAACCAACACCAGATATGTCTCCCCCCTCTACCAGTACATTAGAAATTAATTCTTATGAGTGAAAAGTCCAAATAAAAGCTGAATCTTTTCCACTGGAAAAATAAACACATTAAAACAACAATCCTTGAAAAACAAGTTAGCTTAATTACAAAGAAAGTACAACCAAATTGGAGTGTTAGCATGCAGGAAATCTGTCATCGCTGATGGAAATCGTGGCTCTCATACTATGAGGTTTTCTCTTGAAAAGCCTAAAAGGACGCTGTCAATTTTGACAGGCCTAACATGCAACACCCACACGCACCCCTGCATGCAAATATTCCATTTCCTATTTTAGAATGGCCTTTTGATAGATACTTCTCTATCAATCTTTGGAAATGATCTAAAGTGGAAAATAAATAAATAAAAAACAGAAAGCTTTTCAGCTTGGATCCCCTGCTAACTTGCGAGAATAGATTTGGCAAGAAGAGTGACACCCATAATCACAACACATCCAAGTAACTTGTTTGGTTTCTCCACAGCCAGCTAAGGACAGAGATTTTAAGGCCATTACCACCCTCCTTTTGGGGGGTTCCTAGCTTTTCATTGTCAAGGGAGCATTCTCAAAAGAAAAACTAGTAATGATTTATGTAACAAGCAGATCTTCGACATGTCACCCTCTAACCATGTCTTTTAAGGAAAGCTTTTCTGTTCTTCATGTAGCAATTGTACTGTCTAAGCAAATCCATCCTCCCAGGGCTAAGCCTGTCCCACTCACCTCAACCCCCCAAGGCAAAAAAGGACTCAATAGTAGAAAAGATTGTCTTCCACAAAATCACCAACATTTTAGGCTATCATTTCCCTCACATAGAAAACAAAAGACAAATACAACAGAAAGCTTCCATACCATGTGGTTTAACTAAAAAGGACTTAGGCATTAATCACCCAATGTGTTAGTTCCACCTCCCTGAGTGCATTCTCAGTTAAATCCCACAAAGCTTTGCTCTGAAGGAAAGGAGCACTGGGTGAGTGGGAGTCACTGACTTGCTCAAGAGTATCAGCATTTCTCCATGAACTGCGGGATCAAGTTCAAATTCTGTTGCCCAGTATTCAATGTTCCACATAATCTGATCCCAACATACCTTTGTAGCCTTTCCTCTTAGGATTGTTTTTGAAAGACCTCTGCTGCCCTTGATACTGTTGCCACACTCCATCTTTATTTACTGAAGAGTTAAAATTTAGCTTCTTTGAATTGCTAAGGGTTTTAAATGCCATTTACATTCAGGATTTTAATGATAGTTTCAAACAGAAAAGAAGGCAAAAATATCTCCACACTTTTTTTTGAAAAAAATTATTTTTATTGTAAAGGTGATGTACAGAAGGGTAACAGTTACATAAGTCAGGTAATGAGTACATTTCTTTTTGGATATTGTCATCTCTTCCGTCAATTTCTCCCAGTTTTTCCCTCCTGACTCCCCTCACCCACTAGTTGTATAGTTAGTTGATTTCCAACAGTGTCTCGTGAATATCACTGCTGCATTTGTTTACTCTTTGTCCTACCATTTCTGTGCTCCCCCTTATGCTCCCCAAAACAGATTAACTTACATACAAGACCAATGGTACAGAAAACAAAAACAGTGACAAAAGAGGGGAAGAAAAAACTCTTGTTTCCATTTTTTTGAGTTCATTTCAGTAAACATCTTTTTGTTGTTTTTTTAAATTTTATTTATTTATTTTATTTTTTATTTTTTAATTGTCAAATTGATGTACAGAGAGGTTACAGTTTCATATGTTAGGCAATAAACATCATTTTATATGAGCATATGTACATCGTTATTGAGCCTTTGTGATCCTTGCTTAAGAATATGTTCCTTTGGTCCACACTTGATGATGGTTTGATAAAACATATTATATAAATTAGTGATCAAATAAACTTCTAATGTTTCTTTTATAAGGTGACTTCTAGGAAATTTCATATTGTGCAAATGGCTTTCACTGCAATTTTTTTTCTTTTTCTTTGTCAGTTGTAAGCCTTGAACTCAGGATGTAGGCATTGTCTCTGAGGTTTTGTGCTCAAGGTTAGCATTCTACTACTTCCAGCCACAACTCCACTTCCAGTTTTCTGGTGATTAATTAGAGATGAAAGTCTCATGGACATTCCTGCCTAGGCTGGCTTGGAACCATGACTCTCAGCTCTTCTCCTCTTGAATAGCTAGAATTACAGATGTGAGCCACCAGCACCTGGCTTGACAGTATTTGTATTGGACAGAACTGATAGACTGTACATTCTTCCTCACTTGGCTCTGATTTTACTCTGGCAAAGCCACTTTCTGATCTTTATTATTCATCCTTCAAGTTCCTGCCCAAATATCCTTATCCTTGACTTACAAAATCAATACTGATAACATCTTTGGAAAGCTTCGCTTAAAGAGAATTCCATATTTTTTGTGTGTGTGTCTTGCAGCAAATTGTGTGTGTGTGTGTGTGTGTGTGTGTGTGTGTGTGTGTGTGTGCATGCACTCGTGCTACTCCTGGAGCTTGAACTCTGGGCCAGCGTGCTGTTCCTGATCTTTTATGCTCCAAGTTAATGCTCTCCCGACTTGAGCCACTGTTCTACTTTGGCTTTTTTGGGTAGTTAATTGGAATTAAGAATCTCAAGGACTTTTCTGTCCAGGCTGGCTTTGAACTGTGATCCTCAGATCTCAGCTGCCTGCGTAGCTAGAATTACAGGATTGTGCCACTGGTGCCTAGTTTTCACAATATTTTTTAAAATTATCTTTAAGTAATTGTACAAATGAGCTGCCACTTAACAAAGCAGTTCATGAGTATAAAGCATCTTGATCAATGTCACCTTTCAACATTCTCAACCACCCCTCCCTAATCACCCCTTTCTTCAGTCTTCTTAATTTTGTAGGATGTACTTTGAATTCTTGATGGCATTTTCCCCTTCTCCTCTTCATTCATTTACCTCTTTCCTCTTTGTCCCACACTACCCCCTTTGAAAACCTGTTTCATGGTGTTTTATTTAGCTGAACCTTCCAAGGAATTACATTATTTGAGTTCCTTTTTGAATGTACCATATTTTAGTGAATATATTTGTGTATACTTTCATACCACTTACTGTATTTACTTGTAAGTTTATAAGCTAAATCTAGTTTTCACATATAAGGAAAATATGCATACTTTGTCTCTCTGGGTCTGACTTATTTCACTTATGATTTTTTCCATGTCTTTCCATTCATTTACAAATGGGGCCATATCTTTTTAGTTGGTAGTTTAAAAATTGAACAGTGTTTTACACTGCGTATACATGGTTCCACTGTTAGGCACACTTGCTGGATTCCATCAAAACAGATATATTAGGTGCTCATAGAGGGCAGCTATTGTGTCTTCATTTTCTGTGATCTCTAGCACAATGTGCTGGAATGTGCAATGAAGATAATCAATAAACCTTTATTAGGAAAAGAATAAATAGATGGATGAACAAAAGCATGAATGAGAATGAATCGATTAATCAAGATAGTGTGCTACTGGCAAAAATAATAGACATGGAGATCAATGGACTAGAATTGAAGACCCACAGCTAAATAACATAAATACAGTTGACTGATTTTTGAAGGAGTTGTAAAGACCTTTAATAGAAAAAGGAGAATTTTCTGATACATTGTGATGATACAATAGCACATCCATCTACTAATAAATGAACTTAGATATTGGATATTTTATTTTTGTAAAAATTATGAACATATTTTGTCTTGCAGCATGGATACAAATATAAAATAAAAAACTTAGACGACTTCTACAAGAAAATCTATCCAACCTTGGGTCTGGTGTTGAATTTTTAGGTGTTTGCCAAAAATTATCATGAATGAAAGAAAAAACTTGGTAAGCTAAACATTACTGAAAATGAAAACTGCTCTGAAAGTCACACAGTTAGATGAATGTAAATACAGGCACAGATCATAAGAAATTTCTCACAAAAAGTTCACATGATAAAAATGTATATGTAAAATATACAAAGAACTTTTTTTTTCTTTTATTTTGTTGGTCATGGAGCTTAAACTCTGAGCCTGGGCACTGTCCTTGAGCTCTTCAGTGCAAGGCTAGTGTTCTATGACTTTGAGCCACTTCCGGTTTTCTAGTAGTTAATTGGAGATAAGAGTCTCACAGACTTTCTTGCCTGGGATAGCTTTGAATCATGATCCTCAGATCTCAGACTCCTCAGTAGCTAAGATTGTAGACATGAGCCACCAGCACCTTGCTACAAAGAAAACCTTTAAAGGTGAACAATAAGAAATCTAAAAATCTAGCTTAAAAACAGGCAAAATATCTAACAGATACAGTTCTAAAGCAAATCTACACACTGCAATCAGGTCTATGAAAAGATATTCGGCCTCTCATCAGTGTGAGATACAAATGTCAATCTGGTACCTCACTCCTGATATAGAAAATAAAATCTAAATGTAGTTCATAAGCCTGAGTGTAAGAACTGAAAAGATAAAACAGGTAAAAGAAAACAAGAATATATCTTCATGACCACATATTAGGTAATAATTAAGTATTGGCAGATGAATGGGTAAAAGAACTATTGTGGAGACAGAATAGAATGTTATTCAGCCTTAAAACGGAAGGAAATTCTGACACATGTTATAATATAGAACATTTACACATATTTTTCAGTGAACTTAGGCAGTCACAACAGAACAAATATTGTTTGATTCCACATATATGAAATCTCTAAAGAAAACAAGCTCATAGAGACAGCAAGTAATTAGTGGTTGCTAGAGGCTGGGAAAGGAGCAAATATGGAGTCAGTGTTTAATAGTAGCAGACTTTCTATTTGGCAAAGTGAGGAGTTCTACAGACAGATGATGGTGATGGCTACACAGAAATGGTGATGGCAATGAGCACTAAGCAACACTTAGAATGGTTAAGGTGGTAAACTTCATGTTAGATATACTTGACCTCAATCAAACATTTAAGAAGCAGAAATACTGAATGGTTTCATTCATATGACATTTTTGGAAAGGGCATAATCATTGAGCTGGTACTTGAATTAGAAGCTACCATGGGTCCCAGGTGTGGGATTGGGCAGAGTAGCTATAGAGGTGAATCACAGTGGCTTTCTTAGGATACCATGGTCCTTGCTATGACGCTGCAATAGAAAATGCATGGCACCATGAGTTGGTAAAACCCATAGACACAACATGAAAAGTAAAACTTATTGTATGCAAATGTGAAAAAATGATTTTAGAAGTCAGGGGATCTGAGAAGGCCATGTTGACTGTGACAGAAGGACCTAATTGTACTACACAGGAAGAAACAGCTTTGTCGAAAGTAGGAAGATGGGAGAGGTGCTCAAAAGGACATAGAAAGATAATCTGGTTGATAAAGTAATTTCCATGGGATAAAGTTTATCATTATGATGTCACTCTATATATGTGCTAGAGTTGGTTGGGAGGTGAAGGGAGTGAAAATTTTCCCCATTAGGGTGGGAATTTGCAGATAAGTAAGGGGAGAAGCTGGGGAAAGGTGGCTCATGCATATAGACCTAGCTTGTCTGGAGACTGAAATGTGGAGATCATGGTTCAAAGCCAACCTTGGCAGAAAAGTACAAGAGATTCTCACCAGAGAACAGGAAGTGGGCTGTGGCTCAAAGTGTTAGAGTGCTAGCCGTGAGCAAATAGAGCTCAGGAACAGTGCCCAGGCCCTTTCCAGTAACAATATTCAATAAAAGGGACTAGGACTCCTGAAAAAACATTTGATCCTACAACTGAGGTGAGGAAGTATACACATTGCATATGAGACTGGAGGATCTTTTACTGTCAGAAATAAGAAAGTGTTCAAGGAAAGAAGGAAAGGTAATGGGGGAGGTATTCAGGGAGCACAAGAGTCAAGTGAAGAAGCTCTTGATAGCCAAAAGTCACCCAACTGAAGTACAAAAACAAACAAGTATCGCATTATAATCCAAATAGGAAATGACTTGCCAGGAATCTACATCACTATAGACAAATGATTGAGCAAATAGAGAAATGGGTGAGAGCAGACAAATTTTCTATGGAGCAGAGTCCCACATAAGTTATATGGATCACCGTTAAGTCATGAAACATAATTGCCTACCCCTTAAGTATGAGCTAGATATCATGACTTCCTTCAAAAGAGAATAGGGTAGGAGGAGGGGTAGCTTAACACCAAAGACACTTTACCAACTAGATGATGGATGTCAACATTACCATGTTAATACAGTTAACAGCCTCAACATGCTCCCTTGCTATAATATGATAAGGAAAACATATTTACTTTTGTAGTTTTCCTCCCTAAATTTATAAACCAAATCTAATCACAGGAAGATATTCAGACAATCTGAACTTGAAGAATATTCTACAGGATTCAACCAATTGTCTTCCTCAAAACTCAAACTAATCAAAACCATAGGAAATCTGAGAAATAGAGGGGATTGTGTAACAAAAAAAAAGAAAACTAAGGAAGTGTAAATAAAGATGGGCCTTCAATATCTGTTCACGAGTTGTAAGAAAAATATTTTAAAACTTTATCTTTCTTACTCTCTTGTACACTTGGTAACCTTTTACTCTTTGCTTTGACACACTCATTTCAGAATTTCCAGGGAAATTCTTATAAATATCCCACTTTGGTAAAGAATACAAACAATAGCTGAAATACTTGGGGCAAATGTTGAAGCCCAAATGAATACACAAGGCAATTCAATGAACTTCCAGTAAAAGAGGCTTCAGATATCAATGCACACACACACACGCACATACTTATCAGTAAAGTTTTATTTTATAACATTCACAATTTACCACATTCTTAAGTAATGACCTGAGTTAAATTTTATAAACTAAAGCTAAAACAAAAGCAAATAAAATAATTTAATATCTGAGGAAAAAAGTTAGAAATATGCCTCATGGAATATTTAAAAATTACATAAAGAAGCATGAAATTGCCTGAGTAATTGGAAATAAGCAGACCCAGAGACTGTTATTGAAGCCAGTTACACCTCTAATTTTTACCTGTAGCCAGTTAAGCTAGGGGTTACCCCTGAAATGTCAAATGGCCTTTGTGAAGGAATTTATTGTAAGAGACATAATTCCCAATTCTGGCTGGTAAAACAAACTTTACGGAGGACTCCTGGACTTTCATAATGATGGAATATAACCTGAGGCAGTATAACTTCATAATCTCTTAGGACAAATAGCCTTCAAAAATTCAGCCTGGCATCCAATTCACTATTGGAATGAGTTGAAGTTTCTGTTGAAATCATATGACTCACTCATTGTATAGCAAGAAAACTTCTGTGAGCATAACCTTAGACCTACCTCCCCATTTGCTCCAATTTTGCAGGGTCAGTAATAACATTATTGAACACATGTGCTTTTGCATGGCTTGTACTTAACATGATACAGGCTTAGGGTAATAACTACGTATTTGAAATCTGTTATCAGGGCCTACCAGCATGTACTCCATGTCACCTGGGTATTATACCTAAAGAACCTACCTAGAATACTCAAATTGTCACTGACAATAAATATTTTTAAATAAAAGCCTATAAAAATCCAATTAGATTTGTGCATGAAGCACAGTTTGGTTGAAATGCTACAACTGTAAAAGTCAAGATTAACTTAACCTTTTAAAAAGATTATATTACAGGCAAAGTTACACTGGCCTATAGAGGCCTTGGAGCTAATTCTGTGCCTTGAAAAGATTGGAAAATGGCAAGCATAAGTATATCTTCAGTGCCCCTAGGGTATCCTGGAGTCTGGTTACCATTTTCTACTCCCTGGGGTTGATCACTGAAGCCATGAAGGCCCAGACAGAGCCCAGTTCAGTATCCTACAATTTCAGTGGCTGGACAGCTGCATTACCTCTCCCTCATCCCTTCCCTTCTCCCTTCCTGCTGGTGCTTTTGAAGTGGAGGCAGGAAACTAGCAGCTATGTTAGCTTCAGCCTTTCCAAGGAGTTTTCCATCCCACAATACTTAAACACTACCAGATCCAAAAGGATCAGATTTATGGTGGTCTAATGTCACTTTATATTTGGATGACATTGGAAAGAAAAAGAAAAAAAAAGTCAGGCCCTTTCCATTGGATACCAGGAAAATACAACTGTAGACAAATTGGTCAATTCATTGAAATTCCCATGCACTATCTCCTGCTTTCCCTTGTCTCAGATAAGACAGTATAGGACATGCTTCTCTGGGTATTTTCCTTCCTGTCATTGGGTAGTTCTTATTGCTGTATTTCCTATGAAGATCCACCTGCCAATGACTGACATCTACAGCCTATTGGGCCCTTGGGAATGTTAGAAAATAAGTCTCCAAGGGCTGAACATGGTAGCACATGTTGTAATTCTAGTTACATGGAGGAAGAGGGAGAAGAATTACAATCCAAGGCTAGCCTGGGAAAAAAATGGAAAACTGAATCTGAAAAATAAATTAACTCAATGAAATATGGCTCAAGTAATAGGCAGGCACAGGAGTTCTGCGTTCACACCTCAGTACTGCACCCCTCCCACCACCACTAAAAAAGTATGTCTTCATATTCCCATTCCACTGCCACACAACCGTGAAATGTAAACTCAGCAATCATGGCAATAACAAAACCATAATCACTTCCTGAGCATTTCCTGGGTTACCAGCACCATACCAAATGAAAATGATGGGGAAAAATGTTCCATCTGAAGCCTTTAGAAGCTAAACTATGATTATATGTTTACAGGAGAAAGTTGATAGGACATGGGGTAGGGGGTGACAATGGATTCTGAAATCCGTACACCACTCAGAAATAGCCTTGCTACAGAAGGAAAATCCTGTCTCTACTCCATGAGCAGGTTGTTGTTTTGCTGAATACCAACACAGGGTTGCTTGGGGATGAGTACTAGGAGATGATGAATTATGCTCACAAGAAAGAGAGGAATGTGATTATATGAGTATCCTGAAGGGATTTTGGAAATTCAGCATGGAAAAATCTGGATACCCACTCCTACTTGCTCTGATTGCCACAGTGGGCAGTCTTCACAGAGAACAGCAGTGTAGCTCGGGAGGCCATCACCTTTTTGCTGAGCTATGTGTACAGTGTGGCCTTATTCATTTATAATCACTTAAGAACCTCAGTAAAATGTGCATTGCTCACCAGTGCTTCTGAGTGGGTGAATTCATTTTCAGAACTAAAGGAGATGCCCAGGAGATCCACATAAGAAAGTTCTAAGCTAGAAGAGAGGACAACCTGGTATTGTGTCTTTTGTAACTCCAAATAACAAGTGTTGGGTGGGAAATATTGACCGAGATGGTCCTGAGGTCCTAAATACACAAGTGCAACGCTATCTCCATCTGCTCACCATAGCCTCTTACTGTTGCTTACAGGTCTTTCCTCTTGAATTCACCTTTTTGTTTTTGTTACATCTGCTTTGGTTTCTTAACTTGCCACCAAAAGAACACATACCATTGCTTTCAGTTTGTTGTCTACAGAAAATCTGATAAGCATAATTTTCACTAGAGACATTCTTAACAGAGGTAAGTGGAATTCAAGTTCAAACGCCTGGGAAAAATGGATTCTCATATGTCTCTTGCCCCCAAGTGTATTGTGGCAAGTATTTATCAAATGTCTTATTAAAATCCAGGTACATTATCATTGCAATAATTTCTTGATGTTGACATCTGATATCCTAACAACAAAGAAAATTAAATTTACTTTATCTGACTATTCCTTAGGAAGCCTTCTTAGAAGTTTTCTAGAAATCTACACAGTGGGGATGGGGCCAAATAAGTTTCCCCAGTACCTCTTTTGCTTGAACATTTGCCTCCTTGCATTTTTTGGCTTCTCTCCCATTGACTATGATTTTTGCACCATAATATGTAAGACCACTTCTTCAATTTACATGAGTAATTCAGGATATTAATCTCCAAGGATTATTGAAAATAACAAGACAGATTTCTTCTGATGAACACCCGATCTGCTTGATGTCTGCTGGCTTGTTTTTTAAACCATGATTACTGCTTCTTTATAAAAAAAAAAACAACTTTGAGGTTATTTTGATATTTATATAAGCTTCTAACTGACATAATCATCTTGGTGTTAATTTTATTCATCCTATCTCATGTTTATCATTTTAACCTATTCTCCTGGTTTTAATTATAATAATTAAATTTTTAGCAATTCTCTTTTGTTTCATATTAGCTTATTACTACAACTGTTTCATTATCTGAGTTTTTGCTTTAAGGCTTATAGTATCTACCATCTTGTTCCAAGTGGTACTTCCCTTCATACTTAAAAGTTAGCAATAGCATATTACTGTCTCTCCCCTTCCTGATATTTGTGCTATTAATACTACACATTTTATGTATCTACACGTTATAAAACCTAATAGCCAATTCATATGTTTTTAAACATATGAATGACAAAAATGTATTTCCCATTTAGTTAGTAATTCTAGTGTTCCATTGTATAGCATTTTTCAGCATTGTATAGCATTGTACAGCATTTTTCTTCTTCTTGAAAAAATCTTACTTTTATAATGTGGATGAGATTAATGAGTTCTTGCAGCCTTTCTGAAAATGTATTCTGCCTTTACCTTTGGAAGATTCTTTTGCTCAGTACAGAACTAAAGATGGACAATTTTTTCTTTAAATTGTCTTTAAATTGTGCTTTAAAGATGTGGCTCCATTTTCTTCTCAATTGCATGAATTCTCACATGACCTCTGCTATCATCCACATTTCTTCTTCTGCATGATTTTCTTTTCATTACCAGTTTTGAACCATCTGATTATGATATCTCTGGTGTGTTTTTCTTAGTGCGACTTATTCTTAGATCTAGTTGAGCTTCTAGATCTGAATGTTTATGGATTTCATCAATTGTGGAAATGTTAAGTATTTAATATTTTTCTATAGTTTCCCATATAGAGTCCATTTACATCCATGCTATGCCACTTGATATTTCCACAGTTCACTGACACTCTGGTAACTGAAAACAAACAAAAAATGTCTTTCTGTGTTATTATTATTTCATCCAGTTCCTTCTGGGAATATCTGGCACAAATCCATCCAGTATAGGGTTTTTTTTTTTTTTTTTTTTTTTTTTTTTTTTTTTTTTTTTTGCCAGTCCTGGGCCTTGGACTCAGGGCCTGAGCACTGTCCCTGGCTTCTCTTTGCTCAAGGCTAGCACTCTGCCACTTGAGTCACAGCGCCACTTCTGGCCATTTTCTGTATATGTGGTGCTGGGGAATCAAACCCAGGGCTTCAAGTATCCCAGGCAAGCGCTCTTGCCACTAGGCCATATCCCCAGCCCCCCCCCCCCTTTATTTTAAGTTTTTATTATCAAACTGAATTCCAGTGTGGGTTTTAATCTTACTTTTTTTTAATATTCATCTTCCCAAACTTTGGTTGGGACTAAAAAAATTCCTTTCATGTTTCTACTTAGCTTTCCAATCATGTAGAATAAAATTTGAATAACTATTTTAATGTTCTTGTTTACTAATTCTAGTATCTGTGCTAGTTCTAAATCGAGTTGATGTCTTCATAATGATTTTAAGTGAATCCTGCATAGTGTAAATTTGGCATTTTGAGTATTAGGTCATTGTTGTTTGCTAAACTGTTCCTTATCCTTTTTCTGTAATGCAGCTTAAATAGTTTGCTCCCGCTGGTCCTTTTAATTTTATTGGTCCTGGGGCTTGAACTCTGGCCTGGGTGCTGTCCCTGAGCTCCTTTTGCTCAAGGCTAGAACTTTACTACTTTGAGCCACAGTGCCACTTCCAATATTCTGGTGGTTCACTGGAGATAAGAGTTTCATGGACTTACTGCCCAGGCTGGCCTTGGACTGTGATCCTTAGATCTCAGCCTCCTGAGTAGCTAGTATTACAGGTGTGAGACATTGGTGCCGGGCTCCCATCGGTTGCTCAACTTACAACTTCATTAAGTGGAACTGGAAGAGTGACCAGTTCTGAGGACAGCAGGACCTTTTGTGTACTTCGCTCAGTGCCCTGTGTAACTCAAGTCATACTGGTCTGGACCAGTCTGGCTGGTGGGGGGGGAAAAGTCTAATGCATAGCACAGGACACTGGTACTTTTTCTCCATTGGCCCTCCATTTTTAACTCCCAGAGACTATTCGGAAATGTTGGAGACATTTCAGTCATCATATCTAAGTTATGGCAGAATGTAAGTGGAGGCCAGCGATGCTGCTCAGCACCCAGTTTAGCATAAGACAGGCCTTACGACAAAGCACAATAAAGCCAGAAATATCACTAGTGCCCAAACTGAGGAGCTGAGCCCTAATCCTTGTAGGCATATCGTTCCCACATGCCTCTGGAGTTTCCTTACTTTCCATGCTGATCAATATTCAACTCATGCACTGTGGATGGAAATTCTTCCAGGAAACTAAGTACAAGGATCTTAGACTCATCTCATTTGTTTCCTGTCTCTTACAATGCCCTTCCTTCAGTGCCCAATGTCTAGTGTTTTCTCAACTGTTCATATATTTTGTTCATTTATGGTTACTTCTGGAGGGAAAGAAAATCCAGTCTCTGTTACTCTGTCTGGGTCATAAGTACAAGTCCTTAAAGCTTCTTTTCAAATGTGTTTGATCCCATCTTCCCTTCCCTGTTGGCTTACCAGTGTGCAGCCAAAGACTATTAACTATGCAAGCACACAGTATTTGCAAGTGAGGGAGCCCAAGAGCAGCTGTGCACGTAGAAGGCACAGACAGGAGGCACCCTGTCATAACAAACTGTGCCTGACTCACCTTCCCCTGCACTGGTCTTTCTGGAATTCTTTCCAGGCTTGTGAATTTTTAAAGTAGTTTACCCAACAAGTACTTTTAAATTTCAAAGAATAAAATGCCCTTGGCCTAAGAATTCATATGCCAGTTGTAAGTTTTATTTGATGGTAAATGGTTGAAATATATGCCCTGGAGAGAACGGCCCTTTTGGCAGCACTGGCCTTAGGCAAAATTGTTAAGTAGGTGAAGAGTATCTTTGGGGAGCTCCTGAATCCTGCTGCCTCCCCTCCTATCTCTCCACCCTTGAGCTCTCCTGCTTGATGTCAGAGCACATGCTACTTTCAATGTTTGGAAATTTTTCTTTTTCTTCCTTTTTAACGTGTAGTTGTCAGTGACTGATAACTTAAATTTTTTAACTGCTCTTCCTTTCTTTTTTTCATTTTCACATAGAGCAAAGCATTAAGGCAGATAGAGAATAAAATAATTTTAACTCCCCTGATTAGGTGACTCAGCAGAAGAGCACAGTGATTGATTGGTGATGTCTGCACATGCAAATACAGAAGGTAAGAAATTTGCCACGTCTGCCCTACTCTAGAAGTATTTGTTTTATTGCATATTTTCCAAGTACTCAGAATCAAGTGTAAAAAAAAAGACTTTGGGGGGCAATTGAAACTCATTAATGACCTTGAAATCAGCCCAAAAATGACTGTTGTCTGGCATGACATAAAAAGTTGAGAGTGCCTTTTCCAAGTAGAACAAGAACTTAGTGAAATATCATAAAATAGAATATAATGCCATTGAGGTCTTTTATACTAGTCTTTCAGTGTGTGTATGGCCTTAGGGAGTGTTTCTTTTTGTTCCCACTCTCCCTCTTAACCATCTTCTTTAGGGCTCATATAGTAACCCATGCGTAGTAAGCACATCTTGCAACACTAAACTCCCTTTCATACATTACTTAATGAGCTAAAAGATGCTGCAAAATTCCAACTGTTTCTTGATTTATTTCTAAGCTATGTGATGACTATATACAATAAGAATCACCTTCTTATTTAGGAAGTAATTCATCTGTATGTTTAACTTCTGATGACTTGAAAAGAGATGGTAACATATTAGCTTCTACTGCATAGCACCATAGAAAAGATGAAAATTCTGGTCCTGGAAGAGAGATCTGCTAAGTGCTTACTACCTCGCAAGCCCTGGGCTAGCATTTTTACACAAGTTGTCTTATTAATCTTTATTACACTGCTTGAGGGAATTCCTTTACACCCCTTGTCTACCTGTCATCCAGATGTCTCCATTCCCCATTGGTCCCCAGGTGTGAATAAAACTGTTTTGATATTAATGTCCACAGGTTGTTGGTTCAGAGGCTGCATCTGAATCATGAAGGTTCTCCCTATGGTTAGGATTAATCTGTTCATGCCCTGATGCTAAAGCATCTTCTGTCAACCCTTGAGGATGGCCCCTTGCCACTGCCCTTCTATAAAGACCTTTCTTGGGAACATCACTTTTCTGCTCAAAGTTCTTTTCCTGGTGTTCAAACATTCCATACTCTTAGGATCAAATTCCCGAGTTTCATTCAGATTTGGTGTTGTTGAATATGGATGACACTTGTGCAGATTCGTTTATCCTCAACTTTCAATCATTTGGAATTTCAAGATCTGAACATTATGTCTTGTTTACCAGGGGAAGGGGGGAAGGGAAAGGGGAAGGAAGGCAGGGACGAAGGAAGGAAAGGAGAAGAATCCTTTTAGAAATCAAGTCCATCAGCTTCTGCCCACAGTCTTCCCCAGAAAGGTGACTGAGGAAGATAAATAGGCTTCTCAAGCATGGGTCATATTCCTCATAGTACTCTCCCTAGTGCAAAAGAATGCATGGTGAACGAAGATCCCCAGGGAAGAGCCTAGTATGTCTCCCAATTCTAGCATCATTGCCCTCAGTGTGGGGTTGTCTGTTGTGCTCAAATATTTACAGTTGGAGAAAGTTAACAATGAGCCATTAGACAGTTGGCCTGAAGCTTTAACCATTGTCAGCTAAGTCTCTCAGGTCCCCTCAAGGGGGCTCCCTACCAGAAGCCCCTGACCTATCACTTCATGCCTCTGCTTTCCTTGTCAGGAAGAGCAGGAAAGAACCAGAGATTCATCCCCTAGAAATTCCCACCATCCCAAATAGTCTTTGGGGAAACAGGTCATAACCAAGCCATGGCAGCAGGCTGTAGTAAACCTCCTTTCTGAAGTACTTACACTGTATGATGCTGAGTTTCATGTCAGTATGGAGTCCCTTGTTTGGATACCATCTTCTGCCCATCCAAGACTACAATGTGTCCATGGGTTCCAGCACATGCACACTGGATATCAGAAGGTAATGAGTTTAGTCTCAGCACTTAGCAAAGAAAGAATAGGAGAAAGGAAAAAAGACACAATGTGTTCTATTTATCTCCAATAAAATGTTTCAATTCAATAGAATTGTGGCAAAAAAACCCACACATATATTAACATGACTTTTTTAAAGCTGCACATTGTGTCTGTCAAGAGTGTGATAATTTTTAAGATATCTTGATGGAACTCTGTGAATATACTCTTCAAGGTAATAATTAATTCCCTAGGGAGAGCACTCATTAAAGAAAAATCATGTTACCAAAGAGAAAAGAAAATGCTGAAAAGCTAGGAAATTACTACATAAGTTAGATGACATTAAGCCTTTCAGAAGATTATAGAAGAAAAGGAGAGCTTGAAGCTCAGTCTCTGACTAACAATTTGATCTTCTAGATAAGAGTCTGTTAGCAGTATTTGAATCATGCCAAGTCTCATTGACATTATCATAGGAGTTTACTTCCCAGTGCCTCAGTGCAGAGATGTTTATTCAAGTCCCATGTAAAGAAACAATGTAGCACATATAGCAGTGCAAAGTGGCTGAGATGGTAGAGTGTAATGTGAAGCTGGGAGAAAAAGTATTCCTTAATTCATGATGTTTGACTTATAATGATTGGTTTGGTGATGGTTCATATAGTAGAATTCAGATTTTGAAATTTGATCTTTTTTTTTTTCTCATGCCCATCTGCAGTGTGATCTTCATTCTGAATTCTGGATCATGGGGAGGAGCCACAGATCTCAAGTCAGCCCCTATTTAAGAGAATAAACAACGTACAATGAGCTGCATGGCTAAAGTAAGACTTTCCATAGGTTTTCCATATTAAATGCATTTTCCAGTTATGACATTTTCCACCTACAATAAGCTTAGCAAGACAAGTAAATCGCTAGGATAATGTCTTTCCTTTCTCTCCCCACATACTTATTAGATATGCCTTGATAAAATATGAAAGTCTAGGGCTCCACTAATAGTTTAAAATATCTTTACACAGGTGGTTACTGGGGCAGCTTGTAGGAAACTTTGGAGAATGTATTGTAATTTGTTTAGTGTAGGGGAAACAATTGTTTCCTTTGTAGAGTTGGTTGATGCTGACATAAGCAAATCTGAATTTTAAGACAATTTAGGATTGAATATTTCCTCGGGCACTGGGGCTCATGAGTATAAACCTAGCTACTCAGGAGACTAAGATCTGAGGATGGCAGTTCAAAGCCAACCTGAGCAAGAAAGTCCATGAGACTTTTGTTTCCAATTTAATCACAGAAAAGCCAGAAATGGTGCTGTGGATTAAATGATAAAGCCTTGAACAAAAGGAGCTCATGGACAGCACCCAGGCTCAGAGTTCAAGCCCAGAACTGGCAGGAAAAAAAATTACTGAATGGTTCTGTAATTTTGAATTTGGTAACTCTTTTCTTTGCCTCTACAAAACTGTTTTTGGGAAAAGGTCAGCCCTTTTTAGTTTTCATTCTTTCCACTTTAATCCTTAGGAAGTCACTCACCAGGAGACTCCCCAATACAACACAACTCTCCAGTACAATAGACCCTGTCATTGCTACTCCTTTTAGTTGAAGTCATGGCTCTGTTGAAACTTCAGGATTCTGAAGTTTCCTGCTCTGAGCATGAACACAGGGAGATGTTGGTTGTTGCAAGGATGGGGATTTGGTTTCCTCTTTTCAAGATGAGGAGGTGAATACATTGCTAATTTCTAAACCCAGAACTTGTATAGGATTTCAGTTACTGTAGTTTATCCTGTGTGTGTGTGTGTGTGTGTGTGTGTGTGTGTATGTGTGTGTGTGTTTTGTTTTTGCTTTTATTTTCTGGGTTTTTTTTAGCTGGTACTGGGACTTGAGCTCAGAGCCTGGGGGTTGTCCCTGAGCTCCTTTTACTCAAGGCTCCTGCTGTAGCACTTGAGCCACATCGTAGGAGTGAAGTTTTTTGGTTTTTGGTTTTTGGTTTTTGGTAGTAGTTTATTGAAGATAAGATTCTTATGAACTCTCCCTTCTGGGCTGGCTTCAAACCATGATCCTCAGATCACACCCTCCTAAGTAGTTATAATTACAGATGAGCCACTGGCACAGTGAATTTTTTTTAATAGAGTAATTTTCCTTGCATATCTTGCTTTTATCTTTCAGTGACTCAGAGCTTCCTGTCCCCTGTTTTTCGCAGAATTCCAAATCCATGAAAATAAGACATACATCTAATTTCCCAAAGTAGAAAGCAAAAAGGAGGCTAGGAAAAGATGTTAGATATAAACTCATCTGCTTCTCTCCATCCTTGTAATCATCCCTGAAATGTAGTCATTGCTGTCATCTGGACCACTGCTCTGCTTTGCTTCACCCTGGCTTGCCTGAAACATTTACCCCACATCCTATTCCTCTCAGCATCTTCCTATTTCGCCATAAAAGTCAGTCATTTCAAGGACACCTAGTACTGATCTTCCTCGTGTTCCTGTTGCATCTAACAATGCATAATCAATGCTCTAACCACTTATGTGCAGTGTTTCTGTGATTATCATGTGTGTCTGTGTGTGTGTGTGTGTGTGTGTGTGTGTGTGTGTGTGTGTGTGTGTGTGTCCTGGTTATGGGGTTTGAACTCAGGGCTTGGATGAGGTCCCTTAGCTCTTTTTGCTTAAGGCTAGAACTCCACCACTTCAGCCATAAATCCACTTTCAGCTTTTAAGTGGTTAACTGGAGATAAGTCCCATGGACATTTCTGTCTGGACTAGCTTCAAATGATGCTCCTTAGATCACAGCCTTCCGAGTAAATAGGATTACAGGTGTGAGCCACTAACACTCAACTTGTATGATTATCTTTTTAAATAACTATCTTTCCCCTTACCAGCAACCTCTACAAGGCCACATCTGTCCTACGGATTGCAGCAATTCCTGTGTCCAGCAAATGTTCTCTGTCCAAATCTAAATTTGGGGAGAAGAGGAGAGGAAGATGGGGGAGAAGGGACAGGGAAAAGGACAAAAGAGGAAGGAGGAGGGAGGAAGAAGGAGGAAGAAGAGGAAGAGGAACAGAGGAGGAGGGGGAAGAGAAGGGGGAAGCCAGAGATGAACCTGACCAATAACCAGCTGGATATTATTGGGAGATAGAAAAAGAGAAATTGAAGAGGGAGGAGGGAATCACTGGCCACTTGTTCAGAATCTTACTCTGTCACATAAGATGAGGTTAATTTACCTTAACCTTCAGACACCAAGACAAGGGAGGTTCCAAGCCAATGTTACTTTTCATTAGCCCACATACACCCCTACAATCAAGAGGCCCAGGCTCCTAGGCCTACCTGAGTCACTTGTTTGAGATGTAGGCTGGGTATGTGAATGATACAGAAAGAGTATGGCAGGGAGGAAAGAGAAATTTGTTCAGACTGACTTCTGAGAAAATTCTGGAAGACATTTATTGAGAGCGTATGGCCATTCAACTAGTATTTGATATATAACCACACAACTTCAGGAGGAGTAACAAATGTTGATGGAAAGCTGAAATAAGATCTTATTCCTGCCTTGGAATAGCCTGATGTTACAGAAATAGCAAGTAATAGAAATGTGCACAGCATGTCACATGACTACCGGGTAAAGGGCATAGTCCATTTGCAAAATCTGCTGAAGGAATAGAAAGTCTACAGAAAAGCTTTGACCATGGCAGGGACAATTCATGGAAGGTTTAGGGAATTTTGTTTTAGAAGGCGAAAAGCTGGAAAGATGGGCAAGTCAACCATTCTCAATTACTTATGTTTTGTCTAGAATAGAACGGATAAGATTTCGTATGTTATTTCGTTTACTAAATACCACCTAGCCAGGTGCCAGGGTCTCATGCCTATAATCCTAGCTACTCAGGAGGCTGAGATCTGAAGACTGTGGCTCAAAGCCAGCCTTAGCAGGAAAGTCTGTGAAATTCTTATTTCCATTTAACCACTAGTTGACCAGAGTGGTGCTGTGACTCAAAGTTGTAGAGCACTAGCCTTAAGCAAAAAAACTCAGAGATGGTGCCCAGCCCCTGAGTTCAAGCCCCACAACTGACAAAATAAATAAGTAAATAAAATAAATACCACATCCAGAGTCCATTATAAAGATGTGATTCTCCCCACAAAGAGTAGAAAGGTACCAGTGAGGAGTGATATTAAACTATTAGGAGAGTGATTACATATTTCCACCTCTAGACTTCGTTTTCCAGCTCTTTCAGGCAGTTGTTGAATGAAGACGGTGTCTTTCATTGTTGCTTTTCTACTGTCATTACCAGTTTAATACAAAAAGTACCAGGGATGTTTCTAGGGGATTTTTATTGCCCCTAAATATTGTAATAGAAGAACAATTCTAGATGACTGGTTAGGATTTTGGTTATGTGTTATCCATAAATAAAATTCCACCCAGATAAATACCAGAGATGTATGGAAGTCATGTTCCCAGGGGCCATAAATCAGTCCCTGGAGAGCATTGTAGCCTGATCTGCACGCCACATACTGCACATGAAATAATCTGTGGCAAACGCAGCTGCATGTGATGACACACTTGCCATTCATTGGACAATCCACAGCACTGATGTGACTGTTACCAAGAAAGCACACTGCAAGTGAAGCAAGGCTATGTCCCACGTGAAATGAAAGAATTTCACATTCCTGTGTACAAAATGTACACAGATGCTTCAATGAAATGTCCAAGAGGGTCAGATACCAAGAGTTTTGAAAATTTTGCATGCTTAAACTGACTTTTCAAAAGAAACTTACCATATTTGCCACCCAAAACACTGTGACAAGCTGTGCTTAAATCAAAAAATTGATTTTTATTGCTTTTATTTTCAGACAAGAAATAATTTTAAAACTAACATAAAAACATTCCACCAGGCACTGATGTCTCACACCTGCAATCCTAGCTATTCAGAAGCCTGCGATCTGAGGATTGCAGTTTGAAATCAGCCCAAGCAGAAAAGTCAGTGAGTCTCTTATCTCCAGTTAACCATCAAAAAGCCAGAAGGGGGGCTGGGGATATAGCCTAGCGGCAAGAGTGCCTGCCTCGGATACACGAGGCCCTAGGTTCGATTCCCCAGCACCACATATACAGAAAATGGCCAGAAGCGGCGCTGTGGCTCAAGTGGCAGAGTGCTAGCCTTGAGCGGGAAAAAGCCAGGGACAGTGCTCAGGCCCTGAGTCCAAGGCCCAGGACTGGCCAAAAAAAAAAAAAAAAAAGCCAGAAGGGAAGCTGTGACTCAAGTAGTAGAGTGCCAACCTTGAAAAAAAAATTCCTGCTAGTAGAAAACATGCATTAATACCATGTATGCCATGTTGGTTCTATTGAGGAATAAATCTCACAATAAAACAAAATACTATGCAAATCTCAGATTTCTCATCATTAATGGAGTAGATTATTCCTGGAATATGGCCTTTGTTAATAAAATCAGGTATCTATAGGGAGTTCACGTTAACTCGTTAGTTTATCTTCTTTTTACTCAAAATGGAAATCAAAATCTAAGGTAATTTAGATCACCTAAAATCATTGACAAGTGTGTTCTCTGTCTTTATGTGTTCCCATGACACAAATGCCTCATAAAATGTCAAAGATAATGTTTACCTAACATGTACTTAGACACTAATTTTAATAAGATTCTAAAGGGTAAGCTCTAACCATAGAGGGCCAGTTGCAGTGCTGGCTACACACCGAGAGCCCATCAGAGCAGACCAAGCTTTGTTTTCTGCTTGGATGTCATCATTCTATGTCTATGAAAGCAGAAAACTGGAGAGTGTTCCAGCAGGTCCCTGTTGCTACAAGTTGCTCAAATAGAAATAAAACAGCTTTTCATGCTTATTGATCTTGGACTTTTTGCCATCTTCATGCTCGGTTAACCTGAATCTCAGTAAGGATGTATTTTTGTAAAAGACTCTGGAAGTTTTCTTTCTCCATGGATGAGACACTTCACATTTTGGCTGCATGCTAAAGCCATTTCAATTTTTTTTTTCCAAATGCATTCTCTCAGCGACTTTAAAAGAATAGTTGATCTTTAAGTAACACATGTGATATTAGTTTTTACATTTTAAAATAATCACATTATTGCAGACATTTTAATAGCTGTAGAGGTTGCTATGTATTAGCATGATTCATGGTCTTTGACAGCGCTGTCTCTGAAAATCCCCCAGGAGTGCAAAATACGAAACTCTGCACACGTTCAAATTTTACTGCCTGCAGCTAAAAGAGGGGAAAGAACTTAAAACTGTTGAAACCCTTCAACTTTAAAAGCATTAATAGATGGTCTCAGGGGATTAAATCTAAATCTTAATGTGTAAAAATCAAGTTAATAACCAGAGAGATTAATATGGCTGCATTTGATTATTGTGATAATGCAAACAATTAGTACTGCTTAAAGCGAGATGTCTTAGCCTCCTACTTGGCCCTCACATTAGTAAGGCACTGGAAACAAATGGAAATAAAACATTTTACTCCATGATTTTCCCCTCCCCTGCCTTTGTCTCTCATCACTGTAGCTGATTCATTTTGAAATTTTTATTTCAGATTGGAGTTGCAATGGCCATTTCTATCAAACCCATGGTAATGACCAAGCACCATCTGCTTAATAAGACTTTCATAATTATTCACACATCCTTCTTTAATATCATTTTCTTTATAAATGTGGATAAGTGAAAATAGAAGGTTGTCTGAGGGTGAGGTAGAAACAGCAAAGAAACAAAGGGAAGGTATAGAGACCTTGTAAGGTCTAGATCATTTACTTTTACATTCTTAAGGCTTTCAGTACAAGCTAAGTGGAATTCTATAATCAGTTGTTTAAACTTCATACAAACTCAAAGCACTGGGCAACATTTACTGTGTGTTTTCCCTGATGGCACTTTGTGGAGAAAAGGGATAACTTGGCTAACTTGGCTGAGTTTACTGTGTATCTTCTGATTCATAAATGCTTGCATTTTTCTTTATTTTATACCAGACCCCATCTTTACCCAGCCCCCCACCCCGAAAATGAGCTCTGAGCTGGTGGACAGAATGGAAGAACTCCCAGTAAAAAAAGGAGTTGGCTTCTGAGGAGTAAATCAGAACATTTGAATAAATGAATCAGATGTCCTGCCAAAAATTAACTGATGCTAAAAGACATTTGCCCTTCAAATTGACAAGAAAGACATATAAGCCTTATTTTTAAAAGCCATTTAGATATAAAACTTTGAGATGCCTCAGCAACAAACAGGCATTGAGGTAAACAGATGTCATCTGAAACAGAGTGACATTATATTGCCATTGAAGTCAAAGGTGAAATTGAGTTAAAATGAAAGGATTTAATAAGACTTATTTTGAAGCAGCCAAAACAAAGAAAGCTCAGAGAATGAACACTTTAGTGATTTATTCATGGGGGTAGTGGGTTTTCAGACATGTTCTGGCCTATGTCACCTGAAACCTTTCATTTGGCTGCTAAGTTCAAATCTGCATGGAGCATCGAATGAGTGTCCCATTTGTTATTTTTGTTTAAGCAGTGTCTGCAGGGAATTCTGGGGGACCATTTTAATAAACAGCAGCAACAATAGAATATTTGTTCACTTTTCTGCAGCAAAGTATTTGAGCGAAATGTGTTTGGAGGTAGGGAGTGAGTGGTTGTCAGTTGCTTCGGCTCCCTGAGCCTGACAGCCTCCTGACAATTACTAATATCAGCAGACTTAATGTGTTTAGTCTAGTTGGAAGGTTTGTGATGTGTTTTCTGATTTCCTGCTTTAGAAATGCATTTTGGCTACAGAACAGGGAGCCATACAATCCTTTTCCTTACTATACCACCATCAAGAAATTGTTACCTTTGTCTCCAATTTATGTTATAAAATAAGTTAGTTCCATGTGCTGCTAAGATTCTTCTTTTTATTGACTGAGTGTGTGAGCTTATGTAGAAAGGCAAGGACAATGAGACACCCCAGCATAGCAGAAGCTTTTCCTGCACCTAGTCTGGGTCAGGATCTGTAACAAGCATCTCAGGTGATTTCAGGGTTTGGGTTTTTTTTGTTGTTTTTTCATCAATGCTTTGCTGTGTTTTTATTCATGAAAGACTGGACAATCGCCCCATTAAAATCTTTAATGTGTTTTGTTTTTCCTCTCATGCTTTAAAGCCAATTTGGAAGATTGTACAAACCACCTGAAAACTCAGGGCATTTTCTTTGTCTGTTGACCTAGCAGTGAGTAGTTTGCGCATATTTCTTTTCCTTACCACTCTTAAAAATATTTTGTCCCTTTTCTTACTATCAATTTAATGATATTAAAGAAAGAGGAAAAAAATCACACAGTAGGTTCTTGTAGTCCTTTGAGCTTTTTATACTTAATTAGCTTCTGCCCATTTCATGCTTTGTGTCAAGAAATCAAAATGGGATTAGAGGCATGGCACAGGTGGGTAGAGCTTCCCCATATGAACCAAAGTGTCAGATAACAAGTTCGTGTCCTACTCTCAGACCTAAAAAAAGATGTCAAAACAGTAATTATATTGTTTTATTTTGTGTTATAAAAAGCTTAGGTCAAAACTGGTATGAACATTATTTTGTATTTATAAATCACATTTATTTTAAGAAGATGTTAAAATGACCATACATTGATAATTCTATTTATTCTTTTATTTATATTATACATATATTTATGAAATATACTTAAAATATTATATATGTATGCAGGAAAGGAAATACTACAGAATTATTTTTAAAAAAATTTTGCTAGAATGTGTGTTTTATTTTAAAAAACAGTTCTGTATTTTAGCCTCAAGGATTTTTATTAGTATACATATGTTCCCTTTTCATGAATCACTATCTAAAGATATTATGGAAAATATGTCTAAAAAGTGGTTAATGCATGCTAAGGAAAAAGCCTCTATCTTATACCTGAGTACTCTTTTCTCTTGCTAACAATAATTATCCATAAGAATATAAACTTATTTCTGAAACAAAAAACCAATAACTTTCTTCTTATGGTTTTTTTAAGTATAGGAAAATCTTATAGAAAGTTTGGAATGTAGGGGAAAAACAAAATCTCTGCAGTTTGGAGACAACTGCTATCATAATATAATATATAGACATATATATCCTTTGTTTATGAAAAAATCATTAGATTCTTTATATTAAAGTCATACTTTCTAGATTATTTTATAGTTAAAAAGGGTTCTTTTTCTTGAAAACAGAAGTCTTCAAAGCAAGCTTGCCTGAAGGGGAGTTGGGGAGCAAGATAAGGTCCTCCTAGCAGGTCAGCGGATAGCTGGGATGCACCCATCTTACCCTAGGCAGAAGGATTTCCTGCTGGGTTCTCAGGAGTGACCTAGAAGGAGGTTAATGATTCCAAAGAAGGACTTGTCCCTCAGGGAAAATTTAATCTTGTGACCTCTTCAGAGAAAAAGGTCTAACTGTCCATTTCTCTTAAGTCATAGATGCCCTTCATTTAACTTACATTGAGCTGTTTTATTTTCTTCAAAAACAGTTGAAGTGACTGCTTAGAATTCCTTTAACCCTTGAACTGGATGTGTTTCAAAATGAAATCACTGTACAGACTGTGCCTTACTATTCTCTTTGAAATCTCTGTATTTTATACTCTCTTGAAAGTATTGACAGTCCTTATAAACACCATCACAGCAAAGTCCAAGATCAAATACCATTTGTCTGGCTCTTAGAATTGCCTTTTCTTCTGGGCTGTGTGTGCATGCATACACACACACACACACACACACACACACACACACGTTCAGAATAACATTTCTATGTTATACAATAATAATTTTCACTGCCTGAAAAAATAATGTTATTTTAGAACATTTTTATTTTTCTGATTGCTTTTCTTTTCTGGTTTTGGTGAGGGTTTATTTACTGGTGTGTTCAGTCCACTAAGATCATTAAAGAGGAAATTTTTATTAAGGTATGTGTAAATGAAACATATCTTCAGAGAGGATTTAAGATTATGAAAAAAAATATCACCTACATCTAACCAAACAGTTTAAATTTTTTTTCTACCTGAAATATGCAGGCATGCATGGATCAAATTCAGTGTCAGAATATAGTAAAATAGAACTATAATTATTTTATTATTCTCATGGGCTGAGATTCCTGGTGCAATGAGTTCTTGTTGGTAAAGTGAAAACAGAAACTGCCTTGTGTTCAAAGTTGTCAGTTCCTTAAAAACAACTTTTTATTCTGTAACAAATCCAGGGCATTTTTCCAGCATGATCTTATTACTCAACTTTACTGCCAACATAAAATGAAAAGAATGTTTCTTAATGTTTAGCATTGTAATGTCCCATTTGGAAACAGCCAGCCAGATTCAGAATGTTGTGATTCCTGCTAATGTACAACGCAGTCTGTGCATGGATTCTCTGATAATTAATATGCTATATTGACCAAAGAATTTAACTTTTTCTATACCTTCAAATGAAATAAAAGCCATTCTGAAGCAGATAAATGAAATACGAATCACCAAAGAAAAGATCAGGTGACCAACTAGTTGTATTCAAATCTACTGTGCTTTTTACTACTCCGCGTGAAAGATAGATAGGACACATGAAATTGTACAACACATTATCATATGATACAAAGACCAGTTGTATGTGAACAGGAAAATAGCAATACCTTATACAACACATCATTTTTACAGTAATTTTTGCATACACAATTCTAATTTTTAAGCCACTTGATATTTCCATTTCTTAAGAAGAATCATACTTCACAGGGATTTCGTAGAAATCAAATAACATGGCAATATTAAGTGCAAGGAGGTTTCACAGTTAAGGTCTTCAGAAATGATAACAATTTCTTAGGTAGCCTTTGAATATTGTGCTCCTTCCTTTTCAGATGCTGAGACTTCCACTTTGTCTGGAAAGCAAATGTTTGAGCATCCTGCAAACTGGGACTCTTTTTTAAAAAACAAATCCCTGTTTTCTTATCTCCAACTGGTATTAATTACCTCATTCTCTAGGCTACCTAAGGGCTTAACAGCTCTACCTCTTTCTGCTTATTATAATGTAATAAAATCAGTTATTTACATGTCTTCCCCTCCCCAATAAACAAAGAATTCCTTCAGGCAAAGGACTTTTATTTCCTTGTGATTTTTATACTGTGTCTGGCACATAATAAGCTCCTTGTAAAATGTTGAATTCCAAGAAGTGGAGTGGTCTTCAGGGCTGAATGTTGTAGTGAGTCAAAGGGGAAGAACATAGGGACCATCTGATAATTATGGAAAGATGGGTATCATTGGTAACTTCCTCTAAGCAAGCCCTAAAAGAGGCACAAGAAAGGAATGGCACATCATCTGGGGTGTTGTTTTAAGAGTATGTAAATATAAATTTTAATATATTACTTTTAAATGGCAAACAATTCTACCATTGCTTAATAGATTTTTCTTTAAAATATAGACATTTTATTCTATGATTGGGATATATAAATCTAACCACCTTCTTTGTAAAATGTAACAATTACATAAACATGTTTTTGGTCATAACACAGTTGAGTTTCAGAGTGTGTCCCTAATTACAGTGCTCCAAGGTTTAAATAAATAAAACTCTCTCAATCTTTCTTTCAATGTATTTTATGATACACTTTACAATTTCATACAACATTATCAGTGAGTAGTTGCTCAGTGCTCAGATCTTTCTAGGCTGAAGATTACAAGTGGTTTAACTCTTTACAGAATATTTTTCTGCAGGATGGAATTGAGATCAAGGAATTTGTAATAGAAGAAACTCTTGGAGCTTTGTGAATGGTATGAGAAGAGACAGGGTGATATATCTAGGTTTATAGATAATGAATCTGCTCTTGAGAAGGAAAAGTTCTGCTCCAGTGGCAATTAGGCAGAAATCTCTAAGTCTGGCCCTGCACAGGGAGCCCATTACACACGGGTGAGATCTCCTGTACCCAGCTGTGGCTGTCCTCAGGGTTGGCAGAAACATCTGCATCTCCCAGAGATGTCCCCTCTGCCTAATTCACACTAATGCAGTTTTGGTTAACACTGCCCTGTAGAAATCCCTCCATCACTATTTTATTTTACTTGCCCTACCCCTCACCTATGTATGCTGTTCTCTTTTTATTAAAGTAGAACATCCAGAATGACAGCAGTATCTCAGGGGCAGGTGAACAATGGCTTTGTCCAAGAATTAGCCAGTATTTTCTAGTATTGTTGAGTCTTTAGATGACATGATAAGAAACAAATTCATGCTTGTAGAGCAGCTCAGATCACCTTTCCAGTGATGTGAACCAACTCCATCTATCTTTTTCCAAGTCAGCATTCTATGACATCATGTCAAGTCATTTGAAATTGGCTGTTAAACAGAATTTAGGGCTAGGGATGTGGTTAGTGGTAGAGTGCTTGCCTAGCATGCATGAAGCCCTTGGTTTGATTCCTCAGTACCATATAAACAAAAAGCCAGAAGTGGAGCTGTAGCTCAAGTGGTAGAGTGCTGATCTTGAGCAAAAGAAGCTCAAAGACAGTGCTCAGGCCCTGAATTCAAGCCCCAGGACAAAGAGAGAGAGAGAGAGAGAGAGAGAGGAATTGGTTACACTGCAACTGCAAATTAAAGCCTTTCCCTCTGATCTTCAAAAAGCTGAAGTCTCAGCACACCACAGAATAAGTTTTCTATGTTAACTTCTTGAAAATTATAATTTTTTCTTATTTATTGTCACAGTGATGTACACAGAGGTTACAGTTTCATACATTAGGCATTGGATACATTTCTTGTACTGTTTGTTACCTCCTCCCTCATTACCCCCTTACCTTCCCCCTTTCCCTCTCCCCCCATGAGTTGTTCAGTTGGTTTACACCAAAGAGTTTTGCAAGTATTGCTTTTGTAGTCGTTTGTCTTTTTATCCTGTGTCTCTCGATTTTGGTATTCCTTTTCACTTTCCTAGTTTCTAATACTAGTAAATACAGTTTCCAATGTACTCAGATAAGATACAGTGATAGTGCAGGTACAACCACAGGAAGGGGATACAAGAGGATCATCAACAATAGAAGCTACGGTTTCACATGGCATGTTGAAAATAATCACAAATTATAATTTTTCTGTAAAATTTACACTTAAGCTATTATTTCTAGATTGAATGTCAGGGGTAATACTGAAATTCCATGTCATTTATTGCTGGCAACTAGGTAGATTTTGAAATTTCTGGTTTATTTCAACTGGAGCAGATTTTTCCCATGTGAATAATACCTTAGTTAGTTGCAAGCCAAGGGACTGTACTTCCTTACCACTTTGCTCACAAAATGCTTAACTTTGCCTTTTCTTTCCTAATCTCACTTTTCAGAAAGTGTTTCTCTATTTCCTCGGTGTATTAAAAAAAAAAGTAGCATCCATACTCAACATGTTCAGATTACTTCTCTTGTGATCATTCACTACAGAATTAAATATATCAAGGATGTACATAGCAATTATATTGTATTGGGTGCCATTTAATGTGTATAGGAGAATATGTGTAGATTATAGATTTGATATCTTGATAAGGGTGCTGGTCCCAATTCCCTAGGGAAATGGAGGAGTAACTATATGTATTCCTTTGTGTGTGTGAGTGTGTATGTGTGTGTGTGAGAGAGAGAGGTGGGAGCTTGTGGCTTGTGGGTGTGTGTATTAACTAATATTTTTGCAGAAACTGGGGTTTAAAGTCAGGGACCCGGCTGGTGTTTTATCATGTAAGCTTCACCTTTAGCCCTGACTTTGGACATTTTGTTTGAGATTTTTTTTTTCAATTTATTTTTATTTCTTTCCATCTCTTTCCTTGTTTATTGACTCTTTAAATGCATATATACTTTTGTTGTGCATATATTGTCTTTCATTGTATATATTATCTTTCATGTTATTTTATGTTTTGTTATACTGGATTTCCTGAGTCATTTTTTTCTGTGATTGCTAGATTTGAAAATACCTATTTATCCTCAGATCCTTATTGGCTCTTTCATTGTCTTCATACTGCTGTTGAGATCTTTTGGTATTATATTTTCTTTTTAAGTTTCAGATGTTATACTTTTTGTATCTAGAGTTTTTTTTATTTTGTTCCATTTTTACCATGTTTATCGGTTTCTGTGGAAAGAGGCTTTTGAATACATTCTACCTGGGCTGGCCTTGATCCTCAGTCCTTCTGCTCTCAGCTTCCAAAGCAGCTAGGATTAATGGATGAGCTCAGATGTTCAGTTATGTATTATCTAAGTTATGGAAGCATATTATATACAATCCTATAGCAATTCAATATGTACTCATAGTTTTTATATGAAAGTCCTCTAAAGGCCATGCATGGTTGATTACATCTTTGACCCTGACTATTCATCCATCTTATATGCATGTCCTTTGCAGATTACTCTGCCTAAAACAAAGCATGTGCTTTCCCTTCCCTTGGGTTTGGGCTAGCTCCTGTGGTTTGCTTCAGCTAATGAAATGTTAGCAGGTATGACATGAGCAAATGCTTAAAACAAGCTTATATGGTGGGTTCTGCTTTCTTGTGCCTTCTTTTATAGCAATGGGAATGCATCCTTGCTACTTTGCTGCTATCAAGAGGATGAGAGACAGATGGCATGGAACTTCAGATGCACTGAATCCAAGATGACCCCAGGATACGAGAACAAGATGGATTGAATCCTTGTTGTGTGATGTCACTGAATTTTAAGGTGGTGCAGCATTAACTGTGGTAATACTTCACGGAAACTTCATGGGGTTTACATGAACATCATGAATTTGCTTTGAATGAAGACCTCATTTTCAGCAATAACAGGGAAAATCTGGTTCATTGACTAATAATTATTGAATATCTCCTGTGTCCCAGTTACTGTTTTAGGAGTCAGGAGGATAAAGGGTAAGGGAGAAAGCAAAGTTATTGTTTTCATGGAACTGTTGGTTTATAGCTGTGTTATCCAACAAAGTGGCCATTAACTTACTGACTGGCGAATTAACTGACTGCCATCTAAAGTTAATATTCTTTAAAAGCCAATAATAGAATAAAAGTTATATTTTATAACATAGTTCCTTAGTCTCATGTATTGTCCAGAACATGTATCTAGTATCTACTACACTGTGCTCATAATATTGCAGAATGCTCATAATATTGCAGAAAGTACCATGGGACAGGATATTTTTGAGGAACAAGACCATCAGTTAAAAGCAAATGAACACACTTATTTCAGAGAACACTGAAGAAAACAGGACAGAAATGATGAGTGGGGATAACTACAGGGTAGGGGAAATGCTAGAAAGGATTGGACAGGCAAAACTCTGGGGCTGATCCTTCCAGGCAGTGAGCAGGGTTCCTATAAAGGCCCTGAGATGAGAGGAGTGGGGCATGTTTCAGAAGTGGAAAGGTCATTGTGGCACAAGCACAGTGAAGCAGGAGAGGCATGGAAGGGGAGAAAGTCAGAGAGGTACAGGAGTTGTATCCTGTAGGGCCAGGCACACTGCTAAGGGGCCTAGATTTGTCTAATTGTAATGGAAAAACACTGAAGGATGTTAAATAACAAATAGTGTAACCTGAGTTGAAAAAAAAATACAAATATAGTCACTGGGCACAGATTTTATAAAGGAAAAGCTCTAGATCTGAAGAAATAGATAAATAAGTAACCATGAGACATTATTAAGCTAAAGAAATCCAGATAGATGGTTTTAAGTTATGTCTTCTTTAGTTCCACATTTATATACTATCCTCAAATCGTTCCTGAACACAGAAACTCTGTGTGGCTCCCATAGAAGACGAAAACAGCTGTAACTGAGATAGCATAGAGGGAAAGGGGGAGCTGAGAGACTTTTTCCCATATGTCTTCCGTGTGGCCAGCACAGCACAGTCTTGTGGACCTGTTGGTCAGCATATAGATAGGCTGTGGGGGCTTAGCCCTGGCAGAAAAAGGAGTTTCTTCTGCTGGTGACTGAGCAAGTGAAAACTAACAAATGAAAAAAACAGGACTAATATTCATCAATAAAAGTAGATGAAACTTTATCATTGTGGCAACATGAATGAGACTAGAGCACAAGATGTTGAATGAAATAAGCCATACTCAGAAGAACAAATTCTGTGTTTTCTTAAGAATCTGTGAAAGCTAACAAGTTAATCCCAGGAAACAGAATGAAGAGTAATCGATACAGGAAGCTGGGCAAGATGAGGGGAAAGAGGTAGGAAAAAGGTTGGATACCAAAGGAGGGCGATTGCAGCTTACACTAATTTAATATATATTTCAGAATAACTAGGAAAGAGGATTTTGAATGTTCCCAACACCATGGAATGATAAATGTTTAAGGTAATTGAGATGCAAATCACCTTTATTTGTTCATTGCACATTGCATGTTGTAGCGCAAAATGGAATCTTTTTTGCTACCTGTTATATCCCCATAAAGATGAATCAATTAAAAAGAAAAATTTCTAGAGGTTGGTGGCTGATGTCTGTAACCTTAAGATACTTGAGAGGATGAGATCCAGGGACTGAATGTCAAGACAGTCCACACAAGAAAGTCTCTTATGAGACTCTTATCTTCAATTAACCACACAAAAGCTGGAAGTAGAGCCATGGCTCAAATGGTACAGTGTCAACCTTGAATGCAAAAGTTAAGGAACAGCACCCAGACCTTGAGTTCAAGCCTCAATACTGTCACAAAAATAAAATAAGTAAATCAATAAATGAAAATCAAGGAGGAAATTTAAAACCACAAGAAAATGAGACTAAAGTGACAGGGGTAGAACCAGTTGTTAGTAGACAAACATGGAATGGGATTGGCAATTTGGAGTGTATTTCAACTCACTAGGTCTGCAGAGGTCTCAGAGTTTTAAAAAGTTGACAAAGGGAAAAGACATATGTATTTAGTTTCTGTTGTGACTGTGCAGAAAAACCAAAAGGCTCAACATAAAGAGATTAAGAAGAAGGAAAATTTAAGATAAACAGCAGCCTGAGAGATAAAGGTATTAGGAACACATACACAAACATGGAAGCAGAAGATGGAACTCCTGAGAGATCCAGGGAAACAAGCAAAAGAATGGCACCTGCCTGCTCAAGCAAAGATGGAGAAATCTGAAGGAAAGGATAGAGGAGAGACCATGAAAATCCGTAATGCTTAGCAGGTGATATTTTATTGAGGCTGAAAACAGTTAAAGAATACATGCAAGAGAGGAAATCACTATTCCTAATAATTGCTATCTCCAGGGAAAGACTTCCACTAGGAAGCGTTACAGGAAGGAACAGGTAGCACAGAAAAAAACCTCATTTTACAACTTTATGCTAGACACCAGGTCTAGCAATGGCTGCTTTGAAAATTTACTTCCTTAGACTAAAAATATTAATCTGTGTTTTTTCATAATGGAGGAAAGGAATCAAACAGACATGTTCTTTTATTTCACACATCTGCTTGGATATGGACTGGAATAGAGGGCAAGTCATGACATGCAGAGAAAATTAATATTTAGTGTGGACCTTATTTTAGAGAGTTAATGCTAAAGGGAAATCAACTTGGCAAGAGAGTTTAAATACACACACACACACACACACACACACACACACACACACATCCATACATGCACACAAAATGACCTGAAAGAGAGAGACTAAAGTTTCTAAGAAAAAAGCAGTTCTTCCAGTGGATGGATTATGGTTGAATGTTGATATGGCTGAACTTTGGAAAAATTCGTTTCATGGCGAAGTCACTGGTCCTTTGTGACCTCCCACTCCTTCTGCTTTGATCTCTTGCTTTCCTGGAGCAATATCATCTTGGGTGATTTGAGATGGAAGCAGAAATTCACATCAGAGTATGGGTCTTTTTGCTTCACCCTGACATAGAACGTAGACATATAATAATTACAGCTCAGCCCATGGATGCCATGCTTAGAACTTGGGTCTTCACACAGGTATGGATAGAGACCAAAGGTAAGAAGATCATTTTCCAGAGGCAGCGGTGGAGAGCAAAGTAGCAACAAAGTATGCTAATATCCTGCCCAGAGTCCCTGTGCTAGGACCTGGCTGAGCTTTGACAGATTTTTTTTCCCCTCTCATTGGTTGTACACTCCCTGAGCACCCTTTTCCACCGTCTTTGACTTCAGAAGCTACCCCATAATGGTTCTGAGAGTCCCAAATATTACACCAACTTATTGGCAGTGGTGATTAATAAAATTTTAGAGAAAATCTTCTTTGGGTCTTTTTCAATACACATTTAAGAACAAATATTAGGATTTAAGCATTATGCTAGATGATGGTAAAGTGCAACTGCCTATGTCCTTAGATCACAACTGCTACTTACTAAAAATGACTGCGATAGGTAAGCCACATTTGTAATACCTGTATACTACTTACTTACTAATACATAATAAATTACCTTCAAACCAAGTGACCTAAAAGAGCATTTATTAGCTTTCAGTTTCTGTGGATCAGAAATATGGAAGCAGCTCAACTTGTTTTTCTAGCTGTGACAAGAGAAGTCAGCCAGGGCCAGAGTGTCCTTTCTCATAGCTGTGCCAGAAAAGGAGCCAATTCTAATCACTCACATGGTCGATGGCTTGGTTTCTCACAGACTGCTGACTTAAGAGCCCTAGCCTCTTAAAGTTTATTAGAGAAAGTCTCATTCCTTTTCTTGATATGAAGACCTCTAAAGAGGGCAGAACACAATGTGGTAAGAGCCTTCTCTCATGGTGATCACAAGAAAGAAATGTGAGAGACAGACAGATGAAAATAGTGGAGGGAAAGAAAGAGGGAGGTGATGAGAGGGAGGGAGATGGAATGGGGAAGATGAGAAGAGAGTTTGATAAAGAACTAGGGAGATCTAATATAAACTCAGAGTGGCACCTTGTCATTATTTTTATTTTATTTTATACCTTATTCTATTTGTGAGGGGAGTTCACTAGGCATATCAATATACTGGAGCTAATGACACATATCACAAATGGGATCACTGTGTGCCATTGTGCAGTTAGAAGTTTCTGTGGCAACTTTAGGCACTTAGACCTTAATGATGAAAGCTAGGGAAGGGTAAAAAGGAAAATTAAAGAATGGTGTGGAGAAGTAAGAGGGTTCCACAAAAAAAAGAGCAAATTTTTAATGGAGTCCATGCAAAAAGGATTATTGAAAAATGTTTCTTAAGAGTAAACAGAGTAGGGACTGGGAATAGGGCCTAGTGGTAAAGTGCTTGCCTCATGTACATGAAGCCCTGGTTTCAATTCCTCAGCACCACATATATAGAAAAAGCAGAAGTTGCACTGTGGCTCAAGTGGTAGAGTGCTAGCCTTGAGCAAAAAGAAGCCAGGGAAAGTTCTCAGGCCCCGAGTTCAAGACCCAGGGCTGGCAAAAAAAAAAAAGAGTACACAGAGTAGTCAGGTGCCAGTACTTTATACCTGTAATCCTAGCTACTGTGGAAGCAAAGACTAGGAGGATCATGGCTCAAAGCCAGTGTAGGCAAAAGGTTCACACAATGCCTTCAAGTCACAGAAAAATCTGAGCGCAGGAGCACATGCCTGTCATCCCAGCCAGGTGAGACGTTGAGGTGGGGAGAATATCAGATTCAGCCAGGGATGAAAAGTTCATGTGACTCCCATCTCACAGAAAAAGCAAGGGATGCTGATGTCATGTCTGTCATCCCAGTTATGGCAGAAAGTATAAATAGGAAGATCACAGTCCAGGCTGGCAAAAAGTGAGACTTTACCTAAAAAAAATAGAGAAAAAGTAAAACAAAACAAACAAACACACTGGAGGGATAGGTGAAGCAGTAGTGTCACACTAGCAAATGCAAAAGTCTGCTGCCCATATATAGGTATGTAAATAAATACATAATATGCAAAGAAGGATTTATTGGCCCTTTGGCCAACATTCTACATCCTGTAAAACCTCTGGCACAATTTACAATGTCACATGGTAAGCAATGTACACTAACACCCAACACAACACTGGACATCAGCATAAATAGGAGAAATATTAAAGATCCTTTACCACCCTCACCAGCATGGGATAGTTTGCAGGGCATACCTAGGAAGCAGTGTTCCACAGGTTGGAGAACACAGTATAGGGAGCACTAAGTTTTAGCCATGAAAGCCTGGGGTTTAGTATCCCACGGTGTGAGATGAAGATTTAGAAATGTGATTGGGAAACTGGGCAGCTTGAAGGCAGGTAGAAGATGAGAGAGGAAGTGGATGATACAGGCATGCTTGTGTCCTGGCTCTATAAACCCATTTGGAAACTGAAGTCATGAACTGGAAGTCACTTCATGTATCTAATCTGCAAAAGGAAATAAATAGACTTGGGGACCTCAGTTCACATGCAGAGGGGAAGGGAGATCGCAGCTTCCAATTAAAATGGATAGTTCAAGATAAAATACAAAGTCAATAGGAAAGAAATGCAGAGATGTGAAAAAAGGGGGCAAATTAGGAAAGGAGTATGCTTAAAATCCTAAGGGTATGTTTGGAAGAGAGAATCATGTAAGACAAAATTAAGAAAGACTACAGGAAGGCAAGGAGAAAATAAAAACTTGGGAAATATGGGGAGGGTCCCCTATGGAACCGATTCTGCCTCATGAAATGTTTTTAATTCCATTTCTTATACATAAGTTATAACTGGCAACCTCTGTTGAGACTGTTTTTTTTATTGCCTTATGGAAAAGCAAGGCCAATATGATTAAAAGGCAATGTATTCACTTCCCAGGGAAGGGGAGATGGGAAAGATGAACCCAAGGCTTTTCTTCAGAGTGACATTTTTATGTTACAATTTTAATAAAAAAAAAAGTCATGTAAAGGAGGAAGAAGAGCCAGGGATAACACTTATGCTTCACTTTCCTAACTTTTGAATGATAGGGAGAGGTCAGCACCCTTTAAAAAGGAATAGGAAAGAACAGGAAATGAAAACAGCAAGCAAGGAGCTCAAAGATGATGGGATGAGGGGTGGGGTTTGGGAGGAGGAGAGATTTAAATAACGTGAATCTAATCCTATATAGATAACCTAGGGGCAAAGGATCCATACCACATGAATTTGCAATGTTGCAGGGACACTAATGTGAGAGTTCAAGGACACATCTGCATCTGCTGCATGAAGTTTCCAGGGTTTTCCTTGACTTAGCATTATCAGTCAAAAAGAACCCATGGGACTTTTATACACCACTGTTCAGAGGGAATGAGGTTAATTTTGATAAGGAGAGGACAAGCCATTGAATAAGGGCCAAAGGACTGTCTATACAACCATTAAGATCTCTGATAGGAGCTTTCTACTTACATTTATTTACCTTTAAGAAAATACTGACCTCACTTGTTGCACAAATGAGTCTGTAAGAGCCACATTGTTATTAAGGGAATATGTGTACACAGGCCATTAAGGTGAAACTGTGATTGCTTTCTCTTTGTGTCTCATTTTTCTATCTACTTCCTTTACCATCAGTATTTTGACAGTCGGATGAACGTCTTTGGAAACTCCGATGAACACTGACTAAGATGGGTTTATGAATTAAAATAAGAAAAAAATCACAGAGGTTAGAGAAATGTATATTCAAACACACTTTTTGACTTTGGAATCTGGGTGTTTTCTATTTAGGAGAATGAAATCATTGAAAATGAAAAAAGCACCATTTTCATTGTAGGCAGCAAAATGGATGTCTGTTCATGGGTACACAGTGAAAGCCTGAAATATATGGCATTTCTGCATCACGAGTGTCTATGAATTGACATCTCTATGTGTCTGGATGATGGTGGTAATGAATGTGCATATGTATTGATTCAAATGTACCAAAAATTTATGAACAGCCTGCTAAGTAAAAACTGGTTAGGTGCTGCTCAGGAAAACTTCATAGATAGTGATATTTCTGTTCTAATTTTTTGAAAATGTCTGGTCCATATAATAAAAAGGATTCATTCCTAAACTTCAGGGTAGAAACTAAGTCTGTTTTTAAGTCGTAACAAATTACAATCCTGTATGAAAAATATCCTTATACATACTGCTGTTGATACCCATGCTTCCTGCCAAAAAATCTCTTTTTCTTTCCCTCTTACTCCCAATTAGAAAAGCTCAACAAATGTCTCTACTTTTCTGAAACCCCAGCTTTATAAAAGTGTTTCCTGTCCTTTAACAGAAATCAAAAAAGGAAGAAAAAAAAAACCTCTGAAAATTACTTAAGCTCAAATGACAGTATAGTGTTTTGAGTTCTTTGAAAATAAGATGTAGGAATACAATACAGATCATCATTTTTCTCAAAGAGGAATTTTAACCACCTGTTTATTCTGCTGTTTTAATTACAGGAACATCATATATAATTTTTAAATTAACCTCCAGTAGCTGGGACCAATGGTGATTATATTTTTCCTTTGTTGTATATAGGTTTTAAATCTTAAATTTCATTTTAACCCTTTTTTTATTAACTATAGTTATTATTTATTGTTATAGGGCTTCTTTCAAGCATATCCCTATTTTAATGATCAGTGTTATTGTTTCTGTGAGCTGTGGTGTTTACCAGATATTCTGGCCCTTTGATGATGGTGTTAAACAATGCTAGTTAAAGAAATATATTTTGATAATTGTTATAAAGTCTTAAATACACAACTTCGGGGGATATAATACACACTACGATTGTTCTGTTTTAATGGTATAAAACATTAAATGTGTATAACATCTTAAAATTTAAATACAGTTGCAGACATTATGATCTAGATACATGCAACATTTTATGTTTTTAAAATAGGAAAACATAATTTTCCTTCTTAATAAATATTATTCTCTTTATTATCTATTTCTTTTATATTTCTGATTATAGTAATTTTTAGTTCATGCTGGTAAATGCTATATGTATATATATATATGACACTTAAAAAGATGGATTCAATTTCTATTATTTCCTTTATTTATTTATAGTATCTTTAATTGTACATGCTCATTTTTTGTTAGCAGATCACTTAGCAATATCCTTACTTCCTTCCAGTTCTTGAATGCATCACATCTGGTTTCACTAGTATGCTGTAATCTATCCTTTGAACTGATATCCCATCTTTTCAAAAGCAATGTTTGTTATTTGCAAAATTTATCCTACTGTAAGATTCCTCTTTGTATTTCCATCTCTTTTAGTGCCTCAGTGGACTCACAAGGACCTTCAAGGTACTTAGTTACAAAGCCTCATTCAGAAAAGATGGCATCGACAAACCTCAAGCTTTTTAACGATTCTATCCATGTAATTAAATTTTAGAAGCATCTCTGAATTGCATTAGTGTTGTATAACATAAATAAATAAATGTATACAATGCAATTTAAAACATCATCTTTCCTGGAGGTAGCCCCCCTGAAAAACAGGAAAGTATTTACATACATAGCAGAAATTTATATTAAAAAGATGAAGACCTAATGATTCAGATTGTATGAGAGGAAAATTTGTCAAGTAATGAAGATGGAAAAGAAGTTGAATATATCATTCATAATGGTAAAACAGATTATCTACATTTATGTCTTTATTACTTATTTTCAACATAAAGATCCTATAAATATTTTTCAGTCTGATGTTCTACACATTTCATACACCAGGAAAAGGGATGGGGAGTGCCTATGGGGAACAGATACCAAATAATTTACTGAGGATTACATGTACAAGTAATGTCATCTTTAATAACCAAGGGAACTGAGAACTGGAGAGACTTTCTTTGAGCTAGGAACATTGCCCTTCTATACGTGCCACACAGATTTTACACAAATGTGCATTTAAAAGCTATGCACACATTGTTCTAGTGCTCATATGTATGCATGCATACGTATGTAATACACACATTTTATACATATATGTTATACTCAGGTTGCCTTTGGTAAAACTTTGTTTTTCATATGAATTTAAAAATCTTTTTCTAAGTATTCCTCCTCCAAAGCAGGTTGGGGACACATTACTCAAGCAGATACTGTGCTCTGTCTAAAGCAGATTGCAATCTTAAAAAGAATTTCTGGATCCATCTTCAAAACAATATGAGAACATTACCCGAAATTCTCATTTAGAACAAGTAGATACATGTTAAGGATATTTATGTAAAATTATCAGTATTAATGCTTTTGTAATTGGTTTGGATGCCTGAATTCCACTTTGACACCATCGCTTATAACTTATCAAAGAGATTTATGCTTTGTAGCTGACATTTTAAATTGAAGATTTACTTGAACTGGTACCTAATGTGTTTTCTGTAATTAATTCCTCTGAGGTCAGATTTCATGGGCACTGGCTTCCTTTAACATTAATCTGTCCGTTAGCAATATTTTTATTGATGGAATTAACAGTTGAAAAGCAAAGTTAACCTTTTTCAGGTAAGATTTTCAGTTTCAAGTACTGTTTTATGCCAGTAATGCAAGATTTCCCTGAAAGGACAAAATACCTTTAAATAAGTTGCTGTGGAGGCAGTGATGGGGGGAAATCACCTCGAAGTTAAATCAATCATGAGTTAATAAGAAGTAGAAAGTTTAATTATTCAGATGCTTACCTTCTTCATAGAAAGACCAGCAATGGACGGCCTAATTTAAACTTTATAGTAAATAACTCAGGTTATCTTTACATGATACTTAAAAGTGGTGTCTTTTACGTGATCTTCCCCCCACCCCGTTTATTCATGAGATGTTACATAGATTACTTGGTGGATAACATAATTTGCAGGATGATAGTGCTTGACAAATTTTGTTGAGTGAATGACATTTGATCAAAGCCAATTTTCTACTTTTAAGAATGGGAAGAATTAATTTAAAAATTGGAAGATAAATAACTGACTACATACCATCCCCTAAATATATCTTATTTAGAAAGAAAACGTGTTTAATAATTAGACATTGTTTCCTATCTGCAGCTGCTGATTTTGTTTCCATGTTGGCAAAAGAAAGACAAAACTCTGTTTTCCTTCCTTAGCATCCTCACTGCCTTCATCTGATCTGATGGACAGTTTCTGTGGTTTTGATGTGTGTTTACAATTGAAGCATGGAGTGTGATTGTAAGTCTATTCAGCACTGTTTAATGAAAGCCAAGTGCTTACCAATTCCATATACCCGATTAATTCGCATAGACCATAATGGGAAGAGATGCTGAAATCAGTGGTTTTGTCTGCCAGCTCTGTAACACTTGGCCCTCCAAAAGATGGAATGTCTGATGTGTTTGTCTTGGGCTTTGAGACCCCTTAATGAGACCAGAGAAAAGACTTGCCAAGTCTTTAGTGAAATTCCCTCTACAGTTTCCACTAGGCACCCTCACTCTGTCATCAACATGATACCGAAGTATTCACCAAGTTGATGCTTTGTACTCCAAGGAGATGATGGCTGGTTCCTGGACAGACCTTTGGAATTTATGTTTAAGGATATTACAAGTCATTTTCCCCATTAGTCATTTGATACTGAAGGTAAAGATATGTTAGGGAGGAAAACACACACACATTTCCTCTATCTGTTGAGGTCCATCTTTAATAGATTTATGTAAAGGTAGATTTTTGTATTTGGAGATGATTAGCATTTTAACTTTTTCTGAAAATAATATGCTGAGCCATCCCAAACTAGAATCTCAAGATTCTTTAGGCAGATCTTGTTCTCTGAGCTCAGCGGTTGGAGTTCTTTCTTAACAGAGGAAGGTAACAGAAATATGAACATTGGAACGTGAAAAAAAATTGTAGACGGAGACAGACATAGCCGAATATTTTCAGCTTCAGTAAAATATAACAACCCACATAGAACACAACTTCAACAAATTAGGCTATGCTTTAGTATCATGTTAACAGCTTTTCACATTCCTGTAAAACCTGGGTTAAATGCCCTCAATATTTTAGATAGCACCACTCATAACTTGGGACACACACAAACCTGGCACCGGAGCGCACTGCACACATATGGCTACCACATGAAAGGGAAGCATTATGAAATCTTGGGGCTCCTACATATTTCCCCCTCTGAATGATTTCTGTGAAATTGAATGCTTACAAAGTTATGTGTAAGATTTAGCATCTTGAATGTTCCAACATAAATTCTGCAACCAAGGTGGTATGCTTTATTATTTCACAGTCAGGCAAAGTTATATTTATTTGACTCTAACCTAGATTTCACTTTGGGAATTGTCGAAGCTGGACCGAAAACTCATTTAATTACAATGAAATAATTGAAAGAAAAAAAAATATCTGGAGCTATCCACCATGGACTCAAAGCAGGTTGAGCTCAAAGGTTGGTTGGGGGTGGGGGGCGAGGGGGGGGGAGGGGGGGAGTCAACTTCCTAAAAGCTTTGCTGTGTTTGGATGGTCCCTCAAATCTTAGTTTTAGAGAATAGCGAATTAAAATCGGGTTAGGAACAATACCATTTGTATCACATTCTGCCTATTTTATGCAATTGTCTCTGTTTTAGATCTCTTAATTTCCACAGACTTGTTAAGCTATTTTGGTAGCCTTTTTGGCCTTTTGAAGTTGACAAGCGTGTCCAATCAAATAAATACGAACACAGAAATAAAGCATCCTTCTTTGCAGGATAAGGTAGAAGGAGGAAACAGGTGACGATTCCTCGTCTGGTGATGGAAGCAGGTGAAAAGTTAGAAAATCCAACTCTGTGCAAACTAACAAAAATCCCCACCAAACCTTCGGGCATTTCAATATATTTTAGAAACTATTTTCTTGTCCAACATATTGTTAAGTGTGCAATTATCTTACCTCTTCTCTTATTTTTTTTTTAAGAGAAAGGTTTATTTTCCGGCCAAAGATCTATGTTCAGTTTAGGGGTGTTATTTAAAGGACTGAATGGAATGCTGTCTGAACACATTGATAGTCTTCTACATCAATGAGTTGTTCTAAACCGGGGGAATAAAGAAATTAAAAGGAAAAATGCATGTCCCAACAACTTGCCTTGTAAAGGATTCCAAATAGGAGAGACTTTGGCAGGTCTGTGATTGGCCTTATACAAAAACATTTTTCCCAGCCTGGACAACAAAAACAGCAAGACTTTTGTTTTTCTTTTAAAGTCCGGTAATACAAAACAAAACAGGAAAAAAAAAAAAAAAGGAAAGAAAAGAAAAGAAAACTGCATCCCCATCCCCTCCCTGAAGAACAAATTGTTGCCTTCTTTTACACCCATCCTACCAGAAGGGGGACCTTTCCACTTTCAGATGCTCCTGCGCTTTAATTTCTGGAGAGGAAAAAAGCAAGCAGAAGAGCCCCGAGATCCGCCGTGGAGCTCTAGTAACATTACGGCGGCGGCGGCGGCGGCGGGTGTGTGCGAGCGGCCGGGCGGGCAGGCAGGCGTGCGCAAGGGGCGGGCGGGCGCAGGAGCGGGCGGGGGCTGGAGGCGCGCGGGGGCGGCGGCGGCGGCGGCGGCGGCGGCAGCAGTGGCAGCGGCAGCAGCGGGCGGGGCGCGCGGCGCTCGGCCGCCGCCAGGCTCCGGATCCGTG